>NC_064823.1:37338423-42338423 GCF_024166365.1 Elephas maximus indicus
GAAGGACACCATGCTTGGTAAAGTAGAGGGTCAGTGAAAAAAGATCCTCAATGAGTTGGATTGACACAGTAGCTTCAACAATGGGCTCAAACACTGTAAGGATTGTGAGAATGGCACAGGACTGGGCTGTGTTTTGTACTGTTGTACACAGGGTTGCTATGAGTCAGAACTGACTCGACAGCACTTAACACCACCACCATGTTTAAGATAAGTTTACAAACCCTTTTACAAAGAGGCAGTTTTAATTTCCCTATTTTCTCCTCTAAGGCTCTTAAAGCCTGGATAATCTCTGTAGATCACAAAGTCTTACAATAGTTGCTTCTTCTCAGATATTATATTCAGAATGTAAAGCAAATTTTGCCATCTGCTGAAAGAGGCGCTTCCCCCCAGCCCCCACACAGACCAGTTCTGGAATAAGCTGGTTGAGTATTTTGAAAGCATGAAAATTCAGCGTTTAATTGTCTTTCTTATAGAATCATGTAACTTAAAAGCTAGAAGCAAATTCTAAAAATGATCTCAAGCTGCCCCTCTTCTTTCTAGAGCTGAGACCTAACACTCTGTACACACAGAGGTAAAATTCATACTTAGCTATTTCAGATCTGGGAAAGGCATACTTCAGTACTACATGAATAATTCTGCTAGCTTCAACTGCATGAATTGCTGCCTGGTATCTGACTGTCTCGTTAATATGTTACCTATTCCTACCAACATGACTTTGATTTTGCAATTTCTGCCAGGAATGCATCCCCCCCTCCTCCACCAGTCCTTGTTTACTGCTTCCTTCAAAGCCCCCTTAAAATTCACTTTCCCTCTGGAAGTCTTAATCATACTCATGTCAAAACCCGTTGCCACAGAGTCCGTTCTGACTCATAGCCACCCTATATGTTAGTCCCTTTTTTATTCTAATATTTTTTTGAATAAAGTTGGGATTACGGTACTATCAGCTCTTCTTTTCTCACTGACCACCTCGTAGACCTAAATATACACACTAGTATCAAATGCTTGTTAAGTAAATAAATAAAAGACAGCCACAGATACATACACAAGTCCCATTAACAATATTTAACTGGACTACACTGATCTAAACTTCTCCTCATCTCCATAATCATAAGAGACACAAACCTTGAATTTAATTTGGAGATTTGCAATAAACTCCCTTTCTAGACTTTGGGAAAATATTAACACCATTTGGGTTGAATTTTCCTACAAAATAATTTGAAGTGCTTTGTTAATAAAGAAGAAAACTTTTGTAAAGTACACTGTGATTATGAACAGGAAAGAACAGGTTGGTAACTCTTAGAAATGCTGTTTCTAAATGACGAGGAGTCTTTTTCTGCCCCTCTTTTCATTTTTTATTCTCAGGGAAATCTTCTCATTCTTTCCACAACATAAAAACCTTTTGCCTATTGAATACAATATCCAGGCTTCTATCATTACAGCTGTTCAAAAGACGTTTAGCACCCAAACAAGAATGAGCCAAGGAAAGACAAATGCAAGCCCCCTGGAGGTCCTGTAATTGTTGACATTTTCTATTTTTCACCTGAACAGATTTAAATTATCAACCTGGAAGATACAATAGCTGTGAAAATAGGATTTCCGGCTAACAGTTTCATATTTGTGATCACTCCAAACCTTGCCAACCATCCGATACTTTCTGCCTAATCCAAAACGAGAGTGTGCGCGGCTCACAGAAGAGAGCAAGACTCCAGAAGTTAAAACATTTCTAGTTCCATCTCCTAGTGGTTAGCTAAGAGTAACCACCTGACAGGTTTATCATGAACACCTGGGTCGTGTGACAAGCTATATGCATAACACTGAGTCAGCTAGAAGTCAAGGTTAGCAAATACTGTACAGTATTCATGCCTGAAAAATATGCCCATAGACGACTGGATCTCTGTGGACATCTGACAACAGATATGTTTTCTGCCACTGCAGAACAATGTCACCACTGTTTCTCAAAAATTCTTCAAAGTCATTAGGGCAAATTACTCAGAAAGCAAATGTTTGCATGTTTGGCCACACTTAGAGCAAGATACTTGAACATAGTAAATGTCTTAGAAAGTGAAATCTATACCCCTCAAGATGTGATATATTTGCAGTATCTTCTTAAATTCCCAGGCACTTTTACTGTGATTATTTCCCTGTATTACTGTGTTTCAAATCATCATAAGAAAAAAGTGATTAAGGGCTGAGAACAAAGGCTTATTTCTCAGCTATCATCTTCTGAAAGCAGCTGCTGAAGTCTCTATGAAAGCAACTCTGAAAATCCTTTACCACAGTTTTAAATTTCACCTTTTATATAAGAAGTAATGATTATACAGAAAATCAGCACTTCACAGAGGAAATAACTGTTTTCATTACAATTTAACATAAAGATTTAAATCGTAGTTCCTGGGATGGCGTGAAAAGAGCTCTTAGCTACGAGTTGCTAATTCCAGGTTTAAATTCTAGTTCTACCACTAAATTTACCTGTATGGACTTGTGTGTTGCTACTGTTGTTGTTAGTTGCCGTCGAATAGTTCCAACTCATAGTGACCCTACTTAACAACAGAACAAAACACTGCCCGGTCCTGTGCCATCCTTACAATAGTTGTTATGTTTGAGCGCATTATTGCACCCACTGTCTCAATCTATCTCCTTGAAGGTCTTCCTCTTTTGTGCTGACCCTCTACCTTACCAAGCATGTCCTTTTTTGAGGGACTGGTCCCTTCTGATAACAAGCCCAAGTACATGAGGTGAACTCTCAACATCCTTGCTTCTAAGGAGCATTCTGGCTGTACTTCCTCCAAGACAGATTTGTTTGTTCTTCTGGCAGTCCATGGTGTGCTCAGTATTCTTTGCCAACGCCACAATTCAAAGACATCAATTCTTCTTTGCTCTTCCTTATTCATTGTCCAGCTTTCGTACGCATATGAGTGTAACCTTTATCAAACATGGGCTTCAATTTTCTCATTTTTAATACAAGTGGGTTAGAGTAGATAACTGCTAGATCCCTTCCAACTCTGAAGTTCTTTGCGTCTATTAAAAAGAACTTTCTAACATTTGAACCTATACCTGACACATGGTGGTAGTTGAAGCTGAGCATCTATTTAGTGCATTCTTATGAAAAAAAAAAAAAATTCTTTTCAAAGGATAAAAGCTATTCTGTGTCTTGCAACATGGGCCTCTGATTTTGTGAGCTAGCTGTGTTCAGTAGTTCCCCCTGCCCTGTAGACTCATGCTGGGAAGATGAAAGGACTTTTGTGAAATCTGGGACTTTTTGATGGTATCCAGGAGCTCTTTTCCAAGGCAAGGACCATTTTGCTCTTGCTCCACCTTTCCTGATTATTAGCTTGCCTGACAAACTTAAAATATTTTTGAAAACCACATCTTGCCACAGCTTTCAACAGCTCACAATTGTAAAATACTTTTACCTGAACAGTCTTACTCTTGGGAAACTGACTTTATAGGACAGGTTTTTGCAAGTCAACTTGCATAAGGTAAAAACCCAAACCAAACCCATTACCATCTAGTCTATTCTAGTGACCCTACAGGGCAGAGTAGAGCTGCCCCATAGGGTTTCCAAGGAGCAGCTGGTGGATTTGAACTGCCAGCCTCTTAGTTAGCAGCCAAATTCTTAACTACTGTGCCACCAGGGCTTCTTGCATAACATAGTAGGGGTTTTATTCTCCCCTCAAATTCTTTTGACCAATTTGTTCTTAAAGAAAGGTGCTATCATATTAACAAGATGGAAAAAGTTTTGCCTCATCTCTAAACTGACAAGTGAGAAAGCTTTGCTCAGAATCCTGTAATTTAATTTTTTCTCTCCTCCAAATTGTAAGAATATTCCAGATTATCTTCCACACAAGGTAAGGTCTCTCTTAATCTAAACTACCATGTAAATTTTTCTGAAAAGATATTTAGTTAACATGTTGATTGTATTTTACAGATGACCATTAACATGTAATATTTAGTTTGCCTTTGCCAAATTTAGCAATTTGCTTGGATTATAATTACCACTTTTCTTTTTCTTTTAAACCCTGGTAGCCATAATGCAAAACTGATTGTTTTTAGTCAAATGTATTTATCTGATTAAGCTAATATCCGGTTATTTCTAATGTGTTAAAAATTCCCTTTACCCACATAATCACATGAAACCAAGGACAAGTTCTTCTGACTTTGGAAATCACTGACCTGTGGAAATAATAGCAGAACGTGCTGTGCAGTAACCCGGGAGCAATACTATTTTCTCCCATGTTTGGGTACAATTCAATATTATCTCTCTGACTAAAAGTTAAACACATCATGGTTTTTACCAGTTGGATCTGTTATATAAACAAGTGATCAGGAAAACTGTTGCATAATTTATAGATCTGTATTAGATTCCCTACAATAACAAGTGTCATCACTTCTAATTGAGGTCAACATTAATGAGTTTTACTGTTTATGCTTTAAACAAATTAATCAAAATGAATGGTGTCAAGCTATTCATGTGCCCACAACCATCAATTAACCAATTTAATTTTACATTCCTTCCAGCTATTATTTTCATTCCAGACTGCTGCCTCTTGCATCCTGGTACATAAAATAGGACGTTCTTTAATAAACCCTGCCAATAATTTGTGAAGTTTTCCAAAGGCTACACCACACAGTGCTTCACACAGAGTGGTCACTCAATAAATGTCACTGACTGACATTAAAGATTGTATGAGACAAGAAGTGTAGGGTGTCCAAAGCAGGTCTAAAGGATCATTTGGCTAATTCTATATTCTGTCCATATTGAACAGGACTTTTTTAAAATAATATTTTATTGAGTGTTCGGTGAAAGCTTGCATAGCAAGTCAGGTTCCCATTTGACAATTTCCACACAAATCGTTCAGTGACATTAGTAACATTTATCACAATGTGTCAAAATTCTCTTTGTGTTCAGTTTTTTCCCTTTCCAGTACTCTAATTTCCCTGCCCGCTTATCTTCTTATCTTTGCTTTTGAGTACTTGTTGACTTTTTGGTCTCATAGTGATGGTTTTTAAGTACACTACTGATCTTACAGGTAACATCCTTTATTTTGTGTGCCACTCTGCTATTTCACTAAAAAGTGATCTCAGGGGATAGACTGGGTTCTAGGTTTAAAGAGTATCTCAGGGCAATAATCTCAGGGAGTCCTCTGTTCCCTACTTGATTAGAATTTTGAGAAGCGACATGAATAAAACAATTTAGCCATTGTGCATGCCTACTTTTTCAGGAGACAAACATGTATGTATATAATACTCAAAAAATGGTTAACTACTGAAGCAGAGGCTCCCATGAGCTCTATTTGAAGAGAGGGTTAAGTGATTAAAAAAGAAAAAAAATGAGGAAAGGGCCCAACTACACTCTGGCTTCAACAGTTACTTTTTGAAACCGAAGTCAGTGTTTGAATTTCTTGTAAGTTTCCATTTGTAAAATAGGAAGACTTCTAATAGTGAGAATCTGAAAATGAACAACATTTTGTTCGTGGGAGGCTGGGGAGAAAGCTGACCATTTATTCTCTATATATTGCATGCCACAGTTGTTTAGATCTGTCTATCAAGGAAGACCCTCACAGTCTGTAGTAGTTAGACACAGTTCTTGAGTAGCTAGACAAGTATTGTAATAAAGAAAATTTATCACCAACCTCCAAAGTAATGTCTTACTATTAAGCATGTAGGAAACCCTACCATTAAATTCAAATGAATTATCCAAGACTAGCAAATGCAAATCCATTTACCTTTTCTACACTTCTCAACTCCCACTTATTATTTGGCCAATGCTTTCTTTTGGTGGTTCACAGGCATTAAGCTACATACATTTCTAGCCTCAGTTTGTAAATTTACTTTAGATGTTCTAGAGAAATAGCAACTTTTCAAAAGCTTTTATGGGTTACAACATAAAACTGGGGGAGGGGGTTTAAATGTTTCGATACATTTGTCATCACTGAAAGAATTTCTTCAGTTATAAAACAGAGCTTAGTTCTATATAATCCTATATGCAAATATTTTAATCTGTTGGTCACAAAGTATTTTAAAATAATAATTTCCTAACACAACAAACACATACACACATACAACATGTAAAATTAAGTAGGTAAGACTGACATTTAAAATATACTGCTAGTCTTGCAGACAGGCGTTAGTCAATCAAGAGCAAATTCAATTTCAAATTAAAATGCTGGTTCAAACAGCAGCAGATATGACTATCATAAATCTCTTAAATTACCAATTGAACCTGACTTATTATGAGAATGGCAGATAGTTTCCTTGTACTGTGTTAAAACACCAAATCGAGAAGTTTCATCCAATTGTTCTACACTTATTTCTGAGAATAATGGTAGAATATGGACAGTTTTTTAGACCGAATGTTGAGTGCACATTAATGAATAAAAGTTGCATTATAATTATGGAATGATAGATTACATTTAATTTATTTCAAAGACTATGAAAACTTAGAGCTTACAAAATCAGAATTCCCTTGTCTGATAATTTATTTTAGTTCTATTTCAAGAACTCTCTAGAGAAAATTTATTCTCTGCAACTCAAAGAATAAAGAATTCTTTATAATTCCTCATATATTATTCATACTGGAATAAACACTGTAATTATATATAATTTGTTTTTCCTGGAAAATTAGAGGTTTTTGTTTTTTTTTAAGTTTCCAATTACGCTCAGCATTATTTTTGCAGATAGAATTATTTTACAGGTAACCAAGAACTCTGAGAATACAACCATAGAAATATTATAAAATCAATATCTTTAGTTCAATTTTTCTAAAATTATATCAGTGTGGTCTTATATCCTCTGAGCTACCATGCTATTGGCCATATAATATGAAATTAACACTGCACAGAGCCCTGTTAGAAGGCACTTTGAGCTTTAACATTCCAATCAGTATAATAATGAGCTGTATTAAATAGTCTCTTATGCTAATGTTTGTACGTATTGAATATTTAGAGTCAGAAGTTTATAAATCATGCTCTGAGGTCAGCATAAAATTTATCTTCTCTGCAGGAAAATGGAAAGAAGGGAGGGATGAGAAGAGGGAGGGAGGGAGGGAGGGAGGGAGGGAGGGAGGGAGGGAGGAAGGAAGGAAGGAAGGAAGGAAGGAAGGAAGGAAGGAAGGAAGGAAGGAAGGAAGGAAGGAAGGAAGGAAGGAAGGAAGGAAGGAAGGAAGGAAGGAAGGAAGGAAGGAAGGAAGGAAGGAAGGAAGGAAGGAAGGAAGGGAGGAAGGAAGGGAGGAAGGAAGGGAGGAAGGAAGGGAGGAAGGAAGGGAGGAAGGAAGGGAGGAAGGGAGGAAGACATAACAAAAAAAATGTAGATCTATCTCTAAAACTTAGGGTTTTTATTTTAAAATAAGTTATAAAGAATATTTTTAATGAAAATATTCTTATTTTCTACCAGTTGTTTAGAGTAGTATTTCAACATGCTCAGAGCTTTCCTAGGTCAATAAAGAAGCTCTCCCCTAAGCCAATGTCCTCCTCAAACCTGTTCCTGACCCTGCCTTCCCAGTTCAGTGACTGGCAACCTGCTGTCCTGCTGTCCAAGATGGAAACCTTGAAGTTTTTGACATTCCCTTTTCCATACACCCAGTCCTACTGGCTACTTTTTTCCATCTTTATGCCATAATTTGAGGTCAGACATTCATCATTTCCTGACTGAATTACTGTGACCATCTTCTAAACAGTTTCCTGGCTGTAGCCTTGCTCTATTCCAATCCATTCTCCACACTGGAGCCAAAAGGATCTTTCCAAAGCTCAAATCTGCTTGACACATTCCCTATGATCTTTGCGATAAAAGCTAAAACCCTTAATGAAGTAGATAGACTCCTCTCTCACAATTTCTTCTCCAACCAAATTAAACCACCTGTAGTTTCTCTGCAATGCCAACATATTCCAATTCTGAACTTTTATTAACAAGCTAATCCTCCATCTGGATCACTTCCTCCCTCTCCATATATTTATAAGATTCCTCTTGCAAGCTCTGCCTGGCCAACATCATTAGCAGCCTGTTGGGAACACAGAGCTCTCATAGTGATTGTTATCCCGTAATATTTTATTTTTTTAATTTTGATGAGGTTACGTCTTTCACTAGACTATGAACTCATGGTAGACAGACATTATATTTTATTTGACTGTTCTAATACTTACGACAGTAACTCAAATATACTAGGCACTCGTAATTGATTACTGAATAAATGAATAAAAAATCTTCCTTAGCACGTTTCAAAATGATTGGTGTATACAAATATTTATTTAATTCATCCTGTAAGTGTTTACCCAGCACTATATGCCAAGCCAAGCCCAAATATATCATTTAAATAAAAAGAGGCAAAAACATGTAATATACACAGATATGCTTCAATAAATCTCTGAAAATGGCAATCTGCAGTAATTTGTTCTATTCCTATTCGATGTCCCTTTGTTTTGTTCACTTTACTACTCTGTCAATTTTTATATAATTATTTTTTCAGAGGTTTGATTTTTGTCATGAATGATCTAGGCACTGAAACTACTGGTAATTATTTGAAGATGAGGAGGAATGAAAAAGAACAAATATCCAAACGGCTTCAAGATTAACAGTACCCACAAACCAGGGAATGGTTTATTAAGTAAGGATAAGATTATTAATCACGCTACGGGTATTTCAGTCATAAATAAAACACTTGTAGTGGTTGTTCTCTAGAGGCACAGATGGATTTCGTTTACAACGAATGTCTGCAGAAACCCACTCAATACTCTGTGGCTTGACCATCAGGAGTCTCTATGGTATTATGTATAGTGGCAACCTCCTTTCATTCCATTTTTCCACCTGTAGAGCTTTTTTTTAGAGCTGGTCTGTGTTCTTTCATTACTGATTCCGTTTTTCCACTGATAGACTGCCAAGAGATCCTGCCCTGGTTGTCACATCTAATCCTTTTCACAGCTGTCACCTCAGTATTGCTGCCATCTTCACTGACATTAGCTCCAATCCACGACTCATTCTTCCTTCTCCTCTCTACTATATTTCTTTTTTTTTTTTTGAACATATCATTTTACTTCTAACATGTCTTACCTTCAATGCAAATGTTAACCTTTTATAAACAAAAGCAGCCAATAACATTGCTCAACTCACAAATGGAAAAATACTTCCCACGGCTATTGGCATGTAAGTACTTATTGATAAGATGTGCATTTTCTATTTTGGTGCATGATAAAGACATAATTAAAATCCTTAGGTGGATCTCTCCAGCCCTTGTCACTATTCCAAACCAAACTTGCCATTGGGTCAATTCCAACTCATGGTGACCCCATATGTTACAGAGTAGAATTACTCCATAGTATGTTCATCACTATAACCTTTATGGAAGCAGATCACCAGGTCTTTCTTCTGCAGTGCAGCTGGATGCATTCTAACTTTTAGATTAGTAATGGAACGCAAACCATTTGCACCACACAGGGACCTATGTCACTACCAGAAAACAGTAATTCAGATATATACAAACTGCAGTAAATGTGCATCCCAAATAAATGAGCTTGGCTGCTAACTGAAAGGTCACCAGCCACTCTGCAGGAGAAAGATGTGGCAGTCTACTTCTGTAAAGATTCACAGCCTTGGAAGCCCTATGGGGCAGTTCTACTCTGTCCTATAGGGTCGCTATGAGTTGGAATCGACTTGATGGCAATGAGTTTTGGGTTTTGAATGCATATTCAAAGACTTGTCTTTTCCGTTTTTTTTTTTTTTAATATTTCTAACGTTTGAAATTAGAATTTCTAATTATAAACTTATAATCTCTAAAGCTATATTTCTTTCTGACTATATTTTGATAACTTATTAGACTACATGGAAAATTTCTAATCAACATTTACCAGCAAATTTTACTAAATATACATAGAGGTGTCATGTTCCATTTAGTGGACCAAGAAGTACGTGACGACAATTTAATTTCACCCTAAACTCTTCCAAAAAAAGAATCATCGATAAGAATTAATGTAGTTTCCACTAACCACAGACATTTTAAAATGCCAATTTTACTGAAATGTTCTTTCTATTTTAATAAAATTCAATTTTAGCTGATCTGGGGATAAAATGTTAAAGCCACCTCTGATAAAGGATTTCCTTCCTCTTGTCCTGGAACCTGATATAGTTCTGTTTATTATTTCTCCACATTAAGAGATGGGAAGATTGGTCTTCCTGTGCTAAAAAGGTATCATACAGATTCCTGGCCTCATTGTTCAGTAGAACAAAAGTGGAAATATTCAAAGACCTTTTTCTGCTAACCTCCTTTTTCTATTTGTAGTCAACAATTACCTCAGTAGCCTTCTGTTTTCAGTTTGTTTTGTATTTATGTCTTTGAGTGTTCTCTGTGGTTGCAGCGAAAAAAACAACTTTCAGGAAATTTTAGAGCTACCCCCACCTTCTGTTTGATAAACTTTCTCCAGAATTAACTAAACACTACACACTTTGGAGAGTCCTTGGGTGGAGCAAACAGTTAAGCACTGAACTGCTAACTGAAAGGTTGGTGGTTCAGAGGCGCCCCTGAAGAAAGGCTTAGCAATCTGCTTCCAAATGGTCACAGGCTTAAAAACCTTGTGGAGTGCAGTTGTATTCTGCAACACAGGGGGTCTCGATGAGTCAGAATTGACTCCATGGCAGCTGGTAGACATTTTGGCCTGTGGGACCTTCCCCACTGTTCCCCCACTGTTACAAACAATTCCTGTTAAGGACAACCAGAACTTAAACACATCTGCTTTGATGCTATTTTGATTGTTAGAGAGGCCAGTAGTAGGAATGGTTTAAGTACTTGAAAATTGCAACTATGATCATATTATTATTTGTCCTATGATCTTATTATTAAAGACCTTGCTGTAGTGATATTAAACCACGCCCACCTCTTAAGAGACCACCTCCCTACCCCACCCAACCTGTTTGCTTTGTTCCTTGAATTGTTAGAAATATTTTGTATATGTGAGTGACTCCAGACTGTACAACACAGCTCTTTTTCTTCACAGCATCATCAGGCGAGTTGAAGAAGTATAGATAAATGTTGTCCAGATTCTTATCTCCTTCTTCCTTCTTAAACCTCACACTTACCATTAGACAAAAGGAGGTTATAAATGCTTCTACCGAATAATGTTGCTGAGAAAATTAGATAAGTTACTCTGCATCTTAACTACTTAGCACAGAGCCTGGTGCATAGCACTGCTCAGGAAATGTTAACCATGATTATTTTTCTTCACCTTTACTCTTTTTTCCATCTTTGAATAAGATGGCCCCACATTGTGTTTATCTTCCCTGTGTTTAATTTAAGTATACTAACAAAATCACCTTCTATGCATGTGAAAACTGGGCAATGAACAAAGAAGACTGAAGAAGAATTGATGCCTTTGAATTGTGGTGTTGGAGAGGAATATTGAATATACCATGGACCACCAAAAAAATGAACAAATCTGTCTTGGCGGAAGTACCACCAGAATGCTCCTTAGAAGCAAGGATGGCTTGACCATGTCTTGCATATTTTGGACATGTTGTCAGGAGGGATCAGTCCCTGGAGAAGGACATCATGCTTGGTAAAGTAGAGGGTCATCAAAAAAGAGGAAGACCCTCAACGAGATGGATGGATACAGCAGCTGCAACAATTGGGTTAAGCATAACAACTATTCTGAGCATGGAACAGAGCTAAGCAGGGTTTTGTTCTGTTGTACATAGGGTCGCTATGAGTCGGAACTGGCTTGATGGCACCTAACAATAACAACAAAATCAGATATAGTATCATGGTACACACCAGCACGGTTTAGAGAAAAGGCATGGGCTTTAGAATCAGACATCTGATTCCGTCACTTAAATATTTATTTGCTGTGGAGATTTTAGGCAAATGAATTAATCTTTCTAAGCTGCATTTTTCTCACATGAAAAATGAGGTTAAAAATATCCACCTCATTGTGAGAATTATATGATTTGATAATTGTATACAAGAAGCTAAGTATGGAGCCTATATGTTCTTATTTCTCTCTGGGTCAATTTCCCATGCCTGAGTCCCCTGCTGAATCTCACCTGCTGGCTCCACTGAGCCCTCCTTTCAGAACAAATGAGTCAGATTTCCTTGGGCTTCATTTTGGTGGTGGCTCACAATTAAGTCACCTTCAGAAAATTCAGTTTCTCCTGCTCTCTTGCCTTTCTCAACACCATTTAGAAACAATTCCTTGTACTTTCACTTATATCTAGGGACAAACAGTAATCAAGCTGCCCCCAAAATATAACTTCCTTTTCCTCTTCATGTTGTCCCTAAAGAGAATCAAACTTTACTTCCAAATTTGGCCTGTATGACCAAAACTCTGGTTCCTCTCTCAAGCTGGAGTGGTGTCATGAAGAAGCTTGAGGCCCTTTTCATGAGTCCATCTCCCAAAGTACATTCATACCATTCTTCTTTCCCAGTTTTGAAGCTTTGTTCCATAATCTATACTAGCGGAAGGTATCATGCTGAACAAGAATAGATATGAAGTTTCTCTTTGCTAGATTCCCAAGTATTGACCACTGCCTGAATTCCTCATTGCTGTACCCCCTGCCTGAATGAAAACCCCAATGTTGACTGTTGCCTACAGTGTAGATGAGGTAATTATATGATACTATGCCTGGCATCCCCTGTTGGGATCAATCTCTGCAAATAGATCAGCTCTCTTCCCCCCACTTGTAGATCCAAAATGCTCCCATATCTCTCAACTACTGTGTCTGGCATAGAGAGCACCATCATGCCTCAGGCTACAACCCAAACAAACAAAATAATTCTGTAGAATGATCCTGTACTTTAAATTTCAATACTTTTCCCAGACAGACCTGGAGAAAAATGTAGAACAAAACTCCAACTATCAAAAACACGACCAGACTTACTGGTCTGACAGAGACTGGAGAAACCCTGAGAGTATGGCCCCCGGATACCTTTATAGCTAGGTACTGAAGTCACTCCTGAGGCTCACCCTTCAGCCAAAGAATAGCCAGGCCCATAAAACAAAATGAGACCAAATGGGCACACCAGCTCAGGGGCAAGAACAAGAAGGGAGGAGAGAACAGGAAAGCTGCTAATGGAGAACCCAAGGTCAAGAAGAGGAGTGTTGATATGTGGTGCTGGCAACCAATGTCACAAAACAATATGTGTATTAATTGTTTAATGAGAAACTAGTTTGCTCTGTAAACCTTCATCTAAAGTAAAATTAAAAAATTTTTTTAAATAACTAAATTTCAGTACTTTTTTAACTTCCAGTATTTGCTTTCAATTTTACATACTTATTAAAAGGATCCATTCCTTAGATACATTTTATTAAAACAGTCTATCTCAGTTTAAACCGAGAAGAAAATATTCTATTATGGTTATGAGAGGGAGGAGGGAGGGAGGGTCAAAGGGAGAGGAGTTTTCACTAATTAGATGGTAAATAAGTATTACTTTAGGTGAAGGGAAAGACAACACACAATACAGAAGAGGTCAGCACAACTGGACTGAACCAAAAGCGAAGAAGTTTCCTGAATAAACTGAAAGCTTCGAAGGCCAGCGTAACAGGGGCAGGGGTTTGGGGACCATGGTTTCAGGGGACATCTAAGGCAATTGGCATAATAAAATCTATAAGAAAACATTCTGCATCCCATTTTGGAGAGTGGCTTCTGGGGTCTAAAATGCTAGCAAGCGGCCATCTAGGATGCATCAATTGGTCTCAACCCACCTGGAGCAAAGGAGAATGAAGAACACCAAGGGCACAAGGTAATTACGAGCCCAAGAGACAGAAAGGGCCACATAAACTAGAGACTCTAAAAGCCTGAGACCAGAAGAACTAGATGGTGCCCAGCTACAACCGATGACTGCCCTGACAGGGAACACAACAGAGAACCCCTGAGGGAGCAGGAGAGCAGCGGGATGCAGACCCCAAATTCTCATAAAAAGACCAGACTTAATGGTCTGACTGAGACTAGAACAACCCCGGAAGTCATGGTCCCCAGACCTTCTGTTAGCCCAAGACATGAACCATTCCCATAGCCAACTCTTCAGACAGGGATTGGACTGGACTATGGGATAGAAAATGATACTGGTAAAGAATGAGCTTCATGGACCAAGTAGACACATAAGACTATGTTGGCATCTCCTGTCTGGAGGGGAGATGAGAGGGCAGGGGGGCCAGAAGCTGACCAATGGACTCAAAAATGGAGAGTAGAGGGAAGGGGTATGCTGTCTCATTGGAGGGAGAGCAATTGGGAGTATATAGCAAGGTGTATATAAATTTTTGTATGAGAGACTGACTTGATTTGTAAACTTTCACTTAAAGCACAATAAAAATTAATTAAAAAAAAAGTCTATCTCCTTAAGTACATTTAAAGTACATACTACAGCAAAACTGTAATATTGTAACCTCAATATATTGAAAGTTCTGGGGAAAAATGAAGAGAGACATTATTAAATATATATATATATAAATAAAATTTTGAGAATATAGATGATACATACAAATAGACAGGCACATTATACCATAAGAACAGAATTCCAAAGATGGATTTTTCTGAAAGAAGAACTTTCTCCAAAACCAGCTAATTAGAAATAAAATACTCCTTTAGTTAAGTTGCATTAGAGCATATGGTCTGATATTTGTGACATCTCAGAATAGTATTCTATTTGTTTTCTTTTTTATGGTAGAGGCATTTTCCTAGTCAATTTTATTACTCTGTTAGGCCAAATTCTTGACCTATCCACTCGATGGCATTAAATGATAACTGGGCTCAAAGAGAAAAGGGAAGGCAGAAAAACAGAAAAATTCTTTGAACCCTTAAGCCTTTCATGTATGCATTCCATTCTTATATCATGCCCGGATGTGTCTTTATCCCTGAATCTTCCATGAAAATGCATGTGATTTCACACAGAGAAAAATGGCTTCTTACGGACATGCGGAATCACAAAGATCCCATTTAAATCTACCATGCTTTAGTGTGCAGGCCAGTTAGGGGCTTTTAAACTCATTACAATATGCTGCTTGTTTTGCAACAGAAGTGTGCCTTTGGTGTTCTGTTCTACAGGTTTGTTTTCACTTTAGAGTCTACAAAATACTCTGACACGCTCCCATCACTTAACCTGTCCTTAAAGGCTAAATGAGTTGCACACATCTACTCTTTGTTTTCCTTTTGAATTCCTGTGATGTGACGTGCATACTCTTTAGCAGCTTTCAAGAGAGAGAAAACTAAAATATTGGGGGACCCTTTAAAGGCTTTAAAAATCATTGGAACACTGATATGTCTCACAAGAATTGTAACCTAGATTTCAGTAATGGCGCCTATACACAGATAACCCATACGCTTGGGTCACTGGTGTGTACAGATGTCTCCTTACAGGTAGGGCAGGAAGAGAATCAGGAAAGTTACTGAGTTTGGCCATAATTTAGGGCAGCTAAACCCACCACGGAATACTCACTGAGGTGTGAATAAGGATCAAGGTTAAAGAGAAAGGAAAACAGTGGAAATAGCGATTATGGAAGGGGGTTTCCAGCCTAAGGCAGTGCAGACTTCATGCACTCCAGAGCAAAGTTTCAAGTCCTACAGAGACTGGGAGATGTGTATAGAAAGCAGTAGGGTTAATAATTTATAAAACTGTTAACTAGATGCTTGCAGTTTTAAGACATTGTTATTGTTAGGTGCTGTCTAGTCGGTTCCAATTCATAGTGACCCTATGTACAACAGAATGAAACACTGCCTGGTCCTGCGCCATCCTCACAATTGTTGCTATTTTTGAGCCCATTGTTGCAGCTACTGTGTCAATCCATCTTGTTGAAGGTCTTCCTCTTTTTCGCTGACCCTTTACCAAGCATGATGTCCTTCTCCAAGGACTTTGGACTTTGTACATGTCCAAAGTATGTAAGACAAGTCTTGCCATCGTTCCTTCTAAGGAGCATTCTCGATGTACTTCTCCCAAGACAGATTTGTTTGTTTTTCTGGCATGGTATAGCCAATATTCTTCACCAATGCCATAATTCAAAGGAATCAATTCTTCTTCAGTTTTCCTTATTTATTGTCCAGCTTTTGCATGTACATGAGGTGATTGAAAATACCATACATAGTTTGGGTCAGGTGCACTCAGTCCTCAAAGTGACATCTTTCCTTTTTAACACTTTAAAGAGATCTTTTGCAGCAGATTTCCCAATGCAATACATCATTTGATTTCTTGACTGCTGCTTCCATGGGTGTTGACTGTGGATCCAAGTAAAAGGAAGTCCGTGACAAATTCAATCTTTTCTCCATTTATTAGGATGTTGCTTATTGGTCCAGCTGTGAGGATTTTTGGTTTTTATACTGATGTGTAAGCCATACTGAAGGCTGTGGTCTTTGATCTTCATCAGTAAGTGCTTCAAGTCCTCTCCACTTTCAGCAAACAAGGTTGTGTTATCTGCATATCGCAGGTTGTTAATAAGTCTTTCTCCAATCCTAATGTCGCGTTCTTCTTCATATAGTACACAGTTCCTTTATTTGCTCAGCATACAGACTGAGTAAGTATGGTGAAAGGGTACTACCTTGATACACACCTTTCCTAATTTTAAACCACACAGTATCCCCTTATTCAAAGGACTGTCTCTTAGCCTATGTACAGATTCTGCATGAACACAATTAAGTGTCCTGGAATTCCCATTCTTCACAATGTTATCCAAAATTTGTTATGATCCACACAGTAGAATGCCTTTTTGTAGTCAATGAGACATTAGTGTGGCTTTGAGATGTGATCACGGTATATCAACATTTGAATATTTTCGTACAAAAACCAAAAAACAAACAAACAAACAAAAAAAAACCCAAATCCATTGCCATTGAGTCAATTCTGACTCATAATGACCCTATAAGACAGAGTAGAACTACCCCCACAGGGTTTCCAAGGAGCAGCTGGTGGATTCGAACTGTTGACCTTTTGCTTAGCAGCCAAGCTTTTAACCACTGCGTCACAAAGGAAGATAAAATATATTTCTTCAGACACTGTATTCTTCTATTCTTCCTGATACCTTTAATTTCTTTGTTAATGTATGAAATTGAGAATAGCTGTTCACAAAATGTTACAAAGCTCTGGCTCTGTTTCATTCTGGAACAACTGCTTAAGCTTGGTATGACCTACAAGTTGCCTAAGTAAGCTTCTCTTTATTGGTTTGCTCCAAAGATTAGCCTATGACAAATTTGAGTTTAGAACACAAAAACAGTAATTGGATTTTTAGAATTGATAGGTTATCTACTATGTCTTAGGCAATGGCGATGTGATATAGAAAGAAACCCAGGGGCTTCTGAGCAGGTTCATCACCTCCCATGACTTCACAGCCCTAAGCTATTCCAGGCAGGGTGCTATGCCCATCTTGCACATTAAAACTTCAAAGCATGTAGGCTTAGGGAAAATATGTAAAGCTCTCCAAAGTGAACACATTCAGTTGTGATTATTCCGCGTACTCAGTTAAACGTACGTAACATTAACAGCATGCAGGTACATTAACATAGGTGGCACAGTGGTTAAAGCACTCAGCTGTGAACCAAAAAGGTAGGCAATATGAACCCACCGGCCGTTCCATAGGAGAAAAATGTGGCTATCTGCTTCTGTAAGGATTTACAGCCTTGGAAAACCTATGGGGCACTTCTACTCTGTCCTACAGAGTCACTACCAGTCAGAATTGGCTTGACAGCAGTGGGCTTGGTCTCCAATGAGCCCTAGAGTGTTCTATGAGAGGCTGTTAATACTCTCAATTTGCAATATCTTTATACTTTTGTCTATGATTATTTAATTTAAAGAGCAAACAAACAGTACATAATAAAATATTCCACCAAAATAGACTGAGATGGGCAAATGAACTGTTAATGAAAAAAAAAAAAAAACACAGAAGGAAAAATTTGTGCTTGGCTATGCTATGTTGTTGTGCGCTGTAGAATCAATTCCGAATCCTAGAGACACGATATGACAGAGCAGGACTGCCCCTTAGGGTTTCCTAGTCTGCAATTTTTACGGGAGCAGATTGCCAGGCCTTTTCTCCCATGGAGCAGCTGATGGGTTCAAACTGCTGACCTTTTGATTAGCAGCCGAGCTCTTAATCATTGGGCCACCAGGGCTCCTGCTATAGCTATAGGGAAGTCAAAGATCCCTGGTTGGTGCAAAGTTTGTGTTCTACTACTAGCCTAAAGGTTGGCAGTTCAGAGTCACCCAGTGACACCATGGAAGAAAGGGCTGGTGATCTACCACAAAGATTATAGCCAAGAAAATCCTACAGAGCAGTTCTATTCTGTTAACACATGGGGTCAGCATGAGTCAGAATCAGCTAGACAGCAACAGATTTGGCTTGGCTTTTATGGGGAAGTTAATTAAAATAAGAAATGACCTGCACTTTTGGGAGCAGCCAAGGGAGTGATTCATTAGTTGTGAGGGCATTATCTCTATATTGAGGACAGCTGTCTGCCTAGGAAAATTATCAGAGAATCGAATATGGTAAATAAAAGTGAAAGTTAATTGTCATGGCCAAAGTTCAAGTGGGAAAGAGACCACTCAATCTCACATTATCATCACTGAAACGGGAGCAGAATATTAGACAGATTTGTGCACAGATTAATGGCATGTCTATGCTACAAAAAGAAATGGAAAAGTCAGACCATCATCTAAGAAATTCAAACTAAAGAAAATAATAATCTTTCTAATCAGTAGAGAGAAGAAAAGTGCTCAAGAATTATTAATTGCAATTGTTATCTTAAATATCATATATTTAATATCAACCAGCAGAAAAAAAAGAACCTTATAAATTATCCTTTCACTACAAAAAAAATCAGTAATAAAATGGAAAATTAAGAAACACATAGAATCAATGCCAGTACTTATCTCAAGAGCACAATGTTGTGTATCATGCGGACATATGAAAAAGACCAACTTCAGTAACGTGAAAAATATGAACTATCAAAAACAAAATACTATTCTTGTAAATTTGATTATATCACTTGATATACACTCGAAGTTCTTTGCATGTGCCATTTACTCAAATAATAGTTCATTTGAAAACTTGCAGAAGTACATTTACAAAACAAAACCTTCCCTAAAACTGTTTTGCATTTATAATACCATTATGTCTTTAAATCAGCCCTTAAAAATGGCAATACCATAACCTTATCAGCCCTTAAAAATGGCAATACCATAACCTTGAATGTGTCTGGGAGTTCAAGATTGAGATCAAAGTTATTCCAAATTATTCAATGCAAGTGTGTTTCTTAAATTTTTCCCTCTGTAACTACTTAGACACAATTGGTTAACTTCTACTGAATTCCGTAGCTGTGAAGAATTCATTAATAAGAACTTTTGATAGTTTGGATAGAGTTAAATTGCAATTTACTTTTGTACAAGTTATAAATATTTGTTAAGCAACTTGAATATACAAACAAAATTTCAAAGATGCTGTTTATACTTAATAGACAATACTGTCTAAGCACATTAGAAGGACAGGGACAGTACAAATATTACAGCTCCAATACAAGTCATCATTTTTCCAGCTTTTATATGCAAATTAGTTCATTTTTAACTGGTCTTTAAAGCAGATTTTCTAGTCAGCAATATTTTTAACCCTAGCGTTGAAGTGAAAACATGCAGTTAAAAATAAGAAAACTGTGTTTCCTATAAAATATAATTCACACATTTCATCAGGTCAGTTTGGTCTGTCCCCAAGTATTATATGTATGTGAGTCCCACAGAGGTAGGTACCAAATATTAATTATCTACATATTTCCAGTACCCAAATCTAAGATTGGCATTGAGCAGGCCCTCATACAAACAAGACACAAAAGCAAACAAACAAACCACTCTTTGGAAATCCTGTGGGGCAGTTCTCCTCTGTCCTATAGGCTTGCTATGAGTCAGAAACGAGTCGATGGGCACGGGTTTGGTTTGGAATTATCAGGAGTCCTTGGCTAGCACAAACAGTTAAGTGCTCAACCGTTAGCTGAAAGGTTTGTGTTCAAACACATCCAGAGGTGCCTTGGAAGACAGTTCTGGCTATCTGTTTCCAAAAGTTCATAGCCTTGAAAACCTTACGAAGCAATTCTACACTGCATATATGGGGTTGCCATATATATATACACACACACCTACACATATATATATATAATTTTATGTATATGTAAAACAATGAGTTCACACTGATAGTTTCGTGGACATTTTTAATCCTTTGAATGGTATTTTCTCTTTTCTCCTTCTCCCTCATAAAAGGGAAATATGGTGATATAATAACTAATATTATATACATAATACTTTTCAAGAGTAGTGTTGCATTTAGTCCTTATAGTAATGTATAATAATAATGTATATGTATAATCATTCTATATATAACTCTGTTATAGACATATAATCACATATATGTATGTTACATATATAATCATTATAAACATCCATTAAAAAAAACTGTGGCCATCGAGTTGATTCTGACTCATAGCAACCTTATAGGACAGAGTAGAACCACCCCACAGGGTTTCCAAGGAGTGGCTGGTGAATTTAAACTGCTGGCCTCTTGGTTAGCAGCCAAGCTCTTAATCACTGTGCCACCAGGTCCCAATTTTAACACAGATTTACATATATAATCTGTCATATATATATATATATATATATATAATCATTTTTACCACAGATTTACAGATAAGAAAACTAACACCAAGGATCAGGAATTCAGAATATTGTGGAGCTGAGACAAATTCAGGCCTTCTGGCTCTAAATTTCATATTTTTTCTACAATACAAAAACAGAAAGACATAATTTTTTTATTTATTGACTCATATAAAGTTTTTGTATTAAGATAAAAATCATCTTGCAACCATTTCAAATTCACCATATATAAAGTAATGTATTTGTATTTTCCCCAGTTTACACTTGAGATTTTCCTGTTCCCATTAGTGCCAACACCATTTTTTTAAATCCTTGAAATTTATAACCTTAAAGGTCATTTTTTAATTCACCCATCTTTTTTCCCCCTATTCCTAGTTGAAGGCTAATATCCATTGTATTTCCCTCCTCACTGATTTCTCTCTGTAACTATACTAATCCAAGTCTTTTCCTCTCTCCCGAATTACAGTAAGTCTCCTGAGTGACCCTGCTAGCTCCTCTTCCTTGTGTCATCACAGAACCTTTCACAGTTTCTTATTTTTAATTCATTGACTTCAGCTACTCCTTCCTTGCTTTGAAGGATCTCCTGCACAGTCAACTTTATTTCAAACTCTCCACCAGTCCTATCTGCCTTCTACTCTGGTCGTGCCAGTCTGTTCATCAACTTCTGCATCCTGCCTCTGAGACATTATCTGCACCCAAAACAACCTTACCCACTACTGAAGGTCCAGCTTGGAGCCCACTAGCTCTATAATGATAAAAAGCTATTATACCTAATATAGCACTGTCATCTCATTTTTTTTTTTCATTGACACCACCCTTAAATAAATACCTATCTAGAAGAGACGTTCCTTGGAATTTTTATTACTTAGTCAATAATCTTTATCATCATTAATTTAGACTTTATCTCTTATTAGTTGGTCAATTAATGTTTCATTCAAGGAACCGTAATATCCTGAATTATATGAAGTATGTAGACATGAACTTATTCTAGAAATGAGGAGGATGACTGATGACAAAGCATGACACATATATATATATTTTTTAATCCAAGACAAGGAAAAAAAAATGTGAAAAGTACAACTTTAATGTTGCTTCTGGTTGATACTAAATCAAAAATATAGCTAAAACTAAAAAGCATAATTATCTGAGTTTACTGATCACGTAAGTTTTATAGAATTATAAAGATCACTGGGGTGATGAAATTGTTTAATAACCTTTTATAACTTACTATAGACTGGGTTGGGGGTTAGAATATACAACCCAGAAGGTTCATGTGTTATGACCAATTACAGTGATTAAAGAGGCGTGCTTCTCAATGACCAAGCTTCCTTCAAATGGCATAACATCTCTCATATTAGCTTATAATAAATCTTTCTTCTACTCTTCCAGTGCTGTGTTCTGGTAAAAGGTTGAAAGCTCTGATACATTGTCTTTTATGCTAAATGGCTGGGTATGAGTCCTTCATGTTACACACAAAGCCCCTTATATGATTCTGTTTGTGATCAGAGTTGGCATCTGCTACTTGGTCCTCTGTCATCTGCCTTCTCCCCTTTAATGGCTACTTGTACTTTCACAGATGTTTTTTTTCTCCTCCACCCACAACCACTCTTTGATTCCTGTCCCTCAGAGCCCACACTGAAGCCCCGTGTTTTGTAGGTGACCACCCTGAACAAAAGCTCCTCATTTCCTAAGTGACCTCTATCCTGAAAGGAGTTACTGTTTCCAATAACCTGTTCCACTTAGACTTTATTGACTTCAGTCGTTTTAAGATGTGACACGGTTTAATTCAGCATTCTGGCCCTGTTTGAGGCAGGAGTCATAAATAAGGAAAGAAGTTTATACGATTACTCTTAGAAGGACTCAAGAGATTTCTTCTTATCACTTAGCTGTACAGTTAAATGGTTTGTAAATTGTTGAGGTTTTTTTAAGTGTTTACTGTGGGCTTTTGTTCATCACAGCACCCTCTGGTTCAAAGGCAGCCACCATAACTGCCATGGAATATTGGTAAAACGATTAATAATACTGTGATGATATTTCTCTGCGGGCTTCTAATTCCTAGTATTATGAGTACACAGAGAAACTAATAGAAAAGAAGGGAACCACAATAAATGTCTTCCTGCAAAATGACTCAAAATCCGTATCTGAAATACAACACAACAACCGCACAACTTCATATGATTACTTAATTTTCTATATATTCTGCCTTAACGACATCCAGAAAATTTCAAGTACCACAACAGGAACTATTTTCTGACATTATTTCATCTGCCAGGTAAAGGCTTACAAATACAAGACCCATTAAAAACTTGCATCATATGTATAAAAATAGTCTCAAATCCAACTTAATGGTTCAAGTAACATTTTATTCTTGTTATTTGTGAAAGTACCTATCAGTTCGGGTGGTCTTGAGCCCCTTGGATGAAGGCACTGTGCTTCAGACATAGTGGCAGCTTTTAAAAAAATCATATCAAATGAAGAAAAGCCTGGAAATTCCCTTGAACTCTCTCAATCATGAAAGGAAGCAAAGACACAAACAAAAATGGTACAGAATTACATAAGAACAGAAAGAATTTTAACAGATGTCAGGTTCTCATCACCTTAAAGGTGAGAAAACTGATATTAGGTCCTTTATTTACCCAAGGTCACAGTTAGTAGGTAGATTTAAACACAGGTCTCCTGAGTTGCCTTTATGGAACTTTAAAAGCATCTAGTAAACCCATACCACACCCAGTGCCGTAGAGTCGATTCCGACTCATAGCAACCTTGTAGGACAGAGTAGATCTGCCGCATAGGGTTTCCAAGGCTGTAAATCTTTATGGAAGCAGGCTGCCACATCTTTCTCCCTCAGAGTGGCGGGTTGGTTCAAACCACCTACCTCTGGTTAGCAGTCAGCCACTTTAATCACTGTGCCACCAGAGCTCCTGGAATTATCTGGTAAATTTGTATAAATATCATTTATTAAAGTAGTAAACATGTTTCTGGTATGTTGCCTGTTCCTTCTAACGTTAGATCCCACACAAAACTCCAATCCTGCTTAACGTCTTGCAAGGGTTGGCAGCTAGACTTGGTTTCAAACACAAAATAGGCAGACCTCTCTCTTTCTGACTCAAAATAATCTGTGAAGTGATCCTGACACCCCTTCTGGTCCTTCCCTACCTTATGTTTGATAACAACCTTTGGCCTTCCAGAAGAGATGAAGAAACTCTCCCCTTTTCAAACAGTTCTTGGACAAGGGAATGTGACATCAGTGTTTTTGAATAATACAAAGTCTTTACCTGTGAGTCAGTTTTAATGAGAAATAAAATATTTCACTATACCACTGTCCTCTCATACCTCGAAAAAATTGCTTAATCCCTCTGTTTCCTCATCTGAGAACAATGGATGATAATTGTTGCCTGTCTTATGTTCAGCACAGGATTTTTGAAAGGGACAACTGGAATCCTGAATTATTTCAAATATTTTCAGAAAGACATATGTTGTAAAAAAAAAAAAAAATTAAACAGAGACTGTAAAAGCACTTTGCAAAACAGTGGCACTCTACAGAAGTAACGAATTACTATTATTCCTACTACTCACAGATCTATTTGGCTTTATTATATAAACAGAAAAAGAAAAGAAAATGAAAATTTCACTGTATTGCAGCCTATGAAGCAAATAAGTTTAGGCACAATTGGAAATACCTACTTGATGAATTCCTCATTTAAGCCAAATGGTTAAAGCAAAGTTAATTGTATTTTATAAGAGTAATAATTGATCTCCATATTAATAGCAAATTAAAGTCAATTCTTATAGTTTGTGTTTATGGTGTGAATATTAATTTATTTTTGTGAAAAAAAAATTTACTTAGAGATTAGCTTCCCAGAAAAAAAGACACTTGGAAAATCATCATTGCTCACATACAAATACACTGAGAAGTCACTGTTAGTCTTAATTTCAGTTTTTTTTTTAAAAAACAAATTACAAATAAATGAGGTAAAATCGGTAATTGACAAGTATCCATGAAAAAAATAGTCAAGAAATATATGTTGTGTAAAATAATATTATCAGTCCTAACCTAAAATAGGCTAGATTAATATGTTTATAATAACTCTTGTATCCCTGATGCTTCTCTTCATTAATACCGCATATATTGTTATTTATTGAGTTGATTTCTATGAAATTAGCAGCATATCAATACAATAAAAGACTGTCTCTAGAAAAAGGCTAGCTTGGGTTAAAATAAACTCTAAGAGAAAAGAAAAAGGGGTTTTCCCTGTCAGGGTTGCTAACGAAGTAAGGACACATGCAAGGAGTAATTCAAACCTTGCATGTTAAAGTCCATTCCAGAATTCAGTACAACTCAGTGTGGGATCCCTTTCTGGCTGCCCTGACAGCTGAAGTGAGTTTTGTGAGTTAGGTATATTAAAAGGAAATATCTTAAGAATTAGAGGAGATCATACATCTATATGATACTCACTCCTTCTCCCCCTTCTACATTCATGCCATTTTATATAACTTTGGAAAGACTAAAGAAAAAAAAAGTCTACCAAAGTCAGGTACAAGAAACAAAAAGCAGTTGATGACATGTGTTAGGAGTTACGGAAGTGCTGACATCTCTAAAGGTTTGAGGCACCCAAGGCTGCTAAACTGCCAGTAAAATCCCTAGGACACTTATCTGAGTTCATGCAAGATGTTTAACACATAACTTTTAAAGCATGATAGTGACCTTCCTTCAAGAATTTAGCCTAAAGAACTTCTTGGTCTTAATTATATGAACTCAGAAACACTCAAGCCTCATTCCTGAAGATTATTCTGTTAGGGTAGGGATATTCAAACCTGCAGACCACGAAGCCTTATAACTTAGCTCTTAAACACTTGTTTCCTCCTTTCCACTCTCAAAATTAATTGGTTATTATATAGGCCAATTAATCTCATTAAGCTTTCAAAAGGTGGCCAGGATTTGTCTATCTACACGTGGAAAATTTTTCTCAATGGCAATTTAGAGTCATGCCAATTAATTCTAAGAAGGGGTAGAGCAGAGAATGGGATAGCAATGAAAATATTTATTCCAGTGGTTTCCAATACTAATTGGAATCATCAGGAGAGCTTTAAATATATACATATATAGACAGATTAAAGTCTCCTTTCCCTCCCATGGAAACCCTGGTGGTGTAGTGGTTAAGAGTTCAGTTGCTAATCAAAATGTCGGCAGATCGAATCCATCATGTGCTTCTTGGAAACCCTATGGGGCAGTTCTACTCTGTCCCAAAGGGTTGCTATGAGTTGGAATTTACTCAATGGCAATGGGTTTGGGGATTTTTGGGTTTCCCGCCCATACTATTCCAGGATTCTAATTTATTTTTAATGGAATGGAGCCAGGGGAGGTTGATGAGAGTTTCCAACATAGACGTTTAAAATCACAATAGCTGATGATTCTACTAGCAATTCATGCAGAACTCCAGATCTGGGGAACTGCCTTCTTTGTACTATTCTTTATTTTAATATACAGTGTCTCTGTCATTGAGGAAAAATAAATATTTTTGTGGAGAAGAAATTATTTTGAGAAATATAAATAAAAAATAAAAAAATGATTTTATAATGGGAAAATATAATTTTTAAAAACCATGAGCTACTGTGTGGGTAGAATTCTTAACTTTTTATTTTCACTGGACTCCTAGTATTCAATGTTCTCTATGATGTTAACATGTGCTATAAATAGTGATGAAAAAGGTAACTAGTGAATTTAAAAGTTTAATAATAGAGGTCACCAATAAATTAATTCTGGTTCTTTGAAGATGAAAACATTTATATGAACTTAGATTAATATAACAAAAAAGAAAAAAAAATATTACATTGAGTTGCATATAAAACCCCAAACCAAACCTGTTTCCATCACGTCAATTCTGACTCGTAGCAACCCTGTAGGACAAAGAACTGCCTCATAGGGCTTCCAAGGAGCAGCTGGTGGATTCAAACTACTGATCTTCTGGTTAGCAGCAATACCTATTAACCACTATACCACCAGGGCTCCATATAGTGATTTTATGTTCTAAAAATAAACTCACTCATAGTAACCTTTTTAAAATTAAGATTTTCTTTCAACTATCTTCTTAAAAACCACCTTGGGCCATATAATTGGGGCTATTTTTGCCACAACCACAAAAATTTGACAGCTGTAACCCTGAACTGATAGTTATCCACTCAATGGTTGAAAGACATTCTTTATAATTAAGCACTAATAAAAACTCAGATTTGCAGTACTGGCTGAAGAGTGTCATTAATTGCAAGTCATTGATATAAAGATAATTATTCTACCCAAGCTAAGAAATGGGAAAGTGTTAAAAAGTATTAAAGAAGAAAATGAGTTTTTAAAAAATCATGATTCTACAGAAGTCTCCAAGTGTAGATGCATATGTCTAACATTTACTGAGAGTCAAACAGAAAACCAATAAAAGTTTTTAATTTTCACTATAAACAGACATTAGGACATAAGAAGGGCATCTAGCCAGATAAAGCTCGAGATATCAGTAACCTATCTCATGTTAGTGTGGTTTCTGGAAATACTGATGTTTTGATGAAGGGGTTATGAGAAGCTACATAAAAACAATTTGATGTAGGTTCTAAAAATTGTTGATTGGAATTTTCCATATTTGGAGAGCTCTAGAATGTAATAATTACATAGAGCCACTTCACCCTGTTGTGATTTGTATTTTTAAACACACCGTGTTTGGTTTGGTGCCCAGAAACCTTTGTGCATATGTGGTTCTTGGCTAAACACTGCTGCTCCCAGAATCGGGCTTCCCCTTGGAAACAAGCTGCTGAGTGAGTGTCCAAGCAAAAAGCTCAAGGACAGGAAAGGATGAGCGGCCAGTCTACTCTCCTCCTCCATTACAGGGTTCCCCCACATGTCGCCAGGAAAAGGAAATACAGCATGCTATTATATTTTGTTTATTTACAACTCATTCCTATAATACAATTCAAGTTACAGAATAATTCCTCTCCCCCCTTGCAAATAGAACACTCTTCCATTTTCAAAAAAAAAAAAGCACTAATTAATAACTTTTAAAACTCTTCATCTCTCCATGTCCCCTTAAAGCTGGTGAGAAGTTCTTTTTATATATTAAGTATTCTAGTTGTCATCAATTAAACAACCAAATGAAGAAAAAGAGTATGAAGGTGGGGGATGGGGGAGGAGTTCTTCAAAGGTTATCCTAGAAATAGTAAGTCTTGTTTTTCCATAATAATAATTAAATATATAAAACACAAAAGCAAAGAACTCATCAGAACCATTTTCTGTGAAATTCAATGAAAAAAAGGAAGAAAATGTACTTCTATTTTCTGTTAAATCCCATACAAAATCATCTTTATGTGTCAGTTTAATAAATACAAATATATAGACACATTTTGAAATCCTAATAAAATTATTTAAAGAGCAAATGTTGACTTCTAGTAGTTGATGTTCCAAAAAAAAAACCACTCATGAAATACTCCGGTGCAATTATATCAGAATTACAACCTTATTGGGTTTTATATATATATAGCTTCTCTTGGACACTTCATTTAATTTATTCTCACAGTGTTTATATTTCTTTCAGTTGTGGGAAGTTATTGTTTTGGAGGTGAAGAAATTGAGGTATTGACAAATCAAATGATTTATTTATGCTCTACATTCAATGCAGGTACAAGACCAAGAAATCATACTACCTGTTCTCCCAATGAACTTTGGATCCAGATAGACTCGTGTTCAAATTCCAACTCTGCCACTTATCAGTTGTGTGTGATTAAGCAAGTGCCACAACTCTCTGGGTACCAGTTTCCTTATTTGAGAAATGAAGAGTAATACCTAATACGCAGGACTGTTATTGCAATGTGTGTAAAGTGCCAGATAAGGTACTCAATAAATATTATTATCATAAATATTTCCTCAGGAAATACGAATGCTGGTATTTTTAATAGTATAAATTAAAATAATAAGAATCATTTCTTTAGTACTAAGGCAGTAAGAACTAGTCATACAAATTTGCTTTTTATGTCATATGATTCCACTGAGTGTTGTAGGCTTCTGATGGGTTGGAGACTGGTTTGTCCAGGCTGAGAAATGGAAAGCATATCTACTGATTTGAAAATTCATAGTAATCATAAGTTTAAATGAGGATCACTTAAATATATGTTTTACTTTCAAAGATGGATTTTCTTTTAACTCATTCTCCTAAAATTATTTATTTTTCCAAATTAAAAAAGTACAGCTTCAAAAGAGTATGTGGTGTGGAAGGAATACTACACTGGAAATCATTTTCTAGAACTAAGCCTTACACAGATTTGTGACAACTCTGGTAAAACAGTTAGCTATTTCTTGTGGCATCCTTCTCAAGTCTAAAATTCTCAAATTATAGCATACAGGCTAGAAATCTGTGTATAGAAAAACAATTTAATATGTGCTAAATTAGAACAGGACTATCCTCTTACCTCTGTAAAAAGCTAGAATATCAGTGTACTCTTTTGAGCAAACTCATTGTCATCCAGTCGATTCTGAGTCATAGTGACCCCACAGGAAGGACAGAGTAGAACTGCTCCATAGGTTTGCAAGGCTCCGCTGGTGGATTCAAACTGCTGATCTTTTGGTTAACAGCCAACCTCTTAACTACTGCACCAAACAAATGCTAAAGTAGTTTGTTTCAAATAATCTTAATTTTGGTCCCATTTATTTAAAGCTTAATTTTATTCTAGCTGTACCATAATATGACACAGATAAATATACACTTTGTATATAGTAAGTTTAAAGAACAGCTATCTAGAATATAGCACAGAGAAAACCTGAACATGTTATTAAAGTCTGCTTAGAATAACGTTGAAACTCAAACCTATGGTATATAAACACAGTCATTTTTAAAAATCATACCACTGACAACTTGGTAGAGGGATTACAGCAAAGCAGCCAACATGTTTTAAGTTTATAAGTAATTAAAATTGATTATAAATGTTTAATAATACAAAGATCCTTTTAATTAATAGCAATTTCATAAAAGAATATTAAAATAAAGTCCAAATATGAGGCAGCTTAACTGAATCATTTCAAGATTCAAAATTTTTCTTCAGTAAAAATCTTTCCAAATCATTTTCTTTATTTCCTTCTCAAGCTCCAGTGTTGACTTTTATCTGCACTGGGGCTGGTCTCATTTGAATTTTGCCTTTAAATGGGCTCTTTTGCCAAGAGACCCACTGCTTTACAAATGGATATGAAAACTATACATACAATCATCTACATAATTGGTATATTCTCTTATGGTTATAAAATGACATCAGCAAATAAAAAGGATTATAATTCTTAAATTACTTTCTGGAGATGGTATTCCAGAATGCTACTAATAGACAACCATACTTTTTCATTTCTTCATGAACTATTATTCTATATACTTTAAGGGGTAATAATAAGGTAAATTTTTATTTTCTCAAATCAAATTTGAAAACTGGCTCAGATGGGTATAAAAAATAAAAAAACAAACCAGTTGCCGTGCAGTCGATTCTGACTCACAGTGATAGAACAGAGTAAAACTGCCCCCATAGGGTTTCCGATGAGCAGCTGGTGAATTCAAACTACTGACCATTTGGTTAGCAGTCAAACACGTAACCACTGCACCACCAGGGCCCCAAGATGGGGGGGGCGGGGGGGAGATAATCTAGACAATAAATCTGATACAGCTAAAAACTATTGTTGTTGTGTTGTGTAAATATCTACATAATACCACATGCATCTACAGTAGCAAAGAGGACCAACTGATACGTATGAAAAAAAAAGAACAAGAACAAGAAGTAGTAGCTAGGCTATTACTCTCCCAGTTTCCTCTGACTCTAGCTTAATAACGTTATCTAAATGTGAAGACCTGTCATATGACTACTTTATTAACCTATGATCAAGCCTGGAGTGCTGGATTCACGCTAAAGCAATGCAGCATCCAAGCAACTTAGATCTAAAGAACTATTGGTGTTTTTCCTTTTTAATTATATAGTTTTTCAATTTCAATAATATATAGAAAGGGAAGAACATCCAACTAAATATTTAAATACAGAAGTGCACTGGAGTGAGGCTAAGAGATTTTCCCGGTGTATGCTTGATACCCTAGCTAAGCAAAGTTGCTAGGTCACAACTGGATGCTGAACAAGCACTCTTGGCCAAGAAATAATACTCTACACTTTGGAGAGCAAAAGCTAAAGAAGATATAATCACAGGAAATTGATGTATGCAGTAATATTCCATTTAGGGGATTAGAAACAGAACTACAGTAGCTGTCAAGTTAGGAAGCCAACCTCCATAAAAAACGGCCAATAATGTATTTGATATTATAACAAAGAATTAATGCATCCTTGGTGCAAGGCCTTTTAAAGGTCAGGCAGGCAGTATTAAAGTTTTCTCCAGAAGGGAAATTATAATATTCTAATTTTATTTGTGTAGCCTACGTCATTTGATCTAGCTAGCGGTGGACTAAGTAGTAAAACTCAAATGTGATGAATGCCTATGCAATAAGATCTCAGATCAGCGTGGGTCCTCAAAGGTCTGTCCAAAATTAGGCAAAGCAAACACCCCCAAAGTAGACAGGAAAGCACAGTTTTTATGGGAGGAAAAGACCAGTCCATTGAGCATACGCATTATTGAGCATATGGATCCCAGTGCATCCCTAATCCCAAGGCTACATTTAACAACAGCTTGTATATAAACCACTATTTTTATGCTCTGCTGAGGTAATGTCCCATTCATCATCTTCTGAAATCATTCAGTGACCTACTTTGTTAATTAAAGCATTTGCCCAGCTCTTCTCATAGAGCCAGACTGCCGGTAAATGAGTGTTTCTGTCCCATCAAATTGTAAGATTATTTCTGTTTTAGAAGAAAAAAATATTTTTAAGGGACAAAATTGTAGTTTAATGTAAAAGGAATCAATATTGCCTTCCTTTGCTTAACCTCAGTCTTTTCATTTAATTGCCACAGTCAGAAAATTATAAGTTTAATGAGAAGCAAAAAATGTAAGTAAAAAATATATTTTTAAATGAAGTAACACTGCTCAATGCACCAATATTCTTAGTGCAGTTTCGCAAAGGACAGTACCAACCTTGAGGAGAAAAAGAAAGAGTGACTAAAAGCTGTGGTCTACCCTTAACCAGAGGTCTACATCAAATACATAGTCAGTGAGAAGATGCAGCGCTAAAGACTTAGTAGCAGAGATGAGGACCAAGAAGAGGAAAATACCCTAGCCCTTCTATGGTCAATCAACCTTTTCCTTCTTCTATGTCAAGTGCTCAGACTCACTTGGAGTAACAAAGCACCTACTTAGCCCTGGGACTGAATAAAGATAATTGAGAAAAATTAAGTGGAGGCAATTTTTGCTTTGCTAGGTCAAAGTCAAAGAAATTCGCTCTGTTCGGGCATCTCCTCTCAATGCAGCAAATTTAGGCCTGAGCTATATGGCTGCAAGCTGAGCTTGGAAATGGTGCAGGGGAATGATGGAGGGGAGGATGAAGTTGCCTGTAACTGAGGCTGACGCTTCCTTGGAATGACTCTAGGCAGAGAGAAAGAAGGAAAGGGTTAAAGGGATGCTCCTCATACCTTTCTTTTCCGTTCCATGCGTTCTCTGGGGATTTTCCGTTGTTTTTTTCTCTCCCTCTCAAGGTTTTTTTCCTTTTCATCCAGTTCGGCCTCTCGAACTTTTTTAATAGAAGCTGCAGCGTGAGCCATTTTGCAGAGGCAATCAGCAGAAGCAGTTGCTGAGGATCAATCTCCACTACCCAGCAATTCAGGTGAATTTAAAGCTATCTGGAGATGCGATTTCCCCCACTAGGGCAATGGCTGGCAGCCAGAAGACTCTCAAAATAATCTACTCCGCCCTGAGCTAAGTCATAATCTCGCTCCAGCCTCTGCAGCACCCATAATTCACTACAACGTACCAACGTCCCAAGCAGAGTCCCCCAGCAGTACACACCTGCACACAAACGGGCATAGGTGTGCACCCACACTCGGAAATGGTCCCAGGGGAAGGCGGAGCACTAGACTTCCAGCTCTTCAGCCGTTGGGTGGCCGCAAGTGCAGAAAAGCATCCTACTAGTTGAAAAAAACCTTCCTTAGGCACACATCACCAATTGGAACTGTCTTTGGGGACTCCTCCAGACCGTCTGTGTCTTCTGACTGGAGCCAGGAAGAGGCCACCTCTGTGGAACTGCTAGGGGGTGGGTAATTTATTGCCGCTCTCAACCACACCTCTATGCAGGGTGAGAAGAAAATGGTGCAGTCTCGCTAAATGACTCGCTGCTGCTGCTGCCGTGGTGCCGCTGCTGCTGGTGCTGCTACTGCCGTTGCTACGGCTGCTCTGCTATAGCACATGACATGAATTCCTGGAGGCTTTTAAATCGCTCAGCCCTTCCCTTCTTCAAGGTTCATTTAAAGTAAAGCATCGAGGTTGCCGGTTTGGGAGAAGATGAGCATAGTTGGAGTTACCTGCCAATGCGTAGCAATACTGGAGTGTGCATGGGTGGGAAAGGCTGGGGAGCAGCCCGGTCCTCACTGTGTCATTTACAGACCCACGTGAGGCTGCATTAGGGAGCTGCATTAATCAGGGAATCCGAGGGAGCCCTCAGTTAGCACACAGCATAAGCCGGGCTCTGCGAGGTTATCCTGGGAGGGGGAGGGAGAAGAGGTGAGGGGTGGGGGTTGAGAAAGCCAGAGAGAAGGAAACGGGCAATGCCTAAAACTACTCTCCATCCCTCTAAAAGGAGTACACTGGCACTCATTATTAATTACCAAAGCTTTTCTTAAATACAAAATTGCCTTGAGAAGCAATGTGATGAAGTAAAACAGAATTATATACGCCCAATAGGTAGACTCAGTGAAAGAGAGAGAACACAACCTGTTAACTCAAAAAGATGAAATCCTCTATAGCACGCCAACTGCATATACTGCCAAGTTTCCAGAGTTTACCACAATTTTATCAAGAGTCAACAGGGAATCATGCACATCTTAGTTATTCACCCTTAGATATAGACTCATAACACTGGAATTGTTATGGAGTATACATAGGTTATGAAAAATCACATCTTCCCCTACACACAAAACTGTCCCATTTTGGAAGAAGAGAAATTTTTACTATGTATAATCATTGACAGTTAAACAATATGTTCTGATTTTGATTCTATATATACCCTATAATTAAGAAGAAAAGTAAAATATCACTAAAAAAATATCCCCTGGGAAAATGATATGCTTTTGTATCCTAGCCTTTAGAACATACCTACCTAGACAGGTAAAGAATGTAAAGTCTCATTTCCTGCACTTCATGAAGATAGTTAAGACTCTAACTCTTCTAGGAGGGAAAATACTTTTTGTACTGTGGGTGGTCCCCTACATGGGTTAGCTTATAATAATGTAATTTGTAACTTTTCTACTGCATCTCAGCTAACAGCCATAAATCTAGTAAGGTTAATGAAATATCTCACAAACAAGCAAAATGCATCTCAAGGTAGGATAGAGGACCCAGCACTGAATCTGACTGAAAAGTCAGTCACAGAAGGGAATGACCACCATGAGCTAGGCAAGTGGGGTGCTGGTGACAAGATGGCTCAGGGTTCAGTCCATTTACAGCTGACGAGATTAGTGTCTCAATACAGGGAATATCCCTGACCAACTGAGAATTAAACTTCAAAAATAAATAAATAAAGGAATCAGTGGGGTTATTATCAAGCCCTCCAATCTCCCTCCTCTGGAAAATCTTTTATACATTTACAAAGAAACACAGACACACATAAAGCCTTCCTGGGAAGATGTGAATTTTGGGAAACATTCTGTATCTCTTTAACCAGGTGTGTCATAGTCTACCACTTGATATACCGTACTTCAAACATTCTCCTCTGAGGTACTTCAAAAGAATCAGCCCTTATGGCGTCCAAGCAGTTATTAGGAATAGGGCGGTTCAGGGAAACCAGCAAGACTGGAGCACAGGATGTTCTTAATACCATCTGGCATTCTCTTTTCATCTAAATACTTTAAAAAAAAAAAAAAATGTTTACAACCGAACTAATCTCATGGATGTGCTTTTTTAGCTTAATACACGAGTCCCAGTAAAATGTGTCGAAGTCTCATCCAGTGACTTCTCTGCTCCTGAGGATGACTCTCGTGGGCTTCAACTGGGACAATGCCTTTCCCATTGGCCCCTTTAAAATCTGCTTACACTATGTCAAAGTCCCTTCCACCCTCCATAGGTCTGTCAACAGGAAGGTGAGAATTCACAAGCACAGCTAGAGAAGAAGGTGGGGAGTCCCTGCTGACAAAAAGTATTCATTTATTTCATTAGCTTGTTTCATAAACTCAAGAGGCCCATTTGTAAAACCGGACAGAATCAGTTTACTTAGAGTGTTTTCCATCGCAGGAAAATTACACATTTTAAAACATTTCAGTTAATTAACTCTTCTTTGTTTTTCATTTTTAGGCACAGTTAACAGACTCTTAGTCTCCAACACTCCCTCCAGTTTGTTACAAAAGAATAAGAGAACTTTTTCCATCTATTTATCTCATGAAGAAAAGGTAATGAATCAGATGTTAGTTAATTTGGCTGACATAAATATTTCACAGAGCACTGTGATTTGCCAAAACTTTAAAAACAATAATTGTACTTCTTTGCGTATATTTTCTCATAATATCTTTGAATGTGACACAGAGAAGCAAAGTCACCCTGTTTTACAAAAGAAAACACTAGAAGGCTTGTTCCAAATAGCCTTCCACTGTCTGCTAAATCATTCTACCCTGGGAGAAGTAGCCACTCAAAACCCTCCCTGTGCTGCTCCACTAACCCAATCGCAGTATCTCAGACAACTAGTATGAATGTTTCAAGAAAAATAAACCATTCACGGGTCCTTTTCTGTGTGTGAGTTTTTTTTATCTTTTCCCCAATTGTAGAACATATTGATCCCATCTGAAAGGGTTAGAAGCACATAATCCATTCATTTCAAAATGCTCGGCAGATCGGAAAGACATTTCTGCTCAGTGATAATGTTGTCTCTCTGAAACTAATTGATTCAATAGTGAGCAATTGAGAATGATTTTTTTTTTAATCATTCCTTATGGTATATTTGTATTGCTCAAACTTTCTTGTAATTTCTATTTGAATGGGGGAAAAAATCAGTGTCAATTTTCTGAGGCAAATGAGTCACTCACCAGCTGACCTCTGCATAGACAGGGCACCAGCTTCTAGTCCCAGGAGCTCGCGGCCATTTAAATGATGTATGTACCACATTAAAGGGGTCTTCCCATCAAGCCTCCAGCGGAGATATAATACTGGCTGAATTTTGAACTTGTAACAAAAGGTGCTTCCTTCCACAAAGCATCTTGGCCATCAATGGGATAAGCTGTGTCTGCCTTCAAAGGTAGGCACACACTGTTGTTTACATTTAAACTTGAGAGCCAGCATAGATAGATTGCCCTTCAGAGAGGACACACTTCATTTTAAAGACAGGAGAGAAAACAGCCATTTGCTCTCCTCAGTGTCCAGCACTCCATTGATCAGAACCCAAAGAAAATTCTCTGCAGACATCAGGCATCAGTCAGGGCATCACTCAATAACAACTGAGCAAGCCATATGCAACTTAATCCCCTTCTCCCTTGCCAGCCCCACCCTGGAGAAGTAGCTATGCAATTAAACACCATATACTGTCAATCTACCGCAAATGGAGCGTGGGTGGTAAGTGGGAAAAGAAGCAGATGCACTACAAAGACGGTTAAAACATCATGTGATCAGAAAAACAAAATAAATAAAAATGTGCTCCCTTGAGTTAAAGAGTTCATTCCACCCAAGTTCAATGCTGTTTGTCCATATTTGAAACTTCCCATGTGTTCTGAGGCTAGTGAATAGCCAAGGTAGGTAAAGCAAATTGAACAAGTGACTACACTAAAAAAAAAAAATAACACTGAAGATATCAATGTGATAGCACAAAATTGCCCATGCTAATAATAGAACAGACCTACTTTCAGCTAACGACATTCTATAAGGAGGTGTTTTTGGTTAAAATTAGAAAGCCCAGAGGGTATCTTTCTTCTGTCTCCACCTGAGGAGAGGAAGCAAGGGCACACCAGCTCCAAACCAAAAGAGGTGGTGTCCATTCTTTGGGATGGAGAAGCAGAAGCAGTCTCAAAACTCCCAACTTCCTGCCTCTGAAACAAGCTCATAACCCTTTTGATGTTTCAAAACATTTCCAGCTAGTAACAATGGTAAGCAGACAAGGAGACGGTCCTTTACATAAAGAAGGTAAAGCCACGCAAAGTGTAGATCATAAAGAGTTGCCACTCTGTCACCACAGACCTTACTCTAGAATGGCTATGGGGGATGGCCTGGGGATGACAGGCAGCAACCACATCTGTCTGCAATGGGAAGAAGGAAGGGAAAGGAGCAGAGAATCCAGATTTGAAAAAGCCCCCAGTTCAGAGGGAAAGGAGATTCCTTCCACAACCTGTCTCTCCCTGCTGCCGCCTTCAATGCCAGACCCCATCCACTTATCCCCAAGTATGAGCCCAGGTGGCCAAGGATGAAGGTCCCTTAGCCTTTTTTGTGTTCGTTGGTGTTAGCCTATGTAAAACAAGCAAGGTTTGCTCTTTGTGGAAAAAGTCTTCTGACAAAAAAGTCCTTCACTGTGGCTTCTTAATCAGAGATATTTTCTCTGTGCTCACTTTGATGGGAAACACAGAAACCAGTTCACTCAGGAATCAGGAAGGCCCCACAATGCTAAAGTCTCTCTTCTTTTTAATTCACTATATAGAATCTCAGATTGAAAACCTAGGAATTAATCTTAACATTTGCCTTTTTAAATATGTTTTGTTTACAACAAAAACTTTCTCACTGTCCTCATCTCATTACTGCACAGCTTCCATCTATAGAACTATCTTATGGTATATAGTTACTGAAGACAAAGCCTTTGCCTTCATGGAGGTGATAATCTAGCCATTATAACGGAATTATTTTCAGACATCCTAGGGCATCCTGGTCACTTTGTAAACTCGATAGCTACTGTAGCTTACTAATATTCAGATCTTTAAAAGAAAACTGCTTCTAATGCTTAGTTTCAAGTATCGAACTATTCTAATTACCCTCAAATATCTTTTCAGGGCCACTCTATTCTCATAAATGCTGTTTTCTTCAGTGATTCACAAATATTTTATTCTGAAAGACACACTGATTTTAGACATGAAAGCCCCACAGTCTACTAGAAATTAAAGCCTTGGGGTTAACTTCTAACTCCTGCTGACAATTTACTATTGTCTTTTAAAACACGTTATAACTTCCCCTATTGGTTTCTAATAGCTTTTTATAAAAGCTTTGAGTGTCTTTCTTAGCCCTTTTACTTAGCACTGAGTTGTGGTTTAAACAAAAAAACTCAATCACAAATCTGTGAGTCCTGAAGAGCTTTGAAAATGTTTTTGTATGCTTATTTATGTGCTGCCTTTGATCCATAAAAAAATATTTATTTTTACTTAAATTATATTTTTTCTCAGGAATTATGTTAACAGTTTTCATATCTCAAAGGAAACAATTTCATTGGAGAAGGAGAGGGAAGGTAGATCAATACTTGAAAGTTTCATATTTGCATCATGTCAGTTACAAGTGCTATTTGAATAGTTTGATAACATGTTTTCATCAGACTATTTGCAAAGATTAATTGAATAAAAATAAAAGATTAATTTTTGTTGATCAGGAAAACTTTTTAAAAGCTATTCTTTATGTGACTCCAATTTAAGTCATGTGCATCTTAATTTTTGTGAAATAACTTGCATTTACATATAAATCAATAATTTTTTGAAAACCAGAAAACCAAAACCAAACCCATTGCCATTGAGTTGATTCTGACTCATAGTGACCCTATAGGACAGAATGGAAATGCCCCATAGAGTTTCCAATTAGCACCTGGTGGATTTGAACCGCCAGCCTTTTGGTTAGCAGCCGTAGCTCTTAACCACTAGGCCAACAGGGTTTCCAAAAAACACAGAAATGTGAGTTTAAATGATTGGGCTATATGTCTATACTTCTTATAAACCATGAATTATAGTCCCCTAACTCATTATTCCTTGCCAGTAAATAATCAGCAAAAAAAAATTTTTTTTTTCAAAATTAACAAAAGAAAGATGGCAAAAATGTAAACGGAGTGTTTCCAAATTTGCTGAAGACCACACATCAAATCAGTGATAGATGTTTCATGTCTCCAGTGTTCCAATCCAATGCCCTTATAATAATAAAACTTTGGCACAAACACTTTGGGCAATTCCAATACCCAGTTCCAGGCTCAGCAGAGTCTTTGCAGTTGATACTGCAATAAACATTAAAGACATATTAAACATGTTATTTCAATAATAACAACTATTCAAGTTTCAATATCACAATAATTCCCTTGTGGCTGCATTTTTTGGTACCAGAAAATTGAAGTGCTCCCATCTGGCCATTTTTCACCTGGTGAAAACTAGTGTAGTAACCATGGTAGTTAGCTCTTTTATGTGAAGATATAAACATCTGTATTATTACTGCTTCTGGGTGCCACTGCATTTAACTAACCATCTTCCCCACCCCACTATTACAAGAAGAGTTTCCATGATCCATTTTTATCCCATCATTCAGATAGCAAGCTGGAATTCTGAAACATCTTCACCAACAGCTAGCTACATGACATTCTTTTTCTTGCAACCTTGTTTAATTAACTTTCAAAATAAAATCTGTTGCTAGGCATCCAACATTTCTTGCTTTAGGCACGCCCAGCACTTTTCATTCTATAACTTCTCTTGGAAAGCAAAAATATGGAAACCAAAATATAAAATTAAATTAAACCTTCTTTTGGAAATTTTCAGGGGTAAGGCGTATTCAAAATTTTCCTTCGGAATGGTTTTTATATCACTTATAAATCAAATCGATCACCAAAATATCAAGCACCTACATGTGCACCGAGCTTTTGCAGTCAATAGAAGCCGGGCCATTCCAACCAAGCGTCCCCCTGAAACCAACTGGAAATGCTGAATATAGTATAAATGATCCCTTCTTAAAAGCAACAAATAGTGACATGATATTAAGAAATTACTAGGCAAAACCGAAGGGAAATGGAACCACTGGGAGACAAGCCAGCAGGGAAACTACTTTTGTTTCCTGAGTGTACTTCCCTGGCAAATTTGAACTTTCATTTTAAAAACTTCATGGACAAGCATGCTGAAACCAAAGGCCAATGTCTACACAAGGTGAAGAGTCTAATGGGGGGGCCTCCCCCATGATCATCTGAGACCTCAAAAAACAATACGCTTAGGCTAAGGGTAGAATAATAAATAACCAGCACTCCAGCAGATTTACAACCTAAGTTTTATTGCCTGGAAGTTCAAGGCAGCTCAAATCTTGAACTTGGTTTAGGGGCTCCCAAATCATTTGTGACCACAAAGCCTGGCATGAGTAAATATATATCTTCTCTGAAGGAAGGTACCTTTATCCTTGCCCTGAAATTATCAGCATAAATAATTATCTAAACATAGTGACCAGCTTACAGTCAAAGAACAACAGGCATACAGCAGAAAAAACACATCAGAGAAACAGACCTATAAAGACTTGGAATAATGAAGAATGAACAAAGCACTGTGATGCAAAGGGGATGAATTATAAGAAGCAGTATCATTCCCCAAAATAGTATCACCCAGTTGGGAAGTTAAGGAATCTGAACTCTTTAAGAGCAGGCTTGTTTCATGTTTTTATGCTCCACCTGCCCTCCAATCCATACTAGTTTTCATAAGAACAGATAGTAAATGTTAAACGAATGAGCAAAGTAAGTTACCAATGAATGGTAGAAACAATATGTATTATAGGACTTCAGAAAACTATACTTTTTCTTAATAAAAGGTTTTGATAATGACTGTCTTAGTTATCCAGGGCTACTATAACAGAAATACCACAAGTAGATGGCTTTAACAAACAGAAGTTTATTCTCTCACAGGTTAGGAGGCTAGAAGTCTGAATTCAGGGCACTAGCTCTAGGAGAAAGCTTTCTCTCTATGTTGGCTTTGAAGGTCCTTGTCATCAATCTTCCCGTGATCTAGGAGTTTCTCAGTGCAAGGATCCTGAGTCCGAGGGATGCACTAGTTCCCAGTTCTTCTTTCTTGGTGGCATGAGGTCTCCCTCTTTTATACCTTGGAAAAGATTGACTCAAGATACAACCTAATCTTGTAGGATGAGTCCTGTCTCATTAACACACCTGCCTCTTACCCTGCCTCATTAATATCATAGAGGTTAGGATTTACAACACATAGGATTATCACATCAGATCATAAAATGGCAAACAACCACACAATACTGGGAATCATGGCCTAGCCAAGTTGACACACATTTTGGGGGGACACAATTCAATTTATAATAGTGATGTAATAAATCTTAACAGAGAATGGCATCCTGAAATATTTGAGAATTTAAAAACCTCACCAAAATCTAATAGATAAATAAGATGTAACTAAAAGAACACCATAGAATTGTTTCACAAATTAAATATTTCATATGAAAAACAAATTTGACACTTTATGTAGAAACTTTAGGCAATACTCAGTCCAACTAACTTTTTAAAACAAAAGCATGCTAAGTTCTTTACAGAGCCCTGATGGCGCAATGGTTAAGTGATACAGTTGCTAACCAGCAGTTCAAATTCACTGGCCCGCTCCTTGGAAACATTATGGGACAGTTCTACTCTATCCCTTAGGATCACTATGGGTCCCAACAGACTCAAAGGCAACGGGTTTTTGGTTTACGTTCTTGTCTCATTTTCTATGATGCACTTAACTTTAAACATCATAATGCCCTTACAGAAAGTGAGCTAGTTCTTCTCCCCTAATTTCCTGATAGACATATAATAGAAGCTCTCTTAACAAACCTTTCCTTAACAAAATGTTACTCATCCTTCTATGAATACTTAAAAGCTTATAACTTACATTAAGCTACTACCATACATTAAAAGCTTATAGTTCACCAGCTATAGTATATATGCATTCTTCTCCCATCAGTAAAGTTACATGATTACAAAAAGCCAATTGATGTTTATTTCCCACCTTTTTATCCCAGTTGTACTTGTTATTGCAATTATATAATTTAAATAAATATAACATTACCTAATGAAATATGACTGCAAAAAAGAGTTGTCGTTTATGAAAATTAATATGAATGCTTTGGAAGAACCTGATAAATACAGACTCTTAAGAAATATTGCTGTTGAATTATGGATAAGGCCAAGACAAATATAAAAGATAGGAAGGAGGATTGGAAACATCTAGAAATTCTACTGCTCAGATTGTTTTGCAAGTTTTTTATGTTCTCACTATTTAAAAGCTGCCAAACTGGAAAATATAGATGAGGCAGTATCTACATGCTGGTATTTTTTATTCAAAAAAGACAAGGTGAAACTCCAAATAATGGTAATATCAAACAAAACTTTCTCGAAAAAAATCTTGATCCTACATCAAATTACTGGTAAAAAATTTTCCAACATATATGTTTCAAGTTAAAACAAAATGTTTAAAGTGTGCATGTATCATTTTTTAGGATTCCCCACTTTAACAACATCTTTTCTTATTAACTGACCAAATACCAGTTCTGAAAAAGGAATAAAAATAGGCTTCTAATAAGTTGAATATGGCCTTGAGTTTGGGTTTTAAATTCCAACTTGGGTTCTATAGCCTTAAGTACATTTGTAGGCTTTGGTACGGTTTTATGTAAATAGAGACAATGATGCCTACCTAATAGCCAAACCCTTAACCACTGGGCCACCAGGGTTTCCATAAAGCATCTAATAGGTGCTTAGTAAGTAGTGACCCCTGGTGGAGCAGTGGTTGAGATTGGCTGCTAACCAAAATGTCTGCAGTTCAAATCCACCAGCCACCCTTTGGAAACCCTATGGGGCAGTTCTATTCTGCCCTACAGGGTCGCTATGAGTCAGAACGGACTGGACAGCAATGGGTTTTGGTATGCCATCATAATAAGCAGCCCTGGTGCAGCAAACAAAAGATCGAAGGTTCAAATCCACCCAGTGGCTCCAGGAGAGGAAAAGACCTGACCTGTTCCTATAAATATTATAGTCTAGGATACCCTGTGGGGCAGTTCTACCCTGTCCTATTGGGTTGCTAGGAGTCCGGCACACCATCACAACATTCTGATTATTGCTGTGAGAAAAATAAAACAAACAACAACAACAACAAACCACGCATATAAAAGAAGGAAGGGGAAGAAAAGAAGAGGTACAAGATAGAAACAAAGTGGATAGGCTGGGGATAAGATAGGATTCCCCCAGAAAATAGCATATGGGAAGTGATTACTGATCACTTTGCATGATCAACACCTCAGGGGTAAATTCACACATCCTGGAGACTGTTCAGAAACCCTGGTGGCCTATGTGGTTACGGGCTACGCTGCTAACCGAAAGGGCAGCAGTTGGAATCCGCCAGGCGCCCATTGGAAACTTTATGGGGCAGTTCTATTCTGTTGCTATGAGTCGGAATCACTCCCCAGCAATGAGTTTGGTTTTTTAAAGACTATTTGGTAGTGATGAAATCAAAAACAAAACATGTAAAACTGTGCAATGAGTCTCAAAATCAGCGAACATGTGTGCCTGAGAAACTATTTATTAGCTTCCATAGCTCTTTATAGTCATATCACTCAGGCGACTTCAGTAACAAAGATTTAGATCAGGCTTCAGTCAAAATGAGGGGGCACTCCACCAGAGCTTTGTACAAAAAAACTAAAAAGAAACAACAAAGTCACAATTTGACTACCCAACTGGCATACTTCCAAATGGAAGTTTCTGTAATAGATTCTTTTGCAAATAGATTTATTACTAAGGCAAAGTACTAAATGCTCAAGGTGATGGAAAGATTTTTTCACTCCCATGAACTGACCACTGAAATCCAGTTTTGGTAAAGGGCAGAAACTGACCCTAATCAATAGGGGTAAATTTAGAAAAGGACACAATCAACCAGCCTGCCATTTGGGCACACCTATGAAGTACTTCAAAGAAATTTTATCAAAATAAACGTTTTTCTCACTCATAAAATTTGAGATAAAATGCCACCTTTCCCCAAACAAAACAACAACAAAAAAACAAGACAGACAACCACCAGGCAGGAAGTACGATTACTACTGAAGAAAAAACCCAGTCAGAGGAACTTCCGTTCCTCGGACATCATTCTGCGGCTATATATTCTGCCCCACCCCCACAATGTCAACAAGCGGAATTTTACGGATGGAAAAATATTGACGATTCAACCCAAGATGAGCTGACTTTGAATTCGGAAGAGTATTTTTGGATAAATCATATGTTCTGCAACACCGGGCGGGGCGGGGGAGGGGGAATGCGGAGTCCTACAAAGGCTCATGGAGGACCTTCAACTAGAGCGTTCTGATTGTATTTCATTTACATATTGGAAAACTCCATTAAAAGGGAAAAAATCTGCTGCTAAAAAAAAATCTGAAAACTGCTGCAATAAAAAATAAACTACATAAATTTGTTGTCAAGGGCATTCATGGAAATTAATGGAGGTTGGCAGCCCTCTGCTGGATAAAAAATCCACTTGCTCTAAAGTACTATTTGAGGAACTAAATGTTTTCATAAGATTTAGAGGACTACTTTAACGCTTGACCCATTTATTTTTTTGTTTAATAAGTATTTTTTTGTTTTGTTTTATAGAAGAGAACCAGAAAGTGTCCTCTTTGCCAAGTCATTCAATATAACATTAAGCTAGAAGAAATTAATGTGAATTATAAATTAAATTCTGTAGTCCCCCCCCCAACGTAAAAATAGCAACTGAGACAAAGCAAAATTGGAGCACAAGAAAAATATTTGTAGCTTCTCAGTTGTGAAACTGCTACTTAGGATTTCTCTTAACCTCATTCTAGGCTAGATCGAAATATTTATAACTAATAAAAAAGAGCATTATTTGTTCATGCATTCAGACCGCACACTAATGTGCATTAAATCAGATCTATTCTTGCACACATTTGGCTCATACAATATAATCAGGCTTTTTGTTTAGAATAAGACAATTTTTAAACATGACGGCAGAACTATTCTAGAATATTCAACTGCTGATTTGGATATACATATGCAGTTTCTGAAGCATGCCAGGTACTAGGACAACACATACGCTTTCTACAGAAAAAGGTTCACAAAAGAACCTACAACCTTATATCAAACTCAATTGGAAATTTGTTTGATGTGTTTGTGTTTAGAAGTCTCAATTGTTATTGGTGATGGTGGTTGCCTTTGAGCCGATTCTGACTCATGGTGACCCCACGTGTGCAGATTAGAACTGCTCCATAGGGTTTTTGACGCCGTGTGATCTTTTGGAAGCAGATTGTCACGTCTGTCTTCCGAGGTGCCACTTGGGTGGGTTCAAACTGCCAACCTGTCAGCTAGTAGTCAAATTCTTAAGCATTTGCACCACCAGGAACTCCTTGGAAGTCTCAATAGTAAGGCTTAAAATGAATGAGTCTTGAAATATTTTCTTATATCAACCTTACATCAACTTTTTGGTTAATTTTGTTTTATACACTTAATCTTTTCAAAATCCCATCTTCGTGTTTTATCTCTTAAAACTTGCCTTTGCTCTCAACCTTCTCCTTCCTCTCTTCATGTACCTACCTGGCCCTCTGTTACTGCTGCTTCCTAAACCAATTGATAAGGCCCTGCCTGGTTCACAGTCTCTTCAACTCTCCTTTCATTATAGCAGGGGCCACTTGATATTCATTTCTAAATTCTGCCAATCTTGTCCTAGGCAGGAAGGGATTAGTTCTTTTCTGATCCTCAAAAATGCAGGACCGAGTCACCCTGGTGCCCTAGTTACATTGTTGGGTTTATGCTTTGATGCCAAAATTTAATACCAACTTAAGCTTGGCAGCACGCTTAGGACTCTGGAAGTGTTATCTGCTGTCAAGATTTGCCTGTTACCAACTGCCCATGATCGTACTGAAATATCCAAAATGCCTATCCCCCTGAATTCCTATACAAAAGCTGTGCCTGCTTCCTGGGACACACATTACTCTTATTGTTGTTAGCTGCCATGGAGCCAGCCCCTGACTCATGGCAACCCTGTGCACCAACGAACAAAATGCTGCCCAGCCCTACATCATCCCCATGATTGATTGCAGATAGGACTAGTTAGATCCACAGGGTTTTTGTTGGCTACTTTGGGGAAGTAGATTGCCAGGTCTTTCTTCCTAGTCCATCTTAGCTGGAAGCTCTGATGAAACCTGTTCAGCATCATAGTAACAAACAAGCCTCCACTGATAGACATGTGGTGGATGATCAGAAATCCGTATCTCCCACATAGAAGGTGAAAATGCTACCGCTGAACCCCCGATGTTCCCCTGTTATAGTGAGTCTGGTTACCTCCTGCTTCTACTCTTCATTGTCCTTAACTAGACACTTTTAGGCTGGGTCCCAAGATATCATATTTCTTACCAAAATTATACCCTTCATCTTCTCACATTATTTCTCATTTCACCAATTTTAAATTGGAGCCCTTGGGTGGTACAAACGATTAAGCGCTTGACTACTACCCAAAAGGTTGGCAGTTCCAACCCACCCAGAGGAGCCTCAGAAGACAGGCCTAGTGACCTGCTTCTGAAAGATCACTGCCTTAAAAGCCCCATGGAGCAGTTTTACTCTGCACACATGGGTTGCTATGAATTGGAATTGACTTGATGACAGCTAACAGTAACAAAAACCATTTTAAATCACAGACTCACTTCTCTTGCTTTTTCCTGTGATTCTATTGTCTCTTTCTGGTTTTTCCTACATGCATATGTTTTTCACAATTCCTTTTCTTCTTCAAAACAAATCTCTAGATTTGTAATGCTCTCTTTGTGATAAGGAGATTTTCAAAAATGTTCTTAAAGACAAATTGTTTTTCTTTCTTCTCCTCATTTCCCAACCCAGAATTCCCACAGTGTGTCCATCAAAATCACAAAGAAATAGCACCTAACTTTTGCAAAATGACTGTAGCATTTCATCTGATGAACAAAAGCCCAACTAAGTAGGGGTTCAGAACCAACTTGATGGCAATGAACAAACAACAACATAGTCTTAAAGTTGAAAAGAAGAACAGGCTGGGGAATGATAATGAGGACAAAGAAGATTTAGCATTCAACCTAGTTCCAATACTATCAAATGCTTATGTTGAACCCCAGGTTTATAAGCCCCTTGATATTTTAAAAAATATTGCCCAGGTCAGCCTTTCTCTGTCTTTCTGAAGGAGAGAAGGAACAGAAATTAAAACTAATAATTTGTAACTTGATAAAATCCAAATATCTGTCATCTATTACAAATCTAAGGCATAAACATCCTATTCTTATTTTATATATACGTAAACATTTAAATGTGCATACATATTCCATTTCCTGAAAAATGGCTAATGGATATTTCCAATACATAGTCTATCCAATACATACACTCTATCAACTTTATATAGCTGACTTTTAAAGCACTGACAATAAAAGCTTATATTCTAAAATGTTGATGAATCATTAAAGATGCAATAATATTCAGCAATCTATTTTCAGAGGTCCTACGTGCCTCAAAAGTACTAAAGCAATATTTTAAGTGGATTTTTCTTGGTGCTAAGCAGGATTCTCAATTATTTTAGCCACTTAAAATAAGTTCATGGTGATATACGCTGGAGTGAATTTTGACTACTTCTTAAAAAGTTGCCATTAAGATATCACTCACTAACATTCTTTTCCTTCATTTCAAAATACATATTCCCTTTTTGAGAGAAATCTTCAATCTTAGGTAATACTGTTTTTAAAGCTGTTGATGTTTTTCTGCCATGAGGCCTCCTAATCTCTGAATTCCTGGACATCTAAACATTTATTTCTTCGCATTTAATGCTGAGTATCTTCTTATATGAATGTTATAAAAAAATAAGTTGAGAGAGGGTGAAAAGTCTCAAATGATCATGACCTAAGCCATATTACATCGTTATTTGTGTTCTACTATTAAGGCCAATTAATCTTATTTCATGCTATGGGTTTCACCCAATGAAGCTGCAAAGAAAGCTCTAGCTGTGACTTAATCACTTCAGGGGTAGACAAAGCAAGGATTGTAGGCACTTGGCGAAACAGATAAGATTTTAGATAACAATATATTGATTTTTCTAAGTAGATGAAGGTAACTAAATGAGGTAAATAAAACAAGGAGGAAAAGCAATTCAGTACAAAATAAAATGCCATGTTATAATTTTTTTTGTCTTTTGCGTTTTTACCTCCTTCTCTTCTCCCTGCCTTGTGTCATATTTTTCTTTTGACTCAGGGAGAGAAGAAACATTCCAAAACCACCAAACCTGTCACCATCGAGTCAATTCTGACTCGTAGCGACCCTACAGGACAGAGTAGAACTGCCCCATAGAGTTTCCAAGGAGCGCCTGGTGGATTTGAACTGCCAACCTTTTGTTTAGTAGCTGTAGCACTTAACTACTATGCCATCAGGGTTTCCAAGGAGAAACATTAGGCAGAGGAAAATAACTTGCAAGAGTGGCCCTGAGAATGGAGGCAGGGCCAGGGGATATGCTAAGGTGACAACAATAAAAAGAATGTTCTAGACACTTGGTTCAGTCTGGTTATGTGATTTCAAGATTTTTAGAGCTAGTTTACTAAATTATTAATAACTTCCATGTTGCCAAAGCTAATAGAGATTTATCAGTCCTCATGCTTTTTTGCTTTTTAACAGTATTTCACACAGTTGAACATTCCTTCCTTTTTTGGAAAACTCTCTTTTCCTAGTTCTGGGACTCTGGATTCTCCTGTTTTTTCTCTTGTCTTTTCAGCTAAGCCTCAGTCTCCTTTGGGGTGACCTCCTTTTCCATCCAAACTCTAATGTTAGAGTTACTCAGAATTGTTCCAGGGCCACCTTGCCTCTAGGTTCACACATGCTCTCCAGCTGCTGCTTGGTTTTATATCTCTTATCTGTGCCAAATTCAAAGTTTCTCTCTCTGGCTCTGACCTCTCTTCTGAGCTGCCTGCTTAATATAGCCACTTGAATATCTTATGGGTATCTCTCTAATTTCCCCCCTCCCCAAATGTGTTTCTCCTCCAGGTTTCCCCGCCTCAGTAAATAGTTATGTTTTTGTTTGTTGACATTTTGTTGGCTCTGACTCATGGTCACCCCATGTACAAAACAACAAACCATTCCCCAGTCTTGCGCCGTCTTCATGATCGTTGGCATGTTTGAGTCCATTGTTTCGGCTATTGTTAGTGGCTTCTAACCTAAGGGGCTCATCTTCCAGCACTATATCAGACAATATACTGTTGTGATCCATGTGTTTTCATTGTCTAATTTTCAGAAATAGATTGCCAGTTCTTTCTTCGTGCCAGTCTTAGTCCAGAAGCTCCATTGAAATGTGTCCACCATGAGTGACTCTGCAGGTATTTAAAATGCCAGTGGCATAGCTGCCACAGGAGATAAAAGTAAATAGTACTCAGCCAAAACCCTGGGAATTGTTCGCATTCAACCTATCCCTGGATCTTGTCAGTTTCTCCACCAAAATATATTTTACATCTATACTTTCCTGTCATTTCCACCACCAACAACCAACACAGTCTCTCAGCAGGTCCATTACAATAGCCTCTTATTAGCTCCTCTACTTCCACTCCTTCACTCCTCCATTCCTCTCAGCACAGAATTTTTAAATTATAAATGGATCCTGTCTGCAATTGCCTAAACAATTTCAATGGATTCCCACTGAATTTAGTAGCAATTCCAAATCCTAAACATTTTTACGAGCCTTCATGATCTGGCCCCTGTTTGTTCCTCTATTCTGACTACATGCCACTGAAACTGGCCTTCTTTCAGAACCTACGTGCAAAAAATTCTTTCCCACTTCAGGACTTGGCTTGTACTTCCATTGTCTGGAATGTTGTCCTTATCCTCTACTTGACTTATTCTTCAAAAATTCCTGCTTCAGTATCACTTCCTCACAGCGTCTTCCTCTGATACTTTCCTAAATTAAGCCAAATTAGGCCTCTTTGTAAAACTCTGTTATAACAACCTGTGTTGTCTTTCATAGCATCTGTCATAACTTCTGACAATATAGTTAATTTTGTTCTCATTTGTCTAAAGTTTTGTAATGTAAACTCAGTGGAATGTCAACTCCAGTGTAATCCATTGGAATGCAGACTCAACTACCCAAAAACCCAGTGCCATCAAGTCGATTCCAACTCATAGCAACCCTATAGGACAGAGTAGAACTGCCCCATAGAGTTTCCAAGGAGCGCCTGGTGGATTCAAACTGCTGACCCTTTCACGCAGACTCAACTAAGTTCCTAAAAACACCTGGAACACAGTATGGGCTCAGTAAAGCTTTGTTAGAAAGATGGATGAAGGGAGGGAGGGAGGGAGGGAGGGAGGGAGGGAGGGAGGGAGGGAGGGAGGGAGGGAGGGAGGGAGGGAGGGAGGAAGGAAGGAAGGAAGGAAGGAAGGAAGGAAGGAAGGAAGGAAGGAAGGAAGGAAGGAAGGAAGGAAGGAAGGAAGGAAGGAAGGAAGGAAGGAAGGAAGGAAGGAAGGAAGGAAGGAAGGAAGGAAGGAAGGAAGGAAGATTTGTTCATAACTAAGAACACTGAAAGGAATGCTGATAATTAAAAATGCTAAAAGTTGTGTATCTCTAAAGTCCAGTCAACATGACTAATGTCTAGAATTTGACACTTCCCTTGGGGTCAATACTGAATTACCTAGAGAAGTTAAGAACATTTCCTTCACACAGACATAAGAATAGTATCGCTGCAATAAGAACAACTGATCAAAGCCTGATTTTCCTGCATTATAGGGAGAATAATTCTTAAATGTAAAAAACTGTATTTAAGGATCCCTTTTTTGTTTTTTTACACATACACGTTTGGAAAGAGATGCATCAACATCTTACCTCTACTTATCTCTGGGATCTGGAAAATCTTGTTGCTGTTTATTTTATTTTTTATTAACTAAGGTCCACAGTTACATTAGGGTTTACTCTTTGTGTTTTGAAAATGCATCATATCATGTATCCACCATTACAGTACCATACAGAATAGTGTCACCACCCTAAAAATCCCTTGGGCTTCACATATTCATCCTTCATCCCCACCCCCACCCCAATCCCCTGGCAACCACTGATCTTTTTACCGTCTCTATAGTTTTTGCCTTTTCCAGGTGTCATTACTTGGAACCATATAGTATGTAGCCTTTTCAGGTTTTCTTATTTCACTTAGCAATATGCACAATATCCATACCTTTTCATAGCTTCCTAGCTCATTTCTTTTTATCTCTGAATAATACTCCACTGTATGGGTATATTATAGTTTATCTATGCATTCACCTATTAAGGGACATCTTGATTGCTTCTAGTTCTTGGCAATTATGAATAAAACTGCTATAAACACTTGTGTGCAGGTGTTTGTGAGGACCATAAGATTTCAACTCATCTGGGTAAATACCTAAGAGCTGGCTTGCTGGATCATACGGTAAGTCTAGGTTTAGCTTTGTAAGAAACTGCCAGACTGTCTTCCAAAGTCTATAGCTTTGCATTCCTAACAGTAATGAATCAGAGTTCCTGTTGCTCCCCATCCTTTCCAGCATTTGGTGCTGTCAGTATTTTTGGACTTTAGCCGTTTTAGTAGGTGTGCAGTGGTATGTCATTGTTGTTTTAATTTGCAATTCCCTAGCGACATATGAGGAAACCCTGGTGGCATAGTGGTTAAAAGCTATGGCTGCTAACCAAAAGGTCGGCAGTTCAAATCCACCAGACACCCTTTGGAAACCCTATGGGGCAGTTCTACTCTGTCCCAAAGGGTTGCCATGAGTCAGAATCGACTTGACAGCAAAGGGTTTTTTACGGGAATGACATAAGATGTCGAGCATCTTTTCATATGCTTATTTACCATCTGCTTTGATTAAAGAAAAAAAATTAGTTGGGCACATGGTTGCTAGAGCAAAGGCTATGTTTTTTCAGCCTTATCTGAAGGAAAGTATCGTCATATAACTAAGTGATGACCAATAGGATTAAAAAAAAAAAAGGATTGCTTACACTTTAAGTGTCCTTAAAGACAAGGCACAAATTCTGCTCCCCTTTTCTCTCCATTCTGCTGTACAGGATGATTTGAGCTGCATGGTGGAATTCTCATGGTGAGGGTGTCATAGCAACAAGAGAGAAAAAGACTCAGGGTTCCTGACCAAGCAGGGTAGTTTACCAGCCTCAAATCACCTGTGTCCAGATTTATTTTATGTGAGAGAGAAATAAACTTCCATCTCATTTGTTGTTATTGCTGTTGTGTGCCTTTGAGCTGATTCTTACTCATCGTGACCCTAAACCAAAACCAACCAAACCCAGTGCCGTTCGGTCTATTCTGACTCATAGCGAGCCTATAAGGACAGAGTAGAACTGCTCCATAGAGTTTTCAAGGAGCGCCTGGCAGATTCAAACTGCCAACCCTTTGGTTAGCAGCCGTAGCACTTAACCACTATGCCACCAGGGTTTCCATAGTGACCCGAGAGAACATAATAGAACTGCCCTATAGGGTTTCCAAGACTATAATCTTTATGGACATAGCCTGCCACATCTTTCTCCCAAGAAGAGGCTGGCAAGTTCAAACTGCTGAAATTTTGGTTAGCAGTCGAGCATCTAACCACTGTGCCACCATTTAAACCACTGTTATTTGGGATTTTTATCACTTCTATTAATTAACCAATTAATTAATCAATCAACAATCTTAATTGATGAAGAGACTGGGGAGCCTTTTGGTAAAGAGCTCATTCAAAAGGAAAAAAGAATAAGGCAGAAGGGAATTCATCCAGTAAACAAGGTTTTCTTCATAAAACAGGAAGGGCTGGCTCCTTTTACAGGGATTTTACTCTTGGTCAGCTCCCAAGTGGCCCTCATGCTTGAAACTTCTAATAAGAATTGGGATAAACTTGGTAAGACACTGGGCCACAAATTACCTAACATCAGAAGTACTTCAATAGAGCATAACAGAGAAGGTGAGTTCCAAGAAAAACATGCGTCTTTGACACTCAATGGTACTGGCACCTCACCAGAGCCTAGAGACTGAGCAGTGGGCAGAAGAAAAGGAAAGATGTGCTCATACACCCTACGGGAGTCAATGAGATGGATCATAATACTTGTTCACAAGCACATACGTGGTCCCACTACAAAACTCAAAAAACATAATTGGGGGAGGGGATGGCAGGATAGCAGGCTTTTCAGGAGGCTAAGGTGGGAATATAGGTCATAAAACCTATAAGCCACTTTTATTTATTTATTTATTTATTTTAAGGTGGGAATATAGGTCATAAAACCTATAAGCCACTTAGGGGCTGACCAAGCGCTAAATCCCTGTGAGAGGAGCCACCCCTTCCTGTTTTATGAAGAAAACATTGTTACTGGATGAATCTCATCCTTTCTTCCGTTTGGATGAGGTCTTTTTCAGAAGATTCCCCCAGTGTCTTCATCAGTTAGTGGGCATGCGACTATTAAGCTGACTTCATTTGTATCTATGGCTGGTGAGGCCTAAGAGAATTTAGTCTTCTTGACATGGTCTCCATCTTTCATTGCCGGAATGACAATTAGTATAAATCCACATGTGGAAAGCTATGATAAAAAGAAGGTAAATATGAGCATGCATGTACAGTGAGAGTTATAGTATAAATGTTATTTAGACAAGGAATTAGGGCAACAGGTAAAGACATCCTTACCAAGATTGGAAAGTAGAAGAAAAAAGCAGTGTGTGTGTGTGTGTGTGTGTGTGTGTGTGTACTGGGGAGGAGAAGGCAGAAAAACCTGGAAAAACATTTTGTGGTCTAGATTTTCATGTCAAACTCACAACTTGTCCTGACCAATCCAAATATTTGAGGTTATCCTGTACTTTTCATATGTTGAAGAATTTTATTTTCCATAGAAAAATACTTAATATACTTATAAACAGAAAAACAGTAATAATTGCTTCACTTATTCTGACATAGCCTCTTTTCTTGCCCCTATGTGTTTTTTTTTTTTAATATTTTAAATGATTCTACTGCTGTGGAAAACAAGAAAATAATAGAGAAAAGCAATAAAGATGACCAAAAAAAAAAAATCCAAACCAGTTGTCATCAAGTTAACTCCAGCTCATGACGACCCCATGTGCTTCAGTGTAGAACTGCACCACATAGGGTTTTCCATGGATGTGATCTTTTGGAAATTGATCACTAGGATTTTCTTCTGTGGTTCCTCTGAGTAGGATCTGAACTGCTCAACTTTAGGATACTAGCAGAGGACTTAACCATTTGTGCCACACAGTGAGTACAATAAAAAGAAAGGACATTCCCAAAACAGCAGATCAAGATCCTAATACGTCCTACCAACATTCATCATCAAAATGAATTAAAATTAAATGAGCCACTGTTATGCAGATCCTTAATTTTCAATTATATAGACACAATTTCAGAGCTCTTAGAGAACTTATCCAACCTTAAAAAGCTGTAAAAAAAAAAAAAAGCACAAAAAGAAAAAAGATAATATAATCAAGATATATTTTGAAGAAGCATCATCATAGCTAGAAGATAGGTAGAGAGAGGTGTCTCTTCTCTTAGAAAATGAAAATCACCGTAAACCTACAAGTTTCTCATGTGAAAAATTCCTGAATGATAGCTTCATTAATGCATCATTTGACATCAGAATACTTTTTTCTGTATTGGGGAATTCCAAGACTGGAGGGTGGCATTTCCCACTTTCCATTACGAAAGACACCAAGGAGATCTGATGTTTTCTTTCACCAGCCCCTTCCAGTTAGAGCATGGCTGCACAACCTTAGCTAACAGGTACTTGCTCTTGTCCTCCTTAAAAGTCACCCACCTGTTGCTTTGAATCTAGCTGTGATGCTATTCTTCAAAGACACCACTGGAGGCCAGTCATGCCACAGTATGAATTCCAAAGACAGCAGTCACACCCGAATTAAACAGAAAACTAACTAAACCAGAGACAAAAAACAAAGCTTTGTGACTAAACATGAATACATGTACATGACTCTAATTTTATTTTTAAAAGGAAGCATAATAATAAAATATTTTCTGGAGAAGGGATGGAATCTGTTTCTGATATTCCAGCTAAACACCTCTATCAATTCAAAAGACAACTTAAATATTTTTATTACCTCAGTTGTGGCGATGGCTTGATGGTGTATACATATATCAATACTTATCAAACTGTTCAATAAATATGTACACTATGTATGTCAATTTTATGTCAAAAAAAGCTGTTAATAAAAAGAAGAGATAACTGAAAATCACTGCAGCTTTAACTTACATACACAAAAGATACCTTCCTTCCCATCATAGTAAATTCCTTATGGTCCTCTCAGTGTTTCAAACAAATTGTTTTGAATCCATAAAGCAAAGATCTCCCTTCAGCAAATATCCAATATTTTAAACCTTATTATATAAACATGTTTCCCTCGAGACTGTCTGTTTTCTAATGATTTCAAGTCTTTGTGTCAGAGACACGTTGGTAAGAAAAGTCTTTATTTATTTATGAATCTGATGTTTAAGCAAAACAGTACTCCCCTGATTCTTAAGAAACCACTCTTGGTTTTTAATCACAGAGCACCTCAATGGGATATGACTTGTGAATATATTAAAATAAGCAGGGAAAATGGCCAAATTTACATTTGCATTTACTTCAACATAAAATTCAATTTAAATATTTATTCCATATGTGGGCCATGTGTTTGCCAGGAAAAGTTATCATCACTAATGAGAAAGAGAAACAAAAGCAGCGCATTAAGGGAGGTCTGAGAAGGCCTATTATTTATAAGTTTCATAATTCACTCTGGCCTAACCAAAACACTGGTTAGAATTTGAGACAGATTATCAGGTAGAAAAGGAGCCCTGGTGGTGCAACGATTAAGCATTCAGCTGTTAACCGGAAGGTTGGCGGTTCAAACCCACCCAGTGGCTTTGCAAAAGAAAGACCTGCTCCCATAAATATTACAGTCTAGAAAACCCTATGGGTTCTCCTTTGTCCCATGGGGTTGCTATGAGTCGAAATCAACTCAATGGCACCCAGCAACAACAAAATCAAGTTAAAGAAGAACTGCAGTGAGCTGCAAACATCAAGTCCTTGATTATCTACTGCCAAAAGAAGGGTCACAAATTTCAGTGACCTTTCAAATGAAGAGCAAAGGGTGGAGTCAGTGTCTCTCATTCAGCTGAGACTTACTGTGTGCCTGTGACGATTCCCTCGGTGTGTTCACATAGTGTGAGATGAAAAGATGACATAAAGAGGTGAAGACAGCAGACTTTTGCTGATATTTTACTAAATGTGTCAGCACCATTACCTAGTGATCAGATTTTTGAGTATCGAATTACTTTTTGTAGAAATAATAGACCTGGGATTAGGTATAGACAATTAGGGCATATGTTCGTAGTGGAAACAGTAATGTAATAATCTGAGGGATTTTTGGAAGCTTCTAGAAGTACCCAATATACAAAAGATCAGAGTCACTGGAACACATCCTAGCCCAAATTCTTAGATTAACATGCCATATGCACAATGATTGGTTATTGGTAGTTCTATAAAACCTATAAAAATAGCACTACAAGCTTTTGAAAGCACTTTATATTCTCATGTAATATATCTGAAATCCAGAGGTTAACCCACATGCTCAAGGTCAAAAAAAGAAAAAATGGCACTAGAATATAGGCTGTATAATTCCCACTCTATCCCTGCCAGTATCAATGGTTCACACATCCAACTGCTAACAGAGAGGTTAGAGGCTCAAGTTTACCCAGAAGTACCTCAGAAAAAAAAAACCTAGTGACCTACTTCCAAAAAATCAGCCATTGAAAATCCTCTGGAGCACAGTTCTCCTCAGACGCACATGGGGTCGCCGTGAGTCAGAATCGACTCCAGGGAAACTGATTATTGACTAACTTCTAGTCCAATGTTTTTTCCACTGGACTGTTTAACTCTGGAAAAATTTAACTCTTTTTCAATTTTTAGAAAATATATTAATGTATCCGTATAGAAAGTTTGGAAACCCTGGTGGCATAGTGGTTAAGTGCTACGGCTGCTAGCCAAAGGGTCAGCAGTTCGAATCCACCAGGTGCTCCTTGGAAACTCTATGGGGGAGTTCTACTCTGTCCTATAGGGTTGCTATGAGTCGGGATCGACTCGACGGCACTGGGTTTGGTTTTTGGTTTTATAGAAAATTTGGGGAGAAATTTCTTACCCCACTTGTTATGTAATCAATGGGATAAGAATATAGTACATCAGAGGAAATAATTAAAATAATTATTGCTAGCATTTATTAGGCACACAGACAATATTCTATATGCTTTGCATTTATTACCTCTTTACTCTTAACAATAATTTAAGGTAGGAAATTTTTTTTATTAGTATTATCCCTATTTTACATGCAATGAAATGAAGATTACAGAATTAACCTACCCAAGGTCAACATAAAGTTAGCAGTGAAGCCTGGAGAAAACTAAAAAACAGAGCATAGTAAGTCACTTGTTCAAGGTTGTACAGCTAATTACCGGCAGAATCCAGAACCTAGAAACAAGACTGTCAGGGGACAAATCCCTTTTCTCTGAATGTAGACAAATTCTGTTCCCTCCCTGTGCCTCTCAAACTTTACCGAGCATATCAATCACTTCATGATTTTGTAAACGCAAGTTCTCATTCACTAGGTCTGGGATGGGAGTCTGAGCTCCCAGAGGCTGCCCGTACTGCTGGTCCATGAACACACTTTAATTAGCAAGGTCTTGGGCTTGAACTACCAACCTTCCAGTTAACAGTCAAGTGCTTAACCACTGCACCACCAGGGCTTCTTGTGATCCTGTACCCAGATGCAATTCTAAATAAGTCCAAATAGCCTCACCTTAATTTTCATCTTCGCACATTTTCTTATAACTTTGATAACGTACATTGGCTCTGTTGAAACAATCTCAGAAAACAAAAGCAATATTTAGAATGAAAACGCATGATTTTATTTTATAAGGAAAATCCAGTTTCCACTGGTCTTCCTATCAATGTATTTTTACCTGTTATTATAGTACCTATGATTATAAGTTTCTTAGAAAAATCCCAAAGGACCAGAAAATTTCAGACTACTGCACATTATTACAATGTCTGCAAACAGAACTTTATGAAATTCAGTGGAGGCTGTGGTGCATATCTGACAGAGCACAAGTGGAGGGGCAGTGGAGCAGACTGATTAAAAGCAGACTGGGGTGCAAGACTGTCAGGGGATGTTTTCTGTGAATGTAGACAAATTCTGTTCTCTCCCTATGCTTCAATTTTCTCAGCTACAAAATGGGGGATATCTGTCTTATAGACGCCCTGGTCGCACAGTGGCTAAGAGCTTGGCTGCTAACCAAAAGGTTGGCAGTTCAAATCCACCAGCTGCTCCTTGGAAACTCTATGGGGTAGTTCTGCTCTGTCATACAGGGTCACTATGAGTCAAAATCAACTTGACGGCAACACTTTAGTTAGTTACCTTATAAGATTACATGAGATAATTAACATGGACTTAACTACTATTATTAAAAATAATAATTTTCCATTTTATCTCACTGTTTAAGCCAAGTAGAACAATACTCATTTAGAAATGTTTGCTTCTTAATCAGTCTTAAAATTGCTAATTGATATAAAAATCATGATCATACTCTGGGAAAATATTTAGTAATGGCAAACACAGAAGAACTCACAACATATTTAACAAAAATATGAACCAAGTATCACATTTTATGTAACTGTGCCATTCCAAAATTTGATAAAAGGATTTGACCATTACTTAGTCTGTCTATATCCTGAATTCAGAATTCAAGGTGATTTGGGGTTAAGAACAATTTTCTCCATTCTTTGTAGCTTCACAAGAATGTTGAGGGAAGTTAAAATTTCAGGCAGTGTTGGCCTGGATATCAATATGATGCTAAAGATGAATGATAAGCAATACTTAAAAAGCAGCAGGTACAATCTGTGCTCAAGTTAGACTGCCAAAATCAGGTTTTATGACATGGCGTAAAAACAGGCCGAATCTGCATTGCTGCTTCCAGGGCTTGATCAGGAGGGAGGTGGAACTCTTATGCTCACCATTTCTCTTTGTACTCAGCCACCTAAGAGTGCCCTCTACCCTCTGTCAATAACATATCATTGATATGCTACAAGTAGCCCCCAAATTGTCTGATTATCAAACATCAGACGATTGTTTGGATCAGATAACCTTGAAGGTCCTTTCAACCATAATTTTGTCATTGTCTCAAATTCCAATATGCCTATCAGAGCCAAGCAGGTTATACAAGTATGGAAAGTGGGGACAATGGTGACGGGGTCGCGTGTTCCCCATCTGAACAAGACAGCTTCTATTTAACTTCAAACCATTATGTTTAAGCAGAAATGCTAGCCCAATATTACCAGATATTCTGATTTCTAGAGAAGCCGAAATTACAGACTTTTATGTAAAATCTTCTGATTGTAAAATGTTGGCAACTAATTCAATTTTCAAAACATTATGTGAGCTCACAAAATATGCCTGTAGCCTGGTCTATGTACTTTATAATTCCCAGATTTCTTGGTAGAGGATGCAATTTGAGAACATGTATGTGTGTATCTGTGTGTGCGTGTGTGTGTATACACACACCCACCACCCCCGACACATACAAATATAAAACAAAACCCACAGAAGAAAGCCTTTAACCCTTATTATATCAGTTATTGGGAACCCTGGTGGCGTAGTAGTTAAGTGCTATGGCTACTACACAAAAAGTCAGCAGTTCAAATTCACCAGGTGCTCTTTGGAAACTCTATGGGGCAGTTCTACTCTGTCCTATAGGGTCACTGCAAGTCAGAATCCACTCCACGTCAATGGGTTTGGTTTGGTTTTTGAATGTCAGTTATTGGAGTCATTTAAGAACAGACCACCACTCAGGGTTAATTTTGAAGAAATTCTTCCTAAACGAAGCCCCAAAGTCTCATCTACCCCCTCCCTTTAAAAGGAAACCCCAGGAGGATATATGTTTGGTGGCACCATTTACAATTTCCATTTTAGAACTCATTTTAGCACACTGCGATAACATTGCAAGATTCCAAAAGAAATCAGATTTTAGAAGCAAAAGATGTTAACAGGAATAATTTATTATATAAAATGGTAGCTTGTCAGTGACTTTGGATTTTTATTAATGTCATATTCAAGGTTAGAATAATTCTCAGAGGTTTTAACTGAAAAATCTCATTATTGGAGAAAGCCTTTTGAGTTAGAAGGTACCTCTGCAGTAGCCAAGGCCATTGCATTTCTATTGTATGTTCCCACACAATTATTTGTATAAGGGAATTTTGGTGGAATAATATAAACTACCTGAAGGATGTTGTGCCTATGAGTTCACTCAATTTTTACTCATTGTTCAACTGTGTCAAAACAAGCATACACAAACAACAATTAATCAAAGATAAGTCTTTAGTATATTTTATTGCACTTTAGAGACCCATTAAAGCTTCTATAAGTACTGAAAATTTCTATGCCTTGTGAGCTAAAGATTATTTTTCCTCTTTTTGATCTATTTTTTTAATCTATAAAAAATTTGTTTCAACAAACAGAACAACTCTTTAGGTTAAAGAGAGCTTTATTTGTAGGTTTTCAAAACATCCTCATGCATATTATCTGCTTTCCAAGATCTTCTTCACAAAGGTAAGCAGCACAAAATTATGAAACACAGTTTATAGGTTAAGAATCTGAAGTTGCATTTTCTAACATCCTTCAGCATGTAGTGCTTCGGAATAATGTTGTTGTATGCTCTTGAGTCTATTCTGACGCATAGTAACCCTATAGGGAAGAATAGAACTGCCCCATACGGTTTCCTAAGCTGAAATCTTTATGGCAGCAGATCGCCGGGTCTTTTCTTCCAGGGAGTGATTCGTGGTTTTGAACTGCTGACCTTTTGGTTAGCAGCTGAGTGCTTAACCGTTGTGCCACCAGTAAGAACGGTAATAAACAATATTTTAAAAATTAAAAAAAAAGAAGAACCTGTGGTAGATTAAATGTCACCCAAAAAGTTTGCAGCTCCTGCCATCAAGAGGTAGAGTCCATTTCCCAGTCCTTGATTCTGGGCTGACCTTGTCAGTTGCTTTGACTAATAGAACATGGTGGAGTGATGTAGCAGGACTTCCAGAGTCTAGAACTTAAAAGAGATCTTGCAACTTCCATTTTTGCTTTCTTGGAATGCTGCCCTGAGACCTCCATTTAAGAAAGCTAATTGAGCCTACTGGAGTGTGAGAGAGTATTTGAAAGAGAACAGAGAAGCCCCGACCAACAACCAGCACCAACTTCCAACAGACCCATGAGTGAGGCCACCTTGGACCTTCCGGTCAGCCCATCCTCTAGCTGAATACAGCCACAAGAGTGTACCAAGCTTAAATACACAGAGAATTCAATTGTTGTTTTAAACCATTAAGTATTGGGTGGTTTATTATGCTGTGCTAGTTAACTGGCAATGGCACTGGGTTTTTTTTAGTTAACTGGAGCAAACTACAGTTCCGAAAGATCAAATGATGTGTTTAAGCAGAGGTGGGGCTCACAATGGGGAGAAGTGGTGAGAGCATGGATATTGGAGCCGAGAAAGGCCTGAGCTACAATCCTGGTTCCAACCATCCAACTTCTCTGAGCCTCAATTTACGCATTTATAAAATATGGTGATGATTACATCTATGCCACCACTGTGGCGGTTAAATAAACTAACGTATAGTGTTGTTGCTTTTGTTAGTTGTCATCAAGTAGGCTCTGACTTGTGGTGACCTCATGTATAATAGAATTAAATGTTACCCAGCCCTGCACCATTTTTATGATCTTTGATATCTTTGAGCCCATTGTTGTAGCTATTGGTCAATCCATTTCATGGAAGGTTTCCCTCATTTTTGCTGATCCTCTACTTTAACAAGCATGATGTTCTTTTCCAGGGATTAGTCTTTCCTGATAACATAGCCAAGGTAAGTACGGCAAAAAAGACGTATATATGTAAATAGAGAGGGAGATAAATGTTAGTTTCCTTCCTGGGTCAGATCATTTCATTTCTGTTTGATCGATCATCTTTTGGAAATATGAAATGTTCTTATTTTCTAAATAACAATTTGTAAAACATCACTATTCTGAGGTTTGCAAGCTTCATTAAAGAAAACCCATTAAAATCATGCTTTTAGACTCATGAGGTTAATTATTGATGATGGTGTGCTCTGAAAATCTCCACTTTATATGGATAAGTATACACTTTCACTTCAGAATTCTGTTTGAAAGTTAAGGATGATGTTAATGTTTTGTTCACATGGACACGTAAATTCTAAACACAAGTACTTTTTGTCCAGCTTGTACCCTTGCCCATTTCCTAAACGGACTGTGATTGTTGCCAGCTACTATCGAAAGGCCCTCTATTACAGACAGAGAGGCGTCTGTGAAAAACTCCCAGTGACCCAGTCGTGCCTCTCAGGACTCTGCCTGCTCCACTTGAGAACCCCAGAGTCCCTGAACTCAGATTGTACACAGCCCGAGATTCCCATGACATTATTTTACCACAGTACTTCTAAGTCTAATGAAGAACATCAAGGGCCAGCTGCCATAGCCATTTCTTACCCAGAAACCTATCCAGTGAATACCATTCATGAGCTGATTCTGATTTCTTATAGAGAGTTTACAGTGCTATCCTAGGAATTCTAGAAGCATTTCAATCTTCTAGGAGTACCAAGGAAATCAGTTTGAAATGAAATCTTTTGTGGTTTAGAGGTTAAAATAATACACTGGGAAAAATTAAGTTCAGAATCTCGGGTTTATTTATTCCTAATACTTTCAAGCCAAGATGCAAGATAATGAAATAAATAAATTTTGAACAGTGATAATACTCATCCAAAAAATGTGAGTTCCTCGACTAAGAAATTGTCACTAAAAATAAATTGCTGTACTTAATATCTCTAGAACCTAAAGCAAGTCAATGTCTTTGAGGAAAGTAGAATATCCATCATTTTAAAAAATAAATCATTATTATTTAATATAGATATTACTTTGAGAACTTGTTTTTTTCCCCCATAATCTAAAAATTAAAGTAGCCTTGAGAACTCTCCATGTTCACCTCCACTGAGGAAATGAATAATCCTTCTCCCTTTAATATTAATTGACTGTTAACAATTTTCCTTGCTTAAAGGAGTAGGAAGAATCATGGAGAGAAACACTGAGTTTAATATAATGTATAAAAATATGGAACTTACATACAATAAAAAAAAAACTTAGCTACGATAAGAGGGAAAACCTGTTTGGGATATTTTACTGCAATTTTTGAAAGTTTTTTAACTTGGGCCCTTTACATTTTGGTTCTAATCTATTGTCCAGGCTTGTCTCCCATGACTTTCCAACATATAGTTTTTTTTTTTTTTAATCTCATTAAACATTTTCCCAAACCTAAAATATGCTGCCTTTAATCAACTCCAAGAATGACATTTCAAAGACAGGTACAGTATGTATGTTCAAGGTCTATATTAATAGAGTATACTGGTTCTTAAATGTGTTCTGAGGTAGTTCTTATGTTTATATTATTTTTATTATATTAGATATAATATATTAGTTCTATTATAATCTTCTGCTTAATTATCAATAAATATATAACATTGGACCAACTTCTGGGTTATAGAAAAGGAAAAAAACTGTCAGTATATTGATGTACCATATAAAAGCAATCTTGCTAGGGACTCTGCTCTTTCCATCTTTCCTTTTCCCTTTTACATTCATCCAGAACTCCCTATAAACTCTTCCAGAAGACACAAATCTATTTCTTTGAAGAGTAAATTAAATAAGGGGTTTGTAAAATTCTAGTTACTGATTCTAGTGCCTAATAAGTCTGATGGGGAGTTCTTCCCTCCACTACACCCCTTAGGCTGCTGCCTAAGTCTTTGTGGTATGTGTTTCCAGCCAGGATTCCTCACTGCCAGCCTCTTTCCTAATGACCCTTCGAATAGTTGAACACTTACAAACTTCTCTCTTAGCTCAGCCTTCTCCATGATGAACATTCTTTGCCCTGCCAAAGAGTTTTAAAATGTAAAGTCACAATGAACAACCATAGGCGATTTCTGATAGGCAATAAATATTGCCACTGGGAATAATGAAAAACGATTTTTTTTAAAAAGGACCTGAAGAAATGTAAGTACCACGGAAATCTATGGCCAATGAGGACTGACTCCAATGAGGTTGAACGTAAGTTACCAATGTGGAAATAAAAAAGCATAATAAATGCATCACAGTGACTGCAGGCACTAATTTAATGGGGTATAGCCTGAGGTTGAACTGCGACAAAGTAAAGAAAGGGTAAATATTACAAATCAAGAAATCACAATTAAGTTACAATATAGTTTGTGAGGAAGCACAGAGTAAGTGCAAGTTAATTATTAATGCAACCATATTGCATGTCTACTACAGCATCTAATATTATTTTTATAGATGTTTTTCCCCCAATTTTTCTGGCTTTCTACTGTGCTATCCTTTAAATTCCTGTTTAGTTGTAAAGCCCCAGTGTGCATATTTTATTTTATGATTATTTCAGGTTTTTAAGTCAAATATTTATGATGTAACTGTACTTTTTTAGTTTTTAAAAAGTACAACATGTTTGTTAAAATTCTACTCATCCTTCTAGAATTGATTCAGGCATGACCTCCTTCAAGACACCCTCTCCAGCACCCCATTTAGTCCCCACTTTGGCCAAGTTAGCCTCTCCTCATAGGGCTTATAGGGCTCTCTGAATGTTCTCCTTTCTTTGCCTTAATTAGACTATAAAACATCTCTGCTCACTCTTTGTCTTCCCTCATGAGACTGTGAACTTCTTGAGAAAAGGGACTTTCTCTTTTGTCTCTGTACCAAACATTGCTAGGCAATAAAAACCCAATAAAGAGACAATGAATAAAAAGGTGAAAAGTCAACTATACTAAATAAATGCATTTTTGAAGAATAGTAGAAAAATCTATGGTTCATTCAAAAATATATTGGAGCTACAGTTTTGATGTCTCATGTCTTGTTGATTAAAAGAAAAAGATTTTAATATCTGTCCACTCTTGGAATTCTATCTATAAATACTTAAAAGCCAACATAAAAGATATGCCTGCACCAGCAAAATGAATAAACCAGCAATGCTGATCTGTTATTTCAATCATCACTTACATCAGTGGTCATTTTTACAGATTGTACTAACTGAAAAATCTAAATTAATGGTCCATTCCGGTGTCCAGATAGATACAATCACTGTGGGTTGTAAAAAGAACATTACAGGATTATAGTTCTCACTCATCGAACCCTCACAATCCAAAGGATTTTAAGCTAGCCAGTTAAACACTGTGAGTCTCATATTCTTTATCCAAAACAGAGGGGCTAATAATACCTGCTCTATCTTTCTCAAAGGGTCATTGAGAGGCTCAAATGGCATAAGCACTTAGAAAGACATAAAGTACTAGGAGGACAAAGTTATCCTTAATCACAGACGTTTAATTTAGTATCATAGAATGTTTACCCGGCATAAGTATTATAATACAAAATGATGTGTTGTTTATATGTCCTAAGTAAAAATATCATCTTTTTAAAAATAACTACAGAAAGAGGGATTTTTATCCCCTTTCCTTAAAAGATTATCAGAGGAAAAAAAGAACAATTCTTCTAAACTTCAGAAATCCAAGAATATTTCCTTAGTCATCTAAATGGGATTAAACTTGATGATATAATATCTCTAGTGTGAAAGTGATAGTCCTAAGCTCATTCAGGTATGGATTTGATAGTGTTTAGCTTCCTTTTTTAAAAAATGGCTTTATTTTCAATACCATTACTCTGAGGACAGTTTCCAGTTTTTGCTTGAATACAATTATCCTAGTCACTCTCTGGAAACCCTGGTGGCTTAGTGGTTAAGTGCTACAGCTGCTAACCAAAAGGTTAGCCATTCAAATCTACCAGGCACTCCTTGGAAACTCTACAGGGCCAGGGCAGTTCTACTCTGTCCTATAGGGTCGCTATGAGCCAGAATTGACTTGACAGCAACAGGTTTGTTTTTTGGGTTTCGTGTAGTCACTCTCTTACTATAGCAGATACAACTTGCTGTCCACAAAAAATTTCTGCTGCCCTTTTGCAGAAAAGCGTTGTTTCTAGAAAATGGCTTCTTAACTGGAAGCCTCATTTTTCTGCCTCCTTTGAATTTGGTTAGGCTCTATCAGACACGCACACCCCTTTCAGGCCTGGCCTATAAAAAAATCTCTCTCATAATCTTCCATACTTTCAATTCCTCAGTTGCCAGATAGATGTCAACCCCTAGGGATATCTCAGAAGCCAAATGAAAGAAAAGGCAGATCCACTATTAGACTGATTCTGCAAATAAACCCGGGTCCTTGGGTAACTATGTAAGAGGTACTAAAGTCTCGCCCCCATCACCACCACCACGCTGCTGCACATTATGTGAACAAAAATCATGCTTCTTTTGTGCTAAGCCATGAAATTTCAGGTTTATAAATTACAACAACTTTCAACCATAGGAGCCCTGGTGACATAGTGGTTAAGAGCTCCGGCTATTAAGCAAAAGGGCAGCGGTTCAAGTCCAACAGCTGCTCCTTGGAAACCCTTTGGGGCAGTACTACTCTGTCCTATAGGGTCGCTATGAGTTAAAATCAACTTGACAGCAATGGGTAACAACCATAACTCTTATGTCACCTAAACTTAGTATAAAAACTGGACATCCATTAAAGAAATATTTTCAGAAAAAAATAACTTGAATTAATTGATTCAAAGCACCACATATATAAAACAAAATATTTGCTATTGACTAGTTTCTTTAGCAGGAAATGACCTCAGCAATATTGTGACTATAAATCAAAACATATATGTTATAGTTTTGAACTTCAGTGCCCATGTAATTTTGGTTGGCTCAAAGGGTTTTACAGAGTGCATAGTAATCCCCTTTTCCATTCCTGATACCCATCAATGATAGATCTAGCTTTCTGAAGTGCATGAGGATGTAGTTGAAGACCAGATGCAAGTCAATGCTGCTAACTGCGAAGGAACTAACAAAGTGTACAGACATGCAGAATCCTCTCCAGAGTCCCAATCTACCTAGATGGGTTCACACTTTCATAAGTGACTCTCAAACAGGTTTTGTATTTTTAAGCAGGACCACTTTCACAGAGGTGCCTCAATGTTCATTGCAGAGTTTATCTGATATTTTCTTCCAAACGAAAAAGTGTCTTAGTTACCTGGTGCTGTTGTAACACAAATACCACAAATGCGTGGCTTTAAAGAACAGAATGTATTTTCTCATAATTCTAGAGGCTAGAAGTCCAAGTCAGGGTCTTAAAAAAACCCATTGCTATTGAGTCAATTCTGATTTATAGCGACAGAGTAGAACTGCCCCACAGGGTTTTCAAGGAGCAGTTGGTGGGTTCGAACTGCCGACCTTTTGATTAGCAGCCGAACGTTTAACCTCTGCACAACTGTGATCCCGGTCAGGGTCTAGATTGTGACTATTCTTTCCTTGTCAGTAGCCCTGAGTGTTCCTTGGTTCCTTGGCTTGTAGATGATCCTCACATGGCATCTGTCTTCCCCAATGTACCTCCCTGCATATTCTTGTCTTTTTACAACTCAGAAGTGATTAGGTTTAGGGTCCACCCTACGTTAGCATGACCTTGTTAACATAAAAAAGTAAAAAGCCTATTTGCAAACAGGATCATAATCACAGGTAGAGAGGTTAAGTTTTCAACACATATTTGGAGTGGACACAATTCAATCTATAACAAAAGGTAAACAAAAGCAAAACCAAACCCGATGCTGTGGAGTCAATTCTGATTCATGGTGACTCTGTGTGTAGAGTAGAACTGCACTCCATAGGGTAACAATGGACACTAAATATATAAAATATGAAGAGAGAAACAGTAATAAATGACTAAGGCATTCTGCCTTGTAATATTCACAAGATGCAAAGCATTTTAAGTCAGGGTATTTGGGCCGTGTTTTCTCTCCTTGCTTGTGCAATATTCTCAACTGGGAGCAATTACCCACAATAGAGGAACATTCTCATTTAAGTTGCAAATATTAAACCTGAATATGTTTTATAAAAAGGCCAATGGGTAAAACAAAGAAGAGATTAAACATTAAAATTAAACATGTTTCAGTAAATTTTAGTAACGATGGAATTTCAATGTTATCAACAGCATAAAATTAATCATTACATATTTTATTAAAATTTATGACTGATACAAAATCTGAAAATAAATGTAACCCTGTGGAAACAAGAAGTAATGTATTCTTGTGCTAAATAAAGTTGAGCGATTGTACACATTTACTGCGTATTTAGATGCAAAATATAGACCTAGCCCAAGATAATACACAAAAATAAATTTTTTGTATATCACATATTTTCATGTATCATTTATTCAACAAATATTTAGCAAGCATTTAGAATGTACAGCCAGTGCAATGAGTGCTAGGAATATAAGCAGGAACAGGTTACTTTATGAGAAACAAGATAGAAAATTATAGGATACAATGATTACCAAAACCAAAACCAAACCCACTGCCGTCGAGTAGATTCTGATTCATAGTGACCCTATAGGACAGAGTAGAACTGCCCGATACGGTTTCCAAGGAGCGCCTGGCAGATTCAAACTGCCGACCTCTTGGTTAGCAGCCTTAGCACTTAACCACTACGCCACCAGGGTTTCCATGGAATGATTAACTCTACTTAATTATAGATAGAAAAGATTCCCTAAAGAAATAGGACCTCAGCTGAGACTTGACAAATGAGTGGCCAGCTTTGCTTGTGGATGATAAATTCATTTTTCAAAAGCACTGGTCACTTATTATGTAAATCTATTTGAAGCCTAACCAACAACTATTATGTATTCTCCAAGTGATTTAATATTTCTTCAGGGGAAGTTGGTTCCTACCTATGGGCACAGCATCAAAACATCTTGATTCTGAATCACAAGAGCAAGACAGGATTCTTCTAAGAATAGTTTCTACGACTGCAAATATTTCCCCAGGATTTATAAATGATGATGAATTTTTGACATTAAAAAAATAGATTTTTCCTTCATTAAATTTTCAACTTCTTATTACCTTATTACTAAATGGTACTACCCAACGTCACGCTGCTAGGATCAAGACAGTAGAATTAGTGATTAGTTTGGTTAAATGGGAGTCAGATGTATTAACTGGGAGACAATGCCCATTCATTCTAGCTGGGCATCAAAGACTGTGACTGTGGAATAGAATCACGTTTTTTAAAGGAACTAATGACCACTTAGATGGGTACTCCTTTCAAACTTAAAAGCCATTATTGAGCATAGGAGATTCCCACCAATACCAGTTAATGCTAAGCTTAAAAATCTAAAGAGGTAAATGGTACTAGATATATACAGTAAAACCTTATTGACAGGATTAATTAGAGAAAAGACAGTCTGAGTTAGTGAGAACTCTAAATTATAGGCTCATTTGTTTTTGTTTGAAAGAAATGCAACTTCTTTAAAATACATGAAATAATACACGTCTGATAAGAATAATATGTATTTTATAAGTAATGACTTATAAGAGCATGAGAATAGCTTGTTCATATATTTTATAGATTAAAATATTCTCTCATAATTTTGTTTATACTGTTATTATAGGTTACTTGTGTGCCCCCCCCAAAAAAAAACTGTGTTCAAGTCCTAATTCCTGGTCCCCTGTGAATGTGACCTTATTTGGAAATAGTGTCTTTGCAGCTGTAATTAGTTAACATGAGGTCATACTGGAGTAGGGTAGGCCCCAGTCCAATATGACTGCTGTCCTTATAAGAGGAAGAGAAAAGACACAGAGACAGTGGGACACAGAGGGAAGATGACTGTGACAAAATGGAGGCAGAGATTCAAGGTAAAGCTGCCACAAGCCAAGGAAACCCTGGGGCTACCAGAACTGGAAGAGACAAGAAAGGATCTTCCCTAGAGCTTTCGGAGGGACCGTGGCCCTGCCAACACTCTAAATTGTAACTTCCAGCCTCTAGAATTGTGAGAGAATACATTTTTTGCTGTTTTAAGCGACCCAGCTCATGATAATTTGTTATGGCAGACCTAGGCCACTAATACAGCTGTCAGTGCATTTGTGACCACTACACCAATGTGGAGCTTACCACACAGCACCTAATGGGTTTCCCATGTCCCTTCCTATGCCCATCTTCTCTCTCTCTATCCCTGTTATTTTCTCTCTTGAGCATCCTTGGTTTCACTTCCTTTCACATCTCCCTTTGCCTCTCTGTCCCAGAAAGCCTGACACCAAATGCAGGTCTACACTGACAAAGGTCTGGGGGAAAAAAATGATAGGGCACTTGCCATGAATTGGCAGGTGGCAGGGTATAGATTTAGGAAAACTAGGAGGGAAGACAGTAAGCCAGAGGCAGATGTAGCAGATTTTTTTCCAAGTAGCAGGATTTCTTTCCTCTCATTTGAAGGGATTCTAATGACCTTGCATATACATTGGTTATCCCAGGCTTTAGCACTGTAACATGTAAGAGGATAAAGTCTTGAAGCTGGTTTTCCTGTGTAACTTACTCACTCAGAATTCATAATCAGAATTAATCATATAAAAATTGGACATGGCTCAGTTTAGAAAGTGACCTTTCTCTTTTATTGGACTCAAAATCTCATAGACAGTAAATCCTATATCCATTGTATTGAGTATATGTATTTTTGAAACTGTATGGGATAGAGGCTTAACAGACTGTTGACTGGACAAATAAAACTGTTTCGAGATTCCCACAAATCAATTTAAGAGGCTCCCCAGAACTTTAATACTCTATTTCATTATTCTTAATTTTTAAATTCTTCTAGTGATAAAGAACAACAATGGAAAATACCACCATCACAAGTTGACTGCAAAATGACAAAGGCTCTAATAAACAGAATCAGTCCCACATTGACAACCCACACACTTATCTCTTTCTTAGAAAAACAGTATAGATTGTTTTGCTCCCAGAGCCCAACTAAACCACATGGCAGGTAAATCAGTCCCTAAATTCGTGTCAAAGCCTGGTTACTTATAGCTGCATTAGCTGCATTGGAATCAAGGCATGAAGAATGTCAGGCCGGCAACTGCTCTCCACGTTTAACTTAGGAGCAAAAACTGCTCCATGTTTCCATCTTCAATAAAGTTTCAATATTTCGGGTATTGAATTTGGGTATTTGTGGTACGTTGAGGGGGTAGTTTATTAAGACGATGAACCACATGCAATTCAAATGTTTATCTCCTCAGCCCAGCTCACTTCCAATAACAAAACAATGAGAAGAGATGGAAAGTCAGTACAAGCTAAAGAGGTGAAAAAAGAAATGCAGTTTTAATTATTTTCAAGATTGTTCACATAAAAAAAAAACAGCAATTGTAATGTTGAGCAGTAATAAAACTGAGACAAAGCATGGTCCCTGACTTCAAGGAATTTACAATCTAGAAGAGAAAATCAGGCATAAAAACAAGTAACTGCTATTCAAAGATGATGAAATTAAAAGTATAAAGAATAATGGAGATGCAATTCTCTCGAGTGGCTGTAGGAACAGCTGCACAGACGGTAGTATGTAAGCAGAAAAGCAAGAAAACATAAAACAGCATTGAAAACTACTCATAGTTCCTGAGGTGTATACCTTGAGTTAAGGCTGAAGAGGGAGCAGACAAAAAAAAATGAAGCCATCGTTGTACCTGGAAGACAAACTAGGCTCACAGTTTTTATTATGAGAATGGTGAAAGTCAGCTTCTCTAGCTTTAAATTTTCCCCCATTTAAAATAAATGGTTTATGCGAAATAGTCTTCAACTTTCCATCTTTGAAACTATCCTCTAAGATTCTCTAATTTTGGAATTATAAACCTTACCTTACTAGTATATTAAAATCTAAAGTTGATAAAGCAAATCTACCATTTTGCATTGGTATGAATGGGTAACCCTAAAATACTCTCTGGCAATTGGTTTTCCTAAGTGGTTAAGCATTCCTTTTTTGAACTTGGCTCAGAATATTTAAGGGTAAATATTGCAAAGTGGTCAACAGCAGAGGCTTTGCAGTCTACCTGGGAGGTTCCAAATTTGGAGCCACTACTTCCCAGAGAGAGCCCTGGTGGCTCAGTAGTTTAAGTGAACGGTTGCTAACCAAAAGGCTGGCATTTGGAACACACCAGCTGCCCCAAGGGAGAAAGACATGGCAGTCTACTTCCATAAAGATTACAGCCTTGGAACCCTATGGGACAGTTCTACTCTGTCCTATAGGGTCGCTATGAGTTAGAATTGACTCAAAGGCAATGGGTTGTTTGTTTGTTGGTTACTTACCAGCCAGGGAGTTCCTAGGTGGGGCAAATGGTTAACACATTCAGTTGTTAACTGAAAGGTTGAAGGTTTGAGTCCACCTAGAAGCACCTTGGAAGAAAGTCCTGCCAATCTACTCCCGAAAAAATCAGCCATTGAAACCCTGTGGAGTACAGTTCTACTCTGACACATGTGGGGTCACCATGAGTTGAAATTGACTCAAAGGTAACTGGTTACTTACCAGCCATGTGACCTTGGTCATTACGTAATCTATCTAAGCCTCCATTTATAAAATGTGAATAATAATAGTACTTCCTAGGAGTGATGAGAGGAATCAATGAGACAGAGCATACAGAATGTTCAGCACAGGGCTTGGCACATGGCAATTATTCAGTAAATTGCACTTGCATGTTTTTATGTTTGTTTTTCTCTACTACATTATAAGCATACTGAGAGCATCGACAGATAGATACTGCTTGGTGAGTCACCCCAGGTGCCCAACCTAGAGATCTGGGAGTCATTTTCACATCTAATTTATACCTGCTGATTTTACCTCCTTAATATATATATATATTTTTTATTGTGCATTAGGTGAAAGTCTACAGAGCAAATTAGTTTCCCATTTCATAGTGTCATGGATTGAATTATGTTCCCCCAAAATACGTGTCAACTTGGTTGGACCATGATTCCTAGTATTGTGTGGTTGTCCTCCATTTTGTGATTTTCCTATGATATCTGCCTGTGGTTAAAGATTAGGGTGGGATGTAACACCCTCGCTAAGGTCACATCCCTGATCCAATGTAAAGGGAGTTCTCCTGGAGTGTGCCCTGCACCACCTTATATCTTACAAGAAATAAAAGGAAAGGGAACCAAGCAGAGAGTTGGGGACCTCATACCACCAAGAAAGCAGGGCTGGGAGCAGAGCGTGTCCTTTGGACTTGGGGTTCCTGCACAGAGAAGCTCCTAGTCCAGGGGGAGATTGATGACAAAGGCCTTCCTCCAAAGCGAACAGAAAAAGCGATCCCCTGGAGCTGACGCCCTGAATTTGGACTTCTAGCTACTAGACTTGTTAAAGCCATCCACTTGTGGTATTTCTGTTATAGCAGTGCTAGATAACTAAGACAGATAGTTTGTGCATAAAGTGTTCCATGACGCTGCTTTCATTCCCAGCAATGTGCCAGCACTTCCCCATTTCAGTTCTTCGTTCTCTATTTCCTTTCGTCATGAATGGCTACCTCTTCCTGCCTTCTCATCTTTGCTTTTGGTCAAATATTGCCCTTTTGATCACATATAATTGCTTGTTCTAAGGAACACATTCTTCCTGGGTGTTACTGTTTATTTTATGAGCCTGTCTGTGGTTTGGCTGAAGGGTGGTCTCAGGAATGGATTCAGTTTCAGCTCAGAAGGGTGACTTATGGCCATAGTCTTGGGGGTTCCTCCAGTCTCTGTCAGACCAGCAAGTCTGGTCTTTTTTGTGAATTTGGTTTTTGTTCTACAATTTTTCTCCCGCTCAGTTGGGGACCCTCTGTTGTGATCCCAGTCAGAGCGTTTGGTGATAATAGCTGGGCACCATCTGGTTTTTCTGATCTCAAGGTTGTGAAGGCTGTGTTTCATGTGGTCCATTAGTCCTTTGGACTAATTACTCCCTTGGGCCTTTGGAATTCTTAATTCTCCTTTGTTCTGGGTGGTAAGAGATCAATAGTTGTATCTTAGATGGCTGCTTGCAAGCTTTTAAGACCCCAGACACTATTTCACAAAAGTAGGACTGCAGAACTTTGTTTTTATGACCTATGTTGTGCCAATTGACGTAGATGTCCCTGGAGTCTACGGTCCTTTGCCTTCGAGCCTAGGAACTTTGTCCCTTGAGGTGTTTGGTTATGTCTAAGAAGTTGCCCTGACTGTGGTCCTTGGGTGCTTCGTTGTCTATATTAATACATAAGCAGCACCTACAGTTATGTATGTAGAAATATCCACCTCCAAACCTATATCTCCAGGTTGGTGTACCTCCTTAATATTTTTTTAATCATTCCTCTCATCCCTGAGAAATAATCATTCCTGACTACCAAATGCCCTGGTTGAAGAAATCCCCATCTGTCATCTGCATTATAACAGCTTTCTCACAGGTCTCCCTGCTTACAGTCCACATAGTTGCCAAAGTGATTTTTCTATACTACGAATGTTACCATAATTTCCCTCTTTGCTCAAAATTCCACTACCTGCAGGACAGTGTAGCTTGATTTTTAAGGGTCCCAAAAAGATTGCTTCAGGCCCCAGAAAAGAAAAAAATCATAGAATACCTTCATGCCAGAGAAGGTTTAATCAGTAAGGTAGAAAGAGAATCATATCATGGACTGTCTGTTGTAAAATATATCAATAATATCCCTGTTATCTCAAAGAGGCAGGAACACTGCTGTATAAAATCAGTAATAAAGCAGAAAAGAAAGCATAGTAGAATGGGTTCACACCTGAATATTTTCCTGTTCTAATAAGGAAACAGAAAAAAGTTTATCAGCCACAAGATGAATGAGCTTTTTGAAGACAACAGAAATATGTGCTGATGACTCTATGAGTTTTAAGTTTAATTTTGGGGAAAAAAATCATAATTTTTTTTCCAGCCTATGCTTTGGACAGTCTGTAGCCTAAATCGTTAGTAACTCACTGCTTCCCTGACCTTAGTTCCCTAGACACCACTGCTACTCTTGACCAGCAGCATCCAATATGCTGATAGAATAATGCCATAAACAATCCTTAGCAATTCTGCCTTCTGGAGGTGCTGCTCCTGCCAATGACATCACAGCTTGTCAGCTCAATATGCCACTGGCATATGGGTTCACTTTAAGTGGGGATAATAAATAGCATCAGGCAATGCAGTTACACTCCATTTTGAGATCACATTACAAAGCGGCATGGAGTCCTGGGGAAGGGGGAAGGACTGCTGCTATCTTACTGTCTCTTTAGCATCACGTTGTACTTGAAAAGCAAAAGAAGTGGAAAATGTGGGCATGATAATCTAACAATTAATATTTAAAAATTGTAATTTATAAAGCTCTTACTTATGTACTTTGCAGGAAGTAATCAGGAGAAAGATATTAAGATTCCTAGTTTAAAGGCAAAGAAACTGAAATTCAATTGAGTTTCCCAAGGTCACCCAATAAGGTGTGGCGCTTAAAGTGTTTGTCTTCGTGGTCTACAGATTGATCGTATGGGCCCAAGTAGAAGCAGACAGAACCATCCTCAGTGGTGTCTGTTTCCAATGCTGACATATTCAGGATCTCAGATCAGGCTTACTCTTGAAAAGCTTGGATTTGAACTGTTATTCAGTGTAATAGCATGGATGGCCAGCTGCTGGCTTTGAATCAGTAGCCAGTTGTAAAAAGTGAACAACGCTTGCATAGAAGCAAAGTAGAAAGCAGCTCTCCTTGGGGACAGCTTGAACCCAGTAAATAGCTCCATTAACTCAAGGTGGCAGATATGCCCAGCGTTACACATAGAACTCACAAAGGCGCTGTTTCTTTTTGCCTTTACTAATTGGATCTAACTTCTTTCACTTGTTACTGGTTAATAGGACTGGGCAGATGGTCATTAGAACTGAAGGGATGTTAGGGTTCATTTAGGCCATCCACCTATCCTTAAGCAAAACTACTCTTAAAACAATCTGGATTTCTAGAGTTCTATTCCTTTAAAATTGTTTCCCTAATTATAAAAGTAGCATAAGCTTATTGGAAAGATGTTGAACTATACAGAAAGTCCTGAAGAAAAAAATTAAAATCACCTATAATTCAACACCCCAGCGACAACCGTTGGTACAACATTTTGATGTGTTTTCATTCAATTTTTTACATATTTTTTAATCATCATTAAAATTGACTTTTTATATCCTACTTTTTTCTCTCAGTGGGATATGGTGAGAATCTTCCTATGTTAAATATTTTTGAAAAATATTCATTTACATTACTGTATTTACCTCTCTTGTGGATATGCCAAAATACATTTAACATGCTTCTATGGTTCAACAGTTGGGTTTATTTTGCTATTAATAAATAATGCTGCAGTGGTCATCTTTTTACATAAATCATTGTTCAAGCTTCTGATTTTTTTTATTTAGATAGATTCCTAAGGAGGGAATTACTGGGTCAAGTATTCAGAGTTAATGACTTTTACTACAATATTGCCAAATCATTTTTAAGAACGTGTCAGTAGTATGAGAGAGACTATCTCATCAACTTTGAGTATTTACGTTTTCATTTGATAATCTAAAAATATCTAAATAATTATGAAGCATATTACATTTTAAAAAATATTCAGGAAAGGGATTTGACATTTTCCCTTGACAAAGTACTACAGGGTTGATTGAAGATAGGCTGACTTGGAATACTGCCAAAATCTGAAAGGTTACAAATACTTGTTGCTATTATTGTTATTGCAAACAAAATAAAAAAAGGTAAAAGTTAGAAATGAAAGATAAAGTGATATGGAATGTAAGGTAATCGTTTCCTGCTCATATACATCCTCAAATCTAAGATTTCAGGTAATCTAGTCACATAAATCAAGTGTATTTTCCTCTCTTGCTTGTCAAAATTATATTTCAGATTTACCAACCTGACATATTTAAACTTCTTGTAACTCCTTATATATTCCAAATTCTCTTTGCTCCATTTTACATGGAATTAGATTAAATCATTGACTAGTTACAAGTGCAAAAGGCAATAATAAATAGAACATGAGAAATGATACAAACCCACCACTTTCCAAGATAAAAAAGTTCTGACAAGTAGTAGAATTACAATAGGACAATTGCAATCTAATGTTTCTCCACTTACCTCATAATGACTGGAAACATTACTTCCTTTCTTTTTCTTTTACTCCTTCCTTTCTTTCTCCCTCCCTCCCTTTTTTCCTCCCTCCCTCACTTCCTTCCTTCTTTTAATGGGAACAGCTAAGAATAAAAACTCTCAGCACCAATACAGTCAGATTTTAATTATATATTTTCCATAATAAAATGAGTGGTTAGTGAATTATTTCCTACAAAAATGCAATATGATCCATAATCAAATACAATGTACTGCATATTTTGATACTTAGAATATGAAATCCTACAGGGAATACAAAATTATTTTCTACTATTTCCTTCAGAAGTTTGCCTGATGAGGTGAATCAATCTATGGTCCACTAAACTTAGATCAATTGGTTTATAGACAGTGTTGATATTGGAAGAAAGTTATACATTCTTGAAAATATAATTTCTTAAAGCAATTTTACCCCTAAACATGGTATTCATATGACCAACAACAGAATCTCCTGGGATTCTTGTTTCAGTGTAGATTCGTGGTCCTCACCCAGATTTACTGAATTCGAATCTATGTAGGATCTGGAAATATCTATTTTGAACATCTGCAGGTATTCTTTTGCACACTAAAGTTTGACAAAGGCAGATAATTCCTGTAATTAAAAGCATATTAGCACTTGTTAAGTATCAATCTAAGGATGTTTAACCAATAACCAAATCCAATACTATATGGGAAAAGGAATATTTTAATAAATATTTGTTAATATACTGATTTTTCTCTGGTCACAGGTACGGTTGGAAAATAAAAACCAGTTGCCATCAAGTCAATTCTGACTCATGGTGACTCCACATTTTTCTGAGTAGGACTGTGCTCCATAGCGTTTTCAATGGTTGATTTTTTGGAAGTAGATCACTAGACCTTTCTTTCAAGGCACCTTTAGGTGGAATCGAACCTCCAGCCTTTCTGTTAGCACCCTAGCATGTTAAGCGATTGTTGTGGATTGAATTGTGTCCTCCCAAAACATCTGTCAATTCGGCTAGGTCATGATTCCCAGTAGTGTATGATTGTCTACCATTTTGTCATCTGATATGATTTCCCTATTTGTTGTAAATCCTATCACTATGATGTAATGAGATAGATTAGTGGCAGTTATATTGATGAGATCTACAAGATTAGACAAGTGCCTTAAGCTTTTGCCTTTTGAGATATACAAGAGAGAAGTGAGCTGAGAGACAAGGGACCTCATCACCAAGAAGGCAGCATCGGGAGCAGAGTGCATCCTTTGGACCTGAGGTTCCTGTGCTGAGATGCTCCGAGATCAAGGGACGATTGATGACAAGGACCTTCCTCCAGAGCCAACAGACCTTTCTCCAGACCCAGCAGAGAGAGAAAGCCTTCCCCTGGAGCTGATGCCCTGAATTTGGACTTGCAGCCTACTAGGCTGTGAGTGAATAAATTTCTCTTTGTTAAAGTCATCCACTGGTGGTATTTCTGTTACAGCAGCATTATGTGACTAAGACAGTGATTGCACCACCCAGTGACTCCAGGTTGGAATAATAAAAAAAAAAATTGCCATCTAGTAGATCCTGACTCATAGCAACCCTATAGGTCGGAGAACAACTGCCCCATAGAGTACCTGAGGCTGTAACCTTTACAGACACATCTTTCTCCAGTGGAGTGGCTAATGGGTTCTAACTGCCATCCTTCACTTAGCAGCCTACTGCTTTAACCAGTGCGTCACCAGGGTTTCCTGCTTATAATATAGCCATCCATAAAACATTCTTCCTGTGGGCTTTATGTTTAGCCTGGCCATGTTGAGAGCCCCAGCCCCATGTCTTACTTTCCTATTGGCCTTTTGCCACCCAAACCCTTGAATAGTGAAATGGCAGGGGCATAATACGTGGGATAATGAGTTTTTAGAGGACACCCATTTGAAAAGCATAGGAAACACTACGAAGATCCAAAGTGAAAAGATGTTATTCTTATTTAAGACAAGACACAAGAATTGGAACTAGTAAGGAATACCTAGTCAAAAGTTACATCAATTTAAAGGTATTAACCGTGCTTAAGTAAATTATTATATGAGGACATACACTGTGATAAATAGGAAAAAGATGTTTGATTAAAATAGAAGATCATTCCCTATCAAAACTATTCACTGTTCATATTTATTCATAGTCAAGTACTGAAACGTGTCTTCTCTCAGTTGATTATAATTCATTATATAATAGCAATTTTGATAGTAAAGCAGTGTTTCTCAAACTTTAGTGTATATACAATTAGTCTGGAGATCTTGTTAAATACAGATTCTGATTCAGTAGGTCTGGGTGGGGCCCGAGATCCTGTATTTCTAATAAGCACCCAGATGGCGCTAATGCTGCTAATCTGAAGCACACGCTTTTGAGTATTGAGGTACTAAAATGCATTTGTTAATCTATTCAACTTTGTCTTAGGAGTAATTAATGTATCATGAGAAAAAAAAAAAGCTGATGTGACCCACCACTTCGTAAATGTATTTGAGCTCATAATGGCCAGATAAAATTATAAATCCATGGTAATGCTTTCATAACACCAATCAACCATGTCCTCCTTTTCTCATGATCACACACTAGTTACTCAGTGTACACCTTCTCATCTCCTGCCTTTGATCTGCTTCTGGATGCCAATCTCTGTCAATCAAAAGAACTCAAATTTAAAGTCCCTTGAAATATTACTCCCTTCCTTTCAAATCCTTATACTTTTTAAATAGCCAAATGATTAAAAAAACAGTGTCCTTTGTACATCTACTGGAAGTTGGCCATGCACTACCTTTTCATTTCCTTTTAGATCAGTTGTAGGTTCTCAGACCTAGTTGCACATTATAATCACCTGGAGACAAATGAAAAAAATACTGAGGCCACAGGTCTCACCCAAGACCAATTAAATCAGAATCTCTGGGAGGTGGTGAGACCCAGGCATCAACAGTTTTTAAGTTCCCTTGAGGATTCTAATGTGCAGCCATGGTTGAGAATCACTATCTTAGATGGTAGGCTCTCCCAAGGGCTTGTATTGGGTCTTATTCATAAACATTTATAATGGCTCCCTCAACTCAATTCAATAACTATTTATTGAGGGCCTTGCACATAGAAAGCACTCAATAAATTTATACCAAATTGAACGTTAAGATTTGCCATATTTGAATACAGGGAAGAAAAGAAAAACATATTGGTAAATCCAATTTTTTATTATTATTATTATTCACAACACATTCTCTAATGACACATTGTCAGTGATAGGCCAGATCTTTTGTGTAAAACAATACCAGTGAAATTACTGATATTTTCCTCAATTCATCTACCATCAAATGCTCACTCCATAGACTAGGATTTTCCTTAAGACTGGGTCCAATTTACTTTCCTTTCTCAGAAAAGCACTTTTCTCCTCTCTTCAAGTTGAATAGACATTACAAATTATTAATGGAATTTCAGTGGCAAACATACTGTAAATAATCAGCTGGCATCAAGGTAGGGCACACTTTTTGCTGCTGTCAAACAATATTAATCACACTTTTCCAGCATGCTGAGTAGAGGCAGCTTGGGCACCATTGGATGAGGTGCTTGTGTGGCATGGCAGCCTTCGATGATCAGCAGGAAAGCCAACAGTTTTCAGAAAACACAGCTATGGGTTGCATCTTTCTCTCCTTCATTTCTCTTTTCAATTTCTGAGGGAGAACTTCCTGACAATGCACCCAGGAGATTTTCTTGCCATGGAAACAAGGCAGTGGGGCGTTTTAAAAGCCGTCTATAGGAAAGAATGCCATTCTCCTGTGCTTTGTTCTGCCTTTGGCCTGTAGTAGTAGATTCTGTAGGAGATTGGGGAAATTATTTAGATAATTCAGGCTGCAGACCTAGTTTTACCTGAATCACATAGATAAGCCAGGTAAACTGGGTTCTCCTGGCTGCCTTATCCACATATATTTGATTTCATATTCTTCGGTGCTATTAAATACAGATCCAAATTGCATATGTTCAATCTATAAGTTCATTCATTCATTATTTATAAAATAAATTCACTGAGCAGCATTCATTGCCAGTCATTGTGTAAAGCTCCAAGGATTAAAAGTCACACAGCCTAATATCTACAATTACAGCATCCAGTAAGCAGTCTAAATGCATGCTTTGGAAACTGGAAAGATAGGACAGCAAAAAAAATTGAAATGACTTTAAGGCGGAAAAAAAAAAAGAACATTAAAGTGCCCATCATGTACTTTAAGTATAATTCCTTACACTTGTGTTTTGATTGAGTACTGCATAAAGCACTGATGTTTCCTAAACAACTCGCACAACCTCCCTACACAACTCAGCTGAGGGACCCATCCATACCTATAAGTAAATAGTCACAGAAGTCTTTTAACTTTGAGAATAACTCATGTTCATTTAATTTAAACATTGCAAAGGCCAACCTGACCAGAAGACAATAGATTGCACCCTGAACTCTGTTGTTGTTGTTAGGTGCCATTGGGTCAGTTCCAGCCCATAGAGACCCTATGTACAACAAAACAAAACACTTCCTGGTCCTGTGCCATCCTCACAGTGGTTGCTATGTTTGAGACCATTGTTGCAGCCATTGTGTCAATCTATCTTGTTGGAGGTCTTCTTTTTTTTTTTTTGCTGACCCTCTACCTTACCAAGTATGATGACCTCCTCTGGGGACTGGTCCATCCTGGTAACATGTACAAAGCACATGAGACAGAGTCTTGCCATCCTCTGTAGAACTTAAAAAATAATGTTTCCCCAGAAATTCAGCTGTATATGCTGCTTAAGTTTGTTATGTGCCTCCCTGTGACTGAGCCTCTGATCCAGTCCCCATGCTGGAGATGCCCTAGAAAGGAGGTCTGGCTTGAGCATGTACAAGTTGTTCAAAAAGGTGTGTTTTATTGGCTCTCACATTATCAGGTAACCCTCAGATAATCAAAAGCTAGAGTCCTCTTCTTCTGATATGGAAATAAATAGGTGGATGGCAGAAGTGCTGGGCATAGACACATAGACAAAGGGGTGGAGGGCTTTAATGTCTACCCAAGTACATGCCCTTCTTTCTGAACTCCCTGGTCCCACATTACTGATTTTATTAAAAATGGGGAAGGGCAGTATGCACTGTCATCTAAGCCTGGACTACAAAGTAAAAATATTATGGCAGCTAAAAGGAAGCAAATGGATTCTGCCGGGATTGACATTAATGAACAGGGAAGAATAAATGGGTCAGTTGACCAAGAGAAGTTGAAGTCTGGCTTAAAGAGATGGTGGATTTGGGTTGAGACTGGGAAACAAGGAAGTAGTTATCTGGACAGCTCAGGTAGGAGACAGTCTAGGTAAGGCACAAGGCATGAAACACAGGGAGATGTTTTTGAGCCTCACCCTAATCCCATGGTGTGAGTAGGGAACTCCTACTGTACATTTACATAGCACTCTCTAGTAGTATGTACTGCGGCCTTTGCCTCAGTAAATTACTGTTGTTGTTAGGTGCTGTCGAGTTGGCTCTGACTCATAAAACCTTATTTATAACTGAAAAAAACTTTGTCTAGTCTTGCACCATCCTTATAATTGTTGCTGTTTGAGCCCAGTGTTGCAGCCACTGTGTCAGTCCACCTCGTTGAGAGACTCTCTCTTTTTCACTGATCCTCTATTTCACTAAGCATGACATCTTTCTCCAGCGATTAGTCCTGCCTGATGACATGTCTAAAGTAAGAGAGACAAAGTCTCACCGTTTTTGCTTCTTAGGAGCATTCTAGTTGTACTTCCTCTAAGACAGATTTGTTGGTTCTTCTGTAGTCCATGTATACCCAATATTCTTCACCAATACCACAATACAAAAATACAAATGCTCCAATTCTTCTTCAGTCTTCCTTTTTCATTTCTAGGCATTGCTGTTTATTATTTAGTTTACTATCCTGTCAGCTCTCTGAGATTAGGAGCCATGCTGTTATATCTGCCAGTCATTACCCTATTCTGGCTAAAAAGGCATCAAGCCTAAGCTTCTGTCAGCTCCAATTTCATTTAAGGCTTTGATTTAAAATATATGTAAGGCAATTAAGACATGTACAGTACATATTAGAAGCAGTTATTATTTTAGGACTATGGGAAGGTTGTCATCTCAATTTATAATGAACCCAATCTTATTCTTAGGGCTTTAGCCTCTTTGTTACTTCTTCCTAAATAAATCCAGTGAGGCAGTCTCATCTGATAACTATTCTGGGGTATGATAACCTCCTTTATTCATCACCGTTACTGTCATCAAAACTTGAGGTTATGGCAAGTACTAAGGAATTACTAAGCAACTAAACATAAGCATTTCAAATGTCCCAGAGGCTTACTGTCTTATACAGAAAAGACTAGGGCAGAATGGGATGTTAATGACATATGCCATAAACCAATAAAATTAGTGTTTAAGGGTTTTCAAAATGTCCATTGCATTTAATGGCAGCAGTGAGGGAAATCAGGAAGGTTGAATAGGGGAATGGAAGTGCTGGATCTCCACTGGAAGAAAATGTAGGACAGTCTGACCAAGCAGGAATTGTTGCTACCCAGCAAAAGAGTGTTTGAGTAGCTGGTTCCTACGTTGTACTGGTAGACTCACAGGATAATTTAAATTCTGTCTTCCAGTACAACTTATTGATTTCCAGATGTACCAAAACCAGAAAAGTAGGCAAGTAGAGTTTTGTTTGGAGTAAAACTCAGAATCTCCAAGTTTAGTCAGAACTAGAAGAAAAAATTCAAAGATGAGACTACACCACTTATACTGATTAGTCTCAGAACATACGATCCCAAGTAATTGTGTGCTTGGAGAATCACCATTGCCCTTTGTGAAGGATTGAATTGCGTCCCAAAAAAGTCTTAACCCTTGTACCTGGGAAAACGACCTAGTTTGAGGAAATTTTCTTTGCAGATGATGTCAGCTAAATTAACAACATCATATGGGAGTAGGGTGAGCCCTAATCCCTTTCTGAGTGGTCTCTTATAAAGGGGAAGGACATGGAAAGATACACACACGGTGAAGACATCATGTGAAGATACATCTACAAGGAGCAAAGGAATATTAAGGATTGCCACAGCTACTAGAGGCTAGGAGAGAAGAACGGGACAGTTCCTCTCTCAAAGCCCTCAGAAGTAATCAACGTGGCTGATACCCTGATTTGGACTTCCAGCCTCCAGAACCATGAGAAAATAAATATCTGTTCTTTAAAGACACTGATTTTGTAAGTTGAATTGGCAAAAGTTGTGTGATACACATATTTAAAACAAGGGCAAAAAAAAAAAAAAAAAAGAGTAGCTATTGAGACTGCCTATGTACAACCAAACACCTCTTGGGATTTGGTTCCATGGTTTGGGGGATTAGGGTCACGGATTCATGGGACATCCCAGTTAATTGACTCAATAACATTTTTAGTGCTTCTGTTCTACCTCATAGTTCATTGTGTAGTGGTTACATTCTTAAAAGTTTGCAAGCGCTAATCCAAGACACAGCAATGGGTCTTTATTTGCCTGGAGCAGCAGAGGAAGGAGAGTCAGGAGTAGGAGGAGGAAATAGAATATGTGGCTAATGGCATCCATGAACAACTGTCTCCCTTGCCATGAGACCAGAAGAGCTGGATGATGCCTGGCTACCATTATTGAACATTTTGATTAAAGATTCTATAGATCAAAAGGGAAAAAATGCAGAACAGAATTTCAAATTCTCATGGAATACAGATTTTCTGGAAACATGCAGGTTGGATGAACCCCCAAAACTATTGCCCTGAGATAATCTTTAAAACTTAAACCAAAAATATCCCCCGAAGTCTTCTTAAAATCAAACAGTTTAACTTAACTAGTAAAGAATCTCTGCCTTGAGCATTATTCTCTTCTAAGAACTATCTACAGGGGAACAAACTGACAGCAGTATCTTGAAAGTTTAGATAGGAAACTTAGGGAGCAGTGAGATTATATTGATGGGGAGTAACAGCTCAGAAAAGGAGGGTGAGAATGATTGCACAACTCAAGGAATGTAATCAATGTCACTGAATTGTACATGTAGAAATTGTTGAATTGTATGTTTTGCTGTGTATATTGTCAACAACAAAATAAATAAAATTTTAGAAAAAGACATTGGTTTTGTGATATTTTTGTTGTGGTAGCCCTAGAAAACTAAGAGACACCTTTTAATTAGGACTCATAGTTTCATGAACTTTAGCAATGTAGATATTTTTAAAATTAAAAAGTGACAATATTGACAATAAGAGCTCAGTAGACAACACAGGAAAGCTTTGTCTAGAAGAAGAGAAAGCATACCAAAAAATAAGAAAAATGGATAAAAAGCTGTATTTTAATTGGGAAATAGAAGATGTAATCTCCCTGAGCAGAAAGCCACGAAGAACAGAGTTTATATGCCGGCTTTCTGCAGTGGCTACTCAGGATTAATGAAAAAATAGCCCAAATGGTAAAAGGACTGAAGTGTAGACCAATCGTCTACACATGGGTGAAGTGACAGGTTGAGCAGTACATCCAGCAGGGGTTGGAATGGAATGGGTTAGAATCTTCTCATCCAGTGTCAACACAAAGGGAGATAATATCAGTTCACAGCGTGATGTAAAGCTCTGTTTTAGTCCTCTAGTGCTGCTGTAACAGAAATATCACAAGTGGATGGCTTCAACAAATAGAAGTTCATTCTCTCACAGCCCTAGGCTCGAAGTCCAAATTCAGGGTGTCAGCTCCAGGGGAAGACTTCCTCTGCCAGCCCTGGAGGAAGGTCCTTGTCATCAATTTTCCCCCGGTTGAGGAGTTTCTGAGGTGCAGAGACCTTGGGTTCAAAGGGTGCTCTCTGCTCCCAGTGCTGCTTTCTTGGTGGTATGAGGTCCCCAACTCTCTGCTCACTTTCCTTTCATGTTTTGTAAGATAAAAGGTGGTACAGGCCACACCCCAGGGAAACTCCCTTGACAGTGAATCAGGGATGTGACCTTAGTGTGTTACAGTATCACCCTAATCCTCTTTAACATAATCTAATCTTGCCTCATTAACCACAGGCTGAGATTAGGATTACAACATATAGAAAAATTATAATCACGAAATGGTGGATGACACACAATCCTGGAAATCATGTCCTAACCAAGTTGACACATATTTGGGGCGGGGGGGAGCATAATTCAACCCATGACAAGCTGTAAAGCTCACATGCCTAGAAAATAAAATGAAAGGGAAGAGCAGGTTACCAGAGTTGAGCAAGAAGAAGAAAGAACTTTGGCAGAAATGGTACAAATTGAATAGAGACTTGCAGTCCTTGGAGGAAGCCAGAGAGGAGGAGGAATGAATAGGAACTATAGTAAAGGTAAAAATGGTAAATTGAAGATATACTGGATACTCAAAATGAGAAAGAGTAATGAGTCCCACGTGGTCCCAAGGTTAGAGAAACATTACCCTTTAATGAAAAAGTTTAGCATAAACTGTGGTGCATATATAGTTTCATTTGGTAGCAAAAGCATCTGCTGATGTAACCAACCACAGATTTTAAGTATTTGGAAAAAAAAAAATTTCAAACTGCAAAACTTGAACTTGCTGCTCACCTAGCACTACGCTAAATCCACGCAAATGCAGTGATGTGTTGGCATACCCTGCTGTAGCATCCAGCCATTTCACAGGTCCTCAGCCCCTCTCCAGCAATTATTGTTTGTCCATTGTTTGCCTCCTGTCTTGTCTTTATTCCCTAAACAATGCAGTACTGTGTAACAACTCTTAGCACAGCATTTACATTGTATTAGGTATTATAAGTAACCTAGAGATGATTTAAAATATAGAGGAGTGTCATGGAATGAATTACATCCCCCCAAAATGTGTGTATCAGGCTGGCTGGGCCATGATTCCTGGAGTATTGTGTGATTTTCCTATATGTTGTAAATCCTGCCTCTATGAAGTTAATGAAGAAGGATGGGTGGCAGTTGTGTTAGTGAGGCAGGACTCAATCTACAAGACTGGATTGTGTCTTGAGGAAATCCCTTGAGATAGAAGAGAAGAGAGCAGAGAGACAGGGGTACCTTACACCACCAAGAAAGCAGTGCCAGGAGCGGAGTGCATACTTTGGACCCAGGGTCCCTGGGTGGAGAAGCTCCTAGTTTGGGCGAACATTGATGAGATGGCTGAGAGAAAGAGATAGCCTTGCCCTGGAGTTGATGCCATGAATTTGGACTTTTAGCCTACTTTGCTGTGAAGAAATAAATTTCTCTTTGTTAAAGCCGTCCACTTGTGGTACTTCTGTTACAGCAGCACTAGATGACTAAGATAGGGAGGATGTTCGAAAGTTATACGCAAAACCCATCTAAACCCACTGCCATCGAGTAGATTCCGACTCATAGTGACCCTGTAGGACTGAGTAGAACTGCCCCATAGAGTTTCCAAGGATCTCCTGGTGGATTTAACCTGCCGATCTCTTGGTTAGCAGCTGTAGCACTTAACAACTATGCCACCAGGGTTTCCTACACCCAAATACTATATACCATTTTATATAAGGGACATGAGCATCCAAGGATTTTGGTATCCGCAGGATTCCTGGAACCATTGCCCCCACGGATACTGAGGGACAACACAATTTAAGATATCATAGAGTCGTGCCAAAGGCAAAAAACCTTACTTGACTTTTAAAATCTGATTACAATATGCAACTCTCATGAACCAATGCTCTTTTTATTCAATTGTGAGTGTTATTCCTCACTTTACTAAAGTACTCTTCCCTTCTCAGTCTTCTTGAGATGTGTTACTATTGCTAATTGTCCACTGTAGCCTGTGCTGGAGACCTGGAAGGCAGCCTGCTCTAATTGGGCTAATTTGATGGTTTGTGCCAATAAATTTTGAATTCTGCTCTCCAGGTGGCAAGGCTGTTTTGTAACAAAATTGTTGGCTAATTAGGGCATAAATCTTCTTTTCTTCATTTCTCCCTGACCTTGATCATTCTCCTCTCCTCCCTGATTTCAAGCCCCAGGAGTTGTTCTTACTCCTTCTTGTTTTACAAAGTCTCTTCTGTGATCAGCTTACATCGGTTATTATTTCCAGGACTTTGACCCTCATTTCCAATATTTTTAATCTGTGAAGTCTGACATACCTGATTTGAATTTATACTTCTTTAGTGTTTCTCTAAAACCTAAAATGATAGTTTATCATTATTATCTACATTTTTTCCAACCATTAGCCACGTCACTATTCTCTCTGTAATACATATATACATATATACAATCATACAAGTTACTTCTGATCAATGTCTTTAGCCTCACGTGATATCAAACTACGTATTTTCAACCTAGAAAATACATTTAAGTGCTCCACTAAGAATTTTTCTAATCCACTACTGAAATGATCTCATATTTTTATCCACTTTTCATCATATGCTATGGAGTTGAAATTTTCCAAAATCTTTATGAGATGCCTGTTTGTACGATGTTCGCAATATATTAAAAAGGTAGAAAAAAAACAACAGTAACATACATTTAAAGGATCGCCAGGGCCCTCCAGTATGCAAATTACTTTAAAATAACAAGGACAATACACTCATATAATTTCCATCATCACTTAATATATAATACATCCAGTAAAAACATAAATAATTGCCTCAATTTTTGTGTATCGGGTTTTTTACAATTCTTTCATTGTGTAAGAGCACTCACACTTCAGGGTAGCCTTTTATCTGCTAATCTGAGGCAGATGGTGTTTTGCTGCAAAGTTGTAGCTATATATCTCACCTCTTTCCAACACTCATGGGAAAACCATTTGAAGAGAAGGAAATAAAAAATAAAATGCCTTAGAGAGATGATATGGTTTGATTTTCTCTGGGGATAGTTATTCAAAGGATTCCTTTAATTGGTATTTGTTCCAGGAATTAAACAGTCAAAAATGGCATGCTAAGAAAGCCATTGGAATTTCTGAGTGACCCCAGAGACACAGTGGTATGTGTGACTAGTATAGACAAGAGAGACAAGCTTGGTTCACCTAACCAAAGATACAAATGTGACCTCTGAAGTTAATTTCACCTCAACCATGTAGCCTGGGTGGAGTCTTTTGGAAGACCATGCAACCTTGGACTCAAGCTTGGGACCAGCATATGTCAAGTACAGACCAACAGGAACACTTGTTAGTATTTAAACCTGGAATTCATGTGCGAGCACATCATGTCTAGGGGAAAAAAAAAAAAAAAAAGCATGCTTTCTTTTCCAGTTCTCCTAGGAGCTCTTCAGTCTTTTTTCTTTGTTCCCATCTTGAGAACCTCTTTCTTAGCCTTCCCTGTAACTACGGATGTCACCCTATGACTCTGTCCTCCACCCATGGGCAATTTCATTACTTCGCATAGATTCAATCTCACTAATCATACTAATGGTTCCTACAACTATACCTGTCCTGGCTTTTCCCTCGAGTCTCACACTTAAAGTGCTTGCTAGACTTTTCCATCTGTATGTCTCACAGGAATCTCAAACTCTACATGTGAAAATTTATATCCAGCAATTTCCCTCCTGAACCCACTCTTGCTTTACTATTGGCTATGTTAACTGCTAGTACCATCAACCAGCAAAACACCAAAATTGGATTCCTGGGAGCCATCTTTGACTTTTGCTTCTTCTTCATTCCTCACTCCACCCCATCCCGCCCCTACATCCACTCAATGGCCTAATCAGACTAATATCTTTATCTGTCTCCTCCTCTTCAGGCCTACAACCACATCTTAGTTCATTTCCACTCGTATCTCCCCAGCATTACAGTTCTCTAAATAAAATCTGTCTCTAGGCTTTCCCATTCTTTGCAGTCTCCAAAGTGATAAAAAACTAAATCTGACCATGTGCCCCACTATTAAAGCCTTTAAAGTCTCTTCTTTGGCTGCACGAGATCTTTGGCTGCACAAGATAAAGTCCAACCTCATTAACATGAGATACAATAATGTTACTCCTGTCTGTGTCTTCGGCCTCATTCTCGCACATCCTACTTATTTTTCAATTTATAATCCAGCAACAGAAAATTTACTTAGTGCTTACTATTGCTAAGCCCCATTCTAAGCACTTTACATATTTAACTCATATAATTCTCACAAAAACTACACTAGGGAGGTATAATAATTATTCCAGTTTTGCAGATATGGAAACCAAAGCACACAGAAGTTATTTGCCCGAAGTTATACACCTTGTACATGACCATGCAGGCAGTCTAATTGCAGAGTCCATGCTCTACTCCGTTGTGCCCTCCTTCCCCAGGTGTGCCAGCGCTGTTTTCACCTCCCCAACACACGGCTCACAATCTACCTTCTGTTGGAAATGCTCTGTCACACCTATACCTGACTCATTTCTACTTATCCTTGAAAGTTCAACTCGCTCATCATATCTGGCAAGAGGTCTTGCCTGGCCTCTTCTACTTCCTCTCAGGGCTCTCTTCTGTACTCCCATAATTGGCTGAGTATGTTTCCGCCAGTGCGTTTATCATTTAATATAATTTTAATCATCTCTGCGAGTTTCTCTTCCCCTCTTTAATGAACTTCCTGAGGCCAAGGGATATGTCTTTCTCATTTTCCTACTCTCAATGCCTAGCACAATGCCTATACGTTGAAAGGCATTCAATAAATGTGTACTGAGTGAAGAATTAATGAAGGCATGGATGAATGAAAGGACCACACCGGTAACCACGAACCCTTCATGAGAGTACCATAGTAAGTGAACTTCAAGCACTTGCAGAATGAATCTGGAAGCCTCTGCAGTTAAAAAAAAAAAAAAAAATTTTTTTTTTTTTTTTTTTTTTTTTCTGCAGTTAGTTTACAAAAAATGTAAGAGGCCCAAGTGTAGGGGGAGTATTATGAATCAAGACAGATAAAAGACTAAAAAAAAGAAAACCAGATACAGACTGTAAAATAAAACCTAGCACCTTTACAAGAATTATGTGTTAACTGTTCAACAAACTCATAGTTTACTCGTAATGTTTTAATTTAAAATACCTTTTTAGTTTGTTTTGAAGTCTCAACTAAAGATAACCTTAAGGCATCATAAAATATACACCTGAACCCGGGTGAAGCCATCTAATCATCTGGAGGCCACCAGGGCAGTGACTGCAGTATAATAGTCCCCCTTTCACAAATGACAGCTAGATGACAGTTTGCTTTGGAAGCACCAGTAGGACAAATGCTCGTGAAACACTGAATCAGTAAATATTGGGAAATTAGTTTTTGTGTAATAACCTTACAGATGCAAGCTTGGTACATTACCTGGTGTTAGAAATATGGCTTGTCATTTCTGTCAGGATGACCCTGAAAGTCCTTCATACAGCCATGCAGGGACATTTCTAAAGCTGTATGTCTTTCAAAATCAGCACTTCAATGTTCTTTCTCATTAGCAGGCTTGGATTGCTTTTTAAGATGACCTCAAAGCAATAGAAAGATCACTGTTCCAGAAGTCAGGAGATGTGAGTTCTAGGCCTGTGTCTGCCATTAACCAAGGCACTTGGCTTTTGTGGGTCTCAGTTTCCTCATATGAAAAAGACTGTTGGACTGGGAATTTTAAACTACTAAAAGTATACATTTCCAAAAACACTAATATGAATGACACATTAAAGTCACCCTCATATGTATGTACACCTACACATACATACACAAACACACAAGAGAGAGCTTATATAAGTACATTGATTTTTCCATAACAAAAATGTCATTACTTTTATTATACACATAGGAAATTTGATGTTATGTCTCTTGTAGCATTTAAGAGTTGCTACATTTGTTTAAATTTTAACTGTAAAATTTTTCATTGTTAGAGATTCCATAGATACATATGAAAATTAATTGTCAAAGGCTAAGATTTTAAATAAAAGCTAAGGTTTACTTCTCAAAGAACCCTACCAAAAAACCAAACCAAACCCATTGCCATCAAGTCAATTCTGACTCATAGCGACCCTATAAGACAGAGTAGAACTGCTCCATAGGGTTTCCAAGGAGCGCCTGGTAGATTCAAACTGCCGACCTTTTGGTTAGCAGCCATAGCTCTTAACCACCACGCCACCAGGGTTTCCAAAGAACCCTCCCAGAAAAACCAGTGCCGTCGACAGGGCCATAATATGCACAACAGTTGGGATTTCCTCAAAATGAGGGGAGTTTAGTACTTTGCAGCAAGCCTCACCACTGCAAAATAAGCTCCTGGGTGATATGGATAACTGGGCTGGCAGGTGGGAAGGGAAGGGGTTTCAGTCATGGGAAAAACAAAAGGTGTCTGTATGCCATGGTGGAATGCGGAGCCCCTCCTCATTAATCCTGGCTGAATCCTGACTGAAATGGCCTGCTGTTCTGTGTGTGCTCACAGAACAATTGGCACCTGCATATGGGAAACAGGATTAAAACAGGCACAAAAACCCATCATCACAGTGAGCCACACAGAGTATTCTTGGGGGAGCTTAGTCTGCGCAGAGACACTGAGGTAGGTGGGAGGGACCTTTTTCCATCAGACTCACAGCAAAACGTGTCATATCGAGCTCTAAAAGGGTTCAAAATACTAAAGAATGAACAAGTCAAAATTTCTCTAAAGTAAAGACAGTCTTTAACACTTACACGCAAAGAAGTCCAGCTTAAACTGGATCTTGTTACTAAAATGTTCAAATATGACTTTACAAATGGGAGAAAAGTCATTTATATATAACTGCTGAGGAAAAAGAATTTGTTGTGGTTTTGGAAAAACAAAATTTCAGATCAATGTTTGAGGTCAACCCTAAAAGAAAACAGCATTGATTAAAATCAGTGGGTGGCGTGCTTTCCATAAAAAAGGTGGCACTTGAGCCATTAAATGGAATAAAGATGTAGAAAAGTATTCTTCCTATTACAACATAAGCAAATTCAAATACATCTAGCTGAAAATTTCCAAGATTTAACAAAAAGCCTGCTAAAAATAGCTTTGAAATTAATTTTTAAGACTTACTTCTATATTCACGTTGAATATGTAATTTTAAAAATTAGAAATATTTTATATAAGAGACAAAATATCAATTGCCATAGTTCAGTTTTTTTGAATTCCACTTTTATTGTTAATTTTCAAGTATTGTTCAAATTATACAAAGCATACCTATGTATGGCCGCCAATAGATAAAAAATAACCTGTAATTAATGTCGTGAGTATATGCTGCTAGTTATCACTTTATTTGGTATTCAATTGTCTAACAGCTAAGAAAGTAGTCACACAAAAATAGGCTAAACGTTTTCCAATAGTGGTAAAAAACAATTCTTTTTGTAATGGAAAAGGACATACCCACACCATTAAATAAATACAAAGCTTAACCATTTGCATGGAAGAAAGTGAACACAAGAATTAAGATATATTATTTTCTGAGAAATCAATATCGAAGTCTACTTTTCACAGAATTTCTTAATGATTACTATTACCAAATATAGGCGCACTGGTGGCGCAGTGGTTAAGCGCTTGGCTGCTAACCAAAAGGTTAACAGTTTGAACCCGCCAGCTGCACCATGAAAGAAAAGATGTAACCATCTGCTCCCATAAAGATTACAACCTTGGAAACATTATGGAGTAATTCTGCTCTGTCCTATAGGGTCACTATGAGTCAGAATCAACTCAACGGCAACGGGTTTGTTTTTTTTTTATTATCATATATTATCCTATCTGCAACGTTGGCTGCAAGTATTGCTTTGAGAGCTTCGCTAAATGATAAGCAAACGCTATCCTTTAGGACACGTGGCAAATTTTTTGGTATCTTTTGCCATTATTTGGCAATATACAAAGACAATATTTGTGTGTGTGTGTCTGTGTCTGTGTGTGTGTACATTTTTACTGGATTTCATGTTCAATTTCAAAATTTTAGACTAAGTAGATATCTCACTGTAGAACTTAAATTTTTGGTAAGCTATAATACGATCCATTGTCAACTAAATTGGTGTAAACACCTCATTTCCTCAAGGTCACTTTAGGGTCGACAGATATAATTACTTCTCATCATGGTAGGCCTGGGGAAAAATAATCAAATTAGTGACATAGAGAGAAAAGGCAAAATATAAATCCTATTATTAAATGCTTGAGCAATGTGATCTTGAAATTACTGGATAAATAGTCAATGAATGTTTACTAGACATTTACCATCGAATAGATGGATGAGATCATTCTCACGTCAACTGAACATTCGGTATATTGAAAGATGTAGCCAGCCATATCTGCATTAAATACCAATCACACCTATGATGTAAATATTTGTATCAAAAGTATTATAGGAGGCTCATGCTGGACCATGTACTCTCAGTTTATTGAATTATTCACAACTGTTCTCTTCTGCAATTCATATAGCATTTAGTAATCTCTACCTAAAATGAGGCTCCTCTGGATATTAAAAAAAAGGTAGAGAAAATATCATACATAAATACACTATAAAAGAGTGAGATAGATGTACTTTACCATATAGAAATAAACAAAGAGCTGTATAGCTAACAATTATAAAGAATATAGTGAGATCCAAACTCACTAATCATATCTTGAAATACATTGGAAAAGCTATTCCAAACAGTAAAAATCCCAGAGTAAAGATTAACATTATTTTTATTTTAAAGTATTAAACTGAAATGTACCTGGCATTTGAATTACAGGTTAAACCATACCATGGTAGTATTCCCATAGCCCTTGACTCCTAGGTTGAGACATGAGACTGCCATCACAGATCCTAGCATACACTGATAAAAACAGCCAAACCTATCCTGGAGGAAGGGAAGCCTTTTTTTTTTTTTTTTAATTGTGCTTTACATGAAGATTTACGGAACAAACTAGTTTCTCATTAAACAGCTAGTACACACATTGTTTTACAACATTGGTTACCAACCCCATGACATGTCAACACTCTTCCTTTTCGACCTTGGGTTCCCTATTAACAGCTTTCCTGTCCTTTCCAGGCTTCTAATCCTTGCCCCTGGGCTGTTGTGCCCCTCTAGTTTCATTTTGTTTTACGGGCCTGTCTAATCTTTGGGTGAAGGGTAAACCTCAGGAGTGAGTTCATTACTGAGATAAAAGGGTGTCCGGGGGTCATACTCCAGGGGTTTCGCCAGTCTCTATCAAGCCTGTAAATCTGGCCTTTTTTCATGCGTTAGAATTTTGTTCTGCATTTTTCTCCAGCTCTGTCTGGGACACTCTGTTGTGACCCCTGTCAGAGCAGTCGGTGGTGGTAGCCAGGCACCATCTAGACCGGACTCAGTCTGGTGGAGGCTGTGGTAGTTGTAACCCATTAATACTTTGGATTAATCTTGAGAGAAGCCTTTTGAATGTTTGGAAACTCAATTTATGGTTTCCAAATTAATGATCCTGCTTTAGACAGAATCTAAAATCTGTGCAGGGGTTGGCACTGGGCTTTTAAAATGGAGATAGTTTATTACAGAAGTTTCCATGGCAATAGCAATAATGAAAACAACTCAAACATACAGGTGAATATAAATCGGTGTATGGTTATGATAATTTATTTTGAAAAATATTTTATGTCATTTCCAGTAGTGGCAGGTCTAAAACTCAGAACAATCTAAGCGTGTCTATGTGTGTGTATGATTTTTTTCTTTAAAATCGTGACATTGTCATATAAGCAGGCTACAAAAAAGCATCTCCTGATAGCCTATTTGAAAAAAAAAAGAAACCTACTTCATTCACCTAATTGTCTTCACATGTGTATAGATTACAACCTAAAATTAAAAAAAAAAAAAAATCACCCCTTGAAACTATTACTGGGAAGAAGCAATAAGGAAAAGAACTTCACTTTTCCATTGGACACAGGCCAGTGATTCAGAAAATTATTCCAACAATAGTTCTTTATCTGGTCAAGGCATTTTGTCAAAGCAAGTATAAGTTCCCTAACCACATATCATCTGTTGCCAGTGCTCAAGAACCACCTTCACAAATCAGGCATGGAAGCCACTTGGGATCAGTCCATTTAGAGGAGTTTCCAGTTCGAACAGACCTCCTACTCACTCAAAAAACAGCTTAAAATGTAGGATCCTACATGGGCCAGGGGACAAAGGCTTGATTGCTCAATGTAATAGCCCAATCACTTCTACTGGTTCTTTAACAACTGGAAAGAGGTCCCTGCTATGTAATGAGATTATGGGGCACATGATAGATTAGTGACCTTTTGAATTAGGACAAGCAACATGAACTCACTAACAAATCCCCCCTTATACTGAAGAGGCTATGTTAAGAGTGTCAGTCACAGAACAAAAATAGTTGAAGTGCAGATGGAAATACCAAAGTATAAAGCTTCATTCTTCAGTGTTCCGGTACTAAGAGTGAGAAATCACATCTGGCTTGAATATTCTGAAAGTATGTAGAAATTTTAATAAACAACTACTTAAATACTTTCATATTTGGATTTATACTTCTATTTTGAACTAAACTTGAAAAATTGATCAAATTGGCTTTTTCAGATTCATTGACCAATAATTGAAGGCATATTAGTGAAATGAGTGTCGGACAAAAAGAAAACCCCTATTTCTTTAATTCTTGATCCTATTTTAATTCTTTAAAACATGGTTTTATCAGCATAGCATAGGGCTTTTGGAGAGAGGCAGAGTGGTCATTTTAACCCAGTATAGTACCCAGGCTCCATCTTTTAGTATCTATGTGGATTCAATCAGAGAACTTCTTTAAACTCCTCTAAACATCAGTCATGGAGTCTCTGGGTGGCACACAAAGTTAAACACCAGACTACTAATCAAAAGGTTGGCAGTTCAAACCCACTCAGAGACATGTTGGAAGTAAGGCCTGGTGATTTGCTTCTGAAAGGTCAGTGTCTTGAAAACCCTATGGAACAGTTCTACTCTGCACACATGGGGTGCCATGAGTTGGAATTGACTTGATGGCAGCTTCAGTCTTCTCATTTTTAATATGAGGATGATAGTATCTAGTCACTGAATTATTATGCAGATAAAATTAGATCGTCTATGTAGAACTCTTAACACAATGGCTGGCATATTACCTAATACGATAAGCTCTCTATAAATATTTACTATGGTTTATTATTATTATCACTGAAATATACTGCTCCAATGGATAAACAATTTTTTCTAATGAGAAATTCTTCTATCATTAAATTGCTTGGTTTACTGGAGAAAACATAACATACAAAGAAGTTTGACTTAGGTAACCTTCATCACAAAGCCATACAGGACCTTCATTTTGCTTTCATTATATTGGCATTGTTACTACTCACATGGGTCTTCTAAAAGGGGCCAGAATCCTTTTACACACTGAGAAGACAGACTATTATGGGATAATCTTGACACATAAATATGTGTTGGTAGAATATTCATTTTTTAATGTATGTTCATTTTGGTAATGAGTTGGGGTTTGCACATATCTAGCAGTATTCTCCAGTGCTATCTTGCTTTGATCAGCTACTCTCTGCGTTAAGAATAATGCCCATGCCTTTAAACCAAAATGAAGATAATTGGCTTGTATGGAATAGTGGTGGCTAGATTAGCACTATGCTGTAAACATCTGAGTAATTTAACCCAAAAGTCACTCAATACCCATCCCAAAAGCTCAGTGCATGGATTTATTCTGAGTCTCAGAGTATACTACAGTAATATGTTATTTACATTCTATTAATGCTGTTCAATCGTGTTTTCCAAAATAGCCTGAATTGTGAAAACAAATGGGTAATTTACTCTAAGGATTTTTATATTCACAACCTTAAATGATAGGTTGCATAGAAAGTGTTGCCAATTTCTGAATTCTCAAAGTGCAGTCTCTAAAAAGAGAATTTTACACATGAACTTCATTTTATTACCATTGCTTGTCTCATCTTTTCTGTACCTTGCTTGGGGGAGAGCCAAACCCCTTCCTATAGGACTATGGGGTAAACTCAGCAATGTAAAACTTTACTCTAAATTCTGATTTGTGTGTTCAAAATGATCCAGTGATGATAGTACCTTGAACCCCTCCCCCACAAACAGGCATACAAAAAAGTGTTCTACAGATGAACCTCAGACAAGTCTCTATTTCATTCTGCTGAATCCACAAACTTTTATGTGTACCTTCTGGTGGAATGGGTGGAAGAAGAGATACCTACATGGCATTTCTGCAATCCTCTCCATTTCTTGTACTACACAGGACAAAACATTACCAGGACAATAGCAGCCCCTTGACTTTCTATGGAAGATGCGATATGTTTAACTATATTGAAGGGTGTACAAGTATTTTTTTTTCAGGAGACTAAGCAGAATAATCATAACCCTAAGTGTGACAAATTTGCCTTGATTCTGTCACAGCACACATCCCCACTTCATGCTGTGTGGCCCAGGTGCATAGAGTTCAGCCATGCTAGAGTACTGGGAAAGAGGAATAACTTATAAGGATGCTTTACATCCCGTTGTGATAACTCCCTTGTCGTCATGCTGTGGCAGAACCAACTTCTATAGGCTAGTTATTAAGTATATTTGGTGGTCATTTAAATATAAGCTTTCATACAGCTTTATTACACAGAGTGTATGTGGTAGATCATGCAAAGTCAAAGTTATGTAGACAGTTATTAAATATACTTACTACAGTTCATGACAACAACGTACCCATGGACCAAATTCATATATAGACCTTGTCTTTTGATTTTGACTGGTTCAAGAGAACTCCAAAATGATTCACTGCATTGAGCAAATCTGCTGCAAAAGACCTCTTTGAAGTGTTAAGAAGAAAGATGTCACTTTGAGGACTAAGATGTGCCTGACCCAAGCCATGGTATTTTCAATTTCCTCATATGCGTGCAAAAGCTGGACAATGAATAAGGAAGATAGAAGAATTGATAGTTTTGAATTGTAGTGTTGGCAAAGGATATTGAACGTACCATGGATTGCCAGAAGAATGAACAAATCTGTCTTGGAAGAAGTACAGCCAGAATCTTCCTTAGAAGCAAGGATGACAAGACTTCATCTCATGTGTTTTGGACATGTTATCAGGAGGGACATGTCACTGGAGAAAGACGTCATAACTTGGCTAAGTAGAAAGTCAGTGAAAAAGAGGAAGACCTAAACAATATGGATTGAAACAGTGGCTGCAACAATGGGCTCAAACATAATAATGATTGTGAGGATGGTGCGGTACTGGGCAGCATTTCATTCTGTTGTACACAGGGTAGCTGTGAGACAGAACTGACTCAACAGCATCTAGCAACAACAACAACAAAATGATTTACTGTGTCAACTATGTGAAAAACACTACACCATCATGCCAGGTTGTACACTTGTATTCAACAACTTCAGTCTAATAAGGATTTCACTGAACATGAGAAAATTAAAGCAGACGTTCATACTGATTTGAATAAGCCGATATAATGTGTAACTTCCATCAGTTCTAAAGACATCTCTAAACTATAAAAATAATGTAAAGTGTTTCTTCTTAGTGTATTTTTTCCCCTGATTTTCATTATAAAATGTTGGCCATTCATTCTATTGTCAACCCTTTTTTGCAATCATTATGATGGAACAATGCTATTAAATAAGAGAGGAAGACACCCTGCTGCCACAGGCTTTGAATTAGGGCAAACATTTAGAACACCCGAGAAAAGGAATCTTCAGGGCGAAGCACTATGTGAAAAGAGAACTGAGATCTTGACACTGAAAATACCAAATTTCTCATATATAATCCTCATAATGTTTTGATTTTGTAAAAGTTTTTAGGATTTTTGTTTTGAAAAAGGTTACATCCCCACCTAAACTGGTTCAATTTGCCACATAGAAATATTTATTGTTAAAAACATTGTTAAAGATCAGCATTAAAACATTCATGCTAAAATATTTATAAGGAGGTACGGCTGCTAACAAAGGGTCGGCAGTTCGAATCCACCGGGCGCTCCTTGGAAACTCTATGGGGCAGTTCTACTCTGTCCTATAGGGTCGCTATGAGTCGGAATCAACTCGATGGCACTGGGTTATCAGTTACTAATACTTGGTGAAACATTCTAGGATGGTCCACATTTTTTTTAGTAATTAAACTTATAAGTTCCCAAATCAACATGGACCCTAACACTTATTTCTGATTGCATAGTTTTACCTCTATAATGTCTCCTTACTTCTTTTCTCTTTAACTTGGAGTGTTCCCTGAAGTAGCAGTGGCTATAATTGGGTAGAAAGTCAAAAAGCAAGAGGTAAAATGATTGGCCAAGTGTCACTCTGACTGCCCATGAAGCTGGGCGAAGAAGCCTCTGAGTGCAGAAACCTGCGACCAGACTGGGGAATTGGAAAGACAGGAAATCACATGGATCTCACTTTCAAGGCTCTGGAAGTTAAACAGGAGACACAGAGAAAACTCAACATCACGCCAACACAAAAAGTAAGCTAGCATACAGCATACATAATAATAACCAAAAGAGAAAAAGCATTTTTCTACTAATATGCAATGTCTTATGAGTGCCCGTATAAATGTTCTAGATTATAGTCCTGGGTCATTCATACCAATATATCTTAAGATAAAGGCAGTGTCTTAGTCATCTTGGGAACCCTGGTGGCTTAGTGATTAAGTTCTGTGGCTGCTAACCAAAAGGTCGGCAATTCAAATCCACCAGACTCTCCTAGGAAGCTCTATGGGGCAGTTCTGCTCTGTCCTATAGGGTTGTTATGAGTCGGAATCGATTTGACAGCAACACATTTCTGTTTGTTTGTTTGTTTGTTTTCTTAGTCATCTTGTGCTGCTATAACAGAAATACTACAAGTGGATGGCTTTAACAAAGAGAAATTTATTCTCCCACAGCCTAGTAGGCTACAAGTCCAAACTCAGGGCACCAGCTCCTAGGAGAAGGCCCTCTCTTTCCGTCAGTTACAGAGGAAGGTCCCCATCATCAGTCTTCCCCTAGTCCAGGAGCATCTCCGTGCAGGAACCCCAGGTCCAAAGGATACACCCTGTTCCCAGCACTGCCCTGACGGTGGTATGAGGTCCCCATGTCTTTCTGCTCGATTCTCTCTTTTATATCTCAAAAGAGATTGGCTTAAGACACTACCTAATCTTATAGACTTCATTAATATAACTACCACTAATCCATCTTATTACATCACATTGATAGGATTTACAACACATAGGGAAATCACATCAAAAGATAAAATGGTAGACAATCATACAAGGGAACCATGACCCAGCCAAGTTGACAGATCTTGTGGGGAACACAATTCAATCCATGACAGGCAGGCTGAGTATTTGGCTAATTTCAAAAAAATTCAGATGCCTTGTTAATTCATAAGCTAATTTATTGGGCTTTACTGTTAATTATAGAATTTATTTATAAACACAAATACATATAAGGCAAAGTTTCATAGATAACATGAGTGATTACACAGATATGTGTTATAGGAGAAGGGCACAAAATAAGTCTCCAAAATAAGACAGTTTCCAAAATATAAGCTTAGAGCTGACTGAGGCTTACAGCATAAGGACAACGATGTCAGGAAAAGTCACCCATAATTTGTTATCATGAACTACAGGAAATCGCTCAACAGTTTCCTAACCTTTAATGTGACTTGAAATTATATGACTAAGGCTGTCCCATTTGGGATGCTGGTATATCCCCTTCCTTTGTTCTGAAATATTAGCTATAATTCAGGGCTCAGCACTATTGCTCATCCACTCATAGGGCTTACTGTCTTAGCAAAATCACACTGATCTTTCATCTTTCTCCACGTTCCTATAGAATTAATTTTTGGCAGTGCACAACATAATAACCCACTTCTCACTTAGCAACACGGTTAGGTTTCAAAGACCAGGTCATTACGAAAAAATCAGCATTATGTGAAAATGGAGGATGGCCACATCAGATCACAAATTGGAGGATGGCTATATCATTACATAAGTGCCAAATTACATCATTACATAACTGCCAAACCACTGAGAATCATGGCCCAGCCAACTTGACACATGACCTTAACCATTACAGCCAGCGTCACTCTTACCTTGTATCTCAGCATTTGTTACTGCCAGGCATACGTCATTGATGCATAAAATAGTCAGATAGTAGATTTTTACTATTGTGCTAAATACAAAATATCAGATAATGAGATAGTTGATAAAGTGAGGAGTGGGTCTACTTACTCTGGATTGCTCACTCCTCTTTTGTTGAATTTAAATGTTGTCTATTCAATCAGATTATAAACTTCATCAAAGTATCGATCATTTAGTTTAGCCCAGCAACACCATAGCACCTAACACAGTGCTGCATACCTAGCAACGAAATTGTTAAATTGAAGGATGTTTTCCATACGTTGGGAGGAAACGCCTAAATTAAATTGAATGAAACAAGTTGATTCTTAGAAACTGAAACCCATTAAGCAAATGTTAGAAATCAAGGTCTTTGCCTTAATGAGTACAAACACAAATTAGTTTGCAGAAGAAGAAGATAATTGTGTGTTATCAGAAAAACATGAATAGAAACCAGGTCTGGTAACTAAATAGAAGCTCACCCTCTATATCATGAACTAGGACATATTTTACCATCTCAGTCCAGCTTTCTAAAACTGACCCTCCCTTTTTCTTTTAAATCCTTAAATAGAAAGAAATGCCCTGTCCTATTTACTTGGTCTTTTGTGTATAAAATCATCAAATTTTTTTCTATCAAAAGATAGTCTAATTTTGTAGCAATCCAATGCAAACTCTTCCCTACTAAGTAAAAGGAAATTGGGATGGTAACTTTATTTGTTGTGATTAATCCTGGCAGTGCCCATTGAGACAAAAATAGTCAATGGTTTTTGTTTCTGCTACCAACAGGAATTAGAACAAATATAAGAAGAAAAAGAATTAAAGCTGAAAGCCTACTTATGGTCTGCTCTGAATCAGGACAAGACAGATACAGATTTAAAAATTTAAATCTATTTCAATATATAATCTCATGTCTCTTTAGAAACTTCTCAAAGGAGGAAAAGAAACTGCAACCATTTTTAGAAAAAAAGTCTGATAAAGAAGCTTTACTAGAAAAATCATTGAGAATATAATACTCGCAAAGCTTCTGCAGAGAATAAGTGGAGCTAAAGTTGTGAGACTAGGATCAACTTCTTATGCTAGCTTAATTTAACAAACCTAAGCCACATGAAGACACCAGTTTAATTATTTTTTTGTTCCATCTATTTCTGTGGATTTTCAAAATCCAGTATATTGTTTGTATAGATGGATAGAATCATCTACACCAACATATCACAAAATACAATAAAAGCACAAGGAGAGAAAAGGGGAGTGCTACATGGGGGGATATTATAGAAAACCAAGAAGGGAATCTCCTTTACATTTCATTCCCATAGGTCAAAGGGAACATTTTGGAGAATGTGATCAACTGATGCAAGAGGTCAAGCAACAATGGAGGAAAGAATCAGGAGGATACCCTAGCAGAAGACAGACCTGTAGATACCACAAACACTTTGCAAGAGACACAGAGAACAGCTTAGCACCTGGTTTCCATGGGAGAAGTGGCTCAAAATATGCGATTAGCTGAATAGTAAGAAAAATGTCTATTACCCACTACCACCATCCCTGAGAAAAGTCCCTGAGCCTCCAGCTTCTCATCTACAAAACTGGGATAATAATACTTAAGGACATTATTTTGAAGATTACACGAAATAGCGTATGTGAAGCAATTTTAGCTTACAGGCATAAGAATAAGATTAAGATAGAAAAAAATACTTTCTATTCTCTTGTCTCATTGCTGTTGCCATCTAAACATAAAAAGAAAAGAAACAACTCTGTCAGAGCCAAGTAATAACCTAACACATCTAATTAAAATTAGAGATTCTTCTTTCTAAGCTAGCTTGGCTTCATGTCTGCTGACAACATTCTAAGGCAATAGCTCTGAATTCTGGGATGCACAGAAGAGCTGGAAGCCTGCTAAAAATCCTCAAAACTTCCAATTCAGCAGGTCTGAAGTGGGCTCTAAGAATCTGAATTACGGTAGCAGGCAATTCAGGTAATTCTGGAAGCTGTGGTTGGTAGACGGCATTTTGAAAACCACTGCTCTAAAAAGGGTATTCTAGGATTAATTAGTTATTATTTACCCAAGAAATCAGCAGTGAAAAAAATCAGCATCATAAAGATGGGTAAACAGAAGCAGAGAGATGGACATTAGAAGAAAATCACAGAACACTGGCTTGTAAGGGATATTTTCTAGCCAATAAAAAATTCTATCATCCCCAACAGATGGTCATCTTAAATACCTTCAGTGATAGGGAATTGCTGTCTTCAGGCAACACATGCTATTTTGGGCCATAAATTGATGTAAAAAAGGGCAAATCATAAGTTATTTGGAAAACTGAAGAAATGAGGATATTATTCGGGATAAATTTTATGTATGAAAGCCTTTCCAGACTTGACTGAACTAGATAAGGTCCCAACGTTAAATTCAAAACAACTCAGTTACAGAATTATGTTGGTCATTCAATTGTTGGATCTCTACCCGATTCCACTAAAAAGGCCATACTTCCCGTGGCTGTTGCGAAAATAAACCTTTTCATATGTCTCTCATTCACATTTCAATGGTGCAACATTTCAATGACACATCTGGCACTGCTGTAATTTCCCTATTTAGGCAGCGGTTTTAAGTAAACAGCAGTAAAAATATACATAACCAAAATATTTCATACTGGTCTTGAATATTTTAAAACAATGGTCCAGATCGAAGAGTCTTAAAAGGGATACATGTTATCCTACAGAGCCATTTTCTCCTGCTACTCTATTGAAAACAGAGCCATTTGTTTCTTTACTTGATTTGGAAGAATTCTCAAAACTTGGTGGTTTTCAAAGGCTCTGTCATGTGTGATTGATGATTTGTCTACATTACTAACAATGATTTATTTTCCTTGGGCACAAAAGACAGACATATAAAAAGGTTTACTTTTTTTAATGTAAATTATCAAAGGCTCATGCAGCCTGTTCTAGATCAAATCCACTGCCATGTTACCAGTACAAAATAAGGAAGTGTACGGTGCTGCACACTACTATGGTCTTGGATTATTGTAATCTAATCTGCCAAAATATTGTGTAGATTAAGAAACCTTGACACTCGTTTGGAATTTGTTGTTGATGTTAGTTGCCATTGAGTCGGCTCTAATTTATGGCTAATTTATGTATAACGGAATGAAATGTTGACTGTTCCAGGGCTATCTTCATGATTGTTGGCACTTTTTAGTCCATTGTAGAGGATGCTAGAAAATCTGTTAAATTCACTCATTCCACATAGGTCTCTATGCTTTCTGTTAGTTCAGGATTCCAGTTAAAAATTGGAGTAGTCTCCATTTCCTCTTGTCCTTTGAACCACCACCAGAACACCAATCCCAAATCTGTACCTTGGCCAATATTTATTTGTGTGAATTAACTGGACCCTAAAGGCACTGTTTCATTGAGGTATTAGAGGATGTAGGCTTCTATGAATATTTTGTCCACATTACTATCTATGATTTATTTTCCTTGGACACAAAAGAACACCCAATAATAAATAAATCCGTCTCTCCAAAAATGTCTTGGTTTTCAAGTCTGAAAAAGAGAAAAGCAGCCCCTGACGTCTAGGAGCTGGCCTGGTACTGTGTGTTTCTAAGAGCTGGCCTGGTACTCCTAGCTAGGTCTTGGGGTTCTCCAGTTGAACATAAGCAATTTCACAAAACATCAACATCAGGCACAGCCACTTTGTGACCACAATGGATCAACACAAAAACAGGACCCCTCCCATATCCCTATCATGTACGAACACAGGCAAAACATGAACCTTGTCCTTGCCACAAAATACCAAATATTTCCCTTTCTCACTAAGTGAAAGCTTGCTGTTTCTTCATCAGCTACAGTTTTAGCCTCACTCTAGTCTGTCTTCTCTATAGATAATATTTCTTGAAGTACCAATCACAGAATTGTCCCCACTTTCTGACAGTACCCATACCAGAGTCATTCCTTGGACCCTCCCCAAATATTACTCAGTGAAAGCCAAATCCTCGGAGTCCTTTCTAAGGCCCTCTTGCTGAGATGTCCCATGGTTCCCCAAAATGTGTATCCTCCCTCGCTGCAACAAGCAAAAACTCAATTCATTCAACTACAGGTATGTTACTGGAGCTAGAACAGACGTTCTTGAGAAAAACTGAAAGAATTTCTATCCTCAAGGTAATCACTAAAATTCTGATATAAAATAAACTTACTAAGCTTATTTTCTCACAGTGTGAGTCTTGTGGCAAAGAACGCAGAAGAACCATTTTTGTCCCTCAGATGAACCATTTAGGTGGGTGTAGAATAAATAAGCAGGTTATGGCCCATCTGTTATATATTTACTACAGGCAGAGGCTGTTTTCAAGGAATATGATTTAGCAGGACAGATCTACATCCAGGCCAGAGTGAGCCTGATGGTCCACAATGCTGGATGCTTGTATAGAATCCTACTGTGGATTCATCATGAATTTTTAGTAGAAAAGCAGACAACTGAATTCACACGATGTGGTACTGACTTTGCTCCAATTCTTGCTTTTCTCAGATTTTAATGCTTATTGGGGATGCTAATCTCTCGATTATTGTGTCTTCATCAAAGCACATTGAATAGACTAATTTCAAAATACGAAAATTTGTGTTGCTTGTTGTGCAAAGTGATATGAGGCAGTAATCTAAAGACCTAGGGTACATTTATGTCAATCTCAAAAGTAGTATGAGACAAAAAGTTTTCAATTACAGCGTATAACTTTGGACATTTTGAAAAATAACTAGTAGTCTTTTTAAAGTATTAATACTATATTCTGTCATCTGTGTCTCACTCAAAAAAAAATAAGCAGACATATGGCTTTCCTTCTACAGGGCTTATTCCAACAAGTAACTGCCACTTAAGGGAACAATAATAACACCTAAAAGTCATTGTAACAAACTATACATTAAATACTGCTCCAAGAATTTTATACACATCATTTCTAGTCTTCACAAAATACTAAAACGTATATACAACTTCACATTTTACAAATAAAGACCTGGATTACAGAAATAAAATGATATGCACCAGTGACAAAACATTAAATGGTAGAGTTGAGATTCAAACCACATATGTCTCAGACTTGACAAGCTATGCAGTGTGTGTGCTCCTGTGTGTGTGTGTGTGTCTCCTACTATATCATGTCATCAGTATTCTTTTCATCTCTAGTAAAATAACTTTTAGCACTCAATGTTCACTGTATTTTAACAGCTTATTTAATATACGCCTCTGAATGTATGCACAAATACACACACACACACATTCATCATTTGTTATTAATTGCTCTCTTTTTGGTATACATTTGGAAAGGACTTATTCCTGAAATAAATATGTTTGAGACAATGGAGCTTACATATAATATAGTTATTATACATGATGATTTTGTCTTCTCTCCTCCCTCAAATATTTTTAAATGGCTTTGGTAATATGAATTTAGTATTATCACTGAGAGCTTAAATTCTCCCTGAGATACGTTCCCTTTAGTATTCCTGGGTATAATGTTTCCAGTGCAGCACAGAGCCTTCAGATAGAAATTAAGAGAATGTTGATAATGTGACTTAAAGCAAAAAATTTCCTTCCTTCCTCTTCTCCCCTCTCCTCTCTCTCTTCTTTTTTTTTTCTCTATATTTTTTTAATATTGATCAATTAGCTAACACTGTATAAAACCACCCTCAAAGGCTCTGGGATCAAGAATGCCTAGATACAAAAGGACATTCTATCAATGTCCCTGCCTGCCCTGAATTATCCTTTTGCCTTTATCAGATTGCATCACTATCTCCATGCTATTATTAAATAATTATCATATGTGGGTATGCTTATTCTTATCAAATTACATGGCACTGTACAAGTACACGGCTCCCTTGTTTGCTGATACAATGATCTTTTAAATATCAGAGGCTTGAAATTATTTCACCTTATTTAGATTATGAGGCCTTTAGTACTCCAGATATATATTTTGAGACACGATGCAATGCCAACATTATTAAACTGACAAAAACATGCATTTGTTCATCATTTTTATTTTTTTAAGCTGTCTGTTCAAAATCCAAAACCAGCTAACATTGGAAGCCATTTACATTAGAATCATATTTTGTATTCCACCAGTATTATTGCCTCCAGAAAATAAATGCATTATAGAACCATTCATTTTGAAAACATCTTTTTCAGAGGTGGGGCTCAGGGAGCTCTGGGAGGCTGCAACAGTTTACCAGGAGTCAGGCCATAAAGAAGGAAGTGCTGGCACTGGGTGGGGCCGAATAGTTTGCATCTTTCTCACTGTTTCTCAATGCTTTCCTTTCCATGAAAATCAAGGGTGTGGGAATGTATGCCAGGGTAAGAAATCCTACAGACTGCTTTGTGTGCCCAACAACCCCCACTCCATAATATCTTTAGCTGCTTGTCTTGATCATTGAAAGAGCTATCACACTAATGTCTGGGAAAACTGCGGAGGAGCTGAGCTAACCAAAGAAATATCATGTTGGAGGTCATATTTCTCCTGTTACCAGAGTCTTTTCTCCTTATGAAGAATACACTTAGCCCAGAACCAAAAGCCTTTTTGCTGTCTAGCCATCTCAAGACCATCACAGAGCAAACACATCTGGCCAAAAATCTCCCTTTTGCTTCACGATCCACCTTGCTTAACACTTTCTCTTTTGAACTCACTCATTCTAAAAATAAAATGAATCTCTCTGTATCCAGTTAACACGAGAAGCATCCGTCAGTAGCCAAAATCCTCAATAACCCACATGCTGAACACACCTTATCTCTGTCCACTTCACCAAGCTCTAGCGAATGTATCCATTTTGAACGGAGCGGCTCCTTTAACATTCTCAAAAAGCAGCAGTTTGCACCTGCCTCTTTAAAAAGCATTGCTTTGCCTGCTATAGAGACTATAGTTACTCATGATGCTCCGCTGTTTCTATAGTCACACTGAAATTACACACTCGCACATACACATTTACATATAAAAAAAATAGACATTCCTAATTCTGGCAGTTTACCTTTTTGGGTCTTTTTTTCCGCTGGCTACTGCCATTGAACTTCTCTCCACTGTCGCTTTTCTGAGCTGCATCTTCGTCCATCGTTTTGAGCAGTTTGGAAAGAAAATAGCTCTGCCATTAAACCCTGCCGCCTGTACAGACCACTAGCGAGTGTGCACTTGCTGGAGGAAAGCAGGAGGAGGAGGAGGGGTGGGGAAGGGGCACGCACTGGGAGGGTGAGGACGGTGACGTTGCCATGGCAGCAGCTGCCACAACTGTTTATCTGACTGCATTGTTAAATCTGATTCAACCAATTACCATCAGGGACCGGTTACAATGAAGAAAGCCTTGAAAAAAGAATGCCAGGGACTAAGAATGATTTGGGGACTCTGGCTGGTTCGATCAGCTCTTAACTCACAAACAAAACCTGCACTTCATTTTCTTCCTACAGGTACTTCAACACAGAACAGACACAATGCATAACCAGAACACTGTGGCATTCTTGAATGTATCTCTGAGCCTGAAGGGGTACATTTCAGCCAGTGAAGAGGGTACTTAGGGGAAAGGATGTTATTAAATTCTCAAAGTGAATATGAGAAAGTCACGTTTTTATAAGATGTTATTCTCTTGATTTCAAATTATAATCTTTCATAACTGAGCTCAAGGATAACTCCTGCCATAAAGTCTTGAGACCAGCTTCCCCAGTAACCAGGCAACTTAGACCCCTCCCTCATCTGTGTCTCCTCTTTCCATGTGTGCTACTGACAGAGCACCTGTAAACTAGTGCACAAGGCACTGTTTATCCAGCTGTCTTTTCTTGACAGGTATGAGCTTCTTAAGGCCAGGGACTGTGTGTGCGTGTGTGTGTGTGCGCGCGCGCGTGCATGCGTGTGTGCATGTTGGGTTGTGTTTGGTGGGGGAAGATCATTGAATTTCCCAGAGCCAAGCATGATGCATGGTGCATTAAAGGTGACTAATGAAGGTTTTGGAAACCCTGGTGGCATAGTGGTCAAGAGTTATGGCTGCTAACCAAAAGGTTGGCATTTTGAATCCACCAGGCTCTCCTTGGAAACTCTATGGGGCAGTTGTACTCTGTCCGATAGGGTTGCTATGAGTTGGAATCCACTCGACAGCAGTGGGTTTGGTTTTTAATGAAGGTTTTGGGAGCCCTGGTGGCGTACTGGTTAAGAGCTCAGGCTGCTAACCAAAAGGTTGACAGTTTGAATCAACCAGCAGCTCCTTGGAAACTCTATGGAACAGTTCTACTCTGTCTTATACGGTCGCTATGAGTCGGAGTCGACTGGATGGCAACAGGTTTGTTTTTTGGTTAATGAAGGTTTATGAATATATGTGAATATATAAGTCAGACACCACGGGTGATACCATCATAAGAAAGTCATGAAGTTAAAACATTTTATGATATATCTTTAAAATATTCTTATCCTAATTTTTGCTGATGACTAATGAATAAAACACAATCCCTGCTCTCAAGGAGCTTGTAATATTTCCAGAACTCTTCTTCATAAGAAAACAGGTTTTTGTTTTTGTTTTTTTTTAATATAACAAGAAGCCTAGTCTCATCTACTGGATCAAGGTGGCCATGTTCGTTGATATAAGCATATTAAATTGTGGATGCAACCACAGTTTCATATTTTTAAAAAATACACATATGCACACACTAAAATATTCATCTATCACTAGAAAATGAACTCAAAGTATAATGCATGGAATAATTAAATGTAAAAAATAAAGTAAGGATTAAATCAGTAGGACAATGTATATAATTGCACTCTGAAAATTAAAGATGTCTATGTAAACTTGTTATGTTATTGTTAACCCTATCATTATTATAAATATAGGTAGTTTTCCACTCAGAAAGGTCTATCTTAAAATGTGTCTAACATACAAATATCTGCCAAAGTTGGGAACTTACCTTTCTAGCAGACACAGCAAGATATGATACCATCGAAAGGGGAAAAGAAGGAAAGAAGATGACTTTTCTAGCAACTGTATCTGTAGGGCAGATGTGTTACTAACACACTTTGTTTTCAGTTGAAGTCAGATTGTATTTTTAAGTCAATGAGTTAAACCAGTTTCAGTAGCCCAGTTAGGCACCTAATCATTGCAAATTGCAAACAAATGTGTTTAAAATATACTTTAATATTTTATTAATTAGTAACTGCTTATTACAGTTGGACAACCTTTTATCATAGTGTCTTCTCTCAACATAAAAAATATACTGGGTGCTCCAAACACTCAGGTTCAGTAACTTTAATAATTTTCTATAACCTCCTGGTTGCTTGGTGTTGTTCTGGAATATTATTTAAACTATTACACTTCCTTTAGAGAGTACATTCCTATACAAATCCTATATTAGCTACATTTTATAAACACCTACATTCAAAGTGTGAAATAAGAATCTCAGCAAGTGGACAAATTAAACAGGAGCTAGTGATGTGATAGAATCCCTGGGAGTTGCAAATGGTTAATATTCTTGGCTGCTAACCAAAGGTTGGAGGTTGAAGTTCACCCAGAGGTGCCTCAGAAGAAAGGCATGGTGATCGATTTCCAAAATATCAGCCACTGAGAACCCTGTGGAGCACAGTTCTACTCTGAAACACATGGGGTCACCATGAGTCAGAATCGTTTCTATGGCAACTGGTCGGTAGTAGTGCTACATTCATAACAGATAAACGCCCTGTATAGGAAAACCAAACCCGTTATTATCAAGTTGATTCCAACTCCTAGCAACCCTACAGGACAGAACAGAACTATCCCACAGGGTTTCCAAGGGACAGCTGGTGGATTCAAACTGCCAACATTTTGGTTAGCAGACAAGTTCTTAACCACTGCGCCACCAGGGCTGTGCCCTACATATAGGGGACGTCAGCTGATGTTATGGTGTTGAAGGTGTTTGGGGCAGTCATCTTTTCCTCCTTTGAAGCTCTCAATCAATTTCTCTGTGCCTCTACTGGAATTCTTTGCTCTCTATCCTCATAGTGCAGTTTTTAGCGGGCATGTCCTTGACTGAACGATGAGCTTCTTGAAGGCAGGATTAATACCTGTCTATCTCTGCATCTCAGATGGTGCCTAACAGTGTATGGTATTTACTAGGGATCCAAGGCCTATTTTTAAAAGCAATAGAGAAACATTTTCAGTGTTTACTGTAGTTTATATTTATGGTTAAACTTCTAAGCAGTAAAATTTTCACTTCCTAGGATTTCTTTTATTTTGTATACTTCCTGATATTAAAAAAAAAAACAAAAAACATTGCCATTCAGTTGATTCCAACTCATGGCCACCCCATGTGTTAGAGTAGAGCCGCTCAGGGTTTTCTTGGCTGCAATTTTACAGAAGCAGATCACCAGGCCCTTCTTCTGAGGTGCCAACTTTAGGTTAGTAGTTGATCACAAAGTGCTTGTGAGGAGCTATGTATTAGTTTAAATAAGACTTTCAAAGATATTTGAGAAATTGGAGTTGCTATGGCTAAGATGGCAGTGATAATAATACTTTACGTTTGTAAAGCGTTTTATAGTTTTTAAACCCCCTTTGGGCTTCTCCAATGGAAGTTCCAGGAGGGCAGAGACCTTTGTCTGTTCTGCTGACTGATGTATCCCAAGAACCTAGCACAATGCTAGCTCATGGTAGACACTCAGTAAATATTAGATGACTTCATCGGGTTATTACAACCATACTGAAAGAAAGCTAATATTAATCACACACAATACAGGTGAGAACACCAAAGTGAAAAACAGGTTTGGTGACTTGCTCGGAGTCTCAAAGTTAATGAGGTGCAGTGCTAAAGCTCTTTTGAAAGTAAGCCACTGTTCTTTTATTAAATCATGGCTGCTTCAATGAAAAGTGGCCACTTAATAAAGTGCTGTCAGATGGGCAAAGACTAAGATAGAAAATGCCAAGAGCACAAGCCACAGCGAAGTGATAGTGATTTAAGTGGAAAAAGGAAGACGTCTTTATTGGTTTTATGGCAAGCATATTTAATAGGCACAGGTTTTTAGAGGAGATTATAATAATGTTTATATCCCTAACTCTCTTTTATTAAACCATTGGAGTTAATACTGTATTAGAGGACCTAAAACATACAACTTTCATTTTTTAATCATAACATGATTTGAGTAGGGTAAAGTTCCCAGAACGATAAACAACTATGTCTTAGAGATAGATTATTTGCTAAAAGTTTACTTGTGTGTTGGAGTTGCAAATGCATTTTTCATAGAAACAATGTTATAAGTAAACGCTTGGTTTTCTGAAGCCCTCGAGAGACTTTCCCACTCAACTTGTGGTACAGAATCTTAATGGTTGGGTAGAGACTGGACAGTGGCCAACCAAACCATTTCTCTTTTTCTCTTGGGCGCACAGCTAGACCATATTTCCCAGCCTCTTTTTTTTTTTTTTTTTTTCTGATGCAGTTAGTTACAGGCATTTGACATAGCTCTAGCCCTTGAAATGCAGATGAAAGTGAGGTATGCCACTTTCAGACCTAGCTAACAAAACTCTCCCACAAGTAATCTTCTCTCTTGGTCCATCTGCTGGATGAATACAAAAGAAGAAATGACCTAAAGAGTGGCAGAGCAACAGGTTGGAAAAAGCCTGAGTCCCTGAGTGACTGTGGAGCAGAGTCCCTCTCCCTTCCCTTCACTCCTCCACTGACACTCACTGGACATGGGTAACGTCTCCTCATGAGCACTCTGTCACTGAGATTACGGTTTTGTTTATTACAACATTAGCCTACAGTAACTAATATAATCACCATGTATACTCATGTTTCAAGGAACGATGCAGTCTCAGTTCTACCTTGGGATGCCCTTTATGTGAATGATACTTTCAGTGTATTAAAACTCCTAACCATTGGGAGTAGATTCTATGCCCTGGAGCAAATGCTCTAGGACAAAAGGAAAATGTGCCACAGGAATTAGTGAGGGATCAGAAGAGATGAGAAGAGTGTGGATGACTAGGAGTAGGGAGCAGAAAGGGATGCCAGATAGACCTATCAGGCCACAATCCCAGAGAAGCTTCCCTTCGCTCTCCTTTTCTGCCTGACTCTCTTCATGGGTAAGTCCTTTGTTTCCCTTTTTATTACCAGAAGTAATTGTTCTGACCATGGTGGTCTCCCTTCTCTGACTGAGAGTGCGAACACAGAAAGCTTGCCGACCTTATTAAAAAAAAAAAAAAAAAGCTTGTGTAAGTTTCCCTAACTATTCTTCACTTTCTTTCTTTTTTATATATACTTTTTTATCATTGGGAAAAAGATAGAAAGATAGGAAACAAAAGGAAAATGATAGTTTTTCAAAGTGTGCAACATAAAAGCTCCTGGTATTTGTTGGAATGCATACAGAGCTGGGCCTCAGGCTACTGTCTTCCAGTACCTTTTCTGAATTGCTGGGTGTTCTGTTTTAGCCTTGTTCTGTATTTTTCTTCTTCCATAGGACACCTGAAGGACTCTTATCTAAAAGCCAGACCTCTTCAAGAGCTAAAGTAAGGCTGATGGGCCAGGCAGGAGACTTTTCATTTTTTCTCCCAGTTATTTGCAGTTCCACCATCATAAACAGCAGGAAGTACTTCCTCTCCCTCTTTTTGATCCTTCCCTTCCTCTCACCTGTGTCTTCCTCTTCCATCATCCGTTTGTTCCTTTATTCATTCAACAGATGTTGATTGGATGACTGAGTACTATTTGCCAGGCTCTGAGCTGGATATTGGGGATATGGCATGAATTAGATGATCTTTGCCCTTTATAATCTAAAGGTGGGGACAGGCACAGAGCCAGAAGAGTAATAAGGACATCTGGAGGCGATATTAATGATATTCTGGAAGCATAAAACAGGGGAACTCAACCTAGTCTAAAGAACAGGAAAATTTCCTGAAAGAAAGTGACTTGTAAACTAAGGAGATTTGAGTGATGAGTAGGTGAAAAGGAAGGTGTAAGGTGAGGACTAGGAAGAATGATCCAAGCAGAAGCAACAGCACGGTTGAATGGCTTCTGGTGGGAAAGAATATGGCACTAGCAGGACTGAGACAAGGCCCATACGGCTGTCTGGTAGTGCCTAGCCAAGTCTGCAGTAGTTGACTGCATCCTAGGCCTTAAAATATCACCAAGTGTGCTTGTCCGTAGAATAGTAATTGACTCATATAGGTATCTACCTATGATACCTAAAAATTATATAACTTGCAAGGCATGTAGCAAGATGGTACTACTGGCTTATGAGGATAATAACTCAGATGTTAGAATCAGGTGATAGCTCGGTAAAAAGCAGATGTTGCAACCATGTAACAAACTTAAATCTAGAATTACAGAGGACATGTTTGAAGATGAAAGAAGCCAGTCCTCATCCTGGACAAGAAAGAATTCCATGACTACCAACCTGAATATATCTCCCATGAAGAAATGGGAAGACCTGAGAAACCACAGTCAACAACATCGCCAGGCCTGATAACACCAACCGTCCTTTGGTAAAAGTATTCCCCTTGTGCTTATTTTAGCAAATATGAACTTTTATCATATTTATATGTCAGATCAGTTTTCACCATGACTTCACCTCAGACTCAGGTGGGATGACTATAGGCTGCACTGAAGGAAATGAGGTAGAAGGTGGCATGAGAAAAGGCCAGGGGTGTAGAAGGGACTAGAGAGTGAAGAGTCCAGTGGGCTATGTTAAGGATTTGGGGCTTGGACCTCTAAGCCTTGTGAAGCTACTTACTAGATTAAGCAGAGACATGAAATGATTAAAAAAAAAAAAAAAAAAAGTATTCTTTCTTTATAAGGAGCTACTTAAAAAGCTGAGAATGGATATGAAGAGATGTGTTTAAGAGGCTGTATCAGCAGTCTGGGAGAAAGATGATGGTGGTCCTTAGATCTGTGACCATCAGTGGTGTTGCATTGGCAGGCCCTGGGCAGGAGTGAGAAGCAAGAATGGAGAAGGCAGTGGGGAGACATCTTACCTCCACAACAAGAGGAAGAGACCTCATCTTGATAAAATTCTCACATCAGGAAGGGGTCTATCTCAACAAAAAATTATTGAAATCCCTTTCATTTCAATAAACATGGAAACAAGACCCAGACAGATTAGGAAGTGTTCAACGGTTCCACAACTAGTTAGTAGCCTAAGGAAGACCAGGATCTGAGACTCACGTCATCTTACTGAGCAGGCTTTACACCACGGTAATTTCACGAAGGAGTCCCTGCATGGTGCGATGGCTTAACATGCTAGGCTGCTAACCACAGAAGGATTGGAGGTTCGAGTCCTCCCATAGGCACTTTAGAAGAAAGGCCTGGAGATCTGCTTCTGAAAAATCAGCCATTGAAGACCCAGTGGAACACAATTCTACTCCGACGCATGGAGTCATGAGTCAAGAATGATTTGATGGCAACTTGTAATTTCCACAAAGTGAATGGAAAAGGCCTGTGTCAAATCTTATTATTTGAAATTAAGAAGTCATCAGTTTTAGTTAAGATGTAATAGCCCAGAGAGAAACTAGTCCATTAAACAAGCACTTCCCTCAGGGAATGATTGAAGGAAGATCCTTGTTTTGAATATACATCTCGTGTGTATCTAGCCAATGACAGAAGCCTTATCAATAAATGTTTTATTGATACGGATCTTAAAGAAGCAGCAGCAATAGCAGTCTTTCACTTTACACCAGACTTGTATAAGTTCTACCAGAAAGGAATCTGGTGGCAAATTTTACCATGTCCAACCTAAGACAAAAATATTTGGAATTCAAGATACACAATTTTAACATCTCACTTCACCTAAGGCACATGATTGTTAAAATTTGCATAGTGGCCAATTATGAGCCTTATTTTATGTAAATATATCAGCAAAAATATTTTAGATTAAATGGAGAATTTTACAGGAGAATAATAAAATTGGATGAGTTCTTCACCACATACAGATTCCTGGCTAGGTCAGTTTTTTAGGACACGTTGTTATCTGCTTGCTCTTCTATAGGGCTGCTCTGCTCAGTCTCCAGTGATACCAGCTCTTGAAAATAGCTGTTATAATTGGGTTTCCATGTAGATGCAAATGAATGGCACATTGGGGCAGGTTGTGTCCTTGGCAGACATTTTTTTTTTCCGGTAGGCTTTAACTTTATTACTGTGAACATTTTTCATCTTAAAGCAGGTTAAAATTAAGTTATGACAAATGGATATTTTTCTTTTAACTATGAAGAGAAGGTATGTGTTCATTCATAAATACACAACATAGAAATAACCAAGAGGCTCTACATTTGAGTTTTATGTAAGTATCAATCATATTTTAACAGCTGTGTAACCATGATGGTAATAGAAGCTGCAAGAACACAAAGAACCCCAATATTAGAAGGTACCTTAAAAATCATCATATTCAGCCTCTCACTTTTAAAGGTAAGAAAACCGGAGCCCTCTTGGATTAGGTTATGTATCCAAGGTCGCAGATACAGTTAGTGGCGCTTTGAACTAAAATCCAAATTTTCTCATACTTAATTCAGTGTTGCTGTTGCTAGTGGGGTATCTTTCTACTAAAATGAGCTTCAGGAGCCCTCTCTTCTCAGCAAACATGGGCCCTATGATTGTTCAGTTGATATCTCAGAGTGAAGAGAATATGTGTATATATATATGTATGTATGTATGTGTGTGTATATATATGTATGTGTATATATACATACATATACATATATATAATTATGCACCCGGCAAAAATGTTTCAGGCATTAGGAGTAAAGAGCTGAATAAGACAAAGTGATAATTTTTTGTAAAATGTTACAAAATACCCCAAGTTTACATCAGGAATTACTATAGCTGAGAATTACAATAGGAGAAGGCAAAAAAAAGGACTAATTTGGAAATAAGCTTATTTTTCTATGGCTTATTTTATTCACCTTTTGCCAGAGAATCTTAAGAATGACTGAAAAGCAGTGTTCATATGAACATTAAAGCTTAAAAGAGCCTAAAAACAAATCAATATAATCAAAAAGATAATAGATGGCACATGAATTCAGTGTGCTATCTTATCACTTTTGTGATTAACTCATTAATGACTGACCACTACAATGCCTCTCAGGTATTAAAAAAAAAAAAAAAAAAATGAAGACTTTAGTACCTATTAGTGTTTTCTAACTTCTCACTACCATTCAGTCAGGACTGATAGTATTCCAAATATCTATTGCTGTGTTACAAACTACCTCATAAACTTAGCGGTTTAAAAGAATCATTTTATTTTGCCCTAAATTTGTGGATCAGAGATTCAGGAAGGGCTCCTCAAGGTGATACATTTGAGATTCATGAGGCGTCAGCTGGGGCAGTGAGGATTGGAAGATCCACTTCCAAGGTGTCTGGCTCCTTGGTGCTCATTAGCCTTTCCCTCTATCCACTTGGCATCTCATTCTCCAGGGCATCTCCACATGGCCTGGCTTCTCAGTGTCTGGTGGTCTCAGAGTAGTTGCATTCTTTCATGACAGCTACCTTCCAAAGGGAACGAAGTGGAAAGTAACCAGGCCAATCAAGGGCTTTGCCATAGCAGTCACAGAGCCCATCCAGATTCAAAGGGTGGGAAAATAAACTCCACCTCTTGATGGGGGAATGGAAGGGTATGTGGGATGCCTTTGCAGAAGAGCATGTGAGATGGGAGATATTGTAGCCATCTTAGAAAATACAACTTGCCACAGATGGCTAGCAAGTGAGGTAGACCATGAGTACAAGGGCTGACTGTGCATACTATAAATGCAGGTCTTCTCCCAAATGAACAGATTCCACTAGCACAAAATGCAGTGTTCTGCAGGTTTTCTTTCATATATAAATGTCAGGGATTGAATTGTGTCCCCCCAAAAATATATGTCAACTTGGTTAGGCCATGATTCCCAGTATTGTGTGGTTGTCCTCCATTTTGTGATTATAATTTTATGTTAAAGAGGATTAGGGTGGGATTGTAATACCCTTACCCAGGTTACATCCCTGATCCAATGTAAAGGGCATTTCCCTGGGGTGTGGCCTGGTACCACCTTTTATCTTACAGGAGATAAAAGGAAAGGGAAGCAAGCAGAGTGTTGGGAACCTCATACCACCAAGAAGGCAGTGCTTGGAGCAGAGCATGTCCTTTGGACCTGAGGTTCCTGTGCCGAGTTGCTCCCAGACCAAGGGAAGACTGATGACAAGGACCTTCCTCCAGAGCCGACAGAGAGAGAAAGCCTTCCCCCTGGAGCCGGCACCCTGAACTACTGGACTGTGAGAGAATAAACTTGTCTTTGTTACAGCCATCCACTTGTGGTATTTTGGTTATAGCAGCACTAGCTGACTGAAACAATATATAAAAATATATATATATACATACGTATATATACATGCAGACAAAAATGTTATCAATGTTAATTTCTGGACTGATTAGCTGTACAATTACCAAGTCAAACTCTACTATTTCCTCTCAAAGCAAAGTCTCCCTTGATCTCAGAAGATGAGTCTCATGCATCATGCTTTCTGGACATGAGCCACTATGTCTAATAAACATTGAGCAATTAGTTGCTCTTTCATATTTGCAGGGCAGCTTCTCCGGCAATCCCTCTCTCTACTCTCATCCTCTTTGTACTGTCCTTTGCCTCTAACCCACTCTTGCACCCATTCTACCCCTCCTTGCATCATCTATATGACCTTATAACCATCTGAAATCTTATTAATAATGAAGAAAACTCTTTAAAAAGGAAACAGAAGTATATTTTAGCTTAGAACAAACTGGAGCTAATGTTTAAAAACAGACATGCAGAACAAGCGTATTCATTGTTAGCTTCAAACCTTATACTAGGAAAATGATTAAAATAGATTAGGGTTGGAGGAAAGATTAACTATTAATCTATTAACTATTACTACAATCAAGAATTAAGCTTATGTAAATGCTGTTTTTTTTTTTCCTGAGCCTTTACAAAGACTGTATATCTGATGTTTTCTTTTCTATCATTCAGTCTTCATGGTGTTATCTTCTATTTATTCTTGATTTATGTTTCTAGCTTAGAAGTAAAACTAGAAGAGAACAGAAAACGTCTATTTGAATTATTCAACCTGCTTAACTTTCAAGAACAAAGTGGACATTTGGGCATTGATAATGTGGTAATGACCAGTCTTGGAAAGGGGGTATCCAAATGTATCTTCTGATTCTAATATTTTTTCTGACTGCATTAACCATTTTCACCAAAGAATGATCTGGATAATTTATTGACGAGGATTCAATGAGGAGGACGAATCCTCCTGAAAGGAGCTCTTCATACATGCCAAACTGAGAAACTGAAGTAGGTCAATCCGATCATTTTGGTCATATTACCTAGTTATACAAATTACTATACAATATCTACTTGCCAGTTTATCCTGCATAAGCATCCAAGATATAACTTTTGCCAGCTTGTTAATTTACAAAATCATTTTTTTGTTTTGTTGTTAGGTGCCATCGAGGTGGCTCTGACTCATAGCAACCCTGTATATAACAGAATGAAAAACTCCCCAGTCTTGTGCCATCCTCACAACCATTGCCATGTTTGAGCACATTGTTACAGCCACTTTGTCAATCCATTTCATTGAGGGTCTTCCTCCCTTTTTCTGACTTTACCAAGCATGATGCCCTTCTCCACGGACTGGTCCCTCCTGATAACATGTCCAAAGTATGTGAGACAAAGTCTTGCCATCCTCGCTTCTGAGGAGAATTCTGACTGTACTTCTCCAAAGATAGATTTGTTTGTTTTTTCTGGCAATCCCTGGTGGCGCAGTGGTCAAGAGCTCACGCTACTAACCAAAAGGTCAGCAGCTCAGATCTACCACCTGTTCCTGGGAAATCCTATGAGGCAGTTCTAATCTGTCCTATAGGATCACTATGCGCCAGAATCGACTAGCTGGCAACAGGTTGTTTATTTTGCTTTTTATGGTTATGGTATATTCAATATTCTTCACCAACACTGTAATTCAAAGGCATTAATTCTTCTTTGGTCTTCCTTATTTGTTGGTCAGCTTTCGCATGCACATATGGCAATTGAAAATATTATGGCTTGGGTCAGGTATACCTTAGTCCTCAAAGTGACATCTTTGCTTTCAACACTTTAGAGGTCTTTTGTAGCAGATTTGCCAATGCAAAACATCATCTGGTTTCTTTTTTTTTTTTTTTTTGGTGTCCCCAGGTTTATTGAAAATATTACAGCAGAGCAGAAAGATTCAAATGGCTCCATGGGGTATTTTGAAACTCACCCCAACTGTGGACTGAATGACCTGCAGGTTGGACAGGTTGCCAAAGTTCAAGAGCTTCAGCATTTTCTTACTGTCAGAATCTATGTCAATGATCATCTGATCCAGGGATGAGACCTCACAATTGCAATTCTCTCTCCTTCTCCTATAGCTTGATGGAGGTACCTCTCCTGGGGCCTCTTTGAACTGCTTCATCAGATATTTGACATAGCCTACTATCTTGCTGTGAATACTGGTGATCTCGCACACATGCTTTTTGGTGTGGAAGTAGTTGACCAAGCGCATGTAGTACTTCTCAATGATGACTGGGGCCACCTTCTTCCTGGTTTTGGTGTGACTGCAGCCCATGTTGGCAGGTCCCTGGTAAAAGAGCTCGTTTGATTTCTTAACTACTTCTTCCATGGTCACTGATTGTGGATCCAAGTAAAATGATTTCCTTGACAACTTCAATCTTTTCCTCCTTTTTCATGATGTTGCTTATTGGCCTAGTTGTGATGATTTTTTTTTTTTTTCCTTTATGTTGAGGTGTAATCCATACTGAAGGCTGTGGTCTTTGATCCTCATCAGTAAGTGCATCAAGTCCTTTTCAATTTCAGCAAGCAAGGTTGTGTCATCTGCATAACACAGGTTGTTAATGAGTATTCCTCCAATCCTGATGCCCTGTTCTTCATACAGTCCACCACAGTACAACAAACTTGACAGATAAGTGGTGGACAAAATTATTTAGAATACAGCAACAATAATACATTTAAGGCTATAAAGAATGAAGTGAGTAAGAACAACTAAGTACTATTTCACAAGTCCAGTTGGTGAGCCTTGGGATGTCTTGAGCCACATTTGGATCTTGAGCTATTCAATTTAAAGCTCTAGTAATCTAAGTGAAAACACACAGCCTTTCAAGTTTCCTTTATTTCAAGCCAATTATTAGATTTTTCCTGGGCCCATAAACTTCTCCACCTATAAAGTGTCAAGAACTATAAAAGGTCTGAGGTTTTATCCTACCTGCAATCTGACAAGCTAAGCTACCACCGTTTCATGTATGATAGCAAAAGATATGAGACTCCTGGGTCAGAGACAAAGAACTTTACTCCTCATAGCATACCAGCAGAGTGGGTATCAGCACATTTGTACCATTTCCCTTGCCCCCAAGTCCCACAGGAGTATTGCATATAGGTCCAGATGGATGCCTAAACACTCAGTAGGTTCCATACAAGACAGAAATTTGAGTTTAGGGAACTCAAATCTTTTATAGTAAGCAATAAACATGCTGCACTTTGCTCCAAAGGGAGACATTATCTTAATTATACTGGACATTAAGCATGCTTATCTTCTATCTCTATTTTCCAAGGCTGTTTCTTCTACAATCTTGAAAAGGTACTCTGAAACAAAGACCAGTGCCTCTGTTTGCAAGATATATAGAAATGCAAGAGACCTGTGAAGAATTATCTCTTCAACAGAAAGTTTCAAAAAGTACATGTAATCCTACAATTGAAGAGTGAAATGCCAAATGGCCTTTTTTGAGAGTCCAAACTTAATTTGAAATCAAATGACTATTTCCTTTGAATTCTCTGGAGTCTTGCATACACAACAGTGTAATAATAACAAGATATAAAATTTAACTTAGTTATAAACATTTGCAAGATATGACAAAGTATCTGTAGCACTGCCATAACTGTTATGGCATACAATGAGGAACGATGATTTGAAAGTTGGTAGGTATAAGTTTTAATTCTTGTACTTCATTAAGTGGCAACATGGCTCACAACAAATTATATAATTTACCTGGGCCTCAATTTCTGTATCATTTCCAATGTGTGAGCTCTCTCTTATTTTTCCCGGATAATGTCCACATTTGTTTTTACTGCTAAAAGTCCTTGAATCTGTGAACCCACATCTTAAGATGGTAAAAATGACTCAAAGTAACTCAAAGAGAGTTTAATGAGCAGATTAAATGGCCAGTGACTCAATACCAGACAGAAATGTAATGTCGCTGACTTCATTTTCAATTTCCTTTTCTTTTTCCACTAGAAAACATAGACATTGGAAGACATATGAGACTACAGAACCTAATTTGTCTCAACAGCAACATGAAGTAAAGAAAATGAGAGAAAACAAAAATGCTGACACTAATGACACAAATTATTCAGACCTGGAGGACAATGTTGGCAGTTGTACAAATGCTATAGAGTTTTACCTGCTACTTTGGACAGAAATAATAAGTCTACTAGGCTTGAAACTTTAGTGACTTTTCCCTTCTCTCCTTCCAACCTCTTACACCTGTCAATAAAACCCTTTGTTTCAACTTCGGAGGTGCGTCTCTGTATTCCTTCCATTCTATTCCCATCACAGTTTCTCTACCCCTTTTTCTCTCATATCTGAACTATTTTAATCAACAAGAGTTGCAGTCACTCTGCCTTAGGTTTTCTCCTTAATCTGACCTCCAGACTGTTGTAATATTATCCTTCTTAAAACTTTTTTTCTTCAGCATTCTCAGAATAAAGTTCAAACATCTCCAGCAATTGCTCAAATTCATCTATTTCTCATATTCTTCTATCTCTGCCTCACAGTATTTCACTCACAGTGCCTATTAAATAAAAATACAGAGTGATCAAATTTTTGTTAAGGAAAAGCTATCAGAGATTCCAGGAGGAGCATCTAATCCAGTCAGTCTTGGTGGGTCAGTGAAAGATTCCCAGGTAAAAAAAATGCCTATTCTCATTGTCTTCCTTCTCCCTAAAATCTACCCATCTCAAATCCCAAATTGACTATGGAGCTTTTTTCAAGAAATGAATACTACATTGAACTTTCCTTCTCTCTAGATCACTATGCCACTTCTTATCTGCATTCATTACATAAACTAGTTAACTGTTTAGTATGCATTTGCCTTCGCTCCTTGGCCAGATGCCTTGCAATACCAAATAAAATAACCAGGGATAAATGTGGAACCACAAAAGAAAGAAGGGAAGGGAAGGGAAGGGAGGGAGGGAGGGAGGGAGGGAGGGAGGGAGGGAGGGAGGGAGGGAGGGAGGGAGGGAGGGAGGGAGGGAGGGAGGGAGGGAGGGAGGAAGGAAGGAAGGAAGGAAAAAAGAAAATATACCCTTTGTAAGTTTTTTTTTTTTATTATTCCTGGATGAAAAACACTATTGGTATTTGTTATTTTCTGCATAGGTTCATTGCAGCTAGAATAATAAAGGCCTATAAAAAAAGAATGGGGGTTCTAATCAACTTGGAAAAAAAGTTGGATTTCAAAGTTTGACACTATAGACACTATGTTATATATGACCTGATGAGTTCCACGATAGTGCACAAAAATCACCATAAACCCCTAATGTACCCCCCAAAGCAGTTTTCAGTTATATCTAAGAATGTCATTTTAAACTTTTCTTCTATAGGAAAATAAATTTCATACTCCAGTAGAGATGCAAAAACATATTTCCCCACTGTCATGGATTGAATTGTGTCCCCCCAAAATGTCTGTCAACTTGGCTAGTCCATGATTCCTAGCATTGTGTGATTTTCCACCATTTTGTCATATGATATGATTTTCTTATGTGTTATAAATCCTACTTATATGACGTTAATGAGGTGGGATTAGTGGCAGTTATGTTAATGAGACAGAACCCAATCTACGGGATTAGATTGTGTCTTAAACCAGTCTCTTTTGAGATATAAAGAGAGGAGCAAGCAGAGAGACACAGGGAGCTCATACCACCAAGAAACAAGAGCCAGGAGAACAGCGTATCCTTTGGACCCAGGGTACCTGAGCTCAGAAGCTCCTCAACCAGGGAAGATTGATGACAAGAACCGTCTCCAAGAGCCAACAGAGAGAGAAAGCCTTGCTCTGCAACTGGCACCCTGAATTCAGACTTCTAGCCTAAACTGTGAGAGAATAAGTTTCTCTTTATTAAAGCAGACACCCACCATGGTAACCTAAGCAGGGAAGTGGGCAAGAGAGGAGAGAAGGATGTCTTTGGGTGGAAAAGAATCCAAGAAATTGCTAATTCTTTACATTTGCCCAGAAAGATATTCAGTGCTCCTTAGGCAAACATTACTGAGCACCTGCTAAGTTCCAGGTTCAGAAATCCATTTTAGAGATACAAAGATGATTAAGTCATGAGTCTTGCCCTCAGGGATGTGCATCAAAAAGTACTCTCTTCTCATAGAGAACTGTCTGTTCTCTGTTCCTGCTTTTGCCTTAACCTAAGAAGGTTAAAATCACCCCCAAGTGGCTCCTTTACATTAGCTGCAGTCTTTCGTCATCAACATTTTCTCTTTGCAGTGCTGATCACATAGCAGACAGTCAGAGCATTTCTCTTAATTTAATAGATTGCAGGTAAAGAAGACAACTCAGTTATTATTAGTTTAATTGGAAAATTCCATCTGCTTTTAAGCTAAACAAAAACACAAGCTGCAGAGATTCTTCTTCTGGATCCATCTAAGGAATATTTGTGACATAGTTAAAATTTATCTTAATTCCCCTCTTGGCATAATTTCATCCTCAAATTCACCTCATCTTCAACATTCTCCTGTGCCAACATTCAGCCCAGGTCTGCCCTTAGGATCAGAAGTCCTTTCTCTTGAACTTTCTAGGTAATTACCAGCAAATTCCTCATTCCATTTTGCTAGCTAATTTGCCATAGCAGCATGCTCACAGAAAAAAATGGCACATGCAGGGAAAGATACAGATGTCCGTCACCAGATCTACCCATGAGGTCTGGAGACCTGGCTGAAGTGAAGGTACAGGCAGGAAGCTAAGGCACACTGTTCAACATAGTTAAAAGAATGTTCTATCTGTACTTAGACAACCAAGCATTCAAGATGTAGGAGTAAGACAATGTAGGAGAGAGAACCAAGATAAGTGATATCTGGTGGTTGTCAATAGGGGTCAAGTACTACTAACAAAAAGTTCCCATGAACAAACAGTTAAGAGTCTCCCTACACTATTATCTATCTCGGAGTCCTAAAACAAATGTAAAATGCCCACTTAATTTGCTATTCATCATAAAGAGTCAGATACCAGTGTGGGCTTCTTGACAATGTTGGATAAGGACAATAATGAAGATGACAACTTCCATCTCACCAAACTTGGAATCTAATCCACAACTTCTTTCTCAGATTGTTAGTAACTATTGTAAGAAATCTCTCTTCTCCAAAAATATAATAAAGGCAAGTATTTCCTGATGTTTCTTAGATTTAGTTCCCTAAAGAGTACATTTTTCCCCCAATCATAACCTTACATTTTTTGGCAGCACTTTAGGATGGGTAGTCAGGAGACATGAATTTCATTCCCAGATCAATAACAAATTAGATTATAACCATGGGAAAATCATTGTAACTGAATCTCAGTGTCTTTGTTTCTAAAATAAGAGGGTTAAACTTAGGTATGAATCGTAAGGTCATTCTATGAGCCTGTAACCCTAATACACTTAGTCATTCTCACCTCATGTAATATAAGACTGTCTTGTTATTCTATGTTTCAGAGGTGGCCACATTATGTTCCTTGGATTCCCTATCTCTCAGGTTCCTTAGATCAGATAATAAGTAGTTTTCCAAACATAGGAAATAAATTGTTTCATTTTTCTCAGTTGTAATCTAATTGTGGCCATTTAAATAACTCTGATGTGGCCAAATGGAGTAGTTCTTATAATTCCACAGGGTGCAGATGCTTTTCCTGATATTGGAAGTTGTTTTACGGTATAGTGAATATCAACTGGGACCCTCTTCCAAAACTTGTTTCCTCTGCAGCAACCTTATGGTTTCCTCTTCAGGGGAAGTATGTTTCATCTGAAAGGTGATAGCAGATATTTTCAGAAAGGATATATCAAACACTGTTTGAGTGGGTCTTCTGACTTAGCCTAGGAACACTATTTAATCTGGAAGAGAATACAACAGAGTGTCTGTCTCTTTCAATAATATAAAACAAATGGGACTAGTTTTATTTATAAAGTATACTTTTCTTATCTCTAAACTAATCCTTTAATCTTTCACTGGTATCATTGACTTTGGTAAATAGAAGAAGCAGCCTTTTGGCAATACCTCATAGCCATATGACAGCCTTTGTTGTTGTTAGCTGCCATTGAGTTGCCCCTGATTTATGGTGACCCCGGGCACAGGGGAACAAAGCATTGTCCCATCTGGCATCCCTATGATCAGTTAGGGCTCAAAGCATTGTAATCCATAGGGTTTCCACTGGATAATATTCGGAAGTAGGTTGACAGGCCTTTCTTCCTAGTCCATCTTAGTCTGGAAGCGCCACTGAAACCTGTTCAGCATCAGAGGCATTGACAGCCAGGTGGTGGCTGTGCGTGCTGTGCATCGGCCGCGAATCAAAACTGGTTCTCCCTCATGGAAGGAGAGACTTCCACCACTGAATCACCATTGCCCTCATGTTACAGCCTTACTCATTGCTGAGCAGAAGATTCGAGAACCACACAAATGTCCTTAGACAGTCTGTTTCTGGAGCTCCAGTACCAGCAGTATCAAATTGGGAATTTCAAAGGTCTACACTCTCAGAGTGGAATTCCTTTGGAATTACAATTAGAAGGATGATGACAGGAATGAAGAATAGCTGGCACTTTGAAAAGGGACTCAGAGGCAAAGCAGATTGGTATCTCATTGCTCTGGATGACCTTTTAAGCCCCACTGAGAAAATGGAGTTCACTTTCTTAATGAGAAACCAAACTGGTACATAGCACTTGACATTCACAAGGTGACTTCACCTAGATTATCATCCTTAGTCCTCATCTTAAATTCTCCTTGGTTCTCCCATTTTATTGGAGAGGGGACTTGTGGCTCAGAGAGGAAATCAAAAAAAACCGTTGCCACCGAGTCGATTCTGACTCACAGCTACCCTATAGGACAGACTAGAACTGCCCTGTAGGGTTTCCAAGAAGCAGCTGGTAGATTCAAACTGCTGACCTTCTGGTTAGCAGCCAGGCTCTTACTCACTGTGCCACCAGGGCTCCTTAGGTAACAAACAAGCCCTGGTGGGTGCCAGAGAGGGGGCTGCAACACAGGTCTTCTAGCTCCCATTACCACTGTCTTCTATTCCTCATATTTAGCCCATACCCTTCACTCTCCACACAGTTCATGTTCCAGATCTGGGACAATTCTATCCAACAATAGGTTTTCTATATGTAGAAACCTATTGGAAAAAGAGAAGAGAAGAGATGAAGTCATTCATTCTATATGCTTTTCTCCCTCTAAAAAGGCAGATGTGTGATTTAAGTTGTACACATATTTCAAACAATGTGTCAAAGAGTAGTATAGTAAATAGAACTACTAATCAGAGTCAAAATAATGCTTTGATCCATTTGTGACAGCATTAACTTCCCTGCCATGGATTTTAGAAATGCATTGGTTTCAGAAGCTCTTTATTTGTAAAGTACCCTATTGGACTCACAAAGGAGTTAAGCTACAAATTGATCACACTGTAATTACATCTAATTGTGACTACTTCATAAGACACTGTGCTTAACTTGCATAAACACAAATGTTTTGTTTTAGAAAAGAAAAAGAAAGAAGGGAAGAAAGATGAAAAGCACACGTAAGGCTGACTGCAGGATTTGCATACTCTTGCATTTGATATTAAGAATTTCACTGTATTATTCATCATGTGTTCTGAAATCACTAAAAATGAGAAGAGGGATGTTCAGATGGGATTTCCCAATTCTTCTTTAATGAGAGGCTTCTCCTACTTACCTCCTGCTGAACCCTGCAGTTAAATCTGTCCCATCCTGATAACAAAAGAACAAAAGAATAAACCACTGGTCTACTTAAGGATTCGTCAGTGATAACACTAAGCCATCAAGTTAGACTAGAACACACACACACACACAGACACACACACACAAAATAGAAATGGGGTAGGAGTGAGGAGGGGGAAGAGAGACAAAATAATATCTTTATTTTTAATTATATTTCAATGATTGAGTAAACCACATTTGAAGTGGTTTCTATCCCTTAGGAAGAAGTTTAAAATCAAACCATTCCAGCTTACTAATAAGCAAGAAATCAGCCCATCTGCCCATTATACTGCAGCAGTCTCCAGGGCATCCTCTCTCTCCTTAAATAAATAAATCCAAGGCATGACAAATGGATAGTTCAGAAAAAGAAAGATAAGTACCTCCAAAATAAAGAGAAATTGTGAGCCATTAATAACTTAATTAAAAAACTGATTTTTTCCTATTGCATCTCTATAAGATTCTCATAAATATTATATTGATCTTATTTTATTTTATTATTGTTTATGTTAAATTAAAATTTATTTCAACGAGTTTTTGGCAAACTTCAAATTACAGTAACAGAGCTGCCAGACATTTCAAGTCATCTGCTAAGTATCTTTCAAGCAAGTAAATATCACAAATCTTAAGGAAAAACAACCATTCATTTCTTAGTCAGGCTTTCCAGTATGGTAATTCCACTATTCTCTTAGTCCCTGTTAATATTTACAACCCTGAGAGTCCAACAAAATATCTTTTTTGCTTTCGCTGAACTCATTTTCCCACCATTTTAGTATAAAAAGGAAATGATCACCCTCCCTCTCATAAAACAAGCAATAAATAAATAAATAAATAATCCCTTCCTGTACTTAAAATCACCTATACACATCATTTTTTGGGTTTTTTTTTTTCCTATTTAAATCATGCTAATTTCTTAAACCTGTACACACATATGACCTACTTTTTTCTTTCTTTCGTATTATTTAGATTACTTTTTGAACACTCTTCAGTTTTACCTTCTAGTTTTTAAAGCACATTGGCCATTTACAAACATAGAATTAATACAGAGCCAGCATGGTGCAGACATTTTTTAAACAATGGTAATGAATTGCTGACTCACATTCAGCTAGCAAAAGATTTTTCCTAGTTTTTGCCTTCATTTCTTGTGCTAAATCCAATCCAGTATTTACGTGACAAAGAACTTCATACTTCTCCACATAGAACGTTTATTCTCTTTTTGTAAGACTATTTCAGTTTTATTTCTTTGCTTCGGCATTCTCAACTGATTTGAGCATCAAGTACAAATCTGATAGACATCTTCTAGATTGCATTTTCCAGGTCATCTATCAAGATATTCAGTTAAGTGGTCCTCCAAAACCAGTTCATTGCTTACTACCCTACAAGAGGGGAACAGAGCTACAGAAGTGTGTAAGTTCTTGCTTCCAGCTGAAGGCTTTCCTCTTCACAACAGAGCAGCTAGGTTAGAGATGACCACTTTTTTAAAAAATTTCAAGTGAGTCAAGTGTAAAACTTTCTACTTTCTAGATCTTCACCCCTCCCTAATATATTATCTTGATTATTATTAGTATTATTATCATCTAAAGAGTATACTCTCCTCTGATTTTATTTCATGTCCGAGGATAAAATAACATGCTTCGTTTTCATTATTAGCTTTCTATTCACTATCACTCTGTTGCCTTTTGATATTTATAATTCACACAGTACACTATATATTATTTCAAAACACATGCATTTTTATTCTAGATAATAAATATAACTAGTTTTCATATGAAGAATTGTAGACTTGTTACTGCTGTTAGGGTTTATCAAGTCGGTTCTGACTCATAGTGACACTATGTACAAGAGAAAGAAACACTGCCTGGTCCTTATTTACTGCATCCTAAAAGTAAAAAAAAAAAAATTTTTTTTTTTAGGAGCAGGTAAAACCAAAAATAAACTAGATTATACATTTCGATTTCAAATCAAATGATGGGAAAACCATACAAAACTGTGTGGATATTAATCAAGTAATAAGCTACACATGTTGAATTATTTCTCTCACTTATAATTAAAGGAAGTATCAACAAACATTCCCATAACTCTACCTCCTTAACCTACCAGGGCCTTTTGAAGAATGTGTATTTTGGCTGTCAAAATAAGTCAGTCATTCTGAGGCATGGAGGTACAGTAGAAAAAGCACAGAAGAAACCTAGTTTGCTGTATAAATTTTCACCTAAAACACAATAAAATATTTTTAAAAATGATAAAAAAATCAAGAAATGAAAATATTGGAGAATTATTTTAGAACCTCAAAGGGGAAAGGCTTTTCTAAGTAAAACAGAAAACCCAGAGCCACAAACTAAGATTGAGAAATTTAACTAAATAATGATTTTAAAATGCATGCACATCAAAACTTCCATCACAAAATCAAAAGACAAATAAACTGGGGAAAATACTTGTAATACTATGAGGAAGGGCTAATTTCCTTTATAAAGAGAGAGCCTATATCAATAAATCAGAAAAGACCTATGGACTATTAGAAAAATTAGCAAAAACACAAACAGGAAGATCACAGAAAAAGAACTACAAATAGCTTTTAAATATGTAGAAAATGCTCAATATCACTTAGCATTAAATACATAAAAATTCAATAAATATATTTTAGTTTTCATTTATCAGATAGGCAAAAGTAAAAAAAAATCTGATGGCTCAGAAATTTCTCTTCTAGGTATTTATCTTACAATTTCACCACCACATGTACTCTACTTCTGTACAGGGATAGTCCCTGCAATATTCATTCTATAGCCAAAGACTGGAAGCAAACAATAGATGTATCATTTGAGGCTAGCTAGATATATTGTGAAATACTATGCAGCCATTAAACATGAAGAGGCAGCCCTGAGGTTACCTTTAAACAAAAAAACAGTTTAGCTCAAAAAGTGAAGGATGTTATCCTTAAGTATTACACTTTTAAAATTGTGTATTTATACGAGACCAAAGGAACAACAGTAACTCTGAATCACAAATGAGAAGTTCAGGGAGCAGTGAGTCTACATCAATGGTGGCGATACAAATAGAGCAGAAATATCGAGACTGTGGATACGATGTGGACACAACGGGAAGAATGTAACCAATGCCACTGAACAATATGTGCAAAAATTGTTAAACAGGAGCATGTTTTGGTGGATGTTCTTTCACTGAAAAAAATTAAATAGAAAAAGGATGAGGCATATCTGTATATGAATTTATAGAGAACGATTTCTAAGATTTATCCTGAACTGCAAACAACATTGTGCACAGTGTGTGGTTTGCTTGTCATTTGTTTGGGAAAAAAAGACCATGTGTACATATTTGTTTATAAATGCTGTCTTAGTCATCTAATGCTGCCATAACAGAAACACCACAAGTGGATGGTTTTAACAAAGACAAATTTATTTTCTCACAGTCTAGTAGGTTACAAGTCCAAATTCAGGGCGTCAGCTCCAGGGGAAGGCTTTCTTTCACTGTAGGCTCTAGAGGAAGGTCCTTGTCCTCCATCTTCCCCTGGTCAAGGACTTTCTCAGGCACAGGGACCCCATGTCCAAAGGGTGTGCTCAGCTCCTGGTGCTGCTTTCCTGGTGGTATGGGGTCCCCAACTCTCTGCTTGCTTCCCTTTCCTTTTACCTCTTGAGTGATAAAAGGTGGTGCAGGCCCCACCTCAGGGGAACTCTTTTACACTGGATCAGGGAGGTGACCTGACTAAGGATGGTGTTACAATCCCACCACAATCCTCTTTAGTGTAAAATTACAATCACAAAATGGAGGACAACCACACAATACTGGGAATCACAGCCTAACCAACTTGACACACATTTTGGGGGGACACAATTCAATCCATGACTAATGCCTAGGCTATCACTGGAAAGATACACTAAAAACTGCTACCTGATTGCTTCCAAGAAGGGATTGGAAGGGTAGAAAGCAGATTTATTTTCCTGTATATGCTCTTTGGAAATTTTAAAGCCATTATTATTAAAAAATGTTGACTGATAAAAAATAAAGAGAAAGCACAGGAGAGAATGAGGAGAGGTGTGTTCTGGTCAAACCCCACCTATGGATGATGTGTACCTCTAAGCTATTTACTCCAACTCCTTCAGTCTGCACTGATGGCTATGGTTGCAAACTCTGCAGTCTGTTTTTCTTAGAGAAACTTCTGCCACATTCATTCAAAGGTATCTTTTACAAAATATCCACATTCCCGTAGGTCACCAAACTCCCTGCTTTAGAATACTTTTGCTTTCTTTAAGTACTATTTTCCTAGGAATTATTGACAAAAACTGCACGATCTACTCTTATTTTTATTTTAAAAGTGCCCAGTGTTTTCCCTGTTATTCTGAGTCTGGGTTATTTTAATCATCTAAATCTACTCAATCGTATTAACACCTAGAGATGATCAGGACTTCAGAAGCTGATTTGTACTGAGAACATAGAGCAGTATGTCATTCTAAGGTATTAATTTATATTAATGTACAGTGATTGAGTTGGGTGAGTACTTCAACCCCCTACCTGAGGAGACTATGTACATGACAGAGGCCTAATTTTATGTCAGAAACTTCTTGTGTTCACATAGATCAAAGTATAACTGAAGTAGTGGTCTTTGGGGTATATCTCCTGCAACCTGTTAGCTATCAAAATGTGTTCTGCACCATGGAAACAATACACATTCTCCTTTGCCCAAGATAGGATGAAAAGACACTTCATAAGCAACATTCTTCTCATTTATTCTAGGTTTCTTATCCTGAAACCTGCTTCAAAGCAAACATGTTAACTTGGTAACACAGGGTTGAATTCTGAGTTAAGCCCCTAAGCAAAAACTTAGAAGGTCCTCTTAACAAATCTCCAGCCTTCCTTCAAACATCCAAGGGTTATTGATTATTCTTTCATTTGTTCTCCTATGCCCATTGTCCATGTCTCTATTCTAGTACTTACATACAGTCCTACAGTTATTTGTTAGTGTAAGTCAATTTCTTGACTATGTAGTAAACACCATAAATAGAGTCACTCCTGCATTTTATAACCCCCAGTGCCTGGTACAGTGCCAGACCCATAAAGGGTACTTAACGTATGTTTCCAACACGTTGGGTCACATGGGATTGCTCTGAGTTGGAACTGATTCAACAGCAGGTAACAACAACAGTATATGTTTGGTGGATGAACAAGAACTAACAAATGTTCTCTCCATTTTTCTTTTCTATACCGTCTCCAACCTTGTACCATTTCACCTGTTGTTTTCTCTGTTCAGAGTAAGCCCTTTGTTTGGGTACTCCCTACCCCTCCTTCAGGTCTTACCCCTTTAGAAACTTCCTCTGAGAAACCTTCTCTGTCCCATTAGATCAGTCGATTGCCCACTCTGTGCTCTCATTTTATTTTGTATTCCCTATGTTAGCACTTATCCCACTCTGTTGCAATTGCTTAATTGGCCAGCTCTCCTACTAGATACAAGTAAACATATGTAACTTGTTTAGTAGTACCACTAAGGCACAGTCCATGGTAGGCACTAAATAAATAATTGTTGAATGAATAACCATTAGTCACCCAGTGGCACAGTGGTTAAGAGCTTGGCTGCTAACCAAAAGGTTGGTAGTTCAAATCCACGAGCCACTACTTGGAAGCTCTATGGGCAGTTCTACTCTGCCCTATAGGGTTGCTATGAGTCAGAATTTATTTTATAGCAATGGGTTTGTACTAGAAGAATAGATCCCTGGGTGGCCCAAGAACTTGATAACATAATATTGAATTCTCAGTTAAGATCCTAAGCAAAAACTTAATAGAAGCTCCTTTTATGCAAAATAGTTTGCACTCTACTACTAACCTAAAATTTGGTGTTTTAAACCCACCCAGCAGCACCGCAGAAGAAAGGTCTGGCAATCTGCTTTTGTAAAGATTACTGCCAAGAAAACCCAATGGGGTTGCTATGAGTTGGGATCAGCTCGTTTAACAGCAATGGATTTAGTTTTATAGGTTTACTCAAAGAATATTTGAAATAAATGAACAAGCCAGAGCAATCCACATTTTACATCATCATATCTTTGTATTTTTAACATTAACAAAAGTATGCCACCATATTATACAACATATAAACCAAAAAAAAAAGATCAAACCCATTGCTGTCGAGTTGATTCCAACTCACAGAGACCCTATAGGACAGAGGAGAACTGCCCCATAGAGCTTCCAAGGAGCAGCTGGTAGATTCAAACTGCTGACCTTTTTGGTTAGCAGCCAAACTCTTAACCACTATGCCACCAGGGTTTCCATACAACGTATAGTGTATTGTAAATAAAGGAACCAATCATTCCATCCAAAGTCACCATTTCCAAATAAATCCACTAGTCTCCCTCCTTACATGAGCTGTTTCTGTGATTTTTAGAGAATTTCAAAAAAAAAAAAAAAGGAAGATTTCAATTTATTTCCTCTATACCTCTCAACAGATAATTTATAGCAGACAAAGCTGTGCTACCTATAAGGCTAACAGAATAAAAATTGGCAAAAGTGGAAGTGTGCCACACACATTACACAACAGAGATAAAAGAAAATAGCTCTAAGCCACCTGGGAACACGAGCTCTTTCTTAGCTCTTGGCAACCAGATAGAATGCTGAAGTCCCAGGGGCAGGAGCATGTGGTTCAGCTCAGATAATGATGGCCCCAGGAAGGGCACAGACACAGAGTTCAGGAGAAGAGTTTCAAGTAAACAGGCAGAGATCAAGTTCTGCACAATCAGCAGAAATATCCACAGAATATTTTTGACTCAGCTTGGACTCACAGTTGTGTTATTTGAAGTAGAACCCACCTTGAAGGAACTAAGACCATGGATCTGGAGACACTATTACACACTAGGGTGACTTTCAAACATAGGAGACACAGCATAGCTCCTGCAACATGTGGATATACTCATATCATGGCTGATAACTTTATTAACCATGCCACCCAGAAGCTATGAAGGAAGCTTATATTTCAACTATTCATACCATAGGGGAGTTCACATATGTCATCAAAATATACAAGTCAAAATAAGAGAGTCACTTACTTTCCAAGGCAGCAGTGACAATGAAGAGAGTGTATCGCCATCCAACTTGAAGCAAGCACAGGTGCTCCCCATTTCCAGCACACCCTCTCCACCGAAGCCAGTGGGTTCCTCCACTCTCGCCCTATTCCCTTTCCTCTTTGTACTCACACTCTTGGAATAAGTGGCAGACCTCTGGAGCTTGCAATTTCTTACGTCTAACTCCTTTTTTAATAACCTGGCTTCCATCCCAACTACTGAAAAGAGCCACCCTCTCCAAGGTTTCCAATAACCTCCTCTCAGCCAAATCAAATTGCCTCTTCCCTGTGCTAATCATTTTATATTTTTCCTCCAAAAAGCCAGTCAGCAGAGTTCACCATTATGAACAACTCTATTCTCCTTGATGCCTCATTGTCCTTTACTTCCAGGCATAATCCTGTCCTCTCCAGGGATTCCTGTCCTTTTTCTTTGCATGCTACTAAACTTTTCTGAACAATTTTGACTATGTTTCAAGGCTTAGCCTTTGGGCCCTTTCTTAGAAATGGCTGCCCTCAGAATTACCAAAGTTCCCACTGAAAATACTTGTATAGGTCAAATGTCCCTACAACAAATTCAATCAAATGGAAGTTTCAACTTAATAAAGTTATTTCTGATAATTAGTTGTTGATCCACAATAATAATCCTTTGTTGATTTAAGAGTAGATACAGTTCCTGCCCTCAAGGATCACAGCATCAAAGCTCTCTGATACAGGCAGGAATCTTAGATCTAGTCTTTAGGACACACATCATGGCAGTCCCTAGGCTGGATGTGGGCTGGATATGGATTCCTTGTGGCCTTATTATGTCTAGTTTGGCCCACACAGTGTTTTTGCTCTTTTGGTTTTAATTAGAACTCACATGAAAAAGTCAAAAGATTTTGCATCAAAATTCTAATTTCTTACTCCTTTTGAAAACTCAGATCTGACAACACTGCACTCCCATTCCCACATGGCAATGACAGGCAGAGCATTTGCTTTTCACATAGCAGGGGCCAAACGTCAGTCACCATTATCAAGGCCCTTGTGGTTCCCCATCCCCCCCCACTAGAGTAAAGGGGAAAAATAAACATGTCTTGTATGCTGGATCTATCAAATGTCAAAGTGCAAAATTACAAAGAAACCCAACAATCATTCTCATACCCATCCAGTTTCATTTTGTTATTTTTCTTGCCTGTTCTTAATTAAATTGATACCCCTAATTTTTTTATAATGTTACATAGGTGAACTTACTACATCTTTAAAAAAAAAGTGTAAATTTTCCTATTTTGAAAAAAAAATAATTATGTGAATTTTAATGTAGCATTTCTCATATGAAACTATATTGCTATTAGTTATATATCACCCAGACCTCCACATCTCTCAAAAGCTGTCTTTTGCACAAAACGAATCCTGATCGCCCTCAATTCAGGTGAGTCCCCTCCACCCCTTGAATCCCTTAGCTTTTTATACTTACAGATTTCACATGGAAAAAAGAAGAGGTACTCACAACCATTCACAAGAACCTAAGAAACATAGTGTACGAAGCTAATTACAACTGCAGAAGGAGATACGGTATTCATGTTGAAGAAATGTAAGTATGATTAAAGAGAAGCCTTAGAAAGTGTCAGGGAGATTAATTTTTTGCAAGGTTTTGAACAGAAGAAACATTATGTGCCAGGAGTTTGGAGGTTATCCATAAAGGCACAAAGCAAAGAGAAATTTATATTTGTTTAGGCAAAATGAAGAACACAATTGGAAATGAGCCTATCAGGAAATAAACATATGTGCAGAGTGGGTAGCAGGAGTGGAGCAGTGTATAAGGATACCCAGGGAGATTTCTAAAGCACAGCTACCCAACCCCCTTCCTCTGTCATGATGCTTACATCATGGTACATGTGCTATGAAGGGGGAGGGGAGGGGTAGTCACAGAAGTAGCCTCTTTACATATGTTTCCTTGTAAGAAAGTATGTGATATGAGTAAAGTGGCATCAAAGCATTGATCCCAACTGCTGCATTTAGGGTAAATTGGACCAAAGGGGGAGAACAGAGCAACACGGTTAATTAGAGGAATGTTGAGAGGAACGAGGATTATGAATGTAAGAACTGAAAAACAAGGCAATGTTAGAATTTTAAATTTTGTATACTTATAAAATAGTTACATTAGAAAAGAAAAAATTCAAATAGTAATAAGCCATTTTTTGTACGCTCCAACAAAAAAAGAGGTGCAAAAACATGAAATGCAATTAATTAAATTTCACATAAATACATAACTATAAAATCTAAAGATCACCTTCTTAAAGTTTAAAACCTAAGAGAAGTATGACTAAAAAGATAAATCTCTTAACATTTTTAATAAACCAGTCTTCTATTTTCTTCCTATTATCACAGGGCCTAAAATTTTGTGACCAACAAATATTTAGAGTCAGTAATCTAAATTGCACTATCTTCTAGACTTAAATGATAATTTATATGAGGCATTCATTATATTGCTCTTTGTAAGGCAGATTAGTGGCAGTGTATTTAAATTTGCATAATGGCATTGGCATCTCTAAGATACAAGCTATAGGGTCTTAACAAAGACACCAGAGAATGGTTTGTCCTCAAGTACTTCACAATTATGCTGGCCACGGTCCATGTGACCATTGCTATAGTTACAAAATTTCTGACAAGGACAGTTTGTCATAAGGAGTATTCCCTTGTATGTCTTGGATTTTTTCCCCCCTCTTCTTTTAGGCTTTTTTTTTTTTTTTTTTTTGTAGATCAAGGAAACTTTTTGTGTCATTTTAAAAGTTTTCTCTATGGGGCAAATTGACAAACTAAATTACTAGAGACAGAAAAATTAAAATGGGGGAAATTAAACCTGGTATCCTAAAAAGCAATGATGGCTATTTCACTTGTGTCTATCTGAGAGAATATACAGTATGTTGGTAATTTGTAAGTAAAAAGCAGAACAGATTAACATAAACTGTTCATTATTAAGCCCAGCCTCCAAAGGAAGCGGAATGCTCTTTGTGCTGTCAACAAACTTAAAAATTCCTTTATATGTATCTTTTTTTTTTGTTTCTATTCTCATTTTCTTGTCTCTTTAAGCCTGATATGAATATTATGTTCTGTGTTAATAAACTAAAATGTGAGTAAAGTTACTAAAATGCGAGATTTAAACTGAACTCAAGGAGCCCCGATGGCACAATGCTTAAGTGCTCAGTTAATAACCAAAAGTTGGTGGTAGAAAAGACCTGGCAATCTGCTCCCACAAAAATTAGAGCCTAGGAAACTATGAGGCAGTTCTATTGTCATATGGGGTTGCTATGAATCGGTATCAACTCCACAACACACAACAACAACAAATTAAAGTCTGTTCTGTGCATAAAACAAATATTGTAAGTTCCATGAAGGAAGATAAGTACTTTATCTATTTCGTTCATGATTGCCATTCAAAATTATCTTCTCATGAACAAAATTCATTGGTTATTCCCCAACCGTTCATTGAGGTTCCACTAAGTGCCAGGAACTGTCCTAGGTGCTGGAGATGTAGCAATGAACATAACAAGCTCTCATGAAGCTTACAGGGTAGAGCTTGGAGACAGAAATTAACAATTTAAAAAATGAAGACATAATATTAACAGTGGTGATATGAGGATAAATAAAACAAGTTAGTGTATAGAAAGCGATGGTAATATTTTAGATGGGGTGTTCAGACACAAGGTCTCAGAGAATGTGACGTTTGCTCAGGTACTTCAAAGGAGGAGGGAGTCAGCCATGAGCATATACAGCACTCCAGGCAGAGGAAATATTGCTGTCGAAGAAGCCGAGGGCGGAGCACGCATGCGTGATGTGTTCCCGGGAGGTCAGGGTGAGATGGAGTGCAAAACACAAGGCTGACAGGGGCGGAAGTAGTTCAGACCACCAGTGCAAGCTAGGCTAGATTATTGGTGGGAAGTTTTATAGAATGAGATGGGGGATTACTGTTTAAGTTAACAAAAATAGTGTGAAATTAAAGCTATGATCTGAATTTTCTATATTCTTTGTATATTTATGAACTGGCCTGCTCCTTTTCCCACTCATACTCTAATTTGGTTTTGAATATCAAACACCCTCTAAAGCTATGCATAGATTAAAAAAAAAAAAATCACTCCTAGCATTTATTACTTTAATAAAAATGCATTTAATGTAAAGTCTTCCTTTTTGCTTCAGCTTTATTTCATTGATTATTCTAACCCCTTGAAATTCAGCAACACTGCTCTCTTCAGTATGGAAAAGCATAATGATGGGGATTCGGCTAATTTTTCAGGTCTCCTCAATGCATCATTCAGTCAATGAAAGGTGATATCAAGACTCTGCCAAAAATAGGCCATGATTCTTATGACACTAAATCCACTCCTTTAACTCCCTCAAGGCTAAGTGAATTAGAGTGTCAGCCGGATTGACAGAAGAGATAGCAATTATGCTTTTAGTTTTTAAATTTCCCTATCATGGTTAGCTCTAAATGAATTAAATATATCTTAAAATTTCATGTACAATCAGGGCCACAACCTGCCAGGCAATGGTCACGTGCTTGCAAGGTGGGATTGGGGTTCCAGGAATACCAGGAACTAGGCATTGGGCAAATCTCTGAACCGTTTTGAATCTGTCCTTATCTGAAAAGTAGAGGGTTTATGATGAATCTGTGAAGCATCTCATAACATAGATGACTGTGGAGGACATTATGCAGAGTGAAATAAGTCAATCACAGAAGGACAAATTTGTAGGAGACCATTGCTGTAAAACTCTTGAAAAAGTTTACACATGAAAAGAAACAATCTTTGATGGTTACAAGGGAGGGGAGGAGTAGGGATGTGAAAACACTAAATAAGACAATAGTGGTAACTTTGGTGAAGGGTAAGACACTACACAATTCTGGGGAAGCTAGCACAACTTGTACAAGGCAAGGTCATAGAAGCTTCATAGATACACCTGAACTCCCTGAGGGACTGAACTGCTGGGCTGAGGGCTGTGGGGACCATGGTCTTCGGGAACATCTAGCTCAATTGGCATAACATAGTTTATAAAGAAAATGTTCTACATTCTACTTTGGTGAGTAGCATTTGGGCCATCTAAGATACTCCACTGGTCTCACCCCTTTGGGAGCAAGGGAGAATGAAGAAAACTGAAGACACAAGGCATAGATTAGTCCAAAGGACTAATGGACCACAACTACCACCACATCTACCAGACTGAGTCCAGTACAACAAGACGGTGCCTGGCTACCACCACTGACTGTTTTGACAGGGATCACAGTAGAGGGTCCTGGACAGAGCTGGAGAAATATATAGAACAAAACCCTAACTCACACACACATACACACACACAAAGACCAGACTTACTGGCCTGACAGAGACTGGAGAAACCCTGAGAGTATGCCCCTGGACACCCTTCAGCTCAGTAATGAAGTCACTCCTGAACTTCACTCTTGAGCCAAAGATTAGACAGGCCCATAAAACAAAATGAGACTAAAGGGGCACGATAGCCAGGAGTAAGGACTAGAAGGCAGGAAAGGACAGGAAAGCTGGTAATAAGGAACCCAAGGTCAAGAAGGAAGAGTGTTGACATGTCATGGGGTTGTTAACCAATGTCCTAAAACAATATGTGTACTAACTGTTTAATGAGAAGCTAGTTAGTTCTGAAAACCTTCATCTAAAGTACAATAGAAAGAAAAAAAATGAAGGGTTTATACTACAGTGTCTTTGAGTTGATAAAATGCAACTGAATATCACATATAACATGGGTGAGAAATGTCCAAATTTAAAGAGGGAAAATGAGAAAATATTTTAATAGAAATAAAATATTTTCTCTTAAGATTTAGTTTGCAGTCTGGCAAAACATGCGTTTCATACATATATTTGTTTTTGCAAAAAAGAAAAAGATCTATTACTTTATTTGAAAACACACACATATACATATGTATTGGGTGTATACATTCTTTGTAGAAGCAAGCTCGCTGGACTCCTGACTGACAAAGGATCCTAAAGTTTTTGTCAAGATTTATCTATTAATATATAATTACACAAGCAGGGGAAACATTTAAAAGTTCAGGAGGTTTAAAAAAAAAATAAAGAAGAAGAAGTTGAAAGATAGAAAGTATCAAAGAACTGTTAGCTTAAAGTGAGAAGTTAGGTGCTGTATTTTTAAAGCATTACTTCAGTTATTGTTGTTAACATTTTGAAAAACAGTTAATTCTTAGAACAGCTATATCTGAATGTCTGTTCTTTCCTTTAGATTCTAAACTCCTCAAAAGCTATGCCTTAAGTAACTTAATACATATTTATACGTAATTCAGATTTAACAAACACAGAGAAGTACAGAGATTTCCATAAATGCATAATAAAATGTCTCTTTCAGTGAATTACAATGCTTGTATATATGTCAGAAAGTCTTCTCCTGATAAGGATGGTAGTGTTATTTTTCAAGATAACAAATTTCTTGGCATAAAAAAAAATCACATAGAATAGATAAAAATGAGATCCAATCCAGTAGGGGAAAATAAAAAAAAGTCCAAAGAGTTAATCTGTCTGCTCCTCAGGTATCCATAGTCTGGATTTCTCCCTGACTCAGGGAGAAACTCAGGGCCCAGCACTAGAGGCTCTCTATATCATTTTCCCCAGAACCGTTGGGAAGATATTTCACCTCAAAGCTGATGTGAATACTATGTATTTAAAGTTTATTTTTCAAAAAGATAAAAGGAATGAAGCTTGAAGCATCATCTAATGTTATCAGTAGTTATTTAATTGAGAGTAGCACTCTCTATTATCAGAATTAGTGCAAGGCCTATAGCTTGTGGGTTATATAATTGCATGCTTTTTGGACCTCTGAAAGCAAAGCTTCTACAAATTGCTTGAGTTTCTCATTGAGTCCCTATATTTTTTGGACTCCTAAATGTTAGTAAATTTATTAGAAGAAATCTTCCTCAAAGCCACATTGCCCTAAAAAAAAACAAGAGTAGAAAGTGAGAGGATAGATTGCATTCAATCACTGAAATAAGTGGTCTCAAATAGGTCATTAGAGAACCATAAAGCTGTTAAGTCCAATTTGCAAATGTTTTCAGTGCTAGTTTTGAGTCAGGTTGGGCTGGAGTATATGGGTAACCTAATGATTAATGGACTAGAAAAAAATCCCTGATTTTGAAAAAGCCACATCATTTAAAGTTAGCATCAGAAAGAGGATAAGGAATTTTTTGATATCCCAAATGGCCTTCCTTTGAGAAATCAAGAATTGTTTTATAAAATATGTTTGGTCTCCATTATACGCAGAGAACTATTCTGAAATATCTAAAGAGCTATTGAAATTCAGCGACGAGGTGGAATAACAGAGTGATGTCTTTTCTATTGAGATTTGCCCTTAGGGAGTGAATTCACACCTTCTGTACTAGAACTTTTTTCTTTTTTTTGGATGTAGTTTTAAGGAACAAAAGAACAGAAAAACAGTAGAGACCTAACAGATATCTGTCTGAATCCAAATTATATCATAATGTTCCCTTCCTCTTTCAAACAATAATAATAATTGCTATCTACCTAGTCCTTTACTGTTCACCAGTTTATTCACATTGCTTCACTTAATCCTCTTACAAACACAATACCTCCTTATTTCCTCTCCCTGGAATGCTTACGGTGCAGTGGTTAAGAGCTATGGCTGCTAACCAAAAGTTTGGCAGTTCAAATCCACCAGCTGCTTCTTGGAAACCATATGGGGCAGTTCTACTCTGTCCTATAGGGTCACTATGAGTTGAAATCAACTGAGGGCAACGTTTTTTTTAGTTTTTGGAATGCTTATTCCCTCAGTTCCTTCGTGTTTTTACTAAAAAATGTCACATTTTTCTCTAAGACCTTCCCTAATGACCCGACCAAAGATTATAAATTCCCCTGCACGTTTCTCTCCTTTATTTTTCTTCTTAACACCTATCACTGTCCAACATACTATATATATGTGTGTCTACATATGTATATATATTTTAATTTTGTCTGTTCTCCTTCTCTCCTAGTAGAATATAAGCCTGTAAGAGCAGAAACTTTGATCTGTATTGTTCACTGCTAGACCCCCAGCACCAAGAAAATGTGTCTGGCACATAATTAGGTGTTCAACAAATGGTTTTTAAATGCAGGAAATCAGATTCCCCTTTGGGCTTGTTCTTTGCTCAGTAAAATGTTATAATAGTTTTTTTTTTTTTAATCTCTTAAGGTAGTTAAAAGGATTAAATCAGCTAAGGCCCGCCCAACAGTTAGCAGTACTTGCCATGCAGTTAGAGTAAGCATAGAAAAATGTAAGTCATAATTACTCCTGTTTTGCAGGTAAGTAAACCAAAATTTCAAAAACCACAGAGCAAGTGTTCAGTGGTGTCTGACCAGAACCTGGTTTGACTTCCATACCAGTATTTTTTTTTTTTTTTTAGGAGAAGCTATTCAATACCATAAATGTTACCTTCTGCACACCAGACTTAATGGAAAATGCTTTGGAATAAAACCGTTTCATAAAAATAGCTCTCATTTATTCAGCGGTTATCATAGACCACGCACTAGACTTTATGTAAATCTTTTCCATTAATACTCATTAATGGCCCTATAAGAAGTTCTATTATTATTCTCATGTTACTGATGGAAAATTGAGGCACAGAGATGTTAAGTAACTTGACCAAAGTCCCAGAGCTAGAAAGAGGCAGAACTGTGATTTGTACTAAAGCCATCCAACTCCAAAACTCCTGACTGCCACACTGTAAGCCAGCTGCCCACACAAAAGCTTTCCTCCACTTGGCATTGGTCTCTCCATCTCTCACTGTAGAGGTCTTAGGCTAGTTCACCTTAGCAATGACTATCAGGGGTTCTGGTTCTGAGTGATTAGTGGGAGAACATAGTAGTCTGGTGCTACCAGAGCCCTCTGAAATGACTCACACTGAAGATCTAGTTGAATAATGGGAATGGGCAAAGGGGAAAAAGTGTTACGCTCAAAGAGTATAAGGCACTTTGAATTCATTCTTTGTGTATAAAAGCTTCTTTTCACTGGGATTTAAGATAAGGAAAAAGAAAAAAAAAAAGCCCTTTTCTCTTTTCGCTTTGAAAGGTTTACATCATTGCTTCTCACATTCCAATAATTCAGCAGAAACAGCTGTTCTGGCTGTCCTGGGCAAGGAGCCATGAACTGCATCCCAAAGAAAGTGTTCCATGCTGTGAGTATTTATTAATTAATGCTATAGCGCCTGCCTTTTAATATGTGAATGTCAGCCCCAAAGAGTAAAGACAAAGAGGAATTATTTATTTTCTCCATTACCCTAACCCAAAGCAATACCTGATTTCACATCCCTGTCCTGTCAATGGACTGCTACATTATTCTCTCCATTTTTCAAATAAATTTTTTAAGAATCCTTTCTTATCTTTTGGTAAAATATGGACCTGGAAAAATTATATCATTAAAACTGCTTCATAAGAAAAAGTATAGGATCTTCTTTGGCTCAGGTGGTCAAAAAGTATAAACAAAACCCCGAGTATGGCCCTTATAGCACAGTAATAAAGTCACTCCTGAGTTTCACCCTTCAGCCAAAGATTAGACAAGCTCACAAAACAAAACGAGACTAAATGGGCACACCAGCCCTGGGCAAGGAGGAAAAGACACAGGGGGACAGGAAAGCTGGTAAAGGGGAACCCAAGGTTGAGAAAGGGAGAGTGTTGACACGTGACATGTTGTAGGGCTGGCAACAAATGTCGCAAAACAATATGTGCGTTGTTTAATGAGAAACTAATTTCCTCTGTAAACCTTCACTTTAAGTACAATAAAAAGAATTTTTTTTTAAGTATAAACAAAAATCTAAGACAGTGAAAATGGGAAATATCTATTATACAAATTAAACCAAAAAAAATCAAACCCCCTGCCGTCGAGTGGCTTTCAGCACACAGAGACTCTACAGAGAAGAGTAGAACTGCCCCATAGGGTTCCCACGGCTGTAAATCTTTAAGGAAGCAGACTGCCACGTCTTTCTCCCATAGAGCGGCTTGTGGGTTCAAACCGTTGAGCTTTCCGTTAGCAGGCAAGTGCTTAATCACTGCGCCACCAGGGCTCCTCCACATACAGATTAAGACATGATAAACATCTAAAATAAAAAGTTCTTTATCAGTCTAATCGCTGAAAGCCTAACCCAGATGCCTAGGTCTTCCCATGCGTCTAGAAATATATTCACTATTTTTCTGGGTTTTATAATTATACAAAAATAATTTAACTTCTTAACATTTTAAATTAGTGATTAATTTTTCTAGAAATCTGAAAAAATAGGAGCTTTCTCCATTAAACATAACAGGGAATCAAAACCAGATTCTAGGAAGCACCGAATTTTGTTGAAATTTTATGTAGAGAATGTGATTTTTTTTAATGCTCAAAATAATAGTTAATCTGTCTTCATAAATAATTTGCCTCTTGATTTCTTTAAAAGATTGAATCCATTCTTTCAAAAAATATCTTTAAAAACCAATGTGAACAAAAATAATTATATTTACCCAATCACTTTTTCTGAAATGTTTTGTATGTCTTATTTTACCTGGCTTATTTCTGTCCATATAATTAAAGGATGTTCAAGAACAAATAACAATATTTAATTGAAAGTAGCTTGCTTAGCAGAACTGACTTTTATATACATAAGGAAGATTTTAAATACAAAAGGTGTGCTCACAAGTTTACTTACAAGTGTGGTTAAAGTAACGCAGTCTCTGTGTATCTATTTCACACCGTATGAGGAGTGACAGACAACTGATGAGAACTTTTAATTAAATATTATCGAGAAATACAAAATCTTTTCAATGGGATGTTTTAAAGTAAAAAAAAAAAAATGCCTTCAATAAATTTACAACTAGCTGTTTTTATATCCAGAACCAATAAATACATTTATAAATGTAACATATTTTACACAAATAACCTGCACTTTCTATAATTTTTTACGAACCAATCCCTCCCCCTCTTCAAAGAGGTATTTAGGTTAAGTTTTACACATTATTTACATAGAAATACAGTAAGCATATGCTGTTTTAGCTGAAAAACTTTAAAACCTTATGAATGCTCAAGAATAAGAAACTCCCATAGATGTTCCTCTAAACTGGGTAATTGGGAGAAAACCAAAAACCAAAGCCATTGTTGTTGAGTCAATTCTGACTCATGACAACCCCATGTACTACGGAATAGAGCCAAGCTCCATAGGGTTTTCTTGACTATAATCTTTAAGGAAGCAGATCACTAGGGCTTTCTTATTCCATGCCACTGGGTGGATTTGAACTGCCAAGCTTTCGATTGGTAGCCGAGTGCGAACTGTTAATGCCAACCCAGAGATGTAATGAAATTTGGAGACAGGTCCCTTAGATTTATGTGTCAATTTATATGGAACGTAGACTAGAGGTGCAGAGAAAAATTGTAAAATTAACACAAGAAACTGATATTGTCACAAAAATCAGCAACCTTTCTGAAGCAGCATGTCAATTCTATTCATTCACATCCCAAAGAACTGGGGGAAGCGAAAGAAATGACCCCCACCCCCAAATTAGCCCCGTAGGAAGATCTGAAAGAATCCAATTGTCTAGTGGCAGCTGAAACAAAATCAGGGACCCTGGAGAAATACCCCCATGCCTCAGGTTCCTATACTTCTTCGTTATGGGGGGGGGAACCATGAAGATATAGTTGTTCTTTTGTCATGGAGTTGACTTGGATTCATGGGAACCACCATATACAAGAGAATGAAAAGTTGCCCAGTCCTGTACCATCTTCATAATCATTGGTATGCTTGAGTCCATTGTTGCAGCCGTTGTGTATTTTGAGTATCTTCCAACCTAGGAGGCTCATTTTCCAGCAGTATATCAGACCATATTCTGTTATGATATATAGAGTTTTTATTGGCTAAATTTTTAGAAGTAGATTGCCAGGGCTTTCTTCCTAGTCTATCTTAGTCTGAGAACTCCACTGAAACCTGTCCACCATGGATGACTCTATTGGTATTTGAAATATGAGTGGCATAGCTTCCAGCATCACAGCAACATCTAAGCCATATATTCCTTAGTGTTTTGCTTTGGGTTGGTCCTGGCTATGGCCCTCAAAAATCATTTCACATACTATATTTGGCACAAGTGTGGAAGAATACTAACCCCAGGACTAAATTCTAAATTTCTGAACCAATGAGCTGTCAAATAGAAAAGAATTATTTAATTTATCTTCCATTCACATAGGATTTTCCCCTAAGAGAATGTGACCAACTCTCGTAATGGTGATTCTTCCACAATGGTTCCTTAGAGATTTAACTACCAAAGTAAAATCATGCATTTTAATTATAAGCTGGTGTTTTGATTGATGGTCAGTGACTAATATCTCTCAAAGTATGGCCCTTCCTCCCACATAGGCTTAATTTCAAATTTTCTCCAAGTCACAATCACTAGCTTTGTAAAAACGACTTCCTGTCAAGTTGCCTGTGCTTTCTATCATTAATTTTCAGCTAGTTGCCTCAGGTTATAGAACACTGTTCTTGTCACGTTGAACACACAGACATCAAGAATGACTGACAAATAAAGTACTCTTTAAAAATGTAATGCACTAAACATTTCGTTTTGCTATTTTCAAGGGAAATATAACAGAGAATTGTGATAAATTCCCATTACTTTCACATGTATTACTTTGAACTTTCCTCCTTTGTATTCCATTAAAGTCCACATAAGAAGGAGTGCCTCGGCAGCCTTCTGCTCTTACACAAACCACATCCAATTATTTGGAAAAAGAGTGTCTTCGATATCAGAGGATTAGGTCTGATGGGTCATTTGACACTGGAATAAAGGTATGGAGAAAAAGCTTTTCAGAGCAATTGGTATGGATCCCATCACATCATATACCATCAGCTCACAGTGTCTAGTTAATAGCGACTTCCATAAAACCTGCTATTCTGCAGCTAAAATTCAACCTTCACTAGCCAAGATTTTCTAATCCTTTTTAAGTGCACTTAAAACAATTGAAGCATTTAAAATCCATATGAAAATCTGCATGTTAATGAGAGATTCAAATCCAAGGTTTGGATGGAACCCAAATAATATGAGTCTCTAAAAGATTTATAGTTGCAGCATACTTCAGGAACAGAGAGTTAACTAAATTATAGTTTGCAGAAAATGTATTATGGTTCTGATTTCTGCAACGTTGGTGTAGCTTTCTTCTTTTATGATAGGCTAAACTAGAGACTTCCGTCTCACAGATCTTTCTTTACAGAAAAAATATCAAAGACTACTATACTATACATGTGGCACACAAGGCTTTCAGGTTTTGTTTGTTTTGTTTTTGTTTTTGTTTGCTGACCCTCTACTTCCCAAGCATGATGTCCTTCTCCAAAGACTCACACAAAAAAGAAAAAAACCAAACTGTTGCCATCAAGTCGATTCCGACTCATAGTGACTCTGTAGGACAGAGTAGAATTGCCCCATACAGTTTCCAGGAAGTGCAAGGAGTAGCTGGTGGTTTCAAACTGCCGACTTTTTGTTTAGCAGCCATAGCTCTTAGCCAATACACCACCAGGGTTTCTGGTCCCTCCTTAAACATGTCCAAATTACACGAGATAAAGTCTTACTATCCCTGCTTCTAAGGAGCCTCCTGGCTGTACTTCTTCCAGAACAGATTTGTTCGTTCTTCCGGCAGTCCGTGGTATATTCAATATTCCTCGCCAACACAATAATTCAAAGGCATTAATTCTTCTTTGGTCTTCCTTATTCATTACCCAGCTTTCACATGCATATAAGGTGACTGAAAATACCATGGCTTGGGTCAGGAACACCTTAGTCCTCAAAGTGACATCTTTTCTCGTTAACACTTGGAAGAGGTCTTTTGCAGCATCATTTGATTTCTTGACCATTGTTTCCATGGGCGTTGACTGTGGATCCAAGTAAAATGAAATCCTTGACAATTTCAATCTTTTCTCCATTTATCATGATGTTGCTTATTGGTCCAGTTGTGAGGATTTTTGTTTTCTTTATGCTGAAGTGTAATCCATACTGAAGGGTGTGGTCTTCAATCTTCATCAGTAAATGCTTGAAGTCCTCTTCACTTTCAGCAAGCAAGGTTGTGTCATCTGCACAACACAGGTTGTTAATGAGTGTTCCTCCAATCTTGATGTCCAATTCTTCCTCCTATAGCCCAGCTTTTTGGACTTTTTGCTCAGCGTACAGACTGAATAGATATGGTGAAAGGATACATAACCGTGACACCAACCTTTCTCGATTTTAAACTATGCAGTATCCCCTTATTCTGTTCAAACAACTGCCTCTTGGTCCATGTACAGGTTCCACATGAGCACAATTAAGTATTCTGGAATTCCCATTCTTTACAATGTTATACACAAGTTTTTTTATGATCCAACCAGTTGAATGCCTTTGCATAGTTAATAAAACACAGGAAAATATCTTTCTGGTATACTTTGCTTTCAGCCAAGATCCGTATGACAACAGCAATGATAGCCCTCGTTCCACTTCCTCTTCTGAATCCAGCTAGAATTGCTGGTAGTTTCCTGTCGCTGTACCGCTGCAACCATTTTTACATGATCTTCAACAAAATACTACTTGCATGTGATACCAATGATATTGTTAGATAATTTACACATACTGCTCTATCACCTTTCTTTGGAATGTGTATACTTGTTTAGAAATGAGATGAAGAGGGCTGTAAAGAATAATAATGGTAGTTGTCCTTCACCTGCTGGAGAGAGAAGTCAGCCCCATGAGGTGTGGGCATGTGGCCCCCAAGCATTCTCCAAGCACTCCAAGTTAACGTGAGATAGAGAAATCGAAGACAAGTCATACTCCTCTGAGCCTCAGGCTCAAGCAGGCTAGTATTTGACAGTAGCAGCAATGTATGTTCCTCCCATGTTCCTGTCTTCAGCGCCTCTCCACAGCCTCTGTACGAACTGCCTTTCTGGCAGAACATACAGGATCAAGCTTCTTTTCCTTGCCCCTAACTTGGATTCATTTTCTCCATTGGTCATAATATACTGTCATTCCTTTTTGTCACGGAATCAGTACTTTTAAAAAGCACAAACCCTATGGTAGGCAAGAAGATTCAAGGCTCTTGCCAGGAGAAGTGGAGGGAGGCATCACACTAGCACCCAATGCCTTCATTAGCAGTTGAGTTCTTGACAGGACCAAAATGACAGCTCAGTGAAGAGCATGAGGCCAAGAGAAGAGCATCCCTAGAGCAGGGAAGAGATGGCAGGAGCCCTGAAAATGAAAATGGCAGTTGCCAAAATCAATTTTGCCATTCCAATAAAACACTCTTGCAGCACTGTTTGGCATATGTGCTGAGCAGAAGTTTGGTGAATGAAGAACCTACAAGAGTTTGTGTCTCAAAGACATTAAAAGGGCCTGTAAATATTCCATAGTCTACACAGAAGATGAGGTTTATATCTCTCTAAGGTCCCTCAGCCTCTGCCTCCAATGATAGGAAACATTCCACCTCCTAGGAAATTTGAGAAAAACAAAAGTACATGAAAAGGATCTTCTTTCATGATTTCCTTTAATGCTTCATTTCTTTTCTGAAAATGTCCACGTGTGTGTGTGTGTGGCGGGGGGGGGGGGGGAGTATTTACTTTTAAAGGTCATATCCTTATCTCACTTAATAATCATTTGCTGGTCTCACTAAATGTGCTAAGTGATATTCATCAAGACGTTGAACAACACATTTAACCTCTTTAATTTGCGCAGAACTGTCTTCAACCCTTTAAGAAAAGAAATGAACATACATTCATGAAAATAAGTAGTTCATGCCTGATTCAATTCCATATTTAGCTAACCTAAAACCTGATCCTCTAGGTCAACGTGTTCAACCTGTTAAAAAATATGTTGTTATTGTTGCTGTTAGGTGCCATGGAGTCTACTGACTTTAGAGAGGCCTTATATATAACAGAAACATTGTTCCTGTGCCATCCTCACAAAAGTAGGCATGTTCAAACCCATCATTGCAGCCACCATGCAAACCCATGTCCTTGAGGGTCTTCCTCTTTTTCACTGGCCCTCTTCTTAACCAAGCACCATGTCCCTCTTCAGAGATTTTTCCTCCTGAGGATAAGTCCAAAGTAAGCAAGACAAAGTCTCTCCATCCTCACTTCTAAGGAGCATTCTGGCCATACTTCCTCCAAGACAGATTTGTTCGTTCTTCTGGTAGTCCATGATATATTCAATATTCTTCGACAACACCATAAATCAAATGTGTCAATTCTTTCTTAGTCTTCCTTTTCATTGCCCAGCCTTCACATACAGTGAATCTGTGTACTCCTTCCATCTTCTTTTGATGCTTCCTGCATTATTCAATTTATTTGTCCATAGAATTATTCGCTATTGCAAATCAAGACTTGAATTTTTCCTTCAGTTCTTTTAGTCTGAGAAATGCCAAGTGCATTCTTCCCTTTCGGTTTTCTAACTCCAGGTCTTTGCATATTTCATTATATGTTACCTTGTCTTCTCAAGCTGCCCTTTGAAATCTTCTGTTCAGCTCTTTTACTTCATCATTTCTTCTGTCTACTTTAGCTACTTTGCACTCACGAGCAAGTTTCAGAGACTCTTCTGACATCCATTTTGGCCTCTTTCTTTCTTGTCATGATAATGGCCTTTTGCTTTCTTCATGTGCTTGATATCATACTACAGCTCTTCTAGTCTTCAGTTATTAGTGTTTAGTGTGTCAAATCTGTTCTTGAGATGATCTCTAAATTCACACAGAGCATATTCAAGGTCTTACTTTGGTTGTTGTGGACTTGTTTTAATTTTCTTCAGCTTCAACTTGAACTTGCATATGAGCAATTTATGATCTGTTCTGCAGCTGGCCACTGGCCTTGTCCTGACTGCTCATATTGAGTATCATCTCTATCCACAGATGTACTTCACTTGATTCCTTTGTATAGTCATTGTTTGCGTTGTTGAAAAAAAGGTATCTTCGATGAATAAGTCACTGGCCTCGCAGAATTCTGTCATATAATCTCCAGCATTATTTCTATCCCCAAGTCTCTATTTTCCAAACACTGACCCTTTTTCTTTGTTTCCAACTTTTGCATTGTAATCACCATTAATTCTCAATGCATCTTGATTTCATGTTTGATCAATTTCGAACTGCAACAATTCGTGAAATTCTTAAATTTATCTTTGTCAGTAGCGGTTAGTGCATAAATTCAATTAATAGTTACATTGTCTTCCTTGTAGGCATATGGATATTATTTTATCACTGACCGCATTGTAATTCAGGATAGATCTTAAAACGTGCTTAAAAATATGTAGTTATTTGAATTCCTTCATATGAATCAAATTCCACATTGTAAGATTAAAATGAAGGAGTTGCACCAAATCTCTTCCCCTCCCTCAAAAGTGTAGTACCTAAAACAATGAAAAAAATTGCTGACTTTAAGTTCTATTTAAAATTTGATGGATGATTTATAAACTAAGATGATGATTTATGAAATTCTCAAACCAAAAATTTTAAACATCTCTTGGAGTAGGACAGAGCAGAAATATAGTAAAAATAAGAGGCTTTAAACTTTAATACTAAAACAGTGACCATTTCAATCTTTCGAGTGTACATTTAAAAAAAAAAGTGTCCAAAGTCAAAATAAAACAAACATGAAGACACTGTAAAGCAGTTTTCAAATTAAATGTAAAGTTATCTTTTAAAATACATATATAAGTCCAAGGAAACATACAAATGTTCTGTATCTTTTTATTTAGCAAACTTGGATATACGTGATTACAACTTGATGTTAAAAGTAGTGAACTCTGGGAGATTTTTGACTCTCAGCTTTATGCTATGCTAAACTGTCTGAATTTTAGGTAATAAATAATACCACTATAATTAGAAAAATAAAGCAATCTCCTTTTGAAAAAAGAGAGAAATACCACCGCAAATATAGTTTTTTGGAGTCCTCAAGTATTCCACTGTATGAAAGACTATGTAATGATACTATTTCTTTCAATTACTGTGTGATGATCGATAGTGTAGCTACTGTGTGAACCCCTGGAACAGTCAGATGGAAATGACTTTGAACTAGGCTAAATAAAAACCAGTTGCTGTTTAGTCGATTCCAACTCATGGTGACCCCCTGTGTGTCAGAATAGAACTGTACTACGTACGGTTTTCAGTGGGTGATTTTTCAGAAGTAGCTCTCCAGGTCTTTCTTGTGAGCTACCTCTGGGTGGACTCAAACCTGCAATCTTTGGGTTAGCAGCTGAGTGCCTTAACCGTTTACACCACCCAGGGACTCCTTGAAGTAAGTAGTGTCTATGAAATCAAAACATTCAGAAAATGCTAAATTACCATCCTTGAACTGTGATTACATACTCTGAACTAACGATAAACTAGAGTTCAGTTCACTGGGGGTATCAGTGCCTTTCCAAAGTATGGGATCCTGCCTTATGCTAGCTAAGATCACTTTAAAATACCACTGAGATAAACAATGTCTTTCACTTATGAATTCCAACTGATTGCAGGGAAACTTTAAGGGCCTGGCAACACTGTTGCTATAGCAATGCAACCTGATTAGATATTCTTAGCAACCAGCCACAACTCACACCCACAGAGTCCCTTCATTTATTCCAAGAAGAATAATGTTGACATTCCAATTTCTAAAATACACAGATCTCAGTGATAGACATCTATGGACGAGAGGCCTGTGAACTCCAGTGGAATAGCTAGTTAATAAACAATGCACCCTGCTCTTGAATACATTATATATGTACTCAATAAATACACGCAAAAATGTATTCTATATGACTGGAAATTAAAGCTTTCATTTGACTCTTGGCATATTATGTAAATAATGACAGAATCCTTGAACTTCATATTATGGTAGCTAAAGTTTATGTTTCTCAAATAAAGTGTATATTCCTTTGTACTGAATTAATGGGAATAAAGATAAAATTCCATTTTGCAATAAAGAACAACGCTTTGAGATTTTGGCTCTAAAGCTTTAATCAGAACCTGCATCACACATAAAAACTAAAGGTGCATTGAGAGTGAGGGTGTGGTTAATTATGAGCACGCACAGCAGAAACATGGCCTTGATATCACACGTCCTTAAGCCAGAGCTGAGAGGAGGGACTGCTTGGGTTCCTGATCTGAAAGAAGGCTCTATTGCCTTCTGAGCAGGATACGCTTCGAAGACAGGGGATTCTGGAGTTATCCCCAGGCGTGTTTTAATCAGAAAAGTCAGATGCATGATCAGATCCACGAAGGCTCCCAAAAGATAATTACAACCCAGAAATCTGCCAGAATGAGCCACTGTTCTCTAATTAATGGAGGCTTTTCTATAAGCCCAGATTGTGAATCATTCTGTTTTGATAAGAAAATAAAACCAATTATATCTCCCCTCCCTCAAATGGTTGCATTTTAGTGGTAAATAATCAGATTTATCTATGAAGTTCCTATTAAAAAAGGAGGAGGGTCCTGGGAACGAATTAAGGTGGAAAAAAAAAAAAAAAAGCCAGGACCAGAGAGCTAGCTTTTTTCTTGCTGCTGCCTTTAGAAGTTATAAGACTTATGCCATTGATATGATATTATTAAAATAATTACCCCAGCTGACTGCAGAATTACTAAGGTCTTTTGGGAGATCTCCAATTTTGATAAACTACTTTAAAAATCATATCAAATCTATATCAAAAATCTGCATTGATTTTTTTTACACATCACTTACATAGCAATTAAATGCATCCTAAGAAATTCATCGTTAATGTGCACCAAAATATGGTTAGCAGAATGTTCAACCCAGCAGTCTAAAATAACAAATAGCCTAAGTGGAAATGGCTTAAATATATAAAAATGTGGCATTATCTAAACAAATTATGGTGCTTTGCATAATTAAATACTGGTTTTCTTTTCACAATCCTGTCTATGAGCTTGAAATCCAAAATCTTGGAAACTCAGAAGTTTATATATAACATATTTGGCAGCAAAAACTGAGTTTCAGACCAGAACTCATTTGATATCAAAACTTGATCTGAAATGAAGCTATTCATAGTTATTGTCAAATGGACTCAATGGCAATGGGTTTGGTTTGGTTCTAGTATGAACAGCCTTAGATTTCACTGCAGAAATATTAATGTATTTGATCACAGAGTACTGTAGCCATTGCTCAAAGTGTTACCTAATATATGTATTTACTCATACTATTCTCCAAAAGTTAAAAAAAATCCCGAATTCTCAAACACCTATCACTACAAGGGTTTTCAATAAGCAATTATAGATGTTTATATTCAGTGAGAAAAGGCAAGTTAAAGAATTGTGCATACACCTGAATTCTCTCTCCTTGAAATACTCACCCACTGCTTTTTGTAGAGGTTATTCTTTCTCATCCTTCACACCCATCCAACTTGTCTGAAGAAGACCCCTGGAATTACTCTCCTGCACACACACCATGCTGTTTGTTTCTTCCACAACACTTAGCACAACCACTGATTATCTCACCTGTGTCTTCATTTGCGTATCTCCTGACTGTCTCCCCCTACTAGGATCTAAGCTTCAGAAGGTGGGGACCTTATCTGTCATGTTTACTGCGGTGATCCAGCATCTAGCACTGACAATGTCAGGCACACAGTCCTTGTTCAGTATATATGATGAATGAATACATGTAAGTGAATGAATTGATGAATAAATGAAAGAGCAAACAAATGAGTTTTTATAAATACATGTGCATTGAAAGAGTAAAAAGATTCACTGTTAACATTTTGGTGGGAGTAGGGCTATGAGTTGGGATCAACTCGACAGCAATGGGTTTGGTTTTGGGCTTATGAAATTGCTATGAGGAAAATGTATTAGTTTTGTAGTAGGGAAACCTTTTTTTTTTTAATGATAGTGTATAGTGGTTGGAGTCCCTGGGTGGTGCAAACGGTCAACACAGTCTGCTGCTAATCCAGCTGGAGTGTACCCAGAGGTACTTCAGCAGAAGAGGCTGGCAATCTACTTCCGAAAAATCAGCCATTGAAAACTCTATGGAGCATACTTCCACTCTGGAACACAAGGGGTCACCATGAGTAGGAACTGACTCGATGGCAACTGCTTTTGTATCAGTGAATACATGGATTCACATACACCAAACACTTTTCTCTAGGCAATTATTGTTTTTTAAAAAAGTAAACAATATTTCCCACAATCAAGAATTTCTTCAAGTCAGAATCACACAGTAGAGTCCCTCCTTCTCCCCTTCCCACCCCCAAAATGAAAAGCCAGGCAAAATAAAAGTGGCAGATAAAGTGAAACCCAAGAGCATGTTCACATTTTAATTTTTCTGCCCTGCACTGTTTGTGGATTATTATTTTATTTGCTACCCCTCCCTAATTTCCAAATCAAAGTGCTCTCATATTGTACCACAAGCATAATGTGTATGTGTATGTTTGTGTGTGTGTGTATGTAAGCGTGTGTGTGTTTAATCTCTCCCAGCAATAGTGCTTTGGAAAACGGGTCTAACCAAAACGTCAGGTTTGTTTATGAACACGGATGAAAATTAGAAGTACATGCCTACTTCATAAAGGCAAAACCTTTTTTAATATACAATTAAGCATTTCCAAAGTTGATTTATTACACCATTAAGTTACTGTAGATTACTTTACAAAAGATACATACAAAAGGACACTTGTTAAAAATGCTAAATCTATTCCCAAACCACTTATTCTCCTCAGGAGTGGTCCAACATGGAGTGAGAACGTACCCTGAGTTCTCTTACCCAAATGCAGCCTCCAGAACCACAGAATATTCAAAATATGTCTGGAAACATTGGATAAATGTGTTTTAAAAAATATGTTAGTTACTTTCACACAAGATAGTTTCACTTTGACTTTCAGACACGTGTTCTGGTGAATTTAACTCTAAATTTCTTGTTATTTCCAGATTTCTTGCATACTCTTCTCTGTATTTATTTTTATTTTTGGTCAGATTAAAAGTTGGGCCCGTTGCTTTAAATTTAGAAATACTAAAAAGGTATAAAAAGGTACCTGGAGGGTGAAGAAAAATATACAGAGCACATAAAACCTAAAAACAACAAATCTATTACTTTAAAACACTTTTCAGACTTTTGGGGCACTCTGTAGTTTCCAGAATACATTTAAACCACAGAATTGCATGCATTTGGCATCATTTTAAGGAATCCACTCAACACTGTATCCATCTCACTTAGTTCTCGCTTTAATTCCAGCAGCATCCAAAAAACGAGTGGCTGCGAAAATACTAACCAGAATAGTGTTCTCCTTTATCTGCAGGTTTATAATTTAAAATGTTTGGTTCAGAAATGGTGGAAGAGCCAGTTGTTCCCAGCAGTGCTCATGTACACTTGTGTGGGCAGGTATATTGTATTGTTATTTAGAACAGGCTGTTTAGGACAAACTGAATTCTTTCTCAGAGGCCCCTTAAGTGAAGCAGTTGAACATCAGCAGCTGCAAGTTTTTTGTTTTCTTTCCCAGCTCGTCTTTGTTAGCCCTGGTCACTGAGCTCTTTTCCCTAATGAACAGGCAGAATCTGAGGGGCAGCTGGACTCGGCTGCTCCTGTTCACCATCTAGACACACAATACGGAATCACTGAGCCACTTTTGCTGACAGCCAGCGATAATTGTGCTTGCTTTTAATAATGGAGTATGTGGGATAGTCAATAATAAAATTATGCCATTAATGACGCAAAATGGAAAACGACCATCTGAGTCGATGATTTTTCACCTTATGTCTTTCAAAGAGTACTTGGATACACTTAGGTTTTACCTCTCTCCCGTAGAAATATCTCATTCCTTTAAAGTGACTTTAAAATATCAAATACCGAAGGCTTTTTTCAAGGACCCCAACTTTATACCAAACATGAATTGAACTGAAATCCTTTTATCATCTATGCTGCTTAAATTTTATATAAGTGAATTTCAAGAGTTTAGCCTGTAACTGGCTTACAATTGGGCATCACAAATATTCTTTTTATGTGAAAATTAAATTTCCTGTTTAAAATCTCCAGTTCTAGTTAAAAATAATGTTTCCATTGGCAAATCAAAACTAAATTTTGGGGCTACTTTTGCAAAAGCAAACAGTTGGCAATCATGTAAGGTTTTTATTTAGATGCAGATGTAAGACATATACAATAAACCCCACTCAGTCGCCTCTAGAAGCCAATAAAGTGTAGCACACAAGGCTTTGTGCAGTGTTTACAGTCCCAGGCAACTGGGAAATTCTGAATTATAATCTGAGTTTCTTTCCATCAAAAATTTAGTTCAAAAGAAAAAAAAAGTGCATTCAGGAAAACAAAAACTTCATAAGTGAACGAGGCATTGGTCATTCAGTGGTAGAATTTTCAGCTTCCATGCAGGAGACTCAGGTTCAATTCCCTGGCCAAGTGCAGCTACCACCTGTCTGTCAGTGGAGGCCTGTGCGTTGCTATGATGCTAAACAGGTTTCAGCAGAGCTTCCACACTAAGGTGACTACTCAGAAAGCCCTTGTGGTCTATTTCACAAATCAGCCAATAAAACCCTATGCATCACAATGGTCCAATGGATCATGGGGATGGCACTGGGCCAGGCAGTGATTCCTTCCATTGTGCTTGAGGTTGCCATGAGTCAGGGGCCGACTCTACAGTAGCTAATAAAAATATAGGTACAACAACATCAGGGTAAAATCCCTATAAAATTATAAGAATTAGATCTATACGGGATTGTGGTTTGAAGGAGGAAAATGTATGTTGTTCTTAGAACTCAAAGATTTCAGAAGAAGTAAACCGGGGTGCTTGAGCTCATATCTTGGATTTACCCAGTGTTGAGAGATAGCACTATGCAATTCCTGAAAGCTGTATTTTCAGTTTTTGCTACCATATTACAGGCAGTCCCAATTTATGACGTATTCAAGTTACAATGAACTGGACTTACGACAGTCTGTTTTTTTGCACGTTTTATTGTCAGTATTATGTACGACATACAAATGTTGCGGTGCGTAATTTGCTGATGTTATCATTCTCAGATATTCACTCATGGATGTTCAGTGTTATTATTTACTGTTCATAACACTGCCGTATAGCAGGCTATGGCCTAGTCTACGACGAATTTGGTGTTGGTGTTGAGAGTAATAACAGATAGAAAGTTGGGACATGTGACAATTGAACTGCTCATGCACTTGCTAGCCATTACTTGACAAGACACCAGGGCATCCTCCTCACGTAGATGATCTAAATCAAGATGTGAAAGTGGTGTATCTACCTTCCAATACAACAGCTGTGATTCAGCCTATGGATCAAGGTGCAATAGCCACCTTCAGGGCATACTACCTACAGACTACATTTGCTCAGGCAATAGCGGCAACAGATGGAGGTACAGTGACATTATGCAATTTCTAGAAGAATTATAATATTCTTCAGTGTATCCAGAACATTGCATCTTCCTGGGAGGAAGTTATAGGAAAATGCATGCAAGGAATATAGAAAAAAATGCTGAGTTACGTGAACACGCTCCAAGCATTTGATCAGGATAATATGACAGGAGAGAGAGAGATTGGTGGATAAAACATCCATATGGCAGGAACTCTGAATTTAGAACTTGATTCCTTTAGAAGAGGAATTGACAGATCAGGACTTAATGGAATTTGAAGAGGAAAGAAATAATGAAGAGGAAGGACAGAAGTTGTCCAGAAATTTTACAGTGAAAGGATTAGCTGAAGCCTTTTCTAAACTAAACTGAGGACTTTAGTTGCTTGAAAACATGGACCCAAATGCTGATCACTTTGCTAAAGTTCACTGGCAGATTCTGGAAGTAGTGAGATGTTACCTTGAAATACATGAAGAAAAAAAGGACAGGGCCATACAGACAATTATCACTGATTTTCTGACTAAATACTTCATCCCCATTCCTGGGGATCATCCAGATGATCCAGAACCTTCCACAGGTGGAGTTATTACCACAGCTGACAGAATGCCAACGACGTTCAACTCCTCTTCATCTTCGGAGTAAATTTTTATGATTTGTGTATTTTTTTATGCATGTATGTATGTACTGGAGCCCTGGTGGTGCAGTGGTTAAGAGCTATGGCTGCTAACCAAAAGACTGGCAATTCAAACCCACCAGCTGCTCCTTGGAAACACTATTGGGCAGTTGTACACTGACCTATAGGGTGGCTATTAGTTAGAATCAACTTGATGGCAACACGTTTATGTATGTAATAAAATGTATGTGTAAATTTATATATACTGTATTTTTACACAAATAACATGTGCCTTCTGCATTTGTTTGCCAGCTGTGTCCTCCCCCGACAAGGTACCCTTATGAGCAGCACCATGCCAATCCTCCTCCGCATGGTTCCTGTAAAAAAATATTAGCATAATGCACTTACAAAAATACCTCTGGGGGAAGAGCTTGCTGGCAAACAAATGCAGAAGGTGTTCATTATTTGCATAAAAAATCTGGTAATGCTTCCAATTCCAAAGACAAAGATTAAATTTATAAAGATATTGAATAATAAAAGAAAATAATAATGAAACTGAAAAAAAAAATGAGGTATTTGACTTGTGTCAGAACTGACTTATGACAGAGTCATCAGAATGGAACCCGGATATAAGTTGGGGACTATCTCCAACACACACACACATACATGCATACATATACATACTTATGTGTGTGTATATATATATATATATATATATACACACTTAAGTATACTTATGAGTCAGAATCAACTCGACAGCACTGGGGTTTTATATATATATACACACACATCTACCTATACACATACATATTTATGTACTATTTGAGGCCTAATATTTTTCTATAAAATTTTAGTAGCATATTATTACCATTTAGTACAATACAGACATTACGATACCACAGTACAATTTCTTTCTTATATGATTTATTATATTATTTGATATCAGGCATTTTCTGCATCTATCATTGACACGTTTGCTTTCACAGTGTAATTACAGTCATGCATCCCTTAACATCCACGAAACGTTCTATGAAATAGGGCATTACATGATTTGGACATTGTGGGAACACCATATTATACACTTAGCAAAGCTATATGGGATACCTTTTGCTTTACTTCCAAAATGATACTTCTCCTTTACCCCCTGCTGCTGCTGTCACTGGCACTGGTTTTGTTGTGTTTTGGAGCCAAAAAGCACTTCATGGTAATACTTTCAAAAGAAAATTAAACAGATAATACGTCGCTACAACAACCATAAGTCATACAATATAGAAGATTGGATGCTGCTGCTGCCTATGAGTCAAAGTATACAGTAAATTTTTATTTGTAAGGGGAAGTTCACATTAAAATAATGATAGAGAGTACAGTACAATACATACATAAGCCAGTAACGTAAGTGTTTATTATGCCTATCAAGACATATGTATTATAGGTTACATATGTACAGTACCGTCATACATCCCCTGGCAGTTTAATCGATTTGTACACGAGACATGAGATACACGTGTTGCGTGTGGAAAGCCGTTGCATTTACTATGTCTGGTTACACCTGCTATGCTAGTTCTCCAATCAGGATTTCTAAACTCTGTTATAACCTTATGGGACCACAGATATATATGCAGTCGGACATTGTCCAAACAGAGGTTATGTGGTACATAACTATATAATAATCCATAGTGCTAATCACCTTCTTCTGGATCATCACAACAAAGTTTCTTTAATTCGGGGACTACGTATACTACCATATGACATTATTATTGCATATTTAATTTACCATCCACTCCAATAACGGTCATGGTTTCAGCTATCGTTGTACCTGTGTTTATACAACATGGTTTATTTAGTCACTTTATTTGTTTTTTTTTTAAGCCCAGGTGGAGCAGTGGTTAAGTGCTAGGGCTGCTAACAAAAAGTTTGGACGTTTGAACCCATCAGCCACTCTGCAAGAGAAGGATGTGGCAGTCTGCTTCTGTAAAGATTACAGCCTTGGAAACCCTATGGGACAGTTCTATTCTGTCCTATAGGGTCGCTGTGAGTCGTAATGGACTCGATGGCAACGGGTTTGGTTACAGGTATCTGAGTTTAAACCTTATTGCTGTACTTCAAGGTCTAAATTTCCTCACCATCAGTAAATTTGGTATGCATATTCTGTTTAGCAACCCAAGTGCTTAATAAAAATGTGTGGTCACTCTAAGTAATATTTTCTCACGTTAAAGCCTTTCGAAATCACTTTCTTTTCCCTGGGTAATGGTTTTCTTCCGGGATGGAGAGAACAAAACACTCTCAAGGAAGCACAGAAGAAAAAATATATATTCCGTTGTCCTTAGGCACTTGGTATTTAGGGAATCCTGTAATTGAACTATTGATTATACACAGTTTCTGAGCACAGTTGGCAAGAAAGGTTAAGTCTTTGGGGTCTGTGGCCAGGGCCAGGTTTAGCCACCTTACTTCTTTAGAGCAGCACAGCATGTGTGATTCTGTGTGAGAATTTCACTCTGTGGAAAGCTTAAAGCTTACTCTGCTCCCCAGAGACCAAGATAAAAGTCAAAATATTTATACTAACTGCTCCACAAAATGCTCAAAGCAGGTGATCCCATGCATTACATTACTTTTTCCATTGTTCTATTAAGTTAAAATGAGTGGACAAAATTTGATCAAATTATGTGCCCCAAAATGCAAAAGTGTTTTTTAAAAATAAGTTTTTTGGAAAAGCAATGTATGGTGTGTCAGTAATATTTTAGAAATTACTTACTTTCTCAGGCATAAGTCTAAATAAAATACTAGCACTGTGGTTTTGAGACAGAAAACAAGAAAAGCAACAATTTCCTTCCTTGCAAATTTTCTACTAAATGCTAGCAACAATTTTTAAAGTAAGAAATTTCTGAGAAAACTTGTCAGATTCATGGTATGTTCATGACGAAGTCCTACACGTTTAACAAAATGAAGGGAGATGCACTGCCCCAGCAGATGCCAAAATATGTTGAAAATATTTTTTAAAAAAAAGTTAATTTATTTTTTTATTTAAAACTTTACTCATATTTTAAAAGTGGAAATATATTAACACAGTTCAAAATATATCTGTAGATTAAATCACTATATACAGAATTGCTGGATCAAAGAATAAGTTTTCTTATAATTTTGATAAATACTGCCAAATTGCCCTCTATAAATTTATACTTTTACTGACAATCTACAAGAAAAAATTGCTTCCCCACATCTTCTAATACAGAGTTACCAAAACATTTTTATATTTTGTTAATCAGGAAAATGATAAACAATACCTCAATGTGTTTCAACTTGCACTACTCTGACGAATGAGATCATGCCTTTTTTCATATGTTGGAGAGAGATATTTCCTCTATAAACTGTTCATGTCTTTTACCTCGTTTTATTGGTTCATAGGCCTGTTTCTTATTGATTGTGGAAGCTCTTCGTATATTAAGTAAATTAGCCCTATGTCTGTGACATGAGTTGCAAATATTTCTCCCCAAATCAAAATCAATCAAGGACTTATGTGGCAACTAAAACCATAAAATTCCTAGAAGAAAAAAGGGGTGTGGCTGCAGGACCTACTTTTTAAAAAGGGATTATCAGATATGACAACAAAAGCACAAGCAGCAAAAGTCAAAATGGATAAATGGGACCTCATAAAAATGAAACACTTTTGGTCATCAAAGGACTGTATCAAAAAAGTGGAAAAACATTATGAGGAAGAGGAGGAAGGAGGAGGGAAAAACACTAGGTAGTAGATAAGTGGTAACTTTGGTGAAGGGTAAGACAGTACACAATACAGGGGAAGTCAGCGCAACTTGACAAGGGCAAAGTCATAGAAGCTTCACAGACATCCAAATGCCCTGAGGTACTGAACAACTGGGCAGAGGGCTAGGGACAATGGTCTTGGGGGACATTTAGCTCAATTGGAATAACATAGCCTATAAAGAAAATGTTCTACATCCAACTGTGGTGAGCAGTGACTGGGGTCTTAAAAGCCTGTTAGCAGCCATCTAAGATACATCTACTGGTCTCATTCTGGTTGGAGCAAAGGAGAATGAAGAAAACCAAAGACACAAGGGAAAGATTAGTCCAAAGGGCTAATGGACCACAACTACCACAACCTCCACTAGACTGAGACCAGAATAACTAGATGTTGCCAGGCTACCACCATCAACTGCTCTGGCAGAGATCACAATAAAGGGTCCCAGACAGAGAGGGAGAAGAAGGTAGAACAAAATTCAAATTCACACACACAAAAAAGATCAGCCTTGGTGGTCTGACAGAGTTTGGAGAAACCCCAAGAGTATGGCCCCTGGACACGCTTTTTAACTTAGTATTGAAGTCACTCCTATGGTTCACCCTTCAATCAAAGATTAGACAGGTTTATGGGGCCAACGATAACACACATGAGGGACGTGCTTCATAGTTCAATCATGTATATGCGACTAATGGGCACACCAGCCCAAAAGCAAAGACTAAAAGGAAGGAACGGACAGAAAAACTGGACGAATGGAAACAGGGAAAGTGGGGTAGAAAAGCAGAGACAATTGACATATCCAGGGGTTGGCAACCAATGTCACAAAACAATTTGTATATTAACTGTTTAATGAGAAACTAATTTGCTCTGTAAACTTCCACTTAAATCACAATTTTTTTTTTTTTTTTTAAGTGAAAAGACTACCTATAGATTGGGAGAAAATCTTTGAGAACCATGTTTGAGAAGGGTCTAATATCAAAATATATATATATACACATATATGATGAAAGAGTTACATATATTAGTGACGAAAGAGTTGATCTGTTTAGCCTACACTCTTTCATCAGAAGCTTTGTGGAGAAATAATCTATTTTTCTTTTTTCATTCAAAACATATCTCTATTTACTATATTCAACTTTACTCAGCCTTTACTCTCATTAATTTTTTCATTTCAATCTATATCCCTTAAAAAGCTTAAAATTCACTTATCAAATTATCTTTCTCCATAAACACATTTGGAGCCCTGGTGACACAGTGGTTAAGAGCTATGACTACTAACCAAAAAGTCAGCAGTAGGAATCCAACAGCCGCTCCTTAGAAGCCCTATGGGCCAGTTCTACTCTGTTTTATAGAGTCGCTATGAGTTGGAATCAACTTGACGGCAATGGGTTTGGTTTTTCTTTTTTTAATAAGCACATTGGCCAATGTAGGTAGCATGATGGGAAAAAACAGTATGCAGTGAATTAGGAAATCTGGATTTTACTCTCAATTGCCATGGCTTTATTACATGTTGTTGGATTATTCCTCTCATCTTTGTGGACATCAGAGAGGTTGACCTCAATTATCTCTAAGAGTCCAAGACTCTCCAGGTATCATATTCTCAAAAAAGCCCAGAAAAGCCACAAAGTAGTCCAGGTGCTTTAAATAAAATTAGAATTCACAATCTCCAAGCTAGAACTCTTCATGGTTGGCATTCTGACAGTAGATTTTGGCCTTCTTTTTCTTTTGTGTTTAGAGTGAGAAGAGGGGACTTAGTCTATTGCTAGAAACCTCCTACTAGATTTTTAGGGGATGGCAAATTTTAATGGGGTATGGTTTTGTTTTTTGTTTTTTTGTTTTTTGCTGTTGTAATTGTTTTTAACAAATACACTGGAGAATCATGCAATAATGCCAACATGGGATGTAATGCTCGGCCACGAGTCTGCACACTCCTTTGCAACTGGTTCCGTGACAGCAGAACATTTCATCTTGCCTTTATTGCTTACTATGACCCCCATATTATCTTCAAAATAAAGGAACATGCCATTGTTTCTCCAATATGTCTGTTGTTATGGAATTATCACTGCTGGGTTACCTTCTTTCTGAGCTCTGATTTCCCTTTCTTGACTGTGGCTATCACCATGTCACCCACACCAGCAGCAGGAAGTCTGTTCAGTCGTCCCTTAATCCCCTTCTCAGAGATGATATACAAATTTTTGGCTCCCATGTTGTCAGCACACTTGATCACAACTCCTACCTGAAGACTCAGGGAAATCGGAATTTTGCACGTAGCATCTACTCGTCCTCACTTCAACATCTTGAACACCAGAAAAGCTCATGCTGGTTTTGGTCCAAAATTTTAGATGTTCTTTGATGAACCAAAACAACTCATGAAAGCACTAAATATTTCAAATATATCTATAGACTTCAGGAGCTTTGTTTCATTCCTCTTCTCTATCAGGAGAGAAGCAGATAGGCAGAACTGGCTGAGGGGTGGCCCTAAGGCTATGTGATCTTCAGCAAGTTGGTGAACCTCTCTGAACTCCATTTCTTCAGTGTAAAAAGAAGCCATGCTAGGCCTGTCTATTCTGCAGGTGATTGTGGGAACCAAATATGGTAATATATCTGAGATTGTTTGATAAACTGTAAGATAATATTCAAATGTAAAATATTTTATTACAGTTAATCTTATCATTATTTTATTCCTTATCAGTATTTTATTTTTTCTTTAAAAAAAAAATGATAAAATGTTTTCAGTCATGAAGGAATTATCTCTTGACATTTACCTTCATTGTAGAGAAAAATAGGAGAAAAATAATGCATGGTAGGAAATGTTTTTAATATTTAAAAAGGCATAAGGTATGCATATATACCATTTTTAAAATATATGTGTTCCAATTCTTTGTACATGTATAAAGCTGCAATTCTTTGTACATGTATAAAGCTTATACATATACAAGTATAAAGGACAGGGCTACTATCCCTAAGTTTCTATTTATTTTTCTGATTTCTCCTATTTTGATTTGCAGTTGAAAATCTGTATAAAAAGGAGCATATACAGAAAAGTTTTTTTTTTTTTTTCAAATTAGAAGCATTTTCATCTTCTACAAGATATAAATTGGGTAGTCTTTGAATTTAAAAGAAAAAGATGCCACAATCAAGTATGTTCAGGCAATGCTATATATACGTGCTTACCTTAGAGATTCAAAATTCACAATGACACACAAAAGGTTCTGAACAGTCTTACTGCAGAGGACTATGTTTAACTTTATTTAATGCACTATTTCCTAAATTTATTTAAGTATGAAATTCTGTTTTTTTAACCATCCATATATTAATATAAGCCCCTAGCGTTTTGTATAACACAATTTGGGGAAAGCTAATTACTGAAAACTGTTGCAAATATGCAGAAGTCATAATAACAAAAAAGACACCCCATGTTTGCCCTATGCTAGGTAAACATGGGCACTTTTTTTTTTTTTTTTTAATTTTCTTGCTAATATTTCTACCTAAATTTCATCCTCGAAAACCCCTGGCCAGTGCATCATCACGCTTGCCGCTATGTGACTAAGGCTGAATGAAAAGCAGAAGATGCTTCTGGCACATGGTACAAAGTATTACAGTTGTTAAAGACCATCACTCATCGTGGGCATGAAACCCTACTGAATTATACCCTAAGGGCCCAGAGGACAAGGGGGAAATTGCACCTGTGAGGAGGCAGGCATAATTGACTTCTGCTGAAAGAGTCATTTTGCCCTTGGCAAAACAGCCAGACCTTGAAAATGGCAATTATTTATTGCCATTGCATCATCTGAAAGTTATGGATAACACACAGTGTGTCAGGCTGTGTATGAAAATAGTAGTCTCAAGTAATAGACTTTTTATAAATTCTGTAGGTATTGAGAACAAAACGTGAGAAATTAAGAACAACTTATTTGCAGATGACCTTTGTGTAGGTTACTATTTCCTACTCAGTGACATCAAGGTTGTGTGAAAACTGACCCACAGTTAAAAAAGAATGACCAAAATATCTGTCTGCACATATTCTGTGAGGAAAAAAAGCAAAAGCTTTATTCTTCCCAAACAAGGAGACTCTTGAGTCTTTTTTAAGTATTTGACTAGAAATGAGCCCCCAAGGGTGAAAAATCCAATAAGATTTGACGGCGACATCACCTCTTTCAAGATGAAGAGACTACTGATAGTTTTAGTATGGTTGTTAAGTATAAGACATATCAGTGGTTTCCAACTTGCAGTTTGGTGGGGAGTCCTAGATTTAACAAGTCAGAAGTTTCACAGAGTAGGGATGTATGTGCAGTCAGAAAAAAATTTTCATATTCTTATTATGGAGCCCCAGTGGCACAATGGTTAAGAGTTCTACTGTTGAAAAACATACCTTGCTCGTGGATAGGAAGACTTAACATTGCAAAAATGTCTGCTCTACCAAAAGCCATCTATAGATACAATGCAATTCTGAACCAAATTCTAACAGCATTTTTTAATGAGATGGAGAAGAAATCACCACCTTCATATGGAAGGGAAAGAGGTCCCGGATAAGTAAAGTATTACTGAAAAAGAAGAACAAAGTAGGAGGCCTCACTCTACCTAATTTTAGAACCTATTATACCATCACAGTAGTCAAAACAGCCTGGTACTGGTACAACGGATACATAGGCCAATGGAACAGAGTTGAGAATCCAGGCATAAATCCATCCACGTATGAGCAGTTGATACTTGACAAAAGGCCCGAAGTCAGTTAAATGGGGAAAAGACAGACTTTTTAATAAGTGGTGCTGGCAAAACTGGATATCCATCTGCAAAAAAAAATGGAACAAGACCCATACCTCACACCATGTACAAAAACTAACTCAAAATGGATCAAAGATCTAAATATAAAATCTAAAACAATAGAGATCATGGAAGAAAAAATAGAGACAACATTAGGGCCCCTAACACATAGCATAAACAGTATACAAAACATTACTAACAATGTAGAAGAGAAACTAGATAACTGGGTGCTCCTATGCTCATCCAAAGACTTCTCCAAAAGAGTAAAAATATTGCCTACAGATTGGGAAAAAGTTTTTAGCTATGACATTTCCGATCAGTGCCTAATCTCTGAAATCTATATGATACCGCAAAAATTCAACTACAAAAAGACAAATAACCCAATTAAAAAATGGGCAAAAGATATGAACAGACATTTCACTAAAGAAGACATTCAAGTAGCTAACAGATACATGAGGAAAAGCTCACAATCATTAGCCGTTAGAGAAATGCAAATCAAAACTACAATGAGATTCCACCTCCCTCCAACAAGGCTGGTGTTAATCCAAAAAACACAAAATAATAAATGTTGGAGAGGTTGTGGAGAGACTGGAACACTTATACACTGTTGGTGGGAATGTAAAATGGTACAACCACACAGGAAATCGATTTGGCACTTCCTTAAAAAGCTGGAAAAACAACTACCATCCAATCCAGCAATCCCACTCCTCGGAACATATCCTAGAGAAATAAAAGCCTTTACACGAACAGATATATGCACACCCATGTTCATTGCAGCACTGTTTACAATAGGAAGAAGATGGAAGCAACCAAGGTGCCCATCAATGGATGAATGGATAAAAAAATTATGGTATATTCACACAATGGAATACTACACATCGATAAAGAACAGTGAGGAACCTGTGAAACATTTCATAACATGGGAGGAATCTGGAAGGCATTATGCTGAGTGAAATTAGTCAGTAGCAAAAGGACAAATATTGTATAAGGCCACTATTATACGAACTCAAGAAATAGTTTAAACAGAATAGTCTTAGATGGTTATGAGGGGGGAGGGAGGGAGGAAGGAGGAGAGGTAGTCACTGATTAGATAGTAGATAAGAACTATTTTAGGTGAAGGGAAAGACAACACACAGTACAGGAGAGGTCAGCACAACTGGCCTAAACCAAAAGCAAAAAAGTTTCCTGGATAAATTGAATGCTTCGAAGGCCAGAGTAGCAGGGGCAGGGTTTTGAGGACCACAGTTTTTGGGGACATCTAAGTCAATTGGCATAATAAAATCTATTAAGAAAACATTCTGCATCCCACTTTGGAGAGTGGTGTCTGGGGTCTTAAAGGCTAGCAAGCAGCCATCTAAGATGCATCAATTGGTCTCAACTCACCTGGAGCAAAGGAGAATGAAGAACACCAAGGGCACAAGGTAATTACTAGCCCAAGAGACAGAAAGGGCCACATAAACTAGAGACTACATCAACCTTAGGCTGGAAGAACTAGATGGTGCCCGGCTATAATCGATGACTGCCCTGACAGGGAGTACAACAGAGAACCACTGAGGGAGCAGGAGAGCAGTGGGATGCAGACCCAAATTTTCATAAAAAGACCAGACTTAATGGTCCAACTGAGACTAGAAGGACCCTGGTGGTCGTGGTCCCCAGACCTTCTGTTAGCCCAAGACGGGAACCATTCCCAAAGCCAACTCTTCAGACAGGGGTTGGACTGGACAATGGGATAGAAAATGATACTGGTGAGAAGTGAGGTCCTTGGATCAGGTAGACACATGAGACTATGTTGGCATCTTCTGTCTAGAGGGAAGATGAGAGGGCAGAGGGGGTCAGAAACTGGCAGAATAGACACGAAAAGAGAGAGTGAAGGGAAGGAGTTGGCTGTGTCATTAGGGGGAGAGCAATTTGGAGTATATAGCAAGGTGCATATAAATTTTTGAATGAGACACTGATTTGATTTGTAAACAAATCAAATTTCACTTAAAGCACAATCAAAAAAAAAAAGAGCTCTACTGCTAACCAAAAGGTTGGCAGTTCAAATCCACCAGCCGTTCCTTGGAAACCCTATGGGGCAGTTCTACTCTCTCCTGTAGGTTCGCTGAGTTGGAATCAACTCGATGACAATGAGTTTTTTATTCTTATTATAGAAAATAAACTTCATCAAAATCTTGACTGATGAAGATACACAAACCACAGAGTACAAAAGCATTTGGAGAGAGCCCTAAAATTTATATGGATTAAAATCAAATAAATATTAGGACACAAGTGTATGGTACAATAAAAGGTGCTTTTCCTACTACATTCCATAAGTATATATATATATACTTACATAAATTTAAAAATAAGTATTATGTTGTTCTTTTTTTTATTTTACAGTTTTATTAAGGCATAATTGATGTACCATAATGTACATAGAGAGAAACAGAGACTGATTATACAATTTAATGAGTTTTAACATATGTATATAACCACGAAATTACCACAATAGTTAAGATAATGAAAATATCCATCACCCCCAAATTTTCCGCTTGCCCCTTTGTAATCTCTGCCTGCCTAGTCCCAGGTGCTTACTGATCTGCTTTCTGTCACTATGGACTAGACTGCATTTTCTAGAATTTTATATAAATGGAACTACACAGTATGCGTTCTTTTTGTTCAGTTAAATAATTACTTTGAGATTCATCCATGTATGCATGAATCAGTAATAGAGGATCCCTTTTTTGTTTTTCCATCCATGTGTTGATGGGCATTTCGTTTTTTTCCAGCTTGAGGCTATTACAAATAAAACTGTTTTAAGTATTTGCATACAAGTCTTCGGATAGACGCTTTCATTACTCTTGAATAAATATCTATGAGTAGAATGGTTAGGTAGTATGCTAGCACCCATTCCCACTGCATTGTTTTCCAAAATGGTTTACCATTTTCTTTTCCTACCAATAGTGTCTTAGAGTTTCAGAGGAGGTAAAATTCTCTTCAACACCCCATAGTATGCATACATACATGTATATCACACAAAGAATTTTTAAAACTACTGGAGACTTGCTCTTGCATTCTTAGTACTGTCAAAATTTATTAGTAGAGGAAATTCCACAGGAGCTCTTAAGTTAACTCTCTGAATTATTGACCTAGCTAAGGTATAAATATTCAAATTTTATACAGGATCAAATCATTTTTTCCTTTTGTTACTCTTAGATGCAACGAATCCACCAAACATGCAAATTATGCCAATCTATTTGCTTGTTGCAATATGGGGCAAAAACATGGAAGAAGGTATATTCTTTCCTCAAGTGTTAGAGACAGCTTCTAAAAATGTTGTCTCTGAGATTGTGTCAAAACTACTACAAGAAAATCAGTTGTTTTAGGAAAAAATACTGAGTGTGCAATGATGTTGCTAGAGGAATTCGGGTTTGTAACTGGGATTTGTATTGAAAATTGGAGGGGAAAATATGTTTTTATTAATGCATTTAGTGTTTCATTCAGGTCATAAGCATGAGCATCCAAACCTGCCTAGCAATGAAGGCAGTCACTGATCTCAAAGTTATTTTGTTCCAGGCTGCCAGTCAAATGAAAATATGTTTGTGCAAATGGATGGTCTAAAGTTTGCAAGTGACACTACACGTAAGCTCCATGCAGCTGGGTACTTCACTTCATTTGCCTCTATACTCCTAGTACCTAGAACAATGCAGAGCATGCAGAAGATGCACAATAAATATTTTATAATGAATTAGTGAAGGATATCAGAAAAAGAGCCAACTAATTCGAACTTTCACACATGATATATTTGAATGGGTTTGGCAGTTATAGATGTGCCATTATTAGAATGGATCTCAATTTTAAGGAGCAACCATTAACATCATTTCTCAAGCTTTTGCACTTCAAAGTCAACTATGAATTCAGCAATTGGGTATTACATAAGTTTTTAATGCCTTGACTTGATACAGGTCTCCAAGACAAGGTTCTTGGTAGGATTTCAAAGGAAAAAATCAGGATGAATCGGTTGTCATTTAAGAATATTCAATTTGGAAAAAAGTTGTTTGACAGTCTTCCTGATGTCCTATCTTTGCCAGAAGAGAGAGAGAAGTGTTTGGAGGTCAATTGTCAAATATGACTTATAGAGACCAACTGTGGGTAAAGATTTTCTCGTTATACTCAAAGCCAGTAAGCAGGCTATATCTGTCATTAACCCCTGTTTATTGACATACATTTTAAAATTGGATGTCTAAAACTTCTGCTTTTATGAAAGCAAACCAGGCTTGACCTTGAAAAGTACATACAAGTGCTATGTCTTCCATGAAAGCTTGTGATAAGTAAACACGCTCAATTCTCACATAGATAGTACATGTTTAAAGTATGTGTGCGTGCATGCATATATATGTAACTATCAGAATTAAAATCTTTCTTTTTTAAGTCATAATATTTGATATACATTACTATTTCAAATACCATTAAAGGAGGTTGTTTTGAAAATGTAGGAAACATCCTAAAGACCCAATAAATAAAATGATTCTATTTGTTTCACAATATATTGCTAGGAATTCTATAATTTTCTAGAACATATGGACTATGCCTCATTTCTTTTCCTCTTACGAGCACCAAGCACAGTGTCTGGCACAGAGTAATAGGCCTTTGACAAAGGTTTGAAGAAATGAGAGAATAAATGATTGAAGAATAGGTGAACAAATGGCATTCCCTTAAGATTCTGCAGAACACTATGACTAAGGTAACAGCAATGTGTGGAGCAAGTCACCCAATCTTTTTTCTTTTATGAACCACAATGATAACTGTATTATTCATTAGCAATGAAATGATTCAAAAACTTCTCCTAACATTGTGAGAAAATGCCATCAAATGCCAAAAATCACAGTCTTACCAATTAGCATAATGAAGGGGTCTTGAAGCACTTACTAATGAAGATCAAAGACCACAGCCTTCAGTATGGATTGCACCTCAACATAAAGAAAACAAAAATCCTCACAAATGGACCAATGAGCAACATCATGATAAACGGAGAAATGATTGAAGTTGTCAAGAATTTCGTTTTACTTGGATCCACAATCAACAGCCATGGAAGCAGCAGTCGAGAAATCAAAAGACACATTGCATTGGGTAAATCTGCTGCAAAGGACCACTTTAAAGTGTTGAAGAGCAAAGATGTCACCTTGAAGATTAAGGTGTGCCTGACTCAAGCCGTGGTATTTTCAATCGCATCATATGCATGTGAAAGCTGGACGATGAATAAGGAAGACCAAAGAAGAATTGATGCCTTTGAATTGTGGTGTTGGTGAAGAATATAGAATATACCATGGACTGCCAGAAGAACGAATAAATCTGTCTTGGAAGAAGTACAAACAGAATGCTCCTTAGAAGCAAGGATGGTGAGATTGCATCTTACATACTTTGGACATGTTGTCAGGAGGGATCAATCCCTGGAGAAGGACATCATGCTTGGCAGAGTACAGGGTCAGCGGAAAAGAGGAAGACCCTCAACGAGGTGGATTGACTCAGTGGCTGCAACAATGGGCTCAAGCATAATAACGATTGTAAGGATGGCTCAGGACCGGTCAGTGTTTCGTTCTGTTGTGCATAGGGTCGCTATTAGTCGGAACCAACTCGATGGCACCTAACAACAACAACAACATCAATTAGCATAACAATTAATCAAACCAGTCAAGCCACAAATATTGAGGAGCTGTCAAGGCCCTTTCATGTGTGGTAGCAATGAATGGGAGAAACCTGATGAGGAAGAAGCCAAATCCTCTAAGGAATCAGTCTCTATCAAACTCGGAGTTGATGTGAGCTTATCCATCAAGCTCCAAACCTATCATATAGATGTGTGTGTACTCACTCCCACGTGTGCATGTGCATGTGTATGTGACTCAATCTCAACTCCAAAAAATGTTGCGAGGCTTAAGGCAGGACTGCATGAATGGCAGAAGCAGTGCCATACCTAAGCTTCTCCTGGAAAATGTCTGAGCCACTGTGCACCCTGACTCCATGTGCCCTGATTAGCAAGGTTTCTCTCCTTCAGCCTCCAGGTAAAGTTGTTCACCATTGACTCTAAGCCTCCTCCACTCCATGGAGGCAGTGATGGTGAGCAAGAAGGATGAGTGACTGTTTAGAACACGGAAACACCTAGTTCAAGAGGGTTCTCCTGGCCAGTCAATGGGTTGGTTGCCAGCCAACTGATGGCCACGAGAATGTCCAAAATTAAAGCATAGAGAGCATTCACTGAAACACACTCTATTCATCACTGAACATCGATATAAAAGCATGAATTAAGATATATAAAGTCACCTTTCACTTTACAAAAGGAAGGAGAATAGTATAAGCATGTATGGGAAATTTTCCAATTAATATTGAATATTCATCTTCAAGATAGAGGAAAGTAAGACTCATACTAAATATGCTTAACGCAATTGAATATACATAGTCCAGAATAACTGGTAGTTGTAAAAAAAAAAAATTTTTTTTATATTTCTCAAGATACCTGGAAAGTAAGAAAGAGAACAGTTTTATGTTCAGTATTAGTGATCATTCTAATACTAAGCAATATAAAATAGTTGAGTCAATAATAATGAAATTCATGCTTTTCTGAGAACATTTTGGAGCAAATTATCCAATGAAAATAAACCCTGGTGAGGATAGATGCCTTCTGATGGATCAAAAAAATGTGTAAATGGAAAGGATACCAAGAGGAAGCCAGGTACCAGGAAGGCTGTTGAGCTTGACATTTTTTTCCTCTTAAATTGACACTCTGAGAACTTACCCAACCCCTTTGATCTTCCCTGACAGGAAACATGTCAGGGACCCAAAGAGTCAAGTGCTAGGTCCAGGTTAGGGAGTCTTCAAACATCATATCATTACCAACTCTCTGTCAGGGTTGAACCAGAGAAACAGAACGAATAGGAGGTATCAAGAGTTTTATTGCAAGGCATTGACTTATGCATCCGTGAGGCTGGCTAGGCAAGTCAGAAATCCATAGGGCAGGTCCTCAGGAAAGGTAGGTTAGAATACTCGAGCATGGGCTGAAGCTGCTGTCCACAGGCAGAATTCCTTTTTCATCAGGGAAACCCCAACTCTGCTTTTAAGGTTTTTCCACTGACTGAGTCCAAGACCTCTGCTGAATTTCCACCGTTTGGGGTAGTTGACTAGACTATACCACAAGCCTGCAGGACATTTTCTGAAACTACTAATTTAAAATTTATCATACTGTTTTGTTTCTTAACATCTGATAATCCAGAGACTGACTTTCTGTAAGTATAAGGAGAAATACTGTAAAAGGTCACTGAGCCTTTCAGAAGCACTAGGGCTTATTTTTATCCCCAGAATCAATTAACTGCAATAAATACAAAACATCACTACAAATAAAAGGAAATATGCTAGATAAATATTATGGCTAAGAGGCATCGATGAATGAATCAGTTAAGGCCACGTGTTTTATCATACACTTGTGTCTACAGACTTCATTTTCACCAATATTAAATCTAAATTATCTTGTTAAAATTATTTATAATTTCAGTTTCTGCTACACTATTAAATAAGAATATTTAGCATGGGAAACTGATAACCTCTTTGTACCTTAGCTTTCTCACTAAAAATATGAGAACTAAATCTCTAGGATTAAATCAATTCTAATGTTGGGTTTTTTTCATATGCTTTAAGAAAAACACAATTTAGAGATATATTTACAAATAGGTTAAAGTAGCATTTATCTACACAGATTGAGCAGAATCATTCTTATAGGACCTGGTATACCTAGAAAATCTGCCCCCTCCCAATATACTGTTTTGTAGCCAAGCTCATTTTCTCTCGCATTTGAATTTTTTACCGTTTGGGTTCTCCACAAGAGGTTATATATTAGTCTCTTTTTCAACAGCTCTGAGTAGAAAAGAGACCCTAACCTTCTTTCTTCATCTACCTTCCCTCATGCACAAAATTAGACTATTATTACCTTTCCTAGTTACCTAAAGGAAACCCTGGTGGCACAGTGGTTAAGAGTTAGGCTGCTAACCAAAAGGTCGGCAGTTTGAATCCACCAGGCTCTCCTCGGAAACCCTGTGGGGCAGCTCTAGTCTGTCCTAAAGGGTCGCTATGAGTCAGAATCAACTTGACAGCAACAGGTTTAGTTACCTAAAGGGTTACTGTTATGTTCCAACGAGATAAGTTTGGTGAAAGAATGTTGTAAATCATGAGCCATTGTACATATTTTAGCCGTTTTTATTTAACAAAAAGAAGTGTTAAGGTAGATCTCAAGTTAATCAGGTGTTGTATCTCCAGGTAGTATTCTCCCATGTCCACCCCTAACTCTGGAAAAAGGAGACTACTGCGCCTCATTGGTCTGTAGCATATTGCTTCCTCTCCACTACACAGTGTATATACATTGGATTTCTTCTCAGCTCCATTCTTCTTTTCATTGACTTCCTAGATCGCTCCTTCCACATCTCAGAGCAAAGCCAAGTGAGGGCTGAAGTAGACCATGAAATAACAATTCTACATGAGTAAGAAGTCTATCACTCACTCAGGATGCTTCTGCTATTATCCTGTAAGAGCTACTCCTAACATGGTCACCAGCATAACCAGTTCAAAGCTCTGCTGAAGCCACTTGGTTCCCACCACAATGTAAGCACCAGGGGAGCAAGGGGTTTTGTCTGTTTTGTTGATTGCTGCATTCCAGTTGCTGGGATAGTGCCTGGCACATAATAACTACTCAATAAATATTTGAAGAGTGAATTAACCTTCTTCAAATGTGTTTCCTTAACAATTTCAAGAGTTCTTTCTCACACAGCAATCACGTACACAAAGTTACTATTACTGTGCTATAGTGTTAACCGCTGGTTCCTTTTCACTCGTGCACTGAGGAAGTGCTAGGGCACAAACCTTATCCTGATTTGAATCATCCCCTCCTTCGTCATGCTGACTGTGTTCTGTCATCTGAGTCACCTCCTCTGTTTCTTTATCTTAGGCTATTACACTCTAACACTGCCATTTCCTGGAATCTGAACTGATATATAGGAAAGTCCCTATTTTTGTACATACTGTATCCCTGAAAAAAAATCACAAAGTTTAGCATCTGAAAGTTGGACAATAGATATGCATGTTATGGTTTTCTCCACAGAACTTAAATATGGAAAACCACCACAACAAAAACCCTCCTGAATTAAATTTCTTTCTGGCACTGCCTCCAATGAGGCCAAACAATCCTTTTGGTGGGTGATAACCTTCACAGGTATCTATGAATTTCTGGCCTGGGAGTCCGGTGGTCATTTCTCTGTCATGCCACAGTTGCTTAGTCTGGCATGGCCCTTCCCCAAAGACCTGCCACCTTCTAAAAGAGCCAGGTCAGAAAGTCCCTTCCTTAGTACCGGAAGCAAAGAGCATTCACCTGCTCCCACCTCTGACTGAGCATAGAGAACACCTCCAGACTGCACCATTACCTGCTGACAGCCCAGCACTCTGCTTACACACTCCTCCTCACCAAGGAAGGAGCACCCCACTGAGGCGGAGGAAACTTGAGCCACAAAACAGGATCCCTGCCCTGAATGCCAGCCCAGTGTGAACAACAAGGGAGGATGACCTACACAATACCTTGAAATCATTAGGTAGCTGATACCTAAGAAATGAACTAGACACAGGCAATGCGTGTCAATACCTAATTGCCAAAGTGCAAGTTAAATAAAATTTGAACATGTGCAGGATGAACACTGCACAGTCGCTGTCAGCAAGCACTGCTACACCTCTTCATTACCTATTATGCTATTAACCTAGCAATTTTTTCCCATTTATATTTCACAGATCTAAAATACTGGAAAAGCTTAGTAGTGAAACCCTTTCAAAGCAAACATTGCTAATGCCTCCTGTAAAAATGTCTCCTACAAAGATGTCCGCTGCAGTCGCATAATGGAAAGCGCATGCTAGATCTCTTGAAGTCTTTCCAAGCTGAGTGGTACCAGGAAGATCCTCCTCCAATACTCAGAAGTCATTTTTATTATGCATGTGTCCTTCTTCCACTATCTAAAAATCTCCTGACTGCAGTAACTTATGAAAAACCTACCTTCCTGGAGTTTGTACAATTTTCCAGTTTCATGCTCATGCCTTCATGTAAAACTAGCACTACAAGCATTTCAAATTCTGTCAGTTTATATTTTTTATAGCTGAAACTTCTAATATGGTTGAAATCTTAAAATGTACTTGAATGAAGTATACATACAGGACTTATTCAATTAGGAAAAAAATGGTTATTTTCTAAATGTATTACACAACTCAAATATAAACAGAAATTAGAGAACTAAACTGGCCTTGCTTGGATCATGAAACATATAATTCTACTAAGCTCACCCAGAATGCAGTAAATTCTCATTATTCGCAGTAGCTGTATTCTATAGAGTTGTCACAGACGCTGAATTAACGACATACTGAACCATTGTTCCTAGGGAAAAACCAAGGTTAGGTGCCTGCAAGCCTCTGGTCACAACGCTTTCATCAACAAATCAATATATAACCCTGTTTCATGGGTGCATCTGTTTTAAAACACTGTATTTCATGTTATTGTTATTGATTGATTAACACTGAACTCATTGCAAACAGCACTATAACTCATGCTGAATGAAGCTTATCAAACACATGTATTATCTCTGAAGGCGTATCACAGCCTTCTTGCACTTAGGAACACTATACAGGGCTTCACAACTACACCTGGGAGTCATTTTAAACAGTGAAATCACCAACAAAAAGCACAAAAATGTGAAAACCATGGGGCTAAACATACCATGAAAAGGACACTGCTTGTTTATAGCATGAGAACTAAAACAAGAAAGCAGAGCATCGCAGCTGATGACTCAAACTTTTTTGTTGCTCTGCGAATGTCCATAAATGACCGTGAAAGAGCTGTGAGTACTGATCTGGGTTACAAATAAATTTTAGCAAGTAGTCAAATTCTCAAATACAGAATCTGAAAATAATGAATATCAAATGTATATTTCCCTGGACTCTCACACTCGAATCCTGCTTTCCACAGAGAGCCTTGGACCGTAACTAGAATGTCTAACAGAGAACTTGAATAACAAGACTAATGGTAAACTTCTCTTTTACTAAATTAATATACAAATGTTATCGCCTGAAGCTAATAACTTCAAAGAACTAACATTAAACCAAACAGGCCCCTATGGTGTAGCTAATGTCCTCATAAATCTTCAGATGAGAGTCATTTTACAACTATGAAGAATAAGGCCTACGCTCAATAAAAGTTTCGGGAAGAGTGAACTTTCTTTTAAAAACACAAAGCAGATGCAGAAGAAAGGCACAATGCTATGAGAGAACATTTGCTAGAAGTCTTTCTGCTCTCGCTGCCTATTTTTACCCTTAGAAAAATTACTTGAAAGAAGTGGGGAAGAAAATAGGCTTCCAGTTAGCATTCTCAGCATATTGTCACAGATGTTGTGGGGTAGGCTCTATTGTAATGCAAATCTCTTACCTGTCAGAGTCAAACATGACAAGTTTGCTGACACACTCAATTGATTAATACCTAGAACTAGATCTCAGTTTGAGTGGTGTAAGTATTAAATAGTATTTCAAAAACTAATGTTTTGAGGGACGACCTTGGGTAATTTAGTAGACAGGTTAAAGATATATACACTTCTATCTTCATATTAGCAGATAGAACAGTACAGTCCAGATTTGAATGACAATATCACTGTTTTGGATTGAATTGTGTCCCCTGAAAATGTGTATCAATTTGGCTAGGCTGTAATTCCCAGTATTATATGACTATCCACCATTTTGTGATCTAATGTGATTTTCCTATGTGTTGTAAATCCAATTTCTATGATGTTAATGAGGTGGGATTAGTAGCATTTGTGTTAATGAGTCAGGACTCAATCTACAAGATTAGATTGTGTTTTAAACCAATCTCCTTTGAGATAAAAAAGAGAGAAGTGGAGCAGAGAGACGGGGGACCTCATATCACCAAGAAAGTAGTGCCAGGAACAGAGCACGTCCTTTGGACCCAGGGTCCCTGAGCTGACAAGCTCCAACACCAGGGGGAGATTGATGACAAGAATATTCCTCCAGAGCCCATAGAGAGAGAAAGCCCTCCCCTGGAGCTAGAGCCCTGAATTAGGACTTCTAGCCTCCTAGACTATGAGAGAATAAATTTCTCTTTGTTAAAGCCATCCACTTGTGGTATTTTTGTTATAGCCACACAAGATAACTAAGACAAACACCATTATTTAAAAAGAAAGCTATATAAGATTTTAATTGCAGAATCTAGGTGGTGGGTACATGGATATTCACTGTACAATCCTTTCAACATTTCTGCATATTTAAATTTTTCATAATAAATTGTTGGCTGGGAGGGAAGCAAGGCATATAGGAGTTAGTCTATTGAGTTCAGTTTATCACATACACATGGCTGCAACACATATTGATGACATAATTGAGCATCCTAAATCCAAAGGCAGTCTACATGCTGTCCCCAGGTTGGGGGCACTCCTGAGCACTATAATAAATGTTAACAAGAAAATATTTTAGAGACCAGTCTAACCTACTGTGATTGGATGAATATCTGTGGTTCTACACACCCAGTCATCTTTACTCTTGACATAGGAAGCCAAGGACCTAGTAAAAAAGGCATGAGTTTTCATAGTTCAGAGCTTGACCCCACTGCTCATACTGATCAAACTTCCTGATCTTCCCCCCATATGGAAAAAACCCAGACATTGATCACAATTTTACATAGTTGATATAAAGATTAAATTAGTAGATGTGTATAATTGCAAGCAGAGCGTGAGCACATTGTCAGCAACCACTGGTTATGATTCTACGTTGGCTGAAACTCTCCTCAGGCAAAGGAATGCCTAAAATTGATGATAGCTATTATACTTTTCAAGGATGTCAACTTATTATTACTGTCTAGCATAAAAAATATATAAACAAATCCTCTTCATCAGACTCTGTCTTCATTAACTTCCATACATCTACAGTAAAATATTTGGGTTTTTGAATGAAGACCCTGAGGTATTGAAAATTCCAGAGGCGTCTACTGAATCATGTAAACAGTAAACGTAGCTCAGCTGTTCACTCTTCCACAGGAACCCAGCTCCATCTCACCCTACTGCCTTCTATTTTACCTATTAAGATTTTGAGAAAGAGGAAAAGAAACAGCAGGAGATAAATTCATCAAGTGACTCTTTTTTTGTTTGTTTGTTTGTTTAGCATACGCCGTGCCCAATAGTGTTAAAAGTCTGTGTACTTCAGAGAATCGATGCATCCAAATGCCAAAGGAACAATCATTTTTGTTCTATCTGAATAATTATTTTAAAGTATACCAAACCCACTGCCCTCGAGTCAATTCCGACTCATAGCGAACCCATAGCGACCCCATAGGACAGAGTAGAACTGCCCCATTGAGTTTCCAAGGAGCGAACTGCCAACCTCTTGGTTAGCAGCCGTAGCACTTAACCACTACGCCACCAGGGTTTCCAAAGTGTATACATGAACTAGAAAATAAGAAAGATTCTAATATGTTGAATAAAATGGAATATGTAACAATGGGAAGAAATAAACCCATTATATTCAGAAATACTTATTGCTTAAAATTCAACACGACAATTTTTCTCTAAGATAATAAAAGCAAATTTTAACTTTAAAGATGGCTAAAAATACTGCTTAGACTTAATGAGAGAAATGAAAATGATTACTATTATTAGTCTTGTTGGGGTGGCTGAAATTCAGTGTGGGTATGATGCACTGGTTGCCATGGCATATATTGTTGTAGTCTCCAAATAGAGCATAAAACATTTCTGCAATCAATAACAAGGGCAGAAAGAACGGGTCTTACTGCATAAATTGCAGAACAGCTTTCTTGTCTCTGCTTTGTTTCCTTAAACCACTAGGAGGAGCCACAGCATGGCCGCTAAAGTATGGGACTTTCCAGAACTGTTTAACTGAAAGCTGTAAACAGTAAATTTTTTTGGTGATTTCATTTCTAATTTGGCCAGTTTTGTGTCATTTTTTCCCATCTACGGAGCACAGTTTCCAATAGGGAGTAATTGGTTATATGACAGTCAGAGGTCACACCCAAGATGCCATATATCCTCTGAATTTTCGAAGGCCCCTTTCTAGGACTGCCATCAATGTTATCTTGAGCTTTTCCCTTAGGACAGAAACACTAGATATCTCCTCTGGGCCTAAGATATTTTACCAAATAACTTTTTTCTTTCAAAACAAAAATAAAATTCTCATAAAAATTCTATTTTTCAAGAACATGGTAATAACTGTGTGCTTTTAAAAATTAAACATTTTCATTTATTGAGAACAGTTGTGTGCTTATGGTAGCTAGTAGATTTTCAGAATATGCTAAATTCATATTTTTCATACAAATTATATTATTCTCCCTTTCCAATTACTTTGGATTGGTAGTTCTACGTAAGATAATAATCTGACTTTTCAGTGTTTGTCAAAGATGACGATCATGTTTCAAAATTTAATGCTGGAGACTACTCATCTCTTAACTAGAAAATTTTCCTCCTTCAGCCATTATAAGTGCATCAATTTTATGCTTCTCCTCCTGCCTATGATTGACCATATATCCTCCTTTCTCCTTTCCCTCTGTCCTTCCACTCAAAATAAACATTCCTTAAAGTTTTCCCTTTGCTCAATTTTCTTCTCTTTCCATCATCTTTTCCTCAATTACCTCATCCTTTACCGTGGCTCCAAAAATTTACTCTATGAAAAGGCTCATCTCGTCCTAAGAGTAGCGCTGTCCCATAGGGTTTCCAAGGAGCAGGTGGTGGATTCCAACTGCTAACCTTTTGGTTAGCAGCTGAGCTCTTAACCACTGAGCTACCCGGGCTCTAAGGAAAGGATAGTTCCCAGTTTTTCCCTTCAACATCTCCCATTGTTGTATATATGTATTTCTTAAATGAATATTGTATGATTATACTGTATTGAGATATGATTATTCAGTTAAAACTTGCAAAGTCAATACTATCTCATTAAAATTATGGGAAAGAGTATTACCCAAGCGAAATCAGCCTTCGTGCCAACCACCCAAAAAGTAAGAAGTAGATCCACAGACAAGAATCAAGATGGGACCCAGGTAGGCAGTAGACAAGATTGACCTTTCTGTCATGGTCAAAAACTTAAGAAAAAAAGGTGGTAGGATTTGAATTGTGGATGGTGGGTTTGGGGATGAAAATAATATTGGAGAGAGAGACTGGGAGTCAGGGAAAGATGCATGTCTATAGCAAGCTCAAATAAAGAGAAGTTGTAATATTTGGGGAACCAAATGATCTATGTCATACTTGGTATTTAAAAATTTATTCTCCAGTTTAAAATCCCTGAAATACTCAGGAAAAAAAGAGAGAGAGAGAGAGAAATGAGACATTCTATGACATCCTTTTTGTGATTGACAATGTATATTAATGATTTCAAAATTGCCAGAAGTTGTGTGATAGATATATTTACAACATTGACAAAAAAAAAACGAGTAAAAGAGTGGCTGCTGAGGCTCATGGGATTTGGTTCCTCGGTTTGGGAGTCTAAGGTCAGGGTTTCATGGAACATACCAGTTAATTAGCCTAATTACTTGTTTAATGCTTCTGCTCTACCTCCTATTTCTTTGTGTCATGCCTGGTGTCTTAAAAGATTGCAAATAGCCATCCAAGCCACAACAATTGGTCTCTATAGACCTGGAGCAACAGAGGAAGGAGAGTCAGGAATAGCAGGAGGATAAGGAATGTGTGGTTAATTGCCCCCAAGTACAACTGCCTCCTTTGCCATGAGACCAAAAGAACCGGATGGTGCCCGGCTACCATTACTGAACATTTTGATGAAAGATTCAATAGAAGAATCTTGATCAAAAAGGGAAAATGCAGAATAGGATTTCAAATTATCACAGACTCTATGTGGGCAACTCCTGTCTAGAGGTGAGCTGAGAAGGCAGAGGGGAACAGGAGCTGGTTGTATCGACACAGGGAATACAGCGTAGAGAGGAGTGTGCTGCCTCATTAGTGGGAGAACAGTCAGGAGTACATAGCAAGGTGTGCATAAGCTTCTGTGTGAGAAACTGACTTGATTAGTAAACTTTCACTTACAGCACACAAAAAAAAAATTATCATGGACTCTAGACGTCTGGAGCATGGAGGGTGGATGAACCCCTGAAACTATTGCCCTGAGATCATTTTAAACCTTAAACCAAAAATATCCCCTAAAGCACCTTAAGACCAAACAGTTTAGCTTAACTAGTAAAAAAGGCCTGCCTCGAGCATTACACTCTTTTAAGAACATCTATACAGGATCAAGGAAACCCTGGTAGCATAGTGGTTAAGTGCTATGACTGCTAGCCTAAAGGTCGGCAGTTCAAATCCACGAGGTGCTCCTTGGAAGCTCTATGGGGCAGTTCTACTCTGTCCTATAGGGTCGCAATGAGTCGGAATCGACTCGACAGCAATGGGTTTTTTGGTTTATACGGGATCAAACTGACAACAGTAACTTGAAAAATTAGATAGGAACCTTAGGGGACAGTGAGTTTATGTCAATGGTGGAGGAACAGCTGAGAAAATGAGGGTGAGAATGGTTGCACAACTTGAAGAATGTAATCGGTGTTACTGAATTGTACATGTAGAAAGTGCTGAACTGGCATATGTTTTGCGGTGTATATTTTCAACAACAACAAAATAAATAAAATTTAGAAAAAAATAAAATTAAATAAACGACACTTAAAAAAATTTTTTTTAATTATTATTTTGTGTAACTTCAGCATTTTTTAAACTGTTTTTACTACAGACCTGTTTTTTTTATGATGGGCCAACCATCGTTGTTCCACAGAACACAAGAGAAGTGCTGAGTTTAGTGAAGCTTTGTTTGGATTTTTAAACCTCATCTAAGCTGAAGTAGAAAGAAACAAGGAAAGGGTCATTGCTGTTCTCTTGGACGAAAATCAAAGTTCTACTGCTTCCATGAGCATCTTGTTGGCAGGGACAACTGTTGAAAGGCAGAGAAATCCTTCCATAACCCTACTCCCAGGAAGATATTTGTCGAATGAATAAAGTTAGGATCATACGACCTGGCCTCTTACCAACCTTGGAATTTAGGGACTTATTTTTAAGGAAGAGGCTTTACTTCACAATATCAAACGTCAACCTCTAGCTCAGACTTCACTAATCACCTTCAAATTTAGCAGTGCCTTTTTTTGTTTCTTTTTCACTGAAGTTGGTATTTGGCAATATTTCTTCCTTAGGTGTATCAGTAAAAGGATTGATTTATCACGAGACTCTTAAACTACCAAAAAAGTATTCACTACCCTCTCCCCAAGCCAGTTCCTCCTGCTCATTTTATTATTCCCCTTAATAGAATAACTACTTGTCCTCTATACCTGAAACTTTACTCTGTCATTCTCTCCTCTATTTCTAAATTCTGTAGATTTCACTTCTGCAATGTCTCTTTAATTTTTCCTCCTTTTTCTTTCCAAGCTATAACCCTAATCCAGACCTCATGACTTCTCATATAAACTCTTCAAATCACCTCTTAACTGTCCTCATTTTCCCACATATTCTTCTGCATCCCCTACACTTCTATCGGCTAGTTTTCATGAAAGCAACTCTGACTTCCTGCACAGCGTTCTTCATACAGAAGACGCCAGCTTCTCTGTGATTTGCGCAGCATACAGACTGAATAGGTAGGGTGAAAGGATACACCCCTAACACACACCTTTCCTGATTTTAAATCACACAGTATCCCCTTCTTCGGCTTGAACAGAGCTGCCTCTTGGTCTATGTACAAGTTCCTCATGAGCACGATTAAGTGTTCTGGAATTCCCATTTGTTGCAATGTAATCCATAAGTTGTTATGATCCACACAGTCGAATGCCTTTGCATATTCCATAAAACACAGGTAAACATCTTTCTTGTATTCTCCACTTTTAGCCAAGATCCATCTGACATCAGGGGCGATATCCCTCGTTCCATGTCTTCTTCTGAATCTAGCTTGAATTTCTGGCAGTTCCCTGTGGATGTACTGCTACAACCATTTTTTGAGCCATCTTCAGAAAAATTTTACTTGCCTGTGATATTAACGACATTATTCGATAATTTCCGCATTCTGTTGGATCACCTCTCTTTGGAATGGGCAAAAACATGGATCTCTTCCAGTCAGTTGGCCAGGTAGCAGAAGAACAAAACATATAATTCCTGCTTTCTAGTTGTCTGAACTAAGTCTAATTCAATAGGGACTTACAGTTGACAAACCTCAGTGCCCCATGCTAGGGATACAAAGATGACTAAGACCCTTTCTTCCTGCTCTCAGGGAACTGAGTCCATGGGGATACAAACGTGTACATAACTATGTCTCAGGGTTGTGGGAGGTTTAATAGAGGAAGGTTTAAAGTGTAATAGGGGCACTAACCAGTAGTCAACTCCAATTTGGGTTATTCTGGAATACTATTGAAGAAAATTACAACTCTCTCTGGTTCGGAATGGGGTTCTTTTGAAATAAGCCCATACTGGCATTAATATCACTCTACATTTCATTTTAAAATGTATTAAGCGATTCCTCACATACTGCATTACCAAGTGTAACAACCCTGTGAGACATGCGTGATTATCCCCATATTTCGAATGAGGAAGTGTGTCTCCAAAAGAAGTGGCCTGCTCAAAACCATGAAACTAGTAGATCCCAGAGCTTTTTATAAAAAAAATTTAAGTCTTAAAATGCTCTATCACTAAATTTCACACCAGCACGCTCACAAAAGGTAGGCATACAGAACTGGTGGATTGCAGAAACAAAAAAATAGAATAACATGAAGAAATGTCGCAAGCGTGTGTTGTGTATTAAAACTTTCAGATTGAGAAACATAAATTAAATATTAGATGGGAACAACTACATAAGGCAGCCGAGGCTTTATGAAAAAACAGAAAAATAAAGATTAACTAAAGCCAGACCCAGATTGGTTGTATCCAAATATACCCACAGATAATCTACCCTTTATAGAAAATTGTTTAAAAAGAAATTAATTGGTACTCTTATGTAATAATGATATGCCTGACAACAAGCTACAACGGAAATGCCCCTGAACTACACTACCTAATTATTGCCAATATCGGAAGGGGATATTTGTGCAAAAAAAGAAAGACATGGCCAATGCCTTTGCTTCCAGTCCTGCAGTATGTTATTTATAGAAGGAATAAAAATTAGAGTGGTTGATGGTGTTTGCTTTCAATTTATAGTCGCTTTGGATAAAACTGTCAGCCCTCTCCTCTTGATTTATTTCCTGCAGTATAATTAAGCTCTTTTTTCTATATTATTGAATACAGCAAACAATGGAAAATCATTGAAAGTTTTTTTAGGATGCAGTAACTTTTCTTTTTTCCTTCAAGTTTATATCTACCTCAACTGAACTTGAAAATTATGAATAAATCATTTTATCTGAAGGATCAATGACACCTTCAAATTCACTTTGATAAAAAAATACAAAATTATAAGAAATAATCACAAACTTAGGAAAATTATGATTTCTGCTAAGAGACCATAGACATCAATAGAATATACACATAAAGGTAACTAAATGGCAGTTCCCAAACATTGCATTCCTAAGCAAAAAGATAATGTCAGAAGAACTAGGTGGTGTACCACAACCACTACCGACTGTTCTGACAGGGATCACAACAGAGAGACCCAGAGAGAGCAGGAGAAAAACGTAGAACAAAATTCAAATTTACAAAAAAAGACCAGACTTACTGGTCTGACAGAGACTAGAGGAACCCCTGAGACTATGGCCCCCAGACACTCTGCTAATGCAGAAAAGAAACCACTCCCAAAGCCCACTTTTCAGATGAAGATTATACAGGCCTATAAAACAAACAGTAAGACATGTGAGGAATGTGCTTCTTAGTTCAATCAAATATATGAGACCACATGGGTAATACTTGCCCAAAAGCAAGGCTAGAAGGCAGGAAGGGGCAGGAACTGGATGAATGGACACAAGGAATCTGGGGTGGGAAGAGGGAGCGTGCTGTCATATTTTGGGGATTGCACCCAGTGTCACAAAACAAAATGTGTAAACATTTTTGAAGGAGAAACTAACTTGTGCTGTAAACTTTCACCTAAAGCACATTAAAATTAAAGAAGATAATGTCAGACAGATGAGTCCTTCAATGGGGGACAAAAGGACATTTTCTGGGCTTGAAATGAAGCAAGATGATGTGTGAAAGGTACTGGGCTAGGAACGAGTGAGTAACAATAGTTTTTAGTACAGGTGGGTGTCTGTTTTACCTTACTATCTTGAACCTGTACTTAACCCATCTGAAAAAATAAATATGCTGTATTAGATAACCTGTAAAGTTCCTTCCTGTGGTATTCAGCTCACCTATTGTTGTTTTGTTTTTGTTGTTGATTTGTGACTTAGAAGGCCCTATGAGTTACAGAGTACAACTGCTCTATAGGATTTTCTTGGCTGTAATCTTTACAGGAGCAGATCATCAGGCTTGGATCTTCTATGGTACCCCAGGGTGGATTCGAACTACAATCTTTTGGTTACCAGACCAGTGCAAACCGTTTGTGCCACCCAGGAATATTTATCTCTTCTTTTGAAGCTTCCATTTCTGTATTTTTAAGCAGGCATAGGCCACGCCCATGTTCACATCCTTTCTTCTTTTTCTACTTTTGCCAAGACAAGAATAGGAGCTAAATTGGGGGATGGGAAAGAAGAAAAGAAGTAGCATCTACAGAGAATGTGAGTTTTCTATAACAAACTAGATAGGTAGGGTAACTTAGATCAATTTCTTTCTAAACTTCATTGTCTTCACCAATAAAATGGAAATAATAATTTAAAAAATAATAATAATAACGGAAACCCTGGTGGCATAGTGGTTAAGCGCTATAGCTGCCAACCAAAAGGTCAGCAGTTCAAATCTACCAGGTGCTCCTCGGAAACTCTATGGGGAAGTTTTATTCTGTCCTATAGGGTCCCTGTGAGTGGGAATCGACTCAACGGCAATGGGTTTGGTTTGGTTTATTCTTTAAGATTGTTCTGAGGACTAATAAGATGATCCATATGCAGTTCACAACGCATAGAAAGCACTTAGTAAACCCTGGATATTATTCCATTATTTATTTATAGTTGGGAGGTGAAAGGAGAAACAGAGCTAGTCCAGGTTCATTGATGTCCTCTCTTCCTTTTATTTTCCTTTTCATTGCCAACATGTCACAATTCCATTTCACTTTATATGATAATCTATACAGAATATCACATCATATTTTAATTTACTAACGAGAACGTAGGCCTTTTGTATTAGCATTTATATTATTTATTTGATAATTTTAGCTCTTTGTATTGGTCACAGGAAAATAGCAGGGTCCCCTTTTGATGGGAAATGTTTTCTTGCTAAAACTGTATTGCTTTCTAATTTAGGCCCTTGTCATTGTGTTCCCACAAATGAGACAATTTAACAGTGCATGGGTGGATTCTCCGGAGACTGAGAAGGTTCATGAAAATATTCATAAGAGAGGTGTGTCATTTTCCCTCAGCACTACCCACTGCACCCAATTTAGAAAAACAAACTCTCAGCAGATGGGTCTCCTGGCCTTTTTCCAATACATAATTTGAATTGTTTATCAAAGACACCACAAATCAAAAGCTGACAGATGTTGCAAACAATTTTTGTATTTCAGAGAATCAAGTGCCAAGGCCAGTATAAGGCATTTCTTCAATTATCATACCTTTGGATGATCTGCTTTTTAGAGTATGGTAGCTAGTGGTCTAAGTAGTTTGAGATTTTTCTAAGGTTTAAACATTTCTTACTTTCAATTATCTATCAAGTCAGATGGACAGTGGCTGACCTCTAACAAAGTGCAGTGGCCCGTAAGAAATAAGCTTCTGGTTTTAATCCAGTTCCCTAATGGAAAACCACCTACGTTACACAACTCATCACCCAACATGTAACCATTTAGACTGAAGGAACAATGGCCAGACGTGGTCCTGCATTATTTAATACTTCAGTCAATATCCTTAATGATGGAATAAGGAACATGCTCATTAAGTCTGCATAGGAAGCCAGGCTGGGAATGAAGGCTGTGGTTAGCATCTGAGATACTAATCAGCTTGTTATGACCACATCTAATTGGATCCTTGATGAAAAGCAACACAACAAAACCCAGTAGGAAGAGTTCAGGCAAATACATGCTAAAGGGAAGAAAGATAAGATGGAAAAGCACTGAACTTGTCAGAAGCTCTGAGGTCAAGTCTTCACTTCGCCATTTATTAAATAAATAACTATATAGATTTAGATATAGATATATAGATATAGATGGAGCCCTGGTGGTGCAGTGGTTAAGAGCTCCAGCTGCTAACCAAAAAATCAGCAGTTTGAATTCACAAGTTGCTCCTTGGAAGCCCTATGGGGCAGTTCTACTCTGTCCTACAAGTTCGCTATGAGTCGGAATCTACTCAATATAGGTATAGATATTTAAATCTTGAGCATATCACTCTGCTTCTCTATACTTTAGCTTGCCAACTACAAAATGGGGATAAAAATGCACTACTATTTTGTGAAATTTAAACTTCATCTGCATATTTGATATTTAAAATGAAAACATGAACAACATGCACTCCAGAGAACAAAACTTCAGCTCTCTGTTATCCTACTTGTATCAAAAGTCTTGTTAAGGAAAATATATTTGAGTACAACCACCCCACATTCACTATTTCCACCATACTACTGTCACTTTGTCTACCACTTGCTAACCCATCCCATCCCTCCCATGGCTTAAAATAACACCTGTACACTGACAACCCCCAGACATCTATCACCAGGCCCCTTCTCTCTTCTGAACTCGAGTCTACCTGACACCCCATGTGAATGTCTAAGAAGCATATAGAAGTTTACAAAATAAGAGTAATTACTGTTGTTAGCTGCTGTCAAGTCGGCCCTGGAATCATGGCAACCGCTTGCACAGTGGAGCAAAACGCTGCCCAGTGCGGCACCAAAGCCATGACCGGTTTTGGATTAGACCACTGTGACCCACAGAATTTTCACCAGCTGATTTTGGAAGTAGATCACTAGACTTTCCTCCTAGTCCATCTTGGTCTGGAACGCCACTGAAACTTGTTCAGCATAATAGCCACACAAAAGCCTCTACTGATGGAAAATAGTGGTGGTGCATGAGGTCCGCTGGCTGAAATCAGGCTCAGATCTCCCACATGGAAGGCAAGAATTCTACCACTGAACCACTAATGCCCTTTTTAAGAGTAGTGGTAATAATGATGATAATTGCAGTTACAGTTTATTGAACACTTCATTTGTGTCACACCCATGTTCACTTTTTAGTACCACTTAATTTTTCCTTCCCTGCAAGGCTCCCGTTACCTAACTTAACTCTGCTATTAGCTAAATTATAAAAGGGGGACCATGGAGCCTTGCACTTATAGCAAGAACCCCTCTTTTTCCTTCCCCATCCCCACCTATCACAACAATTCTAGTCACCTCAAGACCACCTAAGTGATCGTCCCCAGGCCCGGGAATTCTAACTTCCTATGCCTGGGAATGAAACAAGCATATATGGGTTGAAAGGAATTCTGGGTGATTCTTATACATCCCTTTGATAAAGAACCATTGCTAGAGATGCGTTGAGCAGACCCATCTTAAAGTCATACTCTTGAATTATAATTATCTTGTTCCCATTCCCTCTCACGCCACCTTTGTCCCACAGAAATTGCTTTCATTGGGTGAATTTTAGTGTTGGGTCTGAGGCTTCCATCACAGGTGTCCTGAGAAAATAACCCCATGACGTTTGTTGTTGCATTTGCCCGAGGTCTGCTTTAAGGATTGTGGACCTTGTAACTGCAAGCCCCCTCGCCCCGCCAGGTCCCCAATATAAAGCTCCTCAGGATAAATGTGTCTTTTTCTTAAGAAAAACTTTCCTTCCCTGAAGGAATTGGTGTATTTTCTTCTCTCCAATAGGAAATTCTTATAACCTTTCATATCTTCTATTCACTTTGACTGCCAGGAAACTTACAACCAAACGCAAATTTGAAATATAGCAATTACATAAGTCTCTACAGCCTACAACTTATGTTCTATTTTCCACCTTGACCTTGGTCCTCTAATTTTTATATGATTTGTCAGAAAAAAAATTAAAGAGGCAAAAGAGATTACTAGGTATGTTTTCAGCGCAGCACTGGGCTTGACTTTCTATTTCCTGGGCTATTTACAACTTGGTAGAGGTTTTTTAGAGGTAGAGATTAACTTACAGATTTTGTCCAGTAGAGATGCAAATAATGTCCGTCTGGTGGAACCCTGTGGACATTAACCATTTTCATATCTAACCCAGCAATCTAATAACGTTCATGTGTGTATACATATATACCAAGCTTCTCAAATACTGTTTGGATTTTTTTTTTTTTTAACATGCTTCTGGTTCCCTCTGAATTAATAAGATGAATGAAACCTGTGACATGGGTTCATTTTACATTTTCAAGAGTCTCAATTTTTCCTTTTAAAATTATACGTTAACATATTTTATGTAGTCATGATTCTTTTTATTTGCCATTTACGTTCTCCTATTTTATTATATCTTTGTTGTAAACTGCCCAGAATCTGTTGTATAATGAACTCAGGTATAAATAAATTAAAATGAGATGATACATATATGAAAATGTATTGAAAGTACCACACAAATATGGTATCCTTATATCTGTATCTCTATAAGGAGCCCTGGTGGCACAGTGGTTGAAGCGATCGACTGCTAATCGAAAGGTTGGCAGTTGAAAACCACCAGTGGCTCTGAAGGAGAAAGATGTAGCAGTCTGCTTCCGTAGAGATTTACAGCCTCAGAAACCCTGTGGGGTCACTATGAGTTAGAATCGACTTGAGGGCAGTGGATATCTCTATAGTTTAGCAGTATTGTTAAATAAAACAATATGACAGGAGCTTGTATCAAAAATAGTATTTAGGATTAAATACTAGCCCTTTTGTATTTATCCCTAGCTAGACAATACTTATTAGTTTTTTTTAGACAATACTTAAGTATTATTTGAGGGCTCAGCTTTGGGGAAATACAACACCAATTATCAAATAGATAAAGGGGTTGCTGAATAACTGCCATTCATATCTACCAAGGACAGAACAAGAGGATATTGGCTTACTGTACAGTGCAAAAGTTGGGTAATCTATAAACAAAGAACAAGTATTCCGTAACAAAATGTCCTAAAGTAAAGATCTTGAAATACTGGCTAGACAAGGCTTGCTTGAGTTTTTCTCCTCCATACCATTCAGTTCATATTCTACCTCCTCAGAGCATTGGCCTCAAGCTCAGAAACAACTTCTTCCCTTCTTTCCCTCTCCTTTCCTGTCTTTCCTCCCTAATTTTTTTTTTTTTTTCCTTAAGCCTTTCCTTTAAACAGCCTGGACTTCTTGTAGAAACAAGATGAGGCATTTAACATTGAGTCCTGAGGCAAAGCAACAGTATGAAGAATTCACAAAGGAAGGTTGAAAGGATAAGAATTTAAGAGATAAAAAAAAAAAAAAGAATTTAAGAGATGAATTTGGAAGTAAGAGGGAAATTTTAGGAATAGACCCAACAAGATTGATGCCTACTGGATGGAGTTCCTGTGTGGTATAAACAGTTAACACTCTCGGCTACTAACTGAAAGTTTGGAGGTTTGAGTTCAACCACGGGAGACTTGGGAAAAAGTCCTGGCAATCTACTTCCAAAAAATCAGCCACTGGCTTCCCTAAGGAGCCCAGTTTTGCACTGACACACATGGGGTCACCATGACTCAGAACTGACTTGAGGACAAATGGTTTTAGATGGACTCCTATGTCCTAGATACTCAGGAAATGGTAGACTCTTAATCAGGGTTAATGAGATGCTACACGTCCAGGGAAAAAGAATATTCAGAGAATTTTTACAGGCTATAAAGTTAAAAAAAATAAATTAAAAAAATTTTTTTTTAAATAAATAAATAAAGTTAAGCAGATTGCAAAAAGACCTCACCAACAGAGTTAGTGTGGAATAATGAAAAGAATCCCAGTGTTCGTAGTCTAAGAGATTCACGCAACACTATTTATTAACTACATGGCCCTGGACGAACACCTCCCAGAGCATCAGTTTTCTCATCTGTAAAATACAGATGATTAATGTCAGATTAATGCAAGATCAATGTAAGAATTAAACAATGTATTCAAAGCCTCCAGCAGAGTTCATGGACTATGAAAAGTGCTAGCTAAATAATTCTAACATATAATTATGTAGAGGAAGAAAGCCATTCGGAATTGAGACTGTGGGGATAAGTCTGAGGTCATGACCAAAAATTAAAACTGTGTCTCTAGAGCCCTATGACAGTTTAAAGTGGTTTAAATAAGCAAGAAAGGTGAGTATTAAAAAAAAAAAAACCTGTTGTCATCAAGTCAATTTCAACTCATAGTAACCCTACATGACAGAAAGAAGTGCACCAGAGGGTTTCCAAGGCTGTAATCTATGCTGAAGCAGACTGCCACATCTTTCTCTTGAGGGCCAGATGGTGGATTTGAACCAACAACCTTTCAGCTAGCAGCCGAGTACTTTAACCAGTGTACCTTTGTATTAATAGCAACTAAAAGGTGAACACAAATATTAAACACCCTGGAGGAGATTGCTTAATGCTTTAACCCTAAGCTAATTAAATAATGAAGGATTGTGTTCCTATATGGAAAAGGAATATAATTTATAACTTGGGATTCCCTCACATTGTAGTAAAAAGTGCTGTGGTTGCCATGGGCAACAGCAGTCACAACGTGAGAGGAAAAAACACTAGAGAAGAGAAGGAATAACAACCAATGATTCTATAGGAAATCTGTCTTTGCAGAAACCTGATATTCCCACACATCTGTTCCTAATTTCGGTGGCCAGATAAGTTCACCAGAGAGAAGTGGAAGAAAAAAACCTGGCCTTGGGTTTCATGAACAACTCATCGAGACTGGTTCCTTTCTCTAGGATGGCCAGCCTCTTCAGACAAGGACATGGCTTCGGAAAGATAAGATAGGAAACAGCAATGTCCAGCTAGTCTGTCCACCCGTGTCAACAGTGTCGTGACAGATGTCACAGCCAGATTGCCCTCACACATCTGAAAGTGAGATTTGTGGTCGAGAGGACCAATGCATTTGAACATCATTCAACAACTACCGTCCATTTTCATCCTGTGAGGTCATAGGTATCTCAGCTCAAGAACTACGATAGTAACCTACTAATACTTAATGTTAAATAATAATTAATGAGTCATAGAAAAGTCCTTCAACTGAAAGAAAGCGCGATGCTTTTGAAATTTACACATTATGTGACTGGGCAAATCTCCTTAGAATCAAAAAGGTGAGAGATGAAAAACACTCTAAAAATCATCTTCTAATTTTGCCTACTAGCAGATGTAATCTTCTACCTACTACCAGGGAAAGATGTCTGTATGTAGATGAAACAGGTGGGTTAGGAGATTTTTCTTTGTGAAGGACAATGGACTCTACAGTCTTCCTTGATATACCCACAAGTTTCTTTGTCTATTCACCTCAAGCTGGGAGAGGAAATGATTAAATGTTAAAATAAGCTGTTGTCTTTCTGTTTCTGCCACCCACACCAAGGATTTTGCATTTAAGATCTGTATGAGTGTGATTAAAAAGCTAAAAATAAAGAATCTAATGAAAATAAAAATTGATATGACATCAAAAAATGTACTGTGGGTAATTGTCTCCATTAACAACTGCCCTCCTTTGCCATGAGACCAGAAGAACTGGACGGTGCTCGGCTACCATTACTCAATATTTTGATCAAAGAATCGTGATCAAAGGAGGGAAATGCAGAATAGAACTTCAAATTCTCATGAACTCTAGACTTTCTGGAGACATGGAAGGTGGATGAACCTCTGAAACTATTGCCCTGACACAATCTTTAAACCTCAAGCCAAAAATATCCTCTGAACAATAGTTTAACTAGTAAAAAAGGCCTGCTTTGAGCATTATGCTCTTATAAGAACTATCTACATGGGATCAAGTTGACAACAACAACTTGAAAGATTAGATAGGAACCTTAGGGGGCAATGAATACATGCTAATTGAGAAGAAACAACTCAGAGGAAGGTAAGAATGGTTACACAACTCTAAGGATATAATCAATGCCAAATCTGCTGCAAAAGTCATCTTTACAGTGCTAAAAAGCAAAGATGTCACTTTGAGGTCTAAGGTGCAATTGACCAAAGGCATGGTATTTTCAATTTCCTCATACGTATGCAAAAGCTGGACAATGAATAAGAAACACTGAAGTAGAATTGATGCCTCTGAATTATGGTGTTGGCGAAGAATACTGAATATATCATGAACTGCCAGAAGAACAAACAAATCTGTCCTGGAAGAAATACAGCCAGAATGCTACTTAGAGGCGAGAATGGTGAGACTTCACCTCACATACTTTAGACATTTTATCAGAAGGAACCAGTCCCTGAGGAAGGACACCATACTTGGTAAAGTAAAGGGTCAATGAAAAAGAGGCAGACCCTCAACGAGATGGGTTGACACAGTGGCTGCAGCAATGAGTTCAAACATAGCAACAACTTTAAGGATGGCACTGGACCAGGCAGTGCTTTGTTCTGTTATACATAGGGTCACTATGAGTCAGAACCTACTCAACATCACCAGCGAGTGATACATGTAGGAACAGTTGAATTGGTGTATGTTTTGCTGTGCATATTATCAACAAAAACAGCAAAACAAAATTAAAACGAACAAACAAAAAAGATGGAAACAACCTAACTGCCTAATCAACAGATGAGTGGATAAACAGGCTGTGGTACATACAGACAATGGAATACTATGCAGCCATAAAGAATAATGACGAGTTCTCAAAATACACTCTAAGGATGAATCTGGAGGTCATTATTCTGAGTGTAATAAGTCAATCATAAGAAGACAAATACCATATGATCTTATTATACAAAGACAAGAATAAGTATATATACAGAAAGCAATGTTCTTTGGTGGTTACTAAGGATGGGAGGGATAGAGACAGAGAATCACTTTCTAGATAGTAGATGTTCGTTAGTTTTGGTGATGGGAAAGGCAATACCGAATAAGGGTGAAGCTAGCACAACCTGACCAATACCAAGAAGTGCACAAGAATAAACTCGCTGCAATTAAGTCAATTCCAACTTGTAGCGACCCTACAGGACAGAGTAGAACTGCCCTATAGAGTTTTCAAGAAGCAGCTGGTGGATTCAAACTGCAGACCTTTTGGATAGCAGCCATAGCTCTTAACTACTACACCACCAGGGTTTCTGCACAAGAATAAGTGCACAGAAAAAAAGCCACAACATATACAACTTTGCAACAGTAATAATAACCAAAAAATACATATGTGGTTACATAGGTAGATATGGAAACCCTGGTGGCATAGTGGTTAAGTGCTATGGCTGCTAGCCAAAAGGTTGGCAGTTCGAATTCACTAGGCACTCCTTGGAAACTCTATGGAGCAGTTCTACTCTGTCCTATAGGGTTGCTATGAGTAGAAATCGACTCGATGGCAGTGGGTTTGGTTTTTTTTTTTTGTTGTTTATATATATATATATATATACACATATGCCCATATGAATACATGGGTGTGCATATACACGTGTTTCTGTAGGCAAATGTATATACGTGTGTGTGTGTTACCTATATATTCAAATATAAAATAAAGCACGTGAGGGCACAGTTACAGATACTTCCTAGACATAAGCAAACACCTTGTGGGATTGGGTTACTGGGTTTGACGGCTTAGGAGCATAGTCTCGGGGGCAACTGGGTCAATTGGCATAATACAGCTCATAAAAATAATGTTCAGTATCCTAGTTTGGTAAGTAGCATCTGAGGTCTTAAAAGCCTGTAAGCAGCTATATAATATACAACTATTGGTGTCTATATCTGAAGCAAAAGAGAAAGAAAGAAACCAAAGACAAAAAGAAAAAACTAGTCTACAGGAATAATAGTCTACACAAACCACGGCCTCACCTACTTTGAGACCAGAAGAACTAGATGGTGCTCGGCTACCACTACCAACAGTTCCAACCAGGGACACGATAGATGGTCCCAGCAGAACAAAACTCAAATTCCTAAAAAAGTTAGACTTACTGGCCTGGTACAGACTAGAGGAACCTCCAAGACTATAACCTTGCAACATGCTTTAAAACTTGAACAGAACCACACCTGGGGGTCACCTATCAGCCAAAAGACAAATTGGCTCATAAAATAAATACTATCACTTGTTAGTACTGTGCTCCTCTAAATAATCATATAAATGAGATCTAATGGGCAACATTTACACTAGACCAAAGATTAGAAGGTAAAGGAGGACAAGGAAGCTAGATTAATGGAAACAGAACAACCAGAATGGAAATAACAAGAATGCTGACACATTGTGAAAAATGAAACCAATGTCTGAATAATATGTATTAAAAAAAAAAAAAGTATAGAAATTATTAAATGAGAACCAAATTTCCTATGTAATTTTCTCCAAAATCACAATAAAATATATTTTTTTAATGGGCTGGTTTGAGTTTTTTTTTTGTAAGGAAAAATACTAAGTCATTGAACACTTCGACATGCTATGAATTTTTCAGTTACAACTCTGATATTTTTTATCCTTTCATGACTTTGGAAACGTATACATCATTTCAGTAGCCTTTTTCACAGATAAAAAGGCAAAAGCCAGTATAATAATGGCCACCTTTTATCATCTAAGCTACTGTATGATTTATGAAATCAAGAAAACAAGGTCTCTAAATTCTGGTGAAGAAACCTGTGGAGCTCAAGTGCTATAAATGCAGATTTCACCTCTGACATGGAATTGTAGGGCTTGAAAAGTTGTTTAACTTCTTTTAGCATCACTTTGCTCAGCTGCAGAAGGGAAGATTTGGATTAGTCTAATCTTGACTCTTTAATCTTGACTCTTTAATCTTGACTTTTTTAATCTTGACTCTTGGCCCCAGGAAGGTGTAATTGCTAATTCAGCTTTCGTACCTGTCAAAGGGGAACCAAAGCCACGCACACAAGCAGACAAGCTAGCTGCACCTTCCTGGAGGCTGGACATAATGTTGCCTTTATTTCCTTATTTAAAACTCAGTACAATGTCATCCTATTTCAGCATTTAAAACTAGTAAATATTTATTTAACAATAGATTAAATTTTTTAAAATGTCTTAATCCTCCATAGGGAATATATTTTCTATTACCACTCAGAACCGCTTAATGTGTCTTAAGGACACCCCCGAAAATGACTACTATGCCAAAAGAACCAGCTCGTTGCCCTGACAAGCTACCCCCAAGGCCCTCATCAAGCTCTCTCACCTTTATTGACAGTGTTCATTCAGGCTGAAAATGAGACTTGGCTATTTGGGAGGAGAGGGTCAGAAGGGGTAACACTTTTATTTAATAAGGGTTTGACAGCATTTTATGCTTTGTCAATCAAACATCACTGCAACTGAGACTTTTTTCTTGTGTATAAAACAATTCCATAATAGGTTTTTTTTTTTAAAAAGGCATATATAGAAAATTTTGTTTTCTATATCCGAAATCTTAAATATGGTTATGGCTTATGAGTGGTGCTTATATACAAATATTTTTAATTCTCTAAAAACTATCCTATATACAAAAACATTTGCCACATTATTTAAAATAACAAATATATATATACAAAATATATATGTATATGCGACAATGATAAGAGAATAACTTTTAAAAAGTGTGTTATATATGTGTATATGTATATCCATTTTAAAAGGACTGGAAAGAAGAACAAAATATTAACATGATCATGATTAATATGAATAATTTTCTAAATTTTCTGCTAATACTATAGATTACAGTTATCATGAAAAATACACATTAAAAGAGTTATGCTAAAATCTCATAAACAAAATTTCTTTTACTACATTTTAAATTTTGTAATGACCCACATAATGTTTTAAGAAGCAGCAGAGAATATCATACATCTAATCAAATATTTTTTATGTAATTTGGATACACTGTGTAAGTGTTCACAAGGACATGGGAGAATATTCTCATATTTTCTTCTTAAAGTATTTTGAACCTTAATTGATACAGGCAATTAAATAGTTATCACTGAAGATGTTTTTTTTTTTTTAATTTTTATACTTAAAAATGAAATGTATGGCTAATCACTTCCATGAACAACTGCCGTCTTTGCCATGAGACTGGAGAAACTGAATGTTTTGATTAAGAATTCTATAGAAAAATCTTAATTAAAGAGGGAGGGGGAGACTGTGGAACAGAATTTAAAATTCTCATGGAATCCAGACTTTCTGAAGCCACTGAGGCTGGAAGAACCCCCAAAACTATTGCCCTATGATAATCCTTATACTTTAAATCTTAAATCAAAAGTACCCTCTGAAATGTTCTCTAAACCAAACAACGATTAAGCTTAAGTAGTACATAATTCGGCCTTGAGCATTGTGCTCTTTTAAAGAACTGTCTTATGGGATCATATTGACAACAGCAACTGAAAACATTAGATAAGAAGCTGAGGAAGGAGTGAGAAGGGTGAGAATGGCTGCACAACTTGAAAAATGTAATCAACGTCACTGAATTGTATATGCAGAAATTGTTGTATTGGTATATGTTCTACTGTGTATATTTTCAACAACAACAAAAATAAAATAATTTTTTTAAATGTGAAAGATACAATGCTTTTTAAATATACTGCCTTTGAGTTTTCTAAATATTATTGTCATTAAATTTCTTTTTACAAATTTTGATGCTTTTGTAAAATCAAGCAATATGAGTTATTATAAAATATAATTTTATATTGCTTCCTATAACAGTAATATTCTAACCAATCTGAATGTAACTCAAAACATCATCTAGAGATAAAAAGATAATAAAAATTGAAAAGTTCTATGCTTTATTGAAAATCACATAAGAATCTAACAACCGGGCTGTAACACAGGAATAGTAACATAACACAGCTATTAACATGATGTTCAACTTGACGGCAGTGGGTTTGGTTTTTTTGGTATACGATGACTGATGGCGTAGCAGTTAAGAGCTATGGCTGCTAACCAAAAGTTCAGCAGTTCAAACCTACCAGGCTCTCCTTGGAAATCCTGTGGAGCAGTTCTACTCTGTTCTGTAGGGTCACTATGAGTTGAAGTCAACTTGATGGCAATGGGTTTGGTTTTTTGGTTATATGATGACTGTATACTTTGATGGAAATGGTTACAAGACATTGATAAGTATAAACAGTTAACCGCTGTTGACCTGCAAAGATTACAAAAAATGAAATTGTCTTATTATGTTGGGTTCATTATTTAACTTGCACTTTGCATTTCAAAGAAATGTTAGGTGTTTTCAATTCAACTGTTTGATTCTTACAAATAATCACACTTTATAGAGACGTAGTTCAGCTTCACATTTTAAGGAAGGTTTTTAAAGCTATTTTTTTCACTTGGAGGCAATATGCTTCAATAGAGGCACCTATCGAGACTAAAAAATTGGCATGGAGAGAAATAGTGATTGAATTGGAAAAGAAATGCAGTTCTGCCTTTTCACTACAGGCTAAGTGCTACTCAATTACTACAAATCAAGGATCATTTTTAGTTATCAAAGTATTAAACTAATAAATTATTTCTATAATTTAACGAATGATGAAAATCTAAGTAATCTTACCAAAAACCACTCAACTCAAGCTGTAATTATCCTGGCACTGTGATATTTTGACTATTGGAGGTTGGTAGGCAAAAATGTTTATTGCTGTTGTTAGGTGTCATCCAGTCTATTCCAACTCATAGCAACACTATGACAGCCTAGCAACCCTACAACAGAACAAAACACTTCCTGGTCCTGTGCCATCTTCACAATCGTTATGCTTGAGCCCGTTGTTGCAGCCACTGTGTCAATCCATCTCATTGAAGATCTTTCCCTTTTTTGCTGATCCTCAACTTTACCAAGTATGATGTCCTTCTCCATGGGCTGGACCCTCCTGATAACATGTCCAAAGTACATGAGACAAAGTTTCACCATTCTTGTTTCTAAGGAGCATTCCACCTGTACTTCTTCCAAGACAACTGTGTTTGTTCTTCTGGCAGTCCACGGTATATTCAATATTCTTCACCAACACCATAATTCAAAGGCGTCAATTCTTCTTTAGTCTTCCTTATTCATTGTCATGCATGTGAGGTGATTGAAAACACCATGGCTTGGGTCAGGCGCACCTTAGCTCTTGAAGTGACAGCTTTGCTTTTGTACATTTTAAAGAAGTCTTTGCAGATTTGCCCAGTGTGACCCGTCATTTGATTTCTTCCCTGTTGCTTCCATGGGCGTTGACTGTGGATCCAAGTAAAATGAAATCCTTGACAACATCAATCTTTTCTCCATTTATTGTGATGTTGCTTATTGGTCCAGTTGTGATGATTTCTGTTTCCTTTATGTTGAGGTGCAATCCATACTGAAGGCCATAGTCTTTGATCTTCATCAGTAGTGCTTCATGTCCTCTTCACTTTCAGCAAGCAAGGTTGTGTCATCTGCATATATGGGTTGTTAATGAGTCTCCTCCAATCTTGATGCCCCACTCTTCTTATAGTCCACTTCTCAGATTATTTGCTCAGCATACAGATTGAATAATTATGATGAAAGGGTACAACCCTGACGCACACCTTTCCTGATTATAAATCATGCAGTATTCCCTTGACTGCGTCTTTGTCTAAGTACAGGTTCCTTGAGAGTACAATTAAGTGCATGCATATGAGGTGATTCAAAATATCATGGCTTGGGTCAGGCGCACCTTAGTCCTCAAAGTGATATCTTTGCAAAAATAGATGCATGAAATAGAATGAGTTCCAGAAAAGAATGTTTTTATCTAGCACAGCACAAGCAATAAAGCTGCAAATGGCGTTAGTAACATCAGAATCATTAAAAATTAAAATAGTAGACCAAGAAAAACCAAAATATACTTGGAAATACACTTGACTTTTAAAGAGGATGGATTAAGTCAGAATACATTCTCACATGTACCTTTCAGAAAAGGGTAGATCTTGAGATCCCTTAGAAAAGCCACTCACAGCACCAGAACACCAGATTCAAAACAACTGGGATGAAAGGAACATGTAAGTATCTATTTTTCTAGGTAATGACTATTAAGCAATATTAAAATAAATAAATAAAAGTGATGTGAAACAAAGTAGACACTCAGGAAATATTCATCTAGTAGCTGAAATCATTAATCAGTAGATTAATGATTAGCAGTAATCTACTGGGGATTCCCAGAGTAAATAATTTCCCTTTCTATTGCTGATTGGCTCCATACTAAAAATTAACTCTAATTAAAGTTCAGTGAAGTCATAGAAATCAGTGATTCTCAAATCTCATGAAAGCTTTTTTCTTTTTTTCTGAAAGTATACACAGCAAAAGATACATCATTTCAACAATTCCTACATGTACAATTCAGTGACATTGATTACATTCTTCAAGTTGTGCTATCATTCTCGTTATACTTTTCCAAATTATTCCACAACCATTATCTTAAACTCACTGCCCCCTAAACTTCCCATCCAAACTTGCCATTTGCCATTGTCAACTTGACTCATATAGATGATTCTTTAAAAAAGCACAATGCTCAAACCAGACACATTTTACTAATTAGGATAGCTATTCTGGGGTTCAAGACTTCAAGGGGTAGTTTTGGTTTAAGGTTTAAAATTTAAAGGTTTTATCAGGGAAATAGTTTCAGGGGTTCATCCAGCTTCAATGGCTCCAGAAAGTCTGGACTCCAAGATAATTTGAAATTCTGTTCCACGTTTTCCCCCTTTCAATCAGGATTTTTCCATAGATTCTTTGATCAAAATGTTCAGTAATGTTAGCTGGGCACCATCCTGTTCCTCTGGTCTCATGGCAAAGGAGGCAGTTGTTCATGGAGGCAATCAGACATGGAATTGATTTTCTCTTCTAATTTCTGACCCACTTTCTTCCTCTATTACTTTAGATAAACGGAGACCAATTGTTTTACTTTGGATGGCCACTTCTTGCCAGACTTTTTAAAATACAGATACTAGAGCAGTCTCCCCATAGATTCTTATCAGTAGATTTGGATTTAGGGCTTAGATATGTGTACTCTTAAAAAATTTCTGCTCTCTATGAGAAGCCAACATTTGAAGACCACAGGTCTATTAGTGGTTCTCAACTCTGGCTGCCCACTGTAGGCATTTTTGAAGCTTAAAAAAAATTCTGAAGTCCAGGACCCAACCAAGACAAATCAGAATCTTTAGAGGGGGTCCAACGATCACTGTGTTTTAAAAGGTGCTCAAATCATTATAAAGGGCAAACAAGATTGAGAACCACTGCCATTATTTTGACTTCTTACAAGCTTTTCAGTTAGCTGCAGTCATTATGGCCTATAGGGTCGCTATGAGTCGGAATCTACTTGACGGCACTGGGCTGGGGCAGTCATCATAGTTATGCTAGCAATTTTTATGTGAAGATCATCAGCACAACACCTACGTTCATTTAAGAGGGAGAAACAACTGCTAATAACAAGTTAACTGTGGATACACGGCCCAACAGTTGTAAACATGATGAAGGGACATGAAGTATGCTTTCACTCTGGTTATAGTCTGCCAAAAAGATAATGGTACTCTCAATCTATAGTACCTACAGATAAGTCAAGGCCCAGCCTCTAAGGAGTTAATAAGGCATTTTTTTTTTTTTTAAGATATTTAGAACCCACCAAAGAAATGAGGAACTAAGCACACATTTCTCCTTTCTCTGCGTTATATTCAGAATTTTTGTTTGTACCTTTGTTTTGGTAATTTTGGGTTAAAGAACGGTTCTAATTATTTGATTAAAATTTTTGAGATGGAAACAAGTAACTGCAGCTGTATAGGCCAAAAACATCACATCTTTGTTCAGTTCACCTTTTTCTACCTACAATGAAAGCAACATTCAACAGTTTTGTTGTTGTTATACTGACTTTTAGAGTCCAGAGAAAGCATTTGGTTTTTTTCTTTTTTTCCACCTAACATTCATTGCAACTACATCAGACAATAAACTTTTCTTGGGCTGTCTTTCCAGACATGAAATTAACTTTCTGTATAGAACTCTTCTCTGCAGTGACATTTTTGTAACAGGATCTTATCTGGAGTCGATCTGTCTCTGATAAGCTCACTATTAAAAAATAGTAGTTATTTAAATAATTTACATAAGCTAAAGAATTTATAAGATATCTTAATCAAATAACAACAGTGCTCCAAAAGATTAATATGGAAATTGAGTATTGAAAATACCTTGCAAATTTAGTTATTTTTATAAGCATCTGATAATAAAGCAATGTGGCAAACTGAGAAGAACCTGGAAAACGTATCTTATGGAAAAAAATTAATGTTACTGAATCTTGGGTTTATCTGTAAAGTTGGAGTACTGATATTTACCTCGATATCCTCATGGGAATGTTGTGAAGGTCAAAAGGTGAAAGGCATGTGAGGAAACTTGGCAAGCCAATATATAAAATAAATTACTCTCATCACTGTGAAAATATTGTATTTGAGAAAAGAACAGTAGAATTAAATAAAAATATCACTAATTTGTTATTTTAAAGAATAAATGTATTTGCTTATCTAAAAATTTATTTAATTCTGATCTTGAAACTAAATACAATTTAATTTGGGATATTATGACATACCCAAAGTTTAAGGCTAATGGATTACAATTGGGAACCAGAAAAACTATGCAAGAAAACAGGAACTTTTTTGAGTGTCTAGTGTAATAATCAATTCACTTTTTTCTGTCATTTGGAGCAACTTTGGTAGTAATACATATACCAAAAAAAAAAAGGCATAATTTTTTTTAAAAACACAGACACTATTACTGCCCCTTTTCTGGTTTAGAATCCATTCTGCATACATATTAGGTGATTGACTACCTATTAATTGAGTAAATAAAGGAATGAATTAATGAATGTCTGCCCTTGCTATAAGAAATTTATTTTGAAAACAAAATAGCAGCCACATAAACTGCCCTAAATAGGAATATCAGTCCTAATAGGAATTTTCCCTCCTCCTCTAAATCCTACTAATTACCAAAGATTAGTACACAAATATTGGTAATTAAATATTTAATGTTTCATTATGTCTGTCATATTCCTACATGTAGCATATTTAAGTAAGTTCTATTCATGACACAACAGACAAGAATCCCATTGTGTCAGGCTATATGCGTACTATGTAGTCAACTGGTAGTTCTTTATGTAATCAAGTGTACAATAAACTAAAAAGATTTTTTTTTAATAATAAAATGCTTTGTGTTACAAAGATTTAGGACTGAAAATTTAAAAACAAAACAATCAAACAAACAAAAAACTAGAGTTATAGTCTCTCTTGCTACTGTTTGCAAATCCACATGTCAAATGGTAATCTAGAATATATGAACTCTAAGGTACTGGCCTTTTCACTATTAAAAACTCTTATCTTAGCATAATCCATGTACAGTCATTAGACCTAGACTAATGTGATGCCTAATTCAGGGTCATGAGTGTAGCTTCTTATTTTTCATATTTTTTATTATATTCATTCTTAACTATTTTAAAGTAAATATTGGTTAATGGTTAAATAAAGCTAAATCTATTAAGGAATCAATGGGTAGTAAAAACCATGAATTACTGGTCTAGAGAGCTAGTGCTGTCTTCTACTAAATGAAGCCCAAAATGCATAACCTATTTAATATTTTAGAGTTTTTAGTAATATGTTTATATTTGAATTATGTGTTGGATGCAAGCCATGTGAGTTCCTGGTGTGCAATCTTTTCCATTTAAATACTTTATCTTGTTGTTCCAATGGACAACAAATGGCATGACTAGAGTTCAAATAGCATCCTCTCTTGGTTCAGAAAATACTAATTTAATAAAAGTGTTTTTTTGCCATTGTAACTCTGTATAGGGAACAATTCTTCTCAGGGCTATGTTCCTTAACTGGATTATGGAAAGAAAGAAAGGAAAGAAGGAAGGGGAGAAGGAATGAAGAAATGGAGGGAGGGAGGAGGGAGGAAGGAAGGAAGGGAAGAAGGTTGAAAGGAGGGAAGTATAAAATCGAGAGAGAGGAAGGGTGGGGGGACGATATCAACATTCTTTAGCAAATACAATTGCATAAAAAGAGATTAAATTATTTGTACAATTGTTATAACAAATAGGTATTTTGTTATAACATCCATTGCTGTGGAGTCAAGGCGATCCTATAGAACAGAGTAGAACGACCTCGTGGGGTTTCCAAGGCTGTAATCTTTACGAAGAGTACTACCATATCTTTCCCCTGCAGAACACCTAGTGGGTTCCAGCCACCAACCTTTCTGTTAACAGCAGAGCATAATAACAAATAGGTACTGAATTTTTTTTTTTTTACCGAAATTTTATTTGGATTTAAAATATTAACAGAAGTTAGTACATTTTCCTGACTCTATAAAATGTCATTCTAAAATATATTCTAATCTTCTTTCTTTTTTGCCTTTACATTTATACAAAAGCAGAAAACATCTTTTGGTGTAACTCAGGCACCTAAAAGAAAACTGAAAAATTGGGATGAGCAGGCTAGGTAAGATCTCAGTAACTGGTTCCTTTTTTGTCCTAATGTGAGATGTTCTATGAACCCCCAAACATCTGACAATAATCCTTACCAAAATTCAAGGGGCAAACTTTTGTGCCAAGAACTGCCTTCTGGCTTAGTAGAGATTCAGGAAAAATTCAATATTTGGGTCCCTACCCATACCTGTTGCCATTGAGTTGATTCTGACTCATAGCGACCCTATCAGACAGAGTAGAACTGCCCCACAGGGTTTCCAAGGAGTGGTTGGTGGATTCAAACTGCCAGCATTTTTGGTTAGCAGCTGAGGTCTTAACCACGGTGCTACCAGGGCTCCAATGGGTCTCTAGAGAATGCCAGAAGTTTAATTTCCTTAACAGGAAATTAACATCAATCAGAAGAAGTCCCAATTAATGTGAATTAGACATACTTAACCCTCTCATCAAACAAATAATGGAATTCCCCCTGCAACCTTTCATTGAGGACTAGAAAGCCCAGAGTCAGTGGAGGTTTGAGAATGGTCAGCAAGGTTGTCCTCTCTGTTAACATCTCCCTCCTTAGATCATCATAAGAGAAATCTGTCCTTTGAATTTCATGTAGAATCAAACACCCACATTGGTACTTTATTCTGGAACGATGTAAAATAGAAACATGTATAGCTGAGAACAATAAACTCATAATAGAATTCTACTATTTAGTGGTTTTGTTGTTGTTGAAAGATGCCACCAAATCAATTTTCAACTCATAGAGGCCTCATGTGACAGAGTAGAACTGCCCCATAGGATTTTCTAGGCTGTAATCTTTACAGGAGCAGATCACCACGTCTTTCTCCCATGGGGCCACCAGGTGGGTTTGAACCATCAACTTTTCCAATTGTGGTTGAGTGCTAAACTGTTGCAACATCAGGAGTCCTACTTAGTGGCTAACCTAGAACCCAGTGCTGTCGAGTCGACTCCGACTCATAACGACCCTACAGTGGCTACTTCTCTAAAAATATTTAGTTCCAAAGACTGTGGAATATTCAGTTTAGCTAGTTAGCAGAGGGGAACTCACATTCAACCAAAAACAGCAAACAAATCAAAAAGCCCACATGAATGTAGCAGGATAAAGTATATTTCTTATGAAAAATCATTTTTAATTACTTATTATAAAGAATAACTATGGGGCACTTTCCCCCTGTGTGTAAACATGTTAAAAGAGACCTGGGCACCATGCGTTAAATCTTGGATGAGAAGACTCTCAGGTGGAGTAGGGTGGGCACAGCACATAGAAAATGCCAGAGAAAACAAAGAAAGAAAAAAACAAAATAATGCAGACACAGAAAACAAAAAAATAAAAATAAAAATAGTATCTGTTTTAGATACAGTAAAATTAATGTCAGTATTATTTCTAATGCAAATTGAAGAAAATTTTAAGAAGCACTGATCAGAACCTCTCACTTATTTAAAAGAAAGACAGTAAAAATCCCCTGGGGGCTCTTAAAATAACAGAAATTTTATAAATAAAAAAGAAAAACAATCCTGTTTGAGGAGAAAGGTAGCATTTAATGCTATTTTCCTGGAACACTTTTGCAGTATTTAAAGCTATAAAATATATTTTCCTGAAGAATGCAGAGAATGTTAAGCTGCATTCCAGTTCTTTATCTGTATATATAGGATATGGTGGAAAAAAACATGTATCAAGGTTAGGAACTGGAGACAGGAGATTATAGTGCCTCATAGGTTTAGGTTCTGGGGTCAGACACATCTGGCTTTTGAACTCCAGGTTCCCCATTTCTTGTGTAATCATGAGCAAACTGTTCTACTTCTCTGGTCTGGTTTCCTTATATTAAAAATGGAGATTCGTAAGGCTGTTGAAGAAATCTATAAAATAATGCCTGTGAAGTATTTAGAATAATGCTTGGCGTATCCTGAGTACTCAGTCAATGTTTTCTATAGAGCTGCTGCTGCTATTAGCATTATCATTATGGCTCTCTTAAATCTCTCTTGACTTTGGTCAAGTCACCTTCCCTCTCTGTACCCCCATTTCCTCACCTGTGAAATGAGAATAATAATATCCTCTCATAAGTTTGTTAGGAGGATCAAATGAGACAATACGTGGAAGCACATTAAAAGGAAAACAAGTCAAGCATTGTAACAGTACCTCCAAAAGATATTTGAGTTTAGCTAAATTGTATTTGAAAGCTAATAATTTTGATTAGTATTTTAGAACATTGCATATGCATTTGTCTTCTTTTCTACCTTTTTTTAATAAGAAGCTCAAAGGCTTAAAACCCGCTTAAGAACAATCTCTTTTGGTGTCTTAAAAGCTTGTGAGCAACCATCCAAGATACTCCACTGGTTCTACCCCATCTGGAGTAAGAGAGAATGAAGAAAACCAAAGACAAAAGGGAAAGATTAGTCTAAAGGACTAATGAACCACATCTACAACAGCCTCCACCAGACTGAGTCCAGCACAACTCAGTGGTGCCCGGCTACCACCACCGACTGCTGTGACAGGGATCACAATAGAGAGTCCCAGACAGAGCTGGAAAAACATGTGGAACAAAGTTCTAACTCACACACAAAAAAAGACCAGACTTCCTGGTGTGACAGAGACTGGAGAAGCCCTGAGAGTACAGCCCCAGACATCCTTTTGACTCAGTCCTGAAGTCACTCCTGAGGTTCACCCTTCAGCCAAAAATTAGACAGGCCCATAAAACAAAACGAGACTAAATGGGCACACCAGCCAGTGGGCAAGGACAAGAAGGCAGGAGGTGACAGGAAAGCTGGTAAAGGGGAACCCAAGGTCTAGAAGTGTTGGCACATCATGGGGTTGGCAACCAATGTCAGAACACAATATGTGTATTAATTGTTTAATGAGAAAAGAATTTGCTCTGTAAACCTTCATCTAAAGCACAATAAAAAAAAAAAAACAGATGAAATAAAAAAACAAACACTATTCATTATTTTTTTAAAAAGAGCAATCTCCTCCTTAACATGCACTAATAACAGACAACAATAAAACATGCAATAATAGGTTGCTCAAGTACACATTAGAGACTTGGGAATAGATCTCTTTCATGGTTCTACAGTTTTCCCAGAACAATAAAGACAGCTCAGAAAGCAAAGATAACTGTTAAACTGTTAAATTCAGTGATGTGCTAGAGGTGGCTCATACTGGTTCATGAGAGCCATATGTTAAAATTTCAAGAATTTTACAAGCCAGCTGTTAAGACAGTTGTTTACAATATAGAAGCTTACAATTACAACCAGATCAGAAATAATGAGAATGCTGACACAATGTGAAAAACGTAACCAATCTCACTGAACCATATGTATAGAAATTGTTAGATAAGAACCTAATTTGCTGTGCAAACTTTTACCATAAACACAATAAAATACCTTTTTAAAATGACATAGAAACTGAAAATTAAACAAATCATATTAAAAACAAAGCTATCCCAGGCTGGGGCTGGATGTCCCACCTCCACCACAAATCAGCTTGTAATTAGCCTCTCTGTTTCAGTTTCTTCCCCTATAAAGTGAGAATACTAACAGCATCTACCTATAGCATCACTAAACCAAAAAAATATATAAAAAAACCAAACCCGTTACCGTTGAGTCAATTCCAACTTATAGCGATCCTATAAGACAGAGTAGAGCTGCCTCATAGTGTTTCCAAGGAGCAACTGGTGGATTCGAACTGCTGACCTTTTAGTTAACAGCAAGCTCTTAACCACTGCACCACCAGGGCTCTACAGCATCACTGGGAGGAATAAAAAAGTAATGGATGAAAAGTATAAGAACAGCTCCTGGCACAAAGGAAGTGCTCAATAAATTTATCCATTATTTTATTCTTAAAAAATATATAATATATACTCTCAACTCATCACTTATTATTTATGTTACCACACTTACTATATTTTCCACAACCCATCTGTGAGTTTATCATACTATGGTGGCTTACGTATTGCTATGATGCTGGAAACCGTGCTACCAATATTTTGAATACCAGAAGGGCTATCCATAATGGACAGATTTCAGCAGAACTTCCAGACTAAGACAGACTAGAAAGGTCTGGAGATCTACTTAGAAAAATTAGCCAAAGAAAATCTTATGGATCACAACAAAATATTGTCTGACTGGCTTAGAAGAAGAGATCAACACCAAGAGAGTGACATCACGTATGGGGAAGCAGAGAGTCATAGAGAGCAAGGGAGACCCTCAGTGAGATGGATTAATACAGCAGCCACAACAATGGCACGCAACATGCTGGCGATCATGAAGATGACACAAGAACAGGTAATTTGTCTCTCTCTGTTATACATAATGTTGCCATGAGTCAGAGTCAACTCAACAGCAGCTACCTATCGACTACGTTTTGCAATTATCTATGCTCTTGAAGTTATTGTTGCTATCATACCTGTATGGTGAAATACTATATAATGATAGGCTGTCATGCGTCTCTTCCTAAATTAATAAAAAAAAAATTAATACTCATTTTTAATGTTACATCAGCAGATTGAAATCAGCCATGATAGGAATATTTACACTACAGAGACTGACAAATGTTACACATAAGGGTTTGATTTAGTGCTAAGATTGAAAAAATATTTAAATTTAATTGATATAATTTCTACAGGTTTAGAACTAGTAAAAGAGTAGATCATATATCAGATTTAATGATGATTGGAAAAAGAGTTAGTGGATTGGGATACAACTCCATATGCCAAATCATGGTTGTACTTCAGCCATAGGTTGACTATGGATATGGAGTTTTGCAGAAATTAAATTTAAAAATTCTGTGATAAGTATATACAGTTTAAATAAACAATATTGCACGGTTTAGTATTATTTATAAATTGTGTGATACCCATTCTTTAAATACATAAAATTTACTTTAAATTTTATGAACCTATATGTTTTTTTAGGGTTGGTTGTTAAATATTTACCAGTACACCACTGGTTATGTTTCTAATTCTTAGATATGAAGAGGTGTCTTTGAAAAAAAACAAGCCATAAACTCAAGCTGTACAGAAGTAAACCAATCTTCATCCACTAGGTGGCAGTAAGAAGGAATGTGAAAATAATCCTGCAAACGAGCTAGAAGGAAAGGGAATGTACGAAGATATTACTTCACCTGTTTTCTTTTCATTTAAAAGACTAAATAAGATTAGAATAGCAAATTACGGCCCTTTTCTAAAATTTTTTCCTAGCCGATTATCAAAATAACACGTTCAATATTAAAAGTTCGAAAAATGAACAATAAAGTGACCCATAATGTGACACAAGAGTTAACTACCATCAATATTTTGATAAGTATTTTTCTAGACATTTGGCAAAAAACAGGATTATACTTTCCATGCTGTCTCATACTTTGATTTCTTTTTACCTATGATATCACAAACGACTTTTTATGTCAATAAATACAGATCTATAGCATCATTTTTATTGGCTATACTATTTGGTTGTTTAGATGTAATTATTTATTCAGTTTCCTATTTACTAATGGACATTTCATTTGCTAATAACTTTCCCCTATCATAAACAATACTCTGATCGGTGCCTAGGGGGTATAAATGGTTACACACTTAACTACTAGCCAAAGGGTTGGCGATTTGAACCCAAACAGAGGCACCTTAGAAGACAGGCCTGGTGATCTGCTTCCAAAAGGTAACAGCCTTGAAAACCCTATGGAACAGTTCTACTCTGCATAGGTGGGGTCACCGTGAGTCAGAATCAGCTCAATGGCAAACAGCAACACTGAAAAATAACGATTTGGTTACAAAACCATACGCTGGTAAACAACTTTGCGCATGTGTCCAATAATTCTCTTAGGATAAATTCGTACACGTGGAATCACTGGCTTAAAGAGGTATGTGTTTTAAATTTTGATTCAAATTGCTGAAATATTGTGCTAATTTATACCTCCAGGAATGAGGATAATGGGAGAATGAGAATACTTTACTTCACCCATGCTGGGTATTTTCATTTTCTAACCTTTTTCAACCCAATAATTAAATGTTGTGTGCAATCATTTCAATTTACTTTCAGTTAATTCCTTCACTCATGTACACATTTATTCAACAAACATTCGAGGGTCTACTCTGGCTGAGCCCTGCATGTACGCTGGCAAACAGAGACTAGGTCCCTGGTCTTAAGAGGCTTATGTTAAAAAGGATGGGGCAGGTAATAAACAAATAACACAGGGATTTACTGAGCTAAAGGGCATTAAAGTGAAGACTTGAGTGACAAGGATTGAGGCTTGTAAAAATTGTAGGGAGAGGGGAAAGAATCCCAAACAGATAGAACAGCAAGTTATGTGTGACATTGAATGTGTGTTCATATTTGTTTATTGATCAATTGTTCCTCTTTATCAAGCTTCTTATTTCTATCCTTTGTCCATTTTCTATCATATTTATATTTTCCTTGATAAGATCTCATCATATAGTGAGAAAATTAACACTTTGTTGCAAATTGTTTCTCCACTGTAAAGTTTGTCTCTTAACTGTGTTAATGATGCTTACCATATGGAAGTTTTAAACTTTTACATATTCCAATAATTTCTAGCTTTGGCAACAAGAAAGATCTTTCCTAGATCAAGATGACACTATCTTTTTTCCAAGTTTTTTTAATCAACTTTTATTTTGCATTTTAGTCTTTAATCCAACTCAAAGTAATTTCTGTGTGTGGTATTGAAATAGAGATGAAACTACTTTTGTTCCAAATGGTTAGCAAGATATCCCAATGTCATTTAGAAAGAAGCTTTCCCCAGCTTATTTGATTATTACATTTGAAAATAAAACTTGCACATAGAATGAAACTCTTTGGGTTGATTCAGAATTTAAGCAGAAGCCCCAAACTGATATAATAGGTCACCAGTATATGCGTACAGTCCATTTTTTAAATAGCCACTACATTTGCCCCCAGAGGAATTAAAATATCACAAACCCAGGCCAATACATACTACAGAAGTCTATCCCATATTAGAGAAGACTATAGATTCATTAAGAAGACTGTTTCTTTGAAGAGAATTTTACAAGGAGAATGTCCTGTGGTGTTTCTCCTCAATCAAGCCATATAGGAAAAGGAGGGACCAAGATAACCACTTTGAAGATATTTACAAGTTTTTACTCAGCTGATGAGATGCTAATCTCTTCTTCTTCTCTCTTTTTATTTATTTATTTTTCTTTCTCTCTCTCTGTCTTTTGATGGTGGTACAATATATTTGCTGTTATTTTTGGTTTGCCACTGAGTCAATTATGACTCATGGTTACCCAATGTGCGCAGAGTAGAACTAATCCAAAGAGTTTTCAAGGCCACGACTTTTCAGAAGCAGACAGCCAGGCTGGTCTTCTGAGGTGCCTCTGTGTGAGTTCAAACCACCAACCTTTCAGCTAGTAGGGCTTAATTTTTTGCACTACACAAGGACTCCAGGTAAAAATATATATATATAAAACTTAAAATTTAGCATTTAATCATTTTAAGTGTATAATTCAGTAGCATAAATTATAATCACAGTGTTGTACAATGATCACCACTATTTAATTCCCAAACTTTTTCATCACCCCAAATTCAACCTCTTTTTTCAAGATGAAACTAGATTTGAGCAGCTATCTAGGCTAGGCTTATATCCTCTTGATTTGACAAGCATCGCCCAAGAGAGCCAATGCTTGTTGGAGCCAAAGGGGTCCAACAGGAAGTGGTTGGAGTTGTACCCCGTAGGACAAAAGCTCAGGAGGGAGGAGGCCTCATAAAGTCAACTGGAGACACCTTCAAAGAGCCCCAGTAGCCTCACAAAAGAGGCAGCACCTGAACACCTGAAATGTAGGGTATTTGACAGCCAGGAAAGTACCACAAACAACACTAGGTAAAAATACCTTTGCCTCTATTTCTCTACTCTCTACCCTCTTTTTCCCCAACCTTAGAAGATTTAAAAGGGAGCAGAAGATGAGGCAAGGGGACTATAAAAGAACAGACTATACCACTCCTTCCCTTCTTCTGATCTCAGAGTCAACCATAAGTTACACTCAAGCTGGAGGAAGACAAAACGTTTTAATTGGATATGAGAATAAGGTTTTGGTTTACATAGACTAGACTTTGTAATATCTGAATATGAAGTCATTCGGTGACATGAAAGTGACCAAGAAGCTATAGGAAGCCTTGAGATGATATCCAGGACCAGTGAAAAGAGATATGACAGAACTTGTTTGACTAAATTGTTGAGAGAAAATCAAGCTGTTTCCTCATTGCAGTCCCTTCACTGAATCTGGGGCGTTACACATGTAACACATAATTGGATCTCTGGACTCTATTCTGGCTCATTGATCTGTCTGTCTCTTCTCTCATGAGAGCCACATGGCTTCAAACACAAATAACAAGACATGTTCAGTTTTAATCCAAATGGCTAAACTTTTACGTCAATTCTCACAAAATGAACCAAATGAACCACTGGTAGAAAGTAGACTTGAAGTAAATTCATAGAGAGAGAAAGGGGTAGTCCCTGACTTACGAGGGGGTTCCATTCCGACAACTCTGTCATGAGTTTCCAGTCAATTCTGACGTATGTCGAATACCTCTTTTTTTTTTTTAGTTTTCATTATTGCCGTTTATTATCAATATCTTTATAAATCTGATCTTTACTTGTCTTTGGGGGTTGGAAACATTATATGTGAATATTTGCACTTGAACATCTGAGAATGATAACATCAGCAAATTAAGCACTGCAATAGTGTATATAGTAAAAAAAAAAAGTACACGTGACAGGTATGTAGCATGTCATTTTTATATATATATGAATTTGTTTACATATATATGCTGTTGTTTTGTACCATCAAGTGGATTCTGACTCAAAACAGCCCCGTGTGACAGAGTATAACTGCCCCATAGGGTTTTCTAGGCTGTAATTTTTACGGGAACAGATCACCATGTCTTTTTCCAATGGAGACACTAGGTAGGTTAGAACTGCCAAGCTTTCAGGTAGCAGCAGAGAACTTAAACATTGTGCCACCAGGGCCCTCTCTCTCTCTCTATTCCTTCCCAGTCCCTGAAACCCCCTTATAGAATGACAATGCCTAGTTACACATGGCAGGTAACAAAGACTTGATCCTTTATGATCGGTCACCCCCAACCTGCAACAAGTATCTCCCTGTCTCCATCTCCCATCTTCCCCTACTCTGATTTCTGATTTGACAAAAAAAAAAACTTGCAAAGGAAGGTGATAATCAGGAGTCTGCATGCTACATTAGGAAAAACACCTGTAACAAAATGACAAGGGTCAAGGAGGGGAGAGTAGCTCAGAGCACTTAGTGAGACCAGAAATGTTAACTCCCGTCATGAGATTAGAGGATATCATGATGTTCTCGTTTGCCACAATGCATTTTTCCAGAAATATGGAAAAGAGTGACATCTTCACTAGACTTGTTGAGTTTTCAAAATAGTCCTAATTGATGGGCTGCAATCATCATATTAATAGCAATTACCATTTACTGAGTACCTGCTTAAGCCTAGATGCTTTACACATATTTGGTCCTCAGGACAACCCTACAAGCCATGAATGACAAAGTCCATGTAATAGATTTTTAAAAGTAAGTTTCAATAAATAAAATAATACTCATGAAGAGTATACTTCTTGGTTCAACCAGATACACGAGACCAAATGGGCAGCTCCTTTCCGGAGGCAGGATGAGAGGGCAGGAGAGGGCAAGAACTGATTGAATGGACACGAGACACCCGGAGTGGAAAGAAGGAGTGTGCTGTCACATTAGAGGGATTGCAACTAATGTCACATAACAATATGTGTATAAGTTTTTGTATGAGAAATTAACTTGAGCTGTAAACTTTCACCTAAAGCACAATAAAAAAAAAAACAGAGAGAGAAAAGTATCAAAGTGATTATTTACATCACTAAAATTGACATTGCTATTAGTAATAGGGAAACCCTTGTGGCGTAGTGGTTAAGAGCTATGTCTGCTAACCAAAAGGTTGGCAATTTGAATCCACCAGGCACTCCTTGGAAACTCCATGGGGCATTTCTACTCTGTCCTATAGAGTCTTTAGGCCTCGGTCTGCTCACCTAAAAAATGGAATACTTCCCTTACAGGGTTGGTGTAAGATTTTAATAAAACAATCTGTGTAAGCACTTGGCAAAGTACCTGGCATTGTTTATTACTCAATTTTACGGAAAATTAGATTTTACTGTAAAAATTCCAAAATAATTTGATTTGATATTGTCCCTCACTTTCTATATAGACCTCATTTGTAAGTTAAAATCTACTCAACGGCAATTCGTTTGGGTTTTTATTAGTAATAGACCCTGGATTTTAACCTGTTTCTACTTAAAGAGTTTGGCCTGTGTATTTTCCATTATATCCCACAAGCTTTCTAGCTAGTTACTATAAATTGCACCAATTTTTCTTTTTCATTTTACAAACTAATATTTTAGACTCTATTAGCATAAAATCTATGCTAAATTCTGTCTGGAAAAAATAACATTAAAATCCCTAATCATGCATATTTAATATCTGCAGCTTCACCTGAGATGCCTACATGCTTCTCCATGTTTTACGGTTATGCAAATATAGTTAAGTAATTCTCGTAGTTTTTTTAGGCATAACTCAGAACAAACTATAAAAACATCTTTGATAGTAGGATCCCAAAGCAAAGCTATTCATTAAAATTGGGGGCATATGTCATCTCTTAACGAGCTACATAAAACATCTAACCATAAAATAACTGCACTTCATAAAATCAGCCATTAATTGAATAGAACCATGCTAAGAATAATGGGGGTTAAATTACTGTTCAGTTACGGTTCCTACCTCCAAAAGGCATAAAATATTATATGAAGATAATAGGGACTAAATAAGCATACAGTTCCCATTCACGGGAACAAATCAAGCAAGAGAAAATAATTCTGCTTTGTTGTTTCAGCGTTGGTTCTATGTCCCTGTTAATTGGGAAAGGCTGTCTAGAAAATACAGGCTGAGTGAAGACTTCAAATCTAAGAAAAGCCATTGTTCTTCGACTATAAAGAATTGAGCCATTGAACACAACTACCTAGGCAAGTACATTTCAAAAGGAAGCAGAGTCAAGTCTAAAGCCTAAAATCTAAAGCCTAAAAGTCTAAAGGCTTTTGTGTTAGACTGCTTGTGTTTAAAGACAAGCACTGCTGCTTTCTAGCTTTAACTTTGGGAAAATTACTCCATCTCTTTAGGCCTCAGTCTGCTCACCTGTAAAATGGTATAATTCCCTCATAGAGTTGGTGTAAGATTTTAATAAAACAATCTGTGTAAGCACTTGGCAAAGTACCTGGCATTGTTTATTACTCAATTTTACAGAAAATTAGATTTTACTGTAAAAATTCCAAAATAATTTGATTTGATATTGTCCCTCACTTTCTATATAGACCTCGTTTGTAAGTTAGAAATAGTGAGTAACGTACAGCTGCATCTGTATAACTGAGAACTTCACTCTATTTACCTTCTCATTCTTCCCTAAGCATCATCTTCCTCACTTGGTGTTGCAATTTAGTTGCCTCTTTAAAAGTCCATTAGCTTTCTATGCCTCAATAAAATTACAGGTAGTAGTCTTCACTTTACAAGAGTCCTCACAGCACTATGCCAATTACACCCCATTCCCACTTTTGCAGCACTTAAGATGGGCCATAGCTAACAACATCACTCAGCCTGCTCACTTCCCCAAGTACTCAGGCTCATAAAAGCGACCCCACCAACCAGGCCGGGCATCAGGAGGCGGACCCTGCCCAGCAAGCGCTTCTTTCCAGGATGGGTTCTGGCTTGCATTTTCTAAAATATCCTTGAGTCCCAGGCTTCTTATAAGGCCCATGAAAAACTATAATAGCTGAGCTAATATAGCTAAAGCCCAGAAAATTGCTAATTTGAAAGTACTTCCTAGAGAGGGTTAGAAACTGGCAAAACCGTCAGGAAAGGAGAGACTGGAAGGAGGGAATGGGCTGACTCATTAGGAGGAGAGTAAGTGGGAGTATGGAGTAAGGTGTATATAAGCTTATATGTGACAGACTGACTTGACTTGTAAACTTTCACTTAAAGCACAATAAAAATTATTTAAAAAAAAAAAGTACCTCCTTGTTCTGGTACAATTATGAGCGTGATCATCACGAATGCCACTATCACTGATGCCTCTCCAGGGCCCAATGCAGCCGGTGCACCAACTCTCTCCTGATCGCTGGATCCTGGTGCAGAACCACCAACTGGCCGGCTCTCAGGTATTCTATGGTCCCCAGGCTCACCGTGAGGTATATAGATAAGCACATGCACTTTGAGGTCACACAGGCAAGGCTCTGTCGCCTGTGAGCTATGCAACTTGGAAAAAGTGATTCAACCTGGTAGAGCCTCAATTCCTCATCTGTAAAATGGACGTGATGATACCATTAAATCAGTTACTGCCAAGTACATTCAGACTCCTGGTGGCTCCTGTATGTCAGAGTAGAACTGTGTTGCACAGGGTTTTCAAGGGCTGATATTTAGAAGTAGGTGTGCCTCTGCATGGACTCGAACCACTAACTTTTTGGTTATCAGCCAAGCTCATTAACCATTGGAACCATGGTGTTCATCATAATACAGCCATCACTTATAAGAATTATGTGATACAGTCTAGTATTTCTCAAACTGGAGTCTGCTGCACTGACTTTTAGGGGGCTCTTGGGTCTGACATTGTACTCACATTGAATTATTTTGCCAGTTACAAGAAAATAAACTTCTAGTTTGCAGTGATAATTTGCAATGAATAGATAATAGATAATAAAATTTTTCAGGTAATAAAACTTTAGTTTCTTAAATCAGGGCTCCTCAAACTGATGCCCATGAATGCATGCTCAGGCACCCCTCTTACAGTGACTGGCATGTGGCTATCAATCAGAAATGGTAGCCCTGTTGTAGTGATTTATTAAATCATTCTTTTGTGATTAGTCACTATATCTCTTTTTATTTAATTAACTTGTTACTTTTACGGAAACCCTGGTGGCATAGTGGTTAAGTGCTACAGCTGCTAACCAAGAGGTTGGCAGTTCGAATCCATCAGGCGCTCCTTGGAAACTCTATGAGGCAGTTCTACTCTGTCCTATAGAGTCGCTATGGGTTGGAATCAACTCGATGGCAGTGGGGTTTTGGTTTGGTTACTTTTAAAATCATTGTATTAAACAGTAGGCAGAACTATCAGTGACTATTTTTGGTAGCGGAGTCCCTGGGTGGTACGAATGGTTAGCACACTTGGCTGCTAACCAAAAGGTTGGCAGTTCGAGTTTACCCAGAGGCACCTTGAAAGAAAAGCCTGGCAATCTACTTCCAAAAACTCAGCCATTGAAAACCCTATGGAGGACAGTTTACTCTGACATACACAGGGCCACTTTTATGGATTGAATTGTGTCCTCCAAAAATATGTGATGTAAATCCTAACCCCTATAGCTGTGGGTTTGGGAATTGGTTTTCTTTGTTATGTTAATGAGGAAATATTAGTGTAGGATGTGTCTTAAGTCAATCCCTTTTGAGGTATAAACCAAGCAGATTAGGCAAAGAGAAGCAAGCAGAGATGGGTGAAGATAGATGCCACACTACAAGATCACCAGGGAACCAAAGAACAAGGACCTTCCCCCAAATCAACAAAGAGAGAAAGCCTTCCTCTAGAGCTGGTGCCCTGAATTCAGACTTTTAGCCTCCTAAACCATGAGAAAATAAATTTCTCTTTGTTAAAGCCACCCACCTGTGGTATTTCTGTTATAGCAGCACTAGATAACTGAGACAGTTACCATGAGTCAAAATCAACTCAATGGCAACTGGTACTGGTAAATATTCTGTGATAACTTGTATAAATACTTGCATATCATAGTCTTGGTTCAACAATGTCAGCTCCCACCGTAGCATTGCCTTTTATACTAAGGTACCTTTTGCTAAAAGGTAATCATCCCTGAGAGGGAGATCAGTCTGCACTATACCATAGTCCTTTTCAGAGTGAAGGCATCATCCTTATCGTCCCATGTCCACTGAAGGCTGTGTCACCTCTTTCATCCCCTCTCATCCAGGTATTTCTTCTATGTTATCTGCCTCAGCTCCCTTCACTACAAACAAGCTAGTCTTTCCATTTCTTTTTCTATGTTAAACCTTCAACTTGAAATCACCTCTAATTTCCATATACAAGCAACAACTCTGCTCATTGAAGCCTCAGGGATTTACCCAATCAGGGATTCTCCCAATTAACAGGAGAGGAGATGGACATGAAGGAGGAAACTAGGGTTTATAAGCTCCTGGACTCTTTACCACCTAAGGATTCCTACTATGTGCTGTTAGAGGCTTTAAATGTGTTCACTATTAAAAGTAATTTCCTATTATCCTTAACACGAAGAAGTACAAAAAATGTTTGCATTTTAAAAAATCCCTATTTAATACATGGTGTGAAAAAAAAAAGAAAAAAAAATTTTTTTTCTTTTTTTGTAACTTACCCAAGTCAAAGCAAATACTCACTGTATTTGGTAGGTCTGTCAACTGTAAAATTTCCTCAGTTTATTAACTGAAACTATAAATACTTGAACAGAGTCTGTGGGTGAGATTGTGGTGAACAAATACACAAGAGAATAGTGCAAGAAAGCTAATAAAGCTTTTCTTGCCACTTAAGAAAAGGTCATAACAAATAGATGCATACCAAGACCTACCAGAACAATTAAGGAAAAGGCTTGTCCCAAAAGGGAAGCAGATTTAACACCTTTCTAGATAGCCCTTATATATCAGTTCTTACTGATATAAATATTAGTTCTAACTAGTCCTTACTGATATAAATATTAGTTCTATAAAAAAAAAAAAAAACCCTCTGCCATCGTAGCGACCCTATAGACAGAGTAGAACTGTCCCATACAGTTTCCAAGGAGCACCTGGGGGATTAGTTCTATAAAAAAGAACTGATAAATTATGAGAAATTGACCTCAAAAGTCACCCCTACCTCATATAAATGGTCTGAAGTCATCTAAATTACATCTGACATACAAATTAGGTTTGACTCCATAAAGCTTGTTACTGAATACCAACTCTGCTTTCCTAATTAGAAATTATTACCAAAGAGTGCCAGAAGATAAATTAAATTATATTCTCCCTTAGTAATCTTCTCTTTCCACCACTCCTGCCCCTCCCCCAAAGTTTACTACAAAGTAGAAGGGAAAGAAGAAAAAATTACAGGCCCCATTTTACTATTATTTTTGTGAAACTTCTTTAATCCCGACATTGTCATTTTATATGCACACACATACACACAAAATATATATGAACTACAATAAAATTAGAAGAGTTTAGAGCTGGAAGCCACCACCCACGTGTCAGTTTGTCATACTGTGGTGGTTTGCATGTTGTTACAACGCTGGAAGCTATGCCACTGTATTTCGAATACCAGCAGGGTCACCTATGGTGGACAGATTTCACTGGAGCATCCAGGTTAAGACAGCCTAGGAAGAAAGTCCTGGCAATCTAATTCTGAAAATTGGCCAATGAAAACCCTGTGGATCACGACAGAATATTGTTTGGTGTAGTGCTGAGAGATGAGCCCTCTAGTCTGAAAGACACCCAAAGTACACAGCGGCTGCAAAAATGGATTCGAGCATATCAACAGTCATGAAGATGGTGCAAGGCCAGGCAACAGTTCCTCCTGTGGTACATTGGGTCACCACAAGTCAGAACAAACTTGACGGCAATTAGGAACAAAAACAACAGCTGAAACGGTTCTTAGAGTCCTAAGGCCATCATTCTGAAGATGAGAAAACAGAATCCCACAGAAATCAAATGACTTGACCAAGATAAGCAACTCCCCAGGATTGGCATCCAGACCATGTGACTCCCAGTACCATCCTCCTTCACTACAGGACAATGGCCACACATCGAAGTAAACAGAAAATGGCAGAATAACAGGAATCTAGTTCTCACAACATCTCTAATTTTCTACAGCAATTTTTCAATCATGTAAGTAGAGTAAATGGATAATTGAAGCTGCCTAAATTTGCAAGTAAGGGGAAAAAGAAAATAACTTTCAGTTTATTATAAGAGAGAGCTCTCCTAGGGAATAAACTTCCTTCTCAAATTTCATATTTGGGATATGGGCACCTGTCTTAGTTATCTAGTGCTGCTATAACAGAAATACCACAAGTAGATGACTTTAAAACAAAGAGAAATTTATTCTCTCACAGTGTAGGAGGCTAGAAGTCTGAATTCAGGGCACCATCTCCAGGGGAAGGCTTTCTCTCTCTCTTGGTTCTGGGGGAAGGTCCTTGCCACCAATCTTTCTGTGGTCTAGGAGTTTCTCAGCCCAGGGACCCCAGCTCCAAAAAACATGCTATTCTCCTGGCTCTTGTTTCTTGGTGGTATGAGGTCCAAGTTTCTCTCTGCTCCCTCTTTTCTATCTCAAAAAAGATTGATTTAAGACAAAACCTAATCTTGTCGATTGAGTCTTGCCTCATTAACATTACTGCTACTAATCCCACCTCATTAACATCATAGAGGTAGGATTTATAACACATAGGCAAATCACATCAGGTGACAAAATGGTGGACAATCACACAATACTGGGAATCGTGGTCTAGCCAAGTTAACACACATTTTTTCGGGGACACGATTCAATCCATAAGAGCACCTATAATCTAGGATAAAAAGAATTAACCACCTCCTGAGGCCCCAGCTCCTTGCTAAATCTGTTCTCAGAGCCTGGGTTCCTTATGAGAACCTGTCAGGCTCCCTGGTACATAGAAGTCTGGAGGAAAAAGAAGAAAAATTAGAAGCTGCAAAATGGGTTAAGAGTGGAAGCAAGACTGTGTTAATCACAGCTTTCACATTCAGAGCTAGAAGCAAGTAACTAACGGTTAACAAATTTAACCATTTAAATGTCTGGCAAGTAAAACTACATTTGATTTAGCAATTTGCCCTCTTTAGGCTGCTTCAGTTTAGGTCACAATTAGTTTAAAAGCTCCCCTCCCCCCCCAAAATAGTATTTATTTTTATTAGTATGCAAGGGACTAATGAAGAAAATAGTTTTCTTAATTTTATTTTATGCAGACAAAGTATAGAGAGATAAAGAAATGAATACAAGATTAAAGTTGATACAAACAAAAAATGATTTATTTGGGAAATGATGAGGAAAGTGTTTATGTATACATATATAAACCCGTTCGTAAAGCAATAAAAAAATAGTTATAAGAGTAACAATAATACCATTTCTGTTAGCCATTGTTCTAAGCACTTTATGAGTATGATTTTTATTTAATCTATATAACAATCTATGAGGTAGTTTCCTCCATTATCCTCATTTTTAAAATGAAGAAATTAAGGCACAGAGATAACCTTTGTCAAAACGTTTATGTATAGCTGTCCAGGTTTTTTCCGTGCATATATATTCTATATACTTTTCTTTTCTACCCATAATTCGTACATTTTGTGTTGTAAATGATTCTATGTTCTAAAAAATGCTATTTTTTGCTCAAGAAAATAAATGAGCCTTTTCCCATAATACCATTTTTTTGTCATATGAGTTATATATTCTATATACTTTTCTTTTCTACCCATAATTCGTACATTTTGTGTTGTAAATGATTCTATGTTCTAAAAAATGCTATTTTTTGCTCAAGAAAATAAATGAGGCTTTTCCCATAATACCATTTTTTTGTCATATGATTTTAATACAGTATAGTATGAAGTAAATATGATATTTTAAACATGTTCATGCCAAAATAGTCAAACTCATCTGATAATTTTTCAGTCTGCAATATTATCCCTATGTTTAAAATGCCAAAACCTTATCAACCACAGCATGAGATGGTTGGAAGGATCTGTCTCTTTCTCCCATTGATCTTAAGTTCTTAATGGAAATGCAAGCCTTAGAGGCGGAGTTCCAGAACGTAAATAAATCATATGCCTTCACATGAAACTCCCTGTTTGGCTATGCTTCCACCAAGACTAAACAGACGCCTTAGGGATAAATCAATGTGCTTTAAGTCGCCTGAACTAAAAATGCTGCTTTTTCATGCAAAAATCAAACCAAAAAAAAGTTCAAAGATTTACAATAGATTCCTTCATTTTGTGTTTCTTTATTTGAAATGTAAATACTGAGCTGGCATTGTAGTTATAGTTCAGAGGCTTTTAGACTAATTGAAGTCCTGAAAGACTATATGTATATTCAACAGTCTGTGTCAGGCAGACCAAACCCCAGTGCACGATATTAGGGAAATTTGAACCTTCTAGACAGTGCCTCAGGCATTTGGGGAGTCTTAAAAATGCTAATAACCTCATTTCCCTTTATAACCAAATACTGAAAGTGATCAGCTAATCTTTTTTTTAAGTAATTAGACCTTCTCTGTGTGTGTTCAGACAAAGCCAAATTTTTCAATGCCACTTGTCCCTTCCATTTGTATGTCCCTAAGTAGAATTTGTCCCACAAATGTTCTAATTGGATGATTTCTGCAGACCCTAGCATAGTTTTTATACATTTTAAGACTTACAGGTCAATATAATACACATTTTGCTTCTCTCTATCATTTTCTTAATAGCAACATAAAGAAATTAGGCAAAAACTGGCCTGGGTAATAGGCAAATAAACCTTTGCTAAGATGGTAAAATGCTTGTAATTGTGTTTCTCTTGCCTGCTGATAGGACTGCAGTAAATTACTAAGGCACTGGAAACGTGTGATGACTTGGAAAGATTGTAACTGGATTTACTGTAATTTACTGAGAATCTATGTGAATAATTGATGTGCAAATGTAAATTTATTTTAAAAACTAACTTGAGAAATTGACGGTGTCAAAATAAGAACTGCCATTTAAACAAAATCAAAGGGAATACCAAAAAGAATTTTATTTTTCATTTGCAAAAGACTGCCATTTTTGTTAAAAAATAAAAGACATATTATGATAGCTGAGACAACCAGAAGGTTTCCATCAAATTTTGTTCTTTGTAATAGGTACAAGGAGCCCTGGTTGTGCAGTGATTAAAGCGATCAACTGCTAACTGAAAGATCGGCTGTTAGAAACCACTAGAGGCTCCCCAGGAGAAAGATGTGGCAGCCTGCTTCTGTAGAGATTTACAGCCTGGGAAACACCATGGGGGGGGCACTTTATGAGTCGAATTTCTCGACAGCAGTGGGTTTGGGGTATAATAAGTACACTTTTGTAAAAAGATGTGTTCACTTGCATACACCTAAGAAGTCTCAGGAAGGACACATGGGAAAATAACGTTGGAGGCTTCCAGGTAAGGGAAGCTGGAGGACAGAGATAGTTTGGAGAATTTTCAGAGTATGCCTTTTTGTACTTTCATACTGGGTCATTTGAAGGTAGTCTCAATTTAAAAATGAATTTTAAGTTAAAAAAATAAATTGTTCTTTGTTGTTGCTCTTACTATATTTTTAATCTCTAGTTTCTGTGGTTGACTTCGTTAACATGGTTACTGACTTTCTCATTTCTAAGAGACAAGCAAGTTTAACAAAATATCCATTAAAGTATTTCCACAAATCTGGGGTGGGGGAAAACTATTTCCACAAATCTCGTTATTGTTTAAAAAAATTTTTTTTAATTGCAACGAAATATTAGCAAGCTAACTTTACAACTGAAGCTAGGATACAAGCTATAAATACAAATAAAACTGTCAAGCATCTTTTTGTAAATGAGCTACAGAAAATTCTCCAGAAAAAGTAAAAATTATGAATAATATTCTTATTTTAAAAATAAGAAGTCAACTTTAACAACATTCATTCACTAAATACTTATTAGTTCCCTACTATGCATCAGGCACTGTTCTAGGTGCTGGGGATAAAGCAGTAAACAGAACAGAAAAATCCCTGCCTTCATTAAGCTTCCATTCCAGTGTAATATTTCTCTGATGACTGTTAAAAGCAGGCTAGAAAGTCTAAGATGGTAAACACATGCTGTGTTTCCTATTTCCCCTTTCTCTGTTCTCTATTGTATCATTTCCCATCTGTATCTTCACTTTTTTTAACCTCTGCTATCTATAAAAAATCCACTAGGTGGCAGTGTCTCCTTGACCAGAATAAATAACTTGCCCTGTTTCCATGGGAATGTGTTCTTTTGGTTTGCTTCGTTTTTAGCTTGGTTTTTAAGTGACCAAAACACAGCATAAAAATATATAATCTAAGGGAAAACACAAAATACACAGAACGATGAAATAAGAGTTTGAGTTTGCTAGAACACTCCACCTTCTAACGTAACAGACAAAGGTAAGGCATGATGAACCACACCCAGACACACATGGTGGTGAACAGACTCTTCACCATGAATGAAGAGAACTCTGCAAGTAAATAGCACAGAAGGATGGGAAAAGAACTCTGGTGAAGGGGTCTAGAGACACGTGTTCAAGTTCTGGCTCTAGCTCACCTTTAAGCCACCTTAACATGAATGAACAGGGGCAACTCACCTAGTCAGAAGCCTTAGTTTCTCACTAGCAAAATTAAAGAGTACTTTTTTTTTTTAAATCTCCCTCCTCACCCAAGGGGTTCTTGTGAAAATCAAATGATTTAAGGTCTGTGAAAGTGCTATGCTAATAAGTTATTTTGGCTAAGAGAAAATACATGATTTGGGGAACTAGAAACATTAGTAAACAGTAATTTTTTAATTTATTTTTTTAAACTTAGTTTCTTATGTATCAACAACTGTTTTAAGTACTTGAAATAATTAGTAATACTCCTAATAACACTTTGAGGTAGATACTAAGGTTATCCTTAATTACTGCTGAAGAAACTGTTATAAAGAGATGGATTAACTTCCCGAAACCTCCAGTTATTAAATGGCACCGCTAATCTTTTCCCAAGGGCCACCACATTCTTATAAACCACATCATCATAGGATCTGTTTGAGAAGCTCCTGTACCATGGAAACATCATAGCCAATGGAACGTTTAGGGTAGATTAGACCTCAGAAAGGAGCCCTGGTGGCACAGCGGTTAAGCATTCAGCTGTTAATGGAGAGGTCAGTGGTTCAAGAGAGAAAAAAGACCTGGCAATCTGCTCCTGTAAAGATCACAGCCTAGAAAACCCAATGGGGCAGTTCTACTCCGTCCTATAGGGTCACCATGAGTCAGAATTGACTCGACAGCACCCAACAAAAACAACAAAACTAAAGGACAGGCATTTCTTCAGAGCATGACAGAGGAATGGATATACCTGCTTCATGCAAGGAAATCAAGCTAATCAGGTGTAACAATGCCCAAACTAAAAGAGACAAGAACTGTGGCTATACAAACTGCTTATGTATCTTGGGTACTGGGTACTCTCATAGCTGCTCCAGAATAGAAGTTGCCATCAGAAAGGGACACATGGAAGGTACGATTTTTGCCACCGATCACTATTTTACCCATCTTTTAAAGCCATGCTCACACACTTGTAAGCCCTTCAAAACTAAATTCAAATCCATTTGCTGGGCAAAAAGAAAAAGTTCTTGAAGTACATACATAAATACTCTTTATTAGTAGAGTAGTTTGGAACATTACTTGGTTTGAACTCTGACTTCTCCATTTACCACTTAAACAACCTTGGGGAAGATGCCTCACAATCTTAACTATTTCATCTGTATAATGGGAACAGTAGTAGTACCTCATAGGGTTGCAGATTTAAATGAGTTAATACCCCCACGTGTCCATCAGTTTTTTGTACTGTGGGGGCTTGTGTGTTGCTGTGATGCTGGAAGCTATGCCACAGGTATTCAGATAGCAGCAGGGTCACCCATGGAGGACAGGTTTCAGCTGAGCTTCCAAACTAAGACAGACTAGGAAGAAGGACCCAGCAGGCTACTTCTGAAAAGCATTAGCCAGTGAAAACCTTATGAATAGCAGCAGGACATTGTCTGATATAGTGCTGGAAGATGAGCCCCCCAGGTTGGAAAGCACTGAAAAGATGACTGGGGAAGAGCTGCCTCCTCAAAGTAGAGTCGACCTTAATGACGTGGTGGAGTAAAGCTTTTGGGACCTTCATTTGCTGATGTGGCACAACTCAAAATGAGAAGAAACAGCTGCAAACATCCATTAATAATCGGAACCTGGAATGGACGAAGTATGAATCTAGGAAAATTGGAAATCATCAAAAATGAAATGGAATGCATAAACATCGATATCCTAGGCATTAGTGAGCTGAAATGGACTGGTATTGGCCATTTTGAATCAGACAATCGTATACTATACTATGCTGGGAATGATAATTCAAAGAGGAATGGTGTTACATTCATCCTCAAAAAGAACGTTTTAAGATCTATCCTGAACTACAACGCTGTCAGTGATAGGATAATATCCATACACCTACAGGGAAGATCAGTTAATACGACTACTATTCAAATATACGCACCAACCACTAGGGCCAAAGATGGAGAAATAGAAGATTTTTATCAGCTGCTGCAGTCTGAAATTGATCGAACATGTAATCAAGATGCATTGATAATTACTGGCGATTGGAATGTGAAAGTTGGAGAAAAAAAAAAAAAAGAAGGATCAGTAGTTGGAAAATATGGCCTTGGTGCTAGAAACAATGCCGGAGATCTAGTGATAGAATTTTGCAAGACCAACGACTTCTTCATTGCAAATACCTTCTTTCACCAACATAAATGGCGACTATACACAAGGACCTCGCCAGATGGAACACGCAGAAATCAAATTGACTACATCTGTGGAAAGAGACGATGGAAAACTCAATATCATCAGTCAGAACAAGTCCAGGGGCCGACTGTGGAATGGACCATCAAATGCTCATATGCAAGTTCAAGCTGAAACTGAAGAAAATCAGAGCAAGTCCATGAGAGCCAAAATATGACCCTGAGTATATCCCACCTGAATTTAGAGTCCATATCAAGAATAGATTTGACACGTTGGACACTAGTGACCAAAGACCAGATGAGTTGTGGGATGACATCAAGGACATCATTCATGAAAAAAATCAAGAGGCCACTGAAAAGACAGGAAAGAAAGAAATGACCAAGGTGGATGTCAGAGGAGACTTTGAAACTTACTCTTGAGCATCTACCAGCTAAAGCAAAAGGAAGAATTCATGAAGTAAAAGAACTGCACAGAAGATTTCAAAGGGCGTCTCGGGAAGACAAAATAAAATATTATAATGACATGTGCAAAGAGCTGGAGATGGAAAACCGAAATGGAAGAACATGCTCGGCATTTCTCAAGCTGAAAGAACTGAAGAAAAAATTCAAGCTTCGAGTTGTAATAGTGAAGGATTCCATGGGGAACATATTAAACGATGCAGAAAGCATCAAAAGAAGATGGAAGGCATACACAGAGTCATTATACCAAAAGAATTAGTTGATATTCAACCATTTCAAGAGGTGGCATATGATCAGGAACTGATGGTACTGAAGGAAGAAATCCAAGCTGCTCTGAAGGCATTGCGAAAAACAAGGCTCCAGGAATTGATGGAATATCAATTGAGGTGTTTCAACAAACGGATGCAGCGCTGGAGGTGCTCACTCGTCTATGCCAAGAAATATGGAAGACAGCTTCCTGGTCCACTGACTGGAAGAGATCCATATTTATGCCTATTCCCAAGAAAGGTGATCCAACCGAATGTGGAAATTATAGAACAATATCATTAATATCACACGCAAGCAAAATTTTGCCGAAGATCATTCAAAAACGGCTGCAGCAGTATATCGACAGGGAACAGCCAGAAATTCAGGCCGGTTTCAGAAGAGGACGTGGAACCAGGGATATCATTGCTGACGTCAGATGGATCCTGGCTGAAAGCAGAGAGTACCAGAAGGATGTTTACCTGTGTTTTATTGACTATGCAAAGGCATTTGACTGTGTGGATCATAACAAATTATGGATAACATTTCGAAGAATGGGAATTCCAGAACACTTAATTGTGCTCATAAGCAACCTTTACATAGATGAAAAGGCAGTCGTTTGGAGAGAACAAGGGCATACTGATTGGTTTCAAGTCAGGAAAGGTGTGCGTCGGGTTGTATTCTTTCACCATCCCTACTTAATCTGTATGCTGAACAAATAATACGAGAAGCTAGACTACATGAAGAAGAATGGGGGCATCAGGATTGGAGGAAGACTCATTAACAACCTGTGTTATGCAGATGACACAACCTTGCTTGCTGAAAGTGAAGAGGACTTGAAGCACTTACTAATTAAGATCAGAGACCACAGCCTTCAGTATGGATTACACCTCAACATAAAAAAGAAAACAAAAATCCTCACAACTGGACCAATGAACAATATCATGATAAATGGGAAAAGTTTGAAGTTGTCAACGATTTCATTTTACTTGTATCCACAATCAACAGCCATGGAAGCAGCAGTCAAGAAATCAAAAAACGCATTGGATTGGGTAAATCTGCTGCAAAGGACCTCTTCAAAGTGTTGGAGAGGAAAGATGTCACCCTGAAGACTAGGGTGCGCCTGACCCAAGCCATGGTATTTTCAATCGCATCACATGCATGTGAAAGCTGTACAATGAATAAGGAAGACTGAAGAAGAATTGACGCCTTTGAATTGTGGTGTTGGCGAAGAATATTGAATATACCACAGACTGCCAAAAGAACGAACAAATCTGTCTTAGAAGAAGTACAACCAGAACACTCCTTAGAAGCAAGGATGGCGAGACTGCATCTTACATACTTTGGACATGTTGTCAGGAGGGATCAGTCCTTGGAGAAGGACATCATGCTTGGCAGAGTACAGGGTCAGCGGAAAAGAGGAAGACCCTCAACAATGTGGATCAACACAGTGGCTGCAACAATGAGCTCAAGCATAACAACGATTGTAAGGATGGCACAGGATCAAGCAGTGTTTTGTTCTGTTGTGCATAGTGTCGCTACGAGTCAGAACCGACTCGAGGGCACCTAACAACAGCACAAGAACAATACATGGAAAATGCTTAGAATGATACCTAACCTGTTGCTGTTGAGTTGATTCCCACTCAGAGCGACAATATAGTAAGTGCTCAATAAATATTATTATCCTTCGTACTTCTTGAACTATGCAAGCTCTTTATATTCAATGTCCAAATCATCTGCCGTTTAGTGCTGTACAGTACAGAAATGTTTTCATTTACAAACATTCAGTTAATACAATTTCAGAGACAGACAAAACAATGCTCCAGAAGAACACATGCTGATGCTGTCCACCACTGAGAAATGGTGATACCAATCACTGATAGATTGTCATTTTGAACTAGAAACACATAAACTTAGCAACAGTTTTCTGGGCCTAACATATCCCAGTGCATATAAACGTTCTCTGTTTTACATCACTGCTATTGCTTTGTGATACTTTAATTTTAATTTCTTTATGTCTCTTCTTGTCTCCTGGAATGAATGATTCTAAGTTCCTTGAGGCAAGGATCATGTTGTATTTTTTTATGTTCTTCACAGTATTGACTCTCAAAGGGTGTTTGTTGTTATCATGTTATGTTTATTGTTTGCTTGAAAGATCACAGAACTGAGAAGACAAGACACTAGACTGATGGTCTCAAAGGCTTTGACATCTTCATCTCACAGGAACAAGCACTATGCCTGTCCCATAGTGTGGTTGTTGTTGTTAGGTGTTGTCAAGTCATTTCTGACTCATAGCAACCCTATGTACAACAGAATGAAACACTGCCCAGTCCTGCACCATCCTCACAATTGTTGTTACGTTTGACCCATTATTGCAGCCACTGTGTCAATCCATCTTATTCAACGTCTTCCTCTTTTTCACTGACCCTCTCCTTTGTCAACCATGATGTCCTTCTCCATGGACTCATCCTTCCTGATAACATGTCCAAAGTACATGAGAGGAAGTCTCGCCATCCTTTCTTGCAAGGAGGACTCTGGTTTTATTTCTTCCAAGTCAGATTTGTTCATTCTTGTGGCAGTCCATGGTACATTCAATATCCTTTCCCAACACTATAATTCAAAGGCATCAATTCTTCTTAGATCTTCCTTATTCATTGCCCAGCTTTCACATGCATATGAGGCTACTGAAAATATCATCGCTTGGGTCAGGTGCACCTTAGTCCTCAAAGTGACATCTTTGCTTTTTAACACTTTAAAGAGGTCTTTTGCAGCAGATTTGGTCAACCCACTAAGTCGTTTGATCTCCTGACTGCTGCTTCCATGGGCACGGATTGTGGATCCAAGTAAAATGAAATTCTTGACAACGTCAATCTTTTCTCCATTTATCGTGGTGTTGCTTATTGGTCCAATTGTGAGGATTTTTGTTTTATGTTTTATGTTGTGGTCTTTGATCTTCATCAGTAAGTGCTTCAAGTCATCTGCATATTACAGGTTGTTAATGAGTCTCCCACCAATCCTGATGCCCCGTCCTTCTTCACAGGGTCCAGTTTCTCGGATTATTTGCTCAGCATACAGACTGAATAAACATGGTGAAAGGATGCAACCCTGAAGCACATCTTTCTTGATTTTAAACCATAGTAGGTACTCAAAAATATATTTATGCAAATGAACCGAAGAAATATTGTTAATATTCATTATTATTATTAGTGTTCGCCTTCACAGTTGTATTTTAAGATCTTTTTTTTTCTTCTGTAACTTTCACTTCCAAAGGCAGTAAATCCTGAGTCAAAGAAAATATATTTTAAACTGCAATTGGACTAGGTCATTTTCAGCTTGGAACCTTCCAATGGCTTCCCATCTTACAGAGAATAGAAGTCAAAGATGTTACAATGGCCTAGAAGGCACTATGTCACCTAGCACCGCAATACATAAACACACACACACTCTCTTCTCTGCCTTCAGTTTTACTCTCTCTCCCTTACTCTACTCCAGTCACAGTGACTCTTTGGCGTTCCTGGAACACGTCACCTATGCTCCTACTCAAAGACTTTGCCCTCACTATTCCCTTTGCCCTCACTATTCCCATCTCTACCCTCCAATATATATCCACACAGTTTGTTTTCTCGCTTACTTCAGATCTCTGCTCAAATACCATCTGATCAGAAAGGCCTTCCCTTATCACCCTATTTAAAATACCAACATACCCTTCTTGGCACTCCCTATTCCCCTTAAACCAAAAAACCAAACCCATTGCCATCCAGTCAATTTCAAGTTACAGCAACCCTATAGGACAGAGTAGAGCTGCCTCATAGGGTTTCCAGGGAGCAGCTGGTAGATTCAAACCACTGACTTTTTGTTTAGCAGCCAAGCTCTTAACCACTATACCACCAGGGCTCCCCATTCTCCTTACCCCCATATATTTTTCTCTATAGCACTTATCACTATATAGCAAGTATCGTATTACCTGTTTATTTGTTTTCTGCCTTCTTCTCCTAGAATATATAAGGTCCATGACAGCAAGGATCTTTTGCATATTTTGTTCAGGGCTATATATCCACTGCCCAAAATATTGCCTGACAAGTAGAAAGTGTTCAATAGATATTTATAATGAATTAACTTTAAATTATTTTCCTGTCCTATAACTTTTTGACAAAATGTAAAGAAATAAAAACAATAAATGCTGAGGAAAGAATAAAGGTGGATTAGTAGTAACTTTTAATAACCAAAAGGGAAAATGTGACAGAGGAATACAATAAATGCCACTGAATTGACTTAAATGTTGAAAAAAATAGGGAAGTTGACTAAGCATTCAAGTAAAAAGGAATTAGGAGACCAGAGGGAGAAGAAAAGAATGTTGAGAGAGAGCTCTGTCCTGGATAAAATGAAAATGGACAGATATGGAACAACAGGGATCAATGAAACCACAGACAGCTGGGTGGCTTCTCAGGGATCAACCAGCTCTAATCTACTTCTCAAAGACAGAACCATCTCAACACCTCCATAGCTGGTCACTAGGTTCGCCTGAAAACTTCAATCACAGAAATAGTCTTACTTTATAAGACACCTAAATCTATTTGGAGAAAATTCTCTTCGTTAAAAAATTCTTCCAAATTCTGAGCCCAAACTTTCCTCCCTATTCTCCCATAAACTGGTCACAGTTCTGTCTTCCAGAACTACACTGATCTATTTTCACAAATCTTAAAATATTGAAAACCAGCTAACAGGCCCAACTCCCCCACCCCTTTCACATATCTTCTCTGCAGGATGAACCTCCCCAGTGTCTCTGGCCATTCTCATGTAACAGTTTCCAGATGGCCATCCCCTTAGTCAATAATCTTTAGATCTATTACATTTTTTCATTTCTTTCTTAAAATATTATTTGCACAAGGACTGACCAAAGTTTGGATTTAGGTGACTGAGTTTACATTAATAATAATATCGCACCTTACATTCAGAAATCACTTTATTTTCAGAATTCTACCATCTGAATCACTTTGTGCCTCACAGTAAGGCTGTTTTTTGTTTGTTTTTTCCTGTTGTTTGTTTTGTTTTGTTTTTTCCCCTTCAATTTTAAAGTTGGAAAAACTGAGAATCAAACATGTTAGGTAACATATTCAAAGTAACAGACTGGTGAATCTGAGGTCAAAACAAGTATCTCTAATTTTGATTTTCTTTAACTTTCTATTATGAAAAATTTCAGTTATATATAAAAGCCGAGAGAGAGTAGTAAAATGAACATTCTTATTACCAACACCTGGGTTTAACAATTAACACTGGCTTCACTTATTTTTCTTTTTCTTACTCCTTTGCTGAAGTATTTTAAAACAAATTCCAGGCATCCAGGCATTTAATGACTAAATTCTTTAGTACGCATCTCTAAAACTAAGGACGTTTGTTTACATAGCCACAAATGGTTATCACATCTTACAAAATTAACAATAATTTCTGAATATAATCTCATTCTCACTCCATTTTCAAACTTAACTTATTATATCCAAAACATCTTTTTTTTAGAATTAATTTGTTCATGAATTGTGTTCCTTTAATTTCTGATCCATTCTTATTTACACTACATCATGGAAGCTATATCCAAAATAACAAGCAAAATGGAAATAGTATGAAAGGAGGCATAAAAGGCAGGGAAAATTGATTGTTAAATTAGCTAATTTTTATAGTTTCCTGACTATACGAAGAAATAGGAGAATATCAAAGATAACATCAAGATGGCTTTCATTAAACGAAGGAAAATTATGCTAGCAACTTCAAGCTTTTTTATTAACATTTTACTTTAGTTTTACATTAACAAAACTTTAATCATATGCAGCATTAAACTACTTAGAAAACTAGATAATTAAAAGAAGTTTTTGAAGGGTGAAAATATATGTAGCAATCTGGGAAATATTTTCAAGATAAACATTTTCTTTTTCATTGGCCTTAAAACATTCTACCAAATCTGAATACAAACAACTTAAACTTTGGTTTCCCCATCACTCTGCAAGGTCCCTCGCTGGTTAATGGTTTGTGCTTCACTGGTTCGAATCCCCCTAGCACTGAGAAGAAAGGCTGGGTGATCTGCTTGCATAAAGATTACAGCCAAGACAAGCCCCTGGAGCAGTTCTACTCTGTAACACATGGGGTCCTGTAAGTCAGAATCAACTCAGTCGCAATGGATTTTATTTTTCTTTATCACTCTGCACCCTGTCTTTCTCCCAAGCCATATTCCAAGTCTATTCTGGGTTTAAAAGCCCTTATCATCACTAAGTCTCTGAGTGGAGCAAGCAGTCTGCACTAGGCTCCTAGCCTAACGATTGATGGTTCAAACCCACCCAGCTATATCCTGGAAGAAAGGCCTGGAGATCTGCTTCCTTAAAGATTATGGCCTAGAAAACCTCTATGGAGCAATTCTATTCTGTAAAGCAGGGATCTCCATGAGTTGGAACTGACTCCAAGTCAACAGAGTCAGGATTTTTTTTTTTTTTTTTTTTAATCATCACTAAAGAGGAAAGAAGTAAAGGAACTGGTCCAAATCATCCAGCATCCTGCTGATCCACAACCCTCACACCTTGAGACCTCTACGTCCTATTCCAAGTGTGCTCTGAGCAGATCCTAGGAGCTCTCCTCAGTCCTTGGCTAATTTAGTTTACCTCCTAGGACAGTTTACATTTGTAAACGTCTGGCGACCCCACTTGTCATTGCAGCCAGCTGCCCTTTATCACTTTAAGCCTTATTCCTATATCTCTCTTTTTCACCATTTACAGTCTGTCTTATTAGTGCTTTAACAGAAATACTACAAGTGGATGGCTTTAACAAACAAATTTATTTTCTCATAGTTTAGCAGACTAGAAGTCCAATTTCAGGGCACAGGCTCTAGGAGAAAGTCCTTGTCTCTTTTCAGCTTCTGTTTCTGTGTTCCTTGGTAATCTTCATGTAGAGTGGCATCTATCTCTCCCTACCTGTGCGTCCTTGCTTCCATGCATAACCTGCTCTTTAATATCACAAGAGTGATTGGTTAATACGTACCATACATTGATATGGCCTCATTAACATAACAAAGAAAGCTATATTCCCAAACAGGATTACCTCCACAGGTATAGGGTTTAGGATTAACAAAACACACTTGGTGGATAAAATTCAGTCCATAACACACTCCAATCCAGGCTTCCCCACTGCCCCTCATATCCTAATGCCCCTGCCTGGTATTCACAGGTAGCAACCCAAGATAACACTAGGATATTTTCAATGAGCAGGAAAGTGACTATAAAAAAGTGAACCCCCATTCTGATCAGATCTTACTCTGCCATCTACTCTATTCAGCACCACTTTATTCACCAGTTCCACTGTATAAGCCTGGAAGCAAAAAGTTCATTATTCCACTAGCCCCAAGACAGGCACTCAAACAGGCTGCCGTTCCTAAACGAGAGACCTGACCACAACCTCCTATCTAGGTAACTCCACTCATTGTAAATGGAATATAGAATGGTTCCTCTTCCGACATCCGTACAGGCTGCCATTTTCAGGGAAGAAGGGAAAAAAGGCCTCGGGCCAGGCCTCACCCCGCAGAGGGATAGCATTAGGTTCATGATCATCAGAGAAAGAGAATTAAAGCTAAGTCTGTCATGCAGATTGTTAGGGTGAGAGCCGTCAAGGAGAAGCCTAACTCTGGGCACAAGAACAATCGCTCATTGTAATCCAGGCCTCATTTATCTCCGCATTTACCTCGAGACCAGTCATTTGAGGTCAAGGAATGGAAGATTTCTTATGGGAAAATAAGCATGGCCAGCTGGCTAATGCCTATGTTGGCAGTGACAGAAAGAAGAAAGGAAGATTAATGCAATGGCTGAACATGAACATAATAACAGAATGAATCCCCAAAATAGGATAAGTATGTGTCACAGGAGGCCAACTAGTTCAGGAACCTCCCTCTCTTCATTTTCTTCATCATTCCATAAGCAATTTTTTTTTTTTAAATCGCTGCAAACCCTTGTTCGAACAGATACATGTCTAAGGAATAAATAGTATGTCAATCTCTTTTAAGCATATAGAAGATGGGTAGTTATGTAAATGAGAGACAGAAGTTGACCTTGACTAAAGAAAGAAACCAAATAATTTTGACTAATAAGTATAAATTGGCCTACTTATAGATTTTAATCTGCACAGTTGCCCTATTCTGCCTTGAACACAGTGGAAAAATTGTTGAGAATAGAGGCTGAGGTGGTTTAAGATTAAATGTTTTCATCAGGGTTGGACATGTTCGCAGTGCAGCTAGACACTGTCATTGAAAGTAGCCTGGAAACTCTTTCTAAGGATGTGGAGGTACAGTGTCAAAATGTGTCCTTTGTCAGAGGAGTGAAGTCGTGGGAAATGGCGTAAACCCGATAGTAGGCGTAGAAGAGCAGACAACGTAACTTTTGCTAGTAGTGAAGCTGAAGGCAGATGGATTTCAGTCTTGGTCAATCTAAGAAAGTTTGCTAAATTGGCTGTGTGCTAGACACGGGGTTGGACATTTCAGATACTCAGTATTAGGTAGTATTAGCTCCATTTTACAGATGAGTAAATAGGCTTAAAAAAAAAAAAAGGCTTAGAGAGGCTAAATAATTTTGCCCTAGGTCACATAACTCATAGGAGGCTAGCGTTTAAAATCAGGTCTGTTTTACAGCAAAGCACATATTCTTTTACAGCACCTTAGAAAGACGAATGATACAGCTGAGCTAAAGGCCTGTATTTTTAGAGTTCAGAATGCTCTAAAGTGAATCAGGTCTGATCTTTCGCAGGTGACGCTATTTTTTTTTCATACTTAAAATGCAGTAATTACTACTGCCAAAAAATGTCTATTTTTGGTAGTTTAGGAACAATGTATATTTTTATGGTTAACAATGGAAATGTCTCAAAATGCCATTTGTATTTTCTATAATAAATGCTAATAATAAGAGAATATATTATTTGCATATTTAAGATATTTTCTAACTGCATCAGTTTAGGAACATGAAAGGCACTTTCTCTGGCAATTATGATTACTTCAAAAGTAGTTTAAACAAAAAAACAACTGTTTTAAATTTTAAATACAAGGTATTCTTCTTTTCTCTATATTTGCATTTAAAAATGCCATTATAATCAGTATCTTAAGACCTAATAAACAGGTTATCACAAATGGTTCTACTCTCTGGCAAATATTTCTTTTTATATATATATAAAAAAGCCAAAAACCAAACCCACTGCCGTTGAGTTGATTCTGACTCATAGTGACCCTAAAGGACAGAGTAGAGCTGCCCCATAGAGTTTCCAAGAAGCACCTGGCAGATTCAAACTGCCAACCTTTTGGTTAGCAGAGGGAGCACTTAACCACTACACCACCAGATAATTCCTGAAGTGTCTGCGAGATAAACCCCAGCACTCAACTCATAGGACACATAGCAATCTCTTTTGCCCATTTCAGATCTTTGACAATTTATCCTGACATAATTGAATAAATCTATCAGCCTACTCCGTGCCCTTACATTCCTGGCACGATAGAATCTCAGACAATATATGCCATCAAAAGATTGGAATGAGCTCCTGATAAAAAAAAATTTTTTTTCTATTAGAGAAATGAATATTATACCATTTTTAAAGGGTAGACGGAGCTGCTTTGAGGACCAGCCAGTGTCTCATTTCTTTGAATCCTCAATGGCTTGCATGTAAAGCTCAGTGTTTCTTGATTTGGGCTATACATCCAAATGACCTAAAGAGGTGTTTGTTTTGTTTTTGACTTGCTTAAATACAGTCTCTGAAGACCTATTGAATCAAATTCTTCAGGCACAGAATCCAAGTCTCTGAACTTACAAAATGATTCTGACATGAGACCAGAGCAGAGACACATTGTTTGTTGACTGAAAAAAAAAAAAGTTCACGAAAGTTATTTCTGAATTTTTGGTGGAAATACAGAATGCAAAATGTCTGACTTAACTTACAAATATCCTATTAAAGCAAAGTAACATTATATTTTCTTTTCATGCTCACTGCAAACTTTCTCCATTAGCTGACCGTAAGTTTTGTTCAACTCTGGAGGAAAGAATTGATTACCAGAGAAGTCCAGGAAAGAAATTCATTTCATGGTCTATAACTTTAATTAAATACTTATTATATTCTGTACCAGCTGACTCTTCTGAACAATCTCTCAAATTTCTCCCAAGTTCATTTCACTCATGTCCACCCAATATATTTACAGTGTAGTCGAACCACTTGATTTTGTTAATTAAAAATTCCTTTTTTTTTGAGGCACTTACTATCACTATCCTTGGGCGCTAGGAGGGCTATACCAAATTTCATACTGGCAGGGATCTGCCGGACTGAAACTATTATTTTCTTCCAACTAAGTGAATGAATGTAACTCATATGGTTAATGGAAATCTACATTAGGCAGATATAACTTCTGTATTAATGATAAAAGGAAAGCATACATATTTCTGGAAATGTCATACTATTCACCATAGCCCATAGAAAATGGGTGAGTGTTACCCTTACTTGAAAGATGAGCTGAAGCACTTGACCTGGTTTCAGGGTAACCTAGGAATTTTTGCATTCATTGTTCTTTTCTTCTGCATACATTTTAGAAAAATCTAGATTTTATCATATGCTGCTGATAATGATTATTTTCACCTCTATAATTTACAGTAACATTTGGAGTCAGTAAGTATTAAAAATATGCTTTTTTAATTGCAAAAGGTAATAAATATTCACTGTAAGAAAATTTTGAAAATAAAATATGAAGAGAAATTGTAAGTATCCAGATAAAACCATGTATCTATATGTATTTCTTTTTCATTTTTCAGTACATATGGAAAATAGATCATGCATTGGATACATTGTTTTCACATCCTGAAATTTTTATTATTAAAGTAGTTGTTTTTTTCTGCCATTTAAATTTCTTTAATAGACTACGGTTAAATGGATCCATAGTATTCTATTTTACGACGTACAATAATTTATTTAATGATTTCCTTATTATTGAAGATTTTGGTTGTTTTCAATTTCAGCCCGTTAGAATGATAAGTCAGCTTTTAAAAACTGTTTTCTCACCAAGCAATAGACAGAATATGACACTGGTTTTCTAAGATGAAGTGTTATTCACAGATAAACAACTCAAATGTTCTAGAAATGTTTCAAGAAATCTAAAAAGCCTCTGATTTCAAAATATCGATGTACACTAACCTATTTAATAAATTTTAAAATCCTTTTTACATGTCATCCTTTTATTTCTTACCCTAAGACTGGTAGAATTATCTTATGGGTCATTAAAACAGAGGTGCAACTGAAGGGTTTCATGCCTGGAAGACTCGTTGTTTTAAAAGCCGTGCTGAATGTCAGAGACCATTTCCTTTCAGGTTGAATCAAATTCCAAGAATTTGGGCGTTTCATTGTATTTCTTTCCAAATTCCTCTTTATTCCCTAGTCCAATGTCTAAAGCTTCACAGCATAATAAAGTGACCAATACTTTCTATTAAGCCTTTACTCAAGAGGTTGCTTAATACTAATCTCTTGTTTCCTATTTTGTACATTTCACAAGTCAAATTTCAGCACTTGGCCATTTGAGGTATTTACAACAAATGTTCTAATTATAGTGCAGTCATGAACTTTTTTAATATCTAATTCATATTTCCAAAAGACAATCTTTTTTCCCCAAAAATATCTAGCTCATGTTATATTCCCCCAACTTCATGTGTTATCTGAGTTTGCTATTTGCTGAGGTGTTATTAGCCAGGTGCTCATTTTAAAACAATACAGTAACAATTATATTTATAATCAGTGTGATTCCAAGATAATTTCATACTTCAGAGCTTAACATTTTAGTTAGCAGTTTAAATACCCACAACATGAGACACAATCTACTAGGGCAATTATTTTACCATTTTTTATTTGAAAAGGCAATGAAACAACATTTAAGACATTTTAAAACAATTCTTCAATACTATCCCTAGAGAGCAATTTTTTTTGTAAATGTTGGAATATAAACGTGCTTAATTTCTTAGTGCTTTGTGTTATTTGTGTTAGATGGGGCTGCTTTGAACCCAGATCTATTACATGACAAAATAAAAATGCTAAAAATAGAATAATGTGCGAATAAAGAATCCACTAGGGTATGTTGATTAATGAAATCACTTCCATTTTGGAAGTACATATCTTATGACATTTAAATCTATGCCTCTCTAACAATAAACCTAAGGTACTATTTTCTTTAGAGTGAAAAATATATATATGTATTAGCCTTATATAAAGGAGCCCTGGTGGCACAATAGTTAAGTGCTCAGCTGCTAACCGAAGGATTGGGGGTTCAAACCACCCAGCGGCTCCATAAGAGAAAGACCTGGCAATCTGCTCCTGTAAAGATTACAACCTAGAAAAGCCTATGGGGCAGTTCTACTCTGTCACAAGGGTTGCTATGTACCGGAATCAACTCAACGACACACAACAGCAACCTTATGTAATTCCCTTTCTTCCTTCTTTCTTTTTTTCCTTCTTCCCTTCCTCCTTTCCTCCCTCCCTCCCTTCCTCCCTCCCTCCCTCCCTTCCTTCCTTCCTTTCCAGCCTTAAAAACAACTTGTCCTTTACCATATTTAAAAAAGGGGACAACCAAGAATAGGATTCTCACTGGTACGGCACCTTTGGTTTTGCCAGGCTGGTTTCAGGGATGATGAATACCAGACAATCACCATTAATTAACCATAGCTGTTTTTCAGGCTTAGCCCATACTTAACTAAAACACAGCATTGATACTCAGCAGTCCTCACTGATTAATGCATACGGTTGGCATCACGTTTCAAGATCTTCCTTTTGATATTCCAAGTAAGTTCTTTATGAAAGCTTTGTCCCCAGTAAGCGACTCACCTCACGTCTGACTTCATCACACCAGGATGAGTAGTAGGCACTGCTTTCTCAAGCAAACCCACCAAAACTACGTCTGAATATGCACTTCAGTGAGTCTTTAAATCAAGTCCTCTGCCTTCTTTTACTTCTTTGTATCACTTTACTAAAAAGTGTTAATCGAGAACACTTCTGAAGTCCAAAGCTTGTCAATATACAGCCTAGTTGGGTTAAATCCGAGGAGCAGGATTTCATTATTGGTGAACATTCTTTTTCAATTATTTTATCACTTTATGATAATATGGCTCATGAGAATACTGAGGAATTAGATCAAGGAGCTGAATGTAGCATAAGACCAGATCTAGGCCCATTGGACTATATGAAAAAGGGGATTGGACAATCACTCAATAAATTTAGAGGTTAGCAGGAGGATAACTCAAGAGCTGCCCAATATAGATCTCAAAAATAGCTTTTGCTTCTCAAAACTCCCAAAGAAAGGAACCAGTCTTCCTCTTCCAAATTTCCAGTTAAAGATAACCAAGAGTTTTAGAGACTGGTGTATACAAAACACTCCCAAGCTCAATTAGAGTAGCCCTACAATTTCATTATCAGAATATTTAAATACCTTGGGTGGTGCAAAGGGCTAATGGATTACTAACCAAAAAGTTGGAGGTTCCAGTGCACCCAGAGGTGCTGTGGAAGAAAGGCCTAGCAATCCAGTTCCCAAAAATCAGCCATTGAAAACCCTGTGGAGCACAGTTCTATCCTGACACACATGGGCAACTATGAGATGGAATGGACATTAGAAGTCATCCAGTCTTTTTCTTTCATTTAACAGCTCAGAAAGCTGAGGCCCAAAGATGTTGGTCAAGGCCACCAGGCTAAACAATGCCGGTGCTAGCATCAGTGTCTTCCAACTTTCAGACAAGCGCCCTTTTCCCTCTGCTGCCTCTCAGATGGCGGGTCCCAGCAGGCACATCCAAAGACAAATGAACAAGAGCTTGAATTGTTGTGGGTTCTAAACACTATAGGTAGAAGATTATGCTATCTGACAGTTGGCAAGGAACAAATAATAAATTCTTCTTAGCTTCCATGGTAACAAACATTTAAACACAGGAACAAATGGAGGAAAATGCAGGAAAGTTCAATTGTATTTTAAATTCTCTGTTAAAAATTTTGATAAAAATTAGGGAAGTGGTATCTCGTTTCTCAAAATACCTTCTACTTGACTTTGTGTCAGATTATACAACAGTGAATATAAAAATATCAAAGGAATCTGATGTAGAAAATTTTCTCATAAGGAAAAAACAAAACAGAGAATTATTCATTTGGACTAATCACTGTTAAAAACTGTCTGATAACAAAATGTATTTAAATAAATATAGCCCTGAGCTAGAAAATTCTCAGATTTAAATGGATTTTAAATGGATTTTAAATGTAAAATTTAATAATTTTATATTTGGTATTTGAAGCAATATGAAACAGAAAGAGGGTGTGTGTGTGTGTGCGCACGCGCAAGGTAAGTTGGGGAGCAACTGGATCCCTAAGTGTATGTGTGTGCAATAACATACAGCTTATAGTAAAGCAAACCCAGTTAGGAAACATGATGATTGGATTAAATGAGAAAGAGGCCATCCCTGACGGCACTATCAAATCTAACATACTGTGTCTATGAGGAAAGCAAAGAAATGCTTTATCTGTAATCTTGTTAATGTATTACCAATCTGCACTATAATAACTATATTAATTATAGTAAGTATAGTATTATAATACTATACTTACTATAATTAATATAGTAAATCCTTTTGAAAGTCAAAAGAATTTTAAATATTAGTACTCAAATTACTCAAAAGATTACTTAAAATTACTCAAATACTGAAAATCAAATATATTTGTTGACAATGAAAAAATATTGAAGATAGTTTTATTTTGCTCACATTTAAAAACCGTAGATCTTAATAAAAATGAAATGCATCTTGTCTCTTTAGTGTTACATTCTGTATTTTCTGCATGTGTGTAATGCTTTGGAAGAGTTTATAATTTCATAACTCACTGCTTTTCAATAACCCAGTGCCGTCGAGTCGATTCCGACTCATAGCGACCCTATAGGACAGAGTATAACGGCCCCATAGAGCTTCCGAGGAGCGTCTGGTGGATTCAAACTGCTTTTCAATAGAGAACATATTTCATTTGGATATCGGAAGGCCATACGTGTACATTGACATTTCCCACTCAAATGTTGTGAGATCACACCTCTCAGCTGACACCATCTCAGGAGTTTTTGCCAGCACACAATGTATTTTATAAATATTGATGAACAATGAGCTGAGTCTTTCCAACATTAGAAATGTAGATTGATTTCGTGTCTTGTAAAATACTTAATGGATATTATATCCATATTAATCAGAGGCAGCAGACGATAATGACAAACATTCTAGTTTAGAGGCAGGAAACCTGAATTCTAGAACTACATTTGTGATTAAACATCCAGGTGGAGAACCTTATAGTACTCAAAATAAGATATTTGGACTGAATGATCTATAACGTCCCTTTCCGGGAAATTTAAAATTTCATAATTTTATTATTGTACTGTAAGGTATAATAAACGAACAAAACAAAAAAAACCAAACCCAGTGCTGTGGATTGGATTCCGACTGATTAATAGCTTCAGGACAAAAAAAAAAAAAAAACAAACTATAGGCAGACTGACAGTTTCCCTCATCAGGGTGGTATTTATTCTTATTTACATGAAATAAGTAATTTTTTCATTAAGATGTTCAGTCTTCAATATTGCCAGACATTATACTGCATTTAAAGTTTACTTTTTTGTATTTCCCACCTCGGACCTTAGCTTGGCCACCCCCTCCCACATTTATATGCATTAGCAAGACACTGAGTGCAATTAAAGCAAACAAATAATTATCACCTATTACAGAAGTATTAACAAAGTGCTGACTTCTGCATTTTCTATTATCTCTTTTTTCTAAGGAAATTAGATTTCTTAATGGATTTATTTCATTTGTCGTAGGAAAAATGAAGAGAATGTTAGAAAATGCATGCATCTTAAACTGTTAGAACTTAGGTGTCAGTGGAGGCTTGTGTGTTGCTATGATGCTGAACAGGTTTCAGCAGAGCTTTAAGACTAAGACAGACTAGAAAGAAGAGCCTGGAGATCTACTTCCAAAAATCGGCCAATGAAAACCCTCTGGATCTAAGATAAAACTATTGGTCTCCACTCATCCAGATGAAAAGAGAAAGAAGAAAACCAAAGACTCAGAGAACTAGTCTACAGGACTAATACTAGCCACAGTCTCATCTACCCTGAGACCAGAAGAACTAGATGGTGCCCAGCAGGGCCAGATTAAGGCATGTAAGGGCCCTAAACACTGACAATCTGTGGTGCACCCTCCTCCGCTTACACATTTGAATGTGTGTGTGTGTATCCTAGCTATACATGATGTAACGTCTTTTTTTTTTTTCTGAATTTTACTTATGTGTTAATCTGGCTGAAAATATACACAGCAAAACATACCAGTTCAACAGTTCCTACACGCACGATTTAGAGACATTGATTACATTCTTCGAGTTATGCAACCCTTCTCTTCCTCCTTTTCTGAGTTATTCCTCCCTCATTAACATAAACTCACTCCCCCCCAAGGTTCCCATCTAACCTTTCAAGTTGCTGTTGTCAATATAATCCTATATAGATAGTACTTAAAAGAGCATAATGCTCAAGGCAGGCCTTTTTTTTACTAGTTAAGCTAAACTATTGTTCGGTTTTAAGATGACTTCTGGGGATATTTTTGGTTTAAGGTTTAAAATTACCTCAGGGCAATAGTTCAGGAGTTCCATGGCTCTAGAAAGTCTAGAAGCTATGAGAATTTGAAATTTTGTTCTACATTTTTCCCCCTTTTGATCAGGCTTTTTCTATGGAATCTTTGATCAAAATGTTCAGTAATGGTAACTGGGCATCATCCAGTTCTTCTGGTCTTGTGGCAAAGGAGGCAGTTGTTCATGGAGGCAATTAGCCACACATTCCATAAACTCCTTCTATTCTTGACTGTCCTTCTTCCTCTGTTGTTCCAGGTGAATACAGACCAATTGTTGTACCATGGATGGCCACTTGCAAGCTTTTAAGACTTCAGGCACTACGCAATGAACTAAGAGGTAGAACAGAAGCACTAAACACATTATTAGCTAATTAACTGGGATGCCTCATGAAGCCATAACCCTAAAGCCCCAAACTAAGGAACCATGAGGAGTAGCTTTCTTTTGTCATTGTTGTAAATATATCTATCAGACAACTTTTGCCAATTCAACTTTTTAGAGGTGTACAATTTATTGACAACAACTACAATAATTAATTGGCTGTGCAAACCTACACTTAATCGATGTGATTTTTCTGTCACTGTTAAACCCCCTTTATTCCCCTCTCTTGCATCCCTGGTAACCACTAATAAACTTATAAACTTTGATCTCTATACATTTGCCTTTTTTTTTTTTTTAAGTGAGGTCATACAATATTTGTCCTTTTGTAAGTGGCTTATTTCCCTGAGCATAATGTCTTCAAGCTCCACTCACCCTGTAGCATATATCAAGACTTCATTTCTTCTACTGGCTGAGTAGTATTCCATTGTTTGTTTGTACCACATTTTGTTTATCCATTCATCTGTTGATGGGCATTTAGGTTATGTCCACCTTTTGGCTACAGTAAATAGTGCTGCAATGAACATCGGTGTACAAGTCTCTTTTTGAGGTTCTACTTTCAAGTCTTTTGAGTATATACCTAGGAGTGGAATTGCTGGTTTATATGGTAGTTCTGGAAGTCCTGGTGGTGTAGAGGTTAAGTGCTAAGGCTGCTAACCAAGAGGTCGGCAGTTCGAATCCACCAGGCGATCCTTGGAAACTATGGGGCACTTCTACTCTGTCCTATAGGGTCGCTATGAGTCAGAATCGACTCGACAGCAGTGGGTAGTGGGTATGATAGTTCTATTTTTAGTTTTTTGAGGCATCGCCACACTGTTTTCTACAACAGCTGTACCATTTTGCATTCCCACCAGCAGTGGATAACTTTGTACATTAAGGCTACACAGTAAGAAAGTAAATTGACTGAATTCATTGTAATGGTTGACTTATTTTGGTTCCCTCACTTTTACATCTGGGATTGGAGTTCCTCTTGGCTGTTTACCAGGACGTGTGCAACAGCAGACCCCTGTGTTTGTATCATGGCAAAGAGCATTGCTGACCTTCCTGGCTGGAGTTGCTAGATCAGTAGACGTGGACGTACAGCACAATATGGTTCTCTCAAAATGGATCAGAGACTTGTTATCTATTAATATAATTGGTCCTTACCCAGTTTTTTTTTTTTTACCCAGTAACCACTCATGTTGGATTCAGTTGCATATTAGGTGAATGTAGGAAGAGTTAGAGTCAACAGCCCGCCCCTGCCTCTTGTTTAGAAATAAATAATACACTCCAGAGAGACCCACCAAGATAAGGAGTTTCAATTACACAGGAGGATACCGTAAGACACAGATGACAAATGAAGGTGTTGAAGTGGTAGAGGACCCATACCTTAAATAACCTCGCAAGTGGGCTGCCTCATGGCTCTGCGTAAACTTTATTTCCAATCAGCACATTCTCACACACTGGAGCTGGTATCAATTTCATTTAATGCCCTGCCAGTTCCCTTTGACCACAGTGCTTGCTTTTCCTTGTATCCTGTCTGCTTGGCATCTATGGGTCTTTGCTTTGCTTGTGCCCCTGTTTTGTTGATGCCCTAAGCATGTGCTTACCTTACTTATTGGGTAATCCCTCCCTGGTGCCCAGTTACCAATCGTTCTGATCAGGACCACGATGGGTGGATCCTGATAGAATAGGAGAAAAATGTATAACAGAACTCGAATTCATAAAAAGTCCAGGCTTACGGGACAGGTTGAGACTAGTGAATCTTCTGAGACTATTGCCCTGCAGTACCCTTTGAACTTGGAACTGAAACTACTCCTGGAGTTCACCTTAGCCAAATAACAGATTGGCTCAAAAAATGAAAAATATCATCCATGAGTACTATGCTCCCTTAAAAAATCTTCTCTACGAGACCAGACAGTCAACATTTACTCCAAAGCAAAGATGAGAAGGTCAGGGGAGGCAGGGAAGCTGCATTACTAGAAAGGGAAAAACTAGAATGGAAAAAATGAGAATGTTAACACATTGTGAAAAATGTAACCACTATCCCTGAATTTTTTTATAGGAATTGTTAAATGGGAACCTAACTTGCTGTACTAACTTTCACCAAAAACACAATAAAATATTATTGAGAAAGAAAAAAAAAACTTATGGCTCATAAAAATACAATCCCATTGTGCATGGGGTCACCACAAGCCAGGGGCTGACTCAAAGGCAGCTAACAACAGCAATGTATTTATTTCATTTGTCCTAGAAAAAATAAAGAGAATATTAGAAACTCTATGCATCTCAAACTCTTAGAAGTTAGTTGCACTAAAAATAATTCAATAGCCGTTAAAATCATTGTACACATTATCATTTATTGGTCTTCATAAAATAAACTAATTGCTTTATTTTTTTACCTGACAGGCTGTAGTTCAGTGGACATTAATGGCCATCAATGAGTGAGTTTATGCTGAGTTTTCCATTTATTTTAAAATATCACTAGTTTTTTATACATAAAAACATAGTTAACACTTATAAATACAAACACCTCTGAGAGAGAGATAAAACTTGACTGAAGCCTCCAAAATCTATCAGTGGTTACCAAGGGTGGGACAGAGAGGGAAGGGGACAGCCAGTGTATAGGCTGCAGTGAATTTTTGATCATGGTAATGGGAAATTCGGCAATTATAGGTGATGACTGCACAATATGACTAATGTAATTGATATCACTAAGTTGTATACTTGAAAAAATGTGTTATATATATATTTTTTTTACAATAAAAAAATAAACTAGGCTAAAGCTAATGAAAGTATATACAGAAAAATAATGAATTGTTTAACGTTGTGTCCTACTCCACACAGCAGCTACAAATCTCTGCTGTCACCTATATATTTATCTAATATAAAAGATATAATGGTCGGTTTTCAATACTGAGCTGAGTCTAGGGGCCAAATGTAACGTGCACATCACAATATACAAAAAAATTCTTCTAAACTAGGAAAAGCTCCATGTTCATCAGGCCATAAAGGATAATTGCATGTAGAAAATATTAAGTAAATCTTTATTAAATAAAAAAAAACTGGAAGAAAATAGAAATTCAACGAAGTAGAATTAATCATAGATCAATAAAAGCACAGCATATTAGCACTCCTAATTAGCAGTATAGGGATGTAAATAATGACACAGAAGTGATGTACGTAAACACTAATCCCCAGTTCCAGAGGTAACCAAGTGAACTACAGTAAAGTAAATAAACAGATTTGAATATAGGACAATCAATTGCCATAGAGTAATTTTAACAAATTTTCAATAACAGAACACAATTAGCATGAAAATTAAAGGGTAAAAAGAGCTAAGGTATACAGAATATTACTTGTAATTCAAAACCAATAATTTTGTTGACATGCCAAACTACATAAATATAAAACACAAAACGTTAAGAATACAGCAGGTAACACTGTTAGTATTCTTGCTATGCTTTTTAATTTTATTTGTTAGAGTATGAAATAATATTCAGGTTAAGAGGTTTTGAGAGAGACATGTAAATTGTATCAATCATTTATGCCCTATAGAATCCTTTGGATATTTGCATGTAGAAGATGTTAAATAAATCTTTATGAAATAAAAAGTACAAATCCGTTCATATTATTACATTTTGCAAATTACATCCCTCTCATATGTTCCATTGTAGACAATGACTACAGATTTTGTTACTAAAACAGACCTGGATTTAAATTTAAATACTACATTTAGGTTGCTAAACTTGAGCAAATTACTTGATCTCTCTTTTCTTCATAATATTCATTTTAAAAGTGAATATTAATAATGCTTCTTTAAACATTAGATGTGGGGATTCAAAATAACATACACCGTGTGTCTAGTACAGCATCTGGCACATAAAAGGCCCAGGTCTTCTAGTTTGTACTTACTTAGAAAATAACCATGTCTTAAATTATAGTCCCAAGCATATTGTTTCATATGTAACATTTAAAAAATAAGAACGTTTAATGGGCAAATGCAACTGTAGTCATGAAACGATCTCCCATTTCCAAGAAGGAAAAAAAAGTCGCTCGAGAAAGTTTCTCTGTCGTTGAGCTATGCACCTAACTCAATGCTATAGTAATAGACTGCCTAACCCCATCCACAGCAGAGCTAATGAAAATGACTCTATCAATTGAAGAGTATAAATTGTTTCTGCTTACTAATTTTTTAAAAAAGCAACAAAACTATAAATCTTTAAATGTGAACATGGAAACGAGATGGTAAGCATTAAAAGCACTTGGCAGAATGGTGTGAATAATACTAAGTAGTGTTCAGAATAAAAAGGCTCAGGTAGATTTCTGCCATAGAGTTTGATGCACTTATCTTTCAAGCAATTATTACGAAATAAATAAGCAAAAATCGCCAAAAATCGCCGGCTTTCTACTTTATAATTGGGAAAGAGTCTTGACCAAATTAAAGAAATCCCTCAATTTTGCTTAAAAAAAAAAAAAAAAAGCCAAGTGTTTTAATCTGTTATTCCTTATTCTTCAAGCAGGAGACATAATATTCCCTTGAACAACAAAGGCATCAACTATGAAGAAGGCAATCACAGAAAATTAATGTCTGTGGTTAAAATTATTACCATATTTCCTAAGGAAAAAAAAAAACCAAACTCGTTGCCATCAAGTCGATTCCGACTCATAGCAACCCCATAAGACAGAGTAGAACTGCCCCATAGAGTTTCCAAGGAGTGCCTGGCAGATTTGAACTGCGACCTCGTGTCTCCTAGCTACTCTCAAATAGCTGACATTCAGTGTGATGCTTGGGTGACAAAATCTGGGCAGGTGTCTTGACCATCTTTTATTCCTTCTTAACTGAAAATCTGATGATGTCACTTTCCCGCTTATGCTCTTTCAGGTGCTTCACATACTCTCAAGTATTCATGCAAGAATGACAATATAGTACATCTATCTCCACTTTTTCTGAGCCCAGTCCAACCTCAACCACAAGCTCAAGGGCACCCTAGTCTATTGAATTTGGCTGAACCTCAGAGTCCTTCTAAAGACTGCTCCAGGCATCCACTTCCAATCAATCAGAGATGGTCCAAGATATTATACCTATAGACCTCACGGATATACTGCTAATCGGAAGAATGCTCTAACCAGAAGACAGTCTTAGCAGCAATGGACTCACAAGTAAGACAAGAGTCAGAGAAGCAAGATGATGATGACAGTCCAAGACAGGGACGTGATGCCCATACCCCAAATCTCCAGCATTCCAATCCTGGTGTCCAAATTACCTTTTGCATGCAGATGAATGCTTCAGGATACTAGGTTGATACCATCAATAACAAAATTAGATAAGCAACTCTGAGTCAACTCAACTCTTTGGGTCCCATGCTTACGGAATAAGCTATTGGTTTACATTTGGTTCCTAAATAGTTTTATTTGCCTAGAAAGTCAGAATGTCACACTCGTGTTGGCACCACTACTCAAATTTTATATGACAACACAGTGGGACTCTTTTATTCATCACTTCTTATGAGGTCAGTTACTGTAAATTCACCCTTAAGAAATTGCTTTATTCTTGGAGTATTGAAAAACTTAATTTGTGAGACTACTCAGTAAGGATTCAGTGTTAAACCATGATGAATTCCAGAAGATATACATAACTTAATAACATGTCTTTACAGCCAATCAGCTGGAGTTTATTGTTGGTGCCACTTCTTTCTCACCAGAACTTCGAACATGCAACACATGGAATGCAGGTCCCTCATGATATGATCCCCCAGCTTTTTTTTTTTTTTTTTTTCCAATTTTACCTTCAATGTGACCCCACAGTTAGTCCTATACTCCAGCCAGCAGGTGTGTCATCCATGGCAGTGTTGGTGGTGTAGAGTAAGGATATTGCTTCAGCATCACATCTAAAGATACGAAGCACAAACTATAATAGAAGAATGAGCAACAACCTTGGAAACTGGAAGCATCAAAAGCTGGTAGAACTAACTTAGATGTAATAAGATATGGGAAATGGGCTTAGAACCAAAAGAGCAATCCATAGAGACTGTTGCAAGTTCTCTTTAATTGTGATGCTTGATGCTTTGGCAAAAAGATGGTAGCTCAGAGCAGCTGTGTGGCTCTGGGTCTCACCATTCAAAGCTATTTGTGCACAAACCCTGGGTATCCTCAATTTCTTACTGTTCTGAAACGTGGCATGTTCTACATCCCTGTGCCTTTGCACATGCTCTTCCTTCTTTCTGGAATACAAACTAACCTTTTTTCAAATCTTGTCTCCTCTTTGCTACCATAGCTTATGTCAATGAGATGTATGTTGTCCCTACATAGTCCTTTATGACTATGTGTTTCTTAAAGGTCTGGCCCTTATCTGAGTCACCTTAATTCCACTGAATTACCTAACACAGTGCCTTATACATGATAAAAACCAAAACCAAACCCACTGCCATAGAGATGATTCCGACTCATAGTGCCTGTACAGAACAGAGCAGAACTGCTCCATAGAGTTTCCAAGGAGTGCCTGGTGTATTTGAACTGCCAACCTTTTGGTTAGCAGCTGTAGCACTTAACCACTATGCCACCAGGGTTTCCTTATATATGATAAGGAGGTATATATATATATATGTATATATATATACACACACACATATATAGTGTATATATATATATTTATTTTAGAAAATGCATTGAATTACTCATTAAAATATATTGAATGGAAAATCCTGAAGCTATTAGGATTAAAGATAATCTCATAAATATTCATAAATTTATTCATATGATAAATACTATCAAGGTTTTGTTGCCGCTGTTGTTTACTTGTCTGATCTTTACTTTTTTAATGTTCCAGAACAGGAAGGTGTGAAAGTGAACAAGACCCAACTTTGGACACTAAGGAAATTATGGTCTTAGTAGAATGTTGGAACTTGTACTCTCAGTCACATCATTACCCAAATTACCGCAAAATATACAGAGACTACAAACGTTTCATTAAATATTCAATATATGAAAGAAGAAAATTTAATTTATGTGTTAATCAAGCATCAAGTTTTTATAGCTCAGCTTTCTCCATTTCATAACTGTGGTTCGATATAGAATTGTGATGAGCATCAAAGATAATTTTGGTAAATAAGTTCCCACATTCTCCTATTTTCCATCACTGAGGCTCACAGACCTGCTCAGTGATTAATGTGCAATAGTGCCTTTAAGGCATTAACCTTCAATAACAAGACAAAGATAGATTTTTATCAATAATACTTGTAAACCATTAGGTTTAATGTTAGTTCATTTCCCCTTCAAAATCGTGTTAGAGCACAAAGATGACTACAGATCCACATGACTGGCTTACTGATTCGGCAATTGTAACATAGGGTCAAGAGGCAGAAAAGGCTGTTTGATCCATAACACATGTTTACTAGCCCTGGTGGCACAGTGGTTAAGAGCTCAGGCTGCTAACCAAAAGGTCAGCAGTTCGAATCCACCAGCTGCTCCTTGAAAACCCTATAGCACAGTTCTACTCTGCCCTATAGGGTTGCTATGAGTCAAAATCGACTCAACAGCAATGGTTTTTTTTTGTTTTTTAGTCTAACAATAGCTTTTTTTAATCTAATTAAACTTGCACATCCGCTTTGTGCAATGCAACATCTAAATATTAGACAATCAAAAACACTGAAAATCCTACAGGACATAAAACTTTTGTAAACATCAAGTTTTCCAGGTCTAAAATTCTCTACATGTCTGTGAGAGTAGGCGTATGTAATCCTACCAAGCAAACTCATGTGCACAGAAACAAAATTGCAAAGCTAAATAATGAAAGCAAATGCAAAGCTGAAACCCAACACAAACTGAAAAATAATTCATGGTATCTTATTACCAGTTTTTAAAACTCAAAATATTATTCAAACTATACTCCATCCTATATTTTTCTTGGACAATTTTAACTTATGAGGCTTTAAAAAAATCAATTTGGAGTCTTGTTTTCGTGTTGAGTCTCATATTTCTTTAGGTCAAGTTTGCCTTATGCGTTTAACATTTATTTGCTTATCTCAAGACATTTACTGAGTTCCCATCATGAGGTTCAAGACACTGAGGATCCTGAGTTTAAGAAAACATACAACGTCTTTGCTCCCAAGGAGATTTTTCTAAAAAATATACAAGGAAGTATAAAGAACAATAGCAACAGGAAAAGAAAATAAAACTCTAATTTCTGTAACTTAATTCAGTAGAAGTCACAGGCTGATTATCTTGGGGAAATCAGAAAATATAGATCCTAAATTTAGCCACAAACTTTTAGTCTGGATGTATTTTCCCATAATCATTCAAAAGAAAGTAGCAGTCACTGGGACTCAGCCCCAGAAGCAGCAATTACTCACCGTTAATATTCGGCTGTATTACATTAAACTTTCCAAAAATAGAATTCACCTCTTCATATCTAAATATTTCTTCATATATCTCCAACGGATATTTCCCCCAATAGACGAAGAAACCTTAAGTTCTTACCTTTGATTATTGTTTCAATTGCAATATAGGAACTTAAATCTGAAGAAACAGGAGTTGGTCTAGCTCTCAAAAGCCCATTCTAGCTCTAAATCTAGGAAATGGAGCAGGGTGCCACTCCTTCCCAATGTGAAGACATATGTGCTGGGCGTTTTGTTCATCAGATCACAGAAAGAAACGTAAGCAGGGGAGGGAAGAAATCAGATTAGATTAGATTAGCTCACATTAGATACCCTTTGTAATCACACCTAATTGTACCCTATGTCTATTCTGTTCATAACTGCATGTGACAAAGGTAACATAATAATGGTTATTTCATTATTATCTTTGCATATAACAATTATCTAAGTGTTTAGATACATATGCTACAGTTTGATTTCATGATTAAAGTCATGTTTTAGAATCAGACAGATGTAGATTCAAAGCCTAGCTGTGCCCCCTTCAGTGTGACCCAAACATATTACACAATCACTCTAAGCTTGTTTTCACTTCTACAAAATGGGGATGTGATGGTTAAGGTTGTGTGTCAACTTGACTGGGCCATGATTGTCAGTGGTTTGACAGTTATGACGGAGTTTGGCAGCTATGTGATGACGTAATCACCTCCATGATGAGATCTGCTATGAACAACCCATCAGTTGAAAGGGAGTTTCCTTGGGGGCGTGGCCTGCATCCAATATACGTGGACTTTCTGGCAAAGCTCATGGGCATTTGCTCACTCTGGATTCTGTCTCTGGCTCACCATCTGACATCCTGTTCTTAGGACTTGAGCTAGCAGCTTATCTGGCAATCTTGGGATTCATCAGCCTCCACAGCCTGTGAGCCAGCAGCCTGTCTTCTTACCTGTCGACTGTGGGATTCATTGGCCTCCACAGTCTGTGAGTTAGAGTTCTCCATCTGACCTGCTGACCTTGGGTTCATCAGCCCTGAGGCTACGTGAGTCAGGAGAAGCCTCCAGCCTGACCTACGGACTTGGGACTTACCAGCCTCTACAACTGCGTGAGCTATTTCCTTGAAATAAATCTGTATCTCGACATATATATACATACATATATATACATGCTTCACTGGTTTTGCTTCTCTAGAGAATCCAGCCTAAGACAAGGGATAATAAAATTTACCCCAAGTGTAATGAGGTGCTTAGCAGGAAGTAAGTACTTAAGATATTCGCTATTACTGTAAATACATATTTCCACTCAAAGGAAGACAGAATAAGTGAGAAAATATAAATATAGAAAAAAATCTTAAAAGCACTATAACATCTAAATTTTATAAGACAATGACCCTATCTTATAAGACTTGAATCTTTTTTCAAACTCTACTTCATATATTAAAACTGCTCTATAGTTTCCAAATAGGGTTTTCAAACTAACCTCCAAGATAGGTACATCTGCACAACTTTATGTCTCATGACTAACCATTTCCCAGATGAGGCCAATACAGGTGAGGGGAACAGATGATACAGAGAGATTTTTGAAGCATTCAGGGGATGCTTGAACTCATATACAAAGATTTCCAAAATCTAACTAGGGAAAATTTAAGAACATATATTTTTCAAAATATATTATTACTCAAAAATCAATCATCAAAAACATATTGTTAGGGAAAAGGTGGGTATGAAGTACAAAGTACTTTTTTTTTTTTCAACATTAAAATATAGTATTATTTAAAACTTGGCTAATGTTGACTTGAGGAAGTACTCATATGATACATTGGGAAGTCTCATTTTCTCATTCTTTCTCATCCTCCATCTCTCCCTGTTTTCTACCTCTTGTTCTTAATCGACTCGACGGCACTGGGTTTGGGTTCTTAAGAGAGCATGGATTCACATTTATTGTTAAACGCTGTTATTGAGAATATATTATATACAGCAATTCTCTTAACCTCTCAGTGTTCTAATTACTTTGCTTAGAAAGCGGAAGCAATAATACTGATTTTACCTATTCAACAGGAAAAGGAATTAAAATGGTCAAAATCCTTTACAATAAACTTCATTTTGCCATAAGATTCTCTATTGCAGAAAGATATTTAAGTGTCAGTTACTGGTGTTTTACATAAATATTCAATATTCAAATTTTAACATTCTATAAATATTCAATACTTAAATGATATCTAATATAGCACTATTCTAGGATTATCAAATAATTTGGATAGTTATAATGGAATTGAGCCTTGCAACAATAGATGTTGTTGGAAAGTACTCTAACAGACAACCTAATATTAGTTCTCTTACTGTTACATTAGCAACCTGGGCCTGGGTAGTGTATCTTGTTCCAATCATTAACCGACATAGTAGAGAATTATACAACTAGAAGAAACCTTAGAGATGTCACTGGATTTCCAATCCAGTGCTTTTTTCATATTATACTATGTTTTCCTAGATGTACTACTTTCTAGAATCTGGAAAATATTTAATTTACAAAAATATATTTCTATACCACTTTTAAAGTGATCACAAGACAGCTTGGTCTTGGTAATATTAAAATAAATTAGGCTGCTCACAAATTTTGTCTTCCAGAAACAGACCATCTACTATCCAGCTCTTATAATTTTGTGGTATTTTTCATTCAACTTTTCTAGGAATGTAAGTTGTGTCCTTTGGGATCCCTTACATAAAACAAAAATAGTTTTTCATGTGAGGAAATAAGAGCGACAGAAATAAATCACAATATATATACCCCCTCAAAAATTGGCAACTAAATAATTTTCCTTGTATTCAATATTTCACCAGTGGAATTTGTTTGGAAACAATCAAGTAAGAGTGAATGGTTTTTAAAGCAATGTTTTGCTCAGAGTTTGTGGTCATCTGTTGTTAGGGTATTTGGAAACACTTGGCCCACATAAATTTTTTATCCTTTTTTCCAGATTTGTGTTACTTTAAAAAAAAAAAAAAATTCATCAAAAGGAGGAATTTTCTTTTTCTGAACCACAGGCACTGTGTATTTGCATTCCCTAAAGTTGTGTTGTTGCGAGGTGCTGTCAAGCCAGTTCCAACTCAGAGACCCTACGTACGACAAAACAAAACATTGCCCAGTCCTGCGCCATCCTCACAATCATTGTTGTTACAGCCACTGTGTCAATCCATCTCATTGAGGATCTTCCTCTTTTTCACTGACTCTCTACTTTACCAAGCATGACGTCCTCCTCCAGAGACTGGTCCCTGCTGATAATATGTACAAATTACATGACACAAATCTCACCATCCTCACTTCTAAGGAGCATTCTGGCTGTACCTCTTCCAAGACAGATTTGTTTGTTCTTCTGGCAGTCCACAGTATATTCAGTATTCTTTATTGACGCCATAACTCAAGGATATCAGTTTTTCTTCAGTCTTCCTTATTCATTGTCCAGCTTTCACATGCATATGAGGCAATTGAAAATACCATGGCTTGGGTCAGGTGCACCTTAGTCCTAAAAGTGACATCTTTGCTTTTTAACACTTTAAAAAGGTCTTTTGGAGCAGATTTCCCCAATGCAATACGTCATTTGATTTCTTGACTTCTGCTTCAGTGGGTGTTGATTGTGTATCCAGTTGAAATGAAATCCTTGACAACTTCAATATTGGACCAAATATTGAACCAAATTTGAGTGTGATGCCTTAGGGACTACGATTTGATAATCCCTAAAGTATCATACCCAAATTTCTTAACAACAAATGAGATACAGTTATTAGCACAATCATCAACTAAATAGATGTACTTTTAGCTAACTCGAGGTCCCTGGGTGCTGCCAATGATTTGTGCTCATTTTTACTAACTGAATGGTTGCCAGTTTGAACTCACCCAGTGGTGCCGTGAAAGAAAGGCCTGATGATCTGCTTCTGTAAAGATTCAAAAAAAAAAAACAAAAAAAAACCACATTGCTGTCAAGTCAATTCCGACTCATAGTGACCCCATAGGACAGGAGAGAACTGCTCCATAAGGTTTCCAAGGCTGTAAATCTTCACAGAAGCAGACTGCCACATTTTCTCTTGAAGAGCAGTTGGTGGGTTCCAACTGACGACCTCTTGGTTAGCAGCCAAGTGCTTGAACACAGCACTATCAGGACCTCTTCCCTGTAAAGATTACAGCCAAGAAAACCCTATGGAGCTTAGTTCTACTCTGTAACACATGAGGTCCCCATTAGTTGTAATCAACTCAACAGCAATAGATTTGGTTTTTTGGGTTTGTCTGAGCTAACTCACCTAGAAAACATGAAGTTTTTTTTTTTTTTTTTTTTAGCTAATCCAAACATATATATAAATATTTTGTTTACATATTGTCGTGGATTGAATTGTTTCCCCCCAAAATATCTGTCAACTTGGCCAGGTCATAATTCCCAGTATTGTATGATTGTCTATCATTTTGTCATCTGATGTGATTTCCCTATGTGTTGTAAATCCTATCACTGTGATGTAGTGAAATGGATATTGATAAGACCTACAAGATTAGATAGTGTCTTAAGCCAATCTCTTTTCAGATATAAAAGAGAGAAGAGAGCAGAGAGACATGGGGACTTCATACCACCAAGAAAGCAGCTCCAGAATCAGAGCGTGTCTTTTGGACTCAGGGATCCTGCATGGAGAAGCTCCTAATCCAGGGGAAGATTGATGACAAGGAGCTTCCAACAGAGACAGAAATCCTTCCCCTGGAGCTGGCACTCTGAATTTGGAATCCTAGCCAACTAAACTGTGAGAAAATAATTTTCCCTTTATTAAAGCCATCCACTTGTGGTATTTCAGTTATAGCAGCATTAGATGACTAAGGCAAACTCTGGTGGCATAGTGGTTAAGAGCTATGGCTGCTAACCGAAAGGTCAGCAGTTCAAATCCACCAGGCACTCCTTGGAAACCCTATGAGGCTGTTCCACTCTGTCCTATAAGGTTGCTTTGAGTCAGAATCAACTCGACGGCAACAGGCAATTGGTAGATGACTAAGACACATATTTTTTCCTTTTATCTAAATGGCTTAGCCAAATAAAAATTATACAGACACAACATTAACTTTACCCCAACATCACTGACAGCATATTATGGAAAAGAATAGGCTTATATTTCGTTAAAATATATATGCTTGTATTGAATTTCCACCGAAGATTCACAAGATAGAGATTTGTTATGGAACCAATGCTCTTCTCAGAGCTACTAAGACACTTACATCCCTCAAGCATGAAATATTTCATAAAGTCCATTAAGTAAAATAGATCTATTATTCAACAGATGTTGTTCATGTCTGAATCATTGGCAAAATACTAAACATTTGTGTCTGAATTTTGAAAGCAGATATAAAAATATTATCAACAAGAGCAATCGATCAATCACTCTGTTGATCTGGCCTCAAATACACACAGGCTTAGCCAAGAGCACATTTCTCAATATCCATTGAGAAAAGGTAATGGATGGATCTAGAACCACACAAAATGTAATAGCTTCAAAAACCGTAAATAGTTTATGTCATCTATATAATCTTAATCTGTAGGTGATCTAATATACGGTTAATTTAAAATGAGAATCCCCCACTCTGTTCATTACTTTGCCCACACATCTGATATACACACTTCTAATTTCTATCAAAAATATATTAATATAGAATAAAAGAAATTTTAATATAGTCCCTCTGTAATATTGTATGTTTGGCAGTACTTTATGATTATTTGTTCTTTATTTTTGTCTCTTGTTAATTAGGTTTTGTTTATACATTCAACTTTTCACCCAGTTGATGATCAATAACTACACTCAATTGTTTTGCCTCATACCAGTTTTATTAAGCAGAACAATAATGATAATAAAATAAAATGTGAAACACCAGTAAGCCAAAGAGTAATGCAGTTGAAAACACTAGGGTTGGGGAAGAGACGTATATAGATATATATAGCCCAAAGAGCATAAAGATAGTGTTGAAGAGCTTATGCATACCTGACAATAATAAAAAATTAAAATAAGACATGTTCCTGAATAACAGAGTCCATGTGAAATTTTAACGTAGCTTTATGAGCAAATGAAACTGTTGGATCCAAGCTGACCTCTACATATGCTATGAGAAAGCAAAAAGCAAAAACAAAAAAATCTAATTGCTAATTTTTAAAAGAGCTAAGATCTGGACAAGATTAGCTCTTTCCACTTACTAACAATGGTTGATGATGTGTTTTGTAACTCTTCTACACACACTCCTTTCTATCATGTGGCTATTTTTGTCCCTTTAGAATAACAGTTACAAATAGAAATAACTCATAACATCACCATAATTGTACACTTTCTGCAATGTCCACCACATTTATAGAATTAGTTCTTGGCCTAATTGACTCAATAAAACTGCTACACTGGTAATTGCCAGTGTTCCTATTTAACAGAGAAAAAAGTTAATCCTTTCTTCTTCATCCATAATTTCAAAGATTCTCATAATAATTGTAGAAGAAGCAGAAGATTAATTCACCATTGACAGCCACACAGTCAATAGCAAAATCAGAACCAGTAGTCTTTCCTCTTTTTGTTACAGTAACATTATTCTCAACTTTTTTTTTTTTTTTACTTTGGCCATCGTTTCTATCTCATAACATATTGATTTAATTCTATTTTAAAAAGCTCTTTAACCACCTTTCCACTCTTACAAGTGGATATTCCTTTTTAGTTTCTCTATTTTAAGCCCATTGGCTATTTCATAGTGCCCTAACTGTAACTATAAATTTTTACAAAATACAAAAATCAAGAATTTGCATTTCAAAGAAATCAGTTTTCTCTATTTTTTCTATTGCTATGTATGATTTAATTTTTATCATAAAATTCTTAAAATAAGTATATTTGAACTTAAATCACATCAGTCAAATTACTTGAAATTGCTATAGTAATTTGTTCTGAAAGACCATGCCATTTCCATATTCATATACATTCAGTTAAACAAATACAATATAAAATACATACAATATCTATACATATCAATATATATAACACATTATCATATATGCCAACATTTTCCAGAAAATATTCCTTGGAGATAAATCAATCTATGATCTTGTATAGTTTGTTTGCCTATAATGTAAATAATCTGTGTCAGTAAACACAGTTTGTCTTAGTTTTACATATGTGAGATTTGAATGTATTATTTATGATAATAACTGGCAAAAAAGATATTGAAATAGGTTAGCTTTTTTTTTTTTTAACTTAAAGCAAAGGGCTATAGTCTTCTACACCACAAATAATATACACAAAACTTCAAATTATAACATATGATTTGAGCTTCTGTCAATTATGATAAGTTATATTCTTGGCACAAATGGTTATTAAATTTTTTAAAGACTAAATATAGGTTTTTCTTTTGACATTGTTCAAACTTCGCCTCTAAAATATCTTAGCAGTTAATCGTCTTCCAAATATTGCCATCTTTCTAAGGTAAGAAAGACAAAAGATAATTAGTTCCTCAGGAAGTCTTTATGTTTGCCTGATTGTACTGAGCAGAAATATGCATATTTGCAGATCTGCCAAGTTCAACTGATTTTGCTGGAGAATTCCCAGTGCATTGGATATTTGCCAAAAAACTAAGCTGGGCTGTTGAAAGTTCCTTTTTATCCATCTGTAAAATTTCACTCTTCTCCCTCTGCTGGCGGCCACAGACCCCTTTATAGGTATTAGGTTTAGATGTGCAATGAAACACACATTTGTTTCCTCTAAGCTACACAACAATGAATACTTCAGTATCCCCTTCTTATAAGTATTTTATTTTAGAGCAGCTCTCTGTAACTGGAGTTCACCATTCCCTGTGGAGCTGAATAAAACTTTTCTGTGATAGCCATTCTCTATAAGATTTGCAACTCTTACCATTATTTGAAGAGCTCAGAAGCACTTCTAAAAGCTGTAAGCATTTTATAATATTTTCTTTGCACCACTGAACAGCCCCAGCTGATGGAAGCAAAATGAAGAGAGCCAGATGAATGCTGAGGAGAGCATGATCTTTTCTGTGACATCAGTATTTCTAGTTTAGTCTACAGACCAGAGTTTAGGTCCTGCTTTCCTCATATACTTTGTCTTTAAGCCTGTGGACTCAGATATTGGTGATCAATGTCATTCACTTAAGTTTGTGAAAAAAGCCTCTTCAACTTACCCAAGAACATGTTTATTCCATTGTTTATTTGTTCCCAAATATTTAAACACTGGAGAATGTGGTTGACAATAATAATTAACACAAATTCTACCATTGTGCCCCAATTAATTATATGACCAATCTAATACAGTAAATGTCATAAAGAATTTCTATCATTTCTAGAATTCAAGTTAATTTATATGAATTAAGTTGAAGAACTGGGAGAGAGGGAAACAATTTTTACTTTGAAAAATAATCAATTAGCTCATTAGAACATTATTTGCATACTAATCCTTTCTATACAACCTCTGTTGTAGGCTGACCACAGAGTGAGAAGATTGATTTCAGGTGTGGTACAAGCATACCCATCATAGGAATGAACTTATTTTCCCAAGAATTCTGTTCTTTCCTTTCAGAAAAATCAGAAATACTTCGGTTTTTGAGCTTTCATTTTCTCCTTTTTTCACAGTGAGGGTTTTGATTCAAATCATAAGTGGCTTTAAGCAAAAGCAAACATAGAAAGCAGAAAATAGGATGAAACACAAGAGAATTATTTCCTTTGGCCACAAGAACTTCATGGGAAATAAAATTACAGTAATTTAAGGATAATTACCTCTTAACTTCAGTCAAAGAAAGAGAGAAGAACAGAGAGAGAGACATGCTAGGAAGCTCCCATTTGATTTGATGATTGTTGTTGTTGTTAGGGGCCATTGAGTCAATTTTAGCTCATACAAATCCCCTGTTACAGAGTAGAACTGCCCCATAGGGTTTTCTAGGCTGTAATTTTTATGGAAGCGGATAGGCAGGTCTTTCTTCCAAAGAGCCACTGAGTGGGTTCGAACCGCCAACCTTTTGGTTAGCAGATGAACATTTAACCATTGCGCCACCAGGGCCCCTTGATTTCATGGGAACATGTAAATGACTTAAAATGAATAAATCTAACTCTATTATTACTCCCAATTACATGTGTTCTTCAGGAAAAAATTTCCAGAAAATACAGAGCTTGAGAGCTTAAAATGTCTAAATTTAAGCAAATTACATTATAATTATTGATCAGAACAAAGGGTCAATATCCCATCACTGCAGAAAATGACTCAAATATTAAATTTAGTTCACACAAAAAAATAAGAAATTGGCACCACTGAAGGATACAAAGACTTTTTGATGCTAAATGCAAATAAAAATATACATATTGTTAATAATCAAAATGTAGCACCTAATAATCAAAATGTAGCACCTGTCATGTATTAAATACTACTAAACTCTACTACTGTGCCTTCCCAACTCTCTAAATAAGTTTAACATACTCCAACTTAGCCTTCTTTTGATCAGTTCTTATATTTTCTCTTCTATTTTATCCATGCTCTGGTTTCCAACAGGAAACCTTTGTTTTCTTGAAAACATTCAATGCCAGTTCTCCAGATGCTGTCAGTTGTAGACAATGCCATTCTCTAATGGAAGAGCAACATTCTGGTTAACTTATACTGTATACTTTTATAACTGCTCTAAATCAAGGCAGTTAAATCCTCCGTGTTGTATTCGTATGTCCATCCTTTGAAGATGATGATGGACACTGTCACTCATGAGTACAGGAGGCTCCTCATTTATGAACTTTGGTCATCCTGACCAGCAGAATTAATTAAGGGAGGGCTTGGCTTTTCAAACACTGGATTTGTAATGTGCTTATTAGCAATGGTTTTTATGGAGTTTCTTTGGTCAAAATTAGTATCTATTATCACTAAAATTACCGATATAGGAAAAATTATACTTTTGAGTCAAATTAGATACTAGCCTGCATGTTTGATTATGGAAAAAATTATTTTCAAATGACTATTAATTTATCTTTAGAAGTTTATATTTTGATGGCATTCAATACGTTGTGATCACCTGGAACCATAATATCCAACCAATGTTCCATGGAACCCCAGGTTTAATGGGGGTATCTCAGGGGACCAGCCTGAGAGCAGGATGAGGTATTGGCGAAAGATGGGGCAAGAACTGATGGGTCCAGGTTCCTCACTCCAACTGCAACCAAAACAGTTCTCTTTTTATTTCTTTTACACCAGATTTTATTTTTCAAAATAGCTTTTCAACTAAAACAAATGTTTGAAAGCCCCAGAACTGATCTCCTTGGCCTTATAAAGAGTTCTAGGCCCCCAAGTAAACACTTTTAAAAGACCAAATGACAAATAGAAACTTAGAGTTTCCAGTTAAATAGGCATATTTAAATTCTCATAATTCAGAGTCAGCAAACTGAACTCTCTCATCTTCTGAGCCTGTTTAATGCTTTCGCAGTCTAACTCTATTGTCCAAGGATGCTCACAAGGACAGCAAGGGTTTGACAAGCTGAAGATGCCTGAGTAGGGACAGCAGCTGCTCTGTACTCATTGCAAACCAGACAAAAGTTTTTGGTTCAAAAACTTTGGGTTCAAGGTCAAATAGTGTTCTAAAATTCATCAATAAAAGTACTGCCAATACTCTAACAGAAATGAAAAGAGAAATAGATGGTACAACAATAATAATAGGAGACTTTATCAGAGTGCTTTTGGTAATGGACAGAACTAGAAAGAAATTCAACAGATACAGAAGATCTAAATAATACAATCAACCAACTCAAACTCACAGACCTATACAGAACATACCACCCAAAAACAACACAGTACACATTCTTCTCCAATGCACATGGATCATTCTCCAGAATAGACCATATATTAGGCCACAAAAGCAAGCCTCAATAAATTTAAAAGCATCAAAATGATGCAAAGCATCTAGTCAGATCATAATGCTATAAAACTGGAAATCAGTAACAGAAAGCACAGGGAAAAAAATTAAATACATGGAAATTGAATAACACCTTACTTAAAAACTGCTGGGTAATAGAAGAAATTAAAAATTTCTTAAAATCAAATGAAAATGAAAAGGCAACATACCAAAAACAGGAAAAGCAGTGCTCAGAGGAGAATTTATAGCAATAAATAAAACACATCAAAAAAAGAAGGGTTAAAATCAATAGCTTATCTCTACACCTCTAACAAATAGAAAAGGAACAGCAAAAGAAGTCCATAGTGATCAGAAAAAAGAAAACAATAAAAATCAGAGCAGAAATAAATGAAATAGAGAACAAAAACAGAATCAATGAGACTGTTGCTGTTGTTGTGTGCCATCAAGTTGATTCCAGCTCATAGCTACCCTATATGACAGAGTAGAACTGCCCTATTGGGTTTCCAAGGAGCAGCTGGTAGATTTGAACCACGAACATTTTGGTCAGCAGCCTGAGCTCTTTATCATTATGCTACCAGGGCTCCATTGGCCAAATAAACAGAGGAAAAAAATAAGAAAATGCAAATGACCTAAATAAGTAATGAGATGGGTGACAATACAACAGAACCGACTGCAATAAAAAGGATCATGACAGCATATTGGAAAATTGTACTCCAAAAAATTTGAAAACCTAGAAGAAATGGACAAATTTCTAAAAACACACTACCTACCTAAACTAACACAAATAGAGGTAGAAAATTTGAACAGACCATTAACAGAAGAGTAAATTGAAGATGTCATTAAAAAAAAAAAAAACTCCCAGCAAAAAAAGCCCCAGCCCAGAAGGCTTCACTGGAGAATTCTACCAAATATTCATAGAAGAGTTGACACTAATCCAACTCAAACTATTCCAGAACATAGAAAAGAAAAGAATATTCCCTAATTCATTCTATGAAGCCAGCATAACACTGATACTAAAGCCAGACAAGGAAAACACTGAAAAAGAAAATTATAGACCAATATCCCTCATGAATACAGACACAAAAATTCTCAACAAAATTCCGGCAAAATTCCGCAGCAGATCAAAAAAATAATACATCACGACAAAGTGGGATTCATACCAGAGATGCAAAGATGGTTCAACATTAAAAATCTATAAATGTAATTCACCACATAAATAAAACAAAGGAAAAGAATCACATGATTATCTCAATCAGTACAGAAAAGGCATTTAATAAAATCCAACACCATTTCCTGATAAAAATTCTCAGCAAAATAGGAATAGAAGAGAAATTCCTCAACAATATTAAGGGTATGTGTGCAAAACCAACAACCAACATTATTCACAATCGAAAAAGATTTCAGAGCATTTCCTCTGAGAAGCGGAATGAGACAAGGATGTCCTTTATCACCATTCTTACTCAAGATCGTACTGGAAGTTCTAGCTAGAGTAATAAGGCAAGAAAGGGATACAAAGGGCATCCAGATTGGAAAGGAAGAAGTAAAAAAAAAAAAAAAAAAAAAAATTTTTTTTTTTTTAAAGCTATCCTTATTTGCAGATGACATGATTCAATACAGGAAAATCTCATAAACTCCATGAGAAAGTTACTGGAACCAATAGAAGGATTTAGCAAAGTGGCAGGGTATAAGGTCAACACACAAAAATCAGTTGGGTTCTTCTACACTAACAAGGAGGACTCTGAAAAGGAAACCAGGAAAAAAATACCATTTACAATAACCCTCAAAAGGATAAAATACCAAGGAAAAAAACCTAACCAGGTATATAAAAGACTTACACAAGGAAAATTACAAAGTACTAACGGAAGAAACTAAAAGAAATTTACATAAATGGAAAAACATCCCATGTTCATGGATTGGAAGACTTAACATTGTGAAAAATGTCAGTACTACCAAAAAGTGATCTATAGGTACAATGCAATCCCAATCCAAAATGCAACATCATTCTTTAATGAAATGGAAAAACTAATCTCCAAATTTATATGGAATGGAATAGGTAAAGCAATATTGAAGAAGAAGAATAAAGTAGGAGGTCTCCCACTTCCCAATCACAAACTTAGTATACAGCCACAATAATCAAAACATCCTGATACTGGTTCAATGAAAGACACATAGGATAGTGGAGTAGAACTGAGAACCCAGAAGTAAATCCATCCACCTATGGGGAGCTGATCTTTGACAAAGAGTCAAACTTCATTCGGTGGAGAAGAAACAGTCCGTTTAACACATGGTGATGGCAAAACTGAATATTCATATGCAGAAAAATGAATCAGAATCCATACCTAAAACGATGCACAAAAACTAACTGAAAATGGATTAAAGACTTAAATGTTAAAGTAAAACTATAAAATTCCTGGGAAATAACATAGGGTCAAAACTAAGGGACCTGACTTTTGGCATAAACAGCCTATTACACAAAACTAAAATTCATAAATGACAGAAAATAAAATTAGATAACTGGGACCTCCTAAAAATTAAATATTTATATTCATCAAAAGATTTTATCACCCCTCCTCTCCCTCGTAACCATCAAAGATTGTTTCTTTTTGTATGAGAGGAAGGGTGGGGATGGAAAAACACTTTATAGACAATAGATAAATAGGAAACTTTGGTGAAGGGTAAGACGGTACACAGTACTGCGGAACGCAGCATAACCTGTACAAGGCAAGGTCATGGTAGCTCCATAGATACATCCAAACTCCCTGAGGGACCAAATTGCTGGCCTGAGGGCTGTGGGGACCATGAACTCAGGGAACATCTAGCTCAATTGACGTAACATAGTTTATAAAGAATGTGTTCGACATTCTACTTTGGTGAGTAGCATCTGGGGTCTTAAAAGCCTGTGAGCGGCCATCTAGGATAATCCACTGGTCTCACCCCTTTGGGAGCAAGGAAGAATGAAGAAAACTAAAGATACAAAGGAAAGACTGGTCCAAAGGACTAATGGACCACATCTACCACGGCCTCCACCAGACTAAGTCCAGTAAAACTAGATGGTGCTCGGCTACCACCACTGACTGATCTGACAGGGATCACAGTAGAGGGTCCCAGACAGAGCTGGAGAAAAATGTAGAACACAGTTCTAACTCAAAAAGAGGAGACCAGACTTGCTGGTCTGACAGAGACCGGAGAAACCCTGACAGTATGGCTTCCAGACACCTTTTCAGGTCAGTAATGAGGCCACTCCTGAGGCTCACCCTTCAGTGAAAGATTGAACAGGCCCATGGAACAAAACAAGACTAAAGGGGTGCACCAGCCCTGGGGCAGGTACTGCAAGGCAGGAGTGAACAGGAAAGCTGGTAATAGGGAACCCAGGGTTGAGAACAGAGAGTGTTGACATGTCCTGGCATTGTTAGGCAATGTAATAGAACAATGTGTGTACTAAGTCTTTGATGAGAAACTAGTTTGTTCTGTAAACCATCATCTAAAAAGTACAATATAAATAAATTAAATTAAATACTTTATCAAAAGAATAAAAACAGAACCTACAAACTGGGAAATATCTTTGGCAGCAACATATCTAATAAGGGTCTAATCTCTAAAATTTATGGAAAACTTCAACTCAACAACAACAAAACACTCCAATCAAAAAATGGGCAAAGGACATAGGCAGACACTTCACCAAAGAGTACATTTGGGCAGCCAACAAATAGATGAAAAGATGCTCTCGATCATTAGGCATTAAACCCATTGCCATCCAGTCGATTACAACTTATAGCAACCCTAGCCATTAACGCAGTGCCGTCGAGTCGATTCCGACTCATAGCGGCCCTATAGAACAGAGTAGAACTGCCCCATACAGTTTCCAAGGAGCGCCTGGCAGATTTGAACTGCCGACCCTTTGGTTAGCAGCCATAGCACTTAACCACTACGCCACCAGGGTTTCCCCCTAGCCATTAAATTTAGAGAGATGCAAATCAAAACTACAGTGAGATAGCATCTCACCCCTGCAAAAATGGCAATGATCAAAAAAACAACAAATGCTGGTGATATTGTGAGGGAGACTGGAACTCTTACACATTGCTGGTGGGAGTGTAAAATTGTACAATCACTATGAAAAGCAGTATGGCTTTTCTTCAAAAAGCTAGAAATAGAAATACCTTATGATCCAGTTAATCCCACTCCTAGGTATACATACTGGAGATATAAGAGCAGTGACACGATTAGACATATACACACCTACGGTTTTTCTGGTTATGTTCGCTGCAGCATTATTCACAACAGCAAAAAGAGAAACAACCTAACTGCCTATCAACAGATGAATGGGTAAACAAATTGTGGTACATTCATACAATGGAATACTATGGAACTATAAAGAATAATGAGGAGTCCATGGAACATTTTATAACATGGATGAATCTGGAGGATCTTATGCTGAGTGAAATAAGTCAATCACAAAAGGACAAATACTGTATAGTCCCAATTTTATAAAAAGTAAAAAATAGGTATACACACAGAAAGCAACGTTCTTTCATGGTTACCAGGAATCAGAGGGGGAGGGAGAGGGAATCCCTTTCTAGATAGTAAAAAATATATATATATATTTGTTATTTTTGGTGATGGGAAAGGCAATATGCAATATGGGTGAAGCCTGCATGACTTGCCCAGGATAAATCATGACATTAAGAAGTATGCAGAAATAAGGGACTATTTCTATAAGTGGTATAACATACAGTTTTGCAACAATAATAGCAACCAGAAAATATGTGTGTAGGGAGGCACATGTGAGTATACAGGTGTGAAGGTACAGGCATATCTGTGGGCACTATGTGTGCATGTGTGTGTGTGCTACATAAATATTCATATATAATAAACCATATAGGGAGCACAGTTATGGATACTTCCTAGACATTAACCAAACATCTCATGGCATTGGTTTACCATGTTTACAGACTTGGGACCATAGTCTCATTGGACAACTCTGTCAATTAGCATAACATAGTTCATAAAGATACTGTTCTATATCCTAGTTTGGTGAGTAGTGTTTGTAGACTTAAAAGCTTGTGAGTGGTCATCTATGATACAACTATTGGTCGCTACTTAATGGGAAAAAAAGAGAATGAAGGAAACCAAAGACTCAAAGAAGAAACTAGTCCACGTGACTAATAGCCCACCTGAACCACGGCTCACCTAGCCTGAGACCAGAAGAACTAGATGGTGCCTGGCTATCACTACCAACCCTTCTGACCAGAGACATAATAGAAGGTCCTGGATAGAAAGGAAGAAAAATGTAGAATGACACTCAAATTCCTGAAAAAAAATCAGATTTACTGGACTGACAGAGACTAGAGGAACTCTCGAGACTATTGTACTAAGATACCCTTTGAACTTGGATCTGAAGCCACTCCAGATGGTCACCTTTCATTCAAACAATATATTGGCTTATAAAATAAACTTTATCACCCATAAATATTGTGCTGCCTTAGTCAGCTGTGTGAGACCAAATGGTCAACATTTACCATAAAACAAAGATGAGAAGTTAAGGACAGAGAAGCTAGATTAATAGAAACAGAACAAAAAGAAAGGAAATAATGAGAATGTTGACACGTTTTGAAAAAATGTAACAAATGGTGTAGGACAGCTTGCATAAAAATTGTTAAATGGGGACCTAAATTACTACGTAAATTTTCACCTATAACACAACCAAATATTTTTTTTAAAATACTGTCAATGAAAGACACACATCAAAAATAAGGAGCTAAGAAGTCAATACCTTCCTTATATCTTTTCCCGAAGCAGAACATCCCTGAGTCCTGATATTTGAAAAGTAATAATCATAGACATAATATTATAGATACACACAAATGTATATGTTCATGAAAATTAAGGTTAAAGGCCAAACTTAGATGAATGTCCTCAGATTTAGTTTTATTTTAATTCTACAGAAGAACACAATTTTTGTTTAGATTAAATTAATGTTTCTACCACCTAAAACTTGTCATGATCTAAAACGGTTGACGGTAGCTTGCCATCACATTGGAAATTTAAGATCACTTGTAAAATTCTGAGAGTTTGACGGTAGTACAAATTCCCAGTCATCAATACCAGCTTGGTCTATCAACATTTTCCCCAAAGCAAATTTTCTTCTCCCTTTCTCTGTTTCAAACCTTTCCCTTTTCCTCAAATCCTTACTAACTTCTTGGACTACACCTTCTTCATAGAGAAAAGAGAAACCATTGGCTGAGAATTCTCTCAACTTTTCTCATCAATTCTACCTGTGTCTGCACCTGTCCTACTGTCAATGCCTTAGTTACGTTGGGTAGATGTCCTTCCTAGCAGCTATGGATAATGCTTCAGTCTGGACATTCCTTCCTCCCTTCTCATATCCATGCCCTCAACCTCTCCCTTTCTTCTGTGCTTTCCTCAATAACATTAAACATGTTCAAGACTATTTCTTGTATTTCTATTCACAGACAAAATTTTGAAAGAATTACCTTTTTTGCTAACTCCATCTCCTTATCTCTTATCCATTTCATAACTCACTTCAGTCTAGCTTCTGTTCCCACCACTTCATCAAAACTTTCCTTGCCTAGGTCACTAATGACATTTATGTGGAAAAATCCGGTGAACTTACTAAAGTCTTCATATTCCTTGGCATCTCAGCAACAATTGACCACTCCTTGTCAACTCATTTTTCTCTCCTTCGTATTTAAGCATTGGAATTGGTCCCCTGTCCTTTGTCACACTATAATTTCTATAGAAGCAGTCTCATTTATCCCTGTAGTCTCAGTTGCCAACTCTGAGGCAATGATTCCCAAATTCACCCAGATTTTTCCCCTAAGCTCTTAGACTCACCTATTCAATCGCTTACTTAGCATTTACATTTGGAAGTGTAATTGGTACCTCATGTGAAGCAAATTGTATTATATTAATATAACCCTTCCTAAAATACCCAAGCTAATTAGTGCTCCCTCATTATCAACATTAATAAAGCTGTTTCATTAAATATTTAAAAGTATAGCCACAAAGCAGAGAAAATTTATGCCAATTAAATGATCATCATTAGAAAAGTATAAACTTTTTTGTGTAAACTTATTTCTCCAACTTTCTTTCAAACTTCTCTTCCAGTTAAACTTTATTGGTGGCACCTGTCCTGAATTGCCTAAGACTCTTGAGGAAATTTCTAAATAAAATTAGAAATTATTTCCAAATACGTGATTTTATAAGGAAGTTGAATGGATTTCTTTTTTGGTATACTCATATATCTTCTGTTCAGTAGACCAAGTTATTAATCTAATATAGAAGGAAAATATATAATTCGTTGCATCTGAACCATAATTGGTCTTTTGCGTGGATACCAATGTTAAGGGCATCACTCATCTTGTCTAATAGCTCAAAATGCAATTGCTTCACCTGTAACCAGGCATAGTGATTTCTCCAGCATTTCAAAAAGATTTCTTCTAGAAAAGAAAGAGTTTTTTTTCTAGACAAGATTCACAATCTGAGAAAATAAAATAAAAAATAATTATAAGCAAATTTCCACAAGCCATGTATGGAATAGATGCCTAGGACTAAAATAATTTTTCTTTATTCTATTATTTCTTTAAGTGTAATATTTCCTTCTTCCCTCCCTTCCTTTCCGTAAAGTTTCTTTAAATAGAATATATAGAATCCAAAGAATTCTCCACACTGATGCAATTTATTAGGATTATCCATAATCAACTCACCTATTAACAAGCCTAGAGCAGTCAATTTTATGAGTAATTCTGAAGATAATATTTTGATCGCAGAAAATTAACCATCAGTCCTTGGAGAGAACAGGCAAATGACTTTGATATGCAAACCCCAATGTGTTCACTTTGCCTATCTCATCCTAATTTCTTTCCCCCATGTCCCTCTTCCCACCAATGAAAATGCTGAAGTAAAGTTGATCAATTGATCTACCTTTCCATTACCAAATAATACTAATTGCCTAGACTACAGAAAGAAAAATCCTATCAGATACTATTTATTATTAATGCTATAATATGTTTAAATCTATATATACAAAAAATTGTTTCTGGCTAAAATAATGTTTGGTTATATTTTAACCTCTGTGATTTTTCATTGGATTCCTTTTACAGTAATATTAAATACCAAAAGTACCTTTTGCAACATGGCTGTCATTTGAAATATCAGTTCTTCATGTCCCTGTTCAGTTACTTACCTAAAACAAAGAAAGGAAAAAAAAAAAAAAAGTATTAGAAGTTTGAAATGATTTCAATTTATCATTAAAAACAGTGATTACATTTCTACTACAAATAAGTTCGAAGTACTGATATGTTACTTTATAAGAAAGTTGTCACTCTATTATAAACGCAAAAAAGTGAAACTAAAAAAATCAAAATATTTAAAGAGCTCAGAAAAGCAGGCAAAATGGAGGGCGTGAAAAGAGGAAAATAGCATTTACGTATACAAAAGGAACAGATTTATGAAATTATGAAAATATGCAATCTTAAGGAACATTAAAGCAACATTAGTAGATTTGAGATGGTCAAGACAATTATGAATAAGATAAAATTCTTGTGTTCCCACATGACAATTGTTTTTATTGGTTCAACTTTGGTATGGCCAACAACATTTAGCGAATACACTTTGGTTGACACTTCAGTGATATTCTATATAAAAGTTTGTATAATCAGTGTTAAAACTTCTATGGTTACAGCATTATAAAAATAGTAAAAGAATTTTATGAGGAAAAAAAATTGCTCTTAGTCCACTCTCTGAACTCAACAGCGAACCAAAAAAAAAAAAAAAAGAAAACCAGCTGCAGTTGACCCCATAGGACAGAGTAGAACTGCCCCATAGGATTTCCAAGCAGTGGCTGGTGGATTTGAACTGCCGACCTTTTGGTTAGTAGCAGGACAATTAACACTGAGCTACCAGGGGCTCGAGGAACTCAACACCACTTTTGTTTATTCATGTTCTTTCTTCTTTGAATCTATGAATAGGTACTCATAGCTAACATTATCAACACAACATAATGCTTTCCTTTATTTAACTTATTATTATTTATAATTAGTTTTCCATGTTACTGCCTAGTGTTCATTCATGTCATTTTAATGTCTGCAAATCTGTGCACTGAGCTGCTATTCCTAATTTAGTTAACCATTGTATTAATAATCATTTAGGTTGCTGTCAAATTTCTATAAATAATATTTGAAGTATGTGTACATGTATATATATAGATATACACAAACACACATATATATATATCCTTTCTTTGCTATCTTCAGTTTCCCTCACCTGTAGTCCTAATTTTTGCTGATTTATAGCGTGTTCTAACACCTGGTAGTGTACAGGCTCCCTCATTGTCTTCTTTTTCTTTTTTTAAGAATAAACTTTTATAGTCATACCTACATCCTTTCCAACTGAAACTTAGTATCTTTTTGATGAGCTCAGATATTTAAAATCAACCTAGAGTTAATTTTTTTTTAGAGTTAATTACGTTTTCCTCAGTCTATAAATAGTCTTGATTAGAAGTGACATCCTAACAATTGTCTGTCATCTCATATATAAATAAGATGTTCCCCCCTTATTCAAATTTTCCTTTTCACCCCCCCCCAGAAAAAGCTGAGTTTTTTTTGCACAGTCCATGCACACCCTTCAGTAAGCTCATTATTATTTGATATTTTTTTCTTGTGATTGGCAAGGGGATCTTCATTCTGGTTACATTTTCCCTCCCGTGTATGTTAACACTATTAATTTCTCCACTTTTATCTTGAGTTCATTTGCTTTAGAAAGTTCATGTATTCTTTAAAGTCTTTGACATTTCTCTGATCATTTAAGTTTAGAACTATAGGGAAAATATATGAATGCTTCCTGAGTACTGCCATTATACAAGTTAATATAATTAGGCAGGCTGACTACAATATGCAGAACAATCTAGAGATGGAAGTAAGGATAATTAAAATGATTTACTGAGCTACACTTCAAAATCAGGCTTAGATTTTAGTGTGTGCATCCATTTGGAAATGGCACTGCCTCACATATAATATCATGCATTTTATACCTTTGCATTAGGAACTGTGTGTAAAAACCTAAATATTTTTTCTGAACAGATCTTCAGAAAAAAAAATTTCCTACACTGTTATATCCTTTTGATTTAAATGTCATTTTAGGTGTGGAGAAGAGGGCTGGAAGAAGAGGACAGAGGATGTGAACTACACTTTAACAGAAAATGCCTGGATTTGGAAACAAACTGGCCTGGTTCTGCCACTTGCTAACTATAGGCCATGGGCAAACTGCTTAAACTCTGAGCATTAGTTCTCATCATAAAATGAGGCTACGTGAAGGGTTAGAAATAGTAAGTGGGATATGCCTGGCATAAGACAGGCAATCAAGAATTAGTAGGTATGTCAGAGCCAATGTACAATAGCCATCAGAACAGAACCCCATAGAAAGTCTGGGATTACCTGTAATTGGTACATTTGTGAGTATGATGGTACTGTGTCAAGTACTTTACATAGTGTTTGTTCAAACACTAGTCTAGATGTTTGCTGTGTAGGTGTTTAGATGTTATTAACATTTACAATCAGTTGACTTAAGTAAAGACATTATGCTCAATAATGTGGGTAGGCTTATCCATCAGCTGAAGATCTTGTAGAGTAAAAATTGAAGTTGCCCAAAAGGAAGGAATTCTGCCTCAAGACTGCAACATAGAAATCCTGCCTGGTGGCCTGCCCTATTGATTTCAGACTTGCCAGACCATACAACTAAGTGAACCAATACCTTAAAATAAACCAGTCAACAATCTCTCTCTCTCCTATTGGTTCTGTTTCTCTGGAGAATACTGACTGATGCAGATTTGGTGCCAAGGCTGGTTGTATAGGAACAGAATTCTAAGGATGAGTTTTCCGAATGTGGCTGAGTGATAGAGGCAGGAGACAGACTGGAGAAGAAGAGGTAAAGTGATAGAGATATACACTAAAGTATTTAAAAGTAAAATTATGTGATGTCTGTTTTACTTTAAAATTAGTCCAGAAAAACAAACAAAAAAAAAGTGTATTTATCTGTGTTTGGAAGTTGTGGTAGAAGGGGAAAAAGAAGAAAGAATAAGTAGGTACAAAACTTTTATCAAAAATACAATAAAATATTATTACAAAAGAATTAGTAGGTACTATCATTTTTTTTATTTTTTTATCATTTGCCAAGGAGCCGTGGTGGCACAGTGGTTAAGAGCTATGGCTGCTAACCAAAAGGTTAGCAGTTCAAATCCACCAGCCATTCCTTGGAAACCCCATGGGGAAGTTCTACTGTGTCCTACACAGTTGATATGAGTTGGAATTGACTCAACAGCAATGGGTTTTTTGGTTTTTATCATTTGTCCAAAATATATTATGTCTAGACTCTATTATAGGCATTTTACATGCATTTACTCATTTAATCTCACAATAGCCATATGAGCTATTATTCATATCTAATCTGTGAAGAACAGGTTTAGAGTCTATGTTGACCAAGTTCACAAAATAATGCTGAGCCAGGATTCCAGCCACTGTTTCTCTGATGAGTCAATGTTCTCTCCACTATGACACCTTATCTTCTTTTTTTTTTTTTAATTACTGTGTTTTAGATGAAGGTTTACAAAACAAACTAGCTTCTCATTAAACAATTAATACTCATATTGTTATATGACATTGGTTACCAACCCCACAACATGTCAACACTCTCCCCTTCTCAACCTTGGGTTCCCTATTACCACCATTCTTGTCCCCTCCTGCCTTCTAGTCCTTGCGCCTGGGCTGGTGTGCCTCTTTAGTCTCATTTTGTTTCACGTGCCTGTCTAATCTTTGGCTGAAGGGTGAACCTCAGGAATGTCGGCATTACTGAGCTAAAAGGGTGTCCGGGGGCCATGCTTTCAAGGTTTCTCCAGTCTCTGTCAGACCAGTAAGTCTGGTCTTCTTTTGTGAGTTAGAATTGTGTTCTACATTTTTCTCCAGCTCTTTCTGGGACCCTCTATTGTGATCCCTGTCAGAGCAGTCACTGGTGGTAGCTGGGCACCAACTAGTTGTGCTAGACTCAGTTTGGTGAAGGCTGTGGTAGTTGTGGTCCTTTAGTCCTTTGAACTAATCTTCCCTTGTGTCTTTGGTTTTCTTCATCCTCCCTTGCTCCCAATGGGGTCAGACCAGTGGAATATCTTAGATGGCCCCTCACAAGCTTTTAAGACCCCAGACACTACTCACCAAAATAGAATGTAGAACATTTTCTTTATAAATTATGTTATGCCAATTGAGGTAGATATTCCCTGAGACCATGGTCCTCACAGCCCTCAACCCAGTAATTCAGTCCCTCAGGGAGTTTAAATGTGTCTATGGAGCTTGCTTTAGACAAGTTGTGCTGGCTTCCCCAGTATTGTGTCCCGTCTTGTCCCTCACCAAAATTACCACTTATCTATTCTGTATTTAATGACACCCTATCTTTTAATGGCTCACTCTATTTTCATTCTGTTTCCCTACTGAGATATGGCTTTTCCTAATACATTAAGGAGATTTCTTTTTATCTTGAAATTGGAAAAAATCTTGACAAATTTATTTTCAAACCCAGTAAATAATGTCTATTATCTTAAAACTCTCATTAAAAACCACTGATGCATCCATACATACTGTAGCATGTATCAAGACATCATTCCTTCTACGGGCTGAATAGTATTACATTACATGTATGTACCACATTTTGTTTATCCATTCATCTGTTGTTGGGCTAATAACGTGTTTAATACTTCTGTTCTACCCCCTAGTTTGTGGAGTAGGGCCTGGGGTCTTAAAGCTTGCAAGCAGCCATCCAAGGCATGACAACTGGTCTCTACTCACCTGGAGCAAAAGAAGAAGAAGGAGACTCAGAAATGGAAAGAGGATATGAAATGTGTGGCTAATTGCCTCCACGAATAACTGCCTCCCTTGCCATGAGACCAGAAGAACTGGATGACACCTAGCTACGATCACTGAACATTTTGATCAAAGATTCTGTAGAAGAATTCTGATAAAAAAGGGGAAAATGCAGAATGAAATTTCAAATTCTCATGGACTCCAGACTTTCTGGAGCCATGGGGGCCAGATGAGCCCCTGAAACTATTGCCCTGAGATAATCTTTAAAGCTTAAACCAAAAATATACCCTGAAGACTCCTTAAAACCAAATAATAGTTTAACTAGTCAAAAATGTCTTCCTTGAGCGTTATGCTCTTTTAAGAACTATATGGGACCAAACTGACAACAGCAACTCAAAAGTTTAGATAGGAAACTTAGGGGCAGTCAGTTTATGTTTTAGGGGAGGAACAACTCAGAAAAGGAGGATGAGAATGGTTGCACAACCCAAAAAATGTAATCAATGTCACTGAACAGTACATGTAGAAATAGTTGAATTGGTGTCTGTTTTGCTGTGTACATTCTCAACAACAAAACAAATTTAAAAAATAATAAATTTTAAAAAATTTTATTATCTGACCCAAAATATCTTCTCCAATGTTAATAACCATTACTCCCCTTCACTCACTCTACCTATAACCAAACTGACCTCCTTGCTCTTACCCTTTAGGCACATGCCCACACCTGACCTCATGTCCCTGTCTCCATGCTTTCTTTCAACGTAAATCATTTTTTTTTAATTTTAATTCAAAAGAAATAACTGCATGTGCTAGTTATTTCCAGGCCCCCTTTCCAACTCTGCCTTGCTTTTGTCCTATGAGGCTGACTTCTACAAACCGCATCACACAAGCTCTCTGGCCTACTGGATTCCATTTCAGTTTGCCCAATGGGTGGATCAGTAGGACATCTGAAAGTGGAAGAGCAGAGAGATTAAGATATTTATTTTTCCTGCTGTCTCCTGCTTTGACATACATCCCTCTAGCACTATAGCTTCCAGTGGGTGGCCCCTCTTCTATACTCCAGTAACACAGTTTCCTCTGCCTTAGCCCTTCAGGTCTTGCCTAAGCATGATGATGGCTAGCCTCATAGTGCCTTACTACCCCATGTTGGTTTCTTTAACCTGACTTACTACTTGTAAATTGTTCCTTCACTAAAGTCTCTTTAAGAACCCCAGAAGACCATTCTATATATTCTTCCTCATTAAAAAAAGAAAGCAATTGTTAAATAGGAATCTAATGTACTGTGTAAACTTTCACTGGAAACACAATAAAATACTATATATATAAAAAAAGTATTTTGGAATAATTAAGTTTAACATGGAATACATTCCTTCCAAAATTGCTTTATATACATAAATATAATTATTGTCTTAAAATTCGTATACTATTGTTTTGAAACTTGGGGTTTTTATCTTCATATATCTTGCCATATGCCTGTATGTACAAACTTATCTCATCCTTTTTTACTATTTCCTTAGCATTCCAGAGAATATGCACATACCATAGTCTAATAAATCAAAGACATCTTTTTCATTCATTACACAGTATTCAAAATTAGTTTGATTTTTTTTTTTTAGTTTTAATTTCTATCTTGAAAGGTTTTATTTAAAATCCTTGCATGAAAGAAACTTGAGGGATGAGGTTGCTTACTTTCAGAGTCTATCTAAATCCATACAAAAGTCTTGGCTGAAATTGTTGAGTGCGAAATTGCATAGGCACTCCCCATCTCACAGTCAAATGCCATAAAAAAAAAAAGAGAGAGAGAGATGTCTGGGGCCTATCATTTCTTTTTTTCACTGTTGTTATTGTTAGGTGCCATCAAGTCCTTTCTGACTCATAGCAACCCTACATACAACAGAACATAACACTGCCCAGTCCTGTGCCATCCTCACAATCGCTGCCATGTTTCAGCCCATTGTGGCAGCCACTGCGTCAATCCATCTTGTTGAGAGTGTTCCTCTTTTTTGCCGACCCTCTACTTAACCAAGCATGGTATCCTTCTCCAGGGACTGATCCCTCCTGATAACATGTCCAAAGTACATGAGACAAAATTTATTAAACATCTATAATATGCCAGAAGCTATACTAGCCTTGGAAACCCTGGTGGTGTAGTGGTTAAGTGCCGCGGCTGCTAACCAAAGGGTCAGCAGTTCGAATCCTCCAGGCCCTCCTTGGAAACTCTATGGGGCAGTTCTACTCAGTCCTATAGGGTCACTATGAATCAAAATCGACTCAACGGCACTGGGTATGGGTTATACTAGCCTTCTCACATAAAGATCTATTTTATCCTTCATGAATGTTATAAAATAGGAATTACTAAGTCCCTTTTACAGGTGAAGGAGCCCTGGTGATGCAGTGGTTAAGCATTTGACTGCTAGCAGAAAGGTCGGTTGTTTGAACTCACCAGCTACTCCTCAGGAGAAACACGTGGTAGTCTGCTTCTGTAAAGATTTACAGCCTTAGAAATTCTATGGGGCGGTTCTACTTTGTCTTATAGAGTTGCTATGAGTTGGAATCGACTCAATGGCAATGGGTTTGGTTTGGTTTTTTATTTTTACAGATGAGAAAATTAATCATCACAAGAGGTAAGTAACTTGCCCAGGATTTGTAAATGCCAGAGCCAGAATTCAAATTTTATCTATTCGTCTCCAAAACCTTCTTTTTCACTCTATTTTGCTGCCTCTTTTCAAAAGACTTGATTTATTTACATTTTACTTGATATCAGAAGACTGGACAACTTTTCCAGGCCAAAACTTGTTATATCAGATTTTACTAACTGATAATCGTATTGCATCCCAATATATCATACTTTCTTGAGATGTAATTTAGCCTGGGGTATTATTAAGCTGTTATAATATTATATTAGAGGCGAGGATGGCGAGACTATGTCTCACATACTTCGAACATGTTGTCAGGAGGGATCAATCCCTGGAGAAGGACATCATGCTTGGTAAAGTAGAGGGTCAGCAAAAAAGAGGAAGACCCTCAATAAAATGAATTGACACAGTGGCTGCAACTGTGGGCTCAAGCATAACAACAATTGTGAGGATGGCACAGGATCAGGCGGTGTTTTGTTCTGTTGTGCATAGGGTTGCTATGAGTTGGAACTGACTCGATGGCCACAACAACAAAATACTATAATCAATTTCCACTTTTTTCTCTTACTCTTCAAGACATATTAGAACTCTAAAAATCATGAACTGACAATCAAACCCATGAATGGTTATGAAGACATGAACCACTCAAATACTAAAGAGTTAGAGACACTTCAACTGCACAGAGTCCCTCCATCCAGTGGTCCTGAACCAAGTGCCACAGAATTACTGAGGGTGTTTTTTAAAAGTTTGAAGTCTTGAGCCCTACCCTAGTATAATTTTTTCAACTTTGCACTTTCTACAACCTCTCTAAGGTAATCCTTCCGCAACTGCCTTCTTAAACCTTAAGAAAATAGGACAAGTATCGTTGCTGTATTTCTGTTATCACTGGGCCAGCAGCATCACCATCATCAGGGAACTTAGAGATGCAAATTCCTGGGCCCCATTCCAGACCCTCTGTATCAGAATTCTGGGGTGGGGCCCAATAACGTGTGTTTTAACATGCCTTCCAAGAGATTCTGATGGAGGCGAGAGTTCAAGATTCATTGTCCTCTGAGAATCAATTCCCTGGAAACCTTGTCCTATTCTCTCTCTGATGGTCTGTCTAGAGCCATTATGGAGCCAAGGCATTGCCACTCTTTAGTTTCACAGGAGACTTTTTGAACATTTTAATAACAGGCCTCTAGCACACAGATGTTCACTGTCCACCATTTCTCATTCCCTGCTAAAGGCTGGTGGTTCAAAACCATCCATGGCACCATGGAAGAGAGGCCTGGTGATCTGCTTCTATAAAGATAACAGCCAAGAAAACCTTATGGCACAGTTCTACTCTGTAATACATGAGGTCACCCATGAGTTGGAATTGACAAGTGAGTAGTGGGATTTTTTTGTTTTGTTTTTCTTTTTGGTTTTTGTCCTTATCTAATTTTTTAAATGTAGGTAAAAAGATTATAATTTCAGTAGATGTAGGGTCCACATTCATGTAACCTTACTAAAAAAAAAATTACTAGTAGCTACAAAAATTATTAACAACTATTCAAACACTTAAATCGCAACCATGGTTTCAAATTCCTTAGAATTGTGTATGTAAGCATGGAGATCAGATGATTAAGAAAATAGTTTTATGGGAAAATTCTTTTCATGGTCCACTTTGTATACAGTGAACCTTCTCCATGACTTAGAATGAATTTAGAAAGTATATTTCAGCACTCTTAAGATGTTTCCATGGAAAAGACCAATCAGACAAATTCAAGGAATAGGAACATAGACTCCAGGTGTCAAAAGAATAAAACAGTTCACAAAAACCTTGCCCAATTAAAGTCCAAAGCAAAGAGACAATAACATCATAGAGCATTGAATGTAGATCAACTTGTTTTCCAGCTCCTACATTAGTGAACACACTAACAGGGACCTGATTCAACATCTCACACAACAAGGCTTAACAGAATAGGAAAATCAACGTTGTACACTGCATGCTGAGCAAAGTGTTCCATCTGGCATTTAAAAATGGTTGCACTCAGCTACTTTTAATTTTAGTCCTAATTTCAAGAGACTGCCTAAGACACACAGCTACTGCACGAGGCCCTTGCTTCCAGCTCCCGTCGGGCTGTTCTGTGGAGCCTTTGAGTACACCGAGCTCCATGGACAGAACATGCATTATTTCCTTTTAAAACTGAAAACCAGTTCCTGGGTCCTTGCATGCATGTTTGTATTCTTCTCCAAGAGAATCAAGAGCAATTTAAGCGCTCTTCTCTTCACTGTGAGTCTATAACTCTGCTCTTTAATGATGCAGTGTCTTGTGTAACTCTGCTCTTTAATGATGCAGTGTCTTGTGCTTAGCTCTGTTTAAACTGCACTTTATTGGCCTCCTTCAGATCCACAATTCAATTGATTCTTCTGGCCTCTGACTGTGAATTATTTTCCTTGGTGAAATATATCACACCTCTTTATTTTCCTTTTTTCAAAGCAGAATATTTCCCTTTGAGATTGGCAAAGAAGCAACACTGGAAACCATTTGCAAAAAATAAAATATTTACTAGACAGACACTTCCAGCATCAGTTTCTCAACACCTTTTTTCTCCTTAAACTTCAAAGAAAACCCACTATGAAGGATGAACCTTCACTAGTTTCAACCACGTAATTTTTCCTCCTAATATCAACAAATATTTATTATTGTTGTTAAAAAAAAAAAATGTTAGCCGCCATCAAATTAGTCCCTGACTCATGGCAACCCCATCCACAATGACCAGACTGTTGTGATCCATAGTGTTTTTAGTGGCTGATCTTTTAGAAGTAGATCACCAGGCCTTTCTTCCTAGTCTTAGTCTGAAAGCTTCACTGAAACCTGTTCAGCATCATAGCAACATGCAAGCCTCCACTGACAGATGGGGGGTGGCTGTGCGTGAAGTGCACTGGCCAGGAATTGAACACAGGTATCCCTCAGGGTTTGGTTTTTTTTTGGTTTCTCCCTCAGGGAAGGCAAGAATTCTACCACTGAATCGCCATTGCCTCAAAAAAGACATTGTTGTAGAGTTGATTCCAACTCACAGAGACCCTATAGGACAGAATAGAACTGCTCCATACGGTTTCCAAAGAGCACTTGGTGGATTTGAACTGCCAACCTTTTGGTTAGCAGCTGAACTCTTAACCACTATGCCACCAGGGTTCCCAAAACCAAACCGGTTGCTGTCAAGTCGATTCTGATTTATAGCAAGCCTATAGGACAGAGTAGAACTGTCCCATAGAGTTTCCAAAGAATGGCTAGTAGATTCGCCTAGTGGATTTGAATGGCTGACCTTTTCATTAGCAGCCACAGCTGTTAACAACTAAGCCACCAGGGTTTCCCAGCTTTGCCTTACATAGTAGTAATAGGCACAATTGCCTTCCCTGCTAGTCTAGCCCTTTTCCAGACATCTTGTTTCCATTCATATATTACAGTTTTTAGGTCACAACTGACCACTAAAAACCCTATCTGAAAAACTGGTTGAATATTTAGATATAGGAACCCTATAGGCTAAAATTGGTAGCTCCAAAACCCTAAAAGAAAGGATTCCCTGCAAAAAGGTTAAGTAGCATTAACAGCATTGTTTAAGAACCCTACAATCTAATGAGAGACGACACAAACAAAAAAAATAAATAACATATATAATTAAATTATAATAAAAGCCTATCACTTGCAGAGTGTGTCCAAGTACCAAAAATTGTATTAACTACTTCACATACATTATCTAAATTATTCTTCAGAATAACCCCATGCAAACCATTCTATTATCTACATTCTATAGACAAGGAAAGTGAGGCTCACAGAACTAAAAAGACTTGCCCAAGACCATACTGAAAATCAAAATCAGGTCTTTCTGATTTATAAAGGCTAGGTCTTAGCATGGTTGCATAGTGGTTAAGTGCTATGGCTGCTAACCAGAAGGTCAGCAGTTTGAAGCCACCAGGTGCTCTGGGGAACTCTATGGGGCAGTTCTGCTCTGTCCTACAGGGTCGCTATGAGTCAGAATCGACTCGATGGCAACAGGTTTGTTTTTAGGTCTTAGCCTAGGCTTTATTCTACTTGGATCCACAATCAACACCCATGGAAGCAGCAGTCAAGAAATCAAAAGACGCACTGCATTGGACAAATCAGCTGCAAAAGATATCTTCAAAGTGTTAAGAAGCAAGATGTCACCTTGAAGACTAAGGTGCACCTGACCCAAGCTATGGTATTTTCAATCGCCTCATACACATGTGAAAGTCAGGCAATGAATAAAGAAGACTGAAGAAGAATTGACTCCTTTGAATTGTGGTGCTGGCGAGAACAGTGACTATACCATGGACTGCCTGAAGAATAAACAAATCTGCCTTGGAAGAAGAACAACCAGAATGCTTCTTAGAAGCAAGGATGGCTAGACTATGTCTAACATAGTCTGGGCATGGTATCAGAAGGGATCAGTCCCTGGAGAAGCACATCATGCTTGGTAAAGTAGAGGGTCAGCAAAAAAGAGGAAGACCCTCAACAAGATGGATTGACATAGTGGCTGCAACAATGGGCTCAAGCATAATGATTGTGAAGATCTCACAGGACTGGGCAGTGTTTTGTTCTGTGGTACACAGGGTTGCTATAGGTCATAATCGATTCAACACCACCTAACAACAACAGGTCTTTGCCATGGTTGATTTCATAAATCAAGGCTAAACGGCAAATTGGTGGATCAGGCATCAAATGGCTTGCGGTGGGTAATCTTTACTGAAGTGATACAACTTTACAGAAGTGATAGAACTAAGCTTTGAGGTAGTTAAGAGCAGAGAATAGAAAAGGCAGTTGGAGGGAAGGAAAGAGAGATACCTGAAGGAGAATGTGAGATGGGTTAATACTGACTTAAGCAAAGATACAGGGCTGGACTCTCAACGCAATTTCATGAGACAGTGAATAGAACGGCCTGGTCAGGGTAGAGTTAACATAACAGAAAGATAAAATTGAAACAGTAGGTTGGGGGCATATTTTGTAGGTATTAAATGTCAACCATGCAGGCTGGCCTTTATCCGTGGAAGATGACAGTCATTCTTCAGGTCTTTAAATAAGAGAATGACATGAGCAAAATGGAGTTTTAATGAATTCATGGACAAATGCATGAATTCAATGGATTCATCTAGTAAGTGGTTAAGTTGCCCTGGGTGTGACAGGTGGGGGTGGGATAGCAACAATGGAAATAATATTTTAATGCAGACCTGGCAGTTGAAAAACACCCCAAGGCTTAAGAATTAAATCCTAGCTCCTAAATGCCAAACCTGAATCAATTAAATATGGGCCTATCAGTTACCTTCTCTTTTGTCCCTGAAGGACAAGGCTAGGTAGGACTAACATTCCTAGAGGCATCAGCCACTAGACTGTAAGCTCCATCATTTAGGGAATGTTGGTTTTCAACTATCGTGCCTAGAAGAGCTCTTGTGCCTAGAACATTGCCTATCAAAGAGTGGGCACTCAATAAATAGTTACTTAATGAGTAAATGTGCCAAAACGCTCAATCATGTAAATGGCTAATTTCAAGCCTAATGTTGTTACATATTTAGGTAGAATAGAGAAAAAGAGAAATGGAAATATTTTCTTTGTGCAGTCCATCACTTATTCATCTTTGACATAAATCACACTCCCTTATGTGCGGAAATTAAACAATGCCTCATCATAACCTAACCAAACTCAATGTATGAGCCTTGTTTGGATCCTGATTTGAACAAAGGAACTGCCAAAAAGGCAGGTCTGAAACAATCAGGGAAATGTGGATATTAGATGTTTGGTATTAAGTTATACCAAAAAGGCATTGTAATGGCATAGTGGGTATGTTAATAAAAATCAAAAAGGCCTCACTAGTTGGAGGCATACGGAAATATTTACAGATAAAATGACATGATGCCTGGTGTTCACTGTAAAATACTCAAACAAAATCCAACAAAAAGATATGGGGTAAGGAAGAGATGAAACAAAATCAGCAAAACACTGAAAAATTAAAAAGTTGATAGATACACAGAGATTCATTACACTCTTTCCCTTGTTGTTACTGACGTTGGGTGCCGTTGAGTGGATTTTCAACTTATGGTGACCCCATGTGACCCAGTAGATCTGCCCCATAGTATTTTCTTGGCTATAATCTTCGCAGGAGCATACCGCCAGATCTTTCTCCCAAAGAACAGCTGGGTGGGTTCAAACTGTCAAACTTTCAGTTAGCAGTCGAGTTCTTAACCACTATTCCCCTTACTTTGGTCAATGTTTGAAAATTTTCATAAGTGATTTTTATGAGTCTCATGAAATTTAGGCAGCGAAACAAAAACAAACAATGCATGGATATGTTTGCAAGATACCCCCAAATACGATTATACTCATACATCATATGGTTATTAAATCTACAACGTGTCATGGGTTATACAAAGGTGATGAGAAACTGTCTCTGCTCTTGGAGATCTCATAATTATGTAGGGGAGGCAGGACAGAAACTTGATACTGGCAATCCAGAGTCATTGTGATGTAGAGATACGTGCACAAGTTACAGTGGAGGCATAGGGGACGTGATTAAACTGAATATTTAAAAAGCTCACTCTGGCAGTAAAATGGTTAATGGACTGAAGAAAAGTAGAGAAAATGAGGGCCAGAGCTGAGGCAGTTGCACTAAAAACTAAAGAAGAAAAGGTGGATACAAGAAATGTTAAAGAAATAATATAATTATCATACTACTTCTAATTTACTTGTAGTAATAAAATAGCTGCCAAGTTTATACGCAATTCTGCAAAGAAAATCATGTTTTTGATCCTGTCAACTATGCTCTGTTAAAAGCCTGTTGCCGTCGAGTAGACTGACTCATAACAACCCCATAGGACAGAAAAGAACTGCCCATTAGATTTCCAAGGCTATAATCTTTATAGGAACAGACTGCCACATCTCTCTCCCATGGAGGGGCTGGTGGGTTCAAACTGCTAACATTTCAGTTAGCAGCTGAGCACTTTAACCACTACACCACCAGGGCTCCTTTCATCTATGCTAAAGGCTAAGAAAATAGTGTTTTCATATGGAATGGAGGGAGGAAAATGTATACGTATACACACCTTAGTAGTAATGTAAGTATTAACTATACTTACATAATAAGAATAAAAACAAAATATTTTTGAAGAAATATGTAAATAAATAATTTTAAAATTATTTTGATTGTCACTAAGCAAATGTATAAATATATACACATCAATTTATGCAATGAGTTTAATTTAAAGGAAACTCTGGCTGAACTCAAATTTTATGTGGTATTTGGAATCCAAACACTACGGAGTGTGTCTAATTTCTAAATCACATCTGTAGTCTGTTAAGGGAGTGACTTTCCCCAGCTCTCACTAATAGTAAAACATGTGGCAGAAGAGTCAAGTAACTACACACCTGATTTATTCTTTGTATTGTTTCTTTCGGAAACCCTGGTGGCATAGTGGTTAAGTGTTATGGCTGCTAACCAAGAGGTCAGCAATTTGATTCCACCAGGTGCTCCTTGGAAACTCTATGGGGCAGTTCTACTCTGTTCTATAGGGTTGCTATGAGTGACAGTGGGTTTTTTATTGTTTCTTTCACTCAATTCTCAATTTTAATAAAAATAATAAGCCTGTGCCCAAGAGAAAGGCTTCACAATCCTATAAACCTAGCTAGAGTCAGATTATAAACAAGCAGGTAAGAGTTAAATACCTTTTCCTTCCCTAAGCAAGGTGTTTAGAAATACTGGGAATTTCCCTGGATGGTCACTTCTTTAAATATCTCTCAGACAAGAAGTGAAATATCTGAGCTGACAGTCATGGATTAAGATCTAAACCAAAAAAAAACCAAACTTGGTACCGTTGAATTGATTCTGGCTCATAGCGACCCTACATGACAGAGTAGAACTGCCCCATAAGATTTCCAAGGAGTGGCTGGTGAATTTGAACTGCCGACTTTCTGTTTAGCAGCTGAGCTCTTAACCACTGCAGCACCAGGACTCCAGATTAAGATTTGTAGGGCAGCAATTTCTTTGTGGAACTGACACTTCCCAGATAAAAAGATCATCTCTGTTTTCATCCCTTTAATCTCCTGGTGGGATAACTACACACACACATACACACGCACAATATATCTCCCTTGGAGAGCAGTCTGCGTAGTCGTGAGCTTAGAGATTTAAGTCTATGTCCTTTAGACAGAAGAAGAAAAATAAATAGATTATTTCAAGCCTTTTCTGAAGCCCATTTCCTCATATTAATTTCCAAACTAACTTCCAAATCTGGAGTCTAGAATTTTCATTTGAAAGAATACTCACTGCTGGTGCTGGTTTACAAATGGCTGGTTTCAGAGCAGAAATCTGACAAACACTACTTCACCAAGGTTAATATCAACAGGGATAAGTCATGTTTATTGTATTACCTTGGAGAGGATGTGATGAAAATGGTACTTTATCACTGGGATCTTCCTCCTAAAACACATAACCCTAGTCTAATCATGACAAAAACATGAGACAGCTTCCAGGAGAGGGCCATCCGGCAATATACCTGATCAGTACTCCTTAAAACTGTCAAAGTCATCAGAAACAAGTAAAGTGTGAGAAACTCTCACAGTCAGGAGCTAAAGAAGACGTGACAACAAAATGTAAGCTGGCATCCTAGAGAGGATCTTGGGACAGAAAAGAACACTAGGTAAAAACTAAAGAAATCTGAATAAACTGTGGATATTAAAAAAAAAATCTATCAATATCAATTCATTAATTGTAACAAATGTACAATCCTAATGTAAAATGCTAATAGAGGAAAAGGTATGTGGGGGTGGGGAGGAAGCGTGGGAACTCTGTATTACCTACTCGATTTTTCTGTAAATCTAAAACTTTTCTCAAAAATAAACTTCATTAAATTAAAAAAAAAAGTTGACTGTATTTTGATGAAATAAGTCAAAATATATTCTTACCTCCTTGATGCGTATTCTTATTTCTATTTTGTAAGTTGAATAAATACTATGATTAGATATTAAATCAATATTCTTTTGAGATACTTGAGAGGAACATACATATTTTCCTCCATTATCACAAAATAGATTTCCCAGCCTCAAAAAGAAAATATAGAGAAAACTAGCTCTTAAATTATTCTTGTAAATAATGAAAATAAAAAGTTCTTCTCGACACAAGAGGTCTTACACCTTCTGGAGGGGAATTCTACTGCTGCTAGCTGAAAGAGAGGAGCAATGGGAATTGTAATGCTTTGGTATAAGAGATCCCAAACAGACGTTCAACCCGTTGACCAAAAACAGATGCACAACATGGAGAGCTGAACAGCCATCTGGCCTCCCCTACAAGAAAACACAGCATCGTGATGTGCGGACATTTTTTGAGCTAGAAAGGCCCTTAAGAGATCATCTGCTCTAATCCTTTTATTTTCACGGATGAGGAAATTTTATCAACCAACTAATATCTGATAAACAATCCACTTAACACTTTTTTGAAATATGAAACATAAAGAGGCTGATCCTAAGCATTAAAGAACATTAGCTTCTTTTCTTTTTGTCACATGATAAATGACAAGTTATCATTTTCCACTGGAATTCTTATTCTAGAAAAGGAGCAAATGGAAAAAGTAACAAGGGTAAAGATACAAACAACAGGCACTGAACAAAGAAAGAGAGAAATGGCAGACTAAGTCAATAAGCAAAAGGCTAGCAGGAAAACCCAGGAGAGGTTTCTGCCGTGCGGAACCTGAAGCTATAGTTACGCAAGGTTATTGAAGGCAGACATAGTTTTGGTTTTCCCTGAATGACAACCTAAAGAATTGGCAATTTCCTCAGTGACTGGTTATCAGAGCAACTTGGAGAGAGGGGACCCTAACCCTAGCTATAAAAGAAATGAGACTTCTCAGATCACCATCTGAAGAAGAGCCAGAGGGGTGAATGCAATGAAAAGGCTAAAATGAAAAGAAATCATGATTGAAAAATGCCTTTCCTAAACACGAGACCACCATCCTTCTGTCAGTTTGTCATACTGTGGTGACTTGCGTGTTGCTGTGAGGCTGCAAGCTGTGCCACTGGTATTTCAAATACCAGCAAGGTCACCCAGGATGAGCAGGTTTCAGCAGTGCTTCAGGACTAAGACAGATGAGGAAGAAAGGCCTGGTGATCTACTTTGAAAAATTAGCCAACGAAAGCCCTCATGCATCACAACAGAACATTATCCAACTCACTTACTTTGAACATGTCATCAGAAGGAATCAATTGCTAGAGGAGAACATCACGTTTGGTGAAACAAAGGACCAACAAGCTTGAAGGGGACCCTCAATGACATGGATTGACACAATAGCTGCAATGATGGAGTCAAACATGCTGGTGATTATGAGGATGACATAGGACTGGGCAACATTTCATTCTGTTGTACGTAAGCTCACTGTCATAGATTGAATTATGTCCCCCAAAAATGTGTATCAACTTGGCTAGTCCATGATTCCCAGTATTGTGTGATTGCCTTCCATTTTGTCACCTGATGTGATCTTCCTATGTGTTGTAAATCCTACCTCTATGATGTTAACGAGGTGGGATTAGTGGCAGTTACGTTAAAGAGTTAGGACTCAAAATCTACAATATTAGGTTGTGTTTTAAGTCAATCTCGTTTGAAATTTAAAAGGGAGATGCCAACAGAGAGACGGGGGGACCTCATACCACCAAGATAGCAGCGCCCAGAGCAGGGCATGTCCTTTGGACCCAAGTTTCCTATGAAGAGAAGCTCCTAGACCAGGGGAAGATTGATGACAAGGACCTTCCTCCAGAGCCAACAGAGAAAGAAAGCCTTCCCTGGAGCTTATACCCTGAATTTGGACTTTGTAGCCTACTAGACCGTGAGAGAATAAACTTCGGTTTGTTGAAGCCAATCCGCTTGTGGTATTTCTGTGATAGCAGTGCTAGATGACTAAGACAGTCACCATGAGTTGGAGTTGACTTAACAGCAGCCAACAACAATAAAACATAAGAGGCTGCACTTTTATCAGCGTGTCTGTGTGTAGTTAATATGCTGATAACCCTCAAACTTGGAGTAAAATGGCCTATTCCCCTCTAAAAACAGTGTGACTACAAAGTCAGTGATGATTCACTGGAAGGAACTGTCCTGGGAGCAGGTAGGTGGCAGTGGCCACAATTCCAAGGTTGAATACAGAGAGAGGCTCTTAAGGTGTCAGGCAAGTGGCAGTAGAAATAAGGACTGAGAAAACAAAACAGGCAGTGTGCAACTGACATTTATAGTGATTATCCAAATCAGCCCCAGAGCAGCACTAAAAACTTGGCCAAATGCTCCTCAAAAAGTTAAACATAGAATTACCCTATGACCTAATAATTCCATTCCTACTTATATACCCAAAAGAACTGAAAGCAGGAGCTCAAGCAGATGCTTGTACACCAATGTTCATTGCACCATTATCCACAATAGCCAAAAGGTAGAAAGAAAATCTAAATGATTCTCTATCCACAGATGAATGGGTAAACAAAATGTGACATATACATATAATAGAATAATATTCAACCATAAAAAGAAATGAAGTTCTGATACATGCTACAACATGGATAAACTTCAAACCATTCTGCTAAATGAAATAAGCCAAACCAAAAAAGGACGAATATGATATGATTCCATTTATGTGAAATATCTAGAATAGGCAAATTCATAGGGACAGAAAGTAGATTAGAGAGGGAGGGGTAGGGAGTATGGAAAATTGTTGCTTAATGATTGCAGAGTTTCTGTATAGGGTGATGAAAAAGTTTTAGAAATAAACCGTGCAGATGGTTGACCAACATTGTGAATATAGTTAATACCACTGAACTGTATACTTAAAATGGCAAATTTTATGTGTAATCAATATATATATAAAATATATATATACACACACATAAAAAAGTATGTGTATGTATGTAAATGCATATATACACACACATTTTTACCACAATGAAAAAAGTTTTGCCAAAAGCTCTTCAGCCCCCTTTCTCAATGTCATAAATGAGACTTCTAAGCCTATCTTTCTCTCCCTCGAGAAAAGCTTTAACAGCGCACAGACATTCATTTATCCTTTCTGGAAGGAAAGAAAAGTCTCAAAAAACCTCGGAAATTTTATGCGGTGTTCCTCAATCTCTTCCTCCCATCCTCTATTTTGTTGTGGTGAAAGTGGTTTGTATTATTTTTCCAGCGCACAGACTCTACCTTTCAAAAGTGTTACTCGTTTATACAAAGCAAAGAGCTTGGCAACAGCCTGAATGTAGGAGAAACTCGTGTTTGCCCTTGAGAATATGCCCCTGGTGGAATAACAACTTCGCTCTACACAAAACTTTTTCAGTGCATACTCTATACCACACACGGCAAAGGAAATAAATACTGAAAGTGTATTGTACCGCATTCCCCTAGTGACTGGAAAACAATGTACAATCAGCTAAGCTCTCTAAATAACCAATGGATGGACATAAATTAAGTTGGAGCTTTGCTCCAAGTCCAGCAATCCTACTGACCCTTCAAAGTATTCTAAAGCAAGTTCCTTTCTCTCTGTCAGAGAGTCTGGGCATAGTGGCTTGGAACTGAAGCAGTGGGGTGACGAGAGAATGAGAACAAATGCTTCCATTGTGCTTGCTGAGACAAAATGGGAGTTTGACTCACAGATACAACACAATTTGGAGTAGTGCAGAGACCATAATCAGCCAGGATTGAAACGTCGATAGCTTGAACGTTTTCGCTTCAACACCCACACTCAGAGTAGAACAATTTTCTAGCTTTCTCCTTGTATTACTGCCAACCAAGAAAAACATTTTTGAGCTGCTTGTGTTCTTATTTTGATTATGAAATTTGTAAATGCTTGGGAAAATAAACTTGATGCCTTTCTTGGTTTGTTGCTGTTGTTGACATTTTTAAAAACATTACATTACCCTCTGGTTTACAGGCAAAGTTTTGGGGTACCAAGCAGAGTTTCCAAATAACCAAACTATGTAATGAAGTTACTTATGAATTAAACAAAAGCGTTCCTCTGGGTTCCTACGATGATTGCATCACTTGACTGAAAAATACAGACGTGCCGGCATCTGCACACATTAGCTCTCTAGGAGTGTGATAGTAAAACTGTGCCCTCGGTGGGACATTAAACATAATCGATTTAATTCTCCAAAGAAACACAATGGTAATTTACTGCCACTCTGAGGAGAAATTCATGTCATTCTTCACCTAAAAGGTTGTAAAACGGTAGGAAAAGTAATCCTGATCGTCACTAAGGAATGAAAATTCTCACGCAAATCCTGCTTGGGATGATTTTTTTCCCCCTTTTAAACTGAAAATAGGCTTGCCTGCCCAAGCCTGTGAATGGGACGATGAAAAGGCTTTATAATAAGTGTATCAGGTTTTCTCTAAGTACTATATTGATGTCATCTGCCACAGCATTAGGCTAATATGCCTGTTTTCAGTGCCATCTGTATTTTTACACAGACAAGTGGAATATGATAGCAATGATGTTAAGTGGTTCAATGCTTATCACAATGAAAATTTCCATTAGGAAAATATGTTTAAGACTATTTAGGATAACTAAATTACCCTCAGGCCACTTCCCAGCATACTGGTGCTTCATTTCTAAACATCTCTGTCGGGAGTAGCCTTGCAAAACTACTGCAAAAAATGTGTCTAAGGCACCAGCATCCTTATGTCATCAGTGATATAATTCACTTAAGGCCCTGCAAGGCATTTAGCGAATTACTGGATTTTCACCACTAATTAGTCACAGTCAAAGACTGGGAGAAACAAAGAAATACTATATATCAAACCCGGCTTTTAGATCTTGCAGCCTCATCATATCTATAAGCTTTACTAAAGCACGCTTCATGAATAAGACTCAAACCACGACTGAAACATGAGCAAAATAAACTCTCCTCTTTTTTTACTTTTTTGAAGCCATACCGGAAAGGTCAAGAGATGGTGGAAAAACTGGGGTAACAAGATGCAGGAGGACTTAATCCAAGAGACCATAACACTTCCAATGACAAATAACACGGTTTCATGGATCTTCAAGTATTTGCGTTTTACTGTGCTTTGTACATTCAACTGTTACAAAACTGAGGAACATTCTACAGCATTCTATCAGCTCTATAGCTTTCCAATTACAGTCAGCTCTTACATGGAAAAGGGATAAACTCAGCATTCATACCAAATATATATATAAGTATATATATATATGCATGTATATATATTTATACATATATATCACAAAAGGACAAGTATTGTATGACTTCATTTATATAAAAAGATAAGAATGGATGCCTTCTATATATATAAGTACATTCATCCCTCCTCCAGTAGAATGAACTTCTCAAGGACACAACTTGGCACATACTACGTGCTCAATAAATGAAAGAACAGGTTAAAAAGAACATGCTCACAAGTAGCCAACTACGGCAAGTCTTTAAACAGGGCTTGACAGAGCTCAGAGACAAGGAATCAGTATAAAAACTGAACAAGCTTTGGGGTCAGAAAAGCTTGTGTTCTCATTCTGATTTTGTCATTTCCTGTCTGTATGACATTGAGCAAGTAACACAACTTCTGTAGAGGTTTTTGTCTTCTCTAAAGAGTGAACAAGAATCTTGCAAGACCATTGTAGAATAAAGAATGTATGTAAAATACAGAGTTTGATAAATGGTGATTATTATGATAATCTAGCCTGGAGTTCTTTATTACAAGTTAAAATTTCGTGTGCATTATTTTTCATATCACTTGTGGGTACAATGCACTTTTCTGAGTATTTTACAGATTATTATATTAACCAGTCAATAACCTTATGATGCAGTAGTATCTTCATTTTACACCTGAGAAAACTGAAGTTAACCTTCCTAGGCCTAATCACAAGAATGTTGTTGTTGTTGTTATGTGCCCTCGAGTCAGTTCCGACTCGTGGCGACCCTATGCACAACAGAACAAAACACTGCCTGGTCCTGAGCCATCCTTACAATTTTTGTTATGCTTAAGCTCATTGTTGCAGCCACTGTGTCTGTCCACCTCGTTGAGGGTCCTCCTCTTTTCCGCTGACCCTGTACTCTGCCAAGCATGATGTCCTTCTTCAGGGACTGATCCCTCCCGACGACATGTCCAAAGTATGTAAGACACTATCTCACCATCCTTGCCTCTAAGGAGCATTCTGGCTGTACCTCTTCTAAGACAGATTTGTTCATTCTTTTGGCAGTCCATGGTATATTCAACATTCTTCGCCAACACCACAATTCAAAGGCGTCAATTCTTCTTCGGTCTTCCTTATTCATCGTCTAGCTTTCACATGCATATGATGCGATTGAAAATACCAGGGCTTGGGTCAGGCACACCTTAGCCTTCAAGGTGACATCTTTGCTCTTCAACACTTTGAGAAGGTCCTTTGCAGCAGATTTACCCAATGCAATGCGTCTTTTGATTTCTTAACTGCTGCTTCCATGGCTGTTGATTATGGTTCCAAGTAAAATGAAATCCTTAACAACTTCAATCTTTTCTCTATTTATCATGATGTTGTTCATTGGTCCAGTTGTGAGGATTTTTGTTTTCTTCTTTATGTTGAGGTACAATCCATACTGAAGGCTGTGGTCTTTGATCTTCATTAGTAAGTACTTCAAGTCCTCTTCACTTTCAGCAAGCAAGGTTGTGTCATCTGCATAACGTCGGTTGTTAATGAGTCTTCCTCCAATCCTGATGTCCCATTCTTCTTCATATAGTCCAGCTTCTCGTATTATTTGCTCAGCATACAGATATAAATAGGTATGGTGAAAGAATACAACCCTGACGCACACCTTTCCTGACTTGAAACAAATCAGTATCCCTTTGTTCTGTCTGAACAACTGCCTCTTGATCTGTGTAAAGGTTCCTCGTGAGCACAATTAAGTGTTCTGGAATTCCCATTCTTCGAAATGTTATCCATAATTTGTTATGATCCACACAGTCGAATGCCTTTAAAACACAGGTAAACATCCTTCTGGTATTCTCTGCTTTCAGCCAGGATCCATCTGATATCAGCAATCATACCCCTGGTTCCACGTCCTCTTCTGAATCTGGCCTGAATTTCTGGCTGTTCCCTGTCGATATACTGTTGCAGCTGTTTTTGAATGACCTTCAACAAAATTTTCCTTGCTTGTGATATTAATGATATTGTTCTATAATTTCCACATTCGGTTGGATCACCTTTCTTGGGAATAGGCATAAATATGGATCTTTTCCAGTCAGTTGGCCAGGAAGCTGTCTTCCATATTTCTTGGCATAGACAAGTGAGCACCTCCAGCACTGCATCTGTTTGTTGAAACATCTCAATTGATATTCCATCAATTCCTGGAGCCTTGTTTTTCACCAATGCCTTCAGAGCAGCTTGGATTTCTTCCTTCAGTACCATCGGTTCCTGATCATATGTCACCTCTTGAAATGGTTGAATATTGACTAATTCTTTTTGGTATAATGACTTTGTGTATTCCTTCCATCTTCTTTTGATGCTTCCTGCAAAGTTTAATATTTTCCCCATGGAATCTTTCACTATTGCAACTCGAAGCTTGAATTTTTTCTTCGGTTCTTTCACCTTCGGAAATGCCGAGCGTGTTCTTCCTTTTCAGTTTTCCATCTCCAGCTCTTTGCACGTGTCATTATGATACTTTGTCTCCTCGAGACGCCCTTTAAAATCTTCTGTTCAGTTCTTTTACTTCAACAATTCTTCCTTTTGCTTTAGCTGCTCAGTGCTCAAGAGCAAGTTTCAGAGTCTCCTCTGACATCCATCTTGGTCTTCTCTTTCTTTTCTGTCTTTTCAGTGACCTCTTGCTTTCTTCATATATGATGTCATTCCACAGCTCGTCTGGTCTTTGGTCACTAGTATTCAATGCATTGAATCTGTTCTCAGATGGTCTCTAAATTCAGGTGGGATATACTCAAGGTCATATTTTGTCTCTCGTGGACTTGCTCTGATTTTCTTCAGTTTCATCTTAAACTTGCATATGAGCAATTGATGGTCTGTTCCACAGTCAGCCCCTGGCCTTGTCCTGACTGATAATATTGAGCTTTTCCATCGTCTCTTTCCACAGATGTAGTCAATTTGATTTCTGTGTGTTCCATCTGGCGAGGTCCATGTGTATAGTCGCCGTTCATGTTGGTGAAAGAAGGTATTTGCAATGAAGAAGTCACTGGTCTTACAAAATTCTATCATTCGATCCCCAGCATTGTTTCTATCACCAAGGCCATATTTTCCAACTACTGATCCTTCTTCTTTGTTTCCAACTTTCACATTCCAATCACCAGTAATTATCAATGCATCTTGATTGCATGTTCGATCAATTTCAGACTGCAGCAGCTGATAAAAATCTTCTATTTCTTCATCTTTGGCCCTAGTGGTTGGTGTGTAAATTTGAATAGTAGTCGTATTAACTGGTCTTCCTTGTAGGTGTATGGATATTATCCTACCACTGACTGCATTGTACTTCAGGATAGATCTTGAAACATTCTTTTTGACGATGAATGCAACACCATTTCAGCTCACTAATGCCTAGGATATTGATGTTTATGCATTCCATTTCATTTTTGATGATTTCCAATTTTCCTAGATTCATACTTCATACATTCCAGGTTCCGATTATTAATGGATGTTTGCAGCTATTTCTTCTCATTTTGAGTCATGCCACTTCAGCAAATGAAGGTCCTGAAAGCTTTACTACATCCACGTCATTAAGGTTGACTCTACTTTGAGGAGGCAGCTCTTCCCCAGTCATCTTTTGAGTGCCTTCCAACCTGGGGGAATCACCTTCCAAGAATAGAGTTAGAATATCAGAACAGGTTCTTGAGAGAACAATAAAAATATATATAGTTGAAATGATTATTTTTGGTGGGCATATTATGTTTTAATAAGGATTTGTAACAAAATAGAAACAAGATATTTAAAAATCCATGTTTAAATGCATCACTATTTACCCTCTTCCTACCCTGAAAGGCCACTCTACATGTTAAGTAGAAAAATATGTAGAGTCATACTAGTTTTTCAAAATTCTTTATTAAGCACAAAACTACTAAAATCCCATATCCTATGGCCTCAAGCCTCAAAAGGGATAAATGAATAACAAGAATAAAAAGAACAATCATGCTTTAAAGTTTAACACCAATATCCTCTTTGCATACACATAAGTTACAATCTTGACTCTGAATCTTTGCTGCCCTGACCATGTGAATAAGGGACATTATTATTTCCTAATAACAGGGCACCTAAGGTCCAAGGCTTGCAACCAGGACAACGTCAGCATTCATAGCAAATCCATACCTTTGAAAAACACTTTACAGTTGTAAAGAGCTTTCAAATACTTTAGTTCAAAATTCTGAGTCAGGTGAAGTAGTTGTTATGAGTTTCCACTATGAGCAAGACTTAACCATATTTTTACGCAAATAACATGTACCTTCTATGTTTGTCAACCATGCTCTTTCCATCTCTGCCACCCCTGCAAGGTAATTTTGTAACTGCACTATGCTAATTTTTCTTACAGCAACAAGTAAAAAAAAAATTGGCATAGCACCATGGGCAAACAAACATGTAAAGTGCACGTTATTTGCATAAAAATATGGTATATACATACGTACACACATGTGCGTACACATCTTACTTCATACCAATCCTTACAATATAGCCCTATAAGAGAAAAATCATTACCCTCCATTTTCCAATGAAGCAACGGAGGCTCAGAGAAGATAAGGGACTTCTCTAAGAGTAACAAAGATAGTTCAGTATCATTTGAGAGTTATGTAAACCCAGAGTTATCTAATCCCAAGGGCCAAATTTTCCTACCCTGACATAGCCATGTCTCTTTTCCTAGCATGTAATGGGTCATGGATTGAATTATGTCCCCCCAAAAATGTGTGTATCAATTTCGCTGGGCCATGATTCCCAGCTTTGTGTGGTTGTCCTCCATTTTGTGATTGTATGTTAAAGAGGATTAGGGTGAGATTGTAACACCCTTATTAAGGTCACATCCCTGATCCAATGTAAAGGGAGTTTCCCTGGGGTGTGGGCTGCACCACCTTTTATCTCTCAAGAGATAAAAAGGAAAGGGAAGCGAGCAAAGAGGGGGTACTGAGTACCACCAAGAAAGCAGTGCCGGGAGCAGAGCACTTCCTTTGGAACCAGGGTCCCTGCAAGGAGAAGCTCCTAGTCTGGGGGAAGATTGATGAGAAGGCCAACAGACAGAGAAAGCCTTCCCCTGGAGATGACACCCTGAGTTTGGACTTTCATCTTACTTTACTGTGAGGAAATAAATTTCTCTTTATTAAAGCCATCAACTTGTGATATTTCTGTTGTAGCAGTACTAGATGGCTAAGACATAATGAAAATAAGATCTTTGGGTAAATGATATTTACCTAAGGCCCCTGCATTTCTACTCTTTCCTTCCACCTGTTGTTTTTGTTTTTAGTTGCCATGAAGTTGATGCTGCCAATTTTTTGGTTAACAGTTGAGCAATTAAACATTTGCACTTCCCAGGGACTTCTTCCTGCACTTAGAATCCATATTCAGATTTTATATCTAAATCTGTGTAGAGCTGTCACATTTCAACTGAGTCTGCATTCCCAGGAAGCTCCATGCTCAGAATGTTTCATGTACCCCAACCCTCATCCACATACTGCCATTATCAAAACTTATGTAATCCAACTCTAATCTTTTCTGTCCCTTTCATGTACAAATTTTCTTTGTAACACAAATGTGTGCTAGTGCATTTTATTCTTCTGGGGTAGTATATTCATTCGTTCATTTAATAAATATTTACTGAGAACATATTATGCAATACTTCTGGAAAGCCAATGCTTTAATTCCAAGAACCAATTATAGACAGGAAGCTATGCTTATCTTCAGGCAAATCTTTAGATGCCACTCAAAGCATAGGTACAGAAGTCACTTTCTCTATACATTTAATAATAATAGGTAATATTTATCAAGTGTTTACTCTTCTAATGCTATAAATGTACTACCTCATTTAAAGCACCTAATAACTCTATGCAATAGGTATACTAATATCATTCCTGTTTTATAGATGAGGAAATTGAGGGACCAAGTGGTCAGGCAACTTGATTAAAGTCACATTGCTCATAAATAATAAAATCAGGGTTTGAGCTCGGGCAGCCTGTCTCCAGAGCTGCTATTCCTAACCACTAAGCCATGTTACCTCTAGCTTTTCTTATAATTACAATGACTAGTATACATCCCAATTTGTTTGGGACGATTCTGGTTTAAGCCTGTTGCCCCAATGTAATTGATACAACTCTCTTTCATCTCAAAAGTTTCCAGCTTTGGAAAACAAGTTATATTGTCACCCTATTTCCAATGAAAGAGTAATTGTTAACTAGACATGACTAGAATAGAAAACAGCACAAAATTACACATTTTTTAAGTTTTATTAAAATCAGATTAATTCTGTAACATATTTGCAATGTATACACAAAGGGTATATGGAAAGCCAGAAAAAAAAAAAAAAAACTAGAAATCAAGAGACTTGGATTTAAAACCATACTATGCTTCTGGTTAATTACATGGGTTTACACACCAAATTTTGTCTCCCCAAAAAATATGTTGAAGTCCTGGCCCCTGTACCTCTGAGTGTGACCTTGTTTAGGGAAATAGGGTTTTGTTATCGCTTGGGTCTAAAAAGGTCACACCAGAGCCGGGTGGGTCCTAGGCCTAATTCTTTCTAAGTAGTGCCTTATAAAAAGGGAGTGACACACAGAAGGAAGACAGACATCATGTGAAGCCAGAGGCGGGTTCATCCACAAGCCACAAAGGAATGCCAGGGATTGTTGCCAGCCACCAGAAACTAGGGGAGGGTTCCACACAAGAAACTGAAATGGTAGAGATGCTGATTTGGACGTTTAGCCTCCAGAACCATGAGAAAATAAATTTCTGTTCTTTAAAGCCACCCACTTTGTGGTATTTTGTTATGGCAGCCCTAGGAAACTAAGACCTATGGCATCAGACAAGTCACATAGTCTCTCTGAGTCTCGATTTCTCTCATCACCAACTCACTGCATTATGGAGAAACTAAATGAGATTACACAGGAAAAGTACCTGAAACAGTAACTTTACAACTGGAGCATGGTAAATTCTCAAAAAAAAAAAAAACTATGGATGCTCAGTTATTCTTTAGAACACAGTTTTTCTTATACTATGCATCACTTTTCTACTGCAAGTGAAAATGAGTTTCTTATAGGGATTAAACAGCCTTCGGATGGGCACCTGACATTACAGAGCAAATAAAAATTTCTATTATTAATTCCTGCTACAATCTCTATTCCTCAGAGTTATAGCAGTGGGAAATGCATGTGAAAATAAAACCATTTCATAATGCATTCCTGGGATACCATGCAATTGTCTGTGGCCCAAGAATCTAATCATTGTAGGTGGTCTCACCATGTAGGGTGAAGTAGCAGAATCACAACACACTCTTGGATACTCATTTTTATTCTGGAATTTAGGACTTCAAAGATCGAGGAGCCAAGTTTCAAGACTCATCTTGAGGGATGAGGAAAGAAAATCCCAGAGCAGCAAAGTAGGCTAAAGATCTTTCCTTTTCTCCCACTGTGAAAGAACAAAACTATTTGGCAAGGAAAAAACTATGCTTTTACCTCCTTTTATTGTGCTCAAAGAAAGAAAAAACAGGTGAAAAGGAATAGAGGGAAACTGAATGCATTATAAACCACTAAATATCATTAGTTTCACACTTGCCAAGCCTATTTAATGGTTTATTTCGTATTTTGTTTAAGTAGTCTTTTTAGTCTTTACTAGATAGTAACAAAGCATGAAGCTAAAGCATGATGTCTTTTCATTTAACAAGCTATAAAAAGAAGAAATAAATTAAAAACAGAAATGGAGAAGGAAAACATTACAGCTCCACAGACCTCTGCAAACCTGAATCCTTGAAGCATCTGCGTTCATCCAGCACTGGCTAACACATTCTGGGGTGATTGTGTGGCCTTACTCTCAACTAATTTATGCCAATTACATAACTCAAGCAACTCCCTATGGATTTAGCAATTCCCTAACAGCTGGGATGTGGGATAAAGATCATGGACCCAGTTCTTCTCAAGAATATACATGTGCCCCTGGACTCTCTGTTAGCCCAGAACTAAAACCATTCCCGAAGCCAGCTCTTCAGGCAAAGATTAGACTGGGCTATAAGGCATAAAAAGATACTGGTGAAGAGTGTGCTTCTTGCCTCAAGTAAATACCTGAGACTAACTGGGTAGCTCCTGTCCGAAGGCAAGATGAGAAGGCAGAAGGGGACAGGAGCTGGTTGAATGGACACAGGAAATAAAGGGTAGAGAGAAGAAGTGTGCTGTCACATTGTAGGGAGAGCAACTAGGATCCCATAACAGCGTGTGTGTAAGTTTTTGTATGGGAAAATGACTTGAACTGTAAACTTTCACTTAAAGCACAATATATATATATACATGTGCATAAACCTATAGGATCATGCTTCACAAGTGAATAAAGAAATAATCATGTACTTTCATTTACCATATTAGTTTGCACAGTAGAAATAACTGGCCATTTTTTAAAGAGAGAAAAGAAAGAAAACAGGAACCCAGAAAAAAATATGCAGGGAAAAAATAACAACAAAAGGATCTAAAAATACAACATGGTAGCAAAAATATCTGAAGTGGGGCATCCAAAATAAAGTTGATATAAATGTTTATTCTAGTCAACTCCATTAATGGCTCCACTGTACCCAGAATTATGGGCTCCCTTGTACCCAGAAGGATTAAGATAGGTAAGCACACATCTCAAAATGTGTGTGTTGTTCTGTCTATTACAGAAACGATATTATGTATCACTCGCCTCAAAAAGGAAGGAGAATGACAAGAACAGTATTCAGGTGAATTTAAGGTTCATCATTTTGAATGAGTAACTTCAAGATGAATAGCATTCACAGAATTCGAAACTGTGAGTGGAAGAGTTTCTATTGAACAAGCTTAAAAAAGGGGAGGTAGGGGATTTATTTTAAGAAAATCTTCATAAATTGAGAGTTTTGGAAGAAAACATGTCAATTATTGGGAAATCAGAAATTCTAATTCATGGTTTTGTAACATCATTTTAAGTTACTTAGTAAAAGCATATCAGTCAAAGTGACCAAATATAACGTGGGGTTTATTCCCTGATTGTTTTCTCCATCGCTTATCAACAATCCTTTCAGGAATCCTCCAGAATTAACAAGTTCAATGTACTCGGGTCAGCGTTCTGGATCATCCTCTTCTTTGTTTGACAATCCTGACACGATACATGATGGTACTGCAACAACGACAGCTGACAACTGCTTTTCCTGTTTGAAAAGATTTTGCATTTAACTTGGACCAGAAACATTCGTCATGTTGTAGGCAGTGGATTAACTATAATCACACCAAACCAATGGCAGTGCCAGTGCCAGACTGAAAGAATCTGGTGGAACAAAGGTTGGATTTGTCACTTTGAGCATTGCTAGTTTGTTTCTTTTTTGAGAGGAAGGGTAGGAGGTTAGAAAATAGATAGAGCTCCTTCTCTGTAGATTCAAAAAATATCAAAAGGCAAGTAATTAAGAGCTGCGTCAAGCTGTTTACCCTGCTAAAACTTGTAAAAAAAAAAAAAAGGAAGTTTTGATAATAATTATCTCTCTAATATTTTAAAACGCAAATCCTTGTTTACTTCTAGAATGGGAAAAAAACTTTCGCGTGTATTTTTGTTTGCAAAAGGTTTTCTTTTATTAATTATACAAAATACCAACATATTTAATTTAAGGATTTTGCTCTCCCTGTTGCTCTTTATACATATATATTTAGTTACATACAATATTTTTTTTAAATAGATCTTGTTCTTTATCAAATCCATTTGCTTCGCCCAATCCCACATTTACTAGTGTACCTACAGTGTAAATTTTATCAAGGCAGAGACTGGGTCTATTGATTTCAAAGGACCTAGCAAAGGGTCTGAAAATAACAGGCATCAAAAAAATTTTAAAACAAATAAAAGTCAATCCTGACTTATAGCAGCCCCATGGTGTCGGAGTAGACCTGTGCTCCCTACAGTTTTCTATGGCTAATTTTTTGGAAGTGAACGTCCAGGCCTTTCTTTCAAGGCTCCCCTTGAACCACCAACCTTTCAATCAGCGGCCGAGTGTGTTAACTTTTGGTACCACCCAGGCACTTTAAATAAATATGCTGAAAAAAATTAATAAAGAATGGAAAAGTGAATCAGTGAATGAAGTGATTGTTTTGTAGTAGAAAAGGAACAATGGGCAGGGGAGTCAGCAATCTTACATCAATCTAGTTCAGACTTTGTGAACCACTCTTTTTAAATTTCTGGAACTCGTTTTTCTCATCTCTGATGATTAGGTGATCTCTAGGGCCCATTCTTGTTTTAGAATGCAATGACATTAAATATTTTAGCAAACACTTTCATGTTTGATGTAACTAGACAAGTCCTCACCAACTGATTTTTCTTTAACTGGTAAATTTTTATTAAAAGGAATATAAAAACACTGTCAGCTTAGTATCTATAAATAACAATAAAATCTTCATATTAATTTGCAAAAACTAATGATCAAAAATAGCACTGAGGAAGATTTTTTACATATACATATATGTACATGAGTAAATAAAAAAAATTTTTCAGAGAGTAAGTACTTCTAAAACAGCAAGGAAATATAAAACACATATTTTTCACTTATATATTAAAAACTAATTCTTGAGTGCTTAATACATGACCTTGGTGGCTAAATCCTTTAGTAACTAAAAAGATACATAAAATACAAATCCCTGGCCTCAATCAAGGAAATAAAATATGTATTTAGGTGACTATAAGACAGAACATAATTAGGCACAACAGGAAAGACATAAACCAGTAAGAAGTCAAAAGAGAAATTACTTCAGGTTGGAAGAATTAAGAAAAGCCTTTGGAAAAAAATTACCAGGTGAATAGAATCTTGAATATGCATTAAATATTAATAAACTTAAGTGGAAGAATGCACTACAGGCTTTTTGTGGGATAGCAACATCTAGGTCATCTCAGGTTCTGTTTCTGTTGACTGTACATTTTATTGATTATGAGTCTCATTGTTCCGTTTCACATGACTAGTAATTTTATGTTAAATAATGGGCACTTTAGATGACACATTGTAGGTAGTTTGGATTATGTCATCTTCTTTTAAAGTGTGTAGAGCTTTTTTTCTTAAGGTGGTTAAATGCTTGACAGATCCTTCTGGTCCAATCAGGATTAGGTTTACCCTTTGTTAGTGAAGGTCTATTTCTGTTTTACACTTGGACATAGGGCATAGCCCTTACTCTGGAGTGTGGCTCACCTGAAGACTTAAGGTGCCCAAAGCTGTTTCTCTATTCTAGCTGGGCCAGAATGAGAATGCCTCCCAACACAGTACAATCTCTGTAATGCTCTCAGCCCTGCAACAGGCAATTTCTGCTAGGCCTCATAGAGGCCTGTATGTGTGCAAGTCAACCCGTGGTCAGCGAATCTCCACATAGACTTCTGTGCCTCCCCTTCTCTTCTCTAAGACCCAGCCTGCAAATTCTAGCTGCTTTCTAGCTCCAACTCTGATCTTTGCCTCCTCAGACCAGTGAGACTGTACTCCATTTGGGCTCCACTTCATTGTGCTATAGCGGAAAAGTGTCCCCAGATAGAAGCTGGGGCTCATCTCATGTGTTTCCCTTCTCTTAATAATCACAGTTCTATATTACTTGTTGTTCAGTGTCTGCCTCATAAATTTTTTTTAGTCTTCAGTGAGAGGCCACGTCTGATACCAATTACTCTGTCATGGCCATGAAAAGTCCCCACTTACTACAATGTGAAATAATTTCTTTATTAGTTTGTTTCCATAACCTCGATGAGGACAGGGATCATGTCTTTCTCACTCACCACTGCATTTCCTATGCCTATTAGTGTCTGGTTCATAACAGATATTTTAAAAATATTGTGTCAAGAATAAGTATTAACTCAGTGAGGAATACAATATCAGTGAGTGTCAATGTCAAGGAAAGGTTTTGTTATTACTGTTGGTTTTTTATAAAGAGGAGACTTGGGCTCTATTTGGAGCAGGGAAAGAAGTCAGCGAAGAAAGATAAAATGAAAACACAAGAGAGAGTAAGGAATTATTGACACCATGGACCTAAAGAAAAATGCTTTAAAACTTAAAGAATGACAAATAGTTATTTTGATTGGAAACATGTCAATCTCACATTTAGTAATCTACAGAATATCCTTCTATAGTCTGTATTTCCTAGTACTTTGCTAAAGGAGATGTGTTGTTGTTAGCTGTCATTGAGTTGTCCCCGACTCATGGTGACACCTTGCACAACAGATGAAACATTGCTCAATCCTGCGCCATCCCCATGACTCGTTGTGGATCAAACCACTGTGATCCACAGCATTTTCACTGGCTGATTTTCAGAACTAAATCATCTAGGCCATTCTTCCTAGTTCATTTTAGTCTGGAAGCTCACTGAAAACTGTTCAGCATCATAGCAACATGCAAACCCCCACAGAGAGAAGGATGGTGGCTATTCATGAGGTGCATTGGCCAGGAATCAAACTGGGTGTCCCACAAAGAAGGTGAGAACTCTACCACTGAACCATGACTAATCCCAAGGGGGGCTTCTGTCCCAAGACGTTAAAATCAAAAGAATGAAAGTTCACATATCTGAAATGTTAAGGAACTACTTTATGCTACTCAGGTAAAACAGATTAAAGGTACCTAAAAGAATTCAGAGGTGAGGGAGAGAACTGAGAACTGGTAAAGCTGGGGAAGTTATGATAGAGGACAAAGGAATTGTGCTGGCCTTTAGGTAGCTTTTGGTTTGGAAGATAAAGCAGAAGCTATTCCATGCAAGAAAAAATATGAGCAAAAAATATGCAAACAAATATGAACACTGTATGTTTCTATAATACTAACAACCTGATTAGAAAGTCGTGAGAAAGGCAGTACTGGACATCTAGAATGAGGTCTAAATCAGAGATTGGTTAACTAGAGCCCATGGGGCAAATCCAACCTATGGCCTACAAACAAACAAAAAATTTTAATATTATTTAATGGTTAAAAAAATCAAAAGGAGAGTAATATTTCACAACATGGGAAAACTGTACAAAACTCAAATTTCATTGCACACCAATAAAGTTTTATTGGAACACAGCTATATTCATTCATTTACATATTGTCTATGGCTGTTTTCACACCACAATAACAGAGTTAAGTAGTAATCATATGGTCCCTAAAGCCAAAGGTATTTATTATATGACCCTTTACAAAAAAAAGTTGTCAAATCCTGGTCTGAATAATCAAATTCCTGATCTATTCTATTACCCTCAGGCCAAAAACTTTAATAATTTAAATCAAAGACCAGTTTAGCTCTGACGGGGATAACAATAGATGGTCCCAGACAGAGCTGGAGAAAAATGTAGAACAAAATTCTAACTCACAAAAAACAAAAAAAAAGACTAGGCTTATTGGCCTGGCAGAGACTGGAGAAATCCCGAGGGTATGGCCCCCATATACTCTTTTAGCTCAGTAATGAAGTCACTCCTAAAGGTTCACTCTTCAGCCAAAGATTAGGCAGGCCCCTTAAAAAAAAGAAAGAGACTAGAGGGGCACACCAGCCCAGGGGCAAGGACTAGAAGGCAGGAGGGGACAGAACAGCTGGTAATAGGGAATCCAGGTCGAGAACGGAGAGTGTTGACTTGTTGGGTTGGTAACCAATGCCAATGTCACAAAACAATATGTGTACTAATTTTTTAACGAGAAGTTAGTTTGTTCTGTAAAACTTCATCTAAAGTACAATAAAAAAAAATAAAAAAACAAACAAAAACCAGAACAGGCCAGTTTATTTCATTTTTGTGAAATGAACTAGAGGGAATTTTAAATGCTACAAATTCATTTTGTTGTCTATCACTTTTTTGAAAACCTTTATATATATATCAGAATTTCAAGCTTCTCTGTAATTAATTACCAAAACAATTGATTGGTCTAAGCAACAATTTCATAGTAACTTGGGGGAATTTTTTAAATGGAATTAGACTTGGTTGAAATTTTTTTTTTAACCTCTATTCAAAAACACTCGTAGTATAAGCAAACAGCCCCCATCCCCATCTCCTTATTTCCAATCAGATCCAGATATCAGCTGATAAATTGTAAAAGAGTTGAGAATCATTAAAAAAAAAAAAAGTACACAAGTAATGTAAACATTTTATTTCAACTTGATTAAAAGTACATTCATTTATCACTTCATTGACATAGGGCCAAGATTCTGTTTTTGATAACTAGTCTGTAGTTTGGGGTTCAAGGACCCGTTCCTTGCATAAACCACACAAAAAATGGGCAGACTATTATTCCAAATTTCAGCTTTTTTAAAGCCAGTTGTGAAGCAATCTGAATACAGATTTCTTCAAGATTTTGATGAATTTTTTCCTAATCTTTTACAGTTTTTTTAATCACTCCAATTCACCTTTACAAGTCTTTACAAAGCTTTCCATTTTTCATAGAAATAACAACTCCTTTTATTTTTTTCAAATATATTTCATCTGATTAAAAGAAAAGATTTAGGTAACATTTAATTAAGTTGCATAATTATAATAACAAATACAAGTGAAGAGAAAGAAAAGTAGCTCTGAGGAGGCACACAACTCCCCTGGTGGGAGCAAGAGTACCAGGCAAACCAGAAAGTGGTCTCAAGGCACCAACACTCAGCACATCATGGCCCTTCAACGTTTCTCCAGGGAAAGGAGGGCATAGGTTAATCCAGTCTGGTAACTTAGAATTTCCACTCTGTTACAAGCTAGTAAAGGTATTTATCCATCATATAAGACACTTGGGAAACCCTGGTGGGGTAGTGGTTAAGGACTATGGCTGCTAACCAAAAGGTCGGCAGTTCGAATCCGCCAGGGGCTCCTTGGAAACTCCATGCGGCAGTTCTACCCTGTCCTCTAGGGTTGCTATGAGTCAATTGCACTGGGTGTGTGTGTGGTGTGTATGTTAAGTGATGAATCAATGAAACCTAAGTTTTTATTTGTTTCATTTGTTTTTTTGCATGTTCCAATTTATTCACCCAGTAGACTCGGTGTCCTGGCTTAATTCTAATTTGAATAATTTCATTTGGCCTACAAAAATTTTCCCAAAGTTTCAATTAGATACGGCATCCTTTGATTCTAATCCTAAACCAACATTTTTATTGTTCTGAACCATCGAACAGCTGCCACATTCCATTGCCCAGATAGGGTTTCTAACCATTCCAAATTAGTAAACATCATTCAGAATTTGAGATGAAAAAGATACCTTAGACTAATGATGAATACTTTAGCAACTAAAAAAGGTCTATTTTTTTTTCTTCGTTTGAAAACTGGCAATCTTGATCCTAACATTGCTGGGAATTACTTTTGTATGTTTTCCACTACATATGGGACTATAAAAACAATTCAAGGGGTCAAAAGGTAGGAGAAAAAAATGTCTTTATTCACAGCAGCTGACAAATTTAAGTATTCTTTAAGCAACAGTATACAATTCCATTGTGCAGTTATTTAAAATTGTGCTATGGAATATATTTGGTAACAGAATAAGTTAATAGTTAAGTAAAAGAAGACTTAAAATGTGTAGTACATTTTCGTTCTTAAAATGAAGAGCAAGAATTCAATTTATACTTATATATTAACAGTAGTTACCTGTGTGATAAGCATCATCATGATTTATTTCTTTTTTAAGCTTATCAGTACTTCCAATTTTTAAACAATGAAATTCTGAAATGAGAAACAAATAACTGAAGCTATTCTGTAGGAAAAGACTATATTCCCCCATTTTTCCTCATTACAGGTCTCCAGATGAAGATGAAAAGAGTCCAAATAAGATTCCCCCTAATTTTACTTAATCCCCTTGAGGGATTTGTAAGGGAGAGAAAAGAAGAAAAGGAAAGACAGCCACAGGATAGAGATAGGAGATGCTTCCTCCACAACTCAATCAAAGACTACAAATCTCTCATTTTACTTATCAACCTAACTTACCGAATTACAGCGAACAGCTAGTTTCCTGGAGGAAAGCAATGCTTTGCTGTTCACATTTCATATCCTGCAAGCTACAGTGTGAACTTGCTGATTCAGCAGACACATCTCCAAAACCCAAAAGCTAGTTCACCAGTGAGGGTCAGTAGGTATAGATGTTTTCATACACTACTAGGTTCCAGTGCTCACCGGCTTTGCAAACAAGTGGTATGTTAACTACAAAAAAAAAAAAAAAATAGTCTCTACAAGAATTCCACAGGGATTTCCAATTGAACTTGCTGCAGTGACAAAATTTTTTCTATAATCTGTACAAATAAGCAGTTTGAGGGAAGTGGAAAAGAGGTGAGAGGAAGGAAGAGATAACAAAAGGACCCAGAGGAAATTTTTAAGTGTATTGGGTATGCTCATTACTTCAACTGTGGGGATGGTTTCAAGGCTTATTGAAATTTATCCAAATATGTTCTGTTTACTTACTTTATCTATACCTCTATAAAGCTGTAAGTGTGTGTGTATGTGTGTGTGTGTGTCTGTATCCCACTATGCTACCTATATGTAAGGGATATCCCTTTTTTCAAAAAGCAGCTTTAGGGCATATAGAGCTTCAGTTCAAGAACATAACCTTTGTCAGTCCTGGAATTTAGAAATGTCAGAAGGTAGATGGAAGTCCAGGGGAACTAAGTATGTCCTGCAGGAGGAGCCAAGGAGTCTCCTAGGAATGAACTTATCCTGAAGACAGACAGAAATTAAACATAAATTTGGTTCAAGGACAGTGAGCTCATATCAAAGGAATCGAGCAATTCTCAATATAGCTCAAATTATCACTTAGATTTGCAATCCAGTACTGCCTTGAAGAGTTCTAGGAAGAGGAGACTATAATTTTTAAAAAGTACAATTTCAATGAAATCTCTAAAAATCAAGGAAGGACATGGCAGCAAAGGTTTGAAACCTACAAAACAGTACGTAGTACTAGAGTCTGGCAGGGTTCTCCCCCACTCACCTACACACACACACAGACACACACACACACACACACACAGAGCTTAGAGTAAAGAAAAGCCTATGCTAAAAACAGAGGGAACACATTGGCCAGAGGAGCCAATGGGGTCAGCTTTTACTAGAACTGGAAAAAAAACAAGGGGACACCAATAAAAGCATCTTCAACACTTTTGGAAACATCAGTAGCACCAAAATAGCAAGGCAGGAGGAAGAAGAATGGCAGATGTCACATGAAATACGAGAGGACTGATTTATACTAAGTGGCACTTCTTGGAGACCCCTGAACCAGTTGAAAGGCATTTGGTAGAGGATGGGTGGACTTTCTAAAGAACGAAGACAAAAAATCCGCTTAATGACTATCATCATGACTTTATTTTTCTTTCTTTTATTATCTTAAATTAACTAGTTGGTTTTTCTTAGTAGTAGGTAACAGAATAAAAAATATAAGCAGTATTACCTTCATTTTGTATGTGAAGAAACAGAGGTAGCTTTTTAAGCCCAAGACAGCCTGACTGCAGACTGTGCTTGTGACCCTTCACTGTATCCGCATGACAAGGTCTATATTGTACAGGACAAGTTCATCTCCTGCCATTTTACTGCCTTCCCATATGTATCATTTGAAACTATGATAAAGTAAATCCTTTCTCACTGGCTGGTTTTAATTATAAATCACCAGACTAAAATGAGCTCGAGTAATTGAATATTTTGTTGTCACATAAATTTCCGGGAAGTGGTATGTAGTAAGAAGCCCTATGGTATTAGTAAAGATGATCTTAATGGAACTGCTCAAAGAAAGGAAATCAGCAACCAAATCCTGCCACCATAATTAAGGTTCATTCATTAAACTAAACAATTACTATTAAAAACAACTGCGATATGCTAAGCATTATGCTCTTTCCTGGAGTACAAAAGCAAGCCGTTTCATGATTCAGCTCCCTATTACCACTCTTCCTCATTTCCTTCTACTCTACTCTTGCTCACTCAACTCCAGCCACACAGGCCTCCATGCCAGGGACATTCTCATCTCAGGGCTTTTGCACTGGCCCTTCCCTCAGCTTGGAACATTCTTCCACCAGAGGGCACAACTCCCTCTCTCACCTCCTACAGGTCTTTGCTTCTATATCACCTTCCCAGCAAGTCCTTCCCTGACCAGTTTATTCAAAATTATAACCTGCACCTCTGACATTCTGTATTCCTCTTACTCCGCTTTATTTTTCCATAGCACTTACTCCCTCCTGATATATTGTATAATATTCTCATTTATATTCTGTATTGTTGATTTCCCTGTCTCCCTAGAACATAATATTGAGTATACCATGGACTGCCAAAAGAACGAACAAATCTGTCTTGGAGGAAGTACAGCCAGAATGCTCCTTAGAAGCAAGGATGGCGAGGCTTGGGCTTACATACTTTGAACATGTTATCAGGAGGGACCAGTTCCTGGAGAAGGACATCATGCTCGGCAAGGTAGAGAGTTAGCGAAAAAGAGAAAGGCCCTCAATGAGATGGACTGACACAGTCACTACAACAATGGGCTCAAGCCTAACAACAATTGTGAGGATGGCACAGGACCGGGCAGTGTTTCTTTCTGTTGTGCCTAAGGCTGTTATGAGTCGAAATTGACTCCACGGCACCTAACAACAGCTAGAACAGAAACTCCACAAGGGGGAGGATATTTAGATATTTTGTTCACTAATCGCTCTTCAGCACCTAAGAGAGTGCCTGAGTAGAATACAATAAACATTTGTTTAATAGAAGAATCTGATTTTGATAAGCCCAATTTAGAACTAGACATCTAGATCCGTGTTAACTCAGTACAGTGTCTTGGGAGCTTAAAGGATATTGCAATTAATTCAGTACTATGGAATTTCAGATTGAGCTAGAACAATGTTTTTCAAACTGTGCAAAGCCAAACATGCAAGGAAAGAATAGCTGGTTCGAATGGGGGTAAAGGACCAGCTACTCCATTCTTAATCTCTTGGGCTTTTCTGTTTAAGGTATTTTTTGTTTGTTTTCTTTATTTGTTTAATAATATTGTACATATACTGGGTGAGTGTCTACCCTTACAGTTTCTTATTTTAATTCTAAGTATAAATTACCATTATTTTCTAAAGCAAAAGCTAACTACTACTGTAATTCCTCATTGTAAACATCAAGCATCAAACTATGCTGACCAGCCACATAATTTAGTATGTTGTGCTATTTGATTTTAAACCTAATGTCGTACATCATTTCCCTTCTTTTTCTTCCCCACACTTGTAACACAATTTACAAATCAACTTTGTTAGTTGTTTTTCCTGTGGATCCTTTGATTCATCCTTTCCCATTTCTTACATACACTTAATGGGAGCAAAGCAGGAGAGGGTTATTCATACAGCTACCTCTCAGGCTAACCATCTGATGCTTTACGTGAAAACGTGAATAGAAAAAAAAAGATAACATTTATTAGAAATTATGAGCTTTATGTAAGTGTCCACAACAAAACTTCTTTAAATACAAAGGCCTTCTTGCAATTTAAAGTAATTTGATTTTTACAGATATTAAAAAAAAAAAAAAGCCTGAACATGTTTGCTTAGAATCAGAGAAAGGCAATAAATGCTATTTCTAAAAGGGAAGAAAAATTAGGGTGTCACTGTGAAAATTAGTGGAGACTCATTAATTATCTGAGTTTAAATGAAAAAAATACGCTGTGAAAGACAGAACTTTAAATAACACTATTTGGCCTCTACTGATGCTTTTAGCTGTCAAACGCATTACCACAGTGCTATTACGGAACATTGGAACAGATACCATTTTTAGTGCCTAAACATTTTTGCTGGCCAAAAATCTCAAATTTATTTATGAGAATAATGTTATTTTCTTTAGTAGATACCTAAAGGAAGTAAGATTCAGATTCTTCTTCCATGAACTATTGAACATATCTGAAAATAGAATTAACTACCTCTGAGTATTTTTTTATCTTTAAAACTAAAAAATGTTTTATAATTATAATAAATTAGAAATTTAGGAAACACAAAAAAATCTGAAACACTTTTTTAAAATCCTATCATTCTACTATTCAATTATAAACCAAAACTTGTTGTCATTGAGTCAATTCTCACTCATACCAAACCAAAAACCAAACCCAGTGCCGTCGAGTCGATTCCAACTCATAGCGACCCTATAGGACAGGGTAGAACTGCCCCATAGAGTTTCCAAGGAGAGCCTGGCTGATTCAAACTGCTGACCCTTTGGTTAGCAGCTGTAGCACTTAACCAATACGCCACCAGGGTTTCCTTCTCACCCATAAAAAAAAAAAAAAAAAAAAAAACTATCCTAAAAGACAAGGTAGAACTGCCCCCATCGAGTTTTTAAGGCTGTAATCTTTACAGAAGCAGGCTGCTACATCTTACTTCCACGGAGCGAATGGTGAGTTCAAACCACCGACCTTTCGGTTAGCAGCCTAGCGCTTAACCACTGTACCACCAGGGCCCCTTATTCAGTGATAACTCCTATTAATTTTTACAATTTTATTTTCATTATTTATTTCTTTATTTTAAACAAAATTGGGATCATAGTGTATATGTTGTCTTTGTTATTGTTAGGCATTCTCAAGTCGATTTGAACTCATAGTGACCCTGTGTGACAGAGTAAAACTGCCCCATAGGATTTTCTAGGCTGTAAATTTTTTTTTTTTTAATTGTTACAGGGGCAGATCACTAGTTCTTTCTCCTGCTGTGCCTCTGGTAGATTCAAACTGCCAACCTTTAACAGGCAAGTGCTTATCCTTTGCATCACCAGGGCCCCTTATAGTGTATGTATAGTTTATAAAATGCATTTTCCATTTTACATAATAAACATTTCCCTATGTCATTACTCTTTGAAAACATTTTTTTCACTACATAATATTCTGTTGAATGGATATACTCTATTGTAAGACATCTTGATGGTTCTCAAATTTTGCTAATAGAAATAATTGTTTGATAGTCCCCAAGACAACCCACTCATTAGATGTTTTGCTAGGAGGACCAGTGGGATTCAGCATATAGCTATACTCATGTATTACAGTGACACAGTAAGGATACACATACAGATTAGCAGGGGAAAAAGATAAAGATGGAGTCTGGAGAAATTCATGCACAGGCTTCATATGCTTTCTCCCTCCTGAGAGGGGACACACTGGGAGTGCTTCTTTCTCAAGCAGCAGAAAATACAATGATCTGTGTACAAGGTTTCTGTCCAAAGAAGCCCATTAGAAACTCAGTGCCAAGGTTTTTATTGGGGCCTGAAATATAGGCACTCTCATCCAGCAACTACCAAAATTCCAGAGTCCCAGAGGGAAAGCAGATATTTAACATACACTGCATTATTTGTACAGTCTAGGCACAAAGAACCATACCTATCAGTTAGGCAATGGAGGGGGCACTCCAGAAGCCAAGTGCCCAGATGACAGCCAAGGGCCAACCTTGCAAGCAGGCCTTCTAAATACAATAACCTTCTAAATACAATAGCTATGTTGCCTTTCTCTGCACAATAACACTGTGTTTTGCAACTGCCTAACATATAGTAAGTGCTCAATAATATGCGCTAAGTAGATCTTTATTTCCTTAGGGTGAAACTACAGGGTTTTATGCACAAATATTTTAGGGGTTTTAATATTTATTGTAAGGAGACCTGGTGGGGTACAATGGTTAAGAGTTCAGCTGCTAACCAAAAGGTTGGCAGTTCGAACTCACCCTGCAGCTTCGCAGGGGAAATACATGGCAATCTACTCCCATAGAGAATTATAGCCTAGAAAACCCTAATAGGGCAGTTCTACTCTGACACATGGGGTTGTTGTGAGTTGAAATCAACTCAATGGCACCTAACAACAACAATAACAACTATATTTATTGCAGGTTGTAACATTATAGAGCCCTGGTGGTACAGTGGGTTAAGAGCTCAGCTGCTAAAGGTCAGCTGTTCAAATCCACCTGCTACTCCTTGGAAATCCTACAGAGCAGTTCCACTCTGCTGTTTAGGATCTGTATGAGTCGGAATCAACTCAACTGCAACAGATTTGGTTTGGCAACACTATATGACAGTGCCATTGACAGAGTACCTTTCCTAACATAAAAGAGTCAAATCTATACATTACTCATCTATTTCTCCCTGTAAATTTAAGAATAGAGTTATCACAAAGCATACATTTTATAAGTTTTGCCTCTTCAAAATTCTTCTTAAAGAGTCCTTGAATTATATCCAAGTAGCCTGTCTCAGGGTCTCTCAGTGAAGTTGCAGTCAAGATGTAGTACAGGACTACAGATGTCTGAAGCCTTGCCTGAGGTGGAAGATCTCTTTCCAAGTTGGTTCACGCACATGGATGTTGTCTGGAGGCCTCAATTTGTATACTTAGACTTCTCCATAGGGTTCTTTGAGTGTCCTCACAACATGGCAGCTACTTCCTCCAGAGCTAGTGATCCAAGAGAACAAGATGGAAGCCACCAAATTTCTCATGATTTCATTATTTCAGCAATGCCCTGTTGGTTGCAGAAGTCATCCATATTCAGTTTAAAAGGGAACTACGCAAGGGTATGAATACCAGGAAGTGGGGACCTTTGGAAGCCATCACAGAAGTTGGCTGCCCCCTCTTCATCCATCTTTTTTTTTTTTTTTTAAAGAAAAAGAAATTAACTTCACTTTTTGTATAAGTTCCATCTCACTTTTTTTCTTTCCAAATTTACTCATCTTTCAACTCCTATTTCAGACTTGATATTTTCATGTTGTTGGTTACTGTTAGTTGCCATCAACTCAGCTCTGACTCAAGGCAACCTTATATGTAATAGCACGAAACATTGCCTGGTTCTGCATCATTCTCACAATTGTTGGTATGTTTGAGCCCATTGTGAGCTCCTTAAATTGTTTAGAAAATATGATCTCCCCTGAATGATTCTTCCTTAGCATTTTGTATCTAAAAGTGCCATTGAAGAATAAAAACAACAAGAGAAGGAGAAAAGAGTTTTAGGTAATAGATGGTATTCACTTCGGTTTTACACATGTTAAGTTTGAGATGTCAATTGGTCAGCTAGGTAAGGATATCTTGGAGGTTAGACATACAGATTTTGAAGTCACCAGATTACAACAGAGGTTTTAAAAGCACAAATTTACATGTAAACCTGAAGGGATTAACTCCAGGTGAAACAGAGTGAGATGAGAAGACAACCAGAATCCTAAGAACCTAACGAGCAGATGTCCAAGAGCAGTCATTTGTTTATTCAGCAAATAATTTGGAGGTATGGAAGGTAGCAGCAAAACCAGGCAAATTTGATATTACTAAAGCAAAAAAAAAAGCAAAAGGAGATGGAAATATATAGGAAGATTAGATTAACGCAGAAAGGTCAAAAGTAAGAACTGAAAAACATATAAGTAGGTGGAGGTCCTTCGTGGCATTAAGAAGCAGGTAAAAGCAGATTGCAGTAAATTGAGTGGTAAATGAGAGGTGATGAAGTAGAAATGGAGAGAGTGGACCCAGAGTCAGCTTCACGGACAAATGAAGGCATACAGAGACCCACTCTTCATATTTGGTTTAATACTCTGCTGTTGCTGTCTTGAATTTCTTAATAATTTTTAAACAAGTAGTCCTGTATTTACACTTTGTACTATAAAAGCCAGCCCTGTATAGACCATACTTTAAAGAAGTTTGACTAAACGAGGGAAGAGTGAGAACGCAGTAGGTAACTTTTTCATGACCAGGGGGATATACAGTTGCCCACCAACATTTCCTGCCTCTCAGTTTCTTTGGGAAGCTGCTTTCCCACTGACAGTGCATGCTGCCACAAGGCAGGTTTTATGACTGTTTGAAACCAAAAGTACAGGCACATGCCACAAATTACTATTTCTACAGGGTACTGTATGAGGTGCATGTATTTTTGATAGGAAAAATAGAAACTTTGAAATTTTGGGGAGGACACATATGTCCCAGTGGACTTGGGGGGGGCAGATCTGAGGATAGAATTAGTGGGACAAGGTATGTCTGTCGGGCTCTAAGGGTAAACTTGTGGGAGGGGGCAAGAAAAAAAATCCATACTACCTACCAAAAATTCAACAACACTCAATGATTCAGCATGCTTCTATTAATAAAAATACATGGTATCAACAGAAAGTTCAAAGCAGAAAAAATTGGGTCTTGAAAGAGGTAACAGAAGTGACGTGCAGACAACAGTAGATTCTCCTATTTAGTTATTTTGGTAGTTGTTTTGTGTAATGGTTAAGGTTGTGTGTCAACTTGGCTGAGCCATGATTCTCAGTGGTTTGGCAGTTATAATGTAGTTTGGCAGTTAGGTAATGAGGTAATCAACTCCTTGATGAGATCTACTGTGAGTAGTTAAAGGGGAATTTCCTTGGGGGTATGACCTGCCTTCAGCATATGAATGGATGTTCCAGCAAGGCTCTCACTCTGGATCTTGCATCTGGCTTATCATCATCTGACCTCTGGTTTTGGGACTTGAGCTAGTGGCTTACCTGCTGATCTTGGGATTCATTGGCCTCTGCAGCCTGTAAGCCAGGAGTTTGCTGTCTGACCTGCTGATCTTGGTTCTTAACCTCTGCAGCTACGTGAGTCAGGTGAAGCCTCCAGCCTGATGCCTGACCCACGGACTTGGGACTTGCCAACCTCTACCACCACCTGAGCCATTTCCTTGAGACAAATCTCTCTCTCTCTCTCTCGTTGTCTCTCTGTCTCTGTCTGTCTGTCTCTCTGTATATATATATTTTTTATTTGTATTATATACATATATATATATATTTGTGTTTCAGGATGAGAAAAACTTACAGGCTTAGGAAAAGAAGGTAATGGTGGAAAAGAGGTTACAGGTTCAGAAGAAAGAGGAGATGGATAATAGAGTAAAGTAGCAAGGAGAAAAAAGGGAATGAAAACAACAAAAACCAGGTGGACACCTCATCCCTGAGACAAAAGGGGAAAAGGTAAAGACAGAAGGAATGGAGTTTTTTCCTGCTGGCCTTGTTTATCTCAAATTGAGAAAAAAAAGGAGTCTGTTCAACAAAGGTGGGAGAGGCAGTTGTTGGGTCAAACATTTGATAAGAAAAAGGGTGTTAATAGTAGAAGAAAATGGGAGAGAATGTTTATCAAAAGCAGGTAAAAGGGTTAATATGCTATACTGAGAGGCCCACTAATATTTTGATATCTTACACAGATGCATCTCAAACTAATTACATAGACTGAAAGAAGCCAGATTAAAAAAAAAAAAAAAAAAAGGAGTAGATAGTGTATAATTCCATTTATATAAAATTCTAAATGCAAATTGATCTATTGTGATGAAAAGCAGATCAGTGGTTACCTGGGAATGGAGGAAGGGTAGAAAAAATGTATAACAAAGGGGCACAAGAAAACTTTTCAGGGCAATGGATACATTTGCTAGACTGATTATGGTGATAGTTTCATGGTTGTATACTTATCATATTGTACACTTATCAAATTCTACCATTTAAATATGTACAGCTTATTATCTGTCTATTGTAACTCAATAAATCTATTTAAAATTTATGGGTTGAATACATAATTCTGTATCATTTTCAGTTAACTTCAGTTCACTTCTTATCTATTCTGTGAAACAAATCTCTACCAGTGGGAACAGGGATACATCAGTGATCCTGGACAGTGCAATGTCTAGTATCTGATGTCTGGATGCATTAGAAGATGAACACCAAGCCTATGTAGATTTGGCATTGCACTTAGATGTAATATTTCTCCGCAATGAGAAAATTATTCTCTCATTGGCTAGAGGGATGAGGATACTTTCTCCCTATTTCTAACCAACAGGTCTTGTGCAATCAGTGAGAATCTAGCCTAGTCCCAGATACAACAGGTGTTTCTCCATCCACATTTTAGGCTCCATATCTACATCTCCATACCTATTTCCATATTGGAAACCCTGGTGGCGTAGTGGTAAAGAGCTAAGGCTGCTAACCAAAATGTCAGCAGTTCGAATCCACCAGGTGCTCCTTGGAAACCATATGGGGCAGTGGTACTTGCTCCTATAGCGTCTCTATGAGTCGAAATCAACTCAACGACAACAGTTTTTTTTTTTTTAAATCTATTATTAAACCCTTTTCTGCAAGGCTGTAGGAAGTGGTGTGTCTCATTTCAAAGTTAAATCCTACACCTGTACCCTTTATCTGACACACACTTCTTTCTCGCTTTTTCAGTATCTTCTTTTCTCCTGGTTTCTTCCCCTCCTTATTTATCTCTATACATAGGTTTCTACATAAATTTTAAAATCTCCCTATATTATCCTATTGAGTGTGCCACCGGTTTTCTGTAGGAATTCTGAATATATGCAAAATTACACTGATTTTAATTTACATGGTTCAAAGTACACGGAAATTCCAAGCAGGATTCTTTATTTCAAAGAAGAGATACTGTGATTATTACCATTGTAAATTTCTTTAAGCTGCTTTGTGCTCCATTTGTATATTGGCTTTCTATTTATTCAAACTACCATCTTATCTGAAAAATACCTTTGGCAAAGGATTGAATCTGCTTGTTCAATAAACCACTTTAAAGTGTTAGAAAGACAGTAACTGTTCTACAGAAAAAATAATACCTGGGGGATATTTTACATTTGCTTTGAGGGTAAAAACAGAATTTAAAAGCAATCAGGCAGTTGAAATATAATTGCTCAGAATGGCCTTCATTCATTTAAGCACCATTTGCCTAAAATTCAAAAACAAACATGTTTTCCTGCCTCTTGTCTCTTGAGACTACCATCTAACAAATATTCGGCTACTAAGTGCAAAGTATTGTCCAATTCCCAGTGGATAGGGCAGATAATATAATTACTCATTCCTATGAAAAGCCTCCACTGACTTCCCACTGATTACAGAGTAAAGTCCACCCATACTCCTTGGCAAGGCAACAATCATCTTTCATAATCTGAGTCCAATTTATATCTAGAGTCATTTCCCACCAATCCTTTAGATCAGAAGTTATCAAACATTTTGGTCTTAGACTCCTTAACACTCTTAGAAGTTATTGATTTAAAAAAACAATTATTGATAGCTATGAAACACACAAGCATCAAATAAAACCTAGATACACTGGACTTCATCAGTATTAAAAACTTCCATGTGTCAAAAGACAGTATCAAGAAAATGAAAAGGCAACGCACAGAATGATAGATAATATTTATAAATCACACATCAAATAAGGGTTAATATCCAGAACATATAAAGGCCTCTTACAACTCAATAATAAAAACACAAATAACCCAAATCCTTTTTTGTCCAAAGAAGATGATATATAAATGACCAATTAACACATGAAAAACACTTAACATAATTAGTCATCAGGGAAATGCAAATCAAAAGTACAATTAAATGCCACTTCCCGCCTGCTGAGAGGGCTATAACTTGAAAAGTGAAAATCTCACGTGCTGGTGAGATTGTGAAGAACTGGGAACTTTCATGTTACACTGGTGGAAATGAAAAATGATGCAGCTGCTATAAAAAAGTTTGGTGGTTACTCAAAAATTTCAACATAGTTACTATAAAAAAAAAAAATTTTTTTTTTTTTTTTTTAGTTACTATATGACCCAACAATTCCACTCCTAGGTATAAACCCCAGAGAACTGAAAAAATAAGTTCATACAAAAAATTGTATGTGAATGTTCATAGCAGCATAGCAGCATTATTCATAATAGCCAAAAGGTGGAAACAAATAGTCACCACCGGGTGAACAGATAAGCAAATTCTGGTATATACTTACAGTGGAATATTATTCAGCCATAAAAAAGGAGCAAACTACTGATAACACATGTTACAACATAGATGAAACTCCAAAGTGTTATACTAAGTGAAAGAAACCAGACACAAAAGGCCATATATGGAATGATTCTATTTACATGAAATGTCCAGAACAAGCAAATACATTGTAGTTGCGAGAGGAAGGAGGGACTACAACAGATAGAGTTTCTTTTGGGGATGATAAAAATATTCTGGAATTAGATAGTGGTGATGGTTGTACAACTCTACAAATATACTAAAAAACACTGAATTGTATAATTTTAAATCAGGAATTTAATGGTATATAAATTATAACTTGATTTTTTTTTAAAGAATGTATGCAAAAACAATGCAACAAAAAAAGAAGGAAAAATAATGGATAAAGGAGGAATATTCACCAGAAAAACACTACCAAAGAACAGACAAAAATTGTGACCAAATATATCAACGTAATTAATAAAAATAACTTTTCAGAAGCAGTAGTCTTTATAAATGTTGTGTTTTATATGTATATATCTCTTACAATTTTTTTAAAAAAACCTATCACCTTTATAAAATAGGAGTGCAAAGAAGAAATACAAGTGGTTAGGGAAACTAAGGAAATAAAACGAGCTGAAGAGTTCAAGAAAAAAATAGAAGAAAGAAAAAAATTAAAAGACTTTCAAAACAGAAATAATTATGAAAGTAGAAAGAAGTGCCTTACAGATAAAACATAAGGTCTTTTGGAGTATATTAAAGGAAAATGTATAAATCTAGCATTACATGGATCTAGGAAATATCTGTTGTTACACAAACAAACAAGAAAAAAACCCATCGTAATTGAGTCAGTTCTAACTCATGGCAAACCCCTCCCCATGTGTTACAGAGTTGAACTGCTCCATAGGGTTTTCTTGGCTGTGATGTTTACAGGAGATTGCCAGGCCTTTATTTTGTGGTGCCTCTATTCTTTTTTTTCTAGGTGGCACCTAACACTTTAAGTTAGTCCATCGAGTCGATTCCGACTCATTGTAACCCTAAAGGACAGAGTAGAACTACCTCATAGGGTTTCCAAGGAGCGCCTGGTGGATTCGAAGAGCTGACCTTTTAGTTAGCAGCTGTAGCACTTAACCACTGTGCCCCCAGGGTTTCCTTTAAGTTAATAGGCAAGTGCAAACTATTTGTGCCACCCAAGGAGCTCTTGTTACCTAATGTGTTACCTAGAGCTATAAAAAAAAAAAAAAAAAGAGCTATAGAAATACAATTAATTTTTTTAATTGTCTGAAAAGTGAATTTGAAGTAACTGCAGAAATGTAGTTATCTATTGATATTAAAAGTTTTTTTTAATAATATTTTATTATGTTTTTGGTGAAGGTTTATGTAGCAAATTAGGTTCCCATTTAATATTTTTTGGGGGATCTGGTTATTGTTCAGTGACATTGGTTTCATTTTTACAGTGTGTCAACATTCTCATTATTTCCATTCTGCTTGTTCCATTTCCATTAATCTAGCTTCCCTGCCCACCCCCATTACCTTTTCATCTTTGCTTTAGGAGAATGTTGACTGCTTGGTCTCATATAGATAATTTTTTTAAACGAGCACAGTACTCACAGGTGATATGTTTATTTTATTAGCCAATCTGTTATTTAGCTGAAAGGTGATGCCCGGGTGTGGTTTCAGTACAAAATTTAAAGGGTAACTAGTTCTTCTGGTCTCAGGATAGGTAAGGCCATGGTTCCTGAAGGCTATTAGTCCTGTAGATTAGTTTCTTCCTTGAGTCTTTGGTTCCCTTCTTTCTCTTTTGTTCCAGATGAGTAGAGATCAATAGTTGTATCTTAGGTGGCTGCTCACAAGCTTTTAAGGTCCCAGAAGCTATTCACCAAACTAGGATGTAGAACGTAAAGCTCATGAACTATGTTATACCAATTGACCAAGTTGTCCCACAGGACTATGGTCCTAAGCCTTCAAATTCAGTAAACCAATCACGCGAGGTGTTTAATTATGTCTAGGAAGTATCTGTAACTGTGACAACTCTGTGCTTTATTATATATATAAATATATATGCAGCACATACATACATGTATATACCTATGTCTACAGATACGCCTATACGTGTACCTGTATATATACACATACACGTTCCTATACACATATATGCATATATATCTACCTATGTAACCACACCCATATTTTTTGGTCATTATTGCTGTTCTTGCAAAATTGTATATGTTATAGCATTTATCAAAAAGTCCCTTACTCTTGCATACTTCTTAGTGTCATCATTTACCTTGATCAAGCTGTGTACACTTTACCCGCATTCCATATTGCCTTTTCCATCACTAAAAATAACAAGTGCCTACTATCTAGAGCCCTGGGTTAACCCCAGTAGTTAAAACACTTGGCTGCTAACCAAAAGGTCAGTGGTTCAAACCCACCAGCCACTCTGCGGGAGAAAGATGTGGTAGCCTGCATCCATAAAGATTTATAGCCTTGGAAAGACCAGACTAACTGGTTTGACAGAGACTGGAGGAACCCTTGAGACCATGGCCCCTGACACCGTAATGCAGAACTGAAACCACTCCTGAAGCCCACTTTTCAGACAAAGATTGATTAGACAGGCCTATAAAGCAAACAATAACACACGTGAGGAACGTGCTTCTTAGTTCAATCAAATATATGAGACCAAATGGGCAACTCCTGCCCAAAAGCAAGATAAGAAGGCAGGAAGGAACAGTAACTGGGCAAATGCACATAGGGAACTCAGGGTGGGAAGGGAGAGAGTGCCGTCACATTGTAGGGAGTGCAACCAATGTCACAAAACAGTATGTGTATAAATTTTTGAATGAGAAACTAACTTGAGCTGTAAACTTTCACCTAAAGCACAATAAAATTACAAAAAAAAAAAAAAAGAAACTGTCACACATTGGAAGAGACTATGGAGACATGACAAGAAAATATGATGTGCTATCCTGCACTGGATCCTGGAAAGGAAAAACTGCAGAAATCAAAATAATGTCTGTAGTTTAACAAAAAAAAAATACATATATGAAATTGTATTTAACAAAATGATAACATACTGATGTAAATCAAGTGTTCCATAACAAGTAAGCGAATTTAATCTGATGTTTTGAAAGAAAAAGAAGGAAAAGGAAGAAGATATGGGGAGTCAGTAGGGAACAGAGGCCTTGAGAATGTTCTTAAAATATTCGTTTCTTTTTGTAATCACTGCTTTTCCACCCAGCACAAAGAAGCATACTATGTTTACTGCCTCTGTTCACCTTCCCTCTGCAGGAGAGGTACTAACGGGGAGGGCAGGCCTAGGTAGAGAGTGACAGGACCACACATCCATCTGGAGGAGGGAAGGAGGCTGCTCCAGAAGTGAAAGGGAAAATAGCAGGTTTCTGCAAAACCCTGGAAATCATCTCAGTGGTAAATATTGCAGTTGTTAGAAAGCATGGAGGTACTTGGTCAAGGCAAAGTTGAAGAAACTTCCTGGACACATTCAAACACCTTGAGGATGCTAAGAGCTGGGGATCATGGTCTCGAGGAGTATCTAGGTCAATTGGCATAACATATTACATTAAAAAAAAAAAGTTCTATATGTTACTTTAGTGAGTAACAGCTAGGGTCTTAAAAGCTTGCAAGTGATCACCTAAGACACATCTATTGATCCAATCTTGCCCAAAGCAAAGAGAATGAAGAAAACCAAAGACACAAAGAAAATATTAGTCCAAAGGACTAATGGACCGTATGAACCACAGCCTCCACCAGCCTGAGCCAAGAAAAACTAGATAGTGCCCAGCTACCACCACCGGCAGCTTTGACAAGGATCACAACAGAAAGTCCCAGACAGAGCAGGAGAAAAATGTAGAAAAAAATTCAAATTCACAAAAAAAAAAAGACCAGACTTGCTGATCCGACAGAAGCTGGAGGAACCCCCCGAGACTATGGCCACTGAACATTCTGCTAAGTCAAAACTGGAGCCACTCTCAAAGTCCACCTTTCAGCCAAGGATTAGACAGGCCTAAAAAACAGTAACACACAGGACTAATGTTCTTCTTAGACTAATCAAGTATACAAGACCAGATGGGCAACACCTGTCCAAAAACAAAGAAGAGAAGGCAGAAAGAGACAAAAAAACTGGATGGATGGTCATGGGGAACATGTGAAAGGGGGAGGGTGCTGATACATTGCAGGGATTGCAAACAATGTCACAAAACAATTTGTGTATAAATGTGTGAATGAGAAATGAATGTGCACTGTAAACTTTCACCTAAAGCACAATAAAATTTTAAAAAAAGAAGATTTACAGCCTTGGAAACCCTATGGGGCAGTTCTCCTCTGTCCTGTAAGGTTGCTGTGAGTCAAAAGCAACTTAACAGTGATGGGTTTGTTTTTCTTTAATTTTTTTAACTATCTAGAGATTGATTCCCCCTCTCTTCCCTCCCATCCCTGGGTAACCACCAATGAACATCGTTTTCTGGATGTATAGCTATTCCTGTCTTCTTATAAAAGTGCAATCATACAATATTTGTCCTTTTGTAAATGATTTTTTTCACTCAACATAACATAATTCAGATTCATCCAGGTTATATTTAGAGAATTCATCATTATTCTTTATAGCTGCATAGTATTCCGTTGTATGTATGTACCACATTATGTTTATCCTTTCGGGGGGATTTAGGTTGTTTCCGTCTTTTTGCCATTGTGAGTCATGCTACAATGAATATAGGTGTGCATATATCTACTTGCATCACTGCTATTAGATGTCTAAGGTATATAACTAGGAGTGGAATTGCTGAATCATAGGTATTTCTATTTTGAGCTTTTTGATGTAGTGCCATACCATTTTCCATAGTGGCTGTACCATTTACAATCCCACCAGTAGTGGATAAGGGTTCCAATCTCCCTATAACCTCACCAGCGTTTGTTGTTTGTTTTTTTGATCAGTGCCATCAGCACAGGGGTGAGGAGGTCTCTCATTGTAGTTTTAATTTGCATCTTTCTGACAGCTAATGATTGCGAGCATCTTTTCATGTGTTTGTTGACTCCTTGAATGTCCTCTTTGGTGAAGTGTCTGTTCATGTCCTTTGCCCATTTTTTAATTGGAATGTTTGTCTTTTTGTTGTTGAGTGATTGAAGTTTTCTATATATTTTAGAGATTAGACCCTTATCAGATATGTTGTTCCCAAATATTTTTCCCAGTCTGTATGTTTTCTTTTTATAACATCTTTTGATGAGCATAAGTATTTAATTTTTAGGATGGCCCAGTTATCTAACTTATCTTCTGTTTGTGCATTTGTAGTAGTGTTTGATAACCTATACTTGAAAAAAATTAGGTCCCATAGTCTTGACTTTATGTTACCTTCTAGGAACTTTATTGTTTTAGCTTCAAAGTTTAGGTCTTTCATCCATTTTGAGTTAGTTTTTGTGTATGGTGTGACGCACGGATCCTGTTTCACTTTTCCGCAAATGGATATCCAATTTTACAAGTACCATTTGTTTATTTGTTAAAGAGATTGTTTCTTCCTCATTGAATGGACTTTAACCTACTGTTGAAAATCAGCCGCCCATAGATAATGGATGAATTTACTTCTGGGTTCTCATTTCTATTCCATCAGCCTACGTATCATTTGTCATTGAATCAGTGCCAGGCCGTTTTGATTACTATATTTTGAAGTATTAAGGATTTTGATACAAGGAAGAAACTGATAATTAACATTAATAATTTCTGGTTAGTTGGATGATAATTGAACTTTATTATCTTCATTTTACTTATTTATATTTTGCAAATCAATTGCATCATTTTTCTGCAATGACCCTGTCTCATAATAAAAGAAAAAGAAAATGCTATATATTACACTTATTTTCCTATGTCTATGTAACTATGTTTAAGGTACCTGGAGAGTACTCAACTTTATGTCATTCTCATTCCATAGTTTGGGTCTAGTCAGTCAATCTCTTTATTGTCATTATACAGTCTCACATAAAGGGTTTCTTCAGGTATATTGACTGAGATCTTAACGGGGTGCCTAACGCAATCAGATTCTAAGGATCCCTCAGAGCAGCAGACACCCATTTTGCATGCTGGTCCCTGGGCGATACAAATGGTTTGTGCTCAGCTACTTACCTAAAGGTTGGCAGTTCAAACCCAACCTGCGATACCACAAAAGAAAGCCCTGGCAATCTGCTTCTGTAAAGATTACAGTCAAGAAAACTTCCTAGAGCAGTTCTACTCTGTAGCACATGGGGTGGCCGTGAGTCAGAACCGACCGAACAGTTTGGGTTTGGGTTATTGTATATGCTGCCTGAAGAGTTTTTCCATTCTAGGCTTTGCAGGAGGTGAGGGGACATAAATCATAGCCACAGGGTGGGTGCCAAAGAACGTTTTATTGGATGCCTTGCTGCATGATAGAGTATTTAATCATCCAAAAAGATATTTTCCCTTGCTGCACTATATACTGCAACTGAAGTAAAAAATAGTTTAGGAAAAAAGTAGTTTTTTTTTTTTTTTTAAGAAAAACTGCAGTGCTGATCCTTCTTAAACTAGAACACTTCCTAAATATAGCAAGCTGATCCACTAAAGAGTTGAAGGCCAAATGTTTGTGTGTGTGTGTGTGTGTGTGTGTGTGTGTAATTCATCTTAATTCACAGAAAACATCATTAAACAATTGAAACACACACTGCTATGGAAAGTAACAGGGTGCTTAATTTATTTAATACTTGAGCCAATGAATTTTTGGAAAGAATACATTTTATAAGCTACTAGACAATCCCTACGATTCCTACCAAAAATAGATCTTTATTAAAGGAATTTTGTAAAACTCATTCTTCTTCAAATATGTATAAAAAAAAATTTTTTTTTTTTAATATGTATAGCTGGGAATAAATCTTAGGTAAATGACAATATTTACATTTTTCTAGTGGTTATGGTGTATAATGAGTTGCAATGTCTTACAGTGTTTTCTATTATCACATCTTTTTAGACTGTAACTGGAGCAAAGCCTCATTCATGTGACTCACCAAGTTGCCCATCTCCACACCCCCACACCACATTTTGTTTTGCCTTTAACCCTCTCGTAAGTAGTTATTCATCTGCTTTTCGTGGATGGAACTGGCAGTAAGTAGAGTTACTGCAATAAAATATATCCTTTTATGTTGCACAGTAATGCTTTTTATATACCCAGAAATTTTTTTAAAGGCCATGAAGAAACATTGTTATTGAGACCTTCTGCAGTTGTGAGGTTGGTATAAACCAAAATTTACTAAAATTGCAGTAACATAGGTTTCAAAAGGAGCCTGGTGGCACAATGGTTAAGAGCTCAGGCTATTAACCAAAAGGTTGGCAGTTTGAATTCATCAGCTCCTCCTGGAAAACTCTCTGGGGCAGTACTACCCTGTCCAATAGGGTCGCTACGAACTTTCAAAAAGTTCTGTGAGAAAACGAAAGGAAGGAAAGTTAATTTCTTTACCACATTAAAAAACTCCCCACATTAAGTTTCAAGACTCACTATATTGCATTGGAGAGATTGTGATATTACTGCTGAACCAGAGTTCTCCCCATTACTTTGAGAGCAAATGAAGAACCAATACCATTAGGTGGATTAGAGTAATCATAGCCCACACGCTGCACATGTCTTAGCTGATGCCATTTCTAAGGCTAATGAGTCCCTGGTTTCTACTCCTCACAGCCACTCAAAGTGCCATCGGCATAGCACTTGATGGCTTTTATATAATACCAAAACACAGCGTGTTAATCATTTTTGACCAAGTAAACGTAAAAAAGATTTTTTCTTTTTAAGTCCTTACATTTAATGAAAATGTTATTGGTCCTCCCCAAGACGTCATAATGTCATAGTGAAAAGTGAAATCAGCAGTGTATCTGGTTAAGGGATATCTTGGCCCCACCTGGCACATAGCAGGCATTCAAAAACATCTTAGCTGAACACTCAATGAATGGAGAATGTTCATTTATTAACCAGAGCACTTATTTTGCTCCTTCCCTAAAAAACAAAAAACACTGTCATCAAGTCAATCCCAATTCATAGCGACCCTATAATCTCAAATTTGTTTTCTCCTCTCTATAAATAAATTTTGGCTCTTATCCGTAGTATCCTACCTAATTCCTTCTTGTCATCATTCCCATACTTTTCCTGGTTGTGTGTATTTTCACCTAAATGTAAGGTTCTTGGGGATCCCTGTACTTTTTTATCTTTTACTAATTCTTTGAATGACAGTATTTTATAATTTCATTTTTTACCTTCCTCCTTTTTTTGCAAATATTTCATTTTTCCTTCCTTACACAAAATACAGAGTTGACCAATTATAGTCATCGCCACATCAGAAAATAATAAAGATACTCTAAAGTTAGATGTTATGAAAGAGTTAAAAAAAAAAAAAAAAGATTATGTAACATTTGAGATAATGTGCTGAAACCTCTGGCTGTTGATTTTTATTGCTTCTTACAGGAATTAAAATTAGAAATTATGACTTTTTAATTTAGGGGTAATACATGCTCATTAATTTTTCTTAAACAGAGCATATTTAGAAGGAAAAAAAAAAAAACTTAAGTCACCAACACCTCTACTACCTGCACATAGCCACTGTTCCTCCCAATCTCATTCTCTATTCAAAGACTATATTTTCATAGTTATAATCAACTGACTGTATAGAAACTAATATCTCTTAAAATCATTTATCCAATGATGAAATCAAGTATGTTTCAGTGGAAAAATAATGTAACTTTCTAACCCTTTGACTAAAAAAAAGTATAAACATAGATTAGAATAAATTATGAAATGGCAAAACAGTTAAGAGATTCCAAATACTTGATTTCAGCACCAGGGGTGCACAGCAGGATATATTTTATGTATAAAGACAGCATTTACAGGAAAATTCAAACCTTGGAACCCACTAGAGTAAGTGACTTTCATTTACTTTTTTATTCATAGGAAAAACACTGATCTCATGTCTTAAAAATGTTTTTGAAACAAAATATATAAAATAATTACAAAGAAACTGATTAATCCAGTAATATAATTATAAACCACAATATCTGCACATTTGAGTATTGGATAGACTATTTTACCATCTAATTTAAAGAGAAATAATCTTTCTCAAAGGATTTAGACTCAAACCAGAGCTTAAAAACATTTTTCCCACTAGTTTTGTTTCTGTGCTTTTTTTAAAGTCCCATAAAAACAACTGGGACTCTAGAATACAGCTGTCCTTGTTAGCATTCCAAAAATTAAAGCTCTGATTTGCCTTGGCCAGGAACACTTCAGAAATAATGAAACCCAGCTTTCACATGAAAGATTAACATGTATAAAAGAGTCCCAAGAATTGTTCTCATTGGACAAATCGTCTATATCTCTATCAAATCAAAAGGGAAATAATTAGATGCTGAAAAATAATTAGGTATAACTACTTTAAGGAAAACTATAGGTCTTTAAATCTGGCAAATATTAGTGTATTAAAACCCTTTGTTCCTGTTTTTTAAAATGAATGCTCAGCAGTTTAGTAACAGCACAGGTGATGATAATTGCTAACTTTTACTAAGTGCTAAATTCACAGCAGCTATTTTCTTTACATTTTTTATTTCCTTTACATCTTCATGATCATCTTAGGTGTACTATTATCATCACCATTTTTAGATGAGGAAACTGAGGCAGAGAGGTTAAATAACTTGTCTTAGCCACTAAGTTAATGACAGTCTAGATTTGAACAAACCAAAACACAAAAAGCGTACTGTTGAGTCCAACTCCTGATGACTCCATGTGTTTACGAGTAGAACTGTGCACCATACACCTTTCTACGGCTGTGATTTTTCGTAAGTAGATCATCAGGGCTTTCTTTCAAGGTGTCTCTGGGTGGATTTGAACTGCCAACCTTTTGGTTAGGGGCCAAGCATTTTACCATTTGTGCAACCCATGGTCTCCATATTTGAACCAAGGAGCCAATATCTGAACCCAGTGCCAAATTCTTGAATTTCTTAAAGAATAAGCATTATTTTTCTTAGTCGTGTTTTTCTACATATCTCTGGGCCAGTGTCTCTCTCTCTCTCTGTCCCTCCCTCCTTCTCTTTCTCTTTCTCTCTCTCCTGCATCACTTTTTTGTGGGCTTGTTTTTAACAAAAAAGAGTGATCTTAATTCATGTTTATAATAAAATGTTGCCACTCTTAAAGAGCCACATTTTAAAACTTAATGCCAAGTAAGGGTCAGAAGCTCTTATCAAGTCCCTTGGGATACTCACAAAGTCATTAAAGTACATTTAATCCTCCCTGTAACTCTGTATCCCATTTTATCCACAAGCTTAAGTAACAAAAACAGCTATTAAGTATATAGCTGAGATTTTGCATAGCTGAGATTTTGTATGGCTGGGATTGAAACTCACACATTATTTATTCAGAATCCATGCTCCTCAATGAGGTAAAACATATTCGTAGCACCAGGCTTGTAGTAAGAAGACATTAAGACAAATTTAGTAAATGAGAGTGACCACTTATTTAGTCTGAGGCTCAATCTAAACTGTAGTTACTCATATATAGGCAGATTTGTGGAAAGTCCTGTGTTCCTCAGGATTAGCTTTTAAATTCCAAGTTTAAAGGAATCCCGACCCAACAAGTAGTTCCTATGAAATTTCAATCCCCTTTCCTTTCCGAGCAGTGTTTCCTTCTGTTGTACATGGGGTCACCATGAGTCGGAACCGACTTGAAGGCACCTAACAACAAACAATTCCTTTCCCTAGTGAGTTATAAATCCAAGAGCTTGAGCGTAGCCCGGCTAATTAGGTCTTTGTCGAACAATAGCTCTTTTCTTTAAATCTGTGGCTTCTCACCCAGATGATAAAAAGCAATTTCAGTTCAAGACTTTTACTTAATTGGTTTGCACCCTCACGGGGACCTCCTGGGCTCCTCCTGCATATCCCCCATCAGAGTGCAGTGACAATTCTTTGCCTCCCAAGAAAGCATAGTTCTCCCAAGATTTATGCATGGCTTTCATGTTCGCCCATTGAATTAAATCTAAAAGCTTTGTTCCTTTTAGCTTCAACTACCTTCCCTGAGGAAAGCACCACTTTGGAAACTTCTGCATGTCAAAGGAAGTTTGTTTACCATTAGAAAAGTCCAGCAACATTAACAGTGAAGCAATTCTTTTGTTTTGTACCCTTTGGCAGCCCCTATGGCTAAGGGCCCCCAAACACAATAGCCCCAGTCAACCCAACCTTGGAAAGCAAGACTTACATCCAAAAACTTATCATGGTAAAAATCTTCCCACTTTAAAATGTTCACTTTTAATATATTCTACTGGTGCTCATTAAACCCGCCTAATTAAGCGAGGCCCTGGCATAGCAAGTATCGCCTTATTTTGTAAAATATACGGTGATACAATCTTAGACCTAAAGATCTTAGTTACAATTTTTTCCAACTGCTTCATTTTTCCAGATACTTAATCGAAGGCCCAGAGAGTTCAAGTGTCTTTTCCAGCAAGCTGCAGCAGGGTGGGTCTAGAACCCAGATCTCAATTATTTTCTAGTATATACACAGAAACTATTTTTAAAGGGGGGAGGGGCAAGGGAGCGGGAAAGAAACTCTGTTAAAAACTGGAGTCACATTAAATGATACATCTGGCTCCAAAAGAGTCTGCCGATGAGAAAATGTCCGTGAACGGAAGTACAATAAATGGCACTTAATCAAATAAATTCTCTGTGTGATAGAACACGAGAATAATGAAACACTGACATGAATCCTCCTTTCACTAGAGCTATTTTCCCCCATAGGATGGTTACCACCCAGCTGATGGAACAGCACCCCCTTATTTTGTAGAGAATGGCCACTCTATTCTGTGCAGAGCCCCCTTTAGCCAGTGTATTCACCTCTCTGAGGTAGCAAATAAACATCATGGAAACGAAGAAAACAAAATTAGCAAATAACTAGAACTTCACCTTTGTTTTAATTATTATGATTTTTGAAGTTGTAAAGGTCAGCAATTCAGGCAAAGACAGCCCTATATATTAACTTTCCTAACGATCTAATTTGAAATCAGCCAAGTGAGGAGGAGCCCTAGAAAGGGGTGTTGGCCAGTGCGGGGTGGCCACAGAAAAGGAGCAAGACAGTTGCTCCCACGCTTGCTGCAGATGTACCTGCTCAACAGAGACTTTGTTAAAGAGACTTCAGGAGGCAGAACAAATTCCCCAGTTTCCAGCCATACAAGCTAGCAGCAAATGAGAGACAAATGGAAGGGTAAAAGCTTAGGTCACAGCTCTCCTCCCCTGAGGGTTTAAGAAGGCCAGGGCCTTTCTGGACTCCAGAAGGAGCCTGCTGGGGCAATGCAACTCTGCAAAACACACTTCTCAACTGGACCCAGCTCTCTTTATCCTTTCCCAAATCCAGAAGTTGATTTTAGAACAAGGCACAAAATAGAGTACCAGGAGTTAAAAGACCTTTCCTCAAACTTCCAACCTTTCGGTTAGCCACTGAACGCGTTAACTGTTTTCACCACTCAAGAACTCCTAGATATCAGAGTACAGCTAAGAAAAAAGCGAAGTTCTCTCTTTTGCTTTGCTCAGGAACTATTTATGTCTGCTCCTGGTCATAGAAGATTGGCTGGAAATATTGGATGAACAGCTCCGCCCTGCGTGGTAAGTGAGCACCTGGCTATCCTAGCTATATAACTTGGGAGTAGCCCTTATGACTACGGCTTTGTCTGACAGGGTGACAAAAGAGCCTGTCATCTGATGCAACTCCTGTTAGTGACTGTCATGGATTGAATTGTGTTCCTTCCAAAATATGTGTCAACTTGTTTAGGCCATGATCCCCAGTATTGTGTGGTTGTCCTCCATTTTTGTGATTGTAATTTTATGTTAAAGAGGACCCTTACCAGGTCACATCCCTAATCCAATTGTAAGGGAGTTTCCCTGGGGTGTGGCCTGCACTGCCTTTTATTTTACAAGAGTTAAAAGGAAAGGGAAGCAAGCAGAGAGTTGGGGACCTTATACCACCAGGATAGAAGCATCAGGACAGAGCATGTCCTTTGGGCCTGGGGTTCCTGCACAGAGGGGCTCCTAGTCCAGGAAAAGATTGACAAGAAAGGCCTTCTCCAAAGCCAACAGAGAGAGAAAGCCTTGCCTTGGAGCTGATGCCCTGAATTTGGACTTTTAGCCTACTTTACTGTGAGGAAATAAACTTTCCTTTGTTAAAGCCATCCACTTGTGTTATTTCTGTGATAGCAGCACTAGAAGATTAAGACAGTGACCCTGCTGTCTGACACTGTCACTGAGCCTCAGATAAACCCTTCATACACTGATGATTGCAGGAATGCATGAGAGACAATGGAAACCAGAATTTTCATTCCAGGTTGTGTGATTGCTTTTGCTCTTGCTCACTATTAGAGGTTATGTCCATGGGGCACAATTTGGTATGAGACTTTTTTTTTTTGTACCATATCACCTGATAGTGATGTTGTGGGTGGGATAGAAAAAAACCCTCACTCACTTCCTTCATTCATTTTTGTGAATTGTTGTTAGTTGCCATCAAGTCAGCTTGGACTCATAGTGACTCCATATACAACAGAACAAAATGCTGTCCGGTCCTGCACCATCTTCACAATTGTTTGTATATTCAACTCCATTGTTGAGGCCACTGTGCATTTGGAGTGCGTTCCAAGCTAGAGGGCTCATCTTTCAGCACTATAATGGACAATATTCTGTTGTGATCTATAGGGTTTTTATTGGCTAATATTAGGAAGTAGCTCATCAGGCCTTTCTTTCCAGTCTTTGTCTGGAAGCTCTACTGAAACCTGTCCACTGTGGGTGACCTTGTTGGTATTTGAAACACCAGTGGTGTAGCTTCAAGCATCATATAAACACACAAGCCACCATAGCACAACAAACTGGTAGACAAACGGCAGACTCCATTCATAGAGACCAAAAAGAACCTAAGAACAGTGAACAACCACATTCTCAAGAGAGAGATGCCATTGGTCCCCACCACTACTCACATTTATTTTTGTTTATTTCCTAAACAGAGAGGAAATTAAATGAGAGATTTCCATAATTACATCCCTCTCTAGAATAAGATGCTATAAAAACTGTGAATGTTGTACTTTTATAACCCCCAGGTTTGTCAGCCAAACGACAAAACAGGAAAAAGAGGGATGATATTAGTGATGTGTGATGTTTGTGGCTATATCTTGATTCTGTAGGCTCTGCTGACAAGAAGACCATTGTGGGGGTTCTAGGATTATGGAAGGCGGGGCCTCTGACAGCTAGGTAAGCTGTGAGCAGCACCAGGGTATTTAAAGTAATGTTCAGGCCCTTTCTTTTCTGTTTTGTTTTCAGGCCTCATCAACTTATACACCAAGCCTTTTGCTGCTGCTGTTAACCAGAGCCCGCCTCTCTGAGGGAAAAATTATACAGGGTATTATGCTGCCAGTGTGGCAATTTGCTGAAAAATTAAAGTATAAACAATATAATGTATATGGGAGTTAACACTTAATCTACACCTTAGTGTGATTAATTAGCATTTGTAGTAAGGAATCATACTCCAGAGGTGGTTTCTTAAGTATTTCAACTCTACACCAGAAGGTTTGTTACACCATAAGGTATGTGTGAAGTAGTCTTTCCTTGTGAAATAAATGAAGACCTGCTTGGGCTCCCTATCCCTGCAAGAACAGCAGCATTTAAAACCACAGTTCTGTTGGGCCTGGGTCTCTCCACTTCTCAGCTGGGCTGATTCTGCCATCAGAGTTTCATTGTGTCTGCCTCGGAGTGAGGTTTCTATAGGAGGTGCTGGTCAGAGTATCTGAGGACAAAGATGGAAATAAACACTAAGAACAAGTTGTGTGACTCTTTTGGCCTTCCTGCCAATAAATATTTGTAGGTATGGCAGAATTTTTCATTGTAAAATAAAGGTTTCACAGGAAGGGAGGTGTCCCTGTGTGGTGAAAACAGTTAATAAACTCAGCTGCTCACCAAAAGGTTGGAGGTTTTAACCTACCCAGAGGCACCTGGGGAGAAAGACCTGGTGATCTACTTTCAAAAAGCCAGCCATTGAAAACTCTATCAGCATAGTTAGTTCTACTCTGATAAGCATGAGTTCACCATGAGTCAGAACTGACTTGATAGCAACTGGTTTATAACCAAAACTAAATCCATTGCCATTGAGTCAATTTCGACCCATAGAGACCCTATAGGACAAAATAGAACTGCCGCATAGGGTTTCCAAGACTGTGATCTTCACCGAAGAAGACTGCCACATCTTTCTCCCACGGAGTGGCTGGTGGGTTCAAACCACCAACCTTTCACTTAGCAGCTAAGCACTTTAACCACCACACCAGCAGGGCTCCAAACTCGCCGTTGAGTCAATTCCGACTCATAGTGACCCTCTAAGACAGAGTAGAACTCTCCTATAGGGTTTCTGAGACTGTAAATCTTTATGGAAGCAGGCTGCCCCATCTTTCACCCGTGGAGCGGCTGTTGGTTTCAAACCCCTGACCTTTCAGTTAGCAGCCCCGAGCAATTAACCACTGTACCACCAGGGCTTCTAGTTAGTTTATAGGAAGTATAAACAAAAAGTGTCAAACTGGAGGCCGCTCGCATCAGGCTAAGAATAATGAAGCCAACATGCATTCTCATGAATCAAAAGGTCAGTTGTAAACCATTTAGGAAGAGTGTGTCAAGATGTAAAGGATTGTTCTGCAGGGGGTGGGGGTAGGGTGAGGGGGAATGTTTCATAACTAACTAAATCGGTCAGGATGTAAACCATTTGGGAATAATGCATAAGCAATTTTCTCCCAGAACCAACTACAATCATGAATGGCTGACTACAATTCTACAGTCAACTACAGGCAGTCCTGGGTTACAACTTCAGATTACTGACAACTCCCATTTACCCTTTAGCGTTAGGTAAATTTGCGCTCATTCTGACACGATGGAACCAACCCCTACTCACCAACCCCTATTCACAACACGTTCTTCATCACGATCACCTTCACTTGCCGTGCAGGCAGTCTTTAAATCATTGAAAGGCTCAGAGCCTTTTCCTGCCCTAAAGTTAGCTAAACAAGAGCCATCTGTACCTGTTCCTACTCATCTATAAATTTGACTTAAAGACGAAAGACACAGGTAGGAACCGATCTTGAACAGGCTGTCATCCCACACCTAAATGGTAACTCACTACTCCCTAAACAAGTGATTCACTTTTTTTTTTCCAGTGATTTTTATGTGTATGATTTTAATTATGATGAATCATTAAGCTGCAAGTTATAGTCTGCAAACATGGTGATCAAAATATACCGTAGTCTTTATAGTACAAAGAGTAGTTTTTAATGTATGCAACTTAAAAATGAAAATTATTTAGAAGACCAAGAGATCCAGGATGGGTGCCAGAATGTGACAAAACAATGTAACTTCATTAAAGGTATATGAAACAACCTCAATGAAGGGGATGGGAAGAAAAGATTCTGACCTAAGTAACTTTGGTAAGACCAAAGGCAAAAGAAACTGTACATGAGCACTGTACTTCAGTTGATAAAGTTGTTTCACATGGGGCTACAGTCTAACACAAGTGATTGATCTTTACATCTCAGAGAACTTCAAGCTGAAGCTGATCTCATTTACAGTTAATCACTAGCCCCCAACATTTCCCTTGTTCTCTATGTACATAGAGCCCTCTCCACTTGTACTCCAGAGCGCTTCGTATTTCTACCTAGTGCTGCCGAGCTGTAGCTGTTCTATTCCTTAACAAAACTCTTTTTTCTTTCACTCCTAACAGAGTAAGAGATTTTTTTCATTAACAGAGGGGAACCGTGACTCCCATACCTTTAGCCATCAGAGGCTACTGAGAGTACTTTCCAAACAAACCTGACAACTGCTGAATGGCAAAGTTGACTTTGGACTGTGTGCAATACAAAAGAAGAGAGTTCAAGAAAAAAAAAAGAAAGAAAGAAACTTTCAAGGGAGAAAGTAAGAGAATGAAATATTCTTATTTTCTAAATGATCTTTGTCTTCAGACATATTCTTTGCTGCCATAGTCCTGGACAGAATCATCAAGTTGGGTCTCTTCCTTTTCCTTTTCCCTGGTTTTGATTCAATCAATACATGAATAAGATGAATTATGAGAAATACAATCATCTTGTGGGAATAAGGGGCATTGATATTATTCCTATTACTACCACCAAATTTGCTCTGATAGATTAGACACAACCTTGGAATCTGGCAGAATTCAAATTTTCCTTCTATTGCAGGCCCTTAACTTCTCTGCAGTACAAGTTAACTCATCCATAAGTCAAAACATATTTAATACCATATACCTTATATGGTTGTTTATAAAGATAATATATATATAAAGCATCTAGAATAATCCCTAGCCTTAGTATGTGCTCACTATACCAAAGTTTTTTTTTTTGGTTACCAATCTTATTGTTGTGAATAATAACGTTATCACTCATTAGGAGTTTGTACCCAGAAGAATGCTTCCCTTTTAAAAGAGATAAAAGAACTGAGAAAGCAGCTATTCCTGTAAATTATGCATCCTATTACCATGAAATAACAGTCATCTCCACTGCCTGGAAGTAATAAATAAAATAAAATTCTGGTTTTCTTCACAATGTGACAATAACGTGTACACTTGTTTTGAAACTAGGAACTACTCGTCTTAATTTTAAAGAAGAGAAGTAAATAAATAGCTCAAGAGGGCATTTAGTTCTATTTCCTCTTGAGATAGATCCTTGCTACTCAAAGTGTGGTCCCAAGATCAGCAGAACTGGCATAGTCTAGGAGCTTTCTAGAAATGCAAAATCTTAGGCCCCAACCTAGATTACTGAATCAGAACCTGTTAACAAGATCCTGAGTTGATTTGTGTGCATATTAAAGTATGAGGAGCTCTGGATCTCCTACTATCAGATTTCTCCATCTGCATAGTTAATAATATTTCAAGCCCAGCCAACTCAGAGTGGTAGCATTCTGTTTCTAACCAACAGGAGGTGACTAAGCAAATCACTACAGTATAATAACGTTATTTCTTCTTTCAAAACCTGACTAGAGTCTTGTACAATGTGTAAAAGGTTCAGAATATCAGTGGTGCCAAATTTTGGGCAAATATATTCCCTTAAATTTAAGCACTTATACAAAAACATACACGATGAATTTGTCCCAATAGTTTTTCAAAATGCATAATCCAAGTATTCATGAGCACCTGTTTCTTGTGTTATGGACATTGTAGCAGAGAATATAATTTATATAATCTATTTATGATGGCCCAGAAGGTAGACCACCTGGCATACACTGCTGACTTGACATGTGCTAACTTTTCAAATATAAATCATCAGAGTCTAAGAAATTGCTTCCCCCATTTCTCAAAAAGCCAATTTAATCCACATATCTATTGTTCACACCCCTTTTAATTTTTTTAATGTACACTTATTAGAATTGTTATTAAGAGGCAGTCAGAACACAAATACATTGACAAGAAGTATAGCTGACCCATTAAAACCAAAAAAATCTGTTGCCATTGAGTCAATTACAACTCAGAACAACCCTATAGGACAGAGTAGAACTGCCCCGTAGGGTTTCCAAGGAGTGGCTGGTGAATTCGGACTGCAGGCCTTTTGGTTAGCAGCTAACTCTTAACCACTGTGCCACCAGGGCTCCTTCAACAAATGATAAAAAAAAAAAAAAAAATACCTACTAATTCTTTTCTAATAATATTTTATTATGTTTTTGGTAAAAGTTTTGTACCTACTAATTCTTACCCATCAGAGAGCTGAAAAATATTGGGAAGAGTATGTTTGAGTAATATTTACTTTTAATTAAAGTATATTTTAGTCTATTTAGCTTTAAAAAAACAAGTTATGCAAGGCTGTAATCTCATTCAGAGCACTACGTAAGGCTAGCCAAAAGAAAACCAAATGCCATCCAAGGCACAACAATTGATCTCTTTTCACCCGGAGCAACAGAGGAAGAAGGAGAGGCAAGAAGAGGAGGATATAGAATGTATGCCTAACTGCCTATATGAGCAACTGCCTCCTTTGTCATGAGACCAGAAGAACTTCTTGGTGCCCGACTACCATTGGTGAACATTTTGATCAAAGGTTTTATAGAATTCTGATCAAAGGAAAAGAATTTCAAATTCTCATGGACTCCAGACTTTCTGAAGCCATGGAGGCTGGATAAATCCCTAAAACTATTGCCCTGGATAATCTTTAAACATTAACCCAAAAATATCCCCTAAAGTTTTCTTCAAACCAAACAATAGTTTAGCTTAACTAGTAAAGAATGTCTGCTTTGAGCATTATGCTCTTTCAAAATCTATCTATATGGGATCAAACTGACAACAGCAACTTGATAGATAGGAAACTTAGGGGACAGTGAATTTATGTTAATAGCAGAAGAGAAATTCAGAAAAGGAGGGTCAGAATGGTTGCACAACTCAAAGAATATAATCAATGTCACTGAATTGTACATGTGTTGTTGTTGTTAGGTGCCATCGAGTCAATTCCAACTCATAGCAACCCTATGTACCACAGAACAAAACACTGCCCAGTCCTGCGCCATTCTCACAATTGTTGTTACGCTTGAGCCCATTGTTGCAGCCACTGTGTCAATCCATCTCGTTGAGGGTCTTCCTCTTTTTCACTGACCCCGTTCTTTACCAAGCATGAAGTCCTTCTTCAGGGACTGATCCTCCTGACAACATGTCCAAAGTATGTAAGCCACAGTCTCACCATCCTTGCTTCTAAGGAGCATTCTGGTTGTACTTCTTCCAAGACAGATTTATTTGTTCTTTGGCAGTTCACGGTATATTCAATATTCTTCACCAACACCATAATTCAAAGGCATCAATTCTCATTTTGTCTTCCTTATTCATTGTCCAGCTTTCGTATGCATGTGATGCAATTGAAAATAGCATGGCTTGGGTCAGGTGCACCTTAGTCTTCAAGGTGACATCTTTGCTTTTTCAACACTTTCAAGAGGCCTTTTGCAGCCAATTTGCCCAATGCAATGAGTCTTTTGATTTCTTGACTGCTGCTTCCATGGGTTTTGATTGTGGACCCAACTGTACGTGTAGAAACAGTGAATTTGTATATGCTTTGCTTTGTATAATCTCAACAATGACAACAAAATAAATAAACCTTTTAATAAAAAGAAAAACCAGTCAGCTAAGTGACAGTCCAACAATGAGAAGTCCCCAAATAAGTAATCTATTTCTGTGTGGAGAATGAGTAGAAATGAGTGAACCAATCAGAAGTTCAAGAATCACGCATTCTCTTGCCTCTTGGTCAGGTTCCAGCATCTAAATTTCACTCACACTGCTCATGAAACTTAAAATAACTCCCAGACCAGAAAGGAAACAACATAAGACCCTTCTAACACTCATCTAGGGCCATCAAAATGAGAGCATATATGTAAGCACTAAAGGTGGACAGCCAGATTCTAAAAAGATGGATACTCTGGGTAACACTCCCGCATCACATGGAGCTGTTGCATTAACAAATGATAATGTTTTGAAAACATCTCTGACTGCTTTCAAGTTTGAAAAACACCTAAGAATTATCAAAACTGGTGAGCAGGTGCAGTATTAAAATTTGAATAGATGATAAGACAATTTCAAGCCACTTTTTACAGGGATCTCCTTGGTTGTACGTGTCATTAATCTACACCATGGGAATTGCTGAACTTTATGGTGAGAACTTTATCTTCTCAAAGAAAAAAAAGGAAGAGGAAATGGGAAGTAACGGGCATGTTTTATCAATGAAGCTTAGAAAGAATTAAGGTATGACATTCACAAACTATTTCCCTGTATTCATTTCCTAGGGCCACCATAACAAAGTACCACACTGAGATCAGCATAAATTGTGTGGCTGAGATCAGCATAAATTTATGTATTCTCTCAAAGTTCTGGAGGCTGGAAGTCCAATATCAAGGTACCAGCAGGGTCATGCTACTTCCTTGCCTCTTCAAGCTTCAGGCGTTCATTGGCTTGTGGCAGCATAGCTCCCATCTCTACCGTCATCTTCACATGACTGCTGTCCCTCCACGTCTCCTTGTGTCTTCAAATGTGTTTTCCTTGTGAGAACACAACTTAACCCATATCATCCCCCCTGCCCCCGCATACTACCATTTACACCTTCTCATCACTTGAAAAAAAAAAAAGGATTGTGGAAATTTTGCTTTTCCTTTGAAGAAGAACACAAAGATGGAGTGCAGCCACCCAAAAGGGCTTCTACTGGTGGTGGAGTTCTAAGGTCAGAGACGTGGCAGAGAAAGAGCCCTGTTGGGACAGGCCTGAAAAAAGAGAGGCATTTCAGCAGGTTCTCAGGACTGGGGCAAGAAACCTGCACCTGACAAGGCTAGGAAAACCCAGAATGGCTGCAGATGCTCACAGATTAATTCCCACTTTTTCAGAATGATTTAATACAAAATACCGAGCGCCCTGGAATAATGGAAGGAGGACTAGGGAAAGCAAAAAAATGGGAAGGTAGTAAGGGGGTAGCAACTGCACCCATTGTTATTTACCTTCATTGAAGAGATAGGTAGCAGTAGTTAAGTCCATGAACTCTGAAAATAGTCTGAATCCTGGCTTTATCTCCCTCCAGGTGTGAAGCCTTGGATAAGTCATTTAAGTTTTCTGTGCCTGCAGTTTTCTCCTCTGTAATAGTACTTGCCTCATAGGGTTGTTGTAAACTAATATATGTAATGTACTTAGGAAAATGCCTAGCAAATAGTAAGTGCTATATAAATATTAGTTATTATTATTATAGACATTTCTGTTATAACTAGATACACACATTCTGAAAAAAATCTCTGTATTCTACAAAAGTGTGCTCTAACAGTACGCAAAACGGGGAAGGCCAGCACAACTTGTCTAAGGCAAGGTCATGGAAGCTCCATAGACACATCCAAACTCCCTGAGGGACTGAATTACTGAGCTGAGGGCTGTGGGGTCCATAGTCTCGGGGAACATTTAACTCAGCTGGCATAACATAGTTCATAAAGAAAATGTTTTATATGCTACTTTAGTGAGTAGCGTATGGGGTCTTAAAAGTTTGTGAGCTGTCATCTAAGGTACTCCATTGGTCTCACCCCTTCGGGAGCAAGGGAGAATGAAGGAAACCAAAGATACGAGGGAAAGATTAGTACAAATGACAGATGGACCAAAAGTACTACAGCCTCCATCAGACTGAGTACAGCACAGCTAGATGGTGCCTGGATACCACCACCAAGTGCTCTGACAGGGATCACAATAGAGTGTCCTAGACAGACCTGGAGAAAAATGTACAACAAAATTCTAACTCGCCAAAAAAAAAAAAAAGACCTCACTTGCTGGTCTGACAGAATCTGGAGAAACCCCGAGAGTACGGCCCTGGACAGCCTTTTAGCTCAGTAATAAAGTCACTCCTGAGGTTCACTCTTCAGCCAAAAAATGAGTCAGGCCCATAAAACAAAATGAGACTAAAGGGGCACACCAGCCCAGGGGCAAGGACTAGAAGGCAAGAGGGGACAGGAAAGCTAGTAATAGGGAACCCAAGGTCGAGAAGGGAAGAGTGTTGACATGTCGTGGGATTGGTAACCAACGTCACAAAACAATATGTGTACTAATTGTATAATGAGAAGCTAGTTTGTTGTGTAAACCTTCATCTAAAGTACAATAATAAAAAAAAGAAAAAAATTCTAACACAAAAAAATAAATAAAGGATTTTGCAATTTAAATGAAAAAAAATTGTGATCTAAAGAAATAGGGCCAATGGAGCGAGGGGAAAGAGAATTAGAGGTAGACCTCTCAAAATCTAAGAAACCAGTAGTCAGAGTACTACCAAAAAATATATTGGTATAGCTTAAATAGACTGCCTGGTAGGCAACTTGGCATGGCTGAAAGTTTCCCGAGATGATGCTTAAAATGCACAAAGACAGCAGTGTGGTGACGATGTGGTGAAACCCATGTGAAATTGTGCACTACAGATTAGTAAGTAAACACAATTAAGCCTGTGTATACCTTGCTTCTGTAAATCCATGCTTACTGGTTAATCCACCCCTAAATGTAACCTACCTTTAATCGTAAACTTGCACAAGGCCAGGAGTGTACCCATCTGGAATGAAAGCTCCAGGTCCAGGCACTTGTTTCCAATTTTCCTAAAATGTACCATTACTAACGGTGCAATTTAGCTATTCTAAAGTTTACAATGAGAGAAAGGAGAATATTATGAACTGTATTACTTCCCATATCTAAGCCGCATGCTCTTATCTAGCTTTTTTCAGTTCTAAAATTAATTTTTTTTTTTGCCATCCCTCTGCCTGAATCCTTTGTCTTTTTCAGTTAATTTATAGCTCATGGGAAGAATTGAAGCATGTTAACAATTTTTCTCATGTTAAGATGAAGAAACTGAGGAACGAATGAGTAATTAACATGCCCAACATTACACAGCCATGCAGAGACCAAGTCCCTGGTCCATGCTCAGAAAATTGACAGCCTGTGTTAATCAATCTATTTATAGGATTAAGGAACTCAACAATGAAGTCAATATTTGAATTATTAGGAGCTTAATGTTTAACAACATGAAAGGGAAATCTTTTTTGTGGTTTGAGTATATGTTCTCAACCTAACTCTCCAATACCCAGTAAGAAAGAAAAATAACACAAAAATGTAAATAACCAAAATTAAATTATACCACCCAGTTTCCCGTTCAACCAACACAGTGATCTTCCTTTTCCTCACCCCAGCTCCCACCTCTGTCCAACTAACCCTCAAACACATGTCTATTGTGAACTCAATATAATGTCTTGCTTCTAAAGCCACTTTTCCTCCTGTAGCTCCAGTCTTGGTCAATCATCTGTCATACTCCCTTAAGCTAGAACTGATGCCTTCTTGAAATACCACTTTTTCCTCATCCGCACGCCCAATCACCAAATCAGATGGACTTAACCTCCTCTCATTCCCCAGTCCTGGCCCTCATCATCTCTCTCTAAGATGGCTACAATAGTTTCCCAACTTACCTCTTTGCCTCTCTGCCACATCTATGCTACCACTACAAGAGCGACCTCTCTAAAACACAAGACTAGCATGTCACCACCTCATGTAAGGCCATCCATTATCTGGCTGCATTATCTTCAGTCTCCTCTGGTATTTATGCTTTAATCATATGAAACTACTTAAATTCCTTAAACATGCCAGGTTGGTAATTACATCTTTGTGCCCTCACTCATGTTTCTCCCTCTACCTAAAAGACTTCTCCTCTACTCCCAACGTCCCCAGCCCAGTCCTACAAGCTTTGCAAGATTACTTCCTAGTAAACATCAAGTTTATTTTAAGAATCATTACTTTTCAGCCTAATTGGCATGACAGTTTATAAATAAAATGTTCTACATCCTACTTTGGTGAGTAGCATCTGGAGTCTTAAAAGCTGTGAGTTGCCATCTAAGATATAGCTACTGGTCCCACCCCATCTGGAGCTAAGGAGAATGAAGAAAACCAAAGGCACAAGGGAATGATTAGCCAAAAGGACTAATGGACCACAATACCACAGCCTCCCTAGACTGAGTCCAGAACAACTAGATGGTGCCCAGCTACCACCAACAACTGCTCTGACAGGCATCAAAATAAAGGGACCCAGACAAAGGAGGAGAAAAATGCAGAACAAAACTCAAACTCACAAAAAAAAGACCAGACTTACTGGTCTGACAGAGAGAGACTAGAGAAACCCCAAGAGTATGGTCCTTTTAACTCAGTACTGAAGCTCACCCTTCAGCCAAAGGTTAGACAGGCCTATAAAACAAACAATAACACATATACGAGACTAAATTGGCGCACCAGCCCAAAAGCAAAGACGAGAAGGCAGGAAGGGACAGGAAAACTGAATGAATGGAATTGGGGAAACCGAGGTCGAGAAGGGAAGAATGTTGCTACATCACAGGGTTATCAACCTATGTCACAAAACAATTTGTGTATTAATTGTTCAATGAGAAACTAATTTGCTTTGTAAACTTTCACCTAAAGCACAATTTAAAAAATTATGCAAAAAAAAAATCACTACTTCTATAGCGCCTTTACAAATCTTTACCCTTTCTCACCCTATAGAAGTGTTCCATTCTCTGTCATATATAGTGCTAGCTTAGCCCCCATAACACTCTATTGCCCTTATTCGCTTACAGACACATCGCCCCCCCACCCCTTAGACTCGGGCTCCTTGAGGAGAGTAACTATATCTAAATAATTCAGTATCTCTTGTGCCTAACATGATTCTTGGCATGTAAAAAAGCAAAACTATTGCCATCGAGTCGATTGCAACTCGTGATAACCCCATGTACTCGCAGTAGAACTTCTCCATAGGGTTTTCTTGACTGTAATCTTAACAGAAGCAGATCACCAGGCGGTGCTGCTGGATGTGTTTGAACTGCCAACCTTTAGCTTAATGGTCGAGTACAAACCATTTGCACCACCTAGGGATCTTGTGGAAACCCCGGTTGCATAGTGGTTAAGAGCTACGGCTGCTAACCAAAAGGTCTGAAGTTCAAATGCACCAGGCGCTCCTGGGAAACTCTATGGGATGGTTCTACTCTGTCCTGTAGGGTCGCTATGAGTCGAAATCAACTCTTCGGCAACAGAATTTTTTTTTTTGAGGGATCTTACATCATTCCTGGCATGTAGTTGGAGATTATTAAATTCTTTTTATTAAATGAATGAATGAAAATGACACTCATGAATGTTTCAAGTACAGGTAGTCCCCAATTGATGATGTAAGTTACCCTGAACTGCACTTATGACCATCAAGATTCTGCACCTTCTTGATAATGCCCCATGGCATCCTCCTCACGTAGATGATCTAAATCAAGATGTGAAAGTGGTATATCTACCCCCCAATATGACAGCTGTGATTCAGCCTATGGACCAAGGTGAAATCACCACCCTCAAGGAATACTACCTACAGACTACATTTGCTCAGGCAGTGGCTGCAACAGATGGAGGTACAGTAACATTATGCCATTTCTGGGAGAATTATAATATTCTTCAGTGTTTCCGGAACATTGCGTCTTCCTGGGATGTAGTTACAGGAAGATGCACACAAGATATTCGGAAAAAAATGCTGAGTTTTGCAAACACATTCCAAGCATTTGATCAGAATAATATGATAAAGGAGATCAGTGGAAAAATCATCCATATGGCAAGAACGCTGAATTTAGAACTTGATATCACCAGTGAGAAACAGCTCATAGACGACAAAGAAGGGGAACTGACAGATCGGGACTTAATGTTTTTGAAGAGGAAAGAAATAATGAGGAAAAGGAAGGAGAGAAGTTGTCAAAAGATTTTACAGTGAAAGGGATAGCTAAAGTTTTTTTTCTAAGCTAAATCAGGGGCTTCAGTTGTTTGAAAACACAGGCCCAAATGCTGATCGCTTTGCTAAAGTTAATAGGCAGATTCGGGAAGCAGTGAATACATGAAGAAAAAGTGAAAAATGACCATACAGGCAGCTCACTAATTTTCTGATTAGGAATGCAATCTAATTCTCAGGGATCATCCAGATGACCCAGAACCTTCCATAAGTGGAGTTATTACCACAACTGACAAAATGTCAACCTCGTCCAACTCTTCTTCATCCTCGGAGCAAATTTTTATGATTTGTATATTTTTTTATGTATGTATGTATGAGTTAATATTTATCTGTAAGTTTATATGTAATGTTTCCAACCCCCAAAGACAAATAAAGATTGAATTTATAAAGATACTAATAGTAAAAGGCAATAATAATAAAAACTTTAAAAAAAAAAAAGAGAGAGATATTTAACTTAGGCCAGAATTGCCTTACAATGGAGTTGTCAGAACGGAATCCTAGTCATAAGTCAGGGAGTACCTGTATCTATTTTTACACCACCTTGTGGCCATCTCTAGAAATGGCACTTTCTCCAGAATCCTCAAATCCTGTGAATTAAGAAGCATTCCCAACTCTTCCTCTATTTGCCCTCGTTCCCCACTGTCTAAAATACTCATAAAGATAGAAGACTCAACTGATCAGCTAACTTATGATAGTTGTCCTTTTACCATTAAAATGATGATACTTCAAAAAAATGAAAATTCAAGAACAATAAAAAAAATTAGGGAATTAAAAAAAGTTGCCATTGAATCGATTCCAACTCATGGTGAGCCAATATGTATCAGACTAAAATTGTGCTCCATTGTGTTTTCAATGGCTGATTTTTTGGAAGTAGATCACCAGGTCTTTTTTCTAAGGCACCTCTTGGTGGATTCAAACCTCCAACCTTTGGGTTAGCAGCCAAGTATGTTAACCGTTTGCACCACCCAGGGACTCCTAGGGAATCAACCACTTTTAATTTGGCCCATATTTATTCAAGGAAACAACTGAGTGTATACAAGTAAGGCAAAAGCTTTTTTAGAGTCTCTTAGGAAACTGGAGCCCTGGTGGTACAGTGGTTAAGAGCTCAGCTGCTAATGAAAAGGTCTGCAGTTCGAGTTCACCAGTCGCTCCCTAGAAACCCTATGGGGCAGTTCTACTCTGTCCTATATGGTTGCTATGAATCAGGGTCGACTCAACAGCAACGGGTTTGGTTGTTTTTGGTTTTTTTGGAAACTAAGCTACAGCAGATGTTACTAGAGTTAAAGTAGACTTACTAGAGCTTGTTGGATTTTCCATCATATGTCTTATGCTGTTGAGCATAATCAATTCAAACTTCCCCTTACACACATCAGAGACAAATCAGAGTCATTATAAATAACTTATTTTATTTTCCAAGCAGAAGAGTCCACAAAAATAGCTTTAAATATTACGTATAATTAAATATTTTCTTTTAAAATCAATGAGCCCAGACGACAAGCTGTCTTTTCTTCAAATGCCTGCTTAATTTCTTCTGATGTTTTCTTGATTAAGGCCAGGAGTTACCTTAAGAGCATTTTTTTCCTGTCAGTTTTCCATTCCAATGCTGTCATTTGGGGTTCAACAAAGAAAGGGGTCCTATTATCCACCAAAAAAAGCATCAGAAGAATTTGAATAGGACACCTATTCATTTATAGAAATTCCAAACTAGGAGATGCAAAGGAAATTTTTGTTGTTGTTGTTATTTTTTCATAAAAGACTCACATCTTGGCCTAGAAATTTCCCCTCAAATCTATTAGATAATTCTTGCTACTCTACATTTCTCTGTTGATCAATTTATAAATGTATTGATCATTTACTATGTGTTTAGCCTATGTTAGATATGTAGAGAAGGGATGGGCATATATAAAAAGTATAAGAAATTCTCTGGCCCTCAAGTAAATTAGCTAGAGAGATAAAACAAAAACACCAACAATTTGAGAAAAGCCAAGTTCTCAATTGTAAAAGAATAATGTTTAAGTACACAGCAGGGTTGTGGTCTAGGGTAGACAGAGAGCTATGTGGAAAAGATGGAAGTCGAGCTGGAAATCAAAGAATATGAATGGGGTAGGGGGTTGCTTTTCAGGCAGAAGTATCACCTTGGGGAAAGGTGAATAGAGGAATAATCATGGTGTGTTCCAGAAACATCATCTTTTCTAAAGTGCAATTTGCTTGCTGGAGATCATTGTAATGTTACATATTAAGGCAATGGAGGGAGACTTAAATGCCAGTTTGCATCTACCCCAAAGCACGTCAGATTTATGAGCAAACATCTTTAGGAAACAAGCAGAGGAGACCACTTACAGGTTGAATAAACCTATTCAAGGGTGCTGAGGATCCATCATAGGTTAGTGGTAACAATAATGGGGAAGGGACAAAAAAAGAAACATTAAAAAAACAATTATATTTTAATATTCAACATGGCAGTAAATGGAGTCAAAGATGATGCAAAATTCTAGTGTAAGAGAGCAGATGAGAAAGAACTCCTTTGAGCAGAGTACGGATGTGAGGTGGTAGTGGGGTATCTGAGTAGATCTATCTGAAGGGGGCTTGGAAATAAATGTTCTTCCCACTTCTGATGTTTCCTCTATATGAAGGCGTGTCCATCAGTTAACTCCTTGGCCTCACTCCATCTCCTCACTCACTCCTCCCCACAGGAAGTTGATAGGTAAACTTGGGAGCAAAAACTGGGCATGTATAGGACTGCTCCTTCCTCTTTGGTGCCAGTTGCCAACAGAAGTCTGCATTCTGCTCTATCCTGACTTGCCTAAGTTTTAAAGGGGTCTATCTAATTGGTTTTTTGATCTAATTTTACATTTGGCATTAGGAAGCCATGTGGTATAAAATGAAGCTATAAGCGACATTTTCCAGTTTGAGTTTTATAAGTCATAAAGATGGTATTTTATTCTCCATCTGTCTTACTGCTAGTCTATCTCTCTCTTTTAAATTTTATTTTGTCAAAATATATATAAAGCAAAAGATCTGCCATTTTAACCACTTTTAAGTATACAATTCAGTGACAATTACATTCACCAAGTTGTGCTACCATCACCACGGTCTATTTCCAAAAGTTTTTCATCATTCCAAACAGAAGTTTAGTACTCCTTAAGCAATAACTTCTCATTCTCCCCTTCCCCCAGTTCCTGGTAACCACTAATAAATTTTCGTCTGTATGCAATTACCTATTCTAGATATTTCGTATAAGTGGGATCATGCAATATTTGTACTTTTGTGTCTGACTTATTTCACTTAGCATAAATTTTTCAAGGTTCATTCACGTCATAGTAGGTATCAGAACTTCATTTCTCTTTATGGCTGGATAATATTCCATTGTATATATGTACTACATTTTGATGGGCACTTGGGTTGTTTCCATCTTTTGGCTATTATGAATAATATGGCGATGAACATTGTTGTACTGCTAGCCTATCTCTTAACTGGCTAAGCTTTCAGGCATGAAGGAGGAGTGCTATTATTCATCAGTCCCCTAATACTTCAGTAGTGCCCTTCAGTCAAGCAAGACCATACATGGAGGTGCTGAATTGAGAAACATTAGCATATAAGTGATAGTCAAAACTGAGCTCCTTAAGAGTGGAAAGAAAAGATGTCAGACGAAGGTGAATGACCAAAGAACTGTCACTATAGCATTCTAATGCATTCCAAGCAAAAAGACCAACACAAGCAAAGTCAGGAAGCTGTAGGAGACTATGAGAAAAAGCAATTAATGCCGTTTGATTAAACTGTAAAGTGTTTTTCACAAATGGGAGGAGAAAGTAAAGGTTAAAACTTGAAAGGTAAGTTGGGGCCAGATCTTATACAAATTTAGACATTTCTAGACAGCAACAGAGAAATTTTAAGTTTCTGAACAAATCTGTGACTATACCACTACCCACTACCCGTTGCTGTCGAGTTGACTCTGGCTCATAAACATGTGTGCTAGTCTTCTTTAAGAAACATAAACCAGACGCAACATACTGACTAGGTTGGAAAGGTAAGTGATCTCAAATAGGGAAGAAAAAGAGAAGACTACTACAAGAACCCAGAAAGGGATGATAAACCAGGATGTGTGCGGTGGAATGGGGAGAAAGAGAGAAAGGGTATGATATGAGAACTACTACTGAATTTAGTGGGCATGGACAATTATTAGTCATGGGGGATTAAGAAGGAGAGAGAGATAATTTCAAGATTTCAAACTGGGATAACACAAAGATTCATAATGTCATTAATAGAAATAGGAAGCATCTCCCCAAAAATGTGTATATCAGTTGGGCTGGGTCATGGCTCCCAGTATTGCGTGATTTTCCTACATGTTGTAAATCCTGCCTCTATGATATAAATGAAGGATGATGGATGGCGGTTGTGATAGTGAGGCAGGACTCAGTCTACAAGATTGGATTGTGTCTTGAGGTAATCTCTTGAGATATAAATGAAAGAAGTGAGCAAAGAGACAAGGGGACCTCATACCACCAAAAATCTGTGCCGGGAGCAGAGAAGCTCCTAGTCTGGGGGAAGATCAATGAGAAGGCTGACAGAGAGAGAATGCCTTCCCCTGGAGCTAACGCCCTGAATTTGGACTTTTAGCCTCCTTTTCTATGAAGAAATAAATTTCTCTTTGTTAAAGCCATCCACCTGTGGTATTTCTGTTATAGCAGCACTAGATAACTAAGGCAGGGAGTAAAAAAAGACAAATTAGTTTGGGGGAGAAAGAGTTGACGTTGAGCTGAATTTTGTCACATATATACACACCCTGCACCTAGTGCCAAAATATCCTCCATAAAAATAGAACATTATGTTGTCAACTCAGAATGCCTGAATACATCAATTTGTAGTACATGTCACTTTTTTGGGACAGTGCCCCGCTTTAACTCTGGCCTTCATACAGACACTCCTGTAAATCCCTTACATGGTCCAATAAACATGGACTATGCAACAACATTCTACCCTGCTGATGCCAAAACAAAACACTCCAGGAGAAGTGCAATTTTGCAGATTGTTTCACAGTTCAGCAGTTGCCATTTCATGTTCAGAATCAGAAGACTGCTCCTTTTTATTACAAAATAGCATATGCATATCCATCAAACTCTCGTTCCATTCCTTGTGGGGAGGGTGAATCACAGCCAAGGAAATTGATTGACCTTTATTTTTCTACTTTAATTCCATTTCAATTCAATTCAATGCAATGCCATTTAACAGGCAGGCATTTATTGCATGGCTATTTTTGCGCCAGGTTACTAAGGATACAAAGATGAATTCATCAAGACTCCTAACTTCAAGGAGCTCAAAGTCCAGCGGGTAAGACAACCACATACATAGATAAATATAATAATAAAAGTGTTAAAATAGAAGCATTAGAAGTGTTACAAAAATATAGATTAAGAGATAATTACTTCTTCCTGGGGGAGTCACAAAAAAATTACAGAATAGAAGTGACATTTGAGAAGCAGAGATTCTACTAGGGTCTGAGCACCTTATGCAGATTCTCTTATTAAATCCCCATTTTTCAGATAAGGAAATTAAGGTTCAGAGCTAAATTCTTAATCCAGATCTGCCTAACTCCAAAGCCCATGTTCTTTCAGGTGAGTAATGGTATGCCCAGTGACCAATGGGCAGGCACCACTTGTGACTGAAAGAACAGGGACTAATGTAGAATCAAGAGTGCCTACAATATGCCAGAGAAGTGATCAGTACAGTGTGACTAGTCATGAACAATGATGGGAATACTGACTAAAGATAAATATGGGAAAGTCAGCTGGGGCCAAGTTGTAAAGGGCCTAATTCCTGGCAAGTAATCTGAAATAAAATCCTGTAGGCCAGAGAGTTTCAAACTACACTCTAAGGACTTCCAGGATCCCACAACAGCTTCTGTACAGTCATGGCCACATGAGAAGTTGTAAATTTGTTATTTGTTTGTTTTAATAAATACATTGGATTGGTTTTGTTTGTTTGGTTTGGTTTTGGTCAGATTTATTTTAAGGAAAAAAAAAGTTCCATTTCTAAAAACGGTATTTAAAGAACTGCAGTAGGAAACAGAAGCTGATTGGAGACTTTTAAGAATGGGACTGAGCTCATCCCATATATGCTTTAGAAAGATAAATATGGTGGTCTGCTTTAGTAGCAATATCTTCTCTAACTAGGGAAAAGGTAGATACAACTTCTTAAGATGTATTCCAGTCCTATGATTCTGAGATAATATTCACCATAGTTTATCTTTGTTACACATTTTGAAAACATTCAGATGTTAGACTTTTCAGAACAATTGTGTTATCATATTCACAAAATTGTATTACATATTATTCTGAATATTTATTTACATAAACATAAGTTACTCTTAATATCAGGTTTTGATTTTAAAACCTGGAAGTTTTAAAGTCTAGAGAAACTAAAATCACATAGGTAGTAGATTCTAAAAAAAGAATAAATAAGAGATATGCCATTTCCGAGATTGAGTCAGTTCCAATATACTTTCAATTTTATTTATTTTTACATTGTAAAATACTTTTGGAATCATAGGATAATAGCTAGAATTCTCCCATATGCTAATGAATACTAAAAAGGAGGGTGGAGTGAAGAGTACTAGAGTACATGCAGTGTTTTCCAGTCTTATTTGACTTTCAACTTAGAAATATCTCTCAACGTTTCATGAGCCACTGGAGTCCTGTTTTGGAAAATGCTTCTCTAGGGTCCTCTTCACATACCATTGTTGGGAGTTCTCACATAAATCAAATGTGAGACATTAATGGGGTTTATGGTATTTTGATAAAAACAGAGAAGGGAGGTGAAGGAGAAGGGCTAATTGAATACGAATTTCTCCCACAAAAAATCCCTTAGCAAATCTGAGCCGTACATCACTGTGGTAGACTGAATAACGCCTGTTGTTGTATGCCAGAGAGTGAGTTCCAGCTCACAGTGACCCTATACAACCCAGTAGAACTGCCCCAGGGGATTTTCTAGGCTGTAATCTTTACAGGAGCACATAGCCAGGTCTTTCTTCTGTGGAGTTACTGGTTGTTCAAACCACCAACCTTTCAGTTAAACTCCCTTATAAGAGAGATGTAAGACAGTCAAAGGGGGAGAAAGCAATGTGATAGAGGAACCAGAGTCACAGTGATTTGCTCTGAAGACGGAGGATGGAGCTATGAGCCAAGAAATGCAGGCAGCCTCTAGAAGCTGGAAAAGTCAATCAACTAGATTCTTCCCTTGAGCCTTCAGAAGAAACACAGTCCTCCTTCGTTTTAGGTCAGTGAAACTCGTTTGGAACTTCTAATCTCCAGACTGTAAAATTATAAATTTGTCTTATTTTAAACCACTAAATTTGTGGTAATTTGTTTTAACAGCAATAAGAAACTAATATGATCTCTTAACATTTAAAAGTAGTTATTCTTCAATGCGAATGTTATTTTAAGAGGAGCAAGATATTAGCTGACATTGAAAATAATTTGGTGTTGAGGGTAATTCAAAACTTCAAACCTGTTTCTATTGAATGTCTTTTTTAAAAAGTATATGCTACTTTTGATACAATTTTAGTTAATTTAATATAATTAAAATAATTTGAGTTTGACTTTTCAATGGGATTCATTAACCTATGAGATTCCTAACCTATGAGAAGCCCATACATCTTTCCAAGACTAGAAATCAGTAGAGCTACAAGTATTGACACAGCTAGACAAAGGCATGTGTTGAGTAGAAGAATAATTGTTTATGCAGCAAATCTACATGAGAGAGCGATTTGGTCAGTAAGATAATATTTTGTTGGTATAATTCTTCTAAGCATGAGTCTAGGAAGAAGTCCAAATTGCCAGGCCACTGGGCAAAATTGCTAAGAAATGGCAGGCCTCTTCCTCCTTATTCTACAGAAAAAAGAAGAGTGGTCCTCTAGTTCACCAATTATCTTCTGATTCTTGATACCTTCAGATATATTTGTAAGCCTGGCCTCTATCATCTAGTGCAATACATAAGAATGTTAAATAAAAACCAGTTGTGATGGAGTCAACTCCAACTCTTGGTGACCACATATGTATCAGAGTAGAATTGCACTCCATGGGGTTTTCAATGGGTAATTTTTCAGAAGTAGATCACCAGGTCTTTCTTCCAAGGTGCGTCTGCGTGGACTCAAACTACCGACATTTTGGTTAGCAGCCACACACATTAACTATTTGAACCACCAGGGACTCCAAGAATGTTAAGCAGCTCCTGAAAAAAAACTCAAGTCAAATAACCTGATACACTCTCTTCATGTCAGAAGCGCGGATACAACCCAATGTGTTAATAGTTATTCACACTTATTGAACACACACAGCACAAAAGCCTTTAGACACCAAATCTGAAACTAAAATCAAAGAAATTGAAAAATTGTTCAGCCTTCTCAATACGTACTGTGACTTTTCTCTTGCACTATATCACACACTTGTTCAAAAACTAAGATGTTGCGGCTTCACCTCTAAGAATAGTGCACCCAGTCTTCACTCCAGGCAGTGAAGATGTTCAGTAAAAGGGATTTTCAGATGCATCTAGCTTTAAGGTAACAACCAAGAGAAGTGTGTAATTGATTCCCTAAGGATCCCTGGTGGTGCAATGGTTAAGGTCTTGGCTCGACTCATCAGCGGCTCTGTGAGAGAAAAGACCTGGCGATCTCTTACATAAAGATTACAGCCTTGGAAACCCTATGAGGCAGTTCTACTCTGTCCTAAAGAGTCTCCAGGAGTTGGAATCCACTCAATGGTAAACAACGACAACAATTTATTCTCTAAAACAAAAGAAACCAATACTGAAGACATCTAATAGGGCAGTTGTCAGGACTTATTATAACGTTCTTTGTGTGGCTCATGGAGTTAGGTGGTATTTTGGGGGAAAGCTGGAAAAAATTGATGCTCAAGTAGAAGAATGTGAAAGATGTGAGTTTAAACCCTGCTGTACTTCTGCTTTTATCATTTTAAATGATGATGCTTCTGAGAGGCAGTTTAATGCAGTGGTGATGAGCTTATATTCTGCACCACACTGCTGCAATTGGGATGGTGGCTCTGCTGAGTGACTTCAAGCATCCTATGTAACCTCCCTGTGCTTCCGTTTCCTCATCTGTAAAATGAGAATGATAGTATTAGCACCCACCTCATACAGTCACTATTAAAACTGAATGAATTAACATATGTAAAGTGATTAGAACAGTACCTGGACAAAGCAAGATACTCAAGATACTGCATCTATGTATTATCTCTCATTGTTTTATCTTTGCATTTTTCTCTACCTAAATAAAGCCTAACAATATTAGCTCTCAACTGTATTCTCTCCTATGGATACCCAAGGAGATACATTATGGTCTCTCTAGGGCTATAAGCCCCTTGTCTCTTATCCCTCCACACACTAACCCTGACCTCGCCCCCAGCATCTGTCCCTCAGTCCAGGCTTGTCTGATAGATTTCCCACCCACTCTCAGAAGCCTTTACACTGGCACTTCAGCCTGCTCCCCTCAGAGAAAGCTCCTCCAAGCCAGGCAAGGTGTTTCCCTCCTGCGAAGCCTCCCAGAACTATTGGTGCTGAGTAGAAAGTCCTCTACAAGATATGAACTGCATGATGTGCTGGCTGCTCCTCTCCTCATTCACCACTTCACTCCTACCATGCCCAAGCCAGTGGGTTTCAAACTCACCATGCAAAAGAATCACCTGATGAAAATGCAGCTTTCCAAGCCTATACCCAGATTCTGACTCAGTAGATTTGAGGTATGGCCTGGGGCAGGTGGTCTACAAACCACTCTCTGAAAAATGCTCCTCCTTCCAGGAAAGGATGCCAAATCTAACTCTACTGGTAAAAGAAAGGACAGGACTAAGACCACGTCTTAATCATCTCTGTACCCCTGTCACACAACACAGGACCTAGCACACAGTAGTTGCTTTATAAATTATTATTGAATGAGTAAGACTGGAAGGAAAAACAGTTGTTCTTCATAAAGAGGAATCCCAACATACAAAGGAGTACAAAGTTGCCAGAGAAAAATAAAAATAGGCATTTTTAAGAGGTCCTCCCTGAAAGAGTTCTAGGCAATGAGAATGTGAAAGACAAAATTTCAACCGTTGTATATAATTCTTTACTTTATTTTATTTTATTACTGTGCTTTAGATGAAGGTTTACAGAACAAACTAGCTTCTCCCTTAAACAATTAGTACACACATTATTTTGTGACATTCATTATCAACCTGACAACAGGTCAACACTCTCCTCTTCTTAAACTTGGTTTCCTTATTACCAGCTTTCCTGTCCCCTCCTGCCTTCTAGTCCTTGCCCCTGGGCTGGTGTGCCCCTTTAGTCTCATTTTGTTTTATGGGCCTGTCTTATCCTTGGCTGAAGAGTAAACCTCAGGAGTGAATTTATTACTGAGCTAAAAGGGTGTTCAAGGGCCAGGCTCTGGTGGTTTCTCCAGTCTCTGTTAGACCAGTAAGTCTGGTCTTTTTTGTGAGTTAGAATTGTGTTCTATATTTTTTTCCAGCTCTGTCCAGAACCCTCTATTGTGATCTCTGTCAGAGCAGTGAGTAGTGGTAGCTAGGCACCATCTAGTTGTTCTGCACTCTGTCTAGTGGGGCCTGTGGTAGTTGTGGTCCATTAGTCTTTTAGACTAATATTTCCCTTGTGTCTTTGGTTTTCTTCATTCTCCCTTGCTCCAGACAGGGTGAGACCAGCAGAGTATCTTAGATGGCCGTACACAGGCTTTTAAGACCCCAGACGCTACTCACCAAAGTAGAACGTAGAATGTTTTCTTCATAAACTATGTTATGCCAATAGAGCTAGATGTTCCCCGAGACCATGCTTCCCATAGCCTTCAGCCCAATAATTCAGTCTCTCAGGGAGTTTGGAAGTGTCTATGGAGCTTCCAGGAAACCCTGGTGGCATAGTGGCTAAGTGCTATGGCTGTTAACCAAGAGGTTGGCAGTTTGAATCTGCCAGGCACTCCTTGGAAACTCTACAAGGCAGTTCTGCTCTGTCCTACAGGGTCGCTATGAGTCGGAATTGATTCGACGGCAGTGGGTTTGTTTTTTTGTGTTTTTTTTTTTTATGGAGCTTCCATGACCTTGCCTTGGACAAGTTGTGCTGGCTTCCCAGTATTGTGTACTGTCTTACCCTTCACCAAAATTACCAATTATCTATTGTCTATTTAGTGTATTTTCCATCCCCACCACTCCCCAGTACATAATTCTTTTTAAAGTCTTTCTTCAATCAAGAAAAAATTTCTATACCTAGGAGGAAGAGCAGACATGGGTCATCATTGCCTGAAAGCTGGCCATTGAATGTGATGTGAATGAACCTGTCAAGGATTAATGATAAGATCATTAAAAAAAAAGAAGCAGCCTTGTTCTTGATCTTTTGTCTGTACTTTGCAGATTAGTTTTTATTTAAGAAGCAGCGGCATTTTGTGAGAGTTAGGATACTCCAAATCTCAGTTACTATACTAGATGGCATTCATCTTAACCAAACCACGCTTTAATACTTTAGTAAAAAAATAGCCATTAAAATCAGCACATGCTCATTATACCCTTACATCAAAGTAGACAGAAAGAGTGTGACTAGAATGACCAAAAGTAACTCACGTTTTCTGTATTGTTATTAAAATATAAGTGTACACTCCTTCGGCAGATTTCATTGAAAAACAGTCTGATCCTGAGCATTGGGGAGCCAATTGTTCTTTCCAAGTCTGCAGTGCTGACTCTAGATTATCTTCAGCACATCTTTACCAATCACTTAACCTTTCTGCACTTTCTATACCTAAAAACTTGGAATCATCAAATGAGAGTGCAGTGCTTGTCCGCTATTACACTGAAACACCAGAAAAAGAAATGAGGTAATTCTCTGCCAATAGCCAATCATGTGGACAAAGTGTTATCCAAGGAGTTATCCAAGGAGTGGTGTAAAATGTCTCTTTACTTCATGGACAGATGGTGCTTCTGAGAATTGAGAGATTATAAAATATGGGCAGAAAACAAGGAGGGAAAATGCCAGAAGCCAGAAGTCCACAGGGAAAGGAGGAAAGAACTGGCCATTATTTAACAGGGAAAGTAGAGGAATAAAACAAAGGCCTAAGTTATTACAAGGATAAAAAAAAAATGGAGAAATAGACATAGCAAATATTCTCTTTAGTTACCAGAAAAAAAAAAATTGTCATATCAACTTTAAGGCAAATGCCATTTATTCTAAAGTAATATATGTTGAGAACACTAATTTGTCATGATTCCATTAGTTTTAATTCCTACATTGGGTTTAAACAAAGTACTGAAGGTAATACAGATTTAGAATTAAATCAGCATAGCTTTCTAATACTAAAAATGTTCTGGAAACCATGGATGAGACACGGAGGGCAAGGCAGAGAAGTAGAGAACACTCACACTATTATCCCAGGTCAGGGCTAAAATATAAGTGTGTTAAATCCTTAAAGCAATCTAAGAATCTGGTAACATAACTATTTTCAGCATATGAATGAAGAGAGTGAAGCTTAGAAAGAACAAATAATTTGTCTAAAGCTATGTAGTTAATGTATATCCAATCCAACATAAAAGTTATGTCTGTCTGGAAACAATCCTGAAGCCAACTCTTCAAACAGGGATTGGACTGGACTATGAGAAGAAAATGATACTAGTGTGGAGTGAGCTTCTTGGCTCAAGTAGACACACGAGACTATGTGGGCAGCTCCTGTCTGGAGGTGAGATGAGAAGGCAGAGGGGGACAGGAGCTTGTTGGACATGGGAAATACAGGGTGGAGAGGAGGAATGTGCTATCTCATTAGGGGGACAGCAGCTGGGAGTACATAGCAAGGTATGTGTAAGTTTTTGTATGAGAGACTGACCTGATTTGTGAACTTTCACTTAAAGCACAACAAATAAATTTTAAAAAAGGAAAAAAGTTTAGGTCTGTTTGACTCTCTCATATTTGTACTAAATTACCACGTGTAAAGTAAAAACGCCAATAATTTTTTTCTATCAAAATTCTATAATTTATTATGCAGCATGGAGACATAAACGTATGAGGAAATATAGTAAGAAAAAAGATTTAAATAAATCAAGAAACCTAGATATCCACAAATAGGGGTTAAGTTAAATTATGATGCAAGAAGATGCTATGTGGTCTTAAAAAATAATATGCCAACTGTACTTAGGCTAATCAAACAGTTGATTGGGGAAACTTCTTTAGAAATGGAAGAATTAGAAAAGCACTTTGCAGCCCTTAATGGAATAATGGGGTTGTGCAATAATAATCATTGGATGCCAAAAACATTAGGCAGAATGTTGATGGGAAATGTTATAATGAGCAGATCAGGCTGACATTTCTCTGCTCATTCTTAGAATCACTTAAAGTGAAAAGAGGAGACATGTGGGTCTCCTGAGGTGATAGAGCAGGAAGAACATAACTGAACCTATGAAGAAGTCTCGCCAAAAATATTGAACCTGAATTTGATCCAGTGTCTAGATCTAACTGCCAGTTTACAGGAAATGTAAGGGATAGAGGATCAAGTAGAATGGCACCTGGAGGAAACAGTCAACCAAATCCAGAATGTGGGGCCCTCTACAAATAAATAACCCAGTTTCTTGAACAATTAATGGCTTTTTTTTTTTTTTTAAGGAAAAGAATTGTTAAAGATCAAAAGAAGCATCTAATTGTCTCCTAATCCAAATAAAACAACTCTAAAAAGACATTTGTGAGACAACCAGGGAAGTTGAAAAATGGACAGAATTAATATTCTGAGATGTGATAATGGCATTGTAGTTATAGTTTTTAAAGACCTTATCTCTTACAGATACGTATTGAAGTATTTATGGGTGAAATTACATGACATCTAGGGTTTGTTTTTTAAATACTCCAGAAAAAAAAAGGGGAAGGTCTAGATAAAGCTAGACTAACAAATATATTTCTTATAATGAAAATTTCCAACATACACAATAGCAGAGAAAATGACACAACGAATCTGCATGTTTCCAACTTCAAAATTTTGCCAGTCTTGTTTCACACTATCCCTTGCACACGTACTTTTCACTCTTCTGATATTTTAAAATAAATCTCAAACATCAGACAACATATTAATTCACCCCACATCTCTAATTGATAAGGACTTTGTTTTTTTTAACATCACCACCGCCTCATTATCATGTAATGAAGTTATTATCCCTTAAAATTAACATTGTCAAATGTTGACACGTTGGCAGAGTAGGAGAAAATTTCCAGAAACCATTTGTCCAATAAGGGCCTGATATCCAAAATACATAAAAATTCTACAATTTAACAGCAAAAACCAAGAAAGATATTCAAATGGCCAACAAGCACACAAAAAGACGTTCAACATCATTAGCTATTAAAAAGAAAAAAAAAAAACCTGTTGCCGTCGAGTCGATTCTGGCTCATGGCAACCCCATGTGACACAGTAAAATTGTCCCATAGGGTTTCCTTAGGAGTAATCTTTACAGAAGCAGATAGTCAGGTATTTCTCCCTTGATGCTGCCAGGTGTGTTCTAACCATCACTGTTTCAGCTAGCAGCCAAGCGTTTAACAATTTGCGCCACCAGGCCTCTTTAGTCATTACTTAAACTAATTCAATTTTGGTATCCTACCAGATTTATAGTAGTCCCTGGGTGGCACAAATGGTTACGTGCTCAGCTATTAGCCAAAAGGTTGGTGATTTGAAACCACCCAGAGGTGCCTTGGAAGACAGATCTGCTTCCAAAATGTCCCAGTCTTGAAAACCCTATGGAGCAGTTCTACTCTGTACACATGGAGTTGGCATGAGTCAGAATCGACTGAACAGCAACTAACAACAACAACCGAATTTATATTGCAAAATTGCCCTGACAGCTCTAAAATCAGAAATTTCCAGCGTTCCGTTCGATCTGATATTCTAGTATTCTGGGTTTTAGAGCAATAGTAGTTTAAAAGACTGCTACTTTAATTTAATGTTTCCTTCTTACCCACTACCACATGCCTGTGTTCCTGAAAAATCTTCAATTTAGCTTATTCTGGTTAAAATCTTATTTATTTCTGTATTCCAAGACTTCCTTTGGTGGTACGGCTGGTGACTTTCCTTCACGTCCAGAACAGCAAACCCTCTCTGTGTTTATTTCTCTGGTGGTTCAAATTGAAAGCAAAGCCACCTTTCAAAACTGTCCCCTGCCCACATGAGATTTGCCTTAGAATCCAGCTTCTGCACACACTTTCTCTCCTTCCCAACCTACTTTCCCAGCTAAGAATTGATTAACATATTAACTGAGCTGGCTGTCTTTAAGGGGGATGTGCCTTTTTCCAACTTAAATTTTAAATAATTTAAACAGATTAGTGCCTAAAGTTGTACCTTTACAGCAACAGTTTGGATTTAACTGAACTGGCATAATGGGGCCTTATAAATCAACACCTCTTTTTTAAAATATTTTTTCTGAATTTTTTCTTTTCAATTCTAAATGGAAAATGAAGCAAGAGTGCATAACTAGTGGAAGACCATGGAATGTTATTCTCTGTGTGAAATTCTAGAACAATTATTTTTAGTAACATCTGGGCCAAATGTTCTCACAGGACTTAGTTCATTCTGAAATTGAATACCGTACAATAATAAGATGAGGTATTTAAAATTCTGAAGTATTTTTCTACAAGCAACTTTACAAATGAATCTGCTTTTACATTTCAACAAAGTTTTAATAAGTATAGGGTGTACAATATACTGATGTACAGAAACAATAATCCTCTCTGGACGAAATAATAGAAGAAAATAATTTTTGTGACTATAAAACGATACAAGATCTACTTTTCAACTCAGCATCATTCTCTGTTAGGAATGGTTTAATGTTTCTTCTATTATAAAGCCTAGTGTTATTAAGCCATGAGGAAAATTTATGAACTGCAGAGTTGCTAGTCCAGCACCAAAATGATATAACTATCTCATCATGTGAAAACTTCCTGGGGCCTATTTTTTAATTAGCACTTAAATATCACACCTAAAGGTATACCTATAATGTCATAAACGAGACACCCCAAGAATGGGTGTTCTGAATGGATGGCATGAAATAATTTGTGAAATTTGCTTTACAAAAAATAAAAAGGCAAAGCAGCACTGGTATGTAATACTTAGGTTTTGTTTTCTGGTTTTTGTTATGTTTTTCTACAATGTATTCTTTTAAAACATCAAAGAAATCCTACTTTAGAGTTTCAGCCGTTGAACTTACACCTTCAGAAAGCTAGGTCCCTTGGTGCATGGCAATTGAGTGCACAAGCAACACCCTGGACCAGTTACCTTGCCAGCCTCTGCATAGACAAAGGTAAAACTCAGGTCTTCTCTCAAGTAGCTGAAGGAAGTCTTAAGATAACAGGGAAATCAACTATTCGACCTTGGGGACAAGAAGTGATACAGAAAAGGAGAAAAATATCACAAATAAAATATTGTACTTTGTCAAACCTTTAGTAATACTGTTCTGTGAAATATTTTTATTAGCGCATTAAGTTATAATGATTGCCTTTAGGAAGTCCTTAATCATCGTGCTACAAGTTAAATTGACTATAAAAGCTACTACATTTTGGATAAAGTTGAAAGGACTGTGCTTTTAAGAATAATGTTCTTTAATATACAGTACTGTTAAATTCTGATATTTTCATTAGGTACTTTATATGGGGAGTGTCTTCTAGATACCTAAGGCAGAACTAATAAGCAGATAAATGTTACTCTTAAGCATTCACCATACCTTTTTAACCACATCATAATGTATAAATATCATAATAAAATCTAATCCAAAATAAAGGCTTTCTCTGATCTACAAATCAACACTGCCTCCAAAAAAAAAAAATCTGTGTATTGTCTGTAGGTAAAGAGGCGGAAGTCAGACATGTCTCCTCTCTCCCCACAATCTTTGCTAATTCTGACACCACCCATCCCTCCCATGGCTCTCTCTCCTTCTCTGCTGGGTTCAATAATTCAATGCAATGGCCACATAGAACTCATAGACAATACTTACGATTATAGGGTTTATTAGGAAAGTAACAGAGTACTATTCGGGCTGAGTAACACTCAGGATACAGTTCTTCCATCAAAGAGAGTCTCTCTTCTGCTGTGCTCACTGATACACCTTTCTCTGGCCCTAGGCTTCTGTGCTGCTCAGGCAAGTATTACAAGAGTCTTTTAGCCCCTGCCTTTTTTTTTTTTTTTTTAGTAAGGGCCTAGAGGAACTCTACTCCACCAGCAAGCCTCCTGCCCAAAGGCACTTAGTTTTCTCCATTGGCCTGGAAACCCACCACATCTTTTGCTGTCATTTCTCTGCCGGCATTTCTCTCTCTCTCTCTCTACTCCTGGCTGTTCTTCCTTGGTGGCGGTGGGATTCTGTCTTTCCCATCTGTGGGGTGGCTCATTACAAAGCCCAGCAGGACAGCAAAACTGACCAATCCCCTTGGTGGGCCACAATTATTTTATTTGCACAGTCCCACACAATCACTTGGGTGGAAGTCACAAGACCATGGCTAGAAAGGCCACACAAAAATGATCAACTGCACTGCAGTACGGGAACACCAGAAATACAACATGACAATTGCTATTATTATTGTTGTTGTTGGTATTATTATTACTTGTGATACTTTCTTAAAAAGCAAATTAATCTGATACAAAAGGCACAAACCAAATGGGACAGGATTAAGGGATAAGGGACCTAACGATGTCAACAAAACCCAACACTGAGTATTAAATGATAGAATTTTCTTTTCAACTGAGGACAGTGGATAATCTTTTTTCTAAATCAATATACACAAAACTTTTTTTCTACTACATCATCTAAAGACTATGTTGTAGCTGTATTTTAAAGTGTGGTTGCTGTGCAATAGATTTCATGGCTTCTTTTCAATGTTCAAGGCAAAGGACAAAAATATGCTAAAGAGCTACATTGAACCTAAGGCCCAGTGGACAATAAATAAACACAGTTTTCGTAAGGAAGTCCTCCATCTAAACATTTTAGACAGTTGGGTGTAAATTAGGTTTAGGAGATCGTTCTAAAGAATCAGCATTAATTAAAACAGACTGAAGTATAGGAGCCTAAATCTATGACCATAAAAATCAATCTATAACTTCCATTGACCCCAAACAGCAACCTCAGATTTCACATTGAATCTGGCTAAGTCACTTGCACGGTAAACAGTAGCATCTGGCTCTCATGTGGAATGCTTTATACAATGGGCTGGTCCATAACTTCAGTCTACTTTAGACATTTAGATGCATGGGCTTAGAGCCCAGTGTGTTATAATAACCCTGAAAAGCTTTTGGCTGTGGCTGTGAACACATTAGCATTAACTTAAATCTGTTGCTTTGTTTACAACAAGAGGTATTTGCTTGTGTTTCCGCCTAAACAGAAATGGTTAAAGGTACCCAAAACCTTAAGGAGGGAAATTTACAGTGGGTACAGCAGTTATTCGCTGTATTGAGAATCTACTGAACAGCTTTTTTTTTTCTTTTTTTTGGCATTGCTCTGAGTTACATGTTTTTAAAATAAGTGATATCTTTATTTGGAATCTCTGTCAATACTAAGAACATTAATGTCTAATTTCCCTTTCCTGGTTTTTTTTTTCCCCCCCCTTCATAACCTGAAGCTTAAAATAAGCAATCATTCAGAGGATTCCTTGAAGATGTCACCATTCAGAAATGTCACACATGTGGCCATTTGTTTCCGAGCTAGAGGGTGCAAGCTGTTTAGAACAGAGTTCCAATTATTCTTGTTAAACCACTCAAAGCCACCAGAGCTATCTTCTCCCAATATATCACTATAGCTTAAAGTCTAGAATGAAAAGATGCTCTCACTGGACCAGTAGAAACTGATTATTACACATCTAGGATATAATCAGAGGGCCTCTGTATTGTAGTTAAGGTTTCCCAAAAAAAGTAATTAAACAACACCCAGTCTAATTTTGTGTTTATTGCTTTTACACACAGTATTAACATAGATAAATTACATGTGATGTTTGTTCATTTTTATAATGATTTCAAACGAATATGTGAATCTCATTCTGATCAAAACGAGGTTGAATAATTAACAGATGGACATTCTAATACCATTATGGAACAAAATAAAGTTGTATTACCTCATTTCATTATATTCGTAAGTAAGCATTGCAATATTCTTTATATTTTGTTCTACCATTCAATCAACAAGTATTCTTTGAATATTTCTTGTGAGTCTGGCATTAATTTAAAAAGAGAAAAAATAAGCTAACTATTTTAAATTAGATTATCTTCTAAATATGTCACCACAAATAGTCCTTGTGTATAGAAAGAAGATTATATGGCTCAGAAAACTACTGAAGAGAGAAGAAACTTCTAAATGTTCTCATGGTATGTGATTTGCTATAGTGAACAAGGATCCCCTCATCAATTAGGGAGGACCACATTTCCGGTAAGCCAAGATTAGAAAACTTTTCTAATGATCAGGTATTTGAAATCTCATCACATGACCCACAATGAATATATACATGTTACTGCCCCAAGAAAGAAGCCCTGGTGGTGCGGTGGTTAAGAGCTCAGCTGCTAGCCAAAACATCAGCTGCTAACCAAAGGTCAGGAGTTCGAATCTACCAGCCACTCCTTGGAAACCCTATGAGGCAGTTCTACTCTGTCCTATGGGGTGGCCATGAGTCAGGAAAATGCTCTCTCCTTTGGTTGTATGAAGGAGCTCTGTGCGGGGAGTCAGGAGACCTGGGTCCTGGTCTTGACTTCTTCATTCATCAGATGTATAACTCTGGTCAGTAAACTGCAAAACTAGGTGATGAACTACAGCAAGCCTAAGATCTGTCTCAACTGTAGGTCCCTAACTTCAAGTGCCTTTCCTGCAAAGTAGAGGCCTGAGATGTAGATGGCCTTTCTGCATTAACTATAAAAAAAAAAAAAAATTTTTTTTTTTAGCCCAATTAAAATGACACGAAGACAAGAAGGGTACACAAATGCATTAAACAGGACTTATGTGAGTGGGAAGGGGAAATGGATTTTCTTTTATTTCTTTTCATATTGGTGCATTAATTTTTGAAGAAAAGAAATTCTAAAACTTCCATAAATGAGCACCTTTACCCTAAGAAGCAAGTGGCATGAAGAGAAATGATGCTTCTTCAGTTTTGCGGCCAAGGAATCAACGTGCCCAAGCATGGGCATTTTCTATTGAGCTCTCCTTTAAAAACATAAAGTCTGGCATCTGGCCAAAAAAGGGAGTGTGGTCTAGGGGGGCCAAAAAAGAGGGGCTGGCTGGAAGAGGCAGAGAGAGAGGACCAGGTCAGAAAGAATACCTCTAAAAAATTCCTCATAATATGCTCACCTATTCTCTCCCAGGCGAGTACCAGCTGCCTAGTCTGTACTGCTTTGTCAGTTTCTATGAAATGGCTAGCAAAATTACAAACAGTGATAGGAATCTTTTACAGAACAAATCTAGCTTCAATCAACAATATGGAAGGAGGAAAAGATGGGGTGGAGCAGGGGATCTTCATTTTTCTATGGTTTCATTTTGTATGACTTGTACTGTATGTCACAGGGCTGAAAGGATCTGTAAGAACCCTCTGTATACTAGTGCTTACGCTGGTCAGTGGCAAATGAACAGTCCATGGCACTTTGGGTGGGGCAAGCTCTTGTCGTTTGGTGCTCTGACTTAAACAATCTACAGTGTTGCAAAAGGCCATAAAGGAGAATGAACCCCACATAAGCATACTTTCTTTGTTTCTATCCCACTGTCTTTCCCACCCAAAAGTTTCCACCAATGCCTACATGTTTCTGGAACCAGTCTTTGGCCCCAAAACTTGCAGTTTGTGCAGAGACTCACCGAAAAGACTAGAAGTTATTCCTGAAAGGAAAGAATAAAAATTTTCCAGGGCTTTAACACATAGCCTAATTATTTGCCTATTGTCTTTCAAGGGCACACCCTACAGCTTGACCTAAGACCCTATCAAGCGTTCATAAAAAAGTGCCCGGACAAATAAACCATTCTCCTAAATTCCCATTTACACCCCCTTCCAGCCACATACACTTCTTTTCATTCTCGAAAACAAATTTAGTGTTATGTGCCTGGAAGGAAAAGTAAGACGTTATTGGCTGTATCCCTTTGCCTTCAAAGAAGACCACACCTAAGACATCACAGAAATAAGACTCTCCCGATACATAAGTGTGGGAATGATTCAATCTCCTGTAGCACGCATCCTTTTCCCAAAGATGAATTCTTGTTATCAGCAAGCAAACGAACAAAAGAAACCCCAGTGTTTAGAAATCTGTACCTCTCACTTCTCGCTACTGTTTAATTGGGTTTTTGAAGCAGGAAAGACAATTTGCTTGCTGGGAAAGGGAAGGGGAAAGAGAACTCCATCCTTCTTCCACTGGAGGCACCTGTTCTACTAGCTGATACCACCTCATATCAATTTTAACCATTAAAAAAAGACAATACACCAACAGCACTGCTGTTTATCAGAAACTGATCAAATCTGTGTGCTCTTAACTGCTGTTTCACCCTGCTTTCTCTCCCATCACCTACTCACCCAAAGCAGAAGAGGGGTGGCAACCACCGAATACTTCTGCACAGACACAGCCGCTCTTAGCACCAGTGGGGATCCTGACTAAGGAGCCGCCACCCTCTCTTCCCTCTCCCGCTGCTCTAACATTCACTCGAGTCTGGAAACCTGAAGTCAATTTACTTCAACTAGATCTAAAAAAAATCTGCCCTACAATTACAAAAACAGAAAATGCAGATCAGAAAAACACATCCCGTGGAGAACAAACCAAAATCAGGGTTGGGGACCATTTGCACAGCTGCTCTGCCTATGAACTCCAGGGTGGCACAGAAAGCAAAGCCGCCTAGCCTAGATCCTGGGACGGTATTTTACAAAGGGCTTCCAGCACCCCCTTCTCATCAACGCCACCACTTCCTCCCAGCTTCCCAATCGCTCTGAATAAAGACCTTCTTGAAGCACTTACTGGGAGCAGCAGCTTCTCTCCGCAATGTGCCTGTGAGTCAGGAGGCAGGAGGGGCCCCAGGGCAGGGCAGACGGGAGAGCCCCCGGCTTCCCTGCAGGCTGATGTCTATGAGACAGCAGCCTGGGAGCCGACTTTCCCATCACAGCCTCAGACTGTAATCCATGTGCTTTCGGCGGGCCAGTCCCAGCTGCCCACAGAGCACCACATGATCGGCTCTGACATCAGATCAGCCAGACGCGACAGCCCATCCGCCAGCCTCTTCCACACTCGTGGCTTGCATCGTTTGGGAGGTTTTGGTTTGCATTTAAACAGGTGGTACCGAGTAAGGAAGTGCTGTTTTCTCCAAGAGAAAAAAAAATTTTATTTGCCCGGTTCCTTCTGTTTTTAACAGGAGAGGGAAAAAATAAGCAAGAAGACCATTTGGATTTGTTTGCAGCCAGAATCTATCAGATAGATGGGAAGTAACTGGAGTTCTACATCTGGTTCAGGGAAGCCAAGGAATGAGCTACTGTCAAGATGCCAAAGCGGTGGGAGTGATTCCATCTGCAAATCACTACCACCACCATCCTACCACCTCTCTGTAGATGGCCTTTTAACACAAGTTTAAGTCATGAGCTATTGGTGGGATCTGTGGGGATTTTTTAAAGTTAGGCACCATTGCTTTTAATTCACGGGAGATCTCAGGGAGGTAGCCACCAGACTCAGTGCCATATCCAACAGTTCCATGGTGAGGAGACCCACATACAGTTCAGCAGAAACACACCAACAGACCTAGACAGACAGAGAGGGAAGCAGGCAGAAAGGCAGGATCATCTATTCATGTTTGCATTCATTCATTCAGTAACCATTTATTGATCACCTACTATGTACCAAGTGCAAAGGGAGACACCTGAAGGGGGAGGAGAGGGTGAATAACAGCATGCACATTTTCAAATAAGATTGATTTTTATCTGGCACCATGGTCTCTTAATTCTACTTCTGTAAGATGAAAACAAGGATGTAATAGACTTATCAAGGTTCCTTATAAAATGTCCTGTGTCTAATACTGAATCTGAAGGTTAACAAAACCTTGTTTTATCTTAACTCCATTATGATAAATGGGAATAAAGATGAGATGTAAGGTAAGAATAACCAAAATCATTAAATCTTTATAAAGCAACGTTCTAGAAAAGTTAGGCAACAGTGACCAGAAGTGTCATTCTTCCCTAGCAGAGAGAATTCACTTTCTTCAACTACTTTAACTACATTACTTCCTGTGTATTCAGTCTATCAACTATATTTCAGATATTTGTGTAGAAACAGGATATCCCTAACCAGCTTTTCAACCCATTAAGCACCGTATACGTCACTATAATTTACAGTGACTTTTTTTTTTTAAACATACTCATTGCTGTCAAGTCAGTTCTGACTCTTAGAAACACTATAGGACAGAGTGGAACTGCCCCACAGAGTTTCCGAAGAGCACCTGGTGGATCTGAACTGCCAACCTTTTGGTTAGCAGTTGTAGCGCCACATCACCAGGGTTTCCGACTTAAACGTAATAGGTGTTTAATAAACATTCAGAATGAATGAACTGACTCAGTTTATTCTTTATCTGGCTAATTCCCAATAGAGACCAAATGGCATTTATTGCTTTGTAGAATCTCATACTGAATCCATCATAGACCCAAGCAACCTGTTCATCTTCTCGGGGAAAATATCATAAGCTTGGTACAAAATAAAAAGATGATTTAAATATTATACATAAAATCACAAATAGATGTGTTATTTCCATAGTAAAGACATTATGCACATTCTATCTTACAGTATTAATAAATAGTACAATCTACTCTAAAGGTAAGGAATAAAGACAAAGAAAATAATGAAAGACAAGAATTTTCATGTTTTGTGATTATTCTGTGGGAAAGAACTTATTTTAAAACTAAGATATAAGAAAATGATAGTTTTCTGCTTGAAAAATGTATTCTGGGATTTTTTTAACCTTTAACTTTGTACAAACCCTAACCGTGAACATTTTTAGATATCACTTTAAACACTGTACCAACACTCACAGAAGTGATCTTTTGCCACTTTTTCTTACTCTATGGGGCAAGTAAAGGGAGAAATTTAGCCTCACAGAAAAAAAATGCTTCTTTCAAAATCTATACAGCTAAGAATAGTTTAATACTCAAAAGACTGTCACCGCTATTGATAAAGCCCTAGTTTAAGCTTCCATCATTATTTACCGCCTCACTACAACAACTGCTTCCTCTTTGTAATCCATACAGCAAGCAGAATATTCTTAATCCAACTGAATCACACTTCTATTCTTCTTGCTCAAACCTTTATGAAGCAAAATCAAAGCAGCCGGTGGTTTTCTATCTCATTTAATTCCTTATCATGGTCTCCAAGATCCTTCATATAGTGTATAAATATTTCTAAAGTGACTTTCTTCACTAATAAGTATCATAGTGAAAGTTACTCTTCTTGGCTGAGTTATTGTTCTTCAAGTAATTAATATTTATTTTCTGTAATTGACTTTTTAAATGAGGATAGTTATCAGAAATGGAATTATTGAGGTGGTGGCCTTCCATATTCAGCATTTAAGCTAACTGTGTAGTTGCCCATCCAAAGGCTATAGCTCTCAAACTTCCTTACAACTGGATATGGCCTCGTGAGCAGAATTTCAACCCTCTTGACTTAACAGAAAGTTGTTTGTCCTGGACTTCTTTGTCTCCCCTCATGCAAGATGGAACACAGATTTGGCTGTGATCTAACTTTAACCACATAACTTGGACACCTAGGGGATGGTAGAGCAAAAACAACAGAAGAAAACTGGGCCCCAATCTGACAACATAAAGCAGAACTATCCTGCCAACTGGACCACTCATGCTAATCTACTGTACAAGAGAAAAATCGTTTTTTAAAGACACTTTGTTTTGGTACCTCTTTGTTACAACATTTTGGCTTCTATCCTAACAAATTCACAGGGTCTGAACTTTTTTTTTTAATGTTACCAGGATAATGTTCCTTTTATTCATTCCATAAGCATTTATTTGGCATCTCTCTAGAAGGCGGTTTCTTACACACACTGGAGAATGCAAACCTCTATAAGATCTTGTCCTTCCCTCCAAGAAATGTTACCAGGAAGACAAGACAATTCTTGATTCTCTGTTCCTCTGGGCTGGCCCAGCACTTCTGGGCAGACTGCTAAAATCACAGTGGATCCGAACTTTTTAAGACTCCTAATTCATATTGCCCAATTACTTAGCAGAATACTTATAATCCAGTGATATTGCCACCAGTTTGTAGGCAATTATTGTTTTACTACATTCTTGTTAGCATTGAGGTTTATTTCTTTGAAAGAAATTCTCCTAATTTGATAAGGAAAAAACAGGATATAGTCTCTTTTTTGTTATTAGAAGGTTGAACATGGCTCAACATTTACTATTTATTGGTATTCCATCTTTCAAGAGTTGTTTGTTCATATTATTTTTATTGGATTTTTAGTATTTGTCTTGTCCATTCTGCTGTGTTTCATTATCTGCTTTTCCATCCTGCTTTTGTGAAACATGTTGAAATGTTTTATTGTCATCAAATTTTTTAATTTTTCCATTGTAACATGTTCTCTTGAAAACTCCCATAGTGCCAAAATTTTGAACCCTAAATACCACTCCCCACTAAAAAGAACCAAAGCCCTTTGGAGAAGAGGCTGATTTTAGGTCTGAGACAGAGAATGTATAAGATAAACCTAGGACATTGTCTTATGCCAGAAAACAAGAAAACTTTCAAAGAATATTGGGGTCATGTCAAAAAGAAAAGGGAGTCAGCTTAAAAAGGTTCCCAAGGGCCAACTTCATCAAAACATCTGTTCTAGTTACTGTGGCTGTGTAACAAGCCCTGCCAAATTTAGCGGCTTAAAACAACATTTATCTTGCTCTCGAATCTGCAGTCTGGGCAGGGCTCAGTGGGTCAGCTGATTTCTAGTCAGCATCAGCTGAGCATCTCAAAAGCTAGATACTAGAATCTTCTGAGGGCTCACTCATCCATATGTCTGATACCTGGACTCAAACAGCTAAGGGATGGAACAATTAGGGTTTCTTAGCTATCTCACTATATCTCTATGTTGTCTTTCCATATGCTATCTCCAACATAGTGGCTTCAGGGTGGTTGACCTTCTCTAAAACCATGTGTCCCCAGAGAGAGTGCCGGACAGAAGCTGTATCGTATATTATTACCTAGCCTCAAAAGTCATGCAACAAAGCTTCTGCTCAGATTCATACTTGATGGAGAAGTGTTAACACCACATTATAAGAAGAGCATGAGGGATGGAATACATTATTGTACCTTTCTTTGAAAATACAGTCTGCCACAGCATGAAAAAGAACAATTACTATAATCAACTAAAGCCCTCGAAGATATAAAAATACTAATGATACTTAGTAATGATACTGTCTGGAAAGAAGAATGCTCCTTAGGAGCGAGGATGGTGAGACTGCATCTCACATACTTCGGACATGTTATCAGGAGGGACAAGTCCCTGGGGAAGGACATCTTGGTTGGTAAAGTAGAAGGCCAGAGAAAAAGAGGAAGACTCTCAAAAAGATGGATTGACACAGTGGCTGCAATGATGGGCTCAAGCATAACGATTGTAAGGATGGTGAAGGACTGAGCAGTGTTTCCTTCTGATGTACATAGGGGTCACTATGAATTGGAACCCACTTGATGGCCCCTAATAACAACAACAATGGTACTAAACACAGAAAGAAAACCAAAAGTATTTGCTGATAATTGAGGTGGCTATTGTATCAATTTCTCACTCAAAAACCGGTACAGAAAGAGCTTCAAAAATTAATTCTTTTTTCTCGTGGAACTCTATTTCAGAGTAGTAACAAATAGACCCAGTTGACAAGGAAAAGCTCTTTGTTACAGAAAAATCTTAGTTAATGAATGTAACCATAGTGAAATAACTCATTCAGGCAAAAATTAGCAGTAGATCCTAAAAGCGTTGTGTATAAGGCTGATAAGGGAATGTATATTAATCTATTGATAAGATATTAGTACACAGAATATTTACTCATTTCAAGGGGAAAAATCATAACTTTGCAAAGGAGCGATCTGGCTATTTCCATATTACCATTAATCCAGTGACCAATCTTAAGCATCAAAGCAAATAAAACAGCTAGGCATTAAGCAACTCGATATAACACAATATAATGTTCACAGCATCACCCTTGAAATGTTCTTGACAAGAATATTTTACCTGACCTTAGTCATACCTTTAGGAAGAAATGTCTAGGTTACGGGAAATATAGAGGTTAGATAAGCAAGTTAAACTAAATTAGGAGGAAACAATCATAAAATCTAGAAGGTGACAATAAGTGAATGTCATGAGAAAAAGAGATGGGAGAAATAAGAGCAATAACAGCCAAATGGTAAGAGCCATGCAAGTCCTTGATTGAATTTGGGTTGAAAAGAATTACCTGAAAATAACACTTTAGCTACAATTGAGGAAATCTGAATGTGTACTGTATTGGAAATTATCAAGGAATTATTTTTAATTTGTTAAAAGTGTTAATAACATTTGTGCTTAGTTAGGGAAAAGGTCCTTATTTGAAGATACCTTTTTTTTTTTAACTAAAGAATGTGGAAACCCTGGTGGCGTAGTGGTTAATTACTACAGCTGCTAACCAAGAGGTCAGCAGTTCAAATCTGCCAGGCACTCCTTGGAAACTCTATGGGGCAGTTCTATTCTGTCCAATAGGGTTGCTATGAGTCAGAATCAACTCGATAGCAGTGGGTTTGGTTTGGTTTGGTTTTACTAAGGAATGTAGGATGAAAAAAAAGCAGAAAATAAAGTATGATAAAATGTTAATAACTGGTAAACTTAGATGATGAATACATGGGTATTCCACATACTATTATTTCTAGGCGTGTGTGTGTGTGTGTTTATGTGGGTGTGAGGAATTTTTCATATGGAAACATAATAAAACAGAAAAGTTCTCCCAAAATCCAGGGGTTTTCTAAATATTCACTTCTAATTTTTATGACTTAATTTTTTTTAACCATTTAACTATTTAAATTACCTGAAACTTTTTTGGAGTATTCTATTTTTCTCCAAATATCAGGCGATAGTCCTAGAAAATTTATTAATTTCCTTCCTTCCCCCAATCTTAGGCCTATTTTGTCTTCTATTAATTATCGATATATTAGCATCTATTTCTGAGATAACTATTCCACTGACTTGTTTACATCAACAACAGTTTATATCAGTGTCATTTTAATTTAATCATTGCAGCTTTATGTAATAAAAAACCACCTAAACACCATATTTCTCTTTTAACTTGAAGTATTGCCTGTGTATTTTTGCCTATGTATTTTTCCTTTATTGTCTGTATTTTTCCAGATAGTTTTTTAAATTATTTCTACTGGCCCTACCTCAAAAAAAAAAAAAGAGTCCCACTGGGTTCCCTCTGCCACACACACACACACACACACACACACACACATTGGGTTTCTGAATAAAATTGAATTGTGAAACATTATCTACAATACTGACAATGAATCCCACTCAAATTTTAAGAGCTCTGGTTTTTATTTCCTCCTTATATTAAGTTATAATGTGTTTCCCACAAATTCTCCAACCCCACTGGTTTCAGTTCTGTCCTCTAGAGCTACATAAAATTTGTGTACTCCTCTCCCACGAGCATCTGAAGAGAGCAATTATGTTCCCAATTTATCCAGCCATTTCCTACTTGACATGATTTTCACTTTGTTCATCACTCTGCTCACCCACTTCCGGATATGCCCCAGTTTGTCAGTGTTTGCTTTTTAAATGTGGGACCCAGATTTGAAGATTCAAGGCTCCAAATGTTTGTGGCCTGAGACGCACAAACTTGGTAAGATTATCATTTCCATTATTCTGGACACTTAGCTGTCTAGATTTGCATCTCTTTTCCTTGGCAATTCTCTACGCTCTTAGCTCATATTGAGCTTGCAATCAACTAAAAATCACTAGAATTTTTTCACTGAAATGTTCTTAAAATAGACCTTATCATCTCGCACATAAACAGACGAATCCTGAATCTATTTTTATATATTTTTTATATTCATCCTTGTGAAATTTTTCATCTTTTCTGTACTGGTTCATCATTTCAGCTTAGTTTATAAATCCTAATTCTATTTTCCAAGGCATTAAAGCCAGGGCTTTGAACTGGTTCTTCCCAGTTCAATCATGGCTGAGGAAGCGACACTGGAACGGACCTGAATTTTTTAAATTTGGGTGAACCAAAACTGTAACCAGAATGGGAAAAATTACAGGTCAAAGCCCTGCTAGAAACTTAATCTCAGTCTCTCTGCAGAAGGAAGATGTGGCAGTCTGCTTCCATAAAGATTTATTTACAGCCTTGGAAACCCTAAGGGGGTAGTTCTACTCTGTCCTGTAGGGTCACTATGAGTCGGAATAAACTCGATGGCAGTGAGTGTGAGATACATGTTCATATAAACATATATATATATATATTTATAAATGTAAAGGAGCAATCATTTAACTCTTGGTGAAAAATGATCATCTAAACAATGCCATCTCAACCCATTATGTTCCCAAGAAGCAGCAAATTCTATGTCCTATCCTTTTATACACCTTGGATTATGTCCCACAGGAAATATCTCTAATTCATAAACCACAACCTAAAGGAAGGATTGGAGATAAAAGCAACAATCAAAAGTCAGCAACTCCCTCTAAACGGTTTACCCAAAATGCCTTTTTTGTTGTCTCCCAGGCACCTTAAAGTTAAATTATCAAAAATTATCATCCCTGTACGTCTCTTGTTTTCCTTCTCACCCAGTAGCCCAAATCAAAAACCAGGGAGTCATCCTTTGTCCCCACTTCTTATAGCCAAAACATCACCAAATCCTAGAAAAGTGCACTCAGTTTTTTACATTTGTCTCCATCCTGGATTGCTGGGGGGAAAAGCAATACTCACAATTATTATCTGAAGACTTCCACTTACCCTTACCCATTCTCCACACTAGAACAACAATTATCTCTCCAGAACAATATCATTAGGACGCTCTTTCTCCAAGCTCTTTAATGGGTCTCCATTGCTCTCAAGATAGTGTCCTAAGATAAGATAAACTATATAACTGGGAGCTCCTAAAAATTAAACATTTATGCTCACCCAAAGACGTCACCAAAAAAGTAAAAAGAGAACCTAGAGGCTGGAAAAAAATGTTTTTGTCTATGACATATCTGACAAGGGTCTAATTCCTAGAATCTATAGACTACTTCAACACCTCAACAACAAAAAGATAAATAATCCAATTAAAACATAGACAAAGGATATTAACAGACTTCACCAAAGAAGATATTCAGGCAGCTAACAGACACATGAGGAGATGCTCCCAATCATTAGTCATTAGAGAAATAGAAATCAAAACTACAGCGAGATGACATTACTGGCGCTAATCAAATAAATGGAAAATAACAAATGTGGGAGAGGTTGTGGAGAGATTGGAACTCATATGCACTGCTGGTGGGAATGTAAAATGATATAACCACTATGGAAAATGACATGGCACCTGTTTTAAAAGCTAGAAATACAGATACCGTATGATATAGCAATCCTACTCCTAGGAATATATCATAAAGAAATAAAAGCCATTACACGAATAGACATATGCACACCCATGTTCATTGCAGAATTATTCACAATAGCAAAGAGACAGACACAACCTAAATGCCTATCAACAGAGGAATGGATAAACAAATTATGGTACATACGCACAATAGAATACTACACAATGATAAAGAAAAACAATGAATTCTCAAAATGTCTCACAACATGGATAAATCTGGAAGGCATTATGCTGAGTGAAATAAATCAATCACAAAAGAACAAATATTATATGAAACTACTATTATAAAAACTCAAGAAAAATAATCTTTGATGGTTACCAGGGAGAGGTAGGGTGTGGAGGGGAAATCACTAACTAGATAATAGACAAGTGTTAACCTTGGTGAAGGGAAGGACAACACACAATATAGGGGACATCAGCGCAACTTGACCAAGGCAAAGTCATAGGAGCTTCCTAGACATATCCAAACACCCTGAGGGACCAAATTACTGAGGGACCAAGGGACTGAGGGCTGGGGACCATGGTGTCAGGAGGTATAACATAGTTCATAAAGAAAATATGCTACACCCTATTTTGGCGAGTAGTGTCTGGGGTCTTAAAAGCTTCTGAGCAGCCATCTAAGATACATCTATTGGTCCCATCCTGTCCGGAGCAAAGAAGAAAACCAAAGACGCAAGGAAAATATTAGCCCAAAGGACTAAGAACCACATGAACCACAGCCTCCACCAGCCTGAGCCCAGAAGAACTAGATGGTGCCTGGCTACCACCACCAACCACTCTGACATAAATCACAATAGAGGGTCCCAGACAGAGCAGGAAGAAAAATGCAGAACGAAATTCAAATTCACAAAGCAAGACCAGAGACTGAAGGAACCCCCAAAACTATGGCCCTCAGACACCCTGTTAACTCAGAGCTGAAGCCACTACTAAAGTCTACCTTTCAGCTGAATATTAGACAGGCCTATAAAACGAGCAATAACACACATGAAGAACATGCTTTTTAGTTCAATCAAGTATACGAGACCAAATGGTCAACACCTGACCAAAAGCAAAGACAAGAAGGCAGGGAGGGACAGGAAAACTGGACAAATGGATATGGAGAACCCAGGTGGAAAGGGGGAGAATACTGACACACAGCAAGGATTTCAACTAATGGCACAAAACAATCTGTGTGAAGATTTTTGAGTGAGAAACTAATTTGCAGTGTGAACTTTCACCTAAAGCACAACAAAATCTAAAAAAGATTAAAAATGCCTAGAAAACCCTATGGGACAGTTCTACTCTGTCACATGGGGTCACTATGAGTCAGAATCAACTCTACACCATTAAACAACAACAGATACTGCAGTGCACAAACCAGATTTAAAAAACTGTTGCCAATGGGAGCTCACTAAGGAGCTTATATTTTGAGTTATGTTAATTTATTTATGTAAGAATTATAGTTATGTAAATATACAGCATATCAGATGATAATAAGTGCCCTGGACAAAATGAAGCAGGGATGGGGAGCAGGGGGGCAGTCAAGGAAGGCTTCACTGAGAAGATGACATTTAAACAGGGGAGGTTAGAAAGCAAGCTATGTAGGCTGGAGAAACACTGACAGTATGGCCCCAGACATGCTTTCAGCTCAGTATTGAGATCACTCCTGAGGTTCATCCTTCAGCCAAAGATTGAACAGGTCCATGGAAAAAACAAGACTAAAGCGGTGTACCGTCCTGGGGCAGGTACTGAAAGGCAGGAGGGGACAGGAAAGCTGGTAATAGGAAACCCAGGGTTGAGAAGGGAGAGTATTGACACATCGTGTGGTTATTAACCAATGTCATAGAACAATGTGTGTACTAACGGTTTGATGAGAAATTAGTTTGTTCTGTAAACCTTAATCCAAAGTACAATTAAAAAAAAAAAGAAAGCTATGTAGGTACCTGGGGTAAGAGCATTCAGAAGGAACACTGGTTGCAAAGGCCCCAAGTCAGGAACATGCCTAGAGTATTTAAGGTAAAATGAGGCTTGTAGGAGGAGATAGAGTGAGGATTTGGGGGATCAGTCATGTGTGGGGTCATGAGCCACTATATGAACTTCAGTTTTTACTTTAAGTGAGATGGGAGCTACTGAAGGGTGTTCAGATTCTGTTGGTCTGAACTGAAGATACTTTTAAAGAAAACATGAGAAACCATTAAAAAAAAAAAAAAAAAGTAGTGTCCTGAAGAGGCTTTACATAATCTTGTATGAGAGAGCTCCTGCTTTTCTCTCTGGCTCACCCTCATGCCCTCACAAACTGTTCTCACACCACACTCACTTTCCCAAGTAAGCATGCTCGTGCATGCTGGGACTTAGCGGGTGCTGCTCCCCCGATTGGAAAATGGTTTTCTCTTTCTTTGCTTAGCTATAATTCCAATTCAATCTATAGGTTTTAATCTAGATATCAGTTCTTCCAAGAAGCCTCTCCCTAACTTTTTTAGTCTGGGTTAGGGGTCTCTTCTCTGTGCTTTCCCTGTCATTTATTAATACATATTTACTATGGACACTCTGTGGGGCAGTTCTACTCTGTCCTATAGGGTCGCTATGTGTCGGAATCGACTCGACAGCACTGGGTTTGGCTTTTGGCATGTACTTATTATAATTGCCTTTTCACTTATCTTTCACCACCACTAGGACCACAGGATCACCTTTGTTTTATCAGGACCTAGCACATTACTACACACATGGAAGGAAATCAATAAAAAAATTATTAAACAAAGGAAATTAAAAAGGTAGAAAGTGTAATAGAGATACTCAGTACAAGGTTTTAGGAGGCAGTTCAATGCATGGATTTTGAGTGTAATGAACAAAATGATAGCCCCATTGTTTACAGTATTTTATTCCCTATTAAGGAGTAATTTGGACTTAGGACAAATAAATCCCACAAAATATGTCTGTCACCAAAACTAGAATACAGTATCATTACTAATCATAAGGTGGCCTGAAAATATGGACTTTTAGATGTTAGATTTAAGGGTTAGATGTTTTTATAGTCTATTTTAATGGACTGTCATATCCTGGTGACTCAGTCTTCCTCCCTAGAGGGATATAATAGACTGCGAGCTCTTTGAGAGAAGGAACTGGTCTTGGCTTCACATCTTATTGAAATTTTAACTCCTAGCAATTTACAGTGCTTTTATTTGACACACACTCCAGTTCCTTGGCTGAATGAAGAGATGGGTGAATGAGTAAATTGTATCGTACTGCTTCCTGGATTATTTTCTATTGGTAGTTCATTTCACATCATAAACGATCTGTGGGTTTGTGCTCATTCATTCAACAGGCACCTACTATGTACACGTATCTAGGCTAGTGTGAAGGTCAAGGTTATGTGTCATTTTGGCTAGGGCCATGATTCTCAGTGGTTTGGCAGATATTATGTAATCATCTTCCATTTTGTGATCTGATGTGAACAGCCAATCTGTTGAAAAGGGAGTTTCCTTGTGGGGTGTGGCTTGCATCCAATATATAGATGGATGCTCTAGCAAAGTTCGCCCTCTCTCAATCCTGCATCCAACTTGTCATACTCTGACCTCTAGATCTTAGGACATGAGCCAGCACCCTGCCATCTGACCTGTAAATTTTGGGGTTCACCATCCCCTGCAACCATCCGAGTCAGGAGATGCCTCCAGCCTGACCCCTGACCCATGGATTTGGGATTTGCCAACCTCCACAACTACATGAGCCATTTCCTTGAAATAAATCTCTATATACTGTCTGTTTGTGTGTGTGTGTGTGTACATGTTTCACTGGTTTTGCTCCTCTGGAGAACCCAGGCTAAGACAGCTAGGAACTGAGACAGGTTATGCATTGTAAGTCATAATTTACGCCCTTTAAGCCTTTAAGATTAAACTGGTCATTCTTTCTGAGCCTGTCCCTGGATATTGATATCTATCTGACTTCAGGGTCTGTAGCTCTTGTTCATCTTTTGTAGAGAAAAATACTCTCTCACTTTCCCTGAGCACTGGGACCAGAATTGATTATCATCATATCAAGTCTCTGAGTAATATATCCAAAGATGAGGCTTTTGAAAATGGAATTTGCACTATATGCAGTAAGAACTGGGGTTAGGAATGGAGCACAGTAAAAAAAAAAAAATTTTTAGAGATGGATAATTTCAATCCCTTTCCTATAATCATTGGAAAGTAATGTCCCACAGGTAAGACAGCTTCTGCAATAGCCTAATACTCTCTGTCCCCACTTCGTTTATTCTGCAATTCAGGCTCCAAAGGAAGTAGAGTTGGATTTGCAGGAAGACGGAAGAAATTAAGACTTACACAGTATGTACTATACACTATCATTCATGCTTGACGTTCTTTATCTTATTTGATCCTCAAAACAAACTATTGTTATTTTCATTTCATGGATGGCAGAAGGCTTGAAAATGTTAGTATTTCCCAAAGCCATACTGCTTGCAAATGCCAGGACTAGGATTCAAGTCTAGTTTTCTTTTTTCTCCTGATTATACAACCCAGGCTTGTTCCATTGTTCTATTCTTCCTCATCATTGCTTACAGAGCCAATTTCTGCTACTGTCTCTTCCTTAGAAAGAGCTTTGTTACTCTGAAATCAAAAATCTATACCCAAACCCTCAAGTTGGCAGGCAAATGAGGCTCCTGACTGTAAATTCATTCTTCAATGAAGGCACTTAAGGCTGATTCCCACTGAGGATAAATTAGGAGGAGCAGAGGAAAGGGGTTCTTACCTCTGCATTCAGCACATCCTTGGGCTCAAAGAGAAACAGAGCTACTGACTGACTTTAAAGAAAGAAATTAAACCTAAGGCCTGAAAATCACTAAATGGAAATTCAAGCTTGGATATTGTATGTCCCTAAAAACTCACTAGGCCCTGTAGACTTAATTATACTTAAATTGGTTTTGCAAAAGTTATTGTTATAGGATTAATTTTACTTCATTTTCTAGGAATACACAAAATAATAAATAACTGCATGCTGTCCTCTTATGAACCATTTCATCAATTAAATATCATCCAATAAATGATCTTATCTCTTTTCCAGACAACAAGGAGACTTGTCTATTAAAATATGCTATCAAATCTATCAAACTCTTATAAATGAAATCTTAATATACAGCAACTGATTTTATAAGATACTGAAGTTAGAAACCTGTGCAAATAGACTATAACTACTTGAAAACTTTCCAAAGAATTTTCATGGCCTTTCAGACCTTGTCTGAAAATGCAATTTACTTTAAGAGTTCTATTTTGCATTGCTGAATACATCTTCCAACACCTAGGATGGGAAAGTAGTCAACAATTAGTTACTCTATAAACCCCACAAGGGGTGGGGGGGGAAGCCACTGATTATTCAATAGAGGAAATCATTTCTATCTGACCTTTAGTTTTCTTATATATGAATGATGAAATTAAAATCAACTCTAATGTTATTTCAGAGCCCTGGTGGCACAGTGGTTAAGAGTTTGGCTGCTAACCAAAAGGTCAGCCGTTTTAATCTATCAGCCGCTCCTTGGGAACTCTATGGGGCAGTTCTACTCTGTCCTATGGGGTAGTTATGAGTCCAAATTGATTTGACCGCAACAGGTAATGTTATTTCAATTTTTGAGTTTCTATTATTTGGTTACTCAGTAATATCATAAACAAAAATAAAAAATAGTTCTTATCTAAGTTTTAAGAAGTAATGATATGATGAGATAAAATTCTTAACAAGGAGTTTGAGGGTAAATAATAAGGTTCTGAATTGTCTTATAACTATTTTTCTAAATTATTATTTGATAACTAATGTGCCCTAAATGTAATAAAATTCTTTGAACAAAATATAAATATTATTCTACTCTTTTATATCAATATTTTTGCCTCACCTTAATACCATAACTTTTGTCTTATTTCATTTTAACGTCTTGGACAAAAATATCGAATAAATGGTGTCACAAGATATGAAAACTCAATTTGAAGACTTCCTTATATTTTTTAATACTTGTCTTCTAACATTATAAGTTGAGGGAGTTCTTCTTAGGGTAAACCACATTCTTAATGGTTTTATTTTTAAAATTAGGAACAAAAAGAATGGTAAGTTTCATGTTACCCTAAAAAAAAAATCTAGCTTTGAGGTAACAGACGGGAGATTTAAAAATACTGCACCCTTTTTCAAAGCATTCTATAATAAGCATATATTAGCTTTGTATTGAAACAGCAACAAAAAAAACAGCATATACATGCAAATAAAATTCACATCCTCCTTTAGATCAGAGAAATTTTTTCCTGTTGTTCTCCTTCCCTCTTACTCTTCATTTCTCCATGTTTCTAATATGAAAGAACAAAGCAACGAAGCAATGAAGGGGAGAAATTACATAATGTGCAGAGTCTATATGTTTCTTTCATATTTTGTATCAGAACAAATGTTATTCTGCTATAGTTAGCAAAAAGTATTAATTTTTGTGGGACCCACAGTGAACACCAAACACCTAATATAATGACTATACTAGCAACCATTTTCTAGTTCGCAACAACGCTGATCAATGTAGACTATTATTCAGTTTTAATGTTAAAAGATTTCAAATTTAGCTGCAATACTACCAGTAAATAAAAATGTTTTCAAGTCCTTGAAATGCTCATTAGTTACTAGGGCCAATTGTGATATTCTCCCTGATGTAAAATGTACCTAATGGCCTTCTGAAGTAACTGTGCGTGCATTAGGATGTGTTGAGGAACAAAAGGAAATGTGGTTTATGTTCTTTAAAAGTAGTTATCAGCATCTATTAATTACACAGGAGTTCATGGGGGTGCAAATGGTTAACACGCCTGGCTGCTAACTGAAAGGTTGGAGGTTCAACCCACCCAGAGGGACCTAGGGAGAAAAGCCTGGTGATCTACTTTAAAAAAACCAGCCATTGAAAATTCTATGGAGCACAGTTGTACTTTGATACACACAGGCTCACCATGAGGCAGAATCAAAACTACGACCAACCGTTCTGACAGGAATTACAACAGAGGGTCCCAGAGAGAACAAGAGAAAAATGTAGAACAAAAGATCAAATTCACAAAAAAGACTAGGCTTCCTGGTCTGACAGGGAATGGGGGAAACCCCAAGACTAAGGCCCTAAAACGTCCTCTGACCTGGAACTGAAACCACTTCCAGAGACCACCTTCCAATCAAATAATAGACAAGCCTATAAAATAAACAATAACACCTGAGAGGAATGTGTTTCTTAAAACAATCAATCACAAGAGATCAAAAGGGCAATATTTGTCCAAAAGCAAGGATGAGAAAGCAGGAAGGGTTAGAAAAATCAGGATGAAAGGAAATGGGGAACCCAGGGTGGAAATGGGGAGAATGCAGATGCATTGTGGAGAATGAAGCCAAGGCCATGAAACACTTTATGTACAAACTATATAACGGGAAACTAATTTGTTCTGTAAACTTTCACCTAAAGCACAATTAAAAAATTAAAAAAGAGTGATCCTGAACATCTAAAAAAAGAAAAAACACTTTTTTCCACTTGCATGCTATTCTTATAAAAATGTGGTCACTTAGGAAAAAAAAAAAGGAATCAAATCTACAGTAACTGGAACTGGGAGAATTGCACACCTATAAAAACCAAAAATCAAACCTGTTGCCATCGAGCCAATTTCAACTCATAGCAGCCCTGTAGAACAGAGTAGAACTGCCCCACAGGGTTTTCAAGGCTGTAAATCTTTATGGAAGCAGACTGCCACATCTTTCTCCCGTGGGGCAGCTGGTGGGTTCAAACCATTGACCTTACAGTTTGCAGCCCAGTGCTTAACCCTTAGGCCACCAAGGCTCCTTTACACATCTATAATGTCATAAAATTTATCTTATAAAGAACCAACTACATGATAAATTTACATATATATATTTCTATTACTTATAAAAATTAAGGGGCTTGGAAATTCTATTTGGTAGATTTCTAATGTTTTCAATTCCCATCTCTAACAGGCAGCTGCAGAGGTAGGAAGAGTTTCTCTTTACCTCCACTTGATTTTTCAATACTTATGATCGTGATCCCTAAGAAGCTCCCAGAATAAGGTCAAGCTTTTTACAAATGGGTATCCATATTGTTCTTTCAGGTTCAAGGAAACTTTGTCGTCATCTGGTCCAGCCAGTCTTATAGTGGGGAATCCCATCTACGACGCTCCTAGCGGATGGCTAACCAACATCTGCTTAAACATACAAAGCACAGACTTCTCTCTGCTTCACAAGGTGGCTTATTCTGCTCTCGAACATCTCCAAGTGTTAGAAAGTTCTTGTGTTAAACAAAATTCTGCTTTCTGCAACCTTCAGCCAAAAACCTAATTCTACCCCCTAGAACTACATGGAATAAATTTAAGACCTCTTCTCAATAAAATACTTTTTCAAGAGAAAGATTCCCAGGTATTTTAACAACTCTTTCCGTATCCTTCAGGCCCCATTTTTTTCAGACTTGCTCCAATTTATCAAGATCCTCTTTAAAATGTGTCAGCCAGAAAGACCTCCTCAGACACTCCATAAATCTGAATAATACAAGAACACTAAACTTCCCCCAAAAAACCAAATCTGTTGCCATCGATTCCAACTCATAGAGACCCCCTAGGACAGAGTAGAACTGCCCCATAGGGTTTTCAAGGAGAGACTGGCAGATTCGACCTACCGACCTTTTGATTAGCAGCCAAGTTCTTAGCCACTGCACCACCAAGGCTTCACAAAGACACTACAAATAGTCCTAATTATAACATTTTCTGAGGAAAAGGTACTTGTTATTTCTGCCCACCCTTATGGACCTCTAAGTGGAACGGGGGCAGTCAATGGTGCCACCACTCAGAAAGAAAATCCTTCTGTCAGTATCCCCTCATTCTTTGGGAAATCTTGTCAGTTGGGTCAAAAATTAATAAGGTAGACTTTAAGATGAAATGGTTGGATACCTGGTTTCTTCATGAAGATAACTGAGTACATCATCAAGGATAAATCATTTCTATTTACTTCAAAGTCATTGTGGATGAAGAATTCATTAACTCTTCTCAAAGGTAGAAGTTAATTTAGTATTTTATCACCTTTTTATGTCCACTATATTAGAAGAGGAAACAAGGCTAATTCTTGTTTAACAAGGGTCTCCTGCTGTTGTCATCTTAGGTAACTCTCTGATGCTGTCTCCAAGGATCAGAAAGGGAGATTTGCCTTCAAGCCTCATGGTTCCTGACCTCTCTCACTCCTTGTTCGTTCTTTTTCTCTGACAGCACCTCTCGTCTTATTCCAAATGCTGTGGTCTAGAGCCATGCGGAAAGCCTGGTGGCATAGTGGCTAAGAGCTACAGCTGCTAATCAAAAAGTCAGCAGTAAAATCCACCAGGAGCTTCTTGGAAACTCTATGGGGCAGTTCTACTCTGGCCTATAGGGTCACTATGAGTTAGAATTGACTTGACCGCAGCGGGTTTGATTTTTTTTTCTTTAAATGGTCCAGAACACAGAGTTCAAGAGTACAAATTGTACGGGAATTTAGGGATATAAACTATACACATCTGAGGTAAATCACTGGCTAAGATTTAAAGCTTTTAATGATCACTATTGTCCTTGGTGGCGCAGTGGTTAAGAGCTTAGCTGCTAACCAAAAGGTCAGCAGTTCGAATCCACCAGCTGCTCCTTGGAAAGCCTATTGGGGGTAGTTCTACTCTATCCTATAGGGTCACTATGAGTCAGAATTGACTTGACGGCAACAGGTATTGTACTTGTTAATCCATATTGCTTCTAGTCCTATCCCCAGAACCAGAGTAAATTCTGTTGTTATTAGCTGTCACCGACTCCTGGCAACCTCATTCACAATGGAACAAAACATTCCCCAGTCCTGAGCCATCCCCCTAATTGGTTGTAGATTGAACTGTTGTGATCCATATGGTTTTCATTGCCTGATTTTTGAAAGTAGATTGCCAGATCTTTCTTCCTAGTCCATCTCAGTCTGGACGCTCTACTGAATCTTGTGTAGCATCATAGCAACAAAGAAGCCTCCACTGACAGGTACATGGTGGCGGCACACGAGGTGCATTGGCCAGGAGTCAGACTCAGGTTTCTCTCATGGAAGGTGAGAATTCTACCACAGAGCCATCAATGCACCATAAATTCAACTCTAAAATAACGTAAGTATTCTTACTTATGTATCCCTGTAGCCTGTTGAAACAGACTTATATTTCTAGTATGTCCTTCACTTCTTTAGTCTCAGATCATGACTGTTGCCCTGGTAACCGTCTGACCTACTGATTTGAAGAGTGCCCTCTGTGCTCTTCCTCCAAAGATGCCCAACAATTTTAGTCATCAGCTATCGGTTTACTTAAACCTCCATTTTGATCTTCCTATTCTGGATGCCTTTCTCTCAACTTACGTCTTTTCTAGTTTTCTAACACTTTATGATTTTCTAATAAACTGTGAACTCTACGCTTAAGCTTACCTGTGCAAAGGCAGGAAGGTAAAAATGCCTTAGACATGTCATGGACATGACAGATACAAGACCACACAGCAAGTCACCTCCTTCCAACTAAAACTGCCCACCCACAACAGGAGTGGCCACTGATCGGACCAGAGTGAGCACCTAACTCAAGAGCAGCTCCTTCACAGCCTGGCTTTCCTGAAGCATGAGTTGGTCTGGCTTAAAGGACATTTCCTGCTCGGGCAAAGAACCAGCTCCCTCCAAAATCTTTACTGAAGAAGGAAGAGAGGATTGAACAGGAGGGAGGAAAGAAGAGAGCAGTTATGCAGAAAGACACCAGAACACAAAGTCTAGATCCTGGATATTTACAATAAATCTTTTAATTTTAAGATTACCTGAGTGAATTCCTTCCTTGCAACCAAAAAAAAAAAAATCTTGATGCAACATATTTTAGGAGCAAGCAATACAGGAGTCTACCCTGATTGGAGGGTTTATTCAAGGGAGGTGCAGAAGGTAAGTTTGAAAGAGTAGATTGAGTTCTTCACATGTGAAGAACTTTGAATGCCAGCTATATTTTTTTCTTTTTAATCTAATCTTACTTTCATGTTGCCATTGCACATTTGGAAAACCTTAAAAACAAAACAGCCACTATCAGTTATGCTAAATAAATTAAATTAATTTGCAAGAGGTAGATACGACTTAAGGAGCCCTGGTAGTGCAGTGGTTGAAGCACTCAGCTGCTAACCAAAAGGTTGACAGTTCAAACCCACCAGTTACTTCAAGGGAGAAAGATGTGGCAGTCTGCTTCCGTAAAGATTATAGCCTCGGAAACTGTATGGGGCAGTTCTACTCTGTCCTGTAGGGTCGCTACAGGGCAGAATAAGCTCAGTGGCAATGGGTTCAGTTTTTGGTTTATATGTAACTTAAATAACATGAATAAAAATGTTTGACATAATAAGCAGATGTTGTTCTCTAAATCTTTCCTTTTTGCACATGCGAAAAAGATGTAGATCTATACCCACACCTCATATTGTCATATTTTTTACACACAGTGAAGAATGGATTTTGGTTAACATTGTAAAAAGTTTATAGGCTATTTCAAATGAGATTGATTTTTCTTGTAGAGAAATTTAAAAATTTAAGGCTTTATTAGTTTTGGTTAACACTGTAAAAAGTTTATAGGTTATTTCAAATGAGATTGATTTTTCTTGCAGTGCAATTTAAAAATTTAAAGCTTTATTAGCTTTGTTTGGTGAGGCATAATAAATGGGTCTGCTTTATAAACATTTTTTAAAGCATAGCCTAAGTAGTAAGAAAGTTTAAATAACGTACCATAGTATACCATACCATGCCATACCAGTTGCCATCAAGTCAGCTCTGACTAATGGCCACCCCATGTGTGTCAGAGTAGACCTGTGCTCCATAGGGTTTTCAATGGTTGATTATTCAGAGGTAGATTGCCAGGCTTTCCTTCCAAGCCCTCTAGGTGGACTGAAGTCTACACCTTTCAGTTAGCAGTCCAGTACATTAACAATTTGCACTGCCCAGGAACTCCTTAAAGGAATAAGAAGCTAAAATATGTTTCATCATCTTTAGTAGTGTGCTTAAAATATTTTTAAAACAAAATACTTTAGTAAGTTATGTTCCTGGGCTCTCTCTGAAGTAAAGGTTGGAATAAAGCTGAAACCTTTTACAAAACAATATTCAGAAAAAGAAAGAAGTCCAATTTTCCAAGGTGCTATCAACTTAGAATCTACCTATAATGCAGTAGCATTGACCACTGAGGATTGCTAAGATTGGAATAAGAGAAAAGCTTTCAATCAAAAAATAACACTTAATGGTGCTATTATTTCCCAACGTCCTTCCAGAACGTATTGTAATCCTCTTTCTACAAATGTGTGTCCCAAGTGTACAGGAGACACAGAGAATATTTGCATCATTGACCATGGCTTTATTCACCTTAGTGTGCCCAGTATTCATTATTGAATATCAGGTTTTGCTTCATCTTTTTAGGCTTCATGTGAGTAATAGCCATTTCTCCCAAGAGCCTCAACCAGTGAGGGCAACCAGGAAGGGTATTCATAATCCAGACTGAGACAAGCAAAGACATGTTAGGCATCAAGAGGAGGTAGCCACAAAAGAAGCATGCAGGCGTGGCCACTAGATAAGGGTAAACGTGCCCACCAACAACCCAGATGTACCTACTCTTCCCTCATCTGCATACCCAGCTCACAGAACCTTTCAAATAAACATCTCTCTAGAGCAAGCAGCTGCCTCTCCAAAACTCCATTTACTATATTATTATTTTTAAAACTCCTTCTCTTCCCATGCTTCTTGTTCTTTTCCTCTTGGTTTATTTTATTGGCCAGTATGTCAAACTGAGTAAACATTTCCCAGCTCAGTCACATTATCTGCTTTGTCTATCTATGCACACTTGCAATTGCTCTTAAGGCAAGCTATATTTTTCTATAAGAACAGATGAAGTGTACACTGTGAAATGGAATGTGAGGATCAGTGAGAACCACCTCAGGGAGGACCAAATAAAATCCAATCAAATACGTTCTAGAAGCAAAAGAAGATGGTTAATGTGGTATTTTTATCCACTAATTTTAAAGCTTACAAGTTGCCATTGTTGATAAGCATTTGTCTTTTAACCTACTCATACAAAGATTCCATATATATTTGTAGGACCATTATTTGTCATAACAAAAGACTAAAAACAGCTTAAATGTCCATCAGTACAGAGCTGGTTAAATAAATTAGTTTACTCATGCAATGAATGGATACTAGGCAGGTGATTAAAAAAAGAATGAGGTAGGACTATATTTCTGCTATGGAAAAGCTCCAAGGAATAATAAGTGAACTTGAAATTTTAAAAATTTAGCTTTAGTTCTTTTTACTACAGTATAAAAAGTATGCCAGAATATGAGTATAAAACAATATAATTATCAAACATATCAATATAAATATATCTCATAAACATAAGTTGAGGGCAAAATTGTCAAAGCAAATAATCAAAATACTAACAGTATGTAATCATTAATATGAAATTTTAAAGGATGAGAAACAATTTTGTCTACTGTTAGGAGCATATACTTATGAAATAAAAGTACAAAGAAATGCATGGGAATGATAAAGACCAAATTCAGAATAGCTGTTACCCGGAGGAGAAGGGGATGCAGTAGGAAAGAGGTATTGGGTTGAACCATATGATGTTGCCGATATTTAACCATTTTTGACCTACAAAAACAATATCATATAATTCGACCACATGTGTAAATGGTCTTCAACTACATTAAATAATTTTTATTTCTTTAGCAAAACGGTGAATATGCATGAATTTACAAGAACCCACGTGGCTCCACCATTACTTAACTCTGTGATACTAGACAAGTAATATAACCTAGTTATGTAACTTGAGAATAGTAATAATACATACCTCAAAGAGGTACCATAAGGATTAAATAAGTTAATATACGTGAAGCACTTAGACAAAGCCTGACAAAGTCATTATTGAGATAGCAACTATAATTTTTATAGCCCTTTTTATGGCTAGAATATTTCATGAAAATGTTTTTCACTTCTAATTATGGAAAACTGTAAACATAAACAAAAGTAGTAGTTGTTGTTGTTAGGTGCTGTTGAGTCGCTTCTGACTCATAGCAACCCCACCTACAACAGAATGAAACATTGCCCAGTCCTCCACCATCCTCACAATCATTGCTATGTTTGAGCCCACTGTTGCATCCACTGTGTCAAGCCATCTCGTTGAGCATCTTCCTCTTTTTTGCTGACTCTCTACGAAGCATGATGCCCTTCCCCAGGAACTGGTCTCTCCTAAAGACATGTTCAATGTAGGTGAAATGAAGTCTTGCCATCCTCGCTTCTAAGAAGCATTATGGCTGCATTTCTTCCAAGACAGAATTGTACATTCTTCTGGTCGTCCATAAAATATTCAATATTCTTTACCAACACCATAATTCAAAGGCATCAATTCTGCTTCAGTCGTCCTTATTCATTGCCCAGCTTTCCCATGCATATAAGCCAATTAAAATTCCATGGCTTAGGTCAGGTGCATCTTAATTCTCAAGGTGACATCTTTGCTTTTTAACACTTTAAAAAGGCTTTTGCAGCAGATTGGCCCAATGCAATTTGTCATTTGATTTTTTTTTTTTTTAATTTTTTATTGTGCTTTAGGTGAAAGGATACCACCTTGCTGCACACCAGTCCTGACTTTAAACCAGGCAATACCCCCTTGTTCTGTTCAAAGGACTGCCTTTTGGTCTGTGTACAGGTGCTGCATGATCACAATTAAGTGTCCACAAATTCCTATTCTTCACAACGTTATCCATAGTTTGTTATGATCCACACAATTAAATGCCTTTGCACAGACAAAAAAACACAGGTAAACATCTTTCTGGTATTCTTTGCTTTCAGCCAAGATCCATCTGACATCAGCAATGATATCCTTCATTCCATGCCCTCTTTCAAATCTGGCTTGGATTCCCGGCAGTTCCCTATGTATTACTGCAACTGTTTTTGAATTACTTTCAACGTAATTTTACTTCTATGTGATATTAATATTATTTGATAATTTCTGCATTCCATTGGATCATCTTTCTGTGGAATAGGCACATATATGGATGTCTTCCAGTCGGTTGGCCAGGTAGCTGTCTTTGAAATTTCTTGGCATAGAAGAGTGGCCACTTCGAGCATTGCATACATTTCTTGAAACATCTCACTTGATAGTCCATCAATTCCTAGAGGCTTGTTCTTCACCAATGCCTTCAGGGCAGCTTGGACTTCTTCCTTCAGTAATACCATTGGTTCTTGATCATATGCTACCTCCTGAAATGGTTGAACATCGACCAAACCTTTTTGGTACAGTGACTTTGTGTATTCCTTCCGCCTTCTTTTGATACTTGCTGCATCATTCAATTTTTTGCCTGTAGAATTCTTCAATATCGCAACTCGAGGCTTGAATTTTTTCTTCAGCTCTTTCAGCTTGAGAAAAGCCAACCGTGCTTTTTCTCTTTTGGTTTTCTAACTCCAGGTCTTTGCACATTCCATTATAATACTTTACTCTGTCTTCTTGAACAGCTCTTTGAAAATCTTCTGTTCAGCCCTTTCACGTCATCATTTCTTCCTTTCATTTAAGCTACTCCACTTTTAAAAGCAAGTTTCAGAGTCTCTTCTGACAACCATTTTGGTCTTCCTCCCCCCTTTTCTGTCTTTTTCTCATGTATGATGTGCTTGATGTCATCCCAAAGCTTGTCTAGTCTTCAGTCAGTGTTCAATGCATCAAATTTATTCTTGAGAGGGTCTCTAAATTCTGGTGGGATATACTCAAGGTCGTACTGTGGCTCTCGTGGACTTGTTTTAATTTTCTTCAGCTTCAACTTGAACTTGTATATGAGGAATTGATGGTCTGTTCCTCAGTCAGTCCCTGACCTTGTTCTGACTGATGATATTGAGTTTTTCCATCATCTCTTTCCACAGATGTAGTCTATTTGATTCCTAGGTATTCCAGCTGATGAGGTCCACGTGTATAGGCACTATTTATGTTGTCAAAAAAAGGTATTTGTAATGAATAAGTCATTGGGCTTGCAAAATTTTATCATGCGATCTCTAGCATTGTTTCTATCACCAAGGCCAGATTTTCCTACTACAGATCCTTCTTTGTTTCCACCTTTCACATTCCAATCACCGGTAATTATCAGCGCATTTTAGTTGTATGTCTGACCAATTTCAGACTGTAGAAGTTGGCTAAAAAAGTCTTCAATTTCTTCATATTTGGCATTAGTGGTTGCTGCATAAATTTGAATAACAGTCATATTAACTCGTCTTCTTTGTAGACATATGGATATTAAGCTAGCACAGACAGTGTTGTGGAAACCCTGGTGGCATAGTGGTTAGGAGCACCACTGCTAACCAAAAGGTCAGCAGTTTGAATCTACCAGGCATTCCTTGGAAACTCTGTGGGGCAGCTCTACTCTGTCCTTTAGGGTGGCTATGAGTCAGAATCGGCAATGGGTTTTTGTTTGGTTTTGACAGTGTTGTATTTCAGGATGGATCTTGAAATGTTCTTTTTGATGATGAATGCGATGCTTTTCTTCTTCAATTTGTCATTCACAGCATAGTAGACCATATGACTGTCCAATTTATAACTGCCAACATCAGTCCCTTTCAGCTCACTAATGCCTAGTATATCGGTTTTTATATATCGGTTTCATTTTTGACTACTTCAATTTTCCTTAATTCATATTTCATAAATTCCAAGTTCTGGTTACTAATGGATGTTTGCAGCTGTTTTTTCTCATTTGAGTAGTGCCACTTCAGCAAATGAAGGTCCCAAAAGCTTGACGCCATTCATATCACTAAGGTCGACTCTACTTTTGAGGAGGCAGCTCTTCTCCAGTCATATTTTGAGTGCCTTCCAACTGGAGGGGCTCATCTTCTAACATTATATTGGGCAACATTCTGCTACTATTTATAAGGTTTTCCCTGACCAATTTTTTCAGAAGTAGATCACCAGATCCTTCTTGTCTTTCTCTCTTACTCGGGAAGCTCGGCTGAAACCTGTCCACCATGGATGACCCTGCTGGTATTTCAAATGCCAGGGGAATAGTTTCCAGCATCGCAGCAATAAACAAGCCACTATAGTATGACAAACTGACAGACAAGTGGTGGAACAAAAGTACAGAGAATAGTATAATGAACTCAAATGTATGCATCACTTTGCTTCAACAATAAGCAAATAATGACCAGTTATGTTTCATTTCTACCACCATCCTCTTCCCAGAGATACACATTGGATTATTTTAAAACAAATCTTAGATACCATATCAGTTCATCCACAAATATTTCAGTATGTATCTTTAAAATATAAGGATTTTTTTTAGGACATAACCAAAATACCATTATTGCATTTTAAAAAGTAATATTATCAAATATTCAATCACTGTTTAAATTTCCTTACTTGTTTCATAAATACTTATACATAAACATTGTGTTGTAATATTTATAAGTGTATAGCTTGAGGAAATTTACAAAGTGAACACATCCCTGTAACCACCACCTAGAAGAAAAGATAGAACTTGCTTTACTTTTTTTTAATAATTTTATTCAAATCAGGATCCTTACAATTGGCTGACAGCCTCTTTCACAGCAATTGTTCAAACAATTTTTATATTAACATTAAAATGATGAAGAAAATGAGCCTGTTCTATTTTTAAGACACTATTTGTTAACACTGACGGTTGGAACGGATTTCGGAAATTCAATAGGGCAAGTTTTACTTTTCGTTTTTTTACTCTCTTTAGTGTTCACTTTTTGCCATATGCATATATTAGGTTTACTCAAAGAAATAAAATTTGCTAGTACAGCCTTTTGCAGCATTACCATAAAAAATAATGTTTAAAAAGGAAATACCAATGAAAATTAAAAACAGATTCAACCTATGGTCATTAAAGTATAAAAACCAAAAAACCAAACCCACTGCCGTCGAATCGATTCCGACTCATAGCGACCCTATATAGGGACAGAGTAGAACTACCCCATAGAGTTTCCAAGGAGCGCCTGGCAGATTCAAACTGCTGACCTTTTGCTTAACAGCTGTAGCACTTAACAACTATGTGACCAGGGTTTCCCATTAAAGTATAGCATATACCAAATGATCTAAGTGCAACTCAATATACAGATTCCCTTTAGAATGCACTTGTTCCTTAAGTAATCACAGTTGTTTTCTAACTTAACTACTGTCGCTCTATTACTTGGGTTACAAACCCTCGGTCTAAATTGAAATGAACATGTCGTATTGGTATGCCAGTAATAGAATTTAAAGATCTTTAGTCTGGGATATCGTAGTTAAGCCCACCTTAAGGGCATTGTGCTTGAGTGAAGATGCAGAAGGAAATTCATTTCCTGTCAGCCTTGCTGAGGGCTCATGGGCTTTCCAACTGCAGTGTTTTCACTGACTTCTAAGGACTGGGAGCAGTGGACGGGGGCTCTGGGAGCACACTGCCACCTTCTGGCAGTGTTCCTGGAGGAAGAAAACTTTGAAAGGTGCTCTGCAACAAACCCCTTGTTCTGGGAAAACAGAAAGTCAGGCTAGATCATAATTTCTTATATTTTCCTCCCACTTTAGAATTTTTTTTTTTAAATTGTGATTCAGACAATATTATGAAGAGATTGTCTGAGAACATAATTGTGAAAAGGTCTAAAATGAAAATATATGTAAATTTATGTAAAACAGTCTATTAAATCAATGCACGTTCCTGGACTTTGAGGAAAATGTAAAATCTGGTGGTAAAAATCTGAGAACATTTGTACAAATGAGATCATTATCTGAGTAAACAAGAAGCAAATGAGAAATCTATGTACTATTATACTGCACTGTCAATAAGAGTAAAAAGGCTGATAAAAAGGCAGAATCATAAAAAAAATAATAAAAGGAAATTATAGAGACTTGTGTTACCCTGCACTACTTAATTATCTCACATTTATATTATCAGTCATAGAGAATATACCAGGACCTCACCAAGAGAGTGGCTCCAAAGGTCCTGGAAGACAGTTTTGATAAGCTGGGATCATGCAGACCACCTGTAGGATAATGCTACTATTCAGCTATATGCATCCCCTCCCTAATGGAGTCAGCTTTGCTGTTCCCTGAAGCATGCTGGGGATGAACTTGGGATGGACTCGGGCTAAGGTACAAGGCCGGGAGTGGCATGACTGGGCCAGTGGCCGAGGCTGAGGAATGCCTTAGCAACAAGAAGGAAAATATCTGGGCCTGGACGTTAAGTCCCTGGGAACACTGACTAGCCAAGAACATGGGAGAAAAACAATGAGCCTTGGTCCCAGCTGAAATGGTATATAACCTTGGGTCCCTTGCTAGGTGGTTGCAGAAAACACTCCAGCTGGCCACCACTGGAGAGCGGCTGCTTGCCTGTATCAGGAAGTTTCCCCAAACGTATGAATCTGGAAAGGGCTATGTGTCAGTTCTTCAGCTTATCTGCCAGGATGCACAGTGAGGGTCTTCCCTTGCTGGGGCTGTCCCCAGACACCACTGAAACTGAACGATAACATAGTAAACTTACACAGGAGCAAGGTTTTATTCTGGTGGCACAAGCTGTTTGTGATTGGCTGCTAACTTAAAGGTTGGCAGTTCAATCCCTTCCAGCAGCCTCTGAAAAACAGACCTGGTGATCTACTTCTGTGAAGATTATAAGCCAAGAAAACCTTATGGAGCACAGTTCTACTCTGACAAACATAGGGTCACCATGAGTTGGAATCGACTCTACCCCAACTTGTTTGGGTTTTTTGTATTGTCTTGTTATTTGGAATTTGTTTTTGTTGTTTTGGGGCTGTGTGTGTGTGTGTGTGTGTGTTTGGTGGGTACAAATTAGATTTCCCTAAATGTCCAATTTGATGTAAAGAACAGGCAACTTAAGCTACCTCAGCAGATCAGAAATCAGTGTTAATAGTGGCACTGCCTGTAAATGATGGTGTTGAGAAGTCACACGTCGTTATAAATTCAATTTCCCCATACAAAAAATTAAACAAACAAATATATGCAGTTCCAGGCAATGGAGTGGGGGTGATTATATGATAGTCAGCCACTCCCATATCCTACTCCCACTCCCCAAACACAAATGGGAATAATCGGAAATAATCTAGGTGACAATCATATTGAAGGCTTGTATCCATTCTCAAAAAATCAGTTCCATGACACAGCTATTGCAAGGGACAAGTAAGGCACAGAGTATCTGTTTCAGGTGAGGTAGATATGATGAATCCCTTAAGGAGAGGGACTGCATTCTATTTGTCTGTTTCCCCAGTCCCTAGCATTATGTGGGCCTCATTGTATCCTTCATAGATGTTTTTTCAAGTGACAACTGAATAGAAGTCATAATATTTCAGGATGTGGCTTCTGGAAGCCCCTACAGCAACAGGATGCTGACAAATTTTAACTTACATTTATTTGTAAAATGCTTTATCCTTTTCAAAGGACTTTTATATGAATAGCTGACTTCATTCTTAAAGCAATCTTGAGAGGTAGCTAGAATAGGTTTTATTATTACAATTTACAAAAGCTGACCAAAACAGTGCAGGACTTCCTAAGGATACCAAGATAGTTAGATAGCAAAGATGGGCCTCGGACTTCGGTATACTATATCCAGGGGCGGGTTAACCAATAAGCATGGTAGGCACCAGATTTCATTGAGTAAAGTACACACAGGCTTAATCGTATTTACTTGGTAATCTGTGATGAGCAGTTTCACATGGGTTTCACCACATCTTTGATGTGATGGGGGACAGGTCAAATTGTTTACTGCAGATTGGTAAGAAGGCACCTACCTACCTTGCTTATTGGGTAATCTGGCCCTGCCTATATCCAGGACTCTTTTCCTCACACCATGCCTCTATTGAGCTATCAAATTCCAGTAATCACAGAGGAGAGCTTGGCGACGGCCACTATCTCAGGCCACTATCTCACGGAGGTCTCAGCGTTATCAGTAGGACCTTGGTCTTATTTGTAACCAAGATTGAGATCAAATGTCTTGATAATCCCAGAACTAGCTGTGGCCCCAGACTATCCTATACTTTGTATTTATTATTTTCTGATGAGAGCTAGGGATTACCCAGCTATACTAGTTTGTAGATACATTAGTTTGAAAGTGATAAGCAGAATCAGAGACAAACTAGAGGACAGCAGTTAAATGTCAAAAGAATAGGCCTAGAATAAGAGACCTTCTTAAGTAACATCAAAGGAAAAGAAAAAGAAATACCCTACAGATTGAAAGATGATACACAGAGAGGTGACAGGTACGTCAGAGATAGATAGATATCAGGCAGTAATGTACATATAAATTATAATTCCTCAATTCTATTAAATACATTTTTTCACATTTAATGTTTCTGAAATAGGAATGTATTTTATAATTAAAGTGCATATTTAACACAATGGTATTTTTTTCCTGAATCTACAGAAGAAAGGAAACATACATGAGATTTATATTCCATAACAAGTTTTTAAATTGAATTTTGAACTGTAGATCAGAGAAGGCTTGATGGATGAACTAAGTTTGGTTGTTAACTTATCATCTGTTCATATTTTTGCCTCAGTAAACTATAATCTTACTGAGGACTGAGGCCCCATCTTATTTATCTCTGTAGTTTCACATAACACCTAATCCTTCTCGATACTCAGTTCAATAAATGCTTGCTGTTATTGAGTATTAGTGAATGTTATACACATAGTATTAACAACAACAAAAAAAATTGTCTCAAGCAGGTGACCAATGCCTAACAAAATGAAGGAAATTAAGTAAAAAAAGAAATCACAAAAACAGAAAAATTCTCTTTTACAGAATTTTATGATCTCCCTTGACTCACTACGCATCTTTGTCATGCCTTATTATCTTTCCTGACTTCCACAGTGAAGGAACTCATCTTCACCGCCTAGTCTTTTCAGGTATAAAACCCAGAAACCCACTGCCGTCAAGTCTATTCCAACTCATAGCGACCGTATAGGACAGAGTAGAACTACCCCATAGAGTTTCCAAGTAGTGCCTGGTGGATTTAAACTGCCAACCTCTTGGTTAGCAGCTGTAGCACTTAACCACTGCGCCACCAGGGTTTCCTTTCAGGTATAAACATAGATAAATAAGGTTTCTGTTTATAACTCTATCTATAAGTACCAAACTGTTAAGCATATTTAAGCTCATGATGCATCTATTCGACTAACATGAGATACCATCATATGTCTAAACATCAAAGAGAATGTTGCTGAAAATTAAATTCCTGTTTAGGACATTTTAGTAGGAACTCTCTATAATATATATCTATAAAAAAAGAGCATTAATAATAACAACTTGAAGCCATGGTTAAATGAATTATGATACAACCGTATACTATAATGTAGGGTTGCCAATAAAAATGAGGTCTTCAAAGAACACTTAATGACAAGGAAAATGTCCACATTATAATATTAAGTGGAAAAAAGGAAGATATAAAGTAAAACAAATGTTCTGATTTCAATTACATAGATATATGAGACTGGAAATAATACACCTAGATCTTCCTAGTGGTTACTTCTCAAACATGAGATTATGGATATATTTTTGAACTACCTTATATATTTTCCAATTTTTTTATTAGCAGTGTTTTGATTTTGGTTGTGTGTGTGTGTTTAATTTACTTTGGTGAACAATTTCCTTACAACGTGACCTTGTTCACTTGAGCCCTATATCTCCAGATTGATCAGCTTAGATTACCCCTCAAAACAAAACTGAATATGAAAACATATGACCAAATCAACAATATATTATAACACTCAGTCATTTTTTTAACCCCAATTAATTCCCTTTGCTTTTAGAAAAAATTAAATCCATTTCAATTTTTAGAAGCAACTCATAGGAAATCTGAAGCTATAAATTTGGTTTGACTTTTTTGCTCCAAGTAAGGTTAATCTGATCAGTTAATAAGAGAACTTACTGCTGAGGCCAGTATGAAATGGTGCCTCCCAAATGCAAGCAGTTCAGGGATGAAACAGAATGAGAGGGATTCCTAGAAAGACCAAATGTTTGAGAGTCAAGGCATTCTTTCTTTCCCAGTTCTCATCTAACTGTGATTCCTGAGAAGGGGAGGAAGCTGGCAGGTGACTAGGTTATACATCAATCCAAATCCCAACCCACAGTTCAAAAACAGTATTTTCCTGGGTCCCAATAGTGCTCTCCGTGACTCTGATACCTACAAATAGTACTGACCTATTTTTCCAAAATATCAGACTGATCATATCTCTTTACAAAAACTTCAGAAAGTTCCAACTCCTTAACCTCACAATTTTTTAAAATTGTACTTTAGATGAAGGTTTACAAAACAAACTAGTTTCTCATTAAATGGTTACTACACATATTGTTTGATGACATTTGTTACCAACCCCACGACATGTCAACACTCTTCCTTCTCAATCTTGGATTTCCTATTACTGGCTTTCTTGTCCCTTCCTGCCTTCTAGTCCTTGCTCATTTAGTCTCATTTTGTTTTATGGGCCTGTTTGATCTTTGGCTGAAGGGTGAACCTCAGGAGTGACTTCATTACTGAGCTATAGGGGTGTCTGGGGGCCATACTTTTGAGGTTTCTCCAGTCTCTGTCAGGCCAGTAAGTCTGGTCTTTTTTTGTGAGTTAGAATTGTGTTCTGCATTTTTCTCCAGCTCTGTCTAGGACCCTCTATTGTGATCCCTATCAGAGCAGTCAGTGGTGGTAGCCAGGCACCATCTAGTTGTGCTAGACTCAGTTTGGTGGAGGCTGTGGTAGTTGCAGTCCATTAGTCCTTTGCAGTAATCTTTCCCTTGCGTCTTTGTTTTTCTTCATTCTCCCTGGCTCCAGACGGGGTGGGACCAGTAGATGTATCTTAGATGGCTGCTCACAAGCTTTTAAGATTCCAAACGATACTCACCGAAGTAAGATGTAGAACATTGTCTTTATAAACTATGTTATACCAATTGAGCTAGATGTCCCCTGAGACCTTGGTCCCTAGCCCTCAGCCTAATAATTCAGTCCCTCAGGGAATTTGGGTGTATCTATGAAGCTTCCATGACCTTGTCCATGGCACATTTTTAAGCCTCTATTACAGCTTCACTTTATCCATGCATGGGGTAGTTAGTTATTTACATATCCAACAACACACGGATATGAGCTTCTTCTATGATGGCATGATTGGGGCCTTAATTCATTTTTTAAATCATACACCATTTACTCCACTTTGAAGGCACTCAATAAATGCTTACTGAGCAGAAATATATATTGTATCAATTATCGCACCAAGGGCCAATCTAACCTAATATTTTGGCACAAGTTGAATGAATGAATGTGCCTCTCCCAGTTTCTCCAGAGAAGCAACATTCAAACCTGACTGATCATGAAAATCACCTGGGGGGGGGGGGTTTTCAAAAAAAAAAAAAATAGTAGATTGCAGTATTTTATCCAGATAAAAGCACAAGGAACTAGGGGTAGTGGAAGCAAAGAAGATTTTACTTTTCATTTTATACCTTTCAGTACTGTGTGAATTTTCCAAACATGTTTTCTATTCTTTTGTTAATGCCAGTGTGGGCTATCTGAGTAGAAGAAGTATGGGCCAATTTCTTTCCCATATCCTTCTGTGTTTTTTTAAACCTAGTAAATGCTGTTTAAACATTAATAAAAATTAAATTAAATTAGAGATTCTCAGGCCTCTTTCTGGAGGTTCTAAGTTGATAAGTTTGCAGCAGGAATCTGTATATTTTTTCAAAGCTGCCCACATAATGCTGGTGCAGCCAGCCCCACAGATCCAGGACACACGCTCTGCAGTATAATCGTCTCCTTCCAGAAGCTGAAGGGGACAAGGAAGAATCTCCCCATAGACCAGATAGAGACAGCAGAGTCCTGTCAACACCTTGAATTCACACTTCTTTGTTATTTAAATTAGATCATGCCCAAGTGGGGTGAATGGGTGTCTTCCTTAGTCATCTAGTGCTGCTATAACAGGAATACCACAAGTGGATGGCTTTAACAAAGAGAAATTTATTCTCTCACTGTTTACTGGACACAAGTCCAAATTTAGGGTATCAGCTCCAAGGGAAGGCTTTCCCTCTCTGTTGGCCCTGGAGGAAGGTCCTTGCCATCAATCTTCCTCTAGTCAAGGAGCTTCTCAGGCACAGGGATCCCAGATCCAAAGGACATGCTCTGCTCCCAGTGCTGCCTTCTTGGTGGTATGAGGTCCCCAACTCTTTGCTCACTTCCTTTCCTATTATCTCTTGTAAGATAAAAGATGGTGCAGGCCACATCTCAGGGAAACTCCCTTTACATTGGATCAGGAATGTGACCTGAGCAAGGGTGTTACATCCCACCCTAATCCTCTTCAACATAATCCAGTCTTGCCTCATTAACCACAGGCAGAGATTAGGATTTATAACGTATAGGAAAATTATATCCATCACAAAATGGAGGACACCACACAATACTGGGAATCGTGGCCTAACCAATTTGACACATATTTTTACGGGGCACAATTCAATCCAATCCAAGTTATCAGAAAACACTCCATGAGCCCTTGGGGTGTTTTCTGATAACTTGTCCAATACTGGCTGGACGAACAGCTCAGAATCTGTGGCTGCCTCGCCCTAACTCTGTGTTCATACTCCTTGTAACACCTGATAAAGCACAGGTCTGGGAAGGCTAAAGCATCTCTGAGGTTGTGCATCAGAGCTGCCAGAGAATGGGAAAAAAAAAAAAAAAAAAGGAATTGCAGGGCTCACAGTGAAACTGAGCCAGTTTTGTTGTTAAAAAGGAAAAAAGAAAGAAAAACAAGCAAACAAACAAAAAAAAAACATGCAAACACCATTGTAGTAATCCAGGGGAGTAAAGGTTTGGTTTTGAATCAAGCAGCTTCAGTGGGCACCGATGGAGAGGAAGGAATGCTTTTATTTCAGAAGAATGAAGAGGACAACTGCGTGAAAAGAAAGGAAAATGGAGGAAATAAGGACAACTCCAAATCTAACTTAGACAATAGATTGATTGCATCCATGGCCCTATTAAATGGCTTCCCATTTCTATACTCTTTAACATATAATTTTATGTAGTCCCCTCCCACGCTGACTCTGAGCTTGGCTATGTGATATACTTTGCCTAATGGGACAATAGCAAGCTTGAAGGAAGCAGAGGCTAAAAAAAGTACTTGAGCATTTCCACTCTCTCTTGCTTCTCTGTGAAGACCAAGAGCATATTCCTCAAGCTAGCATAAAAACACATCCAAGCAGTCTACCGAACTTAGAAATATGAGAAATCTGTGTATATGAGAGACACATGAAGGAGAGCCCAGTTATCCCACCCGAGGTCATTTTAGAGCAGCTGACCCCCTAAACATGTGAAAGCCCAGTCAGGCTCAGCAGAGCCACCTAACCTATAAAAACTGTTGCCATCCAGTTTTTTCTGACCCATAGTGACCCCAGAGCACAGAGTAGAACTGCCTCATAGAGTTTCCAAGGACCACCTGGTGAATTTGAACTACTGACCTTTTAGTTACAAGCTACAGATCTTAACTACTATGGCACCAGGGTTTCCGACCTGAAGTCACCTAACCTATAGATGACTTTGAATGCACGAGTAAGAACAACTGAGACCTGTGAGTCACAATAAATGACTGTTACACCCACTGGGCTTTGGGTGATTTGTTCTGGAGCATTATTGTATCTGCAAATAACTGTCATAGTAAGAAACCAAGTGGTTGTTTTTAAAGACTTTGGAATCAGTAGCAAGACACATGAGTGAAGAAAGCGTAAGTTCAGGTCTAGACATCTTGAGTTTAATTATAGAACATCTGAAGAAAGACATCCAAAAGTTAGACAGAAATACAAGTCTAGAATTCAAATAAAGCTTTGGGCTGGTGAAATAAATTTGAGTCATCAGAATATAGTAGAATATAGGTAAATTGATCTGGGAGAGCACAAAGAATGCGGGAAAAAGTGAAATGAGGAATTCTGGGAACACCATTTAAAGGGTAGATATAAAAACAAGGTCACAGAAGCAAATCATACTGCAGAAGCATGTGCAATAGTACCAAAAGCTCTGAGTCCAAGCAGGATAAGGATTTAAAAATGAGAGAAAAAATTTGCCTCTGACTATTATTTTTTTTTTATGGAGTCAATGTGGATATAAACAAGTGCTATCAAGTAGATTCCAGATCATGGCAAGCCAATATGGCTGATTTTTTCAAAAGTAGGTCTCCAGGATTTTCTTCTGAGGCTGCTCTGGGTAGATTCAAACCCCCAACCCTTCGATTAGCAGTGAGCCTGTTAACCATTTGCACCACCGGGGGACAACACATAAAGTTTAAAGACCCCTCATCTCATGTGATACTTCTCACCCTGAACAATAGCCATTCAACAAATCTTGAGCACCAGCTACAGCAGAACCAGTGAAAGCCAGAACCTGTGTAAGGCAGAAACCTGTCAGAGAAGGAAAACTCGAATATTTTTCCTTCAAACAAGCAATTGAAAAGCGGTAATAATGGCAACCTCTTAAATGCAGAAAACTTTCAAGACTCGGAAAAACAAGGCTCTCCAGTCCAGTTCCAGCTTTCACGGGTTTCACTGTGTATGTCTTCCCATCTTTCTTCTTTCTTTTCCTCTTCCTGTTTCTTTCCCCCTTTGTCTTCTACTTTACCTGCCTTTCTAAAGGCCCTATCCCTATCCCTTCCTCTGATGGTTTTCAGCTAAAAAGCGAGGGGAGGTATTTCAGACTTTGGTGGGGATTGGGGAGATGAGGAAAGGCATCACTGTAACAGGAGTATTTGCCTGGATCAGACATCTTAGTTTTTTAAACAGTAAGTTCTCTTTTTAAGTTTAGAGGCAAAATAATGTTACTCTTAGTATCTGTTAAATTAAGAGCATAAAAATGGCCAAAAATACTGTAAATTCTCAAATACGTAAATGAATACACATATAACGTTTATCAACAGCATTTACATATTTATGACATATACAGAAAGAAATCTTAATCTATAAATGATAATTGCCTACTGCCTATTCCCTTTTCCCTGGAGGCCCAAGGCTGGATATACAGTCTGAACCACGAACTTAGATTAAATCTAACATTTTGACATATACTACCTTGAATTGCTCTTGAGCTGTTTTATTAGAAATTTAACACCAATTCATGGAATTGGAAAATTCCACTCTAGTCAGAATATTCCTTTAAGTTCTAGTTCTGTTGTAAGAAAAATATGATGCTTTGTGTCATAAGATTTTTTAAAATAAATGTAATATTATTTATATAGCCCATAATGATTGCTATTGTACAATTACATTTTTTTTAAAAAAATCCATACCTAGCACAGGTGACAGTGACTAAATGAATTTTTTTTTTTTTTTTTAATTGTGCTTTAGGTGAAAGTTTACAGAGCTGAATAAATGTTTGACTGGTATTTTATATTGGGTGATAGTTTGTATACTGAAAAAGTGTGTTGTTTGTTTTCTGCTCCGCACCCATCTCTTCTGATAAAACCATCTGGTTCAGGTGGGCTGGCTCCCTGCATGTTGCTTTCCTGGCCATAGCGATTCAATTCAGGTACAAGCATATGACCCACACAACTCCAATAAGATTAAATATTGGGTTGGAGCTATTGAGGGAAAAGAACTCTCCTTTCTGCTGGACCTGAGGGTGGGGGGAAATAAGCCTGAGCTACAGGGCACCACCTTGAGGACAGAACCCATCAGAAAGTGAAGCCAATACCAAGGGAGGGAAGCAGAAGACGAAAAGAGATCAAGTACCAGTAATGCTGTTTGAGCCTCTCGATCCAGCTATTTCTGAAGGCAGACACCCCTGTATTTTTCAATTGCATAACCCAGCGTAAGCTCAGCTTTTCTCGCTTGCAATTAAGAGTGCTAACAAAATAGTTTACATTTGTGTAACATTTCCTTTTGTGGCAAAGTAGCCCGCTTTAAAAGGTCAAATTTCAAAATTTATTCATTCATTCAATAAATATTTATTGAACACTTCTGTGTATGGATGCATCACACCATGTCAATCAATGATAATGACCAGCTGCATAGAGTTTTCACCACAGGCACTCTTAGCACTCCATGCTAGCTCATTCTCAGTTGTTCAGGATTAGGCCAAGTAGGAAAGAACATTTTGCATCCCTGGTCACTGGCGAATATATGCCAATACCGCCCTCTGGCACTGTAACAACTTAACAACAACAACAAAAAACTCGTTGCTGTTGAGTAGATTCCGACTCAAAGCAACCCTAGAGGACAGAGTAGAACTGTCCCGTAGGGTTTCCAAGGAGTGCCTGGTGGATTCGAACTGCCGACCTTTTGGTTAGAAACCATAGTTCTTAACCACTAGGCAACCAGGGTTTCTGTGACCACCGAAGTGTCACACATTTTCAGAAGTTCCTCTAGGAGGCAGTACTACCTCTGACTTAGAACCACTACATTGAAGAGAAAAGACAGAGGCCAGAACATCGTACCAAAAAAAAAAAAAAACCCGTCGCCATCGAATGGATTCCGACTCGTAGTGACTCCATAGGACAGAGTAGAACTACCCCATAGGGCTTCCAAGGAGCAAGAACTAAGGATTTAGAGTTGTAGGGCATATACCATGAAAAGACATGTGAGATGCCCAGATTAGGAAAAAAACAGAGAAGGATAGTTGTTCCAGAAGGCAGGACAGAGAGGCATTTATAATCAGAATGTAAAAGGCATGAATTTAAAAGAGCAGGCTAAGTAGAAATGCAATGTTAAAAATGGCAAATGATTAAGGACTAATAGAAAAGGATGTTTGCAGTCACCTGGAGCCAGAAGTAAGATAAAACAAGCTACTGGTAAGATCGAGCTTCAATCACACGAATTCAAAAGGTGGGACATTCTGCAATGAACAAGGCAAGATTATTAAAAGGTAGGGTGAGGACTGTTCTAGATTAGAAGAGACTTGAGAAACAAAACAACAAAGTGTAATAGGTGAATCTTGATTGGATCTTGATTTGGACAAATTAACTGTAAAAGGAATTTTGGGGACAACTGGGGAAATTTGAATACTGACTGGATCTTAGATGATATTTTAGTGAATTCTCAATTTAGTGTAATTATATAGAAAAATGCTCTTGTTTGTGAGAAGTGTATATTTAGATATTCAGGGGTGAACAAACATGATGTCTGTAACTACTCTAAAATATTTCGGCAAAAGGTACAAGATGAAACAAGTATGGCAGAGTATTAATAATTGTTCAAACTAGGATACTGGTTAGAGATTCTATTTAGTATTTTGATAAATGTTCTTTTTCTTTGCTCTTAATTATTGCATTAAAATATTTCTGGATATATGGATTTTCACTAGCCTATTCTCTACCTTTCTTTATGTAGAAAATTTTTCATAATAAAAAGTCAAACTTAAAAAAAAAGAACTAGAACTTTATTAGTTTATTGAAGAAGTGATATACATCCTTCCTATGGTTTAATTTCTTGTTCTATATAAAATATAGTTGATATTTAATGTCGATACTTAAAAATTAAATAACCAATTTCTTTTTTTATAAATAAATGAATGGATAACTTTATTTCTCTCCCATCCCTGCTACTATCTTACCTAAGGCTGAAAAAAATCGAGAGTAACAGCTTAGCCTTCACCATTAAGAGCATTTACTCTAGATCCAAAATGCCTGAGTCCAAATGTAGGCGACTTGCTTACCTTCTCTGTGCCTCAATGTCTTCTTCAGTAAAATAGGGATCATAATGATAATAATTACCTAATATATTGTTGAGATTAAATTTGCTATTATTTGTAAAGCGACTAAAGCAATACCTGGCACATATTAAGCTATATATACCCACTTGGTCTTTTGTAAAAAGGGCAATCATATCAGGTTAATAAGTGGCAACTTGGAAGGAAAAAGCAATCCCTAAAACAGTGGTTCTAAACCCTAAACACATTAAAACAGCCTGGGCACTGGGAAGCATTGAAAAAACATTGTGTTGCATGCTCTACCCTAGAAAAATTAAATCTGAACCTTTGGAGCTGGAGACGGGATACCAGTATTTTTTAAAGCTCTCAGGTGAGTCCTAAAAGTAGCCAGGTTGAGACCCGCTCCCCACCCCCATTGCCATCCAGTCGATTCCAACTCATAGCGCCCCATAAGACAAAGCAGAGCTGCCCCACAAGGTTTCCAAGGGTGTAATCTTTACAGAAGCTGACTGCCACATCTTTTCTCCATTGTGCCACCAGGCTTCCTTGGGAGCCAGTGCCCTAAAATCTTACTCCTTATTCATGTGTGGATGTGGGAACTCCTATCCTGTCTGGATGATGCCCTATCAAGTTCCTGATATCAACCTGCAGTTCAGGATTAACACTGACTCGAATCAGAGGGAGATTTTTCATAATTCTGACCCTAGGTGCTGCAGCATTTAGCTATCCTTTCCTCTAGGGCCATTCTTACTTATGACTCAGTTCTGAAACCTGAGTAGACTGAGCAGGTGTTAATATCCACATTTTTACAAAGAAGAAAGTGGAACCCAAAAATATACATACATGTAGCTATATTAAAGATCTTCATACTCAAAAATGTTTTCTGATCCACAGAAGAACTCAATACCATGATTGTTAACATGATTTATCATCCTCATTTCACAGACATAACTCAAAGGTATTGATTGTCCAAGTTCACAGAGTTAATAAATGATATCGACTTTCCAAATCCACCTTCAGTGCACTTTTTACTACACCAGGTTCCTTCTGAAGGGCATGGCAGCATCTAACTGTGCTTTAACAATATAACTTTGGTAACTGTATACAGAACGAATTAGACCAAAGGGCCTCAAACCTTAGTGTGTAAAAAAAATCAATCTATCTATCTACCTGTATGTCACTATTAAAAGTACAAATTCCTGGGCCCCTTTAAAGGCATAGTAAATTGTAACCTCGGGGAGCAGGGCCCAGGAATCACTTCGGTTGATTCTGATACTTTAAGAAAAAACAAATTAGACTCATTGGTTCTCTGTAAAATGCACAAGGAAGAGAAAGCAAAGTAACGCATTCTCAATGTCTGATACGTCCTGGATGGGCTGAGGGGTGTAGAATGTGGTAGAAATCTCCATAGGTGGTCTTGATTCATGATGACCACCTGTGCCAGCCCACCACTGAATCAGAGGGGATTGAAGAGTGAAGAGTGTAGAAAATACAAGGAAACAGCAGTAAAAGATGCAAAGAAATATGGAGATCATTGGATTAAAAGAAGTGAGATTTGAGAGATACATAACAGAAGAGAGATCAATAGGACCAGGAGCTATCTGATTGGATAGGCAAGGAAAAAGAAACCAAAGATGATTCCAGTATTTTGTGGCTGTTTAATGGGGAGGATGGTAGAAGGAAAAACAAGCAAGAGATGCAGGAGGAGCAAGTGTGGGGGCATGCTAAGTTTTAAATGTGAGTGAGATATCCAAGGAGAGCTAATGGACAACCAGGTGGCATCAAACACCAAGCAGGCCAATGGAAATGTTATATATGGATCTCTGAAGAAATGTAGCTAGAAATATACATTTAGTAATACTCCACATGAAACCAGATGCTATTGAGTCAATTCTAACTCATGGTGACCCCAGGTGTGTCAGAGTGATGACTAAAGCATCGGTAGCAAATGAGATTAGTGAATGCAAGAGTGTTGATCTTATAAGAAGACCAAATCTTGGAATGAAGGAGTCCTCAGGATCCTCCTGGCCTTTAAGGATAGATTCCAAGTTCACAGATAGACAAAGGGACATAGAACAACATAGAAGGCCCTCCAAGATATGCTCTTCACCCACCTCGCTAGTCTAGTTGCAACCCACTGTGGCCATTTAGCCATACCAAACTTTCACCTCAACAAGACCAAAATTAGACCCATGGACTTGCCCTACAACCAGGCTCTACTCTTGCATTCCTACTTTAGTCTCTGACCTATGTTCAGTGACCATACCATAAATATGGAAGACTTCCTTGACCCCTCCCTCTCTAACAGTCATCCAATCAACACCGGGGCCTGAGACATCTATCTTTTGAATCCATCCTTAAAAAAAAAAATTTTTTTTCTCTGTCTATACCTAAGACAGCTAGCAAGTCCAGGCCTCTAGCATTCTCACATCTCTGCTATTTCAACACCCTTGTAACTGGGATCCTAGCTTCCAATCATGCCCCTCTAGACATAGAGGGAGATCTTCCTCACCTGCAAATCTGATCCTTTCACTTTCTAGCATAAAACTTACAGTTGCCAGTGAGTCAATTCCCACTCATAGTGATTCAATAGTCCATAAGATTTTCAATGGCTGGTTTTTCATAAGTAGACCGTCAAGCCTTTCTTTGAGGCACTTCTGGATAGACTCCAATCTTTTGGTTAGCAGCCACGTGCATTAACCATTTGCACTGCCAATAAAATAGACAAATCCATTGCCTGTCTGGTTGATTCAGATTCATGGCAACCCCATGTGCATCAGAGTAGAACTGCACTACAGAGGGTCTTTAAGGCTTTGAACTTTCAGCAGCAGATTACCAGGCCTTCCTTCTGAGCCATATCTGGGTGGGTTCAAACCACCAACCTTTCATTCGTAGTCGAGCGTCAAGTGCTTAACTATGCCAACTAGGAACTCCTTAAAACTTATGTGTGGTTTCAAGTTATCTTTAGGATAAAGTCCCAAACAACTAACATGATTGTTAGAGTCTGGCCTCAATTTCAAGGCTAATATCTATTCTTATTTTTCTCTTAGGTCTCAATTTCAATATCATCATGTTCTTTCCTGGTAGAAGTATTCACCACATCTTAGGGTAATCACTTGTTCAAACGTCTGTCTTATACAGTAGATTAGAGAGTAAACTCAGAGGAGAAACTGAATTTGTAGTTTCTAGCATGGTGCCTAGTCATAAGCACTCAGAAATTATAGGAGGGATGGATGGATGGGTAGATGGATATGAAAACCTCTCAACTTGGCAAATTCTCTTTATGTTTCAAAATTAGGTTTTACATGTTGTAACTTCTAGCTAGCAGATGCTTATATCCAGGCTTTGCTTAATTAAATGTTCAAATGTTCTGACTTTCTTAAACTTTTTTTTTTTTTTTTTTAACATTCAACTCTGGCATCACTTTCTCAGTTTTCACTGCTCAGTTTGTAATTTCATAGGACTCCGACTATCATTACCCATATGCATGATGTCACAATCAGTTGCTTATTTGTCTTCTCAACACTAGACCTGAAACTCCTCAATATACTTACTTACCTTTAAATGTTTTATTGAAGACTAACATAAAGTACACAAATCATAATGTATAGTTTGATGAATTAAACATACCCTTAAGAAAGCATAGACATTAAAAAAATAAATCATAACAGCGTCCCCAGAACTCATTTTTTGACCTTCAGTAACTAGCACAGCATCTTCTCTCATACACACACATACACACACACACACACACACACACACACACACGGAGCGAACCAGTGCTTCAATAAATGATTCAGAGAAGGAACAGTCAGAGGCAGAGTAGTACAATTAAGAGATAATTGTGTCACAGAAAACTAAGGAAAGAGCTTAAAGAAAGAAGAAAAACTCAATAGTGCCAAGAACTAATGGAAGGTTAAAAAAAAAAAAAAAAGGCAACTGATGGTTGCTAATCTTGAAAAAGAAAAAGAAATTTCAATAGAGAGATAAATTGAGAAAGCCAGAATGTGGGGAGTTGAGGCTTGAGTAGATGATAACAGAATAGAGATAATGGGTGTGATTTTGGTGATGAAAGGAACAAAGAGGTCATAGCTCAAGATGTCAATACAAACAGGGAAGCATTTTAAGCAAGTTAAGTCTGCATAGCACTGTAGTTGACAGTAAGGACCTTGGAGTCAGACTTCTTTGGTTCAAATCTTCACATGGCCACCTGCTTCGGGCACGTTACTCACTTTTCTGTGTTTCATTCAGTTCCTAATAAAGTTCATAGTAATATCTCCTACAAAAGATTGTAAGAATTAACTAAGAGACTGCATAAAAAATACTGAAATAATAAACACTTAACACTTTTTTCTAGAAAAATTCCTGTAAGCAGATAGGATTTGGAAAAAAGGAGAAGAGGTAAAAGAAAGAACATAAAAGAGACAATGAGTCAGTGCAAAGAACAGTGGACCAGGATCGTGGAGATGTGGAGTCTAGCCTCAGCTCTGCCATTTACTAGTAATTCAGTACATGTCTCTGAATCTCGTCTATAAAAATGGGGTCAGCAGAAACTATCCCATAAAGATATTGCAACATCAGATGTGTGCATAAGAACTTGTAATCTGTAAAACTCTATATATGTGCATTATGGATTGATTTGTGTCCCAAAAAAATATGTGTTATAAATCCTAACCCCTATACCTGTGGTTAGGACAGAATAGAACTGCTCCACAGGGTTTCCAAGGAGCACCTGGAAGATTCGAACTGCAGACCTTTTGGTTAGCAGCCATAGCTCTTAGCCACTATGCCACCAGGGTTTCCTTTTTTTGTTTGTTTTTAGTTTATACCTGTGGTTAAGGAGCCCTGGTTACACAGTGGTTAGAGTGCTTGGCTACTAACTGAAAGGTTAGCAGTTCGAACCCACTAGCTGCTCAGTGGGAGAAAGATGTGGCAGTCTGGTTGTGTAGAAATTTACAGCCTTGGAAACCATATAAGGCAGCTCTGCTCTGTCCTATAGGGTCACTGTGAGTTGGAATTGACTCAAGGGCAGTAGGTTTGTTTTTTTTATTATTTTTATACCTGTGGTTATAATTCCATTTGGGAATGGGTTTTCTTTGTTACGTCAATGTAACAGTATTAGTGTAGGATATGTTTTAAGTCAATCTCACAGATTACGCCAGCAGAGATGGGAGAAGATAGATGCCACACCACATGAATATCACCAAGGGAGCAAGGAACAGAAGCTGAAAAGAGACAAGGATCTTCCCCCGAGCCAACAGAGAAAGCTTTCCTCTAGAGCCAGCACTCTAATTCAGACTTTCAGCCTCCTAAACTGTGAGAAAATAAATTTCTCTTTTTTGAAACCACCCATTTGTGGTATTTCTGTTACGGCAGCACTAGATAATTAGGACAACATGTCAGTTGTTTTATTGTCATATATGGATAGCAAATATTCTAAAAAGAAAGGAGTCCAGAAATAGCTTATTAAAGGAGCTGAACTAATCAACTCACAACAAAAGAATTAAAATGAGGATTAAATGGAGATGGTTTCCGGGACAATGAGGAGAGGCTTCATATCAATGACAAAAGAGAGCCTAAAAGGGCGAAGCCAATGCCAGAATCTAAAACATGTAGCTACTGGGGCGCTGTTGGTTTTTCACTGTAGTTACAATTTAGAACTGAAATAGGAACCCTGGGCCCAGAAAGGGGCCAGAGCAGAGCCTCAGCATTCCCAGTGAAAAGGGAGGCTGAAAAATACCGAGGGGGGAGGAGGGGTGAAAGCATGAAAGAAAGTTTTAATTACCAGTGAAAGAAAAGACAGCAAGGTGTGTTGGGAAAAGCTCTCTCCCAGAAATGCTTGCAAAGGCCATTGTTTTAAGTAGAGACAAGTTATTTTGATAATGAGCACAAGCAAGCCATGTCCTGTGGCTTACTTAAATAGCTTCAGCAATTGTGCATAGGGTCTATGCTAATGAAGGCTAGGAAGTAGAATACCCCAGAAAAGAAAGTTAATGAATTCCAGAGAAATAATGTCTTTGAAGGAAAAATTTCCAGTTTGCCAGATGGTGGTAGTGTTGTTAGGTGCCTTTGAGTTGGTTTTCAACTCCCAGGGACTCCACGTGATAGAGTAGAACTGCCCCATAGGGTTTCCTAGGCTGTAATCACGTTTTAATCTTTATGGACTCAGATTGCCAGGTCTTTCTTCTGTGGAGCTGCTAGGTGGATTTGAACTGCCAACCTTTCAGTTAGCAGCCGAGTGCTTAACCACTGGACCACCAGGGCTCCTTTGCCAGACGATAGCAGTAAAAATCTACTCTAATTGTAGACCAAACCTGTAGGTTAGTAAACTTTCAGTTCCAGAAACCACCTTGGGGTCTAAGTCGCTGACAGTGTTAACTCCCATAGGCAGGCACGGGGTAAAAGCAGAGGTTTTTCAATGAGTCCAGATCTTAATGGCTGTACCCTATACAAAGTGACTGCTGTTGTTGCTATCATCCAGTGGGTGCCTGACTCATGATGTCCGCCATGCACAACAGACAGAACTGTTGCCCAGTCCTGTTCCACCCCCATGATCCATTGCAGAAGGGATTCACTGTGATCCATAAGGTTCTCATTGGCTGGTTTTCAGAAGCGGGTTATCAGGCCTTTCCTCCTAGTCTGTCTTAGTCCGGAACCCCTGCTGAAATCTGTTTAGCATCATAGCAACATGCAAGCCTCCACCGACAGACAGGTGGTAGCTAGGCATGAGGTGCCCTCGCCAAGATGTCTCCTGCATGGAAGGTGAGAATTCTACTTCTGAACTACCAACAACTGCATATAAACTGATAATTAATATAAAACATTTTCTGAAGAATTTCAAGGACAATTCACAAAGGTGAATGAAAACAAAGACCAAAATAATAGCCTAACACTGAAATAGTGAAAAAAGAAGAGTGTAAAATAAACACTGTTCACATATCCAGAGAGAATTGTCTAGTCCTTTTCCTTTGGGAGATTAAGGCTACTTACCTTTTTTTTACCTTTAGTCCTAGTGCTGCAGTAACACAAATAGCACAAGTGGATTGCTTTAAAGAACAGGAATCTATTTTCTCACAGTTCTGGATGCTACAAGTCCAAATCAGGGTCTCAGCCTTGTTTATTCCTTGTCAGTAGCCCCAGGCATCCCTTGGTTCCCTGGCCATCCTCACATGGCATGTCTTCCTCCATGTGTGTGCACGCAGGGACAGATTACCCAGTACGCAAGGTACGGGTGGGATTGCTTGTGCTTACTTTCTAATCTGTAGTGCACAATTTTTACCTGTTTTCATATCTTTGATGTGGTGAAACCCATGTGAAATTGTTCACTACGGATTAGTAAGTAAACAGAATTAAGTCCATGCATACTTTGCTTTGCTTACTGTAGACCAATGTGTACCTTGCTTACTGGATAAGCCACCTCTATGTGCATGTCTTTGTGTCCAATCAGCTCTCTCTATAACTAAAGTTATTATGGTTAGAATCCACCCTATTCTGTTAGGTTAGAAAACACTATTTCAAGCAAGATCACATCCACAGGTATAGGGGTTAGGATTCCAATACATATTTTTGAGGGAGACAATTCAATGCATAATACCTTCATTTTGTATTATAGTCCTGAACTCACGGGTTGGCACAAATCTTTAAAATTTCTGGTTGTTGTTAGCTGCCGTCAAGTCACTTTCGACTCATAGCAACCCTACATACAACAGAATGAAACACTGCCTAGTCCTGCACCATCCTCACAATCGTCGTTATGCTTGAGCCCATCACTGCAGCCACTGTGCCAATCCATCTCGTTGAGGGTCTTCTTTTTCGATAACCCCTCTACTTTACCAAGCATGATGTCCTTCTCCAGGGACTGATTCCTCCTGACAGCATGTCCAAAGTATGTGAGACATAGTCTCGCCATCCTTACTTCTAAGGAGCATTCTGGTTGTATTTCTTCCAAAACAGATTTGTTCGTACTTTTGGCAGTCCATGGTATATTCAATATTCTTCGCCAACACCGCAATTCAAAGATGTCAATTCTTCTTTGGTCTTCCTTATTTATCGTGCAGCTTTCGCATGCTATGAGGAAAATGAAAATACCATGGCTTGGGTCAGGCGCACCTTAGTCTTCAAGGTGACATCTTTGCTTTTCAGCACTTTAAAGAGGTCTTTTGCAGCAGATTTGCCCAATGCAATGTGTCTAAAATTTCTAAGTAGTTGCCAAAAGCATGGTTGAAATATCAATTTGGAATGTCCCTAAACCATTCCTAGTAACAATAAGAATTTTTAAATCGTTTTAAAGTTAGAAAGTACTTTATTTACACATTTCTTTAAAATAAATGCAATAAAGAGTAAACTATTACTATCCCCACTTTCCGGATTAGAAAACTGAAGCCCATTGAGGATAAAGGGCAACATCTAGTCAGAGTCAGTGCCCAAACTCAGGTCTCCAGACTGGATCTTGAGCCCACCTGCAGGGGTGATTTCATACAAGGGCATTTTAAATATTGAGGGCACCCTGCTCACACTGGTGACTGCTAGTCCAAGACTGACCTTGAAATAAAACCTAGGTTTTCAACTGGATGATTTCACTTTGAATTTTCCAAAAGAAATCTGAGCAGTTATCTTATACTGTAGACCTCTATAATCTGATTTCTGTGGCCAGGGGAAATTCCACTGCATTTACTTATCTTTAGAATGCAGGCGATTAACCCCTCCCAAAGGCAATATATCCCTAATTAAATAAAACCTATAGATGAAAGAAACCATGTAAATTATCACTCCAATTTCTTTGTTCTTGGTGGTCTCTTGATTTGAATCCCTCAGCTTCCTAGATAAAATGTCGATGACATTCAACTCCAAACTGTGTACTTTAATATCTTTGAGAATTGTAGCCCACTGAATTACTCTTCCCCTCCCCCCTTAAATGAACTGAATATTCATCAGGTGTTCCAATAATGTTTCAGGAGCTATGAGTTTTTACCAATCCAAATTAGTAATACCTTCCAATTACTTTAATTTTTTCCTAATTAGATATTGAATATGCATAGAACTTAACTATATCAAGTAGAATTATTTTCAAAACATAATTAAGGATGTAATAGTTCATTCCTGCCACTAGAGGGGACCAGATGCTCAGAAGCATACCACTCAACCAAACCAAACCCACTGCCCTCAGAAGCATAAAACCAAACCAAAAATCCCTAGTTTTCATGTTGCAACTCTATTCAACTTAGAAGTATTAAAAATGAAATAGTGTAAAGATTATAGTGTCAAAATGTTTGGAAAACTACTCGAGGCTTCTTTTCCACTCAATGTTTTAAAACCGATTTTTAAACAATGCCCCTAAATGTTTTAAACTCTTTCAAAAATGTAAAGAAGCCATAGAATTATCAAATCTTGTTGCAGTTTTACACTGAAGATTACTCTCCTTAACCAAATAAATTATCTCACTTGATTAAGAGTAGAGATTTGAATTTAGGAGTTTTTAAAAAATAATACGCTTCCATGTTATGTCCCAATAATTATTTAATCAAAACTTACAAAAATGTTTTTTACTTGAATAATGAATTGAATTCCAAACAAACAGACAAGCCCTTAGAAGTCTATATTTTCAGTCTTGCAATGCACTGATCAACTAGAGCATCTTGGAAAAAGTTACACCTAAAATATCTCCCTGCCTCAGGGATCTCATTCCTTTTACCTGAAATGTCCTTCCCCTTAGGAGCCCAACAAACCCAAGGCCCAACTCAAACGTTGCTCTGCCTGAAGAAAATAAATCATTTCATCCCTTCCTCTCTGTGCTTCTCTGTGCTCCTCTAGCACTTGGTATATCTAATGCAATTAATGAAGCAAATATTTCATAAGTACCTACTACGTGCCATGCACCAGCGGCTCCGTTCTTTTTGCTTAGGGAGTTTGTCAGCAAAAAGAGTAACCGTGGTTAAGAAAAAACACAATTACATGCAAAAATCAGTGTATAGTTACTAAAAAAGTATAGCAGAAGAAGATCGGTAAGCACTAATTTATTATTTATTATTAATTTATTACTGAAATAAAAATATTCAAACTATCTTTTGCACTCAGCATAGAAGAGAACTTTATTTATTGAGCACCAGCTCAGAACACTGGATAATATCAGATACCATGGGGAGGCATACAAAATAAATTACACAGTTCATAGCTCAAGATACTTCAAGCATATTAAGGGGAAAAAAAGTATTACAACGCCTAAAACTTAACGGCATTACAAAAGCAACATTCAAATGTAATTAAAATACATAAGTATTCAGGAGAAAAAGGACTAATTGGCATAGAAGGGACACACATAATAAACTACCTAAAGAGCTTTAACAGATCAGAAAATAAGAAGTGTATTAAGTTTAGAGAGCACAGATTTAAGAAAATGGGATTTGAAAAAGATTTTCCTCTCAACTCTATGTGGAATAAACTGGAATTGGAGCGTGGGGGGCGCGGAGATTAAGCAGTTAGACCTTGACTTTTTGTATAGAAGGCAGAGGGACTGAAGACCCGGTGGGGGACCTACAACCACCCAACATAACTTAACCTCATCAAATCTACGTTCCTTCATTAAAAAAGAAAAAAAAATCATTTAAATGGTCACCAAGGATCCCTGCAGCCCCACGGTGCTGTGATTTTTATGGCGTCAACAACTGGAATGGGGAGGTGGAATCTAAAAGGCATTACAGTCAGGGAATCAGCGTGAACTGGTGACAAACTCAATATGGAAAAGATGAAGGAGGAGAACAAAATACATCACGGATGATGTAGAAGCATGTTTAAAAGCGTAAAGTCCTCTACAATGTATGAACCCATAATAATCATTATTAATTAAATATGACTCCAAGTCTGGATGACCACAGAGTATAGAGTGATGCCGCTGAAGTTAATCAAATCCAGAGAAGTCGAGAGGAAGAGAGGAAGCGGGCTTTCCTTTCACATGCTAAACTGACTCACCCCCTACTTCTCTAGTGCATTGAGATGGATTTTTACCACCAAGGAACAGACCGGGGGAATTCTCTTATTTTTATGCAATTTAGGCTTTATCCTTATTGTCTAAAAAACTTCCTAGCAAGGTAATGAAAATAGCTATTCAAATTTGGTTAATTACAACGATTTGCAATTTTGTAAAGGCTGTTCCGATAGTTAGCTAGTAGTTTCCTGAAATTCAAGGATAGAAAAAATGTTCAGAGACTAAAGCATATTTAGACTTTAATTTTAAATCCAAAATAGACGATAAATAGGAAAAAAATTCTAATTTTCTAACAATGCTTAAAAAAAACCTATATGTAACTTAGAACCATTCACCTACAGCAATACATCTTTCAGAAGGGTTACCCTTTGCTGTCGAGACAATCCCGACTCACAGCAACCATATAGGACAGAGTAGAACTGCCCCATAGGGTTTCCAAGAAGCAGCTGGTGGATCCGAATTGCTGACATTTTGGTTAGCAGCTGAGCTCTTAACCACTGTGCCACTAGGCCTGCCCCAGAAGGATTAGAACCAAAAAACTATGGAGGTTTTTAAACTTCTGTTTGTGGGGTTTTTTCCCCCCCACAGACACCAGTCTTAATCCACCGATTCAGCTCTTAGTAAATAACGAGATGGCTACAGACACAAAAATAAGATTCACCCTAAAATTTAGTGGTCAAAGTGCAAAAAAAAAAATTGTAAGATATTCACAAATGGGAAGCTATACAACTTCAACTTATAAGAACTTGCAAACCTCGAATTACTCATTAAATAAGTGATTAACTATGTCAAAGAAGAAAATCTTGTATTCTGTTAGGAGTGAGAGAAAAGGAATTTTATTGAGAATAATACTGGTGGACCTGGGCAACGATAAGTAAAAATACAAAGCAGTCCACTGTCTCTGTGGAATTTGAGGTTTTTATGAATAGAAAACAAAGGAAAGGTAGGGGTTAATGCTGCAATTTAGGATGTCATATACCAGCATCATGCTCCCTGGGGGGCACAAACCATTAACTGCAAGAGTACTAACAGAAAGGTTGGCAGTTCAAAGCCACCCAGAGATGCCTCAGGAGAAAGGCCTAGTGATCTGCTTCCAAAACCCACAGCTTCAAAAGCCCTATGGAACGTGGTTCTACTCTGCACACATGGGGTCACCACTATTTGGAAAAGACTCAAAGACAGTTGGTTTTGGTTTTTTTGTTTATACCAGTATTAAGCCACCTGTGAAAACTCAAACATTTGGCTCTTAATTTTAAAAATATGGTAGTTTATCAAGCACAGCATCAGGAATCAGAAAACTGAGGTTTAGTCCTGGCTCAGCCATTAACTAGCTGAAGGACTAGGCAAATATGTAAAGTGATGAGGTTAGACTAGAAGGCGACGTGAGGCGCTGCCAGGTTAGTGATTCTAGGACATTTTATGACAGGCTTCCATGAAGTTCAAAGGAGGAAGATATCTTTGTGGGCAGGAATGGGCGGGGTGGGGGGGATTTTGTAGAGAAACTATGAATTAGATTAGGCCCTAGATGATGAGAAGGATTAAGTAGCAGGGGGCAAAAAATGGGCTCAGAAGAGGGAGGGGTAGCAGCTTTAGCAAAAATGTAAGGACTGGAAGGCACCCAGAGATATGCGAAGGTGTGGAGGGAGCTCCCACCAGATGGCCAAGATCTTATCTCTAAAGTAGGAAGTGATGTCCATCTGCATAAAGAATCCTGCTGGAGGTGTTAAAGGACCTAAGGACTAGAGAGATTTGTGGAACGTAACTTGTGGCGGTTGAGCTGGGGTCTCAGCAAGGGATGTTGCTGCTAAGTCAGGAAGCCTGCTTGGTGCAGACGGTAAAATGTTAGTGAGCTGCTTTTTGATGGGTTGGATTTACTAACAGTGCAAAGAATACAGGGAAAGCAGTTTTCGTGTGTTTTTGCTACTATTCTTGGGTCTTATTACCCGAGGATAAATAACCACTAAAGCCAGGACTTAAATACACAAGGCACAATCCCCATCCCCACTCCCAGGAAGTATGGGTGTTTGTAGTTTTGTTTTTACCAGTGCCAGTCGCTGTGGAGTCAGTTCTGACTCATGGCGACCCCATGCGTGTCAGAGTAGAGCTGTGTTCCACAGGGCTTTCAGTGGCTGGTTGGAAGTAGATTGCCAGGCTTTTCTTCTGATGCACCTCTGGATTGAACTCAAACCTCCAACCTATCGGTTAGCAGTCTAGCACATTAACCATTGCACCAACCAGGGATTCCACGATTTTTAAAGAGACAGGAATTCAAGGTGGTAAGTCAATCCTTTATTCATTTATCAGCCCTCTGCCCAAAAGTGTTTTAGGAACCTCACTCTGGGTTACTTGTCTTCATTAGACTGTTAACATCACCCTCCACCCTTTACCAACTCTTGGGGCCTAACACCCTTCCTTGAGAGGTGTGCACACACAGGTGGGTACTCCACTCACACTGTGACAGTCAGGACAAGGATGAGGCAAGAGAGGCACTTGCTTTCCAAGTCATTAAATTTTGTGCCTTAGGCGCCTCTCTTGCTTGATTCTAGCACTGGCCTAGAGTACACACACAGCCTTTCTCTCCAGCTCTTTCAAGGGACACTGTCCCCCATTTGCCCCATCACCCCACCCCACCCCACCCCCAGCTATGACTATCTCTTCCCAACTTCTGCCTTTCATTTCTCACCAATGCTGTTCACTGTAACCTTCCCACAGCCTTCACCCTCACTGTTCTCGGACCACTACCCCCTGTTCTTTTCCTCTAGCTCCAGCCCCTTTCCTTCTTAGAGCACCGCATTGCCTCTCAAAGCCTCACCTGGGCGCTTCTCCCAACCTCAGAGATTTTAAGGATTGTGCGGGCAGGTGGTAGAAAGAGCTTTGGAGAAATTTCCAAGCCCAAATATATATATCCCAAAAAAGCTGGGATATATATACGTATGTACGGATAAAAGGCAGTGTGTTAAGATTGTTGTCCAGAGCTATGATAACTGCCTACACATCTAAGTACATTAAAATCCAAAGGGTTTTTTTTTTTTTTAAGCAAAGAGGTAGATATTTCCTACTTAGCTAGCTTCTGTCCCACAGGCTTTCATTTCTTTGTCTTCCTTGGGGTGCTCAGTCACAAACTGGAATGGTGGTGGTGTAGGGGGGAGATAGGAGATAGGGGTGGAGGTTTTGCGGGGCGGCGGGGGGGGCGGGTGGGGAATCCTGGGGTTTTCCTATCATCACTGACTGCTCCTATAATTACCTTTCAGTTAACCTAAGGTTTTCCCCCAGTATTTGCTTCCTTTAACAGGAAAAGAATCTTCTTACAGATAAAATTCTAGTAATATTAAGCTATACCTTTTGGAAACAATAAGGCGTTTATTTACTATTGATCTGTTTGGGTTTTTCTCTTTCACGATCACTACAAGTAATCAAAAAGTTGTGGCTGGGACCATTTGTCTTGAGGTTCTAAGTTAAAAGTTATGGAAGTAAGAAAATATTGTGTTACGAGTTGCCTGCAGTTGAAAAATTCTGGAATGAGTACCTAATATATTCTATAATAAACCTCAAAGTCAAAAGTTGCATCATTGTTCTCCAGCACTTTCTACAAACAGCATGGTGCAACGCCTCAAAGTTTTGCTGTGATCGCTGTTCAATTCAGTGACTTCATTCAGCAGTAGACCTTCTGACACACAAGCTCTGCAGGGCTGGTGACAGCTGACTTGGGGAAATTTTAGAGTAAACAGCCCATGCTTTTCCATACATTTCTCTGAACGTAACATCCCCTGCCCAAATTTCAAAGTTTATTTGGGCCAATAAACAAGTAATGACCACTAATATCTATGGATTTTTTTATATGAAAGTGCAAGACAACTTTCCCACCAGAAACTTGAAATTCCTACGTTATCTATTACCGATAACATCACCAGGGACATTACCTGTGAAATCGTAGATGAAGTTAACTGCTGAAGTGCGCAGACGTTATAAAAGAATCCACGAATGATCAAAGGTGGTATAGAATCGTGGTAAATCGATGCCTTTATTTTAAAGAAACTTACCTACTTTTAACTGCTATTTACTAAATTGATTGCCTGTCATTCTGGTTTCCAATAATTCAAAGCATTTGAAAAGCATGAGGGTGTTTCAAAATGCCCTCCAACCAAGTCGTTCTCAATTGCTTTGTTTCAGGGGATAAAAAACACAACGTATGAGTATCTTGTGTTCATCCATTCTCAGAACAAATTTAGGACAAAATTATGTTGTGAGAAACTTTCCTTTAAAGGAAAGATAAATAAGATGGAACCGGAAGGTACTGTCTGTGCATGAAATTTACATACTTTTAATAAGTTAACCGGAAACCCTGGCGACATAATGGTTAAGACCTACAGCTGCTAAACAAAAGGTCTGCAGTTGGAACCCACCAGGCGCTCCTTGGAAATCCTGTGGAGGAATTTCTACTCTGTCCTATAGGGTCGTTATCAGTCGGAATCGAATGGATGGCAATGGGTTTGGGATTTTAATCGGTTAACCATAATGTAAAGATAAAACAAACTAGGAAATAAGAGATTGAAAGAAAGGAGAATTTGTCATTGTGGTCTAGCCCTCTCCAGGAGTGAAGGTCACCAAGTCACTCCTAAAAGAAATATGTTGCCTCAGGTTTGTATAAGGAGGTCCTCCACATTGCCACAGCAGGCTCAAATCTAACACGTCCAAATCAGATCCACGGCTACTAGAGGACTTTGAAATTGACTTCTCATTTGTCCCACACTTACAATTTATAAGAGCCGCAACGGCTGTCTTCATTTGCTGCCTAACAATATTCCATGGTAGAAATGTTTGTCTGAACAGACAAATTTGGTTCCGTTCCAAATGAAAACTTTGATTTTGGCCTAGGGTGAAAATACTTCCATGCAAACTGGTATAGAAACTCAGGAACAAGATAGTCTTCAAGAAGGACTTTTAGTGTTCTATTTCATACAATACTAATCACATTTTCCAGATGTACTGTAGATACGGAATCACTAGGAGGATGCCTTACAAAAATGTATGTATGAAAATAGCTATTATTTCATCTCAGTAGCTAATGTAGAGCTCATTATATCCCAGGATGATAGCTAAATCTTTTCATCAATGGAAAAATTAAATTTACAGTTGAGAACACCTCGGGGAAACCTCAAAAACAGAGCACTGTTTACCCATTCTGCTAGGATTATCCAGATAAAGTCAGTAATTAAGCACATATTCAGAAATTCTTATCAACCTTTTACCTCAATTAATATTTCATCTTTCCAATCGTAGGATACTAAAGAAATTTTTAAGGTCTGTTGCTCCCACTGCTATCACTCTCTCACCTCCCCCAACTTATTTAATCCTCAGTATTAAGAGTCCATCTGAATTCCAATAGTAGATTCAGAGATTAGAGAATCACTATTAAAATAAATTACTTCAGAGCAGAATCAGTTTGGTTAATCGACAGCATTTTAATACCTAACTTTACATTTAAAAGATAAATGTGTTCCTAAATGTGGTGTTTTCACATAAGACTTCACTTTTTTTTTTTGCCTGACAGATTCTAGATCAAGCATCCCCTCCCTTCCTCTCCACAAAAGGTATTCAACTAACCAACTATGCACATAAGCCACTCATTTTCACATGCAAATATTCTTGGACATTACCATTTTGCACATTTGAATGTGATTTTTACATTTAAAGTCCAGTGGCAAAGCTTTAGAGGTCTCAGCCTGTGGGCTATGGATTAAGATTTTGCCTCTAATTATCATTTCCTTTTGGGGCTAATGTGTTTGTTCCTTGTTTGTACCACTCACTGGCCTGGATGTAAACCAGATTAAAAGAAATTCCTTTGATTTTCCTGATTTCAAAGATACAAAAGAATTTCTCACTTTGAAAATCCCCACAGAGTTGGGTGAAGAATGTATCACCTCAGGATGTTGGTAGTCTTCATTCTAACTTACTGTTAGGAAATTCCTCAGCCTTAAAAGATCTGGTTACCTTCTAGTGAATGTAATGTTTCATGCTGGGAGTCTGATACCATTGGTAAAGGTGCTCAATCCCTGAAATTATTTGAAATTTGTTTTAGGAGGTGTGTAAGTGCGTGGATACAGTTGGTAGTCCTAAGTTACTGCTTAAAATTTAATACTTGAAGTATTTGGAGAAAAATCAAAGAAGATATTCATGAATCAAGAAAGTCAAGAAAAAAAATTAATAAATTCCATCAGGTTTTCCCTACTATTAATGATTAAAATTTAAATGAATGCATCTTTTAATCCTATGTAGATATTATAATAATGAATAAATGCCTTTAGATTAATGCATCAGGTCTTTGTCCCTATCTCACAAATCTTCACATAAAACTAAATTCACACTAAATGTATTACTCAGCATTATGTACATAACCTAAGGAGCACATCACTGTATCCTTTCAATATGTGAAAGATCTGATGTCTTTCACTAGTCATAAAAGTATGCATGTAAGCTGCGGTCCATACTCCAGGGCTTTTTCTGGCCTCCAGGTTAACTCTGTAACCCCGACAATTCACATAACATTTTATTTGGACTCTCCTGCTATTTGCATCATATGTAAGAGCTAAAAAAGCATTTTTAACTGAAATAGTGTGCTCTGTAAAAAAAAAAAAAAATTGCCCTTGAGACTAATTTTTCAGTTTTCTTAATTCTTGTACATTTTAATGATCTTTAAAAGTTGGCCATCCCTGCTAACTTACTTCTCATCCCAAATATGTGTAATCTTATCTAAGGGCTTCCAGAATTTCTTACGGGCACTATATAATAGAAAATATTGTGAAATTCCTTTATAGGTCAATGTGGAGGATAGGAGGACAGGATTAATACTGTATTGCAAAAAACCAAAAACATAATTGCTATGTATGAACTTTTATTTTGATGTATGTGTGTTATAACATGTATGATAGGTGAATGCATGTAATAATATTTTTGGAATTTTGGAATTAATCAGGGAAGGTTATAAATTTGACTAACCCACCAAAACCCAAAAATAAGGTGCTCTGGTAGAGCAGTGGTTAAGAGCTCCACTGCTAACCAAAAGAGCTCAACAGTTCAAATCCACCAGCTGCTCCTTGGAAACCCTCTGAGGCAGTTTTACTCTGTCCTACAGTGTCACTATGAGTCGGAATCAAATATTACAAATATAATAAGGAAACATATGGAATCCAAAGACGAATTACTAAATGGGAGAAAGTGATGTGATCAAATATGACACTTTAAAGAGGCCTCAAAAATAAGAGACAAAAGCTCCAACAGAAAATGACAAAAAATGTGGAGAGATTCAGAAAGGAGGGGATATAATTGGACAATAAACATATAAAAATAAGTTTAACCTGATGGTAATTTAAGAAATATATATTAAACCAATGAAATGCCTTTTGACTATCAAAATGGCAAAGATAAAAAATGACAGAATATACTTCATACAGGTAAGCATTTGCTGAAACAGGCACTTTGGAATTCTGCGAACAGGAAGCTAACTTTGTGCCATAACTGTAGAGAATACTTGGCAATATACACTAAAATTCAAGATGCACATATTCTGACCCAGAAATTCTACTTGTAGGATTTTATCCTAATGAAATACTGCACATAACATCAAAACTGAAAAACAACTGAAATGTCCCAAAGAGTAGAATTATCTGTTAAATTTAATATACTCTGTATCCATTAAGTAAATCCTTTTGCGCTATTTTATCCCAGAAATAATGTTAAGTGAGAAATATAAAATAGAATAATATACATCTACCTCCATGTGTTGGTTTAAGCAGAAGACATGTATACAAAAGAAGTTATCTTTAGGAGGTAAAACCAAAAAAACCAAACCCACTGCCATCGAGTCAATTCCAACTCATAGCAACCCTATAGGACAGAGTAGAACTGCCCCATAGAGTTTCCAAGGAGCGCCTGGTGGATCTGAACTGCCGACCTCTTGGTTCAACAGCCGTAGCACTTAACCACTACGCCACCAGGGTTTCCCTTTAGGGGATATGACTATGAAATACTTGTGCTTTCTTGTAACATATTGCTGTAATGTTAGAGAAGCCCTGATGATGCAGTGGTAAAGAGCTCAGCTGCTATTATTATTGCGTAATTATTATTATTATATTTATAATTGTGTAATTAGAAAATACACATTGTTAAATAAAAATCAGTATACAGGTCTGAAAGAAAATATGTAGATATTAATTACAGAATAAACAAAGTGAGTTGTTATATAGGATTCTACCTAACGGACTTGTCAGGTATCAGCTAAAGAGAACTGCCTCCACTTTCTTGTTTCTGTTCCAAACAGAAAGGATGAATTATAGAATACCATTAAAACGGTAGACTGGTAAAAAAGCCAGTTTCCTAATAGAAGTATTACTGACCAAGGACTACTGGGGTGATATGATTTATTTTTACAGCCTGAGGAAGATTAAAGTTCCATATTCTGCATGCATGGGGTCAAAGTAAACGTTTGGGCATTGACCTGACTTGGCAGCCTCTGGAGATCTCAGAAGGAGACGTGGAATGAAGATCATAAACCCCCGAGTCTGTAGATTTTTGTAATGAAAGTTCAGATTATTTGGCATTTCATTTTGGGGGCCTTCAGTTTTAGTTTCACTTTGGTTTAAGAAGATACAAGTTAATCTGATCATGTTACTCCACAGTTTTCAAATCTACCATTGTCCAAAGGATATGCCCAACTCCTCCTTCTCAAGGCAAACAAAGCCCTTAGCTTTCTGATCCCAACCTAAGGTAACCAGCCTTATCCAGAGCCTCAGTTCTCCCACCTACACACACACACTCGCTCACTATTCAGTGAAAATTTTGATGAGGACACGGTGCCAACACAGTGGATTTCACTTCCTCTGTGAAGCCTTCCCCAGGTTTGTGTAGCATTTATCACATTTCATTTGCCTACATGATTATTCTCCCCTCTAAATAGTCACCTATTCAACTAAAACCAGTTGCCTCAGAGTCATTGTCAACTCAAGGCGACCCTACGTGTGTCAAAGTAGAACAATGCTCCACAGGGTCTTCAATGGATGATTTTTGGAAGTGGATTACCAGGCCTTTCTTCTGAGTTGCCTCTGGGTAGACTCAAACTGCCAACCTTCTTAACCTTTTTGGGTAGCAGCTGAGCACGTTAACCATCTGCACCACCCAGAGACTTCTACTCAACTAAATCAACCAAATATTCAGCATCTATTGCCTGGAACATTGTTATATCACATCTGTTTATGTCAATAAATTAGAAAAATGCTTTGCGAAGTGTTTTGAATCCAACACTAATTTAAAAAATTTACAAACCAATCAAATCAAAGGAAAAAAACATGAAATAACTTAAGTGGAATGGAAAACAAAAAATTTATAATTATAAAATTAGATCCAAAACAAGATCTGATTATGAATGTTGACACTAAGCAGCTCTACAGACCCCAGCCCTGAGAGCTGGATGTGGAGGGTGACCGCCCAACCACTCTGCCACCCCAGGGCTACAGCAGTCCCTGACCATTCTAACACACCTTTCCCAGCTCCAGCCGGAGAGAGCATGGACAGAGCAGACTCTGCTTTGTTAAAACATTCCTGTGAGGAAGGACGAGTTCTCTGTATAAGTAGGGCCAAGTATGTTGGATTTGTTGGAAAGAGGCCTTATTGGAAAGAGCTGTTAGAAAGAGGAAAAGCAATTGAATAGGGAAAAGCTCACTGGGTATAGTTAGATCACTGAATAAAAGGAGGTTGCGCTAATCTCTTTCTCCTGGGTGTTTTTGCCTGGGCAAGAAAGTCAAGCCCATATCTGGATTCGGAAGCACAGCATAAATGGTTGTTGCTAGGGAAAGAGTGGTTGTCATAGGTGGTAATAACCCTTATGAGAATAATGCATTTCCCCTTTGGTAAGAGCCATTTTGTCTCTGCATATCCTCTTATTTTCCTCATCAGAATCTGGACTCCAAATACGGACAACAAACTACATTTAAAAGGACCAGGTTGTTGGTGGTAAGAATTTGAAAATAGCCAGGTTAGAAGGACCAGCCTGCAACCAAGATTTTTATTAAGAAAGTTTCCTCCAAAGAAAATAATTACTAATTCATTTAATGATTCAAATAACAGATATCTTGTGCCTTCAATATACCATGCACCCAGTAGGCGCTGGAAATAAGAATGACTCAAACATGGTCGGCGCCCCCAAGAAAATTTGGTGTTGTTAGCTGCTGAGTCAGCCTCTCAACTCATAGAGACCCCACAGTGGTTTGGGGATTGAACTGTTGTGATCCATACGGGTTTCGTTGGCTGATTTTTGGAAGTAGATTGCCAGATCTTTCTTTCTAGTCCATCTTAGTATGAAAGCTGTGCTGAAACCTGTTCACAGCATCACAACAACATGCAAGCCTCCACTGAAAGATGAATAGTGTCTGCATAGGAGGCTTGCTGGCTGGGAAAAGAGCCTGGGTCACCAGCATGGAAGGCAATTATTCTAACACTTAACAACAGTTGCTCCCTCAAGAAAATTACACATATGCGGTGTACTCTTGCAGGTGGCAGTGATAAAAGTCTGTAAGAGTGGAAACCCAAACCAAACCCATTGCCACCGAGTCAATTCCAACTCATAACGACTCTACGGGACAGAGTAGGACTGCACTATAGGGTTTCCAAGGAGCAGCTGGTGGACTCCAACTGCAGACCTTTTGGTTAGCAGTTGAGCTCTTAACCACTGCACCACCAGAGCTCCTGTAAGAGTACAGGCAGAGCACAAACATGGGCTAATCTCTTCAATTTGAGAGACTCAGAAAAGCTTCCCATAGAGGAGTGACTGTTGATTCTATCCCTAGTTGGCAGAAGTGGGAGGTTTGAAATCCAAACAAAGGAATTAGCATGAGAAGTGAAAATTGAGGGGTCCATTCAGAAACTCAATGCCCTGCTCAGATGGGACAAGACAGATCTTGGAGAATCTTAGAAGCTTTGTTTAAGAATTTGGATTTTCTCTTAATTAAAGACAGTGAAGAACCTTTGAATAGTTTCAGGAAAGAGAATAACAGGATCCAATCTGTGTTTTAAAAGGATCTCTTTGTGGAGATGGTTACACAACATGGGGACTGTAATTAATGTCACTGAACTGCACACGTAAAAATGATTGAATGAGAGTCATTCAACAAATATATCTGTTAGAGGAGTAAAGGATAAACTAAAGGCGTGGAAACTAAAGACAACGGTGTTAGTAAGAGACAAGACAGTAAAATAAGCAAACGAGCAGAGGGGACACAAAAGAGATGCTACCTGGTGAACCTAGCCGGGGGGAAAAAAATAACACTGATAGGAATTTAATTTTAATCTATCGATTTGAAATAAAAATCTTACATTACACAGCTCTTCTAGCCAAAAAACTCTGACATAAAAAAAAATAGTCTCCTGATAAATCCAGAAGAAAGCATTTTGGTGATTTCCTGTCCTGAATGCACATTAAAATGCTGATTATGCACCTGCATCTAAAGTAAATAAAGTTTCTAATTTGGAATAAACTGTTAACAGCATGGAGAGAAGACAATATGGAAACCGTGAATTAAAAAAATTAACCTGGCATTCACCTGGGCTTTCTTAGCGTTAGAAAGAAACCCCTGAGATTAACAGTAATCCAATCCGTTGGGCTATGCCTAAATTCCTTTTTTTTTTTTTTTTTATGAAGAAGGAAAATGTAACGACACAAGCTCACGCTAAGGGGATTGAAGACTCCTCCTCAAGTAACTCTCAATCAACTAATCTGTCAAAACCATTTACTATGAATGAAATATTTTAGATGTAAACTTAAAAAGTGTATGTAAGTACATAACTACTATTCATTCCTTCATTCATCAATAAATATTTGTTTAGCTCCAATTCAGTACCAGACGAAACAAGCCGTGAAAAATGAAACATAATCCCTGCCCTACGGAGTTTACACTTGGGAAAAAAAGTTTATTAAAGTTATCATATTTTCAGACGAAAAAATGTTATGTCATATGACTAGAAAAGCTAAATTTGAATTAATGATTTTTTTCATTAGTATAGCTTTTGTTTTGGTAGAAAATATTCAGACATTTGAGAACTTACGTATACCCCTGTGCATGCCTTGCTTTTTAAATGGCTTAGAACTGTACTTCTCCTTTTTAACATTGTAAATGACATTTGTTACTTCTTTCTCATTTTTAACACAAGATGACAATTTAGGAAATACAGAAAGTAGGAAGAAGAAAATAAAAAAAACACCCTAACTTGTTAATGCCAAACCTGGCACCTCCTTGTCTCCTTTCTTTCTCTCACCTACCATATCCAATGTCTCAGGAAGTCTATCAGCTCTACCTCCTAAATATGTTCCATGCCATCCACTTTTTCTCCATTGAAAATACTCTAAGTCAGCATTGTCTCTCTCTTTGACTGTTGTACTATCTTAACTGGTCTTACTAACATTCTTGTTCCCATTCCATCAATTCACCAAGAGTAGCCAGAACTTTCTAAAACTCAGATCATGTCACTATCCTACAAAAAATCTTTCAATGTGGTGACTGATTATGAATAAGCAACTCTTTATATGAGCTCTTCATCATGACAGAGATCCTTTGTCCAACAAGATAACTGTTGCAGTTTCTTTTTACTGAATTTTTCCATGGAAGTGTCCCCTCCTTCCCTTCTGAGCATTACTCTGTCTCATTTCAATTCCGATCACATTAGTCTACATTACATAGAGTCTGGGAATCATTTGGTGGCAACGGGTCTTAAAGGTCATAGACTTCAGTGGTTTTTCAATTTTGTCTTAAAAGCAGTATGATGCTTGTTTCAAATGAATAATTACATAGATAATTACATAGCACCCTAGTATATAGTGATATATGCTGTATTTTATTGTGATACATGTGTCTTGAAATTCAAATCTATATTTTTTTGTAAAAACACTCGATAAGACTTTTAATACCTTTGAGCTTACTGTGTGCTTGCTTCTGTTGGGAGGGGGCAGAGCATGCTGGCCTGGTGGGAGCCTGTGGAAGTTCTCTTCTGATAGTTTCAATTTTCTCAATGAATCCTAAACCAAGGTTATCAGCTCAGAGTGTGAAGATGAAGGAGGCGATGTTAGAACTCAAGAGAATGGAGAAAGCATGAAGTATTCACCCAGAAGAGTGAATGGACTAGGACACTGGTTCACAAAATGTGGTCTCTGAACCAGTAGCGCCAGTATCACTGGGAATTTGTTAGAAATTACAATTCTTCAGGCTCCATCCAGACCTACTGAATCAGAAACTTCCGAGGTGGGGCCCATCTGTGTCTTAACAAGTCCCCAGGTGATGGTGAAGCACGCAGAAGTCTGAATACACAGGACTAGGGAATTGTAGTAACTTCCAGGTAGAACTGAGAGCCCCTTGAGGTCTCTATGAGACGGAATTGACTCAAAGGCAATGTTTTGTTTTGTTTTGTTTTGTTTTTTGAGGCTCCCTGCTAACCACAAGGTCAACAGTTTGAATCCACCAGCCACTCCTTGGAAACCCTATGGGGCAGTTCTACTCCTCTATAGAGACGCTATGAGTTGGAATCCACTCAATAGCAACAGGTTTAAGGTTCAGGAAGGGGTCATGGCTGCACAGTGGTTAAGTGGTAGGCTGCTAACTGAAAAATCAGTGATTAGAACCCCCCTACCACTCCTGAGCTATGGCTGGTAACCAAAAGTTCAGCAGTTTGAATCCATCAGATACTCCTTGGAAACCACATGGGGCAGTTCTACTCTGCCCTATAGGGTCACCAGGAGTTGGAATGGACTCCTCAGCAACGGGTTTTTTTTTGTTTGCTTGTTTCCTAAAGATTACAGCCTTGGAAACCTATGGGGCAGTACTACTCTGTCCTGTAGGGTTGATATGAGTTAGAATTGATTTGATGGAAATGGGCTTTTTGAAGTTCGGGAGTGGGGAGCCCTGACAGCACAGTGGTTAAGCACTGGACTGCTAACCAAAAGATCAGTGGCTCAAACCCATCCGATGCTCCACAGGAGAAAAATGTGGCAGTTGGCTTCTGTAAAAGATTACAACTTTGGAAAACTTATGGGGCAGTTCTACTCTGTCCTATAGGGTCTCTATGAGTCGAATCAACTCAAAGGTAATGGGTCGAGGTTCAGGACTATGAATCTGAAGGGAAATCAGACAGTGTTGTTGTGTACTTTTCTTCAGCCAACTTCAACTGTGGGGTATAGAGGCTCTGAGTAGATGGAGATTTTAATTTAACCAAAAGTGTTGATTTCTAGTAATTTTTTTTATTCTGATGGAAATATACACAGCAATTCAACAATTAGTAATTAAATTTTTGTAATTAACATATTTCGATACCTGTGCTTTTCCTGGCAACGTCTAGAAAAGAGACAAATATATTTAAAAAATAAACTTAAACCACGTTTGTGAAATTTCTAAAGCAGAAACTGTATGAAATCCACTAGATCTAGCCCAACCTCCTCATCATACAGATGAATGTGCCCTGAATGAATTAAACTTGCCTAATTGATAAAAATTGATTGATGAAACTGTTGCTTTGAATAGGAAATTGGACGATAGATATATTCAACAATGACATAGTTTTATTGAGAAATGTTTTTCTGGGAACTTCTTAGCATACTTGAATTACATCAGTGGTTCTCTAATATTTCCCTCTCCAAACAACGCTGAGGGCAACAACACAGATTAGAAACAGTGACTGGAGGGGAGGAGAGGAGGGGGAAATTCCTGCCAAGGGAACATCAGGAATTTGGTAATTTCGTATAAGGGAGGTGGGTAGAGGTAGCTTTTAAAACCCTTTCAGAATCCATGAGGTATATGGTTGCCCACTCATTTTTCCCACCTCTCAGGGCGTTTTTGGAAGCTGCTTTCCCAAAGATGGTGCATGCTGCCTCAAGGCAGGGGCCTTTATGGCTGTTTGAAACCAAAAAAATGGAAGTGTGCCATAAATTACTGTTTCTACAGGGTATTGTATAAAACGTGTGCATTTTTGGTAAGGAAAATAGAAAAATTTTATGTGGGAAGCCATATGTCCCAGTGGACTCTGGTGGAACTCTGTAAATTTTGGGGTTCAAATTACTGTCCAACTGGACTCTGAGGGTAGGTTTGTGAAAAGGGGCAAGAAAAAAAAAAAATCCATACTATCTACCAAAAATTCAGACACCACTCAATGATTCAGCATGCTTCCATTAAGGAAAACACATGGTACCAAGAAAAAATTCAAACCAGAAAATAATAGAATCTCGAAAGAGTTAAAAGCATCTATCCCTGTTCTCATTTGCCTCTCCTCTGGAATCACTTGGGTATTTTGCTCACAACCTTGAGAACCCTGGTGGCGTAGTGGTTAAGTGCTATGGCTGCTAACCAAAAGATCTGCAGTTTGAGTCCACCAGGTACTTCTTGGACACTCAGTAGGGCAATCAGAATCGATACAACGGCAATGGTTTTTTTTTTTTTTTTTTTTTTGGTTCAAGGTCTAGTCTAAGGGTCAATCCCCTAAATTCATGATTATCAAGTGAGCTTCTCCCCTTTTGCTATTTTATATACATGTGCCCGTGTCTCTAAATTAGAGAGCACTGAAGAAATAGTGCAATCCCAGTGGCGCTCTTGCTGTAGAAAGAAACTACTCTTTTTATTCATATACTTGCTTCCAGGCTCAGCACTGGGTTCTCTCATGTGTAATGCTCCCTTCGCTACACCTTAACATTTTAAGTGCCTCATATCATTTAATATCTAGACAAAATGACTTTTCTTCCCCTGCTTTAACTCAGCTTCTCTTCTTTTATTAAACTCTTACAGAATTTATCATGTGTACCTCACAGTTCAAGAAGCCCTGGTGGTGCGACAATTAAGCATTGAGTTGCTACCTGAAAAGTTGGCTGCTCAAACCCACTCAGAGACTCTACAAGAGAAAGACCCGGCAATCAGCTCCTGTAAAGATTACAGCCTAGATAGTCTTATAATTCGGTCACTATGATTCAAAGGAAACCCTGGTGGCGTAGTGGTTAAGTGCTACTGCAGCTAACTAAAAGGTCGACAGTTTGAATCCACCAGGCGCTCCTTGGAAACTCTACAAGGCAGTTCTACTCTGTCCTATAGGGTCGACTATGAGTCAGGAGCAACTCGACAGCAACGGGTTATGAGTGGAAATCGACTCAACAGCACCTAACAACAGCAACAATAACCTCACAATTCAGAACTTTATGAACCCATAGACTAGGTTAACCAATAACCAGTTGCCACCAAGTCAACTTCAATTCATGGCGATCCTAATGTGACAGAGTTGAGCTGTGCTCCATAGGGTTTTCAGTGGCTGATTTTTCAGAAGTGGATTGCCAGTCCTTTCTCTCGAAGCACCTCTGGGTGGATTCAAAATGACAACCTTTTGGTTGGCAGCTGAGCTCTTAATGTTTTCACCACCCAGGGACCCCTCCCTAATTAATAAAAAAAAAAAAATTGATAGATGCCTGAAATTTGCCATCACAGAGGGAAAGTGATAAATGATCTAACGCATACTCTGTAGGCCCACTTTTCTGGACTCAGTTTCCTCACCTGTACAATTAGAAAATTGGCTTTTAAAAGTTCTCTAAAATCCTGTGGTTCTATTTTTTAGGTCTTTAAGATAAATTTAGCACTTATTAAGCCATTTAGTTAGGTAAAGGATTATAAAATATCATGATTTCATTGAAAGGTACTGGTAATATATGGGTTTATTTCTGTTCTGAAGCCTAAAAGAAAAGGTAGGATTCCGGGAACATTTCACACAAATGACTCCCAGACAAATTATCCATGTCAAATCTGCCAGCAAAGTTAAAACTCGTTGAAAAAAAAAAAGGGGGGGGACCTTGAAAACCAGAAACGTTACATAAATACTCTTCATGGTCTTCTCAAGTACACACTGCATATGGATAGGGCAATTCTATGCATGGATCAGATTTGAATGTCTGGCTTTATTCATTCAATACAAACTTATCAAACTTATTTCACTTTGGAACCTCCCCACCCCTAAACTGCTGATAAACAATTTGCTGAATAAAGATAAGGATCTTATCCTTCCTGATAAGGGATATGAGAGATAATAAAATTAACATGATGCTGTCTTTCTAAATAGCTTAAAATTTGGTAGGAAAGAAAAGGTATGTATGTGAATAATTACAATAAAAAGAAAGAGGATACAAATGCCACCAGAATGGTACAGATGCTAAAGTATGGGCTGCAGTGGTTCAGAGAACTGAGAATCTATTTTTGCCTGGTGTGAATGAGGTCACTGTGATGACGGAGGCCTCTTTGTAGAGACAAGATTCGTGGCAATCTTGACAAGGAATGGGAAACCCTGGTGGTGTAGTGGTTGAGAGCTATGGCTGCTAGCCAAGAGGTCGGTAGTTCAAATCCACCAGGCACTCCTTGGAAAACCTATGGGGCAGTCCTAGTCTGGGTCGTCGCTACAGGGTTGCCACCGTCAGAATCAACTTGACGGCAATGGGTTTGGTTTTTTTGTTGTTTTGTTTTGAAAAGAAATCATGACAGATAAATATGGAAAGATAGAGATGAACAAAACTAGGGAGGTGAAAAAGACCACAGCGAACTGGGGGCTAAGGTGGGACCCAGTCTGCTTTCACACTACACGATGCACACAGAGAGGAAATGTTTAAAGAACTAGAATCCAAGGAGCTTTAAGTTCATAGTAGTTAGAGTTATATCTCCACTGTGAGTCATTTCTTCATAACTAAGGCAACATATGAGACTAGCCTAAGGGATGGACTTCTTATGGCTTCAATTTTAGACTGATAAGAACACATTACAATGTATCATTAGTCACAGCTAATAACAGTAATGATTTAATAAATGTAATGCAGTCTGAAAACACTTCACAAAGAAACAAAAATTAAACCAAGCTGGGCAAAATGCCCAGATTACTTCCTACACACACACTAACAAAGTAAGATATAAGTAAAAATGGAAACAAATGTCTCACAATAATGGTGGTTATTTTGGGGTGATTAAACAGAGGAAGACTTTTTTCTTCTCTGTATTCTTCTCTATTTCAAAAATAAGCATGAACATCTTTATAATGGAAAAACATTTAATGAGATAAATTGCTAGTATAATAAATGACTTTGGGAAATTAGAGTATTCCCAGAGATCCTGAAAGAAAAATGGTGGAACCCTCAGTGGTAAAGTGAGGGGACATGTTCTCTCGGTCAGATCTCCTCATTGTCTTCTCAGATCTCTCTCTATCTCTGCATCACCAAGTGAAGTGAGAATGCCAGCTCCTTCGTGGCAGGTACCTTGCTTTCCATGGATACTCTTACGTCCCTAGTAGGGTTCTTCCTGGCATACTTTTTCAGTGAATTCTTCTTGATTCCAACTGACTGAACACAGGAACAAGAAAAGGCCTAAGCCATCCCTCAGATGGGATTTTGGCCTTGAACTTGACTAAATTCCACCGCTTTTAAGGCTACACGCAGAATGTTTTCTGTCACTGGTCAAATCTCCTCCTCAAAAATGTAGAATATACTGCACTTTCTCTCAAGGAAAGACAGTGAGTAGGCTTAAAACTGGACTCATTCTCTTTACCCCTAAAGGGAAGCAATGTCACTAAAGCTTCTCCTATTTCCTCCCAAAGATGTTCTGTGCATATACATGCAAATATGTATGTTACACACACACACACACACACAAACAAACACATGCACCTCACATTACAACGCATCACATAACTGGTCTCTGTCTCCAAATTCTTTCCTTTTCAATATATTCAACCTATACCCATGTGTGACGGTTAATTTTAGGTGTCAACTTGGCTAGGCTACAGTGCCCAGTTGTTTGGCAAAACATGAGTCTAGTGGCTATTATGAAGTAGTTACATGTGGTTAAATCAATGGACCTTACGTAAAGCAGATTACCTTCCATAATGTGGGTGGGCCCCATTCAATCAGTTGAAGGCCTTAAGAGCGAAAGAATTTTCTTTAAGATGTATTCTGCCTCCAGAATATAGACATTTTGCCAGAACTCACTCCTTCACTCTTCACTCTTCCTGTAGCCTGACCTAAGTATCTTAAACTGGCCAACCCCTCACAATCACATGGGGCAATTTCTTGAAATAAATCTCTTTGTCTTTTATTAAAAAAAAAAAAAAAAAAACATTGCCATGGAGTCAACTTCGACTCATCCTGACCCTATAGGACAGAGTAGAACTGCCCCATGGGGTTACCAAGCAGCCAAGGTTTTTACCACTGCACCGTCTCTTTTATATTTAATATTATTATACATGTCATATAAATATATATAATAACATTATATATAACTAGTCTCTCGTTTATATATAATATTATACATAAATTAATATACATTACATATGTATTATGTATAAAAGAGTGAGACATATGTATCAACGGTTCTCTTTCTCTCTAAGACACCATGGTATTAATCTTCCTAAAACACTGTCCTCATTGTTCTATCAAGAGGGATTTGTGAGTAGAGAGCAGGAGGAAGGTTCTAGAAGTGAAACAGAGCCAGAAGTAGCACCATGAAAACTATCTAAGACTTGATCAAATGAAAAGGTCAAGTATGTGTGGTAAAACCTGTGAAAGCCAGAACCTGTGTAAGGCGGAAGCCTCTCAGAGAAACCAAAACCAAAGCCAAACCAATTGCTGTCAAGTGGATTCTGACTCATAGGGACCCTATAGGACAGAGTGGAACTGCCCCATAGGGTTTCCAGCTGCTGAACTTTTGGTTAGCAGCCATGCTCTTAACCACTGCCACTAGGGCTCCCTCAGAGAAGGAAAACTCAAATATGAGCAATAGAAAAGTGTACCCTGTCAAAGGTGGAAAACTTGCAAGACCCAGAAAAGCAAGGCAGTCCTCCTGAGTTTCGACTTTCACAGGTTTCACTAGTAGGCATAGAAGCCACCAAGGTAATCAGCAGGCACAACTGGTAGCCAGAAAAGCCAAGACAGTGGCGTGTGTGTGGGGCTGGGGAGTTTTAAAGATCAGGATGGCCACTTGAGCAAACATTACCAGGGCAGGGACAATGCCTTCATAGGGTTAAGCACCAGGTTGGATACATAGCGAAACCTCTAAGAGCTGGAACTCCACATTCCACAGACAGGGCTGTCTTGTTTTTCTGGGTCTCCCGAGTTTGGCAGCTTTGACAGGGTACAGTCTTATCACTTTTCTATTGCTCATTTTAGTGGAAAATATTTGAGTTTTCCTTCTCTGCTAGGTTTCCGCCTTACACATATTCTGGCTTTCGCAAATTTTACTGTACTTATTTTCAACACACTTGTGAACAATTTTTTTTTTAAATCCAAGACCTCTAACGATCTACTTCAGCCTTTGTAAATGCCTGCTCATTCATACTCACAATTTAGCTCCATCTACAAAAACATAATTTACAATACAATACATTTTAATCTTTTAAATAAAATATACATAATTCTATAAATACATAAAGCACTTATACAGAGATAGATACTTAACATATCAAAAGAAACCCAATGCTGTCGAGCCAATTCCAGCTCATAGCAACCCCATAGGGTTTCCAAGGCTGTAAATTTCTATGGAAGCAGACCGCCATCTTTCTCCCTCGAAGCCACTGGTGGTCTCAAACTGCCGATTTTTCGCTTAGCAGTCGATCACCTTAACCACTGCACCACCAGGGCTCTATACACAAAAAGACCAAACCCGTTGCCATCGAGTGGATTCAGACTCATAGCCACCCTATAAGACAGAGTGAAGCTGCCCCATAGGATTTCCAAGGAGCAGCTGATGGATTTGAACTGCCCATCTTTTGGTTAGTGGCCCAGCTCTTAACCACTGCACCACCAGGGCTCCAGGTACTTATACTAATACTAGTACCTAAAAATACTTATACTACCGAAAACTTATTTATGTGTATTATATACGTATACACTTATGCATGTATACCAAGAAACAAAACACCACGGTACTCCAACATTCACGCTTTTCTCCAGGCTGTGCTCTTCTTCTAGATTGCTCTCCCCCTCTTCTTTAGGCTACATGTGCCTCCAAGCCTAGGTTAAGACCTATTCCTCAAGATTTCTCTTTTTTTTCCCCTTATGATTTGCAGTGTATTAGTAATAAAAAAATTTTATTTTATTTTATTATTAGTAAACACATGTATATAGCCTTGTGTCACAGCTAGAGGTCATGCTTTCTTTGAGGCATAAATTTTGGTGGAAACGCTGTTGAGTCTTTCATATCACAGAGTTCTGTGTTCATAATAAGTACCTATAAACAACTGTTGATTTGACTCAGAAATTTCATTTATCCATTCGACTCAATCAACAAATGTTTAATTTGAGCTAGATGCTGGGCATATGCCAGTGAAAAAACAGAAGGGGTTTCTGCCTTCATGAAGCTTAAAATCGAATTTGCTAAATCATAATGGATTTTTAATCTAAAATATACCTAAATTATTTTGAAAATATGAATATGCATGAAACAACAGGAGGAAAATAACCAATGGACTCAAATACTTGAGCCCCAGTAAAACTGTAGGCTACATGTGGGGCAGATGCTTGGGCTCCAAGCACCAGGGCAAACAGACAGGAATGGACAGGCTTTGGTTACGTTAGAATTCTATACCTGGAAGCGATTTTAAATATTGTCAAATCAAAGTACTTAGTTTTAGGTGAGGAATCTGAGTTGTAAGGAGGAATACCAAAAACTCGTTGCCTTCAAGTCCACTCTGATTCATAGAGACCCTATAGAAGAGAGTAGATCTGCCCCCATAGGGTTTCCAAGGAGCAGCTGGTGGATTCACACTGCTGACCTTTTGGTTAGCAGCCAAGCTCTTAACCACTGCACCACCAGGGTTTCCAGGCGGAATAGTGAGTGCTATTTAAAAGCAGAGTGAGACTCAGGTTCTTTCAATACCCAAGCAAATGACTTCTGAGAGTGCATGCCCTTCAATCCTCAACTGTCAGGCTGAATTTTGTTTTGTAGGAAACGCTCTAAGGAGAGAATGAAACTTTGGGAGCAATCAGTAGCAACCAAAAGATGAAGGGGTTTGTAAGGAGGTTAAGACCATGAATTTGATAGCCAGACTGATACAATAAAACCCCCTACTCTGCCATTTACTGACTGTCTGAGGGCAAGTGACTTTAACAACGCTGTGCCTCAATTTCTTCATCTGTAAAATGGTAATAACAACAGTACCCATTTTATAGTGGTTATGAGAATAAAATGAGTTGATGTACACAGTGGTGTGCTGGTAAATATTTAACAATCACCCTGGGAACTAGAGGTGCTCTATAGTGTCAATACTTCCTACCATGGTAAATTTCAACTTAACAACATGAGGGTCAATAAGCTCACAGAATGCTTGACAAATTAGAAATAGGCTCTCATGACCTGGTACAATCCAGCTCCAGGACACCACCACATGCAAAGCATTTATAAAAGTGCCTGGCATCTGGTGAACACTATATTCATATGAAATAGATATTAGCTATTTTATATCTTACATGTGTGTGTGTATGTGTGTGTGTATACTAATATAGCATATGTAACAGCATTTTCTCTGATTTGGGAATGTTCAGATCCATTGTAATTTTCAGAATAACTAAATTCATAGTGGTGCCCTCCTTCCCAGGAGGCCCCTAATAAACATACAACCTAATTAAAACAATATGTCTGCTACGCAAATGCAGCCTCAAGACAAGTTCCAGCTTCAGACAAGTTTCCCAGTATATTTCTGCTCCTTCGAATCAGATTTCTACCTTTAACATCCTCTTCACAGAGTCTAGAGCCACCGTAAATGCTAGAACGATTCCCGTTGGAATGGTACATTATTAATGGCATATTGTTGTTGTTGTTGTGTACCATCGCATCGATTCCGATGCAGAGTGATCCTATGGGACAGGGTAGAACTGCCCCACAGGGTTTCCAAGGCTTTAAGTCTTTACGGGACTAGACTGCCACATCTTTTTCCCAGGCACCGCTTCCAACCACCAACCTTTCAGTTAGCAGCCAAGGCTTTAACCACTGTGCCACCAGGGCTCCAATTCTGACTCATAGTGACCCTAGAGGATGGAGTATAACTGTCTTATAGGGTTTCCATGGAGCAACTGGTGGATTCAAACTGCAGACCTTTTGGTTAGCAGCCAAATGCTTAACCACTGTGCCACCAGGGCCCTAGCAACCAGCTGGGTATTATTTTCAGGTGAAGAAACTGAGACTCACAGATGATTTATAACTTTCAAAAGGCTACACAGAAAAGCCCTGGTGGTACAATGATTATGCACTCAGCTGCTAACCAAAAAGGTTTCTGGGTTCGTATCCACCCAACAACCCTGGGAGGAAGACCTGGCAATCTGCTTAGGTAAAGATTACAGTCTAGAAAACCCCATAGGTCAGTTCTGCTCTGTCATATGGGTTCACTATGAGTCCAAAATTGACTTGATGGCACACAACAACAGCAAAAGGCTCTACAGTTAGTAAATAATGTAACATGCATTTTAACTTGGGTCTTTTGAGGCTAAAAGTTTTGCTCTCTCTACTATCATTCATCATTCCATAATTAAGAGAGGTTTTGTTTTTGTTTTTCTACTTCTATGTAAATATTTGGGTTAAACAACTAACATGACAGTATTTTTATTGTTGTATAATATATATATATATAACCCAACATTTGCCAATTCAACATTTCTTGCATGTACAATTCAGTAACACCAACTATATGAACCATGTTTTGCAACCAAATGGTGACAAATAATGGAGCCATGGTGGCACAGTGGTTAAAGTGATCTGTAAACCACCAGCGGCATCAAGGGAAAAAGATGTGGCATTCTGCTTCCGTAGAGATTTACAGCCTTGGAAACATATGGGGTTGCTATGAGTCAGAGTGGACTCCATGGCAACGGGTTTGGTTTGGCTTTAGATCTATACTGCACAGTACAGATACTCTCTGAATCATTTTTGTATTAGTAAATTTTATATATAAAGATTAGAGTAAGCTGTGACTAGCCCTGGTGGCACAGCAGTTAAGTACACGGCTGCTGACTGAAAGGTCAGCCATTGAAACCCACTAGCTACTCCACGAGAGACAAATGTGGCAGTCTGCTTCTGTAAAGACTTACAGGCTTGGAGACTATATAGGGCAGGTCTGCTCTGTCCTGTAGGGTCACTATGAGTCCAATGGTACAGGTATAGCTAGATATATAAAAGAACTGGAAAAACTTATCTCAGTATATACTGTCCAATAGTTTACCCATTATTCCGACATCAAGGTTAAGTTTGATTTCTATACTTTTTAAATCACTTTTGCAATAATGAGTTTTTAAAATAAGTTCAATTTCGGACTGAAGATACAAGCACAGAGTTTTGAGACTTGAAAATTTTGCCAACTATTCCTTTAGAAAGGAGCCCTGGTGGCACAGTGGTGAAAGTACTCACTGCTAACTGAAAGGTTGGTGGTTTGAACCCACCAGCCGCTTCACAGGAGAAAGATGTGACAGTTTGATTCTGTAAAATTTACTGCCTTGGAAACCCTATGGGGCAGTTCTACTCTGTCCTATAGGGCCCCTGTGTGTCAGAATCGACTCGACAGCAACAAGTTTGGTTTGGTTTATTCCTCTTGAAAAAGTATAAGACGTGGGGGGACCATATTGAATAGTTAGAGATCGTGTGCTCCAACACAAACATGCATCTGTTAACTGTGTACAGGTATAAAAAAAAAAAAATCCATTGCCATCAAATTGATTCTGACTTATAGAGACCCTATAGGACAGAGTAGAACTGCCCCATAGGATTTAAAGGAGCAGTTGGTAGATTCAAACTGCTGACCTTTTGACTAGCAGCCAAGAGCTTTAACCACTGTGTCACCAGCGAAAATACATTACCACAGTCAATACAATCATCTGCTTTCAAACATACTATGCCTACAGTCACAAAGAAATATAATATAGTCATATTTTATTTATACCAGGATACACTTATACATACTCATTGTCATAACTTGAAACACGATCTCCCTAAGCCCCAACTCTCTGAGACCTCACTTCCACCACTCTCCTCCTTACCCACTCTCCATGAGCTACGCTGGCTCTCTCACTACTCCTGAAACACACCAAGTTGGCCCCATCTTCGATAATTTGCCTTTGGTTTAACATTTGCCTAAAATGCTCTTCCCTCAGGGATCTGTTCCCTCCTTCAAACACTTCAGGCCTCTGCTCAGCTGACTCTTAGGGAGCTCTTCTCTGACCACAGAACATAAAATAGTAATCTACCTCTCCTCCCTGCACTCCCTACCCAAATCTTGTTTTATCATCTCTGTAGCCCTTATCCTACGTGACATACATTTATTTTTATGTGTTTATTTCCTATCCCCCTACTAGAATGTAAGGTCCACTAGGGAGAGGTCTTTCTTTTCATCACTGATGTATTCCCAAAACCTAGAACACTGCCTGACACATGCTAGGCATTCAATAAATATTTGTTGAATAAATCAATAATACCATATCTTAAAGGTTTCTTACATCTTGGGATACCTATTCAAATTAAAAATAATAAGAGAATGTTATTGTAGGAATTAGTTTATAAATCCTCTCTAACAGATTTTCTCAGAAGTTGAGTCTAAAATTTAGAGACTTGTCTCTATTGATGTTATTTTAAATTCATATGTAATGTCAGTAATATGAGGCGTGCATCACATCCGCTGAAAAATAAATTCTTTCAAAACACATTCTCGGCCATTGTCAAGGACCACATTTGTTTGTTCCTTTGATTATTTCTACTCATGTCCTTTGCTGTTACATTCTAAAGGAATGTTCTTAGATGATCATGCTTTTGATCGCCATGGAAACATTACCCACAAAGCTTCTATCAAGTGCTTGTAGAGGTAGCTAAGCAGATAAAGAACTTGAAAACTACTTTTCCTTCCATTGAGCTAGATAAACTGAACATAAGATTCAGTCTTTACTATAACCCTGGTGGCATAGTGGTCAAGAGCTTGCCTGCTAACCAAAAAAAAAAAAAAAACGGATTCAGTCTTTAAACCTAGCAGTGATAAAAATCCAATAAATTAACTCCAGGTACCAAAAACCAAAGGAAAACCTTTGCCGTCAAGTCAATTTCGACTCAGCAACCCTACAGGACAGGGTAGAACTGCCCCATGGGGTTTCCAAGGCTGTGAATCTTTGTGGTGGCAGACTGCTGCATCTTCCTCCTGCAGAGCAGCTGGTTTGCTTGAATCACTGACCTTTCACTTAGCAGCCAAGCACTTAACCACTGTGCTACCAGTACGCCTTATTCTAGGTACATGAGATCTGAAAATCAATCGAATTTGAGCTGTATAGATGTGGCAGATGTTGTTGGTTGCCTACCTGACACTTTCTCCCAATTTTTCCCAACCAAAACCCCAAGTTAGGTTACATGGCACTGTACCTAACATATGGCGTCCTATTCTCCATTGCCAGGGGTTTTTCTAGGGGTAAGCATATGATCCAGTTGTGACAGTGAGATGAAAGGAAGTTTTTCAGGGAGGTTTCTATGAAAGATTTTCCACTCAGAAGTGTGACCAGAGAAAGATCTTTTGCCACCACCTGCCAGCCTCCCCCTAACTTCGTGTTTTGCTTTAGACATGATTACATGAAGGCAGAAAGCTTGGAACTGTGGCAGCCATCTTGTGACCAAGAGGAATGGCACAGCTAACACCTGAGGATGGCAAAGCAGAAAGATCAGAGAGGCTTCAATCACTGATGACACTAGTGAATTGCTGAACCAGTGATCCCGGGACTAATGACCTTTGGCCTCTTCGTTAGGTAAACAGTAAATGTTCTTATGATTTGGAACACCCTAAATGATAAGTGTGTGTGTCTGTGTGTGTGTGTGTGTGTGCGCAGAAACACTTGTGTATGTGTGCTAGTGTGTGGTCTAGGCAGAATCTTCCACTAAATATCTGTGATTCTGGACCACAACTTCGTCATTTGCACAGAGAGAGAGGAGGGGAATTAGGTGGTCCAAACGCATAAGCTCATAAGCTTTGGGAGCCAGAAGTAAGGATGAGTTAAAAGAAAGTTGAAGAACAAAATAATAAATGTTGGAGAGGCTGCGGAGAGATTGGAACTCTCATACACTGCTGGTGGGATTGTAAAATGGTACAACCACTTTGGAAATCCATCTGGCGTTATCTTAAACAGTTAGAAATAGAACTACCATACAGCCCAGAAATCCCACTCCTCGGAATATACCCTAGAGATACAAGAGCCTTCACACAAACAGATATATGCACACCCATGTTTATTGCAGCTCTGTTTACAATAGCAAAAAGCTGGAAGCAACCAAGGTGTCCATCAACGGATGAATGGGTAAATAAATTGTGGTATATTCACACAATGGAATACTACGCATCAATAAAGAACAGTGACGAATCTCTGAAACATTTCATAACATGGAGGAACCTGGAAGGCATTATGCTGAGCGAAATTAGTCAGAGGCAAAAGGACAAATATTGTATAAGACCACTATTATAAGATCTTGAGAAATAGAAAAAACGGAGAAGAACACATACTTTTGTGGTTACAAAGGGGGGAGGGAGGGAGGGAGGGAGAGGGTTTTTTATCGATCAATCAGTAGATAAGAACTGCTTTGGGTGAAGGGAAAAACAACACTCAATACAAGGAAGGTCAGGCTAATTGGACTGGACTAAAAGCAAAGAGGTTTCCGGGATAAAATGAATGCTTCAAAGGTCAGCGGAGCAGGGGCTGGGGTCTGGGGAACATGGTTTGAGGGGACTTCTAAGTCAATGGGCAAAATAATTCTATTATGAAAACATTCTGCATCCCACTTTGAAATGTGGCGTCTGGCGTCCTAAATGCCAACAAGCGGCCATCTAAGATACATCAATTGGTCTCAACCCACCTGGAGCAAAGGCAAAGGAAGAACACCAAGGTCACACGACAACTAAGAACCCAAGAGACAGAAAGGGCCACATGAACCAGAGACCTACATTATCCTGAGACCAGAAGAACTAGTTGGTGCCCGGCCACAATCGATGTCTGCCCTGTCAGGGAGCACAACAGACAACTCCTGAGGGAGCAGGAGACCAGTGGGATACAGACCCCAAATTCTCATAAAAAGACCATACTTAATGGTATGACTGCGACTAGAGGAATCCCGGAGGCAATGCTACCCAGACCTTCTGATGGCACAGGACAGGAACCATCCCCGAAGACAACTCATCAGACATGATAAGGACTGGTCAGCAGGGGGGAGAGAGATGTTGATGAAGAGTGAGCTAATTAAATCAGGTGGACACTGGAGAGTGTGTTGGCAACTCTTGACTGGAGGGGGGATGGGAAGATAGAGAGAGAGGGAAGACAGCAAAATTGGCACGAAACGAGAGACTGAAAGGGCTGACTCAATAGGGGGAGAGCAAGTGGGAGAAGGGAGTAAGATGTATGTAAACTTACATGTGACAGACTGATTGGAATGGTAAATGTTCACTTGAAGCTTAATAAAAATTAATTAAAAATAAAGAAAGAAAGAAAGTTGAAGACATCAACATAAGATATATTGCAACTATATCATAATCTATGCTTTAGCTGTCACTGTTGGCCTTAAAGCAATTTAGAGTATAGCTAATGCTGAGACCTGTTTAGAAACTGCTAGAATAATGTGACGGCAGATTTAGGAACCTATGGACATTTCATAAAATTTAATAAAACTAAATATTTGGGGGAAAAAACTAAATATTTGAGGTTACATTTTCTATTAAATTTGAGAAGAATAATAAATGAAGTCCAATAATACTGCATGCAAGATACACAAATTCCCTCTCTGATGCTCTGACTTCTAGGAAAAACTCTTTTAAAGATTACTTTAGATGTTATGAGTTTAGGTTAATATGATCCCAGGTGAGTCACTTACTTAGACAATGACTTGCTTTTGATATCTTTTCTATTAATGCCCACAATGCCACTTCAATCACACCTGCATTTAAGTTGCTAGCTAGACACAATAAATCCTGTCACTTTCATTTCAGGATTCACAGTTTCCTTGTTACTTCCCCCTTTAGACTCATTTTCCTTGCTTTCACTCATCCCACACTCCAATTTGGAAGCTTGCAATTTTTTTCCAAGCTGCTTTCTTTAGGGCAGACAGTCCCTAGTCAGTTCCAGGATAATAAAGGAGTCTCTATTATCTTCATCACAATGCCAAGCCCAGTTCTCAGAAACACAAAGGAATTCTGATTCTTCTGCCCAACCCTTTTCTCAGCATCCTTCCTCCATCCCTTCCCTACTTTTCATGCACCCAACCCTTAGAATGGCCTCAAAGCATGGGCTTCTGAACTTTGGGAATTTGGGGATTAAGGAATTCTATTTTCCCTTAATAAAAGAATAAAAGGATCCCACAGTGCAGGCAGGGATGGAGTGGGAGGGATTTTCCTAAATACTGAGATAATCCGCAGCACATTGTGAAAAAACAACAGCTAGGAAAAACTTCTGCATCATGAAGCCATTACAACCTCCTTCCTCCTGTAATAGTCACAGCCAAATGTAACTTCTTTTTTGGTGCATAATGGCTTTTCCATTTGACAACACAATCTCTAGACAACAAATATTTGAGTTATCCATTACGTAGTGAAGTGCTTGAAATGCCTTAATTATTAAAAGTACATTATAAAAATCAAACTCTATGTCCTTCCTTCTATCTAGTCCTGCATATGTGAGACTTTAATTCCCATTTCAATAATTAATCTATTTATCAAGTACCTATTGTATATTATATTAGGCACTATGTTAAGGACTGGGGACACAAATATGTTTTCTACTCTCAGCACATCATAATATAGCAATTAAAGAAATATACGGCTGATTCGAACGGAAGGGACATGATCAGGTGTGCTGTTTTATAGAAGAGAGTTTATACAAGGGAGAAACTGCAAAGTGAGACTAATTAGGAAGCTATACTGTTTTTTTTTTATTGTAAATAAACTAGGTGAGACACAATGTGGTCTGGAACTAGGATAATAAAAATAAGATTGGAGAAGAGGAAAGAATAAGAGAGGAGAATCAACAGAACCTACAAGGAACAAGAGAGAAAAAACAAAAATATTTCAAGGTTTCCTGATCATTAACTAATAAAGGTGATGGTTTCACCCAAGACAGGGAACAAAGTGAACAGGGTTTGTTGAGTGGGCAGCAAATACAATGTTGAGACATATTAAGTTTGAAGGACCTATAGGATAAAAAGGAGGATTTATAGTAATCAGATGAAAATATTAAGAAAATAATATAAAGATACTGATTGAAGAGACAAGAGTTTATGGTGGTATAGAAGCTACGGGACTGGATGACTGATCCAAGAAGAAAGTATAAATACATAAGATAAGAAAATCAAAGATGGAAAGCTGGAATCCTGTAAGACTCTAAATAACAGGTGAAGGAAGAGGAAGCAATGGAGGAGAATGATAAAGGACTGTCGGTGAGACCAAAATGGTGGTTCCTGTCTGGAGATGAAATGAGATGGCAGGAAGGGATAGGAACTGGGTAAATGGACACAGGAAACTTAGGGTGGAAAAAAGGAGTGCCCTGTCACATTATAGGGATCTCAACTAATGTCACATAACAGTATGTATATAAATTTTTGTATGAGAAATTAACTTGAGCTGTAAACTTTCACCTAAAGCACAATAAAATAAATAAATAAATAAGAATTGTGTGGGAAAACATTAGAAGAACCAGGAATGAATCATGATAACAAATGAGGATCTTGGTGATCTGGCCCTTGACTGACTCAGTCTCATTTCCTATGACCTCCCCTCAAATGTTATACTCCAGCCATAGTGAACTTCTGACAGCTCCCTAAAAATGTACTGTTTTCTACTTCAATGCCTTTGCAAGGACTGTTTCCTCTGCCTGGATTCCCTCTCTGTCTTAATTAACCATGTTGTAAGCTCTTCCTCTTCATTTAAGCACCAGCTTCTACTTAAAGCCCTTGCTGAATTACCCAGGCAAACTTAAGATCCCACTGCAGTGGATCATATCTCCATTATTAAAATTATCATGTTCTTCATGCTTAATTTGTTTTTCCTCTATAGTATAAGTTCTATGAGAATAATATCTATGTGTTTCCACCTCTGTATTTCCAGATAGCTGGCGTGAGCAGGAGGAAACCCTGATGGCGTAGTAAAGAGCTACGGCTACTAACCAAAAGGTCAGCAGTTCAAATCCACTGGGCGCTCCTCGAAAACCCTATGGAGCAGTTCTACTCTGACATATAGGGTCGCTATGAGTTGGAATTGACTTGACAGCAATGGGTTTGGTTTTTGTTTTTTGTGGCATGAGCAGGTGGTACTATATGCTCTGTTGAAGGACACAGGCTTTGATGTCTAACTCTTGAAGGTATGAACCCCTCACTTTGCCCTTTACTTGGCCATGTGATCTTCAGCAAACTACTAAACCTCAGTTTATCTTTAAACAGAAATAACTTAAATAATAGAGTAGATGGGAGAATTAAATAGGATATTACATGTAAAGAGCTTGGCACACACTCAGGCTCAGTAAGCGTGTCATTATTTCACATGGAGTTCAAAACAACTGTCGAATATGTGAACGGAGCTCTACTGTTCTAATGGGAAGAGTTTCCAGAAGAAGGGAATAGTCAAAACAATCAAAAGTGTCAAGTCTAGGAAGATTGGGGCTGTCAGGTTGCTTAATTCTCAACCAGAGCATCTTTCTTCCCCCAGCAGTTGGGCTACTTTAGTCCCAGCAGCAGGCTCAGCCCTGCCCAATCTCTAGAACCAATGAAGAAGAAAAATTTGGCAGAGGAAAAAAGCAACTTCTGGACAGAACAAGATCCTAGAATAAGCAGAAAGAGATGTGATCAAGGTCAGGGTAATTCCTTTGAAAAAGGCAAGAACATGTGCAAATACAGATGTTTAGAGAAGGAAGTGTATTTCTGATTTTCTTTGTAATTGAAGAAGATGGCTATAAAAGAAGTATTCATTAATAAAACTTTTTTAACACTCAGATGAAAGAATTACGTCAGCTATACAACAATCCAAGCTTAAAGAAAGGTAAGATTTTCCGACGTTGGCATACAAGGTCTCTTACCCAATTAGAAGTCTGATTTAGTCAATAGTTACTCTTGTACACCTTAGTTTTTATATTTATAAATGCATTTTCTTTAAGTAAATGTTTATTCATTGGTGTCTATATAAACTGTATGAATACTTCTAACAGAACTATGCAAATACTTGGTAACTGGTGTAGGTAACAGCACTAGATATATTGATTTGCTGGATATTATTTTTAGCTTAATGGTGCAAAGTTACAAAATAAGCATTATCTTTCATATATTACCATTATGAAAAGAATTAGTTTATGTATTTTGGTTAAATATATCTATTATCTCCCAAATTCCAAGTTCAAACAATTTAAGCAATATCACAATACTATCTTTGTAACATTTTTCTTAACATTTGTGCAACTACAGGCTGTGAATACTAGCCATGACATGGGGCAGCAAATTGGTCAAACTAAAGTAAATCCAAGTCCAGAAAGGGTTTATTTGACTTGCCTAAACTCAAAATTAGCCAGGGTGAAATAATCCTGTGATATCAAGGAAAACAGAGAATTTCAGAAGAGAAATTCAATATTTATAGAGCCTCTGAGAAGATTTCTTTTAGTTTTATAAACCTATCTTATAGTACCATGAGAAAAAAGATCAGACAAACCCTATTTATAATAGATCATACACTGCAGAAAAATGGTGTGATCCTTCTGCATTTATTACCATAAGAGTTGAATAAAGGTTAATGGATTTGAGAAATTGCATTTCCAAGAGTCTGGCTTTTAATACCAAGTGGCTGGCAAGTTACCATCCATTATAAAAGAAAACTGTTGAGATAAATAACTTGTACATAAGATAGGATGGAGAATTCAAGGAGATTTATTACTGCATCAGTCTAAGTGAAATAAAGTATTAAAAAGAGCAAACTACTTTTAGACCTGGTCAGGCCCAACAAAAGAAAGCTTGGTTAATTAATTAAAAGGAGAAGTAAATTACAGATGAACCATCTGACAATAACCCAGATCTTGTTATTTCCTCTAATTTCTTTAAGTTGTGAGATGCCATTCTCAATGAGCATGACAAAATCTTCTCTCGATTCTTGTTTTGCTGCTCTTCCATCCCTCATCCCCTAAATCTGGCAACATCCTTAAAGGTTCTGCTTCTGATAATGTGTGATACAGGAAGAGCCATGGGTCTGTATTCTGCCTAAAGTCTTCTGTTTTCAGCCTGAACTATAATGAAGAATTAATCTGAAACTTAAAATATCCTTCCCACTACCCATGGCTCACCAAACAGTGATCATGGCCAAAAACACATACTCAAAACAGAAGACACTAGTTAGAGAGACAAGATTGTTGGGTTGGTATGTATATAATGGCGGGAGTTTTACGCAGAATACTGACAGAAGGAAAACATCCCAGAAATGAGATAACGAAAAGTTCACTTTAAATAAACTTTAATTATATTAGCTGAGAATAAGATTAATATACAAATGGTAACACTGTTGACTCTGCTCAGACACATGGCATTCCCATGCACAACAGAATGAAATGCCGCCCAGTTCTGCACCATTCCCATGATCCACTGCAAAACAAACCATTGTGATCCATAGGATTTTCATTGGCTGATTTTCAAAAGTAGATCACCAGGGCTTTCTTACAAGCCCATACTAATCAGGAAGCTCCACTGAAATTTTTTCAACATCATAGTAACACACAAGCCATCACCAACAGGCAGTGGCTCCTCATGGGGTGCACTGGCCAGGAATCAAACCCAGGTCACCCACATGGAAGGTGAGAATTCTACCACTGAATCATCACTGCCCCTACAAATAATAATAATTATAATGGCCCTAAAATGAAGAAGTTGTCAACCAAGGTGCAGATATTGTTGGGAAAGAATATGAGATTAAAATGATCAGGCTGCACCTGCAAGAAAGGAAATCCAGACAGGACTGAGATTTCCTAGTAGAAAAAGCACAGAATTTCATATCAGAACCCCAGCAGATAATATTAATAATTGCATGGATATATTTAACTTACTCTTTAAATGCTTGTAATCTTCATTCTATGTTGTGGGTTCAGTTATTCCCTATTAAATCTTTTATTATGTTCATAAAATCCTGAATTAAAGAAACTCTTTCAAGAATTGCTATGAAAGATATCTGGTCTAATACCTGGATATTAGTCAAGATTCCAGTGTTCAAACTGGCAAAAGCAGATAAGCAATATTCATTACTCTATTTATTTTTATCTGAGTGCTCTACAAGTAACACCTGCACAAAAAGAGCTTAGCAAGAACCATGATCCTAAATCTATTATACTTCAGCCTTTGAAATAAATTATTCCTTCAAGTGGAATCCCTACATGTAGTCACAGCTCCAGAATTTCTACTAAGGGAGGCAATCTGAATGGAAGACAGGGAGATTCTAAGGGAGCATCACATGAAGGTATGTGTGCAGAGTAAACATGTTGTTTTTCTTAGATTATATGTCACAAATTTGACAAAAATTGCAATGTCTTCTAAAGTCACTTTCGTTAACGTTTTACATAAGATTGTGAAAATAAGGCTTATCCATGTGTAGATGACGATGATGATTTTATTTGAAGGTGACTTTTACCTTTTTTTTTACCTGGGGATGGGAGAGAGGTGGCTAATGAAGCCATCTGCTTGCAGAGGTATTGACTCTACAGAACAAAGACCAGACTCTTTAGTAAACTGAAGGCCTTTCATAATATCACCCCAATTTATTTTTCCAGGTTTATCTTTCAGTAATCACTCCTTGCCCTCTCCTCCGTAGCCAATTGGAATTGATTACTAGCCATTCAGCCAACCCTCCAAAATATTTCCATCTCTGTGTGACTCTTCATACTATTTGTTCTGAATCTACAAGGATCCTTATCCAATATCTATCTATCAAAATTAAATCAATTCTTCAATATCCAACTCAAATTTCAACTGCTTCACTAAAACTAGTATGATATCCTCCAACCGAAATAAAGTTATATTATTGGCCCTACCATGGTATTTAGGACCTCTGGTAGCACACTAGTTAAGCGCTCCACAGCTAACGGAAAGGTAGACGGTTGAAACCCACCAGCTGGGGCACAGGAGAAAGATGTAGCAGTTTCCTTCCTTAAAAATTTACAGCCTTGCAGGCAGAGCCAAGATGGTGGAATAGACAGACGCTTCCGGCGAGCCCTCTTTACAACAAAGACCCTAAAAAAAAGTGAAACAAGTATATTTGTGACAAGCTGGGAGCCCTGAGGATCAAAGGCAAGCTTAGACAGCGAACTGAGGGGCAGGGGGAGGAACAGGCCATTCAGAAGTGGAGAGGGGTTACTGGACCTGAATCACGGGAAGCCCTCACACACCATTCCCTGAGCAGCAGAGGTGGCGGAGGCGGGCTGATCCTAGCGTTCAGCCGCAGTTTGCTCAGGGAGAAGCAGCCAGCCATACAGCCCACTCATACCTCTGGAACCTGAGGAGAATGGCACTCTGGGCAAAAGCTAAGTACTTGTGTATATTTTACCGCCACCTCCCCGCCCCCATCCCTATGCTGGCGTCAGGCTGAGTCCCTGGGCCTGAGATAAACCCTGGTGTGCACCTAGAGCCATCCTCCTGGCCGTAGGCAAGGAAAAAAATTGCAACTGGGGGAAAAAGATAATTTGCTAGCTCCATTAAATAGGGGAGCTCAGGAAAGAAGCTGCTCCTGTCCAGGCATAAACGTCCATGGACCTTCAGCACCTTTCCCTTCTGCATGGACCTGTGTGGGCCTATTTTGGGAGAATAGGCCCTTGTGGGCAAACTCCAATGATTTCAGCTGTGCAGTGGAGAGATAGGTGTTTGAAGTTCGACATTGCTTTACCTATTAAACAAGGTCCTCACCTACTCACATCGGGGACCTAAGGACTGGTAGCTCCACTCAGGTCACCCTGCCACCTGCTACAGGGGTCCAAAGATAATTGGTACCTCCCAGTCCTTACAACCAAAGACTTTGGGTGCCCATGGTCCCTCTGCAGAGCCCACCCACCAGCATGATCTAGGGAACAGAGACACGTTTTCCTCAGAGACACTTGGAGGTTGGTTCTCAGCCCCCTGCCTTGTTCAGAGCATGACCCCCTGCTGCGATCAGATACCGGTATATACACCAATCACCCCTGCCCCTCTAAAACTGTATGACAGAGCCTGTACCACACACTTGATATCAGCTACCTGGAAACCTGAGCTGAATTCACACAAGAAAACTGAATGGACTCCTAGACGCATATACCTGATAACACCTCTAGCCAACTGGGGACAGGACACCAGAGCTCCAAATGTGACAATAATCAAGCTAGCTCACTCAAGCAAACCAGAGGGGTATACCAAAACAAAAAAAAGCAAGCAGCTACGACACAGTAAGCAAGCAAAAATTAAGTACAATAACTTATAGATGGCTCGGCGACAACAGTCAATATCAAGTCACATAAAGAAACAGACCATGATCACCTCAACAGGGTCTCAAAACAAAGAATCCAGGGATCTTCTAGATGAAAGTGCATTCCTGGAATTCCCTGATGCAGAATACCAAAGCTTAATATACAGAACCCTTCAAGACATCAGGAAGAAAATGAAGCAATATGCAGAACAAGCCAAGGAACACACAGATAAAGCAACTGAAGAAATTAGATCATTCAGGAACATAATGAGAAGTTTAGTAAGCTGGAAAAATTCATAGAAAGGCAGCAATCAGAAATTCAGGAGATTAAAAATAAAATTATAGAATTACATAACTCAACAGAAAGTCAGAGGAGCAGAATTGAGCAGATAGAAGCTAGAATTTCTGAACTCGAAGATAAATCACTTGGCACTAATATATTTGAAGAAAAATCAGATAAAAGAATTTTAAAAAATGAAGAAAACTTAAGAATCATGTGGGGCTCTATCAAGAGAAATAACCTATGAGTGATTGGAGTACAAGAACTGGGAGAGATAACAGAAAATACAGAGAAAATTGTTGAAGATTTGTTGACAGAAAACTTCCCTGATATTGTGAAAGATGAGAAAATATCTATCCAAGATGCTCATCGAACTCCACGTAAGGTAGATGTTAAAAGAAAGTCACCAAGACATATTATAATCAAACTTGCCAAAACCAAAGATAAAGAGACAATTATAAGAGCAGCGAGGGATAAATGAAAAGTCACCTACAAGGGAGAGCCAATAAGAATAAGCTCGGACTACTCGGCAGAAACCTTGCAGGCAAGAAGGCAATGGGATAACATATTTAAAAAATTGAAGGAAAAAAATTGCCTGCCAAGAATCATATATCCATCAAAACTGTCTCTTAAATATAAAGGTGAAATTAAGACATTTCCAGATGAACACAAGTTGAGGGAATTCGTAAAAACCAAACCAAAACTACAAGAAATACTAAAGGGAGTTCTTTGGTTAGAAAATCAATAATATCAGGTATCAACCCAAGACTAGAACACTGGGCAGAGCAACCAGAAGTCAACCCAGACAGGGAAATCCAAAAGGACAAAGAAAGATTATTTTTAAAAAAGCCCAAAACAGGGTAACGGCGATGCTATTATATAAAAGAAGACAACATTAAAATAATAAAGAGGGACTAAGAAATGTAATCACATACCTTCCATACGGACAGGAAGATACCGTGATACAAAGAAATAAAAGTTTTAAATCTAGAAAAATAGGGGTAAATAATAAGGTAACCACAAAGGAGACAAACTATCCTACTCATCAAAATAAAATACAAGGGAAAAATACAGACTCAGCAGAAACAAAATCAGCAACAACAAATATGAGGAAAGGATAATATATAAAGAAAATCTACTCAGCACATACAATCAAGAGGGAAAAAGAAACTGTCAACAACACACAAAAAAAGACAGCAAAATGATGGCACTAAGTTCATACCTATCCATAATTACCCAGAATGTAAGTGGACTAAATGCACCAATAAAGAGACAGAGAGTGGCAGAATGGATTAAAAAACAAGATCCGTCTATGTGCTGCCTACAAGAGACATACCTTAGACCTAGAGACACAAACAAACTAAAACTCAAAGGATGGAAAAAATATATCAAGCAAACAACCATCAAAAAAGAGCAGGAGTGGCAATATTAATTTCTGACAAAATAGACTTTAAAGTTAAATCCATCAGAAAGGATAAGAAGGGGCACTATATAATGATTAAAGGGACAACACACCAAGAAGATATAGCCGTATTAAATATTTTATGCACCCGATGACAGGGCTGCAAGATACATAAAACAAACTCTAACAACATTGAAAAGTGAGATAGACAGCTCCACAGTAACAGTATGAGACATCAACACACCACTTTTGGTGAAGGACAGGACGTCTACAAAGAAGCTCAATAAAGACACGGAAGATCTAAATGCCACAATCAATCACGCTGACCTCGTAGACATATACAGAACACTCCACCCAACAGCAACCAAGTATACTTTCTTTTATAGTGCACTTGGAACAATCTCTATAATAGACCACATATTAGGTCATAAAGCAAGCCTTAGCAGAATCCAAAACATTGAAATATTACAAAGCATCTTCTCTGACCATAAAGCCATAAAAGTGGAAATCAATAACAGGAAAAGTAGGGGAAAGAAATCAAACACTTGGAAACTGAACAATACCCTGCTCAAAAAACACTGGGATTATAGAAGACATTAAGGATTGAATAAAGAAATTCATAGAATCCAATGAGAATGAAAACACTTCCTATCAGAACCTTTGGGACACAGCAAAAGTGGTGCTCAGAAGCCAATTTATATCAATAAATGCACGCATTCAAAAAGAAGAAAGGGCCAAAATCAAAGAATTATCTCTATAACTTGAACAAATAGAAAGAGAGCAACAAATGAAACCCACAGACACCAGAAGAAAACAAATAATAAAAATTAGAGCTGAACTAAATGAAATAGAAAACAGAAAAACAATTTAAAGAATTAACAAGACCAAAAACTGGTTTTTTGAAAAACTCAACAAAATTGATAAACCACTGGCCAAACTGACAAAAGAAAAACAGGAGAGGAAGCAAATAACCCAAATAAGAAATGAGAGGGGTGATGTTACAACAGACCCAACTGAAATTAAAAGAATCGTATCAGATTACTATGAAAAACTATACTCAAACAAATTTGAAAACCTAGAAGAAATGGATGAATTCCTAGAAACACACTACCTACCTAAGCTAACACAAACAGAGGTAGAACAACTAAACAGACCCATAACAAAAGAAGAGATTGAAAAGGTAATCAAAAAACTCCCAACAAAAAAAAGCCCTGGTCCGGAGGGCTTCACTGCAGAGTTCTACCAAACTTTCAGAGAAGAGTTAACACCACTACTACTAAAGGTATTTCAGAGCATAGAAAAGGACGGAATATTACCAAACTCATTCTATGAAGCCACCATATCCCTGATACCAACACCAGGTAAAGACACCACAAGAAAAGAAAATTATAGACCTATATCCCTCATGAATGTAGGTGCAAAAATCCTCAACAAAATTCTAGCCAATAGAATTCAACAACATACCAAAAAAATAATTCACCATGACCAAGTGGGATTCATACCAGGTATGCAGGGATGGTTCAACATAGGAAAAACAATTAATGTAACCCACCGCATAAATAAAACAAAAGACAAGAATCACATGATTTTATCAATTGATGAAGAAAAGGCATTTGACAAAGTTCAACACTCATTCATGATCAAAACTCTCAGCAAAATAGGAATAGAAGGAAAATTCCTCAACATAATAAATAAAGGGCATTTATACAAAGCCAACAGCCAACATCGCCCTAAATGGAGAGAGCCTGAAAGCATTCCCATTGAGATCAGGAACCATACAAGGATGCCCTTTATCACCCTCTTACTCAACATTGTGCTGGAAGTCCTAGCCAGAGCAATTAGGCTAGATAAAGAAGTAACAGGCATCCAGATTGGCAAGGAAGAAGTAAAAGTATCTCTATTTGCAGACAACATGATCTTATACACAGAAAACCCTAAGGAATCCTCCAGAAAACTACTGAAACTAATAGAAGAATTCAGCAGAGTATCGGGATACAAGATAAACATACAAAAATCAGTTGGATTCCTCTACACCAACAAAAAGAACATCGAAGAGGAAATCGCCAAATCAATGCCATTTGCAGTAGCCCCCAAGAAGATAAAATACTTAGGAATAAATCCCTTATCAGAGATGTAAAAGACTTATACAAAGAAAACTACAGTACACTTCTGCAAGAAACCAGAAGAGACTTACATAAGTGGAAGAACATACCTTGCTTGTGGATAGGAAGAATTAACATTATAAAAATGTCTGTTCTACCAAAAACGATCTATACATTTAATGCAATTCTGATCCAAATCCCAACGACATTCTTTAATGAGATGGAGAAACAAATCAGCAACTTCATACGGAAGGGAAAGAGGCCCAGATAAATAAGGGATTATTGAAAAAGAAGAACAAAGTGGGAGGCCTTACTTGACCTGATTTTAGAACTTACTATACCGCCACAGTAGTCAAAACAGCCTGGTACTGGAACAACAACAGATACATGGACCAATGGAACAGAATTGAGAATCCAGGCATAAATTCATCCACATATGAGCAGTTGATATTTGACAAAGGCCCCAAAGCAATTAAATGGGGAAAAGACAGTCTTTTTAACAAATGGTGCTGGCATAACTGGATATCCATCTGCAAAAAAATGAAACAAGACCCATACCTCAATCCATGCACAAAAACTAACTCAAAACAAAATCAAAGACCTAAATATAAAATCTAAAACGATAAAAATCATGGAAGAAAAAATAGGGACAACGTTAGGAGCCCTAATACATGGCATAAACAGTATACAAAACATTATAAAGAAAGTAGAAGAAAAACTAGATAAATGGGAGCTCCTAAAACTCAAACACCTATGCTCATCCAAAGACTTCACCAAAAGAGTAAAGACTGCCTACAGACTGGGAAAAAGTTTTTAGCTATGACATTTCTGATCAGCGCCTGATCTCTAAAATCTACATGATACTGCAAAAATTCAACTGCAAAGAGACATATAACCCAATTAAAAAATGGGCAAGATATGAATAGACATTTCACTAAAGAAGACATTCAGGTAGCTAACAGATATATGAGGAAATGTTCACGATCATTAGTCATTAGAGAAATGCACATCAAAACTACAATGAGATTTCATCTCACTCCAACAAGGCTGGCATTAATCCAAAAAACACAAAATAATTACTGTTGGAGAGGCTGTGGAGAGACTGGAACACTTATACACTGTTGGTGGGAACGTCAAATGGTACAACCACTTTGGAAATCGATTTGGCGCTTCCTTAAAAAGCTAGAAACAGAACTACCATTTGATCCAGCAATCCCACTCCTTGGAATATATCCTAGAGAAATAAGAGCCTTTACGCGAACAGATATATGCACACCCATGTTTACTGGAGCACTGTTTACAACAGCAAAGAGATGGAAGCAAGCAAGGTGCCCATCGGTGGATGAATGGATAAATAAATTATGGTATATTCACACAATGGAATACTACGCATCCATAAAGAACAGTGAGGAATCCGTGAAGCATTTCATAACATGGAGGAACCTGGAAGGCTGTATGCTGAGTGAAATTAGTCAGTTGCAAAAGGACAAATATTGTATAAGATCACTATTATAAGAACTTCAGAAATAGTTTAAACTGAGAAGAAAACATTCTTTTGTGGTTATGAGGGGGGGAGGGAGGGAGGGTGGAAGAGGGGCATTCAGTAATTAGATAGTAGATAAAAACTACTTTTGGTGAAGGGAAAGACAGAACACAATACAGGGAAGGTCAGCACAATTGGACTAAACCAAAAGCAAAGTTGTTTCCTGAATAAACAGAAGGCTTTGAAGGCCAGCATAGCAGGGGCAGGGGTCTGGGGAGCATGGTTTCAGGGGTCATCTAAGTCAATTGGCATAATAAAACCTATTAAGAGAACATTCTGCATCCCACTTTGAAGAATGGCATCTGGGGTCTTAAGCGCTAGCAAGCAGCCATCTAAGATGCATCAATTGGGCTCAACCCACCTGGATCAAAGGAGAATGAAGAACACCAAGGACACAAGGCGATTACAAGGCAAGAGACAGAAAGGGCCACATGAACCAGAGACCACATCATCCTGAGACCAGAAGAACTAGATGGTGCCCGGCCAAAACCAATGACTGCCCTGACAGAGAACACAAGAGAGAACCCCTGAGGGAGCAGGAGAGCAGTGGGATGCAGACCCCAAATTCTCATAAGACCAGACTTAATGGTCTGACTGAGACTAGAAGGACCCTGGAGGTCATGGCCCCCAGACCTTCTGTTGGCCCAGGACAGGAACCATTCCCGAAGCCAACTCTTCAGACATGGATTGGACTGGACAATGGGTTGGAGGGGGATGCTGGTGAGGAGTGAGCTTCTTGGATCAGGTGAACACTTGAGACTATGTTGCCATCTTCTGCCTGGAGCAGAGATGAGAGAGTGGAGGGTGTTAGAAGCTGGTGAAATGGACACGAAAAGAGAGAGTGGAGGGAGAGAGCGGGCTGTGTCATTAGGGGGAGAGTAATTGGGAGTGTGTAGCAAGGTGTATATGGGTTTTTGTGTGAGAGACTCACCGGATTTGTAAACTTTCACTTAAAGCACAATAAAAATTATTAAAACAAAACAAAACAAAAAATTTTACAGCCTTGCAAACCCTGTAGGGTAGTTGTACTCTGCCTTATAGCTCACTATGAGTCAGAATTGATTCCATGGCAATGGTTCTGGGTTTTGGTACCATGGCATTTAAGGAGCCCTCGTGGTGCAATGGTTAAGAGTTTGGCTGCTAACCTAAAAGTTGGCAGTTCAAATCCACCAGCTGCTCCTTGGAAACTCTATGGGGCAGTTCTACCCTGTTCTACAGGGTCGCTATGAGTTGCAATCAACTTGATGGCAACAGGTTTTACTTTTTTTTATTTGTATTCTAGTATCCTACTTAATAAACTGTTCTATAGTTAATGCTGTACAGTGCTCGATTTCATCTTCTGTAATTTTATTAGATCCTTAAGAACAAGGATTGATTTAATCTCCTTTTTATGAAGAATTTTAAAATATTCTGGCTTCTTTCCAAATTAACCATAATTTATATAATCACAATTTATCTTTTGAAAAGACTTAGTGGCATATGTCTTAAAATGACAACTAATGAATAAACTCCAGGCCACACCTGAAATTTTAAATTTGATTTCTCATTTAACTGCTGTCTTCTACAATGTCCAGGTGAACATGTAAAGGGGAGTCATATTGTTAGCATATCTTCCATCAAATGATAGTTAAAACTGAAAATGTGATTGTTGATTGCTGTCCTGTGGTTTGAAATTTGGTGAAGTTCCATAGATTAAAGAGCAAATGATTACTAATCGGGGCCTGGTTCGGACTGACATTAGTTTGCTAAATAATCCCGAACAAGTTCCTTATATTCTTGGTGAATCCACTTAAACTATGTAAAATCTGAAATATAGACTATCTGCTTTCCAAGTTGTTGCAGATAATAGTCATTAAGTGATTGTCAAGAATTATAAAGAAGGAGGGAATATGAAAAGTGAATAGAAATGATACTCAATAATAACAGTTTGGGGTTTAATAATCTAAAGTGATTTAAGGAAAGAACTCAGTTAAATTAAAACAAGTTTTCAACCAAAGCATAATTCCATTATGATTTGTCAAAAAGATTTTGAGGGCTATTTTCCTAGTACGTTGACGTTTAAACATAACCCCAAAAAACCAAATCCAGTGCCATTGAGTCGATTCTGACTCATAGCAACCCTATAGGACAGAGTAGAACTGCCCCATAGAGTTTCCAGTGAGTGCCTGGTATATCCGAACTGCCGACCCTTTGGTTAGCAGCTGCAGCACTTAACCACCACGCCACCAGTACATTCACGTTTAAGCATATAACAATTAAAAATGAAGGGGAGAAATAAAGCATTTGCAAAATATAAAGTTTGGCAATTGTATATGTAAGGCCAAGATTGATCTAATTAAGGTTGTTACTCAGGGTTTTCTACACTGTTTGATACAGCACTCAAAATTGAGAAGAGGTAAAAATAAGCCTTTGATCCAGCAATTTTACTTCCGTTAATTTATTTACCAGTACATGTGCCTGAAGACCCACATACACTCACACATGTTCTTAGAGGCACATGTACAAGGATGTTCACTGCAGCAAAGTGCTGGAAACAACACAATGTTCATTGATAAAGAACTAGTGAAATAAATTATGGTACATTCATACAATAAGATATGTAACTACATAAAAAAAAATCAAGTGTATATACCAAAATGTAATGATGATCAGAATAAATTCTTACTATAAAAACAGAGTATAAAGCAATGTAGATAGTAAGTTTCCATTTATGCAGATAAACAAAAGAAGGAAGACATATACATAGATAAATTTTTCTATGAACACAGAATATTTCTAGAAGGATACACAAAAAGTGGTTGCCACTAGAGTGGGAAATTGCAGAACCTGATCTTGGAGTAAGATTTACTTTTCACATATAGAAAACCAAAAACCAAACCCATTGCCATTGAGTCCACTGGAACTCGTAACAACCCTATAAAAACTGCCCCACAGGGTTTCCAAGGCTGTAAATCCTTAAGGAAGCAGACTACCACACCTTTCTCCTGGGGTAGTGGCTGGTGAGTTCAAACTGCAGACCTTTTAGTTAGCGGCTGAGTGCTTAACCACCATGCCACCAGGGCTGCTTTTTCACATATGTCCGTCTAAAAATATTTGAAGTTTATTACCACAATTTTTGTATAACTTCTTCAATTAAAAAACAGAAGGTACAATAAAATGATGTTTTCAATACCGCTAGACATTTAGTTAACTAAGAGGACACAAACAAGTCAATCAAAACCGTATGGCTTTTTATAATAAAATAACAATTATAATGAATACATTTATAATATTTTATATTTTAAAAAACCATCTGTACAAATTTTACCTCATTAGATTTTTATAATAACCCTGTGAGACAGAATGATAATTATTTCCATTTTATAGACTATAAAATTAAGGTTCAGCAAGATTAACGTTTATCCAGTTACTCATGTAGCAACTGGAGGAGATGAACAAGCCTGATTTGATTTCTGTGTCTAGCCTTAAAGAAAATGGCTGCCCTTGGGTAAGGGAGGTGGCTGATATTTATCAGGCATTTATCATATAACAACAATAACCAAATGCCTTTATGTTGATTCTGACAAATAGCAACTCCATGTATGTGCGGTACAACTGTGCTCCACAGGGTTTTCAATGGTTGATTTTTCAGAAGGAGAATGCCAGTCCTTTCTTCCAAAGTGTTCCCGGGTGGACTCCAATTGCTCACCAAGTTCGGTTGTAGTTTGCGTTACCCATGGATTTCATGACAAAAATAGCTAAAATTATTTAGTATCTATGAAGAGCTAGGCATTACGGGAAATGCATTACGTGCACTGTATTATTTAATCCTTAAAAAGCTAACTTTATGTAATGATCACCTACTATTATCCCCATTTTATAGGAGAAGAAATTACATACAAGTAGGTTAAGTAGCTTGCGTAAGGTCACATAGCTAGTAAGCGACCAAACTAGATTTTACACAAGACATGTGGATATCTCAGCCCTCACTGTCAAGCTCTGTCTACATCCCCCACCAATAGGCATCTTTGGGCCAAGGGTGCAATCGCCAGCTACAGTCTGCCCTCTGGAGAACAAACCTTGAGAATGAAAGGCTTCATCTGGCAACGAAAGCCAACTTGAGGCCATTGGGGCCAAATTTCAGGTCCTGGCTACCCACAGCATAGTTGAGGATAGGGAGTGGGGGCTCTAGATGAACAAGTCCCCTGGCCTCATGCAGTCCTCCCTCTGGAGGAAGGGGTGTGGCCAGAGGAGGCCCAGGGTGGAACTCTCGAGACCACAGGGCACCTTGTCCTTATGTCTAACTAAGGATTGTACTGTACTGTATAAAGCACTCTCTAAACTCAAAGCATAGAAACCAAGTCCAGGACTTTCCAACAGTTGGAATTCAGACAAAAAGCTAAAGTACTGTGTTTGCATATAGTGATTTATGAAGATTTGAGTGAGAAAATATTGTCTGCAAAATGCTCTTTTAACTAGGTATTGTCTTACCTGTAGCTGAATCTCACTGTTGTTACCATCTGGTCCAATGACAAAAACAATGTGCTTCTGTCTCATTTGATACCCGCTTCCTTTGTGTTAACATAGTTAACTATGTACGGTTGATCATTTTTTTACAAAGATGGTCAATATCATGTTCTTCTTACAAAACGAGGTTCCTTTGAGTGGTGGGGTCTATGTCTTCTCCCCTTGAACCTGGATGAACCTCTGTGACTGCCTCAACCAACAGACTGACAGAAGTGACCCTATGTGGCTTCCCAGACTAGGCCATAAAGATGCCATTTACTTCTGCCTTTATTTCTTGGGGCTCTTACTCTTAAATCTCAGTGACCAGGCTGTGAGGAACTCAAGCACCCACATGCAAAGGCCTTATACAGGTGTTTCAGGGGACAGCCCCAGCCAGCACTAACCATCAGACACGTGAGTGAGCAAATGTTAGATGATTCCAGCCCTCCTTCCTGGAGCCATCTCCTCAACTCCAGCCGATTCTGCACGTCCTCACCAAGCCCTGCCCAAGTTGTGGATTAAAGAGCAAAATATGTGATTATTGCTATTAAAAGCCAGTATGTTTGGAATGTTTTCTTATGTAGCAATAGATAAGTGAAACTCTGTTTATGTATCCTTGCGATAAAAGCTGGGCTTCTGAACTCAAGGCTATGTGTCACTATGAATAGACACATTCCTAATACACCATAATCTATCCATATAACTCTTCATAAAAACATGAAATGATAATCTTTTCCAAAGCCTATAATGAATGAAGCTTAAAGCCCCTATTTATTTCTAAACATACTGCTAATATCCAAAATAGCTGATTTAGAAACAGTGTTGTCTTAAAGCATCTCGGAATTCTTTATTCATCAAGTAGAGTAACACAATGTGGCATATTATTTTGTCTCTTTTTCCGTTTTTCTTGATACGCATTTCGCTTTCATATGCCGTTTCCCTGAACCCAGATACAAGTACTTGTCTTGCACCATAGCATGATGGTTACATTGGAAATCATGTAAATGACTTACTTTAAAAAACACAGCCACTTTCTTAAAATTAGATGATATCTACTTTTTTCTAAAATCTGAAAAACTCAAAATATCTAAATCCAGGAGAGTTCAGAAATAGACTCGTACAAATATGTCCATCAATTTTTTACAAAGATGCAAAGACAATTTAATAAATAAAGATAGTCTTTTCAACAGACGGTGGTAGAACCAAAAACTGAAAGAAAAAAATGAACCTTGATCTATACATCACATCTTATATAAAAATTGACTTAAAATGGATCATAGACTTAAGTATAAATTATCAAAGCTATAAAACTTTTAGAATAAAATGTGTGAGAAAATCTTTGTGACCTTGGGTTAGGCAAAAAGTTGTTAGCTACTACAATAAAAGCACAATCCATAAAAAAAATTGATAAATTGGACTTCATCAAAATTAAAAATCTTTGTTCTGTGAAAGACACTGTAAAGGGAATGAAAAGACAAAGAACAGGCTGAGAGGAAATATTTTTAAATCACACATCTGACTAAGGACTTGTATCAGAATATGTAAATAGCTCTCTAAACTCAATAATAAGAAGACAATAACTCAAAAAAAATTTTTAATGGGCAAAATATTTGAACAGACCCTTCAACAAGGAAAATCTAAGATTATAAATAAGCACATGAAAAGTGTTCAACATTATTAGTCATTTTTCTTTTTTTTTTTAATTAGGGAAATACAAATTAAAACATAATGAGACACCACTGTATACCTATTAGAATGGCTAAAATTTAAAAAAACAAAAACTGACTAAACCAAGTTCTCGCCAGGTTGCCAGGCAACTGGAACTCTCTTACAATGCTGATGGGAATGTAAAATGGCACAGCCACTTTGGAGAAGAGTTAGGCAGTTACTTATAAAGTTAAACATATACTTACCACGTGACACAGCAATCCAGCTTCTAGGTATACACCCAAAAGAAATAAAAACTGATATTCACACAAAAATTTGTACATGAATGTTTAACAACAGCTTTATTCATAATTGCCCCAAACTGGAAACAACTCAGATGTCCTGCATCTGGGGAACAAATAAACAAACGGTGGTATACAACAGAGTAGAACTCCCCCATAGGGTTTCCAAGGAGACACTAGTGGATTGGAACTACCAACCTTTTGGTAGTTTTGGTTAACAGCGATATCACTTAACCATTGCACCAGCAGGGCTCCTCATGAACGTTTAACAGCAGCTTTATTCATAATTACCCCAAACTGGAAACAACCAAAATGTCCTGCATCTGGGGAGTGAATAAACAAATGGTGGTATAGCCAGGATATTTTTTGTTGTTGGGTGCCATCAAGTTGATTCCAAGTCTTAGAGACCCCATGTGACAGAGTAGAACTGCCCCATAGGTTTTGCTTGGCTGTAATCTTTATGGAAGCAAATTATCAGGTCTTTCTCATGCAGAGCTGCTGGGTGGGTTCAAACTGCCAACCTTTTTGTTAGCAGCTGAGGGTTTAACTTTTGAGCCACCGGAGCTCCTTAAGAGAATAGGACCCAGCAGGAAAAAAAAAAAAAAAAAACTAGGACACGTGCAATAACTTGAATGGATCTTAAGAGCATTACACTGAGTGAAAAAAAACTAATTTCAAAATGCTACATACAGTATGATCCCATTTATATGACATTCAGAGAAAAGCAAAACTACAGGGGTGGAGAACAGGTCAGTGATGCCAGGGGTTGGTGGAGGGGGGAGCATTAGCATGTGTGAATGTGTCAGGGAGAGAGAACAGTTTTGTGTCTGGATTGTGGTGGTAGTTACACAACTCTTAAGTATCTTGTCAAAACTCATTAAACTATATAAAAAGTGAATTTTGGGAGGCAGTGTGGTCGCTGCCAGAGGGGGATATGGAAGTCAAGAGGGGACTCCTGGAGGATGGGGATGGCACAAGAGCAGAAGAGGTCACCAGGGTCGCCCCTGAGGGGTGACCCCCCTCACCCACTCCCGCAGGACTTGCCACCTTCCTCGAGAATGTCTGGGCCAATTCTGCCCACATTCAACCCCAGCACCAAGAGCACTGGTATGATCAATCAGGCCACCTCCTACAACTACCCAGTGCCTCTCTGAGATGATGGGAACATGTCCAACATGACCAGCCATCCACAGGGCCCCCAAGGCCCCAGCTTGGAGTGGCTGAAGAAACTGTGAGCACCTCCACTGATGAGAAGGCCTTTCGCTCGTGGCCCCCAATAAAAATGTGAAAACCAAAAAAAAAAAGCAAGAGTTCTACTGCATGTAAATTAAAAGACATTTAAAAAATCTAAAACAAATTTAACATCTAAATGTCATTTTCAATACATCATTATATTGACTTATTTCCGCCTTCTTCCATCCCTTTACTGTCACTGTCACTAAATTAGCCTCTCCTGTGACTCTAATACTTTGCATAACATGAAAACACAAAACATAACTTATTTGGAAAACCATAAACAAAATATGGAATTAATATGAGAAGAAACTTGAAAATGTAAATCTTTTTTTTTTTGCCTGTTCAAGAAGACTCTTCATTCACCCAACTTATTCTCAGAAATTATTTTTCTCAGGACCATCATGGAAACAGCAGGAATAACAGGAGTGCCCAGGGGAAGCAAAAGCTAAGTGAGGGCCTCAGTCTCTTCTCGAAACAGCCATGATGCTGAATCAGCGCTGCTTTAGAGAACAGAGAAGTGAAAATGCACTAGAATAATGAAAATCATTTCAACTCTGCTATAAATTCTATACTTAAATTCAAGGTACCCCAAAGAAGAGCTCCATGAGAAGGGTTATAGGTAGCTTGGAGTAGTAAGAGTACTAATGGTAGCTCCCACAATAGACATAATGCCCAAAAATTAGAAGGAAAGGACGTTAAATGATAATAATTGAGAAATAAGGCATCCTCAAGCCCAACTTTTAAATCCCTTAGCTGCTAATTACTAGAACTATGACTTCAATTATGTCAATTAACTTCTCTAAATCCACATTTTCTCATTTGGAGAAGTTCCTACGTTTCTATAGCAAACAGAGAAGGAACACTGGTTTGCGACTGTAAATGAAATGACACCAATACTTAGAAATCTTGGGGAAGAATTGGTCATAAAGTGAGAGAAAGACACTAAATTTTACTGGCACCAATGATAGAGGATTATCTAAACTCCTCTCACAGTCCTTGATGGCAGGGAAGCTCCCACCTCAAGTCATCAGAGAGATGGTAAGGCCCAAAAAGATGCTAGCAAAGTATTTCATACTTCAGGATATCAATAAATACTCATTTAATTAATGGATTTAACTCCATGACAATAGCCACAGGAACCACATGGACCTCTTAATGTATATTAAGTTGCAAAATTGCCATTTCTTATTACTTTCTTTTTCAAAATTAGAAAATGATTAAAGGATAAACATAGTCTGAAATCCAGGAAATCTGTTTTTCTAGTTTGGTAAGTAATTTGACTTAAGTGTTTGGAAATGTAGCTGAAACTTTTGTGCGTTTGTTATCCCGTATATAAAATTTTTAAAAAGATACCCCTTTTTTAATAAGAGAAAAGAAAAATTTGAGATACCTAGTATCTTAGGAGCCTGAGAAGGCAGAGCGTGCTGATACGTTTTTCTCTCCTCAACAGGACAGAATGATGTTGAAGGTCATTTATCCTTGACCTTCTCATTTTTGGAAACCTAGATTTTAAATACACCATGTGAAGTTACTAGACTACTTTAGACATTTCATGCTAAATCAGCATTTTTCAAAAACTTAAAAACAAATTTTTGTCCAAAAGATCAAGTTATAAAAATACTACATATAGCTTCTGATATGTACTTCTAGTAACATATTAAATAACTGAAAGAAAACAGAAAGGAATCAAATAGATGCAAACATGAACTCAGTCATACAGTGGCTTTTTAAGTATATGCAAACTTAGTAATATTTAGGCTCGTTATTAGAGGAATGATCTAAACAAAATGCCAAGAAATTAATATTTTGTCTAAATAATATGGAAAGGACTCTATAAGAAATTCAATTTTCAAATGGCATATTTTTCCATATAGCATATATTCTTCATATGGCATATTCTCACTGAAATTATAGTTAAATATACTTATTTACCAGTCATATTTATACTCACAAAAAACCTTTCTAAAATATTTAGAAATATTTATATTTCTAAATGTCCATTATATAATTAAAATTATGACCAAATAATTAATCTGTTGCTAAAATCCATGCAGTGTCTTTAATTAAGACCTTTGACTCCTTTGGACTACTCCTCTGTTTTTTTCAATCATGCCTTTTCTCCTAACCATGATTCAGAAAGAGAAAAACAAGTCAGGTTCTAATTCAATTTTGAATCAATCCAGAATTGATCTGAAGAATTATTTATGAACAGGAAGAAACATGTCCAGGAAACAGTGACACAGTTAAAATACAACGTGACTGGGGGCCTAAAATATTTCATCACTTAGTAGGTCAATACCGTTATCCCTTCTGTTTTTCTATTTCTAATTTGCTCAAAATCATTCCCGCGACATGGGGATTCTGCAGCCAGAGTTCTCAATACTTGTGTTCCACCTGACTGGATGAATCAGGTTTATTGGAATGACCAATAATTCCAGCAACCTATTTCTACATCCTATGCAAATTAATGCACCAATTAATTTGCATAGGATGTAGAAATAGGTTGCTGGAATTATAAGGTCATATAAATGAACAGAGGACAGAGGTCAATAACTCAAATGTTGCAGCATTATGTCATTTACACAATGTCTAATTACGGAGTCCTCTAAGTAACGTATCTACTCTGCAAAATAACAATGACCTTTCATGCAAAATTTTTTCTAGTAACGATTTTCATACATATTAGTTTTTAGAGCCACAGAAATACTGTAAATATAAAATGAGATTTCATAGATTTTTATGAATGTATATATTCTATTTTAATTAAAATTTTATATCTTCAACACTCATACATATGTGTATACACATATATGTATATACACATGTACACACACAAGTATTTAACCAAGTAGATAGAAAAATCTTTTTTTTTTTTTTTACATAGGATGTGATTTCTGTTATATTGAAAATAGCAATAATTTCACCTTCATTATTAGGTGCATAGATAAATACCACAAATACAGATTTAAGGATACAGGGTACCAAAATTCTTGAAGAAAAAAATAGTTCCAAATGCAATTAAAAATCATTGTGATAAAATTAGAGTCCTGCATCCTTTATGGATTTAGACTTAGAAACCATAACAATTTCTTTGGGACACAGACTGCCTTAAAAACATGTACATATTAATTTTTAGTCACTGCCTAAACATAATGCCCATAAACAAAGGTTGTCCCTAAATAACACTACCTACACATATTAAAATTCAAATTGTGGCAGAGTCCTTGTCAAACATCAACGAAATTTTACTATCATATTTTCATAACATTCTAGAGCCCCTGGTGTTGTCACAATTTCCACAATGCCCTGCAAAAAGACGGTTCTGTCGGGTGTTATCTTCCTGCCCAGACAGTCTCCATCAATCAGCTATAACCCTATTTCTAAACAGGAATCCAAATCTCTTTGGTAAGGAGGTTCCCCTGTTGTAGTCGGTGGATCATATTCTCACTCCATGCACTACCCTGAAACAGGGCAAACTGACACTGTGTCACTCCTGCGATAGCTGAAAGTGCTAAAGCTGTAGTTCCTGGCAATGGTAGAGAAAAAACCCTTCTAGAGCACAGATCATAACCAGATGGAATACTCCCTTGTTTTAATATTACCATACAAACAGAAAACAGTGCTTACTCAAACAGCCAAAGAAATGTGCATCCCCCCGCCCCCGGCAGTGTTCAGGCAGTGTTCAGGAAAACTGCGTCTCTGTAGACCTTGGGAGGGCAGGAACACATGTTTTCTAGTACTACATGCTTAACATAGGGCTGCAATTGTTGGGTATAGCTCTGACTTAAAGTTGGGAAGCGGTAAGTAACCTCTAGAGACTAGGTCCCTTCTCTCCTAGGGAAGTGAATGCTTCCGGCAATTCCTCTCAAGTTCCTCAGGCGAATTGGGTCTAGGGTGCATTTTCCGGGCTGAGGGCACCATGGGTTTCTTCTAACGGTACAGCTCTGCAGTGGGTCATGTGACAGCTGGGTGTGTGCCTCCGTGCGCGGTGGGGGGATGAGTTTGCGGGTGTGTGTGCAGAAGTTACACGTCTAGTTTTAAAAGACGTGTGTTTCTAGGGCTGTGTGTGTATGTGTGTTTCTGTGTGTGTAAAGTGAGAGAGATTGAGAAAGAAAGATTAAGAGAATGGTCCTGGGCAAGGCAATGTGGCCAAGTATGCCTGTGTCAGTCCCATTCTTTGGTGAGCCTCTGCATTGGGGCCAAAGTCCCCGTCCTTGAGGGAAATGAGGACAATGGGGTGCTGGCGCCCCTCCCCGCACTGTGTGCACCCACCTGACGAATACGCGGAGGGTTCGGCGGGGTGGAGGCCCCGCCTTCAAGGGCTGGGGAGGTGGGAGAAGCCATTTTCCTGCTGCTCTGGGTTTCTTCCTCCTGTCACGTCCGGGTCTCCCGTGTCTCCTGAGTCTCTGCAGCGCCGGGCCTGAGGCCCGCGTCCCAGATGGGCCGGGAGGCTCAGCAGCCGCCGCGCCCCGCGGACCCGCCCGGGCTTCTCCGTCGCAGAGCGCAAGGGGCGGCTGTCCTCCTTGGCTCGCCCGCCCAGAGACCTGGCCGGACCCCTCGCCCCTTCACGCGCCCACCTACCTCCCGAGTGGGAGACTCGAGGCCATGGCGGGCCAGGGCACGACCTTGGCCGTGGGGCTGGGCTGGCGGCGACAGGGGCGGTGGCGGCGCTCTGCTGCCCCTTTCCAGCGCCGCGCTACGCGCGTGTCTGAGTGTGCGAGCCGCCCGGCTTATTCTAGCGGTGCCGGGAGGAAGGCTGCTTCCCTCGCTGCTGCCGCTATCGCCAGGAGAGCGATGAGCTCATGGACAGCTCCCAGAAATATGTCTATATGCACCACTGGCTGCCGGAGTTAGGGAGGTGGGTGGGGATAAGGAGGCTCCTCGGCCGGCGCTCCCGCATCACTGGCAGCTGTTCCCTCGGGAGGCCCCAGGCCATTGGGGCACGTCCAACTCTTCCCTGCCCATCTCCACACTCATTCACTCTCAGCTGTTTCCATTCATACCATACACACATTTCTTATTCATACTCGTTCTCGCTTTCGCAGGATAGGCACCCACCCACCTATGGCCTCGACGCACACACATTCTTTGTTCTGCGAACCACTCCCTGTCGATAAGGAGGAATTGATTTATGAAATGAACGTGGTGTGAAATGCCACTGCAACTTCATCCCACGTCAGGTGTGAGCCCACGCATGAAGTGCCTTAAGAGGTATACTTTTTAAGCTTTGGGCACTTCTTTCCCCAAGATGCAGCTTCTCCCTTCCTACCGTTCCTCACTATGAGAAAGCATCCTGCAGTCCTTAGTGAAAGCAGATAGTGAGGGACCCATTCTCACCAAGGCGGAGAGCACCTCTTCTATAGCCCTGTGAAGACTTTAGAAGGCAAGACCAGGTACCAGACCTTTACCTGTGCAAACGCCTGGGACAGGAGTCGTGAGTCCTGCACAGGTGCCAGCCTTGTTTGCTTCGCTGTTTCCCAGGCATACAGTTAGAGCTACCATTGACTGACTGAGTGCCTACCAGGTTCCAAGACCTGGTCATTACCTCCCTTCATGGTTCAGCTGCACCACTGAGGTGATATTATCACGGATTTTATAAACAAGAAGATGATGTTCAAGAGATTGATGGTCCCTGTCTTATGCATTAGCATCTTATGGATCTCCATACACACGTAGGTGCACTTTAAAAAACAAACAAAAACCTCTTTACACCCAAGCCACTCTAGCTAGTGTTCCATTTCTTTACACCTCTCAGCAAGATCCTCTAAAAATTTCAATATCCAATTCCTCTCTTCACATTTTGATTGAACCCATTCCATTCAGGCTTTCCTCCATCCACTGCACTAAGTTTTCTCCTCACAAGATTCCCAATGACCCCCCATGTTGTTAAATCTAATGATCAATTCAATTCTTAGTTCTGATTTGGCTTGAAAATGTATTCAACTTGGCTTCTGGGACACTATTCTCTGTCAGTTGTCTTCTTACCTGTTATGGATTGAATTATGTTCCCCCAAAATGTGTGTCAACTTGGCTAGGCCATGATTCCTGGTATTATATGGCTGTTCATCATTTTGTAATCTGATGTGATTATCCTATGTGTTATAAATCCTAACTTCTATGATGTTAAAGGATCCCTGGTGGCACAGTGGTTAAGAGCTCAGCAGCTAACCAAAAGGCCAGCAGTTTGAACCCACCAGCCACTCCTTGGAAACCCTATGGAGCAGCTCTACTCTGTCCTATAGGATCTATGAATCAGAATTCTCAAGAGCAATGGGTTTTTTGGGGTTTTTATGATGTTAATGAGGTAAGATTAGAGGCAGTTATGTTAATGAGGCAGTACTCAATCTACCAGATTAGACTGTATTTTGAGTCAATATCTTTCCACATATGAAAGAGAGAACCAAGAGGATAGAAGAGGGACCTCCATCCACCAAGAAAGAAGAGCCAGGAGTGGAGCATATCCTTTGGACCCAGCTTTCCTGCCTGAGATCCTAGATCCACAGGAAGATTGATGACAAAGACCTTCGCCCGGAGCCAACAGAGACAGAAAGCCTTGCCCTGGAGCTGCATCCTGAATTCAGACTTCTAGCCTCCGAAACTGTGAGTGAATAAATTTCTGTTTGATAAAGCCACCCACTTGTGGTATTTCCGTTATAGCATCACTAGATAACTAGATTGCTTCTTCTCAATCTTCTTTCTATTTCTAACTCATCTTTCAGACTTCTAAATTTTGGATTACCAAAGAGTACAGTCCAGGACCCCTCCCTCCCACCCACACACACACTTATTTTCTCTATCTGTACTCACTTCATTGTTGATCTCATACAGTTTCATGGCTTTAAATAGAATCTATATTCTGATAACTCCTAAATGCATATCTCCACCCCCCATTCTTTCCCCTTAATTACAAATTTTTATTACCAATTGCCTTTACCACCACCTAGATATATAATAGTAGTCTCAAACTTACAATGGCTAAAACTGAGCTCTTTCACCTTCCACTACCAAACCAATTAGTCTCTCTAATATACCTTTTCCCACCTTGCTTAGGACAAAAATCTCAGAAATAGTCTTCTTTGCTTGCCCTCATGCCCTACATTTGATCCATCAGCAAATCCTGTTGCTTTTACTTTCACATAGAATTCAACCACTTCTTTATTTCCACATTATCCCTCTAATCCAAGTCATTATCACCTTTTACCTGTAATCCATTCCCCATCTCTACCCACCCACCCCTCTGACCTTATTTCTACCCATCCTTTCAGTTCATTTTTTGTAGCCATACTGGCCTTGTTTCTATTCCTTGAACATGCCAGGCCCACTTTGATCTCAGGTCTTTTGCACCTGTGACTCCCTCTTGTTGAAACATTCCTGCCCCAGACAACTGCATGGATCTTTCCCTCACTTCCTTTAGGCCTTTGCACCAGAATGACCTTATCAGTGAAGTCCTCTCTGATTATCCAATAAGTTAATAACACCGCATCCTCCATATTACTTACTTTGTATAGTTCTCCAGTGCTCTCATCATCATCTGACAGAGTTTGCATTTACTTCCTTGTTAATTGACTCCTGCCTATCGCTAGAAGGCATCTTCCATGACCTCGGGGGCTTGATTTTGTTTACCATTGTAAACACCTGTAACTCTTGCACCTTGAACAGTGCCTGCATGCATCGGTGCTCAATTAATATTTGTTGAATTAATTAAGCATTAATTAAGCTGGAGAGCCATGACTTGAACTCTGTTTCAAATCTCAAAGTCCAAACTCTACTACACTACAGTTCCTCAAATACATGGATAAGAATCACAAGTGTGTTCAAATACGGAAAGTTTTAATGATGCTACATCATAAAAAAAGTTTTTCCCCCCTTTTTAAGCATTCCCTCAAGGCACTCAATGTGATAATTTTTATGGTGGCAGTGTAGCATGGTGGATAGAATGGTCAGTTACTAGCTCTAAGATCCTAATTACCTAACCTCTCTAAACTTCAGTTTCCTTATCTGTGAAATGCAAATAATAATAGTACTTACTTTACAGGGTCATTGTTATAAATTGAATTGTGTCTCTCAAAAATATGTGTCAACTTGGCTAGTCCCTGATTCCCAGTATTGTGTGATTGTCCACCGTTTTGTCACCTGATGTGATTTTCCTATGTGTTATAAATCCTGCCTTTATGATGTTAATGAGGCAGGATTAGAGGCAGTTATGTTAATGAAACATGACTCAGTCTACAATATTAGGTTGTGTCTTAAGTCAATCTCTTTTGAGATATAAAAGAGAGAAATGAGCAGAGAGACAGGGTGACTTCATTACCACCAAGCAAGAAGAGCCAGGAGTGCACATCCTTTGGACCTGGGGTCCCCGTGCTGAAAAGCTCCTAGACCAGGGGAAGGTGGATGAAAAGGGCCTTCCCTCAGAGCCATCAGAGAGAAAAAGCCTTCCCCTGGAGTTAGCATCCTAAATTTGGACCTCTAGCACCCTAGACTGTGAAAGAATAAATTTCTCTTTGTTAAGGCCATCCACTTGTCATATTTCTGTTATAGCAGCAATAGATAACTAAGACAGTCATTGTGGCTATTAAATGAGATAGTGTACATAAACATTATAAACAGACAATGTAAAATGCAATAATGTAGTTATAAGTAATTATTTACATATTAATATTCACCTAAAAATGGCAGGCTGAGGAGAAAGTTAAAAAAGAAACCCATTATTTTATACCAGAGAATCAAGAGAAACTTAATGAGACAAGTAAGTGATGATAACACTGCTCTAGCTCTCTGCTGTTCTGTATCATGACTGGGCACATAGAAAACCAAAATCAGGGTCATCAGTCTCTTACAGCTTGGGGATACTTAATGTAACAAAAATGAACACATAAATAACATTAAAGTTTTAAGTAGAGAGATAAATAGGTAGATAAACAAAGATAGATAGGAAGATTGATAGATATGGAAAAAAAAGAGAAATATAATGCAATATTGTAAGTAGGAAAATATCCCCGTTTTCAGGTGTGTAGTCCTGGTGTCACTTGCCACAGTAGTGAAGAATGCTCCAGGAGAGGTATCATTTGGGTTTACCAGAAAACTGTGCAAAATGTAGAGCACTCTAGTAGTCCCCGAAACCCTCTTGGGTGGTGGTAGTTTATCCTCCAACAGCCCTCCTCCAGATCTGGAGAGGGAGGCATCATTTTTGCTCAAGGCTTCTACCTCTAGAACTTTGTCCCTCCCTCCTTCCCTAAAAGCCCTAACTCCTTGAAAATCATACTGGACCACCCAGAATTCCTCCTTGTTGCAGTCATCTACTTCCTTGAAGACTTTACCGAACCTTACTTTCTTTTTCTCCAAAACGATCCTTGTCAGAATTCTTGTTTATTTCAAAATCCACATAGACAATGCCTCTCTGTTAACCTCCAATGACTTTGACTTCCACTCTATTTCATATATCCACTCCTGTGGTCATACTCTAGGGCTTGTCATTATTGATAACTGCACCTTGTCCATGACTTCAGTATCAAACATTCTATTCTCTGATCATCACTTAGTATCTTTCTAGCTGACTCCTCCTACTAATCCAACTCCAATAATCCTTCAATATCATTGAAACCTCCATAAACCCATTAGTCAATCCTACATCTTTTCACTGTTGATAGTTCATCTCTTGTCCTCATTCTCCACCTTACCCAATTTGGATTCCGTGTACCACTATTTTAATCACTGCCTTGTATACACTTCAAATTGCCCCCTGCTGCTCAACTTGCCCTTGTCTTTCTCTCTGTCATACTCACCTGGCAAAAATAAATCTTGATTATATCCAGTTTTCTCTCACTCTGACCCAGCCCCCATGCAATCCGTGCCTGGAGAAAAACACTAAGTTCTCATTTTAAATTGATAAGCAGGTCCTTGGTGCTGTGTGGCAATCTTGATTCCCTAATCAATTCTCCCCCTCTGCAAGACAATCGTTAACAATTTCTCCTTTCTCTTTTCAACTTCCGGCACCTTCTCTGCCTTTCTCATTCTCAATTGATAATTTTGTTACTTAACTGAGAAAATAGAAGCAATCAGAAGTGAACTTCCACATACTCCAATCACCGTACTTATCAATCTAACCATATCACCATTTGCAATTGAGTCAATTCTAACTTATGGTAACTCCAGGTGCACCAGAATAGAACTGTGCTCCATAGGGTTGTCAATGTCTGATTTTTTGAAAGTAGATCACCAAGGCTTTCAAGATGCCTCTGGGTGGACTAGAACTTCTAACCTTTTGGTTAGCAGACAAAGTGTTAATCATTTGCACCATTCAGGGACTCTATCCGTATACTGAACTCTGCTTTTTATCATTCTACTATTGAAGAACTCTCCATGCTCTTATGGGAGGCCAAGCCCTTCATTTGGATGCTGTATCTCATGCCCTAAACCTTACTTGTGGATATTATTCCTGCAGTTTCTTTCTTTCTCTGTCACTCTTTCTCTCTCTCCCCTTATCCTGTATCATTTATTTTCCCATCTCTACTTCCTCTCATTCCCTAAGCATACAAACATGTTGGAATATCTCCCATCTTAAAAAAAAGAATATCTATAGAAGGACTAATTGTCTACATGAACCACTGCCTCTGCCACCTTGAAACTAGAAGATCTAGATGGTGCCCAGCTACCACTACTGCACATTCTGATCAGGGGCACAATAGATAAATCCTGATAAAAACAGAGAAAAATGTAGAACAGAACTACAAATTCTTAAAGAATCCAGACTTACTGGACCTGTTGAGGCTGAAAGAATCCCTGAGACCAAAGCCCTGAGTTGCTCTTCAAACCTTGAGTTGAAACTACCTCCTGAAGTCACCTTTAAACTAAGTAACAGTTTAGCCCAAAGACTAAAGACTGTCACCTAAAGTATTGTCACCCATAAGTATTGCATTCAAAAATGTGTGTGTGTGTGTGACCAAAGGGTCAACAGCTGTTTTAAAGCATAGATGAGAAGACTGAGGGGCAAGGAGTTTAAGTAAATGGAAGTGAAACAACTAGAAGAGAAATAATGAGAATGTTGACATAATGTGAGGATTGTAAGCAATGTCACTGATCATTATGCCTAGAAACTGCAGAGTGGAAGTGGGTTTCGTTGTGTATATTTTCATCAAAAATAAAATTAAATGTTAAAAATAAATTAAAAATTTAAAAAAAGAATATCTATAGGACGTCACTTCCAACTTCATCTATAATTCCATGCCTCTGACCCTTTACAGGAAAACTCCTCTGAAGAGTTGTGTGTACTACCTCCAATTCCCCTCCCCTAGTCTATCTTAAACTGATTCTACTCAGGTATTCTCCCCACCATATCACCAAAACTATTCTTGTCAAGGTAACCAGCTACCTCCATGTTGCTATATCATTTGTTCAAATTTGGTCAGTTACCAACCAATTTATCTGTCAGCAAAAGTTGACATCATTTTCTCCACTTGACTTCCAGGACTCTACACTCTCTCGTTTTTCATTCTAACTCATGAGCTGTTTTTCTCAATCCATCTGCCTCTAAACTCAGTCCTTGGATCTCTTTTCTCTATCCATACTCACTCCATAGTGGATCTCATTCATTCCCATTACTTTAAATACCATGTATATACTGACAGCTCCAAAATCAGATGTCTCTAGATCTAGCTTCTTTCCTGACTTTCAACTTCAATTGCCAACTGCCTACTCTCAATCCCCACATAGATATTTAATAGATATCTCAGACTAAACATGTATAAAACTAAACATGCCCCGCTCCTCTGGAAGCCTTCTCCATCCCAACAAATGATAACTCCATACTTCCAGGTGCTCCTGCCAAAAACCTTGGAGTCATCCTTGACTATTCTCTCTCTCACACCTCACAGCCAGTCTGCTGGAAATCCCTTTGGCCCTACCTTCAAAATATATCCAGAACATAACTACTTCCCAATCCCTCCACTGCTGCTACAGAGTCCAAACCACAAATCCCATTGCTTGGATTATTGTAAGTCTCCTAACTGGCCTATTCTTAACAGAGCAATCAGTTATTCCTAAAATATATGCCCAACCATGTTACAGCTTTCTTTAGAACCTTCTAATTGTCATTTATTTCATGCAGAATTAAATCCAAAATAACAACATCTGTTTTCTCCTGCCTCTCCTCCAACACTATTACCTTTCTGACCTCATCTCTTACCACTCTCGTTCAAAGTCATAGGGCTAGTGGGAGGATTAAAATTAACTCACATTAAATGCTTAGAACTCATTCTGGCACCTAGTAAGTGTTCAGAGATGTTAGCTGGTTAACCCAGAGCCCAGTGCCGCCTTCTAAATGTTAGCTAGCTGGTTCCCGTGGGTTAAGTAAAGGCATTATTTAGTCCTTAAAATATAAGATATTTAAAATACACTATGTCCCCTCTTTCTCATCCCTCCCATCCGCCTATCCATATACACAAATACACAAAATCAGCTCCATCCTCTGCCTTCCTGATCTGGGTGAATATTCTCACCATCAGTTGAGTCACTCAAGCTAGAAACTTTCGTGTCATTCTAGACCTCTCTATATCTCTCACACTGTATATATAATCACTCAACGAAAACCCAGTCAATTTCAATATGGTAATGCCCTGCTTCTTTTTCTCCTTATCTATGGTTCTTTTAGTGCACTGTTGTAGTTTCTTAATAATGGCTCTGCCAAGCTCTTACTATCCTGGAACATCCTGCATAATTCAGCCAGAGTATCTTAAAAAAAAAAAAAAATCCACTGCTTAAAAACCCCTGATGTCTTTCCTTTGCCCTCAAGATAAAATCTATACCTCTCTATTCTGAACTAAAAGCCCTTCTTAATGTTAATATGTTTTTCTGTTATGGGAAGATATTCCTAAGAATGGTATCTAGAAAAGAAGAAAAGATTGATAGATTATACAACATAAAATTTGAAAACTTCTTCATATTAAGACTCATTTTATATAATGTGTGTATGAAAATGCATGTATGTTTGTATGTGTGCTTTTGTTGATGTGAAGAAAAAAATTAAAAGCTAAAAGACTAAGGGAAAAGTATTTATATAATTTGTAGAGACAGAGGAAGTTACTATTCCTTATGAAAAAAGACAAACACCTTATTAAAGGTGGAGTGGAGGATCAGAAAAACTCATGAAAGAAGAAATAGTGATTTTTAATAAGCAGATAAAAAAATGTTTGGTCTAATTAGAAATAAAAGTTATGCAAATTAACAAAATGCTATTTTCATTTATAAAATTGACACAGAAGAGATATTTAGGAATGAAATTATTCATAGAGCTTCAGAAAGGATGTAAGTTTGTACAAACCCTCTGCTCTGAATTGAATTGTGTCCCCCAAATATGTTTTGTTATCCAAACTTCTATACCAGTGGATGCGATTGCTCTGTTGCCCCCCACGCCCCCCCACCCCATTTGGGAATAGGGTTGTCTTTGTTACGTTAATGAGGCCATATCAGTGTAGGTGTATCCTAACCCTAATCGTTTCTGAGTTATAAGGGGCAGCATAGACACAGAGACAAGAGAGCACAAATGGGGAAAATAGATGCCACATGAAGATCACAAAGAAATAGAGGAACGAAAACTGAAGGAGACAAGAATCTTCCCCCAGAGCTGATGGAAAGAACTTCCCTACAGCTAGTGCCCTGAATTTGGACTTGCAGCCTCCTAAACTGTAAGAAAATCAATTTCTATTCTTTAAAACTACCCACTTGTGGTATTTGTGTCATAGTAAGCATGAGGAAACTAAAGATATCCTTTGAATGATGTTGTCGCTATGAAGCAAAAGCGTTAAAAATATGCATATTCTTTGACTTAGGAAATAATCACAGACATGAGTAAAGATTTTTTCATTGCAGCATTGTTTATAATAGTAAAAACACAAACAATAATAACCACCCGGATATCACCTGTATATTCTAACAGAGAGAGTTCAGTACATGCATGATGGAATTTCCACATATTGGGATGTATAATGGACTGCTATTCAGTCACTCAAATAATATTTTAAGAACCATTTTGGAAAATGATATGGCACTTCCCTAAAGAGCTAGACATAGAAATACCATACGACTCAGCAATCCCACTCCTAGGAATATATCCTAGAGAAATAAGAGCCATCACATGAATAGACATATACCCGCCCATGTTCATTGCAGTATTATTCACAATAGCAAAAAGATGGAAACAACCTAAGTGCCCATCAACAGAAGAATGGATAAACAAACTATGGTACATACACACAATGGAGCACTATGCAATGATAAAGAACAATGATGAATCTGTGAAACATCTCACAACATGCATGAATCTGGAGGGCATTATGCTGAGTGAAATAAGTCAATCACAAAAGGATAAATACTGTATGAGACCACTATTATAAAAACTCATGAAAAGGTTTACACACAGAAAGAAACAATCTTTGATGGTTATGGGGAGGGGGAGGGGAGGGAAAAACATTAACCAGACAAGAGATAAATGGTAACTTTGGTGAAGGGTAAGACACTACACAATACTGGGGAAGTCAGCACGGCTTGACCAAGACAAAGTCATAGAAGCTTCATAGATACATCCAAACTCCCTGAGGGACCAAATTGCCGGGCTGAGGGCTGCAGGGACCATAGTCTTGGGGAACATCTAGGCTGCAGGGACCATAGTCTTGGGCATAACATACTTTACTAAAAAAATGTTCTACATCCTACTTTGGTGAGTAGCATTTGGGGTCTTAAAAGCTTGTGAGTGGCCATCTAAGGTATGTCTACTGGCCCCACCCTGCCTGGAGCAAAGGAGAAGGAAGAAAACTAAAGACACAAGGAAAAGATTTGTCCAAAGGACTAATGGGCCACAAAAACCACAGCCCCCTCAAGACTGAATCCAGCACAACTTGATGGTGCCCAGCTACCACCACTGACTGCTCTGACAGGGATCACAATACAGGGTCACGGACAGAGTGGGAGAAAAAAGAAGAACAAAATTGTAAATTACCCAAAAAAATAGACTTACTGGTCTGACAGAGACTGGAAAAACCCCAAGAGTATGGCCCCGGACACCCTTTTAACTCAGTATTGACGTCACTCCTGAGGTTCACTTTTCAGCCAGAGATTAGACAGGCCTATAAAGCAAACAATAACACACGTAGTTCAACCATATATATGAGACTAAATGGGCACACCAGCCCAGGGGCAAGGATGAGAAGGCAAGAGGGGACAGGAAAGCTAGACAAATGGAAATGGGGAACCCAAGGTGGAGAGGGGGAGAGTATTGGCACATTGCGGGGTTGGCAACTAATGTTGTGAAATAATATGTGTGTTGTTTAATGAAAAACTAATTTGCTCTGTAAACTTTCACCTAAAGCGCAATTTAAAAAATAATATTTTAGGCAAATATTTCAGGTAAAATTGTTTTCATAATAAAAATGTTTCAAGTTATTAGTTGTTGCTGGTTTTTAGTGCCCTTCCCAATCTTTTCCAAAACTGACCTTTGAGCTTGTTTCCTTCTGTTCCTAATTCACACTTTGTTCCTGCCACCCTTAACCCCACTTTCCCACCCCCTTCCCACCCCTGCCCCCAGGAGCCAACCTTGACTGTAACTCTGGCCTCACACATGCTGGGTTCCACCTGCCCAGAATGCTCTCACCTTGCTCCTTCACCTGACTTCTGTTCATCCTGCAAGTAAGAGATCAAGAAGAAGCCTTTCCTAACTCCCTCAGGTAGACTAGGGTTTGTTCTGTGTGCCCCCAAAGCAATTTTTCCGTAGTTGTATCTTCACACTTGCACATCTATAATTTATCTGTGGGCATGATTACCTCCCAAATCAGACTATGAGCTTTTGACATCTAAGACTGGGTCTTATTTATTTCTGAATCTCCAATACCTAGCATAGTTCTCTACATTTAACAAATGCTTAGTGAAACTTGAGATTTAAAGAAGCAAAACTTGAAACAATAGTGACTCACAATGTAAAACTACAGCTAGCTGACTGCATAGTGGTACCACCAAAATATGTGTTTGTGTGTACGTAAGTATAAAGATTTGGAGAAACCATTGTATCAAATATAAAGCAAAGAAACATAACAACACAAATCTTAACTTAAAATTTCCAGAAGATAATCAACACTTCTCAAAGGCATATATGTCTTATTTCCTCAAAAAGACTATAATTTTTTAGAGTAATGAGTATATCTCATATGATCTTAAATTTTTCAGGTACACAAAAACTCCAAAACAGTAGAATATACATGTATCATATATACTTTAATAAATGTATTTTAATTTATACATTAATTAGTCTTTTCATCAAGCCTGAAAAAATTACAGGGCCTCAATTTCTCAAATGTCTCCAGTTAGCTCCTGAACTTTATTTCACAGCAGACTCATCACTGTCATTGGCAGAATACGTAGCTATCTGTGCAGGCCCCAAAAATGAAGAGCATAGGTGTGTTACAGACTTGACTTTAAGTTTGAATTCTGTCTCTTATAATCTGTGATCTCAGGCAAGTTACTACTCTAAATCTCATAAATTGTTGTATGTTGGTGAGAGGGCGAGAATCTAAAAAAGGGATATATATTAAAAAAAAAAAAAAAACCAGTTGCCATGCTGTTGATTCCTGCTCATGGCGACCCCATGTGTGTCAGAGTAGAACTGCACTCTATAGGTTTTCAGTGGTTGATTTTTCAGTAGATCACCAGGCCTTCCTTCCAAGGTTACTTTGGGTAAACTTGAACCTTCAACCTTTTGGTTCACAGCTGAGCATGTTAAACATTTGCACCACCTAGGACTCTAAATGGAATATAAAGCACTTGGCACAATGGTTAAGTGCTCAGTTGCTTGGTGAAAGATCAGCTGTTCCAAACCCACCAGCGGCTCCTTGGGAGAAAAGATCTGGCAATCTGCCGCTGTAAAGATTACAGCCTAGGAAACCCTATGGGGCAGTTCTACTCTGTCATAATAGGATTGCTATGAGTCAGAATTGTCCCGATGGCACACAGCAATAACATCATGTCTAAGCATACAATAAGTGCCAATAAATAATAGACATTACTTTTTCCTTAATCTGAAGTCCAACATTTGGAATTGCTCTTTCATTTCTAGACTTTTAAACTAAGCATTTACATATGATCTTCACAACTACTTTACAAGCAGGACAATATAGTGCTTATGTCATAAGAAGGAAAATGAAACCCGGATAAGAGCTCTCTGACCCAAGTCACAAGGCTAATAAGTATTGTTTCCGGAGGCTTTGTCCAACACTCGTTCTGCTAAATTATACTCTATTGGAACTGTATTAAACCTCACAGGTGTCTTCTGACTGACTATGCAAGTTCTTTGTTTTTGTTTTTGTTTTTTTTTAAACTCTGAGGCTTGATTTCTCTCTTCCTGCCTTTATCTATTTGCTCAAATGAGCTGAAGAATGCTTGAATTTATAATCATATTAGATCATGTAAAGTGCTGAATCAACTTACTAAGAAGCTGAGTCCACCACTAACGTACCATTACTAGACCCCTTTTCTGATGTGTAAAAAACCAAACTCACTGCCTTCAAGTCAATTCCAATTCATAGCGACCCTATAAGACAGAGGGAAACCCTAGTGGCATAGTGGTTAAGAGCTACGACTGCTAACCAAAAGGTCAGCAGTTCGAATCCTCCTGGTGCCCTTTGGAAACTATGGGGCAGTTCTACTCTGTCCTATAGAGTCACTATGAGTCAGAATCAACTCCATGGTAATGGGTTTGGTAGGACAGAGTAGAACTGTTCCATAGGGTTTCCAAGGCCATAAATCTTTACGGAAGCAGACTACCACATCTTTCTCCCAGGGAGAGGCTGGTGGGTTCAAATGGCCAATCTTTCGGTTAGCAGCTGAATGTTTTAGCCACTGCACCACCAGGGCTCCACCAGCCTTGAAGTATATCGAGGCTGAATTCCAGCACATCAAATAGATGTGATAGCACATTGTAAATGATACATGGCCATGGCATACAAATGTCAAGGATCATTATTTCCAGCATACCAAATACTTGTAGACATTTGCTTCTCCCCTGCCTCCACATATAACTGGAAAAAGACGCTAAGGACCCACCCTTACCTACAAGGGAAACAGAGATTTAATACAGCATACCTGGCATTTTAGGTGGCATTTGTGGTCTAACAATCCTAGACCTCGTTTCCCACGCTATATCCTAACTAAGGTCAAAATAATGTCTCAATAGTTCCCAGGTAAAATTGAGAGAAGTAATAAATATATTAAGAGAATTGGGCCTATTCCCAAACAAACTTATGAGACCAATGTACATAAGGTTCAAAACAATTTTAAAACTAATCAACTAAAAGAATAGGAGTTGTGGCTACACAAGACAAATTAACAGACTGAAATTCAGATATTGTAGCTTACATGGATCTTGATCCAAGTAATAGTTCATATTAAATATAAACTGGGTATCAGAAAACTGACATTCAAGATGCTTCACATTAAAACTCCCTTCCTCTCCAATTTTATTCCCCATCTTTTCTTTACATAAATTTTTTTTTCCAGTTTAACCAGTCTACGCATTCTTAAGGGAAACCGCAAACTTATTTCTGCCTCCGAGCAAAAGCATTATTGGATTTCCTTAGACTTCTGACATTATCTCATCCTCTGATCATTTATTAGCACTCAGTGTCTACAGCAATCATATAATACTTACGCTAGATTGTATTGTTATTTATCCTTTATGTATACACCTTACTTCCCAGTAGCTATGTCACTAACCTCTTAAAGTCAGGATCTATGCCATACACTTACTTCTATTCCCAGAACCCAGCACATGTTCTAGGCATGCAATAAATGATGATTGTTGGTGATTTGAAGAAGCCACTAGAAATGGAAAAATTACTAGACGTGGACTTTTTATATATAAGAACTTAAAAAGAAAGGATTACTTCTTTCATTTTCCAGTCATTTTTGGCATTTTCAAAATAATAACACTTGTAGAGAAGCCAATTTTTCAGAAAACTGCTTGTCTTAAGGTAACATTATATTGGTACCTTATTGCTTGCAGTTATTTCAGATGCTTTCTACCCTCATATTTACAAATATTTCACAGACTTTAAGATTCTAAATTATTATTAAGCTAGAATCTTTAAAAATTTTTTTAATTATAGAGGTTATGCATGCTGCTGGTAAAAAAAAACATACCAACAGTGCAGAAGCATATAAAGTGAGAAATAAGAGTCCTCCCCTCCCCTTTCCTCTAAGTCCATGACCCAGAAGTAACCACTGTAAACTGTTTCTTATTTGTCCTTTCGAAACTCTCGTTTTGGGAATTGTATTATATATGCTATGCGCCATTTGGAATGCTGGTTTTTTTCACTTTACGTGGGCATCTTCCCATATCATTACATATAAATCTACTTCATTTTATATTTTAATATAATATTTGATGCCTACAAAAAACTCAGATAATATATAATAATGAGAACATTAAATGATTAACCTGTAGTAATATAATTAAAACTATGAATTCTTCACATTTTTATTAATTGAATTTTTTACTGACATAATTGCAAATATCACTCACAGTTGTAAGAAAAAATACAGACAGACCGACCCCTTGTACACTTTGCCCAGATCCCCCCCTCCAACAGTTTATAAAGCCAGGATATTGATACTGATACAATTGACCAATCTTATTCAGATTTCTGCAGTTTTACTAGTTCTCATTGGTGTATGTGTGTTAAGTATATACAATTTTATGACTTGTATAGGTTTGTGGGAACCCTGGTGGTGCAGTGGTTAAGAGTTCACCTGCTAACCAGAAGGTTGGCAGTTTGAATATACCATCTGCTCCTTGGAAATCCTATGGGGCAGTTCTACTCTGTCCTATAGGGTCACTATGAGTTGGAATCCACTTGACAGAGCCAGGTTTTGTTTTTTGTTTGTAGGGTTGTGTATTCACCACCACAGACAAGGTATTTAACAGTTCCAACACAAGGATCCCTTGATGTTGCCCTTTTCTAACCATCTCCTCAACCCTTTAACCCCTGATAACTACTAATCTGTTTCAAAAAAGCACTATACAAAAATATGTAACCTTTTGAGATTAACTTTTTTAATTGAGCATAATACCCTGAAGATTCAGTTGTTGTAGGTATCAATATTTTGTTCAGTTTTATTGTTTAAATGTGTAATCTTGACTCTTAATACCATAAATAATGTGGTAGTATCAGACACAGCAATGTCTTCTACCACGACACATTATGAGAAACTGAATGTAAATGACTTCAAGAGCCAGGAATTGCGTTATGATGTTAATATAGGCCTAGCCTTGGATTTAGGAATTTAATGGTAACTCTATGAATATGGTCCTGGGTGAGGTCTAAAACAGTATTTCCAGTAGGAAATGTATGAAATAAAAAAATACTACTGCACTGGTACATTTTTAATCATTTGCTTTGACCTCAAAGGACGAGAACAGTAATCTTAAATTGGATGAAACGTCTAGAGACTTCTGACCTTCTTCTTCACTGGGCTAGTTTTTGAGTCCACCTAGGGCAGCATGCCTGGTACATGAAAAGCCTTTGTAAAAATCAGCTATCTGAGTAGGTCAAAAGAGTAAAGCCCTCTTTTATGGGTTTGCTGTAGTTTTTGGAACCATTTCCTGTTAAAGGAGAGAGAGTATCTTGGTGTATTAGGATAATATTGCCCATTCAGAGCGGTTAGGAAACATTGAAGGAAAAGGAACAACAAGAAAAACTGAAATTCAGGACACATGTAGCCTGACAACTGCCAAAACAGTTACTTGAAGTATTTCAGAAGATGTTAAATAGGACTCTGTCATAAGACACTTTTCTGAAAGGAAGAACTAGAATATAAAACAACTGTGCACATGTATAAGAATTCTGCCATGTGATAGAATTTCTTTCCTTTGATATGTTAGTTCTTGGTGACGTCATGGAGAAAATACAAGCAAAAGAAAGTCAGAGATAGGTTTTATAGATGGAAAGATGTGCATTTGACCCTTTATGTCTTTTATTAGTTAAAATGTGGTGCAAGGATCTATAGATAGGAGCAGACTATTCACAGGCAACTAGAAAAATTCGAATAGCAAATTCCATTGGTTTGCAGATGGTACAATAAATGTGACTTTGCTAAAATAGTTCAGACAGAAGGAGAGAAGTGGAGGGTAATTTATTTTGGTGAGAATGGCAACAATATTTAGACCCCAAACTAAACATTTATTTTGATATTCCTGCTAAAATTTCTTTATATTTTAGTTTTTAAGATAACTGAAAAGTAAACGATTTTATTTTAATTTTCTTCAATTTGATTCGTAGGCAAGATTCCGTGTGTGTGTAACCTTGAAATAGTTTCTTCCTCCCCGGGCTTCCTTTTTCTTTCTTTTTTTTCCATGCAAATGGGAATATTGAGAATAGCAATGCTAAAACACCAGGACAAGGAAAAACATCCTTTATAGGTCAACTATTCAGGCCCATTAAGCATCTCAAATTATGCATGACGAAAGCCAACTTTACCTGCTTTTTCTCTGTGTTCTCCCAGTGAAAACCAGAAATTTCAGAATTATTCTAGCCTCTTTTATCCCTCCCTTCAATTTTCCCCACATGACTCATCAAATTCTCTCAATAACAACTCTTTTTGTATCAATCCCCTTCTCTGTCTTCTCATTCGCCACACTCTTATTTCAGGTACTCACCTCTTCTTTCCTACAGCATTGCAGTAACTCCCTGACTGGTCTCAGAGTTGCCTGTGATCTATCCTAGAACAATCTTTCTAAAACAAAAGTCTAATCAGATGGCATCTTTGCTTCCACTCCTTCAAAGGTTCTGCATAGTATTCTGGATAAAAAAAATTCAAACTCTTTAGCTTAGTACACAAAACTCTTCCTAATTTGTTCTCTACCTGCCATTCCCACGTACTGCACTTCACGCAGTGCCCTGAGTATATTGCGCTGGTCTCCCATACTCTACTTTGAAACAAGGCTTCAGATTCCTCTTGGTTTCATCCCCTGCTGAGTATTTTCTTTTCCACCGCAGATATACTGAATCAGAATCTACATTTTAATACAATCATCAGGTGATTCTTATGTATCCATAAGAATTGCTGGGTCATATTTTTAGGTTTTTTTGAGGAACCGCTACACTGTTTTCTACAATGGCTCTACCGTTTTGCATTCCCACCAACAATGGATAAGTGTTCCAATTCCCCCACATCTTTGTCAACATTTGTTCTTTTTTTTTTTTAATCTTAGCCATCCTAGTGGGAATGAAATGGTATCTTTTCGTGGTTTTGATTTACATCTCTCTGATGGCAAATGCTGCCTGAGCATCTTTTCATGTGTTTGGTGGCCATGTGAATGTCCTCTTTGGTGAAATGCGCATTCAAATCTTTTGCCCATTTTAGTATTGGGCTATTTGTCTTTTCTTTGTTAAGTTGTTGAAGTTTTAGATATATTTTGGTTATTAGATTCTTGTCAGATATATGGTTTCCGAAGATATTCTCCCAGTCGGTAGCTTGTCTTTTCACTTTTTTTGTAAAGCCTTTTAATGAAGAAAAATTTTTAGTTTTTATGAGGCCCCATTTATTTGTTTTGCCTTTTGCCGTTTGCACTTTTCTTATTACATTAGATAATCCATCGTTGAAAGCTTAGGCTGACAGCGTTTCCCCTGTTCGTTCTTCTTAGAATTTTACAATTTTAGTTTGCACATTTAGGCCTTTAATCCATTTTGAATTTGTTTTTGTGAATGGTATGAGGCATGGATCCTGTTTCATTTTTCTGCATGTGGAAATCCAATTTTCCCAGCACTATTTATTGAAGAGACTCTTCTTTCCACATCGAATGGGCTTAGCACCCTTGTCGAAAGTCTGTTGACTAGGGATGTGTGGGTTTATCTCTGACTCTTAATTCTATTTTATTGGTCTATGTCTATTGTTATACCAGTACCAGGCTGTTTTGATTACTGTAGCTGTGCTGTATGTTTTAAAATCAGGACGTGTGAGTTCTCCTACTTTGTTCTTCTCTTTCAACATTGTTTTAGCTACTCGTGGCTTGTTACCATTCTGTATAAAGTTCAGGATTGGTTTTTCTACTCCTGTAAAGAAGGCTGTTGGAATTTTGACCAGGACTGTGTTGAATCTATAGATTGTTTTGGGTAGTACTGACATCTTAACAATATTAAGTCTTTCAATGTATAAGCACAGAACATCTTTCTGTTCATTTAAGTATTCTTCAATCTCTTTCAGCAGTGTTTTATAGTTTTCATTGTATAAATCCTTCATGTCCCGGATTAGATTTATTCCTAGGTATTTTATTCTCTTAGATGCTATTGTAAATGGAATTGTTTGAAAGGAGACTTTTAAAGATAACTAACAATGATCCTTGTCAGTGACAGGTAAACACCAAAATATTTCAGTGTAATCATTTTATGTGAAAAAAAATCTAAGATGTATTATAATCTCCCTGTCTTCTAAAAAAATACTAGGACTGACTATTTCACCACACTAAATTACTCAGTACTGTTCTTCTGAGAGGAGCCCTGGTGATGCAACAGTTAAGCATTCAACTGCTAAAACTAAAGGTTGGTGGTTTGATCTGTTCCTATAAAGATTACGGTCTAGAGAACCCTATGAGCAGTTCTACTCTTTCACACGGGGTCACTATGAGTTGAAAATTGACTTACAGTATCTAATAAAAGCAATTCGTCTGAGTACTTAAGTTTTCTTTTTTATAATTTTTGTTTTCTTTCTTCTTGATGGAAAATCTCTTACTGCTTTTCACTGTTGAGTACCCTGTGGCAGTTGTGCTTCCTTTAATACCCTTCTGATCTGTTATGAGTTTGGAAGCCACATTGTGAAAGTGCTTTGTGTGCAAAACACAAGCAAACAAATTCAGAATGAGGTCCTGAAGATTCACTTATGAGAATGGTCATGAGCGGTACAGCACTGGACTTTGTGACAACTATTTTACCCACTCAGAATACTTTCTTATCTCATCATTCTTTGACTCTGGATTGGAGTGGTATTAATGAATAAATTTAGTAAATTCCAAAAAAATTCACAAAAATAGAAATTAATATTTGAACATATATTACACGTGTGTAGGAAACAATAATAAGCTATGATGTTGCAAAAAATCAAATTGAAAAAATTTATTTACGTGTCTGCCACACTCTGTGATACACTTCAGTTATATGGTGAACTAAAAGGACAAGCTTTGGGTTTAGATAAACCAAGCTCCAAATCCTCGTTATGCCTCTTTGGTTGACCTTTGGGTAACTTAACCATTCTCTTGATTTTATCAAAATCTCTAGTCTGACAAATGGAGATAAAAAGACTCTTCTTACCAAGTTGTTGGATAATTGACTGAGATAATAATTTAAGAGCAGTTGCTTATTTGGCACTTTCTATTGTAGAAATGGAAACCCTGGTGGCGCTCCTTGGAAACTATGGGGCAGTTCTACTCTGCCCTATAGGATCGCTATGAGTTGGAATCGACTCGACGGCACTGGGTTTGGTTTGGTTTGGTTTATTGCAGACATGAGCTCCACCAAAATAAGATAGGGCTACATATCAGTAATTAGAGAAAGAAAGCTAAAATCTTAACAATATGATAGATCATTAATGTTTTACTGGGCAAGCTTTGTGATGCCTTTCAGATGTATGCTATCAATACCCCTTTCAGGTAACCTTTATGACCTTTGCTAGCAGGCGATTACGGTGTCTCCCTAGCTCTTGTCATGAGATCTTACCTCCTCTCTACTTAACAGCAAGCTTCCTGTACAGACTACCAGGCTATTTTTGTAAAAGATCTTGGGTTATGCTCCAGCGTAAACCAAGCCTGTAATTTTGATGTGTTAAGGAAATGATGTGTCGTGGTGCCCAGCCTCTGATCAATGAGAACTCCCCTGGCTCTTTCTGCAAGGCTATTGTTATAAATAACAAAATTTTGCTTTTTAAAGTCTGAGTCTTTCTAAGCATTCTATAGTCATTAACTCATTTAATCATATGAGACAACTACTGTTATTATGCACAATTTTTCAGATAAGAAAACTGAGGCAAAGGTTTAAGCCTGCCCTGTCCAATACAGTAGCCACTGGTTACCTGTGCCAGTTGAGACGTGGCTTCTCTGAACTGAGATGTAAGTATAAAATACATACCAGATTCCAAAGACTTATTACAATGAAAAAGAATATGAATGGTCTCATTGATATTGGTTTACATTGTTTGAATTGTGAAATGATAATATTTTGGATATACTGGCTTAAATGAAATATGTTATTAAAAATAATTTCACACTTTTAACTTTCCTTAATGAAGTTAACAGAAAATTTTAAATTACTTATGTATCTTACATTATGCTTCTATGGGACAGCACTCTAAGCAAGTTGTCCAAAGTCCCCCTGCTAGTGTCAGAGACACGGTTGGAAGTCCAGTGGTCTGGGCTCACAGGTACCTCTTCACACTCTGCTCTGAATCAGTATAAAGCACCTAATGCCTTTGGCACATCACAGCACCACAATTCAATGAATGCAGACCTTTTGGTCTTTTCTGTGTTCAATAATAATGTATCCCTTTCCTGCCTCTCTGCTTCTTCCTAATGTGCATATTATTCATTGCCATCAGGTCAATTCCAGTTCATAGTGACCTTATAGGACAGAGTAGAACTGCCGCATAGGGTTTCCAAGAAGCAGCTGGTGGAATCCAACTGCTGACATTTGGTAAGCAGCCAGGAGCTCTTAATGACTGTACCACCAGAGCTTCAATGTACAGATTAGGTAAAATAAATGTTGTTGTTAGGTGCCATCGAGCTGGTTCTGGCTCACAGCAACCCTGTAGGACAGAGTAGAACTGCCCCATAGAATTTCCAAGGAGCGGCTGGTAGATTTGAACTAGTAACCCTTTGGTTAGCAGAGGAGCTCTTAACCATTATGCCACTAGGGCTCCATATAGAAAATAAAATAAAAGGCTCTCCTATGTGGTACTGCGGAGATCCACTTTTTAAAATATATGACAGTTATTTAACCCATAATGTGTGAAAAACCGGTGTCCTAGCCACCAAGTCAACATTTACACTGTTTAAATTACACCGGAATTTGCTAGTTATTGTCTCAGTCAAAGCATCAAACTCTTAGAGCTGGGTGCCCAACTCCCCACATGGAGCTCCTTCAGTAAATAGGATTATTAGAAATACTAATTGTCACAGTATATTAAAATTATGGCTTGGTGTACAATTTCTGTTGTGCAATCAGGTTTATGTTTTTGAGTTAAAAGAATGTATAATCCCAAACTGAAGAATTAAAATAATGTTAATTATTATATTTGTTATGCCCTTTACTGAAGGTCCACCTATAAATAGAGATACAGATACCACCAGCTGCTGTCAAGTTGATTTCAACTCAGGACGACCTCATGGTGCTTACCTCAAAAGGTTGTTTCAGGGATTAAAAAGTTAATATGTGTAAAGTTCAGGACAGTGTTTGGCACAGACTAAGTGGTTCATAAGTGTTAGCCATTATTACTACAAAGTATGATTATAGTTTATCTTATTAGCTCTTTTAATCCCTATAGCTTCTGTATGAGAACAGTGAGATTCAAGAAAGTTAAATAACTTTTTGAAATTTGTACAATTGACTGGGTAGCTAGACTACAACCCATGTTGTCTGACCAAAAACCAGTGTTTTTAACTACTATGCATTAGTGCAATAAATGCCTTTCTGTTGCTTTCTTAATTTAGCAAGTAATATAGAAACATGGGAGAAAAATATTAAAATGCAGATAACAAGGAGATAAAATAAAAGCTATAACCCACTGCCCCCGAGTAACCGCTATTACATATGTGTTAATCCTTCCAGATATCCTCTAACAATATTCAAAGTATTGATCTGATTTATTTGCTTTTTTGTTCCTGAAGAAAATTATAAAATTTTATTGTAGGACAGTAAAGAAGAATGAAATAAACAGAGAGACACATCACCTTCATGGATAAACCCATTGCAAGAATTAGCTGGTAGATTCAAATTGCTGACCTTTTGGTTAGCAGCCAGAGCTCTTAACCACTGTGCCACCAGGGCTCCCAGTTCATGGATGGAAAGACTCAATATTATAGAGATGACAAAAGTACTGACAATATGCAACCTTATAAACTGGGTAGTGGGTAAAGGGGCTTCCCTAGATTAAAACTTTTTATTTAAACAGTACATGTGCAATGTATATACTTTTTTGTATGTATGCTATATTTCACAAAAATTTTAAAATTAGGTAATGTTGTTTTCAGAAAATTTTAAAAGGCTATTCTTAAAGAGATTTAAAAAAAAATCCATCATACACACAACTCTCAGTTAGTGATATTAATGTTAATTAGTGAATTAGTGATAGCACAGGGACTGAAATAAAATCAGAAGGTCCAATGGAGATAATGACAAAGATGTTGGTGTCCAATTGAAGGCTTGGGTAGATAACTGAGAAGATCAATAGGGGCATGGACTTTGGGTAGAGTTTTCCCTGAGTCCAGGAATGACTAAGCAGGCTGTTGCACAGATAGCATCTTTTATACAGACAAGTGGAGAGGTGCAGGGGAAAACGACACCCCTCATCAGTCATAAAATATCCTGCTTTGACTGGCTGGCAGTATAGTGTTGGTGGGAAACCCATAAGGTAATTTTAATGGCAGCGTTCAGTATGGATTACACCTCAACATAAAAAAAACAAAAATCCTTACAACTGAATCAATAAACAACATCATGATAAATGGAGAAAAGATTGAAGTTGTCAAGGAGTTCATTTTAATTGCATCAACAATCAATATTCATGGAAGCAGCAATCAAGAAATCAAACGAAGTATTGCATTGGGCAGATCTGCTGCAAAAGGCCTCTTTGACATGTTGAAAAGCAACGATGTCACTTTGAGGACCAACATGTGCCTGCCCCAAGCCATGATATTTTCAGCCATCTCACATGCACGTGAAAGCTGAACAATGAGTAAAGAAAACTGAAGAAGAACTGATGCCTTTGAATTACTGTTTTGGCTAAGAATATTAAATGTACCATGGACTGCCAGAAGAACAAACAAATTTGTCTTGGAAGAAGTACAACCGGAATGCTCCTTAAAAGCAAGAATGGCAAGACTTCTCACTTACTTGCGCATGTTATCAGGAGGGATCAGTCCCTGGAGAAGGGCATCATGCTTGGTAAGGTAGAGATAGGATTAGCAAAAAAGAGGAAGAGCTTTGATGAGATGGATTGACACAGTGGCTGCAACAATGGGCTCAAACATAGCAATGATAGTGAGGATGGCTCAGGACCGGGCCGTGTTTCGTTCTGTTGTACATCGGGTCTCTTTGAGTCAGAACAGATTTGAAGGCACCTAGCAAAAACAGCAATGGCAGCACAGAAGGCATGGTGACTCAGACTCAGTTGTGAGATAAATGCAAAATTAGAGTATACCCTGTCCTTAAATCTCACTGTGAAAGGTTCATTTTTATTTTAAGCTTGCATTTGATTCTTTCTGTAATGATTGATTTACTTTTAACTAACGAGATATTATGAATATATTTTAACACCAATAAATCTAGATCTGCTACATCTTTTTTATGGCTGCAGGCAATTCTATTCTATGAGTAAATTATTATGCATTCAGTTCTTTGTTTTTGGTCATTCAGGTTGTTTCCAATTTTTTGTTTGTTTCATTGTAACCTCTCCTAACCTATGAACATCTTTATAGTTGAATATTTCTACACCTCATTAATTATGGCCTTGAGATGCATTCCTAGCACTGGGAAGGACTCTAACACATTTTTTAATTTTTTTGGTTGTTGTTGAGAATATACAGAGCAAAGCATGCAACATTTCAACAGTTTCTGTATGTACCATTTAGTGACATTGATTACATTCTTGTTGTGCCATCATTCTCACCCTCCTTTTCTGAGTTGTTCGTCCCCAATTAACATACATTCACTGCCCCCTAAGCTTCCTATCTAATCTTTCAAGTTGCTGTTGTCCGTTTGATCCCATATAGATAGTTCCTAAAAGAGCACAATGCTCAAGGCAGACATTTTTTACTAGTTAAACTAAACTATTGTTTGGTTTTAAGAAGACTTCAGGGGATATTTTGGTTGAAGGTTTAAAGATTATCTCTGGGCAATAGTTTCAGGAGTTCATCCAACTTTCTTGGCTCCTGGAAGTCTGGAGTCCACGGGAAATTGAAATTTCGTCTACATTTCCTCCTCCCCCCCTCCCCACCACCTTTGATCAGGATTCTTCTATAGAATCTTTGAGAAAAATGTTCAGTTATGGTAGCCAGGTACCATCCCATTCTTCTGGTCTCATGACAAAGGAGGCAGTTATTTCTAATACATTTTTTTTTTTAATAATTTTTATTGTGCTTTAAGTGAAAGTTTAAAAATCAAGTCAGTCTCTCACACAAAAACCCATATACACCTTGCTACACACTCCCAATCTCTCTCCCCCTAATGAGACAGCCTGCTCTCTCCCTCCACTCTCTCTTTTCGTGTCCTTTTCACCAGCTTCTAATCCTCTCCACCCTCTCATCTCCCCTCCAGGCAGGAGATGCCAACCATCTCAAGTGTCCACCTGATCCAAGAAGCTCACTCCTCACCATCTAATACATTTTTAAGCTTTAGATAAATAGTAAAAAAAAAATTGAGGCATTTTATAAAATTATAATTCCATGAACAGTGAGTGTATGAGTGCCCTTTTCCCCATACTCAGTGAATAGTGTGCCTTGTCTTTTGTTTTGTTTTGTTTTTTTCATCTTTGCCAATTTGATAGGTGAAATGTTGTGTACTGTTTTAAATGACTTTTCTGAAGAGTAGTGAGGTTGAACTTTTTTTTTTTTTTCCATAGCAAACCTGAGACCCTTTATTTTGGAGAGCATTCAAGAGGTTGTTCTCACTTATATACGACTTTGTGATAATAATAATAATAGCTTGTATTTTCTGAGCAGCTACTCTGTTCCAGACACTATACTAAGTATTTTATAGGTCGTATTTCATTTAATTTCAACCATAAGGTTACCAGTTACCTTCTTTTATTATCCCCATTTTACAAATAAAGATACTGAGATTTGAAGACAGTAAGTCCCTTGCTTGAGATCACAAAGCCGGTGACGAGCTGAGCTATCTTGGGATGTCTACACGGATTAGGGTCATAATATTCAGTCCATCTAAATTGCCTGAGACAACTTATGGAGCATGCTCTGTGGAACCAGTATATCTAGGTAGCCACAGTGAGATGATTAAAATCAAGTTTCAAGTCTCCAATAGTCCTAGTCACAGAGACACAACCTCAGAAAAAATCAAGTAATGGCTGTTTCTGTATTTCTTCTCACGTAAGTTACACTTCTTCTTCAGTATAAATTAAGGCTAACCAGTATGTTAAAATAATTTCTAAATGCAATCAATCAAATATTCCTAATTTGTCATGCAAGTTATATTTTGGCACCTTGTGTACCAGATGTCTAACAATTCTCATTGCACAGCTCAGCTTAACACATTTCGGAAACTTTCAGCTTCGAAAGTTGAAGTTAAAGAGGAAATGAATTTAACATGTCCTTATTATAAATCTCTGAGATAACTCAGAGGGAAGAACATATCATTAATTTTTTGAAATTTAATATTTTGGTTTTCATTTACAAAAAAATCAAATTTGTGAAGAATTAAATTGTGTTTAGCAGTGAAAAAACAATAAGAAAAGTCTTTGCTCCAATGGAGCTAACAATCTAGTTGGAGGAATGTGCAAGGAGATGGATGTTAAACAAATAATTGTATATCGGGTAGTTATAAGGGCTATGAAAAAAGAATGCAGAGGACAATGTCAGGGAGTGATGGATGGGAGACATTCTATTTTTAATAGGACGATCAGGGAAGTCTTCTCTGATACGCTGACATTTGCACAGGGACCTAAATGAAGTGATGGAGCAAGTGATACAGTTATTTTGGGAAAAGCAATTCCAGACAGAGAAAAAGCAGGCAGGTGCAAAGGACCTAAGACAGGAATTAGAAGCTAATGCTGCCGGAATGGAGTGAACAGAGTACAAAGAGGTCAGATAAATGGCGGATGGGGTGCAGATTACATAAGCCCTAATAGGCCCTTATAAAGACTTTAGATTTTGTTTTAATTGAGATTGAAAGTTATCAGAGGCTTTAGAGCAGAGGAGTGATAAGTTCTGAGTCACATTCTGAGTGTTTTATGGAGAATAGACTGTAGGGGGCAAGAATAGAGGTAGGGGGCTAGTTGAGAAGCTATTACAGTAGTGCAGTTTTGCAAATTTATAAGTTTAGCATGGTATCAGTGTACATGGTGACAAAGGTCAAATCTGAGTTATTTATGAAGATAAGGCTGACAAAAATCTCAGAATGAGTTGGATGTGAAGCATGGAAGAAAGATAGCAAAGTGGCCTGAAAACATAGAAGAGTTTTGTCTAATTTCATTTATTCCTTCCTTCCTTCCTTCATTCTTTCATATATTTATTTATCCAGTATTTTCTGCATGCCTAAATGCTAGTAAAGTTGCTTGACTCTGGAAGACAAGGCTAAATTAGATCCCTGCCCTGGGAAAACTTTCAATCTAATGAATTTTAAAAGTATATTTTCAATAACATTTCTCTCCTAATTATAAAACTAATGTTTACTGAAGACATTTGGGGAGAGGTGGGATAAAATATTAAAAAAAAAAATTAAAATCTTCACTGAGGGATTGTCTTGAAATATTAACATATATTCTCCTTGAAATTTAAACCTGTTTGCCAAGTTTTATTCCTTTTTATTTCAAATTTATATATTGCCTAAAATATATTTAATATAACATACTTGGGATTTTACTTAGTTTTTCACCCAATATTTTTTCACTCAACACAGTTCCCTTTATAAAGTTTTTATGAAATATCATTTTTAATGGCTACATCATATTCTATCTTATGGATATACCGTGATTTTCTTGACCATCCTCACATATTTCAATTTTTCCCCCATAGGAAAAAAATATCCTAGAAATAGAGTTTGTAGGTCAAAGAACAGAAATTTCTTAAAGGTTGTTCAAGAAATTGTTAAATTGCTTTCTGGAAAGTATCGATTTATGTACTTACCAACAGCATAGGAAAACTTTCCTTTCATCGTTCTTTTGTCAACACTGAGTGAGCAATAAGATATATTTTTTGATTGTCAATTTTCAAAGCAAGGAAAAAGGAAACTTTTTTTTAGTTGTTGTAGTCTATATATGGTAGTTTATTTGCCATTCGCTTTTCTGTTCATTTCCTTTGTAGGGGTTTCTCTTGGGGTGTGCAGTAGCAACCCTGAGATAGCTAAGTGGAGATTAAGAAGCCAGGGTGCTCCTTGGGCTAAGTATACTTTGGCAAGGGCAATCAAGGTTGAAGTCAGTTCTTATTTCAGCCCTTCTGATCTGTAACTTTGATAATTGATCCAAGGTAATCAGGTGCTGAGGAAAATGGCTAAAATTACCCAATCTCAGATGCCGTAAATACAATTTATTCATTTAAAAAGAAGTAGATAGATAGCTGACTATTGCTGAATATGTGTCAGATCACTCCTTTACCACTAACCAAATATCTGCATCAATTTAATAACAAATTCACCAAGTACATATTAAAAGTACCTACACAAAAAAACCTAACCAAACCCAGTGCCATCGAATTGATTCCGACTCATAGCGACCCTATAGGACAGAATAGAACTGCCCCATAGAGTTTCCAGTGAGCACCTGGAGGATTTGAACTGCAGACTCTTTGGTCAGCAACCGTAGCTCTTAACCACTACGCCACCAGGGTTTCCAAAAGTACCTATATGAGCAAGTCAATATGGGTAAATGATGAGCAAGACATAGTTTCCCCCCCTCAAGACCTTTACAGTCATATGGGGACAAAAAACTCCCAGGCAAGTAGTTGCAACATGCAGACTAGTGAAGAAAGCTAAATGCAAAGGTATGAGACGGTAGTTTGTTGAGCACAGATGAAAAAGGCAGGCTCAGTGATTTATGACCATTGAGTGGTTAAAGTGTAGGAAAGGCCATAGTGGAATCAGTGATGACTTATCTCCAAGAAGGAGCTGTGGTGGCACAGTGGTTAAGAGTTTGGCTGCTAACCAAAAGGTCGGCAGTTCGAATCTACCAGCCTCTCCTTGGAAACTCTATAGGGCAGTTCTACTCTGTTGGAATCAACTTGATGGCAACAGGTCTTGTTTTTTCTTTTTTGGGGTAAACACATAAAATGTTGGCCTTCTGAGTTTAGTCTTCCTAGACTCCCTGATAATACCACTATACCTGATACTATTGCAATGCCACTCTTTCTTATTTCAATCATACAATTTATTTTATTTTTGTTGTTGTTGAGAATATACACAGCAGAACATACACACCAATTCAACAATTTCTACGTGTACAATTCAGTGACATTGATTACATTCTTTGAGTTGTGCAACCATTCTCACCCGTCTATTCTTAGTTGTTCCTCCTCCATAACATAAACTCACTGTCCCCTAAGTTTCCTGTCTAATCTTTCAAGTTGCTGTTGTCAATTTTATCTTGTAAAAACAGATGTTAGAAGAGCATAATGCTCAGGGCAGACTTTTTTACTAATTAAGCTAGACTATATATTTTTTTTTATTGTTTGGTTTGAAGACTACAGGGGATATTTTTGGTTTAAGGTTTGGGTTTAAAGGTTTTTTTTTTCAGGGCAATAGTTTCAGGGATTCATCCTGCCTCCATAACTAATGAAAATCTGGATTCCATGAGAATTTGAAATTCCATTCTCCGTTTCCCCCCTTTCGATCAGGATTCTTATATAGAATTTTTTTTTAATTGTACTTTAGATGAAGGTTTACAGAACAAACTAGCTTCTCATTAAACAATTAGTACACATACCGTTTTGTTACATTGGTTGCCAACCCCACAACATGTCAACACTCTCCCTTCTTGACCTTGGGTTCCCAATCACCAGCTTTCCTGTCCCCTCCTGCCTTCTAGTCCTTGCCCCTGGGCTGGTGTGCCCCTTTAGTCTCGTTTTGTTTTATGGGCCTGCCCAATATCTGGCTGAAGGGTGAACCTCAGGAGTGACTTCATTACTGAGCTAAAATAGTGTCTGGGGGCCAGGTTTCTCCAGTCTCCATAAGGCCAGTAAGTCTGGTCTTTTTTTGGTGAGTTAGAATTTTGTTCTACGTTTTTCTCCAGCTCTGTCTGGGACCCTCTATTGTGATCCCTGTCAGAGCAGTCAGTGGTGGTAGCCAGGCACCATCTAGCTGTGCTGGACTCAGTCTAATGGAGGCTGTGATGGTTGTTGTCCATTAGCCCTTTGGACTAACTTTCCCTTGTACCTTTGGTTTTCTTCATTCTCCCTTGCTCCTGAAGGGGTGAGACTATTTTAGAAGGCTATATATAGAATCTTTGATCAGAATGTTCAGAAATGGTAGCCAGGCACCATCCAGTCCTTCTGGTCTCATTGCAAAGAAGGCAGTTGTTCACGGAGGCAATTAGCCACACATTCCAATTCCTCCTACTATTATCCCTGACTTTCCTTCTTTCTATGCTGCTCCAGGTGAATAGAGACCAATTGTTGTACCTTGGTTCGCTGTTGGTAAGATTTTAAGACTCCAGGAATTATGCAATGAACTAGGACATAGAATTGAAGCACCAAAAACATTACCAGGCCAATTAACTGGGATGTGCCATGAAATCATGACCCTAAACCTCCAAACCAAGGAACCAAACCCCATGAGATGTTTGATTATACATAAGCAGCCTGAGCAGCTGATCTTTGTGTGTGCGTCATTGTTGTAAATATATCTATCACACAACTTTTGCCAGTTCAACTTTTTACAGGCATACAACTTATTGACAGCAACATTAATCACCTGCGCAACCCTACCTTTAATCAATGTGATTTTTTGTCATCACTGCAAATCAAAACTCCAGTACTCCATAAGCAATAACTCCACTTTTCCCTTCCCTCCCACCCCTGGTAACCACGAACAAACATTGGTCTCTATACCTTTGCCTCTTATCTTTTTATATAAGGTCATACAATACTTGTCCTTTTCTTATTGGCTTATTTCACTCAGCATGCCTTCAAGCTCCACTCATGTTGTAGTATTTATCAAGATTTCATTTCTTTTATTAGCTGAGTAGTAGTCTATTGTATGTATGTACAATGTTTTATTTATCCACTCATCTGCTGATGGGCATTTATGTTGTTTTCACCTTTTGGCCATTGTGAATTCAATGTACTTTTTATAACTTTTTTTTAAGTTTAGAGTTTTCAGTGATTTTTCAGAGTGCTGATCACATCTAGAGGGGCAGGGTCACATTATGAGTTTCATGGACTGTAGGCACTTTTGGCTTAATGGGTCCTTCCAAGTATTAAAACATATATTTTATGACTGTGTTGTCATAAAGATCAGTATATTAATATTGTATAAGAAAACTTTTTTTAACCTAAAGTCATATTTTCTTCTGATCATAAAATAAAACATTTTCATGGGCATCCAAAAAACATTGTGGGCCCTAGGCACTGTGTCTGCTGTATGTAATAGAGAAGTGCACCCTGTAGCTGGCCATTGGTCTTATCAATAGCCAGTTCCTACTCAGAGAACTTTCTTATGCAAGCTAATCTCATTTGCAGGTGTAGCTCCCTATTAGTCTTTTTATTATTATTATTGAACTTTAGATGAAGGCTTACAGAACAAACTAGTTTCTCATCAAGCAGTTAGTACACACATTGTTGTATACCTTCAGTTAACAACCCCACGGCATATCAACACTCTCCTTTCTCAACCCTGGGTACTCTATTACCAGCTCCCTATTAGTCTTAATCAAAGAGAATGATTCTTTTCTATTTTCAAAGGATTGAGTGCATGGTCAATTAAAGATGAATAAATAAACAAATGAACGAAATTTAGTAAGAGACAATAAAAATGGCTCTCCTTTGAAGGTGCAAGGTCTGTGTCAGATGTGTCATTTCTAATACTTAAATAACCTTATGAGATAAATACTATTATAGTTATCATCATCCCTGTTTTCATATATTCTTTTGCAAGATGCATACATATTTTCACATTATGAGATTATTGGGAATAACCTTTTTTCCATATTGCATAGTCAGTTTTGCCTTTTGTCTACATGGTATTCAAAATTAATGTTTATAATGGCTATAGAATACAGAGTGTATACATCACAATAATTATTTCCCTTCCAGGTTCTTCCAATTCTTCCTTAAAATTGTTGTTAGTTGCCATTGAGTTGGCTTTTACTCATGGAAGCCTTATGTATAACAGAATGAAATGTTGCCCGGTACTGAACAGTCTTCTTGATTCTTGTTATATTTTAGTTCATTGTTGTGGCTATTGTGTAGTGCGTTCCAACCTAGGAGACTCATCTTCCAGCACTATACCTGTCAATATTCTTTTGTGATTCACAGGATTTTCATTCGCTAATCCTCAGAAGTAGATTGCCAGGCTTTTTTTCCTACTCTGTCTTAGTCTGTAAGCTCTGCTGAAACCTGTCCACTCTAAATGACTCTGCTGGTATTTGAAATACTAGTGGCATAGATTCCAGCATCGTGCCAACATGCACGCCACCACAGCACTACAAACTGACAGACAGTTGGTGATTCCTTATTATAAATAGCTCTAAAGGAATGCTTGCAGTGTTCCTTCTTTTGGATTATATTATTAGGTGAAAATTTCAGATTTGGATTGTAGGGTCAAAAGTAACGAATGTTTTGTCTAATATCTTAAAATCCATTTTACTTATAGTCTTCTCTTCAATATCTGTAATAAAAAAAAACTAAGACAAAAATAAAACTGAAAACTTAACAAGCATAAAAATTTTATCTAGGTCTATGCTTTTAAACCTTCAGTCAAAAATCCTACAAAAACAATCTTCCTGAAATTATTTTATTTGAAACAAAATATAGAAAAATGTAGTTTTTTTTAAAAAAAAGAAAAATGTATTACTGTGGTTTTACTGTTTATTTGGTTTCAGAAGTATCATGTTTATTTTTTTTTTAATTATTAGTGCAGGTCCCACTTTGGAGAGTGGTGTCTGGGGTCTTAAACGCTAGCAAGTGGCTATCTAAGGTGCATCACTTGATCTCAGCCCACCTGGAGAAAGGAGAATGAAGAACACAAAAGACACAAGGTAATTATGAGCTCAAGAGACAGAAAGGGGCACATAAAACAAAAACTACATCAGCCTGAAACCAGGAGAACTAGATGGTGCCCAGCTACAACCGATGACTGCCCTGACAGGAAACACAACAGAGAACCCCTGAGGGAGCAGGAGAGCAGTGGGATGCAGACCCCAAATTCTCATGAAAAGACCAGACTTAATGGTCCAACTGAGACTAGAAGGACCCCAGAGGTCATGATCCCCAGACCTTCTGTTAGCCCAAGACAGGAACCATTCCGAAAGACAACTCTTCAGAGATTGGACTGGGCTATGGGATAGAAAATGATACTGGTGAAGAGTGAGCTCCTTGGATCAGGTAGACACATGAGACTATGTGGGCAGCTCCTGTTTAGAGAAGAGATGAGAGGGCAGAGGGGGGCAGAAGCTGGCCAAATGGACACGAAAATAGAGAGTAGAGGGAAGGAGTGTGCTGTCTCATTAGAGGGAAAGCAACTAGGAGTATATAGCAAGGCGTAGATAATTTTTTGTATGAGAGACTGACTTGGTTTGTAAACTTTCACTTAAAGCAAAATTAAAAAAAAAAATTATTACTGCAGGAAGATAGAAATAAAAACTGTTTTCTTATAGTTCCACCACCCAATCACAATCACAGTGAGAATGCTGGTGGGTTTCCTTCCAGTTTTTTTTTTTTAATGCTTAGATTATTTTTGTTTTTTAAAAAACTTACTTGTATTCATACTGCACATACAATTTTGCACCTCGATTTAACTTAGCGTTTGTTGCATCATTAAATGGTTTTCATAAACACATATTTTAATGACTGCAATGTTCTGTTGAAGATCCCTGGTGGCACAGTGGTTAAGAGCTCAACTGTTAACTGAAAGGTCAGCAGTTCAAACCTACCAGCTGATCCTCAAGATGTGGCAATCTGCTTCTATAAAAATTTACAGCCTTGGAAACCCTATGGGGCAGTTCTACTCTGTCTTTTATGGTTGCCATGAGTTGAGTTTGACTCGATGGCAACAGTTTGGTTCTTTTTTTCTTTTTTTTTTTAGGTTTAATCTGTCAAGGTAAGTGGTTATATTAGCTCTCTTTTAGCACTCCATGCAAATTCGCTGAGCTGACTTTTTCCAGAGAGTGAAGATAGGTTTGCAGAAGCCTCCAGGCTAGACCCTCTACAGATTTTTCTTAGCTATTTGACAATTGTTTTCAGTGGTGCCACATTTGTCCTTACAGAGCCATTCCTATTTGTGTGTTGGTTTTCTATTTGGTAAATATATAACAACAACAAGGCTATACCTGTTCATTTAAGAATATTAGAAAAGAACCATTCCCAAAGCCAACTCTTCAGACAAGGATTGGACTGGACAATGGGTTGGAGAGGAATGCTGATGAGGAATGATTTTCTTGGATCAGGTGGACACTTGAGACTATGTTGGCATCTCCTGCCTGGAGGGGAGATGAGAGGGTAGAGGGGGTTAGAAGCTGGCAAAATGGACATGAAAAGAGAGTGGAGGGAGGGAGCAGGTTGTCTCACTAGGGGGAGAGCAATTGGGAGTATGTAGCAAGGTGTATATAAGTTTTTGTGTGAGAAGCTGACTTGATTTGTAAACTTTCACTTAAAGCACAATAAAAATTAAAAAAAAAAAAAAAGAAGAATGTTAGAAAAGAGAAAATAAATCCAAAGGAGTCAAATCCAAATCCAAGAAACAAAGCTAACCCCTGGTATATGCCATTCTACATTTTTTTCTATGTATTTGTATGTATATATGTCCCTTGAACTTCTCCTAAACGTGACTGTGCTGTTTGTCATTAACAATGAAGAAAAACCTAATTTTTCACCTTGAAAAGAAAACCAAAAGATGTGTCCTTGAACTGAAGTTACATACCCTTCTGATATTTTTCTGAAATAAATTTGGGAAACCTTACCTATTCAGTTCAAGGAACAGAAAGCACAAAGTAAGAGAAAGTTGATGCTGGATATAAAAAAAAAATGAAAAAATAAGTCAAGGTCAAAACGGAAGGGCAGGTTTCAGAGGCCCTGTAGTCTCTTCTCCCAGGGTCCACAGCTGCTGTTCCTTTTCACCTTGCACCTGGTCTCCTGCTGAAAACCATGTACCTGCCCTTTACCCCCATGGTCTATTCTGCCCTAGAGGAAACACCCATTAAGACAAGATAAGCCTAAACTCCCACTTTCCGGTACTAACCCTACAGTACAAACGACTATGACATACAAGCTGATACTGAGTGCTTTCTCAGGCTTTCCAGAGATCAGCATTGCTGCAGAGGACTCCACTGTATTTCAGCAACATTTTTTTTTTTTTTTTACTTGCCTGGAAAAAAGATCAAAGAAATTTCTTGCCAAAGGAACATGCAATTTAAATAATTTAATTATGTTTAATGTTCCATACAATAAAGAAACTGTATATGGACTATATGCTTGATATTTGTGTTCTACTAAAAGAAAAATGTGACCATTTATGCTGGTAAAACACAGGTTTAATGGCAGATAAACCTGAAGTCTTACTTTGCCGCTTACTAGTTGTGGGACCCCAACGTGTCTGTCAGTGTGTCATACTGTGGGCGCTTGCATGTTGCTGTGATGCTGGAAGCTATGCCACTGGTATTCAGATACAAGCATGGTTATCCATGCAGGACAGGTTTCAGCTGAGCTTCCAGACTAAGACAGACTAGGAACAAGGACCCGGCAGTCTGCTTCTGAAAAGTATTAGCCAGTGAAAACCTTATGAATAGCACCGGAACATTGTCTGATATAGTGCTGGAAGATGAGCCCCCCAGGTTGGAAGGGACTCAAAAGATGACTGGGGAAGAGCTGTCTCCTCAAAGTAGAGTGGACTCTAATGACGTGGATGGAGTAAAGCTTTCAGGACCTTCATTTGCTAATGTGGCATGACTCAAAATGAGAAGAAACAGCTGCAAACATCCATTAATAATTGGAACCTGGAATGTACAAAGTATCAATCTGGGAAAATTAGAAATCCTCAAAAATGAAATGGAACACATAAACATCGATATCTTAGGAATTAGTGAACTGAAATGGACTGGTATTGGCCATTTTGAATCAGACAATCATATAGTCTACTATGCTGGGAATGACAACATGAAAAGGAATGGTGTTGCATTCATCATCAAAAAGAATGTTTCAAGATCTATCCTGAAGTACAATGCTGTCAGTGATAGGATAATATCCATACACCTACAAGAAAGACCAGTTAATACAACTATTATTCAAATATACACACCAGCCACTAGGGCGAAAGATGAATAGAAGATTTTTATCAGCTGCTGCAGTCTGAAATTGATCGAACATGCAATCAAGATGCATTAATAATTACTGGTGATTGGAATGCAAAAGTTCGAAACAGAAAAGAAGGATCAGTAGTTGGAAAATATGGCCTCGATGATAGAAACAATGCTGGAGATCGAATGACAGAATTTTGCAAGACCAATGGCTTCTTCATTACAAATACCTTCTTTCACCAACTTAAACGGCAACTATACACATGGACCTCACCAGATGGAACACACAGAAATCAAATTGACTACATCTGTGAAAAGAGATGATGGAAAAGCTCAATATCACCAGTCGGAACAAGGCCAGGGGCCGACTGTGAAACAGACCATCAATTGCTCATATGCAAGTTCAAGCTGAAACTGAAGAAAATCAGAGCAAGTCCACGAGAGCCAAAATATGACCTTGAGTATATTCCACTTGAATTTAGAGACCATCTGCAGAATAGATTTGACACATTGAACACTGGTGACTGAAGACCAGATGAGTTGTGGAATGACATCAAGGACATCATCTTTCAAGAAGAAAGCAAGAGGTCATTGAAAAGACAGGAAAGAAAGAAAAGACCAAGATGGACGTCAGAGGAGACTCTGAAACTTGCTCTCGAACGTCAAGCCACTAAACGAAAAGGAAGAATTGATGAAGTAAAAGAACTGAACAGAAGATTTCAAAGGGCCTCTCAAGAAGACAAAGAAAAGTGTTACGACATGTGCAAAGAGCTGGAGATGGAAAACCAAAAGGGAAGAAACGCTCAGTGTTTCTCAAGCTGAGAGAACTGAAGAAGAAATTCAAGCCTCGAGTTGCAATACTGAAGGATTATATGGGGAAAATATTAAATGATGCAGGAAACATGAAAAGAAGGTGGAAGGAATACACAGAGTCATTATAACAAAAAGAAATAGTCAATGCTCAGCCATTTCAAGAGGTGGCATATGATCAGGAACCAATGGTACTGAAGGAAGAAGTCCAAGCTGCTCTGAAGGCATTGGCAAAAAACAAGGCTCCAGGAATTGATGGAATATCAATTGAAATGTTTCAACAATGCATGCAGTGCTGGAGGTGCTCACTCGTCTATGCCAAGAAATATGGAAGACAGCTTCCTGGTCCACTGACTGGAAGAGATCCATATGTATGCCTATTCCCAAGAAAGGTGATCCAACCGAATGTGGAAATTATAGAACAATATCATTAATATTACACGCAAGCAAAATTCTGCTGAAGATCATTCAAAAATGGCTGCTGAAGATCATTCAAAAATGGCTGCAGGGAACTGCCAGAAATTCAGGCCGGTTTCAGAAGAGGACGTGGAACAAGGGATATCACTGCTGATGTCAGATGGATCTTGGCAGAAAACAGAGAATACCAGAAGGATATTTACCTGTGTTTTATTGACTATGCAAAGGCATTCGACTATGTGGATCATAACAAATTATGGATAATGTTGCAAAGAATGGGAATTCCAGAACGCTTAACTGTGTTCATGAGGAACATTTACATAGATCAAGAGGCAGTTGTTTGGACAGAACAAGGGAATACTGATTGGTTTCAAGTCAGGAAACGTGTGCACCAGGGTTGTATTCTTTCACCTTTACCTATTCAATCTGTATGCTGAGCAAATAATCCGAGAAGCTGGACTACATGAAGATGAACGGGACATCAGGATTGGTGGAAGACTCATTAACAACCTGCGTTATGCAGATGACACAACCTTGTTTGCTGAAAGTGAAGAGGACTTGAAGCACTAACTAAAGAAGACCAAGGACCACAGCCTTCAGTATGGATTGCACCTCAATATAAAGAAAACAAAAATCCTCACAACTGGACCAATGAGCAACATCATGATAAATGGAGAAAAGATTGAAGTTGTTAAGGATTTCATTTTACTTGTATCCACAATCAACAGCCATGGAAGCAGCAGTCAAGAAATCAAAAGATGCATTGCATTGGGTAAATCTGCTGCAAAGGACCTCTTCAAAGTGTCGAAGAGCAAAGATGTCACGGTGAAGACTAAGGTGCGCCTGACCCAAGCCATGGTATTTTCAATTGCATCATATGCATGTGAAAGCTGGACAATGAATAAGGAAGATTGAAGAAGAATTGATGCCTTTGAATTGTGGTGTTGGTGAAGAATGTTGAATATACCATGGACTGCCGGAAGAACGAATAGATCTGTCTTGGAAGAAGTACAACCAGAATGCTCCTAAGAAGCAAGGATGGCGGGACTGTGTCTTACATACTTTGGACATGTTGCCAGGTGGGTTCAGTCTCTGGAGAAGGACATCATTCTTGGCAAAATACAGGGTCAGCGGAAAAGAGGAAGACCCTCAAAGAGGTGGATTGACCCAGTGGCTGCAACAATGGGCTCAAGCATAATAGTGATTGTAAGGATGGCACAGGACCGGGCAGTGTTTCATTCTGTTGCGCAGAGGGTCGCTATGAGTTGGAACTGACTCGATGGCACCTAACAACAACAAAGCTGTGAGAACTTCAAGCAATTTTGTTTATCTAAGTTCTCAATTTTCTTAGTCAAAATAGGGCTAATAATATCTAACTGCAAAAGTGTTACATGAAATAATACATTCCAAATGGCTAATGCAGTGATGGGCATACAGTATGCTCTTACAAAAGGTAAGTTTTGTGTTTCATTTTGTTTTGTTTTTAACCATTATCTCTTACTACTTCTGAAATTCTTTCTCACATGTATTTGTTGCAACTTGATGAAATAGATGAGCTCATGTAAGCAACCACCACGAATCTGTCAGTTTGTCATACTGTGGGGGCTTGTGTGTTCCTGTGATGCTGGAAGCTACGCCAGCAATATTCAAATACCAGAAGGGTCACCCATGGCTGACAGGTTTCAGCTGAGCTTCCAGACTAAGAAAAACTAGGAAGAAGGAAAAAAATTAGCCAGTGAAACCTTATGAATAGCAGCGGAACATTGTCTGATATAGTGTCAGAAGATGAGACCCTCAGGTTGGAAGGCACTCGAAAGATGACTGGGGAAGAGCTGCCTCCTCGAAGTAGAGTTGGCCTTAAGGATATGCATGGAGTCAAGCTTTCTGGACCTTCTTTTGCTGATGTGACATAACTCAAAATGAGAAGAAATAGCTGCAAACATCCATTAATAATCAGAATGTGGAATTTACGAAGTATGAATCTGGGAAAATTGGAAATCATCTAAAAATGAAATGGAACGCTTAGAGATCAAGATCCTAGGCATTAGTGAGCTGAAATGGACTGGTATTGGTCATTCTGAATTGGGCAATCATATGGGCTTTTTTATGGGCTACTATTTTATATGCCAGGAATGACAAATTGAAGAGGAATAGCGTTGCATTCATTGTCAAAACAAACATTTCAAGATCTATCCTAAAGTACAACGCTGTCAGTGACAGGGTAATATCCATACACCTACAAGGAAGACCAGTTAATATTCAAATTTATGCACCAACCACTGAGGCCAAAGATTAAGAAATTGAAGATTTTTACCAGTTTCTGCTATCTGAAATTGATCAGACATCCAATCAGGATGCACTGATGCTTATGGGCAATTGGAATGCAAAAGTTGGAAACAAAGAAGGATCAGTAGATGGAAAATATATCCTTTGTGATAGAAACCATGCCAGAGATCACGTGGTAGAATCTTGCAAGACCAACAACTTCTTCATTGCAAATACCTTTTTCTACCAACATAAACGGTGATTATACACATGGACCTCACCAGCTGGAATACAGAGGAATCAGATTGACTACATCTGTGGAAAGAGACAATGGAAAAGCTCAATATCACCAGTCAGAATAAGGCCAGGGACCTACTGCAGATCAGACGATCAATTACTCATATGCATATTCAAGCTGAACCTGAAGAAAATTAGAACAAGAGAGTCAAAGTACGACCTTGAGTATATCCCACCTGAATTTAGAGACCGTCTCAAGAATAGATGTGACGTGTTGAACACTAATGACCGAAGACCAGGCTAGTTGTAGAATGACATCTAGGACATCATACATGTAGAAAGCTAAAGGTCATTAAAAAGACAGGAGAGAAAAAAAGAACTAAATGAATGTCAGAAAAGACTCTGAAACTTGCTCTTGAACATCCAGTAGCTGAAGCAAAAGGAAAAAATGATAAAGTAAAAGAGCTGAACAGAAGATTTCAAAGGGTGGCTAGAGAAGACAAAGTAAAGTATTATGATGACAAGTACAAAGACCTGGAGATAGAAAACCAAAAGGGAACAACATGCTCAGCATTTCTCAAGCAGAAAGAACTGAGGAAAAAATTGCCTAGAGTTGCAATACTGGACAATTCCAAGGGTAAGATACCAAATGATGCAGGAAGCATGGAAAGAATACACAGAGTCACTATACCAAAATGAATTGGTCAACACTCAACCATTTCAAGAGGTAGCATATGATCAGGAACCAATGGTACTGAAGGAAGATGTCCAAACTGCACTGAAGGCATTGGCAAAAAACAAGACTCTAGGAATTGACAGAATACCAACTGAGATGTTTCAACAAACAGATGCAGTGCTGGAAGTGCTCTCTCATCCATGCTAAGAAATTTGGAAGACAGCTTCCTGGCCAACTGGAAGAGACCCATATTTATGCCTATCCCCAAGAAAAGTGATCCAACCTAATGTGGAAATTATTGAACAATATCATTAATAGCACATGCAAGCAAAATTTAGCTGAAGATCATTCAAAAGTGACTGCAGATGTATACCGATAGGGAACTGCCAGAAATTCAAGCCAGATTTAGACAAGGATGTGGAACCAGAGATATAATTGCTGAAGTCAGATGGATCCTGGCTAAAAGCAGCGAATACCAGAAAGATGTCGTATCTGTTTTATTGACTATGAAAAGGCATTCAACTGTGTGGATCATAACAAATTATGGATAACAAATTATGGGATTTCTGGAACAATTGTACTCATGAGGAATCTGTACAAGGATCAAGAAGCAGTTGTTTTGAACAGAATAAGGGGATACTGCATGGTTTAAGGTCATGAAAGATGTGCGTCAGGGCTGTATCTTTTCACCATACCTATTCAATATGTATGCTGAGCAAACAATCCACAAAGTTGGAATATATGAAGAACGGGACATCAGGATTGGAGGAAGACTCATTAACAACCTGCGTTATGCAGATGACACAACCTTGTTTGCTGTAAGTGGACCATTTACTGATTAAGATCAAAGACCACAGCCTTCAGTATGGATTACACCTCAACATAAAGGAAACAAAAACCCTCACAACTGGACTAATAAGCAATATCATGAAAAAGGGAGAAAACATTGAGGTTGTCAAGGATTTCTTTTTTTATATATATATAATTTTTATTGTGCTTTAAGTGAAAGTTTACAAATCAAGTCAGTCTCTCACATAAAAACTTATATACACCTTGCTAAAAAAAAAACTCCCAATTACTCTCCCGCTAATGAGACAGCCCACTATCTCCCTCCACTCTCTCTTTTCATGTCCATTTCGCCAGCTGCTAATCCCCTCCACCCTCTCATCTCGCCTCCAAGCAGGAGATGCCAACATAGTCTCAAATGTCCACCTGATCCAAGAAGCTCACTCGTCACCAGCATCCCTCTCCAACCCATTGTCCAGTCCAATCCATGTCTGAAGAGTTGGTTTCAGGAATGGTTCCTGTCCTGGGCCAACAGAAGGTCTGGGGGCCATGACCACTGGGGTCCTTCCAGTCTCGGTCAGACCATTAATTCTGGTCTTATGAGAATTTGGGGTCTGCATCCCAGTGCTCTCCTGCTCCCTCAGGGGTTCTCTGTTGTGTTCCCTGTCAGGGCAGTCATCGGTTGTAGCCGGGGAACATCTAGTTCTTCTGGTCTCAGGATGATGTAGTCTCTGGTTCATGTGACCCTTTCTGTCTCTTGGGCTTGTAATTACCTTGTGTCCTTGGTGTTCTTCATTCTCCTTTGAAGGGATTTCATTTTACTTGGATCTACAGTCAACGTCCATGGAAACAGCAGTCAAGAAATAAAAGATGTACTGCATTGGGCAAATCGGCTGCAAAAGACCTTTGTGAAGTATTTAAAAGCAAAGATATCACCTTGAAGATTAAGGTGTGCCTAACCCAAGCCATAGTGTTTTCAATAGCCTCATGTGCATGCAAAAGCTGGACAATTAATAAGGAGGACTGAAGAAGAATTGATGTCTTTGAATTGTGGTGTCGACGAAGGATATTGAATATACCATGGACTAACAAAAGAACAAACAAATCTGTCTTGGAAGAACAACCAGAATGCTCCTTAGAAGCAAGGATGGTGAGGCTACGTCTCACCTACTTTGAACGTGTTATCAGGAGGGATCAATCCCTGGAGAAAGACATCATGCTTGGTAAAGTACAGGGCCAGTGAAAAAGAGGAAGACCCTCACTGAGGTGTATTGACACAGTGGCTGCAACAATGGGCTCAAGCATAGCCACAATTGTGAGGATGGCTCAGGACCTGTCAGTGTTTCATTCTGTTGTGCATAGGGTTGCTATGAGTCAGAACTGACTTGATGGCACCTAACAACAACAACAACGTGTAATCATGAGTTCAATTCTTCACCAGAGTAAGTGAGAGAAAGCTCCCTGGTCTCTAAGTGTATCAAAATGGTGCCCAGCACTTACACATATTCCAGGTTGTAGTTTCTACTTGGATGCACGTCAAAAAGAAGAAAGGGATTGAGAATTTGAGAGAGTGGCCAGTGGGACATACCCAATAATTTTCCAGAATGCTGCCACAGACCTGCGCTACTGAATCAACAGCAAATTTACCTAGGACCTTGCATTACCCATCAGCTGCAGACACTCTCAAAATAACTCTCGATTAAGTACATAAGTTATAAAGGAATGTTAACAGGAATAACTATTCTACCTCAACCTAGAAGGCATTTAGGATCTATCTAGCAGGAGAGAGCCATGCACTTGAGTTTGAAGTGCTGAGTTGGTCAGCTTTTTTTTTTTTTTTTTAATGGGTTAGCAATGATAGATTCCCCTCTAATAATGAGTTTATACTAAGAATAATATTTTTTGGAACAGTGTGATCTGAAACTTCTGTCTTTATTTCTTATTTTACTTCTTGTCACAAACAGTGGTTTCATGCACACATAGCCAACAAAATTCAAGTCAATGTATGGCTGATCTTGTTTGTAGACAGAGAGAAAAAATTATGTGATTTCAGAGGGAAAACACTCCTTGGCTATAGACATCCTCCTATCCCTAAAATTCTATTTCAGAGCCTTCTTGTAAGATCCACATGTTAAGTGTTGAATATATAATGGCTATCTTAGCTATCTAGTGTTGCTATAACAGAAATATTACAAGTGAATGGCTTTAACAATCAGAAATTTATTCTCTCACAGTCTAGGAGGCTAGAAGTCTGAATTCAGGGCTCCAGCTCCAGGGGAAGGCTTTTTCTCTCTCTTGACTCTGGGGGAAGGTCCTTATCATCATTCTTCCTCCGGGACAGAAGCTTCTCAGTACAGGGACCGTAGGCCAAAAATATGTACTCCACTCCCAGTTCTTTCTTGGTGGTATGAGGTCTCTCTCTCTTCTGCTTGCTTCTCTCTTTTATGTCTCAAAAGAGATTGACTCAAGATAGAACCTAATCCTGTAGATTGAGTCCTGCCTCATTAACATAACTGCCTTTAATCCTGCCTTGTTAACATCATAGAGGTTAGAATGGCAATATATAGGATAATTACATGAGATTACAAAATGGAGGACAACCTAACAATACTGGGAATCATAGTCTAGTCAAGTTGACACATATTTTGGGGGAACACTGTTCAATCCATAACAGTGGCTATTTCTATTTCCATTATAATATGCTTAGCATTAGTCATTCTGTTCAAAACCCTCTACTAGATTCTCATCTCTCTCTCTCAGAATCAAAATCAATTTTTTTTACAGTGGTTCTCAAGTTCCAGTATCATCGGACGTCCAGCTCACTGCTTGGCTTCATCTCTTGCCACTCTCCCCCTTGTTCACTCCACACCAGCCATGCTGGCCTTCTGGATTTACTTCAACACCCAAAGTACATTTCCACCTCAGGGTCTTTGTACTTGCTGTTCCTGGGCCTGAGTCCTCCCCCTCCTTGACCCATCTTTTAGGTCTTTGCTTACATGCCATATTCTCAGTGAGATCAGCCTCGAACACTCTATTTAAAATTGCAACATGTACACAAACACCGTCTCTTTGAACTCTCTACCTTCCTGGCTTTATTTTTTCCATAGTCTGTATTATAATCTCATATAGTATATATATATATATATAAAACTGTGTTTTAGATGAAAGTTTACACAGAAAATTGGATTCCCATTCAGGAATTAAAGCACAAATTGTTCCGTTACGTTGGTTACGGTCCCCACAACGTATCAGCATTCACCATTTGAACCCTGCCTGCCCCATTTCCATCCATCTAGTTTCCCTGCACTTCCTTGCCTTCTTATCTCTGCTTTTGGGTAAATGTTGACCTCTTGGTCTCGTAGAGTTGATTGTTTAAAGAAGCACGTTCTTCATGGGTGTTATTGTTTCTTTTATAGGCCAATGTATTATTTGGCTGAAAGGTGACCAAAGCAGGGGTTCCTCCAGTCTCTATTAGTCCTGTAAGTCTGATCTTTTTTATGAATTTGTGTTTCATTCTACATTTTTGTCCCATTCTAACCAGGACCTTCTGTCCTGTCCGGCATGGTTGGTAGTGGTACCCGGGCACCATCTAGTTCTTTGGTATAATCTCATGTAGTATATACTTTGTGTATTTGTATGTCTATTACTGTCCTCCTATACTAGTGTATAACCTCAACGGGGGTAGATATTTTATTAGTGGCGTTTGATCCTTAATATGTGCACATAAATATTTGCTGAATGAATAAATTAATTAATGACATACCTCCATCTTGTAAATGGAAAAGCTAAGAAAATATTTTAATAAAAACACCAGAAGAGCAATTATAACGGAGGTAGGAAAATTAGGTGGGGCATCAACCAAGTAGGGAAGGGGCCAGGACAGGAAAGTTTTAGAGGTCTGAAGATAAATTTGTCCACTTGGTCATTTTGCAGAAGGCTCTGGTGGGCCAGTAATAACCCAAATCAAAAAAACCAGACCCGTTGCTGTCGCTGCATTAATCCTGGTAATTGAGGAAAGCTTCAACTTCATCTTAGAAATCCCATTACTTTATTAAAACTCTTTCGTGGCCATTTCTCATTCATGCTAGTAGATCACTCCTTTTCCTCTATAGGCAGTAGAGCCAAAAAAAATTACTTCAAGGGCCCAGAAGGGAACAGCTAGCTAAATATAGCCACATTATACTGTAAGAAATAAAGGCTGTGTAAGTCTGCCAAAATAAAATACCATCAACAAGGAACACATTGTGTTGTTCATAGTTCAACTTTGAGGTAAGAAATTTTAGGAAACTAAAATTCGTAATTCTCCATTTTATTATATAATGATCAGAAATTTTAAATGACCTAGCATTTGGATCTCATCCTTTCAACATGCAACCCTAGGTATTTAAAGGCAAGGACTACGTGACGGCAGACAAAAATATACTGTATGATATTGGAGGCTATGTATGCCTTCCCAGCTGTTGCGAGAACATTTGTCATGTGGTGACAGCATTCTTCTCACTTCTGATCCAGGCACGCTCTCAAACCGGTAACTGGGGCTTCTATTACAGTTTTTGTGCCTTTGTGAAAAAGTAACCCTTTGAGACCAGAACAACATAAGTCTTCAGTTCCCTCCAACTTTTACGAATTCTTCCAAATTAAGTGTACAATCAGTAGAGGTTATACTTCAGTAATATGCAGTTCAGCGCCAAAGGGGAGGTGAAACCAAACCGTACTTTAAGCCTGTGCAAGGTCTCAAAACTCCAGGCTTAAACCTCAGTTTTGGATGCTAAATAAAGCACAGTCATCAGATACTTGCTCTCTTTTTTTGTGGTGAAAATATGCATAATAAAACATATGCCAGCTCAACAATTTCTGCATAGACATCTCCATGACAAGGATTATCATGACTAGAGGGATATATAGTTCCCACCTACATTTTCTGCCTCTGAAGTTTCTTGGGAAACTGTTTTCCCACTTATAGGGTGTGCTGCTGCAAGGCAAGGATCCATATAAATGTTTGAAATGGAAGAAATAGGCATGTGCCACAAATTAATGTTTTTACAGGATATTGTATGAGGTAGTACTGAATTGATATTTTTGGAAGGTAAAATGTGGGTTTTTATAAAAGTTATTTGGGACACTTATGTCCCTCTGGACCCTGGGGGTAGAATTGGGAGACACATATGTCCCTCCGGACTCTGAGGGTAGGATTGGTGGGATGAGGCAAGAAAAAAATCCATAGTATCTAACAAAAATTCCGACACACTCAGTGATTCAGCATGCATTCCATTAATGAATACATACGGTATCAACAAAAAATTCAAAGCAGAAAATAATTGGGTATTGAAAGGATCATAGTCCTCAAATTGTGCACTCATTCTCACTATTCTTTTCCACCATTATTATTCTACCACCATTAACATAAATTTAATGCCCCCTAAGCATAAACCTCCCCCTTCTTCCTATTCCTGGTAACCACAAATAATCTTTAGTTTCTATATATTTGCTTATTTATCTAAGTGAGTATTTGTCCTATTGCAACTGACTTATTTCACTCAGCATGATGTTTGCAAGGCTCATCTGTATTGTGACATGTATCAGGACTTTATTTCTCTTAATGGCTGAGCAGTATTCCATTGTATGCATATTCCACATTTTGCTTATTTATTCATCTGTTGATGGACATTTTGGTTGTTTCCACCTTGGCTTGTGTGAAAAATGTTGCAATGAACATTGGTGTATAAATTCTATTTCAGTTCCTACTTTCACTTCTTATGGGTATATACCTAAGATTGAGATTGCTGGGCCATATGGTAGTTCTAATGTTCAACTTTTTGAGAAACTGCCAAACCGTTTTCCACAGTGGCTGTATCATTTTACATTCCCACCAACAATGGATAAAGGTTTCAATTTCTCCACAACCTTGCCAACATCTAGGGTTTTATGATTTCTTTATCATTGCTGGAAAATATTTAGTTATAGTTCTCTGTTGGTGTAGGTAAGTTAGACAAGAAGCAACAACAGAAGGAGATTCTGTTTTGGAGGATAGAGGCCTTTTTTACACAGAAGCCTTGAAGAAAGGAAAATTAACTGCAAACAGGGAAGGAGTTCATGGCAAGTAGATAATAGGTTAGTTCACAAGAGGATATGCTGAAGGTATAATATGCAAAATTTGGAGTATGAGACACAATTGTACTCATGGAGACCTTAGGTATAACAGAACAAAATGTTGCCTGGTCCTGTGCCATCTTCATGATCATTGATATGTTTGAGTTCATTGTTGTGGCTACTGTATTGATCCATGTCTTTGAGGGTATCCCTCATTTTTGCCAACCAATAAGTAGTCATCATTAGAGAAACACTATAGGAGTGGTCCTCAAAGTGTTGTCCCTGAACCAGCAGTACCAGCATCAACCTGGAAAGTATTAGAGGTGCAAGTTCTCAGGACCAGACAGACCTGCTGAATCAGAAACTCTGGGGGTGGAGTACAGCAATCTTAACAGGCTCTTCAAGTGAATCTGATGCACGCTAAGGTGTGAGTACTGGAGTGCCTCCCAGCACCCTAGTGCAAAGATTCTCCAACATTAGTGAGCATCAGAACCATCACTTGCTGTGCTCCCCAACATCCTGTGCAGAGTAAGCGCATTATCAATTCTTGAGGAGTTGTGGAGGAAAGAGAGCGGAGCGTATTCATACACATCAAAGAACTAGAACTGCCCAATGTCTATCAGTTATCTCTTTTTTATTTATGCTCACCCAAGTTCACAGAAAAAAATTAATCTCTAACACCATTTACATTTATGAAGCAAATGTACGTAATAGATATTTTACAGAGTTGAAATCAGTGTACATGTAATATTTTGAGGTAAGTTTTTTATTTCAATTTTATTTTTTACATTTTACCTTTATCTATTAAGGAGTTGAGGCTAATGCTTTTTTCACTTAGTTTATGCACACACTTCTGTGTATCAGTTTAGTCCCTATGCTTGTTATATTTATGCTTTGCAATCTCTTAGTGTGTATCTGTTTCAGGAGCTTATAAATATAAAACTACTAAACTTTGATTTTTGTGACAAGGAGGGGTAATAGCATTTGAATCTCCTCTTGAAGACGGCATTGAGTGCTACCATGTGCCGTTTGCTAAGTTCAGTTCAAACAACAAAGGAACAAAAGACCAGTCTCAGCTCTGTAGCAGATGAGTCACATGAAGTGACTTAAGGAAATTAACAAGGATACATTAATAAACACAACAGAAGTTAAATGATAAGGGAATACAAAGTCCACAAGCTATCAGAATGGGAAGGCTCCCTGAAGAGAATTAAGTTTTGGATCCGCACAGGGGAAATGATGGATACAGATTGGCAGAGGGTAGGAAAGCCATTCCAGGTTTAGAAAATGGCCTTTCCAAGGGCTGAGAAGGAGGAATTAGCAAGTCATGTGGTGGGTGCTATCTGCCAATTAACTTGGCTCAAGAAGAAGGTCATGTTAGGGAATAACAAAAAATGAGGTTGAAGAGTTGACAGTGAGCCCAGAACACTAGGCGGAGAGATACAGTAAACAGTAAACAGGGGCTCTTAATAGATTCACAAACAAGGCAGTGATATAATAAAAACTACAGTCTCATTAAAAAAGTTAAGATCCAAAAGGACTATTGTTACAGAAGTAAAATCTATGAGCTTATATTGTTGGCAATATAAAAAATTTAAAGCAAGAAATTTTGTGAAGAATATATAATTAATATTTGTTTGCATTGTTATATCTGTATTTCTTTTTTTTTTTTTGTCATTTAGATGAAACTTTACAGAGCAAATTAGTTCCTCATTAACAATACACAGATTGTTTTGTGACATTGGTTACCAACTCCGAAATGAGTCAACACTCTCCCTTTCTCCACACTGGGTTCCTCATCTCCATTTGTCCAGTTCATCTGTCACTTCCTGCCTTCTCATCTTTGCTTTTGGGCAGGTGTGCCCATTTAGTCTTGTATACATGGCTGAACTACAAAGCATGTACCTCACATGTGTTATTGTTTGTTTTGTAGACATGTCCAATCTTTGGCTGAAGGGTGAACTTTGAGAGTGAATTTAATTCTAAGTTAAAAGGGTGGCCAGGAACCACACTCTTGGGGTTTCTCCAGGCTCTGTCAGACCATTAAATCTGTTTTTGTGTGTGTGTGAATTTGAATTTTGTTCTACATTTTTCTCCCGCTCTGTCCGAGACCCTCTGCTGTGATCCCTGCCAGAAAGGTCAGTGGTGGTAGCCAGGCACCATCTAGTTCTTCTGGACTCAGGCTGGTGGAGGCTGTGGTACTTGTAGTCCATTAGTTTTTTGGACTAATATTTCCCTTGCATCTTTGGTTTTCTTCATTCTCCTTTGCTCCAAATGGGATAAGACCAGTAGATGTGTCTTAGATGGCTGCTCACAAGCTTTTAAGACCCCAGACGCTACTCACCAAAGTCAGATGTAGAATATTTTCTTCATGTTGTGCCAATTGATCTAGCTGTCTGCCAGAGCATGATCCCCAACCGTCAGCCCAGTGACTGGATCTCTCAGGGAGTTTGAATGTGTCTAGAAAGCTTCTATGACTTGCCTTGGTCAAGTTGTACTGACTTCCCCTGTATTGCGTACTGTCTTTCCCAACACCAAAGTTTCCACTTATTTATTATCTAGTTAGTGTTTTTCCCTCTCCACTTCTCCCCTCCCTCATAACCATCACAGATTGTTTCTGTGTGGAAACCTTTTCCTGAGTTTTTATAATAGTGTTCTCATACAGTATTTGTCCTTTTATGAGTGACTTATTTCACTAAGCATAATGCCCTCCAGGTTTATCCATGTTGTGAGAAGTTGCATGGATTCGTCATTGTTCTCTGTCTTTGGGTAGTATTCCATTGTGTGTATGTACCATAATTTGTTTACCCATTCATCTGTTGATGGCATTTAGGTTGTTTCCATCTTTTTGCTATTGTAAACAATGCTGCAGTGAACATGGTGTGCATATGTCTATTTGTGTGACGGCTCTTATTTCTCTAGGATATATTCGTAGAAGTTATATCTATCTTCCGTTGTTTGTATTCTTAATGTGCTTTAACAACTCTGCCCTCTCCTCCCCAGCACTACAGTGTAAAATAATTCTAATATAAATTGTGCTGGAAAGCATAACCTTTGACTGATACACCAAATTCTATCAAGAAAATGTAGTTCAGGTTTTCTTTAACTTATTTATCCTAAAACAGTATTTCTGGATTGTATTTTCTCCTTCCCCTTGCATTAAGCCCTAAAAGCTGTACCACTTAACCCTAGTCAAACAAGTAAAAATCCCTGCTTGCCATAATCTTTGCATAAACTGTTTCAGCTTCATTTAAGGCAATTGCATCTATATTCTCATTTCATCTTCTTTGACTAGGGTGGTGATCAAGCTGAATATAATTCTAAATCTTGATATTTTAAATATGCCGAAGATCAAATAAAAGAGAAAATGTGATGCTATACTGCCAGGGCTATCCCAAGTTGCCTTTTTTTTTTTTAATTTTACACCTTCTACTTACATGTTTAAGAAGAAACCCTGGTGGAGTAGTGGTCAAGTGCTATGGCTGCTAACCAAAGATTGGCAGTTCGAATCCACCAGGTGCTCCTTGGAAACTCTATGGGGGAGTTCTACTCTGTCCTTTACGGTCTCTATGAGTCAAAATTGACTCAACGGCAATGAGTTTTTTTTTTTTTAACATATTTAAGAAGCCATCTATGATCGAGGTGTCGTTATTCACTGTGAGGTCCACATAGCTGAAGAAAACAGCGGCTAATCAAGAGCAGAGTTGATGGGTAGCAAATCAGTGTAGGAATTCTGCCAAGGTTTGATAGCCTGGGAAGTGAGGATTTCAAAAGGAAAACTTTCCAAACCTATCAAGGACTCTAATCACTGAGGAGAGCAAAGTATTGAAAAGTAGAATCCATGGGCATAGTTCAACGTGTTTAACGGTCAGCACTAACTTTTTGGCCAAAACTGTGTTAGGTATTGAGAAATGAGGACTGAGAGTCAGTCAGTAATTGGGACTGTGAGAAAAGAAATGTAAGGATTTCGTACTCGATATAAACTAATACTCTAATCTACCCCCACCCCCAGTGAATACATATCATCGCTATATTTTCCTTTCAGTTCTCACTATTCTAAATCCTTTCATGGTCCTCTGGGCCCAACAACTATCGTAGTCACAAAATATACACATGCACAAACCTTGCTAGCTGTAGGAGCAGAGAGGAAGAAAGAGACAAAGTGAGGAAAAAGGAAGGGGGAGGAGGGAGAATGTGACAAGGATTTAATTCCAGGAGTCTGCATACTTGGGAAACAGGAATATGCTCTTCCCTGACTCCTCATTTTCTGTTTTCTTCTGAGTATGATCATCGAGCTACACTTATGTGTGATTTACTATTTAAGGATTCACATTTTTCTTATGACATGGCCCTTATATACAAGGCAACTCCCTCATTGGTAGTTGTCCAACTAAAAGAACAGGGACTACTTCTAATGGTGAAGAAAAAAACTGGGCTTTAAGAATGCATTTTTCCAATGAGACATGTTCCTGGGGGATTTATTTTTTCCTAGGATAAGCTTGACCGAAAGTGGTTTTTCTGCTCATTGTTGGCTCTAGCACTCAACTCCAGCTTCAGAGATGGCTCCACTTGTTGCTCTGAATTTGGCTAAGTAACTTAACATCTCCGGGCCTCTTACTGGTGGGCAACAATAAAGAATATTTATTAGACGATGCTCAGGTGTCTTTCTTACACAAGAAAGCTTAGAATCTATGATCATACCAAACACAGCCCTCCGTTCTCACACCTGCCAGGCCCTGCCTCTGAAAAAATCTGTTCTTTTGGAACCATGAATAGAAGAACTTAACCTGTTCACCCTACTCCCAGATTCTCCAACTTTATGGATGGAGAAGGATTTTTAGACCCCGCTTAGATCACAACAGCAAGTATAAAGGATGAAAATTATTTAAATTGTGAAGCTATATTGCTGCTGTCAGTTCCCTTTGAGTTGATTCTGACTCATGTTGACCCCATGAGTTGCAGAGTAGCACTGCTCCATGAGATTCCAAGGTTGTGACCTTTCTGAAACAGATTGCCAGGCCTGTCTTCTCAGGTGCCTCTGGATGGGTTGGAATGGCCAGTCTTCTGGCTAGTAGTTGAGCACTTAACCATTTGCTCCACCCAGGGACTCCTGAACCTATATGTACAGAGATTAAAGAATTTTCCAAATTAACTAATTACTTATATGTGTAGATTTGAGATGTTGAGTTTCTTGGGTTTCTTTTATTGGTCCTTAATGGAAACTATGGTTAATAAGAAAATAACAAATAACAAAGATAAAATAAGGAATTTATACAAACAACTAGATAAGAAGAAAATAAAGCCATAAGGATGAGAGAGGAAAAATGAATAGAAAAAAAAAAAAAGGACAAAAGTGTTTAAAGTGTGTCAGAGAAGAAAGATTACTCAGGTTTGCCTACAGGTCAATCAATATTTATTGTTGTTCTCTTACTGTGTACCTCAAAATGATGCCTTTACTTCAAGATCTGAAAATCCTTTCAAAATATTAGATAAGTTTCACAACTTACTTAATATACCCGTGTACCTCATGTAAAGTCAGAAAGATCTCTTTTTCTCCTATCTCCTGTCAAAAGGGTGCTATATTTTTTATATAAATACTAGTTATTAGTATTAACCAGAAACCAACCCTCTGCTGTCGAGTTGATTTTGACTCATAACAACTCCATAGGGTTTCCAAGGCTGTAAATCTCTATGGAAGCAGACTGTCACATCTTTCTCCTGCGAAGCCTGGTGTTTTCCAACCACCTGCCTTCCGGTTAGTAGTTGATTGCTTCAACCACTGTACCACCTGGGCTCCTTTAGCAACTATTAGTTAGTAGTAATTGCAATATTAAAATAATGCCTTCAAAATAGATAAAATGTGTTTAAAAAGAAAAGTGATTTGATTTTGATTGTTTTAGCTGGTGTTATAGCAACATTTATAAAACATTTGCTAGTTTTTTGGTGCTATATGCCAGGTATTCTACTAAGCATATCATGCCTCAACTAATTTAATTCTTTCCACAACCTTGCAAAAGTAGATATTATCTTAATTTTCATCTTACAGAAGAGGAAGCTGAGGCACAGAGAGGTAAAATAACTTGTTCGAGGACATATGGTTAGTAAATGGCAGGGCTGGGTTATGGGTCTGTATCCATAACCATCATGTGATAAACCAAACCAAAACCAAACGCATTGCCATCGAGTCAATTCTGACTCATATCGACCTTATAGGACAGAGTAGAACTGCCCCATAGCGTTTCCAAAGAGCATCTGGTAGATTCGAACTGCTGACCTTTTGGTTAGCTGCCTGATTTTTCTACCAAGATTGCTGTCTATGATCAGGAATATTCAGTTAAAGAACTTAGGTCTATGGTTAATATTCTCCCACGTTACTTCATGTCAAATCTCACAAATTAAGAATAATGGGGAAAGATGGCTGAATTAGTTAAAATCTTATTTAAAGAATAATTTAAAGATATACATTCTCTGTTTTGACATACATTGTAAATAAACAAAGTGCAAGAAAATGTCGCTGAATAGGAATAATTTGAAATCAATATCTTGTTTGTATGTAAACAAATATTCCTTAAGTAATCAAAAAAGTTCATTCTCTTACTAAAAATAAGTTTTGAGTCTATCTGTAATCTTCATTTACTTAGCCAATCACAATTTCTCAGTTAATTTTTTCTAACCCATTTTGCATCGCTCCCTCTCCCCCCCTTTTTTTTAAACAATACTCTACTTTCAGCTTAGTCAATTATTAAATTTTCTCTGTACAGCAAAACAAGTGAATCCCTGTATCATCTTCTCAAAAGGTCACATCATATCAAGGAATTATAGGATTACGTGTATTGCTGTGGGAAATCAAAAAAGAAGAGAACGATAAACGCAGATAGCTCACTTTTAAGGGAAAGTGTCCTTAACTTTAATTTTGAGGGTTTTTAAGGAAAGGTAATTATATTATTAAGGAATTCTTTCAAATAATCTGCTGTATTGCAGGAAACCTTATAGTCTTTTAAAGAACAGATTAATATTTTTTCCAATACTGAACTTCTGAGACAGGAGATTATTTGGAGACATTGGTGCCTGGCTGATATTTTGAATAAATGAAATTGCCATGTCATAATTGCAAATAAGTCTTGTTAATTATCCATTGCTGTCTTCCAGGCAAATGAACACAATCAGCCTTCAACAAGCCTAACATCTCCACACAAATTTTCTGTGCCTATCTCTACCAGACATCTGTACTGGTATAATTTGTTTTGTGCTTCCAACTTAATTGTTTTTTTAAGTAAAGGCAGACACACACACAATGCATTTAGATAACTCAGAATTTGTACATGGTCAAATGGATTTGGCTTTTGGATAACATTACTCAGTTGCTAATGAGCAACTCTTTTCTCCCAGAATAATGCAAAATTTATTCAGTATTAATCAGGAAATTCTGTCCTCAGGAAATCTCACAGTTTCTGGCGTTCAAGAATTCAGCAGCAGCTTAACTGGGTAGTTTTGGTTCGGGATCTCTCATGAGGTTGCCAATATCAGTTATGTCATCTGAAGGCTTGCCTGGTGTTGGAGGATTCACTTCCAAGATGGCTGCTTCCACGGCTATTAACAGGAGCCCTTAGCTCGTCATGGAAACCCTGCTGGCTTAGTGGTTAAGTGCTAAGGCTGCTAACCAAAAGGTCGGCAGTTCAAATACCACCAGGCACTCCTTGGAAACTATGGGACAGTTCTACCCTGTCCTATAGGGTTGCTATGAGTTGGAATCGACTCGAGGGCAACGGTTTGTTTTTTTTTGGTTTTAGTTCCTCACTGCTTCTTGGCCGGAGTCCTCAATACTTTGGCATGGGGACTTCTTCCATAAAACTGCTCAAGTGTCCTCATGACAGTGTTTTTGTTAGCCTCGTGGATAACCTCCTGCATAGCCAGTGCTATGAATTAAATTGTGTCCCCCCAAAATATGTGTTGGAATCCTAACCCCTATACCTGTAGATATAATACTGTGAATGGAAATACGGTTTTCCTTCTATGTTAATCAGATCATACCCAAGTAGGGTGGGATCTAAATCTAATCACTTCTGAGGCATACAAAGAGCAGATTAGACACAGAGATATGACATACAGGGGGAAGACTGAGATCACATGATTGTCAAGCTAAGGAACCCAGCAACACCCAGGACTATCTACAAAGAAAGAATCAACACAGCCTGATTTGGACTTTTAGCTTCCAGAAGTGTGAGAAAATAAATTTCTGTTCTTTAAAGTTTCTCACTTGTGAAATTTCTGTTACAACAGCAGTAGGAAGCTGAAAAAGCCAGTGATTCCATTTTCGTTATTTTTAATTAAAAACTCATTTTGTTAATTATTATTTTATTTGTATTAAATACTCATTCTTTCAATAAATGTTCTTGGCAAAATTACTAAGCATATGTTGTTGCATTCTCTGATATGATGCTCTCTATATTATTAAATATCCCTTATTCTCGGAAAATTTATAATCTAGTTGGGGCAATTACACACGCACACACAACTAGAAACCAGAATGTAGTTTGAAAGTGAGCGGGAAGATCACGACTTGTGTATTGCATTCCAAACATGTCTTCCTCTCACCTCAAAGAAAAAAACATCTAATGAAATTCAGCCCCAAAATATATATACAGATATTAATCACATAAATATTTATAATATAGAAAAACTGGAACACCCATACGTCTGACAATAGAAAAAAAAAAAACTAGATAAATAAGCATTGAAGGTTATATATTCTACAAAAATTATGTTCTTGACTATTTACAACTAAAAACCAAACCCACTGCTGTTGGGTCAATTCCAGCTCATAGCGACCTCCACTGAGTTTCCAAGGAGCGGCTGGTGGGTCTGAACTGCCGATGAGCTCTTAACCACTGCACCACCAGGGCCCCTTGACTGTTTAAGGACCTAGCAAATGCTCCCAATAAGTGAAAAATGTTGGATACCCAACAGAATAGTACTATGGTGAATCCTTTTTTTTTCTTCATATTTTTACATTAACTTTCAAACTTTCTCTAATAAACATGCATTACTTTAAAATATTTATTTAAATTTTCATATACAATGAAGCGTACTCATTATAAAAATAAGTAAATAAATAACAAGGGCAGTATTGTAGTTATGAAGGGCATAGACTTGAGCCAGACTGCTGGGATCAAAATCCCATCTTCGCTATTTACTAGCGGCATTGCCTTGGACGAGTTTCTTAATCTGAGTTTTGGTTTCCTCATCTATAAAATGTACCTACCACACAGGAGTGTTATGAAAACTATGAGTTAATAAGTAAACAGTGCTTACGACCATAACTGGCATATTAAGCACCTGTGAGGACTGGATTTTATTATTAAATAATAACCGAAAAAAAACCTAAACCCGTTGTCGTCTAGTCGATTCCTACTCATAGCGATCCTATAGGAGGAGTAGAACTGCCCCATATAGTTTCCAAGGAGCACCTGGTGGATTGGAACTGCCAACCTTTTGGTTAGCAGCCATAGCTCTTAACCACTACACCACCAGGGTTTTCAAGGTATAAAACATAAAAAATGAAAATCCATCCAGCCCTACCTTCCCACTCTGCAGTCATAATTACAGTTAATAGTTTGATTTATAACTGTCCAGATTTGTAATAGTTGTATATAAATGTTGTATGCATATGTGTGTGTACAGTTTATATAAATGAGATTATTCTGTTCTTCAATTTGCTTTTTCACTTAACCATGTTGTTGCTATGTGCTGCTGAGTTAATTCTGACTCATAAGAAACCATACTTATAATCAGAAAGAAATTAATATCAACTACATATATTAAAAAAAAAAAACCCACTGCCCAATTGAGTCGATTCCGACTCATAGCAATCCTGTCGAACAGAGTAGAACTGCCCCATAGAGCTTCCCAGGAGTGCGTGGTGGATTCGAACTGCTGACCTCTTGGTTAGCAACCGTAGCACTTAACCATTATGCCACCAGCGTTTCCACAGATCATATACAGTTAAGTAAATTATATACTAAATTAAACATGCATACACACACACACACACACATGTAAAATCAAATATATATAGGGAGATGACTTCCAGGTTGCATGCAAAGCCAAACTGGGTAGTTTCTGGTCAGAGAAGGTAAACATGTTAACAGAGAATATGGTCCATTGTTAAGCTGGTAAATCTATTTGTGAATTGATATTAATTGGTGCAAGCTTTTCTTCTTCAAAAGTAATGTAACAGAATTTGAGATATGGAATATTAAAGCTAAATTACAAAACTGTGAAATAGCATGTGTAGAATACTTTTTTGCTTATATGTGTTTTCTACTGTTTCTCACAATGAATTTGTGTTATTTATGTAACAAAAATAAGATAGACGTTTTTAATTAAAATTATAAAGTTATTTTTCAGTAGGTGTAAAAATGCACCTTCATTTAGTCTTCTTCCTTAAACATAACCACACTTTTGGACTTTTTTTGTTTTTGTTTATTTAATTTAGGGGCAGGACAAATAGAAGCGGTTTCCTTAGCAATTGCAGCTAAAGCACCCAAACATTCTTTGCTGTTTGTTTTTCCCATTCCTTCCTTTCAAAACTGTTTGGATTTCCTGAGTAATAGATATGCATACTAATTATCAATCCAATTTTATCCTAGGAGCTTGAAAATGATGACTGTGAACATGGCCTGATTCAAAGCTTAAACCAACAGTCTTAGTGGGTCGCGAGTAACTCCTAGAATTTTCAGACTTCGCAAACTGCAGCTTAAAAAGGCCAATGTCCTATTGCACAAATGTCAACAAGGACTCTCATATTAAATGTGAAGACTGTATTTGAAGCATTATTATACTTTTCATTCATCTTTTTTCATTTATTAAATAAAAGTAACGTATATTTATTAAAACATGCAACCAGTTCAGAAAGACATAAAATAAAAAAATCAGTTGAATTCTTCTTCCCCAAAGGGACAACTATTAATGATTTCTTGTGTATTCTAAAATTTGCTTGATTTATTTAACAGCACATATGCTATATATATATATGTGTGTGTATGTATATATTTTAAAAGGAGATAAATTCTCCTTAATATGTTTAATCAGATGGACTCATACTATGTATACTGACCTGGAACATTTTTTTTTCTAGTTTCATCTTAAGCACTACAGAGTATTCCACTGTATAAATGTACCAAAATGTAAATAACTAGTCTTTTATTGATGATTCAGGATTTTTCTTTTAGAAATAATCCTGGAATGAGCAAACCAATTAGATTTTTTGAGGAATTTTGCTTTTGTGGCTATAGAGTAAGTTCCTAGCGATGGAAATTATTAGATCAAAGAGTCATTTTGTAAATAACTGTTTATTTACAGAATTTCAAATATATGCCAAAGAAAACAGGATAGTATAATACACCTTCGTCTCCCTATCACTCAGCTTCCACATTTAATAGCTCACGGCTACTCCTGTCATTACTATGTCACCATCTATTCTGCTCCCAGCCTGTCTTATAATCAAAGTAAATCCCATTATTTCTTCCATAAATGTTATTCAGTTTGTATCTCTGCAAGATAAGTTTTTTTGTTTTGCACTACTATTAACTCTGTGATGATATAGCCTATCAAACTACTTTTCGAAAACATACATCAATTTCACCAATGTATGGGAGTATCTGTTTTCTCATACAGTTGCCAACACTCAGCATTTGCAAGCTTTTACATTTTTCCCAATTTTTATTGTTTTGTTTCATTTTTCTGTAATTATGCTTGAGGTTGCAAATTTTTTCATGTTTATTTGCCATTTGTATTTCATTTTTATGAGTTGCTTATACAACCTTTGCTCTTTATTTCTATTAAGGAGTTTATCTTGTTTTTAAAATTGAGTTTTGCAAAATAAAGAAAATTGCCCTCTATTTACTATACGTATTGAAGACGCTTTTTCTGGGTTGTGATTTGTCTTTTGAATTTTTTACAACTCTTTGAAATTTTATGTAATCAAATTTATTGTTTTTTTTCTTTTATGGCTTTTGTGCTAAAATGATTTTTTGAAGCATCTTATATTACACATGAAATTTCATAAATTACATCTGTAGAAGTAGAATTAGGAGATAACTTTTCAAGAGGATATGACCCATTAAAATATTCTTTTTTTTCTCTGTTGTAAGATAGCTGTTAATCATTAATAATAGAATGGATAAAGTGTATAACATGCACATAATACTATTTAGCAGTGAGAATCAATTAACTACAAGAACGTGCAAAATTAGATGAATCTCACAAACATAAGGGTGAGCAAAAGAAGCCCGACGGTAAAGAACATTTAAATGTATGATTCCATTTATATAAAGTATAAAAACAGGCAAAATGACCTGTGTTCTTAGAGTTGGGATGGTGGTCATCCTTGCAGGGGGCAGTGCGAGTAACTGGAAAAGGGGTTTCTAGGGTGTTGATAATAATCTGGAAGCCCTGGTGGTTAAAAGCTCGGCTGCTAATCAAAAAGGGCAGCAGATGGAATCCTCCAGCCACACCTTGGAAACCCTGTAGGGCAGTTCTACTCTCTTCTGTAGGGTCGCTATGAGTCAGAATTGACTCCCCAGCAACGGGTTTTGGGTAATAATCTGTGTCTTGATTTGGGTGCTGATTACCAAGGTGTGTTTCCTTTCTAAAATTTCATAGAGCTGTACACAACTTCTATGTGTAGTTTTCAGCATATATGTCTTAGTTCGATAAGAAGTTAAAAGGATAGTTGTTAGTGCAATTGCTGTTTATAGAACTTTATTAAACACTAGGTACTTTATACAAAGGAGACCTGGTGGCGCAATGGTTAAGTACTCGGCTGCTAACGGAAGAATCGGTGGTTGGAACCCACCAGCCACTCCTCGGGAGAAGATACCTGACAATCCGCTTCAGTAAAGATATCAGCCTTGGAAACTGCTATGGGCAATTCTACTCTGTCCTGTAGGGTCACTATGAGTCGGAATTGACATGATGGCAGCGGGTACTTCATGCAAAATAAAGTTTTTAATTAGGTTACTTTTATTGAGGTTAAGCTCTGTGCTTTTGCATATTTAAATGTTACATAAAAAAATAAAAATAAGAAAATTACCTGGACAGAGTAGAACTGCCCATAGGGTTTCCAAGCAGCGGCTGGTGGATTTGAACTGCCGACCTTTTGTTTAGCAGCCGAAACCTTAACCACTGCACCACATATATAGCTGTTACAAATTAATTACCGTGACACTAAACTATACACTCTATTCCCCCAGTGAACTGCTGCAGCATCACAGCATCAATAGAAAACATTTCCACTTGGAACTCTACTCCAAAATTAACTCTTATTAAAAAGTCACAATCACTACCCCTCCCTAGCCCACCTCCTGAAAATCAACTGAAGATTTTATTTGTCACTTTTTTTTTTTTTAAAACCAATTGCCATTTTCTGCCATTCAGCCTCAGATCTCACAGATAGCTTTGGCTCTTCCATCAGCATTTATATCCAGTCAGTCACCAAGGCTTCTCAACTCTTCTTTTGACCTGGCCCTTGCATTCATACATCCTTTCCATTTTCACTGAAACCTCATTTCTTCATGATTGAATTATTCTAATAACCTTCCAATCTTGTTTCACTGATACCTGTTTCTTCCTTCTTCAATTCAAATAGCTGACATGTTGCTGTTGGTTTTATTACACTCATATTTCATAATATCATTCCTTTGTTTAAAATCTTCGTTTGCCTACAGGGTGAACCCCTGAGTCTGACATTCAAAAAAATTTCTATAGACTGATCCTTTTATCCCATTCTTTATCTTTTCCTACTCTTTTATTCAAGCTTCTTCAACCTGCTGGATTCTTCACAGTGTTCCAAGCATACCAGGCAAGTTCTCCCTTTGGTGTTTTTACATCTTCTGGGAATCGACTCGACGGCCGTGGGTGGGTGGGTGCTCTCAACAGACGCACTGGTGATTCAGTGCTAGGACTTTCACCTTCCATGTGAGAAACTTGGATTCGATTCTTGGCCAATGCACCTCACTGTGCAGCCACCGCTTGCCTGTCAGTGGAGGCTTGCATGTTGCTATGACGTTGAATAGGCTTCAGTGGAACTTCCAGGCTAAGGTAGACTAGGAAGAAAGGCCAGGTGACCTACTTCAAAAAATCAGCCAATGAAAACCCTATGGATTGTAACAGTCCGGATGGGGATGGCTAAAGATCCAGCAGCAGCATTTCATTCTGTTGTGCATGGGGTCACCATGAGTCAGGGGCCAACTGAATGGCAGTTAAGAACACCACCACTGCCATACCCTCCACTGGACTTCTATAGAAGAATTCACAATGAAGAATCCTGTACATGGAAGAAGTTTAACAGAAGAATGAGAGGTGTAGATGCTCAGCTAACAATCATTTCCCTCTTTACTATATTAATCCCAAAAGTGTAGTCATGATGTGTGTATGATAAGGCCCTGTTGCTTTTACCACAACTGAATGATCCAAGAATGCACCTGATCACTCAAGGTTGGTCCATCAAATTTAGTCTTCTACAACCCACCCAGTGCCATCGAGCCGATTCTGACTCATAGCGACTAGGAATTTTGAACTGAGAGTTCCTAAACCAAGAGGTCCATACAATTTCTTTTTACTTGCTCTTGCATACTTATTTTGTAAAAAGGTTGCTGGGCCCCATATTGACCTATCCCTATTCTGATTGACAGGTAAAAAGAAGGGAATCAACAATCACTGAGTGTCTCTCTCATGATCTGAGCAAGTCACAGCACAGCACAAATGCTCTGGAGTTGTTCCTGGATCCTCAGCATCACCCAGAAGTGGCATGAGAACTATTGGGCCAAGCAAACAAAAATAAGGGCATTCTTCCCATCACCTGGAGTCAGTTCATGACTTGGAACCAATGAGACAGTGGCCTTCTCAGATAGATGACTTGGGGACAAAATGGATCCCTCTAACTTGGTATTGCATAAGCCCCACTTCCCGAATTTCGACTCAACTCTGAGAGAAAGGGGGAGAACTCTAAATTGATTGGAGATTAAGAGCCATGGTGGAGTGTGGGGCTTGAAATAAAGATGAAGTTGAATTGTAGGAAAATAAAGTTGTATTTCTTGCACATCTCAGTGTGTGGGCTGAGATTCATATCAAAACAGAAATCATGGATTTTATAAAATTGTAGGTAAAGCACTGTAAAATATACATTATTATTTGGCCATACCCACTGAGTTAAAAAATCAAATTTATCAATTGCATAACAAATGGATTAGTTAACTCACAAGATATTAAGATTAATTTTAAATAGCCATTGAATAATTTTAGTGCGTATCTTCTCTATATTAAAATAAGGACTAGGCGGATGTGTATGTTAATGATTACTTGTGAGTAATTTTATAAAATATTCTTCATGCATTGGAAAATAAGCTCCTTAAATCCTGACAATTTTTATTTAATTACATCACTAGAGACTTAGGAAACACATATCCATATTTATTTCAAGTCAAAAAATATCAAAGCAAGAGACTTACCAAATGGATTCAAGACACAAAATGGATTTTTTTTTTTTCTGGCATCAACTAAGCCTGTGTAGAGATATAAGCTTTTGAAAGTCTCAGCTGATTCTTTCAGTAACTGTGAGTCAGCATAAGCTATTACAGTAAATACTACCATTAATTCCAGCGGTACTGCAGTGCCCTTAAGTCAGCATTGCCCAAAAGAAATACGTGAGCCACACGATGCCATTTTACATTTTCTAGTAGCTGCTAGTCAAAAGTAAAAAAAAAATAGATGAAATTAATTTTAATATTTAACCTGATACATAAAATATATTATCATTTCAACTTTTGTAGTCAATAGAAAAATACTATTAATGAGATATTACATATTCTTTTTTAACCAAGTCTTCAAAATGGTGTGTATTTTCCACTTGTAGCATATCTTAATTCGGACTTGCCACGTTTCAAGTGCTCATAGCCACCTAAGTCTAGGGCAGTGCAGCTCTGGGCAATTATAAAGTAGGTAATTATAAATTAATTACATCATTAAAGAAAAATTGGTTAAAATCTGAAGCATTTCATCCTTTTAAAGAGGTGTTCTTGTTTGCTTGTAAACCAATTCCTAAAGACAATTCAAGAATGAAATTCATACAAAAATTCCTGACTGTAATATTGTGTTATAAATTTGCATGCTACTAAATGCGTGGCTTACTCCTGTGGATGTGAAAGGACCTGGCTTTGTTCCTCTATACACATTTTATCATCTCCTCCTGGTAAGAGCTGTATAACTTTTTCTTATTGTATATATTAGTATGCTGAAGGCATACTCCCAGAATCCAGATTTTATTCATTCCAAAACAACTGAAATGTATTAAGGATTCTATCTTTTAACAGATCAAGTAATGAACATTCACAAAAGAAAAAGCCTGCCTGCTGACATCCTTGACACTGTGTGTTTTAAAACTTTGGAACTTTTACCAGTTTAACAAGTGAAAAATAGTATTTCGGTGCAGTTTTCATTCGTGTTTCTCCTACTATGAAAGAGTTTTAAGGATATTTTCACGTCTCTAAGAGTTGTTTTGGAGTGCTGGTGATGCAGCGGTTAAGAGCTTGACTGCTAACCAAAAAGCTGGCAGTTCGAATCCACCAGCTGCTCTTTGGAAAACCTTTGGGACAGTTGTACTCTGTCTTATAGGGTCTCTATGAGTGGGAATTGACTCAACCACAACAGGTACAGGTTAAGAGTTGTTTTTCTTTTTCTGTAAACTGTGTTTGTAATATGCATTCCTTTATTCTAACAGATGTTGATCAAATCTCCCTTCAATACAGTTGTGTCAATTTACACAGCAATATATATCCCTTTGCCGCCATTCTTGTCCACACTGGGTAATAGCAATCTTTTGTTATTTTTGTCAATCTAAAAAGGGGGACTACGTCATTTGATTTTCATTTGCATTGCCTTGATTACTACTGAATTTAAGCATCTTTCATTATGTTTACTGGACATTGGTACTTGTCTATTTTTCTATTGTTTGTTTTTTCCTCATTGGTAAAAAAAAAAAAGTAGGTAGGATTAAAAACAAAAACACTTTTCTTGAGACCAAGCTCTGTTTAGTCAAGACAAAGCAAGTCTAAAACCTTTCAGCAGGTACTTGGAATATAGTTACAATCATAGCTGTAAGTATTGCTATAGAAGATTTTTCATGATTAATCATGAAAAGCTACTTCTGTCCTGTAATTGTTGCAAAATTTCTGGGAGATCACACTTAGAGATCACTGGCTTAATTGCTGCCCCAGATGATGAACCACATTTCTAGGTTTGGGTCACCTCAGACTTGGATTACTTTGATAATTTATTACAAAGTTAGCTTTTCATTTTGTTCTGTCTCCTTCATCAGTGGAAGGACGTTCTTAAGTACAAAGAGCTAAAGATCCTGTGTACTGGGCTGCCATGCACAGATTGTGTCCTGCAGAATTCCAGGGGCACTATTCATGTTGTGGAGCCCTGGTGGCACACTGGTTAAGAGCTCGGCTGCTAACCAAAAGGTCAGCACTTCGAATCCACCAGTTGCTCATTGGAAACCCTATGGGGCAGTTCTACTTGTCCTATAGGGCCACTATGAGTCAAAATTGACTCAGTGGCAAGGGTTTTTATTCACATTGTGGTCTATGTGAAGGCTGCTGTCAGTGCATAACTTGTGCACCTGTATGATTTAGCCGTATTTGTGGAGTAGCACTGAGAATGGCAATAGAGAATAAATACAAGTGACAGCATTTACTCCTTCCTAGTCCTGCGTCCTAAGTGCTCTCCTATTATTAGCCAGAAGAGTGATTGTAAACTTCCCAAAGCATCTGAAAAAGGAAATGTGTGCTTCATATTTTAAAGACATATATTGCTTTAATTAAGGTTCTATTTGGTTGCAAAGAACAGAGGCCCACTCAAGCTAACTCAAGAAAGAGCCCCACTTATACCTTCAATCCCTCAAGCTTCTGGATATCAGAGCATAAAAAATGAAGGATAGACAGGACTCACAGGTTCCAGACCAGAAAATCATTTATCTGTTAGAAGCAGATTCAAAGATGTGGCTCTGTAAAAATATGAAATGTCTACACAATAATTGTACTAGAAACCAAGTTAAAAGACAGGTGATTGAATGGGAGAAAACATTTACAAGGTCATATCAATAATATGTTATGAGTTCCTGCATACCAATCAATTTTTTAGAAAAATTTTATCCATCCTATAGAAAACTAAGAAAAGCAATTTGCAGAGGAGGTCATACAAATATTTAATAAGCATATGCAAAGTACTCAATCTAAGGCATAAACAGGGCAATGCACATTTGGCAGCAGTGGGATGCCATTTTTAACCTTTCAGTTCAGCAAAATGAAAAAGATTGGTAATGTTAATGTGAGCTTAATAAAAAAAGAAAAAAGGAACACTTAAACACTGTTGCGGGGAGTGACTGTACAGCATTTTTGGATTATTTTGTACATATTATATAAAATGTATTTTCACCTCGCAGTTCTACTTTGTCCTATAGGGTCGCTATGAGTCAGAATCGACTCAACGGCACTGGTTTTTTTCTGGGTATTTTCACCTCAGTAACCCCTATTCAGAAATCTATCCTGCAGATAAACTTGACCACATCGACCAAGGTGAGGACAACATGACACTGCAGTGTTGCTTTTAGTAGTAAAAAAGAGGTGACAACTACAAGTCCAATAGAAGCATGGTTACATAAATTATGGTATATCCCTACTATAGGACATGAAGCATTGGTTGGAAGGAAAGAAAGAAGGAGGCAGGCAAATATAATAGTCATTACAAGCGTGGCCTCTGGAATAAGAGTCCCTGGTTTTAAATCCTAGACACACCAGCTACTATGCACCTTTGGCAAGTGCCTCAGTTTCTCATTTTTAAAGTATTGATAATAATGGTACCTACTTCAATGAGATGATACAAGTAACACATAACACCTAGCAGTCATCACACGGAAAGCACTTATTGCTGGGGGAAAAGAGCATTGCACAGAACAAAATAAACAAAACAAGCAAGGGTTAGGAAAACTATTTTAATTGAATGATTTTCAATGCCCATGCTTTAAGCCAATGAAGTTTTCATCTGCACCATGCTGTGGCACAGAATGTTTATGTTGCTTGCCTGTCTGAACATATACAATCCCTGGGTGCCTCCCTTTCTTCCTTTAGATCTATTATCATTCCATCGTGACAGAAACCGCCAGTGGCCTGTTTGATATCCACTCTTCCTTACTGTCTTTACCAAGAGAAATTCTGTGTCTTGGGGATGACATTGTGCCTAGATATAAAAATTACATTTCTGAGCTTTACTTGGAAAGAAGGATGACCAGTGAGATGAAGGCGATACCCTATAAGGGAGTTTACTTCACTGGTAGATGTCCTTTTCCTCCTTTCACTTCTTAAACCTTCCTCCTTCTTACTGTCTCTTGCTTGGAGCAAGGACGTGATGGCTGGAACTGGATAGACAAGCTTGTACCTATAGGTGACCATGAGAATGAAAGTCAGCTCTAAGCATGGTAGAGCAAAAACATAGAAAACTGAGCCACTGAAAACAATGTGGAACCTGCCACAGAAGCTCTTCAATGCTTTCCTCCAGGCCTGTCTAAATGAGAGAAAAGTAAGTACTCACCTTGCTTAAGCTACTATAACTTCATATCTCTTGTGCTAGCAGCCATGTTTAATTCCTAATAGAATCATAACCAATACGATTCTAAATTATCCAGCAATCTGTGGAACATAGGATAAATTTAGAACACCAAAGCACTTAAAATACACTAATGGAGAAAGACGAGGATACCTTTCAAATAGAAAAGGAAATCACCCAAGTCCACTGCCGTTGAGTAGTGACCCCATAGGACAGGGTAGAGCTGCCCCATAGGGTTTCTGAAGAAAAGAGTGGCTGGTGGATTCACACTGCCAACCTTTTGGTTAGCAGCCGAACACTTAACCACTATACCACCAGGGCTCTGGAATAGAAGCCACTGATTTAACACTCTATATTTGTTGATTGTCTAGAGAACAAACTTCACCTTGTTTACCTGACTGACACAGCTAGCTGTCTAGAGGTGGTAAGGCATGTGATGGAACCAGCATGTCTCAGGGGAATGTTCACTCCCTGGGCAGGGCACCGTGGCAGACATCTGACTATGCCACACTCCACCTACCAAGAGGACTTTCCTTTCTCCAATATTTCATTAGAACCTCCCTAGAGAAGTGTATAAGGAGCCCTGGTGGCACAGTGGTTAAGTGCTCAGCTGCTAATCCAAAGATTGGTGGTTCAAACCCACCAGCTGCTCTATGGCAGAAAGATGTGGCAGTCTGCTTCCTTAAAGATTACAGCCTTGGAAACCCTATGGGGCAGCTCTCCTCAGTTCTATGGGGTCAATGTGAGTTGGAATCAACTTGACAGCACACAACAGCAGAGAAGCATGTTAGAGAACAGTCCTTTGCAGAGCTATACCTGTTTTAGCTGTTCTAGGTCAAATAATAGAAATCAAACATTGGCACTCAGCTGCTCACAGCAGAAATGCATTCATTCTTTGCCTGGGCATATTTAAGCATATACTGATGGTGGCACACTTGCCTGGACCTATGTACACCATTCAACAGATCACTTCATTTAACCTGCAATAGGCCTTTTAGTTACCAGGAGCAGAGGGGGAGAACAAGGAAAGGGGAGTTTGTTAAGAACATCTTGGAAACACAGAAACGAGAAATTTAGCCCATTTCTCCTGGAAACATGAGAACTGCCACAGAGTGGGCTTCACTGGGTTGGAAGCTTATTTGAAAGCCAAGGCGGCTCTAGCAACTTGTTACTCCTCTCTATCCATTAGGTATAAATCAGTATTTTCCCAATAAGGTAAAGAGGAGTTAGCAGAGGGTTGGAAATCTCTGAAATAAAATAAAAGGGTATAAACAAAGAAGAGAATTTAACTATTCTCTCATCATTTTATGACTTAAAGACACTTGGAAAGAGGCCCAAAGATGAAGTATCTAGAGTGTCTAGAGGTTGATATTACTCATATACACAGGCCTGCAGTTGAGAATAACTAAAAGACAATGGCTGATAAAGTTTATTATTATCAAGGTGGTACTGAGCTACTGTAAGGTACTTAAATAATCACACTGACACGCATAATGGTAACGTATGTAGCAGGAATTAAAAAAAAAAAAAAAAAAGAACAGGAATACTGAGAATCAGCAGCTTCCAAAAGAAATATCCTTTGTGCAACCAAATGATGATATCTGTACTTGGGGAATATCCTGAAGCACACATTCAATTTAATTCAATTAAACAAATATTAAGTAATGACTGTGGTCTAAGCACTGAAGAAACAAGAGAATACACTTACCTAAAAGTTCACGGGTTCGCAAGGATCTCAATGTCATGCAGAAATATGACTTTGCCTTCAGGAATGCATCCCATGTCATCTGCAGCTACCCCTATCACAGCACTTAACATTGCATTGTAATAATCTGTTCCCCTGTCTGTCTTCCCCAAGAGGCAGCAAGTTCCTCAAGGGCAGGGACCTCACTTTATGTCTCTGATGTCTATAGAAGTATCAGTGTCTGATAGATACCAAGGTACCAATTGCCATAGAGTAGATTCCAACTCCTGGAGACACCACGTATGGCAGAACAGAACTGTGCTCCATACGGTTTTCAGTGGCTGATTTTTTTGGAAGCAGATCGCTACGCTTTTCTTCTCCGGTGCCTCTAGGTGAATTCAAACGGCCAACTTTTTGGTTAGCAGTCAAGAGCGTTAACCATTTACACTACCAGGGACTCCTGGTACAAACTGCTCCATGGCATCGGTTACATTTTCCACAATGTGTCAATATTCTCATTATTTCCATTCTGTTTGTTTCCATTAATCTAGCTTCCCTGTCCCTTTTTAGCTTCTCGTTTGTTTTAGGGTAAATGTTGACCTTTTGGTGTCATATAGTTGATTATTTAAGGGAACACAGTATTCACAGGTGATATTGTTTATTTTATAAGTCAATCTATTATTTGGATGAAAGGTGACTACTGTGAGGGGCTTCAGTTCCAAGTTCAAAGTGTTATCTTAGGGTGACAAAGACATCACTTTCTAACAAACTTGTGTAAGTTTTGTTTTTTGGCTGTCTACCACTGGACTATAAGCTCCATGAGAGCAGGGATCTTTATTTTGTGCACTAATAGTCTTCCAAGTGGTACAACAGTGCCCAAAACATATCCAATAAATATTTGTCAAATGAATGATCTTTCAAGAAGCGAATTTCTGGCATTTGACTTGATAACATCTACAGTGCCTCTTTAGACATTCCTCACTGAGATCAGCTGAAATCTGCAAACACACATCTGATTATTCTGGCTTTACTGCAGCATCTTTAGTCAAAGTCCTCTACAGTAGGACTCAGCCACTATTTAGAGATCTTCCTTTTCCTCCGTGAGCATATGTAGCTTCCCTTCATGGAGGGAGTGGGCACTAGGTGGATGGCAACTTGTCAGGATACCAATTTTTGATAATAATCATCTATTGTCACCCCAACCAGTGAGGGGGCCAACCTCCTCACAAATCTGGCCCAGGGAAGTGAAGAGATCCCTGATCGTAGGCCTCCCACCATCCATAGAAGTGGCAGTCAAATTAGTCCCCAACTCCCGGACAAGTCTGACGGAACCAGGAATGGGTATGTAGCCCAACACAAAGGAACCCAATGACTGCCTAGTGAGCTTTCTTGATATTTTGAAATAAAAGATTAAGAAGTCAGTTAATATTGGGATAGGAAAAAGCCAGACACATATTATACAGCTGAGGCATCTTTAATGGTTGTTAGTTGCTGTTGAGTCAAATGGAGACCCCATGTTTGCAGAGTACAGCTGCTCCACAGGGTTTTCAAGTTTGTGACCTTTTGGAAATGGATCACCAGGCCTGTCTTCCAAGGTGCCTCTGGGTAGGTTAGAGCTGACAATCTTTCAGCTAGTAGTTGAGATCTTAACCACCTGTGACACCCAGAGAATCCTGGTAGAATTCCAGAATGCAGATTAAGGAATTCCTACTGCTGGGGCCCTCAGAGCTGTCCTAATAGTTTAGCTTTTCTGGAGTTCCATAATACCCATTTGTGTAATTCTCTGCCTTTCTATGAGCTAAAAGATATCTATACTTGAGAAATATCATGTTCCTTGCAACCAAAATACAGCCTACTATGCCTGCCCCTAAGAACAGAGGAGCTCTTACCTGAAGGTTAATCCACTGCCACTGCTTGTCACTAACCTAACAGTATTTATGGACTGCCCTTCCCTTCCTGCCCCAGGCACACCCACCTCATCAGGTCACTTTTTGCAGGTGCACTACAGTCATATATTCTTTGTCCCCAGTCTAACCTGTTTTCTTCCCTACACTTGGCCTCTTATTTTGGTTGTCTTCATTTGGTATCCTGTATTGGACACGGTTTTAGTTTACTTGGCTCTGAATTGGCACACCCTTAAGGTACCCATAACAATTCCCTGTTAACACCATTCACCAAACCTTGGATAAGAGACTCTTCCCCTTTGAGGCCCATCCCTCAGTCAGTTTTTTTTTTAATACTCTATTTTTACTTTTTTTATTGTGCTTCAAGTGAAAGTTTACAGAGCAAATCAGTTTCTCATTAAAGAACTGACCAATTGTTTTGTCACACTGGTTGTCTCACTTTTCTGTTCAACTCTAACAAGATCATTCCTCTTCAGAAGGGACAAAAAAAAAGATGGCCTATCTCCGCTGCTTTTATCTGTGTGGTGAGCTAGAATTTTCTGTCAGCGCTGTGTTTTGCTGCGAAAAGAGAAGGTAAAATCTAAAGTGCTACCCTGGTAGGGGGAAATCACCATCCATGACTTGAAACATCAGTGTTTACAGTTTCAGTGTGTTAGAAGTGGCGTGTCTTGTTGGGTATCCATTACGGTACATACAGAAATGTGTTATTTCCTACCTAAACTCTGACATATGAGGCTTTGGGACCATGTAAACCACCTGACAATATTGAGCAAAAGGGCCTGCCAAGATAGAGACTTCAGTGCCACCTGCAGACTCCAGAAGGGAGTGAGGCCAATAGGCCGCTAAGCCCCTGAACTGTGCCTCCCTGCCCAGGATCCTGAATAGAAAGAACAGGTTCTGTAGGTTCATTTCTGGGAAGGCTTCAAATGCTCCAATTGTATGATTCTCTGGAATAAAATGATAGACCTCAAGGCCCACCTAATGTTGAGTACTAGGTTTTTTTTCTGTGTTCATAGCATGTTAACTTTATTTATGAAAAACAAACTGAATACTTTTTAAAATTCAGCATTTAATGGAACCACTAGATACGGTCAGCAATGGAAGCTCAGACAGGCAAACTGGAATAAACAAAGAAATACTATGCATATATGTCTGTATAAATTGACACGAAGATATCCAGTATATTTAAAATGCAAAAATCCAGTTACAAAATAATAAGTAGAGTAAGAGTCCACCATTAAAGCACTTAAATACTTGTTCTTTATAAGTCAGATATTCATATAGTGTTAACTTTTTGCAATTATGTATTTTTTAATAATAAAAACAACAAAATAATAATGTTCAAAACACATTTATTTACTAAATCACTTTGTGGTCAATATCACATATGCTTTCAACAAGCATTTAATGAAAGATTGTGGTATACAATGTACTTGTTTCTAGAAAAAAGTCTTACAAGTTGACGAACAAAGATATAGTTTTCATTATATGTAGGTTTTAGAACAACATTCATTATGGACTATTACCATAGTAAAAATTTATTTACTAACAGCTCAAGTATCCAGTGAAATATTCAGAGTTAAGCCATGTTTTTTTTTCAGTCATATTCAGAAAATCTAATGTGTTTACTTGCTTGTTGAGTCTTTGCCAGTCTAATCTTTTCAGCTTTGGTAATTAACTATAGAGAAAGAAAGCAGAAATTAGAATGTTTTGGATACCCAAAAAGGACAAGGTAATTATAGCTAGGAAAATTTCACAATTATTAGCTTGAATGGTATCTGAAAAGAAGGGTAAAGGGAGACTAATGAGAGGGTTAAGTTTAGGTCAAATCAATTACATACGACACTGTCTAGATTATGGCTTACTAAGTACAATGGGTATGAAATGTTTGAATTATGCAAAACCCTTTTAGTCCTACTTTACTAAAAATCTATCTGTTATTAAGTCACTGTGCACTGGTAATTTTTAAAACTTTTTAGGAGGGTCTAGGACCCACATTGGTTTGTTATTCTATACTCCCTTGAGTATGAGTATTACCAAGACATTTCTTAAATGATACTGGTCCTTAATAATTACATTATGCTTGTCGATTTGTTTTGGGCTGAGTGCTATGTGAAGGTCTGCTTATAAATGTGAATTTAGAAAATTAAAAATATTCCATATAAAGGTAAAGGCTATTTATTTATTGCACCATCTCATAAATTTCTGGATATGTTTTAATAAAGTCAAATGAAATTATATGAAACTCAAAGAAAATCATTTAAAATACCTTACTTAATTTCAGAGTAAACGCATATCTTTTTGTCTTAAAAATACAGACTCAATGAGTATTCATTAAATTAGTTTCTTTTAAAGTGTGTGGTGCCATGTGGCCATTGATAGGAAGTCACTTTTAGATTAGACTAAAAATCTATTTATCTGACAGCTGAGTCCACAAAATCGTAGGTGTTTAAAATTCTGGTACACCCATGCATTGTTCACAAATTTCATGAATTCTGCCCTTACCCTCTGAATATCTAACGTATCAGTAATTTGAATAGAAAAGACCATTTTGATAAAAACAAAAAGTTCAAATATTTCAAAAGGTAAAAAGAAACAAGAAAAAGCCTCATTCTGTCTCCATAGCTGCTATCCAATTTTATCAAGGCGCACAAAGTGCTAAGGTATACCTTTCTTTTATTTTCTCCATCTTTTGTGACAGGTCATTAATTTACCCATATCTGATTTTTATTATGCAAAAATACCACATATAGAAAAGTTTTTTTTACATATTCATTTTTTTCCCTTTTTAATCCTCTGTAAATTGAATGAAGTTTAAGAAACTGTTCACAGTATTAGTCTAGTCTATAACATGAAAACTAATAACCAGGATTTATTAGTAGTTTTCACTTAACAATGGACCATATATAATACTACTGCAAAAATGATGGGATGTCAAGGCAGCAAGGTATTTAAGTCATATTTTTGGCAAAAATCACTGACATTCCTCAAACGTTTTCCAAACAATTACCATTACTAAGGTGCTCTCTAATTTTTTTTTTTTTTCTCTAAGGACTGGGCTGCTAACCAAAAAGTAGGCAGTTGGAACCCACCAGCCTCTCCTTAGAAGAAAGATGTGGCAACCCGCTTTCATAAAGGTTACTATCTCGGAAACCCTATGGGGCAGTTCTACTTTGTCCTATAGGATCACCATGAGTTGGAATTAACTCAATGGCAGTGGGCTTGGTTTTGGTTTCATTAAGGAGCTCTCAGTTCTCCAGGCACACTGGCCTCTACATTTTCTGTTCCTTCTGCCTGGAAAGCTGCACTTCCAAACTCTCCTTGGGTTGTTCACTCACTTCCCTAGATCTCCGCTCTAATGTCACTTTTGAAGCGAGAACTTCCCAGACAACTTCATCTGATACAAAGCTACCCAGCAATACCCATTAGTTTGTTGTATTTTTCTGCACACCAGTAGTCATCTCTTGACCTCTATTATTTATCTGAAAGCTTCAAGAAAGCAGGTACTTTGCTACTCATGGCTGCGTATACCCATTTTCTAGAATTGTGGGCTAACGTAAAGGGGACATTCAAAAAAGATTTGTTAAATGAGTGAATAAACAAACGAAGTAGGTTGTCAAACTAATTATGGTCTATTCTATTTGATGGCACTGGGGTTGGGGGCTATTCCGCTAACAGCTTGTAAGGTACTATTTTGTGTAGTATCTTCTCATTTTCTGAAATGTGCAGCCAACTAGCTACTTCCACAGCTTCAGTTAAGATCCTGTACTTTCAAATGTTTCTATTTATGAAACAAATTTTGCTAATTTTCACCTGATTGTGCAACAGGTGAAAGGTCAGGAAAAGAACTCTCCAACTCAATGACTGTTGTTCTTGTTAGCTGCTGTTCACTCAATTCTGGCTCATGGCGACCCTGTGTGTGCAGAGTAGAACTGCTCCATAGTGTTTTCAAGGCTGTGACCTTTCGAAAGCAGATCTCTGAGCCTGTCTTCTGAGGCGCCACTGGGTGGGTTGGAACCCCGAACCTTTCAGCTAGTAGTCAAGCACGGAATCATTTGTACCACACAAGGACTCCAACTCAGTGACAGAGCTCCTCATTGTGCTCCAACTCAATGTATAAAACTCCCTAGGCAATGTTTACTTCCTAGGCTCAAGTTTAATTTTCAAAGATGGAATCTTTCTAAATTTCTAAGATGAGAACTCAATTGTTAACTCCTAGTTAAAAAAAAATATATATATATGTATATATATATAAGTGAAATTTCATACCAATTACAAGAATAAGTATTATTTAACATATTGAGTTAATTTTGCAGTTACCAGCTCTTGATTAACAATTTCAACATTTAAATAATCTCAAGCAGGCTTTGGAATTAACACCTCATAGATCTGAAAGAGTCCTTAGGAAGGAGGGAGGCCTCCCCACCTCAACAAGTTCTTCTCTATTCATGAAAACAGAATTAACAAAGACCAGTAGGAAACTCCTCTCCCAACCCCCCACAGATTATCTTAAATTCCAAAGAAACCTGGGTGATAGAGGGCTGATTAAAGACACGGTGATTTTTAAGTTAAAAAAAAATATATATATACACACACACACAACCCCCAAAATCAACAAAACTAGAATACAAGACGCGTAACTTTTAAATTGCTAAGTAAGCATAAAAGGAAATTATTTTAGATTTTTCTCATTTATAACATACAATTTTAAATTAGTTATTACCCTATTTTGTGCATGTTAAAATGTATTAACCTTTATATGCATAATTTGTTTTTAAAGAATAAACTTGACAGCTCACTAGCAATAATAATTATTCTATAAATTACCCAGTACCATTTTACATTTACACAAAAATAAAACTAATGAACAAGAGGCTTGCTTTAAATCGTTTAATTTGCTTAAACTTGTGTATAATGCTTGTTGATGCTCCAAGAGAAAAAGGAATAAAGCTTATCATTCCTATAGGGAACATTATGCATGGTCTCTCAATCTTACCTGTGGAGCCACATATCTTTATAAACTACACACTAAATACATTGTGTTTTTGCCATTAAGACAATGTTCAAATGATCACTACCATCAAGCTATCAAACACAGCAGTAAGAAATCAAGACTTTAACTTTGAAGTATATCAGTAGTTGAAAAACAAACAATGGCAACAAAAACAACTCTAAATTAAAATTATGTACCCTCGTGAGGAAAATGATTATAATTTCAGGTATTTTGAGATCTAAATAGTTGAGAATTCTCTCCCAATCTAAAACACAGTATATACTCTGTAAATCTTTGTTGTTTGTTGTTGTTAGGTGCTGTCGATGACTACATATTCCTGACTTTCAGAAGAAACTGATCCTCCGAAGATTTTAGGCTACGAAACAGAAACAACTACGAATTGATTACCTTCTCAGTGCCTCTTTTCTTTTCCCGAGGCTGATTAAGTTTGGCTTGTCTGTCTACCAAAATCTTCTGCCAATATCTCTGTTCATGATCACCTTAAAAACAAAAACAATCACTGAACACAAAGATACAAATGAAGAAACATATTCACGGCAATACAGTCTCAATAATGGAACTAGAATAGTTACTTCATTATACTTAGTATTACTTTATGGATATTAAGAGTACAAAAAGAAAATTACTAATTTCATGCCAAAGTCAGAAAATATAACACGATAAACTGCAATAAAAATTGTTGAAAAAGAAGTTTTTATGAATTTTACCAGAAAGGACCTCGAGTTTCCAGCTGTGCTTCTTTTTGATTTCTGTACAGGCATTTATAACTGCTTGAGCATCCTCAGGAGTCTTAAATCTTACATGGCATTCTGTATCTCCTTCTAGCAAATCAACATAAACAACTTCTGAGATCGCTGCCAAAGTATCCTGTATTAGTGTTCAGTAGAAACACAAAACAAATAATAATGTTTCATAATAATTATAAAATTATCCTAAAGGTTGTGTCAGAATGTATTATCCAAGTAAGCCACTGTGAAACGTCAGTATATATTCTACATCAAACATTTTTTACACAAAAATACTCTTAAAAATACACTTGAACGAAGAGGAGAATCTATTTAACATTAACTCTATAATCATAATTTATCTTCATTAAACCTTAACACCTGAATCAGAATGTAAATATTCCATAAGGAAAATGGACTTCTAGAGCAGAATGTACAAATACTGCCCACTTCCTCTCCTCCCACCAAAAGAGTTCTAAATCTTGGAGTAGTAAATTAGGAGAAATAAAAATGGTTTTTTAAATTGGAGAAGGTATGTTTTCACTTGTGGTAGTTAGCTGTTTTCAAGTCCATTCCTACTCAAATGCAGCCCCATGTGCACAGAGCAGAACTGCTCCATAAGGTTTTCAAGGCTATGACCTTTTAAGAAGCAGATCGATAAGGTACCTCTGAGTGGGTTCAAACTGCCAACTTCTCCCTATGAGTTGAGCACTTAACCTTTGCACCACCCAGCGACTTCGTATTTTTACTTACCTGTACAAAAATCACTTCTGATTTAAAATATATATAAAAGTATTCAACTTTTTATAAAAACTCATGAAAAAAAGCTTCATAAAACCTACCAAAATCCTAAATTCCCCAGTGGACCAAGAAGAACACAGGTCAAGAGGTATTTCTTTCTGATAAAATACCAAAGGAACCTCTTCTGAACAAGCTGTCATCACCCAGCAAGGAAAATTTTACTTGGGATGCCTGCCGTGCTGGCAAATTAACAAAATTCTCACATTCTTAATCAATTTTTTCTTCACAGCAGGTTGCAAAGAGTACAAAAAGCCTTTATGCAAGAATGTAACAAATTCTTCATCCATCAACTTCCATTCATAAAGCTAAAAAAAAAAAAATAACCGGCAATTCCCATCTGAAAAAGTCATTCATTTCTTCTCCCTTTAGAGTTTTACTCCCTTTCCAAGTACACAACTAATTTAGATTACTTTTAGATGTATAATTTTTAGATCTTTGAATTACGGAAAAAATAACAGCAATACTTAGAAAAATTATTTTATTATAAAGCAAGAAATGTATATTTAGTTAATAATAAAGAATATCTATATAACTTTTAGAAGACAGGGATTAGGTATTAATTTATCCCAGAACTTAGCTTCAGAAAACAGGCACTTAGTAAATGTTAGCTATATCAATAAATAAACTAACTGGAGAAAAGTATACGTGACAATTCTTTCCATTTCTCTACTTAAACAACACTAAATTTAGAGCAAAGTAAGAAAAATCAGCACTAAATTGATGAAATTTGAACTTATTCACTAGTAGTAGTGAGAGTTTTGTAACTGATTTATCAAACAGATTAGATTGCTACAACTCAAAAGATATTCACTAAATATCCATTATAATGTCAGGCTAATCTCCTGATTTAAAACCCTTCTAAGAATGACAAATTAGCCTAGTAATCACAGGGACAAGTCACAGACAGCAGTAACCACCATCATAGCTCAGTTTTTGTTCCACTGAAATGTAAGTAACTACTATATTAGAGTTATTTTGGTAATGGAGCTATTTTGTGATTTCGATTATCATAAGTAATTTGTAAATGATCTAATTACTAATTTGATAACAAAAACTCTTTGACAAATATAATTAAACCTATGTCAGTGATTCCAAATAACAAGTTTTTGCTAATTTTTTCCATTAAATCTTTTGCATTCTAACTAAGCACAGCAAACCTGACGTCAACTTTTTAGCTTTCTAATCCTGAATTCTATATTGCTACCATACACTAAAATGCAAACTGGTGGGATTGGCCAAATTCCTCATAGATATGGGATAGAGAATTCAAAACCCTTTTTATTGACAGCTACAGGGTTTGAGAATATGGGTTCATATAAACAGTGCAGGCAGATATCACAGTGAGCAAACACCTCAATGCTTAAAATAAGTGACTGGCCTATGTATGCAAAACCAAACCGACATGCTACACAGGCTGAATCAGCATAAAAGAATTTTTAAAATTTTGGTATAATATAGGTGAATACTTTACGTGGTTAAAAAATAGTGCCTCACCTAAACATGTGAGAGGGTAAAGAGTAAATAAGTTATGGTGCTCTTACACAAAAGTATATGACACCATTAATAAGTATTGCTGTATGTGTTAGTGCAAATGGCTGTAGGAGATAAACTGTATATAAGGAAAAGAAAAAACTGTAGAACACTTTATAGAAAACCATAGCAATCTGTAGTTTAAATCAGGTAGAACAATGGATTTATTTGTACATGTATGCAAAATGTTGTAGCTTTTTACAAATACTTCATCCTTTTCTGTAACTGCTTTTCAAACATGTTTGGGTAATGCTGTTTACAAGCCATCAACATGGACTGAAAATAATTAACCGAACACTAAAAAAGTGAAACAGAAAAGTCTTTCCTCCAAAAAGCCCTACACTTCTTTCAGAAAAAATTTTTAATCTTAAATAGGATTAACAGTCAAAAATAAATGCATGTTAAGTGAAAAATAATGTATAACATCCTGTTTATGCCAAAAGAGCAGTTTTGATCTTTTTCTGAAAGTCATTACATAAATCTTCTAAGAATCTATTGAAAGTCAAGAGTTCTACTGAAAAGAAATTCACAAATTCTCTAGTTTGCTCCCAAACCAGACAATATCAGATGATTACAATTTAAAATGTCAGACCAACTAGAAAGCTGATTACATCTTCAAAAAATTTGGGGCTGTGTTTCTAAACTTCATTTTCACTGAAAATAGAAAAATGTCCCCTAAAAAAATATTGGGGAAATAATTTTACTATATCCTTTAGTTATAAATGTAATTACACTTTTTCATTCAACTACATGGCAGCCAACAATTAGAGGCACCAATAAATATGAGCATAAATTGTAACTTTTCTACAGAAAAGGGTGTTTAAACTACACTCACTATAAATTTGATCCACTGAGAAATTTCAGTGTTTAGATTTTGCTTCAGGTTAAACCTTTGGCTTACTATGGAATCAAAAAGCTACCAGAAGTTACTACAGAGGTAAAAATTCTAATTTGATTTGCTTTGTTTTTCCATATTCAGAACATTTTCACACATTAGAGTTACTCAGAGAGAGTGACAACTACCCTGGGGGCTCACAAGCATTACCCGGACTTGTTTCCTGCCAGGTAGGGGCTCTGTGCTAATGATCTTCACAATCACTCCACTCACAAACTGTGGTCCCATCGCATTAACCTCCTGGGGGCGACATTCTTCACTGTTGGCTGTTGATTTGAAAAGGAAAAGATTAGAAATAAATCTCTAACACTTAGGGAAGTCACTTTGGAACAAAAATAAATGATTCCTTTGTTTTTTAGGCTGATTTAAATAAATTATTGTATTATATTTCATACCGCTTATTTCAGATTACAAATACAATAAAAGTTTATTACTCTAAACTCAAATCTGTTAATGTTGGAAGGGCATTCGTAAACCATCCCCTTCCCCATAAAAAGGCCTTTTTCCTTGAACCAAGTAACAAAATAAAGAAACAGGCATAAGATACTATCATAATATTCTATTACTTTATGACTCAAAAGTGAACACGTATTTTGACAATTTATAGGAAACGTGTCCTAATATTGAATTCACAAGAATCTTGCTTTAATTATTAGTTCCTGCTTGTGGTTCACTCTATGCAGTAAAACTACTGGTGAGGAATTAACAATCTCTATTCCCACAAACTTCTTCACCCATAAACAAAGCAAGAGATAAATATTTACAGAATTTGATCAATAATGAAAACTACAGAGAAAACTAATTAATACAGCTACTATTTAAAATCTGCCCTTCAAATATTCTAGTATCAAGAAATCACATATCTGGACAACTTGACAAATCAATGATTTCTCTAATAATGACAATTTTGTGTTAAGTTTTTAAAAAGACTTAGAAATACCACTTGATATATAAGAACCATATAACACAATAAAAGCTACCATACAGATCTCTTACTTTTTTCATTTTTCATTCCAGACTTATTAGGTTCGCCATGGTCTGTTTCCATTTCTGACTCTGATTTTATTTGGGATATTGTTTTTTTTAAAGAAGCCATGCTTGCTTTTTGCAGAGCTAAATACTCCTTTTTCAAATCCATCCATTCATTCCTGTAAGGGGGTAGTAATAAACGACCTATTAAAATACCTTTCCTATACACGCAAATTGTTTCCTGGGTTCTAAATTCATCTAGCTTGTTTGCTTAAGGGAATTCTGCTTGTCTCAAAATTCAGATTAAAAGTTTTAAATTTGCAATGTTTAAATTCTTGAGTGTGCTCCAAACAATGGAATTTATGCAAGTAAAATTTAGAATTCATTAATTAGCCAGTAACACATACCAGGATCATCAGTCTTTACTGGGGGAAAGATGACAGGTTAAAATCAGAGATTATTTGTGAAACAGGTTTCAATTAGAAATAACATTCCTTAGTATTTACTTGAATCAAAAGGAATTTCTAAGAAGAAAAAAACACCCCATGGAAGTAATTTATTTACATGCATTTACCATGTGGATGTTTCTGCAAACAGCCAGAGCCCCCCCAGATAGAAACACAATGCCTCCTCTGACTCCACGGGAGCACTCATTGTTACCCTAATCTCTGCCATCAAACAAGCAGATAGGAGATTTTTAAGGAGGAGGATCTCCTGTGGTAATGGTTTTAGCTGTTAACATTGACATCTGTATACTTAAAAAAAAAAAAAAAAAAGTATCCAGACCCACCCAGGACCATACATTCCCTGAGAGCTGATACATTAAAATAACAAAAGGCTCTTGTAATGATTCTCTGAGATAAAAAGGCAAAAGGAATTCAGGAGTTGAGAATAGTATAAATACAAGCGCCTGAAGGCCTTGTCTTACGCTCCCGGAAAAGAAGTCTTTGGAATCCAATCCAGGAAGGTAAAGGAAACTCTCTTCAGAAAGGTATGGTATTTTGTCTTTTCTCCCTAGACTGATGGATTTCCTTCGACTTTAACAAGGAGGTCCTTTCTGCTATTTGTAAAAAAGTAAGTGCTTCCTTGTTTTAGTAGAAGTGAATTCAACTAATCTCCAGGTGAAACTCTTCAGCTATCCCGGTATTTTTAGAGGCTTAAGGGAACCCCTTTGCTTTAACATGGGGGTACCTGCTGTGTAAAATAAAAGTAAGTGCTTCCATGTTTCAGTGGAGGTGTCTCCAAACCGACACTTCTCTGTCTGACATAGACTTCAATTTTTTCTTAGTACTTACGGATGATGTTCATGATTGCAAGCGTGTCAAGGCTGGGCTCCCCACCACTTAAACGTGGATGTACTTGCTTTGAAACTAAGAAAGTAAGTGCTTCCATGTTTTAGTGATGGTGAGTCTTCTTTTTACATTTCTACATGACACAGAATCGAGCCTTTTCTATTTTATGTTGTCTAATCTGTAAAGGGACCCCCTCTACTTAAACATGGAGGCACTTGCTGTGACATACTAAAATAAGTGCTTCCATGTTTGAGTGTGGTGAATCCTAACAAATCTTCAATTGCTTTATACATCCATATTACATTGTGTGGCACAGGCCATTACTGTTGCTAACATGCAACTCTGCTCAATATACATTGGAATTGCACTTTAGCAATGGTGATGGAGTGTATTTGTCAACTGTCAACAAGTAATGTTTATGCCAGACTTACTTTGATAATACTCTTAATGGTATAACCTCTTCTCCCATTTTATGTCTCTCTTTATGTTTTTTCTTATGTTTTCTTTTTGTTTTTAAGAGAGATCCATCTTTGATATCTCCGGTATCCTTTTCCTCTTCTGTAGAGACTTCCAAATCTTGACATATTAAAAATCATCCAGTTAGACATTTTGGATATGAAAACTGTTACAATCTAACCGTATATAATCCTAATCTTGAAGTAATTTTACCTTTGTTTTCTTTGGAAACTTCTTTTACTTCTTTTTTAATGTTTTCTTTTTGAGCCGTCTTTTTTACTTTAGATCTGGGAGCTAGGCATTCGGTATTTGCGGAGGCGCTCCTTTTCCTCTTCCCAGTTCTGACTTCAGGTAAGTTGGATGCTTCAGCTTTTTCCCGTTTTTTCTTTTTCTTTGCGGGGGGCTTTTGAGCTTCAGGTATTTCTACATCAGACCCCTCAGATGTCGTCCTGGACCTTTTCAGCTTACAGACATTTTCATTGCTTGTGTCCGTATTTGCCTCTTTGGCCTGGACACTGTCTTCCTTCTTCACTCGGCCTTTCTTCTTTTTTTTCTTTTTCTTCTCTTCTGTAACAAAGCCATTATTAATTTCATTTCACTTAAATCACATACATGTTAAAATATAAGCAAATAACTTACCAGGTACTCTTAGAGCTGGAATGGGTTTATTTTTCACCGTCTTAGGAAATATCCCAGGTTTTCTTGGTGCTTCTTCTGGTGGGTTGTTAAGAAACTGAAAAATGTTATAAAATAGTTAGTATAACAAATTACTAATTTTTTTTTCTTTTTTAGGATCTTGGACCTACCTCAATAGCTTTTGCTGCTTGTTCCTTTGTTTCAAATTCCACAAAGGCAAATCCCTTTGGGTCTCCAGTAGACTTATAATGCGGTATGCTTATATAAACAACATTGCCACATTTACCAAATACTCTTTCGATCCAGCTGTGATTAACATTTTTGGGAAGTAATTCCTGTAATTAATTAAAAGTAAAAAGGTCAATAAACTTGAACATAATTAAAACGCTTGTGTGTCACTTTTTGACTGGTCACCTGGGCTTTTCTATAATATGGCTTCTTACCACATAGACTGTCCGTTCATCTTCATCTTTTGGCCTTTCACCTAGGGGCTTTTTTCTCCTGATCCTGGTGCCTTCTAAATCCAGCTTAAAAAAAAGCAAATTAAATTAATAAATTGAATCAAAATAACTGAGATAGTAAATTATGAAGAATCTTACCTCTACAACAGCTGAGCTTTTCAATGCCCTGGCAATTAATTTTCCATCAGTGGTCAATTTCTTCATTTTGTTAAATGACACAAGAAGTGATATATCAACATCTAGCAAGAAATGCAAAATAAATGGTAAACCAACCAACAAGGCAACTGTCCTGCTATAGAGATATTACTCAAATCTTAAACAAGTGTCCATTAAAATTGGTAGTGACCAAAAGCTCTGATTTATTAAACATCCTAAGGATAAAAAAAAAAGCAGCACTCTTTTGTATTCCCAACTCAAAACATGTACATGATACTATACGAAGTACTTGTAAGTAAATGCCTTAGTGAAATGATTAAAAAAATGTATAAAATCCTACAATGGTTGTGTGGTTTATTCTGAAAAGATTTTTTCATTTGTTGCTTAATAAAAACTATCTGTCATTCATTATATAAAACATTAAATATAAACTCCGCTGGCTGAGAATTGGAAGTTGTACACTAATGGAATGTGTGTGTGTGTGTATATATTTACACGTCCACTACATTCATTAAATCTGGTTCCATTAATATCTAAAAACAACTTACATCCATCTCTAGATTTTTCTATCTGCTCTCGCAGAAATCTATCCTTGTGAAGATTGGCGTCTCCAAACCAAAAGTCCACTTGCTTAGCAATATCTGCAAGCACTTGTTTAACTCGAGACCGTTTCTTTTTTTCTACATCTTTTTTCTTTTCAGTGTTTTCCTGTTCCATTGCTTTGTCTTGATTTCCGTTTTCAGTTTCCATTCCTGTGAATGAAAAAAATTCTTTAAATTGCCACAAGTGATACTTAAATACAGAGAAACATTTTTTTTTACTTAAGGGAATAATGGACTGAATATCTGGTTGTCAGAAGATAAAAACTTTGCAGGGAACACTTACCAGACATTTTCCATAATCAAGAATTTTCATTCACTGCCTTTCTGTTTTTTCTTAGAGCTCTTTCCTGTTCACTTTTCATAAATCTTTTCAAAATTTTTCTCCTGTGTTATGGGATCATAACTTTAGTATTACATGCCTTTTAAGCAACACAACCCAGTTATCCTAAGTACACCTCACAAAACTACACTAGTAAGTAAGCTAAGGAGCAAGGGACTCAGTCATTCTCCACCTCAACAAGGTTTTATGCACATTAAGGAAATAAAATACTGATTCTCGGTTTTTAAAAATGTTATTTTCCAATTACTAGATGCAAAATGCTACTGCTAAGTTGTAGAGTTGTGGAGTTCCTAAAAGTGGAGTTCCTATTCTGGTTTTTGCAATTCCCAACCTCCTCTTTCCCCATTAAAGGGAAAGCATTACTTTGCAGGCCTCTTTTTCTCTTGTCTCCCTTAGCTCTAGCCATGCTGGTCTCCTTGCTATTCCTGAAACTCACCAGGCAAACTCAATTGAGGGCTTTCTGAACTTGCTGTTCTCTGGGGAACACTCACCCCAGATAACATGCTCACTCTCTTTATAAGGTCTGTTCAAATGAAAATTCGTTGAGGTCTTCTCCCACAACTGTATTTAAAACTGGAAACTTCTGGACAAACAGATACTCTGAATCTCTCCTGCTTTATTTTCCCTAACATTTGTCACCTGTCATTACTACGGAGCCCTGGTGGTGCAGTGGTTAAGAGCTCGACTGCTAACCAAAATGCTGGAAGTTCGAATCCACCAGCTGTTCCCTAGAAACCCTATGGGGCAGTTCTACCCTGTCCTATAGGGTAGCTATGAGTAGGAATCAACTTGATGCCAACAGGGTATCATTGCTATGGAGTCCCAAAGGAAAAAAAAAACAAAAAATCCCTGCTACGGTCGGGTCGATTCCGACTCATAGCAACATAGTGACCTGGGTGGTACAAGTGGTTACCTTGCTTGGCTGCTAACCAAGAAGTTGTAGGTTCGAGTCCACAGAGAGGCACCTTGGAAAAAAGTTCTGAAAATCGACTTCCAGAAAAACCAGCCACTGAAAAGCCTATGGAGCACAATTCTCTGACACACTTGGGGTCACTATGAGTCAGAGTGGACTCAACAGCAACCTTTTTTTTTTTTTTAATCATTACTATAAATTTGATTATTGCTTATCCTTTCTAGGATGCAAGATGTATAAAATCAGAGATTTTTGCCTGTTTACTGATGCATCCCCAGTTCCTGGCATAGTAGTCACCCAAACATTTGTTTTTAAGAATTGAGTCATTTTACTTGAATCACAAGAAGTACAAAAAAAATGAATTTATAAGCAAAAGATTAACATCAGGCCTGGGATGATACAGGACTACCTGAGAATAACTTAGTTCTCCCATAATATTGTTGCCTTGGGAACAGCAGAGTTAAGATAAATGGAGATGGTTGTATCTGTCTTCCTTATTTCACATGAGTGGGGACAGCTGACATACAGGCCTTAGGTCTACATAACCAGAATGGCACAAAAGACTGGCGGACAAAAAGGTTAAGTTAAAGTTTTTATGTGTCAAGGTGGCTGCTATACTTGCCTGTTGTGGATAAGGGTGCAAAAAAAAAAAAGGAAGTCGATTTGGGTAATTGCTGCTCCTCTCGAGGAAATGAAGATGCTGCACCTGTTATATCTGCTGCCTTGTATTCTTCTATGAAGCACAGCATTAGAGCAAAGCCTATCTGTGTCTTCTGAGTGACTGCCAGGTGGAGCCTGTAACCGCAGCAGTGAGGATATAATGTCTTTTCAAAGTGATAAATTCAGTAAGGGAGTGCTGCCCTTAACGTAAAATCCATTGCCAAAGTCGAATGAAACTCATGGCGACCCTGTGTGTTACAGAGTAAAACTGCTCCACAGGATTTTCTTGTCTGTAATCTTTACAGAAGTAAGTTGCCAGACCTTTCTCTCATGGCACATTTGGGTGGGTTCAAATCGCCAACCTTTCATTTAGTAGTCAAGCCCAGCTGCTCCCCATCCAGGGACCACCAGATGAAGGCCGTTAATGCACTTCACCTCAAATCTCAACTAAACATGCATGCTCACCAAAGTTAACAGAAGAGTCTTGACATTTTTAGAATAAGCTTTGGTTCATCAGCCAAGTACCAATTTTGAAAATATACAAGTAAAAGAGTATTTAAGCTGATGTCAGCTGAACACACACAAATGCAGCTACACATCAGAATTAATAATTAGAAAAACAATCAAATGTCATTTAGTACTGTATAGCCACACTCCTTGGCTCAAGCTCTCACTTCAATCCCTCCTGTCAGGCTTTCCTTCATACCATGCCAGTGAAGCTGCAAACTAGGTCAAGGTCCTCCACCGACATTCTTGATCTCTCAGTAGCACTTATAGTCAAGAATGTCCACCTTGAACACATTTTCTGCACACGGCTTCCCGGACAGTTTGCCTCCTTCCGAATTTTCTTTTCTGGACCCTCCCACTCTGCTCTACCTTTGAACGTTGCCTTATAATTGTACTTGGTCCTGGGCCCCCTTCTTACCTACAAGCTCATCCTTCTGAGTCTCCTTGGCTTTAAATGCCATCTTTATGCTGATGTTTCACAAATCTAGGTTTGCCAGCTCTCATTTCTCCTATTTGCTCCCACTGCAATATTTAATTGGCCATTTGACACCTGTACTTGTTTATCTAAAGGGTACCTAGAATTTAACATGGCAAAAATAGAACTCTTGAATTTTAACAAATCTATTTTTTCCTTAGTTTTCCCCATTTCAGAAAATACTATTTACACAATTGCCCTGAGGGCAAAACCTTGAAATCATCCTTCCTCTTTTCCTCACACCCACAGCCAATTCATCAGCATTTCTGTTTGTTCTACCTTCAAAATATATCCTGAATATGCACACTTTTCATCTTTTCCATCACAACCACCTGCTCCAATTTACCATCCTGTCTTGCCTGGGCTACTGCAAAAACACAAAACAAACAAACATCAAACCCGTTGCCACTGAGTCAATTCCAACTCATAGTGACCCTGATTGGGCCAGGACTACCACAAGAGCTTCTTAATGGGCCTTAATCAATTCTCCAGAGAACAGCAAAAATAATCATTTAAGACTGTAAATCAGGTCCTGTTAGTCTCCTGCACAAAATCCTCCAGAGGTGTCTTATCACACACAATAAAATCCAAAGTTTTTACTGTGGCCTACTCCTTATTCCATCTGGCCCAGGGTTATCATCTCCCATAACTCTTTATAGCAGGCTAACTCTAGCCACATCCTACCACCTTTCCGTTCCTTAAACATGCTAAGGCCATTCCTATTTTTGCTCTTGCTGTTCCCTTTGCTTTCTCTACCACATCTGGTAGGTTATGTCCTTGTTCATTCTGGTCTCTGTTCAAATGTCATTTTCTCAGAGAGGCTTTCTCTATCAATCTAAAATAGCCCCGACCTTGCCAATCTTAACCCTACCTACCCCTTCAATCACCACTTTCTATCCTTTCATCCTCTTAGCACTACCTGGAATTATAATTTTATCGTCTGTCTACTCCACTAGAACGTAAACTCTATGAGGGTAGGAACTTTGGCTTGTAAATAAATATATTTAAAAGTAAAATGTAAAGCGTTTAGCACTTCAAACTACTTTGTAATGGGATACGACATAAATAAAATACAAATATAGGGTATGATTAGTACTATAGCTGGTTCTATTGCTAACTTTCCCTCCAGAAAACCGTAAATTATAAAAGCAGACTGCCAGCTCTTCAAATCCTTTCCTGGTCAAAGCCCACCATCTAAGGAAATAGATCCCAGAACCACATAAGCACAGAAAGTCACAATTCTCCCCCAAAACAAGGCTTTTTCCATCATTCTCATACCTCAGACCAGAGAGCCTGCTTCATTCTTTCTTTAGATTATTTAAGTTCAGAAACTCTTGTATAGCACGCATAAAGCAATTTGGATCTTTAAAAATATATCATGCACCTAGTTTATAAAGAAAATGTTCTACATTTTAATTTGGTGAACAGCGTCTGGGGTCTTAAAGCTTGTGAGCGGCCATGTAAGATACTCCACTGGTCTCGCCCATCTGGAGAAAGGGAGAATGAAACCAAAGACACAGGGGAAAGATTTGTCCAAAGAACTAATGGACCACAACTGCCACAGCCTCCACCAGACTGAGTCCAGCACAACTAAATGGCACCCGGCTACCACCACTGACTGCTCCGACGGGATCACAACAGAGGGTCCTGGACAGAGCTGGAGAAAAATGTAGAACAAAATTCTAACTTAAAAAAAAAAAAAAAACCAGATTTACTTGTCTGACAGAAACTGGAGAAAAGCCTGAGAATATGGCCTTCAGGCACCCTTTTAGCTCAGGACTGAAACTGCTCCTGAGGTTCACCCTTCAGCCAAAGATTAGACAGGCCCACAAAAGGAGTCTAAATGGGCACACCAGCACCGGGGCAAGGACGAAAAGGCAGCAGGGGACAGGAAAGCTGGTAGTGGGGAACATAAGGTCAAGAAACAGTGTTGACCTGTCATGGGGTTTGTAACCAATGTTACAGAACAATAGGTGTATTAATTGTTTAATGAGAAGCTATTTTGCTCCGTAAAGCTTCATCTAAAGTACAATAAAAAGAAAGAAATACATTCTACAAATGATCAAATATACCTTCAATTTAAAGAAAAATATGGATTAAGCAAAAAGTAACGTAAGATATGGTACAATTTAGCTTCTCTAGTGATGCAATGGTTAAAGCACTCTGATGCTAATGGAAACGGTTAGAACCCACCAGCTGTTCCTCAGGAGTAAAGACTTGGCAATCTGCTCCTGTAAAGACTACAGCTTAGGAAACCCTACGGGGCAGTTTAACTCTGTCATATAGGGTCGCTATGAGTCAGAATCAACTCCACGGCAGTGAGGTTTTTTTTGTTTTAATTTTTTTGAGTCAGAATCAACTCAATGGCACAGAACAACATAATGACTAAAGAAGATCAGCAAGTTACAAGGCAGTATTTTTATTACAGTCTCAGTCCGTAAAGTCTGTATTTTCTCAATGTTCTGTGATAACAAATGTGTGAATTGTCATTCAGGGCTAAATAAACTTACTATCTTCCCTCCCCTGGCCTAGTTCTCCTTCCACCATTTTCATCTTGTTTAAAGATGCTCTATTCTACTGAGCTAACCAATCTACCTATTTACTAGTTGTGTGAATCTTAGGCAAGCTTGCCCAAGTTACCTCATCTCTCTGTGGTCTATAAAATGGGGATAAACATCATTCTTACCCAACAGGGTTGTTATGAGGATCAAAAAAAAGCAGAGCACTACAAATTGCTGTTAAGTAGTATGCACTCAACACATTATCATTTACCAGTGTGTCTCTACATCCTGTCAATTCAACCTCTGAAATGGTTCTCATCTCCATTTAGTGCTCTCCATTACTACTGTCACTATATGGTAGGGGGACAATTCACATAAATTGCTCTAGAAGTCATCCATCCTTCTGCAACTTGTCTAAGACACAGATCTGATTTGGTGTCTGCTGGTTCTTTGTTGTCAACCTCAAGTCAAAACTTTCCACAACAGAAATTCCTTAGCACTTTCCTGTGATCTAATTTTTCTTTTTTTTTGAACTAATGACATTGGACTGGCTTCTAAACAGGGACTTTAAACAAACAATAAAACGTTACTCTGTAACAATGCCCCCAACCCATTGCCTCTAGTTGATTCCAACTCATAGCAACCTTATAGGGCAGAGTAGGGTTTCAAAGTCCCATATTTTCCAAGAAGCAGCTGGTGGATTCGAACTGCCAACCTTTTTATAACCTCCTCTAATTTACCAAAATGCATTCTATGTTCTAATCCAGGGATTCTTAACCCGAAGTCCATGGAACTTAAAATGGATTTTAGGAAGTATTGTGAACCCCAAGTAAAAAAAAAAAGTAAAAATCATGATTTTTGTAAAAGTACGACATAAACATAAATACATGTCAAAGACTGTACTTCAATAATTAAATGGGGAACCAAAAACGAACATAACAAAGATTGTACTTCAATAATCAATGCGGGAACAAAAAACGAACAAAAAAAAAAAAAGCTCACTACTGTCGAGTCAATTCCCACTTATAACAAGCTTATAGGACAGAGCAGAACTGCCCCATAGGGTTTCCAAGGAGCGACTGGTGAATTTGGACTGCTGGCCTTTTGGTTAGCATCGGAGCTCTTAATCACTTCAAAACCAGGCTCCAAAGAGGGAACTAGGTGTTAAAAATCAGTTCAAATGAGAATTAAAGAGCAGACACATATATAGGTAATTAGGAATGATGAAATTAATTTTGTAATAGATGCAAAACTGATCAGGGCAATAATTACATCTTCACTGGACAACACTAATTTGCATAATCAGTTTTCTACAACTTACATACTAGTAAAACAGTTCAATGACAATGAAACGCAAAGGTGGAGCATGAGCTAAACAGGCACTCAGGGATTTTTTTTTTTGGCATTTCAAAGTTTTAAAATTTTTCCTCACAAAATTATATGCAAAGTGTTTTCAAATGTAAACATGCACTTTTCCTGGGGTGCTTATTCATAGCTTTTACCACATTTTCATAAGCACTGTTGTGCCAACAAAAGTTAAGGATCGTTGTTCCAGTAACAATGGTCCCTGAACATTTTCTTGCCTCTGTGCCTTTGCTGAAATGAGTCTTCTGGTCTGTCTTGCCTTATAAAACCCCTGATTCAACTTCCAAGTCCCAGATAAAATGTCATCTTTCTCTCTACGATCTTACATCACCACTTCTTCCCTAGCTGACTGCTTCCTCATCTGCTTACCCTAAGTATATTTATTAGCATTCAGTACACTGTACTTAGTCCTTGGGTGGCTTAACCTGTTAAGTGCTGACTACTAACCGACAGCTTGGCCATTCAAAATCCAGCCAGAGACCTCGGAAGTCAGGCCTGATGATCTAATTCCAAAAAGTCACAGCCTTGAAAACCGTATGGAGCATTCCTACTCCGCACACGAGGATGCCGCGAGTCGGAATCCACTCAAGAGCAACTAACACACTATTTTCGTAACTAGACGTTCAACTGTTCGGGAACGAGACTGTTGCTGTTACGTGCCATCAGTCGGTTCCGACTCATAGCAAATCACTACATTCTCTATGCTTTGACAGCCGATGGTCAACCCCAGTCTCCCCAAATAGGCACTTTCCTTATTGCTACATCCTCTCTCGGCATCCGTACTTCCTCAAGGATGCTGCCAAAGGAGAGGCGTGCCCCAAACCTCCCAATGGCGGACCATATGCGCCCTCTCGCTCTGAAAACTGGAACTACAAGGCTAGCCAGAGGACTTTCGCGCACGCGCACAAAGAAGTACAACAAGGGCACTAAGACTGGGTTCGTGGGAGGGGGCGGGGTGATTAGGATGACAGATAGAATGGACTGCACGAAAAAGGACTGAGAGGAAATTAGACCTCACCCAACCTGAGCAATCCTATAGGCCACTTGTCACTTACTCGGTTCAGTTCCCCAAACACAGGGACACAGACTGCGTCCTTCAGCCTTTGCCGCCTTCCGATCCTTATAGTCGCGCTTCTTTTCGCGTCATAGCGTGAGCGACACCGTTCTCCAGCTCCCCTCGAGAAAGGCCGGCCCTGAGCCTGTGCGCCCGTCGTTACGTCACAGGCTTGGGCTGGCTGCCGTCGGGCGGGGCATCGGAAGGCGCGGCCGGCTGAGGAGCTTCGTAGCCATTGAAGAATTTGATTGGCAGTTTGAAAAAGGCGGTTCTGGTTGAGGTGGAGGTGGGCGGGCTAAGTAGTGGGTCCTGATCTGGTGTGGTCCCCGGTTAATTACGTCACACTCTTTCGCGGGAGAAATTCGAAAGTGGATTTGTGCAATGGGACAGGTGAAGTGAGCTGTTTCCTGGGGTTTTCGGGCAAGGAGGAGTGGATAGACAGGACGACTTAAGCGAGAGGCTGCATGGCTGTTTTGGGACGAAGGGACGAAAGAATCTGCTCCGCAAGGGGCAGACCGAGAAGGAAGCTGTTCGGGGGTGGGTGACAGGCACAGCTTGCTCGGATTGCCTCTAATAATTGGTGTCTCGACTTCACCGCTTTTGCCAGCCCTACTTTGCAATTTCTGTGAGGACCGGGGAGGGTTTTGGTGGTTGTTTTTAGGACGGACAATGTAATGGGTCAAGCCTTCATTGTCATCTGTGAACTATTTAGGGTGTCCATGGAAACCCTGGTGGTGTAGTGGTTAAGTGCTACGGCTGGTAACCAAGGGGTCGGCAGTTCGAATCCGCCAGGCGCCCCTTGGAAACTCTATCGGGCAGTTCTACTCTGTCCTGTAGGGTCGCCATGAGTCGGAATCGACTCGACGGCAGTGGGTTTGGTTTTTTGGTTTTATAGATCCTGCAGGCAACCTTTTGCATGTATCAAAAGAAAAAGCCCAAGAGTATCTCGTAATTATCAGGAAAATTGGCTCATATTTAACTGAGAACACCGAATTGACACATATATACACGTATATCAATTAATATGTGTGTATATGATTGTGTACCTGTATGTGTATATGCATGCCTGTACATATGTAATTACCACGGAACACCTGGAGCTCTCCACACCACTTAAAAAAATTTATTTGCAAAGTAATTTTTCACCCACTAGAGATGGGCCAGCACTTGAAGTGTCTGACAGCTGTGTATTGATTACCACTTTGTGAAATTTTTTTATCCTTGCATCTCACATGAATATATGATGCTGTAGTATAAAATAATTTTTCTCATTTAATGGTAGGAAAGGGGTGTTTACTGAATGTAGGTATTAGAGCTCTTTTAAATATTTTCTAATCTAATTATCCTTTTTTCCTGAGTTTTAATCCTACAATCTCATTTACTATTTGTAAGAGTTTTTTTTAACCTTCTTTTAAAATTGTAAATCCCAGAAGAAATTTCACTAATTTGGGAAAACAATGGAAAGTTTATCTTACATTTCCTAAATATTGTGTAAGTAACCCTAAATTAGTAAATGCTGGATTCCTAATCTTTAAATCATAGTGGCAATATCACAGTACCTACTCTTCAGGATTATGAGACTGATAAATATTGCATGTAAAGTATCTAGCCTAATCCCTGCCTGACACACAGTAGCGACATGATAAATAGCCCTATAGTATAGCATTTGTGAGTACGAGCGCTAGAGTTTAGGCTACTTGGTTTTGAATTCTGACTCTGCCATTTATTTACTTCAGTAGTTACTTAACTATTATGTACCTCAGTTTCTTTTTTTGTAAAATGGAGATAAAAGTAATACCTACACCAAAAATGTTGTAAGCATTGAAAGCATTTTTAGCAGTGTCTAGCATATACTTGCACTGAATATTATTATTATTAAAGAGATCTAAGATTAATAATTGCCTCATGGTGGGCACAGTGCCTACACTAAATAGTCTCATCTACATACACAGAATGTCTAGCCCATTCAGTGGCTGGGAGCAAGTAGCTGTAAAAGCGCCAGCTAGTAAGTGTTTCTCTGTATCTCTCTATTATTTTCATAGTACTCTGGCAATTCTTGTGAGCTAAAGGGAAGGGATATAGGAATGTGGGAGTTATAGCTTTGAAAGGCAGTGCCTCTAAGTCCTGTCCTGTGACCTGTGTCTTCAGGTAAGTATTCATACCTCATTTGGCTACCTCTTACTCCATTCTTTCTTCACATGTCAGCCAATGTGATCTTTGTAAAACCCAAATTAGATTATGTCATTTTATTTGTTACATCCTGCCATGGTTTCCCATTATTGTCATAAACCAAAAACCAAACCCATTGCTGTTGAGTCAATTCCGAATCATAGCAACCCCACAGGACAGAGTAGAACTGCCCCATAGAGTTTCCAGGGAGCACTTGGTGGATTCAAACTGTCAACCTTTTGGTTAGCAGCTGTAGCTCTTTAATTTTATTGTGCTTTAAGTGAAAGTTTACATCAGTTTCTCATGCAAAAACTTACACACACATGGTTATGTGACCCTAGTTTCTCTCCCTATGATGTGACAGCACATTCCTCCTTTCTTCCCTGTATTTTCTGTGTCCATTCAACCAGCTCCTGTCCCCCTCTGCCTTCTCATCTTACCTCCGGACAGGATCTGCCCACTTAATCTCATGTGTCTACTTAACCTAAGAAGCACACTCCTCACCAGTATTATTTTATGTCTTATAGTCCAGTCTCTGTCTGAAGGTTTGGCAGCTGTGGCTCTTAACCACTATGCCACCAGGGTTTCTATGGCATAGTGGTTAAGAGCTACGGCTGCTAACCAAAAGGTAGGCAGTTTGAAGCAACCAGATGCTCCTTGGGGCAGTTCAACTCTGTCCTGTAGTGTTGCTATGAGTTGGAATCGACTCGACGGCAGTGGGTCATTACTGTCATAGAAAGTCCAAACTCCTCAGCAGGACATATAAGGCCTTCTGAATCCTATTATTATTTACCTTGTCACTTCTTATCCAACCACTCACTCTTCACTTGACCTCTTTATCATACTATTTAGAGTTCCTTGATTATGCTTTACTGCGTTGCCCTCATCCCTTTGCACATATCAAATTCCCTTCTGGAAAGTACGCCTCTGGCATGTTATGGTTAATGGTTATTTGTAGGTACAGCTTAGACATTGCCTCCTTTTGGACCAAGTTTGGTGCCCCTCCTGTACTTATTCCTGTCATATCTTGTTGTAAATACTGCTTATTACCCTGCTGTATTGAAAATTCTTTGAGATCGGCAAAAGTATTATGTTCATTTTTGCATCTCAGCCTAGCACATCGTAAACCAAAAAATCAAACCAAACCTGTTGCTGTCTAGTCAGTTCTGACTCATTGTGACCCTGTGTGCTACAAAGTAGAACACCGTAGGATCTTTTGGATGTAATCCTTATGGAAGCAGATTGACAGGCATTTCTTTCATGGTGCCACTGGATGGGTTAGAACTGACAACCTTTAGGTTAGTAGTCGAGTGCAAACAGCTTGTGTCACTCAGGGACCTCTGGCACATAGTAAGTACTGAACAAATATATGTAATTTATAAATAATATACATTGTTATATGCCATCAAGTCAATTACAACTCAATGACCCTGTGTGGCAGTAGAACTGCCTCATAGGATTTCCTAGGCTGCAATCTTTATGTGAACAGATCACCAGGTCTTTTCTCCTGTGGAGTGGCTGGTGAGTTTGAACCATCAACCGTTTGCTTATCAGCTGAGCACTTAACCACTGCGCCACCAGAACTTCTTAAATAATATATATAGGTGGCATATTTTATGTATTTTATATGGATAAAAAAGGAACTGAACCCACAATCTCAAATTATACCTTTACTGGATCCTCATAGGACTTTAAAGCCTGGGTTCTCCAAACTGCATCATGCAACATCATTGTCTGGAGGGCTTGTTAAAACACAGACTACTGGGCCCCTACCTCAGATCTTCTGATTCGTTTGGTCAAGGATGGGGCCTGAGAATTGGCATTTCTAACAGGTTCCCAGACGATGATGCTAGTCCAGGGACCATACCTTCGGAACCACTGCTTTTGAGGGAAAAAAGAAAAAAAATGTTTCTTTGTTATGTCTATTAATTTTTTCAAGTCACCCTGAGTAATGTGATTTTAAGATTTTCAAATTCGCACACAGAACAGTTTCATCCAATATCATAGGATAGCTACATACCCATTACAACAGTTTTAAGAAAGATTTTTCTTTGCAGAAGTATTATACTGCCTATTTAGTGCTAGATACTGTTGCCATGAGTCAGAATCAACTCAGTGGCAACGGTTTTGTTTTTTTACTGTGATATGGACTTTAAAAAGCAAAAGAAAAAAAAATTAAAACTCAAGGGGGCCATCTTGTGGTGACCATAGCAATTCTTAAAAAATTTAATGAGCGTGTAAGGAACCAAACCTGTGGTAGAAAATCATATTTTCTGATACATGCTATGCTATGACACATGGAAAAACATTTGCAGACTACTGGTTATGTGTTGGAGCCCTGGTGGCATAGTGGTTAAGAGCTCGGCTGCTAACCAAAAGGTCAGCAGTTCAAACATCAGCCGCTCTTGGAAACTCTATGGGCAGTTTGAACCGACTCGACGGCACGCAGCAACAACACGACAATTGTTGTACTTAGTTTTATGCTTGTTTATTTTTTACTTAGTCTTTCCCTTTGAAAACTTGCTTTTCCACAGCAGAGCTATTGCTCTTTTACTGTGTCCTCAAAAACCAAACAAAAAACGAAACCCATTGTCGTCGAGTCAGTTCTGACACATAGCGATCCTATAGGACAGGGTAGAACTGCTCCAGTGGGTTTCCAAGGAGCAGCTGGTAGATTCCACCTGTCAAACTTTTGGTTAGCAGCCATAGCTCGCCATAGCTCTTGACCACTGCGCCACTGGGCTCCACTGTATCCTCAGTGGCTGATAATTTGATCACACCTCTGTTTCCATCTGTAGTTAGGTAGTGTTCCTCTTTTCAGTCAAGAATTTGCATTGAAAAATTATATTTGATGCTTATACTTTTCATCAGGTAGAATATTTTTTGTCATTTTTTATTTCAGGTGGTATAAGTAGTTGAGTAACCGCTGAGTATTTGCTGGATCTGACTGGTTTATAACTTCAGAAGAAACAATGGAAAGCCAAGAATTTATTGTAAGTTTTACCTGTTTTCACTATTTCCTTTCCTTCCTTCCTTCCCTCACTTCCATTCTTTCTTCCTTCCTTCCTTCCATTTCACAAATCTCTTGTTAGTGCTACCAGGTTTAGCAAAAACAATCAAGAAACAAGACTGCCCAGTTAATTTTTTTTATTATTACTGTTTTTAATTTTATTGTGTTTATGTGAAAGTTTACAGCACAAATTGGTTTTTCATTCAAAAATTTATACACCAATTGTTTTGTGACATTGGTTGCATTCCCAGCAGTATGTCAACACTCTCTGCTTTTCCCTTTCCACCCTGGGTTCTCCATGTCCATTCGTCCAGTTTTCCTGTCCATTCCTGCCTTTTCATCGTTGCTTTTGGGCAGGTGTTGCCCATTTGGTCTTGTATACTTGATTGAACTAAGAAGCATGGTCCTCAGTGTATTATTGTTAGTTTTATTTAAAAAAAAAAAAACCAAACCCGTTGCCTTCGAGTTGATTCTGACTCATAGTGACCCTAAAGGACAGAGTAGAACTGTCCCATAGGGTTTCCAAAGAACGCCTGGTGGATTCTACCTGCCGACCTTTTGGTTAGCAGCTGTAGTGCTTAACCACTGCACCACCAGGGTTTCCTGTTAGTTTTATAACCAAAACAAACCCACTGCCATCAAGTCGATTCCAACTCATAGCAACCCTGTAGAACAGAGTAGAACTGCCCCATAGCTCTTAGCTACTATGCCACCAGGGTTTCCAAGGCCTATCTAATCTTTAGCTAAAAGGTGGACTTCAGGAGTAGCTTCAGTTCTGAGTTAGCAATGTGTCTGGAGGCCATAGTCTTGGTTTCTTCAGTCTCTGTCAGACCAGTAAGTTTGGTCTTCTTTTTTATGAATTCGAATTTTGTTCTACATTCTTCTGCTCTGCCCAGTACTCTTATTGTGATCCCTGTGAGAGTGGTCGGGATGGTAGCGGGCTCTGGACTCGGGCTGGTGGAGGCTGTAGTTATATGGCTCGTTAGTCCTTTGGACTAATATTTTCCTTGTATCCTTGGTTTTCTTCATTCTCCTTTGCTCTGGATGTGATGGGACCAATAGATGTATCTTAGATGGCTGCTCCAAAGCTGTTAAGACCCCAGATGCAGCTCACCAAAGTAGGTTGTAGAGCATTTTCTTTAGGAGCTGTTAGCCAATTGACCTAAATGTCCCCTGAGACCATCGTCCCCAGCCTTAAGCCACAGTAACTCCATCCCTCAAGGTGTTTGGATATGTCTGAGAAGCTTGTACGACTTTACCTTGTTCAAGTTGTGCTCACTTCCCCTATATTGGGTGTTGTCTTTCCCCTCAGCAAAGGTAACACTTGTCTACTATCTGGTTAGTGATTTCACCTCCCCACCCCTTCCCTCTCATTAAATTTGAATGTCAGGTTAACAGTGAATAGTTTTTAGAGTAAATTTGTTCCATTCAATATCTGGGACATAAAACCTATTGCTGTTGAGTCGATCCTGACTCATAGTGACCCTAAAAGACAGAGTAGAAGTGCACCACAGGGTTTCCAAGACTGTAAATTTTTTCAGAAGCAGACTGTCACGTCTTTCTCCCACAGAATGGCTCATAGGTTCAAACTGCTAACCTTATGGTTAGCAACCAAGTGCTTAACCACTGTGCCTGCAGGGGTCCTTAGTATAAGTATGTCCCAAATAACAGGAGCCCTGGTGGCGAAGTGGTTAAGTGCTCAGCTGCTAACCCAAAGGTCAGCAGTTCAAATCCAGCAGCTACTCCTTGGAATTGACTCAATGGCAGTGGGCTTTAGGGGGGGTTATTGAAAAATAGTATCGTTTATCTGAAATTCAAATTTAATTGAGCACCTATATTTTACCTAGTAACCCTATCTTTTGCCTACTTATTCATGTTTGTTATACAAAGTCCTTTGTGATAAATTCTTTGTAAACTTGGGACCAGGGAACAATTTTCTTTCTCTTGAAGAACTGGCATGCCTCTTATGTCTAGATAAATGATTCTGAAACTCCTTGGTCTCAGGACCTTTTTACATGTTTGAAAATTACCCAGGGCCAAAGAGCTTTTGTTAGTAGAGATTACATCTATGGGTGTTTTTCATGATAGAAATGAAAACATTTTAAATATATTTATATATTAATTCATTAAAAATAACATGAAAACATTTTTCGAAAAATGGCTGTATTTTCCAAAAGAACAAATACCACCACAGAGAAAACATTGTGAAGAAGAGCATGGTTTTACATTTTTGCAAATCTCTTTAACATTTGGCTTGATAGAAGACAACTGAATTCTTATATCTGCTTCTGTATCAATCTATTGTAATATTAGATATGATATAGCCTCTGGAAAACTCCACTGTATATGCCTGAAACAATGAGTGTGAAAATGCAAGTAATGTCTCAGTATTATCATGAAAATAATGTTCATTTCACAAATCCCTGAAAATGCCCCAGGAACCCCCAGGAGTCTCTGAACCACACTTTGAGAACTGCATGGATTATGGATACTATGTAACCCCACAAATTTTTCCTTTTCCACCAATGACTAGCAAGCTCAAAATTCCTTTTGACACTCACTTAACTTTTCGATTTCTTCCTTAGATTTATACCTTTACTTCTTTCCTCCCGTCACCTTTTACTACCTAATGTTTTTCTTTCCCGTCTTTTTTTTTTAATTAATGTTTTATCGTTATTGGTGTCTCTGCTTTTATTTCAATGAAAGATGTCTTAAATATTTTTTTAGGTAGGGAAGATATATAAAATGCATAACATTGAATACATATAAATTGAAACCATTTCTTTTGTACTTTTGGAAATAAGGTACTTTATACTCACCAGAAGACGAAGAAGTCAAAAGTGTGGCAAGATGGAATTCTGAAGATCACCCACTTAGGAAACAAAGTAAGAGCAAAGTGGTCGGTTACAGACTCCAAGAGCTAGGTTCTTAGTAGATTAATATTAAGAAAATTCTGTAGGTGATAAAATGTCAGATATCATCATACACTGACTTTGATATAAAAATGGGTGTCATCAAATGATTCTAACATTACAGTGGTTAATTTGTGTATAATAAAAACTCAGTATTTTTTAATTTGTTATGATTTCAAAAGCTGTTATAAAGTGCTTACTATGCGCAAGTCATAATGCTTTGATTTTATCTACATAGCTCTCCTGTTGTTGTTAGTTGACATTGAATTGGGCCAATTCATGGTGCCCTATGTAAAACAACAAAATGTTGCCCAGTCCTGTGCCATATTTATGATCATTGATATGTTTGAATCCATTGTTGTGGTTGTTGTGTCAGCCCATCTCATTGAGGGTTTCCCTCGTTTTTGCTGACCCTCCACTTTACCAAACATGATGTCCTTTTCTAATAGTTGGTCTTTCCTGATGACATGTCCAAAGTAAATGAGCTGAAGTCTCACCATCCTTACTTCTAAGGAGTATTCTGGTTGTATTTCTCCTAAGACTAATTTGTTTGTTCTTCTGGCAGTCCGGGGTGTATTTAATATTCTTCACTAACACAACAATTCGAATTCATTAATTCTTCTCTTTCTTTTTCATTGTGTGGTTTTTGCATGCCTGTGAGGCAATTGAAAAGGCTTGGATCAGGCACACCTTAGTCATCAAAGCGACATTTTTTAAAACTTTAAAGAAGTCTTTTGCAGCACATTTGTCCATTGCAACACATCATTTGATTTCTTGACTGCTGCTTCATGAACATTGACTGTTGCTTCAAGTAGAATGAAATTGTTGACAACTTAAATTTTGTCTCCATTTATTATGATGTTGTATATTATATTCATTTTACTGATAATAAAAGTGAGGCACAGAAAGATGAAGTAGCTTGCCCCAGCAACTCGCAGCTAGAAGGTGGAGGAGTCATATGTGAATGTAGGTTTTTGGGCTCCAAAGCCTACCTTCTAACCGTTCTCCTGCCTTTCTTAATTATATAGGACACATTGATGAGATCTGTGGCCTCCTGAATGAAGCCCAAACAGCTTTGCCTAGCAGTTAAAGATCTCCATATTCTGTCCTCATTCTGCCTTGTGGGGTTATTAGTATCCCTAAGGGAAGCTTTTTAATATAGAAAAGGCTATTTACTATTGTTTTTTAAAAGTAGTATTTAAATTATTAAAATTGCAAATAAAAAAATTCTAGTTTTGCCTTAAACCTTTAGGTTAACCTATAAATCCTACTGAACTTATAAACTTGTTAAGTTTAACAGTCACTGTCAGTGGGGTCTTTGCTTTATGTTCAGTCAACTGAAGTTGAATAAACTAAATGGTTTAAATAATTAGTCTTTTAAAAAAAATAACCAAACCAAATCTGTTGCTGTTGAGTCGATTCAGAAAATTACCTCAAATATTTTATATTAAATTTAACATATTCGATTTGCTTTTTTTAAACGTTTTGGTTGCCTCTAACAAGCAAAGCTTTCCCAAGTACTTAAGCCTCTCTTAATTCTAATAAATTAAACTTGTAAATATAGTTACTATTAGGGCCTTTTAAGTATTCTAATATTGTTTATAAACCTAGTAAAATTTACTTACCCCTTTCATTCAATGAAAAAGCTGCGTATCCAAAATGAATTTCTCAATTAAATACATTTTAAATTGAAATCATGAGGCTAATCTGTTACTTTTAAAGTGTAGATTGTCTAAAACTGTACAAAAACCTTTTAAAATAAAAAAATAACTTTTTAAAATTAAAAATAACACAAGTAGTTTAAATATCAAATATTCCCTGATTACCTAATTACTAAAACCCATTTATGATCTTAATTTAAAAGTAGGATGGAAGTATGTGACAGTATTAAACATTTGAGAAACTGTAAGCAATTAAATATGGCTGGAACAAAGGGCACATGTTGAGAAATGGTAGAATATAAAGCCAAAGAGGTAGACAGGAGCCATTATGAAGGACTTTGTGTGCTCAGCCTGAGGAGCCATGGAAGGATGATGGCCAGAAGAGTAACATAATGATATTTGTGTTTTAGAAAGATCGCTTTGCCAGGAATGTGAAAGTTATGTAAGATGAAAGTCAGATTGGATTTAGGAAAACTGTTGTAGTGAAGAGGCTATAGAATAATCTAGACGAAAGGTTATGGTGGTCTCAGCAAGCAGTTATTAGCAATGGCAGTAGAGGGAAGGGATTAGGGAGAAGTTTGAAAATATCGAAATCTTCAGGTCTAGATATGGAAGGTACAAGGAGAATCCAGAATGACTTTTACGTTTTTGTATTATGATTATGGTACTGAAATAGGATATCTCAAGAAGAAAACCAAGCTAAGGGGGAGGATGAATATTTTATATTTTGAATTCCATTTTGAACATACTGCATTTGCAGTGTCATAGAAACACTCAAGTAATTGCCTATATGGACCCAGGAACTCAGCAAAGAGTTTTGGCTACAATATAGATTGGGAGTCCCTGGCATTTAGGTGGTATTTGAAGCCATTAGAGTGAATTCATTCATTCATTTAGTCAACAAATAGTTTTTGGGCACCTATCAGGCACTATTCTAGAGGATGTAACAGAGGACAAAACAGACAAATCCCTAATTTCATGGAAATCACTTGGAGGAGCAGTCTGAATATATATGTTTAGTGGGTTAGATAAACAACACTGTTCATTGTTCATTGTAGCTACAATAGTTAGCAAGGGCAAGAATGGTAGGAGATAGTGATGGAGAGTTAATGGGAGCCCTGTTTGTATAGGCACTATTGGCCATTGTTAGGATTTTGCTGTTAGGGAGCTGTGGAGACATAGGAAGGATCTCAGCAGACATGTGACATCATTTGATTTGTATAGATGATATTGCTTGGAGGAAGAATAGAATGAAAGGAATAGAGAAGGATAGAGCCCTTGTAAATACCAATTTTCTTAGCAGCATTATTGATATAGAACTCACATACTGTATAATTCATCCATTTAAAGTGTTCAGTTCAGTGGTTCTTGGTGTACTCAGAGTTGTACAACCATCACTACAATCTAATTTTAGAACGTTTTGTCACCCCAAAAAGAGATCTCAATCCCATTAACAAGTCACTACCCCATTAACCATAGAGTCCCTGAGTGGTGCAAATAGTTAAGCACATGACTACTAACTGAAAAGTTGGTGGTTCAAACCCACCCAGGAGGACCTTGGAAGAAAGGCCTGGTGATCTCCTTCTGAAAACCCTATAGAGTGCAGTTCTACTGTGCAACACATAGGGTTGCCATGAGTTGGAATCTACTCAACGGCATTGGTTTGGTGTTTTTGGTTACCCATTACCCACCCTTACCCCCTAGTCCTAAGCAACCACTGATTCATTTTCTGTCTCTATAGATTTGTCTATTCTGGACATTTCATATGAATGGAATCGTACAATATATAGTCTTTTGTGTATAACTTCTTTCATTTAGCATAATATTTTCAGGGTCCGTCTGTGTCGTAACTTGATCACTTTTTTTTTTTTTACTTCATTCCTTTTTGTTGTTGGGTGCCATTGAGTTGATTCTGCCTCGTAGTACCCCATGTAACAGAGTAGACCTGCCCTATAGGGTTTTCTTGGCTGTAATCTTTACGGAAGCAGGTTACCAGATCTTTCACCTACAGAGCTGCTGCCTGGGTTCAAACCACCAACCTTTCAGTTAGCAGCCGAGTGATTAACTGTAGTGCCACCAGGGCTCCTTCATTTCTTTTTATTGCTGACTAATGCGGCATTGTATGGGCAGACCACATTTTATTTAACCATTCATCAGTTGGTGTACATTGGCTTGTTTCTACCTTTTGACTATTATTTAATAATGCTGCTGTGAGTATTTGTGTACAGATTTTTACGTGGACATGTTTTCATTCCTCTTAGGAATATACCTAGGAGTAAGATTGCTGGGTCATATGGTATCTCTATTTATTGTCCATGATTAACCTTTTGAGGAGCTGCCAGAATGTTCTCCAAAGTGGTAGAAACACCAGTATTTAAGAGGCTAGTGGAAAAACTGCCATGAAAGATGGCTAGAGCCATAAGGGGAAAGCCAGGAACATAATAGTCACCTTAGCTTCTTTTTTCTCTCTTACCCCTCACATTCAGTTGGTCAGTAAGTCTTATCCATTATACCTCATAGGCAATCGTCTTATCCCCAGTGCTGATGTTTTATTTCAAGTACCTGTCTTTGTGATTCCCCCACCCTTTGCCATTACAGTAATCTCTTAACTGAGCTTGTCTCCAATTTTGCCCCCAACTAATGCATCCCAGGAAGCCCTGGTGGTGCAGTGGTTAAGAGTTTGGCTGCTAACCAAAAGGTCAGCAGTTCATATCCACCAGGTGCTCCTTGGAAACTCTATAGGGCAGTTCTGCTCTGTCCTATAGGGTTACTATGAGTCAGAATCAACTCGACAGCAACAGGTTTTTTGTTTTTTTTTTTTAATTATTTTGGAATGCATTCCAAGGAACTGTGGTGGCACAGTGGTTAAAGTGCTTGGCTGCTAACCAAAGGTCAGCAGTTTGAACCTGGCAGCTGCTCCGTAGGAGAAAGATGTAGTCTGCTTCTAAAGATCTACAGCTTTGGAAACCCTACAGGGCAGTTCTACTCTGTCCTTTAGGGTCTCTATGAGTCGGAATTGACGCAACAGCTATGGGTTTGGTTAATACATTCTAGGAGCCCTGGTGGTGCAGTGGTTAAGCTGCTAACCAAAATGTTGGTGGTTTGAACCAACTCGGTGATTTTGTGGGAGAAAGACCAGGTGATCTGTTTCTGTAAAGATTACAGCGTAGAAATCCCAATAGGGGAGTTCTAGTCTGTCACATGTGGTTGCTGTGAGTTGGTGGCACCTAACAGCAATGCATTCCACTTCTGCTTTTTTCCCAAGTCTATTCCAAGATCCTCATGGTAGGGATTACGTTCTTGAATTTTTTTATGTGTATGCCTTTGCTCTCTTATGCTGACTGAATAGCTGCTGGGGGTGGACATTTGAAATGGATGCACTTTCAAATCCAAGTAAACAAAATGGGTAATTTTTTTATTATGTGATTTACTTGAATAATAATTTTTTATTTGCTACTGAAGAAATTTAAGTAGGATTATGCTCTTTTCCTTTTTAACATTCATTTTGTTTTAATATAGGCAATTTTATATAATGACAAAGGAGATTGTCTGGACAGCATATTTCTTAAGCACCTTGAGGTATTTTAATGTGTTTGTCTTATTTAAAAAAAAAAAAAAAAAACTCCTGAAATACTTCCTTTATGATTGTTGTTGTTACAAAGTATAGTCGTAGTACTAATATTAATAATTATAGCTAGTATTTTTTGAGTATCTACTATTGCCCAGATTCTGTGCTAAAAGCTTGTAGATATTGTTTTATTTAGTTCTTACAACAACCCCGTGATATTTATAGATCAGGAGTACAGTGCAGACAGGTTAAGTTCATAGAGTTCTAGTGGTGGCACTGGGATTCAAACCTAAGAAGTTCAACTCTACTACATGGCATTGATAGGCAGAGATCTGTAATTATATCTCTAATTTTTAAAATTTTTACCATTTAAATATTTTCTCAAATATTTATTCTGTTTGTCCCCTGTTGGGGAATAGGGGTGGGTGGAGGGACCTAAAGGCATATTTTAGTATAATATAAGAATATTAGAATTGGTATGGCCTGGGTTTATTTCCCATCTTCTTATACTTCCTTGTTAACCCTATATAACTTCCCTGCGGTAAAATGTGGATCCTATACAGCCTCACTGGGTTGGTCTGAAGATCAGAAATAGCTTATGTAAAGTGCCTAGCAATTTAGTGCAGTGATTCTAAAAGTGTTAAAATGTATATTCTTATTACCGTTGTGTTGATTTTTGTCTATGGTATTCAGTTCATTTTGAAATTTTACATGACATTAATAATGGGAGTGGTATTTTTAGAGCCCTGGTGGCGCAATGGTTAAGAGCTCCACTGCTAACCGAAAGGTTTGAATCCACCAGCCACTCCTGGGAAACCCTATGGGACAGTTGTACGACAGTGGGTTTGATTTTTTTTCTTCTTTGTTTTTTTTGGCATTTTTACATTTATCAAAAGAGTGTCTAGGAGAGGCACTGTCTTTGTTGGTGCTTAATTGATGGTAACTATGGTTGCTGTTATTTCATCTTATAAATCATTTCATTAGTAAAAAATTAATCTGATACAGATTCTGTGTATTATCAAACTAGGTTGATAATTTTATTTTTATGCTTCAGTCAGGTGGTGGCTAGTGTTGTGTTTTATTCATTAAAGTGATTAAAATGCTTTTTGGAATATGATTGTTTAAGCAACTGGAATAATTTACATTAATATTAAACTTAGAATTATGAGTGTGTATCTAATTAAGGTTCATTTATGAAAGTATATAATTAATGTTTAATAGCTTTCATTTATTTAAAAAAAAAATTACATTTAGTTGTATGTATCTCCACTAAAGTCCTTGAGAAGAGACATTTTTTTCTTGTTTGTATCCCCGGCATGTAACAAAGGGCCTCACATGGATGCCCAGTTTATATTGTTTACAGAACAAATTAGTGGATTATTTTTTGTTGTATTATTATCTGTACTATTATTATTTTATGCTTGTTGATAAATAACTAGTGCATAATAACAAATTAAGTCATTTATTCATTCATTCAACAACTTTATTGAATGTGTATCTTGTGCAGTGTTAGCATGGTGAACTTACTTGAGCATATAGATAATCAAATAATTAGATGTATATGATTTTGACATTTATTCTTAGGTGAAACCTGGAGATGACTTAGAAAGCGATCGATTCTTAATTACAGTTGAAGAGGTTAAAGTTGCTGGAAGCATAGCTCCTAAGCAGAATGTCGTCAAAGAAGCAGCAGAGTTAAATTCAAGGAGGTTTCTCTCTTCTGGCCAGTCCCTTGGATGTCAGCCTTCTGGTTTAAAAAGGAAGTTTCCTGTAAGTTTCTCTGTTGAAAATAATAAGTTAACATACATTTATGAAATCATTTCAAGAAACAGTGAATTTTGAAGCTGGTTTACTCTTAAGTATTACTTTACTTTAGGCAAAGCAGACACATTCTTTTTTTTATTGCCAGTTCATTAAACATTCTCTGTATAGGTACTGCTATTTACCTATTAATAGGTAATCATTTTAATTGTTTCAATATTTTTAGGGCTTTCAATTACCACGTCCAGTGCCAAAGAAAATGGTTACTACAGAAAATGGTCAACCCGCTGTATCACTTGAGGCTCAGAAATCTGGTCCAACTTTTCTTTCTCCATTCTACAGCACATCTCCTTTGTTTTCTACTGCTGGCAAGAAAGATACAAAAAATATGCCAACAGACCCTGAGAACATTGTTGTTTACAAGAACAGAGAGAGAAGCGGCATGCCTTCTTCTTCAGTTGTCTCTACTCCATCCTTTAAGGTTAACCCGGAAGTGCTATGTGCAGAGAATTATTTTTGCTCTCCTATCAACTCTGTAAGTAAGCACTCAGACTCTACACTGGCAAATAAGCCCACGAAAAGAGATAGTTTGGCATCTCACTGTTTAGGAATTTCTCAAAACGTCAGGAGCAGAGCACAGATATTGGCTCTTCTGAAGTCTAAATCAACTAGTACATATAAAGAACTAAATTCTGAGATTACAGAACATTTTACACAGATACATCCACAAGAAAGTTTAAAAATTCCTACTAAACCAAAGTGCCTAGTTGAACAAGAAAAGTGTGCTGAGGTGAAGAGCACAGAACGGTTACACTACCAGCATCAATCAGAAAATATCGTAAGAAATAAAAGCCGATGGACCGTGTATTTATCCTCACAGAGCTCACCTATACATTCTTCTTATATGAATGGAAGTGATGTAGAAAGGAAACCCAAGGCCCAGGGAGATGAAATAAATACAAATATGAAAGACCTTTTGGTACAAAGGAAGGTACAGTTCTTTGAAACATATGCTGAAATGGGGGAAAAGTATAATGAAGACAAGCAAGTAGCTAATGATCCATCCTCCTGGGATCAGGAAATAAATTTTGAAATTCCTTCATCCTGTGAAAGCTTCAGCTTACCAGTTACATATAGCAATGCAGAATATGCAGAGGTCCAAGGAAATGATAAAATATCTTTTAATCATAATGACCAGGTGTGCATGAAAGGACCAAATCTTAATGGAGAAAATGTTCAGGAGGTAAATACATGTGGAACACCAGAAAGAGAGTATAAACAACCAGTGTCTTCTCTGCCAGAAGTGGAGCATCTACAAATTGAATCTTCTCTAAGTAACAATTTTAGTATCTCTGATGATAGTACAGACGTGTTTTCTAACAGTAGTGCTAATAATGAAGGAATTAATGGTATTAATGAACCTATGAGTAATGCAACACAGCCATTTTTGGAAATAACTTTTGATCTGAACAATTTTGAGACCAGTGACACGGAGGAGGAATCACAGGAAAGCAGCAAAATTTCCCAGGATTCAGAGCATAACGGTAATTCGTGTGTGCAGAAGAGATGTGAGGACATAAGCTGTAAGGAAATTGGCAGTGAACATTTGCCTCTCTTAACGTCTTTTGGTGGCAAAGCTATGAAGCCGTTACCTATTAAAGAGACTCTGCCATCACAGTTTAGCGCTAGAACTTGTGTAGAATTTGACACGGGACCTTGTAAAGCTGAAAACACTGGAAAAGAAATAGAGGACTATAATGACACATTAAGTAACTTTGACTCATCTTTAGAGTGGACCAATGATATATGCGTAGATAATAATGACGATAATAAGTCTATCCATAAAGTCAAAACTGGCTATGATTTCGCTTTACTCGCAAATAAATCTAAAGGCATAAGAACAAATTTACATACTCATCAGTTTTTAGGCAAGGCCACTAATCAGACTCCTGAAAACACTAGCCTGTTTTCAGAAGACCTTCAGCCTCAGCCTTTTATTTTGGGAAGTGACTTGGACAAAAATGATGAACAGGTTTTATCATCACCCTCTAGTAATGACAACAGTATCCAGCTATTAAATACCAGTCAACAACATTCTGAATATATTGCACTTGATAAATCAAATACCCAAGTTTCCAATTCTTCGTTTCACCCTCTGGGAAATAAGCATTCTATTTCCAAAGAACCAGAAGCACGTAGTCCTATGTATGAAAATTCAGGAAGGATTGAGAGTTTGCCCCGTGAACACATTGAGATAGAAAGTGTTGGAGATTGCAAACAATATCACAGTAATCATGGAAATTCTTCAGAACATTCTGGATTAGTAAATAACATTTCCCTATTAAGGTCTCTGTCTGAACACAGTACAGCTTTAGAAAGCTTGGAAGTACTGAAAAAGAAAAATACATCTTCTAAACAACGAGAAACTCAGCAGACATGTGCGCCAGATAGCAGTCCTGAAGGTTAGAATGATATGTCTATTTTGGGTTGTTCTCTTTATAGCTCAAAGGATGAGAAGATTACTTGCTTCTGGAGGCTACATTAAAGAATTATATCGTGTTTAAATACATAATAAATGTACTTGGTAAAATCAGTTTTATTAGGGTAATATAGTAAAAAATAAGTGTCCTTTCTACCATGGTTCCTCAGTCCACTTCTCAGAATTAGACACAGTTTTTTGTGTATATGCTTTCAAAAAGATTCTATGCATATATAAGCCCATATAAACGCATACATATGTGGCTAGATATCTCTTTTTTATACTTGTAGACTATGTCTTCTCAATAGTAAAATGTCACTTTGAAAATAAGAATTTCACAGGACAATGTATTTTATTTGATGTATATTATTTTGTGTGATTTTTTTAAATTGACGTGAAATTCATATAACAAAATCATCCATTTGCAAGTGTACAGCTCAGTTGTATTTAGTGTATTCACAACGTTGTGCAACCACCAACTCTCTTTAGTCTCAAAATTTTTTCATCACCCATAAAAACACCTCTACCCATTAAGTAATCACTCCTTACTTCCCCTTCCTCAGCTGCTGATTACCTCTAATCTGCTTTCTGTCTCTAGATTTGCCTATTCTGTATATATCATATAAAAGGAATCATAAAATATGTGACCTTGTAGGTCTGCCTTCTTTCACTTAAAGGTTTTGAGGTTCTTCCAAGCTGTATCACATATCAGTACCTCATTCCTTTTTATAGCTGAGTGGTAGTCCATTGTGTATTTATACCGCAATTTGCTTATCCATTCATCCGTTGATGGACGTTTGGGTTGTTCCTAACTTTTCTCTATTCTGACTTATGTTGCTGTTATAAACATTAGTGTATAAGTTTCAGTTTGGACATATGTTTTCACTTCTTTTGTGTATATACCTCAGGGTAGAATTTCTGGGTCATTTTTTAGTTTTTATGGTAATTCTACGTTTAGCTTTTTGAGGAACTGCCAAATCATTTTTCATAGCACCTGTACCATTTTACATTTTTACCAGCAATATACAAGGGTTCCTATTTCTCCATATCTTTGTCAACACTTGTTATTTTCTGTTTTTTTATTTTTATTAAAGCCATCCTAGTAGATGCGTCCCCATGAGTTGGAGCTCATTCAAGCCATCTAACAACAACAGTAGCTATGAAGTGTTATTGTGGTTTTGATTTGCATTTCCTTAATGGCCAGTGATATTGAAAATCTTTTCATGTGCTTGTTGGCCACTTGTATATCTGGAGAAATATCTATTCAAGTCCTTTGCCCATTTTTAAATTAGGTTATTTGTCTTTTCATTGTTGAGTTTTAAGATTTCTTTATATATTCTAAGCGTTAATATCCTCATGAGATGTATGATTTGCAAACATTTTTCCCATTCTATAGGGTTTTTTTTTATAGGTTGTCTTTTTACATTCTTGATAATATCCTTAAGTGCACAAAAGGATTTAATTTTGATGAAGTCAAACTTATCTTTTTCTTTTGTTTCTCCTGCTTTTTGTGTTATATCTGAGAATCATTGCCAAATCCAAGGTCGTGAACATTTACCCCTATGTTCCCATCTAAGAGCTTTATAGTTTTAACTCTTGTATTTAGGTCATTGATTCATTCTGAGTAAATTTTTGTATATGGAGTTCAAGGTAGGGGTCTGCCTTCATTCTTTTGCATGTGTTTATCCAGGAGCCCCGGTGGGGCAGTGGTTAAGAGCTTGGCTGCTAACCAAAAAGTTGGCAGTTTGAATCCACCAGCTGTTCCTTGAAAACCCTATGGGGCAGTTCTACTCTGTCCTATAGGGTTGCTATGAGTCGGAATCGACTCGACGGCAACGACTTTGGAGCGGGTTGAGATCCTGCAGCTCCAGTACACCTGCAAAAAAGGTGGTTGGAATTTTGATAGGGATTGCATTGAAACTGTAGATCACTTTGGGGAGTATTGCCATCTTAACCGTATTGTCTTCCAATCCATGAACATGAGATGTCTTTCCATTTATTTAGGTCTTTAATTTCTTTAGCAGGTATTTGTAGTGTTTTTTTTCCTAAATTTTATTTTGTTGTTGTTGAGAATGCATACAGCAAAACATACACCAATTCAATAGTTTCTACGCGTACAATTTAATAATATTGATTACGTTCTTTGAGTTGTACAATCGTTCTTACTTCCTTTTCTAAGTTGTTTCTCCCTTGTCAACATAAACTTACTGCCCCCTAAGGTTCCTATCTAAGCTTTTAAGTTGCTGTTGTCAATTTGATCCTGGGTAGATAGTTTTTAACAGAGCATAATGTTCAAGGCACACATTTTTACTAGTTAAGCTAAACTGTTGTTTGGTTTTAAGATGAGTTCAGGGGATGCTTTTGGTTTAAGGTTTAAAGATTATCTCAGACCAATAGTTTCAGGGGTTCATCCACCCTCCACGGCTCTAGGAAGTCTAGAGTCCATGAAAATTTGAAATTCTGCATTTACCCCCTGTTGATTAGGATTCTGCTATGGAATCTTTGATCAAAATGTTCAGTAATGGTAGCCTGACACCATCCAGTTCTTCTGGTCTTATGGCAAAGGACGCAGTTATTCATGGAGGCAATTAGCCACATATTCCATATCCTCCTCCTATTCCAGACTTTCCTTCCTTTATTGCTCTAGGTGAATAGAGACCAATTGTTATAACTTGCATAGCTGCTTGCAAGCTTTTAAGACCCCAGGCACCATGCAGTGAACTAGGACATAGAACAGAAGCACTAAACACGTTATTAGGCCAGTTAATTGGGATGCCCCATGAAACCATGACTCTAAACCTCCAAGCCAAGGAACCAAATCTTCTCAGGTGTTTGTTTTTACATAAGCAGCCTCAACAGCTACTTTTTTTGTGTGCGTGTGTCATAAATGTATCTATCACACAACTTTTGTCAATTCGACTTTTTACGGGTATACATCTTATTGACAGCAATTACAATAATTGGCTGTGCAACCCTACCCTTAATGAGATTTTTCCCTCACCATTAAGCCCCTCTTTATTTCTTCCTCCTGCCCCTGGTTACCACTAGTAAACTTTGATCTCTATACATTTGCCTTTTCTTGTCTTACTGTATAAGTGAGGTCATACTGTGTTTGTCCTTTTATGGTTGGCTTATTTTGCTTAGCATAATGTCTTCAAGCTCCAACCGTACATGCATCAAGACTTCATTTCTCTTGCTGGCTGAGTAGTATTCCTTTGTATGTATGTACCACATTTTTTTTATCCATTCATCTGTTGATGGGCATTTAGGTTGTTCCCACCTTTTGGCTATTGCGAATAGTGCTGTAGTGAACACTGGTGTATGAGTCTCTTTTTGAGTGTCTGCATTCAAATCTTTTGGGTATATACCTAGGGGTGGAATTGCTGGGTCATGTAATAGTCTAATTTTAGTTTTTTGAGGAACCACCACACTGTTTTCTGTAACAGCTGTACAGTTTTGCATTCCCACCAGCAATGGATAAGAGTGCCAATTTCCCCACATTCTTACCAACATTTACTTTCTCTCACTTTTTTTTTTGTAACCTTAGCCACGCTAATGGAGTGAAATGGCATCTCACCGTTGTTTTAATTTGCATCTCTCTGATGTCTAATGATGCTGAGCATCTTTTCTTGTGTTTGGTGGCCATTTGAATGTCCTCCTTGATGAAATGCCTATTCAAGTCCTTTGCCATTTTATGGTTAGGATATTTGTCTTTTTGTTGTTGAAGTTTTATATATATTTTGGTTATTAGATATTTGTCAGATATATGGTTTCCGAAGATATTCTTCGAGACAGTAGCTTGTCTTTTCACTTTTTTGGCAAAGTCTTTTGATGAGCAAAAGTTTTTTAATTTTTCTGAGGTACCATTTATTTATTTAGTCTTTTGCTATTTGTGGTTTTGTTATTAGATAATCCATTGCTGAAAGCTTGGCCTGATAGCATTGCTTCTGCTTGTTCTTTTAAGAATTTTATGGTTTTAGTTTACATATTTAGGTCCTTAATCCATTTCGAATTTGTTTTTGTATATGGTGTGAGGCATGGATCCTATTTCATTTTTCTGCGTGTGGAAATCCAGTTTTCCCAGCACCATTTATTGAAGAGAGTCTTCTTTTCCCATCAAATGTACTTAGCACCCTTTTTAAAAGTCAGTTGACTGTAGATGTGTGGGTTTATTTCTAGACTCTTGGTTCTATTCCATTGGTCTATCTATCTGTTGTTACACCAGTACCAGGCTGTTTTGATTCCTACAGCCGTATAGTATGTTTTAAAATCAGGAAGTATGAACCCTGCTTTGTTCTTCTCTTGCAAATTGCTTTAGCTACTCATGGCCTGTTGCCATTACATATACTTAACCACTGTGCCACCAGGGTTTCCATATAAAGTTGAGGTTTTGGTTTTTCTATTTCTGTAAAGAAGGCTGTTGTAGTATTTAGTGTACATGTCTTTCATCTTCATTAAATTTATTCCTAAGTGTAAGCATTTTGGTTTTTGGAATGCTATTGGAAATGGAATTGTTAATTCCCTTTTCAGGTTATTCACTGCTGATATGTAGAAACACAACTGATTTTTGCCTTTTGATCTTGTACCCTCCAACTTTGCTGAATTTTGTTAGCTTTAGTCTGTTTTTTATGGATTCTATGGAATTTTCTACATATAGAATCATGTCATCAGCAAATATAGATAGTTTTATGTCTTCTAATTTAGATGCCTTTATTTTTTTCTTGTCTAATTTTTCTGGCAAGGACTTCTTATACAATGTTGAAGAGCACTGGCAGAAGTAGGCATCTTTGTCTTGTTTCTGAGCTTAGGGGGAAAGCGTTAGTCTTTCACCGTTTCCGGAAATGCCCTCCATCACGTTAAGAAATTTTCCTTCTATTGCTAGTTTGCCGAGTATTTTTATCAGGAAAGGGTGTTGAGATTTGTCAAATGTTTTCACTGTGTCTATTGAGATGATCGAGGTTTTTTGTTTTTTTTCTTCATTCTATTAAAGTGGTATATTATTACATTAATTGATTTTTCTTATATTGAACCACTTTTGTATTCCTGGGATAAAGCTTCTTGGTCCTGGTGTATAGTCCTTTTAATGTGCTGTTCAATTTTATTTGCTAATATTTTGTTGAGGATTTTTGCATCTATCTTCATAAGGAATATTGGTCTCTAGTTTTCTTGTGATATCTTTGTCTGGCTTTGGTATCAGGATAATGCTGGCTTCATAGAATATATTAGAAAGTGTCCCCTCCTCTTCTATTTTTTGGAAGCGTTTGAGTAGGGTAGGTGTTAATTCTTTTTTTAAAATTGTACTTTAGGTGAAAGTTTACAGAGCAAATTAGTTTCCCATTAAACACAGTTAATAAACAAATCATTTTGTGACGTTGGTTGCCAACCCTGTGATATGCCAACACGCCCCTTCTCCACCCTGGGTTCCGTGTTTCCTGTTTCCATTCATCCAGTTTTCCTGTTCCTTCTTGTCTTCACATCTTTGCTTTTGTCTGGTGTGCTCATCAGTCTTGTATACATGATTGAACTACAAAGCACATTCCTCATGTGTGTTATTGTTTGCCATATAGATCTGTCTGATCTTTGGCTAAAGGGTGAACCTCAGGAGTAATTTCAGTACTGAGTTAAAAGGGTGTCCAGGGACCATACTCTTGGGATTTACTCCAGTTTCTCAGACCAGCAAGCCTGAGGTTTGTGTGTGTGCGGGTATGTGGGTGTGAATTTTGTTCTACATTTTTCTCCTGCTGTGTCCAGGATCCTCAGTTGTGACCCCTGTCAGAGCAGTCAGTGGTGGCAACCAGGCAACATCTAGCTGTTCTGGGCTCAGGCTGGTGGAGGTTGTGGTAGTTGTGGTCCCTTAGTCCTTTGGATTAACCTTTCCCTTGTGTCTTTGGTTTTCTTCATTCAGCTTGCTCCAGCCAGGATGGCACCAGTACTTGTATCTTAAATGGCCACTCACAGGCTTTTAAGACCTGGACCCTACTCACCAAAGTAGGATGTACAACATTTACTTTATAGACCATGTTATGCCAATTTAACTAGATTTTTTTTTTTTTCCCCAAAATCATGGTCCCCAGCCCTCAGCCCAGTAGCTCAGTCCCTCAAGGCATTGGGATGTGTCTGTGAAGCTTCTATGACGTTGCCCTGGTCAAGCTGTGTGTTAATTCTTTTTTAAATATTTAGTAGGTTTCACCAGTAAGGAAACCCTGGTGGCATAGTGGTTAAGAGCTATCTATGGCTGCTGACCAAAAGGTCAGCAGTTCAGATCCACCAGGCGCTCCTTGAAAACTGTATGGGGCAGTTCTACTCTGTCTTATAGGGTCACTATGAGTCGGAATCGACTCAGCGGCAGCGGATTTGGTTTGGTTTGCTTTGGCTCATCAGTAAAGCTACCTGGTCATTGACTCTTCTTTGTTGGGAGTCTGTATGATTTTATTTTGAAGTAATTAACATTTGTGGTAATTAAAGGAATATACAATGATGAATATTGGCTAACTAATAGAATTCTAAAACTATGAGATCAAATAACTATGTTATAGTGAAAATAAGCAAAATAAAATACTTGTAGAAAGTTGATCATCACATGAAACTCAACAAAGCATTATTTTGAAAGGCCTCTAGAAGCAATGTAATTTTTTGGGGGGGGGTGAAAATAAAAACAGCAAAACATACATCCGTTTAGTAGTTTTTATATGTGCAGTTCACTGCCAAAGCTTGCGTACATCACATTGTATCATCATCCTCACTGTCTCTGCCCATGTTGTTTCACCACCGTTAACTTAGACTCTCTGCCCCTTAAACCTCTCATCTGTGCTTTAGGGTTACTGTTGTCAGTTTGGTGTCATATAGATAATTCTTTAAAAGAGCACAATACACAAGGCAAACATTCCTTACTAATTGAACTAAAGTGTTGTTATTTTGAAAATGACTTCATGGGATAGTTTTGATTCAAGGTTTAAAAATTGTTTCTAGGCAATGAATTCAGGGATTCTCCTGGTCTCAATGGATCCAGTAAGTCTGGTTTCCATGAGAACTTGAATTTCTGTTTCACATTTTTCTTCCTTTTGATCAGGAGCTATCTGTTGACTCCTTTATTGAAATGTTCAATAATGGTAGTTGGTCACCATCCATTTCTGGTCTCCTGGTGAAGGAGACAGTAGTTCATGGATACAATTAAGCCTACAGTCCATTTCCTTAGAGAATATAAGTTTGTACTATATTAAATGTATTTGTGGCTAAGAAGTAAGCCTCGATTAGAATAGAAGGTAGTGTTTTAAATTAAAACCATGACCATAATACAATGAAACTTCTAGAGCAGCACTGTAATAGAACTATCTGGTGAGCTACAAGTATAATTTTAAATTTTCCCATAGCACATTTTAAAAATTAAAAGAAACCAGTGAAATCAATTTTAATAATATATTTTAATTCTGTATATCCAAGATATCATTTCGACATGTAACCAATATAAAAATTATTAATGAGATATTTTGTCTTCTTTTTTATACTAAGTTTTTAAAATTCAGTGTGTGTTTTACTCTTACAGCACATCACAAGTTAGACAACCCACACTGCTTAATAGTCACATGTGGCTAGTGATTGTTGTTTTGGATATCACAGTTCTAGAGGATATATAAAGGTTTGGAACGACAATAGATGTTCATCACAGTTGTGAAACTGGTATTTCTCTCAACAGATTAGTACTGATTCTTTAGGGACAACAGCTTATATTAAGCCTTTTGTTCTGAACCCAATATGTATTATGTAAGTAGACCTCATTGGTATTCACTTATAAATTTTCTGAGCCATTAGAGAGTTAACTATAGATACCACTACATTAAACCTCTAGTTACTTCAGCAGATATCACCTAAAATTTAACAGTGATAACAATACTATTATCAAATATACAGTCTATATTCAATTTCCCCAGTTGTCCCAATAATGTCCTTTACAGCTAACCCCTCCCTCCAACCAGAATCCAGTTAAGTATCACATTGCATTTATTTGTCGTGTTGCTTCTGTTTCCTTTTATCTAGAAAAATTCTCAACCTTTTAACTTTTATATTCTGTCTTTTTTGACTGACCAGAAATGGGATCCAGGCCAATTGTTTTGTAGATTGTAGTGTTCTTAGGGCATCATACCAGAGGACATATTATGCCATTTTGTCCCATTGTTTGTAATGTTAAATTGGATCATTTGGTGTCTGCCGGATATCTCCATTTTAGAGGTACTGCATCTTTCCTTTTGCAATCAATAAGTACTCTGTGGAGTGATGTTTTGAGACTATGAATATCCTGTTGCCAACTGTCTACACTACACAGTTTTAGCACACATCGATGATTCTTGCCTGAGTCAGTTACTATCATGGAAACTGTAAACTGTTGATTTTCATTCTTCCTACATTTGTTATAAGTGATATCCTACTGTAAAGAAAATCTTCCCTTACAGCCCCCTACACACTTTATTTTGTTATTTCTTCATATCAGATGGGCTTATGGATCTTTTCTTACTCTGTGTTATGCAATCCATTCCTATCTTTATTCATTTTTGGACACATGCTAGGAAATACTGTTTAAAAAAAAATTGTGACTTCATATTGATACCTCTAATTCTAATCTCATACCACAGAGTTCTTTCTCTCTTTCCTCCATTCCATAGTTGTGTTTCTCTATTCCAATAGTGAGAAAGGACCCTGGTTCCCAACAACATCGTTATATTTACTTACTCTGTTGTACAGTAAACACAGATTGTGAGGATGGCACAGGAACAGGCAACGTTTAGTTCTGTTATACGTAAGGTTGCTGTTAGTCGGAGCCAATTGGATGGCACCTAACGACAACAACAATACAATACACACAAAATAGTTTCTTGTTACACCAATACCACTGCTGACAAAAACTTTTACAAGTTTGTAAAGTTTGAGAATTATTTACTGGAAGTGTAGCTTATTATGTTCAAAAGTTATATGGGTTACTTTTTTTTTTAGTTTGATTATGTTATCATTTGATATAAACGTAGTTAGTTGCATTGTTTATATTCAGTATTAGAACTTTTCCTCCCATCGTTGTTGATTTATTTTCGTTTTTTGACTATGTAAAGCATTAACATAGTTCAAAAGGCAAAGCCATAAAAAAACAGATACTCAGATCCCTTCCCTATGCTTTCCATACCATTCTTGCCCACCTGTTGTATAGGTGATCAGTTTATCCTACCTGTATTGCTGTTTGCAAAAATCAGCAGCTCCGTATACATCCTTATATATCTGGGCTTTTTCATTGTTTGTTTTGTTTTCATATTTTTGTAGGTATATCTTCGGGGTAAATCCCTAAAAGTAGGATTGCTGATAAATGCATAAACAGATGGGTAGTTTTGTTAGATATCCCCAAATCTCCTCTAAAGGGAGTACACAATTTTCTCACTCCTACCAGCAACGTATAAGAGTATCCTTCTCCACAACTATGTCAATAGTGTGTTGCCAAGCTTTTGAATTTTTGCCAATCAGATAGGTAAGAATGATATTTTAGTGTATTTAAAATTTTTGTTTATCTTACAACAAGTGAAATTGAGAAGCTTTTTTTGTGTGTTTAAGCATCATTTGTATATCCGTTTTCATGAAGTATCTGTTCTAACCTTTTATCCAGTTTTTTAATGAGTATTTGGTCTTTTTATGCCCCTTGTTTTGTAGTTCTTTCTTATTAGGGATATTAGGTCTTTGTCTGAGATATGTGTTGCAGATATTTTCTTTTAGTATATATTGGTCTTTTGGCTTTGTTTATGGTATGTTGCCAACAACATTGCATTTTTAAGGATGAAATAATAAATATTAACACACGTGAGTGTGAATGAACAAGCATTAAAGATACTCTCAAAGAAAAGTTTAAATTGAATCTTATTTGGATATCTCAAGGGATTTCTGAGAAACATGGATATGTTATTGTATCTACTAACATGTTTTGTTAAAATGTCATTAACTTGATGCCAAATGTTAGAGTTTATTTTCTAAAAAATTAAAAATAAGAAAACAGCTTCAATGAAAAATAAAGGTGGCTAGGTATAATTATATAACTATATAAAGATATAAATTTATAATATGAGAATTTAACAACCAGAGAATTTAATTTTGGGGAATAATTTTACAATTTGTTCTTTTCTCTCATTAAATTGGAAAAGAGAAGTTTTTTCTTGAAATAAATAGATTTCCCTGAAAAGGATTAAATTGGTTTTCTTGAGAGAATTTAAGAAAATTGAATCTATTTATTGGGATATAAAAGAAATAATTTCATGGAGTTTACTTAATACAAAATTAGAGAAGAATTAATTTTACCATTGATTTAGAATGTGTGAAGTATTGAAAAAAAATCTCCATTATGTTACAGCTTTTGACTATAGCTTAGAAAATATTAATTTAGAATTTTATTCTGGAGTGAACTCAGTAAAAGAATATATCAGTTTTCACCCAGTGCTTTTTTAAAGCTCTTTTTAGAAATAACGTCAAGTTCCAAAATCCATTTATTTTTGTTTCATTTAATTTATTCTGAATTTTAACAGGAAAATTATGAAACCAGAAATAACAATTGCCTAAAAATGAAGTTTGCATCCGATATAGTTATAATTTTTTTTGCAGTAAGAATCACTTTAAAATAATCTTTTTGTGATTTAGGAGAATTTGAAATTATTGAGTATGTACTTTTTCTTTTAAGGAAAAAAATCCTATTTTATAAAAGGATACTTGGTGAAGTGGTATGGTCTTGCCACCCTGTCCTCCTTTTCATTTCATAGGCTCACCAACGTTTCTGCCTCAGAGTCTCTGTACTTGCTCTGCCTTTTGCCTGAGTATTTTCACCCTGGCATAGCTGGTCTTTTCTTGTCTCAGCTTAAATGTTGCTTGCCATAAGAGGCCTTTCCTCATTACCCTATCTAAAAATCACTGTCTGTTATAGCACTTTTTGATATATTACCCTTTTGTATCACAATCTGAATTTACCTGGCTTAATTAGATATGTATTTATGGAGCCTTGGTAGTGCAGTGGTTAAGAGCTCAGCTGCTAACTAAAAGGTAAGCAGTTCGAATCCACCAGCTGCTGCTTGGAAACACTATGGGTCAGTTCTACTCTGTCCTATAGGGTCACTATGAGTTAGAATCAACTTCACAGCAACAGGTTTCATTTTACTTATGTAATTTATTTGTCTCCTGTATCCCTCCTTTTCCATGAATGCTTTGAAAATAATTGTTTAGTGAATAAATGAATATAAATTCTTTCGCAAGCCATAGCCAAACAGATTTAAGATAGATCCAGAAATGCCTTTTCTTTTTCTGTGGCTGCACAAAGCAACAGTGTCGTGGTGAACTTGCCTTTCTTGCCCCTTATAATTGGTCAGTATTTCATGTTTAGTGTAGGTTGTTAGCTATTGTTTCAGTATGTATTTTTCAGTTAGTTTGTAAAAAAGAGAAGGAAACATCCCTACTGCTGCCTTAGAAAGTAACCAAAAAGACTTTCATTCTAATTTTTTTAATCATAAAACTGTTCAAATATACACAGAGAAAATCCCCCGTAGACCACAATCCAGATTCAGTTATCAGTGTTTTGCCTCATTTTAAAATTTAAGTTATATTCCTTGTTTCTTTCAGTTAAAACAAATTTTTAGAACACTACTATATGGATAATGATGTATGTAATTTGATTTTTGTGCATTATAGCTTGGAAACCACTTACTACAGTAGTTTCACAAGCTATACCAAAGTTTCCTCGTCTGAACCAGGATTCTCCTCAACAGGTAAAAAAATTTTTTTTTTCTATCAGTATATTCTTGTAGTTTGATATGGCATAGTCTGTAATTTTTAATGGAATTATACTAATATAGAGGTTCCCAAGCTATTTCAGTTCATGGCCCTTTTGTATTTCAGTACTTTTTCACAGCATCCTTGGGCCAGAAGAAATAACTTACAGTTCTTTTTATTAAATAGTTAATAGGTAGTATTTAACAACTTAGTATTTTTTAGTGGGTTTAGTAGGTATTTATACCCTAATAATTTAGTAAGCATTTTATTTTTAAATGAACACAGTTACTTACTAATGGAATGAGTGCATCTATTGGGCACTGCACAACTTCTCAAACCTTGGAATAGATGAGACAACATCACTCCATTTCTTGTTCAACATTGATTTTCCCACAGGAATTGCTTTTTATTTTGGCAACCCCCTCAAGCCCAGCTTCACGAAGACATGATGCCATAAAAAGAAATGAAATAAAGTCTAATGTTGAAACAGAACTCCTTTGACTTAATTCATTCAGTGTCCAACAGATAATTGAGACTCTGTTCTCCTCAAAATTAAAACATTTTGTGGAAGCCCTGTGAGATCACTGTGTACCTCAGGGTACCTTGATGCACGGTTTGAGGACCGTGGTAGTAATATAAAAAACAAGTACTGCTAACTAGGATGAACTGGAATTTTGCAATAGTTTGGATTAGTGTTTCTCAGTGAGGATGCCACTAGCATTTTTGAAGGGACAGTTCTTTCATTATGTGGCATAGCCCTTTCTAGTGGACATATGTGAAAGGAAATGAAATGTTTTATTTGCATCTTTATTTTTCATATTACTGGTCTTTTTTTTTTTTTCCCCTCTCCAATAACCTTGATTTTTCTTCCTTTTTAAATAGCAAAAAAAAAGGTGAAGAAAAAATAAAACTTACCCTATCACCCACCCAGAGATATTCATTGTTAATATTACCATTTCCAGCTTTTTCTTTGCCTATTTTTAAAAATATGGTTAGATTGATAAGTATACGGTATAGTCTTTCCCCTTTGTATCATATTTTTTCACATTATTAAAACATCTTCTTAAACATACCTTTTGAAGATTGCTTAACATTCCATCATATGGCTACCCTATACTTTTGATAGAAAGTTCCTATTTTGGATATTTTGATGGTTTCCAGCATTTTACTGTTATAAATAATACTTGAGTAAGTGTTTTTGTACATAAATCATTATTTAAACTATTTCTTTATATTTGATTGTCAGAAGTAGAATTGATTGTTTATTCTTGATACGTATTGCCAAGTCTAAAATTTTAATATTTTACAATACGAACGTTTATTTCACTTCATTCTTCCCAGTACTGTTAAGAGCCTTTTAAATTCTTGCTAAGTGTTAATAGTATGTTATTAACATTTTAGCCTTTATTTTTTGGATTGTGAGTGGTGACGTTCGTGTATTACTTGTATCTATTGAAAATTTACATTTGTGTTTTATAAATTACAATTGCCTTTTGGTGTTCTTCTATTCCTAAGATGCTGAAAGAAAGTGAAGTTGAACTGAATGAGCCACTTGAGTCCTTGCAGGTAAGTTATCTTTTAAAATACAAAGTGACCAGAAATTATATAATTTTTAAGTTTGCATTGTATATTGTCAGCTTTCAAACTCATTAATAGTTACCCCTAATCTGGCCTGCTGTCTTTTGTAGAAATGTCCTGTGTGCTTAGTATGGTTTGGTTAAATAACAAATCCTTCATCCTAAAGCTGACTTTGTAAATTAAGCCAAGAATTGTCACTGAAAGTTGAATCTGCAGCTCTGTTGCCAGACACAGAACAGAACAAAACAAAGTCTGTGTTGTGGTGACTTGTCGTTTTTAACCCAAAATCAAGTATAAAATAAAATCAAGTATATAAATTCATAAATAACCAGCAACTGCATAATTTAGCCTAACAATGATCACTTTCTTATTGTTATTTTTCCTTGGAAAAATAGGGGTTAAACTTTTTATACGACAGTTATTATAAAGTATAAACTGCAAATAAACCCCATCATTTTTTTCCACTAGAATGAGTCGTCATTTAAAATATCTCACGTTGTTAACAATTACATGTAATCTCACAGTAATGAAATAGGCCGTACATTCTTTTGAAAGAAAAATTATATCTGTTTTTAACATTAAAATAGGAGTGCATTTGCACTTTTGCAACAGCTCTTTCCTCCCACAACTCTCAGAAACAGCCTGTTTATGTATATTGGTGGTGGAAGGAACTTCTAAAACTTAAAGTTAGGGTGCTCTTGGAAAGTACACTTAATGCCACCCCTGCCTTATTTCTGTAAGTATAATTAGCTACACATAACGAAGGAGCCATTTTATCCGTGAAAGTACTATGGTAATCAATTTTTAAAACTCATTATGTTAAAAAATTCTGTTTCTAAAATATGAGATGAAAGTTTTCAGGAACTACTTGGTTGGCAGTTGAGCTTATATGTAGTATCATTATTTGAAGAATTACACTACCTCTTCTGAGAAAGTATTTTTCTCTCCATATTTCTTAAATGTAAAAAAAAGAAGTACTACAATTGAATTCATTTTTTTAAGCCAATCTAATTCATATAAAAAAATAGTCATTTTATATAGTTACTTGAACTAAAAATGACTAGTTACTACTGTATATATCTTCTGTTTTATGATTGTTAGAAAGATGATTCATTCTTTTTTGTTATCCAGTTTACAATTTTTTTCTCCTTGGATTTCATGCAAATTTTTAAATTAAATCATCTTCCCTTGCAGAAGTATTAGGTTTGATGTGTGATTTATTATATACCCAAGCAATTTTTCTAGTGTTAAAAACTTCAGTTAAAATTTTAGAATCTGAATTTTCTAATGTGTTGGGTTTTAAAAATTAGTTAGCATAGTACCCTATCTGCTAGAGCACTTCTTCATCATATATATATATATATACACACACACACGTATGCATACACATATAGAGGGAGAAGCAAGATGAAGATGACCTTAAACATATTTTCAAGGGCAAACATAACTTTTTAAGTTTGGGAGTATTTTTTTCCATCAAACTTATGAACCACCTGCAAAGCTATCCTAACTATTGTACTTATTGATATTTTATCCTAGTTCTTTACCTTGGGAAGTGAAGAAAAGAATCATTTTCTAGCTGTTATTCCTAAACAAATAGAGACCAGTAACCCTAAGGTAAAATTTATGAAGATCTGTGATTTTTGAACCCACTGTATTTTCCTGTTATTTATCTCCACGAGTATCAGAGTTTTCATAGGCAGAAGGTTAGTGAGCATAATGAATTAGCATCATTTTTAAGAACAAGAGAAACTAAGTATTTAATGACTCCTATCACCTTTTTTTGGTCTTGAATCTTTTCTCTGCTAGTAATGAGCTAATAATGCAGTGTATGCAGTATCCGTATATATATATATATATATATATAGGATACCCTAGGGATAGACACAAAGCCATGTAAAGTACAATTAATGAATGTTCTGTGAAGAACAAAATTGTAGTCTACTCCACCACTTCTACTTCTGACTGAATATACAGAAGAGTATGTAACTTAAGCTCTAAATAGTACTATCTAAACCCTGTTGCCATGGAGCTGAATTCCGATTATAGCTACCCTGTCGGACAGAGTAGAATTGCCTCATTGGGTTTCCAAGGCTGTACTCTTTACTACCACATCTCTCTGCCATGGAGTAGCTGGCAGATTAGAACCTCCAGCCTTTCAGTTAGCAGCCAAGCACTTTAGCCACTGTGTCATCAGGGCTCCTTAGAAGTATCTAGTCCACATCAAAAAGTGATAGAGACAACAGCATATAGATGGTTGCTTTTTGTAAATAGTGATGCTGTTCCTAAAGCCCAGCAGACCTCTGAGAGAGATCTACCTGGCAGCATAGAAGACAAGGCACCTATTTGCTTGTGGGTCATATGCATTCCCCATCAAACAAAACAAATATTCAGAGTCTTTAACAGTTGAGACTTGTTTAAATTGAAATGTATACATTTTTAATTTCAGAAGAATGTTTTCAACAAAAGTCGTATGTTAGGAGCATTTTGGATTTGATTTTCCTTTCAAATCTAGAATCTTCATTTTAAAATAGGAGCATGTTCAGATGATAAATTATTGCCATTTGGTTAATCCATCCCTTGGAAATACGTTAATCCTTTATGTACATTCCTTTGGCTGTATTGGCAATCTTATTTTTCCATATTGTGGGTAAGTTTTGTCACCTAGTGTGGAGTAAAAATCCTAGAACCCTCAAGGGGGCAGCAGAGAAAACTATTTGAAATGTGAGAACAGATGGAGTCTCTGCCTGGATGAAAGAACTTTTCTGAGGGTACATAGCCTGCACTGGAGTCACGCTCATGCTTCTTATATGCTAAGCACCATGTTAAATATAAGTAATAACAAAACAAAAACATCTCTGCCCTTAAGGAGCTTACACTACAGTGTGTATACAGATACAAGTAGATTTCATTGGAGTGCAATGTAATAAGTGCATAATAGAAAGTTGTGTAACAGTGGAAACATAAAGAAGCAACCAAATCTTTCTGGCTTTATTAGTCCATTATTACTTTATTCATTCCTATGCACATAGTAAAATAATTCATACTTGTTAATGTTGAACTTGAATGCACTTAAATCAATACACTCTAAAAATTTTACTCTTAGCATTTGTTTTAGGGTTCCTGGTTTTCAGCATTACTTCTATTAAATATTTACAGTAGATAATATTTAATAGAAAGCTGAATTATGTATTACTGTTTATGTATATACATTGTGAATGTATATGCCAATATGTCCTTATGTAGTTCTCATTTTTAATTATTTACCTGTAGCTTGTTGAGTTTCAAGGGCACCAAGTGAAAGGATCAGCTACTAGTGCTGTGATGGTCAGAGGACACAGCTCACAGCTAGGATGCAGTCTGTTTCCAGATAGCATTGAGCATGAAAACTTCATGACAGACTCTTGTTTTCCAACTTCAAATTGCATGCAGATTGACTTCTTGCAGGTGAAAGTAATTCTTATAGTTATATCTTGCTCAATCACATATACACTCTAAAGAGAGTATAATTAGCTAAATCTTTATATGGTTATAAGTTAAAAAGAAGTCCAGTATATTCAAAAGAAGCATAATGTCTTAGATCAAGCTATGTAACACAAAAATATTTTATTTAAAGTACTTTCTGTTGTGATCATCCTTCATTTTTGCATAATGCTGACTTTCGCATAATGACCTGGTCTTTGGAACCGGAGTGGGTATACTCATTGTCAGTTGCATGTTTTCCAAATATCTTCCTCCACTCTGGCTATCTTTTCGCTTTTAATGGTGTCTTTAGTTAAATAAGAGTTTATAATTTTTTTTTAATTATTTTTATTGTGCTTTAAGTGAAAGTTTACAAATCAAGTCAGTCTCTCACACAAAAACCCATATACACCGTGCTACACACTCCCAATTACTCTCCCGCTAATGAGACAGCCCACTATCTCCCTCCACTCTTTTTCATGTCCATTTAGCCAGCTTCTAATCCCCTCTACCCTCTCATCTCCCCTCCAGGCAGGAGATCCCAACATAGTCTCCAGTGTCCACCTGATCCAAGAAGCTCACTCCTCACCAGCATCCCTCTCCAACCCATTGTCCAGTCCAATCCATGTCTGAAGAGTTGGCTTCGGAAATGGTTCCTGTCCTGGGCCAACAGAAGGTCTGGGGGCTGTGACCACCGGGATCCTTCTAGTCTCAGTCAGACCATTAAGTCTAGTCTTATGAGAATTTGGGGTCTGCATCCCACTGCCCTCCTGCTCCCTCAGGGGTTCTCTGTTATGTTCCCTGTCAGGGCAGTCATCGGTTGTAGCCCGGCACCATCTAGTTCTTCTGGTCTCAGGATGATGTAGTCTCTGGTTCATGTGGCCCTTTCTGTCATTTGGGCTCGTAATCGCCTTATATCGTTGGTGTTCTTCATTCTCCTTTGATGCAGGTGGGTTGAGCCCAACTGATGCATCTTAGATGGCTGCTTGCTAGCGTTTAAGACCCCAGATGCCGCTCTTGAAAGTGGGATGCAGAATGTTTTCTTAATAGATTTTATTATGCAAATTGACTTAGATGTCCCCTGAAACCATGGTCCCCAGACCCCTGCCCCTGCTATGCTGGCCTTCGAAGCATTCAGTTTATTCAGGAAACTTCTTTGCTTTTGGTTTAGTCCAATTGTGCTGACCTCCCCTGTATTGTGTGCTGTCTTTCCCTTCACCTAAAGTAGTTCTTATCTACTATCTAATTAGTGAATGCCCCTCTCTCACCCTCCCCCCCCTTCTCGTAACCACAAAAGGATGTTTTCTTCTCAGGTTAAACTATTTCTCAAGTCCTTATGATAGTGCTCTTATACAATATATGTCCCTTTGCAACTGACTAATTTTACTCAGCATAATGCCTTCCAGGTTCCTCCATGTTATGAAATGTTTCACAGATTCCTCACTGTTCTTTATTGATGCATAGTATTCTGTTGTGTGAATATACCATAATTTATTTATCCGTTCATCCGTTGATGGGCACCTTGGTTGCTTCCATCTTTTTGCTATTGTAAACAGTGCTCCAGTAAACATGGGTGTGCATATATCTGTTCATGTAAAGGCTTTTATTTCTCTAGGATATATTCCAAGGAGTAGGATTGCTGGATCGTATGGTAGTTCTATTTCTAGCTTTTCAGGGAAGTGCCAAATTGATTTCCAAAGTGGTTGTACCATTTTACATTTCCACCAGCAGTGTATAAGTGTTCCAATCTATCCACAGCCTCTCCAACAGTGATTATTTTGTGTTTTTTGGATTAATACCAGCCTTGTTGGAGTGAGATGAAATCTCATTGTAGTTTTGATCTGCATTTCTCCAGTGGCTAATGATCGTGAACATTTCCTCATATATCTGTTAGCTACCTGAATGTCTTCTTTAGTGAAGTGTCTATTCATATCTTTTGCCCATTTTTTAATTGGGTTATTTGTCTCTTTGCAGTTGAGTTTTTGCAGTATCATGTAGATTTTAGAGATCAGGCGCTGATCAGAAATGTCATAGCTAAAACCTTTTTCCCAGTCTGTAGGTAGTCTTTTTACTCTTTTGGTGAAGTCTTTGGATGAACATAGATGCTTGATTTTTAGGAGCTCCCAATTATCTAGTTTTTCTTCTACATTCTTTATAATGTTTTGTATACTGTTTATGCCATGTATTAGGGTTCCTAACATTGTCCCTATTTTTTCTTTCATGATCCTTATCGTTTTAGATTTTATATTTAGGTCTTTGATCCATTTTGAGTTAGTTTTTGTGCGTGGAGTGAAGTATAGGTCTTGTTTCATTTTTTTGTAGATGGATATCCAGTTATGCCAGCAAGATTTGTTAAAAAAGACTGCCTTTTCCCCATTTAACTGTTTTGGGGCCTTTGTCAAATATCAACTGCTCATATGTGGATGGATTTATGCCTGGATTCTCAATTCTGTTGCATTGGTCCATGTATCTGTTGTTGTACCAGTACCAAGCTGTTTTGACTACTGTGGTGGTATAGTAAGTTCTAAAGTCAGGTAAAGTAAGGCCTCCCACTTTGTTCTTCTTTTTCAGTAATGCCTTATTTATCCGGGGCCTCTTTCTCTTCCATATGAAGTTGGTGATTTGTTTCTCCATCTCATTAAAGAATGTGGTTGGGATTTGGATCAGAATTGCATTAAATGTATAGATCGCTTTTGGTAGAATAGACATTTTTATAATGTTAAGTCTTCCTATCCACGAGCAAGGTATGTTCTTCCACTTATGTAAGCCTCTTTTGGTTTCTTGCAGAAGTGTACTGTAGTTTTCTTTGTATAAGTCTTTTACATCTCTGGTAAGATTTATTCCTAAGTATTTTATCTTCTTGGGGGCTACTGTAAATGGCATTGATTTGTTGATTTCCTCTTTGATGTTCTTTTTATTGGTGTAGAGGAATCCAGCTGATTTTTGTATGTTTATTTTGTATCCCGATACTCTGCTGAACTCTTCTATTAGTTTCAGTAGTTTTCTGGAGCATTCCTTAGGGTTTTCTGTGTATAAGATCATGTCATCTGTAAATAGAGATACTTTTACTTCTTCCTTGCCAATCTGGATGCCCTTTATTTCTTTATCTAACCTAATTGCTCTGGTTAGGACTTGCAGCTCAATGTTGAATAAGAGTGGTGATAAAGGGCATCCTTGTTTGGTTCCCGATCTCAAAGGGAATGTTTTCAGGTTCTCTCCATTTAGGGTGGTACTGGCTGTTGGCTTTGTACAAATGCCCTTTATTTTGTTGAGGAATTTTCCTTCTATTCCTATTTTGCTGAGAGTTTTTATCATGAATGAGTGTTGAACTTTGTCAAATGCCTTTTCTGCATCAATCGCTAAAATCATGTGATTCTTTTCTTTTGTTTTATTTGGTGGATTACATTAATTGTTTTTCTAATGTTGAACCATCCCTGCATACCTGGTATGAATCCCACTTGGTCATGGTGAATTATTTTTTTGATATGTTGTTGAATTCTATTGGCTAGAATTTTGTTGAGGATTTTTGCACTTATATTCATGAGGGATATAGGTCTATAATTTTCTTTTCTTGTGGTGTCTTTACCTGGTGTTGGTATCAGGGATATGGTGGCTTCATAGAAAGAGTTTGGTAATAGTCTGTCTTTTCTATGCTCTGAAATACTTTTAGTAGTAGTGGTGTTAACTCTTATCTGAAAGTTTGGTAGAACTCTGCAGTGAAGCCATCCAGACCAGGGCTTTTTTTTTGTTGGGAGTTTGTTGATTACGTTTTCAATGTCTTCTTTTGTTATGGGTCTATTTAGTTGTTCTATCTCTGTTTGTGTTAGTTTAGGTAGGTAGTGTGTTTCTAGGAATTCATCCATTTCTTCTAGGTTTTCAAATTAGTTTGAGTATAGTTTTTCATTGTAGTCTGATATGATTCTTTTAATTTCAGTAGGGTCTGTTGTAATATCACCCCTCTCATTTCTTATTCGGGTTATTTGCTTCCTCTCCTGTTTTTTCTTTCGTCAGTTTGGCCAGTGGTTTATCAATTTTGTTGATTTTTTCAAAGAACCAGCTTTTGGTCTTATTAATTCTTTCAATTGTTTTTCTGTTTTCTATTTCATTTAGTTCAGCTCTAATTTTTATTATTTGTTTTCTTCTGGTGTCTGTTGGTTTCATTTGTTGCTCTCTTTCTATTTGTTCAAGTTGTAGGGATAGTTCTTTTATTTTGGCCCTTTCTTCTTTTTGGATGTGTGCGTTTATTGATATAAACTGACCTCTGAGAACCACTTTTGCTGTGTCCCAAAAGTTCTGATAGGAAGTGTTTCCATTCTCATTGGGTTGTATGAATTTCTTTATTCCGTCCTTATTGTCTTCTATAATCCCAGTGTTTTTTGAGCAGGGTATTTTTCAGTTTCCAAGTGTTTGGTTTCTTTTCCCTGCTTTTCCTGTTATCGATTTCCACTTTTATGGCCTTATGATCAGAGAAGATGCTTTGTAATATTTTATTTTTTAGATTCTGCTAAGGCTTGCTTTATGGCCTAATGTGTGGTCTATTCTAGAGAATGTTCCATGTGCACTGGAACAGAAAGTATAGTTGGTTGCTGTTGGGTGGAGTGTTCTGTATACGTCTATGAGGTCAAGTTGGTTAATAGTGGCATTTAGATCTTCCGTGTCTTTATTGAGCTTCTTTCGGGATGTCCTGTCCTTCACCAAAAGTGGTGTGTTGAAGTCTCCTACTGTTATTGTGGAGCTGTCTATCTCACTTTTCAATGCTGATGGAGTTCGTTTTATGTATCTTGCAGCCCTGTCATTGGGTGCATAAATATTTAATATGGTTATATCTTCTTGGTGTGTTGTCCCTTTAATCATTATATAGTGTCCTTCCTTATGCTTTATGATGGATTTAACTTTAAAGTCTATTTTGTCAGAAATTAATATCGCCACTCCTGCTCTTTTTTGATTGTTGTTTGCTTGATATATTTTTTTTCCATCCTTTGAGTTTTAGTTTGTTTGTGTCTCTAAGTCTAAGGTGTGTCTCTTGTAGGCAGTGTATAGATGGAGCTTGTTTTTTAATCCATTCTGCCACTGTCCGTCTCTTTATTGGTGCATTTAGTCCATTTACATTCAGGGTAATTATGGATAGGTATGAATTTAGTGCTATCATTTTGATGTCTTTTTTTGTGTGTTGTTGACACTTTCTTTTTCCCACTTGATTTTATGTGCTGAGTAGATTTTCTTTGTATATTGTCCTTTCCTTATATTTGTTTTTATTGATTTTGTTTCTGCTGAGTCTGTATTTTTCCCTTGTATTTTATTTTGATGAGTAGGATAGTTTTTCTCCTTTGTGGCTACCTTATTATTTACCCCTATTTTTCTAAACTTAAAAGTAACTTTTATTTCTTTGTATCGCCATATCTTCCTCTCCATATGGAAGGTGTATTATTACATTTCTTAGTCCCTCTTTATTATTTAAATGTTGTCTTCTTTTATATAGTAACATTGCTGTTACCCTGTTTGGGGCTTTTTTTTTTTTAATAATCTTGCTTTGTGTTTTTGGATTCCCCTATCTGGGTTGACTTCTGTTTGCTCTGCCCAGTGTTCTAATGTTGGGTTGATAGCTGATATTATTGATTTCCTAGCCAAAGAACTCCCTTTAGTATTTCTTGTAGTTTTGGTTTGGTTTTTATGATTTCCCTAAACTTGTGTTTATCTGGAAATGTCTTAATTTCACCTTCACATTTAAGAGACAGTTTTGCTGGATATATGATTCTTGGCAGGCAATTTTTTTCCTTCAATTTTTTTAATATGTCATCCCATTGCCTTCTTGCCTGCATGGTTTCTGCTGAGTAGTCCAAGCTTATTCTTATTGGCTCTCCTTTGTGGGTGACTTTTCGTTTATCCCTCGCTGCTCTTATAATTCTCTCTTTATCTTTGGTTTTGGCAAGTTTGATTATAATATGTCTTGGTGACTTTCTTTTAACATCTACCTTACGTGGAGTTCGATGAGCATCTTGGATAGATATCTTCTCATCTTTCACAATATCAGGGAAGTTTTCTGCCAACAAATCTTCAACAATTTTCTCTGTATTTTCTGTTATCCCTCCCTGTTCTGGTACTCCAGTGACTCGTAGGCTATTTCTCTTGATAAAGTCCCACATGATTCTTAAGTTTTCTTCATTTTTTCAAGTTCTTTTTTCTGATTTTTCTTCAAATATATTAGTGCCAAGTGATTTACCTTCGAGTTCAGAAATTCTAGCTTCTACTTGCTCAGTTCTACTCTTCTGACTTTCTATTGAGTTGTCTAATTCTGTAATTTTATTGTTAATCTTCTGAATTTCTGATTGCTGTCTATTTATTTTTCCAGCTTGTTAAACTTCTTATTATGTTCCTGAATAATCTTTCTAATTTCTTCAGTTGCTTTATCTGTGTGTTCCTTGGCTTGTTCTGCATATTGCCTTATTTCTTTCCTGATGTCTTGAAGGGTTCTGATATTAAACTTTTGTGTTCTGCATCAGGTAATTCCAGGAATGCACTTTCATCTAGAAGATCCCTGGGTTCTTTGTTTTGAGAGCCTGTTGAGGTGATCATGGTCTGTTTGTTTATGTGGCCTGATGTTGACTGTTGTCTCTGAGCCATCTGTAAGTTATTGTATTAGTTTATGCTTGCTTACTGTGTCATAGCTGCTTGCTTCGTTTTGTTTTGATATATCCCTATGGGTTGCTTGAGTGAGCTAGCTTGATTATTTTTGCCTTTGGAGCTCTGGTGTCCTGTCCCCAGCTGGCTAGAGGTGTTATCAGGTATATGAGTCTAGGATTCCATTAAGTTTTCTTGTATGAATTCAGCTCAGGTTTCCAGGTAGCTGATATCAAGTGTGTCGTACAGGCTCTGTCCTACAGTCTTGGGGGGCAGGGTTTTTGGCATAGATACCTGTATCTGATTGCAGCAGGGGGTCACGCTCTGAACAAGGCAGGGGGCTGAGAACCGAACCCCAAGTGTCTCTGAGGAAAATATATCTCTGTTCCCTAGAGTGTGCTGGTGGGTGGACTCTGCAGATGGACCATGGGCACCCAAAGATTTTTTTGTAAGGACTGGGAGGTACCAGTTATCCCTGGGCCCCTGTTGCAGGTGGCTGCGCTATCCAAGTGGGGCCACCAGTCCTTAGGTCCCTGTTGTGGGTAGGTGAGGACCTTGTTTAATAGGCAAAGCAATGTCAAACATCAAACACCTACCTCTCCCCTGCACAGCTGAAATGGTTGGAGTCTGCCAACAAGGGCCTGTTCTCCCAAAATAGGCCCACACAGGTCCATGCAGAAGGGAAAGGTGCTCAAGGTCCACGGACGGTCTATGCCTGGACAGAAGTTGCTTCGGTCCTGAGATCCCCCAGTTAATGGAGCCAGCAAATTATCTTTTCATCCAAGTGCAAATTTTTTCCTTCCCCAAGGTGGGGAGGATGGCTCTACGTGCTCACCAGGGTCTATCTCAGGCCCAGGGATTCAGCTGCTGAGGCCAGCTTGGGGGTGGGGGGGGGGCACGGTAAAATGTATGCACATACTTAGAATTTGCCGAGAGCGCCGTTCTCCTTAGGCTCCAGAGGTGTGAGTAGACTGTGCTGCTGGCTGCTTCTTCCTGAGGAAACTGCGCCCGAATGCTAGGACCAGCCTGCCGCGGCTCCGGGAATGGTTCCTGAGGGCTTTCCATGATTCATGTCTGGTAACTCCTCTCCGCTTCTGAATGGTCTCTTCCTTCCCCTGCAACTCAGTTCGTTTGTTAAGCTTACCTTTGATGCTCAGGGCTCTAAGCTTGTCGCAAATATACTCGTTTCACTTGTTTTTTTGGGTCTTTGTTGGAAAGAGGGCTCGCTGGAAAGTCTGTCTATTCTGCCATCTTGGCTCCGCCTCCAGAAGTTTATAATTTTTAATGTCATACAGTTATCCATTGTTTCTTTATGATTAGTACTTTTTTGTCTTCTCTAGGAAGTGTTTCTCTACCTCAAAGTCATAAAGATAGCTCATATTATCTTCTGGAAGCTTTCTTATTTTACCTTTCTATACTTCATCTGCAATTAGTCTTTATGTATTGAGATAGGGATAAAGTTTCATAATTTTCCCATGTGGATATCCAGTTGACTCAACAATCTTTATTGAAAAGGCTGTCTGTTCTTCATTACTTTGCATTGCCATAAATTAAGCATCTATATATTGTGGATCTGTTTCTCGTTTCTATCCTGATTCATTAGTCTGTAGTTTTAGAAGTCTCTTGTAAAGCATGTGTTTGCATGCATCTTTTAATCTTCCCACCTTATTCTTCTTAGTCATTTGCACTTCTGTATACATTTTTTTTTTTTTAGCTTATCAATTTCCACACATACACATAAACATGCTGGGAATCTGACTGGAATTTCATTACATTTATAGATCTTGGGGAGACTTGACATTTTTGTTTTGTTTTGTTTTATATATATATATTTTTTATTAACTTTTATTGAGCTTCAAGTGAACGTTTACAAATCAAGTCAGACTGTCACATATAAGTTAATATACATCTTACTCCTTACTCCCACTTGCTCTCCCCCAATGAGTCAGCCCTTCCAGTCTCTCCTTTCGTGAAAACTTTGGCAGCCTCCAACTCTCTCTATCCTCCCATCCCCCCTCCAGACAGGAGATGCCAACACAGTCTCAAGTGTCCACCTGATATTATTAGTTCACTCTTCATCAGCATCTCTCTCCCACCCACTGTCCAGTCCCTTTCATGTCTGATGAATTGTCTTCGGGGTTGGATCCCGTCCTGTGCCAACAGAAGGTTTGGGGACCATGACCACCGGGATTCCTCTAGTCATGTCTAGACCATTAAGTATGGTCTTTTTATGAGAATTTGGGGTCTGCATCCCACTTATCTCCTGCTCCCTCAGGGATTCTCTATTGTGCTCCCTGTCAGGGCAGTCATCGGTTGTGGCCGGGCACCAACTAGATCTTCTGGTCTCAGAATAATGTATGTCTCTAGTTCATGTGGCCCTCTCTGTCTCTTGGGCTCTTAGTTGTCGTGTGACCTTGGTGTTCTTCATTCTCCTTTGCTCCAGGTGGGTTGAGACCAATTGATGCATCTTAGATGGCCGATTGTTAGCTTTTAAGACCCCAGACGCCGCATTTCAAAGTGGGATGCAGAATGTTTTCATAATAGAATTATTTTGCCAATTGACTTAGAAGTCCCCTTAACCATGGTTCCCGAACCCCCGCCCTTGCTCCGCTGACCTTTGAAGTATTCAGTTTATCCTGGAAGCTTCTTTGCTTTTGGTCCAGTCCAGTCCAGTTGAGCTGACCTTCCATGTATTGAGTGTTGTCCTTTCCTTCACCTAAAGCAGTTCTTTTCAGCTAATTAATCAGTAAAAAAACCCTCTCCTTCCCTCCCTCCCTCCCCTCCTCGTAACCACAAAAGTATGTGTTCTCCTCAGTTTATACTATTTCTCAAGATCTTATAATAGTGGTCTTATACAATATTTGTCCTTTTGCCTCTGACTGATTTCGCTCAGCATAATGCCTTCCAGGTTCCTCTATGTTATGAAATGTTTGACAGATTTGTCACTGTTCTTTATCGATGCGTAGTATTCCATTGTGTGAATATACCACAATTTATTTACCCATTCATCCGTAGATGGACACCTTGGTTGCTTCCAGCTTTTTGCTATTGTAAACAGAGCTGCAATAAACACGGGTGTGCATATATCTGTTTGTGTGAAGGCTCTTGTTTCTCTAGGGTATATTCCGAGGAGTAGGATTTCTGGGTTGTATGGTAGTTCTATTTCTAACTTTTTAAGATAACGCCAGATAGATTTCCAAAGTGGTTGTACCATTTTACATTCCCACCAGCAGTGTATGAGAGTTCCAATCTCTCCGCAGCCTCTCCAACATTTATTATTTTGTGTTTTTTGGATTAATGTCAGCCTTGTTGGTGTGAGATGGAATCTCATCGTAGTTTTAATTTGCATTTCTCTAATGGCTAATGATCGAGATAATTTTCTCATGTATCTGTTGGTTGCCTGAATATCTTCTTTAGTGAAGTGTGTGTTCATATCCTTTGCCCACTTCTTGATTGGGTTGTTTGTCTTTTTGTGGTTGAGTTTTGACAGAGTCATGTAGATTTTAGAGATCAGGTGCTGGTCGGAGATGTCATAGCTGAAAATTCTTTTCCAGTCTGTAGGTGGTCTTTTTACTCTTTTGGTTAAAAATAGTGGATTTATTGTTTTTTTTAGATAAGCATAGGTGTTTGATTTTTAGGAGCTCCCAGTTATCTGGTTTCTCTTCGTCATTTTTGGTAATGTTTTGTATTCTGTTTATGCCTTGTATTAGGGCTCCTAAGGTTGTCCCTATTTTTTCTTCCATGATCTTTATCGTTTTAGTCTTTATGTTTAGGTCTTTGATCCATTTGGAGTTAGTTTTTGTGCATGGTGTGAGGTATGGGTCCTGTTTCATTTTTTTTGCAAATGAATATCCAGTTATGCCAGCACCATTTGTTAAAAAGACTATCTTTTCCCCAATTAACTGACACTGGTCCTTTGTCAAATATCAGCTGCTCATACGTGGATGGATTTATATCTGGGTTCTCAATTCTGTTCCATTGGTCTATGTGTCTGTTGTTGTACCAGTACCAGGCTGTTTTGCCTACTGTGGCTGTATAATAGCTTCTGAAATCAGGTGGAGTGAGGCCTCCCACTTTCTTCTTCTTTTTCAGTAATGCTTTGCTTATCCGAGGCTTCTTTCCCTTCCATATGAAATTGGTGATTTGTTTCTCTATCACCTTAAAAAATGACATTGGAATTTGGATCGGAAGTGCATTGTATGTATAGATGGCTTTTGGTAGAATAGACATTTTTACTATGTTAAGTCTTCCTATCCATGGGCAAGGTATGTTTTTCCACTTAAGTAAGTCCTTTTGAATTTCTTGTAGTAGAGCTTTGTAGTTTTCTTTGTATAGGTCTTTTACATCGTTGGTAAGATTTATTCCTAAGTATTTTATCTTCTTGGGGGCTACTGTGAATGGTATTGATTTGGTTATTTCCTCTTCGATGTTCTTTTTGTTGATGTAGAGGAATCCAAGTGATTTTTGTATGTTTATTTTATAACCTGAGACTCTGCCAAACTCTTCTATTAGTTTCAGTAGTTTTCTGGAGGATTCCTTAGAGTTTTCTGTGTATAAGATCATGTCATCTGTAAATAGAGATAATTTTACTTCCTCCTTGCCAATCCGGATGCCTTTTATTTCTTTGTCTAGCCTAATTGCCCTGGCTAGGACTTCTAGCACAATGTTGAATAAGAGCGGGGATAAAGGGCATCCTTGTCTGGTTCCTGTTCTCAAGGGAAATGCTTTCAGGTTCTCTCCATTTGGAGTGATATTGGCTGTTGGCTTTGCATAGATGCCCTTTACTATGTTGAGGAATTTTCCTTCCATTCCTATTTTGGTGAGAGTTTTTATCATGAATGGGTGTTGGACTTTGTCAAATGCCTTTTCTGCATCAATTGGTAAGATCATGTGGTTTTTGTCTTTTGTTTTATTTATGTGGTGGATTACGTTAATGGTTTTTCTGATATTAAAGCAGCCTTGCATACCTGATATAAATCCCACTTGATCATGGTGAATTATTTTTTTGATATGTTGTTGAATTCTATTGGCTAGAATTTTGTTGAGGATTTTTGCATCTATGTTCATGAGGGATATAGGTCTGTAATTTTCTTTTTTTGTAATGTCTTTACCTGGTTTTGGTATCAGGGAGATGGTGGCTTCATAGAATGAGTTGGGTAGTATTCCGTCATTTTCTATGCTTTGAAATACCTTTAATAGTAGTGGTGTTAACTCTTCTCTGAAAGTTTGGTGGAACTCTGCAGTGAAGCCGTCCGGGCCAGGGCTTTTTTTTGTTGGGGGTTTTTTGATTACCGTTTCAATCTCTTTTTTTGTTATGGGTCTATTTAGTTGTTCTACTTCTGAATGTGTTAGTTTAGGTAGGTAGTGTTTTTCCAGGAATTCATCCATTTCTTCTAGGTTTTCAAATTTGTTAGAGTACAATTTTTCATAATAATCTGAAATGATTCTTTTAATTTCATTTGGTTCTGTTGTGATGTGGTCTTTCTCGTTTCTTATTCGGGTTTGTTTCCTTTCCTGTATTTCTTTAGTCAGTCTAGCCAATGGTTTATCAATTTTGTTAATTTTTTCAAAGAACCAGCTTTTGGCTTTGTTAATTCTTTCAATTGTTTTTCTGTTCTCTAATTCATTTAGTTCAGCTCTAATTTTTATTATTTGTTTTCTTCTGGTGCCTGATGGATTCTTTTGTTGCTCACTTTCTATTTGTTCAAGTTGTAGGGACAGTTCTCTGATTTTGGCTCTTTCTTCTTTTTGTATGTGTGCATTTATCGATATAAATTGGCCTCTGAGCACTGCTTTTGCTGTGTCCCAGAGGTTTTGATAGGAAGTATTTTCATTCTCTTTGCATTCTATGAATTTCCTTATTCCCTCCTTGATGTCTTCTATAACCCAGTCTTTTTTTCAGGAGGGTATTGTTCAGTTTCCAAGTATTTGATTTCTTTTCCCTAGTTTTTCTGTTATTGATTTCTAGTTTTATTGCCTTGTGGTCTGAGAAGATGCTTTGTAATATTTCGATGTTTTGGATTCTGCAAAGGTTTGTTTTATGACCTAATATGTGGTCTATTCTAGAGAATGTTCCATGTGCGCTAGAAAAAAAAGTATACTTTGCAGCAGTTGGGTTGAGAGTTCTGTATAAGTCAATGAGGTCAAGTTGGTTGATTGTTGTAATTAGGTCTTCCGTGTCTCTGTTGAGCTTCTTACTGGATGTCCTGTCCTTCTCCGAAAGTGGTGTGTTGAAGTCTCCTACTATAACTGTGGAGTGTCTATCTCACTTTTCAGTTCTGTTAAAATTTGATTTATGTATCTTGCAGCCCTGTTATTGGGTGCATAAATATTTAATATGGTTATGTCTTCCTGATCAATTGTCCCTTTTATCATTATGTAGTGTCCTTCTTTATCCTTTGTGGTGGATTTAAGTCTGAAGTCTATTTTGTCAGAAATTAATATTGCTACTCCTCTTCTTTTTTGCTTATTGTTTGCTTGATATATTTTTTTCCATCCTTTGAGTTTTAGTTTGTGTCTCTAAGTCTAAGGTGTGTCTCTTGTAGGCAGCATATAGATGGATCGTGTTTCTTTATCCAGCCCGAGACTCTCTGTCTCTTTATTGGTGCATTTAGTCCATTTACATTCAGCGTTATTATAGATAAATAAGTGTTTAGTGTTGTGATTTTGATGCCTTTTTATGTGTGTTGTTGACAATTTCATTTTTCCACATACTTTTTTGTGCTGAGGCGTTTTTCTTAGTAAATTGTGAGATCCTCATTTTCGTAGTGTTTGACTTTATGTTTGTTGAGTCGTTACATTTTTCTTGGCTTTTATCTTGAGTTATGGAGTTGTTATATCTCTTTGTGGTTACCTTATTATTTACCCCTATTTTTCTAAGTAAAAACCTAACTTGTGTTTTTCTATGTCGCTTTGTATCACTCTCCATCTGGCAGTTCTATGCCTCCTGTATTTAGTCCCTGTTTTTGATTATTGTGATCTTTTATATATTGACTTCAGTGATTCCCTGTTATGAGCATTTTTTTTTTTTTTAATTAATCTTGATTTGTTTTTGTGGTTTCCCTATTTGAATTGATATCAGGATGTTCTGTTTTGTGACCTTGTGTTGTGCTGGTATCTGATGTTATTGGTTTTCTGACCAAACAATATCCTTTAGTATTTCTTGTAGCTTTGGTTTGGTTTTTGCAAATTCTCTAAACTTGTGTTTATCTGTAAATATCTTAATTTTGCCTTCATATTTCAGAGAGAGTTTTGCTGGATATATGATCCTTGGCTGGCAGTTTTTCTCCTTCAGTGCTCTGTATATGTCGTTCCATTCCCTTCTTGCCTGCATGGTTTCTGCTGAGTCGTCTGAACTTATTCTTATTGATTCTCCCTTGAAGGAAACTTTTCTTTTCTCCCTGGCTGCTTTTAAAATTTTCTCTTTATCTTTGGTTTTGGGAAGTTTGATAATAATATGTCTTGGTGTTTTTCTTTTTGGATCAATCTTAAATGGGGTTCGATGTGCATCTTGGATAGATATCCTTTCGTCTTTCATGATGTCAGGGAAGTTTTGTGTCAGCAGATCTTCAACTATTTTCTGTGTGTTTTCTGTCCTCCCTCCCTGTTCTGGGACTCCAATCACCCACAAGTTATCCTTGTTGATAGAGTCCCACATGATTCTTAGGGTTTCTTCATTTTTTTAAATTCTTTTATCTGATTTTTTTTCAGCTATGTTGGTGTTAATTCCCTGGTCCTCCAGATGTCCCAGTCTGCATTCTAATTGCTCGAGTCTGCTCCTCTGACTTCCTATTGCGTTGTCTAACTCTGTAATTTTATTGTTAATGTTTTGGATTTCTTCATGCTGTCTCTCTATGGATTCTTGCAACTTATTAATTTTTCCACTATGTTCTTGAATAATCTTTTTGAGTTCTTCAACAGTTTTATCAGTGTGTTCCTTGGCTTTTTCTGCAGTTTGCCTTATTTCGTTTGTGATGTCTTGAAGCATTCTGTAAATTAGTTTTTTATATTGTGTATCTGATGATTCCAGAATTGTATCTTCATTTGGGAAAGATTTTGATTCTTTTGTTTGGGGGGTTGTAGAAGCTGTCATGGTGTGCTTCTTTATGTGGTTTGATATGGACTGCTGTCTCCGAGCCATCACTGGGAAACTAGTTTTTCCAGAAAATCCGCTGACTGGGATGCTGGCTCCAGGCTCCGAGAACAATCGCTGCTTCCCCGTATTTGTTTGTTCTCCGTCTCTAAATCTGTGTTTGTTGTTCAGGGTTCGTAGATTGTTATGCATGTGATCGATTCACTTGTTTTTCTGAGTATTTGTAGCAAGAGGGATCCGAGGTAGTGTCCACCTAGTCCGCCATCTTGTCCCCGCCTCCTTGACATTTTTACAATATTGATATATTTTCAATTTGGTAATATTTTTCTCCATATATTTCACTCTTCTTTAATTTCTTCTGATAATGTTTTATAATTTTGTTATAGAGATTCTCTACATATTATTTATGTATTTGATTTATAGGAGCTCTTTGCATATTAAGAAAATTAACTTTGTCATTTTCCCCAATTTATCAGTATTATGATTATGAGTTTTTAAAAATAAATTTTTAGTATTTATATAATAGATCTGTCAGTGTTTTTCTTCTGGAGCCCAGATCTCTTAATTCTTCATTTAATGCTTTTTATGTAATATATCTTGATGCTTTTATTAGATAGTATCACGGTTTTGCACTGTCTTTCAGAATAGCTAACGATTTCAGTGGCCATGTTAAGTAAAATAAGTTATTTCTGAATTCCCCTTTTATATTTTCACAGATTCCTATTATAGCTATATCATCAGTTTTTGATAAATCTATATTCAATGGTTTCTTATTATAAATGTGTTACTATTTTCACTGCTATGTGTTAATATTTTCAGTGCTAAGTCAGGTAGAATACTGTGAAACAATTCCTTTCCCGTATAATTTTTTTCTCAGTTTATAATTATCTTATTTTCCATTTGCTTAGTTTTCGTTGAGTATTGGGACTAAGTTTTTCCACACCCTCCAGAAACTTTATACTCTTCAATACAGTGTCCATACAAATATAGCTGATAATTTGTCAGTTCTATTTCTTTCTTAGGGACCTCTCTTTTGAGGTTCTCATTGATCTGCTCCAGTCTCTACTTTATAGTTGACATCTTGGGAATGCCCTTTCCTAGTTTGGGTTGTCTATATCCTGGTCACCATGTCTTTAGTTCTTGTGTTTTTATTTTATTTTAATTTTTATTGTGCTTTTAGTGAAAGATTACAAATCAAGTCAGTCTCTCATACAAAAATTTATATATACCTTGCTATATATTCCTAGTTGCTCTCTCCCTAATGAGACAGCACATTCCTTCTCTCCATCCTCTATTTCCGTGTCTATTCAGGCAGCTTCTAACCCCTCCTGCCGTCTCATCTCCCCTCCAGACAGGAGCTGTCCATATAGTCTCATGTGTCTACTTGATCCAAGAAGCTCACTCCTCACCAGTATCATTTTTTACTTCTTGTTTTCCTGGAGCACATCCTTGAGTAGCTCCTAAGAAAGGCAGCATGGGAGGTGTTCTCTTGTGGATTTTGCATGTCGCCATGAATTGGAATCGACTCAATGGCAATGGGTTTTTCTTACAGAATAAAATTAGATAAGATATAGAATTTTTATAAGATCTTCCTTTTCCTTTTGTAATATTTTATTGAGTTTTTGATGAAAATTTATATAACAAGCTAGGTTCCTATTTGACAGTTTCCACAGAAATTGTTCAGTGACAGTAGGTATGTTTATCCCAATGTCGCTATGAGTCGGAATTGACTTGTCCACAGTGGGTTTGGTTTGGCTTTTTGGTCAACATTCTCTCTTTTTCTTAATGGTTTCTACATGTACAATTTAGTGACATTGATTACATTCTTCAAGTTGTGCTATCATTCTTACTCTCCTTTTCTGAGTTGTTCCTCCCTCATTAACATAAACTCAGTGCCCTCTAAGGTTCCTATCTAATCTTTTGAGTTGCTGTTGTCAATCTGATCCCGTATATATAGTTCTTAAAAGAGCATAAGTCTCAAGGCAGACCTTTTTTGCTAGTTAAGCTAAACTATTGTTCCATTTTAAGATGATTTCAGGGGATATTTTTGGTTAAAGGTTTAAATATTATCTCAGAGCAATAGTTAAAGGGGTTCATTCATCCTCCGTCACTCTAGGAAGTCTGGGGTCCATCAGAAATTTAGATTCTGTTCTGCATTGTCCCCCTGCCTTTTTATTTTTTAGTTTAAATTTAGCAATACCTTCTCCCTCTAGAAGTGTTTAGCATATTTTCTTTATTCCTGGTATTCCAAAAGTTCACAGTGATGTGTCTTTTATATAAAATAATACACAGTATATATGCATATATGCATAGTATTGTCTTATTAATACTATGTACTGGGTGCTTAGTGGATCTTTCCATCTCTCAGGTACATTTCCACCAGTCCTATGAAACTTTTTGGAAACCCTGGTAGCCTAGTGGTTAAGTGCTACAGCTGCTAACCAAAAGGTCAGCAGTTCGAATCCTCCAGGCGCTCCTTGGAAACTCTATGAGGCAGTTCTACTCTGTCCTATAGGGTCGCTATGAGTCGGAATCAACTCGATGGCAGTGGGTTATGAAACTTTTTTTATTGCTTCTTTTGGTAACTTCTGCCCCACTCTTTTTTTTTTTTTTTTTCTCTTTCTGGACTGTCTGGCAGATGTTTTCAGCACTTGGTATCAGTGGCATCTGTGGCCTCCAATTCCTGAGTCTTCCCATGATTATTGGGGCAAATCAGTTTACTTCTTATTGGGCTTTTCCTGCAGTAGGTTTGACTTCTTCCTTACTGTTAAGTCTATGCCATTTTTCTATCCTCTTTATATTATGTATAATTCAGACTTACCATAGTTTCTTAGTTTCATCAAAGAGAGAGTTTGTGTCTATTTCTTATTTCCTGTGTTTTGTCCGTTTGTTTTATTTCTGATTATTTTCATATACGCCGGTTATGCTTATATATATATTTTTAATTTTGTTGTGTTCTAGGTGAAAGTTTATGGCACAAATGAGTTTTTCATTCAAAAATTTATACACAAATGTTTTTGTGACATTGTTTTGCAATCTGTGCTCATCTATTTTATATCCTAGTCTATAAAAAATATTCTAAAGCAAAATGACCAGACCTACGAACAGATATAAGTGCTTTTTTGAATAAATATGAGATTGTTTGTACATAGCAGTCTTTGAATTAAAAAAAAAAAAATTATATTTTTAGCAGATTAGCACTGATTACAAAAAACATCATTGTGTTATATGCCACTAGAAACAGTGATCAATTAAACATTACAAAACGCTTTATTACTTAGACTTTTAGTGTTACATTTATTGAAAGAACATTTGTAGATTTATTTGAGCATAGATTTTTATTGCATATTATACTGCTCTTTTTTCTTGCCTTTCTGTGAACACAATAACTTTATTTCAATGTTAAATCATAGTGTAATCTTTTCGAAGACATTTAATTGCAGAATTACTGTTACAGGTCTAATTACAAAATGTATCTAATATTAATAGTGCACACACTTATATTTAAGTGATTATTATATTAACAATATGCCTATAACTGCACATATTTGCAGGTGCAAAAGCAATGGCAACTATGTTACAACTGCTGCCTGGGCTATGTTGTTGTTTTTTGCTGTCTATTCCCTTCCAACTCATGATGACCCATCCCAGATGTAGAGAGCAGAACTGCTCCATAGGGTTTTCAAAGCTGTGATCTTTTGGATGCAGATTGCCAGGCCTGTCCTCCAAGGTATTTCTGAGTGCGTTCAAACCTCCAACTTTCGGCTAGTAGTCAAGCACCTGGACTATAAAAAAAGGACTACAGACATGTGAAAATGCCGTAGCTTTTAAGTCACATCCCTATTTCAGAGATGTTAAGATGCAAAGAAATGTGTCATAAGAATTGATGAAATACAGTGTAATCTGCTTTGCCTGAATAGAGCTGGCCTCATACTTATTTCTTTTAGTTTTTTAAATTATAACTATAAATTGTATATGTGTGTGTATGTATACATATATGTATACATATGTGTGTATATCTGTAGAGTCTGTGGGTGGTGCAAATGGTTAAGTGCTACACTACTAACCAAAAGGTTGGTGGTTCAAACCCACCCAGAGGTGCCTCAGTAGCAAGGCCTGGAGATCTGCTTCCGAAAGGTCACACCCTTGAAAACCCTGTGGATCAGTTCTCTTCTACACATATGGGTTCGCCGTGAGTCAGAATCGACTCGGCAGTAGCTAACAGTGATGGTAACACGTATCTCCATGTACACACGTATACCTTTTCTTTTTACTAAATAAACTGATAAATGGATCTCTGTTTTCTAGTTCCCAGATAAAGAAAACTTTAATATTGAAGACAATTTTCTAAAGATAGCAGAATCTGATAAGGACACCACTGAAAACAATTGTAAGTAAATTGTGAGTAAAATATAACATTATGAAGTTATTTGATGTTGGATAAACTGTCATGTAAAGATATCTGCTTTTTTCCCCACAGCAATTTTAGGTTTCCTTCCTAAAGATGCAGAACATTCAGAATATCATTATTTGGATTATAATTTCAAATCAGCAGAGAGGACTGTGTGGGAAGCCAATAAGGTATATAAACAGAATTTTCATTGTTAGTGGTAAAAAAGTGTTGATAGTCTTGCAAGAAATGAATCTATTAGGAACTATAAGGATAAAAGTCGTTAAGACTGGTTGATATTTTTAAATATGATCAAGAATGTTTACCAGCAACCAACCGACATTAATTTAATGGTGAAATGGAAGAGTAATTTTTGTTTGTAGCAAGAACAAATAGGGATGACTGCTATCTCCCTCATTATTTGAAGATGTTTTGATTATTGCGATATGACATAAAATGAGAGGCATGCATATTAGGAAGAAGTAAAATTAGAAGAGTCAATCAAAACTTAGTAGAAGTTTAAGAAGGACTTAATAAAACAAGATAAGATAAACTTGGGGGAAAAAATTGCTTCCCTAAACCAGTTAGAGAGAGAGTACAGCCCCCGGACACCCTTTTAACTCAGTACTGAAGTCACTCCTGAGGTTCACCCTTTGTTCAAAGATTAAACAGGCCCATGAAACAAAATGAGATTAAATGGGCACACCATCCCAGGGGCAAGGATGAGAAGGCAGGAGGGGACAGGAAGGCTTACAACAGGGAACCTAAGGTCAAGAAGAGGAGAGTGTTGACATGTCATGGTTTGGCAACCAATGTCACAAAACAATATGTGTATTAATTGTTTAATGAGAAACTAATTTGCTCTGTAAACCTTCATCTAAAGTACAATAAATATTGCATTGATTAAATAATAAAAATTGATAATACTAAAATAAATCAATAAAAATACACCAGTTAGAGACTATAACAGAAAAAGAGTCCCAGGAATAGTAACAAATGATATAAAAAGTCAAGGTATAATCTTAATTAGAAATGTGTAGGACATACTTGAAATAAATAGGCTAAGAAATTTTACTGTGAGATATAAATTCATGAGTAAATCGAAATTCAGCAAGTGTTTATTGAATGCCTTCAGCATGTTAGGAACTTGTAAGACATCTTAAGACTGAGGTGAATACAACATCACTGTCCTTAAATACTTTAGAGACCAGCAGGTGGAGAGAGATGTTAATTAAGAGAACGAATAGAATTGTTATTTAGAAAAAGCTGTAAAAATTCTCTGAATCATAAGAGGAATCTAGTTTAGAATGGATGATTAGGGAAGGCCTCTTCAGCTACAGCAAGAGTAGGGTCAAGAACATAGCAGGCAAAAGAAACAGCAAGTGTCAATACCAAGATGAAAAAAGATGGGTGTGTTTGAGAAAGTGAAAGAAAGTCAAGGTGGATGGATTGTAGTGAGTGAAAGGGAAAGTGAGTTTACTTTGCCTTTCTCAAAAGACATATGTATAGTTCTTTGCTCCTATTGTAGCACTGCATGATGTGTTTGAAATAATAATTTTTATTATACAATGACAAATTCATTCAAACTGGGAAAAAAATTCAGTAATAAGACTTCAGTTTATAATTTTGTATCTTATGATTCCCTCTTAAGCAATAATTTCTTTTTGGATAGGTGACATCACCAGAACAAAAGATCTCTACATTGAGTCCTGTTTCTACTTTTTCTCTGACCTCAAGAGATGAAGATTTCTTGCTAGAATTCTCCGAGGCGGCCCTGAAAGCAAGAACTTTTCCTGGTGATTTTCACTTTCTCACCTTGGACAATAGTTGTTACCATATTGCTCTATTATCTGTGTGTCCCTATAAAATGAAGTTTTTTTCTGAGAGATTGATGCAGAACTAAAAATATTTTGGAACCAGATTCAATGTCATTTCCCCTGAAAGCCTTCTCAAACCCTTTTTGCCTTTTGACTTTTTCTGTTACAGATAGCTTTTACTTCCAAATCCAGCACTCCCTTTTAGCTCTCTAAACCAGTAAACCAGTTGCTATAGAGTTGATACTGACTCACGGTGACCCCTTTTGTATCAGAGTAGAACTGTTCTCGATAGCTGATTTTTCAGAAGTAGATTGCCAGGCTTTTCTTCCTACATGCCTTTGGGTATATTCGAACCTCCAACCTTTCTCTTAGCTGACCGTGTTAACCACCCAGGGAGTCCTTCTAGCTCTCTGGTTCCTTCTTACTTCGCCTTCCCAACCTTTGTCATCCCAGACCTCTGAAAGTGTCTTCTACCATTGTCAATACTTCTCAGAGCTGTAACTCCAGAGCTTTGCCTCTCCCAGGGGAACGGCTCATTGTGATTATCTTGTTCATGCCATTGATTGAACTTAACATAACCTCTTAGTTTCCCCTTTTTTGTTTACTGATCCTAGCAACATTAGGAAACTCTTAAGTTGGTCCCACCACCATGGCCACTGCCAACACTCTGTTTTCATACAGTTTGGCTCTTCCCTTAGAGTCATTTCCTGCTTTAAACTATTCTGTATCATCCCTTCTGCTAATTTTCTTTTCCTCTCTCTTATAATCTGATGAGTGTATCTTTCCCTGATTCTGAAGTTATGTTGGGTGAGGGATAAAATTGTAGGTAATACTTTTGGTCATGGGTGGATAATGTAAAAAAAAAAAAAAAACTTTGTAATGTGAATGGGTAGTTGGATTGGAGAAGATTTAATGGATGTGGTTGGTGGAAAGCAAGAAGGTATGGGAGAGAAAAACGGGAGAGTCAGTATGGGAGGAGTGGGTATTCTAAAACAAATGAAGTGACAGTAGAATGATAGATGATTTTCACAGTTATTCAATGAATGTTTTACTTTTTTAATGGAGTTTTAAGTTTTTTTTTTGGTCAGTGCTGTTTGATTTGTTAGAGTTACAGCATAACTTAATACTTTATAAAAGAATATGCACTGGCTTATCTACTATTCTGCTGCTTCACAAATGATCTCCAGAGTTTATTTCCAATAAGTATCAGAAGGGCACATTATTATAAAATAGGAAGCCATAGTATTGTCAGATAAAAACTTTAAGCGTGATTGGCATCTTTGCTAGGTCCCATGCAATATTATTTATTCAACAAATATCTATTGCTGTCTACTACACAATATGATAGACACTGGGGTTACAACAGTGAATAAAATATTCAAACGTCTCTTCAGAGAGCTTAAATTCATGTGGCAGAGACAAGCAGTAAACAGATAAATACGTCAGGTAAATGTTAAAAAAAGAACAAAGCAAAATAAGAGGACAGAGCATTATAGTATGGAGGGTGTCATGGATTGAATTGTGTGCCCCCAAAATATCTGTCAATTTGTCTAGGCCATGATTGCCAGCGTTATGTGATTGTCCACCATTTTGTCATCTGATGTGATTTTCCTGTGTGTTGTGAATCCTACCTCTATGATGTTAATGAGCTGGGACAGGCAGCAGTTATTTTAATGAGGCAGGACTCAGTCTACAAGATTGGATTGTGCCTTGAGCCAATCTCTTTTGAGATATAAAAGAGAGAATTGAGCAGAGAAGGGGACCTTACACCACCAAGAAAGCAGAGCTGGGAGCAAAGCACGTCCTTTGAATCCAGAGTTCCTGCTTGGAGAGGTTCCTAGTCCAGGGGAAGATTGATGACAAGGACCTTCCTCTAGAGCTGACAGAAAGCCTTCCCCTGGAGCTGATGCCCTGAATTTGGACTTCTAGCCTGCTAGACTGTGAGAGAATAAACTTGTTTATTAAAGCCATCCACTCATGGTATTTCTGTTTCAGCAGCACTAGATAACTAAGATCAGCAGTTCAAATCCATCCGCCACTCCTTGGGAACCCCATGGGGCAGTTCTACTCTGTCCTTCAGGGTCACTATGAGTAGGAATCGACTCGATGGTGGCTGGTTTGATTTTTAATATATAAAATAATATAAACTAAAAAAATAATATAGTTACCTAAAAATTACATATTATATATTTTACCATTTTATAGAATTGGGTATCTCAGAGAACACTGGCAGTTAGATGGAGATCATTCAAATTCATTACAACTATAGTAGTAAGTTCTTGTTTAAGAAGGTGGCCGATCTGAATATATGTTTACTACAGTGCCTTTTATTTATGTAGAATTTTTAATTATGAGAAGTACTTTTCATATTAGTTGCCTTATTTCTCATGTAATAACTCCATGAAATATATAAGTCAGTTATTATTAATCCCATTTTGCAGTTGAGGAAGCAAATCTAGAGAAGTCATTTGACTTTCCCAAAGTCATGTAAGGAATTGGAGAGCAGGAAGAAAAAAATACCTATTTTCCATCAGAAAAGTTTTCTTACTTCCTTACAGGAACCGTAGTAATGGAATTCTATATTCTTTTCAAATGGATTTCAATTTGTGATAGTATTTTATATTTTTAGGGATATATTTATTACTAAAGTTGCTGACAGAGGAATTGTAAAACTCTTTCAGCTAAAATCTCCTTTGCCCTGATCGTCAACACATTAATAAGTAATAAATATATACAGGAAGCTACAAATACATAGTCATATAAAGTGAACCAGGCATTTCAGTGTCCAGAGAAGGAGTATAGAGAATAAAACACTCGTTTTGGGTCTTGACTTTGCCAGTTGGTAGTCATGTTACCTTTAGGCCTTGGTAACCTCATCTGTAAAATGAGAATAATAAAACCTTTCTGGGCTTTAAAGCGCTTTGAAAACAAACCAAAAACCCAAATCCATTGCTGTCGAGTTGATTCCGACTCACAGCAACCCTATAGGACAGAGTAGAACTGCCCCCTAGGGTTTACGAAGGAGTGCCTGGTGGATTCGAACTGCCGACCTCTTGGTTAGCAGCTGTTGCGCTTAACTACCACACTACCAGGGTTTCCTATTAGTTTTATAACCAAACCCAATCCACTGCCGTCAAGTTGATTCTGACTCATAGCAACCCTATTGGACAGAGTAGAACTGCCCTGTAGAGTTTCCAAGGAACACTTGGTAGATTTAAACTGTGACCTTTTGGTTAGCAGCTGTAGCTCTTAACCACTTCGCCACCAGTGTTTCCTTGAAAACTTCAGTGCTGTATAAATATAATGAAGAAACTAGGGGAAAAATCCTTAGTTAAGGTAGAAAAGAAAAAAGGTCTTCAAGTTTATCAGCCTTGAAAAAGTTTCAATGTCTGTGAGTCAAACTTGGAAATCTGTAATTTTTTGAGATTAAAACCATTAATTTTTTTCAAGTGGATATAAAATTATGTGATTTTTGTTTTTTCAGGACAAGTTGATGCCTTTTGCTCTTTATATATATACAATGTTTTCTAGAGCCTGAGTACCGACTGATAGTATGTTTTTATTTAGTGAGCATTCTGTTTTCTTTCAGGAATGAAAAAAGCCGTTTCTCTGGAGAAGAAGAACCTTCAACGGCTTCCATTAGTAAGTAGAATGCGAGTTCCACTTATTACTTTGCCACCTGCTGATGGGCCACCTGACTTAGATTCTTGCTCACATGTGATTAACTGTGACACGCAAAAGTCCTCTCGTTCCCCTGTATTCAACTTGTGTGAAGAGTCAGCATTTCTTTCTTTTGGCTTTGAGTCCAAGGACCAAAGTGAAAATTTTTTCTTTGAAGAATCTGGGGAAGAGATCACAGGGGATCTTTCACCTCTCAGTAATATATCTACCAAAAGCAAGTGGCTGAAATATCAGAACACACCCCAGTGTGACTTCGCTGCTCCAGACAAAGTTGATAAGAAAGTAAGAGATGGCTTCTTTGCTGAGGCTGTCTCTGGGATGCATTTTAGTGACACAGGCGAAAGGCAGAGCAATGCTATGAATAAAAGCTCTTCAGACTCTGTGCATTTGCAAATGATAAAAGGCATGCTCTATCAACAGCAGCAGGATTTTAGCAGTCAAGATTTGGTTTCCAGAAAGATGGCGCTCTCTCTGAATTTAGAGCAGGCTTCCAAGACTGAAGAAGTTCAAAATGTGTTAGGAGAGTCTGCCTGCTACAGCTACAGTGTACCAGGCCATCCGCAGGTGAGGAAATGTACCAGTGTCTCTGGGTGCGTTTTTTCTAATAGTTGTTGTCTGAATTTCAACAGAAGAATTACCAAAATACTATAGGAGCAATGATTTTACTCTTAGAGCAGATGCCTTTTTTTTTGACCCAGAACTCTAGCTATAAATCACATAATTTCCTCTGACTTAAAATCTTTCCTAGTAGTTGTGAGCATTAAATGAAATTATATATTTGTAAGTATTTGGTACAATATATAGCACATGATAGATACTTAATAAATTATATCTCCTACGCCTGTTTCCACTAGTACTTCTGCTACTATTAATGCTACTATGATTGTCTTCATTTTTCACTCTCAGCTCAGTTTTGCTGATTAGTTTATTAGTAAGGCAAAAGAACATCTTATTATACATTGGTTGAGAGTAATTCTTATTATAGTGGTAACCAGAAATAGAGAAACCTAATGATCCACATATCAGTTAAGTTTTTCATAGCAGAAAATATTAAAAAACTTAGTAAGGGAAAGATAAGATAATCTCCTTTAGGATTAAAATTGCTATGCATAGTCATTCTTGCTGTACTTGGTTTCTCGTTTGAAATTAGAAAGTGATTTTCAAGGATTCTAGAAATCCAAAGAAAAATTAATTTATTTTATTAAACATGTCTAAAAGAAAATAATTTACTTATTAGTAAACAGTATTTTTCTGGAGTAGTTATAATTACTTGAATTATTCCTTTTCAGGAGATAAATGCCTCTGAGCTATCATTCCCAAGTGGACAGAAAATAAAATCTGCTTGTCTTCCCCAAAGGCATATTCACATACCAGCTGTTTTTCAGTCTCCTGCTCATTATAAGCAGATTTTTACATCTTGCCTCATAGGTATGGCTGGTATCTTTTTATTTTGATTGACTACTGTTTAATATAAGTAGTGTAGTTGTGAAAAAGTGCAATATATTGTGAGTTTTCATATTGAATCTTCCAGTTGGGACTTGTTATAGTCCATATGTTTGCTCCAATTTTTGACAATAACTTTTATTCTAATCTCAGATCATAACTGAATTTTAAAGGTAGGAAACAACAGTATTATCTTTTTTTAAAGTTACAGCTTTTTCATTATTTTTTTAAAACTGAAAGTGTTATAAATGGCTTCATTAAATTAAGTGGAAAATTTTAAATATGATTTTTTTTGTTTATTTTGTTTCTTATTAGGTGAAAGTCATATAAAGACCATTTTAAAGTATACAGTTCAGTGGTATCTAGCATATTCACACTGTTAGGAAAGCACCACCTCTATCTAGTTCCAAAACATTTTCATCGCCTTAGTTTCCTAGGGCTGCCATAACAAAATACCACAAGCAGGTGGCTTTAAAGAACAGAAATTATTTTATGATTCTGGAGGCTAGAAGTCCAAGCCAGGATATCAGCTATGTCGTTTCCTTCTGTGGGCTTTGAGAGAGGAACTGTTCTATGACTCTCTCCTAATTTCTGGTGGCTGTTAGAAATCCTTGGCGTTATTTTGCAGATTATTGATGAATTCATCTCCAGTGTCACATGGCGTCTTCCCCCGTATGTGTGACTGTCTTTTCATGTCTGTTCTCCCCTTTTATAAGATACCTCTTAGAAAGGATTAGGACTTGGACCCACCCTACTCTGGTATGGGACACAATTCAGTTCATGATCAAACTCATTAAACCTGCTGTCAAGTCAATTCCCACCAATAGTGACCCTATCAGACAGAGTAGAACTTCCCCATAAGATTTCCAAGACTATAGTCTTTATGGAAGCCGACTGCCACATTTTCTCCAGAGGAGCGAATGGTGGGTTTGAACCACCAACCTTTTGGTTAGTAGCTGAGTGCTTAACCACTCCGCCACAAGGGAACACAACTTTTCAGGGGACACCATTCAATTCAGAAAACCTGTACTCATTAAGTAGTCAATCCCTATTCCTTCTCCTCTAGCACTTGCATGATTAGTTTTGATAGTTTGTTTTGCTGTACAAGGGCAAAACTCTCCTTTTTGAAAGTGAATATTAATATAATGTTATAGCTGACTTAAAAAGCTGTTTTCAAATTAACAAACACATACATGATACAAACGTGAAATGTTCATATTTAATTTTCATTTGTATTTTTTTTTGTAGAACATCTAAATATATTGCTGTTTGTGTTGTCACAAAGGTTGTATAAAGCTCTTTCAAAAGTTGACATATCATTTTACACATCTTCAAAAGAAGAGAAACAAAAAAATGTAGAAAATAATGTGCCATCCTGCCATCATCATCAACCTGCAAAACTTGTCATGGTTAAAAAAGAAGGTCCAAATAAGGTATTGTTCCTCTCCCCTCCATCTACTCTGCCAAATACTTGTCTTATAGAAAGTTTAAGTGCCTTTTGCCTTGTGACAAACTCAAAGAGTCTTTTTTTAAATAATACTTTATTGTGCTTTAGGTGAAAGTTTACATAGCAAATTAGATTCTCATTTAATAATTTTTATACACATTGTTCCAGTTTTCACAGTGTGTCAGCATTCTCATTATTTCCATTGTTTGTTTTGTTTCCATTGATCTAGCTTCCCTAAAGACTGAGTCTTGATTTGGAGCCTTCTCTTTGAGGCATTAGTACCTAATGTATAGTAAACTTAAAATAAATTTTTATTGAAAGAGTGAAGGATCTGTTCTATGATACAAAAATATCAGTTAAGATCAGCCTTCAATATGGTACATACAGACAATGGAATACTACTCAGCCAGAAAGAGAAATGAAGTCCTTATACATGGTACAGCCTTGATAGAGCTTGAGGACATTATGTTTAGTAATATAAGTCAATCGCAAAAGGACAAATATTATATGACTTCACTTATATAAAAGGCAAGAACAGGCAAATTTATAGAGAGAGATCAAAGTTTACTAGTGGTTACCAAGGATAAGAGAGAGGGGGGAAAGGAGGAGTTAATGCTTACAGAACACTGAGTTTCTGTTCATGGTGATGGAAAAATTGCATTGATTAAGGCTAATGGTTACATAGGTGATTGGTGTAATTGATGTCACTAAGTTGTACACCTGTAATTTGTTGAATTGGCAAATGTGTATTATATATATATTTTACAACAATAACAAAAAGAAGAGGAAGAAGAAGAGTAGCTACCGAGGCTGTTTATGTACAACCACCCACCTCATGGGATTTGGTTTCTTGGATTGGGTGTTTAGAGTCATGGACTTATGGGACATCCCAGTTAATTGACCTAATATTGCTTTTAGCACTTTTGTTTTACCTCCTAGTTTGTTACATAGTGTCTGAGGTCTTAAAACCTTGCAAGCGACTATTCAAGGTACAACGATTGGTTTCTATTCATCTGGAGCAACAGAGGAAGAAGATTCAGGAATAAAAGCAGGAAATGGAATGCATAGCTGATTGCCTCCATGAACAACTGCCTCCTTTGCTATGAGACCAGATTGGATGGTACCTGACTATCATTATTGAACGTTTTGATCAAAGAGTCTATAGAAGAATCCTGATCAAAAAAGGGGAAAATACAGGACAGAAGTTCAAATTCTCATGGAGTCCAGATTTTCTGGAGCCACTGAGGCTCAATGAACCTCTGAAAATATTGCCCCAAGATAATCTTTAAGCCTGAAACCATGAACCAAAAATATCCTCTGAAGCCTTCTTTAAACCACCTAACAGTCTAGGTTAATTAGTAAAGAATGTCTGCTGTAAGCATTTAAAGAACTACCTATATGGGATCAAAATGAAAACAAATCTAAAGGTTAGCTTAGGAGGAAATAAGTTTATGTTAATAGAGGAGGAACGAATCAGAAAAGGAAGGAAAGAATGGCTGCACAATTTGAAGAATGTAATTAATGTCACTGAATTATACATGTAGAAATTATTGAATTGGTGTATGTTTTGCTGTGTATGTTTTCAACAGCAATTAAAAAAGGTGAACCTTCAAGTTGCTTAGGAACTTACAGTATAGTAGTATACAGAGACAGATATGTAACAGAAAATTTTATGTAATACTGTAATTGATAAGCGAGGAAGTGAAGATTGAAACTAGTTTCCTTATGTAATCCTCGGTACAAGTAACAGACAAGGTCAGAGGAATAGAAGCACAGTGATTTAATTTACATTGCTGATAGCATGTTGTGGAAGAATTCAGGTTCGTAAAATGTTAATCTATAGTTTGTACTCATTTATAAGAACTGTACTTTCACATATAATAATACAGTTTTCCTCCTCTGTTTGCATATTCCTGGAAACCCTGGTGGTGTAGTGGTTAAGAGCTACAGGTGCTAACCAAAAGGTTGGCAGTTCGAATCCACCAGGCACTCCTTGGAAACTCTATGAGGCAGTTCTACTCTATCCCATAGGGTTGCTATGAGTTGGAACCAACTGGACGGTGTTTTAGTCATCTAGTACTGCTCTAACAGAAATACCACAAGTGGATGGCTTTAACAAAGAGAAGTTTATTTTCTCACAGTAAAGTTGGCTAAAAGTTCAAATTCAGGACGTCAGTTCTGGGAGAAGGCTTTCTCTCTCTATCAGCTTCGGAGGAAGACTAGGAGCTTCTTTGTGCAGGAACCCTGAGTCCAAAGGTTGTGCTCTGCTCCTGGCACTGCTTTCTTGGTAGTATGAAGTCCCCAACTCTCTGCTTGCTTCCCTTTCCTTTTACCTTTTGAGAGATAAAAGGTGGTACAGGCCCCACCCCAGGGAAACTCCCTTTACATTGCATCAGGGAGGTGACCTGAGTAAGAGTGGTGTTAGGATTCCACCCTAATAATTTTTAGCACAAAATTACAATCACAAAATGGAGGATAACCCCTCAATGCTGGAAATCATGGCCCAGCCAAATTGATACATACATTTGGGGGGGGGGGCATAATCCAATCCGTGACATTTTACCCTTTGGCCCCCAAAAATCGCATCTTTGTAACATGCAAAACGTACTCACTCCATCATATCATACCAAAAGTCTTAACTCCAAGTCCAAAATCCAAAAATTTGTCTTCATCTGTGAAATCTAGAATATAAATTATCTGCTTCCAACGGTACAATGGCAGAACAGGCACAAGCTAGACATTTCCATTACAAATGGGTCAAACTGGGGTAAAAGAAGGGATAACAGGCACCAAGCAAGCCAGCAGAACACATTACATTAGCCCTCAAAGCTTTGAGAAAATAATCCTCTGTTCTCTGTGACAGTTTCTACAATGGCCCTGCCCTCCATCATTTAGGTATTGGCCACACTCTGGATTCTGAATGGAGGCCCCTCGGTCCTGGGCTTCAGCTCTACCTTCTAGGCCCACTGGGACAGCAACTCTGCTCCCTCAGCTTTAGGTGCACCATTCTCCTAGTCCATCTGAGTGGCAACTCCACCCGTAGAAACACTAGAGGCCATGGCTCCACCCTTTGACAGCCCTGAAGTTATGGCCATACCTTTTGAGACTGAGGCAGCTTGGCTTATTGTGTTGTCTCTTCAGCTTCTGGTTCCTGGTTTCTTGGCCTCTTGGCCCCTTGGGCCTCACACCCTTATCTGCCCTGGTGGGGCAAGTGTTCCATAGCTCAGTAGCTCCATCAGCCAGGAAGCCTCCTGCACTCAGGCATTCAGCTCTCTGGCTGTGTGGGTTAGCAAGCCTAGCTCAACTGATAAGTGCTTGCTTCCCTTTGCTTTTATCTCTTAAGAGAGAAAAGGTGGTGCAGGCCCCTGGGAAACTCCCTTTACCTTGCACCAGGGAGGTGACCTGAGTAAGGGTGGAGTTACAATTCCACCCTAATCCTGTTTAGCATAAAATTACAGCCACAAAATGGAGAACAACCAAACAATGCTGGAAATCATGACCCATCCAAACTGATACACACATTTTTGGGGGGACATAATTCAATACGTGACAGATGGCAATGGGTTGTTTTTTTTTTTTTTTGGTTTGCATATCCTACTTCTTTATGTGTGATTCGTCATTAGTTGAGTTGTAAATCAATGTCTAAATTTAGTTGTCAAAGAAAGAATTAATAATTTATCATATAATCATAGAATAAAATACTACATAAATGCTAAAAGACTTTTTTTCTTTTTAAGATTATTTGATGACATAGTTGTACATTCCCAATATGTTGTTGGGTATGAGGCTTATGTTACAGAGTAGAAAATTTGTCATCTGACTTTTGTTTTAAAAAAAGAAAACAGTACACACGTGTGTATCCCCTTGTGCATGTGTGCTAGCGTACTTTTGTCAGAAAAAAGACTGGAAAGAAATGCATACGATGTTGCTTAGTTGTTTCTGAGTAGCTTTAAGGTTGTCTGTAGTGAATAATTTTAATCAGAAAAACAAAGTTTATTTTTCAAGTAAGCTAACTTTCTCTTAAAATAATGTAGTTTTTTAAAAAGAGAAAATAAATAAGTGGCTTTAAATTTTAGTGTTTAATTATAAAAGTAAGTTGTATGGTGGCTAATATACTGGAGTACATAAATGCCAAGGGATATTTATAGAAATCTTGACAGACATACTACAAAGCAGGAGAAAAATGAAAACATTTTTCTCACTAAATTTTAATCTCTTTTTTTTTTTCCTGTTAGGGTCGGCTTTTTTATGCCTGTGATGGACCCAAAGCTGACCGATGTAAATTTTTCAAGTGGCTTGAAGAAGTGTCTCCAGGATATTCGACACAAGCAGAATCTCGACCCAGCATGGTTTTAAGTGATATAAAGAGTATTGGCTTGTATTTAAGAAGTCAGAAGATACCACTGTATGAGGAGTGCCAGCTTTTGGTGAGGTATGTTTTGTGGTATCAAATCATTGCCTATAATTAGATCAATTTAGGCCAAATCTCAAGGCAGTTCTCCCAAGACTCTCTACCATGGTCTTGCAAAGGACTGTTTAAATCTATTTTTGGCCCCCTCGGGTACTGGGCTAAACATCAAGGAGCATCAGCAATATTAGGATAACTGGAAGGAATGCTGTTTTTCTAACCATTTTTATGTATAGCCAGGGCTATTCTTTCACAATCTTACTCAACAAACCACATGAATTATTTAACAGTGCAGAATAAATAGGTAAGTGATCATTCACAAGCCTGAACTAAATAACTAGGTTATGGGATAATAAAATATTACTTTTTGGAAACAGGTCTGTTATAAAAGCGGAATTATCCAAAGATTAAATATAATGACCATTTGCATGGTAATTTAATAATAATAGCATTTCTTGAGTGCCAGGTATTCTTCTAAGTACTTTACATGTATTATTTGAGTTTAATCATCAGAGTAACTCTATAAACTATGGAGGTAATGGGATAAGTTATCCCCATTTTATAGTTATAGAAATTGAGGTACCTTTTTAATCTTTTAGATACTTTGTCTGTCTTAATCTATTTTAAAACTGATGACAATTTTGTAAAGGTTGCTACTATTTTCTTGGACAGAGAGTATATTTATATTTTGTATGTGTGTATCAAAGTATACACATACTATGTTCTTTACTTTTCAAACTACTTTTTTTTTTAAAATAATTTTTATTCTGCTTTAAGTGAAAGTTTACAAATCGAGTCAGTGTCTTACATAAAAACTTATATACACCTTACTACATACTCCCAATTACTCTCTCCCCAATAAGACAGCCTGCTCCCTCCTTCCACTCTCTTTTCTTGACCATTTTGCCAGCTTCTACCCCCCTCTACTCTCCCATCTCCCCTCCAGGCAGGAGATGCCAACATAGTCTCAAGTGTCCACCTGATCCAAGTAGCTCACTCCTCATCATCATCCCTCTCCAACCCATTGTCTGGTCCAACCCATGTCTGATGAGTTGGCTTTGGGAATGGTTCCTCTCCTGGGCCAACAGAAGGTTTGGGGGCCATGACCACCGGGGTCCTTCTAGCCTCAGTCAGACCATTAACTCTGGTCTTTTTATGAGAATTTGGGGTCTGCATCCCGCTGTTCTCCTGCTCCCTCAGGGGTTCTCTGTTGTGTTTCCTGTCAGGGCAGTCATTCGTTGTGGCCGGGCATCATCTAGTTCTTCTGGTCTCAGGATGATGTAGTTTCTGGTTCATGTAGCCCTTTCTGTCTCTTGGGCTGGTAATTACCTTATGTCCTTGGTGTTCTTCATTCTCCTTTGATGCAGGTGGGTTGAGCCCAACTGATGCATCTTAGATGGCTGCTTGCTAGCATTTAAGACCCCAGACGCCACTCTTCAAAGTGGGATGCAGAATGTTTTCTTAATAGATTTTATTATGCCAGTTGACTTAGATGTCCCCTGAAACCATGGTCCCCAAACCCCTGCCCCTGCTTCGCTGACCTTTGAAGCATTCCGTTTATTCAGGAAACTTCTTTGCTTTTGGTTTAGTCTAATTGTGCTGACCTCCCCTGTGTTGAGTGTTGTCCTTCCCTTCACCTAAAGTAGTTCTTATCTACTATCTAATTAGTAAACACCCCTCTCTCACTCTCCCTCCCTCCCCCCATCATAACCACAAAAGAATGTGTTATCCTCAAACTATTTCTCAAGACCTTATAATAGTGTGGTCTTATACAATATTTGTCCTTTTGCAACTGACTTATTTCACTCAGCATAATGCCTTCCAGGTTCCTCCATGTTATGAAATGTTTCACAGATTCCTCACTGTTCTTTATCGATGCGTAGTATTCCATTGTGTGAATATACCGTAATTTATCCATTCATCTGTTGATGGGCACCTTGGTCGCTTCCATCTTTCTGCTATTGTAAACAGTGCTCCAGTAAACATGGGTGTGCATATATCTGTGTAAAGGCTCTTATTTCTCTAGGATATATTCCGAGGAGTGGGATTGCTGGGCTGTATGGTAGTTCTATTTCTAGCTTTTTAAGGAAGTGCCAAATCGATTTCCGAAGTGGTTGTACCATTTTACATTCCCACCAGCAGTGTGTAAGTGTTCCAATCTCTCCACAGCCTCTCCAACATTGATTATTTTGTGTTTTTTGGATTAATGCCAGCCTTGTTAGAGTGAGATGGAATCTCGTAGTTTTGATTTGCATCTCTGTAATGGCTAATGATCGAGAGCATTTCCTCATGTATCTGTTGGCTACCTGAATGTCTTCTTTAGTGAAGTGCCTGTTCATATCCTTTGCCCATTTTTTAATTGGGTTGTTTGTCTTTTTGTGGTTGAGTTTTAGCAGAACCATATAGACTTTAGAGATCAGGTACTGGTCGGAAATGTCGTAGCTGAAAATTTTTTCCCAGTCTGTAGGTGGTCTTTTTACTCTTTTGGTGAAGTCTTTAGATGAGCATAGGTGTTTGATTTTTAGGAGCTCCCAGTTATCTGGTTTCTCTTCGTCATTTTTAGTAATGTTTTGTATTCTGTTTATGCCTTGTATCAGGGCTGCTGACATTGTCCCTATTTTTTCTTCCATGATCTTTATCATTTTAGACTTTACGTTTAGGTCTTTGATCTATTTGGAGTTAGTTTTTGTGCTCAAACTGTATGTTAAAGATTAAAAAAACAATACCATAATATTCAAATTTATTTTTGTTTTTTACTTCATTTTACAGAAAAGGATACGATTTTCAGGGAAAACGGTATGGCAAACTAAAAAAGTTTACTACTGTAAATCCTGAATTTTATGATGAACCTAAAAGCAAACTGTATCTTAAGCTGAGTAGGAAGGAAAGTTCTTCGACGTACAGCAAAGGTAAATTGATTTGATCATGTTGGTGACTTAGTCTGGCCTTGTGTCTCAATAACATACAGCTCTACAGGTTCTTTATGTTAAAGAGACTTTTTAAAGTACAGTTTGATAGTAGTATATATTGTAAATTACTATATTATAAATTAGACCATTTCTAAAAAGCATATTTTAAATTTTATCTATTTTAAACTTCCTTAAAAGAATACCAAAATATGTTTATTTTTGTCGAAAAAAAATCATGTCAAGTTCTTGGTGTCGTATAAGTATATTCAACTGTACTCTGACCCAATACCTAAAGTAAACTGAAAAATGTAATGAAGTTTATTGATACTTCTTTCATTATCTGTGCAATTTGACAACACTGAGTCCACAATTTTTTAATTTTTTTTTATTCTATTGTGCTTTAGGTGAAAGTTTACAGCTCAAGTTAATTTCTCATTCAAAAACTTATTGTTTTGTGACCTTAGTCCCAAATCTTGTATATTTTGGGGAAAAAAATCCTTTAAAAAAAGGATTCTTTTTTCAGAAGCTATTAGGTGCACAAAATTGTGCACAAAAGTCAAAACCTTTGATTTCATGGCCACTCTTGCCATTAGTTCTTTTTTTTTTTTTTAATTTTTGTTGTGCTTTAAGTGAAACTTTACAAATTAAGTCAGTTTCTTATACAAAAATTTATATACACCTTGCTATATACTCCTAATTGCTCTCCCCCTAATGAGACACCCTGCTCTTTCCCTCCATTCTGTCTTTTCGTGTCCATTCTCCCAGCTTCTAACCCCCTCTTCTCTCTCATCTTCCCTCCAGACAGGAGATGCCAACATAGTCTCAAGTATCTACTTGATCCAAGAAGCTCATTTTTCACCAGCAGCTTGTTCTATCCCATTGTCCAGTCCAACCCCTGTCTGAAGAGTTGGCTTTGGGAATGGTTCCTGTCCTGGGCTAACAGAATGTCTGAGGGTCATGACAACTGGGGTCCTTCTAGTCTCAGTCAGGCCATTAAGTCTGGTCTTTTTACAAGAATTTGGGGTCTGCATCCCACTGCTCTCCTGCTCCCTCAGGGGTTCTCTGTTGTGTTCCCTGTCAGGGCTGTCATCGGTTTTGCCATTGGTTCTTATGTGGCTTGCTTTTATTTAGTGATTACTTATTTTAAATAACTGTGACCTCACAAACCAAAACGAAATCTATTACCTTTGTAGCTACTTGTATTTAAATATAGTCTAACCCCACTAACTCATCTACTTGTCTGGCTCAGCCCAGAATGATTATCATTTTCATCCCTGTGTTTATCAATATCTTGCTTTCCTTTGTAAGGTTTATGTACATGAATTCCTAAAGAGTGTATTTTAAATATTTTAAAACTTTCTTAAGAGGATACCATTCTTTATGTAATCTTTTTGGATTATCTCTGTGATGTGTCCATATTTTTTGTGCTACTCTAGAATCTAGACTCCAAAGTCTAGATTATTTGTTTTGATTGCTGTATATTTATTTTCTGACTATGCCACAGTTCATTCATTCACTCTTCTATCTGCGGTCATTTAGGTTGTTTTTGCCATGTGAACCAGCACTGCTATGAATATTATTGTACTCTCTTGTTGCAGATGTGCAAGAGTTTCTCTTAGATATAATCTTAGGAATGAAGTTGCTGGGTTACAGAGTATGAAAATGCCTCACACACCTTCAGGTTGTAGTGCCAAATGGATTTCCAAAGTGGTTATGACAGTTTAGACTCCTATTCTCATATAAGAGTCTTGTGGTTCCACCTACTCAAATAAATGTAAAATGATTTCTCATTGTGTTTCTAGTTTCCCTGATCACCTGTGATGTTGAACAGCTCTTCGTATGTTTATTGGCTATATGTGTTTCCTCCTGCCCCTTTTACTATTGGGTTGTTTGTACTGTTCTTGTTTATTTGTAGAAGTTCTTTATGTATTCTTCATGTTATTCCTTTGTTGATCATGTATATTGTAAATATTTGATCCCAGTTGTATCATTTTTTTCAATTACTTTAAGATATCTTTAGATAAGTAAATAGTCTTAATTCTAATAAAGGAAATTTATCAGTCTTTTTTCTTTTGACAATATTTTTCATGTCTTAGTTTTATTTTAAAAATCTTTTCCTATTACTGAGGTGTAAAATATTTGTTGATATTTTCTACTAAGTGTTTTAAAGTTTTTTTAAACATTTAAATCTTAAATCCATTTGGAATTAAGATAAGGATCCAATTTCATCTTCTCTTTAATTAGCAGTTTTGATACAGTAGTAACCATTTTTTATTAAACAGTCCTTTTTTCTCACTGATTTGCAATGCTACCTCTGTCATATAAAACAAAGTTCCAAATAACTTGAGTCTGTTTCTGGACTCCTATTTATACACTTGGTCAATTTGTCATTGTGCCAGTTCTACACTGTCTTACTGTAGCTTCATAAGTCCTGCTGTTAGCTCAAGGGCTCCCTGTTCTTCTTAGAAGTAACCTAGCTATTTTTGGCTCTTCATTTTTCTATATATATTTTAGAATCATCAAGTTTCATGAAAAAACCTTTTGGGATTTTGATTGGAAATATATTTAATCTATAGACCAAGTTGTTCAGGGAGGACATCTTTACAATATTGTTTTGAACTTGGTATATCTCTCCATTTATTTAAATCTTTCATAATATCTTATAAAGGTTTACGAATTTCTCTGTAGAGATTTTTCTTAGTGATATTGTGTTTTAGGTGAAAGTTTATTCAGTAGATTAGGATTTTCTTTAATAATTTTTATACAAATTATTCCATTCCATTGGTTACAGTTTTTATAATTTGTCAGCATTCTCATTATTTCCATTCTGTTGGTTTTGTTTCTATTGATCTATCTTCCCTTCCCCTCATTGCTTTTTCACCTTTGCTTTTGGGTAAATGTTGACCGTTTGGTCTAATATAATTCATCATTTAAGGTAGCACATTACTCATGAGTGATACTGTTTATTTTATAAGCCAATCTATTATTTGTTTGAAAGGTGACCTACCAAAATAGCTTCAATTCCATGATCAAAGGTTATCTTAGGGTGATAGTCTTCGGGATTCCTCTAGTCTCTATCAGTCCAGTAGTTGAATTTGAGTTTTGTTTTACATTTTGCTTCCATTCTATCTGGGACCTTCTATCATGTCCCTGGTCAGAACAGTCAGTAGTGGTAGCCGGGCACCATCTAGTTCTTCTGGTCTCAGGAAAGGCTGTGGTTCATGTGGGCTATTAGTCTTGTGCTTTAGTTTCTTCTCTGAGCCTTTGATTTCCTTCATTCTCTTTTGCTCCATATGAGTAGGGACCAATAGTTGTGTCTTAGATGGCTGCTCAAAAGCTTTTAAGCTCCAAGATGCTACACACCAAACTAGGTTGTAGAACATTATCTTTCTGAACTGTGTTATGCCGATTGACTAATTTGTCTCCTGAGATGAGGGTCCCCAAGCCTTTTAACCCAGTAAGCCAAACCCATGAGTTGTGTGGGTATGTCTGGGACACCATCGTAACTGTGTCTCCTATCTGGTTTGTTATATATGTGGATACATATGCATCACATACACAAATGTATGTATATATGTATATATATGCCTGCAGATACACCTATACGTGCACGTGCACTTATTCTCATATATGCATCTGTATATGCATCCATATCTACCTACATAACCACACACATTTTTTGGTTATTTTTACTGTTGTTGCAAAATTGTATGTGTTATAGCATTTACTGAAATTGTCCCTTTTTCACATGTACTTCTTAGAGCCTTTATTTACCTTGGTCAAGTTGTGCTGGTTTTGTGTATATTTGGTCTTGCCTTTCCCATCACCAGAAGTAACAGGTTTCTACTATCTAGAAAGTGATTCTCCCTCCTTGTCCTTCCTATCCCTGGTAACTAACAAAGAACTCAACTTTCTTTGTATATGGCCATTCTTGACTTTTTATGATAGTGGGACCATACAATATTTGTCTTTTTGTGGTTAACTTATTTCACTCAGCTTAATGTCTTCCATATTCATCCATGCTGTTTCACATACTCCCCATTATTCTTTATAGTTATGTAGTATTTCATTGTATGTATGTACCACAATTTGTTTATCCATCTGTTGATGAACACTTACGATGTTTCCATCTTTTTCCTTTTGTGAATACTGCTGCAATGAATATAGGTGTGTATATGTCTATTTGTGTCACTGCTCTTATATCTCTAGGATATATATACCTAGGAGTGAGATTGCTGGATCATAAGGTATTTCTATTTCAAGTTTTTGAGGAAGTGCCATACTGCTTTTCATAGTGGTTGTACCATTTTACAGTCCCACTAGCAATGTATAAGAGTTCCAATCCCCCAACAACCTCATCAGCATTTGTTTTTTTCTGTGTTTTTGATCATTGGCATTTTTGCAGGGGTGAGATGGTATTTCATTGTAGTTTTGATTTGGATTTCTCTAATGTCTAATGATGGAGCTCTGGTGGTGCAGTGGTTAAGAGCTCGGCTGCTAATGATGGAGCTCTGGTGGTGCAGTGGTTAAGAGCTCAGCTGCTAAACAAAAGGTCGGCAAATTGAATCTGCCAGTCACTCCTTGGAAACCCCATGGGGCAGTTCTGCTCTGTCCCATAGGGTTACTATGAGTTGGAATCGACTTGATGGCAATGGGTAATGGCTAATGATCACAAGTATCATTTCATGTTATTTATTGGCCACCTGAATGTCCTCTTTGATGAAGTGTCTGTTCATGTCCTTTGCCCATTTTTTGACTGTATTGTTTGTCTTTTTGTTATTGAGTCATTGGAGTTTTCTATATATTTTACAGATTAAACCCTTATCAGGTATATCTTTGCCAAAGACTTTCTCCCAGTCGGTAGGTTCTTTTTACCTTCTTGGTAAAGTCTGTTGATGAACATAAGTATTCAATTTTTAAGAGGTCTCAGGTATCTAATTTATCTTCTGTCATTCATGCATTTTTAGCTTTGTTTGATAGGCAATTTATGCCGAAGATTAGGTCCCCTAGTTTTTACCCTATGTTATCTTCCAGAAATTTTATAGTTTTAGCTTTAACATTTAGATCTTTGATCCATTTTGAGTTAGTTTTTGTACATGGTGTGAGGTATGGATCCTGATTCATTTTTCTGCATATGGATATCCAGTTTTGCCAGCATCATTTGTTAAAGAGACTCTTCCTTCCCCATTGGATGGACTTTTACCCTTTGTTGAAGATCAGCTGCGCATAGGTGGATAGGTTTACTTCTGAGTTCTCAATTCTATTCCTTTGGTTTATGTGTCTGTCACTGAACCCATACCAGGTTGTTTTGATTATCGTGGCTATATAGTAAGTTTTGAGATCGGGAAGTGAGAGGCCTACTACTTTGTTCTTCTTGTTCAATATTGCTTTAGCTATTGGGGACCTCCTACCTTTCCATATAAAGTGGAGGATTAGTTTTTCCATTTTATTAAAGAATGATGTTGGGATTTGGATTGGGGTTGCCTTATATCTATAGATCGCTTTTGGTAGTATTAAAATTTTCACAATGTTAAGTCTTGTAATCTGTGAGCATGGAATGTTTTCCCATTTATGTAGATATCCTTAATTAGTTTCTTGCAGTAGTGTTTTATACTTTTTCCTTGTATAAGTCTTTTATGTCCCTAGTTAGGTTTATTTCTAGGTGTTTTATCCTCTTGGGGGCTATTGTAAATAGTATTATTTTCTTGATTTCCTTTTCAGAGTCTTCCTTGTCAGTGTAGAAGAACTCAACTGATTTTTGTGTGTTCATCTTGTACCATGCCACTTTGCTGGGTATTTAAGCCCATTGTTGGCAGCTACTATCTCAATACATCTTGTCAAGGGTCTTCTTTTTTGCTGACCCGCTACATTACCAAATGTGATGTCCTTCTTTAGGGACTGGTCCTTCCTGATAACATATCCAAAGTATGTGAGATGTTTTACAGAAGAAAAGAATATCAGTTAATCTGGAGAGCCAGTTAAGTGGAGATCCATTAAGAGAACTCCTATCTATGATTGGTGATTTCTTTTTTGAGCGTGGAAACCACTATATGGCAGAGCATCTTTTTAGACTAGTATTCTTACTTGGACAAGTCTGAGGTAGCTATAAAGCTACTTTAAAATAAAAAGATTAGTTAGATATTGTTTTATTTATATTGTTTTTTATAATTATAAAACAAATTTTTAAAATGTAATTATAAAACCAATTGAGTTAAAAACATTGAAATGAAATGTATGTGTTCAGATCTGAGATTGGGTGAAATCTTGTAGACTATAATAACTTTTTTTATTATAATGATATACATACAATAAAGCTTACATTATTTAATCATTTCTACTCTTGAGTGACACTGATCGCATTCTTTAATTTGTGCAAACATTCTCCACATCTATTTCCAATTATCCCACCACCATTAGCATTCATTCAGTACATTCTATTTTCCCCCTCACTCCTGCCCCTGGTAACTGCTAATCGCTTATGATTTCTTTATAATTGCTTCTTTCATATACATGATAGCATACAGTATTTATCCTCTTGAGTCTGATTTATTTCATTCAGCATAATGTCCTCTGAGTTCGTCCATGTTGTGACACCCATCAGGACTTCATTCTTTTTATGGCTGAGTAATATTCCATCGTATGTATATACCATATTTTGTTTATTCATTCATCAGTTGATGAAAATTTTGGTCATTTCCACGTTTTGGCTGTTGTGATTAGTGCTGAAATGTACATATGTCCGTTTGCATCTCTACTTTCGAGTCTTTTGGGTATATGCATAAGAGTGAAATTGCTGGGTCTGTGGTAGCTCTATGTTCAACTTCTCGAAGGAACCACCAAATTGTTTTTCACAATGACTGTACCAATTTACAATCCCGCCAGCAATGGATGTGGGTTCCTGTTTCCCCACAACCTTGCTAGCACCTAGTATTTTCCATCTTTTTGATCATTGTCAATCTAATGGGTACTAGATGGTGTCTCATTATGGTTTTGATTTGCATCCCCCAGTGAATCGGAATTGACTCTATGGCAGTGGGTTAACAGCTAATGGCTTTGCATCTTTTCATGTGCTTGTTGGTCATTTGAATATCCTCTCTGGTGATAATGTCTGTTCAAGTCCTTCACCCATTTTTTAATTGGGTTGTTTGCCTTTTTTGTGTGAAATAACGTAGGACTAAGAGCCCTAGTGGCGCAGTAGTTAAGAACTCAAGGTGCTAACCAGAAGTTCAGATCCACCAGCTGCTTCTTGGAAACTCTATGGAACAGTTCTAGTTTGTTCTATAGGGTCACTGTGAGTCAGAATCAACTCAACGGTAACAGGTTTTAAGCATCTAAGAAACCCATATTTAGCTTTGGATATAGCATCATTCTGATTCCTTTAAAAAAATGTTTGTCTTTTCAGATGATCTTTGGGTGGTTTCAAAAACCCTGGACTTTGAACTAGATACCTTTATTGCATGTAGTGCTTTCTTTGGACCATCATCTATCAATGAGGTAGAGCTACTGCCTTTGAAAGGGTATTTTCCTTCAAACTGGCCCACTAACAGTAAGTATTACCAGGCCCACATTAATTTATATAAAAAAAAATGATAGACATGGTATGCACTGTGAGCAAAGATGCTAACTGTGTAAAATTATTTGATTAAAATAAACAAACAAAATAAAAGCACCCACCTCCGCTATTATGTACAGTGGGTTCTTGAAATGTATATAAACATCTCTGCAGTTCAAGTTCCAGAGGGCTAACAATCTAATGCAATTTTTAATCTTCACTTAAATATTTTTTTAAAGTTGACCTTTATACAATATATGCTCATTTGGTTTACTTGAAATGTACATTTAGTAAACGAATAATTTACTTTTACATCGAGAAGGTCTTGTTGATTTTACCAGAGATCTTGCAGAGGGTTGAGCAAGAGTGGGGTTTTTTACTTTGAAGGTATTTTATCATCTTTCATAAGAAATTCTTAATAAGACAGTAGGCTAACAGTCTTATTTTGTTTTTAATAAAGAAATCTTTAGTAAACTGACTACCTGTTCAGTTCTATGAATCTGTAGACTTCTATGCGTTTTAATCTCTGGAATCATTTTCGATGGTTGAATTTGGTTCATAACTAATTAAAGACAGTGCTTTATGACCTGTTTCTGGTATTTTATATACTTTTTAACTTTTGGTCTTTACTGAATAAAAAATTCAACGTAGTCAATTAGCTTGAGTCCGATAAGAGTCTAATTACATGAACATTTGTCACTTTTTGTATACATATTTTCATATATGTCTAAATTATTTACTCACCAATATCAGCATTCTAGTTTTCTGCTTTCCATGTAGTTCTATAAAATAATTGAGGTAGAAATACAAGAAAATGTTCAAAAGTTGTGCAAACACCCTTATACAGTCTAAGATGGTATCCTAAGTGGAACTGTTAGTCTCAAGCTGTGCCACCATGTCCCAACTCAAAGCAATTGTTCTTTTTATTTTTAATAGTTTGTTTTTTTTATTTTTGTTGTTGTTGAAAATATACACAGCAAAACATATACCAATTCAGCAATTTCTACATGTACAATTCAGTGACATGATTATATTCTTTGAGTTGTGCAACCATTCTTACCCTCCTTTCACGCAATTGTTTTTGTTCATTTGCTGATGTTTGGAGTCCCAGTTTAAGTTACGCAGTTATGGATGTCAGTACGTAAAGTATGAGTGAGCATATAGTTTAGTACTTTAATTGGTAAATCTTTGAGTGGCTCTGCATGTGTTTAAGGGTTTATCTTAATGTCATGTGCTTAATTCAGTAGCTGAACTCTTAAGTTATATTGATACTTTAATACAGATTTTTTTTTAGTGAATCATTTTATTTACATTGAGTATTTATTTCCTGTATCCTTTCCACAGCAGTGGTCCATGCATTACTGGTTTGTAATGCTAGCACAGAGCTAACCACTTTGAAAAACATTCAGAGCTACTTTAATCCAGCTACTCTACCTCTAACACCGCACCTGTTAACAATGTAAGTCATTACTTGTCTTTGGGTCATTGATATTCAAAAGTGGTGACAAAAAGTGAATACAAAAATGCAATGAAGCACATTACATAAATGTTAACAATAAAGTTTTAATTTTTTTAGAAACTGAGATTACTGGCAATAATGAAAAATAAAAAGAGAGGGTGAAACATGTATCATTTCCTTACTTTCTTTCCTTTTCCCTATCTATTTATCTATCCAGCCGTCTTGGTTTAGGTTAATAAATGTTACTGCAAAGTTTTATCCTTTGTCAAGGGATAGTTTCTTAAGAATCTTTGGACTATTGATTTTATTTTTTATGCACATATAGTTTTATGCCACCAATATTTAACATTTTAAGGAAGCATTTTACAGCTTGAATTCAGTGTGTATATCAATAGTAATTTTAATGAAACCTATGTTTCATTTTAAATTTCTCAAGCACCATGTCCCTGTTTAAAAAATTATAAGTGATATTATACTAAATGCATTAAAATGGCAAGAAAAAGTATATTTTCTAATTTGGAATGTGATTACCTATCTTGTTTCATTCTTTTCACCGTAATGAAGACCTGTGTAAAAAGATAAATATCCTTATGATTCTATTATGTTATTTATTTGCTTTGACATTAATTCGGTCTTTATAGAAATACAAATAAAATCAATGTATTTAATGTAGTTTTACCTGAAATAGAAGCTATATTAATTATCTAAGTCAGCTTTGCATAATAGAGCATGGGCTTTAAAGTCATTCCACCACTTACTGGCTGTGTGCTTTTTTGGGGAAAAAAAAGAACATTCCTGTGCCTGTATTTGGGATAACTGACTACTTCATAGGGTAGTTATGAAGTTTACATCAAACAGCGTACAAAATGATTAGCATAGTGCCAACACATAGTAGATACTCAATAAATGTTAGTGCTCTCTTCTCCTACCCTCCTCCAAATTGGGGTAAGTATCCATTTGTGCTCTTTAAAAAATGTTCTTTGTGAGGCTTATAGAGTGAAGGCTAAGTTATGAATGACTTTACTAACCTATTTCAAAAGCCCCTCATTTTTCTTTGACTTTTTTTTACTGCTTTTTCCTAGGTCTTCACCAACTACAGTTAACAAGAGAGTCAATAAAAGAAAATTTATTCCACCAGCCTTCATAAATACCAACACAAAATTTGAACTAAGCCCTGGAACATCATTGCAGTTAGCTAGTGAGTTAATTCAGGTACACAAGTTAAACAAGGACCAAGCTACAGCTCTGATTCAAATAGCTCACATGATGATATCACACGACAGTGCTAAAGTACAGGAACTACGAACCCATACCCTCCCTATCACAATCATACATGGTAAGAAGCAAGAAAGAAAATAGCTCTAATAAATTTTGATGTAAGCTCTGCTTCTTTGCAGTTTCCTAGTTAAGCTTCCAGAATAACTCTAAATAGACTTTTTGAACCTGAACCCACTTTAGTAAACTGTTACCTGAGCTGAGATCAGATCTGACCACCCTAAAGGAGAGAATTGGTAGCACATCTGATGAATGAATAACATTATACACGAAGCACCCAGATTTGATCTAGATTTCTGTTTGTTGCTCTAATAGACTTCAATTCTGATCAGAAAAGTCTCTTATTAATTCCTAGTTAGCTCACTCTTCTATGCTTCACAGAAGCTATTCCAAACTTTTCATTCTCATGAACCCATCCTTGCCCCTGACCCACTGTGTCTCTGAAATTGATCTTGCTTCTAAAATAGGAAATGGAGTTCATAACAGAAACTCCTTGCTATGTCCTGCCCTCTTTTTCCAACTTACCTAAGTTTGCACCTATTCTTTTTCTTACAAAACAAACACTTGTCTTATAAAACTGACATTAACTAACTAGTAGTACACTCATCCTTATAAGTGTTGTTAGGTGCCATTGAGTCCGTTCCGACTCATAGCAACTCTATGTACAACAGAACAATCCTGCACGATCCTCACAATCATTGCTATGTCTGAGCCCATTGTTGCAGCCACCATGTCAGTCCTTCTCGTTGAGGGTCGTCTTCTTTTTCACTGACCCTCTACCAAGTGTGATGTTCCTCTCCAGGGACTAGTCCCTCCTGATAACATGTGCAAAGTATATGAGATGAAGTCTCGTCATCCTCTCTTCCAAGGAGCACTCTGGTTGTATTTCTTCCCAGACAGACTTGTTTGTTCTTCTGGCAGTCCATGGTATATTTAGTATTCTTCACCAACACCACAGTTCAAAGGCATCAACTCCTTCACATGCAGATGAGGCGATTGAAAATATCATGGCGTGGGTCAGGGGTACCTTAGTCCTCAGAGTGACATCTTTGTCTTTCAGCACTTGAAAGAGGTCTTTTTCAGCAGATTTGCCTAACGCAATACATTGTTTGATTTCTTGACTTCTACTTACTGGTGCGTTGGTTGTGTATCCAAGTAAAAACAAATCCTTGACAACTTCGGTCATTTCTCCATTTATCATGATGTTGCTTATTGGTCCAATTGTGAGGATTTTTGTTTCCTTTATGTTGAGGTGTAATTCATACTGAAGGCTGCAGTCTTTGAACTTCATCAATAAGTGTTTCAAGGCCTCTTTGCTTTCAGCAAGCAAGGTTGTATCATCTGCATATTGAAGGTTGTTAATGAGTTTTCCACCAATCCTGATGCCACATTCTTCATATAGTCCAGCTTCTTGTATTATTTGCCCAGCATACAGAAAGGATACAACCCTGATGCACACCTTTCCTGATTTTAAACTACACAGTATCTCCTTGTTCTACTTGTAGTTTAAACACACAGTATCTAGTTGTTCGGACAACTGCCTCTTGTTCTATGTACAGGTTCCGCATTACCACAATTAAATCTTCTGGAATTCCCATTCTTCACAGTGTTATCCAGAACTTGTTATGATCCACACAGCCAAATGCTTTTGCATAGTCAGTAAAACACAGGTAAACATCTTTCTGATATTCTCTGTTTTCAGCCAAGATTCACCTGACATCAGCAATGATATCCATCATGCCACACCCTCTTCTGAATCCAGCTTGAATTTCCGGTAGTTCTCTCTCGATGTACTGCTGCGACACACAAGCCACGACAGTGCAACAAACTGACAGATGCATGGTGGGGGAAATGTATAAAGAATGCATATTCCCTTACATATAGAAAATAGGATTTCTTTGCTATCATTTTCTTTTTCTTTATTGTGCTTTAGGTGAAAGTTTATAGCTCAAGTTAATTTCTCATACAAAAATTTATACATATATTGTTATACGACTCTGTTTGCAATCCCTATAATGTGACAGTGCACTCCCTCTTTGTTTCCTGTGTCCATTCAACCAGCTCCTATCCCTTTCTGCCTTCTCATCCTGCTTCCGGACAGGAGCTGCCCAGTTAGTCTTGTATATCTACTTGAACTAAGAAGCACACTCTTCATGTGTATTATTTTGTTTTATAGTACAGTTTAATCTTTGTCTGAAGAGTTGGCTTCAGAAATGGTTTTATTTCTGGGTTAACAAAGAGTCCAGGGGCCATGTCTTCGGGAGTTTCTTTAGTCTCAGTCAGACCATTAAGTCTGGTCTTTTTACGTGAACTTGAGTTCTGCACCCCACTTTTTTCCTGCTTTGTCAGAGACTTTCTGTTGTGTTTCCTGTCAGGGCAATCATTGGTGGTAGCCGGGTACCTTCTAGTTCTTCTGGTCTCAGGCTGATGGAGTCTCTGATTTATGTGGACCTTTTGTCTCTTGGGCTAATATTTTGCTGTGTGTTCTTCATTCTCCTTTGCTCCTGGCGAGTTGGGACCAATTGATGCATCTTAGATGGCCACTAGCAAGCTTTTAAGACCCCAGATACTACTCACCAAAGTGGGATGCGGAACACTTTCTTAATAAACTTTGTTATGCCAGTTGACCTAGATGTCCCCTGAAACTATGGTCCCCGGACCCACGCCACTGCTACTCTGTCCCTCGAAGTGTTCCCCTGTATTCAGGAAACTTCTTAGCTTTTGGTTTAGTCCAGTTGTGCCAATGTCACCTGTATTGTGTGTTGCCCTTCTTTCACCTAAAATAATTCTTGTCTACTATCTAGTGAATTCCCCTTTCTTTCCCTCCCCACCCTCATAACCATTAAAGAATGTTTTCTTCTGTGTTTAAACCTTTTCTGGAGTTCTTATAATAGTGGTCTCACACAACATTTGTCCTTTTGCGACAGACTAATTTCATTCAGCATAATGCCTTTCAGATTCATCCATGTTGAGAGATGTTTCATGGGTTCATCATTGTTCTTTATCATTGCATAGTATTCCATCGTGTGAATATACCATAATTTGTTTATTCATTCATCTATTGATGGTTACCTAAGTTGTTTCCATCATTTTGCTATTGTGAACAGTGCTGCAGTGAACATGGATGTGCATATATCTATTCTTGTGACAGCTCTTACTTCTCTAGGATATATTTCAAGGAGTGGGATTGCTTGATCTTATGGTACTTCCAATTTCTAGCTTTTTAAAGAAGCACCAAATTGATTTCCAAAGTGGTTGTAACCGTTTTACATTCTCACCAGCAGTGTATAAGTGTTCCAGTCTCTCTTTTGTGTTTTTTTGATTGATTCTAGCCTTGTTCGGGTGAGATGGTATCTTATTGTAGTTTTGATTTGCATTTCTCTAATGGTTAACGATCGTGAGCATTTCCTCATGTATCTGCTAGCTGCCTGAATGTCTTCTTTGGTGGAGTGCCTGTTTATATCCTTACCCCATTTTTTAATTGGTTTGTCTTTTTGTTGTTGAGTTTTTGCAGTATCTTGTAGATTTTAGAGATTAGACCCTGACCAGATATGTTGAAGCCAAAAGTTTCTTCCCAGTGTATAGGTTGTCTTTTTACTCTTTTGGTGAAGTCTTTTTATGAGCATAAGTGTTTGATTTTTAGGAGCTACCAGTTATTTAGTTTCTCTTTTGGTGTTTGTACATTATTAATTATAGTTTGTATTCTATTTATGCCATATGTCAGGGCTTCTAACATTGTCCCTATTTTTTCTTCCGTAATCTTTATTGTTTTAGATTTTATATTTAGGCCTTTGATCCACGTTCAGTTCATTTTTGTGCATGGTGTGAGGTATGGGTCTTGTTTCATTTTTTTGCAGATGGATATCCAGTTATGCCAGCAGCATTTGTTAAAGAGACTGTCTTTTCCCCATTTACCAGACTTTGGGCCTTTGTCAAATATCAGCTGCTCATAGGTGGATGAATTTATGTCTGGATTCTCAATTCTGTTCCATTGGTCTATGTATCTGTTGTTGGACCAGATGTTGTTGTTTGACTACCATGGCAGTATAATAGGTTCTACAATCAGGTAGCGTGAGGCCTCCTACTTTGTTCCTCTTCTTCAATAATGCTTTACTTACCCGGAGCATCATCCTTTTCCACATGAAGTTGGTGATTTGTTTTTCTATCTCGTTAAAAAACGTCATTGGAATTTGGATTAGGATTGCATTGTATCTGTAGGTTGTTTTGGGTACAACTGACATTTTCACAATGTTGAGTCTTCCTAGCCATGAGCAAAGTATGTTTTTCCATTTACGTAGGTCTCTTTTGGTTTCTTGCAGTAGTGTCTTGTAGTTTTCTTTGTATAGGTCTTTTACGTCTCTGGTTAGATTTATTCCTAAGCGTTCCTAAGTATCTTTGGGGCTATTGTAAATGGTATTGATTAGGTGATTTCTTCTGGAAGTTCTCTTTGTTGGTGTAGAAGAATGCATGTTATTTTCATATGTTTATCTTGTATCCTGATACTTTGCTGAAATCTTCTATTAGTTCCAGTAGTTTTCTTGTGGATTCTTGGGGGTTTTCAGTGTATAAGCTCATATCATCTGCAAATAGGGATACTTTAACTTCTTCCTTACCAATTTGGATGCCCTTTTATTTATTTTTCTTGCCTTATTGCTCTGGCTAGGACCTCCAGCACAATTTTGAATAAGAATGGTGATAAAAGGCATCCTAGTCAGATTCCTGTTTTCAAGAGGATTGCTTTCAGACTCTCTCCATTTAGGATGATGTTGGCTGTTGGCTTTGTATAAATGCCTTTTATTATGTTGTGGAATTTTGCTTGTATTCCTATTTTGCTGAGATTTTTTTTTTTTTTATCATGAATTGGTGTTGGATTTTGCCAAATGTCATTCTTGCCTTTTGTTTTATTTATGTGATGGATTACATTGATTGTTTTTCTAACGTTGAACCATCCCTGCATATCTGGAAGGAATCTCACTTGGTCATGGTGAATTATTTTTTCAATATGTTGTTGAATTCTATTGGCTAGAATTTTATTGAGGATTTTTGCATCTATGTTCATGAGAGCTATTGGTCTGTAATTTTCTTTTTTTGTGGTGACTTTACCTGATTTTGGTATCAGAGTTATGCTGGCTTCATAGAATGAGTTTGGGGGTATTCCATCCTTTTCTACGCTCTGAAATACCTTTAGTAGTACTGGTGTTGATTCTTCTCTGAAAGTTTGGGAGAATTCTCCAGTGAAGCTGTCAGGGCCAGGGCTTTTTTTCATTGGTAGTTTTTTAGTTACTTCCTCAATCTCTTCTATTGTTGCAGGTTTATTTAGTTTTTCTATCTCTGTTTGTGTTAGTTTAGGTAGGTAGTGTGTTTCTAGAAATTTGTCCATTTCCTCTAAGTTTTCAAATTTGTTGGAATACAATTTTCATTGTATTCTGTTATGATTCTTTTAATTTCAGTTGGGTCTGTTGTGATGTTACCTATCTCATTCCTTATTTAGGTTATTTGCTTCCTCTCCTGTTTTTCTTTTGTCAGTTTGGCCACTGGTTTATCAATTTTGTTGACCTTTTCAAAGAACCAGCTTCAGTCTTGTTAACTCTTTCAATTATTTTTCTATTCTCTATTTCATTTAATTCTGCTCTAATTTTTATTATTTCCTTTCTTCTGGTGCCTGTGGGCTTCTTTTGCTGCTCTCTTTCTGCTTGTTGGAGGTTTAGGGTTAATGTTTTGATTTTGGCCCTCTCTTCTTTTTGGATATGTGTATTTATTGCTATAAATTGACCTGTGAGCACTGCTTTTGCTGTGTCCCAAAGGTTCTGAAGCTGTACCGGGACCAGAGCAGAATAGGGAGGGTATGGGTAAATGGGTGAGTAGTACTTCCCAGAGGTGGAAGGGTGTTTTGAACCTGCGTGGTAGGTTAGACGCTTGCACTTAACTTTCACAGATCCAGCACCGCTTTCCCCTGGTTCTGCAGGTTTTTGCAGACTCTTTGCCTCTCAGTTTCTGCTGGAGTGGAAAATGCATCCTGAGCACTACTGCTTGTCTCAGCCTGCTCACGCTGGCTGGTCCAGCATGCAGGGTGCCGCCCAGGTCAGGTCTGAGAAATCCTCACTGCTTCTGAACTGTCTCTCCCTCGCCCTGACACTCAGTCCAACTCCTCAACTTTGTCTTTAATGTTCAGGGCTCCTAGATTGTCATATATAATTGATTCACTTTTTTTGGGGGTCTTTGTTGTAAGAGGGACCTCAGGAAGCATCTGACTACTCCGCCAGCTTGGCCCCTGCCTCTGGACCTAGTCTTAACATCTTTCTGTTTGTTCCACTGAAGGGGCTCTGTTTCCTCCTATTCAGAGCTAATATGTCTATCTAGATTCTGTCACCTCTTTTTGATCCATCAACATCTTCCCTCTGCTTTATCTTAAATTTCTCCTTTCTCCCTTTTTCTTAATATATAAGCATACATACTGAAGTGGCTCCCAGCTTGAAAGAAAAATCAAAATCGAATCTATGCCATCTCTAGCTGTTGTCTTACCTATTTCCTTCTCTTCAAAGCAAAGCTTATTGAAAAAGTAGTTCATATATGAAAATCTCTGGGGTTGTTTGTTTATTTGTTTCTTACCTCCCATCTATTTCCAACTTTTGTTAACTGAGTTTACCTCACACCACTAAAACTCCTTTTGCTAAATTCTCACAAATATGGAATTTTTTAAACTACTTTACCTGACTTGATTTTTTTCTGTTGACGCCTCTCCCTTTGAAACTATTCTTCCTTAATCTGCATGGAAGAATGTGATTCCCTCCTGGTTTGTTATTACTCATTATCAATCTACTTCATGGTTTCTTCTTACTTGGCTCATCTCTTAAATGTTAGTCTTCTTTACCCCACAGCTCCTTCTTGGGCCCTCTTCGTATTCTAAACAAACTGAGCAAGCAGTCTAATCCCATCTGTACCTAGGACTTTGTCCAGTTTCATCATACCCCATGACAATGCCCACATCGAATCTTGAGGCCAGATTTTTCTCCTCACTGTAAACGAAGTATATGTAATTGCCCTGATGTGTCCACCAGAACATATCTAGTACTTTGAATTCAAATCTCCATATGCCCCATTTCTTCTCACAGACCTCCATCTCCAAGCCAATCCTACTTTTTGTCCTATTTTGAGGAATTACATCAAATCCACCCTGTAGACCAAGCTGGACACCTGAGGGTCAGTCTAGATTTTCTTTCTCCCTATATTAGATGATTTTCTTTCAGTCTTCTTCCTACATTTCTTACTGTTTATCTGCCACCATCAGATCAGTCACTGAGATGTGTCTCATCTAGCGTCCACCCATCTTTCTTATAGATACTCTTCAGTTCACTTGCACCATCATCCAGGCCTTCAGCATACCTCCATGTGGCCTAGTGAGTAAAAGTGTGGGCCCTAGATCTAGAATCCTGGAATTATCTCCTTGCTCTATCATTTATTAGCTGTATGATTTTGCACAAGAGCAATGGTGATCCAGTAGTAGAATTCTTAACCTTCTATGCAGGAGATATGGGTTCCATTCCCAGGTAATGCACTTCAGGCACAACCACAACCTGTCTGTTTGTGGAGGCATGTGTGTTACTATGATGCTGAACAGGTTTCAGTGGTGACCCAGACCAAAACAGACTAGGAAGAACAGCCTGACGATCTACCTCTGAAATTCAGTTAATGAAATCCCTATGGATCACAACAGTCTGATCATTTTGTACGTGGAATCTCCATGAGTCAGAGGCTAGCTCTCAATGGCAGCCAACAACAATGATCATGGGCAGGTTCCTTATCTCTTAATTTAAATTTTCCAGTCCTGTAAAATGAGAGGATAGTAATAGCATCTACCTTAGAGGGTTGGATGATTAAATGAATTAGCACACGTAAAGGCACCTGGCATATGGGAAGCACTTAGTAAATGTCAGCATGTAATATGGTTATGATTATCTTACACAACTGATAATTGGTACTTTAACTGATTTACCTGTAGCTTTTTCTTCCTCCACATTAACATCCAAGTAGTTTTTCTAAAATGCAGATCAGTCAATTAAGTCAATTCTATTACTTAAAATCCTTCAATGACTTTTTTTCCCCCTTCCTTTAAAATAATTAGGTGTCTTTGGAGCAGGAAAGAGTTATTTGCTGGCAGTAGTTATTTTATTCTTTGTACAGCTATTTGAAAAGAGTGAAGCTTCTACAGATGGAAATGCAAGACCATGGAAAGTTCTGATTTCTTCTTCCACTAATGTAGCTGTTGACAGAGTACTTCTTGGGTAGGTATAGCAAGTGTATTTAAGGAGCTAATATTTTTTATGTTATTGTTGAGAGAAGCAATTCACCATGGGCCCTGAGTGTCTATGCACATTCTTGCTGAGTATGCCAAGAATGCAAGGCCTTTGTCTCTGAAACGGGAATCTCATTTCTTCTCCCAGCCTCCATGAAACAGTAATGGGCTAACTTATTAGTTCGTGAGTAGGATAAGATAAAATATCAAACCTGACAATTTTGGCACAAGTATGGGGTACTCATGTAAAAATTTGAGTTTAGCTACTAACATGTAGGGCTGAGAGGTGGATTACTGGTGAAGACAATTTGCCATGGGCCCTGAGCATCCTAGCTGGGATGCTAAAAATGCAAGACCCTGACGACCCTTTAATCCATTGCCGTTGAGTTAATTCCGACTCATAGCGACCCTAAAGGACAGAGTAGAACTGCCCCGTAGGGTTTTCATGGAGCGGTTGGTAGATTAGAACCGCTGACCTTTTGGTTAGCAGCCGAGCTCTTAACCACTATGCCTCCAGGGCTCCTAGGGTTTCCTAGGCTGTAGTAATCTTTACTGGCCCAGGGCTTTTTAACTGTGACATTTCTCACAGCTGTGTTAACAGCAAACGACTTTAAGGAATGAGGCAATGTCTCCCTTCCACACAAAGAGCAGGCTTGGTGGTACAAAAGTAATGGATCCCCAAGCTCAGTGTTTCTTTCCTGTAATGCACCCCATTGCATGGGCAGGCATCCATCTGGGCCCACTACATCTCCCCATGGGACGTGCGGGGTAGCAAGAAAAACCAGTAATTTGATGTTCATGCTGCTTGCTGTGACATGAGTAATAAAGTCCTTTGTCTCTGACCTCAGAGTCTTGGGTTTATTACCTTCTAAGTAAGGCTAAAACCAAATTCCAGAACGGTTACAGGTCAGTCTCTTATCCATCTGCCTGTATGAACAAATAATAGTAAAATAGCTGAAAAATTAAATTATGCTTTTTATTTTAATAAGAGGGATCCAAAGAAGGCAATAGTAATCTGTTTTACAGTTATAAAATGTTTGTGGTCATGTAAGATTTTATTAAAAATGCAAAGAAAATATTACATAATATTTTACCAATATTCCAGTTTGATTTTCTGAATTCTAACCTTAATGACAAAGTTTGACTAGGAGAAACAATCTATTATTTATAAATCTAGGCTTTTAAGAAATTAATATTTATAACCATATAAGTTAATGCTTATGGTAGAAAATATGCGGACTATACAGATAATATATTTCTTACTACAATTTTTTTATACACACATGCATGCATACTCACTTTTTTTTTTCCAAATTAGGATTCAACAATATATATATTGTATCCTTTTTTTTACTTAAAGATTATTTCTTCAAGGTCTTAAATCTTCCTAGAACTCATAATATGTAATAACTGTATTATGTTCAATGATTTGATTACACCACGCTTTGGTTAAGCAATCTTCGATTAGTACTTCCCAAATTTTTGCCATTATAAATAATCTTGTTACAAAAAATACTTAAACATAAATCTTTATCCCCATTTCTACATCTTTCCTTAAGAAAAAGTCCCAGGCCTAGAGTAAAAGATCAGAATATTTTTAAGCCTCTTATTGACATTTGCAAAATTACCCTCCATAAAGGTTATGCAATTGAGCAGTGTATTCTGGATTATAATAGACGGGATAGGACAAAGAGTTTCTTGAGAAGAAATAAAAGAGCATGGGTAACTGCGCATACCTTTTACCTAATGGTTATAGTACAGTAGGGATACTGTACTCTAGGTTATTACAGATTTAACACAGAATTGCATTAAAAAATATAAACTAGTATTTCAGAATGAAAAGTAGCTGACTGCTCTCTGACATAAGAATGTAAAAAGCAAAAATTGAAATCTACTCAGGCATTGACACTAAATAAATTGCTTCAAAGTTATTTTGGAAAACTGTGGAGGGCTATGCCAAACAAAACCAAGCCCGTTGCTGTTGAGTTGATTCCAATTCATGGTGACCCCATGTGGCTCAGAGTGGAACTGTGCTCCATGGGGTTTTCTTGGCTGTAATCTTCACAGAAGCGGATCACCAGGCTTTTCTTGCATGGCATGGCACCACTGGGTGGATTCAAATGGTCGACCTTTAGGTTAGTAGCAAACCGTTTGCACTACCCATGGGCCTTTAGAGGGCTACAGTTTCTTTAATTCTCCAACTCTTTAAATTCCTATTTTGAGATAGTAGAAGATGTTTTAGAGGATGGGTATTCATTGAGTTCCTATTCCTAGCATAGAGCTAGAGCTGTAAGATATCTAGGAAGGAAGGGTAGGTAAGGATTCCTTCTTCACAAAGCCCTTATTGGTGGTGGGATAATGTAGAGGAGCGGTCATAGCTTTTGGAGATAAATGGACTTGCCTGAGTTTTAATCATAGTTACTCCACTTATTAGCTATATGACCTCGACAAAATTACCTCACTTCTGAGCTTCGGTCCCCTCATTTCTAAGATGAGATACCTTGCAGAGCTGTTGTGAGTATTGAGTGAGATTAATGTATGTAAAGAGCCTAACACACTCTTCCTAATAAATTTGCATGCTAAATATATGGTAGCTGTTAGGATTGTGATGAGTTGGAATAAACTCGATGGTACCTGGTTGGCAGTCCCTGGGTGGTACAAGCAGTTAAAACACTTGGCTATTAACCAAAAGGTTAGAAGTTCAAGTCCATGTAGACACACTGCTGAAGACAGACCTGGTGATCTACTTCCCAAAAGTCAGCCATTGAGAACCTTGTGGAGCACAGTTCCGCTCTGACACATGGGGTTGGCGTTAGTCAGAGTTGACTCTACAGCAGTCAGTTTTATTGTTTTTCATATTATTGTGTCTTTAGGGGCAATTTTATTTGTGATAAATACTAACATTGCTATTTTGTGAGCATGGGCCCTCAACATAATACACATTTATTTTAATTCTTTATTTTATTCTCTAAATTTATTTTAATTCTCTAAAAAATGTAGCCTATAGAAATTCTTCACCTATATCGCATTTCCTTTGAGTTTGTGACATTTTATGTTGAATTACGTAGCTCTAAAATATTCTGTTACACAAAATTGATTTTACTAATATAATTATTATATAAAACTTTCTTTTATATTCTATTTTCTAAATAATCAGAATTTACTTTAACTTGCTTTCTTTAAAGGCTTCGCAGTCTTGGATTTGAAAAGTTTGTCAGAGTTGGGAGTGTTAGGAAGATTGCCAAGCCAATTTTACCTTATAGGTAAGTAAGGCTAAATTCCAAAAGTCACATAATGTTCAGAGAACTATAATAATTTTATATAACACAACTTAAATTTGGTTTCTGAAGAAGAGCAGAAAAAGCCTTTTTCTTGGTTGATTTAGAAAAATCGTCACTTTTTTCTGATGTTAAAAAATGAAATAAAGGATGGTATTCTTTTATATAATTCTCTTTTTAGCTTGCATGCTGGCTCAGAAAATGAAAGTGAACAGTTAAAAGAACTACATGCACTAATGAGAGAAGAGCTGACTCCAGTGGAAAAAGTTTATGTGAGAAAAAGTATTGAGCAGCATAAACTGGGAACCAACAGAACTCTGCTGAAGCAGGTATGGAGACAGAGCTTCAATTTATTTTTTGAATTATGTATACTATTTAGATTTTCTTTATTCCTATTGAGGGAAGAATATTCTCTTAAATAAAACAAACTACTGTGATAACTTAGACTCAGCTAAGGTGTGTGCATGTATATCCTTGAATATAGTCTATCCAGTGCCTTTTATTTTTGTTGCAAAACATTCTTCAAATTTGTGAACAGATCGACCTCACCTTAATGACTTGGCCTTTTTCCTTCTCCTTTTTTATAGGCTTATTCTTTTTATAGGCTTGCAGAGGAAAGTGAGAGGTAGGACTAGATTCTGGCAGGTTAAATGAAACTTGGCTGCATTCCAAGAGAAATAGAGGCAGATAGAGTGTGGCTCTAGGCAAAATTTCCAAGTGAATTTTTTTTTTTGATGGTCTTCTAGAAAGCTGAGCCTCTCAGGGTCTTCCCTTATCCAAGAATCCAGGAATCTTAGAGACACTTTCTCCCTGGTATTGGAAGCCAGGACTAAGCACACAGGATCCCAGTCTATACAAGTAGCTCATCCCTTTCAGCAAGTTCTGATCAGGGCAGCCAGCCTAGACATCAGCTGGGAGCAGAGAAAGAAATCAATCAATAGCTTCCTTCTAGGAAAGGAGAGCATGGGGGAAAATAAAGGGTCGGAGGCAAAAAGAGTTGTTGGCTTCTTGGACTAAGTGGACATTGGTCACTTTCTGCAAAAGATTTGGAAAGAACAGCCTGCCTGGGAGCCTGTATTGACCAACTATGGTTGAAATAATGCTGCTTAACAAAATCTCAGTAGTTTAACAACAAACTTTATGACTCTGCAGGCCAACTGTGGTGACTTGGCTTGAAGCAAGGGTCAGTTCTCTCATTCTGAGAACAGCTGCCTGTGGCATGATGGTCTTCTGGTAAATGGCAGAAGTACAAGAAGGCAGGCCAGATCATACAAATACATTGAAAGCTTCTGTTCATATCATATCCTCTAACATTCCATTTGCCATAACAGGTCACATGGTCAAGCCCAACATCAGTGGGGCAGGGAAATATACTTCACCTACTTCTGTGGTGGAAGGCATTGCAAAGTCATATAACAAAAGATGTTAGTGTGTAATGCTCTTACAGGGAGGGAGGGAGGAATTGGAAATGATGATCCAGTGTAGAACAGGCCTCCAAATTTTGGTTCTAGAAGTCCTCAGGGCTTCAGATTGGCTTTCTGTTATCTGGGTTATAGAGTTAACTCTGTACTGCTTTCTCCCCAACTAAATCCAAAAGGGCTTAGTTTGACTATTAAACAGATAAAAATTAGTCATTTATGTAAACTACTTACCAGTATGCTGATTTATCATTTAACATACTAATGATATGCCAAAATAACTATTGATGGTTTCTTTGATAATTTTTAAATAAAAGCCCAGTTATCGTAATCTATTGCTCATTACTGTAACCTGTTCACAAATGAAAGCTATTTTGGAAGAAATGTCTTTTTAAGTTTAACAAATTTCCAAGGTTCTAAAATCAGAAGGCATTCAGACCTGTCAACAGTAATTCCTAAAATGAAATGTCTTTACAATAAAACTAATTTTTAAAAATACTTCATTGTTAATTACTACTTAATAAAATCTCTTTTGCAGTTAGAATCCCAACAATATAATAATAAATTAAAGTATTTAAAAAATGTAATTTTTGAAAGAAAAACATAGTTCTTTAGGGTTCTTATATTAGATATTTCTCTAAACAAAAAAAAATTGCTTCCTGATTCTTAACTCGAGTTCTCATTCTAAGGTTGTTTTTTGTAAGATATCATTACCAGAAATTAGATAATAAATGATATTTCCGAGTGATACCAAGAGCAGTGTGTATTGTTACAAGGGTGTCCTCTGCTGGTTCATTTTTCAAAACTCAGTGTTTAAAAACTGAAAGTTCTAATGTAAATGTGGCTTTAGGATTTTTGTTTTTAACTAACAAAGGAAAAGTTAACTGATGGAGGCCTATTGTTTATAATGAATGTTATTTATTATGAAAAGAAGTAAGGTGTTCATTTTCTTATTTCACAGGGTATTTGGAGGCAATATTTAATTTGTAAAGCATATTTTTGTTAACCACATTTATTGAGAAATGATATGGTCAGTTTGTATGGACTGCCCTTGCTACTTAGAACAGTAATTATCCAGAGATTGTTAGAAGAGAATGTGTGTGTGTGTGTCTATGTGTGTACGTATATATACACACACACACACATATATATAGCTAGTAGGCCATTAGGCTAATGACCACATCCAAGTAGAAAATTCATAGATATTCCTGTTGTTTATATCTGATTCCAGAGATTAAATATTAATTTTTATCATTTTACCTTGAAAATAATGGCTTTCTTCTATAATATTTAAGACTATTGAAATTTAAATGTACTTATAGACTACAAGTACACTTTGATTTACTCATGTTTGGAATTGACATCTTTACCTTCTTAAATAAATCAAAATACCAGTGTGCTTGAAGATTAAGCAAATGACAGTGTGTTAGTATATTCAATGACCTTTGTTGAGAACATTGGCCTACGTTGCTATAATGCATGTTGTATTTATTCAGCCTCATCTGGAAGGATACAATATGTAATGCCATCCATGATACTTTTTTAATCCTTGATATTGTAATACCTTCATTCTGAAAATCAAAATGTACCTTTTATTTGTTGTTATTAATGGGCTTGTGGTTTAAGTAGCCCGTATCCTGTTATTTCCATTTTATATGTCGGAATAATGAAAATGTGGAGGTAAGTGACCTATGATTTGTCATTACCAGTGATTAAATTAGAGAATATATAATTAATTATATATTAGGGAATATATAATTAAATATATTCTCTTAATAGTTGTTAATAACATTTTTGTTATAATAAAGGTTCGAGTCGTTGGAGTTACCTGTGCAGCCTGCCCATTCCCGTGCTTGAATGATCTTAAGTTTCCTGTAGTTGTGCTGGATGAGTGCAGTCAAATAACTGAACCGGCTTCTCTCCTTCCCATTGCAAGGTAACGTCAAAGATTCTTTTCCTGAAGACACTCAGATGTCACAATTACTTCGAACATTTTCTCAGTTTAGCTTCTTACTAAACTTTTCCAAGAATTTTTAGCAACTCAGGTACTAAACTGATTTTTAAAAAGAAGAAGGAGAAGAGAAGAATACAGAGAGAATTTTTAGTTACTGTATCAAAGTTTTTTAGGTCCCAGTTTACACATTTGGGCCTCATAATCCTTAAAGCTGTAAATAGCCCTAATACCAGGATTGTACCTAAAACCTTGCAGAGTTCTCAACTAGATTAAAGGTTCTTATTTAGCTGTGGTTTGAGGACGTAACTCTCTTAAAGAATGTCCCCTTACCTTGATAGAATTCTAGTGTTTTGATTCTGAAAAGAATCTTTAGAAATGAAAGTTTGTCACCTAAAATTTAGAAGACTTTGAGATCTTCTAAACTGTCCCAGTAAGTTGGAGCATTGTGCTTTTAAAGCATCTCTTACTGATGCAAAGGTGGTAGAAAGAGTATTAGACCAGTAGGCCTGAGTTCTAGTCCTTGTTCTGTCCTCAGTTAACAAGGGAGAGGGGATGAACTGTCATGGTTTACCGAGGTCTTGGAGGGTTCCCACGCACAGGACTTTCAGTTTTAAAGCTGGGGTGGTCCTGGGAAAATTGGGATGAGTTGGTCACCCTACTCAGGAGGTAAAGGTTGAGAAGCACGAGGCCCAGAGTGGAGGCTAGGTGAATACTTGTTTAGCACCGAATATATATTAAACACATTACATACCTCATTGAATCCTTACAACAGCCATGCAAGGTATTACTACCTTCAGGTTACGGATAAGGATACTGAACCTTGGAAATATTAAATAACTTTCTGTGTCCACAGAATATAGTAGAGCTGAGATTTGGAAATAGGTTTGTGTACAAAACTTAAACTTTTCCCACTATATCTGGCTGCTGTTTAGAAAGACATTTAGCCCCTCTGAGCCTAATTTACTTCATCTCTAAGATAAAAGTTTAAGCCAAATGGCTTCTAAGAAATTTTTTAATTTTAAGAGTCTTTGAATTCTAAAAATCAGTGTTTTCCAAAGTGTGTTCTGTGAAATATTAATTGTATATAGGAGCAGTGAGTACTTAATAGATTTTATGGGAAAAATGAATTTATGTAAAGATTTCTTTACTGCATAACTTCTCAAAGCCTTTAATACACTTATCAGTACTATTAAGCCTTTTTTAGTTCACAGACTACTTCATGGGATTAAAATTATCTGGAATCTATTAATATTTTGGAAAACATTGCTATAAATGCCCCTTTTTTTCATTACCTAGATTAATTTTCAAAATTCTTTTTACAGGTTTGAATGTGAAAAGCTGATTCTTGTTGGGGATCCCAAACAGCTGCCTCCTACTATTCAGGGTTCTGATGCTGCTCATGAAAATGGATTGGAACAAACTCTTTTTGATCGACTTTGCTTAATGGTACATACTGCTAAATTCATATGGAATTATGATTTGTTGATTACACACTGTGTAGCTTGATAAAGAATGAAAATAATAGAAGTCAGGGTTGTTTAGAAAGTACTCATCTTAAAGATAAGTAGAACACATAATTTGAGCACCCCTTGATCAAGAATATTTTTCATGTGTACTTTACTAATGGGTGATGAGTATATTGCTTTTTCGGTTGCACTGAAAAACAACGTGGTTCCTAAGATGACAGGTAGATGAATCAGTGAGTTCGATATCAGTCATCCATCCCCCAAACCAGCACTGCTGTGGAGCTCTACTTCAGATTTTTGAATTTTTTAAAACTTAATTATTACTATTTTTCCAGTTGAGGTAAAATTCACATAACATTAAATTAACCATTTTAAAGTGAACCTTTCAGTGGCATTTAGCACATTCAGAGTTTTGTGCAGCCACTCCCACTGTCTAGTTCCAAAACATTTTCATCACCCCAAAATAAAATCCTGTACCCATTAAGCAGTTAGCATAATTATTTTGAGGTTCATCCACATTGCAGCACTTACTAGTATGTCATTGCTTTTTTGTGGCTGAATAACATTCCGTTGTATGTATATACCACAATTTGTTGTACATTCATTATTTCTTTTGTTTTGATGCAGTAATCTAAGTCAAGCTCTTTTTGTAAGTAGAAGATTAAAATGTTCTAACCAAAAGAATTATAAAAACACTTTTGCAGAAAGAGAAACTTTATCATGGTTTTTAGTTTAAATTGCAATTAAGGAGTTATTTTGCTATGTGATCTTTCAACAAGCTATAGTTTTTTAACATAGGAAGAGAAACTAAAATGAAACCAAAAGAATTGTTAAATCTCAAGGAAATACTTCTTCATCCATAAGAGATAATAATTCCTAAAATACTACTTTAAAAAGAGATTGTAGATAGAATGGAATGATTTCCCTGCTCAAAAATACAGAGACATTTGCACTCTTGTGTTTCTTTCTCATCTCCTCCCAAATTTGTTGGTTACATCTTTATTATATTTGTACTCTCTGGGTTTATAACATGCACCTTCTGTTTTAAAACCATAGTTTGTACAGTTATTTGGAATTATAGGCAGTCCCTCAGGTTATAAATGAGATCCCTTCCTCAAAAGTCTTTTTTTAAGTCAAATTTGCAGGCAAGTCGGAACAGGAACATGCAGTTCTTATTTGCCGTCGACTATTCAAATGTTTGTCTTAGCATATAGAATATTTTTTACCTTTCCATGCATATAAAATACTTCCAAACCGTGCAATATTTTTGTGAATATCATGAAGTAGTGTTTGCATCCGTCATTATGAGCCATAGTATGTATTTAACTCATATTTTTAATATAATAGGATTTATGGTAGAGTCCGTTCTTAAGTATGATTTGTCCATAAGTCAGACATTCGTAACCTGGGGACTGCCTATAATTAATTAGTTCCATATTTGAGTAGATTCAATATTCAGCTTATTTATCCATCTGGGTGTCTTGAACTTCATCAATTTAATTTCTCTAACATTGAACATTAGTTGATTCTAATTATAAATAAGGATCCTTTGAACATTTTTTATTAAAGCTTTTTGTCAAAGGTTTAAATGCCCACTGACTTAGACTCACCCACAAATTTATGTTCTAAAGATTAACTGATAGCTGAGGATTGATTTTTCTTGTTATCTTTTTGTCTTATAGAAGGTATTTTGTCCATGTGATCATTAATCCTGCATTTTATTATGTATGTATGTGTTATTAGAGAACCTTGTCGTTATCCACAATGTTTTTAGCAATACTACAGAACTTTCTGGAAATAAAGAACACAATCCAAAAGAGCCCTAAAGTAGCTGGGACTTGGATTTTATGATGCATTAACAAAATCTGAAATTTCTTTGAAGACCCTGAATGACAAATGGCTTTTACCCAAGAAGGAAGTTAATTAATGAATTAGCAAGAGCACTTTCTAGTTATTTTAAAGATTTCTTTCCAATTTAGTCTTAGGCCAACTCCAAATAGATTATGAAAACATAATGTTAATTGCCAAACTTATTAGATAATACATCTCAGATTTGGCATGTTTTATAATTTTTTAGTGTAATAATAGTTTACTATGAAAATATTTTTAGTAATTTCTTTTTAAAATGATTTTTATATATAATCTATTCTATAATTCATCTCCTAGGCACAATTTGGCAGTATTTTTAAATTTTAAAATATCATTTTCCTCTCCATGGGGGGTGGGAATCATATTTTACTTTCTTATTTTTCTGTATTAAAATTCTTAGGGTCACAAGCCAGTTCTCCTCAGAACCCAATACCGTTGTCACCCTGCAATCAGTACTATTGCTAATGATCTGTTCTATGATGGAAACCTCATGAATGGTGTTTCAGAAACAGAGAGGAGCCCTTTATTGGAATGGCTGCCAACCCTGTGTTTCTACAATGTCAAAGGACTTGAACAGGTAAATGACATTAATGTTAATGGGAGTAAACACATTTAATTTCCTGGTAAATTTTATTGTTGTTTGTATGATTTTACTTGGTCTTCCTCTAGCCTTTCTGGGAAATAAAATTTAGGATCTGTTTTTTGTTCCAGATTGAAAGAGATAACAGCTTTCATAATATGGCAGAAGCTGCTTTTACACTCAAGCTGATTCAATCACTGATTGCAAGTGGAATAGCAGGCTCTATGATTGGGGTGATAACATTATACAAATCCCAGATGTACAAGGTTTGTAATACATGTTATAATATTTATCACATATTAAATATTACACTTACATATTATAATGTTTAATATTACATTACACAGTTTTGTTTGGTGCTTAGAAAACCTTCAGAGCAATAGTGAATAATGTATTAAAAGAGAAACTTTCTGATTTTTGTCTGGTCTGGCTTTTTTTCTGTATAATTAAATGTAAACCTAACCGGGTTTAATTAAATTCAGTTTACAGCTGTTGGGGCAAAAATTCAAATAAGCAAATTAGAGGGAGGAAAATATGATGTATGTTTTGTGTTTTGGGACAGATGGAATCTCTATTTTCCACAGTGTTTTTTCATTATCATTAAATTTTATCAGTAAATCAAGGATATGTACCAGATATGAACGTACACGTGAGCCAATTTCTTCTAACTAGATTTTCTTTTTTTTTTTTTTAGTAGTTTTCGTTATTAGTTTATCAGCTCTAAATTAGTGCATCCAAATGACCTTCCTGGCAATGCAAAAGTAATCACTTTTGATTTTGTTTCGTAATTAATATTGAATTCATTGATTAATTTGTCATCTTAGAAACTAGGTAAATCTATGCGAGTCATAAAATGAAAAGTATCGGCTACTACGTAAATTAGAATGGTTGCTATGCATAGGTTCAGAGGTGTACGTTCTTCATGATCCTTGCATTGCTTGATCCCTATCTTCTTTCCTCTACAGCTTTGTCATTTACTCAGTGCTGTGGACTTTGACCATTCCAATATTAAAGCTGTCCAGGTGTCTACAGTGGATGCTTTTCAAGGAGCTGAAAAGGAGATCATTATTCTGTCCTGTGTAAGGACAAGACAAGTAGGATTCATTGATTCAGAAAAAAGAATGAATGTTGCATTGACCAGAGGAAGGAGGCATTTATTGATTGTGGGAAATTTAGCCTGTTTGAGGAAAAATCGGCTATGGGGGCGCGTGATCCAACACTGTGAAGGTAAAGTGAAAATGTTTTTAATTTAAGTATTTTTGAATTAAAACTGACTTTTTGGGGTTAGTGCTTGGGGAGGTTTGAACAGGATCAGTACTAAATTTGCCATTGCGGAAATGGCTGAAATAATAATATTGGACCATTATAAAATAAGGAACACTTATCTCTTATTTGGAGCCCTGGTGGCACCGTGGTTAAGAGCTTAGGCTGCTAACCAAAAGGTCGGCAGTTTGAATCCAGCAGCAACTCCTTGGAAACCCTGTGGGGCAGTTCTGCTCTGTCCGTTAAGGTCACTATAAGTTGGAATCAACTCAATGGCAACGGGTAACGGGTATCTCATATTTTGTATCTTTCTAAGGAAGAGAAGATGGATTGCAACATGCAAGCCAGTGTGAACCACAGCTGAACCATCTCCTTAAAGATTATTTACAAAAACAAGCAGAAGAAAAACAGAAGAAAAAGAGTGAAAAAGAGAAATCTCAAAGTAAATCTCTTTCACAAAAAGACACTGTGTAGACATTATGTATTTATGTAAATTCAAATTCATTTTACAACCTATATTTTTTATATTTTTCTTACCCTAAAACCTTTGTTATGGAAAAAAAAAGCTTGATCTTGATGATATTTTAGTAACACATTAAATAAGTTCAGCCAAAAAGTTTTCGTATTCAAAAAAGTATGAATTATTTATAGTAAGATAGGCAGATGTTGAAGTGAATATAAAATCTTAACTAATAAAAATAATTTTTTTCTTAAACCCATGCCGTCTGCTTGCTAAAGAAATGCATTTCACAAAGGACAGGCTAAAGCCTTCTTGAGGAATACCAACATTACTTCAAAATGTGTAAATATCTCAAAAGCTCATCTATTAGAATGTACCTGCACAGTCAGTTATACCAACCTACTCCTTTCTGAACTATAACTCTATATTTTAAAAATAAATATAATTCTATCCTATTTTATAAGTAAAAACATAATCAAAGTAAAACTTTTAAGAAGTACAAAAGAGAAGAAGGAAGAAAAACACCCAAAGTCTACACGTGGAAAGAACAGTGTTCAACACCCTTCAGTGGCCAATGCCCAGCACAATACCTGGTATGTTAAAAAAAAAAAAAAAAAAAAAACTCGTTGCCGACACATTGATTCTGACTCATAGAAACCCTATAGGGCAGAATAGAATTGGCCTATAGGTTTTCCAAGGCTGTAATCTTTTTTTTTTTTTAATAATCTTTATTGTGCTTTAAGTGAAAGTTTACAAATCAAGTCAGTCTCTCACACAAAAACCCATATACATCTTGCTACAGACTCTCAATTACTCTCCAGCCCACTCTCTCCCTCCACTCTCTCTTCATGTCCATTTCACCAGCTTCTAACCCCCTCCACCCTCTCATCTCCCCTCCAGGCAGGAGATGCCAACATATTCTCCAGTGTCCACCTGATCCAAGAAGCTTGCTCCTCACCAGCATCCCTCTCCAACCCATTGTCCAGTCCAATCCATGTCTGAAGAGTTGGCTTCGGGAATGGTTCCTGTCCTGGGCCAACAGAAGGTCTGGGGGCCATGACCACTGGGTTCCTTCCAGTCTCGGTCAGACCATTAAGTCTGGCCTTTTTATGAGAATTTGGGGTCTGCATCCCACTGCTCTCCTGCTCCCTCAGGGGTTCTCTGTCGTGTTCCCTGACAGGGCAGTCATCGGTTGTAGCCAAGCACCATCTAGCTCTTCTGGTCTCAGGATGATGTAGTCGCTGGTTCATGTGGCCCTTTCTGTCTCCTGGGCTCATAATCACCTTGTGTCCTTGGTGTTCTTCATTCTCCTTTGATCCAGGTGGGCTGAGCCCAATTGATGCATCTTAGATGGCTGCTTGCTAGCGTTTAAGACCCCAGACACCACTCTTCAAAGTGGGATGCAAAATGTTTTCCTAATAGATTTTATTATGCCAATTGACTTAGATGTCCCTTGAAACCATGGTCCCTAGACCCCTGCTCCTGCTACGCTGGCCTTCGAAGCATTCCGTTTATTCAGGAAATTTCTTTGGTTTTGGTTTAGTCCAATTGTGCTGACCTCCCCTGTATTGTGTGCTGTCTTTCCCTTCACCTAATGTAGTTCTTATCTACTATCTAATTAGTGAAAAGGCTGTAATCTTTATGGAAGCAAACTGACACATCTTTCTCCTACAAAGCAGCTGGTGAATTCAACTGCTAAGCTTTCAATTACCAGCCAAGCACTTAACCACTGTGCCACGAGGGCTCCTGGTATAGTAGATGCTTAATAAGTATCTGTTGGATGAGTGAATGAATGAAAGACTACCTTTGGTTCATTTCTTCCTAATCTTTTCCCTGTGCATTTTTTATACACCAGTTATTGGTATATATAATACTGTATATGTGGATTAAATTTTTTTATTAAAAAAATACATTCTTACAGTAAATTTGGGAAACACAGAAAAACACAGTATACAGATTTTTTATTAAAAAAATACATTCTTACAGTAAATTTGGGAAATACAGAAAAATACAGTATACAGAAGAAAACAAACCTCTAGAGATCTACTATCTGGATATAATCATTGTTAACCTATTGCTTCAGTCTTTTTTCTATGCTTATATATGTGTATATGTAAATATGTTTTAAACCATTTGAGCGCATACTGATTTCTAAGCATTATTAACTAATGAACATTTATACATCCTAGATGGAAAAAGGATAAAGGCTTGCTTATAATATCAATGAAGTATTTGTCTTTACCAATTTAAAAAAATCAGTGAACTGAGTCACTCAGTATTCATTTTAAAAATGCAGAAAATTATTTACTTGAATTACTTGGCAATAAAAAATGAGTACTACCTCTCTGAAACTTTTCTTTCATGTTAGGGAGAAAAATAAAACCAACAAACAAACTTGTTGTTAGTGATTCTCCAAGTTTTGTCCCAAATGTGTTAATGATTGTACCAACATTTGTTCTTTTAAGTGTTCATACAAACTGTGAAGTAGATGTGATTCCCAACAGTTTCTTACACTGAGTTAGGAATAGTTGAAGGAAGTATTACAGAGCCATGCTTTACTTCTGGGCTGTACAATATAACTGACGACACATTTTTAAACTGAGTTCCTAAGTTTTGCTGCCCAAAATTCCCCCATTTTTTATTTCTTCATTTTGAGGCCTTTCTTGGCCAGCTGGAGCTAGGGCTCAAACAATTTTTTTTTCCAAGAAGTGTACATAGATGATATGTCTTTTGAACCTTAGCATATCTGAGAATGTATCTTTTATATACACTTAAGAGAGCTATCTGAACACTATGGGAATTGCACTTGGCTCACTTATCACTCACTTGGATGATAGTTGAATTTCCATCTCAGACCTATAGCTGGAAGGCAGGCTGATTTTGCACAACTCGCACTTAATTCCTACTAGTTTTCATCTCGTAATGGTCATTACACTGTGATACAATCTCTGCACCTATGCCTATACTACGATTAGTCCCTCCCGCCTTCTCTTCCTGTCATTTTGCCAGTTTTCCAGAAATTTCAATTTCTGCAAAGGTATAGGAAGAGGTTTTGATGGTATAGAGCAGGGGTTCTCAACTTCGGCACATGTAACATTTTGGGCCAGATAGTTCTTTGTTCTGGGGGACTGTCCTGTGCATCATGTGATGTTAGCAGCATCCTGACCTTTCCCCAGTAGATAACAGTAGCACCTTCCCCCCAAGGTAAAACAGCCAAAAATGTCCCCGTTCATCGGCAAATGTCCTGGCATAGAGGGTAGGCCCAGCACACCAACTATTTCAGAAAACAGCAACTGCACTTAGGAGTATGACTGTTCCATTTTCTGTCTGGTTAAGAAATCAAAAGACGCATTGCATTGGGTGAATCTGCTGCAAAGACATCTTTAACGTGTTGAAAAGCAAAGATGTTACCTTAAAGACTAAGGTGCGCCTGACCCAAGCCATGGTGTTTTCGGTTGCCTCATATGCATGCAAAAGCTGGATGATGAATAAGGAAGACTGAAGAAGAATTGACACCTTTGAATTGTGGTGTTGGCCAAGAATATTGAATATACCATGGACGGACAAAAGAATGAACAAATCTGTCTTGGAAGACGTACAACCAGAATGCTCCTTAGAAACAGGATGGTAAGAATATATCTCACATTCTTTGGACATGTTATCAGAAGGGGTCAGTCCCTGGAGAAGGGCATCATGCTTGGTAAAGTAGAGGGTCAGCGAAAAAGAGGAAGACCCTCAAAGAGGTGGATTATCACAGTGGTTGCAACAATGGACTCAAGCAAAACAATTGTGAGGATGGTGCAGGACGCAGCAGTGTTTCGTTCTGTTGTACACAGGGTTGCTATGAGCCAGAACCGACTTGACAGTATCTAACAACAACAACATAGATCCTGTAATTTTGATCCAGGCAACGGTTAATAAAGGAGAGTAAAAAAACCAAACCCACTCCCATCGAGTCAGTTCTGACTCATAGCGACCCTATGGGACAGAGCAGAACTGCCCCATAGAGTTTCCAAGGAGCACCTGGTGCATTTGAACTGTCGACCTTTTGGTTAGAATTTGCACTTAACCGTTGCAGCATCAGGGTTTCCAAAGGAGAGTAAAGGGTCTCTTTATTTTTAGGTAGGCATGCTTGCTCTGTTTGTAATGGCATTCATTATATAGGTGATCCACCAATTATGTTTTCAACCTGATCCCATTGTCCTTGCAGTTGATGACTACGCCTCCCAACTTTTGATGGTTGGTCAGCTATGGATGTCAAATTTTTATCATTTTACATGTCTTCATAGTTAATGTGACAGAGCCTATAATATATACTTTGAAATCTTTAAAACTACTTCCCATTCTTTTAACAATATTCCCCTTATTTAGAACATTAGAATTTGGCACAAATATTATGTTGTGGAGATTGACAGTATGATATACTATTATTTTTGTTACTAGGCAGCTGTATCTTATAACTGCATGTCTAATTTTTGTAGTTTTCTAATTTATACCCAATCAGAAGAAAAAAATAACGGTGTTGCAGAATTGCTTCTGAGTCAACCTTTTCAGTTCTTTCTAGCCTACCTGCATAGTTTACCATATTAAGCACTTTTTTATACCAGGCACTTTAAGAAAAAGAAGTAATGGTGGTGTGGGGAAAAAAGGAGTAAAGATGGAAATAGCTTAGCCTCTGTTCCCTTGCTTCCTCCACCCCCTTAGCACTGGGTGGAGATTCAAAGTTCAGGCTTTCTTCCCCTCTAGGTACACATGAAGGAGCCCTGGTGGCGCAGCGGTTAAGCCATTGGCTGCTAACTGAAGGGTCAATGGTTCAAACCCACTAGCTGCCTCGTGGGAGAGAAATGTGGCAGTCTGCTTCTTTGAAAATGACAGCCTTGGAAACCCTCTGGGGCAGTTTTACTCTGTTCTTCAGGGTCATCGTGAGTTGCATTTGACTTGATGGCAACAAATAGGTGCACGTGACTTAGAGTGGATATGTTGTAGTGGTTTATCCAGGACCAAAGACGTCTCTGATCCTCATCCATCCCTTCCTGGAGAGACAGCTATTTGGTTTGAGTCACGGAGTGCCATGGTGTAATGTCAGCTGCAGCAGCCCTGTTTGTATCCAGGGGTTAGATCTTACACAGCGCTCTTGCTCTAGCTTATGTCCATCAGAGCAGGATCAGGTCTTCACACTTTTTTTTTTTTCTACTTTAGATGAAGGTTTACAAAGTAAACTAGTTTCTCATCAAACAATGAATACACATACTGTTTTGCGACACTGGTTTCCAACCCCATGACATGTCAACACTCTCCCCTTCTTAACCTTGGCTTCCCCAGTACCAGCTTTCCTGTCCCCTCCTGCCTTCTTATCCTTGCTACTGGGCTGGTGTGCCCATTTAGTCTCATTTTGTTTTATGTGCCTGTTTAATCTTTGGCTAAAGAGTAAACCTCAGCTCATGAGTGACTTCGGTATTGAGTTAAAAGGCTGTTTGGGGGCCATACTCGCTGGGTTTCTCCAGTCTCTGTCAGAGCAGTAAGTCTGGGTTTTTTTTGTTTGTTTTTGGAGTTAGAACTTTCCACATTTTTCTCCAGCTATGTCTGGGACTATCTCTTGTGATCCCTGTCAGAGCAGTCAGTGGTGGTAGCTAGGCATCATCTAGTTGTGCTGAACTAAGTCTGGCGGAGGCTGTGGTAATTAGTCCCTTGGACTAATCTCAGCCTTGTGTCTTTGGTTTTCTTCATTCTCCCTTACTCCAGAGGGAGTGACACCAGTGGAGCATCTTTGGCCACTCCCAAGCTTTTAAGACTCCAGACGCTACTCACCAAAGTAGAGCGTAGAACATTTTCTTTATAAACTATGTTATGCCAGATGAGCTAGATGTTTGCCAAGACACACTTTCTTTTTTAAGGCTGTTACAACAGAAAGGGGATAAGGGACAGTTAGCTCTCATTTTCTTATTTCCTTCCAAGACCCAGTGTGAGGAGCAGGGGATCTATTTTCGCTCTTCTACTTTATTTTAAGGAGATTAATAAATCAAATTTGTCTTCTATTTGAGTGGTGTTTGCCATTGTAAAGGTGTCTGGTTCATAACATACTTTGAGCTACAATATACTCTCTGAACCCTGAATATTAATATGGCCCTAATTTCTATTTTCAAGAAGAGAAAGGCCATCACAGTATTTGACATAGAGAAATCCCCAACACCTAGACTAACACCTGCTTTTTCATTTCAAATTCTAAGATTGAATAGATACAAATTTAACTTTAAAGAGTATTCCATTCAATAGACAACAAAAATATTAAAGTTTCTTATGATTTTACAATATGCCTAAGGTGATCAAGCCAGTTTATACAATTATAGCCATCAGATGACCTATTGATAGCAATAATATTAAAACAATTTTTTCCATATTCAATAAATGATAGAATTACAAAAGAATATTCTCAAGATTTTTATTTGTAGGAAGAGCCTGTTGGTTTCTGTATCACATATTAAAACAGATATTTCTAGTCTTTGATCCATTCTTGATCAACTGATTTTGTTTTACAGGGTATGTGTGTTAGGTTGTTTTCAAGATACTTTCACAAATATCTCACTGATCTCAGTGAGGCGGACAGGTATTTTCCTCATTTTACAAAGAGAAAGCCAAGAGGAATGAAAGTGATCCACTTAATCTGCCATAACTAGTAAAAGGCAGGGTGGAACTCCGACTAATCCAACCCTGAGGCCAGGCTCTTCTGCTATCCTGCACCACTTCCTCATTTGCCACTTTAAATTACTTTATCAAAAGGGGAAAACACTAACACCAAAAACCCTTTTTGACCCAACCAATCAGACTTACTTCCTGATAATTTGCCTTGGTTAATTTATTCTGTAACAATTTATTTGTTCGAATAATCTATACTTTTTATGAGAGAAATGGGCTTCTTGGTTTCTCTTTGAAGGTCTAAGTTTGCTACTAGAAGGTCTAGTTTGTTACTTGATGCACGAAAAACTGATTATTTACAAAAATATATTCAGAGTTGAGCCAATCATTCTTATAGTTATCAAAAGTAGGTTATATATATATATATGAAACCCTGTTGGCGTAGCGGTTAAGTGCTACAGCTGCTAACCAAAAGGCCGGCAGTTCGAACCTTGGTAACCCAATGGAGCAGTTCTACTCTGTCCTATAGGGTCGCTATGAGTCAGAATTGACTCCACGGCAATGGGTATGGTATAGTATGGTATATATATAAATTGTACTCTGCTCTGAAACCAACCCGTGTCCTTAGAAACATGCCTTTTAATATTTGAGTAACTTGTGAAAATATACAAGTTAAAATTCAAGATTATATATAAAGCCCAGGTTAAAACTTCAAAAAAAACCCCTTAGCTTTCAGTATCGCTATTTAATATTTGAACAAAAAGAAGATTTCATTTGGAGATGCCAAAACAAACCTCAAATGCTGTGTGCTTTTGACTATAGTTTAAGGACAGCTGTGAAATAGCTTTATACTAATTTAATTTTTTTATATTAAATAAGAATGAACTGGAAATTGGTGATTTACTTGACAGATATTGGACCATGAAAATTAAATAATTGTTCTAAAAACATTAGCTCAACGTTGATTTGAAATGCCTGCTTTGTGATTAGTCATGAGTGAAGTAGGTATGTTTAGTTCAAATTGTACTTTATGGTTTACATTAGCAGGACTTGATTATAAAATAAAAGGAAAAATACAATCCAAATATCCCTGTAAGCCTCTCTGTTCCTGAAACACTAGTTAGGTTGATTTTTAACTCTTCTGTTAGTCTCTTAATTATTGGTTTGCCTTACTATTTCACTTTCTAACCAGGCAAATCTGGTCCTAGAATTAAAGTATGTGTGTGTGTGTATGTGTGTGTGTGTGTGTGTGTGTGTACCAATTGAAGGGGTAGGAAAAATGAAGCAGAAAAATTAGGAAGCAGTCAACTTGTGGGCTAGAAAACTAGTAGAGAACACTTCCTAAGTGAAAGTTTTAGGGTACCTATGGTACTCATCTCTTTTAAGGGTGAAGCTTTTAAGATGGAAAATTACAGTCCATTTTATTGGTTGAATTATGACGGATTTGTGGCTTGGAATATAGGCATATCTCAGAGATATCGCAGGTTCAGTTCCAGACCACTGCAATAAAGTGAATATCACAATAAAACAAGTCACACGCATTTTTTGTTTCACAGTGCATATAGTAGTTACGTTTACACTAGACTGTAGTCTATTAAGTGTGCAATAGCATTATGTCTTCAAAAAAATACATAACCTTAATTAAAATATACTTTATTGTTAAAAAATGCTAACCATCATATGAGCCTTCAGGGAGTCATATCTTCGTGCTGGTGCAGGGTCTTGCCTCGATGCTACTGGCTGCTGACTGAGCAGGGTGGAGGTTGCTGAAGGCTGGCCTGGCTGTGGCAATTTCTTAAAATAAGACAACAATGAAATTCTCTGTAGCACGCAATCCAGTTTGATAGCATTTTACCCACAGTAGAACTTTTTTCAAAATTGGAGTCAATCCTCTCAAATCCTGCAGCTGCTTTATCAACTAAGTTTATGTAAATTCTAAGTCCTCTCTTGTCATTTCAACAGTGTTCAAAGCATCTTCACCTGGAGTAGATTTCTTTGCTCATCCATGAGAAGCAATTCCTCATCCGTTAAAGTTTTATCATAAGATTGCAGCAATTTAGTCACATCTTCAGGCTCCACTTCTAATTCTAGTTCCCTTGCTATTTCCATCACATCTGTAGTTACTTCTCCGCTGAAGCCTTGAACCCCTCAAAGTCATCCATGAGAGCTGGAATCAACTTCTTCCAAACTCCTTTAATGTTGATATTTTGACCTCTTCCCATGAATCACAAATGTTCTTAACATTCACTATCTATGACAGCTATAGCCTTATGAAATGTATTTCTTAAATAATAAGACTTGAAAGTCGAAATTACTGCTTGATCCAGGGACTGCAGAATGGATGTTGTGTTAGCAGGCGTGAAAACAACATTAATCTCCTTGTACGTCTCCACTTGGGCTCTTGGGTGACCAGGTGCATGGTCAACAAGCAGCAATATTTTGAAAGGAATCTTTTTTTCTGAGCAGTAGACTCAACCCATTAGCCCCTTGCTGTCAAGTCAATTCTGACTCATAGTGACCCTGGAGGACAGAGGAGAACTGCCCCATAGGGTTTCCAAGGAGCGGATGTGGATTTGAACTGCTGACCTTTTCGTTAGCAGCCTTTGATGCGATTAATTAATTTTGTGTGTGGGTTTTCTAGCCATGGTCTTGTGACTCTCACCCAGGTGATTGGGTGGGGCTGTGCAAATAAGATAATTGTGGCTCACTGAGCATCAGTTTTGCCTTAAAAGGGAGCCAATTCCAAAGCAGAGAGGAGAGCCCACCACCACCAAAGGAGAAACTGGCAGCAGAGACCCACAGGAGATTGCACAGTGGGCTTCCCAGCCCATGGAGCAAGAAAACTGAGTGCCTTTGGGCCATGACTGAGGGCCAGGGAGAAGTCTACACCTGACCCCCAAATTTGGGACTTACCAGCCTTCACAACTGTGTGAGCCATTTCCTTTACATGGTTCATGAGTTTTGTGAGATGTTGCAGTGAACTAGGGAGTAGCTGATGTCAGAGATGACAGAGTGGCACAGTAACTTGGAAAAGTTAGACATTTGGGACATCTTTAGCCTCCACCCTATAAGAACCAGCTTTGTGCTGATCCTTATAAAAGAAATTTGTTTACGGGCATAGCTCTTAACCACTGCACCACTAGGGCTCCAATAGGCTCAACAGTATGCTTGAAATATTCGGAAACCACGTTATAAGCAAATGTGCTGTCATCCAGACTTTGTCGTTCCATTTATAGAGCACAGGCAGAGTGGATGTAGCATAATTCTTAATGGCCCTAGGATTTTTGGAATGGTAAGTGAGCATTTGCTTCAACTTAAAGTCATCGGTATTAGCCTCTAACGAGAAAGTCAGTTTGTCCTTTGAAGCTTTGAAGCCAGGTATTCTCTCTAGCTATGAAAGTCCAAGATGGCATCCTCTAATACAAGGCTGTTTTGTCTACACTGAAAATCTGTTTAGTGTAGCCCCTGTCATCAACTGTCTTAGCTAGTTCTTCTGGATAACTTGCTAGAGCTTCTACATCAGCACCTGTTTCTTCATCTGGCACTTTTATGCTATGGAGACGGGTTCTTTCCTTAAACCTTGTGAAGCAACCCCTGCTAGCTTCAAACTTTCCTTCTGCAGCTTCCTCACCTCTCTCAGCCTTCGTAGAATTAAAGAGAGTTAGGGTTTGCCCTGGATTAGGCTTTTGAAATGTTGTTGCTTGTTTGATCTTCTATCCAGACCACTAAAACTTTCTCCATATCAGCAATAAAAAAGCTGTTTCTCTTTCTTACTTGTGTGTTCACTGGAGTAGCACTTTTAATTTCCTTCAAGAACTTTTCTTTTGCGTTCCCAGCTTGGCTGTTTGGCACAAGAAGCCTAGCTTTCAGCCTCTCTTGGCTTTTGATATGCCTTCCTCACAAAGCTTAATCATTTCACATGATTAATCACATTTGAAGTGAGAGACATGTGACTCTTCCTTTCACTTGAACACTTAGAGGCCACTGTAGGGGTATCAACTGACCTAATTTCAATAGTGTTGTGTCTCAAGATGTAGGGAGGCTTGAGGAGAGGGAGAGAGATGGGGGTCAGCCAGTCGGTGGAGCAGTCAGCATACACATTTATCGATTAGGTCTGCCATCTTACATGGACACAGTTCGTGCCACCCCAAAACAGTTACAATAGTAACATCAAAGATCACTGATCACAGATCACCATTAAAAAAAACAAAAACCAATTGCCATCGAGTCAATTCCTACTGATAGCGACCCTATAGACAGAGTAGAACTGCCCTATAAGGTTTCCAAGGAATTCCTGGTGGATTCCAACTGCTCGCCTTTTGGTTAGCAGCCGTAGGTCTTAACCACTATGCCACCAGGGTTTCCGTATCACCATAATAGATAGTAAGCACATGCTGTTGGAAAAATGGTCCCAATAGACTTGCTTGACACAGGGTTGCCACAATCTTTCAATTTGTAAAAAATGCAATATCTGCAAAGTGAACTAAGGCAAAGCGCAATAAAATGAGGTATACCTGTAGAACAAATTCTTACTTTGGTTCAATTAAACTCAGCACATTCATTGAGCATCTACTCTATGGCTGACCTGTGTTAACTGGAGAACAGTTGGGTTCAACGTTCCATAACAGGTTACGTGCAGCTTGGTTTATGTACCAATTCAGGCATGGAGTGTAGGTGAACTAGGTACTTACCACCCCACCCCCACATGGGGCATGGCTAGAGCACTGCTGGATGCAGAAACATGGGGGCATTCTTGTGTGTGTGTGTGTGTGTGTGTGAGAGAGAGAGAGAGAGAGAAAATATACCTAACAAAGCATTTGCCATTTCAACCATTTATATGTGTACAATTCAGTGACATTAATTATGTTCACTATGTAATTGTCAACTTGGCTTGGACATGATTCTCAGAGGTTTGGCAGACCTTATGTAATCATCTTTCATTTTGTGATCTGATGTGAGCAGCCAACCAGATGGAAGGGGAATTTCCTTGATGGTATGGCCTGCATCCAATATATATGGATGTTCTGGCAAAGCTTACATTCTCTCTCGATCCTGCATTTGTCTCATCATCCTCCAGCCTCTGGTTCTCCGGGCACGAGCTAGCAGTCTGCCACCTGATCTGCAGATTTGGGGATTTGCCAGCTCCCACAACCCCCTGACCCAGCAACCTGCTGCCTGACCCATGGATTTGGGACTTGCCAGCCTCCACAATTTTGTGAGCCATTTCCTTGAAATAAATCTCTCTCTATATATAGGCTTCACTGGTTTTGTTCCTCTAGGGAACCTAGCCTAAGACGAAGATCAAGGACAAAATAGACAACATATTGGTATAGGAAATATACTATAACTTTAGTATCAGTGCCTTTTAGAATCATTTTGCATTTGAAAGTAGGCAGTCCTTCCATGGCTCAAACTGCTAAGAACTACTCCCCCTTCCTCCCCTCCCCACCAGCATCTTTGGGCTTTGGAACAAACAGTTGCATCTCCCTCTTTGAAGCCTAATGACTTGTCTAAATAAGCAGCGGGGCTAAAGATACAATTCTGGGCTAACAATTCCAGGCTGGCACCCCCATGTCTGACTGTGCCCCCTCTTCTGGTGATGGAGTGGGGACTTGCAATGCACTCTGCGCAGTGAAATATTCAACTCCTGGAATATAAAATGTGGTAGAGGGAGAGGCTCAGGGACCTTCATTCACGGTGCAAAGAGAGGGGGGCACTCTTGGAAGTTTTCCATCCTGCCCAGACAGCTTTTGATCCAAGGAGGATCATATGCAATGGAACTTTTCCTGTTGTACATTGTATGTTGTCTGTGAGTAATTAAAATGTCTTTTACTATTGCCAACACTGTGTACATGTCTTGTGTGTAGGACTTGATCAGGATAAATGGACATAACACCTACGGAATGGTTGGTGCCACGGGGTGGGATTCCCATCCCAGTACTCTGGTGGGTACTTGGGATCCGGAGACAGCCTTTAAGGCAACCTGAGTGTGCAATGCAGCATTTATAATTTAGGATCAACACTAGCACAATAGGTGGTCAGTGAGTATTCAACAGCTGAATGACAAAATCTAGACTGCCCAGGTGGTCTCTTTTCCTTTTCCTTTTTTTTAAATTTCCTTCTTTTTAAAATTCTACTTCTGTATTTTATAAGAAACAAATCAAACAGGACTTATTTATCTTACCTTCTAGTATTTGTTCATCTGAAAGCGCAATTTTATAAACTTTAAGTGTGACTACCTCAGTTTTTATTCATTGTATCACATCTTTTTTTCCTTCTTTCTTGTTTATTTATTTTTGAATAGGTAATAACATTCACACGGTTCAACGCTGAAGAGGAATAGAAGGAATACAGTGAAAAGTATTGCTCCCTTCTATATCTCCCAGGTACCCAGTTTTCCTCCACAGAATCATCAAATCTTACCAAGTTTTTGTATTCTCTTCCAGAAATATTTTACTCACGTACAAGTAAGTATATGTAAATGGTCTCCACCTTTTATATGATAGCTTACTATACACATTTCATGTATTTGACATTTTTCACTGAATAATATATCTCAGTGCTCATTCCATATTGCCTATACTTTTTAAAAATCACTTGGAATTTGTCATCACCCTAAATTACCACGGATTACGGCCTCCCCCTCACTTCTCCTACCCCTCCCTTCGGGCATTCTCATGATCTCTCCTCTCCTGACTCCTTACTGTTTTTCCAACTTATTAGCCACTTTCTCTCTTCCTGTCTGCTTAGAACGCGTCATGTTTAACCACTTTCTCAACTGCCTTAGTGTACTGCCTCTTTGCCGCATTTTTTTTACAGCTGATAAAACCCTAACTGTAGATTAATCCAAATACCCTTTTCCTTTTTCCTACGCCTGGGCTGCTGAGTGCTCTAGAGAAAATTATACTTATGTGCAGATGGGTGCCACAACACATTTATGATAACTGATCTTACACGTCCCATATGCCCAGAAGTTATATATCACTAATAAGCTCATCAACTCATTGTCTCTAGTCACTTCCCAACAGAATGATTTTACTAACATGCAAATATGATCACATTAGAATTATTCAATGGTACCTTATTGCCTCTAATATTATTTCTTAAAATGTGGGCATTAGTCCACCTATGTCAGAATTCTGGTTTTCTTTTAAAAATTAGCTTTATTGAGATATAATTTGCATACAATAAATATACTCAATTTAAGTGTACATTTTGATGAACTTTGACAAATGTATGCACCACAACAATCAAGATACAGAACATTTCCATTGTCCCCAAAGTTCCCATGTGTTCCCAAGGTAGCCACAAACCCACTCTGTCAGCCATAGATTAGTTTTGCCTACCTTAAACCAAAACCAAAACCAAACCAAGCCTATTGCCAGTGAGTCAATGCCAACTGATAGCAATCTTACAGGACAGAGGAGAGCTGCCGCACAGGGCTTCCAAGGCTGTAAATCTTCATGGAAGCAAACTGCCACATCTTTCTCCCACGGAGCAGCTGGTGGGTTTGAACTGCCAACCTTTCAGTTAGCAGCCAAGCACTTGACTGCTGAGCCACCAAGGCTCCTTTGCTTACCTTAGGCCTTCATATAAACCAAATCATACAGTATCTTATGTGTCTGGTTCCTTTTGGTCACCATGTTTTGTTGCTGTTTGTTTTTACACACAAAATATCTTTTATTCTGAATAACACAAAATTCAAACTCCAAACAAGCACTGCTTATAAGATCCAATCACATTATATTTTAAAATTATGTTTGCAATAATAGCTTTCTGTTAGCTTAAATTTGTCAGTATAACATCATTTGCTTTATATTTACTGACTATAATTATCAAGTTGTAACAACAAACAATTCCAACTAGATTAATACTTGACAGAATTTTGAGGTCTGATAATGCCTGGATACTGGAGAACATCCAAATTATATATCGGTATGGCTTTCATTCACCAAATGAAGCATTTTATTCAAGTTCCCAAAACAAACTTGAGTTATGTTGGGTTCGAATCAAAGAAAAAGGCCTAGTTAGGATATGGAAATAGATAATTTTTATCTGGTGGAAGCTGAAATCAGTGTATACATTTTAATCAAACATCTGCCCCTGTGGCATTTTTTCAAGTTTAAGAGTCTACCAGACTAAAACTCTTGCCGGCTTCACTGCTTTTGCTTTGTTTTTTCCCTTTCCTTTCTCTTGCTTTGCCTTTGCTTTTTTTCTTTGCCTCTGTTCATCCATAGTGGGTGCTGTCCATGCTGGTCTAGAAGATTCTTTTCATTTCTCTTAACATCAGTCTATATCTTCATGTCATCTTTTTCATTGTTCACCTCACATTGCATTTTCTCTTGGCAATGTTTGAGTACCACAACATTTGCTATCTCTTGAACAGCTTTCATTCAAACATCACCATCTACTTTGAGGATATTTTTAAGTCTGCTGAGCTCCTTTGGGACATCCTTTTTTCTCTTTTCAGCACACGTCTTCCTTTTCAACTTACTCCATAAGCTTTTAGCCATGTTTTAACCGGGAAGACTCACAAACTCACACGCGGCAGGGAGATCACGCCGAGCCGAAGTCTGCTCACCAGGCTTTTGAAGACCATCCATGTTGTCATGTGTTATCAGCACTTCATTCCTTATAATACTGAGTAATATTCTATTGTATGAATATATAATAGTTATCTTAAAACCATTCACCTGTTCTTCACTTACTGGATAATTTTGTCCCCCCTCTTTTCTCTTTCTGGAACTCTCACTGGTCAGATCAGACTCCTGTACTGATTCTCTAAGTCTCTTACCCTTACTGTTGTCTGTATCTGTGACTTTTTTCTTCCTGCTCTCTGGGCTATTCCTTTGAATTTATCTTTGAAACATTTTACTGAAGATTACGTAAGTTGTAATAATTTTAGTTTCCAAGAGCTCTTTCTTTTTCTCTGATTATTCCTTTTTTGGCAGAATTTTATTTTTGTTTTATGGACATAATACCCTCTCTTTTCATTCTGAAAATATTGGAGTATCTTTTTTTTTTTTTTAAATATCTTCCTTAACAACATTTCTGTTTCCTCCCTGTTACTTTCTAGGTTTGTTTTCGTCTTTCCCTTTTATGATGAATATTTTCCTTATGTATCTAATGTTTCTTGATTTACATTCATATTCAGGAGAAAAGCACTAAAAGGCTGATTGAAAGCCCCTCTATGGGGGAGTCCGTGGGTGGTGCAAACAATTAACGTGTTTGGCCGCTAACTAAAAGGTTGGAGGTTCTAGTCCACCCAGAGGTGCCTCAGAAAAAAGGCCCTGTGGCCATCTACTTTCCAGGGGAAAAAAAAAAAAATCACTGAAAGCCCAATACAGCACAGTTCTACTCTGACACACAGGGGGTCACCATGAGACAGAATCAACTTGATGGCAACTGGTCTAGTCTGGTCTGGCATGAAGGTGGGAGTGTTATTGGGGAAGACTGGGTTGCCAAGTGGGCTTCGCTTTCAGGTGATCAAGTGGGGAGCAAGATGTTCATTGAGAACTCCCATAGGTCAATATATGGAGCTGCTTTCTCTGTGACCACTCGGCTATCCTATTGTCTGTTTAGAAGATACAGAAGTGGGAGGATGGGGCTAAAGGTCTCACTGTCCCACATGAAGACTTGAGTGATTATCTTTTGGGAATGAAAATAGCCTTACTTTTTTTTTTCTTAAGTACAAACCTAAACAAGAAGTATCTTATTATTTTGTTCATTTGTACAACATAGATGACTCTTCTCATTCATTGAATATTGAGAACTCCTGGCAAATAACTGAAATCAAAATCAAGAAAGGCTTCCTATCTAAAATCAAACCTATCAGTCAAAGTTCAGTTAGGAAAATATAACCCAAGCCAGGAAATCCAATTGAAGGACTTTAAGAAAAAGAACTAATTGCAAAGATACTGTGAGAGTGAAAAGTCAAACAGAGCAATGAAGCAACCTAGATATTAATAAAAGCGAAGGGAGAAGAAAACGTTACTGGAGTCCAAGTGTTGGGACCATTCAGTGGGAGCCATTGGAGGCAATCTGGCAGGAGCTGGCATAAAACAGGTAGGCCTTTTCAGCTGGAACTAGAACAATGAAAGAGATGCGGCCATTACCAGAAACGCTGCCCCAAAGCACAGAAAAAGTGAGAGAAATGTTCTAGCTTCCCCTCTCCTCTCACCTTTCAGTTTCCGTTTAGTGCCTCCCACTGGCCCAAACGAGGGACCTGGGAAATGTTGTTGCCAATGGGTGAATGGGGATAGATCTGCAATAAAGCAACACAACAACAACAAAATCCAAAGCAACAAATGACATTAAGCCCTTAAGTTTGACAATTTAGTTGATATGGGCAAATTCTTTGAAACATACTGTCACTCAGAAACATAGTGTCATACTACCTTCACTCATGAAGAAGTAAATAATCTGAATGTTTCTAATCTATTCAATTGAATTGATCATTCAAAGCCTTCCAATTAAAAAAACAAACAAACCCAGGCCTAGATGACATCACTGGTGAATTCTACCAAACATTTAAGAAAGAAATAATACCAATTCTACACAAACAATTCCAGAAAATAGAAGCATTACCCCGACACCAAGGCCAGAAATAGACATTGTAAGTAAAGAAAACTTTTCTTTGGCAGAGATCAGTAAACTTCTTCTTAAAGGGCCAGATAGCAAATATTTTAGGCTTGCGGGCCATAGAGTCTCTGTTGCAACCACTAAACTTTGATGTTGTAGCATGAAAAGAGCCATACATAATATGCAAATGAATAAGAATAGCTGTGTTCAATAAAGCTTTATTTATAAAAACAGATGGCTGACACATGGGTTGTAGTTTTCTCTGCTAGACACAGACACAGGCACAGAAACCCTCAACAAAATAAATATACAAATATTAGCAAATAGAACCCAACAAAATATATAAAGGATAATACATCATGACCAATCAAGGTTTATTTCAGGGATACAGGCTGGTTCAACATTATAAAATTAATAATGCAGGTCATGATACAATAGACTTAAGAGGAAAAGGCGTATAGTCACTTCATGATGCAGAAAAATCATTTGACCAAATTCAGTATTCATCCATGAGAAAAACTCTCAGCAAGCTAGAAATAGAAGGGACTCCTGCAACTTGGTAAAGAACATCTACAAAAAAGCTACAGCTAACATCATATTTAATGGTGAAAGACCGAATGCTATTCCCCTAAGGTCAGGAAAAAGGAGATGATTTCTACTCTTACCATTTCTATTAAACATTGTACTGGAGGCCCTACTCAGTGCAATAAGGCAAGAAAAGTAAATAAAGGGCAAACAGTTTGGGAAAGAAGAAATAAAAATGCAGATGACATTATTGTCTATGTAGGGTAAACATCTACAAAAGGACTACTAGAAACTTCTTCTAGACTAAGACCAGAAGAACTAGATCGTGCCCGGCTACCACTACCAACTATTCTGACCAGGGACACAATAGAAGGTCCCATATAGAATGGAAAAAAAATGTAAAACAAAACTAAAATTCCTAAAAAAGACCAGACTTACTGGACTGATAGAAACTAGAAGAACCCCTGAGACTCTTGCCCTACGATACCTTTTTAACTTGGAACTGAAGGCACTCCCAGAGGTCTCCTTTCAGCCAAATAACAGAGTGACTTATAAAATGAACAATATCAGCTGTGAGGACTGTGCTTCCTTAAATAATCAACTATACAATATCAAACAATCAATGTTTACCCAAAATCAAAGATGAGAAAGCGAGGAAGGGTAGGGAAGCTAGATAAATGGAAACAGAAAAAGCATAATGGAAATAATAAGAATGCTGATACATCACAAAAATTGTAACCAATGTTATGGAACAATTTGTTCAAAAATTGTTAAGTGGGAACCTAATTTGCTGTGTAAACTTTCACCTAAAGCACAATGAAATGTATTTTTAAAAAGATTAAAAAAAATTTTCAAAACATTATTAGACACTAATTAGATAGTAGATAAGAACTACTTTAGGTGAAGCGAAAGACAACACACAATACCGGGGAGGTCAGCACAATTGGACTAAACCAAAACCAAAGAAGTTTCCTGAATAAACTGAATGCTTCAAAGGCCAGTGTAGCAGGGGCAGGGGCCTGGGGACCATGGTTTCAGGGGACATCTAAGTCAACTGGCATAATAAAATCTATTAAGAAAACATTCTGCATCCCACTTTCAAGAGCGGCGTCTGGGGTCTTAAACGCTAGCAAGCAGCCATCTAAGAGGCATCAGTTGGTCTCAACCCACCTGGATCAAAGGAGAATGAAGAACACCAAGGACACAAGGCGATTATGAGCCCAGGAGACAGAAAGGGCCACATGAACCAGGGACTACGTCATCCTGAGACCCGAAGAACTAGATGGTGCTTGGCTACAACCGATGACTACCCTGACAGGGAACACAACAGAGAACCCCTGAGGGAGCAGGAGAGCAGTGGGATGCAGACCTCAAATTCTCATAAGACCAGACTTAATGGTCTGACTGAGACTGGAAGGACCCTGGTGGTCATGGCCCCCAGACCTTCTGTTAGCCCAGGACAGGAACCATCCCTGAAGCCAATTCTTCAGACATGGATTGGACTGGACAAAGGGTTGGAGAGTGATGCTGGTGAGGAGCAAGCTTTTTGGATCAGGTGGACACTGGAGACTCTGTTGGCATCCCCTGCCTGGAGGGGAGATGAGAGGGTGGAGGGGGTTAGAAGCTGGCAAAAAGGACACGAAAAGAGAGAGTGGAGGGAGAGAGCAGGTTGTCTCATTAGGGGGAGAGTAATTGGGAGTGTGTAGCAAGGTGTATATGGGTTTTTGTGTGAGAGACTGACTTGATTTGTAAACTTTCACTTAAAGCACAATAAAAATTAGTTTAAAAAAGATGATTAGAACTAATAAGTGAATGTAGCAAGGTCTCAGGATGCAAGCTCAATATAAATAAATTATATTTCTATATAATAATAATGAACAATTGGAAATTGAAATTAAAGAAATAGTACCATTTACAATAGCACTAAAAGACATGAAATAGCTATTTTTTTTTCAAAGTTCAACATCTGTATATTGAAAACTATAAAACAATATTGGAAGAAATCAAAGACCTAAATAAATAGAGAGATAGTCTGTATCCTTGGACTGGAAGATTAAGTAATGTTAAGGTGTCAATTTTTCCCCAGCTGATCAATAGATGCAATGCAATTCCAATCAAAATCCCAGCAGTATTTCTGTTTTTGTAGAAATTGATAAACAGATTTGAAGATGTATGTGGAAATGAAACCATCAGCTAATAGGTTCTTGTCAAGCAGACTAGTGAACTGAAGTCAGCCAGACACAGGGTTGGAAGAACAGAAAGGTTTATTCATAGCTTGCAAACTGGGAGGCAGGCAGGGTCTGTGACCTAAGGCTGCCAGCTCCCTGAACCAGGGCATATTTGCTCCTTTTATAGGGAGTGACACACATATGCATGAACAGTGAAGGGAGGATCTTCAGTCTTGTGATGTGCATAATTTTAGTGAATGGGTTTTTGTGCATGGCTCTAAAAATACTGAGCACAGACTTGAAAAAATGGCCACGGCTTGCTACTGCCACCCCATTAAGGTCATACAGTGGGTAGATTCGGAATCAGTGCACCTGGGCCTCAGCCTCCTGCCAGAAGAAGATAAGAAACCTGGGGATTTGACCAATCATGGTGAAGTGCTGTAAAAGTTGTAACAAAAAGGTAGCAAGAGTAGACTTTTCTGGAAAACAACTATTATGGGATGGTTAAGAACCCTTAATAACGCTTTCATGACTGCCTGCTTCAGAAAGGTAAAGGATCTAAAAGAGACAAAACCATTTTTGAAAAAGAGCACATTTGGAGGAATTACATTACCTGATTCACAACTTACAATAAAGCTACGGTAATCAAGAGAATTGTGCAAAAGTATAGACACAAAAAACAATTCAGAGTGGGAATCCAGAAATAGATTCCACAAATATGGACAAGTGATTTTTGACAAATATGCAAAGGCAATTCAATGGAGAAAGGAGTCTTTTCAAAATACGGCCCTGGGCCAATTGAGCATCCATATGCAAAAACATGAAATTTGATTCATACCTTGTACCATATGTAAAAATGGGTCATAGACCAAAATGTTAAACCATAGAACTTCTTGAAGAAACTGTGAGAGAAAATCTTTCTGTCCCTGGGTTAGTTAAAGATTTCTCAGACAATATGCTTAGATAACTTTCTTTTATATAAAATATAAAAGAAAAAATTGATAAATAGAAAAATTTTAAAGTTCTGCTCTTCAAAGGAAACTGTTAATAAAGTGAAAAGACAAAGAACGGACAGAAAATATTTACAAGATATATATCTGCTAAAGGACTCTTTCCTAGAATGTATAAAGAATTCTCAAAACTCAATAATAAGAAAGTAAATAACACAATTTTTAAAATGTACAAGAGATTTGAAGATCCTTCAAAGAAGACAGAGGAATGGCAAGTAAGCACGTGAAAAGGTTCTCAGTCTTAGTCATGAGAGAAATGCAAATTAAAACCATAATGAGTAACAACTACACACGATTAAAATAAAAATTTTTTAAAAATTGACTATGCCAAGTGCCGACAAGAATGCAGAGCAAGTGGAACTCTCAAACTTTGCTGATGGGAATGCAAAATGGTACAATACCTTTTGGAAAACTGTTTGGCAGTTTTTTATAAAGGTAAATACACACTACCACATAACCCAGCAAACCAATCCTGGTACCGAAGTGGAGTGAAATGTATGTTGACACAAAAACTTGTACATGAATGTTTATAGTAGCTTTATTCATAACTTCCCCAAACTAAGTAGCCCTGGTAGCTCAGTGGTTAAAACACTGAGCTGCTAACCAAAAGGTCGATGGTTCAAATTCCCCAGCTGCTCTGTGGGAGAAAGATGTGGCAGTCAGGACATAACTGTCTTTCAACTGATGAATGAATAAACAAACTGTGTGATTTCCATCTTTTACTTTTAATCTGAGCTTTAATATTTGAAATGCCTCTTGAAGACAGGCTATCTTGGATCTTATTTATCCAGCTGGTTTTTGTTATTAGGTGCTGTCGATAGATTATGACTCAGAGAGAACCCGCGTGACAGAGTAGAACTGCTCCATAGGGTTTTCCTGGCTGTAATCTTTATGGGAACAGATTGCCACATCTTTCTTCTTAGGAGCCACTGTCTGGGTTTGAACTGCCAACCTTGCAGTTAGCAGCCCCAAACATTTAAATTTGCACCACCAGGGTTCCTTTGGATAAACAAACTGTGGTACATTCATAAAAAGAGTAAAAAGGAACAAACTATTGATACTCGCAACAACATGGACAAATCTCAACTGCATTATGCTAAATGAAAGAAGCCAGACTGAAAAGGCTACATATTGTATGATTCCATTTATATGACAATTTGGAAAAGGCAAATCTATAGGAACAGAAAACACAGCAGTGGTTTCTAAAGACTTGGTTTGGAAGAGGGACTGACTGCAAAGAAGCACAGGGAAATTGTTTTGAGTGATGAAATTGTTCTGTATCTTGATTGTGGTATGGGTTACAGATCTATATGCGTGAAAATGGGATTTATTTTATAAAAATTATATCTCAGCTAGAGACAGAAAAGCTAATGACCAACACGCCATCATTCTAAGATTCAGCTACTCTCATTTTGAAGATTGTGCTTCTATTTCCCTGTTCCCCCAGAGAAAGTTACATTTGTCACCTCTTCTAATCAGCTACCGAGTGCTATCTAAGCTTCCTAATTTTGTCTCAAGTTCTCAAAAGACAGAAACATTGTCAGTAACCAAAATAACCAAACCCATTGCTGTCCAGTCCATTCTGACTCATAGCAACCATAAAGGGCAGAGTAGAACTGCCCCATAGGGTTTCCAAGGCTGTAATCTTTAAGGAAGCAGACTGCCACATCTTTCTCCCATGGAGTAGCTGGTGGGTTAGAACCACCGACATTTGTGGTTAGCAGCCGAGCGCTCAACCACTGTGCCACCAGGGCTCCTTCGTGTTACTATAAAAAATGGCTCATAGAGGACCACTGACAGTCTTCTCCACAGCAAAGGCATTTCCAGTCAATCTTGTCTAACTGTAGCTTTTTCCTTGAATATCTTGAAGAAGTTATTCCTGTTTTCTGTCTCCATCAGATATCAGTCACAAATAAGCCTTTAAGAAGGCACTCCAGAAAAACCCTGCCTCCTTTGCTTACTCATTTCAACTTGAAAACAGGAGGAAAGATGATATGGAGAAAAAAGGAAGAAATAATTCCTTTAGAAAACAACTTTTGTCAAGGGCACTGAGGCTGATCAGACACAGCCTTGGCACAGTAATGTCCAATCAGTATTAATTAATAAAGAACGAAGAGAAGGAGGAGGGAAAAATGATGGTCCTCATCTCTCTGAATGCCATGTTGACCTACACTTTGACCTGGGTCTCCACACTGATCAAATTAACTTAATCATTAAAGAAAAATCACATTGTGTTCTATAGTTACAGATTTGTTTTTAAATATCGCGTTAGAGAGAACCTTCTCAATTGCCAGCAAATTGTGGTTGAGATCGCTAATCAATATCACTGTCAAACGATTTGAATGAAGAAATATACTACTGACTTCTGATGAGACTATATATGTAGGTTTTTATCTGTTATTATTTTAGAATTCTGTGTAGCTTATTTTATTTCATTCCTATTTTACAAGAAAAAGAAAAAACACTTTGAGTTTTTGGAGTATGGGGAAAGGAGAAGGTTGTTACTTCAAAAGGTACCCAAAAAAACCAAACTCGTTGCCATCGAGTCGATTCTGACTCCTAGTGACCTTATAGGACAGAGCAGAAGTGCCGCATAGGGTTTCCAAGGAGCAGCTAGTGGATTCAATCGGGCGACCTTTTGGTTAGGAGCTCAGCTTTAGGTGAACTGCGCCACCAGGGCTCTCTTCCTTCAGTAAGGTAACCCCAAAAACCCATTGCCGTTGAGCCATTCAGGCTCCTAGCCGCCCTGTAGGGCAGAGTAGAACTGCTCCATAGGGTTTCCCTTGGAGCAGCTGGTGGATTTGGTTCGCAGCTAAGCCGCACCGCCAGGGCTCCTTCGGTTAGCTTATCGTGAACATGTATTCTTTGCAAGCATTAGCACAGGAAAAGAGTAAGCAATGAGTGTCTCAATTTATGAGACACTGAGAGCCAAATGCAGAATCAGAGAAGAACCAAAACAATTATGTGATTCTTTGGGAACAGTCAGCAATTTATCCTAAGAAACACTGCACTTAAATTTGAGACAGCTTCCTCAAACCTCTGATTGTTTCCTGAGACATCTCATTTGTCTCCAGTCCTACATAACTCCAATAATTTGAAGTGCAAGGATAGGAGTTACTAGATGCATGCAAATAATAAAACTGATTTTTTTTCTGCTGTTTTTGGTGGCATCTTATATTCTCCCTAGCCGGGAAAGAAAAAGGAAAAGGAAGCTATGTTCTATTCAGGACAATAACAGGAGTAATATTGGCATACGGTTTTATTTTTCGTTTCTTGCTAATTTTGGTTTTTCAGAATTTCTGAGTAGACTTTTACCATAAAAACCTTTAGAAAACACTCTTGATTTTTCTGCATAATATTGCATTGTGAGATTATTCTTTTTCTTCCTTCAAGAGAAAATGAACCCTTAAATCCTCAAAAATAAAAACCCTGGAGAAAAAGGGAATTTGGTGAGAAGAATGCCATTATCCTCTTGCAAATCCTTTCCTTTCTCTTATTCTCAGTCCTGCTGTCTCATGCACTGACAATAATACCACATAGTTTCAGTGTAGGGATTGGTGCTATAAGAACGTGGAGCTAAATAAAAACCCACAGTAGCCCCGTTCAGGGTAAAAATGGCTTCTGTCAACAGAAGCCAAAAGTCTAGTAGGATAAAAAAAAGCAAAATACAGAACTAAACATTTTCTGGATCCTGGATTTTTTAAGTAGTAGCTTTAAATGCCGTTATTTTAAAAGTACAGAATGAAAGAAGAGAAAAGCTTTAAATTATTACTGAGGAAAGATTAAATAAAATAAAATAAACACAAAGGATTTCCTGTTAGCAGGTATTATTAAAGTAGGGGATGTATTACTCTGAGACATTGGTAAAAACCTTTCTTTAGAAATCGATAAAAACCCTATGACGGGGCTTGGTCTCTGGAAAAAATTAAATGTGATACAGCCAGAATACAGAAAACAATAGCTTTGATGAGCTTTCCTTTCTCCATCCAGTCCCAGGGATGTGATTTAATAAAAAATACTGAAGTTTACACTGTATGTTTCTGTCCTAGACCACAATGTTTACACTGACAGTTCAAGACCAGGTTTTAAGTGTTTGTTTTTTTAAATTATAATACCCCATATCAAGCTAAAACAGTTCAATTCCTGGGGCCTTAATTTAAACTGTGGATGTGGTCTATGATATATAAACCAAAAAAACCAAACCCGTTGCTGTGGAGTTGATTCTGATTTATAGCGACCCTATAGGATAGAGTAGAACTGCCCTGTAGGGTTTCCAGGGAGAGCCTGGTGGATTCGAACTGCCAACTTTTTGGTTAGCAGCTGTAGCTCTTAACCACTACGCCACCAGAGTTTCCCTATGATATATAGTTCACCCCATTTCAAATATCTCTGATCTGAAATTTCCTTCCACTCTTTGATGAAGTCTGCAAAAGAAAGGCACTCTTCTGAAGATCAGTTTTGTTTTGTTTTAAATGACAATTAAAAAAAAGTGTTTCTCTTTCTACTTGTATGACATAGACAAACACAAAGAAGAAAATGTAAATTACCACTATCTACTATTAAAAAAAAAATCCATTGCCACCTTGTTGATTTCAACTTTTAGCGATCCTGTAGGAGAGAGCAGAACTGCCCCATAGGGCGTCTAAGGCTATAAATCTTTATGGAAGCAGCCAGCCACATCTTTCTCCCAAGGAGCTGCTGGTGGGTTGACCTCTTGATTAGCAGCTGAGTACTTTAACCACTGTGCCACCAGAGCTCCTTCACCCACTGTAAGAGGTATTCCCCTCCCCCGCCCAAAATCAAATTCATTGAGGTGGAGTTGATTCTGACTCATGACAACCTCACGTGTTACAGAGCAGGGGTGCTCGCTCTGTAGGGTTTTCTTGCCTGTCATCTTAATGTGAGCAGATGGCCAGGTCTTTCTTGCATAGCACCCCTGGGTGAGTTCCAACCTCAACCTTTAGGTAGGCAGCCAATCACAAACCGCTTGCACTACCCAGGGACTTTTACATGGCACTTACAAATTGGGGGTCATACTAACTGGGGTCATATTAATTTTCTTCTGGTTATTAAATATCCACCAAAATATGATTTAAAAATCTGCATGACATTTTGTTATTGCACCAGTTGTGGTGGTGGTTGTTAGTTGCCGTAGAGTCTATTCCAACGTAGTCAGTTTTTTATTGTTGATAAATGGGGGTAGTTTAAATTCCTCCCGATTCACAGGTAAAGTGCTGAAATTTTAAGTCCTTAAGTTACAATGGCCCGTTGGAAAAGTACAAACAATTTGTATGATAAAATTGAAGACAAGTAAATTTTAGCAGGAAAGAGATGGAAATGGAAAGCAAAAATAGGAATTTGGGTTTCTGGACCCAGCGCATGAGACCTAATGCAAATGACGCTATAAGCCTCACCGCCCTCAACTCCAACATTTTACACCCATGAAATCTAGCTAAAATGAACAGCAAATACCAGTTTGGAAGAGAATAAAAATGTACCAGGAGAGCAAAAGGCAGTCTGGAGAATGCATCTGGAACGTGGCTCTGGGTGCCTGAGGAAAAATATTTATTTGTGCACCCACTATTCAGTGAAATCTGTGAGAGCGGGAACAGGACGGGACTGCCTTGTTTTTCCAGGTCTTCAAGTTTTTGCCTTTGACAGGGGCAGTCTTACCACTTTTCTATGGCTTGGTGGTTTTAGTGGAAAATATTTGAACTTTCCTTCTCTGACAGGTTTTCGCTTTACACAGATTCCGGCTTTGACAGGTTTTGCTGAATAATATACAGATATGGTATATACCCGACACAGGCACCTACAAAGGCACGTGAGGTCTTGTAGGCAGTCTGGAGCCCAAGTCTTTCCCCCCGTCTATTGCGTGTCAGTTCTAGTCGTCCAATTGCGAAATCCTCGAAACAATAAAGTCTTGGGGTCTAGACCCGATTGTTCTCAATATTGGCTGCCAACTGAAATACTGGGAGAGGTGTTTTGTATGCTTATTTATTTCCCCTCAGGGGCGCCCACCGCTGACACTTTCGATTCTATGGATTAGGAAGGGATGTGGCTGCTATTCAAAAGGTCAACAATTCGAATCCACCAGATGCTCCTTGGAAACTCTATGAGGAAGTTCTACTCTGTCATGTAGAGACGCTATGAGTCAGAATCGACTCCACAGCAATAGGCTTGTTTTTTGGGGGGGAGGGGTGGTTACCGTGCGTTTGTAACCGGCGCCCAGGTGAAGGCACCCGGAGGGCGTCTGGGAGGAATTGCAAACGACGCGCTCTTTGCGGTCGGCCTGGACCTCTCCGGCCCGGGGTCCCGACGTGCCCCTGGGGCCCCGCCAGGGGGCGCCAGGATCTCTCCGCGTCGGGAAGGCCGGGCGCCCTCAGACATGTCCCAGCCCTCCTGGACCCGCTGCCCGACCTGAAAACGCTCAGGTGTGGGAGGAAGGGAGTCTGACCTTACCGAGCAAGGCCGGCGGTGCGGGGGCGCCTCCTCCAAGCCTGTCCGCGCTCGGGGTGCCTTAGATATTACCCTTGCGTAAGACCTTGTTTTGTATTTTGTTTTAAAAGCGTTCCCCGCCTCCGTCCTACTTGAAGACGTAAATGAGAGAAGGGTGGGAGGGGTGGGAGGGGGAAATGGAGAAAAGAGGCGCTGGCGGACTGAATACCTTCTTTAAATTACTGCTGACACCTCGGTTCCAGGCCCCTAAAATCTCAATCAACAATCCATTAGAACTCAACAGGAGTAAAACTAAATCCTCGTTTAAGTGTATTTATCCGATCTCCTTTCTCTCTTTCAAATGCTAAATCCATTTCGGCATATGTCCCCTTCTTTCTCTCGCCTTTCTCTCCAGACTGGCAGCCCATACTACTCTTGTAAATATGAAAGATGCTAATCATATGACATATCACGTCTCCGTCGGAGCCGGAATAAAGCCTTCAGATTTGGGATCATTGCCTCCAGACAACAGCTTCATCAGCCGGAAAGTTGGTTTTTTTCTCCTTTCCTTCAACTCTCAATCCCTTCTTTGTCTGGAGGAAAATGCAGCCGACTCGAGCCACCCAGGCCATATGGTTCACTCTGTATTTTCTTAGTTGAATTCTGAATTGTTTCTGTGACTTGCGAAGTTTTTTCGCAAGTGCGTATAAAGACATAGAAGAGCTCCTCGGGCAGGGAGCGCTGGCCCGGCGCGCCGCGGCCGCCCCCTCCCGGCCTGGAGACCCGGCCTCACTCCTGCGCCCAGGGTAGTACCAGCAATTGCGTTATCACAATATTATGACTAACTACAAAACAGGCCGCGGCCGCTGCGTTCTCTGGGGAGCCTACTCCGCGCCTCGCACGGTTCCTGGCACACAGTGGGCGCTAGAGAAATACTTGGGGAAGAAAAGAAGGAATATGTCGGCTCTAAGGGTCGACCCCGACGGTCTGGGTTCTAAAACATCACTCTGGATTCCCCCCCCCCCCAAAAAGCATCACTGTCTCCCGACATTATTATATTACTGTCTTAACGTTTATTATTTTCTGACGTGTAACTTTTTTGTCGACCAGTTTGAATGTAAACTCCGTGGGGGTAGGAATCGCTTCAGCCTTGCGCTTCTCAAAGTTCCCAGGGGCTGGTACAATGCTTGGCACACTAATTATATTGTGAATGTGGGAAGGAGTGACGATTGGATGAATGAGTTAAAGTACTAAGCTAACATTCCACTTCTCAAAGATACAGATTAAACCACCTTCTCAGTTTACCATTCGATCTTATTTACCCCAGCGTTACCCCTTTTATTCATAACAGCAAGGACAAACAATACTTTTATTTCCAGACCAGAACTCAGTTTTTGCTTCCTCCCCCATCCCCCCCCCCCCCCCTTAGTGGCTAGAGGAGAAAAAAAATCAGCTTTCAAGATCTTTATCCGTTGCTCGTGAAGAAGTTTTGTGTTTTCTAGGTTGGTAACGGTCCGTGCAAGGGAGCAGGCTGCCAAATTTCCTTTCACTGTAACTCCTTACACAAACCCCAAAGGAACCTTTCACCAAATCATTAAATTCTACAGAGGTGGTCAAGCTAGCACTGCTTTTCATGAAACGGAGAAAGAAAAGGGTCCTTGAAGTTTAGAAGATGCCCAAGGAAAACTCCTTGAATGACATCAAAAGAATGAGTTTCCATAGCTGTTGAAGCACGAGGGCCGTGTATCCGCACAAAGGGGGACCGGGGCACCAGGACGGGCCCACCGCTCTGTCCCAGGACAATTGGGTCACTGAAATAGGGAATTAATTACCATTGGAGAGTGGGCAGCCCATTCACCACTGGCTGAGTTTTATTAAACGCCAATATAAATAACAAAACAACTCTTGTGGCTGCACTATTCCTACACGCCAAAGGAAGGATTATGCTGGGGATTAACATCTTAAAGTCTATGAGACTTTCTGACTCAAGGCTCGGAGCTGGTAATCGTGTTTGTCTCCTGGTTCAGCGATTAGTGCTCTCTCTTGCACTTTCCCCTGGATAGCCAGTGTCCCTTTTTGCAGGCACAGAGGGCTGGGGTGGGGACTTTTCTCCCTAGTGGGCCCCCAACCCCCGTTCTCTCTCCGGCTGTTCTTTTCCCCTTACCTTCGGAAAACAATCAGAAAGATGACGAAGATTAGCAACATGTCCTACAGTGATTGTTTCCCTTCTTGTGAAAGAAGAGGGGCACACGGCTAGAGGGTTGCATCGGGCAAGGCGAAGTCTGAGGGGCACTGCCTTCCCCAGAGCTGAAGGGGAGCGGGCTGGGTCCGCGAAGTAGAAAGGTAGCTTACTAGCGCCTGCCGGCCAGATTCCACTACCATCAAGCCACCTTGTGCGTAAAGGCCAATCCCTCCATGTTTAGTCAAGGGCACCAGAGCACGCCGGGCGGGCTTGGAGCCAGGGTCTTGGAAATGGGGCGCCGGGCTTGGGAGACCATCTCCCCTACCTTCTGTCTTCTCTTGCCGATTCCTCCGACGCTTCCATGCTTGGAATTTACTGAAGGGGGAGGGGCTGGGTGATCAGTGGCAGCGCAGCGACCCAGCCAGGACTTCTGCGGGACTAGGTTATGCCGAATTCTTCCTGAGGAAGATCCAACGGAAGAACGAGGGCGAGACTGAGAATCCCATGTGGGAGCCCTGGCTGGGGCATCAGTTAACATTTTATTTCCCTTGACCTCCTTGGCTCTCCGGAAAGGGGCAACCAAAAACTCCGAAATAACCCTTGCTCTGAGAGCGCTCACCACCGCCAGTAATGAATCCTGGCATTGCAAGGGATCCTCGGCGGAGAAAGCTTACCAGTCGCACCCCAACCTCCCTTGCTCTGGAAATCGCATTTCCAGTCCCCAGCGAACTGGAGATGGTGGAGGTGGAAGATGTTCAGGATTGGTTCCTTTTTTCTCGCCATCTTTCTGCCTTTCTGAGAGCTCACCCGGAGCCTTAGGATTTTGGCTAGAAAACCGGTCTTTTCAGGCACGTGATCTTGTTCTTTTAATAGAGCTTAGACCACCCTCTCCTTGGGCCAGGGTGGTTTATTGTGAATTGGGGTACTGAGAATTAGGCTGGCCGGAAAGGCAAATTTTGCTCTTATACTCTGTGGGAAGGAGCCCTAGTGGCGCAGTGATGAAGCTCTTGGCTGTTAACCAGTAGGTTGGAGGTTTAAACCCACCAGTAGCTCTGAGGGAGGAAGATGTGGCAATCTGCTTTCCTTAAAGATTTACAGCCTTGGCAACCCTATGGGGGCAGTTCTACTCTGTCTTACAGGGTCACTGTGAGTCGGGTAGACTCAGTGGCTGTGGATACTCTGTCGGGGAAGGGTGCATCCCTTCTCCTCTCCCTCGGCCCACCCCCCACTCACCTACAACAGCAAGTGTCTGACGAGGGGACCATTTGTTCTCTTTTGCCACTTGTGAGGTCGAAGTGTGGATGGGATGTAACCTATGGCCCCACAGCAACACCTACCCCAAATTTTAGTGCTTTTTGGGTCTTCTCAAAGTTCAAGCTTCTTAGAAGCAACAAAGACTTTCTAAAGATCTCCACCCCTTCACCCCTCCCCTTTCTTCACTTTTCTCTCGCTACACGCATTCGGTCCCCTTTCTTTCTAAGGCTTGGGGATGAGTTTAAATCATTGTGTTCCCATTTCTTGATAACTGCCTGCTTTGAGCTTTTGTTCTCTTAAAGCAGGATTGCACACTGAAAGAGGGGCTGAAGATGAACAGTTTGACCCTTTAGGACAGTTCACGCAATGGACAGGAGCAGCCCTCGGTCACCATCATCGCTGATGCTATTCACGCCCTCCCCTCCCCCTCCACATAACGTTTCAGCCTCGTTTCATCTGGACAATCTTTTAGACCACACAAGTGCCTCTTGAATTTATTTAAAAGAGTGCTAGAAGAGACCAGCTAAGGATGTTTGGCGTTGGTCACGTCTTTGCAAACCGGAGTACAAATTGAAATTGCTTTCTTTCAGCAAAACTGAGCAAAATGCTGAACAAATAGAATTCTGCTATCTAGGCAACTGAGTGTGAGTGCTTGTTCTCTAGATTGCACTACCGTTAGTAGATTGTCCTGCAACATTCTTGAAGTTGTTTCTTTCTTTTAAATGATATTTTCAAAGTGGTAAATATTTCTAGAAGTATTCTATTATCAACTGTGAAGAGCAGCACTGCTCTTGAAAGCTACAGCACAAACACATAACCAAAATTTTGAGAATTTCCAGATGGTGTAGAGGGGATTTTTTTTTTATGCCTGTACTTTCCACATAATCTAACATACACCACTGCGTACACCCAAAAGAAACCTTTATTTTAAAAATAAAATTCTATAAATCGTATGAGAGCATCATTATTAAAATGGATTAGAGGTTGACTTATGTTAGTGTTTGAATATGTACAGTGTTGATAGCGTTGGAATACTTTTATCCTTTAAAGGTAATTTCCAAAAAAAGAAAATCTGCAGTTTACCCTGATACTATTTTACTTTTTTTTTAAAATTATTTAATGAGAAACCAATCTGCTCAGCAAACCTTCACCCAAAGCACAATATATATATACACACAAATGGTTTTGTGACATTGGTTGCCAAGCCCATGTCAACACTCTCCCCTTCTCCACCCCAAGTTCCCTGTCTCCATTCGTCCAGTTTTCCTGTCCCTTCCTGCCTTCTTGTCTTTGCTTTTCAGCTTGTGTGCCCATTTGATACTATTTTATTGCTATTAATACTAAATATCTAAATTGATACTAAACATCTAAACTGATACTAAACATCTGCACAGGATACATTTAAATGTGCATTATTAACCTCTCACTCACAGCCAGTATAGAAGGTTTGACTTTTGTCAAAGAAAAGCATGTACCCTTTCAGAGCATCATAAAAACATAAAATCTTGGGAGACCATAAAAACTTCGGAGTCAGACTCCCAAATACTGTTAACAATCAACTAAAGAACTCCATTGTGTGTTTCACTAGCAGTAAACATTAGACCCAGCTTGATCTCAGGGTCCATTTGGGGTTATACAAGGCTTACCAGGTTTTGCTTTAAGCCTTGACTTAACTGGATTCTGTCCAATTCTGTTCTTCCTCAAACGTATTTTATCATTAAATCAATCCAGCACTTCTCAGCTAAACCAAATTTGTGAAAACAACCTGTCTAAAGAGATGTTTCTACTGATAATAAAATAAACCTTCCTTTGTTTTCTGTTACAATATCTATTGGCTTGTCTTTCTTTGCAGGCAACTCCTGCAGAGAGATGTAGATATCTAAAGACTAAGACATCATGGTTACTTCCATTATTCCAATATTTATTTTTTACTAGTCTTTGATTATTTCCACAGAACCTTGCTTTCTTGGTCTTTATTTCACTGAAATGAACAATCGTTTGCATCCACTCTGTTATGAGTTGAATTGTGTTCCCCAAAGATACATGTTGTAAAACCTAACCTCTATACCTGTGTCACTGTGAGTCAGAATTGACTCAACAGCAACAGGTTTGGTTTGGTTTTTTGGTTATGCCTGTGGTTATAATCCCATTTGGGAATGGGTGGTCTTTGTTATGTTAATGAGACAGGATTAGTGTAGGGTGTGTCTTAAATCAATCTCTTTTGAGATATTACAAAAGAAAAAAACAAAACCACTGCCAGTCGAGTCAATTCCAGCTCATAGTGACCCTATAGGACAGAGTAGAACTGCCTGGTAGAGTTTCCAAGGAGCACCTGGCGGATTTGAACTGCCGACCCTTCGGTTAGCAGCGGTAGCACTTAAGCACTACACCACCAGGGTTTCCTTTTGAGATATAAAGAAGATTAAACAAGCAAGTGAAAGCATCAGAGATGGGGGAAAGAGACACCAAGCAACATGAAGATCTCCCAGAAGCAGAAGCTCAAAAGAGACAAAGATCTTCCTCCAGAGCCGAGAGAGAAAGCCTTCCCCTAGAGTTAGCACCCTGAATTTGGACTTCTAGCCTCCTAAGCTGTGAGAAAATAAATTCTGTTTGTTAAAGCCATTCACTTGTGGTATTTCTGTTATAGCAGTACTAGATAACCAAGACAGAAATTGGTACTGGAGAGGGGGGTGCTGCTCTAACAGATACCTAAAATGTGGAAGTGGTTTTGGAGTTGGGTAATGGGTAGAGGCTGGAAGAGTTTTAAGGTGCCTAACAGTAAAAACCTAGATCACCTTAAAGAGACTGTTGGTGGAATTATGGACGCCAAATGCAATTCTGTTGAGAGCTCAGAAGAAAGTGAGGAGACCTACAGAGAAAATCTCTATTGTCTTAGAGAATACATATGGCACCAGCAACAGAATATTGCTATAAATGTGGATGTTAAATGTGCTTCTTGTGAGGCTTTAAAATAAAATGATGAAAATGTGATTGGACAATGGAGAAAGGGCAATACTTTTTATGAGTGGCAAAGAATTTGTCTGAATTATGTTCAAACGTTTGGTGGAAAGTAGAACTTGTAAGTGATGAACTTGAGTATCTGGCTAATGAGATTTCTGAGTAAGATCTTAAAGGGGCCACATGGTTTCACCTTACTACTCATAATAAAATCCAAGAGAAAAGAGATGGACTTAAAAATTAACTGTCCAAAATGAAAAAACAAAAACTTAAAGATTTGAAAAATTCTGTTGTACAAACTAAGGACATGTGTCCTAGTATGTTCACCAAAGTTGTGACTACACAATCTTTTGTTAAAGAGATTAAGCCTGTGACTGATGGATCTAACCAACTACCACAGCCGAAAACCAATCAGCTTAGACTGAAGGGGATAGAGAAAGAACGAAAGGGAAGGACACTGTCTCTTGGAATTCTACAGGCAGGAAACAGGCTGAAGGAGCTACACCTCTTGTCCTCCAAGAAAAGAAAAGGACCATCCCAGAAGCAGCTTGGAGATCAGCAGAACTGTTGGAAGGAACGCAGGAAGCAGGGCCTTCTCAGTTTCAAAGGGTGGGGCCACAGTCTCCTGGATCTCAAAGGGTGGGGTCATAGCCTCCTAGGTTTCAAAGAGCCAACTTGGTTTCAGAGTGTCGGGCTGCCCTTAAAGTGTGCTGGGGGGATGGGACCGCTGCCCAAAGCTGAGGGGGCAGGGCTCCCATGCTCAAGGGGCAGAAGAATGAGGCCTGCCAGGGTGAGGTCGCCACTCAGATGGGCTAGGAGAATGGAGCCACCTGAAGTGGAGGGAGCAGGGTTGCCATTCCAGTGGGCATGGAAGGCAGAGCTGAAGCCCAAGGCTGAGGGGCCTCCACCCAGAATCCAGATGGCATGACCAATGCCTATAGTCTGTAGGGCAAGGTCATTGCTCAATGGCCTCAGAGAACAGAGGATTATTTTAAAGTCCTGAGAGCTAATGTAAATTGTTCTGCTGGGTTTTGGACTTGCTTGATGCCTGTTTTCCCTTCTTTCCCTCCAGTTCCTGCCATTTGTAATGAAAATGTCTACCTTGGTGTATTGCAGCATTATACTTTGGAAACAGACAACTTCCAGATTTCACAGGTTCACAGATAAAGAGGAATTTTTCCCCAGGTTGGAATACACCTAAAGTCTCACCTATATTTGGTTTAGATGAGTCAGAAGATGAGATTTTGGACTTAAAGACTTTTTTCAAAAAAATCTGATGTACTTTAAGTGAAAGTTTACAAATCAAGTCAGTGTCTCATACAAAAAGTTATACATACCTTGCTATGCACTCCCAGCTGCTCTCCCCCTAATGAGACAGCACATTCCTCCTCTCCACCGTGTATTTCCTGTGTCTATCCAACCAGCTCCTGTCTCCCTCTTCCTTCTCATCTCACCTCCAGATAGGAGTTGCCCACATAGTCTCATGTGTCTACTTGAGCCAAGAAGCTCACTCCCCACCAGTATCATTATTTATCTTATAGTCCAGACCAATCCCTGTCTGAAGAGTTGGCTTCGGGAATGGTTCCAATCTTGGGCTAACATGACCTCCAAGGTCCCTCTAATCTCAGTCAGACCATTAAGCTGGGTCTTTTTATGAGCATCCCACTGTTCTCCTGCTCCATCAGGGATAAAGTTATGACTTTTGGGATGATGTGATGGGTTGAATGTGTTTTGCATGTGGTAAGAACATGAATTTGGGGAGCCAAAGGGTATAATGTTATGGATTGAATTGCACCTCCCCAAAATATGTGTTGTGAATCCTAACCCCTGTATCGGTGGTTATAATCTATTTGGGAATGGGTTGTCTTTGTTACGTTAATGAGACAGGATTAGTGTAGGGTGTGTTTTAAACCAATCTCTTTTGAGATATAAAGGAGATTAAACACAGAATTGAAACCATCAACATGAAGAGCACCCAGGAACAGAAGCTCAAAAGAGATAAGAACCTTCCTCCAAAACCAACAGAGAGAGAAAGCCTCCTAGAGTTGGTGCCCAGCATTGGGACTTCTAGCCACCTAAGCTGTGGGAAAACAAATACCATTTGTGGTATCTCCATTATAGCAGCACTAGGTAACTAAGATACACTTCCACATGATCCTTCAATCATTACCCTGTTAGTCAAAAACACACCCTTGGTGGGTTTTCTTTTTCCTGGGGGACTGTGAGAAGACTGTGCTTGTTTGGTATCAGTAACCATTGCCTATAAGACAAGCTTATGTGTAAAGCAACCAAAGTAAGCACGTCTGGCATCTTTCATTACTGATCTACTTTTTGTGTTTACTACACTCCTTTATGAAGTTCTGATTCTGCAGGTTCATGATGCAGAGACCCAAGAAGTGGGGAGGAATCACATGCAGAATGCTGGAAAGACTAATCTGTCTCTTCTTTATCATGTTTGCACTCATTTTAACAAATGAAATCAAGTCTTTCTGAAGGGATTGAGGACAGAACTAGGGGAACAACACTTTTACACTTAGAGAATTTGTTTTTAAAAGGAGGGATGCAAAACACAAATATTAAGGAGCAAGGGAAAATCATGGAAATTTTCAAATCACTTCAGGACAGAAGAAAAGTCTGGTTGTTGGAGAGTTCGGACCAGGAATAACAGTCTCTTTCACAGGATTCTAATTCTAATTTTCTTTACTTTGTAACTTCCACCTTCTATTCTGCTCTTTACCTCCCTGCAGAAAACGTTAAACAAATTAAAACCATGCTAAAACACTAACAACCACTTTTATCACCCCTTCTCTGAAACACAACTTGTTTTTAATTTCTACAAACCTTGTGTGACAGAAATCCGCAGGCAGTATTCTCTTTCTCTTGCCACTCTTCGACACCGACCATCCCAACATCCTCTTGCTTAAACTCAATTTGCAAACGGACCTAAAGGGAAGACTCCAGTCTACTGGAGTCCAGATCCATTTCCGCCAATCAGGTACCTTCTAACACTCAACTTTTCTGGGGGCTCTGGTTCTGTCTCTAAGGCAACTGAACCACACAGACAAGAAGGTGGGCGTGAGAGGTGTGTAGGAGGCCGGTATGTGGACCTGACGAGCAATTCAGAACAAGTTTCCTACGAAGTCCACTGGCCCTTCAGTTCTTTTTTCCTATTGAAAAGCTGGGAGAATTGGGAAGACCGGCCCCATGTTCCTACAAGGCCCCTCAGAGCGGAGCAGAGGTCACGGAAATGTCAGCTCAGCCCATTCCCTCGCAGGAGCCGCAGCTCTGTCCCTCCTCTCGCTCTGCTCCCTGCCACCCACGCAGGAAGCCTCCTCACTATCTGGCCCAGCCATAACCTGCGATAACCGCTCCCCCAAAGCAAAACAAACCAACCGTATCAGCACGGCGAGTCTCGATGAGGAAGTCCCTTCCAACTCTAACATGTCGGTACTTTTACACCTTCTAAAACTAGTTCCCTGTTCCCCCACCCGATTTTCCCTTCCAGGAGACGCCCCTATGAATCCCCGAGGTCCTCTTCCTTCACCCTTCCACATCAGTCTCTCTGGAACCCAAATACTCTCGCCCACGATGGGCCCACAGCTTGCCACCCACACTCCTTTCCTCTCCTCACCAAACGAATGCTTTCTAAAACCGTTTACTATTTGATACAGCTCCTAAGAGGCTTTGCCAAGAGACGACCCGCAGTACTACAGGGCTGACTGCTTTCCCCAGGATTCTGACCCCCCTTTAACTAATTCCTCGGCTCCCACCGTCCTGGAGCTAGAAGTCCCGGCAGCGCCGGGTGCGGTGCGCGCGCGCGCGGGGGCAGGGGGAGCCGCGCCTGCCGCGAGGACCCGGGCGGGGGCAGTAGCCGCAGCCCCCCTCCCGCCCCCAGCGCCCGGGCCCCTAATGAGCAGCTGAAAAGGAGCGGGCTCCGGTGCGCGTGGCTCGCAGGCCTCCCGGAGTCCGAGGCGCCCTGATTGGCCAGCTGCGCCTCGCGACCTCCATTCATTAATAAATTAGCGGCACGCTCCAGCCGAGCGCAAGCCACCAATCACAATGGGCAGCGGCTGCGACAACAGCCGCAGCTTGAGCCGCCGCCGTCGCCGCCGCCGCCGCCACTGCCGCGGCTTCGGCCGCTCCAGCCTCAGCCTAGAGCTCCAACAGGAGTTTTAGAACCATTTTATGCTGATTAGATAAAGGGGGGGGGGGGAGAAAAGGGGGAGAGGTGGGGGGAGGAGGATGGATGGCAGGGCCAGGGGAGGGGGGAAGGTGGTGAAGAAAAAGAAAGAAATGAATGATGATAATGCAATGAAAAGAATAAGCTGGAGGAGGGAAAAGAGGGGGGAAAAGGGGGGCCAGGATTGGGGGGAGGAGAAGGCGGCGGCGGGGTTGGGGGGAGGTAGGGGCCCCGGGGGCAGATCTGATTGTTTTCTTGGAGATATATAAGGGGTTTTAAGGGGAGTCGTGTGCCAGACACGCAGCCACTGAACCACAAGCAGCTTCGCTTTAACTGGAGTGCCTGGGAGTCGCGTGCCAGGAGCCGCACGGCCAGGACTGACTGACAGACACGCACCGCCACCACAACACAGGAGACCCGGGCGGGCAAACGCCGCCGCCGGGGCTCTTGGCAAACGCAGCCCTCGGAGAGGTCCCCCGCGGAGCTGCGCCGCAATAGCGGCAGGCCTGCTGCTTCCAAGCGGGGAGAAGCACTGCGTTCCCGGCTGCGCGGAGATACGGGGCACAAGTCAAAGTAACAGCGACGCTGAAGCACAGTTAGAACCAACTAAGTAAGTGTCCGCGCCGCGATTACCAACTTGTCGGGTTGTCCCTCCACTTGACTCGGCCAAGTCCGCACGCCCTCTGCTCAGCACACACTCTTTGACGTGGGGTCTTTGGTCCCTTTCCAGGACAGGACCCCAGCCGCCAGAACAGCCAAGCTGAATGCGGGACTCGGTTGGCTGGCGGAAAGGTCGCAAATAAAGGCGCTCCCAAGCTTAGAGAGCACTGGTGGGGTTTCCTCCCCAACTGAGTACATTCTTTCTCTGCGCCGTCCCGACCCGGTCCTGTCGGGTGCGCGCTGGAGCACGCTCTGGTGACACGGAGAACGTGCTCTGCTTCTCTATTTCTGCATTCACACCTCGTTTGCCTCTTTCTCTCTCCCAGCTGTTTTCGGTAGGATGTTCGTCAAATCCGAGAACTTGGAGTTGAAGGAGGAAGAGGATGTACTGCTGCTGCTCGGCTCGGCCTCCCCGGCCTCGGCGGCCCTGACCCCGCTGACATCCAGCGCCGAGGAAGAGGAGGAGGAGGAGGAGGAGGAGTTGGGCGCTTCTGGCGGTGCGCGGCGGCAGCGCGTGGCCGAGGCCGGGCCTGCAGCGCGGGGCGGAGCGGCAGCGGGCGCCGAGGTCGGCCGGCCTGCGCGGCTGCTGGGCCTGGCACACGAATGCAAGCGGCGACCCTCCCGGGCCCGGGCCGTCTCTCGAGGCGCTAAGACTGCCGAGACAGTGCAGCGCATCAAGAAGACCCGCAGGCTGAAGGCCAACAATCGCGAGCGCAACCGCATGCACAACCTCAACGCGGCGCTGGATGCGCTGCGCGAGGTGCTTCCCACGTTCCCCGAGGACGCCAAGCTCACCAAGATTGAGACCCTGCGCTTCGCCCACAACTATATCTGGGCCCTCACGGAGACCCTGCGCCTGGCCGATCACTGCGGGGGCGGGGGCGGGGGCCTGCCGGGAGCTCTCTTCTCAGAGGCGGTGTTGCTGAGCCCGGGAGGCGCTAGCGCCACCCTGAGCAGCTGCGGGGACAGCCCATCGCCCGCCTCCACGTGGAGTTGCAGCAACAGCCCCGCGCCGTCCTCCTCCGCGTCCTCCAACTCCACCTCCCCCTACAGCTGCACTTTATCGCCTGCCAGCCCGGCGGGTTCAGACATGGACTATTGGCAGCCACCACCTCCCGACAAGCACCGCTACGCACCTCACCTCCCCATAGCCAGGGACTGCATCTAGTGCTGCCATTTCTGTTACACACGTCAGGCCTTAGTGAGTTCTGTTTTCTGTCCTACACCGAACCCTCCTCCCACCCCTTTCCCCTCCCCATTTTCCACTTCCTGATCACTGTCTCACTTCACAAAGCAGATGTAGCTGTTCTGATTTCTTGCTGTTTTTGTTGCACTCCGCGGCTATGGGTTTCCTTCATTCAAACCGTCTCTGATTTAATGAGATGAAGCTTATTATCAAAGAGAATGGTGGAATTTTGGGTGTGCTTTGATAAAAAAATTTTTTGACGTTAGAAAGATTCTGGGAGGAAGTAAGAAGGGTGGTGAAGGGTTTGCAGAGCGGACGGACGCTCCTCCCCTCTCTCTGTAAAGTCGAAGGACTTGGTGCAGTTCGCGTGAGTCACCCAGGGACAATGCAACTGGTTCCTGTGATCTCGTCACCTTTGCTTCTGCATAGAGATGTTAATGTCGAGTAGAAAGAAATGTATCTTAGCATCTGAATGATTTTACCGGTAATAATATTATCCACAGATTTGCAATGGCTGGCATCTGCTTTATTCCCATTGCTGTCTGCAGGCTGTGGGAATTTCACCTGTCAAACCAAACTTTCCTTCTCTGATGTGCACTTTGTTCTGTTTCCCAGATTCGTCACAATGCCTATTGTCCCGTCCTTCTCTTTCCTTTTTCTTCCCCATTTTGCCATCTGTCTCTTATGATTTATAAGAGAAAAAAAGTTGTTTTGTTAGAGGGCCAGGTTAGAAGTCATTGTATAATTTGTAGGCTTTGTAATGATTGAATGCAAGCGTGGAAATTTAGGCTGAACTCTCTATCAAAAGAAAAAATGTGGAGGAAAAGGGAAAAACCAGGAGGGAGGATTGCTCCATGCATTATTTATCTCGACCTTTTAGGGGAGAAGGAACTCCCCCATTCTTTCAAGAGATTAAAAATAAATCAACAGACTGAAACCCTAAGCAGACACGGGGCATTATCGGGATCAGCCACACACGTGTTCCCTTCTATTTATTATAAAGGAAATTTTCATGGGAAAAGTATGTATTTTTTGTATATTCTACAGAGTTTATTCTAGTATGTATTTACATCTTGAAGAACAAGAAAATTGTTCTTGTGATTAAACTATAAATAAAGTATCTAATTTTCATAATCTTAACGTGTGATATAACGTCTTCCTGTTTCTATGGGATTTAGAAGCAGAAAGAATTGTGTTTTTCTGAAATTCTCCCCATGTCAAATTGAGTATGGTACTTGTCTATTTCGGCAATGTTTGTGCCTAGGGTTTCATTGACACATGAATTCTAGGAAATTACAAGAAGCTTAATCGTATGAGAGACATTAAAGCTGAAGTAAGTGTAACTCAATATAAACACAAGCCTGGAAGAAATAAATTTCTGAGCAAACAAGATGAACAAAAAAAGGGAAATTATATGATAACTAAGTCATGATAAGTTCTAAAGTTCAGAAAACATTGATTCGAAAAAATCTTAACATGAAATTTCTTGGAGTGTGTAGAAATCTGGTTCTCACACTTAAACTCTTTGGGCTTTAATTTCCTCAAATGTAAACTGAAAGGATGTTTTCCAGCTCCAAAATCTATGATATAGCTGAGTATTTATAAATTCATTATTGCGAAGCCAATTTCGCATTAAGCAAGCTAGATGGCTTGAAAAGTAAACTTTCATAAAAAAGAGATATCCAGGGTGAACTGGAATAGAAAAAAAAAAGTCTTAAAGAGAAGGTTCAGCATTCCAATATTTGTAAAAACATTACATAGTCAAAACTTCTTCAAAGAGAAAGAAAAAAAGGTTTCTGATCTCTGAAAAACTTTATAACTTGCACTTCAGCCTCCAAAGCAGAATGGTGTTGGGTCAAAGATGACCAACTGAAGGTTGAACATATTCTAGGTTTAAGCCCTTGGGGAAGTGTCCATGACAAGGCAGGGTACAAAAGATCATGTGTTACCTAAGAAATGATGGTTGTTCACACACATACCCTCCTGCTGCACACACACACACTCACACACACGAATTTCATGTCTACTTCTTTGGGCCAAAGCCTCCACTCCTCTGCAAAAATCAATGATTTCTCCTGAGATGCTTATCTGAAACTATTCCTCCTCTCTATCCTTATGGAAAATATTAAGTTTTTTTTTATCCTTATGGAAAATGTTAAGTGTTTAATGTATTAGTAAGTCCGTTTTTATCAAAGGAAGAATCATAGCTGGATTTAGATAACAATTTAGATTGTGTTATTCTTAGCCACTTTTTGATGATGTAATATGGGGAAATTGGTAGTTCTCCTGTATTCACATTTGTGTTCCTAATGTTTAAAAAGTCAAGCCAAAAAAGCAAAGCAATTGCAGTAGGGGAGTTTTAAAACATCAGAGTTTTGATGCCAAACAATTCTTCTGGTGATGGTGATGCTTATGACGATGTATGGTGCTCCCTTTGGAAACTTGCCAAGGAAAAAGTTCATGGCACACATCTTGTGGAGGCAGACTGTTAGGTGTTCTTGCCAGCCTATTGAAATCCCCCTCTATTGGTGAGGCAATCCCAAAAACTGGGTTAGTTGGAAAGGCATGGATGGGGAGATGGTCCAATAATCATAGCTTTGAGTAAGTGCAATACAGCCAATGACAACCCATGACTTAGCGAAATCTAGCAGTTACCTCTACACAGTTTCTCCAGGGCCAGAGGCCTCTTCATATTTGCACAGCCTGGTCCCCACATTGCAGGTCCCCACACATTAGCAGCATGTTGTTCATGCCAGGAATTCTATCTGCCGTCTGTGCTCCACACACAGATCTTTTCTACCCATCTAGTGCAGACCTTGTGAGAAGCCCTAGTGCTGTAGTGGTTAAGGTAGTTGGAACCCACCGGCCCCTCTGCTCCATGGGACAAAGATGTGGCAGCCTGCTTCCTAAAGATGTACAGCCTTGGAAACCCCATGAGGCAGTTCTACTCTGTCCTATAGGGTCACTATGAGTCAAAATCGACTGGACTGCAATGGGTTTGGTTTTAGCAGACCTTGTTTTACACTAAATTGGTGCAATTATTTTTATGGCATCTAATCATCTTTAGCAGTTAAGAATGATGTTCTTGCTGCCTCATTTAGTGCTGGGAATTCTCCCCAAACCACAGCAATCTCTGCAGCCTGTGGGGCTGAGCCCCAGTGGTCCTCTTCCATCCCCATCCCTGGCCTGTAGAAATGAGTGGAATTCAGGGTTGAAGACTGCTTCTGTAGTAGGAAATAAGGTCGCTTTTTTGCTCTTTTTTTTTTTTTTTTTTGCTCTCCCTTCAGTCAGTGAGACCACACCATGACGAGCTGGGTCGGCTTGAGGACCGCTGAGCCCCACAATGCCATTCTATTTCTGGAGGCTCTCCGACAGCAGACATTCGGAACAACGTTGCGGAGATTCTTTTCGGGTGACTCAGTCTCTCACAGCCAGTGTTGCTGGATCTTTCCAGTCGCAGCGAGTGCGCTGCGGCCGGTTTGCTAACAAGCACAGAGGCGTTAAGACTGTCCTGTCAGCCTTGGAGACGCCCCTTCAGAGCTGCCACCATTCCCCGGTTGGTTGTATTTAACGCCCCCCCCCCCAAAAAAAATAGCCAGGCCTTCCTTGTTAAGGCTTATTTTTCTTTCACTAAATTTTACAGAGATCCAGCCCAGGACCGATATAAGGGAAAGAAAGATGCAGAGGGGCGGGCCGTCGACCGCTGGGCCCTTCGCGGAGCCCGGGTTCAAGCCCTGCCAGAGGAGAGAGAAGCGGCTGAGGCTCCCTGGGCCCCGCCGCACCTGGACCAGCCCGGGTGGGCGCCTCCGAACCTAGCCCTGAGTCCCCACGACTGAGGCGAGGGCACCGGAAGGCCCGGGCAGTCTTGGCCGGGAGAAGCGAAGGCCCAGTCGACCTGGCCTGAGTGAAGCACGGTGGCTTAGGAACGGCGCCTGGGCCCAAGGTCGCCTTCGGCTGCTCCCGCCCGCCTTTCCCGGTCGCTGGGGCTCCGGCTGCCGAAGGCGCAGGGGACGGCGGCACGCGGGCGGGCTGGTGCGGTGGCGCCCCCACCGCCCGGCTCTCCGCCCGCACCCCGCCCGCCCGCCGGGTGCTGGCCGCACCCCCTGCATCACACAGCCTTGGGCAGGTTGTGACTTCTGGGCACCGACACCTGGAACCCGCTCAAAGCGCCGCCTCCTCTCGCCCGGCCTCGGCCTCTTCCCCCCGGCTCCCGGCTCCCAGGCGAGCTTTGAATGTATTAATTAAATAAAGCGGGCAGCCCTTGAATCGGGCCAAGGCAGGGCGCTCCCGGGAGCGTGAAAGTCCCGGCCTCCGAAGCCGCAAAAGAAAATGTGTGAAAAGAGAATTAGTGAAATTAGGTTAGACCAATAAAACTTGAGGGCTTCGGCACCCCCTTCCCGCTCCCCCAGCCTCGGGCTAGAAGGGCTATCTGGTCTGATCTATTGTTTCCCGCCCTGGCAGGGGGTTCATTGTGTGATAAATAATTCCCCCTCCATCTTCTTTTACTCTAAAAAAAAAAAAGAAGAAGAAGTATTTGCATAATCACTGCTTTGATGTAGCCAGAAATCGAAGGCTTGGACTCCCCAAATCTGCAGTCGGTAGCAAAGCAACAAAGCTCAATCTAGATCTTTCACTTCGCTGACAGTGTGTGGGGCAGATTGTCAGAAACAGCCCTGTTAAGCTGCTGCGTCCTTTTTTTTAAAAAAAAAAAAATACACTTTAATGATTAAACTTAAGGAATGTCTAAAGGGGGGGGGCAGTAAAAGACTAGAGTTCTCGTCCCCCCCCCACCCCGTGTCAGGGTTCATTGTTCTCCGCAGTTCCTTTTCCAAAGCGCTTGGGTGGGGGTGTGCGCCCTCAGGGCCGCCACACGTGGCGCGGGGTGGGCGCGCGCAAGGGTCCGCCCGAGCAGACTAGGGGAGAAGTCGGCAAGAGCGGTCTTCTTCACCCCCACATCCCTTTTTGCTTTTCCTAGTTTGCTTTCTCCAGCTGGGATGGGGTACGTCTTATGGAAGAGCTGAAGGGAGTCGCTCTAGAGGCCCCGAAAGGAATCCGGGGTGTGTGTTGGGGGTGGGGGGTTCCGTGGGAAAGCAGCTTGGGGGCAGTTTCAGATGGTCCCGGACGAAAGAGGCGAGCAAAGAAATCCAGTCATCCGGAAAGCAGAACGCGAAAGCAAGTGTGGCCGGAGCTATTATTTCCCTGGAAGGTGGTGTGAGTCGGGAGGACCGAGTGGGAAAGGACCCTGATGGTGTGTGCGCTACAACAAATGGCTTTTTCTTTTCTTTCTCCCGGCCAGTGTCGGGAAAGGGGAGGGGAGGGGGGAATATGGAGGTGCACGGGAGCATCCCCGCCCCTGGCTTTCTCTCGCTGCCCCAGCCGCTCAGAGCGTGAAGCGGGGAACTGCAACTTGGATTACTGACTAGGAACACGGGTGAAAGGCCTCAGACAGGCGCCGGCTCCGCCCTCCAGCCTGGGTAGGTCTCCCCTGCTGGAGGGACGCTCGGCCTCCAAGGATCCTAGTTCAGGGATCCAGAAGGGCTGGGGCGGGGAGACCGAAGCGGGAATGGAGGAGGATCTGGGAAGCCCTACAGGTCCAAGGCCCATTCCTTCTCCCCCTTCCCCATCCCCTCATCTCACCCAACTGACCCGGAACGATTCTTCCGGTGTCCCACCAGCTTTTGGATCGCAGAGCTTCAAAGGTGTTTAGCTCGTCATCAATTCTCTTTTTGTTTCCCTTTCCCTTTTACTTAAGGAGTCTGTAAGTGTATACGCATTGCCTTTTTCTCATATCAACTTTCTCAAAACAAAAATCAGCTTTCTTAAATAAAAGGATCTGGGATCCAAGGCTCTTCCTAATGGAAGTACGCATTTAATTTTTGTTGTACTTTGGGGTCAGCTCTTTAGATTCATATCACCTGGCAGACATTCTACTTACCACACATCGAATGCCAGGGATGTGAGAAATTGAGATGAAAAGTTGAAGTTATTTCCAAAGGCACATTTCCTAAAAGAAGGCTGTTTAAAGTTTAGCTGAACTTCAAAAGTTTCCGTAAAAACGAGTGCATACCTTTTCTCACAGGTCTTGTTGAATTATAGAGCAGGCTGTGTTACCAGTAGTTTTCTCATTTCTCCTTCCTTTCTAATAAGTCCTTTGCCACCTTCTCTTTGTTTCTCTTCACTTTGTCCATCTGCACTCAAATTCTCATCCCACGTGCATTCAGTACCATTTCCTCTTTCGTCTCTTATTTGCACTTTTTGAAGCATACCTGGAGACATTGAACAATGGAGCAAAGAACCAGAACCTTTGGCCTATGTCATTTGATCTAGAAACAATTAAGTGAAAGTGCTGAAGTCCGTGTAAAATGGAAACAAGAACCTTCGAAATCAGCAGAGAGAACTGAGGCTAGTTTCCATGGCAGCAGCTTGCAATAAAGCCTAATTCCTTGCGACAAAGAGGTCATCTTCCTTTTCAAACGTGTTTATGATCCCTTTGTGTATTGTGTTTTGGTATAAAAGCTTCACTGCACTGTCAGGGCTCCACGGGCAGCTCTATGACTCTCAAGGGGGTTTATTGCCTCCTTGGCATAAGAATAGCAGAAAGACGCCAAACTAGTGCCAGTGTGACAAAAGAGTAACTCCACGGGCTTGCCATTGCTTTCTTTCTGCAACACATAAATCTTACCATGCACTGAAGTAATAAAAAATGAAGGATTCTGGGATAAATTGAATTTGATTTTGTGATTTTTTCCAACATTTTATACCTACTGAAACATCACGTGCAAACGAATACAAGAAGATTGAGTCAATGTGAGGATAGGATTCATTTATTTTGTTGTTTTACTTCCCAGGTAGTTGTGGAAAAGAAGTCAAGTGAGGTAAAATTTTGGACATGATCTGTGAAACTATCTGGAGGAAAGTCGAACCATAAACTTTAGATAAGTATTATGTTAATGTATTAATATTTCCTTCCTATCGTAGTGCCTAGAACATGATCAGCAAATGTTTTTTGAATCACATCTGTCTAAACTAATAATATGGTCATTATCTTGCAACATTATTATGGCAACAGCTTGGAAACAGACAAGAAAACATGTTTCTTCTGGTAGTACAGCAGTAAAGTAGCCCCATAGTCCTGAGTTCAGATCCAGTGTTTCTCTGGAATTAGAAGATGGTTTAAGATCATATCTACATGAGAATGGGCGTATGTCCTGGCAAATGTTTCCAATAGAGCTCTTGATATGCTTATCTGCAGTGGAAATACCTACCATTTTTAATAGACCTAGGAGACCCCATCTGACAACATCTTTAATCTGGGAAGAATCAAAAAGAGGGGAGTGAAAAATGAGTTTTATTATACTGTGAAAAAATTATTAAAAAAATATATTTTTCAGTTTTACTTGAGTGGAATCATTCTGGAATCTTAGACCATTCTAGCCTCCTACATTGGAGAGCGTTTGCTAGACTTCCTAGAGCTTCTTCAGATCACGATGGTTCTGAAATACAAGAAATGAAACTGAACTGATGAGGGCACTGGCTAGTGGTACCCACTGTACTTTCATATAATTGAATCTCTCTGACACTCATGTCTTCCATAACAAGATTGGTAATAAGCAGATTGCATTAGAAAGCAGGCTAGAGCCAATTCCTATGCTGACAATCACCACTGGTCATAATTCTCCAGGTAATTGCTACTTCTTCATCTTTCTACCTAAAAGAGAAAAGAGTTCAGTTTTTTTTTTCTTTCAATAGTTCACTTTTACTACCCCAGTAAAATGAGTGAAACCCTCCCCAAAGACATTCTGACTCTGATGTTACCAGATCTTTGGTAAAGGACTAGGAGGATATTCCTAAATATTGGGCTTCTCAGCCTTTTTCTATTCATGACACACTTTCAAATTCTAGAAAATTTGTTACCAAACTTTAAGGGATTAGGAATCTCAAAAAAAACATTAAACAAGACAGCAATGGCTAAAACACCACACAGCATCTCGGTGTGTTTCACAGAATCCGTGAAAGCATTCACAGCCTCAGGCTAGTCACTTAGTCACTCTTTAGCACCAAGCAGAACTATTTCCTGTCCTGACAGTGCTATCCCATATTTACTGGGTACTATTCTTACCTGTGCTAGGAAACAAAATTTCTTTAGCACTATCTTTACCTTAAGGAACCCTGGTGGCGCAGCGGTTTAGCACTCGGCTGCTAACCAAAACATCAGTGGTTTGAACCCACCAGCCCTTCTGAGGGAGAAAGACTGGCAATCTACTTCCATTAAGATTTACAGCCTTGGAAACCCTATGGGGGCAGTTCTGTCCTGTCATACAAGGTCGCTATGAGTCAGAATTGACTCAGTGGCAATGGGTTTGGTTGGTATCTTTACATGACTGCAACTCTTATTCAAAGCCTTTTCTTTCATTTCACTCCGTGATGCTCAGTTCCATCCCTTCTGACAAAACACTTTTAGTGAATATCGTGGAGGACATTCTTAGCCTTCACCAATATCTGATTTTTTCCTTCCCTTCTGAACATGCTCATGCCCCTTACAATTCGGTGGGGCCCTATTTCTGGTATCTTCTTCTTGCCTTGAGATGGTGAGGCCAAAAGATCAAAGCTAGTTGGGGTTCTGAGTGACCAAGTAAAAAACAGCTGACTCATGAGTCACCTAAACTTATAGCCGATATTGCATGAGGGTGAAAAAAAATGTGAATTAAGTCACTAAGATTTGGTGGTTGTTATTGCAGCATAGCTTAGCCTATCCTGATTAATATGAATCTATCGACGGCACTGGGTTGGGTTTTATTTATTTGAGAATTATATTACTCATTGAGGCAAAAAGAGACTTTTCACTGACCAAAACTCTGAAGAGTTTGAAACATTCTAATTGGCTGAATACCACTATGCAATGCATTTGAAGATTCTGTTATAAAAGCTGTTTTTATTTTAAAAGCATGTAGTGCCCCTTTCCTCATCTTTTCTATCTCATTTCAATAAAATTTTATTTTTCCACACTGCTGATGTAAAAGTAAGCATGCGTAAAATTCTCTCATTCACCCCACCTGTCCCTTCTGCTACCTTGTGGGAAATAATTAGGAATACAAAGCTATATTCTGCTTTGAAACAGTGTTATTGGCTGATCGAGGGCAATTTTGCAGGAGGGAACCCGTGATACAAATACCTGCTCCCCTCTTGTACCAAGCTATCTACTCTTGAGAAAGCCTGGCAGGCAATTGTGTCTTTGCCCTATCTTTATTCAAAATGGGACTGCAGTAGTCCAATAGATCTGGAGGCTAGTTTAAAAAATAAATTGATTCCTGGGACACCATGGCTAAAATTCACCGTAATAATGTCCTTTGATTCTATTTTACTACCCAAGCCTGTAAGAGGACAGCATGGTTAAACTGAAGAACTGTAATTAATGTGTTAATTTAGAGTATGTGATGAGTCACTGTCATTTTGAAAAAGCCAGAGCACTGGATTGAGTCCTGTGAGCTAAATTCATAGTAAGTCTTTTCTGTTACTGAGTGGCTGTGTGACCATGAGTAAGTCTTCTTACCTGTTGGGCCTTAGTTCCTTAATTTAAAAAACTGTATGGTTAGGCTAGATATTTCGAATCTCTGCTAGCTCTGATTTTTTCACTCAGTCAATCATGGCTACCTTTCCATGTCCATGCATGTAACTTGTTGCTGTTGTGTCAATTCTTGCTCATGGTGACCCCGTGTGTGTCAGCGCAGAACTGCACTCCATAGGATTTTCAATGGTTGTAATCTTTTATTCTGTGGCCCTCTGGGTGCGTTTGAACTGCCAACCTGCCGGTTAGTAGTGCAAACTGTGTTTGTGCCACCCAGGGAACTTAGCTCTGATTTTTAATGTTTCTATGTTTTTTTTAATGAAGTATAACAGTTTTGCTTTTAGAAACACTTTTGAACAAAACGGAACAGTTTTATGTTGATGTATATTCAGAAAATTTACTTTTAAAAGAGCGCATATTGCTTTTCAAAGATACATGCAGAAACCAATGTGTAAGTCACTTTTCATGTCTTTAAAAAGGAAAATTGGAGACTTGAGAAAAACAACTGAAATGTCCCTCAAGCTAGGCTAATGTGACACCTAAGACTTGACGTGTACCTCAAATTCAATCCTGATTTTCATTCAGCACACGCATTGAATAGAAGCCAATCATTTTAGGAGGGGAAGAAAAGCAAATCTTTAAAAAAGATTTCTCTCTTTTAAGCTGCTTCCAGGCAGGGGGTGGCTATTTCTTTTCTTCAGAGACTCATATTCCTTCATCTGTCTCCTTTCCCCCCGATCTTTAAAGGTGTCTCTTGATTTGGGTATCATGGATCTATAAACACATCACACAAAGCAATTTAACATTTTTCTTCTTGGGGAGAAAACAGATTAAGTCTCAGATCCCCATGAATAGCTCTGCTCTCTCTTTTTTAATAAAGAAGAGTTAGACTGGACCAGTGCCGATGGCATATTTACCTTCATGTACTAAAAAAAAAAAAAAAAGTTAATTACCGCTTGGAGCAAGTTAGTCTGGCTGTCCTGAGCTGTCTTTTATTAGTTGTCCCCTTCATTAATTTCCCTCACTGGATTTGCTGCTAATAGCTGCCTGGTCCCAGTCAGCTCAAAGCCGCATCTGTGCCACTGAGCAGAAAAGCAGGAGCCTGGCCAAAGGGGGGTGGTGATGGGGCGTAGGAGACGCTATTTACAAATCAACTCTTATTAACATGATGGTCTGGCTTGATGAGAAGGGAAAGGGTGGGCCTCAGAGTAGAGCCCAGAAGCAGAAACAAGGTTGTGAAATACAAGGAACCAGCACTGAATATGGAAGTTTGGATTTTTACTTCATCCCCATGAACTAGCTTCCTTTAGCATCAGCTTAGAATAATACTTTTTTTTTCCCCTGTAGACTGGATGAAGTATATAATTGTGTCACTGAGCTTCATGAAAAATGGCAAAAGTGTTGATCTTTTAGTAAGAGAGGTTTAATTTTCTCCATGTGGTGCAAAGACTTTGAGAGATCTAAATCAACAGACGATGTTTTCACTTTATAAACTTACAGCTTATTTTTGAGATATTCAGCTAGGCACTATGCCCTGACTACAAATATAATTTTCCATCCTTGTTCCAGTTACGATACATATTCTTTGAAAATGTCTAACAATCTATTTTTCTCTTATAATCAACAAGTATACTGTCTTACTAACTTATTTTGATTACATTGTCTCCTCTCATTAAAGTGTGAGCTCTGTGGTGTCTTTGTCATCTAGTGCCACTGAACAGAAATACCGCAAGTGGATGGCTTTAACAAAGATAATTTTATTCTCTCACAGTCTAGGAGGCTAGAAGTCCTAATTCAGGGCACCAGTTCCAGGGGAAGGCTTTTTCTCTCATTGGCTCTGGGTGAAGGTCCTTGTCATCAATCTTCCCCTGGTTGAGGAGCTTCTCAGCACAGGGACCCCGGGTCCAAAAGACAAGCTATGTTCCTGGTACTTCTTTCTTAGTGGTGTGAGATCCTCTGTCTCTCTGCACGCTTCTCTCTTTTATATTTCAAAAGAGATTGGCTCAAGACACAATCCAGTCTTGTAGATTGAGCCCTGCCTCGTTAACGTAGCTGCCACTAATGCCATCTCATCAGCATCATAGAGACAAGACTTATAACACATAGGAAAATCACATCAGATGACAAAACGGTGGGCAATCACACAACACTGGGAGCCATGACCTAGCCAAATCAACACACACATTTTTGGGGGACACAATTCAATCCACGACACTTGGGGACAGGTGTGCGAGTGTGTGTCTGCTTTGTTCAAAACTCCAGCATCTGCACGTGGTAAAAAAAAAAAAATTTTTTTTTTTTGTAGCTCAATACATATTTGTTGCATTAATGTTGAAGAATGAGGGAATATTTTATAGACAAAGGATAGATAGATATTGTATGCTGTGGCGTCAATTCCAACTAGTAGTGACCCTACAGGACAGGGCAGAACTTCCCCATAGGATTTCCAAGGCTTAATCTTTACAGAAGCAGACTGCCACATCTTTCTCCTGCAGAGCAGCTAGTGGGTTTGAACTGCCAACCTTTTGGTTAGCAGCTGAGCGCTTAACTATTGCACCACCAGGGATCCTTTTGATATAAAGATAAAAAGCTACCATAGAGTCAATTCTGACTTATGGAGACCTGTGTACAACAGAACAAAATATTGTCTATCCCTGTATCATCTTTATGATCCCTGGCATGTTTGAGTGCACCGTTGCAGTTGTTATATCAATCCACCCCACTGAGGGTCTTTCTTGCCTTCAGTGGGCCTCCAGTTCACCAAACACGATGTTCTCCTCCAGCAATTAATCCCTTCTGTTGCCGTGTCCGCAGCAAGCAAGTTGGACAATGTTTGGTTGTGATCCATAAGGCACCAATTCTGGGATTAGCATTCAGGGACCTTGGGGTTAGACAATAAAGATAAATATGAAGAATTGTTTCCAGAAGGCTGTGGTTAAAATATAATTTTGGAAGGCACTTTTGCAATGGTGGGAAGCTCTATTAGCTTAGGCCATGCTTCCCACATTTTTCCCTACATTATTCCCAGGAAAGTTTACTCTGGGCAAAATTGGGAGAAGTAAATTACCCACAATATTTTAGTAAATGAAAATACCAAATTGTAGAACATTATGCCATTATGTATAGAATAATCCAATTTTAATAAAAATATCAACAGATTTTTATATCTGCATCTATGGGCATAGAAAAACATCTGAAAAGGATGTTATTGTTATTGTTACCAATTGGTAACAATAACTACTGGGGAATGAGACTGTACTGTCGGGGTAAGAGACGCCCTTTTCCTTTGTACTGTATGAAAATTCATAAGATTGTGTGAGGTAATTAAAAAGAACCAATAAACACATTAAAATATGGGGTGGGAAAGCCTTCTAAGGTTCCATCAAGGTAGTATGAGGCACTTACCACACTAGGGGATGACTTCCTTCTTTAAGTCAGGCTTCATGAATTTTTTTTAACAATAAGCAAAGAGGCAGCAATTTTAGGACACTGAAGGACCTAGAGAGCCCTGGTGGGGCAGTGGTTAAGAGCTTGGCCGCTAACCAAAAGGCCTGCAGTTGGAATCCACCAGCCGCTCCTTGGCACCCTATGGAGAAGTTCTGCTCTGTCCTATAGGCTTGTTATGAATTGGAATCTATTTCACAGCATCGGTTTTGGTTTCTTTTTTGAGAGAGCTGTTGGCTTGTCATGTGTTATCTGGCTGCCCCTTCCTGCTCAACTTCAGATTGCTCCAGCCAATTTCAGTCCCAAAATCTTGGGAGATTTCTTTCTTTTCCATCTATCTAAGCATCTCTAGACTCTTGAGTGGGCTTTGTCTCAATCTGGCAGCATCTCTAGACTCTTGAGTGGGCTTTGTCTCAATCTGGCATCTGTGTCAAAGTCATCTTAAATTCACTGCTTAGGCCAAGTAGAATAAAAGAAACCCAGGTGGCATAGTGGTTAAGAGCTCTGCTGCTAACCAAAAGATCAGCAGTTTGAATCCACCATCTACTCCTTGGAAACCCTATGGGGAAGTTCTGCCCTGTCCTACAGGGCCTCCATGAGTCGGAACTGACTCAACAGCATATAACAACAACAACAACAGGCAAATAGGATGGACGATGATAACAACCAGTCACAACTCATTACCTCATTTAAGTTGGGTTAAATGGGCAGGCCCCTGTCTTTTTTGGTAATATTAGCAGTAAACTGGTGTGATTTTTTAAAATTATGAATATATTTTTATTATATGGATATAAAACATTTGCAATTTCAACCATTTTTTTTGTATAATTCAATGACATTAACTATGTTCACCATGTTGTACAACCGTTACTGCTATCCATTCCAATTTTTTTCATCACCCTTAACAGAAACTCAGTACTTCTTAAGCAGTAACTTCCTATTTCCCTTTCCACCTATCCCTGGTAACTACTAATAAACTTTGGTCTCTGTGCACTTGGCTATTGTTAATAGTGTTGTAATGAACATTGGTGTACAAGTATCTGTTTGAGTCCCTGATTTCTATTCTTCTGGGTATACACCTAAGAGTAGAATTGCTGGGTCATATGTTAATTCTATGTTTAACTTTTACAGGAATGGCCAAACTGTTTTCCACAGTAGCTGCGCCATTTTACAATTCCACCAGCAATGGGTGAATGTTACAATTTCTTCACATCCTCGCGACACTTGCTTTCCATTTTTTCTCATAATGGCCATACTAGGAAAGGTGTGTGTCAGGGTTGTATTCTTTCTCCATGCTGAGCAAATAATCTGAGAAGCTGGACTGTATGAAGAAGACCACAGCATCAGGATTGGAGAAAGACTCTTTAATGACCTGAGATATGCAGATAATACAACCTTGCGTGCTGAAAGTGAAGAGGACTTGAATCACTTATTGATGAAGATCAAAGACTACAGCCTTCAGTATGGATTACACCTTAGCATAAGGAAACAAAAATCCTCATAACTGGACCAATAAGCAACATCATGATAAACGGAGAAAAGATTGCATTTGTCAAGGATTTCATTTTCCTTGAATCCTTAATCAACACCCATGGAAGCAGCAGTCAAGAAATCAAATGACACATTGCATTAGGAGAATCTGCTGCAAAGGATCTCTTTAAAGTGTTAAAAAGCAAAAATGTCTCTCTGAGGACTAAAGTGTGCCTGACCCAAGCATGGTGTTTTCAATCGTCTCACATGCATGCAAAAGCTGGACAAAGAATAAAAAAGACTGAAGAATTGGTGCCTTTAAATTATGGTGCTGCTAGAGAATATTGAATATGCCATGGACTGCCAAAAGAACTAAAAACTCTGCCTTGGAAGAAGTACAGCCAGAATGCTCCTTAGAAGCAAGGATGGCAAGACTTCATCTCACGTACTTTGAATGTGTTATCAGGAGGGACCAGTCCCTGAAGAAGGACATCCATGACAGTCAGTGAAAAAGAAGACCTTCAATGAGATGGATTGACACAGTGGCTGCAACAATGGGCTCAAGCATAACAACAATTGTGAGGATGGTGCAGGACTGGGCAGCGTTTTGTTGTACATAGGGTCTCTGTGAGTCAGAATGAACTTGAGGACACCTAACAACAACAACAACAAGTGAGTGGTATCTCATTGTTTTTTTTGATTTGCATTTTCATAATGACTAACGTGAGAAATCCCTGTGGTGCAAATGGTTAAATGCTTAACTACTGGCTCAAAAGTTGGCAATTCTGTGCCTCAGAAAACAGGCCTGCTGGTCTACTTCTGAAAGGTCACAGCCTTGAAAACCCTATGCAGCACTTCTACTCTGCACACAAAGAGTTGGAATGGACTCGATGGTAACTAACAACAACAATAACTATGCTACCACCCATCCGTCAGTTTGTTGTATGGTGGTGGCTTGCATGTTGCTGTGATGCTGGAAAATATGCCACCAGTATTTCAAATACAACAGGATCACCTATTGTGGACAAATTTCAGTGGAGGTTCCAGACGAAGACGGACTAGGAAGAAAGGCCTTGTGACCTGCTTCTGAAAACTAGCCAATGAAAACCTATGGATTACAGCAAAATATTGTCCAATGTAGTGCTGGAAGATGAGCCTCCTAGGTTGGAAGGCACCCAAAATGCACAGTACCATAGCAATGGACTCAAGCATACCAATGATCATGAAGATGGCAAAGGACTGTCAGAGATTTTGTTCCATTTTCCATGGAGTTGCCAAGAGTTGGAGCTGACTTGATGGCAACTAACAACAGCTATGACTAATGATGTTGAGCATCTTCTCATGTGCTTATTGGCCCTTTTTATATTTTCTTTGGTGAAATGTCTGTTCCAGTTCTTTGACCATTTTTTGATTGGGTTTACTTTTAGTTGTTGAGTTATAGGAGTTTTTAAAAATATATTCTGGGCATTAAAGCCTTATTAGACATATGGTTCCAGCTATTATGATTTTGAATAAAGATAACCCAAAGAGGCTTTTGCAAGCGTTACATTCCATTTGTCGTCGTGCTGTGATTTTTTTCTTTCTGGGAAAGATGCACAGAGATCATGGTGGGCTTACTTCAGAATAATTGCAAAGAGTTAATTAATCTCTTTCTAAAGAGAGGGGACAAGTCATTTAATACACTTTGAGTATTAAGGGGATGTAAAGCCTATGAAGAATAATTTGACCTTGTTTTTCCCAGGAAAAGGTCATGCCTTGTTCAAAACATCTGGTGTGCATAAAGCTCCTGAGCAGAGGATGGATTGAGAGTAAAGTAGGTGCATATGTTGAATAATCGGCTACCAGTGATCTTTTGCTGGGACAGCTGGTAGAGAGAGAGTGAGAACTGAAAACAAAAAAAACCCAAACCCAGTGCCGTCGAGTCGATTCCGACTCAGAAACTCTATAGGACAGAGTGGAACTGCCCCATATAGTTTCCAAGGAGCACCTGGCAGATTCGAACTGCCAACCCTTTGATTAGCAGCCGTAGCACTTAACCACTACCCCACCAGGGTTTCAGGGAGAACGGAAACAAGTTGAAAAACATTTTATCTCCCCCAAAAGTCAATGTCTAACTGAAGACCCTTCTTTCTTATGCTCCATGGGCGGATAATGATTTGATAATCAAAAGATAGGACTGCATTGAGAGAAAAAGCATTACATTATTTGATTTTTGTTGTTGAAAATATACACAGCAGAAATTCACCAATTCAATAATTTCTACATACAACTCGGAAAAACCGGTTACATTTTTCAAGTTGTACAACCATTCTCACTCTGCTTTTCCAAATTGTTTCTCCCTCATTAACATAAATTCACTGCCGCCTAAGATTACTATCTAACCTTTCGAGTTGCTGTTCTCAGTTTGATCCCCAATAGATAGTTCTTCCAACCAAACCAAGTGCTACTCTGTCCTATAAGGTCTCTATGAGTCAGGCCTTAAAATTCCATAGGCCATGGAACTGAGTAGCATTTGAAACAACCAGGCTCTTGAGGGGCAGAGAGGCCTCCAGTTGACTTGAGATTTGGTTAGATCAGGCAGGTAATATTTTTACTCCTGAGATCATAAAATCTAAGACAGGTGAACCTGAACAATATTTGGGTGGAAAAATGTGGATGATATTGCAGAGAGAAGCCTGCCACTAACAGCAGATGGGCCAAAGGCAAGTCAATTCGGATGGAAAGCACAATGCTCAAGGCAGACATTCTTTACTAGTTAAGCTAAACTATTGTTTGGTTTGAAGAAGATTCCAGGGGTTATTTTTGATTTGAAGTTTAAAGATTATCTCAGGACAAAAGTTTCAAGGGTTAATCCAGCCTCCATGGTTCCAGAAAATCTGAATTGTATGAGATTTGAAATTGTGTTCTGCATTTTCCCCCTTTTGATCGGAATTATTCTATAGAATCTTTAATCCAAATGTTCAGTAACGGTAACCAGGCACTTTCCAGTTCTTCTGATCAATGGCAAAGGAGGCAGTTGTTCATGGAAATGACTACCCACACATTCCATTTCTTCCTCCTATTCCTGACTCTCCTTCTCTCTTTGTTGCTCCAGGCAAATAGAGACCAATTGTTGTAACTTGGATACTACTTGTAAGTTCATCGCCCTATGCAATGAACTAAGAGAGAACAGAAGCACTGACCATGACTTTAGGCCGATTAACTGGGACATCCCATGAAACAATGACCCTAAACCTTCAAACCAAGAAACCAAATCCCACCACTTTTGCCAATTCAACTTTTTACAGATGCACAACTTATTGACAGCAATTACAACAACGGACTGTTCAACCCTACCCTTAATTGATGCAATTTTTCCATCACTGTAAACTGAAACTTGGTTATCCATAAGCAATAATCTCCCCTTTTCCTACTTCCTCCCACCCCTGGTAACCACAAATAAACTTTGGTCTCTATACATTTGCCTTTTCTTGTCTTTTCGTATAAGTGAGGTCATTCAATATTTGTCCTTTTTCTGACTGACTTATTTCACTCAGCATAATGTCTTCAAGCTCCACCCATATTGTAGTATGTATCAAGACTTCATTTCTCTTTCTGTTTGAGTAGTATTCCATTGTATGTATATACCACATTTTGTTTATCCGTTCATCCACTGATGGGCATTTAGGCTGTTTTCACCTTTTGACTATTATGAATAGTGCTGCAATGAACATTGGTGTACAAATCTTCTTTCGAGTCTCTGCTTTCAAGTCTTTTGAGTACATACCTAGGAGTGGAATTGCTAGGTCATATGGTAGTTCTATTTTTAGTTTTTTGAGGAACCACTACACTGTTTTCCACAACAGCTGTACCATTTTGCTTTCCAGCTAGCAGTGGATGAGAGTTCTAATTTCCCCACATCCTTGCCAACATTTGTTATTTTATTCTATTTTTTAAATCTCATCCATCCTAGTAAGAGTGAAATGATGTCTCATTGTGGTTTTGATTTGTGCCTTTCTGATCGAAACCCTGGTGGCATAGTGGTTAAGAGCCACAACTGCTAACTAAAAAGTTGGCAGTTCAAATCCACAAGGAGCTCCTTGGAAACCCTATGGGGCAGTCCTACTCTGTCCTATAGGGTCTCTATGAGTTGGGACTTAGAATTCCATAGGCCATGGAACTGAGTAGCATTTGAAACAACCAGGCTCTTGAGGGGCAGAGAGGCCTCCAGTTGACTTTAGATTTGGTTAGATCAGGCAAGTAATATTTTTACTCCTGAGATCATAAAATCTAAGACAGGTGAATCTGAACAATATTTGGGTAGAAAAACGTAGATGTTATTGCAGAAAGAAGCCTGCCACTAACAGCAGATGGGCCAAAGGCAATAGGATGCCTAGAATGGCTGCTGAGAAAGCAGGGGGAAGGTGCTAATTGGGGAAAGGCACTGAAGACAAACTTAAACTTCCCCTTCTTTGCAATTTGTCCAAAGATGGATGGTGCAGGTAAGCTTGCTACCTGTTTGCTACTGCAATGAGGCATATTGCTCAAGAAGAACTTATGCTGAATTTGGAGTCAATAGGTGGAAATTTGGTTCCCAATCTAGTTACAGATCTGGTCAGTCACTTTTTAATTTAATTTTATTTTATTGTACTTTAGGTGAAGGTTTACAGAACAAACTAGTTTCTCATCAAACAGTTAGTACACACATTGTTTTATGACAGCCCTATGACATGTCTACCTTCTCCCTTCTCAGCCCTGGGTTCCCTATTACCAGGTTTCCTGTTCCCTCCTGCCTTCCAGTCCCTGACCCAGGGCTGGCGCCCCTTTAGTCTTGTTTTGTTTCATGGGCCTGTTCAATCTTTGGCTGAAGGGTAAACCTCAGGAGTGACCTCATTACTGAGCTGAAAGGTGTTGGGGGGCCAGTACTCTCAGGGTTTCTCCAGTCTCTGTCAGGCCAGCAAGTCTGGTCTTTCTTTTTGAGTTAGAATTTTGTTCTATGTTTTTCTCCAGCTCTGTCCAGGACCCTTTATTGTGATCCTTGTCAGAGCAGTCAGTGTTGGCAGCCGGGCACCATCTAGTTGTACTTGACTCAGTCTGGTGGAGGTCATGGTAGATGTGGTCTATTTGTCCTTTGGACTAATCTTTCCCTTGTGTGTTTATTTTTCTTCATTCTTCCTTGCTCCCGAAGGGGTGAGACCAGCGGAATATCCTAGATGGCCACTTACAGGCTTTTAAGACCCCAGATGCTACTCACCAAAGTAGAATGTAGAACACATTTTTTATAAACTATGTTATGCCAGTTGAGCTAGATGTTCCCCAAAATCATGGTCCCTACAGCCCTCAGCCCAGCAATTCAGTCCCTCAGGGAGTTTGGATGTGTCTGTGGAGCTACCATGACCTTGCATTGTATAGGTTGTGCTGGCTTCCCCAGTATTGTGTACTGTCTTACCCTTCACCAAAGTTGCCACTTATCTATTGCCTATTAAGTGTTTTTCCATCCCAACCCCTTCCCTCCCTCGTAACTATCAAAGATTGTTTCTTTTTGTATGTAAACCTTTTCATGAGTTTTTACAGTAGTGATCTCATACAATATTTGTCCTCTTGTGATTGATTTGTTTCACTCAGCATAATGCCCTCCAGATTCATCCATGTTATGAGATGCTTCATAGATTCATCATTGTTCTTTATCATTGCATAATACTCCATTGTGTGTATGACCATAGTTTGCTTATCCATTCATCTGTTGATGGGCATCTAGGTTGTGTCCATCTTTCTGGTGTTGTGAACAATGCTGCAATGAACATGGGTGTGCATATGTCTATTTGTGTGAGAGTTCTCATTTCCCTAGCCTATATTCCTAGAAGTTGTGTTGCTGGATCATACGGTATTTCTAGCTTTCTAAGGAAGCGCCATATTGTTTTCCAAAATGGTTGTATCATTTTGCATTCCCACCAGCAACGCATAGAGTTCCAATCTCCCTGGAGCCTCTCCAACATTTGTTACTTCTTCATTCATGCCAGTGATGCTGGGGTGAGATGGTATTTCATTGTGGTTTTGATTTGCATTTCTCTAGCGGCTAGAGATCCTGAGCATTTCTTCGTGTGTCCGTTGGCTGTTTGAATGTCTTCTTCAGCGAAGTATCTGTTCATTTCCTTTGCCCACTTTTTAAATTGGATTATTTGTCTTTTTATTGTAGAGGTGTTGGATTTCCTTGCAGATTTTAGAGATTAGACCTTTGCCTGATTTGTAATAGCCTATTTTTTTTTCCCAGCCTGTAGGTCCTCTTTTTAGTCTTTTGGTGAAGTCTTTTGATGAGCATGGAAACCCTGGTGGTGTAGTAAAGTGCTACAGCTGCTAACCAAGAGGTCGGCAGTTCAAATCTGCCAGTAGCTGCTTGGAAACTCTATGGGGAAGTTCTACTCTGTCCTATAGGGTCGCTTTGAGTCAGAATCAACTCGACGGCAGTGGATTTTTTTTTTGGTTTTTTGATGAGTATAAATGTTTAATTTTTAGAAGACCCCAGTTATCTAGCTTATCTTGTGAAGCTTGTGTGTTGTTGGTTGTGGTTTGTGTCCTGTTATTGCAATATATTAGGGCCCCTAGCATTGATCCTATTTTTTCTTCTATGAACGTCATGGTTTTTGACTTTATATTTAGGTCTTTGACCTATTTTGTGTTAGATTTTGTATGTGGTGTGAGGTATGGGTCCTGTTTCAATTTTTTCCAGCTGGACATCCAGTTTTGCCAAGCACCATTTGTTGAAAAAAAAAAAAGGCTGTCTTTTTCCCATTTGATGGACTTTGGGCCTTTGTGAAAGATTAGGTGACCATAGGTGGATGGATTTACATCTGGGTTATCAATTCTCTTCCATTGGCCAATGTTTTGTACCAGTACCAGGCTGTTTTGACTATAGTAGCTGTATAGTAGGTTCTGAGATCAGGAAGTGCGAGTCCTCCTACTTTATTTTTCTTCTTCAGTAGCGGTTTACTTATCCAGGGCTTCTCCCCTTTCCATATAAAGCTAATGATAAGTTTTTCCATCTCTTTGAAGAATGTTGTTGGTATTTGGATCAGGATTGCATTGTATTTGTAAATTGCTTTCAGTAGAGTTGTAATTTTCACAATGTTGAGTCTACCTATCCATGAGCATGGTATATTTTTCCATTTATGTAGATCTATTTTTGGTTTCTTGCTGTAGTGTTTTGTAGTTTTCTTTGTATAGGTCTTTAACATCCCTGGTTAGATTTATTTCCAAGTTTTTTTTTTTTTAGGAGCTATTATAAATGGTATTGTTTTCCTGATTTCCTTTTCATCGTTCTCTTTATTGGTGTATAGGAATCTAACTGATTTTTGTATGTTTATCTGTATTCTGCTCCTCTGCTGGATCTTTCTATTAGTTCTAGTAGTTTTCTCATGGAGTCTTTTGGGTTTTCTATGTATAGCATCATATCATCAGCAAATAGGGACAGTTTAACTTATTCATTACCAATTTGGATGCCCTTTATTTCTTTTCCTTGCCTTATTGTTCTAGCTCGGAATTCCAACACAATGTTAAATAGGAATGGTGATGAAGGGCACCCTTGTCTTGTCCCTGTTCTCAAGGGGGATATTTTCAGCCTCTCTCCATTTTTTTTTTCTCCATTAAGAATTATGTTGGCTATTGCTTTTGCCTATCTGCCCTTTATTAAGTTGAGAAATTTTCCTTCTATTCCTATTTTATTTAGAGTTTTTATCAGGAATGCGTGTTGGACTATGTCAAATGCCTTTTCTGTGTCAATTGAAATGATCATGTAATTCTTTTCTGTCTTTTTATTTATGTGGTGGATTACTTTGATTGATTTTCTAATGTTGAACCATCCTTGCATACCTAGCATGAATCCTACTTGGTTGTAGTGCATTATTTTTTGATATGATGCTGAATTCTATTGGCTAGAATTTTGTTGAGAATTCTTGCATCTACATTCATGAGAGATATTGGTCTGTAATTTTCTGTTTTTGTGGCTTCTTTGCCTGGTTTTGGTAGCAGGGTTATGCTGGCTTCATAGAATGAATTCCGAATTGTCCCTTCCTTTCTATGTTCTGAAATTATTTGAGTAGTACTGATGTAAGCTCTTCTCTGAATGCTTGATATAATTCTCTAGTAAAGCCACCTGGGCCAGGGCTTTTTTTTTGTTGGGAGTCTGTTTATTACATTTTCAAGCTCTTCATTTGTTATGGGTCTGTTCAGATTTTCAGCATCATTTTGTGTTAGTTTGGGTAGGTAGTGTGTTTCTAGTAATTTGTCCATTTCCTTTAGGTTTTCAAATTTGTTGGAGTATAGCTTTCCATAATACTCTGTTATGATCCTTTTTATTTCAGTTGGGTCTGTTGTAATGTCCCCCATTTCATTTCTTATTTGGGTTATTTGCATTCTTTCCTGTTTTTCTTTTGTCAATTAGGCCCGTGGTTTGTCAATTTTTTTGATCCTTTGAAAGACCAACTTTTCGTTTTGTTGACTCTTTCTATTTTTCTATTCTGTATTTCATTTATTTCTGCTCTGATTTTTATTATATCTTTTCTTCTGGTGCCTGTGGGCTCCTTTTGCTGTTCTCTATTTATTCAAGTTGTGTAGCTGATGGTTTGATTTTGTTCCTTTCTTCTTTTTTTGGTGTGTGAATCTATTGCTGTAAATTGACATCTGAGGGCTGCCTTTGCTGTGTCCCAAAGGTTTTGGTATGATGAGTTTTCATTCTCATTTGATTCTAGGAATTTTTCAATTCCATCTCTGGAATCTATTACCATCTATTACCCAGTGGTTTTTAAGCAGGGTGTTATTCAGTTTCCATGTAATTGATTTTTTTTCCTTGCTGTTCCTGTTGTTAATTTCTACTTTGATGGCATTGTGGTCAGAGAAGATACTTTGTATTATCTCAGTGTTTTGGATTTTGTTGAGGGTTGCTCTGTGGCCTATTCTGGAGAACTTTCAATGTGCATTGGAAAAGAACGTGTAACTTGCAGCTGTTGACTGGAGTGTTCTATATATGTCTATGAGGTCAAGTTGGCTGATTGCACTTTTTAGCTCTTCTGTATCTTTGTTGAGTTTCTTTCTAGATGTTCTGTCCTTTACAAGAGTGGTGTGTTGAAGTCTCCTACTGTTATTGTGGAACTGTCAATTTCTCTTTTCAGTGCTGTTAGAGTTTTTTTTTTTAATGTATTTTGGAGCCCTATCATTGGGTACGTAGATGTTTATTATGGTTAAGTCTTCACGATGGATTGGCCCTTTAGTCATTATATAGTGCCCTTCTTTGACTTTTACAGTGGATTTTGTTTTAAAGTCTATTTTATCTGAGATTAGTATTGCCATTCCTGCCCTTTTTTGGTAGCTATTTGCTTGATATATTTTTTTCTATCCTTTGATTTTTTAATGAATTTACATCTTTGTTTCTAAGGTGTGTGTGTCTCTTGTAGACAGCATATTGATGGATCCTGTTTTTTTTTTTTTTTTTTTAATCCATTCTGTCATTTTGTGTCTCTTTATGGGTACGTTTAGGCCATTTACATTCAGCGTAATTATTGATAGGTATGAGTTTATTGCTGTCATTTTGTAGTGCTAACATTTTCTTTGTTCCTCTTACTCTTCTGTGCTGATTTCCTTTTGTTTGTGGATTTCTTTTTCATTTCTTTTTGTTTTTATTGAGACTTTATGTTTTTCTCTTTATTTTGATGAATAGGTTTGTTAACTTTCTTTGTGGTTACCTTGAAAGTTACCCTTATCTTCCTAGGTTTGAGCCAGTCTATCATTACTTGGTATCACCTTGCCTTCCTCTCCATTAGAAAGTTCTATACCTATGCTGTTTATTCCCTCTTTTATTGTTCTGATGTTTTTGTTATTTATAGATTAACCTCTCTGGTTACTTGTTTCAATTGTTTTGGTTTTGGATAGTCCTTGAGAGTTCATTTCCAATGTTGGTATCTGGCTGATGCAATCTTGAGTCCTAGATTCAGGCTGTGGTCTGATGTTGTTTGTTCTTAAACTGAAAGACTCTGTTTAATAATTCTTGTAATTTTGGTTTGGTTTTTTACATATTCCCTTAATTTCTGTTTATCTGGAAATATCCTAATTTTGCCATTACATTTGAATGAAAATTTTGCAGGATATATTATTTGTGGTTGGCAATTTTTTTCTTTCATGGTTTTATATATGTCATACCATTGCTTTCTTGCCTGCATAGTTTCTGCTGAATATTCTGAGCTTGTGGGCAGTCATTTCTTGCCCTGGTCTTATTTTCAAGCTCCAGAAAGTGAATATGCTAATCTCTGACTCATTTTCTGTTTTATTAGGCCACTGTTTTTTTCCCTTTAGTCAAATAATATTTATTGGGATCCTATTTTGTGCCAGGAAACCCTGGTGGAGTAGTGGTTAAGTGCTATGGCTGCTAACTGAAAGGTTGGCAGTTTGAAACCACCAGTTGCTCCTTGGAAACTATATGGGGCAGTTTTACTCTGTCCTATAGGGTTGGTATAAGTCAGAATTGACTCGACAGCAATGGTTTATTTTTTTTTTAATTTTGTGCCAAGTATTATGACAGGCAAGGGAAATGTAATGACAGACACACATGATTCTTGCCTTCATTTGAGAGAGACTGGCCAAACAAACTAATAATCTCAGAACTGCAGAGTATTTTTTAGAAAAGTGACACATAAGAACACAGAGAAAAAAACACCGAAGCTATTCTGGGCTGAGAGCAGGATGTTTTACCAGAGAATATTTGTAAAATAAAAAGATGCTTGAGTTTATTCTGAATGTTAGCAATGAGATGACGTGAGGGTTTGGATGATTATATTATGTTTGGATTTATCATTACAGAGGTGGAAATTAAGCCACAGGTAAGGATCATATTACCCAGGGAAAGTATATAGAATAGAAAGTGTCCTCAAGAGACAGCCCTATAAAGTGTCAAAATGGAAGAGAAAAAAATGAAAATGAAAAACTAGAAAATGAAAACTAGAAGAGAGTTGGTAGGAAGAGAAGATTTCAAGAAGCACAACATGGTCCACAACATCAAATGCTACAAGAAGAAAAGTAAAATGATTACTGAAATGTGTACATTTCATTATTCAATTATGGGCTCATTGGAGACTGCCTTAGTTTGGGCTCTCTAGAGGAACAAAACCATTGAAGCATATATATATAAATATACACAAAGAGACTTACTTCAAGGAAATGGATCACAGAATTGTGGGTGCCAAAGAGAGAGAAAGGGCGGGAAAGGGGAGGATGGTGGGAGAGAAAGGCAGGAAGGGAAAGGGAGAGAAAGAGAGGGAGAGGGAAAGGGAGAGAAAGAGAGGGAGAGGGAAAGGTAGAGAGAGATCGAGAGAGAGAGAGCGCGAGAGAGCGCAAGTGAACCAGAAAGCCTTGCTAGAACATCCATTTATATACTGGAGGCAGGCCACTATCCCAAGGAAACTCCTCTTTCAGCTGATTGACTGGCTGATCACATCAGATCATATCATGGACGTGATCACATTATATTACATCATAGAAGGGTAATCAGTCTAACGTCTGCCAAACCAGTGAGAATCATAGCCTAGCAAAATGGGCATATAACATTTACCATCACAGAGACTTTAGCCAAGGGAGTTTCTGTGGAGTGCTAGAGGTGAGGTCATATTACAGTGAACCCAGAAGCGGATGGGAGACAAGGAAGTGAAAGCGAGGATTACAGAGAACTCCTATGAAGAGTTTTAAATGCAGCAAAGAAAAGGTTGTGATAGAAATGAAGTAAAGGGCATAATTTTTTGGTTTCTTTCTGAGATAGTAGTAGATTGAGTACATTGGCAAAAGAGAGATGGTAAAACCCAAAACCAAACCTGTTGTCGTCAAATTGGTTCTGACTCATAGTGACCCTAAAGGACAGGGTAGAACTGCCCCATAGGGTTTCTAAGGAGTGCCTGGTGGATTTGAACTGCTGACCTTTTGGTTAGCAGACTGTACTCTTAACCACTGCACCACCAGGGCTTCTTACATTTACCTATTCTAGATATTTCATACAGTGAGATCATACAATATTTTTCTATTTTTGACTGGCTTATTTCACTCAGTATAACGCTTTCAAGGCTTATCCATGTCAAAGCATGTATCAGGATTTCATTTCTCTTTATGGCACAGTGATATTTCATCATATGTGTATACCACATTTTGTTTATCCATTCATAAATTGGTAGACATTTAGTTTGTTTCCACCTTTTGGCTATTGTGAATAATGCTGCAATGAATACTGTTGTACAAGTATCTATTTGAGTCCCTGCTTTCAATTCTTTTGCATACATGCCTAGGAATGAAATTGCTGGGCTATATAGTAATTCTTGTTTAATGTTCTGAGGAACCATCAAACTATTTTCCGCAGCAGCAGTACCATTTTACAATCACGTCAGCTCTGGATAAGGGTTCCGGTTTCTCTACATCCTTACCAACATTTATTGTTTTCCATTTTTTTGTATCGTAGCTATTTTAGTGGAGGTAGAGTGGTGCCGCATTATGGCTTTGATATGCATTTCTCTAATGACTAATGATGTTGAACATCTTTTCATGTGCTACTTGGCCATTTGTATATCTTCTTTGGTGAAATGTGTAAACAAGTCCTTTACCCATTCTTTTGATGAGGTAGCTTATCTTTTTGTTATTTTTATTTGGCTTTTAATAGTTTACATAACGTATACATATGTTACATCATTTTTAATGGCTGGATGTCAGCAATAGCTATATCATAGTTATCACTTTTTCCCATGGATTTGGACATTTTGGCATCAAAATTTTCACTCTTGTAAACTCTGAAGTAAATGTTATGAAGTTTCTAAGTATTTTGAAATTTTTTAATTAGGAAGATTCTTATAAGTTAAAGCATGGAATCATAGTATGAACATTTAAGGCTTTTGATACATATTTTTTCCAATTGTTATCCAAAAAGATTGAACAAATTTACACTCCACCTTTCTTTGATTATAATTCATTATCATATTAGGAAATCTTTGCTAACATGAAAAGTGGGAAATAATATCACAATTTTTAAAAATATCTTGCATTACTATTTGCATCATTATTTCATTTGAATACTTCATGATGTGTTTATTTATTAATGGGCTATATTTACTCTTAAATGAATTATGTTCTTGTTCATTTATTGGAGTCTTAATTTAGTATTTCTTTTTTGCTTGAATTAATTTCAGGATAGCTAACTGTTATGGGTAGAATTGTGTCCTCTAAAAAGTTATGTGGAAATCCTAACCTCCAGTGCCTGTGAATGTGACTTTGTTTGGAAATAGGGTCTTTGCAGATGTAGTTAGTTAAGTTAAAATGAGGTCATAGTGGATTAGAGTGGGCCCTAATCTAATGACTGGAGTCCTTATAAGAAGAGAAAACATGACAGTGATAGTTACATGGAGAGAGTGCCATGGAAGATGGAAGCAGAGATTGGAGTGATGCATCTATAAGCCAAGGAATGCCAAGGATGGCCAGCAACTACCAGAACCAAGAAAGAAGTATGGAGCAGATTCTCCCTCAGAGCCTCCTGTTGGAACCAACCCTGCTGACATCCTGGTTTTGGACTGCTGGCCTCCACAACTCTGAGAGAATACATTTCTGTTGTTTTAGGTCACCCAGTGTATGGTAATTTGATATGGCAAACCTAGGAAATTAATACAGTAGCCAAAGGGCCAATGACATTTTACTCTTTTTTTTTTCTTTGTCATGTAGTAATTTCTTATTCTACCTTCTGTGCTATCTATTTTGTTCTTCATACCTCATTTTTTTCTTGTTTTAATTATGAGAGCTTCTAAAGATATTTTTAGGCAGCACTCTTAGTGCAGTGGTTAAGAACTTGGCTGCTAACCAAAAGATAGACAGTTTGAATCCACCAACTGCTCCCTAGAAACCCTGCGGGGCAGTTCTAGTCTGTCCTATAGGATCAGTCACTATAAGTTGAAACAGACTCAACGGCAACAGATTTATTTATTTTTTTGGTTTGGTGGCACAGTGGTTAAGCATTTGGCTGCTAACTGAAAGGCCAGTGGTTTGAATCCACCAGCTACTCTGCAGTAGAAAGATGTGGCAGTCTGCTTCCTTAAGATTTATAGCCTTGGAAACTCTGTGGGGCAGTTCTACTCTGTCCAATGTAGGGTCGCTATGAGTTAGAATTCAACTCTATGGCAATGGCTTTTTTGGGAAAGATATTTTAATTTCTGATAGATTTGTACCCCTTCTTTATACTTCTTTAAAAGCATTTTATCTGGTGATATTGCCTATTTATTTTTTCTGATGAAATTTAACAATGCTGTTAGGTTTCAAAAGAAAATTCACTGTGTTTTAGAAAGAAACATTTCCATCTATACATGAAGTTGGGAATGCATCAGATATCAGGGACTGGAAGGTAGATCTAAACTGGCTAAAGCTAAAGAATGAATGCTCTGGCTCAGTCCAGGGGAAAAATTCTGTCTCAAGAGCACTTGATTGGGACTGAAACAGTGTGATCAGGACCCACTTTTTCTCTTTCATCTCTCAGGAACATTTCCTTAGACATGGCTCTCTTTCTGTCGAACTCACCATTTGTGGCCTCAAGGTGTCTGCCAGGGTGCACACTGTTGTTGTTGTGTGCTGTTGAGTCATACTAAATAGAACCAAATCTGTTGTCATTGAGTCAGTTTCGAACTTTAGAGTCTGCCCCACAGGGTTTCCAAGGCTGTGGTCTTTATAGCAATAGACCGTCATAACTTTCTCCTGTGGACATCTGGTGGTTTTGAACCCTCAACGTCTTGGTTCGCAACCAAGCACTTAACCACTGTGCCTTCAAATTGTACTACCAGGTCCCAATTCAGGGAAATGCGTGATCTATTCATTCAGGGAAAGTAGTGATCTACTTACCTGATAGCTCAAATCAAAGTTCAGAAATTAAGTCTTGTCCTGCCTGATTGGGTTCAGTCTGGTCGTGAACTCAATTCTGGAATCAATGGCTGTGGTCAGGGCAATAGGAAACATTGATTGACTTAATTAAGCCAGTTAGGGTCACCCTGTAGCTGAGGATGGGTGTTCAGTGGATACTGTGGTGGGCTACCAAGATGCCTTCTTCGGGTTGATTTACCTATACCCCAGCTGCTGGTACTGTTGGCTGCTGATAGCTCACTACTGGGCTCTTAGTATGAATTTACTTCTGCTGGAGAGAACTAACTCACCAAAGGTTACACCCCTGTCCCCCAGGGGTAGCCTAGAGCCAATGACCACTGATGTGGGGACACAAAGGCATGGCTCTTTTGTTTCATATCTGGTCAATTCTCAAGGCCTCTGCCAGCTCCAGAGTGCCCCAGAGAATCTGCTGTGACTTCAATTGCAACCATACTGCTACCACATCAGCTTGTTTCTACACAATCCTGTCTTCCTCACACCGTTAAAGTTGTATCTTCTGAAAGCGCTCTCCAATAAATCTTCTGCATGCAATTCTTTGTCTCAGAATTTGCACCTGGGGAACCCAATCTAAGATGATGTTCCATCCTACCTAAAATAATTGACCAAAAATGGGGAAGAAGGTTTCTTAAAGGAAATTCTAGGTGTCATTGGCACAGGTTGGGGTGGGGAAAATAAATTCAAGAGAAGCCACCAACAAATGCCCACTACAAGCAGGATAACATTTCATTAACATTTAATATTCACATCTAGTACTGTGTTATGACTTTTCAGTTACTCAATTCTTTCAAAACATTTAAAATATATAACCTATTTTTTTCACTGAGGTGTTTTCTGTTTCTATATATAGTATATTTTGTAAATTAATATTCCCTTTAAAGCTAATTTTCAAACTTGTTATTGCTGGTATTACAAGGTTTTAATTAAAGCTTGAAATATTGATTTTGCTTAAAACTTTTTAGAGACACACCTATTTAATGTAGCAACTTACACCTTTGAGATATTCTTAGGGAAATTTTATAAATCCATTTGTGGTTTTTTCAAATGATAACGGGAGTTACGAATCAAGCTAAAATTCTCCTAGATGGGCTTATTTGGAACCATGGAGTATTCTGGGTTGCTAAGAAGTCAAGACAGTTGAGAAATGTTTGTTCATTCATGATGCACTGTATAGTTATTCTGATTATGTCTTTTTAAAAAACATGAAATTGGGAAATCCAGGCTTCCGACGGCAACAGAGGAGTCAAGCACGATCATCTATCATGGAAATGAGTCCATATGTTAAAGAAGCTGCATGCTGGGTGTTATTCTTTGAAAGTTTGCCTGGCAAAGGCTATAACTCATGCAGGAGATTCTGGACAGATCTCAGTCAGGTCACTATGCACTACAGAACCAATTATGTGAGGCAGTGTTTGAGCTAAAGGAGCCAGTTCCTCCTGCCCTGCCCCTCCCTCCTCTCTCATTCTGTTTAACGAATCATCAGCTCATAGTTGCTTATAACTGTCACCAGGGGCTCCTATTCCCAGAATGCCAGGGGATTTCAATGCCAACAGATGTCAACCTGTGCTAGTTAGCCTGGCTGAGTTGCCCAGGCAACTGAGAGAGTTTCTGTCCAGTGTCAGGACTTTCCAAGTTTCTTCAAGAACAATAGAGGTCCCACCAAATTTTCACTTGTTTTTACCAAACTCAGCATCCTAGTTGCAATGTATTTGGTAAAATATGTGAGCCAAAATCACTAAAACCTCTCTGTGTGGCTGATGGCAGTGGTGTCAGTGGGTGGAAATTTCAACATGAACAGTATTTCAGATTAACTTTATGTTAAAAAACAAAAAACCGTTGCCATCGAGTTGATTCTGATTCATAGCGACCCTGTAAGACCAAGTAGAAATGCCTCATAAGGTTTCCAAGGCTGTAATCTTTATGGAAGCAGACTGCTACATTTTTCTCCTACAGAGCAGCTGGTGGATTCAAACTGCCAACCTTTTGGTTAGCAGCTGAGCACTTAACCACTATGCCACCAGGGCTTCTTTTGTTAAATCACAACCTGGTATTATTTTCTGTCAAATTTCTGTCAAGTCTGGGCTAGGAGGACCTTGCCAGCTTGTACCACTCAAATTAGTAGGTATCTAAGTGCCTAAAGGAACCCTGGTGAGGCAGTGGTTAAGAGATCAGCTACTAACCAAAAAAGGTCAGCAGTCCCAATTTACTCTGTCCTATAGGGTTGCCATGAGTCAGAATCTACTCTGTGGCAATGGGTTCTGTTTGGTTTTTAAGGCCTAAAACAGACCACTGGCAGCGAAGTGGTTAAGTGCTCTGCTGCTAAACAAAAGGTGGGTGAAAGCCACTCTGTGGGAGAAAGATGTGGCAGCCTGATAAAGATTAAAACAGCAACAACAACAAAACCCAAACCCGTTGCCATTGTGTTGATTCTGACTCATAGCGACCCTATAGGACAGAGTAGAACTGCCCCATAGGGTTTCCAAGAAGTGCCTGGTGGATTCGAACTACCAATGTTTTTGTTAGCAGCCGAACTCTTACAGCCTTGGAAACCCCATGAGGCAGTTCTGCTCTGTCCAATAGGGTAGCTATGAATCAGAATGACTCAGAAGGCAATGAGTTTTGTTTTAAGTGCCTAAAGTAGTTGTTGGATGGTGCAGTTAATGTTCTCAGATGCTAACTGAAAGGTAAGAGGTTCGAGTCTACCCAGGGGCCCTTCAGAATAAAGGCCTGGTGATCTACTTCTGAAGAAATCAGCCACTGGAAACTTTATGGGGCACAGTTCTACTCTGACATGCATGGGATCATCATGAGTTGAAGCTGCACTCAGTGGCAACTGGTTACTAGTTAAGTGCTTAAAAGAATACCAGATTATCATTTGCACATATGAGGAAACTTATGAGAATTTTAAAAACTGCAGGGATCAGGCTCCCATGTGGGCCTGTTGTTATGTTTGCTTTGGATATACATCCTGAGATAGGTAAACTGCTTTTTCCGATTGTAAAACATGACCTTTTGGAGTCTTACTATGATTCACTTGACTTAAATGGAAGTCCTGGTCAACTACAGAGGAGCTGGCTGGAGAGAATGTGCCATTATGCCTTCTGCCCAGCATTCTGAAGCACAGAGTTAACAGACATAATAGCAACAATAACAGCAATAATAAATTGTTATATTTATTGAGCACTTATTTAAGGGCATTAGCAGCATTACTTATTTAATTCTTAGGATAACCTTATAAGTAGGTACTTTTTTATTATTCTTATTGCCATTTTATAAGGTGTTATGGATTTAATTGCATCCCCTAAAAAGTTACATTGAAGTCCTCACTCCTGTGCCTGTAAATATGACCCTGTTTGGAAATAGTGGGGTTTTCCTTAGTTATGTTAATGAGAACATACCAGAGATGGGTGGGTCCTAAACCTGATCCCTTCTGAGTGGTGTCTCATGAAAAGAGCAGAATAGGCACAAACATGCACAGCGGTAAGAGAGATGCCATGCGAAGATAAACCTGCAAGCAGTCAGGGGACATGAAGGGACACAGGGTGCTACCAACAAGGGAAGATCTTGGCCTAGAGTTGATGCCCTGATTTGGATTCTAGCCTTCAAAGCTGTGACACAACAATTTCCTGTTCTTTGAAGCCACCTTCTTGTGGTATTTTCCTGTTACAGCAGCATTAGAGAACTAAGACATATGGGAAGAAATTGAAGCTGAGGACACTAAGTAATTGGTCTGAAATCACAGACAGATACCAGCAGATGAGGGATTTTCATCCTAGCCTGAACTGCTTTGCTATAATCACTACGCTAAATGTCAGTGTGATTCCAGAAAGAAATATTGCAAAATCACCTTATGGCGCATGCGGCTGTGACTTGACTCAACAGCACAAAACAGCAACAGGTCGTAAGGTGTTTGCTCCTACAGTAAAGTTCACACTGTACCAAAAAAACAAAAACAAAAAAAAACCCCAAATCCGTTGCTGTCAAGTCGATTCTAACTCATAGTATAGTAGGGCTTACATTGTACAGTAAGATTTACACTGGCGTTAGTTATCTTTACTAAAGCAAAGTGAAATCATTAGTCCTGTTCACAAATGCCTCAGTATTTCTTTACTTCTGAGCACACAGCAGGGCTTTATCTCCTCTTACCTTTAAGATTACTTGTGGCCATGTGGCTTACCTTGATCATAACTTATGAGTGAAAGTGAGTATCTTAGTTTTCTAGTGCTACTGTAACAGAAATATCACTAATGGGTGGCTTTAAAACACCAAAATTATTTTTTTCACACTTCAGGAAGCTAGAAGTCTGAATTCAGGAACCAGTTCAAGGGGAAGCCTCTATTTGTCAGTTTTAGGGGAAGATGCTCATCTCTTTCAGCTTCTGTTTGTCCAGTGTTCCTTGGTTCCTTGGCAATAGTCATGTGGCATCTATCTTCCACCCTTTTGTGGTCACTTCTGTGTCTAATCTGCTCTTTTTATATCTCAGAAGTGGTTGTTGGGTTTAGGACACAGGCTATACTTATATGGCTTCATTAACATAACAAAGAAAACCCTATTCCCAAACAAGATTACATCCACAGGTATAGGCGTTAGGATTCCAACACATATTTTGAGGGAACACAATTCAATCCGTAACAGTGACATTTGTCACTTCAGGTAGACATTGTAAAAGCCAGTGCAAGAATGTGCTGTTTCTGGCCATAATGGAATAATAAAGACCAGATTTACCCTCTGGCCATAAACAAGCAGAAAACCATACAAAATTTAGGAAACACTGGTCTTCAGTCTTTGCACAAATAGGCAGCACAGCACAGTGATTCCTAAGAGAAGGAAAACAAATGAGTGGACCTCTATGAATATCCTAGGTCACTACTTTGAGAGGACATAACAGAGAGGGGGAGAACATGTGGAGAGCCTGGTGGTCTAGCTGAAACAAAAAGGCAGAATTTGGAGTCTGGAGAGGTCAGTGTGCCTAGAATATGAGAGGCACAGTGCTGAAGACAAGGGAGCTGCACAGACAAAGAGCTTTGGAAATCGGCTCAGAGTTCCCTGAGTTTTTACCTAAGTATTGATCTATGTTTCTCCATTTTCCTCTTTTTTTGATTAATTGAGCATTTTTTGTGATTCCATTTTATCTTTGCTACTATTTTTTTTACTATTAGTAACTATTAGTTATATTCCTTTTAAAGTTTTTTCATAATGCTTGCTCTAGGGTTCACAATATCCAACTTTAACTTATCAGTCTATCTTCAAATAATATCACTTCACTTTATATATAATGTCAGAACCTTACAATAGTATAGTGCCATCTATTCTCATCCATCCTTACACTATTGTAATACATTGTTATAATTTTTCCTTGAACAATTATCTTTTTAAATTACTAAAAATAAGATTTATGCTTTACATTTATCCTTTACATATAAAGTCATCCTTTACATATATCCTCCCTACAGTTATGTATGGAGCCCTGGTGGCACAGTGGTTAAGAGATCAGCTGCTAACCAAAAGGTCAGCAGTTCAAATTCACCAGCCATTCCTTGGAAACCCTATGGGAGCAGTTCTACGGGTTAAAAATATGTATATATTTTAACCAGTTCTGGAACTTTATTTTTTGTAGGCTAGATTTTCCATCTGGCTTCATGCATCTTCTATATGCAGGCATTCCTTTAACATTTCTTGTAGCACAGTTTTGATTGTGATGAATTCTCTAAGCTGTTGTTTGTTTGAAAGTCTTTATCTTTGTTTTAAAAGATATTTTATTTGAGTATATGTCATGGATTGAATGTGTCTCCCCAAAATATGTGTTGGAATCCTAACTCTTATACCCTTGGAAGTAATCTCATTTGGAAATAAAGTTGTCTTTGTTTTCTGAATGAGGCCATATCAGCATAGGGTGTGTTCTAAATCTAATCACTTATGAGTTATAAAAAGAACAGTTTAGCCACAGAAGCAAGCAAGCATAAGCTGGGGAATATAGATGCCATGTGAAGATCACAAAGGAAGTGAGAAATTCCAGTGTTACAAAAGCTGAGACAAGGATCTTAGAGTCAACAGAGAGGGAGTTTTCTCCTAGATCTGGTGCCCCCAATTCAGACTTCTAGCTTCTCAAACTGTGAGAAAATAAACTTCTGTTCTTTAAAGCCGCCTTCTTGTAGTACTTCTGTTACAGCAGTACTAAGAAACTAAGATAGTATAGAATTCTGATTAACTTTCCCTCTCTCTACTTTAAACATACCATTCCATTGTCTTCTGGCTTACATAGTTTTTAACAAGAAGTCTTCTGTAATTCTTATCTTTGGTCCTCTGTGTGCTAAACTCCTTTACCGTATCCATTCCCACCCCTGATTTCTTCCCAGACTTTATCTTTGGTCCTCAGTAGTTTGATTGTGATATGTCTAGGTGTGAATTCTTTTGGCATTTATATTTTTGGGTAATTCTCTGAGTTTCTTGAATAGGTAGTTTTTTTTTTTTTAATTAATTTTGGAAAATTATCAGCAATTATTTCTTCAAATATTTTTTCTACTCTACTCTCCATCTCTTCTTTTCAAATTCCAATGAGATGTAAGTTAATTCTTTTGATATTGCTCCACAGCTCTTGGCCGCCCTGCTCATTTTTTCACCCATTAGTTTTTTGCATTTCAGTTTATATAACATCTATTAATTTATATTCAAGCTCTCCAATTCTTTTCTCAGCCATGTTTAACCTGCTGATGAGCCCATCCAGGGAATTCTTCATATCTGATAACTGTGTGTGTATTTATTTCAAGCATTTTTATTTGAACCTTTTTAAAATAGTTTTTATCTTTCTGCTGAAATTTTCTTTCTCTTCATGCATGCTGTCCTTTTTTTTTTTTTTTACTTTATTAAATCCTTTAACGTATTAATCATAGCTGTTTTAAACTTCCTGATATTTTCAATATCAGGGCCATCTCTGAGTAAAGCATTGCTGATTGCTTTATCTCTTGATGATGGGCTTTTTTTTTTCTTGCTTTTTGTTAATTCTCATAATACTTGAGTAAATGCTAGTCATTGCATTTATTATATATAAAAATATTTGTGCCTGAAAATAGGAATGTTTCTTTATTTGTCAAGCTGTTACTTTGTGGTTGAGTGAGTCTAGTCAGCAGTTCAACTGTGTTTGAGTCTCATGGTTGCTCTTATTATCTTCACTGTTGTTGTTAGTTGCCTTTGATTTGATTCCTACTCATGGCTACCATGTGTATGCACCGTAGAATTGCTCCATAAGATTTTCAAGCCTGTGACATCTTAGAAGCCCGTCTCTTGAGTTGCTTCTGAAAGGGTTCAAACTGCCAGGCTTTTGGTTAGCAGCTGAGTGCTTAACCATTTGTATCACCAAGGGACTCCTTTCAGTATAGTGCAAGATTTTAAATTCTTCAGCTGTGGTGTGTGCTTCTTTATACTTAGAGTGAGGCTTGGGCTGGTAGAGATTTTTTTTTTTCTCATTGCTTTCTTCACTTCCTGCATGCCCTGTGCTACAGTAGAGATGTCTCCTTCTATGTTTTTTTCTTCTGTCAGTGGTAGACTATTGTTGCTTGTTACTCTGTGCTAGGTTCATAGCAAGGCAAAGGGGTTCCCCAGCAGGAGAGGGCTTTTGCTTCTATTCATCCCCCAAAAGCAATGTGTTTGGTGCCTTCCTCCAGTGGATTAAGACTTTTGATTCATATGTGAGAAGGGTCCAGGTAGGTGGCAATGGCAGCCAATAATTGCCTGTATAGCCTTTACCTCTGCATGCTTAATCTGTCCTTAATTATTCTCATGAGCTCCTAGTGGAGGCTATTGTGAATTAGTGTAAAATGCTTTTATGTCTCAGACTCCCGGCTATTCCAAACTGATACTTTAGTCCATACTTGGCTTCTAAGAATTCATTAAACTTCTAGATTTCTTATTACTGGCTTATATAGTTCTATTTCTTTTGTGCTTTGAAAAAGATAAATGAGTTTGTGTGACCTATTTCTCCTAGGAAGGAGTCCCTGGAAGGCACAAATGGTTAGATGCTGAACTACTAGCCAAAAGGTTGGCAATTCAAACTCACTCAGAGGTGCCTTGAAAGACAGGCCTGATGATCTGCTTCCAAAAGGTCACAGTCTTTAAAACCCTATGGAGCAGTTATATTCTGCACACATGGGGTCACTGTGAGTGGGAATCAACTTGATGGCAACTAACAACAACAACCTCAGCAACAACAATGATAACATCTCTCCTTGGAATTTAGATTATTTGGTTGACTCGTAACCTTAGCTGTCTAATGGGCTCAAGAAAAGTTAAAGTTGAAGATTTTCTATTTTTTTGGGTGAAAACCATGCTTCTATTGTAACTTTTCACATACTAAGTGGGAGCAGAACTCCAGAAATTTAAACTTGAAAGATAGAAATGAGCCAATCAGGGAGAATGGCTAAGTTATGCTAATGGAAATCACTAAAGCAAAGATTTATTGACTTGTGCTGTGGAGTTCCATGTCCATTCCACCTCTAGAATTTTTATGTGAAACCACTTCCCTTATTATCTAATTTGTATCCTAATCAACTCCCCCGCCCCTTACAGGGGTCTCTGTTCTTTGCCACAAAGAATTCTAAAACATGTCTGGAACCCAACATCCCAGAATCAGGAGAACTAGACTCATATTGTATAGTAGGCAGAATTCTAATTATGGGCCCCAGGATTCTTGTCCCCTAGTTATCCAATCAAACATGAATCTAGATCCTGCTGTAAAGGGATTTTGCAGATGTAATTAAAGTCCCAAGTCAGTTGACCTTATGATCTGGTGATTATTGAAGCGGGTATGACTCTATCAGGTGATTTTTCTTAAAGTAGGAGGTTTTCCCCACCAGGTAGTAGGAGAAGTCAGAGTCAAGAGGGCCCCTGTAAGGATTAGAGAGTGGCTGTAAGTAGCTGAGAGCCACCCCCGGCCAACAGCAAACTAAGAAATGGGGACCTCAGTCCAAAACTTCAAAGAACTGAATTCTTCCAATAACAGAAATGAGATTGGAAGAAGACTCTGAGCTGCAGATGAGAACACAGCCAGCTGACACCTTAAATCTAGTTTTGTGAGACCCTGTGAAGGGATACCAGTCATAGTATCCTGGATTTGTAATCTATAGAACCAAGTGATAATAAATGGGTGTTGTTTGAAACTGTCAAGTTTGTGGTCATTTGTTTCACAGAAATAGAAGATGAACATACACTGATTTCATGTGAATGGAACCCTCTAAAGTTATGCAGCGCTACAGCTATTATCATAAATAATTTCATGACACTGAGTCACCCAAATAGGCTTCTGTGTTTTAATAGCCAGGATCAAAGCCTCATGATGTTGCATGGACTTACAACAGAGGCTGAATCACAGAAAACACAGGGAAAGTCCTACAACACTTGAGCTAGTGGGGAGAAAAAGGAAGCAGATTTTAGCAGAAAACAAGAACTAGAGCAACTGATGTTCAAACAGGAATTAGCCTAACTCAAGTGGAAAACAAAATTAAGGTTTGTCTTATTTATCTAGTGCTGCTATAACAGAAACCACAAGTTGGTGACTTTAACAAACAGAAATTTATTTTCTCACAGTTTAGGAAGCTAAAAGTCTGAATCCAGTGTACTGGTTCTACGGAAAGACTTTCTCTCTCTGTTGGCTTTGGAGGAAGGTCTTTGTCTCTCATAAATTTCTGTTCCTAGGCAATCTTCATGTGGCTTGGCATTTCTCTTCCCCCATCTCTGCTTGCTAGCTTGTTTTTAATCTCTTTTATATCTCAAAAGCGATTGACTCCAGATACACCCTACACTAATCCTGTCTCATTAACATAACAAAGACAACACCTCCCCAGATGGGATAAATAACCACAGGCATAGAGGTTAGGATTTACAACATGTATTTTTGGGGGACACAGTTCAATCCATAACAAGACTGATGACTGTAGCTCAGCTTTGGTTTGGAGGACAAAAACACGGTGGATAAATAATAATAATGGTGGTAAAAACAACAGCAACAATGACCATTTATGGAACATCTACTCTGTGACAGGCACTGTTCTAGCAACTTTACATGTGCTCTTTCTAATTCTCACCACACTTTTGAGGTTGATACCATTAATCTTCTTTTACCCCTTGGGTGGCAATAATGAAAAATGATCCTGAGAATTAGAAAAGAAATAGGAAATGAGGCAGCAATTTGGCACAAGAAGTTTAAGTGTTTGTTTTAGTTGTATGATGTGCCTTTAACCTCAGAGTATTTTTTTTTATCAATAATCCTTCACTAGTTGCTCTGGGCATAGGAAGAATTGCACTCTTCAATTCATGAAACTTGAAAAACACCCTTCTTTGTGCATTTAAAATAACCTGGTTTTTAACTCAAGATCAATAAGTTAGGCCTTCTTTATTCCTTAATTTTAAAATAATTCATGTTTTTTCAGAAGCGTGCCAGGTAATAATATCACATAATGTGGTTTGAAAAATTTATTGATCAACTTAAAAATTAGATTAACTAACATATTTTGAACAAATAATGATGTTGTAGTACTGAAGTCCAAGAACAGATGGTAATCAATTTCAACAGTTAATTGATTTGCATAACCTACAAAATAATGATAAAATCAACAATAATCCAATACAAGTAATCACTTTTTTCAGTTTTAATTCATGTATCTCGAAAAGTTTAATTTTCTTAATAAAATAGGCACTAAAATAAAAATCATGAAAAATAGAAGGGGACGAAATCTCCATAAGTAATGGAGCACTCAAACATTTTTACTTTTCTATCCAGACAAAAAAACAAATCAAAAAACAAACAAACCAAAAAAACCTGTCCACCCAGGAGCTAATCCATTTTCCACACTCATTATCATTCAGATGAGTCTTTTGTAAGACAAAGATGTCGGCATAGCTTTTTTCAGTGTCTGAGAACGCCTTTCTTATTTGGATTGTACAAATAAAGAGGACCCTCTGGATCTAATTAAGAGATTTTCACCTGCCGTCATTCATTCATTCAGTTCACAAACATTTATGGAACAAGTGTTATGTGCAAGGCACAATGGTAAATACTGTATTACACCAAGAGTTATGCCACAATGGGCCAATCATAGGACTACACTCTTAATTAATCTCATGATTTTTAAGGATTTAATTCTTTGATGCAACAAAGCCTTATTAACAACCTACTATATGCCAAGTGCTAGGCTAGGCACTGGGTTGCCAAAACGAACTCCCAATCTCTCCTTTCACATTTCTCATACTTTAATGGGGGGAAGCAGATACATAAACAAGTAATTACTGTACATTTGAGGTCTTACCATAAAGGTGTGAAGGTGTAACAGAGTCTGTGTGTGCGTGCTTGTGCGTGTGTGTGTGTGGGGGTGGGGAGGGAAAGAGACTAGAGGGGATAGTAGTAGAAGAGTCAAAGGAGAGCTTCCTGAGGCATGGACGTTTGAGCTGAGTCAAAGTGAGTCTTGAAGAACAAATAAGAGTTTCCTATGGAAGGTGTTCCAGGTCCAGAGAAGAGCTTTGAGAAGGAAGTTGTAAGAGATCATGTCATATCTGGGACCTGAGTCTGGTGTGGCTGGGAGGGTGTGGGAATACCTGGAGATAAGATTAGACCATGTATTACTTTATTATTATTTAGGTTGAACCATATGAATTTGTTGATATTAGGTTGTTATCGACTTACAAAAATGGCAATTTCATATGGCTTAAATAATATCAGTAAGTGGCATGATAATGAAATGTTTTGAGCATCAGTACATAGCTACATGAATGGATTCTATGACGATTATTATACTTATTATTTGTATTTCCCATTCCCTACTCAGACGGGAAATGGCTTCCCTCCAAGACTAAGCTTGTCCCCTATGTCTGGGGGAGATTCTGGGCTTATATGTAGTTAAATAATCTTTGTTGCCAAGTTTCGTGAGAGTGGAGACCTGGAGAAATGAATTCAGGAGGACCACACTGAGGAGAAACTTAAGTACTAACGATAATCAAGCCCCATCATTTATTGAACACTCAAATGTGCCAACCACTTGCTACGTCTTTCACATGCATTATCTTTTATCTTCATAACGATACTTCAAGGTGGGTCTTATTATACCTGTTTTATATGTGGGAATACTAAAGCCTTGAGCAGTGAATTACGTTGCCTGGCGCCTTTCTGCTAGGAAGTAGCAGAGCTAGAACAAATTCTTGTCTGATTTTATCCAACACTACCCTTCAGGGAGGCCTACTGAGAGTGACTACAGGGGAAACTAGAAGGGACCTGACCACTGTCTGAGGTTTAGTAACTATTGCACAGGAAAGGAAGACCAGAAAGTGAGTGTAGCCCAAGGAATTACTTTGGTTTGCCAGAAGTCCTTATTATTATATTATTTTTGGCCTTAGGATAGCAGGGAGAAAGAGGAGAAGGCATAGGGTCAGGAGTGGGTGGGTAAGAAGCAGTTTGGGTAATCAGGAGAGAAAAATTGAAGGCAGGGTGCTCTTTCCTCTCCAGCCCTCATTCAAGGCAAGCAACCACCTGGCTTTATAATTTAACTCTTTGTTTCCTCTGTTGAAAACAAAGCACATTCTGCTTAGTAAAATCCTTCCCAACAGCAGTTATATACCAGGAAGAAAAAAGTGTGTGGACATTATATGCTGAAAACACTTTTCTTGATTTATTCCCCTAAAAAATGTACATGAAAAGGAATATGCGATCAAGAAAACGAAAAATATGCGATTAAGAAAATACAACATCAAAATTTGACATGTTTTACTAAAAGAGCATTCTTAGCTGGAAAACTTTAAAGTTAGAAGACATTTGCATCACTTTGGGATAGTTTCTGTGGCTGTCCAGTTGAGACTCTGCAGTTCCCTGCAGCCTTGTAATCTTGAAGCCACCCAGCTCACCATAATACACAGTGGGAACAATGCCTCAGGAGGCCCCTGTGATCCATGAGCACGGCATCTCATCTATTATCCAAGTGGCCTATTCTAGAAACCATCTTTTGGAGGTGTCTTTTCACTTGTTTCTGCTGTCCCACATGCTGAGAATGATGACAAGGGTCATTTTTAGTTAATGTTGTGGACGGCGCACTCAAATTGACCTTTCCAACCGAGAAGCTGCCATTCACAGTCTGGATTTTTAAACAGCTTTCTTTAAAAAATAAAATAAAATGGTTGTATTCCCTTACAGGCCACAATTTTGCATTTAGACTTAGGCATCTATGGGTGTCCGAGTCTTACCTCTTTTTATAAGAAACATATGATTTTGTTAGGGCTTGGAAGAGAAAATAAGCCTATTTTCAGCAGGATGAAATAGCCAACCAGTCTTTGCAACGGAAAACACACTACAGTAACTACGTGAACCACTTAGTGGGTTTAGCAATTGCATGAGTCAATTGTACAAAGCTGTAAAATGCCTCCTGAAAACAATATTTTCTTGATAACTGGAAAGACTTAAAAAAATTATAGAACGTTCACTTTCCTCAAGCATCTTTTTCAGTCCATCTTTTTAACGTTTGTGATACACCCTGGTTCAGAGGTGTTCTGAATGTGATGTTTTTGACATATCCTCTAAAACCATCAAGGAAACAAAGCAGTTGACATATATCAAAAGACCAATACATTAATTTGTCTTGATCTGTATTTTAATCTAATTTGATCTATGTTTTAATCTAATTTTTAAATTATTGGTGCCAAAGACTGGTATTCTGTTGACATTCAGACCAATATGGAGCTCCCTGTCTCCCAGTCATCATCTGCTATGTAGGAAGTGAACAACAACAACAAATTATTATTGACCTAAGTAGGATAGATCTTAAACAATAGACTTCTTTTTGATTATTTGCATTTTCCCCACCCCTCTGATAACCAAGGATAGTAAAAGCTGATGTTTGGCAATACAGCGTTTAAGAGATGCCAAATTTAATTATTTTTTATTTGTGATTATGTTGTCTAAAGGTGCTTAAAGTGCTTTGGGATTATTTTTGGTTTCCTGAATGTGTGTCTGAGCTCAGCTGAGACAGTGCAGAGGCTGTGCCACGGGAATGGAGGGGGGCGAGGAGGCAGAGGTGGATAAACTCAGGTCTATTTTGCAGTAGGCCTTGGAGGTCTTGCTGAATTGTGGAGCTCTGTCTAATAGCCAGTGCAATCTCAGATCATCTTCCTTGGTGCTTGCCTGAAAGTCTTAGGACTTGATATTTTAAATTGCCTTTGTCAGAACAATTTATGGCTTTGAGTCTTTGTACATGGCATGTTTGAAAGGCTCCTGGGCTTCATTGCTCTTAAGCTTTATCTATACCCATTTGAAGGATCTTGCTAACTTGGCTATGGTGGGGGACAGAGGTCGGCCACTCAGATGGATGGCTGTGTGTGCTGGTCTGGCCTGGCTTGGCTCCTCTGCATGAACATACCCCGGAGGCTGGGGAAAGGATACAGCTGGCCAGAGGCTCTTGTCCCTCATCTTCCATCCTCTCCGATGCAGGTGGCTCAGTGACTGCTGTCCAGCCCAAGGGAACGCTGCACAAGATCCAGGTGCTCAGCCCAGAGAGAATGTTCTCTATTGAAAACAAGTTGTGAACACGGCCCTTCGAAGCCAGTCGCTGTGAGTCCTTCTGTTATTTGGAAAAAGACCATGTCAAATGTCTAACAAAAGTGTTTAAACAGTCCCTCTCCTTTTTGGTGATTTGTGTAGGAAAAGAAGGTTAAATCTGGTGTCTGGTATTCTTACAGAACACTAAGAGAACATATAACTGGATATAGATGACCAGATAAATGTTGGAAAATATAACTAAAAGTTACAAAATAAGGGTCTTCTTATTTAAAATCCCTTCAACTAGAAGGATGTTTTGTATTTTGAGAAGGAAGTTGGCACCGCAAAGTAGGGACAAAATGTAAATAATGAAGAAATTTCTAGCACCATCATTGTTGCCTAAAATGGATGGGAGCTTAAAAAGGGCAGAATGCTTTCGCTTTAAACCATGTCATTTCCAGAGTAACTTAAAATAGCAAAACACAAACTTTAAAATTCTAATCTTTCAAAAAGATTTAATTAGAAAAGCATAAGAAAACTTTAGGAAAAAAATAAGTTAATTTTAATTAACACAGTTAATCTAAAATTAAACAGTTTCATAGCTATTCTTGACTTCTTCCTTTTGGAAAACTACTTTTAAAAACAAATACAGCACAGTTAACAGGTTTAATTAAGTTTAAAAAGACTGCTATTTTCTGTAACATGATAGATATTTGCCTCAGCTTTGTGAATTAGAGGTTATATCCAGGCCTTCCATTGTGAACTCATTTATATATGACAGTTATTTAAAATTTGATTACTGAGTATATCACACAATTGCAATAACAGTGTTAATAACTTGATCCCGTAGCTGCAGGATTTGCAACCGACTCTGACGATGCTCACTGCCCTAAGGCCAGAGGCTGCTCATTTATTTCACCATATTTAAATCAATTTCAGAGGCAGTCAGACAATAAATTGTGTGTCCATCTCTGGTAATAAAATTGGCACCTCAAACAGTAGAGGCTTGTACTAAGATGCCGCAGCCCTCCGTTCCTCTTTATATCATCGCTGGCAGGGAATAAAAAAGGCGCATGAATGTAAAGTAACGATCTTTTTCTGCTCTCTTGTTAGGTACTGTTTTACCATGTATAGTTGAGCCCCAACTTTTTCAGCTTCTGTAAAGCTCTCACTGCTTGAGGGGAATTCTTTTGTCTGGGCAGCGGAACAAGATAACCGACTTAATCTTCCTAGTAACACGTGAGTCGCCATGTATCATTTTAATCTGCAAAACACTTGGGCTGAGTAGTGTCACATGCTGATTTCACTTTTCTATGAGAAAGTGACTCCCTGGCTCAATGATGGATTGCTTGTTCTCTTTAAACAACAGTCAAGATGGTGAATGCCCTGGGGTGATAGACAGAGTGTGCAATGAGGATGGGGGCAAATCTGATGGCCCGGTTCAAGTTCACCTGACAAAGCAGGAGCAGTCTGCAAGCAGCATTCGAGAAAGGATTATTCACACTGGCATTCTATTTTTGAATGCATGTTTCTCCTCGCGCAGCTGCAAAGCTGCCTCACACTGAAGGTTTATGCACCATAATAAAGAGATTTATTTTTTTTCCCCCTCACTCTCTCTTGCTTCTTACACTTTACACCTAGTTTCTACTGAACTGCTCAGACAGAGGACATCTGTATATCCAAACCACACAGAATAAACATTATCTTTAAAACAATAGCTGTGCTAAAAGGCATTCCTGATGTCTGAAGGGACAAAGATTAAGAGTCTCCATAAGTTGAGCTCAACTTCTGAAACTTATATAAGTATTGTCATTTCACAAACCTACGTGTGCAAAACACTACAATAAAAACGGAATTATTTTGTTCTAATTTAGAAATATGATAGTGGGATTTTCCTAAAAATAACTTGCAAAATTTCTAATTTCCCTTTTGCTATGAGAATAAATATTAAAGCTGGGGTGAAGAAATAAGAAAAAATTAAATAAAAGGAAGCAAAATATATTTCTTTATAAATTAGAGGTGAACCGAGGAAATTCTGTTTCTCTTCCTTTCTAACTTTCCATCCTTCTATCTATCCATCCACTTATCTACCTACCCATATCCCATCTTGTTGCAGAAGGCTTTTCTGAAGCTTTAGGAAATGCAGATGTTTTAATGTTTGTTGTTAAGACACAAATCCTTATGGCCTCTTGCCTTATGTAGCAAGAGTTAGTCAGCTATCTAAATGCATAGAATTATCAATGGCATCTCATATTCATTATTCATTCATTTGAAGAAAAATGTACTAAGCACAAACTGTTAAGCAGATACTCAAATAAGCAAGTGCCAGGGGTATAAAGATGTTCCAGACCTGGTTCAGACAGGTGAAATAGACAGAGTTATCGCCAAGATGGGCTCCCAAGATCCCTGCCTCCACATTGTATCAAAGGTGGCTTATGTGACCAATAGAATATGGTAGACATGATGATCTGTCACTTCTGAGGTTAGGTTATAAAAGACATGTAGCTTTTAATTCTCTCTTCTTTGAATTTTTTACTCTGGGTAACATTATCCTATGGATAGGCCCACCTGGTAAGGAACTTAGGCCTCTGTCCAATAGACAGTGGGGAACTGAGACCTCCTACCAATAGCCAGGTGAGTGACCTTGGACGCAGATCCTTAACTCTCAGTCAAGCCTTCAGGTGACTGCAGCCCCAGCTGACATTTTGATTACAATCTTAAGACAAACTGTGAGCTAGAAACACTTAGCTAAGCCACTCCTGAATTTCTGATCTGCAGAAACTGTGAGAGAATAAACAAATGTTTGTTGTTTTAACCCTCTAAGTCTTGGGATAATTTATCATTCCGTAATAGATAAGTAATGCAACAGATAATTATAGTACAATTATAATAACTGTGTAATATGATAGTTACACAGTTATTATAGGAGAACAAAGACCAGGCACTTTGCCTAGGCTGGAGTGGAGAGAGAGAAGGTGAATGTGATGGTTAAGGTTGTGTGTTGACTTGTCTGGGCCATGATTCTCAGTGGTTTGGCAGTTATGATGTAGTTTGGTAGCTAGGTAATAATGTAATCTCGTCCTTGATAAGATCTGTTATGAGCAGCCAATCAGTTGAAATGGAGTTTCCTTGGGGGTGTGGCCTGCATCCAATATAGGTGGACTTTCTGGCAAAGCTCATGGGCTCTTGCTTACTCTGGATCCTGCACCTGGCTCCTGTTCATCTGACCTCTGGTTCTTTCTTTTGAGCTAGCAGCTTACCTGCCAATTTTGGGGTTCGTCAGCCTCCACAGCCTGTGAGCAAGAGGCCTGCTGTCTGATCTGCCAATCTTGGGTTCACCTGCCCCTGCAGCTAAGTGAGACAGGAGAAGCCTTTCCAACCTCTAGAATTGTGTGAGCCATTTCCTTGATATAAATTTCTCTCTCTCTATGTATACATTTATCCGCTTCACTGGTTTTGCTTCTCTAGAGAGCCCAGCCTAAGACAGGGAATAAAAAAATGCCAAGAAAGATTTCTTGAAGGAGTTGTCAGTTGAGTGAATCTTAAAGGATGGCAAAGTGTTGTGTAGGATTTATTTTAGAAAATTAAGAGAGAGATATTCAGGTTTGACATGCATAAACTAGTTTATTGAAAGATAGTCCAGGCAAGGCATCGAAGGAAGACTTTATAACATTCATTTAAAACCAGTGAATTAGAATTAACAATTACAATGTTAGTTCAATGGTTAAAGTCCAGATCTTTAGATTCCAGGCTTTTCCCTTTAACAAGAGGTCTGAGGAGGAAGGCTTAACCACAGCTAGAACTTGAAGGACATCCCTCGTAGCTAGGATTTAAGGTTGGTGGTGGCAGACAGAGTCTCAGTTCCATCTCTGCCTTCTCTCAGTGAGTAACCAGAAATTTAGGGTTTGTATGTGAGTTTGTCACCTTGGCTTCATATAATAACGGCTAGTGTGATGTTAAAGACTCATATGTTATATTTTTTCTCCAGGGTTAGACATTAGCTGAATGACACATTTTTTTCCTGAAGGTTTGAGATTAGGGAGGTTATGTCTCAAGGCTAGTTTACAAAGATTAACTATGTTATGTCTTCTTTTATCACAGTATGACAGGCCAAAGTCAACTTAAAGGTTGTTTACCACATTCTTCACATACTTCTATGTTTCTAATGTCTAAGTTCAGAAATTTTCTAATTAACTTTCTTATGATTTCAGGTTTCTAACTGACACTATAAGCAATTCAGTGTTTCTAGGGAGAAAACTGTAAGAATGGAAGTAGTGATGGGCTGAAGAGGAAAGCCCCCTATGCTAGTCTACTAATTTGGACTTCCTATTAGAAAAGGCAACCATTTTAATTTTTATTAAATACTGTTTTTTTTAGTATAAGTAATACAGGCTTATTGCAGAAACTTTGGTAAAACATAAATGATAAAGAAGAAAAGAAAATCCACTACCACAAATTCTCTAGCCAGAGATATATACAATAAACATTTTAATATATTATTTTTTAAAATTCACGTATACATACATATAGAAGTTAGGATCAAAGTGTAAAAGCTGTTTTGTGTATTACTTTTTTACTTCAAAATTCACATGTAATTAAATATGTTTTGAAAATATATGATTTCAATGGATGAGTATTTAGCCATGTGGATGAATTAACATACACAAATTATTTAAATCATTTTATTTTTTCCAGAAAGGCTGTAATAAATTGCATTCCCATGATCCGTTAGAAGAGTTTCTAATAACTCATATATTTCCAGAAATGAGAGTTACCTTTTAACATATTTGAAATTTTATGGATAAAAATCATATTCACTTTCTATGAATTCTCTGTTCACATCCTTTAACTGTATTTTTTTCTATTTGCCTTTTAGTGTTTTTTGGTAGGGCCATGGCATGATAAGATTTGTATTTAATATATCACCAGTGTCTCTGAGGAGGGTATGGGGAAAGGCAGGAGGTAGGAAGCCAGGGAAGTAAAAGATCATGAAAACCTCAATTAAGTTTCTGATCATACAGACAAAGAGAAAGATGGGAATTCAATATGGTCTAAACAGAAACACTCAGCAGAAAATTTTCACGGATTCACATCTTCCATAACCTACTTGCCTAGGTGCTTTTGTATTCTGTAGTCTCACTTGTTACCACAGATAAACTGTCTATGATTTGGCCTAAAGCCATTCCCTCCACTCCTGTCTTGAATTCCACCCGATTGCCTGTTCAAGGGCATTGCGCCAACAATTCTCTTTTCTATTTCCCCTAAATCATCTTTTTTTTTTCATTCTCTCTGTATCTTTCCCATCAATATGCTGTAATTTCTTCCATCTTAAGAAAAATCCCATCTTTCTCTTTACCCCACTTCCCCAACTACATACTGCCTGATTTTTTTGTTCCTTGTTGCAGCTAAAACTGCTCAGAGTGGTTTATACTTTCTAATTCTTTTTCTCCTTTTCTCTCTTAAATCCTTTGTGGTGGTCACATCTTAAAGTAATCCCCAACGACTCACACCCTTGTTTATTCCCCTTCCCTTGAGGGTGGATGAAACCTGTGACTTGCTCTAACCAATAGAACATGGCAAAGACTTCATCTTAGTCTACTGGAAAGGGATAGAGATGCCCTCCTGCTGGTTTTGATGAAGCCAACAACCATGTTGTGAGAAGGTCACATGGCAAGGAACTGTAGGCAACCTCTAGTCGCTGAGAGTGGCTCCCAGTTGACAGCCTACAAGAAAATCAGGACCCCAGTCCTATATCTGTTGTTTTTGTCAGATGCCATTGAATCAGCTCCAACTCACAGCAACCTTATGTATAAAAGAATGAAACACTTCCTAGTCCTATGTCATCTTCATGGTCATTGGTATGTTTGACTCCATTGTTGAGTGAATCCATCTTATTGAGGATTTCCCTCATTTTCACTGACTTTACCAAACATAACGTTGTTTTCTAGCAATTGGTTCTTTCCGATAACATGTCAAAAGTAAGTGAGCTGAAGTCTCTCCATCCTCACTTCTAAGGAGTATTCTGGTTGTATTTCTTCTAAGACTGATTTCTTTTATCTTTCTGACAACTGTAAGGAGATGAATTCTGCCAGCAGCCTTAGTAAGCTTGGAAGTAGATTCCACCCTAGTCAAGCCTCCAGATGAGAACACAGTATGGCCAACACCTTTGCTGCAGCCTTATGAGACCCTGAGTACAGAACCAGTTAAGCTGTGCCCTGACTCCCGACCCATGGAAAGTGTGAGACAATAAACGTGTTATTTCAAGTTGCCAGTTTTGGTAACTTGTTATGCAGGAACAGAAAACTAATAGACCTTTCCATTCAGTCTTTTGCCTCCACCACTTAACTAAATCTGCTCAGATCAAGGTCACCGATGACCTCCTTTTTATAGAATTCAATAGTCAGTTCCAAGTCTTCATCTTACTCTTCTATCAGCAGCATTTGACACAGTTAATCATTCCCTACTTGATTAATTTTCTTCACTTGACCGAGAATATTCCCTCTCCCTCATTATCTAGAACCCACACTAGATATATGTTGAACTTTCTTTTTTCTTCCACATCTCTTGTTCTCTCTCTCTCTCTCTCTCTTTTTTTTTTTTTTTGTATTTTCCATGTATTTATCTTTCTTCTGCATTTTGGCTAGTTTCTCCAGATCTCTCTTCATTTCAGTAATTCTTTCTTGAACTATGCCTAATCTATTGTTTAACATTTCCATTAAATTATAAATTTCAATGACTATATTTTTCATTTTCTAGAAAGTCAATTTAGTTCTATGTAAACCAATCTGTTCTTTTCTATATTTACATAAAGCTTAAAAATATTCAAAAAACAATACTATGTAAGTATTTTATTATTGTGCAACATAGAAATGTATAGTGTGTAGCAACATTAAATAAAAGTAAATGTGTAACAACATTAAGGGTGTCATGGATTGAATTATGTCCCCCCCAAAATGTGTGTATTAACTTGGTTAGGGCATGTTTCCCAGTATTCTGTGGCTGTCCTCCATTTTGCGATAGTAATTTCATTTTAAAGAGCATTAGAGTAAGATTGTAACACTCTTACCAGGTCACATCCCTGACTCAATGTGAAGGGGGTTTCCCTGGGGCGTGGCCTGCACCACCTTTTGTCTCTCAAGAGGGAAGCTAGCAGAGAGGGGGGACATTATACCACCAGGAAAGCAGTCCTGGGGGCAGAGCCTGTCCTTTGGGCCTGAGGTTCCTGCGCTGAGATGCTCCCAGACTGATGACAAAGACCTTCCTCCAGAGCTGACAGAGAAAGAAAGCCTTCCCCTGGAGCCAGCACCCTAAATTTGGACTTCTAGCCTACTGGATTGTGAGAGAATAAACTTCTCTTTGTTAAAGACATCCACTTGTGGTATTTCTGTTATAACAGCACTAAATGACTAAGACAAAGGGCAATGATGTTTTTCTTACTTTCTGGTACAGCAAGGAATCCTAGGCTCATTTCGTAGATTTTCAACTTCGGGCCTGGAGTCAGTCATTACTTCAAAGAGCCTGGTTCCTTTTATTGGAGAATGATATTCAGAGACCACAGTATGAGTACAAAGGGCACTCAATGACACTGGGTTTTTTTCACTTCTAAGACCTTTTCAGTGGAGAGTTGAAATTACGTATGAATATTTTCTCTCTGTTTTCAGATAGATAGCTAAATAGAGGATAGATGTAGACACAAACATATATACATAGAGAGAGAGGGAGAGAAATGATGTTATGAGCCTGCACCAATATTTCCAAATTAAAGATTCATAGTTTGTATTTCTTTGAATTTATAATTAAATATTTTCCTCTTATGCTATATTGATTCTTAGTATTAACATATTGACTTTTCTTTATCCTATTTTTTAAATACTATTGTAGTTTTGTTATACTATATTTGTAATAGTTTAAAAATATCAATACCAGTTGTTGTTAGGTACATTGAGTTGGCTCTGACTCATAGCATGCTTATGTACAACAGAACAAAACACTACCCGGTCTTGCACTATCCTCACAATTGTTGCTATGTTTGAGCCCATCTCGTTGAGGGTCTTCCTCTTTCTCACTGACCCTCTACTTTATCAAGCATGATGTCCTTTACCTGGGACTGGTCCCTCCTGATAACATGTGCAAAGTATGTGAGATGAAGTCTTGCCATCCTTGCTTCTAAGGAGCATTCTGGCTGTACTTCTTCCAATACCAGTAGTATTACTAAAATAAGACAACCGAATACAGTTTAAGGTGTTAACGCTTATATTTTATCTATAGATTATTTGAATTTTATACATATACAATCATATCATTTGTGAATAATGAGTTTTATTTCTTCCTTTCCAATTCTTACCATTTAGTTCTTTTCCTTACATTTTTTTTTGTACTGACTAGAATCCTTGTTTCAATATTAATTATGATAACTTATAAGAACCCTTTATCAGATTGAGAAAGTTTCTTTTGTGTCTAGTTTGCTAACAGATTTTTATTACTTACTGATTTTGAATTTTATTAAACTATCTTTATATATCTTTTGAGGCTATAATATGATTCATCCTCTTTATTTGCTAATAGGATGAACTATATATATTTTAAAATTTCTTCAATAAACTTGTGTTAGTTTGGGTCCTCCAAGAAGCAGATATCAAGAAAGTATAAGACATGTAAGAGATTTATTGGGAGAAATGACTGTAAAGCACAAACAGGAGGAAACAAGGGAAGGCAGTGCAATAATGATACAGGTCTAACACCCATGAAAGGAGAGAAGGAAGGAAACAGGGTTGGGCTGGAGAGTCTCAGACTGAAGCACAGTTTTAAAAAAGGCTTTGTCAGGCCAATAAGAATTCTTTGAGCCACAGTAACCTATTAGAGGTGTTCTGAGACTAGTACCTGCGACATGCTTAGTCATTGGCTGAGAGCAGACTAAGGGAAAGCATAGCTTCAGCACAGGCACAGTGGTGGATACAGAGGGATGAAAGCTGGGCTATCAGTCAACTATACTCCCCATTGCAGCAGATCTGAATAGTGAATTTTCACGGCCACCACAGTCTACTCCTTGTACCATATAGATTTACTTCTCTACATAGGCTTGGGAAAGAGCTCTTATATGGTTTTCTGGAGAGAAACTTACAAGACAGAGTTTGTGAGATAAGCCAATTCTCTTGATGCAGTTATTCTTTAGGAACGCAATTGGTACTCACTTTCTCCCTCATCAACTATCCATTATAAATTTCTCTTACCCTCAACTATTATCTTAGAAAGTCTTGTTGGCTTACATGGTGGTGTGACTCAAACCTCCATATATGAAGGGTCTGAATACTTGATAATTATGCCCTTCTCAGTTTAGGGTGGCTGCACATATCTGTTCATAATTGTAGTTGGGGCAAGGGAGTACCAGGAGGTACCCAACTGGATTGCCCAGGTTTCACATGCATTCCTCCCAGACTCCATGTATAAAATTGCTCTACCTCCTCCTTCTGATTAGAATCAATTGCTCCTGTCAAGATAGTGGTTCTTATTCCCACCTGCTGGTTCCAGAGCACAAAGGAGTCCAAAATAGTTTGTAGTTCATGCTGTGTCCTTTTGAAAAAGTGCATCCCTTTTGGGGGTCAGAATCTCCAACCCTGTCCAAGTCCAGAGTAGTGGAAAGCACAAAGTACTTCAGTGCATCATTGAGAATCATGGTAAGTGCGACTACTATTGCTCCTACCCCTAACTCACACACCTATTTGTTCATATTATTGGGGGCACAGTGCTATATACTGCATCCTGGAAGATGCAACGTCATCCTTTCAGAGTATTACCTCCAAGCCAGTGCTCCAGCTGATTCTAACAGCTATTCCAGTACTATATGATGTCAGCTGCTTCCAGGGGTGCTTATGTGATATAAATATTGGATCTCATGGTCATTGTCTTAGTTATCTACCGCTATAACAGAAATACCACAAGCAGATGGCTTAAACAAAGAGAAATTTATTCTCTCACAGTCTAGTAAGTTACAAGTCCAAATTCAGGGTGTCAGCTCCAGGGGAAGGCTTTCTCTGTCAGCTCTGGAGGAAGTGTTACCAATTGCCATTCTGACGCAAAGGGTCCTTGTCTTTTCCCGAGTAATAAGACACACAGAAGACAAACTTTATCTTCAGCAAGCCTTATTTTGCTTGAGTCAAGCAAAAGGAGTCAGCGAGGATCTAAGCCTCTTCAAAAGACTGACTCAAAAAGGAAAGCAAGGCTAAGGCTTATATGGGTTTGGTGGAGACAACAGAGTAATGAATATTTAGCGGGCTTCTTTCAAGGGGTGGGTACTTCTCAGAATGGTGGTGTATGCTAATTAGGTTGCGCATGCATCTGGAATCTAAGATGGAATCCATTGATATTCAAGATGGAGTCCTCTGGCAGCCCTTGGCATCATTATGGGATATAGCGCAAGCGCATTTGATCCTCTGCGCTACATCACCATCTTCGGAGGGCTAAGGAACGTTAAACAGTGGTCACACTTTGTTCTTCTGTGCACGCGGAGCCTGTAAAGGAGGAGGGGACTAGAAAAACACTAAGAAGGAGATAGTAATTCATGGGTTGTTTCAATCTTATGTTGATAGGGTGGGTTCCTGTTTACCCAAATTCTAGGTGGTAATCTTTTAACACCTCTTTTCTTCCACCAGCACAGTTAACCCTATCTGTCTCAAGATAGGGTGTGGTTCCTGTTTACCCAACTTCTAGAAGATAACCTTTTAACAGCTCTTTTGTTCCACCAGTACAGTTAACCCTGTCTGTCTCAATGGTCCTTGTCCTCAATCTTCCCCTGGTTGAGGAGTTTCTCAGGCCCAGGGACCCCGGTTCCAAAGGACGAGCTCTGGTCCCAGTGCTGCTTTCTTGGTGGTATGAGGTCCCCAACTTTCTGCTTGCTTCCCTTTCCTTTTATCTCTTGAGAGATAAAAGGTGGCGCAGGTCACAGCTCAGGGAAACTCCCTTTACCTTGGATCAGGGAGGTGACCACAATACTGGGAATCATGGCCTAACCAAGTTGATACACATATTTTTGGGGGGACATAATTCAATCCATGACAGTCATGAACCCACTCCTGTACACCTTTTATTGTACTGTGGGTCCCCTGGTTGGATACTATGTTGTGTGGGATTACGTGTCTATGGGCCACGTATTCCATTAGTGTACAGATAGTGGGCTGGCTGAGGCTCTGCAGGCAGAAAAGCACGCCCATATCCAGAATAAGTGTCTGTTCTTATGAGGATGAACCACTGGACTTTTCAGGGTGGAGGATACCCAATGTAGCTGATTTTCCGTAAAGCGGCCAATTGGCCTCCTTGAGGATTAATGCCACATCAGGGACCCAGCATTTGTGTCTGTTGTTGACAGGTTGACTATTCAGAGGTAGCAGTAACTATATTGGCCTTAGTATGTAGACATTCATGTTGTTGGCCTAGATATAGTTTGCCTTTTGCACTATAACCACTTTGTTCATGTTCCCATTGTGCCAGATCTGGGATGACTGATGGTGAAGGCTGGCTAATGTCAACTTGTTGAGTCACTTTGTCTACTTGGTTGTTTAGTGACTTGTGCATGGTGGGTGCTTTCTGGGGAGCATTAGCTTGTGATACAAAAATTTTCACATTTTCTGCTCACTCCCTTATGTTCATACACATATATCTACTCCACAGCTCCTTGTCTCTGATCTTCCACTTTTTTAACGTCCATTCACCTGACCAAACATCTAGGCCTTTGGCCACTGCCAAAGAATCTATATTCTTAGCTCTGGCTACTATTTCATCCACAAAAATTGGATTATTATGTTATAGCTCCTCCCATTGGGAAGGTTTTCCCATCTCACTATCTCTCCAGTCCCCCTTTAAGTGTAGCTGTAATGTCATTATGTTCATTTTTGTCTTGCACATACTTTAAAATTGATCTGCTACCACTCATCTGTCAGTTTGTCATCCAGTGGCGGCTTGTGTGTTGCTATGATGCTGGAAGCTACGCCACCAGTATTTCAAATACCAGCACAGTCACCCATGGTGGATAGATTTCAGCAGAGCTTGCAGACTAAGGCAGATTGGGAAGAAGGACCTGGTGATCTACCTCTGAAAAAATTGGCCAGTGAAAATCTTATGGACAGCAGCAGAACATTGTCCGACAGAGTGCCAGAAGATGAACCCCTCAGGTTGGAAGGCACTCAAAATACAACTTGGGAAGAGCTGCCTCCTTAAGTAGAGTTGGCCTTAATGACATGGATGTAGTAAAGCTTTTGGGACCTTCATTTGCTGATGTGGCAAGACTTAAAATGAGAAGAAACAGCTGCAAACATCCATTAGTAATTGGAATTTGGAATGTATGAATTATGAATCAAGGAAAATTGGAAGTAGTCAAAAATGAAATGGAATGTTTAAAAACTGATAACTTAGGCATTAGTGAGCTTAAATAAACTGGTATTGGCCATATTAAATCAGATAGTCACATGGTCTATTATGCCAGGAATGACAGATTGAAGAATGGTGTTGCATTCATCATCAAAAATGACATTTCAAGATCTACCCTGAAGTACAATGCTGTCAATGGTAGGAAAATATCCATAGGCCTGGAAGGAAGACAAGTTAATACAACTATTATTCAAATTTATGCACAAACCACTAATGCCAAAGATGAAGAAATTGAAGATTTTTACCAACTTGTGCAGTTTGAAATTGATCAAACATGCAATGCAATTGATAATTAATAATTACAGGTAATTTGAAAAGAAAAGTAAGAAGCAAAGAAGAAGACTCGGAGTTGAAAAATACAGCCTTGGTGATAGAAATGATGCCGGCGATCGTGCGATAGAATTTTGCAAGATCAACTACTTATTCATTGGAAATATCTTATTTCAGCAACATAAACAGAGACATTTTTTTTTTATACACATGGACCTTGCTGGATGGAATACACAGGAATCAAACTGACTACCTCTGCGGAAAGAGTCGATGGAGAAGCTCAGTATCATCAGTTAGAACAAGGCCAGGGGTCAACTACAGAGCAGACTATCAGTTGCTCATATGCAAGCTCAAGTGGAAGCCGAAGAAATTTAAAACAAGTCCACAAGGGCCAAAGTATGACCTTAAGTACATCCCACCTGAATTGAGAGGCCATCTCAAGAATAGATTTGATGCACTGAACATTTATGACCAAAGACCAGATGATTTGTGGGATAACATCAAGGATATCATACATGAAGAAAGCAAAAGCCATTAAAAAGTCAGAAAAAAAAAAAAAAAGACCAAAATGGATGTCAGAAGAGACTCTGAAACTTGCTCTTGAACGTAGAGCAGCTAAAGCAAATGGAGGAAATGATGACGTAAAGGACTTGAACAGAAGATTTCAAAAGGGCAGCTCGAGAAGACAAAGTAAAATATTATAATGAAATGTGCAAAGACCTGAAGTTAGAAAACCAAAAGGGAAGAACATGCTTGGCATTTCTCAAGCTGAAAGAATTGAAGAAAAAATTCAAGCCTCGAATTAACAATATTGAAGGTTTCCATGGGCAAAAAAGTTAATGACTCAGAAAGCCTCAAAAGAAAATTGAAGGAATACACAGAGTCACTGTACCAAAAAGAACTGGTTGACACTCAACTATTTCAGGAGATAGAAAACGATCAAGAACTGATGGTACTGAAGGAAGAAGTCCAAGATGCAAAGACGGCATTGACAAAAAACAAGGCTGCAGGAATTGATGGAATATCAGTTGAGATGTTTCAACAAGCAGAAGCAACGCTGGAAGTTCTCACTGGTCTATGCCAAGAAATTTGGAAGGCAGTTACTTAGCCAACTGACTGGAAGTGATCCATATTTGTGCCCACTCCAAAGAAAGGTTATCCAACAGGATGGGATAATTTTTGAATAATATCATTAATATCACTTGCAAGTAAATTATGCTGAAGATAATTGAAAAATGGTTGCAGCAGTACACTGATAGGGAACTGCTGAAAATTCAAGCCAGTTTCAGAAGAGGACGTGGATTGAGGGATATCATTGCTGATGTCAGGTGTGTCTTGGCTGAAAGCAAAGAATACCTGAAAGACATTTATCTGTGTTTTATTGACTATGCAAAGGCATTAGACTGTGTGGATCATAACAAATTACGGATAACATTGCGAAGAATGGGTATCCCAGAGCACTTATTTGTGCTCATGTGGAAACTGTACTTAGACCAAGAGGCAATTGTTCAAACAGAACAGGGAGATACTGTATGGTTTAAAATCAGGAAAGGTGTGTGTCAGGGCGGTATCCTTTCACCAGAGTTATTCAATCTGTATGCTGAGCAAATAATCAGAGAAGTTGGACTCTAGGAAGAAGAATGTGGCATCAGGATTGGAGGAAGACTCATTAACAAACTGTGATATGCAGATGATACAACCTTGCTTGCTTAAAAAGAACGAAGAGGACTTGAAGCACTTACTGATGAAGATCAAAGACTACAGCTTTCAGTATGGCTTGCAGCTTAACATAAAGAAAACAGAAATCCTCACGACCGGACCAATAAGCAACATCATTATAAACGGAAGACTGAAGAAGAATTGACACCTTTGAATTATGGTGTCGGCGAAGAATATTGAATATGCCATGGACTGTCGGAACAATGAACAGATCTATCTTGGAAGAAGTACAGCCAGTATGCTCTTTAGAAGTGAGGATGGCGAGACTTGGTCTCGCCTACCTTGGACATGGTATCAGAAGGGACCAGTGCCTGGAGAAAGACATCATATTTGGTAAAGCAAAGGGTCATTAAAAAAGAGGAAGACCCTCAACAAGATTGAGTAACATAGTGGCTGCAACACTGGGCTCAAATATAGCAATGATTGTGAGGATGGCTCAGGACCAGGCAGTGTTTCCTTCTTGTGTGCATGGGGTTGCGTGGAGTCAGAACCTACTGGAAGGCACCCACCAACAAGAAGTTTTTTCTCTTCCTTCAGGGAGTCATATGGTGCAAACTGGGAAAGCATGGCTGATGCAACTGTGGTGGTTGGTGTGGATGTGTGGGATAGCTGCTGATGCATCTTATTTGTGACCTTTAGAGACTTCTGCTCCAGACTTCTGAGGTCCATACTACAGTCGTGAGTTTACCACAAGTCCTGGATGTCTCAATAGGGTGTTAAATCCCATGTCTTAAGTAAGTACCTCAGGGGTTGTTCTGTTTTTCTTTGTGCCTTGTTTTCCTTTTTTTGCCTGTTTGCAATCTCTGGACGTGGCAAGCAGGGCGGCAAAGCTCCAGCTAAAGTGGGTCTGCAGCTTCCTGTGGGGCGTGTGCACCGCTTGCTCCACAAAGGTAACCTCGTGGAGCCTTCCTGCCGCGCTGGTCCGCTGGTGTACCTGGCGGCAGTGCTGAAGTACCGGACCGCGGAGATCCTGGAGCTGGCGGACAACTCGGCCCACAATAAGATGCGCATTGTGCCACGCCGCCGGTAGCTGGCCATCCGGAACAACAAGGAGCTCAACAAGCTGCTCGGCTGCGTCAAGATCTCGTAGGGCAGCGTCCTGCCTAACAGCCAGGCTGTGCTGCTGCCCAAGACCAAGAGCCACCACAAGGCCAAGGGCAAGTAATATGACACTTGTATGCGCTTCAGGAAACACTTCAAACCCACAGACCCGTTTCAGAGCTCCTCTCCGCCCCACCCACCCCACACCATTTCAAAAGATGAGCTAAGGTCCTCTGTTATGAAGGAACAGAAAATACAAAGATTTCAAAAGAGAGATGCTAGGATCCGAAGTGTCTGCCAAGCCTACCAACTCTAAGAAATTAATGGGATGGACAGCTTCAGCAATCCTATCTCACTGACGATTCTGCACCTGCAAATTGTTTCCTATTAAAAACTTACTCTGCATTAGGGAAGAAGGGAAGGGGAGGGGAGGAGAGAGGAGGGAAGGGAAGGGGAGGAAGAACCTCAAGTCAATGAATTCTTGCTCATCCAGTAATACGTTCTGGATCCCTCGGTAAAAACTAAGCACCAAGCACAATCAAAATCCAACCAAAGGGGTATTTCCCTACCTCTTGCCATTACATACTAGCTTATTTTTGTACTTCCTTCTAGGTATAATCTCTTTCCTCCATCTTCAGTTTCAGCATATCTCCAACTGGAGGATGCTGGTGTTTAACCCTAGCCTGGCAGCCAGGATAGAAGGTGCGGGCAGCTCTGGAGACAGGCATCTGCTGCCTTCTGGGCAAGACCTCTGAAGCATCCTCCAGCATGGGAGAAGTACTAGCTCCTTCTGGTGATTGTGAGCCAACTTTGAAAGATCTGCAAATTTGGGGGTGGGTTGCAGAGCCAAAATCCTTCCAGATTTCCTCATCCTATATTCCAGGATCCTGGGTTTTCTTAACCAGATCCCTTACCTTAGCTTAACAGAACTGCTTTAGGTGAGTATTTAAGTGTCTCTGGAATTCTACAACTCTAATTATCAATGTCTAAGTCGCCTCCTCAGCTATGTGCACTCTCCATAGCAGAAGATAAGGACCTCTGTGTAAACTATCAATAGTGCTTTACGTAGAAGCCCTCTGGCTTTCACACATAGGCTTTAAATGCTTTTTAATGGTTCTCAGTTTCTCATTGTCCCTCTGCAGGGAATCATACACTTAGTAGTAAATATTCAATTTTGCTGCTGTTCTACTATTGCACCTTATACATATTTCAAATTTCTGAATCATTGTTCCTGCAAGGGCATTTCCCTCCACCAGAATTTTCCTAGGTTACCACCATTAAAATCTTTTAAGTGCGAGGTACCATCTGTGCCCCACATATCATTCAGGATGAATGTCTTCTTTACCCACCAGGTGGTAAGTGAGTCAGTTCCCAAAACCCATATTACCATCTGTTTTCTTGGACCACTTCTGGTACACCTATGCTAACTTGGGTCCCCTGAGAAACAGATGCCAAGATGGAATGAGATATGCAAGAGATTACTAAGTAGGGAGAGCCTTCAGGGCAGATACAGGTCCGACTCCTGTGAAAGGAGAAAAGGAAGAAAGAAGTATTTGAAATGAAGAGTTTTAGACTGCAGCACAGCTCTAAGAAAGTTTGATGGAAGTTGATGGACAGTTCTCGAGCCAAAGTAACCTGTTAGAGGGGTCTCACATCCCACAAGAAGGGCTGGCACTAGTAGCCCATTGAGTTCAGTCATTGGGAGTAGTCTGGGGCAAGTGGGGCCTTGGACATGGTAGAGGATCCATCACGGTGGTAGCTGGGCCTATTAGTCAACTACGTTCCCTGAAACAGATCTGAGTGATATATTTTCATAGCTCCCCACAACTGAACTTGGTGATGATGTATTTGCCTATTTACATATTGATTGATTTGGTTTGCTAATTTTTTTTCAGGACTTTTGAAAAATATATTTTGGTGTTATTAGCATAATTACTTCATTAAATATTTGGTATAATTTACCAGTGAAGTCTGTTATCTGGGCCTGGAGTCTTCTTTATGTTAAAAAATTCAATAATTTGATTTCTTTAATAGAAACATTATAAATATATTTGTCTGTTTTGGAAAGTTATATTTTTAAAGGTACTTATACATAGCACTTAAAATTCTAAAATATTGGCATAAAATAGTTCATAATGTCTTTATATTATCTTTTTTTATATCTGCAGGAGCTATAATGTCTCGTTTTTTTTCTTTCCTGACATTGGCGACCTCTCTTTTTTTCTCTTGGTAAGTCTTACCATGGGTCTATTAATTTTATTAATCTTTCAAAAAACTCAGTTTTAGCTCTATCTTGGAATAAATCTAAAAAGATGTGTGCTAGATTTACGTAAAGAAAACTTTAAAATTGTATAAAGGTACACACAAAAAAAGGTACACTGGGCAGTGTTTCATTCTGTTGTACATGGGGTTGCTATGAGTCAGAATAGACTCAATGGCACCTAACAACAACAACACAAAGAAAAATTGAACAAATGGAAACACCATGTTTTTAGAAAAACTTCACATTATATATAAAAAAAAGGCCTTTCACATTATAGAGATGTCAATTCCCTCTGAGTTAGTTTAACATAGCTCAAATGATAAAACACAATTTTTTAAAAAATGTGGATGGGGAATATGATAAGGTGATTCCAAAGTGCATATGTCAATATAAAGCAGAAAACAGAAAGGGCTGAAAAAGAAGTGTAACAAGAGAAGACTAGCCCTCTCAAATGTTGAAATATATTATAAATATTCAGTAACAAAAACATTATGATACCGGTACATAAACAGACAAATAAAAGCCTGGAATAAATTAGAAAGTCTGTAAGTCCTTAAAACAATTCAATATACGGTAAATCAGTGTGAAAAAATGACTAATTCAATAAATAGGACAAAACTGGAGAGCTATCTGGAGTAAGATAAAATTTCTTCCCTCATACCTTTCACAAATATAAATAAAATGGAAGGGAACAAGGGAGAATTAAAAAGAAAGAAACTCAGGAGTAGAGAAGATCTAAGTAGGGCATATGACCAGGAAGCCAATAAATAAAAGACTGATGAATACAACTGTACACCAAAAAAAAAAAAAAAAAAGAACTCTCCATAGAAAAACACAAAGTCAAAAGAAAATTTGCAATTCACATCACAAAGGCCTGAATTTTTAAATATAGAAAGAACTCCTAAGTTAACAAAGAAAAGACCAATAATATCAATCTTAATAGTAATAAAAAGTTCGTAAATCTCAATGGCTTAAATAAGAAAAGTTTATTTCTCAGGTATGCTTTGTTTTCATTGTGGATCATCTGGGGCTCTTTTCCATGTTGCCCTCACCACAGGACTTAGGTTAGTGAGCAGCTCCCTCCTGAAGAATTCTTAGCCATCGTGGCAGAGGGACAGAGACTTACAGAGGGAGGGGAAGGTCTTGTACCGACAATTAGATGGGGGCCTGAAAGTGACACTCATCAATTCCTTTTGTCAAATTATTGACAAGAACTAGCCACACAGTTCTGCCCAAGCCCAAAGGGACCCGGCTGTGCCATGTTCTATGTGCTTGGAAGGCGGGAGGAACCTATTATTGGTGACCAACACTAAGGTCTATCATATTAGCAATCCAGATAGGCTATGACTTCCTCAGTTTCTCTACAGAAGGTCTAGTCAAAGAAAGACGATGACATATTTCATTACATTCTACATGCTGATGATTAAAGAAATAAAAAATTCCTCTCTTTCCAAAATTGGTAGTGGCATCTTTCTGATCAACAGAGTGAATCTGGGGATCTGTGAGGTAGATGAGCCCTTTTCCATTACCAGTCACCCAACCTAAAAGAGAAATGAATACATCTGAGTATTAAATCCCCTGTAAATGTCAGAAAGTGCTTCAGAAAAATATGTATATATGTACTTAAAGAGGCTTTTTAAAACTTGCTTATACTGAGGTTTATGTTTAATTAATTTATGCTAAGGGAATTGGTGCGGAGTAGTCCAGTAATTGGTTTAAGAGGAGAGTTTTGGGTAAGCCTATTAGTCAAATATGACACCCAGATAACTGATTTTCAAGGAATTAGGGAGCAATAACATGTACTTAGTATATTAAAATCACAATATTGAATATTTCTTTCATATTCAGAAGTTTCTTTAGTGCCCTACTCATTAATTCATGTATTTACCCATTTATTCAACAAGTATTTACTGAGTGCATATATTCTACAAAGGACTATTGTAGACACTGGGGATGCAGTAGTGAACAAGTCAGTTAAAAATCCTTGTATTAACTGAGCTAATGCTCTTGTGGGGGGGACAGATCAATAAACAATATATATATGTAAAACCTGACAGACAGTCATAAATGCTACAGACAGGTGATATAGGGAAAGTCTTGGGGGGATGGTTAGGGAATTATTATTAGAGATAATTATATTTATTTCATTTATTATTTAAGTGAGGCATAGAGTATTGGTTAATAAAAATTCTGAGAAATGCCAAATTGGAAACAAAATCAAAATATTAATACAAATATTAAAAGAAGTCAGATTTAAGTACACACAGCTTTCTGTTCCATAATACCCCGGTTATAAAACTCACCATGACACTTGCAATAAGAATAAAGGGGTGAGGAAAAGAAAGCACTAAAAGATCATTACACATCAAAAAATTCAATAATAAAAAAATCTACATCATTCAATTCTAATTGAGTGGGGAAAAAAAGCTATTATGATTTTACCCTGGAACAAATGCAACAGACTGTGAGTCTGATCCTCTCAGTGGTTATGTGATAGCTTAGACTCTTGAAGACGGTTTAGACATTTTCTCAGGCATCAATTAGTATGTATAGTAAAATCAAAGAACTTAATTCCAAATAGTAGCCTATGCATTGGAACAATCTATTAACTAATGGTTGGCAGAACTAGCTCATAAGCTCACATTTAGATATTAAAAATAAAAAGTAGTTCCCATTTTTACATACCTTGTAAATCAACCACAACATCTCTATGTTTGGAAAACTCATAGGAAAAATGGCCATAAGCCAACCCATATTCTGTGGCTTTATATTCTGTTTTCACCACTCTCGTGTTATTTGATAATTTTACAAATTCTCCTAGTATGTAAGGTTCCACGCTGACACATCCCTTTATTGTCTTGTCCTCTAAAATCTGGAAAACAGAAATGAGGAGGCAGGAGATCATAATAGTTAAGGCTTTGGAGTTCGGTAGGTCTTGGTTTGAACCTAAGCTCTGCAATTTAGGAGCTTTGTAACTTAATCGTTTTAGATTTCAGTTTCCTCATCTGTAAAATGGCTTAAATAATAACCACCTCATCGTATTGTTAAAGGATTATATGAGAAAATACATGTAATGTGCTTACCATTATATGTGGCATATGACAGAACCTAAAATAATTATTATTCTTTTATTAAAATGCTCACTTAAAAATTATGTCATGAGGTGCTAGCTTGCCAGGGAATGTAGCTAGATCACACACTGGGATTCTGTGTTGAAATACCAGCTCAAGTATTTCTGTGCCACTTGTTTCAAAGGTTAGAGTTAATGTTTGTAAAATGCCTGGCACAGTGCTTGACACAGAGAAGATGCAACATAGATGATAGGTATTATTATTATGAGTAATAGAAGATGGGTCTAAAAATGTCTCTGGTCAATGTAAAAATCCTTGTATGTATAAAGGAGCCAATGAGATATCATATTTGGGGGAGCAGGGTATTCTTTTTTCGTGTGTTTTTTTCACAAAAAATTGTGCTTTAAGTGAAAGTTTACAGCTCAAGTTAGTTCCTCATACAAAAATTTATACACACATTGTCATGTGACCCTAGTTGCTATCCCTATAATACATCAGCATCCTCCTTTCCATCCTGGATTTCCCATGTCCATTCAACCAGCTCCTGTCCCTTTCTGCCCTCTCATCTTGCCTCCAGACAGGAGCTGCCCATTTGGTCCTACGTACCTACTTGAACTAAGAAGCACTCTCTTCACGAGTATCATTATATGTCTTGTGGTCCAGTCAAATCTTTGTCTGAAGAGTTGGCTTTGGGAATGGTTTTAGTTCTGGGTTAACAGAGTCCTGGGGCCATGTCTTCTGGTTCCTCCAGTCTCAGTCAGACCATTAAGTCTGGTCTTTTTACTAGAATTTGGGTTCTGCACCCCACTTTTTTTCCTGGAGCAGGGTATTCTTAGTTCAAAAAAATAGAAAACTTGGTAGGGATGGTTGCCCTTCTATACTTAAAGAGATATCTTGGGAAAGAGAAATTGATCTCAATGGTCCCAGAAGGGAAAGCTGTAATCTATAGACAGAAATTAGAAATTTGGGCCAAAGCTAAGAACTTCCTAACAATTAAATTTGCACATAAAAGGGTAATAATGTTTTTCTTACTGAAGTGTTTAAGTGAAGGCTTAGTAATCACTTGGTTACAAGGGACAGGGACCAACAGATATAAAATGAGATTTATACATCATATTGAGGGGATCATGTACGTATTATACATGATCTTTACAGTATCTTCTCTGAAAGCACAGACAGTGCAGAAGTAAAATATACTAAAAATGCTAACTTGACCATGTGGGACCACATACCCGGAATGATAGATATTTAAGCATGACTTGGAAGATCCAAATGATGGGTTCAGAGTGGCAGGAGGTCATATTCTTGCATATCTAAGTAGCTGAAGCAGATAAAGTAGATAAAGTAACTGAGTTTATTGGATTTTAGCTAAATGAGGTGGAGGTGGACAGGTTGGTAATAAAAATCTAACCCAATGCATATGTATAGGCCTATTTAACCAGTCCCTTAAGGTTGCTATGAGTCAGAATCTACTCGATGGCAATGGGTTTGGTTTTTGGTTGATTGCTTTCCTTAATCTTACCAGTAATATTGTAGATGGAATGTAGAATATCTGTGTTGGGATCTTTTGTTCATAGAGTCTCTTATTAAATTCTGTCACATAGTGCTGTGCAGTCATCTGCCGCTCCACATCAGTGAAGTGGTGCCAGAGCCCCTTCTGCTCCTTATACTCTTTCCCAACATACCTATGAATGGAGAGAAATCACACAAAGAGATGCAAAAGTGATCTTACTGTAGAGTAAGAGAAAGGAGATCAAAAGAGATATGCAAAAGTGTTTGACAGATGTTACTCTTTCTCTGAGTTAGACAGTCAATATTAATTATTTTGACTTATCTAGTCAAACTTACATAACTTTGTAAGAGGCCGGTGGACAATGGAACACAGTTAATGCTAGCTGACTCAGAATGATATTGATTATAAAGGGGAAGTGTCCACTTAATGTAGCAATTCACCAGACTTCTTTAAGCTAAGAGCCAGCACGCAACCAGAAAGTGTATGGGCTCTGGAACCAGATCTTTCACTCACTGCAGTATGGTCTTACCAAGGTCAATTAACCAATCTGAGGCTTTCTTCTATTCCTTCCTTTTATTATTACTTCATCCTTAAAGTACTTATTTCCCATCAACACCTACGCGTGTGCACAATACAGTGCTAGCCCTGAGTATTTTCTGAAGAAAGGATGAGACAAAATTTGTATCCTTTAAGGGCTTATAACATAGTGGGGGAGAGAAGATACAAGGAAGTATGCAATTAAGGGTTGAAAAGAGTGAAATAGTAAGTACTACACTTCACTGTAGTTCATTCTTTAAATGATGGATTACATTGATTGTTTTTCTAATGCTGAACCATTCCTGCATACCTGGTATGAATCCCACTTGGTCATAGTGAATTATTTTTTTGATATGTTGTTGAATTCTATTGGCTAGAATTTTGTTGAGGATTTTTGCATCTAAGTTCATGAGGGATATAGGTCTATAATTTTCTTTTTTTTTTTTGTGGTGTCTTTACCCAGTTTTGGTATCAGGGATATGGTGGCTTCATAGAATGAGTTTGGGAGTATTCCATTCTTTTCTATGCTCTGAAATACCTTTAATAATAGTGATGTTAACCGTTCTCTGAATGTTTGGTAGAATTCTCCAATGCAGCCGTCAGGGCCAGGGCTTTTTTTTGTTGGGAGTTTTTTAATTACCTTTTCAATCTTGTCTATTGTTATGGATTTATTCAGTTGTTCTACCTTGCTTGTGTTAGTTTAGGTAGGTGGTGTGTTTCTAGAAATTTGTCCATTTCTTCTAGGTTTTTAAATTAGTTAGGGTACAATTTTTCACAGTAATCTGATATGATTCTTTAGTTTCAGTTGGGTCTGTTGTGACATCACCCATCTCATTTCTTATTCAGGTTATTTGCTTCCTCTCCTGTTTTTATTTTGTCAGTTTGGCCAATGGTTTATTAATTTTGTTAATTTTTTTTTCAGAGAACCAGCTTTCAGCCTTGTTAATCCTTTCAATTGTTTTTCTGTTCTCTATTTCATTTAATTCAGCTCTAATTTTTATTATTTGCTTTCTTCTGATGCCTGAGGGTTTCTTTTGTTGCTCTCTTTCTATTTGTTCAAGTTGTAGGGATAATTCTTTGATTTTGGCCCTTTCTTCTTTTTGGATGTGTGCATTTATTGCTATAATTTGACCTCTGAGCATTGCTTTAGCTGTGTCCCAAAGGTTCTGATAGGAAGTGTTTTCATTCTTATTGGATTCTATGGATTTCTTTAGTCTGTCTTTAATTTCTTCTATAACGGTAGTTTTTGAGCAAGGTGTTGTTCAGTTTCCAAGTGTTTGATTTCTTTTTCCCGCTTTTTCTGTTATTGATTTCTACTTTTATGGCTTTATGGTCTGAGAGGATGCTTTGTAATGTTTTGATATTTTGGATTCTGCTAAGGTTTGCTTTGTGACCTAATATGTGGTCTATTCTAGAGAATATTCCATGTGCATTGGAAAAGAAAGTATACTTGGCTGCCATTGGGTGGAGTGTTCTGTATATGTCTATGAGGTCAAGTTGGTTGATTGTGGCATTTAGATCTTCCGTGTCTTTATTGAGCTTCTTTCTGGAAGTTCTGTCCTTCACCGAAAGTGGTGTGTTGAAGTCTCCTACTATTATTGTGGAGCTATCTCACTTTTCAAAGTTGTTAGAGTTTGTTTTATGTATCTTGGAGCCCTGTCATTGTGTGTGTAAATATTTAATATGGTTATATCCTCCTGGTATATTGTCTCTTTAATCATTATACAGTGTCCTTCCTTATCCTTTGTGGTGAATTTAACTTTAAAGTCTATTTTGTCAGAAATTAATATTGCCACTGCTGCTCTTTTTGATTGTTGTTTGCATGATGCATTTTTTTTCCATCCTTTGAGTTTTAGTTCGCTTGTGTCTTTAAGTCTAAGGTGTGTCTCTTGTAGGCAGCATGTAGACGGATCATTTTTTAATCCATTCTGCCACTCTCTCTCTCTTTATTGGTGCATTTAGTCCATTTACATTCAGCGTAATTATGGATAGGTATGAGTTTAGTGCTGTCGTTTTGACATCTCTTTTTGTGTTGTTGACAGCTTCTTTTTTCCACTTAATTTTTGTGCTGATTGGTTTTTCTTTATATATTGTGTTTTCTTCTTTTTCATTGTTGTTGATTTTGTTTTTGCTATTTTCTTTATGTTTCTCTTGTATTTTATTTTGATGTGTAGGATTGTTAGTCTCCTTTATGGTTACTTTAATATTTACCCCTATTTTTCTAAGCTTAAACCAAACTTTTATCTCTTTATATCGCCTTGACTTCCTCTCCATATGAAAGATCTATGACTACATTTTTTAGTCCCTCTTTATTGATTTAATGTTGTCATCTTTTACATAATGATACTGCTGTTTCCCTGTTTTGAGCATTTTTTTAATCTTGATTTTTTTGTTTTTAATTTCTCTATCTGGGTTGACATCTGGTTGCTCTGACCTGTGTTCTAGTCTTGGGTTGATATCTGATATTATTGATTTTCTAACCAGAAGACTCCCTTTAGTATTTCTTGTAGTTTTGGTTTGGTTTTTGCAAATTCCTTAAACTTCTGTTTATCTGGAAATGTGCTAATTTTGCTTTCATAGTTGAGAGACAGTTTTGCTGGATATGTGATTCTTGGCTGGCAATTTCTTCCCTTCAATGCTTTATATATGTCATCTCATTGCCTTCTTGCCTGCATGGTTTCTGCCAAGTAGTCCGAGTTTATTCTTATTGATTCTCCTTTGTAAGTGACTTTTTGTTATCCCTAGCTACTCTTAAAATTCTGTCTTTATCTTTGGTTTTGGGGAGTTTGATTATATGTCTTGGTGACTTTCTTTTAACATCTACCTTATGTGGACTTCGATGAGCATCTTAGATAGATATCTTCACATCCTTCACAATGTTAAGGAAGTTTCTGCCAACAAGTGTTCAAAAATTCTCTCTGTATTTTCTGTTATCCCTCCCTGTTCTGGTACTTCAATCACTAGTAGGTTATTTCTCTTGATAGAGTCCCACATGATTCTTAGGGTTTCTTCATTTTCAAAAAAATTCTCTTATCTGGTTTTTCTTCGAATATATTGGTGCCAAGTGTTTCATCTTCAGTCTCACTAATTCTGCCTCCATTTCATCAATTCTGCTCCTCTGACTTTCTAATGAATTGTCTAATTCTGAAATTTTATTGTTAAATCTTCTGAATTTCAGGTTGCCGTCTCTCTATGGATTCTTGCAGCCTATTAAATTATTTATTATGATCTTGAATAACCTTCTTAATTTCCTCGACTGCTTTATCTGTGTTTTCCTTGGCTTATTCTGTGTTTTGCCTGATCGCCTTCCTGATCTCTTGAAGAGTTCTGTATATTAATGTTTTGTATTTGACCTCTGGTAATTCCAGGAATATCTCTTTGTCCAGAAGATACCTTGACTCTTTGTTCTGAGAGCTTGTTGAAGTGATCATGGCCTGCTTCTTTATGTGATTTGATATTAGCTGTTGTCTCTGAGCCATCTATAAGTTATCATGTTAATTTATTTTATGTTTGCTTACTGTGTCCTAGCTTCTTGCTTTGTTTTGTTTTGATATGCCCAAATTGGCTGCTTGGGTGATCTAGCTTATTTGTGCCTTTGAAGCTCTAATGTCTTGTCACCAGAGGGCTAAAGCTGTTACCATGTATATGAGCCTGGGAGTCCATTCACTTTTCTTGTATGGATTCAGCTCAGGTGTCCAGGTAGTCAGTTATCAAGTGTGTGGCACAGGCTCTCTTCTACAGTCTTAGAGGAGCAGGGGTGATTGGTATAGGCACAGGTATCTGGTTGCAGCAGGGGGTCACGCTCTGAACAAGGCAGGGGACTGACAACAATCCCCCAAGTGTCTGTGAGGAAAGTGTATCCCTGCTCCCTAAAGCATACAGGTGGGTGGGTTCTGCAGACAGACCATGGGCACTCAATGCTTTTGGCTGTGAGGACTGGGAGGCACCACTTATCCTTGGATTCCTAGTGCTGGTGGCTAGGTGGCATGGGTGGAGCCACCAGTCCTCAGACCCCAGATTTGGGTAGAGGAGGTCTCTGCTTAATCAGGTCTCTTAATAAGCAGAGTGGTGTTAAATGTCAAAAACCCACCCTTCTACCACACAGCTGAGACTGTTGAAATCAGATCTCAGGCACAAACACCACTGCAGTCTGCCAACAAGAGCCTAAGCTGCTGAAATGGGCCCACACAGGTCCATGCAGGAGTGAAAGCCGTTCGAAGTCTGTGGACCATTTGTGGCTGGACAGGAGCTGCTTTTACCCTGAGTTCCAAGCTTAGGGGATTTGGCAGATTATTTTTCCCCCATTTGTTAATTTGTTCCTTCTCCAGGGCTGGGAAAATGGCTCAGGAGCACAGCAAGACCTATCTCAGGCCCAGTGAAATCGACAACCACTGAAGCTGGCTTGGGGGCCTGAGGCAGAGGGAGGAGGGATCAGATAAATGGGAGAGAGTTCTTTCACAAGCGGTGCTATTTGATCCATGCAGTAAATTTGACACAAGCACTTATCTTTTGCCGAGAGTGCTGTTCTTCACTGATTCCGGAGATGTGAGTAGACTCTGTTTGGCTCTCCCTGAGGAAACCACATTCTGAACGCTACCTCCCGCCCTGCCACAGTTGCACCAGGGGATTGTGCCTGAGAGGTGCTGGTCAGGTCCGGCAACTCCTTGGCTTTCTGAACCATTTCTCCCTCCCCCTCCCACTCAGTCTGATTTCCTAACTTTGCCTTTGATGTCAGGTTTCCTAGCTTGTCATATATGTAATTGATTCACTTGTTTTTTGGGGTCTTTGTTGTAAGAGGGATCACCAGAAACATCGCCTCCTGTAGTTTATTCTTGCTATAACCTGTTGCCCTCGAGTTGATTCTGACTTATAGCAACCCTATAGGACAAGTAGAACTGCCCCATAGGGTTTCCAAGGAATGGCTGGTGGATTTGAACTGCCAACCTTTTGGTTAGCATTTGAGCTCTTAACCAGTGTGCCACCAGGGCTCTGTATTCTTGCTTTTAAAACAAAACAAAAAAACAAAAACAAAAACAAAAAAACCTGTTGCTATCGAGTAGTTTCCAACTCATAACGACCCTATAACATAGAGTAGACCTGCCGCACAGGGTTTCCAAGGAGTGGCTGGTGGATTCGAACTGCCGACCTTCTGGTTAGCAGATGAACCCTTAACCACTGTGCTACCAGGGCTCCATTCTTGCTATAAGCTGGTGTGAATTCACTAGTAATTTCACATGTACCCAGAATGACCTCTGAAAATCAAAGCGAATTGTCTGAGTCATAGACTTCAACCAGAGTAAACCCTCTCCAGAGATTTCTGAATCCAGTATGATAACAGAATCTAAGGAGGCTGCGGTTCTGGCCATTCAGATGGCTGAGGCTCATTGAAGGTTGCAAAGGAGGAACCCACATGGCAGCAAAGAGCAGTCTTCCAAGGAGCAGTTGTCACACAGGCACATTCAGCCAGTGCCAGGGAGACCCTGGCCTGCAGAAGCTTTGAATCAATTTGGAAGTTTGCTTTTGGTCATTGAATCCAGAGGCATCCACATGAGAGCAAACCCTGAAGGTGCTGATACTGGAGCATTTGCTGAGTGCCTTGCCAGAGGAGTTCCAGGCCTGGGTGGAGAATCGTTGCTCTGGGATCAGAGACCCATTCTTGCATTTTATGATTTTTCTGGGATCATTTTTTAAGTAAAGATTTCTTAGTGGCAAACTCTCTCAATCTTTTTTTTTTTAACCTGCAAATGTCTTTATTTTGCTTTCCTCCATGAAAAAGAACTTCCCTGAGCAGATGACTTCCATTGTCTTCTCTATTCCATTATTTTCACTGAGAAAGCAGATGTATGTCTAATTGACATTCCTTTCTATGTAGTCTCTTTTCTTTGACTACTTTAAAGATTGTTTCTTTGTCGGTATTCTGAAGTTTGACTATGGTCTATCTAGGAGAATATGTCTTGCTTACTTCTTCCTTCTTTCTTTCCTTCCCTCTTCCTTTCTTCTTTCCTCCCTACTTCCCTCCTCCCTTCCTTCTTTCTTTCCATCTACTTTCTTCTCTCTTTCTGCTTCTATGCTACTTGGAATTCATTGTGATTACGATATTGAAGATGAATGTTTTTGGCAACTTTGAAAATTATTATAAGATATTTATTTAAATATTCCTTCTTTTCTATTTGAAATTACCTTCTTCTGATCAGATTATTTGAATTCTCTCACTCCATCTGCCATCTCTCTCTCTTTTTTTTCTTTCATTTCTCATCTCATATTCTCCTATCCTGATTCCACCACTTGGCTGTGTGACTTTGGACAAATTTCTTAAAATCTATGTGCCTCAGTTTACTCATCTTTAAGAGCGAGGTATAGTACATGTCTCACAGAGTTTTGTGAGGATTAGTTGAATTAGTATATAAATCAGTTAAATCAGGGCCCGACACATAGTAAATGCATTTATGTGTTTTCTACTATCAACAACCTTTTAAAGAAAACTTTACAAATTACAATGTACTTTCACTGTTTAAAGGGCACCCAGTTTCCTTCTCTTTTACTTTCTTTTTTTAATACTATTTTGATTTGGATAAATAAGAGTCAATTTTAAATGAAAGGTTTTGTCTTATACATCTTTTAAAATGTGACAAATATTGTAAAATTAGACCTCAGATCCAACGAGGGTCACCTGGGTCACTAATTTTTTACGTCATATTTTATCAAGAAATAAGGCCAAACAAAAATTTTCAGCCATTTCCCACAGTAAAGATTTTTAAAGATAACATTTTCTTTGAGGATGTAGCTATTCTTGGGTCTCCACTTTATGTGAATGGTCTCAAAACATTCTATTTCGTGTGTAGGTTTTATCACCAGCTGCTCTCTCCCCCCATCCCTGCTCCAAACTTCTCTGGAGGGTGTCCAAAACTTCAGTAATCACTTATATTCCTAGACATGCTTCATCCCTGGATTCAGGAGATTTTTCTGCCCTTTTTGCAGGCTCACCCATTTACTTAAAAGTATGGCTTTTGTAGCCTAAATCACCTTTTTGTCCACATTTTTAGTGAGAGTGTTTAAAGATCTTTGTCCTGACATATGACCAGAGACTCCATTTTTTAAAAATCTGTACAATGGGGTTAATAAAACTTTCTTGATGGGTTTGGGCTTATGGTTATAAAGCATCCAGTAGAATAGCTAACATATCATGGATTACCTATACAAGATACCTGTTTCATTAATTTATCAATTAATGAGGAGGAAGAAGAGGAAATCTGAAGACATGTATTTTGGTCAATATTTTCAGCCCTTTCAGAAGCTCATGAATGGTTAGTTAACAGAAAAGCCAAATTACGTGAGTTATATAGATGGTTTTAAGTAATACCTCCCCAGAGTTTCTTCTTGATGAAGATAATGAACCCAAAAAGCTCTTCTTTGTTTTCCTTTCTTCTTCACATTCAGGTAGTCCCCCAAATATACGGCAGTTTCCTGGGCTGTCCACAATTCAGATTTCTTGGAATATTTTAACAAAAGAGCATCTAGAAAAATGATATGATGAAAATGGGTCTAATTTTGGAAGAAATGTTCCAGTTTATGAGTAAAGTTTAAGCAGAACAGGTCCTAAACTATCTCATATGAAATCTTCAACTTCTTTCTGCATTTTCTCAAATTCCAACCTCTTCTGACTACTAATACAAAGTTAGTAAAGTATAATAAAAAGGTAAAACTTTAGAAACTACAATGAAAAATGGTCTTTGATTTACAAAGTCCTTGTTTGTGAGACAAGGAATTCAGATAAAACCAGAATTTCCGTATGAAAGTAATGGAATATAAAGAGATTTTGAAAACAGCAAAACATCAAAGACCATCTTGAAATGAGTAACATATTCTTGCATCTTTTTTAATTATCTGGGAACTCCAGATATAGTAAAACCTATGAAAGCCAGAACCTGTGTAAGGCAGAAACCTATCAGACAAGGGAAATTATTTTCCACTAAACTGAGTGATAGAAAAGTGGTAAGACTACACCCTGTCAAAAGTGGATAACTTGAGAGACCTAGGAAAACAAGGCAGACACATTGAGTTCTGGCTCCCACAGGTTTCACCGTGGTAGAGGCTACTACTTGTGCCAGATCAAATAGATTGAAATAAACAAAATAATTTTACCCAGAAGGTTCTGGCCACACTGGGGATTCTAGATGACATATTAAAAGGCACTCTTAATTGCTTTGTTTAAATACGGAAATTTCAAGAATTAGTGTAGGAAATGTAGCTACTATACAGTGATGTAAACACAACTGAACAAGAAGATAAAAAGAAAAAAGTAAGGATCGCCTCCATTTCAGGAAAAGAAGAAAAGTCCTAGCCAGAAAGCATTTCTTTGAGGGGAAAGACCAACATGACTCCTAAGGAAAAAATACATTTTGGTATCCATGTTAAAATTAAATGAATGAATTCCTTCTGTGTCTAGATTGTGATAATGCATGAATGAATGAGAGATTGAGGAGAGAAAATACTTAAAACAAGGCAGACCCACAGGTTTGGGGGTGGGAGAAAGGGAGATGGTGACTGGGGTGGGGGATGCAAGCTGAGAAGCTGGAGATGGAAATGGAAGTGAGCTGCTTGCACACATGTCAGAAGAGCAGTGAATTGAGGGAAGAAGAAAGGAGAAAATGTGTGACTTATTCTGTTTCTACAACTTTGGATCTTGATTCCCTCAGGTAGTTTTTCACCTAGAACTTGGTGCATAGACATAACAAAAAAGCAGTTACATAACTCTAATAAATATGATTCTTAAATTTCAGACTCTTATAGTAAGTAGGAAACCCTGTTTACTAAAACATTTGCTTCTTTTGGTAACAACCTATCTGTACTGTGGCTTGGCTTAAGGTGTCAGGCAAAATATTGGAATACTTTGAAGCAAAATTCTCCATCTTGATTTTATGTGGAATTACTGGGAACTCTTAAAAAATACTGGTGCCTGATTCCACAATTTAGATCCATCAAGCCGGAGACTCTGGTGGGGTGGAGGGGAGGTATTCGAAGCTTAAAGAATTCCCCAAGAGATCCTCATGTGGTGCCAGGGCTGAGAACTACCGCTTTAGCTCCCGGTGCTTAGCAACCCATGTAGTTTGCCTTTTCTGAAATGCACTTTGCAATTGAATTTTTTTTTTTCTTATTCAAATAATTGTTTAATATCTTGGAAGGGAAAGGTACAGAACCTCTGGGCTAAGAGAAGAAAATTCTTCTGTCTCCCTCCCAGCTTTGCCACCAAATCTGAGCTAATTTAGACACATGAATTGTGGGACTGCCCTAGCCCAGGCTTAGGAAGTGAACTTGGGCTGTTCTTTAAGCAAGAAATAGCTGCTGATTGCAAGCAGAATGGGGACCTGACCAATCCATCAGCTGGCAAGAAATCTCTTAGGTGAGCAGATGTGAAAATCTCTGTCCAACAGAAAAATGACATCTAACTAGGTCAAACTCTGTCCCCCTGTAATTTGAATGGGGGAAAATAGAAAAGCTAGCTGGTGGTAATGCGAATCAAATGAGAAAACCAATGCCGAGAGGATGATACGTATCCAGACTTTTGAAATCAACTGGTTGGCAATGACAATCCAAAGTTATTTTAAACTCTAAATAATGGTTCTTCCTGAGTCCACTAAGATTCCCATCTCCCTTACTGCCTCACGTGTCTTTAAAGCAAACCACCTGAGTGAGTTTCTATTCTTTGCAACCATTAAGGCCCATCATATAAAATGTGAGGGAGTCCCATAAAGTATATGTTTCTCTGTGTACTCACAAAGCGTAACAGGGACCTGTGTCTTTAATGAGCTTGAAGTGATCTACATAACAAGCTGTTCCTGTACCCTTTGCAATCGAGTTGATTCCAAATCATAGTGACCCTACAGAAGACAGTAGGACTGCCCAAAAAGGTTTCCAAGGCTGTAATCTTTATGGAAGCAGACTGCCACATCTTTCTCCCACAGAGTGGCTGGTGGGTTTGAACCACTGACCTTTCAGTGCTTAACCACTGTACCACCAGGGCTCCTAATGAGCTTTGCAGAGGACCCCCAAACTTTGATGCTTCCTGAGGTTATAGGCACGGAAAAGGGTTTTACTTACTGTATGCTTGGTGGAGATGACTGGGCTTAAAAACTCCTGTATTCTCCAGCCGCTGAAACAACCAATCATGCCTCACTCCTGCCAAGAGTTTTTCAAAGTCATCAGGCTCCAGGGTGCGAGCCTCAAGAACCTCTTGCCTTATCTTTCCTGGCAATGAAACAAAAGAACTTCCACTGGAATTCAAGTAGGACCATGGGCTCTCCCCATCAGAAGAACCACTGGAAAACACAGATGATCTAGACCACCACACCAAGGATGAGCTGGAGCTCTGGCTGCAGTTTAGTATGTTTCCAGCTTCATTTCCTTCCTCTGTGGTAGTGCAGTCTTCACCGTGGACGGGGAAAGAAATGTTACTGCCTACAGAGGAGTTGGGGGTCTTAGCTCCCTGACCAAGAGGTGACCTCAGAGTGCATAGTCTATGAGAACTACGTCTACTTGTGGAGTGAACATCCGTGCTGTCAAGCAGTTGGCCTTCTTCATCCACTGTAGGGGCATCAGGGTCGATGTCCTGCTCTTTGGCTGAGCCATCACCATTTCTTAGGTCATGATTTTGGCCAGACCAATAAGGAGTGAAAGAGCTACCTGCCGTCATGGAACCATTGCCCAGAGAGCCATTCTTGACTATAGGAGAGTCTAAGGGCGCATCTTCTGTACTTCCAGCTGTTTCACATTCTGGGTCAATCCAGGAGGAGCTATTTTTAAATACAGGCCCTATGCCTCTTTTATTAGTTTCTTCTGTCTTCTCTTCCCCCTGCCTGTCATCGGCATTGCAGTTGGTTTCTGCAATTTTTTCAAAGGTTTCCTCTACCTGGACCAATGGACAAATGGGCATGTTCTTGGGCCCACCAGAATCAGAAGATGAAGAAACAGAACCACATGAGGATCTGGAATGAGCAGAAGCATTTCTGGGTCCTATATTCCTGACTTCTGGGATACTCTCTGGAGAACCTTCTAATGGCTCTGTACAGGAGGTCAAACAAGTACCTGTTGTTTTATGAGAGGTAAAGGTTGTCAAGGGCATGTGCTTGTGTTGTTGCCTTTGAGAAGACTCTACATTGCCAAATTTGGACACCTGAAGAGAGAGATCATGAATCTCTGAAGACAATGAATGTACAGCACTACTTTCCCCATTGTTTCCCAGCTCATCAGACAGGGCAGTAGAACACTGAGTGTCCACAAGATATTCTTTGTTAGACTCCTTTCCATCTGATGGATCATCAACACAATTTAATTCTTCCCAGCTTGTGGAAGAGCTAAACCCTGATAACTTGCTCCAAGAACTGGAACTCTGGCTGTCATTCAGAGATGTGTTCAGAACAGCTCTCCTGCCATTGCTGGGGTCTGATGGCTCAGTCTCAGTCTCTATATCTTCATCCTCAGATACATGAAATGCATCAGAATGGATCCAGTTTTTCCTTCCTATACACCTGAGTTTCTCCTGACCATTCCTGGCCATTTGGGAGGAATGCATTCCCATGCCTTTTTGGAAATGTGGTTTGTCTTCAGTAGTACTCACAGTATCTATGTTTTTTGTTTCTGTTTTGAGAGCTGTGATACAGACTCCTGTATCTTCTGGTTTATTTTTGTTGTTTCCACAAGTGCTTTCAAATACTTCACGCACTGAAGTATGGTGCTGTGAATAGGCTTCAAGGAGGCTTTGGAAATCCACTTGCCCATGTAAAAGGAGTTTATCCAATGAGCTCTTGAAACTCTCTGGAACATAAGACCTGCCATCTAAATTTGGAAAGCTTTGAACTTGTAAATGATCCTTCACCTGGGTGATAAGAGACATGATTTCCCGGGACAGAATTTCTCTGTCCTGACTCCCGGATGAAGCGCTGAAAGTGTACAACTTTCCCATAGCTTCACGACATAGCTGACTTGCTGCATGGACTGTCTCAGTCTCTCCATGGAGTCTTTGGTGCACTGTGGTGAGACAGAAAGCAGCTTTGATAAAACTATGAAGCTCCTGTTTTCCAAGAACTGGTTCATCATCTCTCTTGGTGAGGAGACCAATTTCAAAGGCCTCTTTGGCTTCACATAGATACAAATTTTTCATTTCTGGAAGACAGTCATCAGAACTACTGTAAGACAATAAGCATGTGCCACGAATATTCTGAGGAAAATACAAAATTGGACATTGAGTTGGAAACTGGAAGTGAATCAGGAAAAAAAAAAACTCTTCATTTTTTAGAGGGCAGTCATTAGAAATATTAAAGGAAACTAAGCAGGGCCCATGGATATGGATATGATGAGGAAAATGCACAAAGATTGAATTACGAATTGAGGTTGTTTTGATGAATCAGGAGAAGTGGCTGGGATGTGTGTGACTGACTGGCATAAAGGGGTAAGAAACTAGCTTTACTACCATTCCACCATAGCCAGGACACGTTTTGATTCAAGATGATGAATTTGTTGTTGTTGCTAGTTTTAGTAAATACAGTCTATGCACAGGATGTGGACATGCCATGTTTCTCTATACAAATAAGGTTACTGTATATAAACACATCATTTACTAATGGTCAGAACTCTAGAATAGTGTTTTCCAAACCTGTCTGTACATCTGCATCACCTGAGAGATATTTTAAAATTACAGGCTTCTAGATCCAATCCTAGAGATTCTCATTTTGTGGCTCGAGGTAGAGGGCAGGAATATGTATTTTGAAAAGGCTCCTTGAGTAATTCTGATGTACAGTTAGGCTTAGGAACCATTCTTCTAGAGCAGACAAGGTTTACATTCCTTAGCTCCCACCAGGAAGTCGCCACTCTGACTGGCAAAACCTTTCCATAAAATGGGTTCTTATCACATTGCCAGTGATGTAGCACGAAGCCTACTTTAATAGGCTTGACCATTCTGTCTCACTGGTTAAGTCTGAGAGTGCCCTGGGGAGAGGTACAGCCAGGGACTGCCTGTATTTACCACAGCGGTGAGCACGAATAGGGGCGTATAGGAAGTGAAGGCAGCCGCCAACTTGCAGGCTTCCGCTGCTGACAGCAAATGGTGGTCAAACTCCTTCAGGAGGCCCTGTGAGCAAACAGGAAGTAAAGCAGAATATTGACAATTATCTCTCCATTAGCAAAAGACAGGCAGGCTATGAAATTCCTTTGCCTTTCTTTCAAGATTCTGATGGACCCCCTGCCCCTTATCACATTTTTGAACAGAGTGCAGAGAAAAACCAGGTCTAAAGACTACAGGGCTTTGAGCCCCTCCCACTAGCAATTACCCACCCCCCCACCCCCACACACATGCATCACCCCATCCCACCAGTTACCAATTACCAGTTATCACTGAGTCAACTCCAACCCATGGCAGCCCCATCGGAGTCAGAGTAGAACTGTGCTCCACAGAATTTTCAACGGCTGATTTTTTACAAGTAGACTGCCAGGCCCTCTTCTGAGGTGCCTCTGGGTGGACTCGAGCCACCAAATTTTGGGTTAGTAGTGAAGCACAGTAACCATTTGCACTACCCAGGGACTCTATGCGCCATCCCAGAGAGGACCTAATGTGTGTCAAAACTCATAATGCCTGCCTGTGCACAATAATTCAGAGGAGTTTCTTTGGTGGTTCTTTGTTCATGGAATGCTCACATTTTACAGCTAGATTGATGATTTCTGCATTGTTCTGGGCAAAGAGCCCTTTAATTTAGGATTTTGCAGCAATTAGGATTCATTCTAGAAGTATTTAGTGTGCTAGGCACTGTTTTAGACACAGGTGAGACAGTGGGGAGCGAGGCAAGCACAAGGCTCTGCCTGCAGTGAGCTTCCTTTCTGGTGGGGGCCAGAGGGGATCAGTCAATACACAAAAGAAGTCAAATGCTAATAGTGGTAAGTGCTGGGGAGAAAAATAAAGCAAGGAAAGGAACAGGGTGGTTCAGGGTAGGAAGGAAGTTTGTTATTTTAAACAGTTATAAGGGACAACTTCACTAAGCAAGGAACATAACTCTTTCTGTTTTGGTCTGACTGCAAAAGAAACATTTTACTAAGATTCAGGTTACTAGCAACAAGGTGTTTGTGTTCTTATACTACACTACTTATTATAGAGTACAGTTACTTTTGTCATTTTGGGTATTAAAAAAAAACAACATAAATGATAACACTACAAATCTCCATTTCATGTCAGTGACCCGCCCCCGCCCCTGCCAGTGAATTTATAACAGAGACCCCCTCAGTGTGGTGCAAGGCCAATATTCTCCACCCATCAGAAGATCTGGGTTTGTCCCCAATTCTGCCTAGTACTGGCTGTGCAAACTGTGGAGGTGACTTAGTTTCTCTGGACCTCCATTTATTTCTAAAATTATAATGACACATTTTGCTCTACTAATCTCATAGGGTTTTGTGAATATTTTTAATATATATATTCATCATCATATGAATATATATATATATATTAAACCTATACACAAAACCCTATGAGATCAGGGTTTATATATATATATATATACATATATGCCCAAAACCAAACCCGTAGCTGTCAAGTCAATTTCAACTCATAGCAATCCTATTGCACAGAGTAGAATTGCCCCACAGGGTTTCCAAGGAGTAGCTGGTGGATTCAAACTGTTGACCTTTTTGTTAGCAGCCAAGCTCTTAACCTCTGTGCCACTGGGTCTCTCCCTCTCTCTGTTTCTGTACACGCACATATATACCCATTGCCATCAAGTCGATTCTGACTCATAGTGACCCTGTAGGAGAGTAGAACTGTCCCATAGAGTTTCCAAGGAGTGCCTGATGGATTTGAATTGCTGACCTTTTGGTTACCAGCCATAGCACTTAACCACTACGCCACCAGGGTTTCCATTACACACATATGTGTATGTGTGTGTGTATATATATATATATATTTTTTTTAAGGATAAGAACCTGGAACAAGTGATTGGTGCTTTAATTTGAACAGGTGATGATTACAGTTTTAAGATTATTGACTCTTTAGAATTGAGATGGTCCAAGTTTGGAAACAAAATTTTGTGATAATTTGAAAGGAAATAAGTGAGGTTGAAAGCATTTATCATTTTGATGCTATTAGTTCATTCATTCACCAGTCATTTTTTAAGTACCCTCCATGTGTTTGGAAACCCTGGTGGTGGAGTGGTTAAGAGTTTGGCTGCTAACCAAAAAGGGCAGCTCTACTCTGTCCTATAGGGTTGCTATGAGTCAGCATCAACTTGACGGCAGCGGGTTTTGGTTTTCTGTGTTTTATACTGTGCTGGGTGCAGGCATGATAAAGCTAAATAGGACACATAGGAACCATCCCTGGGATTGCTCACACTGCTCTAGATGCAGAGACACTCTGTGCTCCCTGACTCCTGGGGAGAAAGGCTGACTAACCAACTGACCCATAATAACATTGGCAGTTTTGTAGGCGATGCCACTCTACACTGTGTTTTTGACAAATGATAATTACCAAGTTAATTTGTGGATTGTTTTTAAACTTTTCATAATCTTTCTTGCTCATGGAAACAAAGATATCAGCCAGTATACCTAGTGACGTGGAAATACCCTGTAAAGAAAACACAAACAAAACACAGATTGGGAATTTGTGCTTCATTATTGCTTTCATCTCATGGCCTAAAAGCAATGATCATTTCTCTACATGAACTATCACCCCCCTACATGCACTATTTGCCTACGGTGGTGGTGATGATGATGTCGATGATGACAACAATGATGGCAAAGACACTAGAGACACTTTTAAACCGGATTCCACAAAGCTTGAAAGAGCATCCCATACTGGAGCACATGGGCCTAATGCTCAATGTAAACATGGCTCCATTTCTTGGTTGGGTTCCATTAGATTGTTGGTGCTAACTTGCTTATACTGTTGCTAAACCAGTTGCTAGCAAGTCATTTCCAATTCCTGGCTACCTCATGTGTGTCGGAGTGGAACTGTGCTCCATAGGGTTTTCAATGGCTGAGTTTTCAGAAGTAGATCGCCAAGTCTTTCTTTTGAGGCACCTTTGGGTGGACTAGGACCTCCAACTTTTCAGTTAGCAGCCAGCCAAGCCTGTTAATTGCTTGCCCCACCCAGGAACTCCTCCAACTGTTGCTAGTTCTGAAAAGGCTTGAAAAACTGGCCCAAAGAAGAGGCCTAGTATCACATTCCATCCATGCTGTGAAAGGACTGCAGGCAGTGGTGCTGCTGACACAGCTCAGAGAAATGTTATAATATGTAAATTCTTTATTCAATGAGAAGACTATTCCTACAAAATCACACAGAAACATCAAGTAGAAAAGCAAATGACGCTTGTGAAGTTCTTGAATAAAGATGCTCCATAAACAACTACCTGAAGCCTTTCCCCACTCAGCTCAAAGAAAATGAAGACTGACAATAGTTTTACATATAAGCAACTTGGCCATCTCAACTTTGCTATGGAATCAAGCAAAAGATAAACATATAATAAAATAGAGGTATGGATAAATAGAGATGAATATGTACATAGATAATCACAAACAAATAAACACTAAATATATACTCAAAGTCTAGCTGTGAGCAAGGAAAGAGCAAGACACAGGAAGAAGTTACTGAATGTTCCTTGTCTTATGTTTATATAGAATAAATGAAAACAGGACAGATGAAATGGATAACAATAAACTGAATTGTATATAATGAGATAGTCATCCAAAGATTAAATACAGAAAAGGAGGAAAAAAGCACTGCATAAATAAACAACCTTTTTGTCTGGCTGAGGAAGTGTCAAATAGCCTATGATTGAGGTCCATATTAGTTCTGCAGCTTCGTACCACATCCCTGAAAAAAAAAAAAGAAGAGTGGAACAGGGGAGAAACTGCTAATATCTGTGCTCTTCTGTTAGAAAATAGCTTTGAAAACTAAGGTCAATACAGAAAGAAGATTCATTGAACACTACTAGGAGAATTCAGGGCTGGATTAGTTTGATATAGCAATCTGCTTTTCCAGTTGGTTTACAACAGGTACTTTTCTATCTCACAGGAAAACAGTGAGAATTGTCTCCGTTATTGACAAGAATACTACTTACCATCCTCTTAAATTTTCTCAACACTTTATTTGCACTTTAAAGCATAATTGGAGGCCTGGTTGCACAGTGGTTAAGAGCTCAGAGGCTAACCAAAAGATCAGAGGTTTGAATCCAGCAGCCACTCCTTGGAAACCCTATGGGGCAGTTCTACTCTATCCTATAGGGTTGCTAAGAGTCGGGATTGACTGGACAGCAATGGGTTTGTTTGTTTAAACTTTGCTTGAAAAACTCCATGAATATCCACTAAGAAACGGATGGGTAAGGTATCATGGTGGGTTTAGAATATGGTATTACCATATCCCATTAAGTCCTGCTGAACTGAGTGAGAGTCAGATGCTGAGGGCCCTATAGTTAATGGTCTATGTAAACGTAAATTTGTTTAACAAAATTTTCATATAACTATGAAATAATTTTCATATAACTATGAAATCTCAAATGTCATTCTTTTTGGATGAGGAAACTAAGCAAGTAAGGATTGACAATATTTACCGGTTATAATAAGAACATCCACAGTAAAATCTGATAGCCAGACTTTATAAAGGAACCTGGAGAACAATGAATGTACCTAGCTTTTGCAGAATTTGTCCTCTGATCTGTATGCAGACTGACTGCACCAGGATCTTGTCACTTTCATTTCTGTACAGCCATGTACCTAAAATAAAATGGGGAGGGGGGGGAAATTATTTTTGGCCTTGAATTATTAAAGAAATAGCTGGAAGAAGAAAACTATTCTGGTAGGAGACTTCATGAGTACATGTGAACACATGACATAGACTGCAGACACAATATCTTCTCTATATTAAGAATACAGTCCAAACTCTTTGTTGTAGCCCACAAGGCTCCACAGGAACTGACACACCTGCCTGGTCTCCAACTCTCCCCCTTGCCAACTCTGCTTTATTCACTCTAGCGTCATTTGTGTTCCTTGCAGCAGGAAGAGATCTCCTTCATGGCCTCTGCACTTGCCATTACCTCTACCTGGGATACTCTTTTCCTCTGGCTCCTTGAAAGGCCAGTTATTTCTCCTTCTTCGAGTCTCAGTATCAATGCCATTGCCTCAGATTAATTTACAGTATTACAGTATTAGCCCACCATCTAGTGGTTGCCTCATGGAGGGCGGGGCACCCAAAATTGGTTTGGATGTCGAGACTGCATACACACACACCAAAAGGGTATAAAGATATATATTACTCACATAATGAGGCTTTCTGGGGAGAGAGGGCAAGCTCCCAAGTAGTTCTATTCAACTTGAACTAAGGGAGGAGTGAACGGTTCTGGTTTGTATTGTGATTAAGAGGTGGGGCTAGGATAAAAGTTCCTGCAAGCTGGGCTGAGGTTTCTTATCATCTTGCCCAGATGTGGGCAAAAGGAAGGGAAGGGTAGGGCCTGAAGGCTGGTCGAACATCACATCACAAATAGAGTCAGACTCTTTATTACATCTACCCTCATTGTTCTCTGTCACATCTCCTTTTTTAATTTTCTTCCTAGCTTTTAACCCGTGTGTGTGTGTGTGTATGCAGTATATAGATGGGAAGTGTGTCAATTGTAGGTTAGTTATAGTGGCCATAAGTGAGGTGTGTGTGGCCAATTTTTCTGCTCCAAACTATCTCCCCGCTGGAAATGTCCACATGCTCCAAGGAGCTCAGAACCTTATATCCATCTGCACTGAGCTTAAGTGTCTACTGTAAATTGTGTTCAACTTATTGGAAAAATTGTTCACTTAAATGCCCAGAAATTTAGATAAGATATCTGAAGTATGAAATTGTTACCCAACTATTACAAATTGCCTCCTTGCATATATGGCTAAATGTTGAAAGGAAATCCATTTCAAAATAATTTTTACTAAAGGTTTTATGTAGCAAAAACAAATTTATTTGTTTGCACAGTGGTTAAGAGCTTTTAAATACACTAGCTCACAAGCTTACTCTTAACTCCGAGACTTATATTTCTGATCACAATTATTTTAAAGGCTGCTACTGAGTCCCTTCTAAGGTCTGTAGAGTTACCTGCCTTAAGAGCTCTTTTCCATCAGATAACACACTCTATAAGTAAGCAGGGGAAGTATTAGACATATATATTTTTTTTAATTGGAGGAAATGAAAAGAGAAAAAGCTGCTTGACTAAAGCCACGTCCTTCGTCTGTGGTGAAGTCCCTCCCAGGTAATTCTGGGTCCTTCTAGTGTACGGAAGCTATTAGGCCATTCAGTTGTTCTCAAATTAGAAGTGTGGTAGGGACTGAGGGTAAAAGTCATTGTTAAGGTGTAAATGTATCTTACCTGTTGCACCATTGTTGCTTATTAGACTGCTTAAAATATACTCTGCTTTTAAGAGTTTCCCTGAAAAACAAAAAACCTAAGTGCCACACAATTAGTTTTGAACATTCTACAATTTGTTCATGCTCTAAGTTTGACACCCTGTACCAGGTACCATCACCTCTCTTAGAAACCTTTTATTTTAAAATTTATAATCAGCGAGTATATCATATATAAAACTGAAAAAGAGAGATGACGTTTTCAGAAGGTGCTAAGTTGGGAAGCTGTGCCGTATCTGAAATGGTAATTAGATTCTAAAAAAAAGATTTCTGATTCATTATATAGAGCATGGCTTGCGTAGTAGTGACAAACCTTTGCAAAAGACTGCGTCTGCTGTCCATGGAAGATACATTTTAGGTGGGTGGAACAGAGTTGCCCACGAACAGGACTATTTACAGGATCATCAGAAAGGTTGTTGGGGTAGGTGTAGGGTGGGAAAGGGGTTCTCGCTAACCTTCTTACTTATTTTTGGTACTACCTCACAGAAGAGCCCTGATCTATGGACAACTGTTATTTATTTAATAAATAGAAAACATAATTAATTTTTAAAATCCATCCATTTTTACAGTTGCCTCCAAGGACTTACATGATCTGGCCCCTGTGGATTCTTTGACCTCTTCCCTAACTCTTCTTTTCCTCAACCTCAATGTCAACCACAGTGGTTTCCTTGCTATCCTTTGAACTTGACAGGCAATGTTTTTATTCCAGATACCTTCAAGGCCTGCTCTCTTTCTCTTCAGGTCTTTACTCATATGTACCCATCTCATAAAACTACCCTACTTCAAATTGTCATAGAGATACATACGCTTGGCAGTGGTAGATTGGGTTTCCAAAGAAGGTCACAGCAATATCTCCCATCCTACATGCTGTTTTGCAATGTGACTTTGCCATTCGTCCATTAAGAAGTGAAATCTAGAGTTTCTTTCCTCTCTCCCTGAATTTGTGCTGGCCCTATGATCTGTTTGGACCAACGGAATATGGCATAAAGGACACTGTGTACCTTTCTAGGCTGGGCCTGAGGAGACCTGTAACTTCTACTTTAACCTCTTGAAACCAAGCCACCATGTTATGAGGAAGCCCAAGTAGCAACATGGAGAGACCCATGCGGAGGAGTCCCTTCCCTGACAGCCCAAGCTGAGCTCCTAGCTGGCCACCAGTATCAAATTCCTACCATGTACGTGAGATCATTTTGGACCTTCTAGTTGTCCTAGCTCCACACAAAATTTAAAAGAATCACCTAGTCAAACTATAAAATTATAAGAAATAATAAATGGTTATTATTTTAAGCCACTAAGTTATGGGGGTGGTTTGTAACACAGTGATATGCTACAAACAATAACAATATTTGGGTTCTGTTACAATAACAATTGGTTACCTAAAAGTGGGATACTGCTGTAATAAAAGCTTAAAACATATGGTATTGATGTAGGAACCAGGTGTCAGGTAGAGGCATGAAGTGTGCTGAGAAGACTGTAACTGGAGACTGAAAAGGCAGTGAGAAAATTGTTACTGAAGGTTTGAGAAAAGGAAACACACATCATAGAGTGGCAGAAGTTTAGCAACACTGTCTCCTGTAATAATGTGGAAAATAGAAAATATAACTAAAGAACTTGTAGATATGGCTGAGGAGATTTCCAGGAAGAATGCTGGAAGTGCCAAAATAGACTTCTTTTAGCCTCCTAGGATAAAGTAAAGGGAGGAAGAGATGAACTAAAGAAGGAACTATTCCATTTTCAAGCAGAATTTAGAGGAAATATGGAAGGCCCATAATAGTCTTTCTAGCCAGGAAGAGATTCTCAAAATTAATTAAAATCTGGGGACAAAGATCAAGTCCAGGCAATTGCCAGTAAAATGTGACCTTTGGGTCAAGATCAAATCAAGGATGTGGCTGTAAAACCTTTGTTAAGACCTTGTACCCTCTGGACCAGACAAAAGAACTTTTATGAATCTTAAAAATGCTGTCCCATGGCACCCTGATTTGAAGCCCAAAGTGGAACTCAAAGATAATTGTAGGTGTGGTTTTGTCTAATTTAATAAATTAAAAGGCTATAAAGTATTTAACCCTTTCATTCTTACTGGGACAGAATGTGCCCACAAACATTTTTGAGTTCTCTGGTTTCTTGGGAGGCTATTTTCGCCAGTAAAAGTATTTGCTGCCCTCCAGTGGGGGTTTGGAGCCCTGGTGGCACAGTGGTTAAGCATTTGGCTGCTAACCAAAAGGTTGGCAGTTCAAATCCATCAGCTTCTCCTTGGAAGACCTATGGGGGCAGTTCTACCCTGTCCTATAAGGTTGTTATGAGTCAGAATCTACTCAACAGCAGTGGGTTTGGTTTGGTTTTGGCTTGTGTAAAGGTGAAAAATGAAAGAGAAATTCTTTGGGGAAAATTCACTAAGGTAGGAGGCTTACCTGGATGCAGTGTGACTGGGTCAAACTTTTGTCTCTTTTGACTTCTGTACAGCTAGATAACCCTTGTAAATTTATCTATGGCTTCCTGTGTGGATAGTTAGGGAGCCCTGGTGGGTTTGAGTTTGTGTGTGTGTGTGTGTGTGTGTGTGTGTGTGTGAGATATTTGGAAAAGCAGAGGTACCCAATGTAACCAAATGGAAGGTGCAATTATTGCTGGGAAATTGTACTCCCCAAAATCATTTCACCATATTTCGGCATATTTATTGGGACATGTGTGTCCCACAAAATACATATCAAACTCCATATTTCATAACAAAATTTCCAGAAATGCTCCTTGATTCAGTATGTCTTCCATTACTGAAAACACATGGTATCAACAAAAAATTTGAAGCAGAAAATCAGAGGGTAATGAAAGAGTTGGTTTAAGAAGAGCAGCGATAGTTCAAAATGAAAAGAGGCTTTGGCTCCCCAACTTTCTGTGGGTGGGGAGCAGGCGGAGAAAGATACTTAATGGCAAAGAGATTTATTTTCATAAGAAATGTCTTACGGAAAAGAAAGGATGACTAGGGGATAAATCCAAGAGCTTTGGAGAATCACTCCCTGAGAGAAGAAGTGGGCCCTAATCAAGAAACATTCCCAGTCCCTGGGAGAGGAGGACTTGGTGATATATGCTTGGCTGGGTTTTATATTACTATGGACATAGTGAGGAGCCCTGGTGGTACAGTGGTTAAGCACTTGGCTGCTAGCCTAAAGGTTGTCTGTTCCAAACCCACCAGTTGCTCTGTGGGAGAAAGTTGTGGCGGTCTGCTTCCTAAAGATAACAGCCTTGGAAACCCTATGGGACAGCTCTATTCTGTCCTATAGGGTCACTAAGAGTCACAACTGACTCCACTGGCACCTAACAACAACAACATAGTGAAAGCAGCAATGATATGATAAAAAGAGCTTGGCGACGCCACCCTCGCTGCTCAGAGCGTGCGCTGCCTCTTTAACGGCTTGCTGCAAAACAAACGCTGAACCCTACTTCCGCTTTTCGCCTTTTTTGGTATAATCGACAATCCTGTTCGGATTCCTTTCAGTTATCCAGAAGAGCTACTAATGTAGATTTTTCGTAAAAGAGAAGTGGTGTAAAGCAAACTTTTGGAAAGCGGGGGATACCTGTACACCATTTCTATATGTTTATAGCCGAAGATTCTGCAATTGCTCAGTCCTCCATGTTGATGGACTGGAAGTCTGAGCCTTTTATCTCTAACTTTTACTCTAAAACATCTCTTAGAGGCCAGGGTTATTAAAACAATATTGTTGGTAATTGCTGTCCAGTCGGTGCCCACTCATGGTGACCCCTTGTACAACAGAATGAAACGTTTCTGGATCCTCGGCCTTCTTCATGATAGCTGGCATGCTCAAGTCCATTGTCGTGGCCACCGCGTATTTTTAGTGCCTTCCAACCTAGGGGGCTCTAACACTATATAGGACATATCCTGTTGTGATCCATACGGTTTTTATTGGCTAATATTAGGAAGTAGTTCACCAGCCCTTTCTTCCTAGTCTGTCTTTGTCTGGAAGCTCTACTGAAACCTGTCCACCATGGGTGATCCTGCTGATATTTAAAATATTGGCGGCATAGCCTCCAGCATCAGAGCATCGTGCAAGCCTCCAAAGTGTGACAAACTGACAGATGGTTGGTGGATTAAAACAATAATAGCTAAAGCCAACCAAAAAATGAGCCAGTCCTATGTTTCTGAGCGATGCAACTCAAATTTTATTTTCATGAGGCTTTTGGTTAATCCTTTAGTCTTTCACTCTTGGAAATGATAATAGGCTACACATTTATAAACCTAATGGTCATTAGTAATTTAAATAATAAAAGGATTCTTTGGAAGTGGACTTTGTTATAATACCTGTATAGCAACCCACCCTCCCTTCCAACCCCTTTCTAAACTATATTCTATGCTAGAATGTCAGCTTCATTTTTTTGTTTCAAAGTGACAGGAAAAAAAAAAAGAGACTTTAAGACCTAATCAGGTACTGTACCAATGTTCTGAGTGGTGAAAAAAAATCAAATTACTTCAGCGAGCTTGTCAGTTTTATTGTTAGCATAGTCAAGTGGCCCTATAGAAAAGAGACAGGAGAGCTAAGAGAAAATAGTAGAATTCTAATCTGCTTTTTAAAGGCTCTTGGTCAGAAGTACAGCAATTCAGATACCTCTGTTTGAAAGCAGCAGGATAGATTTGTTAGAAGACAAAAGCTCCAATTAGTATTTTCCACACCCTTTCACAATTTTCTCTACTGCTTTTGGCTCTGACATCCTTTATACCAGGGCCTTTGTGCTGGCAAAGAGGTGGATGGAGGGGCATGGAGGCAGGGGCGGGGGAGGGAGGAAGGGAAGCTTGAAAAGATGGCACACAGGGCCCTTAGGATGCCCTGAAGTCTTCCCTCAGAAGTCAAGTAGCTCTGGAGGAAGGGGAGCTGAAGATGAGACACGTTCATGACCAGCAGGTAGGTCAGCAGGAGGGAGCCTACCTGAGTTGACTGAGATTCGGGCTTGGCGTATAACCACCTGTGGCGCAATGGGTGTTGCTGGCTGCAACTTGTGGAGGCCTTTGGCGACCTGTAGGAGTTTGCCGGAGACATCTAGCCCGTACAGGAACCGGTCCATTAGGAACACAATAGCTGTGGCGGTAGCACAGTCTTGAGCTTGGATGGATTCTTTCAAGGACGCCTGAAGGAGCATCCAAAGAACATCGTTAACCAGACAGAAATAGAGCCGGGCAGAAAAAGAAGGCAGTCTGAGGACCAAGCTTCATCTTTTAGGTATTTTTATTAAAAACAACAGCAATAAAATATCTATAGGAAGGAGAAGAAATATAATTTATTAGGTTATTGAAACAAACAAACAAAAAAGTAATAGTCCAATTTAATTGCAGGATAAAATAATTTTTCATTCATTCCATTTTTCCCATGACAGCTCTAAAATTATATAAATGAAAAGTGCATATTTCCTGTTGTTAAAAATTCAAATAATTCAAAAGCTTACAGAGTAAAACTTAAGAGCAGCCCTTCATTTCTCAACTCCTTAACCTTCTCCTTCTTCCCCAATTTCTTTCCTACTTTCCCCTGATAATAGTTTGGGAGACATTCTTTCAGAATGTCTGCACTTTGGTGTATACTTAGACATTAATTTATTCCTCGCCTTGCCTTCCCCTTCCCTTCCTCTTCCCTCCCTCTTTCTCTCTCTCTTTCTTTTCTTCTTTCTTTTTTACATAAACGAGATCACACTACACATATTGTTCTATTGCTTGCTTGCTTCAATTATCATTCCTCTGGGTGAGATTTCCACATCAGTTCATCAAAGAACATTCTGCTTCCTTTATTGCCTACATTTTAATTAAGGAGAAAGACTTTTAGGTAACATTTTAAATTTAATTTGTACTATTATGTTTAGCTAATAAAAGAAGAAAACCGGCATGAAATGAGAGTGCTACATAAAGAGTGAGAAGAAGAGATAAAGCAAACTTGTCTGGAAAAACATGACCTCTTGGTCATTTAAGGTGTTATACTAAGGGCATTTCGAGTTATGCAGATAGTGGCGTAAATGAGTTGTCATGCCTGAAGGTACTTTTTCCTTTTGCTAAACTAGATCAAGCTGAGTGTTTTCTGGGTGTTAGCTCAAATCTGAAGTCTAGAAAGCACTGTAAGCACTGACCATTTTCCTACCACAGTTTACTACCCAAAGCACTGCATTCTTCCCCTCATAATCGTAAGTACTAACACCTATTGAGCAAAATTATGTGCCAGGCACAGTGCTATGTGTGTTGCATTTATTAACTCACTCAATTCTCACAACAGTCTTAAGAGGCAGGTTTTATTATTATCCTCATTTTATAGATGGGAAACCCAAGACACAGAGAAGTTAAGTAACTTGTTCAAGGTTACATGATCTGTAAATGAAAGCTGGGGTTGTAAAACAGGAGGTCTAGGTTCAAATCCCACTTGCTTTATCCTCATGCTCTTATTGTTATTAGCTGCCATGGGATCACCCAGATTCAGGGCAACCCCGTGTACAACTGAACAAAACAATGCCCAGCCCCGTGCCATCCCCATGATAGGTTTTGGACTGGATGACTGTGATCCACAGGGTTTTCATTGATCGATTTTTTGAAGTAGGTCATCAGGCCTTTCTTCCTAGTCTGTAAGTTCTGCTGAAATCTGTTCAGCATCAGAGCAATATGCAAGCCTCCACTGACAGACGGGCAGTGGCTGTGAATGAAGTGCACTGGTCAGGAATTGAACCCAGATCTCCCACAAGGAAGGCAAGAATTTTACCACTGACCTACCACTGCTCCCCACTCTCCTCCCTGACACACCACTTTTATATTAATAAAGCTAGAGGATTCATACATCATGGATCTGATGCTCATAATTTTGTTAGTAAATACCATGATATGCAATAAATGCTGTTGCCAGTCTAAGAATAGTTTAATTTAAAAAACTAAAAGTAACAGGAGGAGGCATTCACATTGGGAGGATAATTCTGCTTTTTAAAACCGAGCCCTGAAACAGCTCTTTTAGAGTTTTAATTTAAGACTTGCAGATCTCTAAGTAAAAGTGGCCTACACTTTTACATTCTGAGATTCTATAGTACTTTACACGAGTTCATCAACCAGGCAATGACTATTAATAACTAACATAATAACACCTCTTTTTTCAAACTGATGCTTTTTTAACTCATTAAGGTGTTATTATGTTAGTTAACTCATGTAAATATAAATGTTATGTTTCATATGCATTGCCATAGATCGTCACACCAAAAAGAAAAAAATATAAAGCAGAAATCAGATCTCAGGTAAGTAAGTGTGTTTATTAAGCTGGGAAAAGCACAATTTGCACCTGTGTTTATCCTTTTGTTCTAAACTAGTCATTATTCTCATTGCAAAAGAGAAATACACCCACTCCTCACTTATCAACATGGCTAGGTTCCAAAGACCAGGTCATTATGTGAAAATTGGCATTATGAGAAAATGGAAGACAACCACATCAGATCACAAAATGGAGGATGACTACATCATTACACAACAGCCAAATTATATCATTACATAATTGCCAAATTGCATCATTATATAACTGCCAAATGACACCATTATATAACTGCCAGATTATATCATTACATAACTGCCAAATCACTGAGAATCACGACCCAGTCAAGTTGACACATACCTTAACCATCACAGCCAGTGTTACTTTCACCTTGCACCTCAGCCTTTGTTACTGCCAGACATCATCGCTGATGAGCAAAATAGTTGGATAGTATATTTTTTACTATTATCTTAAGTGCAAAATGTCAGATAACGATACAGGTACCTCTTCTTTCCTCTTGTTGTTTCCGTCCATGTGAAAGGAGCTCAATTTACTGCAGCACTCCCGGCCTCTCTCTACACTGTAGCTCACTCTGCCCCAGAGGAGGTGAAGTGACTAATCTGATTGGTAACTTTGGGAAGAATAAACTAGACAGGCACCCAGCGGTGTCACTAGGGTTGTTGTCAACCAGTGCAGTAATTCATGGTGTCACCCCTCTATGGACCTCCTCCCAAAGCAGACCATACAGAATCCTTAGTAGTGTTTTTTGTAGTAATATTACCTCATAAATCCTAATTCCCATATATCACTCCTTCTTGTCCTTTAATTACTACTTCATTCTCAAAAGAGTTATTGATACAGGTACACAAATACTAATTACCAAACACAGAAACTCCGACAAAATCAGAGGCTAGAAAAACACCGGCAGCAATGAAAACAACAGCGCGTGCTTGTAGCGCATGCAGATGAAACCATGTGATTCAAAGCGTCACTGTAATTGGGTGATGACGACAGCGCTGATTAGAGTGCGTTAGAAGGTTCAGACAGAACATTAGCATAGATTTGTAGCCTTGTAGATATACTGATACATGTAAGCTGGGCTTATGAAAAAGGTTTTTGTTGTTATAACTAATTATAGGGGTATTTTTATAGACAGTCATTTTGGTGTCACCTCCTCTGATAGTGTCACCCAATGAGGTCCACAACCCCTGCACCCCTCTAGTGATGCCACTGCATGTACAGCTTAACTTCTCCTTTCTCTTGGGAACAAGCTGTGTACAGGAAGCAGATTTTTTTCTGCTCTTCCATTTCATAAGTCTTATCTATGAGGTCACCCTGTGTGGGTGTTCTGCTTGGCCCAATATTTCCTGTGACTGACTGAGAAAATCTAAGTAATTTTGGGGTTCAGTTAGCAGACTGCCTATGCTCTAATACTAAGCTTTATCTTCTAACTTAGACTTTACCAGTAATAAAGGTAACATTTGATCTCGTCTGCCTAACTCTTCTATTTCTCAGTTCGCTCAGAATCCAGGATGAAAAGAGCAGTGTTATTGGAAATGCCCCCGCTACCACACATTAATCATTGCCTGACATCCTATAACCATTTCTAAGGAAAACTTCTCAGCCCACAGCTCCCAGTTTCTAAGCAGTCATGTTTTTTGTTATTTGACCTTGATATAGCTCTTCCCTCCCTGCGGCCCCCCAGATCAAGGCTAACCTAAGAGTAGAGACCTGATAGCTGGTCCCATGATTCTGTGGCCTAGCTTGAAAAAACAAACTGATCATTCTGGACCAAAAACAGAATCTTCCAGTTGTAGCAGAATAGAAAGAAACAGAAAGTGGAAGGTAGCTAAGCCACGTTAATAAGCAGTACCAGAGTGAAGGCCTAAGAATGAGGATGGCCCTGAATCCAGATCCACCTGTTTGTGAGTTCTCTTCTTGGTGTTATACATGTCTCTTTACTGTCCCATGTGTATCCTCATAACAATGTACACCCCCTTTTATGAGTTTTCCTGAGGGAGTCTCTGTTCCTTACAACCAAATAAAGCCTCACTAAAACGGAAATGCTCAAAATTTCTATTGAAGCTTGTCAAATAAACCATAAGTTGAAAAATACAAGTTCTAAAATGAGAATAATTCAGTCATTTGATATCCATAAATTATAAATTCAAAGATGAAAAACAAAATTGGTCATTTTATGTATGCCCAGCTCTGTCTAATAAGGCTAGTCTCTAAGCAAGACTTTTTCCTGAGTGAGTCAGTTACACACAAATACAGTCCTTTGGTTTCCAATCTCAGATGCTAACTGCAGAATTTGCAGCTTCTGCCACTGTCAGGTTCCTTCATACTTTTGCTTGGAAACAACAACTCTATTTTTGTCACTGGGCTCATGACTACGTGCCCCAGAGGGTACTCAGCGAGCCATATTGACGCCCCTCTGATGTACTTCGGTGTATATTTAATGTTTTCTTTTGCTCTTCCTTCTCATAGGAGTCCCACTTCAGTTTCATGGTGACTGTAATGTCTACTTATGATGCAATGTTAGAGACAGGCTCTTCTCCAGAGGTAATTCCTCACCTTTCCATAGTAATAACAAGAATGATTTCCATTTGCATAGTACCACCTATGAACTAAACTCACATATGTTATTTCCTTTCAGCTTTACAGTAACTCTAAATCTAATTAAGGTAAGGAAACTGAGGCCAAGAAGTTGGTTAAGTGACTTCCCAAAGTTACAAAGTTGATAAAGGTTAGAGTCAGGAGGGGACTTGAGGGTCAGTTTGTCTTCTGCTCTTCCCATGTGGTCTGATCAAAGTGACTTGGAGCACCCGATGCCTACTCTGGGTATAGGCAGCTGGGTCTTTGGGGCTAGGGCTAAACTCACAACTCATTGAGTTTAAACAGTGGCTTTAAAGAATACAGGCATACCGCTGAGATATTGTGAGTTTGGTTCCAGACCACTACAATAAAGCGAGTCACATGAATATTTTGGTTTTCCAATGTGTTTAAAATTCCATTTACAGTATACTGTAGTCTATTAAGTATGCAATAGCATTGTCTAAAAAAATATATACATACCTTAATTAAAAAAATATTTTATTGCTAAAAAATTCTAACCATCATCTGAGACTTCAGCGAGTCATAATCTTTTTCCTGGTGGAGGGTCTTGCCTTGTTGTCCATGGCTGCTGACTGATAAGGGTAGTGGTTGTTGAAGGTTGGGGTGGCCGTGGCAATTTCTTAAAATAAGACAGCAATGAAGTTTGCTGCATTGATTGACTCTTCCTTTCATGAAAGATTTCTCTGTAGCATGTGATGCTGATAGCATTTTACTCACAGTAGAACTTCTTTCAAAATTGAAGTCAATTCTCTCAAACTCTGCTGCTACTTTATCAACTAAGTTTATGCAAATTCTAAATCCTTTGTTGTCATTTCAACAATGTTCACAGCATCTTCACCAGGAGTAGATACCATCTCAAGAAACCACTTTCTTTTCTCATTCTTAAGAAGCAAGTCCTCATCTGTTAAAGTTTTATCATGAGATTGCAGCAATTCAGTCACATTTTCACGGTCCTCTTCTAATTCTAGTTCTCTTGCTATTTCCACCACACCTGCAGTTACTTCCTCCACTGAAGTCTTGAACCCCTTAAAGTCAACCATGAGGGTTGGAATCAACTTCTTCCAAACTCTGGTTAATGTTGATATTTTGACCTCCTCCCATGAATCATGAATGTTCTTAATGGTATCTAGAATGGTGAATCCTTTCCAGGAGGTTTTCAATTTATTTTGCCCAGATCCATGAGAGAAATCACAATCTATAGCAGCTATAGATTCATGGAATGTATTTCTTAAATGATAAGTTTTAAAACTCAAATTTACTACTTGATTCATGGGCTGCAGAATAGATGCTGTGTTAGCAAGCACGAAAACAACACCCATCTCCTTGTACATCACCATCAGAGTTCTTGGGTGACCAGGTGCTCTGTCAAAGAGCAGTAATATTTTGAAAGCTTTTTTTTCTGAGCAGTAGGTCTCAACGGTGGGCTTAAAATATTCAGTAAACCATGTTGCAAACAGATGTGCTATCACTCAGGCTTTGTTGTTCCATTTATAGAGCACAGGGAGAGTAGATTTACCATAATTCTTAAGGGCCTTAGGATTTTTGGCACGGTAAATGAGCATTGGCTTCAGCTTAAAGTCGTCAGCTGCATTAGCCCCTAACAAGAGAGTCAGCCTGTCCTTTGAAGCTTTGAAGCTAGGCATTGACTTCTCCTCTCTAGCTATGAAAGGCCTAGACGCCATCTTCTTCCAATACAAGGCTGTTTCATCTACACGGAAAATCTGCTGTTCAGTGCAGCCACTTTGTCAACTATCTCAGCTAGACCTTCTGGGTAACTTACTGCAGCTTCTGTATCAGCACTTCCTGCTTCACCTGGCACTTCTATGCTATGGAGACGGCTTCTTTCCTAAAGTCTTGTGAACCAAACTTTGGTAGCTTCAAACGTTTCTTCTGTAGCTTTCTCACCTCTCTCAGCCATCACAGAATTGAAGAGAGTTAGGCCTTGCTCTGGATTAGGCTGAGGTTTAAGGGAACTTTGTGACTGGTTTGTTCTTCTATCCACACCACTGAAACTTTCTCCCTATTGCCAATAAAGCTGTTTCTCTTCTTATCATTCGTGTGTTCACTAAAGTGGCACTTTTAGTTTCCTTCAAGAACTTTTCCTTTGCATTCACAACTTGGCTAACTGTTTGGTGTAAGAGGCCTAGTTGTTGACCTATCTGGGCTTTGGACGTGCCTTTCTCACTAAGCTTAATCATTTCGAACTTTTAATTTAAAGTGAGAGATGTATAACTGTTCCTTTCACTTGAACACTTAGAGGCCATTGTAGGCTTATTAATTGACCTAATTTCAATATTGTCATGTCTTAGAGAATAAAGAGGCCTGAGGAAAGGGAGAGAGATGGGAGAACAGCTGGTCAACGGAGCAGTCAGAACATACACATTTATTAAGTTTGCTGTCTTATAAGGGTGAGGTTCATGGCACCAAAAAATAATTACAATAGCAACATCAAAGATCACTGATCAAAGGTCGCCATAACAGATATAATAATAATAATGAAAAAGTTTGAAATACTGTAAGAATATTGTGCCAAAATGTGACGCAGAGACACAAAGTGAGCACATGCTATTGGAAAAATGGTGCCCATAGATTTGCTCTATGCAGGGTTGCCAAAAAACTTTAATTTATAAAAAATGCAGTATCTGTGAAGTGCAATAAAGCAAAGTTCAATAAAATGAGGCATGCCTGTACACAGCCTTCATTATGATGAGAGAATTCTGAGAAAAAAACAGGAGCAAAAAACCTAGAGAAATAGACCAAGTGAAAAAAGTGTTCTTGTTATATATCTAAAAAGACAAGAAAACTTCCTTCGAGATGGCCTTTAATCTCACTGTTTCAAAATTCTGTAGTAAATATTGGTGTCATGAGAGCAAATGATGATTAGCTAGTGATTACTCCAATTATTCACTCCTACTGAGTTTTTTATTTTTTTTCTACTGAGTTGCACCGAAGCTTTGTAAATAGAGTGGAATCTTCCTGTGAAGTGGTCTCCTTGAGTTGAGGAGACAGAGCTAGGAGTCTGGGGAGGCTACAGTGGCTAGAGTTTGCAGGGCAGAGTACCAGAAGGAGAGAGTTACAGAGATCTTCAGAGGGTCCCCCTTGAGTCTTTAGCAAAATACTGATCAGCTCATGTACGAAAGAAATCATCAAAGGCTGGGGAAAAGAGCCAACCAGAAGGAGCAGCGGAAACAATCCTCAGGCTTCGTGCAGTTTGTGTTTTCTCCAGCCAGAGTGAAAAATCTTGTCATTCACAGGGTATGATAGAGTATTCAGAGTGTATTGCTTCAATAAAAGCCAAAAACAAACAAACAAACAAACAAAAAACAACTATTCTGATAAAAACTAATGCAGACCCCAAATTCTCATAAAAAGACCAGACTTAATGGTCTGACTGAGACTAGAAGAATCCCGGCGGTCATGGTCCCCAAACCTTCTGTTGGCCCAGGACAGGAACCATTCCTGAAGACAACTCATCAGGCATGGATTGGACTGGACAATGGGTTGGAGAGAGATGCTGATGAGGAGTGAGCTACTTGTATCAGGTGGACACTTGAGACTGTGTTGGCATCTCCTGTCTGGAGGGGAGATGGGAGGGTAGAGAGGGTTAGAAACTGGCAAAATGGTCACGAAAGGAGAGACTGGAAGGAGGGAGTGGTGGGCTGATTCATTAGGGGGAGAGTAAATGGGAGTATGTAGTAAGGTGTATATAAGCTTATGTGTGACAGACTGACTTGATTTGCAAACTTTCACTTAAAGCACAATAAAAATTATTAAAAAAAAACTATTCTGGCTTACAACAGCCAACATCATCCTAAATGGAGAGAGCCTGAAAACATTCCCACTGAGATCAGGAACCAGACAAGGATACCCTTTATCACCACTCTTATTCAACATTGTACTGGAAGTCCTAGCCAGAGCAATTAGGCTAGATAAAGAAATAAAGGGCATCCAGATTGGCAAGGAAGAAGTAAAAGTATCTCTATTTACAGATGACATGATCTTATACACAGAAAACCCTAAGGAATCCTCCAGAAAACTACTGAAACTAATAGAGGAGTTCAGCAGAGTATCGGCATACAAGACAAACATACAAAAATCAGTTGGATTCCTCTACACCAAAAAAAAGAACATCGAAGAGGAAATCACCAAATCAATGCCATTTACAGTAACCCCCAAGAAGATAAAATACTTAGGAATAAATCTTACCAGGGATGTAAAAGACTTATACAAAGAAAACTACAGTAGACTTCTGCAAGAAACCAAAACAGACTTACATTAAGTGGAAGAACATACCTTGCTCGTGGATAGGAAGACTTAACATTATAAAAATGTCTATTCTACCAAAAGCGATCTATACATTTAATGCAATTCCGATCCAAATCCCAACCACATTCTTTAACGAGATGGAGAAACAAATCACCAACTTCATATGGAAGGGAAAGAGTCCCTGGATAAATAAGGCATTACTGAAAAAGAAGAAGAAAGTGGGAGGCCTCACTCTACCTGATTTTGGAACCTATTATACCGCCACAGTAGTCAAAACAGCCTGGTACTGGTACAACAACAGACATGTAGACCAATGGAACAGAGTTGAGAATCCAGACATAAATCCATCCACATATGAGCAGTTGATATTTGACAAAGGCCCCAAAACAGTTAAACGGGGAAAAGACAGTCTTTTTAACAAATGATCCTGGCGTAACTGGATATCCATCTGCAAAAAAATGAAACAAGACCCATACCTCACTCCATGCACAAAAACTAACTCAAAATGGATCAAAGACCTAAATATAACATCTAAAATGATAAAGATCATGTAAGGAAAAATAAGGACAACATTAGGAGCACTAATACCAGGCATAAACAGAATACAAAACATTAATAAAAATAATGAAGAGAAACTAGATAACTGGGAGCTCCTAAAAATCAAACACCTATGCTCATCTAAAGACTTTACCAAAAGAATAAAAAGACTACCTACAGACTGGGAAAAAGTTTTTAGCAATGACGTTTCTGATCAGTGCTTGATCTCTAAAATCAACATGATACTGCAAAAACTCAACTGCAAAAAGACAACGCAATTAAAAAATGGGCAAAAGGTATGAATAGACACTTCACTAAAGAAGACATTCAGGTAGCTAACAGGTATGTGAGGAAATGTTCACGATTATTAGCCATTAGAGAAATGCAGATCAAAACTACAATGAGATTTCATTTCACTCCAACAAAGCTGGCATTAATTCAAAAAACACAAAATAATCAATGTTGGAGAGGCTGTGGAGAGATTGGAACACATCTACACTGCTGGTGGGAATGTCAAATGGTGCAACCAGTTTGGAAATCGATTTGGCGCTTCCTTAAAAAGCTAGAAATAGAACTACCATATGATCCAGCAATCCCACTCCTTGGAATATATCATAGAGAAATAAGAGCCTTTACACGAACAGATATATGCACACCCATGTTCATTGAAACACTGTTTACAATAGCAAAAAGATGGGAGCAACCAAGGTGCCCATCAACAGATGAATGGATAAATTATGGTATATTCACACAATGGAATACTACGCATCGATAAAGAACAGTGATGAATCTGTGAAACATTTCATAACATGGAGGAACCTGGAAGGCATTATGCTGAGTGAAATTAGTTGCGAAAGGACAAATATTGCATAAGACTACTATTACAAGAACTTGAGCAATAGTTTAAACTGAGAAGAAAACATTCTTTTGTGGTTACGAGAGGGGGGACGCAGGGAGGGTAGGACAGGGGCGTTCACTAATTAGATAGTAGATAAGAACTACATTAGGTGAAGGGAAAGACAGCACACAATACAAGGGAGGTCAGCACAATTGGACGGGGCCAGAAGCAAAGAGGTTTCCTGAATAAACTGGGTGCTTCAGGGGCCAGCATAGCAGGGGCGGGGGTCTGGGGACCATGGTTTCAGGGGACATCTAAGTCAATTGGCATAATAAAATCTATTAAGAAAACATTCTGCATCCCACTTCGAAGAGTGGCATCTGGGGTCTTAAACGCTAGCAAGCAGCCATCTAAGATGCATCAATCGGTCTCATCCCACCTGGATCAAAGAAGAATGAAGATCACGAAGGACACAAGGCACTTACGAGCCCAAGAGACAAAAAGGGCCACATGAATGAGAGACTACATCATCCTGAGACCAGAAGAACTAGATGGTGCCCGGCTATAACCGATGACTGCCCTGACAGGGAACACAACAGAGAACCCCTGAGGGAGCAGGAGAGCAGTGGGATGCAGACCCCAAATTCTCATAAGACCAGACTTGTTGGTCTGACTGAGACTGTAAAGACCCCAGTGGTCGTGGCCCCTAGATCTTCTGTTGGCCCAGGACGGGAGCCATTCCTGAAGCCAACTTTTCAGACATGGATTGGACTGGACAATGGGTTGGAGAGGGATGCTGGTGAGGAGTGAGCTTCTTGGATCGAGTAGACACTTGAGAGTATGTTGGCATCTCCTGCTTGGAAGGGAGATGGGAGGGTAAAGGGGGTTAGAAGCTGGCGAAATGGACATGAAAGGAAAGAGTGGAGGGAGAGAGCGGGCTGTCTCATTGTAGGGGAGAGTAGTTGGGAGTGTGTAGCAAGGTATACATGGGTTTTTGTGTGGGAGACTGACTTGATTTGTGGAGTTTCACTTGGAAAAATTGGAGCACAATAAAAATTATAAATTAAAAAAAGAACTATTCTGGCTTATAGCATCCCTATAGGACAGAGTAGAACTGCCCCCATAGGGTTTCCGAGGGGCAGTTGGTAGATTCAAACTGCCAGCCTTTTGGTTAGCAGCCGAACTCTTAACTGCTACACCACCAGGGTTCCTTTGCTTTAATAGTGGGCCTTGGACTAAAGACTGCTCTTGTTCCACTCTACAAGTTTTAAAACAAGCCTTGAATAGATCAAACTGTCTTCTAACTTGGGTGACTCCCAAAACAAAGTGTAAGAATATTTATAGGCATACGAAAGATATCCACCATACAATAAGGTAAAATTTACAATGTCTGGCATCCAGTCAAAACTTACCAGGCAAGAGAGAAGCCCATATTGCAGAGAAAAATCAACCAATAGAAACAGGCCTAGAAATGACAGTTATTATAACCGTATTCCACATGGTCAAGAAGGCAGAGTAAAAATTAAGTACATGAAGTAGAGAAAAAAAAAAAAGATGAAAACTTCTAGAGATACAAACATGTCTAAGATAAAACCATAGGGATCTGGGTTTATTTCTTGCCTCAATCCTTTACTTGCTGTCATGGATTGAATTATGTCCCCCCAAAAATGTGTGTATCAGTTTGGCTGGGCTATGATTTCCAGTATTGTGTGGTTGTCATCCATTTTGTGATTGTAATTTTGTGCTAAAGAGGATTAGGGTGAGATTGTAACACCCTTACCCAAGTCACATTCCTGATCCAATGTAAAGCGAGTGTCCCTGTGGCCTACACTACCTTTTATCTCTCAAGAGATAAAAAGAAAAAGGAAACAAGCAGAAAGTGGGGGATCTCATCCCACCAAGAAAGCAGTGCTGGGAGCAGAGTTCGTTCTTTGGACCCAGGTTCCCTGTGCAGAGAAGCTCCTGGTCTGGGGGAAGAATGATGAGAAGGCTGACAGAGAGAGAAAGCCTTCCCCTGGAGCTGACGCCCTGAGTTTGGACTTTTAGCTTACTTTACTGTGAGGAAATAAATTTCTCTTTGTTAAAGCCATCCACTTGTGGTATTTCTGTTATAGCAGCACTAGATGACTAAGACACTTGCCATGGAAGTTATTTAATATTTAACCTCTCTGAGCCTCAATGACCTCATCTGTGAAATGAGGATGATATCTATTTGCATTGCTGTTTCAGGATTAGAGGGAAGAATGCTCTGCATAGAGGTAGGCATACTGCAGCTGTGCCCACATGGGACAAGGAACACTATAAAACAAAACAAAACAAACTAGGAAAAAGAAGTTCACTCACTCCCACTCACTGTATGGCAAAATATCAATAACAGACAGAGGCAATCTCCTAAAATAAGTGGCAACAGAATTTTCAATAAAGTAAAAAGGAAATAATGGGTTATGCATATAACATCTATAAGGCTTAACTCAAAAAATGGCTAAGCCTCTAACTTCTTTTAATCGCTTTCTTCTCTTCACTAACTCTGAGGAGCAATGTTACTAGAAACTGAGAAAGAAAAAGGAAAATGAGCAGGCTGTATGGCACTTGGTGAAGGAAAGCTGGTTCTTGAAAGGCAGCCTTCTGAGCACACACGTGCAAGTGGCTGTTGGCTGGCCCCAATGGAGGAATCCCTCCCCAAGCACCTGTAAACCAATGCTGCAAACACCCTATTCTGCACCCCGCACCAACATGCCATATATTTGAGCAGAGAACACTGCCTAATCTATTTTTCCCCCTTCTACTCTTAATAGATTGAAACACAAAAGCCTGAGAGAGGGTGACCTGCCAGACAAAAGGGCCTTTGAGTTCCTTGGAAAAGTAGACTTGGAGGAGGATGGAAGGAATCCAAGTGGCCCTATTATTTCCACTTGCACTAATTAGACATTTTTCTGTCAGCTATTGAGCACTGCTGAGAGGCCAAACTCACTGAATTCATTTCTAAAGTGTTTACAGAAGTTTGCATCTGTTTGTGTCTCTTCAGGAGGAAAATAAGCACTTCAATAGCATTGTGGAAAACCTAAACGAAGCATCCTATTCTGGAGGACCTGGCATCCCCGCAGCTGCATAATTTAGCTCTGTTCAGGGCCCAAACCTCTCGCATCTCACTCTAAAATCTAACGACGCAAAATGCAGAGAAGTCAACTCAGGAGAATCTTTTCTTTCTTTCAATTTTCTTTTCTCTCCCTCTTTTGAAATGGCGGCATGCTGGGCGGGGTACACGGATTTAGGTGGGTATCATTCTTGCAGCCCCTCTCTCGTGTCTCTACCAGCACTCTGAGAAATTAATACCCACTTTCATTTGCTGCCAAGTGAGGGGATAGTAAATTCCTCAGCAGCAAAGGAGAATACATCACCATCCTGGGAATCTCCCCCAAAACGTACACCGAGGGAGCACTCTGACATCAGAAAGCGAGGAATGAAAGGAGGCCAAAGTGTGTGGTAGGGAAGGGACACTAAAGAGAAAGTTCCCCTACATGCTAAAATGTGCCTGGGTTATGCACAATTAGATTAACATGAAAGAGAACCTCTCTCCCTCCCCCACCCCCCGAAAAAAGAAAGAAAAAGAAAATAACACAAAAACCCTAACCCATTGACTACATGGGCAGGGCCTTTGAAATGCATATTGGTCTACATGGCATTTGTTCAGTATTCTTTTTGTTTGAGTTTTCCCTGCCTACGACTGACCTACCATGACACAGGACTCAAAAATATGATCTTTTTAGGTAGTGTCACAATAACAGAATTTTAGTGTTTTAAAGAACGTAGTATAACTCAAGTTCAAAAATGAACAGGAATTCTGTCTTTATCTTTCCAAGGAGTCTGACTTAAGGGGAAGTTTGTCCAAATATATTCTCCGAATTGTGTTATTCTTGTTGAGCGACTATGTTTAAACAAAAATATGTATATGTGGATAAAAGAGTGTGCTGAATTTCTAAAAAGATAGGTACACACACAGTTGTTTTTTTCACATCTGTTTTCAGGCAGAATGAGAAATATGGGGTTCTAATTCAGTTTATGGCACAAAGGGAACTTCATGGCTAGGAAGCTGAGTCAGGTGGTAAAGGAATTAAACTTCACAATGAGATTTCAATGCACAGATGATTGAAAAAATGCTAAAAAGCCTTTTCTAAGGGCTTTTGCTGAACAGCAGCAAGAAAAAGTATGTGCTGTTTTCATGGTTCCTTGCATTAGTGCTAGCCCCTCCCGATGCTGAGCATCAAGTTTGGGTCCCAGCTATGGGTTCAAAGCCACGATGTGTTCACAGCAATGACAATGGCAGCTGTTCTCAAGGGGGGCTGGGTGAGGGGACTCAGAACCGAAGCCATCTGGCACTGCAATTGGCAGGAGCAGTGTAAAGGGAAATTATTGCTGCATAGCAAATTGGGAGATTGGAAAAAGGCAGGGGAAAAGGGGGAGGATGTCCTGAGATGAGGAATTAGCAGAATAAACAAATAAAAAGTGATTGTTGTCTGCATAGTTATGTGTCACCAGTAAAATCAAAGGAAGAGTATAACAGGACTACTCAAGGTCAATGGAAGACTGAACATGGCATGCTCTGTATTTGTCCACCCTCTGAAACGTGAGAAGAAGAAAGAGGGAAAAAACTGAACTTTAAGTTCTATGTCCAGGATCTGTTAACATTTCATCTGCCTTTCCTTTAAAAATAGAAAATGCAGATTCAAGCATGTTTGGAAAATAGTTATAAGCTTTTTCTCTCTCTCAATACCTACAGATAACATTTTGCATCATCTTTCCCTGCAATTTCTCCTTCCTTTTCTCAAATCTACTGAAGATGCAGCTGGCTGCCTATTAAAGGAAAACAAAGGCAATATCAAAACAGACAATCATCTAACCAGGATTCCGGTTAACCTCACGGCCCCTGGGAGCTGCGTGCCTTACTTGTCTCCTGGACCCCAGGTTGCTATGGCCACCATCACTCTTGGTGATTTCAACATCCACATTATTGATTAATCCAGGACACTGGTATTTCTTGCATATGACCTCCTTCTCTCCAATGATCTTGTCCTCCATCCAACCTCAGTCACCCACTCCCATGGTCATACCCTAGAACTTACCATTTCAACAGTAGCACAGCCAGAATCTCAATATAAACATTCTATTCTCTGATCTTTATCTCCTACCCTTTTTGTCCCCTTCCGCTATAGTCCAACTCCAATAATTCTGCACCCCTTCCAGGACATCCACACAATCCATTGGCCCTACTATCTTTTTGCTGTCCCATCAATCCCCTCATGGACTCCTTCATCTCTTTAAATTCCACATGCTTCACAGTAAGGACCCTAGATTGCTTTGAAGAGACTGTTGGTAGAATTGTGAATATTAAGAGTGATTCTGATGAGGGCTCAGAAAGAACTGAGAGCTGTGATGGAAGCTTCTATTGCCATGAACAGAATGTGGTGAGGCTTTGAAAGGAAATCATGAACATGTGATGAGACACTGGAGGGAAGGTGATCCATTTTATGCAGTGGCAAAGAACTTATCTGAATTATGTTTGAAGGTTTGGTGGAAGGTAGAACTTGTAAGTGAAGAACTTGGATGTTTGGCTGAGGAAATTTCTAAGCCAAATCTTAAAGAAGCAGCATGGTTGCTCCTTGCCACTTACAGTAGAATGAGGGAGAAAAGAGATGGACTTAAAAATGAACTGTACAAAACAAAGCCAGAACTTAAAAAAAAAAAAAAAAAATTCTGTTGTACAAACTAAGGAAACGTGTCCTGGAAAAACTTTCACCAAGGGTGTGGCTACTCAATCTTTTGCTCAAGAGATTAAACCTCTGACTGATAGGCTTATTTAACTACCAATGCAGTACAAAATGAAAAAAAAGCTGCCTAGCTCCTGCAATTTTGCAGGCAGGAAAAGGGCCAATGGGGCAATTTGGTTGTAAACATCTGTTGTCCTTCAAGAAAAGGAAAGCACCAGCCTGGGAACAGTTCAGAGATCTGCAGAACTGTTGGAGGGACCATGCAGACACGGCTGCTTCCATTTCAAAGGGGGAACCACTGCCTTCATTTCAAAGAGTGGAAAACTGCCTCCTAGGTTTTAAAGAGTCAGGTCTCCACCAGCTCAGTTCTGGAGTGTGGGACTGCCATGCAGGTGGACCAAGAGGATGGGAGCTACACCTGAAAGCTCAGGGGGTGGGGTTGCTATGCCCAAGGGCAAGGAATGGAGCCTACCTGGGCTGAGGGGTAGGATCACCACTTAATGGACTAGGAGAATGGGGCCACCCAAAGCTGAGGGAGCAGAGTTGTCCCAGTGGGCCTGGAAGGCAGGGCTGATGCCCAAGGCCATGGGGCCTCCACCCAGAATTAGGAAAGCTTGGCCAAAACCCAGAGTCTGGAGTGCAGAGCCATTACCCAGATGGTCCCAGAAAACAGAGGATTATTTTCAAGGCTTGAGAGCTAAGGTAACTTCTTCTGCTGGGTTTTTAACTTATTTGGTGTTTGTGAACCCTTCTTTCCTCCCAATTTCTTTCATTTGTAATGTAAATATCTACCCTATGTCTGTTCTACTATTGTACTTTGGAGGCAGATAATTTATATTCTAGATTTCACAGGTTTACAGATGAAGAGGAATTTTATCCCAGGATGAAACACACTCAAATTCTCACCTGCACTTGATTTAAATGATCCAGAAGATGGGGTTTTGGATTTAGAGTTGATGCAGTAACATGTTAAGACTTCTGGAATGATGTGATGTGGGTAATGTGTTTTGTATGTGGGAAGGACATGAATTTTAGGGGGGCAAAGGGTGGAATGTTATGGATTGAACTGTGTTCCCTAAAAATATGTTGTAAATCCTAACCTCTATACTTGGAGGAGTCCTGGTGGCACAGTGGTTAAGAGCTCGGCTGCTAAACAAAAGGTCGGCAAATAGAATCCACTAGCCACTCCTTGGAACCTCTATGGGACAGTTCTACTCTGTCCTATGGGGTCACTATGAGTCGGACTCCACTAGACGGCAAGGAGCTGTACTTGTGGATGTAATCCCATTTGGGAATAGGGTTTTCTCCACTATGTTAATGAGTCCATATGAGTGTAGAGTGTGTCTTAAGCCAATCACTTTTGAGTTATAAAAGGAGCAGATTAGGCACAGAAGCAAGTAAGCAGGAATAGATAAGTGCCACATGGAGATCTCCAACGAAGGCTAATAAAAAATGCTAGAGAAGCTGAGACAGGATTTTCCCCCAGAGTGGACAGAAAGAGCCTTCTCCTAAAGTGACCTGAACTGAGACTTCTACCCTCCTATACTGTGAGAAAATAAATTGTTCATTAAAGCCACTCACTTGTAGTATTTCTGTTTTACTGGCATCAAGAAACTGAGACAACAAGCAATAGGTTTCTAACTAAAATCCTTGCCTTTGCCACCCACGTCCCTCTCCCCCAGTCTGTTTTTCACACAGCAGCTAGAGTGAGCCCTTTAAAATGCAAATCAACGTCAGTTCCCTGCTCCAGAGTTTAACACACCTCCCCATCACATTTAAAATGAAATTTACATCTGCTAAACCATGCCAAGAAGACCCTTCTTTATGATACTGTGACTACTTTAGTCACCATTTCCTGCCATTCTCATTATTTCTCTCTTCTCCAGCCTCCTTGCTCATCCTCCAACAAGTCAAGCATTTTTGCCTTTCAGCCTTTGCACTTGTTGGTCTCTCTGTCTGGAACACTCTTCTCTCAGCTCTCTGCACACCTTCCCCATTCAGATCTGGGCTGGTGGTATTGGTGGAGGAACTCTCATGGGGAAGTTCAAACGGTTATATTGACAAACATACTATTTGAAATGTTAAGTTGTTTTAATGGAATTCTGAAGCTATATCATAGTCATTTTTGACAGGCCTAATAACAAGATCTGGCTAGAGGTTTGACTACTCTACTTGATCTTAGCTTCTGTCTGTCTTACCTTACAAATATGACAATCCCTCTGTCCCTAAGGAAACCCTGGTTGCCGGGTGGTTAAAGGGCTACGGCTGTTAACCAAAAGGTCGGCAGTTCAAATCCACCAGGCGCTCCTTGAAAACCATACGGGGCAGTTCTACTCTGTCCTATAGGGTCGCTATGAGTCAAAATCAACTCCACAGCAATGGGTTTGGTTTGGTTTTATGCATATATATATAAAAATATATATATACACATCCACCGCCACCACCACCCAAAATACACACACGTATGTATATATACATACATATATATATATATAAAATCACAGATAACTAACTGAGAAAGGAGCCCTGGTGGTTCAATTGTTAAGCGCTCGGCTGCTAACCAAAAGGTTTGTGGTTCAAACCCACACAGCTGTTCTGAGAGAAAGACCTGGTGATGTGCTCCCATAAAGATTACAGCCTAGAAAACCCTATGGGGCACTTTTACTGTGTCATATGGGGTCGATATGCTATGAAATCAACTTGACAGCACCTAAAAACAACAACAACTCAACTGCAAAGTGACAACTTAAGAAATGGTTATTCATATCACAAAGTAGTCTTAATTTGGTAGAAAAATTCACTGTAAGATCCTTAAATAGTGAGCTTTCATAACTTATTTAGATATTATAAATATTTCACTGATGACAAATAAGATACTTAAAAGAGGGAATAAAATAGTGGTGTTTCAACCAGGTTGTATGTTAGAATCAACAGGGGTGCTTGAAAAATGCAAGTTATTAGATCTCAATAAAGATCTACTAAATCAGAATCTCTAGGAAGTAGGACTTGAGAATACATGTTTTTAGGAAGCTACCCTCTTCCTCCTCACACACGTCCCAGGTAATTCCGATGCTGTCACTCTATTGACCAGAATTTGGAGTTTCTGGCATCAATTATGAACTAAGTCTAATTTATATAAATTTACACATATTAGGCAAAGGCATGGCCTTACACAAAGAGTGAAGACAAGGTGTCATAGTCCTGTACTTGAAATAATAGCATGGGAGAACCGCTGAGAGAGAGGGTTAGGAGTCTGACCCATAAAAAAAAAAAACAAACCCAGTGCTGTCAAGTCGATTACGACTCATAGCGACCCTATTAATGTTCTGCCTGACAATGATTCCAGAAGGCTCAGAGATTTCAATTTCATGTAAAATGCCAGTAGTAGCATCAAAGTCCACCATCTCTCTGTTAGTTTCTTGTACTGCGGTGGCTTGCGTGTTACTATGATGCTGGAGGCTATGCCACTGGTATTTCACACCACCAGGGTCACCCATGGTGGACAGGTTCCAGCAGAGCTTCCATACTAAGACAGACTAGCCAGAAAGGCCTGACGATCTACTTCCAAAAATTAGCCAAAGAAAACCTTATGGATCACAACAAAACATTGACTCACTTGCTTTGGACATGTCATTAGGAGAGATCAATCACTGGAGGAGGACATCATGTTTGGTGAAGTAGAGGGCCAGATAAGGCAAAGGAGGCCCTCAGTGAGATGGTTTGGCACAACAGCCACAACAATGGACTAAAACATGCCATGAAGATGACGCAGGACCAGGTAACGTTGTACATAAGGTCGTCATGAGTTGGAGCCAACTCTGTAGCAGTATCTTATCTATGTGTATAATAGTCGGTTTTTAATAGCCATGAAAGAAACTTATTTGGCCTCTAGTTTTTATTTAGTGAAAATGTATTAAAAGTTTCAGAATTGAGTTGATACTACTTTCAAAATTGTGACAGATAAGAAGCTGATTTGTTGAGACTATTCTCATGTAGAAAGCTAGTCAAACCAGAGGGAGATACTGTGGGAAGGTAAAAAGAAAAAAGGGCTTTGGCTGAACAGATATGCTAAATTTTGGGCAAGTTACTTAATTTTTTTAATTTAGTCCAAATTGACTCAACAGCAATGGGTTTTTTGGTTTCATCTATAAAATAAGAATAATACTCTCCACCATGTAGATTACTAAAAAGATTAAACAAAAAATACACAAAGTGACACTTCATAGATACTCATCAAATAATAACTCATTGTTTTGATGGATGGATCTGTGGAATCAGTCTCTGAGAACTCAAAAATATAAAGAAAATATAAAGAAAAATATAAAAATATACAGTTTACAAATAAGAAAGAAATTGAACTTTACTAACTTTAAAAAAAAAAAGAATTCTTACCAGCCCCTTACTTTGTTTGTCAGATGGTTACTCATCACAGATGGTACACGAAAAATTCCTCACTGTGGAATGGCTGACGAGAATTCACTCACTGGATTGTGTTCAGTGTATTGTATTGTAGTTCATATAAGTCTGGTTAAGTAGGTGTACAGATACCATCACAAATCATAGATACTTCAGGATATTTTGTAACATAAAGTAGAAAGACTACAAAAATTTCAAGGCATTTCAGGTTATTTAAAGAATGGTCAAATTTTCAAAGCTTAGGTGCTTTTCTTTTATAAACAGAAATGTGCTTCAAATCTGCCAGCCGCTTCTGTGATGACAAGTGGCTGACAACCGTACGCTACCAAACGGGTATGTTTAAAAACACCTTTTAAATAACGAGGGCAGAAAGTGTGTTTTCATCATTGGATTTTGGTACTGAAAATAATGCATTGCCTGTAAAATAAAATCTCACAACTGCACACAAATGGGAAAAATTTAACACATTTAAAAATCTTGCATATGAAGAGTTTCAGTGGGTTTTGACTTACTTTGTTAAAAAAATATCTTCTAAATAACTTGCAGAAACATGCTGTTGACACTAGGGAAGGTGGACATTTATTAGCTGAATGTCAACAAATGATTTTTCATAATTGGTGGATGGACTACAGTACGAGATTCATGAATTTGTAATCATAACTAACCTCTTTTATTTTGTTCTACATATCTTTGGGATGTAATTTTAAAAATGATGACAACCATTAAAACCAAGTATTAAAATAAACTCTACTAGCCAGACCTTCAAAGCACAATACTGAGCCAAGATTTTTTTTTAATAATTTGTATTGCACTTTAAGTGAAAGTTTACAAATCAAGTCAGTCTCTCACATATAAACTTATATACACCTTACTGCATACTCCCATTTACTCTCCCCGTGCATGATGAGTCAGCCTGCTCCCTCCTTCCAGTCTCTCCTTTCGTGACAATTTTGCCAGTTTCTAACTCCCTCTACCCTCCTATCTCCCCTCCAGACAGGAGATGCCAACATAGTCTCAAGTGTCCACATGGTGCAAGTAGCTCACTCCTCATCAGCATCTCTCTCCAACCCATTGTCCAGTCCAATCCATGTCTGAAGAGTTGTCTCCGGGAACGGTTCCTGTCCTGGGCCAACAAAAGGTTTGGGGACCCTGACTGCCAGGATTCTTCTAGTCTCAGTCAGACCATTAAGTCTAGTCCTTTTATGAGAATTTGGGGTCTGCATCCCACTGTTCTCCTGCTCCCTCAGCAGTTCTCTGTTGTGTTCCCTGTCAGGGCAGTCATCGGTTATAGTCGGGCACCATCTAGTTCTTCTGGTCTCAGGATGATGTAGTCTCTAGTTCATGTAGCCCTTTCTGTCTCTTGGGCTCATAATTATCTTGCGACCTTGGTGTTCTTCATTCTCCTTTGATCCAGGTGGGTTGAGACTCATTGATGGTCGCTTGCTGGCGTTTAAGACTCCCAGATGACACACATCAAAATGGGTTGCAGAATGTTTTCTTAATGGATTTTATTTTGCCAATTGACTTAGTTGTCCCCTGAAGCCATAGTCCCCAAACCCCTGCCCCTGCTTTGCTGACCTTCGAAGCATTCAGTTTATTCAGGAAACTGCTTTGCTTTTGGTTTAGTCCAGTTGTGTTGACCTCCCCTGTATTGAGTGTTGTCCTTCCCTTCACCTAAAGTAGGTCTTATCTACTATCTAATCAGTAAATAACCCTCTTCCAGCCTCCCTCCCTCTCTCCTCTCGTAACCACAAAAGAATGTGTTCTTCTCAGTTTAAACTATTTCTCAAGATCTTATAATAGTGGTCTTATACAATATTTGTCCTTTTGCAACTGGCTAATTTCACTCAGCATACAGCCTTCCAGGTTCCTCCATGTTATGAAATGTTTCACAGATTCATCACTGTTCTTTATTGATGTGTAGTATTCCATTGTGTGAATATACCATTATATATCCATTCATCCATTGACGGACACCTTGGTTGCTTCCATCTTTTTGCTATTGTAAACAGTGCTGCAATAAACATGGGTGTGCATATATCTGTTCATGTAAAGGGTCTTATTTCTCTAGGATATATTCCGAGGAGTGGGATTGCTGGTTTGTACAGTAGTTCTATTTCTAGCTTTTTAAGGAAACGCCAAATCGATTTCCAAAGTGGTTGTACCATTTTACATTCCCACCAGCAGTGTAGAAGTGCTCCAATCTCTCCACAGCCTCTCCAACATTGATTATTTTGTGTTTTTTGGATTAATGCCAGCCTTGTTAGAGTGAGATGGAATCTCATTGTAGTTTTAATTTGCGTTTCTCTAATGGCTAATGATCGAGAGCATTTCCTCATATATCTGTTAGCTGCCTGAATGTCTTCTTTAGTGAAGTGCCTGTTCATATCCTTTGCCCATTTTTCAGTTGGGTTGTTTGTCTTTTTGCAGTTGAGTTTTTGCAGTATCATGTAGATTTTAGAGATCAGGCACTGATCAGAAACGTCATAGCTAAAAACTTTTTCCCAGTCTGTAGGTAGTCTTTTTATTCTTTTGGTAAAGTCTTTAGATGAGCATAGGTGTTTGATTTTTAGGAGCTCCCAGTTATCTGGTTTCTCTTCATTATTTTTAGTAATGTTTTGTATTCTGTTTATACCTGGTATTAGTGCTCCTAATGCTGTCCCTGTTTTTCTTCCATGATCTTTATCATTTTAGACTTTATGTTTAGATCTTTGATCCATTTGGAGTTAGTTTTTGTGCATGGTGTAAGGTATGGTTCCTGTTTCATTTTTTTGCAGATGGATATCCAGTTATGCCAGCATCATTTGTTAAAAAGACTATCTTTTCCCCAATTAACTGACACTGGGCCTTTGTCAAATATCAGATGCTCATATATGGTTGGATTTATATCTGCGTTCTCAATGCTGTTCCATTGGTCTACATGTCTGTTGTTGTACCAGTACCAGGCTGTTTTGACTACCGTGGCTGTATAATAGGTTCAAAAATCAGGTAGAGTGAGGCCTCCCACTTTCTTCTTCTTTTTCAGTAATGCTTTACTTATCCAGGGCTTCTTTCCCTTCCATATGAAGTTGGTGATTTGTTTCTCCATCACATTAAAAAATGTAGTTGGAATTTGGATCGGAAGTGCATTGTATATATAGATGGCTTTTGGTAGGATAGATATTTCTATACTGTTAAGTCTTCCTATCCATGAGCAAGGTATGTTTTTCCACTTAAGTAGGTCTCTTTTAGTTTCTTGCAGTAGTACCTTGTAGTTTTCTTTGTATAGGTCTTTTACATCTTTGGTAAGATTTATTCCTAAGTATTTTATCTTCTTGGGGGCTACTGTGAATGGTATTGATTTGGTGATTTCCTCTTCAATGTTCTTTTTGTTGATGTAGAGGAATTCCACTGATTTTTGTATGTTTTTCTTGTAACCTGAAACTCTGCTGAACTCTCCTGTTAGTTTCAGTAGTTTTCTGGCGGATTCCTTAGGGTTTTCTGTGTATAAGATCATGTCTGCAAATACAGATAATTTACTTATTCCTTGCCAATCCGGATGCCCTTTATTTCTTTGTCTAGACTAATTGCTCTGGCTAGGACTTCCAGTACAATGTTGAATAAGAGTGGTGATAAAGGGCATCCTTGTCTGGTTCCCATTCTCAAGAGAAATGCTTTCAGGCTTTCTACATTTAGGATGTTGGCCGTTGGCTAGATGCCCTTTATTATGTTGAGGAATTTTCCTTCAATTCCTATTTTGCTGAGAGTTTTTATCATGAATGGGTGTTGCACTTTGTGAAATGCCTTTTCTGCATCAATTGATAAGATCATGTGGTTTTTGTCTTTTGTTTTATTTATATAGTGGATTACATTAATTATTTTTCTGATATTGAACCAACCTTGCATACCTGGTATAAATCTCACTTGGTCATGGTGGATTATTTTTTTGATATGCTGTTGAATTCTATTTAAGCCAAGATTTTAAAGGCTAATTATATTCAATTACAATTTTAGTGTGAGCAAGAAGCCTTGTATCCCAATTATGCAATTTTAAAAATTATCTTAAAATATTCATTTAATCTTTATCTCATTCTTCTTAAATGTCTACTCTATAGAAATACATTATATATAAAATAGCAATCACAGACATACACCTAACTTATTAAATAAATAAAATTTATATCATGGTACATGCTCAAAAGTTTTTACTGATGGGATGAGCAATAAAGAAAATTGAAGACAAATGATTGAGAATGAGTAGATCAAGGGGATAGATAATTGCAAATCTTCTTTGTGCTATGCAAACACATTCTAAAAAAGAAAAGCCTAACCCAAAGAACCTATGAATTTGTTGAGCTTAAGAATTTTCAGTATTTGCTCTTGTGAGTGAGGCGTGTTTGTTTTATTAAGTAGGGCATGTGACTGCACATCATGAAAGGACCGTGGCAAGTAGAAGGAGCGGCAGAGGAGGAAGGGCCTGCAGTTACATCCCATCTTCCAAAAACCAAACCTGACTCATAGCGACCCTATAGGAAAGAGTTCAGAATTGCCCCATAGTGTTTCCAAGGAGTGGATTTGAACTGCTGACCCTTTGGTTAGCAGCCAACCTCTTAACCGTTACGTCACCAGGGATCCACAGCTTAGCCACAGTTTAAGTTAAGGTTTCATGCTCTTCAAGCAAGTCACCTCATCTTCAAAATGGGCATAATAAATTCCACTTTGCAGGGTTGTCATTAAGATTATATGTTGTAAAGAACATGTTGTTGTTGTTAGCTGCCGTTGCATCATTTCTGACTCATGGCAAATTTATCAGATTGAATCATATGAAATTGCCAGTGCATGACATTCATTGACACAAAAAAATGGCATTTTCATATGGTTCAACCTAATCTAAACAGTCCCCTGCACATGATTGGAACAAAATATGTGGAAATGATAATATTGTTGAAGCTTTTTTATTTACTTAATATATGAGATTTAGGAGGAGATGAGAATCTTACTTGCTCACAGGAGTGAATGAGTATGTCAATAGGATTTATTATTTTCTGGATGTCACTGCTTTCTTTTGTCTGCCCAGCACTTCAACCTGTTCATTTTCAGCTGGCATTTTGAGCTGGGTTGCTCTGCCCACTTGTTTTGGTTGAATCAGCTCTTCCAGGACTTGGCTCAGTCTTTGGGCCTCATTACGGAAGACATAAAATTCATGCCATAGGGTTAGCTCTCATCAAAGGGATAATTCGCATGCCTGATTCTGTAGCAACCGAAGTTTCGTTGGTAGAATTTTAAGGACAAGCCGCCATTTTATCTTCCATTGAAACTTGAAAGTACTGTATTAAGGGCAGTTTTTGGCATGGTTTAAAGTAGGGTTTAAATCCTTGGTGATTTTAATCATACTCTCTCTTAAATTTTTTTTCTCTCTTAAAGTCTGAAAATACATAGGCCTTGGGGCTAATATCTGTTCTCCCAAGTTTCCATTCTGTTGGCACCTAATTTATTTGTGAAGAATCTGGACCTTGTATCTGGTTTCTTTTCAAAACAAGAACTATAATGTTTCAGTAGAAGTTAAAATTTTAAATGTTGATAATTGGAAATTATGAAATTCCTGTCTTAATTAATTCTGCTCTGAATAAAAAGTCAAATTACACTAATAGAAGGGCCCAAGGGACTGGTTATGGGGTAGCAGAGAGAACCGAATGCAACAAGAGAAAAGCTGCACCAGTCCTACAATGTTTTTGTTAGTTGCTCTCGAGTTGATTTCAACTCATGGTGACCTTGTGTGTGCAAAGTAGAACTGCTCCATAAGACTTTCAAGGCAGTGATCTTTTGGAAGCGAATCACCAGGTCTGTCTTCCAAGGCACCTCTGGGTGGGTTTAAACTGCCAAACTTATGGTTAAAATCAAGCACTTAACTCCTTGTACCACTCAGGGACTACCTAGCCCTACAGTATCATTACCAACGAGTTAATTCCCACTCATAGTGACCCTATAGGACAGAACAGAGCTACCCCATAGGGTTTTCAAGGCTGTAACTCTTTCTGGAAGCAGATTGTCACATCTTTCTCCCGAGTAGTGGCTGAGGGGTTCAAACTGTTGCCCTTTTGGTTAGCAGCCAAGCACTTATCCACTCTGCCACCACCACTCCTTAGTCCTATTATCCAAAAACCAAACCCATTGCTGTCGAGTTGATTCGACTCATAGTGATCCTACAGGACAGAATAGAACTGTCCCACAGGGTCTCCAAGGCTGTAAATCTTTATGGAAGCAGACTGCTACATCTTTCTCCTGGGGAGTAGCTGGTGAGTTCAAACTGCTGACCTTTGGGTCAGCAGCCCAGCACTTTAACCACTACATCACCAGGGCTCCTTAAGCCCTACAACAGCCTATATTAAAAGGCTCACTTAACCATGGAATTGTGCAGTATTCCAGGAAGAAACACTGAGCTCAGAATTAGGAGACCTGGATATCAGGTTCTATTGCTCCCACTGCCTGACTGTGTGACTTAAATGGGCCACTTCTTACTCTCTGGGTTTGTTTCCCCACCTACCAAACTTATAGCTTGAAGTAGATAATCTCTACATTTCCATCCAGTTTTGATGTTCTATCATTAGGTAAAGAGGTAATTTGTTTTCATTAATAGCAATCTTACATGTATATATGTACGTATATCCCATGCGTGTATGCGTGTGTATGCTAAAATTATCTCTGAAAACATAACTGGAGAGTAATAATACTTAGTTTGTAGAAGGCCATCAAAAGAGAAGAGAAAAAATTTGCAATTAAGAACATTGTATTTCGAATTCTTACTTAATTGGTGAAAAGGTTCATTGTCTAAGTCACTCAATTAATGATATTAGCTTTTCCATTTCTAAGATATGAGCAGTTCAGTGTTTATACTTACTGTTAGAGAAATGGTTAGAAGTTATGTTTGTGAGAATTGGACACAAATCTATGGGTGGCACAAACAGTAAAGTGCTCAACTACTAGCATGGCAGTTCGAATCCACCCAGAGGCACCTGGGAAGAGAGGCCTAGTGATCTGCTTCTGGAAGGTCACAGCCTTAAAACCCTGTGGAGCAGTTCTACTTTGCACATGAGTTTGAGGTGTCTGTAAAAGACCCAAGAGAAGATATCAAGTAGCCATGCACCCATTTCTTCTTCTGTGTGCTCTGTCTCAGGTAATGGCATCATTGTCCTTCAAGTCACCAAGGCTGAACACCTGTCATCAGTAACCACCCCACATCTGTTATTGATTCTACAGCTAACAAGTAGCCTATATACATCCCTAACTCTCCATTTCCCTGATATGCTACCCTGGATCATGCCCCTGTCAAGAAGCCTGCTATGGATTGAATTGTGCCGCCCCCAACACCCCCCCCCCCAAAAAATATGCTGAATTCCTGGCCCTTGTACTTGTAGATGTGATCCTGTTTAGAAATAGGGTTTTTCTTTGTTACATAAATGAGGTCACAATATTGTCAGGTGTATTCTAAACCTAATCACTTCTGAATTATCCAAAGATCAGGATAGACAAAGAGACACTGGGGAAGACACACCATGTGAGAATTGTCTACAAACCAAGAAACACCAAGGAACCAAAAAATGCCCAGAACTACTGACAAGGAATGAGTCAACACAGCTGAGATCCTGATTTGGACCTTTAGCCTCCAGGACTGTGAGAAAATAAATTTCTGTTCTTTAAAGTAATTTAACATTTGTTACAAACTCCATCAGGGTCCTTTTTGAACCAACCATGTAGTTTTCGGACAATGGAGAGATCCAGGTCAGTCAGGGCAAGGGAAGGAACAATCAGGGGCTGCTGAGCAGTGGCTATTTACCAACCATTACAGAAGAATTTTAACATTTTAACAGCCAGCATGGCCCTACTAACATGTGCCCCTGAATGTTAGCCTGGCCCCTCTCATGTATCGCAATAGTCTTATGACTTGTTCTTTTCCTTCCCATTCTTCCTCCACTGAGCCCATTCTAAACACTGTACTACTCTTTCTTAAACACAGAAATAAACTTATTACTTTGCTCCTTTAAAGACCCAGGAAATGGTCCTTCCTCCTTGGCATGTTATACTAGGGTTTTCAGAATCACAATCTGAAATTTTCCTGAGTGCTCTCCTGCAATTTGCTTGGCTGCAGGCATGCTGAACCCTTTACCGTTCTTCCAGTGTAATATGCTTTTGCCTGTTGTTTAGCTTTGTCTGGAAGACCCTTCCTTCCCCATGTCCTCTACCCAGCAAAATTCCGTCTTATTCTTAAAGCCCTTTCCATATGTCACCTCCTCGGAGATTGTATTTCTGTCACTGATCCTCCTAGACAGGATCAATCACTCCATCTTCTGAATTCATATTGTACATCTTCTACCTTGCAGGTTTTTACAAAACATCATCTTTGAATTCTTGGTACCTAGCCCAGTGTCTGGTAAATACTAAATAAAATGTTTTTGGATGAATTCATGATGTGACCTCAGCTTAATTTTATTTTGTGTGAGTCAAACCAATGGTATTGCCAAGCTTCTAGCTGCTATGTCTAGAAATGTGTTAGTCCTTATTGATGCTTAACAGATTTTTATATGTATATGTTCATGTCATTAAGGATGTGTATTTGTTTATTTATTGGCCTGTTCAGTTGGCTAATTATGTCTGAGAGGGACTGCTGACCAATCAGTATTTCTTCAGAAGGCCAGGCTGTGTTTGTCAAAGGTTTTGAGAGAGGTGGTCCGTGGAGAGAGCATGAGCAATCAGGGGTTCAAATTGTGACCTTGAGCAAGTTACTCAACTTCTCTAATCATTCATTTTCTTAACTGTGAAATGGGACTAAGAACACCTCTCTTTTAAGGTTGTTGTGAGAATTGGAAGAACTCCCACATATTATTAGATGACCAGTAAATGGGAAGAATCTTTCCAAGAAGCAGGCCTTTGACAAGAGTGGTCCTGTCTCTTCATTCTGGAGGAAGTGTTTCCAGGACATGAAGTGGGTCTTCTCTTTCTTTTTCATTTCTCTCAGTGCTCTGCATCAACTGTCTGGCACATATTGACACTCAGTAAATATTTGTTGGATGAGTGAATGGATGAAAATAGAGTTTATATTCACTTTTTTTTTAATGCATTCTGATGAAAAAGATTTCAGCTATTAAAGCCCCAAAGTGCATAGTTAAAGATTAAAAACTCTTTTGAGAAAACCAGTTGCTAAAAGAATCATGGTGCAAGTCCCTATTACTGTTTTTGCATTCTCTATTACTGACATGAAAACTAGCACCTGGAATAAATGATTCTTTACTAGTTTTAAGAACATTTTTGTGAACCAAAAGCTTATTCATGGAGGGGATTTTGTTGTTTCTATTGACAGCGTCTCACCCTCTTACCTGGTCCTCACACCACGTAACTGTCTTTCTTCAACCTGACATTTCATTTCCTGATAAATTCATACTTTGGTTGTTTTTTACTAAGACCCTTCTTCACCCTCTCTGCTCCTAAGTTAATCACACTAGGCTTTTCAAAAAAGCATTTCCCTGCAATCTTGTAATGACCAACTCTTATATTCATTTAGCATGTTTAAATTCTTGACGCTTTAATATTTTAAGTAGTTCAAAACTAAAAATATCATCAATATAGATAGGCACCAAGATTATCTGAAGAAGCATATTAGAAAAAAAATACTCTGGAAGTTAAATTTATCCAACTTTATTCATTCACAAAGATTTTTTCACCCAAGATGGCGTAAGGAAACAACTAAATTTTGTATTTTTTAAATATTTTCTATCTCTCCTCAAGTCAGTGCGAGGTAGCACAGATATTTAAAAATAATGTTCATGGCATAAAGTCTATCAGATTTCCCATTTTCATGGATGCAGAGTTGAAAAGGAAACGGAAAATGATATCCTTCTTCTGACCCTGCTTCATCTCTTTGGCTTGTGCTTTAATCAACCTATAAATATTACCCTGTGTCTCCCCGAAGAGGCACTATGCTAAATTCGGAGCTGATGGAGCATGCTCCCTCACGGTGCAGAAACTGACGCAGGGAGAGGCTGGCCCCCACCAGCATCAAGATCCCCAAACCTGCACAGAGAATGCTCTCAAGCAGGCTAACAACTCCTTTGCAGCCCGATCTGCTCCCTATAACACAGACATGCAAATCCAAATACGCCCTTTCTCTCACTTTTTAAAAGTTTTATTTTAAGATTTTAATTGTATAGAAATGGTTCTTTTTAGAAGAGTGGATGCTATTGGAAAAATTGCAAAGGGTGGCATCCACATTAAAGCTGGTGTCCTCATTCCCTGGTGTCCCAGAAGCAAGGACAGGCCGTCCTACTTAGAACTCTGCTGCGACAGCCCAAAGCCAAGCTCGACAGAAGCCAAGGCTAAATGCCTTCGATACTTTTTTGAAAAATCCATCAAAGGTTTTGCTGAATGATATTTATAAGGGCCTTACTGTTCTCTTTCACAAACTGAAATGCCCTTCTCCGACACTTGAAAAAAGTTGCTGGTGCTTTTCATCTTTCCCTTTCAGAGTGTAAACATTGTTTTGAGTGAAAAGAGCTGAAGGAGCGCTTACTTTCCCTTGAAATTTTATTTTTAAATAAGAGAGGGAGAAAATCCTTTTTCTGACTTATACTAATAATACAGGTCAAAGTGTCAGGCGATATACAATTAGATGGAAAACAAAAAAGGTTCCCCCTCTTTTTCTCACAGTACAATGGCACTAGAATATAAATTACCAATGAAGATGAAATAATACTTCAAAGCCGGCAGGGCAGGCCAGTGCAGTGTTTACAAAGTATTTTCTATGGCATGATGAGACATTAAAGATGATGGTAACCCATGGACTTGAGGGTGTTGCTGAATAGTCTAAAACTAGCATGAGGTAGGATTTTAGGTCCTCATAGCCTGTGACCCCGTGATATGCTTTGTTTCACCAGGGCAGCTGCAGTTATCAACAGATGTTTCAGCAATAAATAATTGGTATCATCTCGGAAAAGACCCATCTACCTGGGGAGAGGGCATAATACCAAAAACACTGCCCGGCTATTACAGCCACATTAATCTCCCATCTCTCCAGGTTTCTTGGGGAGCGTCCTGCAGGTGTTTTTTCTGGGAGAGAGCGGACAAACTCTCTCAAGTCAGCAAGCTTTGTGTGGAGTGTAAAAGAGGTTGGCCCCTGCCATAAATTTCTGTCTGTGGCCACACACCAAAGGAAAAAGGACGGGGGGTTGGGGGTGGGAAGAGAAGAGGGGGAGTAGGGAGGGAGGAAATGGAAGAGGCAGCCGAGACAGAAAGTAACACACAAAACGCATGTAATTTTTCCTGAGTTCAGGTTAAGCGAGTGAAAATATAAATGGCCCTTAATTTTATAAGACCAACTCGTGCACTATAGGAAACAGTTGTTGATGACTTGCCTTTTCCTTAGGTATCTTATGTGTAACTTTGATGCGTTATTTGTGTGGTTGACTTAAAGACAAAACGTTTGTCCTTTAAATGTAACGCTAATTTTAAAAATGGGGAGGAAACTTTTTATGGGAAGGATTCATATCAAAGGAAAAAAGAAACAGAAAAACAAGGAAAAGTTCAGATTAACGGACAAACTGTAAGAAAGAGATAATAAGAGAATTGAAAAGACAGGACAGCAGCATTTATTTATTATGTAATAATGGAATTATACAATTAATCAATTATTAAAATGTGACCATCCAATTCCAGTAGAGTCTATATTGAAACCAATAGTATAACGGGACAAAAACAGAGAATATACTCCAGCCACTTTTAACAAGCCGAGATATTGAAAGTAGCACAGTTTTGAGCAGCTTGGCTCATAGGGTGCTATAGTCCTTGGTATTTACAAAACAGAGTGGTTTAGCAATTGTGCACTTGGGGTCTGACACAATAGGAAAGCATACTAAAAGTCTTTAGGAGATGTGGTTGCTTAATTTATAGCTCTCTGGGTAAGCTAAACAAAATGATTCTCAGAGTTCAAAAAGCTCCCTGATTAAATACATTAAGAACTAAATAAGTCCTAATAGATTGATTCTTAGAGCTACCATTGAGCAGCCTTGTGAGCTGGGCATAAACCTCTTAAATTCTGTATGGCTCCATCTCCCTCATATGAAACCTCTGTGATCTACAGAGAAGTAACGGACTCTTAAAACAGTCTAACAACTATGAGCAGCTTGTCTCCAAACTTACATTCATCCCCAAATGCAGTAAGACTTGAATTTTTAAACATATTGCCTTTGGATTTTCAGCTGATGTCACTACCAGCTTTAAATGTGGTGGTGGTGGTGGGGGCGGTGACCTGGTGGTTGCAGAATAGAATTAAATAGAGGCGTAAAACTCTGGTAATAATGGTATCCTGTATCACAGCCTCTCAGCCTATGGTCAAAATTCAGAGGCAATTTCTAAGCTCCATATGTCAAATCAGGGGGTCACTCCCTCTGTGAGGGTCTTCCGCTCTCACCTTAGAATCCTTGTAAAGTTCTTAGATGACGTTGGCTGAATCATACAAGGGCTCGCCAAGCAAGCGAAGCAACCATTGGCTCACTGGGAATGGCTCCAGGCTAAAACAGGTCTCTGAACTTACAGAAAAGAAACTCCTTTTCTTGTTAGGCTTACACAACCTCCACACTGGATTCTCTTCCTCCTCCTGCTTCAGAAATCCCTTTATGCCTCACCTTGCCTCTTCTCCATTCAAATCCCTCTCCGGCAGACCCTTCCCTTTCATTCACCACTTTTCTCTTTAAGCAGTGGTCCTCAAACTTTAGCATCTATCAGAATCATCTTAAGGGCTTGTCTAATATAGGCCGCTGGGCCCTACCCTCAGAATTTCTGATTTGGTAGCTCCAGTGGCCCAAGAATGTGCATTTCCAACAAGTTCCAAATGATGCTATGCTGTTATCCTGGGACCTCACTTTGAGAACCACTGCTTTAGAGCAGCAGTTGTCCAATAATATGGTAGCCCCTAAAAAAAATTCTTAATTAATTAAAATTAAGATTTTAATATACTTCCTCAGTCATACAATCAGATTTCAAGTGCTTAATAGCCACATAAGGAGCCCTGGTAGTTAAAGTGATCAACTGTTAACTGAAAGGTCAGTGGTTCAAAACTACCAGTGGCTCCCAGGAAGAAAGATGTGGCAGTCTGCTTCCGTAGAGATTTACAGCCTTGGAAACCTGATGGGGTCGCTATGAATTGGAATCAACTCTATGGCAGTGGGTTTTTAATAGCCACACGTGTCCAGGGCCTAATGTGTTGGACAGGGCAGATATAGAGCATTTCCATCATTGCAGAAGGTTCTACTGGGCAGCCTGCACCCTGCTTTAAACAAGTCTCAGGGCTTCTACCTTTGCTTCCAAGTTCTTCACTTAGGGTTTCTGAGGGAGCATGACAGTCAGAGGAGGTGGCTGTGAGTCATAGCCCCACCATTTACCGGCGGCCTATTCCCTGGGCAAGTTAATCTCCCTGCACCTTCATTTCTTCATTTGTAAAATGGGATGACAGTAATAATAACCACTGCAGAGTTATTTTGAGAATTTAGTAAGATGATGCATGTGAAAGTACTTTGTAAACTCTACGATAGTAGACAAATTATAGTCATTATTCAACTCCACTTCTCTACTAATATCAAGCATGCTTATTTAAAGCCCTGGCTTATCATCAGATTCTTTCCAAGTACTCACTTTCCTTTGCCTGCAGTCTCCCGTCTGCTTAAATCTACTTTGTTTGTTTGTTTTGTAGGTTGGAGAAGGTGGGAGGCTTCTTGTTTCTATTAAGTCTCTAAAGATGCTGCTATGGGTACATAGATCCAGGTGTCTTTCCCAGTTTTTTGCTCTGATCAGCAAAGACAATGTTTATACATTTATTTTGGGATAAACCAAACATCACCACATGTAAACAGGTAAGAAAAAAATTTTTTAGGATACTGTCATTGATTCTAGGACCCTGGTGGTGCAGTGGTTATGAACTACGGCTGCTAACCAAAAGGTCAGTAGTTCTAATTCACCAGCTGCTCCTTGGAAACACTTCGGGGCAGTTTTACTCTGTCCTATAGGGTCTCTATGAGTTGGAATTGACTCGACGACAATGAATTTTTTGGTCATTGATTCTAATGTCAAATATATTTTTATGTGAGAAAAAATATATGTACGCTAGTAGACTTTCTTCTTTGACAATTATCTGAGAGAAGGTGTATAAAAAGCAATGCTACCAAAAAGGAAAGTGGCACTTCTTATAGCATCCCTAGAACCTAAGCTTAAATTCTGAGCATAAATTCTGAGTTTTATGTGTTTTTCTTGGAGTTTTCTCCAGTCTAGGGTGGGGGTACCAGTTAGATTACTTTCCAATGACTGAACTGAGGAATAAACACGTAATTGACTTTGACTTGATGCTTCCTGAACAGTCTTAATCATTGGGAGATAAGAGAGTGAGCAGGACCCCACATAGGACCCAAGGAAGTGACACTCCAGACTTTAATTGCTTAATGAGTTAAGTCACATTGACAGAACAGCAGTGAATTTATATTTTTAAGCTACCTAACTTTTACAAAGTGGCATTTCAAAATAAAACCTCTATGAGACATGGTAAAATCACAGCTACCACTTCTGGCCCACCAAGAGTGTGTAAATATTTCATGATGACGGGCTTCGCATCAGACCCACTGGCCACCCCTCTTCGCTTTTACTGGATTTGGATTTCCAACAGAAGGTCTTATTGGGCAAGTGACACTTTTCTAACCGCTGTTTCCCCACATTAGTCAACCTGGCAGAGCTGACCATAAGGAAGAGGGCTGTTTTGTGCTTCAAAGAAATTTAATCTATGAGACCACTTAGAGTCTAAGTGCCTTGCTTGGGGGTGTCAGAGGGACAGGTGGTGTGGCTCTTCCTACCAGTAACTGCTGCAGCCCGGCGCCAATCACATCCTGCAGGTTTGTTTTGTCCTCTGGGCCCACGGCTTGTTTGTACTGCCACTTTTCAGGCACGAAGGGCCACTTCATTTCCTTTGCCTCCTGGATCAGGGTCCTTAACTCACTGGGAAGTGAAGCTGAAAAGGTCAGAGTTCAGGTAAGGAAATTGCAGTCAAAGAAAAGGCTGTTGAGCTACCAATGTTATGATGAAACACCTCAGCTACGAAAAAAAATTTCCCTACCTCTTGCTGCCTGGCTTAAGCCGTTGGATCTGACTGAAAGAATAATAGCGAGAGGCTATCTGTCAGGGGTGGCCTTAGTCTACTTTGCCCTACAGGTAAATTTGGGTAGTCAGGCATTAAGAAAGGTTTTTAGCAGGAAGTAAAGCACTTCACTGACTATCTCTGCATGAAGAATCAGAGAAAGGAATGAAGGAAATATTATTTTCCCTGTAAAATGAGAAAGGGACTGAGACGGAATGGCATTTTACGCTTGTGGCAGCTGGATAATGCAGCGTCAATTTGTACAACCCTTTTTCACTTCTTCAAGACTTCACCTTACTTTGTACCTTTATTATGTACTACATGTGAACAGAGAAATAAATATTAGAGATACGTATTAGGTGTTAAATGGTACCTACTAATCACGGAGATGGCCCTGTTTTATATTGATGGATATATTAAACATGTTACTGGGCAACAAACATACTTACACAGGTCCATAATACCCTATCCAAATTTCAGCAACCTGAAAAGTTCTGGAAGCTGAACTTGAGTTGATTAGAGACTATTTATAGCCTTGCTTATCTTTTTTTAAAAATTATTTTATTTTTTATTGTAAGAATATAATCCAGTGAGATCAGTTACAGTAATCATGTTTTACAACCATCACCAACATCCTTTGCCAAATTTTCCATCTCCATCAACAAAAACTGGAAACCCTGGTGGCGTAGTGGTTAAGTGCTACGGCTGCTAACCAAGAGGTCAGCAGTTCAAATCCTCCAGGTGCTCCTTGGAAACTCTATGGGGCGGTTCTACTCTGTTCTATAGGGCCGCTATGAGTCGGAATCGACTCGATGGCAGTGGGGTAAACAAAAACTCAATGATTCCTAAACAATAATTACCCCCATTCCACCTCCCTCCCACCCCTGGTAACCACTACTGAACTCTGATCTCCATATATGGGTTTACTCTAGGTACTTCATATTAGTGAGATTATACAATATTTGTCCTTTCAGGATTGACTTATTTCACATATAATAAAATATTACTCTGCCATAAAGAAAAATGAAGTCCTAAGACATGCTACAAAATGGATGAATCTTGAAAACATGCTGAGTGAAATATAGCCTTGCTTTGCATACTTAGTGTGCTTATTTGAGAATTTTGCTGCAAGAATTTTCATGAGTTTGATTATAGTTGCTGCCTCAGCTTTTGTTGGAGTGTGAATGTAACATATGGTACACGTGCCATACTACCTCCTTAACATTTGAAAAATTGTGCATTCTGAAACACATATGACCCCCAAAGTTTTGGATAAGAGATTACAGTCAGTGATTCGAACCTACCAGCTGCTCTGAAGGAGAAAAGACCTGGCGATCAGCTCGTATAAAGATTTCAGCCTAGGAAACCCTATGGGGCAGTTCTACTTTGGCCTATAGGGTCGCTATAAGTCGGAATTGACTCGACGGCACACAACAACAATAACCAGCTATATAAATCTCTATGCACTTGTCTCATAGGCATCTCAAAGTCAACATATATAAACTCTGATGGTTGCCACCCCTCCCCACCCCTGTATCCTCTATTGTGGTGAACTTTAATCTGAACCTTTTTTTCTAACTCAGGTTGTTTGTTTCCTCCCTGTATTCTCTACTGTGGTGAGTGGTACCACCGTCCGTTGAGTTATACAAATCAGAAACAAACTCAGAAGTCATTCTAGACTTTTGCTTTCTTTCAATGCCTGAATCTAATTGGCTCTTAGATCTTATGGACTCTAAAATCCATTTACTCCTCTTCATCATCTGTAATTTTTGCCCAAATTACTGCTTCCAATTCCTTTTTGGAAAACACAGGATGGATCAGCCCATTGCTTTGCATAAAATTGTTCAACTGTTTTTCACTTGCTGTTCTTGCTGTCAGGATTACCTTTCCCCCAACCCCTTCGTGGTTGTGCTCAGGTCTACTAACTTCAGCATTCAACACAAACACTGCTGGATGTTCCTTTCAGCATCTCTCTCTCTGCTCTGCAGCCATGTCTACCTCTCTCACAGGACTGTGAGAATCCTGTCTTATCTCTTCTGTAAAGCACACCATAATGGTTATGAGAAGGATTCAGTCTTACATCAATATGAAACATGTTAAATAAAACAAAAGAGATACGACAAAGAGAGCAAGAGACAAAAAGGAGAGAATGGAGGGAATCTAACTCTGCCATGGTCCATGATGCTTTTTGTGGCCTTGTTGCCAACTGGGCAAATGTAAGGAAGTCTATCTCAACAAGGTGGGGAAAGACTGGCTGGTACTGAGGGAATATCAGATGGGCCACATCAATGAATGATCTAGATTGATTACTAAGGATGACATACAAGTATCACACTGAAATCATCGTGCCTATTCAGCAAACCGGAACTACTGAGCACCTACTCCAGTATGGCAGCTCCCCTCCAATGAAAGCAGAGCCACAGGATTAGGGACCTATATAGTCACATTCTGTGGGAAAGCCTGGTTCTCTTTCTCTTACCGACAGATTTCAACTTCTGAATGTTTCCAGTGTATGTGCAGAGAAAATTCCTTAAAGGACAGTTCTTGGTAGCTCTTGAATAGGAGGACCATTCAGTCCTATTTGCTTAGGGTAGTCCTGGTTTATGGTTGTTGTCCTGGCATACTTATTAGTAGTCTCCCTTTTCATTTTCAAAAGTGTCCCAGTTTGACTGATAAATGGCATGGGCATGCTATCCCTGAGTGAACACAGGTAATCAAAGGATAACAGAAATGTAATTTGGGGGTTCATAGAATTTCATCATACTTCAGGACTGAATAGTTGGAACATTTTCAAGTTTCTTCATAATAATGGAGGAAATCTATTCTTTATAACTCATTCTTGCCTGCTCCACACCACCCTTACACTAAGGGTTATGTCAGGACATACACTCTAGTGGTGACTACTGAAATAAAAGCTGCCTCTAAAATATGGTTTTTTAAAAAATACATTTTCAAAACGTATCTCTGTGATACATGCTATAACGTGGATGAACCTTGGAAACATTATGTTAAGTGAAATAAGCTAGACGCAAAAGGGAAATATTGTTTGATCCCACTTATATGAAATATCTAGAACAGGCAAATGCATAGAAACAGGGGTAATGGGGAGCTATAGCTTAATGGCTACTGAGTTTCTGTTTAAGGTGATGAAAAAATTTTAGAAATAAATAGTGGTGATGGTTCCAAACATTGTGAATATAATTAATGACACTGAACTGTACACTTAAAGTGATTAAAATGACAGATTTTATGTTATATTTATTTTAAAATTAGCACAATAAAAAAATGTTATCTCTGATTGGATCTCAGTTTCTTGTTCATCTCTGGAGAAGTTACTAGGGGTAGTCACCCATGCTGACAAGGACAATTTCTGAGGGAAAAGGATGGGGTTGGGAGGAGGAGAGAAAGGAATAAAAACTGCAGTGTTTGTGTTCCAGAGTCCGCTCGACTCACCCTGCCGCCATAAGTGACCCTGTACTAATGCCTTTCTCTCAGGCTGACGACATCGGCGGCAGCACCACCCGTCTGTTAGAGCTGCTCAGAAACCACCTGCTGAGGGAAGGCTCTGCCATTAGACTGCGTCCAATCAGCCCACCGATCCCTGTGCTCTACACGGGCACTACATTGTGGTCAGTTAATGCTAGGATTATCACTGGCTCAGCACAGGAGCTGTCCTGCTTTGGTTTGTGGGATTCAGCCAACCCGGGCCATCATCCCCACACAGAGCAGGAGCATCCTCTCCCCCTCTGATCACTTATTTCCCCCAGCAGCCTACCTAAAAAAAAAAAAAAAGGCTGAGTCTAATTTAGTGATTTTATAGCTGAGACTTGCCTTATCTGGAACTAAGCTGATTATCTCTCTTGTTCTGTGGCATTTGAGAAGAAAAAGACGAAGACAATGCTACCTGATTAGGGGGTTCAGAGTCTTCCCTAGGGAGTGCCTAAAGGTTAAAGGAATTTGGGTTGAGGAGACAAAGGATGTTGTGTAGTAAAAGCACAAGAGGGAAGCTCTTCAGGAGAAACAGCAGCACACTGCCTCCGCAGAGAACGAGGTCCAGCGACAGGGCGTGTTTTAGAGGTGTCGAGCACCTGCCATTCCCTCCCTGCTGGCACACACAGGTGTGATCTCAGCTGACTGGCACGTTTATAACTGACAAAGCCACACGTTGATGTATCTGGCTAGTAAAGGAGGAAAGACACATGAGCTAAATTTGTGAAATGACTGGATAAAAAACTGACCGCACTGTATCTCGAAAAGAGCACAAATGATAGGCTCCTAAAGTCTCCCTGTAAAGATGTATGTGCCTATATATGGGAATGGAGTCCTGGTGGCACAGTGGTTAAGTGTTTGGGTAACCAAAAAGTTGGCAGTTGGAATCCATCAACCACTCTTTGGAAACCCTATGGGGCAGTTCTACTCTGTCCTAAAGGGTTGCCATGAGTAGGAATCTATTTGATGGCAACAGGTTTGGTTTTTTGTTTACATATGACAATGAGGAGGCCTGGTGGCACAGTGGTTAATCGCTCATCTGCTAACTGAAGGGTCAGCGGTTAGAACCTACCAGCCGCTCCTCAGGAGAAAGATTTACAGCCTTGGAAACTCTACGAGGCAGTTCTACTCTGTCCTATAGGGTCCATTGGGGTTGCTCTGAGTCAGAATCTGCTTGATGTCAATGAGTATATATCAGAATGTGGGGAAAAGACTCTCCCTAAACATTTTCCCACTGCACAATGAACAACAACAAAAGAGATCAGGAATGTATGTGTTACGTGGGAATCTTATTTCTGAAAGGGAAAACAAAGCACCAAAAATGTACAGAAAAATGTTAAAAGGAAGTAAAAAGGACACATAGGAAAGGAGGAAAAATTATTAGAGTTCTTGAAAAAAAAAAACTAAGAAAAAAGGTCTGCCTCTTCAAAACTGACTAAAGAAGAAATAATAATTGCCTTAATTGTCTAGGTTTGCCTAGATTGAAACTTCCCCAAAACAGCGACTTACCTAGAACTATGAATGTGCAAGCTATGAAATGAGCAATAAGCCAAATTCTTAAACCTTGATAATGATATAATCGGTATTTGTCAATGTGAGTGGATTTATTTCACATATAGCATGAAATGGATCAAAATAAAAAAGAGAGAGGGAGAGATGGGACTGGTGAGATGACATATTTATGGAAGCTGTAGAAGCCTATGGAAACTGATGAGGCACAAAATCCTACTTTGAAAAAAAATTATGTGCCACCATTCAGAAGTTGCTTTAATTTTTTAATAATTGAAATTTATGTGCACCAGCCAACTTGGACCCTTTGTTCTACTTGAACTAAACTGTTTCTTGTAGCCTCAGGTTTACTGAAGCCTAAAATTAAAACTGACAGCAATTCACTGCAACAAAGTAGGCTTCTTCCCCTGCCTGTCCGCCTGCAGCCCATGTCCCATTCATGCCCTAGAAATCCACTCATCTCTTGGTGGTCATCTGCCAAGAGAAGAAAAATAGGGCAGAGATGAGAACGTGTCGTTTAGGCAGGGGAGGGGAGCGTGAACCCGCTGGCTCACACCCCTGGTGTCTCCCATCAGGACCTCACCTCTGCACTGCTGGTCCTCTCTCTTGTCCTCCTCTGACACGTCTGACGCCTTCAACAAGAGCTGGTCCAACACTTCCTTGCACTCTTGCAGTAGTGCAGCTACAGCTACAGCTTTTTGATTATTCATGATGATTACCCTCCCTCGACGATGAATTGGGTGTCCTGGGTCTACAGTGATCAATTACCTAGGAAGAGACATCGATTCTCAATAAAGGAGGCCCTTCAAGGCGAGGTACCTGGTGAACAAAAGAGAGGGAAAGATGATTAACACAAGCATCATCAATTATCTGTAAGACTCAAGCAGGGAGGGATAATAGAGCAAACACATGAAAATACATGATGGCCTCTGAGGACTTTATTAGGGGAGTGTGTGAAATTACTGCAAGGCTTGGTCTAGATGGGCAGCGCCTTGGAGGCACCCAAGGGCAGTAGGGAGAGGATTCTGATGAGGGCTCCTGGTTACCCAGAGTGCAGTCAGTGAAATCACATGGATCCAGATGAAATGAATACACACTATGATTTATATATCTTCTGCAGACTTCACATCAGTGCCTCTGGATCCCAGAAGCACAACACTTTCTGCCTCTCTGGAAGCCTGCAGGAAGCATCTGGCTAAGGGTTCCAATATTTGGAAGCAGGCATTTGGGAATATGTTTACCACTCTCTTAACCTACTGCCGATTTCCCCTGTGAAGTATTTTTTATACAGTTTGGAATAAGATAGGCAATGACAAATGTCAAATTTAAAGCTCTTCACTGTCAAGCACATTGCTGAATAAAATAGCAAAATGGTGTCCCAGAACACCCAATTCCTAAACCTATCACATGGATGGTCTATCATAAGAATGGATGGATCCACTTATATTGCCATTTAACATATATACATTTGAAGGATTTCTTATGTAAATATAAGCATGATATAATGAACTCTACAGTCAAGGTAACTTCAAGAACAAAACTTACTGACACTATAAAAATGCCTGGCAAATAAATAGAAAAAGTTACTTGATCAGTAACTTTTTTTCTTTTTTTGGTCCATCTTTCCTCTATTACATTGCAAACCAAATAAAGGAAATTATTCCATTTCTGACTTTGCCAGAGTAGATGGTGGAGCTCCTGTCTGGCCTAGACATTCTCATAGGGCATGCAGAATTTATTACACAAGAAGAGAGTCAGAAAGGGAAGAAAGTAACAGATATATGGATGGCTCTAGTTCCTCTGTCCCCCAGCTTATCTATGCAATGAAATAAGCCAAAACCGTGAACTATGTATTGGTTAAAAAAAACACGAAAAAACCAAAACCTAACCTGTGGCTGTCGAGATGATCCCAATTCATACTCATAGCGACCCTATATCAACCCAGAGGACAGAGCAGAACCATCCCATAGGGTTTCCAAGGAGCAGCTGATAGATTCAAACTGCTGACCTTTTGGTTAGCATCTGAGCTCTTAACCACTGCATCACCAGGGCACCTATGTATAGGTAAAAAAAAAAGAAAAAAAAAAATTTTTTTTTCTTTTTTTTTTTTTTTACCTATACATAGTAGAGGTAAAATGTACTTTTCTATCCAACAACCTCATTTTACGAAGTTGATTTTTCAATCTGAAATAGGAAAAAGCATTTTCTTTTTCATTTTTTTCTATTCTATGACTTAAGAGGAACAGAGAACAAAGGATCAGTCAACTATGCAATCTAAATTTGGAGTTTCTCATGCTGTCCTGGTTGATATACTCCTTATGTTTTGGGTGGTGTGACAAGGAATTATGAGGGAACTCATGAACAAATAAAACTGTGCACCATAATATAATTTTCATAGTACATATCCCTTTTGTTAAAAGGCTTATACAAAAACAAAGAAAAAAAAAAAAGCCCCATTTGCCAGTAAGTTGATTATGACTTATGGAAACTCCATGTGTGTCAGAACAGAGCTGCACTCCATAGGGTTTCGAATGGCTGATTTTCTGAAGTAGATTGCTAGGTCTTTCTTCCAAGGTGCCTCTGGGTGGACCTGAACCACCAGCCTTTTGATTAGCAGCTGAGTACATTAACATTTGCACCATCCAGGGACTCATGCCTTTAGGGTAGAAAATAGCCTTCCTTTATTGGTAAATTAAAATAAATTTTAATTGTTCTGTTCCTGAATGTGGTTTAAAGCAGGGATGGCATGTAGTAATGAAAAGAGGACCTAGAAATAGAAAACTAGTACACATACTACTACTACTCAGACATTTGTGGATTAATCCCACTTAATCTTCTTTCATTAACTATTTGTGAAACTTCTGAGATTTACTTTTCTCACCTGTATTTTGAGGGAGTGGTTGCAAAAATTGTTAAGATCCTTCTCACTCTAAAATTATACATCCAGGAGCAGTCTAGGTGACCAGATTGTCTCTTGCTGAAGACTATCTGCTATTTATTTACTGAAAAATCCCCAGCAATTTTGAGAACTTTTGAATATAATATTTTTAAGTATCTTTTTGTCTGTGGCTTAGAAATGTTGGCTTAAATTTTAGAAGTTGATTACTAAATAAATGTATTTCTTTGCTATCATATCCTAGCTTGAAATCCCAGTTTTTGAGGCATAGGATCATAAATCTCTTCCTTTAGTTCAAGTGCTGTAAAAGAGAGATAAGATATGTGGCTCTACAAGGGCAAACAACAGGACTGGACCTAATCATTTGGGTAAAGCTAGGTCAGGTCAAGGGAAGCTTCCCTGAAGATGCGACGCCTGAATTCAGCGTTGAAAGTAGAACTGGACTTAATGAAGTTAAAACGGTGCCATGGAAGGAAAAACAAGAGAGAATTAAAGAAGGGCCAGGTTGGTTGAACTAAAAAGATAAAAGGATATAAGGCTAGAGAGGTTAGCAGGAGCCGTGCAAAGCCTTGAGTGCCAGGTCAGGAATTTTGTCTTTATCCTGAGAGTGATAGGAAACTACTGGTGGCATAGGAATATGACCAGATTTGCATTTGGAAAAAAAAAATCACCCTGGTTCTGGCTGCAGTGTGTATTAGAAAGGCATTTGGGGTGGGAGAAAAGGCAATGAGTGTAGATAGATCCGTTAGGTAATTAATGCAATAATCCATGTGAGAGACGCTGGCCTTTGGACCAGAGTAGCAATGTTAGAGATGTAGAGAAGTGGGCAGATTTGAGAGATGGGTAGGCAGTAAATGCACTATCAGTGTTGGATGGCTATGAATGTATTACGGATGAGTCCCCGGTTTCTGCCTTGTCACAGCTCAAAACTGAATGGACAATGGTGCCATATTTTGAGACAGGAAACATGAAAGAGATCATCTAGAAAAAGACAAATACATCTTCTATTTTATATTTTAGCAACAAAGATAGTAAGAGAGATAAATCATACTGGCCACAATAAGCAATCGAATCTTAACCATGAAAACATTTCCAAAAAGAGGCAGGATTTCAAAGATAATTAATTTTTAGGATTCATGACTCCCCAAAATGTACTAAAGACGTTCTTTATGCTTTTTGCAAGTTATAGTATTTTCCCTTTCCACTCCAGAATTCAGGGAGAGACAATAGGAAGAAAATACTGTAACATGAGAAACACTTTGGAATCCAGCCATCTGTCCAGACTTGTATGGCTCATTGTTAGGTAAGCATAACAGAGGCTGGAGCCCAGGAAACTTTCCTTCAGGCAACAATCCCCCTGGAAATTTTGGTCAGCTTCACTTATAAAAGAATCATTTTCAATGCCAACGCATATCAATTTTTGCTCTCCTGAACTGTGGCATTCTCTGAGCAATACTTTGTAAAATCAAATAATGAAAGTCTCCCAAATGTTTTATAATCTATAGATTGTTTTTCTATTTTAAGACCCCCCCCACCAATATTTTTTGTTAAAAATCAAATGGAAAGAGGCGGGCAAAAAGAGTCAAACATGAAAACAGATAACATAATCTATAATATGTTTGCCTTATAATAGCATCAGATACTCAACAAGGTTAGAATCATACATTCCAAGGCACAGGTACACACACATCACCAAATGGTCACATGTTTATACATTCTGCATTTGATTTCTACATGTGTGCTTCAGTTCTATTGGTGGCCTAGAATTTATCTGAGTGGCTGAGTATATAACTAATAAATCAACCATCATCAGAAATAAGGAACACTCCCCCCCATAAAAAAAAAATGCCCCAACCCATTGCTGTCGAGTCGATTCTGACTCATAGCAACCGTATAGGACAAAGTAGGGTTTTCGAGGATGTAATCTTTACGGAAGCAGACTGCCACATCTTTATCCCATGAGAAATAAGCAAACCAATGGGTTATTTAAAATAAATTTTTTTTTTTGGCATCTGTGTGAGTCTTTCACCGGGTGATTAGTACCCTTCTTAGAGGCTGGAGCAGGGAAAATAAAAGGACCCAAAAGTGTTCCATGGTCTACTGGCAGCCACTTCTACAATAATCCACCAGCCAACTAATCAGTATCCCCAAACAAGAAGATATAAGAGATGGTCTATATTGCCAGAGAGTTTACAATTTAATTAGACGGATAAGACATAAATACATAAAATATCAACTAACTATACAAGAAAGCCAAAAAACCAAACCCTTTGCCTTTGAGTCAATTGCAACTTGTAGTGACCCTATGGGGCAGAGTAGAACTGCCACAACAGGGTTTTCAAGGAGATGTTGGATTAGAACTGCCAACCTTTCTGTTAGCGGCTGTAGCTCTTAACCACTGTGCCAACAGGACATGCTATATAATTGCATTCCCAAAGCTCAGTTATAAGTTATCTTTGTTGGAATTCAATTAGTGATTGATTAGATTCATGAGCAAGCCCTCAGAGCCCATTTAATTCATATGTACATAAATAATTATATGAAAAATAAATTTTCATCTGCATTCAATATAATTATATAGTTTCTATAAGAAAAGGTATTATGGTCTCCAGTGTAGAATAATAAGAATACTTTTCTCCAATCAGTCACCAGCAGTGAAATCCAGGCTTTCTCTCCCTTTCACCCTTCCCTTAGTAACCACACACACAAGCTCTCACCATCTTGCCTTTTGCACTGATTGGTGGTAGAAACAAGACGAGAAATAGAAACTTTAGTTGGAGGGTAAGGCAAGTGTAGGGCTTGGATCAATATCTTTTAGTAACAGTCATTTGTTAACATTCTAAAACTACGTAAAATGGAGGAGGATAGGGCAACTTCTAAGTCACCGAAAACCTAGAAAGTAGACTTTTGTTTCTAGCAGTATAGAAGATTACATACCCCAATGACCTTCCCACTGAAAACAACTAAAGTGCTGGAAAAACAACATTTTAAAATCTTTAAAATATATCCATGAAATAGAAAGAAAGAACTACTTAGAAGATAAAACCAAGTGAAGGCTGGAACCCAGAAAGTTAACGCAATGCAGAAGCTAGCATTTGCTTTCAGTGTATTTGCCAAATTCAGTGAGCTTAAACTTTGGTTTTCACTGTCTTGGAGGGTGGGAAGATAGAAAATGAAAGTGAAGGCTACCCAAGGTGGGAAGTGCAAAAGGAGACTGCGACTTTGCATAAAGTTGAGGTCACAAAATGTTGCCCCTTCAGTGTAACAACATCCTAAAAATAAATCCTTACCCTTCCCAGGAAAATTGCTTGTGGCAAAACATGCTGCCTCATGCAGGGAAACAAAAAGATTTCCCTTGAGAATTTATAATTACTAGGTTCACAAATCTCTAATCATTATCTCTGATAATTATTTTTAAATAAATAATTTAAAGATGATCATTGACTGGTGACACTCTCAGGCAATGGTGGAATTAAACACAATCCTCTCTAAATGAACTTAACTTTAATCTTGGGTTTAAAGAATTCCTACCTATAAAATACAAAGAAATATGAGCTCCCAGTCAAGTCTCACAAAATGTGTATGGTTAAAAAAAAAAAAAAGAACAGAAACAGCAAATAGTAAAATCAGACTCATAAAGACTTTAGATAATGAAATTATCAGATACAGACTATCTACCTACCTACCTATCATCTATCTACCTACCTATCACTTACCTATCTATCTATCTATCTATCTATCTATCTATCTATCTATCTATCTATCTATCTATCTATCTATCTATCTATCTATCTATCATCTATCTATCTATCTATCTATCTATCTATCTATCTATCTATCTATCTATCTATCTATCTATCTATCTACCTATCTAGCTACCTATCTAGCTACCTATCTATCTATCATCTATCTATCTAGCTATCTTACATGTTTAAGAATGGAAAGAGGGTGTTGAAAATATGAGTAAAGAGCCAGAATCTATAAAGGAGGTATAAGGAGATTGAAAAAAAAATTCTTGAAATGCAGAATGTGATAATAAAAAATTTAAAATTCAGTGAATGGGTAGATTTAATAAAATATTAGCTGTAGCTAAAATAGAATTTTTGAACTGGATGATAAATCAGAACAATTACCTAGAACGCAACAAAGAGAAAAGAATGGAAAACATAAAAGAGAAGTAAAGGGAAAGGGAAGATTGAATGAAAAGGTCTAACATATGTCTAATCAGAGTCCTAGGTAGCAAGAAGAGAGGTCAGAAGAAATTATATATATACATATACATATATATAAACAAAAAATTTTCTGTTTCAACATTTTTTATATGTACAATTCAGTGACATTATGTTCATCATGTTGTGCAGCCACCACCATCTGTTTCCAAATTTGCCATCACCCTTAACAGAAGCTGCATGCTCCCCAAGCAGTGCCTCTGTCTTTCCCTTTCCCTCATATCCCTGGTAACCACTAATAGACTGTTATCTCTATACATTTGCCTATTCTAAATATCTAATGTAAGTGGGATCATATGATATTTGTCCTTTCGTGACTGACTTATTTCACTCACAGAATAAATGTTTGGAAAGACAAAGACTGAGAATTTTCAGGACAGGAGAAAGACAATAATCAAAAAGCCTGAGAATTCCAAGAAAGATAAATAAATCACGATCCATACCTAGAAATATCACAGTGGAACTGGAGAACACCTAACACAAAGAGATCTTTAAAACAACCAGAGAGAAAAGACAGGCTGTCCACAAAGGAACAACAATGGATTTATAGTGGAATTCTCAAAAACAACAAAGAAAACTAGAAGACAGTGAAAGAATATCTTCAATATGTTGGCAAATAAAAATTTTAAAATAAACATCAACAGACCCTTACTAAATAAAGCTCTAAAGGATGTACTTCAGCTACAAGGAAAATGATCACAGGTGAAGGGCCTCAGATACAAAGAGTTATAATATGCAAAGAAAGTGATAAATTATTGGCTAGATCTAAACAGACATTGACCGCTTAAAGCCACAAAAAATATGAGAATAAAAATTTAAAGTTACATACACAAGTGCAAATAGCATATATGCCATGAGGAAAAGTGATTGAAGTTAAAGTGCTCTAAGATCCGTGAATTGTTCAGGAGAAGAGATTTTAACTGTAAACTTTGAAAAAATTTCTAAGATAATCCCTAAAAAATTGAGGTAAAACATAAGCGTGAAAATAATAGGAGGAAAAAAAATGAAAAGAAACACAATAATCCCCAGAAGAAGGCAGGAAAAAATAAACAAAGAAGAACCAGAACAAATATGAAGCACAAAATAAGGTGGTAAAAATAAATTCAAATGCATCAATAATTCCAATAAAAAGAAATGAACTAAATGCTACAGTTAAAAGATAAAGATAGGCTGGATTAAAATGCAGTTACATAGATTTTGCTAAAACAAAAGAATACAGAAAGGCTAAAAATAGTAAGGTACAAAAAGATATATCAGAAAAACAACAAATAAAAGAAAGCTGGTGTAGCTATCTTAATATTAGACAAAGTAGACTTGAAGGTAAAAAAAATTACTTGAGATAAAAAGGTCACTTCACAATGATACGTGGTTTAGTTCACTAGGAAGGAATAATAATTCTAAACTTGTACACATCTAGTAGCATAACTTCAGTACATATATGGCAAAAATTGGAAGAACTACAAAGAAAAATAGGCAAATACATAATCATAGTGGGAAATGTGAACACATCTTGTTTACAAACTAATACATAAGAAGGTAAAAATATCAATAGTGATATAATTGGTCTGATCAACAGAATTAAACAAACTTGATCTAATTGATATCCATGAAACAACATACCCAGGAGTTGCACAATATATATATTATTTTCAAGCATACATGGAACATTTACAAAAATTTAATACGTACGCTACAAAGCAAATCTCAACAAATTTCAATGGATTAATATCATTTTTTTTAATATCATACAGAAAATATTTTTTTTAATTTTTATTGTGCTTTCAGTGAAAGTTTACAAATGAAGTCAGTCTCTCACATAAAAACTTACATACGCCTTGCTACATACTCCCAATTACTCTCCCCCAATGAGACAGCCCGCTCTTTCCCTCCATTCTCTCTTTTCGTGTCCATTTCGCCAGCTTCTAACCCCCTCTACCTTCTCTTCTACCCTTCAGGCAGTAGATGCCAACATAGTCTCAAGTGTCCACCTGATCCAAGAAGCTCACTCCTCACCAGCATCCCTCTCCAACCCATTGTCCAGTCCAATCTATCTCTGAAGAGTTGGCTTTGGGAATGGTTCCTGTTCTGGGCCAACAGAAGGCCTGGGGGCCATGACCACTGGGGTCCTTCCAGTCTCAGTCAGACCACTAAGTCTGGCCTTTTTATGAGAATTTGGGGTCTGCATCCCACTGCTCTCCTGCTCCCTCAGGTGTTCTCTGTTGTGTTCCCTGTCAGGGCACTCATCGGTTGTAGCCAGGCACCATCTAGTTCTTCTGGTCTCAGGATGATGTAGTCCCTGGTTCATGTGGCCCTTTCTGTCTCTTGGGCTTGTAATTACTCGTGTCCTTGGTGTTCTTCATTCTCCTTTGATCCAGGTGGGTTGAGACCAATTGATGCATCTTAGATGGCTGCTTGCTAGCGTTTAAGACCCCAGATGCCATTCTTCAAAGTGGGATGCAGAATGTTTTCTTGATAAATTTTATTATGTCAATTGACTTAGGTGTCCCCTGAAACCATGGTCCCCAAACCCCTGCCCCTGCTACACTGGCCTTCAAAGCATTCAGTTTATTCAGGAAACTGCTTTGCTTTTGGTTTAGCCCAGTTGTGCTGACCTCCCCTGTATTGTGTGCTGTCTTTACCGTCACCTAAAGTAGTTCTTATCTACTATCTAATTAGTGAATGCCCCTCTCCCACCCTCCCTCCCTCCCTCCTCTCATAACCACAAAAGAATGTTTTCTTCTCGGTTTAAACTGTTTCTCAAGTTCTTATAATAGTGGTATTATACAATTTATTTGTCCTTTTGCAACTAATTTCACTCAGCATAATGCCTTCCAGGTTCCTCCATGTTATGAAATGTTTCACAGATTCTTCACTGTTCTTTATCGATGGGTAGTATTCCATTGTGTGAGTATACCATAATTTATTTATCCATTCATCCATTGATGGGCACCTTGCTTGCTTCCATCTTTTTGCTATTATAAACAGTGCTGCGATAAACATAGGTATGCATATATCTGTTCGTGTAAAGGCTCTTATTTCTCTAGGATATATTCCGAGGAGTGGGATTGCTGGATCATATGGTAGTTCTATTGCTAGCTTTTCAAGGAAGCGCCAGATTGACTTCCAAAGTGGTTGTGCCATTTTACATTCCCACTAGCAGTATATGTGTGTTCTGATCTCTCCACAGCCTCTCCAACGTTTATTATTTTGTGCTTTTTGGATTAATGCCAGCCTTGTTGGAGTGAGATGAAATCTCATTGTAGTTTTGATCTGCATTTCTCTAATGGCTAATGATTGTGAACATTTCCTCATGTATCTGTTTGCTACCTGAATGTCTTCTTTAGTGAAGTGTCTATTCATACCTTTTACCCATTTTTTAATAGGGTTATTTGTCTTTTTGTAGTTGAGTTTTTGCAGTATCATGTAGATTTTAGAGATCAGGCACTGATCGGAAATGTCATAGCTAAAAACTTTTCCCAGTCTGTAGGTAGTCTTTTTACTCTTTGGTGAAGTCTTTGGATGAGCATAGGTGTTTGATTTTTAGGAGCTCCCAGTTATCTAGTTTCTCTTCTGCATTCTTAATAATGTTTTGTATTCATACAGACAATATTTTGGAAGTAAAAATTAAGTTGGTAATCAATAAATAAGATGACTAGAAAAACCCTCATACGGATGGAAATTAAGAAATATATTGCCAAATAACTCAGGTCAAGGAAGAGATCGTAGTGGAAATAAGAAAATATTATAACTGAATGATAATAAAAATGCTACATGTCAAAACTTTTATATCCAGGCAAAGTGAAGCTTAGAAGGAAGTTTGTAGTCTAAATGCTTATAACAGAAATAAAAAATGATGGAAAATTAATGAGTTAAATTCACATAATCACAAGTGGAAAAAAAAAGGAATAGAAAAAATAAGCTGAAAGGAGGTAGAAGAAATTGAATAAAGATAAAAGCAGAAATTAATGAAATAGAAAAAATGCAAGAGGAAAATCAACAAAATAAAATGTTGGTTCTTTCAAAAGAGCAATGATGTTGGTAAACTTGACTGAGAGGATAAATAGAACTAGGAATAAAAATGTTGGGGGTATGTTACAGACGATACAGGGATTTTTCAAAAGCTAATAAGAAAATTGTTATGGATTGAATTGTGTCCCCCCAAAAGGTGTATCAACTTGGCTAGGCCATGAGACCCAGTATTGTGTGGTTGTCCACCATTTTGTGATCTGATGTGATTACCCTATCTGTTGTAAATCCTAATCTCTATGATGTTAATGAGGCAGGACACAATCTACAGGATTAGGTTGTATCTCAAGTCAATCTTTTTTGAGATATAAAAGAAGAAGCAGGCGGAGAGGAGAGGGACCTCATTACCACCAAGCAAGAACAGCCAAGAGCAGGGCACGTCCTTTAGACCTGAGGTCCCTGCACTGAGAAGCTTCTAGACCAGGAGAAGATTGATGGCAAGGACCTTTCCCCAGAGCCGACAGAGACGGAAAGCCTCCCCTGGAGCTGGCACTCTGAATTCAGACTTGTAGCTGCCAAAACTGTGAGGGAATAAATTTCTGTTTGTTTAAGCCATCCACTTGTGATATTTCTGTTATAGCAGTCCTAGGTAACTAAGACCAGAATATTAGAAACTTTTTATGCCAATAAATTCAAAAACATACAAAGTGTGTAATTCTTATAAAAACATATCCTACATAAAAGAAATCAAGAAGTTGAAAATTTATACAGTTCTATGGAATCAACTCGACGGCACTGGTTCTGGGTTATAATCTTAAAGAAATTTAATCAGTATTAAATATTTTCCTATGAAGAAAACACCATGTACAGGTAGTTTACCAGCGAAATGTTACCAAACATGCAAGGAACTAATAAATCCAATCATATGCTAAATGTCCTTTACATCAACAACAACCAAAAAAAGTGATTTAACAAAAATATGACATTTACGATGGCATAAAATATGTAACATATAAAAAATAATATGTATATAATTATATATAATACACAAAAATATATAAGTATACATACATAAACAAATATATATATATATATATATGCAGTGTATGTATATATACAGTGAAACCTGTGACAGCTGGAACTCAACAGGACTGCCTTGTTTTTCTGAGTCTTGCAAGTTTTCCACCCTTGACAGGGTGTAGTCTTACTACTTTTCTATCGCTCGATTTAGTATAAAATATTTGAGTTTTCCTTCTCTGACAGGTTTCCCCATTAACAGATTCTGGCTTTAGCAGGAGACCTCCTAGACACATCCAAACACCTCCCAGGACTGGTTTATTTGGTTGCGGGGTTTGGGACCATAGTCTCATGGGATGACTCAGTCAAATGGCATATATACACAGTGCCTAGGAATCACTCTAATAATAAAGACTTCTAGAGAGAAAATTGTAAAATTTACTTTATTGAAAGACATCAAAGAAAATCTTAATAAATCAGAAGATATTCCATGTTTGTGGTCTAGAAAACTCAATATTATTATGATATCATTTTCCCCCTATAACTTTAATGTGACTCCAATCAAAATTTCAACATCTCTGTGGATGTCTGTGTATCTTTGCATGTAACCTGACAAGCTGACTTTAAAATTTATATAGAAGGACAAAGTCCAAAAATAATCAAGATATTTTTGAAGAAAAAAGAGAGGGAAGTACCATGCCAGGTGTCAATAATTAATATAGTATTATATCAAATAATGCAAACATTACTGGCACTAGGATAGAAAAACTGACATTAGAAATAAAACAGAGAATCCAGCAATAGAACCACATGTATATGGAAATTGGATTTATTACAGAGCTCAGCACACGACATTGAGCTAATTGGTTGTTTTCTAAAAATCCACTGTAGTTGAAGACTTAATTATGAAAGACAAAACTATACAACTTCTAAAATAAAATATCTAAAAAAAGAATATCCTTATGCTCTTTGGTTGGAGAGGTATTTTTTAAACACTTGCAAAAAAAGCAAATCTTAAAGGAAAAGACTGATATTTTTAATTAAAAATATAAATTTCCGATCAGCAAAATAACACCATAAAGAAAATGAAAAGACAAGCCACAAACTGGGAGAAAGTATTTGTAACATATGTAACCGGCATACGTTTTCTATCCAGAACATATAAATAACTCCTATAAATCAAGGAGAAGAAGACTAACCACATAGTAGGGAAAACATGGGCAAAAGACTTGGACACTTCACACAAGAGGCAACAAATAGCCAATGAATATATAAAAAGCATCCAATCTCATTAATAATCAGGAAATACAAGTTACAATCACAATTATATACTATTCACACCTTCTTGACTGGAAAAAAAGAATTAAGTTCAAGAATATAAATTGTTCTCAAGAATGGCCAGCGTTGGTTACTCTCATTCACTACTGTTGGAACCTACAATTTGGTGTTATCTAGCAAAATCAAAGATACATACACATTACGACTCAGTGTCCACTCCTTGGTATATACTCTTGTCTAGAAAAACTCTTGGACCTGCGCCTAGGGGAAATGTATAAGCATGTTCACAGTGACACAGTTTGCAATAGCAAAGAAACAAAATGAAACAACCCTCATGTCCCTCAGCAGCAGAGTGGATTAGTGAATTGAAGTAGATTCATACACTGGGATAGAATAAGCAAGTAAACGGGTGTATTTCAGTTACATAATACAACGTGGATGAATCTTAGAAACATTAAAAGCAAGTCACAGAAGGACACATGCATAAAATTTACAGACATTTATAACTAAACAAAACATTGTTACTGCATACAAAGATCCATGGTAAAACCACAAAGAAAAATAAGGGAATGATGAACTAAAAATTCGGGATAGTGGAATTCTTTAGGCGAGAGGGGGGCACAAAGGAAACTTCCAAGGTAGTGGTACGCTGTTTTACTTAAACTAGTTGTTTGGTCTATAGGTGTTCATCATATTCTGTGCATGTTGCTGCTGTTAGCTGCTATTAAGTTGGCCCCCAATTTATGGTGATGCCATGTAAAATGCTGCTCGGTCCTGCACCATCCCTATGTTAGGTTTCGTATAGAACTGTTGTGATACATAGGGCTTGTATTGGCTGATTTTTGGACGTAGATCACCAGGCCTTTCTTCCTTGTCTATCTTAACCTGGAAGTTCCACTAAAACCTGTTCAGCATCACAGCAATACACAAGATGCCAATGACAGATGGGTGGTTGCTGCACATGACATGCATTGGCTGGGAATTGAATCCAGGTCTCCCCATGGAGGGTGAGAATTCTACCTCTGAATCACCACTGTCCCCCTGTGTGATACTTATTTTTATACTTTTGGGGGTATCTACTTGCTATTTAATGAAAAAAATTTAAAGAGAATAAAATGGAAACCCAAGCCTAAAGGGACTGTACTAAAAAAAAAAAAAACAAACCTGTTGCCATTGAGTTAATTCCAACTCATAGTGACCCTATAGGACAAAGTAGAACTGACCCATAGGGTTTCCAAGGAGTGGCTGGAGGATTTGAACTGCTGACCTTTTGGTTAGTAGCCGAACTCTTAACCACTACGCCACCAGGAGGACTGTATAGGAAATAAATACAGTTACTGCCCTTAGAGTTGGAGCCAGTGACTCCATTAAGAAATAATAAGATTGCAACAACAGTAATAACAGCAACAACAAAAAAAAGTGTGTGGTTACAGAGGTAAATATATATACTATGAAGGTGTATGTGAGTACATGGACCTGCATACATAGGTATATTTCTAGGCATAAGTTTATACGTGTTTGGGTATGTTACATACATATTCATACATATAATAAGACACACAAGGGGCACAGTTACAGAGACCTCCTAGACATATCCAAAATACCTCCAGGGATTGGTTTACTCGGTTGAAGCGTTTGGGACCATAGTCTCATGGGATGACTCAGTCAATTCGCATAACATAGTTCACAAAGATAACGTTCTATATCCTAGTTTGGTGAGTAGCCTCTGGGGTCTTAAAAGCTTGAGAGTAGCCATCTAAGATAGAACTATTGGTCTCTTCCGGTCTGGAGCAAAAGAGAATGAAGGAAGCCAAAAACTCAAAGAAGAAACTAGTCCACAGAACTAACAGCCCACACGAACCACAGCCTCTTCTAGCCTGAGACCAGACGACCTAGATAGTGCCCAACCACCACTACGGACTGTTTTGACCAGGGACACAGCAGAAGGTCCTGATTAAATGGGAGAAAAATGTAGAACAAAACTTGAATTCCTAACAAAGACCAGATTTACTGAACTGATAGAGATTTTTTTTTTTTTTTTTTCTGAGTCTATTGCCCTAAGACACCCTTTCAGTGTGGAACTGAAGTCATTGCCAGAGGTTTCCTTTCAGTCAAATAATATAGATTGGCTTATAAAATAAGTATCACCTGTGAGAAACGTGCTCTCTTAAACAAGCAACTATATGACACCAAACAGTAAATATTTACCCAAAGATGAGACAGCACGGAGGGGCAGGGAAGCTAGATAAATGGAAACAGAACAAACAGAATGGAAATAATGAGAACGCTGATGCTGCAAAAATTGTAACCAATGTCATAGAACAATTTGTACAAAAATTGTTAAATGGGGACCTGATATGCTGTGTAAACTTTCACCTAAAACACAATAAAATATTTTTAAAAAGACAGATAATGAAAACTGCAGCCTTTCAGAGCAGGGAGTAGCTAAATTCTAAAGTGGGTAGGATTTGGAAATAGCAAGAGCAGAGACTATGAAGAGGAGATCCCCTCTTGTGTTGGAGATCAGTGAGTAGGCTTAGGCTATTAAAATAATTGATGGGATAGGGAGTTTGAACCATTAGTTTAACAAACATTAGATTGTCAAGGAATTCAATTTATCTTTTCATTCCATTTGCATGGAAAACAAAAGAAAAAAATAAGCAAAATAGATTACAGGAAATTCTATAAGTGAAAATGAAGCTTGTTGCCGACTTTTCTATATCAAGATTTCCAGCCTGAGGGCCACACCTTGTTAAAACGGGAGAACTGGATGCCAAAGCTGTCCCTTCCCTCTGTCTTTCTTGCCCTTGTGCCCCACCCTCTCCAGTTCCCTGCAGCTGAATGTGTTTACCAAACTTGACTGCACCAGAAAGTGCAATGAGAGTGTTCCGGGTCACGAACAGGTTACCTGTCGGTCTCTGGAAGAAAGAAGAGGAAAATCATTGTAGGGGCTGTTGCTCACCCTCTCCAGCTACAGTTACCCACTTTATCAGCCATGGTGACATCTGACGAACTATTAGCCTGGCCCCCACGGCTAGAAGAGCGGTAACTCAGGTCAAGGTGAGTGAGTCAAGCCTGCCATCTGGTCCTGCCTCGAGGCTCCTGTACTGATGACTTCGAAATGGTATACCCAGGAAAGTTTTCTTTGCAACTCTGAACCTCAAATTGGAGAAGTGCACTCATATGTATTCTTTCCGTATGATCCCCAAATCCAGAGCTACCGTGATACAGGGAAGCATTCAAACAGCAAAAAAAAAATTTCATAAATTTTGAAGGGCCTTCAATTTGAGAGGGGGGTTTTCAATTTGAGAATCATTCTTCGTGAGGCAAATATTGTTCATCAAATCTCAAGGTAAAGAATTTGACAGGAGGTAGGAGGTTGAGTAACTTGCCCAAAGCCACCAAGTAGGGAACATTAGGACAGGATAAGAATTCAGGGGTTCCGACCTGGTGGTGCAGTAGTTAAGAACTTGGCTGCTAACCAAAAAGGTTGGCGGTTTGAATCTACCAGTTGCTCCTTGGAAACCCTATGGGACACTTCTACTTTCTTCTATAGGGTCATTATAAGCCAGAGACTTTGAGTTGGAATTGACTCGATGGCAATGGGTTTGATTTTTTGGGACCTGTCATCAAAACAGAAGTCCCTTTGCTTCCATTAAATAGATGCTGGGATTCCGGGGGGGGGGGGGGGGGGGGCTTGGGGGGCGGGATAGCAAGAATAACTTTTCTGGAAGAGAAATAATTCATTTTCCAAAGAAGAAATGGAGTAGCCTTGACTTTATTTAGTCTTTGCTGCTGTGGGTGAGGTAACTGAAATGCTCTGTTTATTCGGTGGTTCAGTGGTAGAATTCTCACTCTCCACCCAGGGGCCCTGAGTTTGATTCCTGGCCAATGCTCTTCGTGTGTAGCTACCACCAGTCTGTCAGTGGAGACTTGAGTGTTACGTGATGCTGAACAGGTTTCAGCAGAGTTTCCAGTCTAAGGCAGACTAGAAAGGCCTGGCGATCTACTTCTGTAAATCAACCAATGAAAACTCTATGGATCACAATAGTCAGATCTGCAATCGATAATTGGAATTGCATAGGATCGGGAAGCATTTTGTTCCATTGTGCATGGGGTCACCATGAGTTGGGGGCTAACAACAACAGCAGAGTCAGAATGGCAAACCTGCTGGATATTTCCGGAGGTGGAGTGGGAGGAAAGCCCAGGTGATGGTGTGGTACATCTATGGAAATGACCCGAAGCTCACTGTTATACAAGATTGCTGGGGTTGTGAAGTACTGTATACTTTTGATGAGGCCAGCAAGTGTGGGGATTAAGGTTATTTAAGGTTACTTTTCCAGCAAGTATTTCCAAGGCTATATTTTCAATTCACATAGCCAGGAGAGTGAATTCATTTTGCCTGGAATCCCATAGATTTGGAAGTGCAATCAACTTCCCTGAGAAGCAGTCTGTCTTGGTGAAAAGGGATGAGGGGCTCTAAAAATGCAGAAGCATTCAAACAAAGAGAGAGAAAGGAAGAATTGTAGCCTCACTGTCTTAGTCATCAAGAGGCAGCAGAGTTAAGCACATGGAGTTTGCAGTCAGGCTTTCTGGGTTTGCACATCAGCTCTACTGCTTGCTAGTTGAGCAGCCTTAGGCAAATCCTGTCTTACTTTCCTCATCTGTAAAATGGGGTAATAATAGGACAGATCTCAGAAAGCTTTATTAGAATTAAAATAAAGAACAGTGCCAAGCATGTAACAAGTGCTCCGTAAGTATCATATATTATTACCAATAAAAAATTTCAAGAAATGAAATGTCATTTTTTAAAGGGTCACCCAACTTCTCCTTAGTTTACCCTACTTGAGTTTGACTTCCTTGTTGACTTCATCAGCATTTATGTGTTTTGAGAAAGAAAATTACTTGGCCATTTTCAGGTTCTTGATATATTTTTCAAGTATGAAGTCATGTAATAATGGGATTATCCCTTAAATTCTGCAGATCAAGATTCAATTAAGGAATAAAAATTATATTAGAGAATCATAATAGTATGATGTTTTTCAGAGAGAAAGATGTGAATTTTATTTGCTAAAAAAGAAACCTACTCAATTTGGTTTAATCAGCTGTTTGCCTCCAGGCACTCAGCCGCTCTCTGTCTGAGGTGTCAAAAAAGTGAGCTCTGAAGTGGCTGAGGGGAAAGAAGAGCGTCCATCGGATTACAGATCAGACAGAAACACCACCCAGCCCCTCATCTTCTTCTTGGCTCTGAGACACACACACAAAGCTCTTTATTTATTTTATACTTAAAATGTCAAAGGCGCCTGGGGGTGGGCTTCTGGGCTGGGTATTGGCAGACCACACTCCTGGGCTGACATAATAAAAGTCCACCATGTGGCTGTGTGATTCACACAGCGTGTGCATGTCACCAGCAATCGATGAGTCTTGGCAGGGAGCCTCCTACTGGCCTGGGAACAAATACAGACTTGCGTGTCCTTGAGTAGCAAGTAGCTGCAGTGGGGAACCACTTGGATATTCACACACTTTGAAGGCCCAAAGGCAAAGGTATCTTTCAGCAGACAAGAACTCACCACACACCAAACTACTTCAACATAATGACAACCAAGGACAGCCCAGCAGCAAGGGGCTCTGTAGGACAAAGAGTTGACAGCAGGATTTTATGACCCAGGCGTGATCTTAAGGGGGGAAAAGTATCTACAAAGAAAAAGTAGCACACTGAATTTTTTGTTTACTTTTTGACATGGCTCCTAAGCACCCCATGGTACGTAAAAAACACAGAGTTCTCAATAGGGTTTACCTTAGTAGCCAAAAAAACTAGGCCTACTTCTGTTCTTTCTGTAACCTGCAGAATTTGCAGGCCCTTACATCATCAGACTGACTTGGAAAATGAGTACACTTTTAGGGTTTCACGATCCCGCACTTTTTATAAGAGTTCTGTTACTGAGCAAAATGCTGCTCAGTCATGGAGCAAATGTGCTCTGAGCATCAATTGCCCAATTTGGGGGATAACTTCATTGTTTTTGGGCCACTCCACTCACTTTCTTTGGTAACTCCTCAAGCGGAAGAGCTCTCATTTTCCCTCTTCTCTAATAAGGAAGACAGAGATCTGAGACTCAGTGTTAACGCTATTCTTTGCTTTCAGCTAGTGAAAGAATATTTGCCAGTATAGAACTAACAGTGATAACATTTTTTAAAACGAGTAAATCAAAATAGGTAAGTGAATCATGTTAGCTTTTACACAATTACTACTGGCAAAAAAAAAAAAATGGTTTTCTACTGTTTCCCTAATGGTTGGCTTGGAAGTTAAAAAAGCTTAAAAAATAATATGCTATGTACTATATTTTCAAAGTACTCAGTGGTAGTTAAGCATTTATTGAGTATCCATTGTATACAGGCCTTGGCACTTTGGAAGGATACCAAAGAAACAAAATAAATATTTCCGACCTTCGAAGGCAACCTCACTGGGGAAGTAAGCTAAGTATATGATTCAACTTGACAAAAACTCCAAAGCAACATTCTGGCCCACAAGATGAGTTTACTTGCTGGCGAAAGGGCTACTTAAATTGAGACAAGTTGGAGAATTTCATCCTGCCCACCATTATGTTATAGAGAAGAAAAAGCATTCATTATTAGATCTTGAAAAGAGAAAAACAGAAGAGTTAGGTTCATTATCTTACTATTTACACGACTACGATGAGGAAGGTAGCAAGTGCTATAGTCTCCGTTTCATGATAAAGAAATTGTCTAAGTTCCGATGGCAACTCTCTAGAATTATTGGCCAAGAGTTACATACAAGTCTTTAAACTTCCAATCTACTGTGGCTTTACTTGAGGCATTCTGTGTCCTGGTTAGTGTGGTGAAAACAATAATCACACTCAAAAACAGGATGTATTATTTTGGTAGATTGTTGATTCTGTGACAGAAATGTATATCCCAGTCTGTTTAAAGTGGCAACTCTTGGGCTTGATTTTCAAATCTTTAAAGCACTGAAACGACAACTGCTATAGTTTTTCTGGGGGAAAAGTATCCTAATTTTGACCTTATTCAAGCTACAATATAATTCCAGAGGGACCAATAAGGGGAAGGAAAGAACTGATGAGGTCTAAGTGGTGATTGCATTTATAGATTAATCCTGACAGGGAGCAAATAAATCTCCTCCCAGGGGGCCCAACGTAGCCAACTGAGAAGTGGGGTCGTTATTTATGAGCATAGTGGATTTCCCCCATAATAATAAACATTTTAATTACTTTAAGTGAAACATTCTTTTTAGTGGTAGGAAGCTTAAAAATTAAGTACCATACTGTCACTTTTTTTTCATACCACCTCTGTGTGTAACCCTCATCTCTGCTTAACATGGTACCACACAGCAATTTGTCTGATCCCCAAATCATAATGGAAAGCGGTACAGGTTTATAAAGAGGCCTCTTACATGCCCAAACCTGCACTATCCTGCATGGGGGAAAATGAGCCCAATGAGTGGTCGGCAGCTTTGCCCCTGAGCAATTCCATTTCCATCCGTTTCATATAGCAGCCTTCCATGTATAATTTCATTTTGAAGCTAATAAGCTTGGAAAACACTTATCCAAATGAATCAAGAAAGGTGGGGTAGGAGTAGAATAATGATGTAATTTTTATTTTTAATAAGGTGGCAGATTCTCATTCTAGGAAGATACTACCATATATAACAAAACACACCAACCACATAAATTCACTATGCAAGTTGTTGCTAAAGAGTCCTTGAGAAACTCTTCTGTCCTGAGAGCAAAACACCTAACTGGTAACATGAGAGCAAAATAATCTATTTCCTTAAACAACAACAAAAAGACCCCATTTCCTGACTGATAATAGAAAGTCACAATGAATGATATTAAGAAATTAGAGTTAATTTTTAAGGTGGGATAATAACATTGTGCTTATGTTGAAATAGAGTTCCTTTGTTCTGGAGGTACCTTCTAAAATATTGAAAGGTGAAATTTTATGAAATATGAGATTTGTTTTAAAATAGTTTAGGGTGTGGAGAAAGTAAGGGTATATATGAGGCAAGATGGACTATGGATTGTTAAATGTCGAAGCTGAACAAAATTACGTCCAGCTTATTATACTGTCCTCTCCACTTCTGTATATATTTAAACATTCCATAATAAAAAATTTAAAAATGATTCCGTTTTGATGACTGAAAGCGAAAAGGAATGGTCTTGATGAACTCTGAGAAGCAGCAAGAGATTATCCTGAAAGTATTTTAAATCTGCCTAGTCCATGGGTTGGACAGTCAACAAAACGGGGCTTTAACCTTCCTAAATGAACACCGCTCTGTAAAAAAAGAAGCTGCTCTCTCATCCAGCTTTGGAATTAAGTCCAGGCTATGTACATTGGAGTATCTGCTTAATGTGTTAGCTGCAGTGCGTTGTACTTGTAATCACAGTCCCCGTTCCACCTAGTTGCTTGTCATATAACACTTTCAGACTACTCTGCTGCATTGTCCTGTTAGTATGTGCTTAGAAACAAAATCCTAATTTTAATATTATCTTAAGCAAAATAAAACTTTTTGTATAAACAAAACGTTAAATGTGGTACAAAACTAATCATACCAAATACTTCAAAGCCATTAGCATAGGTAAATGAAACTGTCTATAAAAAACACAAGAAGCACGCCCCCTATTAACACTGTCTTGGGAAATCAGAGGCCACAACTGTGACTCAGTCTAGGAACCGTGCATGCTTTTACCTAAACTACCTAAGGCATTGCCTCTATTATTCTACTTTTTACAGAATTAGAAGGGTCAACAAATTAAACACTCCAACTATGGAAAGAAAATCTCCAACTTCATCTCTCTCTAAAAAATTTTTAAATATGAAAAAGTAGTCTAATGATTTGAACACTTAGAGTATTTGGACTAAGTTAATTGAGAGTTTTAATCCACCGTTTGCTGTCACTAATGTCACAAAAAGGCAGAGGTAGGTATTGTGCAGAGCACTACAGACACAAAACCTGGTGATGTAGAGTTCATTATCCCCACTTTACAGATGAGAAAGTTGAGGGTCACGGAGGTTAAGTAACATACTCAAAGTCACATACTTGACAAGGAGCAGATTCGGAATTTCAAGAAGAATTTGAGCCCATGGGTGTTTTTTAAACCAGTTGCCTTTCAGCCTATGACACAGTCCCAAATATTTCAAAACGTGTCAATATATAAAAAGACACAGGATTAACGGAAGTCATTTTAAGTGCTCTTAGACTTGCAATAAAAAAATTCTATAAATATATATGTCACATACCTACTCTTCCACTTTATTCGTGAATCCATTTCTACCTAACCCTGCCCAAATCATATTAATAAAATTCTATAATACTAAACTCTATAATTCTAAATACTACAAAGGGACAGCTGAAAAGTCAGGGACTAATCCAACTGGTCAATCCTACTATTTTCACATTGCAAAGACAATTGTTTACAACTGAATTCCCCCTAGACTTCAACCAGTAGTAATTCAGGCCAGAATGTGCTCTCCTGTCTCACTCTGTCTTCTCCAAGTAGGGCGGAGTTTTGTCTCATACCAGATAATTAAAGACATGGCAGTGCCACTTGCTAGGATTTCTCCCTTTCTCTTTTTACCTCTTATGAAAGAAGAAACTTTAGTTTAAAGATTAGATTTTTTTTTTCTCCTTTTTCTAAAGCTGGGTATACCAACTGGCATCGGCTGTATTAAAATCAGGAGAAACCTCAATCAAAAAGCTCCTCTCGGAAGGCAGGCTTTCTTGTTAATATGCAGCCACATGAAAGGCTTTCTTTTCATCCTATACAACTACAGTGTGTGTAAATTGCAGGGGGCTCATTGGCATAAATCTCGGCTGCGACCTCTGAGGTAAACTGGATTTACATTACTTTCTGACAAGAATTAAATGAAGGCCTTGTGGATATATGAACAGCCTTCTAGACTGCAACAGATGGGCATGAATGTGCTCCCTAGGAAAACCATCAGTGACATCTGTGTCCTCCAAATTCTGGTGGTCTCAGCCAATTAACAGGGGAGAAAAAAAGAAGGGTGGGGGTTGGGGAGGCCACTGCACAGCCCCCAGCCAAAACCAAGGCAGAAGTGTTTGTGTTTGGAGATGGGATCAGGCTGGCCCGAAGTAGCGAGGTTAGCACTTTATTGTTATCATTCAAATGGAGAATGTGGCTTACAAGCTATTTGTGTACCACAGTGAGGATAATATGATTTTTCTCATTTGACTGGAGGAGACGGCCTCTCTTGCAGCTGATATCATATTTCGGTGCAAACTCTTTGCGATGGGTGTTTACTTTTGTCTCTTTCAAGCCTGGCTGATGGTGTTGCTGTCTGCCAGTTTCTGCAGTGCGTTCACGTGTTACAAAGCAGGTGAACTCTTAGACAAAACAAAGACCTTTCCCCAAAACATTCTTCCTCAAAATCTACTTCTTTCCTCCTCCCAGTGGCATTTACTGGTTTCACTAGGAAGACAAAATCAACATTTGCTGGTTAAAACTGGCTAGGAAAATTACATCAGAGGGTTCTTGGAAAAGACACAGTCCAGTGAACCATAAACCCTACTGACTGAACTCATCAAATGTTCATATGCTAATCCTCCTATGTTTGATGTACACATAGAAGGACAATTGGATAAATTGAGGCAGAGGATAAGATTTTTCTTTGGAATCGCTCTTCGTTTCCACTCCCTCTCGAGAACCCATTTGCTTAGACAATGTAGGGCAAGGGACCAGAATTGGGGAGTGGAATGGACCGAAGGGTGCCTAGAATTAACATTTACTGGTTCAGTACCAGGAGGCCTCAGGAGGGGTCAATTTAAGTATTCCAGCTCATGAGTCTTTCAGACTCTAGCATTAAGAACAGAGGCTCTGGACCCAAAGAACCTAAGTATGAATTCTGGCTCTACCACTTACTTGATATGAGACAATGGAAAAAATACTTAACTTCACTGTGCCTCAGTCTCCTTATCTGTAAAGTTGGGCTAATAATGGTACCTACCACCTATGCTCTAATGACCTAACACATGGAAAATGCTTCTGCCATTGCTTTAAGTCTATCTTTAACCTGAGCTTTTGGTGAGGAGAATTGAGGGCCCAAGGGTAGGGCGATGAACTTTAAACCAGTTTTTCAAAATGAAAGGCATTATGTTACACTAGGTTTGGGAAATTAAGAAAGCTGAGTTTTCAAAAGAAATAATTTTTTACCGCTTTTAAGAGTCTAAGGTCTTGTTTTAAAATGACACATTTCCTTTAATGTGAAAGATTTGAAATCAAAACTGCTAAAATGAACTTATTAATTACCAAAAGCACCTGAATATTTTAAGTTACAGACTGTCAAGAAGCAAATAAAATAACACATTTTCGACTCCCAAAATGAAACCAAGCCTTTTGTTGTAAGCCTCCACCCCCGCCTTTTCTTAATTTCAGAAAACTGAGTGGACAGCTTGTTCTGTCCTACAGTGGTTACTATAGTAAAGTTTTAGAAGATAACGTCTACTTATGGTACTTTGGGTGTAAACTATTTACACCTTTGTCCTAAAAAATGTTATTTAAAACACTGTAATTCCACATTACAATTGTTTAGAACTATAACAAAACCAAAACGAGGGCAAAAAGGGCCAGCAAACCTTCTAAACAAGAGAACCTAATGGTTAAGCTGTAAATGCTCATATTGCTATATTTATAAAGTAAATTTTTTGCATATGTACTATTACCCTTTTATTATCTGCTCTGAATAATTTTCTGATGATCAAGGTACAAGAGCTTGAGCCAGTTGAGCCTCAGTACAATGTAAGATTGCTTCTAGGGGAAGTCAGATTGTTGGTCAACAAAGAAGGCACTCACTCTTTCTCCACAGTTCTCATGCTGGCTTGAGAATCCTGCGGACTCAATGGTAAAGAAGAAAGCAATTATAGGCACAATTTCTGTACAAACTGTGCCTTATCTTTATTAAGCTGCAAAACCAAATATAGTTTTGCCTTATTTGATGCTCATATATTTATGTTGTGTGATAAACAGCAGAGGGGACTTTGTCTACACTGGGATACAGAAGAGAATTGACACTAAACAAAAGCACCTGTTGTTTCGTTCTTGTAATGACCTTAGAAATGACCACTGGCTGCATTTTCCCCGCACCCCTCCTAGGCTCTTCCCAACACTACCATCTCACACATCATTATTGGACGTAAAAGGAGAATAATTGAGGAGAAGATCAATAAATTTAAAAGCTCTTTAAGGAAAGACATAATGAATTTGGTACAGCACATATTTTTAGATCAAAGATGCCTTTGAAGTGACAAAACCCTAATCCATAAACTACTGAAGCACTTCCTTTCTCTCCCAAACTGCTTGTTGTCAAATAAAATGGAAGTTAAGGAAATTATCTTTATCTGAAAATGGCCAAAAGAAGCCATCACCTAATGACAGCCTTGTCACAAGCGACAATTGGGGAAATTGTCAGGAAGGCAAGGCCTAACAAGCAGAGGAGTGGGCTTGCTGTTTGCACTAATCTGGTCATGCAGCCCCCACACACAATCCCAGTCAGCTTGCTGTGTGAAACAGCTAAGGCTTTGTCAGTGTTAACAGGGACTGGAAAGAGTACTCTTTCATGAATATGTATTACCATCCCTTCGAGTCTGCAGAGACAAGCCCTTCCAAACTGAGATATAAAACACACACACACACACACACACACCATCGACCAACAAAAACCAAGAGAACCTAAGCTACTCAGTTGAGTGTAGCGAAATGCTAGTAACTAATGAAAGATCACGCGCGTTAGAAATACAGCCAAAGGCATCCTATTCCATGTGTTTGCTGGGATCTTTATTTCCCAGCAGTTGAGATGAAATCTTTAGGGGGCTTTCAATCTTTGGGAACCACGTGTATGGGTTCCAAGTTGCTACACATCGTTACATGGATTGCAAATCACACACCTTATAATGAATTCAGCATCCCATTGCCAAATACTTTCTGAAATTCTAAATATGTGAAAATAACTTTAATATTAAATGAACACATATGCAGTTTTAAGAAAGTGATTAAATCTTATATTGTCTTCCAATGAAGAAGTAAAAACACTATACGGAGAAAATATAATGAAGATACAGCATTTTCCAATATTGAGTAGAAGGACATCATGCAGAAAAAAAAAAAAATTGTAAACAAAGAATTTTAAGGTGAAATGGAGGTGGGAGACCTACTCTGCAAACCTTTGTACTTCTAATAATAGCGCTTGTTTAAAAAAATATTCATATCATTTCCTACAAAGATGAATTATTTCGCACCCACCCCGGCCATGGATCTAGTAAGATATGTTTGATGTCTGAATAACTGAACTTCAGCTTTTCTACTCATATTGAAATTTAATTTTATTTAAATATAAATCCTGTGTGTGCATATGTGTACATACGTACATATACATAGATACACATACATAAACGTATATGCATATATATATACTCTCACTTTTTACAGAAGCAGAAAGCCAAACAGTATAAAGATGATTCTTTTTCACTTTTTCTTCTGATATGATAAAGTTTGGTTTCCTACCGTGTGAGACAAAGCTCAGTTTTGAGGGGTTTGGCTATTAGACAATGTTTGCTATAGACATTTACATTTCATTAGCATATTCTACTCTACATGAAATCCAGCTTTGAATACTCCCAGTGCGAGAAAGCTAATCCTCTTTAAAGACCTACAGGCTATATTACATGTGGCCGCAGCAGCAGTTGTGCCACAGCCCCATCACTTTGAAGACGGCTGAACAGAGTTCTCTTGTGCGCCCGTCGGTACCCAGCCTCATAAACCACTGTTTTCTGTGCCTTGAAATCCTTCTGTTTTCATCAAGGAGAATAAGGAAGAGGCTGAGATGCATGTTTCCACTCTGAAAGCTAGACTCCACTTGAAGAGGAGAGGCTATGCTGATTTCACTTTTTCCTAAGTGTCTGTCTACAATCTTTTCAACTAAGATTAAAATGAACTATATCCAAGTATTTTTGATCCTTTGATCAGGATCAAGTGCTAACCACATCTTCTGTCTACAGAATCTGAACCTGGATAATCGGGGGCAAGTGACACGGTGATGTCACAGGTCTTTTTGCCTTTACCCTTATTTTTACGGGAGAACATTAAACATTCAGATGCAGTGATTCATAGATAGCTCACTTTCCCACAGACAGAGATTACTCGGCTGATGATATCCAACTAAGCAGCAGAGAGGTAACGCAGTGATCCAATTTCAATAAAATATAACAAACAGCACAAATTGTACAAACTGCAGAAAATTTATATCAATTTTTTGAGTCAAAAACAAAGGAAAGCAAATGAGTTCCATCATTCTACTGGTGATATTTCCTTACCAATGCTTAGATTATGTTTTTAAAAAGGCAAGTGTTATTCAATAAACAAGAATGATTTTATTTTTCATATTTTATGATAATTTAAAGCAAATAATTGGTTTATGAATTATTAATTTGTAATTTTGGGAAAATAATTATTTTGTAAAAGTGGCTATTGAAGATGTCCATTATACTGTTTAATGCTATTTTATTTAAAGCCCCATACAGTAAACTCTCCTATGATTCTAAAGCAGGAGACACTTTAATTTTTATGTCAAATTGGTATATTTCATTTTATTAGATTATGAGGCCCTAAACGTCATCATATTGTCCCTTTTTTGTCTTTACTTCAGAGCTTGAAATTTTATTCTAAAGTCTGTTCCTGTTTTTTCGTACAAAATCAGAAGCAACAATTGCCCAAGAAACACTGGGAAAGAACAGTAATGGAGAGGGGTGTAGGGGAAGGACTCTCTACCTGAAGAAAAACCATAGTATAACTATAATAATTAAAATAGTGGAATAGTAAAACAAAAAGCCCAGAACAGATCTAAGTATGGATAAGAATTATTGTATGATAAAGATAACATTTCAAATCAGCAGAGAGAAAGGATGGATTATTTAATAGACAGTATCAGGGCAACAGACTAAGTACTTTTTAAAGATGAATTTAAAAGAAACATTCACTGAGCACCTAGTTTATGCCAGGCCTAGCGCTAGATGCCAAAGATTAAGATATGACTATGACTCAAACCCAGGGAGCTCACAGTCTAGTGGAGTCATCAAATAAGAAAACCCCTCAAAAAGCCAGTTTTGGAGATAAAACAATATGAGCAAAACCACAAATATTAGACATGGGACAGGGAAGAAATTGTCCTGGCTGGAGTGGAAAATTTGTTATGAGAATGGGTTGGAGACAAGTCTAGACAGATGTCATGAAGCTGTATGACACACAACCTTGAAAGACAGGGCAGGATGCAACATGGAACTGGGGGGACACAAGGATGAGCTGCCAAATGTTTAACGACCAGCTCTCCAGGGAGTAGGGAAGGGAAGCTCTGGTTTGTAGAATTTGCCAATATCTGTGGTGTAAATCTTTTTACCATGGCTGATTTCAAGCTATCAACGTGACATCACCGAATATGGGTTGGGAAGAGATTCACAGCAGCACACCACTATACATCTACCATACAGATACACTAGTCATAAGTAACCGCAAAAGCATGTTGTTGTTGTGTGTTGTCAAGTTGATATCTGACTCATAGTGACCCTGTAGAACAGGGTAGAACTACCCATGGTGTTTCCAAGGTGCAGCTGGTGGATTGGAACTGCTGATGTTTTGGTTGGTAGCCTGAGCTCTTAATCACTGCACCACCAGGGCTAAGTAATCTCAAAAACATAGATAATAGTAAAATGCCATAATTAGGAAGTGACGAATTTTGACTTTGTCTTTAAATAATTTATCTAAAGTTTATATAATTTAATTTTTAATGATGGCGGTGTTTAACAAACAACTTACAACATTCCTGAACTTTTGATAACTGGCTCCCATGAGCTGGCACAAGACAGCTCCAGCCCAGCACAGAGAGAGACCAAGAAAAGTTTCTAATAAGGGACATAATAGAAAAAATTAGAACTTTAAGAAGATTAATATGGTATCAGTGAGTTAATTTTTGGGTCTTTTCAAGTTTTATAAATTTTATTCAAAAAATTTAAAATGCACATCTTAGCTGTCACATATCCAGTCAACCTCAGCTGTCATTGTTTTATTATCTATGAAGCTTCCATAAACATGCACAAGTGAGCAATGTGTGGTCTGTTCTGTAGTTGGTCCCTGGCCTTGTCTTGACTGATCATACTGAACTCCATCATCTCTTTACACAGATGTAGTTGATTTGATTCCTGTGTATTCCATCCTGAGGTCCACCCTTTGTGTTGTTGAAAAAAGGTATTTGCAGTGACTAAGTCATTGGTCTTGCAGGATTCTGTCATGAGATCTCTGGCATCATTTCTAAACCGAGGCTGTATTTTCTGACTACTACAGATCCATCTGTCTTCTTTGTTTCCAGCTTTCTCATTTGAATCACCTGTAATTATCAATGCATCTTGATTGCATGTTTTTTTTTTTTAATTGTACTTTAGATGAAGGTTTACAGAGCATACTAGCTTCTCATTAAACAATTAATACACATACTGTTTTGTGACACTGGTTGTTGACAACCCTATGATGTGACAACACTGATTGCATGTTTAATCAATTTCAGACTGCAGCAATTTAAAAATCTTTAATTTCATTATCTTTGGCAACATCATGATAAACGATGAAAATACTGAAATTGTCAAGGATTTCATTTTGCATGGATAAACAATAAATGCCCATGGAAGTAACAGTCAAGAAATCTAAAAATGTATTGCATTGGGCAAATCTTCTGCAAAAGACCTCTTCAAAATCTTAAAAAACAAAGATGTCACTTTGATGACTATGGTGACCCTGAACTAAGCCATGGTATTTTCAATTGCCTCACATGCATATGAAAGCTGGACAATGAAAAAGGAAGACTCAAGAAGAATTGACACATTTGAATTATGATATTGGTGAAGAATACTGAATACACCATGGACTACCAGAAGAATGAACAAGTCTGTCTTGGAGAAAGTACAGCCAGAAGGCTCCTTAGAAGCAGAGATGACAAAACTTTGTTTCTCTTACTTTGGACATGTTATCAGGAGGGACTAGTCCCTGGAGAAGGACATCATGCTTGGGGTCAGTGAAAAAGAGGAAGACCCTGAACGAGATGGACTGACACAGCGGCTGCAGCAATGGGCTCAAACATACCTACTATTGTGAGGATGGTGCAGGACCAGGCAACATTTCTTTCTGTTATGCATGGGGTCGCTATGATTCAGAGCCAATTTGACAGCACCTAACAACAATTTGCAAAAGAGGCAAATAAGAGTCAAAGAGATTGAGTAACTTGCTTAAGATTAAAGCTTGTTTTAGACAATACAATGCATACTCAGTGTCACCTCCTAAATAAACTTCCTCTCTCCTTCTGACTTGAGTACATTTCATTGGCTCAACTGTTCCAGGCATGGACTGTAACTGGGAAACATTAGTCTCAGAAGAAATACAACCAGAAATTTCCTTAGAAGAAAGATGGTGAGACTTTGGCTCACTTAGACAGGAAAAGTCAATAACTAGAAAATGACATTATTTTCATAGAGAATCATCAAAAAACAAAGGAAACCCTCAATTAGATGGATTGACACAATAGCCAAAACAATACACTCAAGCAGACCAACGATCATGAAGCTGCCACAGGACCAGGTAACATTTTCTTTTGTTATACATAAGGTTGCCCTGAGTCAGAATCCACTCAATGGCAACTAACAACAACAACAACACTAAATGGAGTCAAGATGCCAGAAATTCTTTAGTCTAATATTAAGGAAGAAATGCAGATACTTAGAGATAGGAATTTAGGATAGATTTATTATACGTGATCTACTCACCCAACCCCTTAGTATAGCACCCCTAACTATGTACCTGGAACACTCTCTTTACTGAGGTATTGAGAAATACATTAGTGAGAAAGGACCAGCACCACTGAAAAGTGACTTAGTAGTTGTACTTGGTAATCTGGGGATGGAATTGGAAGACGCTGTTACTGAAATGTGCTCCATGATATGCCCTCTTTGAAACTGAAGGGATATCAGTGAGGCACAGACCGAGAGGCAACCAGAGCTCTGGTAGCATGATTATGCAAGGGCAGGACCAGACAAGTAACCAGAATGAGTTTGGCCTACAGGGACCCTTAGCTGTAGCTAATAGATGGGAAGTCCACTAAAGTCTTACTTGATCTATATAATTAAAATCCTAGGTCTGCCAAATAGAAGCATGACCTCACTTGGTTTGCAGATCCAGAGCCACCTGAATGAAAGGAAAGCTGGGTACCCTTGAGGAAGTTTCCAATAATAGTATCACAAGAACTTCCTCCTCCAAACAAAAAAACCAAACCCATTGCTGTCAAGTCAATTCTGACTCATAGCTTCCCTATAAGACAGAGTAGAACTGCCCCACAGGGTTTCCAAGTTTGTAATCTACGGAAGCAGACTGCCACATCTTTCTCCCGTGGAATGGCTGGTGGGTTTGAACCGCCAACCTTTTGGTTAGCAGCCGAGTGCTTAACTACTCTGCCACCATTTCCCAAAGTGATCTGTAGTAATTTTCTAGGGCAAATGTACAGAGGAGAAAAGAAAGTGTCCAGATCTCTCTGCAATTACTAGAACTGTCTCTGGGCCACAGTAAATCCTAGGGACTCATAACATCACTCTAATTCAACAGGGTGGAGGCTTAAGGGGATTGGGTGACAAATGGAGACCTGGCCCAAATCCATCTCAGAGTAGACATTCTGGGTCCAAACATTTACTTGTATTTATTTTCCCAGTTTCTGACTACAGAATTAGAGGAAACTTACTTAACAACAACTGGCATAATTTCCACATTGGCTCCCTGACTTGTAAAATGAGGGATATTATGGTTGAAAGTGCTTAGTGGAAACCTTTCGTGCTATCGCTAACTACCAAAGTAATAAATTAAAGCAATACTATATCTTTGAGAAAATCAAAGAGATTAGTCCCACTGTCAAATACTGAAAAAAACAGAGGAGTGGTGATTTTAGCACATCCTTATTTTAACACGTATGCTTGGCTGATCCAAGAGCCACATGGTTTTGGAGAATGAATGGAGTATCTTAAATTAATTCAGGTAAATACAGAACAAGTGGTCAACCTAGAGGTACTCTCCTACTACAGCAAATTAATCCAGACTCTGGCATCTGTTACACAGCTATTGGTGTGCAAAATATGTTTTTGTTTATCCAAATAAAGCAAAATCACTAGAAACCATTTTGTTTCCCCTGGCAGGAATGGTCATATACCTTCATGATCTTACCTAAGGGCTGTGCCAAGACTTCAACTCTGTGTCATAATTCAGTATTAAGAGATCTTGATCATTTTATCATCCCATGGGTTATGAATCGTGACCATATAACTGATGACAACATGTTCATTGGACCTGGCAAGCAGAAAGTAGTAAATACCCATGATGCTTTGGTAAGACAAGTATATGACTTAGGATAAGAGATAAAGCCCATGAAAATTCAGAGATCTACTAATTCAGTGATGTTTCTGGGAGTCCAGATATTAGAGATATGTTGAGATATTCCCTCCAAAGTGAAAGACAATTTGCTGTACTTTATATCCATCCTCACAAAGAGAAAGGCACAAATGATTTGTGGGCCTTTAGGAGCAAAATAATATTACATTGGTGTTACCTTTTCCTACTTACTGAATAAACCATGAGGTTTCTATATTTAAGTAAGTCCCAGAACAAGAGAATATTCTTCAGCCAGTTCAGTTTAAAGCACAAGTTGCTCTGTCACTTGGACCTTGTGACCAAGGAAATGTAATGCTCACAAAGTGTTTGGGGCAGACCAGGATATTACATTGAGCCTATGGAAATTCCTAATAAGAGAATACTATTACAGCTCCTAGGATTGACAGCAAAGCTTTATCACAGTTATTTATTGACAAATAACTGTTTTTGAGAAAGAGCGCCTGGTTTGCTATTGGATCCCTATAGGTACTATCTGGCCATTTTGGAAAATTAACTGATTATGAGACCTGAGCTGCCCATATGAATTAGAAGGTATTTGATCCGCCTATTCTTAAATTGGAAACCCTCGTGGCATAGTGGTTAAGTGCTCCAGCTGCTAAACAAAAGGTTGGCAGATTGAATCCACCAGGCGCTCCTTGGAAACGCTATGGGGCAGTTCTGTTCTATCCTATAGGGTCTCTATGAGTCAGAATTGACTTGACGGCAACTGGGTTTTTTATTCTTAAATTTGGATTGTCCAGCAGGTCTCCATCTCAAGTTGAAGTGGTATATACAAAATCAGGCTCAAGCACATGCTAAAGGCACAGGTCATGAGAAAGTGGCTCAAATTATCATGGCACCTAACCTTACTGTAATGCCACGTATCCCTAGGCCCTCACATATAGCTTCATTCACATCTTCCTATGGCCTGGGAAGAAAAGATTCAAGACTAATTTACTGATGATTATTTGCAATGCACAGGCACCAGCCATAAGACAGAGCTCTCCTCACTGTTGTCCATGTAGGACGAGTGGGAAAATGATTCCTCTAAGTAACCAAAACTTTTAGGCGTACCTAGAATGGTCCACTTTGCCGGACAGAGAGATATCTATAGGTGCAGATTCATAGACAGAACCTAAAAGTTGGGTTTGATGATGAGGAAATTGGAAGGAACAGATTGGAGGACTGGTGACAAAGAGGTTTAGATTAATGATAGAGGTACATGAATAAACCTCTAAGAATAGAGGATGCCCTCAATAATCAGGTGGGAAAGAGGAATGGTACTGAAAATATTCCTTGGCCTCATTCCCCACTAGTGTTTCTCAAGGGGCTTATGAAAAAAGCCACCATGATAACAGAGATTCAACCACATGAACTTCCCTTTACCAAGGCAAATCTGGCTACTATCATTGTTGAATGCTTAAAATGCCAGCAACAGAGACCCATACTGAGCCTTCCATATAACTCCAAGCCTGTTGTTGTTGTTTGGTGCCGTCGAGTCGGTTCAGACTCATAGCGACACTATGCACAACAGAACGCAACACCGCCCAGTCCTGAGCCATCCCTACAATCATTGTTATGGTTGAGCTCGTTGTTGCAGCCACTGTGTCAGTCAACCTCGTTAAGGATCTTCCTCTTTTCTCCTGACCCTGTACTCTGCCAAGCATGATGTCTTTCTCCAGGGACTGATCCCTCCAGACAACATGTCCAAAGTATGTAAGATGCAGCCTTGCCATCTTTGCTTCTAAGGAGCATTTTGGTTGTACTTCTTCTAAGACAGATTTGTTCGTTCTTTTGGCAGTCCATGGTTTATTCAATATTCTTCACTAGCACCACAATTCAAAGGCGTCAATTCTTCTTTGGTCTTCCTTATTCATCGTCCAGCTTTCACATGCATATGATGCGATTGAAAATACCATGGCTTGCGTCAGGCGCACCTTAGTCTTCACGGTGACATCTTCGCTCTTCAACACTTTCAAGAGGTCATTTGCAGCAAATTTGCCCAATGCAATGCGTCTTTTGATTTCTAGACTGCTGCTTCCATGGCTGTTGATTGTGGATCCAAGTAAAATGAAACCCTTGACAACTTCAATCTTTTCTCCGTTTATCATGATGTTGTTCATTGGTCCAGTTGTGAGGATTTTTGTTTTCTTTATGTTGAGGTGCAATCCATACTGAAGGCTGTGGTCTTTGATCTTCATTAATAAGTGTTTCAAGTCCTCTTCACTTTCAGCAAGCAAGGCTGTGTCATCTGGGTAATGCAGGTTGTTAATGAATCTTCCTCCAATCCTGATGCCCCGTTCTTCTTTATATAGTCCAGCTTCTCGTATTATTTGCTCAGCATACAACCCCTGATGCACACCTTTCCTGCCTTGAAACCGATAAGTATGCCCTTGTTCTGTCCGAACAACTGCCTCTTGATCTATGTAAAGGTTCCTCATGAGCACAATTAGGTGTTCTGGAATTCCCATTCTTCTCAATGTTATCCATAATTTGTTATGATCCACAAGTCGAATGCCTTTGCATAGTCAATACAACACAGGTAAATATCCTTCTGGTATTCTCTGCTTTCAGCCAGGATCCATCTGACATCAGCAGTGATATCCCTTGTTCCACGTCCTCTTCTGAAACCAGCCTGAATTTCTGGCAGTTCCCTGTCAATATACTGCTACAGCCATTTTTGAATGCTCTTCAGGAAAATTTTGCTTGCGTGTGATATTAATGATATTGTTCTATAATTTCCACATTTGGTTGGGTCACCTTTCTTGGGAATAGGCATAAATATGGATCTCTTCCAGTCAGTTGGTCCAGAAGCTGTCTTCTGTATTTCTTGGCATAGACGAGTGAGCACCTCCAGCACTGCATTTGTTTGTTGAAACATCTCAGTTGATATTCCATCAATTCCTGGAGGCTTGTTTTTCACCAACGCCTTCAGAGCAGCTTGGAATTCTTCCTTCAGTATCATCGGTTCCCGATCATATGCCAGCTCTTGAAATGGCTGAACATCGACTAATTCTTTTTGGTATAATGACTCTGTGTATTTCTTCCAAGTGTAGATGGTAGGAATGGCATCAGCCAGCCTCCTGTTGACTGCTTCATTATATTTAACCGCTTTCAACATGAACTTGGAACAATTTTTCTCACTAGAATGGATATCTATTTTGGATATAGATTTCCTTGCTATGATTCTATCAGCAATACTTTCTGTGGACTTTCTGAAGGCTTAATTCACCCACAGTATGCCATACCATTGCTTCTGGCCAAGGATGCTATTGGCCATTTCCCATAGGTATTACCATAACCTAGGAGCCCCTGGCCTTACAGAGCAGTGGAATAGTCTATGGAAGACTCAGTTATGGAGCCCACTGGAGGACAACATCTTAAGAGGTGGGAGTACAGGTCTAGAGAAAATAATATATGCTATAAAACAATATATGGTCTTGTTTCACCTAGAGAGATACCACGGGTCCAGGAAGGTCCAGGAATCAAAGAGAAGAAGCAGACATGAAACCTGTCATACTATCCTTCTCTAGGACTTATATATAAAATTTTTTTTTCCATCATCTCAACTTTGGGTTCTGCTGGTTTATAGGTATTAATACCCAAGGGAAGAATGTTTACAGTAGGGATTACAATAATGGCTTGAAAGAATTGGAAGTTAAAACTATCATCTAGACATCTGAGGGTCCTGGGGAAACCTGGTGGTGTAGTGAAGTGCTACGACTGCTAACGAAAAGATCAGCAGTTCGAATCCACCAGGCGCTACTTGGGAACTCTATGGGGAATTCTACTCTGTCCTATAGGGTCGCTATGATTCAGAATCAAGTTGACAGCAACGGGATTGGGCATGCCACTGGACAGATAGACAAAACACTGAGTTTTGATTTATCCTGAATACAATGGGGCCGGAAAGAGTGTATCTGGAACCCAAGAGATGCCCTATGGCTTTTCCTAATCTTTTCTGATGGTAAAAATTAAAGGAACACTAGGTACAACCAAATACATCAGCTCTATTAAGGGCTCAGATCCCCAGGAAAGAAGAACCATGAACTGCAGAGGGTCTGGCTGTGAGTACAGGGAACATGGAATGGGCAGTGGAGTAAGAAAGTTATCAACACCAAATCATGCCTCGTAACCAGTTACAAAAGAGGGACTGCTGCCAATATTCATATTTTATAACTTGCTTTGTGATGTGTATATTTATATATTAGCCTATGTCCTTTTTTAACCCTCTCCCTGTCTCCTATTATTTTATGTAAGGTTGCCTTTATAGTTTAGTCCGGGAATAACATGTAAGTTTTACAAAACTGTTACCTAATGTCTTTTTCTTTCTCTTCATTTTTCTCTTCTTAGTCTTCATTTCAGGTAAATTTACAAACTTCCTTTTTCTGGATAATGGGAACTGTATAGGTCAGCAAGTTTCTCTTTTCGCTTGATTATCAGGAAGCTTAGAACTTTCTGTAAGCTCATTTGTAATTATTCCCTTACCTCATATTTCTAGGACATTGCTTTCTGTCTTTTTTCTAAATGGTTTCTGATCAATGTTTTTCATTTTAATTTCTCCTACATTGGTTTATGCACATTTTAATAGTGCACTTCACTTCCTTTTTTATCATAAATAAACCCTTGCCTTTAGCAAAGCAGTTCATGTGTTCCCTTAGCAGCTCTGCCACACAGTGGTCTGTTCAACTGTTCAACTAATATTTCTTGAGAGCTTACATTGTGCAGACACTACATTCCTGCACTCCCCATCACTCTGCTTGGTTCACATGTCCTTGAACATCACTGTTATTTCATGTCAGATGCCCCATTATTAACTCCATGGGCAACACTTGGGGCTGTGTTCCTCTTTCTTACCTAGACTTTTTTTCAGGGTCTATTTCTGACTATGTTCCTCATTGCCATTTTCTAGCATCTGCCTTTCAGCAACGTATACCTCTAAGTCCAAGTCCACTCTTCATAACATTTTACGATTTCTGAATTTTCTGATAAATTCTATTATTCACCATATTTTAGGTTAACTGCCATCTTGGTGGTGGGGGGCCTGTTCTATTCTCTAGGAAAAATACCTGTCTAGTATATAACCAGAAACCCTGGTGGTGTAGTGGTTAAGTGCTCTGGCTGTTAACCAAAAGGTCAGTAGTTCGAATCCACCAGGTGCTCCTTGGAAACTCTATGGGCAGTTCTACTCTGTCCTATAGGGTCGCTGTGAGTTGGAATTGACTCAATGGCAATGGGTTTTGGTTTAGTATATAAACAATTCTCCATACGTAAAGTGGTTAGCTTATTTTCCTCTTTATTACTGAATTGATCTTTCTTCCTTTCTGCCTTCTTATTCTTACCAAGCATGTATATTTATTCTTTCATTCACTCAACATTGTTAAGTGCCTACTATACGCCAGACACAATCCTGGGGAAAAAGAGATAAATACAGCACAGTTGCTGGACTCCAGAAGTGCACATTTGTGGGGAGCCCAACGTGTAGGCAATAATACAGCCCTATGATAAATGACAGGGCAGAGGCACCATGGAAGCCTAGAGCTGTCCCTTCACCTGACCCACAAGCTAAGAGGCACTTTGGGGACAGTGACCCCGCTTTATAATGCAGCAAAAGGTCATCAATCTATCATGTTGGGTGAGTTGCTGGGCTTTACAACAGCTGGAAAAAAAAAAAAAAAAAAAAGCATCCAAGGCCACTACATGAACAGGCACCGTTTTGAAAAGTCATGCTAATTTTTCTACAAATCCTTATTTTTACATATAGTTGTGATTCGAGATGGCAAAACTGTACCTCAAAGTAGCAATTTAAAGAAAAAACACATTTCTCAATGACTGCACATAGATTATACAAAAGCACTGAAGAGCTCCCTTAAGAGTCCTGAATGCCGAAAGCGGGAGTCTAGAAACCTCCGCCAGCCAGTGAAATGTTAATAAAGACAGTAATCGGCCCCTGAAGGATTGTTTGGGGGAGTGTACAGAACAAATACTCAACAGTGGCAACAGGAGGAGGGGAACATTCAATTATTTATATGGATCTTAAGATGTGGATACTTTGGACATGTAACTGTGTTAAAATGTGATATATTCTGAAAGGGTAACATTTCTGTACCTCTCAAGAAACTTGCAGGAAATTTCTTTAGGTTCCCTTCTTGGTACTTCTTTCGCTTGTTTCAGTGACAAGCAGCCAGCACGAACGCTGAACCAAAACATTTCTACCAGAAACTAATGCAGTCTGTTCCTTCAGCAGCACACATGACTGAGGGTGAACTCCTTTCAACAAACAGATTGAACCTGGTGTGCTAGCAAAGAAACCCTGGTGGCACAGTAGTTGAGCACTCGGCTGCTAACTGAAAGATCAGTGGTTGGAACCCACCAGTTCCTCCATGGGAGAAAGATGTGGTGGTTTGCTTCCATAAAGATTTCCAGCCTTGGAAACCCTGTGGCAGCAGTTCTACTCTGTCCTATAGGGTCCTGTGAGTCTTTGGAATCACTCAAAGGCAATGGATTTGGGTCTCCCTCAACAAAACAAAAAGTCTTCTTTTGTAGTAATCCCTTGGTCTTTCGCTATCCAAGTTCGCCATCTACAGGTCATACAATTTTCAAATTACTCTTTAGGTCTTCAGAGAATTCACACATGACTTTTCCTGTTTAGGCAGTTTATGCATTTCATTGTTGATCCATGACACAACTGATAGCTCCTTACTACATATTGAATGTCTTGTTAAATATTTACTGGACTCTCATTTTATTTTATTTTTATCACTCAGGGATTTATGGTAAAAAGGCAATAGCGAAGAGGAATGATTAAATATATGTTTCAGTGCCATGTGTCTGAACATCAAAAAAAAAAAAGGCACTCGCTCTCCCTTCTGGTTAACATAAAAAAAGTCACACTTTTCGTTAATGTTCATATCACAAAAACACTAACAATCATCATAATAACTATCATTTACTGAACACTTAGCTCGTTGCTACTGGACTAAGAACTTACAGACATTATCTAATTTAATACTCACAGCAAATTTTTGAAGTATTATTATTCTAATTTTGCAGATGAGAAATTTGAGGTTAAAAGAGGTTAAATAACTTGGCCAACAACACAAGGCTCGTTAGTAAGTTGCAGAGGAACCCAGATCCGTCTCACTCATTCTTGACCAATCACCATATTGCCACCAAGCAAGTTTCTCTTTTTTCAATTTTTCCAATCTAGAATGATTACCTATACTTTTTGAACTACCTTCCCTAGCACACACATACACTGAGGTTATTATGTGCCCTCCCAGGAAGGGAGTGTCCCCTTACTCCTGTACAGTAACCAAGATTACAACCAGATACTGCAAAGAAGTCTCCTACACTACCAAATTAGTCCAATGGCATTCTAGAAGCCAGGTCTGGAAGCCAGGCCTGCTCCTCTTCCTGAAGCTTATGTTAGCAAGTGCTTCCTGACCATACCTGACCCTCCCCGTGGACTTTGCATGAAGCCATACTCAATTAACGATGCCTGGGTTTAAATAAAGAAGGGTTGAGGTCTTCCCTCCAAAGGAATCCTCAAGTTAGAGTTTCTGTCATACGTTTCTTAAGAGGACACCCTTTAAGAAAACAATCAAATTTTCCTTTTGGAGATAATTTCTCTAATTTGAATTGAATTTGAGCTTCTACTTTTCCCGTTTTACCAAATGTGCAGTTCACTTAGGTCATTTGAAGACGTGCTCACTTCTGGAATTCAGGGATTTCTGGACCGGTCACCAAGATTTCTGGTTTGTATGAATACCCTGGGGACAAGGAGACTTTGAGCACTGATTACTGGGACCCTTGGATTAAAAGATTATTAGGTTTATTTTAGTTGCAAGGAATAGAACACACCCAAACTACCTTTAGCAAAAAAGGGGAATTTATTGAATGGATACAGGGCTACCTCATGAACATAAGGAAAGAAAGTGCAGACAGACCTCAGAGCAATTAGAATCAAGAAATGAAAGCTATTTGACGCAATAGTAATCTCTCTCTCTTAGCCTCCACAGTTTACAGTCTCTGTTTTATTTTATTTGGTTATTCATTCTACAAAGATTGGTGAGTCCTTCTATGTGTTAGGCATAATGCTAGGTAGGTTCAGGAAATACAGAGGTGAGCAAAGAGACACAATCTGCTTCATTCTTCTCTGTAGACTATCTATGTTTGATCTATTCTACATGACTTCCTGATTCAAGCTTGCGACAGAAACTAACTCAGTTTCAGCCTCCTTCATTCAAAGACAAAATTTTAGCACATATGGCTTATTATCTTTGGCATCAGCTGTCCATCCCTGATCCATCAGGTACAGCAGCAAAGGGAATGGAAGGAATCGCATGGGACTATCTCAGTAGTTAGGAAATAGATCAAATTATATGAACCCAGGATGCTGGTAAGGAGGAAATGACTGGTGTGAGAAATGTGAGCTAAACTCAAGACAGAGAGTAGAACTGAGATGGATTTGAAATCCTCCATACGGGGGTGATAGTTGAAGCCACTACATGAGATTAAAGGAGGCAAAGCAGGGTTTGAAGAAGAGATGGCCTTCTAGAGAATGTCTCTACTTGGGAGATCTGTAGTGGGAAAATGGCCTTCAAAAGAAGCAGTTAGAAATGGGGGGAGAACCAGGAAAGCAGAGAGACATGATACTGTCCATAGCCATAACTTTTACAGGAAGGCCCAGGATAAAGTCTAGGAGGCTACTAGATTGGGTAACTAGGAAGTTCTTGTTGATATTGTAAACAGATATTTCAGAAGAGGACAGACCATAAGAGGTTAATCGGTGAGGAAATAAGGGGGATAAATACAGACTACTAAACAGTTAAGAACTTGAGTCCTAACCAAAAGGTTGGTGGCTCAAACCCACCCAGAGATACCTTGGAAGAAAAGCCAGGTGAACTGGTTCCAAAAGGCCACAGTCTTGAAAACCCTGTGAGCACATTCCACTCTGATACACATGGGGTTGCCATGAGTCAGAATTGATTTGGTGGTAACCAGTTTGTTTTTTGTTTTTTCTGTTTAGGGGAGGAGAAAGATGGAATAGAAGTCTGTAGGGAAAATAATGTTTTTTGAGAATTGGTAGATTTGGACATGTTTGGATGCCAAAGAGAAGATGTCAGGAGACTAAAAAAAAAAAGAAAAAGATAAAAGAGAGGGAATACGAATAATGAGAAAAACCACAGAAAAATAAAAAGGTGGGCTTGAGAAAACAGAAGAAGCAAGCTTGAGTATGGCAGCCCATTGCTTCTCTGAGGAGGAGGGAAGGAGAAAAGTATAGATAATGATTTAGAGAAAATCTGAGAGTTCATCATAGATAACCCACTATCTTAAAACAAAAACCTGGGAGTTAGAGTGGCAGGAATGAGTCAGGCTTGAAAAAAGGTCTTGGACTGAAATAGTGCTGTGGCTAATTGGAAAGACAACCAATAAAGGATGGAAAAAAAAAAAAAACTCACAGAGCATCACTGAAGTTCCAGCTATGGCTCATGGGCAAGGGATCTAATCAGAGTCAGCTGTGGGACTGTCTTAGCTCTGGGCTAGACACATGAGTCAACTCAGGTCTGGGAAGTGCATACAGTGGGGGTCAAAGGGACAAAATAAAAGTCTAAAGTGCTTGTAAAAATACAGCTAACCTATTTAGCCAAGTGGTCTAAACTCGGGGCGGGGGGAGGGGGTTAGAGAGGCTAGAAGTAGCTCATAGGCTGAGCAAACTGGGAATCTGGGTATTGGAGATACCAACAAAGATAACAAACTCATTCACGAGAATGGAAAGAATGAAAAAAAGAAGGTGAAGGATTATATTTACATAAGGGATTTTCAGGTTTGGGATCTTGGAATTTAGAGTGGATTAAGTGAAGCAGGTTCTCAGTTGTGGCTATGTCTGGGCCAGTGACGGACGTGGAGTTTGCTCACGTTGAAGTAGTCAGGGAGACGTAAGTATTTTGAGAAACAGCATATTTAATTCATGCTCTAATATATTCTCCTAAAACTGATGTGATATTTCATAACATCTCTTAGTGGTGGCCCTCATCAGTCTTACCAGAAACGTACACAGCATTTTACCTTATGCAATATAATGATATTATCAAATTTTCCAAAAATTCTGTGCTTATGTCATGATTTCTGGCTCAGAAAATGGGTCTATTCTGGATTTTAATTAAGATGTCAGCGACAGCAAAGGCTCACATCATTCACTTTACCTTCTGTTTTAATGTCTTTCTGCAATTTAAGAGCCTGTAATTTTGTTCAATGAGTAATTTTGTTCTTGTTTCTTGTGCCTCACTGCTGCCCTCTTCTGGTAGTACATTTATGTTAGAAGAGGCATATGCGACATCATTTTCAACTGGGCGTGTATTATCCGCAAAGGAGCCCTACTGGCTCAGTTATTAAGAGGTCAGCTGTTCATCGAAAGGTCAGCAGTTCGAACCCACCAGCTGCTTCAGCTGCTCTGTGGGAGAAAAACAGTGCAGTCGGCTTCCATAAAGATTTACAGCCTTGGGAACTCTATGAGTTGTAATCAACTCGACAGCAATGGATTCATATTACCAGTACTGGCATATTTGAACTCATTAATGAAAACAAATCTCTGCACTCTACAGAACAAAAAAGGTCTAAATAAGTTACAAGACTTAGTAATTATTATTGGAATTAGCAAGAATTAGTAATTCTTTTTGAACTCCATTTCAGTAAAAATTCATTAGTTTTATGAATTCCATTATAGAAAAAAGAAAAAGCATCATTCTACTGTCTCAAAAGATTTGATATTTCAACTTAGCAGTGATGAAAATTACCAATGTGGGACAGAAAATTTGCTAAGAAAAGAAAATCTGCAGAGAGTTTGCTAGGCAAATTAATACTGTATATAACATACAGGACATATTTAAAGTGGGAGAAAAAAACTATTAAATTATTAGAGTATTTGAGAACAACTAAATATATAAAAAAAGATACTGATGATTCAAAAGATCGCTTTTCATTTATTAAATACCCCATGGGTCCTTCATCTGCAAACAACACAGTGGCTCTGAGTATGTACATGATCCTAAGCCGTTTTTCATGCTCTTCTCTAGACTCCTTCCTGATTCTCACACACATCCTACCGTTGATGAATTCTGTCAACTTTACTCCATAAATATGGTCTTTCCTGTCTTCGTCTCTCTTCTTGCTGTTTGGTCCAGGCTCTCATTACTGCCAACCTGACCGTTAGCCTCTAGACTGGTCTCCCCCATCACCTGTCTCTTTCTCCATTCCCATACTCCTTCACTCATTGCCAGATCTTAAAATACAGGACTGATGATGTCACTTCCCCACTTAAAAGCCGCTGCTGGCTCACTGTTGTCTATAGGATAAAATTCAAATCCCCGAACTTGGCATGGAGGGCCCAATCTGCCATGCAGCTTAGCTTCTGTCATCGTGGACTTGCCCTGAACCAGTAGCCGGTTGCCGTGTGTCAGGGTAGAATTCTGCTGATAGGGTTTCAATGGCTTAGTTTTTGGAAGTAGATCATGAGGAATTTTTTAGTCTGGAAGCTCTGCCGAAACCTGTTCAGCATCACAGCAGCACCCAAGCCTCTGCTGAGGAGTGGATAGTGGCTGCACATGAGAACTTGACCTTAGTATGCTGGAGTAGTGTCCACCTGAGGTTTGTTCACAATTCTGGGGCAGCACTTGGCACCACGCTCTGTCAAGTGTCAGTTTACTTAACTGTCTCCCGGTAGACTCTGACGCCTGGGTGTGGTCAGTGTCTCATTCATCCTCTTTTGTACCTCCAGCACCTATTGCTGTGACAAGCACGTGGTAGAAACTGAATGCAGGTTTGTGAATGAATGAGTGAATGAATGAATGCTCGTGTCCCCATCTTTATCTAATGAAATCCTCAGTTTTCAAGCCTTAAATTGTAATGCCATTCTCTAAAGACTTTTTTAATTCTGGCAGAAGTAATTATATCACAGTATTCAGTTCACATTACAGTTAGCTGCATATACCTTTGTCTCTGTGCTAGGTAATAAGTGTCAAAAGGCAACAAGGAAGAGCGAAAAGAGGTGAGCTTCAGAGACAGAGACAACCTTGGTTTGTATCCTAGTCCTGCCACTCTGTGTCAGCTTCAACAAATAACAACCTTTCTGCCATTAACGTTAGTTTCCTCACCTGTAAATGGGGCTAATGCCACTTCCCTTTATGACTGATGAAATGAGGATGATGAAAGATTAAATAAGAAAGGGAAAGCTCATGGCATATAATTTGGTCTTTCACCAAATTGTAGTATTTATTCCCGTGCCCTGAGGATGAAGGGCATACATAATTTATCTCTAGGTTCCAAGGGCCTCAAAAGCTGTAGAGATACAGTAAATGTTTGTTGAGTAAATAAATGAACCTAAGAGCTATTCTTTTTTAAGAGCTATAGCTTGTCAAAATAATAGAAATATATGTATTTTAACAAAGTCTTTTAAACTAATACAATTGGTTATAATCTCTTCCTACTCAGTTAGGGTAAATATTGCATTCTAATACTCTGAAATGTCTTAATTCAGATTTTTTCCTCATTGTTATGATTATAGGATCTAAAATATACACAGGACATACAGTTTGCAGCATAAATATTTTCAAACCTGTCAGTTATACTTCCATTTGTACATTTTCATTTATGCAGCCATTGTAAAATATTTATGAAATGTTTGAATAAAAAGAGATAATGCTTTTTTTTAATGTTATAAATATAATATTAGGTAAAGGAAACCAGAATACAGAATTGTTCACATATTTGATAGCAGCTATATAAAAAACCACTGAAGAATGTTGTTGTTACGTGCTGTCGAGTCAATTTTGACCCATAGCAACCCCATGGGACAGAGTAGGGTTTTCTAGGCTAGAATTCTCATGGGAGCAGATCTCCAGGTTTTTCTCCTGTGGAGCTGCTTGGTGGGTTCCAATAGCCAACCTTTTGGTTAGCAGCCAAGCACTTAACCATTGCATCACCAGGGCTCCTCTCATTGAAGAATGAGCAGAAGGAAATACACCAAGATATTAAGAGTATTTTCCTCCAAGTGTTTTTTTTTTAAATTATTTTTCTCTTCTTTGCATACTTTCTATAATGACTGTATATTGCTATATAATTCGGAAAGTAAACTTAATTCAAAACTTTCACATGAAAACCTACCCAAAACTTGTGTTCATTAGATTTCAATCCATTCCTGATTTAGAAGAACTTCCCAGTTAAAAATAAATAAATAAAAACAAAGGAATAAAGATAAGTTAGTGATTTGTTATAACAAAACCAAACCCATTGCCGTGGAGTCAATTCTGACTCATAGCAGCTATACAGGACAGAGTGGAACTGCCCCACAGAGTTTTCAAGGAGCGCCTGGTGGCTTCAAACTGCCAACCTTTTGGTTAGCAGCTGCAGCACTTAACCACTACATCGCCAGGGTTTCCTTGTTATAACAAGGGAATACACAAAGATTACTCTCTACTCTTTATTTTGTGCGTTAGGTGATAAGCATTGCTACATGCTTGCTATCTGAAACACCCAGGTAAGAGAAGAGAGGACGCTCATGTTCCTAAGCTCCAAATGAGAATGGAGAAGTTATAACTGCAACTATTATGTTCATCGCCTTACGTATATAAGGGAGGAGGAATGCCAAATCAAGGGTGACCAGGTCCTGTCCAAAGCACTTCTCAGGGAACAAATCTCTTTTGGTGCCCTCCTTTTATCAACTCCATGGCAATGGGTTTGGTTTTGGGGTTTTTCTTAAATAGGAGGAGGGGGCTTCAAATCTCTACTTGGGCTTTTGAAAGAGTTCAACTGTAAAGGAGAGAAACCTCACCATCAGAGGTCTAAACTACCAGTGGTGACAATATCTGATAACTTCGTTATGTAGAAAATAAAGGGACTTTGCTGAAAAACCCTTCTGGTTGTTATCCTGTCTCTTGGAACTGTGGAGCATTCACTCACTGACTTAAAAAAAGATCTATTACTTTTGGATGCCAGAGACAGAGAATTCTCCTGGTTATTTGTAAGAAAAAATTCTCTAAAAGAGTTTGCAGTAATAATTACTATTTATTGTATGTTAATTAAAAAAGGAGTGCTGGTGATGCAGTGGTTACGCACTCAACTGCAAACCGAAAGGTCGGTGGTTCAAACCCACTAGCAGCTCCGAGGAAGAAAGATGTACTGTCTGCTGTAAAGATTACAGCCTTGGAAACCCTATGGGGCAGTTCATCTCTGTTCTGTAGGGTCACTATGAGTTGGAACAGGCTCCACGGCGACCTTTTTTTTTTTTTTAAATCATGTGTTAAAATCACAATACATGACATTTTATAGCTCTTCACAGTTTTCAAACACCCTGTAACAATCTCAAGGTGCCTCCAGCTCTTCACTGCCACTTTTGGACCTTGCTTCCACCCTCCTTGTTTAATCCAACCCCCTCCCCATCTTTGAATCTCACGTCATCAGATTATAGCACTCACTGCCACTCACTGCTGTTGTCATTTGCCAACTCCCAGGATATTTTATCCCTAGATCACTGTTACTCTCTCCAAACTACTTGTGTCCTTTTCAGGGAGATTAAGACATACATATTTAAAAAAAAAAAAAGTAATCCAGTACTCTCCTTCCTTGAAACCCTTCTTCCAAAGATCTTGTCCTTCATCCAACTTCAGTCATCAACTTGCATGGCCACAAAGCCTAGACTTTGTTATTATCAATGACAGCAACTTCTCCATAATCTCAAGGTCATATATCTCACTCTCTGAGCACAACCACCTATATTCTTCCCCTTCAGTCTCTCAAATGCAACCATCTAAGACCCACTGGGACTTCTCATACATTGAATCTACTGCCTTTTCCTGGCCCTCCCCTTCTTGAGGTCCTCTCTCCTCTCCTTAACTGACTGTTCCATGAGTTCATTCTAACTCATGGTAACCCCATGTGTGTCAGAGTAGAACTGTGCTCCATAGGGGTTTTCAGTGGCTGACTTTTCAGAAGTAGATTGCCAGGCCTTTTTTCTCAGGAGCCTCTGGGTGAACTGAAACCAACAATCTTTCAGTTAGCAGCCCAGTGCTTAACAATTTGCATCACCCGGGGACTCCCTTCCTTACCCAGCTTAATTTCCATGATCAATTATGATAATCGCCTGCCTAAATACATCCTTGACTGTCTTGTTCTTCTCTTGTATTATTATTTAGTAAATCTGTTCTACCTCCTTGTTCATTGTGTAGTACCTGGGGTCTTAAAAGCTTCCAAGTGGCCACTCATGGTGTGACAATTGATCTCTACTCACCTGGAACAACAAAGGAAGAAGAGTCTGGAATAGGAGGAGGAAATGGAATACATGGCTAATTGCCTCCATGAACATCTGCCTCCTTTGCCATGAGACCAGAAGAACTGGATGGTGCCCAGCTACCATTACTGAACTTTTGATCAAAGATTCTATAGAAAAATCTTGATCAGAGTGGGGAAAATGAAGAACAGAATTTTAAATTCTCATGGACTCCAGACTTTCTTGAGTCATGAGGGCTGGATGAACCCCTAAAACTATTGCCCTGAGACAATCTTTGAAACTTAAACCAAAAATATCCCTTGAAGTCTTCTTGAAAAAACAATCATTTAGTTTAACTAGTTAAAAAAAAAGTCTGTCTTGAGCATTATGCTCTTTAACAACTATCTATATGAGATAGGGAAACCCTGGTGGTATAGTGGTTAAGAGCTACAGCTGCTAATCAAAAGGTCGGCAGTTCAAATCTCCTGGGTGCTCCTGGGAAACCCTGTGGGGTAGTTCTACTCTGTCCTATAGGATTGCTATGAGTTGGAATTGACTCGATGGCAGCGTGATTTTTTTTTTTTTTAAATATTAGATACAGCCCTGCTGGCACAGTGGTTAAGAGCTAGGCTACTAACCAAAAGGCCACCAGCTACTCCTTGGAAACCCTATGGGGCAGTTCTGTTCTGTCTTATATGATCATTACGAGTCAGAATTGACTAGACGGCAATGGGTTTCGGTTTTTTGGTCATATGGGATCGAAATGACATCAGCAACCCCAAAGATCAGGCAGGAACCTTACATGAAAAAAAAAAAAACTAAACCCACTGCCGCTGAGTTGATTCTGACTCATAGCAACCCTATAGGACAGAGTAGTACTGCCTGATAGAGTTGCCAAGGAGTGCCTGGAGGATTGGAACTGCTGACCTCTTGGTCAGCAGCCATAGCACTTAGCCACTACACCACCAGAGCTTCCTAATAGGAACCTTAAGGGGCAGTAAATTTACGTTATTGGGGGAAGAACGACTCAGAAAAGGAGGGTGAGAATGGTCACACAACTTGAAGAATGTAATCAATGTCACTGAATTATATCTGTAAAATCGTGTACGTTTTGCTGTATATATTCTCAACAACAACAAAATAAATAAAACCATTTAGCAAAGTCATAAGTCTGGTTAAATCCAACTTTTACACAGCTGAGCAATGTTGGAAGAAAAACAAAAAACATGCCACCTGGTCTCACTTTAAATTCTTGTCCGTGAGCCCCAATTTTGTTATTAATGTTGTCAGGCAACTGTATTGTACTTTTCTGGTTCATTCATCTTCCACTCTCTTAGGTGACTATTTCATACCTTCCCTCTCTTCCTCCTCTACCCTCATTCTCAACAATCAGAAGAAGACTTCCACAGACTCCCACTGCACCTCTACCAACCTAACAGGGCATACCTTATCTTCCCATCTGCTGGCAGAGATGAACCATCCATGTCCATATCTAAAACAACTTATTCATTTATGGGGTTTGTCTTAGTTATCTAGTGCTACTATAACAGAAATACTACAAGTGGATGGCTTTAACAAACAGAAGTTTATTCTCTCACAGTTTAGGAGGCTAGAAGTCTGAATTCAGGGCGCCACCTTGAGGGGAAAGCTTTCTCTCTCAGTTGGCTTTGGGGCAAGGTTCTTGTCATCAATCTTTCTGTAGTCTAGGAGCTTCTCAGCACACGGAGCTCAGGTCCCTAGGATGCACTCTGCTCCTGGCACTACTTTCTCGGTGGTAGGAGGTCCTTCCGTCTCTCTGCTTGCTTCTCTCTTTTATGTCTCAATAGATGACTCAAGATACAACCTCATCTTGTAGATTGAGTCCTGCCTCATTAACATCATAGAGGTAGGATTTACAACACATAGGAAAATCACATCAGATTACAAAATGGTGGACAATCACACAATACTGGGAATCATGGCCTAGCCAAGTTGACCCGCAATTCTGGGGGGACACAATTCAACCCATAACAGGGTTATTCCCTCACTGCTCAAAGACATTGCCACAGCAATTCGCTGTCCCTCTCTTATATTATCAAAATTTTGCTCACCATTGGCTCATTCTTACTAGTTTACAAACATGCATTATTTCTTCCATTTTAGAAGAAAAGTCTCTTGACCTCACTTTCATCACCAGCTATTGCCCTTTGCAGCAAAATTCCTTTAAAAAGTTATGATGGTTAAGATCGTGTGTCAACTTGGCTGGGCCATGATTCTCAGTGTTTATATGTGATCACTCCCATGATTAAATCTGCTGTGAATAGCCAATCAGTTGAAATTGAGTTTCCTTGGGGGTGTGGCCTGCATCTGAATACAAGCAGACATTCTGTTTTTTTTGCCCACTCTGCATCCTGCAGCTGTCCCCTGTTCATCAGACCACTGGTTCTTGGGACTTGAGCTATCAGCTTATCTGCCAAATTTGGGATTCATCAATCTTCACAGCCTCTGAGCAAGAGCCCTGCTTTCTGACCTACTGATCTTGGGTTCACCAGCCCCTGCAGCTACGTGAATCAAGAGAAGCCTCTGTCCTGATCCATGGACTTGGGATGTTCCCACCTCTACAACTGAGTGAGCCATTTCCTTGATATAAATCTCTCTGTACATATATTTATACGCTTTACTGGTTTTGCTTCTCTAGAGAACCCAGCCTAAGACATTTGGTACTGAGAGTGGTTCCAGAGAAACAAAATTGTAAGGATGAATTTTCTAAATTGGTTCTCAAGTCTGGTTAGTCTGAAAGATGTTGATGACTCTGCTTACAGCAGTAAAGAGGACACTGCTACGCCATGGCATGAGGTGGTGATACAAATATGCAAAATATCACCACCATTAGATCAGGTATTAATGAAAGGCAAGGCTCTGGATGAACACATGTGTGATATCTTCCTACGGTTTTGTCAGAATAAGAAGTATAAGGAAGTTGGTTGGTTGGTCCTACTTTCGCTAGACAAACTGGTGAAAGAAGGAGATGCATTCAGGGCTTCAGAGTCAAAGCTCAAGTGCCACATAAGTGACCTCAAGGCTTCCATTTCTGCTTTAAAAGAAAGGCTTATTTCTTGTAGTAACAGCTGAAATTGCCAAAAACCAAACGCAGAGTCTTATTGTAAGAGTGACTGAATTACAAGGCCAGTTCAATTGCCAACCTCAAGAGGTGTCTGAAGTTAATGTAAAGGCATTGGTTGCGAAGAAATGGGATCCTGAAACTTGGGATGGGGACATATGGGCAGATAATCAGGAAACTGGGGACACTGAGCCCCTAAATTCTGTTGAATTACTCCTGACAGTAGCACCACACTCATCTGAAGAGATTACTTCATGTTTGTCTGTTAAACCACCCTGCCCAGAAAAACCATTAGCCCCTCCATGCCCACCTAATGAGATTAGCCCTAGCCCAGCAGCCTCAGCAGAGGATGATTTTAACAATTAAGTGGATAGAATGATGTGTTCTGTGGAAACCAGTAATCCTCTTTCCCCAGCTACTCCTGTCATTCCTCAATGTGCTTATGAACAAAATGGCCATGGTGGCAGGGATGGAGGTTATGCATGGGCCCAGCAACATGGACTTCCACTCAACAAGGCTGAATTCACTACAGCCACTGCTGAGTGCCCAATCTGCCAGCAGCAGAGACCAACACTGAGTCCTCGATATGGCACTATCCCTCAAGGTGATCGGCCAGCAACTTGGTGGCAAGTTGATTACACTTGACCACTTCTATCATGGAAAGGGCAACATTTTTTGTCCTCACTGGAATAGACACTTACTCTGGGTATGGATTTGCCTTCCCCGCACACAATGCTTCTGCCAAACCTACCGTCCATGGACTTACAGAATGCCTTATCCACCATCATGGTATCCCACACAGTATTGCCTTGGATCAAGGGACCCACTTCACAGCAAATGGACTGTGGCAGTGGGCCCATGCCCATGGAATTCACCAGTCTTACCATGTTCCCCATCATGCTGAAGCAGCTGGCTTGATAGTACAATGGAATGGCCTTCTAAAGACACAATTACGGTGCCAGCTAGGTGCAATACCTTGCAGGGCTGGGGCAATGTTCTCCAGGAGGCTGTATATCCTCTAAACCAGCATCCAATAAATGGTTCTGTTTTTCCCATAGCCAGGATTCTTGGATCCAGGAATCAAGGGGTGGCACCACTCACTATCACCCCTAGTGACCCAGTTGCAAGATTTTGCTTCCTGTCCCCGTGACCTTATGCTCTGCACGTCTGGAGGTCTTAGTTCCAAAGGGAGGAATGCTCCCACCTAGAGACACAATGCCGATTCCATTGAACTGGAAGCTAAGAATGCCACCTGACCACTTTGTGTTCCTTATGCCTCTGGATCAACAGGCAAAGAAGGGAGTTGCCATACTGGTTGGTGTGATTGATCCTGATTACCAAGAAGAAATCAGATTGATATTACAAAATGGAGGTAAAGAAGAGTATGGAATGCAGATTTCTTAGGGTGTCTATTAGTACTACCATGCCCTGTGATTAAAGTCAATGGAAAACTACAGCAACCCAATTCTGACATGACTACTGATGACCCACACCCTTCAGGAATGAAGGTTTGGGTCACACCACCAGGCAAAGCTGAGGTGCTTGCTGAAGGCAAAGGGAATATGGAACAGGGCATGGGACCAGTTGCAGAAATGAGGACTGTAGCTGTTATGAGTATTTCTGCTTTGTACATGTATATCAATTATTTTTGTTTTCTTCACTTATAAATATAAGGTGTAAACAAGGCTAGTGCGTTTTTGGTTGTACACGTGCTAGTTGTATCATGTTAGATGCAAGTATGACTTTATAATTGTCTTTATTCAGAGATTACGTATGGTTTAAGGAGATGTGTACATGTGCCAAGTCGACAAGGGGTGGACTGTGATAGTTAAGATTGTGTGTCAACTTGGCTGGGCCATGATTCTCAGTGTTTACGTGTGATCACTCCCATGATTGAATCTGTTATGAGTTGCCAGTCAGTTGAAAGTGAGTTTCCTTGGGGGTGTGGCCTGCATCTGAATACAAGCAGACATTCTGGCTTTTTTGCTCACTCTGGATCTTGAGACTGTCTCCTGTTTGTCTGGCCTCCAGTTCTTGGGACTTGAGCTATCAGCTTATCTGCTGAATTTGGGATTTGTTGATCTTCAGAGCCTGTGAGAAAGAGCTCTGCTCTCCAACCTACCGATCTTGGGTTTACCAGCCCCTGTGGCTACGGGAATCAAGAGAAGCCCCTATCCTGATTTATGGACTTGGGACGTTCCAGCCTTTACAATTGCGTGAGCCGTTTCATGTACAATTCAGTGACATTAATCATGTTTGACCCATTTCCAAGTTTTTCTACCTCCTTTAACAAAAGCTCAGTGTCCCCTAAGCGATGAGTTTCCCTTTCCTCCTCCCTCCCACTCCTGCTAACCATTAATAAACTTTGGTCTGTATACACTTACTTATTCTAAATAATTTATATAAGTGGAATCATATAATATTTGTCCCTTTGTAACTGGCTTATTTCATTAGGCATAATGTTTTCAAGGTTTCCATGTTTTACCATTTTTCCCATTCTTTCTTAGACATACTGTAACCAGACTTTCCCCCATCACTACATTGAAACTGACCTTGTCAAAAAACAACAACAATAATCCATTGCCATTGAGTCGATTCCAACTATAGCGACCCTATAGGACAGCCCCAAAGTCACTGATAAACTCCACATTCTAAATCTATTGGTCAGTTCTCACTCCTGATCTTAGTTGACCTACCAGCAGCATGTCACACAAATGTCTCCCTCCTCTATTGCCTTCTAGAACACCACACTCTCTTAGTTTTCCTACCTCACTGACCACACCTCAGCCTTTTTGACTTGTTCCTCTTCTTCTCCTAAATCTCTTATTGTTTGAGTGTTTCAATGCCCAGTCTTTAAACTTCTTCTCTGCTCCATCTGTTTAACCTACTCCCTTGATGATTTCATTCAGTTCATTGTTTTAAATACCAAGTATTGGCTGAGTATCATGAAATATCTATCTCCAGGCCAAACGTCTCTTGGATTCAGATGCACATATACAACTATTTACTTGGCATCTATACTTGGTATCTGTAAAAATGGCATGGGGGAGGTATCTGACCTCCTCCAACCCTACAAGGGGGAAGGAGAACCAAGATAAATAGCCCAAGGCTGATTCCCATGAGATGGAAGTCAGACACGCCTCCTATCTCTGCCATTTCTACCAATTCTGACACCAACTCTTCTTCCCACAGCACTCTCTACTGGGTGCAATAATTCATTGTAATGGCCACAATTACTCACAGACCATACTCACAATTATGGGGTTTATTAGGGAAGTAATAGTTACAATTCAGGCTTAAGAACACTCAGGATACAGTTCTTCAGTCAGGATAGCCTCTCCCTAGCTGTGCTTGCAGGCACGCCTCTCCCTGGCCCTCAGTCTCTGCCCAAAAGCTTTCTCTCCATGGGTCAGGAAGCCCAATGTGCTGTCTCCTGCTGCTGGGTCTGTGCTGCTGGGTCTCTCCTACTGGTATCTCCTTCCCTGGTGATGGGTTCTTTCCCTCTGTTCTGGAATTGGCTCTTTTTTAAGGTAAAACTGACCAGTTCGCTTGGTAGGACACAATTACCCTATCACACAATCACCTGGGTGAGAGTTACAAGACCATGGCTAGAAAGGGCACGCACAAAAGTATTTAATTGTACCACAATGTTCATTAGACTGCTCATCCTCAACATGTCTACACTGAACTCCTGATCCACCTCAGTTAATAGTGACTCCACTTTCAGGGGAAAGTGAAATGAGCTGTGCATCTAGAAGAGGCAAAGTGGGGGCGGATGGGCGACCTGAAGTGAAGTGACATGCTTTGTGGAAAGAAACTGGTCAGAGGCGAGTTCCTTGGTTCCTGCCTGCTCACTTAGGCTTTCACTTTGTGCATGTGCAGTGCAATCTAAAAAACCTTTTCCTCTAACACTTGTGACTTGGGGGAATAACTGTATTGAGACACTGTGGGACTTCTGAAATCTAACTGTTGTGTAATAACTAGTGCTTTTCTTTTCCTTCAGTGTACTTTCTTTTTCATACACAATGCCTAACAGTTTGCAAGTGAGAGTTAATACCAGCTGACTTAATGTTTTAACAAAAATGTTTCCCAGATTTCTGAGAAGGGCTAGATCAAGAAAAGTATTTAAATAATAAAAAGTCTCAACTCTTCTTTGTGTCATAGTTGTCTCTGATACATTTTTAGGCATCTATATTTTAAAAAATATTTCAGTATTATAAAAGCAAAACAAGGTTATTGCAGAAAATTGGGCAGAAAGTGATGATGTATGTATATGTTTTTTCTTTTTATATAAAGAGAAGAATTCACGGTTGCATTAAGAAACAAGCACTGTAAATATTTTTGATATCCGTATTTCTCTGTATAGCTACATTTATAAGAAAGATATAAAAAATCCAAGTTTTCAAAGTGTAACTAAGTATTCTTTGTCTAGATATTATCGAGCAGTCTGAATTTTGCCTCTAGATTGAACTGCTTCGGTGCGCTCAGAATTGATTGAGTAAAGCACTGTGTGTATTTTAGTGGCACTCCCTTTCACTCATGGCCTATGGTTAATTAAGGGATGGTCTTTGCATATGTTATCTTCTGTTTTTCTTTCAGTCTTGCTTTAGATCTGGGCATCCTCACCACTTTGTCCGTGACTGATCTCCTAACTAAGACAAATAACTGACCCCAATAGCCAACTCTCCTTAGCAAGTGTTTTTAACCTTTATCAAAACCATTTCCTGGGAAAAGTTCTCTCATGTCTTGATATACGCAGGCATGGTGCAATTAACAGCAGGGTGGAGGAGAATGGGAAGAGACCAGAGCCTTCTCTGAAGTTATTTCAAGGCACTTTGAAGGGCAGACAAAGCTTAAGGTACTGGGGAGAATCTGGTCCGACAAGCATGTCATTTCACTCCAAGGAGATATAAAGTGGAGATTGGCATTGTTCTGGTAAAGAACTGGAATTAGAGATGGGAGAAGTGTACAGAATGAGATAGAGGAATAGAGTCATGCTTATAGCCTAGCATCACAAAGAGGTGGAAATAATTACTACCATTTATTGAGCAAATGCTACTAATAATAGTACTTGACTCATAAAACTACAATGAATACTAAACAAGGTAATGCATATAAGCCTTGTAGCAGAAAGGCTGACACATAGAACATGCTCAGTAAATATTTATTAATGGATAATGGAAACCACTTATTGTTATTATTTTAACTACTATTATTCAGCATTAACAGATTGAGAATGCCATTTTGGTAGGAGAGAGGGGCTTGCTTCCTTGTTTTTTTAAAATCTTTAAAGACTGCCTGTTCGTGAATTCCTTCCTTCCACTCTGTAATCTCTTCACTTCATGCTGGATTCCCAGACAAAGCCTCTTCCAATTACTACACACCAGGAGACCTGGGTTCTAATTCCAGCTATCACAAACCATTTGTGTGAACTTGGACAAGTCACTTCTCCTTGCTGGACCTCAGTTTCCTCATCTGAGAAAATTAAGGTGTTGTGCTAAGTTCCCTAAAACCAAAAACCCATTGCCGTTGATTCCAACTCATATAAATTCCCTAAAGTCCCTCTAACTCTACAATTCTGTAAAGCTATTTCCATCCTCTCTAACCCTAGCAGCAGGTAATGAGGATCAGTGTTAGCCTGGTCTACAAGAGTGGGATCTATGTAGGCTCCAAAGTTGGACTTAATGATAGCCAGCATTTATTATTATGTAATAAGTACTATCATAAGGCCTTAATGTATTAATTCATCAAATTTTCATAAAACCCTCAGGGGTAATTGTTATTACGATCTTCATGGATGAGAAAATTGAGATCCATAGAGATTAGGTAATGTAGTCATGGTTGTAAAGCAAAGAAAGAAGCTGGTTTCTAACACAAGCAGTTGAGTCATCATATCAAAAGCATCTTGTACCACAGGATTCCACTCACACTTAGTAAAGGTAGCCTGAAACAGATGTCATTATTTTGAATACAAAGTTTAAAAATTGTGTTTTTTTTTTTTTTACTAACCTAATAGAAGAAGCAAAAACTTGTCCATACTACAGACAAGGTGCTTTAAAATGGAAAGTTTTTGATATAGAAAATATGGCATTCCTTTTTGGAGTCCTTAAATATATTTAAATGGAGCAAAAAATTAAGGGTATGTTATTTTATAAAGTAATACAATATCGAAAGAGGCATTTGGCAGAGTTCAAAGCCTCCCGGAGGTCACATCCTTCTGCTGTATCTAGTTGATTAGATATCATTACATGTTCATGAAAAATTAGATGCAGTTCAAGTGTTGGGTTGAAGTGTCCCATAAAACCAGGAAAGTTTTATGAGTTCTTTCTCAATTCAATCCTTAGCAAAAAGGGTTTTCTTTGTGAGTTGGAAATCTTTAGCAGTGATAAGTCTTATTTAAAGAAAGGAAACAGGGCAGGACAGTAGAGACCCATGCAGTTTTATTTATTTATCACATCTATATTGGACACCTACAAGGTGTCATGTGTTAGGCTAGGTACTAGAGTTCAGGGATAAAGGGTGCAATCTTGGTCCTTGAAATAGTTGTGGACAAAGAAAAAGAAGAAATGACCACATTTTACCACAATATGTTCTGGGGTAGAGGAATGTACTGGGTCCTAATAAATATCTAACCCAGAAGGACAGAAGTGATGGGTGGCCAGGAACACTGGTGTCCAGCAAGTCTTCCTTCCAGAGGAGGGGATGCCTGAGGTAGATCTTAATAAAATTTAGGTCAAGAAAAAAAGAAAAGGCCTCCTAAGCAGGGAAAACATTAATGGTGATAAAGTATACGGCATGTTTGGGAAAGAACAAGTAGTTTAGTATTACTGGAGCTTAGGCTCCATCTGCAGTACGGCAGAGGGATAAAAGATGTGGCTAGAGAAGTAAGCAGGTGCCAGATCAGGAAGGCTAGTAAAATACATGCCAAGGCAAAGCGAAGCAACTGAACAACATGAAGCTGTTCAAATATCACTCTGCAGGCCTTCTAGAGGCTAAGCAGATCAGAATAAGCTGGGAGATGTTGAGGGCCTGAACCAAGTGAGAATAGATAAATATGGTAGATTCAAAAGATATTTAGGGAATAGAATCAACATGTCTTTAAAACTGATTCGATATTGTTTGTAAAGAAATACTGGTGACATTCTTCTGAAAGACCGCAGCTTTGAAAAGCCTTTGGAACAGTTCAACTCAACACATTTGGGGTTGCCATGAGTCAGAACTGGTAACTAACAACACCACCAACAGAGGGTTACCCTTAAGTATTTGGCTTGGGCAAGTGGGAAGATATTAGTGCCGGATACATTATGAAAAACACTGGAGAAAAAGTTTGCTGGTGGTGGTGAATGATGAGTCCGATTTTGAAAATATTAGGTGTGAGATGCCTGTGGGAGGCAGAATAGAAATGTTTAGTAGACATCTGGGTATATGAGTCTAGAACTCATGGAGGCAAACTGCAGAGCATTCAATTTATTGCTGTAAGTGCAGTCACCGTCATTCGCCCAAGTTGAAGATATGAGAGAGAAAGTGGTCACAGAGCAGAATCTAGCATGTTATGAAGTGGGTAGAGAAAGAAAATATTAAAAAGAATAGCATCCAGAGCTGTAGAATGAAAATTGGAAACACTTGGTGATATGGAGGCCAAAGGAGAGAATTTGGAGAAGTGTTAACAGTGTCAAAATTGCAGCGAGAGAGAGAGAGAGAGGGAGAGAGGCTTTGATTTAGGCTCTGGGATATGAATGTCAGTAGGTTAAGTGCAGTGGTGGGGGTAAACAGCAGATCCCCGGGGGCTCTAGAAAGTAAGCTGAAGGAGAAGAAGTGGAGACAAAGTATATAGACTGCTCTATGGAGAAACCTGGCTACAAGGCAAAGAAGAGAATAGAGGAAGTAGCCTGAGGTAGACACAGTCTTGAGGAGAATTTGCTTGTTTTTCTTAAGATACTTATACCTATGCATGCTTACTGGCACAGAGGAGGAGGGAAGGAGAGAGAGAGAGAAAGAAGTGGGAGAGGGTGAGAGAGCAGGGCCCTCTCTGAAAGAGGCAGAAGAGGATTCTTAATCCAGGTATAAGAATTGGTTTGCTTTGGTTAAGAGAGATGAGACATCCTTTTTACTGAGACAGACAAAAAAGATGCAGAGATGTTCTAGATGCAGTTTGTTTTTTAAGCAGGGGGCATGAGAGGTTGTCAGGAAAAAAGAGGAAGGAAGTTGATAGAGTAATTTGCTTAGCTGCTGAGAGTGAGAAGTGAGGGGATAGAACTGGCAGCCAGAGGAGAATGATAAACTTTGGAAGAGTCTCGACAGGAGTGGCCCAGGAAGCCAACCATCAACATGCAGAAGAATCTCCAGGTGGCATTGAGGGCCCAGCTAAGTGTGTGACTAAGAATTTAAGTGGCACCAATGCACACATCTGTGGGTTTTTCTCCAGAAACATTTGGGAGTCCAGATATAGGAGCAGAGAAGGCAATGGTTGGATTAATTGAGAGTGGAGATTTTGCTAGATAGGGCAGAATAGTAAAGGGGAAATGGTATAAATAATGATAATAGAAAAGTAGCAGTAGTGGTAGTGGTGGCAGTTGTTGTAATATTAGCTACCATTTATTAAGTGCTTATAATTTTGCTTAAGAACCAAGGGAGCTGTGGGAATAGGTAAGAGTGTATTTAAGTGATGGGTGATGGAAAAGTTGACTGGGAGAAATAAAGGGATATAGCAACTAGAGGTCTTCACAGATAGGATAATCAGAGTAAGATTATGAAGAAGAGCCCCCTGCCCCCACACACCAAGGGTTGGATACTAGAGAATAAAATTTGAGAGCTAGATTCAGAATATGAATCTGGCAGCAAGTGGCTCAGATGAGTGGAGGAGAAGTATACTGGAGTCAAAGAGATCAAGGAGCAAAAGTTAGGTTGTCCACAAAGATACTGGATGTGGATGATGGCAGGGCTTGGGTAAAACATACATTTATAAGTCAGGTGTCAAAGTCCTTGGTGCACTTTCTGGTGAGAACATTTGTATTGGGATAAGGTGGTGAAAGGTTATTTTACTGAGTAGAAATATATTCAAAGAATATTCCCCAATAATGCCCTGTGAAGAGACTTTCCAGGCAGATCCAAGATGGCGGAATAGACAGACGCTTCCAGTGAGCTCTTTTTACGACAAAGACCCAAAAAAAACAACTGAGACGAGTATATTTATGACAAGCTAGGAGCCCTGAGCATCAAAGGCATGCTTAGAAAATGAACAGAGAGGCCGGGGGAGGAAGAGACAGTTCAGAAGCGGAGAGGAGTTACCGGACCTGAATCACAGGGAGCCCTCAGGCACCATTCCTGGAGCAGCGGCAGTGGGCTGGTACTAGCATTGGGAAGCAGTTTCCTCAGGGAGAAGCAGTCAGCCACACAGCCTACTCACAACTCCGGAACCTGAGAAGAACAGCGCGCTCGGCAAAAGCTAAGTACTTGCATATATTTTACCGCACCCCCCCACTCCCAAGCCGACCTCAGCAGCTGAATTCCCTGGGCCTGAGATAGGCACTGTTGAGCACCTAGAGCCATCATCTCAGCCTTGGAGAAGGAAAAAATGTGCATTTGGGGAAAAGATAATTTGCCAGCTCCACTAACCAGGGGAGCTCAGGACAGAAGCGGCTCCTGTCCAGGCATAAACAGTCTGTGGACTTTGAGCACCTTTCACCTCTGCATGGACCTGTGTGGGCCTATTTCAGGAGAATAGGCCCTTGTTGGCAGACTCCAACTGTTTCAGCTGTGCGGTGGAAAGGTGGGTGTTTGATATTTGACATTGCCTTGCCTATTAAACAGGGTCCTCACCTGCCCACAACAGGGGCCTAATGACTGGAAGCTCCACTCAGGTCACCCAGCCACCCACGACAGGGGTCCAAAGATAACTGGTACCTCCCATTCCTTACAACCAAAAACATTGGATGCCCACGGTCCTTCTGCAGAACCCACCCACCAGCGTGCTCTAGGGAACAGAGACTCGTTTTCCTCAGTAACACTTGAGGGTCAGTTCTCAGCCCCCCGCCTTGTTCAGAGCATGACCTCCTGCTGCAGTCAGAGATACTCAGGGGTCAGTTCTCAACCACCTGCCTTGTTCAGAACGTGACGCCCTGCTGCAACCAGATACTGGTACCTACACAAATCACCCCTGCCCCTCTAAGACTGTAGGACAGAGCCTGTACCACATACTCAATGATCAGCTACCTGAACACCTGAGCTGAATTCATACAAGAAAAGTGAATGGACTCCTAGACTGATATACCTGATAACAGCTCTAGCCATCTGGGGACAGGATGTCAGAGCTTCAAAGGTGAAAATGATCAAGCTAGCTCACTCAAACAACCCATTTGGGCATATCAAAACAAAACAAAGCAAGAAGAAATGACACAGTAAGCAAACATAAACTAATACAATAACTTATAGATGGCTCGGAGACAACAGTCAATATCAAGTCACATAAAGAAACAGATAATGATTGCCTCAACAAGCTCTCAAAACAAAGAATCCAGGGATCTTCCAGATGAAAGTGCATTCCTGGAGTTACCAGAGCCAGAATACAGAAGTTTAATATACAGAAACCTTCAAGACATCAGGAAGGAAATGAGGCAATATGCAGAACAAGCCAAGGAACACACAGATAAAGCAATTGAAGAAATTACAAAGATTATTCAGGAACATAGCGAAAAATTTAATGAGCTGGAAAAATCCATAGACAGACAGAAATCAGAAATTCAGAAGATTAACAATAAAATTACAGGAGTAGACAACTCAATAGAAAGTCAGAGGAGCAGAATTGAGCAAGTAGAAGCCAGAATTTCTGAACTTGAAGATAAATCACTTGGCACTAATATATTTGAAGAAAAATCAGATTAAAAGAATTTAAAAAAGTAAAGAAAACTTAAGAATCATGTGGGACCCTATCAAGAGAAATAATCTACAAGTGATTGGAGTACCAGAACAGGGAGGGATAACAGAGAATACAGAGAGAATTGTTGAAGATTTGTTGGCAGAAAAATTCCCTGATATCATGAAAGATGAGAAGATATCTATCCAAAATGTTCATTGAACTCCACATAAGGTAGATCTTAAAAGAAAGTCACCAAGACATATTATAATCAAACTTGCCAAAACCAAAGATAAAGAGAGAATTATAAGAGCAGCGAGAGATAAACGAAAAGTCACCTACAAAGGACAGGTAATAAGAATAAACTTGGACTACTTGGCAGAAACCATGTAGGCAAGAGGGCAATAGGATGACATGTTTAAAAAACTGAAGGAAAAAAATTACCTGCTAAGAATCATATATCCATCAAAACTGCCTCTTAAATATAAAGGTGAAATTAAGACATTTCCAGATAAAAACAAGTTGAGGGATTTTGTAAAAACCAAACCAAAACTACAAGAAATACTAAAGGGAGTTCTTCGGTTAGAAAATCAATAATATCAGGTATCAACCTAAGACTAGAACACTGGGCAGAGCAACCAGAAGTCAACCCAGACAGGGAAATTCAAAAGAAAGAAAAAAAAATCAAAGCAAGATGAAAAAAAAATCAAAGCAAGATAAAAAAAAAAAAAAAAGCTAAAAACAGGGTAACAGCAATGTTATTATATAAAAGAAGACAACTTTAAAATAATAAAGAGGGACTGAGAAATGTAATCATACACCTTCCATATGGAGAGGAAGATACGGTGATATAAAGAAATAAAAGTTAGGTCTAAATTTAGAAAAATAGGGGTAAATAATAAGGTAACCACAAAGGAGACAACCTATCCTACTCATCAAAATAAAATACAAGAAAAAAATAGAGACTAGCAGAAACAAAATCAACAACGAATATGAGGAGGGGACAATATATAAAGATAATCTCCTCAGCACATAAGTGGGAAAAAGAAACTGTCAACAACACACAAAAAAAGTCATCAAAATGATAGCACTAAATTCATACCTATCCATAATTATGCTGAATGTAAATGGACTACATGCACCAATAAAGAGACAGAGAACAGCAGAATGGATTAAAAAACTTGATCCATCTATATGCTGCATACAAGAGACACACCTTAGACCTAGAGACACAAACAAACTAAAACTCAAAGGATGGAAAAAAATATATCAAGCAAACAACAATCAAAAAAGACCAGGAGTGGCAATATTAATTTCTGATAAAATACACTTTAAAGTTAAACCCATCATAAAGCATAAGGAAGGACATTATATAATGATTAAAGGGACACTATACCAAGAAGATATAACCATATTAAATACTTATGCACCAAATGACAGGGCTGCAAGATACATAAAACGAACTCCATCAGCATTGAAAAGTGAGATAGACAGCTCCACAATATCAGTAGGAGACTTCAACACACCACTTTCGGTGAAGGACAAAACATCCGGAAAGAAACTCAATAAAGACACGGAGGATCTAAATGCCACAAGCAACCAACTTCACCTCATAGACATATACAGAACACTCCACCCAACAGCAACCAAGTATACTTTCTTTTCTAGTACACATGGAACTTTCTCTAGAATAGACCACACATTAGGTCATAAAGCAAGCCTTAGCAGAATCTGAAACACTGAAATATTACAAAGCATCTTCTCTGACCATAAGGCAGTAAAAATGGAAATCAACAACAGAAAAATCAGGGACAAGGAGTCAAATACTTGAAAACCAAACAATACCCTGCTCAAAAAAGACTGGGTTATAGAAGACATTAAGGATGGAATAAAGAAATTAATAGAATCCAAATGAGAATGAAAACACTTCCTATCAGAACCTTTGGGACACAGCGAAAGCAGTGCTCAGAAGTCAATTTATATCAATAAATGCACACATCAAAAAAGAAAAAAGGGCCAAAATCAAAGAATTATCCCTACAACTTGAACAAATAGAAAGAGAGTAACAAAAGAAACCCTCAGGCACCTGAAGAAAGCAAATAATAAAAACTAGAGCAGAACTAAATGAAATAGAAAACAGAAAAACAATTGAAAGAATTAACAAGACCAAAAGCTGGTTCTTTGAAAAAATCAACAAAATTGATAAACCACTGGCTAATCTGACAAAAGAAAAACAGGAGAGGAAGCAAATAACCCAAATAAGAAACGAGATGGGCGATATTACAACAGACCCAACTGAAATTAAAAGAATCATAGCAGATTACTATGAAACATTGTACTCGAACAAATTTGAAAACCTAGAAGAAATGGATAATTTCCTAGAAACACACTAGCTACCTAAACTAACACAAACAGAGGTAGAACAACTAAATAGACCCATAATAAAAGAAGGGATTGAAAAGGTAATCGGAAAACTCCCAACAAAAAAAAGCCCTGGCCCGGATGGCTTCACTGCAGAGTTCTACCAAACTTTCAGAGAAGAGTTAACACCACTACTACTAAAGGTATTTCAGAGCATACAAAAAGATGGAATACTCCCCAACTCATTCTATGAAGCCAGCATAGCCCTGATACCAAAACCGGGTAAAGACACCACAAAAAAAGAAAATTACAGACCTATATCCCTCATGAACTTAGATGCAAAAATCCTCAAGAAAATTCTAGCCAATAGAATTCAACAACATATCAAAAAAATAATTCACCACAACCAAGTGGTATTCATACCAGGTATGCAGGGATGGTTCAACATTAGAAAAAAAATTAATGTAATCCACCATATAAATAAAACAAAAGACAATCACAGAATTTTACCAATTGATGCAGAAAAGGCATTTGACAAGTTCACCTATTCATGATAAAAACTCTCAGCAAAATAGGAATTGAAGGAAAATTCCTCAACATAATAAAGGGCATTTATACAAACCCAACAGCCAACATCATCCTAAATGCAGTGAGCCTGAAAGCATTCACCTTGAGAAAGGGAACCAGACAAGGATGCCCTTTACCACCACTCTTATTCAATATTGTGCTGGAGGTCCTAGACAGAACAATTAGGCTAGATAAAGAAATAAAGGGCATCCAGATTGGCAAGGAAGAAGTAAAAGTATCTCTATTTGGAGAAGACATGACCTTATACACAGAAAACCCTAAGGAATCCTGAAGAAAACTACTGAAACTAATAGAAGAGTCCAGCAGAGCTTCAGGACACAAGATAAACATACAAAAATCAGTTGGATTCCTCTACACCAACAAAAAGAACATCAAAGAGGAAATCACCAAATCAATACCATTTACAGGAGCCCCCAAGAAGATAAAATACTTAGGAATAAATCTTGCCAGAGATGTAAAAGACTTATACAAAGAAAACTACAATACACTTCTGAAAGAAACCAAAAGAGACCTATATAAGTGGAAAAACATACCTTGCTCATGGATAGGAAGACTTTAACATTATAAAAATGGCTATTCTACCAAAAGCAATCTATACATTTAATGCAATTCCAATCCAAATTCCAAAGACATTCTTTAATGAGATGGAGAAACAAATCACCAACTTCATATGGAAGGGAAAGAGGCCCCAGATAAGTAAAGCATTACTGAAAAAGAAGAACAAAGTGGGCAGGCTTACTCTACCTGATTTTAGAACCTATTATACCGCCACAGTAGTCAAAACAGCCTGGTACTGGTACAACAACAGATACATAGACCAATGGAACAGAATTGAGAATCCAGACATAAATCCATGTACATATCAGCAGTTGATATTTGACAAAGGCCCCAAAACAGTTAAATGGGGAAAAGACAGTCTTTTTAACAAATGATGCTGGCATAACTGGATATCCATCTGCAAAAAAAGGAAACAAGACCCATACCTCACTCCATCCACAAAAACGAGCTCAAAATTTACCAAAGACCTAAATATAAAACCTAAAATGATAATGATCATGGAAGAAAAAATAGGGACAACGTTAGAAGCCCTAATATATGGCATAAACAGTATACAAAACATTATAAGGAATGCAGAAGAAAAACTAGATAACTGGGAGCTCCTAAAAATCAAACACTTATGCTCATCCAAAGGCTTCATCAAAAGAGTAAAAAGATTACCTACAGGCTGGGAAAAAGTTTTTAGCTATGACATTTCCGATCAGCACCTGATCTCTGAAATCTACATGATATTGCAAAAACTCAACTGCAAAAAGACAACCCGATTAAAAAATGTGTAAAATATATGAACAGACACTTCACTAAAGAAGACATTCATATAGATAACAGATACATGAGGAAATGCTCACGATCATTAGCCATTGGAGAAATGCAAATCAAAACTACAGTGAGAAGTGAGATTCCATCTCATTCCAACAAGGCTGGCATTAATCCAAAAAACACAAAACAATAAATGCTGGAGAGGCTGTGGAGAGACTGGAATACTTACACACTGCTGGTGGGAATGTAAAGTGGTACAACCACTTTGCAAATCGATTTGGCATTTCCTTAAAAAGCTAGAAATAAAGCTACCATACAATCTAGCAATGCCACTCCTTGGAATATATCCTTGAGAAATAAGAGCCTTTACACGAACAGATAATATGCACACCCATGTTCGTTGCAGCACTGTTTACAATAGCAAAAATATAGAAGTAACCAAGGTGCCCATCAAAAGACGAATGGATACATTATGGTATATTCACACAATGGAATACTATGCATTGATAAAGAACAGTGAAGAATCTGTGAAAGATTTCATAACATGGAGGAACCTGGAAGGCGTTATGCTGAGTGAAATCAGTCAGTTGCAAAAGGGCAAATATTGTATAAGATCACTATTATAAGAACTTAAGAAATAGTTTAAACAGAGAAGAAAATATTCTTTGATGGTTACGAGAGGGGGAAGGGGGGGTGGGAAAGGGATACTCACTAATTAGATAGTAGATAAGAACTACTTTAGGTGATGAGAAAGACAACACACATTACAGACGAGGTCAGCACAACTGGACTAAACCAAAAGCGAAGAAGTTTCCAGAATAAACTGAATGCTTCAAAGGCCAGCGTAGCAGGGGCGGGGATTTGGGGACCATGGTTTCAGGGGACATCTAAGTCAATTGGCATAATAAAATCTACTAAGAAAACATTCTGTATCCCACCTTGGAGAGAGGTGTCTGGGGTCTTAAACGCTTAGCAAGAGGTCATCTAAGATGCATCGGTTGGTCTCCGCCCTCCTGGATTAAAGGAGAATGAAGAACACCAAGGACACAAGGTAATTACAAGCCTAACAGACAGAAAGGGCCACATAAACCAGAGACTACATCAGCCTGAGACCAGAAGAAATAGATGGTGCCTGGCTACAACCGATGACTGCCCTGACAGAGAATGCAACAGATAACCCCTGAGGGAGCAGGACAGCAGTGGGATGCAGACCCCAAATTCTCATAAAAGGACCGGAATTAATGGTTTGACTGAGACTAGAAGGACCCCAGTGGTCATGGCCCCCAGACCTTCTGTTGGCCCAGGACAGGAACCATTCCCAAAGCCAACTCTTCAGACAGGGATTGGGCTAGACAATGGGTTGGAGAGGGATGGTGGTGAGGAGTGAGATTCTTGGATCAGGTGGACACTTGAAACTATGTTGGCATCTCCTCCCTGGAGGGGAGAGGAGAGGGAAGAGGGGGTTAGAAGCTGGCGAAATGGACAAGAAAAGAGAGTAGAGGGAGGGAGCGGGGTGTCTCATTAGGGGGAGAGCAACTGGGAGTATGTAGGAAGGTGCATATAAGTTTTTGTGTCAGAGACTGACTTGATTTGTAAACTTTCACTTAAAGCACAATAAAAATTAACAAAAAAAAAAAAGGATGTCCTGAGAATAGATGGAAGAATGAGGAGCTTTTCCCTTATCTGTGTAGAGGCGGCAGTCACTATGGCACAGAATTAACAAGATAAGGGTGTTTCAGACTGATTCTGAGCTGTCCCAGCAAGCTGTGCCTTTAGACACCTAGACCTAGGGCCTGGTGTATGCCTACTGTTGTCTTGCCCACTAGAAAGGGGGTAGTTGAGGTGGCGCTGAATCTAGGATCAAGGGCTTCAAGTGTTTCTTTGATATAAGTAGCCTGGGACTTTTTAAAAACATGCTTATCAATCATGATTCATGAACATTTTTCACTTATAATAGCCATTTGGGGCATGATTCAGAGAAGAAAATTATGGATAGTGATAAAGTTATCTTGGAAAATGATGACCTGAAGCATCCAACCTTTATTTTTAATTAGAGGTTAAGTTATTGTGAAGAAGAGACCAAACTAAAGCAAACATGATGAGGTTCTAAATTTATAAAAAAGAATGAAAACTAAGATTGGACAAGGCTTTTGTTGGCAGTTTTGAAGATTTCCTGATGTTTATTATGCACTTATGGAGTATAAAAAACCAAAAAAACAAATCTCTTGGCCATTAAGTCAATTTGGACTCATAGCAACGTATAGGACAAGAGCAGAACTGCCTCATAGGGTTTCCAAGGAGCAGCTGGTGGATTCAAACTGCCGATCTTTTGGTTAGCAGCTGAGCTCTTAACCACTGTGCCACCAGGGTTCCTAGTGGAGGACAGACTATAGTAAATATTTGTGCTGGGGTTAAGATTCTAAACAGTGCTTCCTGAGCATGCCAATAACACAGTACATTTTGAGGTATAAAGATATGACAAAATTGAATATAAGTTCAGTATGTGTAGACCTAAATTAATGAAACTAGGACATGTGAATCCATAAGAATGGGAAGCTCCTTAAAAGGCTACATGTGCATATCAGATAAAGTTTTCATTCTTACCTCCTTTATTTTTGTCTTCAAAAGAAAATAAGGTGGGGGATTTTAAACAGACCCATATGAAATAAAAAGGATCATAATAGAGTATTATGAAAAACTATACTCCAACAAATTTGAAAACCTGGAGGAACTGGACAAATTTCTAGAAACACACTATCTACCCAGAAGAACACAAAATGATGTTGAAAATCTGAACAGACCCATAACAAGAGAAGAGTTTGAAATGGTAATAAGAAAAACTCCCAACAACAACAACAAAAAAGCCCTGGCACAGATGGCTTCACTGGAGAATTCTACCAAACATTCAGAAAAGAGCCTATGTCAGTACTACTCAAACTATTTCAGAATATAGAAAAGCAAACAATACTTCCAAATTCATTCTATGAAGCCAGCATAACCCTGATACCAAAACCAGGCAAAGACACCACACAAAAAAAGAAAATTACAAACGAATATCGCTCATGAATATGGATGCAAAAATTCTCAACAAAATTCTAGCAATAAAATTAAGCATCATATAAAAAAAAATACACCACAATCAAGTAGGATTCATGCCAGGTATGCAAGGACGGTTCAACATTAGAAAATCAATCAACATAATGCAACACTTATATAAAAGGAAAGAAAAGAATCACATGATCAGCTCAATTGATGCAGAAAGGGCATTTGACAAAGTCCAACATCCATTCCTCATAAAAACTCTCAATAAAATAGGTATAGAATGGAAAATTCACAACACAATAAATGGCATCTATGCAAAACCAAAGGCCAACATCATTCTTAATGTAGAGATGCTAAAAACAGTCCCCTTGAGAACAGGAACAAGAGAAGGATACCCTGTAACACCACTCCTGTTTAACACTGTGCTGGAAGTCCTAGCTAGAGCAATAAAGCAAGAAAAAGAAATAAAGGGCATCCAAATTGGTAATGAAGAAGCTAAACTGTCCCTCTTTGTGGATAATATGATACTATACATAGAAAACCCAAAAGACTCTATGAGAAAATTACTGGAACTAATAGAAAGATTCAGCAGATAGCAGGATTCAAGATACACATACAAAAATCAGTTGGATTCCTATACACCAATAGAGAGAGTGATGAAACGGAAATCAGGAAAACAATACCATTTGTAATAAAAATGGTATTGCCAAAACTCACTGCCATCTCACTGCCATCAAGTCAATTCCGACTCATAGCGACCCTATAGGACAGAGTAGAACTGCCTGATAGAGTTTCCAAGGAGCGCCTGGCAAATTCGAACTGCCGACCTCTTGGTTAGCAGCCGTAGCACTTAACCACTATGCCACCAGGGTTTCTACCATTTTTAATAGCACCTAAAAAAATAAAATACTTAGGAATAAATCTAACCTGGGATGTAAAAGACCTACACAAAGAAAACTACAAAACACTACTGCAGTAAACCAAAAGAGATCCAAATAAATGGAAAAACATACCACGCTCATGGATAGGTAGACTCAACATTGTGAAAATGACCATTCTACCCAAAGCAATTAACAAACACAAAGCAATCCCGACCCAAATACCAATAACATTCTTTAAAGAGATGGAAAAAGTTATCATTAACTTTATATGGAAAGGGAAGAAGCCCCCGATAAGTAAAGCACTATTGAAGAAGAAGAATAAAGTAGGAGGACTCGCACTACCTGACCTCAGAACCTACTATTCAGCTATGGTGGTCAAAACAGGCTGATACTGCTACAACTGCAGATACATTGACCAATGGAACAGAATTGAGAACCCAGATGTAAATCCATCTACCTATGGTCACCTGATCTTCGACAAGGGCCTTAAGTACATCAAATGGGGAAAAGACAGTCTTTTTAACAAATGGTGCTGGCAAAACTGGATGTCCCTATGCAAAAAAAATGAAACAGGACCCATATCTCACACCATACACAAAAACTAATTCAAAATGGATCAAAGACCTAAATTATAAAGCCAAAAACTATGAAGTTCATAGAAGAAAAAATAGGGTCAACACTAGAGGCCCTAATACGCAGCATTAACAGACTACAAACCACAAGCAACAACACACAAACTCCAAAAGATAAGCTAGACAACTGGGATCTTCTGATAATTAAACACTTATGCTCATCAAAAGACTTCACCAAAAGAGTAAAAAGAGAACCTACAGACTGGGGGAAAAATTTTTGGCTATTACAAATCCAACAAAGGTCTAAACTCTAAAATCTACAAGAAAATCCAACACCTCTACAACAAAAAGACAAATAATCCAATCAAAAAGTGGGCAAAAGAAATGAACAGACACTTCACCAAAGAAGACATTCAAGTGGCCAACAGACACATGAGGAAATGCTTGCGATCACTAGCCATTAGGGAAATGCAGATCAAAACTGCAATGAGATACCATCTCACCCCGGCATTACTGGCACGAATCAATAAAACAGGAAACAGCAAATATTGGAGATGCTGTGGGGAAATTGGAACTCTTATGCACTGCTGGTGGAAATGCAAAATGATACAACCATTTTGGAAGACAATATCACGCTTCCTTAGAAAGCTAGAAATGGAAATACCATATGATCCAGCAATCCCACTCCTAGGAATGTATCCTAGAGAAATAAGAGTCATCACTCGAATAGACACACGCACACCCATGTTCACTGCAGCACTGTACACAAAAGATGGAAACAACCTAGATGCCCATCAACAGATGAATGGATGAACAAACTGTGGAACATACTGACCACGGAATATTATGCAACCATAAAGAACAACAATGAATCTGTGAAGCAACTCATAACATGGATGAATCTGGAGGGCAATATGCTGAGTGAAAGAAGTCAATCACAAAAGGACAAATATTGTATGAGACCACTATTGTAAAAACTCATGAAAAGGTTTACACACAAAAGAAGCAACCTTTGATGGTTACAAGGGAGGGGAGGGGTGGAGATAGAAAAACACTAAATAGAGAATAGATGGGTAGTAGCTTTGGTGAAGGGTAAGACAGTACACAGTACTGGGAAAGCCAGCACAACTTATATAAGGCAAGGTCATGGAAGCTCCGTAGATACATCCAAACTCCATGAGGGACAGAATTGCCAGGCTGAGGGCTGTGGGGACCGTGGTCTCGGGGAACTTTTAGCTCAATCGGTATATGATAGTTCATAAAGAATATGTTCTATATTCAACTTTGGTGAGTAGCGTCTTAAAAGCCTATGCGCGGCCATCTTTGATGTTCCACTGGTATCACCCCTTCGGGAGCAAGGAAGAATGAAGAAAACTAAAGATACAAGGGAAAGATCAGTCCAAAGGACTAATGGACCATAACTACCACGGCCTCCACCAGACTGAGTCCAGTACAACTAGATGGTGCCCGGCTACCACTGACTGCTCTGACAGGGATCACAGTAGAAGGTCCCAGACAGAGCCGGAGAAAAATGTAGAACAAAATTCTAGCTCAAAAAGAAAGACCAGACTCACTGGCCTGACAGAGACTGGAGAGACCCTGAAAGTATGGCCCCCAGACACCCTATCAGCTCAGTAATGAAGTTACTCCTGAGGTTCACCCTTCAGCCAGACTGGACAGGCCCATAAAGCAAAATGAGACTAACGGGGCACACCAGCCCTGGGGCAAGGGTTAGAAGGCAGGAGGGGACAGGAAAGCTGGTAATAGGGAACCTAAGGTTGAGAAGGGAGAGTGTTGACATGTTTTGGGGTGGCTAAGCAAAGTTATAAAACAACATATGTACCAAATATATGCACGGTTTAATGAGAAACTAGTTTGTTCTGTAAACCTTCATCTGACCATAAAACCAAACCTATTGCTGTTGAGTCGATTCCGACTCATAGTGACCCTGTAGGACAGAGTAGAGCTGCCCCATACAGGTTCCAAGGAGCGCCTGCTGGATTTGAACTGCTGACCTTTTGGTTAAGAGCCGTAGCTCTTAACCACTTCACCAGCAGTAAAAGCTATGGCTGATACTGAAGCAATCAACATACACACAAATGAACTAATAGTGTTTCCTAGCTGTAAGACTCAGTCCCCAGTTTCTGAAATACTGGCAACAGGGTTTCTTTGGAAAGATGGAATTTTAGAGTTGACGGGGCCTTGAGAGACCATCAAGAAACCTGTTGCTTTACTGACATGGAAGCTGAAACCCAGAGGAGTAACAGATTTGCCCAGTCCATCAGCTGGTAAGGGATGGAGCCACGCATACAGCTAATGCCACCTGTCTACCACACAAAAACACGGCACGCTCGCCTTAAGTTGTTTTTCTGGTAGTAATGAAAAGTGGCCGTGAGTCATCTGTATCTCCTCGCTGGGTCCCCCTGTGCAATCTAACTAACTAGACATCTAGGTTTACTGCTTTGTCTTTTTTATTTGCGTTGTTTGTATTCTATATTTAGCAAGAAGACACAAATTTGGAAAAAAAAAAAAAGCTCATTGCGAAGGATTTATTTCAATAAGTAATGTTCAAGACCGACAAAAATCAAAATATTGGATATGTGGCTTGTACATTGTGAATTTTCTCCATATTTAGAATTATTTCCTCCCTAGGATGGATTCTTGGTTTAGTCTAGAAGCTCCTCTGAAACCCATCCACCATGGGTGACCCTGCTGGTATTTGAAGTACTGGTGGCATAGCTTCCAGCATCACAGCAACACACAACCCATCACAGTACAACGAACTGATAGAACAAGCCTATCTTGGAAGAAGTACAGCCCGAGTGCTCCTAATAATCGAGGATGGCAAGACTTTGTCTCACTTACTTTGAACATGCTATCAGGAGGGACTAATACCTGGAGAAGGACATCATGCTTGATAAAGTAGAGGGTCAGTGAGAAAAAGGAAAACCCTTAATGAAATGGATTGGCACAGTGGCTGCAACAATGGGCTCAAACATATCTCCTATTGTGAGAATGGCACAGGACAAAGCAATGTTTCGTTCTGTTATACACAGCGTCACTATGAGTCAGAACCATCTCAGTGGCACCCAATAACAACAACAGGATGGATTCCCAGAAGTGAATTTCCTGAATATGACCATTTTTATGGCCCTTGGGACATTATGATACATTTAATGGCCTTTGAGCCAGACAAGCAGTTCCTGAGAGGTGCAAATAGTTAACACGCTCCTCAGAAGAAAGGCCTGACGGTCGGTCTACTTCCGAAAAACCAGCCAATGAAAACCCTATGGAGCACAGTTATACTCTGACACACGGGGGGTCGTCATGAGTTGGAACTGACTCGACAGCCACTGGGTTCTGGTGGAACTAAGACGATGTTTAAGGACCCCTCAGCTCAGAGATGTCTGAGCCTCTATAAAAGGAACAATTTACTCTTTCTGTGATCCATATTTCGAAAAAAAATTGGCATCCCTTCAATTTTGTGACAAGTCATGTAGAAATGTGAAGCGCTAGTTTGATAAAGCATTTTTCAAATATTGCATAGATGGGTAATTAGGAAATTCCGTATTATCAACTGAGCTCTGTAACCAAGACCCAGTGAAGTTCAAAGCTACTGCACTGGTTCAGAAAACTTCCACATCTTAAATATCCTAGTGCAGCATAGCCTAAACTTTAGGCCTTTACGCGCTACCTTCACAATTTTTGCCATATCTGCATGTCACCTGTAATATTATTTTAATGTGTTCCTAAAAATCAACAGTAAGTTCGCCCAGTTTTTTTCTTAAAGTTTTTCTAAGCAATAATATCCATAAAATCATAGATTTCATAGAAGAATTACATTTTTTAATTCGTGTTAAAATAAATACATAATTCAAAGTTTGGACTTGTGCCACCTAAAATCAGTGGTATGGGTATCGTAAAACGAAAACTGAAAACAAACCCACTGCCATCACGTCGATTTTGACACATGGTGACCCCACGTGACAGAGTAGAACTGCTCCATAGGGCTTTCTTGGCTGTAATCTTTATGCAAGCAGATCACCAGGCCTTCTTTGGCAGCACCACTAGGTAGGTTCGAACTGGCACCATTTTGGTTAGCAGCCCATCACAAGCTGCTTGCGTGCGGGAAAACTGGATTAAAGTGTAAGTGATGTATAAACTATGATCATCTCTTTCTATTCTTCAGACATGGAAGAATAATAGTACCAGATGGTATTCTTACTCTTAAATCTATCTCTCCCACCAAAATAAAACCAAACCAAACCCATTACCGGCGAGTTGATTCTTATTCACAGCGACCCTATACCTTATAATCAGAGTATATCATAGCACCCTGCAAAGTGATGTCACTGTCAATAACAAGAAAGAAAGACTTCTCCACTAGAGAGGCAACAAATATGATAAAAAAAATATGGAACGTGTTTACACCAAAAGTTTGAGTCCACATTCTTGTAAGAATTCTTCAACCCATAGATGCTTAAACTTTGAGAAAAGAAAAGTATTTACAACTAAAATTTTATCCCTAGAAGCCATCATTCTCTGAAGCAGATTAAGGGACATTAAAAGCAGTATATGTTTGTGTTCAGGGTAAAGGGGTCAATGGAATCCTTTTGGAATGCAAGGAGCCATGGAATTCCAGAAATATCTTGGAAATACACATTTATTCTTAAGGAAAGTTACAGATTCTAAACCCAAACCTCAATCACACAGCACTTACTTTTAGATTTGGGGAGTATTGTTAGGCCTGCTCCTCACCCAGTATTATTTTATATGAGATTTTATAACATTTACCATGACTTATAAGCGCTGGTGGTGCAGTGGTTAATTGATACAGCTGCTAACCAAAAGGTCAGCAGTTCGAATCCACCAGCTGTTCCTTGGATGCCCTATGGAGCAGTTCTACTCTGTACTATAGGATTGCTATGGGTCAGAATCACTGGACGGCAGCAGGTTTTTTTTTTTTTTTTTTTTTTGGTCATCATGACTTAGTCGTGGCTTTTCTTTAAAATATTTAAATACTTATTTTGAATATTTAAATATGTTTTCAGAAAATTTAAGTTAGATATTAGCTCCCTAATCATTCAAGAGAAAGATGCTATAAAATTCTGGTGTCTTCCTGGGGAAAGAACTTGGAGGATTCATGTCAGATTAAAAAAAAAATCTCTGACGTGAGGAGGAGAGAGGAAAGAAAGTAAATTACTTCTAGGATGATTTTAAATATTTTGTTTCCCTCGAGGCTGCTGGTTGGCGGAGTTGGAAAGGAGAAGGTGGGAAGAGAGATGTAAATTATTTTAGTCAGTGGATATAAAAGGTTTGAATTGGCATTTGTTTAGGTCTAGGGTTAAGCACTTGGCTGCTAACCGAAAGGTTGAAAGTTTGAACCCGCAGGAGAAAGATCTGGTGATCTGCTTCCGTAAAGATTACAGCCTAAAAACCCTATGGGGCAGTTCTACTCTGTCATGTGGGATCTTTATGAGTCAAAACTGACTCGATGGCACCTAACAACAACAAAAATAATTTACACCCACGCCTACCCGAAGCCACAAAAAACATACAGACATGTAATTTGCTGACACCACGAGAGTTGGGGGCCTACAGATTCTGTGGTACAATTCCAGTCGATTCCAACTCATAGCAACCTGACAGGACAAGGTAGAACTGCCCCATAGGGTTTCCAATGAGCTTTTGGTGGATTTGAACTGCTGACTTTTTGGTTAGCAGCCATAGCTCTTAACCACTGCTCCACCAGGGTTCACCCCAAACAATTTTAATTTTTTTAATTTATGGTTTTCCGAAGTAATGTAGACCCTTAATTTCAAACACTAAAATTTCTTAGTGAAAGAAAGCAAAAAGGAATGAACTTTTTCTAGATGTTTCCTCTTTTCACAATGTTTCTCCACATCCAGAATTCCCATCAGTTCTCCCTTATCTGAATAGTAAATTGTGGAGTCTTCTATCAGTTTCCTGGCATAATTACTGATGCCATCATAAAAGTGATAGGTATCTATTACATCACCTCTGTAAAAAAAAAAAAAAAAAGAAAAACACAAACCATTGCCATTGAGTCCAACCCAACTCATAGCGACCCTAAAGGACAGAGTAGAACTGCCCCACAGAGTTTCCAAGGAGCACCTGGTGGATTCGAACTTACCTTTGTACTCCAGGCAAAAATCCCAGTGTTAATTTTCAAATAAGGAATCCTGATTTCTTTAATGATTTCCTCAAACATTGTGGTTTACTGACAAATGAAGCCAGATGTTCACTAGCAGGGCTAAGGAGCTCTGTGACATGATGACTTTATTATGAAAACTATATAAATATGGTTCATTTTCTCCTTTTCATAATAACTGAAGCTTACTACTGTAGCCCTCCCTGTCTTACGCTCTTTCTGTGGAGTTTTTACCAGTGTAAATATTCTTAGAGCTGTAAAGTTATTTAAATGCACAAAAGGCCAACATTCATACAGCGATCTACAATTTAAGAAAACATTTCCTTATACATTATGCCATTTTTTTGTACCCAAATCCACTGAGTTTCGACATTTGAAAGCTGATACTCACCTTATCCAGAAGAAGAGGAAAAACGCTTTAAGACTGGCAAATCTAACTCTGAAAAAAAGTGATTTTGGTACAGCCTTCCTGAAATATACTGTTTCTCATAAACAGCCACGGTTTCAGGAAGTACTAATTTGAGAGAAAACAAAGCCTGTCACGGTCTCAGAGTGTGATTGTGTAATTCAACTCTGGGGCTTTTAGCAGTTGGCACTGTAAGACACACCCCTTTAGGAATTGCTTCGTCGAAAGGTATTCTGGGAGTTGTATTACTACAGAAATGGTCTTACTCTTAACAAAGTGCAAGAAAACTTAATTGGACTAAGTCAGAATGGAGAATCCCCAGCGAGCCAGTAAGAAACAATGAATATGGCTGAGTTTTATGTTATCAAAAAACAAACTACTGGCAGGGCTCCATTCGGTGCCCTATCTATGTTAGGAGTAGCGTGCAGAAGCCAGCTTGTTGTCACAGGGACACGTATATTACCTCATTATACAATGAATAAGGAGCCCCAGTGGAGCAGGGTTTAAAGAGCTTGGCTGCTAATGGGAAGGTCGGCAGTTCGAACCTACCAGCCGCTCGTGGGAGAAGGATGTGGCAGTCTGATTCTGAAAAGGTTAAGCCAAAACCAAACCAAACCCATGGCTTGGAGTCGATTCTGACCCATAGCGACCCTCTACAGCTTGGGAAATACTGTGAGAGAGTTCCACCCTGTCTTATAGGGTCCTACGGTTTCATTTTTTTGTTTCGTTTTAGAAAGAGCACTGATGTGTACGACTGATCACTCATCTATAAAATTGGTTTATAGAACAAAATTTAAACCAGGGAGGGATTAAAGTGGTGGATGGATTAGAAGGCAAGACTGGAGTCAGGAAAATAAGCTAGAGGGATACTGCAATATTGTAGAGAGAGATAATGACTGGGCATAATTAATGAGAGTAATGGTGGACTAAAAAGGAAAAGAAAGGAATATTTAGGAGAAAGGTTAACAGGACTGGGTAGGAGACATAGTAATACATAGGAGTAATAGACTTAGAGGCAGTGAAAAAGCCATTGCTGCTGTAGTTAAGCTGCCGTGGAGGAGGGTCTTCACTCATGGTGACCCCATACATAATGGGATCAGATTGGTGTGATCCACAGGGTTTGCATTGGCTAATTTTTGGGAAGTAGATTGCCAGACCTTTCTTCGTAGTCCTTCTTAGTCTGGAAGCTCTGCTGAAACCTGTTCAGCATCATAGCAGCATACAAGCCTCCACTGAGAGATGGTTGGTAGCTACGAGTGAGGTGCATTATTAGCTGGGAATTGAACCTGGCTCTCTGCACGGAAGGCGAGAAGTCTACCGTTGAACCACCATTACCCCCTCAAAAACCAAAAGCTGTAATTGTAGTTAAAGGGTGCCAGGGGAGAATACACAGCATAAAAACCTACAGGACTCTGTGCAAGCAGGAAGGAGAGGGGCCAACTCGAGGGTATGTATTATTTCTAACAGAGCCCTGGTGGCAGAATGATTAAGAGCTTGGCTGTTAACCAAAAAGTCAGTTCGAATCCACCAGTGGCTCCTTGGAAACTCTATAGGACGTTTCTACTCTGTCCTATGGAGTCACTATGAGTCAGAATCTACTCGATGTAAACGGGTTCAGGATTTTTTGATATGGATTGAATTGAGTTCCCTGAAAATACATGCAGTAAATTCTAACCCCTATACCTGTGGATGTAATCCCACCTGGGAAAAGGGTTATCTTAGTTATCTTAATGAGGCCATAACAGTGTAGGGTGTGTTTTAAACCAATCACTTTTGAGATATAAAAAGAACAGATTAGGAACGGAAGCAAGAAAGCACAGAAGGGAGAAGATGAATCCTAAGCCATGTGAAGATTGCTAAGGAACCAAGGAACAGAAGCCAAAAAGAGATAAGGACCTATCACTAGAACCGACAGGGAGAGGAAGCCTTCCCCTAGAGCCCATGCCCTGAATTCAGTCTTCTAGCCTCCTAAACTGCAAGAAAATAAATATCTGTTTGTTAGAGCTGTATTTATGGTATATTTGTTATAGTAGCAGTAGCAAACTAAGACACTAAGATTTAAAAAAAAAAAAAATTCCACCATCTTTCTGCCACCACTACACTGCAATTGTTCTTGCTAAATCCATCCTTGACCTATTTGTCAGGAAATTTTACAATTTTCTGTCCTCACCCTACTTCACCTTTCTGCATCATTTAAAACTATAGTTTCTAAAGCCCACACCCACTGGGAGGAGGTTATACAAGGCGTGTACACCAGGGATAGGAATCTTAGGGGGCCTATGTTAGAATTCTGCCTACCACCACAACTTTTTCAAACCTGCCTCCAGGGAGATGCAGACCAGATGGCCCAAGCAGGCTTACTCCTTCCCCTCCATAGGCCCTCCCAGGTGTCCTGCCTCTTAGGGCTCCTATTTTCTCCTGACCATCTTACTGTTGCCAGAATAAGGTTCTTGCTTCTCACTGGTCAAGAATAGTCCTAGGAGGGCATCCCTGCCATAGTGTCTGGCATCATGAAAGGTTTTTACAATTTTTCATAAAAAAAGACTCAGGCACATATAATAATCTCTCATCATTTCATTCTTCATCCATCCTGTCTCACCATAAGAAAAACCCCTTCTTTTCCCTTAAGGCATGCACCAGGGCAGTTAGCTCAGCTTTTTGGGCTGATGTTCCTAGTGGTAAAGCTCTTGTCTCAATAACACCAGTCTGGCTGACAATTGAATAAAAGGGTGGCAGGGTTCAAAGTTTGGCACAATTTTAACTCTGGGGTATCTAGGAGAGGGCCCAAAAAGTATAGAAACCAAGTTACAGAGAGGAGTGCTTCCTGCACTGCCCAGCAAATATCTTGGCCTCCCTCTCTTTTATTTCTCAATCTCATACTGTTTTTTTGTTTATATTCTTTGGCCTACTTTACAGGAAAGGAGGAAAGTAAAGTTTCTTACCTCAGGCTTTCTATCAACCCCAATAACTGTTCAGTCATGACTGGAGAGTGGGCCTGGATTTTGGGTTAAAACAGAGGCGGTAGCTTTAGTGTCTAGCAAAAATTCAGTCTCTTTACTTGTCATGTCAAGAGTAACCCAAGACTCTGCTCCAGAAATAGCGATGGCCTTCTGGCTGGGAGTGGACCTCTGGGCCTTGTCAATAAGGTCGCTCTTCCTCCTCCTCCTCTGAAACGGACATTAGGTGCTGTGGGCCTGCCTGGACTGGCCTCCAGGTGAAGTCAACTGGGCTCCCTGTTTTAGGATGCTCAGGCACTCCTCCTTCCAATGGCCTCTCTTTTTTGCAATACCCACATTGGTCTGGCTTGATACTCACCGGCCAATGAGGAAATTCTCACGGAGGTCTCGGTCTTCTGGATCCTGTAGGGTTACCTCGAGGTGGGCCCTGAGTGTTACTGCCAACAATCAGGACTTTTTCTTCATTTTATCCGCTGCTGCCAGGTCCCTGTTGTTAAAGGCCTTAAAGTCTTCTTCAACCAGTCTTGAGAGTAGAGTCTGGGGTCCTGCCTCTATCTTTTGCAGCTTCTTTTTAATATCTGCTGCAGACTGGGTAATAAAACGCATAGTTAGTAAAGTCTTTCCTTCCGGGCTCTCAGGGTCAGTGTTAGTATATTTCCTAAAAGCCTCAGTTAGGCTGGTGAGAAAGACCACTGTGTTTTCCTCTGCTGCCTGGGAAATTTTTTTTACATTATCATAATTAACAGGCTTGGCTACACACTTCTGAATCCAGCCTATGACACATGTACCTAAATGTCTGGCTCTTTCCTTACCATCCCCATTAGAATCCCAATTTGGCCCTGCATCAGGGATTGTTTCTCCTCCCAGCCTGAAAATAACATGTGTTGGTTGTGGGTGGTTAGCATTATCTTCTGCCTGTTCTCTAGTCTTAGCCAGGATCCCAGTCTTCTCATCTGTACTACAACAGTGAGTTAAAATGACCATCACATCTCTCCAGGTCAAATTAAAATTTAAGCCGTGTTTCATGAACTCATCTTAAAACATCTCAGGGCCTTCTGACACACTCTCTAACTTTTCTTTGCACTGGATGGCACATGAATCTGGGTTGTGCTTCTAGTCCCATAGTGATTGATAAATTTCTTAAGGATTTCTTTAATTTAACTATACCATAAATAGGAATTTAAGTTACCAACCATACCCTGAGTGTTGGACCAATGAGCTTTCTTCTGACTCTTGTTTTACAGTGGGTAACAAATTTAACATTACCTTTCTAATATTTACTATGAATATCTAAAAATAATCTTAAAGTTCTCAAAGTGTACTGTCCATATGTTTATCAGGAATTTAAACAAGAAATTGTCCACATAAATTCACTATCAGTTGGAAAGGGTCATTTAAACTAGTATGGGTGGATATATCACATAAAAACATATCTAGAAGGAACACGCACAGTTTGTCTAAAGAAAACAGAAAATACAGAAAAACTTATATGTTACAACCAAGTTTTCATTAGAGAATTCATGATTAGCAAGATAATACGGGATGGACTTCTCTTGTTGGAGGTCTCCAGTTAGTCTGTCTAAAACATACTAAGTGTGCTCTCTGAGGGCAAGCTGTCCCTCCTTGGTTTACTTACTAACAGTCATAGATCACTTACTTAGAACTAGAAGTGGAATCTAAGACAAAATGTAGTCTGGGCCATGAGGTTGATCTCCTCTGAGAACCTGATTTCTTTAAGATACATAATTTTCTGCCTGGCAAGAGGGTGAGAGTTTGATTACAAACATTAGACAAGTATATTATACAACATTGTCTTGAAGACTGGTTAAACCAATTACTGTTTTACCCTAAACTTAACTCTATTTACTGATCTTTGCAGTCAGTTTCTCAAAACTGACTGAATTCTTTTTTTTTTTTTTTTAAAAAAAGCTAAATACCTAGAGCAAAATAGTCTTGCTAGTTTATCTGGACAATTGTTTGCCTCAAAGTTGCTTCAGAAACCAGTTTTTCTTCAAAGCTCAAGGTTCAAAAGGATACCCAAAGGCGATGGCCTGTGTGGGTTGCCCCAACCTCTAATGAAAGCCAGAAATCTGGATTCCAGGAGAATTACATACAATTCTGTCACAGTTTCCTCTTTTGGATCATGATCTTGTTATAGAATCTTTGATCAAAAAAAGCTCAATAAACAGTAATTGGGTACCACCTGGTTTTTAAGATCTCGGGCACCATACAGCAAATCAGGAGGTAAAACAGAAACACTACGATAATATTAGGCCAATTATCTGAAATAACCAATGAAACCATGACCCTAAGGTCTTTGAAACAAGGAAACAAAACTCATGAGGTGTCTGTTTACATATAAACAACATCAGTAACAGCTTTGAGTGTTCTTCAGCAGCAACTATGTTCTGCCAAACCTAAAATTGCTATCCTAATTCGTAAAATCATAGCTCAAATTTCAGACACTCTTCTGGTTATGATATTTATAACTTGGTTAAGTTTACCAAGAGAAACTTCTAATTCAAGAGCTACAATAGTTAAACCCACTAGTTAGATAATTTAGGAAAAAGGAGGAATATGGTTTCTTATATCTAGAAAATAGGACTTTAAAGCATTTCTTATTTCCAGAAAGAAAGACCTTAAAATGTCAGCAATATTCCCACATAAAACCCATAGTATCATTTCATTTACTCAGTCTTATTTTTTTTTATGTAGTTAACTTTTGTTTCATGTGATACTGGATCAACTACAGTCTGTGAGCCCACTAGCATCTGCATAAGAGTTCTGGAAATATTGAGTCTAGTCACAGTCCCTTTCATAAGTCCAATACAGTCCATCTTTTTTGTTGAGATATTTTGGTCAAATGTTTTCAGAAAACCAGCAAAGTAAAAACTTATCTGCAGAGGACAAAACATGGTCATGATTAATTTATAAACATAGTTTTTAATGGTGAAAGACCTAGACATTAATTACAAGCATAAGGTAAAGGCCAAATAAAATCAGTTAAAAAGCTTTAGATAAAAATGTTTCTGATAATAAACATTAACCATATTTTTAAAGAACTTCAGGGGTAACACATAACAATTCCAAGACACAACACCATGCTGTCAGGCTATACCAAGAACATATCAAGATTATCAAGTCTCTAAATATCTGAATAGTAATAAAAATAACTTTATAGGTAAATGCTGTGAATTCTTCAATTAATCCGTTGGTTTTGATGTTGCTAGATTCAAAAAATAAAGTTTCAAGCAAGTTAGCAATCATTTGCTCCTAATATTAGGCAAAAACACAAGAGGAAATACTAACATATAAATTTTAACCCAAGGAGAATCAGGCATGTCTCATGATTTTAACAACATGTTCCATGTAATTTATATCATGTTAAATAAAACTTTTTAGCATTATTTCTTTATAAAATTTTTTTTTGTGGCTTTCAAACTTGTTTATCATAAGTTACCAAGAAACAATACTTTAGTTATTTAACCAAAGATTTTAAAATAAAAACTTTAGATTTTTTTTTTTCTTAAAGCCATGTGGCTTGGTTTCTGACTCAGGAATCTTATTCTAATCAGAGACTGCACCTTTCTTTTTGAAGCAGATTATACAAAGATGAGATTAACTCTTTAACTCCATAATCAAAGAAAATTTTGCTATTTTAACAGAGAGAAACCTAATTCTTTGCTTTATATGCTATTCAGCATTAAAGCTCTTAATAATCTCATAAATTAAACCATTAAACTTCAGGCAGATAAAACTTTTGACCATATCAAATAAATTTATTTTTAATAAACCTCTTAAACATTCTTTGTTGCATACCTTATAGTACTTCCCTTTAAAATGGCAAAAATGAACTTACTCATTAGTTGAATCACATATACACATATGTATCCGTATCCTTTCTCTTGTGGCATAAAAAACAAAAAGCATATAAGCTTAAATTATGATGAATATATATTAACTCAATTTAACATCAATAAGTTACCTAAAAGGTCTTAGAAATTATTTTAAGCCTGTATACCATAAAACATAACTAATTGAAATAAAGTTGCTTTAATTATTTCAAATTTTCTTTCAACTTTTACTATTTCTTATATTTTTCCAGTCTAATTTTATCAACTGGCTTTGGAAATCACAATCTCTGTTCAACTGGCTAATTCATTGATACGAATATAACCTTAAGTCTCTGGCTACTGTTGGAAACATTTCTCCAGTCCATTTCAGGCTTGTCTCATTGTGATTTCTATTTGACCTTGGTGGCTGAGGGCTGGGGGCTGAGGAGGCCTGATCTTGCCCCACCCTTACTTACATTTTAACTCAGGGTAGAAGACAAGTTTAGCCCATTCTGATTAATTTACATATGTTTAAATTGGCAGAGGCATTTTGAAAGGCTGTTTACCCAGTAAATACCAAAACTCTAGCAATTTTGTAAATTAATTCAATTCTTAGCTAGGGAGACTGGGGGCTGGAGGGAGTCATCCCAATTCATTTACTTATGTTTAAGTTCACCTAGACATTTTGAAAGGCAAAAGATAACGATTTCTCTTTTGCTGTTCTGGAACTGCTACTTTTCCTTTAAGACAAAATTATCTTTTTCCTTTAAACCATCTAGAGCAAAAGATGATCAATTGCTCAGTAAACAGCTCAATCAATAAATTCTCAGGAGTCTCTATAAGTATGTCCTAATTTAATCTGAATTTCTTTTCACCGATTAATTTCTATGTAACACGCACAAATTACACATAAGACACAGACAGAGGTGACTGAGATTATCTTGCAGTCTCAACCTGCCAGACAGTCTCAGTCACACATAAGACAAACAGAGAGCACTCAGACCAGACAAGTCAGGGACAAGGGAAAAGGGGGAACAAGGATGATCCCAGTGAGGTCCAACACATTACTAGGAATATCTGAGTCTCCACTTGGTCTTCCAGATACCTCTCATCCCCAACACCAGATGGAAGGGCTTCAATCTCTCAATCTAAACAGAGGCCTCTACATCCATTCCCCCAGAAACAGGGTGCACCATCTAGAGACAGACAATATCCAGACACACAAAAATGATGGCTGAAACAAGTGGCTGGGCAAAAGGCCAGCTTGAGAGGAAAGGAAAGAGGAGAAAAAGGGATGGGCTGCAGTTTCTGTCAGAGTGCACTACCAGCAGACCAGAAATTCCCTACTCCCTGGGGTCAAAAAGAAGGCATCCCTTGGTCCCTAGGGTCAGAAGACCCATCACACTGGGGACCTTCCATTGACCTTTCAGTAGTAATTCTGGTGTGGAGCCCCTAGTCCCTGAGGTTAAAGAAGACATCCCTTGGTCCCTAGGGTCAGAAAAACCCATCACACTGGGGACCCCTCACCCTTCACTAGTGACCCCGGCCCCCATAGTACTAGACACCTGTCTGTGGGGGACTCACAGGTGGCCTTACCCAGGCAAGCGACTCTTATCCGCCACTCAGATTTTTATTGAGTTCTCGTTATTGTGCTTCACGTTTCCAAGGAAAAATGGACAGAAAAACAGAAAGTTTGCTCAGGAGGAAAATGAAACTAAGGTCGGGCCGCAAGGAGTAAGAGGGAGAAGTCCTTACCAAGCAAAGATATGAAAGAAGTCAGCCTCGGCAGCTGCTTCGTTCGTCCATCCGCCAGGGTCAGGCAATGCTCAACTCCACACTGCCTCTGGTCCGAGAACGAGACGCAGAGGATCCCTCGTGCCTCCTGGAATCTCCTGGCTGGCTCACCAAAATTGTTACCGGAATAAGGTTCTTACCTTTCACTGGTCAAGAATGAGCAGGTAAGGCACATAGAGTTTTCCACACAAGCAAAGCTTTATTGAAGAGGCTTGCAAGCAGAGACAAGGAGGGCCTAAGCAATGCTTACCCCCACAGAACAAAGGACTTGCCTGGGCTTTTAAAAATTCTTGGGTGGGAAAAGATTCATGTTTATTCACAGGCGTAGGCAGGGATATGTTAACTGCAGTGTGCAGGCAGCAGCTTTCAAAGGTGGCTCCTGTCCCGGAGGCCTCTGGGATTCATAGCAGGACTTATTATGGGGTGTCACAACAGTGCTGTCTCTCACTCCTCCACTGGCTGTGGCTGTAACCCCTCACTGCCCCTAGTGGAAGGTCACAGGTAGATGTTCTGCACATGGTTTTCTCCAGCTGCTTCTGAGAGACAACTTTAAAGAAGTTTGTGGGCTATTTTCTGATACCCTGCCCCATTGTTCTAGGGAATGGCTTTGTTTCTGTGCCCTGGCCCATTTCCTGTACTTTGTTTGCAGATTTAGGGGCCCTCTGTTTCCCGTCTTATCACTACTCTCTTGAAAGCCTGCATATTGTTTCAGGCCTCCATCTTAAATAAAAATAGTGAGGCATTAAATCATTGTTTCGTTGTTGTTGTTGTTAGGTGCCATGGAGTCAGTTCTGACTCATAGTGACCCTATGTACAACAGAATGAAATTGCCTGGTCTGGCACCATTCCCACAATCATGGCTCTGTTTGAGTCCATTGTTTCAGCCACTGTGTTAATTCATCTCTTTGAGGGTCTTCCTCTTTTTCGCTGACCCTCTGCTTTACCAAGCATGATGTCCTTTTCCAGGGACTGGTCCCTCCTGATGATGTGTCTAAAGCACGTGAGATGAAATCTTACCACTCTCACTTCTAAGGAGCATTCTGACTGTACTTCTTCCAAGATGGCTTTGTTCATCCTTCTGGCCCCTACAAAAACCAAACCCATTGGTGCTGAGTCCATTCTGACTCAGAGTGGCCCTATAGGACAGAGTAGAACTGCCTCATAGGGTTTCCAAGGAGCAGCTGGTAGATTCGAACTACCGACCTTTTGGTTAGCAGTCTGAGCTCTTAACCGTTGCACTACCAGTTCTTCTGGCAGTCCATGATATATTCAATATTCTTCCCCAACACCATAATTCAAAGGTATCAAGTCCTCCTCAGTCTTCTTTATTTATTGTCCAGCTTTCACATGCATATGAGGCAACTGAAAATACTATGGCTTGGGTCAGGCACATCTCAGTCCTTAAAGTGACATCTTTGCTTTTTTACTCTTTAAAGAGGTCTTTTGCAGCAGATTTGCCCAATGCAATATTTCTTTTGATTTCTTTACTGTTGCTTCCATGGATGTTGATTGTGGGTCCAAGAAAAATGAAATCCTTGACAACTTCAGTCTTTTCTCCATTTATTATGATGTTGCTTACTGGTCCAGTTGTGAGGATTTTTGTTTTCTTTATGTTGGGGTGCAATCCATACTGAAGGCTGTAGTCTTTGATCTTCATCACTGAGTGCTTCAAGTCCTCTTTACTTTCGTGAGCAAGTTTTTGTCATTTGCATGTCACAGGTTACAAAATACTGTATCTTAGAGGGGTTTCTCCTGCTTGGCTGATGTCTAAAAACTTTGTGTGTGTGTATAACTGTAATACATGCAAATGAAAATGATAAAAAATTCCACATTTTAAAAAAATATATCCCTCTCCCAGTTCTTCTCCGCAGAATTTAACCAATATTATCAGTTCTGTTTCTTGGGTCCCCTGGTAGATAGTCCACACATTTACAAGAGTATTTTTCTACAAACTTTAGCATTTTTCTTCTGCGCTTTGCTTTTTTTAGTACTGTACCCTGAAGATCTTTCTACATAGATCTAAGTTGTTCATTTTAATTGCAGTCACTTAACTCCAACCTGGAAGCATTGGTGGTTGGTTCACTGGTAGAATTCTTGCCTTCTATCCAGGAAAACCCAGGTTTGATTCCCTCAGACACAGCCAAGAGCTTCCAGACTAACATGGACTAGGAAGAAGGGCCTGGCTAACAACAACAACAACAACAGCTTGACTCCAGGAACAGGGAGGAGGAAGAGAAGTCCACACCAGCTTTTTCTGGTTCTGTCCCTAATTAAGGGGCTTCCAACTGCTGTCCATGTCATCCGCATGCGTATCAGAGTAGAACTGTGCTCCACAGGATTTTCAAGAGCTGATTTATCAGAAGTAATCATCAGGCCTTTCTTCCAAGGTGCCTCTGAGTGAACCTGAACCTCCAACCTTTTGGTTATCAGCTGAGCATGTTTACGGTTTACACCATCCAAGGACTCCCAAGTTAGGGGCAAATGGGAAAAAAAGCTAGGTGAGGTAGGGCTTCTCTTTCGCAGATGAAGTATAGCAGGTGACACCTTTTCCCAGGTTGTCAGGGACTGCCTGTCAACTATGCATTGAGGTCCTCCTGAGCGGAGGTATCAAGAGTCCGAGTGGTCTGAGTTCGCAGGGGAGAGCTAGGTGAGTCTGTGTCAGTGTCTGCTCAGGACTCCTAGTGATTAGAACACAAGTACCAGCAATGAACACAAACAAGCAACTATTATTTCTCTATAGGTTGTGATTGCATTATCGCAAAATTGGTTTCTTCTATTTTTTATTTTAAATGAAATACAGTAGGCTTTTGGGTATATTGGCCTAACTGTGGGCTAGTGAAAATGATCTAAAAACCATTTTTAAGATCTTTTCCATGGAAAAATATTTTTGTAGTTTCAAAAGACCAAGTAATTCACTGAAGAATTATGTTGTAACCCAAAGCATGGGTAAGAGAAAGTGGTAGTAGAGGGAACAGTTACCAAAGGGATAATCATTTGAATATGAGAGTGGAGACATCATTTTACTTTATTCTTACCATTAATACAATCTAGAAATTTCAAATTGCACACAGCTAGGTAGAAATACTTTGGATTGTGGGTATTTTAGGTTATAGTCAAATGAAAGGATTAGTCACTGATAAATCAAACAGTGAATCCCACCTTTTTGTATCAATAACATACATCCCTACTGTTTTCTTTTTTGTTCTGCTTTGGTAAGCAATTCTAGCCCTTCTTTTGGGGTATCCATTTCCCTGAAAGGTTGATCTCTTCCTAAATTGATAGCCTAAGAAAGCATTTAGCTTTTTTTGTATAACCTCAGAACCACTCGTGGCATTTGTTTGTATCATGTGAAGTTAACCAACTTTAAAAGCCAGCTGAAGGCTTCCTTAAATTCAAAAGAGAGAGGTTCAACCACCCTTCTAATTTAAAAGGTATTGGCAACCCAGAAGCAGTTCTGGGTGCAAAAGAAATTTTTCACACTTTAAAGCCACTACAGAATCAAAGAATGGGTTTATCAAAACAACACAACCACAATAAAACCAAAACCCAAAATTATCTTTGTTTCTTCTCAAAAAAGGAAACCTGCAAAGAAGTGGCCCTCAGAAGTGACCCCCAGCGGGCATGTTCTCATCAGCAAAATTATGATGGTAGTTCATGCTAGAAGGCTTACATGACTTCAGCCTGATATGAATGTGGCTGAACTATGTTCACACAGGGTTTGTTTTTAGTAGTTTGCTTGTTTTTAGAGAAATAACTGCCTGAGATGAGGATATTTGTAAAAATCCCTTCCTGAAATGTCTAGTAACCTTTCACTGAATAATTAAAGTTATACTACATTCTTGTAACAGTAAAGATATTTAATTAGCAAGGAATGATGTTCATTTTTTCTATAAACGGTATTATTAATCTATTTTTTAAAACTATTACCTCGAATAAAAACTAGTACAATCTATAAACTGTAAAATAATCTCTTCATCTAAAACTGTTTTAATGTTTTCAAACACTAATAAAATAAAGCATATATTACAAATTACTTTGCCTAATTTAGATACTGTTGTTGTTAGGTGCCATTCAGTCAATTCTAACTTATAGCAATCCCATCCAAACAGAATGAAACACTGCCCGGTCCTGTAACATCCTCACAATCCTTGCTATATTTGAGCCCATTGTTGCAGCCACTATGTGAGTCCATCTCAGTGAGGGTCTTCCTCTTTTTTGATGACCCTCTACTTTACCAAGCATGATATTCTTCTCCAGGGACTGGTCCCTCCTGATAAGACATCTACAGTATGTGAGAATAAAGTCTTGCCATCCTCTCTTCCAAGGAGCAGTCTTTCTGTACTTCTTCCAAGACAGATTTGTTCCTTCTTCTGGCAGACCATGGTCTATTCAATATTCTTCACCAACACCATAATTCGGAGGCATCAGTTCTTCTTTGGTCTTCTTTATTTATTGACCAGCTTTAGCATGCATACGAGGCAGTTGAAAATGCCATCGCTTGGGTCGGGTGCACCTTAGTCCTCAAAGTGACATCTTTGCTTTTTAACACTTTAAAGAGGTCTTTTGCAGATTTGCCCAATGCAGTTTAGGTATTAGTGATTTAAAATAGCTTCTTTTAAAAATTTTCTCCGAGGATCTTTGGAAGACTCAAATTAGAATTACAAAAAGAAATAGGCACATTTCTTTTTGACTTGGGCCCTATATGTTTTCTGGGCCTTTTGTCAGTTTTCACTAAGATAGGGAAGTCAACATTGTGAACATCTGTTCCTCCATTACCTGACAATGGAAACAAGCAAGAGCAGGTAACTCTAGCTACTGCCAAGGCTTTAGGGAACAGACACTTTTCAAGTGTACATTCTTGGCTGTTTCTCAACTTCCACAAGCCATTTTCATTTTTAAAGTCCATTATTTCTAACCAGTTGTCAGAGGTAGAAAACCATTACTGAGATTAAGTTTTGATCTAGAATGGAAGACTTATTCAAAGTCTCATTTTGAATCATATAGTAAACCAAGGAGAAGTCCTGGGGCATAACGGTTAAGCACTTGACTGCTGCTTAACCGAGAGGTTGGTGGTTTGAGCCCACCCAGAGGCTCCCAGGGAGAAAGACCTGGCAATAGGTTTCTATAAAGATTAAAACCCATTGCCATAAGTTGATTCCGACAGCCAAGAAAACATTATGGGGCAGTTCCACTCTGTCACATGGTGGGGTCACTATGAGTCAAAATCAACTCGGCAGGCGTCCAACGACAATGACAGTAAGTCATTTAAGAGAAGTTGGGAAAATTGAAGTAATCTATAACAACAACAACAACAAAAAATCCCAACCAAATCCACTGCCATGGAATCGATTCCGACTCATAGTGGCCCTATAGGACAGAGTAGAGCTGCCCAATAGAGTTTCCAAGGAGCACCTGGCGAGTCAAACTGCCGACCTCTTGGTTAGCATCCGTAGCACTCAACCACTCAGCCACCAGGGTTTCTAAGTAATCTATAGTACCTTGAATTTTAACAATTACTGCATTTTTCTCAATTAGTGCTATTAATAATACATATTTATATAGGCTTTTGCAGTTTATAAAGCATTTCATATACTTTACTTGATTTAATTTTAAAGATTAGAGATGAGAGACTCCAATTCTGCTAGCATCATTTTATTGTACGAGTTTATTGATATAAACAGATTTCTTATCACCACCTGCTCTAATGTTCTTTAGCTGAAAAAAGATACTCTGGCTGTCTCTGTTCCTGAAAAAAAAAAAACAAATGTTGATGATTAACTCACGATTGCAACCTTTACAGGAATCTGCCTCCCTTATAGATGATGCAGCCTTCACTGTGGTTACTGTTCCTGATTATATCTAACTCTGAGGGTTCAAAACTTAACCCCACGTGCTGAGCTTCTTTATCACTAGGAATGCAGAAAGCACGAATACAATTTTATTGCTGGGAAAACCCATAAACACGAAACTATCCTGAGGTCAAGGACAGAATTCAGACAAATGAGTGGCTTCTTTTCATCATCATTTAAAATCTGTGGGAAGTTTCCCAAACCGTGAAGTAGGCTAGTATGACCTCAGTCACATCAAGCTGTGTCCATCGTCAATCCTTTTCTCCTGGTACAGGGCCTGGCTCCTATTCTCCTCTACGCACCTATTGTCTTCAGGCTCCCTCCACCCTTGTTGTCAGCTGCCATCAGTTGATTCTGACTCACGTGTGCGGAGTAGAACTGCTCCATAGGGCCTTCTGCAGAAGTGGATGTCAAGACTTTCTTCTGAGGTGCTGCTGAGTGGATTCAAACCACCAACCTTTAGGTTAGCGGTCCAGTGCAAACCGTTTGTACCACCCAGGGGCCTCCCTCCACCCTTAGTCATTCCAAACGTCCCTGAAGCAGAAAATACGATCATTTCATTTACACTAATCTGTAAAGAGCACCTGGGAGGTTATGTGTTTCCAATTTCACCACGTAGGAAGAAACCAGTCTTTACTTGTGGAACCCCAGACCTGTGGTGAGGACGCCCTTCAGCTATGGGACAGAAGAAGGGGGCCCTGGACTGCTCTGCTGTAAGGCAAGGGCGTCACGGGCAGCAGGTTGATTAGAAGCTCTAAAAAAAAAAAAAAGCTCTGGAGCAGGTAAATCCTGCCTCTGCTCTTGCTTGCTGGTCATTTCGGCACTCCCTGGGACTCAATCTACTAACTTGTCAGGAGGACCCACCCTCCGGACTGTGAGGATTAAATGAGAAAATGCACGCCATGCACCTGGCTTGCATGGTACCCTCTGAAGTCAGGTAAAGGTTAGTGCAACTCCCCCGCTGCCCCTGTCCGCGCCGAAGAGCAACACTTGTTGTGGGGGGTGGGGAAGGGTAACCCTTAAATGTTGAAATGATCCTGTTCCCTAATTTTCAAAATCTAGCTCTCATATCACATCCTCTCCAGAGGCGCCACTTATTTTGGGCGGCGCAGTTCCTAGTAGGACTTTTTGTCTGAAAAACGTCACCGGCTGCGGTGCCCGGCTGCGGTGCCCGGCTGCAAGGGGAAGGGGCGGGCCGGGGGGGGGGGGGGGCGGAGCCTGGCTTTATAAAGGCTCCCGGCCGCGCCCTCGGCCAGCCAGGAGACCTGACAGCGCGCGCGCAGGAGGGTCAGGCCCTCGCGCCCGCGCCCGCCGGCTTGGCTGGGTCTGCGCGCCGCACCCCCTCCGCCGGAACCTGGTTTAACTGTGTCTTTTTCTAAGGTTTTCCTCCTGCTGTTTTTGGTTTTAAAACTCCTTTTGCAAGACCTGTACCTTTAAGAAGTATTGATTCTGCAGAACAGCTTGGCTTAACCTCAGGTGGTACCAGGTTCCCGGGGAGGAGCTGTCGCCCGGCGGGCGGGCGCCTTCGCCGAGTCAGCTGCGGAACCCGGGCGGTGGGCGGTGACCGTCCTCCCGACGCCGCGCCTGCTCCCGGTCGTCTCCGTTAGCCTCGTTCCGAGCCCGGAAGGCGAAGCCTTTTGGTGAAGTTCGCGGACTCATGGGCTCCCAGGTACGTGTCGGGCGTCGGTCTCCGGGGATGACATGAAGAGCCTTTTGTTTGTCGCCCAAAGAAGGAGGTTTTGTCAAGGAGTTTTCAGGGTGCTGTCTAGAGTGTACCCCCCCGCTGCTCCTGCTGGCTTGGCTTAGAGGCAGACGCTCGAGATAGGTTGTACAAATCATGTTCAGCATGATCTCAACTTTATAAAATATATGAATATTTATAAATGCAAGGAGGGGGACTAAAGGCAATATAGGAGGTGGGGTTCTTTGTACTTTTTGCAAAGATTTTTCTCTAGTCAGAAAAGAATTTCATTTATGAAGTATAGTTCACAGAGCAGTTGGCGCGTGAACCCCTCTCGCCGTCCCCACCGACCCACAATGTCGCGGGCCGAGGCCTTTCTGCGGGTCCCGGGCTCCGTGGAGCGCCGAGTTCCTCAGCAGAGGGTTCTAAACTCGCCTGGGCCACGGCCTGCCTTCTCTGCTTCAGTCTAGTTCACAAGGGCGGAAAAAAAAAAAATCCATTGTGTTCTGGGACTTTCCCCGCTCTTAAATTGAAAGGAAGAATTTCCCAAATTCCTGTGGAATTTCTGAAATCCACTCCGAACCTCAGGCGGATATCCGCAGCCGCGAGAGATCAGGGCTGTGCAGGTTTGATTAAGTACAGGCCAGTTGGAGGCACAGAGGGAGGAAGAAGACAGCGTGACTGAAAAAAACAAGAACAAAAAACTGCTTTTCTTAGGCTTTCCTCCAGCAGTTTTTGGTTTTCACCGCGTCTGCTCTTGCTCGATGGTCATTTCGGCGCTCTCTGGGACTCAATTTACTACCCTGGCAGGGACCTACTCTCCAGACTGTTTTTACAGGACCTGTTCCCTGTAGTAAGTTGGTGCTGCGGGACAGCTCCGCTTAACGGTACAGTTCACAGATGTCTTCAGTGCCACATTGTAGGGTGTTTGATGACCGTTAGGCGTTGGGGACAGAAGGACAAATTTGTTTTTGCTGTGCTTCCAAGTTTCTCTTCCGCTCCTGTTGCTCAGTGTTTGGTGTTTGTCAGGGAGAAGAGCCTTTGATAAAACTGAAAACTTTCTCCTTGCCACTACCCAAAGATATATTCTCTCTTGAGAATATCAATAGGGTGAATTTGTGGAGGGTATGTGTGTGTGAAAATAACAATTTTAGGGGGATACCGGGTAACCTTCCTTAATACATCAGCCAGGACAAAACAACTTTATTACAATCAATCTTGTTTTTTTTTTCTTTAAAAAGAAAAAAAAAAAACTCATAAAGCATGAGAAACTTTGTGGACATGCATTATCACCCATGGGCACCAAACTTTCTGTTAACTAGTTGGACACCTGCTACTTATGGCAAAAGTATCTCTGTATATCTTTTTGTTCATGACGGTTGAAAGCTGCATACCCTTCTGTGGGGGAGGGGGCGGGGAGGAGTTGGGGAGTATATCCCTTCATTGTCCTTGCAGGACCTTGGCAGGAGTGGTGAGAAAGGGAAGGAAAAGGGGCAAGTGTACACATACACACACACCACCTCTCTCTCTATATATATCTACTGTTCTCTTGTAGAGGAGTCAGAAGCCTCCTCCTAAATTTAACTCTTCTCACATTTTTTTTTTTCACATTTAAGACTCCCAGCTCCCAGGTAACTGTATACTTCCTGACACCTAGGGTGTATTATATTAACTCTTTTCTCATGCTCAACAATGCAGCGCCCATGCCTTCTGTATTATGCTGTTGAAGATAAAGTTCCTGACAGCAAAGCTTGTTTTTATTTTTTCTGCAGTACCTGAGTTAACACAGGCATCACTGCATGTTAGACATCATCACAGTGTTTTAACATTTGATAGCCAGAGTTTACCACTATGATACTTTGCTAATCTCCAGCTCCATTTAACTCCATAAAAATTAGGTGGTTTGTGATTTTGTAGAGAACATATTTGTTAGATATTTTTAAGTAGATATTTAAGTGCACATGGTATAAAATTCCAAAGGTACAGCATGTACAGTGAAAAGTAAGGCTCCTTGCCACCCCGAGCCCTGGCCCCAGTTTTCCTCTTTAGAGGTAAGCACTATTACCGCTGGTGTTTTCTGTTTCTTTGATGACTTATGTCTAAGATTTAAAAAAGATATTTTTGAGCACCTACATAGCAGTGACTGAAAAAAAAAATCCACCAATTTTAAGTTGACTCTCTTAGTTTTTTGTTAGTTTCTTTTTTTTTTTTTCTGACCACTCTATATTTTAGGGATTCAAGCCACTTTGTTAAGGGACCTTGTGGCTCTGAGGATTAACAAACAGATTAGTTTATAAACTCCTTGAGGTCACAGATCATAATTTATTCAGCTTTAGAGTACCAAAACAGCCTGTCACAATTACTAGTGAGTACTCAGTCTATGCTAGTATTTATATACCTAAGCTTAAGAGTAACATTCAAAGTAACTTGGTGCTGCAGAGCCTGTCTTTCTTATGATTAGACAATGACAAGTTAGGACCAATGGCATCTTTTCCTCTCCAGCACTAGATTCTAGGTTAGTGTCTTGCTGGTTTCAGCACACACACCTGTGTACCCCTTTCTTTAGGGTTAACTGCTGTGGTTTGTGAGCCAGGGAGGCAGTGTTTGTAGTGGTTAAGAGTTTTCATAGGGCATTCAAGCTCTGTTTGAATCCTGCCTCTGGGGCTGGATTTGTGGCTTGGGCTAGTTCTTTAAAGACAATAGTGTGTGATGAGCTGAGCACTGTGCCTGGAGCATGAAAGGTTCATATTAAATAGTAGCCCTTCTGAGTGTCAGGGGCTGCTGTTGTTACATACCTTCATAAGACAAAACCAAAAGCCCAACCCATTGCTCTCGAGTTGATTCTGACTCATAGCGACCCTATGTAACAGAGTAGAACTGCCCCATAGGGTTTCCAAGGAGCAGCTGGTGGATTCAAACTGCAGACCTTTTGGTTAGTAGCCAAGCTCTTAACTACCGTCCCACCAGGGCTCCAAAAGATAGGTAGATGCATTCGTCAGCTCAGGCTCAGTTATGGTGAAATAGCAAATGATCTTAAAAATCTCATGGCTTACAGCAAGAACACACTCATGTTACATGTTTTTTATGGTCTGGTTTTGGCACGTCCATCTGGGACACAGGGTGAACTCGCTTTGGAGATTGGTAATGTTGTGGCAGGAGCCCTGGTTGTGTGGTGGTTAAAGTACCCAGCTGCTAACCAAAAGGCTGGTGGGTCGAACCCACCAGCTGCTCCACAGGAAAAAGATGTGGCAGTCTGCTTCTGTAAAGATTTACAGCCTTAGAAACCCAATGGGGGCAGTTCTGTTCTGTCCTATAGGGTGACTATGTGTCTGAATTCACTGGACAGCAACAGGCTTTTTTTTTTTTTTTTTTTTTAATGTTGTGGCAGAGGAAAAGATAGATGGAGAAACTTTGTGGTGCTTTAAAGCTTCTGCTTGGCAGTGAGACATACAACTTCCATTCACATTTCACTGATATAGCTGTCAGTAGAGTGGGAAGTATCATTTTTCCGCAGAGGCAGAGCCGGTTGGGATAGGCCTGGTAGGGAGAGTCAGCAAATATGTTGATAGTAATAGTCTACCACAGTGTTTATTGGAGGGGCCATAATTGTGACCTCTGCTTTGTAGTTTCCCCCAGAGATACATCAGACCCTGAGCATTGATACTAAGACACTTACCAGGTACTAGTTTATAAACCAGAGTGCCAGTTTATTGCTCTGTAATGGATATTATCTGCCCTGGGTACTAAGCATAAGCACCTGTAGAGGGCACACGTTTTTTGGTGGTTGATTTACTCAAAAGCTAATCAAATAAAAGATTAAAAAAAAAAAAAGTTGGATGTTACCAAAAGACTATTTATATCCAGACTATACAGTGGTTTTTGATTCTGTTCTCCTTTGGGAACTATTACTGTCCAGAGTCCAAGAATAAACTAGAATTATGGCAGCATCTCCTAGGTAGGACTGGAGATCACTAACAGATTCTTGCTCTTCCTTTATAGCTTATTTGCTTGTTAACAGCTAATTATATCATCTCATGACTTGTTATAATTATTCCTTTTTATGCTACCTGCATCTTGAACAATGAGAATCTTTAGTATCATAATTAAAATGTCTTTAAATCACAGTGTAGGATGGATTAACTAATGGACCAATTATGTGTTAATTCTTGCTGGCTTTTTTTTGGATTCATAGTCCTTTTTACCACCCTGGTCCAAGATTTTGAGGGTGTATCTTACTTTTTTTGGCTGGGCATCTGTTGTCTGCTTGAGTAATGCAATGTAATGTAATAGTTAAAAAAAAAAAAATTGGCAATAAATTTAAAATAAAAGATATATTCCCAAATCAATAAAAAGCAATAAAAAGGAGATTTTGCTTAGCCGTGTTACTTGTTACGCAACCAAATAAACTGAGAGTTTAATTTTTAGCAGCATAAATTTACAAAATAGAAGGAAAGAAAAGATTGTATTTTAAAAATCAATAGCAGCAAAGGGCAGAAAGGGAAGGAAGGCTTTCAGGTTTTTTTTTTTTTTTTTTAAACTGGCATAATTTTGATAGCAATATCTGATGTAGATGGCACACACACAAAAATAAAACTACAAATCAGCCTCACTTAAGACTACTGACACAAAAATCCTAAATATAGTACAAGCAGATAGAGCCCAGCAGCACAAGCAACTGAGGGTCACTCAAAGAATGCGGGGACACTCAGTATCACTGTATCTATTGGTGTGATTTATCGCCCCAATAGAATAAAGGAGTTCTATGGAGCCCTGGTGGCACAGTGGTTAAGCACTCGGCTGCCCACCAGAAGGTCAGCAGTTTGAATCTACCAGCCGCTCTTTGGAAACACTACAGGGCAGTTCCACTCTATCCTATAGGATTGTTATGAGTCAGAATCAACTCAGTGGCAACGGGTTTGGTTTTGGTTTCTGCAGCTGTTGAAGAATAAGATATATGTATAAATAAGGGGGAAAATCTCCAGTATGCAATTGAAAAACTCTAGATCCAGAAGTAAATACAGTATGTTTCTATTGTGTGAGAAAAATGTTTCTATTGTGTAGAAAGTCTGTTGGTGTATGTCTGTGAGCACACACATAGTTATGCATGCTATGTAAAGAAACTTTCTCTAAGGATAAAAGCAACTTTTATTGAGAAGAGCAAGGAGTTAAGGTGGGAGGAAGACACTTTTTTTTTTACTGTGAATTTTTTTAGCATGTGCATATGTCTTTAAATAGTTTTAAAATGGAATTTCCGTGTCTTAAAATAACCTCACAAAATTTTAGTAACTAATTCTCCTATCCTGTTATATGACTTTAAATACTCTGCTGATTATTAAAGAAAAATTTAGTGAGGTGTAGGTGGAGGGCACCACGGAGCCTTCAGCTCTAGACGAATGTGGTTACTAGCAGTTAGATTGTGCTATTTATGGTTAATGACAGTATGTCCATCCAGCCATTAGGACCCATTGACAAAAATAAATCATTCCAGCGCTATTGCAGACTTTGATACTTAGAATTACCTCATGGAGAGTTATATATGTGTGTATGTCTAATATCTATATTTTATAATTATAAATTAAAATAACCATGTAAAATTTTACTATTTTAATCATTTACCTAATAGAAAGTAAATGACAATATAAGGGATAATCTTTACATTTATTTGTTTATAACTTTTAATATTTCTTTAATGAGGATGGCGTAGGACCAGGCAGTGTTTCGTTCTGTTGTAGGTAGGATTGCTATGAGTCGGAACCGACTCGACAGCACCTAACAACAGCAACAATTCATATCTAATTATAATACAGTTAGTAAACTGTAAGTTTTCTTTATGCGTATATCCTGTAAGGGTATTCAAATCAGAGGGGATTTTTTCTTCCTGATTTTCTTTTTAAAATACAGCTGCTGTATTTCTTCTGGGTCCCGTTCACTCTATTTAATTGAGAAAGAAACAGGTCTTTTTTTGCTTCCCTAAAATTGCTTTATTATGATATCTTTAACTCTTCAGCAGCCGTTCCTTGTTATTGTCCAGATTATATGTATGCTTTTATAAACTAGAAATGAAAAATTAAAAAAAAAATCAAAAGGGCTATACATCAGTTCTCATCGTTGTTGTTAGTTGCTGTTGAATTGATTCTGACTCTTGGCGACCCCACCTGTGCAGAGAAGAAGGCTGTGACCTTTCGGAAGCAGATTGCTAGGCCTGTCTTCCGAGGCACCTCAAGTGGGCTCAAAACACCAGACTTGAGGCTAGTAGTCAAGCACCACTGCTGTTTGCACCACCCAGGACTTGTTGTAAAACTTCATATATCTACTAGTTACTTGAAAGTATTTTATGTGTTATCTTCTTAAAGTCTAAATAAATCATCTGTCAGAAGATTTTCATCAAAATATTAGAATCAAAAGATCTCAGTGCCCAAAGTGTGAGAGTGAATTACCTGGTTGAGACTAACTTGGTGGTTTCATTGTTGCAGGTGGGTCCGATTCCGGTGCATGTCATGGCCGGTTTTGAAGATGATGACACAGAAGAGACAGTAACTTGTCTCCGGATGACCCTTTACCATCCTGCCCAGATGCAAGGTGGAATATTTCAATCAATAAGATTTTATAACCGGGAGAAACTGCCCTCCGGTGAAGTGGTGAAATTTGGCCGAAACACCAGCATCTGTCGTTATATCTTTCAAGACAAACAGGTTTCCCGAGTTCAGTTTGCTCTGCAGCTGTTTAAAGATTTCAATAGCTCAGTTCTGTCTTTTGAAATTAAAAATATGAGTAAGAAGGCAAGTCTGATTGTGGACAACCAAGAGCTGGGCTACCTAAACAAAGCGAAGCTGCCGTACAGGTGCATGGTCAGATTCGGTGACTATCAGTTCCTCATGGAGAAGGAAGATGGCGAGTCATTGGATTTTTTCGAGACTCAATTTATTTTGTCTCCAAGGCCACTGTTACAAGAAAACATCCTTGCAGTGATGAGTCCTGTACCTGAGAATGGCCATTTTACCACCCGAAGCACTTCTCCTACAGAAATGGATGAAAATGAATCATGAACACAGAGGGCTAAGAGAATCGCGGAGGCCGAAGAGCCCTGTAGACACTTTGTAGACACTCTCTTTATTCAGAGTTTATTAGTGTAGTAGGGAAAGCCTCAAACTCCCTGTTATGCTGGCAGATCTAGGATTTGCTATATCATTTTGAAGTCTGTGAATTGTGTTAGTCAATAACTTAGTCACCTGTTGCATTCCAGACCTGTGAAGAATTACTTTAAGTGTACAGCTGTGAGGGCTAATGTACAAAATCTCCTTTGTGATGAAGGAATTGTATTCTTTTTTTTATCCTTGATTATAGCTCTGTGGTTTAGTTTCGTAAGAAACCACACCTTGGTTTGGTCATGTAATTTTAACCCTTTGTTTTCATATAAAAACAGCAGGCCTTTGTTTTCAAGGTCAAGACTCTGAGAAGGTCGTTACTGGTGTTTGCAGCCTGTTGGTTATTGTAGTGCCAGGGTACTGGAACACAGCGTGATGCATTCTAGAGTAGTCTGTGTGTCATTGTGGTTTTAATATGGAAAGACTTATTTGAGAAATAATATTTTTATTTTTTTATGATTTTCTTTATATAGAATAATAGAGTGGTTTTTCCCAGTACAACAGTTCTCCTTATATCAATTCAGCATCTAAAACATTTGAACACTTAAATATTTTAAAGAACCACTGTGTTTAGAATTTGTTTTTTTGTATTCTTACCAAATTTTAAAAGTTTGATTTTTATGTACTAAACATAATTTTAAAATGCCATAAATGCAATTTTTAACAGCATCTATGAAGTCAAAGTTTAATTCCCTAACCATTTGCTCTGGAACTGTTTCTACAGGAAAGGAAGAATTGTTACCCCTCTATATAGTCAGAATCGACTTGACGACAACTGGTTTATATAAGTAAATGTGTAATGTGAACATTTATAATAAATACTTAAATATTTCTGATGTCAGTTTTGGTCTCAAAAAAGCTATCTTTATTTAAAAGATTTTCATTCACTTTATTTTAGGGCTCCGTATTTTAAGTAGGTAGTTAAAACAAAACAAAACAAAATTAAAAAAAAAAATAGCTGCCTAGACTACTTACCTGAGACGTATAGTTCAGGCTGGGGTTGTCTTGTCCCCTCCCATCAGCTGTTTAAGCCTGTCCATAGAAGTGCTCATTTGCCCCTATGACTTGGGGGTGATAGAGAGTATGAAGAGTTCATTCAAGATTCAGTGGAAGCCTGTGTATAGGATAAGAGGCCCCAGTATGATTTACCTGCCAAGAATGCCCTGGCCTCTTGACTCTGGAATCTGTCCCCTGGGCAGGTTTCAGCTTTCGTGAGGGTCTCATAGGCAAGGCAGCTTTTCTGTGCTGTCCAACATTTTCTGATGACAGTGGCAGCCCATGCATGTAGGCTGAGTCTAGGATGGTATGTGAATCTCCATGGGCTGTCCTCTCTTAAATCCAGGAGGTGGTCGGTTGCACACGTCTTTGCTCTGGAGCAGAAGATGATTCAGCCTCTGCAGTCAGTTGGCAAGAACGGTCTGCTCATTGGTTGTTTTCCTGTCTCAGCACTGGGTCTTTCTGGTGACCATCCACATAAGTAACAAAAGCTTATCAGGAACAGAACTGATTTTTTTTTTTTTTTGTTCTGATGTCTCCATAGGGGCTTACTTTATATGTCATTCTGAGGGTTGTCAGTGGACAGATTGAATGGTCAGGCTGTTAGCTGTAGCCCATGTCACAGCTTCCATGTGCCCTACTAAAAGATAGCCCTAATGGCAGCAATTCCCATCAGGACTTGGAGGTAAAAGTTTACAAAGGTGTACTTTAGTATATCAACATCATCAATACTTATAATAGGGGCTTGTAGGGGCCCTGAAGGGACTTATCCATAGTCAGGCTTGAGCAAGAGTGTCAATGATGATGACCTCAAACCCAAAAGTTTTCCTCGTTTTGGTGCCAGGTGTTATGGAGATCACAGTCACCTGTGCAATGGTATCTAAAAACCTAAGACATACAATTCTTTTCATTTCTTCATTGAACTTTAATTGTATCATAAGGCCTTTGGTCCTAGGTGACAGAGGGTCCTAGGGTTAATCCTCGTTCTTAATTATTTTGGAAAGTCAGAAGTTCTGGGCGAAGTTGGCAGAGCCTTCCATCATTTGTCGAGCCATGCCTCCACCACACCAAGTAAAAGCATGGGTGCAGCCCAGTTGCCTGGTAACATGGAGCCTGTCTGTCTTAGTCATCTAGTGCTGCTATAACAGAAATACCGCAAGTGGATGGCTTTAACAAAGAGAAATTTATTTTCTCAGTCTAGTAGGTTACAAGTCCAAATTCAGGGCTTCGGCTCCAGGGGAAGGCTTTCTCTCTCTGTCGGCTCTGGAGGAAGGTCATTGTTCTCAATCTTCCCCTGGTTGAGGAGCTTCTCTGGCACAGGGATCCCATGTCCAAAGGACACACTGTGCTTCTGGTGCTGCTTTCTTGGTGGTATGAGGCCCCCAACTCTCTGCTTGCTTCCCTTTCCTTTTATGTCTTGAGAGATAAAAGGTGGCAACAGGGTACACCCCAGGGAAACTCCCTTTTGGATCAGGGAGGTGACCTGAGTAATCCTTCTAACCACAGGCAGAGATTATGATTTATAACACATAGGAAAATCATATAATGGAGGACAATTACACATGGTCTCAAATTGATACATATTTTTGGGGACACAATTCAATCCATTACACCGTTCCTCCTACTTTAGTTTTCCCCTTGCTATTGCAGCTCCAACTGTGTTGCTGCTTGATTATCTCGGCAGAGGCAGTTATCAGAGAATTCCAGAGAGGGCCTCCAAGGTCTCTCCAAGGCTACTCAACACACGCTTTCTTGAAGGGCTTTTTACTCCTTTTTTTTGTTCCTGCTGTTTCAACTCTTGCTTTATGCTAGGTATTACAGGGTGTTCTCAGCACCAGGGCCCTGCTTAGCTTCTCCAATTATCTCCAGTCCCATTGTTGGAGGGCGTCGAGCAATGGCTAGGGAAGTGTTCCCCTAGTTTTTGAATCCCCCATCTGTACAAACCTTTGGGTGAGTATTTCTTCTGGCTTATCCCGTTCGTGGACGTGGCTGCTTAATATGTCAGTTGTGGCCACACACAATTGCCACAAATCCCTTTCCAACCGTAATTCTTTTTGCAAAGCTCTTATGCACACATTAGCAACTAGCTGGGCTTTGATGGCCAGCCAAACAGCCCAGAGCAGCGGCCACGGCTGTTATTGCTCTTCTGGCTTCATTTCTACAATTATGAAGTTACGTGTCTGCTCACAACCAGGCTATGCTGCTTGGCACTTTTGGAGCGTCCCCATACTCATGAGGCAATCCACACACATCAAGCATATGGGTCAGACCTCCCCATATGAAAGTCACTGGCCCACCTGGGATTTCCCCCACAGAAAGCCATACACACCAGACCTCTCCACGTGGAGGTCATTAGTCAACCCGGAATTTCCTCCACAGAGGCCTTTCCACTTGCCATTTCCTAGGTCTCCTGGGTGGCTTGCCAATTGTCCAGGCATGGACCAGTAACAAAATTTGCCTCCCAAAATCGGAGGGTGCCCAGAGACCAAAGAAAGAGGCGGGCAACTCCAATGTGGCAGCAAAGGAGTTTATTAGGGAGATTTATAGATTTTTTTTTTTTTTTTTTTTTTATAAATGAGGTGAGTCCTGGTAGGCCACAGGACCAAAGCGGATCTGCAGGCTCCGCAGTGAGAAGGCAGAGATTTTATAGTGGTGGCAGACAATAGTGGCTACAAGCCAAGGGCTTACTTAAGAATGACTCAGCAAAGTGTAGTGAACTAGCAGACTGTATGAGGGTGCTCATATTCGGCCTTGCAAAGCCTGTTTCTCTTTCGAATCTCATATACCGTATGATTATATAACCATTTTCTAGAAAATTTTGTTTTTCCTATCTAACATATTTGGCTGACTTTGGGAGAAACCTTACTTTTAGGCTCTGACTGTAACATGAGTGGTGCAATTTGTTTGAATGAGAGTGGGTTGGGGTATATATTCACTTAAGCTTGATCTTTTTAAAATAATACATAAATGAATAATATATATGCCTTATAGAAAGATCAGCCATTATCCCACTGCCAAAAGGTAACTACTGCTACTCTTCTGTGCGTGTACATGTGTAAATGGAGGTTCATGCTAACAGTCATCCTGGGGCTTTTGGGTTGAAAGGCAGGTATATTTTCCTCTCTCTGAGGCTGAAAGGGGTTCAGGGCATGACTGAAGGGTGGAACAATCCCAGTGGTAATAACAGTAAGCCAGTTGTGAATGGCACCACTGAGTCTCTGCTTTGTGCTGGTTAGGGGCAGTGGCACCGCCAGAAGTGGAGAGAGCCTGCCTGCTTCTGTTTCAGCCAGCAGTTGGGGCGGTGTTCACAGGACACATAAGTGCGCATGTGAAGAGACACAAAAAAATGCAGTATGAATGGGTCCAAAGTTAACTTTGGTTCTATTTACCAAAACCCTGGTAGGGAGGCAAGAAACAAAGAGAAAAGCCACACGCACGTGTTCAAGACATTTTACCACACAGCAGCCACCCTTCCCACTAGTAAATTGGTGCTTCCGGATCTAACCTTTCCCCTCACTTTTGGTATCCTCCAACCCCAGAGGATCTACTAATCCAATTGGTTATGTTATTTTGTAATCTCTCCCCTCTCCATATTCCATATTGTACTCCACCGTAATTTGTTTAATCTGCCACTATTGACATTTTAAAAATAGTTATTGCAGAGTATATATATATTTTTTTATAAAACATAAAGATGTGCAAAACATATGTTTAACAAAGGGTCTGTATCCTGTATCCAGAATATATTCAATGAATCAATAACAATAAGATAAGCAACCTAATAAAGGATGGGCAAATAACTTCAATCATTACCTCATAAGGGAAAATATACTGTTGTTAATTTCCATCAAGCCAGATGTGACTTATGATGACTTTATGTATAATAGAATGAAGCATTGCCAAGTCCTGCATCTTACTTATGATCGTTCATATGTTTGAGTCTATCGTTTTGGCAATGGAGAAATATACAAATGGCCAATAAGCACATGGAAACATGCTTAACACCATTAGTTATCAGGGAAACGCAAATTAAAACTATAATAACGTTTCACACCTTCTGAGGCCAATCTGGAAACCCCGGTGGCATAGTGGTTAAGAGCTATGGCTGCTAACCAAAAGGTTGGAAGTCTGAACCCACCAGGTGCTCCTTGGAAACCCTATGGGGCGGTTCTACTCTGTCCTATAGTGTCACTATGAGTTGGAATCGATTTGACAGCAGTGGGTTTTTTTTTTTATGGCCAATTAAAAAAAAAAAAAAAAGTCAAAATCTCCAGCCCCTAAGCTTCTATTGACCACTCTGAAGCTTCCCCCCAATGCTCCTCTGATTCCTCAACTCTGCCCACCTTCTTCCCCATCCCCTAAGACCATTTCTCCAAGGAGTAGCCTCTACATCTACTATCAGAATCTTGACACTTTTGATGTCTTTGCAGATTCGAGTAAGAATGATAACCTGAACCTCCACTCTTTCAACCTCTTTGCTGATTCAAGTTAGAATGACAACCTGCTTCTTGCTGGGATTGAGGATTGTACCCATGGAAGAATTCAACAGAGAAATAACAGGGAGGACCACTTCTACTGCCCAAAGGATCACTGATAATGATGAAAAGAAATCCGCAAAGGCATTTCAGAAGAAATTTATCTGTAATTGTCCTACAATTGAGCATCCAGAATAAGAAGCAATTCAGCTACAGGGTAACCAGTGCAAAAGCATATTTTGATTCCTTGGAGAGATTGGACCAACTAAGAATGACCAACTAAAAATTCACATGATTTAAGTGCTTGTGACTCACTGAAGCTTATGTTAGGATTTCCTTGCAAGGAGTGGAAAAATTCCCTTCTGTTCCTTGTCACGAGTTCAAAACTTCACAGCTCATATATTATAACCCGCTATTTTAACATTCTTGAGGGCAATGGTGGTTCAGTGGTAGAATTCTTTTTTGCCAGACCAGTAAATCTGGTCTTTTTCCTTGAATTTCAGTTTTGTTCTACATTTTTCTCTGTACTTTTCTCCCACTGTATCTAGGACTCTCTGTTGTGATCTCTCAGAGTGGTCAGTAGTGGTAGCCAGGCACCATCTAGTTCTTCTAGGCAGTGGTAGAATACTTGCCTTCCATGTGGAAGTCTTGGGTTCGATTCCTGGCCAACACACCTCATGCGTAGCCACCATTCATCTCTCAGTAGAGGCTTATGTGTTGCTATGATGCTGAACAAGTTCCAGTGGAGTTTCCAGGCTAAGTTGGACTAGGAAGAAAAGCCTGGTGATCTACTTCTGAAAATCAACCAATGAAAGCCCTATGGATCGCAATGGTCAAACCTGCAACCCATCATAGGGATGGCTCAGGACTGGCCAGTGTTTTGTTCTGTTGTGCGTGGGGTCGCCATGAGTCAGTGGCCAACTTGATGGTAGCTAACAACAATTTTAACATGGACTAGTATAACTCAGTCATGTAATAAACTGGGGAAACAAGCCATGCTTTGTAGTCTTAAAGCCCTTAAATGAAATGCAGTAAAGCCTTAGGTGCTTGGACAGTGTCCGTCTGAAACAGAGCAATAACAGCATGCTTTAGCCAAACCCAGAGCCCCAAGATCCCAGATGGCTATGTCTGCTGAGAGGCTCCCCGGCCCATCGTCTGCGGAGTTTAAAAGAATGCCACCACCAGGCCTTGGTGAAGCTGAGAGGAGAACACGGGGTAACACAGTCACCACTCAGCTGTACCACAAGAGGGGCCTTTTGAAGCAAAAGGAAGATCTCTTGGTGTCTCAAAACTGACCATGTTAGCAGAACTTAGAGAGGCAGTATTCCTTGTACTGAGATGGCAGTAGACCATCTGACTTGCCATCAAGGTCTTTGTTTTTATTTGGCCAGATATAGTATCCTGCCTAAGGGATGTCCAAACAAAAAACACCAGAATGTGAGGCCAAACTTTGATCAATGTTAAACTTTGACAAAGGAAAAATGGCAAATAATGTATTAATCATGTGGTTAGCTATGGAGCTTGCAAATTAGTAATAACAGTTGCCCAATTCCATGTGATGTAACATTTGGGTTTCATTAATACTATATATTATGTAATATATTTAAACTTCTATATAAAGAAAACTTTTTCAGAACAGCAAAAACACACCGTAATACCAGTTTTTAGTGACAATTCGGAGCAAATTGAACTGTAATATATTGCTGGTAAGAGAATAAAATGGTAAAAACACACACACATATTTTGGAAAACTGAAAGTTTCTTATAAAGTTAAACAAACACTGTATATGCCAGCAATCACACTTCTAGGTATTTACCCAAGAGAAGTGAAAACATATGTCCACAAAAAGAGTTGTACAAGAATGTTCATAGCAGCTTTTTTATTCATAAAAGCTTAAAGCTGGAAATAACTTTAATTTCCATCAACAGGAGACTGGATAAGCAAATTGTGGTCTTATTCATACAATGGAATACTACTCAGCAATCAAAATGAATGGATTACTGGTACACTGCACAATAAGTAGGAACATTTCAGAACTATGCTGATTAAAAGATATCAGACACAAAAGAGATATGATTCTGTTTAGATGAAATTACAAGAACAGGCAAAACTAATTTATAGTGATAGAAATCAGAGTAGTAGTAGACTTTTGGAGGGTATTGACTGGGAACAGGCATGAAGGAACTTTCATGGGTGATAGAAATGTATGTTTTGATTTAGATGATGGTCCCATGGGTGTACACATTCAACAAATCTCATTGAACTCTATACATCTAATATCTGTGAATTTTATTGTGTATAAAACATATCTCAAAAAAATATTGCAAATGTTGATTTTCAGGCTCTACGTACTATGCTTCTTCACTCGAGATTGCTTGTCAATCTAGTTGTTGTAAAAACTTGCCAACTGCCCTGAATGAGAAAACATATATAACGTAAGTTTCTAAGAATAGGAATCACTACCTGTCAGTTTGTCACACTGTGGTGGCTTGTGTGTTGCTATGACACAGGAAAGCTATGCCACTGGTATTTCAAATACCAGCATGGTCATCCATGGTGGAAAGGTTTTGGAGGAGCTTCTAGACTAGGACAGGCTACAAAGAAAGGCCTGACATCTGTTTCCAAAAATTAGTCAATGGAAACTCTATGGATCACAGTAGAATATTGTCTGATATAGTGCTGGAAGATGAACCCCTTAGGTTGGAAGCACTCAAAATACACAGTGGGCACAACAATGGACTCAAGCATACCAATGATCATGAAGATGGTGCAGGACCAGGCAACATTCCATTTTGTCGTACATGGGTCACCATGAGTCAGAACTGACTGGACAGCAATTAACAACAAGAATAGAAAGTTGGCCTTAGGTAGCAGAGATTGGAAATGAAGTCCTGATAAGGGAGAAGACATCTTGGTGACTGCCTTGAGGCAGAAGAACAAAGAGGCAATTGTGATGTCACAGCAGCACCAAAAGAGTTAGCAGAAGGAAGTCTTCTGGTTTTTTATCTTGTACTGAACTAGCAGGGGCAAACCTATGCTCAAATCACTTGTGGGTCAGAGATTATAGACAAAAGGGATTTGAACAGTTTGGTTCTAAGATTTTTGGGTCACTCAGCATGGCACAGTGGTCCTGTCACTGGGTTAGCATAATCTATGATTATTTATTTAGATATAAATTGGCCAAAGTAAAACTATTGGACCAAAGATATGCACATTCTTAAGGCTCTTGATACATGTTGTATATTGCCTTTCAAGAAAAATTGTTCCAATTTGCCCCCTTATAAGTATGATTAGAGAATGTTTTCTCACATCCTCACTAACACTGGGTTTTTATTTTTAAAGCTTTGCTAATCTGGCAAAATTGACATCTTTTAATTTGCATTTCTTATATGCCTGTTGAGGTTTTGTATCTTACCTTGTCTATCAGCCATTGCATGGTGTCTTAGTCATCTAGTGCTGCCATAACAGAAATACCACAAGCGGATGGCTTTAACAAAGGGAAATTTATTTTCTCACAGCCTAGTAGGTTACAAGTCCAAATTCAGGGCATCAGCTACAGGGGAAGGCTCCTTCTCTGGAGCAAGGTCTTTGTCCTCAACCTCCCCATGGTCGAGGGGCTTCCAAGGCGCAGGGACCCTGTGCCCAAAGGACGCGCTCTGCTCCTGGTGCTGCTTTCTTGGTGTTATGAGGTCCACGACTCTCTGCTTGCTTCCTTTTCCTTTTATCTCTTGAGAGATAAAAGTTGGTACAGGCCACACACCAGGGAAACTCCCTTTACCTTGGATCAGGGAGGTGACCTGAGTAAGGGTGGTGTTACAATCCCACCCAAATCCTTTTTAATGCAAAATTACAATCACAAAATGAAGGACAACCACAGAATACTGGGAATCATGGCACAGCCAAATTGATACATATTTTTGGGAGACTCAAGTCAATCTATTACACCTGGTCTTCAAGGAGATAGTAGAAAGGAAGCACATATCTGGCTTTTCACCTTCTATAATGGAAAGTGGGGAATATTCCAAACATAGGAAGGGGTTTCAGATTCTCGGTAGCTGGCAAATTACAAATGTGTACCACAATGCTCTTAGACAATTTTTATATTAGCATTGTCTTTTTCTAATTGATCTTAAAGTTATTTTTAAGAATATCAACCATCTATTGGCTTTGCTTACTATAAAAAATTTTTCTTATTTTCAGTAAAATATGATCATATTTTCTATTTCTGATTATACTATTGATATCATTCTTAGAAAGACTTTTCCCTTTCCAAGATTATATTAATGCTTACTTTGTTTTCATTTGCATTTCCTGAATTACCAATGAGGTGATACAGATTTTAATGTATTTTTTCCCTTATATTTCTGTGAATTGCATGTTAATATTCATAGGCATTTTTCTGTATTTCTATTGGGCTATCTCTTTTTCTTACTTTGTTTTTATGTGTTTTTTTTATACCCTTTATGTGTTCTACATATTAATCATCTTTCTGATATGTATTGGTGAATATTTTAAAGCTATTGCTTCTCTGATTTTAAAGTTTTCAAGTTCCTACCTTTTCTCCTCAAACCTCGGAGACACTGATCTTTCATTTCTGACCAATTAAGATAGCAGAAGCAAATATGAGACCAGTCTAGTTTGGGGTACATTTCTGCAAGTTACAAAAGCCCAACTTGAGGACTCCCAGGAATATAATCATGGGGGGAGCCCTTGGAATTAAAGTCAGAGTTGTAGAAAACAGCAGAGTTTTGAGGCTTTCTGGGAGTGGAACCAGAAACACAACCCTGTCAAGTTTCTCATTCCCTCTTCATTTCTCCACTTTGGCTCTGCTGAGCTCATACAACTGCCAACATGGCATATGGCATGAAATTTTCATTCAGCGAATATTTATCTGATTTTGCCAGGCACTGAGGATACAATGGGGAATCAAGACAGAAAAAGTCTCTGACCTTAGGCACATACAGTATATTGTGAAACAACCCAAAATATATATCCTTGAAACTGCAAGATCCATGGCTCTGTGACCCAAGAGAAATCTTCTCCATCCCAACTTCAGTATACAAAACTCCTTGACTTACATGCTCTACTTTGAACTATTGTGGCTATGGTTATAGGATTTATGATTGCATGGTTATAGCATGGTTATAGGACTATGACTGCCTAGACCTGGGTCATATGACCATGACATTGCCAAGGGGTAAGGTGCTGTGATTGATGGTTCCTTTTCAATCATGTGGTCGAAGCCATGGAGGAGGCAGTTCTCTGGAGAAAGAAGTCAGATTGCATATTCTTAACAGGAAAATTGGGGAATAAGCTACTGGATAGACAAAAGACAACAAATGTTGATATTACAGGGATTTTCATACCTGGGTACTAGTACCATGTTTTTATGTAAATAATGTACACCTTCTACATTTGTTTGCCAACTGCGCCCTCCACCCTGCAAAGCATTTTTGAAAGCATGCTATGGTAATTTTTCTTTTTTTACAACATGTAACAAAATTGGCAAAGCAGCTCTTATGAAAATACCTTGCAGGGGGAGGCTGCAATTGGCAAAAAAAAATGAAGAATACATGCATTATTTGAGTAAAAATACAGTTGTTTTTTCCTATTAATTTTGCAAAGAAAATCGTTTTTAGTGTGTGTCAGAAACTAGTCTCTTTTTGTGTTTGGCCTGGAATATGATAAACTTTTCTCTCTCTCTCTCTCTATACATGTCTTATTCAGTTCAGAAAAGTTTCCTTCTATTACACTAGAAAGTATTGGTATAATTTCATTAAGAATGGCAAATTTCATAATACACTAATATTCCTTGACCTTTGTATTTATTTTTATTTTATGGTCTTTTTCTTTTCATTTCAAAACAACTTTCAACTTTGTTTTATTCTACTAACATTTACAGGAGCGTCTCCTTTGTGCCAGGTCTCTCTGTCAGTTTGTCGTACTGTAGTGGCTCTCGTGTTGCTGTGATACTGGAAGCTTTGCCACTGGCATTTCGAATACCAGCATGGTCACCGTTGGTGGACAGGCTTCAACAGAGCTTCCAGACTAACACAGACTAGAAAGAAGGACCTGGTGGTCTACTTCTAAAAAAAGTAGCCAGTGAAAACCTTGTGAATAGCCACAGAACATTGTCTGATATAGTGCTGGAAGGTGAGCCCTTCGGGTTGGAAGGCACTCAAAATACAACTAGGGAAGAGTTGCCTCCTCAAAGTAGAGTAAACCTGGGTGATATGGATGGAGTCAAGCTTTCCAGACCTTCGTTTGCTAATGTGGCAGGACTCAAAATAAGAAGAAACAGCTGCAAACATCCATTAATAATCAAAATGTGCAATGTCCGAGGTATGAATCTAGGAAAATTGGAAGTCATCAAAAATGAAAAGGAATGCATAAACATCGATACCCTAGGCATTAGTTGGCTGAAATGGACTGGTATTGGCCATCATATGGTTTACTATGCCAGTAAGGACAAAATGAAGAGGAATGGCATCACATTCATCATCAAAAGGAGCATTTCAAGATCTATCCTGAAGTACAATGCTGTCAGTGATAGGATAGTATCCATACATCTACAAGGAAGACCAGTTAATTCAACCATTATTCAAATTTATGCACCAACCACTAATGCCAAAGATGAAGACTCTGAAGATATTTACCAACTTCTACAGTTTGAAATTGATAAAATGTGCAATCAAGACACACTGATAACTACTGGTGATTGGAATGCAAAAGTTGGAAATGAAGAAGAAGGATGGGTAGTTAGAAAATATGGGTTTGGTGATAGAAACAACATCAGAGATCACATGATAGAATTTTGCAAGACCAATCACTTCTTCATTGCAAATACCTTTTTTCAACAACATAAATGGTGACTATACATGTGGACTTCACCAGATGGAAAACACAGGAATCAAATCGGCTACATCTGTGGAAAGAGACGATGGAAAAGTTCAGTATCATCATTCAGAACAAGGCTAGGGGCTGACTGTGGAATAGACCATCAACTGCTCATATGCAAGTTCAAATTGAAGCTGGAGAAAATTAAAACAAGTTCATGAAAGCCAAAATATGACCTTGAGTATATCCAACCTGAATTTGGAGACCAACTGAAGGATAGATTTGAAGCATTGAACACTAATGACTGAAGACCAGAGGAATTGCGGGAAGACGTCAAAGACATTATACATAAAGAAAGCAAAAGATCATTAGAGAGACAGAAAAGAAAGAAAAGACCAAAACTGATAACAGAAGAGACTCTGAAACTTGCTCTTGAACATAGATTAGCTAAAACAAATGAAAGAAATAATGAAGTAAAAGAGCAGAACAGAAGACTTCAAAGGGCAGCTCTAGAAGACAAAGCAAAATATTATAATGAAATGTGCAAAGACCTGGAGGTAGAAAACCAAAAGGGAAGAGCATGCTCAGCATTTCTCAAGCTGAAAGAACTGATGAAAAAATTGAAGCCTCAAGTTGCAATTTTGAAGGATTCTATGTGCAAAATATTGAAAGACACAGGAAGCATCAAAAGCAGATGGAAGGAATACAGTCACTGTACCAAAAAGAACTGGTCGATGTTCAACCATTTCATGAAGTAGCATATGACCAAGAACCAATGGTACTGAAGGAAGGAGTCCAAGCTACACTGAAGGCATTGGCAAAAAACAAGGCTCCAAGAATTGATGGAATACCAATTCAGATGTTTCAACAAAGGGTTGCAGCATGGGAGGTGCTCACTCGTCTATGCCAAGAGATTCGGAACACAGCTACCTGGCCAACCAACTGGAGGAAATCCATATTTGTGACCATTCCAAAGAAAAATGATCCAATAGAATGCAGAAATTATCAAACCATATCATTAACATCATATGCAAGTAAAATTTTGGTGAAGATCATTCAAAAAACGGCTGCAGCAGTACATCAACAGGGAAGTGCCAGAAATTTAAGCCATATTCAGATGAGGACGTGGAGCCAGGGATATCATTGCTGATGTCAGATGGATCTCGGCTGGAAGCAGAGAATACCAGAAAGATGTTTATCTGTGTTTTATTGACTGTGCAAAGGCATTCGACTGTGTGGATCATAACAAATTATGGATAACATTACAAAGAATGGGAATTCCAGAACACTTGATTGTGCCCATGTGGCACCTGTACACAGACCGAGACAGTTGTTTGAACAGAACAAAGGTATACTGTGCGGTTTAAAGTCAAGAAGGTTATGTGTCAGGGTTGCATCCTTTCACCATACTTATTCAATTAGTATGCTGAGCAAATAAACTGAGAAGCTGGACAGTATGAAGAAGAATGTGGCAGGATTGGTGAAAGACTTATTAACGACTTGTGACATGCAGATGATATAACCTTCCTTGCTGAAAGCGAAGAGGGCTTGAAGCACTTACTGTTGAAGATCAAAGACTACAGCCTTCAGTATGGATTACAGCTCAACATAAAAATTCTCACAACTGCACCAATAAGCAACATCATGATAAATGGATAAAAGACTGATGTTGTCAAGGATTTTGTTTTACTTAGGTCCACAATCAGCACCCCCCAAAATATGTGTGAACTTGACTAGGTCATGATTCCCTTGTATGATTGTCTACCATTTTATCTTCTGATGAGATTTCCTTATGCGTGGTAAATCCTATCACTATGATGTAACAAGATGCATCAGTGGCAATTATACTGATGAGGTCTACAAGATTAGATAGTGCCTTAGGCCAATCTCTTTTGAGGCATAAAAGAGAGAAGCAAGTGAGACACGGGACCTCATACCACCAAGAACGTAGCGTTGGAAGCAGGGCACATCATTTGGAACTAAAGTGTCTGTGCTGAGATGCTCCCAGACCAAGCGAAGACTGATGACAAGGACCTTCCTCCAGAGTCGACAGAGAGAGAAAGCCTTCCCCTTCCCCTGGAGTCAGTGCCCTGAATTCAGACTTCTAGCCCACTGGACTGTGAGAGAATAAACTTCTCTTTGTTAAAGTCATCCACTTGTGATATTTCTGTTACAGAAGCACTAGATGACTGAGACACCCACACAAAATTAAAATCATACTTTATAAAAGAGCAGTGGACACAGAGAAGTCTGGATGAATTGAATTACAGAGAGGGACAAACTCTTTGTAAGTGAGCAGAGGACTGGTGAAGACATCTAGCCTAGCAACACGTGGACCACAGATGAAGAGGCTTTGCAGAGACAAAGATAAATCAGCTGAGCTTTAGGTACTGATATGAGCTAGTAAAAAAAAAAAAAAGGTTTTATATATATAAAGAATTAGAAAAAAAATAAAAACTATTATTTTAGATACTATCATTGTTTCAACCCCCCAGTGGTTCCATGGGAGAAAAGACCTGGCAACCCACTCCTGTAAAGATTTCAGCCTAGGAAACCCTATGGGGCAGTTCTACTCTGTCTGAAAAGTTCACTGTGAGTTGGAATAGACTCGACAGCATACAACAACAACAATATAAAGAAATCTAAAGGATTGACAGATAAGTTTTTAGAATTAATAAAAACCGATCAAGGTTAAAATAAAAAATACCAAACCTGCTGCTGTTGAGTTGATTCTGATTCATAGCGACCCTATCCGACACAGTAGAACTACCCCATAGGGTTTCCAAGGAGTGGCTGGTATATTCAAACTGCCGACCTTCTGGTAAGCAGCCTGGACTCTTAAATCACTGCACCACCAGGGCTCCTGATGAAGGATGTTGTATATGAAATCAACGTGTAAAATTCAATTGCATTTCTACACACTGGCAACCATTAGACAATGAAAAATTTAAAGGGACTACCTACAAGAGCACACTAAAAGTATCTACAACAAATGTAACAAAATATGCCCTAGATATGCAAACAAATTAGATCATTAAGATGAAATGGACACATTCCTAGGAAAACGAAGTATCTAAATTGACTCAAGAATAGCAAATCTCAACAGACCCACAAATAAAGACATTGAATCAGTAATCAAAATCCTCCCAACAACAACAACAAAAAAGTCCTGGACCAAATGGCTTCACTGGGGAATTCTACCAAACATAGAACTGACACCAATTCTTCTTAAACTATTCTGAAAAATAGAAGAGGAGGAAATACTTCTTAACTCATTCTATGAGGCAAACATTACCAATTTTCCTTGATTCATACTTCATGCATTTCATGTCCTGGTTATTATGGATTGGATGGATGTTTGCAGCTGTTTCTACTTATTTTGAGTCATCCACATCAGCAAATGAAAGTCTTGAAAGCTTTACCCCATCCACATTACTCAAGATGACTCTATTTTGAGGAGGCAGCTCTTCTCCAGTAGCATTGTGAGTGCCTTCCAACCTGAGGGGTTGCTATCCATAATGTCTTCACTGGCCAGTTTTTTTCAGAAGTAGATCACCAGGTCTTTCTTTCCAGTCTGTCTTAGTCTGGAAGCTCCGCTGAAATCTGTCCACCAAAGGCGGCCCTGCTGGATTTGAAACACCAGTGGCAAAGCTTCCAGCATCACAGCAACACACAAGGCACCCCAGTAGGACAAACTGACAGACAAGTGGTAGAACAATGTTCTAAAAACAAAATGTTCTAGGGGTAGGTTAATTTTACAAATTTCAATAGCAGCTTGGCCACAAAATAGCTTCATGTAAACAAGAGACAAATGTTACATTTAGAAAATTGGATATTTATGCAATTGTTTGATTTGTTTAAATATCTGGGTAGCCTAAACATATGGAGTTATTTAATTGGTTAATACAAGTCACTGGATGGCAGTACCAACTAGTTTCGATGACATTACAATTCAGATTAGGTGCTTTTTAAATACCAAAGCAAAAAATAAAAGTAGGAAACTAAGTTCATTCAATGGTGACTCTTGGTATGAGGACACAGTATATTGCAGGTAATACTGAAGCAGTGATAAAATTCTCAGAGTTATGGAAGTGCTAAAAAGTTAATTTACTACAAAGTAAGCCTCAGCAGACAGAATAATCCCTTGTGTTTTAGAAACATTTTTCTCATTTATTTCACAGCCTTGTGATTTAGGTAAGGTTAGTATGAGTATCTTCATTTCATCAAAAGGTTACAAAGGCTCTAAAGGTTATCTGTAACCAGAAACCAAACCAAAGCTGTTGCCGTCGGGTCGATTCCAACTCATAGTGACCCTAGGGGACAGACTAGAACCACCCCATAGAGTTTCCAAGGAGCGGCTGGTGGTTTCGAACTGCTGACCTTTTGGTTGGCAGCCAAGCGCTTAACCTCTGTGCCACCATAAGTACATACATGTATATGTGTGCTGTATATATATTCATAAATATCATAAAACACATGGGGGGCACAGTTATGGATAATTCCCTAGACATAACCAAATACCTTGTAGGAGGGTTTGAAGACTTAGGACCATAGTCTTGTGGGACAACTTGGTCAATTGACATCACATAGTTCATAAAGTTTATGTCCTACGTTCTAGTTTGGTGAGTAGCATCTGGGGTCTTAAAAGTTTGCAAGTGGCCATCTAAGATACAACTATTGGTCTCTACTCACCTGGCACAAAAGAGAAAGAAGGAAACCAAAGACTCAAAGAAGAATCTAGTCTACAGGACTAACAGTCTACATGAACCTCGGCCTATCCTGAAAGCAGAACTAGATGGCGCCTGGCTACCTCTACCCACCATTCTGACCAGGAACTGAACAGATATTCCTGGACAGAATGTGAGAAAAATGTGGAACAAAACTCAAATTCCTAGAAAAGGCAGACTTACTTGATTTGTAGAGACTAGAGAAATCCCCAGGATTATCGCCCTGAGACACCCTTTAAACTTTATATTGAAATGACTCCTGGAGGTTACCCTGCGGCTAAATAACAGATTGGCTCATAAAATAGTGTCACCTGTGATTACTGTGCCCCTTTAAAAAATCATCTACGTGAGAACTTAAGCTAATGTAAAACTGCCTTTTTAAAAAAAAAACGGTAAATCCACTTTTGATAAAACAACATTTTAATGCCCCAATGTTAGGTTAGAGAATTTCTAACACCTAAGGGGGCAAACAAAACCAAAAAATAGACAAAAACTACTGGACCTGATTTCTATAGAAAGGAAGTATTGTATAGTGTTGAGTGTGGGCTCTGAACCATACTGGGTTTATCTACCATTTCCTGTGTAATCTGTCACTAACATAAGCTTCAGTTTCATCTTCTGAAAAATCAGAGATTGGAATACTGCCTCTCTCATATGGTTTCTGTGAAGTTCAGTTAAGATAATGCAGAGTCCTTACCATGACGTTATTTAGTACATGTTATTACAAATAGCACTGAGCACTGAGTAGGTCCTTATATTTTAATGGTAACAAATAAAAGAGACTTCTGAACTATACCTTGTGTCAGAAAAAAAAAATCTTTAAGTAATTTGTAATATTAATAAGGAATCCTTGGATGGTGCTAACAGTCAATGTGCTTGGCTGCTAACCAAAAGGTTGGAGGTTTAAGTCCACCCAGAGTCTCCTGGGAAGAAAGGCTGGGAGGTTTACTTCTGAAAAACTCAGCCACTGGAAATCCTGTGGGGCACAGTTCTACCGTGATACATATGGGGTCGCTGTGAGTTGGAGTCAGCTTGAGATCAACTGGATTTTTTAAAAGTATTAATAAAAACACTCATATGATTTATTTTAATATCACTTTTCCAGGTAAATTTATTTTAGCTGTAGTATCTCCTAAGGATACAAGAATCAGATGCAAGAAGTCTGTTTTTCAGTGAATTCTTTTGTGACCTTCTTTACAGTCAGATAATTAACTAGAGGGTATGAAGTAAATTAAGAAGGAAATACACTATAAATATATTTGATATAAAATCTTTTTTAGATGTTAGTGTTAAGAAATTATGATTAGAGCATCTTTAAGTAGTTAAAGTGAAAACTCTGCCCTCTATTAAAAAAATATAGTTCTCCCAGTATCTGGGGTATGAAGGGGCAGAAGGAAGCAGACACAATTCCAAATTATACCCTTTTTCGAAGTTCTAGCATTTTACATGCAGTGTGGACTACACCTTAACATAAAGAAAATAAAAATCCTCACAACTGGACCAATAAGCAACATCATGATAAACAGAGAAAATACGCTGAAACTGCCAAGGATTTAATTTTACTTGGAGCCACAATCAATGCCAATGAAAGCAACAGTCACGAAATCAAATGACACGTTGCATGGGGTAATTCTGCTACAAAAGACCTCTTTAAAGTGTTGAAAAGCAGAGCTATCACTTTGAGGACTAAGGTGTGCCTAACCCAAGCCATGATATTTTCAGTCGCCTCGTGTGCAAGTCCAAAGAAAAATGGACACATTTGAATTATGGTGTTGGCGAAGAATATTGAATATACCATGGCCTGCCAGAAGAGCGAACAAGTCTGTCTCGGAGGAAGTACAGCCAGAATGCTCCTCAGAAGCGAGGATAGCGAGACTTCGTCTCACATACTTTGGACATGTTATCAGGAGGGGCCAGTCCCTGGAGGAGGACATCAAGCTTGGTAAAGTAGAGGATCAGCAAAAAAGAGGAAGACCTTTGATAACATGGATTGACACAGTGGCTGCAACAACGGGCTCAAACACAGCAACGATTGTGAGGATGGCACAGGACCAGGCAGTGTTTCATTTTGTTGGATATACGCCTCTTATGAGTTTGAACTGACATGACAGCACCTAACAATAGCAGCAGCAGCATTTTAAATAAAAAAATCTCACTTAACTCCACACTCCACTCCAGCTACCGTGCCCCATTTCTCTACTCTGATAGCAAAACTTTCCAAATAAATTGTCTACATTTGCTGTTCTCTACTCCTCACTTATCTGACGCCTCAGCTTCCATCTTTCCATTTGTTAAACAAGTATTACCGACAACCTTCACATTGTCAAACCCAACTGACCCATCTGTCCTTGTCTTCTTGACACTCCAGTAGTATTTGCTACTGTCGACCCCTTTCTTCTCCTGGCCTTTGTGACCCCACATTCTCTGGTTCCCTGCATTCCTCCTGTGTCTGCTTCTCTTGGCTGTTCCTATTCCCAGTCTCTAAATGTCAACGCCAGGTTGGGCCTTCTCTGCCTACGTGCTTCCCTGGGGTGATCTCAGGTAGGGTAATGACTTTAAATACTATTTACCTACTAATGACTCCCAAACTTGTACCTGGGCTCCTTCTTGAGCTGCAGACACCACCTACTTAACATTCTCATTCACATTTCTCATAAACACTTTCCAAAACAGAACTTTCCCAAACCTGTTCCTCCCACTACATTTACTATGTCACGTCAGAAATCTAGAAGTTATTGTCAAGCAGTTCCTGAGCAGGAGTGTGGTTGCTGCTGCAAAGGCTGGCTTTGCCACACTTCCATAGGTTTGGCCAGTAAGGAGACAACAAATCCAAGTAGATTAGAGTTTATTATTTACACAGAGCAAAAGCAAGATCAGCATGGAATCAGCTCCCCACCTCCCTGGTCCCTAGGGGTGTCCCTAGGATGACACTGAATGAGAGGGTCCAAATGAGAGATGACACATGCAGTGGATAGCTGTCGTTGAGGAGCCAACTCTAAACTACAACCAAACAGTTTTATAGCCTGTGTCTGTAGCTGAATGGGGTGAAGTGGAAAATACCGTGCCTCACCAGAAACAGAGTCAGATGAGAGATTGCCTTATGGCAGCCTCCCTCAAGATAGGGAGGTGGCTTCCTAATCCTTTCTCAGGAACCCGTGACAGATCCTCTAAAGGACAGTCTTTCTTGCTATGTTCCAGGATTGTATGTTCCAGGGTGTTCTGCCAAGATTTGGGTCAGACTGTGGTTAAGTCCCTGCATGGCACAAATGGTTAAGTGCTCAGCTGGTAACCAGAAAGTTGGCAGTTTGAGTCCACCCAGAGGAGCCTTGAAAGAAAGGCCTCATGATCTGCTTCAAAAAGTCCACCATCGAAAATCCCATGAAGCACAGTTCTACTGTGACACACATGGGGTTGCTATGAGTTGGAATCGACAGGACAGAAACTGATTTGGGTTGGATTTGGTGGTTGAGCCTTGCCTTTGTGGCCTATGTGCAATGAATGAGGTTGCCAGGGCACCAGCCTGAGCTGTTACCCTACTATTACCTCTGATTCCACACTTTTTTTTACCTCCAAAATATATCTACTCTACATTCCTAAACCAAATGAAACCCGTTGCCATCAAGTCGATTCCAACTCATGGTGACCCTATGTGTTAGAGCAGAACTGCCCCATAGGGTTTTCTTGGTCATAATCTTTCCAGAAGCTGATCACCAGATCTTTCTTCCAATGGCGTCTGGTGGCGCAAACCTAAAAGTCGAACCACCAACTTCCTATAGTTGTGTGTTATAAACCCAAGGCATGGATTACTACATACCCACTCTTGTCCTCTTGCAACCTATTCTCTGTAGAGCAGCTAGTCTTTTGAAAAGGCAAATCAGATCATGGTACAACCTGGCTTACAAAAAACGTCAGCGGCTTCCCATCACAGATCAGATAAAATTCACTCTTAACCATGGCCTACAAGGCTTCGCATAATGTAGCCTCTAATAATCCTCCAGTGCCATCTTACACCACACTTCCCCCTCACTCATGATGTCTCAGTCATAGTGGTCTACTCTCAGAGCATACCAACTCTTTCCCACCTCAGGAGATTGGTACTTGCCATTCCCTTTGCTTATACCACGGATCACCAGGCCTTCTTACCTAGCTGGTTCCTGCTCAGCAAATAGTTTTCAGCTCCAGTGTCATCTCCTCAGAGGGGACCCCTGACCTATCCAAAGTAGTCATTTGATACCCCAGCGGTCCTCTGTCCTATCACCTTATATTATTTCCAAATTGTGATCTGTGATTTTTATTATTTATATGTTCACTTGTCATGGTCTCTCTCACCAGAATGTAAGCTGCAAAAGAGCAGGTCCTTACTGCTACATTCTTAATGTCCTGACAGACACAGCAGACTTTCCAATATTTGTTGAACAAATAAATACATTATCTCTGGAGCTTTAAATAATAACAGAGGGCAAAAAATTAATACTCTATTTTTCCTTAGTAGTTAAAACACGGAGCCCTGGTGGCGTGGTGGTTAAGAGTTCGGCTGCTAACCAAAAGACTGGCATTTTGAATCTACCAGCTGTTCCTTGGAAACCCTATGGGGCAGGTTTTGCTCTGTCCTATAGGGTCACTGTGAGTCGGAATTGACTTGATGGCAACGGGTTTGGTTTAACAGTTTTAGTTAAAACACACAGAACATTTTCAAAGTGAATTCCATCTTCTTTCCTAATTCACTCCTTTTAATCTTCATTTTAGATTTAATAAAATATCTATTTTATAAGGCAGGAGTAAGAATACTTACATGTTTATAGAGTAAAATCAGTAATAATTAAATAATTTATTATTCTTAAATGTAAAAATGTATTTATTCACAATCCTTGAGAAGTTACCATTCCTTCAAAAAATTCTTTATGAACAAAATGCCAGGAAAAATTACAATAGGAGCATATGCCAAAGCAAAAATATACATCTGATGTATACAAACTTTAAAAGCGTAACACAGGCAATGTGAATGTAGATTACCTTTAAAATATTTCCAGTGACACGGCTACAACTTAAATTAGGTTAAGACAGACATAAATAATAGCATTACCTAATGTATTATATTTACATATTTAGTCAAAGTGTCATATTTATTTCTATGACATAAAAAAGTAGATGAAACTACAGATGTCACTGCCTAGCAGTTCAAATATTGAAAGGGCCACATGATTTTTTTTTAAGTACAGCAAGAACTTTTAAGTTACTACTTATATCTGGGCCTTTCTATATTGTTGAGGACATGCACTGCCATTGTCGCCAGAAAAGAAGAAAAAAACACTAAGGAAAAACTGGAAAAAAAAAAAAAGGAAAGAAAAAACAAAAACAGTTTCCTTGCTAAAATCATACTCAATCCTCGGCAAAATCAAGACAAGCAATTGCGTTAGGGAGTGTTTTATATCCTTGGCCTTTTAACTCGATGCATAAACTTTAGGAAAAAGAAGCACTTATTGTTTATCACAAAATGCAGCCATACGTATCGATTAACTTAGTTCCATTCCATTAAAGCGCCTTGTGTTACAAGGCAAAGGAAAGCATAATAAAATCAGTGGATCCTTTCATATCAGAAAGGATTTTATTTACTTTGAAATACCTGCATTACCACTCTTTAGATTTTCCTTTCATAACAAATCATCACAGAGAGTATGATCTGTGTAAAATCTTTCTTAAGATCATTCATTGGAAATATAGAATTAAAAAAAGAAACAAAGACTTAATATATCCATTAACTTAGAGTCAATATTCATTTATAGTGGCATGTAAAATGAAGTAAAAAACCCTAAATATATGAATTTTCTTAAATATTACTTTTTTATTACCTACTTTTAATGCCCAAACCCTGAAAGCTTATTTTTATCATATTACCCTTTGTTCAGATTGAATCAACATTATCATACTAAGATATGCAATAAGTGTAGAAGGAACCTGATATTTCAGTTGTCCTTTAGGGTCATCTACTCAAATTAATTATGCTTACTATAATTAAAATTCAAATAAACATTGAAATTGATAATGCTGGAAAAGGGAACTATCCTAAATCTGAATCTGGCAATCCCTCCTTGCGCTCCCTTCATATCTGCTGAGAAAAAAAAAAACCCTTAATATTTTAAAATTTAGATACTGAGATAGGTTTAAAACATTCAAAGTAAAATTAATGGAACTATTTTAGAAAGTGAAAATCTACAATAGTAGACAGGAACGTGACAAAGAAATCAGATGATGAAAATAAATTCAATCAGTAACATGACATTGTCTTGAAAATCAGAAGGCAGATGATGAAATTGCACTTAATTCTGAAGCAATTCAGATATATTCTATCATTCCTACTCCTTTCTAACAAGCATTCACAACATGGTTTCTTACCTCCCCCTTAAAAAAAGGCTCAGCACAACCATTTATACATTCTAGTTGTGTTTCAACATTTGGTCATAACTGATAAACAGGGTCCCACAATTTTACCCTATCGATTTTGTTGATCTGCATCAGATTGCTTTATGCCAGAATCAGATAGTTCTAATACAGGATTTACAAATCCAGAATACTCGGAATTGCCATTATCATCCATTTCGGCACTAACAAAATCATTCTCCCACTCCAGCCCGTTGGAATCATCAGAGGCTGAGGTAGGATTACTTCCAGTCTTCTTGCTGCTATACTTAAGTGCTGCTCGGAGAATATCTTCCTCTGTTTTGGAACGTTCTCTCATTGGAAGCATTCTATTCATTCCTATAATTTGAACAGAGAGTTTTTAGAAATCTCATTGAAGATAAAAAGCTATATTAAAAAAACCCGTCCTGAAGTTAATGCTTCGGCCAAAGATTAAAAAAAAATAATACTAAACCTGTTGCTGTGGAGTCGATTCCGATTCATGGCGACCTGATAGGACAGAGTAGAACTACCCCACAAGGTTTCCAAAGAGCGGCTGGTGAATTCAAACTGCTGACCTTTTGGTTAACAGCCGAGCTCTTAGCCGCTGTGCCACCAGGGCTCCAGCCAAAGACTGTTGTTGTTGTGTACCACTGAGTTGATTCTGACTCACAGTGATCCTATAGGACAGAGTAAAACTGTCCCATAGGGTTTTGAAGGAGCGGCTAGTAGATTCAAACTGCCAACCTTTTGGTTAACAGCCGAGCTCTTAAGCACTGTGTCACCAGGGCACCAGCCAAAGATTCTTGTAGTTGTTGTATGCCATTGAGTCAATTCTGACTCTAGTAACCCTATAGGACAGAATAGAAATGTTCCATAGGGTTCTCAAGGAGCAGCTGGTGGATTTGAACTGCTGACCTTTTGGTTAGCAGCCTGAGCAAACAATAACACACATAGTTCAATCATGTATATGAGACTGAATGGGCACACCAGCCCCAAAGCAAAGACGAGAAGGCAGGAAGGGACAGGAAAAAAGAAAATAAATGGAAATGGGGAACCTGAGGTCAAGAAGAGGAGAGTGTTGACACATTGCAGGGTTGGCAACCAATGTCACAAAACAATTTGTGTATTAATTGTTTAAAGAGAAACTAATTTGCTTTGTAAACTTTCAGCTAAAGCACAATAAAACAAACAAAACGCTTACCAGTTAACATTACACCCACTCCTCCCTTATTGCCATGGCTAGGTTCCAAAGACCAGGTTGTTATATGAAAATCAGCATTATGTAAAAATGGAGGATGACCACATCAGATCACAAAATGGAGGATGACTACATCATAATATAACTGCCAAATTACATCATTATGCAACTGCCAAACCACTAAGAATCATGGCCCAGCCAACGTGACACAGAACCTGAAACATCACAACCAGCATCACTCTTGCCTTGCACCTTGACATTTATTACTGCCAAATGTACATCATAAATGTCAAAATAGTCAGATAGCAGATTTATTTCTGTTGTCATAAATGCAAAATATTGAATAACGAGATAGTTGATAAGTGAGGAGTAGGTGTAATTTTTATTTAAGTATCAAATCTGATTTCTGAGTTACTTAAAGAGTCAATCCTAAGGAGGATTTCTTAAGGGAAATTGTTAGAGCCTAACTCTGTACCACACCTTATATAAACATAAATATTAATACTCACCAAAGGACAGTTCTGATGTAATATTGATCATCTGATAAGATGAAATTTCTGAAGAGCCAGAAATAAAACGGAAATGTTGGAGGACTCAATTGCTATTGGTTTTACATGGCCAAATCAGTGTATCTGCCAAGATCTCTCCCTAACCAGAGAATAACAATAACTATATTCATGATGATAACAACGTATACTTTTCTAGAACTTAGGAGGTTCCACTTACTGTTACAAGCACTTCACATATACTAACTGATTTAATCCTCAACAACTCTATGAAGTATAGTTCTATCATTATCCCCATTCCATAGTTGAAGAAACTGGGGCAGAAAGAGGAAGGTGATTTGCTCAAGGTCACATAGCTATGAAGTGATGTAGCAAGAATTTGAATCCATTCAGTCTGGGTCCAAAGTCTATGCTCTTATACTACTATGACTTTCTACTACGACAGAGTAGAGGCGTATGTATGGGAAACTGTTCTAGATCTAATTCTGCACAGAAAGAACTTGGTAAAGTGAAAGTGTCAAAAAACTTGGTAGGAAAAAATTGTCATTTTATTGGCAGAAGGAAGTGAGGAAAGGCAAAAATAATTTTTTTTTTTTTGAGTTAAGAAATGTAGAATGAACACTGGTAATAGAATTGAAATCTATTATTAGCAAAGGTATTATATGAGAGCGCCCTTAGATACATTAAATAATAATGTTTTCTGACCTTAAAAGAATCAGATCCTATAGTAAGAAAAGAATAGTCAAACCTGTATTATTGTTGTTTTTCACTCCAGAAAAATTCACCAAGACCCCACCCAGCAAAACAAATTATTGTCTTCTACTTCGACTAACTGAATAATTCTGTTAAGGATTTCAATAATGACCTAGAAAGTCAAGTTATCTGCAAATCTAATAGAATACAGTGTAGATGACAGAATCAGGAATTTAAAAAACCTGAAAAACTATATATCAAATAAACAAGATACTAAAATAATAAATTTAAAGCCTGATGATTGGGATCCAAATATACAGTAACATAAGTACAGGATTGGGGAAACAGTGTTGAGAAGAACACTTAAGAAAGGTAATGCAATCTTTGATAGTCATTCAAGTTATTTGTGTATCTGTTTCTCGATACAACGAATAGCTTGACTAAAGGATATCTAAGGTCCATTCCTTCTCAAAATTCTATGAAATATTTAATGCTTATTATTTTTCTTAAAGTTCTACATTCTATTATTGGTTCTTCCTTTTTAGTTTATTTATTTCTTGAAAATGAAAATTTGAGTCTTATTCAGTGAAATAGCTTTAAAAAAAATAATTTTAGTTAGGATTTTGAGTACTCACCGTGTGCCGCACCCTGTATTGGGTATTTTATATAAACACTTTATTTAAATCCTCACAACATTCATTCATTCATTTGCTCAAATATGTACTGAGTACCGACTAGGTGCTGGGCATTTTCAGGGCCTGAGTGTGCAATAGTAATTAATCATCCTTTAAAAACCAAACTAGTTGCCATCGAGTCAATTCTGACTCAGGGGGACCCCATGTCTGTAAGAGTACAACTGTGCTTCATAGGGTTTTTGATGAGTGGTTTTTGGAAGTAAATCACCAGGCCTTCCTTTCAAGGTGCCTCTGGGTAGACTCAACCACCAACATTTTGGTTAGCAGCGAACGCATTAAGTTTGCATGACTGAGGGATTCCAATCATGCTTTAAAGTAGGCTTATTATTCACTTTTTAGAGATGAAGAAACTGAGGCTTAGAGAAATTATGTAATCAACATAAAGTACTATAGCTAGAAGGATATACAAGATAAAATTCAAACTCATGTTTGTGTTATTTTTTGTTCTGCCAAAAAGGTTTTAAGAGTAGAATCATTAATTTACAGTGAACCAAAAGTTAATTAACTTTTGGCCTTAGATTACTCACAAAGGGACAGTAATTCTTCATAATCTATAGAGTATTATGGGCTGGATTACAAAATTTTCAAAATGAGAAATTAACATTTATTTTCTAAATCTTGAGAAACAGTAAGAATTAAGCAACTTCCTAAACAATTTATCAACAAATGATAATCATTAGTACAGTAAGAGTCTAACAATTTTTTTACACTGATTTTTCAAGGCCTTGTGTTCTTTTCAGTTCAGATTAAGTAAAATACCAATGTAGAAGAATTATATAAATTAGCACAGATTAAGTTAAGCTTTTTAGATATGTTGTGGATTATAAAATACCTTCTTCGTCTTCCCACTCTAGATCTAAGGAGGTGCTGTCATCATTTCCACTAGTTGACTTAGTTTTGGTCATTAAATCACAGCTGCTTTCAGTATTTGGTGTCAAAACTGTGGCATCGGATGAGAGTCCTAGAATATATACCAAATACAGTCGAATGTTGTCATCTGTATTCATTTACCACAACAGCCATTTATTTTGTAAAAACCGTCTCTTTCCAAATATTACAATTACTTTTAACTTCATAAGAAAACAATTATTATTGAAATTATTATGTTGATAAGTTTCTGTTAGGAACAGTACAAGGGCTGCTTTTTTTTGTTTGTTTTCTTCTTGTTATCTAAGTACAGCAAACATGCAAATTTAAATTAATTATAAATTTTCAGATATAATGAACTTTATATGTAGCATATTTTTAATAGAAAATTGTTAAGATGAGATGAAAAACAAGCGAAAAAGTAAAAAAATTATAAAACAAATGAAAAGCAGTCTATATCCTTAAAACGAACCACCACACCAATGCTTCCACTACTGGGAAATATAGCAGGTTTTGCCTTTTGAAACTTGGAGATAGGAAGACTTTAATTTTATAAACCAATTTGTAATAATTTAAATTATTTAGTAATAAAGATCACACTTATGTACTACTTCCTCCCTCCTTCCTTTTCTTTCTTTTTTTTTGGTGGGAGCGGTTAGTAAGGGAGATGTAGGGGCTGAGTAGGAATGGAAAAAGGAGTGCTTGACTCCTTATATGAATCTGCAGAAATTGCCTGAGATTTTTCTTTGCTCCAAATCCTTTTTAAAAAGGAAAGATGATACTCTCTATATAATTAAGGACTAGTTAATTGACCTATCTGGGCAATACGAAGAGCTGGACGTTCTTCTGTGGAAAGTTCTATCTGTCTAATGTGGAATAAACTTAAAATGCACAAAGAATACTTTAAAAGACTTACTACTACTTCGAAAAACTTCATACTGTGACTTTATATTTCTCAAACAGGATTCAAAGTCATCCTCTGGCCCTGAACTGTAATAAAAGTGAAATTATTTTATATACATATTTTATATATTCATAGCAGATGCAACATAAATCCATGCTTAAGTTAATACTGACATTTTGGCTTGAAGGTCTAGCTCATACAAATTCATAGTTACTGTACCATTAGAATAACCTAATAAAAATTGGTCTTAATTTGCTTAATGTCAGCATGAAAATGAAAATAATAAAATTTTGGTTAATCCTCAAGTCAAATCTCCAAAGCTCAGACATGAGTCCAACTTCACAATTTTCAATAATGAAGCACGAAGGAGCTTATTTGAATGAGTAGGTGATACTAGTGGAAATGTGATATTGAAATGTCTTTTTCGATATTATAAGAAAGCAGAAGGTCTAAGAAAAACACAAACGACTAATTGGCCTAAGGTATTCAATGTGGAAAACGTAACCACCCTTAAAAAAATACAATAAAGTAAATTTCAATAATGATTACTTTCTAACTTTAAGAAAGCAAATGCTCTCAGTGTTCTTAGAAGACAATGATTTTGAGAAGCAATATTTTTAGGAAAATACAAGTAAGCGTAAGAATGAATATGTAAACAAATACCCAAGGACGAAATGCGCTCTCTTTGGAAATAAAATTTTCTTTGATAAAGGGAAAAAGAGATATGTTTTACTATTTACCTTTGATATTCTCCATTGTTGGAAAGATGATATCGCTGTACAACCCTCTGCCTTTCTTGCTTTGGAAACAAAATACAATATAAAATCAATCCGTTGTAAAATTCTAAAGCCACTCATGCAATGTCAAAAAGTACTTTTTTCTAATCTCTAAAAATAAAAACTTAAGAGTTATTCTATTGAAGTCTTTTTTCTTAATGTCATCACTGTTCATACTTTCACATTCTTTTACACATGGTTAGCCTGTCCCTCAATTTATGAGTATATAAAACATAAGTGGTCATAGGGTTATAAAGTTATAAAAAAATAAATTTTAAACAGATATACTATTTTGGTGCCTGCAAGATTCTCATATACCCAAGAACTTTTGAATAACTGAAAGGATGGGGTAGGGGTGGGGGGCAGAACAGGAATAGTTAAAACAGTATTTGAAATTCTATCCTGGGTAAAATGAGCAGCAATAAACAGAAAAGAGAAGACCTGGCTCAAGTGGTTCAGAAATAATAAAAGCAAAGGACTTAGAAGGACTGTGAGAGGTGTGGCTCTGACAGTTATTAGTTGTGTGACCTGGTATGTCCTTTATCTTTTGTTTATTCAGCTGTAAATTACAAGTGGCTATAGTACTGCCCTGGCAAACTCATACGGTTATTGCGAAAACCAAACGGATTGGTGTGTGACTGTGTCAGTTTATGCTGTCTAGACGGTTATGTATTCCTATATTAAATAATTAGTCACAAAATGAAGAAACCCAGAGAGCCCTGAAAATCATCCAAATGAGTGCTGCTTATAGAATGCTTTTAGTCTTTAAAAGATGGACAACTGATGAATTTATTACAGTAAAAAGACTGGCCTATACTATAAACAAACAAAAATTATACTTTTTAGTTAAAGGTGAGAGTTAATTTTTAAACTTTTTCATTATTTAGAACTTACTTAAAAAAAAAAAAGATACTCTGCCATGTAATTCAGTGAATCTGCTGAAATACCTCTCCCCCTCAAAGAGAGAGAGGGTGAGATAGAAAGAAAAAGGATGCAGTTTACATAAAAATCATATAACAGTATGACAGACACAATTTTTCAGCTTCTCTTGTTAGGTTGTCGTTAGGTGCCTTGGAGTCAGTTCCAACTCATAGCAACTCTATATATAACAGAATGAAAGTCCATCTGGTCCTGTGCCATCCTCACAATCATTATGTTTGAGCCCACTGCTTCTCTAAGTTACAGTAATTATTATGTGACATAATCTTTGTACTATAGCAGTTAATACTACAGCAGTGACAGCAATTAACACTACAGTAGCAAGTCCACATAGACAAAATACGGAGGAAGATATTAACTAGAGGATACTGGCTAAGCACTGGCGTCAGACTGCTGGGTCTGAGGCTCTGGCTCTGACATCCATTAATTGTTGCTCCTTAGGCAAGTTACTTACAACATCTCTGTTCCTCAATGTCCTAATCTTTAAAATGGGGATTAAAAATACTATCTACCTCCTAGGCTTGTTGTGAAGATTAAATAAAGTACTCCATGTAAGCTACTTAAAACAGTTTCTAACACGTAGTCAGGGCTCCATAAATATGTTATTAACAACTGTTCAGCGTATGGTAATGACATGTTAGTACATGACATGATAAATACGGTAAATCTCCTGCCTTCCCTGATAATATGCCAAAGATTTTTTAAGACTCAAACTCTCAATAACACAAGAATAAAGATGAGGAATAAACAATATTCTACGGGGCAAAATTGCCCAGCTTATCCGAATCTATGAAGTACAAGAAATTCTACCACTTCAAGGATTAAAAAGAAAAGAAAAAAAAAAAACCTTACCAAGAATACATTAAAAAAATGCTTTGGGAATTATATTCAAGGACTAGTTTTGCCATGTTTTCTCCCTAAAAGCATATTTATTTCTCCAAAAGAACACTGGATTTTGGAAAACTAAAATTCATCTTTAGGGTAAAGAGAAACTAGCTTCTGCTAAAGGAAGGGATATTCAGGGTCAAGCATGTAAGTTGATGTTATATATATATATTCCATGTTAAACAAGAGGCCCTGGATTCTAGGAAAAGTAAGTTGCAACTAAGAGTTGTCAGAGAAAATAAGGAGAAAAGCAACCCTAGTGTACGCTGGGGTCTTTTCCCCTCACCTCCAAGAGCTTTCGCTGCTTTGCTGCCCTGGCTGCTTCACGCTGTGCAGCGTATAAAGCTTCTTCTTCTAGTCTTAACTTCTCTTCTTGTAAGGCTAACTGTACATGAACAAAACAATAAGGATTAACAAAAAGCAGAACCTGTCTAACTGCTCTACAAATAAAATGTTTCTAGCTAAAGAAAATAAATGAGTGAAAAAAAGAACTGATCTCTACAAAGCACAACAGAATTGAAATTTTAGTGATTGCCCGTGTTTCGAGTCTTCCTTTTACAAAGTAAATCAAGTAGCAAACATATTACAGAATTCTTTAGATGCTGAATTATGAAGTAGTTGCATCCAATTTGTATAAATACAGAGTTGTTTTGAATATGCAATAATTTTCAATCTCAATAATCATCCCAACACATATCATCCTGACTAGTTCAATGACTGGCTCTCCTAAATCCATGTTTTCCAAAACTAAGGCCAGTCATATCACTGTCTACCACAGTGAACTAAGCTTGCACAAAATTCATGTCTTGCAATCTAACTGGCACTGATGTACACATCTTCTCAATTTTATTACTAATAAGCTATTGAAAAATCACCTTCAAATTTCAGTTCTTGCCATTGATAATATGCAAAATACATGTCAAACCTAACTTAAAAATTAATTTCAATACAATTTTTTTTAGTCTAATACTAGCATCTGTTGTGTGGCTTCAGTTAATGTTTTTGAAATCACTATGTTTAAATGTATAATGGAATATGACTAATTGTATTTAGTTTAGTGAACAGAAAAACTACAATTACAGGTCATTTCTGTGCAAACATTAAAATAAATATAACACTTATGATTTCTAAAAGTACTTGGCTCACTTATTAGGAACAAAAAAATCCAAGACAAATAAAAACATTAAAAAACAAAACGAAACCTTATTGTGAAACAGTAATTTTGTTAAAAGTTGGTTTTTAACACAAAGGTATATGTTCTTGCCAGAGCTCCTACTAGAGAATTAAGAAATTACTTTTTAAAGAAGAAATTATCTTTATTTTTTGGCAGCATTTGATCTCTGAAAATGAAACCAAACTAAAAGTATAATTGAAATAATTTATTACTTTTCAATCATTGCTGATCTTTATATATCTAAATATAGGTCCAAGGACTGTTCATACATGATATAGTATTTAATAAGAACACTCCCCTCAACAGAGGCTTTAAGATAACTATATTTAAGCAATATAAAAGACGATTTACCTCTTTTTGAATTTTCATATCAAGATCTTTCTGTTTTTCGGCAATAGAGTCATAATGCCTTTCTCTTAGGTCAACAATTTCTTCCTCAGTAAGATGTCTAGACAGAAACAGGGAGTGGAGAGAAGAAATAAAAAAAAGCTTCTGATGAGTCAGAGGCCAAATAAAACACTCCTAAAAAAAAAAAAAAAAAATTTTTTTTTTAAAAGCCAGTGAAACTCTGAAATTTTGCTGTCAAAAATGTATTAAAGTAATTTGATACTATGACTTCAATTGTTAGAGCACAAAGCTTATTTTCTAACACCTGCTATATTCTAATAGGTAAGTTGAATAAGATGACATATTATCAGTTTTTTTTTTCTAAGAAATATGAACTTCATTTACTTTCATTCTCTTTCCATTTCGGCAGTCTAACCTATGGGCACATACCTTGGGCCTTACCATCACCCAGAATGTTCATCATAAAATACAAAAACTTCAGTATTCCGCACCCTGGTCTCAGTTCTCATACCATTTTGGGGCTTTTACCCGCTTACTCCCAATACCCTCCTATTCACCCTGATCAATGGCTCTGGGCTCTCTAGGCCCTTATCGTTCTCTTTTTCTCCCAGTCAGCCTATCCTGATCATCTCCTAGACTCTCTTCACTTACAACCATGTGGACACCATGGTGCATCTGAACTATTTTATCAACATATTCAACTTTCTTATACTCATCATTACACCCGTATTCATCCACTTCACTCACACCTTGATCTTGGATCATTTCCATGATTAGCCCTTTTTGCTGAGGGCTGCTAGAGTAAATAAATCTACCATTAATTTGGCCCTTAACCTGAAGCAATAATCCTTTTCCTTACATGTGGTCAACTCCATCTCATATCCTACCCTAACTACTTCAAAATCTTCACACGTTCAATTTCCCTATTCAAACTCTTTCTTCTTCTAAGACAATTTCACATTATTTTGAGAAATGGGAGCATCAACCATGAACTCTCTCAAATTCTTGCCGTATTTCCTCTACTCAAGAATGTCCTCCTTGTTCTTCCCTCTATCCTCTAAAGGGGTGGTGTTCCTTTGTTTGTTCAAGTTCACTTTCTACACCTATACTCTGGATTCATTCTCCATGATATCTCTCCCGCGTTCCATGCCAGAGAATTCTCTGGGGATTGCTCCATCAATTAGCACTTCTCTCTTATCTTCAATCTATTCCTTTTGTGTTCTTTTTCACATCTCTCCCACATGAAGGAAGGAGGAAAGGAAATAAAGAAAGAAGAAAGGAAAAAGAAAAAACCTTCTTTGACCTGTATCTACCTCTAGCTCCCTTTCTCCTTCCCATTTCAGTCAAAATTTATGAAATTAAATATATAACACCAACAGCACACCCAGTACTTGCTACATGCCATGTACCATTCTAAGTGCTTTAGGTATATTCACTAAGTTTAATCCTAACAACACTAAAACGTAGATATAGTGATCAAACATAAGAAATTAGACTATGAGAGATTATGAGTGTGCCCAAGTAAGTCATATAGTATTTGGCAAAATTAGAATTTGAACTCAGGTAGTCCAGCTTTTTACTCTTAACGACTACAATTCTTTTACTTTCATGTCCTTACCTCCCACTCCCTCATCAACTCAACTCACTGCAGTCTGCCTCGTTCCCATCACTCCTATCACCCAAATAACTCTAACAAAGATAACTGATGGCTTCCAATTTTAAGTACTTATTACCTCAGTTTCAGGAGACAATGTTGACCAATTTCTTCATCCCATCTGTCTGCTAGTCTAGCTCTACATTCTCCTTTGAATTCCTATGCTGTCATGGTTCTTGCTTTTGCCTAGTACTTCTTGGTTCCTTTCTGACTTCTCTTCCAGTGCCTGCCTATTCAATTCCTAGACTACTGCCTTCTCTCCATGTTCCACCACTGCAGGCATTCAAAATATGGGCCATTATATGAAAATATTTTAATAGACTTTAAAGAGGTTGTTTAAAAAAATTGTAGTATCAAGATTATAGTTACTACTGAAATATGTAAAAAAACTTTTGATTAGTAAAACAAGTTTTAGAATGTTCATAAGGAAGGAAAAGAAAGATAAGCTATAAACTTAAGAGGAATGTATTTATCAATATTAAATGTTTTTTTTTTTAATTAAAAAATGCAAAACAACAAGGTTTAATAGGGAAGCACATAGGTACTCAGGTACATCAAATTCCTTAAGGCTTAAAACAACCCTTTGAAATATTTATTATTTGCCTCAATTTTATTATATTAAGAATAAACAAAGGTTCTGAAATGCAAAATGTTCAATGCAGCAAAGCAAGCAAATGTCAGAGCCAGGACTCTTAAAAAGCTTCTTAGGGTTCACACAGAAGAAGAGTTTTTTTATTTTTTTAAAAAAGCCTTACCTATGACTGCTTCCTGGGCTTTCCCCCTGTACAAAAATTAATCAATCAATTAAAGAAATTTCAATTAGCTGAAATCTACTTAGGCAAACTAATAAAATTTCCATTTAATAATTAAAAAAAACATTTTCTGCTTATCTATTTTTATTATAGTAAAAAAATTCATTATTAAGTGTTGTAAACAAAAAGCTTTAAAATTTCACTATTTCTCAAAGGCAAATTTTAGTTTAATAGCTTAATTATATAGTAACCATTAGGGGGATATTTCTTAATATTTTCTAACAAATATTTACTATACACCAAATGACTTTCTGGGGTCAGAACGGTACCAGACAATATATTTTCTATGCCCTCATTATTTATTTGTTTTCTTTCACACATTTATGAAATTACCTATGGTTTTTCCTTCAAAGCAAGCTATTTTCAGGGTTTTCACATATTTGTTACACACTTAAACTGTTTACATCTGACAACAGAGTTAAAATATATGACTATGCAATATCCTGGTGGCATAGTGGTTAAGAGCTACAGCTGCTAAACAAAAGGCTGGCAGCTTGAATCCACCAGGCACTCATTAGAAACTCTATGGGGCAGTTGTATTCTGTCCCATAGTGTTGCTATGAGTCGGAATCAACTCAAAGGCAACGGGTTTGGTTTGGTTTTGGTTAATACCAGGAATAAAATTCCAAATGATCTAAATGAATTTAGAAAAATAGCAGAACATGGGATGACTCTCAACAAAACCAAATGCCAAATGTGCTATAAAAGGGGGGGGGGGGGAACCCTCAACCAACCAACCAAACAATAGCACCTTAGGAAAACAAATGGAAACACAAGTTCCTTTAAAAAGCATATGATGGTGGGATAAACTATACCTATACTGGAGGCTAAAAGAACTCTTTTCACTGAGCATTTCTCAGAAGTTTTAAAAAATGTTGTGTCCAGTGTTTGCTTAAACTTTCAAAAAAAAGACATGAAGGTCACAATGACTTTTGGGAAGAGAAGCTAAGTTCTATGAAACATTAAAATATTTGGGAGAAATTTAGATGAGAGAACAAAAGCCTAAGATAGTTTCCCAAATGTGTTCTACCAGATGATACTACCAAACCAAAATCCCACTGTCAACGAGTCGATTCTGACTCATAGCGACCCTATAGAACAAAGCAGAACTGCCCATAGGGTTTCCAAGGTTATAAATCTTTACGGAAGTAGATTGCCACATCTTTCTCTCTTGGAGATACTGGTGGGTTTGAATCACCAGACTTTTGGTTAGCAGCCGAGTGCTTTAACCACTACGCCACCAGGGCTTCTATCAGATGATAATAAATATGTATTATTATTTTTTAAAAGCATTTAAAGCCAAATTAATCTGAGAAATGCTGAGCAGAATAAGATGAAATAATTTGTTCTAACAGTTCTTAGAATCTTTAATATGCTAATCTACATTGTGATACCAGTATTCTGTACACACTCTGGGAAATGCTGGGCTAAAGAATATCTAAAAATTTCAAAGAAAAGGCTTGGTGTATTTCGTCTTTCCTTAGAAAACAAAAGTGACAAAAGTTCAGAGCTTACAGTGATATTCTAGTCTAACCCATTTTAGAGATGGGGAAAGTAGGCCCCAAGGAAGTTAAGTGATTTGCAAACTCATACAATTAGTTTGGTGATGAAGTTGGAAATTAGCACATATACTTTTTTTTTTTTTTTTACTAGGCTCTTTTAACTATACCACTGCATAAGAAATATACATATTTCATTGATGCTATGATGTACTTTTTTCCTCATATTTTAATAATTTTCTACTTGGGATGCATCTTAAAATGAAGTTTTAGATGAGATGAAATGCAAAAAATCAACATAAAAATAACTAATAAACTAGTAAAGAATAGCTAAAGCCAGAAATACACTGGAGAGTCAACATGTATGAATTCTGCCCATAGAAATCCATGAAAACTGTGGTTAAAGAATGTGTCTATGGAACGACATCTGTACTCATGGATTGGAAGACTTAATACTGTTAAGATGTCAAGACAAGCCAAAGTAATTGACAGGTTCAATGCAATTCCTATCAAAATTCTAACAGCCTTTTTTGCAGAAACAGAAAAGTTGATCCTTAAATTCATATGGAATTGCGAAGGACCTCAAATAGCCAAAATAATCTTGAAAAACAAGATTAAAATAGGAGGACTCACACTTCTGGGATTTCGAAAAGCACTACAAAGGTGCAGTAACTAAGACAGTGTAGTACTGGGATAAAGACAGACATACAGATCAATGGAATAAATTTGAGAGTCTAGAAATAAACCCATACATCTATGGCTAATTGATTTTTGACAAGGGTACTACCGTATTTTTATGCAAATAACATGTGCCTCCCACGTTTGTTTGCTGGTCACATCACCCTTACCCCCGTATTTTTATAAGTACACCATGCTACTCTTTTTTTTAACAGCAACATGTGAAAGAGGATTGGCATGGCGGTGCTTGTGAGGGTGCCTGGAGTGGGGGAAGGAGTGAACACCATACAAACACAGAAGGCACGTGTTATTTGCATAAAACTACAGAAAGTCCATTCAAGGGGGAAAGAATAATCTCTTCAACAAATGGTGCTGGGACAATTAGATCTCTACATGCTGAAGAATAAAACTGGACCCCAACCTTATACCATATACAAATGTTAATTCAAAATGGATCAGTGAACATAAAACTCTTAAAAGAAAATAGGGGCAAATCTTTAGAACCTTGTATTTGCCAATGGGTTTTCAAATAAAACACCAAAAGCATGAGCAATAACAACAACAACAAAAAGACAAGTTGGACTTCATCAAAACATTTGTGCAGCAAAGCACATTATCAAGAAAATGAAAAGATAACCTACAGAATAGAAGAAAATATTTGGAAATCATATATCTGATAAAGGTTTAACATCCAGTATATATAAAGAATTCCTACAACTCAACAACAAAAAGAAAAACAGCCCAAACAAAAAATGGGCATAGGACTTGAACAGACATTTCTCTAAAGATATACAAATGTCCAATAAGCATAAGAAAATATGTTCAATGTCATTAGTCATTACGGAAATGAAATGCAAATAAAAACCACAATGAGATACCACTTTGCCCCCATTAGGATGTCTATTATCAGAAAAACGAAAAAATAAGTTTTGGTGAGGATGTGGAAAAATGAGAACTCTCGTGTATTCCGGTGGGAATGTAAAATGGTGCAGCCACTATGGAAAAGTTTTGCAGTTCTTCAAAAAGCTAAACATAGAACTACTGTGACCCAGCAATTCTACTGCTGAGTATATCCAAAAGGCATGAAAGGAGACACTTGTACACCAGTGTTTACTAAAGCATCATGCAGAAAAGTCAAAAGGTGTGAATAACACAAGTGTCCATCAACAGACAAATGGTTTTAAAAAAAATGCTCTACAAGTACAATGTAAGATTATTCAGCTATAAAGAGAAATGAAGCTCTGATACATGCTATGGCATGGATGAACCTTGAAAACACTATGCTAAGTAAAATCAGATACAAAAAGACAAATATTGTATGATCCCACTTGTATGAAATATCTAGAATAGGCAAATATATAGGGACCAAAGTAGATTACTGGCTACCAGAGGATGGTGGCAGGGGAAATAGGGAGTTATTGATTAATGGGTACAGAGTTTCTGTTTGGGATAATGAAAAAAGTTTTAGAAATAGACAATGGTGATGGTTGCACAATATTGTGAATATAATTAATGCCACTGAATTGTATACTTAAAATGGCTAAGTGAAAAAAAAAAAAAATGGGTCTACTCCGGATTGTTGAGGTATTTTACCTACCTAAGAGGTCAGAAATTATCCCTTTGTGAAGTTTCCTGCGTTTTACAGAATGCTTAAAAGCCTGTTATGTACGCTTTATATATGTGGGTGTATATGTGTGTGTATATAATACAGTATTATATATATTACATAATAGAAAATTCTAAGTTTATTTGCTAATAAAATAAGAAAATGAAACACAATGGACTAAAGAGCAAAAACCAAAAATTAAAATTCTAATACAAAAAATTAAATAAAATAAAAATTCAAAAAGTATAATAAAGGCTGAGAACTAACAAGAAGACTAATGAGAACAAATGTGGGTTTTATACCACTATGGATGGAAATACTTACTTCATCACTTTCTACTAGATTCTCAAACTGAAAAAAACAAAAAAAGAAAGTAAGTGTTAGAAGGGATATTTGTCAAAGGCATAGCTCTCACAATAATTTATAAGTCACTTTTTCGACTTAAAAATAATATGCCTTTACATTTGTAAGATACTTAAGTCAAATGCCTCTTTATATATCAGCTCATTTCATATATTCAACAGTCCTACAAAATAGTCAAGACAAGTGTATATAATTATTATTTATGAATTCATATGAAAAATGAGAAGAATTATAGCAATTTTCTATATAAATCTTATACAAACTTATCACCTGATTTGAACATTTCATACCAGTGTTTTAAGCCCATGCTATCAAAATTTTCCACTTCACTTGGCTTCAGAACAAATATACAAATAAATAGGGATAATGAGATTTTGTTATTTTTAATTCAGCCTTGAAGGCCAACTCAAATTTATTAATAGCGGCTAGCTACCTGCATTCAATCTGTATGCTGTGCATATAATCTGAGAAGCTGGACTATATGAAGAAGAATGCAGCATTAGGGTTGGAGGAAGACTCATTAACAACTTGCAATATGTAGATGACACAACCTTGCTTGCTGAAAGCAAAGAGGACATGAAGCATTTACTGATGAAGATCAAAGACTACAGCCTTCAGTATGGATTGCACCTCAACATAAAAAACAACATAAAGACAACAAAAATCCTTACAACTGGACCAACATCATGATAAACAGAGAAAATACTGAAGTTGTCAAGGATTTCATTTTACTTGGATTCACAATCAACACCCATGGAAGCAGCAAGCAAGAAATCAAATGACATATCACATTGGGCAAATCTGCTTCAAAAGACCTCTTTAAAGTGTTAAAAAACAAAGATGTCACTTTGAGGACTAAGGTGTGCCTGACTCAACCCATGGTATTTTCAATCACTTCATATGCATGCAAAAGCTGGACAATGAATAAAGGAGGCCAAAGAAAAACTGATGCCTTTGGAGTTGTCGAAGAATGCTGAATATACCACGGACTGCCAGAAGAACTAACAAGTCTGTCTTGGAAGAAGTACAGCCAGAATGCTCCTTAGAAGTGAGGATGGCGAGACTTCCTCTCATGTACTTTGGACATGCTGACAGGAGGGACCAGTTCCTAGAGAAGGACATCATGCTTGGTAAAGTAGAGGGTCAGCAAAAAAAAGCAGAAGACCCTCAATGAATGGGATTGACACAGTGGCTGCAACAATGGGCTCAAACATAGCAATAATTGTGAGGATGGCACAGAACTGGGCGGTGTTTTGTTCTGTTTTACTTGGGGTCGCTGTGACTCAGAACTGACTTGATAGCACCTAATACCACCTTTTTTTTTAATACCACCTGCATTACTGTTTTAGAACAGATTCTGAGGCTGTATCTGGGCTTCAGGAAAGACTGTACTGACCCCTTAAACAGCAAGACAATTTGATACATATTCACCCTCCTTGATCTGGAGCAGCAGTTATCAGCCCTGGCTGAAGACAGGAATCACCTAAGGAGCTTTACAAACACAGATTCCTGGGCTCTACCCCCAAAGATTCTGACTTAGTCTTTTTTTAGATGCTCTCTCAAGGTGACTGAGAATCACTCAGAGGTAAGTCTGAGTTCTTCCTAATACATGATTGAGTTCCTCCTAACATGATCAAATAGATATTTTCTGTGCCTAACCAGAATTACAATAATAAAAACATACTTTCATGATACCAAAATGACCTTCTACAACAAAATATATTTAAACTTCCAAATAATATGAATCCAAGTAATGTAGATTATGAAAAAAATTACAAGTTTGTATTAAAATATGCATTAGGTACAAAAATGTTAACGATTAAATACCCTATTAATTCTGGAGAATAAATGCTTGTGTTTATTATTGTTGGAGCCCTGGTGGCGCAGTGGTTAAGAGTTACAGCTGCTATCCAAAAGGTCGGCAGGTCGAATCCACCAGCTGCTTCTTGGAAACCCTATGGGGCAGTGTTACTCTGCAAGGTCGCTATGAGTCAGAATTGACGGCAACGGGTTTGGTTTTCTTTCTTTCTTTTTTTTACTATTGTTAAAAACAAAAGCACATAGGATATGGGAAAAGATAAGATGTGTCCTCCTACTCCAATGACTCTTAATATTAGTTGTGATTTTAAAACTTAAATAAACAGACTCAATATAAAACCAAATAAACCAAACCTGTTGCCATCGAGTCGATTCCGACTGATAGTGACTTTATAGAACAGAGTAGAACTGCCCCATAGAGCTTCCAAGGAGCACCTGGTAGATTCAAACTGACGGCCTTTGGGTTAGCACTTACCACTATGTCACCAGGGCTTCCACACTCAATAAACGTGTGCCTAAACCAAAGGAAAAAAATACTAAAAAGACATTAGTGGGATGCCTCTATTAACTACTCTAGCACCATGATAGGTTATCTATCCTGGCAAAAGGCAATTCAATATACTATTTTAACAATACAGTCAGCTTAAAAAATGTTTTTTTGGATCACTCCCTTTTGTTTCCTTAATTCTTCCAAATCATTTATTGATTGTTGTTGACGTTAATATTATAGAGAAGCTGGCCATATAAAAACTAATTTCTGCTGCTAATATTCTATTTCTGGCCCTAGGTAATATATTTTTGCCTTCATAAGAACCATTAAAAACAAAAACCCAGTGCTGTCGAGTCAATTCCGACTCATAGCGACCTTATAGGACAGAGTAGAACTGCCCCATAGAGTTTCCAAGGAGCACCTGGCGGATTTGAACTGCCGACCTCTCGCATAGCAGCCGTAGCACTTAGGAGCTAAAATACATTCTTGCTGAAAATAACAGCTACTTGAATTTCCATTAAATATTACTCCTTAATTACTGTGACATAATATAGAGGCAAATTTATACATTTTAGAAAATTAATATTTCTAATGTTATGTTACATTAGAAATATTAATTTTCTAAAATGTTTAATGTTATGTTGCCATAATAAAGAACTAGATTTGAATGTTGCTTTGTTGTTGTTAGGTGCTGTCAAGTTGATTCCTACTCATAGCGACCCTATGTACAACAGAATGAAACACTACCCAGACCTGCACCATCTTCACAACTGTAGGTATGTTTGAGCCCACTGTTGCAGTCACTGTGTCAATCCATCTCATTGTAGGTCTTCCTCTCTGTTGCTGACCCTTTACTTTACCAAGTAATATGTCCTTCTCTGGGGACTGGTCCCTCCTGATAAGACATCCAAAATGCGTGTTGCTTTGGTGGTCCTTAAATAAATTATAGAAAAAAATCAGGGGTGGATCTTCCAATACGGAAGGTAAGCATGGTGCTTACCTTGCTCACCAGGTCATCTGTAATGAACAATATCACAAGTGTTTCACCACATCAAAGAAACTGTTCACTACAGGTTAGCAGGTAAACACAGGCTTACCGTCAGTCAAGGACTGTAAATTTGAAAAGAGGCTTTGATTCTGTAGGAAAGGTGCTATAGGGTTGGCAGAGAGACAGATGCTAGCTGTCCCTAAAAGCAAAATCTTTGATGTGGTTAAAAAAAAAAAATGTGTAATTGTTCCTTACGGTTGATCTGGTAAGTAAGGTAAGCACCATGCTTACCTTGCCTACTAGATAATCCGCCCCTGAACAAAGTAGAAATAAAATCTGGCGTTCATTTGTGCTGTTCATCAAATACTTGCAGTTCTCTCTTTCTTAGCACATGACGGGATTAATTAGATAAGAGATAATCTGTGGTTTACTTAATGTCATATTGTTGTCTTCTGCGACTAAGCATATTCCAACTCATGGTGACTCTATGTGTTACAGAGTGGAACTTCTCCACAGAATTTTCTGTAGATCTATTTATTCATTTTTATTAATATTTTATTGTAAGAGTTTACACAGCCAATTAGGTTCCCATTTAACAATTTCTACACAAATTATTCAGTGTTATTGGCTACATTTTTCACAATGTATCATCATTCTCATTCATTCCATTCTTGTACAATTTCCAGTACTCTAGTTTTCCTGCCCCCTTACCTTCTCATATTTGCTCTAGAGTAATTTTTGACCATTTGGTCTCATAAGATGATTTTTTAAAGAAGATCTTTACTCATGGGTGATATTCATTATTTTATGAGCCCATCTGTCATTTAACTGAAAGGTGTCCTTCTTGGCTGTAATCTTTATCGAAGCAGATCACCAAGCCTCTTTTTCCATGGTGCTGCTGGATGAGTTCGAACTGCCAACCTTTTGGTTATCAGCAGAATGCAAACTGTTTGAACCACCCAGGGACAACTTAATACCATAAAAAGAAAAATTACTCAAGAAACAGTGACTAGAAAGATACTAAGTAAGAGTTTCTCTCAATGTTTGTTCATCTATTCATTCCTAAGGAGCCCTGGAGGTACAGTGGTTAAGCATCCAGCTGTGAACCAAATGGTTGGTAGTTTGAACTCACCAGCAGCTCTGTGGGAGAAAAGACCTGGTGATCTTCTCCCATAAAGACTATAGCCTAGGAAACCCTATGGTGCAGTTCAACTCCATGCTATAGGTCACTATGAGTTGGAATCGACTCATCAACACATAATAGCAACAACACTCTTTCATGTAACTATTTACAGAATATCTACTAGATTGTAGTTGTGACCTCCAAATACAACGTCTTGCTAGAGACAGGAATGTAAACATATAATTTAATTATAGTGTGATCAATGCTATTATGTCAAATGACCTATGAAAGATATTACTATCAAATTACATTATAAAAATATCTGTATTTTAAATATAAAGAATCACTTGAAGGAAAGGAAAAAGTGTTTTATTGTTAATATTTTTTTTTTATTTAAAGGTCTAGAGGAAAACAAGGAATTCAAAAGGTTTAGAATATGTAAGAATCTAAAGAGATGACTTAAAATTACTCAAAATTACATATTATCTTCAATTTGTTTGTTGTACTGGCTTGTGATTTTCTTTTTCTTAAACTAATTCATGGCTCACATCTTCCTTATTTAATACAGAAGGCAGAAAAGTACAGTGTTCAAATTTTGGAGCCGGGTAGTTTTAGACTGGAATTTAGGTTTTGCTACTTACAGGTTGTGTAATAGAGCTAAATTTCTTCACCTAAACATCTAATTTCTTAACCATATAATGGCCTATTTCACTGTGTTGTAGTAAGAATTATATCCAAAGCCATCCATAAACTGTATGATGGCGTAGCTGAGAGTTGCTTAAAATCAACTCACTGCTTTGATTCTGTTACATGTCCCTGTTGAAACAGGTCCACCATCTATCTCTAGACATCACAGCCTTAATGAGACACTGTGACTGGTAAGACAGTATCCCCTCCCAGAGTTGTGTGTGAATGTGTGTGGGTGGGGGGATGGTAGAAACAACATTTAAGCAGAAATACCAAGTATATGAGAAGAATAAACCCAGAACAGGACCTTAAATTTCTGCAAACTACTTCTCTCTATCCACCTCTCTCCCCAGTGTCCCAATCCTTTCCTTCTTCACTAGCATCAATAATAACTGAAATACTAAAAATTCCATACTAAATTTAAGTCCAAATCCTTTCCCCTTAAAAAAAAAAAGTCCCTTCTACCCTCCGGAAGATTCTTTTAATCCAGTCAAATTCATGACTCTACTTACCTCTATAGTTAAGTGCTCACCTCTTGAGCATGTTCTAAAATACTTGGATCTGGAAAGAAAAACAAAGGAAAACATTAACTTTAAAAATCACAATTACCCCTAAAATAGAATTAACTTAGTGGCACATGGACACTTCCTCAAGAGTAACTTTGAATTCTCTAACATATGGCATCTTACCTTTATAAAAATGAACCACTAAATTTACTTAAGAATATAAGTAATCGGAGGCAGAGCCAAGATGGCGGGATAGACAGATGCTTCCTCTTTACAACGAAGGCCAAAAAAAAAAAACAAGTGAAACAAGTATATTTGTGAAGGAGCCCTGAGCTTCAAAGGAAAGCTTAGAAAACGAACTAAGGGGCAGGGGGAGGAAGAGGCTGTTCAGAGGAGTTACCGGACCCGAATCACAGGGAGCCTTCAGGCACAATTCCTGGAGTGGTGGCAGCGCCAGACTGGTACTAGTCTTTGGCCACAGTTTCCTCAGGAAGAAGCAGCCAGCCACACAGCCTACTCATAGCTCCGGAACCTGAGAAGAAGGGTGCTCTTGGCAAAAGCTAAGCACTTGCATATATTTTACCGTGCCCCCCAACCCCAAGCCGGCTTCAGCAGCTGAATTCCCTGGGCCTGAGATAGGCACTGTTGAGCACCTAGAGGCATCCTCCTAGCCTTGGAGAAGGAAAAAATTTGCAACTGGGGGAAAAGATAATTTGCTAGCTCCACTAACCAGGGGAACTCAGGACAGAAACAGCTCCTGTCCACCCATAAAACATCCATGGACCTCTGGCAACTTTCCCTTCTACATGGACCTGTGTGGGCCTATTTCAGGAGAATAGGCCCTTGTTGGCAGACTCCAACTGTTTCAGCTGTGCAGTGGAGAGGTGGGTGTTTGATGTTTGACATTGCTTTGCCTATTAAGTAAGGTCCTCACCTACCCACATCAGGGACCTAAGGACAGGTAGCTCCACTCAGGTCACACAGCCACCTGCGACAAGGGTCCAGAGATAACTGGTACCTCCCAGTCCTTACAACCAAAAACTTTGGGTGCCCATGGTCCGTCTACAAAACCCACCCACCTGCATACTCTAGGAAACAGGGACCCACTTTCCTCAGAGACACTCAGGGGTCGGTTCTCAGCCCCCTGCCTTGTTCAGAGCATAACCCCCTGCTGCAATCAGATACTGGTATATACGCCGATCACCTCTGCCCCTCTAAGACTGTAGGACAGAGCCTGTACTACACACTTGATGATCAGCTACCTGGAAACCTGAGCTGAATTCATATGAGAAAGCTGAATGGACTCCTAGACTGATATACTGGATAACAGCTCTAGCCATCTGGGGACAGGATGTCAGAGCTCCAAAGGCAAAAATAATCAAGCTAGCTCACTCAAGCAACCCATAGGGGTATACCAAAACAAAACAAACCAAGAAGCTACAACACAGTAAGCAAGCATAAACTAATATGATAACTTATAGATGGCTTGGAGACAACAGTCAACATCAAGTCACATAAAGAAGCAGACCATGATCACCTCAACAGGCTCTCAAAACAAAGAATCCAGGGATCTTCTAAATGAAAGTGTGTTCCTGGAATTACCAGAGCCAGAACACGAAAGTTTAATATACAGAACCCTTCAAGACATCAGGAAGGGAATGAGGCAATACGCAGAACAAGCCAAGGAATACACAGATAAAGCAACTGAAGAAATTAGAAAGATTATTCAGGAACATAATGAAAAGTTTAATAGGCTGGAAAAATCCATAGACAGACAGCAATCAGAAATTCAGAAGATTAACAATAAAATGACAGAAGTAGACAACTCATTAGAAAGTCAGAAGAGCAGAATTGAGCAAGTAGAAGCTAGAATTTCTGAACTTGAAGATAAATCACTTGGCACTAATATATTTGAAGAAAAATCAGATAAAAGAATTAAGAAAAGCGAAGAAACCTTAAGAATCATGTGGGACTTTATCAAGAGAAATGACCTATGAGTGATTGTAATACCAGGACAGGGAGAGATAACAGAGAATACAGAGAGAATTGTTGAGGATTTGTTGGCAGAAAACTTCCCTGATATCGTGAAAGATGAGAGGATATCTATCCAAGATGCTCATCGAACTCCACATAAGGTAGATCTTAAAAGAAAGTCACCAAGACATAATCAAACTTGCCAAAACCAAAGATAAAGAAAGAATTATAAGAGCAGTGAGGGATAAACGAAAAGTCACCTACAAAGGAGAGCCAAAAAGAATAAGCTCGGACTACTCGGCAGAAACCATGCAGGCAACAAGGCAATGGGATGATATATTTAAAAAACTAAAGGAAAAAACTGCCTGCAAAGAATCATATATCCAGCAAAACTGTCTCTTAAATACGAAGGTGAAATTAAGACATTTCCAGATAAACACAAGTTTAGGGAATTTGCAAAACCTAAACCAAAACTACAAGAAACACTAAAGGGAGTTCTTTGGTTAGAAAATCAATACTATTAGGTATCAACCCAAGACTAGGACACTGGGCAGAGCAACCAGAAGTCAACCCAGACAGGGAATCCAAAACAGAAAGCAAGATTTAAAAAAAAAAAGAAAAACAGCTCAAAACAGGGTAACAGTGATGTTATTATATAAAAGAAGACAACATTAAAATAATAAAGAGCGACTAAGAAATATATTCAAACACCTTCCATATGGAGAGGAAGATACAGCAATACAAAGCAATAAAAGTTCGGTTTAAATTTAGAAAACTAGGGATAAATAATAAGGTAACCATAAAGGAGACAAACTATCCTACTCATCAAAATAAAATACAAGAAAAAAATAGAGACTCAGCAGAAACAAAATCAGCAACAACAAATACGAGGAAAGGACAATATATAAAGGTAATCTACTCAGCACATAAAATTAAGTGAGAAAAAGAAACTGTCAACAACACACAAAAAAAGATATCAAAATGATAGCAGTAAATTCACACCTATACAATATTATGCTGAATGTAAATGGACTAAATGCACCAATAAAGAGACAGAGAATGGCTGAATGGATTAAAAAACAAGATCTGCCTATATGCTGCATACGAGAGACATACCTTAGACTTAGAAACATAAACTAAAATCCAGAGGATGGAAAAAAAATATATCAAGCAAACAACAATCAAAAAAGACCAGGAGTAGCAATATTAATTTCTGATAAAATACACTTTAAAGTTAAACCCATCATAAAGGATAAGGAGGACACTACATAATGATTAAAAGGACAATTCACCAAGAAGATATAACCATATTAAATATTTATGCACCCAATGATAGGGCTGCAAGATATATAAAACAAACTTCATCAGCGTTGAAAAGTGAGACAGACAGCTCCACAATAACAGTAGGAGACTTCAACACACCACCTTCGGTGAAGGACAGGATATCCAGAAAGAAGCTCAAAAAAGACAAGGAAGATCTAAATGCCACAATAACCAACTTGGCCTCATAGACATATACAGAACACTCCACCCAACAGCAACCAAGTATACTTTCTTTTCTAGTGCACATGGAACTTTCTCTAGAATAGACCACATATTGGGTCATAAAGCAAGCCTTAGCAGAATCCAAAACACTGAAATATTACAAAGCATCTTCTCTGACCATAAGGCAGTAAAAGTGGAAATCAATAACAGGAAAAGCAGGGAAAAGAAATCAAACACTTGGAAACTGAACAATACCCTGCTCAAAATAGACTGGATTATAGAAGACATTAAGGATGGAATATAGAAATTCGGAGAATCCAATGAGAATGAAAACACTTCCTATCAGAACCTTTGGGACACAGCAAAAGCAGTGCTCAGAGGCCAGTTTATATCAATAAATGCACACATCCAAAAAGAAGAAAGGGCCAAAATTAAAGAATTATCCCTACAACTTGAACAATTAGAAAGAGGGCAACAAAAGAAACCCACAGGCACCAGAAGAAAGCAAATAATAAAAATTAGAGCAGAACTAAATGAAATAGAAAACAGAAAAACAATTGAAAGAATTAACAAGACCAAAAGCTGGTTTTTTGAAAAAATCAACAAAATTAATAAAACACTGGCCAAACTGACAAAAGAGAAACAGGAGAGGAAGCAAATAACCCGAATAAGAAATGAGATGGGCGATATTACAACAGACCCAAATGAAATTAAAAGAATCATACCAGGTAAGTATGAAAAATTGTACTCTAACAAATTTGAAAACCGAGGCGAAATGGATGAATTCCTAGAAACACACTACCTACCTAAACTAACACAAACAGAGTTAGAACAACTAAATAGACCCATAACAAAAGAAAAGATTGAAAAGGTAATCAAAAAACTCCCAACCAAAAAAAAGCCCTGGTCCGGATGGCTTCACTGCAGAGTTCTACCAAACTTTCAGAGAAGAGTTAACACCACTACTACTAAAGGTATTTCAGAGCATAGAAAAGGAGGGAACACTACCAAACTCATTCTATGAAGCTACTATATCCCTGACACCAAAACCAGGTAAAGACACCACAAGAAAAGAAAATTATAGACCTATATCCCTCATGAATGTAGATGCAAAAATTCTAAACAAAATTCTAGCCAACAGAATTCAATAACATATCAAAAAAATAATTCACCATGACCAAGTGGGATTCCTACCAGGTATGCAGGGATGGTTCAAGATTAGAAAAACAATTACTGTAATCCACCACATAAATAAAACAAAAGACAAGAATCACATGATTTTATCAATTGATGCAGAAAAGGCATTTGACAAAGTTCAACACTCATTCATGATAAAAACTCTCAGCAAAATAGGAATAGAAGGAGAATTCCTCAACATAGTAAAGGGCATTTATACAAAGCCAAAAGCCAACATCACCCTAAATGGAGAGAGCCTGAAAGCATTCATTCCCATTGAGATCACGAACCAGACAAGGATACCCTTTATCACCACTCTTATTCAACATTGTGCTGGAGGTCCTAGCCAGAGCAATTAGGTTAGATAAAGAAATAAGAGGCAGCCAGATTGGCAAGGAAGAAGTAAAAGTATCTCTATTTGCAGATAACATGATCTTACACACAGAAAACCCTAAGGAATCCTCAAGAAAACTACAGAAAGTAAGAGTTCAGCAGAGTATCAGGATACAAGACAAACATACAAAAATCAGTTGGATTCCTCTACATTAACAAAAAGAACATCAAAGAGGAAATCACCAAATCAATGCCATTTACAGTAGCCCCCAGTTAGACAAAATACTTAGGAATAAATCTTACCACAGATGTAAGAGACTTATATAAAGAAAACTACAGTGCACTTCTGCAAGAAACCAAAAGGGACATACATAAGTGGAAAAACATACCTTGCTCATGGATAAGAAGACTTAACATTATAAAAATGTCTATTCTACCAAAAGCAATCTATACATTTAAGGCAATTCTGATCCAAATCCCACTCACATTCTTTAATGAGATGGAGAAACAAATCACCAACTTTATATGAAAGGGAAAGAGGCCCCGGATAAATAAGGCATTACTAAAAAAGAAGAACAAAGTGGGAGGCTTTACTTTACCTGACTTTAGAACCTATTATACCGCCACAGTAGTCAAAACAGCCTGGTACAGGTACAACGGATACATAGACCAATGGAACAGAATTGAGAATCCAGACATAAATCCATCCACATATGAGCAGTTGATATCTGACAAAGGCCCCAAAACAGTTAAATGGGGAAAAGACAGTCTTTTTAACAAATGGTGCTGGCATAGCTGGATATCTATCTGCAAAAAAAATGAAACAAGACCCATACCTCACTCCATGCACAAAAGCGAGCTCAAAATGGATCAAAGGCCTAAATATAATATCTAAAACAATAAAGTTCATGGAAGAAAAAACAGGGACAACGTTAGAAGCCCTAATACATGGCACAAACAGTATACAAAACATTATAAAGAATGCAGAAGAAAAACTAGATAACTGGGAGCTCCTAAAAATCAAACACCTATGTTCATCCAAAGACTTCACCAAAAGAGTAAAAAGACTACCTACAGACTGGGAAAAAGTTCTTAGCTATGACATTTCCGATCAGCGCCTGATCTCTAAAATCTACATGATACTGCAAAAACTCAACTACAAAAAGACAAATAACCCCACTTAAAAAGTGGGCAAAAGATATGAACAGATACTTCACTAAAGAAGGCATTCAGGTAGCCAACACATACATGAGGAAATGTTCACGATCATTAGCCATTAGAGAAATGTAGATCACAACTACAATGAGATTCCATCTCACTCCAACAAGGCTGGCATTAATCCAAAAAACACAAAATAATCAATGTTGGAGAGGCTGTGGAGAGATTGGAACACTTACACACTGCTGTTGGGAATGTCAAATGGTACAACCACTTTGGAAATTGATTTGGTGCTGCCTTAAAAAGCTAAAAAAAAAAAAAAAAAGCTAGAAATAGAACTACCATCTGATCCAGCAATCCCACTCCTCGGAATATATCCTAGAGAAATAAGAGCCTTTACACGAACAGATATATGCACACCCATGTTTATTGCAGCACTGTTTACAATAGAAAAAGATGGAAGCAACCAAGGTGCCCATCAACGGATGAATGGATAAATAAATTATGGTATATTCACACAATGGAATACTACGCATCGGGAAAGAACAGAGAGGAATCTGTGAAACATTTCATAACATGGAGGAACCTGGAAGGCATTATGCTGAGCGTAATTAGTCAGTTGCAAAAGGACAAATATTGTATAAGACCACTATTATAAGAACTTGAGAAACAGTTTAAACTGAGAAGAAAACATTCTTTTGTGGTTAGGAGGATGGGAGGGAGGGAGGATGGGAGAGGTGTATTCACTAATTAGATAGTAGATAAGAACTACTTTAGGTGAAGGGAAAGACAACAAACAATACAGGGGAGCTCAGCACAACTGGACTAAACCAAAAGCAAAGAAGTTTCCTGAATAAACTGAATGCTTCGAAGGCCAGCGTAGCAGGGGCAGGGCCAGGGGTTTGGGGACCATGGTTTCAGGGGACATCTAAGTCAACTGGCATAATAAAATCTATTAAGAAAACATTGTGCATCCCACTTTGAGTGGTGTCTGGGGTCTTAAATGCTAGCAAGCAGCCATCTAAGATGCATCAATTGGTCTCAGCCCACCTGGATCAAAGGAGAATGAAGAACTCCAAGGACAGAAGGTAATTATGAGGCCAACAGACAGAAAGGGACAGATGAACCAGAGACTACATCACCCTGAGACCAGAAGAACTAGATGGTGCCTGGCCACAACCAATGACTGCCCAGACAGGAAACATAACAGAGAACCCCTGAGGGAGCAGCAGAGCAGTGGGATGCAGACCCCAAATTCTCATAAAAAGACCAGACTTAATGGTCTGACTGAGACTAGAAAGACCCCAGTAGTCATGACCCCTAGACCTTCTGTTGGCCCAGGACAGGAACCATTCCCATAGCCAACTCTTTAGACAGGGATTGGACTGGACAATGGGTTGGAGAGGGATGCTGGTGAGGAGTGAGCTTCTTGGATCAGGTGTACGCTTGAGACTACGTTGGCATCTACTGTCTGGACGGGAGATGAGAGGGCAGAAGGGGTTAGAAGCTGACAAAATGGACACGAAAAGAGAGAGTGGAGGGAGAAAGTGGGCTGTCTCCTTAGGGGGAGAGTAATTGGGAGTATGTAGCAAGGTCTATATAAGTTTTTGTGTGAGAAGCTGACTTGATTTGTAAACTTTCACTTAAAGCACAATAAAAAAAAAAAAAGAATATAAATAATCCAGATTTTTAAACTTAGAGTTATGAGTTTAAAATAGAGTTTAGTTAACCAATATTTCTTTCTATTGGTATTAAACCAGAAAACAAAAACAGAAACAAACCCACTGCCATCGAGTTGATTCTGACTCATTGTGACCCTATAGGACAGAGTAGAATTGCCCTATTCAGTTTCCAAGGAGTGGCTGGTGGATTTGAACTGCCGACCTTTTGATTAGCAGTGGAGCACTTATCCACTGTGAAAATATACACTAAACCTATACCAAATTAATTTGCTGTATTTGCTACATAGAACAGAATACAATTAAACTTTAAAATTATCTCATTCTTTTTTTTTTTTTTTAATTGTGGTTTAGGTGAAAGTTTATAGCTCAAGTTAATTTCTCATACAAAAATGTATACATATATTGTTATGTGACACTAGTTGCAAGTCCTGTAACGTGACAGCACACTCCTCCATCCAACGAGCTCCTGTCCCTTCCTGCGCTCTAATCCTGCCTTCAGACAGGAGCCGCCCATTTGGTCTCGTGTATCTGCTTGAACTAAGAAGCATATTCTTCATGAGTATTATTTTATGTTTTTTAGTCCAGTCTAATCTTTGTCTGAAGAGTGAGCTTCAGGAACGGTTTTAGTTCTGGGTTAAGAGTTGTCCAGGGGCCATGGCATCAGGGGTTCCTCCAGTCTCAGTCAAACTATCTCATTCTTTTTACTGTATCAAGAAAAATATCTTGCTAAAATACTTACGTGTTAAATAATGTAAGCGTGTGTTCTCAATTTGGTTAAACACATACAAAACAACAGCAATTTGAGAGAATATCTGACAACATGTGGAGAGTGGTTACCTCTGGATGAAGGCATCACAAATCTAGGTGCTTTTTATTCTCTCCCTATGCCTCCACGAATAAAAAGAAAATTCATAGCACATCAACCAAACTATCCACTATGTTAACTTTTCCACCTAGGACCAAATAATGACTAATCATTTTGTTCTGCTTACATGTAGTCAGCCAGCAGCTTCTTTAGTCTCCCTACTTCAAAGACATGTCCACACTCTAACTCTTGCAATCTTACAGTTGGTACAGGACAGAGTCACTTAAACTCCCTTACCACTGAAAGTGACAAGCGATGTAATACTTTCACCCATGATATGATTCCTATGTTACAAAAGCCAAGACCAAACTTGTTGCCATTGAGTCGATTCCAACTCAGAGAGACCCTAAGGACAGAGTAGAACTGCTCCACAGGGTTTTCAAAGAGCAGATGGTAGATTTGAACTGCCAATCTTTTGGTGAGCAGCCAGCTGCCAAAATTGATGGAGGAGAGAACTCTCCTGCCTCACCACAATGGGGATCCAAAATTATACTGAGTGTTCCTCATGTGTCAGAATTCATGAACAGAAAGCACTTCTTTTAGCGATGGGAGAATCCTGGGATTGGAACAGGTCAGAATGCTTTGTGAGCTGTGTGGGTGTGTGTGTGCGTGAGAGAGAGAGAGAGGGGGTGTTTTGTTAAAGGAAATGCCGTATTAGTGTTACTGAAGATTAAAAACAGCAATGAAATTATAGGTCCTATTTTTGCTGCCACTATATTTGCTGACAGACACAAAGAAGTCTGATCGCCCGTTAAGAGATCATTGGTGAAAAGCAGAGGATATGACATTCAATGTCATTCCAGAGACCTAATAATCCATGGGACATTTCCAGTAAAAACCTAGTACCCTTAATTCCCTAACCATATAGTGCCCTTACTCTCTGACAAAAACTACAATGAGTTGAGCCTTCTAGTAGCACTGTGTTCTGGCCTTAGGATTCCTGTTTAAAATGCTATATGTTTCTTTCTCTGCAATGATCACTCTTTTCCCCAAATGAAGAATCTGTTTCTGACTAATCCATTTCCCCTTCCCGGATTAATGAGTGATAATGAAATACAGTTAAGTAATACTAAGCAAAGTTTCTTAATATGAGCCATCAGTATGACTTCATTGCTGAAGCAAGGCCTAAAGCTAAGTAGTACACTGTCCAAATCAAGGAAAATAACCGTTGCACTATACTCAGACCACAGAACACTGTGTTCTGTTTCAATTATACACAGATCTATGGCTAACTTTAGTAAAAGCCCAAGGAATTGGCTGTTGCAAATGTCTCCCTTTTCCTGGGAACTTTCCCCTCTATCCACACTCAGCTATAGTGAAGACAATCTTGTTCTGCTGCATGACTCCTGACTCCCTGACTATTTGACCAAGCCAGACCATAGCCATCCCAGACCTCATCTAACTGGTTCTGGGTTATATGGAAACTTAGCCTTATATGGAAACTGAGCCAAGAGAGACAATATCCTCCTGACAGCTACAGGTCACTGCTTCCTGATGATCTTTAGATCTTTAACCGGAGGAATGAAGTCAATTGAAACAGTGCCCTGAAAGCACTGAAGTCTTACTAAGGACCAGTTACATTCCTTACCTGTCCAAGGTTTGGTGTTACTTGAGAAATTCAGTATCCTTATAATAAAAATCCCCTCCTTAGCCTATATTAGTTTAATTTGGATTTCTGTCCCACAACCAGTCTTGGCTAACAAAAAAACACGAGTCTAAGTGATATAATGGCAAAAGAGCTTATTAAGAAATTAAAACAAAACAAAACAAAAAAACCTGCTGCCGTCTAGTTGATTTTGACTCATAGTGACCCTATAGGACAGAGTAGAACTGCCCCACAGGGTTTCCAAGGAGTGGCTGGTAGATTTGAACTGCTGACCTTCTGGCTAGCAGCTGAGCTCTTAACCACTATGCCACCGGGGCTCCAATATTAAGAAATGGCAATAAACAATTAAAATTGAGAATTAAAATGGAAGGTAAACAGAAAAGCAAAATAAGTTTGGGAAAAATTCAAGTTTTCCTTTTAAAACAGATTAAATTGAGACCTCATTGCTCACAAAAGGCATATGTTGATTCCTACTACCATAAATGCTAAGATTATATTCATAGATTAAAGTAAATATTGAATTTGGCAAACACAGGAGCAACATTTTTATCAAAAGAAGAAATATTGATACATATTTTAAAGGTAATTAGAAAGCCAACTGCTTGAAAGTACCATTTCAGATGAGAGAGCTCTCCGTCACTTAAGTAGTAACTGAAAGAAATTAAAACTAAACTGTTTACATATTATTGGATGCTTAAAAGCCCAACAAATTTGGAAAATATTTTTTTCAGTGCTTCCTCTTACAAGCTGTCCTAGATATTCTGTATTCCCACCTCACAGTTTTGCTCTAGAGGGAGACTCTTGGCAATCATTCCACTACTTCTTTCTAGATGAGAATACGAGAGAAGGGTAAATCGAGCAATTGGGGAAAGGAAAGGAGGCACTTAACTATTATAAAAGGCCTCAAGTTTTTATTGTTTTATTTTATAAATATTTATCGAGTACCTACTAAGTGATTGGCACTGGCACTGTTCTAGATGCTGGCAATACAAGCGTAAATAAAACAGTCCTGCCTTGGAGCAAACACTCTTGGGTGATGAATGACAATAAAAAAAGTGATAAATGTATCAGGTGGTGGGACCTGCTATGATGAAAAACACCTGAGTAAATTGAGGATCGTGATTGGGGGTGGGCGGTTAGTTCAATTAGGGTGGTCAGGGAAGGCCTTTCTGTTAAGTAAAACCGCAACTAAGACACCAAGGAAATGAGGAAGTAAGCAACACAGATGTCTGCAGAAAAAATAACCAGAAGAGGAGCAAATGGAGCAGTGAAATTGTGCTTGGCACATTCTGGCAAGTGGGCAGAATGCTGGAGTGGGGAAGGAGAAAGGGAGGTGAGGTCTGAGAGGTAGCCAGCCTCAAACCACAGGTCTGGGTGGTCCATGGGCAGAAGGTTGGATTTTATTCTCAATTAAATGAAAAGTCACAGAAGAGATTTTTGTCTTTGGCATTCTTTTTTTTCACATGTAAAAAATTTCAAATATGCTTAAGAGTAGAGCGAAGATTATCAGACTTTCTTGTACCCATCACCCAGCTTAAAAACTTACCATTTTCCAAACCATATTTCATTGATACTACCTCCTAACCCCTCATCCCTTCACATCTTTTGTTTCGTTAGACTATTTTAAAGCAAATCCTAGACAAGTAATTTCTTATCTTTACCTCAATTTTCACCTCCAATTGTTAAGAACTTTTTTAAAAAACTGAATCATCACATTATCATCACACCTAACAAAGCTAAAAATAATTCCTTAGTATCGTCCAATACCCAGTCCATATTTCAACTTCCCTGATTATCTTTTTACACTTGATTTGTTCACATCAGAGTTCAAAGAGAGTCTGTAACACTGCATTTGCTTGTTAGGTCTTTTAAGCTTCTTTTACACTGTAACAGCCCTCCTCCCTGTACCGTCGCCTTTTTTCATGCCACAGATTTGTGGGGAAATACTGTCATTTGTCCTGTAGAATTTCTCACATTCTGGATTTGGCTGATTTTTCTTCCTGTTGATGTTGTCTAACTTTTTCCTCTAAGCCCTCTGTTTCTTTCTTTCTTTTTAAAAATATTTTATTGTGTTTATGGTGAAAGCTTACTCAGCAAATTGGACTCCCACTAAGCAATTTTTACACAAACTATTCAGTGATATTAGATACATTTTCCACACTGTGTCATCATTCTCATTCATTTTGTTCCGGTTGTACCATTTCCAGGACTCTAGTTTCCCTGTCCCTTTACCTTTTCATCTTTGCTTTAATTTTTGAGCATCTGGACTCATATAGATTTTTTTTTTTAAGGAGCTCATTACTCACTGGTGATATTCTTTATTTTATGAGCCAATCTGTTATTTGGCTAACGGGTGACCTCATGGGATAATTTCAGCTTAAGGTTTAAAGAATATTCAGGGTGATAGTCTTGGGAAGTCCTCTAGTCTCAACTAGTCCAGGAACATGGGACTTTTTAAGAACAAGTTCTGTTCCACATTTTTCTCCCGTTTTATCAAGATCCATCTATTGTGACCCTGATCAGAACGGTTGGTCATGGTAGCCAGGCAGCGCCTAGTTGTGCTGGTCTAAGAGTACATGAGGATGTGGTTTATGTAAACTATTAGTCCTGCAGACTACTTTTTTCTCTGAGTCTTTGGTTTCTTTCCTTCCTTCTCTTTTGTTCTGGATGAGTACAGACCAAGAGTTGTATCTTAGATGGCTGCTCACAAGCTTTTAAGGCCCCAGACACTACTCACTGCATTGGGATATAGAACATACACTTTATGAACTACATTATGCCAATTAACTGAGTCGTCCCTTGAGACTATGGTCGTAAGTTTTCAAACCCAGAAAATCAATCTCATGAGGTGTTTGGTCATGTCTAGGAAGTATCTGTAACTGTGTCCCCTATGTGGTTTATTATATGTATGGATATACATACAAGCACCCACATACTTGTATTACATATGCCTATAGATACATCTATATGTGCATGCCTATATACCCACATATTCAAACCCATACACATTTATGTCTTTATACATACCTGTGTATCCACACACATTTTTTTTTGGTATTGTTGAAAAATTGTGTTTGTCATTTCCTTTACCAAAAACGTCCTTTTCTCTCGTGTGCGTCTTAGTAACATTGTTTACCTTGGTCAAGCTGTGTGCACTTCACCCACATTCGATGGTTTCCCTGTATTTTACATCCCTAATGTAATGTAAAAGCTTGATCATATTGAGTTCAATCTTTTTTAGGCAAGAATCCATCTTAAGTGATACTATGTACTTATTACATCAAATCATGAGGAACTTATTCTTGTCTGTCCCACTTTTACTGCAGCTAAGATTGATGTATAGGTTCAGTATTATCAGTATAACCCATTCATTATAAAGTTCCTCATCAACCTTTTACCTAATGGATGTAGCATCCATTAATAATCACTGCTTAGCTCCCTTATTTCATTAAACCAAAAAACCAAACCAGTTGCTATTGTGTCAATTCCGACTCATGGTGACCTCACGTGTGTCAGAGTAGAACTCTGCTCCATAGCATTTTCAATGGCTGATTTTTCAGAAGGAGATAGCCAGGTCTTTCTTCTGAGGGACCTCTGAGTAGACTCCAAACTTCAACCTTTCAGTCAGCAGCTGAGTATGTTAACAGTTTTCACTATCCACACCCAGGGACTGCCTATTGTTTCATTAAAACCCCAAACCCACTGCTGTGGAGTTGATTCTGACTCACAGTGACCCTGTAAGACACAGCAGAACTGCCCCGTAGGGTTTCCAAGGAGCGGCTGGTGGATTTGAACTGCCGACCTCTTGATTAGCAAAAAAACACTTAACCATAGTGCCACCAGGGCCCCATCATGCAATATCATGATTATCTAATACTATCTATTCCTTATGAATGTATTAGCTCTATAAAGAACTTCACTGGAGAATGCTGAGCAGACGATCTGAAATGAATTTTAAAAGTATCACTCCAGTTTTTGTGTTAAGAACAGACAGTAGGAGAGCAAGGCCGAAGGAGGGAGGCCAATTAGGAAGCCACTGCGGTAACAGTACAGCAGAGAAATGACGATGGTTTGGATCACAGTAATAAGAGTGGAAGCAGTGAGAAGCAGTTTTGAGGACAGGGCTGACAGAATTTGCTAATGTGTCAGATGTAGGGATGTATATAAAAAGGAAGACTCAAGGGTGACTCTAAAGTTATTAGCCTGAACAACTAGAAGAATGGAGTTGTCATTTACCGAGATGGGAAAGGCTGCGAAAGGAGCCGGTTTGTGGTTTTCAGATGCCTGAGAGTTTGACATCAAGTTATAGTTGGAGCCTGGGTGAGGGCCTTCTATTCAAATCCTATCCCTATAAAACCCTATAGCATTAACATAAACATCAGTCCAAAGACTCTTCAAAAGTGTTTCTAAATTAACCCTGAGGCTACTTCTTAATTCTAGATCAGTAAGAGCACTTTTCTTCCTTGCTTAAAAAAACCCAGACCCACTGCTGTCAAGTCGATTCCAAATCATAGCAATCCTATAGGGCATAGTAGAACTGCCCTATAGGGTTTCCAAGGCTGTAAATCTTTACTGAAGTAGACTGCCACGTCTTTCTCCTGTGGAGCGGCTTGTGGGTTCGAACCATCAAACTTTTGGTTGGTAGCTGAGCGCTTTAACTACTGCACCACCAGGGCTCTTCCTTGCTTAAAAACAAAAACCAAACCAAACTTGCTGCCGTCGAGTCGATTCTGACTCATAGCGACCCTATAGGACAAAGAAGAACTTCCCCCATAGAGATTCCAAGGATTGCCTGGTAGATTTGAACTGCCAGCCTTTTGGTTAACAGCCGTAGCTCTTAATCACCATGCCACCCGGGCTTCCCTTTCTTGCTTAGGACCCAGGGAATCCATCTCCTTATATTGCTTCACTATCCCAAGGAAGGTTAGCTGTAGGCAAAGGTGTACTGTCAGCAATTCTCCCCTCCCACACATATGCTTCATGCTTCTACCAATACATATACGCTGTCTTAGTCATTCAGTGCTGCTATAACGGAAATACCAAAAGTGGATGGCTTTAACAAAGAGAAGTTTATTCTCTCACAGTTTAGTAGGCTACCAGTTCAAATTCAGGGCATCAGCTCCAGGGGAAGACTTTCTCTGTAGGCTCTGGAGAAAGGTCCTTCTCATCAATCTTCCCTTGGACTAGGAGCTTCTCAGCACAGGAATCCTAGGTCCAAAGAATGCGCTCTCCTCCCTAGTGCTTCTTTCTTGGTGACATGAGGTCTCCAATTCTCTGCTTCCTTCCCTTTCCTTTTATCTCTTGTAAGATAAAAGGTGGTACAAGCCACACCCCAGGGAAACCCCCTTAATACTGGATCAGGGATGTGACCTGAGCAAGGGTGTTACATCCTACCCTAATCCACTTTAACCACAGGCAGAGATTTTAACACACAGGAAAATCACAAAATGGAGGACAACCACACAATACCGGAAAACATGGCCTAACCAAGTTGACACATATTTTGGGGGGACACAATTCAATCCATGACACACACCTACTGCTTTTTAATGATTTCCCATTCCTGGGTGAGGGAGAAAGAGTGAGTTATCTCTCAAGAAGTTGAAAATACAGAAAACGAAACTATAAAGACATGACATTATCAGTTACCTTGACATGCTAAGTTACAGTTACCTTAGGGAAACTCTCCTAAGCTTTAAGACTTAAAGAGAGAGAACTTAAATGAATGTGTTAAGTAGAGGAAATAGAATAGAAAACAGAGAAACAAATGTTAGCAGGTATTAATATAATAGAAAGCAGAGAGACTTAGATTTACTGAGTACTTACAATAGCCCAGGAAGTGGACTTAGTTTTGAAATGTATTTTACATAAATTTCCAGTGAGGGGTAATTTTAATGTGTCAACTTGGCTAGACTATGATGTTCAGTGGTCTGGCCAGATACTGGACTGCCTGCTGTTTCATAAGGTAACATAATGTAAACTAATGTAACACAATGCAATGTAAATGGCCTTACATGAGGTGATCTGATGTGATCAACCAATCAGTTGAAAGGGGAGTTTCCTTAGGGGTGTGGTCTTCCTCCAGAATATAAATGGATTTTCTGATAGAGCTCATTCTTTCTTTTTGGACCCTGCACTCTTCTCACTGCATTACCTACAGATCTTGGTACTTAAGCCTACAGAAGTCTCTGGGCTGCCACCTGACCTACAGATTTTAGACTGCCAGCCCAATTGCGTGAGCTAATCTCTTGAAGTAAATCTCTCTCTATATATGTACCAGTTGCCATTGGGTCGATTCCGACTCATAGCAACGCTGGAGGGCTGAAAAGAACCGCCCCATAGGGTTTCCAAGGTGCACCTGGTGGATTCGAACTGCTGACCTTTTGGTTAGAAGCTGAAGCTCTTAACCACTATGCCAACGGGGTTTCTACATCTCACTGGTTTTGCTTCTCTAGAGAATCCAAACTAAGACATTTCATTTCCACAGGAAGGGGGACAGAAGTACCGTTATCCCATTGTATAGATATGTACTATCCAATACAATAGCCATATTATATAAATGAGCCAAAGATGACCCCTGTTGTCTCTTTCTTCACAGTAGTCTAGGATCATTACCTCAAAGCCCGCCAGCAGCAAACTCAAATTCTTACACATCCAATTAATTTTAAAATAGCCCAATAAGCACGTTAGCCATTTTGAGCTTGCCTGCATTGTATACCCCCATGAAACTACACCTAACATCTGCTAATCATAGAGAAGACAAACCCTGTAACTATGAAAAGACTCCAAACTATTGCAGCCCTTTGGAGTCTCTGACCCAGAAACTCTTTACTTGTAAGCCTCCTCTCAAATCTCCCTCCCCTAGAAGTTCCCTTGTCCTTGAGGAGGTAGGCCCCACGCTGCTCTCTCTGGAAGGTCTTCTTCTGGGAGGGACCTTCCCTGTTTTGCAACCTTGTCCAGGCGCCATCCAATAAATAGCTGTTTTGCAACAGTCATTGCATGGCCCTGTTTTTTCCTTGCTCAGCCCCGAAATCCCCAAACTCATCATAAGCTACTAGCTAAGCGCGGCTATCAAGCACTTGAAACGTGGCTAGTCTGAACTGAGAAAGCTCTAAGTGTCAAATACGTATCGCATTTTGAAGATTCAGTACAAAACAAAAAATGTAAACTATCCAACTCTAATAGCTCAGCTCTTTTCAACATATACCCCATGGTCAAACCTGTAAGTATCTTTAGATCTTCTTCAATTCCTCCTTCCTCCAAGTTCACTCTATCATAGGTCTGCAGTCTGAAAATACTGCTGTGTGTGTCCCAATACTACATACATAATGCTGTCCACAGTATATGCTTTTAGAATACTCTTATGTTTATTATTCAAAAAGTGATCGTATTACTCATAAGTTTTTCACTAAATATTAAGGGTGAATAAACCTGGTGACATTTAAATTAAAAGCAAATCTACTCTAATATTCTCATCACAACTGCTTAGTAACCTAAAAAATAAAGAGGAGTAGATGGCCATCCTACTTTTCTAGACTATTGTTAGCATATAAGTGGGTCATATTGTACGAAGCTCCCTAAATTTACCAAAAAAAGTTAAGTAAATCAGTACAGAACAATTCAAAGTTTTTCTCCTATTCTGCTTTTATATTTGCAACATTTGACTAAACCTACTGAATTGCAAATTACTTTTATTTGTAATGATAACAGAACAACTCCATGTGAAAACTCCTATATTCATAAAGACCAGAGGTTCTTGGAGGGATGAATGTTGTGTTACAGAAAATACAACAACGTGAGAATATGGCCACAGTAAATCTAGGGAGGCAACCATCTCCCACCCTTGTGCAAAAATTGATAATAGTAAGTCATTATTGATGGGAGACTGCTGTACAGCTCTGGTAGTTGAGGTAGGAGGAAAAAAAAAGTTATGAATCCCTGAACTAGACACAATATATAAAAATAACTCCAGAGTTATGTAGTCAACTGGAACAATCACCTTATTAGAAATGGAGATTACTGGACTCCACTCTCAGGTTCCCAGATACAGAATCTGGGGACCATATTCTGTTCTGCTCACCTATTTGCCTATCTTTGCACCAATACGTAGTGTTTTAATAATTAGAGCTTGTAATCTGGTAAGACAAAGTCCCTGGGTGTTATAAACAGTTAAGTGTTCAATGGCTAACAAAAAGGTCACAACCATGACTTGGAGAAGACTTGACAGTTCTTTTTTTTGTTTTGTTTTGTTTGTTTGTTTTTATCTGATAGGACAAGTTACTCCCTTCAAAATTCATGGGCCCTTTTTGGCCCTTTGCTCTTCCATAAAAATTGTAGGAATCATCCTGTTAAGTTTCAGATCAATCCTATTGGGATTTTGATTGGAATTGAACTGAATTTCTAGATCAACAGGGGGAACATTAATGTGTTAAGCATAGTGAGTCTCCATGAACACGGTATTGCTCTCCATTTCTTTCTTTTTTTCTTATGGTTGTTCTGGTCTTACACACCTATTAGTGATTTATTCCTAGTTTCTTATGTTTTTCATTGCTATCATAGAAGGTAGTTTTAAAAACATGCATTTCTTTTTGTTGCTGGTATATAAGAACACAATAAAAATTTAATGCATCTAGTAGATAGTACTTCACATTAATAAGATTGGAAAAAACATTCCAACAATACACCAAGTGTTAGGAAATGGAGCAACAGAAACCCATTGTTAGTGAAAGTATAACCTGGTATAATCTCCTTGAAAAAGTCTGACAAATTCTAATAAAGTGGAAGATGTCCATATTCACTCCTATACATAGTGCAAAAACAAAGAAAACACACACACATACAGAAAACTGTTGCTGTTGAGTCGACTCCAACTTATGATAGCCCCATGTGTTACAGGGCAAAACTTCTCCAGAAGGTTTTCTTGGCTGTAATCTTCATGGAAGCACATCTCCAGGCCAACAAAGCTGCTGGGTGGATTAGAACTGTCAACCATTAGGTTAGCAGCAGATCGCGAATCTCTCAGGCCACCCAGGAACCTCACTCATACACACACACACACACACACGCACCTCCCTAAAGAATCTCTTACACATGTGTATAGATATGTTTAAGAATGCTAACTGAAACAGTTTATGATAGCAAAAGAACCTGAAAATAACCTAAATGTTCACGAACAGGAGGATGGATAAATTCTAGCATATTCATACAAAGAAGCCCCTCAGTAGTGCAAATGTTTATCACAAGGTACATTCAAGTTGTACATTCAAGTCCACCCAAGGGCACCTTGGAAAAAAGGCCTGGTGATCTACTTCTGCAAAATCAGCCACTGAAAACCCTACAGTGCAGAGTTCTACTCCGACATACATGGGGTCGCTATGAGTTGGAATCCACTCAATGGCAACTTTTTTTTCTTTTAATTGCGCTTTAGGTCAAAGTTTACAGCGCAAATTAGTTTCCCATTCAAAAATTTATACACAAATTATTTTGTGACATTGGTTGTTATCCCTGCAATGGATCAGCACCCTCCCCCTTTCCCTTTCCACCCAGGGTACCCTGTGTCTGTGCATCTCGTTTTCCTGTCCCTTCTTGCTCTCTCGTCTTTGCTTTTGGGCAGGTGTTGCCCATTTGGTCTCCTATACTTGCTTGAACTAAGAAGCACATCCCTCACGTGTGTTACTGTTTGTTTTATAAGCCTGTTTAATCTTTGGCTGAAAGGTGGGTTTTGAGAGTGGCTTCAGTTCTGAGTTAGCAGGGTGACCAGGGGCCACAGTCTTAGGACTTTCTCCAGTCTCTGTCAGACCAGTAAGTCTGGTCCTTTTTTGTGAATTTGAGTTTTGTTCTACATTTTTCTCCTGCTTTGTCTTGTACCCTCTATTGGAATCCCTGTCAAAGCCACAGGTGGTGGTAGAGAGGCATCATCTAGTTCTTCTGGGCTCAGGCTGGTGGAGGCTGTGGTTCACGTGGTCCGTTAGTCCTTTGAAATAAAATTTTCCTTGTGTCCTTGGCTCTGGACAGGAAGAGACCAATAAAAGTATCTTAGATGGCCGCTGGCAAGCTTTTAAGACTCCAGCTGCTACTCACCAAAGTAGGATGTGAAACATTTTCTTTATGAACTATGTTACACCAATTGACCTAGATACCCCGAGACCATGGTTCCTAGCTTTCAGCCCCAGTAACTGGGTCCTTCAGGGTATTTGGATGTGCTAGGAAGCTTCTATGGCTTTGCCTTGGTCAAGTTGTGCTGACTTCCCCTATATTGTGTGTTGTCTTTTTCTTTACTAAAGTTAATCCTTGTCTACTATGTGGTTAGTGACTTGCCGTCCCCAAATTCTCCGCCCTTTTAACTATCAATGATTGTTTCTTTCTGTGTAAATCTTTTCTTGGGTTTTTAGAATAGTGGTCTCATACAATATTTGTCCTTTTGTGATTGACTTATTTCAGGCATCATAATGCCCCCCAGATTCATCCATGTTGTGAGATGTTTCACGGGTTCATCATTGCTCTTTATCACACAATGGAACACTACACAGAAGAAGAAATGAATGAACCAGAGCTATGTAATGAAAATGGAGATTTTGAATGAACGCTACAGTTCGAATCACCACTCTAGATCAACGACTAACCTGCAAAAACAAATATAATCAATGCTTGCTAGATTTAGAATGACTACAGCAGAATGACTGGCAATGTGAACAGCATTCTTTTACCTAAAGGTGTAAGTCTGGCTCCATATAAGTTGCTCCTTCAAGTACCACGAACCATATGAGTTTTAGAGAAATCGGTGGGGATAAATGTACAGAGTTAGTAAATGCATGAAGAATATATGTGACTGAATGTGAAGCTAGGCAAGAAATGATAGCTTGGACTAGGGCGGAGTCAGTCAGAGAAGCGGATGGATTAAATAAATATTTAAAAGATAAATATCATCTGGTTTGGGGAATGGACTGGAAATGAAAGATAATGGGGAGGAGTGTCAGAATCCCAATAGGAATGTAGTATGAAAGAAACAGGAGTCACGAGTGGAGGTACAAGAGAAAAATAAATGTGGCAAATCCAAGACATTAAGACTCATATGCTGGAGTGAAAAGGATAAGGGACAATGTAATGGGAGAAGTTGGAAGGGTCCTCCAGGAACACAGTGTTGTCATTGTGTGCTGCTGAGTTGATTCTCATTTATAGTGACCCTATATGACAGAGTAGAACTGCCCCACAGGGTTTTCCATGCTGTAATTTTTATGGGAACAGACTGCCAGGTCCTCTCTCCTGTAAAGCCACTGCTGAGTTCAAACTGCTAACCTTTCAGTTAGCAGCCAAGTGCTTATCCACCGAACTACCAGGGCTTCTTAGGAACACAGAAGTATCACCTAAAGCGGAGCTGTGAAGAAAATGGTCAATAAATTCATATCCACGTGAATTTAACTTTCATGAATTCAGCCGTATGTCCTGGGGAGTGCTGGTGAAGCAGCGTGAGAAATAATGTGGGGAACAACCCACAATTCTGTTCAAAAGGATGTATATTCATGGTATTAATCAGGGTGAAAGCTGAGCTGCTGAAACAGAGAGTCTCCAAAAACACTGGCTTAACAAAAACATAAGTACATTTTCTCTCTTAACATTCCAGAGCTTCCCAAAGTCATCTATGGAACTACACTGTACTTTTAAAATTCTCTTTGTCTGATGAAACATTCATTTATACATAAATTTATGTCCCTGAGAGCTGTCTCTAAGTGGCTTTCGGTGTATCTATTGTATTACTATTAAAGGTGTGACAGTGGACTCAAATATGAAAAGGATATTAGACAGGCAGAAAAGAGAGGCTGTGGAAGGTTCGTAAAGCACCAGCCTCTGAATGATGGTAGAGTGTGGAAGAGTTTGAGAGTAATATGGTACAAAAGTGGAGATTCTTGTTTCGTCATACATATTTATTTATCAGTGTTATAAAGGGAGATATCAAAAAGTAATCTTTTATTAAAAAGAACATCAGTCTTATAAAAAATAGACCAAGAAAACAGTTTTTTTAATGCTTCTATGTTTTATTTTGCATAGCAGGGTAAATAGTCTTTCATACGAAAATGAATTAAGTAAAAGATAACTGGAAAAAAACCCACAAATTCTACATTGTTACTATTGCTTTTCTTCACAGTCTCCTATATAATGTATTAAAATAAAAGAGAAGAGCCTTTGCTTATGTCTTGTTTGACCCTATAAATAAATGATGAAGAACCACGGTAAATTGTTCCAAAGTCTATTAAAAATTAAAAGCTTCCCAAGACTCAGTTTTTTTCTGAGCAAACAGTTGGAAAGGTTACAAATCATATCTTGGCAAAAACTATTACAATGAAGATGACAGACACACACTTTTCAATTAGAATCAAATATTTTAATGGAGGTTTAACCATTCTAATCTCAAGGGATGATCCATCAATAGATTTCCAAGGTAAGGATAGTAATAACAAATAATATCAGCACCAACAGAGACGGCAATCAAACCAAAAACCAAACCCGCTGCCATCGAGTCATTCCAACTCATAACGATGGGTAGTAATATTTCTGTTAATAAGTCCCTTCCTAATGAGGCAAATTTAGGAAGAACAGATGTTCAGGAAATTAATAGTATGCCTTGGAAGAGAAGAGACAAATCTTCTGGCTAAACATGTTGAAGAGAGAAAACACAGGTTTAAAAAAAGGTCAACATTCTTTAAAAGGAGCTTGATTTAGAGGAAACTAATAACTGGCATCCCTGGGTGCTGTAAACAGTTAACGCACTCAGCTGCTAACCAAAAGTTGAAGGCTTGAGTCTACCAGAGGCTCATCAAAAGAAAGGCTTGGCGATCTACACCAGAAAAATCAGCTATTAAAAACCTGTGGAGTACGTTTCTACTCTTGACACACATGGGGTCACCATGAGTCGGAATCAACTCAACAGCAGCCTTTTTTTTTTTTTTTTAATAACTGGAAAAGACCTTAGAGGTCTTTCAGTTCTTCATGTTCTGTAATCTCCGTACAGCATCTGAAATTGCTGACCACCCTCTTCATTTTGAAGCTTTTGCCAAGTATGCATCTATGACATTGAAGCTTCTAATTTTTTCTTACTTACATGAGTTAACAGTTCTACTCTGTCCTGCAGGGTCACTGTGAGTTGAAATCAACTCAACAGCCATGGGTTTTGGTTTTGAGTTAACTGAATGACAGGCATACCCTATGGCAGGTATAGTTAAGTATATAAAACACAAAGGTGAATAAAAATTGACCTACACACTCAAGAGGACTGCAGTCTAACAGGGTAGACGAAGGGATAAATTAACAATCAGTATGCTGTGACAGGGATATGTTCAGATGAGGGGCATCAAAAATCAAACTGAGGAGGAATTAGCCCAACCTCCAAATAGGGAAAAGGGTATTTCAGGGCACAGCAGGTACCAAAGGCACCCAAACTAAACCCGTTTCTGTTGAGTCAATTCCGACACATCAAAGGCAAGGAGGAGTGAAAAGAATGTGATATGTTTAAGACACTGCACTCATTAATTCTGTCAACAAGTGTTTACTGAATATCCACTAGGGATTAGGCACTTAAGTATTCAATGATAAGCAAAAACAGAAAGCAGAAACAGACATTAATCAAATAATCACACTACTACAGGCATAGTTATAACCTGCGGAAGTGTTCAGAAGATGGTTCCATGATGCTTTGAGGACTTATCCTCTGGAGGGTAGGAGGTGGCTTGGGAAGACTTTTTGTGGGAAATGATCCATGAGCTGACATCTAAAAGCTGAGGGAATAGGAGTTATCTATGGAAAAGGGGGAGAAATGTTCAAGGAAGAATGTGACACCAGATGAAGCAAAAAAGGCAGGCAAAGAATAGACAATTCAGGACCTCGAAAGCTACATGAAAGATTTTAATCTTTATCTTAAAAGCAATGGCAAGCCACTGAAAAGTTTTAAGCTGTGTTTATGTCATAGATTTGTATTTAAGATTGCACTGACTCCAGGATGCAAGACAGATTAAAAAAAAAAAAAGTCAGGAATAAATGCGGGTAGACCAGCTGGTAGTCTATAATGCGTGCTCACTATGTGGCAAGCACTGTTGGTGTACTGGAAATACAGGAATAAGCACACCAAAGTCCTTGACCTCAGAGAATTTATACTCTATTAAGGAGGGAAACAGGTAATAAACAAATATTCAGTGTCTACAAAGTCATACAGTGATAAGTGTTACAAAAGAAAGCAAAATAGTGTCAGATAATGGGGAAAGAGGGAGAGTGCTGTTTTAACACAGGGTGCTGGAAATCCAGGCAAGCAATGATGACAGGCTGGACTAAGGTGGTAGCAGTAAGAGAAGTGTGTGGATTAAAAAAACAATTTAGAAGGTTAAAAAAAAAATCAGCTGGCCTTGGGAATGGACTCGAAATGAGAGGTGGTGGGGAACGGCTAGCAAGGTTAGTGCCTCTATGCATGTCATTTCTTAAGAAAAGTAGAGACTAATACATTTTTACAGTTTTGAAGCACTCCAACATTTAATGACTGAGAAGAAAATGAACATGCATGGGGACAGGGAACAAGTACCCAGAGAGATGGATGGAAAACAGACAGTATGAAATCATGAAGTTAACGGAGGAGTCAACAGCATCAAATGCCATTAAAAGGTCAAGTACAATGAGGATTAATAATGATACCCACTGGCTGTTGTTGTTTTGATGGGGAGGAGAAGCAAGGAGGGTAAACACTAGAGTACCTTGAAGACCAAGTGAGAAGGGAGGAAATAGAGATATCAAGACTAGACAATTCTATTAAGAAAGTTGTTAAAGGAGAAAGGTAATAGTTGGAGGGAGATGTGAGAGTATAAGTAAAATTGCATGTTTCTTTTTTGGTTTTTCAGATTAGAGAAGCACAAGCTCAAATGGGTCCAGTCAATGGGGTAGAGCTGCATATATAGAAGACGGAAGAGTCTGTACTAAGGCAAGAAGAATGTAGAGGCTGGATAGATACAAAAGACATTCAGAGGTATAATCCACAGGACTTCATAACGTGGATTTGTGGGTGAGTGGAAAGGAAGAGTCTAATATAATTCTCAGGTTTAGACTTAGGTGACTATACATCGTTTTACCACTCACTCACAAGATAGGGAACAAAGTAGTCACAACGGTTGGGGTTTATAAAAAGAGTGGGAGGAGGGGAAGAACGGCTATGGAAGAAAACAAAGATGGGTTCAATGTTACAAACTGAATTTCAGGTTATGTCTGATACACAAGTGGGAATACCCCACAGACAATTAGATATTGTGGAGCTCAGACTGAGAAGACCGAGCTCACAGGTATATAGATAGTAGGTAAAACCCAGTAGGTAAAGCCATGTGTTTTCATGACATCACCCAGGGAAAGTACTACATTAAGGAAGAAGAATATATTAAGGAAGAAAAGAGCAAGGTTCACGGTAGAGCCCAGGGAAGTATTTAAGGTATAACAGAGAATGTTCAAGAAATCCATATTCATTTCAGTCCACTACTGTTTTCCTTCCTAACTACTGAAATTTTAGGAGAAAACACCTTGCACTTTGATATTTTTCAGTGCTGACAAACATGCAGAAAATCACACTGCATCTCTATGCACTGTCTCTTCATGATATTGCTGATTTCTCTTTTTAGCAATACGCATTCAGAAAAAATATTTAAAAATTCTTATTGGTAATCCACAGGGTCTCTTTTTTGTAAAAAAAAAAAAAAACCAGTGCATCAATATAAAATTGGTAGGGTGTGTATAATTATTTGAGTATGTGGTATTTTTGCAAAAGTTAGGGAATTATCTTAACAGTCAAAAAAATAAAAGATGGGGAAAACATTGTAGATCTTACAAGTTCATAATAATGCTCTTTTGGCTATTCATTCAACAAACATGAGATGCTGAGAGTGAAGAGATACAAACATAAAGTCCCTGACCTTGAGGAGTTCCCAACATTTATCAGGGTATGCCAGGGGTTAGGAAACTATAGTCTGTGGGCCAAATGTGGCCCACTGCTCATTTCTGTAAATAAAGTTTTATTGGAACACAGCCACACTTACCGGTTTACAATTGTCTGTGGTTGTCTTGGTGCTACCACAGCAGAAATGAGTAGTTGTGACAGAGACTGTATGGCCTGCAAAGCCAAAAATGTGTATTATCTGGTCCTTCAGAGAAAAAGTCTGCAGACTTCTGTCTGATATAGACCACAAAAAAGCCTGTAGAAGTTACTTCCTTATGGGGGCAATATGGTCTCAAGAAGTTAGAGCAGGTTTCATAGCGAAGGCAATATTTAAGAATGGTCCAAGTGATTTGTGGAGCCCTCGTGGTGCAGTGGTTAAGAGTTAATGTTCAATTATCTTGTAAAGAGTTAAACTTGATACTACTATCAACTGGAAGGCAATCATTTATAAAAAAATAGTTAATATATGATGGTTTATAAATGGATTTATTTTTTGAAATTAGAAATAGATTCAGTATTATTCTTTTAATAATGGTATTGCCACTGAGTTATATTCTGCTATGATTTTTTTGAATGAAGAAACAAAAAAAGTGAGATTACAACTACCTAAATAGGGAGCTACATATAATCCTGAGTATACAAACGTACACAATGGCACACATTTGAATGCCATGAAATTCATCACACTGTCATAGAAAAGGCTGAGCAATTTAGCTGTAGGAAACAAAAAGTATATGCAAGTCAATAAGCAAGGAAAAAGCATAATCTGGTATGAGTTTTAGAAAGCCTAACTCCAGTAACTAAAGTGTGAGAGACAGAACAGGGAAGGCAGACAGAAAACTGGTGACCACGGGATGTGAAAGACAACAGGTCCAGTATGCGTTAAGGAGGTATTGAATAAGTGACTAGGGAGAGGTAGAAGACTGTGATGTTTGTGGCTTAGAAGACTGTAAATAGTGCTGCTAAGGGAGGTAGGGAATGCATGAAGCAGAGGAAGAAGAAATCTGCGGGAAAAGAAAATGTGCTATTTTAGATAGGTTGACTAGAGAAGCATGGATACATCCAAGTGCAGCTTTTCAATAGGCAACTGAAAATATAGAGAGCTGGAGCTCTGAAAAAGTCTGTGCAGAGGGTGAGAGATTTGCAGTGATGACAACTGAAATCACAGGAAAGGATGAAATTTCTTCAGGGATAGGTACACATGTGAAGGGAACTAAATAAAGAAGAGGAAAACTCCATATTTAATAGGCAAAATAAGAATAGCCCGGAGAGGAACAGTAAAATAAGATAAAATTGATAGCGCAAGGGTCAAATGAATAGTTGCAAGGAAGAGAAAAAAAGAATAGCTTATCACAACGAATAAGACCCAAGCTGTTGACATGTATTTACAAGATCTTCCAGCAATAAAGTACAAGCTAATCCCCTGAAGGATACATCAACCAAATTATTATCTACAAAACAAAAAGCCAAGACCTGTTAGTGGTTAAGGGTTAAGGGCTCTGAATGCAGAGACCTGGACCGAAAGCCCAGCTCTGTAAGCCTGAGCAAGTCAAATTTTCAAAGCTTCAGTTTTCAACTTACGATGTATGTAATAGTAGTTACCTTCTGTATAGGAGTGTGGTGATACATAAATGAGATAATGTAAAGTGCCCAGAACAGTGCCTGGCACACAGGAAGTGATCGGATATTGTTGGCTGTTATTAAAATCTTCATTAGCAGGAAACAGAATCATTGCAAATGATTGCCTAAAGGCAACTTTGCTGCTGGGGCCAAAAAGGCCAACAAATGTTAAATAACAAGAAGGATACAAAACAAGATCATACCTTTATATAAAACGATAGTACATCTTAATTGGAACACTGTGTGGAATTATACAGTAGAATAAATAAAGGAATTAAAATACAATGTAACACAATTGGGTCTTCAGTCCGAGAAAGAAAAAAGTGAGAAAAGGACATGATAAAAGTCTACACAAAAGATTTCTAGTACCACCAAAAGAAAACAGAGCAGTGACCAGCAGATGGAGCCCTCAAGAATGTGTTGTCAGGCAAAACTCCATAGAGATGGATGGCTTATTAAACCCAAAAAACCAAACCCTGTGCCATTGAATCAATTCCGACTCATAGGGACCCTACAGGACAGAGCAGAACTGCCCCATAGGGTTTCCAAGGAGCATCTGATGGATTCGAACTGCTGAACTTTTTGTTAGCAGCCATAGCTCTTACCCACTACACCACCAGGGTTTCCGATGACTCATTAAACCTGACCCCATCGAGTGGATTCCAACTCATAGTGACCCTGTAAGACAGAGCAGAACCACCCCACAGAGTTCCCAAGGAGCACCTGGTGATCTGAACTGCTGACCTTTTGGTTAGCAGCTGTAGCATTTAACCACTATGCTACCAGGGTTTCCGATGGCTTATTAGGATGCCTAATTTTTTTTTCCTTAAGGATACTCAGGCCCATCTGCTTTAATCACCAAATAACTTTATTAGTAGTAAGGTTTCCAACATACCTAAACACTTGATATTCTGAGTAGTATATAATATTCTAGAAAAAAAAGTTCTAGTATTCTCTGGCATTTTATACATGAAAATATTGATAATTCTGGTTTTGAGTCTGGACGGTGAAAACTGAGTGATCTGACTTTGAAATCTTGTTGCTGTCGAGTCGATTCCGGCTTGTAGCGACCCTACAGGACAGAGTAGAACTGCCCCACAGGGTTTTCAGGAGTACCTAGTGAATCTTAACTGCTGACCTTTACGTTAGCAGCTTAATTCTTAACCACTATGCCACCATACATGAGAATATTGCTAATTCTGGTTTTGAGACTGGACGGTGAAAGCTGAGTGATCTTTAAGATACACCTGTGAAATCTGCAAGGCTAAGAAACCAGGCTCTGGATCATAAAGCACCCTGTGATGTCCAGCCTGACAGAACAAGATGTCCTATTCCACCTATGGTTACTAGAATGACAAATACAAACCAAATCAAGTTTTTGTGATTACTCCTCAATGTTTTCACTCTTAGATGAATTACCAGTTAACTATTCAGATCTATACCTGAAAGAATATCAAAAGCACCACGTGATAAAAAATAGCGACTAAAATGAGAGGTAAAGTTCAACCAATTAACTATCATCCCCCGTCTCTCAATGCTTAGGTGAACATTCATATTATTTTAGAAGCTCCTAACACAGTCAGAATCGACTTGATGGCAACGGGTTTGGTTTTTTTTTAAACATAATATTAAAATTATGTAAAACAAGTTAACCAGAAGATTCAGTAAGGAGACTGTCAAAAGTTGTGTTAATGGATTAAAAAGGGCAGAATCTATTATCACCATTATATAGCTTTAGAAGACAGTGTCTACAAGCCACAGACTCTCATTGCCTCAGCAGAAATTGTTCAAAGACTTTTGCCCATAAGCAGAGAGTACGGATCCCACTATTATGTTTTTACGGCATACATATACGCAATTAACAGTTAACAGTGTTCACTGACTTCCCCCTGCCACTTCCCTATGCTCTCAAGTTCATGTACTCAGTAGAATCTAATTTTAATGCTATACTCTAAGGAAAACACAGTTTGTCAAGTGACCATGAAAGAACAAAACAAAAATCCCACAGACCCCACATAATATGGTCCAAAGTCAAATATAGATGCTTTTTGCTTACTCATTTAGAGTGTAAGACCTTGTTTTTACAGTTAGAATTTCTGGCAATTTTAACACTCTACAGCACAACTACAAATAAAATAACATAAGCCAAAGATCTTCTGGCATCTATTCCTTAGGCAAGTCTATTTAAGCAGCTTGATTGCACGGCTGCATCTACACAAAATAATTATAAACTATAAATTAGATGATTCTGGCTGACAAGATAAATCACCTGCCATGTCCCTCTGTAACAGTAATAGCTCAAAAGTCAGGGAATCCAAAATACTAAACTAGGAACATGTTCTAGAAGTCCTGCCTCTTTTATGCTAGGGAAATTTATCGTAAACCTTAACCATTTTGTACTAAGAACAGTAACACGGAGGCCTCACTCAATGACTGATGAAGGGGGAAATCATATAACATTTCATGAGGTCTCCATTACCAAAGATCCAAATTATAAATCATTTGGTTTCAATTTGTTTATGTTGAACACCCTATTGCCTAATAACGTTGGTTAAATGGGACAGAGCCTGAAAGCTAAGCGATCTGTTCCAGAAAGTGCAAAACAGTCTCATATCTTACACAAAGTAGGTTTGGTTCTGATTTGAATTCTAGGTTTGAATTCCCGGGAGATAATTAAAGACAACAAGGCTAACTCCAAAGGAATTTTTTTTTAACTCTTTGAAATAAAAACACAAAATAGAATAATTCTGAGATTCTATCGTTCTGTGGATGATGTGAGTAGAAAAATCCAAGAGTACCCCAGTTTCACTTATGAAAGTCAGGTACTGAAGGACTGTGATTTACCTAATGTTACAGAACTCGTGAGTAGCAATCAGCGTATGGCACTCCTCTAGAAGAAGCAAATAAATATGAAAAAGTACAATACACTGCCCCTCCTGTAATCAACATTACGAATCTGAATACCCATTGGAAGCCCAGCAATTAGGCATGTCTTTTTACCTGTCAAAATATTAATAAGGGTCTGGAACCTTATTTTACCCCGGTATCCAAATGACTTCTAAAAATCCATCTAAGGCATCAACTTTGGATCCAGATCCTCGCCTGCTCTATCAGGGCCAGAGAGGACCAAACACAGAAGTACTACCTTTAGCATTAAACGCAAGCCCAACGTAGGGTGTGTCTGGAGTGCTGTGGAGCCCGTCCTGACGCCCATTCGCGCGAGGAAGCCCCCATGCGTCCTCGAGATGATGCCCCCTGGACTCTTTCCCCGCGTGACAACGCGCCCCGTGGGAGTTATGCTGGAAGCCGCAGAGTGACACCCGCCCCCTCCTCCAGCTCTTTCCCAGGGAAACTCGCGTCGGCCCTTGGCAACCAGGGCCTCCACCACGACCACCAGCATGTTAAACCCCGAGAGAAGCGGAGCTCACGGCCCCTCCGAGTGGTCACGGGAGGTAAAAGGGGTTACTCCGTTAGGCACCGAAGAGCAGCCAGCTGTCCCGGGTCCCTCCCCCGCGGGCTTACCCTCCGCCGCCTCCTACACGCTGCAGCCGCCCCGCTTCCTTGCGGAGGAGCCCGAAGCACTGCGTCCAGCAGCAGTTCCCCATCGCATGCCTCCCAGGCGCCGCCGCTCCTCTTCTTCACCCGCGCAAAGCCCAAACCCAGGCCCGGCAGCCGCATCCGCGCGGCACAAGCCGAAGTGGGGATCCGGGGCCGAGGGCTGACCGGCCGGAGCGCGGCGACGTGAGTGGCTGGGCCGACGGGAGGGACAAGGCGATCCGAACAAAGGCAGCGCTTACTCCAGCAGCCGCCGAGGGGCCTCCGCCGCGCCAAGTAGGAGCGCTAGGCTGCGGGGTCGGGAATCCCTCGCGCTCCGCATGGCCCCTCACTCTACTCGGCCCAGTCAGAAGGCGTGACCGCCTCCTGCCGCGGAAGGAGGCCAGTCCCGGCGAGTCGCGCACCCAGGCCCCGCCCACCGCGTGCCCAGCCCCGCGCCTGCCCCGCACCCCCATCAGCCACACCCCCGGCCTCTCCTCCACCGGATAGGTGCGTTCCCTCGGCGGCCCCGCCTCCTCCAGCGCCCTGTCCTGACGTCATTTCCGCCAGCTCGTGGCTTCTGTAGCCACCTCCTCGGAACGCGTCCCAATCGCTGGTGTGAATGTTTGTTTTGTTGAACCTTGACCTGAGAAAGAAAGAAATTGTCTTTTCTCCTCGGTCTCCTGCTTGTCGGTCCCGAGCAGGGTTAAGGCTCAGCGTTCAAACTTTGTACCAAAGCCTTATAGGTGGCTTACCTACAGCTCCAGGCCAGGAGTCATCCGGTGTGAAGGGGCGGTTCTCTGTGTAGCGTGTGCTTAGTTTTTGTTAACACTGCACCATAAGTGGGAAATAGAATCAGGGGACTGATTGCAGCTACTTTCAACACACCAAAAAAATTTTTTCTTCCGGTTTCTGGTATGCGTCGCAGTCTCCTTACTGTTAACGCTGCAGGGAAGCTTATTAATTGCGCCCTACTGACCTCATTTTGTTTTGTTTTAAATCTTCGAATAATTTCAGATGGGGCAGTTGCCGTCCAGAGGAAATGGGTAGGAGGGCTGGGGTTTTTCAGAGACATCAGCTTTGCCAATTTAAGCATGCTGCCCAGAACTCTTGTAGGTGGGAAAAAGAAGCTACTTCTATGCGCCTTAAAATCAGATATAGGGGTTGGCTTAGAAAAAGCCTAATTCAGTAAGTAGATAGGATGCTCCCATTTACTAACGAGACACATCGATATTTGGTCTACTTGAAATGAAACCTAGTTAAATTGTTACATTTTAGGAAATTGTTATTACTGAAAAAATGTTCTTTGAACTACTCATTTTCTTGCTTACTGAAATCTAGACAGACCTGTGTTCCAATCATAGCACGCACTGTTATTTAACTAATTTTGACCTGATTTGGGTCTTCGTTGTTTCTGTAATCAAGTGTATAGGGTAGAGTTTGACACATAGTTGGTTATCAGTGAATGTTGGTGGGATGATTGAATAGCTTTTCCTGAAAAGTGACTGTGTTTTCTTGCCCCCTTCAGCCCCTGAGGTCAGGCAAACATATCCATGATATAGTATTTAAAATTCAACGATAAATGTTTAAATAAACTGATATGTTGTCCTATGGAATATTGTTGTTGTTAGGTACCATGGAGTTGGTTCTGAGTCATAGTGACCCTGTGTACAACGCGACGAAGCACTGCCTGATTCTGCGCCATCCTCACAATTGTTGCTGTTTTTGAGCTCACTGTTGCAGCCACTCTGTCAATCCATCTGGGGGCGCAGGGGGGGGGTCTTCCTCTTTTCGCTGGCCCTCTACTTTACCAAGCATGATGTTCTTTTCCAGGGACTGGTCTCCCCGATAACATGTCCTCCAAAGTACTCGAGATGAAGTTTCACCACCCTTGATTCTAAAAAGCATTTTGGCTATACTTCTTCCAAGACAGATTTGTTCGTTCCTCTGGCAGTCCATGATATATTCAGTATTCTTCACCAACGCCATAATTCAAAGGCATCAATTCTTCTGTCTTCCTTATACATTGTCCAGCTTTCCAATGCATATGAGACAATTGAAAATACATCATTTGGGTCAGGTGCATCTTAGTCCTCAATGTGACATCTTTGCTTTTTAATACGTTAAAGAGGTCTTTTGCTGCAGAGTTCCCCAATGTGATGCGTTTGATTTTTTTTAATACATATTTTTTTCTTGTGCTTTAGGTGAAAGGTACAGCTGAAATTAGTTTCCCATACAAAAATTTATACACTTATGTGACCCTAGGTGCAATCCCTATAATGTAACAGCAAACTCAGCCTTTCCACCCTGGGTTTCCCGTGTCCGTTCAGTCAGCTCCTACCCCTTTCTGCCTTCTCATCCCACCTCTGGACAGAGCTGCACATTTAGTCTCGTACTAAGAAGCATACTCTTTGCAAGTATTATTTTACGTTTTATAGTCCAGTCTAATCTTTCTCTGAAGAGTTGGCTTTGGGAATGGTTTTAGTTCTGGCTTAACAGACAGTCTGGGGGCCATGTCTTTGGGGGTTCCTCTAGTCTCGGTCAGACCATTAAGTCTGGTCTTTTTACATGAATTTGAGTTCTGCACCAGACTTTTCTCCTGCTCTGTCAGGGACTCTCTGCTGTGTTCCCTGTCAAGGGGTCATTGGTGGTAGCTGGGCACCATCTAGTTCTTCTGGTGTCAGGCTGATGGAGTCTCTGATTTATGTGGCCCTTCTGTCACTTGGGCTAATATTTTCCTTGTGTGTCATTGGTGTTCTGAATTCTTCTTTGCTCCAGGTGCGTTTGGACCAGTTGATGCAGCTGAGATGGCTGCTTACAAGCTTTTAAGACCCCAGACGCCACTCACCAAAGTGGGATGTAGAACATTTCTTAAATAAACTTGGTTATGACAGTTGACCTAGATGTCCCACGAAACCATGATCCGCAGACCCCCTGTCCCTGTTACTCTGTCTTTCAGAGTGTTTGGTTGTGTTCAGGAAACTTGTTAGCTTTTGGTTTTGTCCAGTTTTGGTGACTTCCCCTGTATTGTGTATTGTCCTTCTCTTCACCCAAGATAATTCTTGTCCACTCCCTCCCCACCCTTGTAACTGCCAAAGAATGTTTTCTTCTGTGTTTAAACCTTTCTTGAGTTCTTATAAATGTGATCTCAAACAATGTTTGTCCTTTTGCGACTAATTTCACTCAGCATAATGCCTTACAGATCCATCCATATTGTGAGATGTTTCTCAGATTCATCATTGTTCTTTATAATTGTGTAGTATTCCATTGTGTGTATATATCATAATTTGTTTATTCATCTATTGAGGGGCACCTAGGTTGTTGCCATCTTTTTGCTATTGTAAACAGTGCTGCAGTGAACATGGGTGTGCATAGTATCTATGCATGTGAGGGCTCTTATTTCTCTAGGATATATTCCAAGGAGTGGGATCACTGGATTGTATGGTACTTCTATTTCTAACTTTTTAAGGAGGCACCAAATTGATTTCCAAAATGGTTGTACCTTTTTACGTTCCCAGTGTATAAGGGTTCCAGCCTCTCCAACATTTATTATTTTGTGTTTTTTGGATTAATGCTAGCCTTGTTGGGGCAAGATGGTATCTCATTGTAGTTTTAATTTGTGTTTCTTTAATGGTTAATGATCCTGAGCATTTCCTCATGTATCTGTTAGCCACCTGAATGTCTTCCTTGGTGAACTGCCTGTTCATATACTTTGCTCATTTTTTTAAATTATTTGTCTTTTTATGGTTGAAGTTTTACAGTTCCTTGTAGATTTTAGAGATTAGACACTTATCAGATAATGTCTTAGCCAAAATTGTTTTCCCAGTCTGTAAGTTGTCTTTTTACTCTTTTGGTGAAGTCTTTTGATGAGCATAAGTATTTGATTTTTAGGAATTCTAGTTATCTAGCTTCTCTTCTGGTGTTTTGTGCATTGTTATGTTTTGTATTTTGTTTATGCCATTTATTAGGGCTCCTAGTGTTGCCCCTATTTATTCTTCCATGATATTTATCATTTTAGATTTTATATTTGTTCTTTGATCCATATTGAGTTAGTTTTTTTTTTTTTATGGTGTGAAGTATGGGTCTTGTATCATTTTTTTTTTTTTTTTTTACAGATGGATATCAAGTTATGCCAGCACCATTTGTTAAAGAGGTTGTCTTTTCCCCATTTAACAGATTTTGGGCCTTTGTCAAATGTCAGCTGCTCATAGGTAGATGAATTTCCATCTGGATTCTCAATTCTGTTCCATTGGTCTATCTATTGTTGTACCAGTACCAGGCTGTTCTGACTATCGTGGCAGTATAGTAAGTTCTAAAATCAGGTAATGTGAGGCCTCCGACTTTGTTGTTCTTCTTCAATAATGTTTTACTTATCTAGGGCCTCTTCCCTTTCCTTATGAAGTTAGTGATTTGTTTTTCCATCTCCTTAAAAAATGCTGTTGGAATTTGGATCAGGATTGCCTTGTTTCTGTAGATCACTTAGGGTAGAATTGACATTTTCACAATGTTGAGTCTTCCTATCCATGAGCAAGGTATGTTTTTCCACTTACGTAAGTCTCTTTTGGTTTCTTGCAGCAGTGTCTTGTAGTTTTATTTGTATAGGTCTTTTATGTCCCTGAGTAGATTTATTCCTAAGTATTTTATCTTCTCAGGGGCTATTATAAATAGTATTGATTTGGTGATTTCCTCTTTGAAGTTCTCTTTGTTGTTGTAGAGGAATCCAAATGATTTTTGTTGCTGAAATCTTTTATTAGTTCCAGTAGTTTTCTTGTGGATTCTTTGGGGTTTTCTGTGTAGAAGATCATATCATCTGCAAATAGAAATACTTTTACTTCTTTCTTACCAATTTGAATGTCATTTATTTCTTTTTCTTGTCTTATTCCTCTGGCTAGGACCTCCAGCACAATGTTGAATAAGAGTGGTGATAAAGGGTACCCTTGTCTAGTTCCTGTTTTCAAGGGGAATGCTTTCAGACTCTCTCCATTTAGAATGATTTTGGCTGTTGGCTTTGTATAAATGTTCTTTATTATGTTGAGGAATTTCCCTTCTTTTCCTATTTTGCTGAGAATTTTTATCATGAATGCGTGTTGGAGTTTATCAAATATCTTTTCTGTATCAGTTGAGATTATGTGGTACTTTTGTTTTATTTATGTGATGGATTACATTGATCGTTTTTCTAATGTGGAACAATCCCTGTATAACTGGTATGAATCCCACTTGATCATGGTAAATTATTTTTTTTGATATGTTGTTGAATTCTATCAGCTAGAATTTTGTTGAGGATTTTCATGTCTATGTTCATGAGGGATATTAGTGTGTAATTTTCTTTTTTTTTTTGTGGTGTCTTTACCTCATTTTGATATCAGCATTATGCTGGCTTCATAGAATGAGTTTGAGAGTATTCCATCCTTTTCTATGTTATGAAATATCTTTAGTAGTAATGGTGTTAACTCTTCTCTGAAAGTTTGGTAAAGTTCTCCAGTGAAGCCGTCAGAGCCAGGGCTTTTTTTTTTGTTGGGAGTTTTTAAATTACCTCTTCAATCTCTTCTTTTGTTACAGGTTTATTTAGTTTTTCTACCTTGGTTTGTGTTAGTTTTAGTAGGTAGTGTGTTTCTAAAAAGTTGTCCATTTCCTATAGGTTTTTAAATTTGTCGAAGTGCAATTTTTCATTGTATTCTATTAGGATTCTTTTAATTTCACTTGAGTTTGTTGTGACCGTCTCATTTCTTACCTGAGTTATTTGCATCCTCTCCTGTTTTTCCTTTGTCAGTTTGGCCAATGGTTTATCGATTTTGCTGATCTTTTCAAAGAACCAGCTTTTGGTTTTGTTAACCTTTTCAATTGTTTTTCTGTTCTCTATTTCATTTATTTCTGCTGTAATTTTTATTATTTGCTTTCTTCTCGTGCCGGAAGGATTCTTTTGCTGCACTGTTTCTATTTGTTTGAGTTGTAAGGTTAATGTTTTGATTTTGGCCCTTTCTTCTTTTTGGATGTGTGCATTTATTGCTATAAATTGACCTCTGAGCACTGCTTTTGCTGTGTCCCAAAGGTTCTGGTAGGATGTATTTTCATTCTCATTTGATTCTGTGAATTTCTTTGTTCTGGCCTTGATTTCTTATATAACTTAGTAGTTTTTGAGCAAGGTGTTGTTCAGTTTTGATGTATTTGATTTTTTTTCTTACTTTTTCTGTTACTGATTTCTACTTTTATGGCTTTATGGTCAGAAAAGATTCTTTGTAATATTTCAATGTTTTGGATTCTGTTAAGGCTTGGTTTGTGGTCTAATATGTGGTCTCTTTTGGAGAATGTTCCACGTGTATTGGAAAAGGAAGTATACATGGCTGATGTTGGGTGGAGTGTTCTGTATTTGTCTATGAGATCAAGTTGGTTGATTATGGCATTCAGATCTTCTGTTTCTTTATTGGACTTCTTTGTGGATGCTTTGTCCTTCAACAGTGTGGTGTGTTGAAGTGTCCTACTATCATTGTGGAGCTGTCTAATTCTCTTTTCAGTGCTGTTAGAGTTTGTTTTAAACATTTTGGAGCCCTGTCATTTGGTGCGTAGATATTTATTATGGTTATGTCCTCCTGTTGTGTTGACCCTTTAGTCATTATATAGTGTCGATTTTCGATGTTTTAGCTTTGATTTATTTTTGTGACTTCCCTATCTGGATTGATACCTAGTCGTTCTGTCCTGTGTTCCTGTCTTGTGTTGTTATCTGATTTTAGTGATTTTCTAACCAGCGGGACTCCCTTTAGTATTTCTTGTAATTTTGGTTTCGTTTTTACAAATTCCCTTAACTTCTGTTTATCTGGAAATGCCCTATTTTTGCCATCATATTTGAGAGACAGTTTCGCTGGATATATAGTTCTTGGCTGGCAATTTTTTTTTTTTCCTTTAAGACTTTATATATGTCATTCCATTGCCTTCTTGCCTGCCTAGTTTCTGCTGATTAGTACACTCATTCCATTGCCTTCTTGCCTGCCTGGTTTCTGCTGATTAGTAGCGCTTAGTTTTATTGATTCTCCTTTGTAGATGACTTTTCATTTATCCATAACCCAGAAACCCAGTGCTGTTGAGTCGATTCTGCCTCATAGCAACCACATAGCCTCTCTTAAAATTCTTTCCTATCTTTGGTTTTGGCAAGTTTAATTATGTTTTGGTGACTTTCTTTTGGGTTCGATAAGCTTCTTGGATAGATATTTTCTCACCTTTCACAATATCAGGGAAGTTTTCTGCCAACAAATCTTCAGCAATTCTCTCTGTATTTTCTGTTATCCTCCCCTGTTCTGGTACTGCAATCACTTGTAGGTTCTTCTTGGTACAGTCCCACATAATTCTTAGGGCTTCATCATTTTTTAAATTCTTTTATCTAATTTTTCCTCAAATACATTGGTGTTAAGTGCTTTATCTTCACTGTCACTAATTCTGACTTCCATTGCCTCAATTCTGCTCCTATGACTTTCTATTAAGCCATCTAATTCTGAAATTTTATTGTTAATCTTTTGATTTTCTTTTTGCAATCTCTCTTTGGATTCTTGAAGCCTGTTAAATTTGTCATTGTGCTCTTGTATAATCTTCTTAATTTCCTCTCTTGCTTTGTCTGTGTGTTCCTTGGCTTGGTCTGCATTTTGCATGATCTCCTTCATGACCTCGTGAAGAGCTCTATATATTAATCTTTTGAATTCTACCTCTAATAATTCCAAGCAATTATCTTCTTCCAGGAGGTTTCTTGATTCTTTGTTTTGGTTACTTGCTGAAGCCATCATGGTCTGGCTCTTTATGTGATTTCATATCGAATGTTGTCTCTGAGTCATCACTAAGGTATTATATATATTTATTTTTTGTTTGCTTACTGTGTCCTAGCTTCTTGTTTTGTTTTGTTTTGATATGCCCAAATAGGCTGGGCATGTGAGCAACTTTGATTATTGGCATCTTTGAAGCTCTCATGTCCTGTTACCAGGTGTTACTAGGTATGTGAGCCCAGGAGTCCATTTATTTTCTTGTGTGGATTCAGCTCAGCTGTCCAGGTTGTTGGTCACCTAGTGTGCAGTGCAGGCTCTCTCCTAAGTACTACATGGGCAGGGGTGACTGGAGTAGGCACAGGTATCTGGCTATGGTAGGGGGTTATGTGCTGAGCAAGGCAGGGGGCTGATGGCTCCCCTTAGTGCCTGGGTGGAAGGCATGTCTCTGTTCCCTAGAGCACATAGGTGGGTGGGTTTGCAGCCGGTCTGTGGGCACCCAGTGCTGTTGCTTGTAAGATGTGGGAGGTACGACACATTCTTGGACCCCTGTCTTGTGTGGCTAGGTGAAGTGGGTGGAGCCACCAGCCCTTAGGTCCCTGACGTGGGTAGGTGAGGACTCTGCTTAATGGGCAGGGCAGTGTCACATGTCACAAATCTACCACTTGCCCTTAGCTGTTGTAGTTAAAAAGAAGGCTGCAGGTATATATATGTGGTGCTATACTACTGAGTGCCTATGCTATTGAAATGGGCCCACACAGTTCTAGACAGAGATGAAAGGCATTCAAAGTCTGTGGACCCCTTATGCCTGTGTCTAGGCAAAGGGGCTGTGCCTTCCCTGAGGTCCCAGCTTAGGATAGCTGGCAGGTTATTTTTCCCTGGTTGTTAATTTCTTCCCTATCCAAAACCAGGAGAATGGCTCGGGGTGCATGACGGGTCCTACTTCTGGCCCAGGGGATGAAGCAATCGCTGAAGCTGGGCCAGGACCTGGAGCAGAGTAGGAAGGAGATGGGTAAATGGGAGAATGGTACTTCATGTGGGGGAAGGGTTTTTTGATCCCGCAAGGTGGGTTAGAGGCTTGTACTTAACTTTCACCAGTTCAGCACCGCTTCTCCCTGGTTCTGAAGGCTCACGAAGACTCTCCACTGCTTGGTTTCTCCCAACATGGAAAACACGTCCCAAGTGCTACTGCTTCCCTCAGCCTGCATGTCAGCTTGCAGTGTGCCATCCATAATTTGTTATGATCCACGCAGTCAAATGCCTTTGTATAATCAATAAAACACAGGTAAACATCTTTCTGGTATTCTCTGCTTTCAGCCAAAATCCATCTGACGTCAGCAATGTTATCCCTCTTTCCATGTCCTCTTCCGAATCTGACTTGACTTTCTGTCCATTCCCTGTTGATGTAACTGGTTTTGAATGATCTTCAGCAAAATTTTACTTGTGTGTAATATTGATGGTATTGTTTGATAGTTTCCGCATTCTATTGGATCCCCTTCCTTTTGAATGGGAACGAATATGGATCTCTTTCAGTTGGTTGGCCAGGTAGCTGTCTTCCAAATTTTTTGTCATGGATGAGTGAACACTTCCAATATTGCATCTGTTTGTTGAAACATCTCAGTTGATACTCTGTCATTTCCTGGAGCCTTATTTTTCGCCAGTGCCCTCGATGCAGTTTGAACTTCTTCCTTCAGTATCATCTGTTCTTGATCATATGCTACCTCCTGAAATATTGAATGTTGACCAATTCTTTTTTGTACAGTGACTCTGTATTTCTTCCATCTTCTGTTGATGCTTCTTGTGTCATTCAGTTCTTTGTTGGTAGAATACTTCAGTATCACAACTCGAGGCTTGAATGTTTTCTTCAGTTTTTCAGCTTGAGAAATGTTGAATGTGTTCTCCCCTTTTGGTTTTCTAACTTCAAGCCTCTGCACACGTCATTATAATTACTTTGCCTTCTCAAGCAACCCTTTGAAATCTTTGTTCAGCTTTTTTACAGGATCATTTCTTCAGTTCACTTTAGCTACCCTGTGTTCAAAAGCAAGTTTGAGTGTCTCTTCTGACATCCATTTTGGTTTTTTCATTCTTTCCTGTCTTTTTACTGACATTTTGCTTTTTTACATATGTTGTCATTGATGTCATCCCACAACTTGGCTAGTCTTCAGTCAATAGAGAGCCAAAGTACAATCTTGAGTATATCCCACCTGAATTTAGAGACCATCTCAAGAACAGATTTGATACATAGAATGCTATGGAATACTACTCAGCAATAAAAATGAACAAACTGTTGACCTACCCAACAGCATGAATAAATCTGCAGGGAATTATTTTTATTGAAAATGCCAATACCAAAAGCTTACATAGTGTATAATTTATGTAACTTTCTTGAAACATGAAAATTATAGAGATGGAGAACAGATTAGTGGTTGCCTGGGGTCAGGGAGCATATGAGTGGACTCTCGTGGTGATGGAAACATTCTATATCTCTGCTGCATCAGTGTCAATATCCTGGTTCTGACATTATCCTTTAATTTTGCAAGATGCTACCATGGGGGAAAACTGGTACAAGTGAGTACAAGTGATCCTTCTGTGTCATTCCATAAAGCTGCATGTGACACCACAATTATCTCAAAATAAAAGGTTAAAGAAAAAAGCAACTGCACAGCTTGATAGGATACCTCTTTGCATAGACATTCTTGTAAACTTTTATTAAAAGTAAATCTGGTTTATCAGGAAAAGGATATGAGTGATCTTCAGAATGAATGCAAATGATTAATAAGAAAAAAGTCATTTTCACTAATTAAAACAATGCAAATTAAAACACAATAAGAAGTCATATTTCACTTGTTAGGTTGATAAAGGTTTACAAACGAAACATTCACTGTTTGCAAGGGTCCAGTGAAATGATACTCTCCGAAGCTGGTAAGGATAGTGAAACTTATTCTGAAAAATAATTTATAAATATCTATCAAGAATCAGAAGCAAATGATCAAAAATTGTAGGATTGTTAAACTCTGTTATATTCCTACAATATTAAGTAGCCAGCAGAAATATTTTTTGAAAAAATTTTAATAACACAGAAAAATTGCTTCTGAGTAATGTGGAGTGAAATAATCAGGATAGGAAATTATACAGGTAGTCCCCTACTTACAATGTATTTGAATTACAACAAACCTCATTTACTACCTTTTTTTTTAATTGTACATCTTCTCATTAGTGATACATATTGCATACAGTGTTACAGTGCATAATTTGCTGTTATCATTCTCTTATGTTCACCTGCAGATGTTCAAAGGTTGGATTTATGAACATAATGATAATAAAAGGCAGTATAATGAAAAGTAAAAAAAAAATTTATTTGACTTACGTCAAAACCAACTTACAATGGTGTTACCGGAATAGAAGCATCTTGTAAGTCGGGAACTACCTATGTAGATATATATTCCAAATCATGTTTAAAACAAAACATGCATACATAATACACATAAACATTCTTTCTTACATAAATTCCTGGGGGAATAAAGGCTGGAAGGAGAATATTGAAATATTAACAGTGACAGGACGCAGCCAACATGGTGCCATAGACAATTGCACCATGCCGTCTCTCTGCAGCAAAGACCTGAAAAACTAAAACAGATACAAATGAAGGGATAAAGAATTCGATCAAACACCAAATGGAAGAAGACACTCACAGAATACAGAGAACAAGGAGAGAGACAGAGTGGAGGTCCCCTCCACTTCCGGCTAACATGGTAGGTCACCATCTTGGAACATAGCCAGAAACAGATGGGGAATACAGGAAGACAACTTCATGGTGCTATCAATGGGAGACAGAGCACACTGCGACTAGAGGAATATGCTTTCCCACCCCTCACCCTTCCGGTGAGTAGAAGCAAGAACTCTCCCCCTCCCACCCTGCCATTCCAATGGCCCTCACCACTGAGGTCCACAATAGAGGTGTTTTTTTTTTTTTTAATTTCTTCCTTTTCTTTTTCCCTCCCACCTAGCCCTGTATGCCACCTTCCTGCCTCCCACTACTCCCTGCTGCATCACTGCAGCTAAAGAGCCACCAGCCTGCCTCTGCCCTGGATTCGCCCCACCCCACCTGCTGGCTTCTACTATGCCAATTTTTCTTATTTTTCTTTTCCTTCTCCCTCCCACCTAGCCCAGTATGCCACCCTTACCCCCTACTTGCTGAACCCCTGCCACAGCTAGAGCCACCAAACTGCCACTGCCCTGGGTCAGCCCCATGCCTACCTCCCACTGCACCAGCATTTTTTTGTTTTTCTTTTCTTTCTCCCTCCCACCTAGCCCTGTACGTTACCTTCTCTCCCTTCCCACCAGCCCTTTGATCTGCCCCACCTTCAGTTGCCAGCCCCCACTGTGCCACTAGTTTTTTAATTTATTTATTTTTCTCCTTTTTTTGTTTCTCCCTCACATGTAGCTCCATATACCACCTCCCCACCTTCTCACTGGCCCCCACTGCACCGCTGTGGCTAGGAAACTACTGGCACACCCTGGGTCCATCCTTTCTCCACCCACCACCCCCCACCATGCCATTTTTTTTCTTTCTCCTTCCCATCTAGCCCAGTACGTACCCTCCCTTTCCTTCCTACTGGCCCCTGGGTCCACCCCACTTCCACTTGCAAGCTCCTGTCATGTAGACATTTCTTTTTTCTCTTTTTTCCTTTATTTTCTTTCTCCCTCCCTCCTAGTCCTGTATGCAACCTCCCCCCCCACCCTGTCTGCCCCCACCATGCAGCCATGGATAAAGTGCCACTGGTACACCAGTCCACCACTGCCCCAGGCCACTCAATCATTTGCTGAATGATGGGAAGCCAGCCTGTACCACTTCCCATCTGATAGTTCTGCCCATCTGGCAAGGGGCTGTGAATGTTCCCACACTGCTGGACCAACATCAGGAAACAGGCAGCACCCACCCAATCCACCTTCAGCCACCTTGCCAAACCAGCGTACAACAAAGTGGACTCGCCCTGCCTGCTGCTGTCCTATGCACCTGGACAAAGTGGTGAGAGCTGCCGTGCCCACAGATGAGCAAGCGGCAAAGCATGCCTGGCCTGCCTACTCTGACATATCAAAACAAAAAAACAGTATGAAACAAACATATGTGCAATCAATAAATAAGGAAAATAATTACGTTAATGTCTCAGAGACATATAAAAAAGCAGGACAAGATGGCTCCAGCAAGTGACCAAAATAAAGAATCAGATGCGTGTCCAGTAGAAGAGGCAGGGGAACTTCCTGATATGGAATTCAAAAGATTAATATTTAGGACTCGCAAAGAGATTAAGGAAAACCCATGCAAAAAAACCAAGGAAAACATAGACAAAATTATAGAAAACACGGACAAAACAAGCAAAAACATAGCCAAAATCAAGGAAAACAGACAAAGCAATAGAATAATTCAGGAAAATAATATAAGAACAAAATGTCAAAATAAATAATTAGAAATCATACAAAAAAGACAACTAGAAATCCAAAAGCTAAACAACCAAGTTCCAGAAATGGACAACTCAATAGGTTTTAGGAGCAAATTTGAAACAATGGAAGAAGAATCAGTGAGATTGAAGACAAATTCATGGATGCCACTTTGAGAAAAAAATCAGAGGAAAGAATGAAGAAAACCTACGAATTATGTGGGACACAATCAAGAGCCAAAATTTTGTCCACGATTGAAGTTCAGGAATGGGGAGAAAATGGAAAATACAAAGAAAATTGTTGAAGGTCTGCTGGCAGAAAATTTCCCAGATATCATGAAAGACAAAAAGCTGACCACCCAAGAAGCTTAACAAAACCCATATAGGATACAGCCCAAAAGAAAGCCACCAAGACATGTCATGATCGTACTTGCCAAAACCAAAAACAAAGAAAGAATCCTGAGAGCAGCTCAAAAAAAAAAAGAAAATTCACTTACAAAGAAATAAAAATATGACTAAGTTGTGATTACTCAGCAGAAACTATGCACACAAGAAGGCAATGGGATGATATACATAAATCCTTGAAAAAAAAAATTGCCAACCAAGAATAATATATCCTACAAAACTTTCAAGAGCTCAGCGGTGGAAGGCCACAGCGCAGAGGAACCTCCTGTGTCCCCTCTGCCTTGCTGGGAACTTGCACACTTGCCCAGCCAAGCACCCACCCCCTACTTTTTTTCTGAAGGCACTGGGTGACACCATCCTCTGGCCAGAGCCCAGCACTTCACAGCCTCTTTTGACTTTCAGTGCCCACACTCCCTGACCAGAGCTTCCTTGGCTTTGTTTTTTTCCCTCCCTATTCCCTCAACTGCCTCCATTTCCTTAAGGAAGGTTTTTTTTCCCCTGCCCCTCCCCCACACTGTAGAGGTGTGTGAGTGTGTGAGTGGGCTGGGCAGGCAGCCAAATTTTCCAAGAAATAACTTCACCAACATGTCCAGTGACAGACAAAGGTCTGATGATGACAGTCACATCACCAGCAGTGGTAGTTCAGATGCAGACCAGTGGCTCCAGCACCTGAAGAATAAGAAAAAGAAAGAAAACCTTCTGCCACTCAGCAGAAGAAAAACACCAAACTCTCTAACAAAACCACTAAGTTATCCACTAGTGCTAAAAAAAATTCAGAAAAAGCTAGCTGAAATAACCCTTGATCCTCTTCCTAACTGCTGTGCATACCTAAAGGAGATAACATTTAGTAATGGACAGCAACTATTTTGGTCCACCAGGTCAACTATTTTGGTCCACCAAGTTCTATATACGAAGGTGTGTTGTTCCTGGAAATCACATTTTCATCTTGATTATCCATTTTAAGTCACCAAAGGTTACTTTCTGCACCAGAATCTATCACTACAACATCAACAGTCAGAAAGTCACCTGTCTGCACATCCTTAAAGATAACTGGAGTCCTGCTTTGACTATTTCAAAGGTGTTTCTATTTCTTCCCTTTTGACAGTCTGAAACCCTGTGTATCCTCTGATTGGAAGCATAGCCACTCGGCATTTGACCAACAGAGGAGAACATGACAGGATAGCCAGGCAGTGGACCAAGAGATACGCAACATAAAAAAAAATAATAATAAAATACTTTGCATAATTTGTATGCGGTGTGAAGGAGCAGGAGGCATCTTCTCACCATGCTCCAAATCTTTATAGCCTTTACAATGTGGACTTTTGTGTGTTTGTTATACTGATTCTACTCTCTGTTTTTATCCTTTGGAGGCTGGGAGACTCCCTAAAAAGGTAAATGCTATCAAGAGTAGAATTTTGTAGTTGTAGATTAGTTATGTTTAAAATGCCTACTTGCAAATCTTGCTTCTTTGGGATATCAAGCTGTATTTTATGTGTACTAAGAACTGTTGTTGTTAGGTGCCATCAAGCCGGTTCCGACTCATAGTTTCCCTGTGTACAACAGAATGAAACACTGCCTAGTCCTGCAGTATCCTCACAATTGTTATGCTTAAGCCTATTGTTGCAGCCTCTGTGTCAGTCCATCTCATTGAGAGTCTTCTTCTTTTTTGCTGATCCTCTACTTTGCCAAGCATGATGTCTTTCTCCAGGGACTGATCCCTCCTGACAACATGACCAAAGTTTGTGAGACATAGTCTTGCCATCCTTGCTTCTAAGAAGCATTCTGGTTGTACTTCGTCCAAGAGAGATTTGTTAGTTCTTTTGACAGTCCGTGGTATATTCGGTATTCTTCTCCAACACCACAATTCAAAAGCATCAACTCTTCGGTCTTCCTTATTCATCGTCCAGCTTTCACATGCATAGGAGGTGAGTGAAAGCACCATGGCTTGGGTCAGGCACACCTTAGTCTTCAAGGTGACATCTTTGCTTTTCAACACTTTAAAGAGGTCTTTTGCAGCAGATTTGCCCAACACAATGCGTCTTTTGATTTCTTGACTACTGCTTCCACAGGTGTTGATTGCAGGTCCGAGTAAAATGAATCCTTGACGACTTCAGTCTTTTCTCCATTTATCATGATGTTGCTTATTGGTCCAGTTGTGAGGACTTTTGTTTTCTTTATGTTGAGGTATAATCCATACTGAAGGCTGTAGTCTTTGATCTTCCTCAGCAAGGGTTTCAAGCCCTCTTCACTTTCAGTAAGCAAGGTTGTGTGATATGCATAACGCAGGTTGTTAATGAGTCTTCCTCCAATCCTGATGCCCTGTTCTTCTTCATATAGTCCAGCTTCTAGGATTATTTACTCAGCATACAGACTGAATGGTGCCATAGGCATGGTGAAAGGATACAACCTTGACATACACCTTTCCTGACTTTAAACCATGCAGTATCCCCTTGTTCTTTTCGAACGACTGCTTCTTGATCTAGGTACAGGTTCCTCATCAGCACAATTAAGTGTTCTGGAGTTCTCATCCTTCACAGTGTTTTCCGTAATTTGTTATGATCCACACAATGGAATGCCTTTGCATAGTCAATAAAACACAGGTAAACATCTTTCTCGTATTCCCTGCTTTCAGCCAGGATCCATCTGACATCTGCAACGATATCCCTGGTCCCATGTCCTCTTCTGAATCTGGCTTGAATTTCTGGCAGTTCCCTGTTGATATACTGCTGTAGCTGCTTTTGAATGATCTTCAGCAAAATTTTACTTGTGTGTGATATTAATGATATTGTTTGATAATTTCCGTATTCGGTGGGATCACTTTTCTTGGGAGTAGGTATAAATGTAGATCTCTTCCAGTCGGTTGGTCAGGTAGCTGTCTTCCAAATTTCTTGGCATAGATGAGTACTTCCACTGCTGCATCTGTTTGTTGAAACATCATAGTTGGTATTCTGTCAATTCCTGGAGCCTTGTTTTTCGCCAATGCCTTCAGTGTAGCTTGGACTTATTTCTTCAGTACCATTGATTCCTGCTCACATGATACCTCCTGAAATGGTCGAATGTTGACCAATTGTTTTTGTTATAGTGACTGTGAATTCCTTCCATCTTTTGATGCTCCCTGAGTTGTTTAATTTTTTCCCCATAGAATCCTTCAATATTACAACTTGAAGCTTGAATTTTTTCTTCAGTTCTTTCAGCTTGAGAAATGCTGAGCATGTTCTTCCCTTGTGGTTTTGTATCTCCGGCTCTTTGCATATGTTATTGTAATACTTAACTTTGTCTTCTTGAGCTGTCCTTTGAAATCTTCTATTCAACTCTTTTGCTTCATCATTTTTTCCTTTTGTGTTAGCTACTCAACGTTCAAGAACAAGTTTCAGAGTCTCTTCTGACATCCATTTTGGTCTTTTCTTCTTTCCTGTCTTTTTAATGACCTCTTGCTTTCTTCATGTATGATGTCCTTGATGTCATTCCATAACTTGTCTGGTCTTTGGTCATTACTGTTCAACGTGTCAAATCTATTCTTGAGATGGTCTCTAAATTCGGGTGGGATATACTTAAGGTCATATTTTAGCTCTTGTGGACTTGTTCTAATTTTCTCTAGTTTCATCTTTAACTTGCATGTGAGCAATTGATGGTCTGTTCCGCAGTGGGCCCCCTGCCTTGTTCTGATTGATGATATTGAGCCTTTTTGTTATCTCTTCCCACAGATGTAGTCGATTTGATTCCTGTATATTCTATCTGGGAAGGTCCATGTGTATAGTCTCCATTTATGTTGGTGAAAAAAGGTATTTGCAACGAAGAAGTCATTGGTATTGCAAAATTCTGTCTTGCAATTGCTGGCATCATTTCTATCATATTTTCTAACTACCAGTCCTTCTTCTCTGTTCCCAACTTTTGTGTTCCAAACTCCAGTAATTATCAGTACATCCTGATTGTGTGTTTGATCAATTTCAGACTGCAGAAATTGGTAAAAATCTTTAATTTCTTTATCTTTGGCCTTAGTGGTTGGTGCATGAATTTAAGTAATAGTTGTATTAACTTATCTTCATTGTAGGCTTATGGATATTATCTTATCACTGACAGTGTTATACTTTAGGATAGATCTTGAAATGTTCTTTCTGATGATGAATGCAACACCATTCCTCTTCAAGTTGTTGCTCCCAGCATAGTAGACCATATGATTGTCCAATTGAAAATGGCCAATACCAGTCCATTTCAGCTGACTAATGCCTAGGATATCAATGTTTATGCATTCTGTTTCATTTTTGATGACTTCCAATTTTCCTAGATTCATACTTCATACATTCCAAGTTCCAATTATTAATGGATATTTGCAGCTGTTTCTTCTCATTTTGAGTTGTGCCATATCAGCAAAGGAGGGTCCTGAGAGCTTGACTCCATCCACATCATTAAGGTCAACTCTAGTTTGAGGAGGCAGCTCTTTCCCCATTGTCTTTTGAGAGCCTTCTAACCTGAGGGGCTCATCTTCTAGTATTATATCTAACAGTGTTCTGCTGCTATTCATAAGGTTTTCACTAGTTAAATTTTTTCAGAAGTAGACTGCCAGGTCCTTCTTCCTAGTTTGTCTTAGTCTGGAAACTTAGCTGAGATCTGTCTACCATGGGTGACCCTGCTGGTATTTGAATACTGGTGGCATAGCTCTCAGCATCACAGCAGCACACAAGCCCCTGCAGTACGACAAACTGAGAGACACATGGGGGGTACTTAGGATATTGGTCCTGAAGTCTACCAAATGCAGTGCATTTTAGCCTAATTCATTATTGGTATGGTGTTATAAAAGCAGCTGTAGATGACTAGGAATTATATCATTTGTATGAAACTCAGATCTATTTATAAGTATGTGGTATGTGCTGAAAATGTTTTATCTTTTACGTTTGTCAGTTTGTAATGACAGAGTTTCCTTTTACCCTTTGTAGCTCAGCAAGCACCTGATTTATCATCTCAAACACAACAAACATGCTCTTGAAGGCTATAAATAAAAAAATACCTCTCTTTCAAATATGATGGTGAAATTAGAACATTTCCATATAAACAGAAATTAAGGGAATTTGTAAAAACCAGACCAAACTTACAAGAAATATTAAAGGGATTCCTTAGGTTACAGAACTAACAACATTGGACAACAACTGGAGTCTAGGACACAGGACAGCATCAGCCAGATACCAGCCTAGATAAAGAACTCTCAATAAAAGCTGACAGACTTTAAATAGGGAGATAGAGGTGTCAATCTATAAAAGACAACAACATCAAAACAATAAAAAGGGGGAATAAATGGTGCAGGTATAGAACTTTCAAATGGAGAGGAAGTCAAGGTGATTTCAAGTAATGAAAAACTGGCTCAAACTTAGGATGATAAGAGTAGTTTCAAGGTAACCAATAAGAAAGTTAACAAACCTACTCAGAATAAACAAGAAAAAAAAAAAAAAACACAAAGTCTCAGTGGACACAAAATCTACAATAATGAAAGAAAAGTAAAGAAAATCTGAAAACAAAAGGAACTCAGCAGAGGAAAGTAGGAGAAACAAAGGAAATGTCAGCACCACAAAAAAGAAAATAGCACAACAATATGACAGTAATAAACTCATACATATTGATAATCACACTGGATATAAGTGACTTATATGCACCTGTAAGAGACAGAGAGTTGCATAATGGATAAAAAAGCACGACATCAATATGCTGTGTACAAGAGACATGCCTTGGACACAAAGACATAAATAATAAATCAAAGGATGGAAAACAATATATCAAGCAAACAGCAACCAAAAAATGGCAGGAGTGGCAATACTAAAATAAAATAGACTTTAAGGCAAAATCAACCAAAAAAGACAGGGAAGGACATTATACAATGATTAAAGGGACAAACTACCAAGAAGACAAAACCGCAGTAAATATGTACGCACCCAACGACAGGGCTGTAAAATACATGAAATTAACTCCAATAGCACTGAAAAGAGAAATAAACAATTCCGCAATAATAGTAGGAGGCTTTGACATACCACTTTCGGTAAAGGACAGAATATCTAGAAAGAAACTCAACATGCAGAAGATCTTAAGGCCAAAATCAACAATCTTGACCTCATAGACATATAGAACACACACCCAACAGCAGCAAAGTATATGTTTTGTTTTTCAATGCACATGGAACATTCTCTAGAACAGACCACATTTTAGGCCACAAAGCAACCCTTAATAAAATCCAAGACATCAAAATGATGCAAAGCAATGTCACCGATCGCAACACCATAAAAGTAAAAATAACAAGTGCAGCAAGGGAAAAAAAATCAAATACATGGAAACTGAATAACACCTTGCTTAAAAATAACTGAGAAAGAGAAGAAATCAAAGGGAATAAAAAAATTCCTTGAACGATACGGCAGTGAAAACACATCATACCAAAACCTTTGGGACACAACAAAGACAGTGCTCAGAGGTCGTTTTATAACAATAAACACATCAAAAAAGAAGAAAGGGCCAAAATCAAAATGTTAGCCCTATAACTTAAACAAATAGAAAACAGCATAAGAAACCCACAACCACCAGAAAGAAAATAATAAAGATTAGAGCAGAAATAAATGAAATAGAGGATAGAAAAGCAGTAGAATCAACAAGTCCAAAAGTTGATTCCTTGAAAAAATCAACAAACCGTTGGCCAAACTGGCAAAAGAAAAACAGGAGAGGAAGCATATAGCCTACATGAGAAAAGACACAGGGGACATTACAACAGACCCAACTGAAATAAAAAGGATCATAACAGAATAGTATGAAAAAATATTCTCCAACAAAATTGAACCTAGAGGAAATGGACAAATTTCTAGAAACACATTACCCTACCTAAGCTGACACAAACTGAGATAGAAAACCTGAGCAGACTCATAACAAGAGAAGAGATTGAAGAGGTAATAAAAAAACAGACAAACAAAAAAAACAACTCCCAACAACTACAACAAAAAACCCTGGCCTGGATGACTTCATTGGAAAATTCTACCAAACATTCAGCGAAGCGCTCACATCAATTGTCATGGATTGAATTATGTCCCCCCAAAAATGTGTGTATCAACTTAGTTAGGCCATGATTCCCAGTATTGTGTGGTTGTCCATTTTGTGATTATAATTTTATGTTGAGAGGATTAGGGTGGGATTGTAACACCACCCTTACTCAGGTTAGCTCCCTGATCCCAGGTAAAGGGAGTTTCCCTGGGGTGTAGCCTGCATTACCTTTTATCTCTCAAGGGGTACCACCTCATACCACCAAGAAAGCAGTGCGGGGAGCAGACCGTGTCCTTTAGACCCAGGATCCCTGTGCGAAGAAGCTCCTAGTCTGGGGGAACATTGATGAGAAGGCCAACAGAGAGAGAAAGCCCTCTTCTGGAGCTGAAGCCCCGAATTTGGACTTTTAGCCTACTTTATAGTGAGGAAATAAATTTCTCTTTGCTAAAGCCATCCACTTGTGGTATCTCTTTTATGGTAGCACTAGATGACTAATACTACTCAAACTATTTCAGAGCATAGAAAAGGAAGGAATACTCTTAAACTCATTCTATGAAGCCAGCATAACCCTGATACCAAAATCAGGCAAAGACACTGCACACAAAAAAGAAAATTACAGACCAATATCTCTCATGAATATGGATGCAAAAATTCTCAACAAAATTTTAGCCGATAGAATTTAGCATCATATAAAAAATAAGAAGAATACAACACAGTCAAGTGGGATTCGTACCAGGTATGCAAGGTACGCGAGGATGATTCAACATTACAAAACCAATCAACATAATCAACCACATAAATAGAGCAAAGAAAAGGATGACATAATCGTCTCCATTGATGCAGAAAAGGCATTTGATAAAGTCCAACACCCATTCCTGATAAAAACTCTAATAAAATAGGAATAGAAGGGAAATTCTTCAACATAATAAAGGACATCTACACAAAACCAACAGCCAACATCATTCTCAATGGAGAGAGGCTGAAAACATTCTCCCTGAGAATTGGAACAAGACAAGGATGCCCGTTATCACCACTCCTATTTAACATTGTCCTGGAAGTTCTAGCTAGAGCAATTAGGCTAGATAAAGAAATAAAGGGCATCCAAATTGGAAATGAAGAAGTAAAACTGTCCCCATTTGCAGATGATATGATCCTGTACATAGGGAACCCCAAAGATTCCACAAGAAACTATTGAAACTAATAGAAAGATTCAGCAGAGTAGCAGGATACAAAATCAACATACAAAAATTAGTTGAATTCCTCTATACCAACAAAGAGAACTTTGAAAGGGAAATCTGGAAAATGATGCCATTTATAATAACCCCTTAAAAAAAATACTTTGGAATAAATCTAACCAGGGATGTAAAAGACCTATATAAAGAAAACTACAAAATAATATTGCAAGAAACCAAATGAGACCTACAGAAATGGAAAAACATACCATGCTCATGGATGGGAAGACTCAGCATTGTGAAAATGTCAATCTTACCCAAGCTATCTACAGATATAATGAAATCTCGATTGAAATACCAACAGCATTGTTTAGTGATATGAAGAAACAAATCACCAACTTTATATGGAAAGGGAAGAGGCCTCAGATAAGCGAAGCATTATTGAAGGAAAGGAACAAAGTAGGAGGCCTCACACTGCATGATCTCTGAACCTGCTACACAGCTACAAAAACAGCCCAGTATTGGTAGGTACAATGACTAGACACATAGACCCATGCAATAGAATGGAGAATCCAGATGTAAATCCATCCACCTATGTTCAGCTGATCTTTGGCAAGGGACCAAAGTCCATTAAATGGGGAAAAGACAGTCTCTTTAACAAATAGTCCTGGCAAAACTGAATGCCCATCTGTAAATAATGAAACAGGACCCATGCCTCACACCATACACAAAAACTAACTCAAAATAGATCAAAGACCTAAATATAAAAACTAAAACCATAAAGATCGTGGAATGAAAAATAGGGACAATACTAAGGGCCCTAATACATGGTATAAATTAAATACAAACCATAACTAACAATGCATAAACACCAGAAGGTAAACTAGATAACTCGGAGCTAATAAAAATTAAACACAAGCTCATCAAAAGACTTCACCAAAAGAATAAAAAGAACCTACAGACTGGGAAAAACAACAACAACAAATTGGCTATGACATAACTGACAAGGGTCAAATCTCTAAAATCTATACAATATTTAACAACTCAATAACAAAAAAGACAATCCAATTAAAAAATGCAAAGGATATGAACAGATACTTTGCCGAAGAAGACATTCAGGCAGCTAACAGACACATGAGGAAAATCTTGGGACCATTAGCCATTTGAGAAATGCAAATCAAAACTACAATGAGATACCACCTCACCCCCACATTACTGGCACTAAAAAAAAAAAAACAAATGTTAGACAGGTTGCAGGGAGATTCGAACGCTTACACACTGCTAGTGGGAATGTAAAATGGTAAAACCACTATGGAAAATGATATGGTGCCTCCTTAAAAAGCTAGAAATAGAAATACCATATAATCCAGCAATCTCACTCCTAGAAATATATCCTAAAGAAATAAGAGTTTCATATGAATAGACACGCACACCCATGTTCATTACAGCATTATAACCTAAGTGCCCATCAACAGACAAATGGAGAAACAAATTATGGTACATACATACAATGGAATACTACACAATGATAAAGAACAATGAGGAATCCAAGAAATATCTCCCGCATGGATGAATCTGGAGGACATTATGCTGAGTGAAATAAGTCAGTCACAAAAGGACAAATACTGTAAGAGACCACTGTTATAAAAATACAAGAAACGGCTTATGCACAGAAAAAAAAAAAAACAATCTTTGATGGTCTGAGGGGGATAGTAGACAAGTGTTAACTTGCTGAAGGGAAAGACAACAGATGATACAGAGGAAATCAGCACAGCTTGACCAAGGCAAAGTCAAAGAAGTTTCCTAGACACATCCAAACACCTTGAGGGACTGAGTTACTGGGCTGAGGGCTGGGGACCACGGTCTTGGGGGACATCTAGGTCAATTGGCATAACATAGTTCATAAAGAAAATGTTCTACATTCTCCTTTGGTGAGTAGCATCTGGAGTGGCTGTCTAAGATACATCTGTTGACCCCATCCAGTCCGGAGCCAAGGAGAATGAAGAAAACCAAAGATACAAGGAAAATATTAGTCCAGAGGACTAATGGACTGCATGAACCACAACCTCCAGTAGGCTGAGCCCAGAAGAAGTAGATGGTGCCTGGCTATCACCACTGACTTCTCTGACAGGGATCACAATAGAGCGTCCCCGACAGAGTGGGAGAAAAATATGGAACAAAATTAAAAAAAAAAAAAAAAAAAATCCAGACTTACTGGTCTGACAGAGATTGGAGGAACCCCTGAGACTATGACCCCTAGATATCCTGTTAACTCAGAACTGATGCCACTCCTCAAGTCCACCTTTCAGCCAAAGGTTAGACAGGCCTATAAAACAAACAATAACACACAAGAGGAATGTGCTTCTCAGTTCAATCAAATATAGGAAACCAAGTGGGGAACACCTGCCCAAAAGCCAAGAAGAAAAAACAGGAAGGGACAGGAAAAGAAGATGCATAGACACGGGGTACTGGGGGGAAAGGGAAAGGGGGAGAGTGCTGACACAATGCAGGGATTGCAACCAAAGTGTATAAATTTGTGTGTAAATTTTTGCATGAGAAACTAATCTGCACTGTTAACTTTCACCTAAACAAACAAAAAAACCAAACTCATTGCCATTGAGTCAATTCTGACATGTTGACCCCATAGGACAGAGTAGAACTGCCCCACAGGGTGTTCAAGGAGCATCTGGTGGATTCGAACTGCTGACTTTTTGGTTAGCAGCCATAGCACTTAACCACTATGCTACTGGAGTTTCCTTTCACCTAAAGCACAATTTTATATATATATGTATATATATGTACACACACGCACACACAAATAGTAATTATCCCAAGGTTGTAGATTTGGGAAGCTTTTCTTCTTATACTTCTTATTAGAAAATTGTAATCTACCCACTAACAGAAGGGGTTATTGATAGCTAAAAGTTTGATAACAAATGCAGACACTTAGAAAGTGATGAAAACTTCAATGTGGATTGTTGTTATTGTTAGGTACCATTGAGTCGGTTCCAACCCTGTGTACTACAGAATGAAACACTGCCCGGCCCTTTGCCATGCTTACAATTGTTGTCATGCTTAAGCCAATTGTTGCAGCCACTATGTCAATCCTTCTCATTGAGGGTCTTCCTCTTTTTTGCTCACCCTGTACTCTACCAAGCATGATGTCCTCTCCCAGGGACTGATCCCTCCTGATAACACGTCCAAAGTATGTAAGACGCAGTCTTGCCATCCTTGCTTCTAAGGAGCATTCTGGTTGTACTTTTTCCAAGACAGATTTGTTTGTTATTTTGGCAGTCCATGGTATATTTAATATTCTTCTCCAACAGCACAATTCAAAGGTGTCAATTCTTTGTCTGTCATCCTTATTCATTGTCCAGCTTTTGCATGCTTTAAGATGTGATTGAAAATACCTTGGCTTGGGTCCAGTGCACCTTAGTCTTCAAGGTTACATGTTTGCATTTCAACACTTTAAAGAGATCTTTTGCAGCAGATTTGCCCAATGAAATGCATCTTTTGATTCTTGATTGCTGCTTCCGTGGGTGTTGATTGTGGATCCAAGTAAAATGAAATCCTTGACAACTTCAATCTTTTCTCCATTTATCATGATGTTGCTCATTGGTCCAGTTGTGAGGATTTTTGTTTTCTTTATGTTGAGGTGTAATCCATACTGAAGGCTGTGGTCTTTGATCTTCATCAGTAAGTGCTTCAAGTCCTCTTCACTCTCAGCAAGCCAGGTTGTGTTGTCTTGTATGGGTGTTGTGGACTTCCAAACTTGGGACTGGTGTCTACCTATTTGGAAAAATAAAAGATGGCCTCTTTTTAACTTGTGAGATCTGACCTACCTCCAGGTGGCTAGGATCAGAGAAAGAAGTGCTGTGTGGGCAGCTGGTGTCAGAACTGAACAGAGGACTGAAAAAGTGGGGATTTGATTATGTTTATTATCTGTGGAGGTGCATTGGCTAGAATCAAACCCAGGTCTCCAACATGGAAGATGAGAATTCCAGCACAGAAGCACCAGTGCCCACCAAGCATGGATAAATTATAGTAAAATAGAACTGCTCACTACTTTTTCCTAGAAATGTTTTAGCTAAATTATGAAGCTTATGTAAGAGGTTATTGGAATTTACCATCATGCAATTTTTCACCAAATTTGACATCAAGAATCTTATCTTATATTTGGGAAGCCAGCACGGCTTGTACAAGGCAAGGTCATGGAAGCTCCATAGACACATCCAAACTCCCTAGGGACTGAATTGCTGGGCTGAGGGCTGTGGGGACCGTGGTCTTGGGAAACATCTAGCTCAATTGGCATAACATAGTTTATAAAGAAAATGTTCTACATTCTATTTTGGTGAGTAGCATCTGCGGTCTTAAGAGCCTGTGAGAGGCAGTCTAGGATACTCCACTGGTTTCACCCCTTCAGGAGCAAGGGAGAATGAAGAAAGCTAAAGATACAAGGGAAAGATTAGTCCAAAGGACCGATGGACCACATCTATCACGTTCTTGACCAGACTGAGTCCAGTACAACTGATGGTGCCTGGCTATCACAACTGACTGCTCTGACAGGGATCACGATAGAGGGCCCCAGACAGAGCTGGAGAAAAATGTACAACAAAATTCTAACTCACAAAATAAGACCAGACTTACTGGTCTGACAGAGATTGGAGAGACCCTGAGAGTATCGCCCCTGGACACCCTATCAGCTCAGTAATGAAGTCACTCCTGAGGTTCACCCTTCAGCCAAAGATTGGACAGGGCCATAAAACAAAACAAGACTGAAGGGACACACCAGCCCTGGGGCAAGGACTAGAGGACAGGAAGGAACAGGAAAGCTGGCAAAAGGGAACCCAAGATCAAGAAGGGAGGGTGTTGACATGTCATGTGGTTGTTAACCAATGTCATAAAACAATGTGTGTACTGTTTAATGAGAAACTGGTTTGTTCTGTATACCTTCATCTAAAATACAATTAAAAAAAAAATCTTATCTTTATGGTCATATAGCTTTAACACATTTTAAACATTCACTTAAGTGATTATCTACTATTAGTTAAGCAGAATTGGCAGGAGAAGCCCCGTAACTGGAAGAGACATTCGTGAAGCAGGTGAAGTCTTTTGATTTACAGAGGGGAAAGAGGACTCATAGAGGATTTAAATGAATTGCCCAAGGTCATACAATGAATTAAAAATATATGATGAAGAAAACCCAGGTGTTTTTTTGTTGCTGTAAAAATATGTGCAACACAACATTTGCCAGTTTAACATTTTTCACATGTATGTACAATTTAATGACATCAATTGCATTAATTATGTTGTACAACCTTCAACAATATCCTTGCCACTTTACATCACCATAGACAGAAACTCCACTCTTCCTAAACAATGGCACTCTCTTTCCCCCTTCTTCCTCCTGTCCCTGGTAGCCACTATAAACTTTGATCTCTATATATTTGCCTACTCTAGCTATTTCATGAGTGAGATCACACAATATTTATCTTTTTTGTGATGGACTTACTTCACTGTTTTCAAGGTGCATCCATGGTGTGGCATATATCAGGACTTCATTCCTCTTTATTCCTGCTTAATATCCCACTAGAGCCCTGGTGGCACAGTGGTTAAGAACTTAGGCTGCTAACCAAAAGGTTAACAGTTCGAATCCACCAGCAACTCCTTGGAAACCCTATGGGGCAGTTCTACTCTGTCCTATAGGGTCTGTATGAGTTGGCATCAGCTCTTTGGCAGTGGGTTTGGTTTTTTGGTTTTTAATAGCCCATTGTATGTATATACCACATTTAAAAAAATCTATTGATCTGCTGATGGACGTTTAGGTTGTTTCTACCTTTTGACAATTATGAATAGTGCTGCAGTGACCATTAGTGTAGATGTATCTGTTTGTGTTGCTGCTTTCAAGTCTTTTGGGTATGTACCCAGGAGTGGAATTGCTGGTCATATGATAGTTCTGGAGCCCTGGTTAAGAGATCAGGCTGCTTCCACAGTGGTTAAGAGATCAGGCTGCTAACCAAAAGGTTGGCAGTTCAAATCCACCAGCCGTTCCTTGGAAACCCTATGGGGCAGTTCCACTCTGTCCTGTAGGGTCACTGAATCGGAGTTGACTCAATGGTGGCTGGTTTTACGGTAGTTCTATGTTTAACTCTTTGAGGAGCCATCAAAATGTTTTCCACAGCAGCGGTACTATTGTGTATTCTCACCAGCAATGGATAAGGGTTCCAATTTCTCCACGCCCTTGACAACTTTTGTTGTTTTCCTTTTTTAAATCTTACCCCTCCTTTCGGGAGTGAAGTGATATTATGGTTTTGATTTGCATCTCCCTGACGGCAACGGGTTTTTTTTTTTTTTTTTTTTTAACGGCTAATGATGGATGTTGAGCATCTTTTCATGTGCTTATTGGCCATCTGTATTTCTTCTTTGGTGAAATATCTGTTCAAATCTTTTGCCAAATTTTTCGTTAGATTGTCTTTTTGTTGTTAAGTTGTAGGAGCTCTTCATATATTCTGGATATTAAACACTTATCCCATATATGGTTTCCAAAATTTTTCTTTCAGTCTCTAAGTTGTCTTATCACTTTGTTGTTAATGTTCTTTGTTGAACAAAAGTTTTTTTTTTTTTTAATTTGATGCAGTCCAATTTATCTGTTTTGGCTTTTGTTGCTAGTGCTTTTGGTGTTGTATCTAAGGGTCCATTGTTAAAAACTAGGTGCTAAAGCAATACCTCTGTATTTCTTCTAGAATTTTTATGGTCTTAAGTTCTTACCTTTAGATTGTTGATCCGTTTTGAATTAATTTTTGTGTATGGTGTGAGGTATGAGTCCACCTTCATTCTGTTGCATGTAGATATTCAGTTATCCCAGCACCCTTTTTTAAAGAGGGTATTCTTTCCCCATTGCATGCACTTAAGCACTATTGTGAAAAATCAGTTGACTATAGATGTGTGGGCTTATTTCTGGATTCTCAATTTTATTCCATTGTCTGTCATCATACCAGAACCAGACTGTTTTGATTACTGTAGCTTTATAGTATGCTTTGAAATCAGGAGTGTGAATTCTCCTGCTTTGTTTTTCTTCTTCAAAGTTGCTTTGGCTATTCAAGGCCGTTTGCAATTCCCTACAAATTTAATTACTGGCTTTTCCAGTTCTGCAAAGGAAGTGTTGGAATTTTGGTTGGAGTTCAGTTAAATCTATAGATCACTTTGGGTAATATTAACGTCTTAACAATGTTTAACATTCCAATAAATGAACATGGAATGCCTTTCTATTTATCTAGGTCTTCTTTAATCTCTTTCAGCAGTATTTTATAATTTTTATAGTATAAGTTTTTCATGTTCCTAGTTAAATTTATTCCTAGGTATTTTATTCTTTTAGATGCTATTGTAAACGGAGTCATTTTCTTAATTTCCTTTTCAGATTTCTCATTGCTGGTGTGTAGAAACCCCCAAAATTTTTGCATGTTGACTTTGTACCCTAGAAACCCAGGTCTTTTGACAGCAAGGCTTGTGTTCCTATTGTGGCACTGGGCTGCTTTCTCAAGGCTTACATATGGGCATGAATGTGAAACCAGTGAAGACTGTAGTCAAGTATATTTTCATAAGATTTACTTGTTTAATTCATTACAGCTAGAGAGTTCATTGGTATAGCAATTGAACAGTCATCTCACTAGGAAAAGACACACACATTATGTACAGTGATGGACACTCAATGTCAGCTTGCTAGAGAGACCCCCACCTGCCCACCTTCCAGGTAACATGAACCCTCTCTTTCTTCTTGATCCCTTGAAGTTCCTTTCTCTCTAGTATTTTATTGTAACTTCAGGGGAGAGTTTTTTTTTTTTTTTTTCCCTCATAAATGCTCTGGAGTCAGGATGCAATGTGTACCACCAACTGTTTTCTGGATTGCGAGGTTTCAAATTTTTATCTCCTATTTTTGCTCAGAGCTCCTTCTCTATTGACTATTAATCACCTTTTGTAGTTTTTTTTTTAATAGTGGCAAAAATATATGTAACCCAACATTTGCCAATTAAAATTTTCATATGTGCAATTCAGTGACATTGATTACTTTAATCATAATGTGCAACCATCACCCCTATCTGTTGTCAGTTCTTATAGTTTTAAGATCAATTGCTGCTATCATGTTATTCTGGGGGTTAGGTGGCCCCTGCAAAGGGAAGAATTCTGTGTTCTCCGTTACTGCATGGTCCAAACATATGCACAACCTTGTCCTTTTAATTCACTGGAGCAGAACTGAGATGACCAAAACTTACTCAAGGGTACTATATATGACCACCATAAAATGGAGATAATGAGGTAATATCAAAATTTTCCTTATGGGTTTGTTGTGAGAATAAATGATTACCAAGTTCTTCCAACTCACAGAAACCCTATAGGACAGAGTAGAACTGCTGCATAGAGTTTCCAAGGAGCACTTGATGAGTTCAAACTACCAACCTTTTGGTAAGCAGCCATAACACTTAACCGCTATGCCAGGGTTTCCTACCAAGTTCTTAGTATACTATAAATCCTATAATGTACTATTCATATAATACTGTAATTTTTCTATGGCACAAGCAGTTAAGCACTTGACTACTAGCAGAGGTTGGAGATTTGAGTCCACACAGAGGTGCCTCAGAAGAAAGGCCTGGCCATCTATTTCTGAAAGATCGCAGCCATTAGAAATCCTGTGGGGTATAGTTCTATATGGGGTTGCCATGAGTTAGAATCAACTTGATGGCAACTGGATTTTTTGCGTGTGTGTTTTCTTTTTCATAGTTATACTGTAATACTGTAAATAAGAATGTTAGCTGAAATAGGTGTTCGTCAACAAGTTATTCTTTCCTTTGTAGCTATAGTCCTGTCATCCTGTGAAAAAGGTTAGCATTTTCAAAATTCCACCTCTCAGACATGTCCTCAGGCACACTCCACTTCACAAGTTGAAGTCAGGCTCCAAGAATGTATGGCCAAGATAGAGAAAGACGTTCTCTTTCTCTCAGGCCTTGCCTGACCTGTGATCTGCCTCTTTCCAGAATGATTGAAAGTGACAATATCCACTGACTTAAGGGGAAACCTCTCCCCCTACCATCTAGGAGTGTTTTGTCCTGGGAACTCAAATAGAATTAACTCATCATAACACAATAATTCAGTGTCTGTGTGTTTCCTAAAGTCTTATTTATTCAGTCTTAAATAATACCATGCGAAAGACCTATACTCTGGCTTAATTTAACCCATCATTCCTTAGTCCTTTTGTACATACATACTTCCATTATGAAGTGAAAATTTCATTACAATAAGCCTGGTTTCAACTCTTTATTTCTCAGCAGTGATTTGAACAAGAGCACATTTCTATAAGAAGCGGTAATACTTCTCAGGTGCAGCACAGCTTAAATTCATAGTTACAAATATTTTTCCAAAAAAGTCCAAGAGACGCACTCTGCCTACAGTATAACAAGGTTTACATGATCATACAGAATGGTTTAGTTCCTTAAAATCACTGCTTCTTAGCTGCCTTTTTTCCCATGATAGGCTTTTATTTTACATTTGCATAACTAATGAGCTAAATGGACAATTTAAGTGATTTTCCAAGAATAAAGGCACACAAAATAGTGCTCAAAGATAAAAGAGAAGGCAGAAAAGGAAATCACTTAACTCATGGCTCAATCTCCAGTGCCTCATTTCTGCTAACTTTTGGGTGTGTGATGGGCTTTATTACATAGGTAGGTAGGTAGGTAGCTAAGTGGATAGATAGATAGATAGATAGATAGATAGATAGATAGATAGATAGATAGATAGATAGATAGATAGATAGATAGATAGATAGATAGATGATAGATAGATGCCATTGAGTCACCTCTGACTCATGAAGACCTTATATACAACAGAATGAAATATTGCCCAGTCTGAGTCACCCTCAAGTCAAGTTTGAGTCCATTTTTGTGACTATTCTGTTAATCTACCTCACTGAGAGTCTGCCTTACCCTTATTGGCCCTCTACTTCAACAAACATGATGTTCTCCTTCTTATGGATTGAATTTTGTCTCCCAAAAATGTGTGTCAACTTGTCTAGGCCATGATTCCCAGGATTGTGTGGTTGTCCTTCATTTTGTGATTTGATGTAATTATCCTATGTGTTGTAAAGCCTAACCTCTATGATGTTAACGAGGCGGGATTAGAGGCAATTATGTTAATGAGGAAAGACTCAATCTACAGGATTAGGCTGTATCTTGAGTCAATCTCTTTTGAGATATAAAAAAGAGAATCAAGCAGAGAGGAGAGGGGAACTCATACCATCAAGAATGAAGAGCTAGGAGCAGAACAAGTCCTTTGGACCCAAGGAGTCCCTATACTGAGAAGCTCCAAGACCAGGTGAAGAATGATGACAAGGACTTTCCCCCAGAGCTGACAGAGAGAGAAAGCTTTTCCCTGGAGCTGGCGCCCTAAATTTAGACTTCTAGCTTCCTAAACTGTGAGAAAATAAATTTCTGTTTGTTAAAGCCACCCACTTGTGGTATTTCTGTTATAGCAACACTAGATAACTAAGACACCCCTCTAGTGATTGATCCCTCCTGATGATGTGTTCAAAGCAAGTGAGTCAGACAATATTCTGTTGTGATCCATAAGTTTTTTATTGGTTAATTTTTGGAAGTCAATCTCCAGGTCATTCTTCCAAGCCTGCCTTAATATGGAAGCTCTGCTAAAACCAGTCCACCACAGGTAACCTTGCTGGTGTTTGAAATAGCAGTGGCATGGCTTCCAGCATCACAGCCACACACAAGCCACCACAGCACAACAAACTGATAGATGGGTGGTGGTAAGCTTCATTAGTTGGTCAGTATCACTGAGTACAACCCACACCAAATTATTTGCTTCATTCTTTGCTCAGCCAACATTTACATTTCACAAAGGAAAAGCATAATAGGAACAGTTACGTGGTTAATATGCAGTACTTCTGCTGGGCAGAGTTTTTTTCTAGAATCACTTTTGCTTGTTCAGAAACTGCACTAGTAGTTTGGACAAGGAAAATTTATCATAAGGATTATGTAGGTGACTTAGTTACCTAATGCTGTGGTAACAACAACAACAACAAAAATACCACCACAAGTAGGTGGCTTTAAAGAACAAAGATTTATTTTCACACAGTTCTGGAAGCTAAAAATTCAAACCATAGTTGGCTGTGTTGATTCCTTCTATGGGCCACTTTTCTAGTTCCTGGTAGCTGGCAGCAACCCTGGGCATTCCTTAATGTTCCTGGGTTTGTAGATGCATCCATCTCTGTGGCCACACAGCACCTGTCTTCATATGGTGTCTTACCCCTGTGTCTATTCTGCTCTTTTGATAACTTGGAAGTGTCTAGGTTTAGGACCCACCCTACTTGGGTATGAATTAATTAACATAACAAAGAACACCCTATTTCAAAACAGAATCACATCCTACAGGAACCAGGACTTCAATATATATTTTGGGGGGTTACAATTCAATCCATAACAGTAGGTAAGTGGTGATTAACTGTTAAAAGGGAACTCTGAAGTCTAGCATGTACCTTCCACAGGGAGCAACATCCCCCCTGGGACTGAGGAATTTAGAAGTTTAGAGGAAGGCCCTATAATGCAGAGACTCAGGGCACTGAGAAGAGGGTGTGGGTACAACAGAAACATGCTACCTGCCCCTTTGGTAATGGAGAAAGAATCTCCGTGGAAGATAACCGCTTGTGAACCACAAGAGCAACTCACCTCCTTGGAATGGGGCGCGGGGGCGGGAAGAGGGTGCTCCCCACTGAACAGGGAGTGCTGTTGTCACTGTGATAAACACTGTCAGGACTTTTTCATGTGGGTCTACTTGCCATCTTGTGGAGAACAGAAAAACTGACTCAACAAGTTAAGTCTATTTCTTCAGCCTTGCAGTGTCCCTGCAGCACCCTCTATTGTCAGATCGTAGCATAGCATCAGTCTGTTTGTCTTACTGTGGGGGCTTGTGTGCTGCCGCGATGCTGCAAGCTATGCAGTCAGTGTTCAAATACCAGCAGGGTAACCCATGGTGGACAGGTTTCAGCTGAGCTTTCGGACTAAGACAAAGTAGGAAGAAGGACCTGGCAGTCTACTGCTAAAAAAAATTAGCCGGTGAAACCTTAGGAATAGCAGTGGAACATTGTCTGGTATAGTGCCGGAAGTGCCCAATCAACTTGACAGCAATGGGTTTGGTTTGTTGCCCTGGTGGCATAGTGGATAAGAGCTTGGCTGCTAGGCAAAAGGCTGGTAGTTCGAATCCACCAGCTGCTCCTTGGAAACCCTATAGGGCAGTTCTACTCTGCCCTGTAGGGCCGCTATGAGTTGGAATCGACTCCATCGCAACGTTTTTTTTTTTTTTTAATGAGTCGGAATCAACTTGAGGGCACCGGGTTTGGTTTCTGTGTTGGTATCCTGAAGTACAACATGTCAGTAATAGCATAATATCCATAAGCCTGCAAAGAAGACCAGTTAATACAACTATTATTCAAATTTATGCACCAACCACTAAGGCCAAAGATGAAGGAACTGAAATTTTTTACCAACTTCTTCAGTCTAAAATTGATCAAACATGCAATCAGGATGCATTGGTAATTACTGGTGATTGGAATGTGAAAGCTGGAAACAAAGAAGGATCAGTACTTGGAAAATATGGCCTTGGTGATAGAAGCAATACCAGAGATCGAATGATAGAATTTTGCAAGACCAACAACTTCTTCATTACAAATATCTTTTTTCACCGACATAAACAACATACACGTGGACCTCACCAGATGGCATACACAGGAATCAAATCAACTACGTCTGTGGAAAGAGATGATGGAAAAGCCCAATATCATCAGAACAAGGCCAGGGGCTGACTGCGGATCAGACCATCAATTGCTCATATGCAAGTTGAAGCTGAAGAAATTAAAAGCCTATGTGAGCCAACGTGCGACCTTGAGTATATCCCACTTGAATATAGAGACCATCTCAAGAATAAATTTGACACATTGAACGCTAATGATCTAAGACCAGACGAGTTGTGGAATGACATCAAATATGAAGAAAGCAAGAGGCCATTAAAAGACAGGAAAGAAAGAAAAGACCAATATGGATGTCAGAAGAGAGTCTGAAACTTGCTCTAGAAGGTCCAGTAGCTAAAGCAAATGGAAGAAATAATGAAGTAAAAGAGCCGAATAGAAGATTTCAAAGGGCATTTGGCAAGAAAAGTATTATGATGACACGTGCAAAAACCTGAAGTTAGAAAACCAAAAGGGAAGAACGTGCTCAGAATTTCTCAAGCTGAAAGAACTGAAGAAAAAACTCAAGCTTGAGTTGCAATTTTGAAGGATTCTATAGGCAAAATACTGGATAACGCAGGAAGCATCAAAAGAAGATGGAAGGAATACACAAAGTCACTGTATCAAAAAGAATTGATCTATGTTCAGTCATTTCAGGAGGTAGCATATGATCAAGAACTGATAGTACTGAAGGAAGAAGTACAAGCTGCACTGAAGATGTTGGCGAAAAAGCGAAAAACAAGGCTCCTGGAATTGATGGAATGCAAATTGAGGGGTTTCAAGAAAGGGATGCAGCCCTAGAAGTGCTCAGTTGCCTATGCCAAGAAATTTGTAAGACAGCTAGCTACCTGGCCAACCAACTTGGACGGATCCGTATTTACGCCTGTTCCAAAGAAAGGTGATCCAACCAAATGCGGAAGTTATAGAACAATATCATTAATATCACATGCAAGTAAAATTTTACTGAAGATCGTTCAAAAGCAGTTGCAGCAGTACATTGACAGGGAACTGCCAGAAATTCAGGCCGGATTCAGAAGAGGATGTGGAATGAGGAATTTCATTGCAGATGTTAGATGGATCCTGGCTGAAAGCAAAGAATGCTAGAAAGATGTTTACCTGTGTTTCATTGACTATGCAAAAAGATTTGACTGTGTGCATCATAACAAACTATGGATAAAATTGCAAAAACGGGGATTCTAGAACATTTATCTGTGCTCATGAGGAACCTGTACATAGATCAAGAGACAGTTGTTCAGACAGAACAAGGGGATGTTGTGTGGTTTAAAGTTGGGAAAGGTGTGCATCAAGGTTGTATCCTTTGACCGTGTTTATTCGATCTGTATGCCGAACAAATAATCTCAGGTGACACAACCTTGCTTGCTGAAGGTGAAGAGGACTTGAAGCACTTACTGATGAAGATCAAAGCCTTCAGTATGGATTGCACCTTAAAGTAAAGAAAACAAAAATTCTCACAAACTGGACCAATAAGCAACATCATGATAAATGGAGAAAAGATTGAAGTCGTCAAGGATTTTATTTTACTTGGCTCCACAATCAACACCCATGGAAGAAGCACTCAAGAAATCAAACTATGGGTTGCACTGGGCAAATCTGCTGCAAAAGACATCTTTAAAGTGTTAAAAAGCAAAGCTGTCACTTTTAGAACTAAGGTGCACCTGATCCAAGCCATTGTGTTTTTAGTCACTTCATATGCAAGCGAAAGCTGGACAATGAATACCGGAGACTGAAGAAGAAATGACGCCTTTGAAATGTGGTGTTGGCGAAGAATATTGAATATACCATGGACTGCCAAAAGAATGAACAAATCTGTCTTGGAAAAAGTATAGCCGGAATCCTCCTTAGAAGCAAGGATGAGGAGACTTCGTCTCACATTAGTGTTAACATGTTATCAGGAGGAACCAATCTCTGGAGAAGGACCTCATGCTTGGTAAAGTGGAGGGTCAGTGTAAAAGAGTGAGACCCTCAACGAGATGCATTGACACAGTGGCTGCAATAATAGGCTCAAACATAGCGGTTTTGTGAGGATGGCACGGGACCAGGCAGTGTTTCATTCTTTGTGCTCAGGGCTGTTATGGATTGGGACCGACTCAACAGCACCTAACAAGAACGACAAGTCTGCAGAGTTCTGGCCTAGCATTAAAAAGCAGGGCAAAGGTGAGAGGCAATAAGTTAATGACTGGCACAGGTTTTTACAACCACTTAAGGATAAGATCAAAGCTTTGGACCCACCCAAAGGGTGGAGTTGAGACAGAATCTGCATAAATTCTGAACACTTGCAGGATTTCACCCAGCCTTATGGAAATGGTTAACTAGAAAGAAAATCTACTCACCTGTCCTGGGAGATAAACAGAAGTTTGTTAATATTAATGTGATTTGGGTTAAAAATTTTTTTCCAGGAATTCCGAAAAAAAAAAAAAAAAAAAAAATCCTGTTTTCTTCTGATTAAGGAGTTGGAATTTACATTAACCTCACAATCTTGGAACCCAAAGCCAAAAAATTAACACACAAAAAAAGGAACAACAGAAGAAGGGTGAAGTCAGCATAATTTGACTGAGGTAAATGATAGCACTAAGAAGTACAAAATAATAATAATAAAAATAATAAAGTGGTTTTGGACAGTGAAAGCCTTGAAATTTCTGGAAAGCAAAAACAAATTGACTCTTGGGGGACATACCTTGCATCTAGGTTGCAGAATATTCCCAAAGATTAAAAAAAAAAGAAAATCACACTGAAAATGAGAAAATATATCTGCAATCACATATCACAAATAAACTACCATAACTGCGTATTGGCAGACAGAAGTAATACCAGAAAAAAACCCATGAACTTTATATAATAAACATAATGAAGCAATCACATAGACATGCACACTATAAAATAAGCATGTTAAAACATTAATATCATAAAAGTATAGCAAGAAAATATAAAGGAACAGTGAATTTTAGGAAAAAAATAAACCCAGAACTACTGCCAGGTGATCCTTGGAAACTCTATGAGGCAGTTCTACTCTGTCCTACAGGGTCGCTATGAGTTGGAATCGACTCGACGGCAGTGGATTTTTCTTTTTTTTGTTGTTTTTTTTTTTAGCAGAAATAAAAAATGGAGACATTGAAATTAAATATTTAATGAATAGATTTCTTCTTCCCAGTGGGATATAAAAGGATGTGAAAGACACATGGTAACAACAATAAAAAAAAAAGACAAAATGAAAACCATACTTTTCACGAGGTCATCAAGGAGTGGTGGACAAAATGAAGGCCTAATGAACTGATTTCAAAAGAGAAAGGAGGCATTCATAAATGAACAGAGTCTCAGCAGCTCCCTACTTGGGAGTAGGTGCCTGATCTAGATATGGGCAGACAAATAATTGGCCTGCAAGATGGAGATGAGGAGAAACCAAAGAAAATTTAGTTAGCAATGTGGCCTCGTGGGAAACGCTGAAATCTGGAAGAGGCCAATAGTAGATTGAGTTTTCCAGAAATGGTCTCAGTAATATCTCTCATCTTACATTCTCTTTCCTACAATGTGACATTGAGTAGTAGGCTTTTGACAAAGTGGAAGTAATGATATGAGAATTCTGAGACAAAGCCATAAAAAATGATACAGCTTCTTCCTGGTCTTCTTGGGGGCTCTTGACTTTGGAGCCCTAAACTGCTATGTAAGTAGTCGAAGGCTGCCATGGTGTGAGGAGATGTCATTTGGAGGTGTTCTTGCTCATGTCTCGATGAGGTACCAGCCAACAGCTGGCATCAACCAGCAGACATATTATGAGAGACACTTCCGTATGGTGCCCTGTGCCATTGGATCACCTCCAGCCTGATGCACATAATCCCTGGACATAATAAAGTGTTTGGTTTAAACTGCTAAATTTGGGAGAATGAATGACGGAGCGATAGATGACCAGGATAAGCCCCTGGTCAGAAAATAAATTGTTCAGCTTGATGGTCCCCACCCCCCTGCCCACCACTCACATGCAAATATTACTGAGAAAACATGTATCCTTATGTATTCTTATAGTGCTTGAATTCTGAGCTTTGCCAGAGTTGAATCTAAAAAAAAAAAAAAAAAAAGATGAGTCAAAAATATCTGAATCTTCAACCCAACCTCCTCACAGCTCAAATATTAAAAAAAAAAAAAGAAGAGACAGAGTTAATATGTTGGAAATTAGGCTAATTGCAAGTGAATTCAAGCTAAATAAAGTGCAGCTTGACTCTGTTCAACATGACTCTTGGAAGAATCTGAATAATCACTCCTCACTCTAATTGAGGAGCTCCTCGGTGGTACAAATGGTTAATGTGCTCAGCTGCTAACTGAAAGATTGGAAGTTTGAATCCTCTCAGATGAACCTCGAAAGAAAGGCCTGGTGATCAAGTTCTGAAAAATTAGCCACTGAAAGCCCTACAGTGTGTAGTTCTTCTCAGACACACGTTGGGCTGCCATGAATTGGAGATAACAGCAACTGGAGAAACAAGCAAGAAAACAAAATAACGAAAACCGAAAACAAAAAACCCTAGTTAAAGAAAGGACTTGTGCTGTCTGGGAATATTCAGAACAAACGAAACAAGACAAAAATTACACATTAGTCTCCATTTTCCTTTTATGTGCAGCATCTATAAGTTATTTTTTTTAATGGACATGTAAATAAGCAGGAAAATGCAACCTATAATCAAGAGAAAGACAAACAATAAAAATAGACCTAGAGAGGACCCAGTTATTTTGTAGACGGAAACTTTAACAAACTATTTTTAAAATGTGAAAGTGTATACAAGAAAATATGGATATAATATGTTAAGTTACAGAATGTTTTGAGAGAGAAATGGAAATATCAAAAAGAAGTAAATGGCAACTCTAGAACTGAAAATTGTATTTAAAAATATAACATTAGAAATAAAAATTCATCTAATGGGTTTAACAGCAGATTGGGTAATACAGAAGGAAAGGTTAAAACTTGAAAAGAGTTAAATAGAAATTAAAGTACTTCTTAGTTTTTGGTTTAGTCCAGTTGTGCTGACTTCCCCTGTGTTGTGTGTTGTCCTTCCCTTTACCTAAGATAATTCTTGTCTACTATCTAGTTAGTGAGTTTCCCTCTCTTCCTCCCCGCTCTCGTAACCATCAAAGAATATTTTCTTCTCTGTTTAAACTATTTTTGAGTTCTTATAATAGTGATCTTATACAATGTTTGTCCTTTTGCAACTGACTAATTTCACTCAGCATAATGCCTTCCAGATTCCTCTATGTTATGAAATGTTTCACAGATTCATCACTGTTTATCGATGTGTAGTATTCCATTGTGTGAATATACCATAATTTATTTATCCATTCATCCATTGATGGACACCTTGGTTGCTTCCATTTTTTGCTATTGTAAACAGTGCTGCAACAAACATGGGTGTGCATATATCTGTTCCGGTAAAGGCTCGTATTTCTCTAGGATATATTCCAAGGAATGGGATTGCTGGATCCTATGGTACTTCTATTTCTGGTTTTTGGTTTATGGTACTTCTATTTCTAGCTTTTTGAGGAAGCACCAAATCGATTTCCAAAGTGGTCGTACCATTTTACATTCCCACCAGCAGTGTAGAAGTGTTCCAATCTCTCCACAGCCTATCCAACATTTATTATTTTGTGTTTTTTGGATTAATGCCAGCCTTGTTGGAGTGAAATGAAATCTCATTGTAGTTTTTTTTTTTTTTAATTAACTTTTATTAAGCTTCAGGTGAACATTTACAAATCCAATCAGTCTGTCACATGTAAGTTTACATACATCTTACTCCCTTCTCCCACTTGCTCTCCCCCTATTGAGTCAGCCCTTTCAGTCTCTCGTTTCGTGACAATTTTGCCAGCTTCCCTCTCTCTCTATCTTCCCATCCCCCCTCCTGTCAAGAGTTGCCAACACACTCTCAAGTGTCCACCTGATCCAATTAGCTCACTCTTCATCAGCATCTCTCTCCCCCACCGCTGACCAGTCCCTTTCATGTCTGATGAGTTGTCTTCGGGGATGGTTCCTGTCCTGTGCCAACAGAAGGTCTGGGGACCATGGCCGCCGGGATTCCTCTAGTCTCAGTCAGACCATTAAGTATGGTCTTTTTATGAGAATTTGGGGTCTGCATCCCACTGATCTGCTCCCTCAGGAGTTCTCTGTTGTGCTCCCTGTCAGGGCAGTCATTGATTGTGGCCGGGCACCATCTAGTTCTTCTGGTCTCAGGATGATGTAGGTCTCTGGTTCATGTGGTCCTTTCTGTCTCTTGGGTTCTTAGTTGTCGTGTGACCTTGGTGTTCTTCATTTGCCTTTGCTCCAGGTGGGTTGAGACCAATTGATGCATCTTAGGTGGCCGCTTGTTAGCATTTAAGACCCCAGATGCCACATTTCAAAGTGGGATGCAGAATGTTTTCATAATAGAATTATCTTGCCAATTGACTTAGAAGTCCCCTCAAACCATATTTCCCAGACTCCCGCCCCTGCTCCGCTGACCTTTGAAGCATTCATTTTATCCCGGAAACCTCTTTGCTTTTAGTCCAGTCCAATTGGGCTGACCTTCCATGTATTGAGTGTTGTCTTTCCCTTCACCCAAAGCAGTTCTTATCTACTGATTGATCAATAAAAAAACCTCTCCCTCCCTCCCTCCCTCCCCCCCTCGTAACCACAAAAGTATGTGTTCTTCTCAGTTTTTACTATTTCTCAAGATCTTATAATAGTGGTCTTATACAATATTTGTCCTTTTGCCTCTGACTAATTTCGCTCAGCATAATGCCTTCCAGATTCCTCCATGTTATGAAATGTTTCAGAGATTCGTCACTGTTCTTTATCGATGCATTGTATTCCATTGTGTGAATATACCACAATTTATTTACCCATTCATCCGTTGACGGACACCTTGGTTGCTTCCAGCTTTTTGCTATTGTAAACTGCAATAGAGCTGCAATAAACATGGGTGTGCATATATCTGTTTGTGTGAAGGCTCTTGTATCTCTAGGGTATATTCCGAGGAGTGGGATTTTTGGGTTGTATGGTAGTTCTATTTCTAACTGTTTAAGATAACGCCAGATGGATTTCCAAAGTGGTTGTACCATTTTACATTCCCACCAGCACTGTATGAGAGTTCCAATCTCTCCGCAGCCTCTCCAACATTTATTATTTTGTGTTTTTTGGATTAATGCCAGTCTAGTTGGTGTGAGATGGAATCTCATCATAGTTTTAATTTGCATTTCTCTAATGGCTAATGATCGGGAGCATTTTCTCATGTATCTGTTGGCTGCCTGAATATCTTCTTTAGTGAAATGTGTGTTCATATCCTTTGCCCACTTCTTGATTGGGTTGTTTGTCTTTTTGTGGTTGAGTTTTGACAGAATCATGTAGATTTTAGAGATCAGGCGCTGATCTGAGATGTCATAGCTGAAAATTCTTTCCCAGTCTGTAGGTGGTCTTTTTAATCTTTTGGTGAAGTCTTTAGATGAGCATAGGTGTTCGATTTTTCGGAGCTCCCAGTTATCTGGTTTCTCTTCATCATTTTTGGTAATGTTTTGTATTCTGTTTATGCCTTGTATTAGGGCTCCTAGGGTTGTCCCTATTTTTTCTTCCATGATCTTTATCGTTTTAGTCTTTATGTTTAGGTCTTTGATCCACTTGGAATTAGTTTTTGTGCATGGTGTGAGGTATGGGTCCTGTTTCATTTTTTTGCAAATGGATATCCAGTTATGCCAGCACCATTTGTTAAAAAGACTATCTTTTCCCCAATTAACTGACACTGGGCCTTTGTCAAATATCAGCTGCTCATACATGGATGGATTTATATCTGGATTCTCAATTCTGTTCCATTGGTCTATGTGCCTGTTGTTGTACCAGTACCAGGCTGTTTTGACTACTGTGGCTGTATAATAGGTTCTGAAATCAGGTAGAGTGAGGCCTCCCGCTTTCTTCTTTTTCAGTAATGCTTTGCTTATCCGGGGGTTCTTTCCCTTCCATATGAAATTGGTGATTTGTTTCTCTATCTCCGTAAAATATGACATTGGAATTTGGATTGGAAGTGCGTTATATGTATAGATGGCTTTTGGTAGAATGGACATTTTTACTATGTTAAGTCTTCCTATCCATGAGCAGGGTATGTTTTTCCACTTAAGTATGTCCTTTTGAATTTCTTGTAGTAGAGCTTTGTAGTTTTCTTTGTATAGGTCTTTTACATCCTTGGTAAGATTTATTCCTAAGTATTTTATCTTCTTGGGGGCTACTGTGAATGGTATTGATTTGGTTATTTCCTCTTCGGTGTTCTTTTTGTTGATGTAGAGGAATCCAAGTGATTTTTGTATGTTTATTTTATAGCCTGAGACTCTGCCAAACTCTTCTATTAGTTTCAGTAGTTTTCTGGAGGATTCCTTAGGGTTTTTTGTGTATAAGATCATGTTATCTGCAAATAGTGATAGCTTTACTTCCTCCTTGCCAATCCAAAAAAAAACTTGCCAATCCGGATACCCTTTATTTCTTTGTCTAGCCTAATTGCCCTGGCTAGGACTTCAAGTACGATGTTGAATAAGAGCGGTGATAAAGGGCATCCTTGTCTGGTTCCCGTTCTCAAGGGAAATGGTTTCAGGTTCTCTCCATTTAGAGTGATATTGGCTGTTGGCTTTGCATAGATGCCCTTTATTATGTTGAGGAATTTTCCTTCAATTCCTATTTTGGTAAGAGTTTTTATCATAAATGGGTGTTGAACTTTGTCAAATGCCTTTTCTGCATCAATTGATAAGATCATGTGGTTTTTATCTTTTGTTTTATTTATGTGATGGATTACATTAATGGTTTTTCTGATATTAAACCAGCCTTGCATACCTGGTATAAATCCCACTTGATCAGGGTGAATTATTTTTTTGATATGTTGTTGGATTCTATTGGCTAGAATTTTGTTGAGGATTTTTGCATCTATGTTCATGAGGGATATAGGTCTATAATTTTCTTTTTTTGTAATGTCTTTCCTGGTTTTGGTATCAGGGAGAATGTAGCTTCATAGAATGAGTTGGGTAGTATTCCATCTTTTTCTATGTTTTGAAATACCTTCAGTAGTAGTGGTGTTAAGTCTTCTCTGAAGGTTTGGTAGAACTCTGCAGTGAAGCCGTCCGGGCCAGGGCTTTTTTTTGTTGGGAGTTTTTTGATTACTGTTTCAATCTCTTTTTTTGTTATGGGTCTATTTAGTTGTTCTACTTCTGAATGTGTTAGTTTAGGTAGGTAGTATTGTTCCAAGAATTCATCCATTTCTTCTAGGTTTTCAAATTTGTTAGAGTACAATTTTTCGTAGTAATCTGAAATGATTCTTTTAATTTCATTTGGTTCTGTTGTGATGTGGTCCTTCTCGTTTCTTATTCGGGTTATTTGTTTCCTTTCCTGTATTTCTTTAGTCAGTCTAGCCAACGGTTGATCAATTTTGTTAATTTTTTCAAAGAACCAGCTTTTGGCTTTGTTAATTCTTTCAATTGTTTTTCTGTTCTCTAATTCATTTAGTTCAGCTCTAATTTTTATTATTTGTTTTCTTCTGGTGCCTGATGGGTTCTTTTGTTGCTCACTTATCTATTTGTTCAAGTTGTAGGGACAGTTCTCTGATTTTGGCTCTTTCTTCTTTTTGTATGTGTGCATTTATTGATATAAATTGGCCTCTGAGCACTGCTTTTGCTGTGTCCCAGAGGTTTTGATAGGAAGTGTTTTCATTCTCGTTGCATTCTATGAATTTCCTTATTCCCTCCTTGATGTCTTCTATAACCCAGTCTTTTTTCAGGAGGGTATTGTTCATTTTCCAAGTATTTGATTTCTTTTCCCTAGTTTTTCTGTTATTGATTTCTAGTTTCATTGCCTTGTGGTCTGAGAAGATGCTTTGTAATATTTCGATGTTTTGGACTCTGCAAAGGTTTGTTTTATGACCTAATATGTGGTCTATTCTAGACAATGTTCCCTGTGCACTAGAAAAAAAAGTATATTTTGCAGCAGTTGTGTGGAGAGTTCTGTATAAGTCAATGAGGTCAAGTTGGTTGATTGTTGTAAGTAGGTCTTCCATGTCTCTATTGAGCTTCTTACTGGATGTCCTGTCCTTCTCCGAAAGTGGTGTGTTGAAGACTCCTACTGTAATTGTGGAGGTGTCTATCTCACTTTTCAATTCTGTTAAAATTTGATTTATGTATCTTGCAGCCCTGTCATTGGGTGCATAAATATTTAATATGGTTATGTCTTCCTGATCAATTGTCCCTTTTATCATTATATAGTGTCCTTCTTTATCCTTTGTGGTGGATTTAAGTCTAAAGTCTATTTTGTCAGAAATTAATATTGCCACTCCTCTTCTTTTTTGCTTATTGTTTGCTTGATATATTTTTTTCCATCCTTTGAGTTTTAGTTTGTTTGTGTCTCTAAGTCTAAGGTGTGTCTCTTGCAGGCAGCATATAGATGGATCGTGTTTCTTTATCCAGTCTGTGACTCTCTGTCTCTTTATGGGTGCATTTAGTCCATTTACATTCAGCGTAATTATAGATAAATAAGTTTTTAGTGCTGTCATTTTGATGCCTTTTCATGTGTGTTGTTGGCCATTTCATTTTTCCACTTACTTTTTTGTGCTGAGACGTTCTTCTTAGTAAATTGTGAGATCCTCCTTTTCATAATGTTTGACTTTATGTTAGTTGAGTCGTTACATTTTTCTTGGCTTTTATCTTTAGTTATGGAGTTGATATTCCTTTTTGTGGTTACCTTATTATTTACCCCTATTTTTCTAAGTAAAAACCTAACTTGTATCGTTCTATATCGCCTTGTATCACTCTCCATCTGGCAGTTCAATGCCTCCTGTATTTAGTCCCTCTTTTTGATTATTGTGATCTTTTACCTATTGACTTCCATGATTCCTTGTTATGTGTATTTTATTTATTTATTTATTTTTTAGAATTAATCTTAATTTGTTTGTTTTTGTGCTTTCCCTATTTGAGTTGATATCAGGACGTTCTGTTTTGTGATCTTGTATTGTGCTGGTACCTGAGATTATTGGTTATCTGACCAAACAATCTCCTTTAGCATTTCTTGTAGCTTTGGTTTGGTTTTTGCAAATTCTCTAAACTTGTGGTTATCTGTAAATATCTTAATTTCGCCTTCATAGTTCAGAGAGAGTTTTGCTGGATATATGATCCTTGGTTGGCAGTTTTTCTCCTTCAGTGCTCTGTATATGTCGTCCCATTCCCTTCTTGCCTGCATGGTTTCTGCTGAGTAGTCAGAACATATTCTTATTGATTCTCCCTTGAAGGAAACCTTTCTTTTCTCCCTGGCTGCTTTTAAAATTTTCTGTTTATCTTTGGTTTTGGCAAGTTTGATGATAATATGTCTTGGTGTTTTTCTTTTTGGATCAATCTTAAATGGGGTTCGATGAGCATCTTGGATAGATATCCTTTCGTCTTTCATGATGTCAGGGAAGTTTTGTGTTAGGATTTCTTCAACTATTTTCTCTGTGTTTTCTGTCCCCCCTCCCTGTTCTGGGACTCCAATCACTTGCAAGTTATCCTTCTTGATAGAGTCCCACATGATTCTTAGGGTTTCTTCATTTTTTTAAATTCTTTTATCTGATTTTTTTTCAGCTATGTTGGTGTTGATTCCCTGGTCCTCCAGATGTCCCAGTCTACATTCTAATTGCTCGAGTCTGCTCCTCTGACTTCCTATTGCATTGTCTAATTCTGTAATTTTATTGTTAATCTTTTGGATTTCTACATGCTGTCTCTCTATGGATTCTTGCAACTTATTAATTTTTCCACTATGTTCTTGAATAATCTTTTTGAGTTCTTCAACAGTTTTATCGGTGTGTTCCTTGGCTTTTTCTGCAGTTTGCCTAATTTCATTTGTGATATCTTTAAGCATTCTGTAAATTAGTTTTTTATATTCTGTATCTGATAATTCCAGGATTGTATCTTCATTTGGGAAAGATTTTGATTCTTTTGTTTGGGGGGTTGGAGAAGCTGTCATGGTCTGCTTCTTTATGTGGTTTGATATGGACTGCTGTCTCCGAGCCATCACTGGGAAACTAGTTTTTCCAGAAAATCCGCTGACTGGTACGCTGGCTCATGGCTCTGAAAACAATCGCTGTCTCCCCGTATTTGTTCGTTCTCCATCTCTAAATCTGTGTTTGTTGTTCAGAGTTCGTAGATTGTTATGTATGTGATCGATTCACTTGTTTTTCCGAGTCTTTGTTGCAAGAGAGATCTGGGGTTGCGTCCACCTAGTCCGCCATCTTGGCCCCGCCCCCTCATTGTAGTTTTGATTTGCATTTCTCTAAATGATCGTGAGCATTTGTTCATGTATCTGTTAGCCACTTGAATGTCTTCTTTAGTGAAGTGTCTATTCATAGCTTTTGCCCATTTTTTAAATTGGGTTATTTGTCTTTTTGTTATTGAGCTTTTGTAGTATCTTGTAAATTTTAGAGATTAGACACTGATCTGATATGTCATGACCAAAAAATTTTTCTGAGCCTGTAGGTTGTCTTTTTCTATATTGATGAAGTCTTTGGATGAGCATAAGTGTTTAATTTTTAGGAGCTCCCAGTTAGCTAGTTTCTCTTCTGCTGTTTGTGCATTGTTAGTTACGGTTTGTATTCTGTTTATGCCATCTATTAGGGCTCCTAGCATTGTCCCTATTTTTTCTTCCAGGATGTTTATGGTTTTAGGTTTTGTATTTAGATCTTTGATCAATTTTGAGTTAGTTTTTATGCATGGTGTGAGGTATGGACTTTGTTTCATTTTTTTGCAGGTGTATATCCAGTTATGCCAGCATCATTTGTTAAAGAGAGTGTCTTTTCCCTATTTAATGGACTTTGGGCTGCTTATTTTTTTTATAGGTGGATGAATTTCTGTCTGGATTTTCAATTCTGTTCCATTGATCTATGTATCTGTTGTTGTACCAGTACTAGGCTGTTTTGACTACTGTAGCAGTGTAATAGGTTCTAAAATCAGGTAGTGTGATTTGTTCTTCTTCAGTAATGCTTTATTTACTTAGGGCCTCTTCTGTTTCCATATGAAGTTGGTGATTTATTTCTCCATCTTGTTAAAAAATGCCATTAAAATTTCGATCAGGATTGCATTGTATCTGTAGATTGCTTTGGGTAGAATAGACATTTTCACAATGTTGAGTCTTCCTATCCATGAGTGTGGTATGTTTTTTCACTTATGTAGGTCTCTTTTGGTTTCTTGCTGTAGCGTCTTGTAGTTTTCTTTGGATAGGCCTTTTATGTCTTTGGTTAGATTTATTCCTAAGTATTTTATCTTCTTGGGGGCTACTGTAAATGGTATTGATTTGATGATTTCCTTTTGAAAGTTCTCTCTGTTGGTGTAGAGGAATCCAACTGATTTTTGTATGTATATCTTGTATCCTGATACTTTGCTGAAATCTTCTATTTGTTCCAGTAGTTTTCTTGTGGATTCTTTGGGGTTTTCTGTGTATAAGATCATATCATCTGCAAATAGGAATACTTTTACTTCTTCCTTACCAATTTGGATGCTCTTTTATTTCTTTTGCCTAACTCCCCTGTCTAGAACTTCCAGTACCATGTTTAATAAAAGAGATGATAAAGGGCATCCTTGTCTGGCTCCTGTTCTCAAGGGGAATGCTTTCAGACTCCATTTACAATGATGTTGGCTATTGGCTTTGTATAAATGACCTTTATTATGTTGAGGAATTTCTTTTCTCTTCCTGTTTTGCTGAAAGTTTTTTTTTTTTTTTTTTTTTTTTTTTGTGAATGGCGTTGGACTTTGTTAAATGCCTTTTCCACATTAATTGATAAAATCATGTGGTTTTTGTCTTTTGTTTTATTTATGTGGTGGATTACACTGATTGGTTTTCTAATGTTGAACCATCTCGGGATACCTGGTATGAATCCCACTTGTTTATGGTGAATTATTTTTTTTTGCTATGTTGTTGAATTCTATTGGCTAGAATTTCATTGAAGATTTTTGCATCTACTGGTCTGTAATTCCTTTTTTTTGTGGTGTCTTTACCTGATTTTAGTATCAGGATTATGGTAGCTTCATAGAATGAGTTTGGGAGTATTCCGTCTTTTCTATGCTCTGAAATATCTTTAGTAGTAGTGGTGTTAACTCTTCTCTGAAAGTTTGGTAGAATTCTCCAGTGAAGCCGTCAGGGCCTGGGTGTTTTTTGTTGGGAGTTTTTAAATTACCTTTTCAATTTCTTCTTTTGTTATAGGTTTATTTAGTTTTTCTACCTCAGTTTGTTATGTTTGTTTGGGTAGGTAGTGTGTTTCTAAAAAGTTGTCCATTTCCTCTAGGTTTCCAAATTCATTGAAGTACAATTTTTCGTAGTATTCTGTTATGATTCTTTTAGTTTCAGTTGGGTCTGTTGTGATGTTGCCCACCTCATTTCTTATTTTGGTTATTTGCTTCCTCTTCTGTCTTTCTTTTGTCAGTTTGGCCAATGGTTTATTGATTTTGTCGATCTTTTCCAAAAACAATCTTTTGATTGTTTTTCTATTCTCTATTTCGTTTAATTTTGCTCTAATTTTTATTATTTCCTTTCTTCTGGTGCCTGAGGGCTTCTTTTGCTGCTCTCTTTCTATTTGTTCGAGTTGTAGGGTTAATGTTTTGATTTTAGCCCTTAATTCTTTTCGGATGTGTGCATTTATTGCTATAAATTGACCTCTGAGCACTGCTTTTGCTGTGTGCCAAAGGTTCTGGTAAGATGTGTTTTCATTCTCATTTGATTCTGTGAATTACTTTATCCTGTCCTTGATTTATCCTATAACCTAGTAGTTTTTGAGCAAGGTGTTGTTCAGTTTCCATGTATCTGATTTTTTTCCCTTGCTTTTTCTGTTATTGATTTCTACTTTTATTGCCTTAATTTCAGAAAAGATGCTTTGTAATATTTTGATGTTTTGGGTTCTGTTAAGGCTTGTTTTGTGGCCTAATATGTGGTTTATTCTGCAGAATGTTCTGTGTGCATTGCAAAAGAAAGTATACTTGGCTGCTGTTGGGTGGAGTGTTCTGTATATGTCTATGATACCAAGTTGGTTGGTTGTGGCATTTAGATCTTCCGTGTCTTTATTGAGCTTCTTTCTGGATGTTCTGTCCTTCACCGAAAGTGGTGTGTTGAAGTCTCTTACTATTATTGTACTGTAGAGCTGTCTATTTCTCTTTTCAATGCTATTGGAGTTTTATGTATTTTGGGTGTGTAAATATTTATTATGGTTATATCTTCCTGGTGTATTGACCCTTTAGTCATTACATACTGTCCTTCCTTATCCTTTGTGGTGGATTTTGCTTTAAAGTCTATTTTGTCAGAGATTAATATTGCCACTCCTGCTCTTTTTTGACTGCTGTTTGCTTCATGTATTTTTTCCATCCTCTGAGTGTCAGTTTGTTTGTGTCTTCGAGTCTAAGGTATGTCTGTTGTAGGCAGCATATAGATGGATCATTTTTTTTATCCATTCTGATACTGTCTACCTCCTTATTGGTGCATTTAGTGCATTTACGTTCAGTGTAATTATTGAGAGGTATGAGTTTCTTTCTGATTTTTTTTTTTTTTTTGGCATGTGTGTTGTTAACCGTTTCTTTGTTCCACTTAATTTTCTGTGCTGAGTCATTTTTCTTTATGTTTTTTTTTTCATCCTTTTCATTGCTGCTGATTTTGTATTTGCTGAGTCTTTATGTTTTTCTTGCTTTTTATTTTCATGTGTAGGATTATTAGTTTCATTTGTAGTTAACTTAATATTTACCTCTATTTTTCTAAGTTTAAAACAATCTTTTATTTCTTGATATCACCTTGACTTCCTCTCCATATGAAAGTTCTGTGACTACATTACTTAGTCCCTCTTTTTTTGTTTTAATGTTGCCATCTTTTACATATTGACATCTCTGTTTCCTATTTTCAGTGTTTTAGTTTTGATTTATTTTTGTGACTTTCCTATCTGGGTTAGTATCTGTTTGTTCTGTCTTTTGTTCTAGTTTTGGGTTGTTACCTGATATTATTGATTCTCTAAGTAGAGGACTCTTTAGTATTTGTTATATTTTTGGATTGTTTGTCACAAATTCCCTTAACTTTCATTTATCTGGAAATGCCCTAATTTCGCCATCATATTTGAGGGACAGTTTTGCTGGATGTATGATTCTTGGCTGGCATTTTTTTTCCGTCAAGGCTTTAAATACGTTATCCCACTGCTGTTGGGTGGAGTGGCCTGTATATGTCTACGAGATCAGGTTGGTTGATTGTGGCATTTAAATCTTCTGTGTCTTATTGAGCTTCTTTCTGGATGTGTGTCTTTCACCAAAGGTGGTATGTTGAAGTCTTCTACCATTATTGTGGAGCTATCTGTTTCTCTTTTCAATGCCGTTAGAGTTTATTTTATGTATTTTGGAGCCCCTTCATTGGGTGCATAAATATTTATTATAGTCATGCTTTCCTGGTGTATTGACTCTTTAATCATTATACAGTGTTCTCCCTTATCCTTTGTGGTAGATTTTGCTTTAAAGTGTCTTTTGTCAGCCCAGATAGGCTGGTTGTGTGAACTACTTTGATTATTGGCATCTTTGAAGCTCTCTTGCCCTGTCACCAGGTGGTTAGGGCAACTACTAGGTATGTGAGCCCAGGAGTCCGTTTACTTTTCTTGTGTGGATTCAGCTCAGGTGTTCAGGTCATTGGTCACCGAGTGTGTGGTGCAGACTCTTACCTCTAGTCCTAGATGGGCAGGGCTATATAGGGGTGATTGGAGCAGGCACAGGTACCTTGTTGCAGTAGTGGGTTATGTCCTGAGCAAGGTAAGGGACTGAAGGCTGCCCCTGAGTGCCTAAGTGGAAGGTGTGTCCCTGTTCCCTAAATCTGGAGGTGGGTGGGTTTTACAGCCAGACTTTGGGCACCCAGTGCTGTTGGCTGTGAGGACTGGGAGGCACCACTTATTCTTGGACCCCTGTCTTGGATGGCTAGGTGGAGTGGGTACAGCCACCGGTCCTCAGGCCCCTGATGTGGGTAGGTGAGGACCCTGCTTAATGGGCAGGACAGTGTCAAATGTCACGAATCTGCCACTCCCCCTTAGCTATTGTGGTTGAAAATAAGTTTCAGGTATGTACCCTCTTGTACTATGCTAATGAGAGCCTATGTCGTTGAAATGGGCCCACACAGGACTAGGCAGGGGTGAAAGGCATTCAAAGTCCGTAGACCTCTTATGCCTGTGCCTAGGTAAAGGGGCTGTGCGTGCCCTAAAGTCCTGGTTTACGGGAGCTGGCAGATTATTTTTCTTGTTTGTTATTTGTATGTTAATTTGTTCCCTCTCCAAAGCTGGATGAATGACTTGGGGCGCTCGACAGGTCCCACTTCCAGCCCAGGCGGTGCGGCAATCGCTGTCGTTGGACTGGGACTGGAGCAGAGTGGGGAAGGGTTGAGTAAATGGGAGAGGGTTACTTCTCAAAGGGGGAAGGATGTTTTTGATTCTGTGCAGTAGGTTAGACACTTGCACTTAACTTTCACAGATCCAGAGCCACTTTCCCCTGTTTCCATAGGGTTGTGCAGACTCCTGTTGCTCAGTTTCTCCTGGTGTGAAAAACAAGCCCCAAGTGCTACCACTTGCCTCAGCCCAGGAGAGCCAGCCGATCCAGCCTATAGGGTGCCGGCCAGGTTAGGGCTGACAAATCCTCACTTATTCTGAACTCTCTCTCCCCCCGCCACTCAACCTGACTCCTCAACTTTGTCTTTGACTTTCTGGGCTCCTAGATTGCCGTATATAATCAATTCACTTGTTTTTTCAGGTCTTTGTTGAGGAACCACAGGAAGCCTTTGACTACTCTGCCATCTTGGCCTCACCCCCTTCATATAGTTTTATAATATACTTTAGTTTATTTAGATGATAAAAAGGAATACATCTTTTTTCTTTTAATCTATATATTCAGTTCTGTATTATTTTAGATTTCTATATCAGCTGTCGGTTTGTTGTACTGTGGTGGTTTGTGTGCTGCTGTGATGCTGGAAGCAATGCCACCAGTATTTCAAATACCAGCGGGGACACCTGGGTTGAACAGGTTCCAGTGGAGCTTCCAGATGAAGACAGATTAGGAAGATGGGCCAAACAGCCTACTTCTGAAAAAACCAGCCAGTGAAAACCTTATGGATAGCTGTGGAACATTTTCTGATACAGTGCTGGAAGAGGAGCCCCTCAGGTTGGAAGGCACTCAAAATGCAACTGGGGAAGAGGTGCCTACTCAAAGTACAGTTAACCTTAATGAAGTAGATGGACTAAGGCTTTTGGAACCTTCATTTGCTGAAGTGGCACTCCTCAAAATGAGAAGAAACAGCTGAAAACATTCATTAACAAGCAGAACATGAAATGTACAAAGTACGAATCAAGGAAAATTGGAAGTTGTCAAAAATGGAATGGAATGCCTCAAGATAGATATCCTAGGCATTAGTGAGCTGAAATGGACTGGTATTGGCCGTTTTGAACCAGACAATCATATTGGTTTACTGTGCCAGGAATAATCAATTGAAGAGGAATGGTGTAACATTCATTGACAAAAAGAACATTTCAATATCTATTCCAAAATACAACACTGTCAGTGATAGGATAATATCCACACACCTACAAAAAAAGGCTAGTTAGTACAACCATTATTCAAATTTATGTACCAGCCACTAATGCCAAAGGTGAAGAAATTGAAGATTTTTACCAGCTTCTGCAGTCTGAAATTGATCAAACATGCAATCAAGATGCATTCATAATTACTGGTGATTAGAATGCAAAAGTTGGAAACAAAGAACAATGAATAGTAGTTGGAAAATATGGCCTTGGTGATAAAAATGATTCCAGAGATCACATGATAGAATTTTGTAAGACCGATGATTTATTCATTGCAAACAGTTTTTTCAACAACGTAAAAGAGGCCATACATGTGGACCTCACCAGATGGAATACACAGGAATCAAACTGACTACATCTGTAGAAAGAGACAATGGAGAAGCTCAGTATCATCAGTCAGAACAAGGCCGGGGGCTGACTGCAGAACAAATCATCAATTGCTCATATGCAAGTTCAAGTTGAAGCTGAAGAAATGAAAAGAAGTCTGTGAGAGCCAACGTACGACCTTGAGTGTATCCTACCTGAATTTAGAGACCATTTCAAGAATAGATTTGATGCATTGTACACTAATGACTAAGACCAGAGAAATTGTTGGGTGACGTTAAGGATATCATGCAAGAAACAAGCAAGTGGTCACTAAAAGACCGGAAAGAAAGAAAAGACCAAAATGGATGTCAGAAGAGACTCTGAAACATGGTCTTGAATGTTGAGTAACTAAAGCAAATGGAAGAAACAATGAAGCAAAAGAACTGAACAGAAGATTTCAAAGGGCAGCTTAAGAAGACAAAGTAAAATATTATAATGACATGTGCAAAGACCTGGAGTTAGAAAACCAAAGAAGAAAAACACATTCGGCATTTCTCAAGCTGAAAGAACTGAAGAAAAAATTCAAGCTTCAAGCTGCAATTTTGAAGGATTCTATGGACAAAATACTGAACAATGCAGTAAGCACAAAAAGAAGATGGAAAGAATACACAGAGTAACTGTACAAAAAAGAATTGTCAACATTCAACCACTTGAGGAGGTAGGATAGGATCAAGAACTGATGGTACTGAAGGAAGAAGTCCTAACTGTACTGAAGGCATTGGCTAAAAACGAAGCTTCAGGAATTGGCAGAATACCAATTGAGGTGTTTCAATAAATGGATGCAACGCCAAGAAATTTGGGGGAAGACAGCTACCTGGCCAAACAACAGGAAGAGATCGATATACGTGGCCAATTCCAAAGAAGGGTGATCCAATGGAACAATATAATTAATATCACATGCAAGTAAAATATTGCTGAAGATAATTTAAAAATGGTTGCAGCAGTACATTGGCAGGGAATTGCCAGAAATTTCAAGCCAGATTCAGAAGAGGATGTGGAATGAGGGCTATCATTGCTGATGTCAGATGGATCTTGGCTGAAAGCAGAGAATCCCAAAAAGATGTTTACCTGTGTTTTATTGACTATGCAAAGGAATCTGATTGTGTGAATCATAACAAATTATGGATAACATTACAAAAAATGGGCATTCCAGAACCTTAATTGTGCTTATGCAGAACCTTTGACTAGATTATGAGTCAGTTGTTAGAGCAGAACAAGGGGCACTGCAAGGTTCAAAATCAGAAGAGGTGTGCATCAGAGCTGTATCTTTTGCCATACTTATTCAATCTGTATGCTGAGCAAATAATCCTGGAACCTGGACTACATAAAGAAGAACGGGGAATCAGGATTGGAGGAAGACTCATTATCAACCTGTGATATACAGATGATACAACCCTACTTGCTGAAAGTGAAGAGGACTTGAAGCACTTACTGATGAGGATCAAAGACTAAAGCCTTCAGTCTGTATTGCACCTCAACATAAAGAAAAACAAAAATCCTCACAATTGGATCAATAAGCAACATCATGATAAACACACAAAATACTGAAGTTGTCAAGGATTTCATTTTACTTGATCCAAAATCAGCACCCAGGAAAGCAGCAGTCAAGAAATCAAAAAACGCATTATAACGGGCAAATCTGCTGCAAAAGACCTTTTTAAAGTGTTCAAAAGCAAAAATGTCACCTTGAGGACTAAAGGTATACGTGACCCAAGCCATTGTATTTTTACTCCCCTCATATGCATGTGAAAGCTGGACAATGAATAAGGAAGACTGAAGAAGAATTGATGCATTTGAACTATGTTTTTGGCAAAGAATATTGAACATACCGTGTACTGTCAGAAGAACGAACAAGCCTGACTGGGGAGAAGTACGGCCAGAATGCCCTTCGGAAGGGAGGATGGAAAGACTTCTCACGTACTTTGGACATGTTATCAGGAGGGACCAATCCCTGAAGGACATCACGCTTAGTAAGGTAGAGGGTCAGTGAAAAAGAGGAAGATTCCCAATGAGATTGATTGACACAGTGGCTGCAACAATGGGCTCAAACAGAGCAATGACTGTGAGGATGGCACAAGTTCAAGCAGCATTTCGTTCTGTTGTGCATAGGGTTGCTATTAGTCTCAACTGATTTGGCAGCACTTAACATCAGTAACTAACAACAACATATCAGCTGTAAAATATTTTGAATAACACCTTGGAAGTTCAATACCAGAGTCTACCTTCAGAGTTTCGATTGAACTGATCTAATCTTAGTAACTAAAAAAAAAAAACAACCCAAACCCATAGTTGTTGAGTCGATTCTGACTCATAGTGACCCTACAGGACAGAGTATAACTGCTGCATAGGAATTCCAAGGAGTGGCTGGTGGATTTGAACTGCAGACCTTTTGGTTAGCAGCTGAGCATTTAGCCACTGCCTAGCATGGTTATTTTTAAAAAGCTTCCCAGGTAATACTAATGTGCTGTCAGGGTTGAGGACCACTGTTCTGCAGCAGCGGACAGCAAATTACAAGCCACAGAGCTTAATTTTGTGAGTAAAGTTTTATTGGAACATAGCCACCCTCATTTGTTTATGTATTATCTATGTCTGCTTTTGTGCTACAACAGCAGAGTAAATGCTAGAGAGACCATATGGTCTACAAGGCCTAACGTATTTTCTATCTGGCCTTTTACAGGAAAAGCTTGCTGACACTTTCTGTACAGCACTGAAAATGAATGGACTAGCTCTATAATAACATGAAATATCTATGCAAATATTAAAGAAAAAAAGCTGCAGAATATGTACAGTGTAATACAGTTTATGGGAGTAGCAAATGGTTAAGTGGTTGTCTACTAGCTGAAAGAATGGTAGTTTGAACCCATTCAGAGGCGCCTCGGAAGACAGTCCTATCGATCTGCTTCAAAAGGTCACAACCTTGAAAACCCTGTGGAGCAGCGCTACCCTGCACACACAGGGTCGTCATGAGTCAGAATTCACTTGATGGCAGCTAACCACCACAACAGTGCAATTTATATAAAATTATAAAGTATGCATTATGGAGTTTCTGGTTGGTGTAAATAGTTAATGCCCTCAGCTACTAGCCAACAGGTTGGAGGTTCAAGTCCACCCAGAGGCACCTCAGAAGAAAAGCATGGTGATCTACTTCTGAGAAATCAGCCACTGAAAACCCTGTGGAGCACAGTTCTACTCTGACATACACCTGAGGTGAAATCAACTCAGTGGCAACTGGTGGTAGTAACCATACAGCTACTAATTTATGTAGCACATGTTTAATATATATATATATATATGAACGATAAGCACAAAATTCAGGATAGCAGCTACACATCTAGGGAAACCAAAATACCCATTGCGGTGGGTCGATTCTGACTCATGGTGACACCATAGGAGAGAATAGAACTGCTCCATAAGGTTTCCAAGGCTATAAATCTTTACTGAAGCAGACTGCCACATCTTTCTCCAGCTGAGTAGCTGGTGGGTTTGAACTCCTGACCTTCAGTTAGCAGCCGGGAGCTCAACCACTGCACCACCAGGGCTCTTTACATTTAGGGAAGAAAGAGGAAAGTAAGATTGGGAAGAAGAATATTGGCAGCGGGGTCTTAAAAAAAAAAAAGGCAAAATGGTGACATACTAGAGCTAGAGGGCTTGTTATGTTATCCTCTATGCTTTACTAAATGCTTCAAAAATTGAATAATTAAAGAGGGAGGAGCATTGAGGCTTTTTGGATTCTACCTTTAGTCCATTACAACAAAATACTTTCAAATATATTAACTTGTTTGATTCTCACAAAAATCCAGTAAAACAGGTTTTAGCGTTAACTTCACAAGGGTAAGGACAGTATGTGTGTTTGCTCACCACTGTATCCCTGGCAACTAATGCAGTGCCTGGCACTTAGTACATGATCAAGACTGGTTTGTTGAATAAACAATTTTAATGAATGCATGTGTAACTGCAGAAGCCCAGCCAGGCAAAGTGGCTTATTCCAAGTGTTATGGATTGAATTATGACCTCCAAAAATTTGTGTTGTAAATCCTAACCTGTATGCCTGTGATTATAATCCCATTTGGGAATGGGCTGTCTTTGGTTATGTTAATGAGGCAGGATTAGTGTAGGGTATATCTTGAGTCAATCTCTTCTGAGATATAAAAGAGATTAAGCAAGCAAGCAGAGGAGAGATGGGGTAAGACAGATACCATGACACATGGAGATCTCCAAGGAACCAGGAAGCAAAAGCTGAAGTGACAAGGACATTCCTCCAGAGCCAACAGAGAAAAGAAAGCCTTCCCCTGGAGCCAGTGCCCTCAATTTGGACTTCTAGCCTCCTAAACTGTGAGAAAATAAATTTCTGTTTATTAAAGCCACCCACTTCAGGTATTTCTGTTACAGCAGCACTGGATGACTAAGACGTCCAGTAAAACAGTCAGTTCATGGAAGAGCTAGCATTTGAATTTAGGTTGTTGACAACTAGCCTAGTGTCATTTACAGTATTCCAAGCTAATCTCTTCCCTCCTCTTTCTCTGTAATCTGTTATGCATTTGAACCAATGGCCTTGACAAAAATCATTAACGGGAAGAGAAGAGATGAACTTGAGCCTAGCGTTTTCCTGCAATTATCAGAAACACAATCTTGAGAAAGTCAAATTAATGACTTAGTCTTTTTTTATTTTTGTTTGGTATGTATGCAAGTGGGCATATATCTTTGTTAACAGTCTCGTACAGGATTGATATGTTTTATGAATTACAAATCTGGGAAGAAGGGCTAGGTTCACTCGTTAAATACGATGGCTGCCTAGAAGGTGAACTGATTTAGTGTACAAGTCCAATATTAACCTTATTTCATTTATTGAACAGAAAGACAGAATTCCCCATCAGCCTCCTCACTCACATCTCTGTTAACCAGCACTTTTTTTTCTTTTAGTGTTCTGACTATAACGAATAAGGTGGTAATGCTATCATTCCCACTGTCAAAGCCAATCCAAACTCTAACAAAAACAAAGTTGCATAGCCCTTTAAAAAAAAAAAGCTTCACGTCATTTATTTTACTTTTTTCTCAATGAGTTAAGTTACATTTACAGATGAGAAAGCTAAAGTTAAATGATTTAGGGACCATTCACAATACCAACATGTGGCAGAGTTGTGATTTGAACCCAAGTCTGATTCTAAAACCTTTTTTTTTTTTTTTTTTAATGGTTTGTGGAGTTAACATCAAAATGGACTTAGAAAACCAAAGAGTAAGTCTGAAATAGTACTTTTCCTTATCTTGGGAGGTTGTATGGCTTGTTTTGCTTTCAGTTGGTTTTGAAGCTTTGGATTTGTTATTTTTAGGTCACAGTGCCTGTGAGTTCTAATATCGTGTTAGGACTTTAGCCGAAGGCTGGATTTCAGACACCAGCACAATGTCTGTCACATGGGCTGCCCTACATACACGTGATGATGAGTGTCTGCTTATCTACTCTCCAGTGGGCTTCTTTCCAAACCACGGGCCCAGGGTGGTTTAGATCTATGCAGCTAGTGCTGGCTCCAAACTAAAGTGGTTCAGTGACTGCAAGGATCATCTGGTATGTTTGCCAGTTGCATCTCCCTAGCCACATGTATTTGTTTTCTAGGGCTGCCATGACAAATTACCAAAAACCCAGCGGCTTCAAACAACAGAAATGTACTCTCTCACAGTTCTGGAGGCTAGAAGTCCAAAACCAAGGTGTCAGCAGGGCCATGTACTCTCTGAAAGCTCTAGGTGTGAATATGTTTCATGCCTTTGTCTTAGTTTCTGGTGTTGCTGGTAGTCCTTGGGTTCCTTGGCTTATAGCTGCCTCTTTATCTCTGTTGTCACATGGCGTTCTCCTTGTGTGTCTGTGTATCTTTTTTCCTGTTTTTATAAAGACACCAGTCATGTTGGATTATGGCCCACCCTACTCCAGGATGACCTCATCTTAACTTGATTACATCTGCAAAGACCGTACTTCCAAGTAAAGTCACATTCACAGATACTAGAGGCTAGGAAAGGAGCCCAGGTGAAAAAGTGGTTAAGTGCCCGACTGATAACCAAAAGGTAGGAGGTTGGAACCCACCAGCTGCTTTTGAGGAGAAAAAATGTGGCCATCTGCTTTCATAAAGATTAAAAAAAAAACAACAAAAACATTGCTGTTGAGTCGATTTCGACTCACAGCGACCCTATAGGACAGAGGAGAACTCCCCATAGGGTTTCCAAGGAGCAGCTGGTGGATTTGAACTGCTGACCCTTTGGTTTGCATCTGAGCTCTTAACCACTGCGCAACCAGGCTTCGGAAACTCTGTGGTGCAGTTCTGCTCTGTTCTATAGGGTCACTATGAGTCAGAATCAACTTGACAGCACACAACAACAAGAAGATGTTAGGACTGGAACATATCTTTTTGGGGAGCACAATTCACCCCACACAAAGATATAAATCCTCACCCTTGTGGGATAGATTGTAATATGTTCAGCACAGAATATTGTGTTTGCTATTTCCAATTATGGAAATCCTGGTGGCGTAGTGGTTAAGTGCAGTTCGAATCCACCAGGCACTCCTTGGAAACTCTGTGTGGCAGTTCTGCTCTGTCCTATAGGGTCGCTATGAGTCGGAGTCACCTCGATGGCACTGGGTTTGTTTTTTTTTTGTTTTTATTTCCAATCATATAATAGAGATGAAAGGTACTGCTCTAAAATAGTGCATGACGTGAATACAGATATTCATGGCTCTACAAAACAATTTTAGTAGTCTAATGAAAAAAAAAAATTTTTTTTTTTTTTTTAATGGGAGTAAGGAGCCCTGGTGGTGCAATGGTTAAGAGCTCAGCTGCCAACCAAAAGGTTGGCAGTTTGAATCCACCAGGCACTCCTTGGAAACCCTATGGGGCAGTACTACTATGTGTCATAGGGTCGCTATAGTTGGAATCGACAGCAATGGGTCAATGAGAGTAATAGATAAGGAAATATACTGAGTTAACCTTATTTAATTAAGTTATATCTGAAATTTAACAATGTAAAAGATGAATGTCAGAATTGTTCAGATTTTTATCAATAAGGATGAAATATTTTAAACACAGACTTTGAAGTATCATCAACCCTTTATGGGGAGGCTGGATCTTTCCATGCTTTTTATTTCAAAGCATAGGGGCCATACTGAACACCTGGTAGCTATCAGAACAAGAGATTCATTGTTTTTTGTAAAGTTAAATTGTTTGGTTTACTTCTGCTCTCATTTTTCAATTCTGTTAGCTGGTGTAGGTGGTATTTCTTGTGAGTAGATTTTTAGAACTACTTGTACTAGAAGTTACCTATCAGTCACCTCATTTCATACTAAGGAAACTAAGACTCAGAGAAGTTAAGAAGAAAATTAGGACAAAATCCAAAAGTCAAAATTAACAATGTTAACCTTGGCTGCCTGTAGTTTAGTCACTAATTCTTAAAAATTCTTTTGAAATGTTAGATTGATCAAGTTCTTTCAAAGTTCACTGCCCAATCCTTCATCCAAGCATTTAAAAGAGCCCTGGTGGCACAGTGGCTAAGCGCTCAGTTGCTGACTGAAAAATTGGGAGTTTAAACCCAGTGGCCACTCTGTGGGAGAAAGATGTGGCAGTCTGCTTCAGTAAAGATAAAGGCCTGGAAATCCTATGGGAATCTCTGTCCTATAGGGTCATATGAGTTGGAATTGACTTGAGGGTGACAGATTTTGTGTGTGTGGGGGGGGTGGTGGTGGTGGAGTTGGGGACACAGATTATAATATGTGCTGGCTTTTAATATTATCAGTCAGATATCAGTTCTCAGATTAAAACCAAACCAAACAAACAAACCCGCTGCTGTCCAGTTGATTCAGATTTATAGCGACCCTAGAGGACGAATGGAAATCCTAGTGGCATACTGGTTAAGTGCTACAGCTGCTAACCAAAGGGTGAAGTTCAAATCCGCCAGGAGCTCATTGGAAACTTGATATGGCAATTCTACTCTGTCCTACAGGGCCGCTATGAGTCAGAATTGACTTGACGGCACTGGGTTTGGTTTTGTTTTTTTGGTATAGGACGGATCCATCAGGTGCTCCTTGGAAACTCTTTGAGGTGGTTGTACTCTGTCCTATAGGGTTGCTATGAGTTGGAATTGACTCGACGGCAATGGGTTTGGTTTTGGTTTTATAGGACAGAGTAGAGCTGTCCCATTGTGTTTCCAAGGTGTAGCTGGTAGATTCGAACAGCTGACTTTTGGTTATCAGGCGAGCCCTTAATCACTGTGCCACCAGGGCTCCAGTTCTCAGATTAGGCACGCTTTTTCTAACTTTCCTAAGTCAAGTATCTTCATTTTAAAGCTCTTCATATCTTTCTTCATAGCACTAGTCCAGTCACAGCTTTACATTTATTTATGTGATTGACTAATGTCTCTTTCCACAGCAAGGCAGAAGTCATGTCACTTTTGCTCAGTATTGGACCAGAGTATCCAGCTCAGTGCTTTGGTACCTAGTAGGTGCTCATTAACATTTGTTGCAAGACTGAATAAAAGCATAGTGAGGCAAGGCTAGAAAGGCATTTGGAATAATGTTTTGGATAGCCTTGACTCCCAGTTGAAGAGCTTGTGTTTAATTTGTTAAGCAATAGAGTTACACAAGGTTTTAAAATAGTGTAGTGGCATAATTAGAGCAGCACTTTAGGAAGCTTAGTCTGACAGCAGTATACTGGATACGTTGGACCAAAGTCATGGAAACCAATCCCAGCACCATAGCAACAGTGTAGCCTAGATAATGAGGCCCACACTCAGATGATGGATGTGGGAATTGCAAAGTAAAGACATATTTGAGTTGGGATGCAACTTGATAAGGATACTGAATCAGTCTAAGATAATTCCTAAATTTCAGGTCTTGTTGATGGGAGATGGTGTGACATGAACAGAAACAGGGGACTTCAGACAAGAAGATTTTTGGGATGAAGTATATGTTCTGAGTTAGGTTTAAAATGGCTTTGGTTTGAGGTGGGATGTTCGGATCAAAATCAATAACAGGAAAAAGCTGAAAATATGGCTGTGGAGCTCAGGACATAGGTCAAAACAAGAGATATGGCCATAAACTTGTCTTGACTAATTATGACTTGTGGGCAAAATATGGCCTGCTGCCCACTTTTATATGGGCCACAAGCTAAGAATGGTTTTTTACATTTTTCAATGCTGAAAGAGAAAGCAAAAGAAGGATAATATTTTGTGACACCTGAAAATCATGTGAAATTCAAGATTTCATGCCCATAAATAGTTTTATTGGAACACAGGGCCTCTCGTTCACTTCCTTATGGTTTATGGCTGCTATTTTTTTTTTTTTTTTATTGAGCTACAAGAGTAGAGGTGGGTAATTGCAACAGAGACTGTATGGCCTGTAGAGCCTAAAATATTTACTATCTGGCTCTTTACAGAAAAAGTTTCAGGACTCCTGATCTTAAATATCATCAGCATAAAAGTTACATAAGCTGTAGATATGTGTAAATAAGATTGCCAAGAGAAAGAGAATGTTGAGAAAAAAAGAGAAGAGTGGAGGTGACAAAATTTTGAAGAACACAAACATACATGGAGCAGGAGAAAGGAGAAAGAAGTAAAGAAGGGGTCAGGATTGTAGGAGGAGAACCAGGATCTTATTCTCAGAAGTCTTATTAGAGGAGGAGAAGGTAGAGTATAACCTTTTGAAATGTTTGCAGAGTTTGAAGGAACTGAAAAAAATACTGTTGACTTTTATGCTCAAAGGTCTTTAGTGGCCTTTAAGAAAACAATTTCAGAAGAGTGTGAGCAGAGACTGGAAAGCAAACCATTAAAATGTGAAAGAATAGAAGTTATTGGCTATAGGCAGTGGCTTTATATTAGAGCCACTTTGTAAAAATTACTGATTCTTAGACCTCATCCCCAGAGAATTGAATCAGCATCTTTGGTGGCCATATTTTGAAAGTTTCGCCAGGTAATTTCACTATACAGTCTAGTCTGAGAATCACTGGTGAAAACCTTTTTTTCATGAAGTCTGAAGGTGGGAGCTATTGTTATTGTGATTAACTGACATTGCCAAAAACCAAGAAACCAAAACTGTTGCCACCGAATTGATTCCAACTCATAGCGACTCTATAGGACAAAGTAGAACTGCCCCCTTGAATTTCTAAGGAGTGACTGGTGGATTTGAACTGCCAACATTTTTGTTAGCAGCTGTAAATCTTAACCACTACGCCACCAGGATTTCCAACCAATATCACAGGCAAGGTTAATATTTCTATAAAGTTTACCCCAATTGATAAGAAAAACAGTAAGACTCCCAGAAAATTAACAGGCAAAGGGAATGAAAAGGCAATTCATAAAAAATGAAATCCAACTTAGGAAATAGACGCATTAAAACTTCAAACTTAGAACTAATCAGATTAATAAAGAAATGATATGCTGCCTCTTAATCTATTAAATAATTTAAAATTTAAGTGGTTACCAGAATTGGTGACTTCTTTGTGGAGACATTGTATATACACATTGCTGAGTTGTAAACTGTTATAACTCCCCTGTAAGGCAACTTGACATAACCCGTTGCCTTCAAGTCCATTCCGACTCATAGTGACCCTATAGAACAGAGCAGAACTGCCCCACAGGGTTTCTAAGGAGCGGCTGGTGGATTTGAACTGCCAACCTTTTGGTTAGCTGCCCAGCTCTTAACCACTGTGCCACAAAGGGAAGATAAAATAATGATACTAGATGTGTTAAAATAACAAAATTGTGGATTTCTTCTCCTCTTTTGCAAATTCTTTCATATATTTTGATAAGACATTTATAATTTTCCTTGAAATTATTTATTTAAAAAATCCATTCAATATTTCAGACAAAACCAGATATATTTGCTCTTTGAAGTGTAAAATTTCAGGCCTACAGTAAAAATTAGAAATACTTCGCTAGGCCACACTAAGCAGAATCTTACACAAATGGGAGCAGATTATAAGATGTGATAGGAAAAGTGAAAAATTACAATCAGCTCCTTCAGGCACAGGGAGGGGCTGTGTCGTAAATAACTTGGCTGCTCCTGGTTAAAGGTCCAAATCTTAGCTCTAGAGGCATAGGAATTCAATTGATTAGTTCCTGGGGAGTTGGCTTTTGAATATATTTCCTTCTAAAATGAAAGACCACTTTGTATACCAAAAAGTTACCTAGTATATACCCAGTGCCATCTAGTTGATTCCGACTCATAGCGACCCTAGAGAACAGAGTAGAACCTAGTATATATGAAGAGCAAAAGTAGCTGGGTGAATTTATGGGGAGTTGTCATCAAACTTAGATAGCTTCTTACTATAAGGACGTAGTGAATCTGACCAGGAAGCTTGAATCAGTCATTCATGATATCTTCTGCTGTGGATAAAGGAGATAAATATTAACAAATTGTTGTTCTTTGATTCTCTTATGTTAGACTCCATACTGATAATTAATCTTCAGTTATATAACATGCTACTATTGTAGGCGATAATAAAAAATACCAAAAGTTATCTTCGTATTTACTCTCTTTGATGAAATTAACTAGTGATCTTAGTCTTTCTGATGGAGTTTGGGGAACACTTTAGTATAAACAGTAATATTTTAAAAGTTACCTGAGACACAAATCAAAACTACAATAAGATGCCACTTCACACCCACTAAGGCGGCTATTATAAAAAATCAGAAAATAACAAGTGTTGGGCCTTGAGAATGTGGAGAATTTGGAACCCTTGTCCATTGCTGGTACGAATGGCGCAGTTACTGTGGAAAACAGTTTAGAGTTCCCCCAAAAGTTAAACATAGAATTACCACATGACTCAGCAATTCCATCGTTGAGCATACACCCCAAAACACTGAAAGTGATGGTTCAAACAGATACTTGTAGGCCTGTGTTTATTGCCTCATTCTGCACAGTAGCCAACGGAGAAACAACCCACATGTCCATCATCAGGTGAATGGATAAACAAAATGTGGTACATACAGACAATGGAATATTATTCAGCCATAAAGAAAAATGAAGTTCTGATATATGCTACTACATGGATGAGCCTTGAAAACATTATGCTGAGTGAAATATGTCAGACATAAAGGACAAGTATTATATGATTCCACTTTGTGAAATATCTAGAATAGGTAAATGCATAGGGTCAGAGAGCAGTTTAGTGGTTACCAAGGACTAGGGGAGGGTAGAATGAGGAGTATTGCTCAGTGGGCACAGAGTTTCTGTATGAGATGATGAAAAAGCTTTGGAAATAGTGGTGATTATTGCACAAAATTGTGAATATAGTTAATGTCACTGAATCATACACTTAAACATAGCTAAAATTCTATGTTATATATATTTTACCACAAAAAAAAAATAGAGGAAAAAAGTTAAATGAGAGAATGATTTTGCTGATTTCTTCCTCCAAATTCTGGAGAGTTTGTCCTTTTTAAGAATTACATTATCATATGTTCAGATTATAGTGGATACTGATCATGCTTAGCGATGATTCTTTAGCTATCTCGTCAAAAAGTGATAGTTTTTTTTTTTTCTTTTAGCATGGTCAATAACATAGGTGAGGAATTAAAAATACAACTTTACAGAGTTTGAAGTTTATAGAAATTTTTTCAATGTTTAGATGTAATATTTTCTGTGGTAATTATTTTACCACATATTTTCTGGTGTGATATAAGATGACAGCTGGAATGGCATAAATAGTATACTGTCTATTTCAAACATATCAAATTAGAAGGGCAAGTAAGAACAATATAAGAAAAAGTCCAGAAATCTATTGGAAATGTGGAATCAGACCTGTGGATAAAGGTCAGGCCTAGTGACATTAGAATTGGGAGTCAAAGCAGAGCAGCCAATGTGGTCAGTAAGCGACCCAGTGGAGATGGAAGAGAGTTTGTGCAGTGCAGAAAATAATGTATATAAAGTATCTGTGACATACCAGTATATACTATGCAAATTATACATGGTAAAATCCGTTGCCATTAGGTTGATTCCAACCCATGGCTACCAGTCAAGAAATCAAACGACGCATTGCATTGGGTAAATCTGCTGCAAAGGACCTCTTAAAAGTGTTGAAGAACAAAGACGTCACCTTGAAGACTAATGTGCGCCTGACCCAAGCCATGGTATTTTCAGTTGCATCATATGCGTGTAAAAGCTGGACAATGAATAAGGAAGACCGAAGAAGAACTGATGCCTTTGAATTGTGGTGTTGGCAAAGAATATTGAATATACCATGGACTGCCAAAAGAACGAACAAATCTGTCCTAGAAGAAATACAACCAGAATGCTCCTTAGAAGCAAGGATGGTGAGACTGCGTCTTACATACTTTGGACATGTTGTCAGGAGGGATCGGTCCCTGGAGAATGACATCATGCTTGGCAAAGTACAGGGTCAGCGGAAAAGAGGAAGACCCTCAATGAGGTGTATTGACACAATGGCTCAAGCATAACAATTGTAAGGATGGTGCAGGACAAGGCGGTGTTTCGTTCTGTTGTGCATAGGGTCGCTATGAGTCAGAACAGACTTGACGGCACCTAATAACAACAACAACAACATAGCTACCAGATGTGTTACAGAGTAGAACTGCTCCATAGGATTTTCTCAGCTGTAGATCACCAGACCTTTCTTCTGAGATACCACTGAGTGAGTGGGTTTGAACCACCAACCTTTAGGTTAGTTGTCAAGTGCAAACCATTTGTGCCACCCAGGGACCTTTTTATACATGGTAGCTGCTGCTGAAAGTGGCCCACCAGTTGAGGAACATTGAGGTTATACAAAGAAAAAGCCAGTATAGAGATTTAGGAAGTGGGAGAATCTTTTTATGAAGGACAGGAGACTTTTCATAAAATCTCTTCATCACTGGCATCCTTTCTTCCAGGATTTAAATCTACCTAAGTATCTGCAGTAGCTGGTATTATGGATTGAATTGTGTCCCCCCAAAATAATGTGTGTCAACTTGGCTAGCCCATGATTCCCAGTATTGTGTGATTGTCCACCATTTTGTCACCTGCTGTGATTTTCCTATGTGTTGTAAATCCTACCTCTATGATGTTAATGAGGTGGGATTAGCAGCAGTTATGTTAATGAGGTGGGACTCAATCTATTAGATTAGGTTGTGTTTTACATCAATCTCTGTTGAGATATAAAAGACAGAAGTGCAGAGAGACATGGGGACCACTTAATACAAAGGAACAAGAGTCAGGAAAATAGCTCGTTCTTTGGACCCAGGGTCCCTGTGCTGAGAAGCTCCTCAACCGGGGAAGATTGATGACAAGGACCTTCCCCCAGAGTCAACAGGGAGAGAAAGCCTTCCCCTGGAGCTGGCACCCTGAATTTGGACTTCTAGCCTCCTAGACTGTGAGAGAATACATTTCTCTTTGTTAAAGCCATCCACATGTGATGTTTCTGTTATAGCAGCACTAGGCAACCAAAACAGCTAGTAATAAAAAGGCTCAAAGTCCATTTAAGAAGAAAATTAACTTCTATACCCTGAGAGAAGTGGACAACGCTGGCAGACAGAAGATCGCTAAATGCAGAGGTCATGGGTTGGAAATACAGTAATCACAACTTGTCAGTTAATTATTAGGGAAAATTCTTCTTCATTGTTTCCAACATTTTCTGCTTTCAGAAGTGAAATCTCTATAAATACAGTTTGCCAAAAACGATTATATTTTAGAATAAACATTAATCATTAAGTAATTTCTAGACTATGAAGCCTAATCCCTAAGGTATTTCAATCTTCAGACAACTATTAAAAAATTTTTATTTTGGAAAATTTCAAACATGTACATGATTAGAAAGGACAGTATAATGAATTTCCACTTGCCCATTACTCAGATTCAACAGTTATTAACATTTTGCTGATCTTATTTTATCCATCTCTCTTTGCAAGTGATCTATAAGATCATAATTTTTACTGAGCCCATCAGAATACTGAGGTGGTAAGGCAACCAGACAAATTAAATTCCAAAGCCTAACAAGTCCCTTCAAGGAGAAGTGGAACATAAAACTTATTTCACCTTTGGCAGAGCATAGCAGAGGGCTCTGCCATAAAAACAGTGACAAGAAAACAGCTAAAATTTTAGCAAATTCTTAAAGGCTGAGTGTGGGCTAGTGTGACATTTAGGATCCTTGGGAGCTCTAGACCCAGAGGGAGTCCTCACTTGTCAATTCTTTTCCATTGACCTCCACCCAGTGTTCATGGGAATGATTGGGTACTGGCCAGGATATCTGAGAGAGCACCCAACGGTGGCACAGAGACATGAAAATATGTCTACTTTCTGGACTCCTCTCACATGCAAAGCAAAAGCTGTAAACCTCTAGGGAAGGGGCAGATCCCCATCCCACTCCCAGGGCTCCTATCAAAGATCCACTGCCTCTTTTGGCAGGGGAGGGATAGAAGAAAGTCATCTACTGCTGGAGGAGAGGTGGAACCCTCCTGTTCCCTGTCTCAGGCAAAGGTACAGTGCTGCTGAGGGAGGAGTAGAAGCAAAAGCCACCTGCCCCTGAGAGAGGGACAGGAAGCCCTTCTGCTCTCACGATGAGTTTTGGATTGAGTAATAAGGGCAGTCATATTGCTGCTAGACGAGTCCCCACCTGGTGCAAATGGCTGCTAACCAGAAGGAACCCACCCAAAGGAGCCTCAGAAGAAAGGCGTGGCAATCTTCTTCTGAATAATCAGGCATTGATAACTCTATGGAACACAGTTTTACCCTGACCACATGGGGTTACCATGAGTCAGAATTGACTGAACGGCAATTTTTTTTTTAAGCTGCTAGATGAGGGCAGGAAACTGTCTGTCTTATTTATCTAGTGCTGCTATAACAGAAATACCACAAGTGGATGGCTTTAACAAACAGAAATGTTTTTTTTTCTCACAGTTTAGGAGGCTAGAAGTCCAAATTCAGAGTTCTGGTTCTAGGGGAAGGCTTTTTCTCTCTGTCAGCTCTGGAAAAGTCTTTTCTGAGCTTCCGCTCCTGGGTGATCTTCATGTGGCTTGGCATTACTTTATTGTTTAATCTCTTTTACACCTCAAAAGAGATTGATTTAAGGCACACCCTCCACTAATCCTGTCTCGTTAACATAAAAAAGACAACCCATTCCCAAATGAGATTATAACCATAGGTGTAAAAGTTACAATTTACAACATATATTTTGGGGGGACACAATTCAATCCATAATACTGTCCCACCCCAATCTTGGGCAGAAATCCCATTCATACCCAGAAAAACGGACTGATACAAAACAGAGGTCTGCGACCATGAAGGGAGGGGAAGAAAACTCTCCTGTCCAAGTCTCCTTAGAGTTTGATTCCTGGAGGGTGGAGGGGCAGAAACACTGAGAAAGCCCACCTCCCCAGGCCTAAGCACACATGGCCTGCCTGAGGCTGAGGATGGACAAGGAGAAATGAGAATTATCTCTATGCTACCATAAGCTGCCATTAAATAACGAACAATGCCAGTCTACTGCTGGGGAAAAAGAAAATAATAAGGTGGTACATTTAAATCCAATCATATAAATAATTACATTAAATAGAAATGCTTCCTGGTGGATTCGAACTGCTATAGCTCTTAACTGCTGCACCACCAATGGCTAATCAATATCTGAGAAAGTAGACTTCACAACAAGAAATATTACCAGGGATGAAGAGAAACATTACATAATAAAGAGGTCAATTCATCAAAAAGACATAACCCTAAATGTGTAAGCACTTAATGATAGGATTTGAAAATATGTGAAGCAAAAACTGATGAAACTGAAAGGAGAAATAGACAAATTCACAAATATAATTGAAACTTTAACAGTCTTCCCTTATTAATTGATAGAAAAAGTAGACCTAAAGTCAGTAAGGATCTAGAAAATCTGAACAGTCAATTTGACCTAACTGACATTTATAGAACATGCCAAGCAGACTATGTATTCTTTTTAAGTGCAGATGAAATATTCATCACACCCTTTTAAATGTGTTGGTAGAAACTTCAACACACTTAAAAGGATTGCAATCACACAAAATATGTTCTCTGGCCATAAGAGAATTAAACTAAAAATCAATAGCAGAAATATATCTGAAAAATTCCGAATATTTGAAAATGAAGTAACACAATTCTAAATATTCCATGGGTCAAAGAAGAAATCACAAAGAAAATTATAAAAAGAGCAAAATACCTCATAAACATAGATGCAAAAGTCCTCAGCAAAATATTAATCAAATTCAGTAATATATAAAACAAATAATACTTCATAACCAAGTTGGATTATCCCAGGAATTCCAGCTTAGTTCATTGTTCAATAATCAATGAATGTAATTCGCCATATCAATAGACTGAAAGGAAAAAAAAAAAAAAAAAGAAAAAAACCCTCTCAAAAGATGCAGTAAAAAGCATTTGACAAATTTAACATCCTGTGTGATAAAAAGTTTGCAGCATACTAGGAATATAAGGGAAAAGGGAACTTTCTCAACCTCATAACAAGAATCTGTGAAATACATACAGCTGTCATTATACTGAGCTCTGGTTGCATGGTGGTTAAGAGCTTGGCTGCTAACCAAAAGGTTGACAGTTTAAATCTGTCAGCTGCTCCTCAGCAACCCTATGGGGCAGTTCTATTCTGTCATGTAGGGTCTCTATTAGTCAGAATTGACTCAGTGGCAATGGGTTTGGTTTGGGTTTGGATCATTATACTCAGGTCCCTGGGTGGCACAGTTTGTGCTTGCCTATTAAGCTAAACGTTGGTGGTTCAAACCTACTCAGCCACACTGCAGAAGAAAGGCTTTCTGATCTGTTTTTGTAAAGATTACAGACATTAAAATGTTATGGAGCAGTTCTACTCTGTAACACATGGGGGCGCCATAAGTTGGAATTAATGGCAATGGGTTAGTTATCATCATTCTTAGTGATGAAAAAGTGAGAACCTTTCCACTAAATCAAGAACCAGGCAAGGTTGTCTGCTGTCACTTGTATTAAACTGGTAGTCCTAACCAGTACAATAAGTGAATAAAAAGAAATAACAGGTATGCAGATTGGCAATAGGCATTCCAAATCTTTATTCAAAGGTGACATCATCATCTATGTATAAAATCCCAATGAATCTACAAAAAAATCTACTAATGTCAATAAGTGAATTCAGTGAAATGCAGGATATAAGTCAATATACAAAAATAAATCATATTTCTATATATACTAGCAACAAGCAGTTGAAAATTGAAATAAAAATACACTATTTACCAAAATATCAAAAACCATGAAGTGGAGGTGGGGCCAACATGGCAGAGTAGTCAAATGCTTCCAATGCTCCCTCTTACAACAAAGACCTGAAAAAACAAGTGAATTGATCATATATATGACAAGCTAGGAACCCTAAGCATCAAAGGCAAAGTTAAGAAATCGAACGGAGTAATAGGGGGAGGGAGAGATGGTGCAGAACCAGTGAGGAATTGCCGAATTGGCATCAGCACCTCAGCCCCTATTCCCCTGCGGTGGGGCTGGCGGTAGTGTTCAGCCAAAGACATCAAGCGAGGTGGTATAGCCCTGACCGCCTGGCATGATCACGGTGGGGACCGAGCCAGCACACACAATATACACATGCCTCTGGAATCTGAGATAAAACAGCACTCTCAGGACAAGATAAATGATTTTGTCTAATTTACCACATGAATCTAATAGCTTCTCCTTTTTAAAGAGCTCTCTCCTATCTATCTGATCCCTCCTCCCTCTGCCCCAGCCAGCTTCATTAGCAGTTGATTTCCCTGGGCATGAGATAGGTTCTGCTGCACTTCCTGAGCCATTCTCCTGGTCTTGGAGAAGGAACAAATTAACAAATGGGGGAAAAATACTCTTCTGACTCCCCTAATCTGGAAATTCAGAGCAGAAGTGGCTCCAGTCCAGGTACAAGTGGTCCACAGACTTTGTCTTTCACCCCTGTGTAGATTCAGTGGCCCCATTACAGCAGATAGGATCTGGCTGTTACATTGCAAGAGTGACTCTGTTTGAGGTATGACTATAACTGTTTCAGCTGTGCAGTGGAAAGGCAGATTTTTGCCATTTGATATCGCTGTACCTATTAAACACGGCCCTCACCTATTCACAACAGGGGCCTGAGGACTGGAGGCTCCACCCACACCACCTAGCCACCCGTGATAGGGGTCCAAGGATTAGTGGTGCCTACCAGTCCTTACAGTTAAAAGCACTGGATGCCTATAGTACGGCTGCAGAGCCCACCCACCAGAGTGCCCTAGAGAACAGGGATGTGCCTTCCTCACAGACATTCGGGGAAGGTTATCAGCCCCTGCCTTCCTCAGAGTGTGACCCACTGCTGCTACCAGGAACCTGTGCATACACCAATCACCACTGCTCCTCTAAGATTGTAGGTGAGAGCTTGCACCACACACTAGTTGATTCACTACAGGAACACCGAGCTGAGCCTATACAGGAATAGTGAATGGACTCCCAGGCTCGTATACCTGGTAACAGTTCTAGCTATCTGATAACAGGACATTAGTGCTTCAAAGGCTCCAATAATCAAGTTAGCTCACTCTAGTAGCCTATTCGGGTATATCAGAAAAAACAAAGCAAGAAGCTGGGACATAGACAGCAAACATAAATTAATACAATGACTTATAGATGGCTTGGAGACACAGTTGATATCAAATAAAAAACCATGAAGTATTTAGGGGCAGGTCTAACAAAATATATGCAAAATATGTACAATGAAATCTATAGAACACTGTTGAGAAAAATTAAAGGAGACATAAATATATGGAAAGATACATATTGTTCATAGATTGAAAACCTAATATTGTTAGGATAGCAAGCCTTACCAAATTGATTTATAGATTCAACACCATTCCAATCAAATTTGCGGCAGGGTTTTTAGTAGAAATGGACAAGCTGATTCTAAAGTTTTTATAGAAATGCAAAGGAGCCAGAATAGGCAAAACAATTTCAAAAAAGAATTACAAAGTTGGAAAACTCACGCTAGGTAATTTCAAAGCTTAACTTTAAAGTTACAATAATTATGGTAGTGTAGTGGTAGTAGTAGTAAAAAGGTAGTGGCAAAATGATAGACAATGGAACAGAAGAGATATTCCAGAAATAAAAATTGGGCCAATGTAACTCAATGAAGAAAGAATCATCTTTTCAACAAATAGTGCTGGGACAAGTACATGTACACATGAGAAAAAAAAAAAAAAGGAAGAAGAACCTTGTACCACGTACACATATTGGATCATAGACTTAAATGTATGAATTAAAATTCTTTAAAATCACAAGAGGAAAACATCTTTGTGATCTTGGGTTAGGCAAAGATTTCTTAGATAGGATACCAAAGTCATGTATTCTATTAAATAAAATTTAAAAATTGATTAATTTGACTTTATCAAAATTAAAGATGTCTGCCTTTCAAAAAGACAATGTTAAGAAAATGAAAAGCTCTCACCCCGACATTACTAGCACCAAAAAAAAAAAAAAAAAAACAGAAAATAACAAATATTGGAGAAGTTGTGGGGAGATTGGAACTCTTATGTACTGCTGGTGGGAATGTAAAATGGTACGACCACTATGGAAAACAATATGGTGCCTCCTTAAAAAGATAGAAATACCACACCATCCAGCAATCCCACTCCTAGGAATATATCCTAGAGAAATAAGCACTGTCTCACAGATAGACATATGCACACCCGTTATTCACAGTAACAAAATGATGGAAACAACCCAAATGCCCCTCAACATATGAATTAACTATGGTGCATACACACAATGGAATACTATGCAATGATAAAGAACAATGATGAATCCAGGAAACATCTCACAATATGGATGAATCTGGAGGGCCTTATGCTGAGTGAAATAAGTCAATCAAAAAAGGACAAATACTGTATCAGACCACTATTATAAAAATTTAAGAAAAGGTTTACACACAGAAAAAAACAATCTTTGGTTGTTACGAGGGAGGAGAGTGGTGTGGAGGGAAAATCACTAACTAGATAGTAGACAAGTGTTAACTTGGTGAAGGGAAAAACAACACACAATATAGGGGAAGGCAACACTACTCGACCAAGGCAAAGTCATAGAAGCTTCCTAGACACATCCAAACACCTTGAGGGACCGAGTTGTTGGGGCTGAGGGCTGGGAACCATAGTCTCAGGGAACATCTAGGTCAACTGGCATAACATACTTAGTAAAGAACATATTCTACACCCTACTTTGGTGAGCGTCTCATAGATTGAATTGTGTCCCCTGAAAATATCTGTCAACTTCGCTAGGTCATGATTCCCGGTATTGTATGACTATCCACCATTTTGTCATCGGATGAGATTTCCCTATGTGTTGTAAATCCTACCTTTATGATGTTGATGAGATGGGATTAACAGCAATTTTGCGAACTCAGTCTACAAGATTAGATTGTATCTTAAGCCATTCTCTTTTGAGATATAAAAGGGGGAAGTGAGCAGAGAGACGGGGGATCTCATACCACCAAGAAAGCAGCCCCGGGAGCAGAGCGTGTCTTTTGGACCCGGGGTTCCTGCATGGAGAAGTTTCTAGTCCAGGGGAAGATTGATGACAAGGATCTTCCTCCAGAGCTGAGGGAGAAGAGAAAGATTTTCTCTGGAGCTGACGTCCCAAATTTGGACCTTGAGCCTACTAGACTGTGAGAGAATAAATTTCTCTTTGTTAAAGCCACCCACTTGTGGTATTTCTGTAATAGCAGCAGTGAGTGACTAAGACGGTGAGTAATGTCTGGGGTCTTAAAAGCTTGCGAGTGGCCAGCTAAGATACATCTATCAGTCCCATCCTGTCTGGAGCAAAGGTGGATGAAGAAAACCAGAGGCAAGAAAAATATTAGTCCAAAGGACTAATGGACCACGCGAACCAGACAACCTCCAGCAGCCTAAGTGCAGAACTAGATGGTGCCCGACTGCTCTGACATGGATCACAATAAAGGGTCCTGGGCAGAGCAGGAGAAAAATGTAGAACAAAATTCACGTTCACAAAAAAATACCAGTCTTACTGGTCTGACAGAGATTGGAAGGACCCTGGAGACTGTGGCTCCTGGACACCCTGCTAGCTCAGAATTGAAGCCACTCCTGAAGTCCACCTTTCAGCCAAAGATTAGACAGGCCTATAAAACAAACCTGGTGACGTAGTGGTTAAGTGCTTGGCTGCTAACCAAAAGATCAGCAGTTCAAATCCACCAGCCACTTCCTGGAAACCTTATGGGGTCGCTATGAGTCGGAACCGACTCGACGTTACCTAAAAATAACAACATAAAACACACCATAACACACGTGAGGAATGTGCTTCTTAGTTCAATCAAGTACACAAAACCAAATGGGTAACACCTACCCAAAAGCAAAGACAAGAAGGCAGGAAGGGACAGGAAAACTGGAAGAATGGACACGGGGAACCTGGAGTGGAAAGGGGGAGAGTGCTGCCACATTGTGGGGATTTTGACCAATGTCATAAAACAATTTGTGTATAAATTATTGAATGAAAAGCTAAGCTGTGCTGTAAACTTTCACCTAATGCACAATAAAATTAAAAAAAAGAGAGAGAAAATGAAAAGCAAGCCCTAGAGTGGAGGAAAATATTTGAGGAACACATATGAAAATGAAAGTATATACAAATATGTAAAGCATACTTACAACTCAAGAATGAGAAGAAAAACAACCCTATTTTAAAAAAGAAAAAGGACAAAAAGATAAAAAAAAAAAAAAAAAGACACTACACCAAAGGAGATATACAGGTAACAAGTAAGCATATGGAAAGATTATCAGCATTATTTGTCATCAGAGAAAGGCCAATTAAAGTCATAATGAAATACGACTACACACCTACTAGAACAGCTGAAACTAAAAGGACTGGCAAGGCTGCAGAGCAACAAAAACTCACACCTTGCTGGTGGTATTGGAAAATGATATAATCACTTAACAAAACAGCATTTTCTTACAAAGTTATACTTACCACAAGATCAATTTCACTTCTAGGTTTTCACCCAAGAGAAACGAAAACCTATGCTCTTGCAAAGAGGTACATACAGCATTTTAGAGCAGCTTTATTCATTAAACATAGAAACTAGAAATAATCCAAATGGCCATCAGTGGGTGAATGGATAAATGAAGCGTGGCTATACAAATATTTTTTTTTTTATACAAATGGAACCACACTCAGCTGAGGAACACTTGGGAGTATTGATGTGGCTGTGACTGAGGCTGACTTCTGGCATTTAAGCTAATGGGTACTCATGTAGTTTGGACGTAAAATGGGATGTGTGACTTAATTGTAAAGTTAAAATCCTGTAAGGCCCAGGGCGTGTCAGTTATAGCAGTTTATAATGGTTGCATAGCGTAATATTCCATTTAGTTATCTCATAATTGATTTAACTCTTTTGCCATTTTTAACAATGGGGAGTTATTATTGTTAGTTAAATAAAAGTAAAATAAAAATTGGAAGCTTGCTTCAAATTTTCTCCTATCTCAAACAAGTCTGTGACGGGCACTAAAAATCTTTAAGCACCAGGACTGATACACAGAATTAATTCTCTGGAGTTAATGATTCCCTGTTAACACTGATCCATGCAAGGTCCTCTCTTTTGTTCTACATTTATAATTTTTCTTCTTTCGTCCTCTATTCTTAACCCCATTGCCTCTCCTCCATAGCCACTAGAATTAGTGACGGTTGTATGTGCTCTTAATACGCCCTTCTGATGCTTATTTAGAGATACATGAATCCTTGAAAAGATGCACAGTGGTCTTTGTGTATGTTTAAAAATGTTTATATAATTACATAGTACTGTGTCCCATTCGGAGCCCTGGTGGTACAGTGGTTAAGAGCTAAGGCAGCTAACCAAAAGGTTGACAACTGGAATCTACCAGCACCTTCTTGGAAACCCTGTGGGGAAGTTCTACTCTGCCCTGTAGGGTTGCTATGAGTCAGAAAAGACTAGACAGCAATGGATTTTTTAACAGGTGTCCCATTCACCCACTCCTGCCCTTCATGATCTAGACTACAGTATACCAATAACAATTAAAAACTCACAAAAACAAAGCAAAACAAGACACAAGTCCAAGAAGCTCAAGAAGTAACTGGTAATTGCTATATTAGAAAAAAATACCCACATATTATTTTTGTTATTTTGTTTATATTGTATCTTTGGGAACTATTTCTTTTACATTTTTCTTGTAGTAAAGCCATTTTGAAAAATTCCTGCATTACTACTATATTGACAGCCCTGGTGGCGTAGTAGATAATAACTTGGCTGCTAACCAAAAGGTTGTCAGACTGAATCCACCAGCTGCCCCTTAGAGACCCTAGGGGGCAGCTCTACTCTGTCCTGTAGGTTCGCTATGAGTCGGAATTGACTCGACAGCAACAGATTACAGGTTAGTATTATTTTGAGAAGTGGCTGAAGTACAATTTTGATTTTTTTTTTAGGATTTCTTGCTTAATGATAGCTGAAAAATACCCAGGAACATTCAAATTATATATTTAGCAGGAGCTGCCGCCTGCAGGCAAAAAAAAAAAAAAAAAACGATAAATCCACTGGGCCTTTTAAAAGTTTTGAATAGTACTGAATTCATTATTAGTACTTGTTTTTCTTTATTTGGAAATCCTGGCGGCGTAGTGGTTACGTGCTACGGCTGCTAACCAAGAAGTCGGCAGTTCAAATCCGCCAGGTGCTCCTTGGAAACTCTATGGGGCAGTTCTACTCTGTCCTATACGGTCTCTATGAGTCGGAATCGACTGGACAGCAGTGGTCTTGGTTTTTTCTTTATTTAAAATAAACGTCCCCCTCTTCTCTCACCAATTTCCTAGGCTTCCTTGCTTTTCTTTTGTTCTTAGCTTTTCTAATTTCCAGTTCTTGCACTTCTTCTTTTGAACAATACCATCCTCTTCACTTCCTTTATTCAGTCTATCTTCTGCTACACCAAAAGATGCATGTCTAAAAGATAGTGATTGGATTTAGGAATTCAAATTATTTAGTATGTGAATAGTTCTAGGTCTTCCGTCACATGTATAACATTATTTATCTTAGATTTTAACCTCCAAAGATTGGGAATAGGATTATTTAACTGATTTTTTTCTCCTTCTTTCTTCTATGAATTAAGTCTTAGATTCAGCTTTAAGAAGTATCAGTTTAGAGTGAATTCAACATAAGGTTATGAAATTATTTTGCCATTTCTCTTTCTATTTTTTTCTGAGGTTGAGTTCCATCATTAATTCTTCCTCAAGGTTTCTTTATCCTGAAGGACATTCTTCTTTTGTTCTACAATTGTTCTACCTGAGCACTGATGGCACAATAGTTAAGCACTAGGCTGCTGACTGAAAGATTGGTGGTCCGAACCCACTAGCCATTCTGTGGGAGAAAAGACCTGGAGATCTGCTCCTGTAAAGATTTCAGCCTAGGAAACTGTCCAAGGTTATGGGACAGTTCTACTCAGCCCTGTAGGATCCCTGTGATTCAGAATCAACTCGACAGCACACAACAATAACCTGGGTTCCAGTGTTTGTCTCCATTGACTGGGTTCAAAATATTCTAGTGTCTTTTGCTATTCTTTATTTTTAAAAGGAAATATCTTAATTTCCAGTAAGGATAAAAACATTTGTGTAGGACATAAGCGAGTTGTACTTTAAAATATTTAAGCAAAAGTATATTGGTATGAGGAGTTGCTGGGTAGAGCAAATGGTTAAGCACGTGGCTACTAACCTCAAGGTTGGCAGTTTGAATCCGCTCAGTGGTGCCTTGAAAGAAAGGCCTAGAAATCTAATTCTGAAAGATCACAACCATTGAAAACGCTATGGAGCACAATTTTACTCTGAAACACAAGGGGTTGCCATGAGTAGAAATCGACTGCGCAGCAGCTGGTTTGGGTTTTGGCTTTTGGTGGTGTGAATTAGACACTCTATCCTATGCTATGCTATGCTGGATAGAAAAGTAATCCACACATCTTAGTGGTTCAACACAATAAACAATTAACTTCTCTCTCACAGCACTGTCTAGTAAAGATTAGGATGCCTGCTTCCTTCCTGTAGCTTCGCCGGCTGTAACAGGTTTTGTTCAAGGTTGCCGTGGGCAGGAAAGACAGGGATGGAAAAGGCAACTCATCTCTTACCTGTCTCAACATGAATGTGACATTCATCACTTCTGATTACATTTATTGTCTAGAACCTGTTACACATATAATTCCAAACTAACTGTAGGGAAGGCTATGATATATACAGAAGCACATGGATATTTGATGAGAAATAATGGTCTCTGTCACATTGCTTCATTCTTAATCCTTGATTTTTTTTTTCTTACAGAAGTGAAATATGAAAGGGACAAAAAAATCCAAACAAAAGAACTAGCACAGTATCATAAAAAAAAAAAAAAAAATTTTTTTTTAACTTTCAAAATTAGTCAAGTTGGAGCCACGTGCAGTACCTATGACTTTTTTTTTTTAATAGAAAAGCTTATGATATATATATTTTTAAATTATGTTTTAGGTGAAATCTTACAGCACAAATTAGTTTCTCATTCAAAATTTTGTACACAAATTGTTTTGTGACACTGGTTGCAATCCCTGCAATGTGTCAGCACTCTCCCCCTTTTTCTTAACACCCTAGGTTCTCCGTGTCCATTCGTCCAGGTTTCCTGTCTCTTCCTGCCGTTTTGTCTTTGCTTTTGGGCTGGGGTTGCCCATTAGGTCTCCTATACTTGATTGAACTAAGAAGCACATTCTTCACATGTTTTATCGTTTGTTGCATAGGCCGGTCTAATCTTTGACTGAAAGGTGGACTTTGGGAGTGGCTTCAGTTCATGACATACTATTAAATGAAAAACCCCTACAATAATATGGACAGTATAATTAATTTCAATGAAATAAAAACAGTTTATTTGTATAAATGCACACCATTATGCATATATAAGCAAGGAGAAACTGGATGGATATATAGCAGACTGTTAACATTATTTTGTAAGGGTAGAGGAGTCAGAGGATGGTGATACAAAGATTTCACTTGGGGGTTGAGTTTTTAATAAATCTTCATTATTAATTCACTTCTTACAGCAAGCACGTATTACTTTGCTGTTTTTAAAACATAAAAAAAATTAATTAGAGCTTCCGTAAAAAAAGAAACAACAACATTGCTAGGCAAGATGCCATTGGGTTAATTACAACTCATAGTGACCCCATGTGACAGAGTACAACTGCCCCATAGGGTTTTTTAGACTGTAATCTTTTTTTTTTATTATTTTTTATTGTGTTTTAAGTGAAAGCTTTCAAATCAAGACAGTCTCTCACACAAAAAACTTATGTACACCTTGCTACATACTCCCAATTGCTCTCCCCCTAATGAGACAGTCTGCTCCTTCCCTCTACTCTCTCTTTTCATGTCCATTTCGCCAGCTTCTAACCCTCCTACCCTCTCATCTCCCCTCCAGGGAGGAGATACCAAAATAGTATCAAGTGTCCACCTGATCCAAGAAGCTCACTCCTCACCAGCATCCCTCTCCAACCCATTGTCCAGCCCAATCCCTGTTTGAAGAATGAACTTATGAGAATCGTCCCTGCCCTGGGCCAATAGAAGGTCTGGGGGCCATGATCACTGGGGTCCTTCTAGTCTCAGTCAGACCATTAAGTCTGATCTTTTCACGAGACTTTGGGGTCTGCATCCCACTGCTCTTCTGCTCCCTCAGGGGTTCTCTGTTGTGTTCCCTGTCAGGGCAGTCATCGGTTGTAGCTGGGCACCATCTAGCTCTTGGGGTGTCAGGATGATGTAGTCTCTGGTTTATGTGGCCCTTTCTGTCTCTTGGGCTCGTAATTACCTTGTGTCCTTGGTGTTCTTCATTCTCCTTTGATCCAGGTGGGATGAGACCAATTGATGCATCTTAGATGGCCGCTTGCTACTGTTTAAGACCACAGACACCTCTTTCCAAGGTGGGATACAGAATGTTTTCTTAATAGGTTTTATTATGTCATTTGACTTAGATGTCCCCTGAAACCATGGTCCCCAAACTCTTGCCCCTGCTACGCTGGCCTTTGAAGCATTCAGTTTATTCAGGAAACTTCTTTGCTTTTGGTTTAGTCCAGTTGTGCTGACCTTGCCTGTATTGTGTGTTGTCTTTCCCGTCACCTAAAGTAGTTTTTATCTACTATCTAATTAGCGAATACCCCTCTTCCAACCACCCTACATCTCCCCTCTCGTAACCATCAAAGAATATTTTCTTCTCTGTTTAAACTATTTCTTGAGTTCTTATAATAGTGGTCTTATACAATATTTGTCCTTTTGCAACTGACTAATTTCACTCAGCATAATGTCTTCCAGCTTCCTCCATGTTATGAAATGTTTCACAGATTCATCACTTTTCTTTATCAATGCGTAGTATTCCATTGTGTAAACATACCCTAATTTATTTATCCATTCATCCGTTGATGGGCACCTTGGTTGCTTCCATCTTTTTGCTATTGTAAACAGTGCTGCAATAAACATGGGTGCGAATATACCTGTTCTTGTAAAGGCTCTTATTTTTCTAGGATATATTCCAAGGAGTGGGATTGCTGGATCGTATGGTAGTTCTATTTCTAGCTTTTTGAGCAAGCGCCAAATCGATTTCCAAAGTGGTTGTACCATTTTACTTTCCCTCCAGCAGTGTATAAGTGTTCCAGTCTCTCCAGAGCCTCTCCAACATTTATTGTTTTGTGTTATTTGGATTAATGCCAACCTTGTCGGAGTGAGATGAAATCTCATTGTAGTTTTGATTTGCATTTATCTAATGGCTAATAATCGTGAGCATCTCCTCATGTATCTGTTAGCTACCTGAATGTCTTCTTCAGTGAAGTGTCTGTTCATATCTTTTGCCCATTTTTTATTTGGGTTATTTGTCTTTTTGCAGTTGAGTTTTTGCAATATCATCTAGATTTTAGAGATCAGGTGCTGATCGGAAATGTCATAGCTAAAAACTTTTTCCCTGTCTGTAGGTAGTCTTTTTACTCTTTTGGTGAAGTCTTTGGATGAGCAAAGGTGTTTGATTTTTAGGAACTCCCAGTTACCTAGTTTTTCTTCTGCATTGTTAGTAATGTTTTGTATACTGTTTATGCCATGTATTAGGGCTCCTAATGTTGTCCCTATTTTTTCTTCCACGATCTTTATCGTTTTAGATTTAGGTGTTTGATGCATTTTGAGCTCGTTTTTGTGCATAGAGTGAGGTATGGGTCTTGTTTCATTTTTTTGCAGATGGATACCCAGTTATGCTGGCACCATTTGTTAAAAAGACTGCCTTTTCCCCATTTATCTGCTTTGGGGCCTTTGTCAAATATCAACTGCTCATATGTGGATGGATTTATGTCTGGATTCTCAATTCCGTTCCATTGGTCTATGTGTCTGTTGTTGTACCAGTACCAGGCTGTTTTGACTACTGTGGTGGTATAACAGGTTCTAAAATCAGGTAAAGTAAGGCCTCCCACTTTGTGTTTCTTTTTCGGCATGCCTCACTTATCCGGGGCCTCTTTCCCTTCCATACGAAGTTAGTGATTTGCTTCTCCATCTCATTAAAGAATGTTGTTGGAATTTGGGTTGGAATTGCATTAAACATATAGATCGCTTTTGTTAGAATAGACATTTTTACTATGTTAAGACTTCCTATCCATGAGCAAGATATGTTTTTCTACTTATGTAGGTCTCTTTCGGTTTCTTGCAGTTTTCTTTGTATAAGTCTTTTACATCTCTGGTAAGATTTATTCCTAAGTATTTTATCTTCTTGGGAGTTACTGTAAATGGTATTGATTTGGTGATTTCCTCTTCGGTGTTCTTTTTTTGGTGTAGAGGAATCCAACTGACTTTTGTATGTTTATCTTGTATCCTGATACTCTGCTGAACTCTTCTATTAGTGTCAATAGTTTTCTTCAGGATCCCTTAGGGTTTTCTGTGTATAAGATCATGTCATCTGCAAATAGAGACAATTTTACTTTTTCCTTGCCAATCTGGATGCCTTTTATTTCTTTATCTAGCCTAATTGCTCTGGCTAGGACCTCTAGCACAATGTTGAATAAGAGCGGTGATAAAGGGCATCCTTGTCTGGTTCCCGATCTCAAGGGGAATGCTTTCAGGCTCTCTCAATGTAGGGTGATATTGGCTGTTGGCTTTGTATAAATGCCCTTTAATATGTTGAGGAATTTTCCTTCTATTCCTATTTTATTGGGAGTTTTTATCATGAATGAGTGCTGAACTTTGTCCAAAGCCTTTTCTGCATTGATTGATAAAATCATGTTATTGTCTTTTGTTTTATTTATGTGATGGATTATATTATTTTTCTAATGTTGAACCATCCCTGCATACCTGGTAGGAACCCCACTTCGTCATGGCGAATTATTTTTTTGATATATTGTTGAATTCTATTGGCTAGAATTTTGTTGAGGATTTTTGCATCTGTATTCATGAGGGGTATAGGTCTGTAATTTTCTTTTTTTGTCTTGTCTTTACCTGGTTTTGGTATCAGGGATATGGTGGCTTCCTAGAATGAGTTTGGTAGTATTCCATCCTTTTCTATGCTCTGAAATACCTTTAGTAGTAGTGGTGTTAACTCTTCTCTGAAAGTTTGTTAGAACTCTGCAGTGAAGCTGTCCAGGCCAGGGCTTTTTTTTTTCTTGGGAGTTTTTTTTTTTTTTTTTTAAATAATTTTTATTGAGCTTTAAGTGAACGTTTACAAATCGTCAGTCTGTCACATATAAGCTTATATACACCTTACTCCATACTCCCACTTACTCTCCCCCTAATGAGTCCGCCCTTCCAGTCTCTCCTTTTGTGACAATTTTGCCAGTTTCTAACCCTCTCTACCCTCCTATCTCCCCTCTAGACAGGAGATGCCAACACAGTCTCAAGTGTCCATCTGATACAAGGAGCTCACTCTTCGTCAGCATCTCTCTCCAACCCATTGTCCAGTCCCTTCCATTTTGTGATGAGTTGTCTTCGGGAATGGTTCCTGTCCTGAGCCAACAGAAGGTTTGGGTACCATGACCGCTGGGATTCCTCTAGTCTCAGTCAGACCATTAAGTCTGGTCTTTTTATGAGATTTTGGGGTCTGTATCCCACTGATCTGCTCCCTCAGAGGTTCTCTGTTGTGCTCCCTGTCAGGGCAGTCATCGGTTGTAGCAGGGCACCATCTAGTTCTTCTGGTCTCAGGATGTTGTAAGTCTCTGGTTCATGTGGCCCTTTCTGTCTCTTGGGCTCGAAGTTATCGTGTGACCTTGGTGTCCTTCATTCTCGTTTGATCCTGGTGGGTTGAGATCAATTGATGCATCTTAGATGGCTGCTTGTTAGCATTTAAGACCCCAGATGCCACATTACAAAGTGGGATGCAGAATGTTTTCATAATAGAATTATTTTGCCAATTGACTTAGAAGTCCCCTTAAGCCATAGTCCCCAAACCCCCACCCTTGCTCCGCTGACCTTTGAAGCATTCAGTTTATCCCGGAAACTTCTTTGCTTTTGGTCCAGTCCAGTTGAGCTGACCTTCCGTGTGTTGAGTATTGTCCTTCCCTTTACCTAAAGTAGTTCTCATCTGCTAACTAATCAGTAAATAACCCTCTCCTACCCTTCCTCCCTTCTTGGGAGTATTTGATTACCTTTTCAATCTCTTCTTTTGTTATGGGTCTATTTCGTTGTTTTACCTCTGTTGGTGTTAGTTTAGGTAGCTAGCGTGTTTCTAGGAATAAAGAAATTCATAGAATCCAATGAGAACGAAAACACTTCCTAGGTGTTTTCTAGGTTTCTTCTAGGGTTTCAAATTTGTTAGAGTACAATTTTTCATAGTAACCTGATATGATTCTTTTAATCTCAGTTGGGTCTGTTGTAATATCACCCATCTCGTTTCTTATTCGGGTTATTTGCTCCCTCTCCTGTTTTTCTTTTGTCAGTTTGGCCTGATGGCTCCCAGGTCCGGTAACTCCTCTCTGATTCTCAACTGTCTCTTCCTCCCCGTGCCCCTTTGTTCGTTTTGTAAGCTTGACTTTGATGCTTAGGGCTCCTAGCTTGTCATAAATATACTCGTTTCACTCTTTTTTCAGGTCTTTGGTTTAAAGAGGGGTCGCTGGTAGCATCTGTCTATTCCACCATCTTGGCTCCGCCTCCACATGAGATTTGTTTTTAATGCATTAACTGCATTCATGCTGACCAACTGAATTTCAAAAGTGTTTTTGTTGATTTAAATAGTGTCCAAATACTTTTACATTCCTCCCTTTTAAAGGTGGGGCCTAATTCCTCTCTCTTTAGGCTGAACTTAGCGAATCACCTGTAATGAATAGACTAGGTTGGATGCAATGATGCATAACTTCCAAGATGAGGTCATAAAAGCCTTGTGCTCTCTCTCTCTTGGATCCCTGGCTCTGAGGGAAGGCAGATGACATATTGCAAGGACACATCAAGCAGCTCTATGTACAGGGAGGAACCAAGGCCAATAGCCGACATCCACTTATTTGAGCCATCATAAAAGTGGGTCCTCTAGCCTCAGTCAAGCCTTCAGATGACTGCTGCTCCAGCTAATATTTTGACAACAGCTTCATGAAAACTTCTGAACTAGAGCCACACAACTAAGCTGCTCTTACATTCTTGACCCACAGGAAGTGTGAGATAATAAATGTTTGTTGTTTTAAGTCACTATGATTTGAGTAACTTTGTTATGCAGCAGTGGATAACTAACTTGAGGTTATAAGACAAAGTCTACTTTATTGGTATGAAAATTTCCTACTGAAATTCTAAATAAATAAAATTTTAATTAACACTTTAAAATAAGACTATGAGTACTCTATGTGTTTTGGAGAGGAAGACAAAAATGAGGGTTTGAGAATTGTTATTAGTAATTTTATTCCTGTTACCATATTAGATTAGCAAATAACCAAATAATTAGATAAATTACTTGGTTATTTGCTAATATAAGAGAAAAAACAAGAGGATTTATGCTTTCAATGAAATGTCAATAATATATTGAAATTTAATAACTACAGTATATTTTCAACATTAAAAAAGTTCTAAATTTAAAATCACTCAATAATGTTTAGTAATTAAAATACAGTTTGCTTAATCTGTGTGTAAATATAAAAGAATATACATTTAGGTGTATTAAAAGTCAGAACGTGGTCATATTGATATAAGATGCTCAACACTTGCTCACTTGCTGTAAGGAATCTAATTTGATATTTTAGGCCATGTTGTCAGTTTTCACTGTGTTTTAATTCACGCTTGATAATAAAAATTCTAAATATAAACAGAAGTATTTTTATCATGCTATTAAAATAAAAGTCTGTGAAAAAGCAAATTTGCTTTTATTTTTGTGTCGTGTTACCTTTCTTTGGTGATGGATTCCAAAGTAAAATTTAAGAATTAGCATATCCCTGCACAGATTTTAAATATAGTCTGCATTTTATTGGTTTTAATATGCTATTAAATGAACAATGGTAACACTATGGTCTACCAAAGAATAAGCCCCCATCACTCTGATGTTCATGGGCCAAGAACCTTGACCAGATTGGTACCCTGACCTTCAGTATACAGCTCATAATGAAATTTTAAAAATTTTAATTGAGTATGACCCAGAAATTCCATAAAACTAGGAATATATTCAAGGGACTTGAAAGCAGCACCACAAATAGACATATGTACATCAATATTCATTGCAGTACTACTTACAATAACCAAAAGATGGAAACAACCTAAATGCTCATCAATGGATGAATGGCCAAACAAAATGTAAATACATACAGTGGAATACTACTCAGCCACTAGGAGAAAAGAAGTCCTGATACATGTTACAACATGGATGGAACTTGAAGACATTATGCTGTGTGAAATAAGTTAACCAGAAAAGAACAAATATTATATGACCTCACTTATATAAAAAGACAAGAACAGGCAAAGTATAGAGACCAAAGTTTATTAATGTACACCAGGGCCAGGCAGAAGGGGGAAAACGAATGCTATTGCTTATGGAGCACTGATGGAAAATTCATACTGACTAAGGGTAAGGATTGCATAGCTGATTAATATAACTAGTATCAATAAGCTGTATACTTTTTAAAAGTTGAATTAGAAAATGTGTAATAGATATATTTAAAACAACAGCAACAACAAAAGAGCAGCTGCTGAGGCTGCCTATGTAAAAACAAACACCTCCTGGGATTTGGTTTCTTGGCTTGGAGGTTTAGGGTCATGGTTTCATGGCACATCCTAGCTAATTGACCTAATATTGTGTTTAGCGCTTCTGTTCTGCCTCCTAGTTTATTGCATAGTGCCTGGGGTCTTAAAAGCAGCCAAGCTTTTAACCACTGTGCCACCAGGGCTATGTAACATTCCATTGTATGGTTATATGGATATATGACATTTTGTTCACTCATTCATCAGCTGGTGGACGTTCGGGTTGTTTCCACTTTTTGGTTACTATGAATAATGCTGCTATGAACATCATGTACAAGTTTTTGTGTGGAGGTATATTTACATTTCTTTTGAGTATAGTTGTAAAAGTGGAACTGATGGGTCTATGTTGAATTTTTTTGAGGAGCCGCCAACCTGTTTCCAAAGCAGCTGTGCCATTTTACATTCCCACCAACAATGTTAAAGAGTTCCAATTTCTCCACATTATTGCCAACTATCCTACCGTGTATGAGGTAGTACCTCATTGTGACTCTGATATTTGTACTTCCCTGGTGACTAATGATGTTGAGCATTTTTCCATCTGCTTATTGTCCATTTGGATATCTTCTTTGGAGAAATGTCATAATGAAAATTTTATAAACTATCTCATGCCATCTATCAATCCAAAACCTTATTAGGTATAAAAATTTTATAAGATAAATTGTGTTTGAAATTATCATTTGTATATTACTCCTGGTAGTTGAGAGCTTGGCTGCTAACCAAAAAGCTGGCAGTTCAAATCCACCAACGCTCCGTGGGAACTCTATCGGAGCAGTTCTGCTCTGTTCTATAGGGTGGTTACGAGTCAGAACTGACTTGACGGCATCTAACAACAACAACTGATCTTAGCTGTATTCACTTCTCTAGGGACAGTCTTGAGTATGTAATACAAGAAATTCATTATATCAAGCATGTCAGGAGTTTTGCTTATCCAGTCTTGTACTTCACAGGTGCTTCAAGAGTTCCTTAAATTGTGGAATTTTGCAAACAACAAAAGATAATGGTCGGAAATATCTGAATACTGTGTAATGAAAATTATACTCAGTTTTCTATGTTGTTAACTTAAGTAAAATTATATGCAACAACTAATACTATACAATGGGTAAACTGAGATCACTTATTTTATTTCGTTTGGCTCATTGGATATTATGTTAGTTTCTGAGGGCTGCTGTAACAGAGTACCACACACTGAGTGTCTTAAAACCACAGAGATCTATTATCTCACAGTTATGGAGGCTAACCCATGGAGTCTGAAATTAAGGCATGGGCAGGATTGCTTCCTCTTGGAGGTTCAGAGGGAGAAGCTGTCCCATTCCTCCCTCTGATCCTCTGGTGGTTGTTGGCTATCCTCGGATTGTGGCAGCGTAACTCCGATCTCTGCCTCTGTCTTCACTGCCTTCTCTGTGTCTCTGCCTCTACTGTGTCTGTGCACATCTCCGTGTTCTCTCTTCTTATAGGGACACCAGGTATTAGATTTAGTGCTTACCCAAATTCCTGCATGGTTTTATCGGAGATCCTTAACTAATTACATCCGCAAAGCCCCTATTTCCAAATAAAGTCGCACTCTGAAGTTCTGGCTGGAACTTGGGGGAGAGGAGGTACCATTCAAACAAGTACAGTTATTCATTGTTTTTCTGTGTTTTTACAGAAAAAATTTAAATGTACGTTTTCCTGTTTATAAAATTAATAACATTTGTTGTAAAAAATTGAAAATACAAAAAAGAAAAAATCAGCCATTCTCGCTACTTTTCAGAAATAACCACTATTACCATTTTGGTATGAATCCTTTTAGATGTTGTTATACACATTTTAAAAATATTTACTTTGTTTTTTTAACTAGATAATACAAACGAATAGAACAAAACCACAAAGTACAAAATGGTATACAGTGAAATGCAAGTCTTTCTTTCTCCTCTGTCTTCTATTTTTCCTATCCAGAAGCAACCTCTATTACTAACCTCTGGTATAATCTTTAAGAGCTATTACACACACACACCCTCACACCATTTATATTCACTTTAAATTCCTCCTCTTTAAGGTAACGGCAACAATCTTAAATCTCGGATGGTTCAAGACAATGGTTCCTTTTCTGGTCCAATATGATTTTCTTTTTGTGCAGCTCCACTTCTGTTGATCCTATTCTTTGTCTAATATTTTGCAGAGTTATCTGTCTGTTTGCATATATCCCAAATTTACTTAGGTATTGAGTTTTTATAAATGAGATTCCTAAGAAAGTTTGCTTCTACAATATGCTCTGTAAAATGTCCCTAGTTCTTATACAAAGGAATGTCTTAACTTTCACGGCTCCCTTAAGTTTTGTTCTGAGTGCACTATTTTGGACCTCTGTGGGGACTGGAGAAGGTATTTTCAACTCTGTTTCTTTTGGCAGAATGAGTAATTTCTTCACTGGGCCTTAGCTGAAAATGGACGAACATCATTTTCCTCACTGTGAAATACTGTTAACATTTTCTGGGGGGCATAAGCTTTAACAATTTCACTATTTTAATATATATCCTACAAATACATAGAAAAAAACTGGGGATGTTTCTGTCTTTTGGTTGAATTAATAAATCTGGCTTTTTGGAATATGTTGCTGATACTTCACTGTGGAATCTTTCTGAAGAAGTATTTTAGATCCTGAAATAAGTAAGCATTTTCTATTTCCTTTCTTTCCTTTAAAAAAAAAAAATTATCATTTCATTCTTTCAAAAGAGGAGGATTTTTACCCACAAAATCAATCTCATTGTGACAGTTTTACTTACTTTGGTTTTGTTCTGTAATATCTGATCGTCTGGGATGGTGTCAGAGAAAATCAAATTTCTTGCATGAATTACTGAGTTGTTTACTCTCTGGATTTTAAAAAGACTTACTGCATTTAAATGCTTATTGCAATTTTAATAATTTTATATTGGTAAGCTATTAACAAAATATCATCTTAATTATTAAGCCTAAAGAAATATTTAACATATCTATCATCTTTGTCCTGTATATTAAAAAAGAAATTAAACTCCCAAAGTATACCACTGAGTTGTAGACATTTTTCCCTTTGGTGGTTTTACTTCAGCTGTAAGATGGAGGCAGCAAGGAGGCATGAAAAAAGCATGTGACTAGAACCTTGTGACTTGGGTGCTAATCCCGAGGCTGGCATGAAGGAACTCAGTTCACTTGGGTGAGTTATTTTGGTAATCTGAAACTTAAGTTTTCTCACTTTTGAAATGACACAGCTAGACTCGATAGTCTCCAAAGCCCGTTTTAACTTGTAAGGCTGTGACGAGAAAGAAAAATCTCTAGGGGAGAGAGGCATGATGATTAATGTCAAAGCAAGGCAAAAGACTAAGTTAAAGACATGGATTGGCAGAAGAGCACTGAAGACAAATTCCAGTTCACTGTGTTCCTTTGCCTGTCTTTGATGGCTCACTAGCATGTAGCACGCGATAATGCCCCACTGGAATTCTTGTGTCTGTGACTCTGAAATGGAAGAATATACTCTTAATCTCCCTCCCTGACAAAATTAAGTCAGAACTGATTGGTAAGGGCCCAGCCCCATCCTGCTGAGCTGGAAGGTGCTAGAAAACATCAAATGTAAATATATAAAAAAAATATAGAGACATAAGCAAATAAGACAAGGACTGAAAATAATAGCCATCTTTTATTAGGCATTTAGGAAATCCTAGTGGCGTAGTGGAAACCCTTGTGGTGGAGTGGTTAAGAGCTGTGGTTGCTAACCAAAAGGTCACTAGTTCAAATCCACCAGCTGCTCCTTGGAAACTTTATGGGGCAGTTCTACCCTGTCCTATAGGGTCGCTGTGAGTCAGAATCGACTTAACAGCAATGGGTAGTGGGTAGCGGTGAGGTGATTGAGGGCTATGGCTGCTAACTAAAAGGTCGGCAGTTCGAATCCACCAGGTGCTCCTTGGAATCTCTACAGGGCAATTCTGCTCTGTCCTGTAGGGTCACTATGAGTTAGAATTGACTTGATGGCAACAGGTTTTTTTTTTTTTTTTTTTTTTTTTTCTGGTATTGGGCATTTATAATAAGCCAGGCTCATTACCTGTAGTCCTCAGAATATTTCAAAAAGGTATTATGCGTAGTTGAGAAAACTAAGATGAGAGGTTAGAAATTAGGAACTAGAGAGGCTAAGATTTAAACCTGGGTCTGTTTTGTTCTAGAGTCCACACTCTGCCCTGATTTATGCAGATCTCTGAATCTGAGTGATTCTGGGCTCACACGATAACCAAATGCAGATGCTGTGCACCCTGAGTCTCCCAGTCCAAGTGAGGAGAGCAATAGAATCTCCTCCCACAGTCCCAGGTTCTTAGTTCCAGAAGTGCCTGGGAGAACAGCCAAAACTCTGACTTCCAGTAGTAGGGGGAGAGACCAAGGCTAGTGCCATCAAGGAGGAAAGTTGCAACTCTTAGCAAAGGGATCTCAGAAGTTCATCCAGCTTCTAGAGCCTCTGTCTTTGGACAACCTAGGGGGATAAGGCCTTGTGCTGTTCTGCCTATGCTACTGTGGGACGAGAAGTGTTCTGGTAAGAGACTTGGTTGCTATTTTCTACTAAGCAGAGGGGGACATGGTAGCACTTAGATGATGTCTTAGTTATCTAGTTCTAGTGTAACAGAAATACCCCAAGTGGATGGCTTTGACAGGCAGAAATTTGTTTTCTCACGGTTAAGGTGTCTAGAAGTCTGAATTTAGGGCGCTGGCTCTAGAGGAAGGCTTTCTCTCTCTATTGGCTCTGGAAGAAGGTCCTTGTATTTTTTGAGCTTTTGCTCATGGATGATCTTTTTGCGTCTTGGCATCTGTCTTGCTCTATCTCTGCTTCTCTCGCTTGTTTAAGATCTTTTACGCTAATCCTGCCTCATTAACATAACAAAGACAACCCACTCCCAAATGGGATTAAAACTACAGGCATGTCATTGTTATGTTATGTAGTCCGACTCATAGCGACCCTATGTACAACAGAATGAAACACTGTCTGGTCCTGCACCATCCTTACAATCGTTGCTATGCCTGAGCCCATTGTTGCAGCCTTTGTGTCAATCTATCTTATTGGGGCTTTCTCTTTTTCACTGACCCTCTACTCAGCATGGTGTCCTTCTCCAGCCTTCTGATAACATGTCCAAAGTAAGTGAATTGAAGTTCTGCCATCCTCACTTCCAAGGAGCACTTTGGCGTACTTCTTCCAAGGCAGATTTGTTCATTCTTCTGGCAGTCCATGATTATATTCAATATTCTTCACCAACACCATAATTCAAAGGCATCAATTCTTCTTCAGTCTTCCTTCATTCGTTGTCCAGCTTTCTCATGCATTGAGGAGATTGAAAATACTATGGCTTAGGTCAGGTACACCTTAGTCCTCAAAGCGATATCTTTGCTTTTAAACACTTTAAAGAGGTCTTTTGCAGCAGATTTGTCCAATGCAATATATCGTTTGATTTATTGATTACTGCTTTCATGGGCATTGATTGTGGATGCAAGTAAAATGAAATCCTTGACACCTTCAATCTTTTCTCCATTTATCGTGACGTTGCTTATTGGTCCAGTTGCGAGGACTTTTGTTTTCTTTATGTTGAGGTGGAAACCCTGGTGACATAGTGGTTAAGTGCTACAGCTGCTAACCAAAGCATCCCGGCAGTTAAAATCTACCAGGTGCTCCTTGGAAACTCTATGGGGCAGTTCTACTCTGTCCTATAGGGTCGCTATGAGTCAGAATCGACTCGATGGCACTGGGTTTTTTTTTTTTTTTTTTGGTTTTATGTTGAGGTGTAATCCATACTGAAGTCTTTGATCTTCATCAGTAAGTGTTTCAAGTCTTCTTGATTTTCAGCAAGCAAGGCTGTGTCATCCGCATGTCACAGGTTGTTAATGAGTCTTCCTCCAATCCTGATGCCATGTTCTTCTTCATATGGTCCAGCTTCTGAGATTATTTGCTCAGCATACAGATTGAATAAGCATTGTGAAAAGATACAACCCTGATGTACTCCTTTCCTGATTTTAAACCATGCAATATCCCCTTGTTTTGTTCAAACGACTGACTCTTGGTCTATGTACAGGTTCTACTTGAACACAATTAAGTGTTCTGGGATCCCCATTCTTTGTAATGTTATCCATGATTTGTTACGATTCACAGAGTCGAATGTCTTTGCATAGTCAATAAAACACAGGTAAACATCTTTCTGGTATTCTCTGCTTTCAGCCAAGATCCATCTGACATCAACAATGATATCCCTCATTCCATGTCCTCTTCTGAATCTGGCTTGACTTTCTAGCAGTTCTCTGTGGATGTACTGCTGCAACCATTTTTTAATTATCTTCAGCAAAATTTTACTTGTGTGTGGTAATAGTGATTAGTTTCCACATTCTGTTTCATCACCTTTCTTTGGAATGGGCACAAATATGGATCTCTTCCAGTAGGTTGGCCAGGTAGCTGCCTTATAAACTTATTGGCACAGATGAGTGAGCACCTCTAGTGCTGCATCCATTTGTTGAAACATCTCAACTGGTATTCCAAAAGAATATGGAAGAAATACACAGAGTCACTGTACCAAAAAGAATTGGTCGACATTCAACTATTTTAGAAAGTAGTTTATGATCGAGCTTTGATGACATTGAAGAAAGAAGGCCAATTTGTGCTAAAGGCATTGGTGAAAAGCAAGGCTACAGAATCTGAAGGGATATCAAGTGAACCACAGACATAAAGGTCAAGAATTACAACACATTTTTGCGGGGCACGATTCAATCCAAAACAGATGAGAAGTAAATGTTCCTCATGGGAATCAATGATTTACTTGAGGGAGGAAAGCGATGATCTTCTGTTGCTAAGCCCTTCCCTCAAAGTTTCCTGTACAAAGTTGGTAAGACCATCTCCCCCATGTAAAGTGGAGGCCCAAGGATTGAAGTAGTCCACTCCTGGCTTGAATTCTGGGAGATGCCATTTTCATAGTTGGCCCTCTTGCCACAATGATGTGGGACCAGTAGAGATGGTTGTGCAAATGCCAGGGGTACAGATGACCTGAAATTGCTCTCAGTGACTTTCCTGTGGCTCTCTTCCTTGTGTGCTCAAGGAAAGTACAGCTAGCTCAGAGGGAGCCTGTAGGCTGTCATGGTGGAGAGGAAGGAGGAACACTATAGAGTGGTGTGAATTGCCATCTTGGATGTCCTCAGGATGTATTTATGTATTTTATTTTCCTATAGAAAGAAACAGAATGTGGTCACAGGTAGATAAAAACATCCATTAAAATCAGCATTTCTCTAATGCATAATTCTATACAACCTGATGCTCAAATGTTATCATTTAATACGGAAAAGTAGTCTAAATTTATCATTCCTAACTACTAAATGGGTATTATAACCCACTTTTATTTCTTGCTGCTACTATTAACATTTTCACATTTATTTCCAATTTCTTCAGCTAGCTTGTATTTCTTGTAGCCTGCAATGCCTGTACAGATAACCAAACCAGTTGCCATCAAGTTGATCCCAACTCATGTCAATTCATGTGTGTCAGAGTAGAACTGTGCTCCATAGGGTTTTCAATAGCTGATTTTTTTTTGAAGTAGATCACCAGACCTTTCTTCCAAAGCATCCTTGGGGGGACCAGAACCCCCAACCTTTCAGTTAGCAGCCAACACCAAGGGACTCTTTCCTGTACAGATAAACAAACAAACAAAACAAACCCACTGTTGCTGAGTAGATTCCAACTCATAGCAACCCTGCAGGATGGAGTAGAACTGCCCCATTGGGTTTCCAAGGAGTGGCTAGTGGATTTGAATTGCCAGCATTTTGGTTAGCAGCTGAATGGTTAACCGCCGTGCCACCAGGGCTCCCCTGCACAGATAGTAGGTGTTTGATAAGTATGTGGATTGAGTGATTCAACAGAAAAAAAGCAGACCTCTAAAAGTTGCCCAAAAAATAAACAATGAAACAAAACAAAATCCAGTACAGAAAACAAATGCCAAGTCACAAACTGCTTCCCAAAGGCTTCTCCTCCCTGTTGCAAATGTCTGACTAACAAATAGGTAAGAAATTTGTGCTTTGACTGTTGTTTTGGGAAAACAGTGTAAAAAAGCAATAAAAACCTTAAAATCTCTTTTTAAACTTATTTTTTATTTTTGCAGCGTTTAAGTAAGTGCTACACCAGTTTACATGAAAGATAATGAGGAAAGCAGTGATGGGGCTTAAAGAATAGACAATAGCCTGAGACTTGAGTAAATCACTTGAGAGGTGGGCCAAATTATTTAGTCTCAGTCACTACATTCAGCTCCCTGGCTACCCAGAATGTGGCAAAGCCCAGTTGAGTTGGTCTGCAAGGCGTGTTGAGTTATCACAGAGGGAAGAATTAAGATTTAAGAAATAAGAATTTGGCCCCACTGTTTATTTGGTCAGTGAGACTAAAATAGGCATTTTTGTCAATTTGAGGGAAAAGACATGGCTGCTTCAGCAGATGACCCAAATGAGCTTCGGAAGGAACTTTGTGGCTCTGGTTTGGAATTATTCCTCTCCACCCTAGCTTTCTGTTATGTTCGCAGTGAAGAGCTGCAGAGGTAGAGAACTTTCTGAAAATTTTTCATTATTGATCCCTGGTATGCAAACAGTTGAACAAATAACTATAATAAAGATTAGATTCAAGGTAACTGGTAGGGATAAGAAGTTCTCAGTTTAAATAGTTTTCATTGTTACCACTGACCTTTCCGTGACATTAAGCTCATTTTCCTAACAACCAATTACGACATTGCCTTTGGAGCACTTCAGGCCCCCACAGACCCAGGTGCATCTAAAGAAAACATCTCAGCATCTGGGCCTTCATTATCCTTCTTGTAATTCAGGCATCACCAAGCTTCCCCACCTGTGACCAGGCCTGACCACTCATGCAGTTTTTATGGGAGGAAATGAAAATAGTTTGGAAATTTCCATCTTGAAGGCCAACCTCTCATGGGAAGTCTTGAGAAGCATTTTATTTATTAGTAGAAACTCAGTTTACTAACATTCTTACTATGTATTTTTGAAGCTCTTTTATATTTCATTTACTAGATTAGCCTTTTAAAAATAAAAACAGAACACTTTTCTGCCAGGTAGGGAGCAAGTAGTAGGTACAGAAATTTAATGCACTGAATTTAGCATTGATTAAAAACAACTACCTTTTATTGTTCTAGTACAATATCTATATGTACTGCATTGCAGAAAAAAATACTGATAAGCAAAAATGATAAAATAAGAAAAAAATATGTTCCCCACTCAGAGATTACCATTGTAAACACTTTACTATGTCTACTGTAAAATGAATGTATGTAAAATTAAAAATATAACAAATATTCATAATAAATATAAGTATATATATTTAGCCCAGGTCAAAATGTTTTATAAACATCATTCGATAATATATTTTACCTCCTAGTGAGTTCGATTCAATTGGCATTTACGAATAGGGAAACCAAGGCCCACTGTGATTCCTGGAGAGCTGTTGTTGTTAGATGCCGTCAAGTCTGTTCTGACTCATAGCGACCCTATGTACAAAAGAACGAAACACTGCCCATCAAGCAGACATCAAGAATAGGCTGCAAGTGCAATTCTTTTTTGTCTATTATGTCAACTGTTAAATGTACAGACATTCTCCATAACCTTCAAAAAAAATGATAAAGAATATACGGGAGGAAGACATGTTTTTAAAATCTCATGAAACAGGAGATCTTTTAATGAGAAGAAAACAGGTGTTGCAGTCACAAGTAGCTATCAAACCTTGTAAAGCCTTACACTCCAGAGAGTATGCAACACCTATTATTTCCTCCTGAGAAGGGCTGCTAAATGATATGTGGGTATATTGAAGATGCCCCATGGTTAGGTATGAATGCAAAGGGATATTGCTCAGTTGTAGGGCCTTCCCTACATGCTTCTGCTCCAGGGTCCTCTAAAGCCACAGAGCCACATTGACATCAACCTGGAAAGTCTTTTTAAGATGGTTCTAGCTGGGAACTCTCTTATGGGTAGGCTGGCTCTGAGACCAAGTCTGTTGTGTTTGGGGGTTGGTGGGCGTAGGAGACTGTGTTCCAATTTGGTCTGTCCTAAGCAGATCAGAACACTCAATGGTGGTGAGGCTCTTCAGGACCTCTGAGCCAGCAGACTCTGTCAGTCATATCTCCCCTACTTCCAAGAAATTTTGCAGGCATCCTGAGAGCTTCCTAGTATTCATAGATAGGCTGAAGACCCCACAGCCAGCAGGAACCACTGACATAAAAGTATATGTAAAACTTGAGAAATGACTCTCTTGGGTATGAGCTAATCGCTTTGTATTAGGAATTCAGATTCCTAGTCTTTCCCCCTCCTCTGAAAAGTTAGTAAACATTAATCAAGTGCTCACATGGAAAGTTACAGATCAATAATTTTTCAAAGGAGAATGAGTTAATGTGAATTTTATGTTGCTGATATAAAATAACATAGAAGAACAGGGCAAAAATAGAGAAGATATTAAAAAAACTGTCAGATAACACAAATTACATTTATAGTAAAGGGGATAATATGTAGTAATTGACACAACTAAGGATCCAAGTGGAATTTGCTAAGGTTATTTTTTTAATAAACTTTTGATTTTAGAAGAGTTTTAGAGAAATTGCAAAGACAGTACCAATATTGATACATTATTATTAATTAAAGTCCATATTTTATTCAGAATTCCTGTTTTTACCTAATGCCCTTTTTCTGTCCCAGGATCCCAGTCAGGATACCACATTATATTTAATCTTGTCTCCTTAGCCTCCACTGGTTGGTGACAGTTTGTCAGTCTTTTCTCATTTTGATGACCATGACAATTTTGAGGAGTCCTGATCAGACATTTTGCAGAATGACCCTTAATTTGGGTTTTTCTGATGTTTTTCTCATGACTAGAATGGACTTATGGGTTCTTGCAAAGAAGACCCAGAGATAAAGTGACATTCTCATCACATCCTATCAAGGGTATATGCTGTCAACATGACCTTTCACTGATGAAGTTAAGCTTGATATCCTGGCTGAGGTGGTATTTGTCAAGCTTCTCCACTGTAAAGTTACTGCCCCTCCCCACCTTCCATACTGTCCTCTTTGTAAGGAAGTCGCTATGCACAGACTGCATTTAGGGATGGACGGTTAGGGGCTATCTCCTTGAGGGGGCAGGGCCTACATAAATTATTTGGAATACTTCTGTACAGGAGATATGTCTATTAGACTAGGATAGACTCACAGATATTAATTTTATACTTTGAGTTACAATCCGATGCTATCTTATATACTTTGTTGTTCAAATAGTTACAGATTTGGTCCCTTGGAGCTCTTTCCATTGGCTCCTGTACCACAGCATCATGTGATGTTTGTTTTGAGCACTTCCTTGCCTTCTGGCACTATAAGATGTTCCAGGCCACTCTTGTGTATTCCTGCCCAGCCCTGGAATCATCCATCCCCCCAGGGATTCTTGGTTCCTTTTAAAATTATAGAATAGTATTAGAAACAAAGATCTGGGTACAGGTGTGTTGGTTGGTTGCTAGTGAGTGTTGTTGCTTCTAGGCCCTCTCAGTAGACTGAAGGTGGAAATACATCTGTATATACCAATCCGTGTATACACACATATTTATAATTACTTCTATATTTATCCATGTCTTTATATTAAGGCAAACATGAATTCATACTGATGTCACTTGTTCTGCATTTAAAGAAAAAAGTTGGCAACAGATGGTGTCTCACAAAAAGTTTCATTTCAGTCTTGCTATAGGAGCCTGGGTGGCACAACCTAAAGGTTGGCAGTTCAAAACCACCCAGTGGTTCCACAGAAGAGAGGCCTGGTGAACTGCTTCTGTAAAGATTACAGCCAAAGAAACCCTGTGGAGAAGTTCTACTCTGCAACACAGGGGTTACCATGAGCTAAGGGCCAACTAGATGGTAGGTAAAACACCTACATGATCGTTGGTTCCAAATCTACTTCCGAAATCATTGTCTTAGTCCATTCTCTGGGCCTTCACCGAAGATAAGTTTGCATTGATAAACACAGTTCTACTAGGAAAAAAGCCGAGCATACAAGTAGAAGAGCAGTAAGCATCAGGAAAAAATAGAGGAGTTGGGGAGGTGGTACAATAATCTTGCTCTCTGATTAGATGGTAACTGTAGACACAAAATACGAAGTTTGGATATCCTTTGAGGACTCACTATTATCCTTTCCCTGATATGATCATTTCTGACAGTCACTGTAGAAGAGAAATGAGTCATCTGTAAGGAGTTGCATTAGCAGTTTGTCTTACTTGATTTGGTGGAGCTGAGCAGCACCATTTAGCATCAGTAGAGTGTCAGTAAGGTGCCTGTAATTTAAAATCCGTATTAAAGTCCATGTCGTTTAGTTTCTAAATCTTTTTGGCATTGTAAAAATAATGTCTTCTTTGTTTGCCTAGGGATTTTGCATGGCAGTTTGGTGGAAAGACGCCTTTATCATCTACTTGCCTGTCAGGGACCTGGTAAGGGAAGGAAAAGCACAGTGCATTTTCATTAGAGACAGGTGATTGTGAAGATCAGGTAGCCAGGTATGGAGCTCCAGAAATGTTTGCTAAAACATGAAACAAAAAAAACTTTGATTCTTCCAACTGAGGAAAACTATATTTGGCCAACATTAACTCTATTTGAGCATCTTATAAAAATATCTGCAGACATAAACGGACAGTTAAGGAAAATGTGGGAGAACCAGTTTTGAAAAGCATTTAGAGAGGGCACTAAAGATATGCTGTAGTTTATCATAAAATATTCATATCCTTAAACATCTGATCTGAGAAACTTTCACTTCTCATGTAGAAAGAATTACTTGAAAGAACATGAAACAAGAAAGAGGAGCCCAGGATGGAACAAAATAATTGAAACTTGTTAAAGACTAATTAATTTCATAATATGCTTCTCAGCATGTTTTTACACACTAAAAAGATAAGGCTCTATGAACATATTAATAATACTTTTTAAAATGAAACCAAAGAAACCAAACCCACTGCCATCGAGTTGATTCCAATGCATAGTGACCCTACAGGACAGATTAAAACGGCCTCATAGGGTTTCCAAGGAGTGCCTGGTGGATTTGAACTGCCGACCTTTTGGTTAGCAGCCGTAGCTCTTAACCACTAGGCCACCAGGGTTTCCACTTTTTAAAATACTGCATATTAATCAGCTTTTCTGGATTATACCACCTACCTGTTTACAGAATGTATCCATGTATATTTGGATGTACTAGATTTTTTTATGAGGGTGCTGATATAGGGTATACATTTTGAGTAGGGGTTACACTGGTTATGATTATATATATCTTGGTCAAACATTTTAAAATGTGTATTTAAAACATAATATAGACCAATGAATTAGTTTGATATTTCACTTTGGAATCAAAGCAAGATACTGCATGTGATTCTATAAACATATCATCATACTCTTGGTCTAGGCAATGGAGTAAAACTAAGTATTTCAGGATTTCATTTTGTAAATTTTGAAATCCATCCATAATTTTGTGTGCAATGCTAATATGTGGGAAAAGAAGACCTAAGTAAACTGAAGTTTACTAATGCATAGAGGCAACAGAAAATGCATGGGATTGTGGTGAGTAGATGTTTAAAGAAAGCACGCTTTGTTTCTGTTAATCAACTCTTTGGGATCTTCATTCCTTATTGTTACGACCATTTTAGTTGAAGAAGAACTAATAGTTAAAATTAATATAGAGAATTCATAAAGATTTCAATCACAAAGTATTGAGAACAGAACACTGTAATAGAATTTCATTCTATTTACCTATCTTTTGCCAACAATAAAATAATCAGAGCTTTTATGGCTCCAAATATATGAGTTTTCCATGGATAGTGAAGGACGTCCTCTCTTTTCTTATATGTAAATATTTAATAATAATGGCTAGCTTTTATGGAAACTTGCAATGTGCAAGGCACTGTGCTAAGATGTTTGATAGTTTATTCAGTCACAACAATTACCCCACTTTACAGATGAGGGAATTGAAGTTTAAAGAGATGTAGTATGATTGGTACATATTACAGAGTTAGTAAATAACACATAGGAAATAATATAGAACCAAGTCTTAAATTCAGGTTTGACATAAAGAGAACTTCTTATCTGGAATTTTGTTTGAACATTATTCTAATATGTTCCTGTAACCAAAGAGGGAAATCATGCCTAAACACTGTTATAGTTCTGGTACATAATTGGCTTGGGGCCACTGTCTTGCTTGATCTTGCCCACTCCTAAGATTTGAGAGATAAAAATAGCAGCTAAAATTACTCTTAGGGGCCCAAAATCATTCTGAGCCAAGCTTGGAGAAAGCTCTTCTCAAGAGCCTACTGAATTACCAAATCTGGCTGTTGAGACCCTTTGTGCTAAAAATAAATAGGAAAATTATGATTAGGGCCAAATGTCCAAGTCGTAAATCAGTTGTAGTAGTGTGTTGGGGAAGAGGAAGGGGAAGATATTTTTTCTTTATAAGTGAGTATTGCTCTTGCCATTGAAAATCTTATTTCAAACATGCTTCAAAAGTCTGAGTAATGATTAAAAGTGCTTTTGGGAACTTGGGAAAGGAGTCAGAAAGCATAAATCAGAGTTCTGGAGAGTCTTATCTACATCTAAGCTTGAAACAACCCAGCTCCTAAGACACATCCTGGTAATAGTTTGTACTAATGTTTTGTGAGGTTCCATCTGAGGGACTTATTAACTTAAATGTTGGTCTAAGCGGTTTATATACACAAAATCTCATGTATTTCCTACTCCGAGTGTTAAACAATGGGCTTTTGTGTCAATCATTTGTTCATCTGTCCTAATACTTCCAAGCCTTTGTTGGACCCTAATTGGCTACTGTTTAGTCACTTAAAGCTTTACCATAATTGCAGACCTGAATCTCACAAGAGAAACTGAACAACACAACAGGCTAAATGCTGTGCCCTTCAATTTTTTTTTTTTTTTTAATCCATCTTGACCAATGAGTTTATGGCTTAAGTTAATCATTTTTACACTGTACTCTGAAGAGTGGGATTTTTGGAAGTGTCAGGAGCCATGGAGGGTGAGGTGAAAGAAGAATGAAGTCTTCAGGAGAATGGAAGGATTTACTGATACATGCTGAGAGTGCTGCTAGATGACAACCCCCAACTGCCAGTTGTCTCTGAGAATTGTTCTTGGCTGAAGAGAACTGCCTTGTCCCAACACAGGTCAACCCTGAAGGGCCATTCCAGCTTCAGTGATCCCGAAGAGTCAGCTGAGGCCTAGCTCTGACTGTACTGAGTAACTCCTGCCCAGTCCTGCTTCCTTGACTTTCCTCACAGGTTTGGAGCCCAGAGCACTCCTAATAAACTTCCTGCAGGCTCAAAGTCTGATTCCCAGTGAACTCAACTTGCCGCAAAATCAATTGTTTACATATAGTGGATATTCTTGTAAGAGTTCCCTTAAACCAAACCAAACTTAAAGCCTTTGAAAGTCATTGGTCTAACAATTAAACAAATGCTTCACTTTATATGAAAAATCATCATCAGGGTTTGTGTAAAACCAATTTATTTAAGTTAATCATTCCAAACCAACATCCAGGGAGTATATTTTCCTTTTGTAGTTGTTTCTTCTTAGCTTTTATTTTATGTTGCATTTACACATATACTCATGTGCCTTTTAAAATAGAAAATACATTAAACACTAAAGTCATGAATATTTTTAATATTATACACTTAAAACCAGGGAAACATATAACAAAAGCAATCATAACAGACAAGAGGGCATTCAGTAGATGGCACATATTCTCAAAAGTAGAGAGAGTTTTTATACATCTACCCATCCCAGAAAAATAATTCTCATTATCATGTCTTAAATCAACCATGGTATCAATATACATATTATATATAGAAATTTCATTCTTCTGTTTTTAAAAATCTCACATTAAAAAGTATAAATCAACTGGCCTCTTATAATACAGAGAACCAATAACAGAAAGGTCCATAGTCTTATGATAAAAGTCGCTGTGTTCTAGGGTGCTTTGGAAAACTGGCAAGGAAAATTCCAACTAATTAAGTTGCTGAAAGGTTAAATGATAAAACTTTAATTGCTGAAAGGATGACAACTCAAATTTAATAAATATAAAATTGACTATGTTCTGGATCTTCACAGCCTCTGCAGAGCTCATTCAACAACTTCCACTATGGTCAAGGCAACAGGATGAAGAAATACAGCTTGGAGGTGGGGGTTGATCTTGACCGCAGTTTTCCTACTGTATTGCCTGGGAAGCCATACACATCAGCTTTGGCTTCCTGCTCCAGCAATAAGGAATGAGGAAAACAGACAAGCTCTATTCTGGTGTTTTGTTGCCTTAGCAATTTCCAAGCTTGATGTGGCAGCAATTAACTGATAAGTAGAACATAATATAGGGAATCAGAAGAGAGACTCAGAAAGTAGAACTGTAAAACCACTTTTTTTTTTTATTAGAAAGAATAACAAAGTACTTTATACACATATTATTTAACATATATGGTTTGGACTACTAGGATATTCTAGTAGTGAATTTATTCTGGACTCAAAGACCAAGTTTAGATTCTTGTGGACTCTTACTCAAAACATCAGAGTTTTTTTTTTTTTTAATTAAAGTTTAATAGACAAAGGTCTTTTGAGAAATACTAGAAAATATGAAATTTAGGTAGTATCTGTGATCATATGTATTGTAAAATATGTATGTATTCTGGAGAAGCAGAAGGACAACACTGAAAATACATTTTATTCTAAAAAACAGTAAGTGTATAGTAGCAATACTGTATGTGTATATAAATAATAGAAGTATTCTTCCATTAAAAGTGAATAAGCTTTACAAATGAAAACATATATAAATCCGTTCTCTTTATACACAATAATTTTGGAGTCAAAGAAATCCAAAGTGCGACCAGCTCTAGATTTTCTTTGCTCATACAGTAGAAGGAGAGCTTGGGTAAATGAAGTTTATTTACTCACTTGACAAATACTTTGAGCACCTAGTGTTATGGATTGTGTCCTCCAAAAATATAAGTTGTAAATTCTAATGCCTGTGGTTACAATCCCGTTTGGGAATGGTTGTCTTTGTTATGTTACTGAGACAGGATTAGTACAGGGTATGTCTTGAGTGAATCTCTTTTGAGATATAAAAGAGATTAAAGAAGCAAAGGAGTAAGGAGATGGGGTAAGATAGATGCCAAGACACGTGGAAATCTCCAAGTAACCAAGAAGCACAAGCTGAAGAGACAAGGACCCTCCTCCAGAGCCCACAGAAAGACAAACCTTTCCCCTAGAGTCAGCACCCTGAATTCAGACTTCTAGCCTCTTAAACTGTGAGAAAATAAATTTCCGTTCGTTAAAGCCACCCACTTGTGCTATTTCTGTTATAGAGACACTAGAAAACTAAGACACCTAGTATGTGTTAGACACTCATAACGCAATTAGGAATGAGATAGACATGTTCTCTGCCCTTGTAGAGCCTATTGCCTAATGGAAGAAGCCAACAATAAAGCGTGGGAAATACTGATAGAGAAGTATAAGATTCTTAGAAAGCACAAGGCACCAAAACTGGATTTAAAAGTGTCAGAAGTTTTCCTGGAGGACACGATGTCTAAGTTGAGGCTTTAAGCCTGTGCAGGTGTTGGTCAGTCTGGTGGTGAGGGGTGGAAGAAAGAAGGTAAAGTGTGTAGAGAGGTATGGAAGTGAGAAAGCATGTCTTTTTCAATGAACTGAAAAAAAAAAAAGTTCAGTATAGCTGAGCGTTGGAAAGGGAGTATAATAGTATAGAAAGATGAGGCCTTGTAAAACATATTAAGGAACAAGGACCTGACCATAATAGCAACAGGAAGCCATTAAAAAGATTTAGGTTGAGGAGACTGGAGTCATATTTTAGAAGGATCACTCTGACTATAATGTGGCAAATGAAGGCAGGGAGAACACTGAGATAGCAAACCAGGTGAGATGATAGTAGTTTGAACCAATTTTGTGATTATTGGGATGGAAAGAAGTGGAATGATTAGAGAAATTTTTAGGAAGTAAAATAGACAGGACTTGGTGGTTGATTATATGTGGGCAGTGGATGGTGCGAATAGTTTGCACTCCAGTACTAACCCTGGCGGCACAGTGGTTAAGAGCTACGGCTGCCTGGTCAAATCTACCAGGCGCTCCTATGGGCCAATTCTACTCTGCCCTATAGGGTTGCTATGAGTCGGAATCGACTCCACGGAAATGGGTTTGGTTTTTTATTTTTACTAACCTTACTAGTTGGCGGTTTGAATCCACTCAGCAGCACCACGGAAGAAAGGCCTGGTGATGTGCCTTATAGCCAAGAAAACCCTATGGAGCAGTTCGGCTGTGTAACACATGAGGTCACCATGAGTTGGAATTGACTCAATGGCAACAGATTTGGTTTTTTTGTTTGGCAGGACAGATAAGAGTCAAGGATGTCACCTACAATTCCTGCTTGATCATCTGGGGAGAAGACTGTGTCATTTGCTGAAATGTGGCACATAGAAAGAAGAAAGGTTTGGGAGAAGGATGCTGAATTCCTTTTTGGACATGCTGAATTTGAGGTACTATGGCACATCAAAGTGCAAATGTTGGGCAAGCAATTGAATGTACTGTGTACAGTGCTCTGAGCTGGAAATGCAGATTGGGTACTTGTTAGTATGCAAATGGTGACTAAAGCCATGGGAGTGATGACATGGTCCAAGGTGATATGCGAAGAGATGAGAGAACAGGCTAGGCTGTTGAACTGAACCTCAAGGAACACCCCAAACTGAGAGTTGCCCAGAGAAATAGGAATTACAACAGATCCCAGGTCTGCCAAGAATCTTCAAGCCATAATTTGTATATTATTTTATATTCTCCCTGTCCAAGTTTTTTCTAGAGATACTAAAAAAAAAAAAAAAAAAAAATTAAGAGATACTAACAGGTATAAAATAGCCTTATTTGAATTCTTCTGTTCTCCTTTCACCTTGTAAAGCCATAAATTGGTAATAAAAGTCAATTTTAAATAACCTGAAATCAATAAACATTTGTAAAATAAATAAGTTAGGACATAGTCTACATACCAAATAATTAGCCCTTGATTGTTAGATACTTAGTATTCACTATTAAGCTTTCTACATTAAAACAGACATTTACTTTTTGGGTTTACTTAAGCTGTAATTTGGCCCCCCACCCCATGATTCTTTAACAGTTTCTCATTTCCTGATCCTCTGGGCAGTCTTGAATGGATTTGCAGCTCAGTGACAGGCAGAGAGTCTCTGATCAAAACACGTGAGTAAACAGAGACATGATGGTCAGAAGACAACCATGGCTCATAATCCCCACATGAAAAAGGTTGAAATGCAGTTTTGATGGGTGAATGGGGATTCACCTTGTCTGCCTCCCTTTATTAAACAAAGTGTTTTCTTTTCTTCCCTTCTCTTTTTGTATGAGTAGAAATGGGAACGTGGCCTCTAGGGTGGTTAAATAGTGGTGTACTGGTAAATGTTTGGCAATATAAACCTTAATTAGTACTATTGGCCATTTTCTGTGGTGTAAATTCTCCCACCATAGCCAATTTCAGACTAAGAACTTGATTTCACTGAAGGCAGAATAGGGGGAAAAGATGAATACAGGTAGCCTCCAACTTATGATGGGGTTCTGTTCTGTGACTCTGTCGTAAGTCAGTTCTGATGTAAGTTGAATATCTCATTTCTTTTTTTAAGTTTTCATTATTATTGCCTTTTATTATCAGTATCTTTATAAACATGATCTTTGGGGGTTGGAACATTATATATAAATTTACAGATATATTTAACATCGTATGTAGTACATGGTACTAAGGATAAAATGTACCACAAAAAACAAAAAACAAATGATCGTAAGTGCGGCTCGTCGTAAGTGGAATACGTCGTAAATCCAGGACTACCTGTATAATTAGTTCTTACAAGCCAGTGAAAACTGACTCCAGCACACTACTGGACTGAGAATGATCTGAATGGTAGGTAGGAACAGGAAAATACTCTGCATATGACAGTTTAAGATATGAGAGGACTGAATTCTATAAAATATTGAGTTTCTACTTTAAGGAAAACAGATTTATTCCATGTGTAGTCAATTTGTAGATCTTGATCCTTTTTCTTCTAATTGAGGGCTGACAGTATGGGTGATGTATCCATTAATAAAAAAAAAAAATTTTTTTTAATCTTAGTGTTGTAACTTCTATGTACTTATAATTAATAACATTTTCTAAAATTGGCTTGTATCTGAGATTGAAATGACTGAGAATCATTTTCAATCCAATTCCTTATATCATGAACCAAAGAAATTACCGGTTTCTTTCTGTTTCAGGATATGAGTATAATTTACATTCTAATATATTTTGTAAAAGGAAATAATTTATCTCCATCAAATAGGCAAAGTTTGTTTTTTCCCTAGCAAAGCCAATGATTTAATGGTACACTGCACTAACCAGTGCAGAAAGAATAGCAGCAAAATATCTCATTTCCTCATATAATTTAACACATACCCTAAACAGAGTGTGCAGACACATAGGATTGATGGCTTACTAAGTAATTACCGTTAAAGCTTACTTTAAAAATATTTTCAACACTAGGCACTGGTGGAATCCTAGTTGTTAATATGCACACTATATCTTTTTGCATTCCAAAGGGAAATTAAAATTCTGGGTAGCTTAAGAAAAGAATGTACTTATTAATATTTTATGCAGATACACAAATTCTCATCACTCTTCCATTAAAAATCTTGCAACTCTACTATGCACAAATGAAAACACCTTTTCAAACAACTTGCACTTAGGCTGAGTACATAATACTAGAAAAATATTGCAAACGCAATAAAAACACAATGATATAACACAAAGTCTTTTCTTTTTTAAAAGCCAAATTTTAAAAGGGCCTGTATTTATACAAACACACAATACTTTTTAGTGTCCTCTGGCTGGCATTTGTGTTTAGAATTATCTGATTCCAGAAACTGAAGTCTAACGTTTTTCACTAATTTTGTGCTTTAGAGCGAGAAGACACTGAGAACTCAGAGAATAAAATTTTTAAACAGAATTGGGTAAAAATGTTACACAGTAGAATAATAAGCACTCTATAATAAACATGCTACAAAAGATAGAATGCTCCTTTGTCCCATTTTCCTCTATTTAACTGCATTATCTTAGCTACATCTCCTTCATCTATACAGAATCTTTGAGAGGAAAACGTAAAGATTTTAGGTTCTCTAACAAAATCCAAAATATCAAGTAGACCGTTTTTCACTTTTAAAATGTATTTTTTTTAAAAAATCGTTATTTCAATATAAGATCCCAAAGTGCTGAATTGAGACACATTAGTAATATGGCTAGCCAGTTCCTTACTTGGCTCTAGCTTTAAAGTAATATTATTAAAATTGACTGTGAAATTCCAAATCTAAGCATTTGATTTTATACTGTAATACTATATTTTCCAATACAGGTTTTTTTTTAAAAAAAAAAAGAGCTAATTTTTTAAAAAAGAATAAGAAAATATTTCAGCCATAAAATAAATCAATTTTTGGGAAAAAAATTCATGCCAAGATAGGAATACATTGTTTTAAATTTTAGAATAATTGTTATAAAAGAAGTATAAAATTGTAAATTTCTGGAAAAAATACACTGAAAATGTTTCTCTAGGAAAAAATATGCAGCTTGCTAGGTATAAGAAAATATAGCATTACCATAGAGTGCAACCAATTATGGACCTGGCTCATGAGAATTAAAAAATTCACAAGAAGTAAGTAGCACCAAAATTCTCTAAAACCTAAAATGGTATACTGAAGTGATTCCAGGCCCAAGTGTTACCTTATAAAAAAGTTACATTTAACTTGGGAAATTTCCCCAGCAATAATAATAAATATATATATATTTTTTCAATCTTTAGAAAACAGGCTAGCTTCACTGACTTTCATTGAAATATTAAGGTAGTGTATTTTTTTTTTTTGTATGGTAATTACCACTTGCATTGTTTTCGATAGAGCAGGGACAATGGAAACCCAAACATTTCTGAAATAATATGAAGTTATTTGGTAGAGTGGGGGTGAGTGGAGAGCAGTTCTCCAATGAAAACTTTTTTTTAGTTCCTTGTTTCATTCTTTTATAATTTTTTTAGAGATTTCTATAAGAACTTATATTTACTGATTTAAATTCCATTTCCTTTATTTTCCTTGCTTGCTTTTTGGTGATGTTATTTAAGATTTGGGGTGGGAGTAGAGGTGTCTAAAGTGGACACATACCACCGTAACGAAACCAGAGTTCTCAATAAGCTACAAGTTGTATAGTCAACCCTATAGTAATCAAGAGTTAAAGTTTAATTTTAGACAACATCCATTTACAAGTTTAATTAAAAAATAGCCAACCCACAATTTAAAACAAGGTAAAAAATTTTAACTTTCATACAGTGAAATATATAAATTCATCAGTTACATAATATGGCTACCAAACGTCAAACAGCAGTTCATTCGGCCATGTTTTACTGTTGCACATAAATAATGACAAGGCAAAGAACAGCAACTAGTCCGAGGGCTTGTATGCCAAGGAACCACAGCATAATCCAAAAGAAAATGACTATTACTGGTTCCACAATTCGTTCTCCAAAATACAACCTCGTGAAGCCCATGTTGATAAGACTTTTGTTCAGTTCGCCAAAAAGTGTTCCCATCTTTTTGTAGTCATCCACAACAGGCTCGCCACTGTGGTTTTGTGATTCTTTAATATCCTTTGAAAAGAAAACAATACAAAACATCAACATAAAATGAGAACTATGTGAAGGTGTTTAAGAAATAATGACTAATTCATATTTCTTTTTTACCTCCCAAAATACTGGGCATAATTTTGATATTCATTCAATAAATACTTGCTAACTTGATCGACATTTCAAACAATTGTGTCTGTGCTCACCTTCCAAGAACATGAAAAACACTGATTTCTGTGGAATCAAGATAGACTGGAATCTTAACTACTAGAGCACGAATTTATAAGATGAAGGAAGTAGATGATTCATTTTCATTCATTTTCTAATTTCCTGGAACGAAGAGTGATGAGGTTTGTATTTCTCTTGTCAGGTTCACTGACAAAATTTCATAACAACCTTTTCTACCACCCTTCTGTTCTACAAAGGAGCCCTGGTGGCACAGTGATTAAGAGCTCCGTGGCTAACTGAAAGGTTGGGAGTTTGAACCCACCTCATCCTGAGGGAGAAAGATACGGCAGTGTGCTTCCATGAAGATTACAGCCTTAGAAACCCAATGGGGCAGTTCTACTCTGTCCTATAGGGTTGCTGTGAATTTGTAAATCATTCCTCTTTTTATATTTGATTTCTAAATTATTTTTTCCTTCACTGATGTGCTAGGATGGGGTCAATTCTATGTTTCTCAGTTTCTCAAACTTTTATGTGTTCCATGAAAATATGCTACATTAAAAAAAAAAAAAAAAAAAAAACTTGTTCTTGTCTGATATTAAGCCTTTCTTTTCCATAGATAGAACCTGAGTCCTTGATTAACTGGTAATTCTTCTGTCCCTCATCCCTCCCTATTCCTCCAATGTCCAGCATTGTTGATATTATTTCTGACCTCTTTTTTTTTTCTTTAAGTTTTTCTTCTTTTTTCTTCACTGTTCCAGATTTCTTTTAATCTATGCACTCTTTGTACTTTGGGGTTTTATGTTGTTGTTACTGAATTTTTTTTTTTAAGACTTATTTTTTCAGTATTTTTGTGGTTTCAGTTGAAAGGAAAGAACCCTAAGCTGATGTGGTCCTCTTTGAAGATTCAAATTCTTGGGAAGATGATTTAATTCTACAAACTGCTTGTGGGTTTTTCAGGGGGAGAAGTCGGTGTTGCAACACTTAAATCTAAATAGGGGATTAGGTAACTCCTACAGGACAAGTGAGGGGACAGCGATGATCACATCATCTCAGATCTTAGGGATCATAATGGAATTGCAAATGCAACTGGGGTACCCAGTGAGGACTGGTTTGGACAAGCTACAACTTGCTTCTTCTTTTTATAATTATGAAAAGTTTTGTGCATACACAAAATTGGAGAAAATAATACAATAAATCCCTATCTATCAGCCAGACTTACTGCAATACTTCTTAATCTGGGAAATATAAAGGAGAGGAAAAAGTAAAAAAATTCTTAAAAGAATGCCTAAAAGTGACATATCTTCACAAATGAAGTTCTGTGGAAACATCAAAGATATCCAGGAAGGACTGGATAAGAAAAATTAACCTAAAGGAAAGACACTTAAGAACATGGAGAAGTAAATGGGCAGACATTCTTACAGCAGTGAGATTATAATCAATCTCATTAAGGTATTTTCTCTATGCAGAATGCCACTACTTCAGCGGGTTTGGACAGTGGTATGCTGGTAAACGTTTAACAGTAGGCTTTGCGAGGGGTGGGGAAGCTCTGACTTGTAGCATTTGTCAATTCTGCAGTTTTTGGCAATTTGTATAGTGTATTTCCACCAATTTCAAGCTACTAACATTTAACATAAGGAGCCCTGGTGGCACAGCAATTGAAATGCTCGGCTGCTCATCGAAAGGTCATTGGTTCAAATCCACCAGCTGCTCCACAGGATAAAGATGTGGCAGTCTGCTTCTGTAAAGACTTACAGCCTTAAAACCCTATGGGGCAGTTCTACTTCGCCCTAAAGGGTCACTATGAGTTGGAATCGACTCGACAGCAATGGGTAACATTTAACAACAGCTACAACAGACTCAAATATATCAATGATTATGAAGATTGTTTCGTTCTGTCATATATAAGGTCGCCATAAGTCGCAGCTCACTCCAAAGCAAGTAAGGACAACAAGAACATTTAACAACCGAACTCAAAAGAATCCTGAAGTTTTTTGGAGTGTGGTAGGAACCAGCACCAGCATACCACTCTACGTACCAAAAAAACAAAACCACTGAGTCAATCCTGACTCATAGTGACCCTATATGACAGAGTAGAACTGCCCTATAGGGTTTCCAGGGAATGGCTGGTGGATTAAAACTGCCAACCTTTTGGTTAGCAGCCATAGCTCTTAACCACTGTGCCACGAGAGCTCCACCGTAAGTATAGTAGTTGAGATAATAGATGAGTCTGCTCCCTCCCTTCTTTCCACTGCTGCATTTTTAAAATTATTTAAAAAGTTTAGAAGATTGACAGGTTAGGATAATTAAGTAAAATTATTGCATTACAATATACTGAAATTGGGAAAATTGTATTAAGAAACACATTATGACTTGAGTAGTAGGTGTGGTTAGGTATGGTTAGGCAGAATGTAATGCCATAAAACCACCACAAATAGAAGAACTGTGTCGTCTGTCTCATGCAGATGCCAAATGAGCACCCGATTCAATAATCAAAAAAAATTCTTACAATAAAATTTCAGCTGCTTGGATGATTTGTGAGGAAATGGTTCTTTCAGTGTTGTCTAGCTCAGTAAATAGCACCATTATTCACATGCCATATTCAAAAGTCAGAAGCATGAGGCACTCTTGACTCCTCCTTCTTGTCCACCTCCCATATCCAGCTCATCACCATATCTTCTTTATCCTGTTGTTGTTAGCTGCCTTTGAGTTGGCCCCTGACTCATGGTGACCCCAAGCGCAATGGAACAAAACCTGCCCAGTTCTGCACCATCCCCATGATCGGATGTGGATCAGATCATTGTGATCCGTAAGGTTTTCTCTGGCTGACCCTGGAAGCAGATCACCAGGCCTTTCTTCCTAGGTGATCTAGAAGCGACCCTGAAACCTGTTCAGCATCACAGCAACATATAAGCCTCCACTGACGGATGCGCATGAGGTGCATTGGCCAGAATCGAACCCCAGTCTCCCACACGGAAAGTGAGAATTCTACCGCAGAACTACTAACGCCCCATCCCTCTTTATCAGTGTTATACACTATTGCATCTACTGCTATAATCCTAAAACAAATTCCTTAGCTCCCTATATAGGCTATTTACCACACAGTAGCCACAGTGATCCTTCAAATTGCAAATCCAATCACGTCCCCTCCACCCAGCATTTAGGATCAAGGCCAAAACGTTTAATGTGCTTTATGAGGGCTCGCTTGGTCTGGCTTCCATCTGGGTCTCTGGCCTCATCCTGGCATCAGCCTCCCTCTGTCTTTTTCTGCTCCAGCCACACAGTGCTTCTTTCAGCTTCTCGATAGGCCATGCTCTCAGAGATTTATTTGTGCATGTTGTTTTCTCTCCCTAGAACACTTTATTCTCTTTTCTTTACTTCGTTAACACCTACTCTTCATTCAGTCTCAGCTCAAGCTTTAGCTCACTTTCACAGCCCACATAATGCTCTTTCAATGAATTCGAATTTTTTTGTGTATGTGATGATTTGGTCAATGTCTTTTTCTTGGCCTATACTGTAAGCTCCACGAGAGTATGGGTAAGATCTATTTTTGCTGACTACTGGTATCTTCTAATATATACAGAAGCTATGTCCTGGGAATTGCACTACACAATAGGGGATCAACAAATATTTGTGGAATAAATGGAAAGAATTTATCATGTGTTTTTCTGACAAACATTTGAACAATATCTTGAAAGATTTTCCTAACTTGCTCACTTCTTGCCAAACAAAAGATGGTCTTTATTTTCCAATGTATCATTTATTATTATGTTGTGGTTGTTAGTTGCCATCGAGTCAATTCAGACTCACGGTGACCACGTGTGTGCAGCGTAGAACTGCGTTCCACAGGGCTTTTCAAGGCTGTGACCTTTCAGAAGCAGACTGCCAGGCCTTACTTCTGAGGTGCCTTTGGGTGGATTTAAATTACCAAATTTTTGGTTAGTCCAGTCCTTAACCATTTGCGCCACACAGGGACACCTATCATTTCTTATAAAAAAAATTTATAGTAATGTCAAAATAATGTAAAGATTTCATGGGATTAGCAGAACTTCTATCGTGGATATTATTTCGCAGGCATACCCCTCTTTTCTCTCTCCCATCAACCAAGCAGTTGCCATCCATTTGATTCTGATTCATGGCAACCCCATGTGCTCCATAGGGTTTTCAGTGGCTGTGATCTTTTAGAAGTACATTGCCAGGCCTTTCTTCTACAAGGCACTTCTGGGTGGATTTAAACCTGCAACCTTTTGTTAGTATCTCAGTGCTTAACTGTTTGCTTTGCTCAGGGGCTCCTTCCTCTTTCCTATTAGAACTTTAATCCAGCCCACATTTCTCAGGTGAAGCTGATCCTACCTACAGCTCCTGGGATGACAGGTCTAAAGGCGATCCCATCTGCTTTATCAGACGCTGGTTTTAGATAGGGCATGTCATTCACTTTAAAACAATGACTTTTGCCGCGTCTTTCAGAAAAGCTCTTCCTAAACTCTTCTGGGACAACTTTGGAGAAGAATCCTGATCTACCATTTCTCCACATATACCGTATTTTTACGCAAACAACACATGCCTTCTCCATTTGTTTGCTGGCAGTACCTTTCCCCCCACAAGGCACCTTCACAAGCTCCACCATGACAATCCTCTTCCACATGTTGTTGTAAAAAAAAAATTAGCATAGTGCGCTTAGGAAAGTACCTTGGGGTGGGGGGTGCGGCTGGTGAACCAACGCAGAAGGTGAGCGTTATTTGTATAAAAATATATTACTCTATACGATGAAATCTGTGAGAGCTGGAACTTGATGGAACTGCCTTGGTTTTCTAGATCTCATAAGTTTTCTGCCTTTGATAGGGTGCAGTCTTACCACTTTTCTACTGTTCTCTATTACTGTAAAATGTTTGAATTTTCCTTCTCTGACAGGTTTCTGCCTTACACAGGTTCTGGCTTTAACAGATTTTACTGTAGTAAAGGGAATTTATTGTATTTGTATTAGTTTCCTGTTGCCAGCACAAATTATTATCTTACAGTTCTGTCGGTTAGAAGTCCTATTGGCAGGGCTGTTTCTTTCTTGAGGCTCTAGAGCAGAATCTATTTCCTTGCCTTTGCTAGCTTCTAGAGGCTGCCTGCATTCTTTGGCTCCTGGTCCCCTCCCCCTGTCTTCAAAGCCAGCAATGTTGCATCTCTCTGACCATTCTTGCATAGTTATATTTTCCTCTGATCACAACAGGGAAAGATTCTCTGCTTTGAAAAACCCATGTGATTAAGTTTAGTCCACCCAGATAATCTCCCCATTTTAAGGTCCTTAAACTTAATCACATCTACAAACTCCCTTTTACCATGTATGGTAACATATTCACAGGTTCTGCGGGTTAGGATGTGGATATGTGGTGGGGGAGTATTACTTTTGTTTTTATTTGTCATACTGTGGTGGCTTATATGTTGCTGTGATGCTAAAAACTAATCACAGTTATGAATTTGTTAAAAACCAAACCAAAACAAAAAAACCGTTGCTGTTGAGTCCATTTTGACTCATAGTGACCCTACAAGCCAGAGGAGAACTGTCCCATAGGGTTGCCAAGGAGCAGCTGGTGGATTTGAACTGCCAACCTTTTGGTTAGCAGCCGAGCTCTTAATCGCTGTGCCACAAATATTTATGTAAATATATTCCAGACTAGATTATAGGATATGGTAGATACTAGCTAAAATTTGTATGCTCAGCTCAATTCCTTAACCATTGCATTTTAAGAGCAAAGACTAATATGAACAGATAAGTCCTAGATGTCTAATTCTCAGGCGTCTGTAATTTTCAGAGTAACAGCAGTAGTGGTAGTATCACTAAATAGTATAGTATGAAAGCTTACACTGAGTGGCTATTATGTGCCAGGCACCGTGCTTTACATGCATTATCTTGTTGGATCTTTCCAACTCTCTGTAAGGGTGTCATTGTTATATTCCTCATTTACAGATAAGGAAACTATGTTTTGAAGGTGTTATAGGTCTGGCCAATGATTTATACTTAGTTATATTTGGCTGTGATATGAATCCAGACATTCCTACTCTAGAGCCCATACCATTATTCTCCATACTCTACTCCCTCCTGTTATTGTTACATTATTAATAGCTAACATGTCTAATGCTGCTCAGTTTTCAGAGAAAGTTTTACAAATATAATTTTTAAAAAAAGAAAAGTTACGGAAACACTTTTCACTTAACACGGAATGCACATATTTAACATTGTAAATGAACATCAGTATTTTTTTGTTTCACATCTTTTCTCATAGTTTATAAAAACCAAAAGCCAAACCCAGTGCCGTCGAGTCAATTCCGACTCATAGCAACCCTATAGGACAGAGTAGAACTGCCCCATAGAGTTTCTAAGGAGCACCTGGTGGATTCGAACTGCCGACCCTTTGGTTACCAGCCTTAGCACTTAACCACTACGCCACCAGGGTTTCCTCATAGTTTATAAAAAACTTAAAATTGAGTTTATCAAGCAGAAAAACTGAGGTTTAAATTTTCATACAAGATTAAACTTAAATTTAAACACAAGTTTAAATTTAAGTTTAATAGCCCTTTTAGTCATGATTAGAATTTAGATTCAAATATGGAAGAAAAAAAAAAGACTACAAGCAAGTAAGTACAAGCAAATACGCTTGACAGAATCGCAAAAAGGCAAACACACGTAACACTTCACACAAAGTACAGCAGTGCAGAAATGCAGATGGCACATTTTTCCCTGTTGTAACATTAGTCATTTTGTGTCTTTGCCAATGTTATTCTTTGAACGTGAGGCCTCATAGGAAGAATATTTATTAAATGCAGTTTCCTTCTTGATTACAGAGATAGTACTATGACATGTTCATTGAAAAGTGCTTCCACCAAAATAGTATATTATTCTTTTTTGTCTGTGGTTAAAGATACACATAAAAGGAGGGTTCTAACTGGTTCAAAATCTTTCTTAAAAGATACCTAAAATTAACAGATGAGAGAATAAAGGTGAACCTTAAATAATGATAGGGTTTTTGAGAGAAAGATCCTTAAAGATAATTACTAAATCAAAGTGTCTTATTTTAGAAACAAGAAATAAAGAGGGTGAGTCACACACTCAACGAGATAGACTGACACAGTGGCTGCAACAGTGGGCTCAAGCTTCACAATGATTGTGAGGATGGCACAGGACTGGGCAGTGTTTTGTTGTACATACGGTCGCTCTGAGTCGGAACAGACTTGATGGCATCTAACAACAAGTCACACAGCTTATTAACAAAAATCACTGGCTTTGGAAACCAGTAGAACAGATTTAAATGTTACATATTAGATGGGTGACAAATAGCAAATTACCTAACCATTTAAACTTCAGTTTTCCCATCTATATAAAGGGCATACTAATTAACTCATAGAGTTGTTGTGATCAAAAAAAAAATATAAGATAATGAATAAAAAACTTTTAGAACATACATAATAAGCATTCAGTATATGGTAGCTATTATTATTATTGTTTTTGGCAGAATTTATGTCTTGTGATTTTCACTTGTATTCTTTCTACTGTACCATGCTGCCTGAGATAATTAATACTTTGACAATTCTCTTTCTCATGATAATTAAATTCAGTAGTGCTTTTCTTCAAGTGTTATGACAACTTAATTACATAGAAATTGAGGTGGGATGTTTTCTATGGAACATCCTTACCCATGAAGCAATCTATGCACATTAGTATGGTAGAACCTCTGTCTATTCACTTTTAGAAGAACATAAGCTACATTCTAGAAACAGACTTTTCCTGAGTGAACAATTTAAGACCGACTTTCAAATGTTTTCTCTGATCCAGTATTATATGTCGTATTAGTTCATGGTATTACATGTGCAGTGTTGAAAATCTGCTGTTTTGGCCTGCCTAGCACTTATTCCTACAGGGTCACTATGAGTCAGAATTGACTCGATGGCAATGGGCTTGGGTACTTATTCCATGTTCTTCTGTTAGTGGCACCATGATTTAACTTTGGAGACACCAGCCCTCACCTACTCTTAGTGCATGTGTTTTGGGTGAAGGTATCCTCTTTCCAGTTCCAGGTCTGGCTAATCAGAACATTTCATTTCCTTAGGCATAATGATTAATTAAGGAATGAGCATGTAAACCCCAGACAAGCCAACGAAAGCTCTACCAAGATGTTTGTAGCACTACTGAAAAAAGGACACTTTTTTTCTCTTTCACTGGGGTTGGTTAGCTGTACTCCCATTGTTCTTCAACTTCACTGAGTCTGTACTTCACTGATATCTAATTTCTCCCGCACCATTAGCCCTCTCCTTTTTACATTTTCCTCATTCATTTTGAGTTCTATGGTCCAGAATTTCAGTAAAACCATAAACTCCTTTGCCTTATCGGCAAACCCTAATCTTACAGAACCTAACTATTTTTTCTGCCTATACCTGAGTACTGGAGTACTGAGTATTGGTGCTAGAGAAAGTCACACCATCGGGCATGTTAGTATTGCTCCAGTTTATGATCTCATCTGCAAACAGGTCTTCAAAGACCCCACATTCCTACTTCATTTCCCTACTCAGCTTTTTTTTTCTGCTCTCCACAAAGGCTATTTTAAACCTCTAGACTTTTTTTTCAAACAACTGTTCCTCTCTCTCTCCTCCTCCCCCCAAGGAAATAACCTGGCCTCCTATTTCTCAGGGAAAGGAGAAGTGGTCAGAAAAGAACTTCTTTAACTTTGTGATATAAATGTACCAAGCACCTAAGTCTGTGTTTATCTTCCCCACATTCCATTTTGTTACAGATAAAGGAGCCACTGTTCCTCCTCCTCTATTCAATTCTTCTGCCTGTTTAGGATCCCATCCCTTCCTGCCTTACATTATTCCTTTTCCATTATCCCTTCTCTCTCATATGTTCAATCTCTCTCTCTCTCAAATGGATCCTTCTATTAATAAATAAACATATTTAAATCTTTTCCCCTTTAAGACAGCACCCTGTCTACCCTCCATCCTTCACTAGTTTGGCTTTGTCTTTCTTCCCCTTCATAACCAAACTGTTTGGAACAATGATCTCTCTTTATTTCCATTTCTTCGTCTTTTTCAAGAACGGTGAAGGGACTGAGATTTTATCCTACCTGCCAGTTAACAAGTTAGCCTGCCACAGTTTCATGAATGCTGGCAGAAGACACAAGACACATAGGTCAGACATAAAGGACCTTATTATTCATGCCACAGCAATCAGCATGAGTTTTATGTTCATGTTGGCTTCTCTTACCCCCTAAGTCCTACGGGGGTGACAGAATGACCCAGATTGACACTGCATGCAGTGGACTTGTGTCACAGCTGAGGAACATTGAATTTAGGGAACTCTGGTGGCGTACTGGTTAAGAGCTACGGCTGCTAACCAAAAGGTCAGCAGTTTGAATCCACCAGGCATTCCTTGGAAACCGTATGGGGCAGTTCTACTCTGTCCCATGGGATCGCTATGAGTCGGAATCGACTTGATGGCAACGGGTTTGGTTTTGGTTTAATCTTTTATAATGGGCTACAAACAAACCTGCCCAATTTTTGTCCTAAAACCAAACCAAAACCTATGCTGTTGAGTTGATTCTGATTCATAGTGACCTTATAGGACAGGGTGGAACTGCCCCGTAGGGTTTCCAAGGAGCAGCTGGTGGATTTGAACTGCTGACTTTTTGGTGAGCAGCCATGCTCTCAACCACTCTGCCACCAGGGAGACATTACCTTTATTATAATGGACAGCAAACAAATCTGCTCTCCACTCTAGAGGGAGATACTATCTCCTCATTCCAAGGCTGTTAGCTTAAGAACATCCCTGAAAAAACAGTACTGAACAAGAGCTCTTACTGCCTTTTGTAACAGGATATGCAGAGGTGTGAAGGACCCATTTTTACAGACTGAGTTGTGCCCCCCCGCCCAAAAATACGTGTTGTAAAACCTAATCCCTATGCCTGTGGTAGAGCTCGGCTGCTAATCAAAAGGTCAGCAGTTAAATCACCAGCCACTCCGTGAAAACCTTAGGGGGCAGTTCTACTTTGTCCTGTAGGGTTGCTATGAGTTGGAACTGACTCGATGGCAACAGGGTTGGTTTTTTTTTTTGTTATATACCTGTGGTGGAGCCCTGGTGACACAGTGGTTAAGCACTCAGCTGCTAACTGAAAGGTCAGTGGTCAAACCCACAAGCTGCCCCATGGGAGAAAGATGAGGCAGTCTGCTTCTGTAAAGATTACAACCTCAGAAACCCTATGGGGCAGTTCTACTCTGTCCTACAGATTATATGAGCCGGAATTAATTCAACAGGTTTTTTTTTTTTTTGGGTATACCTGTAGTTATAATCTCATTTGTGAATGGGTTTTCTTTGTTATGGTAATCAGACATATATTAATGTAATGTGTCTTAATCCAATTACCTTTGAGATATAAACGAAGAGATTAGGCACAGAGAAGCGAGCAGAAATGGGGGAAGATAGATGTCAGGCCACATGAAGATTGCCAATGAATCAAGAAACAGAAGCTGAAAAGAGACAAGGAATTTACCCTACGGGTGGAAAGAGAGAGAGAGCGCCTTCCTTTAGAGCTGGTACCCTGAATTCAAACTTCCAGTTTCCTAAACTGTGAGAAAATAAAAGGCATCCATTTGTGGTATTTCTGTTATAGCAGCACTAGATAGCTTAAACACCTAGGAAAAACTGTCCCCCAATCTTCCATTCATATCTCAAACAAAAAAACCAAACCCACTGGCACAGAGTTGATTCCGACCCCTGGTGACTCCACAGGACAGAACGGAACTGTCCCGTAAGGTTTTCAAGGCTGTAAATCTTTATGGAAGCAGGCTGCCATATCTTTCTCCCTCAGAGCGGCTGGTGGGTTTGAACTGCCAACCTTTTGGTTAGCAGCTGAATGCTTTAACCACTGTGCCATCAAGGCTCCATTCATATCTCAACCTACCCCAGTCTGGCTTCAGTCTCCATTTATACAACCAAAACAGCTCTTGATAAGGTTATGGATAAACCACCACATCAAAAAATTAAATAGACATTTTCCAGTCCTCATTTTACTCCACTGCTAAGAAGCACTCACTACTGGTGACACTTTTTCTCTTCTTTTGAATTTTATGATAGCACATCCTTCTGGTTCTGTTTTTATCCCTCTGGCTGCTCCTTCTCAGTCTCTTCTGTGTCTTCACCACTCTCCACCCAGCTATTAAATATTGGTCCTCAACCTTTCGTCCTAAGCTCTCATCTCTTTTCACTCTATACTCTCTCCAAATAAGCTCATCCAAACCCGACAGTTTCAATTACCACCAATAAATCAATGATTTAAATATTTTCTCCAGCCGAGACTTTTCTTCTGCACTCTAGACCCAAATATTTAACTGTCTTCTTGACATTTATAGCTAGATATCTTGAATGTACCTCAATGTTCAACACACTCACGGCCAAACCCATGATTTTGCTCTTCAAACCTGGTCTTCATTCAATGAACAGAATCTCAGGAATGAAATCTATCGTAATTTCTACTAGCCAGAACACTAGGGATGATGTATAACATCTTTTTCCTCATTCCTATACCCAATTTATCAAAGAGACCTGTTGATTTTTACACCTAAATCCTAAATATCTCCCAAATCTATCCATTTCTTTCAATATGATTCTACATTCCTGTCTCACTCAGCCTCATCTTACCCTTGTTCCCTCCCCTGCTTTCTCTGCTTTAGCCTCCATGTTGTAATTTTAGTCCCTCATGCTCATCTGCTTTTTCCTGACCAAGAACTTTTTACAAGTCATTCCCTTTGCCTAGTATGTCCTATCTTTTTCTTTTAATCCCAACTTCTATTCATTCTTCAAATCTCAAGACAGCTTATCTTGATCTCCTTGCTGGAATTCTTATTAAATGCTCTTGACACACCACACAGCTATACTGATCACAGATGAATTTTATGTTTTGCTTGTGTGATTATTTCTTTTATGTCAATTTTCCTCACTGGCCTGTAAAAAAAAAACCCAAATCTTGTTTTTCCTCTTTAACTGCTGTATTCTTAGTGCCTGCCACATTTTAGGTACTTCTATTTAGACTACAAGGATTTACAAGGTAACCCATGTCACCATTCTACTAATTCAGCCTACTTTCTTACTGTTTCATAAAATGAGCTCTATTCCAGTCAAGTCCCCCTGCTCTGCTCATACTTCCCATTAAACTTAATGCTAATAAACATTGTATTAAACATCTACTATCTTTATCTCCTATGTTATCTTATTTAGAACTCAAAACAATCCTATGAGGTAGGTATATTAGGAGGAGTCTAAGACTTACAAATATTATGTTACTTTTCAAGTACAGATAATGCATTGATGAGCCAAGACTGAATTTTGGATTGACTCCACAATCATGACACCATATTAGTTATGTAATATTCCCATTTTAAACTCAGCATGTAAAAGGTTGTTTGTAGCTTATAAAGTATGAGATGACCATTTATAAAGCCCAAACCTGAGTTTTTGGATAAAATAGAAAATTTGGGGGCCAGGGCAAGGAGAGCCTCTTAAATGTAGGAGAACTCTTCTACGTGAGTGGGAGCCAATTACTGAATGCCAAGGAAATCAATATATGAAGAACACTATTAAAAAGTGCTTTATAAACTAGTTAAAATACTAACCTCCAGAATAATGTTTTCATTATTGCATTAACCATAGCATTCGGCAAGATTGTGCACTGTAGTGGTTTAAGAGGCTTATTTTAGCATGTATGCCCCTCCCCCAATACATTTATAGACATACTCATACACATACACTTTGTCTTTTGTTCTAAATCTTGATCTTTGTCCTTGTCAGTGGGATTGCATAAGCAGGGACGTAGTCCTGGTTCCTAGTCATAAGCAACTGTGAGGGCAGTATTTCAACAGAAGATAAAAACAAACAAAACAAACAAAACACAGGGATATATTGTTCTTCTACTCCACCTTATTCTTTCACTGGTATATAATCTTCCTTCTTAACACATCCCTACATAACTGAATGTTTCCAGAAAATGACCACTCTAATCCCAACACACTGTTTCACCATGCTTTTTGCAGCCTCAATGCAGGCAACATCTATCCTAGACTTTGCCCACATCTTGATGAAGGCACATATCCTACAAGCTGACTTCTCACATACTAGCTCTTGAATTAGAGTTTCACTTGCTCAAACTAGCCAGTTGATGAACGGCAGCTGCAAGTTTTGCAGACACTAACAAAATTGTGAGAATTTCTTTTAAGGGTGGGCTGAGGTCTACATGTTTCCTACTCAGCAGAGACTTGACTTCTGAATTTGTTATTTAGTTGGCTCCAGGAGGCTTGCACTCTTCAATGGCCAAGGTGCAACAGTGGTAGCAGAGATGAAATGTCCAGGGAGGCTTACAAAGTTGACCAGGAATATCTGTTTTTAAAATATACTTATTTCTGCTGTAATGAGAGTCCAACCTCTCTTGCCTAACTGACCTGGTTAGAATCTCCAGTACAATGTTGAGTAGATGTGACAAGAAAGGGCAACTTTGTCTTCCGATTACAGGGAGAACACTTTCAGTCTTTCACATTACGCATGATGTTTAGTTGTGGGCTTTTCATAGATGCCCTTTATCAGGTTGAGAAAGTTCCCTTCTAGTTTGAGCATTTTTTATCGTGAAAGTGTGTTGTATTTTGTCAAATGCTTTCTTAGTGTCTACTGTGATCATGATATGGTATTTGTCCTTTACCTATTAATACGGTGTTTTACATTGATTGATTTTTGGATGTTAAATCAACCATGTATTCTTGGGAAAAATCCTGCTTGATCATGCTGTATATGTTTTTATATGTTGCTGTATTCAGTTTACTAGTATTTTATTGAGGATTTATGCATCTCTAAGGTATACTGGTCTTTAGTTCTCTTGTGATGTCTGTCTGGTTTTGGTGTCCGGATAATACCGGCTTCATAGAATAACTCGGGAAGTGCTCGCTCCTCTTCATTTTTTATAAGACTTTGTGAAGAATCGGTACTAATTCTTCTTCAAATGCTTGATAGAATTTACCAGTGATGCCATCTGCCCTGGGCTTTTCTTTGTGGGAAGTTCTAAAATTACTAATTCAATCTCTTTACTTGTTAAAGATCTATCCGGATTTTCTATTTCTTCTTGACTGAGTTTTAGTAATTTGTGCCTTCTTAGGAAATTGTCCATTTTATCTAAGTTTTCTAATTTGTTGGCATGTACTTGTAGTATTCCCTGGTAATTTCTTTTTACGTCTATAGGGTTGGTAGTGATACCTGCCCTTTCATTTCTGATTTCAGTACTTTAAGTCTTCTTTCTTCTTTGTCTTTTTTCCCTTGGCCAGTCTAGCGAGAGGTTTACCAATTTTGTTGATCTTTTTAAAGAATCAACTTTAGGTTTTGTTGGCTTCTCCTATAGTACTCCTATTCTCTATTTTATTTATTTCCATTTTAGTCTTTATTATTTCTTTGTTTCTGCTCGCTTTGGGTTTAGTTTGTGCTTCTTCTTCTAGTTTTTTAAGTAGAAATTTAGGTTGTTGATGTGAGATTTCTCTTTCTTTTTAATACAAGCCTTTGCAGGTATAAATTTCTGCATCCCATACATTTTACTATATTGTGCTTGTTTTCATTCATCTCAAAGTATTTTCTAATTTCCCTTGTGATTTCTTCTTTGACCCACTGATTATTTGAATGTGATATTTAATTTCCATATATTTTGAATCCTCCAAATTTCTTTCTGTTATGAATTTCTAATTTATTTTCATTATGGTCATAGAACATGTTTTGTATGATTTCAGTCCTTTTATGAGCAGCCCTGGTGGCACAATTGTTAGGCACTCAGTTGCTAACTAAAACATTGCTGGTTCAAACTCACGAGGCACTCTGTGGGAGAAAGATGTGACAGTCTGTTTCTATAAAGGTTTATAGCCTTGGAAACTCTATGGGGCGGTTCTACTCTGTCTATAGGGTCAGTATGAGTCAGAATTGACTCGACGGCAATGGGTTTTTGAGTTCAGTCCTGTTAAATTTATTAAGGCTTGATTTATGACCTAGCATATGGTCTATCGTGGAGAGTGTTCTATGTGCACTTGAGAAGAATGTGTATTCTTCTGTTGATGAGTGTTGTATAGATGACTGCTAGTTCCAGTTGGTTTATAGAGTTGTTCAAGTCTTCTATTTCTTTGTTATTCTTCTGCCTAGTTGTTCTATTATTAAAAGTAGCTGTTACTGTTAATTTGTTTATTTCTCTCTTCAGTTCTGCTAAGATTTTGCTGATGTTTTGGATGTATTTTGTGGTTTTCTTGATAGGTACCCGTATGTTTGTAATCATTATATCTTCCTGATAGACTGACCTTTTTACCATTATGAAATGTCTGTCTTTATCTCTAGTAATAGTTTTTATTTTCAAATCTATTTTGTCTGTTATTAGTATAGCCGTTACAACTTTTTATGGTTGATATTTGTATGGCATATCTTTTCCTATCCTTTTACTTTCAACCTACTTGTATCTTTGAATCTAAAGTATGTCTCCTATAGACAACATATAGCTGGATTCTCTTTTTTTTTAAAACCCAATATGAAAATCTCTGCCTTCTGATTGTTTAATCCATTCATATCTAATGTTCTTATTGATTTGGCTGGACTTATATCTGCCATTTTGCTTTCTATATGTCTTATGTCTTTTTTGTTCTTGTATTCCTCTTATATTAGTTTCTTTTGTATTAGGTGAATATTTTCTAGTGCCACAAATGTAATCCTGAAGTAATTTTTTAACTATATTTTTTAGTTGCTTTCTTAGTGGTTGCTCTTGGGCTGAAAATATACACCTTAATTTATAAAAATATACCTCAGATTTATATTAAAGTAATTCCAGAATATGGAAACTTTACTCCCATATAGCTCTATTCCTCCATTTTGTGTGTATATACTACTTATCAGAATCTATCTCAAGATTTACACTAAATTAATTTGTGAAATGTAGAAACTTTACCTCTATGTACCTCCACCCACTTTTCCTTGGTTGTGCTATTACTGTTATACAAATCTATGTCTTTACATATTACAAACCCAAAAATATACTGTTAAAATTATTACTTTATATAATCTTATGTTTTGTAAAGAAGCTGAGAAAAGAAAGAAGAAAAAGCATATATCTATATAATTATAATACTACATTCTTATTTACCCTTCCTGGCTCTCTTCATTCCTTCTGTGAATTTGAGTTACCATTTGGAATCATTTTCTTATTCCAACACAACTTTATTCTCTCCTGCTTCCTTTGTGTCAAACATGTTACATTCCAGTTTGTTATAGGCTTAAGAACACAATTATATACATATTATTCTATGTAATTGCCTTTAAATCAGTCAAGAGATGATCATATATGCAATTATACTGTCTTTTATAATTATCTATATAATTATCTTTACCACAGCTCTTTGTTTTTGTTTCTTTGTGCGAATTCAAATTATCGTCTTATGTCATCTTGAAGAACTTCCTTTAATAGTTGTTAATAGATAGGTCTACCGGCCAAAAAAAGAAAAAAATTCAGTTTTTATTTATCTGAGAATTTCTTTATTTCACCTTTATTTTTGAAAGATAATTTTACTGGATATAAACTTCTTGGATGATAGGTTTTTACTTCCAGCCCCTTGAATATACCATCCCAATGTGTTCTGGCCTCCAATGTTTCTGATGAGAAGTCAGCTGTTAATTTTATTGGGCTCCTTTGTATGTGATGATGCTTCTCTCTTGCTGCTTTTCAAATTTTCTTTGTCTTCCAATATTTTGACTATGATATGTCTGGTGAGGCTCTCTTTGCATTTATCCTTCTCAGAGTTCATTGAATTTCTTTGATATGTACATTAATGTTTTTCATTAAGTTTGGGAATTTTTCAGTTATTATATATTAGGTTATTTTTTCTGCCCCCTTCTCTACCCACTCCTACTGTTACCACATTATTTGTATGTTGGTGTGCTTAATTGTGTCCCACATTTCTCTAAAGCTCTGTTCATTTTTTTTTTCTGTTCTTCAGATTGCATCATCTCTATCAATTTATTTTCAAGTTTACAATTTTTTTCTTCTGCCAGCTCAAAGCTACTACTGAATCCCTCTAGTAAATTTTCATTTTGTTTATTGTACTTTTCAACTCTAGAATTTCCTTTAAAAAATTTCTCTTTATTGATATTCTCTACTTAATGAAACACTGTTATCATATTTCCTTTCATTCTTTTAAGCATTGTTTTAATTCTTTGAACACATTTATAATACCAATTTTGAAGTCTTTGTCTGCTAAGTCCAGCATCTGACCCCTTCAAAAGCAGTTCTTATTGCCTGTTTTTTTTTGTGTGGGTCCAATATTAAGCATGTTTCATAAATTTTTGTTGATAACTGAACATTTTAAATAATATATTGTAGCAACACTAAATACTGATTCCTCCCCCCTCCCCAGAGGGTTGTTGTTGTTAGTATTGCTGTTTGCTTGATTGTTTTTTTGTTCAGTAACTCAGCTAAACTAATCATGCAAAGTCTATTTTCCTGTAGTGTGCAGCTTCTGATATTCCTATTCATATTTCCTGCCCCCACCCCCCTTGTTTTCATCCTCTAGCCTGCCCTGGGTTAGCATAAGCCACTTATTGGCTTAAGTCCCCTTAGCCAGTTAGATTTTTACCCTTTACCATTAGATGTATCTGTAGCATGGAGACTGCCATCACAGTTCAGGAAGTTTACATTTTTGTCTTATGTTAATCCAGGAGGTTCCCATTCTGATTGCTCCTAAGAGGGTGCCTTGGGCTTTTAGACAGTTTTTCAAACTGCTAGGGATGACTACGATATTGTTTTTAAGCCTAGCGTCTTAGGAGTTGACCCTGTGTCACAGTAACTTATTGTTCAATCAGTGTTTGGTCAGAGGCTGTGTGTTTAAGCCCCTTGTCCAGTGACGATTTTGCCCTGTGTTGACTGCTCTGTGTGAAGTTTGAGGGATGCTTTCAAGTCTGCCCCATATCCTGCTATAGTAGCTCCTGAGTGGGTGCAGCCTAGCACATGCACATTGCCTTCCTAATCTTCAGAGCTGACTGTGATCTTCTTGGGTGACTCTTGCCCTGGTTCTCCTTTTCAAACTTCTGTCTGCTCTGTTATTTTGATGTATCATGGAGCTATTAACCAAAAAACAAAAACAAACAAAAAAACCCATGGCCATCAAGTCGATTCCAACTCATAGTAACCCTATAAGACAGAGTAGAACTGCCCCATAGGGTTTCTAAGGCTGTAAATCTTTACAGAAACACATTGCCACATCTTTCACAGAGCTACCAGCCTCCACTTAATTGCACTCCACTAAGATCTGTATTGTTTTCAACACCATTTTAGGCATGGAGTTCTCCACTCTCTTTTCCAAATAAAGTCAGTACTCTCAGGCAGGTCTGGGGAGTCCTTTACCCTTATGATTTGCTAGTTTTCTGAATCAGTCCTGAAACTTTAAACATTTTAAAGAGTGTTTTTTATTCTTTATATGTCCTGTGGTGGTCAAATTCTGGGTACCATTCAACTTTTGAGGACGTATTTAATCAGATAGTTCTTCTAACATAGGAAAAAAAAAACCTTACATATCAATATAAATATATTTTATAAATATATGTGGATTTATATAAATAAATATAACTTTATTTATACTTAAAGTTTAAATTAATAAAAAACAATGGCTTCCATTTTCTCCTTCCTCGTCCTCTCACACCCACCATTAAGTAGGCAATTTCCCTTCTTTGCTCAGGACAGCCTACCAAGTATTTTAGCTGGTAATTAACTCGTGTTTTTCATTAAGACTAAGGCAAGTTTAGGAAACCCTGGTAACATAGTGGTTAACAGCTTTGGCTGCTAACCAAAAGGTCAGTGGTTCGAATCCACCAGGCACTCCTTGGAAACCATATGGGGCAGTTCTACTCTGTCGTATAGGGTCGCTATGAGTCAGAATTGACTCGATGGTAACTGGTTTGGTTTTTTTTGGTTAAGGCAAGTTTGGAGCCCTGGTGGACAGTGGTTAAAAGCTACTACTGCTAACCAAAAGGCAGGCAGTTCAAATTCACCAGGAACTCCTTTGAAAGCATATGGGGCAGCTCTACTCTGTTCTACAGGGTTGCTATGAGTCGGAATCGATTCCACAGCAAAGGGTTTGGTTTTCTGGTAAGGCAAGTTAACTGGAAATTCTAATCTCAGAATAGTCCTGTTTTTCCCTTAGTTGCTTTTACTATATTAAATATCACACTCAAATATGTTCTTTAAAACACTTTTTAGCATAATCAAAGTATTTTCTACCAATATTTACAGTCCTCTAGAAAAATTCTTAACTGACGCATGAATGTTGTTAGAAGTAAATCAAGAATGCTCTGTGAGCCTTAAAATTATCTTCTCTTTTTTACTCCCCACATGAAATAACTGGCAGTCCAGGAGGAAGAAAATAAAGACAAACATACTAATACACATAAAAACAAAAGAAAACTACCTTATGCTATCATTAATATTCAACATAACACTTGTGATTATTTTACTGTAGAATCATTTTCACTTTATAGAACCAATTCAATAAACATTTTTTTTCCTGATGCCTATAATATATTAGATAAATAAGACTACATCCTTAACTTCAAGAAGCTAACAGTCTAATACGGAGGTTAAGATTTATATACAAATTAGTTTATTTCAGAGTATAATGTGACAAGTGTTTAATAGTTCAAAATGCTTGGCATTTAGCTCAAAAAAGGAGTTGACCTAGTAAAAAAATTTTATCAGAAGAATTGGCAAAAAAAAAATTAGTGCAATCGTTTCAAATATTTGCCTGTTAGATGCTGTTCTTAAAAATGTTTAACTGCTTTTGTCTTGTTATATAACAGGATAGGTGCTTAAAGCACTGATGTACCACAAACTGAGTGTGTGGTTATCAAAAACATCTTTACTTCAGCATTCAGTCATGTGCAAAGACTCATTTCTTGTTTTTTTATTCCTCTTCATCTCAAAGTCTGGCTTTATATAGGGATGTTCTGAAATGTGTAAGCCTTGAAAACAAGAACTAAATAATGTTTAAATTAAGTCTTTAACCAATTTCACAACACATTTATTAATAAAGGAGCCCTGGTGGTGCAGTGGTTAAGAGCTCAGCTGCCAACTAAATGGTCCGCAGTCTGAATCCACCAGGTGCTCCTTGGAAACCCTACACGGCAGTTCTACTCCGTCCTGTAAGGTTGCTATGCGTTAGAGTTGACCTGATGGCAACAGGGTTTATTAATAAAAACAATAGCTAACATTTATTAAATATCTGTTATGTGTCTAGTATTGTTTTAAGTACTGCTATCTTCAAAACAACTCCATGAGATAAGAATCATTATTATCCTGAAATAAGGAAATTGAGCAAGAAAGATTACATAATCTAGTTAAAATCATATAGTAACTGGTGAAGTAGACACACATTTAGGCAATCTGTCTCTGAAGCCCATGTTCTAAAATCCTATACTACCTGCTTTCTTATAATTATAAACTCAATCTTATGATTATTCACATTCTATTTACTTTAATATATCAGTATTTGACAGCAGTTCAAACAGTTAAACTTGCTTTGATTCATTTATATTCAACAAAAATAAATTATTTAAAAATGGTTTTGTGGTGTTTACATTTGGCCTTCTGTACAGTATAGTACCTCATCTCAATAGTGATTCTTACTATTTGGCCAGGATTTTAAAATTTTCTTAAAAATAAACACCAAAATCAACCTCTAACTCTTAATCCCACTCCTGTCCTTCCAGAAGAAAAGGAAAGCAACAGAAGTTGGTATAAGGACTAAGCACACAGAATACTTCAGAAGCAGATTTTTCCTCCCAACCACCTCTAATTAAGAGAGAAAATGTATCTTCTTTAGCAAGAAAACCACCACCTTTTTTTCATGAAATTTCTTGCCTTAGTAGTATATGTTTAATAATGACCAAGAACAATAAATTAGCATGTGCAAAATGACCATGGAAAGGTTACCTTTACTGATAACAGAATTTTTGATTGAATATTATTATGAAGTGACAATAAGAAGGAGGAAGAACAATGATAGAAAGAAGCAGGTTGGGCGTCAGTTTTGGAGGGATTTTGAGTCACTAAAAATTCTTCTTCCAAAAAGTAACTGAGATTTTGCTCTACTTCATCTTCTCCACCATCCCACTCTGCCTCTCACAAGGAAGACTTTTTTGAAAAAGAACTTGTTACCTTCTTATGAAGGGCAGGAGTACCATATTTGGGAAACACCAATTGGATGCAGTATCGCACAGGAAGAAAAGAAGACAAACACATCAAAATTATTGAGGAAGAAGCATTATGAGTTTTAGCTGCTCATATAAAATGGTTGCATATTTAGCCCATTTTTGCTCCATTTTTAGGTTAGTAGTCAAGTGCTAAAGACTGGTGGTTCAGTGGTTAAGTGCTTGGCTGCTAACAAAAAGGTTAGCAGTTTGAACCCACCAGCCACTCCACGGGAGAAAGATGTGGCAGTCTGCTTCCGTAAAGGTTATACCCTTGAAGACCCTATAGGGCAGTTCTACTCTGTCCTATAGGGTCCCTATGAGTTGTGATCGACTCAATGGCAAACCACTTGTGCTACCCAGGGAGTTGGTATGTCTAATGGACCCACACAAATATATGAACCATCCTTGTTAGAATTAAGTTGTCTTTAAAATTAACTTCTCATTATTAATTTCTTACTCAGATCTGTAATAGAATTTGTCTCCTAAAGAAGTTAACAGTACTTACGCATCTGACAATTTTTCAAAAAGCTATGAAAATGCCATTCATATAACGATGCTGGGGAGTTGTCTATTATGCCTTGCATTCTAAGAGCTTCTTGTTTTGTATGCTGCACTTTTTGTCAAACCTAGTGACTTGCCTGATTCTTTTCTTTGTAGCTCTGAAATAACCATTGTTGTGTTGGAACTGACCTGAAGGCAATGGGTTTGGTGTTTTGGTTTTTGGTGCAATTCTTAAAGAGCCCTGGTGACTCAGCGGTTAAGTGCTCACTTGCTAAACAAAAGGTGCAGTTCAAACCCACCAAGTGCTCTGCAGGATAAAGATCTGGCAATCTGCTTCCATAAAGATTTACAGCCTTGGAAACCATATGGGGCAGTTTACTCTGTCCTATAAGTTACTATGAGTGTGAACCGACTTGACGGCGATGGGTTAACAGGTGCAATTCTTATTAAATGAAATGCCTATTAAGTTATCAATCCATCACTTGGACTAAGTGAGGGGAAAAGTTTAATTATTTTTCAATATTTATTTATGGCACTAAACAATCTGCAGTACTCTAGTCTTTAGGTAAAGAAAACTATATGTTTATGACATTTTTTATGGAAGAAATTCTTTGAAAAGCAGTCTATCTATACGAAGCAGCCATATTTTATAATGAAGATTATTAGTTGTTTTAATTTTAGGTGCAGGATGGTGTAGTGAGAAAGACCAGAAGTTTTCAGCTTATATGATAAAACTTGTAGTTACATTCCAAAGTTATGATCTTCTCGTCTCAGAAAGTTTTGCACCTGTACTTTATGCAAGATGCGTCGTGCCTTATTTGTGGTAAGCCTGCAGGCCTTTGTGACTTACCAGACTGATAGCTGCTTACTTTCAGGAAACCACACTCTGGTTTCTTGATGTCTCCCATGTTCTCCCTGAGTATCATTAATCTTTGATTACTGAACTCTAGCTCCGATAATTCACAAAACTTGACTCACAGAATATGCTGTCTTGTTAAAAAAAAAAAAAATCAAAACAAATAAGCAAAACCCTTCAGCCAATTTAGTTCAACAAATAATTAAATTCCTACCAGGAGCAAAGTAAGTACTGTGAGATATACAAAATAAATGATCCATATTCTCTGCTATTAAGCTGCTTAATATATGGGGAAAGATATGTACCCAAATCGCCACATTAAAACACTGCTGCACTCTTCTTTACTAAAAAAAAAAAAAAAGATGAGTACTTTTATAAAAGATTCACAGTTTTCTTCTTACTCTTCTGAGTATTCTCCGCTCAGGTAACTTCTGATTCCAGATTTGTGTGCTCAACTGCATATTCAACATTTCTACGTGAATGTCTTAAAGGAGCTTCAAACTCAACATGCCTAATATTAAACTCAAAATTATTTGTCCTACATTTGGGTCTTCATCTAGGGTCCCCTACTTGAATGAATAGTAGCCCAGCAGTGCAAGTCTGAATGAAGCCTAAGAGTCATTCTAAATGTCCTCACCTCCTTCATCCTCTTTGGTTTACCTTTGCTGGTTTGTTCCTTCTGAGTTTATGTGTTAGAACTCCTCAGGGGCTTATTTGTAGGCCATCTTCTCTTCTTACTTTATATTCTTTCCTGATGGAGATTTCATCTAATGATTTAATTGAGGGAAGTGGTAGTTCAGTAGCATAATTTTCACCTTCCATATGGGAGAACCAGGCTGGATTCCCAGCCAATGCACCTTAAGTGCAACCACCGCTAGTCTGTCATTAGAGGCTTGCGTGTTGTTACGATGCTGAACAGTGGAACTTCCAGACTAAGTCAGACTAGGAAGAAAGACCTGGTAATCTACTTCTGAAACTCAGCCAGTGAAGACCCTATGCGTAACAACAGTCCAATTCCATTGTGCATGGATTTGCCATGAGTCAGGGGCCGACTTGGCAGCAGCTAATAACAATGATGATTTAATTAATGCTTATATGGTTTATATGCTGAAGCCTCAATTTTTAATCACACCTTGGCTAACAGAAAATTAGTGAAATATTTTTCATCTTTCAGAAAAAAATTCTGTAGTTTTAATTTGATTTTCCCATTTTTAAATAAAAAAGTTTTTTTTTCTAACTTCACTTGCTTATTAGCCTTTTGTTCAATAAACTTGTTAAACACATATATTCCAAGCATTAGCTTCTCACAAAAACTCTTTAGAATAGGTGCCATTAGGCTTTAGAGGTCAAGTGACTTCTTGAGAGTCAGACAACCAACAAGGATTTGAACCAGGAATCTTCTGACTACAAATTCTGAGCTTTTTCCAATAAACTTAGATTCTAATTCATGGCAGTCCCGCGTGTGAGAGTACAACTGTATTCCATAAAGCTTTTAATGGCTCGAATTTTTAGAAGGAGGTTACCAGGCCTTTCTTCCAAAGCACCTCTGAGTGGACTTGGACCTATAACCTTTTGGTTAGCAGTTGAGTATGCTAACCATTTGCACCCCCCCAGGACTCTGTAGTTTACCAGAAAATGCCTTTTTTGAAAATGCACTTTGCTACAGGTAACTTACATCTATACTTCTTGTCCTCGCCCCCTCATATCAGGTAATCAAACCCCAAAATCTCTTAGTGCAAAGGAACTGAGCCAGGTATTAAAAATAAAGAAGAAAGCAAAATCTTTAAACAAACTCATTATAAGATACAATACCTAATTCTCCTTAAGAAATTCACTTAAAAAAATTGCGAACTGAGGTAAGTCCGTAATTAATTGACCTTTTCCTCTCATCTTTCCGCAAAGGAACAAACGAATAAAATGATAATAAGAAACAGAGAATGGAAAGGGGGGGATGGGTGAGAAAAACTGAGAATCTAGGTTCAGGAGAGATATAAGTTATCACGATTACTAAGACTGAACTTCAGGTTCGGCTATGCTCTCTCGGGGAGTCAAAGCAAAAGGAGGGGCACTGTCAAATGAGTAATTCTCACTTCCTTTAGGTGTCTGCTCAAATATCACCTCTGTGAGCCCTTCTATTACCACCTAATTTAAAATAGCAGCCCCATCCCACACCCATTATCCCCCTTCCCTGCTTTTATTTTTCTCCATAGCACTGATGTACTTGTTCATTTATTCATTGTTCCTTTCTCCCTACTACTGATAGTAATGCAAAATAATTCTTATCTACAGACCTGCAAGACTCATGAAGGGAGAGATTTATGTTCGTTTGTATACCTGGTACCTAGAACAGTGCCTGGAAAATAGGAGCTGAATATATTTTTTGAATGAATGGATTAAAAAGCTATCTGGTAACTATATGCTAGCCAGAAAGATAAGAAACAAACAAATAATAAGTACAAAAAAAGTCTGTAATATAATGACTACAATCAGTTATTAAAGCAATTGACATTCAGTATGATGTAAGTGGAGAAAGAAAATACCTTCATTACATAGACAGGTTGTCAGCGCAACTAGTGTCTTAAAACAGCCAAGTACAGAGTACCCAAGGACATTGATAACCAAACAACTAATCATTTAAATTTCAAGGGAAAAATATTATCATCTAGAAATGGTAGAGTCATTATGCATTTTTTAAATTATATTACTGTTAAATAAATTCTACATAGCAAATAACAAAGGAAGAAGTTCGGTACTTTAATTTTTTTCTTCACAAATTTATTCTCAAGTGTTTTACATCGGGTAATTTTATTGCTGTCAGTGATGGTCATGCTAAATGGTTAATTCTCTATGAAGAAATCATTCATGCTTGCCCTGCTTTAAATTTAAAAGCTTAAACTACATCTGTTTCACTCCTGTGAAACTCTTCAGTAGACAACCCAAAAGTTGTCTCTGAAACCAATGACCACTCAACACATGGAAAAATATGCTAGGATCACATGAACAACCAACTGGGATTTGTATGCTAAATAAAAACTTGACATAGATATGGAATCCCTGGAGCAGCAATCTTGTTCTCATCAAAATTTGTTTTTCAGCAGTCATATTAGCATCAGGTTAATTTTAGTTATATACCTCAACAGAAAGAACTAAGAAAAGGAAATCAAGCCATGCTTTTTTACATGTGTATAAACTATGCATTTTTACATGTACACTAAATGTATGCATTCAGTATTTCCATGGGAGAAGATCAGAACAGAATTAATATTTTCTAGAGCACAACACTGTAAAGGGAGAGATGAGGTACCCTCAATATCCTCATTCAGTATAAGCAAAAAAGATAACTGAGTATCTCCAATGAAAAACTATGCATTATTTAGAACACTGTTTAGTCTTCATGACCTTCGAGCTGCTCTACAAATCTGTAAATTATAGATAGCTAGCAATGCAAACTAATTCTTACAGATAGACATGTAAACAAATTCTGTTCCAGTGGCAGTTAAATTCACCTCCCTCCCCATCACAGAAAAATCCAGTTTCATGTCTATTTGTAAATTCATCTCAACATTTTCTTTACTCTCTCTCTCTGTACATATATTTGGTTCTTTGATTTCTCCTTTGAACATGTGTAACATTTACCTGGTTCCTTCATTAATAGTGAGATAAACAATATCTTTAACGTTCACTTTATATTTAATGAGAGCCATGATTTTACCCGCCCCCCCGCCTCCTTTTTTTAAAAGTATCCTTTAGCATGGCCATTATTGAAATGGCTGGTCTGAATTTTAACTTAAGCTAGCTCTGGGCTTCATTTACTATCTTTTCTATGTTCAGTTCAGGAAAAAAAAAAAAAACAAAAACGCAAATTTAGATCAAGCACATTAATTAATACCAGGTAACATTCTAAGTTCCTATGTTTGTTAGCCTTTCATCTTCCTTATATTGCAGTGGTTTTTAAATACAGCATAAAAGTAATCTAATCTTTGTCTAAATTCTTACAAACCTTACGGTGGTCTTTAGCTCAGTGCACAACGAACACCACCAGTTTCTTTTCTGTTGATTCTAACAAGACAGTATGCTCCTACTATACACAATGACCAAGTTTTTCCCTCCTCAAAGCTCATTTTTGTCGTGGTAATTTCTCCTGGTAAGCCATATTGCTTCAGCAAAGATATAAATTGAGATTTTTACCAGCAGTGTCTTTTTAGAGAGGAGTTTCGATAGAAGCTCAGAGAAGTTTTATACTAGCTCAGAGATGCCGAAATAATTTCCTGAAGCACTTGCCATATGATGTGATCTCTGCTCTCATGGAGGTTATGTTGTGTGTGTGTGTGTGTGTGTGTGTGTGTGTGGGGTGGGGTGGGGAAGAGAATGGGAGAGGAATGGAGAACAGAAAACAAACATGTTAACAAACGAATAAATGAGGTGATTTCAAATAGTGATATAAGGTATGGAAAAGAAAAGAGGGTAATGGAATAGAAGAAGACAGGGTGGGGTTGTTCCTTCTATAAAGCAGTCAGAGTTGAGATCTTTGAGAAGGTAACAGTTAAGGCAATGACATAAAGATCTGCCAAGGAAAGGTCTGGAGGAAGGAGTTCCAGGCTGAGGTCCTGAGATAGAAATAAGCTGGCTGTGTTAGTGCAGTGATTTGCACTGTGACCCACAATAAGAGATATATTTTATATCCCAACCCAGTACATACAAACTAAAGTTCCACAAAATGGCACTCATACTATGTGGGATCACTCTGACAATTTCTATTCTATCCTGTCCTATCCTAACCTATCCACAATCCACTAAATTGATTTCATGGCCCAACACTGGCTTGGTGGTTAAGAGCTTGGGCTTTAAGCATAGAGTTGAAGCTCAACTCTGCAACTTACTAGCTGTGATACTTTCAGTATGTTATTTTACCTCCCTGTGCTGCAGTTTTTTCATCTTTAACGTAGGAGTAATAATAGTATGTACTTCGTGAATTTGACTGATACCAGATTGCCCACCAGAAGCACTGCACCAATTTATACTCCTAACTTTGTTGTTGTTGTTGTTAGGTTCCTTGAGTCAGTTCTGACTCATAGTGCCCTATGGTGCGACAGAATGAATCACTGCCCGATCCACTGCCATCCTCATAATCGTTGCTGTGTGTGAGCTAATTGTTGCAGCCACTGTGTCAATTCAACTTGTCGAGGGTATTCCTCTTTTTCACCAACCCTCTACCTTATCAAGCATGATGTCCTTCTCCAGGGACTTGTCCCTTCTGATAACTTGTCCAAAGTACGCAAGAAGAAGTCTTGCCATCCTCGCTTTCAAGGAATACTCTGGCTGTACTTCTTCCAAGACAGAATTGTTTGTTCTTCTGGCAGTCCATGGTATATTCAATATTCTTTGCCAACACTATAATTCATAATTCATTAACAACCTGTGATATGCAGATGACATAACCTTGCTTGCTGAAAGCGAAGAGGACTCGAAGCACTTACTGATAAAGATCAAAGACTACAGCCTTCAGTATGGATTACACCTCAACATAAAAAAACCAAAAATCCTCACAACTGGACCAATAAGCAACATCATGATAAAAGTAGAAAAGACTGAAGTTGTCAAGGATTACATTTTACTCGGATCCACAATCAATGCCCTTGGAAACGGCAGTCAAGAAATCAAATGACATATCACAGCGGGCCAATCTGCTGCAAAAGACTTCTTTAAAGTGTTAAAAAGCAAAGATGTGACTTTGAGGACTAAGGTGCGCCCAACCCAAGCCATGATATTTTCAGTAACCCCAAATGCATGTGAAAGCTGGACAATGAATAAGGAAGACCTACGAAGAATTGATACCTTTGAATAATGGTGTTGGCAAAGAATACTGAATATACTATGGACTATCAGAAGAACAAACAAATCTGTTTTGGAAGAAGTACAGTCAGAATGCTCCCTAGAAAGGAGGATGGCAAGACTTTATCTCATGTACTTTGGACATGTTACAAGGCAGGAGCAGCCCCCTGAGAAGGACATCATGCTTGGTAAAGTAGAAGGTCAGCAGAAAAGAGGAAGACCCTCAATGAGACAGACTGACGCAGTGACTGCAACAATGGGTTCAAACATAGCAATGACTGTGATGGCCCAGGACTGGGCAGTGTTTCGTTCTGTTGTACATAGGGTCACTATGAGTCATGTTATAGGTTGAACTGTGTCCCACAAAAATGTGTGCCAACTTGGCTAGGCCATGATTTCCAGCACTGTGGCTTTGTCCTGCATTTTGTGATCTGATGTAGTTATCCTATGTGTTGTAAATCCTAACCTCTATGATGTTAACAAAGCAGGACTCAACCTACATGATTAGGTTGTATCTTGAGTCAATCTCTTTTGAGATATAAAAGAGAGAAGCCAGCAGAGAGAGAGGGACCTCCTCTCACCAGAAAGAAGAGTCAGGAGCACAGCATGTCCTCTGGACCCTGGGTCCCTGCGCTGAGAAACTCCTACACCCAGGGGCCATTGATAACAAGGACCTTCCTCTAGAGCTGACAGAGAAATCATTCTTCTGGAGCTGTCGCCCTGAATTTGGACTTCTAGCCTCCTAAACTGTGAGAGAATACATTTCTGCTTGTTAAAGCCATCCACTTGTGCTGTTTCTGTTATAGCAACACTAGACAACTGAGACAAGTTGGAGCCCACTTGACAGCACCTAACAAGAACAAAATGTAACTTGGCTGCAATTTTCACTTCCTGCAAAATATACAAAAATTGTATGTCATATATATAAATTTACTAACTATATAAAGCTTTACCTAACTGCAACATTGTAGAATTATATGACTTATAACTTGCTTATCATTTACAACTAAATGCAAAGTTATAGCATTGTCTTGAACACTTGACTCCCACTAAATTATGCAGAGCCAATAAAGGAAGAAAAAGCTTTTTGGGTGGATAGATAAAATCAAATGTGACTACCAACTAGTTCATGAATTAATTTTGAAATGGCTATAAATTGAAAAATACTAAAATTTGTTTTCATTTTAATCAGTAATGATCATTATTTAAAAAACCATAAATTACAACTGCAAACATACACAGCCCTTCTCCCCTCCCCAAGTATTTAAAGAGATACACACAACTTCAGGGCTATCTAGCAAATATATTAAAACATTTGTCTAGTGTAGGGGAAGGAAATGGGTATATGAAGAAAAAAATAAATAAGAGAAGTGCTTTGTCTGAACTAATGATAGATAAGAGTAGGCCATAAAGTGAAAAATATGATTAAACTGCAGGTTAAAAAAATGCTCTATTTGTACTTTTCCTAAAATCTACTTTAAAAAAATTAAGTCTCTGGTGACATTATCAAGTTGCATATGCAGGATTACCCTGGTGGCGTAGTGGTTAAGTGCCACAGCTCCTAACCAAGAGGTCAGCAGTTGGAATCCGCCAGTTGCTCCTTGGAAACTGTATCGGGCAGTTCAACTCTGTCCTATAGGTTCGCTATGAGTCTTAATCGACTTGACGGCACTGGGTTTGGTTTTTTTTGTTTATGCAGGATAGTTTGCTAGATGGTACTACAAGTAGCCGGAAAAGCTTATCTATTGAAAGTAGCCAAAATCAAACATCTTTCCCTTAAAAATGACTTTCCCTCTCAATTCTCAACTTATGCCAGTGACAATTTCACTTTTGCTATGTGTTCACCTCCGAAAACTATAGAAGAGGAAACATTAATTCAAGCACAGTCATGGATTTGCGATTCACAAGACATTAAACTTCAATTTCTTGTCCCCGCAGATAGGGTGTATACATGCAAGTAAAATTTTGATCAGGAGAATAAAAAATAAAAATCAATTTTTTTGATTAGTTGGAGAGGAAATGTAAAAAAATCTCAAACACATATTAGAAACAAAGCTATCAAAGGAAATACAGTGAAAAGCACAAATGGAAATTTGTTTAATTTTTTTAAACATTATGTTTAGATATTAAATATTAATAATAAATTTATTTTTCATTGTCCATGAAGTTCAAAACATTTGCACCATGCTTTCTTTTTGATCAGAACTCTGATAAGCTACAGTTGTTGCCATAAGAAAACAGCAACAACAAAAGTCAACCATTTCCTCTTTCCATGCCAAGAAAAGGCACAGTTAAGAATGAGACTAAATGAAAAAAGCAAAACAACCCCCCACCACTGGATATGGGGGAAAAAAATTAGATCAGAAGCTAGAATGTATCTTTTGCATCAAGTCCGTTGGAAATTGAGTTTCTCTGCTCAAATGAAACTTCTCTTAGAATGTCTTATCAATTCCTTTAAGCACTCCCCCATCCCCCACACATAAAAAAATACACATGCTTAATGAGTCAAAACACAACTAGTAGGGACCCTTAAGGTTTTTGAAGACATGTGGCTGCTACTACAAGATAAGACTGTAACTCCAGAGACTAGCAAAACTGAAGGTACTGTGGCTAAGGCTCAGGAAGATGGGGATAGAGATACAGAGTTTCCACTTCTGTCTCTCATGGCAAGGCTGATGTCATGGTACTTTTAGTTTTTTCCCTCTAACCTTAATTCTTTTTTTTTTTAATATACCACTTCTTTTGAATAGAAAATTGAGAATAACGTCTACAAAGGCAGGTAGGCACTCTTTTTCCTACTAACGGTTAATGACCATAAGAGAAAAACAAAACAAAAAAACTGAATACACAAAAAGCAATATAATTTAGGTTGGGAATTCACCTTTGTCTTAGATAAATATAAAACACTTAATTTACCCGATGTTTAGATTATGAACTGTTAATACTTCATTCAATAAATAAATAATATTCAGTAAATCTGAAACCTACCTGTACTAAAAACATAGTTCTATAATGTGGTTAGTTGAGAGGAAAAAGCAGAAGGGAGTAAGAGAAAAAGATGACAAAGAGAGAAGGTGAGGGAGGAACAAGTAGCTAGTATTTATTGTGCTATGCATTTTATATACTTATATACTTCACTGAATCCTCATAAGAACTTTAAGAGGGGAGTAGTCTTATATCCATTACAAAGACGAAATTGAGTTTCTGAGGGATTAAGTAATTAAGATCACAGGGCTAATAACGTAAATTCAGGACTCAAACTTAGAATTGCCATATTCCAAAACTTTTCATTTTTCTATAATGCTCAGCTTCTGAAAAGGAGAGAAAAATGGAAAGTGGGGAGGGGATGGATGGAGAAGTGGTGAAGATAAAAGAATAAAAGAAAATGGAGTAATGAGACAGACAAAAGGAAGCAATAGAAAGGAGATTAGTAGCAAAGAGGGACAGAAAAGGAATGGGAGAGGGAGAGTGAAATAGAGAAAGTCACAAATGAGGAGTTGTTGAAGAAGTGACACAGAAAAGATCTGTTGGGAATTACCTGTTTGGAATGTATGCATCATGAAAATAAACATTTTTTAACCTATCCATTGGAGTATCTATTAGCAGAGTAATTATCTTGACAACTCAAATCACTGTAACCCTTATATATTCAGATCAGGGTTTCTCAACTTTGTTGCTATTGACATTTTGAATTGGATAATTCATTGTTGTGGAAGACTGCTCTGTGCATTTCTAAGATGTTTGGCTGCATCCCTGGCCTCTCTGCCCATCAGGAAGACCTCTGCCATCTTGATTATAAAAATATCTCCAGACTCTTCCAAATGTCACCTGGGGGGCAAAATTGCTCCCAGCTGAGAAGCACTGATTTAGAGATTCCACTCCTGATAATGATAAAAAAAAAAAAAAAGAACAAAAAATGCTTACCATAGTCAAAATTATCCTCCTAGTTATTCTAGTAACTGGAGTATCTTTAGGAACAAAATGAGATTAAGTTGAGGGCTGAATTCACCTAAACTCAAGTATAGGATTGCCTGCAACCTGCTTTTAAAAAGGAGGTGGATTTAAATGAATATCTTTTGTCAAAGTCTCTGTTCTCACATCATGTGGGAGGGTTCTTTGTATATATGGAACGAACACTGGTTTGGGAGTTGGGAGACTTGGATTCTGGCCTGCTGTAGTACTAGTTAGTTGCAGGTTGTAGTACAAATCATTTGGCCTGGGGGAAAAGTGTTGGCTTCCTCGTGCCTTACGAAGCGTTCAAATATACACTTTTGGGGAAACAGGTGAATAACTTCCTTGTATATATTACTGATACTAGGTTAAACAACAAGTATGGTGAATACAGTGAATTGGCTTGCTTATCCTCTATTCCCTTGCCAATCTAAGTGTAGTTCATGGGCACAGTATCCGTATCACTCAGAGGCTGGTTAGAGATGTAAAATCCCAGGCCCAACCTCAGACCAACTGAATCAGAATCTGCATTTAACAAGATGCTGAGATGACTGGTACGCGCATTAAAGTTGACAAGCACAGTTCTATTCCACTTATAGCCTAGGGTACATCTCTAACTGCAGAGGCTGGAAAACTTAAAAATTACATTTCTCACAATTCTTTTCAGTTAGGAGTCTAGTTGAAAAATAAGTTGGACTGTTTGATCACAGGTAATACTTATATGCATAATATGTGCTGGCAATTGCTCTAAACACCTTACGTATATCATTAACTCATGTAATCCTCCCAACAGTTTTATGAAATTGATACAATTATTATTCCTATTATACAGATGAAGAAACTGAAGCTCAGAGAGGTTAATGAACCTGCCCATTTACAGTTAGTGAATGTCAGAGTCAGGATTTAAACTTAGGAATTCTGAATCTAGAATCTGCGCTGTTAATCATCTGTCTAATGATAGATCAAAAAGTAAGCATAGAACCCTCCGTCCCTCCTGTTTCTTTTTCCAAGCTCACCTCACGGAACATACTTATGTAAATGCTTTTATAGAGGTTCTTTCACTTATTTACTTAACAAATATCTATGAGCTAGGTATTGTTCTGAAAGTTCCAGGCATTATAAAAGGTATGAATTATGAAATGAAGCATTACCATTTGAAAGTAAGCAAAATTATTCTTATCTATAGACCAAAACCACCAAACCCATTGCCGTTGAGTAGATTCTGCCTCATAGGGACCCTAGACAACACAGTAAAACTACCCTATAGGGTTTCGAAGGTGCGTCTGATGGATTTGAACTGCCAACCTTTGGGTTAGCAGCTATAGCTCTTAACCACTGGTACCATCAGAGTTTCTATCTATAGACAGGATGATTATTTACAAGAATATGCAAAAGAATTAAGTCTAAGAGGTATTAATGTTAAAATTAATAAAATAATTCAGAAAGGTAGCCGGTTAAAAACTACATGTATAAAACCCAATAGCAAGAAATCAACAAGAGGAAAACATGATGTGAGGGGGAAAAAAAGAAATCCCTTCTACAATACTAACAAAGGTATAAAAGTTTAATATAGACCTTAGTATATATAACTACCACAAACCATAAAACCAAACCCATCACTGTCAAGTCGATTCCAACTCATAGTGACCCTACGGGAAAAGAGTAAAACTGTCTCATAGAGTTTCCTAGGAACAGCTGATGGATTCACCTGCCAACCTTTTGGTTAGTAGCTGAGGTCTTAATCACTGTGCCACCAGGGTTATAACTACAATAAAGTATCATGAAGCAAGGGAGAACATGGATTATTCAATGATTAGAAAAAAAAAAAAATTAGCTCCCAATTTCATACAATCCAACAAATCATTCAAAAGAGATTAACACATAAGATTGAAAAAGAAAAGCATAAAAACACATATACAAGAAAATATAGGTAGATATTTGACTGTAGGATTAGAAAGACTTTTCTAAACAAACATATAAGTATGTGTAGGTACATGTGTGTGTTTTGTGGGTGTATGAAATTACCAAAAAAAGAAATTCCATTGGCAAATAAAAAGTTAAAGCATTTCTTGGCAAATGTTTTATTACCTATATATTTACCACATAAAAATAAATAATTTCTAAATAAAAAATATCACAAACAAAATAATAATGTAAATAGCAAATGGAAACATTTAAAATCAATTTGAAATAAGGGATTAATGTCTTTATAATTTAATATTCTTTCAAATTATTAAGAAAAACATTAATATGCTAAAAATGGTCAAAGAGCTGATTAAAAAGAAATACAAATGCCCAATAAATATACGAATGGTTTAGTAAACTTCTCTAGCAATATCTTATAATAACAAGACATAATTTTTTCTACTAAACTGGCAAAGATTAACCTATAATTATACTGTTCAAAGTTGGCATGGCTGGTTTCCAATCAGCACTCTTACACATCAGTGCTGCAAGTGTATACTGATAAAACCTTTCTTAAATGCAATTCTTTAGGATTTTCAAGAGGCCTCTTGAAGACCTAGTTCTTCCACTTCTAGGACTCTATTCCAAGGTAGGACTGTGGACAAAGATTTACAAGTAAAGATTTTCATTACATTATTTATAAAAGAAAGTTGGAAACAACTTACATGTGCAGTGTTAGGGGACTGGACCGTTAGGCAGCCCTAAAAATAGTTTTTATAAAGAATTTTTGGTAGCAAAGAGAAAATCAACAATATGTTAGGAGATAAAACAAAATGCTAAATTCTATTTGTGTTAAATATGTCAAAAGTATAAATGTACACATCTATATACACACACACACAGGGATAGATATATGAATATAGTAATATCATATATTTGATACCAACATATTACCTGGAATGGGATTTCAAATGCTACTGTTTTCTTCTTTACATCTTTCTCAATTTCTTTATTTTCCAAAGTATGTATTAATTTTATAATAATAAAGAACTTAAAGCCAAAGTCAACCTAAGGATAATGGGGACCTCCCAAACTCTAGGTAAGTAGGGCCATCTTAAGTTACCCAGGTTGTGAACTGTACGCTATGCCACACCTAAGCAGGTGCCATTCCATTATAGTCATATAGTAACAGGACTGGTATTTAGTCTCCCAGCTGGTCAGTAGGGCAGAGAATCTCTTACATAAAGCCACAATGGCTCTCCCAGTCCTGGACACAATGGGATCACCTCTCATACACATGATTATCAACATGCATGTGGGATAGTTATGCCTTGCTCCTTGGGTGTTCCCTACAGTTGCTTTTCTCCCTGCTCATCTCTCTTAAAGGCCCGACTTCAAACCAGAAATGGTTCTTTAATCTAGTGGGTTTGACCCTTCCTTCCCTAGGCTACTTGATTTTAACCAGGCCTCCTTCATCAATCATCCTACCTGGAAAGAAGGACAGAGGAACTTGTTTTCTCTTAGATGGAGTAGTATGGCTATAATACTTTAGTTATTAATAAAATACCTCTATTAATATCAATATTTCAGTATTATATGAAATAAATACTAAAAAATGGATACATTTTGATAAGGCATTCTAAGCTAATGCAAGAGCCTTCCAGGTTGAGGGAAGGACAGGAATCTTTCAGACGGGGATGGAAATCAGTGATAACGCAAGGATGTATGTACGGAAGCGTTTAGCTTGGGGAAAAGCCCAGGCAGAAACCTCCTTAATCAACATATGGGGCAGGGAAAAAACTCTCTGTGATGGAAACTGAAAGAGAAAGGGGTTTAATACAAATAAAATAAAATGTTTACAAAATCATTGAAAGAGCTAGAGGGGCAAAAGCTCCCGGAGTTACTGAGTTCAAGAGCACACCACCATAGCCCTGATCAAGATGTGAAGAGGCCTCTGCTGCTGCCACAAGTCCCTCTCCACATCCACCAGGCTACTAAGGTTCTGGAACACCGAATGAGAATATTAAGCAGAAAGAACAGCAGGAAGATGGCCTCTGTCTCATTTCCAGCTAATTAGTTTTGGTTCTGTTTCTGTTTATCTTGTTTCTATGGGAAATTTTACTCTAAGTTCTAAATAACCAACCTACAAACCAATTTTTCAAAAATAATCCATTTGTATCCATTGTAATTTGGAATCTCTATGTCCTTAAAATAATCAACAAAACAAACAAGTGAACAACCCCCGCAGCCCCATCAACCTTAGGAAAAAACTAAATGACTCCTTGGCCTATGTTTGATAGTTGTTAATTTCATTTACCTTTTCCTCAAATATTTTTATACCCATAAAGTTATCTATGAGTCGGAATCGACTCGACGGCAGTGGGTTTGGTTTTGGTTTTTGGAAAGTTATCTCAATCATCATTGCAAGGCAGTATACAAAAATTAAAAATTTCACTTGCAGGACCCAGAAAAAAGGCTACAAAAGAAATCTTTGTGATAGCATCCCCAAGAGCTGATTTATCATGAAAATTTGCTTCTTACACCAATGGGTTGGGTTGGACCAAATTTTTGCTTGTTTTTGGCTTATTCATAAGAAGTTCTTTGGTGCTGATGTAAGAAGAAATATAGCATATCTAATTAAAACATAAATTTTAATTATTGTGGATGTAAGCTTAAAACCCAAAACCAAAAAAAAAAGCTTAGAGTACATAAATAGGTCATGAAATAAAGTAAAAGCAATAACATTTTCAAAAGAGAACAGGAAAATGAATTTTCACAACACACAATGAAAGAGAAAGAAGTGGGTATGCAAATTGATATCTTTTTTAATAGCATACATGTTTCCTTCTTTTTCGTTTTGTTCTTTTTCTTTGTATGAAACAATTTTGGAAGTCCAGAGCTATTGATGGTACAAAATCCACAGAAGTTTAAATGAAGTATTTTACCTGATTCCTGTGATGGTTAATATTATGCGCCCACTTGGCTAGGCCATGATTCTCAGTATTATGTAAGTATCCTCCATTTTGTGATCTAAGAGGCGTTTCCTTGGGGGTGTGGCCTGCATCCAATATCTATGGATCTCTCCCAGTCTTTTTCACTCTCTCTCTGCCTTGATCCCACATCTGACTCATTATCATCTGACCTCCAGTTCTTGGGATGTGAGCCAGCAGCCTGTCGCCTGACAAGCAGATTTTGGGATTTGCCAGCTCCTGCAGCTCCGTGAGCCAGCAGCCTGCCATCCAACCTGCTGATTTTGAGTTCGTCAGCCCTGCAACCATGTGAGTCAGGAGAAAACTCCAGCCTGACCCAGGGATTTGGGATTTGCCAGCCATCACAACTGTGTGAGCCATTTCCTTGAAATAACTCTCTCTCTCTCTACATATATATACATATATATGGAGCCCTGGTGGCGCAGTGATTAAATGCTCAGCTGCTTACCTAAATGTCAGCAGCTGGAATCCACCAGCTACTCCTTGGAAACCCTACCAGGCAGTTCTACTCTGTCCTACAGGGTGGCTATGAGTCAATATTGACTCTACGGCAATGGGTTTACACACACACACACACACACACACGTATGTGAAGCCTAAGACAACCCCTCACAATCATTTGAAAATTTACTTTGGAAACTTCACCCCCCTCTCCCAGGTGAGTTCCTGTGGGGTGTTTTCTTCACTTTTCCAGTTGAGCAAGCAAGGTAAAAGGAAACCAAGTCCTTTAACTACTGAGTCATGGTACAGTTAACACAGGAAAACCACCAGGAAGGGAATCAGAAAGATCTCCTAGCTACCAATTATTTGCTTCAGTCACCATCTCTTAAATTATCACATGGATGAAAAATTCACTCCTTCAGTTTCCTAAGTAACATAATTATATGTTGAAATTATATTATTGAAATAATAGAAGTTATGCTTTATCTGTTAATGCATTTAGCGATGAGACTCAAGGTTGTGAAATGTGACAAAAAGGGCAAACGGAGAAAGAAGGATGATGAGAGGAGACAGGTATCAACTGATTATCCCAGCAGTACAGGCTCTAGTAAAGGCAAATAATCATTTGAATTACTCCTCCTTAATGCATTATGAAGGCTGACTTATCTCAGGAATTTTTGAAGGTCTAATTACTGTATTTGCTGGTGAAAATTCATCCCACATGTAACTCAATTTCTCCTGCCCACGCGCTTCACTTTCTTTCATTAAACTTCTTGCCTGATATTGTACACATTTAATGTGTTGGAATGCCCACTGTCACACTTTACTTAGTGAGATCAAATTCAGGGAATTTCAAAAATTAGTCAGCTTCTCTTTTCCCTTAGCATGGCTGGTCTCTTATACTCTTTCCCTTTGATAATTTCTCGCAAACGTTTCCACCTTTTAACTCAAATTTAGATCTCCTTTCTTTCCACCATGTGAAGACCTTGCTCAGAGAGTCTCTGTCTGTTGTAACACTCGCTCCTACACATGCCTTCAGGCACCGACTGCACCGTCTAGAGAAAGGCACCCACACCTTACAGACACGCTATTTATCCACTCCCGCAGGTCTGGGTGTGTGTTCAGAAACGCAAGATGGAGGGCGAGGGGAGCAGCACGTCCCCTAAAACACGGCACAGGGATACGGATTTGAACCTGAAGTTTTATATGTAAGGTTTTCCCGTAGGTGACCGTTATGGGGGGGCATTTCCACAGAGCCTGGAACGCCGACCCGAGCGAGAATCGCCTGCCCGACGGCGTAGCAGGGCCGTCTGTCACCGCGAGCTGCCGGACCCGGGGCGGAACTTCCCTTCGCACGCGCGCCACCTGCAGCCCGGCCCGGACGCGCCGTCTAATCGCTCCTCCGGGCGGCTTCCCCGAGCGCCGCGGCGACAAGCGCCCCAAGAGGGGCAGAGCCGAGGCGCGGCCGGCCAGCCGGGCCACTTCCCTCCGCCGCCGGCTGGGGCTCCGGGCCGGGGCCGGGCCACTTGCCTCCGCCGCCCCTCCCCGGGCTCACCTGGTCGTGATCCTCCTTTGGGAGCCGCTCTTGCCGCCGCGGGCTCGCCCCGGGCTCCGGCTCGCTCCCCGCCGCCGCTCGCTTCGCCAGCGCGTTCCCGTCCTCGTCGCGTTCCCCGCCGCCGCCGCCGCCGCCTCCATCGCCGCCCCGCAGCAGCTGCCCGGCCGAACACATCCCGCTGCCAACTGCCGCCGCCGGGCACGGACGCCGGAGGGCCGAGTTGCGACGCGCGAGGCAGCGACCGCCGCCCGAGGGCCGCCCTAGGATCGGCCGCGCCCGCCGCTGACAGGCGCTCGCAGAGCCCGCCCCACCGGCCTGGGAGCCAGAAGTGCCAGCCCGGTCGGGTCCCTCCTGTCACCGGCTCACCCCGCCCGGGCCGCCGGGGCGGAGCCCACGCGGGGGCGGGGCTAGAGGGGGCGGAGCCAACAGGGCGGGGCGGGAGGTGCGCGTGAGAGAGACTGAGAAAGGACGTTTGTGTATGTAAGTGCCTGTGTGAGAGAGAAGGACACACACACACACAGTCACACTCCAGCGGGGTTCCTCTGTTGTTGCTTGGCCTTGGAATGTGTGCTTGGGTGTGCTGCTGACTGCCTGTCCTTCCAGTAGCTCTCTGTTGTTTGCAAGGAATACACATTTCTCTTTTGCTCCTTTCAGGTATCTCTCTGAAGGCCTGTGTCTTTGTGTCTGTTGAGTGCTTTTCTGGTGTGTGTTGGTTGCTGGAGGCTTAGGGGCATTTGGTGGTGTATCTGCCTTTGTGTATGGTTGTATAAAACCAAGCCAAACCAAACCGGTTGCTGTCCAGTATCTTCTGACTCATGGTGACCCTACGAGTGCGTCAGAGTAAAAGTATGCTGCATAGAGTTTTCAGCGGTTGATTTTTCAGAAGTAGCTCATCAGGCCTTTCTTCCAAGGCACCTCTGGGTGAACAAATGGGTAAATATATGTCTCTCTCAGTGGATGGTAAAGGATACAGCTAACTTATAATTCTTTTTTTCTTATTACTCCCACCCATTTTGTTAAAGAGAAATCGAGGTACCTTTAAATAAAACATCAATTTTTTCTTTATGTCTTCTCTGTGCATTGAGAAAATGATGGACTATTGTATTGATAAAGTACCGGGCTGTCCGCCAATGGTAAGTAAATATGCCTGGGTATGGAGAACAATAAGTTACTTGGAATCGTCTATTAAAATTTCATCAAGCTGAGAGAATGAGATAAAATCAGCAGTAACTCAGTTATTTTAAATATCTATTTCCTGTTTTTGGTAGTCAGGACAGTCAAAAGGACTAGAAAATATGTCTTTGGATATCACAAATTAGGAAGAAAATAAATCTGGCTTATTTTCTTTCTTAAAAGACTCTAAAGCCCTTGTTGTTGTTGGTTGCTGTATAGCCAATTCTGATTCCTGGCAATCCCAGTTGGACAGAGAACTGCTCCACAAGGTTTTCAAGGCTGCGACCTTTCGAAAGCAGATCACCAGGCCTGTCTTCCAAGTGCTTCTGGGTGGGTTTGAACCACCAACCTTTTTTAGCGTAGTAGTCAAGCACTTAACCATTTGTGCCACCCCAAAACCTTAGAGGAATGTATTTAACATTAAATATATACCATCTGCCATGGAGTCAATTCTAACTCATGGCAACCCTGTGTGTGTGAGAGTAGAACTGTGCTCTATAGAGTTTTCAGTGGCTGATATTATTTCAGAAGTAGATCACCAGGCCTTCTGAGGTGCTTCTGGGTGGACTCAAATCTCCAACCTTTCCGTTAGCAGCCAAGTGTGTGAGCTACAAATGCCACCATGGGAACCAGAAACGTTCCATGATGGCCCTTATTGTTTTCTTCAAATGACATTTTCATGCCTGAATTTTGCTTTGAGTGTTCGTAGTGTTTCTACTGAAAAATGACCTTATTATTATTTTAACTTTAGAATTATATACAGTGACAAACAGCGTCAGCCATTTATTGTCAATGCTGTGGAACTTATGGCACTTTTTTTTGCAGTTCTCTCTCTTTTGACTCGTATCTGTTGATAAGTCAAGCAGCTATGCACGCTTCAATAAGGCTAAAGAGTGAACAGAAACTCCTTGTATATGTAAGGACTCAGCAGGCACAGAATATGTAGAGGTAGGCAGGTAAAAAAGGGTAATACACAGCTTAGTTTTATTCAGCTTGGGGAAAAAGTCTTCCAGAAGTCCTTCAGTCTAGAATCTACTGTTTGGCCTATTATATGTTCAACTTCTTCTTGATTCTTTGAGAAGTGTATTCATTCATTTAGCAGGTATTTATTGAACTCCACTAAGTATTAGGCCCAGCTCTAGGTCCTTCAGAGCTCTGGTAGCACAGTGATTAAGAGCTCGGCTGCTAACCAAAAGGTCAGTGATTTGAATCCACTAGCCTCTCCTTGGAAACTGTATGGGGCAGTTCTACTCTGTCCTATAGGGTTGCTATGATTTGGAAACGACTTGTCGAGAATGGATTTTTTGGTTTCTAGGTCCTTACTCTCATGAAGCTTTCATTTTAATGCCCTTCCAATTCTAGTCTGGAGCCCTGATGGTGCAGTGGTTAAGAGCTTCAGCTGCTAACTAAAAAGACAGCAGTTCAAATCCACCAGCCGCTCCTTGGAAACCTTATGGGGCAGTGCTACTCTGTCCTATAAAGTCACTATTAGTGGGAATTGACTTGATGGCAACGGATTAATTCTAGTCTGTGTGTCGTGGAAAAGGCCAAGAACTCTCACCAAAGGGTAGCTAGAATCTTCTGGCCCCCACCTAGAACTGAATCAGACCTTTTTGTTCTTCTCAGTATTGTCTGCCTTTGATTTAACAGACAAGATTTTCTTTAAACTGTTATTCTTTTGTTCATAGAGACTTTGGTCTTTCCTGGGACCCAGAGAAACATCTCTTTTAAAGATATCTAATAACAGCATTGTACACAAAAGACATTGTTCAGATTATGTCACAGATATCACACTTTCAAGCACACCTTGTGGGAGAAGAAGGCTCTTTTACCCTCATGTATAATATGAGTAATATACACATAAAGAAATTACTTCAGTTTCCCATGGGAAATGTAGGATTGTTATTGCCTAGACAACTGTAACATGCTGGCCTCAAATTGTATGTAATTTAGTAGTAAATTTAATAGTGTGTTTACCTTCTGTTTCCTCAGATTTAGTAAATGGCAAGAAACAGATGCATGTGTAAGGTGGGGCCTGTGGAACAAATACACTCGCGTAGTTGCTGTGGGAACAAGGACTTTTAATCACTCACTTTTATGCCGTTATATCTTATTTTTAATGTGCTTCTACTCTTATTTTATTTGTACATCTTTCCGGTGAGGAAAAATGAATAAATCAGAGTGATCAGTACTTACTTAGTAGAATAACCTTAGAAAAACAAATGCAGTTATTTGTGGAAGCTATCTCAAACTTAATTTCCGCTTTGATTTTTGACACATTGTTGTTATTGTTAGTTGCTGTCAAGTTGGCCCCCAACTCATGGTAACTCCATGCACAACACCAGGCCTTTCTTCTTAGTCCATCTTAGTCTGAACGCCCCACTGAAACCTATTTAGCCTCATAGCAACATGTAAGCCTCCACTGACAGAACTGGGGCGGCTGGGAATCCAATCCAGGTTTCCCTCATAAAAGGCAAGAATTCTACCACTGCACTGTGAATGTCAGCATACTGTGGTATTACTTTATTATGTACTTCCTGTGCTTTAATTTTTTGCCTCTCATACAAGTTTTTATCAGCTATCCTCTTGTTTAGCAAAGCCTTCGGTATTGGGAATTATTTTTGAGATGTTTGAAATCTTGACTAAAATTCCAGGAAACCGTGTGGTTTCTGGACAACATATGTACATGTAAAGGAAAAGGAACTTATTAGAGAACTCGTTTCTTTTAGAGTTCCTTTGGTTTAAGGAAGCTACATGAGGGTGATGCTGAATCAATGCTCACACAGTGTTCTCTGTATTTCCCAGAAAAATGGAATCTGATTGGGAGAAGAAAGAATTTGCCCTTCCAAAAAAAAAAAAAATTTTTTTTTTTTTTGGAATTCATTTGCATCCCCTCTGTTGTATCCCCATTCTCTGGTTTGTGACTTCTTTGCATTCAGGTGCATGCTGAGTTCCCTTCTACTGTAGGGATGTAGACTGAGAGGTGTGTTTTTACTTAAAGGGGGAAGAAAAAAAATTAGAGGAAGGCATTCAAACCCACTTGTAGAGAAGAAAAATGGAAATGTAAACAATTATAATTTGCCACTTAATATCTGTTTTTTTTTTTTATCTGTTAGCAATTTTTTAAATGTTATTTTCTCCTTTTACATGATGTTGCTTGTGAGGATTTTTGTTTTCTTCAGGTTGAAGTGTAATCCATACTGAAGTCTGTGGTCTTTGATTTTCCTCAGTAAGTGCTTCAAGTCCTCTTCACTTTCAGCAAGCCAGGTTGTGTCATCTGCATAATGCAGGTTGTTAATGAGTCTTCCTCCAATCCTGATGCCCTGTTCTTCTTCGTACAGTCCAGCTTCTCAGATTATTTGCTCAGTATACAGATTGAATAAGTATGGTGAAAGGATACAACCCTCATGCACACCTTTCCTGATCTGAAACCATGCAGTCTTCCCTTGTTTTGTTCAAACAGGTGCCTCTTGGTCTATGTACAGGTTCTGCATGAGCACAATCAAGTGTTCTGGAATTCCCTTTCTTCACAATGTTACCCATAGTTTGTTATGATCCACATTTGAATGCCTTTGCGTAGTCAATAAAACACAGGTGAACATCTTCCTGATATTCTCTGCTTTTAGCCAAGATTCATCTGACATCAACAATGATATCCCTCATTCCATGTCCTCTTCTGAATCTGGCTTGACTTTCTAGCAGTTCTCTGTGGATGTACTGCTGCAACCATTTTTTAATTATCTTCAGCAAAATTTTACTTGTGTGTGGTAATAGTGATTAGTTTCCACATTCTGTTTCATCACCTTTCTTTGAAATGGGCACAAATATGGATCTCTTCCAGTAGGTTGGCCAGGTAGCTGCCTTATAAACTTATTGGCACAGATGAGTGAGCACCTCTAGTGCTGCATCCATTTGTTGAAACATCTCAACTGGTATTCCAAAAGAATATGGAAGAAATACACAGAGTCACTGTACCAAAAAGAACCTCTTCCCCAGTCGTATTTTGAGTGCCTTCCAACCCCAGGGGCTCATCTTTCAGCACTACATCAGACAATGTTCTGTTGCTATTCATAGGTTTCCACTGGACGGTTTTTTAAGAAATAGATGGCCAGATCCTTCTTCCTATCCTGTCTTAGTTTGGAAGTTCTGCTGAAACCTGTCCAACATGGTTGACCCACCTGGTATTTGAAATACCAGTGGCATATTTCACGACACCCAGCATTACAACACCTGAGCCACCACAGTATGACAAACTGTATGATGAGTGGTGGGTCCCAGGAACTAGGCAAAAAGAGTAAGTAATACAGAGCTTAGCTTCATTCAGCTTAGGGCACACGTGTTACCAAAGCGAAATTATGTAAACATGTAGGTCAAGTGTGGAAGAATATTTTAAAAAATGCTATTTTGGATGATGAAATTATGAGTGACAAGTTTCCTTGTAAAATTAATTTTAATGTTGTAATTTAAAAATAACAATTTGAAAAGATCTTATCTGTATTCTTTGAAAATGGGATTGCTGCTTCCCAAAGTCAGGTTGGTTCAGCTTCATAGCTGAAAGTTTTCTTACCTTTTGTTGAATAATTTAGTTCTTGAATGGGTTTGGATCTTTTATTCATGCTGGTTTCAATAATTTAGAATCTTAGAGCTGGAAGGAATCTAAGAGGCAGTTTAGAGCAACCTCCCACCCATTCTAGGGATCCTGTCTATAAAATTCCTGACAGATGGTCACCCTTCTGCTTGAAGGCTTCCAACTATGGGAAACTCATTACTTCATGATGCCACCTGTTCCATTACTGGATATCTCTAATTGTTAGAAAGTTCTTTCAATCTACTGAATTGAAATCTGTCTCCTTCTCTGCCTATTGGCTCTCATTCTTTCCTGAAGTACAAGAGAACAAATTTATCTTTTTTTTTTCCTCTGATCTTTATTTTTTTAAAAAGCAATTTTTATCTTGCCTTAACCTTTTCTTATATAAGATAAACATTATTCTTTCAGCTATTCTTTAAGGATAGATATTGTAGAACTTGTGGATTGTGCCATTTGTTATTTGCACCTACTTGTTATGATAACAATACCCCGATGTTTTTAGTGATCCATCTCTTTCCCACTCTTGGTTTGTGCTTTCAGTGAAGATGCTGCTGTCGCCGGGTCTAGCTGTGGAGCACATGACCCTTACTGGGTAAATAAAATGCATTTCACCTTCTCCCCCTCCCGTATCCACATTAATTGGTTCGGAGATGGGAAAGGCCAATCAGAGCCAATAAAAACCCAATTCTGGCTGATGGAGTACTGAGTTTCAGTTTACAGTGAGGAAAAATCACATTGATTAAATATAACCTATTCATAATTCTAGCAATGTCCTTGCAAAAAAAAAAAAAGAGCTATGTATTATTTGAGTTTTATATGCAAGCATTGTATGGGGTGATTTATATGAAGGGACTGGCACAGAGAATATAAGATCTAATAGGGAATATAAAGCATTTCCATAACTAGGAATAATGTAGTGTAGAATGAGGAAAGTGTCATAAAAAAAAAAAATAAATGAAGTGCTATGTAGTTTAGAGGAGAGGGAAATTACATAGTTACCCAACTTCCTTTCCTACAGTATACATCTGAAATAGCAAATTTTGGGAAGGGGAGGCTTGCTGTTGTCAGCTGCTGCTATTACAGCTGACAAGTCAGCATCAAGAGAGGACTTAGCAATACTTTAGAAAGCAGGTGCATGAACTTAAAATGTGTAGTAGTCTGGAGATGCTCAGTATAAGGGCAAATTTTAATAGACTTTGAGGACATCAGGGAATAATACGATAATCAGTATCATAATAATTCATAGACTTTTAAAATTAGAAGTTCTCTTAGAGACCATCTAGGCTCCATATTTTACTCATGACGCTTAGAAAGGGCAAGTGACTTGCTTAAGATGGTCTGGGGGTCATCATCTGTGACTCCTTTTCCTCTTTCCCCAACCATTCCATTCTTTCCACCTCCCAACCCCATCTAATCTGTCACCTTGTCTTTCTGTCTCCATTTCTCTCAAATTTATCTTCTCCTTTCTATTTTGTTTTTCATTCCTTTGTATCAGCCCTTTGATATCTCTTGCCTGGAATTCTTCCAGGGTCTACTAATTCATCTTTCTCCTTCCATTTCTTCTGTCATTTTGGCCAATGGGTTATTGATTTTGTTAATCCTTTCAAAGAACCAGCTTTAGGTCTTGTTAACTCTTTTTATTTTATTTTGTTTTTTCATTGCACTTTAGATGAAGGTTTACAGAACAAACTAGTTTCTCAATAAACAGTTAGTACACATATTTTTTTCCCACACATATTGTTTGATGATATTGGTTAATGTCTGAGTCATCTAGTGCTGCTATAAGAGAAATACCATGAGTGGACGGCTTTAACAAAGAGAAATTTATTTCCTCACAGTAAAGTAGGCTAAAAGTCCAAATTCAAGGCATCTGTTCTAAGGGAGGGCTTTCTCTCTCTGTCAGCTCTGGAGGAAGGTTCTTGTCTTCAATCTTCCCATGGTCGAGGAGCTTCTCAGGCGCAGGGACCCTAGGTTCAAAGGACGCGCTCTGCTCCTGGTGCTGTTTCTTGGTGGTATGAGGTCACTGTGTCTTTCTGCTTCCTTCTGTCTTTTATATCTTAAGAGAGTGCCTCAAGACACAATCTAATCCTGTAGGTTGAGTTCTGCCTAACTAACAACTGCCGCACATGCCCATTCTCCCTCACTACCATCATAAAATTTACAACATATAGGAAAATCACACAATACCGGGAATCATGGCCCAGCCCAATTGATACACACAATTTGGGTGGACATAATTTAATCCATGACAGTCAACAGCCCACAACATGTCAACGCTCTCCCTTCTCAACCCTGGGTTCCCTGTTACCAGCTTTCCTGTGCCGTCTTGCCTTCTAGTACTTGCTCCTGGGCTGGTGTGCCCCTTTAGTCTCGTTTTCTTTCATGGGCCTGTCCAATCTTTGGCTGATGGGTGAACCTCAGGAGTGACTTCATTACTGAATTGAAAGGGTGCCCAGGGGCCGTATTCTCAAGGTTTCTCCAGTCTCTCTCAGGCCAGCAAGTCTGGTCTTTGTTTTTGAGTTAGAATTTTGTTCTACATTTTTCTCCAACTCTGTCCAGGACCCTCTATTGTGATCACTGTCAGAGTAACCAGTGGTGGTAGCTGGGTACCATCTAGTCATACTGGACTCAGTCTGGTGGAGGCCATGGTAGATGTGGTCCATTAGTCCTCTGGACTAATCTGTCTCTTGTATCTTTGGTTTTCTTCATTCTTCCTTGCTCCTGAAGGGGTGAGACCAGTGGAGTATGGCTGCTCACAGGCTTTCAAGACCCCAGACACTACTTACCAAAGTAGAATGTAGAATATTTTCTTTATCAACTATGTTATGCAAATTGAGCTAGATATTGTCGGAGGCCATGGTCCCCACAGCCCTCAGCCCAGCAATTTGGTCCCTCAGGGAGTTTGGATGTGTCTATGGAGCTTCCCTGACCTTGCCTTGTACAAGTTGTGCTGGCTTCCCCAGTATCGTGTACTGTCTTATCCTTCACTGAAGTTACCACTTATCTATTGTCTATTTAGTATTTTTCCATCCCTACCCCTCCCCTCCCTCAAAACAAAGATTTTTTCTTTTTGTGTGTAAACCTTTTCATGAGTTTTTACAGTAGTGATCTCATACACTATTTGTCCTTTCATGATTGACTTATTTCACTCAGCATAGTGCCCTCCAGATTCATCCATGTTATGAGATGCTTCACAGATTTATCATTGTTCTTTATCATTACATAATACTCCGTTGTGTGTGTGTACCACAGTTTGTTTTTCCATTCATCTGTTGATGGGCATCTAGGTTGTTTCCATCTTTTTGCTATTGTGAACAATGCTACAATGAACATCGGTGTGCGTATGTCTATTCGCCTGACTCTTATTTCTCTAGGACGTATTCCTAGGAGTGAGATTGAAGGATCACATGGTGTTTCTATTTCCAGCTTCCTAAGGAAGTGCCATATCATTTTCCAAAATGGTTGTGCCGTTTTGCAATCCCACCAGCAGTGCATAAGAGCTCCCATCTCCCCGCAGCCTCTCCAACATTTGTTATTTCCTGTTCTTTTGATTCATGCCAGTAATGCCAGGGTGAGATGGTATCTCATAGTGGTTTTGATTTGCATTTCTCTAATGGCTAGTGATCACGAGCGTTTCCTCAGGTGTCATGTGGCAGCTTGGATGTTTTCTTTGGTGACGTGTTTAATCATTTCCTTTGTCCATTTTTTAGTTGGATTATTTGTCCTTTTGTTGTAGAGGTGTTGGATTTTCTTGTAGATTTTAAAGAATAGACCTTTGTCTGATCCGTAATAGCCAAAGTTTTTTTTCCCAGCCTGTAGGTTCTCTTCTTCCTCTTTTGGTGAAGTCTTTTGATGAGCATAAGTGTTTAATTTTTAGAAGATCCCAGTGATCTAGCTTATCTTCTGAAGTTTTTATGTTGTTGGTTGTGGTTTGTATCCTGTTAATGCCATGTATTAGGGCCTCCCGCATTGATCCTATTTTTTCTTCTATGAACTTCATGGTTTTTGAGTTTATATTTAGGTCTTTGATCTATTTTGAATTAGTTTTTGTATATGGTGTGCAGTATGGGTCCTGTTTCATTTTTTGCAGATGGACATCCAGTTTTCCAGCATCATTGATTAAAAAGACTGTCTTTTCCCCATTTGATGGACTTAGGGCCCTTGTCAAAGATCAGGTGACCATAGGTGGATGGATTTACATCTGGATTCTCAATTCTGTTCCATTGGTAAATGTATCTGTCGTTGTACCATACCAGGGTGTTTTGACTACTGTAGCTGTATAGTAGCTTCTGAGGTCAGGTAGTGCAAGTCCTCCTATTTTATTCTTCCTCTTAAATAGTGCTTTACTTATCCGGGTTTTCTTCCCTTTCCATATAAAGTTAATAAGTTTTCCCATCTCTTTTAAGAATGTTGTTGTTATTTGGATGGGTATTTCCTTGTATTTGTAAATTGCTTTGGGTAAAATTGTCATTTTCACAATGTTGAATCTACCTATCCGTGAGCATGGTATGTTTTTCCCTTTATTTAGATCTCTTTTGGTTTCTTGCAATAGTGTTTTGTACTTTTCTTTGAATAGGTCCTTTACATCTCTGGTTAGATTTATTCCCAAGTATTTTATTTTTTTAGGGGCTATTATAAATGGTATTGTTTCCCTGATTTCGTTTTCGTTGTTCTCTTTATTGGTGCATAGGAATCCAACTGATTTTTCTATGTTTATCTTGTATCCTGCTATTCTGCTGAGTCTTTCTATTAGTTCCAGTAGTTTTCTTGTGGAGTCTTTTGGGTTTTCTATGTATAGTATCATATCATCCGCAAATAGGGAGAATTTAACTTCTTCACTACCAGTTTGGGTTCCCTTTATTTCTTTTTCTTGCCTTATTGCTCTAGCTAGAACTTCCAGCACAATGTTAAATAGGTATGGCGATAAAAGGCATCCTTGTCTTGTTCCTGTTTTCAGCCTCTCTCTATTAAGAATGATGTTAGCTGTTGGTTTTGCATAGATGCCCTTTATTATGTTAAGAAATTTCCCTTCTATACCTATTTTATTGAGAGTTTTTATCATGAATGGGTGTTGGACTTTGTCGAATGCCTTTTCTGCATTGATTGACATGGTCATGTGATTCTCTTCTTTCCTTTTATTTATGTGGTGGATTATGTTGATTGATTTTCTAATGTTGAGCCATCTTTGCATACCCGCTATGAATCCTACTTGGTCGTGGTATATTACTTTTTTGATATGGTGCTGAATTCTATTGGCTAGAATTCTGTTGAGAATTTTTGCCTCTATACTCATGAGAAATATTGGTCTGTAATTTTCTTTTTTTGTGGTGTCTTTGTCTGGTGTTGGTATCAGGGTTATGCTGGCTTCATAGAATGAATTCAGAAGTATCGCTTCCTTTTCTATGTTCCGAAGTAGTTTGAGTAGTACTGGCGTAAGCTCTTCTCTGAATGTTTGGTAGAATTCTTCTGTGAAGTCATCTGGGCCAGGGCTTTTTTTTGTTGGGAGTTTTTTTTTTTTTTAATTACCTTTCCAATCCCTTCTCTTGTTATGGGTCTGTTCAGATTTTCAACCTCATTTTGTGTTAGTTTGGATAGGTAATGTGTTTCTAGAAATTTGTCCATTTCTTCTAGGTTTTCAAATGTCTTGGAGTATAGTTTTTCATAATACTGTTATGATCCTTCTTATTTCAGTTGGGTGTGTTGTAATGACCCCCATTTCATTTCTTATTTGGGTTATTTGCATACTCTCTTGTTTTTGTTTTGTCAATTTGGCAAGTGGTTTGTCAATTTTCTTGATCCTTTTAATGAACCAACTTTTGGTTTTATTGATTTTTCTATTCTCTGTTTCATTTATTTCTGCCACAATCTTTATTATTTCCTTTCTTCTGGGCCTGTGGGCTTCTTTTGCTGTTCTCCGTTTGCTCAAGTTGTGTAGCTAATGTTTTGATTTTGTCCCTTTCTTCTTTTTTGATGTGTGTGCATCTACTGCTATAAATTGACTTCTGAGGACTACCTTTGCTGTGTCCCAAAGGTTTTGGTATGATGTGTTTTCATTCTTGTTTAAGTCTAGGAATTTTTTTATTCCATCGCTGAATTCTTCTATTACCCAGTGGTTTTTAAGCAGGGTTTTATTCAGTTTCCATGTAATTGATTTTTTTTCCTTGCTGTTCCTGTTGTTAATTTCTACTTTGATGGCATTGTGGTCAGAGAAGATACTTTGTGTTATCTCAATGTTTTGGATTTTGTTGGGGGTTGCTCTGTGGCCTAAGATGTGGTCTACTCTAGAGAATATTCCATGTGTGTTGGAAAAGAATGTATACTTTGCAGCTGTTGGGTGGAGTGTTCTACATGTCCATGAGGTCATGTGAGCTGATTGTGCCCTTTAGCTTTTCTGGTATCTTTGTTGAGTTTCTTTCTACATGTTCTGTCCTTTACTATGAGTAGTGTGTTAAAGTCTCCTACTGTTATTATGGAACTGCCTATCTCTCTTTTCAGTTCTGTTAGAGTTTGTGTTATGTATTTTGGAGCCCTGTCATTGGGTGTATAGATGTTTTTTATGGTTAAGTCTTCATGATGGATCATCCCTTTAATCATTATGTAGTGCCCTTCTTTGTCTTTTATAGTGGATTTTGTTTTAAAGTCCATTTTATCTGAGATTATTATTGTCACTCCTGCTCTTTTTTTGGTAGCTGTTTGCTTGATATATTGTTTCCTATCCTTTGATTTTTAATAAATTTACATCTTTTTTTCCAAGATGTGTCTCTTGTAGACAGCATATTGACGGATCCCGTTTTTTTAATCCATTCTGTCACTCTCTGTTTCTTTATGGGTGCATTTAGACCATTTACATTCACTGTAATTATTGATAGGTGTGAGTTTATTGCTGTCATTTTGTACTGCTTTTTTTTTTTTTTGTCATGTTGACATTTTCTTTGTTCTTCTTACTGTCCTGTGCTGAATTCCTTTTGTTTGTGGATTTCTTATGTTTTCGTAGATTTTGTTTTTATTGAGACTTTTTTTTCCCTTCATTTTGATGAGTAGGTTTGTTAACTTTCTTTGTGGTTACCTTGAAATTTATGCTTATCTTCCTCTATTATTGCTTAGTATTGCCTTGCCTTCCTCTTCATTAGAAAGTGCTATACCTACACCGTTTTTTCCCTCTTTTATTTTTCTGACATTATCGTCATTTACAGGTTAACCTTTCTGGTTCCCCGTTGTAATTCTTGTTTTAGATAGTCCTCGAGAGTTAATTTCCTAGGTTGGTATCTGGCTGGTACAATCTTGTGTACTAGATTCAGGCCGTGGTCTGGTATTGTTTGTTCTCAGACCGAAGGACTCCCTTTAATAATTGTTGTACATTTGGTTTGGTTTTTATAAAAAAAAAAAAAAAAAAACCTATTGCCATCAAGTCAATTCTGACTCATAGCGACCCAATAGGATGGAGTAGAACTGCCCCATAGGGTTTTCAAGGAGCCCCTAGTGGATTTGAACGGCCAGCCTTTATGGTTAGCAGCCGTAGCGCCTAACTACTATGCCACCATGGTTTCCTTAGTTTTTACATATTTCCTTAATTTCTGTTTATCTGGAAATGTCCTAATTTCACCATCATATTTGAATGAGAGTTTTGCAGGATATATTATTCTTCATTGGCATTTTTTTTTCTTTCAAGGTTTTAAATATGTCATCCTATTGCCTTCTTGACTGAATGGTTTCCGCTGAATAATCAGAGCTTGGTCTTATTGTTTCTCCTCTGTATGTGACTTTTTTTTTTTTTTTTGAGCTGCTCTCAGTATTTTTTCTTTGTCTTTTGTTGTAGTGTGATTATGATATGCCTTAGTGATTTTCGAAAACCCTGGTGGCGTAGTGGGTTAAGAGCTACAGCTGCTAACCAAAGGGTCAGCAGTTTGAACCTGCCGGGCGCTCCTTGGAAACTCTATAGGACAGTTTTACTCTGTCCTATAGGGTCACTATGAGTCGGAAACGACTCAACGGCACTGGGTTTGTTTTTTTTTGTTTTTTTAGTGATTTTCTTTTGGGGTCTATCCTATATGAGTTTCATTGAGCTTCTTGGATGGCCATCTTCTCATCTTTCATGATATTAGGGGAGTTTTCTGTCAACAATTCTTCAGTGATCCTCTCTGTGTTTTCCATTTTCTCCCCCTGATTTTGAACTCCGATTGCTTGCAAATTTTTGCTTTTGATTGTATCCAACATAATTCTCAGGGTTTCTTCATTCTTTTTAAAAAATTTTTCCTCAAACAGAGTTGTATTCAAGAGTATGTCTTCAATTTTGCTGATCCTGTCTTCCGTCATTTCAAACCTGTTCCTCGGCCCTTCTGTGACACTGTTCATTTCTGAAATCTTGTTTATCTTTTGGATTTCTAATTTATTGTTTTTGTATGATTTCTAGTTGTGAATTTATTTTGATATTTTTTTCCTATACTGTTTTCCTGAATTCCTCCATTTTTTGTCTGTATTTTCCACAAATTTTTCTGCCTTTTCCTTGAATTTGTCTATTTTTTTCCTTCATTTTTGTCTGATTTTTGCTTCAACTCTTGGATAGCTCTGAATGTTAGAGATTTGAATTTCTTATCAGGTAGTTCTAGTGCCTTTTCTTCTACTGGAAAGCCATCTAGTGTTTTATTTTGGGTACCTACTGAAACCATCCTGTCCTTTTTCTTTTTTTTTTTTTTAAATATGTTTTGATATTGTCTGCTGTCTTCAGGACATTCAGTAGTTAATTTCTTCATTTATTGATTGTAGATATTTTCATTTCATCCTGCTTTTTTTCTTTTATTTGGTTATGTCTGAGCAGGCGGGCTGTAAGTTCTTTGTTGTTTACTCATCTGTGGTCATGCTACTTTTCACCTCCTTGTCCAATGGGTAGGGCCAGTCACTCAGCTTTGGTGCAGCAGGGCAGGTCCAGCTGAAGGGGAGGGGCTGGGATGGGTTTTTTGTAGCCCATCCTAGGGCTGACAGGGTGGGCCAGGAATCAGTGCTGAGCAGGTTCTGGTAGGCTGTGCCTGTGCTGCTTAGGGATTTGATGTTCAGCACATGGTACAGGTAGGCAGGAAAGAGGAGGAGGTTGTGATGTGTGGAGCTAGTATGGGCATGTGAAAGAGGAGGGAGAAACAGAAGCAAAAAAAAAAAAAGAGTGCTAAAAGATCTTGCCATTGGAGTAGAGAGAGGAGAAATCAAGAAATGGAGAAAAAACAAAAAGGCAAAAAAGAAAAAATTAACTAGATAAAATTTGGGGGAAAAAAAGGAAAGAAAAGCCCCCAGTGTTCTCACCAGTGTGGCTTCAAAGACTGGGGGAGTGGCTCCCAGGCTGCACAGTATAGCCTGACTAGAGGAGGTATAGATGTCACACAGTGCCAGGTGTTCAGGAGACAGGAAAAGAAGGTAAGTATAGACAGACAAGAAGTGAAAAATGGAGGAAGAGAGAAAGGAAAAAAGACAAAAGAAAGAAAAAAGAAATGCCCCAGGTATTCCACTGACACAGATGCGCAGACTGGGGAAAGAGTTCCTGCTGTGCAGTGCAGCCCAGCTAGAAGGGGCTCCCAAACCACGAAAAGAAAACAAAAACAAACAAAACAAAACAGAATAAAGGAAAACAAAACAAAGCAAAAAAAAAAAAAAAAAACCCAGGGATCCCACTAGTGTGGTATCGCAGCCCGGGGGAGTGGTTCCCTGGTCAAGTGGCATGTCACAGCCTTTCAAGAAGAAGCAAAGATGGCACATGGAGCCAGGTGTTCAAGAGAAAGGAGGGGGAGGTGGTTGGAGGCATGGAAGAAACCAAAAGGATCAGACAACAGCAACATCAGCAACAGACAAATGGCACTCAGGGAGCCAGCCAGTGTGGACAGGGTGAATCCAAGCCACCTGGGGCAGAAGCAGTTGCCTCCCAGTTAAGAATCTGTGGCCAGCAGGAAACAGAGGAGGCTGGGGAGGTGGGTAGAAGGGTGGAGGTTAGGAAAGCATATATCAATGGTTACCGGGTGCTCTGTCTCCTGCTGGGAACTTTGTGAAGCTGCATGCCTGTACTCCCTGTCCACCGATCTCCGACGTGGGTGGGGCAAATCCAAGTGGCGTGAATGCTGCATATCCTGGCCAGCTGAGCCACCGCTGCCAGTCAGGAAATGTGGAGGTAGAGCAGCAGGGAGAGGACGGGGGTGGGAAAACATGTATCACTGGTTACTGGGTGCTCTGTCTCCTTCTGGGATCTCCTTGAAGCTGCTTTTTCATGCTCCCTGTCTGCCGATCTCCAACAGGAGTCCAAGATGGCTAATCTGTGCTGTTAGCTGATAGGGGATGTTTGCACGAGTCTCTTCTCGCTCTCTCTTCTCTGTCAGTTTCTTATTCCATTTGGTGCTTGGCTGAATTCTTTATCTCTTCATTTGACACTTCAGGTTCCAGTATTGATGTTTGTCTCTGTTTTACTTAGTTTTTCGGGTCTTTGCTGTGGAGGGAGGGCGTGGTGCTTCTGTGTATGGCACCATGTTGGCCGGAAGTCTTGTCTCCTTCCATTTCTTACACTTCTTGGATATGTATTCCAGTTATTAAGTCAGAGCTTTCTCACTGAATGTAAATCTGATGGTGGCTTTATACTTCAACAGTTTTCCACTGCCTACAACGTAAACTTCAAACTCATTATCAGCCCTTCCCTGCTTTCTACCACCAACTCTTGACACTACATGTATAATTTAGGGGAGTGGTTAGAATATTGCCTCCTTTTTCCTTCTCATTCACTCTCCAAATTCACTTGGCTAATCTCTCAACCTTAGGACTTACTTCAGATATCATCTCCTCCAGGAAACCCAGGCTAAGTTAGTTTTTCACTGTCTAGGAGTAGATTTCCATTTTGTCTTATTACTGAATTGACCTCACTACACCATAATTATGTATCTATGTATTTGGCATCCCTATTTGAATGTTAGTCCTGGCAGCACAGTGGTTAAAGTGCTAAGACTGCTAACTGAAAGACTGGCGGTTCAAAACTGCCAGCAGCTCCATGGGACGAAGATGTGTCAGTCTGCTTCCATAGAAATTTACAGCCTTGGAAACCCTATTGGTTGAAATTGACTCAATGGCAGTGGGTTTGGGTTGGGGTATTTGAATGTGAAGGAGCCCTGGTGGTGCAATTATTAAGCACTTGGCTGCTAACCGAAAGGTCTAAAGGTCTGCGGTTTGAGCACACTGGTAGCTCCTTGGGAGAAAAAACCTGGTGATCTGCTTCCATAAAGATTATAGTCTAGGAAACCCTAAGGGGGCTGTTCTACTTTGTCCTATAGGCACACAACAGCAACAACTACAACAAACTTGAATGTGAACTCCTTGAGGACTGAGACCATGTTTTAGTCATCTTTGATTATGCCAAAGCCCAGCGTTGAGCCAGGGCGTATTAGATGCTCAGTAAATGTGTGTTGAATGCACGCACAGCTATCAGAAGGAACACTACACAAATATTGGTGGTCAGGCAAGTGTTCTATCTCTTATACTCTTACTTCCTGAAACTGGTTATGAATCAAAATCACCTGGGAAGGACTTAAAAAGCTGAGTTTTGAGCTTCACTGCTGCCCTAGTGAGTCCAGACCTTTTCTCTGTATTTTTATGAGGTTTCCCAGGTGATTCTTATGAGTCAACATAACACCTGTTCTTTCGCTGGAGTCTGTAAATCAGTGACTAGATTTCTTTTCATGAGCCTTTAAGAAAAGTGTTATACTCTTGTTTAAGAAGTCAAAACAATGTGTAATAGATTTAAGAAAGATTTGCATGCAAGGTGGCTGAATTTGTTTTAAATGTGTATTACTTAGAAGAATAAACTCTCAGATCTCCAGAAAACTCCACGTACATAATGATGCATTCACTAATGATCCAGGAGGTGTGAGGTTTTAATTTTTGTTTACATCATTCAGTTATTTACTTTCTTTTTTTCCCCGAATTCTTCTGAAATGAATTGTTTTCTCCTATTTTCTTTGTGTGACTACTTAGTATGTTTTGCTCCTTTCTTGATTTATGCTTAGGAAAACTATTCCTAATGAAAGGAGCCTTTTCAGCTTTTGCTTTTTAAAACTCTGATACTTAATTCAACTGGTCTGTAGGTCAGTCTGCAATGCACCTAAAGATTTTCACTGATGAGAGGAGCAGGTCCTGGCTTTCATCTCGCTATCACAGTGAGCGGGTTGGTTTCCGCGTGTTTTCAGAGCACTGCTGAGGAGAGGAGCTGGTGTGGGTGGGAATTTGGCTGACTCCTCAGTTTTCCATATGCACTGCATGCTCCTCATGCCTGAGCAGGAAGCTGGACTCTGCTAGCAGACCTGAGAGCAGGAAGACAGCCACTGTGTGGGTGGTTTTGAAGAAACCTCCCTCTGTTTTTCCTGTGCCCAGCTGGTTTTCAGTTTCTGGATGGTAGTGCTAGAGCAACCCTCAAGTTTTGCCTTTGATTTATTCTCAGTGTTATAAATGTTTTGGAGTTGAGAAAATGTCAAAATAAGTTAATGGGTATCTCTAGGGTCTTCAAAGATTTACATTCTGAAGAAACATCTTCATTCTGCGTTGTCCCAGAGCAAGACTGGCTGATTCATGTAAGAACAGGAGGGCAATTTGAGTTAGATACCCTATGATTGTTTACATTTGTTACCTAGTTACAGTATAGTCCTGAGCGTATACAATGGCACAGTCCTCAGCACTTTTTATTTGAGTGTCGGTGAAGTGGTTCACTTTTGTTATTTAATGAAATAACCTTTTCCAAATTTTGCTAGACTTTTCTGTATATCTCAGGAAAAGCTGTATTATAATCTCGTATGCTATCTTAAAACATTAGGTTTTATGGTTAAAACATTTAAACCTATCATTTGTTAGGGTTAAAAATCCACAAAGGCTCATGATTTTTCCAAGGTAGTTTTTAGGTAACATAGGGTGATAGTAGTAATAGCCATAGGTTTTACTACTGTATCTTCTCAATGCTGAAAGCAGGTGACAGTTTTACATATAAATGTATAATATAGGAGCCCTGGTGGTACAGTCCTTACAGCGGTCATCTGCTAACCAAAAGGTCAATAGTTCAAACCCACCAGCCACTCAATGGGAGTAAGATGTGGCAGTCTACTTCAGTAAAGATTTACAGCCTTGGAAACATTATAGGGTCGGTATGAACCGGAATCGACTAGATGGCAGTGGGTTTGGTTTTTAGTTTGCTGAGTCGCAATCGACTCGAGGGCACTGGGTACTGGGTATGTATAATATAGATTTAAAAACTTCCATAGTGACTAGTTTTAAGTATCATGCAGTGTACTTTTTAGGTTGTGGTTTTAGAAAAATTCTTTCAGTCATAGCCCTCACAATTGCAGCTATTTCATTTTCAAGGACATATTCCATTTTGAACTATTCCTTAGATAATTGGCCTCGATAGACTTGGTGTTTTTAATACATTCTAACAAATATTAAATACACTGTTTTTTCCCCCATTTAAACCAAGGGAGTGACTATTATCACTTGTGATAATAAGCAATTGAGTGATTGTTACAAAGTCTATGAAATATGATATTTTTGTATATGTCGAGGCTATCGGTAGAATGGGAGTCCTTGGCTGGTTCAAACAGTTGATATACTTGGCTGTTAACTGAAAGGTTGGAGGCTCAAGTCTACCCAGATGTGCCTCAGAAGAAAGGCCTGGTGATCTACATCCAAAGAAATTAGCAGTATAACCCTAGTCAAGTTTCTAATTTCTGTTTTCCATATCTGTAGAAGAGAGCTAAGTTACCCACCTCACTGTAATGATTACATGAGAAAATACGTACTGTACTTAGCATAGTGCTTGGCATGCAGTAAATAGTCAATGTTAGCTTACTTTTCAAGATTACAGTATTTATTATGTGCCAAGCACTATAGGGTCACTATGAGTCAGAATCGAATCGACAGCAATGGGTTTGGTTTTGGTTTTAAGCACTATGATTATAAGCTATTAGGTAAAAATCTTACTCAATTCAGTTTGCCTTGTGCAAAAATATTGTGATTCTAAAAATCTTTTTTCCTAAGCAGAAAGTTATTTTTAGTCAAACTTTTTTGTAGAAACGTTTCTGATTTAAAAAAAAAACCAACAACAACTGTATTTTCAAATTGAAATCATTGGATGGAAGAGCTTGAAAAAAACTATTGAGAACATTTAAGAGACCATTTCTTCCACAGATTTACTGGTGAGGGGACTGAGTCCTTTAGAATTTAACTGCGTTAACTCCAACTGAAGTATAAAGGGAAGACATATCCATGGATTTGATCATCGTTTTTTATGATGGTGGATGTTAGTCCCTTATGGAAAGTGGAGAAATGGGGTGGTCATCTGGACAATAGAGACTGGATACATTGTTAAATAAACTTCAAATATTTAATGATGACATTTTCCATATATAGATATATAGATATATATATATCATGGTCTTCCATTGTCCAATTTTTAGTTGGGTGTATCATATATTTTTTGAAATGGTATTGACTTTTATATGTTTTTCAATTACCACTCATCTGATTACATGGGTGACTAACATTTATTGACAATTGTGCCTTGTTCTGTGCTAAGAACTTTCCATGCATTATCTCATGAAATCTTTACATGAACTGTCCTCTCTGTTCATCTGCTTTATACGACCAGATGAGACATCAAAGTGGAATATAGTGACCATGAAGCCCATTTGTGTTTTTAGCATTTCGACACTTTGAGTAGATAGTCTTTCTTTTTAAGTCAAATGGGCATAGAAGACATCTTAATAAGCATAGAGTAGCCACTTGCTTCTTTCATCAATCTTGCCTTTAACTCTCCTTATATTAGACATGGAGATCATTTTTCCCCATGAAATAAAATCCAGTTTGGTGTACCAGTTAGATTCTGGCCACAAACTAAGGGCATAATAATCCTAACTACCTGAAGTAGGATCTAGGGGTTTGAAAATGTGTGAAAGGATTTAAATATAACAAGGAAGAGCAAAAAGCAGGGGGGAAAGAACTAACCAAAGATCAGGCTTATAATCTAGTGGTACTTTTATTTATATGGCATGGGTGTAGACATATTTTCCATTGCCTCACCAGGGCTCCAGACATGCTTTACCTCATACTAATTGAATGCTTTAGAGGCATTAGACTTTTTTGGGTAGTATATTTATGCATCACAGAGTAACTAGTCTGCTAAGATTTCAAATAAACCTCAAAGATGCCTTGTGCATTTAGTGACTTTTACAGTTAGCTTAAAGGAGCCCTGGTGGCATGACGGTCAAGTGCCTGGCTGCTAGTTGATTCTACCCAGTGGCTCTGTGGGAGAAAGACCTGGTGATCTGCTCTGTAAAGATTAAAAACAACAACAACAAACCAAACCCGTTGCCATCGAGTCAATTCTGACTCATAGTAACCCTATAAGACAGAGTAGAACTGCCCCATAGGAGCAGCTGGTAGATAAGAACTTCTGACCTTTTGGTTGGCAGACGAGCTCTTAACCACTGCACCGTTAGGGCTCCCCCATATAGATCACAGCCTAGAAAACCCTATGAGGCAGCTCTACTCTGACACAGCATCTGACAAGAAAAACAATAGTTAGTTTCAGATAGAGTTACCTTCAGATTTTCCTTCTGTTCCTGGTTTTCTTTCCCCTGCTAATTTATCTAGTTATTCAGAGCTTGCCTGAGTTTAAAAACAAACTCTTCTATTACCATTGTCCAAAGGAATTTCAGAAACCCAACGTTCAGTGTCACCTTCATTCTTATAAATTGGCTCTCCTTTTAGGTACTTCACCTCAGAGTGATATTTGTCAAGATTTTCTCTCAGTGCAGATTAAGTCTTAAAGGCTTTGTGTCCTGTTAATGGCAGTTCATATAAGAATAAAACATGAGGGAAAAACTCTGTATTTGGGTAGAAGGGGCGGGAATTCCATATTTAGGGGAGGGGAATATAGGGAGGCACAAAACCTTCCCCTGGCCACCAAAATTCTAATATCCAAATGTCTAAATTTCCTGGGTGAGGGAGGCTGCTTTCTCAGCTAACCTGTTCCACTTTGTGCAGATTGCATCAACTTGGGTTGTTGCGTTATTTCTGGTGGTCACAGCATTTTATAGCATTATCATGGCATCAAGGTTTGAATAAAAACATCCCCATTGTTAAGTGGGTCCTCATTAACAAATGAGAGCAATGAATTGGCCCAAACCTAGCCTGTAATTCTTGAAGAGAATAGTTTAATTGTAGGGTGACCATATGCCATGGTTTGCCCTGTACAGTCCTGTTTTACACCTGTTGTCTTGTTGTCTTGGTGTAACTATTGTTATTTAGTGCCCCTTTTGCCCTCAGAAATGTCTCAGTTTAAGTATACCTGTTTGTGTTTGTATGGGCGAAGAGTAGCAACCACCTGGTGAATTGTGAACTGGGTCGATCTCAGAATAGACTAGTTCTTTTTTCTTATTCTGAAATTGGGGAATGACTGGGCCAATTCAACCGTTTCTTCAACTTCTGGGATTAGTACTCTAGAAGTAGAGTTACTAACTGATGGCTTGGTGAGGAGGGGCGGATCTATTAACCTGCTGGAATTATATGAAAAATGGCGTGTTTGTGTGTGAGAGCATTTTCCTGGGAAGTGTGTCCATATTTTCTGTTAGAATCTCAGTGATTCTGTGGTACCTCAAAAGACTGAGAACCATTGCTTCACCATATGGTCCGTTCACAAGTTCCTGGCCCTTGTTGCCCTGTTACATTTTTTATTACCAAATTTGTAAAAAGCAGGAGGAGGTTGCTTTCAAATGTTTTTATATTTAATATATTTCTATAAATTTAATGCTGTTTAGTGAGAATTATTACATTGAGCCATATGAAATACTGACCAAAATATTTGGAAGTAAGGTGCCCAATAGGAGATCCAGTTACGTGGAGGGAAAAAGATGACTTTGAACAATGGCTTCTGAATTTTGAGGGGGCAAGGGAATAGAATGCTTGCCAATTGGGACCTGAGGAAACGACCTTTTCATATGGTGCAAATGAGTAACCTCACAAGTGAATTCCATTCAACCAACTGTATTGAAAACCCTTTTTATGAAATCATTATTCCAGGGGCTATTCAAGGAATATAAATATCATTTAGACATATCCTCCCCTCAAGAAAGTCCAGTTCTGGTGGGGAGAGGCGCAGACATTTAACTAACTAATGTAATGCACCATAGAATAAAATTAGTATTACATAGAGTGTCAAGTAGCATGCTGAGGAAAGGCATGGTTTTTGTTCTCCAGTGATGAAGGCGGGCCCCTTGGGCAACAATAAAGATCTCTCCTTGTGGCCAGCAGATGGATGACACAGCAGGATTGAGAAACTTTATCTTATTTTTTTAAACTGATATTCCTCCCTTCCTGCTACTAGTCAAACTATTACCTATTTCTTAGCCGCATACTTCATTTATGGAGAAAGGAAAAAAAAAAGATTTCTTAAAATGGCTACTAGAAGAGCACATGCTTTCAGAGTACAAAGCACTCAGCTCCCTAAGATAAAGAGCCTAAATATATAGTTCAAACCAAATACAGACAGGCAGAACAGTATCTGCTGTGTTTCAAGTGGGCACACTGACCAGTTGAAGGAGACGAGCTTTATTCTCTGTTGTATTCAAAAACAAGTTCCATGAGTTTTTGAAAACAGTCACCATAAGAGAGGAAAACAAAAGTATAATCAATGGCTCACTTTTAAATAACTGCGTAGCTAGGGAGCAGAGCGCCCTGAGAGGGCTGGCAGAGAGAGCTTATGCTTCTTTCAGCTGCTTGTATATTAACTCTACCCGGTGAAAAACTGAAATCTATGCAGTCAAAGCATGCACAAGTATAGACAGAACTAGAAAGCCTAAGTTGCTAAGGGGGGATAGAATTTCTTTTTAAAGAATATATAGAAATTTAAATATAATAATATTTTAACACACACACACACAAGGGTTATGATTATATACTTAAAGAGACACAGGCTCTATCAGGAGAAAATAAAAACATAATGTAGTTCTGTTGTCGATGTTGCTAGATGCCATAGAGTTGTTTCCCACTCACTGCAACCCTACGTACAATAGGAGGAAACACTGCCTGGTCCTGCGCTATCCTCACAGTCCTTGCTATGTTTGAGCCTAATGTGGCAGCCACTGTGTCACTCCATCTCTTCAAGGGTCTTCCTCTTTTTTGCTGACCCTCTACTTTATCAGCCTTGATGTTCTTCTCCAGGGACTGGTCCCTCCTGATAACATGTCCAAAGTATGTGAGACAAAGTCTCACCGTCCTTACTTCTAAGGAGCATTCTTGCTGTACTTCTTCCAAGAGAGATTTATTCATTCTTCTGGTAGTCCATGGTATATTCAATATTCTTCGCCAATACCATAATTCAAAGGCATCAATTCCTCAGTCTTCTTTATTAACTGTCCAGCTTTCACCTGCACTTGAGGTGGGTGAAAATACCATGGCTTGGGTCAAGCACACCTTATCTTTAAAGTGACAGCTTTTCTTTTCAACACTTTAAAGAGGTCTTTTGCAGCAGATTTGCCCAGTGTGATTCTTCTTTTGATTTCTTGACTGCTGCTTCCATGGGCATTGATTGTGGATCCAAGTAAAATTAAATCCTTGACAACTTCCATCTCTTCTCCATTTATCGTGATGTTGTTTATGGGTCCAGTTGTGGAGATTTTTGTTTTCATTATGTTGAAGTGTAATGCATACTGAAGGCTGTGGTCTTTGATCTTCATCAGTAACTGCTTGAAGTCTTCTTTGCTTTCAGCAAGCAAGGATGTATCGCCTGCATATCACAGATTGTTAATGAGTCTTTCTCTAATCCTGATGCCCCTTTCTTCTTCATATAGTCCAGTTTCTCAGATTATTTGCTCAGCATACAGACTGAATAAGTATGGTGAAAGAATATAATCCTGACACAGCCTTTCCTGATTTTGATTCATGCAGTATCCACTTGTTCTGTTCAAACAACTGACTCTCGATTTATGTACAGGTCCCTCATAAGCACAATAAAGTGTTCTGGAATTCCCATTCTTTGCGATGTTATCCATAATTTCTTATGATCTACACAATTGAATGCCTTTGCATAGTCAATAAAACAAAAGTAAACATCTTTCTGGTGTTTTCTGCTTTCAGCCATGATCCATCTAATATAAGCAATGATATCCCTCTGAGGTACAATGAATTGCTTAATATGGCCCTTCTAGCCATGGGCTTTGTGACTTACACACAATGACTGAATGGGACTATGCAAGTGAGGTATACAGAAACTGTGATGGCTGAGGTTATGTGTCAACTTGGCTAGGCCATGATTCTCAGTATTATATGATTATCCTCCATTTTGGGATCTGATGTCATTATCCTCTATTTTACATGTTGTAAATCCTAGCCTATATATGTTAATGAGGCAGGATTAGTGTGGGGTATATCTTGAATCACAGACTTGCACGAGGGTATGACTCTAATCCCACCCTTACTCAAGTTATGGCCTTCCCTGGGGTGTGGCCAGCATTCAAGGTATACATGTGGGTGCTTGGCAGAGCTCTCTCTCTCTGCGCCTGGGTCCTGCATCATTGTGTGACCTCCAATTCTTGAGACTTGATCCAGTGGCCTGCAGCCATTGGGTTTGCCGATTCTGGGATTTGCCAGCTTCTGTAGCCCTGTGAGCCAGCAGTCTATTGTCCAATCTGCTTCATCAATTTCCTCAACCTTATGAGCCAGCAGTCTGTCGTCTGGCCTGCTGATTTGGGTTTGTCGGCCCAGTTGCCACATGAGTCAGGAAAAGCACATGTGTGATCACAGATTTGGGACTTGCCAGTCTCCACAACCATGTGAGCCATTTCCTTGATATGGTTCATGAGTTCTGTGAGATGTTGCAGCAAATTACGGAACCCAAAGATTTCATACCAAGCATGATGGTAACAATGGAGAATGCTGAGGGGTGGGGGAGTAGTTGACGTTAGAGATGATGGAGTGGTACAGCAGTTTGCAAAAGCTGGACATTTGGGACATCTTTAACCTTTACCTCATCGGAACCAGCTTTGTGCTGATCCTTAAAGGAATTATTCATTTACCCTCATTCCACATCCTCTTCCGTATACAGCTTCAATTTCTGGCAATTCCCTGTTGATGTACTGCCGCAGCTGGTTTTGAATTATCTCCAGAAAAATTTTACTTGCACATGACATTAATGATTTTGTTCAATAATTTCCACATTCTATTGAATCACCTTTCTTTGGAATGGGCACAAATATGGATTGGTTCCAGTCAGTTGACCAGGTAGCTGTCTTCCAAGTTTCTCGGCATGGATGAGTGAGCATTTCCAGCCTCGCATCCGTTTGTTGAAACATTTCAATATATATAGTTCTACCCACATTTAATAAGAAATATTTTTGTCTGAAAATAATTCTTCTTCTTATTTATTTAATTCATAAACAGTGTCTTTGAAAATCTGATTTTAAAGCTATTTTTCTAGGATGAATGATAGAAACATGCAGATACTGGAGATCATTTATCCAACATTCTCATTTCACAGTTGGGGAAATGGAAGCCCAGGGAGGGATTAGGTGAATTGCTCAGATCATCTATTCCATTGATTATTTAGCCTCTTAGCCTCTCTACTATCTCACTTGTTTTTCATGAGTTTTCAAAATTCACATCGTTGTTGTTAGGTGCCGTCGAGCCAGTTCCGAGTCATAGTGATCCTATGTACAACAGAACAAAACACTGCCCGTCCTGCGTCATCCTCACAATTGTTGTTATGCTTGAGTCCATTGTTGCTGCTGCTGTGTCAATCCATCTCGTTGAGGGTCTTCCTCTTTTTTTGTTAACCCTCTGTTTTACCAAGCATGATGGTAACATATAATTAGACATGTTTATATGAATGTATGAAACTTGAGGCTACTGATTACATTCCAATTTTCTTATATCCTAATTGTCCCAAGAAAAGAAGGAGAACTTTTATTTTTTGATACAGGTTTTCTGGATATAACTCTGTACTTGAAAAGGAAAGAAGAGAATAGAAGTAAATGATGAAAACTTAAAACATTTCAAATTGCAGTTTTGCTGAGATATTATTAACATACCATAAAGTTCACCCTTTTAAAGTATACAGTTCAGTGGTTTTTAGTATATTCACAGAGTTGTGCATCACACACGCACACACACACACACAAAACCCATATTTGTTAGCAGTCATTGCCCATTCCTCCCTCTACCTAGCCACTGGCAACCACTAATCTACTTTTTGTATCTATGGATTTATCTATTCTGGACATTTCATATAAACAGAATCGTACAATATAATTACATTGCATTTGTTGTAGTAAGGTGTTATTGAGTTGATTCCGACTCATGGTGACCCCGTGTGTGCAGAATAGAACTCCGTAAGATTTTCAAAGCTGTGACCTTTTGGAAGCAGATCACCAGGGCTGTCTTTCAAGGTGCTGCTGGGTGGGCTCTAACCACCAACCTTTTGGCTAGTAGCCCAGCACTCAAACTTTTGCTCTACCCAGGGACTCTGGATTCCTTGCATTACATTACAATCGGAGTGGATTAACCAGTAAGCAAGTATACTGGCTTGACGCAACCTGTGTGGTGAGAAAAACCAGGTGAAATTATGCACTACAGATTAATAAGTAAGCACAAGTAAGCTGGTGTGTACCTTGCTTATTGGGTAATCTGATTACAATGATACAATAATTACACAGTAGCTCTTTGTGTCTGGCTTCTTTCAATTAGCATAATGTTTTAAAAGTTTACCCACGTTGTAGCATGTATCAATACTTTATTCCTTTTTATGGGTATTTTATTTTATAGATATACTCACATATATAGGACACATTCTGTATTCTATTCATCAGTTGATGGACATTTGAGTTGTTTCCACTTTTGGGATATTATGAATAATGCTTCAATGAACATTCATGTACATGTTTATGTGTGGACATATATTTTCAATTCTCTTTCAGTTCTAGGAATGGATTGACTGGATCGTATACCATTTCACGCTCACTTGATGTCTATAATGAGCCCTGGTGGTGCAGTGGTTAACAGCTTCGCTGCTAAACAAAAAGTTGGCAGTTCAAATCCACCAGCTGCTCCCTGGAAACCCTGTAGGGCAGTTCTACTCTGTCCTACAGAGTCACTATGAGTGGGAATTGACAGCAACAGGTTTTTGCTTTTTTATGCTAACCCTATGTTTAACTTTTTGATGAACTGCCAGACAGTTTTCCAAAGTGACCCCTCCATTTTAAATTCTCACCAGTAATATATGAGGGTTCCAATTTTTCCACATCTTCCCCAACACTTGCTATTGTCTTTTCAATTATAGCCATCGCAACTCATTGCCGTTGAGTCAATTCTGACTTATAGTGATCCTGTAGGACAGAGGAGCCCTGGTGGTGCAGCAGTTAAAGTATTTGACTACTAACTGAAAGGGTGGCAGTTCAAAACTGTTAGCAGCTCTGTGGGAGAAAAATATGGCAGGCTGCTTCCATAAAGATTTACAGCTTTGGAAACCCTATGGGTTCGATATGAGTCAGAATTGACTCAGCGGCAGTGGTTTTATGGTTCAGAGTAGAACTGCCCCCTAGGATTTCCAAAGGTATGATCTTTATGGAAGCAGACTGCCGCATCTTTCTCCAGTGGAGCAGCTGGTGGGTTTGATCCACTGACCTTTCAGTTAGCAGCCGAGCACTTAACCATTGCACCACCAGGGCTCCTTATAGCCATTACAGTGAGTGTAAAATGGTATCTCATTGTGGCTTTGATACATAGCAAGGTCATTGGGAGCTTACTAGGCTAATGATGTTGAGCAGCTTTTCATGTGCTTATTGGCCATCTGTGTGTTTTCTTTGGGTTAATGCCTATTCAAATCCTTTGCCCATTTTAAAATTGGATTATTTGTTTTTTATTATTGTTGAGTTGTAAGAGTTCATTATGTATTCTGGATATAAGTTCCTTATCAAATACGTGATTTGTAAATATTTTCTCCCAGTCTATAGATTGTCTTTTCTCTCTCTTGATGATGTTCTTTGAAGCGTGAAAGTTATTTATTTTTTTAAATTTTGATGAAGTACAGCTTATCAATTATTATTTTTTGTTGTTGCTATTGCTTGTATATCCGGTGTCATATCTAAGAAATCATTTTCTAATCCAAAGTTGCAAAGATTTACTTCTATGTTTTCTTCTAAGAGCTTTATAGTTTTAGTTCTTACATTTAGACCTATGATCTATTCTGAGTTAATTTTTGTATATGGTATGAGATTGAGGTCCAGCTTCATTCTTTTGCATGTGGATATCCAGTTGTCTCAGCACCATTTGCTGAAAAGATGATTCTTTCTCCATTGAATTGTCTTGGTACCTGTGTTGAAAATGAACTGACTACAAATGTAATGGCTTATTTCTGGACTCTCAATTCTACTCCATTAATCTACGTTTCTATCCTTATGTCAGTACCACACTTTCCTGATTACTGTTAACTTTGTAGTAAGTTTTGAAATCAGGAAGTATGAGTCTTACAACTTTGTTCTTCTTTTTCAAGATTGTTTTGGCTATTCTGAGTCCCTTGCACTTCCGTATTCATTCTTAGGATAAGTTTGTCAATTTCAGAAAAAAAAAAAAACAGCTAGTTCTCAAGATTTATTGAGAAATGGTTGATTATAAGAGCTAAGCACCAGACTACAATGATGAAACCTTGTCCTTAATCTTAAAACAACCAATAACCTAGGAATTACACAGATATGCCAATTATCAATTTATTGCCTCTTAGCTCCAAATTCACCTTTCAGTATATGCTCTTTGATAATGGACAGAATTCTTCCAAGCATCTCACCTTTACAGTTAGTACAATATTAAGCTTTCTTAGTAGAGGGCATTAGAGGGGTATCCCCTGCTGTTTCTGGCTGCTGCATGGTGGGTCAGCCATGGGGTATACAACCTCTGGTGGAACTCAGCTTCAGTTTGGCATCTAGAGTGCATGGTCACTAGGTGACTTTACAGTCCCAGCCTAGGCTGGTGATAACATTCTCGCAGCCCTCTTGACATAGAAACTTGTGGCCTGAAGACTCCATGCCCACGCTAGTACCCTAACTCCCTCTGTAGACCTTTGTAACTTGCCTGCTGCCTGGCCTCTTACCTCCTCCCCATGCCTGTAGCACTGCTTGCTGATAAATTCCATCTGCACTGCAGAAAGTTGCTTCCTGCTTGCCCAGTAACCCAAACCAGTGAACTTCTCTGCTGAGTGGGCTGGACTACTCCTTTCTTTCTCCAGTGGCGTCTGAATCCTGGCCTTGGGGAGGAGGTTCCTTTCCAACTTCGCCCTTCCTTGGGTACACTCCTTCAGCCCAGAGCTTCCTATATACTTGTTTCTCAGGTTTAATAATTCTTTATTTTTGCTTGCAGCCTCATTTTTTTGTTTTTCTTTTTAATTTTATTGTGCTTTAGGTAGAAGTTTACAACACAAATTATTTTCTCACTCAAAAATTTATACACAAATTGTTTTGTGACATTAGTTGCAAACCCCACATGTCAGCACGCCCCCCCCTTTCCATGTACACCCTGGTTCCCCATGCCCATTTGTTCAATTTTCCTGTTCCTCTCTGCCCTCTTGTCTTTGATTTTGGGCAGGTGTTGCCCATTTGGTCTCATACACTTGTTTGAACTAGGAAGCATGTTCCTCACATGTGTTATTATTTGTTTTGATTGTCTTGTTTAATCTTTGACCAAAAGATAGCCTTTGGGAGTGGCTTCAGTTCTGAGTTAGCAGGGCATCTGGGGGCCATAATCTCAGTCTCTGTTAAACCAGTAAGTCTGGTCCTTTTTTTGTGAATTTGAATTTTGTTCTACATTTTTCCCCTGCTCTGTCTGGGACCTTCTCTTGTGATCCTTGTGGTCGTAGCTGGGCACCATGTAGTTCTTCTGGGCTCACGTGGGGGCTGTGTGGTTCATGTGGTCCATTCATCCTTTGAACTAATATTTTCCTTGTGTTTTCATTCTCCTTTGCTCTGAACAGGATGGAACCAATTGATGTATATTAGATGGCACTTTGCAAGCTTTTAAGACCCCAGACGCTAATCACCAAAGTAGAATGTAGAATACTTTCTTTAAGAAATGTTATGCCAATCGACCTAGATGTCCCCCAAGACAATGGTCCCCAGCCTTCAGCCCCAGTAACTTGGTTGGTCACTCAAGGTGTTTGGATGTGTCTAGTAGGCTTCTCAAATGGATTCCAACTCATGGAGACTCCGAGTATGTCAGAGTAGACCTCTGCTCCATCAGTTTTTCATGGCTATGACCTTTTAGAAGCAGGTCACGAAGACTTTCTTCTAAGGCACTCCTGGCTGGGCTTGAACAGCAAACCTTAAGGTTAGTGCCCAACACTTAACTGCTTGTGCTGCCCAGGACTGAATTCTCAACAAAAGGGTGCAGTGCTGGAGGTGCTCACTTGTCAATACCAAGAAATATGGAAGACCGCTTCCTGGCCAACTGACTGGAAAAGGTCCATATTTATGCCTATTCCCAAGAAAGGTGATCCAACCAAATGTGGAAATTATAGAACAATATCATTAATATGACACACAAGCAAAATTTTGCTAAAGGGCTAAAGCAGTATATCAACAGGGAACTGCCAGAAATTCAGGCTGGTTTCAGAAGAGGACGTGGAACCAGGGATATCATTGCTGATGTCAGATGGATCATGGCTGAAAGCAGGGAATGCCGGAAGGATGTTTACTTGTGTTTTATTGACTATGCAAATGGATTCAACTGTGTGGATCATAGCAAATTATGGATAACATTGCGAAGAATAGGAATTCCAGAACACTTAATTGTGCTCATGAGGAAACTTTACATAGATCAAGAGGCAGTTGTTCAGACAGAATAAAAGGATTCTGATTGGTTTAAAGTCTGGAAAGCTGTATGTCAGTGTTGTATCCTTTCATCATACCTATTCAACCTGTATGATGAGCAAATAATCCTGGAAGCTGGACTATATGAAGAAGAATGGGGCATCAAGATTGGAGGAAGACTCATTAACAACCTGCTTTATGCAGACGACCCAACCTGGCTTGTTGACAGTGAAAAGGACTTGAAGCACTTACTAATGAAGATCAAAGACCATAGCCTTCAGCATGCATTGCACCGCAACATAAATCGACGGCACTGGGTTTTTATAAAGAAAACAAAAATTCTCACAACTGGACCAATGAGCAACATCATGATAAAAGGAGCAAAGATGGAAGTTGTCAAAGATTTCATTTTACTTGGATCCACAATCAACAGCCATGGAAGCATCAGTCAAGAAATCAAATGACGCATTGCATTGGGTAAATCTGCTGCAAAGGACGTCTTTAAAGTGTTTAAAAGCAGGGATATCACCTTGAAGACTAAAGTGCGCCTGATCCAAGCCATGGTATTTTCAATTGCATCATATGCATGTGAAAGCTGGACAGTGAATAAGGAAGACCAAAGAAGAATTGATACCTTTGAATTGTGCTGTCGGCAAAGAATATTGAACATACCATGGACTGCCAAAAGAATGAACAAATCTGTCTTGGGAGAAGTACAGCTGGAATGCTCCCTAGAAGTAAGGATGGCGAGACTGGGTCTTACATACTTTGAACATGTTGTCAGGAAGGATCAGTTCCTAGAGAAGGACATCATGCTTGGCAAAGTACAGGGTCAGTGGAAAAGAGGAAAACCCTCAACGAGGTGGATTAACACAGTGGCTGCAGCAATGAGCTCAAGCATAACTATTGTAAGGATGGTGCAGGACCAGGCAGTGTTTCGTTCTGTTGTGCATAGGGTCGCTATGAGTCAGAACTGAGTCAATGGCACCTAACAACAACAACAGTAAGCTTCTATGACTTTGCCTCGGTCAAGTTGTGCTGACTCCCTCTATATTGTGTGTTGTCTTTTACTTCACCAAAGTTAACACTTTTCTACTATCTATTTAGTTATTTTCCCTCCCTACCCTTCCCCTCCTTCATAACCATTAAAGTGCTTGACTATTTCACTCAGCATAATTCCTTCCAGATTCATCCAAGTTTTGAAATGTTTTGTGGATTCATCATTGTTCTTTATTGTTCCATAGTGTTCCATTGTGTGTATGTATCCATTCTTCTGTTGATGGGCACTTAGGTTATAAAGCTGCAATGAACGTGGGTGTGCTTATGTCTATTCGTGTGATGGCTCTTATTTCTCTAGGATATATCCCTAGGAGTGGGATTGCTGGATCATATGGTATTTCTAACTTTTTAAGGAGGTGCCGTATGGTTTTCCATAGTAGTCATACCATTTTATATTTCCACCATCAGTGCATAAATGTTCCAATCTCCCCCACAACCTCTCCAACATTTGTTATCTTCTGGGTTTTTTTTTTTTTGATTCGTGCCAATAATATTGGGGTGAGATTGTTTCTCATCGTGGTTTTGATTTGCATTTATGCTCACTTGTCTATGTCAGGAAATTCGGAAGATAGCTACCTGGTCTACCAACTGGAACAGATCCATGTTTACAACTATTCTCAAGAAAGGTGATCCAACCGAATGTGGAAATTATCAAACAATATCATTAATATCACACACAAGTAAAATTTTGCTGAAGATCATTCATAAGCAGCTGCAGCACTATATTGACAGGGCACAGCCAGAAATTCAGGCTGGATTCAGAAGAGGACATGGAACCAGGGATATCATTGCTGATGTCAGATGGATCATGGCTGAAAACAGAGAATACTAGAAATATGTTTACCTGTGGTTTATTGACTATGCAAAGGTGTTTGACTGTGTGGATCATAACAAATGATGGATAACATTGTGAAGAATGGGAATTCTAGAGCACTTAATTGTGCTCAGGAGAAACCTGTACATAGATCAAGAGGCAGTTGTTCAGACAGAACAAGGGGATACTGATTGGTTTAAAGTCAGGAAAGCTGTGCATTACTGTTGTATCCTTTCACCATACCTAGTTAATCTGTATGTTGAGCAAATAATCTGAGCAAATAAATCTGGACTATATGAAGAACGTTGGTGGTGTAGTGGTTAAGAGCTATGGCTGCTAACCAAAAGGTCGGCAGTTCAAATCCACCAGGCACTTTTTCGAAACTCTATGGAACAAGTACTATTCTGTCCTACAGGGTTGCTATGGGTCAGAACCAACTCAATGCAATGGGTTTGGTTTTGTTTTTTATATGAAGAAAAAGGGGGCATCAAGATTGGAGGAAGACTCATTAACAACCTGTGTTATGCAGATGACACGGCTTGCTTGCTGAAAGTGAAGAGGACTCGAAGCACTTACTGATGAAGATCAAAGACCACAGCCTTCAGTATGGATTACACTTCAACATAAAGAAAACAAAAATCCTCATAACTGGACCAATAAGCAACAGCATGATAAGTGGAGAAAAGATTGAAGTCATCAAGGATTTCATTTTACTTGGATCCACAATCAACACCCATGGAAGCAACAGTCAAGAAATCAAAAGAAGAATCACATTGAGCAAATCTGCTGCAAAAGACCTCTTTAAGGTGTTGAGAAGCAAAGATATCACTTTGAGGACTAAGGTGCACCTGACCCAAGCCATGGTATTTTCAATAGCCTTATGTGAATGCAGAAGCTGAACGATGAATAAGGAAGACTGAAGAATTGATGCCTTTGAATTGTGGTGTTGGTGAAGAATATTGAATATACCATGGACTGCCAAAAGAACTAACAAATCTGTCTAGGAAGAAGTACAAACAGAATGATCCATAGAAGCAAGGATGGCAAGACTACATCTCACATAATTTGGATATGTTATCAGAGGGATCAGTCCCTGGAGAAGGACATCATGTTTGGTAAAGCAGAGAGTTAATGAGATGGATTGCCACAGTGGCTGCAACAATGGGCTCAAGCATAACAAAGATTGTGAGCATGGCACAGGACCAGGCAGTCTTTCCTTCTGTTGTATATGAGGTCACTATGAGTTGGAATCGACTCGACAGCACCTAACAACAACAACAAAGTGGCTAATGATTGGGGAGCATTTCCTCATGTATCTGTTAACTGCCTGAGTGCCTTTTTTGGTGAAGTGTCTGTTCATATCCTTGGCCTATTTTTAAACTGGATAATTCTTTTAATTCTTTATATTAAACTTCCTCTGTTTAACCCACTGTGTGATTGGCCTACACTGATAGAACAAAAAACTTTTACAAGTCGGAATGTAATAAGTATTGTCCTCAGAGAGCTGAAACTGAGTTCCCAGTCTGATGATGGGATCAGGAAAGTTTTAATGAGAGAGTGCAATTTGAGATGAACCTTGAAGGATAGATAAGGGTTTCCCTTGAACTTGTCATTGGGGAGCTTATATCTTTAAGATGATTGCCTCAGATCTGTACTTCACTGGTAAAGGTATTTGCAAACTGTATTGTACTATTTGTCCCAAGCATCTGCCCTTTACTCCCAACTGACAAGCTCCACCCTGCCTTTTGTTACTGGTCTGGGTAGAGTTGTTAAAGAAGAGATAAACAGAAGAGAGAACCTGAGTGGGTCCCTAACGCCCGAGAAAGAGATTTTTAAATGGCATCATCTCCTTGGAATTGTCTAGTCAAATATTTAAAAGAAAGGCTTTGATGGAATCTTTAGAAAGGTTAGAAACTAACACCCACATCCATATGTACCAACTAATTTTCTTTCCAAATGTTTTTATACTGTTGGGTAGACGTGCCCCATGTTTTGGAAGGATTCTTTTCCTTTGAAGTAGTCATTAAAAAAAAAAAAAAGTCATTACGCTGTTTTATTTCCTATATGAATGCCAAGTACACATTACTTTTCATTTTCCTTTTTGCTTGCCAAAGGCTTTTAATTTTCTTTCATCTCTTCACAAATATCTAATAAATAATTATGAGCTGCAGGGCTATTTAAAGCATGGCCCCTGGACCAGCAGAATCAGCATCATTTGGGAGCTTGTTAGAAAAGCAAATTCCTGGGCCCCACCTCAAACTTCCTGAATCAGAATCTCAGTGGAGAGGGGGCCGTGGGGGTGAGGCCCTAGAATGTATTATTTAACAAGCTCTCTAGGTGATTTTTTCTAGGTGATTCTTATGCACACTAAAGTTTGAGAAGCACCAATTAAGAGTTTTACTGATAGCATTTTACTTAGGACGTGTTCTAGAATTTAAATGATTTGAAATCTTAAAGGCCATCTAATCAATTCAAATCAGTAGTATGTTTCTCCAACATCCCTGGTAGAGGGGTATCTACTTCTGCCTGAAAACTTTCACTGATAAGAGTTCACCACCTCACAATGTAACCTATTACACTCTAGAACAATTCTAATTATTAGAATTTTCTTTTATTCTGGATTTAATCCAGATTGGCTTCATTGCACTTTTTACTCAGTGTTCCTAATCTTCCTTGTCAGGAGCATGACATAAACTTAGTTTCCTTTGTTCAGTCCAGATATTTCAATATTTGAGACACAACTGTCTCCTCTCGCCTAACAGTGTTCTTAGTCCCTTTGCCATTCCCCATCTGATAATCCCTTTTGGGTCTTTTACTCTCAGAATGTACTTACATATCAATATTCTGTTTATAATATAGGGGCTTTGGTAGTGAAGTGGTTAAGCGCTTGGCCGCTAACCAAAAAGTCAGCCCTTCAAATCCACTAGCCACTCCTTGAAAACCCTATAGGACAGTTGTACTCTGGCCTGTAGGGTCACTATGAGTCAGAATCAACTCAACGCAATGGGTTTGGTTTGGTTTTGGCTTACAAGGTAGCTTCCAGAATAAAATATGAAATGTTTCATAAAGTATGACCAGTGAGGGCTATTATGTGACTGTTTCATCTGCTGCCACAGACTAGGAGAACATATTTGTAAATAATAAATCTGATAAAATATTTGTATCCATACTATATAAAGAACTCTTATGACTCAAAAATGGGAAGACCAAGTAACTACCCAATTATAAAATGGTCAAAAGATACGAATAGACATTTCATAAGGAAGATATAAAAATGGCTAATAAGCTCATGAAAAGATGCACATCATTATTTCTTTAGGGAAATGCAAATTAGAATACTAAATACCCACTAAAATGGCTATAATCAAAAAGATTGAAAATACCAAGTTTTGGTGAAGCTGTGGAGAAATTGGAATCCTCATGAATTACTGATGGGAATTCAAATTGTACTGCCCTTTTGGAAAACAATTTGGCAGTTGCTGAAAATGTTAAACAGTATCAAAGATAAAAACTAATAGCAGTCATCTTAACTTTGAGTTTTACATTTTTTCTTATCCACGAAACCAAATATTTATAGTAAAAATTCCTGACCTAAAATTAATCCTTCATGCAGCTTTGCTGGCCCATTTTTTTTTTTTTTTTACCCAAATTTGCTGATGGACTTTTCCTTCCTGTTCAAAGAGCAGCAAATAACAAGACCATCACCTCGTATTTTAATTTAAAAAAGACAGTGGAGTTACTTAATTTAAATTTCAAAAGATCTCATGGCTGCAGGTGGGTGGAGGGCCTAATCTTTCTCGCAGCCAGGCCAGAGACCACCATGTGACCTGATATCAATTGATCTCAGTAAAGGAAGAGGGCAGGGTTCAATTAACCACGTTAAGTTAGTTAATGGTTGATTGTCTATTCTCTCTCCTTTTTATTAGCTTCATTGTAACTGGACTACTTCCAGCCATTTGTATTTTTTTTTTTTTTTTTAATCAGAATGGTCTCCCTATTACACATAGAATAACTGCTCAGAATAAACCTCACGTTTCAATTTCTTTAAGCTTTGATTATTTTCAATAATAGAGTTACCATATGACCCAGCAATTCCACTCCTTTAAGAGAACTGAAAACTTGCACATGAATTTCCACAGCTGCATTGTTTAAAACAGCCAAAAAGTGGAAACAACTCAAATGTTCATCAACTAATGGAGAGATAAAGTGTGGTTTACCTATCTATGCACTGGAATAAAAAACAAAACAAACCCCATTGCTGTTGAGTTAATTCTCTTAGCGACCCTATAGGCTGAGTAGAACTACCCCATAGGGTTTCCAGGGCTGTGATCTTCAGGGAAGAGACTGCCACATCTTTCTACCGCGGAGCAGGTGGTGCATTTGAACTGCTGACCTTTCAGTTAGCAGCAGAGCACTTAACCAGTTTGCCACTAGGGCTCCTTGAGATAATGGAATACTGTCAACAAAAAGGAATGAACTATTGATAAATGCTACAATAGGAATGAAATTTGAAAACATTTTATTTTGTGAAAAAAGCCAGACACAGAAGACGACATATTACATGACTTTATAAGAAATTTTAAGAAAAGGTCAATTTATAGAGAGAAAGCAGATCAGCTCCTGCCTGGGGCTGGGGGTAGGAATAAATCCTAGTGTAAATTATCCAGGAGAGATTGCAAATAGGCATTGGGAAAATTTGGGGTCACGGAAATGTTCTAATACTGGATTGTGGTAGTGGTTGTATAATGTAAATTTTCTAAAAATTATTGTACACTAACAATGAGTAAGTTCTATGATATATAAATTGTACCTGAATAAATCTGTTAAAAAAAAAACCCTGAATGTCACAAATTTACTCTTTTACGTTCTCATTAACAAACAAAAGTACTACATAGATATGTTATGGATTGAATTGTGTCCCCCCAAAATGTGTGCTAACTTGGCTAGGCTACGATTCCCATTATTGTGTGATTGTCCACTATTTTGTCATCTGATGTGATTTTCCTACTGCTGTAAATCCTACCTCTGTCATGTCAATGAGGCAGCATTAGAGGCAGGTATGTTGCCGAGGCGGTACTCAATCTACGAGATTAGGTTGTGTTTTAAATCAATCGGTTTTGAGATAATAAAAGGGAGAAGTGAGCAGAGAGATGGGGGACCTCATAACATCAAGAAAGCAATGCTGGGAGCAGAGGGCATCCTTTGGGTCTGAGGTTCCTGTGCCTGAGAATCTCCTAGACCAAGGGAGAGTTGATGACGAGGACCTTCCCCCAGAGCCCACAAAGACAGAAAGCCTTCCCATGGAGCTGGTGCTCTGAATTTGGACTTCTAGCCTACTAGACTGTGAGAGAATAAATTTCTCTTTGTTAAAGCCATCCACTTGTGATATTTCTGTTATAGCAGCACTAGATAACTAAGACAAGGTATTTAGGGCATTTAATCTTTCAGTTTCAGCTTCCTTTATTTGCTGGCTTCAATCTTGAGTGAGGAGAGTGCGTTCAGAAATATTGAATAGATAACCATTTCTAAAGAAAAAGATATTTGCATTTCTTTTCCATTTCAGAATCTAGCCTAGAAAATGCAAAACCTTTCAGAGTTACATTATAATTTAGAGACAGCTTATGTAGAAATATCACAAAGAAAATTGAGAGACATTGCCAATGGCAAATTTGCCAAAGCAGAAACACTTTTAATGACATAAAAACGGGATTAAATAAAAGCACATTGAAAGGTGAGCTCATGCACGTGCATACACAAACGCACACACACATACCCCAGAAGGACTTTATTCTCAAGGATAGTTTTGCGTTTCTTTATCTAATCTTATTCACTTCTGAGAGAAGCGATGAATGAGGATTTGTCACACAGTGGCAGAGAGATGCCCTGGTGGTACAATAGTGGAGAATTCATCGCTAACTGAAAGGTTGGAACCTGCCAGTAGCTCCTTGAGGAGAAAGATGTGGCAGTCTGCTTCTGTAAAGATTTACAGCCTTGGAAACCCTATGGGACAGTTCTACTCTGTCCTACCGGGTCTCTATGAGTCGGAATCAACTCAAATGGCAGTGGGTTTGGTTTTTCTGGTTTGGCAGAAAGATAATCATAACCTAGTATAAACCATCCAGAGAGACAGCCGTTTTTCTTTTCATAATATTTTCAAGTATGAAACATTATAATTTCCTCTTGGCATTCCTTTTATTATTTTATTGTTCTGATCATAAGAAAATCATTCTTCATGCAATTAGAACTGAAACCTCAGTTCCCTCAGCCTATCCTGACCAAAATGCGAGAAAGGTTTCGCTCTGTTCTAAAAATGGGCTTTTTGAGTCACTCGACAAGCCATAATTTCAAAGTTCCTACTGGTTTCTCATAGATGTAAGGGGAGCTTCTAAGATGAATTTAAAGAAGAAAGTTGGAGAGACTTGACTTTTTTTGCATCAGGACTTTTTAAATTTTCCTAAAGGAGTTGGAGCCTAGAAGACAGAAGCCTGAACATCCTGGCAGGAGGCTCTAGGTCAAGTTGCAGAAATGATCACAAATCGTTTTAGGAACAGGAATTTAAAACTTCAGGGTTTAGGTCATGGAAGCTCCAAGACACAACCAAACTCCCTGAGGGACTGAATTACTGGGCTGAGGCCTGGGGAGCAGGGTCTCAGGTACCATCCAGCTCAATTGGCATAACATAGTTTATAGAGAATACGTTCTACATTCTACTTTGGTAAGTAGCATCTGGGGTCTCAAAAGCTTCTGAGTGGCTATCTAAGATACTCCACGGGTCCCACTGTCTCTCGAGCAAGGGAGAATGAAGAAAACTAAAGACACAAGAGAAAGATTAGTCTAAAGGACTAATGGGTCACAACTACCACAGCCTCCACCAGACTGAGTCCAGTGCAACTAGGTGGTGCCTGGCTACCACCACTGACTGCTCTGACAGGGATCACAATAGAGGGTCCTAGACAGAGCTAGACAAAAATGTAGAACAAAATTCTAACCCACACACAAAAAAAAGATCAGACCTACTGGCCTGACAGAGACTGGAGAAACCCCAAGAGTGTGGCCCCTGCACACATTTTAACTCAGTACTGAAGTCATTCCTGAGGTTTACTCTTCAGCCAAAGATTAGTCAAACTCATAGAACAAAATGAGACTAAAGGGACACACCAGTCCAGGGGCAAGGACTAGAAGGCAGGAGGGGTCAGGAAAGCTGATAATGGGGAACCCAAGGTCTAGAAGGGGAGAATGTTGAAATGTCGTGGGGCTGGCAACCAATGTCACAGAACAATATGTGTATTAATTGCTTAATGAGAAACTAATTTCCTCTGTAAACGTTCATCTAAAGTACAATTAAAAAACAAAACAAAAAGCCCAAACTTCAGTTTTGAGATGTTTATATTTCGTCAAAGCAGATTCTCGCTATCTTTCCAATCGTTAAACAAAGTCAGCTACTCTCACAAGCTTGTGTAAAAGTGCGTGCATAAGTATCTTTTACGGTGGGAGAGTGGGATGGAGAAAGAAAGAAAAGGAGCCGAGCTTCCTGTGTGAATCCATCACAGCTGACAAGTGATAGCAAATTCTTAATTTAGTAGAAGCAGGAGGTCAGGATCAAAAGTGATCATAGAAACATAAACTTCCTGAAAATTCTTGGAAATTAGGGGCAGAGTAGCACCTGTTGCCACTGAGTTGATTCTGACTCATAGTGACCCTATTGGACAGAGTAGAACTGCCCTATAGGGTTTTCAGGGAGTGACTGGTAGATTTGAACTGCTGCCCTTTTGGTTGGCAGCCGAGTTCTTAACCACTACACTACCAGGGCTCCACTTTCTGCATATAGCTTATTAAAAAGAAAGCATCAGAATGTTCTGTTTGTATTTGTTGTTGTGCGCAGTCAAGTGGATTCTGACACACAGCGACCCGTAGGACAGAGTAGAACTGCCCCCTAGGGTTTCCAAGGCTGTAATTTTTACAGCAGCAGACTGCCACGTCTTTTAACCGAGGAGCTGGTGGGGGGTTCGAAATGCTGACATTTTGGTGTGCAGCCAAGGGCTTAACCACTGTACCACCAGGGCTTCTTGTTTGCATTCACACATACTAATTGTTTTGTTTTTAGAGGTCAATAAATTATGTTGTTGGTAGGTGCTGATGAGTCAGTTTAGTAAGGTATATATTATCAATTGCTTGGGCATACTTTTTCTTTTGACTGTGTTAATGCTATAAACCTGACTTAAGAAAAGCTTTCAGAGAAGAGAGCTGGCTTATGTATATGTGTTAAAAACTACCATACAGTAATGGTATCTTTAAACTTATAACAATATTAGATCAATGAGGCTAGTCAGATCCGGGTCACACTTTTAGGATACGTGTTATATAATTTATATATTATATTCACTTCTACCTGTTCCTAGGCCTGCTCTCTGATGCCAGTCTCCCCACTTTGCTAGTTCATTCACTTGGTAACTAATGCCAGATTTCTAAATAGTGTGGCCCTACGGCTATTTCTCAGCTTGTAATTTGGGACGTAAGCTTTCTTCCTGTAGCAGGCGGTATTCAGCTCTGGACATGGAAACCATTCTAGTGATTCAGTGCAGGGAATTAGAAAGAAAAAAAAAAATTGTTGGAGGGACTGAGAAGGAGGTAGAGACCCACCACCACACGACTATGGGTTCAATGAGATACGGTGTAGCCTTGATACAGAGACCAAGAAGGTGCTGCTGGTATTGCCAGTGCTAATGCGCCTACCCCTGCAGTCCTGAATAGACATGGGAATGTGAAGGCAGCCTACTGCACCACTCTTATTGGTCCAACCTTTGTTTACCAGCAACTATTTTTTTTTTATACCCAAAAGGCAATAGCCTTTGCCTCTCTTCTGCCTTCCAAATCTCAAGTGACAGCATCTTAGTGACAGAACTTAAATTGCATCCAGAACAGTAGCTGCAAGACTGCCTGATAAATGTGGTCGGTTTTTAACTTTCCACACTCTGTGATTAAGGGTGTACCTAGTAAGGGTGAGAATGAGTGTTGAAGGTCAAGAGGCCATAACTAGCACACTCCCATGTCTCACTACTTTCCCTCCTTTGCCTCCTAATGTACTATATGACCATTTTTGGCCAAATCAATACACAGTGTTTACATCAGCATGGCTGTGCAAATATTGTGAACGACACCACATGTCTTTCTCATGTAATCTTTTTTCCTGCCATTAATAATTATCTCATCTTTTCATTTGCCAGGTTTGCTAAGAACCTCTTGTTAATTTTTCCAATTGGTACAACATCTCTGCACATGCCCCTTAATAACATTCTGAGTATATTTAAATACAACGTGAATTGGGGATGGAGAAGTAAATGTGAAGGAGCTGGTGTCGAAGTCTGGGTGCTGTTGTGCTGAAAGTAAGGTAGGAAAAAGTAACTGAGAGTCCCAGCATTCAGTATTCAGGTTTTCCCTTAATCCTCTCCCTTGTTTTCAGCCTTCTATTCTCCTGCATGAGTCAGAATCCACTCGATGACAATGGGTATCCCCACTCATTGTGTCTTGAGATTCTGAGACCAGTGTTCTCGGAATGAATTTCACCAGAGGATCAATGCTGCGTCACACACACAGGAAGAGGACCCAGACTGCCAACTTCTTCACATAAAATACACAGCCTTTCAGCTAGCTCTTGATCTCAGCTTGAGTGTCGCCCTACTTTCCATGGGAACTGGTGTGTTCTAGCCCTGAACCTCTTGGGGACAAACTGGTTTACATTTACTGGTATCCCTTTCTTTCTGTAGACACTTAGGTTACATCGCTAAATCAGTTATCTCTGTTCTATCTTCTCTCCCACTGAATTTGTTTGAAATACTTCTCATCTACTGTTGTCTGTTCTTTTTGGTTCTTTATACTTACATCTCTTTTTAATTCCCCTGAGCTTTAAAAAAATCTTTTTAGGGTTTTTTTTTCTGAAAGGAGAAGAAATAGAAATGTGTTCAGTTTACTGTGCTGAGTTAAAGTCTATGTCTTTTCCACTTTGACCCATAGTTTCTCAATAAGGTTTTGTGTAATTTTTCTTAAATAATTATGCACTTTTTTTTTTTTTTTACATACAAGGAAATCAGACTCAGAAAGATTAAATAATGTATTCAAAATCAAATAGCAAGAAAGTAGTAGAGCCAGGAATAAAAAATTTGGCTTCATGAATTTCTAGGATAGCATCAGTGTCTGAAAGAGTGACTGACATTTAGTAGATATAATACAAATATTGATTGAATGAATAAATGATTTCTCATCCAAACTTTGAGTGAACTACCTCATGAGATGTGTTGGTAATATTTGTGTCTTGACTTGGACTCTCATTTCATGGTATGTTCAGCTTTGTGAAAATTCCCTTTTTGGACGTTTCTTACCTCATGAGAGGAATCCCTGGGTAGTTCAAACGCTTACTCGGTTGCTAGTTGAAAGGTTGGTAGTTTGAGTCCACCTTGGAAGAAAGGCCTAGTGATCAACATCCAAAAAAAAAAAAAAAAAATTCAGCCATTGAAAACCTTACACAGCACAGTGCTGCTGTGACACACATGAGGTTGCCATGAGTCGGAGTTGACATGATGGCAACTGGTTTGATTGGTTATCTCATGAGAAAGCCGGACTCAGTGGACACGGAAAGGCCAGAAAGTAGAAGTGGGGATGGGAAAGCTATTCTGTCATTGACTCTGCAGGACATGCTGTGGGGAAGTCTGGCCTGCAGTAAGATGCTGGTATACAGAAGGCATTGGCACGGAAAGCACAGTCCACCCCAGTAGAGTGAATTGCAACAGGGAGATGGAAGATGTAATAAGTACCGTCAAGCTAGTGGAGTGGGGGAAAGGAATATAAAAAAGCTAGAATTAAAAAAAAAAAAAAGAATTAAAGCACGTAAAAATCATACCATAGATTAGAAGTAGATGTTAGGACTCACACTGTTAAGAAGAATATAGGAAACAAGATTTAAAGAGTTGGTAGATTTTCAAGAATAAATTTATGATTCATTTCTTGAATCATCATGTTTACACATATCCTTATAAAACCATGGGGATAAAAATAAATCTAGTGCTATGAAGATATGACTAATATTTTAGTTGGTGTACTACAGTTTAAAAAAAATGAAACTATAGAACAAAAATGAGACACAAGAAAAGGAACTGTTAAGAAAATGTACTAAGCTTATTTTTGTATAATATTTTAATTTTAAACCATTTTAATCTAAAAATACAAATAACTCATGATTCTACAATTTTATTGAATATATAAAAAATTTGGGGGACATAAAGTTACTGACAATATCCAGTTCAACTGCAAACATTAACATATAACTGATACCTACATCCTTGTTTAAACCTTCTTATTCAAGTATGATAAACATGCAGAAAAGTGAGCACGTTATAATTGTACAGCTCAACCAATTTTCATCTGTGAAAATTGAACACACCTATGTTGTGAAACCCAGATCAAGACACAGAACATTCCCAGCACTGCTGAAGCCCTCCTTGTGTTTCAAAGCCACCATCCAACCTCCCACCATCCCCATCATGGGTAACCACTATCCTAGTTTCTAAACCTCATACACTAGTTTTTTCAACTTTTGTATCTTAATAGAATCCTACGGTATACACAGTTTTGTGTTTGGCTTCTATCATTCAATATTGTTTATAAGATTCATTCATATCATTAATTGTGCTCATGAGGAACCTGTACATAGACAAAGAAGCAGTTGTTCGGACAGAGCAAGGGGATACTGCGTGGTTTAAAGTCTGGAAAGGTGTGTCAGGGTTGTATCCTTCTACCATACTTAGTCTGTACGCTGACCAAATAATGTGAGAAACTGGATTGTATGAAGAAGAACAGGGCATCAGGATTGGAGGAAGACACATTAACAACCTTCATTATGCAGGTGACACAACCTTGCTTGCTGAAAGTGAAGAAGATTTGAAGCACTTACTGATGAAGATCAAAGCCCACAACCTTCAGTATGGATTGCACCTCAACATAAAGAAAACAAAAATCCTCACAACTGGACCAATAAATGACATGATAAACAGAGAAAAGATTGAAGTTGTCAAGGATTTAATTTTACTTGGATCCACGATCAATGCCCATGGAAGCAGCAGTCAAGAAATCAAAAGACACATGGCAAATCTGCTGCAAAAGACCTCTTTAAAGCATTAAAAAGCAAAGACGTCACTTTGAGGACCACAGTGCACCTGACCCAGACCAGGGTATTTTCAACAGCTTCATATGCATGCAAATGCTGGACAATGAATAAGGAAGATCAAAGAAGAACTGATGCCTTTGAATTATGGTGTTCACAAAGAATATTGAATATACCGTGGACTGCCAAAAGAACGAACAAATCTGTCTTGGAAGAAGTACACCTAGAAGGCTCCTTAGAGGCAAGGATGGTGCCTCTACATCTCACATACTTTGGACATGTTATCAGGAAGAACCAGTCCCTGGAGAAGGACATCATGCTTGTTAAAGTATGGGGTCAGTAAAGTGAAGAAAACCCTCAATGAGATGGAATGATACGGAGGCTACAACAATGGGCTCAAGCATAAAGACAGTGATGAGGATGGCACAAGACCAGGCAGTGTTTCATTCTGTTGTACGTAGGGTCCTATGAGTCAGAACTGACTTGACTGCACCTGTCATGGATTGAATTGTGTCCCCCCAAAATATATGCCAACTCGGTTAGGCCATGATTCCCAGTATTGTGTGGTTGTCCTCCATTTTGTTATTTTCCTGTGTGTTATAAATCATAATCTCTGCCTGTAGTTAAAGCGGATTAGGGTGGGATGTAACACTTGCTCAGGTCACATCCCTGATCCAAAGTAAAGGGAGTTTCCCTGGGGTGTCACCTGCACCACCTTTTGTCTTACAAGAGATAAAAGGAAAGGGAAGCAAGCGAGAAGGGGGGACCTCATACCACTAAGAAAGCAGTGCTGGGAACAGAGCACATCCTTTGTACCAGAGGTTCTTTTGAGAAGAAGCTCCTAGTCCAGGAGAAGGTTGTTGAGAAGGACCTTCCTCCAAAGCTGACAGAGAGAGAGAGGCTTCCTCTGGAGCTGACGCCCTGAATTTGGACTTCTAGCTTACTAGACTGTGAGAAAATAAATTTCTCTCTGTTAAAGCCATCCTTGTGGTATTTCTGTTATAGCAGCACTACATGACTTAGACAACACCTAATAACAACAACATTCATATCATTGAGTATAGTAGTAGATCATTTATGTTCATTTTTGTATAATAGTCCAAATATACTACACTTTATCCAATCTACTCTTGATGGACTATGCACATACCACTTATTTTAAAAAAGAGAATTTCATGTAATTGGTTTAAATATAAATAGGCATTGGAAGACTAAAATGGTAAAAGGGGTACATTCAGGGAATACAAAGATAATAACTTCAGGTTACACTTGTTAGGTTGGTTGACAAAGGGAAGAGGTTGAAATCATTAGAACCTAGAAGTTTGGAGGAGTAGTTCTGCAGAATTGGGATCAAGACCTCTGAAGACGGGTTGCTGCTGAGCTGGTACTAGGGCCTCCATATCTTGGAAGATGGAACTGGATGTCTCTGAGAAGGGTGCGTGGGCTAGTTATGGGAGTGTGGAAAAACACGGCAACTGCCACAGATGCCATGGTGAAGAACCATTGTTGGGGTGATGCAGACAGAAACAAAAAGCAAAAGAAAAAGGAATCAAATTCCTTTTCCCTCTTCCAGCCCCCCAGCCCCTTTTAAATGGCCCCATTGACAGGAGCTAATACAGATTCATCTGGTAAAGTAGAAATGTGGCTTGCAGAATTTTAACCTCAGGTTTACAAAGCAGAATACAGAACAGTAGTTTTAGAGTTGAGAAACAAGTTAAAAACCAAAACGGATAGTTTCCAAGTTGTGACTATTACTAATATAGTCCTGCTGTGAACATTCTAGTACATGCCTTTTGGTAAACATATGGTTACATTTTTGCTGGTGTTATACCTAGAAGTGGAATTGCCAGGTCATAAACTATGCATGTGTTCAGTTGTAGTAAAAAAAAAAAAAAATTTTTTTTTTTTTAGATACCGCTAAAACGTTTCAAAAGTTATACTAATTTATATTCCCACCAGCAGTGTATGAAAGTTGTAGCTGCTTCACATCCTTGTTATCGTATTAGCTATTCTGGTGGGTGTGTAGTGGCATCGCATTGTGATTTATTTGCATTTTTCTGACAAATTAAGTGGAGCACATTTTTGTAAATTTATTGGCCATTATCATCTTCTTTTGTAAAATGTCTATTCAAGTCTTTTATTCATTTTTCTATGGGCTTGCCTGGCCTTTTCTTATTGACTTTCAAGGGCTTTTTGTATCTTCTGGATAGTAGTTCTTTGTCAGATATATGCATTATGAATGTCTTCTCCCACTCCACTGACTGTCTTTTTATTCTCTTATTTGTTTTTGTCTTTTGATGAAAAAAAAGTTCCTAATTTGAAGTTTCAAAAGTTTCCTTAAGAGCACTTCTTGAGTCTTGTTTAAGAAATCTTTGGCTGCTTCGAGATTGCAAAAATATTTTCCTCTAAAAATCTACTTTCCCCATGCCTTTCACATTAGTATCTGCAAATCACCTGGAATAGATGTTGTTTATGGTGTGTGCCTTAGTTACCTAGTTACAAATGGGCAGCTTTAAAAAAAAAAAAAATGGGGGGGGCAGCTTTAGAGACCATAAATTTATTTTCTTACACGTTTGGGGGCTAAAAGTCCAAATCAGTGTCTCAGCTGTGTCAGTTTCTTCTGTGGGCTCCTCACCTAGTGTCTGCTGGGAATCCCTGGCATCCTTTGCTCATAGGCAGGTCTTCACATGGCATCCGCCTTCCTCCATGTTTGCCTCTGTGTCTATTCTGTTCTTTTTATAAGACACCACTCAGAAGTGATTAGGTTTAGGACCCAGGCTATGCTTGTATGATCTCATTAACATAACAAAAGAAAACCCTATTTCCAAACAGGGTCATATTTACAGATACAGTGGTTAGGATTTTGGAAGGACATAATCCAACCCATAACAGCATGAAATAGAGGTCTCAGCACATTTGGTAAAACTTTAGAAATCAAATTGATGTAGCACTATTTGCTCAAAAGATCACCATTTTCCACTGCTTTGCAGTGTCACCTTTGCTATACGTGTATAAATCTGTTAATGGACTTTCTATCCTTGGTAAGTGTGTCACCTTTCTTTTGCTGCCATTACAAGTTACCATAAATTTAGTGGCTTAAAGCAACACTCCCCCTTTTATTTTTTTCCACAGTTCTATAAGTCAGAAACCTGAGTACATAGTGTGGCTCCACTGGGTTCTTTGCTTAGAGTTTTAAAACAAACAAACAAAAAAAACAGTTCTGACTCATGATGTTGTAGAGTTGAACTGCACTCTACTCTTGAAAATAGGCTGTTACCTTTTGGAAGTGATTGTTAGGCTTTTCTTCCAAGGCCCCTCTGGGTGGGTTCAAACTGCCAACTTTTTGATTAGTAGTCGAGCACTTAATTGTTTTCACCACCCAGGGACTCCTGCTTAGAGCTTAAAAGCAAAAACAAATTGGTTGCCATTGAGTCAATACCAACTCATAGTGACCCTATAGGACAGAGTAGAACTGCCCCACTGGGTTTCCAAGGCTGTAATCTTTACAGAAGCAGACCACCACATCTTTCTCCAATGGGGCAGTTGGTGGGTTCGAACCTCTAACAAGGCCAAAATCAAGATATTGGCAGGACTGGGCTGCTATCTGGAGGATTAATCTGCTTCCAGGGTCATTCAGTTTGTTGGCTGAATTCAGTTCCATGTGGTTAGAGGGCTGAGACTTTTATTTCCCTGTTAGCTCTCAGCTGGGGATCAATCCTGGCCCTAAAGACTGGCCACTTTCCTTCTCATACTTCCTACGACCTTTCTCTAGAAATAGGGTGTTGAGTTCCTCTCACATTTTGAGTCTCTTTGACTTCCCCTTTTGCTCCATCTCTCAGACTGTCTCTTCTGCCTTCCTCTTTTGCTTTTAACGGTTCATGTGATTGGCCTACCTGAATAATCCAGGATAATCTTCCTTTTTTAAGGTTAGCAGATTAGTAACCATAATTACACCTGCAAATTCCCCTCACAGTAGTACATAGATTAGTATTGATTGAATAACCAAGGGCTGGGAATCTTGGGGTAACATCTTTAGAATTCTGCCTACCATAATTTGTCTATACTTGCAGCATTACCACACTGTCTTAATTATAATAGTTTTATAAAAGTTTTTGATGTTTGGCAATATGAATTTTCAGGTTTGTTCTCATTCTTCAAGATTATCTTGGCTTATGGCCACCAGGTCTTCAGCAAAACCCAAAATCTATCAAATGGGGAAACCAAAAAAACCAAACCCAGTGCTGTCGATTCCAACTCATAGAGACCCTGTAGAGACCCTGTAAAACAATCTTTTAAACAAATGGTACTGGCAAAACTGGAGGTCCATCTGTAAAAAAATGAAACAGGACCCACACCCCACATCACATACAAAAATTAATTCAAAATGGATCAAAGAACTAAATATAAAATGAAAAATTAAAAGATCATAGAAGAAAAAATAAGGTCAATGCTAGAGGCCCTAATACATGGCATAAACAGGCTATAAACTATAACTAACAATGCACAAACACTAGAAGATAAGTTAGATAACTGGGATCTTCTAAAAATTAAACATTTATGCTTATCAAAAGACTTCACCAGAAGAGCCTATAGACTGGGGAAAAATTTTGGGCTATGACAAATCCAGCAAAGGTCTAATCCCTAAAATCTACAGGAAAATTCAATACCTCTACAACAAAAAGACAATCCAATTAAAAAATGGGCAAAGGATATAAACAGACACTTTACCAAAGAAGAGATTCAGTTGGCTAACAGACATATGAGGAAATGCTCGAAATCGCTAGCCATTAGAGAAATGCACATCAAAACTACAATGAGATACCATCTCACCCCAATATTAATGGCACGAATAAAAAAAATAATAAAACAGAAAATAACAAATGTTGGAGAGACTGCGAAATAGAAATACCATATGATCCAGCAATCCCACGCCTAGGAATATATCCTAGACGTGTGCACACCCCTGTTAATTGCAACATTATTCACAATAGCAAAAAGTTGGAAACAGCCTATGCACCCATCAATGGATGAATGAATAAATAAACTATGGTACATACACACAATGAAATACCACACAATAAAGAACCTATAAAACATCTCTCAACATAGATGAATCTGGAGGGCATTATGCTGAGTGAAATAAATCAATCACAAAGGACAAATGCTGTGTGAGACCACTACTATAAAAACTCACAAAGAACAACGATGAATCTGTGAAACATTTCATAACATGAAGGAATCTGGAAGGCATTATGCTGAGTGAAATTAGTCAACTGCAGAAGGACAAATATTTTATGAGAGCACTATTATAAGAACTCTAGATAAAGTTTAAACACAGAAGAAAATATTCTTTGATGATTATGAGGGTGGGGAGGGAGGGAGAGGGATATTCACTAGATAATAGACATACTTTTTTTAGGTGAAGGGAAGGGCAACACACAATACAGGGATAATCAGTACAACTGGATTAAACCAAAAGCAAAGAAGTTTCCTGAATACAACCAAACGCTTCAAAGGCCAGAGTAGCAGGGACAGGGGTCTGGAGACCATGGTTTCAGGGAACATCTAGGTCAATTGGCATAATAAAATGTATTAAGAAAATGTTCTGCATCCCACTTAGCTGAGAGGTGTCTGGGGTCTTAATCGCTAGCAAGCAGCCATCTAAGATGCATAAATTGGTCTCGACCTACCTGGAGCGAACGAGAATGAAGAACACCAAAGACATATGGTAAACATGAGCCCAAGAGACAGAAAGGGCCCCATAAACCAGAGACTCCTTCAGCCTGAGACCTGAAGAACTAGGTGGTGCCCAGCTACCTCTGATCACTGCCCTGAGAGAGAATCCCTGATGGAGCAGGAGAAGAGTGGGATGTAGACCTCAAATTCTCATAAAAAGACCAGGCTTAATGGTCTGACTGAGACCAGAGGGGCCCTGACAGTCATGGTCCCTGGACCCTTCGATAGCCCAAGATTGGAACTGTTCCTGAAGCCAACTCTACAGACAGGGATTACCCTGGAATATAAGACAATGATGCCAGTGAGGAGTAAGATTCATGGCTCAAGTAGACACTCGAAAATATGTGGGCAACTCCTGTCTCGTGGCGAGATGAGAAGAAGAGGAGGACAGGAGCTGGTTGAATGGACATGGGGAATACAGGGTGGAGAGGAGGAATGTGCTGTCTCATTAAGAGTAGAGCAGCTAGGAGTACACAGCAAGGTGTGTATAGCTTTTTGTATGAGAGACTGACTTGATTTGTAAACTTTCACCTAAAGCAAAAAAAAAAAAAAAAAGACCAAAAAAAAAAAAAAAAACAAAAAACTCATGAAGAGGTTTACATACAGAAAGAAACAATCTTTGATGGTTACTAGGGAGAGGAAGGGTGGGGAGGGAAAAACAATAACTAGACAATAGGTAAGTGGTAAGTTTGGTGAAGGGTACATAGCACACATTACTAGGAAAGGCAGCACAACTTGACCAAGGCAAGGTCATGGAAGCTTCATAGACACATCCAAACTCCCTGAGGGACCAAATTGATGGGCTGAGGGTTGGGACCGTGGCCTCGGGGGACATTTAGCTCAACTGGCACAACACGGTTTATAAAGAAAATGTTCTACATTCTACTTTGGTGAGTAGTCACTGGGGTCTTAAATTAGCCACCTAAGATACTCAACTGGTCTCACCCCATCAGGAGCAAGGAAGAAGGAAGAAATACAAAGACACAAGGGAAAGATTAGTTCAAAGGACCAATGGACCACAACTACCACAGCCTCCACCAGACTGAGTCCAGCACAATTAGATGGTGCCTGGCTATTGCCACCAACTGCTCTGACAGGGATCAAAATAGAAAGTCTCAGATAAAGCTGGAGAAAAATGTAGCACAAAATTCTAACTCACAAAATAAGACCAGACTTACTGGTCTGACAGAGACTGGAGAAACCCTGAGAGTATGGCCTCTGGACACATTTTAACTCAGTACTGAAGTGACTCCTGAGGTTCACCTTTAGCCAAAGATTAGACAGGCCCATAAAATGAGACTAAAAGGACATACCAACCCAGTGGCAAGGACGAGAAGGCAAGAGGGGACAGAAAAGCTGATAATGGAGAACTCAAGGTCAAGAAAGGGAGAGTGTTGACATGTCATGGGGTTGGCAACCAATGTCACAAAACAGTATGTGTATTCATTGTTTAACGAGAAACTAATTTGCTCTGTAAACCTCCATCCAAAGCACAATAAAGAAAAAATTTGTTTTTCATAGCAGTAGGACTCCAAGCAAAATGATAATAACAATACTCTATTTTAAAAACCATCTAAAAAAAATGATCTTGGCTAGCATACACATAATCAGAGTGCCAGAAGAAGACAGCGATAACGGAGAAGTAATATTCAGATAGATAATACTCAGTAATTTCCCAACACTAATGAAAATCTCAAAGATAAATTTTGCCAAATTGCCCTCCAGAATTTGTGTAACAATTTGCTGTGTAATTAACAGTGTATGAAAAGGCCTATTTCCCTCCATTCATGAAAACACTGGGCTTTATCAAATTAAAAAAAAAAAAAAAAAGGAATGCTTACCTGATAGGTAAAGTACTTAACTTCACCACTTTGATTTCCATTTAAAAAATTATGAATGAAATGAAGTATTTTTCTTACGTTTATTTATCACCATCTTCATTTCTGTGAATGGCCTGTTCATATCCTGTTCCCAGTGGCTTTGTTTTGTTTTGTTTTGTTGCCATGCAGAAAGTTTAATCGGTTTTGTTTTATGGCTTCTGTGTTTGGGTCATGCTTAAAAGGCCTTTTCCTTTCAAGATTAAAAAATAATGTCTCATCTTTTTCTGGATCTTTTATGATTGTTTTGATTGTTTAAACCTTTTGTCTTAAGTCTAAATTTAGTTTTAGTTAAGGAGTGGCCATTTACTTTTGGCGGGGTTGTATAAAGACCCTTTCTCTACCCTTAGGCAACTCTTTCTTCTCACTGCTACCCCTGTTCTCAACCAGAATATTTTTTAAAGAGTAAAAACCATGCAAATTGGAAAGTGCCTCAAATTTCAGAACAAAGATAGGACTCTGACTGAAATGTTGGTCACCAAGGTATGAGGTTTTCTATATGCTGTTATGATAGCCAATGTCATAGTTGAGGCTCATTTATTACCTCTATCAGTAGAATGAGAGTTTGAATGCAGACACACAGAATCTTAGGAATTTTCAGTTTGTAGACGAGTTCTCTTGCTCAGCAGCAGTTTTTAGGAAACCAGTAAGAATTTGGACAGCTTACAGGCGGAGCTAAGACAGTGGAATAGACAGACGCTTCCAGCGAGCCCTCTTTACAACAAAGACCCCCCCCAAAAAAGTGAAACGAGTATATTTCTGAAAAGCTGGGAGCCCTAAGCTTCAACGGCAAGCTTAGAACTGAGAGGATGGGGGAGGAAGAGCCCCTTCAGAAGCAGAGAGGAGTTAACGGGCCTGAATTGTGGGGAGCCTTCAGGCTCCATTCCCGGAGCGGTGGTGGTGGGCTGGTGCTAGAGTTTGGCTGCAGTTTCCTCGGGAAGAAGCAGCCAGCCACACAGCCTACTCACACCTCTGGAACCTGAGGAGAACGGCACTCTCACGTATAATTTAATGCTTCCCCCACTTGCAAACTGGCTTCAGCGGCTGAATTCCCTGGGCCTGAGATAGGCACTGTTGAGCACCTAGAGCCATCCTCCTGGCCTTGGAGAAGGGAAAAATTTGCATTTTGGGGAAAAGATAATTTGCTAGCTCCACTAACCGGGGGAGCTCAGGACAGAAGCAGCTCCTGTCCAGGCATCAACCTTGCATGGACTTTGAGCACCTTTCCCTTCTGCATGGACCTGTGTGGGCCTATTTCAGGAGAATAGGCCCTTGTTGGCAGACTCCAACCATTTCAGCTGTGCGGTGGAGAGGTGGGTGTTTGACGTTTGACATTGCTTTGCATATTAAACAAGGTCTTCACCTACCCACATAAGGGACCTAAGGACTGGTAGCTCCACTTGGGTCACCCAGCCACCCGCGACAGGGGTCCAAAGATAACTGGTACCTCCCAGTCCTTACAACCAAAAACTCTGGGTGCCTATGGTCCATCTGCAGAACACACCCACCTGCACGCTCTAGGGAACAGGGATGTGCTTTCCTCAGAGAAACTCGGGAGTCAGTTCTCAGCCCCCTGCCTTGGTCAGAGCATGACCCCCTGTTGCAATCAGATACCGGTATATATGCCAATCACCCCTGCCCCTCTAAGACTGTAGGACAGAACCTGTACCACACCCTTGATGATAGGCTACCTGGAAACCTGAGCTGAATTCATACAAGAAAACTGAATGGATTCCTAAACTGATATACCTGGTAACAGCTCTAGCTATCTTGGGACAGGACGTCAGAGCTCCAAAGGCAAAAAAAATCAAGCTAGCTCACTCAAGCAACCCACAGGGGTATACCAAACAAAACAAAGCAAGAAGCTATGACACAGTAAGCAAGCATAAACAAATACAATAACTTATAGATGGCTTGGAGGCAACAGTCAATATCAAGTCACATAAAGAAACAGACCATGATCACCTCAACAGGCTCTCAAAACACAGAATCCAGGGATCTTCTAGATGAAGTGCATTCCTGGAATTACCAGATGAAGAATACGAAAGTTTAATATACAGAACCTTTCAAGACATCAGGAAGGAAATGAGACGATACCCAAAACAGGCCAAGGAACACATAGATAAAGCAATTGAAGAAATTAGAAAGATTATTCAGGAACATAATGAAAAGTTTAACAGGCTGGAAAAATCCATAGACAGGCAGCAATCAGAAATTCAGAAGATTAACCATAAAATTACAGAAGTAGACAACTCAATAGAAAGTTAGAGGAGTAGAATTAAGCAAGTAGAAGCTAGAATTTCTGAACTTGAAGATGAATCACTTGGCACTAGTACATTTGAAGAAAAATCAGATAAAAGAATTAAAAAAATTGAAGAAACCTTAAGAATCATGTGGGCCTCTATCAAGAGAAATAACCTATGAGTGATTGGAGTACCAGAACAGGGAGGGATAACAGAAAATACAGAGAAAGTTGTTGAAGATTTGTTGGCAGAAAACTTCCCTGATATCGTGAAAGATGAGAAGATATCTATCCAAGATGCTCATTGAACTCCACATAAGGTAGATCTGAAAAGAAAGTCACCAAAACATATTAAAATCAAACTTGCCAAAACCAAAGACAGTGAGAGGATTTTAAGAGCAGCTTTTTTTAGAGATAAACGAAAAGTCACCTAAAAAGGAGATTCTCGGACTACTTGGAAGAAACCATGCAGGCAAGAAGGCAATAGGATGACATATTAAAAAAATTGAAGGAAACAAATTGCCTGCCAAGAATCATATATCCAGCAAAACTGTCTCTTAAATATGAAGGTGAAATTAAGAAATTCCAGATAAAAACAAGTTTAGGGAATTTGTAAAAACCAAACCAAAACTACAAGAAATACCAAAGGGAGCTCTTTGGTTAGAAAATCAATAACATCAGGTATCAACCCAAGACTAGAACACTGGGCAAAGCAACCAGAAGTCGACCCAGAGAGGGAAATCCCAAAAAACAAAGCAAGATTATGAAAAAAAAAAAAAAAAAACAAAACTCAAAACAGGATAACAGTGAAGTTGTTATATAAAAGATGACAACATTAGAATAATAAAGAGGGACTAAGAAATGTAATCATATGCCTTCCATACGGAGAAGAAGATACGATGATACAAAGAAATAAAAGTTAGGTTTAAATTTAGAAAAATAGGGGTAAGTAATAAGGTAACCACAAAGGAGACAAACTATCCTACTCATCAAAATAAAATACAAGAAAAAAATAGAGACTCGGCAGAAACAAAATCAACAACAACAAATATGAGGAAAGGACAATATATAAAGATAATCTACTCAGCACATAAAATTAAGTGGGAAAAAGAAAGTCTCTACAACAATCAAGAAAGACATAAAAATGATAGCACTGAATTCACACCTATCCATAATTACCCTGAATGTAAATGGACTAAATGCACCAATAAAGAGAGAGTTGCAGAATGGTTTAAGAAACAAGATCCGTCTATATGCTGCTTATACGAGATACACCTTAGACTTAGAGACACAAACAAACTAAAACTCAAAGGATGGAAAAAAATAGATCAAGCAAAGAACAATCAAACAGAGCAGGAGTGGCAATATTAATTTCTGACAAAATAGACTTTAAATCTATCATAAAGGATAAGGAAAGACACTATACAATGATTAAAGGGAAAATACACTAAGAACATATAACCATATTAAATATTCATGCATCCAATGACAGGGCTGCAAGATACATAAAACAAAGTCTATCAGCACTGAAAAGTGACATAAGCAGCTTCACAATAATAGGAGACTTCAACACACCACTTTCGATGAAGGACAGGACATCCAGAAAGAAGCTCAGTAAGGGTACCGATGATTTAAATGCCACGATAAATCAACTTGACCTCATAGACATGTACAGAACACTCCACCCAACAGCAACCAAACATACTTTCTTTTCTAGTGCACATGGAACATTCTCTAGAATAGACCACATATTAGGCCATAAAGCAAGCCTTAGCAAAATCTGAAACATTGAAACATTACCAAACATCTTCTCTGACCATAAGACCATAAAAGTGGAAATCAATAACAGGAAAAGCAGGGAAAAGAAATGAAACACTTGGAAACTGAACAACACCCTGCTCAAAAAAGACTGGATTATAGAAGACGTTAAGGATGGAATAAAGAAATTCATAGAATCCAATGAGAATGAAAACACTTCCTATCAGAACCTTTGGGACACAGCAAGAGCGGTGCTCAGAGGCCAATTTATATCAATAAATACACACATCCAAAAAGAAGAAAGGGCCAAAATCAAAGAATTATCCTTACAACTTGAACAAATAGAAAGAGAGCAACAAAAGAAACCCACAGGCACCTAAAGAAAACAAATAATAAAAATTAGAGCTGAACTAAATGAAATAGAAAACAGAAAAACAATTGAAAGAATTAACAAAACCAAAAGGTGTTTTTTTGAAAAAATCAACGGAATTGATAAACCACTGGCCAAACGGACAAAAGAAAAACAGGAGAGGAAGCAAATAACCCAAATAAGAAATGAGATGGGCGATATTACAACAGACTCAACTGAAATTAAAATAATCATGTCAGATTACTATGAAAAACTGTACTCTTAACAAATTTGAAAACCTAGAAGAAATGGATGAATTCCTAGAAACACAGTACCTACCTAAAGTAATTCAAACAGAGGTAGAACAACTAAATACACCCATAACAAAAGAAGAGATTGAAAAGGTAATCAAAAAATTCCCAACAAAAAAAAAGCCCTGGCCCGGATGGCTTCACTGCAGAGTTCTAACAAACTTTCAGAGAAGAGTTAACACCACTACTACTAAAGGTATTTCAGAGCATAGAAAAGGACGGAATACTACCAAACTCATTCTATGAAGCCACCATATCCCTGATACCAAAACCAGGTGAAGATACCACAAGAAAAGAAAATTATAGACCTGTATCTCTGATGAACATAAACCCTAAAATCCTCAACAAAATTCCAGGCCATCGAATTCAACAACATATCAAAAAAATAATTCACCATGACCAAGTGGGATTCAGGTATTCAGGGACGGTTCAACATTAGAAAAATAATTAATGTAATCCAGCACGTAAAAAAAAAGACAAGAATCACATGATTTTATCAACTGATGCAGAAAAGGTATTTGACAAAGTTCAATACACATTCATGATAAAAACTGTCAACAAAATAGGAATAGAAGGAAAATATCTCAACATAATAAAGGGCATTTATACAAAGCTGACAGCCAACATCACCCTAAAGGGAGAGAGCCTGAAAGCATTCCCACTGAGATTGGGAACCAGACAAGGATGCCCTTTATCGCCGCTCTTATTCAACATTGTGTTGGAGGTCCTAGGCAGAGCAATTAGGCTAGATAAAGAAATAAAGGGCATCCAGATTGGCAAGGAAAATGTAAAAGTATCTCTATTTGCAGGTGACATGATCTTATACACAGAAAACCGTAAGGAATCCTCAAGAAAATTACTGAAACTAATAGAAGAGTTCAGCAGAGTATCAGGATACAAGGTAAACATACAAAAATCAGTTGGAGTCCTCTACATCAACAAAAAGAACATCAAAGAGGAAATCAAATCAATGCCATTTACAGTAGCCCCCAAGAAGATAAAATACTTAAGAACAAATCTTACCAGAGATGTAAAAGACTTATACAAAGAAAACTACAGTACATTTCTGCAAGAAACTAAAAGAGACTTACGTAAGTGGAAAAAAGTACCTTGCTCATGGATAGGAAGACTTAATATTATAAAAATGTCTATTCTACCAAAAGTGGTCTATACATTTAATACAATTCTGATCCAAATCCCAGTGACATTCTTTAATGAGATGGAGAAACAAATCACCAACTTCATATGGAAGGGAAAGAGGCCCCGGATAAATAAGGCATTACTGAAAAAGAAGAACAAAGTGGGAGGGCTTACTTTACCTGATTTTAGAACCTATTATACCGCCACAGTAGTCAAAACAGCCTGGTACTGGTACAACAACAGATACATAGACCAATGGAACACAATTGAGAATCCAGACATAAATCCATCCACATATGAAAAGTTGATATTTGACAAAGGCCCCAAAACAGTTAAATGGGAAAAAGACAGTCTTTTTAACAACTGGTGCTGGCATAACTGGGTATCCATCTGCAAAAAAAATGAAATAAGACCCATACCTCACTCCCTGTATAAAAACTAACTCAAAATGGATCAAAGACCTAAATATAAAATCTAAAATGATAAAGATCATGGAAGAAAAAATAGAGACAATGTTAGCAGCCCTAATACATGGCATAAACAGTACATAAAACATTATTAAGAATGCAGAAGAAAAACTAGATAACTGGGAGCTCCTAAAAATTAAACATCCATGCTCATCCAAAGACTTTGCCAAAAGAGTAAAAAGACACCTACAGACTGGGAAAAAGTTTTTAGCTATGACATTTCTGATCAGCATCTGATTCCTAAAATCTACATGATACTGCAAAAACTCAACTACAAAAAGGCAAATAACCCTATTAAAAAAATGGGCAAAAGATATGAATAGACACTTCACTAAAGAAGACATTCAGGTAGGTAACAGATACATGAGTAAATGTTCACGATCATTAGCCAATAGAGAAATGTAGATCAAAACTACATCTTACTCCAGCAAGGCTGGCATTAATCCAAAAAACACAAAATAATAAATGTTGGAGAGGCTGTGGAGAGATTGGAACACTTCTACACTGCTGGTGGGAATGTAAAATGGTACAAGCACTTTGGAAATTGATTTGGCACTTCCTTAAAAAGCTGGAAATAGACCTACCATAGGATCTAGCAATCCTACTCCTTGGAATATATCCTAGAGAAAGAAGAGCCTTTACATGAACAGATATATGCACACCCATGTTCATTGCAGCACTGTTTACAATAGCAAAAGTTAGAAGCAACCAAGGTGCCCATCAATGGATGGATGGATAAATATATTATGGTATATTCACACAATGGAATACTACTCATCTATAAAGAACAGTGAGGAATCTGTGAAACATTTCATAACGTGGAGGAAGCTGGAAGGCATTATGCTGAGTGAAATTAGTCAGTTGCAAAAGGACAAATATTGTATAAGACCACTATTATAAGAACTTGAGAAATAGTTTAAACTGAGGAGAAAATATTCTTTTGTGGTTTTGAGAGGGGGGAGGGAGGGAGGGTGGGAGAGCTGTATTTACTAATTAGTTGGTAGATAAGAACCACTTTAGGTAAAGGGAAAGGCAGCACACAATACAGGCAAGGTCAGGACAACTGGACTAAACCAAAGCAAAGAAGTTTCCTGAATAAACTGAATGCTTCAAAGACCAGTGTAGCAGGGGCAGGGGTTTGGGGACCATGATTTCAGGGGACATCTAAGTCAATTGGCATAATAAAATCTGTTAAGAAAACATTCTGTATCCTACCTTGGAAAGAGGTGTCTGGGGTCTTAAATGCTAGCAAGCAGCCATCCAAGATGCATCAATTGGTCTCAACCCACCTGGATCAAAGGAGAATGAAGAACACCAAGGACACAAGGTAATTACGAGCCCAAGAGACAGAAAAGGCCACATAAACCAAAGACTACATCATCCTGAGACCAGAAGAACTAGACCGTGCCCGGCTACAACTGATGACTGCCCTGACAGGGAACACAACAGAGAACCCCTGAGGGAGCAGGAGAGCAGTGGGATGCAGACCCCAAATTCTCATAAAAAGACCAGACTTAATGGTCTGACTGAGACTGGAAGGACCCCGGTGGTTATGGTCCCCAGACCTTCTTTTGGCCCAGGACAGGAACCATTCCTGAAGCCAACTCTTCAGACAGGGATTGAACTGGACAATGGGTTGGAGAGTGATGCTGGTGAGGAGTGAGCTTCTTGGATCAGAAGGACACTTGACAGGATGTTGACGTCTCCCGCCTGGAGGGTAGATGAGAGGTAGAGGGGGTTAGAACCCAGGGAAACAGACAGGAAAAGAGAGAGTGGAGGGAGGGAGCAGGCTGTCTCATTAGGGGGAGAGTAATCGGGAGTATGTAAGTTTTTATGTGAGAGACTGATTTGATTTGTAAGTTTTCACTTAAAGCAGAATAAAAATTATTTAAAAAAAAAGAATTTTGACATCTTAGAAATATTCACAGCCTAGTTGTGCATTGGATCAGACATAGGGACCTTCCTTTTAACCTTTTCATTATTCGTTCAAAGATAAAAGCTTTGTTCAAATATGTTTTACTAAAAGGAACCACAGTCTTTCAGAGATTGACCTGTAGATAAGTTTGTGTGAAAATATCACGGGATTAGCCATAGAAAAGAAATCTTCCTCTGAGGTCTCTTATTTCAACATAGATATAAAGATTCAAATAATTAGATCTAATTCCACAAAACTTGTTTTTGTAAAAATGTTGTTATGAACATCTGTGGTAAAAGGATTTAGGAAAGACCTGGGTTGTCCAAGGGAAAGGTAAAGAGAAATGATATAACAAACAACTGTCTTGTTTTTTTTTGTTCAAGATGCTCTCACTTCTTTTTCTTCAGTTTACCTCTTCTGTAAAAGCCTTACTAAAATATACTATCATCAAAGCTTTTACTGCGTGTTTAGTTTCTAGTGCTGCTGTAATAGAAATACCACAAGTGGGCGGCTTTAAAGAATAGAAATTAATTTTCTTAATGCTCTGGAGGCTAAAAGTCCAAATCAGGGTTTCAGCCATGCCAATTCCTTCCCTGTTGGTAACCCCAGGCATTCCTTGGTTCCTTGGTACCCGCACATGTCTTCTGTCTTTCCCCATGTATACATAACTCTGTCTCTGTCATGGACTGAATTATGTCCCCCCCAAAAATATGTGTATCAGTTTGGCTGGGCCATGATTCCCGGTATTGTGTGATTTTCCCATATGTTGTAAATCCTGCCTCTATGTGTGGCAGTTGTGTTTGTGAGGCAGGACTTAATCTACAAGATTGGATTGTGTCTTGAGGCAATCTCTTGAGATAGAAAAGAGAGAAGTGAGCAGAGAGACAGGGAAACTTCATACCACCAAGAGAGTAGTCCTGGGAGCAGAGCACACCCTTTGGCCCTGAGGTTCCTGTGCTGAGATGCTCCCAGACCAGGGAAAGGTTGATGACAAGAAATCTTCTTCCAGAGCCAACACAGAGAGAAAGCTGCCCCCCTGGACCTGATGCCCTCAATTTGGACTTGCAACCTAGTAGACTGTGAGAGAATAAATTTCTCTTTGTTAAAGCCATCCACTTGTGGTATTTCTGTTATAGCAGCACTAGATGACTAAGACAGTTTCTAATCTGCTTTTTTTTTTTTAATAGATAACTCAAAAATGATTAGATTTAGAACCCACCCTACTTCCGAACACGATCACCAGGGGTTAGAATTCTAACATGTATTTTGAGGAACACAACTTAATTCATAATATTTGTACCTCTTTCTGTGTTTTGTTATTTAGTTCATGAGAAAATATAAACAGAGTCTCAGGTGTCTAAAATGTTATAAAATAAAAACATAATTGAAACGCATCATTGATGATAACCAGTCTAATATAATCTTTGATTTAGTAATCTCTACAATATCCTAGAGTGTGTCTTCTGAGCTTTTTTTCAGTGACAGAACACTCAGTGTCTTGTAAGGTAGTCTATGGTATAGCTGGACAATTGTTATTATAGGAAATTTCTTCCTTATTTTGTTACAAATGAACTCAGAATCGGAGGAGAATAATCATGGTGGTGAATGGACATGAAATGAAATCATATAAGGAATAGCTGAAAGAGCCTGAGGGTGTTTCTTTTGTTACTTTTGTATACTCAGGGGAGACAATAGACCTGTCTGAGAATATGTAAAGGACCATTATACATAAGGAGGATTAAATTCGTTCTGTATGATGCCAAAGAAGATAAATAGGTAGAAGTTAAACAAAGAGATGGATTTGAGCTTACTAAAAGAGTTAACAGTGTTGGTTAAGGATGGAATGGGTTGCTTTGGGAGGTAGTAAGGCAATTATGTCAGTGACCCCTTGTTGGGGCTACTGTAGATGATACTCAAACATCCAGTTCCAACAACAGAGCATGTGACCCTGTGAAATCTGCCTCCCTCTAACTTCCATTTGCTCCTGGAACCTGGGAGTCTTCCCTGTTTGTTGGTCCTAGCTTGGATGCATAAGGAAAAAGTGGACCTATTGGATAAAGAGACTGAGGGAGCTTGTGAATTCTAGGAATCATCCAGGCCAGCCAATATTTTGCAAAATATCTATTGTACTTAGTATTGCAATGTAACAAATTACCCCAAAAGTAGTGGCATAAAATAAGTGTTTAATGTGTTCACAGATTCTGTGGATCAGGAATTTGGACAAAGCATACTGTGACTGGCTGGTCTCTGCTCATAATGTTTGCAGCCTCAGCTGGGAAGACTCGATAGCCGGGGCTAGTGGGAGTGCTGGAGCAGGAATCATCTGGAGCTGGAAGCTGGCATCATTGCCTTCACTCTCATGTCTGGTGGTGGATGCTGTCTGTCAGCTGGGATGTTAGCAGAACGGTATACTGAAACACCTGCAGGTAGTCTCTCCTTGTGGCCTGGCTTTTGTTAAAGTATGGTGACTTCAGGGTAATCCCCTTTGTGTGGCAGTCAGGACTCCAAAAATGAGTGTCTCAACAAGCAAAGTAGGAGCTGTATCACCTTTTCTGGCCTGGCCTTGGAAGTCACACAATGTCACTTTTGCTGAATTCTGTTGATTAAAACTGAGTCACCTGTCTACCCAGATTCTAAAGGAAGGGACATAATCTCTTCTCTTAAAGAATTGGTGAACATTAAAAAAAAAAAAAAGGTCATTTAAAGGGAATTTAAATTAACGGACATATTGTAAAAGACGTTAGAAGAGCAAAACAATCTTCTGCTTGTTTACCATTTGGGAGGAAATAGAAAACAGACTGCATGCAGAAGAGAGGCTCATTTGGGGCTTATTTTGGCTTACTAATGCCTCTTCATATACTGGCCATGTGTGTCTTCCTGCGGCGTAAACTAATTTTTGATTTTTAAGCTAATCCCACACTGCTCAGCATCCACAGGGCTTCTAAGAATTAAAATAAATAAAAAATTTAACAGGAAAAGTATAAAATAGAAAGGAGCAAGTATAACCCAGCTTTTCTTTCATCAGTTTCTTGTGACTATTCCAAATGATCACACTAGCAAACTTGTGTAATTTCACATAAACTCCTAACTCTGATCTAGCTAAGGACTTCTGCTAACCTTGATATCATCAATGGATGGCCTTCACTTTCTATGTAATTCCAATTCTCCATTGACTCTATAACTCCACCTCAAAACACGTTGCAATTTATGTAGCCGTTTTGTCAAGTAAGTTGGACTCTGTAGTATACAGACTAATTTTTATTCTTTCTTTTCAAATCTGCTCTTGGATTTACTCTTTTCTGCCCTGGATGAAACATTTGTCAGGTCTAATAGCTTTCTGGTTCCTTCAGTTACAAAAAGACCTGATTTTAGCACATAAAAAATCCTGTGAAGTATAATATCAAAACTCAGAATACATGATTAGTTTGGGGTTCCCTTGTTCCACAGCTTGGGCCTGACCAGGAATGGTGAAAGAGAACATGTTCTGGTTCTTCATGATTTCCTAATTCTACTTCCTTTTTCACTCTGAGGTATGATTTTCTGCCCCTCCAGAGAGGAAAGATAATAGGTAAGAAAGGTTTTATTTGGCTGATATTGTTGTGTCTAGCAACAAAATGGAAGTTGTTTTGCCTTTTCTGAACCAGCCTCTGAAGACACACAATGCAACTTTGGTCGAATTCTATTAGTTAAAGTGAGTCACGTGCCCACGCAAATTCAAGGGGTGGGGACATAGTCCCTATATCTATCTTCACAGGTGGCATGTCAAAGGTGACAGATATAAAATCGTTGGCTCTTTTTTTCGTGGGTTACTTTTGTTCCTGGGGGATCCTCCTGCTAGGGGACCTATGACTACAGTTTCCTTTAAACAAGCAATGTTTCCACATCTGGCTACTCTGGAGTCCCTGGGTGGTGCAAATGGTAACTGTTAACTGAAAGATTAGAGGTTCAAGTCTTCCCAGAGGTGCCTTGGAAGAAAGGAGCCCTGGTGATCTACTTCTGAAAAGTCAGCCATTGGAAACCCTACGGAGGGTAGTTCTTACTCTAACACACATTGGAATCAACTCTACATCTACTTGTAGAGCTTCCAGCAGTCTCTACCTCCATTTTAGGCCTTTGACTCCTTTGAGCCCCGGCTGCCTCCCTGGCCCAGGATCTACATCTGGGTCCTAATAGAATCACACATGTGCTTGGTGGCAGTGGAAATGTAGATCTCGTCCATCACAGCCTCTCCCTCTTTTTGCTGTTCATGATCAGACCAATCTGATCACAGCCTTGCATCTTTAGACTTCTCACAGCAGAAAAAGAGGAAGACTCTCAATGAGATGGATTGACACAGTGACTGCAACAATGGGCTCAAACATAGCAGTGATTGAGAGAATGGCACAGGACCAGGCGGCGTTTCGTTCTGTTGTACATAGGGCCGCTATGAGTCAGACCTAACGACAACAACATATAAGCCACACCTAACACAATGCTTGAAACATATTCAAATATTCAATGAATATTTCTTTGGATCAATGAGTACATTAGTGTTTGCTTGGTTTGCTAAAACTTTCACAGCATTTCTGAAGGGTTTTTTTTTTTTTGGTGTGGCTGTGAATGGCTAAGGTACCGGTACTGAGAGAGGGGATGAATAGTGTAGAGTGTGACTATCTAGGCAACTTCTATATAGATAGTATGCAGCATAAATTAAGGAATAGAGGCATAGGCTTGAGGCAAGGAATTTTTAAAAAATTCTCCAAGTAGCCCAATGAATATGAGCTGGATACTAATTGCAGAACAGGCTTCATTCATTCCTCATGCTCCTTGATTCTATATATGTGTTTCTTAAAGAAACACATGAAATTACCCAGTCTTTTTGTATTCAATAAGAGCAATATGATTGTAAGTGTGCGAATTTTCTGCTTTGTTTGAAGCAAGTTATATACAGCAGGATACACTTAGAGCTGAAATTACGGGAACTTTTAGTCCATTCTTCATAACGATTTTGAATCAAATGAATATTGACTAAGAATGCTTTGTAAATAATAGTACAGTAATTGGTAATGTGCCATGGAACAAGGAGTGGTCTGTGAAAGGGAAAAAAGGCCAAGTTTTACAATCAAAGGTTACTTATTATTCTAGTACACAGACTGCCTTTGTAATCATAATGAAATCCTATAGAAGAAATAGAAATGTTCAGCATTCATAGAATGATATTTATCCCTGCCTTCTGAAAAATGCCACATGGACTTACGGGAGGCAGTCATTGAATACATTTTCGGGAAGTGAGATTAGGTAGAAAGGGGGGCTAGAATAACAGTAGGTATATAGAGTGGTGGGAAGAAAATTTGTTTATTTCCACCAACAAGTTGAGTCAATTCCCGGATACCGAATCACTAGCAAGTTTCTAGAGGAAACGGCTGTTGACCTTTGTTTCTTGTTCACTGACACTGAAGCTCTGTAATTAAAAACAAAAAATTTAACTCCCAAGTTGCTTTTGGCGGAGGCATTGGGAGAAGTTTCTCTGCTCCAGCTCTTTCTATGGATTATACAGGGCCTCAAAACCAAAACCAAACCCGGTGCCGTCGAGTCGATTCCAACTGATAGCGACCCTATAGACAGAGTAGAACTGCCCCATAGAGTTTCCAAGGAGTGCCTGGAGGATTCGAACTGCTGACCCTTTGATTAGCGGCTGTAGCACTTAACCACTATGCCACCAGGGTTTCCATACAGGGCCTCAGCCATCCTTAATAAGCACGTTCATGGAATAACAAATAATATAACTAACACCTAACTTTGGACTTTTGCTCTGTTTATGTGTATAAGATCATGTCATCTGCAAATAGAGATACTTTTACTTCCTCCTTGCCAATCCGGATGCCCTTTATTTCTTTGTGTAGCCTAATTGCTCTGGCTAGGACCTCTAGCACAATGTTGAATAAGAGCAGTGATAAAGGGCATCCTTGTCTGGTTCCCGTTCTCAAGGGAAATGCTTTCAGGCTCTCTCCATTTAGAGTGATGTTGGCTGTTGGCTTTGTATTAAAAAAAAAAAAAAAAAAAAAAATTTTTTTTATAGCCCTTTATTATGTTGAGGAATTTTCCTTCAATTCCTATTTTGCTGAGAGTTTTTATCACAAATGGGTGTTGGACTTTGTCAAATGCCTTTTCTGCATCAATTGATAAGGTCATGTGGTTTTTGTCTTTTGTTTTATTTATATGGTGGATTACATTAATGGTTTTTCTAATATTAAATCAGCCTTGCATACCTGGTATAAATCCCACTTGGTCGTGGTGGATTATTTTTTTGATATGTTGTTGAATTCTATTGGCTAGAATTTTGTTGAGGATTTTTGCATCTATGTTCATGAGGGATAAAAAAAAAAAATCTATGTTCATGAGGGATATAGGTCTGTAATTTTCTTTTTTTGTGATGTCTTTACCTGGTTTTGGTATCAGGGATATGGTGGCTTCATAGAATGAGTTACGTAGTATTCCATCATTTTCTATGCTTTGAAATACCTTTAGTAGTAGTGGTGTTAACTCTTCTCTGAAAGTTTGGTGGAACTCTGAAGTAAAGCCATCCGGGCCAGGGCTTTTTTTTGTTGGGAGTTTTTTGATTACCTTTTCAATCTCTTTTCTTGTCATGGGTCTATTTAATTGTTCTACTTCTGATTGTGTTAGTTTAGGTAGGTAGCATTTTTCTAGGAATTCATCCATTTCTTCTAGGTTTGCAAATTTGTTAGAGTACAATTTTTCATAATAATCTGATATGATTCTTTTAATTTCAGGTGGGTCTGTTGTGATGTGGCCCATCTCGTTTCTTATTCGGGTTATTAGTTTCCTATCCTGTATTTCTTTAGTCAGTCTGGCCAATGGTTTATCAATTTTGTTAATTTTTTCAAAGAACCAGCTTTTGGCTTTGGTAATTCTTTCAATTGTTTTTCTGTTCTCTAATTCATTTAGTTCAGCTCTAATTTTTATTATTTGTTTTCTTCTGGTGCCTGATGGATTCTTTTGTTGCTCACTTTCTATTTGTTCAAGTTGTAGGGACAGTTCTCTGATTTTGGCTCTTTCTTCTTTTTGTATGTGTGCATTTATCGATATAAATTGGCCTCTGAGCACTGCTTTTGCTGTGTACCAGAGGTTTTGATAGGAAGTGTTTTCATTCTCCTTGCATTCTATGAATTTCTTTATTCCCTCCTTAATGTCTTCTATAACCCAGTCTTTTTTCAGCAGGGTATTGTTCAGTTTCCAAGTATTTGATTTCTTTTCCCTAATTTTTCTGTTATTGATTTCCACTTTTATGGCCTTATGGTCTGAGAAGATGCTTTGTAATATTTTGATGTTTTGGATTCTGCAAAGGTTTGTTTTATGACCTAATATGTGGTCTATTCTAGAGAATGTTCCATGTGCACTAGAAAAAAAAGTATACTTTGCAGCAGTTGGGTGGAGTGTTCTATATAAGTCTATGAGGTCAAGTTGGTTGATTGTAGCAATTAAGTCTTCCGTGTCTCTATTGAGCTTCTTACTGGATGTCCTGTCCTTCTCCGAAAGTGGTGTGTTGAAGTCTCCTACTATAATTGTGGAGGTGTCTATCTCACTTTTTAGTTCTGTTAAAATTTGTTTTATGTATCTTGCAGCCCTGTCATGGGGTGCATAAATATTTAATATGGTTATATCTTCCTGATCAATTGTCCCTTTAGTCATTGTGTAGTGTCCTTCTTTATCCCTTGTGGCGGATTTAACTTTAAAGTCTATTTTGTCAGAAATTAATATTGCTACTCCTGCTCTTTTTTTGCTTATTGTTTGCTTGATATATTTTTTTCCATCCTTTGAGTTTTAGTTTGTGTCTCTAAGTCTAAGGTGTGTCTCTTGTAGGCCGCATATAGACGGATCGTGTTTCTTTATCCAGTCTGAGACTCTTTGTCTCTTTATTGGTGTGTTTAGTCCATTTACATTCAGCGTAATTATAGATATGTGTTTAGTGCTGTCATTTTGATGCCTTTTTATGTGTGTTGTTGACAATTTCATTTTTCCACTTACTTTTTTGTGCTTAGATATTTTTCTTTGTAAATTGTGTGTTCCTCATTTTCATAGTATTTGACTTTACGTTTGCTGAGTCGTTACGTTTTTCTTGGTTTTTATTTTGAGTTAGGGAGTTGTTATACCTCTTTGTGGTTACCTTAATATTTACCCCTATTTTTCTAAGTAAAAACCTAACTTGCATTGTCCTATATCGCCTTGTATCCCTCTCCATATGGCAGTTCTATGCCACCTGTATTTAGTCCCTGTTTTTGATTATTGTGATCTTTTACATATTGACTTCAATGATTCCCTGTTTTGAGCGTTTTTTTCTTTTTAAAATTAATCTTAATTTGTTTTTGTGATTTCCCTGTTTGAGTTGATATCAGGATGTTCTGTTCTGTGACCTTGTATTGTGCTGGTATCTGATATTATTGGTTTTCTGACCAAACATTTTCCTTTAGTATTTCCTGTAGCTTTGGTTTGGTTTTTGCAAATTCTCTAAGCTTGTGTTTATCCGTAAATGTTTTAATTTCGCCTTCATATTTGAGAGAGAATTTTGCTGGATATATGATACTTGGCTGGCAGTTTTTCTCCTTCAGTGCTCTATATATATCATCCCATTGCCTTCTTGACTGCATGGTTTCTGCTGAGTAGTCTGAACTTATGCTTATTGATTCTCCTTTGTAGGAGACGTTTCTTTTATCTCTGCTTTTAAAATTTTCTCTTTATCTTTGGTTTTGGCAAGTTTGATGATAATATGTCTTGGTGCTTTTCTTTTTGTATCAGTCTTAAATGGGGTTCGACGAACATCTTGGATAGATATCCTTTTGTCTTTCATGATGTCAGGGAAGTTTTCTGCCAACAGATCTTCAACTATTTTCTCTGTATTTTCTGTTATCCCTCCCTGTTCTGGGACTCCAATCACATGCAAGTTATTCTTCTTGATAGGGTCCCACATGATTCTTAGGGTTTCCTCATTTTTTTAAATTCTTTTATCTGATTTTTTTTCAGCTATATTAGTGTCAATTCCCTGGTCCTCCAGATCCCCCACCCTGCATTCCAATTGCTCGAGGCTGCTCCTCTGACTTCCTATTGCGTAGTCTAATTCTGTAATTTTATTGTTAATCTTTTGGATTTCTGAATGCTGTCTCTCTGTGGATTCTTGCAGCTTATTAATTTTTACACTATGTTCTTGAATAATCTTTTTTTAGTTCTTCAACTGCTTTATCAGTACGTTCCTTGGCTTTTTCTGTAGATTGCCTTATTTCATTTCTGAGGTCATCCCTGATGTCTTGAAGCATTCTGTATATTAGTTTTTTATATTCTGCATCTGGCAATTCCAGGATTGTATCTTCATTTGGGAAAGATTTTGATTCTTTAGTTTGGGGAGTTGTAGAAGCAATCATGGCCTGCTTCTTTATGTGGTTTGATATCAACTGCTGTCTCCGAGCCATCTCTAAGATATTGTAGTGATTTATTCTATATTTGCTCACTGAGTCTTACCTTGTTTTGTTTTCTTTCAATATATGTAGATGGGCTACTAGATTGCGCTGTCTTGAGTGTTGTAGCCCTTGAATCACTTATGTCCTATTACCAGCTGGTTTGAGCTGTTACCAGATATATAAGCCTAATAGTCCATTCACTATTCTTGAGTAGAATCTGATTTTGGGTGATCAAGTGTGTGGTGCAGACTGTCACCTATCCACCTAGAGAAGTACTGGTGATAGTTGTGTGCACCAGATTTTAGTAGCAGCAAGGTTTCACACTCCGGGGGGGGGGCAGGATGCTGACAGGCTTCCCCCAAGTGCCAGTGAGGTAGGTGTGCCTCTATTCCTAAAGCACTTTGGTGGGTGGGCTCTGCAGCTGTACCTTAGGCCCCCAATGCAAGTACCTCTACAGATTGGTAGATGTCACCCTCCTTAGACCCCTAAGGCAGGAGGCTAGGTGGTCTGGGGGGAGCTTCAGCCCTCAGTTCCCTGTTGTGGGTCAGTGAGGGCTCTGTTGAATACACAGAGATATCAGACCTGGGAAACTTGTCTTTCCAGTAATCCGCTAAAACAATTACAGTCAGATCCCTATCAGAAATGTCTTTGCATTATAATAGCCACCTTGTTCCCTGCAGGGATGAAAGCCCAAGACTGTGGATCACATATGTTTGGCTGGAGCTGGTTCTGTGTTTTTAGTCCAATTAGGGAAGGATTTTTGGTCCCTGGGTTTTTTGTAGTCTCTTCTCTCAGGCCAGGAGAATGGGTTAGGAAAAGACCAAAAAAAAAAAAAAAAGAAAGAAAGAAAGAAAAAGCACAGTGCGCTTCTCTCTCTGGCTCAGGAAATTCCAATGTTAATGAAGCCACCTGGGAAAGGGAGGGGAGGGTTCAGAGAAATAGGAGGAAGTGGCACCCCGGAATATAGACAAAGTTACTTATCTTGCTTGGGATGACTCTTTTATCTGAGATTCCTAAGGGATGCTTGGACTGTGTGCGCTGGCTGGGTATAGATTGCCCCCGAGGGTCAGGCCCGCATCCCGTGCTTGCTCTGTCTCCGAAGCCATGGTCAGTTCCTCTGCTCCCAGTCCAAAGCCCAGCGCCAAGGTTCCCCGGCTGGGACGCTGCACTCCAGACTCCAAAAGCAGTCGCTGCCTCCCGGTTACTTCTCCTCCTGTCAGCCGCGGTGCTGTGCTGCCTGCATGCACTGGCGGGGCTTCCCCCGAGGTCACTTCAGGGGGCTAGGGCTGCATCCCGTGTTTGCACCGTCTCAGGATGCTGTGCTCAGCTCCCCTGCGCCCAGTCCAAAGCCTGGGGCCAAGGTTTCCTGACTGGGATGCGGGCTCCAGTCTCCGAAAGCAGTCATTGCTTCCCCATTGTTGTTTGTTCTCATTCTCTGTCACTCAGGTCAACTCTTTAGATCTGTGTTTGATGGTCAGGGTTCATAGATTGTCATGTATGTGATTGATTCACTTGTTTTTCCGAGTCTTTGTTGCAAGAGGGATCTGAGGTAGCTTCTACCTAGTCAGCCATCTTGGCCCCGCCTCTGTGCTCTGTTTCTACATGTATAATTTAGTGATATTGATTACATTCTTTGAGTTGTGCAACCATTCTCACTCTCCTTTTCTGAGTTGTTCCTTCTCCATAAACATTGAGTATTTGTTTTAAAACTTGAATGAATTCTAATTTTGACTTTAACTGGCTATTTGCAGGATATCCAGAAATACACTGTTTTCCCTCTTAAGATTTTTTTTTTTTTGGTAGTCCAAAATATTTGAAAAAGGTTGTGGTGAGAATCAATTATATAAATGAACCCCCCATTTCCACACTCATAATTTAAAAAAAATTTTTATTGTGCTTTAAGCGAAAGTTTACAAATCAAGTCAGTCTTTCACACAAAAACTTATATACACCTTGCTACATACTCCCGATTGCTCTCCCCCTAATGAGACAGCCCGCTCCCTCCCTCCACTCTGTCTTTTCCTGTCCGTTTTGCCAGCTTCTAACTCCCTCTACCCTCTCATCTCTCCTCCAGACAGGAGATGCCAACATAGTCTCAAGTATCCACCTGATCCAAAAAGCTCACTCCTCACCAGCATCCCTTTTCAACCCATTGTCCAGTCCAATCCCTGCCTGAAGAGTTGGCTTTGGAAATGGTTCCTATCCTGGGCCAACAGAAGGTCTGGGAACCATGGCCACCGTGGTCCTTCCAGTCTCAGTCAGACCATTAAGTCTGGTCTTTTTATGAGAATTTGGGGTCTGCATCCCACTGCTCTCCTGCTCCCTCAGAGGTTCTCTGTTGTGTTCCCTGTCGGGGCTGTCATCATTTGTAGCTGGGTACCATCTAGTTCTTCTGGTCTCAGGATGATATGGTCTCTGGTTTATGTGGCCCCTTCTGTCTCTTGGGCTTGTAATTACCTTGTATCCTTGGTGTTCTTCATTCTCCTTTGATCCAGGTGGGTTGAGACCAATTGATGCATCTTAGATGGCCACTTGCTAGCATTTAAGACCCCAAATGCCAGTCTCCAAAGTGGGATGCAGAATGTTTTTTAATAGATTTTATTATGCCAGTTGACTTAGGTGTCCCCTGAAACCATGGTCCCCAAACCCCCGCCCCTGCTACACCAGCCTTCGAAGCATTCAGTTTATTCTGGAAACTTCTTTGCTTTTGGTTTAGTCCAGTTGTGCTGACCTTGCCTATATTGTGTGTTGTCTTTACCGTCACCTAAAGTAGTTCTTATCTACTATCTAATTAGTGAATGCCCCTTTCCTACTCTGCTTCCCTCCCCCCTCTCATAACCATCAAAGGAAATTTTCTTCTCTGTTTAAACTATTTCTCGACTTCTTATAATAGTGGTCTTATACAATATTTGTCCTTTTGCAACTGACTAATTTCACTCAGCATAATGCCTTACAGGTTCCTCCATGTTATGAAATGTTTCACAGATTCCTCACTGTTCTTTATCGATGCGTAGTATTCCATTGTGTGAATATACCACAATTTATTTAACCATTCATCCATTGATGGGCACCTTGGTTGCTTCCATCTTTTTGCTATTGTAAACAGTGCTGCAATGAACATGGGTGTGCATATATCTGTTTGTGTAAAGGCTCTTATTTTTCTAGGATATATTCCAAGGAGTAGGATTGCTGGATCGTGTGGTAGTTCTATTTCTAGCTTTTTAAGGAAGTGCCAAATCGATTTCCAACGTGGTTGTACCATTTTACATTCCCACTAGCAGTGTATAAATGTTCCAATCTCTCCACAGCCTCTGCAACATTTATTGTTTTGTGTTTTTTGGATTAATGCCAGCCTTGTTGGAGTGAGATGAAATCTCATTGTAGTTTTGATCTGCATTTCTCTAATGGCTAATGATCGTGAACATTTCCTCATGTATCTGGTAGCTACCTGAATGTCTTCTTTAGTGAAGTGTCTATTCATATCTTTTGCCCATTTTTTAATAGAGTTCTTTGTCTTTTTGTAGTTGAGTTTTCGCAGTATCATGTAAATTTTAGAGATCAGGCACTGATTGGAAATGTCATAGCTAAAAACTTTTTCCCAGTCTGTAGGGAATCTTTTTATTCTTTTGGTGAAGTCTTTAAAAGAGCATAGGTGTTTAATTTTTAGGAGCTCCCAGTTACCTAGTTTTTCTTCTGCATTGTTAGTAATGTTTTGTATACTGTTTATGCCATGTATTAGGTCTCCTAAAGTTGTCCCTATTTTTTCTTCCATGATCTTTATCATTTTAGATTTTATATTTAGGTCTTTGATCCATCTTGAGTGCAGTGTGAGGTATGGGTCTTATTTCATTTTTTTGCAGATGGATATCCAGTTATGCCAGCACCATTTGTTAAAAAGACTGTCTTTTCCCCATTTAACTGTTTTGAGTCCTTTGTCAAATATCAACTTTTCATATGTGGATGGATTTATGTCTGAATTCTCAATTCTGTTCTATTGGTCTATGTATCTGTTGTACCAGCACAAGGCTGTTTTGACTACTGTGGAGGTATAATAGGCTCTAAAATCAGGTAGAGTAGGCCTCCCACTTTGTTCTTCTTTTTCAGTAATGCTTGACTTATCTGGGGCCTCTTTCCCTTCCGTATGAAGTTGGTGATTTGTTCCTCCATCTCATTAAAGAATGTTGTTGGAATTTGAATTGGAACTGCATTAAATGTATAGATCACTTTTGGTAGAATAGACATTTTTATAATGTTAAGTCTTCCTATCCATGAGCAAGGTATGTTTTTCCACTATGTAGATCTCTTTGTTTCTTGCAGAAGTGTTTTGTAGTTTTCTTTGTATGTCTTTTACATCTCTGGTAAGATTTATTCCTAAGCATTTTATTTTCTTGGGGGCTACTGTAAATGGTATTGATTTGGTGATACCCTCTTCTATGTTCTTTTTGTTGGTGTAGAGGAATCCAACTGATTCTTGTATGTTTATCTTGTATCCTGATACTCTGCTGAACTCGTCTAACAGTTTTAGTAGTTTTTTTTTGAGGATTCCTTAGAGTTTTCTGTGTATAAGATAATGTCATCTGCAAATAGAGATAATTTTACTTCTTCCTTGCCAATCTGGATGCCCTTTATTTCTTTATCTAGCCCAATTGCTCTGGCTAGGACCTCCAGCACAATGTTGAATAGGAGTGATGATAAAGGGCATCCTTGTCTGGTTCCCGATCTCAAGGGGAATTCTTTCAGGCTCTCTCCATTTAGGATGGTGTTGCCTATTGGCTTTGTATAAATGCCCTTTATTGTGTTGAGAATTTTTCCTTCAGTTCCTATTTTGCTGAGAGTTCTTATCATGAATGGGTGAACTTTGCCAAACGCCTTTTCTGCATCAGTTGATAAAATCATGTGATTCTTATCTTTTGTTTTATTTATGTGGTGGATTACATTAATTGTTTTTCTAATATTGACCCGTCCCTGCATACCTGGTATGAATCCCACTTGGTCATGGTGAGTTATTTTTTTGAAATGTTGTTGAATTCTATTGTCTAGAATTTTGTTGAGGATTTTTGCATCTAAATTCATGAGGTATATATGTCTGTAATTTTCTTTTTGTGTCTTGTCTTTACTTGGTTTTGGTATCAGGGATATGGTGGCTTCATGGAATGGTTTGGGAGTGTTGTGTCCTTTTCTATGCTCTGAAATACGTTTAGTACTAGTGGTGTTAACTCTTATCTGAAAGTTTGTTAGAACTCTGCAGTGAAGCCGTCCAGGCCAGGGCTTTTTTTTGTTGGGAGTTTTCTGATGACCTTTTCTCTCTCTTCTTCTTCTTTTTTTTTTTTAACCTCTGTTTGTGTCAGTTTAGGTAGGTAGTGTGTTTCTAGGAATTTTTCCATTTCTTCTAGGTTTTCAAATTTGTTTGAGTACAATTTTTCATAGTAATCTGACATGATTCTTTTAATTTCAGTTGGGTCTGCTGTAGTATCATCCATCTCATTTCTTATTTGGGTTATTTGCTTCCTCTCCTGTTTTTCTTTTGTCTGTTTGGCCAATGGTTTATGAATTTTGCTGATTTTTTCAATGAACCAGCTTTTGGTCTTGTTAATTCTTTCAATTGTTTTTCTGTTTTCTATTTCATTTAGTTCTGCTCTAGTTTTTATTATTTGCTTTCTTCAGGTGCCTGAGGGTTTCTTTTGTTGCTCTCTTTCTATTTGTTCAAGTTGTAGGGATAATTCTTTGATTTTGGCCCTTTCTTCTTTTTGGATGTGTGCATTTATTGATATAAATTGACCTCTGAGCATTGCTTTTGCTGTGTCCCAAAGGTTCTGATAGGAAGTGTTTTCATTCTCATTGGATTCTATGAATTTCTTTATTCCATCCTTAATGTCTTCTATAATCCAGTCTTTTTTTGAGCAGGGTATTGTTCAGTTTTCAACTGTTCGATTTCTTGTCCCTGATTTTTCTGTTATTGATTTCCACTTTTATGGCCTTATGGTCAGAGAAGATGCTTTGTAATATTTCAGTGTTTCAGATTCTGCTAAGGCTTGCGTTATGACCTAATATGTGGTCTGTTCTAGAGAATGTTCCATGTGCACTAGAAAAGAAAGTATACTTGGTTGCTGTTGGGTGGAGTGTTCTGTACATGTCTGTGAGGTCAATTTGGTTTATCGTGGCATTTAGATCATCGGTGCCCTTATTGAGCTTCTTTCTGGATGTTCTGTTCTTCACTGAAAGAGGTGTGTTGTCTCCTATTATTGTGGAGCTGTCTATCTCACTTTTCAGTGCTGATAGACTTTGTTTTATGTATCTTGCAGCCCTGTCATTTGGTGCATAAATATTTAATATGGTTGTATCTTCTTGGTATATTGTCCCTTTAGTCACTATATAGTGTCCTTCCTTATCCTTTATGATGGATTTAACTTTTAAGTCTATCTTGTCAGAAATTAATATTGCCCCTCCTGCTCTTTTTTGATTGTTCTTTGCTTGATATATTTTTTTTCCATCCTTTGAGTTTTAGTTTGTTTGTGTCTCTAAGTCTAAGGTGTGTCTCTTGTAGGCAGCACATAGACGGATCTTATTTTTTAATCCATTCTGCTACTCTCTGTCTCTTTATTGGTGCATTTAGTCCATTTACATTCAGTATAATTATGCATAGGTATGAATTTAGTACTATCGTTTTGATGTCTTTTTTTGTGTGTTGTTGGCAGTTTCTTTTTCCCACTTTATTTTATGTGCTAAGTAGATTATCTTCATATATTGTCCTTTCCTCACATTCGTTGCTGTTGATTTTGTTTCTGCTGAGTCTCTATTTTTTTCTTGTATTTCATTTTGATGAGTAGGATGGGTTGTCTCATGTGTGGTTACTTTATTATTTACCCCTATTTTTCTAAATTTAAACCTAACTTTTATTTCTCTGTATTGCCGTATCTTCTTCTCCGTATGGAAGATCTATGCTACATTTTTTAGTCCTCTTTATTGTTTTAATGTTGTCTTCTTTTACATAATAACATCGCTGTTACCCTGTTTTGAGCCTTTTTTTTAAATCTTGATCTATTTTTTTGATTTCCCTGTCTGGGTTGCTATGAGTTGGAATTTACTTGATGGCACTGGGTTTGGTTTTGGTTTTTTGTCTGGGTTGACTTCTGATTGCTCTGCCCAGTGTTCTGTCTTGGGCTGATATGGATATTATTGATTTTTCAAAGAACTCCCTTTAGTATTTCTTGTAGTTTTGGTTTGGTTTTAACGAATTCCCTAAACTTCCATTTATCTGGAAATGTCCTAATTTCACCTTCATATTTGAGAGGCATTTTTGCCGGATGTATGACTCTTGGCTGGCTATTTTTTTCCTTCAATTTTTCATATAAGTCATTCCATTGCCTTCTTGTCTGCATGGTTTCTGCTGAGTAGTCCAAGTTTGTTCTTATTGGCTCTCTTTTGTAGGTGACTTTTCGTTTATCTCTAGGTGCTCTTAAAATTCTCTCATTATCTTTGGTTTTGGCAAGTTTTACTATAATATGTCTTCGTGACTTTCTTTTAACATCTACCTTATATGGAGTTCAATGAGCATACTGGATAGATATCTTCTCATCTTTCATGATATCGGGGAAGTTTTCTGCCAACAAATTTTCAACAATTTTCTCTGTATTTTCTGTTACCCCTACATGTTCTGGTACCCCAATCATTCGTAGGTTATTTCTCTTGATAGAGTCCCACAGGATTCTTAAGGTTTCTTCATTTTTTAAAATTGTTTTATCTGATTTTTCTTTAAATATATTAGTGCCAAGTACTTTTTCTTCAAGTTCAGAAATTCTGCCTTATGCTTGCTCAGATCTGCTTCTGACTTTTTATTGAGTTGTCTAATCCTGTAATTTTATTGTTAACCTTCTGAATTTTTGATTTCTGTCTGTCTATGGATTTTTCCAGCTTCTTAAATTTTTCATTATGTTCCTGAATAATCTTTTTAATTTCCTCAATTGCTTTATCTGTGTGTTCCTTGGCTTGTTCTGCATATTGTCTCATTTCCTTCCTGATGTCTTGAAGGGTTCTGTATATTACTCTTTTGTATTCTGGTTCTGGTAATTCCAGGAATGCACTTTCATCTAGAAGATCCCTTGATTCTTTGTTTTGAGAGCTTGTTGAAGTGATCATGGTCTGTTTCTTTATGTGACTTGTTATTAACTGTTGTTTCCGAGCCATCTATAAGTTATTGTATTAGTTTATTTTATGTTTGCTTACTTTGTCATAGCTTCTTCCTTTGTTTTGTTTTGATATGCCCAAATGGGTTGCTTGAGTGAGCTAGTTTGATTATTTTCACCTTTGGAGCTCTGACGTCCTGTCCCCAGATGGCTAGAGCTGTTATCGGGTGTATCAGTCTAGGAGTCCATTCAGTTTTCTTCTATGAATTCAGCTCAGGCTTCCGGGTAGCTGATCATCAAGTGAGTGGTACAGGTTCTGTCCTACAGTCTTAGAGAGGCAGGGGTGATTAGTGTAGGTACTGGTATCTGGTTGCAGCAGGGTGTCATGCTCTTAACAAGATAGGGGGCTGAGAATTGTCTCTTACATATCTCCAAAGAAAGCGTGTCCCTGTTCCCTAGAGCATACAGGTGGGTGGGTTCTGCAGACGGACCATGGGTACCCAATGTTTTGGTTGTAAGAACTGAGAGGTACCAGTTATCCTCGGACTGCTTTCATGGGTGGCTGGGTGACCTGAGTGGAGCTACCAATCCTTAGGCACCTGATGTGGGTAGGTGAGGACCCTGTTTTATAGGCAAAGCAATGTCAAACATCGAACACCCACCTCTCTGCTGCATAGATGAAACAGTTGGAGCCTACCAACAAGGGTATATTCTCCTGAAATAGGCCCACACAGGTCCATGCAGAGGGGAAATGTACTCAAGGTCCACAGACCATTTATGCCTGGATAGGAACCGCTTCTGTCCTAAGCTCCCCCAGTTAGTGGAGCTGGAAAATTATCATTTCCCCCAATTGCAAATTTATTCCTTCTCCACGGCTGGGAGGATGGCTCTATGCACTCAACAGAGCCTATGTCAGGTGTAGGATAGTCAGCCGCTGAAGTTGGCTTGGGAGTGGGGGTGCGGGGGTGCTGTAAAATATACGCAAGACTTAGCTTTTGCTGGGAGCACCGTTCTTCTCTGGTTCTGGATGTGTGAGTCTGCCATGCAGCTGGTTGCTTCTCCCTGAGGAAACTGTGGCTGAACGCTAGTACCAGCCCACAGCAGCCACTCTCAGGAATGGTGCCAGAGGGTTCCCCACGATTCAGGTCTGGTAACTCCTCTCTGCTTCTGAACTGTCTCTTCCTCCCCCTGCCCCTCAGTTCATTTTGTAAGCTTGCCTTTGATGCTCAGGGCTCCTACCTTGTCATAAATATACTCTTTTCAATTGTTTTTTCAGGTGTTTGTTGTAAAGAGGGCTCGAGGGAAGCGTCTATGCCACCATCTTGGCTCCGCCTCCACACTTATAATCTTTATAAAGTGTGTTTTTTTTATAGTTAAAAAAACAGATTATATCATTCTAATTTGAATAAAGGACTTTTTAGTTTGACAGCATAGAAAGTTTTTGATGAATTATAATTTAATATGTAGAATATTAAGAAGAGGATAAACGAAAACATTCTCCATCAAATAGTTGTTTCTGAAATCTGGTAAAAAAATAAATCATGTGGGATGGGCTCAATGAAAGCAATTTCTGCTTCAAGGATAGGGTTCAAAGGTTTCACCCTACCAGGAAAGTGGCCACATGTTACTAACACTTGAGTCTTGACGGTGTTTCCTGACCCCGGGTGCTTCAGAGCTGCTTCACGCTTGCTTTATGGCCTCTTAGAATGACCTGGAATGGCTTCCTTGCATCCTCTTTGTTGCTTTTCCTCCTGGCTTCCCTATCCGTTACCAACCTCCTACTCTCCAGCTCTTTGGTTCTTGGATTTTGGATTATTTTTAAAGTTGCTATTATTGTACTATGTAGGCCCTTACTTACAACTTTAGATTCTCAAATATCACAGTCACATACTTTCTTTTTCTGAATTAGATCCTGAGGGGAACAAAATAGCAGCTTCTTTCCACTTCCATCCTTTCTTCCCCTTTTGACAGAAAAAGAAACCTAGAGCTCTCAAAATGAAAATATTCTTTCCCATAAATTAATTCTACTTTCTGTTGCAATTGCACTTGATCAATGTTTTGTTTACAAATGCTTAATTCCACTTTCTACAGCAAGGAGTTCCTGTGGACTAATTTTCAAGGATGAATTGACTCACTGCAATTCCATTTTACACATTAATCCATAAGTCAGGTAAGAAATTTTGTTTTCCTTTTTTTCTCCTGGTGGGAGGTAACTTAAAACATTTTTGGTGCAATATTTGAATAGCATGTGAAATTTCAAAAGAATTTCACTTTTGCAGCTGACATCTTGGACTATGTTCTCCCTCATGGTTACTCAAACTTGCTCTGTCCTTCTAGTTTTACTCGCTATTTAAGTTTCCTTTCTCATTGTGACTTAAAGTAGTCAGATGGGACTTAGCCATTAGGTGCAGTAGGCAGTGCCTAGGTCTGAGGATACTTTCAGGGCCCCACAAAAATATTTTAACTTGTTTTAAATTCATAAGAAATGAACATAACAATAGTAAGATATAATAATGAATCCAGCCTTGGTTATATTTGTCTTTATACCAAAGCAGTCATAGAATCTATTGTAGGACTTTTTTTTTTTAATGGAGAAAGGGGCCTACAGAGGCAAAAGTGCCCAGGCCCATGAAAGTCATAATGCAGCCTAGTGGTTTTATAGCAATTATTTCCTAATTGACAACCATATTCAACATCACTTACAGTTTTTTATGGTTGTGGGTTTGATGATCATGTGAGCCACTGGCTGTTACATTTCTAGCTAGGTTGTGCAGTTTTAAAGCAAGAGGACGGTATAAAATTCTGAGTAATACGTGTTTTGGACAATAAGTAAGCCTTCAGGTATTGATCTAGTATCTTAATTTAGTTTTGTCTTTCCCTTACCATGAGTTTTTTTTCTTCTTCTTTTTTTTTTTTTTAACAAGGTTTTAAGTTTAAGATCGTTGGCACTGGGTTTTTACTGGGTTAGTTACCTTTATTTATCAAGACCATGGCACCATCTACTGGCAGTTTAAAGAACAGTCCTACATGCTTGGATTAAGAGAAACTATGGGAGATTTTTTTTTTTTTTTTTTTATGGGAGATTATAAACCATAACAAAGATTGTGAGAATATGGCTCAGGACCGGGCAGTGGTTCATTCTGTTGCACACGGAGTTGCTACGAGTCGGAACTGACTCGATGGCACCTGACAACAACAACAATAACAACAACAACAACATGAGATTGAATCTGATATCCTGTATGTTTACAAAATGAAGAGACAGCTCATACTACCTTTTCTCCCCTTGATGATTCAGTGCCTCTTTTCTTCGTTCTGACTCTTAAAAGTCAGCTTTCACATCCTCAAGCAATGCCCTCTCCTCCGTAGTTTCTATTGAACCGTAATGCCCGAACTCCAGCCCTAGTTTTCATTTCCTGTTCTCTAGAGTTCTCTTTTCAACTGCTAACAAAACTGGGTGTCTTTTTAACTCCAATCGAACTCATTTCCTAGATTAAGGACAGCTTCTGCTAAATTGTCTCATCTGAGAGTGTCTTGCAGAATTCAGGGGGTCCATCCCTGCTGATTTATCTAGGACATCTCTCTGTCTCATTTTGCCTTTATTTCTAGAAGCTGCCTTCTCTGTTCACACCTTCAAATGAGTTGTTTCAGTCCAACTCATTTACCAAACTATCACCTTTTTAATCTACCTCTTTCTCTATGGAAATTTTCTGGTACTGATGTATTTTTGGCTACAGACCTTCTTCTTGATTGTTCTGTTCCCCTGGCTACATCTTTCCTGATACTAACTCTCAGTGCTCATCTTCTTTAAGTCTCTGGTTTGGCCCTGCCCTTAATCTACCAGTTGTTCCCATAATGACCTCCTATCAGTATGCCTGGGGACCCTTGTTAAAAGTCCAGATACCCACGTGTCAAACTGAGAGATTCTGATCCAGTGGGTCTATTGGAGACCTGGAAGTCTGTATTTTAATAGGTGCCTCAGGAGATTTCTGATGCAGCTGCTGTGTTTGGGAACCACTAGCCCATAAAGTAAACTTACTTCTCTGAGCCTAGGATTCAAAGCTCTCCAGAAGAGGGCCCAAGTCTATCCTTATAGTTTCGAATTTGCTATCTCTATCTACCATTCTTCTATGCTGCGTGCACTTCTCTTCCTCCTGGTTCTTTCCCTTCTTTCCTTCTCCAGCTGGAAAAATTCTTTTCATCCTTTTAATCCCAGATTAAATATTGTGTTCTCATTGACGTTCTTCTTTATCCTCCCCCTGCTTTCCCTTTGCACTGAACAAAATTAATCTCTCTCTACCTGCCACCAAGCTAAAATTAGAGACATCACTGTCAGATTTACACCTCGAATACAGGTATTTAAGGAAACTTAGATAGCAAGTGATTTTGTAAACATGGCTCATGTACCTCCTGCCTAAAAGTCATAGGGTGCATGTCCAGTGAAAGATTTCCACCCCAGACTTATTTAATCAGAAACTCCAGGGTTGCCATCTGCAACTGGTAAAACAAATAGTTTGGGCAAGTCTCCTGCACATTAAAGTTTGAGAACTTATGCTGTATTCACTGCAGAAACCCAAGGTATCAGTTGAAGTGGCAATCACTTCATTAACTGTATCAATCTACAAGACATGCCAATAGGTCTGAGCACTCGTAGCTTTATTGGCATCAAGGCAAAGGGCTTGGCTTTAGTTATCAGCATTGCAGTTGATGGTAATGGTGCCAGCGTGTTTTTTTTTTTTTTCTTTTTAAAGCATTGTGTTGCTTTCAGTCAGGCCTCCCAATTAAAAAAAAAAAACCCACATAAAAACCCACATAAAAGAAAATATACTTGAGAGCAGCATCTTATTTACTTATGTAACCATAGAAAAAACCATAGACCTTCCCCCAAACCCTAAAATTTCCTGGTGTTAGACTATCCTGAGTTTAAGAGGTTGTCTTAGGTTGGGTTCTCTAGAGAAGCAAAACCAGTAAAGCATATAAATATATACAGAGAGGCAGATTTATATCAAGGAAATGGCTCATGCGGTTGTAGAGGCTGGAATGTCCCAAGTCCATAGGTCAAAATAGAGGCTTCTCCTGATTTACATAGCCACAGGGGCTGGCGAACCCAAGACTGGCAGGTCAGAGACCAGGGCTTTTACTCACAGGCTGCAAAGATCGACGAATTCCACGATCAGCAGGCAAGACCACAGGTAAGCTGCTAGCTCAAGTCCCAAGAACCAGAGGTCAGATGAACAGAAGCCAGCTGCAGGATCCAGTGCAAGCAAAAAAGCCCCTGAGTTTTGCCAGAATGTCCGCTTATATTAGATGGAGGCCACATGCCCAAGGAAACTCCCTTTCAACCAATTGGTTACTCACAGCAGATCCCATCATGGAGGTGGATCACATAGCAAATCTCAACATGGAAGTGATCTCAACACTATACAACTGCCAAAACACTGAGAATCACGGGCCAGCCAAATTGACACACGATCTTAACCATCACAGAGGTTGATCTATATCCTAGTTATTGCTTAGTCTTCATTTCCCCCTTGTACATTTCTTGAAGGCAGGGACTGTTTCTTATTCTTTTAGTATTTTTAACCTGCAGTTTCTTGTCATATAAAAAGAAATCCTCATTTTTCATCATCATTTTTTAGCAGGATAAATGAGATTAAACATTTTGTTATAGTTATTTAGTAAACAATAATGGGATCACCATGTGTTCTCTTTCCTGGACCAGTGCCATAATGAACTCATTTTCCTATTGACTCTTAAAACAATGCAAACAATATAACCTTGTCTGTTACATTAGGCACATATTTGAAGAAGATAAAAAACAATAAAACCAGCAGAAACCAATCTGCCCATTCGACCTAAATCTGTAATGTTGGATAAAGAACCAGCCATAGCCTCTACCCCTGAGGAATTTGCAATCTATACAGGAAAAAACATATTAATACATAACCATCATATAATTAGAGGTGAAAAATCTTCTTCACGATACCTTTTCTTAAGCCAATACTTATAAAATTAGACCTAGCGCTAATAGTTTTCCTTCTTCCATCGTTTCAATTACCCAAGTTCAGGACTCCACCGAGCCTAAACTGTATGTACTTATTAGCTCTTAACTATGCTAATGTAATAGTCTTCTAACTGGTGTTTTTCTCTCCAATCCATACAGTAGACTGTTGCTGGATTGTTTTTTCCTAAAACATTGCTTTTATTGTATAATTCTCTGCTAAATGCACTACTTCAGTTTTACCACCTTAAAAAAAAAATGTATATATATATATATTTTTTTTCTACTTCAGTTTTACCACATTACTTTTATAAAATCAGGTTTTGTTGCCTCTCTTGACATTTAGGGTCTTTTAAAGTCTGGGGACAACTTACAACTAGTTCCTTGTGTGAATCATATATTCCAGATAGGTGATCATATGCTCAAATCTTCCTCCTCTTCATCCAAGGGCCAACAAGGTTAAGCTAGCTTTCACATCCCTGACTTACCTTATACCTCTCTGTCTGAGCACTGTATTTTCCCTTTATCTGGAAGCCCCTTCCTCCCATCTCCTCACAGCTAACTCCTATTCACCATTCAAGAAGCAATTCAGATTTCATCTTTTTTTTTTTAACTTTATTTATTTTGTTGTCATTGTTGAGAATGTACACAGCAAAACAAACACCAATTTAAGTTTCTACATGTACAATTTAGTGACATTGATTACATTCTTTGAGTTGTATAACCATTCTCATTCTCCTTTTCTGAGTTGTTCCTCCTTCATTAACATAAACTACTGCCACCTAAGGTTCTTGTCCAATCTTCCCAGTTGCTGTTGTCAATTTGATCCCATATAGATACTTCTTAAAAGAGCACAATGCTCTAGGCAGTTTTTTTTTTTTCTTTTTTTTACTAGTTAAGCTATTCAGTTTTAAGAAGACATTAAGGGATATTTTTGGTTTAAGGTCTAAAGATCATCTCAAACCAATAGTTTCAAGGGTTCATCCACCCTTCATGGCTCCAGAAAGTCTGGAGTCCATGAAAATTTGAAATTCTGTTCTGCATTTTTCCTCTTTTGATCAGGATTCTTCTATGGAATCTTTGATCAAAATGTTTAGTAATGGCAGCTGGGCAACATTCAGTTCTTCTTGTTCCCTGGCAAAGGAATCAGTTGTTCATGGAGGCAATTAACCACATATTCCATTTCTTCCTTCTATGCCTGAGTCTCTTTTGCCTCTGTTGCTCCAGGTGAATAGAGACCTGTTTTTGTGTCTCAGATGGCTGCTTGAAAGCTTTTAAGAGCCCACCCACTACTCAATGAACTAGAAGATAGAACAGAAACACTAAACATGTTATTAGGCAAATTAACTGGGATATATCATGAAAGCATGGCTCTAAACCTCCAAACCAAGGAACCTAATCATGTGAGGTATTTGATTGTACACAAGCAGGCTAAGCAGCTACTCTTTTTTGTTGCTGTTGTTGTAAATCACACAACATTGGCTAATTCAACTTACAGGTATACCGTGTATTGACAGCAACTACAATAATCAGCTGTGCAACTTTTCCATCACCGTTAACCCCGTTTTACCCCTTCCTTCCTGCCCCTGGTAACCACTAATAAACTTTGTTCTTTATACATTTGTCTTTTCTTGTCTTTTTATACAAATGGGTTCATACAATATTTGTCCTTTTGAGATTAGCTTATTTCACTCAGCATAATGTCTTAAAGCTCCATCCATACTGTAGCATATGTCAACACTTCATTTCTCCTACTGACTGAGTAGTATTCCATTGTATGTATGTACCACATTCTGTTTATTCATTCATCTGTTGATGGGCATTCAGGTTCACCTTTTGGCTATTGTGAATAGTGCTGCAATGAACATTGGTGTACAAGTCTCTGTTTGAGTCTCTGCTTTCAAGTCTTTTGGGTATATATCTAAGAGTGAAATTTCTGGGTCATATGGTAGTTTTTTTATGTTAGTTCTGTTTTTAGTTTTTGAAGGAACCGTGTTCCACAGCAGCTGTACCATTTGCATTCTCACCAGCAATAGATAAGGGTTCCAATTTCCCCACCTCCTTGGCGACATTTGTTATTTTCTATTTTTTTTATCTTGCCATCTGTTGTTGTTAGATGCCATCTAGTCAGTTCTGTCTCATAGTGACCTTATGTACAACAGAATGAAACACCGTTGGGTCCTGTGCCATCCCCACAATTATCACTATGTGTGAGCCCATTATTGCAGCCACAGTGTCAATCCATCTCATTGAGGGTCTTCCTCTTTTTTGCTGACCCTCTACTTTACCAAGCATGATGTCCTTCTCCAGGGACTGATCCCTCTGATAACATGTCCAAAGTATGTGAGAGGAAGTCTCACCATCCTCACTTCTAAGGAGCATTCTGGCTGTACTTCCTCCAAGACAGATTCATTCTTTCTTCTGGCAGTCCATGGTATATTCAATATTTTTCAACAACACCATAATTCAAATGCGTCAATTCTTCTTCATCTTCCCTTATTTATTGTCCAGCTTTCACGTGCATATGAGGTAATTGAAAATACCATAGCTTGGGTCAGGTGCACCTTAGTCTTTAAAAGGCATCTTTGCTTTTTTAGTGGGAGTGAAATGGCATCTCCTTGTGATTTTGATTTGCATTTCTCTGATGGATAGTGACAAATTCATGTGTCATCTTCTGACAATTCCCCACTCCAGGCCCCATACATGAGCAATGTGCTCTTACTCTGTGCCCTCATAATGCATTGTGCATGTAGCTCTGCTGTTGAACTTACCACTTCTAGTGAATCTTCTATATGATCATCTACCGCCACTAGACAGTAAATAACCAGAGGATAGGAACCTTGTTTGTAGGGGACAGAGACCTTATTTTTATATCTCAGCATGTAATTATGATCACTGACTGTGCCTTTAACTGATCTAAGCTAAGAATTTCTTTTTTTCTTTTTATTGTGCTTTAAGTGAAAGTTTACAAATCAAGTCAGTCTTTCATACAAAAATTTATATATACCTTGCTATGTACTCCTAGCTGCTCTCCCCCTAATGAGACAGAATACGCCTTCTCTCCACCCTGTATTTCCACGTCCGTTCAGCCAGCTTCTGTCCCCCTCTGCCTTCTCATCTCCCCTCCAGACAGGTGCTGCCCACATAGTCTCACGTGTCTGCTTGATCCAAGAAGCTCACTCCTCACCAGTATCATTTTCTATTTTATAGTCCAGTCCAATCCCTGTCTGAAGAGCTGGCTTCGGGAATGGCTCCTGTCTTGAGCTGACAGAGGTCTGGGGACCATGACCTCCGGGGTCCTTCTAGTCTCAGTCAGGCCATTTAGTCTGGTCTTTTTATGAGAATTTGAGATCTGCATCTCACTGCTCTCCTGCTCCTTCAGGGATTCTCTGTTGTGTTCGCTGTCAGGGCAGTCATCGGTTGTAGCTGGGCACCGTCTAGTTCTTCTGGTCTGCTGCTGATGTAGTCTCTGATTTATGTGGCCCTTTATGTCTCTTGGGCTCATAATTACCTTGTGTCTTTGGTGTTCTTCATTGTCCTTTGCTTCAGGTGGGTTGAGACCAATTGATGCATCTTAGATGGCTGCTTGCTAGCAATTAAGACTCCAGATGCCACTGTCCAAAGTAGGGTGCAGAATGTTTTCTTAACAGATTTTATTATGCCAATTGACCTAGATGTCCCCTGAAACCATGATCCCCAAACCCCCACCCCTGCTATGCTGGCCTTTGAAGCTTTCGGTTTATTCAGGAAACTGCTTTTGGTTTAGTCTGGTTGTGCTGACCTCTCCTATGTTGTGTGTTGTCTTTCCATTCACCTAAAATAGTTCTTGTCTGCCATCGAATTAGTGAATACCCTCTTCCACCCTCCCTCCCTCCCCACTCTCATAACCATCAAAGAAAATTTTCTTCTCTGTTTAAACTATTTCTTGAGTTCTTATAATAGCGGCCTCATACAATATTTGTCCTTTTGCAACTAATTTCACTTAGCATAATGCATTCCAGATTCCTCCATATTATGAAATGTTTCACGGATCCATCATTATTCTTTATTGATGTGTAGTATTCCATTGTATGAATATACCATAATTTATTTATCCATTCATCTGTTGATGGGCACCTTGGTTGCTTCCATCTTTTTGCTATCATAAACAGTGCTGCAGTGTACATGGGTGTGAATATATCTGTTCGTGTAAAGGCTCTTAGTTCTCTACGATATATTCCAAGGAGTGGGATTGCTGGATTGTATGGGAGTTCTATTTCTAGTTTTTTAAGGAAGTGCCAAATCGATTTCCAAAGTGGTTGTCCCATTTTACATTCCCACCAGCAGTGTATGTGTTCTGGTCTCTCCACAACCTGTCCAACGTTTATTATTTTGTGTTTTTTGGGTTAATACCAGCCTTTTTGGGGTGAGATGGAATCTCATTGTAGTTTTGATTTGCTTTTCTCTAATGGCTAATGATCGTGAGCATTTCCTCATGTTTCTGTTAGCTACCTGAATGTCTTGTTTAGTGAATTGTCTGTTCATATCCTTTGCCCATTTTTTAATTGTGTTATTTGTCTTTTGTAGTTGAGTTTTTGCAGTGCAATGTAGATTTTAGAGATCAGGCGCTGATCGGAAATGTCATAGCTGAAAACTTTTTCCCAGTCTGTAGGTAATCTTTTCACTCTTTTGGTGAAGTCTTTGGATGGGCAACGGTGTTTGATTTTTAGGGACTCCCAGTTATCTAGTTTCATTCCTGGTGTCTTGAAGGGTTCTGTATATTAACCTTTTGTATTCTGCACCTGGTGATTCCAGGAAGACACCTTCATCTGAAAGATTCCTTGATTCTTTATTTTGAGAGCTTGTTGAAGTGATCATGGTCTGCTTCTTTATGTGATTTGATATTGACTGTTTTCTCCGAGCCATCTATAAGTTATTTATTAGTTTATTTTATATTTGCTTACTGTATCCTTGCTTCTTGCTTTGTTTTGTTTTGATATGCCCAAATAGGCTGCTTGAGTGAGCTAGCTTGACTATGTTTGCCTTTGAAGCTCTAACGTCCTGTCACCAGATGGCTAGAGCTGTTACCAGGTATATGAGCCTAGGAGCCCATTCACTTTTCTTATATGGATTCAGCTCAGGTGTCCAGGTAGTTGGTTATCCAGTATGTAGTACAGGCTCTGTCCTATAGTCTTAGAGGGGCAGGGGTGATTGGTGTAGGTACAGGTATCTGATTGCAGCAGGGGGTCATGCTTTGAAGAAGGCAGGGGGCTGACAACTGTCCCCCGTGTGTCTGTGAGGAAAGCACATCCCAGTTCCCTAGGGCACACAGGTGGGGGGGTTCTGCAGCTGGGCCATGGGCACCGAATGCTTTTGGTTGTAAGGACTGGAAGGTACCACTTATACTTGGACCCCTGTTGTGGGTGGCTAGGTGATGTGGGTGAAGCCATCAGTCCTTAGTCCCCTGATGTGGGTAGATGAGCATCCTGTTTAATAGGCAAAGTTGTGTCAAACATCAAACACCCACTTCTCCACCTCATAGTCTGCCAACAAGAGCCTATTCTCCTGAAATGGGCCCACACAGATCCATGCAGGGGTGGAAGGTATTCAAAGTCCGGGGGTCATTTGTACCTTGACAGGAGCTGCTTCTGTCCTGAGCTCCCAGCTTAGTGGAGCTGACAGATTATCTTTTCCCTCAGTTGTGAATTTATTACTTCTCCAAAGGCAAGGAGAATGGCTCAGGACTTGTAGCAGGACCTAACTCAGGCCCAGAGAAATTGACAGCCAGTGAAGCTGGCTTGGGGGCTGGGCCACAGTAAAATAAATGCGAGTACTTAGCTTTTGCCGAGAGCACTGTTCTTCTCTGGTTCCAGAGGTGTGAGTAGGCAGTACAGCTCACTGTCTCTCCCTGAGGGAACTGCGTCCAGAACACTACCATGTCCAGAACAATTCAGATCCAGGAACTCCTTGCCGCTTCTGAACCATCTCTCCCTCCCCAGCCACTCAGTCTGTTTTCTAACTTTGCCTTTGATGTTCAGAGCTCCTAGCTTGTCATATATGTAATTGTTTCACTCATTTTTTCAGGTCTTTGTTGTAAGAGGGATCGCTGGAAGCATCTGACTACTCCGCCATCTTGGCCCTGCCTCTTAGCTAAGAAATTCTTGATGAAGCTCATTCCAAGCCTAAATATTATTCTCCAAACTCCTATAGCATTTTCCTTATGCATTCTCACTCAACATCCATTTGGTAATTCTTGTGTACAGACTCTTTCTATTGAAGTGACAGAAAATCCAATTCATATCAGATTAAGCAAAAAGGACAATTTATTGGATCATGAATCTAAAAGTCCAAATTGTAGCATTGTCTTTAGGAGCTCACCTACGTCAATAGGACCTGGCTTTTAACTTTGACTTAGCTCTTCATTCCTCTGGGTTCACTTTGTTCTCAGGCTCCACATGACAGCCCTTAAAGCTACAAGTTCATATCCTCCTCCATTCAAGTCTAGTGGAAAGCATATGTCTCCCATTCCTCTTCCTCATTATCTCTGTAAAAGTCTGGGAATTAACTCTGATTGGCCCATGTGCCTGTTGACTCACTGAGGAGGCCTAAGAAATGCATAAAGCACATGGAGAAACAAAACATCACCTTTATTGTAATGAAAGATAATTTAGAGGATTATCTTAATGTGAGAGTAAAATGGACTTAATCACTGAACCTGAATCTATTGTAGATCAGCCATGAGGTCATGATGATGACAGATTGATTCAAGTCTTTCCTGTAGCCTCTCCTTTCCCCTAAGGGCTTAGCCTATCCATGGGGAGGAAAGCAGAACCATAATCTCACAGACAGCAAGCCCTTGAAAGAATGCATGGAGTTGCTGAAGTGAACATGCCTAGCATTTTTCTTTCAACTTTAACAATCAGATACATCTCTACCTTCCCTTGAGCTGAGTAAGGAAAGAAGGAAATGAGGACTGAATACACTATTTGAATGTCCTTAAAATGTGAGGACAATATCAAGAATGAGGAAGAATTTATTCCCTTGTATCCATCACCGAGTGTCCATCCCTGAGCCATTCTCTGTGACCAAAAGTCAGCAGATTGGTCTAGTATGAGTCACAAGGCCACCCTCAAAAGCAATATGGAGTCTACATCACCTGCATTCCAGGCACTGAGAGAGGAGAATATGATCTAAAACAAAATCCAGGCGCAAATACCACTAAACCAAACCCAAGACCATTGCCATCGAGTCGATTCTGACTCATAGGGGAGTAAAACTGCCCCATAGGGTTTTGAAGGCTCTAATCTTTACAAAGCAGACTGCCTCATGTTTCTTCCATGGAGTGGCTAGTGGATTTGAACTGTCAACCTTTTGGTTAGCAGCAGAGCTCTTAACCACTGCACCACCAGAGCTCTTTACAAATACCACTAGCAAGGGAAAATTAAGCCTGAGGACAGAAACAACAAACTTCCACTATACACTTTCTGTTACCTATGTTTGTAGGTGACTACTTCCAGTTTTCTCATTTGTGATATGGGAAGAATGATAATATCTACTCAAACGTGGTTAGGAAGATTAAATGAAACTATGTGTATAAGAGCACTTTAGTGGTCCCACGGAAGCTTGGTAGCAGTGAGCTCTCTGACCCCAAATCTTATAAAATTATGATTTATTAGGAAAAGTGCGAAGGGCATATTCTCAAAAAACAAAACCCAGGGGATGTCAGTCTGGAAATGCTCAGTGACACATGTATGGGCCTTGGCAACACCTATCTAGAAGGAGCCCCTGCCAGGTTAGGGGAAGTGCCAAAAGGAGACAATCAAGTCTCTTACACCTCAAACACAATCCCCTGAAATTCCAGCTTAATTGCCTCAAATGATCATAAATATTATCCTTAGAAAGCTGTGTCGCCTGAATTTAACATCAGATATCCTGATTAAATTTCTTACTAAGCCCCTAGTGCTTAGTCCAGAAGTTATAAATAACAAAAAGTTATATAAACATATGACCATATGCCTTTAGAAAACCATGGGACCTGGATTTTGTGTCAGATTTTCTGGTAAAATTTGTACTAAGCCACTAGTGCTTAGCCCACTAGTTCCGTGTAATAATGATAAGGCATCCTATAAGCCCAGTTGTGTTTATGCAAAAACATGAAGACAGTCCAAGGATGCAGTGTAACAGGAAGGCAACTCTGTGGTCAGCATCCAGAAAGGGCCAAGCAATGATCTCAGAGTTCTTCTCCTGGAGAATGCCTGTGATGAGAGGGGAAGGTAATACAGAACTCTGACCTTATCAGAGGTAATGTTAAAAAATGCCAATTATTAATCACAGTTCCTGAGAATATCTAGTGTTGGATACTCTCTTGTACCACTAGTAGAAGCCTACCTTGGTTTAACCATTCTGGAGGGCAATTTTACAATATATATCCAAAGCCGTAAAATGTCTATACCTTTGAGACAGAAATTCCATTTCTAGGAATTCATTCTAAGGAACTACAAAGACATCTTTTGTGATATTTGCCCAGCCCATGACCTCCTTCTCTGGACCCTAGGGAAAGACCCTGTGTCAATTTACTTAAAGAGGAAAGGAACCCAATAAGCACAAGGAAGAGAAAAGTTAGCAGAAGGGACTCCTGCCCAGGAAAGCAAAATAAATTCAGGCTATGACACATTCAAGAACCCTGGTGAATCAGTGGTTAAGTGCTCGGCTGCTAATAGAAATGTTGGCTGTTTGAACCTACCAGCCACTCCAAGGGAGACAGATGTGGCAGTCTGCTTCTGTAAAGATTACAGCCTTGGAAACCCCGTGCGGGCAATTCTACTCTGTCCTGTAGGGTCACTATGAGTTAAAATTGACTTGATGGCAACGGATGACACATCTTGTCTGCTTCAAACGAAGAACGATGATAGATAATCTTTACAAAGAGATATCTAAAATGACCTGGTTAGCTCAAAAAACAAGGTAAACCTCTCCATGGACCAGAAACAGAACAGGAAAATCATAGTGAACTGGGTTGAAGTCAAGACTCCACATCACAATGTAGACAACTGGCAGAAGAAAGCTATCCAGGGTATAGAGAAGACACAGGCCCTGCCATTCCCCCAACCCATATACAGAAGAAACCTCCTTTTGCAGAAAGAATGTAGAGGCTGATTCCACAGGGAAAGAGCAATCAAGTCAGAGAGACAGGGTGGAAGTATTAAGTAACATTTCTAAGGTTGATAAACAGTCAATGAATAAAACTGAATGAGGGCGACAAAGTAAGAAGTAGGCCTCCCATCACACACCAAATATATGGAATAAGAATATACATAAGAAAAAAGAGACATAAACATAGGGCACAGGTAATGGAAATAGTCTAGTCATGTTAGTTACATGACATCTAGCAATTTCTTAGAAGGAACTGGTATTGCTATCATACTCCCTGGGTGGCACTTGACTATTAGCTGAAAGGTTGACAGTTCGAACCCACACAGTGGCCCTTGGAAGACGGGCCTGGTGATCTGCTTCTAAAAGGCCACAGCCTTGAAATTTCTATGGAGCAGTTCTACTCTGCACACACGGGGTCACTATGGGTTAGAATAGACTTATAGCAACTAACAACAACAACATCAGAACCTGCTGTGTATCATTTAGAGTTTATTTTATATAAGTATGTATTGTAAATTATATCTCATTGTCATATATGTGTAGAAAAGCAGAAGCAGGCAAAAATGGGCATCCTCAGAGAGAAAAGAGTGAGACTGCAATTCCTGGTGATTTTTATATTTCCTAGTACCCGTTCCTTAAGAGGTTACTTGCATTAGGTTGTGGGTGTTGTGCAGTAACTGTGGATCCTTATATTAAATTGAACTTTTCTGTGTAAGTAGATTTAAGCGACTTCTTGTTCCTTACAACTAAAAGAGCCTTAGCTAAGTCAGAAAATAATGGATCTGGGCCCAAAATTGATGCATGAGGATGCTGCTGAGGAGCTGTTTTTAACAGTGAGAAATTGAAAGCAATCTAAATGCCCCAAATAGGGAAAAATTAAGGAAGAGATGGTACAGGGATATCCTGGAATGTCAGGCCACCATTAAAAAGCATGTTTTCAAAGAGGCATTGCAGATTTGGACAAATGTTCATGATATATTAAATCGAATAAAAAAATGCAGTGATAAAGTATGTATGATATCTTTCAAAAGTATGTGTGTGTAATCCAAATGTCAGTCTTTGGTACTTCCCAAATCCTGCAACCTAAAGGATGCCATGTGGTTCTGGAATACTAAAAGTAGCTCAAACCACTACCCAATAAAACCAAAAACCGAAAACCAAATCCATTGCCTTAGAGTCGATTTCAACATGTGGTGACCCCGTGTGTATGAGAGCAGGAATGAGCTCCATAGGGTTTCCTTGGCTGTAACCTCTATGGAAGCAGAGCAGCAGTTCCCTCTTCCACTGTGGTGCCGGGTGAGTTTGAACTGCCAAACTTTTTATTAGTAGTTGAGTGCAAACTGCACCATCCAGGGCCTCTATACAGGATGGGAAATCCAGAGCTTACCTTCCATTTCCCTTACCCTGCTTCCATATCTCTTAGTGTTATTTAGGGGGCTTATGATTTTCCCAGTCATCTCTTTCTTGATATCCTGCTTCCTATGAGATCTCTATTATGTCTCACTTTTTGCCCCTATCCCTTGATTTTCTTAAAATACAACTCATATAGCACTCATAGGGATGAGACTTCATTAAACAGTTACGGGTGTAATGCCTAGGAATTTGCATCGTAGACCAGCAGAACACAACCTGGCAAATGGCATTAAGACTCAATAGTAGACGTTCCTGTTCTTAAACTTTTCCTGGAAATGCCCATCACTGGGACTGTTTCACTGGCATTGCTCTCCCAACTCCTAGCCTTTTCTTGTCTTGATGGAAACTTTCTCACCAGCCTCCTTTTCTTTCTCCTGTGCCTGGTTCCTACACTTATCTCTTTGGCTCCTTCACTGCCCAAGCAATCACAAAACCTTTTTCATTATTATGCAAATAAATTTGATGTTGTGACTCTTCTGCTTTCCATGATATGTCCTGGAGCCCATCGCTTCACAATGGCATAATCCATTAGGCTCTCTTCTCCCAGAAAACTGATACTTCCATTTTTTAAAATAACATTTCTTTGTTCTCTCCAATAAAAGACTGGAAAAGTGTATAACAAAAATAAAACAGTGTTTATCTCCTAGTAGTGAGGATTATTTTTCTTCTTTATTCTTTTTTAGCTTTCAATTTTTTGCAGTGTACATATTGCTTTTAAAAATGAAGGCAAAGTTATAAAAATTCTAATTCTGGCAGTGTAGGATAAACTAATTTCTGAATAAAAGCCTCAAATTTTTCAACAACTTAGCACCATGCAAGATTCCTTTTACTTGTGCAATAGTCCAACTTGTGTGTGCTGGTCAGGTAGTACTCCTGGGGAACTCATTTGAGCATGGCAACTCAGGGACCCAGGCTTTAAATATCTAGTTGTTCTGCCATTTCTTAGAATCTTGGATTCCTTTACTGTATCCTTGGCATCTAACCAGAAGACAAAATAAATGGGTAGAGAATTGGATGGAGGATTTTTCTAGGTCAAGATTTAAAGTAACATGTTTCACTTCTGCTTATATATGACTGGGAAATGAAGGCTTGCTGTGAAGTCGTTTCCTTCTTGACCAGGAGGAAAAGAAAGTGGGGTGTGGTGACCAGATTTACAGATAGCATGTGGGAGAAAAACACCATGGGCTTTAGACACAGACCTAGATTTAAATTTCAGCTTTTTTTTAATAAGGTAATAGACTACTTGTCTTGGTTTCCTAGTGCTGCTGTAACACAAATACCCCAAGTGGGTTGCTTTAAAGGACAGACTTTTGTTTTCTTAATTTTCTGGAAGCTAAAAGCCTAAATCAGTCTCTACTATATCAATTCCTTCTGTAAGCATCTCTCCTAGTTTCTGGTGTCTATTGGCAATCCTTTGCTTGTAAACGATTCTCACATGTCTGTCTTCCCCTGTGTATGTGTGTGTGTCTGTGTCTAATCTGCTTTTTTTATAACACAGGAGTGATTAGATTCAGAACCCACCCTATTTGAGAATAATCTAATTAGCATAACAAAGAAAACCCTATGTACAAAAAGAATTACATCCATAGGTACAGATTCCAACATATATTTTGGAGAGACATAATTTAATCCATAACACTAACCTTTAGAATTAAAATAATCAGCATTTAACAAACATTAATAGGGAATCTGTTAGTATTTAGTACTCTGTTAGTTGCACATAATACAAAGACATAAAAGAATATTCTCTCTACTAAAAGAAAACAGCAGTCAGGAAGTGGAGTGCGTATCTCTTTCTCCTATGAGTGTACGAACACTGCAATAATGGGGGGTTAGGTGGAGCAAGCCATGTCTGTGTCAGGGCACCCCAGTAACACAAGGGCAAGAGTGATTAAACCAATGAGAGATGGGAAAGAGAAGCCTGAAAAGCTTTTCATAGGAGGTTCCTTCTTAACTGGGACTTGCATGATCTTAGAAAGAAAAGCGGGCCCAAGTTATGGAAGATAAACAAGCCTGTGGTCAGGAACCTCTGAATAAAATAGAAGTCAAAAGCAGAACAAGAAAAACAAGTCAGTCAGATCTCGAATAATAAATACCCTGGGAAGTTCATCTTTGAGAAGATGAATCATTACTTTTCTAGGGTCATGGGGATAATAAACATTCAGGGAATCAGAGGACACACAGTCATAAATGAGGTCAAGGATCACTGAGAAAAGTAGAGCACGTTCCATACTGGATAAGTTACTATGGTCCTCTGTCGTACTGGAGTAATATTTGGGCCTTGCCAAGAAATTTTATCCATGGTTTTGAAAAACTGGTAACAAATTACTTAACTTTTAATGGGATTTTAGATATGAATGGGACTATGGGTCGGAATTGATTCCACTCGACGGCAGTGGGTATCCACACAGACAAGAGACAAGGTGGGGTGGGTGCGTGAGGTAAGCAATACAAACTCTTATTTTAAGCATGTGAGTAATAGAAACCCTTAATGATAAATTCACCTTTAAACAGTGCATATTTAAAGAATGCATTTATGTTTACTTAAAAGTCATCCAGTTGAATTTCAACGGGCCATATCCCAGATCAAATGTATCAATGCTTCTCATTGCCGTGAATCCACGTGAAGAACTGAATCAGAGTCAGTCATTAAGTGCATGCTGGCAATGTGCACGTGGCCAATCAATTTCCCTTTCCACATTAGAGATTAACTTTCAGGCTTTCGAGAAACTGTATGACAATGAACAATCCATATGTATGGAAAAAAAGGGATAAAAACACAAAGCAGTAGCAATAGTGTTTAACTCAAATCCATATTATTCCCAGAGCTCATGTATCTAATAGAAGCTTTCTTATTATCTAAATCGTCCTCTCCATCTCCTTTCTATATAGTAACTATCAAAGTGCTGTAAACCTTGTGCTATTTAAAGCAATTAAACAAGACTTTAAATGTAAAACACATTGGTTACTGCTGTTTAAATTGTTTAGGACTGAGTTTGCTTTTTTCCTAGGTGAAGTAGAATATTTATAAAATAAATACTTTTCATTAAGGAGTAATAGCTAAGAATCATAATGTATTTTAAGTTCTGTGACTTCAGGGGAAGTTTCTTATCTTACTACAGTACTAGGGTGGCTTGAGTGTTGTAGTGGTGCTGTAAGCTACGCCGCTAGTGAATATACGCCGCTAGAGAATTGATAATTACTGGTGATTTGAATGCAAAATTTGGAACTGGAGAAGAAGGATTGGTAGTTGGAAAACACAGCCTTGGTGATAGAAACGGTGCCAGAGATTGCACGATAGAATTTTGCAAGACCAAGGACTTCTTCACTGCAAATACCTTTTTTCAACAACATGAACAGCGACTATACACATGTCTTCAGATAGAATACACAAGAATCAAATTGACTATATCTGTGGAAAGAGATGATGTAGAAGCTCAATATCATCAGTCAGAGCAATGCCAGGGGCTGACTGTGGAATAGACCATTAATTGCTCATATGCAAGTTCAAGTTGAAGCTGAAGAAAATTAAAACAAATCCACAAGAATCAAAGTACGACCTTTAGTATATCCCACCTGAATTTAGACACCATCTCAGGAATAGATTTGATGGATTGAATATTAATGAATGAAGACCAGACAAGTTGTGTAATGACATCAAGGACATGACACATGAAGAAAACAAAAGATCATTAAAAAGACAGAAAAGAAAGAAAAGACCAAAATGGATATGAGAAGAGACTCAGACTTGCTCCTGAACATACAGTAGCTAAAGCAAATGGAAGAAATGATGAAGTAAAAGAGCTGGACAGAAGATTTCAAAGGGCAGCTCAAGAAGACAAAGTAAGGTATTATAATGAAATGTGTGAAGACCTGGAGTTAGAAAACCAAAAGGGAAGAACAGGCACGGCATTTCTCAAGCTGAAAGAACTGGGGGAAAAAACAAATTCAAGCCTTGAGTTGCAATATTGAAGGATTCTACAAGGAAAATATTGAGTGATGCAGGAAGCACATCAAAAGAAGATGGAAGGAATACACAGAGTCACTGTATCAAAAATAATTGGTTGATGTTCAACCATTTCATGAGGTAGCATATAATAAAAACCGATGGTACTGAAGGAAGTCCTAGCTGCATAAAGGCATTGGAGAAAAACAAGGCTTGAGGAATTGACAGAATATCCGTTGAGATATTTCAACAAATCGAAGCACAGCTGGGGAGACTCACTTGTCTATGCCAAGAAATTTGGAAGACAACTACCTGGCCGAGCAAATGAAAAAGATACGTATTTGTGCCTATTCCAAAGAAAGGTGATCCAACAGAACGCAGAAATTATTGAACAATATTATTTATATCACACCTAAGTAAAATTTTGCTGAAGATAATTCAAAAAGTTTGCAGCAGTACATCAGCAGGGAGCTGCCAGATATTCAAGCCAGGTTCAGTAGAGGACATAGAACCAGGGATATCATTGCTGATGCCAGATGAATTTTGGCTGAAAGCAGAGAGTGCCAGAAAGATGTTAAAAAGTTAAGTGATGTTTTATTGACTATGCAAAGGCATTCGACTGTGTGGATCATAACAAACTACGGATAATGTTACAAAGAATAGGCATTCCAGAACACTTAATTATGCTTATGAGGAACCTGTACATAGATCAAGAGGCAGTTGTTCAAACAGAATAAGAGGATACTTATTCAATCTGTAAGCTTAGCAAAAAACCTCAGAAGCCAGACTATATGAAGAAGAATGTGACATCAGGCTTGGAGAAGACTCATCAACAACCTGCAATATGCGGATGACACAACCTTGTTTGCTGAAAGTAAAGAGGACTTGAAGCACTTACTGATGAAAATCGAAGACTACTGCTTTCAATATAGGTTACACTTCAAAATAAGAAAACAAAAATTCTCACAACCGGACCAATAAGCAGCATCATGATAAACAGAGAAAAGGCTAAAGTTGTAAAGGATTTCATTTTACTTGGATCCACAGTCAATGCCTATGGAGGTCAAGAAATCAAACAACTTTTGCACTGGGCAAATCTGCTGCAAAAAAACCTCTTTAAAGTGTTAAAAACAAAGATATCACCTTGAGGACTAAGGTGCACCTTACCCAAGCCATGGTATTTTCAACGGTCTCAGAACCATTTGAAAGCTGGTCAATGAATAAGGCAGACTGAAGAAGAATTAATGCATTTGAATTATGGTGTTGGCAAAGAATGCTGTCTATACAATGGACTGTCAGAAGGATGAACAAATCTCTCTTGGAAGAAGTACAGCCAAAATGCTCCTTGGAAGAGAGGATGGCAAGACTTTGTCTTACCTACTTTTGACATGTTATCAGGAGGGATCAATCCCTGTGGAAGGACATCATGCTTGATAAAGTAGAGGACCAGCAAAAGAGAGGAAGACCCTCAACGAGATGGATTGACACAGTTCCTGCAATGATTGTCTCAAGCATAGCAACAATTGTGAGGATGGCGCAGGATTGGGTAGTGTTTTGTTCTGTTGTACATAGTGTTGCTATGAGTGGGAAACGACTCGATGGCACATTTTATTTATCCACTCATCTGTTCATGGGCACGGGTTGTTTCCATCTTTTGGCTATTGTGAATAAAGATGCGATGACCATTGTACAAATATCAGTTTCAGTCCTTGTTTTCAATTCTTTTGGGTATATGTAAGTGGCCTAGAAGTGGAAGTTCTGGGTCATATGGTTGTTCTATATTTAACTTTTTGAGGATTTGCCATACAGTTTTCCACAGTAGCTGCATCTTTTTTTTTACAATGTCATCAGCAATGGATGAGCATCCCATTTATTCCACATCCTCCCCAATACTTGTTATTTTCCATTTTTCTGATAACAGCCATCCTAGTGGGTGTCAAGTGGTATCTCATTATAGTTTTGATTTGCATCTCCCTAGTGACTAATAATGTTGAACATCTTTTCATGTACTTATTGACCATTTGTGTATCCTCTTTGGTGAAATGTCTGTTCAATTCTTTTGCACAATTTTTGATTGGTTTGTCTTTTCATTGTTGAATTGGAGGATTTTTTAGATATATATTCTGAATATTAAACTCTTAACAGATATATAGTTCCCACATGTTCTCTACCAATCTATATGTTGTCTCTTCATTTTGTTGATAAAGTCCTTTGATGCACAAAAATTTTGAATTTTGATGAAGTCCAATTTGTCTACTTTGTCTTTTGTTGCTTGTGCTTTTGGTGTCATATCTTAGAATCCGTTGTCAAGAACTAGGTCCTGAAGCATGACACCTATGTCTTGTTCTCAGAGTTCTATGGTTTTAGTTATTACATTTAGGCCATTGATCTATTTTGAGTTAATTTTTATATATGATATGAGGTACGGGTATCGTCATTCTTTTTCATGTGGAGATCCAGTTGTTACAGCACCATTTATTGAAATTATTCTTTCCCAAATGAATGGACTTCGCATCCTTGTCAAAAATCAATTGACCATAGATATATGGGTTCGGAGTTAATATTTTTAAAACCCCTTTCAATTTGGTTTTGCTTAAGCTGTTCCACTTCATTTTTTTTTTTTTTTGAGGGATGTGAATTGTTGTGCCACACTTAATGTAATTATTATTCCCTTTAAGCATTAGCTGAACTACTAAATGCTGCCTGGTTTTAATCTTCAAAGAAGGCTTTAGTGTGACATAGTTTAGGAGTCCCAAGGCAAGTTGAAGTTAGTACCTTCGTTAGTAGGTTAGTGGTGTAGAGCTACCACTAGAAAGGGTTTACTCCAGCACTCTGCTTGCTTTGATGTAAGCTCACCACAATGTGTCTTTATGTCATACTTATAAATAATATTCTTTGGCTTATGTATTGACTATGAAAAATATTAACAGCTCCTGTTTTATTTTTCTATTTCTTTAGCTTTGTATTTCCTGTTCTTAAAAAAACCACTTACAATTTCTTTAATTTCCTAAACATCTACAACTTTATTTTGCTGAGATACCTCTCCTTTTTTATAGTCAGCATTATTGATAATTGCCATTAGGAAACTTTATTGAATATTGGCCCTCTGCACATGAGACCTTATGAAATTATTTATCAGGACTTAAAAAAAAAAGACTATCTTCTTTTGCCTAGTGGTATTACTTTTATAAAATATGATTGAACACTTCGTTTCAAATGCATGTTCAGCCAAATGTTTTCCTCCAGATTTACATTCTTATCAGTGAAAAGCATCTTCCTCATGGTGGAATCTCTGGAAATGAGAATACCGGATGAAACCTATCTCAGGAATTTATCTTAAATTTCTTCTATGATAGAGCTACTGCAGGGCCAGCCAAGCCTAGCATTCATAAAACGAAAAAAAAAAAAAAAAAGGAGAGAGGGAGAGGGAGATACTCTTTTTGGTGGGAGTTTCACTTTGGTAAACTTAAAATTTTTTCTAACAGTTATTTTTTCATTCTTTATTTTAGACAAAGTCAAGGCAGATAGTTTGATGGCAGATTAATTGCAGGAATAGAAGAGTATTAGAAAAGACAAATTTTTAAATCTCTGTGGGAGAGAAAAAAAAGAAACCCTCAAATCTTCTGGGAAAAAGATAAATGGAAAATCCATGGAAAAATGATTATTAATAGATTATCAAATTCCCTGTTAGAAATGGGTACTCTATCATCATATTTTCACACTACATTCATCATTTTTTCACCAGAGAAATTACATGGCATTCAAGACCTACTTTTAGTGTGTAATTGGAGATGGGCTGGCTCTGCTCCCTTCTGGTAAAGAAAGCTTTTTCTGTCATATATCACAGCAGTTATATTCAGGGATGAATGCCACTATGCATGTAGGATCTATTACAGTGTGTATTGTTTAAAAACAAGTCAATAAACCAAATTAATATTTGTTATGTAGTTGGTCAAATAAAAAAAAGATTTTAAAAATATTTTTTGATCCATAAAACAGATTTCTCAAAGCTTCCTTTGAGAAAAAAGTAGCCCATTAATTCCTTTTGTGGGCAATAATCTGAAAATTAGATAGTTTCAGAGTTTGAAAGTGCCTTAAAAAAACTCAAGTTTATTTCCCACAGTTTAGAGAGACCTGTGCAGTGTCAGAGATAGGACTAGAAATTGGCTCCCCAATTCCTAAGCCTATGCTTTCTTGTTTTTCTCTCTACAAACTAGGTGCTTTTTTTTTCCCCCGAAAGATTTACATTTATTTTTCTGAATGGAAGAGCTACGACATGCTTTAAAAAAGGATTTAGGAGAAATAATTGGTTCATGTATTCACTCATTAAAAAATATTTATTGAACACCAAAATTAGAAAATCTGTGTTACCCATTGGGGTACAATGCTGATTAAAAAAAGACATGGTGGCTGCTCTCCCAAAGCTTGAAAAGTGAGGAGAGGAATTAATAAAAAGAATTGTGCTAAATTATATATAATTACAAAAAATAATTACAAATTGGTATAATTCATCAACAGGGTCCGACAAAGGAAGTTAATCAAGGCTCGGCATCAGGGATAATACCCTCAAGGAAACGCTATGTGCACAGATATCTAAAAGATGAGTCAGTTTTAACTAAGTGAAGAGAGGCAGGATGAGAGTGGAGTGGGGGGAAATATAATCTCCTGAAAAGGCTCAGCTACTGTAAGAGAGATACAAATACACTGAGGCTTAAATAAGGCAGAAGTTCATTTTTCTTGTATGTGTGACACCGAATGTAAGTGATCCAGACTGAATAGCAGCTCTGCTCCATGTGGTCATTTGGGAACCCAGGTTCCTAGGGCCGGTTCTCGCCTATGGAAGTTGGGGGAGAGAGCCAGTCTAGGACAAGCAATTTCCTTTTTAAGCACATAAGGTATAAACTGCATGCATCGCCTCTGCTCTCATTTCATTGACAAGTACTTTGTCACATGTAGTGTCTTATTGGGCAACAATATACCCAGGAAGAAAGGAGGATTTGGGGAGGTTGATAACTAGCAGTCTCCAACAGCCTGCTTCTCTTATCTACTCCAACCTCCTCTTTTAGATGGATCGAGTGGGGTTTGTCCTTCGTGGGAAGCAACGCTTAGATACACATAATTACTGTCTTATTTACTTGCAAAGACCGCTTTGATTATTTTGATAGAATTAATTGCTTTATTATATCAATAGATTTATTAAGTCAGTAAACTTATTGAGAAAACAATAATCCTTGTTTGAAATATTCAAACCTTTTATGGATGTAGACTTAAGCTTAAAGCTATTACCCCATTAACTGTTAGGTGTATCATAATATATCTAGTTTTAAAAGACAAAGTTTAATATTGTAAAATAGAATAAGAGAATGGCTACATGACCTATGTGAACTGTGTATGGGATTCATATATGTACATTATGTATGTATGTATACATGTTTGTATATATGTAAGTATATATGTAATAAATTATCATCTATCTCTAATCTCTGAGTGCTGTAAATCCTTTTTGGGAGGAGATAGGACATGCATATGTGGATAAATTAACAAATATATAAATAAGCATAAAATAAAAACCCATTGCCATCGAGTTGATTCTGACTCATAGCAACCCCATAGCACATGTCAGAAGAAAAGGCAGATTTTAGGAGATTTAAAAAAATAATGAGCTTAGTGTTGGGTATCCTGGGCTTAAAGTTTTGGTGAGACATCCAGGTAGGATTATTTAGCTGGGTGTTGGATATCAAGTTCTGGACATTATACAAGAAGACCTAAGAATTACAGATGTGGATTTGGGAGTTTTTAGTATATAGGTGGGAATTAAGACCATCAGAATGGATGAAGTCATGCACGGAATGAGGCAGGGGGAGAAGAGGGAACAGCCACTCAAGTATACGAAAAGATAAGGGCAAATGCAATGAAAGCTGCTTCAGTGAAGTGGTAGGTAGGGGTGAAATCCAGGTTCTAATGTTTGGGTGATCATATATCTATACAAGTGTATAAATTACTTCTTTGAGAAGCTTGACTGAGAAGAGAGGATTGAGTTCAGGAAAGTGGGATTAAAAAGGTGTCTTTTGTTGTGTGACTATTTTTAAAAATGGGGGAAACTTAGGCATGTTTATAATCTAAAAGGAAGGATCTAGTAAAAAGGGAGAAGTTGAATATATAGGAAAGAGAGAGAAAAATAGTTGCAGCAAGATCTCTAAGGAGATGGAAATGGAGGCTGGGGAGACGTAAAGTGATGAAAAACTTGAAAAGAGTTAATCGTGAAGATGAGGAGGCATATCTCTTCCTTTGAGCATGGGACAGAGGGAGGAAGATGATTGAGGCTTAACTAAACATGTAGTGGAGTCTAAGCTAGACCATCTGCTGAGAATGAGGAAATTTGGGTTAGATTGGGAGACTTCAAGTTTTTAAAAGCAGTGCTAATGTGAATGTATAATGGGTAAGACCAAAGAACAACAACCCCCCAAAAATTTGATAAATTATGTTGATGATCATACGAAATTGGACATAGGATCTGGGGAGTTAAACTTGTTAGATAGAAATGACATATCAAGTGATAAACCATAGTGTCACATTTAGAAAAGGAAGGAAGTAAGGCCAGGAGAGATCAAGGACATATGATTCAAGTCTAAAAGTTGAGGTGTAGGAGTGAAAGAACTGGCAAAATAGAAAGTTGTGGTCAGAAAGTGGTATTTTTGTGTTAAGTGTTAAGGTTGAAGAAGCAGCTCAATGTGGAGCTGTGGAAGGAATTTACTGGAATTGAGGAGTGCAGAGAGATTTGCTGAAGTCCCTGGAATTGAGGAGGTCAGAACTCTGAGAAGCTATGGCTTAAAAAAAAAAAAAAAAAAAATTCTCAACAAGATAAAAAAAAAAAGCAACATAGAGGCAGAGAATCACAGTTAGGCAATAATTAGATTAAGCATATTGATATGATAATATTTCTTCAAAGTAGACAATGGCAGAATTTTCCATTTTGATTTCATTTGATTTCAATTTTTTCTGTTATTAAAACAGCTACACAAAGCCATTTGTGTATTATATGTTGTATTCATATATTAAAATTAAACACCATTAACATTATGAAAGGGAATGATGGAATACTAAACCAACCATAAAATAAAATTGAGTGTTTGCACAGTGATTTATCCCACATAAAAGTAATATAGCTTGTTGTTTCTCTAATAATATCTTTATTACTATATCCTAGGCCAGTAGACCAACATATATTACATCATGAACTATTAATTCAACTAGAATAATCTCAATGTTGACATTGATGTAGCATTAAATTCAGATAACATAGTTGAGAATCAAGAACATAGTCAAATATGCTAAATATGAAACGTGCTAAAATAATTTAGAAAAAGGAAAAAGTCAGGTGAGATAACCTGATAGAGATATTCAGAATGTAATGTGCCTAATGAGAAGAGAAAGTAGATGAGAAAAATAATTATCTTTGCTTCCTATTAGATCCTGTTCAATAGAAAAAAAAAAAACAAAACTGAGGTTCTTAATTTAGCTATAGCTTGGTTGTTTTAATATTTCTTACTTAGTGATCTCCAGAAAAGGTCCCTGGGTAATACAAATGGTTCGCACTTCATTGCTAACCTAAAGGTTGGAGCTTTGAACTTACCCAGCAGTGCCTGGGAACAACCAAAAAAGATTACAGTCAAGAAAACCTTATGGAGTAGTTCTACTCTGTAACACATGGGGTCGCCATGAGTCAGAATTGATTCAGTGACAATGGAAATCTTCAGAAGACTTTGACTGATACAATTTGAATAATTCCCATAGGAAAATATACCATGTTTACCTTTTTCCCCTCTTCTGACACTTGAAAAAATATGCATTTATATTATTTCTCTTTTCTACCAAATCCAGTCAAAAGTAAAGAGCAGCGATCCCATCTGAATAAACCCACGTGTGCGCTTGTGAATGGTTTCTTCTGTTGAGACTTTGTTGGTGGGGAAGTTGTCTATGCTTTTATTATTATGTTTTTTTTTTTTTGTTGTTGTTGTTATTTTATCTTACAAATGATTTAATGGTGAAAAAAATATCTTACAAATGATTTAATGGTACTTTTCGAAAAGTTTGAATTTCTTGGAGGATTTGCTTTTTTTTTTTTTTTTTTTATGTACTTGGTAATATAGCACTGCCAGCCACCTCTATGTCTAAATGGGCAGAGCAAATCATCTTGCGACAGACATCTTTCTCAGAGTTGAGTCACTTAAGTGCCCTGCTAGGTTATGCAACACAAGGTGAGTAGACACTCATGGCCTGGAGGAAAGCTGTGACAATGTTTTGTGATCTGACAAAGATCCTTCTCTCCAGATCCGTTTGCCTACAGACAGGGCCAGCCTCATGAGTGTGAGGCTAGTGTGATTGCCAGGATTGCCAGCTCAGAAAGGGTCCTGCACTTGGCTTTAATGCTCTGTACTCACGGTCATTGAATTCTTGATAATTTTATCTTTGAATTTGTATTTTGCAAGTGAAGTCTGATGATAAAATGACTTCACCTGGGGATTCAAAGCCTCAGTTCACACATGATCCCTTGTTCTACCATCTCCCCAGGATGAGTTCTTGGCTGCCTGCTCTCGAACCCCTCTTGTCCTGTGGCTCATCCAGCCTCCTCCTACTTGCTGTATTCCAGGATTGCACCTACCTTCTGCCTAGGGCCAACTAGATTGTGTCTACTGGGGTGGAGGGGTTGAGGGTACATTCTACCATCACCCTCTCCCCTAGCAGAAGCCTGGGCACTGGTGTGGGAGGGTTGGGATTTTGTGCGTGCCCCACAGCATCTTGGGGTAGAGCAAAGTGGTGGTCATCCTTACTCCAGGCTGGCTTGGCAACTGCACAGTATGTCTGACAGGTGATTTGGGAGTGGGAGGGTGGGGGGGGTGGGGTTAGTCTGTCATCCACCTCCCATCCAGGTAATGAATGCATCCTGGCATGGGGGTTGCAATATCTTGAGGGTTGCCTGTCCACCATGGATTGGCGTTGTGGACCTGTGGGAAGGAGAGATTGATGTCCCTGCCTCTGGCTGGGGCCTCATGTGTCAGTCTGGCAGCTGGAGAGAGGGAGGATCCAGCTGCCAGTAGGCCACATGTGCAGAGTCACCAGCAAGGCCCCGGGACACCTGTGAGAGTCTGACTTGTTGTATGAGTAGCCTCATGCCTAAGGGAGTGACATTAAATAGCAAATGAAAACCACCATGTCATTCTGAGAGAGAGATTGCAGAAGGAAGGGGGAATCTGGATTGGTGACTTTAGGCAATAACCAACAAATGTGAAGTGGAGGGGACTGTAGAGAACTGTTGTGCTTGCCTTGTGTAGTGATATGTATATGTAGTAGGCATTGAAAAGAAGTAGAGGCCAGCAAACCAGCTCCAGGTGGTTGTTGCTATGTCAGATGAGCTCAGTATTGCCATATTATTCCAGAGAAAAACGAAACCCAGCTTTTTATGTGAAAATTTTATGTGACTTTTCAAACACAGGATGGATAAACAAAACATATCCAGGAACTATACTTGGACTGGGGGGCCACTGGTTCGCAGGTCACAGGGCAGGCTGGTTCTGGCACAGTACGTAGCTGAGATTGTAAATCCCTGGAGACTCAGCTGTCTTGACCTAATTGTCATGCTTTGGAAAGAAAGAATAAGCACCTGAGGGTGAAATTAAAGAGCTGTGACCTTCCTTACACTCAAGCACTTTGCGGCAGGATAGACAAGCAGCCATCAGACTGTGAAGACCCGACTTTCAACAGCGACATCTTGTGGCACTGAAAGAAACAGCTGTACTGGACCAAAGAGGCTTTCTTGTTCAGCCTGGCATTTAGAATGAGTAAGCTTCTGGGTTTAGAGTGGGGAATGGTAGATCTGAAAAAAGAAGTAATGGACTTTCCATTAATAGAGGCAGGTGGTGGTGGGGGGCGAGTAATTTACTGGAAACACAAGATGTGACCGCACGTGCATCCCAAGCCAGTGAGATGGGCTATACAAGTTGCTCCAGAATTATGTTTTGATTATATGCCACAGGTACTAAAATAGAAGACTCCCGTTTAAGCTTTCCTTTTATTTATGGAAATTCAGTAGGAATAGTTCAGAAGGGGTTATGAATAGTATCATTTTTTAGTAAGGGTTTTATGGTTTTATGTTGATGTATTGAGCCATAATAATATTGCTCAATATTTATTAAACACTAAATATTTATCGAGCCTGGCACTGTTCTAGGCTAAATATGTATATGTAAGATATCTTATTTTGCATCTAAATTCATCACAAAATTACTGAATTTCTTCATTTTTAACTTGAGAGAATGCAAGTGAATAAAAAGAAGAAAATCCACTCTTTTATTTATTTATTCAACAAGTATTTATTGAGTATATACCAATCATGTTTATCAGGCTAAGTGCTAGGATACAATAGTGACTAAGATGTTTATGCTTGTTGTTTTCATGGTGCTTACGATCTAGTAGGTGAGTGAGGTATTAAACACTTGGACAAATAATTAACATCAGTTGGGTTAAGCACTATGAAGAAGCATGAAGTGCAATGAGACAATATGTAAAAGTTGTAAACTGGGTTTTGAGAAAGAGACATTCAAACCTGACGAAAGAGTAGGAGGTGTCCAGAGAAAGAGTGGGGGATGGGAAGGTGTGAGGAGAAAAATATTTCAGGCATTGGGAAGAGCACTGAAAGTAGGTTTGGGGGCTAAGGCTCAATGATAGAAGAGCACAATGGTCAGCAATGAGGCCAGAAAGGACAGTGTGATCAAATCGTGTGGAGCCTGCAAGGTCATGTCTAAAATTTGATCTCTTATCCTAAAAACCACCTGTAGACACTGAAGGGTTTTAAGCAAGTGAGTGCCATCATCAGACTTTTTTTTTTTTTTTTAAACTCACTGTGGCTGCAGTGAATAAAGCAGACTGTGTCTAACTGAGAAATAAAAACAAACAGCATTGTTTGACCATACAGGTCTTTGGAATTAACTCCAAAACTAGGTACACAGGAAGTAATGATCAAGTAAAAGTAACTATGAGATATAATGGAGCCCTGGAGGTGTAGTGGTTAAGAGCTTGGCTGCTAACCAAAAGATCAGCAGTTCAAATCCACCAGTAGCACCTTGGAAACCGTATGAGGCAGTTCTACTCTGTTCTATAGGGTTGCTATGAGTGGGAACTGACTCGATGTTACGTAACAACAATAACAACATTAGATATAATACAAGGGCTATGATTGGTGGGTTGGGCCATCAGATTAAAATTTAAATTTATGCTGTTATAAACCCATTGTCATTGAGTCAATTCTTATTCATAGAAATGCTATAAAACAGAGTAGAACTTCCCCACAGGGTTTCCAAGGCTGTAATCCTTAAGGATCACTGCGTGTCAGTTTGGCATCACAATCATCGTCAAAAAGAACATTTTGAGATTTATCCTGAAGTACAACGCTGTCAATGACAGATAATATCCATACGCATGCAAAGAAGACCAGTTAATACAACTATTATTCACATTTATGCATCAACCATTAAGACCAAAGATGAAGAAATTGAAGACTTTTACTAACTTTCACAGTCTGAAAATGATCAAACATGCAATCAAGACTCATTGATAATTATTAGCAATAGGAATTCAAACGTTGGAAACAAAGAAGAAGGATCGGTAGATGGAAAATACAGCCTTGGTGATAGAAATGATGCTGGAGATTGCATGATAGAATTTTGCAAGACCAATGACTTCTCCATTGCAAATACCTTTTTTCACCAACATAAATGATGATTATACTCGTGGACCTCACCTGGTGGAATACACAGGAATCAAATTGACTGCATATGTGGAAAGAGATGATGGAAAAGGTCAATATCTTCAGTCAGAACAAGGCTAAGGGCCAAGGATGGAGCAGACCATCGATTGTCCACATGCAATTTCAAGTTGAAACTGAAGAAAATTAAAATATATCCACAAGAATCAAAATAGTGTCTTGAATATATCTCACCTGAATTTAGAGACCATTTCAGGAACAGATTTGATCCATTGAACATTAATGAATGAAGACCAGGTGAGTTGTGGAATGGCATCAACGACATCATACATGAAGAAAGCAAAAGGTCATTAAAAAGGCAGGAAAGAAAGAAAAGACCAACATGGATGTCAGAAGAGACTCTGAAACTTGCTCTTAAACACACAGTAGCTAAAGCAAAAGGAAGCAATGATGAAGTACAAGAGCTGAACAGAAGATTTCAAAGGATGGCTCAAGAAGACAAAGTAAAGTATTATAATGAAATGTACAAAGACCTGGAATTAGAAAACCAAAAGGGAAGAATACACTCAGAATTTCTCAAGCCGAAAGAGCTGAAGAAAAACTCAAACCTTGGGTTGCAATATTGAAGGATTCTATAGGCAAAATGTAGAACAATGCAGGAAGCATCAAAAGAAGATGGAAGGAATACACAGAGTTACTGTACCAAAAAGAATTGATTAAAGTTCAAGTATTTTAGGAGGTAGCATACAATCAAGAACTGACGGAACTGAAAAAAGAAACCTATGCTGCACCGAAGGCGTTGTCAAAAAACATGAGTCCAGGAATTGACGGAATACCAGTTGAGATGTTTCAACGAATAAATGAAATGGTGGAAGCAATAACTTGTCTATGCCAAGACATTTGGAAGACAGCTACCTCATCAAACAACTGGAAGCAATCCATATATGTACCCATTCCAGAGAAAGGTGATTCGACAGAATGCAGAAATTATCAAACAATATCGTTAATATCACGTGCAAGTAAAATTTTGCTGAAGATAATTAAAAAATGGTTGAAGCAGTGCATAGAAAGGGAACTGCCAGAAATTCAAGCTGGATTCAGAAGAGGATGTAGAATGAGGGTTATCATTGCTGATGTTAGATGGATCATGGCTGAAAGCAGAGAATACCAGAAAGATGTTAACTGATGTTTTATTGACTGTACAAAGGCATTTGACTATGTGGATCATAACAAATTATAGATAACATTGCAAAGAATGTGAACTTCCAGAACATTTAATTGTATTCACATGGAACCTGTACATAGAACAATTCGAACAGAACAAGGGAATGCTGGGTGGTTTAAAATCAGGAAAGTCGTGTGTCAGGGTTGTATCCCTTCACCATACTTATTCAATCAGTATGTTGAGCAAATAACCCAAGAAGCTGGACTATATGAAGAAGCATTAGGGTTGGAGGAAGTCTCAACCTGTGATATGTAAATGATACAACCTTGCCTTCTGAAAGTGAAGAGGACTTGAAGCACTTACTGATGAAGATTAAAGACCATAGTCTTCAGCATGGATTGCACCTCAACATAGTGAAAACAAAAATCCTCACAGCTGGACCAATAAGCAACATCATGATAAATGGAGAAAATACTGAAGTTGTCAAAGATTTAATTTACTTGGATCCACAATCAATGCCCATGGAAACAGCAATCAAGAAATCAAATGACGTATTGCATTGGGCAAACCTGCTGCAAAGACCTCTTTAACGTGTTAAAAAGCAAAGATGTCCCTTTAAGGACTAAGGGGTGCTGATCCAAGCCATGATGTTTTCAATTGCCTCGTATGCATGTGAAAGCTGGGCAATGAATAAGGAAGACCGAAGAAGAATTAATGCATTTGGATAATGTGTTGATGAAGAATATTGAATATACCATGGCCTGCCAGAAGAAAGAAAAGATCTGTCTTGGAAGAAGTACAGCTAGAATGCTCCTTAGAAGTGAGGATGACGAGACTTCATCTCAAGTACTTTGGACATGCTATCAGGAGGGTACAGTCACTGGAGAAGGACATCATGCTTGGTAAAGTAGAGGGCCAACAAAAAAGAGGAAGACCCTCAATGAGATGGATTGACACAGTGGCTACAACAATGGACTCAAACTTAGCAATGACTATGAGGATGCTGCAGGGCTGGGTAGTGATTCATTCTGTTTTACATGGGGCCAGGACAAGTGGGAAGCCACTCGAAGGCACCTAACAACAACAACAAAAAAGATTAAATGTGTTGTAGTCGCTGGATAGGAACGAGGCCTGAGGAAATTAGTGAGGTAGAGAATATAATGGTTTTTACTTTGATTCTTTTGCCTGCATGTTTGGGTTACTCGACTATTTAAGGGTATATTTAATGGAAATGCCACAGCGGCCACCAAATTCAGGCTTTACTAATTTTTGAAGTCCAAGTCTTATTTTCCAATCATATTCTAGAGATCGTCACATCATTGATGAATCAGATCCAATATGTCAGAAATTAAGTTCATATCCCCTCCCCAATGACTTTTCTTGGGTAATCACAGATAATAGCATAATCATTATCCACATCACAAAGGTAAGAATCTTTGAAGCATTTTTTATTTCTTCTTCTTTTTCACTCCCTATTTTTAATCAGTTGCTAAGTTCTATTGGTTTTCTTTTCAAATGTTACTCTTATGACATTCTTTTCTAGTTTCATCTCTCATTTGGACCATAGTAATAGCTTACTAACCTCCCCATTTAAAATTTCTGACCTCTCCAATCTATCACTCACATACCACCAAAAAGGAAGGCCTAGAACTGCACTGTTCAATATAGTATCTACTAGACAGGCTATTTAAATTTAAACTAATTTAAATTAAATACAATTAACAATTCAGTTCCCCAGTCATGGTAGCTACATTTCAAGTATGTGGCCAGTGGCTACCATATTGAACAGTGTAGATACAAAACATTCCTATGGCTGTAGAAAGTTCTATTCTTCTTGGACATAGGGACATCATTCCTTTACTCTGTCCATAATGTATTATGTTTCCCAGCTTGCAGCATAACCCCAAGTTTCATTCTTGTCATGGTATTTAAAGCTCATGTTATTTTTCTATCATCGACTTCCAGTTCATTTCTTTACAAAACCTATCCATGGTGATTTACACTTCTATTTCTCACACATTCCAGGCAATTTTGTGTGTCTGATTTTGATATGCATTTCATTTGCCTGGGATGCCTTCTTTACTACTCCTTTCTCGTTCTTCGTACATTAAAATCCTCCTCACCTCTTCAGGCAGGGATTGAACTGGACTATAAGATAGAAAATGATGCTGGTGAGGAGTGGGCTTCTTGGATCAAGTAGACACAGGAGACTATGTGGGCAGCTCCTGTCTGGAGGGGAGATGAGAAGGCAGATGGGGACAGAAGCTGGCTGAATGGACAAGGAAATAGAGGGTGGAGAGAAGGAATTTGCTGTCTCATTAGGGGGAGAGCAACTAGGAGTATATAGCAAGGTGTATATAAATTTTTGTATAAGAGACTGACTTGATTTGTAAACTTTCACTTCAAGCACAATAAAAATTAAAGAAAAAAAAATCCTCCTCACTATTACGGTGTTTTTATGGAAATAACATGCACCTCCTTCTGTGTTTGCCAGCCATGGCCTCCCCTTGAGAGGTATTTTTGTAAACATGCTATGCTAATTTTTTTTTTTTTACAGCAGCATGTGGAAGAGGGTTGGCATGGTGGTACTTGTGTGGGTGCCTCCCTCATGGGTGTGTGTGTGTGTGTGTGTGTGTGTGTGTGTGGCTTGCAAACAGTTGCAGAGGGTGAGAGTCATTTACATAATAATACGGTAGTCTCCTGCTAAAATGTTATTCCCTCCTAGAAGTCTTAGGCCATCAGAATTTAGCTTCTCTCCCTGCTTCCTACGTATTGTTACTTGTACCTCTTTTTTCTGCCGTAATTTTTTATCTATCACCCATAATTCTAATTAGATTGTAACCTATTTAAGGGAGAAAATGTTTCTAATTCATTTTTATATCCCCACAGTATGTATTTGAGAGTCTTGGATATAGGAAGCACTCAGTAAATAATGGTTCAATTAAAGTAGATATTGGTTGTGGCCATGGCTAGATCTGCTTATAGAAACACTCTAAAAACCAAACCCAGTGCCATTGAGTAGATTCTGACTCATAGCGACCCTACAGAGTAGAACTGCTCCCATAGAGTTTCCAAGGAGCACAAGGCGGATTCGAACTCCTGACCCTTTGGTTAGCAGCAGTAGCACTTAACCACTACGCCACCAGGGTTTCCCACAGAAATACTCCAGGAGGGAATAATTGGAGGTAAGAAAAGCTTGCAAAACCTAGGGCACAGAAAAGGGAGGTGGCGCAGGCACTGATGCGATAAGGATGTCCGGGCTCAAACCTGGACACTGTTTTGTTGACAAGATATTGTGAACAGTAAAATTATTGCTTTATGGGGAAATGTCTGGACATGGACTTGGTCCTTCTGACAGAATTGGGACAAAATCCCACTAGTGCCTTGTTATGGATTGAATTGTGTCTCCCCAAAATGTGTGTTGTAAATCCTAACTCCTGCTGGTGGTTATAATCCCATTTGTGAATGGATTGTATTGGTCATATCAATGAGGATTAGGTTATGTTTATTATGTTAATGAGGCAGGATTAGGGTGTATCTTGAGTCAATCTCTTCTGAGATATAAAAGAGATTAAACAAGCAAACCAGAGCAGCAGAGATGGGGGCAGAGAGATGCCAAGTCATGTGATTGCCCAGGAGCAGAAGCTGAAAGAGACAAGGACCTTCCTCCTAGCCGACACAGAGAAAATCATTCCCCTAGAGCCAGCACCCTGAATTCAGACTCCTAGCCTCCTAAACTGTGAGAAAAAAACAAATTTCTGTTTATTAAAGCCACTCAGAGCCCTGGTGGTGCGGTGATTAAGAGCTATGGTGAGCTATGGCTGCTAGCCAAAAAGTTGGCAGTTTGAATCCACCAGCTGCTCCTTGGAAACCCTGTGGAGCAGTTCTTCTGTGTCCTAGAGGGTTGCTATGAGTCTAAATTGACTTGACGGCAATGGGTTTGGTTTTGGTCTGGAAAGCCACCTACTTGTATTTCTGTTATAGCAGCACTAGGTAAGTAAGACATGCCGTCTTTAGATCTCTTGAATGGGCGAATCTTCATCCTTCTCAGGCTGTGACTGTTGTGCTCGCTTTGAGTACACCCCTGTGGAGAACAGAATGGGGACAAAGAGTAGACGCCGATTTATCTTTTGTTTGTGCTCTTCTCCTTTTTGATGCTCAGTATGACTTTCAAATAAAACTGATTTTTTCCCGATTAGTTTTATTTTCATCGTAAGTAACAGTCTGAGACCATAATTGCTGAGGCCATTAAGGTAAAAATAACACATGCTATTGGTCGCCTCATCTTCCCAATTATGAACTTGGTCTTCATGTTCCTTCTAGAACAGAAGAACTTCATAAATATGGGTGACAGAGAGTCTAAAAAACTCTTGAAACTGTTTAAATAATATTATGTGTGTATCTTGGGATTTTTTATCTTGGGAGAAGGAGTTCTTCACTTTTTATCCGATTCTCAAGATTTTGTGACACATAAAAGGCTCATCTCTAAAGTATCTTTAGAGGAATCACATTTTTTCATTAATTCAATAAATATTTGAGTGATATGGGGCAGGCACTGTTTTGAGGCTGAGATACAGCTGTGAACCAGACAGATAAAGGTTCTGCTTTCACTGAACTTACATACCAAAGAGAAACATTTCACAAAGAAATGTCATGGAAATCAGTTAGAGAAAACAGAATGAAGGCAAAATGCTCAGATTCCAGTCTCAGATATACATATGTGACTTTTGAATATACAGTGGAAAAGTCAATCCCAGGGCTCTTATTTATGCAGAGTCAAATATCTGGAGAGTGGACTTAATTTTTCACTGTGTACTGGATTTTGTACACATTGTAGACATAACTGTGGTGTCTTGAATGATTTAATTTTCTCATTCTAAATGATCTTGCAATTTTGAGACTCTGAATACTTTCGTGGCATCAGTGTAGTCTCAATGTGGTGGGGACCTGACCAGTCACAGAAGCCCCCTGCCTGCTGTGAATTCCTTTGTTCTTTTCTTTGCTCCCTTATTTGGCTGGAATCCTGCTGGTGTAGGTTGGCCTTACCTGCCACTGGATGGAGCTACAGCATCAGACAAATAATCTTTCCATCGATTCAAGCAGCAATTTCCCAGACATTTAGCATTCAATTTCCTTAGCTTTAATAGGAAAGATTTCTGATTTCCTGCAATTTTGTAGTTGCACTATGTTCTTTTTTTAATTGTGTTTTCAGTGAAAGTTTATGGCTCAAGTTAATTTCTCATTCAAAAATTTATTATACACATATTGTTTTGTGACATTGGTTGCAATCCCCACAATGTAAGCATGCTCCCCCTTTCCATCTCGGGTCCCGTGTCCATTCACCAAGTCCCTTCCCTTCCTGCCTTCTCATCCTGCTTTTGGGCTGGAGTTGCCCACTTGGTCTCGTATGTTTGATTGAACTAAGAAACATGTTCCTCATGTGTGTTATTGTTTGCTTTATAGGCTGTCTAATCTTTGTTTGAAAAGTAGACTCTGGGAATGGTTTCAGTTCTGGGTTAGCAAAGTGTCTGGGGGTCATTTTCAGGGGTTCCTTCAATCTCTGTCAGACAAGTAAGTCTGGTCTTTTTATGTTAATTTGAATTCTGTTCTGCATTTTTCTCCTCCTCTGTCCAGGGGTCTCTGTTGTGAACCCTGTCAGGCAGTTGTTGATGGTAGCCAGGCACCATCTAGTTCTTCTGTTCTTGGGCTGGTGGAGTCTCTGGTTCATTTGGTCCTTTAGTCCTTTGAGCTAATATTTTCCAAGTGCCTTTATTTTCTTCATTCTCCTTTGTTCCAGGTGGGATGAGACCAATAGATGCATCTTAGATGGCCACTTGCAGGCTTTTAAGACCCCAGATGCTGATCACCAAATTAGGATTTAGAACATTTTCTTTATGAACTATGTTATGCCAATTGACCTAGAAGTCCCCTGAAACCATGGTACCCAGCCCCAACCCCAGCTCTTGGGGCCCTCAGAGTGTTTAGATGTTTCTAGGAAACTTCTATGCTTTTGTCCAGTTGTGCTGACTTCCCCTATATTGTGTGTTGCCTTTCCCTTCACCGAGGTTGACACTTGGAGCTGCAATATTTTATTTCTTATTTGGCTGTGTTCCCTGAGTTCTTTTGCAGAATTGTAAGACAGACATATTTTTTAAATTAGGGATGTTAATTTTGTTTTGATAATTTCATGACACTTTTCAAGATAAGCAGAGAAAGACTGGAGTGTTGCAAACCAACACTGGCAATTACTGGTGTAGGTGTATTATACGCTGCTGACATGTGCTTTATACAACCTTAATAAGTAATGACAAGACTTAAACTTTCCTTACACCAGGGGCCATTCAGTGGTTTCCTGTTGCCCTGAGATAAATTGGAGAACCTGTAAATTGAAATATTTCTCAGGTTTTACCAGTGTTTATATGCTGGAAACTAAGTCCAAGGAAATCAGTGATTTTCAATACTATATCAGAAAGCTTTAAGTGTCTCTCATTCTCTCTCTCTCATCTATCTATACCAAACTATCATTTTCTATGATCTATTTCTTTCTATCCATAATTTATCTATCTTACTTCCAGTACTCTGTAATCACTTTCCACCAATGGAAACTTTTTGTGGTAAAATTTTGTCTCTTAAATCATCTATTCAATTATTAACTCCTTACTTGCCAATATTGAACCTGGAAATCAGGCTCTTAATGAAAGACTAACTCAAAGGTGACTAACAGGACCTACAAATGGTATGTTATCATTATTATTCCATTTATGCCATCATTAATACAAGATATGACCCTTTTTTTTTTTATGACCCACTTAAATATAACCTTTTCCCTCTCTGTATTCCTTCCCTCCGTAGCTCCATTGTTCTTCTCTATAAGCAAGAATAGAGTGTTATATCAGAAGTATACTTAATTGGCCAGGCAATAGAAATGTATATTTTTATATTCATCTGATTCAATTGAACTGGAAATTCTGTGACTTTGGATTTGAAATGGTCATTACAATTCTATAAAGACTTTATGATCTTACACCCATTAAAAGCATTTTTTAATTGCTTCTTATCAACACTTTCTTGCTTTCGTGGCTTCTGAAGAGAAATACAATGTACCTGTTATTCTTGTTTCTTTATAGGTAAAGTGTTTCCCTCTCCTGTCCTCTGACTTCTTTCAAGATTTTCTCTTCATCTTTGATTTTCTGAAGTTTGAATATGACATGCCTAAGTGTAAATTTTTGGGGTATTTATCTTGCTTGGTATTCCGTGAGCTTTCTGGATTTGTGATTTGGCATCTGTCATTAATCTGGAAAATTGTCTGCCTGTTGTTACTTCAGATATTTCTTCTATTCCATTCTCTGTCTCATCTCCTTCTGGTGTTTGCATTACATGTATTTTACACCTATTTTAATCACCCCACAGTTTTTGGGTACCCTTTTCTTTTCTTTTTCCTTTTCTCTTTGCACAGGAGTATTATATGATGTTTCCTACCAAGTCCTGGGTGAAATAGAATTTTCAGAAAATAAGAATAGGAATCTGGCCTAGGGTAGACAAGTGCTTTGACAACTTGCTTAATCTTTATAATGCCAGACTCTATTTGATAGATATAGTGTCTACTTTCCTGATGTCTTCCAGAGACTCTCTTGTAATACAGTTGGCCCCAGTGTTTTATTATTATTAATTTTTTTGTATTGCTTAAAAATAAACCGTTGTGTTGAATTGATTCTGACTCATGGCAACCCAGTGTGTTACAGAGTAGAACTGCTCCATAGGGTATAGTTGGCTGTAATCTTTACAGAAGCAGATTGCCAGGCCTTTCTTCTGTGGTACTGGTGGGCAATTTTGAAATACCAACCTTTAGGTTAGTAGTCAAGTGCAAACCATTTGTGCTACCCAGAGACCTTGCTTAAGGATAGAAGTGCTAATTCTTATATCTTGATATAAGGCATATTTTCTACTGTACCTGTTCTTCCTAGGCCTCTGTTCTTCTCTTCTAATGAATTAGTGGTAAATTTTTAATAAAACAGTTCAGTTAAAATATTTTCACATTTATATATACTGTTTGTTATTTTGTGATTTAGAGACTTTTATAAAATACCAAAATCAGTCTCATGAAAAAGGACAGATAAGTCTCCTACTTCTTCACTGCCCTTGATTTTTCTAGTTTTTTTTCCCCCCATAGGAGGGGAAACAAAACAAAAGAAAACAAAAACTGTTTCTTACAAGTTGCCATGACACTTTCACAATGAATGAGACAGTAAATTCTTATTTTTTTAAAGATGACTAGAAAACTGAAAAGACATATCTTGTAACTGTAATATCAGTTCCCTGAACTGTAGAGAGTCCCTGGGTGGCATAAATAGCTAAGCACTCACTGAAAGGTTGGTGGCACCTTGGAAGACAGGTCTGACAATCTACTTCCAAAGTCAAAGTCTTGTGGAGTGCAATTCTACTCTGACACACGTGGAGTCGCCATGAGTCAGAATTGACTCCACGGTAACTGGTTTGGTTTGGGATTGTATGGTAGAATAAAAACACATTTGCTTCTCTGATTTATTCTTTTTTGACTTATTTACTCATTAGATGTCACAGGTAACACTGGTTGAAAAGACAATGGGCTACGTGGGCAGAACGTGGGTTTTTTTTTGGACGGACCTGACACTGAACTCTCACTCCAGCTACTGTATGATGAGTCAAATGCTAGAAATAAGACTCTGGAAAATCTTGAATATTAGCCCAAGAAGTTTGTACTTAACAGGCAAAGAGTCATTATTGGATTCTTGACATTAGAAATCATATGATTAGAAAATGTTTCTGTTTATCGCCCTCTCAAGGTTTAAAATGACAGCATTTGATTGGCTGAGCATAGGTCATACCCACATGTCCTGGGTGCTATGGGGCAGAAAATTCATCAATAATAAATGTCTACTATGTACCAGGTGCAGTTCACAGCTTTCATAGAGCTTACATTCTATTTGGGAGAAATAGACAGTAAGTAAATATACACAAAGATTTTAGAGAGACATAAGTGCTAAGAAAACAATAAAACTTGTAGAGATATAGAGTGATTGGGAAGTAATCAGAGAAAATCTTGCTGATGTGTGACTTGAACTAAAAAGAATTCAACCAATACTTATGCAACCAATACCTGGGCTGGAGGACTGACCACAGAGTGAAGAGAATGGTCAGATAATTGCAACAATGTAGGTGAGGAGTCTTAGGGCATTGAGCTCTATGGGTATAAAACTCGTTGTTGTTGAGGTGATTCTGACTCACACTGACCCTATAGGACAGAGTAGAACTGCCCCAAAGAGTTTCCAAGGAGCGCCTGGTGGATTTGAACTGCCAACCCTTTGGTTAGCAGCCGTAGCTCTTAACCATTATGCCACCAGGGTTTCCATGGATGGCATTATCTGGATCTTTTACTCTCTGACTAGTAATTAGGTTTAGCCAACTGGCAGGAGACTGGAAGGTGAGAGGAGAAAGAGGTCAGGCTATTTATTCCCTACAGCACACTCCCTGGAAACCCTGGTGGTGCAGTGGTTAAATGCTATGGCTGCTAACCAAAAGATTGGCAGTTCAAATCCACCAGGCACTCCTTGGAAACTCTATGGGGCTGTTCTATTCTGTCCTACAGGGTCATCATGAGTTGAAATTAACTCAATGGTAATGGGTTTGGTTTGGTTTTGGCACACTCCCTACACCTCTGGGCCATGATTTTGACAGTAGCTACCTTTCTTCTCTTCGCAGCCACAGCTCCTATGAAGTGACCCCTCTCTCATGGGTTTAAGTCTCTCTGAGCTTCAATAATACAACTCTTTCATCTTGTTCCTTCAGTTCTACAAGTGTTGTAAGTTCTGGGTACCTACCATCTCTTGTTATTAGTCTGACTCGTGGTGACCCCATGTACAACAACAACAACAAAAATGCCCACTCCCATGATAGATGACAGATTGGACCATTGTGATCCACAGGGTTTTCACTGGCTGATTTTAGGAAGTAGATCTCCGAGCCTTTCTTCATAGTTCATCTTAGCCTGGAAGCTCTGCTAAAAACTGCTTAGCATCATAGCTGCATGTGAGACTCCACTGACAGATGGGTGGTGGCTGCCTAGGAGGTGTACTGGCCCGACTGAACGTTGATCTAGTGCATTGAAGGTGAGAATTCTACCACCGAACAATCAATGTCCATTCACCATCTCTTACACATCTGTGAATAGTCCCTTCATTCAACTCTCTTCAGTTAATTCTTTAAGTGTGCAGCTACTTTTTCAGCAACTCTGGCAGGCACATACTATGAGTGGAAAAGAAGGAATAGGATGAGAGACACTGGTGTGTCTGATGTGAAGATTTGGCATCTGGCTGGAATTGGGGGTGAAGAGGAATGAAGAAAGAATGACCTCAAAGGTAAAGCATAATATGACTTCAGGAAAATGTTCCAACATTCTACTCAGAACACATTGTAGACCCTGGAAAGTGCAGCTTCAAGAGGGTAGGGAAGGTAGAAGCTAAATTACTTTCTTTTTAAACTGCCTCCTTAGACTACTGCTGCTTAAACAGATCCTCACCTTTTTGAGCATCTATAATTTAGAGTCAGTGTCAGAGATGTTATTATTCGCTGTTCTCTAATGTTCTGTGTATGTTGGTTTCTTTGCCTAGCTAGAAAGATGGCAACTTGAGGGTAAGGCCCTTATAAGGATCTCATGCTTCTTTGAAGTTATCCATAGTATTCACATAATGCTCACCAAACAGTTCTGAACAGTTATTGTTTGAATGTAGTAGATATGTACTTCAGACCTGCCTGCTTGCGGAGTGATAAACTGTACAATTACAGCCCTATTCCAAAAAAGAACTGCCCCATAGTGTTTCCAAGGAACGCCTGGTGGATTCACACTGCCGACCTTTTGGTGAGCAGCTGTAGCTCTTAACCACTACACCACCAAGGTTTCCACAATTACAGTAGCCATTGTAATTATTTGTATAAATGTCAAGTGCTATAGATTGAATTGTGTCTGCCAAATATACGTGTTGTAAACACTAATTTCTGTATGAGTCGAAATCGACTCAATAGCAATGGGTTTGATTTCTTTCTTTTATATAAAAAAAAATACCTGTGGATAAAAAGCCCTGTCCTGGTGGTGTGGTGGTTAAGTGCTCGACTGCTAACCAAAAGGTTGGCAGTTCAAACCCACCAGCCTCTCCACAGGAGATGTGGCCATCTGCTTCCGAAAAGATTACACACTTAGAAACCCTATGGGGCAGTTCTACATTGTCCTATAGGGTCTGAGTAGGAATCAGCTCCACAGCACACAGCAACAACAACATGCCTGTGGATGTAATCCCATTTGGGAACAGGGTTTTTTCTGTTATGTTAATAAAGCCATATCAGTGTAAGATGTGTTTAAAGCCGTTCACTTTCGAGATATAAAAAGATCAGGTTAGGCACAGAGAAGCAAGCACAAACGGGGGGAAGATAGACACCACGCAGAGATCTCCAAGGAAGCTGAGAAGTCTAGAGAAGTTGAGTCAACAATTTTTCCTCAGAGCAGACAGAGAGAGCCTTCTCCTAGAGATGGCGCCCTGAATTCAGACTTCTGGCCTCCTAAATTGTGAAAAAATAAATTTCTGTTCATTAAAGCCACCTGCTTGTGGTGTTTCTGTTTGAGCAGTACTTAAGAAACCAAGGCACCAAGATTCCAATGGAGTACGAAGTCCTTGAGGACAAGAATGGAGGCTCATTTATCCTGGAATCCATGATGTCTCAAATTCATAGTGTCTATTGCATTCAATTTTATTTGAATGTTCTTGTCCATCTGATGCTTTTTTTTTCTTTAATTTCTGAGCCAATGTAATAAGTCTTGGTAGGGTTGTTCTTCTGCAGTGGATGTTGGAGGAAATGGACTCTGGTCTTGTTTTCCCTATTCTGGGTTCATTGTGCACACCAAACGCCAGGGATTCAGTAGTGTTTCTTGAACAAAGAAATAATGTTGGACAGGAGTACTGTAATTATTTCCCCTTCCCTATGGCTTAAAAAAAAAAAAATGGCTATAAATATTACTAAACAGCCACCAAAAGGAAGGTGTATGAGAAGGGGGAATATGTTTTTTCCTCTGCTGACAATTTGATTTCGTAATTAAGAAATGAATTCTGAGAACTTTGCTCAATGATACCAAATTTCAATATGACCATACGTAATTGATGCTATACTTTAATCTGAAAGAAGCCATTTAGGAGTTAGGTATGGAATGCCTTCCATTTAAGGACTCTCCTCCATAAAGATTTAAAGGATTAAGATTTAAAGATTTAAAACTCCTAGCTAAGTTACACATGAGTCATGCTCTGAAATGTTTCCCATTAGGACAAAAAAAATTGATCTTGTGGGACTTGAGCGTTTCTACTAGGTCACTTTTTAAGCTTTCAAAAGCCACTAGGACTCCATTTTATTTTTTCACATGTAACTTTGTGCTAATGAACTTAAAAAATGTATCCCCACTCTTACAAATGGCTCTTATGCACTCAAGTGACACTTTCGAACAAAGAAAAATGAAAAACATTTGCTCCTTTGATCTAACTAGTCCTAAATAGTAAAACAAATAGTAGCTATTAGTGGGAAAAAAGCTTAAACCAAAAAACACAGCTCTGACAAAACCATAAGAAATAGTGAAAGAAGAGCTGATGCCTTCATTTAGAAGAAACTGCCTCCCTGTCCCACCCCATGCTTTCTAACCTCTCAGTCAGTTAGAAGCTTCTCTGAAGCCAGAGCTTGAGAAAATGCAGTAGAATTGGATTGGCTGTTTTAATGACCCCAGTATTGTGATTTCCTACATGAGCAGGAATTGACAAGACAGTTTAGCGCAGCAGTTAGGTTCTTGGGGGCAGTGATGATTTGCTGGTAGAGTTCTTGCCTTCCATGTGGGAGATCAGGGTTTGATTCTGGCCATGTACCTCATATACAGCCACTACTTGTCTCTCAGTGGAGGCTTGTGTGTTGCTATGATGCTGAACAAGTTTCAGCAGAGCTCCTAGACCAAGACAGACTAGGAAGAAAGGCCTGGTTATCTACCTCCAAAAATCTGCCAATGAAAACCTATGAATCACAATGGTCTGATCCGCAACCACTCATGGGGATGGCCCAGGACCTGTTTTACTCGATTTGTGAACAGGATCGCTATGAATCGAGGGCATACTTGACAACAGCTAATGACAACTGCAATTAGATTCTTAACTGATTTGTCTGAATTTGTCTATTTTTAATTGGAGGTTTGTTGTCATGGTCTACAAAGGAGGTATAAGTGGAGTTATGGGAGATGTGAATGGAATGTGGAATTTGATTAAAAAAAATTTTTTTAATTTCATTTCCATAGTTTTTCTCCCCTCATTTCTTAAAAATAACTTGTCATCTAGATGAATGTAACTTTGTATTAGGGAAAGCTTTGCTGCCTTTTGGAAATGTATATTTTCCAATGTTTTCATATTTAATCCTTTCATAGCATGCAGTTTATCTTTAACTTTGCTTGTAAGAAGTCACTTCTATTTTTCTTAAGATACTGAGACTTACCAGATCATAAAGATTCATAGAAGGCTGTTTGTCAGCTTTTAAAGTCCTGGCTTTGATTTTGGGAACTCTGTTTTTTTTCCATCTCTCATTAGCAGACTGATAAGGCAGATATCCTGTGATAACTGTGATGGGAAATGTTTATTTTTTTAAAAAGTTCTTTAAAATTTGCATCAATAATCTCTCAAAAAATTTAATTATCTTAGCGCCATCTTGTGGACCAATTATATATCCACCACCACCACCAGTGGGGATCAAACCCATTACATGCGATCATGCAATTTTTTTTTCTGTCATTGATAGGAGAAAGACCTTAGGGTGCTTTTGATAAAATAGAAAAACTATTCTTGTGTTCCATTGTATCATTACAAAAATTCTAAATATTCAATAGTTATTTTCAGGAGGCAATCCAAAGGTTAACCTGATAAACCTGAAATTATTGTAATAAATAATTCCAACTGAGATCAGTCAGTAGAAACAGATGTTGCTTCTGGAAGAACTTGAAAATTTTCCACTCTTCAATGAACATAAACCTTCTCCCTGGAGCCGTGCAACTCTATGGACTTACGTGCATGCCTGTAAATCTACGTGCTTACTATTTTTTGTGGTCTAGAGTCACATTCTTTTAATTTGATGCTTCTCAAGGTATGGAAAGCAGAGGCTAACTCAAAACACAAGAGAACAAGTTCTGGTTATTCTCAGTTTGTATTGCTATCTGTCCTCTTCCTGTGATTGCTTCCTGCTTCTCTGTTTTGCATGTGAGACAGTATATTCCAGAAAGAGGACAAAAGACATTTTAGCAAGCTTTTATTGTACCTAAGCCTTTTTTTTTTTTTAAGCCTAGGTTTAACTCCCTAACTAACTGAATAGGTATATAATCCCATGGATTTATTAAGGCAGTGAGTCAAGTCTCGATGGATTATGACATTTCTTTTTTCTGAGCTTTTTCAAATGATTAGCAACACTTCTATGGACAATTTTGCTTGAGATGTAACAACTGGCTTAGATGATTAATCAGAAGCAAAAGGAAGATAAATATGCAGAAAAAGAAAGGAAGAAAGAAAAGAAAGGGAAAGGAAATTTAAAAAATCAAGTGAATGCGTAGGATAGTGCCCTGTGTTTAGCTATCTATTCATGCTGGTAGGTTGATTTCTTTTGACTGAATTGTGACAACAACAAATAAATTCAAATTGAGAGGGGAGGGTAAAGCTTTAACCTTAAGATGTAGCTGGTGAACATGAGGTTGTCAAGAGTTTTTTTTTTGTTGTTGTTAATGGGGTAAAAGTTATTGAATCATAGCAATTATATTAGAGATCCACATGAAGTAAATACAGATATATAGTTGTCACCTAATTCACTGGTTTCAATTTTATTGTTAATTTTTTGTAACAGGCCATTTTTTACTTATCTACAACTGAGCAAATCATTTAATAAAAATGAAATTATTTATACTAATACATTATTTGAATATTTGTGTTCTAGTGATATGCTGCCATTAAAAAATATACTAAGGTTTACCAAATGCTAGCAAGGTTGTGGAGAAACTGATCTCCTATATATTGTTGGTGAGATGTGAAATGGTACAGCCACTCTGGAAAAAGTTTGACAGTTTCTTATAAAAGTAAACGAGGGAGCCCTGGTGTCATACTTGTTAAAAGTTCAGGCTGCGAACCAAAATGTTGGCAGTTCGAATCCACTAGCCACTCCTTGGAAACCCTGTAGGGGAGTTCTACTCTGTCCTACAGGGTTGCTATAAAATGGAATTGACTTGACAGCATACAACAACACCTCCAACCGCAAGGAAGTGGAGAAACTGATTTCTATACATTGCTGGTGTGAATGTGAAATGGTAGAGCCACTTTGGAAAACAGATTGACAGTTTCTTATGAAGCTAAATATGTGACTACCATACCACCCAGCCATTGAACTCCTGAGCATGTATCCTAGAGAAATAAAAAAACACATTCACACAAAAATCTGTCTATGAATGTTTGTAGCAGCTTTATTTGTAAGAGTAAAAAATTGTAATCCACCTAGATGTTCTTCAACAAGTGAATTGTTAAGCTGTGGTATGTCATACCATGGAATATTACTAAGCAATAAAAAGGAACAAACTGTTGATACACACAACTTAAGTGATTCTCCAAAGAATTATGCTGAGATGCCATCCCATGCATCTAAGAAAACTGATTTTATTTTATTATAGACTAGATATTTAAGTTGTCATAAATGAAAACATAATTCTCAGTGATTTTTAATTCTTAAAATTAAAAAACAATCAAAATGGTTTCCTAGCAATTCTAAGATTCTGTAGTGTGATGTCCTTGTTAGTCATACACATACTACCAAAATCAGAGCATTTGAAGTTTGTTCCTTTTACTACCATACATGGTCAGCTTAATTTCCTTGGAATATTAGCTAATATTAAAAAAAAAAAAAAGTATCTCAACACTATATTGAGATCTTAAAAATTAAAAATGAACACTGAGAAAGATTCTAAGGCTAGAAAAGAGATGTCAAAAATGGGGTGGAATTCATAGGAGAAAAAATAGGATCAATGCTACAGGCCCGAATACATGGCATTAACAGAATACAAATCATAACCAACAACACACAAACTCCAGAAGATAAGCTAGATAACTGGGATCTTCTAAAAATTAAACACTTATGCTCATCAAAAGTCTTCATCAAAAGAGTAAAAAGAGAACCTACTAAGACTGGGAAAAAAAAATTTGACTATTACAAATCAGACAAAGGCCTAGTCTCTAAAATCTACAGGAAAATCCAACACCTCTACAACAAAAAGACAATTAATCCAATTAAAAAATGGGCAAAGGAAATGAACAGACCCTTCACCAAAAAGACAATCCAGGGGACAACAGACACATGAGGAAATGCTCTTGATCACTAACCATTAAAAAAAAAAAAAAAAACCCATTAGAGAAATGCAAATCAAAACCTCAATGAGATACCATTTCACTCCAGCATTACCGGCATGAATCAAAAAAACAGGAAATAACAAAAGTTGGAGAGGCTGCAAGGAGATCGGAACTCTTACGCACTGCTGGTGGGAATGCAAAATGATACAACCGTTTTGGAAAATGATATGGCACTTCCTTAGAAAGCTAGAAATAGGGATACCATATGATTCAGCAATCCCACTCCTAGGAATATATCCTAAGGATATAAGAGCTGTCACACAAATAGACATATGCGCACCCATGTTCACTGCAGCATTGTTTACAATAGCAAAAAGATGGAAACAATCTAGCTGCCCATCGACAGATGAATGGATAAACAAACCATGGTACATACACACAATGGAATATTATGAAATTATAAAGAACAGTGATGAATCTGCAAAGCATCTCATAACATGGATGAATCCAGAGTGCATTATGCTAAGTGAAATAAGTCAATCACAAAAGGACAAACACTGTATGAGACTACTACCATAAAAACTCATGAAAAGATTTACATATAAAAAGAAACAATCTTTGATAGTTACGAGGGAGTGGATGGGTGGGGATGGAAAAACATTAAATAGACAACAGACAAATAGTAACATTGGTGAAGGGTAAGGTGGTACATAATATTTGGGAAGCCAGCACAACTTGTCCAAGGCAAGGTCATGGACTCTATAGACACATCCAAACTCCCTGACAGACCGAATTGCTGGGTTGAGGGATGTGGAGACCATGGTCTCAAGGAACATCTAGCTCAATTGGAATAACATAGTTTATAAAGAGAATGTTCTATGTTCTACTTTGGTGAGTAGGGTCTGGGGTCTAAAAATCCTGTGAGTGACCATCTAAGACACTCCACTGGTCTCACCCCTTCGGGAGCAAGAAAGAATGAAGAAAGCCAAAGATACAAGGGGAAGGTTAGTCCAAAGGACTAATGGACCACACCTACCATGGCCTCTGCCAGACTGAGCTCAGTGTAGCTTGATAGTGCCCAGCTACCACCACTGATTGCTCCAACAGGGATCACAAGAGAGGGTCCCAGAGCTGGAGAAAAATGTAGAACAAAATTCTAGCTCACAAAAAGCCACCAGACTTACTGGCCTGACAGAGACTGGAGAAACCCCAAAAGTAAGGGCACTGGACACCCTTTTAGCTCAGTAATGAAGTCACTCCTGAGGTCACTCCTCAGTCAAAGATTAGAGAGACCCATAAAACAAAACAAGACTAAAGCAGCACAGCAGCCCAGAGGCAAGGACTAGAAGGCAGGAGGGGACAGGAAAGCTGGTAATAGGGAAACCAAGGCCAAGAAGGGAGAGTGTGGACATGTCTTGGGGTTGTTAATCAATGTCATAAAACAATATGTGTACTAACTACTTAAAGAGAAACTAGTTGCTCTGTAAACCTTCATATAAAGTACAATGAAAAAAAATTAAAAAAAAATAGGGTGAATTAGTTAGGTAATCTGGATTAAAAAAAAAATCTTATGCTAAATTCACTTTTATTTATAACGCTTTCTAACTGGTTCCAACATTAGGTGATTGTCTTGGTTATCTAGTGCTGCTATAACAGAAATACCACAAGTGAATGGCTTTAACAAACAGAAATTTATTTTCTCACGGTTTAGAAGGCTAGAAGTCCAAATTCAGGGTGCCAGCTCCAGGGGAAGGCTTTCTCTTTCTGTTGGCTCAAGGAAAAGGTCCTTATTCCTTGGCTCCTTGGTGATCATGTGGCTTGTTATCTCCCCCATCTCTGCTCTTCTCCCTTGTTTAATCTCTTTTGTATCTCAAAAGAGATTGACTCAAGATGCACCATATGCTAATCCTGCCTCATTAACATAACAAAGACAATGCAGCCCTATATGTTCAGCCAAATGTTTTCTTTCAAATTTACGTAATTATCAGTCAGAGCATCTTGCACGTGGTGGGATCTCTGGAAATGAGAATACCAGATGAAACTTGTCTCAGGAATTTATCTTAGACTTCTTCTATGATAGTATGACAGAACTTCTGCAGAACCATCCAAGTCTACCACTTAGCACTCATTAAAAAAAAAAAAAAAACAAATAGGAGAGAGGGAGACTGAGACAATTTCTTTGGTGGGAGTTTCACTTTGGTAAACTTGAAAATTTTTGTAACAGTTATTTTTCATTCTTTATTTTAGATAAAGTCAAGGCAGATAGTTTGATGGCAGATGCATTATAGGATTGAAAAAGTATTAGAAAAGACAAAAACAAAGACAACACATTCCCAAATGGGGTTATAAACATTAGCATAGAGGTTAAGATTTACGACACATATTTTGGGGGGACATAATTCAATCCATAACATTCCACACTTTGGCCCCCAAAATTCATGTCCTTGCCACGTGTAAAACACTTTCATTCCATCATATCATCCCAAAAGTCTTAAATCAGCTCCAAGTCCAAAATCTCATCTTCTGAATCATCTAAATCAAATATGGGTGATACTTTAGGCATATTCCATCCTGGGGCAAAATTCCTCTTCATCTGTGAAACTGTGAGATCTAAAATACAAGTTACCTGCTTCCAAAATACAATGGTAGAGCAGGCACAGAGTAGACATTTCCATTACAAATGGGAGAAACTGGAGGAAAAGAAGGGATAACAGGTACCAAGCAAGTCCAAAACCCAGCAGAACAAATTACATTAGCTCTCGAGGCTTGAAAATAATTTTCTCTTCTCTGAGACCATCTGGGTAATGGCCCTGCCTTTCAGAGTCAGAGTATTGGCCAAGTCCGCTGGATTCTGGGTGGAGGACATTTGGCCCTGGGCTTCAGCTCTGGCTTCCAGGCCCTCTGGATTAGAACTCTGCTCCCTCGACTTTAGGTGGCCTTGTTCTCCTAGTCCATCTGAGTGGTAACTCCACTCCCTTGAACCCAGCAGGCCCTGTTCTTCTGCTCCTTGGGCATAGCAGCCCCACCTCCTCAGCTGTGGGTGGTGGTCCCAACCCCCTGACACACCTTAATAGCAGCCTTATACTCCAGAACTGAGTTGGTGAAGTTCCGACTCTTTGAAACCTAGGAAATTGTGGCCCCACCCTTTGAGATCTAGGAGACTGTGGTCCCATCCTTTGAAACCTAGAATGCCGTGCTTCTTGTGCTCTTTCCAACAGTTCTTCTGATCTCCAAGCTGTTCCAGGGATGTCCTTTTCTTTTCTTGGAGGATAATAGATATAGCTCCTTTAGCTTGTTTCCTACTTGTAGAATTCCAAGAGGCAGAGAGCGTTCTTTCCTTTTGTTCTTTCTCTGTCTCCTTCAGTCTAAGATGATGGGTTTTCTGCTGTGATGTTGGTTAGATTAGTCACAGGTTTAATCTCTTTAACAAAAGATTGTCCATGTCTTTGGTGAACATTTTAGGACACGTGTCTTTAGTTTGTACAACAGAATTTTCCAAATCTTTAAGTTCTGTTTTCATTTTGCACAGTTCGTTTTTAAGTTCCTCTGTTTCCTCTCACATTTTACTATAAGTGGCAAGGAGAAACCACCTGGATCTTTTAAAAATCTTGCTTAGAAATCTTATCAGTCAGATATCCAAGTTCATCACTTACAAATTATACCTTCCACTGGACATTTGTACATAATTCAGGTAAGTTCTTTGTCACTGCATAAAAAGCATCACCCTTCCCCCATTGTTCAATCACGTTTTCATTGTTTTCTTTTAAAACCTCACCAGAAGCACATTTAATGTTGACACTTCTAGCAACATCCTGTTGCTGGCACCATATGTATTCTCTAAGACGATAGAAACTTTCTGTATAGTTCTCCTCACTTACTCCTGAACCTTCACCAGAACTGCCTTTGATGTTCATAATTCACCAATAGTCTCTTCAAGGCCATCTAGGCTTTTATACTCCAAAACGCTTTGCTGTCATTGGGACCTTAAGACTCTTCCAGCCGCTGCCCATCACCCAATTCCAAAACCACTTCCATATTTTTAGGTATCTATTAAAGAAACATTCCCACTTCTTGGTACTAAATACTGTCTTAGTTATCTAGAGCTTCTGTAATAGAAATACCACAAGTGGATGGCTTTAAGAAACACAAATTTATTTTCCCACAGTCTAGGAGGCTAGAATCTGATTTCAGAGTGCTAGCTCTAGGGAAAGGCCATCTGTCAGTAAGTTCCAGAGGAAGGTCCCTGTCTCTTTAGCGTCTGCTTTCTGGTTCCTTGGAGATTTCCATATCTCTTGGCATCTATCTTACCCCATCTCTGCTCTTCTTGTTTGTTTAATCTCTTTTATATCCCAAAAGAGATTCACGTAAGATGCACCATATACTAAGCCTGCCTTTTTAACATAACAAAGACAAACCATGCCCAAATGGAATTATAACCATAAGCATGGAGGTTAGGGTTTACAACATATATTTTTGGGAGACATAATTCAATTGATAACAATAATGGGCAAACATTCAATCTCTTTTAAAATGTCTAATCTCTTCTTGATTTATTGGCATAAGCTCCTTGAGAAGTATTTTTGTTTGTTGTGATGCATAGTTTTTGGAAAGGTTATGCTCCTGGGAGTAGTGGTGGTTATTATACTCTGAGCTGTTTTTCTTGTGCTTTGTATTTCATCTCAAGTAGTATTCCTGTGATTCAGATCAGGAGATAGGATATATGTATATATTCAGATATTTCTGTTACATATGCTTTATAAGACTTGTGAAAATTAACTGAGTTAACATACAAAAAGTGCTTGGAATAGAACCTGGCGTATAGTATGAGCTCTATGTTTTAGTCATTATTGTTATTATATTTTCTATTATTACTACTATTTGCTTATCTCAATTTTTTGAGAATATTCCCCGAAGCTACCTCTGAATGTCAATATTTTTTACTCATTTTTAAGCACCTCATTGCAACCTCAAATGACTATCAAGAAAACAATTTGAATTTTAACTTCTGTTCTAATGTGGAAAGTTATTTAAAAAATCTTTCTAAATTATGATACATAACACATACAGAATATTATACAAAACAAAAATGCAGCTTCATGGTTTATTTTAACGTGAACACTCATGTAACCCATTCAGATCAAGAAATAATTCATTGTCAGCTTCCTACAAGCTCCTTTCCATGCCTCTTCCCAATCATTACCCCCACTAAAGTGATTTAATATTCTGACTAATATTATATCCATTTTCTTGCTCTTTTAAAACAGATATACAGAAGATGTTGTTCTTATTGGTTGCTGTTGAGTTGACTCTGGTCCTGTGCCATCTTCATGATCACTGGTATGTTTGAATCCATTCTTGCAGGTATTGTGTCAATCCATCTTATTGAGGGTTTCCCTCATTTTTGCTGACCCTCTATCAAACCAAAGAGGATGTCCTTTGCTAGTGACTGGTCTCTTTCCTGACGACAAGTCCAAAGTACTTGAGATGAAGTCTAGCCATTCTCACTTCTAAGGAGCATTCTGGCTGTGTTTCTTCTAAGACTGATTTGCACGGCATAACAGTTATTATTTCTTTACTTTTAACTTTCTGTATCCTTTTGCTTTAGGTGTGCCTGAGTATGTAATGTGTTTATGTTTTTAAAATTCCATCTGACAATTTGTTTCTTATAATTGGAACATTTAGTCTATTTCCTATTTAACGTAAAGACTGATCTACTTGGGTTTAAATCTAGATATGCTGTGTAAGCACTAACCTATAGAAACTCGGTCCCCCACAAACTTCCCCCACACTCTGCTTTTGCCCCTACTCTAAACCCTTTCCTTCCAGCTCTGCAAGAGGATCAGAAGCACTGCTCAGCTTCTTGACCTCTCAGCTGGTCATCCTGGATTCCTCAATCCCCCTCCTGGGGGATCAGTAACTTCAAGTGCTAAGCTCATATCCTTAGTTCTCCATCTTCCTCAGATCCCTGCCTGGTAATTCTTCACTATTGTTAGTCTCCCAGTGCCTTGGAGAACTTCATTTTGTTTTTATTAACATTTTATTCACCTTTTGTAGTTGAATGTTGGTCCAAATTACCTAGTCTGCCATTATTAAATTCCTGCAATCATGTTTTAAGAAGTCTTATATAGTATGTCCTTAATTTAATCAGTAAAAATTACCTGAATATCAGAGGCAAAATGATATAAAATTTAAATTGATGTTCAGAGTTTAGGTAATCGCTAATAGTAAGTTCCAACTTTTTTGTAATGACCTTATGCAATCTTAGTGCTATAGTTGTTATGTGCCGTCATGTTGATTCTGATTCATAGTGATCCTATAGGACAGAGTAGAACTGCCCCATAGAATTTGCAAGGCTGTAAATCTTTCTGGAAGCAGATAGCCAAATCTTTCTCCCTTGGAGCAGCTGGTGAGTTCCAACAGCCAGCCATTTGGTTAGCAGCTGAGTGCTTAATCACTGTGCTACCAGGGCTCCCACTCAAACACCTGAGATAGTCTATATACTGGGTCAGCAAGGCGTTTTAACTTACACTATTGTGTCAGAAATGGAAATCAATGTTATAACATCATTTCAGAAACCTATGGAATATCTGAGGTGCATTGTATCTATTCTTAGGATAACACAAACTAATCCATTTGTTTTAGTTATCTAGTGCTACTGTAACAGCAATACCACAGGTGGATGGCTTTAACAGAAATTCATTCTCTCACAATTTAGAAGGCTAGAAGTCCGAATTCAGAGCTGCAGCTCTAGGTGCAGGCTTTCTCTCTCTGTTGTCTCCTTTCAACATCTGTGGGCCTAGTGTCCGTTGGGGATCTCCATGTGCCTTGGCATCAAACTTCCCCTATGTCTAGGAGGTTCTCAGCACAGGGATCCCAGGTCTGAAGGACACACTCTGTTCCCAGCTCCACTTTTTTGATGGTAGTGAGGTCCCTTCCCTCTCTGCTCATTTCTTTCTCCTTTTATCTCTTGTAAGAGAAAAGGTATGATTCAAGTAAGGGTGTGACTTAAGTAAGGGTATGACTTAAGTCACTCTCTTGTACACCCCACACTGATCCTGCCTCATTAACTTATAGAGGTTAAGATTTACAACACACCACAAAATGGAGGATAATTTCATCAGAGCACAAAATGGAGGACAACAACATAGTACCGGGAATCATGGCCTAGTCAAGTTGACACATATTTTGGGGGACACAATTCAATCCATGACACCTTTATGAATAAAATGTGCAATGTAATATCATATGTTTCACTGTGTGAATTATCACAAGTGGTTCTTTTGTGGTAAGCAGTCCTTTAATTCAATGTTCTCTCTACCTTCCCTGATAATTCTTTTAAAATTTACATTATGAAATTTCCTCACACATTTAATTTGTATATATATATATACAAAGGAACATATATATATTTATATATATATACACACATATATATTTATTGTTATTTAAATAACAGAATGATAAATTTTGTTTTGAATTGGATATCCCTATTGTATTTTGCAAAATTTTAAATAAATTTTTTTCTCCTCTCCTCTCTGGGACACGTATTTGTTAATACATAGCTTTAAATTATAAATTAAGTTTTCTTACTCCAGAAAAGTTATTCGATTTATGCTTAGGAATTTCTAAAATAAACATTTTTTTTTGAAATATTTACAGTAAGAAAAATATAGGCTGAGTGTATATTTTATGTATTCTTGAAATATCCAAGGGTAACTATTACCATTAGAGTCCTGATATTATTATAGAGGTATTTACCAAGAACCTTTAGAATGAAAACCTTGCCACAGTAACACTGATTCACCTGTGACAGGTACTTATGCTGTCAATATTACCTTACAGGCTCTAGTGAAGACCGTTTGAAAAAAATCAGGCTAGGGCTGGTTTTCTACTCTTTTAGTGGATCCACTACTAATTCATCCCTTTCAGTGTCTGCCCTTTCTTCCTCTTCTCCCATGCAGGGTGCTAACCAACAGCGAACACTTCTACCTGTGCTCCTCCATTTTCCTAGAAAAGAGAATCTGATCTGTCACTAATATCTTGCTATGAATTAAATTGAGTGTGATTAACCACTCCCAGGAGCAATTGTGTTTTAAAAGAAATTGAGGGAATTTATTGGATAGGATGAATCTTTTAGTAGTAGTAGACTTTCAGATTTTTTGGCATCTCAGTAAGAACCAGGTTTAAGGAATCTACGTGACCTTCTTGGTGTGCTCAGATTAGGGAAACTGGTGTGCTCAGATTAGGGAAACTGCTTTATGCTCAGTGACACTTTAGTATCACTTAAATGTCACTTCTTCAGTGTTCAGATTTGTTTACATATTGTTATTATTTTCTGTGTGTGTACTTATTGTGTATATATAAGTTCGTAATTTCTGTACATTGTATTTATTTCAGCTCGTAACCCCTAGCTATGTATCCCAAAATGCCTTATTTTTATGTACCTGAAAAAACTGGCTTAACTGAGTCTTTGGTTATAGAGATTTGGCTTATAGTCAAAGAGCTAGACACTATAGTGGTTAATAGTATAGCTAATATGGTTATTGGTATGTTACATCCTTATTTTCATCATCCTCATTATCTTCAATGTTTACTCAGTTCCCAAATAGGCACTAATTTGTAACATAGGTATACATTGTTTTAACAATGTGGTAATATGGTAGCTAACATGTTAAGAACTTACTATGCACCAATACTTAGGGTTGCAAGTACTACATATGTACTTACTCATTGTAACTCTCACAATAACCCTTAGAGTAGATACTATTTATCAGTTCCTTATTTTACAAGTGAGGAAACTGAGACACAAAGACGTTAAATAACTTGCTCAAAGTCATAGTTGGTAAGTGGAGGAGTCAGAATTGAATCTTAGGCAATGTGGTTCTAAAGTCCTTGCTCTTAGGCATTATAGTACCTACAGAATAGATATATTAAAGAAGAATATTTCTTACAAAAATACACTAATGTATTCCTTTGAATAATTACCTCCCCCACTAAACGTAAAATAAAATTTAATTTACATAAATTACATAACACTTGTCAGAAATAATTTGTTTTATAAAGAGTACTGCATTTATAAAACAAATACTGGTCTCCTTTACCCACCCAGTTTTATTTTATTTTTTTACTAATTCGCATTCTTCTTGTATTTTTTGATTTATGCGTGCACCATCTTTTAATGAAATCCAGAAACTAAACCAAAGTCAACACACATTTGCCAAGGCTAAAAGTAATGACTCTAGGGTGTGTTCTGCTGAGTGACACTTAGGGATTTACTGATGTTCTTCTGGCTGTTTCCTCATCTCTCAACAAACCACATAAATTGGAAATTCACACAGGTACGCCGGTACGCCAGAGTCATATGTTAAGCCATACACTGACCTCTTCTCAGTGTTTTCCCTCAGCAGAGAAGACTATTTCCTGTTTGTATAAGAATACAACATGATGTAGTGGAAATAACTTTGGATTTGGAATCTCAAATCCTGGGTTCAAAATCAAACTTCATCAATGACTAGCTTTATAATCATGGGCAAATCACTCAACATCTAAGTTTCTGTTAATTTATTGGAAAATGGAGATAACGATATCTGTATCACAAGATTAAATGAGATCGCAAGTAAAAGTGTGTCTTAGATATTTGTTAAACTTTAAATTGCTCTTTATTGCCCTTTTGGAAGCTTGCTGAGATAGTATAACTGTTCCAAATAGATTGTGTTTGCAAAATGCAAACTACATAGCGCATCATTTTTCTTACATTACTTCATTTAAATATATAAGTTTTACTTGGCAGTATCGTGCCCTGCCTGCCAAAAAAAAAAAAACAACTGATAGCAATGAGAAAAACATAACCACTTTCAAGATCAGTTTTGTTCAGACTAGCACTTAGATATCAGGTTCTGCAATACCCAGATGGAATTCTGTTACAGATATTTTTTCTTTGTTTCTCGTTGACAATGAAGAAACCAGTCACTAGACCAAGACATTCATGTGTAATGCTGTTTTTTGGTCTCCTTTGAAACTTGTATGACACAAATGGAAGATATTTTAGATATATTATTTGTTGGGTAGTTTTCGTATCCCTGGAGATAAGGATTCTTTAGAGATTTAGAAGTTCTTAATTTTTATCACAACCTCATGATGTGGTCAGAAAAAATAAAGTCCTCTGGCACAATTAAATTACTTACTTAAAGTGGCAAATCTATGTAAAAGAAAAACTCCATGTGAATATACTGCTTGTTCTCTGTGTTGCATATGTTTATGGGTGCTTAGCTTGGTGAGTAAGTGGTCACTTTCAGTTGGGGTTGTGAAGATATGGGAAGAAAGTCAACATCTGATCACCCCAGATTCACAGGCTAAAAGGCATGTCACAAGATCTCTGGAAGTGATATTTTCTTTGAAACTGGTAACCATCTGCCATGTACCAGTGAAATTTTGGAGGAATATCTATCTATCTGTCTGTCTGTCTATGTCTACACATGTATACATCTATAGATATATATCTGTAATATAATCTCTGCAGTAACCAAAGGATTACTAGTGGTTACAGCTATCATTCAGAAAGCAGTCTTCCTAGAATCTGTCAGATTTCAATCCCCTAGAAGCTCTGAAGCTTCACAGAGTTTCTACTGTTGTTAATTCCAACTGGGCTTGTCATAGGAAAAAAAAAAAAAAAAAAGCCTGGTTGTTGATGCAACAGTGTAACTTTACTTCAGGGAATCTTTGTTGTTGGACAGAAAAAGGGCATTTGTCACTAATAATCTTCTTATTGGCTTTATGTGCCAGTTTCGTGGTGTTGCAATGCTAAACTTGCTGTGTACAGTTCCTTTCAGGGAGAGCTATGGTTTTGTCTGTGGCTGAAATCTCTACAGGTATACTCCAGAGGTGTTCAAACATTAACCTCATGATCTTATGCTGGGAGAGATGGTAATTTGCAACCATATATTTTTCAGGAATTTGTTTGGATTCAAAAATTGGGAAAGGGTTATGTGCCGCTGAACTCCAATCAGTCATTAAATTCCTTGTAATCAGGAGATGAAGTCTGAAATGCCTCCTGTTAGAATTAGCCAAAATAATGAAAGTCTAACAGATAAAGTTTAGAGCTATAATCTTTGCCTTAAGGATGGCTCAACATAAAATGAGATCATCTTGGCTCAGGCTAGACTTAGTAATTCAATTTCCAGTCTTGAATTTTTCAGATATTCCTTGTGTACTCTCTATTTTTATAGTATGAAAGGTATTTTTTTATGATGTATATTGCTTTTGCAGGTATTCCTGCCAAGCAATTCTTTGCCTTGCCATAAATTTTAAGGGACCATATAACAGTTTAGCACATTTAATAAACAGACTTTATATGGAAATAATTTTATGATTTGTAGTGAGTTAGAGTTTATCTTAAAAAGTTCTGTTTTAGGTTTGCAAAGCAAACGAATCATTAGGTGATTTAAAAGCCCATGGTAATGATAATTTAAATAAAAACTCTAATGTAAACCTTCTGCTCCAATATTCATTCACTTTTCCTTCAAGCTAAGAGGGAAATCTGGACTATGTACTGGGGCAGTGTTTAATAAGACAGAAAAAAAGAAAAAAAAAAAACTCTTTATAAAATGATTTTGCTTACATTTGTAAAAGTGACAGCTTAAGAGGATACTCCTATAACGCTGACAAAAAAACAGAGGCGCCACAGGGCCAACAGCTTTTAATTGGCCGTGCCCTCCTTTGAGTTTGCATTTGTAACTTACAGGCTCACATTTGTTTGGGTCCAAGTTTTTTGTATAACTTCTTCTTAAGTTTATTTATATAATTTGTTTCTACCAGTGCCCTGGGTCATTTATTACACCTATTAACTTCTCTCTCTGAAGAGATTCTGCCAGAATTCCTTAACAACCATCTTTGAGCCTGTTTCTTCTCTCCTGAAATTTAAGATCATGGATTTTGCTGGGACAGTGTGTTTCAAGCCTGTTTGGCTGCTGGCCTGATTATCTTTTTACTGTGGATAGAGGTACATGTAATTCACCAAACTTGTTTGCTTTGTATGTGGAAACATCTTTCAGAACATAAAACTCACATATACACATGCACACACACGCTAAAAAAGGTCTGAATTTTTTTTGCTTTTTTTTTTTTTTTAAAGATCTTACATTCGATCTTAAATGTAGTTGGAACAGGCTATTAGTGTTATGTTAAGATACTTCAATGATTCTAGGAGAGTTTTTTATTTTTCGTATTTTACATTTTTGATTTTGGGCTGAGGTGAACATTCTTTTACTATATATTTTTGTTTTTCTCTAGAAAACCTAGCCTGGGTGTATAATTTTAATATTATTTATTTACTCATGTTCCCTAGTTTCATTACAAAGTAATTTAGTATAGAATAGGACTGTTAAATAGACACTGTTAAATGTCTGGGGAAATTTTTTTTAAATTACAGCTACATGACACTAAACTAATGGGCTGAAAAAGAACACACTCTTTAATGTTAAGCAACAATTTAAAATTGTTTCACTACATTTAATTAATGCTGTTTTAAGAAAATTATGTCAAGGCATTTGAAATGGTTAAATACATGTGAATTTTTATAGACTCAACCATATTTTGAAACTTTTAAGTATTAAAATTCCAATTTTTTTGGCCTTTAACACAACACTAATTTGTTGTGTTTAACACAATACTTTAAAAAGATACTGCTTAAAAGCTCTCTACATACTTTTTTTTTTTTTGTCCCTAGGGTAAGCTGTGCAAATAATTTATCTAAGTGAATTTAATAAAAATCAATAATGGTTGAAAATAATAAAGAAGCTATATGGCAGATGTAACTGGAACTTTTTCAATCAGGTAGTCTATGTAATTAAAGATACTTTGAATTGGATCTCTTTATATACATATATATATATGTATATATATATATATAACCACCACTTGTCTGTCAGTTTGTTGTACTGTGCTGGCTTGCATGTTGCTGTGATGCTGGAGGCTATGCCAATGGTATTTCAAATACCAGCAGGGTAACCAGTGGTGGAAAGGTTTTAGCATTAAGACAGAGTAGAAAGAAGCTTCCAGACTAAGGCAGACTAGGAAGAAGGACATGGGGATCTACTAAAAACATTGGTCAGTGCAAACCTTATGCATAGCAATGGAACATTGTCTGATTAATGGATAACAAAGACCAAAGAAGAATTGATGCCTTTGAATTATAGTGTTGGTGACGAATATTGAATATACCGTGGACTGCCAGAACAATAAACAAATCTGTCTTGGAAGGAGTACAGCCAGAATGCTCCTTAGAAGCAAGAATGGTGAGATTATGTCTCACATACTTTGGACATGTTATCAGAAAGGACTAATCCCTGGAGAAGGACATCGTGCTTGGTAAAGTAGAGGGTCAGTGAAAGAAAAGGAAGGCCCCCAATGAAATGGATTGACACAGTGGCTGCAACAATGGGCTCAAACATAGCAACGGTTGTGAGGATGGTGCAGGACTGGGCAGTGTTTACTTCTGATGTGTGTAAGGTTGCTATGAATTGGAACTGACTCAGTGCCACCTAGCAACGACAGTAGAAAAAATGTCTAGTTTTCTAGGGAATCTGTGCCTTTAATTAGCATTTCCTACTGATTTTCATAGATGTGCAAAAGCTGATTACTAACAATAAGAAACACACTGGAGCAAAGTACTTTACATCCAAATTTAGGCTGTTATGTGAGGGGTGCTTTTTATCTCTTTTGGGCGTTGGTTCAGACACATGGCCTTAATAGCATCTGATGAGTTTCCTTTCATTTGGAATTTCATGAGGAAAACAAAGCAATTTATTGAGAAAAAAACTGAACATACATATATGAAATATAAAACAACAACAACAAAAAAACTTGCTGTCGATTTCAACTCATAGTGACAAAGTAGAACTGCCCTGTAGGATTTCCAAGGAGCGGCTGGTGGACTTGAACTGCCAACTTTTGGTTTAGCAGTAGTAGCTCTTAACCACTGCACCACCAGGGCTTCATATGAAATATACTTCTTTAAAATTTCTAGCTTCCTGGGGCAGCATAATCATGAACATGTAATATCAATGAAGGTAGAAGACTGCTAGTTGAAAGATAGGGACTACTAGCTGTCCACCGAAATTGGTTCTCCCTTTCTTCCATGATAATAGAGTTGTGGCTAAGGTAAAGATGACATAAAACTAGTTAATTAAAGACTACATACCCCAGCCTTCCTCAGAACTGTGAGTGTCCAGGTATCTAAACTGTCACCAAAGAAATGCGAAGTGTTATGTGTAACACTTCTGGGCCTGGGTCTTCAGACGTTTCCAATAAGCTGGAAAACAGATGTGTCTGCAACCCAGCTTCATTCACACAGAGGAGGAAAATAGCCTAGGAGTTAAAAAAAAAAAAAAAAAAGCCAGACCGGTTGCCATCAGAAGTAGTGGTGTAAAAAAGTGGAAGGAGCATAGTTCATGGACCATGTGAACCAGGGGTGTCTGCCAACTTGGAATACATTTTTAGACCTGTTTGCTACAGTATTATAACCTTCACTCTAACCAATATTTGGCTATGAGTATCAGCAGCTTAAGTATTAGTAGCTCAAGTATTAGTATTCGTGTTTGTTCAAGTCCCTCTCATTCCCAAGCAGTGCCTGGGATGGCTCAAAAACTCTTCTCAGTAGCCATCGAATTGCTCCTTTGCAGCTGCCTGAGCTGCTTTTTTTTCTCCTGCTTTAGTTTTGATGTCCTGCTGTGTCTCCATTTATATAACCTTCACATAGACTTGAAGCCTGTGGGTGCTGCAATGACCTCTCTCCTATATGCCTGAATGGTCCTCATTTCTTCTCCAAGCATCATTCTTTCTGTGTTTGTTGAGTAGGCTCCTTTCCCTTCTTGGTTCTAAAGATTTTAATAGATAATCTCCTACTCACATCCCCTTCCAAAGGATAGACTTGTTAGAGAGCTTGTATTTGACCCACATATATGGAAACCCTGGTGAAGTAGTGGTTAAGTGCTATGGCTGCTAACCAAAAGGTCAGCAGTTTGAATCCACCAGGTGCTCCTTGGAAATTCTATGGGGCAGTTCTACTCTGTCTATGGGGTCACTATGAGTCGGAATCGACTCGATGGCAATGGGTTTTTTTTTTTAATTATTATTCTTTCTTATAGTTACCATTCTTCAGGAACTGGGGACCAGTTCCCTAGGGAAAATTGGTAGCCATTATCATTCCTCACCATCAATGAAAGCCCCAACGTGGAGCCCCAGAAGGGGAGTTGCCGTGATATCATCAGGGTTTATGCAGTGAATCAACTTATAATGGTGTCCTTTTACTACTTTAGTTATTAGACTCCTTCAAAAGGCATCAACAACTTTCTATGAAATGAGTAATATTTCCTGTCTACTAACATTCTTTCTCTTTTGGAGAAAGTATAAATTCTGTTCTTAAATATCTTAAAGTAAAATGAATAACTGAGTCTTTCTCAGCCACCCTGAACAACAAACTTCTTTCTGTAATATCCAGGAGTAAGAGTAATACAGCAAAAAACAAACAAAACAACAAAAACACATGCAAAAAAATCAGACTTAGAAGTCTAGATCTAGGCGCTGATCCCAGCCCTTCCACCTATTTATTGTTTGGTTTTAAGCTAGTCAATTAACATTTATTGGTCTCAGATTCTTTACCCATAAAATTGCTATTGATAATATCTATTACTCAGGATAGTTCTACATCAGAGTGCTTGGCAAAATATACTATGCTGTCTATGAAATCACAACCTAAATTCTGTTCTGGATTTAGAATTTGATTTTTTCAGTCATACTTATTTCTCAACCATTAGTTTTAAAGACTAAATTATTTTTATGTGTAGAATAAAAATGTTTAGTAAGTAGATATTGAAGTTGAGACTTTGTCTAAAAGAAGATAAATAACTTTCTAATATAATTCACGTTCCATCTTTACTAAACCAGTGGCTGCTACAGTGAGATCAAACATAGCAACGATGGTGAGGCTGGCACAGGACTGGGCAATATTTCGTTCTGTTGTACATAGGGTTACTATGACTTGGAACCGACTTGACAGCTCCTAACAAGAAATCTTACTGAACTGTGTGTAGCTTCTGATAAAGAGAGTTGTCCTTAACTTCAGGAGTATTTCACTTTAAAATAATTTATTTACCGCTTTTATTCTCTATCTCTCTCTGTGATATTATTTCCATAGACAAACTGGAAGATGAATTTAAGAACAATCTGCTCTGGATTTTCATTCATTTTATTGTAGCATTGTCTGTTTTTATATGGTACATGATTTCTAATTCTACATCAGCAGCTTTACAGATCTCTTTGAGGTCCAGTAGAAATGGGTGGATGGTTCGGGGTGCACAAATTCCTATTTTGTAACATACATTTTTTTTTTTTTCCAGTAGCCACATAGCTGAACTACTGACTAGGATGAGTTGATTTAGGTTTCTTAGCTTGAATCTACCCTGGCCTTCTCTTGGGAAGACATGTCCTAAGAACATCTTATATTAAGAGGTTTAGCAGGGAGGGAGCTGGCATTAACCACTTCCAACCATGTTGGAATCAATGATCTAATCCTGGTGGAAGTGAGTTATCGACTTCTTAATGTATAAGAGAAGCATTGGCTGCTGAAGTTCGGTGCACTCTCCTTCTCCTCCAGGGAATAGGGATCTGCTAAAGCCATAAGGAATGTGAGGGGTTGCAGTTTGCAGGAGAAGGAAGTTGTGTCTCTGCAAGGCACAAAACAGGTCAGCATGTCTTCCTTCAGTATTTTTTGGAATACTGAATGAATGTCCACAGTATGGCTATAACCCAGCAGATTAAAAGAAATCTGGTCAAATGGTGTTTAGAAACTTAGACAAGCACTGGGAAACAGAGGTATGTCTTCCTTCGTTTAAGAATAACAGTTTACATATTCTTCCAAGACGAAAGATAACTATTTTCTAATTGGATAGATAATATATGTTATATAGAAAATTCAAGTAAAATAGAAAAGATGAAGAGGGAAATATAAATAGTTCTCTGTACCATCATTCAGGTTAATTAGTCATTGTTAAGGATTTTGTGATGATCCGTTTAGATTTTTGCAAACAAACACATACAGAATTTAATAAATCTATATCTTTATCTATGTATATATCTTCATGCTACAGTGATTCTTAATTGAGGACTATATCTGCGTGGCTTAAAGTCAGGAAAGGTATGTGCGAAGGTTGTATTCTTTCACCATACTTACTTATTCAATCTGTATGATGAACAAGTAATCCGAGAAGCTGGACTATAAGAAGAAGAACTCAGCATCTGGATTGGAGGAAGACTCATTGACAACCTGCATTATGTTGATGACACAACCTTCCTTGCCGAAAGTGAAGAGGACTTGAAGCACTTACTGATGAAGATCAAAGACTACAGCCTCAACATAATGAAAACAAAATCCTCACAACTGGACCAATAAGCAACATCATGATAAAGGAAGAAAATATTGAAGTTGTCAAGGGCTTCGTTTTACTTGGATCCACAATCAACACCTATGGAAGCAGCAGTCAAGAAATCAAATGACATAGTGCATTGGGCAAATCTGCTGCAAAAGACCTCTTTAAAGTGTTAAAAAGCAAAGACGTCACTTTAAGGGCTAAGGTGCTCCTGACCCAAGCCATGGTGTTTTCAATTGCCTCAGGCATGTGAAACCTGGGCAATGAATAAGGAGGATGGAATTGATGCCTTTGAATTATATGGTATTGGCAAAGAATATTGAATATACCACGGACTGCCAGAAGAACTAACAAATCTGTCTTGGAAGAAGTAGAGCCAAAATGCTCCTTAGAAGCAAGGATGGTGAGACTTCATCTCATGTACTTTGAACGTGTTATCAAGAGGGATCAGTCCCTGGAGAAGGGCATCATGCTTGATAAAGTGGAGGGTCAGCGAAAAAGAGGAAGACCGTCAACAAGATGGATTGACACAGTGTCTGCAACAATGGGCTCAAGCATAACAATGATCATGAGGACTGTGCAGGACTGGGCAGTGTTTCATTCTGTTGTACATAGTGTTGCTATGAATCGTAACTGACTCCACAGCACCTAACAACAACAAGAATACCCCGTTAGACCAACCAATCAAGTATCACTGTCTCAGTGAGCCACTTTTTAGTTGTGGACTGTGTAAAGTTTCTTATGAGATGTGGCAGCAAAAAGTTGAGAAGCATTGTACCTATCCTACTTTGTAATTAAAACTTATACTCAGTGATCTGCAAACATTTTCCATACCAAAGAATAGAAGGTTTACTCACCCATTTTTAAGGCTGCATATTAGACCATTGTATGAATATACTTTGAGGGTGTTGGTGGTTCAGTGGTAGAATTTTCACCTTCCAAGACCCAGGTTCAATTCTGGCCAATGCACCTCACACACAGCCACGATTCATCGGTCAGTGAGGGCGTGCGTGTTGCTATGATGCTGAACAGATTTCAGCAGACTTCCAGAATAAGATGAAGTGGGAAGAATGGCTTGGTGATCTATACCCAAAAATCAGCCAATGAAAACCCTATGGTTCATGGCTGTCTGATTCCCAACCAATCATGGGGATGGCACAGGACTAGGCCGAGTTTTGTTCTGTTGTGCATGGGATAGCCACGATGGAGTAGGGTGGGGGTGACTCCACAGCACGTAACAACCATGGGTGGATTTTAATTTATTTAACTCTCATTCTACTGATAAATATTGTGTTTTTTCTTCCATTTCTTCCCATTATTAACAATGCTTTAAGAACATTTTTGTTCATTAATTTTTTGTATGTTTGATTTTTTATCACCTTGGAATATATTATTAGAAGAGAAATGTCTGGGCCAAAGAGAAGACATTTAACATTGATGCCTGTTGCTAGACTGCCCCCCAGAAAGATTGCATCAACTGACACTCCCAGCAATGATTTATAAGTGCCCACTGAGCACTGGTAATATTTGAAGTCATTATCAATCTAGTAGGTGGAAAGTGGTGAATCATTGCTGGCATCTGCATTCTGGGTTAATAATGAAGATCAGCATTTGGTGTGGAGCCCAGGATGCGGAGTCTATCTGAGTTCAAATTCTGGCTTAACAACTTTTTTTTTTTAAAGGCACAAATACGAATATTTACCTAGAATGCAAAAAGAAAACACAACAAATCATGAGCTTAAGCTGGTCATGAAAGGCAAATGAAATGCAAATCTGAGGGGCCAGCCTATGCACCTGGTGCTGGTCTAGGTGGTTAAGAGGAGCACTTTAGAAGTGGTCTTAGCAGGGTGCGCCATTTAATCGACAACCTGAAGCAATGGTCAAAAAAGCCGGATCCATTCATCAATAAAAAAAGATATTACATGTTAACTGGAGGCAATTTGATTTGCTTTCCATTTTTAAGATTTCACAGATGAAGACATTTGCAGACATGCCTGAACCTGCCTTCTTCTAATCTGAGGTCAGGAAAAGACAGTCCTCTGCTTTCTTTTCTTTTCTAAAATTATTTTATATTTACTGCAAATATGTCTTTTAATTTTTATTGTGATTTAGGTGAGCGTTTACTGTGCATATTAGTTTCTTAATAAAAAATGTATACATAAATTGTTTTGTGACGTTGTTTGCAATCCCTGCAATGGGTCAGCACTCTCCCTCTTTCCAACCTGGGTTCCCCATTTTCATTCGTCCAGTTTCCCTGTCCCTTCCTGCCTTCTTGTCTTTGCTTTTGGGCAGGTATTGCCCATCTGGTCTCCTATACTTGACTGAACTAAGAAGCGTGTTCCTCACTTTTCTTGTTGTTTATTTTACAGGTCTGTCTAATCTTTGGTTGTGCTATGAGTTGGAATCAAGTCAACTGCAATGGGAATCTTTGGTTGAAAGGTGAACTTTGGGAATGGCTTCAGTTCTGAGTTAGCAGGGTGTCTGTGGGCCATAGTCTCAAGGGTTTCTCCAGGCTCTGTCAGACCAGTAAGTCTGGTCTTTTTTGTGAATTTGAATTTTGTTCTACGTTTTTCTCCCACTCTGTACGGGACCCTCTATTCTGATCCCTTGCAGAGAGATCGGTGGTGGTAGCTGGGCACCATCTAGTTCTGGGCTCAGACTGGTGGAGGCTGTGGTTCATGTGGTCTGTTAGTCCTTTGGACTAATATTTTCCTTGTGTCTTTGGTTTTGGCTTAACAATTTTTTAACCTTGAACCAATTATTTAACATTTTAATGTCCTAGGTTACTAATCTGCAAAATGGTGATAATAATACCAACTTCCTAGGATTGTTGTGAGGTTTAAATGAATGAATACACATAAAACACAACATTTCCTGGTACATAGTTCCCTCTCAATAAATGCTAGTTATTGGCCTACTTTCATATCCTTTAATATTTTGTTTTTCTTCAATTGTATAATTAAATTCTTTGGTTGATTCTGTTGTGATGATCACATTTATTTATTGATCTCACAAGGTTCTTCAATATTACACATATTAACTACTTCTCTGTCATTCATGTTGCAAGTATTTTGTCTTTCTTTGGCATTTCTTTGTATAAAATAATAAAATTCATGTATTTTAAGAATTCTAGCTGAAAAAAAAAAAAACCTCTTCATCCTAAAATTATGAAAAAAAATTCAGTTATATTGCCTTCAAGGAATTTAATGGTTTCCTGTTTTGGCTTTAAGTCTTTAATCCATCTTGAATTGAATTTGGTAACAGTAATGAAGAAAGAACCCACAAAAGCTTTGCTTTTTGAGGATGATAAAGTGATCACACTTTGAGCACCAGAGGGACAAAGTAGAAGGACCTCCAGCATACCTTTGGCAGGCAGTCTACATCATCTTTTGGGAAGTCTTTTCTATGATTTGAGGTAGTATTTTAATTTTCTTCCATTTCCCATTCTCATTTTCTTTTATGTTTCTCTCCTTCCTGGAAAACATCTGCTCTTGGGACCCCTTTGAAAGCTTAACAGATTTTCTTCCCAGGAACCAAGCTATTCCCACCATATCATGATTTCATATCAAGATAATTGATTTTAAATGTTGCCTTTTTACAAGATTAGAATATTTCCATATAACAGTTCCTACTGTGAACATTATTTGCACCAACACTGCTACAAGTATTGCCAATCAAGGGGAATGGATTTTACTGCTGATTCAAGATCCCTTTGAAATGTTGGCTCCTGCTTTGATAACCAAACCAATTGACACATTTATTAATATTCACAAAATATAAATGTATCCATACCAACAGAACTTTAATGAGCTATTTATTATTAACATAACACAGATATTATATATACATATATTGGGCATCTCTCATACATCATTCAGACCCATTTGACCTTTCACTTCAGCCATGGTTGCAGGGACCAGTTCTGCAGACTGTAGTCCAATTTGTATAGTTAGAACCTGAAGTGCCTTTTCTCAGGCTCATATGAGCCTTCTTTGACACCTGTCCTCTGGAATGCTTGAGCACAAATGAGCTTCGGGAAGTCTGGGAGAGTTTATGCCCCACGGGGCAACCCTTGACCAATGGAGGATGTGACTTGACAGATAATTTTCCAGCCTTTCATCCTTCTAGCAGGTGACTTGGAGATACATTTCATGAGTCTTCTCAAAAGGACTCACAGACCTAGAAACTAGTTGCACCCATTAGTGGCTAACTCCGTATTGTATTTTGTATTGACTCTCCCTCCTCCTTTGAGCACTCCCCCTTCTCTTGTCTTTTCAGGCCCTTCCTGTCCTTCACTCCAGCTCCTGAGATCATAGCCCTTAATAAACCATGCTTGCGGCAGACTTTGTCTCAGACTCTGTTTTTGGGGTTTCTTAGGCTAAGCAAATACAGTAGAAAAAACATTAAAAAAACCCCTTTCTGGTCATTTGCATATTGTGATTTCCAGGAACTTTTTTTTTTTTTTGGCTCAAACTATGGGGAATTTAATTGCTAGAAAATAGATCTTTGGAATAAATAATTCTACTAAAAAAATGGTCATGAACCATTAATTTTTAGTTGTTTTCTTTTAACAACTAATTTCTAATCTTTTATTTCTTCCCCTCATGGCCTAAAATATATGTATTTTTCAATTTAGCAAATGTTCCCCCTCCCTTATTAACTCAACAAAGAGGGATAGAGAACTGACTTGTATGTTAACCATTTTTTACACTAATTTATTTGAGATAATACAACTAGACTTATTTAAAATATAAGCTTGATTTAACATCCAAAGAACTGTGGATCCGTAGAAGGGAAACGCAAATAATTAAATCCTATAATTCATTCGCATACTGAGAATAAACCATGGCTTTTTTTCGTGTAACTTAATTATAAGTAAACATTTAAAAAATCTAAATGACGCAGGGGGAACATTGCATTCACGTCCACATTCAATAATTTATACAAGAGCGAGTTATAAACTGCGAAGCACCGTATGACCATAAAATTTTATCAGTTATGTAGGAATATAAATATGTTTCTGAATTAAAATTTCTACATACTTCATGGGTAGAAAAAGAATATCTTCCCTAATCTTTGACCGCTAGATGTCAGGCCAGCTCCATACAAGAAGCCAAGGATGGGGGAAGGGTTGACGGCTGACTTGACCACTTTAAGACTTTAGCTGCTCTGTTGCCTAAGGGTGTGTATTCTTACAAAACATTTTATAAAACCAGCCATTTTACAAAACACAAGATCACCTTCTGTTAATATAAAAATCCAGCTACTAGTTTTGGATCGTTTTTATGTGGTAATAGATTAAATGTGTTGATAATACTTGAAATGGGTTGATAAAGAAAATGGTTGAAAACCATTTAAACCAAATTCTATTTTTGGATAATGTCATCGTTCTGCACTTATTCCAACCCCATTAACAAAACAAAACAAAACAAAGCAAAGCAAAGCAAAACAAAACAAAACAACTCCGTGAGAATTGAAAACAGAAAGCAAAAGAAAGTTTCTAGAAACCAACTGGTTACAGTGAGACATACTGGCTACTGAGCAAACAAAGAGCATTTGTGAGCGTTACAACTGCTGAAAAGAAATCACAATCTGCTTATTAGTTGATGAATTTAAGTCTATTTTATTTTTATTTTCCTTTTTTTATATTGAAAAAATTTTACTGGGCATAACTCTCAGGTAATCCATGTGAGAGTGCAAAGGCAATATAGGGTGAGACGGTTACTAACAAGGGTTTTGGAGTTCCAGAGGCCTGAGTTCCAAATACGGACCTTTCCCTTACTTGTTACACGATGTTTTATCTCCTCGTCTGTAATGAAGGGTTGGTAATACTTGTCTCAAGGGGTTGTTTTGGGTTCAAATAGAATTGTGACTATAAAGCTCTTAACACAGTACCCTGCACACTGTAAACAATAAATGGCTACTCCCATTATGAAGATAAAATTTAACACCTAACATTTTAAAAATGAAAGCCCAATAGAGTTATGCACCACATAACCTCCGTTTGGTCAAGGTCCAAGTGCATATACATCCGTGGTTCCATAAGGTTAGAAGAGAGTTCAGAAATCCCCATTGGAGAATGGGACATGTGGGGCGTAACTGGGTGTAGCAAACGTAACAGCTACACAAGTATCGCATGTCTCTTGTATACAAAGAGATTGTGCTGCCAGGTATAGTATGGTACAATACATTTAAAACCTGTAACACATATGTCTCGATAGTCAAAATAAACTTTTTTTTTTATTACTGGCTTATGTATGTACTGTACTTTCTACTGTTATTTTCATGTAAACTTTCCCTACTTACAGATAAAAAGTTTATCATACAACAGTGTATGCTTTGACTCGTAGGCAGCAACAGCATCCAACCTCGTGTACTGCGTGTCTCTCGAGTGTTGTAGTGTTCTCTCTGTTTAATTTTCTTTTTTGAAAATATTACCATGAAGTGCATCATGGCTCCCCAAAGCAACAAAACCAGTACTAGTGATAGCAGCAACAAGAGGCAAAGGAGAAATATCAAACTGGAAGTGAAACAAAAGGTCATTAAACAACATGAGGGTCGGAAATCAGCGAGTGCTCTTGCTTGGGATTTCGGCATGTTCGCACAACGTGCAAATCACATCATGTCCTATGTCACAGAAAGTATGCTGGATGTTAAGCTACGCACGACTGCACTGTAAATATAAACAGAGAACAAGCCTTAGTCAGTTTTGTGGGCAGGGAATAGCCCCCTTAAATGCAGTATATTATAAACAACCCTTGCTAAAGTAAAGTTATTGCCGACGTTGAAATAGAACCTACTTGTGACTGTGGCCATGGAAAAGAGTTTCCCACCGCAATGATCATCAGCATCTGCTATGGCAAGTTTCCTCCTTTTATTATTATATTATTTTTATAGTGATGATGGTGCCCACAAAGGCTCTTGCTTTTCCATCTCCTTAAATTCCACCTGGGAGTTGGCAGTCAGACTCTGTGAGATGGCCCTCTTTGCTAGGTACACCTGTTTCCACTCATTCTGACAGTCGAATATTTAATATGAAAAGGGCAGCAGGGAATAATCACAGGACCATGCCTTACATTCCACAGGGTCTGAACCAGGGGTGATTCCATGGCACTTCCTTAATATGTGTGGAAAAATGTGATATTGGAGGTGCCAGGGCAGTAGACATCTGTCTTTATACGTGATCTTCAAAAATGCTGATGTATACAATATCTAGAAGGTATCTCGTATTTGTTTGTGCATATTGGATAATGACCTGAAGTAAAGACTTCAGTATTTTAAAAAAGTATTACAGTACATGTTATTAACATGATCATATTTTCAGAGAGATGAAAGGAGCAAATAAAAGAAGGGGATGGGTGTGGTGTGGTTCTGGTGGGAAAGCCAATATCAAGGAAGGTGGAAAGAGCCTTCACCATCCATTTGTATGGCTTTGCTGGCTTCAGAGGGTTTAACAGTTTGTTCTTCTCCTACTTGCTACAGCTTTCGGAAAACTTGGGTGTAAAATCTGAACAAAGATGCTGAAGATGGGATAAAAAAGAGGGAAGTCTAGTGCATAAAAGGATTTACTTCAATAACTCCCTAAATCCTGCCACAAATGAAATGATTATTTCAAATACTATAAGGCAGAAAATGAATCAGCCATAGTGCTCACGATTGCAGTTTGAGACAATGATTCATATGAAAGGCAGCATAATTACTGTGCATATCAGATTGGATTTCAAGATGAGGAAAGAACATTTTAGTACTTTCTTGGCTAAGGATAAACACAACTGATTTATGATTAATATGACGGTCCAGCTTATCTGCAAATATATTATATTTCACGTAGAAATGAGCTGAAAGACATTTTTTGCATTTCTGTGTGAAACCCAATATTCGCATGCCAGGGAAGTGGGGAGGAATAGCGGCTGGAGCCACTGATGGAGGGAAGCTGAGCGCCAGGCGTGCCAGAGTCCATCTGCTGCACGCCAGGCAGCGGGGAGATCAATGGGTGTGCCAGGGCTTGAAAAAATAATAGGCAAGAAATGGCATATTTATTCATTTTTTTCTATTTATTTATAATAGAGATTTGATTTATCAGAGAGAATGAGCACCCTTCTTCCCCAGATTTTGCTGAGAAACTGTTGCCCAACCCTTCTCAGAGGGAGGCAGTGAGTTCCATCTAGTCCACAGCCCACCTCAAATGCCCTTCCTGAAGTCACTGTTGCACTAGGAGATTCTCATCAACCTGGGTTTAAAGGTTTGGGAGTAATTATGTAATTTAAAATGAAGTATAGAAATGTTTTATAAATAAAATTGCCATGTCCTATTAGGTTCTTTGTGCCACCTGTATAGTCTCTTGGCTACGTGTGTGGTCAGGTCGATTCTGACTCATAGGCATTCTAGAGGACAGAGTAGAACAGTCCTGTAGTTTCCAATCCTATAATCTTTACAGAAGCAGCTCACCACACTTTCTTCCCATGGAGTGGCTGGAGGGTTTGAACCACCAACCTTTTGGTTAACTGAGCTCTTAACCACTATACCACCAGGGCTTCTTAGTCCTTTGGCTAAGTGGAGCTTACTCATTACTCTATACATTTGAGTCAGGATGGGGTAGTGGTTAAGATCAGAGACCTTGGTTTGAACCTAAGCTCTACCATTTATAAGTTGTGTCACTTTGAGCAAGTTATTTAGCTTCCCTATGCCTAAGTGGAAACCCTGGTGGCATAGTGGTTAAGTGCTATGGCTGCTAACAAAGGGCTGGCAGTTCGAATCAGCCAGGCGCTCCCTGGAAGCTATCGGGCAGTTCTACTCTGTCCTATAGGGTTGCTATGAGTCAGAATCTACCCAACGGCAGTGGGTTTGGTTTTGGGTTTTGGATGCCAAAGTTTCCTCATTTGTAAAATGAGTAGCACCTACCTCATAGGTCAGTTATGATGATTAGTAAATTAATATATGTAAAAGTGCTTACTACATAATAAGTGTTTACTACATGATAATTACACATTTGATCTTTCCCATAACCCCATGGTTAAAGCAAGACATCCAGGATCAGAGAAATTTTTGCACTTGAAAGGGGCCTTGTAAATCATCTAGCTCAAATCCCTTATTTTAAAGTTAAAGAAGCTATGCCTAAAGTTTTATCACTTGTTGTTAGGTGCCATCGAGTTCCTTCTGACTCATAGAGACCCTATGTACAACAGACCGAAACACTGCCCATCCTGCACGAACTTCACAGTTGTTGTTATGCTTGAGCCCATTGTTGCAGCTACTGTGTCAATCTGTCTCATTGGGGGTCTTCCTCTTTTTCGCTGACCCTCTGCTTTACCAAGCACAATGTCCTTCTGCAGAGACTGGTCCCTCCTGGTAACATGCCCAAAGTATGTGAGACGTAGTCTCACCATCCTTGCTTCTAAGGAGCGTTTTGGCTGTACTTCTTCCAAGACAGATTTGTTACTTCTGGCAGTCCATGGTATATTCAACATTCTTCACCAACACCATAGCTCAAAGGCATCAATTCTTCTTTAGTCTTCCTTAGTCATTGCCCAGCTTTCACATACTTAAGAGGTGATTGAAAACACCATGGCTTTAATCTTCTCATCTTAGTCCTTAAAGTGACATCTTTGCTTTTTAACACTTTAAAGGGGTCTTTTGCAGCAGATTTGTCCAATGCAATGCATCATTTAATTTCTTGACTGCTGCTTCCATGGGTGTTGATTGTAGATCCAAGTTAGTAAAGTAGTAAAACTAGCACCCAAATGTAGGTTTCTTACTGTTCAAGATGATTTATTCCCTACCATATCACTCTGACTCCTCCAATAAATAAATGTAAGAAAGAAGCGTTCTTAAGTAATTTTTCTTATTTTTAGAAAATAATATTACTCTTAGAAAGTAATATTAGGAAATAGAGTTATATAAATTCTGCAAAGGCATATATATCGATAATTTATACAAATATATAATTATATTTAGTATATGCTAATTTACATATATATTATCTGCTGCAATTAAATTCAGCTGCTTGTAACAGCAAACCTCAAATAACAGTGCCTTAAATAAAATAGAAATTTATTTCTCTTCCATGTGAAAGAACTACATAGAAGAGAAGAGAGTCCAGGGCTCCTGTGGTGATGCTACAGTCGACTCCTTCTGCCATCCTATTCCACCATTCGGTGGATGGCTTCCATTCACAAAGTTGTCGGTCCAAGATGGTTGCTAGAACTCCTGCCCTCATGCCAGCTTTCCAGAATGCATTAAGGAGCGAGGAAGAAAGGACAAACAAGTATTTCTAAAGGAGTTGGCTTTCTTTCAGCAGCCTTCTAGGAAGTCCCATATCATCTTCTACTTACAACTGAGCAGCCAGAGCCTAGTCACCTGCCACACCTGGCTACAAGAGAGGTTGCAAACTGCTTTCAATGGGCTGTGTCAATTTAAATGTGGGTTTTCTTATTGAGGAAGAAGGGGTAATGGATATGGGATGCTAACTAGCCGTTTCTGCTATAGATACAGTTTTTTTTTTTTTTTAGTTTAGTAAAAAAAAAAAAAATTTTTTTTTTTTTTTTTGATCCCTTGTCCTCAGTCACATTTCCTTTTCTCTTGCTTTGACTCCAAAAGGGCAGCCTTGGACCAAGACAAACCACTTATCCATGTAGGAAAAAATAAAAATTCTTTATATGAAAGGATGTCATACCTGTATATTAAAATCTTGTTGCAAAAAACAAATAATTCACTCTGGATTAAGAAATAAACAAAATCTATTATAAATTACAATGGTGGCTTCCAAAGCATTACCAATAGGCTTTTTTTCTAAGAGTTTTATGGTTTTAGTTCTTACGTTTAGATCTTTGATTAATTTTGATTTAGTTTTTGTATGTGGTGGGAAGGATGGGTCAGATGCATTCTTTTGCATGTGGAAATCCAGTTGTGCCAGCACCATTCATTAAAGAGAAACTATCCTTTCCATATTGGATGGATTTAAAAAGACAAAAACCAAACTCATTGCCATAGAGTTTTCCAACTGATAGCGACCCTATAGGACAGAGTAGAACTGCCCCACAAGGTTTCCAAAGAGTGGCTGGTAGATTTGAACTGCTGACCTTTTGGTTAGCAGCCTGAGCTCTTAACCACTGTGCTGCCAGGGCTCCTTTGGATGGATTTAGCACTGTTATTAAAAATCAGTTGACAGGTTTATTTCTGAACTCCTAATTTTATTCCACTGGTTAATATGTCTATCATTGAACCAGTACCAGACTGTTTTGATTACTCTAGCTTTGTAATATGTTTTGAGATCCAAAAGTGTGAGTTCTCCTACTTTTTTTTTCAAGATTGCTTTTGCTATTTGGGATCAATCTGACACCAAAAGCACAAGCAACAAAAGGCAAAATAGATAAAACATAAAAATTAAAATTTTATTTGTTTGTCAACAGGCTTTATCAACAAAGTGAAAAGACAACCTACAGACAGGGAGAAAATTTTGGGAAGCCATATATCTGATAAGGGTTTAACATATTTATATATCTGTGTATACATCTATATCTATCTATATATATACACACTCCTACAACTTGAAAAGACGAGCAACCCAATTAAAAAATGGGCAAAAGACTTGAACAGACATTTTACTAAAGAAGAAATACAAATAGCCAACAAGCACATGGCAAAATATTCAACTTTATTAGCCATTAAGGAGATACAAACCAAAGCCGCAATGAGATATTATTTCACACTCGCTAAGATGATAAGGATTTAAAAAAAAGAAAAAGAAACAGCAGGTGTTGTACAGGACACAGAAATTGGAACTCTCATCCATTGCTAGTGGGATTAGAAAATGGTACAGACACTGTGGAAAACAGCTTGGCAGTTCCTAGAAAAGTTAAACATAGAATTACCATATGATCCAGCAACTCCACTTCTATGAATATACCCAAAATAACTAAGAGCAGGAATGGAAACAGATACTTATACAGTAATGTTCACTGTGAGTTGGAATCCACTGGATGGCAATGGGTTTGGTTTGGTAATGTTCATTGCAGCACTATTCACAAGAGCCAAAAGGTGGAAACAGCCTAAATGTCCATCGGCAGATGAATAGATCAATAAGATGCAGTATATACACACAATGGAATATTACTCTGTCATGAAGATAAATGAAATCCTGATACATGCTATGACATGAATAAATCTGGACAACATGCTGAATGAAATAAGTCAGTCACAAAGAGGCAAATAGAGTAATTCCACTTACATGAAATATCTAGGGTAGGCAAGTGTAGAGAGAACAAAGCTTATTAGTGATTAGCAGGGCTGGGCAGAAGGAAGGAGAAAAGGAGTCCACCGCTGCTTAGGGGCCACTGAGCTTCTGGTAAGGGTGATGGAAAAATTTTGAAATGGATAATGGTGATGGTTGAACAACACAATAAACATAGTTAAATGTTACTGAATTGTACACGTGAAGAATGTTCAAATGGCAAATGATTTATTATATATATATTTACCACAATGAAAAAATTAAAAAAAAAATTACCTTGATGGTTCATGGACCTCAAAGGCAGGAATAAAGGAATTCCCATGAAGGCCAGGAACGGAGAACATGCTAAAAATACAGGCAGTGTTTTTGTTCAGTGCTTGTCATTGCTTCTTTCTGTGCGTGAATCTTTCTTTTTGCAAATCAGTCTCCTTTGTGCCTGTCTTAATTACCCAGTGTTGATGTAACAAAAAATACCACATGTGGGTGCTTTTAAAGAATTTATTTTCTCACATTTCAGGAGGCTAGAAGTCTGAATTCAGTGCATGGCTCTAGGGGGAGGTCCTTTCTTGTCAGTCACAACAAAGTTCCTTGGTTTTCATTGGCATTTCTTGGTGTTCCTTGGTATCTGTTCCCCCCCTCCCCCACCCGTGTGTATCTGTGTCTGTTCTGCTCTTTTTATAATTCAGAAGTGATTAGGTTTAGGACTTACTCTACTCTGGTATGACCTAATTGACATAACAAATGAAAACTCCAATTTCCAAATGAGATCACATCCACAGGTATAGGGGCCAGGACTTCAATACATATTTTTGGAGGACACAATTCAATCCATAGCAGTGCCCAACATCAAGCTTCCAGTAAGAGATAGGCCTGGGATTTGCATCCAGATCTTCTAACTCAGACTACTGTATTCATTGTTTTAAAGTTCTGTCACTTCTCCTCAGATAGATACAGCAGAATCTCCTCTTCTTACTCATTCACTGTCAGCTTCTGATTACGGTGGCTTTTGATGCATCTGAATATAGTAACTATCTGTATGGATCAGGACCTCAAAATCTGATTTCCAGAAATGCTTTATGGGGTTTGTAATACTACCTGGCATTGGGCACTAAGCTATCTTCCATTCTCAGATATTCTCTCTTCTCATTGATTGATGTCACAATGTTGTGACTACCATATCACACTGATGACTCCCAGGTACACAGTTTTCATTGTAGACCTCCCTCTTGAGCTCCAGATTCTTATTTTTATATAATTATTGGCCATTTTCACTCAGGTGTTTTATTTTTTTTAAGTACTCTCAAGCTCGACATATTCATGATCTCATTTTGAATTCTTTATCTTAAGCCTCATCTATCCAGTCATCCAATAATCTTCCTGCCCTTTCTCCTTCTACTGCCAGTTAATTACCAAGCCCTACAGAATCTTCCTCCTAGAGCTCCTATTTCTTATAGGTATTGTCTTATATAAAGCCCTTTTAAGCTTGCTTTTGTTGTACAATTGCGGTAGCCTCCTAAATCTTCTCCCTGTCTTCAGGCTCATCTATTCTTTGCACTGGCACAAGAGTAATCTGTTAAATATATAAATATGATTATGTCACTTCCCTACTTAAAATCTGTCAGCATTTCCCTTTTACCTGCTAAACAATGGCCAAATTCATTGCTGGCCATTTAAGGCTATTCATTATCTGATTTCTTCATATCTAGCCAATCTCATCTCCATCCATTCCTCTATATGTTTTGGCCTCATAGAATGATTTTTTTAAAATGCAAACACCAGTACTACTTCTGTGATATTACACATATTTTTATTTTCCTTCACTGTAAATGCCCTTGCTCTGCTCAGTCCTGTTAGTGGACTCCTCTTCACCTCATGAGAGTCAGTTCAAGCATCGATTCTTCTCTGAAGCCCTCCCCCACCAGCATGCTGTCCTTGCCCCCATACTTTCCTCAATTTTCTCTTCGGAAGTTCGTTTCTTTGTTGGATAACATAGCATGGATATTTGAGAAGCCAGAAGCCAGAAGAGCAGAGGTTACTGTTGTCTCCCAATGTCTGAAATGTCCTTCTGTAGTAAGAGAATTTTCACCAGGCATGTGGCTGCCCATGTGAGAACATTTTCCAGCCTCCCTGTGGTATGCATGTGTGAACATGTGACTGAGTTCTTGCCAATGGCTTGTGTACATGTTCTTTAAAGTAAAGGATGTGCCCTCTCCTTATAATTGTTTTCCTTTCCTCCTGTCTGGGTATGGTGAGCCATTTTTTACTATGACAATATAGGCAACATCCTAGATGGCAAAGCAGTAAGACAGAAGGGGCCTAGATCCCTGACATTCTGGGACTACCATATCAGCTCTGGATTGCTTACAGTTAGACTGCTGTATGCTTAAGATAAATTTCTTTATTGTTTAAGCCCCTGTTATTTGGGGTTTTTGAATGACAGTTCCTGTAGCCTAACTAACACACCCACTCCATTATATGACTACATAAGTTTATTAGTTTTTCTATACTTAACACTAAGCATAGAGCCTAAAACATAATGCACCATCAATAAAATGCAATTTAGAAAAGAGATAAAGTTATAAGTAGACACCCAAGTTACAACTTAACAGTGCAAAAAAAAAAAAGTAATATTCTTTCTGTCTCTGTAATTAGCATAAGCTTAGCTCTCGTCCCCATTTTGTTGATGAAGACCAATTCATTATTGCCAATTTAAGGTAATTGGCACTTCAGTTAAACTTTCAGTTTCTTTTGGGAAACAACTTAGTTAAGTAGGTGTTATGGGTTGAATTGTATCCCCCCAAAGTGTGTGTCAACTTGGCTAGGCCATGATTCTCAGTATTGTGTGACTGTCCATCATTTTGTCATCTGATGTGATTTTCCTATGTGTTGTAAATTCTACATTTATCATGTTAATGAGGCAGGATTAGAGGCAGTTGTGTTAATGAGGCAAGACTCGATCTACAAGATTAGGTTGTGTCTTAAATCTCTCTTTTTTGAGATGTAAAAGAGAGAAGCGAGCAAAGAGACATGGAGACCTCATAACACCAAGAAACAAAAGGCAGGAGAATAGCATGTCCTTTGGACCCAGGGTTCCTGAGTTGAGAAGCTCCTCTACTGGAGAAGATTGATGACAAGGACCTTCCCCCAGAGCCGACACAGAGAGAAAGACTTCCCCTGGAGCTGGCACCCTGAATTCAGACTTTGAGCCGAAACTGTGAAAAAGTAAATTTCTCTTTGTTAAAGCCATCAACTTGTGGTATTTCTGTTATAGCAGCACTAGATAACTAGGATTCTGTAATTTGGCCTTCCTTGGGAATAAATGGATGGTGGTGGTGGCAGTGGTTACCTTGTGTTCTTTCTGGAGTTAGGTGCTAGCTAGCTGGCCTGTTGGACTTCCTGTATTCATTAAGGCCTCCTCCAAGGAGTCACTCATTTCTCCTGGTCTTAGGTGTTTCTCTCTGTCTCTCCTGCTGAATCAACAGCCCATCATGGTCTCCAGTTGTCAGGCTGCTACAGGCTATGAATATCTTATCCCAACGGTGAAGACTTTTTTTGAACTTTTGAGTTTTCATCTTGTTTGCACTCCTGTAAGGGTGCTGAGGAACTTGTGGTCACTGCATCCAAGCCATTCTAGAATGCTGGAAAGAGAGGAAGCTCTCTGGCCTATCCATCTAGGTACAACCTTCAGTCACTGCTGTTCTCAGGAGCAATGTTGGATGTAGGACTTCACTACCCAGGTCCTGGTTTACACTCTCGATAGTTGGGCAATGATCCCTTCTGCTCCGGGATTTCTTAAAACTTATCCCTCATTTCTATCATTATTTCTAGAGATGCCACCATCTCTTCTGCCACCGTACTTCCACCTCTGGCTGTTACTCAGCTTAAGGAGATGGCGCACTAGGCCTTTTCTTAAGTAGCTACCAGTATTTAAACTCTTTGGAAACCTTGGTGGTATAGTGGTTAGGTGCTACAGCTGTTAACCAAAGGGTCGGCAGTTTGAATCCGCCAGGCGCTCCTTGGAAACTCTATGGGGCAGTTCTACTCTGTCCCATAGGGTCGCTATGAGTCAGAATTGACTTGACAGCACTGGCTTTTTTTTTTTTTTTTAAGTCATCTTACTAGTTCCCCGGGTGGCACAAATGGAGTGTTCTTGACTGCTAACCTAAAGGTTGGTTGTTTGAACCCACCCAGTAGCTATGGAAGAAAGGTATGGTGATTCCATAAATGTGGTCGTTATTGTTGTTGTTAGTTGTCATTGAGTCAGTTCCAACTCATGGCAACCTGATGTGTGCAGAGTAGAACTGCTCCATAGAGTTTTCAAGGCTCTGAGTGGTTTGAACCGGCAACCTTTTGGCTAGTAGTCGAGTGCTTACTCATTTGCACCAAGATTGCAACCAAGAAAATCTATGGAGCAGTTCTATGAGTTAGAATCATCTGGTCGGCAACAAGCTTTAAAAAAAAAAAAAATTTTTTTTAAAGTCATCTTCAATTCTTTGTTTCCCACCTGCAGGCTGACATATAATCTCCTTCTGAGCTGGGAAATGTCTCTTCTTACATGATGCAGTTTTCCTTACTCTAAAGCTAATGACGTAAACTCCATGATCTTAGTCCTTCAGGCTGTGGCTCTTTATATGTAAAACCAAGCTTTCTGTAACTCAAGACATGTTTTCTCTCTCAAAATCTCCTTTCTTGTCTTTTTTAAGACAAGTGATTCTGAACCAAATTAAAAAATATGGGTTCAGAATCTCAGCTGACTTCATTCTGATCTTCTGTTTTTTCAAGACAAGGAATGTCAGGGCCAAAAAGAAATGTTGCTAAGGAAACTGTTAGTTATTATCCCAAAATATACCCCCGTTATAGTGCCTGTAGCAGATTTCTTCATAGAAGGAATTCTGTTTCTGTATAGAAAACAGCCTGGTATTATATTTGTGTATGAAAGATATACAAAAGCTTCCACCCTCTCCCTCTCCACATTCTTCATCTTGCTCCATAGCCTGTACAGGTTGGAGAAGAAGAAGAAGCACAGAGCCAATGCTTTGAGTTCACCGAACTATTTTATTTTTCTCTTAAGCACACAGGAAAGTATATTTCTTGTATCCCCTTGTGTTTGGATGGATGTATCACTGAGCTCTTCCAATGGGTTGTTCGTAGAGTTATGTATCCCACTTCTAGGCCTCACCATAAAAAGTCACCGGGTGATCTTCTTTGCTCTTTTCTCCCAACCATGCAATAAGAAGGGATGTAGGGCCTTTGAGGTGGTGAAGAATACAATGGAAAGAGCCTGAATCTTGAAATTACCATTTGGAGGAGCTGCCCAGAAGATCTCCCGGTCAGGAACTTGAGTTTTGAATTTTATATGAGCAACAATATTTTACTACTGTATTAAGCCACTGAGATATTGAGGTTGTTTATTAAAAGTTAATGTTGATTAATACATTTTAAAGGAGCCTTGATAGCACCAAGTTTAAGCCCTCCCCTGTTAACCGAAAGGTCAATGGCTCGAGCCCACCTACCTCTCTGAGAGAGAAAACACTTGGTGATTTGCTCCCCATAAAGGTTACAGGCTAGGAAACCCTATGGAGCCGTTTTACTATGAGTTGGAATTGACTTGATGGCACACAACAACACAATAACAATGTACTTAAAAAAAAAATCAGTAACAGGAACTGAAGGATTAAGAGCTGGGTAGAGGTCCTGAAACTATTGCCCCGAGATAATCTTTAAAGCTTAAACCAAAAATATCCCCTGAAGTCTTCTTAAAACCAAACAATAGTTTAGCTTAATTAGTAAGGAATGACTGCCTTGAGCATTGAGCTCTACCTATAAGGGATCAAACTGACAACAGTAACTCTAAAGATTAGATAGAAAATTTAGGGGGCAATGAGTTTATCTTAATGGGGGAAGAACAACTTGGAAAAGAAGGGTGAGAATGGTTGCATACCTAGAAGAATGTAATCCATGTCACTGAATGGTATATGTAGATATTGTTGAATTGGTATATTTTCTGCAGTTTGTATTCTCAATAAGAAAAACAAAATAAATAAATTTATGAAAAAAGAGCTGAGAAGAGGAAAGTGAATAAGAGGAGGGAGGGAGATTGGGGCTAAGTAACATGGTCTTAGACTGGGCTTTATGAAAGGGAACGGATAATCAGAAGTGAGAAGTTTCTAGAAGAGTTAATGGCATGGGGTTTTTATGAACTGAGTTGGCTACTATTTAGTTAATTTTTTTTTTGTTTTTATAATGTAATACTTACTGACTTGATGGCACCTAACAATACTTATGTACATATAAAAATATATAGTGATATTTAATTTTTGAAGCAAAATAAAACAAACGAGCTCACCAGCTAGCCTTAGAACCTGAACATTATCATTACTTTTGAAACTGCAGATGTGTGGATAGATTTTATAAACATGATGTAGAAAAGCAAGTTTCAGAAGATTATATAGTAAATGATATATTTTTTAGTAAAGCTTAAAAAATAACAAAATAATAAGGAATTTAGGAATACACACATACTTACTTTTAAGTTACTGCGATGTGCTCTTTTACCCTAAACCTTCAGTAAAACCTTGCTTGAATTTTGTTGGCACCCTGGGATTCGTAACCAGGTAGTCTCAAAAGGGCAACATAGTAGGGAAAAGTTAAAACATGCATTAACGTTTGAGAATTACGGCAAAGCAGTAATTGGGAGCCAGAGGTGATTCAGATTGGTATAACCCAGCCCCTTAGCCCTAAATTCCCAGATATATAGAAGGCATCTGGATTTTTCACCGTATGTGTAAAAAGGTTCAAATCTATCTTGCTTAAATTAAAGGTGAGGCAGACTGAACAGTTCGGACCACCTGGAACATCCAGAGCACTGGCATTTGGCTTACCCCCATTACCTAACCAATCCTGTTGCTGCTGAGTTGATTCAGACTCACAGCGACCCTACAGGACCGAGTAGAACTGCCCATAGGGTTTCCAAGGTGTGCCTGGTGGATTCGAACTGCTGACCTTTTGGTTAGAAGCCAAGCTTTTAACCACTATGCCACCAGAGTTTCCATTTGGGCTGTAACTGAATAAGATAAAATTTATTTATTTGTATTTGGGTTATAGCTAAATAAAATAAATTTTAGTTCTTTTTAATTGCATGCTGTTGCCACAATTAAAAAAGTTTTCCACTTTCGATTTGTGTTCCTTAAAAAGCCAATCGCCTGGGCTTCTTATAAGAGCGAAAGAAGAATAAAAAACGAAAAAAAACCCACTGCCGTCGAGTCCATTCCGACTCATAGCAACCCTACAGAACAGAGCAGGACTGCCCCATAGAGTTTCCAAAGAGCACCTGGCGGATTCGAACTGCTGACCTCTTGCTTAGCAGCTGTAGCACTTAAACACTATACCACCAGGGTTTCCGAAAGAGTATTACTGGTAAAAGCAGCCTTTGAAAAACCCATGTTTGATAAATTTGACAATTATTTAATGAATTAGTTAATTAATATAGCATTTGTTGAGTGTCTACTATATTGCAGTTGCTGTGAAAATGCTTTAGCTTGTTCTTCTCTTTATTCTTGGAAAGGTTTAAGGCCTTGACATAAGCGTACTTAACAAACAGTTGTAGTCTCTTTTTTGTTTGACAATGTGCTGATGAGGAACTGAGATAATGCAAATTGCCATCTTGAGTGCTTTTTCAGAATCTTTAGAACTGAGGGCACACTTCCCAACACAGAGTGGTTTGTCCCAAAGCAGCCAGGAAGCAGTGACAGCCCTTCAGGAAATTGGTGACTTTTGTGCTGTGCAGGGTTGCTTGGCTCACCCTGCACTTATGTGAAAATGGGAGACCTTATAATCCAAGAGAGAAGGGCCTAGGTTGACATGATGGGTGAAGGTGGTCTCTATCATATGAGGACCTAAAATAGTGCTGGGCACATAAAACGGCAGTGAATGGAACAAACTACCTGGTCACTCCACTTTTGTCTGTAGCTTGCAATGTTAAGTCACTTCACTCTTTGGAGGCTCTGTATTTCCATCTGTTAAGTGAGGAGGGTACTAATACTTATCACAAAGCATTGTGTCAAGGATGAAATAAGATCAGGGATATAAATAAACTTTGTCAACTCTAAGGTGCTACACAAATATAAGGAACTCAGGATTGGAAAGCTGTGGGAGGATTACACTTGATGAGACATGAGCTAGAAGATCTATGAAATCATTCCCAGCTTTAAGTGTTCATTCACTAACTAATGTTTATTGAGCACCTACTATGACAAGTGTTGTTCCAGGCACTCGGGATACATTATTGAAAAAAAACCCATAAATTTCTATGAGCTTTCTCAGTACAATCTTTCCATAGATTTAATTCTAGAAAACGGTCATGGAGTCTTTAAACTTTGATATAAACTTAATTTTTTTTTTTTTGTACAGAGTGACAACATAAGCTATTTAACTAAGATATTAGAAGTTGTGTATAGAAAAATATCTGATTAAATTTGTTGGCATTAGATGAATGTAGCTTTTTTAGAGCATTCTCTTCAAGTAAAAAATTTCTAAATCCCTTCCCTTATCATAAAAGTTAAAGAAAAACTGACTACGATCAGGCACCCCATGGAGATATACTTTTTGTATATGTATGTCTCCCTAAGGATGAGTGGACAGAAGGTTATTTTACATGGGCTTAAGACATGCCAAAGAAAACTAATATTGGGATCTATCTAGACTGTAAATTTGGTTCAATTTTTGGATAATGGCTTAACCAAAGGAATCCTTTTGCCTTCCTGCTTGATGTGAGTAATTTCCGGATTGAGAAATTTGATTGATGTGTGGAGGCTGACTTGATGAAACTCTTGTGACAGCATTTCAACTGTGTTGTTTTTGTGAATTCCCCTCAAATCTCACTGTGGGTGTTGTAGCTTTGGAAGTTGACCCTCACTCTCACTGAAACCTTTTCTCTACAGCATGGGGAATCACGGTCCTTTGCTCTGGCCAACTTCTAAACAAACCCTTGACTGTTCAGGTGTTTTGCAAGAGGATGTTTGTAAGTGATTCTCTGTGTCACTGATGTTGATGTGCTACACTCTGTCCTAAACCAGCTACTTCTTTACAAACCCACTTGTATTGGTAAGTAGTATCTGTAGAGTTCCACCATTTCCAAGGTTTTAGGTCATGTTATTATTCAATCTTTGGGTAAAATCCTTTGAATAGAAGCAAAGGCAGATTGTTGGTGTTAGGTGCTGTTGAGTGGGTTCTGACTCATAGTGACCCAATGCACAACAGAATGAAACACTGACTGGTCCTGTGCCATCCTCACAATTGTTGCTATGCTTGAGCCCATTGTTGCAGCCATTGTGTCAATCCAACTCGCTGAGGGCCCTCCTCTTTTTCGCTGACCCTCTACTTTACCAAGCATGATGTCCTTCCCCAGGGACTGCTCCCTCTTGACAATGTGTCCAAAGTATGTGAGACGTAGTCTCGCCATCCTTGCTTCTTCAGTTCTTCCAGTTTGAGAAATGCTGAGCGTGTTCCTCCCTTTTGGTTTTCTATCCCCAGGTGTTTGCACATTTCATCATAATATTTTACTTTGTCTTCTCAAGCCACCCTTTGAACTCTTTTGTTCAGCGCTTTTACTTCATCATTCTTTCCTTTTGCTTTTGCTACTCGACATTCAAGAGCAAGTTTCAGAGCCTCTTCTGACATCCATTTTGGGTCTTTTCTTTTTCTCCAGTCTTTTCAATGACCTCTTGGTTTCTTCATGTATGATGTCCTTGATGTCAATCCACAACTCGTCTGGTCTTCTGTTATTGGTGTTCAATGTGTCAAATCTATTCGTTCTTTTTTTTTTCCTCATGAGATAAGTAAAAATTTATTTGGATTTAAATACACTTATTTGGACTAAATTTTCTCTTAAAAATAGCACTTTCTTTAACATAAATGATACTTTCTTTAAAACAGAACTACTCTGAATAAACCTAGAAATCAACAAAATTTTTTTTTTTTTAATTTTTATTAAGCTTCAAGTGAACATTTACCATTCCAATCAGTCTGTCACATGTAGGTTTACATACATCTTACTCCCTTCTCCCACTTGCTCTCCCCCTATTCAGTCAGCCCTTACAGTCTCTCGTTTCGTGCCAATTTTGCCATCCTTCCCTCTCTCTCTATCTTCCCATCCCCCCTCCGGTCAAGAGTTGCCAACACTCTCTCCAGTGTCCACCTGATTTAATTAGCTCACTCTTCATCAGCATCTCTCTCCCCCCCACTGACCAGTCCTTTTCATGCCTGATGTTTTGTCTTCGGGGATGGTTCCTGTCCTGTGCCATCAGAAGTTCTGGGGAGCACTGTCTCCGGGATTCCCCCAGTCGCAATCATACCATTAGGTATGGTCTTTTCATGAGAATTTGGGGTCTGTATCCCATTGGTCTCCTGCTCCCTCAGGAGTTGTCTGTTGTGCTCCCTGACAGGGCAGACATCGATTGTGGCCGGGCACCAACTAGTTCTTCTGGTCTCAGGATAGTGTAGGTCTCTGGTTCATGTGGCCCTTTCTGTCTCTTGGGTTCTTAGTTGTCGTGTGACCTTGGTGTTCTTCCTTTGCCTTTGCTCCAGGTGGGTTGAGACCAACTGATGTATCTTAGATGGCCGCTTGTTGGCATTTAGGACCCCAGACGCCACAATTCAAAGTGGGATGCAGAGTGTTTTCATGATAGAATTATTTTGCCCATTGACTTAGAAGTCCCCTCAAACCAAGTTCCCCAGACCCCAGCCCCTGCTCCGCTGACCTTTGAAGCTTTCATTTTATCCCGGAAACCTCTTTGCTTTTAATCTAGTCCAATTAGGCTGACCTTCCTTGTATTGAGTGTTGTCTTTCCCTTCACCCAAAGCAGTTCTTATCTACTGATTGATCAATAAAAAGCCCTCTCCCTCCCTCCCTCCCTCCCCCCTTTGTAACCACACAAGTATGTGTTCTTCTCCATTTTTTCTATTTCTCAAGATCTTATAATAGTGGTCTTATACAATATTTGTCCTTTTGCAGCTGACTCATTTCGCTCAGCATAATGCCTTCCAGATTCCTCCATGTTATGAAATGTTTCAGAGATTCGTCACTGTTCTTTATCGATGCGTAGTATTCCACTGTGTGAATATACTACAATTTATTTACCCATTCATCCGTTGACGGACACCTTGGTTGCTTCCAGCTTTTTGCTATTGTAAACAGAGCTGCAATAAACATGGGTGTGCATATATCTGTTTGTGTGAAGGCTCTTGTATCTCTAGGGTATATTCCGAGGAGTGGGATTTCTGGGTTGTATGGTAGTTCTATTTCTAACTGTTTAAGATAACGCCAGATAGATTTCCAAAGTGGTTGTACCATTTTACAATCCCACCAGCAGTGTATGAGAGTTCCAATCTCTCCGCAGCCTCTCCAACATTTATTATTTTGTGTTTTTTGGATTAATGCCAGTCTAGTTGGTGTGAGATGGAATCGCATCGTAGTTTTAATTTGCATTTCTCTAATGGCTAATGATCGGGAGCATTTTCTCATGTATCTGTTGGCTGCCTGAATATCTTCTTTAGTGAAATGTGTGTTCATATCCTTTGCCCACTTCTTGATTGGGTTGTTTGTCTTTTTGTGGTTGAGTTTTGACAGAATCATGTAGATTTTAGAGATCAGGCGGTGATCTCAGATGTCATAGCTGAATATTCTTTCCCAGTCTGTAGGTGGTCTTTTTACTCTTTTGGTGAAGTCTTTAGATGAGCATAGGTGTTTGATTTTTAGGAGCTCCCAGTTATCGGGTTTCTCTTCATCATTTTTGGTAATGTTTTGTATTCTGTTTATGCCCTGTATTAGGGCTCCTAGGGTTGATCCTATATTTTCTTCCATGATCTTTATCGTTTTAGTCTTTATGTTTAGGTCTTTGATCCACTTGGAGTTAGTTTTTGTGCATGGTGTGAGGTATGGGTCCTGTTTCATTCTTTTGCAAATGGATATCCAGGTATGCCAGCACCATTTGTTAAAAAGACTATTATTTCCCCAATTGACTGACACTGGTCCTTTGTCAAATATCAGCTGCTCATACATGGATGGATTTATATCTGGATTCTCAACTCTGTTCCATTGGTCTATGTGCCTGTTGTTGTACCAGTACCAGGCTGTTTTGACTACTGTAGCTATATAATAGCTTCTGAAATCAGGTAGGGTGAGGCCTCCCACTTTCTTCTTTTTCAGTAATATTTTGCTTATCCGGGGGTTCTTTCCCTTCCATATGAAATTGGTGATTTGTTTCTCTATCCCCTTAAAGTATGACATTGGTATTTGGATTGGAAGTGCGTTATATGTATAGATGGCTTTTGGTAGAATAGACATTTTTACTATGTTAAGTCTTCCTATCCATGAGCAGGGTGTGTTTTTCCACTTAAGTATGTCCTTTTGAATTTCTTGTAGCAGAGTTTTATAGTTTTCTTTGTATAGGTCTTTTACATCCTTGGTAAGATTTATTCCTAAGTATTTTACCTTCTTGGGGGCTACTGTGAATGGTATTGATTTGGTTATTTCCTCTTCGGTGTTCTTTTTGTTGATGTAGAGGAATCCAAGTGATTTTTGTATGTTTATTTTATAACCTGAGACTCTGCCAAACTCTTCTATTAGTTTCAGTAGTTTTCTGGAGGATTCCTTAGGGTTTTCTGTGTATACGATCATGTCATCTGCAAATAGTGATAGCTTTACTTCCTCCTTGCCAATCCGGATACCCTTTATTTCTTTGTCTAGCCTAATTGCCCTGGCTAGGACTTCAAGTACGATGTTGAATAAGAGCGGTGATAAAGGGCATCCTTGTCTGGTTCCCGTTCTCAAGGGAAATGCTTTCAGGTTCTCTCCATTTAGAGTGATATTGGCTGTTGGCTTTGCATAGATGCCCTTTATTATGTTGAGGAATTTTCCTTCAGTTCCTATTTTGGTAAGAGTTTTTATCATAAATGGGTGTTGAACTTTGTCAAATGCCTTTTCTGCATCTATTGATAAGATCATGTGGTTTTTATCTTTTGTTTTATTTATGTGATGGATTACATTAATGGTTTTTCTGATATTAAACCAGCCTTGCATACCTGGTATAAATCCCACTTGATCATGGTGAATTATTTTTTTGATGTGTTGTTGGATTCTATTGGCTAGAGTTTTGTTGAGGATTCTTGCATCTATGTTCATGAGGGATATAGGTCTATAATTTTCTTTTTTTGTAATGTCTTTACCTGGTTTTGGTATCAGGGAGATGGTAGCTTCATAGAATGAGTTGGGTAGTATTCCGTCTTTTTCTATGCTTTGAAATACCTTCAGTAGTAGTGGTGTTAAGTCTTCTCTGAAGGTTTGGTAGAAGTCTGCAGTGAAGCCGTCTGGGTCAGGACTTTTTTTTGTTGGAAGTTTTTTGATTACCGTTTCAATCTCTTTTTTTGTTATGGGTCTATTTAGTTGTTCTACTTCTGAATGTGTTAGTTTACGTAGGTAGTATTGTTCCAAGAATTCATCCATTTCTTCTAGGTTTTCAAATTTGTTAGAGTACAATTTTTCGTAGTAATCTGAAATGATTCTTTTAATTTCATTTGGTTCTGTTGTGATGTGGTCCTTCTCGTTTCTTATTTGGGTTATTTGTTTCCTTTCCTGTTTTTCTTTAGTCAGTCTAGCCAATGGTTTATCAATTTTGTTAATTTTTTCAAAGAACTAGCTTTTGGCTTTGTTAATTCTTTCAATTGTTTTTCTGTTCTCTAATTCATTTAGTTCAGCTCTAATTTTTATTATTTGTTTTCTTCTGGTGCCTGATGGGTTCTTTTGTTGCTCACTTTCTATTTGTTCAAGTTGTAGGGACAGTTCTCTGATTTTGGCTCTTTCTTCTTTTTGTATGTGTGCATTTATCGATATAAATTGGCCTCTGAGCACTGCTTTTGCTGTGTCCCAGAGGTTTTGATAGGAAGTATTTTCATTCTCGTTGCTTTCTAAGAATTTCCTTATTCCCTCCTTGATGTCTTCTATAACCCAGTCTTTTTTCAGGAGGGTATTGTTCATTTTCCAAGTATTTGATTTCTTTTCCCTAGTTTTTCTGTTATTGATTTCTAGCTTCATTGCCTTGTGGTCTGAGAAGATGCTTTGTAATATTTCGATGTTTTGGATTCTGCAAAGATTTGTTTTATGTCCTAATATGTGGTCTATTCTAGAGAATGTTCCATGTGCACTAGAAAAAAAAGTATATTTTGCAGCAGTTGGGTGGAGAGTTCTGTATAAGACAATGAGGTCAAGTTGGTTGATTGTTTTAAGTAGGTCTTCTGTGTCTCTATTGAGCTTCTTACTGGATGTCCGGTCCTTCTCCGAAAGTGGTGTGTTGAAGTCTCCTACTATAAATGTGGAGGTGTCTATCTCACTTTTCAATTCTGTTAAAATTTGATTTATGTATCTTGCAGCCCTGTCATTGGGTGCGTAAATATTTAATATGGTTATGTCTTCCTGATCAATTGTCCCTTTTATCATTATATAGTGTCCTTCTTTATCCTTTGTGGTGGATTTAAGTCTAAAGTCTATTTTGTCAGAAATTAATATTGCTACTCCTCTTCTTTTTTGCTTATTGTTTGCTTGATATATTTTTTTCCATCCTTTGAGTTTTAGTTTGTTTGTGTCTCTAAGTCTAAGGTGTGTCTCTTGTAGGCAACATATAGATGGATCGTGTTTCTTTATCCAGTCCGTGACTCTCTGTCTCTTTATTGGTGCATTTAGTCCATTTACATTCAGCGTAATTATAGATAAATAAGTTTTTAGTGCTGTCATTTTGATGCCTTTTCATGTGTGTTGTTGGCCATTTCATTTTTCCACATGTTTTTTTGTGCTGAGACGTTTTTCTTAGTAGCTTGTGAGATCCTCATTTTCATAATGTTTCATAATGTTGTGTTTGTTGAGTCGTTACGTTTTTCCTGGCTTTTTTCTTGAGTTATGGAATTGATATTCCTTTTTGTGGTTACCTTATTATTTACCCCTATTTTTCTAAGTAAAAACCTAACTTGTATCCTTCTATATTGCCTTGTATCACTCTCCATCTGGCAGTTCAATGCCTCCTATATTTAGTCCCTCTTTTTGATTATTGTGATCGTTTATCTATTGATTTCCATGATTTCCTGTTAGGTGTATTATTTTGTTTATTTATTTATTTATTAGAATTAGTCTTAATTTGTTTGTTTTTGTGCTTTCCCTATTTGAGTTGCGTTGATATCAGGACATTCTGTTTTGTGACCTTGTATTGTGCTGGTACCTGATATTATTGGTCATCAGGCCAAACAATCTCCTTTAGCATTTCTTGCAGTCTTGGTTTAGTTTTTGCAAATTCTCTAAACTTGTGTTTATCTGCAAATATCTTAATTTCTCCTTCATATTTCAGAGAGAGTTTTGCTGGATATATGATCCTTGGTTGGCAGTTTTTCTCGTTCAGTGCTCTGTATATGTCATCCCATTCCCTTCTTGCCTGCATGGTTTCTGCTGAGTAGTCTGAACTTATTCTTATTGATTCTCCCTTGAAGGAAACCTTTCTTTTCTCCCTGGCTGCTTTTAAAATTTTCTGTTTGTCTTTGGTTTTGGCAAGTTTGATGATAATATGTCTTGGTGTTTTTCTTTTTGGATCAATCTTAAGTGGGGTTCGATGAGCATCTTGGATAGATATCCTTTCGTCTTTCATGATGTCAGGGAAGTTTTGTGTCAGGAGTTCTTCAACTATTTTCTCTGTGTTTTCTGTCCCCCCTCCCTGTTCTGGGACTCCAATCACCCGCAAGTTATCCTTCTTGATAGAGTCCCACATGATTCTTAGGGTTTCTTCATTTTTTAAAATTCTTTTATCTGATTTTTTTTCAGCTATGTTGGTGTTGTTTCCCTGGTCCTCCAGAAGTCCCAGTCTACATTCTAATTGCTCGAGTCTGCTCCTCTGACTTTCTATTGCGTTGTCAAATTCTGTAATTTTATTGTTAATCTTTTGGATTTCTACATGCTGTCTCTCTATGGATTCTTGCAACTTATTAATTTTTCCACTATGTTCTTGAATAATCTTTTTGAGTTCTTCAACAGTTTTATCAGTGTGTTCCTTGGCTTTTTCTGCATTTATCCTAATTTCATTTGTGATATCTTTAAGCATTCTGTAAATTAGTTTTTTATATTCTGTATCTGATAATTCCAGGATTGTATCTTCATTTGGGAAAGATTTTGATTCTTTTGTTTGGGGGTTGGAGAAGCTGTCATGGTCTGTTTCTTTATGTGGTTTGATATGGACTGCTGTCTCCGAGCCATCACTGGGAAACTAGATTTTCCAGGTAATCAGCTAAAAAAAATGCAGTCAGATCTCTATCTGAATTCTCCCTCTGGCTCCGGGTATTCGGATGTTAATGGAGCTGCCTGGGGAGGGTGGGGGAGGGATCAGAGAGCTAGGAGTGTAGAACCACAGAATATAGAGCTGAACACCGCGTTCAAGCTCTGCCCCCATCTGCCAAAATCCGGGCAGGACGGGTCCCCGGCTGGGACGCTACTCTCCCCGCTCTGAGACCAGTCACTTCCTCCCGGGGACTTCTCCGTCCGGTGAGCGGCACTGCTCGTGCGAACTGGGTGGGCGTTTCCCGCACGAACGGGTGGGCCCGCCCCCAGGGTCTATTCAGGCGAATATAATTGGACCCCGTGGTCACGCCCCACCCGTGCTCGTGCCCAAATCCCAGCGGGACAACTCCCCAGCTGGGACGCTGCTTTCCCCGCTCCGGGACCAGTCACTTCTTCCCGGGGACTTCCCCTTCCGGAGCGCCGCACCACAGGCACGAATTGGCTGGGCGTCACCCGCACGACCAGGTGGGCCCGCCCCCTGGGTCAATTCAGGGGAATATAGTTGGACCCTGCGCTCATGCCCCGCCCGCACGCGCGCCCAAATCCCAGTGGGACGGCACCCCGGCTGGGACGCTGCTTTCCCCGCTCCGAGACAAGCCACTTCTTCCCGGGGACTTCTCCCTCTGGTGCGCCGCGCCATACACGCAGACTAGCTGTGCGTCCCCCCGCACGAACGTGTGGGCCCCGCCCCCGGGTCGCTTTAGGGAAATATAGCTGACCCCTCCCTGCTCGCGCCCCGCCCGCTTCCCATCAAACTCCTGGTGGGACGGCTCCCCGGCTGGGATGCTGTTCTCCCCACTCCCAGATCAGTCACTGCCTCCCGGGTGCTTCTCCCTCCGGCTGCGCCGCTACGCCGCCCACGCCAACCAGCTAGACTTCCTCCCGGGATGGGTTCGGGGGGGAAGGGCTGGGCCCCCTTTCTGTGCCGTCTGCCCCCCTGGGCTCTGCCCCAGATCGGGCTCCGAAGGTCACCTGCCTGGTACGCTGGCTCCTAGTTCTGAAAACGGTTGCTGTCTGCCCGTATTTGTTCGTTTTCCATCTCTAAGTCTGTGCTCGTTGTTCAGAGTTTGTAGATTGTTATGTATGTGATCGATTCCCTTGTTTTTCCGAGTCTTTGTTGCAAGAGGGATCCGCGGTAGCGTCCACCTAGTCCGCCATCTTGGCCCCGCCCCCTCAAATCTATTCTTGAGATGGTCTCTAAATTCAGGTGGAATATACTCAAGTTTGTACTTTAGCTCTCATGTGCTTGTTCTAATTTTCTTCAGTTTCAACTTGAACTCGCATATGAGTAATTGGTGGTCTGATCCACAGTCGGCCCCTGGCCTTGTTCTGACTAATGATATTAAGTTTTCCATCATCTCTGTCCACAGATGTAGTTGATTTGATTTCCTGTGTATTCCATCTAGTGAGGTCCACGTGTGTAGTCGCCGTTTATGTTGGTGAAAAAAGGTATTTGCAATGAAGTTGTTGGTCTTGCAAAATTCAGTCAGGCGATCCCCTTCATTTCTATCACCAAGTTTGTATTTTCGAACTATAGATCCTTCTTCAAAGGCAGATGAGACCTTCTGATTTTGACCAGATATCTAGTATATGGGACCCCTGGTGGTGCAGTAGTAAAGAGCTACATCTGCTAACCAAAAGGTTGGCAGTTTGAATCCACCAATGGCTCCTTGGAAACCAAATTCTATCTTAGTCATCTAGTGCTGCTGTAACAGAAATACCGCAAGTGGATGGCTTTAGCAAAGATTTATTCTTTGAATTTACGGCATCAGCTCCAGGGGAAGGCTTTCCCTCTCTGTTGGCTCTGGAAGAAACCCTATGGAACCTTTCTACTCTGTTCTGTAGAATCGTTATGAGACAGAATCAACTCGATGGCAACAGGTTTATATATATATATATATAGCTTTTTTTTTTTTATTAATGTGTATGCAGATTCCTCAGATGTCTGAGACCAATTTGAAAGTCTTCTTGACTTTATGTAACCTAAGCATCTTTTACTTAATATAGTGATTTTAGGGAACCGTGGCAAACAGGCTCTTTGAGAGGCTCATATGATCCTTGCTTCCTGGTATTCATGCCTTCGTGTGTAATCCTCTCCCCTTGCATGTGGGCAGGACCTGTGACTTGCTTTTAGCCACGTAGAGTATCACAAAGGTGATAGGATGTATGTGATTTCATGGACATGATCACGTAACATAAGACTACAATGTTGTCATGCAAAGAGACTCTCCTTTGCTGGCTTTGATGGAGCAACTTGCCATGTTGTGAGCTGCCGTATAGAGGGCCACACATGGCAGGAAACTGAGGCTGGTTTCTGGCTGACAGCCATCATGAAACTCTGGCTCTCAATCCAACGACCAACGTGAAACTGAATGCTGTGAACAACCATGTGAGCTTGAAAGTGATGCATCCTCAGTCAAGCCTCAGATGATACCCCAACCCTGGCTGATACCTTAATTGCAGCCTCGTGAGTTCTTAAGCAGAGGACCTAAGTTGACCCACAGAAACTGTGAGATAATAAATGCATGTTATTTTAAACTGTTAAGTTTGTGGTTATCTATTTTTTTTTTTAAAGTAATAGGTAACTAATAGAAAGACTAATAACACTGAGACTGGCAATGGCTTGCCACATCTTCAGCCACAGGAAATCTAGATTGCAAAAATGATTGCCTAGGGGGTATTAACTAGGATGAGATTCATAGATCAGTGAGGAAATCTTGGGAAAACTACCTTAATATCATGACCTGCTAAATAACAGTCCATGTGATAAGCATAAGAAAGAATTTTGACTATTTCTCACAACACTAGGAATGGTGTCAAAAAAACAGGTGGAATTTTACAAGGCCTCAAGTAATGGTTAGGAATTGCCTAGGTGGTTGAAGTGGTGAGAAGAAGGTATATATCAGGTAGGATAAATAGCTAAAACAAAGGTGACGGAGGTAGCACTGTTTAGAGTGTATTTGAGAAAAAAGATAAAAATGTTAGAAGTTTCAGGAATAAGGACTATGACAGAGAGAATGGTTAAGGAAGACGGAGGCTGTTTTGTGGATCACCTTCAGTACAAGCCAAGAAGTCTAAACATTATTCTTTGAACCCATGGTCTCTCTTCCCCTTCCCTATCTTAATCCAAGTAGCTCTGCCTTCATCTATTTTACTTATTGGGCTTTTTCAAAAAACTTCATATAAAAAAAGGGTTCTATAGCCTAAAACAATATGTGAACTCACTCCACTTACTATGTGAAGTCTCATATTTTTTGAGCAGAGGAGTTAAGTTATTAAACATCCATTTTATAATTCATCTGGCTGTAGTGCTCAGATGGGGTTGAAGGAGGGATAAACTGAAGTTATGGGGATCAGTTAGAAGGTTATTGCAGTTATTTACACTCTGAAATGGATTCATTGATGTAGGCAAAACAGGGTTTTACAATAGGATTCAGGGACTTAACAGTGCTTAACCTGGAGCCTTGTACAGAAGAAACTCTCAATAAATATATTTTGAATTGTCAAGGTTTAACAATAGGACTCAGGTCCAGACAGAACAAAAATTGCTAGAGAAAATGTTGTTGATTAGCCATATCAAGAAAAACAAATCTCTTTTTTGGGGGGAAAATTTTGAGGGAGGATAAGGAGTTCTTTGGTTGTTACAGAGATGATATTAAAAATGTCATTAGTTTGATATTATAACATCAACTCTGGCTAAGAAACCAGTTATCTCACTACATGAATTTTCTAAATGGAATTTTAAAAATAGTAAATCCCAAACTCTTTGATTTGTTTGACTTAGTAAAATCTGCAGAGTCTATAGGATGTATTGTTACTTGGAAAGTTAGGCAAAATTAAATTATGTTTATCTGAGGGGTTTCTCCATAGTAATTGAGACTTGACTGAGGCATGTGTTACAGAACAGAACTGCTTCATAAAGTTTCCTTGGCTGTAATCTTCATGGGAGCAGTTCTCCAAGCCTTTTTTCCACAGTACTGCTGGGTGAGTTGCAACCACCTACCTTTACATTAGTATCTGATTGCTAACCGCTAGCACTACCCAGGGACTTTGCAGCATCAATCAATGTTACTAAATGAGAGCTGTCAATTATTTCTTGGTTTAAAAAAAGGAAGGATTTTCACAACTTTTTAAAGGTAGTTGTTTAAAAATGAAAACATACTGTGAATTTTGAATATGAATAATGAATATTTTAAATTAGAATCTCTTTAATCTCAATTCAGATATCCCAGTTCTTTTCAAAGATATTTAGAATATATAAATTTTTTTCTTATTTCCATTAACTTCCAGTTAATAACAACATGAATGTTTCAAAGTAAATATGCAAATATCAACTTCATGAAAGCAACTTTTTTTTCACACAATTAGAATAGTGCTCAGATCATAATGGATGCCTACTGCATTTGACTAATTGATATGCAAAAATATAATTCAATGACAATTATGGTTGGAGTAATTTCTCTTGATTGAGGAGAATGTCAGCATCTAATAAAATGCTTAACTGGAATATTTCTATTCTAATTTTCAGTTTTTTTTCAAGCAAGCATTTTATTAAATCTACTAGAGGAATATGGGTTAAGAAAAAATCTTACACTTACTCTATTTTCTCCTAAGGTTTTTTCAGAAAAAAAAATCTATAAATGCATAGCTTCTTCTGTTTAATAACCCAGTAGTTTTTTTTTTTTTTTTAAATTTGGTAACTCCTAGCTTATTTCTATTTAACAGTGATTGTTTCTCCCCAAAGACTAAGAATTTTAAAATTCCACTGGCCAGTAGTTGGAAAAGTACCAAAGATCCAAGTTTATTTTGAGTTTTACTATGTCAAAAAAAAAAAAAGCTACATAAAATATGTGGCATTTTTTTCCTCTAAAAGAACAATTTCTAAGATATACTCCCCCCTCTTTGCTAAAAGTACACAGTAGCAGTACATAATAAAGGAAAAGAATGAAATGTTGGAAAGACTTGTATTCTGAGGATAAGGAAGATCAGTGAGATACTTAAAGCAAATTATAGGTTATTTTTGATGGCTAAATTTACGTGACTGAAATCATCATCTTTGGAAACTCTTCAACATGTGTGCAGGCATGCACAGACAATTACTGTGATCAAGTGCCATTCCTGCTCTTAAAACTTGCTTTTCATCATGGAAAATTGAGGGTGTTGATAAGATCATCTCTATAGGCACTTCACTGGAAACATGGGAAATTGATCTGTAATTCTGAAAGTTAGTAGGAAAGAACATCCTGGAAGCCATAGAATACTGCAGAAATCTCAAGGTGACAGGAGACAAAAAAAAAAAAAAAATTAGATAAGTTCTGGCAGTGATGGGTGAGAAATCCAGAGCTATTTTGGGCTTTGCTTCAGGAGAGCAGAATAGATCACTTCTCTCCATAGGGTGGTGGTAAGTCCACACCTGCTGTTTTGTGAACTCTTCAAAAAGAAATATTGGAGGAAATACATAAAGGAGCAATAATAGTGATGAAGAGGACTGAAGAATTTATTTGTGAGGAGAGAGTAAAGCAGCTAAATGTGTTCAGTTAAGTGAAGATTAAGTGGGCCCTGATAGCACACTATGCCTATTTGTGAAGCCTAAATAAAGCAGCATATTTAAAATGATAAAATGGCTGCAATTAAGAAGAAGATGGCTTTCAACAAAGGCAAATTCTAAGGAACTTATTAGAAGATACCTCTCAGCATTTTTCCATCATGGAAAAATTAGTTTTGACAAAGTAGTAACTGTAAAACTGATTTTATAAAATTAATATGAGGTTATAACTTTCTTGAAGGCACAATTCAGTTTATATAAGAATTTACAGTTATCATATTGTTGTTGTTACTGTGTGCCATTGAGTCCATTTCAACTTACTTGACGGCAGTGGGTTTAATCTTTTTGGAAGCAGATTGCCATGTCTTTCTCCCATGGAGTGGCTGGTGGGTTCAAATTATAGACCTTTTGGTTAAAAGAGTAGTACTTAACCATGGTGCCACCATAGCTCCTGATAGTTATCATATAAATCCTTATGCTTGTCAGCCAAGAGTATTAGAAATTATCAAGCAACATTTAATTATGGTTGGAAAGAAAGAAGGAAGGAAGGAAGGAAGAAAAGAAAGGGAGGGAGGGAGGGAGGGAGGGAGGGAGGGAGGGAGGAAGGAAGGAAGGAAGGAAGGAAGGAAGGAAGGAAGGAAGGAAGGAAGGAAGGAAGGAAGGAAGGAAGGAAGGAAGGAAGGAAGGAAGGAAGGAAGGAAGTGATCTCAGAGATAATTTTGGAGCCCTTACTCCCTGTTCTTGAGAATAGGGAATGTGACCCAGCTGGAGGAGGACTCACAAGGACCCACAAGGATGTATCAGCTGGGCCCAGACATGTAAAGACAATAGCTAGTACAATCTTCAGAAACATCTTTTAGGGAATTTTTCAAATAGACCAATTTACATCAGCCATAGCCTCCAATGTGATATAAGACAGAAACTAAGACACAATGCTCTAGATCAGAAGCAAGTTCTCAGGACAAAAGGAGACAGGAAGACCACATAAACTCACCAGACAATACCACACAAAACAAGGATATGGGGATTCTAGTTTCTTAAAGTGTATATAGCACTTTTTGGTAAGATCAACTCAATTCAAAGAGAGAAAAAAAAAAAAAAAAAGAAAACGGGTTCTAGATAAAACTTATTAACTTGCCAGAACCTCAGATGGAGGAATATTAGATCTTTTGACAAAACCTGAGCATCGAGCAAAAGTTCTCCCAAAAGGAAAAGATAATACAAATGGAAGCTCATTTTCCCAAAGTGGTCACTGAAAATCCAGATTACTTCTAGTATATTCAGTTTATACTGTTTTTAAACATGAACCCCAAACCAGTGTCTCAGTAGCAGGGGTGGGGGAAGAATACAGGCTCTTTTATCAAAGATATTAGGCTAAGTTTCAGGCTTTAGATTTTCTTCTTTTTAAGTTAATTCATTATGCTGGGTAGAGACTTAGTCTCTTATTTTAGACCTTAAATATACTTGTTCCTCCAACTGGAAAGCACATTTAAATAGCTACTGATGATTTTAATTTTAACATTGTGATTCTTTATTGAGAAACTATACCATAAAAGGTCTGAATCTACCACTTTCTCCCTGTGAATTTCATAAAACAGGTACAGAGCTACCACTTCTCTCTGCAAATTTCATAAAAAAAACATCAGTAGCTGCCACCTACTGCTGCAAATTTGGCAAAACAGAGCACTATTTTCCAGATTTTCTGAGTCACAGAAAGAACCCTAATGAGGAACGCTGCAGGGTTTGGAGAGTGTTTTGCTTAACTCAAAGTGTACCTGTGCGAGAGTTTGCTTGCAAGTGGCAGGTGGCCTAGTGCTCTAACCTGTCTTGTGGCCACCTTATGCTGTTAAAAAAAAAAAAAATTTTTTTTTTTTTTTATGCTGTTAGGCAGTCTTTAATGCTCATGATGAGCACCAGCGACTGCCCTAATGGCTTTTACTGGTCAGGCAATGCCCGACTTTTGTGACTTACAGTGACCCAGGGCTCTTCGAAAATAGAATTACCTCTTTAATGTTTCAGATGCCCAAATCCAGACACTAAACTGCAGTTCACCAAAAGAGTTAACTGTCACTCTTAACCAAATGATCAAGCAAAAAATCTTAAGATTCTCCTTAATTAAACAACCAGTTTTTCAAACAAATATGCTGAACAGTTGTTGTTATACTTGAGCTCATTGTTGCAGCCACTGTGTCAATCCACCTTGTTGAAGTTCTTCCTCTTTTCTGCTGACCCTGTACTTTACCAAGCATGATGTCCTTCTCCAGGGACTGATCCCTCCTGACAACAATGATTGTAAGGATGGTGCAGGACCGGGCAGTGTTTCATTCTGTTGTGCATAGGGTCACTATGAGTTGGAACTAACTCGACGGCACCTAACAACAACAACAACATGACGAACAAAACTTAACGAAACATGAGAAAGAGAACAAAAAAGAATAAGCAAAGGCTCGTATTCCAAGAGCACTTACCCTGTCGGTGTTGAAGAGACATGGAGTGTGTGAACTAATGGGTCCAAAGATAGGACCTCTCTTTGCTGGCTTCTGCTCTGCAGTCCAGGTCTCCTCGAGGTTGACTGGATTCATGGCTTTGGAATTCTGCAATGACTGTGCCATTAACTGTTCTAGGCTAAAAGCATCACAAAGTTTTGTAAAACAAAAAGAAAGGTTTTATTCAGCATATATTCAGAGGCAAAAGTAGAAAACTGACAAGCATCCTGCCAGAGCCATGTCTGCCTAAGTCCAAGGGATATTGTAGAACAGATAAAAGTGGGAAGACAGACAAGCATACTGTCAAGCCATGTCTGTCCGAGTCTGAAGGAAATTGCCAAATGGACAGGAGTGGGAAAATAGACAAGCATGCTGCCAGAGCCACGTCTGTCTGATTCCAAGAAATGTTACAGAATCATCAGTATATATTAGCATTACAAATGGGCAAAAACATTGAAACCTTCACCTTTTCACAGGGTCTTCAATGGTCCAGCAAATCTTACTATTCACTAAAGGCTAATAAAAAAAGACAGGAGTGGAAAGTGTGTGGGCCTTTTGTGCTTGTTTATGATTTATGTGAAAAGTTCCCTAAAAGATGTTTTCCAAGATTGTACTAGCTATTGTCTTTATACCTCAGGGCCCAGTCGATGTGTTCTTGTGAGTCCTTGTAAGTCCAGCTCCAGGTAGGTCACATTCTCTATGCTCAAGGACAGGGAATAACCCACTGCCATCTAGTCGATTCCAATTCATAGCGACCCTATAGGACAGAGTAGAACTGCCCCATAGAATTTCCAAGGAGTGCCTGGCGGATTTGAACTGCCGACCTCTTGGTTAGCAGCTGTAATACTTAACCACTATGCTACCAGTGTTTCTGAAGGGCTTCAATATTATCTCTTAGATCACTTCCTTCCTTCCTTCCCCCCTCCCTTCTTCCCTGTCTTTCTTTCATTCCTTCTTTCTTTGTTATCATAATTAAATGTTGTTTGATAATTTCTAATACTCCTGGTTGATAAGAATAAGTGGTGAGCATTCTCTTTGCTCAAGAACAGGGGATAATGGCTCCAATATTATCTCCTAGATCAGAAGGAAGGAAGGAAGAAAAGAAAGGAAAGAAGACAGAAGGAAAGAAAAGAATCTCTAAGACAAAGGTTCTCAAACTTTTGTTTTCTAGACATCTCTACACTTTCAAAAAGTACTGACATTCCAAAAGATAATTTGTTTGTATGGTTTATATCTGTTGATGTTTACCAGATTAGATATTAAAACTAAGAAAATTTTAACATATTCATTTATTGCTTCATTCAAAAATAACAATAACAAGGCCATTACATGTTAATTTATAGAACATGTTTTCAGTGAAAAATAACTATAGAGAAGTGTGGCATTGTTTTACATTTTTGCAAATCTCTTTAATGTCTGGCTTAATAGAAGGCAGCTGGATTCCTACATTCAATCTATTGTGATGTGCTGTTTTGTTTAAAGTATATGAGGAAAGTTCAGTCTCACACAGATATTCAGTTGGGAAAAGATAGGTTATTAACTTTCTCATATAATTATAGATATTCATTTTGATATACACTAAAACTTAACAAGTTGTAGTTTCTTGCAGGCTAGTTGAGATGTAAAATCTGATATCATACCAATAAATGTTTAGTACCCTGCTACATTAAAATCCATTGGTTTGTCCTGCATTTTTGATGGATCTGTTACGATTTTGAAACTTTATGCATTTGTCATATGAAAAATATCTGTTCTCTGAATTATCCAGAACTTCCGTATATGGATCAGTTTCATTATACATTATGAAAAATTCACATTTGTTAATATTATCACCATCTCTTTGAAAGTTTTTAAGTTTTGGAAAACTATCAACTCCCAGTGGTGGATGCAAGCTTTTAAAAATTTGGATTTCTCCTGAAAGATCAAATTTTATTGGTGACCACATGTTCTATCAGTTGTTTTTCTTGAAGTAACAAGCTCACTTTGTTCATTAAAAAAAAAAAAGTTTTCAAATATTAATCTGAATAGCTGTTAACTTTTCTGTCAGTTACTTTTTTTTCTCTTAAAGTAAAAAGAATGTTCCATAAAAAACATTGCTAGTCCAGCTCTCAACTCAATCATACAAGTGCTTTTTATTGAGTCATCTTTCTTTGCTGTGTAGCCTATACGCTTTATGCTCCTTCCCATTTCATTACACATAATATTAAAAAAGTATGTACCCACAGCTCAAGATCTGATAAAATTAACAATGCCTACTGCCAGATTCAGAAAAGGATGTGAAATGAGGGTTATCATTGCTGATGTCAGATGGATCTTGGCTGAAAGAAGAGAATACTAAAAAAATGTTTGTCGGTGTTTTATTGACTGTGAAAAGACATTCTTCAGCTGTGTGGATCATAACAAATTATGGATAACATTATGAAGAATGGGAAATCCAGAACACTTAATAGTACTCATTCAGAAACGGTACATAGATTAACAGGCAGTCATTCGAATAGAACAAGGGGATACTGCATGGTTTAAAATCAGGAAAAGTGTGTGTTAGGATCGTATCCTTTCACCATACTTATTCAGTCTGTATGCTGAGCAAATATTCCAGAAGTTGGACTATATGAAGAAGAATGGGGCATCAGGATTGGAGGAAGACTCATTAACAATCTGGAGTATGCGTATGATACAACCTTGCTTGCCGAAAGTGAAGAGGACTTGAAGCACTTACTGATGAAGATCAAAGACTATACAGCCTTCAGTATAAATTACACCTTAATATAAAGAAAACAAAAATCCTCACAACTGGACCAATAAGCAACATCACGATAAATGGAGTAAAAAATTGAAATTGTCAAGGATTTTGTCTTACTGGGATCCACAGTCAATGCCCTTGGAAGCAGGAGTTCTGAAATCAAACAACGCATTGCATTGGGAAAAACTGCTGCAAAAGACCTCTTGAAAGTGTTGGAAAGCAAAGACGTCACTTTAAGGACTAAGGTGAGCCTGACACAAGCTATGGTGTTTTCAGTCACTTCATATGCATGCAAAAGCTGGACAATGAATAAAGAAGACAGAAGAAGAATTGATGCCTTTGAGTTATGGATTTGACAAAGAATATCAAATATACCATGGACTGCCAGAAGAACAAACAAAATCTATCTTGGAAGAAGTACTACCAGAATGCTTCTTAGAAGCAAGAATAGCAAAACTTTGTCTTACATACTTTGGACATATTATTAGGTGGGACCAGTCCCTGGAGAAGGACATCATGCTTGGTAAAGTAGAGGGTCCGTGAAAAAGAGGGAGTCCCTCAACAAGATGGATTGACACAGTGACTGCAACAATGAGCTCAAGTATAACAACAATTGTGAGGATGGCTCTGGATTGGGTAGTATTTCTTTCTGTTTTACAGTGTCACCATGAGTTGGAACCAACTTGACAGCACCTAACAACAACAGCAGCAACAACTGCTTTATTAAGGGCATTCTTGAGTGAAATTGGCTTTGTTTTTTTCCTTTTCCTCTTGGAGTTTATGGTGGTGAAAAATACAATGGCTACTAGTACATTTTGGTGTCACTGCCTTGATTTGTGCTAACCAACCAACCAGTTGCCAGCCAACCAGTTGCCATTGAGTTGATTTCAACTGATAGCGACCCCATGTGTGTCAGAGTATAACTGTGCTTCATAAGGTTTCAGTGGCTGATTTTTTCACAATTAGATCACTAGATCTTTCTTCCTAGACACCTCTGGATGGACTCAAACCACCAGCCTTTCAGTTAGCAGCCAAGTGTATTAAGCATTTCCATCACCAAGGGACTCAGCATCCCAGTCCCACCATCAGTGCAAGTGTCAACACAGTAAAAAAGGCAAGTAATATCTCAGCATAATTATGAAAATAGCTTTGACTTTATGGACCCTCAGAAAATGTCTCAGGGACCCCTACTGTTGAGCAGCAAAAATTTTTATCATGAATCATTAAGAGTTAGAGTGAAGGTTGCCACTCCTGTGTTCATCCTTTGGTCTCTGGACCTGTATAATATTTCTATGTTAATATAGAAAAATATCATCTATTGGGTGCTGGTTCAGAATGCATAGCATACTTTCGAGCACAGCATAGTACCTTGCAAGGTATTTTTTTACAACAGGTGTTGCAACTGAGTCTTCAATAGCCATTCTACCACTAAGCTACTAAACAAGCACTGGGATGGTTGGGGATGTGAAAATGGCCACAGTTCCTTATAGGATTAGGTAGAGGGAAGATTTATGGTAATAACTGGTGATACTATCATAGTGTACTTCTACAGGTGTCCTAGCATCATTTTCACTTAAAACACTCTGGGATGAATGCAATTAATATCACTGAATCGTACGTGTAGAGAGTGTTGGAATGGCAAATGTTTTGTTACAAATACATTTACTACACACACACACACACACAAAGTTCTGGGTTTATAAAGTTAATGCTGATAATTGGATGAGAGACCAAGACTTTCTAGTATAGTCACTCAAATCAATTCCATTTGCCAAATTTACAGATTTTTTTTCCTATTTCTACAGATACGATTGGGTTGCTCATGCTTTTCAGTCCTAAGGACCCAAACAGAGTTACTCCCTTCACCAAAGAATAGTTCAATACTTTGTTGAAGGGTGTACCAGCATCCTGAAATACAATAGTGTTTGTTCTATCTATACTGGAGTTGAAGATGGGAGAGACTGGCATTGAAATGGGCTCCCAGATATCAATGAGGATCACAGGATCCAGAGATGGCAAGGTCCAGTGGCACCACTTTATCACCAGCAGCAAGGTAAGTGTGGGCACCATAGTTTGTAGCTGTTTATCAGAATGTTTTGACCATGAAGATTTTTGACAGTACCTACTCATTCTTAGACTACTACAGATTATTTCTCTCATTACTAAAAGATCACTGAAGGTCCTTTCTCTTTCTTCATCCTCCTCAAATGCTTGGAAAATGTTACAATGAAAATATGCAAAGAAATGTTGCTCCTTAATATGTTTTCAAAAGTAGACAAGAGTATACTTTATGAAGCTGTATATGTGATCTCATAATCCATCTTTAGAAAAGACTACAAACCCTCTGCTGTTAAGTCAATTTCGACTCATAGTGACTCTATACGACAGAGCAGAACTGCCCCACAGGATTTCCAAGGCTGTAATATTTATGGAAGCTGTCTGCCGCATCTTTCTCCCATAGAGCTGCTGGTGGGTTGGTTCTAACTGCTGACATTTTGCTCAGCAGGTGAGCAATTAACCACTGCACCACTGCCAGGGCTCTTCTAAATTTGTAACTTCAACCAAATTGTGAAATTGAGATCATCCAGATATGACCTTAAGTGTAGAATATTTGGAGGTGTGAACATAAGCTAAGAACTTAAGCTGAGACTTCTTTCTTACTCTTTGTATAACCACCAGTTTCTTAAACCGTGAGACAAGTTGGCAAACTTTTTGTCTGTGAAGGACAAGGTAGCAAATATTTTAGGTTTTTGCAGGTCCATATGCTCTCTGTTGAAACTACTCAACTCTGCTGTTGTGGTATGAAAGTAGCCATAGACAGTGCATAAATGAATGGATGTGGCTGTGTTCCAATATTACAAAAACAGGTGGAGGACAATAGTTTACTGACACCTGCTCTAAGCATATGCTTTACTTTTCAGTACCTACCAACTCTTATCCTCTGCTTTTTCACAAATTCTTTACTAAATTCCTTGAATGATATATTCATTCGTCCTGTTATTCACGATCTACTCTGTTATTGATATTTAATCTTTTGATTTCTGGTCTTTTACTACTAAAATATTTCTTAATGATGCTATTAATTTACTCATGTTATTATTACTGGAAACCCTGGTGGCATAGTGGTTAAGTGCTACTGCTGCTAACCAAAAAGTCTGCAGTTTGAATCTACCAGGTGCTCCTTGGAACTTAAGAGGCAGTTCTACTCTGTTCTGTAGGGTCACTATGAGTCAGAACAGACTTGATGACAATGGGATTTTTTGTTCGGTATTATTACTTACTGGTCAAATCAAGCTACCTATTTTTCGTATTTTCTGCCTTGGTATCCGAGCTATTTTAACAGGGGATATTGTTAGAGTCAAAGTTGAGATTTGGGTAGACCAGCATGTACTATTAAGTGGTATCTGAATCTGGAGTTCTTTAGAGTAACTGTTCAGAGAGGTCTCCCAGGTATAATAGGATATTCTGCAATTTCTTAACCATTATGAGATTTTCAGGAACATATAAAAACACTCTTAGCATAATCCCTGATTTGCAAAGTCCCAGGAGTCCTATTAGTAAGCAGTTTAACCTTATCTACTCTCTTTTAGGAGGCTCCAAAAGAAGCCTGACCGGGAAAGGAGCATGGAGCCCCCAAGGGATAAATCATCATGCCTGGGGAGGAAGCCTGGTTGGGTGGAGGTAGAGAAAGTAGTGGTTCAGGTAAAATGTGAAGCTGTACTCAACCAACCACAGTCCCAGAAATTCCTCACTCTTTTCATTACTCCCTCCTCCCAACCAGCTAAGTGGCAATGAATTGCGGAGAGAAGCGGACTGTTTCACTAGAGACTCAACAACTCTGGCAAAGGGGATGGTGTTTCCCCGTAGGCTTGGAGAGAATGGCCAAAGCCAATATTTGGAAGCAAGTAGTATGGAGGTTGTGTTAGCAGAATTCTAAGATGGATCCCCAAATTTCCACCCCTTGAGTTTGGGAGAAATCAATGAATATGATGGGATATCACTCCCATGATTAGACTAATATGTTTGAGTTAATTAAAAGAGAGATCATCCTGGATGGACCTAATCTAATCAGGCAAGTGCTTTAAAAAACAATGGCGTGTCTGAGATGTTCTCCTGCAGGCCTCAAGAAAGCAAACAGCCATGCTCGGGACTGGTTAGGTAGTGGGGTAGCCTCTAGAAGATGAAGGCTTCAGTCCTTAAGCACAAGGAACTCAATTTTGCTAATGACTTGAATGAGCTTAGAAGAAGACTCTGAGCCTCAGATGAGATTGAAGCCCTGGCTGACACCTTGACCTTCAGTCTTGTGAGACCCTGAACAGAGAACCTAGACTCTGCCTGGACTTCTGACCTACAGAAATTGTGAGGTTATAACTGGATGTTGTTTTAAGCTGCTAAGTTTGTGATAATTTGTTATGTCGCATAAAAAACTAACTGGAAGAGGTTGGTAGTAACCAGGATGTGGCTTTTCAGTAATGCAGAGGCTGACAAGCTGCAATTGGCAAAGGCATAAGTCCAGCAGATATCCAGAGGGTAATGAAGCAAACAAATAGAGTATTGGACAAATTATCAGATGTACTTCAGTACTGCAAGCAGCTGGTCTAAGTATTATGTGGGTCACTGGTCTCTAACTTCCTGGGGTCAGCTTGAGGGAAATTGATATTACCTGGGACCAGTATAACTAATGAGGCTTAAGAAATATTCAGGTTGTTCCTGAGAGTATCTTCGAAGGTTCCTAGGAAACATGAGCAAGGGCATTGGATTGGCAAGTTGCCACTGAGTCGATTCCCACTCATAGTGACCATATCTGTGCAGAGTAGAATTGCTCCGTAGAGTTTTCAAGGTGTGACCTTTCAGAAGCAGATTGCCAGGCCTGTCTTTCAAGGTGCCTCTGGGTGGGTTCAAACTGTCAGCCTTTCCACTAGTAGTGGAGAACGTAACCATTTGCACCAGCCAGGGACTCCGATGAACTCTCCTTAGAGGGTAGGAAAGAGGGCAGAGTGAGGAGGTGGGAAAGATGACAGAGTCTCTGAGAGTCTAAACATGTTAAAAATCTCTTTCTAATCCCGCCATGAAATGAAGGTTGACTTAAATGAAGACTTCAGTAAAGCTCTATCTTAATTTCTAAGTAAAATTTGACTACTTATTTAGCATAATTGAATAGATAAAATGCACTGTAGTTGCGAATGTAACGTGATTTTGCCAACTTCATTTCATTTTTTAGTACGTAAAGGAATACAGTTGAGCATGACCTGGATAGCTTATTTCAATTTTAAAGGACAATAGCTTAGTTTTTCTTTCTGTTTCCCTCTCCCACTTGAATAGCTTTCCCTATCCGCTGCCCATCTTTAATGTGAATAATGCATGATGTGGTAAAAGGAAACTGTCGGGAGCAATTAGATCAAATTAAAATTACCCAGAAGAAAGTATCCATCACGTGATTTGCAAAGCTTGTGGCTTCATCCAAAGTAAGTGTAAAACTAAAACAGAAGTCCTTGGTCTTTTACTGCTGATTCCCTACCACATGACTCTACAGATTTCTAAGGCTGCATTGTTTGATTGGTGTCCTATCTTCCATGCACATTGAATTAATTTTCCTGGCATTTTGCTGATTGTTCCACTGCCTTTTCATTTGAAATGGAAACTCAGAAAATGTCATTTGCTTCTCTTTCTGGAATTACTTTTAGCATTTCTTCTATTTTGTAATCAATCAGCATCATTGCTATTTTTCCATAGAGTCCTCTGGTCTCACGAGATCACCCTGGAGATGTTTCCAGGGGAAATTGTGGTTGCTGTGTATTCACGCATTGGAATCAAAGCATATGAGAAGAGCAAAATCCTAGGCAAGTCTTTGAATATTAGACTATAGTGTTTCCAAAAAAAAGTTTACCTATTAATTCGTTTGTTTTTTCATTGACAAATATTGAATGCTTACTGTAGGGAAGGTATTGCCATGAGATGGGGGTGAGGAAGAGATACGAAGATACATCTGATATCATTCTTGCCTCCTGAGAATCATCGAATTTTAGAGCTTGAATTCATGACCTGGATAGTTTATTTCAATTTTAAAGGGTAATTTTTTTTTTTCTTTTTCCCTTTTCCACCTCAATAGTTTTCCCTAACCACTGCTGCCCATCTTTTATGTGCATAATGCATGATGTGGTAGGAGGGGGAGCTGTTTAATTAGGAACCTACTTCAACCGTCTCACTAGACCCATGAGTAAATCATAGCCCAGAGGTTCTTAAGCACATGATTAATGTCACATGACTTCAATTGGCTGAATTTAGAAACTCACATTCTAATAGAAGAATTTTCAATTTCTTAAAAAAAGAAAAGGAAGGGCTAAAATTTAAGTTCGAATGTTACATTAGATAACTTAGTAGGTTTCAAAAATTAGATTAAGGAAATTTGAACTTCATTATTTCTTTCCAAAAGCATTAGGGAAATGCATTTTTCTCTGTACTGAGATAGAAAGAATATTAACATTGAAGTTGGTCTCTTGATACCCCCGGACACCCTTTAAATGCTGGAAGTAACAAAAAGACACCTACAACCTATTTTCAGAAGCCTATTTTTTTTTTAAATATAATGTTTTATTAATATATGATAGAGCTGGTCAAATTAATTTAAATTTCAAGGATTTTTTTTTCTTTTGTATTTATCCAGAGCTACGTTAATACACAGTGGTTTTACTAGTAATTCAGGCTGATTGTGTTGTTAATGTCAGGTGCTATTGAGTCGGTTCTGACTCATAGTGGCCCTACGTACAATAGAACTAAACACTGCCTGGTCCTGCACCATCCTTACAATCATTGCTATGTTTGAACCCATTGTTGTAGCCACTGTGTCAGGCTGATTAAAAGCTCTAATTAATAGCTGCCAATTTTTTAAATTACTCAATGTCATCTATGTACCAAGTGTGTAACGTACATTCTCTTTTAATCATCACAAGAGGAAGGCATTATTATCCATGTTTTAAACAGATGAGAACATTGTGGCTCAGAGAGGCTAAGTAGCTTAGAGAGGCCAAGTAACCTGCTCCATGTCACCTACCTAGTAATGTCCAAGCTGGTATTCACTGCCAGGGCTGTCTGATTATAAAGCTTGCACTTTTTCTACGATTCATCCAACCATTAATTCATTCTGTATTTTGTTTCAGAAAAAATTCAAGGCGGTTTGGCAAACAGAATCATGCAAAACATAGGGTCATTGAGGGAGAATAATAAATGATAAAAGGGCCCTTGGAAACCTCAGTATTAGTAGCTACAGAATATTTGCAGAGTTCTTGCCCTTCGAGTTCTTCCGTGTTAATGGAACTTAGAAGCAAGTTCAGTTTGATCTCAGTTCTTGCCAGGTGGTTAGGAAAGAATGTTAATTTCCCTTGTTCCTTGTGGTAGTTTCTTTTGTCTCCTAGCGGCATTCTGGCTGATAATCTTTATGGACTGATTTATTTTTATATTCTTTACAATCTTCCTCTTAAGTATACTCAAAACATGGAAATATGCAGACAGCTGCTCTGAAATAGGAAGGACCAAGATAAAGGGTCAACTGAATAAAGATAGGATTCTTTTTAAGTCAGTGACATTATAAAAATGTATCCACCTCCATAACCATGTGGGTCTGACAAGGTGGTTCCTTGATCAAGCTTAAACCTAGGGTAACTTGAAGGTTTAATCCAGCTCAGTAATTGACTTGCCTTGTTGTCTCTCTTAATACTGTCAACAATAGACTCTTAACTGTGAAGGACAATGATAGATCTAATCTCTGTTTTGGTGCCTCAGTTTCCTTATCTGTAAACTGGAAATCATGTTAGGAGTAGCTCATGTCAAAAGAATGTTGTGTGATGTTCTGAAATATATATACAGTGTTTAAGAATATGAAGTTGTAAAATAAATACTCAAGAATCTCTAGATACAGTGAGTTAAATTGTATACTTCTGCATAGTCTCATGTTTAAACTGTTTATCTATGAAAGTAAGCAGTGATTTGGGCAATAAAGTCTTTGGAAAAAAGGAGTCAAATAGACCTGATCTTTCTGATATGTCCAATCAGATGAACTTTGATCTTGATTGAAGTCTTAGTTTCTTAGTGCTACTGTCACAGAACTATCACAAGTGAGTGACTTTAACAGATTATTTTCTCACAGTTTAGGAGGTTAGGGGTCTGAATCCAGGGTCCCAGCTCTAGGGGAAGACTCTGTCAGCTCTGGGGGAAAATCCGTGTCTCATCTTCTTTAGCCCTGGTGTTCCTCTGTTCCCTTGTTGATCTCCACATTATATCTTTCCTTACCCCACTTGTGTGTGCTATACTATGTGTCTAATCTGCACTTTTTATATCTCAAAAGTCATTAGGTTTAAGACATACCCTACACTGATATGGCTTCATTACCATAACAAGGAAAATCCTATTCCCAAATAGGACTGCATCCACAGATATATAGGGCTTAAAATTCCAAAAGATATTTTGGGGAGACACAATTCAATCCAAAACAATTGATATTTGTCAGGTTAACTATTGATTCTCAAAAAGAAAATAGTTTTCTCTGGAAATTTGGTCACAAAAGGAATTACTGCCTGCAAGATACGGATGTAAGACAAATATATTCTCTAATAGTGGCTGCTACTGAGTTCCTGTTTCTGTGTGGCCTTCACAAGGGCACTGTGTTCAGTAGGGTTTGGCACACTTTGTGGGGGAGGGTGGTGAGAAGCCTGTCAGGATGACTAAAAAAAAAAAAAAAAAAGGATGACTAGAAATGCCTTAATTATTAATGCTAGCCATATTGATAATTTTTCAACCTTAAAAAAACGAAGTGCCCTTTATCCGGAGTGTTATTTTAAGGTCAGAAAACACACTGGCTGTGTAAAACCAACAGTACAGGTAGCTGAAGAAAAAGAAATTTAAGATGTGACTCTGTTTACCTTATTTGCATTCCCTTTTTGTGAGAACAATAGAAATTGGCAGGTGAATAATTTCTTGCCAGAGTTAACAATTACAGGCATTAAACCTCACTACTCAAACTCACATGCTGACTTTTTCTCTGGACCGAGTTAGCACCGTGAAGCAATAGCCCTTCAGCTGGGTGGCAGGGAGTCAGTTGCTGTGGTTACTCCCTCCCTGCCTCCTTAATGTTCAAGGCTGGGTGGTGGACTCTTAACTTACAACATTCTTCTTGTCACCTCTTTTTAACCCTCTTTTACGAGTAGATGCCTCACCTTGTTCCTGGAAGTTGAGAAGAGCTCAGAGCTGGTGTGACTGGGCAGCATCTTCAAGGTGTCAGAGGCCCAGATTACAATATGGATTTCCGAGCAATTCCCTGTATTTTGTATCACCTTATTGGATGAGTTTAGGCTTAAGTCCTACATTCAACCTGAATTTGTTTTCCTGTTTTCTGAAAAGAAACTTTATACAACCTCATGTTTGCAAAACGTTTTAGACACATCGTGCAAGAGGTGTTAATGAATTATCAAGTACTGAGCTCTGTGTCTCGGCTTTAGTTTATTTTTTTCCCTGCTCTTCTTCCAAAGATTTGAGTTGGTTTAGGGCCCAGACCAAGGTATACATCCAGGGGAATCTTTGGGTCTTCCAAGTGGTCAAATGGAAGAGTGTGGGCAGATGGAGGCCAGAGTTTCCTTAAGATGAGATCTTCAGGGACACACTGATGCTTGACTGTGGGTTTTTTCTCTCATCTGACTACAAGCTTTTCATATTCTTGGTAGAATTATGTCTGTCCACTCTCCAGCCACATGGGCAGGACTCTGCTTGTGATATATACCCTCCTTGTCTCTGCTCATCCTATTTCTTGAGGAATGAGCTGAGAGAACAAAGTACTTCGTGACATTAGGATCAGGTTTGCTTTGTGATTCCTCAATACTCTCTATATAGGCTATGATGCTGGTCTTTTGTACTAGTTTTTTATTGGAAGAAAAGAGCATATTTTCCTGGTTACTTAATAGTGGGAAATATAAAAGTAGAGTCTGGAGGAAGGGGAGGGTGGGAGGAGAACAAACAAAAGGCAAATGCAACTCTCACTTAAGGTGATGTCCTCAGTACCTGCAGAAGTGTAGATGTGAGATGGTTCTGGGTGGGATTGAAACCAGGAGGTTCTTGCTGGGGATGGAGTGTATAACCAGTTACAGATCTCTTGCCACCATGGGGCAGTGTGGCAGTGATTGGAGTCTGTAATTAGGAAAGCAATCAAGACTACAGGATTAGACCTTTCACTTTAGAAAAGAAGGGACCTGGTTTTATTTACCATGAGCTCAGCTTGCAGATGATCATTTTGCTGTGGTTTTGAGAGAAGACCACCTTGGGAGAAAGGCATGTAAATCATCATTTCACTGCTAGTTAAACAAATCAGGGAAAGTTGCAGGAGCAAACCTTCTCTGGAGAAGCTGCGCCTTAATTACCAACTGTCTACAGAAAGGAGATGTGACACACACAGCGAGTATGAGTCCTGGCTTGCTCTATGGAGTCAAAGAATATTCATTTGAAAAACTGGTTCTCTTGTTATTGTGTCAGAAAGAGGGATTTCTAGCAGAGGGATTTGACAGACCAGACAAATGGCCTGGTTAAGTAATCAAATATGCACACAGGTGTTCTAGTTTTCCCGGCAGCACTTGTACCTACCAGATGAGCTGTGCTTGGGTCTAATACACATTGTCCTTGGGTTAAGATCTTTGCATATAAACATTTTTCACTGATGACATATTTTTATGCAGATATTTTACTACATGGCATAGAAGCATTTTTTTAATTCAGAGGATGAGCAAGCTGTTTCTTTCCTATTTCATCAAACGATGAACATTCTTGATGATATATCACCCTCATTGAGGGTTATTTGTGGGCTTTCTTTGTTTGCCCTGGGCAACTGCACCAGGCGAAGAGCCCTGGTGGCGCAGTGGTTAAAAGTTCTCAGCTGCCAACTGAAAGATTGTCAGTTTGAACCCACCAGCTGCACTCAGGAGAAAGATGTGGCAGTCTGCTTCTGTAAAGATTTACAGCCTTGGAAACCCTATGGGGAAGTTCTACTCTGTCCTATATGGTCACTATGATTCAGAACCTACTCGACAGCATGGGCTTGGTTTTTTGGTCTGATCGGGCTATATAGCAAGAAATTACCCTTTAATCTCTCCCCTTGTTCTCCTTCTTAGCAATGTGCATTGTTGCTGGACACTGTGTGCCTTGCTCTGATCCAAGACCTAGTTTTGATCAGAGTACTTTTTGTTGCAAGGACCAGAAGCCAGCTCAAATAATAAAAAGGCTTGCTGAAAGAATATAAGGACTTCTTTTGGAAGAAAAATATAGGAAATGTAAGCCAGCCTCAAAGGAACCACAAATTGCCATTCATTTACTCTTGTTTCTTGTCCCTTTGAGGGTTTCATCTCTACTCTTTCTGCACACTTGGTCTATTCTGCTTTTCTCTGCAGTATACACTTGTACGTGTACCCAGCAACTTGCAGGTGGCCATCGCTGACTCTATGTCATCTTTCAATTTGGATACCTACTGCCATGTAATTATTGTTTATCTTAGACCAAATAAAGAGGTTGCTGTCGGCCAATGAATTGTCTTTCTTTATTTATCAGTTAGGATATGCCAGCAACAAATAACCCCCAAAAATCTGAGAGCAAGTTACTCATACTGTATGTCAATTGTGGGTCACCAAGGAGGCTCTGTACACTGTAGTCACTCAGGGACCCAGGATAACAGAGCAGCCACCATTTTAAACATTGCTGGTCCAAGCTAAAAGAAAAGAGAGCTTTGGACGGTCTTGTTTTGCAATTAAATACATGGGTCAGAAACGAAGCATGTCACTTCCTGCTCACAACTCGTTGGCTAAAACTAATTTCATGCCTCCCCTCCCCACACTTCCACCACAGACATATGCTCAAATGGGCCTGAATGGGGAATATTTGGGGAATGCAATTTATTCCTACCACACCTTAGGAGAAGGTCCTTTTCCTTGTGTTATCACCTCTTGCACTTCTTGGCATTAATGTAGCCATAAAAATGTTTAGCATTTTGTTTTCTCCACTAGTATACTTTTCCACTCTTTATCTGTGAAACTGAGCTTGATAGAAACAGTGCATGAAAAGTTATACCTGACTACAATCTAAGCTATTTTTGGGATAATGATAATAAAGACAATATGTACCTACTATATGCCCAACTGTTTACATAGATTGTCTCTAATTGTTACAAGAATCTTGAAGTTGGTTTCATTAGCTGAATATTAATGAATATTGGAGCCCTGGTGGAGCAATGGGTAAGAGCTCAGGCTGCTCACCAAAAGGTCAGCAGTTTTAATCCACCGGTTGCTCTTTGGAAACCTTAGGGCATTTCTACCCTGTCCTATAGGGTTGCTATGAGTTGGAATCCACTTGTAGGCAAGAGGCTTGTTTGTTTTATGGTTTATGTCTGACTGTTTACATAGATTATCTCTCATTGTTATAAGAATCTTAAAGTTGGTTTTATTAACTGAATATTAGCAAACATTGAGGTTGGTAATACTGACTCCAAATCCCATGTTCTTTGTGTTACTTAACCTAATGCCAAAGGATAGTCTAGAAAGTAAAATTTCTCCCAATTTAGAACTGAAACTTCTATTACTTTTGGTAAATCTCCTTCCTTCGAAGCTTATCAGAATATGATGGAAATAAGTGTTAGGACAGAAAATCTGAAGAAAGGCTGCTGGTAATTCTAATGCTCCATGAAGCACAAGTAAAGATAGATCTGTTTTTTCCAGAATATTTTTGAATAGTCACTCTTTTATTAACCTACATCTGGCAAAGCTATTTGTGACTAGCACAGAAACAGATATTTTAAAATTTGTATTATTGGGCATCTTAGATAATTAGCAAAATAATGTTGTTGTTAGCGGCTGTTGAGCCCTCACCCCAACCCATGGTGACCCCATGCACAACAGAACCAAATGCTGCCCCATCCTCCACCATTCCTGTGATTGAATCTGACTATTGTGATCCACTGGGTTTTCATTGGCTGATTTTTGGAAGTAGATCACTGGGTATTTTCAGAGTCTGTATGAGCCCAGAAGTGCTACTGAAACCTGTCAGCTTCATAGCAACACGTAAGCTCCACAGACAGACGGGTGGTGGCTGCTCTTCAGGTGGTATTCAGTGACTACCATTACTGAGTGATTTGATCTAAGATTCTATAGAAGAATCCTGATCAAAAGGGGGAAAAATTGAACCCCAGTTGTCCTGCTTGAAAGAGGAGAATTCTACCACTGAACCGCCACTGCCCCTAGCAAAATATTAGGAACTTTTATGTTGTCTTTCTAGTCCCCTCATTGGACATCTTTTCTTGTGAGTAGCTTTACCTCTGCCTCTGTGAAAGCATTTCTCCATTGCTTAGTTTTGGTGCTGAGAAGATGACATATTGATTCTCAAACATTTTTTGTCTTGCTTTTTCTCTCTGGAAACATTTTATCCTGTCACGTTTTGTTTCTATGACCATGTTTTTAATATCCCACAGTTCCTTTTTTGGCCCTGGAATGTTTTGATTCTGACTCATAGTGACCCTGTAGGACAGAGTAGCACTGCCCCATAGGGTTTCCAAGGAGAGGCTGGTGGATTTGAACTGCTGACTTTTTGGTTAGCAGCTAAGTTCTTAACCACTGCACCACCAGGGCTCCATTCTTTTATGGTAGATTCCCCTTATTATTTCACAAACTCAGAATCTTCTCATGTCTCTTTGAAGCAGTAATTACAGTTTGAAGTACTCATGTATTTATTATTTTGAACAGGCAATACATGCACATGGAAATCATTTAAACAATAAAGTTCCATGGAAAGTAATTCTTCCTCCCTTGACACTTGCCATCAATTTTCCTTTACCAAAGTCTTTTCTTTTATGTCAGTCAGTATCTCTTGCAAAGTCCTGGTCTCCTGGTCAGAAGTATATAAGCCTGGCTGCCAGTGTTCTGGAATCCAAGTAGAGAAAAGGGCCAAGGATTTCCAGTATGAGATGTCCGCTTTTCATTATGGTGCCTCACCCCTACTCTTAGCTGTGCTATCTTTTGTGTGTGTGTGTGTGTGTGTGTGTGAAGATATACACAGCAAAGGATACACCATTTCAACAAACTCTACATGTACAATTCAGCAACATTGTTTACATTCTTCAATTTGTGTAACCATTCTCGCTATCCTTTTTCAACTTATTTCACCACCGTTAATGTAAAGCCACAGACCCCTAAGCTTCTCATCTAAACTTTTGATATGCGGTTGTCAATTTGATCACCAAAGGATAAATCTTTGAAGGACCTCAATGCTCAAGGCAGAATACTTTACTAATTAAGCTAAGCTGTGGTCTGTTTCTAAGCAGACTTCCAGGAAAGTTTTGGTTTGAGGTAATGGTTTGAAGATTATCTCAGGGCAATAGTTCCCAGTGTTTGTCCAGCCTCGATGACTCCAGAGGCTCTGAATTCCATTAAGAATTTGAAATTCTGTTCATTTTTCCTACCTTTTGATCAGGATCCTTCTATAGAATCTTAGAGCAAATCATTCAGTAGTGCCATTGGGGTACCATCCAGTTCTTCTGGTCTCATGGAGACAGATGTTCATGGCTCCTTCTTCCTCTGTTACTCCAGTAGAATTGAGACCTATTGTTATAGCTTAGGTAGCTACGTACAAGCTTTTAAGACCCCAGGCACTATTCAACAAAGTAGGAGGTAGAACAGAAACACTGGAAAAGAGTATTAGGCCAACTGACTGAGATATACCATGAAATCGTGACCTTAAACTTCCAAAGCAATAAAACAAATCCCGTGAGGTATTTGGTCATGCGTGAAAATATCAGCAGCTGTTTTTTTTTTTTTTTAAGGTGTATTACACATTTGTCAATTTGACCTTTTTTCAGATGTACAACTTAGTGATATCAATTATATTAATAGGTTGTGCAATCTCACCCTTAATCTGTACCAAATTTCCTATCACCACAAACAGAAACTCACTGCTTCCCAAACATTATCTCCCTTCTTCCCCTCCCGCTCTGTAACGACCAATAAACTTTGGCCTCTATGTAGTCTCTATACAATTATAACTCTATATAGTTACTTGTCTTGTCATTTTATATAAGTGATACCATGCAGTGTTTGTTCTTTTGTGATTGGTTTATTTCACTCAGTACATGCCTTCAATATTCATCCATGTCGTAGCATGTATTAAGACTTCATTTTTCTTTCTGGCTGTGAAGTATTCCGTTGCATGTATGTACCGCCTTTTGTTTATCCATTCAGCTATTGATGGACATTTAGGTTGTTTCTACATTTTCGGTCTTGTGAATAGTGCTGCAGTGAACATTGTTGTACATAAGTCTGTTCAGATTGCTTCCCTTAAGTCCCTTTGACGTATACCTAGGAGTGGGATTACTGGGTCATAAGGTAGTTCTATTTTTAATTTTTTGAGATAATATCACAGTTTTCCACAATGACTGTACCATTCTGCAATCCCACCAGCAATGGATAAAGGTTCCAATTTTCCCACATCCTTGCCAACATCATTTGTTATTTTCCTTTTTTTTAAACTTAGCTATCCCAGGGGGAGTGAAGTAGTATTTCATTGTGGTTTTTATTTGCATCTTTCTGATAGCTAATGTTGCTGAGCACCTTTTCATGTGTTCAGTTGTGGTATTTTAAAAGCCTCTCTGGGGTCACAATGAAAATGATATAATAGGGAGTCTTAATATTATGAGAAATGGAACCAAAATCTAAGAAATTAAAATAAAACTTAAGTCACTAATCAAGAACTGCACTGCAAGAAAAAAAGGATGGGAATATTCACCAGCCAGATACTGGGGACCAGCACACCCTAGTCCCTTAACGCATCAAAACAAATGCTTTTTTTTATACACACATATGGTCTAAGAGCCATTCTGAGTATTTCCTTGGTGAGGGGGAGGCAGTTTTTTTCATCACAAGGTAAGACTTTCTGAACTTTCAAAGACAAATTTTCTGCAGTGTTTATCCAGGGAACCATTAAGTATCCATCATTTTGTTGAGACTGATTTTCTTTATTGACTTATCTTATTATGGGAGGACTTAAATCTTCATAATTCTCAGTCATTTTCCTCAGCTTTGAGGAACAGGAAAAGTCCATTCATCTCCTATTTCACAAGCAAAGCTCTTGTTCTATGCAAATTAGTCTCCTGGGCTAAATCTTGTCTACTCTTAAGAATGTCTCCAATTCTTTGAATATTTGAATAGGAGAAAAGAATTCTATTATATCATCCTTAGGGTGAGGAAGGTGGGGAGGAGTGACAGGACCAGCCACCTGTTAAATGGCTCAGGCTGTGCAGCAGTGAGTCTATGAGGTTCTGGTAGATCCTGGTGTATCTTGAAAAAAACACAGCGTGTGAGGGAGCTGATCTATTCTATTCCCCCAAGAGGCAGAACAGTAATGACTTTAACAGGTGTTCAGAAGCTCTTGTCAAAAGGAAAAATAATTAGATGCCGTGGGGTAAAAATGTTAGAACTCATGTACAAATCATCTTGTCTATTTGATGGATGTTATGAGCATGTACTCTTGGAGAAATTGGTTTACTTTCAATTTGATCGTAGAGTTGATCATAGAGTTGCAATGAAACCTGGCATGCTTACTTTTCCTCTCACACACAAGTTTGTATCAGTTGCAAAGAAAACATCTGCACAAATTTACGTTTAATGCTGGCCTTTCTCAGACTCAAAACTAAGTAAATGCATGTAAACTATAACTAAATGTCCTTTATTAATGATTTGGGACCTTGGTGGCATAGTGGTTAACAGCTCAGCTGCTAACCAAAAGGTCAACAATTAGAATCCACCAGCCACTCCTTGGAAACCCTATGGAGAGCTCTACTCTGTCCTATAGAGCCACTATGAGTTGGAATTGACTCAGTGACAATGGGCTTTATTGATGATTTGGTGGAGGGACATACATGAATGTAAAAAATTCCCTTTGATTAATGATATGTCACTTAGACTACATAGAGGACAAGCTGTATGACTCTGTTTTACCATTTGCCTTATTTATTTACAGATAACTCATTTGCTTCTCAAAAGGTTTAAGATGGCTCAACATTTAATGTCAACCCCGTAAATATGACCTGAGGGCTTACTCTATCCAGGCACACTTCTAGAAATTGGGGGTTTGTAACAGTCAGGACAAGTACGCTTCTGCCCCTCAGAGTACCATTTAGACTAGCTTAGCATGGATAATGTAATTTTTCAAGTATAGGCTATTGAGACTAGAACAGTATAGTATTATCCCATTCAAGGAGCTACTAAAATAACTGAGCTCAGGAAAGAAAGACTAATTTTTGTAAAAATTTGCTCGAGGGCACATAATTGAAGTTGCTTTCTTCAACTGACTACTTCAAAGATCTGACCAATTCTTACATATTTTTTCCCCCTTGATCTACAGAAATATGTCAAGCTACTTAGAAGACTCCTGGCAAGTAGTCAGTGAATTTAATAGTTCCATAGTTACAAGATAGGAAGAAAACGCTGGTGGCCTAGTGGTTAAGAGCTACTGCTGCTAACCAGAAGGTCGGCAGTTCAAATCCACCAGGCACTCCTTGAAAACCCTATAGGGCAGTTCTACCCTGTACTATAGGGTCGCTGTGAGTCGGAATCAACTCGACAGCAATGGGTTTGGTTTTGGTTTATAGTATAAGATACTTTCGATTAGTAGGTATCTTATAATTCAACATTTGTAAAACTTCTTAACATCTATTTGTTAAGTGTCTCTTATTTATTCAAAAAGTACACTTATTAGGAACTTAGAATGTCCTGGGCACAATTTGGCTACGAGTTTGGACTAGAGATGAAGGCTAAGAAGATAATTCTCATGGAGATTAAAATTGTGTGTGTGTGTATGTATGTGAGAAATGTGGAGAGAACTGCAGATTAAGAAAATAAATGTAGAATTCAGGTACAACATGATGAAGACAGCATAGAGGAAGAGCAGGTTGCTAGGTACCAGTCCCATTGTCAGGGTCAGGGCAGGCTCACTTCTAGAAGGAAGCCACATCTCACCTGAGAGTGGGAGTGAGTAGAATAGCCAGGCAGAGAGGGGATAGAGGAGGCAAGGAATGTGTTCTAGGCAGAGGAAATTGTATATACAAGATCAGGGACCTCAGGGTGCCTAAATATGTGATCAACTAAGAAAGTAAGAAATGATGTTTCCTATTTTAGTAAAATTCCTGTTCATAGCCAATCAAGTTTTAGGACCATCTGAAAATAATATACATAATGGTGACTTTTAGAACTAGTAGCAGCATTTATTATTTATTATGTGCCAGGTATGTCATATGTATTATTTTATTTAATCCTCACATTAGTCGCATGAGGCAGGTACTGCTATCTTCATCATAGGCAGACTCAGGGTCAGCGAGGTTAGAAAACACACTTAACACTGATAAATTGTGGATCCTGGATCCAGGCAGGGATCTCTCACCCTAAAGCCCATTCTCTTAATCATTGTGTTTAAGTTCATCTGGGCCTGAAAATCAATAAAGCAACTTAAAGCACACAGTTCACTCCCAAGTAACAGTTTATCCTTGAAGAATCTTCATTTTAAAATGCAGAAAATATGTTATTTTTGAATGTGCTTGCCTTTCAGCCTGACAATTCTATTACTTTACAATAAAGATATATTGAGTTAATTTCAAGTACTAAATATAAACACATGAGCAAATAATAGAGAACACTCATGGGCACAATACATCGTTTTCAAGCCTGAGGAAGAATTAGCAAGACTTTAAAAATTAAGTATGATTTATTATTGCTATAACTTACAGGTAAAGAAACACTAATATATTGTCTGAGTTTTTTTTTTTTTTTAGCCTCTGGGAGCTGCAGTTATCTGAAATGAGCCTGATGTTAAAAGTCCACACATGGTGTTATTTTCAAACATTACAGGCAAACCTCGGCTTCTGTGTGTTTGACATCTCAAATCCCCTATAAGTTCCTCACTGTGATCCAGCTTGGTCTGTTTACCAAATCTAAATCTCTGGAAAATTTGTTCCTGCAGAAGATCGAGAGAAGATGATTTATTTTTATGCTGCACATTTGTCATTCACCTCCACCTTCCCTTCCCAGGGTTCCGCCAAGGTTTCCATCATCAGGGCTGACACCTGTGGGGATATCCTTTCTCCTTTTGTTCCCCGCTCACTTTCTTTCTGTCCTTTCTATTAACTCCTTTATCTCTACTCAGAATTCTGGTTTATAGTTTGTCCTTTTTTATGTATGTATCTCTGGCATCTATCTTTCCAATTCTGTCTCCTTTCACCTCATTTTTCCTTTGTCTCCTCTTCCTCTCAATCTTTCACTTTATGCTTCACCTTTGAAAAACAAGGATATATACAGATTTGCAGCCTGGTGTTAACTAATTCCTTGCCTCCTTTCCTTCTGCCTCTTGAACATTCTGGTTAATTTGGTCTGATTCACAACTCTGCCTTTTCTGGAGGAGACTGAAAGATTGCCAAGTGACCCAGAAGATCTGACCAGTGGTGTTTTGTTTTTTAGCACCCCAGGGATGGTATTTAAATTTTATGGAGTGTGAGGTCTTATTTTCAGTTAGATACTATACATCTCCTTTGGCCAGGAAACCTTTGCGGGAGTGTTCACTGATATCTTCAAGCTATGCAATACTAAATGTTCTGTCTTTATTCTTCTTATCTTCATACATCTCAAATAAATGTGCCAATTTAGAGATGTGGTTAATAAAAATGATGCTTATTGGGTTTGTTTTTTTGTTTTTTTTTTTATCCCTCTTACTTTAAAACATAAAAAATGCCCTTCATAAAAATAGTATATGCTCTCTAAGAATGGTAAAAGAGAAAAAAATAAGACAATTTTTTACAGTTCCCAGTGCAGCCATTGCTAATGTATTTTTTTTGGAGGGGCGGGGGTTGCTTATTTTTGTTTTGTTTCAGTTTTTTTTTTTTTTTTAAATTCTGGTTTTGTTTGTATCTTTATGTAATTATAAATATTGTCTATATATAATATTGTATTTTTTTACACTTAGTACAATGGCTTAAGTTATTTCTTCATGTTCTAACAGTCTCTAGAATCGTAATTAAAAAAAGAAAACTTTAATACTGCTTTTTGGAGTGCATATTGCATTTTTTTTTATTATTGCATAATATATTCAATCATTTACCAGTTGTTGGAAGCCTCTCTCCCCCAACTTTTTTTTTTTGTTAAAATACGCACAACAAAACATACGTCAGTTCGACAATTTTTACATGTGCAGTTCAGTGACAAAAGATACATGCTTCCCATTGTGTCACCATTCTCTCTATCTCACCATATTTTTCCACTACCGTTAAAGTTCTCATCTGTGCTTTGGGGTTACTGTTGTCAGTTTGTTCTCATGTAGATAATTCTTTAAAAGGGCGCAATGCTCAAGGCAAACATTCTTTACTAATCGGGCTAAGCTATTGTAGTTTAAAAATGACTTTATGTGATAGTTTTCGTTCAAGGTTTAAAAATTGTTTCCAGGCAATAAATTCTAGAGTTCACCCAGTCTCAATGGATCCAGTAAGTCTGGTTTCCATGAGAATTTGAAGTTTTGTTCCAACTTTTTCCTCCTTTCCATCAGGGTCTGCTATTGGGTCCTTGATCAAAATATTCAGTAATGGTAGCTGGACACCATCCATTTCTTCTGGTCTCATGGTGAAGGACATAGCGTACATGGATATAATAGGTCTACAGTCCATTTCCTTCTCAAGTTCCTGGGTCCTCTTCTTCCTCTGTTGCTACAGGCTAACAGAGGCCAATTGTTATATATCATAGGTCACTGCTAGCAAGCTTTTCTGACCCCAGGCACTTCTTACTGAACTAGGAGGTATGACAGGGACTCTAAAGACATTAGGTCAACTGAGTGGGTAGACCCATGAAACCATGACCCTAAACCTTTGAACTGAGAAAACTAATTCCATTAGTTGTTTAATTGTACCTAAGTAATAATGACAACTGCTTTTTTTTTTGCGGCTTTTTTTAGATTATAAAATTACGTATAGCACTGTATTTACCAATTCACTCCCTCCCTTTTTTTGGGTGTACGGCTTAGTGATATCAGTTATAATAGTTAAGTTGTGTTAAATTTTCCCATCACCGTAGGCAAAAATTCACTACTTCCCCAAAAATGATTCCCTCCTCCCCCTCCCCCCACTCCTGGTAACGGCTAGTAACCATTTATTTCTATATATTTACCTATTCTTGTCATTTCTTTTAAGTTAGACCATGCAATATTTGTCTTTTTGAGATTGACTTATTTTATTCAGCATGGCGTCTTTGAGGTTCATCCATGTTATAGCATGTATCAGTACTTCATTTTTCTTTGAGGCTGAGTAGTATTCCATGACATGTATGTATTACATTCTTTTTATCCATTCAGCTGTTGATGGGCACTCGGGTTTTCTCCACACTTTTGCTATTGTGAATAATGCTGCGGTAAACATCGGTGTACACATGTCTGTTCATGTCACTGTTTTTAGATCTCTAGTATTGGAAGCCCCCTATATTTTAATTTGCGAGACTTCACTGCTCTATACGCTCAACTTGATCAACTTTATTTCATCCTGCAGTGACTTTCCATGTGACCCTCTCTTAGTCATTGCCTTGGGTTTCATGTGAGTGATGGCTAAGGGAGTAGAAGGAATGAGATTCTAAAAACAATCCCAAAGCTTTTTCGAGCTTTCTTCCACCAATCCCTGTTACAATATGGTGCCCAGGAACAAACTGTGAAAAAGCCTGGGATTAACTGATGAAAAATAGTAGAGTAAGGATGCTACCAATATTTCCAGAAATGAAAAATACAGACTGACAACGCATAAAAACCCAAAGAAAAATTATTTGTGTCCCTCTGAAAATGAATAAAGTTGCATTGGTACTAGCAGGTAAGTGTTTTGTACAGATGTTTGTTGAAAGGATAGAGTAGTATAAAATCACTACAGGGAGTCCGATTTCAGTATGTGTGGGTTAAGACTGCAAGTAACAGAAAACAAAATTAAATCAGCATAAACAAATAAATAGTATTGGTCCTGTGATGAACTATTCAGAAAGCGCAGCTTTCAGACTGGCTTAATCCAGGGGCTTTGGCTGGCTGTCTACAGTTTGCTCAGCTGTGCTCTCCTCTGTGTACTGGCTTCATCCTCAGGCTGGCTTCCTTCATGGAGGCAAAATGACTGTAGTTATTTAAAGCTCTTCGGTCCCATTTCACGACTTTCAGAGGAAGCAAAACTTTGCTTTCTTAAGAACGAAAACATTCCTCCCCCCACCCCAAGAGTTCTACACAAAACTTTATTTGCATCTCATTGACCAAATTAGATACAGGTCCTTTCCTGAACTAACCCTTATGCCCATGGCAGTGCCATGTGCTGATTGGCTTCTGTCTGGAGCAGATGTGTTGGGATTAACCTTTAAGTCAGTCAGGTTCATCGATGGAGCTGGAGTAGTGTTAGTCTCCCTTGAGGCATACAGGCAGAATGAGGCAAAAGATGGATGCATGAAAGAGTACTGAGCCATTACTAAGAAAAGAAAGATGGAAAAGGGAGCTATACAAATCTAATTAATAAGGCCTGCCAGTCTCTCAGTTTTACCTAGTTTAGGACTTAATCACTTGAAAAATATTAAAAACTTGAAAAATATTCACATAAAGGGAATAGATAATAAATCCAATATAAAATATAATTATGATGAAAAACTGGTGTTATTTAATTTTGAAGAAGAGATGGTTAGGGGCAATTTTATGGTATAAGGCTCTGGAATCACACTCCCTAGATTCAAGTCTTACCTTTCCCACTTACTAACTCTGTGACCTTGAGCAACTTACTTAATCTCCCTGTGCTTTAGTCTCCTGTCCTGTAAAATGGGGGTCATGAAAATATCTACTGCGTGTGTGGTTTTAAGGGTTAAAGGAGCTAATACATATAAAGATTTTTACAACAGAGCCTAGTTTATAGGAAGCACTTAAAACATTCTTACTCTTCTTTATTTTCATAACACATGTTGGTCAAAATTTCCTCACTAACTATTTTATCAGTTATGTGTACCATACGTTTACAGAAGAGTATTTAAAGACATTAGTAGTTTAATGTCTTCCATGGTCTGATGTAAAATTGTTTCTTCAAAATGTCTAGGAAATACACATTGAAAAATGACATGTACTTTACATCTCTCTCTCTCTCTGTGTGTGTGTGTGTGAGAGAGATAGCCGACATTTGAACAAGGTGCCTTAGCCCCCTTTAAACTTTGCTCATTTTTAATGTGTTTTTTAAAAACAATATATAGTGACTTGTTGTGGTCACTTCACAGAGGTGGGATGGACCCTTGCCCAAAGCGTGATTATGATGTTGAGAATAGTGTTACCAAAATGCATTGAAATGGTATGAAAAGATCTACTGCTCACACAGTGAGGCTTTCTGGGGAGAGCAGGGTAGGCTCCCAAGCAGGTGCAAAAATAGCTTGAAATAGCTGGGAAAGGAGGCTGACTCTGTTTTTATTGTAGTTAGGGATAGGGTTTTCATGTGGTGAGGGTTTTCATGCACGGGCCAGGATTTGTGTGGTTTAAACTTCTCACTGGTGTTAAAGGAGGTAGCACTGAGGCTTTCTTAACAGCTTGCCCCCAGGTGGGGCAGAGGGGTAAGGTGGAGTGATGGAGTGCGGAAGCTGTCAGCAGTCAAATTTAAAAAAAAGGAGTCATACTCTTTACTACAATTGTATAAAACATGGGAGATAGAGAAATAATAATGCAGAAAATAAAAATCTTTGGTAATTCAGAAACATTTATATGGATATTTTCTCTTTGCATTATCCTATTTTTGGATTATTCTTGGTAATTTTAAAATCCTAGACTTAATTCTTTTAGGCATTCTTTATAGGTATGAACTATCTTAAGCCTCACGTTGTGTGTGCAGAACCATTTGGGCTGTTAATCTTCTGGAAAAAAAGCAAATTGTCTTATGGACTTTCCTTTTTTAAATTGCAAGCCGTTTAAGTTTATCCATAGTAATGTTCAACAAATAATATCAATTCCAATGTATTAACCAAATGACCATGTAATTTCTCTTTATGTCACCTTAGTCTGAAGCCAGACTGTCAACATTAGTCAGCTAGATAAAAATCATACTAAAATGATCTGAAGTGTTTGTATTATCTGTATCCCTACTGATTGTCCATCTTAATCCAGAGTTATTAATTGTGTTTCACATTTCTATCTTCATTTTATATACTACTTTCTCCCCTCCCTCCTTTTTTTTTAACAGAAGGCTGGGACCTAACTATAGTCTAACTTTAAGAAATGACTTTATTCTTTGTCATGGAAAAACTTACTCAAAGAATAGAAGTTTGAAGCTTCTTTTGTCTAGCAACCGTAAATGAGTTTTAAAAAGCATCATTCTGTTAATGGCATGAATAAAAAAATATGCGAGGTAAATACTCTTAAGTCTTTGTTTTGCTCACATTATTAAGAGTAAACAAAAACCCAGTGCCGTCAAGTCGATTCCGACTCATAGAGACCATATAGGACAGAGTAGAACTGCCCCATATACTTATTAAGAGTATAGTATATAAATCAGGCCATAAAATACTTAAATCTATAATAACTTTATTTTAAAGTTTAAGAAGGTGAAGACATAAACTCTATATACATATATTCTAGTAATAGTTCGAACGGTCTTGCAACGAGTCATATGCAGCTTATAAATATGGTGCACAGTGAGAATGCTGTCATAAAATTATATCCATCTATTTATTCATTCATTCACAATATAGACATTGAATGCCCGGGACACAATGATGACTGAGGTGTAGTCCTTTGATTCAAAGAACTTTCACTTTAGTGGGGATAGCAGACAATTAAGCAGTCAAACGCAAGGCAGTGTGGTAAATGTCAGGATAGAACAAACCAGAACCATGCTATCAAGTTTCCTGGCGAATGCATCATTCCAATGTGCTCATTTTTCTTTTAGGTATATGACCTTTGGCTTTTCTTTACCTTTTCAAACCTCAGTTTTCTCATCTGTTTTATCATTCTAGTTGTGCTTGATTCATAGATTTTTTCAAGGGGTTGAAAGTTCAATCTTTGGGAATGAGAAAGACCTGTTTGGGGTATAATTTAATTTGATACGCCAATATATCTTTTTCTGAGTTTCATGGAAATGTCTCCCCAGTAGCAACAAATACTGAGAACAAAGGAAAGATAAGACAGAAAATACTTTTCTGGTAATCTGGGATCCCTAACGTTCAATTACTGAAAACTCTCTTCTTTTCCCCCAAAGGAAGGTTTTCCCAAAGAACAGAGAGAGGTTTCGTAATTCAATAGACATAGGATTAATTTAAAGGATTAAATGAAAAAAAATTGTATATTCAAAGTACATAGCACGATGCTTGCCTGTAGTAAGTACTCGGTGAATAGTAGATAGTAGTAGTGCTGGTAGTCTCTGATTTACAGCATATTTGAATTATGACAAATCGCACTTAATGACCCTCCGTTAGCTTTTTGTTTTTGTACATCTTATTGTACTACATATAAGTTGCACCGTATAATTTGCTGATGTTGTCATTCTCAGATGTTCACTTGTAGATATTCAAAGACTGAATTTATAAAGATACTGATGATAAAAGGCAGCAATAATAAAAACTGAAAATAAAGATGCATTCTACTTACGTCAGAACCGACTTATGACTGAGTGATTGGAATGGAATCCCGTCATAAGTCAGAGACTTCTTGTACTCAAAATCATGATCATTGTACAACCAAACATCTTAAAAAGGCCTCGGAAATATTATCTGAAAACTGGTAAGGATGAAAATCAGTTAAATTGTGATTTGGTTATTCCACTCACTCCTTTACTCCTTTACTGTAAATGATCATTTCTTATGCAATAAAGTTCCTATTTCTTATATTTGAAGGCCTCAACAATCTGTCTCTTAACCTCTCTTTTTAAACAGGCACTTTCATGCATTTCATCAGCTATTTCTTGAGCATACCCGTAAAAGGGTAATAGTAATAGCATCAGAGCCTATCTAACTTCAGGCGGAATAATATGAATCAAGATCAGCCCATGTTTGAGTCCACAGTTACTGAGGGGCTTATCTTCCAGCACTATCCCTGACAATGTTCTGTTGTGATCCTTATGTTCCCTTGCCTAATTTTTGAAAGCAGATCACCAGGCCTTTCTTCCTAGTCTGTATATTCCACAGAAACTTGTCTACCATGGGTGACCCTTTTGGTATTTGAAATATCAGTGGCATAGCTTCCAGTATCATAGCAACACACAAGCTACCACAGTACAACAACCTGACAGACAGGTGGTAGATAATAATAATGGAGACTAATATTTATTCAGTTCATATTATGTAACAGACTGTGTAGATCACTTTATATGAATCATCTTATTTAATTCTTACAGAAACCCTATAATTGACTCTTATTATCTTTGATTGCAAATGAGAAACCTGAACCCTATGATGCCGGCCCAAGACATACAACTAGTAAAAGAAAGAGCCTGTGTGGCAAAGAAATAAGTCTGACCTTTTGTCTCCGGTTTCTAAAAGTAATTTGAGCAATCAAGGTGCTCTTTGTCTTTGTAAAACTTCCAGACTACATTACACATACGTAAATTAATTGGGAGTGTCAAATCAATGCTGGAAGCGCTCACTCATCTGTCTATGCCAAGAAATTTAGAAGACAGCTACCTGGCCAACCAACTGGAAGAGATCCATATTTGTGCCCATTCCAAAGAAAAGTGAGCCAACAGAATGCAAAAATTATTAACAATATCATTAATATCACATGCAAGTAAAATTTTGCTAAAGATAATTAAAAAAACCATGGCAGCAGTACAGAGAGCTGCCAGAAATTCAAGCTAGATTCAGAAGAGGATGGGAAACTAGGAATAACATTGCTGATGCCAGATGAATTGTGGCTAAAAGCAGAGAATACCAGAAGGACGTTTACCTGTGTTTTATTGACTTGGAAAAGGCATTTGCCTGTGTGGATCATAATAAATTATGAATAACGTTGTGAAGAACGGGAATTCCAGAACTCTCGATTGTGCTCATGAAGAACCTCTACATAGACCAAGAGTCAGTCATTCGAACAGAACAAGGAAATACTGCTTGGTTTAAAATTAGGACAAGTATGTGTCAGAGTTGTATCTTTTCACCATATTTATTCAATCTGTATGCTAAGCAAATAATCTGAGAAACTGGATTGTATGAAGAAGAATGAAGCATCAAGATTGGAGGGAAACTCATTAATAACCTGCGGTATGCAGGTAATACAACCTTGCTTGCTGAAAGTGAATAGGACTTCAAGCACTTACTGAAGATCAAAGACCACAGGCTTCAGTATGGATCACACCTCAACATAAAACAAAAATCCTCACAACTAGACCAACAAGCAACATCAAGATAAATAAAGAAAATATTGAAGTTGTCAAAGATTTCATTTTACTTGAATCCACAATCAACCTCCATGGATGCAACACTCAAGAAATCGAATGACATACTGCTTTGGGCAAATCTACTGCAAAAGATCTCTTTAAAGTGTTAAAAAGCAAATATGTAGCTTTGAAGACTAAGGTGCACCTGATCCAAGCCATGGTATTTTCAATTGCCTCAGATGCATATGAAAGCTAGGCAATGAATAAGAAGACTGAAGAATTGATGCCTTTTAATTATGGTGTTGGCAAAGAATACTGAATATACTATGGACTCCCAGCAGAACAAACAAATCTCTCTTGGAAGAAGTACAGCCAGAATGTTCCTTAGAAGAGAGGCTGGCAAGACTTTATCTCACAACCTTTGGACATTGTCTTAGTTATCTAGTGCTGCTGTAACAGAAATACCACAAGTAGATGGCTTTAACAAAGGGAAGCTTATTCTCTCACAGTTTAGGAGGCTAGAAGTCTGAATTCAAGGCAACAGCTCCAGGGGAAGCCTTTCTCTCTCTGTTGGCTCTGGGGGAAAGTCCTTGTCATCAATCTTGCCCTGCTGTAGCAGTGTCTCAGCCAGGAACCCCAGTCCAAAGGACGCACTCTGCTCCTGGCTCTGCTTTCTTAGTTATATGAGGTCCGCCTGTCTCTCTGTTTGATTTTTCTCTTTTATATCTCAAAAATCACTGATTTAAGACAAACCCTAATCTTGTAGATTGAGTCCTACCTCATTAACATAACTGCCTTTAATCCTGCCTCATTCACATCATAGAGGTAGGATTTTAGGAAAATCACGTCAGATGACAAAATGGTAGACAATCACACGATACTGGGAATCATAGCCTTGCCAAGTTTACACATATTTTGGGAGGACACCATTCAATCTATAACAGGAGGGATAAGTCCATGGAGAAGGACATCATGCATGGTAGAAGGTCAGCAAAAAAGAGGAAGACCCTCAATCAGATGGGTTGACACAGTGGCTACAACAATGGGCTCAAACACAGCAACAATTGTGAGGAAGGCACAGGACTGGGCAGTTTTTCATTCTGTTTTAATAGGTTCACTATGAGTCAGAACCGACTCCAAGGCACCTAATAATAACAACAACAACTCATCACCTTGGTAATAACTCTCAGGAAGGGAGAGGGCAAAATGAACCCTCTACTTCCCCACCCCCGAAAGGCCTGATGCTTGCCTATGTAGCTTGCCACATGGGCTTTAGTGTATAAAAATGGCTGGCTGAAGTACCTTGTTTTCTCCTCAGCTATAGTGCTAGTAGGACACACATAGCATTAAGCTTACCTAACTGGACCTGTCTGGCCAGGGGGGATCAGTAGAAAGGATACTCCCATTTTGTTCCTCATCCATGATGCCACCTCGATGACATACTGGAAGAGCTCTTTATATCTGCCAGGGCAGCTTCCAGAACTGGGGGGACTGGCTTCTCATATAACTGTCCTATTTAAGTCCCTCATCTATGCAAAATGAGATGTCTGTGGAAGAGTTGTTATCTCAACCCAGGCAGTTTTTGAGCCAGGCGGACTGCTCTCCATGAATAATGTTCTGCCGTATGCTCTCAGCTTCCTTTTTTAAATAACAAGTCTACTTTCCATGTGCTATTGTGTGTTCATGCTCTGATCAGAAGGACATGATGTTCCTGGGGCAATCCATATTAGTTATTAGTTTCCTTTTTCTAATGACCTCCTGGCTATTTAGAAATCGGGGCAACCTGTGAGTGCCATGCAGATTTGATGTGTTGTCTTGCAGCACTGGAATTCTGACCATCACTTTATATTTGTAGTTATTAACCACTACACTCTTCTGGCCTCTCTCAATCTGCCTGGTGAGATTTATTCATCCTTCATGACATTCTTGAAACTTCAAATTCTCTAGGGAACTTTCTCAACTGTCTCAGCTAAAGTTAGCCTTTTCCTCTCATATGTATCCAGAGTTTAAGTTCAAACTTCTATTAGAGTGCCTACCACATTCTGCTTTCTATTGCTGTCCCTCTTGTAAATATCGCCTAAGCGCTATTGTAGACAACCTAAGACTGGGTGTCATGTCATCATTGGCTGTGGTTCTTAGAGGACAGCAGAATGTCCCTTATACTTCAGAGACACTTAATGAATGTTTATGGAGTTGAATTGAATTATGCTGACTGTTAATCTGAGCTCTGGAATTATTTTGTTATCCATATTAAAGTGTCTTTGATGAGTGTGGACTCAGAGCAGAATTTAAAGACGAGTATAGGACTTCCACTTAGTAAGTTCTTGCTTACAAGTGTGACTGATGATTTAATGACCATAGAAGTCTTAATAGTACTGTTCTAGTTACAACAGCCCATGCTTGAAAAATTATATTCTCCTTGTTACACTAGACCACAGTACTGTGTACACAGGCAGAGGCATGCTTGTTCTGACTATCAGGAATCCTCAGTTCCTAGAATAGTGCCTGGATGGAGTAAGTCCTTGTTATGGACTGAATTGTTTGCCTCCAAAATATGTGTTGAAATCCAAACCCCTGTACTTTTGGATGTGATCCTATTTGACCATAGGATTTTCTTTTATTATGTTAATGAGCTTGTATTAGAGTAGGATGGGTCCTAAACTTAATCACTTCTGAGTTATAAAAAGAGCAGAATAGATACAGAGACATACATGAGGGAACAGACACCATGTGAGGTTGGTCTTTAAGCCAAGAATTGCCAAGAAACCAAGGAATGCCTGGGTCTACAGACAGAGAAGGAATCAACACTGCTGAGTCCCTGATTGGGAAATTTAGCCTCCAGAACTGAGAAAATAAATTTCTGTTCTTTGATGCCACCCACTTATGGTATTTGTGTTACAGAAGCTCTAGGTAACTAAGACGGCCTCAGTTCAAATTCACATGGTTGACATTAGCTAATTGATTGATCCACCTTAAATCTTTTGAAAAGCAAATATATAATCAGTAAATAAGTCAAATGATGAATCAAACGAGGATGACTCCAAAGACTCCGTTGCCTAAAACATGCATTATCTGGTAACTTTCTTTTTTTTTCTGTATGGTTAATTCCAAACTCACCTATTAGATTATTTTAATTCCCAAGATATATATTCAGTTTTGTTTCCGTGCTGTTGTCAAATGCAAAAGTAAACCAGAATGGAACAAATTCGTTTATTTGCAGGTTGTAATAAGACTAATGTTATGACTGTAACTTCCTCCTTGCCTGTCTCCTCTATAATCTTTTGTGTACTTTCTGAAGCGGGCCTCTCAGTGTGAATCCTTATCTGAAGCCTACCCTTCACCACCACCTTCCTTTGGAGTGAGCATGGCAGCATCATTTCTAGTTGTGGAACTGACAAAATCCTAAGAGATAACCAGATGCATCAGTCACTTCCCATGATTTATAAAAATAGGTGTTTGAGCGGAACTTTGCCAGGAGCCCAAACTTACAGTGCAAAGGTACAAGAGTAAATGGGTTATTTTAATGTATTCCCTAATGGATACGAGAAGTTCTAATTATAAAGAAAATATGTGCATCGGAACGTACTTTTCTTGGATTTTCAAAATGATTTTCTCTTTGACACAAGTGTAACGTTGTGATTCAAGATTACATTCTCTTGATGGAGCAACCAGTGTTATCTGCTGGCTGGGCAAGGTCTCACCACCTTGTCTCAAGTGAGAATGGGAAGGTAGTGAATAAGAAAAGAATGGAAAGACAGACTTCTGGCCTAAGAATCCCGGATGTTATCTTGACAGTTTTGGGGATGTTCATAAATAAGCACATTTACTTCACAAACACGACTTAGGAAATAAGCTCATTTGAAGCCCTAGGAAATATGAAGTAGCAAAGGGATTCCTCTCCTTGCCTTTCTAATTTGACGTGCTTCTCTGGCGGGTGGCCACGTACTGCTGGGAGCACATTCTCTTTGAAACTGCCTTGTGGGAGCTTGAGATTTTTCATTTATCACCTGAACGTCGTCACAGGAGCAATAAGAAGTGAAAAAAGAGTCCCTTCCAAGTCACTGCAAGCTCCCCAGGAGTCACCGATAACAAATGGGGAACAACGGCACTACAGAAAGGATTTCTTTAAAAGGCAAACACCCCAAGAGTCATTAAAAGTTTCCATCTTCAAGTTCTGTCATAAAGTGATTTTTTTTTTCAAAACATTTGTCAACTGCCCACATTCTTATCAGATGTGTTATTTGCATTTCATTTTATAATGCTTAGAAAAGCCGTTTCTTTTGGTAAATGCTCTGCAAACAAGAAGCTACTTCCCAAGCCAGAGAATATATGATGAAATGGTGCCCTCATTTAAGATTTTAAGACTTAACTGTTTAATTAAGATGGCCGACGTAGCCTCTGTGAGCTGGAGCTGCTGGATTCAGATCTTCTAGATTTCCTGATAATATTTTTAATCTTATTGAACTAATTTGTGATTTATTTTTCTTTCTTTTCTTTTTTTGTGCTCACAGAGCACTCATACCTCAAGGCACATTACTGACACAAAATGGCTCTACAAAAATGATTCTGAACATTAACCTATGCCCTATCATTCTTCTAATATGAACCTTAAAAAATCCAGTTATTATTTCTTCTTCTTCAGATTTTTGATGTTGTGTTGCCTTTAACAGAGAAACGTCCCACAGTTTTTGGCCTGCAGAACCCTCCACCCCCACTCCACCCTCTCCACATCCCCCACCCCATGGAGTCTGCTGACTCTATCATCTTTCTACGGTGCTGAATGCATATAGCTTCTGAAACACTTTGGAATGAAAGGTGCTATGAAGTTGTAAAGTGTTTTTATCACAGAGCTCTGCCAATATGTCTCGATCCTGACGGGCAACACCTCTGCTATTTCAGTGTTGTGACGGGAACACAGCTGGTACTGAGAAGGCACCACACTCAGACAAGCATGCGAGATAGCATTTGTCCCCGTTGGTGAACCCCAAGCTTTAGAGTGTATTCCAGGTTAGACAACTGTGAGCAATAAATGGAAGAAGGTTAGTGCCTTACTACTCAACATGTGGTTCATGGACCAGAGCGTTGACATCAACTGGGAACTTGTTAAAAACACAGAATTGCAGACCCTGCCTCAGACTTTCGGAATCAGAACCTGCATTTTAACAAGATCTTCAGGTGACTTGTATAAATATCAAAATCCAAGAAGGACTGATGTAGTGGACAGCTGTCATTTTCTGTGTGTCCTACATTCTTTCTTCTGGTAACCATGTCTCCCACCCTTTCTTAAAGAATTGCTCATTTCTTCCTCCAATTATGTGATTCTGGTGAGGCTGTCAATCACAGGACTCTGAATTTTGCCTACAGAGGTGGACATATAATTCAGATTTGGGCATTTAAACCACAGTGATTGGTTCAGGGATGGACACAGGGGTCTCAAGCTGGGCTAGTCAGGGTCCTACCCTGTGTGTTTTCACACTGAAGTTGGAGAGAGGTCTTTTCCCTCTGGAGCCGTCAATCTTGAAATAGGTAAACTTGGAATTTTCAATTGCTATTTCTCAATGAAGTGGAGAATACATGTATACCACAGGTGAGAAAGAAACTAACATCCAAAGAGAAGCAGAGACAAGAAGTAGAGATGGAAAGAGTCCTGGTATTTTCTGGGACCTGGACTCTACTTGTGATTTGGTTCTACGAGCTCACGAAATGTCCTTTGTGCTTAGCCTCGTTTGCTTTGGTTTCTGCCCCTTGCAAAAGATTCAAAGATCCTCCATGACAGAGACAGACATGAGAGAAGGAGGATTTTCTGTAGGAGGACTAAGCTTACAAGTTCAAACAGTAACTTTGTTGTTGTGTGCCGTTGAGTTGATTTCAACTCATAGCAACCCTATAGGACAGAGTAAAACTGCCTCAGAGAGCTTCCAAGGAGCATCTGGTGGATTCCAACTGCCGACCGTTTGGTTAGTAGCCTGAGCTCTTAACCACTTTGCCAACAGGGCTCCAAACAGTAGCTTTTAACACAAGGCGAATACTGTCATCTAGCATTTTACTCGCCCAAACTTATATATAAGACTAAAAAAAAAAAAAATTTCTTGTAGAATTATCTGGAATTCTCTGTCATTTTTGAAAGTTCTAAATTAAAGAATGAATATAAAACACTTAGTATGGGAATTGATACATAGCAAATGTTCAATAAATGCCATCTACTATCCTTGTTTTTATTATTATTACTGCCTCACCTGGCCACTTTGATGGGCCATACTCCCTCTAGGCCAGGAATCTGCATGCTACTTTACTCTTTTCAGTTTCCATAATGGGCTTGAGTTCTATGATGCAAATCTCACTAGTTTTGCTTGTGGACCTCATTTTCTCTTTAGTGAGAAGCTTAACAAAATACACTAAGGCTGGAACAGGAACTCTGGTGGGTGGAAGTGTGAGTATAAACTTTTTTCAACTACAGAAAGCAGAAAGAGGCAGAATTCTCAATGCAATGAATTTTTTTTCCCAGTTGGACACTATCTCAACTCCTAATGGAAGTCATCATCAAGAGTTGCAACTCCACTTGGACGTTCCTCTTCTAGGTCAACATCTGAGAAGAAGTTCCTGGCAGACACAGCTCTCCTCTGTAGTGCTTACAGGATAGCTTACAATGACTGCTCTGTTGGTGTCCTTAGCCCTGGGAACATTCTCAAATATTCTTTGATTGTCTCAGTAAGTGGACACATCAGGGTATTTTTCCAGAATGTCATTCACAAAGGAGTCTTCTTTGATTGAGAGGTTGTCAAGTTTTAAGAGGAAACAGCTCCTCTGAGGAAGTTGTTCAAAGCTGTTTAGTCTTGCCTTCAGCAAATAAGCTTATGTGATACTATATTTCTGACTGTCACTTTAATCCCTTTCTACCAGTTCTTTGAGGTGGGCACAAACATAGTGACACTTTGGTCTTAAGGTAGCCCTCTTCCTACCAATGGTGCCATCACAGGCTGCTGTAGGGTACACTTTATCACTGCTTTCAGTCAAAGTCTGAATTCAGATATTTGAACACTTGGCAATAGTCCCAAATGCCTCTTTACATGTTCCTCTGTAATGCAACAGTAAAAAATAAAATTGGTAGTTTTGTAAAAAAGAAATTAGGTTAAAGTTTGATGCTTATTTTATGCTTCATTTCCCTTTGTCATAGAATAAAAATTGATTTTAAGATAATTACCCTAAAAAAAGTAGGAAAACATCTTCTGAATCAATAAAGACTATTAAAATGTACTCAGAATTATTTATTTATTTTTATTTTCTTTTTTTGTCCTCCCCTTTTTTTTTAAATTGTACTTTAGATGAAGGTTTACAGAACAAACTAGCTTCTCATTAAACAATTAGTACACATATTGTTTTGTGACATTGGTTACCAAAACTGTGACATGTCAACACTCTCCCTTCTTGACCTTGTGTCCCCCATTACTAGCTTTCCTGTTCCCTCCTGCCTTCTAGTCCTTGCCTCTGGGCTGATGTGTCACTTTAGCTTCCTTTTGTTTTATGGGTCTGTCTAAACTTTGGCTGAAGGGTGAACCTCAGGAGTGACTTCATTACTGAGCTAAAAGGGTGTCCAGGGGTCATACCCTCGGGATTCCTCCAGTCTCTGTCAGGCCAGTAAGCCTGGTTGTTTCTTGCGAGTTAGAATTTTGTCCTACGTTTTTCTCCAGCTCTATCTGGGACCCTCTATTGTGATCCCTCTCAGAGCATTCGGTGGTGGTAGCCAGGTACCATCTAGCTGTGCTGGACTCAGTCTGGTGGAGGCTGTGGTCATTGTGGTCCATTAGTCCTTTGAGCTAATCTTTCCCTTGTGTCTTTGGTTTTCTTCATTCTCCCTTGCTCCAGACAGGGTGAGACCAGTGGAGTATCCTAGATGGCTGCTCACAAGCTTTTAAGATCCCAGACATTAGTCACCAAAGTAGAATGTAGAACATTTTCTTTATAAGCTATATTATGCCAATTGAGCTAGATGTTCACTGAGGCCATGGTCCCCACAGCCCTCAGTCCAGTAATTTGGTCCCTCAGGGAGTTTGGATGTGTCTATGGAGCATCTATAACCTTGCCTTGGACATGTTGTGCTGGCTTCCCCAGTACTGTGTATTGTCTTACCTTTCACCAAAGTTACCACTTATCCATTGTCTATTTAATGTTTTTCCATTCGTTCCCCTCCCTTCCCTCATAACCATTAAAGATTGTTTCTTTTTGGGTGTAAACCTTTTCATGAGTTTTTGTAGTAGTGGTCTCATACAATATTTGTCCTTTTTTGATTGACTTATTTAGCTCAGCATAATGCCTTCTAGATTCATCCATGTTGTGAGATGGTTCACAGGTTTATCATTGTTCTTTACAGTAGTATAGTACTCCATTGTGTGATGTACCATAGTTTGTTTAACCATTCATCTGTTGATGGGCATCTAGTTTGTTTCCATCTTTTTGCTATTTTGAACAGTGCTGCAATGAACATGGGTATGCGTATGTCTATTTGTGTGATGGCTCTTATTTCTCTGGGGTATATTCCTAGGAGTGGAATTGCTGGATCATATGGTATTTCTATTTCTAGCTTTCTAAGGAAGCACCATATCATTTTCCAAAATGGTAGTACCATTTTGCATTCCCGTCAGCGGTGCATAAGAGTTCCAATCTCCCTGCAGCCTCTCCTATATTTGTTATTTTCTGATTCTTGCCAGTAATGCTGGGGTGAGATGGTATCTCACTGAGGTTTTGATTTGCATTTCTCTAATGGCTAGTGATCAAGAGCATTTCCTCATGTGTCTATTAGCCACTTTAATGTCTTCTCTGGTGAAATGTCTCTTCATTTCCTTTGCTTACTTTTTAATTGGATTATTTGTCTTTTTGTTGTAGAGGTGTTGGATTTTCCTGTTGATTTTGGAGATTAGAACTTTGTCAGATTTGCCATAGCCATATTTATTTATTTTTATTTTTAGGTTCCATTGAGTCAGTTCTGACTCACAGTGACCTTATCTGTACAACAGAATGAAATACTGCCTGGTCCTGCACCTTCCTCACAATCCTTGCTATATTTGTGCCCATTATTGCAGACACTGTGTCAATCCATCTTGTTGAGGGTCTTCACCTTTTTCACTAAGCCTCTACTTTACCAAGCATGATGTCCTTCTCCAGGGACTGGTCCCTCCTGATAACATGTCAAAAGTATGTAAAATGAAATCTCACCATCCTTGCTTCTAAAGAGCATTCTGGCTGTACTTTTTCCAAGACAGATTAATCTGTTCTTTTGGCAGTCTGTGATATAGTCAATATTCTTTGCCAACACTGTAATTCAAAGGTATCCATGATCCTTCTTCAGTTTCCCTTGTTCATTGCCCAGCTTTCACATGTATCTGAAGTGACTGAAAATTCCATGGCTTAGGTGAGTCACATCTCGGTCCTCAAAGTGACATCTTTGATTTTTTAAACTTTAAAGAAGCCTTTTGCAGCAGATTTGCCCAAAGCAATACGTCATTTGATTTCTTGACTACTGCCTCCATGGGTGTTGATTGTGGAGCCAAGTGAAATAAAATTCTTCACAATTTCAGTATTTTTTCTGTTTATCATGATGTTGCTTATTGATCTAGTTGTGAGGATTTTTGTTTTCTTTATGTTGAGGTATAATCCATACTGAAGGCTATAGTCTTTGATCTTCCTCAGTAAGTTCTTCAAGTTCTCTTCTCCTTCAGCAAGCAAGGTTGTGATGAGACTGCATATGACATGTTGTTAACGAGACTTCTTCTAATCCTGATGCTGCGTTCTTCTTCCTATAGTCCAGCTTCTCAGATTATTTACTCAGCATACAGTTTGAATAATTATGGTGAAAGGATGCAACCCTGACTTACACCTTTCCTGACTTAAACCACATATTATCCCCTTTTCTGTTGGAACGATTGCCTCTTGGTCTAAGTACAGGTTCCTCAAGAACAAAATTAAGTGTTCTGGAATTCCCATTCTTCACAATGTTATCCATAATTTTCCATTAACTTTGCATAGTCAATAAAATCAGGTATTCTGTGTTTTCAGCCAAGATCTATCTGACTTCAGCAACAGTATCCCTTGATCCTGTCCTCTTCTGAATTCAGCTTGAATTTCTGGCAGTTCCCTGTTGATATACTCCTGCAACCATTTTTGAATTATCTTCAGCAAAACTTTACTTGTTTGTGATATTAATAACATCATTTGATATTTTCTGTATTCTGTTGAATCACCTTTCTTTGGAATGGGCACAGATATGGATCTCTTCCAGTAAGTTGGCCAGGTAGCTGTCTTCCCAATTTCTTGGCATAGATGCACGAGTGCTTCCAGCATTACATCCCTTTGTTGGAACACCTCAATTGGTAATCCATCAATTCCTGGACATTTGTTTTTCACCAATGACTTCGGTGCAGCTTGGACTCCTTCCTTCAATATCATCGGTTCTTGATCATATGCTACCTCCTGAAAAGATTAAAGTCGGCCAATTCGTTTTGGTACAATGACTGTGGGTATTCCTTCCATCTTCTTTTGATGCTTCCTGTGTTGTTAAATATTTTGCCCATAGAATCCTGCAATATTGCAATTTGAGGCTTGAATTTTTTTCTTTAGCTCTTTCAGCTTGAGAAAGGTCAAGAGTGTTCTTCCCTTTTGGTTTTCTAACTCCAGGTCTTTGCACATTTCATTATAATGCTTTACTTTGTCTTCTCCAGCTCCCCTTTGAAATCTTCTGTTCAGCTCTTATACTTCATCATTTCTTTCATTCTCTTTAGGTACTCTATGTTCAAGAACAAGTTTAAGAGTCTTTACTGTCACCCAGTGTAGTCTTTTCTTTCTTTCCTGTCTTTTTAATGGCCTTTCTCTTTCTTCAGGTATGATGTCCTTGATGTCATCCCACAACTTGTCTGGTCTTTGGTCGTTACTGGTCAATGCATCAAATCTATTTTTGAGATGGTCTCTAAACTTGGTGGATATAATCAAGGTCTTATTTTGGTTCTAGTGGACTTGTTTTAATTTTCTTTAGCTTCAACTTGAACTTGCATATGAGCAGTTGATGGGGTGTTCCACAGTTGGCCTCTGGCCTTGTTCTAACTGATGATACTGAGCTTTTTCAACAAATGTAGTTGGTTTATTTCCCACGTATCCCATCCAGCAAGGCCCATGTGACTAGTTGCTGTTTATGTTGTTGAAAAATTGTATTTGCAATTAAATTCTATCATGCAATCTCTGGTGTCATTTCCGTCACCAAGGCCGTATGTTCCACCTACTGACCCTTCTTTGTTTCCAACTTTCTCATTTTAATCATCAGTAATTATCAATGCACCTTGATTGCATGTTTTATCAATTTCAGACTGCAGAAGTTGGTTAATATCTTCAACCTGTTCATCTTTGGCATTAGTGGTTGGTGTGTAAATCTGAATAATATTTGTATTAACTGGTCTTCCTTGTAGGCGTACGGATATTATCCTATCACCGACAGTGCTGTACTTTGGAATAGATCTTGAAATGTTCATTTTGACGATGAATGGGACACCATTTCTCTTTATTTTGTTATTCCAGGCATAGTAGACTATATAATTGTCTGATTCAAAATGACCAATACCAGTCCATTTCAGCTCACTTAATGCCTAAGATTTCAATCTTTATACGTTCCATTTCATTTTTGATGACTTTCAGTTTTCCTAGATTCATACTTTGTACATTGCACATTCAGTTATTAATGGATGTTTGCAGCTGTTTCTTCTCATTTTGATTCGTGCCATATCAGCAAATGAAGGTCCCTAAAGCTTTACTCCGCCCACATCATTAAGGAGGCAGCTCTCATCCAGTGTCTTCCGACCTGCAGGGCTCCTTTTCTGGCACTATATCAGACAATGTTCCTCTGCTCTTCATAAGGTTTTCACCAGTCAGTTTTTTAAAAACGTAGGTCACCAGGTATTTCTTCCTAGTCCATCTGGAAGCTCCATTGAAACTTGTCCACCATGGGTGACTCTGATCGTATTTGAAATACTGGTGGCATTGCTTCTACCATCACAGCAACACACAAGTTACCACAGCAGGACAAACTGACAGATGAGTGGTGTTTTATTATTAGGTGTATTTAATCACATGACTGGTAGCCTCTGTATGGTGATGACAATTGCCTTTTTCATTTCACAAACATTTGTGGGCTGACTATTTGTTATGAGACCCAGGATTATAGGTGATACAAAGTTGACTAAGACTTGAATCTTGCTTCCAGAAGTTTAAAAATCTGGTGTATTTTGATGTCCGAGAATGCCAGATCAGAGAAAGCTTGCTTTAATATTTACCTACTGCTACAATGCTGAACTAGCAATATAATAGACATTAATAATGACTTTTAGATAATACTTGTCAACGTTACTGATTTCTCTCCTATCATTATCATTCTGAGGCTCTATTAGTTACATATTTTTATTTATATGCATTTATTTTCAACTGTAAGTACAACTTGGGAATTGTAAAATTCAGGAGAAAGCCATTTTCTCTACAGGAATTCTGCATGGTAGACAATTTGTATCCAGTATCTGGATGAGATATATGTTAACTCATTATTAGCCATAATGGATGTAGACAGAGCATGATATTGTGCAATATTTCTCAAAATTTTTTTCATAATTGTCCTCCTAAGTAGATAAATTAAATGAAATTAAAATTCTCCTCAGTTTAATTAGAATTATTAAATATTAAGGAATGAGATGCTGGGAACTTTGGAGGGTCATTTACTATTTTAATATCCAAGTATTTTTTACTTTAGAGAACTAATTTTCACTTTTTGGGGGTAATATTGCCCTTATTGAAAATGTATAGTGTAGTGGAAAGAGGAAGTCTTTTAGCATCAAACAGAGTTGGTAGGTGGTCTTGGATAAACAACTTAAACTTTTTGATCCTCAGTTTTCTCATCTGTGAGACAGGAATAATAATAATACCTATCTTGCAGTAATGTTGTGAGGATTAGTCAATGTCAGTAAGGTAGCTGGTATTTCCATATGTGGTAGCAATTATTACCAATTTTAATTAGCTCGATTATCATTCTCTGACCATGTCAGATTACAGTGGATGCTAGTATTTACCTACCATATTTTTAAGCAAAAACTTGTGCCTTCCATGATTGTTTGCCAATCTCTCTTTCTTCCATGAGGTATTTTCATAAGTGCCTCTATGCTAATTATTTTACATGTTGCTGTAAAAGACATTAGCATAATGCACTTAAAAAAGTACCTCTCTGGGGGAAGGAGCAGTTGGCGAAAAATGTAGAGGGTACACATTATTTGTGCAAAAATACAGTAATACCTACATGGTGGTGTGGTAATCAATAGTTCTGTAGACCAGTATTTCTCAAACTTGGTTATATCTTAGAATCATCTGAGAAGTTATTAAATATTCCCAAGCTTAGGCATTACTAGCATGAAATAAATTGCAATCTTGGGGGTTGAACATACACATCAGTATTTTTTGAAGCTCTCTGGTGATTCCAGTGTGAAGACAAATTTGATGATAACTGTTTCAGACACTCAGTCTAAAGTCTGAAAGTAGCTGTAGCTACTCACTTCAGTGACATTTTACCTGATATAAAAGTAAAATATCATAGAGTAGTTGTTTTGAATTATTCTGGCACTGAATGAGTTGCTATTAGATAAGTGCCCTTTTTTAAAAATATGTGCTAAGAATTCTTTCATTGTGATAAAATATATAACATTTGCCATTTTAAACATAGATAAATGCCTTTTAAAAAACAAAGGTTTCTTTTAATTATGTATGACTTCAAGGCAGGTAATTCTTTTCTTCATTGTTAATGTTTCAAAAAACTACGAGTAAGCCAGCCCACAGGGGCCACAGCCTTGTGGCATGTGGTATTTCTCTTTGTGAAGGGAAAGGCATATTTTCCAACTTGAGGCATACCAGAGCCTAGACAACATGTCACAGTTGAGAAGTAGGCTTATGATATACTTTTCATTTCATTGAGAAACATGTCACATGTGACAAAAAGACTGTGCTTAACTAACTAACTGGTATTGACCAGGTGAAGGGAGTTTTTCCATCTTAGTAAGAGTCAAAGTAAATGCTCCATTTTGCATGTCATATGCAAGATGTGAAACTATTTTTGGTGCTCCATGATTTGGTTTCTAGAGTTTCAGTAAGAGATTCTAATTTCTAACTGAAGTAATAATCTAATTTCATCAGGGAGTTGATGATCTGTCAACAGAGGAATGTCTGGAGGGCCTATTACAGCATGGAGCTCTATGATGAGGTACGTGACAGACCAAAATGTCTGTGAGGACACTCTGCATGGTCTTCATTACTGATGAAATATTTGTCCATAGAAGGGAGAAAGAGTTTTAAACTAAGGCCTTCAAAAATAATTGGACAGAATAAGGTATAATTTCAGCAATATATGAATATTCAAAAGATGAAAGATATATTTTTGATGGGTAGCATATTGGACAAACTATTGCCCATAATGGTATTTCATCACTGAACAATGGTTAGATGTCCTGAGACATTGTGTGGTACATGTCACCACCTAGTTTTGACTTTTTTGACTAAATTTATAGATTGCTTAAGTGTTAGATCTGGAAGGAACATCTTTGGAACCAAGCAGCAACTGAGAATTGATCAACAGTAGGTATTGGCCCAGGGAAGAGAATGGTAGAAATTATTTTCTGTCTAGATTTATCACAGTTCCTTTTTTTTTTTCTTTATCACTGTCTTCCCAGATAGCAACTCAGTTCTTAAAAATGAGTCAGTTAAAGTTTCTGGTATTAATAACAAAGGCACGACTTGAAAACCTAATCCAAAAATCTTTATTAATAATGATGAAAAGTAGTTTGAATAAAAGGGAAATATTCCCAGTACTTGAAAAGATGCAGTTTCAGGAAATTAAAAATTATATGGTTTCAGTGTATGGACAACAGGAAGTTTAGATATAGGTTAATTTTCTGACTAGATTAACTCATTCTGATAAACTATTTTAGATGTAAATTTTCTGTCTGGGTTTAGGGGCAAACATTGAATATGGAAAAATTAAACATCTATTATGCTCTCCTTTAAAAAAAATAATGTATTGAGGTAAAATTCATGTAACAGAATAAATGATTTTAAACAATTCAGTGGCATTTAGTACATTCACAATGTATTATTCTTCCTTAATTTATTTTTTCTCTATACTTTTGGAAATTAAATCTTTATTTTAACTTATATTTCTAATATTTACTTCCAATTTTATACTTTGTTAAATTATTTACTTCTTATAATTTTTTTAACCAATAATTTTTGGACTGTAATGCTAATTATTTTATTACTTCTCTTGTTGGTTGGATAGTTAAAGGACATGCCATTTGACATTGATTGAGCATCTGCAATTTCTGGGCACTTGTATAACCAAAACCAAACCAAACCCAGTGCCATAGAGTCAATTCTGACTCATAGCAACCCTATAGGACAGAGTAGAACTGTCGCATAGAGTTTCTAAGGAGCGCCTGACGGATTCGAACTGCTGACCCTTTTGTTAGCAGCCGTAGCACTTAACCACTATGCCGCCAGGGTTTCCACTTTATATATTCCATTAATTGCTAATTCTTTTGAAAGATCTTTCCATGTATGAAAGTCTTTATTATTTTCCATGAACAGCCATTCATTTTCTTTTGTGGATGAATTTTCTTGAAACAGTAGGGTAGAAACTATATAGTTACCAGAGAAATCAATTAACATTAATTACAGAATTTGTCACATACAGGAGCTCAAGCAGCTTGTGCCATTTTATTGCGTGTGAGAAAAAGATGTTGGAATGGAAAACAACTGGAGTTTAATCTAGGAATAAAGTTTTCTCATCATTTGAAGAAAAAATGCACCATGTCCATTCCATTATAATCTGATTTTCAGTTTAGCTAAAAGTAATATTTTACCAAGGTAATATAAAATCTTTAATTACTTATAATCAAAATAAAGTATTAACAGGCTAATTATTGAATTAGATTTTTTTCTTTTTTTACTGAACTTTAGATGAAGGCTTACAGAACAAACTAGTTTCTAATCAAACAATTAGTACACATATTGTTGTGTGACATTGGTTAACAACCCCATGACATGTCTGTTGGTTTGTCGTACTATGGGGGCTTGTGTGTTGTTGTGATGCTGGGAGCTATGCCCGGAGTATTCAAATAGCAGCAGGGTCACCCAAGGCAGACAGGTTTCAGCTGAACTTCCAGACTAAGACAGACTCAGAAGAAGGATCTGGCTGTCTACTTCTGAAAAGAATTAGACTGTGAATATCTGCAGAACATTATCTGATTTAGTGCTGGAAGATAAGCCCCTCAGATTGGAAGGCACGCCAAAGATGACTGGGGAAGAGCTGCCTTCTCAAAGTAGAGTCGACCTTAATGACATGGGTGGAGTCAAGTGTTTGGGGCCTTCATTTGCTGATGCGGCATGACTCAAAATGAGAAGAAAGAGCTGCAAACATCCATTAATAATCAGAACCTGGGATATATGAAGTATGGATCTGGGAAAATTGGAAATCATCAAAGATGATATGGAATGCATGAAGTTTGATATCCTAGGCATTAGTAAGCTGAAATGGACTGGTATTGGTCATTTTGACTTAGACAATCATATGGCCTCCCATGCGGGGAACAACTTGAAGAAGAATGGCGTTGTGTTCATTGTCCAAAAGAACATTTCAAGATGTTTCCTGAAATACAATGTTGTCAGTAATAGGATAATATCCATGTGCCTACAAGGAAGATCAATTAATATGACTATTATTTAAATTTATGCACCAACCACTAAGGCCAATGATGAAGAAATTGAAGGTTTTTACCAACTTCTGCAGTCTGAAATTGATCGAACACGCAATCAGGATGCACTGATAATTACTGGAGATTGGAACGCGAAAGTTGGAAACAAAGAAGAAGGATTGGTAGTTGGAAAATATGGCCTTGGTGATAGAAATGATGCCGGAGAGTGCATTATCGAATTTTGCAAGACCAACGACTTCATCATTGCAAATACCATTTTTCACCAACATAAATGGTGACTGTACACGTGGACCTCGCCAGATGGAATACACAGGAATCAAATTGACTACATCTGTGGAAAGAGACTACAGAAAAGCTCAATATCATCGGTCAGAACAAGGTCAGGGGCTGACTGAGGATCAGACCATCAATTACTCATATGCGAGTTCAAGGTGAAACCGAAGAAAATTAGAATAAGTACATGAGAGACAAGGGATGACCTCGAGTATATCCCACCTGAATTGAGGCACCATCTAAAGAATAGATTTGAAGCAATGAACACTAATGACCGAAGACCAGACAAGTTGTGGAATGACATCAAGGACATCATACATGAACAAAGCAAGAAGTCATTAAAAAGACAGGTGAGAAAGAAAAGACCTAAAATGGATGTCAGAAAGGACTCTGAAACTTGCTCTTGAATGTCGAGTAGCTTAAGAAAAAGGAAAAAATGATGAAGTAAAGAGCTGAACAGAAGCTTTCAAAGGCTGGCTCAAGAAGGCAAAGTAAAATATTATGATGAAATGTGCAAAGACCTGGGGATAGAAAACTGAAAGGGAAGAACACGCTCAGCATCTCTCAAGCTGAAAGAACTGAAGAAAAGATTCAAGCCTCAAGTTGCAATCCTGAAGGATTCTACCAGGAAAATATTAAACGATAGAGGGAGCATCAAAAGAAGATGGAAGGGATACACAGAGTCACTGTACCAAAAAGAATTGGTGGAGGTTCAACCATTTCAGGACATAACATATGATCAGGAACTGATGGTACTGAAGGAAGAAGTCCAAGGTGCACTGAAGGCATTGGCAAAAAACAAGGCTCTGGAAATTGACGGAATACCAGTTGAGATGTTTCAACAAAAGAATGCAGTGTTGGAAGTTCTCACACATCTCTTCCTGGCCAACCGGCTGGAAGAGATCCATGTTTATGCCTATTTCCAAAAAGGTGATCCAATCAAATATGGAAATTATCAAACAGTGTCATTAATATCACATGCAGGTAAAATTTTGCTGAAGATCATTCAGAAACGGCTGCAGCAGTATATTGACCGGGAACTGTGAGAAACTCAAGCCAGATTTAGAAGAGGATGTGGAACCAGGGATATCATTGCTGATGTCAGATGGATCCTGGCTGAAAGTAGAGAATACCAGAAAGATGTTTACCTGTGTTTTATTGACTACGTTAAGGCATTCGACCGTGTGGATCATAACAAATTATGGATAACATTGCAGAGAACTGGAATTCTGGAACACTTAATTGTGCTCATGAAGAATCTGTACATGGATCAAGAGGCAGTCATTCGAACAAAAGAAGGGGATACTGCATGGTTTAAAGTCAGGAAAGGTGTGTGTCAGGGTTGTATCCTTTCACTGTACTTATTCAATCTGTATGCTGAGCAAATAATCCAAGAAGCTGGACCATATGAAGAAGAATGGGGCATCAGGATTGGAGGAAGACTTATTAACAACTTGCGTTATGCAGATGACACAACCTTGCTTGCTGAAAGTGAAGAGGACTTGAAGCACTTACTGATGAAGATCAAAGACCACAGCCTTTAATACGAATTACACCTCAACATAAAGAAAACAAAAATCCTCGCAAATGGACCAATAAGCAACATCATTAAAAATGGAGAAGAGACTGAGGTTGTCAAGGATTTCATTTTACTTGTGTCCACAATCGACACCCATGGAAGCAGCAGTCAAGAAATCAAAAGACGTATTACATTGGGCAAATCTGCTGCAAAAGACATCTTTAAAGTGTTGAAAAGCAAAGATGTTACCTTGAGGACTAAGGCGTGCCTGACCCAAGCCATGGTGTTTAAAATCACATCATATGCATGCGAAAGCTGGGCAATGAATAAGGAAAGCTGAAGAAGAAGTGATGCCTTTGAACTGTGGTGTTGGTGAAGAATATTGAATATACCATGGACTGCCAAAAGAATGAAGAAATCTGTCTTTGAAAAAGTACAACCGGAAATCTCCTTAGAAGCAAGGATGGTGAGACTATGTCTCACATACTTTGGAGATGTTGTCAGGAGGGATCAGTCCCTGGAGAAGGACATCATACTTGGTAAAATACAGCGTCAGCAAAAAAGAGAAAGACCCTCAGTGAGGTGGATTGACATGGCTGCTGCAACAATGGGCTCAGGCTTTGAATTTTTTGTTGATTCCACATGTTCTGTTGTGCATGACTCAAAATCAGCTTGACGGCACCTAACAACAACGACAATGTTCAGTTACCGAAAACTCTCCCTCAAGCAGCGTTTTCCTGAAGAACAGGATGAGGGCTCCCAGTGTTTCAATAAATAGGGTTAATGTAAAGAAGCAATGATAACAGATGCAGTTCTACTCTGTCCTATAGGGTCGCTATGAGTCGGAACTGACTCGACGGCAATGGGCAATAGGTATATGAAAACATGTACGTTTTAAATCCAGTTAGTTCTCTATATTTTAAAAAATTTAACTATATCAAGGGTCTTTGTCTCCTATGCTTGAAGGATGATAGTTTCTGACTGATCCCTTCCTGTCCATTAACACCTCGAAATACAAAAAAAGCAAAATAATAACAACAATGACATGCCTGATGAAAGAAAGGAATCTAGAAGGCGGTAAGGATCAATGAAAAGGGTATTTAGGATTACTTAGGGACAAAATTGGTTTCCATTTTGAGTTTTAGATAGAGAACATAAGTTCCAAAATTCTTCTTTCATTCAGTCGATCAAATTTGATCTTATCTTTGATAGGAGGTGGTATTGTTAGAGCTGTGAATAATGCTTCATTTTCCTAAGGTTTACTTGGAAGTAAGAAGATCTTAACAAGAATCAACTCTGTAGCAGAAAGAAGAAGGTGGTGTGGAGATGTCACCAGCATGAATTAGGATGAAGGACTCACCTAAGTCAGAAGCAAGGGGGCTTTGTTGAGATATGAGACCTTATTCAATGCAATTAATATTTTTAGGCACACAGTAGAATCTCATCAACAGAGATGCACTTGCTGAGCCTATTTTAACGAAATGGTGCTTCTTTTCTTGAGTTTGTAGGTAGGTAAAGCAAGACACCTAGTAACTGTCAATCAGTTCAAACCAGCTGAGGTCAGGCACGAAGCAACATTTAAAGCCATTTTAAAATGTAAAGACAAAATAACTTCTAATGTAGAGAATACATCTCAGGAAAAAAAAGATGAAAACAAAAATCACATTTGATCCCTCTCCACCTCAGGGCTAAACACTATTAATGTATTATTGTATAGTCTTGCCATTTTCTTCCCTTCTGTGTCTGAGCCCATGTTCATGCATGTGTGTATTTTATTTACAAAATGGGATCAACTCTATAAAATTGTTTTGGAGCATGCTTTTCCTATTTAGAAATGTATTATAAATATTTGTTACATCAATAGACCTGCCTACAATTAATGGCAATGTGTATCTTTCATAAAATAGGGTTTTTACTTAAACAATTCCCTGTTGTTGGACATTTGAGTCATATATTCTCTGGAAGACTTGTCTATTTCCTTGCCTTAAAGCAAGATTTCTCAACCTCCAAAAACCCAGTGCCATCGACAACCTCAGCACTATTGAATTTTGGGCTGGATAATTCTTTGTTGTGGAGGGCTGTCCTGTGCATTGTAGGATGTTTAGTGGCATCCCTGGCCTCTACCCACTAGATGCCACTTTTACTCCATAGTTGTAACAGCCAAAAATGTCTCTAGAGGTTGACAAATGTCCTCTTCCGGGGCGGGGGGGGGGGGGAGCGGCAAATTGCCCTTACTTGAGAACCACTGATCTAAAGAAAGAATGAAAAGAGGCATTAAAAGACATACCGGTGGTATGGAAAAAACGTGAGGTTTCGAGGCAGCCAGAATTAACTTTAAATCTTAGCTCTGCCATGTAGTAGCTGTGTATACTTGGTCAAGGAAATGGCAAAACTAAGATCTGGAACCATATTTGGTGGAATCTGAGGGTCATTAATGATAGTATACCTCATCCTCATGTATCTCTGTGATGGCTAAATTGTGTGTCAACTTGGCTGGGCCATGATCCTCAGTGGTTTGGCAGTTATAAAGTAGTTTGGCAGCTTTTTAATAACATAATCACCTCCATAATAAGATCTGACATAGTGTGACCACCTCCATGATGAGATCTTGTTGTGAGCAACCAATCAGTTGAAAGGGGGTTTCCTTGGGGGTGTGACCTGCACCCAATATAGGTGGACTTTCTGTCAAGCCTTGCTGACTTTCACTTGCTCTGGTTCTCGCAGCTGGCTCCTGTTCATCTGACCTCTGGCTTTTGGGACTTGAGCTAGCAGCTTACCTGCTGTCTTCCCTGCTGACCTTGGAATTCGTTGGCTTCCACAGCCTGTGAAACAGGGGCCTACTATCTGACCTTCTGATCTTGGATTTGCCAGCAACTGCAGCTACTTGAGTCAGGAGAAGCCTCCAGTCTGACGCACAAACTTGGGACTTTCCAGCCTCTACAACTACACAAGCCATTTCCTTTATACAAATCTCTCTCTATGTATGTTTATACACTGCACTAGTTTTTCTTTTCTAGAGAATCCAGCCTAAGACAATCTCCTTTACTGGACTATTATGGTTCTGAATACTCCCAAGGAGTAGAGTAAATTCTCTGGATTGCTATATTATGTCTCCCCACGTCTTCTAAAATATTACCTCTCTGGCATGTAGGTAATACACTAAATTTTATGAGCCATTAATCACTCAGAAAATTGTTTGACCAGAAGGAAATAGATTGGGTATAGGAACTGGGTGACTATATGAACAGGTGACATACATTAGGGTCTCTTGGGTTGTAAACATAATACTGATTCTGGCTAGCCTAAGCAGATGGAGAGAATCTGGGACAGTTCTTCCCAAATTGAAGGGAGTTCAAAAAGAAATATGTGGGAAAAGTAGAGGGCAGAACAGCTTGTGGGCCCTAGTCAACTGGAGTGTGTGGCTATTCTTCATAGATCATTGCCATTAACGTGATTTACCTCAAAGTCTCTGTGCATCTCAGTTCAGAATTTTTAAACTCTAATGAGAGTGCTGATTGGTACAGTTTGGGTTAGAGCTCTATTTCTGGAACAATCAACTATTACCAGTGAGCCGGGCTCACAAAAAGACATTACCTTTTGCAGCGTATGCTTATGTTTGTGGCTATTCTCAAGGAGGGAGAGAACTTTGTGCTGAGGAATTATTCCTTGAAGTATCCACCACAGAGCAACAAGAGAGAAAAGTTGCCTCTAATGTTGGGGGCCTGGTTATAAGAGAGGTGAGTAAAGAGTGCCCACATAATTCACTGACTTTCTGTTTGTCTTTGAGATTCAGATTCAGTAGACTTTCCAGTAGACCGTAAGCTCCCTGTCATGGATTGAATTATGTCCCCCCAAAAATGTGTGTAGTGATTTGGCTGGGCTATGATTCCCAATATTGTGTGGTTGTCCTCCATTTTGTGATTGTAATTTTATGTTGAAGAGGTTTAGGGTGAGATTGTAATACTCTTACTAAGGTCACTTCCCTGATCCAATATAAAGGGAGTTTCCCTGGGGTGTGGCGTGCACCACCTTTTATCTCTCGAGAGATAAAAAAGGAAAGGAAAGCAAGCAGAGAGTGGGGACCTCATACCACCAAGACAGCAGCACCAGGAGCAGAGTGTGTCCTTCGGACCTGTGGTCCCTGCACCTGAGAAGGTCCTCTGCCGGGGGAAGATTGATGACAGGGAATCTTCCTCCAGAGCCGACACAGAGAGACACCTCTGGAGCTGAATTTGGACTTGGAACCTACTAGGTTGTGAGAATAAATTTGTCTTTGTTGAAGCCATCCACTTGTGATATTTCTGTTATAGCAGCGCTAGGTGACTGAGACACTCCGTTAAGTTAGGGACCTTGTTGTCCTTCTTAACACCTGTTTGGAGGCACCACGTATAGTTATTGACACTGGGTCAACACATATTTGTGGAAAGGTCAACATCATCTCTTTTGCAAAACTTTCAGTTACCTTTCCTATGAGCTCATAACATTGTGTTCACTTTCACAGCTTTAGTCAAACTCACTGTCTTAAAATTGCCTGTTTTATTTTCTGTTGCCCCCCCCGCCCCGTAGACCATGAGCTTCTAGAGGGTAGAGGGCCAGGGCTATGACTATTCATCTTTATCCTGAAGACCTACCTCCAGAACTGCGCCTGTCAAAAAGCAGGATCTCATTACATGTAGGTTGTTTGAAATGTGTCAGATGTCTATATTTGTGAACTATGACACTAATCCAGTGGTTCTCAATATATGAGCTTCATAGGATGAGAATAAGTGAACTAAAGGATGCCATGGTCAGCTCTGAGCATAAACCTATGAAGTGTATCAATACAGGATTCACACTCAATTCTTAGGAGATGCATAGCCTGTACCCTTCATCACTTTCGTCCCTTCAGCTTGCTTTCTATTTTCTCTTTCCAATATAAAGATAAAACACTAGTAGGACATCATGCTTGGTAAAGTAGAGGGTCAGAGAAAAGAAGACTCTCAGTGAAATGGATTGACGCAGTGGCTGCAACAGTGGGCTCAAGCATGACAATCATTCTAAGGATGGCGCAGGACCAAGCAGTGTTTCGTTCTGTTGTGCACAGGGTTGCTCTGAATTGGAACCGATTCGACGACAGCACCTAACAATAGTGTTTTAAAGACACAGGCCTTGAAGTAATCTTGGGGATTGATTACAAGGCTTTGTTAATATTATTGTTGCCATAATCAATATTAACACGGACTTCTATACTTTTGGGAAATTTTGTTCTTGGGAAGTGGTGTAAAACAGTCCTACTCAATCACAGTGTTGTTACATATGTTAGGAGTGAGGTATGCCATATTTGTTGCCATATATCATTGAGGTACTGCAACTTGCAAATAATTTGCATTTAAAACTATATTTGGAACAGCCTCTAAGTTATCTCTGTGATAACATCACCCTCACTGTTTCTATGCTGATATGGCTTTTAGAGGGGACGAAATTCAAAAAACCAAACCCACTGCTGTCAAGTCAATTCTGACTCATAGCAACCCTAACCCACTGAAAACCCTATCCCTTTCAAAACCCAATTATTTTCCACTTTGAATTGTTTGTTGATACCATGTGTTTTCATTAATGGAAGCATGCAAGCATGCTGAATCATTGAGTGCTGTTGAATTTTTGATAGGTAATATAGATTTTTTTTTCTTGCCCTCTCCCACAAGCCTACCCTTAGAGAACAGAGGGATATATGTTGTCCCACTAATTATATACCATGATCACCCTAGAGTCCATTGGTACATATGTGTACCAAATTCTCTTGGTTTCAAACAGAGTAGAACTGCTTCATAGGGTTTCCAAGGTTGTGAATCTTTTCAGCAGCAGACTGCCACATCTTTCTCCCATGAAGCCACTGGTGGGTTTGAACTACTGGCCTATTGACTAACAGCCGAGTGCTTAACCACTGTGCCACCAGAGCTCCCCTAGAAGGGGTGAAGTGCAGTAAATCTAGTGTTAGAAGTTCTGCTTGGGAATATGTATTACACTGGAGACTCACAAGTTGAGAATCACTGTTTAGGGTGCAGCTTTTATAAAATGTCCCCTCAACTTAGGTACTTCCTTTTCTTTCAGGCCCTAAATACAGGAGCCTGATCACTTCAACTGATTTACACTGAGTAGTAAACATTTCTTGGCAAGAATAAGGTGAGAGGTGCTGTGGTTACCTCCATTATTTCCTTTGAGAATCTGTGTGATTACACAGCTCTCTCTTTTCTCATTGCCCCTCATAGTAACAATAGCACATACTCAAGTCTTCCTTTTGAATATAATAATGGCAATGGACATTATATACTTTCTACTATGGCAATTGCATGTGCACTGAGTAGATGCAATCCAAGATTTACTTACCCATAGATGGTTTTACTGGTACCTTACTTGGCCATGATGTCTTTGTTCGAATCTTTGTTAAATTTGTATTTCTCACTGAAACTCAACTCTTCGTGAGTGATCAAGAAGTCTGTTTTCCTAGTCCTAATTTTTATTATTTCAATTTCTTCTCCCTTTTCTTTCTGTCCTTCTCATTATCATGCTTTCTACTGCAGACTAGAAACTTGACTCTTTTTTGTGCTTTAAAATCAGAGTAATTTAATCCTTGTATCGTAACCCTCATAGCCACATCCCGTGGTGGTATTTTTATAGCACCTGTACTAGTTTTCTAGGGCTGCCATAACAAACTACCCCAAAATCCGTGGCTTAAAACAACAGAAACTTATTACCTCAGAGCTCTGGAGGCTAGAAGCCTGAATTCAATGTTGACAGGACCATTTTCTCCCTGAAGCCTTGTCTCTTGTCTCTCCATACTTCTGGTAGTCTCAGGCATCCTTTGGCTTGTGGCAGCATAACTCCAGTCTCTGCTTCTCTCTTCACATGAGCATTGTCCCACTGTATCTGTCAGGCTCTGTGTCTCTTCTCCTCTCTTTGTAAGGGCAACACTCTTATTGGATTAGAAGCTACACTACTCCATTTTAATCTCATGCTAACTTATCTGATAATATCTTTGAAGGCTCTGTTTCCAAAAGGCTAGGTTCCTGGAGCTAAGGAGTTCAACACCTTTTTGGGGGACATAATTCAATCCATAACAGTCCCTATTTAAGCAACTGAATCAAGGCTGTGAAAAGTGGAGTGAGGTTTCACACTCAATTCTGAGGTATCCACACCCTGTACCCTTCATCATATTCATCTCTTCAGCTTGCCTTCTACTTTCTCTTTCCAATATAATGATAAAACACTAGGAGTCCTCCTGTAAGGAGAGAGTTCTAAGGTGTAAAATGTTACTATTTCTTCTTCAGTAAGCATAAGAATAAAAAGTAAGTATTCTACAACAGGGAGTCCCTGGGTAGTGCAAATTGCCAATGTGCTTGGCTGCTAGTTGAAAGCTTGGAGGTTGCAATATACCCAGAGCCACCTCAGAAAAAAAGCCTAGCAATCTATTTCTGAATAATCAGTCACTGAAAAACCTATCCCTTTCAAAACCCAGTTATTTTCTGCTTTGAATTTTTTGTTGATTCCACGTTTCATTAATGGAAGCATATTGAATCATTGAATGTCATTGGATTTTTAATAGGTAATATAGATTTTTTTTCTTGCCCCTTCCCACAGTTAGAGACCAGAGGGATGTATGTTGTCCCACTAATTATACACCAGGGTCACCCTAGAGTCCACTGGTATATATGTGTACCAAATAAAAATTTTCGAAATTTCTAGTTTTCTTACCAAAAATGCATACACCTCATACAATGCCCTGTAGAAACAGTAATTTGCAGCAGACACTCATTTTTTTGTTTGTTTTAAATAGTCATAAAGGCCTCTGCCTTGTGGCAGCATGAACTATCAATGGGAAAGCAGGTTCCCAAGAAACCTGAAAGGCAGAAAATGTTGGTAGAAAATTATTTATCCCAACAGTCATGACAGTTCTACTCTGACATATGTGGGGTCACCCTGATTTGGAGTCAACTCTACAGCAGCTGGTTTTGTTTTGGTTTATCGTGCAATAGATTGATAAATTTTTTTTACAAAGGGTCAGATAGTAAATATTTTAGACTTTTCGGTCATGTAATCTCTATTGCAACTATTCAACGCTGCTGTTGTATCGTGAAAGTAGCCACAGGTAATATGTAAACAAATGAGCATGGCTGTGTTCCAATAAAACCTTATTTATGAAAATTGGAATTGGAATATCATATAATTTTCACTTGTCATGAACTATTATTCTTCTTATGATTTTTTCCCCCAATCATTTAAAGATGTAAAAGCCATTCTTTGTTTGTGGGCTGTATAAAAACAGGCTGTGAGCTAGATTTGGAGCCCTCATGGTGCAATGGTTAAGTGCTCAGGTGCTAACTGAAAGGGCAGCAGTTTGAACATATCCAGTGGCTCCTTGGAAGAAAAATGTGCCCATCTGCTTCCATACAGATTACAACCTAGGAAACCCTATTGGGCCATTCTACTCTGTCTTTATAGGATTGCTATGATTTGGAATTGACATAACAGCAACAGTTTTTTTTTTTTTTTTTTTTGAGACATACTAAAAAATTATTTGTTGTGTATGTGAAATTCAAATTTAAATGGGTATCCTGTATTATATCTGCTAACCTAGCTGGTTTTGGTCTGCACACCATAGTTTGCAAACCTCTATTCTACAATCATTCAGTTCTTGCAAAACATTTCTCTGGTTGCAGTTGGTGGGGGGTAGGGGTGTAAGTGGGGGTGGGAAGGAAGTTAAACCTACACATGGTTTACCCATCTAGTTTTTAAATAGTAATATAATAATCAGCTCTAATGGGATTTCCAGGTGTGGAACAATAATATCAAAATATTTAGAAACCAGTTTGTTTCCAAAAAAAGACATAACATTGAAGCCTAGATTTAGTCCGAAGATGCATAAAGCCAGGGTGAAAAGGACCTAGAGATTTAACTATATGTATGGTGTTGTTTTTTTTTTATGGTGTAATGGATAGCTTTTGTTCCCTGTGGTTTTGTAACTGTCACCCAAGTGATTGGTTGGGATTGTACACATAAGATAATTGTGGGTCACCGAGAGGATTGGTCAATTTACCTTAAAAGGCAGCCAATTCCAGAGCAGAAAGAGGATCACACCACCACCAAGGAAGAACTGCCAGAAGTGGAGAGTGAATCCTTTGGACTTGTGAGCCCTGTGCTGAGAAGCTCCTGGAACCAGGAGACAGAGAGAGAGAGAGATCAAAAAGTGGTGACAGGAAAATGATGGCAGGAGACAGCCTGGTGGGCTTCCCAGCCCTCAGAGTGAGAAAGCTGAGTGACTTTGGATGGGGGACTTCCATGGAGTAGAGTGCCCCAGGCAGCTATAGGCAGAGCTAAAAGAATTTTGTAATACTTGCCTGAGCAGGGCAGAGGCTGGGGGCCAAAGAGGTATGCCTGTGAGCATGACTGGGAAGAGGCTGTCTTGAAAGAACTGTATCCTGAGTGTTCCTGAAACTGAATTGTAATCTGTTACTTCCATGATAGACCCCATAATTGTGAGTAGTGTCCGTGAGTTCTGTGTGACCATTGCAATGAATTATCAAACCCAGCAGAAAAGTAGAGAGTACCATGGAAGAAGGTTGGTGTCAGAATTGGTAAAGATGACGGAGAGAGGAGGAGTGTCTGACCTCTGCCTCACAGGAATCAGCCTTGGGCTATTGATCTTGATTCTCCTTCTCTCTTGTGAAGTTAGAGGAGGTCAGACACCATTTTACAATATGATAAAGAGTATTCATTTCAAGGAATAATGAGCAATACTGTAGTGAGCTTTCCTAGTACTAGTTAAGATCAATTAATGAAATATTGGTAATAAAACATTTGTGCTAATGAGTTTGCAATTATTTAATATTCATTCATTCAGTGAATATTTATTGAGTATATACTGTTTGTTAGGCATAACCTAGTGAGTATGTACTGTTTGTTAGGCATAGCCTAGTAGCTGGCTATATAGTAGTAAACAAAGTGGGCAGAAACATTTGCCCTTGTTGTAGGTCCTGTTCAGTTGGTTCTGACTCATGGTGACCCTATGGACAGCAGAAGAAACCACTGCCAGATCCTGCACCATCCTGACAATTGTTGTTATGCTTGAGCCCATTGTTGCAGCTACTACCTTTGCCCTTAGGGAGTTCTTATTCTAGTCAAGGGAGAAAAGCAAACAAAACCCAAATAAATAGGTAAAAAATTTATAGAGAAAAATGAGGAGACCTGATGTCACAAAGGTTAAGAGCTCAGTTGCTAACTAAAAGGTCAACAGTTAGAATCTACCAGCTGCTTCTTGGAAACTCTGTAGGAAAGTTCTACTCTGTCCTATAAGGTCACTATGAGTCAGAATTGACTCGACAACAACAGGTAGTGGATGTAGAGAAAAGTGAAGCAAAGAAGGGAATAAGTACGGTTGGACAAAAGTTACCGTTCCACTAGGGGACTCTCTGAGAAGGTTACAGTGATCCTAAGACCCTGAGAAAGGGAGTGAGGCAGTCATGTGGCTACCTGGGTGAAGAGCATCCCAGGCAAGGGAAGGGCTAGCTCCAAGGCTCTGATGTTTGAGGAACAACAACGAGGCCAGCATGACTCAAGTCAAGTGAACAATGAGCAGAATAGTAGGATATGATTTAGAGGTGACAGGGTGGAAGAGAGAGGGCATGATATGAAGATTAGGTAGGACCTTATAGGGTTGGCTTTTAGTTTGCTGAAATAAGGCACTATTTTAGGGTTTTGAATAGAGGGATGACATGCTTTTACTTAATTACTTATGTTTTATTTAATGCTTCTGAATGCTGTGTTCATAATAGGTAGTGGCACAAGACCACTTAGGAGGTTACTAAGTAATTCAGGTAAGAGGTGATGGTGCCTTGGACCAAAGTGGTTGCAGTGGAGACAATTGGAGTCAGATTTTGGGCAATATGGTAGAATTGAAAGGATTCACTGATGAATTAGATGTCAGGCATGAGAGAACGAGGAGTCAGGGATGACTCCCAGATTTTTTTGGCCTAAGCAGCTGGGAGGATGGAGCTGCTATTTACTAAGAAGGGGAAGGCTGTGGGAGGAGAAGATTTGGAAGAGAAGATCAGAAGTTTGTTGTAGGACAAGATAAGTGTGAAACGTCTGCTAGGCCTTTAAATGGAGACATCAAATAGGCAGCTGGATATATGAGTCTGGAGTTCAGAGGGGCTGTCTGGGCTCTAGAGATAAATTTTGGAATCATCAGTGTATGAATGGTGTTTGAAGCCAAGTAACTAGATGAGATCATCAAGGGAGTGAGTGTAGCTAGAGGAAAAATGATATTCAAAGAGCCATTTCTTATGTGAGTCAGTAGAAATGGCTTGATAACTTCCGTATTATCATATCAAAATTATAATTAATATTAGACATATTCAAAATGTGAAAACATTCAGAAGCATCTTTCTGTAAATGAAATGAAAATGTTAAAAAAAAAAAAAAAAAAAGCTGTTTATTTTCCCAATATGAACATTTAAACTACAGGTGTAGGATTTGACCAATCCACTTTTTGATTCTTTGCATAGCCCAGGTTGTTGCTAGGTGCCTTTGAGTTGGTCCTGACTCATAGTGACCCTATATACCACAGAATGAAACGTTGCCAGGTCCTGCACCACCCTGACAATCACTGGTATATTTGAACCCATTTTTGCAGCCACTGTGTCAATCCATCTTGCCAAGGATCTTCTCTTTTTCTCTGACGCTCTACTCTACACCAAGCATGATGTCCCTCTCCAGGCATTGGTCCCTCCTGATAACATCTCCAAAGTACCTGAGTCAAAGTCTCACTATCTTTGCTTCTAAAGAACATTCTGGTTGTACTTCCTCCAAGACAGAGATTTGTTCATTCTTCTGGAAGTCTATGGTATAAAAAACATTCAGTATTTTTTGCTAAATCATGATTCAAAGGCATTAATTCTACTTCAGTCTTCCTTATTCATTGTCCAACTTTCACATGTTTATGAGGTGATTGAAAATACCCTGGCTTGAGTCAGGCTCACCTTAGTTCTCAGAGTGACATCTTTGCTTTTTAACACTTTAAAGAGATCTTTTGCAGCAGATTTGCCCAATGCAACAAGTCGTTTAATTTCTGGACTGCTGCTTCCATGGGTGTTGATTGTGGATCCAAGCAAAATGAAATCCTTGATAATTTCAATCTTTTCTCTGTTTATCATGATGTTACTTATTGGTCCATTTGTGGAGATTTTTGTTTTCTTTATGTTGAGATGTAACCCATACTGAAGGCTGTAGTAACCCATACTTGAAGCAGTAAGTGCTTCAAGTCCTCTTTACTTTCATCAAGCAAGGTTCTGACATCTGCATAATGCAGGTTGTTAATGAGTCTTCCTCTAATCCTGATGCCGAGTTGTTTCTCATATAGTCCAGCTTCTTGGATTATTTGCTCATCAAATACATGTGTGTGTGCATATGTATATATGTATGTAAGTGTGTATATATATATATATATATACACACACACATTTTTTACAAGCAAAAAATCCACTTTGTAATGAGACTTTTTTCTCTTCTGGTCATCAAAGTAATTAAAGTCTGTTGGCATTTGATATAAAATTGGCCAAGGAATTCTTCATCAAATAGGAGTTGGAATTAGGCCCTGTTATGGATTGAATTATGTCTCCCAGGAGAATATGCTGAAGTCCTAATTCCTGGTAACTTGTGAATATGATGTTCTTTGGAAATCAAGTCTTTGAAGATGTTATCAGTTCAGTTAGCATGAAGTCATACTAGAGGAGGATGAGTCCTAATCCAGTACAAGTGGTGTCCTTATAAAAGAGGAGAAGAGACACAGACAGACACAGAGGGAGAATGGTCACGTGAAGAGGGAAGTAGAGGTTGGGGTTATGCTGCCACAAGCTAAAGAACTCCTGGTGCCACCAGAAACTGGAAAAGATAAGGTAAGACCTTCTCCTAGAGTCTTCAGAAAGATCATGGCTCTGTTGACACCCTGAATTGGATTTCTAGCCTCCAGAACTATGAGAGAATAAATTTTTGTTGTTGTAAGTCCTTCAGCCTGTGGTACTTTGGATGGCAGCCCTAGGAAGCTAATACAGACCTCAATTCTATCTTCAAATGTGAAAGTTGTCATTGACATTTTATTTGTGATTTAAATGGCTTGTTGGGTTATTTTTTATTGTCCTTTAGATGAAGGCTTACAGAACAAACTACCTTCTAATTAAACAATTAATACACATAAAGTTTTGTGACATTGGCTGCCAACCCCATGACGTGTCAACATTCTCCCCTTCTTGATCTTGGCTTCCCCATTATCAGCTTTCTTGTCCCCTCCTGCCTTCCCATCCTTGCCCCGGCCTGGTGTGCCCAGTTAGCCTTGTTTTGTTTTGTGAGCCTTCCTAATCTTTGGCTGAAGGGTGAACCTCAGGAGTGACTTCAGTACTGTGTTAAAAGAGTGCCTGAGGGCCACACCCTTGGGGTTTCTCCAGTCTTATCAGGCCAGTAAGTCTGATCTTTTCTTTTTTTGGGAAGTAGAATTTTGTTCTACATTTTTCTCTAGCTCTGTCTGGGACCCTCTATTGTGATCCCTGTCAGAGCAGTTGGTGGTGGTAGCCGGGCATCATCTAGTAGTGCTGGACTCAGCCTGGTGGATACTGTGGTAGTTGTAGTTCATTAATCCTTTGGATGAATCTTTCCTTTGGGTCTTTGGTTTTCTTCATTCTCCCTTGCTCTAGATGGGTGAGACCACTGGAATACCTTAAATGGCCGCTCAGGAGCTTTTGGACCTCTAGACGTTACTCATCAAAGTAGGATGTAGAACACTTTCTTTATAAACTATGTTATGCCAATTGAGCTAGATGTTCCCTGGGACCATGGTCCCAGCCCTCAGCTCAGTAATTTGGTCCCTCAGGGAGTTTGGATGTGTCTGTGGAGTTTCCATGACCTTGCCTTGGTAAAGTCATGCTGACTTCTTGTTGGGTTATCTTTAACCTGGGAGCCCCAGGCTCTGAATGTCTGGCCATCACTGATGAGTGGGCATTCTGTCTCCTGAACAACTGCTCACTCTCAATGTGATGAGGCTGCCTGATCCTGGGTTTCCTGGCCTTTGCCAATTAGAATTAATACAACTTGGCTGACCATAAGAAGGAGCCAATAGTGGCCTTCTCTCTGGGATACCCAAGGCTACGTGAGAGGCATCTGTCCAATCTGCTGCCATTGTACCCCCTTGGAAGCAGGTGATAGAAACGATGTGTCCATCTTTAGGAGAGGCAAGGAATAGCTTGGCTTTCTTGAGGCCTCACAACTGTTGGGAACTTTCTTCCTACCTTATTTTACTGACAACAGACACTGAGCCCCGCCTGGAGAGTGTGAATCTACAATTGTCTTATCTTCCCTTTGGCTGGAGCCGTGGTGGTGCAGCGGTTAAGAGTTCTGCTGACAACCAAAAGGTCGGCAGTTCGAATCCACCAGCTGCTCCTTAGAAGCCCTATGGGGCAGTTCTACTCTGTTCTATGGGGTTACTATGAGTCAGAATCGATTTGACGGCAATGGGTTTAGTGTTGGATTTTCTCTTTGGCTGGAGAGCTTTCTCTTTCTTTCCCGCTAGGGTTCAGAAGAATGGAAGGTGATTTACCTATACTCTTTAGTTCTGTGTAAAGGCCCCTTATCAAAGTCTCTTATAAAACTCCATTTATCTAGAGGAGAAAGTACCCATTGTGCCTCTACTAGAGTCCCTGGGTAGTGCAAAGGGTTAAGGCACTTGGCCATTAACTGCAAGGTTGTCTGTTCAAGTTTACCCAGATGCTTCAGGAAAAATGCATGACGATTTACTTCTGAAAACTCAACCAGTGAAAACCCAGTGGAGCACAGTTCTACTCTGACACACATGGGGTGTCCATGAGTAGGAATCTACTTGATGGCAACTTGTTTTTGTTTGTTTGTTTATTCACCATGAGTGACCCTGCTGGTATTTGAAATACCAACGGTATAGCTTCCAGCATCATAGCAACACACAAGCCACCAAAGTATGACAAATTGGAATAAAAAATTAAGTTTTCTGAAAATATAGCTTTTACTAATGGGTAGACGCTACTCCTAGAAAGGAAAAGATCTAAGGGTATTTCCATTTCTGACTCTGTGGTTAAGATGACAATTCTGCCTGAAGGCTTGGAAATTTAAGTAAACATCTGAAACTAAATTTATCAGTTTTACTTAATTAACTGGATGTGGTTCTATTACTCTTCTATTAACATCTTTGTATGTATTTTTTGACTGTTGTATCTTAATTTACCTACTAATAATTTATAGCAAATGAAGGTATTTTGAAGTGAAGATTCAGTAAAGAAGCTGACCAATTGGGCTGTCTCCTTTAAGAGGGGTGGAAGTTGTGTGAGAACCACTGTAATAAGAGTAGGAAAATTCTTTGTTTTTCTACCACTGATAATTGAAAACTAGACCCTTAAGAGCTTGGTATATATATCCTTCTTTTTTAAATATATATTTTATTTATTTTTGGTAGCAATACACACAACCAAACACACATCTGTTCAGAATTTCTCCATGAAGAGTTCAGTGACATTGGTTATATTACATTGTATCACCATTCTCACTTTCTCTACCCATATTGTTTCATCACCGTTAATTTAGGCTTTCTGCCCCTTAAAGTTCTCACCTGTACTTTATTTTAATTGTTGTCAGTTTAAGATTATATAGATAATTCTTTATAAGAGCATAATGCTTGAGGCAAACATTCTTTATTAATTGGTCTAAACTTTGCTTAGTTTAATGATGACTTCATGGGATAGTTTTGGTTCAAAGTTTAAAGATGATTTCTGGGCATTAGATTTGGTGGTTTCCCCAGTCTCAATGGATTCAGTAAATCTGGTTTCCATATGAATTTGAAGTTCTGTTCCATGCTTTTCCTCCTTTGGATCAGGGTCTATCTGTTGGGTCCTTGATCAAATCGTTCAATAATTGTAGCTGAGCACCATCCATTTCTCCTGGTCTCATAGCAGTAGAAGCGATAGTTTATGGAGGCAATTAAACCTGCAGTCTGTTTCCTTCTCTGATTCTCGGATCTCATTCCTCCACGATTCCAGGCAAATAGAGACCAATTGTATCTTGAGTGTCCACTCCCAAGATTTTAAGACACCAGGCACTACTCACTGAACTAGGAGGTAGAACAGAAACTCTAAAAACAATGTTAGGCCAACTGACTGGATAGATACACAAGGCTATAACCCTAAACCTTTGGACCAAGAAAACTAATTCCATGAAGCAAATAGTTGTACCTCAGTACAACTGTTTTTTTTTTTTTTGGCTGCTATTGTAGTCGTAATATTATATAAAACATTTTATTTGTCATTTTGCTCTCCCCCCCCATTTTTTGTTCCTGGTGTACAGCTTAATGGTAACAGCTACATTAGTCTGGTTGTACAATTATTATCCTTAGTCAATGCCAATATTCCCATCACCATAGACAAAAATTCATTACTTCCTGTTGAGCGATTTCCCTTTTTCTCCTTGGTAACCACAAGTAACCATTGGTCTCTATATAATTACCTATTCTTGTCATTTCATATAAGTGAGACCATATAACATTTGTCCTTTTGTGATTGACTTATTTTACTCAGCATAATGTCTTCAAGGCTCATTCATATTGTAGCATGTATCAGGACTTCATTTTTCTTTAAGACTGACTAGTATTCGATTGTATATATGTACCACATTTTGTTTATCCATTCATTCATTGATAGGCACTTGGGTTGTTTCCACCTTTTTGCTATTGTGAATAACGCTGCAGCGAGTATTGGCATACATATGTCGGTTTGTGTCATTGCTTTTAAGTTCCTAGGGTATACACCTGGAAGTGGAATTGCTGAGTCATATAGAAATTCTATTTTTAAGTTTTTGAGGAATTGCCATACTGTTTTCCACAACAGTTGTACCATTTTACATTGCCACCAGCAGTGAATAGGATCCCAATCTCCCCATATCCTCACCAACATTTGTTGGTTTCTTTTTTTTTAATCTTCGCCATTTTAGCAGGGATGAGGTGGTGTCTCATTGTAGTGTTGATTTGCATCTCCTCTAAAGGAGCCCTGGTGGCACAGTGGGTAAAGTGATGGACTGCTAAACAAAAGGTTGGCAATTCAAAGCTACCAGGGGTTCTTTGGGAGAAATATGTGGCAGTTTGCTTCCATAAATATTTTTAGTCTTGGAAATCCTATGTGGTCGCTATGAGTCAGAATTTTCTTGATGTCAGTGGGTTTTTAAGGGGGACTTCGTGGAACAGTGGTTAAGTGGTTGGCTGCTAACCAAAAGATTGGTAGTTTGACTCCACCAGCCACTCCTTGGAAATCCTATAGGGCAGTTCTACTCTGTCCTGTAGGGTTGGTATGAGTTGACGTCAACTCAACGGCAATGGGTTTGGTTTTAGAATGGCTAATGACAATGAGCATCTTTTCAAGTGTTTGTTGGCTGCTCGAATATCCCCTTTGCTCATTTTTTTTACTGAGTTAATTGTCTTTTTGTTGTTAAGTTGCAGAAGCTTCATATATATTTTGGATATTAGACCCTTGTTTGATATGTTTTTCCCAACTATTTTTTTCTCAATCTATAGGTCATGTTTTTACTCTTTAGATGAACATAAGTATTTTTTATGAATTCCATTATCTATTTTATTTTCTGCTGCTGGTATACATCCTTCTTAATAAGGTAGTAGATATGAGATTGAACTTGTGATGTGTTGATTTATTCTTTGTGGTAAAGCAAATCTCCTCAAAATTTAGTGGCTTAAAACAACAAACATTTATTAACTCGTAAATTCTATGGGTCAGGAATTAATAAGCTGCTTAGTAGTTCTGGCCGAGGGTTTCTCATTCAGATGTCAGCCAGGGCTGCAGATATTTGAAGGCTTCACTGGGGCTGGAAGATCCACTTCTAAGATGATTCATTCACATGGCTAACAAGTTGATTCTGGTTATAAGCAGGCAACCTCAGTTTCTTGGCATGGAGACTTTTCTGTAGGGCTGCTTGACAACACAACATAGCAGCTGCCTTTTACCAGAGCAAGTAACCCAAGAGTGCACAACAGAAGCTGCAATGTCACTTATGACTTAGTCTTGGAAGTCACACACCTTCATTTCTTCAGTATCCTACTGGTTACACAAGTCAGCCCTGCTCAGTGACGGTGGACGTTGCATGAGTGCATGAATACCAGGAAGAGGTAATATTCTCCAAGAGTTGCTAGGGCTAGCTTCCACATTCCTTTATTCAACCAATATTTATTGAATGCCTACTATGTGTAGGCACAGTGTTAAGACCCTTTTGATCTAAAGTGATTCAGTTATCTGACTGACTTACAAGTGCAGGCTTTCTCCCTCACTGTATATCTTCACTCTAGCCTCCCCAGGATTTCCCTCAAACACCCTGTTCATTTAAACAGAATATTATTTCTTGAAAAAGAAGTATTATTCTTCTTAAGTTAAAGAGGGCACCAAGCCAGTACATTACTTTTGCTTTTGAATTGCTAGCATCTTCCTGATATGCAGTAATTTCACCACTTGAGAGAATCAGTATTTCTTGCTTGATCTAATATAACAAAATGTCCAGAAACTGTATCTTATTTTAGGAAGGATAAAAAACCTATTTGAAGTAGAAAGGTATTCATCTGACATTTGTCATGTGCATCTACCTTAGTAGAAGAATGTTTGGACTAGAGACGCATGGTATAAATGCTGGACCCACTGGCCAAGTATTTAAAGAAATAGCAACCATTTTAGTTTCCATCTTTCTCTACCATGTTTAGTTGCAAAGGGACAGACTGGAGTAGGCAGAAATTTGGATTTAAATAATATTATGCTTTTGTCAAAAAAGTACAGCAAAACTGTAGACAGGCATGCGGAATCAACCATTAACAATGGAGTTTAAGCTAGATAAAGAGAGAAGTAACATTAAGGGATGAGGAACAGTGACAAGATGGTAGGATCAATGATTTAGCAGTGCTGGTGGGATGGAAGAATTATGGAATTCAGAATATAGAGAGAATGAGATAAATGATAGGAGGTGTTAAAAAGTGGAGTACATGTAATTGACACTCAGAAAGAGCTGCAGTTATTAATAATAATAAGGTTGGGGTAATGATCATGAGAGTGAGTGACTAAGGTTGAACAGAGGAAATGAGAGGATCCTTGGGGTTTTGGTGTCAGCAACAATAAGGTGTTGTGGATGGTATAATTTATAATAGAGTTCCAATTTTTTTTTTTTTTTAAAGCGTGAAAGAGGATTGGAAAATGCTGTGAAAGCAGCAATAAGGAGCAAAAAAGCCCATGTTCCCTCCCTCCGGGCCTAGTGGTATTAGAAACATGAAGACAAAATTAACCGCACTACAAGGGACTACCCAAACCAAACCAAACCCAATGCCATAGAGTCAATTCCGACTCACAGAGACCCTATAGGACAGAGTAGAACTGCCCCACAGGGTTTCCAAGGAGCAGCTGGTAGATTCGACTGCCAACCTTTTGATTAACAGCCACGCTCTTAACCACTGTACCACCAGGGCTCCACAAGGGACTACAGGGGGAGCAGTTTCCTCAGTGGAGGGCCAGACTTCCCTTAAAGCAAGAAGGGGACGAGAGCGTTTAGATAATAGCTGAAAATGTCGGGGATTTTGCAGGTAACTGACTGAGTTTCCTCAGTTCCTTGGCTATCTCCACATGTTATCTGTCCTTTTGTGCTTACTTGTCTTTCTGTCGGAAACCTTAATGGCATAGTGGTTAAGAACTATGGCTGCTTACTGAAAGGTTGGCTATTCAAATCCACCAGGTGCTCCTTGAAAACCATATGGGGCAGTTCTACTCTGTCCTATAGGGTAGCTATGACTTGAAAGCAACAGTGGGGTTTTGTCTCTCTGTCTACTGATCTTCATATCACCCAAAAGCAATGAAGTTTAGGACATACCCTACACTGACATGACATCATTATCATAACAAAGAAAGCCCTATTCCCAAAAAGGGTTACATCCACTGGAAGAGGGGTTAGGATTCCAATACATGTTTTGGGGGCACACAATTCAATTCTTATCACCTACTGAGTTAGAACCTACACTTCAGCACGACCTCTGGGTGATTCGTGTGCACACTAACGTTTAAGAAACAGTGCTTTACGCCGTATACTTTCCGACCTCTTACAAATTAGTTTTTCTGTGTCCACTGATGAGACTACACGGAATTAGAAAGGAGAACTTTTTGTGACGAAAGCTTTCTAAAATTTTGGAGACTTTACCGAAAGTTCCCAAAAAAGAGATGTGTAAAACTGGGGACAGAGGAGGGAAAAAACATGCTTGTCATATTTAGCTATCTAGCAGACAATTGGTCAAGTAATGTGTGTTATTTTCCAAAGTTTTAGGGATATGTGAGGAGAAAACCCCTGATACCTTTGAAGTTAAATGCTTCCTAGTCAGATGCCGGTGTTACCATCAGTCTGGTTTATAAGAAAACTAGGACTATTAGGAAAAAGAAGTGGGGGTGGGCTGAGTGTTTATTATCTTGAGCTATTATTAACCTAAGCTCCAGTGCTTGTACCAAAGAGAGGACTTGCTCGTATTTATTTTTATGGATAAGTTGCTAGCAATAAATTAGGAAAGGAAAAAAAGTAACCATGTGGGATAATGGACTGAAAAACAAATGTCAGTAAAAGTAAACAGAATGGATTCCACTAAACCTATTTGGAAAAATGTCAGAGGAGTCCTGTTGTTTTCCCTCACAATGTTTGTGCTGGTATAAAGGGACCGCAGTCTAATTAAATGTCTCCATAGAGACTGGGTATTCTACAAGATGTCGCCTGGAGATTTTGCTGAATGAAGGACCGCATCCTGGTTAAGTAATGTAACATCTTGTCTTCAGCAATACAGTAATGACAGTTGATGCCCCCTCTTCGTCAAGCTCCAGTGCTAAACAAGCTACAGGAAATGAGGAACACCTGTCACTGCACCAGGACTCTGAAGGCTGGGTCTTGTCCTGGTTTGGTCACTAACCGACGGTGTGACCTTGACCAAATCCCTTAAGACCTCTAGCATATTAAGTATCAGAGGCACTGTCTGACAAATGACATGTGTTCAATGGCTAGTTCTAAAAGTCTTCCAGTTCTAAAAGTCTCTGATTCGGCTGCTGGTTTGTGTTAGACAAATGAACAATTAGTAAAACTTAGCAAAATAAAAGGGGCGGGGGGAGGGAAGGAAGAGACAGATCACTTGAGAATTCTGAAAATTAATGAATTATTTATACGATTGGAGTCATCTGGTAACTGTATATTATTCTGGAAAGAGAAATTTAGAAGAAAAGCATGTTTCTCCATGTTTCTGAATCTTAGGGCTTTCTTTACCCTCAATATTTAACTTATTAGGCATCTAAAAAAAAGAAAAATTTTCTTTTTTTTAATGCAAGCAGTTCTGACATTTCTTGCTTTTAGCTGCATGTCCAAGCTGTTCGAGAATGACGGCAAAAAGGGTAACTATTTTTAGCATGAACTGATATTTTCTTCTTTTTCGAGGGAATCTAAGATTTTGGAGAAAATGTTAGATTGAATTACAATTTTTTTTTTTTTTTCTTAAGGGCCTCAAATTCAGAGACTCACAGGATTGGAGGGAACAGCAGGCATGCAGCTGTTTAAAAGTTTTTTTTTTTTTTTTTAATTTCTATGCTGGTTATACCTCAAAAACTAGTTAAGGTGGGTTTTGTTTCTTTGTTTTTCTTGTAGTCTACCTTTTATATGGCAGAAAACCATAATAGACATGGTCATGAATAGACGATTATAAGCTATTATTTGTCAACAAAATAATAAAGAGTTCCTCCCCATTAAGTAATCGAAGTGGTCTTTCCAGGCAAGGGTGAAATTGGAACCAGAAAGACTCTCTGTTTAATAACATCTTCTGTGGTACATCCATTCAGCTGTCACTACACAGGAGCTAAGTTGCTGGGTTTGAAATATTCAGAAAACAAAGGAATCAAGAACAAAAGTGTAAAGAAAGAAATATGTCTAAACAACACACTTTTAGCTTTGAGGCTTGCCAAGGGACCTTCTAAAACTTCTTTTCTGCAAGCTGCATAAAATTTGTGCTGTAAACAATCATGGTGTTTGCATCTCTGCTCACTTGTTTACAAAGTGTATGAAAACAACGGAGCTCAATTAAAAACAGATTAACCACACAGGTATCAAAGGAATGGGGATTGACTGAGTTTGGTAAATCTGTTTTGCTAAGCCCACCTAGGTTTTTCCTATTGTGGCAAACCATTTTACCTTCTACCACTGTGAGGCATAGTGGGCCGCAGATTCTAGGAAATTTGGTTAGTAATCATGTAATAAGTGAAAAATATCCCAGCAGTTCAAGTATGGCACATGCAGGTGGTGAAATGGTAAGTTAACCAGGTCCACAACTTCTGTTTTCTTGTATGTTTGTATGTTGTTTTTCTTTTATTCCTGTAGGCTCCTTTATCTGGGATCAAAATCAAGTTTCCTTAAATGTAGCTTTTATTAACAGATAGATGCTACTCTTCGAAAGGAAAATATCTAAGGGCATTTCCGTTTCTGACTCTGATTGTGGTTAAGATGATGGTCTTACCTGAAAGCTTGGAAATTTAAGCAAACATATGAAATGAAATTTATCAGTTTTTCTTAATTAACTGGATGTTGTACTGTTACTCTGGTATAACAATTTTGTATTTTTTGACTTTTGTGTTTTAATTCACTTACTAATAATTGACAGCAAATGAACATATTTTGAAGTGAAAATTCAGTAAAGAAGCTGACCAATTGGGCCTACTCCTTTAGGAGGGGCGAGAGTCCTCGTGAGAACCACTGTAATAAGAATAGGAAGGCTTTCTCCGTAGGCAGTCACTGACTTACAGGAAAAAGTATTTAAGGATCCACATATTAAAAAACAAAACAAAACCAAAAAAATTTAGATTTTTTTTCCTAAAGATTTATTGTAAATGGGAATATTCTAAATGTTTCACAGCCTCTTTTAAGAGTAAGACCAGGAAAGAAAGAGAATATGAGTAGAGTTAAATATTAGGAAGAGCTCAGAGGTAGCATTACCCACTGCCACTAATCTTTGAAATGCTGATTAAAAATTCCTTTTTCTCTGGTAAGTAATATGGATTCTATTGCTATGAGTTGGGAACCGACTGACAGCAAGGAACTATGCATTTAAAGTTTAAAACGTTTCTTTGAAGAGAACAGAATTTCCCCAAAGGAGTTCTGGTAGTTTTTTCCTATCCATAAAAAAATGGTTAAAACTTGAAAAATTTATTTTTAAGTACGTTTTGAAAGAAAATGACTGCAATTTTCCCTACTTAGCATTTAGTCATTTATTGCACACGTATTTGTTGAGCTGGTCACTAGACAAGGTATTAAAGATATAACAAACTAGGCATATAACTTGCCTTTAGGATGCTTGTAAGAGTCGATAGTGCAGCAGCAATCAGTGATTTCTTGATGTATGGGAAAAATTGTTGTGTGCCGTCGAGCCCATTCCACTCATAGCTACCCTATAGGACTGTAGAACTGCCCGGTAGGGTTTCCTGGGCTGTGACCCTCTTTAAACCAGTGTTTCTCTCCTTTACTTAATCCCAATACCACAGAGAATGATAATGTTTGAACTGTACACTGGGATAATCTATGGATATTTATGATCATAATAATAAAATACAGAGTAGCATGGAAAATAATAAATATTCAGTTTGCATAAAGAATTGAATAAAAGTCATTTGAAAAATTTTCAAAAGGCTTTGAATTATGATCCCTTCAAATTCTACATAATTATGACTGATGAGAAATTATTTTAATAAATAGCACAGAAAACTTTTAAACCCCATTTTTAACATTCAAAAATTTATAACAGTTGAAATTGTTATTAAGGAATCTAAAATCTTTTAATTTTCTTTCAGTAACAAATGTAACATTAAATCCACAAAATATCTTGTAATGTGAATGGATGTAGGATCTAATCAGACTTCTTTATATCAAGTATTTTATTTTACTTATTTATTATTTAAATTTTTTTTTTTTATTGTGCATTAGGTGAAAGTTTACATAGCAAATTAGTTTCCCATTTGATGGTTTGTACACAAAATATTCCACGATATTGGTTCCATTCCCCACAATGTGCCTGCCCTCCCCCATTTTCTTCCTAGGTTCTCTATTTCCTTTTTTCCTGAATCGTTACCCCTTCCTGCCTTCTCATCTTTGCTTTTGGGCAAATGCTACCCTTTTAATCTCATATAATACACTGTTCTAAGGAACATGTTCCTTTCGAGTGTTGTTGTTTATTTTATGATCCTATCTATGGCTTGCTGATGGGTGGTCTCTGGTAATGGCTTCACTTCCAGTTCAGAAGAGTGTCTTAGGGCCATTGTCTGGGGATTCCTCCAGTCTCTATCAGATCAGTGAGTCTGATCTTTTTTGTGAATTTGATTTTTTGTTCTGCAGTTTTTCTCCTGCTTTGTCTGGGACGCTCTGTTGTGATCCTAGTCAAAGCAGTTGGTAGTGGTAGCCGGGCACCATCTAGTTCCGGTCTCGAAGTCATTCAGGCTGTGGTTCATGTTCATTAGTCCTTTGGAATAATTGCTGCTTTGGGTCTTTGGTTTTCTAATTCTATTTTACTCCTGATGGTAAGAGGCAAATACTTGTGTCTTAGATGGCAGCTTGCAAACTTTTAAGACCCCAGACACTACTCATCAAAATAGGATGCAGAACTGCCTTTATGAATTATGTTGTGCCAGTTGATGTAGATGTCCCCTGTGTCTGTGGCTTTTCATCTCTGAGCCTAGGAACTTTGTCCCACAATGTGTTTGGTTATGTCTAAAAAGTTGCTTTTACTGTGGCCCTTGTGTGCTCTATTGTCTATACTGATATATAAGCATCACCTACAGTTGTATTATATAGACATATCCACCATCAGACCTGTATCTGCAGATGGATGTGTTCTCTTATATCCTCCCACACCTCTTGTCGTATCTATCTAGTTATGTATCCATTCATAAATTGGTGTTTGTTAACACTATTGTTGCAGGATTGTCTATGCTATAGTCGTTACCGCTGTTGCTCTTTGTTCTTGCATTCCTCTCAGTGTGCTCCCGTGCCTTGGTCATGTTTTGCTGACCTCCCCCATATTGTCTATTACCTTTCACTTCACCAAAATTAGCATGTGTCTTTTACCTATTTAATAATTTTCCCTCCCTCCCTCCTCATCTCTCGTAACCATCAAAAAAAGCCTTTTTTTTCCCTATGTTTAAATCTTTTCTTATTTCTTTATAATAGTGGTCTCATACAAAATTTGTCCTTTTGTGATGGACTTATTTCATGCAGCATAATAGCCTCCAAATTCATCCATGTTGTGAGATGTTTTGCAGATTCATCATTCTTTGTTGTTGTATGGTATTCCATTGTGTGTATGTACTGCAGTTTGTTAATCCATTCATCTGTTGATGGGCACTTAAGTTGTTTCCCTCTTTTTGCTATTGTGACTAATGCTGCGATGAACATGAGTTTGCTTATGTCTGTGTCATGGCTCTTATTTCTTTAGGGTGCATACCTAGGAGTGGAATTGCTGGGTCATATGGTATTTCTATTTCTATTTCGAGCTTTTTGAGGAAGCGCCATACCATTTTCCAAAGTGGTTGTACCATTTTACATTCCTACCAGCAGTGTGTAAGAGTTCCAGTCTCTCCACAACCTCTCCAACACTTGTTATTTTCTTTTTTATTGTTATTATTGCCAATAATGTCAAGGTGAGATGATATCTCATTGTAGTTTTGATTTCCATCTCTTTAATGGCTAATGATTGTGAGCATTTCTTCATGTGGTTGTTAGCTTCCTGGATGTCTTCTTTGGTGAAGTTTCTGTTCATATCCTTGGCCCGTTTTTTAATTGAGTTGTTTGTCTTTTTGTTGTTGAGGTGTTGAAGTTTTGTATAGATTTTAGAGATTAGACCCTTGTCGGATATGTTGTAGCCAAATTTTTTTCCCCAGTCTGTAGGTTCTCTTTTTATTCTTTTGGAGGAGTCTTTTGATGGGAGTACTTGTGTTTAATTTTTAGGGCATCCCATTTATCTACCTAATCTTCTACTGTTTGTACATTTTTAGTTATGTTTGGTATTCTACTTATATATATGACCGTATTTTTTTTTCTTCCAAGATCTTTATAATTTTAGGTTTTACATTAAATCTTTGATCCATTTTGTGTTAGTTTTTGTGCATGGTGTGAGGTATGGGTCCTGTTTCTTTTTTTTACAGAAGGACATTCAGTTTTGCCAGCATCACTTGTTGAAGAGACTGTTTTTTTTCCCCATTTAATGGACTTTGGGGCTTTGTCAAAGGTCAGCTGCCCTTAGGTAAATGGATTTACATCTGGGTTCTCCATTCTGTTCCATTGGTTGATGTGTCTGTCATTGTACCAGTGCCAGGATATTTTGACTACCATGGCTGTATAGTAGGTTCTGAGATCTGTACTGTGAGGCCTCTGACTTTGTCCTTTTTCAGTAATGTTTTGTTCATCTGGGGCCTCTTTCCTTTCCATATAAAATTGGTAATTACTTTTTCCATCTCATTAAAGAATGCTGTTGGAATTTGGATTAGGATTGTATTATATCTGTAGATCACTTTGGGCAGTATAGACATTTTCAAAAAGTTGATGGTTGGTATGTTTTTCCATTTATGTAGGTCTCTTTTTGGTTTCTTGTGGTAGCGTTTTGTAGTTTTCTTTGTCTAGGTCTTTCACATCCCTGGTTAGATTTGTTCGTAAATATTTTATCTTTTGGGGGGCTATTGTAAATGGTCTTGTTTTCCTGATTTCCTTTTCAATGTTCTCTTTGTTGGTGTAGAGGAATCCACTGATTTCTGTATGTTGATCTTGTATCCTGCTACTTTGCTGGATCCTTCTGTTAGTTCCGGTAACTTTCTTGTGGAATCTTTGGAATTTTTTATGAATAGGACCATATCATCTGTGAATAGGAAAATTTTACTTCTTCCTTACCCTTTTGGATGCCCTTTATTTATTTATCTTCTATTACTTTAGCTAGGGTTTCTAGCATAATGTTGAATAAGAGTGGTGATAAAGGGCATCCTTTCTGGTTCTTATTCTCAAGGGGAATGCTTTCATTCTCTCTCCATTGAAAATAATGTTGGTTGTTGATTTTGTATAAATACTTTTTACTATGTTGAGGAATTTCCCTTCCATTCCTATTTTGCTGAGAGTTTTTATCAGGAATGTGTGTAGGACTTAATCCAATGCCTTTTCTGCAGCAATTGAGATGATCATGCTATTCTGTTCTTTTGTTTTATTTATTGGTGGATTACATACCTGGTTTGAATCCCACTTGGTCATATTGTATTATTTTTATTTATTTATTTTATATACTGTTTAATTCTATTGGCTAGAATTTTGTTGAGAATTTTTGTGTTAGTAATCATGAGAGATATTGGTCTGTAATTTTCTTTTTTTTTTTTGTGATGTCTTTGGCTTCGGCATCAGGGTGATTTTGGCTTCATAGAACAAATTGAAAAATATTCCTTCCTTTCTATGCTGTGAAATAGTTTGAATAGTATTTATGTGAACTCTTTTCTGAATGTTTAGTAGAATTCTCCAGTGAAGCTGTCCAGGCCAGGACTTTTTTTTTGATGGGGGGGGGAAGTTTTTTTAATTATCTCTTCAATTTCTTCTTTCGTTATTGGTTGTTCAGATTTTCAGCCTCAGTTTGTGTTAGCTTAGGTAGGTAGTGTGTTTCTAGAAATTTGTCCATTTCATCTAGGTTTTCAAATTTGCTGGAGTACAGTTTTTCATAGAATTCGGTTATGATCCTTTTTATTTCAGTTGGTTCAGTTGCGTTATCACCCATCTCACTTCTTATCCTGGTTACTTACTTATTACAGTATGTTCTCCTGATTGATTGACGCTTGAATCATTATACAGTGTCCTTCCTTATCTTTTATGGTAGGTTTTGCTTTAAAGTCTGTATTATCAGAGATTAATATTGCCACTCCTGCTCTTTTTTGCTTTTTTTTCTATCCTTTGAGTTTTAATTTATGTCTTTTTGTCTAAGGCGTGTGTCTTGTAAATAGCATATTGATTGATTATATGTTTTCTTTTTATCTATTCTGCTACTGTTTGTCTCTTATGCATTTAATCATTTACGTTCAGTGTAATTATTGCTAGGTATGAGTTTACTGCTGTCATTTAGTTGTACTTTTTTTTGTAGTGAGGATGGTTCCTTTTTTCCCCTTAATTTTCTGTGCTGAGTTCTTGTTTGTGGATTTTCTTTTCATTTCTTTCAGTATTGTTCATTTTGTGTTTACTAAGTCTTTATGTTTTCCCTCTTTTTTATTTTGATGGGTAGGCTTGTTAACTTTCTTTGTAGTTGCCTTGAAATTTATCTTCCTAAATTTAAAATGGTCTTATTTCTTGATTTCATCTTGACTTCCATATGAAAGTTCTATAACTACACCATTTATTCCCTCTTTTTTTTTGTTTTAATGTTGCTGTTTGCACACTGATGTCTCTGGTTCCCTGTTTTCAGTCTTTTAGCATTGTTTTATTTTTGAAAATTCTTTCTTTGGGTTGATATCGGGTGGTCTGTCCTATGTCTGAGTCTCAGATTGTTGTCTGATGTTGTTGTTTATCTGAAGGAGTCCCTTTAATATTTCTTGTAAGTTTGGCCTGCTTTTTATAAATTTCCTTAATTTCTGTTTTTCTGGAAATATCCTAATTTCACCATCATATTTGAGAGAAAATTTTGCTGGATATAATTCTTGGCTGGTAATTCTTTTCTTTCAAAGTTTTATATATGTCATCCCATTGTCTTCTTGGCTGCATGGTTTCTGCTAAGTAATCACAGCTTAGTCTTATTGGTTCCTGTTATGGATTGAATTATGTTCCCCCCCGCCCCAAATGTGCGTATTAACTTGGTTAGGCCATGATTCCCAGTATTCTGTGGTTGTCCTCCATTTTGTGATTGTAATTTTATGTTAAAGAGAATTAAGGTGGGATTGTAACACCCTTACCAGGTCACATCCCTGATCCTATATAAAGGGAGTCTCCTTGGGGTGTGGTGTGCACCACCTTTTACCTCTCAAGAGATAAAAGGAAAGGGAAGTAAGCAGAGAGTTGGGGACCTCATACCACCAAGAAAGCAGTGCCGGGAGCAGAGAATGTCCTTTGGACCCAAGGTTCCTGTGCTGAGAGTTTCCCAGACCAAGGGAAGACTGATGATAAGGACCTTTTTCCAGAGCTGACAGAGAGAAAGCCTTCCCCTGGAGCTGGCATCCTGTGTTCAGACTTCTAGCCTACTGTACTGTGAAAGAATAAACTTCTCTTTGTTGAAGTCATCCACTTGTCGTATTTCTGTTATAGTAGCATTAGATGACTAAGACAGTTCCCCTTTGTAGGTGACTATTCTTTTTTCCTCTAGCTTTTCTCAGGATTCTTTCTTTGCCTTTGGTTTTGGCAAGTTTGATTTTGATATGTCCTTATGACTTTCTTTTGGGGTCTATCCTGTATGGGTTTCGTTGAACTTAGATGGATATCTTCTTGTCTTTCATGATGTTAGTTTTCTGCCAGCATTTCCTTGGCAATTCTCTCTGTGTTTTCCATTGCCCTCCTTACTCACACCCCATTCTGGAACTCTGATCACACGATTGTTTCCTCTTGATAGTGTATCACATAATTCTTAGGATTTCTTCATTCTTTTTTCTGATTTTTCCAACAAGTGGTGTCAAGGGATTTGTCTTCAATTTTGCTAACTCTATCTTCTATTGTTTCAATTTTGCTCCTATACCCTCTATTGGAAACCCCAGTGGCGTAGTGGTTAAGTGCTATCTATGGCTGCTAACCAAGAGGTTGGCAGCTCGAATCTGTCAGGCACTCCTCCAAAACTCTATGGGGCAGTTCTACTCTGTCCTATAGGGTCGCTATGAGTCAGAATCGACTCGACGGCAGTGGGAAATGGGAAATCCCTCTATTGAGTTGTCTATTCCTAAGGTTTTGTTGTTAATCTTTTGAATTTCTGCTTGCTATTTTTGTATGGTTTTTTGTTGTCTATTTTGTCGTTTTCTTCTTGTATTGTTTTCCTGAATTCTTCTATTGCTTTGTCCATGCTTTCTTTGACTTTGTCTGTTTTCCTTGGTTTTGTCTGTGTATTCCTTGATCTCTTGGAGACCCCTACATATTAGTCTTTTGAATTCTTTATCAGATAGTTCTATTGCCATTTGTTCCTCTGGAAGGTTTTCTGGTTCTTTAGTTTGGTCACTTGCTGGTCCCATCTTGTTCATTTCTTTAAGTGATTTGATATTTTCTGTTGTTTCTGAAGCATGAAGAAGTTATTATATTTATTTATTCATTGTATGTTTGTTTGCTGCATCCTGGATTTTTGTTTGTTTTGTTTTGTTTTGATATAGCCAAGTAGACTGGGCATTTGTGCTACTCTTGTCACTTATCTGGCTATTTTGAAATTCTCACCTCCTGCCTCCACGTGAGTGGAGCAGTGGATGACTGTGTGAGCTTGGGTCTCTTTTTGCTGGTCTTGCAGGGCTACTGAGGATGTAGGTGGCATTTCTGGTGAGGTGGTGTGTCTATCTGGCTGGTCACCAGATTGTGGGTGCAGGGTTACCCCATGGTCCCTGGGTTAGGTTGTGTATACACTCTCCCAATTGCCAGGTGGTTGGGGTGAGGGTGCCTGGGTCATTGATCACCAGGTGGGTTATGTGGAAATTCTCACCAATGGTTCTGGGTGAGCAGGGCTGTGCAGGGGTGTTTGGAGTGGACAAAAGCCATCAGTTACAGGGAGGGGGTGATTCAGGGGGCAAGGCAGGGGGGAATGTTGCCTGACCACAGAAGCCTGGTTGGAGCATGTGTCCCTTCCACTAGAGCATGTTGTGGTCCTTGAGCCCATAGTGCAAGTGGTTGTAGTCTTTGGGATCCTGGTACAGGTGGCTGGCTCTGACTGTGAGTGCAGAGTCACTCCTACTTGGCTGCACCAGGTGATGGAGGCTTAGCTGGGAATGCTGTTTTGTCTCAATATGGCTGCATTGTGCAGGGTTGAGTTTCAGGGCACTTGCAGGTGTGAGTAGAGCAAGAGCACTCCTGGCCATGAGTGTAGAATCGCTTCTGGTTGGCTGCACCAGGCGATGGGCATTTTGTTTGGGAATACTGCTTGCTTTGTCTCAATACAGCCATGCTGTGCAGGCTTGGCTAGCAGGATGCATGCACAGGTGACTGGAGGGGGCAAAAGTGGGTGCAGGACCATGGAATACTGACGTGAGTGGTTGAGTGAAAGGATCCATGCCTTCAGATTGTGGGCTCCCAGCTTAGAGAGTGGGACAGTGGTGAGAGTCACGAGATGCACTAGTGAGTGGGGAGAGGGGATGACCAAGGAGGGTGGGGTGCCCCACAAGACCACATGCCTCTGGCACAGGTGGTTGAGGTGGTTGTGGTGAGTGGAATACGTGCATCTGATTTTCACAGAGCAGGACACACTCCTGCCTGGCTCTGGTTGTGAGTGCACCATTGCTCCTGCTTGGCTGCACTTGGCAATGGGCTTTCAGCTGAGAACGCTGCTTGTTTTTTCTCAATATTGCCATGCTGGGGAGGCTCAGCTAGCAGGGTGCCAGTGGTTTGAAATTCTGTTTCCATTGTTATTGAATTGTCTCTCTTTCCCCTTGGTGCTCAGTCTAATTCTTCACTCTTTCCTTAGGATGCTTAGGGTTCCTAAGTTTTCATCTATTTCTGATTCACTTGTTTTTTGGGGGCCTTTGTTGTGAAAGGGTCATTATGAAGCATCTGACTACTCTACCATCTTGGACTGCCTATATTAATTATTTTAACCCTTTCAAGATCCAATTGTTTTCTGCTTTGAATTTTTTCTTGACACCATGTGTATTCAGTAACTGAATGCATGCTGAGTCATTGAGTGTTTAAATTTTTGGTTGGTAATATAGATTTTGAGAAATATGTGAAAATACATGATTTGTGGGAGCCCATCTTATCCACCAGTCTTGAGTAGCAGGCTTTATTGTAGGATGTCTTCCATTTGGAGACATAGGGTGCCTCTGGTTTTGTCTAATACTCCAGCGATTTTGTTTCAACAAATGTTTCTTTCACCTTTAACTGTTACACAAATCCCCACTGGAGGGAAGTAAATACTTTCAGTGGAAAAATATACTCTCAAAGAATTCCAGAAACATAAAAATGGGTGGTGTGCTGTAGGACTGAATTGTGTCCCCCCAAAATATGTGTCCACTGGGCTAGGCCATGATTCCCAGTTTTGTGTGATTTTCTACCATTTTGTCATGTGTCGTGATTTTCCTTTGTGTTGTAAATCCTATCTATGATATTAATGAGGCAGGATTAGAGGCAGTTATGTTAATGAAACAGGACTCAATCTACAAAATTAAGCTTTATCTTGAGTCAATCTCTTTTGAGATATAAAAGACAGAAGTGAGCAGAAAGACAGGGGACCTCATACCACCAAGAAATTAGAGTCAGGACTGCTTGTCCTTTGGACCTGGGATAGCTGTGTTGAGAAGTTCCTAGAGCAGGGGAAGATTGTTGACAAGGACCTTCCTCCAAAGTTGAGAGAAAAAGAAAGAGTTTCTTTGGAGCTGACTCCCTGAATTTGGACTTTTAGGCTACTAGACTGTGAGAGAATAAACTTTTTGTTGAAGCCATCCATTTGTGGTATTTCTGTTATAGCAAAAGTAGATAACTAAGATAGATACCATAAGTTCCATGAGTCCCAAAAGGGTTAAAATAAGGTTCCTGGGTGGATCAAATGGTTTGTGCTTGGCTACTAACTGAAAGGTTGGTGGTTCAAATCCATTGAGTGGAGCTGAGGAAGAAAGGTCTGGAGATCTACTTCAAGATTGTTGTTGTGCTTAGTTGCCATCAAGTCAATTCCAGTTCATGGTGAACCAATGTATGCAGAGTGGAACTGCTCCATTGGGTTTTCAAGGCTGTAAATTTTCTGAATATCTTTCTTCTGAGGTACCTCTGGGTAGGTTTAAACCACTAGTCTTTTGGTTGGTAGTTAAGTGCTTAATGGCTTGTGCCACCCAGGGACTCCTTCCTTAAGATTACAGCCATTGAAAGCCCTATGGAGTGCAGGTCTACTCTGACATATATGGAATCTTCATGAGCAGGAATTGACTCTACAGCAATGGATTTTTGGGGGGGGGTTATATTAAAGCTGTTATCTGTGGAAATGCACAGGTAGATAGAATAGTCACCCTTCGATTCATTTGTATGCTACTGAGAGAGCATATAAACAACAAAACAAAGAGTAAAAAGCAAACAAACAAACAAAAACCCATTACCATCAAGTCAAATCCTACTCATGGTGACCCCTTGTGTTACAGAGTAGAAGTGCTCCATAGGGTTTTCTTAGCTATAATCTTTATGGAAACAAATTTGAAAGCTTTTCTTCCAAGGCACTGCTGAGTGAGTTTGAATTGCCAGCCTTTAGGTTAGCAGTCACGTGCAAACCGTTTTCACCACCCAGAGGCCCTACATCAAGCAAAAGTAACCAACAAATGTGGAGACAGAGATTGGACAGAAACCACTGCCTGGAGATGTGCTCACCAGCCTCCCTGTCTCCTCAGCCCGTCCCAGCTTTGCTTTGTACTCTATGCTGTGCTTTTTGGGCACCTGGAACATGAACTCTTCCAATAGTTCCTTGGGCCCCATGTCCACAATGGGCAGTAATGTGCTCTGTCACTGGCTACTGAAGTATATGTTCAGCTGACATAGCATATTTGGCTGTGATCAGTGTCAAGGCAGAACAGTGAGTGCTGAATGTCACTCTTGGTTTTTGCTGCTCATGGACACTATGGGGCATACCATCAACCTTCATTACACTTGAGAGGTCCTTTAAAGAGCTCTAGAGAACACTGCTCATGGCTTGAGATGATTGGCCCAGGAACTCAGAATACTGCAGGCTCTCCTCAGCTAATCCAAAACCTGATGGGAGCAGTACAGTCAGAGGACATCAATGACCCAATGGCAGCACATTGGTTGGGTACTTGCAACCAAATGGTACTGTGACCTCAGTTTAATAAAGGCCTTTGGGGACATTATGCAATGACTTAGCCTTGTTGGCTTGCTCTGTAATCTCCCAAAACTGTCATGCCTTCTTGATGTTAACCACAACTTTGCTCTTTAGGGGAGAAACATTCCCTTTTTCACTTACAGGAATCAGGACCACTATCTAGCTATTGCCTTCAGACATTTCCTCTCAAAGGGAGTTGAATAACAGAAGACAGTGGGGCAGAATAACAGTAACTAACATTTACTAAATGGTCACCATATGCCAGGCTCAGTTCCAGGTGTCTTACATAAATTAGGTAACTTAATCCTCACAGAACACTAGGAGGGAGGTCCAATTATCCCCATTTTAAAGATGAGGTATCTGAAGCAGAGAAAGCCTCAATAGACCTTTTTTTTTTTTTAACTTTATCATAGTAAAATATATATAACAAAACTTGTCATTTTAACCATTTTATGTGTATAATTCCATGACATGAATTACATTCAGAGTGCTGTGCAACAATCACCACTACTTCCAAAACCTTCAATAGATCTTTTAAGGCCACCCAGCTAGTTAGTGACAGAGCTGGGATTCAGATCCAGGGAACCTGGGCTCAGTGCCTCTGCTCTTAACAGCAACACCACCCTGGGTGCTGAATACAACAAGCATGCTACAGAGTACTCCCAGCAGGGTGCCAGGTCTGGGGTCACAGAGCCACATTGTAGACAGTGGCTGATGTCTTTTTTTTTTTTTTTTCCAGAGCCTGTTGGAGGGAGCAAGCCCCAGTGGGGATCTATTAATAGAGATTATACTAGAAATGTTCACTGATCAACCTCATAAGCAGAGACCTGATTGACAGCCCTAATATATAAAAGCATGTTTTTAGTGCTTTCATGACATGAAAGGAACTGAAGTACAGAAAAGATGTCAAAGAAACATGGGCAGTACACAGAAACAAGGAATACAGAATTGATCAGAACAGTGACTGCTCTTTTTGTCATGCTTGTTAAGAATTTTCTCCAATTTTTAGAGAAGTAGTAACTGGAAATTTGTATCATATCCTCACTGCATGTGTGTGTATGTTTGTATGCGTGTGTGTATATATATATAAAATTATATCCAAATGATCTCATAAATACATATAAATAGACCTCATTAGATACTACATGTTTAGTGATTTTCAATAATTTCCCTTTATTTTCTTCATCAAACCAGAATTAAAGGATACCCTGAGCGATTGTACCTTGAGCTACTCATTTGAACTGGACAGATTCTACCTTGATTCTCATGATCAAGATTTTGATGCTTAGTTGTGGCTCATCTGCCAAGCTTCACCGTTCCATGATAATGCCTGGGTGCGCTCTGAGTGCTGCAAAGAAATTTCACTAAGATTGGCTTTCTCAGATGAATGTGATTAGTGGCTCTTCACAGTGCCTAGCTCCCAGACCTTGTGTTGTAACTCTGCTTGGGTAGAAGTATAAACCCGTGTGCTCTTGAACAAACCACTGATATCTGAAGTATGAGGAGGGGCGATTAGAATGAAGAGCAACAGCAAGAGCTGTTGAGCTGTTTGGATATGTTGGCAGGAAAGATTACAAAAAGAAGACTTATCTGCAAAACTGATTATGTGGATAGTCTTCAGAATGATTTAGAGGCTTTGGGGAGATCAGGCCGTCACGAGCTTGGCTGTGGTTGTAAGAAGCTCACTCTTTTCTTTTACATTCCTGGCTGAGGATCAAAATTCAGAAAAGTGGCAGGTCAAAGCTGTGCACAGCTGTCAGCATTTTTGTGGGCATCTGAGAAGGCATGGGGCCTCCACATGGCAGCAAGTTGGTCTTAGACCCTTCTTTCCACACTAGGCTCTGGGCAAAATGCTGGCAGGGGTGGCCCTGGGACTGCGGGCAGGGCCTGTGTGGAGGGAGTGGCTTGACTTCCACCTAGTGGCAGTTGCCACTGGGTCAGCTGTTCTTTCCTGGTTAGGGGCATTTAAGACTCAGAGCCTTTCCAAATATGGGGACCCTTCCAATGGCTTCCTTTAGGGACAAACCAATTCTGATGGTTACCAAAAATATAACCTCGTTAGGTACAACTTCGGAGAGAAATGTTTAATTTCACAGCAATTATCATTACAGATTTAAATGTGTGAGCTAACGGTGAATATTCTTAGCAGAAAAAAAACTTAATTTAATTAGTTTTTAATATTGATATTGAAGTTCATTTAAATTAAGTTTCTATTTTTTGATAATTATGAAAAGTAAATACATGGCTGAATGCAGCTCTGCTCTCAAAATTACTGTATTATTTAACATAGAGAATAATAATGCTATGCTCTTGATTAATTTATTCCATTTTGAAACCATCTGTATTCATATACTGAATGTTACTTGACTTGGAAAGCTAAGAAAATTAGAATATTGACTAATGGGAACTCTTTCTCTTATTTTTTATTCTATTTTCTCCTAAATATTTACATATAAAATATTCTCTTAAGGAATAACTAATGACAGTTCAGAATGTTTTTACTTCTTAGAAATTGCTTTAATGTCCATTTTTTTTTAGCTTAGAAAATCAATTCTTTATTCCTTCTTTGTCCATTAATTAACAACCACTTTAATGCCCTCAGAAAACCTGGTAGCTGGTCGTTATGAGCTTGGGTGCTAACCAAAAAGTCGGCAGTTCGAATCCATCAGGCGATCCTTGGCAGTTCTACTCTGTCCTATAGGGTTGCTATGAGTTGAAATCGACTGGACAGCAACAAGCTTTTTTTTTTTTTTTTTGGTTTGTTTTAATGTTCTCAAAGTTTTACTTGTATTATATAATTTAATTCTCTTATTCCGATGGCACTGGGTTTTTTGGTTTCTGGGGTATTCTGAAAATAATGATTTAGTATAGCATTAAAATATATGAAAACTTGATGATATTTTGTATGTATTAAATTCTGTTTAGTTATTATTTATAACAGTAGTGTACCATAAAAATAGAAGTATGATGTATTTCTAGTTTTAAGCATTTGCTGTGAGTATAAGAACATACCAAACCAAACCCACTGCGGACGAGTCGATTCTGACTCCAGCGACCCTATAGGACAGAGTAGAACTGCCCGATAGAGTTTCCAAGGAGCGCCTGGCAGATTCGAATTGTTGACCTCTTGGTTAGCAGCCGTAGGACTTAACCACTATGCTACCAGGGTTTCCATAAGAACATAGAAGTGTAAAAATTAAATTGAAATTCTTAGCACATAAATGTCAATACGATTGTTTAACTGTAGAGTATGTGGCCTTTTTTAAAAGTGGTGTTTTAAACACCATTTCTGCAAAAGGGGAGCAGAGTGGAACATCAGCTTTGGTTCAGACAGATTCACCTACTAGCCGTGAGGCCCTAAGCAGACAGTGCAGCCTCTTAGCTATCCCCAGTTGCTGGTTGCCACAGAGTGGATTCCGACTCATTGCGACCCTATAAGACAGGGTAGAACTGCCCCACATAATTTTCAAAGAGTGCCTGGTGGATTCGAACTGCTAACCTTTTGGTTAGCAGCCATAGCACTTAAACACTATGCTACCTCATAGCTATGTTGTTGTTGTTTTGGGGTGCCGTCGAGTCGGTTCTGACTCATAGCACAACAGAATGAAACACTGCCTGGTCCTGAGCCATCCTTACAATCGTTGTTATGCTTGAGCTCTTTGTTGCAGCCACTGTGTCAGTCCACCTCCTCCAGGGTCTTCCTCTTTTCCACTGTCCAGGTTCCAACTATTAATGGATGTTTACAGCTGTTTCTTCTCATTTTGAGTTGTGCCACATCAACGAATGAAGGTCCCGAAAGCTTTTCTCCATCCACGTCATTAAGGTCAATTCTACTTTGAGGAGGCAGCTCTTCCCCAGTCATCTTTTGAGTACCTTCCAACCTGGGGGACTCATCTTCCAGCACTACATCAGATAATGTTCCGCTGCTATTCATAAGGTTTTCACTGGCTAATGCTTTTCAGAAGTAGACTCCCGGGTCCTTCTTCCTAGTCTGTCTTAGTATGGAAGCTCAGCGGAAACCTGTCCTCCATGGGTGACCCTGCCGGTATCTGAATACTGGTGGCATAGCTTCCAGCATCACAGCAACGTGCAAGCCCCCACAGTATGACAAACTGACAGACAGGTGGGGGCCTCATAGCTATAGGATCTGAAAAATAGATATAAAATATACATGAATATCTGTCGTGGTGATAAACTAATCTAATGTTTGTAGTTGTTCTCAGGTGCCTTCAAGTCTGTTCTGACTCATAACATGTGTGCAACAGAGCCAACACTGCCTGGCCCTGCACCATCCTCACAATCATTGCTATGTTTGAGCCCATTGTTGCAGCCACTGTGTCAATTCATCTCATCAGGACCTTTCTCTTTTTCGCTGACCCTGTATGCTGAGAATATAACCAGCCCTCAAAAAGGGTGATAGTTTTCGTTCTGATACTAATGATATATAATAATAATATGGCTTTCTCTTAATATTTACTTTTCAGACAACCAATAATTCAGTCTGTTTTATACTAAAGAGGATCATATTGCTTACAAGTGGCAGCGAGCATAATTTTAAAATTACTTTATCAGTTTATTTAGAATTGTATTAAAATTGGTATTTCTATTTTTGTTTATAAAAAGGAATAAGTAAACTAGTACTTTCCTGACTTATTTTATGTTTTCTCTTCCTGTCTCTTTAGTTTTTGTTGATAAGAAATGTGATTTTTTTCAAGAGGAATAAAGAAACATCTATAATATGAGTAACGGAATTCCGTGATTTCACTCAGGTCAACTATAGCTATGCTGAATTAAATATCAGTGCTAAATTAAGTAGCTGAAAATATTGCAATTGATTAAATTATTTCAAATTATTTTTTGGAAAATAATTTATAAACCATTCTGAAAAATTATTTCCCTCCCACAATTAAAAATAATTCAGTAATTAAATTACATTTAACGATATACAATTCAACTGTAGTTCTTCATTAACAAAGGATTTTTTTTAGGTAGATGAAATTATAAATTGTATCATCATTTCCACTGAGAAACCTGATTTGTGCTCTCTTTTTATTGCCTTGTGATTTTTAAAATGTCTTAGCTTATACAAATTCCTCTAGTATCAAATTCTGGTGGCATAGTGGTTAAGAGCTATGGCTACTAACCAAAAGGCCGGCAGATCAAATCCACCAGGCACTCCTTGGAAACTGTATGGGGTGGTTCTACTCTGTCCTATGGGGTCACTGTGAGTTGGAATCCACTTGACCTCAAGAGGTTTGGTTTGGGTTTTTAGTATCACATCAGGTCAAATGGGTCTTAAACTTACAGCTTTGGCCTAAATAAGTACCATAAATCTGAGAAGGATTCTGGTTGCTGATGAAGCAGTTTCTTAAGACCAGTGCAGAAATCACAGCAACTTGTTCAAAATTAAAAAATACATATTTACACAGTATCATCAGACTACATGAAAGATGTTTTTGTACGCGCTCTGTTTCTGTTTTTGGTCACTAGAGGCAGTTCCACTCTTCAGCTTAGTCATTCAGGGAGCACTGCCCCAGTAGGTCTCTGCGATTGTGCTGCTCCCTTCCCATCCTCCTCCTTTTTCTTGAGCTCAAAGTACTGCCCAGGAGATCCCTACATTGCAGGGCTTAACGGGCCTTAAACCTGCTTATTTCTCAGTTAACAGATTTCTGCTATTTAACTTTGAGTTCAAACAATTCCAACTTCATCGATGATCTTAATATCCAAAAACAGTGAATTATCATCAATTAAACCCTGGGGGCGTAGTGGTTAAGAGTTTGACTGCTAACCAAAAGGCCTGCAGTTTGAATCCACCAGGTGCTCCTTAGAAACCCTATGGGGCAGTTCTACCCTGTCCTATAGGGTCACCGTGAGTAGGAATCGACTCCACAGCAATGAGTCTTTGCTTTACCTCTAGAAAAGACTAAAAAAAGACTAGAGATACATAAATATAGATACAGAGACTGGGTTTAACCATAGCAAATCTGTGGTCCAAATGCAATGAGAGAAAAATACTCTGGAGTTCTAACATGTAAAGTATCTAGACAGAAGAAGGGATACAAGTGGGCAAAGTATTTTACTGTTATGTATAGGTATTTTGTGTTTTGCTTGCACTGAAGACTATTTCTAAAATATTGTGGGGAAGATATATATACACATACCCCTGGAGCCCTGGTGATGCAGTGATTAAAAGCTTGGCTGCTAATCAAGACATTGACAGTTCGAATCCGCTACCCACTCCTTGGAAACCCCACGGGGCAGTTCTTCTGTGTCCTGTGGGGTCGCTATGAGTCATAATTGACTCCAGGGCAATGGGTTTATATATACTTTTACTCCTCACTTACCAACTATCTCATTATCCATCGTTTTGCAGTTATAACAATAGTAAAAAACCTACTATCTGACTATTTTGCACATTAATGACCTCCCTGACTAGCACAATAAAATTGTCTACAATTTACAGTTTATACACGATGCATTTTATTGACCTGATAGGTTTAATACAAAACTCCATTTTGGCTGAATTTATTCTTTAATTGATAAATGAGAGGCAAAAATAACGTTTTGATTGGTATTGCTTTTCTTTCTCAAGGATAAAGCAGAGGTATCCTAAGTTGTTATTTCTTTCAGTTTAATTTTACCGTATTGATGTACTTATAAATCAGGCCAACGTCTTCCATTTTAGAAGTTAACATGTAAATATCTAGCAAGCATTAACTCTGTACAAAATAAAATAGAAAGTTTTATTATATTCTTGTTAAAAAGTATATCAAAACTTATAAAAATTCTTTAGAAATATAAATAATTCAACCTAACAAAGTATTTAAATAATATACATTTATGTCTCAGTATATTCAGTTTTCTAGTGACTCTACTTTTGACTGTAGTTTTCTTTGTGGGGGCAACAATGGTAGAAAACATACAAATTTGGTTAGCAAGGAATCAGCCTTTGGTGTCCTCTTCTTCCCACTCACCAGCCCTGATTAAAATGTATCCAATTAAAATGAATCCATATTAATAAAATTAGCATTTACTATACAGGAGATGACGGATCACTCTACCCAGCTCTGTAAAGAACACTTCTAGAACATTGTATTCTGTACCAAGTATCACATGCTGAAGAGGAATATGTCAAATCATACTTCCTCCAGGGGAAAGGACCAGGAAGATTAGAGATTTAAACAATCATTCCATACAGGAGAGGGAACAAAACCATGCCTGCTTAGAATGGAAAAGGAAAGGAGTGGCTGAGAGCTATCTTCAAGTATTTCAGGCCTTTTTTCAGGAAGAGAGTTAAACTTATTTCTATATAGGTTAGAAAATGGAAACAGAACTATTAACACCTCTTAGGTGAGACTATACAGTAAGAAGGATTTTGGCTAATTATAAAGATGAATTTCCCTATGGTCTGGTCTGTTCAAAGAAAAGGTCAACAAGATGAGGAGTAGAAAGGGGCTTGAGCATAGCCTGAAAAACCTCTTGACAAGAGGGACTCTGTCATTACCCATTAAAAAATCAACTGCCATTGAGTCAATTCCAACTCATAGTGACCCTATAGGACAGAGTAGAACTGCCCCATACAGTTTCCAAGAAGCGCCTGGTGGATTGGAAGGACTGACCTCTTGGTTAGCAGCCGTAACTCTTAACCACTTTGCAACCAGGGCTTCCTCCAACATTATGGGGTGATTAAATTAAACTGTCTTTAATAGTCTTTCCAGACCTAAGATTCTATGATTCCTTTTCTGACCCTGTGTCAGATTTGTTCTGAAGAGCTGAGGCTGGGAGCACCTGTGGTCTTCTCTTTTCTTTTTAGAGATTTATACTCACTCTGCATTGTAACACTGAAACCCCGTAATTGTCTGCACAAGGAAGGATATTTAATATTTCATGCTGTATATGATTCTTGGTGTTGAATGGGTGTTATACTTATGTAAGATCATGATTTGGAAATAACTTCATGGAAGCCATTATGTATTCATAAAACTTTATTTGAAATTTTAATGGCCCAAATTTATGGCCTGTGGTAGATTTGTGTGCTTCACCGTGTAAATATTTATACTTAGTTGTCTTAGTCACCCTATGTTGCTCACTTTGGTATGAAAAGCAGTGTTTTGGAGAGTTCTCTTCTTTTCTTTCATGCCTCTATTCCAGGAATGGCTTGGCTTAAAGAGTAAATATGGTACTTTTCAGCCATGTGAGATTTGAAAGCAGGCCTGTCTGGGGGATGTATCTCATTCTTTATGACAAGAAGCCAAATGACTTGCACAGAGGTCTGAGGTTTAAAAACCAGGATTTAGAGATACATTGGATTAGTTTGCTCTACATAAGTTCTTCCACGTTCTTTTATATGCTTATTATTTCTGACTTTAGTAAGGACAGGGTAAGGAGGAATGGTGAAAGGAATTAATAATATGTAACGGAGGAAAAGGAGTGTCTTGCTTAAGTCAACTGTTTTGTTTCAATCACACGCTTATAAATGTCGCATTTAAGAACTTAAACTCCAATGTGGAATTTGAGAAATTGGAAGATGAGAAAAATATAATAGTATAGTTGTTTCTAAATTTAGAAGATGAAGTGCAAAGAGTCCTCATTCCTTTGTCTCTACTGCCTTAGAATTAAGCTTTCGGAATAACCATGGAGCTAATATTTGGAAACCCTGGTAGTGTAGTGGTTATGTGCTATGGCTGCTAACCAAAAGGCCAGCAGTTTGAATCCACCAGGCACTCCTTGGAAACTCTATGGGGCAGTTCTACTTTGTCCTATAGGGTCGCTACGAGTTGGAATCGACTAGATGGCAGTGGGTTTGTTTTTTTTTGGTTTTAATGTTCTCTCAATGGCAGGCCTTCAGGCATAAAAATATTTGAGCAATAATCTGATCCGTGAAGAAATATTACAGTGTGTGATGGAAATTTGTGAAATTTTATCTTGTTCAATGGACTCCCTCAATCTAATGTTTTCCATGCCAGTACAGAACAAATCAAAAGAAGGAAGACAGAAATAGATGAACTATTTAAAGAAAATGGGAATTGATGCCATTATAACTGAGCTCAGTGTGTTGCAAAAGGCCTGAAGATGGAGCTCTTTGCAAAGTTTTAGTGTAGAGTATGAAGCCTCCATCGGAATAATGGTGCTTGTTTAAATTTTTTAAAAACTTACCCTTTCCCTAAGACTTTATTTTATAATTTACTCAAAATGTAAAATTAGGCACCATGTTTTTAAATGGCAAAGAATTAAAGAAAAATTACACAAAGGGTATTATTATTATTACTATTTGGCCATTTTTTTAAAAAAAAATAATGCGATTTCTATCCTAAATGAACCCTTAGCACTTATTCTTTATTTTGCTCTCCTCACTATGTCTTACACAGTCTCAGTTTTGGTCATAATTATCAAGTTCATGATGGAATGTTCATGGTTGTCATCTCCTTTTTATTGTTCTTGATGTCTTTTTTTCCACTCCTACCATGTTTATCTTTCCTACTTAGTTTCCTTTAAGATGTGAGACACCACAGACAGAAAAAATAAAACGTATCTTTCAGATGTACGTTAGTAAAGTTTTAGAGCTGCCTTATGATCCAAAGGAAACATTTTCTCTGGAAATCTGCTATCTGGTTTTATTTTTAAAATGAGTGAGCTCCCACATCGGTTCTTCCATCTTTCTCCCCCTCGCATATTTACTGAAAGCAATTCACTGCTATTCCTTTTTCTTAGTATGTGGTTTCTAGATCTTTGGTGTTTTTTATTTCCGTTTTTTTTTTTTTTACATAGGTGTGCTTTATAAACTTAGGATCAATTTTAGAAAAGAGACTTTCTATTCATGTTAGATTTTTGGTTAGGAACATATTCATTTTTTTTTAATCTTATTTATTTAGAATTCATTGTGAAGTATCTTTATGATAAAATGCTATTTTAAATATTTTCTGTTTCCTTTGTGCACCGGGCTTGGTTTGGTTTTTTGGTTGTGTTTTAGTCAAGCTGAACTCTGATCATTACTTTCGAGCATTCAATTCTAATCATATGGAATATGAAAAAGGCAGTAATTTTTAACTCTAAAGTTTTAGGTTACAAAGTTTAATTATTCTAAACCACAGTAGAGGTAGTCTCTAATGTGGGTATGACACACCCAGACATACCTATTTCTTATTTCATCATTAAATGGTGGTTTAATTAAGATGTTTAATCAAGCTTCAAAAATAATATGGTAAGAATTAATCTTGTCAACCTTTCTGGTTATAAGCAAGCTGCCTGCTCACTTTTTTTTTGTTGTTGTTGTTTGTTTAAATTTTTAAAGAACATTCTATAAATACTGGAAAATATCATCTTTACTCCATTTAATTGACAAACTGAAATCTTAAAATTTCACCTTCTCAAAGCAAAAACTAAGACATGTACAAATCTCGGAAACCCTGGTGGTGTAGTGGTTAAGAGCTACCACTGCTAACCAAAAAACTGGGAGTTTGAATCTACCAGGTGCTCCCTGGAAACTCTATGGGGCAGTTCTACTCTGTCCTATAGGGTCACTATGAGTCGAAATTGACATGACAATGTTTTTTTTTTTAATACAAATCTCAGAGGGGTGTATTTTGATGCAGTTGATAGCCATCACTTGGATATATTTTCTTATTTTTTTTAGGATGAAATTTTAAAATGACTTAAAAATTAATGAACAATAAATGTCTGACTACAGTTTAATGAAGGAAATGTGAAAAATACACCATTTATGTTGTTGTTATTGTTAGGTGTCATTGAATTGGTTCTGACTCATAGCAGCCTTAGGTATAACAAAACAAAACACTGCCAGGTCCTGCACCATCCTCACAGTCACTTGTATGCTTGAGCCCATCGTCTTAGCTGCTGTGTCAATCCATCTCCTTGAGGGTCTTCCTCTTTTTCGCTGACCTTCTGCTTTACTAAGCGTGATGTCCTTCTCCAGGGACAGATCCCTCCTGATAACATGTCCAAAGTATGTGAGATGAAATTTCGCCATTCTTGCATCTAAGAAGCATCCTGGCTGTACTTCTTCCAAGGCAGATCTGTTTGTTCTTCTGGCAGTCCATCGTATATACAATGCTCTTCCCCAACACCACAATTCAAAGGCATCAACTACTAAGAGTGTCAGCTGAAAGTCTTCTTATTGCTAATTTAGCTTGCAACAACTGAAAATACATATTTTCTTCCATAGTAGTATATTTTTACATTCATTTGATATTTCAGTTAGAATTTGACCAAGTAAAAGAAAAAGTAAAGAGGTGGAGCCAAGATGGCAGAATAGACAACGCTTCTGTTGAGCCCTCTTTACAACAAAGGCCCCCCAAAACAGTGAAACGAGTATATTTTGGACAAGCTGGGAGCCCTGAGCATCAAAGCCAAGCTTAGACAACAAACTGAGGGGCAGGGGGAGGAACAGACTGTTCAGAAGTGGAGAAGAGTTATCAGATCTGAATCGCAGGGAGCCCTCAGGCACCATTCCTGGAGTGGCGGTGGCTAGCTGATACTAGCGTTCAGCCGCAGTTTCCTCAAAGAGAATCAGCCAGCCCCACAGCCCACTCACACCTCCAGAACCTGAGGAGAATGGCACTCATGGCAAAAGCTAAGTACTTCTGTATATTTTACCGCACCCCCCCCAAGCCAGCTTCAGTGGCTGAATCCCTGGCCCCAATATAAGCCCCGTTGAGCACCTAGAGCCATCCTCCTGGCTTTGGGGAAGGAAAAAATTTGCAATTTCGGGGAAGAGATAATTTGCCAGTTCCATTAACCGGGGGAGCTCACAGAAGTGGCTCCTGTCCAGACATAAACTGTCCGTGGACCTTGAGCACCTTTCCCTCCTGCATGGACCTGTGTGGGCCTATTTCGGGAGAATAGGCCCTTGTTGGCAAACTCCAACCATTCAGCTGCGCTGTGGAGAGGTGAGTGTTTGACATTTGATATTGCTTTGCCTATTAAACAAGGTCCTCACCTACCCACATCAGGGACCTAAGGACTGGTAGCTCCACTCAGTGTCACCCAGCCACCTGTGACAGGGGTCCAAAGATAACTGGTGCCTCCCAGTCCTTACAGCCCAAAACTTTGGGTGCCCATGGTCCCTCTGCAGAACCCACCCACCAGCACACTCTAGGGAATGGAGATGCATTTTCCTTAGAGACACTTGAGGGTTAGTTCTCTGCCCCCTGCCTTGTTCAGAGCATGACACCCTGCTGCAATCAGATACCGGTATATACGCCAACCACCCCTGCCCCTCTAAGGCTGTAAGACAGAGCCTGTACCACACACTTGATGATCAGCTACCTGGAAACCTGAGCTGAATTCATACAAGAAAACTGAATGGACTCCTAGACTGATATACCTGATAACAGCTTTAGCCAGCTGGGGACAGGACACCAGAGCTCCAAAGGTGAAAATAATCAAGCTAGCTCACTCAAGCAACCAATAGGGGTATACCAAAACAAAACAAAGCAAGCAGCTATGACACAGTAAGCAAGCATAAACTAATACAAAGACTTATGGACAGCTTGGAGACAACAGTCAATATCAAGTCACATAAAGAAACAGGCCATGATCACCTCAACAGGGTCTCAAAACAAAGAATCCAGGGATCTTCTAGATGAAAGTGCATTCCTGGAATTACCAGATGCAGAATACAAAAGTTTAATATACAAAACCCTTCAAGACATCAGGAAGGAAATGAGGCGATACGCAGAACAAGCCAAGGAACACACAGATAAAGCAACTGAAGAAATTAGAAAGATTATTCAGGAACATAATGAAAAGTTTAATAAGCTGGAAAAATCCATAGACAGACAGCAATCAGAAATTCAGAAGATTAACAATAAAATGACAGAATTAGACAACTCAATAGAAAGTCAAAGGAACAGAATTGAGCAAGTAGAAGCTAGAATTTCTGAACTCAAAGATAAATCACTTGGCACTAATATATTTGAAAAAAAATCAGACAAAAGAATTTAAAAAAATGAAGAAACCTTAAGAATCATGTGGGACTCTATCAAGAGAAATAACCTATGAGTGATTGGAGTACAGAACAGGGAGGGATAACAGAAAATACAGAGAAAATTGTTGAAGATTTGTTGGCAGAAAACTTCCCTGATATTGTGAAAGATGAGAAGATATCTATCCAAGATGCTCATCAAACTCCACATAAGGTAGATGTTAAAAGAAAGTCGCCAAGACATATTATAATCAAACTTGCCAAAACCAAAGATAAAGAATTTTAAGAGCAGCGAGGGATAAATGAAAAGTCACCTACAAAGGAGAGCCAAAAAGAATAAGCTCTGACTACTCGGCAGAAACCATGCAGGCAAGAAGGCAATGGGATGACATATTTAAAAAATTGAAGGAAAAAAATTGCCAGCTGAGAATCATATATCCAGCAAAACTGTCTCTTAAATACGAAGGTGAAATGAAGAAATTTCCAGATAAACACAAGTTTAGGGAATTTGTAAAACCTAAACCAAAACTATAAGAAATACTAAAGGGAGTTCTTTGGTTAGAAAACCAATAATATCAGGTATCAACCCAAGACTAGAACACCGGACAGAGAACCAGAAGTCAACCGAGACAGGGAAATCCAAAAAAACAAAGCAAGATTATTTTAAAAAAAAAAAAAAGCTCAAAACAGGGTAACAGCAATGTTATTGTATAAAAGAACAGATGGATGAAGAAATATAATGATATACCTTCCATATGGGAGGAAGATATGGTGATACAAACAAATAAAAGTTAGTTTTAAATTTAGAAAAATAGGGGTAAATAATAAGGTACCGCAAAAGAGACAAACTATCCTACTCATCAAAATAAAATACAAGGGAAAAATAGAGACTCAGCAGAAAAAAAAGCAACAACAACAAATATGAGGAATGGAAAATATAGAAAGAAAATCTACTCAGTGCATAAAATTAAGTGGGAAAAAGAAACTGTCAACAACACACAAAAAAAGACATCAAAATGATAGCACAAAATTCATACCTATCTATAATTACCCTGGAAGTAAATGGGCTAAATGCAGCAATAAAGAGACAGAGAGTGTCAAAATGGATTAAAAAACAAGATCTGTCTATATGCTGCCTACAAGAGATACACCTTAGACTTAGAGACACAAACAAACTAAAACTCAAAGGATGGAAAAAAATGTATCAACCAAACAATAATCAAAAAAGAGGGGTGGCAATATTAATTTCTGACAAAGTAGACTTTAAAGTTAAATCCATCAGAAAGGATAAGGAAGGACACTATATAATGATTAAAGGGACAATACACCAAGAAGATATAACCATGTTAAATATTTATGCACCCAATGACAGGGCTGCAAGATACATGAAACAAACTATCAGCATTGAAAAGTGAGATAGGCAGCTCCACAATAATAGTAGAAGACTTCAACACACCACTTTTGGTGAAGGACAGGACATTCCAAAAGAAGCTAAATAAAGACATGGAAGATCTAAATGCCAGAACCAACTTGACGTCATAGACATATACAGAACGCTCCATCCATCAGCAACCAAGTATACTTTCTTTTCTAGTGTACATCGAGCATTCTCTAGAATAGACCATATATTAGGTCATAAAGCAAGCCTTAGCAGAATCCAAAACATTGAAATATTACAAAGCATCTTCTCTGACCATAAGGCCATAAAAGTGGAAATCAATAACAGGAAAAGCAGGGAAAAGAAATTAAACACTTGGAAACTGAACAATACCCTGCTCAAAAAAGACTAGATTATAGAAGACATTAAGGATGGAATAAAGAAATTCAGAGAATCCAACGAGAATGAAAACACTTCCTATCAGATTCTTTGGGACACAGCAAAAGTGGTGCTCAGAGGCCAATTTATATCAATAAATGCACACATCCAAAAAGAAGAAAGGGCCAAAATCAAAGAATTATCCCTACAACTTGAACAAATAGAAAGAGAGTGACAAAAGAAACCCACAGGTACCAGAAGAAAACAAAAAATAAAAATTAGAGCTGAACTAAATGAAGTAGAAAACAGAAAAACAATTGAAAGAATTAACAAGATCAAAAGCTGGTTTTGGGAAAAAAATCAACAAAATTGATAAACCGCTGGCCAAACTGACAAAGGAAAAACAGGAGAGGAAGCAAATAACCGGAATAAGAAATGTGATGGACGATATTACAACAGATCCAACTGAAATTAAAAGAATCATATCACGTTACTATGAAAAACTGTGCTCAAACAAATTTGAAAACCTAGAAGAAATGGATGAATTCCTAGAAACACACTACCTACCTTAACTAACACAAACAGAGGTAGAACAACTAAATAGACCCATAACAAAAGAAGAGATTGAAAAAGTAATCAAAAAACTCCCAACAAAAAAAAACCCTGGTCCGGACGTCTTTACTGCAGAGTTCTACTAAACTTTCAGAGAAGAGTTAACACCACAAATACTAAAGGTATTTCAGAGCATAGAAAAAGATGGAATACTACCAAACTCATTCTCTGAAGCCACCAAATCCCTGATACCAAAACCACATAAAGACACCACAGGAAAAGAAAATTATAGATCTATATCCCTCATGAATGTAGATGCAAAAATCCTCAACAATATTCTAGCCAATAGAATTCAACAACATATCAAAAAAATAATTCACCATGACCAAGTGGGATTCATACCAGGTATGCAGGGATAGTTCAACATTAGAAAAACAATTAATGTAATCCACCACATAAATAAAACAAAAGACAAGAATCACATGATTTTATCGATTGATGCAGAAAAGGCATTTGACAAAGTTCAACACTCATTCATGATAAAAACTCTCAGCAAAATAGGAATAGAAGGGAAATTCCTCAACATAATAAAGGGCATTTATACAAAGCCAACAGCCAACATCATCCTAAATGGAAAGAGCCTGAAATGATTCCCACTGAGATCAGGAACCAGACAAGGATGCCCTTTATCACCACTCTTATTCAACATTTTGTTGGAGGTCCTAGCCAGAGCAATTAGGCTAGATAAAGAAATAAAGGGCATCCAGATTGGCAAGGAAGAAGTCAAAGTATCTCTATTCGCAGATGACATGATCTTATACACAGAAAACCCTGAGGAATCCTCCAGAAAATGACTGAAACTATTAGAAGAGTTCAGCAGAGTATTGGGATACAAGATAAACATACAAAAATTAGTTGGATTCCTCTACACCAACAAAAAGAACATCGAAGAGGAAATCACCAAATCGATGCCATTTATAGTAGCCCCCAAGGAGATAAAATACTTAGGAATAAATCTTAACAGAAATGTAAAAGACTTATACAAAGAAAACTACAGTACACTTCTGGAAGAAACCAAAAGAGACTTACATAATAGAAGAATATACCTTGCTCACGGATAGGAAGACTTAACATTATAAAAATGTCTATTCTACCAAAAGGATCTATGCATTTAATGCGATTCCGATCCAAGTCCCAAGGACATTCTTTAATGAGATGGAGAAACAAATCACCAACTTCATTTGGAAGGGAAAGAGGCCCCGGATAAATAAGGCATTACTGAAAAAGAAGGACAAAGTTGGAGGCCTTACTTTACGTGATTTTAGAACCTACTATACCACCACAGTAGTCAAAACAGCCTGGTACTGTTACAACAACAGATACGTGGACCAATGGAACAGAATTGAGAATCCAGACATAAATCCATTCACTTATGAACAGTTGACATTTGACAAAGGCCCCAAAAGAGTTAAATGGGGGAAAAGACAGTCTTTTTAACAAATGGTGCTGGCATAACTGTATAACCATCTGCAAAAAAAAAAATGAAACAAGACCCATACCTCACTCCATGCACAAAAACTAACTCAAAATGGATCAAAGTCCTAAATACAAAATCTAAAACGATAAAGATCATGGAAGAAAAAACAGGGACAACGTTAGGAACCCTAATACATGGCATAAACAGTATACAAAACATTATTAAGAATGCAGAAGAAAAACTAGATAGCTGGGAGCTCCTAAAAATCAAGCACCTATGCTCTTCCAAAGACTTCACCAAAAAGAGTAAAAAGACTACCTACAGACTGGGCAAAAGTTTTTAGCTATGACACTTCTGATCAGTGCCTGATGTCTAAAATCTTCATGATACTGCAAAAACTCAACTACAAAAAGACAAATAACCCAATTAAAAAATGGGCAAAAGATATGAATAGACACTTCACTAAAGAAGACATTCAGATAGCCATTAGAGAGATGCAGATCAAAACTACAATGAGATTTCATCTCACTCCAGCAAGGCTGGCTTTAATCCAAAAAACACAAAATAATAAATGTTGGAGAGGCTGTGGAGAGATTGGAACACTGCTGGTGAGAATGTCAAATGGTACAACCGCTTTGGAAATCAATTTGGTGCTTCCTTAAAAAGCTAGAAATAGAACTACCATACGATCCAGCAATCCCACCCCTTGGAATATATCCTAGAGAAATAAGACCCTTTACACAAACAGATGTATGCACACCCATGTTTCTTGCAGCACTGTTTACAATAGCAAAAAGATGGAAGCAACCAAGGTGCCCATCAACTGATGAATGGATAAATAAATTATGGTATATTCACACAATGGAATATTACACATCAGTAAAGAACAGTGTGGAATCTGTGAAACATTCCATAACATGGAGGAACCTGGAAGGCATTATGCTGAGTGAAATTAGTCAGTTGCAAAAGGACAAATATTGTATAAGACCACTATTATAAGAACTTGAGAAATAGTATAAACTGAGAAGAAAACATTCTTTTGTGGTTTTGAGAGGGGGGAGGGAGGGAGGGTGGGAGAGGTGTATTCACTAATTAGATAGTAGAAAGGAACTACTTTACGTGAAGGGAAAGACAGCACACAATACAGGGGAGGTCAGCACAACTGGACTAAACCAAAAGCAAAGAAGTTTCCTGAATAAACTGAATGCTTTGAAGGCCAGTGCAGCAGGGTCAGGGGTCTGGGGACCATGGCTTCAGGGGACATCTAAGTCAATTGGCATAATAAAATCTATTAAGAAAACATTCTGCATCCCACTTTGAAGAGTGGCGTCCGGGGTCTTAAACGCTAGCAAGCAGCCATCTAAGATGCATCAATTGGCCTCAACCCACCTGGATCAAAGGAGAATGAAAAACACCAAGGACACAAGGCGATTACGAGCCCAAGAGACAGAAAGGGCTACATGTACCAGTGACTACATCATCCTGAGACCAGAAGAACTAGATGGTGCCTGGCTACAACCGATGAGTGCCCTGACAGGGAACACAACAGAGAACCCCTGAGGGAGCAGGAGAGCAGTGGGATGCAGATCCCAAATTCTCATAAAAAGACCAGACTTAATGGTCTGACTGAGACTGGAAGGCCCTCGGTGGTCATGGCCCCCAGACCTTCTGTGGCCCAGGACAGGAACCGTTCCCAAAGCCAACTCTTCAGACATGGATTGGACTGGACGATGGGTTGGAGAGGGTTGCTGGTGAGGAGTGAGCCTCTTGGATCAGGTGGACGCTTGAGACGATGTTGGCATCTCCTGCCTGGAGGGTAGACGAGAGGGTGGAGGGGGTTAGAAGCTGGCAAAATGGTCACAAAAAGAGAGAGTGGAGGGAGACAGCGGGCTGTCTCACTAGGGGGAGAGTAATTGGGAGTGTGTAGCAAGGTGTATATGGGTTTTTGTGTGAGAGACTGACTTGATTTGTAAACTTTCACTTAAAGCACAATAAAAATTATAAAAAAAAGAAAAAGTGCACTTCTTTTAAAAAGGTGACTGGCTTGTTGAATTACAAATTTGTTAATATAATCCTGTCATGAATAATCATTTTTATATGACATTTGGGGAGCTACAATGAGAAGCATTGTCATAATAATTTACGAATGGATGAAAATATATTGTAAAACTGTGTATTTTGTTTTATATTTCCATAATGTGGGTTGTTTTCTCAGATTATAATGAAAACATCCGAAATCCATTAAAATTCACTTGGAACCAGTGAAATTCAGAAGAGAGAGAAGTCATTTAATTCCCTTACAGTGTGATGGAGTAAAAGAAAACCCTACATGGTGCCAGTGATTAAAATCCCAACCCAATAGTCTGCTCAGTCATTTGGCCTCTTCATCATTTACTCCTACCTTTGTAGATGAGACCCTTGAGACTTAGGTTTAATTCTCACCAGTTTTAACATGATCCCAAAATGCTACAGAAAAACTCCCCGTTTACTGCTAAATTGATTTTTCTCTAACTTAGTCACTTATTTGCATATTTAAGAGATTATCCAAGGGACCTACAAAGGTGTTTTTTTTTTTTTTTTCCTTCCTCTTTCAAAAGCTGCTATTCAAGAGCCTAGTGAACATCTTAAATTACTTCCTTTACTACTTTGCGGCATCCTCTTCTAAACCTTTTTTTGCCTTGGGTTCTGTGGTCAATTATCCTGCTTGAGACTGATGAATAAGAACTATTCATAGATTCCTCAGTAACCCAGCAGATTAAGACTCTCTTTGGGGATTTCCAGTGCTGAAAAATTAGAGTGACTAGAACAGCAATTAATTGAAATTGTTGAATTGTATTTGTATCAATGTAACCAAAGATTCAGTTAGACTTTGAAGCTAACTCATATTTTATCTTTTTAAAAAATATTGAGAATGAAATTTGTATGCGTGTTTGTTTGGTGTGAATTAAGATAAAATAAGATGAAGCATTCTTAGCAAAATATAAACTACAGTGAAGATTGATTTAGGTATTGGTGTGCAGGAAAAAGAGATTTGTAGCAAATACTCGTTGACCTCTAGTTGATGTCGACTCATAGCCACCCTGAAGGACAGGGTAGAACTGCCCCATAGGGTTTCCAAGGCTGTAATCTTTATGGAAGCAGACTGGCACTTCCTTCTCCTGCAGAAAGCCTAGTGGATTTGAACCATCAACCTTTAAGTTAGCAGTAGAGAACAAATTGTCTCTAATTGGCAAAAACTTTCAAAGCAAAATTGGTAAAGTGGTTAAGAGCTACAGCTGCTAACCAAAAGGTTTGCAGTTCGAATCCACCAGACCCTCCTTGGAAACCCTATGGGGAGCAGTTCCACTCTGTTGGAAAGGGTTGCTATGAGTGGGAATCGACTGATGGCAACAGGTTTGGTTTTTGGTATATCTATCTATATAATATCTATCTATCTTTATCTAGATATATATATACTTCAACTCACCCATTTCTCTTCTCTCTTTCCACTCTTGTTCATTTGCCCAAAAGAATTATGCAATTTCACTGTTTTTCTATTTTATTTAATTAAGTGCTCTCTCGAATGACTAAAAATTCAATCCTTTCATGTAAAAATGTGTTCTACCTTTTTTTAATGTTAAGTAGATTGTATAGCTGATTTTAGTAACAAGAAGGTTCACTCAAATTCTCATTGTATAAGTGAACAGTGGGATGCAGACCCCAAATTCTCATAAAAAGACCAGACTTAATGGTCTGACTGAGACTAGAAGAATCCCGGCGGCCATGGTCCCCAAACCTTCTGTTGGCCCAGGACAGGAACCATTCCTGAAGACAACTCATCAGATATGGATTGGACTGGACGATGGGTTGGGGAGAGATGCTGATGGAGAGTGAGGTACTTGTATCAGGTGGACACTTGAGACTGTTGGCATCTCCTGTCTGGAGGGGAGATAGGAGGGTAAAGAGGGTTAGAAACTGGCAAATTGTCACGAAAAGAGACACTGGAAGGAGGGAGCGGGCTGACTCATTAAAAAAAAAAATGAGGGGAGATAGGAGGGTAAAGAGGGTTAGAAACTGGCAAATTGTCACGAAAAGAGACACTGGAAGGAGGGAGCGGGCTGACTCATTAAAAAAAAAATGAGGGGAGATAGGAGGGTAAAGAGGGTTAGAAACTGGCAAATTGTCACGAAAAGAGACACTGGAAGGAGGGAGCGGGCTGACTCATCGGGGGAGAGTAAATGGAAGTAAGGAGTAAGGTGTATATAAGCTTATATGTGACAGACTGACTTGATTTGTAAAATTTCACTTAAAGCACAATAAAAATTATTAAAAAAAAATTCTCATTGTAAGTCACTATTTGTTGCAAAGGAGCCCTGGTGGTGCAGTGATTAAGCAATCGCTTCAATTTTATTTCGATAAATGGTAACAACTTTAAAAACAGCCACCACCTCCAGTGTCCCAGGCTTGTTGGCATGGATCTATAACACATGCTCAATGGGAAGTAGAGGCTGTAGGAGAACCTTAGCCCAGAACTTGTGGGTTGCAGGGTGTATACAAAACTGTGCTGTTAACTTTTATTAAAGATTTTCACTCTACTCTATTAGGTGGGCAGTTCTACTAAACATGACATAAAGATAGAGCCAGCACAAAGTTTTACTGCTCCAGCAAAATAGAAATAAACTCTGAAAGTTTAGACAAGAACTTCAGGGAGAGTTAATTTATACAAATTAATTATTTATTCACTAACTTTTTACATAAGTTAATAACAATTATGTTATTGTTAGGTGCCACTGAGTCAGTTCCAACTCATAGCATCCTTATGTACAACAGGATGAAACAATGCCCTGTCCTGTACCATCCTCGCAATTGTTCTATGTTTGAGCCCATGGTTGCAGCCAGTGTGTCAATCCATCTCATTGAGGGTCTTCCTCTTTTACGCTGACCCTTGGCTTTACGAAACATGATATCTTTCTCCAAGGACTGGTCCCTCCTGATAACACATCCAAAGCATGCATGATGAAGTCTAGCCATCCTTGTTTCTAAGGAGTGCTCTGGCTGTACTTCTTCCAAGACAGATTTGTTTGTTCTTCTCTCAGTCCATTGTATATTCAATATTCTTCTCCAACACCATAATTCAAATATGTAAATTCTTCTTCAGTCTTTCTTATTCATTGTTAACAATAACTATACATAATAAAAAAAATACATAATAAGCGTTCTAAAAACACACACATCTTTTTGAATTGAGTCTCAGAATTTTTTTCTTTTTTTGGTTGAAATGCACTTCTGAAATTATAATGGGAATAAAGGAAAAATTCCATCATGTATTCAAGTATTATTTTATATATGTTAATATAAAGCAATCTAAATTGGAATTAGAATCCAGCGTCTATTCTACGTATATAAATGTGTAATAAAATAACAGCAATTTGGAAGTTCTGTGGACTTTAGTTCCATCTTCTGCTTTTCCAGAATAGATGGTTTTATCAATGCAGACAGATGCCGCAGCATTTCAAGTAAAGATAATCCACTCTACTTTTTGGTTACATGGATTAATCTAATTCCTCTTTGATAAAATGGAGCCCTGGCGGCACAGTGGTTAAGAGCTAGGCTACTAATCAGAAGGTTGGCAGTTTGAATCTACCAACTGCTCCTTGGAACATTATGTTGCAGGTCTACCTTGTCCTATAGGGTCTCTCTGAGTCGAAATTGACTCGATGGCATTCTTAGATAAAATAGGTACCCATATTTAAAGAGTCATCACGTCCCCTGGTCTTTCTTTCATCTTTTAGTATTTTTTTTCTTTACTTTATTGATTCCAATTTGTCCAGATCTCTCATAAAAGGTGAACTGCTGAGTACAAAACAAAGCAGGATTACAAGTCCCTGAATCTGGTTATATTTATAGCAGTATAACCAAAGTTTACTTAGACTTTGAAACTACCTCACAGTTTTGGATTATAGTGAACCTGACTGCTCAAATCTCTAACGTTGCTTTTTAATTGGTTTTTCTTATTCTGGACTTTAAAAATTGAAGTGTGGAACCCAAAGTTTTATATTTAAGAATTAATAAATGTTTGTTTAGCACCTATTAAATGTCACTGTACAGAAATGTACAATGTTCTGAAGATACAGTGAAGAATAAGCAGTTCTTGCTCTCAAAGAGCTTAGAGTTTCACAGAGAAGACCAACATTATAAGGGACAAGCATGGAATTAGGCTACCCGTAGTTCAAAGAGTAGAAATGAAGTGGAAATGGCAACCGTGGGTTACAAGAATAACTCCATGTTAACTCCTCTCTTGCTATGGTTTTTCTCCTGGAAATATTAAAGTTTCATTTTTTTTCTAGAAATCCTCTATCAATTAATTTCTATTGACATATAGTAAAATCTCATTCAATTGGGGCATTATTTATTCTACCATATCTAAATATTCAAGTAAATATACAAATATATAAATATTACATTTTCAAACTACACACAGAAAATATTCCAATATGACTTCTTGGATTCATATTATTTTCAGTTTTTCTACTGTCTTCTCTCACTCTTGATTCTTTTTCACTTTTTTATGATTTTTGAAACCACTAATTGAAAAGTTAGGTAAATGTTTACTAATTTTTCCTGTTTATTTATGTTCTAATGATATTTTGAAGACTACTGAAAGAACAGACGAAGGGAATAGAAAGACGAGCAAAAAGTCACTTGGGGGAGAAAAATATTATTTGACTTAAAGAATCTGGAAACATTTTTTTCCCCTTTTTAGTATATTCCCCAAAAAAGAAACAAAGAAGAGGAATAGAACACATTTGATTCTATTTTTATATGTATATACCGTCACTGAAGAGATTTACTAGGCATTTATTTGTCCATAAGTTCTACAAATAAAAAATTTAAAAAAGTGAAAAAATAAATCTGAATAATATTAAATGATCAGTTAAGATATCAAAGTAATGAGCACCACAATCCATTGGAATTTATCATAAGATCCTAAATTTACATAAAGTATTGGAATACATTTGAATCTGAATACAACTTGTTTTTCAGGTTATACTTGGTTTACCTTTGGGATTAATATATTTAATTCAAATACAATTATGATTTTTCAAAAAAGGCTGAGGTGGCCTTTGAAAATTACTCCTAAGGATAAAGCATAGCCATTGATTCTTGTCTATATTATTAAAATATAAAAGAAAGGACAGATAAGGTGACCCTGTATCCTAGTTTTCCTGGAACATCCCAATTTATACATTTGTAGATCAATTAATGCCTGTTAATTAAATTCAGCACCCTCTTTCATTCTCAACTGTGATCTAAATTGGATATGCAATATATTCTCACTTTATTCACAGGTTTAAGGGTTTACTACCCCATAGGGTTTCCAAGGGCCATTGGTGGATTGGAACTGCTAACATTTTGGCTAGCAGCCAAGCTCTTAACCACTGCACCACCAGCTCCAACTTTGTCTAAAGATGAAAATTAAATCTATTTATCCATATAAATAGATAGATGAATAGATAGGTAGATAGATAGATACATAGATAGATAGATGATAGATAGATAAATGTGTGTCAGGGAATGTGTGCATCAGGGTTGTATCCTTTTACCATACCTATTCAATCTGTATGCTGAGCACATAATCCAAGAAGCTGGACTATATGAAGAGGTATGGGGCATCAGGATTAGAGGAAAACTCATTAACCACCTGCCTTATGCAGATGACACAGTCTTGCTTGCTGAAAGTGAAGAGGACTTGAAGCACTTACTGAAGAAGATTAAAAACCATAGCCTTCAGTATGGATTACACATCAACATAAACAAAAATCCTCACAATTGGACCAATAAACGGGGAAAAGATCAAAGTTGTCAAGGATTTTATTTTACTTGGATCCACAATCAATACCTATGGAAGCAGTAGTCAAAAAATCAAAAGACACATTGCATTGGGCAAATCTGCTGCAAAAGACCTCTTCAAAGTGTTGAAAAGCAAAGGTGTCACCTTGAAAACTAAAGTGAACCTGACCCAAGCCATGGTGTTTTCATTCGCCTCCTATGCGTGAGAAAGCTGGAGGATGAAGAAGAATTGAGGTCTTTGAATTGTGGTGCTGGAAAAGAATATTGAGTATACACCATGGGCTGCCAAAGTATTATTCCCTGTGTTCCTTTTAAAGGCAAGACGAGAAGGTGCGATGCTTATGTTGTTTTGTTTTTGATGTTTAGAATGCTCTTTGCTCTTACTCATGATATCCAAGAGACTTTAGAGCCCAGGGAAGCTGCTTATCTCTTGAGATGTTGGAATGGCTTTTGTTTTATTGGAAATTAACAAATTATTTTTTTATGAGTATGCTGTTCTCTTTATTTGGTTCCAGAAGGTCAGAACCAAATTTATAATTCACTTTTTTGCCAATAGGCAAGATTTTCAATTCATATTACTTGGGCTAACTTTAACCCTATTTTTCTTTCTCTATCCTTACTGGTAAGAGCATGGATCTAGAGTCAGAGTCTCTGGGTTCATATTCCAGCCCCAACTGCTCCTCAGTTTTGAACTTTGGGCAAGTTGGTTACCCTCTCCTAGCCTCACCTTCTCATCTGTAACAAATGAAGATAACAATAGACCAACGTCAGGAGGCTGTTATGAGAATTAAATGAGTTAATATATGTGAAATGCTTAGAACACCCCCACTGCTGCCGAGTCAATTCTGACTCGTAGTGGCCATATAGGACAGAGTAGAATTGCCCTGTAAGGTTTCTAAGGGTGTGATCTTAATGGAAACAGACTGCCACATCTTTCTCTCACAAAGTGGCTGGCAGGTTTAAACTGCCTATGTTTCAGTTAGCAGCTGAGGGCTTAACCATGTGCCACCAAGGCTTCTCCGAGAACACTATCTGACATATAATACAAACACATTATATTATTATATATGAAAGCATATATTATTATTATGTTGTTGTTAGAGTGTTCAAATATTTATAAATATACCCAAATCCCTTTCATATTGAGGCTTAAGAAAAATAAATGTTAAAACATTGCCTTTTCTTTCTACATGTAATATGCACACATAAACTTAAAATAATCTCACAAAATTGTAGTATTTCTCAATGTATGTGCTAGATAGAGTGTACAAATCTCAAAATGTAGGATTTTGTTTGTTTTGATAAAGCATTTACATAATTTAGGCAAACTCCAGAGAACCTTTGCAGACGAGTAGCTTTAAGTTACACATAATTGATACTCTACAAACTTAGGAAAACTGATTAGAAAATATAGACTGCTGATTCTGCTAGGATAGAAAAAAAATTTTTTTTTAAAGTATCTATTAATTAGATAAATATGAGTTGTATAAAAAGAAAGAAATTATCAAATAAATGTGAAAATTTGTAGCCTGTTTTACCTATAGGGTCACTGTGAGTCAAAACTGACTTGACGACAATGAGTTTGGGTTTTGGTTTGGTTGCCTTTTGAAGGAAATGAAAGTTTTTTTTTTTTTTTTAATTCTGTTGTGTGGGAGGAAGTATTTAAGTTTCAACCACAAAAAACACGCATGTTCAGGCAACTGAACACTTGCAAGGGTGGTTAGCCAGTACCCATTCCTGCAATGTGTTTGAGAAAGATGGGTTTACTAGGTTAATACTCAAGCCTATGGCAAAACCGCTGCTATTCATAAGGTTTTCACCAGATAATTCTTTTCAGAAGTAGACTGCTGGGTCCTTCTTCCTGCTGAAAAGGACCTCTTCAAAGTGTTGAAAAGCAAAGATGTCACCTTGAAGGCTAAAGGGCACCTTACCCAAGCCATGGTATTTTCAATCCCTCATATGCATGCAAAAGCTGGACAATGAATAAGGAAGACCGAAGAAGAATTAACGCCTTCGAATTGTGATGTTGGCAAAGAATATTGAATATACTATGGACTGCCAAAAAGAAGGAACAAATCTGTCTTGGAAGAAGTACAGCAGAATGCTCCTCAGAAGCAAGGATGGCAAGACTGCGTCTTGCATACTTTAGACATGTTGTCAGGAGAGATCAGTCCCTGGAGAAAGACATCATGGTTGACAAAGTAGTGGGTCAGCAAAAAAAGAGGAAGACCCTCAATGAGATGAAATGACACAGTGGCTACAACAATGGGCTCACACATAACAACGATTAGAAGGATGGCCCAAGACTGGGCAGTGTTTCATTCTGTGGTACAAAGGGTGGCTATGAGTTGGAACTGACTCGACGGCAACTAACAACAACAACAACATGGCAAAACAACTAAAAGTAATTTGCTCTGGTGGGGAAGTTGCATTTAATGTCTCTTATTATTTCTTCAAAGTTTGACCAAGCCATACAATAAGAAAATATTTTCTTGTTGAAGTCTGAACTGGTGTTTAACCATAGGGGATAAAGATTGTTTTCATCTTCAGTTTATCTGGGCTTTATTATGACATTTTACATTATGCATACAGTTTGATTGCTTTTGTGTTTAGATTGTTAAGATTTATCCTAACCTGTTCATTTGACTGTATAAATACTAGAAATATGGTGGTCAGCATAACAACTCTGGGTACTATCCATGTCCTAGCTTGGGCTATAGGCAATATCAATGAAACTATCCAGGGGAAAGATCTAAGTAAGAGAAGGATCTTCAAAATAAGGTCTTCAATTTACTGAGCTATAAAAAGAGAAGACCAGGTTGTGACGAAAGTGCTTGAGGTTCACTTGTCGTAAGACATGGGAACAGGAGAGACTGGATGATTATCGGGATTAGAAGAGTAGGATACATCTAGTATTGGTGGGTCCAGTCCACCCATAGGTGCCTGGGAAGAAAGACCTGATGATCTACTTCCAAAAAATCAGCCATTGAAAACCCTATTGAGAACAGTTTTACTCTGACACACACAGGGTGACCATGAGTCGGAATTGACTCAATAGCAACTGATATTGTCTCACATAAATGGTAGACAAACTGGAGACTACTCTTGGAATAAACCCAAAAACCCATTGCCATTGGAATAGGACCAGTTATTCTGCCTAGCAATTCTAGGCAAATAATCCTAGAGGCAAGTAATCATCCTTTATCTAAGGGTTAATGACTTGGTTCAATTAATTCATCCAGTAGTTTTATTCTCCAAGTTGAAATGAAGAAAAGTCATCAGATAGCTCTTGTGTATAGTTACTATATTCTCATGTTTGGTATTTGCCTATGGATCAAATCCATTATTAAGATGCAGAAATCCAATGGATCCCTTGGTCTCTACCCCATCCTTATGCATGTGTGAGCGCAAGTGAGATTGTTCAATTTACATAAACCACTGTACAGTGATAAGGATGGAAAGAGATGATGGGGTCCTATATTCTAGGATATACAGTCCATGAACAGATGTGATCACAATGCCTGGTATTATCATATCATTTTTCTTCTTCTTCTAAAATACTGTATTATCCCAGTTATAATAAAGGTGACCATTTACTGAAAACCTGTAGTGTACCAAGCACTTGAATATCTCATTTAAATTTAATCCACAGAAAACTCTGAGTTATCTTCCCCAGTTAACATATGCGGATAGTGGATGTCAGAGAAATTACATGAATTTACTGTTATTCAACTATGAAGCACAAAAATATTATGAGATTTTGGATAGCTACATTTATGGACCACCAGCTGTCTGTCAGTTTGTGGTACTATGGAGGCTTGTATGTTACTATTATGCTGGAAGCTGTGCCACTGATATTTCAAATACCAGCAGGATTATCCATGGTGGACAGGTTTCGGCAGAGCTTTCAGAGTAAGACAGACTTGCATAGAGGGTTGGTGGTCTGCTTCTGAAAATTAGCCACTGAAAGCCTTATGGATTGCAACAAAATATTGTTTGATATAGTGCTGGAAGATGCTCCCCTGAAGCTGGAAAGCACTCATAATACATAGTGGCTGCAACAATGGATTTGAGCATGCCAACAATTGTGAAGATGGCACAAGACTCTATAACTTTTAAAGACTGCGTAATGTTTAGTTCTGTTGTACATAGGATCGCCATGAGTTGCAGCCAACTCACTGGCGACTACCAGTAGCACTATTTATGGAATTGAAGATATGGAATAGAATGTATTATAAATCTTATCACTTGTTAACCACTTAACAATCATTAGTCGAATGTTTACTTGAAACTGAATGAGCTCATCAAACCAACGCATGCTTGCCCTATGGAGCTACTTCACAAGAGCCCTTAATTCGAAAAATTTCAGATAATATAATTGAGATTTCCACATTGAGTTGTTGTTGTTGTTAGGTGCTGCCAAGTCAGTTCCCACTCATAGTGACCCTAAATGTACAACTGAACGAAACACTGCGTGGGATCTGTGCCATCTTCCTAATCATTGCTATGCTCAAGTCCATTGTTATAGCTAGTGTGTCAATCCATCTCGTTGAAGATCTTCCTCTTTTTCTCTGGCCCTATATTTTATCAAGCATGATGTCCTTCTGTAGGGACTGGTCTCTCCTGATAACATGTCCAAAGTATGTGAGATGAAGTCTTGTCATCCTTGCTTCTAAGGAGCATTCTGGCTGTACTTCTTCTAAGATAGATTTGTTTGTTCTTCTGGCAGTCCATGGTGTATTCAATATTCTTCACCAAACCATAATTCAAAGGCTTCAGTTCCTCATACAAAACCAAACCAAACCAAACCCAGTGCCATAGAGTCGATTCTGACTCATAATGACCCTATAGGACAGAGTAGAACTGCCCCACAGAGTTTCCAAGGAGCACCTGGTGGATTCAAACTGCTGACCCTTTGGTCTGCAGTCATAGCACTTAACCACTAGGCCACCAGGGTTTCCCGGTTCCTCATAGGCCTTCTTTATTCATTGTCCAACTTTCACAAGCATATGAGGCAATTGAAAACACAATGGGTTGAGTCAGGCTCACCTTAGTCCTTAAAGTGACATCTTGAGTAAGTACCTTAAAAATCTCAATAATATCTGAATTTTGGTGGAGAATGGAAAACTAATCTCTGCTCTCACATTTGATGACTCTCTTACATAAAAGATCTTATGGCATGGTCCATGTTTACACAGCTTTCCATAGGAGTACCTACCTGTATTCCTTATTGTTCAAATTAGAAGAAACAATGAACAACGTTGTTTATATTCTGAAAGATTAAGTTGAACCAAATAAAATTTATCTTCTGAATAACTTTAACACTTTATAGATGGGCAATTAAAAATTGTCCATATTCAAATAGGAGGATAAATTAACCAAGAAGATAGGTAGAGTACATGTAGACATGGAGGACCTTTACACTTTTGAACTATCAGACAACAAAGCTGGTCTTACCAGAAGATATATATGATATATGCATATTTCAACGTATGGATGATGATAGACTTACTGATTTTAATTATCCTCTATTTGCTCTATATTTAGGCAACACTACTGTGACCTTTTTCAACTTTTTCCATTTGGGCTATTTTACATATATTTGAAGTATCAGGAAAGATTGAAAGAGGATCAGGCATTGTTATTTCTTTCTGCAAAATTTTAATAATATTTTATTTTAGGTAGGCCCTTTTAATATAAAATTTGAATTCAATGGCTTTATGTACCACAAATTATTAAATACATAAAAACACCCTTTTGAAAAGTTTGTAGCTTAATAAAACTACGATTATTTTCTTAGCTAGTCTTTATGAAAACCCAGTGCCATCGAGTCTTTATAAAGTATTTATAAATATTAATTGCAAGAGATTATTTCAGACTACCACTTGGCATAGTTTATTTTTCTGGCCAACAATTTGGTGATATACTTTACCCTTTCTTTTGAAATATTTGCTGGGCCTGACCATGTCACATGATAAAGGTTTAGCTTACTTACCCACTGGGAAAGCAGGGACTCACAAAATTAAGAAATGGTCAGGATTTGTCCCTAGGAACAGAGATAGTTCTTACCTGCAACAAAACAATACACACTTTCATAGGGATCAAAGTTGTCAACCAAAGGGGTAAAAATCTGGTACTGAAATTTCAAACACTGGCTCCCAAGTGACAGAATATGTGTGGGCGAAGGCCTTGCCTTTTTCCCAGAGCCATGAAATCCTGTCAAGAAAAGATCGACTAGCTTTGCCTATTTAGTTTATATAATTAATAGATATTTTCTTAGTTATTCAATTGATAGAGATTATGCCTTTGTTCTAATCCATGTGAAGGTTGCCAATTTTATCTTTTAGAGGTTATAGATCAATTTTGTAAAATATATCTTACAAACCTCTAAAAAGGGACTGAAAATCATAGTATTTGTCAGAATATTCCCTTTCAGCCAAATAAATGCTTCATCGGTGTCATTTGCTATTTTCTCTGCATTACACACCCATGTCTTGGTGGCACATAGTTTAGGATTATTGCTTTATATTTCACAGAGTAGCTACTAGAATATTGCAAGCAAAATTTACAAGTAATACAGTTAACTCTGGAGAAGAGAGTGGTCATGAAGAAGTGAATACCTATAGAAAATCCTTTAATACCCCATTTCCTTCTTTTCCACTCAAACAATCTTTTACTAAGGTGCTGTCTTAGGCTGCCTTCTCTAAAGAAGTAGAACCAGTGAAGTGCATATATATATATATATATATATATACACACATATATATAAATATGTGTATACATATATTAACATACACACACACACCCAGTCATGCGTTGCGTAATGTCTATTTGGGCAGTGTTCAACCACATATATGTTATGGTCCCATATGGTTATAATAGAGTTCAGAAGTCTTGATGGGAGGACAGGACATAGTGGACATAACTGGATGTAGCAAACTCAGCAGCTTCTTGCACGCAACATGTGTATCTCATGTCTCTTGTATACTAAGTGATTGTGCTGCCAGGCATTAATGGTACGGTATGTATATAACCTATTACACGTATGTCTTGATAGTCATTATAAACACCTGTGTTACTGGCTTATGTATGTACTGTACTGTACATTCTATCATTATTTTAATGTGAATTTTCCCTACTTACAAATAAAAAGTTTATCGTATAACAGTGGATGCTTCAAATCATAGGTGGCAGAATACAGTCTTGTGTGTTACGTGTCTCTTGAGTGTCATAGCATTAGCTCTTTGTTTAATTTTCTTTCAAAAATATTATCGTGAAGTGTCATGTTTCCCAAATGCAGCAAAACCAATGGTCAAGATAGCAGCAGCAAGAGGCAAAAGAGAAGTATTGATGCAGAAGTGAAACAAAATGTATCCCTTATAACTTTGCTAAGTATATAATATGGTGTTCCCACAATGTCCAAATCACATAATGTCCTATTTCACAGAACATATGGGTGTTAAGTGATGCATAACTCTAAACCCATTGCCATTGAGTCAATTCTGACTCATAGCGACCCTACAGGACAGAATAGAACTGCCCCATTTATCTCAAGGAAAGGGTCATGTGGTTGTGGAGGCTGGCAAGTCCCAATCCTTGGGTCAGGCATCAGACTGGAGGCTTCTTCTGACTCGTGGTTGCAGTAGCTGTTGAACCCAAATCGGCAGGTCAGATGACAGGCTGCTAGCCCACAGGGTTGTGGAAGCTGGAAAATTAGGCCAGACTATAATTTTTATAGGCTGCTGGCTCACAGAGATGTAGAAGCTGATGAATCCCAGAATTGCCAGAGCAGACAGCAGGCTGCTATCTCAAGTTCCAAGAACCAGAGGTTAGATGATTACTAGTGAGATGCAAGATCCAGGGCAAGAGCAAGCTTTGCCAGGGCGTCCATATACATTGAATGTAGGTCACACCTTCAAGGAAACTTCCCCTATATCAGATACTTGAGTAAGGTGGTGACTTGAGTCTCTCCCTTTAGTAAAAGTATAACTCAAGATACACTCCACATTAATCCTGCCTCATTAACATATAGAGGTTTAGGATTTACAACACATAAAATGGAGGATAATTACATAATACTACAAATTTGAGGATAATTACAGCGGATCACAAAATCGAGGACAATTACAAAATACTGGGAATCATGGCCTAGACAAGTTGACATACATCAACTATCACAAAAACCAGAAAGCAAACCCCATGCTGTCGAGCTGATTTCCAACTCAGGGTAACCCTATAAGACAGAGTATAACTACCCCATGGAGTTTCCAAGGAGTGCCTGGTGGATTCGAACTACTGACCTTTTGGTTAGCAGCCATAGCTCTTAACCACTAGGCCACCAGGGTTTCCCAACTATCACAGGTGCCTATTAAATAGTAAAATAAAATTGGAATTCTGAAGCATGTTTTGAATCTCATTTTTTAGATGATGAAAATGAGTCTTGGCTTTGCTTACAAAAGCAATTGTAGACATAAGCTAAGTTCAGCTGTGCAACATGAGATATTAATTATCAATATCTGTTGGGTAAAATTTCAGAAATATTCATAGTATTTACCATTTCTTTCTGTGTTTTTTTTTTTTTTTCAGAGACTAATGGTGAATCTGAATCATAACTTTTGGAAAACATTTAGATATATATATTTGAAGGGCAGGAATCTCTGGGTAGTGCAATGGGTAAGTGCTGGCTATTAACCTAATGGTTGGTGGTTCAAATCCACCCAGAGATGTCTCAGGAGAAAGGCCTGGCAATTTACTTCTAAAAGATCACAGCCATTAAAAGCCCTATGGAGCACATTTTTTCTCTGCAACACAGGGTCACCATGAGTCAGAATCAACTCGAAAACAATTTTTTTTTTAATTGGGAGGATATAAAATAAAACCACTTGAGATAATAGAAGCAAAATAATCGACTCTTCAATCCTCTTAGGCGATTCTTAACGCAACTCTGGGTTGTTTAGTGTCTCATCATTTGGTTTGTGAATCAATTTTGCAAGTTTTTCCTCTATCTTCACTTATCTTTTGGGTACATTTCACTGCTTATCTATTCTTCTAATAAATTTTAGGCTTTTGCTCTCACTGAGGCCCTGAGTTATGCTTGTTGATTTTAATATTATATAATATGATACGATATGTAGGAAGTAGACCTTTCAAGGCAACAAACGAATGAGTGTAAAAAGAAGGGTGAATCAATCAACCTGTATACAAAAAGTTGGCACTAAACAAAATCATTTTAATTGCACAATTAATAACTGACTTCATATAGTTTTGTAAAAAAGAGCAGTAATATCACTTTTCTTTGGAAAGCACACGACACATTTTGGCACTTTGACACTCCGCTTTGATGCTTCAGAATCAAAGGCTTGAATGTTGGTGTGAAGGAGTGGTTGGAGGATCACACAATATAAATATTATGATACATGCCCTCCCCCCAGCCACACACACGCCATTATCAGACAGCTACCATTGATTCAATCAAGGGTGGATGTTTGTTCCTGCGGGACCAGTTTATAGGCTGGGTGTATCAGTTAGCTCCTTCATGTCTGGCATTTGTAATTTGGACACCAAGAGTCCAAATTAATTAGATTGGGATGGGCACATAAAATGGAAGCTCATGTAGAGTTAGCATTATGGCAAGCCAAAGTCATGTTCAAGTTGAAAGTTTTGGGGGAGGAGAAAAGTCCTGAATAAGCAAAGAAAGTGAAAGAGAAAAGCTGGAAAATGGACCATAGTCATATAGAGAATCCAAAATGAGAGAACATGTAGTATAATAACTGAGAAAATGAATATCAGCCTCATTTCCAGACTTTCCAAGTGGGATGTCTCCATAGGACCAAGCTGTACATTTTTCTTTTCTGAGGTGCAATAGTGGTTAAGAGCTTGGCTGCTAACCAAATTTCGGCAGTTCGAATCCACCAGCTGCTCCTTGGAAACCCTTTGAGGGAGTTCTACTCTGTCCTGTAAGGTTACTATGAGATGGAATCAATTTGATGGCAATGGGTTTGGCTTTTGTTTCTGGTGATGCCTGCAAAATTCTGTATGTATTTTATCCTTAATGAGCTCTATATTCTCTTGAGCTGGTTTGAGTGAATTTCTCTTCCTTTATGCAAATGATGTCTATCTGAGCCCTTGAGATATCTGTGTTTAAAATCAAAAACATCTTTCTCTCCACTTGAGCTTCCCGATGCTATACTCTTACAGTTAATCAGGTCACAAATGTTGGCATTGTCTTTACACTTATTTCTGTCTTTGCCTGTAGTCATTCATGAAGATGTGTGGCCTATTTCTTTGTTGCTACCACAACATGAGCAATGGTATTTTTCATAATTCCCTAATTCATAACCTTCAATCACATCAAAAAATTATAATTAATCTACACTCCACACCCATTGCTGTCAAGTCAATTATGACTCATAGAGATCCTATAGGACAGAGTAGAACTACCCCATAGGGTTTCCAAGGAGGGACTTGTGGATTTGAACTGGTGACCTCTTGTTAGCAGTCATAGCTCTTAATCACTGCACCACCAGGGCTCCAACTAATCTACGGATTTCCCAAATTCATTTCTGCTTCTGTGTTTTGTGGCACAGCAGTTAAGAGTTTGGCTGCTAACCAAAAGGTTAGCAGTTTGAATCCACCAACCACTCCCTGGAAACCCTGTGGGGCAGTTCTACTCTGTTGTATAGGGTCGCTATGAGTCAGAATTGACTCAATGGCAATGAGCTAGTTTTGTCTGTGTTTAGTGACTATTACTTTTCCTGTCATTTCTTCTTTTTAATTTTTTTAATTTAGACCTTTCTTTTGCTTTAAGGCCAGCTTAAATATCATATTCTGTATGAATTTTCTCTGCCATGCCTCAATGTATTTTTTTAATTGCTAATGAATAGTCTGCAATCTCATAATGAATAATTTTTAAGATGATATATCTTTAGGAATACAGAGAATTACTAGATCAATTCAGTTCAACAAGCTTTATTGAGAACCAGCCAGGCACTGTGGTAATTGCTGAGACATGTGGCACAATTATTAATTCATTTATTCAAGGAATATTTATTGACTTCTTATTGAGTGCCAGACCCTGTTTTAGATGCTAGTGATAAAGAAGTGAATTAAACAAAATGCCTGTCCTCATGGAGCTTACATTCTAGTGGAGATGAGTAACCACACTGTTGTTGCTCTGTGCATGCTAATGATACGTCCCATATTAAATTGTAAACCCCTTATAGGAAAGGAAAAAAACACAAACAAACCACCACCCATCTCCTGGTTTGTGTACTGTAGTAGCTTGTGCATTGCTATGATGCAGGAAGCTATTCCACCAGTATTTCAAATACCAGCAGGGTCGCCTATGATAGACAGGTTTCAGTGACACTCCCAGACTAATTCAGACTAAGAATAAAATTAGCCAATGAAAACCTTACGGATCACACCAGAACATGGTCCAATTTGCTTGTTTTAGACATGTGGTCAAAACCAAAAACCTACTGCTGTTGAGTTGATTCCAGCTCACAGTGATCCTATACGACAGAGTGGAACTGCCTCATAAGGTTTCCAAGGCTGAAATCTTTATGGAAGCAGACCACCACATTTTTCTTCCGTAGAGCTGCTGGTGGGTTTGGACCACCGACCAATTCAGTTCAACAGTTAGGCAATCAATTCAGTTCAGTTAGCAGCCCAGCACTTTAATCACTGGGCTACCAGATGTCCTAGACAGGTCATTAAAACCCATTGCTGTCAAGTCAATTCCAACTCATAGCAACCCTATAGGACAGAGTAGAACTGCCCCACAGGGCTTTCAAGGAGCAGCTGGTGGATTCAAACTGCTGACCTTATCATTAGCAGCTGAACTCTTAACTACTACACCACCATAGCTCCAGACACATTATTCAGAGGGATCAATCCCTAGAGAAAGACAGCATGTCTGGTGAGGTGTAGGGCCAAGGAGGGCAAGTGAGACCCTCAGTGAGATGGATCAGCACAATAGCTGCAATGATGGACTTGAACATGCTGGTGATCGTGAGGATGACACGGGACTGTGCAACATTTCACTCTGTCGTACATTACTTCAGCATGAGTTGGAGTCTACATGATGGCAGTTAACAACCAACAGGGGAAGAAATTCACTAGTCTTTATTTTCTGAATGACCCCTCATTCTTCTCATGCATCTCATTTATAGAAATTCCTTGGCCTAAAATTCTTAGCCCTACTCTCCTTCTTTCCATGTTCTTTGGCAATAAATTCAGAAGTATTTGTGACTTTCATTATTGCACAGTGTTCTTCTAAATGGCTAGGTATTCTGTCCTGATACCTGAAAATGATTCTCTATGTTTAAGTCCCTACTCACAAGCCACTAAAGCCTAACATGCCTATACACACACTCATACTTCCCACCACAGTCTTCTCCCCTCAATTTTTACTCTTTGTGGCGCCATCTCCTCAGTCTCCTATGCTTGAAAGCATCCAGTCATCTATGACTCATGGTTTCTTTCCTTCATTCATTGCATCTAATTAGTCATTAAATTATGTTGATGCTTCCTTCCAATTACTTTCTATATCCTCTTCTGATTCATAATCACATTGACTACTTTTTTTTTTTAGGCCCTCGATATTTCATACTTCAACCAGTAGATTAGTTTTCACCTCACTCCCTTATCTTTACCTTTTACTTCCACCAAGTCTTCCAGCTGACTGTTGTAAAACAAACATTCTTCGAACACTTTCCTCTATCATCTTTCTCCCTGTTAACAATCTCTAATGAAATTCTTTTGCTTATTACATCAAATATAAATTTTCTTGGGTTTTCAGGCACTCTATAACTTGATGCTGGTCTGTCTGTGCAACTTTATTTGCTTACAAACTCAGCATTAACACTTCTCCAGTCAAGCTATCTTTACACATATTCTGCTCCTTATGCCTCTACTCCAGAAGTAGTAGAGAGTAAAGGTTAAGAGCTTAGCCTCAGGAGTCAAACAGGCCAGACCTAGAATCCAGCTCCTGCTTCTTCCAGTTCTCAGCTCTGTGACCCTGGAAAAGTAACTCAGTTTCTTTAAGCCTTAGATTTTTTAACAGGAAGTGCTTAACCTATCATGTATTGTGGAACAAAATGAGAAAATGAATGTTAAGTGCTCAATATAGTGCCTAACAATATTATGTGCTTAATTTATGTTCTTGTTACTACTTTTGCTGGAACTATGTTTTTCCCTTCCAGGCATATATTTCTTCTACCCCTCCACCTAGGCTGACCAGTCCCATTTTTAGTCTCTGCTTGAAGCCAGCCATTCCTATGAAACCTTAGCCAACTTACTTGTGCTTTCTCTGAAGTTCTAAAGCATAAACGGACTGCATAAAATTTGGAGGATTAAATTACATATTGACAGGGTAAATATAAAGTGGTATATGGGAACCCAGAAGACTTGGAATCTTAACCACTCTTCCAACAGTTAGCTTAAGACCACAGACATAATCATTTTGCCCCTCAATTTTCTCATCTTTAAGATGGGGAAAAGTGCTAACTTCTTCTACCTCATAAAATTGTATGAGAATCAAGCAAAGTTACCTCAGAAGCTCTTCAGAATTATTAAAAATATAGATTTTCACCGCATATTTATGTATTGCTTGATTGCTGGAGTATTTTGATAAGGGTTAGGTATTGATTTGAGGGGAGTCTTTTGAAAAAATAACCATGTATAAAACTATATTTGTCATAGGCATTATTTCACAAATACATTTCTTTAAGACAGTACTAAAATGACTGATTATGAAGAAATTCAGTCTTCTAGATTCATTTAGATATGTAATGTATCTGCTATTTTTTGTCTAGTTCCTTGAGAACTACACCTCCAGAGAGGATACTAAAACCAAACCCATTGCCATTGAGCCAATTCAGACTCATGGTCATCCTATAGGACAGAGTAGAACTTCTCCATAGAGTTTCCAAGGAGTAGCTGGTGGATTTGAACTGGTGACCTTTTGATTAGGAACCTGAGCTCTTAACCACTATGCCACCAGGGCTCCTCCAGAGAGAATATGGGTTTAAAATAAACATTTTAGCAAACGTTTGAAATTCTTAGTGCATAATGATAACATGAGAGAAGGTTACTATGCACTCTCAAATTATTTCAAAGTTTGCAACAGGTTTAAAAAAGACAGTGATTAAAAACAAATACCAGTTAGTCAAGTATTATTTTTTTCTCTAACTTTAAGGTCTAAAATTTTTAGTTTGCCTGAAGCCCATAGACCCCTGTTGAAAGGGAAAACTTACTACTAATAGTGGTCCAGTATGTAAGGTTACCCCCTGTCGACCCCACCCAGGTTAACTGACATCATTTAGGGAGGGGAGAAAGAATGCTGGCCACAGGGAGTTGCCCATTTTCTGTGATTCATATTTTGGAGCCAGTGGGGTGAAATTTAGAGGGAACCCACTCCTATTTAGTAAATGCCAGGTTATTACTCCTAGACAATTATTTTTCAGTACACAAGTATTTCCCCCCCCCTTAATCTGCTCACACCTCTTGGGAAAACAGAAAATACGTCACAGGTCGCATCTTCAGTCTTATTCATTCACAGTTTTGTTAACCGCAGACAAAATGAAGAAATAAGGTAGAGTAATTCAAGGTGGTTGATAGCTGGGTTCTTTTGCTTAGTCTCAGCTCTGGAAATTTTGTAAATAAAAAATAGAGCTAAGGATGATTTGTTTTTTTTTTTCCAAAGAAGCAGTTGGAATTTCCAGGATGTCATCCCCTTCTCCGAGGCCCCTTTTGGAGATGTTGTTAGAAGAAATAATATTCCAAAATTAATGTAATTTGTGAAAGAACCCTTGGGGACTATAAAGCTTTCCAAACTGACCATTCAAAGCACATGTGCTACCTTAGCTTCTTTGGTGACTAGAAGAGTTAGTTATAATAATAACAGGCCAAAATCACTCCTAGGGTCTCTGATCTAAATACTTGGACATAGTGGATGCAGTGAGCATAAAGCAGAAAATAATTTGACTTAAAAGGTACAGTTTCCATAGAATTTAAAGCCCTTGGTTGTCATCTTGATATGGAAACTTTTCCTTTTGTTTCATTTGTCTGAAGTGTGACACTAAGAAAGTCTTTAAATTATTTATTGTTTTTTGTCAATGAAGTCATGAATTTGAAAGTATTTTAAAATGAAAATATGTTTGTATTTTTCCTTTAACATCAACATTTAAAGTTTGCTCATGTAATAATTTTTGAAAAGACTTTTATTTAAAAAAAATTTTTTTTCTGGGTAATTAATTCTAATTCAATCGATTTCCAGGCCTGTCTTTCTGTAACAGGGTAATGATTATATTATTTGTTAGTTACTTTGTTTTTTAACTAGCCTTTGAACCTCATATATCTTCTATCACCTTATTTCAAAGTCAGTTTTTCCAAATGTGGTTCTTTGACTAAATGAATTTTTACGGGAATAATCATGTTCGACAGTTAAAATCCGTTAATTCAACAGCATTTAATAATTTACTAGGAAAGGTGGCTGAGGTTTTTTATATAATTGGTGATATTCCCTTGTGAAATGTGGCAAGCAAAGTGGGAAAAGAAAAAAATAAAAAAAGTCTTTGTAAGACTACAGTAACAAACCATTGCTGTGACTTAAAGTTCCCTTCTATCTCGACTCAAAATGCATTGGTGAAATCTTTTTGTTTGTTTTTGACAATGGAAGGACCACCACAGGTTTTTTTCAATGATGTGAAGTTTAAGGAGATGTAGAAATTCCGAAGGAAATGTGGGTTGCAGTGTTAAAAATGGATATTAAAAGCAACATTTTTCAAGTGAAAACATAGCATCTGGAATAGAGTGGTAATTTTCTGAGACTAAAAAGAAAGAGTGGAATTCTACAGATTACATGTATCCAAATCCAGGTATATAAAGGAATTTGCAAATTTTTGTCATCTCCCTGAGAACATTTCAAAGACATATTCCTAGAAGAGGACCATCACAGGAAAAAATATATATAAAAAAAAAAATAGCTACTGTTAATTGAGATCACTGCAATTACACAAATTGTTTAATTTTCATGTTGTTCCAAAGGAAGTTATATAAAAAAAAGGGATCTTTTGGTGTTGTGGTGACTCACGGTTATTTTTCATAATAGGTGTGTTTTTGCTCCTCATCCCCACTTCCCACTAATTTTTCATCTCCAGCGCCTGCAATTCAAAGCCTACCGCCAAGGAGAAAATGGAAGGACAACCCCAATATGAAGGGTGGAAACGATTAAAACGCAAATGAAAGATATCAATTTTTCTCAATCTAGGCTGCAAATCTAGATTGTATTTCATAAGACGGAAGACAGAGTTGCATGAAGGCTTTCCCCTGTTACTGTGACAGGTCATCATTTCTAATCTGAGGGTCACAGCCAAGTTCCCTGGTTAGTAATTGCTTGATTTGACATCTATCTTGACCTTTATTTACTCTGGCCTTTCTGACTAGAGGTCACAAAAGCAAAAGAAGATAGAAGTCTCATAAATGCCTTGATGATGAAAAATGAGAATGGTATCCCTTTGGCCCTATGCATGAATATATGTATAATGTGTTGCAGTATTTTAACTCTTTGGTGCAATCCACGGTGGAAAATTTTTACCTGATTCTAGAGATGCATTGTGCTGAAGATAATAGATGTTAAAAGCGGCAAAATCTTGTCGAATGCAAAACCTTACCATAAGAATAAAGGACAGATTGTCCTGGATTAATTATTACTGAGCTGATTGGAAGACACAGACACACAATTGTGGTGTCACAAATAGAAAACTTTACTTCCCAAATCCCCTAAAAGCAGATAGCATGAGCATTCACGACGTGCTTTAACTGCGTGCTCATAGGAATAGGGTAATGCTCATTGCGTTTCAGAGGAAATGCAATATCGTGAATAGATGCCATATCTCACTTTCAAATATTGTTAGATATAGATCAGGCATAAGTCTCAGTCTTTTCCAAGGAAAAAATAGTATTTTTCCCCTAAAATAATATACAAATAGAATTCATTTTTTTCTCTACATAATCAGCCCAAGAATGTAAATATGAAGGTGAGATGGTACATTTTCTTTGCCAAATGTTTTTTCCTAACCAGAGGATTTTCTCTAATAACTCTCCAGGCAGTTATTTAGAAGCAGCTGAATGCTGTAGCTGGGAGTCTATTTTAGTATAATTTCATGCTTCTTACATAAGGTTTTTTTTTTTTTTGCGCCATCAGGAAGTGGCCTGATTAAAAATGCGATTTTTTGATACTATTCAAATTTCCCTGTATCAATTTCTTTGCAATGATATAATAAACAAGTATAATGACTTAGTAAATGACATAATGATATAGAAAACAACACCACCACAAAAGAGGCATTATGATTGTCAAAAGTGCATAATATTATGGACATTTTAGGAAAAACTATATCACTAATAAGCTGGGTTTTTCAAAGCAATTGGTAAGCTAGATTATCTTTAAAATGATTCTACTTGGCTTTCAATGAAACTGTATATCACTATTTGCTTTAATTCTTAGTGTCTCACAACATTGGTGTTTTATTTTGTGCTATTGCGAGTGACCGAGAAAGTTAAAATGTTAAAGGTATTATTTCATGCAGGTATTTATCTTCTCAAAGTATTCATCGCTATTTGTGATTATACATTTATTTTGTGATTTATTTAATTAATATTTGTATCCCTCATATGAATATAAAGTTCTAAGAGCAGGAACTAAGCCTGTTTGAGTCATCACTGAATTCCTAGCACCTAGTTTAGTTTCTTGGGGGCAGTGGTTGTTCAGAGGTAGAATTCTCACCTTTCATGTGGGAGACCCTGGTTCACTTTCTGGCCAATGCAACTCAAACGCAGCCACCACTCATCTGTCACCAGGGTTCAGGTGGTGACTCAATGGCAGCTAACAACAGCAGCTTAGTTCCTGGCATATAGCAGGTTTTTAATATATATTCCTTTATTACATGAGAAAATAAAATGCTTGTAGTGAATGAATTATTCTTTGAACCTACTGCAGTTTACTAGGGCAGAAGTGAGGGAGTAAGAAATAAAAAAGGGAAAGGGCTTCTCATGAGGGTCTACCTCACTCAGTGTGAAGAGATGGAGCTTATTGACACTATTGTTGTTGTAGTTAGGTGCCACTGAGTCGATTCCAACTCGTAATGACCCCGTGGACAACAGAAAGAAACACTGCTTGTCCTGCTCCATCGTCACAATTATTACTATTCTTGAGTCCATTGCTGCAGCCACTGTGTCAATCCATTCCATTGAAGATCTTCCTCTCTTTCTCTGACCTTCTACTTTACCAAACATGATATTCTCCTCCAGGGACTGGTCCCTCCTGATAACATGTTTGAAGTATGTTAGACGGAGTTTCACCATTCTTGCTTCTAAGGAGCATTTTGGTTGTACTTCTTCCAAGACAGATTTATTCATTCTTTTGGCAGTCCATGGTATAGTCAATATTCTTTACCAACACCATAATTTAGAGTCACCACTTCTTTGGTCTTCCATATTGTTCAGCTTTCACATGCGTATGAGGCAATTGAAAATACCATGGCTTGGGTCAGGCGTATCTTAGCCCTGAGAGTGACATCTTTACTTTTTAACACTTTAAAGAGAGATTTTGCAACATATTTACCCAGTGCAATACTTTATTTGATTTCTTGACTTCTGCTTCCATGGGCATTGGTTATGGATTAATTCACAACATTACCTCTCCCATTTCCAGTAGGGTTTAAAGTATGTCTTGCCCAGGGCTTTTATTCATCATGGTTCAAACATGGGTTTACAGAAACAGGAAGGGAATTGCAACAGTATTGTGCTGGTAAACTGGCTCTCTGAAAATTAAAGCCCTGGTTTGTATTTTTTTTTTTTTCTGATTTCTGTGGTGCAAATACTCCCACCAAGGCTGATTTCAATATGCCAAAATGATGTCACTGAATGCTGAGTTGGGAAAGGATGCACACAGCTGGCTCTCTTCAGCAGTACTAGTTCATCACTGTGAGAACATGTCTTTGAAAATTGGCTTTTTCAGCCTAGTTGCAGAGTGCTGCCTCATGACCTTCCAGGAAGCCAGGTGATGAATCAGCAAGGGATACAAAGATCTGGGCCCAGAGCTCCCCATAGTGCCAGCAAAGGTATGGACAGCCTGCACCACAGTTCATCTTCTCCTTCTGTGTAATCCTGCTTCTTCCCGCTCCCTCCACAGGTATTGATCCTAATAAACCTGCACTCAGCGTCTACTTCAGACAACCGAATTGTGACAACATTTTTGTATTTTAGTTAATTTTGCTTCCTTACCTGGAAAAACCTTTCCCTCTTCTCCACTGACCTAACTGTTAAACCATCTTTCCTGAAATTATCTTGCTAGGCAATCTGAGCAACTCTCGGGCAGGCCGAGTGGTTTGGAAGCACCCACCTCTCGATGGTTTCATAGCACCTTGGGTAGATTGCTATCTTTTTTCTTACCACATTATGTCAATACTACCTGTTGATGTGTCTGTCTCCGTCACTAGACTGTAAAATTCTTAAATGTTTTCTTCCACCTCTGTTCCTTCATGTCTAGCACCATACTGATGCATAATAGGTATTCAATAAATACGTATGTATTGAACTAAATCAAATGATTTGCCTACTCTTACCTATTTCCCTTCATGAGTAGATTATATAATAACTTAGAAATTTCTGAATCCTTAAGCTGCTAAGGTGGGGTCCAATGACCAATCCAGTTCTTGAAAAGTTGGGAAGGTGGCCATTTGGGATTCAGTGCCCGTCATCTTTAATTCGTATGACAGTGAGTGACTCTCACACCGCTACAGCATAGGACAGAAACTTAAGAGAGAGAGGATATATATCTTGAAAAAATACAAAGAGCAAGCTTTCAAATGATAGTTAGACGAGTAATATTGATTGTTCCTTATATATTTATAAAAGAAAAAATTAACACTCACATGGTATTTTTGTTTATATAGGAGTTAATTATAATTTCTGATTAAAATACAAATTCCTTCAAGAGAGTATATGTGAGGTTTATAAAATAGGCAGTGTTTACTATTTTTATAAGAAGGTAAAAATCCCTGGTGAAGATATATTTAGTGTGTTTTAGAAAATTAACTTCACATTGATAAAATTTCACTCTCAAGATTTATGGTTTTATGACACGTTAGATCATAACATGTGAGTTTATGCTTTGATAATTGACAGCAGTCTATGAAAGGACAGTTAAATTTGTAGGAATTGGACAGAGTTTACTTTTGAAACCACTGCTTGAACTGAAACAAGCCTTTTGAAATATTTAAAATATCTGTGTCACTAATTTTTTATAAGACATAGTGTGGGGTTCAATTTTCTCCTATGAAATTGCAGATAATAAAAGTGTCTAGAGGGATTGTATAAACTGGAGGGTGAAAAAAAGAAATCTTATGCTAGAACTTTTCTATACTTGTTCAAAATAGTGTAGTCTATTCCCATAGCTGGAAATGGAGCTTTTTCATGTGGCAATCAGGTGATGATGAAATGAGGTAAAAGAAATACGTTAAGGCCATGAAGTTCTGTGTCCAGTTACATGAAGTTCAACATTATAGAAAAACAGTATGACTCAGCTCGGGATATAATTGATATTTGTATCAGACTGAACTATCTGTATTTTATGATTCTGTATTTGGTTCATTCTCTGCGTACAGACATAACCAAATTGTTTAAACTCTAAAGACAAATAATGCTATTTTTCTTATTTTTTTTCTGGATCAGCTGGAACATTTAAGTAAAGGCATTTAATTTTGGCATGTGACTTACTCAGTTAGATGACTGAGAAAAACTCCTCTATCTCAGAACAATTGCAGACCTAGGAGCAAACTAACTTATTGTCAACTTTCAAGAGATACCCTCCACTACTGCCTGGTGCCCTGATTTTGCTCCCAAAGTGCTGTTGATTCAGAGAAGAGATGTAGTAATGGGATCCTATCAAATTAATATTGTTAGTATTTTTCACTTACTTTCATTGTTTTTCACTTACTGCCTTATGGGAAAAGATAAGCTAATCATAAGATGTTATGCTAAACCTTTGAGGTAAGGAAAGTACGGTGCAGTGAATTGCTTTTATATGGCCTTTCTAGCCATGGTCTTATAACTCTCACAAAATGATGGGCTAGGACAATGCAAATAAGGTACAATTTGATATGCAAATAAGATGATTGTGGCTTACCAAGAGGATTGGTCAGTTTTGCCATCCTGCTAGGTTTATAAGGACTAATTCCACAGAGGTTGAAGGGGGACCTCACTACCATCAAGAAGAAGAGTCTGGAGCAGAGTGGGTCCTTTGGATCAAGTACCTGGGTTCCCTGCTCTGAGAACCTCCTAGACTCAGAAGAAAGAGCAAATGCTAAAGATGGTGACACACAGCTGCAGTGAACCTGCCTTCCCGTGGAGTGAGAGTTGAGCGCCTTTGGGCAGGAAGCTTGCCGTTGGAGATGAAAGATCTGTGCAGGAGTTGCATGCTTCCTCACTTGGGTGGCAGAAGTCTAGGTAGCATGATGAGAGCTGGCAGCAGAGGCTTGGAAGGGCCCATCGGCAGAGGCTTGGGAGATCCTGTGAGAGGTCTTCCAGCTGATAGCTGGGTCCAGCAAGGCCCAGCAGCAGAGAAGAAGCCTCAGGAGCCGTGCAGACCTCCGAGCAGCATGGCGAACCACGGTGCACTTGCCCGGTGACTTAAGAATGGGTATGGGTAATTTGGGAAGGGAAAGTGGTTCACCCTTGGGAACTTGTTGCTATTGTTTACTGTTGGCTTTCTGTAAATAATAGTAGCTTTCACTTTGCCGACATGTGTCTCGTGTGTCCTGCTCCATCACAGATGAATGTAGCACCCATAGAATGGTTGATGCCAGTGGGTGTATAAGTCTCATTCCTAGTAGTCTTATGGCTGACTGGAAGTTTGAGGCACAGCCTGTCTGCATGTGCAATGCAGACAGACAGACATGTACATACAGAAAGATTTAGTGCATCTGGCAGCCTGGCAACATCTGGTCATATACTACCAGCATCATAGGCAATGTGCTTTTTTTTTTTTTTTTAAAGCGTTATTCATTCCAACACTTCTTCAGGACCCATGTTTCCTGGTACTGCTGTTTTCCCCTTGAGTAGTTTTATCTAAGCTAAGGAAATATTTTTCCAGTCCTCCCAAAACTAAGCTGTTTTCCTGTTAGAAGGAGTGTGAAAGAATATTTTTTAAGTCTAGGAGCCAGGAGACCCAGGTTCTGCCATATCTTGCTTGGTGCTCTTAGGAAAATCACAAACATTTCTAGGCTTCAGTCTCCTATTTTGTTAGATACGAATTTTGAGTATGTTATAGCTTGTACAACTGTGCTGTTCAGAGTCCTAGAATCTACAGAAGCCCAAAGAGAAGAAGTATAGGAGGGCAGGACCAGGACTCTTTATATGCCAGAATCTGCTCCTTAATTCTCAGGGAATGTCTGTAAATTGTTTTATGTACTGGGGATTGGAGTATGATTTTCATCTAATGTCAAATAATGAATTAAAAATCACAAGATTTGATTGTATGATTTCTTCCTGCTCTGAATTACATGACTCTGTCAATTAAATAAGGAGCCCTGGTGGCACAACAATTATGTGCGGGGCCGCTAATGGAAAGGCTGGTGATTTGAACCCATCCAGCAGCTTTGTGGGAGAAAGACCTGGAAATCCACATCTGTAAACCTTATAGCCAAGAAAACCCTCTGGGGCAGCTCTACTCTGTCATGTGGAGTCACTATGAGAAACTGACTTGAGGGAGCTTAAAAACATCAATTAAATGTTGTTCTTGTTGTTGTGGTTAGGTGTGTTCAAGTCGGTTCCGACTCAGCAACCATATGTATGACAGAACAAAACACTTCCATAAACATTATGGCCAAGAAAACCCTTTGGAGCAACCGCCCAGTCCTCCACCATCCTCCCAATCATTTCTATGTTTGAGCCCATAGTTGGAGCCATTGTGTCTATCCTCCTTGGTGAGAGTCTTTCTCTTTTTTGCTTACCCTCCACTTTACCAACCATGGTGTCCTTCTCCAGGGACTGGTCTCTCCTAATGACATGTCCAAAATATGTGCGATGAAGCCCTGCCATCCCTGCTTCTAAGGAGTGTTCGGGCTGTACTTCTTCCAGGACAGATTTGTTTATTTTTCTGGAAGTCCATGGCATATTGGCTACTCTTCACCAACACCATAATTCAAGGCATCAATTCTTCTTCGGTTTTCCTTATTCATTGTCTAGCTTTCACAGGTATATCAGGCAGGTGAAAATATCATGGCTCGAATTAGGTGCACCTTAGTCCTCAAAGTGACATCTTTGTTTTTTATCACTTTAAATAGGTCTTTTGCAGCAGATTAGCCCCAGTGCAATACGTCAATTGATTTCTTGACTGCTGCTTCCATGGATGTTGATTGTGGATCCAGGTAATATGAAATCCTTTACAATTTCAACGTTTTCTCTGTTTATCATGATGTTGCTTTTTGGTCCAATTGTGATGATTTTTGTTTTCTTTATGTTGAGATGTGTCATGGATTGAATTATGTTCCCTCCCAAAATATGTGTATCATTTTGGCTGGGCCATGATTTCCAGTATTGTGTGGTTGTCCTCCATTTTGTGATCAGAATTTTATGTTAAAGAGGATTAGGGTGGGATTGTAACACCCTTACCCCGGTCACATTCCTGATCCAATGTAAAGGGAGTTTCCTTTAGGCGTGGCCTCCACCGCCTTTTATCTCTCAAGGGAAAAAAAGTAAAAAAGGAAAGGGAAGCAAACAGAGAGCTGGGGACCTCATACCACCAAGAAAGCAGTGCCAGGAGCACTGGACCAAGGGTCCCTTGATGGAAAAGCTCCTATTCCTGGAGAAGATTGGTGAGAAGGTTGGCAGAGAGAGAAAGCCTTCCCCTGGAGCTGACCCCCTGAATTTGGACTTTTAGCCTATTTTGCTGTGAAGAAATAAGTTTCTTTTTGTTAAAGCCATCCACTTGTGGTATTTCTGTTATAGCAGCACTAGGGAACTAAGACAAGACGTAATCCATACTGATGGCTGCAGTCTTTGATTTTTATCAGTAAGTGCTTCAAATCCTCTTCCTTTTTGGCAAGCAAGGTTATGTTATCTTCATATCACAGGTGGCTAATGAGTTTTCCTCCAATTGATGGCGTGTTCTTCTTCATATAGTCCAGCTTCTTGGATTATTTGCTCAGCATACTGATTGAATAAGTATGATGAAAAGATACAATCCTGATGTACACCTTTCCTGAATTTAAATGGCACAGTATTCCCTCGTTCTGTTTGGAAATCTGCTTCTTGGTCTATATACAGGTTCATCATGAGCACAATTAAGTGTTCTGGAATTCTCATTCTTCTCAATGTTATCTGTAATTTGTTATGACTCACATAGTCGATTGCCTTTGCATAGTCAATAAAACGTAGATAAACATCTTTCTAATGTTCCCTGCTTTCAGCCAGGATCTGACATCAGCAGTGGTATCCCATGTTCCACATCCTCTTCTGAATTCAGCTTGAATTTCTGGCAGTTCCCTGTTGATATACTGCTGCAACTGTTTTTTGAATCATCTTTAGCAAAATTTTACTTGTGTGTGATATTAACGATGTCGTTCAATAATTTCCACATCCTGTTGGATCAACTTTCTTAGGAATGAACATAAATATAGATCTCTTCTAGTTGGCTGGCCAGGTAACTCTCTTCCAAATTTCTTGACATAGTTGAATAAGTGCTTCTGACATTGCATCCATTTGTTGAAACGTCTCAATTGGTATTCAGTCAATTCCTGGAGCCTTGTTTTTTGCCAATGCCTTCAGTGCAGCTTGGACTTCTTCCTTCAGTACCATCAGTTCTTGATCATATGCTACCTCCTGAAATGCTTGAACGTTGATCAAATCTTTTTGGTTCAGTGAATCTGAGTATTCGTTTCATCTTCTTTTGATGCTTCCTCTACCATTCAATATTTTACCCATAGAAACCTTCAATATTACAACTCGAAACTTGAATTTTTTCTTCAGTTCTTTCAGCTTGAGAAATGCCAAGCATGTTCTTCCCTTTTGGTTTTATAACTCCAGATATTTGCACATGTCATTGTAATACTTTACTTTGTCTTCTTGAGCTGCCCTTTGAAATTTTCTGTTCAGCTCTTTTACATCATCATTTCTTCCATTTGTTTTAGCTTCTCTATGTTCAAGAGCAAATTTCAGAGTCTCTTCTGACATCCATTTTGGTCTTTTCTTCCTTTCCTGTCTGTTCAATGACCTTTTGCTTTTGTCATGTATGATATCCTTGATATCATCCCACAACTTGTCTATTCTTTGGTTATTAGTGTTCATTAAGTCAAATATCTTCTTGAGATGGTCTCTAAATTCAGGTGGGATTTACTCAATGTTGTACTTTGGTCTTGTGGACTTCACCTTGAACCTGCACATGAGCAATTGATGATTTATTCCACAGTCAACCCCTGGCCTTGTTCTGACTGATGACATTGAGCTTCTCCATCATCTCTTTCTGCAGATGTAGTTGATTTGATTCCTGTATATTCCCGTCCTTTGAGATCCTTGCGTACAATCACCTTTTCCGTTGTTGAGAAAAGGTATTTGCAATTAAGAGGTCATTGGTCTTGCTAAATTCTATCACGAAATCTATGACATCATTTCTATCACCAAGGCCTTATTTTCCAACCCCTAATCCATCTTTGTTTCCAACTTTCACATTCTAATTGTATGTTTGATCAGTCTCAGGCTGCAGAAGTTTGGAAAAATCTTCAATTTCTTCATATTTGGTATTAGTGGTTGGTGTGTAAACTTTAATTGCAGTTGTATTAGCTAGATATTATGATGAATTATAACTTTCTGTATTATAAATTAAGGCCAAATATCATGGCTTAAAAATGAAAAGAAACAGGTTGGTAGTTCAAACCCACTCAGAAGCACCTCTTAAGAAGGCCTGGCAATCTGCTTAGCCTTGAAAACCCTATGGAACAGCTGTACTCTGCTCATATCAGGTTGCCATGAGTTGGAATTGACTTGATGAAACAAAACAACGGTAACAACTTGGTATCATTATGTAGGACATATCTAACTTGCAGAGGTTTCCAAGTGTATATTAAAAATTGCATGTGCATTAAACTTTATATATTGTCTTTCTTCAGTACTATCGCTATCATTTTTTATTTAATCATTGAGTTCAAAAATTATTATTAGCATTAAAATTTTATTATAGATGGACTACTATGTTCCAAACCCAGTTCTGAATGTTAGACTTGAAAGAAGTTCCTGCCTCAAAGAATTTATAGCCTAGTTGATGAGACAGACAAGTAATCAGACATTACACTATGTCATGTGATTAGGTTCTGGATGTAAGGGGCCTCAAGGAAGCATGTAACCCAAGCTGAGTGACGGTTGGAAGATAATCAGCAGAGGTTTTTTTTTTTTTTCTTTTTTCACTCAAGGAGATGATGTTTGTGAGATCAGAAATGAGTAGAAATAGAAAGGACCTCAAAGCCCAGCTGTAAAATGAAAACATATCCTTAGAATTCTCACTTTGGCCCTGGCACTATGCTGAGCACCAGTTTAATCAGGAGAGAATCAGAGAAGCGGATGCTGATACTGCACCCTGAAAGAAGAATTGTTACCAAAATGAAAAGTAGGTGGAGGCGGATGGGAAAGGGAGAATTTCCCAAGAAGAAGGAAAACAATCTGTGCAGAGAGATAAAGGCAGAAAACACCTCAGCACTGTCCAGTAACTACAGGATATTCAGTGTGGTGGGAAGGTACTCTGTTAGGAAAAGGATAGTGAGAGATTAGGATGGAGAGGTAAGCAAAGTAAATTAACAAAGAGCCTTCAGAATCCTGTGAAGGCCTTGGGCTTTATCCTGAAGGCTCAAATGAACTATTTAAGGGTTTCAAATTGACATGACTACATGATACGGTGTGTCCTTTTGAAAACTCCTTCTAATTGCAATGTGGAGGCTGGATTAGAGATAGGTAAAACTGAGGTATAATATCAGTTGAGGGTTTTTACAAGTGTCCAGGAAAGAAATTATGAAGGTCTGAAATAAGGCAGTGGAAATGTAGCTGGAGAGAAGCTAGATTTGAAAGATATTAAGCATAAGAGTAGATAAGACATGGTGACTTATTGGATGTGGAAATAAGATTAAAAGCAGAAGTTAGGAATTATTCCTGGTTTCTGGCTTTTGCAGGTGAATGAAGCTTGTGATGTCATCCACTGAGTAGGGACTATCACAGCAGGGACAGATTTTGGGAGATGGTAGAAAAGATACGACTTTAAGGTAGGGTGACCATATGAATTCTTGTCCAAACTGGACCATTTTTGAGAATGAAAAAGGGCTGGCTATTAATATTTCATCCATATAAACGTTATATGGGCTGTATGGTCATCCTAATTTAAGGTGCATGTGGCACACTTAAATGGAGAGACCCTGTAGACAGTCAGATATATGGAAAGCAGCATTATGCAGTAGGTAGGACCCAATCCTTGGGGTCAGATAGATTTGCATGTGGATCCCTGTTCTGTTCTTTACAACCTATATGTTTTGAGCATACAGCTTAATATGTCTGAACCTCGAATTATTCATCTGTAGTATGAGCATTACAAAATCTTAGAGGGTGGCTGGGAGCATCACATGAAAAAACCATGGTGCTTAATAAATAGTAATTATTCTATGTAGTATTCTGAGCTCCCAAGACAGATAAGAACCAGAAACTATTAAACATCTAGTATGTTTACCTGAGTTCATACGATGTGAGAGAAATATAGTTTTTGTTCCCAAAGGAAATGATATGGGCAATCTCAGATATTCTTATCATGTTCGTGTTCTAAACCCTAAGAATCTTTGCAAGTCAGGTGTTTATTTTATTCTTTTTTAAACATATTTTTGGGTATATTGGTATAACAATGAGGATTTCTCAAAATAGACTATGCTACTATGCAAAGGCATTCGACTGTATGGATTGTAACAAATTATGGATAACACTGCAAAAAATGGAAATTCCAGAACACTTAATTGTACTTATAAGGAACCTGTACTTAGACCAAGAGGCAGTCGTTTGAACAGAACAAGGGGATACTATGTGGTTTAAAGTCAGGAAAGGTGTGCATCAGGGTTGTATCCTTTCACCATACTTATTCAATCTGTATGCTGAGCAAATAATCTTAGAAGCTAGACTATATAAAGAAGAATGGAGCATCAGGATTGGAGGAAGAACCATTAACAACCTGCGATAACCGGATGACCCAACATTGCTTGCTGAAAGTGAAGAGAACTTGAGACACTTACTGATAAAAATCAAAGACTACAGCCTTCAGTATGGATTATGCTTCACCATAAAGAAAACAAAAGCCCCCACAACTGGATCGATAGGCAACATCTTGATAAATGGAAAAAATGTTGGGATTGTAAAGGATTTTATTTTATTTGGATCTGCAATCAACATCCATGGAAGTGCAGTCAAGAGATCAAACAATGGATTGCATTGGGCAAATCTGCTACCAAAGATCTCATTAAAGTGTTAAAAAGTAAAGATGCTACTTTGAGGACTAAGGTGCACCTGTCCCAAGCCACAGTGTTTTCAATCGCCTCATATGAATGTGAAAGCTGGATGATGAATAAGGAAGACCAAAGAAGAATTGCCAGCTTTGAATTATGGTGTTGGCAAAGAACATTGAGTGAACAAGGATGGCTACACTTTGTCTGACATACTCTGGACCTTTTATCAGGAGGGACTAGTCCCTGCAGAAGGACATCATGCTTGGTAAAGTAGAGGGTCAGCAAAAAAGAGGAAGACCCTCATTGAGATGGATTGACACCGTGGCTAACACAATGGGTTCAAATATAGCAACTATTGTGAGGATGGCGCAGGACATGGCAACATTATGCTTGAGAACCGACTTGAAGGCACCTAAGAACAACAACACTATTCAATTTTGGAATCAAAATTTTGATCATGGAGAATGCTAACGGATTCAAGCAATGATGCAAAATGTACTTATTCATAAGTCTACAAAGAATAGATTTTGGAAAAAATTCTTTACTGTGACTTCTACTTCAAAAAACTCCTTTCGTGTTTCCCTGAAATTTTACGTAACTGAGACTTGTTCTCCAATGTAAAACTTGGCGCAGAGAAGTGAAAGCTAAGGATGTTGTTTAACCACTCCGTGGGAGTACTTTTTTTTTCTTAGCTGTGTCATCTTTTGATTGCAGTCTCATGCAAAATTAGACAATTTTAGTAATAATACTGCCTTTCTTCTATTTTATCACATCATGTAATTAAGGACCATTAACTATTGTTAGGGGATTTGGTTAAGTTATCTTTTAGTTCATGAAAATGAAATGAATGGCCTTCCTTAATCTTAAAAAGAGTCATAGACTTTGTCAACCTGTGAGAAGCTACTGTCTATCCTTTTCCTTGGGTTTTACTGCATTGTATCATCTTCATCACAGATGTTGTTAAGACCTTATTAGAGTTTTAATGTAAACTTTCTAAAAGGTTTTGGTTTACAAAGCAACATTAACTAGCTATAACAAGCTATACATTGTTAAAACACCTTCTAGAGAGATGCTGTGTTTTAGTAGTGATGGTTTGTACATTTTAAGAATGGATGCAATGCTAAAGAAGCAAAAATTAAAACCTAGACACAACTTTTAATGATGGTATTTAGAGCTATGCTTAGTTTTGCTTTTATTTCTTTAAAAATGGGATAAAGGTAATAAAAGGAGGCTTTGTTGTTCATAAGGCATGGTAGACCTTTTTTCTGCAATTACAAAAAAAATTTTCTGATTTTTTTCTTTTTTTACTTTTATGGTATAATCTCCCTAGCACTGGTGTCCTTCAACCTTTCTTTTTTTTTTTTAAAGAAGATAATTTTTTTCTCATTGTACCACACTGTTGTGCTAATATGCTTAATTTTAGGTTGTTGAAGATAGTAATTATTGGGATAATGTATTTATTTCAGCATGAGTCAATGAGAAGAAGAACTGGTTAAATGTTGAAATGGGTCCTGGAAATGCCTATGATGTCAGACCACTGGTCAGAATTTTGAGGACACCGAATTATTGTTGTCTCTTCTGCTGGTCTTTAAAAAACACAAAATAGTTCAGGTTACTTCATAGGTCAATGGGCATGTCTGATCTTGGTGGAAGGACAAGTATGGAGAAGACACATGCTTTCAGGGAGAGAGGGAAGTTAGACACCAAATCAAGGGGCGAGATAGTTATTTTTCACTTAAAAGTGTGAAGCTATGACTTGGCACCTGAATGAATCTTACCCGGTTCAAAGAATTAGAGATTTGTAGCAATTTTTCACAGTGAAGGAACATATAAACTCTTTAAGATGGTATTGTAAATAAATTAAAAAAAAATTTCAAACTGTTTCATGGTAACATTTGTAAGAAGATATCTATTTACAGAGAATATGAATAATTCCTTTCAAAGTGTTTAATAGGGAAAAACAAAATTTTAAACAGAAGTTTTGAATCCTGAAAAATGCCATCTTCTCTCCAACAGATACTTGAGTATACAATAGGCTACACAGAGATAACAGATCCAAAAGTGGACTCACTCACTCCCTCCTCCATCCTCCTAGACTTATGCCTTTCCGAGCGAGGCAGGTGTGACTCCCCTCACTCTCAAACCCCTTTATCCAATAAATACCTAAGCCCTCATAATTCTACCTATATGTATTGTTTCAGGCTGTCTCCTCTTTTTAACACCCATGGTGGTGTAATGGTTAAGTGCTACAGCTACTTAACCAAGAGGTTGGCAGTTCAAATCCTCCAGGTGCTCCTTGGAAACTCTATGGGGGCAGTTCTACTCTGTCCTGTAGGGTTGCTATGAGTTGGAATCAACTCGATGGCAGTGGGTTTGGTTTTGGCTTACTCCACTTAACACACACTACACCTTTTTAAAAAATTGTCCCCCTCGATTTTACAAATAGTCTCTGAATTGATATTTTACCTCTAGCCCAACTCTTCCAACGCATCCTTCATGCCTTGGCCAGAATTGTTTTTCCAAAACACTAATCTATCATGTGCCTTTTTTGATTAAGAACCTTCACTGATGCTCCATTGCTCACAGGATAATCTGGAAACCTTAGCAAAGCACAGAAGACCCTTTCTAAAGTGGCCCCTGCCCGTGCCCTTCCAAGAGCTCCTTGCTCACAACTCTTGCCCTAGCAATACGCTCTGGCCATACGGTACTAATTGCAGTTTCCTGAATTGACTATGTTGTTTTGTTTCTCCCTGGAATGTCTTCTCTCTCTTTTCCCATTTCCCTCCTCTGTTTCCGTGCTCCATCGTCCATCTGGCAAGTCACACTGATTCTTTAAAGTTCATTCTCTAAAATTCATACCTTCTCTGGGAAGTGTTCTCTGAATGTCTCTCCTTTTGCTTATTTGCCATTGTATCCCTAGCACTTACCACAATACCTAGCATAGGTAAATGCTCAAATAATTGTCAGATCATAATGGTAGCTAAGCCATCATATACACACAATTGGACCACATCAACTTCTCACCTCAGTTTTGTTGGTCGATTTGTCTGTTGATTGAGAGGAGTGTAAGGGTTGTCTTATTCTACTTGCCGCTTTTGTATCAAAATTAAAAGTTTCCTTTCTGGTTGTGGTCAAAGAAAAAAGCGATCTGTGTAACTAGCATTAGCAAAGTTTGCTGTTAAATCCTGAGGTAATCCTAGCATTTGGGCATTGTGAAACTTTGACCCTTGAAGGTCTTTTATTGATTGATTGAGGTGTTGGAATTTACAGAGAGATGTAGGAGGCCTGAGGATATTATTTTATTAAGTTCATAAAACATGCACTATTATTTAGAAATGGTAAATTTTTGTAGTTCTAATTTATAAGTTTATCAGTGTATATATATAAAAAAATAACTGCTTTGAGGATGATCATCAGTGTTAGCCAAGAACTGGAAAGGTAAATAAAATATCCTTAAAATATTTTGGACTTTTGAGTGTAATGTGGTTAATATAAGGAGCGCTGGTGGTGCAGTGGCTGGATACTCGGCTGCTAATGGAAAGATAGGCAGTTCAAACCCACCAGCTGCTCCATGCTTCTGTGAAGGTTACAGCCTTGGAAATTCTATGGGGCAGTCCTACTCCGTCCTATAGGGTCGTTATGAGTTGGAATCGACTCAACAGCAATGGGTTTGGGGTTTTTCGGGTTTGGTTAATATTCTTTATTTTATCTTTGAGGAGATCTACTTTAAGAAAATTACATTCCTTGAATTGTGATAGATTTCCTTTTTTTTTTTCCAGGTAAATTACTTCATGTTAAAAAACAATTTGTAGTGGTGTGTGTTTGCATAAACCTAAATATGCACTAATTACTGGTAATATCTAATGATCATGTACTCAGTTGTTTTAAAAACAACCAAGGTAACTTCCACCATGGGTCATTTAGGCTTGCACAAAAAGAAAAAAAATGCTGTCAAGTGGTTTCTTTTTTATTTTTATTTATTTGTTGTACTTTAGATGAAGGTTTACAGAACAAATTAGTTTCTCATTAAACAGTTGGTACACATATTGTTTTATGATATTGATTAAACCCCACGACATGTCAGCACTCTCCTTTCTCCATCTTGGGTTCCCTATTACCAGCTTTCCTGTCCCCTCCTGCCTTCTAGTTCTTGCAGCAGGGCTGGTGTGCCCCTTTAGTCTCATTTTGTTTTATGGGCCTGTCCAGTCTTTGGCTGAAGGGTAAACCTCAGGAGTGACTTCATTACTGAGCTGAAAGGATGTCTGGGGGCCATATTCTCAGGTTTTCTCCAGTCTCTGTCAGGCTAGCAAGTCTGGTCTTTCTTTTTGAGTTAGAATTTTGTTCTATATTTTTCTTCAGCTCTGTCAGGGACCCTTTATTGTGATCCCTGGACAGAGGGTTATTGACCATCCCATAATAGTTGTTTTTCAGAAAAGTCTACCCTTATTACATTTTTGTTACAAATTTTACACCACCTCACTATGATTGCTTGATTCCTCAGGTTTCCTCTCTTCTCCCGGCAGGAGGCTGAGGTACAGGCACACCAACTCCAAATTTACCTGCTATATGACCTTCCTGGGGTGGTACTAGCGAGCCGTCACCATTTTTTTAGGGCTGTGCACAGTATATTTAAAGCTGTGCGCAAAAACTCATTCACAAAAATTACGCAGACTCCTCACCCATCACAGGACTGAAGATCCTCCCCTCACTGCTCATGAATATGTATGTCACTCCCTATATAAGGAGCAAATCTGCCTTCTTTCAGGGAGCTGGCAGCTTTAGGTAGTGAGACCCTACCTGCCTCCCAAGTTGCAAACTATGAATAAACCTTTCTGTTCTTCCCACCCTGCGTCTGGCTGACTTCAATTCACTAACCCGCTGGGCAAAAGCCTATTAGCTGTGGCTTCAAGAGTAGTCAGTGGTGGTGGCCTGGCACCATCCAGTTGTACTAGACTCAGTCTGTGGAGGCCGTGGTAGATGTGGTCTTCCATTAGTCATTTGGACTAATCTTTCTCTTGTATCTTTAGTTTTCTTCATTATTCCTTGCTCCCAAAGGGGTGAGACCAGTGGAGTATCCTAGATGCCGCTCAAAGGCACCATCAAGTCGATTCTGACTCATAGGAACCCTATACGACAGAACAGAACTTCCCCCATAACTTTTCCAAGGCTGTAAATCTTTGTGGAAAGAGGCTGTCACAGCTTTCTCTGGAGCAGTTGGTGGTTTCGAACTGCCAACCTTTCAGTTAGCAGGCGGGCACTTAATCACTGCATCAACAGAGCTCCTTTAATCCTGTACAGGCATGTTAAATTTTTATTATAGATATCTCATGGTCATTGAGAAGTTAATCTTTTTGGAGAGATGAGTTATAACATGGAGATTTTCTCATGTTATAGTGACACAATGTCATATGACAGATAAAATCTTGGAGTTACTTTTCAGGGAATAAGTCAAAGTAGTATAGACCAAAGAATGTAGGAAAATTTTAGATACAATCTTTCCTGGAGGCCATGCATAAATTAAATGGTTTCTATATATTTTTCTGAACTCTGCTTTTGTTATACATTTTATTATAACAAAGTCAATTGAGTGGGGAGAAACAGGATAAAAATAGAGAAAATAGTAAAATCTAAAGATGAAAAATAGTGCAGATCACACTATTAATTTTTGTTCAGAAAGAATTGCATTTTATAGGTTTGAATAATAATCATGACATTGATAATAAGTATTTAACAGAATTCAATGCTTTTTCTAGGCATAATTTCAACTTTTTATGCAAATAATATGTGTCTTTGTGTTACTGTAAAAATAAAGATGCTGGGAATAAAAAGCATCTTGATTGTAGCCCTCTAATGCTCACATTTATTATATTAATGCTCACATTTATTATAGAGTCTGTTGTTGTTGTTGTTAGGTACCATCTAGTTGGTTCCCTCTCATAGTGACCCTAGGTACAACAGAACAAAACTGTCTGGTCCTGTGCCATCCTCACAATCCTCGCTGTTTGAGCCCATTGTTGCAGCCACTGTGCCAATCCACCTCATTGAGGGCCTTCTTCTTTTTCGCTGACCCTCTACTTTACCAAGCATGATGTCCTCCAGGGACTGGTCCATCCTGATAACATGTCCAATGTATGTGAGACAAAGTCTCATTATCCTTGCTTCCAAGGAGGATTCTGGCTGTACTTCTTCCAAGACAGATTTGGTCGTTCTTCTGGCAGTCTGTGGTATGTTCAATATTACTCATGAACGCCATAATTCAAAGGCATCAATTCATCTTTGAGCTTCCTTATTCATTGTCCAGCTTTCACTTGTATATGAGGCAATTGAAAATATCATGGCTCGAATCAGATATACCTTGGTGCTCAAAGTGAATTTTTGCCTTTAACATTCTAAAGAGGTCTTTTGTAGCAGATTTGGCCAATGCAACACATTGATTTCTTGACTGCTGCTTCCATCAGCATTGATTGTGGGTCCAAGTAAGATGAAATCCTTGACGATTTCAATATTTTCTCCGCTTATTATGATATTCCTTATTTGTCAAGTTGTGGGAATTTTTGTTTTCTTTGAGTATGTAATCCATACTCACGGCACTGGGTTTTTGCTGGGTATGTAATCCATACTGAAGGCTGTAGTCTTTGATCTTCATCAGTAGTGCTTCAAGTCCTCTTCACTTTCAGCAAGCAAGGTTGCATCATCTGCATATCACAGGTTGTTAATGAGTCTTCCTCCAATTCTGATGCCATTTCTTCTTCACATAGTTCAGCTCTTCGGATTATTTGCTTAGCATACAGACTGAATAAGTATGGTGAAAGGATACAACACTGATGAACACCTTTCTTGATCTTAAACCATACAGTATTCCCTGTTCAGATGACTACCTCTTGGTCTATGAGCTCAATTAAGTGTTCTAATCTATCTAACTATCATCTATCTATCTATCTGTCTGTCTGTCTGTCTACCTACCTATCTATGACCCTGTGAAAACTTTTCTAGATCCTCTGCTAAGACTTGGGACCCTGAGTGGTTCTGAAGTTCAATTAAGTGTTCTGGAATTCTCATTCTTCACAATGTTATCCATAATTTGTTATGATCTTTACAGTCAAATGCCTTTGCATAGTCAATAAAACACAGGTAAATATCTTTCTGCTTTCAGCCAAGATGCGTCTGACATTGGCAATGATATCCCTTGTTCTGCATCCTCTTCTGAACTTGGCTTGAATTTCTGGCAGTTCCCTGCTGAGATACCACTACAACTCTTTTTGAATTATCTTCAGCAGATATCAGAGCCTACAAGATTAAAAATATATACTTTTTCCTGTTGGGTCCTTATTTTAGTGTTCAGTATTCAATACATAGATAAAGAAGAAATTTGTGGTAGGTTGTATGATTATTAAAATATTTGTTACTTCTCTCTACTGGACCCCTTCTTATTTGGTCCCTCACTACTAGATCTCTTAAATGTCAGTCTTGTCCCTGTTATTTTGATAAATGAAATTAATAACAATTAAATAAGTAAGGTGAGAGTGACATACACCACTTCTAAGCAGAAGTTTTAAGAGCCATCACTTGATTCTCCTATTTCACAAGACTGGCATGACCCACGTAGGGCTGCCTCTTCACCCTTGCGTAAGACAGGAAGAGAAGATGGAGAAGAGCTGCATCTAACTTGCTGTTTTTTTTTTTTTTTTTGTCGCTTTTTATTCACCCCATTGATGAGGTAAGTAATCATCAGCCCTAAATAGTACAAGATGGCCAAACACATGACACCAGATACTGGACAGGTGAGATGGGCAGCAGTTTATTAGTCACATATAGTCACAGCCCAGAGAAGGAGGATACCAGGCAGGGCCGCATGGGGTTTGCATTTGGAAACAGAGTGAAATAGCAGAGGCTGTGGGGAGAAGGCTTCCTAATACAAGAGGGTAAGGTGACCCCTGGCTTCTGTAGGTGGATATGATTAGCTTGTTTGAATAGTTTCATGGGCTGACAGGGAAATGGAATCTGTTAGGTTGTGGATTGTGTGGAGTGATGCTGGTCCGGTTGAGAGGACTAGCTGGGTGGGGAGCCTTTTCCGGTGCTTGGGGGGCATAGCTGGTGAGAGCAGGGGAACACATAGATAGGCTTTTGTGGCTCTGTGAGACTTGAAGATGTCAAGACAGCACATCAAATTTTAGACCTTTTGATATCCCTGTAATGAGCATAAGATGTGAGCGAGAAATAAACTTCTATTGTTTAAACCACAAAGATTTTGGGTCATTAGTTACTGCAGCATAACTTAGCCTAAACTGGCTGAAAATAGATAAAAGTTTTAATAATGAAATGACTATAGATGTACATAAATGTACATGCAAAGTCTTTTCTCAAAGACATCAAAGTACAACTCAATGTCTTAGTATAAAAAAACATGTTATGTTTGCATGCTAATTTTTAAAACAGATTTGTCCTGTGAAGGAGAACTCAGACAAGTAGGATCTTTAATATGTGTCAATATCCTTTGAAAGTACAATTGGTTTCAAGCTATAGTCAAAATAATTTAATTTTGTGGACACATTAATACATGACTTTGACAGCCATTACTAATTGTAAAATGGAATTGTATTTTACATTTTAAAATTGTGTGTAAGCAAAAGAGAGAAAGCATAATTTATCAATTGGATGTTAACCTTAAAATGAACAGGTAGGATGAATATTTTTGCAGCAGTGGTTTTTTATCAGAAAGTGGAAATTTACATATGGGTGAAGAGAATTAAAAAGAAGCATAATTACATAAAAATACTTGAAATAATGCAATATACCAAACCTTGAAAACAGAATGTGGGAATGAGGAAGAAAAACTGTGTGGTAATATGAGAAAAGCATGGGAGTGACACTGATATTGCTTTAGCACGCTCTGCTCCACAAGCCTGGATGTCATGGGCTGAATTTTGTCCTCCCAAAATATTTGTCAACTTGGCTAGGCCATGCTTCCCAGCACTGTGTGAATTACCTACCATTTTGTCACCTGATATGATTTTCCTATGTGTTGTAAATCCTATCTCTATGATGCGATGAGATGGGATTAGTGGCAGTTATGTTAATGAAAAAAAAGCAGGACTCAAATCTACAAGATTAGGTTGCATCTTAAACCCATCTCTTTTGAAATATAAAAGAGAAAAGTGAGAGGAAAGACAGGGGTACCTTATACCATCAAGACCAGGAGCATAGTGCATCCTTTGGACCCAGGGTCCCTGTGCTGAGAAGCTGCTTGGCCAGGGGAAGATTGATTATAAGGACCTTCCTCCAGAGCCGACAGAGAGAGAGAGACTTTCCCTACAGCCGATGTCTGAATTTGGACTTCTAACCTACTTGCTGTGAGAAAATTAACTTCTGTTTGTTGAAGCCGTCCACTTGTGGTATTTCTGTTATAGCAGCACTAGATGACTAAGACACTGGACATATACTAACATAGTTTTAATATTTTCAACTATTACTCAAACGCCTACCTGCCCTATTAGCAGACTGCTCCCAAATTCTTAAGACTAAAGGGAAGGATAGTCTTACTTCAGTCCTAGGAATAGAGGGAACAGGACAGTGTATTCAGCACAATAATACCTGAGCTTTCCTCTGCTACGTAATATCAATGTCAGAGACTGGAATCTCGCCCATTTTGCAAAAGTGAAACTTTCTATACATATATGCTTCGTCACCAGTCACAGCCACTGGGCTGGAGAGACAGAACCTGAAAGGCTTCCTCTATCAATCACACTTTTGTCCACACCTACCCCCTGAAAAACCTTCAGCCTTTAATCAACTCTAAGCTGGTAGCCTAGATTTCCCCTTTTCTTAGGGACATGTTGCTCTTTACTTCTCTCAGACCCTGGTTGGAGCTACCATGCTCCTGGACTACCTACAGAAATTATCTCCCATCTGCTTTGTGACAAACTCTACTTATACACAAGTGGGGCATCTTTTGCTATATTTTGTAGTCAAAAGACACAGACTGTATTTTATGCCAATCTCCCAGGAGCCTGTCCTCATTATGTATTTGTATCCTATGTGCTATATCAAACCCAAACTCACCAGGATTGAACTTCCTAGAAGGCAATTGAATTTTGCATCTATGTATTGTTAGAGGTTCCTATTGCCCTTGAAGTGATGCCTATTGACCTAACATCAGAATGTGTTTGGCTTGCTGAAGGTATGTGGACAGAAATGTCTGGGCCCTGGGTGCACTGTTCTCTCTTCATGTGGTTTGGTGGAAGGGGGTAAATTGTTTCCTCAAATGCTCTGTTTATTGCTATTATTTTCTGGCCATATGTATTGACACATTTCTGTGAAATTTTAGAGCCTTTCCTCTGGCCTAATTCTTAGTAATTTTTAACCCACTGAGGAAAAATAGTCTGGACTATTATTCTTTGATGCATGATACAGTGATGAGCAGTATGCAAAGCTAGTAAGACTGACAATGTTCTGGGACTTTGGTGCCAGAGGATCTGTTTTGATTCCTAAATGTGTTTCAGAGCAGGTGTTTTTAGAACTGTGTAACAAAAGAGATGTGCATTCTGTAATAGTGGCTAGGACCTCAAGGGAGATAGAGATCATGGCCATTCCCTGGAACTTTAGTTTGGACTATCATCTTTCCAAAGAATATTACCAAGCCTCATTTTATTCTCTACTTTCTTTGAGGTCCATCTGACCAGCATTTATTTTAAAAGTTAAGGACTATGGTGATGGTGGTATTGGTGGTTACAGAGATGGATTGTTGTTGTTAGGTGCCATCGAGTCAGTTCCAACTCATAGTGACCCTATGTACAACAGAGCGAAACACTGCCTGGTCCCACGCCGTCCTTCACAACCGCTGTTGTGCTTGAGCCCACTATTGCAGCCACTGTGTCAATCCATCTCGTTGAGGGTCTTCCTCCTCTTCGACGACCTTCTACCAACCGTGATGTCCTTCTACAGGGACTGAGTCCCCCTGATAACATGGCCAAAGTATGTGAGACAAAGTCTCACAATCCTTGCTTCTAAGGAGCATTCTGCCTGTACTTTTTCCAAGACAGACTTCTTTGTTCTTTGGCAGTCCATAATATATTGAACATTCTTTGCCAAAATCATAATTCAAAGGCATCAATTCTTCTTCAGTCTTCTTTATTAGTTGTCCAGCTTTTGCATGCATATGAGGTGTTTGAAAACACCATGGCTTGAATCAGGCTCACCTAACTCTTTGAAATGACATCTTTGCTTTTTAACACTTTAAAAGATCTTTTTCAGCAGATTTGCTCAATGCAATATGCCATTTGATTTTTTTTTTTTAATTTTTATTGTGCTTTAAGTGAAAAGTTTACAAATCAAATCGGAATCTCATACAAAAACTTATAAACACCTTGCTATATACTCCTAATTGCTCTCCCCCTAATGAGACAGCACACTCCTTCCCTCCTCTATTTCTTTTCATGTCCATTCGGCTAGCTTCTGACCCTGTCTACTCTCTCATCTCCCCTTCAGACAGGAGATGGCAACATAGTTTCATGTGTCTACTTGATCCAAGAAGCTCATTCTTCACCAATATCATTGTCTATCCCATAATCTAGTCCAATCCCTGTCTCAGGAGTTAGCTTTAGGAATGGTTCCTGTATTGGGCTAACAGAAGGTCTGGGGACCATGACCACCGGGGTCCTTCTAGTCTCAGTCAAACTATTAAGTCTGGTCTTTTTGTGAGATTTTGGGGTCTGCATCCCACTGCTCTCTTGCTCCCCTAGGGGTTCTCTGTTTTGTTCCCCGTCAGGGCAGTCATCAGTTGTAGCCAGGCACCATCTAGTTCTTCTGGTCTCAGGCTGATGTAGTCTCTGGTTTATGTGGCCCTTTCTGTCTCGGGCTCATAGTTACCCTGTGTCTTTGGTGTTCTTCATTCTCCTTTGCTCCAGATGGGTTGGGACCAATCGATGCATCTTAAATGGCCGCTTGCTAGCATTTAAGACCCCAGATGCTACTCTCCAAAGTGGCATGCAGAATGTTTTCTTAATAGATTTTATTACGCCAATTAAAGTAGATGTCCCCTGAAACCATGGTCCCCAAACCCCCACCCTTGCTACCCTGGCCTTTGAAGCATTCAGCTTATTTAGGAAACTTCTTTGCTTTTGGTTTAGTCCAGTTATGCTGACCTCTCTTGTATTGTGTGTTGTCTTTCCCTTCACCTGAAAGAGTTCTTATCTACTGTCTAATTAGTGAAAAGCTCTCTCCCTCCCTCCCCATTCTTGTAACCATCAGAGAATATACTCCCTGTTTAAACTATTTCTCCAGTTCTTATAATAGTGGTCTTATACAATATTTGTCCTTTTGCAACTGACTAATTTCACTCAGCATAATGCCTCCCAGTTTCCTCCATGTTATGAAATATTTCAGAAATTCATCACTGTTCTTTATCAATGCATAGTATTCCATTGTGTGAATATACCATAATTTATTTATCCATTCATCCATTGATAGACACCTTGGTTGCTTCCAACTTTTTGCTATTGTAAACAGTGCTGCAATGAACATGGGTGTGCATATATCTGTTCATGTAAAGGTTCTTATTTCCCTAGGATATAGTCCAAGGAGTGGGATTCCTGGATTGTATGGTAGTTCTATTTCTAGCTTTTTAAGGAAGTGCCAGATCGATTTCCAAAGTGGTTGTACCATTTGACATTCTCACGAGCAGTGTGTAAGTGTTCCAATCTCTCCACAACCTCTCCAACATTGATTAGTTTGTGTTTTCTGGATTAATGCCAGCCTTGTTGGAGTGAAATGGAATCTCATTTTAGTTTTGATTTGCATTTCTCTAATGGCTAATGATCGTAACCATTTCCTTATGTATCTGTTAGCCAGCTGAATGTCTTCTTTAGTGAAGTGTCTGTTCATATCCTTCGCCCATTTTTTAGTTGGGTTATTTGTATTTTTGTAGTTGAATTTTTGCAGTATCATGTAGATTTTAGAGATCAGACACCAATCGGAAATGTCATAGCTAAAAACTTGCACCCAGTCTGTAGGTAGTCTTTTTACTCTTTTGATGAAGTCTTTGGATGAACATAGGTGTTTGATTTTTAGGAGCTCCCAGTTATCTATTTTGTCTTCTGCATTGTTAGTAATGTTTTGTGTACTGTTTATGCCATGTATTAGGGCTCCTAGCATTGTCCCTATTTTTTCTTCCATCATCTTTATTGTTTTAGATTTTATATTTAAGTCTTTGATCCATTTTGAGTCAGTTTTTGTACATAGTGTGAGGTATGGGCATTGTTTCATTTTTTTGCAGATGGATATCCAGTTATGCCAATACCATTTGTTAAAAAGACTGTCTTTCCCCCACTTAACTGACTTTGGGCCTTTGTCAAATATCAGCTGCTCATATGTGGATGGATTTATGTCCGGATTCTCAATTCTGTTCCATTGATCTATGTATCTGTTGTTGTACCAGTACCAGGCTGTTTTGACTACCGTGGCAGTATAATAGGTTCTAAAATCAGGTAGAGTGAGGCCTCTCACTTTGTTCTTCTTTTTCAGTAATGCTTTACTTATCCAGGGCCTCTTTCCCTTCCATATCAAGTTGGCAATTTGTTTCTCCATCTCATTAAAAAATGTCATGGAAATTTGGATGGGAATTGCATTGTATCTGTAGATGGCTTTTGGTAGAATAGACATTTTTACAATGTTAAGCCTTCCTATCCATGAGCAAGGTATGTTTTTCCACTTCTGTAGGTCTCTTTTGGTTTCTTGCAGCAGTGTATTTTAGCTTTCTTTGTATAGGTCTTTTATATCTCTGGTAAGATTTATCCCTAAGTATTTTATCTTTTTGGGGCCTACTGTAAATGGTATGGATTTGATGATTTCCTCTTCGATGTTCTTTTTGTTAGTGTAGAGGAATCCAGCTGATTTTTGTAAGTTTATCTTGTATCCTGATCCTCTGCTGAACTCTTCTATTAGTTTCAGTAGTTTTCTTGAGGATTCTTTAGGGTTTTCTGTATATAAAATCATGTTATCTGCAAATAGAGATACTTTCACTTCTTCCTTACCAATCTGGATGCCCTTTATTTCTTTATCTAGCCTAATTGCTCTGGCTAGGACCTCCAGCACAATGTTAAATAAGAGGGGTGATAAAGGGCATCCTTGTCTGATTCCTGATCTCAAGGGGAATGCTTTCAGGCTCTCTCCATTTAGGATGATGTTGGCTGTTGGCTTTGTATAAATGCCCTTTATTATGTTGAAGAATTTTCCTTCTACTCCTATTTTGTTGAGAGTTTTTATCATGAATGTGTTTGAACTTTATCAAATGCCTTTTCTGCATCGATTGATAAAATCATATGGTTCTTGTCTTTTGTTTTATTTATATTATGGATTACATTGATTGTTTTTCTAATGTTAAACCATCCCTGCATACCTGGTATGAAACCCACTTGGTCATGGTGAATTATTTTTTTGATATGTTGTTAAATTCTGTTGGCTAGAATTTTGTTGAGGATTTTTGCACCCAAATTCATGAGAGGTATAGGTCTGTAGTTTCCTTTTTTTTGTAGTGTCTTTACCTGGTTTTGGTATCAGTGATATGCTGGCTTCATAAAATGAGTTTGGGAGTATTTCGTCCTTTTCTATGCTCTGAAATACCTTTAGTAGTAATGGTGCTAATTCTTCTATGAAAGTTTGGTAGAACTCTGCAGTGAAGTTGTCGTGGGTCAGAGCTTTTTTTTGTTAGGAGTTTTTTCCTTACCTTTTCAATCTCTTCTTTTGTTATGGGTCTATTTAGTTGTTCTACCTCTGTTTGTGTTAGCTTAGGTAGGTAGTGTGTTTCTTGGAATTCATCCATTTCTTCTAGGTTTTTGTCATTTGATTTCTTGATTGCTGTTTCCATGGGCGTTGAATGTGGATCCAAGTAAAATGAAACCCTTGACAACTTCAATATTTTCTCCTTTTGTTATGATGTTGCTTATCGGTCCAGTTGTGAGGATTTTTGGTTTCTTTTATGTTGAGGTGTAATCTATACTGAAGGCTGTCGTTTTTGATCTTCATAAGTAAGTGCTCAAGTCCTCTTCACTTTCAGCAAGAAAGTTGTGTCTTCTGCTTATCACAGGTTGTTAATGAGTTTTCCTCCAATCCTGATGCTGCTTTTTCTTCATATAGTCCAGCTTCTTAGAGTATTTGCTCAGCATACAGGGAGAATAATTGCGGTGAAAGGACACAACCCTGATGCATACCTTTTTTCATTTTAAATCATGAAGTATCCCCTCGTTCTCTTCAAAAGACTACCTCTTGGTCTGCGTACAGGTTTCACATGAGCACAATTAAGTGTTCTAATACACACACACACACACACACACATATATATATATATTATACTGTGAACACTTTGCTAGGGTCTCTGCCAAGATCTGGGGTCCTGAATGGTCCTGAAGCTCAAGCTTCATTATGTTGGTAAATCTATCTTTGCATTGGGCCTGTGTAAAACCCTTTAATTTCCCTCTATTGCAAATAAAATAGAACCTAAGTTCCTTCCCATAGATTTGTGTTTCCTCCATGATTGGGTCCCTGTATATTCATTCACTGATAGTTGCTTTCCAGCCTTCTTTAATTTCCTCAAATGTGAGCAGTTCATTCTTACCTCAGGCCCTTCAATCATGCTTACCTTTCTGTCCTGAAGACTCTTTCACCTCCTTTTTATGTGGCCAACTTTTACTCACTCTCCAGTTCTCAGAATTTTAAAGAATATTTCTCAGGACTGTCTTCCACAAACTTCCATCTAAAATAGAATCCACCTAATTACTCACTTTCTCTGCATCTTTTTTTTTGATCTCATTTATCATAGTCTGCACTTGCTTACTTATGTGTTTATTTTAGTATTTGCCTCCCCAACTTGGTTTTGTGCTCCACAAGAGAAGGGAAGGGTCTGTTTTGTTCCATACCTTACATGTAGCACTTAATCAGCAGTTGGCACATAATAAATGCTCAACACGTATTTGTTGAATGAATGAATGAGCAATTGGTATTAGTCTAATGAAGTTCGCCTTGCACACGTGCTGCACTTTGTATCATTGGACATCCTCTCATCCCCTTCTCTTCAGTCTGAGGAGCAGTGTCCGTGGTCAAAATTATTCTCAGATGTTGAATCATTATTAGTCTTTGAAGTTTAAAGACTTGACAAGTAAGTTTCTGTCTTGAGAAGTGCTTTTGAGAGGAATTGTCTTTGGTCTTTATGATAACTAAGTTGGAATTACATTTTTTTTTTTCCAGGAGAATTTTCTTTAATTATCACATAGTTTCCATTGGACTGCCTATTTCCCCTCTCCTTCCCCATAGGATTAGATTGGGCTTCTTGATTTATCCTATCACGCTCTTAGTTTCTCTAGCATTGGGATTTGCCAGAGATTTGCGTTTTAGCCATGATTTTGACTTGCCGTGCTGTGGTTTCTTCTGAATTGATTGTTAATTCTTCTCCATTCTCCGTTTTTCTGGTGTCCATGTATGTTTCCTCTTCAATCTCAGTTCACAAGTACAGAATCCTCCCTTTTTTCACTCATTACTCATTGTGACCTACTGAGTTGAACATCTACTTTGGGGCAATGAATTTCCTCCCCTTCTGTCACTTGTTCTGGAGCCTATTCAGATTTTACTAAGCAGATGGCTATGGTCTTGAACTATCATCTCCTTTTAAAATACGGATTTTTCAAAGCCTTATTCATTTCAAGGCCTACATGGTCACCTATGCAAACTACTCATTATTCAACATAAACCACCTAAATTAAAATTTCACGAGATAAATCTGATAATCATTTACATAATAAAGAACAGAAATAACAGTTTAAATGGCGACATTTGCTTTAATTTCAATAAAGCTCTATGTCTTATGAAAATGGCGCCTATTCAGCAGACTTTAACTAAGGAATTAAAAAAAAAAATACAGAGACTTGCTAGTGTCTTCTTCCACTCTAATTGCATCATGCCATGTGGCCATAGTTAAAAAGTCATGTATGGTTTTCTCATCTTTTGAAATATTCTATAGGAGACTCTCTGGCCTACAAGCCCCAGAGACACCCTGGATTATTTCCCAGTTTTGGCAGTATCCTGAGATGGCACTTTGACCCTGGGATCCCTGGGCTTCCAAGATCCAATTTGAATCCACTTGCTATCTGAAACTGGCTTACCTTTAAGCCATTTGACCCACTAAAAAATGACTGTTTCTTTTCACAGGTGTCTTCCAGTAGGAAAGGCCCCTCTAAAATTGTAGAGTTTATTAAGATAATTCCATTTAAAATATTTAAACAGTTCTCTCACACTCATTAATACATTTGACAGTGTGATCAGTTATTCAGTTTTACTACCCTTCTCTTAAAAACTAGATCCATTATTTTTCTCCTTAATTGTTTGCTAATAGTAGGAACACTCAAATAATATATTAAACAATCTGGTATTGTCTTCTTGAAATTATATACGTTTTCCTGATCACTTTGATTAGTCTGGTGCCCAGCACAAATATAATTTCAATGAGAACATAATCAGAAGAGATTTTATTATCACTAAACCAATTCTTTCCCTATGTAGTGACCATTAGTTTAAGCAAGAAGAAATGAAGTTACAGTAAATGACTATTGATTGATATTGGTCTCTAGTTTCTAGGATTTAAAGTAAAAGTAGAGGCAAAAAAAAAAAAATGATTACATACTAACACATTTGTCCCAAATGGATTTATAAATTAGTGTCTAAATATTTATGGGAAAACAGTAGACAGCAAATGGCTTGGTCGTATGGGTATTTGACATCAAGTTGTGTTCACTCTCTATGTCAATTCAGCTTAAAAATCTCTTCACTTTAAAAAGTGATTGCCTAGAGACCTTTGAAGCCAGAGGGGATGATGTGTGGGGCAAAGGTTTATTCCCAGGGTCACACTTCATTTGCATAAGCTAGTAACCATAAGGTACTGTGGAATGTCTGTAAATAGATTTCATTACAGAAGTTCAGCTTCAAGGGACTATAAATAATCCTTGTGCAAACATTTGATTTTGCTTCAGGTTCTGCTGTAATAAAAATATTTTAGTAACACAACATTCTATGGGGGCAGGAAATGAAACAGAAGGGTCTCTATATCTTTCTTTTGGTGTACCGTTATGAAATGTTTTTTAAAAAGACAAATAATATTCCTATTATTTGAACAAAATAGTCTTATGAAAACAGGATTATGCCATTCCATATGGCTGTCACGAAGTAGTAAAAGAAAGTACTAAGTACTCTCTCTCTTTTTCTCTCTTTGTGTCCCTCTCCTCTCTCTGTCTTAGCTTTTGTCTCTTCTAAACTCTTATTCCTTCCTCCTGCCAACCTTTCAGGACCATTGCGCAGCATCTGTCCAATAGCATGGCTGGAAATATTGAATATTGTATCCCGCTCTCTGAAAGGGTTTAAGTTAGGAAACGTGATTTGACACTCAAATATCAAATTTAAACTTTGGCATTTATGAAAAAAAAAGTAGGTGAAATATACTCTTGATTCTGGCAAAGCAAAAAGGGAATGTTCCATTAATATAGCTTAATATAGGGTCGCTATGAGTCAGAATTGACTCAACGGCAATGGGTTTGTTGGTTTTTAATGAAGCTTTTACTTGTGTGAAAACAGTGGAAAACAAACCAAAAAAACCCAAACTTGTTTCTGTTGAGTTGATTCCAACTCATAGTGACCCTATAGGACAGAGTAGAACTGCTCATAGGGGTTCCAAGGAGTGCCCGGTGGATTCCAACTGCCGACCTTTTGGTTAGCAGCCATAAAAAAAAAAAGCTCTTAACCAATTCCTAGGAAATATATGAATACAGTAAATATATAATGTAAAATATTAGTTATATGTAAATTAAATATTTATAAAAGACCACATATTCTGGTACTTTAAAATATGGGTAATTTAGATTCTTTAAATAGAAATATGCCACTGTAAATATAATTTTAATGAATTTTATGCTATTGAGACTTACTTTCATGATTTTGTATGTTGTCCTTAAGAAACTGTGACAGCCAGTATATTTCAAGCTTTTGGGTCATGTGCTGAACTCTGCCTAGCCTAATTTTTTATTTTAGTAACTCATTTATCCATTTATTTGCTCTTTGAACATTTGATGAGTACGCACTGGATGCCAGACATTGTGCTAGGTAACAGGCAGAAATAATGCTCAAGTTTAAGGCTCAGAATTGAGTACCAGGAATGTGAGAGGCTAAGTGGTCACATATGGGACTAAGCATACACTTTAGAATCTGATTGACCAGGGTTCATATCTCAGTTCCCAAACTGATTAACTAGGTGATTTTTTGTAAGACACTTCACATAGCTTAGCCTTGGTTTCAAATCTCACTTTCAAATCTAATTAGCTGAGAGACCTGGGGTGAGATACTTCACATCTCTGAGTCTTAGATTTCCCGTCTGGGAAATAGGTCAGTGTACCTATCTTGCAGAATGTTTGTGAGGCTTAGGGAAAACTCAGGTAAAATGTTTGGTACTATGTATGGCCTATAGAGGAAACCCTGGTGGCATAGTGGTTAAGAGCTTCAGCTGCTAACCAAAGATCAGCAGTTCAAATCCACCAGGTGCTCCTTGGAAACCTATAGGGCGGTTCTACTCTGTCCTCTAGGGTCACTTTGAGTTGGAATCAATTCGATGGCAACAGGTTTGGTTTTGGTATGGGTTTATGGCCTATAGATGCTCAAAGTATTATAGCTAATTTTATTTTTGTGGATGGTGCTTATTCCAGTTTTAAGAAAACCAATAATTTAGTTGGTTTAAAGTAGGCAATTTAAAATAATCTTTTGTCAGTAACATGAGAACACATTTTGAATGGCTTCAAACTGAGTGGTACAGGTCTCAAGAAAGTTGTTTACACAATAAAAATGTTTCAAGTACTTAAGTCATATTATTTGGGTATAAAAGCTAGTGTATTTGAAAGCCTGGGACTTAAACTGAAATTGACATTCAGAAAGAATAGCTATAAAAGCAATAAGAAATGTGTTAGCCTAGGAATTTTTAGTTGAGGCTCTAAACATGTAATGCTTATCTGTTTAATTACACATGCCCCCAAATTATATCACTACTTAAAACAGCCTCTATGTAATCATTTATGATAAGGTGTAAGTTACAGCAGTCCTATACACAAAAAAGAGTGGTAAAATATAGAGCACTTGGATACTTTGTTTTTCTGTGGAGGTACTAGTCTTTTGCAGGAATTTAATCAGATAATTTCAGTTTATGTTACTTTGTGTTTCATCGTGTTTACCTTTCTAATAACTACAATTATTCTCAGGCTGACATTATATTTTTCTCCTAGAAAAGATGTGCTTAAATTGAAAAAATCCAATTGAAATAAGAGCATGTAACAAGAAGATGTAATCCATCGTTATTAAAAAAGGCAGCTTACCTTTATCTGGGTGTTAAATAGTACAAATCCATGAGAGCCAGTGAATGTTTTGAAGTCAAAACGAAGGGCATTACCAAGGCGGATGTGGATTTGTCCCCGAATTATACGTATTACCTCAGAAATAGGTTATTATAACTGGGAGGGGCAAGGGGAAGAAGGAAGGAATAAAATGGTCTGGGGAAAGACTGCTGATTTAGATTTTTGTGCAAAAATTATTTAAGATAATAATAAAATTTAAATCAGTTAACGGCACAGAAGAGATTTATATATCATCTATTAAATAGGATATGATTTCTGAAAAGCTTAAGCGAAGCTGCTTTTGACAAGTAAAACCAAAAAAGCCAAACCCAGTGTTGTCGAGTCGATTCCAACCCACAGCAACCCCATAGGACAGAGTAGAACCGCCCTGTAGAGTTTCCAAGGAGCGCCTGGTGGATTTGAACTGCTGACCCTTTGGTTAGCAGCTGTAGCACTTAACTACTAGGCCACCAGGGTTTCCTTAACAAATAAGAGTTCTTGTCATAGTCTTATAAAGAATGCCGGCTTAGAGACCAGGCATTATGACAGATGATGACTTCCCATCTGTCTTGCCTGGAAACCCACATACTCAGCCCACAGGATTCATGTTTGGTTAAATGCTATTGGTATATCTTTAAAGCAGTTACGAACCAGCCCTTTCTTGCTAAAAGATATGACCACTTACATAGTTTAAAAAAATAATTATAGTGGCAGCGACAAAGTCAACATTATTTTAAGTATGAGTTTTTAAATAAAGCACTAAAATGTACTGATTCATACGTGATTGTAGTGCTCCTGAACTTATCTACAACAAAAAAACAAGGGTCGGTGAGAAACAGCATTTCACTGGGTAACAGCCCTCTAATATCTTAGCAAGCAGAATGTGAGTTGGGGTAAAATTACCTGAACAATGGAAAGAATTCCATTATAACATGATTTCACCTAGAATTTAGACCCTATAGCATGGATTTTATGGACTCACTTAGAGGGTTGTGCCAATGTTTAAATTACATGCTTTATGGAATCAAATTCTAATGTGCTTGTGTGTCACCAGAACTGTCATGGTCACTGATAATCATACATGTAATGTGGTCTTAGGTAAACAGTCTTTTAAAAAGAAGAATTGTATCTGCTTTCCTACAATGGGATCCAGAGAAAATTTGATTCATTTTAGTAATTCTTTTCTTAATACTTATTCGCTTTTTACTATTTGTTATTTATGCTTTTTTGTAGGTTGAATTGTGTCCTCCCAAAATATGTATTGTAACTCCTCATCCCAATACGTGTGGATATAATCCCATCTGGGAATAGGGTTTTCTTTGTTATATTAATGAGGCCAGGTCAGTGTAAGGTGTGTCTTAAGCCAATCACTTTTGAGATATAAAAGGGGCAGTTTAGGCAGAGAAGCAAGCAAGGACAAATGGGGATGATAGATGTCACATGAAGGTCAATAAGGAACCGAGGAACCAAAGCTGAAAAGAGACAAGAACATTCACCCACAGCTGACAGAGACGCTTCCTATAGAGCCAGAGCCCTGAATTCAGACTTCTAGCCTCCTAAACTGTTAGAAAATAAATTTCCGTTTGTTAAAGCCACCAACTTGTGGTATTTCTGTTATAGCAGCACTAAAAAAATAGGACACGTTCATAAGAACCCAACAAAAAAGAGGCGTCATGTACCTTCCTGCTAACTCCTCTGCATGTCTCTTTACTGGTAAAGGAATAAAGGTTGCAAACAAAACAGGGTACAAGCAAGACACAATCACGACCCAAGATTATTTTGATTATAAATATGCATTTTTTCCAACTTTCAGATTTATTTTCCAACTTTCAGATTTATTTGATTACGTTCTATGTAATGACACTGCTGTCACGCTTGAGAGTTTAAGACTCAGCAATGTAGACCCCTATAGAAAGTATCTGTCATTTTTCCCCATTGTGATGAGCAGAATTTGTAAAGAGTAGGTTATAAGGTATACAGGAGCTTTGGAGCTGACAGATCACAGGGTCCCTGAACCAGGGAAGGAGATGGCTTAATCAGAAAAATAAAAATAACACTGGCTATTATCAATTTAGCCCTGAAGAGAAGCCCAACACTATGTTTCACATGCAATGTTGTGGTTGTTAGGTGCCATCGAGTTGGTTCGGACTCATAGCGACCCTCTGTACAACAAAATAAAAACACTGCCCAGTCCTGAGCCATCCTCATGATGGTTGCTATGTTTGAGTCCATTGTTGCAGCCACTGTGTCAATCCATCTCATTGAGGGTCTTCCTCTTTTTCACTCACTTTCCACTTTACCAAGCATAATGCCCTTCTTCAGGGACTGATCCCTCCTGATAGCATGCCCAAAGTATGTGAGACAAAGTCTTAACACCCTTGCTTCTAAGGACTATTCTGGCTGTACTTCTTCCAAGATAGATTCGTTCATTTCTTTGGCAGTCCATGGTATAATCAGTATTCTTCACCAACACCACAACTCAAAGGCATCAGTACCCTAACAGGAATCCTAGAAGGCAGGTATTATTGTATCATTTCACAGTTGAAGAAACTGGACTTCAGGGAATTTAAATAATTGGCCCATACTACACACATAGTAGCAGAGCTAAGATTCAAATGCAGCTCTCTCTGACTCCATGGGGCAAGCTGAGATAAAGGCGTGAAGAGGTAGAATGAACAAGGTCAGGGACATGGGTTAGAAGAGATTACCATGGTGCAGGAAGGTATGTGAGTGGTAAATCCAGATAGTAAACAAGTTGACCAAGCAGATGGTAGGTAGAGGAATGATCTCAGTGTCTAAAGACAGGAAATTAGGCGTCTCAAATTTGTTGGTGCCCTAGCATTTACCCAATATATTTGCATGCACAGAGAATAGTGACAGGCCAACTGCCACTCTGGTAAGCAATGCTCATAGGACTTCAGGTGCCAGTGCCCACATGGGAATAAGTTGAATGAATCTGAGGATTACTTTGCTTTTTGGGAAAAAGTGTATCATGTAAGTAATATATGAATACAGTTTCATTATACAAATTTAAACATAGAACATATAGAACAAAAAGTGAGTATTATTTGCTGCCCTCACAATAACATTCTCAAGAGGTAATCATTATTAACGATTTAATGTGTATACGTATCAACTTTTTATTCATGTCTATGCATATATGTTAATATGCATATTCAAAATTTTTTAAACATTTGCTGTTATTGTTGTACTTGAGTCACCTCTGGTTAATGGCGATCCCATGTACTACTGAATGAAATGTTGCCTGGTCCTGTTCCATCTTCAAGATTGTTGGTATGCTCCAGTCTATTGTTGTGGCCACTGCGTATTTTCAGTGTCTTCCAACCCAGGAGGCTCATCTTCTAGCACTATATCAGACAATATTCTGTTGTGGTTTATAGTGTTTTCATTCGCTAATTTTTGGAATTAGATTGCCAAGCCTTTCTTCCTAGTCTTAGACTGGAAGCTTTGCTAAAACCTGTCCACTATGGATGATCTTGCTGGTATTTGAAATGCTGGTGACATGGCTTCCAGCATCATAGCAACACGCAAGCCATCACGGTACCACAAACTGACAGATGGGTGGTGATTTTAAACATTACAAGGCTTCTTTATGAACAATGTTTTGTGGTTTGATTTTCCACTTGGCAGTATGTCTTTGAGATATTTCTTTATTAGTACATATTTTTCTACCATGTCCTTTTTAACTACTACCCAAAACCAAACCAAACCCATTGTCACTGAGTCAATTCTGACTCATAGCAACCTTATAGGACAGAGTAGAGATGCTTCACAGGGTTTCTAAGGAGTGGCTGGTGAATTCGAACTGCCGATTTTTTGGTCAGCAGCTGAGCTCTTAACCACTGCTCCACCAGGGCTCCTTTTAACTGCTAAATATATACTAAACATGTATCTAAACCAAAAAACCAAATCCATTGTTGTCTAGTTTGACTCATAAAGTTTATTTAGACCATTCCTCATTGGTGGATGTTTTGATTGTTTTTACTTTGTCACTACTGGAATTAATAAAAAGAATATTATTGTAGAAACTTCTTTTACATGTGTAAATATTTCTGTAAATTGAATCCCCCGAATTCTTTACTATTTTATCCTACCACATTAAAGTATAGTGGAGTATTTATTTCCTTATACCCTCACAAACATTTAACATTTGTGATGGATAAAAATGGTATTTCCATATAGTTTAGCTGTTGAATATTTGGTGAGCATTGAGAAATAATCAGCAAATAAACATATACCCATGTCGACTTTTTTGTCCTTATCCTGGTTTTCCAATCAGTACGTATTAAAAATTAGCTTATGGGTCATTTCATTAAGTCTGTTAATAATAACCTACTTCAGATAGTAGCTAATAAGTAGAGTTTAGCCATGGGTGCAGGTGCTGAAGTTTTCACTAAACCAGTAGTTGGGACAAGATAGGCTATTATGATATTCTTTCTTAGGTGGTATTGTAATTTCTCTGTTAAATGAATTGTGGCTAAGTAAGGAATAACTACAGAGCTCACATGTCAGAAATCATATTAATTTCTTATGGAAAATTAAGATATATCTGATGATAGACAAATTACTTAAGTGTCAGCTCCCTGTATCTTATTATATGATTAATTTATTTATAGTTAAAATAGTCTATAGCAAAAAATTTGAAAAACATGAAAGTATTAGATAACTAAACTATATACTGTGTTCTAACCATCGAGAAAATCTGTGCCTTTATTTTGCTTGGATTTTTGTAAATTAGGAAAGATAAATTTGGGAAGACATTCTAATCCAGGTATTTGGCTAGGTACAGACATCATGGATAGTCTGGCTCATTTTGATTTCTGTCACCTTGCTGATTTGGGTCAAGTGGTAATGAGCTGTTTGGGAAATATTATTCAGCCATGTTTGAGAAGTAGTCCTGAAAATGAGAATAGTCACACTTAGCATACTTACAGAAACAGGAGAGGAGTTTCTTACATAAAGTTACCACTGAAGACAGGGAACTATGTGAGTTGGCCAAGGGCTCAAGGAGAATGGGAGGCAAATAATAGAGCTCTGAAAAATGAACATAGGTGCAGGAGTGTTTATATGCTGATTATTTCTCAATGTTCACTAGACATTCAACAAAAAACATTCCTAGAGAGTGGAAGAGAAGTCATCTAAAGACACCAAGAAAAAAAGAATGGGATAAGAATCCCTGGAAGTCAAGGAGATAGACTACTGAAACATTTTCATCTGACCTATATATCATCTTTTCACTGCTTTAATGATTATAAATGCAAGTTTCAGAAAATTAGGAGTTTCACAACTTCAGAGACCACCATTTAAATGGATTTCAATGTGCATGCGCTCTCTGGAGTCAGCAATGTGATGGCCCTACAATAGTCCTGATATTTGTGAGGCAATGGATTTTGATAGGGGGTTGGGGAAGCACAGTTTCAAATATAACTTTTTAAATTAAGTGATATAAATATTAGGATGTCTTTCCACCCTTCTAGAGTTATTATAAAAATAAATGAAAAATATAAACTTCATTTATTAACATTTGTTGTTGTTGTTAGGTGCTGTCGAGTCAGTTCTGACTCACAGTGACTCCATATACAACAGAAAAGAACACTGTCCGATTCTGCACCATCCTCACAATTGTTTCTATGTTTGAGCCCATTGTTGCAGCCATTGCATCAATCCATCTCATTGAGGGTCTTCCTGTTTTTCATTCACCCTCCACTTTACCAAGAATGATGTCCTTCTCCAGAGACTGGTCCCTTCTGATAACATGTCCAAAGTACCTGAGATGAAGTCTTGCCATCCTCCCTTCCAAGGAGCACTCTGGCTGTATTTCTTCCAAGACAGACTTGTTCTTTCTTCTGGCATTCTATGGTATATTCAATATTCTTCACTAACATCATAATTTAAAGGCATCAATTCTTCTCCCTTCTTCATTATTCATTGTCCAGCTTTCCCATGCATATCAGGTGATTAAAATACCATGGCTTGGGCCAGGTGCAAAGTCACATCTTTGCTTTTTTAACACTTTAAAAAGGTCTTTTGCAGCAGATTTGCCCAATGCCATACATCATTTGATTTCCTGACTGCTGCTTCCAAGTAAAAAACACAGGTGAACAACTTTCTGGTATTCTTTGCTTTCAGCCAACGTCCATCTGACATTAGCAATGATATCCCTCATTCCACATCCTCTTCTGAATCTGGCTTGAATTTCTGGCATTTACCTGTAGATGTACTGCTTCATACGCTTTTGAACTATCTTCAACAAAATTTACTTGCATGTGACGTTAATGATATTGTTTGATAATTTTCACATTGGGTTGAATCTCCTTTCTTTGGAGTAGGCATAAACATTGATCTCTTCCAGTTAGTTTGCCAGGTAGCTGCCTTCCAAATTTCTTGGTATAGACAAGTGAGCAGCTCATGGCTCAAGCGCTACACCCATTTGTTGAAACATCTTGACTGGTATTCTGTCAATTCCTGAAGCCTTGTTTTTCACCAAGGCCTTCAGTGCAGCTTGAACTTCTTCCTTTAATACCATCAGTTCCTGATCATACGCTACCTTCTGAAATGGTGGAACGTCGGCATTCAATTCTTGACCAGTAAACAAACATATGAACCAATAAGTTTTATTCTTATCTTGTGGGTTCTTAAAAATAATCCAAATAATATTTTTGGGATTTGAATTCACTAGCAACTTTTATCAGCTTTCTGACTTTTTAAAAAGCAAATTGCATAACATAGATCTGCAAGTTTGAGCATGATCAACATCGATAATATTATGAAACCTTTACATTTGTAGAGCATTTTAGAGCTTACCAAGTGCTTTACCACACTCATTTTCATTTGATCTTCTCACAATTCTACCAGGCACAGCCGATATTATAGAAAACTGAGATTCACAGATTTACATGGCTTCACCAGGGTCACATAGATGTATTTGGTGAACCTGGGAATAGAACTTTTATCTTATCATTTCAAGTCTAATACATTGTCCACCTCATGGGGATGTCTTTTTAAAACATTCATAAACTTACTATGTACAAGATAACATCAGGTTCTGAGGATGCTAAGAGGTATAAGTTATATCACTCTTATGGATCAAATGTCTAGTGGGGTGGTAACGTAAACCAAAATTTCTCTGGTTTCCCAGGCTGGTTTCAGAAATGAGGCCATTTTAGCAATAATCACCTTTGTTTCATTGATTTCTGCCCCTGCTTAATAACTCCAGACTCACAATCTTACTCCTGGCTATTGCTGAAAATCCCCAAATGGTGTCCTGCAAGTATTCTCAAAGTTATCTAAGCAGGTACCCAGAAGTGCTCCTTTCTTACAACTCTGAAGTTTTATTTCTGGACCAAACTTATGCTTATTTTCTTTACCTTTGGACAGATTTTTTGTCCCCCTCCAAGGATCTCTTATATAAACATATTTCTGCTGAGACTGCTTACCAAACCCAAAACCAAACTCATTGCCATCAAGTCAATTCCATTTCATAGAGACCCTACAGAACAGAGAAGAACTGTTCCATGGGTTTCCAAGGCTGTGAATCTTTATGGAAGCAGACTGCCACATCTTTTTCTTGCGGAGTGCTTGGTAGGTTCAAACCACTGACCTTTCAGCTAGCAGCCATGAGGGCTCTTTGAGACTGCTCACAAACACACAAATGTGTTTTAATTCAAATTGGTAGGAAAAGATAATAGTGATTTTGATTTATGTAAAACAAAGAAACAAAAAAAAGATATAAAGTGTACTAGAAACTGGCATATGGTAAATACCAATTTAGTGATTAAATCTGTTAAGATCATTTCAATTTCATGTAACAGAAAGCTAAATTCCGATTAGCCAAAATGAGATTTATTGACTTAATTGAAAAGCTCAAGGATAGCACTAGCTTCAGGGATTGCTGAATCCAGGGACTCAAACAACTTCGTTATTCCCAGTTTTTCCACATCTCTACATTTCCTTTCATAGGCTCCATTTTCAGGGAGACTGTTTTCTCATCTGGGAAGATGACTTGCAGAAACTTTAGATATAAGAGCTTATAATCTCATTTTGGTTGCATAGGACTGAAAGAACAAAATTGGAAACTCCTTGAATCTCAAATTCACATTTCGTCTCTCTCTCATGTAGAGATGTATTTTTTAGGGAAGTAGTAATAATTTGCATCAAAATATAAGTTAAGGATGGATGTTGCCATCTCTGGCGTAATGGTTAAAAGAATGTAAAACTAGGTTAACAAAGCAGAAAGCGGAATTATAAAAAATGTTAAGTTCATCCACATGTCGGAGAAGGAGAATAAAAAACAAAGGTATAATAGAGGAAAAGTAGAAAAAAAATAATGATATGAGAAATATAAACCCAGCCATAAAAAAAACCCCAAAACTAAACCCATTGCTGACAAGTCAATTCTGACTCATAGTGACCTTATAGGACAGAGTAGAGCTGCCCTACAAGGTGTCCAAGAAGCAGCTGGTGAATTTGAACTGCCAACATTTTGGTTAGCAACCAAGCTCTTAACCACTGTACCAGCAGGGCTCAACTACACCCAGTTATAGCAGTATTTAAATTAATGTAAATGGACTAAATAATGTAAGGAAAAGATTAAGACTGTCAGACTGAGGCAAAATAAACTAGGTGATACAAAAGACACAAAGATGAAAAAAGATATATCGTGTACACACTAACTAAAAGTAAATAATGGCAAACAAATTACAGGTATTCCCCCACTTGCCAAAAGTTTGTTTTATGCCATTTTGCTTTTATGAAAGACCTATGTTAGTACCTGTTTTCACTAACTGAAAGAAATCCGAAGAGGATTTTTGCTTTAAGGTGAAAAGTGGAAATAGCGTTCAGGGTTTCTTTAGCAGTGAGCCGTTAAAGAGGTAGCATGCTCCCCGGGAAACTACACTGTACACATATTATTTCTACTTTATATACGCTGTGTATTTATCACATCATTCCTGCTGTTGCTATATGTTAGCATTACTTTAGGTTTTATGTGTCACTTGGTAGGTTATTTTTTGGGCCTGGGAATGCTCAAAAATTTTTCCCAGGTAAATTAATGGTGATTGCTTCTTCGTTTTATGCCATTTTGGCATTACAAAAGGCTCTAATTTTGGATAGCCGGGAAAACCTATGCTTTTGTTAATCTTTTAAGTCGATTATAGGGACATTTAAAATGATAAGTCATCAATTCAATAAGATAATATCACAATCTTAAATTTTCATGCATAAAACAGTTGTATGACATTAAAAATATAAACCATAAATTAATAGAACTAAAAAGGTAAATATACAGATTCCCAGTCAGAATAAATGACCTGAATAGAATTGTCACAATAGCTGAGAAAAAAAGACAGATGGAATATTAGTGGAAATACAGAAGATCTAAAGCTTATAATTCACAAATCTGATCTAATTGACATGTATAGATTGTTGCTAACCAAAAGGTCAGCAGTATGAATCCAACAGCTGCTCCTTGGAAACCCTGTGGTACAATTCTACTCCATCCTATAGGGTCGTTATGAGTTGGAATCGACCCGACGGCAACCGGTTTTTTTTTTTTTTTTTGTACCCAGCAATGACAGAATTTACACTCTTTTCAAATGAACGTGGACTAGCTATCAAATTTACCATAAGCTGGGCTGTAAAAAGTCTCAATAAATATCAAAAGCTTGAAGTAATTCTAACTATGTTATCTTGAAGATAATGAAATTAATAACCAAAAGGTAACTAAAATTCTACAATTGTCTGAAAATTAAAGCACTTATAAAAGTCTATAGGTCAAGGAAGAAATCATATTAAATTAAGAAATATTTTGAATTGAGTAATAATGAAAATAATGGCATATCAAAACTTACAGAGTGCAGCTAAAGCAGTACTTAGAGAAAAAATTATATCATTAAGTGTCGGTAGTAGCAAAGAGGGAAGGCTGAAAAACCAATGTTCTATGCTTCCAGCTCAATAAATTAGAAGCAAGAACAACCAATCACACTGAATAGCAGTATAAGAAAGAAAATAACAAACATAAGAATCAAAATAAATAAAGTAGAAAGCCAATGTATAATAAACAACAAAGTAAAAATATTGGCTCTTTGAAAAGATTAATCCAATTGTAAAGCACTTTGTAAGACTGATCAAGAGAGAACACAGATTATCAATATCAGATACTGCAGACATTAAAAAGATATGAACACCTGTACACAAATAACTTTGAAAATTGGATAAAATGGATAAATTCCTCCAAACATAAAACTGCAGAAGAAAAATGAAATATAAAATACTTACAAACTTAAAGATCCAATCACTGTTTGTATAACATGCAAGAGTAAACAAACAACCAACAAACAAACAAAAAACGTTATCATTAGGGGTCCCCGGGTGGTGCGAACGGTTAACACACTCAGCTGCTAACCGAAAGGTTAGGGGTTTGAGCCCACTTACAGACACCTTGGAAGAAAGGCCTGATGACCTGCTTCCCCAAAATCAGCCATTGAAAACCTGTTGGAGCACTGTTCTATCCTGATACTTGTGTGGTTACCACGGGTCAGAATTAACTAAAAATAAAATAGCAAGTGATTATTTATTATTAACTAGAATTTTTTTTTATCTGACAGTCTTTTGCTAATCTTCAAGATTTTGTTTTGTTTTTTCTTTCCTTTATGTATCTGCTTGTTCTTCAGAGGCTTGGGCTTCTCATGGTTATACTGGAACAGTTGCCTTGGGTTTTTTTTTTTTGTGTGTGTGTGTGTGTGTGTGCTTTAGATCCTTTCTCCAATCTGAATATTCCTTGGATGTTCATAGCTATTTTAATCTCTTCAAAGCACCATTCAGTATTGGATTACTCAGGCTTATCAAAATTTCTTAAACTTCTAAGACTTTGAATATTTGCTTAAATAATTTTCCTTTTGTCCGTCTAGATAGTGATTACCAAAGTGTGGTACAGGTAGAAACTTGTTGCTAATGCAGCTTCTCAGGCCCCATTCCAGACTTATAACTGAATCAGAAAATCTGACTGGGAATTCCTGAGAGTGAGATCTTTTTAATACGATCTTCGTGTGTTTCCAGGTACCCCTGATATGCTATAATATGGGAAACACTATTGAGTACATAAGAAAAATCTACCTTTTAAGCCTTCCCTAAATGACCCAGATGGACATTACTTTTTCTTTTTTCCATATCCTGTGTGCATTTATTTATCAATTATCATTTGTCACTGCTTTGGTTTACTAATTATCCTTTCATATATGTATCTTATCTTCCTAACGAGATTGTATGCCCTGTGAGATAAGGAAACATTTAGTCTAGCACAGTACTTTACATATGCATGTTCCCAATGAATCTTTATTTATTTTGTAATCCCTGGGTGTCAAGGAGAAAAGAACCTGGAAAAAAAATTAAGTTATTTAATAAAGCATTACAATTGCACATATAGAACCTTCACATTAACAGCTGTCTAGCAATTTTTATTATTTTTTAGCAACACAGCTGAGAGTAGACAAACATCAAATTTTAAACGATTAATTCAATCTATTAATGCTATCCACCAGAACAGCATACTATACTATTGCCATGAGTTGGTTCCAACTCATGACAATCCCATACTTTAGAGTAGAATTGCTCCATAGGGTTTTTTGGCTGTAATCTCTATGGAACAGATCACCAGGCCTTGCTTCTGTGGCACCATTGAGGGGGTCTGAACTTCCAACCTTTTGATTAGTAGTTGAGTACAATCCATTTGTTCTGCCTAGGGACCTCCAGAATGCTCATGTGTATTCTTTTTCCATTGCTGTAACAAATTGCTGCATAGCTGTTTAAATAAACACAAATTATTATCTCTCAGTTTCTATAGACCAGAATTCTGGTGAACTTGCCTGGTTCCTCTGCTCAGAGTCTCACAAGACTGAAATGAAAATCTTGGCTGGGCTACAATCCTTAGTGGAGGCTCTGAGGGAAGAATCTGCTTCTAAACTCATTTAGGTTGCTGGCCAAATTCACTTCCTTGTCATTGCAGGACTGAGGTCCCCATTTTCTTGCTGGCTTTCAGCTGGGGACAGGTCTTTACTCCTAGTAGTGATGGCCTACATTCTTTGTCATGCTTTCCTTGTGGCCTGCTCTACCAGTGACAAGCTGAGTCCATACCAGGTTTTGAATTTCTCGTACTTCTCCATCTGCTGCATCTCCTTGATGACAGAGAAGTTCTCTGCTTTTCAGAACTCATGTAATTAGATTAGGTCCACCTGAATAGTCCAGCATAATCTCTCTATTTTAATGTCTGTAATTTTAATTACACCTGCAAAGTCCTTTTGGCTATGTAAAGTAGCATATTTACAGGTTCCAAGGGTTAGGGCATGGACATCTTTGGGAGATCATTTTGCCTACCATACCAGGAAATTGATTTAATGGTCCTATGCAAAGTACAGGAGCCCTGGTGGCACAGTGGTTAAGAGCTATGGCTGCTAACCAGAAGATTCACAGTTCAAATCCAGCAGCTGCTCCTTGGAAACCCTATGGCACAGTTCTACTCTGTCCTATTGTAACATTATGAGTTGGAATCGACTCTATGGCAATGGGTATGCAACGTACAAGGTCCTTGGGTTGCGCAGATAGTTTGTACTTGGCTGGGAACCAAAAAGTTGGTGGTTTGAACACACCCAGTGGCACCATGGAAGAAAGGCCTGGCAATGTGCTTTTGTAAAGATTACAGCCGAGAAAACCCTCTGGAACAGTTCTACTGTATAACACACGGGGTCATCATTAGTTGGAATCCACTCAATGGCAGAAGACAGCAACATGGAAAGTACTGTGATCCAACTGAAAATGATGAATTCTGTATTGCATTTGTGACCCAGGCACAGTTACAAACAAAGAAAATTACACCACTATAAATTCTACTAGTAGCCGGATGCGTTTATCTATACAGGCAGAAATAAATGATCTAAAGTGCAAGAAAAAGCAATGTTGATAACAATCTCGGCTGCTAACCCAAAAGTTGGAGGTATGAGGCCACCCAGAGGTGGCTTGAAAGAAAGATCTGCCCATCTACTTCTGAAAAACCAGCCATTGAAAACCCTATGAAGCACAGTTCTGCTCTAACACACGAGTCAGAATTGACTGGATGCCAATTTTTTTAAATATAGTAAAATATGTAATAGCGAAAAAAATCTTAGATTGTACTCTAATAAGATAAGCAGAAACGACATCTATGCACTTCAGTTTACACTGCCTATTGCAGCTTCATGCTTTTGGGAGTGTCAGGGTGATGTCTGCTTATCCCATTGAGGGTCCCCTGCAAGGGCCCTCCTTAGTGCATTTGTTGAACAATCATTACTTCAGATTTTAAGTCAGGTCATCCTAAACATCATGCCAGATTTGGTGATAACATGCCCAGCCATTTTCAAGAGATGCTGTAACAGCTAGCAGATGGAAACTTCATTTTATTTATATAGATTAGAACATAAATGCTTTGTATGCCAATTATGACGTAATAGACATGCTTTGAAAAGCTTTAAAATCTCTAAAACAAACATAAGGTGTTATTATCATCAATAACAATTATGGTTTATTATTTCATTGCAAGTACTGTCATTTTGTTTATGTCTATAAATAAGGGATAACATGTACTCTCAGATATCTGTTTAATTGGGCTTAATTATTTATTATGGGACTTTATTACATATTTCATAAAATTAATGAGATTCTGATTACTTGAGCCTGTCACTCTCTTTGGCTAGAAACCTATGATAAAAAGCAAAGCAAGATTGCCAGTTTTCTTATGAGAATGACAGGGTTTCAGGATTAGTCATCTGAGAATTGGTGAGGTCCTCCTCTAATTAATGTCTTTCCAGTGATGTTTGCCCTAATCTCCCTTTTTATTACATTTATTACAATGCTTCAGCAGGTTGTCTGTGTGGCAGGGAAGAGCTATTAAATAAGGTTACTCTTCAGTTAGTGAAATAGCAATAAAGGTCCTAATTCTATATTTGTTACTTTGTTAATTCCTTTTAATTTAAAGAGTCACCTTGAGGGAGGAAGAGAAATGGAAAGAACAGTCGGGCTGGAAGTCAGGAGATCCACGTGTAGCCTTGGATTTGCAGTCATGGGCAAGACATTTAATCTCTTTGGGCCTCCGTTTCCTAAACCATAAAATAAATGGTTTGCACAAGATGATCTCTAAAATCATTCTAGCACTAAAGTTAAACAATTCATTGATGTAAAGGAACAATCCTTGAGCAACTGATTAGCAGAAACATTTCCAGAGCTGCATTTTCTTCACACCTTTTAAGGTGCCCTGGTGAAGCAATGGTGAAGCACTTGGCTGCTAATCGCAAGGTCAGCTGTTTGAACCCACCAGCCACTCCATGGCAGAAAGATGTGGCAGTTGGCTCCGTTAAAGATTTACAGCCTTGGAAACCATATGGGGCAGTTTTACCCTGTTCTACAGGCTCGCTGTGAGTTGGAATTGATGGCAGCAGTGATCTCTTACCTGACTTTCCTATTTCTATTATTTCAATGAAGTAATTGTTCTGTAGTCCTTTGCAGATTTAGGTTCAAAGAATGCTTCTCTACTCTCTTATTTAAAAACCTTTCACATTTAGTCTAAATGTCAAGATTTCCTGAATTTTGGTATCATCTGTCTTTTTAGTGGGGCCCTGGTAGCACAGTGGTTAAGAGCTTGGATACTAACCAAAAGGTTGGCAGTTAGAATCCACCAGCTGCTCCTTGAAAACCCTATGGGGCAGTTCTACTCTGTCTTACAGGGGTCACTGTGAGCTGGAATCGACTCGATGGCAACGGGTTTGGTTTTTTTGGTTTGGTCTTTTTAGCTTATTTTTATTTTATTCTTCACAAAATACTTCTCCCACAACCCCATGTTTCAGCTAATTTGCTTGCTAGTTTTGGATATTTGTTCTCCACGTCTTTGGCATGCTATCCTATCTGCCTGATATCCTTTCTTCCCCAGCTCCTTTCCCCTGCCCCCAAACACACAAATGCACGCTTTTAATCCCACCTACTGAATTTCTAACTCATTCTTTAAGGTTAACTCAAAAAGCTATTTCTGTTACATGGTCTTCTATAATTATTCCAGCTGCAAGCCGTCTTATTCCATCTGGAATCCTAGAGGACTTATTGCATCTACAACTAAATAATAAACATTTAACACATTTGTTTAGTGTGCACGTTTCTAAGCTCTGTCTTTGGTTTGAGAATAAAATAAACATGAAAAACAGACAGGGCCTCTGCTCTAATGAACCTTATAGTCTCATGAACGAGATAACTGTACAGATTAAGATAAATTACAAATTGGGATAAATACTATAAAATAAAATGTCTGCTCCAATTTTACTTTTTTTATTGGTTGAATCTCTGCCCTAATACTAAATTGTAAACGTAAAAAAGAAACAAAAAACAGTTTTTATAGCTCTCTGACTGTATCAATTAACTTCTAAATGAATATTTATAAAATAGGAGAAATACTTGCATCTTTAGATTTGGGGTGAGAAATAAAGTTGTCGCTATGATTGTCCTAAAACCCAAAACCAAACCTGTGGCTGTTGAGTTGATTCTGACTCATAGCGACCTTATAGGACAAAGTAGATCTGCCCCATAAAGTTTCTAAGGCTGCAATCTTTCTTGAAGTAGACTGCTACATCTTTCTCCTATGGAGTGGCTGGTGGGTTCCAACCACCCCCCTTTGGGTTCACAGCTGAGGACTTTAACCACTGTGACACCAGGGCTCCCAATGATTGTCCTAGAACAGAATAATTGGGCATTTTCCTGTACTTTAAGCTATTTTCAAAGTTCAGTCAAACCCACTGCCATCGAGTCGATTCTGACTCATAGTGACCCTGTAGGGTTTCCAAGGCTGTAAATCTCTACAGAAGCAGACTACCACCTCTTTCTCCCACCAAGCCACTAGTAGTTTCGAACTGCTAACCTTTTGGTTAGCATTCAATCACTTTAACCACTGCACGACCAGGGCTCTGCAAAGATCAGCAGGGTAAGAATTACACTGAATGAAGTACATTAATGAAAATTAATTTCAGTAAAATTCATTGAATTTGGATGGAACTTTGCATATGAGAGATTTGGGGTCAATTTTTGTGGAAGTCACTTGATTCTGGTATTTTTTGGCCCCCTGTTCCAATTCTTTGGTTTTAAAATTTGCCTTCTTAAAGTAATTGTTTTCATGGCCGTATTTTGAGCAAGTTGTCCATCTTCATTTTATAAACAGGTCTTTGTTTGTTTTCTCATATGTATTTATTGAATACTTTGGAAACTCTATGGGGCAGTTCTACTCTGCCCTATAGGGTCGCTATGAGTCGGCATCGACTTGACAGCACTGGGTTTCTGGGTTACACATGCACACAGGCCTGAGGAGCTTGATATAAAAAAAAAAAAAAAATGGATGTTACAAAATAGCATGCATGAATTAGTTCACAGACATTTGGTGAATGTACACTGGGGTCTCACAGTAGTCTTGCGGAGAGGCAGAAACAAATATTGATACTATCAAAATCTTGGGTTTAAACATGGATATTTTGCTTAGTGGATATAAGTTCATATAAATTCAAACAACATTCTTAAGGGAATAGCATTTAAGGCTGCACAATGTGAAGATAATAACAATTCCAAAGAACGCTATGGTCAGAGAAATTTGATTCATCCCATTTTGTTAAGCCTCTGGTTTCTAAGGTAATTAATTTTTTGTAGAGAGAATGGACATGCTTCAGTGAAATACTTTGTTTGAGCTACTGTGACTTGATTATTGTCAACTTAATTTTTTAAATGGCCAATGATCACTCTAATCACAGGCCTAAAAATCAGGCCTTGTAGATTGACAATTGGTTTTCTGTTCCTGGAGTGGTAATATATCGAACAGGTAATATATCTCAAATCTGCATTCAGAGAGACCTGAGCCAATGCCAAAATGGAAGCTTCACTGCTTACTAGCTGAATGACACTAAAAAAAAGTGTTCTCTAAATCTCACTGTCCTTATCTGCAAAATGGACGTAAGAATAGATCTACCTCTTAGTGAATGCTAAAGTAATGAAGCTATTCTTTTGTCTTCTTTTCAACCAAAGTTCAATTTGAAAACGAATGACCTTTATTTTATTCATAAACACTTTCAGTCAGATCCAGAAGTAAGGACATCTTGATTCCAGTAAAGCAAAACCAAAGCCCATTGCCTCTGAGTCAATTCCAACTCATAGCGACTCTGGGCAAAAGAGTAGAGCTGTCCTATAGGGTTTCCAAAGAGAGGCTGGTGAATTTGAACTGCTGACCTTTTGGTTAGTAGCCTGAGCTCTTAACCCAGGCACCACTAGGCCTCCACTACTGGCAAAGCAGAAATAGTTAAAATGGGGCTAGAGGTAAAGGATAGTACTTGGCTCAAAGAAATAAAACTAAAATTGCCTGTCTGCAGTTTGCTGAATTAACATACATGATCAAGCTATACTCCAAATTGTTTTCTACTGTTCAAAGGACCGTGAATTTTAAAGAGGATGTGACTTGCTTGTAATACAGGTTTTTTCGTTTGTTTGTTTGTTTACAGAATTATCATACGATGCTTGTTGAAATGGTATAGGACAGATCAATAGAACTTCTTTTTGATAAAAGGCATATCACACACAGTTGAATTAGAGACAGTTCCAGAATCCTGAAAACAAAAAGAAGCTTTTTAAATTGAGCATTACAGAAAAATAGACTCATCATTGGGTGAGAGAATAAAAAGAGAGGTAGATAAAAGAAAAATAGGAAAGAGAAGACAAGTAGCCTTTAGTTCATAAACTTTATTCTTTTGCCTCTGTAATATGCATTATTCCCACAACCCAGTGGGGGTAATATACTCCTCCCACCAGGGATATGTTCTAAATATTAAAATTATAATATAAATTTTACTGCCAAGTGCTTCGTGAAATCTAAAAATTATTTTGAGAAACTTACATAAATCTTATTGAGGTGAAGCTACACAAGTAATAGAAATAAAAGGGATTCGGAATTAAAAATGTTAACAAGCACTATTAAGGTAAAGTTCAGCTTATTCCACTTAAGTTTTTTTGTCCTTTTTCTGCTTAAGGAAGAGCATAATGTAGAGCTATTAAGGTGAATTTAAAAAGAAAATGAAAAGTAACTATTCTATCATTAGTTCTTGACTCTAAACAATTTCAGCTCACTGGCTGGAAATGTAATCCCATAATGTTCAAAACATGTCATCTCATAACCCTAGATTTAATTGTGTTTTTCGGTTAAGCCTTGATGATAAGTGACTCTGGGCAAATTACAGATGGAAACAAATGCCAAATTGGTGGGGATGCAGGGAGGGAAAGGACAAAAGAGAACAAAGAAAAAAACGAAGAAATCTGAAACTCTAATGAACGAATCAGAGAAGCAGTATCAGATCTCCAGTAGCCTATCTGCCATCTTGAGAAAATTATGGAGACTCCTCTTTCCTAGGTAGTTTTTTGCTTTTTGAGGACTCTCTGATTCCCTCTCGGTAAATCTCAAGATGACCTAGAACAATATGAGAGACAAATTCTTTTAGCATTATATCCTGAAAAGTTTGTAAAGTTTTATTTACATGGGATCTTCAGATTCGTCGTAATGTTCAGTTAAATCATATACAAGTTTCATTGATATAATGATGGCTAGCTTTGCAATTATTCACCTGTCTGGGGACAAATGCAGTATTATTGATTTGTCTGGATCATTCTTAGTTCAGATGGACATAAACTAAGTATGAATAATATCACCTGATTGAATTATGGTGGCTCATTTTTAAACAAGTAATAATAATTCAAAGAAAAGTCTTTTAGGATATAAAAAAGCTTTGATTTCTATGTGCCTTTACGTTTCTTCCTATTGTAATCTTGTATTGAAAATGGGAACATGAAGTTCCTCTTGAAGTTTCCTAGTTTTGAGATTAAGGGACTACAGAACAACTTTCATGAGAATAAATATTCACCAAGCCACTTGTTTTGCAACTGTAGTCTCTGGCTTCCTATTTCTGGGAGGGCGAAACTTATGAAGAATGTATTATTTAATACTTATAACACATTTTGAAAACCTAAATCATATTTTTGCAACCACGCAACTCTTGAAAAGTAAGTACCAAATTTATTAGCAGCCATTTTCACAAAGATTCCATTTAATAATGTTGGTGTACCCTCCGTAATTTATTTGATTAATAATACTTGATTTGAACCCAAATGATGACTTCTCACATATACAACAGAACTAATGAACAGTGAAAGAAGAACCGTTCAGATGGTCACCAATAACTACTGCTTAGTTAATCCTTTAAATAAACTGGAGCTCACAATGTGTCCCTTTGAAGTCATAAATAATGTATATTTTTCTTTTGACTTTTAATAAGCCAGTAGGGTTCATCTCTCAGTCTCCAAACACATATATTTTATTATGGGCCTCTGCAGTTTACTTTAATTAGTGTGTCTGAGTGCTTTGGGAGACTTAGCCCTACTGAAAACAAACAGAGTCTTACCATCTATAAAACATTAGCTCCCTCTGGTTTATCCTGACACAGCGGGGGAGGCTCAGTGAGAAACACATGGTGTAAGTAAACACTCATAATTGCATTAGCATTCTCTGGTGGATTGGTAATTCAAGCTCTGCTCCATGATATTGTAAGAGCAGTTAGAACAGGTTTACCAATCTTGTGGTCTGCTGGGGATTTCATCAGATTCCATGTGAACAGAACTTAAGCGACAAATCTAGTGAAAACAGCATGAGAGGAGGGGGCACTCTGTAAAATGGAAGCTTAGTACAGGCAGTATAATTTCTCATGTAGCTGAGTTTTTTTTTTTTTTTTTCCAGTTCTATTTGCCGTTCCTTTTCCCATGTTATTTCATATCAAAGTTGGTTTCAGTCCCTCCTTTGCATATTCCCACTCTAGTGACTGTGACTGAACAGCAGTGTATAAGATAGCTGGTTGATTGATTTTCAGTTTTCTAATATCTGTCCTATGTTCAAACATATCTGTCAATAAAATAACCGTGTTACTGATTGTAGTTGGAATGAATCTGCTGTTAAAAAAAAAAAAAAATTACTAGTTAAAACCCCAGGTTTTGTAAAGATACTTCATATGTGCAAGCATAGTGAACATTATTGGTCTTATGCTTTTAAATTTAATATTCTGGTAATTGCTATTAGAATAAAACATGACAAACATATACCTATCTATCTATATCTGCCTGTCTGTCTATTTATCTATATATATGTATAAAGATAACAGGAATATAAAACATTTCCTAGTTAGATGAATTGGATGAATCTCAGGAGTTGGATAACAAATCCAAGCTCTATCAACAAGCACAAATTACTTGACTATTTGAATGATTTGACCAGTGGAAATTTGCCCAATTTTTCTGTTTTCCGTTTATTTTAATGTCCGTTACTACTTTTGAATCTACCAGTTTGTTTTTTTTTTTTTGGTTATTTTGTTTAATTTTATCAGTCACATTGGTCAAAATAGACAAGCTGTTTTGTTTATTATATCACTTAGGTGCTTCAGGAAAAAGCAGTCATCAGAAGTTTGATTACTTAGTGTCATGTATGCATAGTGAGTTATGGCTACAAACCAAAAGTTCGGCAGTTCGAATCCACCAGCCACTCCCTGGAAACCCTATGGAGCAGTTCTACTCTGCCCTATAGAGTCACTGTGAGTTGGAATTGACTCGACTCCAATGGGTTTGGTTTTGGTTTTTATGCATAGTTTACACCATTAGAAATAAATGCAAGCCACATATAATTTAAAATTTTCTAGTAGCCATATTAAAAAATTAAGAAACATGTAAAATAAATTATAGTCAAAATATTAAGACTTCAACATGTAATCAATATAAGAAGTTATTAATGATATATTTTATTTTTTTTAACTAGAACTTTGAAATCAAGTGTGAATTTTGAACGTACCACACAGCTCAGTTCGGACTAGCCACATTTTAATGCTCAATAGCCATATGTGGCCATTGGCTACCATATTGGACAATGCAAGTTTATACCATGTTATAGGCAAGAAGTAAACGGATGGTTAAAAAAAGAAAAAAAAAAAAAAAGAAGTTTGTTTACATTTAAAAAAATGTACAAAATAAATTTTTATTTCTGTTACATTTCCTTGAGAGTTATTCTTTCTGTGACTGAATTCCCTATTTAATTTGTACATTGTCATTTTCCTGTTTTATTCTATCAGCTTTCCCCAGATTGTGATACCATTTCATTGTTTGCTTTCACTGATATATATTTTGAAAACTTCTTTGATAATATGTGCAATTAAGAATTTACTTTTTCACATTGATGTCTATGATGGCATGCTATGATGTTATTGGTAACTTATTTAACAAATGAAACAAAAGAATTATGTGGAAAAGATTATTTTTCAAGTACAGAAAAGAAACTAGTTATGATTTCAGATTGTACCATACTCTTTTTGAATTGTTTTCATTGACAAAATCCTCAATTTGGGGGCCTCTGTTACCTACTATGAAATATTGTAGAAGGGAAAATGTTGAAGATTTAAAATTTGGAAGTGTCAGATAAGTCATAGTAGCAGAGTACTATAAAAGATTTTTTCACTCCAATCATTTTTTTTATAAAAGTTAATTTACATCCTATATAGAATGTTTTTTTATAGAATGTATTTTAAGTTTTTTTATACATAATTATACATTAAAAAAAAACCAAACCCAGTGCCGTCGAGTCGATTCTGACTCATATATTAAAAAAAAAAAAAAAAAAATTAGTTTTATTTAATTCTTAATATGAAAACTTTCTTGTAAGCATCATTTTATAGTTAGAGAAAAGATACATTATTTAGTCTTACTGAATATAAAGCAAATAAAAAGAAAACCAAGTTTCTGAACCATAACTTCCTATATAAGCATAGCTATTCACACCTATGAATCCTGCACTTACTTTAAGCTTTTTTTCCCCCAAGCGTTTATATTGCTAGGGTAAAAAACAAAACAAAACAAAATGTAATATTTGTGTCTTCAGATGACTAATTTAAGATAAAGGGAAATTGTCAGAAAACATTCATATTCTATATAATGTTTAAAAATTATATAGTGGTTCAAAGCATTTATATTATTCAGTCTGCCGAGCCAACGTTTCATCAAAATGTATCTTCCAGTTATCAAAATTAGCTAGTCACATTTCCCTACCATAACTGAATACTACATTGTTTTAAATATAAGTTTTTAAAATTATTTTCTTTTAATTTGGTTAAAAAATGAAAATTCAAATGTGTATTTAAATTTTTCATACATAATTGAACCCCATATGATACAGCAATATTTTACACAAATTATATAAATTGTAAGTATATAAACAATACATAAACATAAATGACAGAGCATGCATAAATTCAAAGTATAGATTACACTTAACTTACATCACAGAAAAGTTTAAACTATACATATATTTTTCCTCTCAGTGATGTACTTGGAAAGTTGTATATATAAAATCAGATATGGGATTTACTTCTTAGATTTTTTATTACATCCTTAAAATTTTTTTTTATGAATATTTAATTGACAAATTCCGTAAGTTTACACTGACTCCTGGAGAATTCTTTTGAATTATCACATTCAAAAGTATATCCATATGCTTGTCCTGCTGCACAGGATTCAATTTTTTAGAATCAAAGAATAACAAAAAATAATTTAATAGAACAAGGTAGCTTTTCTAAAACATGTAAACTAGTAAACTATTAAGATAGGACTAAAAATAAAAATAAAACCATTGCCATCGAGTAGATTCTGACTCATAGTGACCCTGTGGGACAGAGTAGAACTGCCCAGTAGGGTTTCCAAGGATATGAACTGGGGACCTTCTGATTAGCAGCCAAAAACACTTAACCACCTCGCCATCAGGGCCCCTAGGATAGGGCATAATTATGGAATTATTTAAACTGAAATTTTCTCATTTTATGAGGCATACTGAAAGATATGTCAATAACCATCATAATTTTAAAAAGCATTTTTACAATTAATTTTAACACAAGGTTAATTTTGAAAAGTTACTTTTCAAATCAAGATTCCATTTGTAGAACAGCCTACTTTATGCTTTTCTACAGTTATGTACCATGTTTATTTAAATTTCATGAAGGAAATCATTAACCTGTCGAAACTTTCAAGATTCGTGCTTGCTAACTAAATGAACAATGCTAAATACTTCTTCGAATTCTCTTTGTAAGTTTGTTCCTGGTATTCTTCTCTAGGAGTGGAAACCAGGTTTGCTTTGAAATTGCTCAATGTTTGCCGCCTGCCAAAGCTGGGCTGCCCGATAAGCACACCCACTGGCTTAAGGAAGGTGCCTGACAGACTAGAATGGTTGGTGAGGAATCAAAAATATGCTTTAATCCAGTGTTCATTTTCCTATCACAAAAGGTGCTACAGAAGGTTTGCCGTTCGAAAAAGAAAAAGGCAAGCACAATTAAAAGCCAGGTCTCTAATCCCCTTTGCCTGGGTTTAGAGCCAGAGCCAAAAGAAGTAGTGTTTTAACAGGTACATATACCCTCAGGGGGAAGGCATGCCCCGACCACCTAGCTGGAGAGATGAAAAGATAATAGGATTCAGTTATATCAGTGGCCAACAAATTGTGCTCCAACTGCCCTGCTGACAAGAGACCATGGAACTAGTGGGTGGCCAACAAAAGCTCTATCTTGCGACAGTAGGCAAACAAGAATTGTGACCAATCAAATACCATCTTTCCAGTCTGCAGCTACTGTCTTAGCGGCCAAGACATATATCATCAGTATGTGAGAAAATCTGAGTGAGAGCAAGCGCTTGACATTTGTGTAGAGAGCCATTTCCAAGTGATTGAAGGGCAGCCTGAGCTGCTAACCACTAATTAGCCTAATTGACACCAAATTGAAAGGGATGACTCAGCGGTTGCAGAAACCCTGTCTAATGGTAGTACTGTGTCTTAGATACCTGAGAGAAATGATTATTAATTGTACCCTGTGGAAAGAGAAACTGTTGCATTATATTAATATTGGGGAAGTAGAGGATTAAACCTTTTATTAACCTGACTGTAAGCTTGCCCCACCCAGCTGGCACTCTTGTCATCAGAAATCGCTGACAGAAGTTGGGTAAAGTGATGTAAGCTCTACTATTGCTACACCAGGGATTTTGTGGACAGGTTGAATTATAAGGTAACCACTTTTCCAAGAGCACGGATACCACTAAAATAAATCTAAAATTAAAAAAAATAATAATAATGGGTACTGAATCAGTGTTTCCTATTGGAGAACGCAAGTTTTTTTTTGTTGTTTGTTTAGTATTAATTTTTTAATGCAGCAAAATAGTACTTTTAATAGATGAGTAAAATTTTATCTGCTATTCTAGAGACTGATTTTCAGTAGTTGAATATGATAGTAAATGTCTACTGAAGAAAGGAAAGGAAGGATGAAGGAACCTTGAAGGTGTTACAAGTTACTTATTTGCTTATGGCCAAGCACTTGAAAATTAAACTTACTTTAGTTGGATTTGTCTTCTTATATCAGGAACTAATTTCTGGAATTAATAGAGTTTTTTTTTTTTTTTTTTTTTCAAAATTCAACCCCTATTATCTAGCAGAGCTCTAGTTTTCTCTTTTCCTATAAATTCTTAAGGATTCCATTACCTCTTAGTAACAGTGAGCCTCCTATATAGGTTCCTGCAATCGTAAGATTGGAAGGACCTCTACAGACCATTTGGTTATTCTGGCAAATTTAAATCAATCATAGGAACAAATGGGGAGCTGCCTTCTCTAGTGTTTTGTTTGAAACTTTTAATTTTGAAAGAAGTTACTGGGTTAAAACAAGGCACAGTGATAGTTACATATCTGACCAAGACTTAAAATTTACTTGAGAAAGCTCATCAGAAAGAGAAAATTTTCCTGGTGAAATTAAAAAAAAAAAAAAAAATTATTTATTTTTTATTGTACTTTAGATGAAGGTTTACAGAACAAACTAGTATCTCACTAAACAGTACCCATATTGTTTTATGACATTGGTTAACAACCCCACGACATGTCAACACTCTCCTTTCTCAACCTTGGATGCCCTATTACCAGCTTTCCTGTTCTCCTCCGCCTTCTAGTCCTTGCTCCAGGGCTGGTGTGCCCCTTTAGTCTTGTTTTGTTTTATGGGCCTGTCCAATCTTTGGCTGAAGGGTGAACCTCAGCAGTGGCTTCATTACTGAGCTGAAAGTGTGTCCAGTGGGCCATACTCTCAGGATTTCTCCAGTCTCTGTCAGGCCAGCGTGTCTGGTCTTTAGGAAGAGAAATTTTTATCCTACTATAACAATAACTGGAAACGCTGGTGGTGTAGTGGTTAAGGGCTACGGTTGGTAACCAAAAGTTTGGCAGTTCGAATCCATCAGGGGCTCCTTGGAAACTCTATGGGGCAGGATAGTTCTACTCTGTCCTGTATGGTTGCTGTGAGTTAGAATTGAGTCCACAGCAATGGATTTACTTTGGTTTTGGTTTTTATAACAATAACTGGAGCCCTGGTGGCACAGTGGTTAACAGCTATGGAGAGCTACGGCTGCTAACCAAAAGTCAGCCATTCCAATCCACCAGCTGCTCCTTGGAAACTGTATGCGGCAGTTCTACTCTGGCCTATAGAGTCGCTATAAGTTGGAATCCACTTGAAAGGAACGAGCTTGGTTTTTTGATTTTTGGTATAACAATAACTATAAACACGAAGTGCATAAAGTTTTGGTTTGGCAGTTGAGTAATAGCATTATATTTTCTGGTTCCTTTATAGGGTCGCTATGAGTTGGAATTGACTCATTGGCAGCAGGTTTGGTTTTTTTACCCAAGTACCAAGTTGCGTGAAATTATATCAAACATAGTCAGTCTCCAAGCTAGCAGTGACATGTGTTCTAAGAGCATTTTTCAATTAGATTTGACATCAAGCACATTTAGATTCCAGAATGATGGTTTTGATCTTGCAACATTCATTAGTTCACTCATTTATTCAGCAAATGTTCATTCAACATATATTCCAGTAAATATATACATCTCCAGACTAAAGGCCAGATTACCCAATCAGACGTTATTTAGCATGTAATACAGTCTAAATGAGTGTCCTTCCAAAGAAAATAGTGGAAAATAATAATTGCATTACCACTTACAATACAGAACGATCCAATTGGGGATTTTTTTTTCTATTTTTAATGCAACACATGTGAAGGATAGAATTGTGCCCTCCTTAAAAACTTCCTTATTTTCCACATCAACTCAGGGAAGAACAGATTCCCATTTACCAAAACATATGCAAATATGGGGCTGGTAACTACATGACTTCCCAATAGCAAAGTTCCTGGTAAAGATTACGTATGACAGTGTAACATGTGATTATAGTGCTGGTGAGGAGAAAAAAGGCAAGGGACGTACTGGGACAGTAATAAGATTAAAAAAAAAAAAAGTTTTTAGCTCATTGCTGAGCCAGATGCTTTCATTTATTACCATTTTTGAGATTCTCACCTGTCCTCCTGGAGCCCAGGCAGGTTCTCCCCCACAGAATCTGGCCCTGGAAGTTTGGAGGTATAGTTACAGCACAGACAGCAAAGATTTCAGACAATTTCAGAAATACAGTATTTTCCCTTATCCACAGTTTGGCAACTTAATTCTTCTACTGTTAGTTTCAGAAACAGTACCAATTGCTTTTGTATTAATTTCATAGTAAAGTAGCTGAGGATACATTATGCGGGTGCAGCTAGAGCTACTTCCTTCTAAGGTTCGTATAAGGTATAACAAGACTTAGAGAGGAGATAAATATTCTTTTATTTATTTTAAAAAACACATACCCATCACCTCTCTGTGCCAGGCACTATGCTCTGCATTTACCATACGGAGCCATTCCTGGTGGCTTTAAAGGTGGGGAGGTGGAAAGAGTTTTGGTAGGAGGCTCAGAAATCACCACAACCTTGCGTGTTGAAAAACATACCTTAGGAAATTGATTCTTGTTAGTCTTACTTACCCTGGTGGTGAAGTGGTTAAGAGCTCAGGCTGCTAACCAAAGGTCAGCTATTTGAATGTACCAGCTGCTCCTTGGAAACGGTATGGAGGGAGTTCTATTCTGTCCTTTAGGGTCGCTATGAGTCGGAATCGATTTGACCGCGCACAACAGTCTTACTCTTGACTCTAGTCCTTGTGCTAGGAAAGTTAGCAGTATCTAATGCTCTGGGCCTAAAAACCATGGAAGTTGCTCTTTTACCTTTCCTTTTTTTTTTTAGCATTTTTTTTCCCCAGATGATATTATTGTCAATATGTACAAAATGGAGAGAGGACGGGGGTCTTTAATTTCATGTACTCAGGGCAAGAGGTTTAAGATCAAATGCTTAGCTGAGATATTAGACCCAGTTTTCCAGAGGAGACAGAAATGTAATAGAAAAAGGAAAAGAAAGGAAAAATGACTGGGGTGCTTTTAATTTTTCTGGTATTCACGAACATGGCCATTGGGGGAAAAGTTTGGGTGTCACTGAATTACAAAGTTATACTTTCAAGACAGCTGTGCAGTGTGTGCTGGAGGCAGCTTGTACTGGTGTATCCCTTTTTCGTGTGTGTGTATCTCTTCCCAGCTCAGAAGTCAGTGGCCTCAGCTTGGTTGGTAGCTTGAGACTGACCATGGTGGGAGTATTTACTCCACCTCCATCAGAAACCAGAACAGTTGCCATCTCGTTGACTCTCACTCATGATGACCCCGTGTGTATCAGAGTAGAACCGTGCTCCATAGGGATTTCAATGGCTGATTTTTTAGCAGATCACCAGGCCTTTCTTCTGAGGTGCCTCCGGATGAACTCAAACTTCCAAACTCTTGGTCAGTAACCAATTGCGTTTAACAGTGTACACCACACAGGGGACTCTATTTACTCTACAGAAATGGGCAAATGCTACAAATCAGGGATCCCCTTTCCCTCTTGTCCCCAGAAGTGGCTCTTTACCAGTTAGCAGCACACCACTGGCTATAAGAGATTTAGGATCTCAATGAATCATCCAACAATACACAGCCACACTATGAGAATTTCAGTAATTGGCTCTTGGCTCAGGATCCAGTCCAAATCCAATCTAAGTCACTCAGTGGCCCTGGAAACCGAGCTACTTGTAGTTGTCATATCAATGACACATGGACAAGTAATTGTTAATTTGCGTCACACTTGGGTTGTTGGCATAAACTAGAGCAAAACCACAAACAGTTTAGAACTTGTAACATTAGACAATGTGCTTCATTGTACATAACAGAATCAGTTCTAAAGCATCTGTTTTCAAATTAAAGCATTGTTAAGAACTTAAAGGTGAGGCACAAAAGCAAAAGAGAAGAAATAAAAATCAGCAAAACATATGCTGGGATTGATAACACCCTTGTGACAAGTTGCAAATTAAGGGCATTTTTGGCAATGTTTCTGAAAATTTTACAATGTAAACTTACCTGAGTAAGGGATAGGGATATTAACACTTTCATCTTATTTATTTATTTATTTATTTATTTTTTAAGGTTGCCTAGTTTAGTGGCTTTCAGGGTTCTTACCATGATTGTTTTTACCTGGCACGGTATGCTAATCTCATTTCCATGAAAATTGCTTCAAAGAATGTTGGACAGTACTTTGCTCCTGTGTACCTTGGATTGGAGCCATCAAACATTTATTCATGTTAAATCGAAAGTATTTATTCTGTCTTGTGGCTGTCTTACAGTTTCTTGGGTAAGTTTAAAAACGTTTGAATGCTTTGTTTTTGTAATGTCTCCCCAATGCAAAAAGAGATGGAATGGAAGAAATAAAGAATAGAATGCAGTGTATAAATTGGCCTGTGATTATGCCTTTGTCTTTTGAATGAACCACACACAAGATTTCTTATGCTAAGGATCTAAATTATTATTAAATTTTTGTTGCTGTTTCTATTCTGATACCAATAAAAATAGTCACCGTACCTATTTTCCAAACGGGATTTTGACAAAAGTGTTGTCTTAATGCCCTGCTAGTGTTTTGACTTTAGACATGGACATTTATATTATTCCTGTTTTAAACTGTAATTTATTGTCTTGAAGGTTTCTTGCCTTGAAATCTTAATGACAAAGGCCAATATGTCTATCTGAAATAGTTTATATAGTCAAACATTTGTTATCAGATTTGTAAAGCAAGAAAAAGTACAGCTGAAATGATACTATTTAGTTTAATTCTGATGCTTACTGTAGTTTTTATGTTAACACAATTTGCATACTGAGGGTAAGATTTTCCATTATAACAACAACAAAAAAATTCTAGCTAATATTTTTAGCTGTAATTCAAGTTATAGTTGAAAAAAGAGGGGGGGACATTCAATAAAGGAAGACTCCAATTCTTACAATACTTTATGCACCTTTTAATAAGATGAAAGTAACATTTTAAAGTGTCAGGCGGTCAGAAAAAACAGTTTGAGGTATGCTGTTACCACATCACCTCAGCTTTTTTAGTCAAGAGCTATTTCAGATCTCTTTGTGGTATGTTTGGCAATACACTTAAAAGATTACTACTTAAGCTCCTAGTAATCTGGCTTCAAGCAATTGTCTGGCTGTCCATCCAGCTGCCTATTCTTTCTTCTGTTTTCAAAAACCCAAAAATGAACAGTATGAAACACAACAACAAAAAGGGAAGAAACCATAATCCTGCTCAGTTTCCCCCAGGTTTCAGACAGCTGTGAGATTACTACAAAGTTAATGTACTCTGGACTCTATTTGAATACTCATTTTTAAGCTTTTCTGGGGCCGGGGTAGGATGTGGATAGGGTATAAGAAGTAATATAGAGCCCCCAGACACCTTTTCAGCTCAGTAATGAAGTAGCTCCTGAGGTTCGCCCTTCATCCAAAGATGAGACAGGCCCATAAAAAACAAAACAAGACTAAAGGGGCACACCAGCCCTGGGGCAAGGACTAGAAGGCAGGAGGGAATAAGAAAGCTGGTAGTAGGGAACCCAAGGTCGAGAAGGGAGTGTGTGGACATGTTGTGGGGTTGTTAACCAAAGTCATAAAACAATATGTGTACTAACTGTTTAATAAGAAGCTAGTTTGTTCTGAAAACTTCATCTAAGAAAAAAAAAAAGTAATATAGAATAGAACCACTTTGAAACGTCCTTGACCTCTTTTGTGTTCTATCTATCCCTTTTAATGTTTTAATTTAGATTAGAACAATCTCTTCAGAATTTTAAAGTTTGATTTTTGGTGGATTAACTTGATGTAACATTGCTCTTGAGTCCAGCTAATGACAAAACTAGTATAAGGATAGCGGTAATTTACAAGAAAAATGAACATCTTGCTGCCTTTGACGTCCTCATGGCCGAAGTCCATGTTTTACTTAGGATCTCATTATTTCTGATTACTCAGGTATTATAACACATATAAAAAAGTCTAGTTGACATGTATTATAAAAATCATTTTATTTTGATTTCAAAAAGTAGCACATTCTTTCACATTGAAAATTGTAAAAAATACAAAATATGAACAAATAATAGATTATTTAATTCTATCATATTTGAATTTTGTTTGTATAGGCAGTCACAAGATTTTTTTATGTTTCCTATTAATATGGAAAGGTCAGCAGTTTGAATCTACCAGCTGCTCTTTGGAAACCCTGTGGGCAGTTCTACCTGTCTTATAGGTTTGCTATAAGTAGAAATTGATCAAAGACAATGGATTTTATTAATACTAATATCAAAAATTACTGAGTACACAAATTTTCTGATACATATTAAAATATTCTTTATATTGATATTGAATGAAGTTTTTCCATTTATATTTTATAGAATTTTTTTATTGTTTTAAGATAATTATTTATATACACTATGTGGACCTGGATGGTGAGGTTAAGCACTTGACTACCAGCCAGAAGGATGGTGGTTCTAATCCACCCAGAGGCACCTTGGGAGACAGGCCTGGCGATCTGCTTCTGGAAGGTCACAGCCTTAAAAACCCTATGGAGCAGATCTACTTGACACATGCAGAGTGGTCATGAGTTGGAATTGACTCAAGAGAAACTAACAACAGCAAAGACAACAATGTGTATATATATGTACATATGTGTATATATAAATATATACACATATGTATATATTGATATGTATATATTTGATATATATACAAAGGCAAAATGAGAACCTGATATTAACATATACTAACCCTCAACATTATATTTTAGCCCAAAATATTACATACATGAAGGCAGGTTCTTCATATTAATATATTTATTTTCCTTTTTTTTTTTTCAATGCCTTAAACACAGAAGGGATATTCAGTTATATTTGACTATTTGATTGTTTGGTTGCTTAATTGATTGAACTTTTGTCTCCCATGAGTTGTAAGGCCTTGAGCAGGTCAAATTTCCTCTACGATAAAATGAAGCCAGGGCTATTGGCTTCCAAAAATCCTTTTCTGTTCTGAGACTCTCTGTGATCTACCCTAAATAAAGTATTTAAACTAATTTAAGATAGTCACTTGGGGGAGGAGAGGTGAAACGAAATCTTTTCTCAGCTAAAGATCTATAGAACATGATGAAAACAATGAAGACTATAGAATATACACTCCACCGTAGAAAAGGACTGTGTACGGTAGTGTTTAGCACTTGGTCACTTCTCTTTTCATTACCATTGTCCCCTGATAGATGCTCCCTCCCAAATGCCTACTTTTCTCCAGTTCTTTTCTGGCTTTTCAGAATTGACCATTTCTGGACTTTCTTTAGGTCCGAAGGCTCTGGAAGTAAGGGTGCCCTACCTTTTGCCTCATACCTGGCCATCTTCTGTGTTGTTTCATTTTGGCCCTGTTCTTTGTCAAGAAGCTGGAGATTTGATAGGTGATAATTACAGGCACAGGGTCCCTGAGTGGTGCAAAGGATTAACACACTCAGCTGCCTAACTAAAGGCTGGAGGTTGGAGTCCGCCCAGAGGTGCCTCAGAGAAAGGCCTGCCAATCTACTTTCAAAAAATTGGCCGTTGAAAACTCTATGGAACACAGTCCTACTCTGACACTCATGGGGTTACCATGAGTTGGAATTAGTAATCAGAGGCATGCCCAGGTTTTGTGAGGTTTTCATACAATTTGGGGTGCCCTCTTTTAGAAGAACACATGATTAAATACAAAGGCAAATATTTATTTAAAGTAGAAAAATCTAACAAATTACAAATTTTAAAAAGCTGACAAATACGGCAAACATCACAAAATCTAGAAAAATAGCGTAATTATTTTAATTAACTGCCTGCCACACATTTATAATATCTTTTCCCTACATATTTGGGAACATATTTTTTGATTTCCCTTCATATGAGAGCAGTATTATAGTATCAATTTCTATAGGAAAAAAAATGGGAAGATAATTCTATCTTTTCTCTGGCATGTCGTTGTTGCTGTTAGGTGCCCTCAAGTCATTTCCAACTCATAGCAACCCGATGTACGACAGAATGAAACACTGCCTGGTCCTGGACCATCCTCATAATCATTGGTATGCTTGAGCCCATTGTTGCAGCCACTGTGTCAATCCATCTCATTGAGGGTCCTCCTCTTTTTTGTTGATCCTCTACTTCACCAAGCATGATATCCTTCTTCAGGGACTGGTCCCTCCTAATAACATGTCCAAAGTATGTGAGACAAGTCTTGCCATTCTTGCTTCTAAGGAGCATTCTGGTTGTACTTCTTCCAAGACAGATTTGTTCATTCTTCTGGCAGTCCATGGAATATTCAATATTCTTTACAACAACATAATTCAAAGGTGTCAATTCTTCATTCTTTATTCATTGTCCAGCTTTCGCATGCATATGAGGCGATTTAAAATACCTTGGCTTGGGTCAGGAGCACATTATTTTCTGGCATAATGGGTCAACTTATTTTTTTTAGTTGATAGTTTAGCAAAGTTTTTTTTTCCCCCACTTCACAACTTGTTATTGGTAATTTCACATAAATGTTTGGAATTATTAAATTTGGGAAAAGTGCTATCAAATTTCTTTCATGACTGAGGGGTATGTTTTCAGGCATGTGAAACTTTTTGTGCAGTGACTAATTTTATAATCTGTTTGAATCGATGACATTCTTTATCTACATTGCTAAGGGCTCCTGTGAGGACATTGCGAGAATCTTATGGAATTAAGGGGTCCTGAATCTTAAGCATCATTTCTTCATAGTAAATCCACTCTTGGTGGTAATGTTGGTGTAGAAGAGACTTTAATGTTAGCATCACGATGTTTTAGCTATATGACCCTTGGGCAATTATTTAACTCCTTTTAGCTTCAATTTCCTCACTTCTAAAAGAGGCATATTAATAGTATCGACCACATAGGATTGTTTTGAGGATTAATAATTGGTTCCCCTTAATGTTAGTTTCTTTCTTTACCTTCTCCTTTACAGTATTTTTAAAAATTTTATTTTATTTGCCATTGTTGTTGAGAATATACACAGCAAAACATACACCAATTAAACAATTTCTACATGTACAAATCAATGACATTGATTACATTCTCCAAGTTATGCAATCATTCTCACCCTCCTTTTCTGAATTGTTCCTCCCCCATTAACATAAACTCGCTGCCCCCTAAGTTTTTTATCTAATCTTTCCAGTTATTGTTGTCAAATATTTTTAACATGAAATTTAATGAGGCTTTTTTGGAAACTAGGTCTTAATGCCAAAAATGGATGGGAATTAAAAAAAAAAATTATCATCAGATCTAGTTCTTTGTTAAAGATATTTTGGAACAAAATTGGGGCATTTGTGCAGACAAAATACGTGTATTTTGAGTGCCTAATATGAGCAACTGCTTTCTTAAGCATTATTTTGTCTCAATGTCATGGTCTTCCTTGTCTACTCAACCCATATGTGTACATACACACACGCACATCCAGTCGGTCTCTTACATGACCTTGTCTCTCCCACTCTCTCTCTCTTTTTTATCACCACCAGGATCCAGTACAATACCTAACACATAGTTAGAGTTCAACAAGTGTTTATTGAATTAATGAATGAGTGAGTTGTCTTAGATAATTCTACAATAACTCTGATAGGGAGGCTAACATTCCTTTTACAAGTAAGAACTCCAATAGGTAAAGTCACCTTATCTGTGGTAACACAGCTAATAAGACCTCATTCAACCAAGGTCTCTCTAAGCTCATCCTGTTTCTATTGCATCTTGCATCCTCCACAGCATTTGGTGCTCCGCGAGTCACTCCTTGTAGATAGATACCTAATCTACACACCTTAGGCTCGTTCTCCTGAAATACTTTTTAATCTTTAAAAATCTGTTGCTTTCTGTTTGATACATTCTCTTTAACTACTAGTCAATTATAACATAATCGACATAACAAGATAATCATGAATTTAAATTGTAAGGATTTAATGGGGTCTTTTTAAAAATCATTGCCACAATTTTTAATACTAGAGAGTTTTACTTAGATACTTCTCTATAAGTATTACTCTCTGCAAGGTTATTTAAATGAGAACTGCAGTTTCTAACTTGGCTATAATGATTGAGGAAAGGGTATTTTTGTTAATTTAATATCTTGTTAATGTAATAGTTGTAATCATACAGTTAATGGGTTACCACTTTTCTTAAAAGTACATTGCACATACCACAATTACAGTAAATATAAATTTGTTTTGGTATTTTAGAAGACCTCATGAGTTCTCTTGTGCCACGGAATATTTATGATGAACATCAAATACTAGAACTAATACAAAAATAAGACTGAATTTATGACGCAATCTGGAATTTTAAACAAGTCACCCAAGTTAGCTTATTTATAATTATTTATTCTTTGTCCAAAAGAGAGAGAATAGAATAGAATTTCATTTTTATATATTCCTTTGGATTTCGGATAAATTTGAATTGCAACATTAATTTATAATTAATCTTGGTTCCTCAGTCAGGTACTGAAGGAAGACATTAACAAATTCATACGCGTGGGGAGTGTGAGCACCCTGACCCTTAGTTCCCGCCTATTGCTGTGGCTACTCCTCAGTATCTTTGAGGGTTTAAACTTACTCAAAACCTCTGTCTCTGACTTGTTTTCTTTATATGCACACTCTCTAGGCAATCTCTTATAGTACCAGTTGTGCTCTGATAAAGCCTGACTTCATATCTTTAGCTGTGCCCTCTTCTCAAATACAAACTGCCTACTCTACAAATCAATGTGGAAGTTTATCGAGCGTTTCAAATTTAAACTGAACTCCTCAGCTCTCACCTCTACCCTCCCAAGTGTAATCTGTTTTCGGTTGCTCAGACTCAAAATCTATTCCTAGTTCTCTTTTTCTTTCCTAGCCCAAATCCAGTCCACTACATATCCTGTTGGGCCACTTCAGACCACTGCCACCATTACCGTGCTGATCTGTGAGATCTCCATCTTGTGCTGAGATTATTGCAGTAGTCTTTTTTAAAATGTAAGTTGGATCATGCCACTCCTCTGATCACAATCCTCTGGTGGGTTCCTTTTGCTTCTCTCCATCTCTCATTTATGTCCACCTAAGCTGGCCCTTTTCTGTTCCTTCAACCAGCCAAGCACCTAAAGGTTCACCTCTTACTGTTCCCTCTGTCTGGAACATTGTTCTCAAGTTCCCCAGGTAACGGCATGGTGTGCATCTTCTCTTCATCCATGACTCTGATAAAATGTCACTTTATCAATGAGGATTTCCTTGGTCACTTTACATAAAACAGCAGTTCTGCCCAACCCATGGAACTTTCTATCTCCCTTCCTTATTTTACCTTCCACTATGTCACTCATCAGTATCTGACATACAATGTATTTTAACTATTTATTTGTTTATCACTTGACTTCTCTAAGTGGAATATAAGCAGGACCTTTATCTGTTTCTTTAGTTAATAAACTGTCTCAAACTGCATCAGCCAAAGACTTGGCATTCAACTGAACAGTTCAGTGGTAGACTTTCTGCCTGACCATACACCTCATGCGCAGTCTGTCAGTGGGGGTTTACATGTTGCTATGATGCTGAATCCTGGGTGGTACAAATGGGTAAGTACTCCACTACTAGCCAAAAGGTTGAGGGTTTGAACTCCCCCCTCCCCAACACCTCAGAAAGATCCGGCGTTCTGCTTCTAAAGAAAACTATGGAGCACAGTTCTACTCTTAACATGCTTATAATATACACCCACTCATCACTTACCAACATGGTTAGCGTCCAAAGACCAGGTTGTTGTCCGAAGATTGGTATTATGCAAGAGTAGGGGCCACACCCATTATGGGCGCCCGGCCCTCTGCGTGTTGGGATGCATGGCGTGGTGGGTCCCTTCGCCACGCCTTCCCCACCACCAAGGTGGGGGAGGGACGGTTAGGGGTGGTGGTGGTGTTTGGGGGTTGCCCTATGCCCCGGGAGCAACAGGGACCCACCAGGCCTCTGCGGTAGACTTCCATGCCTTGCCTCTCCACCTTTCTGCCCCACTGGCACTGGAGACTGGCCTTAGCGGTGGGCGGCTCCCTGTCCTGTGGGCAGGTAAGGGCGCACGACCTGGGCCCAGCGGAGGCTCCGCAGGTGGCAGGGAGGTCTTATTGGAAGAAGAGACTTCCGTGTCCCCCGCCTGACTCCTGCAGCCCTGGCTCCTGGTGCCTCCTCGCAGCCCGGCCACCTCTCAGTCTCCACCTCTCCATGGCCCTACCTGGCTCCTCTGCCCAACCCAGGTAATACAAACCGCTGGAGACCCTTGGCCTGCTCTGTCTTGCAAGCCTCACCCTCCTCCTCCCCCCTGGCCTCTGCTCATTGTTAACGCACAGAATAGATGGATAGTAGATTTTTCATTATTGTTTTAAATGTGAAATGTCAGCTAAGGAGGCAGTCAATAAGTGAGGAGGATATATATACATTCCTTCAGGTTATTTTTGATGATGAACCGGAGTTGGTAATACCTGGCCTAGATTAGCATTTCATGAAGTGTATATGGAAAAAAAACATTCATCCCCAAAAGTGCTCTCCCATGAATGGTGTCCATAGGTCAAGGAATGCTACCCCTGTAAGTCAGGAATATTCATAGTGCCCATTGTCAGAGTATAGACTCCAACAAGCTGTGTAGGCTATGAAACATGTAAAATTGCTTAACCCACAATTTATCAAACTGTTCAATCATGGAATCTCATTTTCTTCACAGCACCTGTTAACATCGCTTAAAATGGAGAAGCAGCATCCTGTTTTCAAGCTGTCTTTGTTAGAAACTTGAGATTTATCAGACTGACCCTGGATAAAAGGGGCAGATTATTTCAAAGAAAAGTTTTTGAAATTTTTCGGTTACTCCTTCAAGCTCAAGTTCTTCTGTACGCTCTCTAAGTTAAAAGTTCAATCATTACTCTTTTTCTTAAAGATCTCTAGAAGTTGCTTCTATTTTTTTAAAGAAACAGGTAAGAATAATGTTCCATAGTTTTTAAAATACATTTGTATTGAGATATCCAGGGAATTGGCATTTGGTTACGATTTTGAGAGTGAGATCCTTTTCTAGGATGAACACAAATCTATTGTGTCTGCTTTGTGCTCTGGGCTAGCATTACTTCTCGTTCATTTATTTCTAACAGTAGCACACGGGGCCTTATTTTAAACGCTGCTGAAGTCTACTTAATACAGTGGCCTCTGTTCCTTGTCTGTTGGTAGCCAGGGTGTGGCAAGAAGAACCCTAGGAGCAATATAACCCAAATCCTTCCTGTTTTCTATCATTGTGCTTCAAAGAAAACTTGTGTCTCTCTCTACCAACCATGTTTCTAGTTTATCTGTGTGCTGAAATTCTGTTAAGGAGCCCTGGTGGCACAGTGGTTAAGTGCTTGGCTGCTAACTGAAAGGTTGGCAGTTCAAACCTGCCAGCTGCTCCACAGGAGATAGATGTGGCAGTCTGCTTCCGTAAAGATTACAGCCTTGAAAACTCTACTCTGTCCTCTAGAGTCATCATGAGTCAGAATTGATTCAATGGCAACAGGTTTAGGATTTAAAAGCCTGTTGGATTTTTTGGGTTTACCACAACAAAGAGCATAAAGACAGCAACTTTGGTCTTCTCCTAAAGGTAACTCTCTTTCACACTCTTCCATTCTTCTTCCTTCTTCTTCTCTCATTTTTTTTTTTTTTTGGTCTTAAATTGTCTACCACCATTGGTTCTGCAAGGCTCCCCTCTTGTTTTTAAGCATGTTTATTTATTTACTATATTCCCTGTTCCCAGTTATATCATTTCCCTTATGGGTCTTTATCACTACGTTCCTACCAATACTTAGCTTTGTAGTGCTTTATGATTTTTGCCAGTTTATTGGCTATAAACTGAAAACTCATTGTGGTTTTAATTTATATTTTTATGATTACTAATGATATTGAGCATCTTTCCATTTTCTTGGTAACTTTTTGGGTTTCCTCATCTCCAAGTTGCCTATTCAAAGACAGCCCTTTATCCTTTTTCTGTGGAGTAAAGTTGGTTAAATTTGAAAATATATCTGTAGCAACAATTATTTTCTGTTGTTTAAAATTCTTTTCAGGTTTTTTTTTTTTTTTTTGATGCTATCATTGCCTCTTTCCCATTTCTATGTCAGTTTATTTTTTATTGCACAAGTGAATGATTTTTTAGCCTCAAATTTTAAGATCTAATTTTTGCTGTCCCCTTGACATAAACAAGATGGTAACTTACATCTTTCTTCTTTCCCTAATGTCTTATGAATGTATCTATGATACAGCATAAGTTCTCTGCAGGCACAACAATTTAAGTAAAAATATCAACAGAGATAATCTATGGAGATCTTCTTGCTCTTTCTTTACTTTTCTGCCAACCAAAGATACTAACATGTTTGCCCTAAAAGAAAAATAACCTAATGGAAAACCAAGGTAAGCCTTGCCTACTGCTTCAGTGTCCACAGTGGGCACTCCATATATGCTTGTTGAAATGGAGGCCCTGTGAGAACCCTTTCCATAGAAAGTTTCAGAGATGAGTGTTGCTGTGCTCCACTGAGGCAGTCAGGAGGTCTGTGTGAGTAGATTGTAATGATACCTCCACCAGCTTCTCCTAAATCTTTGTAACCTCTCTGACTATAGAAGGCTAACAGAAATGGATTGAAAAATGGAGAAGAAAGAAAAGAAATACTACCAGGTAGTCCATTGCAGTCACACCTCTGTTTTCCCGATGTGGTGGTGCTGAAGGGAGCCACATTCTGATGGGATTCTTAAGTTTTGAATCTTTCACTTTATACATGTTATTAAATTTTTGTAACAAAAATGTTTTTCAAAGTCTTGTGGCAATATCACACATCTAGCACAACTATGAACAAGCTTTAGCATTTGAACTTTTGTGATGATTTCTGGAGTTCATGGTATTAGCACAAATTGTTTTATTGTTTTTTTGCCCTTGCTTGTGCAAGATTAAGGGTATAGCCTTTATAATTCAGGATGTTTATATATAATTGTTGGGGAAGTTGAGATACAGAAAGCTGAAGAATTTTGGTAAGATTACATGGTGTTCATCACAAACATACTAAAGAGTAAAAGCCACATCTCCTGAGCCCTGTCTCTTGCTCCATTAACTGGGGATGTTCTCTCACTTAGTACAAGAAGTGACACACTTGGTATTATCACTAAAGTACAAAACTCAAAACAAAGCAAAATGGAAGGTTATGAAGGTGGCATTATAGTATTTGTCCAACCTTCTTTGACACCATTAAACACTTGATACCACATGGAACAACTCTAACGCACACTTACCACCCACAGTCTTTGTTCTGAAATTTTCTCCTTAACTAATTTTCAAAGCCCAGTTCTCTCCTAATCACCTCCTGACCACCAACTATGCTGCTTTTTCTTTTGTTTTCTGCCTCAGCTTCTCTTTAAACCCAATTATGAATATTTCCCCTGCTCTTTTGTTCTCTAACCTGCTATGTTGCATTAGTCACCTCAGGTATTAAATCTTAGTTCAATTTGGCTTAAGATATTCTTACCCTGGAACCGCCATCAAGGGAGATGTTTTAACGAGTCTTGTCCTAGATTTTCAGAAGAAATAAAATAATTTAAAAACCTTAGTTAAAGGTTTAAAAGGTGAGCAGAAGATTTGTACAGACACTACAAAAGCAAAGATATATGAATAGCCAATAAACACATGAAAAAATGTTCAACATCATTAGTCATCAGGAAAATACAAAATTAAAACTACAGTTAGATATCACTGCATACCTATTGTTTGTGTTGTTATTGTTGCCATCAAGTCAACCGTGACTCATGGCAACCCTATGTGTGCAGAGTAGAACTGTTCCATAGGATTTTCAAGGTTGTGACCTTTTGGAAGCAGATTGCCAGGCCTGTCTTCCCAGGCACCTCTGGTTGAGTTCAAACTGCCAACCTTTTGGCTCTTGGCGGAATGCTTAACCCTTTGCACCACCCAGGGATCTCACATACTAGAGTAGCTAAAATGAAAAGACTGACAATTCCAAATGTTGAATGAAAAGCAGAAGGAACTTTCATACATTGCCGGTGAAAGAATAAAATGGCATAACCATTTGAAAAACAGTTTGACAGTGTCATATCAAGTTAAAGATACAGTAAGCACAGGACCCACAATTCCACTCCTATTTACCCAAGAGAAAGGAAAACATATGACCACACACAGACTTCTACAATAATGTTGATAGCGAGTTTATTCATCATAGCCTAAAACTGAGAGCATACCAAATGTTATCAATAGGAGACCAGATAAACACATTGTGATATAGCCATTCAATAGAATATCACTTGGCAATAAGTATGAACAAACCTGCTAATACAACTCTATGGATATATCTCAAAAGCATTATGAAAGAAATCAGGCAAAAAATAGTATGTACTGAATATTTTCATTTATGTGAAATTCCTTAATAGACCAATCTACGGTGATGGAAAGCAGATTGGTAGTTCCTCTGGCCAGAGGTGGGTGACAGTATTGACTACGCAGGAAACCAGAGAACTTTTGGGAGGAAATGGAAATGTTCATATCTTGACTGTGGTGGTGGTTGTGTGAGTGTACATGTTTGTCAAAGCTTTTCAAACTATACATTTTATTGTATGTAGACTGTATCTCAATGAAGTTGACTAAAAAGTAAATGAAACACAATGGAAAAAGGGAAAAGCTGTAGAAAACCTTAATTAAGGAGTTAGAGGGATTTGGGGAAGTTTCCAAAACAGGTTATCAAATGATGTCATATAAAAATGCACAGTAGATTCAGCTCTATTGTGACTAAAGTCTGTTGTCTTTGAAAAACACAATCAGTACCATTCCTTATATGCCTATTTTATGTTAGAAATTATTTGAGACACTCTGTGAGTATTGTCTCATTTAATGATTAAAAATGTTCCTGTGAAATGGGTACTATTAGTCTCATTTTAAAGACAGTACATTTCAGTGGGCACACATATTGTGTGGAGGACTTTTTTGTTGCTGTTAGGTGCCATTGAGTCAATTCTGACTCACAGTGGTCCTATGTACAACAGAATGAGACACTGCCCGGTCCTGCACCATCCTCACAATCATTATGCTTGAGCCCATTGTGGCAGCCACTATATGTCAGTCCATCTCATTGAAGATCTTCCTCCCTTTTGCTGACCGTCTACTTTACCAAGCATGATGTCTTTCTCCAGGGACTGATCCCTCCTGATAACATCTCCAAAGTACGTGAGACGTAGTCTCGTCATCCTTGCTTCTAAGGAGCATTCTGGTTGTATTTCTCCCAAGGCAGATTTTGTTCATTCTTCTGAAAGTCCATGGTATATTCAATATTCATCACCAACACCACAATTTAAAGGCATGAGTTCTTCTCAGGTCTTCCTTCTTCATCATCCAGCTTCCACATGCATATGAGGTGATTGAAAATATCATGGCTTGGGTCAGGTGCACCTTAGTCATCAAGGTGATATAGAGCTCAGAAGACCTGTTTCTTAGTTTCTTAGTGCTGCTAAAACAAAAATACCACCAGCGGGTGGCCTTAACAAACAGAAATTTATTTTCTCCTAGTTTAGGAGGCTAGAAGTCCACATTCAGTCTCTGGTCTAGGGGAAGGCTGTCTCTGTCCGCTCTAGGGGGGAAATCCTTGTCCCTGTCAGCTTCTCTTCCTCTGTTCCCTGGTGATCTCCACATGGCATCAATACTTCTTCATTTATGCTTCTTTGCCTCAGTGCTTAATCTGCTATTTTTATATCTCAAAAGTGATTGGCTCAAGAGACACCGTAAACTGATATGACCTCATCAGCATAAGAAAGAAAATCTTATTCCCAAATGGGGACTTCATTCAGAAGTATAGGGGTTAGGATTCACAACACATATTCTGAGGGGGACACAATTCAATCCATAACAGCCTGAACTATGTTTTCTTATGATAACTAGTATATTCTCATGTTTTCCCTATAAATAAAAAAATGAAGTAGAATAAACCATTTACATTGCTCAGTAATATAATTCATATTTGATTATAAGAGTAATATTATTGCATAATATATAAAGTACTTTAATTATAGTTTGACTAATATTTTTACAGATAGGAATTTGGTACTTTCATTTTTTTTTATATGAACTAAGTTAGTAGATAATAAAGGGAAACAGCAAAATCTCATAGACCCCAGTATCCTAATAATTTGAATATTCTTCCCTACACTAAGGGTAGCTGAAAATGTAGGAATGGTCTTTGATCCAGTTTCCCATCCAGGGTCTCTGGTATTGTCATGAATGCAGTGTTCTACTTCCCTGGGCTGTACACCTCATGGTCAGTCTTTGGGGAACTGCTTGTAACTGTACTTCCCCAAATAATCTTCAGTTTTTTGCGCTGCTGCTTGTTTTACCCTGTTATTTACTTGTTGATTTAAGAGAGGAAAAAGAATTTGAAAACCAATCTTTCAGCAGTTCTTGGCTTTTGTTTCCTTAGTGGTTCAATGTCTACGTCCTTTTGTTAGAGAGTGTTGAAATCACTTATAGTTTCTGCGCTGTTTAAAGGCTGTCCACATACTAATTCCTCCTTCTTTCTTTTAATCCCCATAAACAATTAAAGTCAAAGTTGGTCCAGCAAGTTGGTGGCTAAATGAGAGACATAGTTAGAAATAGTTATGTATAAAAAGCAGTCCTAATTTTAGTTTAAGGTTGCACCCATAATGTTAGCAGAAATGAAAAGAGTAAGATGAAAACGCAGGATTTCATGAAATATGAGCTAATGATTTGGCATTCTCTTAAAAAGATGAACTATGGCCTTTCCTAGTTAGCAAAAGCCCCTTTCATACATCAGTATCATGTAACCATCATGTCCTGAGGTCACTGAGATCATCTTATCCGTCCAGTGAGGGTGAAAATGCTGCCCTCCCATCAGAGGAAATGAAAGCCATAGATGAGAACATGCTAGAAATGTTCGTTTTCAGTCACTGTTTCTTTGTGGAGGATAAGATTCGTTAGAAGAGAAACATAAACCCCTTAATTCCATAGTCTGAACTCTTAATTGTCAATTTAAAGGGCCTGATTGGATTGAATGTGTTTTGCTAAAGAAATACAGATTGTAAGAGTTTTTACCAGGTTTATTAGAGCTAAAGTAATGCATCTCATGGTTAAACAAATTCTATTTTCTGGACTAGTTTCAGCTTGGAGCTAACTGTGGGAGATTGCTTGACTCGTCACTTCTGCAGGTAATCAGAACCCAAACACCAGAATCCCATGCGTTCCCTAGCTTAGAAAATTTCCCATTGAGTGTTCTGTATACTCTGACTAATATATCAATTTTGATATTTAGTGCCTATATTTAGTGACATCCTTTGTGGCTAACAGGACATATATTATGGGAGCTGAGGCTAAAATCATGCTGCAAAGAACATTTATGTGTAATGTCAGAACCTAACACTCTTCTAGTGTTAAACCCAGATGTTTCTGTTTATAATTTGTGATTTCCAAGTTGAGAGTCAAGAAAATAAAATATATTTCTAAAATTACAAAACAATTGATGGGACATAATACTATACTAATGACTATTAATAGGTGGTCATGTGAACTGGAAGGTTAAACGCAAAAGGAAAATGGTGTTATTAACATGTTGAGATGATAGTGATTAAACATTCTTTAATTTTATTATTATATCTTCTTTTCTATAGAGATAGTAACTTGTAAAGCTGACTTACCAGTGAGAACATTATTTTCAGAAGTTAAAATTTGTATATTTATTAACCACAACAAATAGAGGCAAGCAGCTGTTTTTAGGACTGTAGATTGTTTCACCACAAGAACACTAGAGGGCGCTGTAGTCATCTTCCTCCAGGAAAGGATAAAGCTGATATGTGTGTTCACATTTCAATGATTTTCTTAAGTAACTACTCATTTTCTGTTTACTTCAATAACCAAATGTTTTAAAGGGCACCTGATCCTCTGATATGATAGAACATATATCTGTACAACTTTATGTGTTTATATACCTGTGTGTTAACACCTATATTATGTATACCACCACCAACCCACTGCCGTTGAGTTACATTATGCATATAATATGGAATATATAGCTGTATATTATATATAACATATAACTTAATTATATGTGATATATAGGTATGTATGTATATATTTTTATGTTTTACAAAGTAAATAGCTTTTAAAAGAGGGAAATATATAAGACAGATGAGAAATACATTTATACCTTTCTGCCAAAACTGGAAAATATATGCAGTTTTTACTTGGTTTTGAATATTGTGTTTTACAATCAAGTCTCATTTCCAGTGTCTCAAATTGTTCTCCTGTGACAAAATAAATTTCAGGCAGCAGATTCACATGTCACTCCCACCCATAATAGATTAATTAAGGCCTGATGGAACTGCAAACATTCAAGAAAAGTGTTCAGCAAAGGTGCATGGCAGCCCGTGGCAAATGTGAAATACCGCTCACCAGCACCTCCACAACGTCATCTCAGTCGGGAAAGAGAACCAGGGGTCCGAATGTGATCTTGGAAACAAGTGCTTAAACACGCTTCTTCAATGGATGTAGAAGAGGCCAGTCCAAAGCCGGGTTTGCCACCTTCACCTGGGAAGACAGTGGGAGCATAGGGCCTGGATATAATTGGTGTTTATGGCTGGCATTATTTTGAATTCCAGACCTTTGATAAACCTTTCTCAGTGGAGCAAACCCGTGGTTAACTCCGCAGCAGTGAGGAAGCTAGGCGGCAGAACTGCAATTAACCTTCACCGGCAAAACAAGACCAAAAAAACTATGTGCGAAGCTCGCTTTTTGCAGATGCAATTTTTAATGACAGCTGACAGGTAAAAACAATACACCTCAAAATGAGAACTTATTTTGCGTTCATACAAAGCAACCGGGGAGAGATATTGATCAAAACATGGCTAATAATTTATACTGAAGTGAACATAAAGGGGAGAATGTAAGACAAAATAGTAATGGATAAAAAGTAGATTGTTTCTAATAAAAAACTGCTATTCAAATATAAGGGTTGGGTCTGGGCTTTCTATTTAAGTGGCTGTGCTCAAAAGTACCAAAAACCTCACCCTTTTCTCAAAACTTTTTCTCCGTTGTTGTCTGTAAGAGATGGTGTGGAATAATGAGTACTACTCTGTCTTAAGACAGAGGTGATTCCAGGTAATTGTCAGTGGACAGGACATTTACCTGCTCTAAGCCTCAGTTTCAGTTTCTGAAAAATTCAGAGGCACCTGAGCAGCCTGTAAGCTGAAGGCTCTGTCACATTATATTTTGAGAGCCACTGAGACACTAAGCTGCACGACTTCATAATTCTCTGTAGTAGGAGTCCCTTTAGCTAGTTACCCCTTATCAGACTCTGCTTAACATGTTAGTAATATCAGGAGGCCGGGGAAAGTTCATTAGAAGATTAAGGGAGATGAAAGTCCAGAGAGAAATCAAGCTCTGAACCTAGAAAGAACAGTATTTGGAGGTCGGGGAGGTTGTCCTGGAAGGGATGGTCTTCAGAGAAGTAAGGGTAAAGGTCAGAGGAAGAGGGGGAAACAGACAGAGAGGCGAGAAAGCGTTTTTGAGGTGACACATTGACCAGTCATGCTTGTTGCTAAGACAGGGATTAGCCAAGGCTCTCCCTCAGCTCTTACCTGAGCAATTACCTCACGTTTTGTGAATTGTTTGTGCTTAGTCGACTCGATGGCACTGGGTTTTTGGGTAGTGCTTCTGGACTAACTGGCTTTGGTGAATACAGAGGTTTCTAAGTTTTGAAGGCAGACACATTTTCCCATCTTTGCTGCAAAGCTTTGCCCCTCCACAGAAGCTGTGACTGAAAGTGGGTGGGAACATACCCCTGCACCCATAACTCCGCTCTGAATTTAGAGGCTGCAGTGAAGGTCCCTGGGTGGTGCAACGGGTTAACACACTCAGCTGCTAACATGAAGTTTGAAGATTGTGTTTATCCAGAAGAGCCTTGGAAGAAAGGCCTGGAGATCTATTTCTGAAAAGTCAGCTATTAAAAACACTATGGAGCACAAGTTCTACTTTGACACATGAGTCTGAATCAACTCAATGGTAACAGTGTGTTTTTTTTTTTTTTTTTTTTTAATTAAGGTGAACCCTCAAGAGAACCAAGGCGATGTTGAATGTGGGACATGGTTGAAACCTGGACCAAGGCCCAGAAATTCTGATGCTGTGAATTTCAAAGTTTCAAAGTGCAGAAACTCAGCATGTAAAATGCCTGTCTGAAACCTCTGGGAGTTGCTGATATTGAAGGCTCTCAGCTGGAATATATTCTATACATTAAAATGTTTTTATTGTGTCAGGTCCTGTTTCAAATTACTTGTCAGGTTGGGAATATTGTGGTGTTAGCCTTTTTCCCTGGTGTTAAGGTATTTCTTCTTCGTTTTAAACCTGAAATTATTCATGAAACCGTTTGTGGAGTGAGGTCTTCCTTCTATTGTATCTCTTGCCATCTCTTCTCCCCTAAGTCTAGCCATGTTTTTGAAGCTTCAGAAGTTGTTGGAAAATTTATCTTGGTACTTTTGTTACTTGAAAATGATTTTCTGTATAAGGGAAGTCCTCCTGGATTTGACCCCTATCACTTGTTTGCCTCATTTTTACATACACACCAGCTGTTACGAGGTGGTGAAGAAGACGGGACGATAGGCTTTTCTGGCAGTAACTCACTGCATCACTCCTTCCCTCCCTTGTAACTGTGAATGGTGCTGGCACTCTCAGTGACCACTGAGGGGAGCCGCATACTCATATTCTTTCAGCCTTAGCAGAGTACCATTTATGGAAGCTGGGACCACATTCAGCTTGTGACTGATATGAAACGTAAATTGCTAAATGCCTTTGGAAAGAGAGCAGCAATTCAAATAGACAAGTTTATGGGTCTAAATTTATAATTTTAAGTGACTTTGCCAGAGTCTGTCTTCAGAGGTTGTCGAAACAAATGCAAAAAGGGGCTGTATCTTTAAGGAGAAACGCATACTTTGAAAAAGCTGCTCTCCTTTTTCCTTTTGCATGTACCTCCAAGGGTGTAGCTGTGAGGCGGCTATAAAACTCCTCACACATTTGTCTTGTTTGGGTCATAAGTGTGTGTTGTAGATATTAGAGCTTCCATATTCTTCAGGAAGATTAGACGAACAGCTTTAGAAGGCACATTTTTAATTTCATTCTCTTTGTTCTACATGTCTCAGCCATCTCCAAACTGAATTTATTTTTAACTCCATCATCTAAAAACAATCTTGAGTCATAGAGTCATGAGATAGTTAAGACTATGGTAAGCAGAAGGATGGGTAGTGGGAAAAGATAGGAGAGCCATCACTGCCTCCAGCAGTTTGTAACAGTGCTTCTTCTGTGAACTACTTGACCACCATGATCAGAAAACTGAAACACGTGAAATAAAGTAAAGCATGACATACCACCTCAGGAACTGGGATGTATTTTAAGAAGCTTTTTTTTTCGAGGAAAGAGGTCAAATGTGTTTTGGGAAAAATTTGATGTGGGATTTAAGAATGTTGTTAATGCGGTGACTTGAGACCTTAATTAATGTGATACGAGCAGAAGGACCAGGGCTTCTGGAGCATTTTGCTTGACTTCTCTGTGAAGGGGAACCCTGGATTGATTAGACTGTGGTTGTATACCAGTATACAGTTGCCCTCGAGTCGATTCTGACTCATGGTGACCCCGTGTGTGTCAGAGTAGGGCTGTGATCCATAAGGATTTCAATAGCTGATTTTTCAGAATTAGATTGTAAGACCTCTCTTCTGAGGCACCTCTGGGTGGACTTGAACTAGCAACCTTCCAGTTAGCAGCCAAGCACACTAACTTTTTTCACCACCTGGGGACTCCAACAGTGGCAGTAATCTCTTCCATTTTCCCACAATGCACTTTATCACACTTCGTATTCTTGTTCCTGTCTCCATTTAATGTGTTATACTTAGCTAATTCTTTGGGAAGTAATAATAAAAAATATCAGAATTTTAATCAGATTAATGCTATACCAAATTTATGTGAGGTATATATTAATGTAAACAATGAGCATTATATCTGCAGAGAATCTTCTTTAGGAAAAAATTAAAATTAAACAGTATTAGAATTTTATGACCCAAAAGATCATCTCAGTCAAACTGTTTTGTTTTTCTTGATAAAAAAGTCAGACCCATAATGGTTGTGACCAGACAATTGTGAAAGCCAAATTTAATTATAGAAATAATTGGGTCATTGATTGCTCACCACAATCATTAAGATTCTACCTTTGCAAAGAAAAGTATAGTCTTGGTGTATCATTTTTGGGAAGTAGATTAATTGACAGCTAGCATTTGTTGAGGGCTTGCTCTGTACCAAGCACTTTATACCTTCACTTCACTCATTGACTGTCTTATTATCCAACATTTTACATTTATGACAACAACAACAAAAATCTACTATCTGACTGTTTTGTGCATTAATGACATACATCTAGCGGTAATGAGCACAAAGATGCCAGGCAAGAATAACCCTGGGTGTGATGGTTAAGGTTACGTGTCAATTTGTCTGGGCCATGATTCTCAGTTATGTAATGATGTAATGTGGCAGTTATGTATGATGCCGTTATCCTCCATTTTGTGACCTGATATAATCATCTGCCATTTTTGCATAATGCCAATTTGAAGAACAACCTGGTCTTTGGAACCTAACCATGTCGATAAGTGAGGAGAGGGTATATGTACAATTGTTCATTTACTCTTCCCAATGACACAGTGAAAATGCCACATATTTGACGGATTAGGAAACTCAAATGCAGGCATTAAATAATGTACACAGGCTTGAACAACCATTGTTAAAGACATAGTCAAAACAGGCAGAGACGTAGTGGGGGTAGGGCAGAGGAAGAACTTACCCCTGGACACAAGTCCACAGCGGTGCCAGACAAGGTGCAGAATTACATTCTGAGGCACCGAAATATGAAAGGGGCCTGACTGAGGCAGCTGGACAAGGGGGAAGAAGGCATTTCTGCTGACACATCACAGCTGTCAATGTCTATTCATCTTGAAATTGGGGTGGGGTGCAACTTATAGATTGCTCCTGGGTGCTCGAATTGGGGGGAGGAGCAACTTAGGGCTCATTATCCTCCCTACACCCCAAAAATAGGTCACTTTAATACTCAAATCGATTCTCTTATTTAGGAAACCCTGGTGGTGTAGTGGTTAAGAGTTCTGCTGCTGACCGAAAGGTCGGCAGTTCGAATCCACCAGATACCCCTTGGAAACCCTATGGGGCAGTGCTACTCTGTCCTATAGGGTCACTATGAGTTGGAATTGACTTGACAGCAATGGGTATTCTCTTATTTTAAGAGGAAAAATTATCTTTTTAATTCTGTACATTTTATTTTAAACTGTTATTTATGTTAATCTATAAAAAATTTTTTTATATAATTTGTGTTATTTATTTTAACTATAGAGTTATATATTGAAATGGCGTAAAACAAATCCATGTTTTCTACTCATGTCAATCATTATAGAGAAGCTTGCGCTGCTTTAGTTTGAAGGCTGTGCTGATTAACTGTTTAATTATTTCTCTTTTCTTAGAACTGAGACTTTTAGGTTTATTAAAATTCTCACAGTGAAAAAATATGTAAGGTTCTTGCTGAGCCTCACATGTATAATTAAATTTGATCCCAATGAGCCTTTTCTGCCTGTTTCAGTGTTGAGTACTGTCATGGATTGAATTGTGTCCCCCAAAATATGTGTATCAACTTGGCTGGGCCATGAGTCCCAGTATTGTGTGATCGTCCACCATTTTGCCATCTGATCTGATTTTCCTATGTGTTGTAAATCCTACCTCTATGATGTTATTGAAATGGGATAGGCAGCAGTTATGATAACGAGGTAGAACACAATCTACACGATTGGACTGTGTCTTGAGGCAATTTCTTTTGAGATATAAAAGAGAGAAGAGAGATACGGAGACCTCACACCACCAAGAAAGCAGTGCCAGAAGCACTGCATGTCCTTTGGACCCAGGGTTCCTGTGCAGAGAAGCTCCTAGTCCAGGGGAAGATTGATGACAAGGACCTTCCTCCAGAGCTGACAGAGAAAGAAAGCCTTCCCCTGGAGCCGATGCCCTCAACTTAGACTTCTAGCCTACTTTACTGCGAGGAAATAAATTTTATAAAAGCCATCCACTTTTGTGGTATTTATGTTATAGCAGCACTAGATGACTAAGACAAGTACTGTGTTAAAATTTAGAGGTAGGTAGGAATCATACATTAATATCAGAGAAAAAAATAAGAGAAAATGTGATTTGTACTTTTTAGGCAGTTCAACTGTTCAACTGAAACAAATGTTTTTTAGAGAATAGGAAAAATCGAGTCATTGTGGAGAATTTAGACAGGACAGTAAAATCTGTTTCAATCACGGGTACCAAAAAAATATTCGCAGAAGGCCAGAGAACAGCAGCAAATGAGACCTTTTATTCTCTTGTTTCTTGGTCCAGTATCTTAGGTTGTTTAAAAAAAAAATGTTTAGTTTAACAAGTGATGAGTTAGCAATAAGTAGAAAGGGAGGAATATGTTATCTGGGCAGTAAACATTATTATAATTAAGAGAAATAATTTTTAAAAACAGTAGATTTAGTTTTAAAATTTGCTGAGGCTATGTTGCGATCTAGACAATAAAATAGCCAATATGCCAACTATGTAAACAGATAAATTTTAAATTGGAAATCGGAAGAGATTCCAAATGATCTAGACCAGTTTTTCCCATGAGCTTATCATTTCCGTGTTCTCAATTCAGTGTTTTAGGAATAATTTGTTTTTAATAATTTAAATTGGCTCCCAGAGGCCAATTATTTGCAGCCACCAGTCTAAGCTTTAAGATGTTCTAAAAATCAGTTGCCACTGAGTGAACTCCTACTCATGGTGACCCCATGTGTGTCAGAGTCGAACTGTGTCCATAGGGTCTTGAATGGCTATTTTTTGGAAGTATGTAGACCACCAGGCTTTTCTTCCCAGGTATTTCTGGGTGGACTCATACCTGCAACCTTTCAGTTAGCAGCCGATCACTTTAACTGTTTGCACTACCCAGGGACTTGAGACAGTGTACGTTACTTTTTCTATTAGAAAAAAATAACTAGAAAGCACATTTTCATATTGTTTGTAAGTTTACATGTACTTTTCTTAGAAGTTATGACAATCCTAATTTTCCTCCAATTTCTAATTTTGAAATTAAAAGGAAAACAAAAACCGTACAGAGAAGTTTAAAGAACATCACAAAGAACACTCACATATCTTGTACTTAAATTCAACAATTGGTTATATCTTGCCACATTTGATTTTTTTTTCTCTTTGTCTCCACACTCACTTTTTGTTTGTTTGCTTTGTTTTGTTTTTGTGCTAAACTATTTGAAAATAGGTTATAGAAATCATGGCACTTTACCTCTGGATACTTGAGTGTGGATCTTCTAAAAATAAAGGACTTTCTCATATATAACCCCAGAACTCATCACTGCACTTACAGAAATTTATGGTAATTCAACAATTTTGTCTAAAATCTAATTTATCTAAGAATTTTCCCAATCAACCCATGATGAGAGATAAATCTGTGTGGTCTTGGAGGCTGAAAAAGAGCTACGAAAAAGATAGCCTAACTGAGAACTTCTGTTTCATTGCCTACACTATGGCATTGATCCAGCAAGTCTAAGCTCAGTGGAAGAAGCTGATGCTAGCCATTGGACTCGAGGCTTCATATTTCTAATGAGACCACTCCTGCAACCTTGGCTTTTCCAATGTTGCGGTGTTGATAAATCACTCTTGCTGAGTTCACACCGTAAAGCTACGTGGACCCTTATTAATAAGGCTTCTCTCCACTGGAACATTGCCTAGGCATTTAGAGGTGTCAATGCCCACCCTAAATTGTGATACTATAAGAGTTACTGGGAGGACTCCCAGTGCATACACTCTACTGTACCTGCCTTTCTTTCAATAAATCCTGTTTTATAGCCTACTAATATGTATTTTGGAAACTCTGGTGGCATAGTGGTTAAGTGCTATGGCTGCTAACCAAAGGGTTGGCAGTTCGAATCCACCAGGCGCTCCTTGGAAACTCTATGGGGCAGTTCTACTCTGTCCTATAGGGTTGCTATGAGCCGGAATCAACTCGACAGCACTGGGTTTGTTTTGGTTTTGGTTTAATATGTGTTTAAGAAAGAGCCTGGGTGTCACAAGTGGTTTGCAATGGGCTGCTGACCTAAAGCTTGGTGGTTTGAACCCACCCACAGCTCCATGAAAGAAAGAAAGGAAAAAATCTACTTCCATAAAGATTACAGCCAAGAAAACCCTTTGGAGTAGTTCTACTCTGTAACACATGGGGTTGCCATGGGTTGGAATGGACTTCACAAAAATTTTTTGTTGTTGTTTAGTATGTGTCTGTGACCTCTTTGGACGGCATTCCTCAGAGACTTAACCACTTTTTTTTCCCTATGGCAGTACAAATTATATTGTGTTTGTTTTTTAATTGCTCTTTAGTCATATCTAGGACAAACATTCATCCTCTTTTTAATTTTATTTTGTTGCTGTTGTGAGTACACACAACAAAACATACACCAATTCAACCGTTTCTACATGTATAAATTAGTGATATTGCTTACATTATTTGAGTTGTGCAACCATTCTCACTCTCCTTTTCTGGGTTGTTCTGCCCCCCATTAACATAAACTCACTGCCCCCTAAGGTTCCTTTCTAATCTTTTGTCAGTTTGATCCCATATAGATAGTTCTCGAAAAAGCATAATCTCAAGGCTGGCATTTTCTACCACGTAAGCTAATCTATTGTTTGATTTTAAGAAGACCAAAAAAAAAACCCCAAAAAACAAACTCATTGCTGTCAAGTCGATTTGAACTCATAGTGACCTTATATGACAGAGTAGAACTGCCTCATAGGGTTTCCAAGGAGCAGCTGGTAGATTCCAACTGCCGACCTTTTGGTTAGCAGCCATAGCTCTTAATCACTGTGCCAATTTTAAGAAGACTTCAGGGGATATTTTTGGTTTAAGTTTTAAAGAGTATCTCAGGGCAGTAGTATCAGGGGTTCATCCAGCCCCCATGGCTCCAGAAAAGCTGGAGTCCATGAGAATTTGATATTCTGTTCTACATGTTCCCGTTTTTGACCAGGATTCTTCTATAGAATCTTTGATCAAAATCTTCAGTAATGATAGCCAGGCACCACCCAGTTCTTCCGGTCTCATATCAAAGGAGCCACACATTACATATCCTCCTTCTATTCCTGACTCTCCTTCTTCCTCTGTTGTTCCAGGGAAAGTAGAGACCATTTGTCGTGCTTTGGATGGCTCCTTATAAGCTTTTAAGACCTCAGGCAGTGCACAATGAACTAGGAGGTAGAACAGAAGCAATAAACATGTTATTAGGCCAGTTAACTGGGATGTCCCATGAAACCATGACCTTAAACCTCCAAACCAAGGAACTAAATTCCACGAGGTGTTTAGTTGTATATAAGCAGCCTCAGCAACTATTTTTTTTTTTTTATCATTGTTGTAAATCTATCTTTGCCAGCTTAACTTTTTACAGGTGTACAACTTATTGACAGCAATTACAGTAATCAGGTGTGCAACCCCACCCTTAATAAATGCTATTTTCCCATCACTGTTAACCCCTCTTTCTCCCTCCCTCCCATCCCTGGTAATTACTAATAAACTTTAGTCTTATACTTTTGCCTTTTCCTGTCTTTTTACATAAGTGAGGCCATACAATGTTTGTCCTTTTGTGATTGGCTTATTTCTCTCAGCATAATGTCTTCAGGCTCTATCCATAATTGTAGCACGTATCAAGATTTTGTTTCTTTGACTGGTTGACGAGTATTCTATTGTATGTGTGTGCTGTAGTTTGTTTATCCATTCAGTTGTTGATGGGTATTTAGGTTGTTTCCACTTTTTGGCTATTGTGAATAGTGCCGCAATGAACATTGGTGTACAAATCTTTGTTTTAGTCTCTGCTTTCAAGTCTTTTGAGTATACTCCTACAGTGGAATTGCTAGGTAATAGGGTAGTTAAATTTTTAGTTTTTTGAGCATCTAACACACTGTTTTCCACAACAGCTATAGAACAAACATCCCTCCTTTTATTTTTACCCCATGACATTGACTACTGGAAAGTCCAAGATGATTTTCTCGTAGAATGTCACATGTTCTAGATTTGTCTGATTGCTTCCTCAAGTTGTCATTTCCCTTTCCCTCAATGCCCTATGTTTCCTGGAAACTGGATGTTCAGTCTAGAGATCTGGCTAGATTAAGTTTAAACATTTATGGCAGGAACTTTTCATAAGTGTTGATGCATATTTTGTATTACATTATGTCAGGAGGCATACAGTGTTCAGTTGTCCCACTATTAGTAATTGCCTCAGGTACTAACCACCAGAATCTCTATTGAAAAAGGCATATCTTTTTTTCCCCTGTGTAATTAATATTTAATTTGTTAGATGATAGATATTTTGACACCATGTGACTATCCTATTGCATAGACACATTTCACCCACTGGTTTTAGCTCCTTTTAATGACTCTTGACTTTATCATTTATTACACTGGGGAGCAGTAAAATAGTGACTTTTTAATTCTATCATTTCTTCAACTGGCCTTCTGTCCACATCCCATCTTTTTAATCACTATAGATTCATGGAATTTAAAAAATTTCAATGCATTATAAATACATTAACAAGATTATTCTTACTAATGCTTAAATTTGTCCTAAATGGTTAAGTCAGAGCCCATATAAGCTGGTTCTTTGGATATTTGACATGTTCCCTTTGCAACGGCTCCTAATGATCTGTTTCTTACTATCCATGCCCTTGTGTAATCCCTTCCCTTTGAGTAGGCTGGACCTAACGATTCACTTATAGCAAATGTTGTTGCTGTTAGGTGCTGTCAAGTCAGTTCTGACTCATAGTGACCCCACGTACAACAGAATGAAACACTACCTGGTTCTACACCATCCTCACAGTCTTTATTATGTTTGAACCCATTGCTGTCAATCCATCTCCTCGTCGAGGGTCTTCCTCTTTTTAATTGACCCTGTATGTTACCAAGCATGATGTCCTTTTCCAGGGACTAAAAGAAAAAAAAAAAAAAATCAAACCCATTGCCATTGAGTTGATTCCAACTCCTAGTGACCCTATAGGATAGAGTAGAACTGCCCCATAGCGTTACAAGGAGCGCCTGGTGGATTCAAACTGCCGACCTTTTTGTTAGCAGCCATAGCTCTTAACCACTACACCACTCCCAAGGAGCACTCCGCTGTTCTTCTTCCAAGACAAACTTGTTCGTTCTCTGGCAGTCCATGGTATATTCAGTATTCTTCCTCAATACTATAATTCAAAGGCATTTATTCTTCTCTGGGCTTCTTTATTTGTATGCATAAGAGATGATTGAAAATATCATAGTTTGGGTCAGGCTCACCTCACTCCTCAAAGTGACATTTCTGCTTTTCAACACTTTAAAGAGGTTTTTTTGCAGCAGGTTTGCCCAGTGCAATACGTCTTTTGATTTCTTGACTACTGCTTCCATGGGCATTGATTATGGATCCAAGGAAAAAGAAATCCTTGACACCTTCAATATTTTCTCCATTTATCATGAGGTTGCTTATTGGTCCAGTCCAGTTGTGAGGACTTTTTTTTTATGTTGAGGTGTAATCCATATTGAAGGCTGTAGTCTTTGATCTTCCAGGGTTTCAAGTTATTTTTGCTTTCAACAAGGAGGGTTGTGTCATCTGCATAACACAGGTTGTTAATGAGTCTTCCTCCAGTCCTGATGCTATGTTCTTCTTCATATAGTCCAGCTTCTCTGATTATCTGCTCAGCATACAGATTGAATAAGTAAGGTAAAAGCATACAACCCTCATGCACGTCTTTCGTGATGTTAAACTAGGCAGTATCCCCTTGCTCTGTTTGAATGACTACCTTGGTCTTGTACAGGTTAAACATGAACACAATTAAGTATTCTGGAATTCCTACTCTTCTCAATACTATCAATAATTTTTATGATCCAAACAGTCGAATACCTTTGCATAGACAATAAAACACAGTAAACACATTTCTGGTATTCTGTACTTTCAGCCAAGATCCATCTGACATCAGCAATAATATCCTCCATTCAGTGTCCACTTCTGAATCTGGCCTGAATTTCTGGCAGTTCCCAGTCAATATACTCCTGCAACTGTTTTTGAATTATCTTCAGCAAGATTTTACTTGTGTGTGATATTGTTTGGTAATTTCTGTATTCTGTTGGATCACCTTTCTTCCGAATGGGTACAAATATGGATCTCTTCTAGTTGGTTGGCCAAGAATCTGTCTTCCAAATTTCCTGGCATAGATGGGTGAGCACCTCTAGTGGTTCATCTGTTTGTTGAAACATCTCAATCTCAAGTGGTGTTCCGTCAATTCCTGGAGCCTTGTTTCTCACCCATGCCTTCAGTGTAGCTTGGAATTTCCTTCAGTACCATCAATTCTTAGTCATATGCTACCTCCTGAAATGGGTGAACACCTACCAATTCTATTTGGTACAGTGACTCTATGTATTCCTTCCACCTGCTTTTGATGCTTCCTGTGCTGTTTAATATTTTGCCCATAGAATCCTTCAAAATTGCAACTCAAGGCTTGGATTTTTTTCTTCAGTTCTTTCAGTTTCAGAAATGCTGAGTGTGTTCTTCCGTTTTAGTCTTCTAACTCCAGGTCTTTGCACATTTCATTATAATACTTTACTTTGTCTTCATGAGCTACCCTTTGAAATCTATTCAGCTCTTTTACTTCATCATTTCTTCCATTCTGCTGTAGTTACTCTACTTTCGAGAGCAAGTTTCAAAGTCTCTTCCAACATCCAATTTGTCTTTTCTATTTTTAACTGTACTGTAGAGGAAGGTTTACAGAGCAAATTAGTTTCTCATGAAAAAATTAATACACATATTGTTTTGTGACATTGGTTGCCAACCTCAACACATGTCGGTATCTCCCATTCTTGACCTTGGGTTCCCCAATAACAGCTTTTCTGTCTCTTCTTGTCTTCTTGTCCTTGCCCATGGCCTGGTATGCCCATTTAGTCTCGTTTTGTTTTATGGGCCTATCTAATCTTTGACTGAAAAGTGAACCTCAAGAGTGACATCAGTATTGAGTTAAAAGGGTTTTGGGAGGCCATACTCCAGGGGTTTCTCAAGTTTCTGTCAGACCAGTAAGCCTGGTCTTTTTTTGTGAGTTAGAATTTTTTCTGCATTTTTTTTTCCAGCCCTGTCTGGGACCCTCTATTGTGATCCCTGACAGAGCAGCTGGTAGTGTAAGCTGGGCACCATCTAGTTGCGCTGGACTCAGTCCAGTAGAGGCTGTGGTAGTTGTAGTCCTTTAGTCCTTTGGACTAATCTTTCCCTTATGTCTTTGGTTTTCTACATTCTCCCTAGCTCCAGATGGGATGAGACCAGTGGAGTACCTTAAATGGCAACTCACAAGCTTTTAAGACCCCAGACGCTACTCATCAAAGTAGGATGTAGAAGATTTTCTTTATAAATCGTATTACACCAATTGAGGTAGATGCTCCCTGAGATCATGGTCCCCAGCCCTCAGCCCAGTAATTCAGTCCCTCAGGGAGTTTTGATGTGTCTATGAAGCTTCCATGACCTTGCCTTGGTCAAGTTGCGCTGACTTCCCCAGTATTGTGTGCTGTCTTACCTTTCACCAAAGTTTTCACTTTCTATAGTCTAGTTAGTATTTTTCCCTGCCCTCCCTGCCCCATAGGTTTTCAAAGGTGCAGCTGATGGATTTGAACTGTTGACCTTTTGGTTAGCGGCCAAGCTCTTAACTACTGCATCACCATGACTCCTCCCCTCCCTAATAACCATCAAAGGTTGTTTCTTTCTGTGTGTAGACTTTTTCATGAGTTTTTATAATAGTGGTCTTATGCAGTATTTGTCCTTTTATGGGTGATTTATTTCACTCAGCATAAAGCTCTCCAGATACATCTATGTCGTGAGTTGTTTCAAAGATTCATCATTGTTCTTTGTTTTTGTGTAGCATTCCATTGTGTGTATTTACCATAGTTTGCTTGTCCCTTCATCTGTTGTTGGGCACTTAGGTTGCTTCCATTTTTTTGCTATTGTGAATAATTCTGCAATGAACATGGGTGTGCATATATGTATTTGTGTGATGGCTCATATTTCTCTAGGCTATGTTCCTAGGAGTGGGATTGCTGGATCGTATGGTATTTCTATTTCTAGCTTTTTAAGGAAGTGCCATATCATTTTCCAAAATGGCGGTACCATTTTGCATTCCCACCAGCAGAGTATGAGTTCCAATGTCCCTGCAGCCTCTCCAACATTTGTTATTTTCTGTTTCTTGATTTGTGCAAGTAATGCATTTTTCCAGTGGCTAGTTTTTTTAGTGATCACAAGCATTTCCTGAATATCTTCTTTGGTGAAGTGTCTGTTCATACCTTTTGCTCATTTTCTAATTGAATTATTTGTTTTTTTGTTGTAGAGGTGTTAGAGATGGTGTTTTACTTCTCTGGGGCCTCTTTCTTTTCTATTAAAAGTTAATGATTAATTTTTCCATCTTGTTAAAGAACGCTTTTGGTATTTGGATAGGGATTGCACTGTATTTGTAGATTGCTTTAAAAAAAAATTTTTTTTTTTTTTTTGGGTAGAATTTACATTTTCACAATGTTAAGTCTGCCTATCCATGAGTATGGTATGTTTTTCCATTTATGTAGGTCTCGTTTGGTTTCTTGCAGTAGTGTTTTTTAGTTTTCTTTGTATAGATCTTTTACATCCCTGATTCTTTCCCATCTTCTTAATGACCTTTTGCTTTCTTCATGTATGATGTCCTGTTGTCATCCCACAGCTCATCTGGTCATTAGTGTTCAGTGCTTAAAATCTATTCTTGAGATAATCTCTAAATTCAGGTGGGATATACTGAGAGTCATACTTTGGCTCTTGTGGACTTGTTTTAATTTTCTTCAGCTTCAGCTTGAACTTGCTTATGATGAGTTGATGGTCTGTTCCACTATCAGCCCCTGATCTTGTTCTGACTGATGATATTGAGCTTTTCCATTATCTCTTTCCACAGATGTATTTGATTTGATTCCTGTGTTTTCTAACTAGTGAGGTCCATGTGTACAGTCGCCATTTATGTTGTTGAAAAAAAGGTGTCTGTGATGAATAAGTCATTGGTCTTGTAAAATTTTATCATGTGATCTCCAGCTTTGTTTCTATCACCAAGCCCGTATTTAAGATAGGGCAAAAATGATTATATGTTATGACTGAGATTAGGTTACAAAAAGCCTGTGGCTTCCATCTTGCTTATCCTTTTTTTATTTTTATTTTTTGCTTTTTCACACTAATGAAAGCCAGCTGCCATATGTAAACTGTCTTATGGGAAAGCTCACATGGAAAGGAACTGATGGAAACCTCTGATCCACAGCCAATGAGAAGCTGAAGCTTTCCATTCAACAGCCTCAAGGAAAGAAATAATGTCAATAGCCACATTAGTGAACTTAGAAGCAAATCTTCCCCCAGTCAAGCCTGCAGAACACTGTGACCTGGCTGATACCTTCATTGCAGCCTTGCGAGAGACCCTGAGCCAGAGGACTCAGCTAAGCTACCCCACAGAACTGTGAGCTAGTAAATATTTATTGTTTAAGCCCCTAAGTTTGCAGGTCAGAAGTAAGGCCTGGAAATCTGCATCTGAAAGGTCACAGCCTTGGAAATCTTATGGAGCATAGTTCTACTCTGCACACATGGGGTCTCCATGAGTAGGAATCAATTTGAAGGCAACTAACAATAACAACAAGTTTAAGGTAATTTGTTATACAGCAAATTAACACAACCCCATTATTCTTTGAGTGCTTTTATTGTTTTCTGATGCAACAAGACTTTTTAGACTTACTTTTTATTTTCCCTGCCTCAGATATGGGATGAACAGTTCTCCAAGGCCTGGTGGTTCTCTTCAGTGAAAATGGTATTTAGAATACAAGGTCTGCACACAAAATGTGTTCATTACTACAGAGATGTCATTGTTTCCAGTTCTCTTCGGTGAACAGAACTAGAAAATACATACAAAAAAATCTTGAACTGATACTGGTATTTCCCATTCAAATTTAGCATTTCATGACTTTTCTTTATCTTCTTTTATTTATATTTTCATTTCTTTTCTCTTAGAGTGAAAACCTCGGTTCCTCATCTTAACAGCAGAGTCAACACTAGAAGCAAGTGGAGTAGTAGGTGCCACAATTTTAGCAATGATGGTAGGTTCTCTGGTTTCTTGGGATATCTCTCCTTTATAGTATCTTCGTTTCCACCACTTGAGATTTATTTTCTTGACTTTTAAAGGCTTTTTGAGCTTTAGAGTTTGCTTATCAAAATTCTTTTAAGCAAATTAATTTCCAGTCTAGAAAAATGATCCAGAAAGAATTGAATTAAAGTTGGAAAGAAATACAGAAAAATATAACAATAGAAAACTCTGGTTAGTGAAATTATGGGTGATTTTTATATGTTTACTTTTATAAGAAACATATATTGAGTTGCTAACATGTCATTCATTTTTTAAAGAACTGGAGGCTCAAAGTTTCTGTTTCTGGAAGGAGGAACTTACATTCTGGGAAGAGAGTCATAAAAGAAATGTGTCAGTATAATTTGTAAGTGATAGCATAAATGGATACACAGCACTTTTCTATATTGTTATATATTGCCTCCCATAGAAAACCCATTGCCATTGAGTTGATTGCAACTCATAGCAAACTTATAAGATGGAGTAGAACTGAACCATAGGGTTTCCAAGGAGCACCTGGTGGATTCAAACTGCCCACCTTTTGTTTATCAGCCAAGTTCTTAACCACTTGCCACAAGGGTTTCCCACATACTGACTAAAGAACATATATTAGTTTAGTCATAGGAAAATCTACACTTTGTTTTTTAAAACAAAACAAAGGATACATCTGGGGGATGAAAAAAAGGACACAAGGAAATTCTAATTGGAAGAGAAGATTCCCTTTTGAAGTGGGAAAAGGGTCAAAGGCAAACTTGCTTATTTCACAATTTTTTTTCTGATTCTGATTAAATTTAAGTGATGAATTTTCAAATAAAGTTTTGCCTAGTAACCATTTTGCTTTAAATTAAACTAGATTTTCATTATGCAGTATAGTCAACAAGAGCATGCATATTTTGGTTAACTGTCATTTTGTTGGAGCCCTGGTGGTGCATTGGTTAAACTGCTTGACTGCTAACCAAAGGTCAGCAGTTCAAACCTACCAGCTGCCCTGCATGAGAAAGATGTGGCAGTCTGCTTCCATAAAGATTACAGCCTTGGAAACTCTATGGGGCAGTTCTACTGTTTTATAGGGTCACTATGTGTTGGAATCGATTCGATGGCAGTGGATTTGGTGGTTTTTTTGGGGGGGGGTTTGATCATGTTGTTAAAGATTATGAAGGAAAGTATTGAACAATCTACTAATTTTGTGATGTCCTCAGATGGTTAAGTTCTTCCTTTATTTATTTTTTAAACTATGTATTTATTTGCATCTCTGGTTTAGTTAAGCCCTCAGATAAAATGTTTTAAAATTGTTACATAATTCATCCTCAAGATCCTAGGGAGTAATAGGGAATTAGTACATTAATCTGTTCAGTATAATTTATAGAGGTCTTTGGGTTTTTTTTTTGGGGGGGGGAAGAGGGTAGGGAAACAGAAAGGCTAGGCAGATCAAGTGGTAATTACATTTTTAGTTGTTGTCAATAGCAATTTCATTTAAGTTTATCAATATCCATATTCTTTTCTTCCACTTATTTTTTGTCATTGATTTTTTTCTTTTTTTTTTTTGATGGAAGCAAAAATGTGCCATAAAATTGCCTTGGTAGAAAATAAGTCAAGGCTGATATTTTGTCTGTTAGGTAATAAACATGCTCAACTGCAAAAACTTTCATTACTGCCAGGAAATTAATTAATTCCGGGGAAGAGAACATTGTACTGCAGCATATTTACAGATGGTATCTACCCACACTTTATGAAGTTCATGTTGGGCTAATTTCACAGCAGGCTTTGCAGAGGCCAACCATGTATAACTGGATGAGAAAGAGCCACTGAGAAAGGACTATTATGGATCACTTACTTCATAAAGAACTTTACTACAAATAATAATTTACTAAGCTTTTGGATTTTTTTTTTTTTAATTGCGTTTCTTGTTCAAAGGCACAGCCACTGGAAGAGTGCATGTTATTCTTTCAAAGAAGATGTTTTTAATTTGCAAAGCTGAAATGAAAATCAGAAATTGCTCATCTGAAAGTAGAGTAACTACTATCTACTGATCATCCTGGATACTAGAGACACAGAATGATAAGACAAAACCTCTGCTTTCAAGTTATTCTTAGCTTGAGCCCATCTAAGTCATTAGCACAGACACAGAACATCAGAAACGTTTTATAGGGCAGTGTCAACCAGTGCGGGTCATGGGATATCACTGGAAAATATCCACTTAGGAGAACCCCTGATGGACTATTTGAGCTCTTCTGTCATTTGTAGCACTTGAAACAAATGTATTTATGTACTTACTGCCTTGTCATTGTGTGATAGATAACAGTGGACTAAAAGCCATGAGGAACTAGCCATGAGGAACTAGCCCAGTCCCAGGACCTTGTAAACAACAATTAATTTGATGTAGGTGTTCACACAAAGCAGTTGTGAGTCATGGGTTAAGTGATCGTGACACGTCTGAAAGGCACACTTATGTCACGGAAGAGAGCTCACCGGGAAGGTGGTTACATACAGTTTTGTAAAGACATCTGGAAACTTTGATCTGGGAGAGATCACATCACAGAGAAATTGTTATTGTCTGAAAGCACTGTTGGTGATAAAAACCTTTAAACATATATCTTAACCAAATTTTATATGTACTCAAATTGCCACCTGTTTTGTGATCACTGGAGTTAATAGCCTACCTACCACGTGCCTATGAAATCTTAAGCCAGACATAAGAGTAAGTAGACATTTCTGCAGTCCTTGGTAATTGCATACTTCCATTCTGATATTTGATTTTAAGATTATTTTCAATATTCACTGAAAGTATAATAATCTCAATAAATTTCACTCATGATTTTCATGTTGTAATTTCATTGTCCTCACATAAGAGCATGAGATTCCAATAAGAAACAATAGAAGTCAAAATGAAGTATTTAGTTGTAAGTTCCAAAAAGTTGAAAGAAAAGATGCCCTCTTTTTTTTTTTTTTTTTTTTTTTAAACATAGGATGCAGCATTCTTCATGGTCACTTATGGATCATTTATTTCATAAAGAACTTGATTCTAACTTCTAAATCTGAATTCTGCCACTTCCCAGCATACATTTTTTTCTTCTTTATTCACCCAAATCAACCAATTGGAACACTTCCCTAATGTTCCCATTCATCCTGATTGCTATATCTGCTACCACCTATGTGCCATTTTCTCACTGCCTTTTGTGTGCTTTTTGTTAATGCCTATAGCCCTGGTGGTGAGTGGTTAAGAGCTATGGCTGCTAACCAAAAGTTCAGAAGTTTGAATCTACCAGCCACTCCTTGGAAACCCTAGGGGGCAGTTATACTCCATCCTGTAGGGTTACTATGAGTCAGAATCGACGGCAACGGAGTTTTGCAACAGCCTAGAGAAGCCTTGTTGTTGTTGTCATCAGTTGCTGTAGAATCGATTCCAACTCATGTGTGCAGAGTATAGGGTTTTTAAGGCTGTGACCTTTCAAAAGCAGATTTCCAGGCCTGTCTTCTTAGGCACTCTGGAAGATTAAAACTGCCAACCTTTTGGCTAGCAGTCAAGCATTTAACCATTTGCACCACCCAGGGACTCCAAAGGAACATTACCAGAAAGAAAATTATATTGGCCATTTTCCCCTCATGTGAGTCCATTTTTTTTTTTTTTCCTTCAGGTCTCATTTCTCTTTTTTCTCCACAATCTTTCTGACTCATCTCTCTTGTGATGATTGGGCTTTCTGAGAAGCACATGTTGAAGTTAAGTAGGAGTAAAAAAGGTGAAGAAAAGGGGAAAGAGGCGTAGAAGGGCAGTGGAAGCTATCGGACTGTGATAGTGACCCACTAAAGTCCAACATGGAGCAAGGATTGCCCACTAGGGGAGTTCCATGTTGGATGGAAATAGCTAGCCCTTGTATCACTGTCTTGTTCAGTCATTAGCTAGTTCTCTCTCCACCAAAAGACAGTGAACTTAGCAGGAAAGCTGGGCATACCCTAAAAGAGCTAATGGCTTGGAGGTTGTTAGTCTTGGCACTACCCTCCTTGCAGCTGGGCAGCTTGTTCTTCCTTGCAGGGGAATTTCTTTTTGCTAGTGTCCCCCAGGAGCCCAAGTCAATTCTTGAGATGCAACAAGGCCCTCAAAACCCTGGCGTCTGGTTCTGTCAGGGTGGTATTTTCCTCCTCTGTGTATTAGGAGGAAGAAAGTCCTGATGATCTGTTTTCATAAAGTTTACAGCCAAGAAAACTCTATGGAGCAGTTCTACTCTAACACATAGAGTCATCATGAGTCGGAATCAACTGGATGGTACGGTGTGTTTGTTTGACATGTATTGGGAAGGGGGTCTTAGGTTTTCAGATTTTCAGAGTTAAGATAATAAAGACAAATCAACTTTCTCATTTTAATAACCTCACGATATGACTTTGTTGTCTTATTTAAAGACTGTTTCTTCACTTTGTCTCCTCATTCTCTAAATGACTGAGAAAGACAAGAGAAAGAGGGAGAAGTATGAGTCAGGTCAAAGTTCACTTTCTTCTCCGAAGTTTTCCCAGTGAACCCTCTCTCCTTCCTTTTGGCTGAATTCACTGTGTTTCAACTATACTCACACAATATACTACAAATGCCTGAGTAGCCAGCTTTCTTGTCTAGACACTTCTCAAGGGCAAGGAAATTCCTTGCTTGTTTGTCTGTCTCTAACACTTAGGCTTGCATATTAGTTTACTAGGGCTGACATAACGAAGTACCACAAACTCGGTGGCTTGTAAGAATAAAAATGTATTGCCTCACAACTCTGGTGGCTAGTAGTCTGTGTTCAGGGTGTGAAGGCTCTAGGGGAATAGGGAAAGATCCTTTGTCTTTCTCAGCTTTTGGTAGCCCCAGGCCTTCACTGGCTTGCAGCTGCAGCATAACTCCATCTCTGTCTCCATCTCTACATGGTTGTCTTCCCTCTGTCTTTCTGTGTCTCTCCTCTTTTATAAGGACACTACTCAGATTGGATAAGGACCCACCCTACTCCAGTATGACCTCATGTTAACTGAAAACATCTTCAAAAACCCTATTTCCAAGCAAAGAAATTCACAAGTATAAGGGGTTAAGACTTTAACTTATATTTGAGGGACAAAATTCAGTCCATAAAGCTTATAATAGCTGCTTAGGACTTGGACTCTGTAACAGCAAAAACAAACCCATTCTGATATGAGGCTATTTTTAAAGTGTTTTCATTAGAGATTTCCAAATTATTGAAAAAATATACTCAGTGCTCAATTCTTAATCTATACTTTAAAATTTTTGTAATACATATTTTAAAATTTAGAAAATACAAAGTTCTGAAGAAAATAAAACTTTTATAACTATACCTCCTAAAGGTAATTAATATTAATATTTTGTTTTATTTTTTTGTGCTTTTTTCCTGATTTATAATTTTTACATGAGTTGACATATATGAATACATATGCTTTTTATCTAATATTATGTTAAAAAGACTTTTATTAACTATTCTTTAAAATTATAATTTGCTTAATCATTTTTCCTATTATTAAAAGTTAGGTTGCTTCCAGTAGTTTGCTTTTATTTATAACCTTGTGGTGAACTTCCTTCAATATAAGTCTTTATTTTCATCCTTATTTCTTTAGGTTAAATACCAATAAATTTATTAATCTCTGTTCATGTTATCTAATTATTTTCTAGAGAGTTTATACCAGTTTATCATTCTCACCAGTTATGTGTGTGAGACCCTTCTTACAACTCTAGGCAGCATGAGTATTATCTTTAAAAAAAAAAAAAGACAACGTACAACCAAACCCAGTGCCGTCGAGTTGATTCCAAATCATAGTGACCCTATAAGACAGAGTAGAATTGCCCCTTAGAGTTTCCAAGGAGGGCCTGGTGGATTCGAACTGCTGATCCTTTGGCTAGCAGCTGTAGCACTTAACCACTAGGCCACCTACGCCACCTAGACAGCACAAAAAGAATGTTTCCTCTTTCTTTTGACTGGCTTCTATATTTATTAATAAGTTGAATATTTTATTTTATATATCATTGTCTTGGTTATCTAGCGCTGCCATAACAGAAACACCACAAGTGGATGGCTTTAACAAAGAGAAATTTATTTCCTCACAGTAAAGTAGGCTAAAAGTCCAAATTCAGGGTATTGGCTCCAGGGGTAGGCTTTCTCTCTCTGTTGGCTCTGGAGGAAGGTCCTTGTCCTTGATTTTCCCCTGATCAAAGAGCTTCTCAGGTGGAGAGACCTGGTGTCCAAAGGACGTGCTCTGCTCCTGGTGCTGCTTTCTTGGTGGTATGAGGTCCCCAACTCTCTGCTTACTTCCTTTTCCTTTTATCTCTTAAAAGATAAAAGGTGGTGCAGGCCACACCCCAGGAGGAAAAACTCCTTTCATCTTCAATCAGGGAGGCGACCTGAGCGAAGGTGGTACTACAATCCCACCTTAATCCTCTAAACATAAAATTACAATCACAAAATGGAGGACAACCACACAGTACTGGGAATCCTGACCTAACCAAGTTGATACACACATTTTTTGGGAGGACATAATTCACTCCATGACAATCATTAACCATTTATAGGTTAACGTCCGTAAATTTTCTATTCATATTTTTTGTCCATTTTCAGTTGGGGTTTTGTGCTCCTTTAATGAGTTTCAGTGAGATTTTAATTTAGTAAATATCATTATATTGTTGATATAAATACTTTTCTCATTTTGATTTGTGTTTTAATTTTGTTTTTGAGGCTTGCCCTAGAGAAGGCTACAAATTTTACATAGGTAAATAAACAACATTTCCTTAATGGTGTACTCTTTTTATTCTGTATTTAGAAACAGTGATTTCTCCATCGCAAGATCAACTAAACAGTCGCTACTTCCATCTGTTTTCTGGTTTTATTTTTAAATTAAATTAATTTTCATAGGTGATAGTTTGAAGTTGTGATCCAAATTGATCTGCTCTTCAAATGTAAAATTTTCTTAACATCTTTGGTGCATTAGTTTGAACAGGCAGCTCCTGGTTACAAACGTCTGACTTATGCACAACCCGTTGTTACGAACCAACCCTGAAAAGCCTATTATATTAAAAATTTGAGGTACATACATTAGTTTGTAATAACAAATTGGTGCCACTTTGCAAGTCACATCAAAACATTATTATTATTATTACTGTATCATGTTGAAGATTTTTAGTGTATCTGGAAGTGTTTCTTTAATGTTTTTATGCATAGGGAGGTACACTATATACTATACACTAAGACAAATATTTGATTAACTGACGTTAGGTATGAACCATACATTTTCCAGCTTACGTACAAATTTGACTTAAAGACAGACCTAGGAATGGAACTGGTTCGTAATCCGGGATTGCCTGTAAAGTGCGTGTGTGTGTCTGTGTTTAATCTATTGGAGTTTTATTTATTTTGTCTGTTTTAAGATAGTAACTAATGTTCTCTTGGTTTTTACCCATTCTTGAAATGATATTTATGAATGTTTTAAGAATGCTTGAAACGAGATATATTCCCTGTTAGTGGGAAACATACTTACATCTATACCTTCACCGTTTGTTTCTGAGCAATCCAAATACCTTCAGGAGCCAGGCAAGTGATGTGAAAGTGTTCACGAGCCAGTTGTAATTCAGTTGGGAGTGGTGTCTATGAGGTGGCAGGAAGAGCCTTGCCTAAAGACACAAATTTGAATTTTTTTTTTTTAAAGATTGTACTGATACACCTGTTTAGCTGCAGCTGTGTTTAAAGAGTGGATTTGGGCTACTGACTTTTTATTTAGGTACCCAAATATGTCTATTTATATGAGCAGAGGATTTCATTTAAAACAGAAAGCAATCGTAACTACTTTTGCTTTCAGAGAAGCCCTGGTGGCACAGTGGTTAAGAGCTCAGGCTGCTAACCAAAAGGTTAGCAGTTCCAATCAGTGGAACTCCTTGGAAACCCTACGGGGTGGTTCTGCTCTATCCTGTAGGGTCACTATGAGTTAGAGTCTACTCCATAGAAACAAGTTTTTTTTGCTTTCAGAGAGTAGGAAAGAATGGCATTATAACTTTTATTGAGAGAGAGATCGGAGGGGGAGGGAGAGAGGTAAAACTGAAATTTTGAAGTTTCTCTCATTTTCTGCATTCAACTCAAAATGTTGGACCATTTGTTCATCAGAATATGTTATTTAATCTTTAGATCTTTGGAGAGTTAACTTCTTGTGTATAGTAAATGGTAGTGAGGCTTGGAGGTGGCAATTTGAATGAACCTGCCTTTGTTGAAGACTAGAATTATAAGAAGTAAAATTTGCAAAAGTATATATTTAAGTTTAATATTTCAAAAATAAGTAGACTGTGATCTAAGGGGAAAATACTTTCATTAAACACACACACACACACACACACACACACACAGGACTTAAAGTACAAAGAAAGTGAAAAAATAAAACAACTTAGCACCAATTTTTGTCTATAACAGAAAATAAATGTTTCATTCTTTATATTTTTTTGTTCAGTGGTATACAATACATTTCACACAGACTTGGAAGTAAACCAAATAACGATAAAGTTCTCACCAAGAAATGATAGCACAGGTACCAGAGGAAATAATCTAGGACACCAAGCAGTTTCTCTTAATATAAAGACATACTAATGAAGGGGCATACTTAACCAAGTATAGGTTTGGTCGCCCATGCCAGGGAACTGAGCTGCAGGGAGACCTCACAGAATAGGGCAAAGAGCTCACCCATGCCCTTTATGAGACATAACCCTTTGAATGCCTTTCATAGGAAAAGGTGACAATTAGCAGTGTGACAGTGGCAGGTTAATATCCATATATCTACGACTATTATTCAAATTTGCTTACCAAACATGAATGCCAAAGATGAACAAATTGAAAATTTTTAAGAATTGCTCAGTTTGAAATTGATAGAAAATGCAAGATGATTACTGATGATTGGAATGCAAAAGTTGGAAGCTAAGTAAGATTGGTAGTTGGAAAATACAGCCTTGGCGAAGCCAAAAATTGCATGATAGCATTTTGCAAGACCAACAACTTTTTCATCAGAAAAATTTTTTTTTTAACATAATGGATGACTGTATGCCTATACCTCGTCAGGTGGACTACACAGGAATCAAATTGACTACATTTATGGAAAGCAATGATGGAGAAGCTCAATATCATTGTCAAGACAAAGCCAGGGTCTGACTGCAGAATAGACCATCAATTACTCCTGTGCAAATTCAAGTTAAAGCTGAAGAAAATCAGAGCAAGACCTCACTGGCCAAGGTGTGATTTTGATTAGATCTTGCCTGAATTTAGAGGCCACCCCAAGAATAGATTTGACGTGCTAAACACTAATGTCCAAAAACCAGAAGAATTGTGGGAAGATATCAAAGACATTATACATGAAGAAAGTGAAAGATCATTAAATTGATAGGAAAGAAGACCAAAATGAAAGTCAGAAGAGACTCTGAAAATTGATCTTAAAGTAGCTAAATGGAAGAAATAATGTAAAAGAGATGAACAGAAGATTTCAAAGGGCAGTTTGAGAAAACAAGGTAAAGTATTATGAAAAAATGTGCAAAGACCTGGAGTTAGAAAACCAAAAGGGAAGAACATGTTTGGCATTTCTCAAGCTGAAAGAACTGAGGGGAAAATTCAAGACCTGAGTTGCAACATCAAAGCTTTCTATGAGTAAAACATTGAATGATGCAGGAAGTATCAAAAGAAGATGAATGAAATATATGGAATCACTGTACCAATAATAATCGATTGACATTTAGTCATTTCAGGAGGTAGTATATAATTGGGAACCACTGGTACTGAAGGAAGAAGTTCAAGCTGCATTGAAGGCATTGGCAAAAAAACAAGGCTCCAGGAATTGATGGAATACTGATTAAGATGCTTGAACAAATGTAAGAAACACTGAAAACCCTTGCTTGTCTATGTCAAGAAATTTGGAAGACAGCTACCTGGCCAACGAACTGGAAGAGACCCATGTTCGTGCCCATTCCAAAGAAGGGCGATCAATTGGAATGAAGAAATTATCAAACAATATCATTAATACCACAAAATAGTAAAATTTTGCTGAAGATAATTCAAAAATGACCACAGCTGTACATGGACAGAAAACTGCCAGACATCAAGCTGAAAACTGCCAGAAGTTCAAGCTGGCATGTGATGCATCTTGGGCAGAAGCAGAGAATACCAGAAAAATGTTTACCTGTGTTTTATTGACTGTGTGAAGGCCTTTGATTATATAAAAACAAAAAACAAACCCAGTGCTGACTATAGGACATAACAAATTATGGATAGATAACATTACAAAGAATGGTAATTACAGAACACTTATTGTGCTCATGTGGAACCTATACATGGATCAAAGGTAGTTATTCAAACAGAACAAGGAATACTGGAATATTGGAAAAGGTGTGTGACAGGGTTGTATCCTTTCATTTCACTTATTCAATTTGTATGCTCAACAAATAATCCAAGAAGCTGGTCTATATGGAGAAGAATGTGGCATCAGGATTGAAGCAACCTGTGATGTGCAGGTGATGCAACCTTGCTTGTCAATAATGAAGATAACTTGAATTGCTTACTGATGAATGTAAAAGACCACAGCCCTCAGAATGGATAACATCTGAATGTGAAGAAAATGAAAATCCTCACAACTGGACTGATAAACAACATCATAATAAATGAAGAAAAACTTTAGTTGTCAATAATTTCATTCTATTAGATCAAAAAGCAACACCTATGGAAGCCAAACCCAAAACCAAACCCACTGCCTTAGAGTCGATTCCGACTCATAGTGACCCTATAAGACAGAGTAGAACTGCCCCACAGAGTTTCCAAGGAGTGCCTGGTGGGTTCGAACTGCTGACATCTTGGTTAGCAGCCATAGCACTTAACCACTATACCACCAGGTTTCCCCTATGGAAGCAGCAGTCAATAAATCAAACAACATATTGTAATGGGAAAATCTGTTGCAAAAAAACTCTTTAAAGTTTTAAAAAGCCAAGATGTCACTTTGATGACTAAGGTGTGTCTGTTCAGTTGCCTCATATGCATATGAAGCTGGACAATTAAAAACAAAAAAGAAAAAGGACAGAAGAATTTCTGCATATGAATTGCAGTGTTGGCAAAGAATATTGAACGTATTGGACTGCCAGGAGAATGAACAAATCAGTCTTAGATGAAATACAAGGAAAATGTATCTTAGAAGCTATATGGCAAGACTTTGACTCACTTACTTTGAACATGTTATCAGGACAGTCCAGTGACTAGAAAAGGACATCATGTTTGGCAAAGTGGATGGCCAATGAGAATGAAACCTTCAGTAAGATGGATTGACACAATAGCCATAACAATGTAATCAAAAAAATGAACAATCATGAAGAGGAAACAGGACCAGGCAAGGTTTCTTTCCATTATACATGAGGTCGTGATGAGTTGGAGCCAACTCAATGGCGGCTACCAACAACACAAAGCAGCCTGTCAAAATTAGCCAAAACAGCAGTAGAAACCAACAGGGTGTCTTGTTGCCTACGACTTCTCTAAGGGAGAGAAAAAAAAAAGAGAATTCAGGTGCAGTGAAGAAAAGAAACAAAGGAAGAAAGTTTTGTTTTATTTTAGTTTGTTTCTATTTTGTGTAAATACAAATTAGCACTGTTTATTAAGGGATGGACCTCAACTGGGTAGAGTACAAACATGAAAAGTTTTATTTTTTCTCTAATCACTGCTTTTAACTTTTATCAAATCCTCAGTTTTTCATTCTTTAAGGGAATTGTAGACAGATTCCATAACTTTCTGACATTCTCAGATTTAAAAACTCACCCCAGTCAAGTTTAAAATTCCCCTTTTATGTTTGATCTAAAGGTTTTCCATGCTGAATCATTTCTTAAAATAATTTATCCTGTGAAAAGAATTTAAAGAGTTAGCTCTTACGAAAGGCATACGTGAATTTTTTGACCTCTTTTTGTGAGATCTCCCTATGAATCTGTTCTCTGTCATAGGAGATCTTCTCTGGCACAATCCCTTCTAGTTTTTCTACTCAGTTCCTATCCATGGTGGTATTACCCACAGGCTTCTGCTGCTGGAGTCCCTTCATCTGGAGAGTAGACCCTTTACTAGCAAAAGAGTTCAATCCTAGCTCCTTCTCTGGTGCTCCCTATGAGAGATTCACACAGTCTTACCATGGCTAATAATGAGATTCCTGGCTGCTCCACTGTCACTCTCTTTCTTAGCACTGACATTATCTCTCTTAAATTAACAGAGACAGGTTAGCAATTTTAACAGATAGGCATTCTCAAAATGGAAGGTCAGTTGCTCATCTTGTAGGCACAAATCTCTACTCAACAATCTCTAAGAGATTCTGCTAACCTGCCCCCTTGGCTTTAGGCTGGGAAGGTATCTTTTTCCATGAACACTATACTACCAGTAAGCCAATGCCTTTCTCTACTCTCTCTCTCAAGTTATCTCCTTGGGATAGAGCAGAGTTGGAGCCTGGTTGGACATTGTAGGCCTGAGTCTTCTGCTTTTCATTAGACCTTGAAAGAGATATCATTCCCTAGTGTCTCGTTTTAAAATGTGAGATAATAGTACTTCTTTGTCCATAGGTGTGAATTCTAATCAGATCATTGTAATTAACAAATTAATAAATCATGCAGTTGCATGTCCATGTTGCCTCAACTGTTATACTAAATATTGTTTCATGGAGAAAACCATGGACTAGAAGAAGTAGGAATATCATGTTTCTGTGGTCTGTATGGAATTCAAGCAATGGAGTCATCTTGCTTAGTGTCCTCTCCTTGTCCTTATCACTGCCCCTGTGTGGGAAAAACAGAGATCAATAGATACGAGTCTTCATTTGCATATTAATCACAGACCGTTCTTAGAGTGTATGAAGTGTTGTGTTGATAAACTGGCTCTTAAAAAAAATAAGTAAAAGAGAAGTGACACTAACCCTTCTTAAACTCTTCCAAAAAGTAGAAAAGGAGAAAACATTTCCTAACTCATTCTATGAGGTTAGCATTACCCTGATACCAAAGCCAAAGATACCACAAGAAAACCATAGATCAATATCCATTATGAGTATAGATGCAAAAATTCTCAACAAAACATAGCAAATGAAATCCAAAAGGGTATAAAAAGGATTATACACTATGATCAAGTATGATTTATCCCAGGAATGCAAGGGTAGTTCAACATTAGAAAATCAATCAATGTAATACACACATTAACAGAACAAAAGAAAAGAACTACATAATCATCTCAACACATGCGAAAAAGGCATATGACAAAATTTGACACCTTTTCATGATAAAAACACTCAACAATTTAGGAATAGAAGGGAAATTCCACAGTCTGGTAAGTGAGATCTATGTAAAACCCACAGCTAACATCATACCCAGTGGGGAAAGACAGAATTTTCCTCTTAAGATCAGGTACAAGACAAGGATGCTTGCTCCCGCCACTGCTATTCAATATAGTACTGGAAGTCCTTGCCAGAGCAGTTAGGCAATCTATCTACAGAATATATCAGTATCTATAGATATCTATCTATAGATACTATCTATAGAAACTCCCACAAAAAGTCCACATGAAAGCTACTGGAGCTAATAAATGAATTCGGCAAAGTTGTAAAGCACGAGATCAACATGTAAGATCAGTGAGATTTCTGTACATCAGCAATGAGCAATCTGAAAAGTAAATTAAGAAAACAATTCCATTTACAATGGCATCAAAAAGAATAAAATACCTCGGAATAAATTTAACTAGGGAGACAAAAGACTTGTACACTAAAAACTATAAAATACTGTTGAAAGAAATTTTTAAAAGATCTAAGCAAATAGAAGGATATTGCATGTTCATAAATTGAAAACTTAATATTGTTAAGATGTTAAAACTAATCAAAGCTATATACAGACCCAAAGAAATCCCTATCAAAATTCCAGTAGACTTCTTTGCACAAATGGAAAAGTCAATCCTCAGATTTATATGGAATTGCAAGGGGCCCCAAATAGCCAAATCAATTTTGAAAAGCAAGAACAAAGTAGAAGGGCTCACAACTTCCTGATTTTAAAACATACTGTAAAACTATAGTTAAAACAGTCTGGTACTGGTATAATGATAGACAAACAGATCGATGGAATAGAATTGAGAGTCCAGAAATAAACCCACACATCTATTTTCAGTAGGAGTGCCAAGCACACTCAATGGAAAGAATAGTCTCTTCAATATATGATGGTGGGACAACTGGCTTTCCACACACAAAAAAAATGAAGCTAGACCCAAATTTCACGTTATATACAAAAGTTAACTCAAAATGGATTAACAACCTACATGTAAGAACAAAAACCATTAAAGTCTTGACACAAAACATGGGAGTAATGCTTTGGGGTGTAGTTTTCCACGATGAATCTTTAGATATGACACCAAAAGCACCAGCAACAAAATACATAAATTGGATTTCATCAAATTTAAAAACTTTTGTGTATCAAAGGATTTTATCAAAAAATTCAAGAGACCACCTACAGAATGGGAAAAAGTATTTGGGAACCATATACTGAATAACTGTTCAATATCCAGAATATGTAAAGAACTCCTAAAGCTCAACAACAAAAGACAACCCAATCAAAAAAAAAAAAAAAGGCAAAAGACTTAAATAGGCATTTCACCAAAGAAGATGTACAAATAGCCAAAAAGCACATGAAAAGATGCTGAAATGTCATTAGTCATTGTTGCTAGTTGCCATTGACTTGGCTCTGACTTATGGAAACCTTATATATAACAGAATAAAATGTTGTCTTGTCCTGTGTCATCTTCATGATCTTTGATATATTTGAACCCATTGTTGCATCTATCATGTCAACCCATCTCATTGATGGTTTCCCTCCTACATATCAAAACCATAACGAGTTACCAATTCACAGCTACTAGAATAGCTTATTATCAAGAAATGGATAACAAGTCTTAGTGAGGATGTGGAGAAAATGGAACCCTCATCCATTTTTGGTGGGATTGTAAAATGTGCACCTGCTGTAGAAAACTGCTTGGTCGTTCCTCAAAGTGTTAAACATAGAATTACTATATGACCCAGCAATCCCACTCCTAGATATATGTCCAAAAGACTTGAGAGCAGAGACATAAATAGATACTTGTATACCCATGTTCAATGAAGCACTATTCACAATAGCCAAAAGGTGGAAACAACCCAAATGTCCATCAACAGATGAATGGATAAACAAAATGTGCTATATACATATCATGAAATATTATTCAGTCATAAAGAGAAATGAAGTTCTTATACATGCTATAACATGGATTAACTTTAAAAACATTATGTTGAGTGAAATATCAGGCTCATTAAAATGACAAATATCATGTGACCCCACTTATATAAAATATCTAGAAAGGGAAAAACACACCAACCATTAAGGCCAAAGATAAAGAAATAGAAAATTTTTATCAGCTTCTACAGTCTGAAATTGATCAAACGTGTAAACAGGATGCATTGATAATCACTGGTAACTGGAATGTGAAAGTTGGAAACAAAGAAGAAGGATTGGTACTTGGAAAATATGGCTTTGGTGATAGAAACAATGCCGGAGATCGAATGACAGAATTTTGTAAGACCAACGACTTCTTCACTGCAAATACCTTCTTTCACCAACATAAACGGTGACACGTGGACCTCACCAGATGGAACACACAGGAATCAAACTGACTACATCTGTGGAAAGAGACGATGGACAATCTCAATATCATCAGTCAGAAGAAGGCCAGGGGCTGATTGTGGATCACACCATCAGCTGCTCACAGGCAAGTTCAAGCTGAAACTGAAGAAAATCAGAAAAAGTCCATGAAAGGCAAAATATGACCTTGAGTATATCCCATCTGAATTTAGAGACCATCTCAAGAATAAATTTGAAACATTGAACACTAGTGACCGAAGACCAGCCTGAAGACGAGTTATGGAATGACATCAAGGACATCATACACAAAGAAAGCAAGAGGTCATTGAAAAGACAGGAAAGAAAGAAAAGACCAAGACGAATGTCAGAGTAGACTCTGAAACTTGCTCACCAACATTGAGCAGCTAAAGCATAAGGAAGAAATGATGAAGTAAAAGAACTGAACAGATTTCAAAGGATGGCTAGAGAAGACAAAGTAAAGTATTACAATGACATGTGCAAAGAGCTGGAGATAGGAAACCAAAAGGGATGAACATGTTTGGCATTTCTCAAGCTGAAAGAACTGAAGAAAAAATTCAAGCCTTGAGTTGCAATAATGAAAGATTCTATGGGGAAAATATTAAAAGAAGCAGGAAACATGAAAAGAAGATGGAAGGAATACACAGAGTCATTATACCAAAAAGAATTAGTCAATGTTTAACCATTTCAGGAGGTAACATGTGATCAGGAACTGATGGTACTGAAGGAAGAAGTCCAAGCTGCTCTGAAAAAAAAAAAAAAGAAGGTGAAAAACAAGGCTCTAGGAATTGATGGAATGTCAATTGAGATGTTTCAACAAACAGATGCAGCACGGGAGGTGCTCACTCATCTATGCAAGAAATATGGAAGACAGCTTCCGGGTCAACTGACTGGAAGAGATCCATATTTATGCCTATTCTCAAGAAAGGTGATCCAGCCAAATGCGGAAACTATAGATCAATATCGTTAATATCACAGGCAAGCAAAATTTTGCTGAAGATCATTCAAAAATGGCTGCAGCACTATATCGACAGGGAACTTCCAGAAATTTAGGCTGGTTTCAGAAGAGGGCATGGAACCAGAGATATCATTGCTAGTGTCAGATGGATCTTGGCTGAAAGCAGAGAATACCAGAAGGATGTTTACCTGTGCTGTATTGACTATGCAAAGGCGTTCGACTGTGTGGATCATAACAAATTATGGATAACAGTGTGAAGAATGGGAATTCCAGAACACTTAATTGTGCTCATGAGGGACTTTTACATAGATCAAGAGGCGGTTGTTCTGATGGAACAAGGGGATAATGATTGGTTTAAAGTCAGGAGAGGTGTGTGCCAGGGTTGTATCCTTTTACCAAACCTATTCAATCTGTATGCCAAGCAAATAACCCAAGAAGCTGGACTATATGGAGAAGAACGGGGCATCAGGATTGGAGGAAGACTCATTAAGAATCTGTGTTATGCAGATGACACAACCTTGCTTGCTGAAAGTGAAAAAGACTTGAAGCACTTACTAATGAAGATCAAAGACCACAGCCTTCTGTATGGATTGCACCTCAACGTAAAGAGAACAAAAATCCTCACAACTGGACCAATAAGCAACATCATGATAAATAGAGAAAAGATTGAAGTTGTCAAGGATTTCATTTAACTTGGATCCACAATTAACAACCATGGAAGCAGCAGCCAGGAAATCAAACAACGCATTGCATTGGGTAAATCTGCTGCAAAGGACCTCTTCAAAGTGTTGAAGAACAAAGATGTCACCTTGAAGACTAAGGTGCTCCTGACCCAAGCCATGGTATTTTCAATAGTATCATATGCATGTGAAAGCTGGACAATGAATATGGAAGACCAAAGAAGAATTGATGCCTTTAAATTGTGGTGTTGGCGAAGAATATTGAATATACCATGGACTGCCAAAAGAACGAACAAATCTGTCTGGGAAGAAGTACAACCAGAATGCTCCTTAGAGGAAAGGATGGCGAGACTGTGTCTTACATACTTTGGACATGTTGTCAGGAGGGATCAATCCCTGGAGAAGGGCATCATGCTTGACAGAGTACAGGGTCAGTGGAAAAGAGGAAGACCCTCAACAAGGTGGATTGACACAGTGGCTGCAACAATGAGCTCAAGCCTAACAACGATTGTAAAGATGACTCAGGACAGGGCAGTGTTTCGTTCTGTTGCGCATGGGGTCGTTATGAGCCGGAACTGACTTGATGGGACGTAACAACAGCAACAACAAGCAAATCCATAGAGACCAAAGTTCATTAGTGGTTACCTGGGCCAGAGGGAATGAGAAAAAGGAAGTTACTGTTTGAGGGGCCTGAGATTCTGTTAAGGGTGATGAAAAACTTGGAGAAGGATAGTGGTGATGGTTGCACAACATGGTGTATGTAATTAATTTCCCTGAAATGTGCTTGTAAAAATGGTTGAAATGGCAAATGTGTAGTTACATTTTACCACAATTAAATAAAAGTAATCTCTGATTCAGGAATAGGGTGGGTCGAGGAAGGTGGGTGTGGCTATAAATGGGCAGCCCAAGAGATCCTTGTGGTGATGAAACTGTTGTGTACCTTGACTGTATCAGTGCCAATATTCTGGTTGTGATATTGTCAATATCCATATTCTGGTTGTGAAGTGGTACTCTAGTTTTGCAAGGTGTTACTACTGGGAAAAACTGGGTACATGGGCTGTCTCTGTTTTTCTTATAACTGCATGTGAATCTACAGTGATCTCAAAATTAAAAGTTTAATGAAAAAGGAAGAAAACCAAAACCAAAGAACACTGATACTTGTCATATTTCCTGACTTCCATGATGTAAATCCTTTCACCATGCTAGTTTCAAACTACTAATTTGAAGTCAATGAATGGAGAGTGTGGAAGAGATCCACATAACTGGCCGTTGGGAACCAATACTAGCTGGCTCCAGTGAATCTTTGGGTATTACTTCAGTATTTCCCCAGTACTACTGGGGAAAGAAGTAGCCAGGTAATGAGGCAAGAATGTAGATTTACCGGAAGGAATCCTGGTTGCACAGTGGTTAACTGCTCGGCTACTAACCGAAAGGTAGGCATTTCAAACTCCTCAGCTGCTCCAGAGGAGAAAGGTGTGGCCATTTGTTTCTGCAACAGTTACAGCCTTCGAAACTCTATGGGGCAGTTCTACTCTGTACTAAAGGTTTGCTATAAGTCAGAATCAACTTGCAGCTATGGGTCTGGGTTTTTTTTTTTTCTTTTTTTACTGGAATCTGTATGGAAACAGACTGCCATATCTCTCTCCCACAGAGTGGCTGCTGGGCTCAAACCACCAACCTTTCAATGAGCACTTAACCACTGCACCAACAGGACTCTTTTGTTCAAACTGACTTTTATATGTTGATTTTGTATCCTGTGATCTGGCTAAATTCATTTATTAGTCCTCACTGCTTTTTTGTTGATCACTTTGGAATTTCAGTGTACACAAATATGTGTCCTGAGAATAGTTTTATGTCTCCTTCCAATATGTATTTCTTTTCCTTTCTTTGCTTTAGTACATTATGTTGGGTTCTAGAAGAATAAATATGACAGGAGCTATGTCCTTGACTTTTTCTGATATTAAAAGAAAGCATTCAATATTTTGCTGTTAATTACGATATTAACTGTTGTTTTTCCGTTTTTTTTTTTTTCTTTTTTTTGGCAGGGGTAGAGCTTCCTCCTCAGAGCAGTGATAGAAATGATGCTAGAGATCATATGATGGATTTCTACAAGACCAACAACTTATTGGAAATACATTTTTCAACAACACAAATAACCATATATAAAAAAAAAGAAAAAAAAATTAAAATATAGACCTTGTCAAATGGAATGTAAATCCACTATATCTGTAGAAAGACACAATGGAGAAGCTCAATATCATCAGTCAGGACAAGGCCAGGGGCAGGCTGCAGAACAGATCATCAACTGTTCATATGCTAGTTCAAGTTGAATCTGAAGAAAATTAAAGAGCCAAAATACGACCTTAAATATATTCCACCTGAGGAGTTGTGGAATGACATCAAGGACACCATGCATGAAGAAAACAAAAGATTATTAAAAAGACGAGAAAGAAAGACCAAAATGTATAACAAAAGAGACTAGCTCAATCTTGAGCACAGAGTAGCTAAAGCAAATGGAAGAAATAAGGAAGTAAAAGAGCTAAACAGCAGATTTCAAAGGGAGATCTGAGAAGACAAAGTAAATTAGAATATGCAAAGACCTGGAGTTAGAAAACCAAAAGGGTGAGGCATGCTAAGCATTTTTCAAGATGAAAGAACTGAAGAAAAAAATTCAAGCTGGGTGTTGTAATATTGAAGGGTCTACAAGCAAAAAAAAGAGGAGTCCTGGTAGTGCAGTGGTTAAGTGCTCCACTACCAACCAAAAGATTGGCAGTTTGAATCCACCAGCCACTCTTTGGGAGAAATATGTGGCAGCTTGCTTCTGTAAATATCACACCCTTAGAAACCCATGGGGGAATTCTATTCTGTCCTATAGGCTCCCTATGAGTTGGAATCCGCTTGACAGCAATGGGTTTTGGTTTTGGTATGGGCAAAAGAAATGAACCACTCAGGAAGCATCAAAAGAAGATAGAAAGAATACACAGTTTCTGTACCAAAAAGAATTGGTCAGTGTTCAATCATTTCAGGAGGTAGCATATGATCAAGACCCAATGATATTGAAGGAAGAAGCCCAACCTGCACTGAAGACATTGGTAAAACAAGGCTCCAGAAATTGATGGAATACCAATTGAAATTCTTCAACAAACAGATGCAATGCGGGAAGCACTCACTGTTTTGGGAGACACCTACCTAGCCAACTGATTGAAAGAGACCCATATTTGTGCCCATTCCAAAGAAAGATGACTCAACAGAATACAGAAATTATCAAATAATATCATTAATATAATATGTAAGCAAACTCTGCTAAAGGTAATTAAAAAATGGCTACAGCCTTTCATAGACAGTTAACTGCCAGAAATTTAAGCCAGATTTAGAAGAGGGCATGGAACAGTGGATATTATGGCTGATGTCACATGGATCTTGGCTGAAAGCAGAGAATACCAGAAAGATGTTTACTTGTGTGTGTTTTGAACAGAACAAGTGGATACGGAGTAGTTTAAGATCATAAAAGGTGTGCATCAGGGTTGTATTCTTTACCACACTCATTCTGTATGCTGAGCAGCGAATCCCGAGAAGACTCATTGACAACCTTCAATATACATATAACACAGCATTCCTTGCTGAAGTAAAGAGAACCCGAAGCACTTACTGATGAAAATCAAAGACTACAACCTTTACAATTGATAACACCTCAGCATAAAGAAAAGAAAAATCTTCCTATCTGGATCAATACGCAACATCATGATAAATGGAGAAAATACTGAAGTCGTCAAGGATTTTATTTTGCTTAAATCCACAATCAATGCCTATGAAAGCCACACTTAAGTAATCAAACGACAAATCTAATGCAAAAGACCTCCTTCAAGTTTTAAAAAGCCAAAATATCACTTTGACAACCAAGGTGTGCCTGTTCCAAGCCACAGTCTTTTTCAATCACCTCATATGCATGTGAAAACGGGACAATAAAAAGGACGACTGAAGAAGAATTGATCCATTTGAATTATGATGTGGACAAAGAATATTGAATATACCATGGACTGCCAGAAGAAGGAACAAGTCTCTCTTAGAGGAAGTACAGCCAGAGTGCTCCTTAGAAGCTAGGATGGTGAGACTTTGTCTTGCTTACTTTGGACATGTTATTAGGAGGGACCAATCCCTAGTGAAGGACATCATCATTGGTTGAGGATCAGTGAAAAAGCAGAAGATCGTAACTGAGACAGGTTGACACAGTGGCTGCAACAATGGGTTCAAACCTACTATCTATTGTGAGGATGGCCCAGGATCAGGCAATGTTTTCTTCTGTTATACATAGGTGACTATGAGTGGGAGCCAACTCAGTGGCCCTAAAGGACAACAGAGCCTTATTTATTTATTTTTTACTAGATTGGTAAAGGTCTATTTCTTATTTGCTGAGAGTTTTTTTTTTTTAATCATTAACGAGAGCTGAATTTTGTTAAATGCTTTTTTTTCGCATCTCTTAGCTACTGCGATGTTCATATAATTTTTCTCATTTATTCCGTTAGTTTAGTAAATTACATTGATTGATTTTTAGACATTAAACCAACTCTCATTCCTAGGATATACCTACCTGGTCATGATGTATTATTCTTTTTATATGTTGCTGGAGTTGGATTGCTAATATTTCACTAGGTACTTTTTTATGTTCATGAGGTCTGTAATTCTCTTTTCTCATGTTTTCCGTATCAGAATTATGCTGCCCACATATAATGCGTTAAAAGGTTTCCTCCTTTTCTATTTTCTGAAAATATTTGTGTAAGATTGGTATTAGACCTACTCCACACTTATGGACAGGCTCAATTCCAAAGATCAGGTCATTATGCCAAAATCGGCATTATGCCAATATCAACATTATGTGAAAATTAGGGTAGCCGAGGCCTAATTAAGAGTGTGTTTGGTAGTGTTAATAACCAAAAAAACCCCAGTGCCGTCAAGTGGATTCCGACTCATAGGGACCCTATAGGACAGAGTAGAATTGCCCCATAGAGTTTCCAAGGAGCACCTGGCAGATTTGAACTGCTGACCCTTTGGTTAGCAGCCGTAGCACTTAATCACTACGCCACCAGGGTTTCCCATAGCGTTAATAACCCTATATAGTGTTAATAAAAAAAAAAAAAAATTAATAGTGGCTGGCAAATCAAGAGCTGCCAGAGCCACCTCCCCGCCCCCGCCCCCGCCCCGCAGCCCTTGTGTCCAGGGGATGGGTGGTGCACACCTGCTATTCACTTTTGCCCTCAATTATTTTCACAGAAGAAAAAGAGGTGAGCATACAGGTAGATACAGTATTTGATATTTTGGAAACATGGGGAAAGGAAAATCCAAGAGATCTTGTCTGATGTCTTGAATTTTTTTGAATTAAGAGTAAGGTCATCTGCTAAAACAAGTTTGTGTGTGTGTGTATGGTATGTGATTTGGGAGTCAGGTATTTGGGGTGATTAGGAAAGTCTGAAAATAGATTTTGCATAGGGTGAATTGATCAGAGAAACACAGTTCATCCTAGCAGTGTTTATCACCCACCCAAAAGGATACTGCCTTAGTTATCTAGGGCTGCTATAATGGAAGTACTACAAGTGGGTGACTTTGACAAACAGAAATTTATTTTCTCACAGCTGAGGAGGCTAGAGATCTGAATTCAGGAACTGGCTCTAGGGAAAGGCTTTCTCTCTCTGTTGGCTTTCGGTGAAGGTCCTTGTCTCTTTTCATCTACTGTTTATTTGTTCCTTGGTGATCTCCCTGTGGCATGACATCTATCTTTCCCCATCTCTGCTTGCTTAACCTGCTCCTTTTGTCTCAGAAGAGATTGACTCAAGACATACCCTACATTAATACTGCCTCATTATTGTAACAAAGAAAACCCATTCTCAGATGGGATTTTAGACACATACGGGATAGAATTCACGACACATATTTTTTGGGGAAACAATTTAACCCATAATAGATACTAATTTGTACTTTTGTATGACTGTTTTCATTAGTGCTAGGTTAGTTTGATAGAGAGGAAGAGATATTGAAGAGTAGAATTTATCAATGCTTGGAATTCCAGTAAATGGATGAAATTCAAGATAAAAAGCACAAAAGACATTAGGATATTAAAAAGAGTGCTTTATCTGCATAATAGGAAAGTGAAGAAAGGAACGTGCTGATGCACTGGAAGACCAGGGATATTTAGGTCAATGGCCTGGTGCTTTGATGAGGCCATAGCACTGTTTGTGAATGGAAGTTGCACAAGTCAGCTGGAAGGAGAGGCATTTGTGTTGAGAAAGTGGGATACTCTAATGAGTGTTTTTGGAAGTGGGACAGTTGTGGATGGTGACATGGACTGGATTATAAATCTGGTTGTACATGACTGAGTTGAAAGTGGAAGAGGAAATTAATTACAGTCAGTAGATCAGGAAACTAAGAAGACTGGGTATTGATGAATCATTAATGGAACATGGAAATCATGAGAAGAAAGACTATAGGCCAGGTGGAAAAGCCTTGTATCACTTTATTACAGTGACAAGAAAGGGGTAGGGAGTCTAGCAAAATGCACGAGTCTCCATATATGGCAGGACTGGAGATAGCAATGATCTGGAACCAGAAGTACAGTTTTTAGATCTCTGAATCTGTGGGAAGAAAATATTGTTTTCATTAGGAAAATACTTTTCTCTCTCCGGTTAGATCAACTTTACCGTTTGCAGAAATTCCTCCAAAATTATGGCAATAACATTCTGTCAGCATGAACATGTTTCAAATAAGAAGTTGAGAGAGGCAACTCATGGGGCTGCCAACCCACTGCCATTTTTAATTGCAAGTTTAAATAAAATCTTTACTATATATGCCAGTGTGTTATATATGTCAGCAGGAAGACATTTTCAATTTATATAAATCTTAAGGTTATATAATATTTTTCTTCAACTGTTAATTGCTTGAGACAAACGAATGCCAATAAAGAAAAATGCAAGTGGACAAATAATAAAAAAAAATTTTATAACCAGTTCTTAAAAAAAACAAAAAATAAATCTGGTTATTCAAAAATGACTGATCTGTTAATTTCAATAGCAGTACAAGGGCAACATTTTTTTTTAGCCTTTCCAAGTATTCCCTGACAGCTGAATTCTTGTGTTTCTATTTTAGCCTGTTTCTCAGTAGCAATCAATAAACAAAACTCTAAAACAGATGGCTACTGTGTATTTTGTAGTTTATTTAAAAAAATATGCAACCCACAACATCTGACATAATCTAGAACTAGTTCTCAGAAAATAATTTTGACTTGATATAAAATGTGTAATTGATTGGAAATGATAATGGTATAAATAGAGACTAGTCAAACACTAAGGTAAGCATTGTTCTTTTGTAGAAGTATTTGAAGAGATTCCTAAGGTTTTATTTTACTTTTTAGTTAAATTTTACCCTTTACCTATATTCTATTAAATTTTCATTCAGCCTTTATGCTTGCATTTATTTTTTTCCCATCACACTTTTACATTTGACTCCATTTTTTCATCAGGACATATTCAGTTTTAATTTATAGGTTTAGACATACTACAAGGCTAAAGTTCCCATTATTAAATTACCTCCACTACACTAAAATATGACATTTGAACCTCAAAATAATAAGGAATTATATTTAAATAAATACATGCTTCAAAGGTTATTTATTGATAAAATGCTTTTTTTGTTTGTTTTGTTTAGGATTATTATGAGCAATGCTGATATAGTCAGACATTTTGTAGACCATTCTTTCATGACTTTGAAGTTTAAAGTTTCCTATTGATGTTCTAAGGAGCCCTGGAGGCACAGAGGTTAAGCACTTGGCTGCTAACCGAAAGGTCAGTGGTTTGAATCCAACAGTTGCTCTGAGGGAGAAAAATGTGGCAATCTGCTTTCGTAAAGATTTACAGCCTTGGTAATCCTATATGGCAGTTCTACTCTGTCCTGTAGGGTTTCTATGAGTCAGAATTGACTTGATGGCAATGGGTTTTATTGATGTTCTAGAAAACCTAGAAAGCCTACAAATCACAGAAAATTGGTTGACTTGTCCATTCTTCTCAGAAAGAAAAACAATGCTAAAAAGAGGTATTTAGTTAGGATGTTGGCAAATATACACCTGTATTAAATTAATGCAGTTCATCTAGCATATATATATACCATATATTATGTATACATACTTCGATGTTTTAAATTAATTTATTCTTTTAACAAATGTTTATTGGATCCTTACTATCTTTCAGACACTGCATAAGCATAAGGGTGCAGATGTGAACAAGCCAGAAAAAATTGCATTATTTCATAAGTAAATGTATAAATAAAATAATTTTTTTAGAAAAGATAAAATTCAAATGCAGGAGGTGGACAATAAATAAATAATAGTATGATTTTAGAAAATCACAAATGCTGAGAAAAAGAAATAGCAGAGTAAGAGAATAGGGAATGACTAATGGACAATGAAAGGGATAAATTAGATAATTTACTTCTTCGTTTCAAAAATATAAAATCAAGCCTGTAATATTCTTTGCATAAATATTTATATAGATTTAAAAAATTTAGTTGCTCTAGCGCATTTACTAATACCTTTCAGTTTTTCCCCCTTAATCATCATAATTTATACTTCTTATTTAGAATTTTACTTTTACAAGTCAGGCACTGTTTTCTTTTTTCTTATGTAACCATTTTCAGTAGCTTAGCAAGGGGCGGCCAGATAAACAGTACCCATTTGATAAATGAAATGGCAAAAGAAACCTAGAAATAAAACCGAATGCTCAGATATTTAGCAAACAGTATGGTACTTAGATCTGTATAACATCTGAATTTTAAATTTCACCTTTCATTTGTTAATTTTCACTTAAAATACTTGGGTCTCAGTTGTCTTATCTGTAAAATGAAAACAACACTTTCTAAACTTGAAAGCTGATGGTCATACAGTAAAATGAATTTGGGGAACTTTCAGTTTGAATCATTTCAATTCTGTGAATAAAAAAATTTATAAATCATCTAGTAATGACATGTTTTGAGACTTTCTTAAATTTCAAATTTTGCAAATGCTATTATAGTGAATATTATCTCTAATCAAATTTCATTCTATTTCTTTGCCTGGAACATTTATTGAATTATTTTAATATATTTTTTGTTGTTGTTTCTTTATAGAGCATACTCTGGACCTATTTAAACAAATTAGCATCAAACTCAACGTTTCATTCTCACGTATTCTAAGCTTCTACTTTCTGGCAAAGAACCATCAACTTTAGGTTTCTTTATTTGGTTTTCTTTGGGAACTAATTTTCCCAAAGAAATAAACTGCCCTAGGTTTAGTAACCTAGTAAAGGAGCCCTGGTGGCATAATGGTTAAATGCTTAGCTGTTAACTGAAAGGTTGGCAGTTCGAACCCAGCTAGTGGCTCCAAGAGAGAAAAGACCTGGTGATCTGCTCCCATAAAGATTATAGCCTAGGAAACCCTCTGGGAAAATTCCACTCTGTGCTATAGGGTCACTGTGAGTTGGAATCGACTTGTCAGCATACAACTACAGTAACCTAATGAAGTCCCTGGATGATGCAAACAGTTCATGCACGCTACCACCGACCCAAAGGCTCATGGTTTGAGTCCACCCAAGGCACCTTGGAAGAAAGCTGTGATGATCTGCTTCCAGCAAATCAGCTATTGCAAGCTATCTGGAGCACCGTGTTTGTTTTTTTTTCTAGCCTTGTATTTTAATTTTTTTTTTATTGAGCTTTAAGTGAAAATTTACAATTCAAGTCAGTTTCTCATACAAAAACTTATACACACATTATGTGACCCTCGTTGCTCTCCCTATAATGTGACAGCATGCTCCTCCTCTCTACCCTTTATTTCCCATGCCCATTCAGCCAGCTCCTGTGCCCCTCTGCCTTCTCATCTCACTTCCGGACTGGAGCTGCCCACTTAATCTCACGTGTCTACTTGAGCTAAGAAACACACACCTCACCAGTATCATTTTATGCCTTATAGTCCAGTCTAGTCTTTGGCTGAAGGGTTGGCTTTGGGAATGGCTTTAGTTTTGGGCTAACAGAGAGTCCAGGGGCTATGTCTTCTGGAGCTCCTCCAGTCTCAATCAGTGGATTAAGTCTGGTCTTTATACTAGAATTTGAGGTCTGCACCCCACTTTTCTCCTGTTCCATCAGGGACTCCCTGTTGTGCTCCCTAGCAGAGCAGTCATTGGTGGTAGCTGGGCATCATAATGTTCTTCTGGTCTCAGGCTGATGGAGTCTCTGGTTTATGTGGCTCTTTCTGTCTCTTGGGCTCATATTTTCCTGGTGTCTTTGATGTTCTTCATTCTCCTTTGCTCCACATGGGTTGAGAACAATTGATGCATCTTGGATGGCCACTTGCTAGCTTTTAAGACCGCAGACACTGCCACTCACCAAGGTGGGATGCAGAACATTTTCTTCAAAAATTTTGCTATGCCAATTGGCCTAGATGTCCCCTGAAACCATGGTCCCCAGACTCCTGCCCCTGCTACTCTGTCGTTTGAAGTGTTTGGTTGTATTCAGGAAATTTCTTAGTTTTTGGTTTCACCCAGTTGTGGAGCACAGTTTTATTGCTACACACATGGGGTTGTCAAGAGTAGAAATTGACTCAGCGACGACTGGTAGTAACCCAATCAACAAAAAAAAAAGAAAAGAAAAAATAAAGAGAAGGCCAATATGGTTCCTCTCAGTAAACACACATTGGCTTCTAGTGGCTATCTCTTCCACAATGATCACAAATCACCACTGATGATCTGTTCCACAAACTTAGCCAAAATCAATACCAGGTTTAACAATGTAACATTGATGGTCTCTATCTTCCGTTTTTTTAAAAATTGAGACTAGTCATTTTTCTATCTTTAATGCCCATTGAAAGAGATTTTACTCCGGTGTCCTGGGTTGTGCTATATTGGGGTCAAGATATTAGAAAACAGTTAGGCCATTCAAACATCTCTGTCTGCTTACCAGCATTTTTGAAACTAGGCATAAAGCACAGGGATTTCTTCGGGGCACAAAAAAATCTAGGGAATTAATTTTACTCTTTTTCCAGGTGTACAGTCATTGATTACATGCGACTGGCTACAGCCCCTCATTCATACTAAGGATATGGATTCAGCCCTTGGGTGGCCAAGGAGAAGCTTACCTGTATTTACCTGTTCTAGATATCATCTGGAAACCCTGGTGGCATAGTGGTTAAGAGCTACAGCCACCAACCAAAAGGTCAGCAGTTCAAATCCACCAGGTGGTCTTTGGGAGCCATATGGGGCAGGTTTACTCTGTCCTACAGGGTAGCTATGAGTTGGAGTCGACTAAACGGCAATGGGTTTTAGTGGGTTAGATATCTTCTTGACTGCCTTTCCTTGACGTAAGTACACAAGGAAACCACGGTAGGTTTAAGCACTTCTTTACTTACACGGTTCAAGTAATAATCCAAAGCCAGACAGAAACAGAAGTGGAAAACCAGTACTGTGACCCAGGCCATGTAGCCATCTGAGTCTCTGAATTACCAGGGGCAAGGCCTCATGGCCCGCTGAGCCTAAGTTGCGGCTGTCCCACACAGAGGCTTCCGAGTGTTATAGGATGAACATATGGCTCTCCCTCAATCCTTCCCCACAGTTTACATTAAACCCTTCTCTTGACTTTTCTCCCTCCACCTTTTTAGAGAAATAATCAAGCCCCAACCAAAAAAGTAGTTATAAACATATTCTAAAATGTCAGCAAATCTTTAGCTTTGATCTTCAGTGTCTAAACCAGCTTTATAGCTGGGGTGTAATTGACATTCATTTTAAGGACTGCTGACTTGGATGAGAAAGATAAGGAATGGGTGGCAGTGAGATTGAATTCTGGGTCCTTGAATGGAAAGAAGGACAATGGAATGCATTTATTCTGTGCTATAATCTGTTGTTGTTGTTGATAGGTGCCATCAAGTCAGTTCTGATTTATAGTGACCCCGTATACAACAGAACAAAACACTGCCTGGTCCTGTGCCATCCTTGCAATTATTTGCTATGTTTGAGCACAATGTGGCAGCTATTGTGTCAATCTATCTCCTTAAAGGTCTTCCTCTGTTTTGCTGACCCTCTACCAATCATGATGTCCTTCTCCAGGGACTGGTCCCCCCGATAACATGTCCAAAGTACAGGAGACAAAGTCTCACCATCTTCGCTTCTAAGGAGCATTCTGGCTGTACTTCGAAGGCAGATTTGTTCGTTCTTCTGGCAGTCCATGGTATACTCGATATTCTTTGCCAACACCACAACTCAAAGGTATCATTTCTTTTTCGGTTTTCCTTATTCACTGTCCAGCTTTCACATGCATATATGGCCATTGAAAATACCATGGCTTAGGTCAGGGGCACTTTTGTCCTCAAAGTGACATCTTTAACACTTTAAAGAGATCTTTTACAGCAGATTTGCCCAACGCAATACGTCATCTGATTTCTTGATTGCTGCTTCCATGGGCTTTGATCGTGGATCTAAGTAAAATGAAACCCTTGAAAACTTCAGTATTTTCTCCGTTTATCATGATGTTGCTTATTGTCCAGTTGTGAGGATTTTTGTTTTCTTTATGATGTTTGTGCAATTCATACTGAATGCTATAGTCTTTGATCCATTAACAAATGCTTCAAGTCCTCTTTGCTTTCAGCAAACAAGGTTGTGTCATCTGCATATCGCAGGTCGTTAATGAGTCTTCCTCCAACCCTGATTCCACATTCCTTTTCACATAGTCCAGCTTCTTAGTTTATTTGCTCAGCATACAGGTTGAATAAGTATGGTGAGAGGATACAACACTTGCACACTTTCCTCATTTTAAACCACAGAGTATCCTTTGTTCTGTTTGAATGACTGTCTGTTAGTCCATGTAGTTTCTTTTCAGCATGAGCACAATTAAGTGTTCTGGAATTCCCATTCTTAGCAGTATTTTTTACAGCTTGTTATGATCCACTGAGTTGAATGCTTTTGGATAGTCAATAAACAATATTACTATTTTCAAATCAGTTTTTGAATAATATTTCTAATGACCTATCCCACTGACCCCATGAACAAAGCACCATATGTCCTGTTTTTGCTTGAGCAAAGTTTTTTCACAGCCATAAGGTGAATGTTCATAAGTTTTTAATGAATTTATTTTCTGTCTTAGAGAAAATTAAGAGCTAAATCATAAACAAACTGAATATGAATATCAATATTTTATATGATCGTAAAGGCTCATTATAAGGATACTGATGGTTTTCTTTAGAGCTCTTTTTTTTTTAACCTTACCACCTTACCATGCTTTTGGACTCTGTTCCAGAGAACAGGGGTATTTTTATACTCGAGATTTGGAGTCTTTGTGAAGGTGAATAGTCCATCACTCTTTTAAGCCTATGTCCCTTATGTGTGTTCAATATAATTATGAATAGCTATTTTTATTCTACCTAGCAAGTGCAGGAGAGTGTGGACATGTAATATTTTAGCCATTGCATAGTCTATGATCTTTATTAATGGCAATTGCCAATGGATGCAAAGGCCAATAAAACAGGTAATACAGAACTGATATCTAGTAATTTCACATTCATAAAATTTATTTTTGGTTACTTCCTGCACTAAGGGGTATAATGGAAGTTCTGAGCTGAGGCAGTTTGAGCTGAGACAGGTCTGAACTACAAATGAGTCTCTCAGAGAACCTCCAATAGCCTCAACCTATCTCAAATTCGTGGTTTAATCATTTCTGCGCTTTCAGTACAACCCACAAACTTTCCTTCCTCTTGAAGGTATTATTATAGAAAATTTTGTGCAAACCCCGTTTGTTAGTCTCCTATATTACCATGTATGAGAGAGTATAGTTAGCTTGTATACCTTTTTTTCATAGGGTTAAATTTTATCTAATTTACTTGTAAAATTAATTGATTAAATGTTGCCATACAAACACAAATAAATCAATATAATCTGTCTATCACCAAGGGAATGCATTAATGTATTATATATGATTAAAGTAAAAGTCAGCCAAGTTGTCATCTCCGATTTTACCAAAATGCTTATCATTTCAATTCTCTTTTTGAGGTAATGCAGTGACTTTTTGCAATGATTGATTTGCCCTATTAATGACAAGCCCCTAATAGGTTTTTGTTCATCCATCTTCCTTTAGCACAGGCAAAAACACTTCTACAAATAAACATCACGTCTGAGTGATTTTTGACAGAAAGAGCTCCAAGGAACCTCTTGGCCTGTTGTATGCTTGGCCCTTCATCTACATGACGGGAATGACACAGTTACAAGTGGGGCCGCTGGGCCCTTGAATGCAGCATGTCCAAAATGCATAGTTTCTGAGGTTCCTAAGATTGTCATGGGTGTTGGTGAAGAATAATACATAGAAATACACATCGGTATTTCTGAACGTTGTTCCCACATCTTGACTTACAAAATGACAAGAGAAATTGTAAGGAAGAGGTATCATGTTTCTGATGGCAATGTTGTTTTCAAGTCTTCCTTTTACTGGCTGGAATTCAGGAAAAAAGCTATTGACAAAAAGTGATGTTTTAATTTTCTAATTCAAAGAAAATGTGGATATAGGTGGTAGCTGAGCTGGCATCACATTCGGAGGAGGATGCCCCGGTGGGCATTGCCCTGAATGCTCACCGTTCCTGCTTTTGGTTCGACTGTACTGAGGATTCTGTTCTCCTCTCTGCAGAAAGGTATTAATTTTCCTCCCCTAGAACCTCTGGCTTCTGAAAGCAAAGAGGCTCAAAGCAGGATTCAGGAGAAACTACCCTATATAGTGGAAACCCAGTGACTTTATTAGCATGACTAAAATAATTAGGACAATTCTGTGGATGTCTGTTGTGCTTTTGTGGGATAATGTTTATTTATTTATTTTTTCCTGTCTTAAGTCTGCTGGTAATCATCATTGTTATATAAAAGAATAACATTTTTCGTTTATCAATTCAACCAGTTTATTCTTAGATATTCAGGTAAAGTTGGAATCAACCTTGAAATTTGGGCTAGGTATTGTGAGACAGATTTAACCTGTTACATTGACTCTTAAAAATTTTTTTGAAGTGGTAGGTCTTGAAATTTTTGTAGTGTTTATCTCCTACCACCCTAGAATGTACATGTCTTATCAAGGTCTCCAGGCTGGTAGTCGTCTCTTGCTTATCCTCTCCAGTCATCCCCATGGGATGTCCAGACAGTTCAGATCTCTTCAGAATGTACTCTGACTAAGGGTAGAATAGCAATATTGTCTTAGTATAAAACCATAAATAAATATTTTTGGTCATTCTATGTGAATATGAACTAATTCCAAACTGCTTTCCTGATAAGGATAGAAACACACACACACACACACACACACACACACACACATTTGCCAAATCCATAGCCATATATCATATACCTGTTGTTGTTGGTTGCCATTGAGACTGCTCTAACTCATAGCAGCCTTATGTATAACAGAATGAAATGTTACCTGGTCTTGTGCCAATCACATACCTGTTGTTGTTGTGTGTGTTTGAGTTGATTCTGACCCATAACAACTCTATAGGACAGAGTAAAACTGTCTCATAGGGTTTTCTAGGCTGTAATAATTATGAGAACAGATTGCCAGGTCTTTTCTCCCTCGGAGCAGCTGGTGGGTTTAAGCCACCAACCTTTGAGTCAGCTGAATGCTTAACCATTGCACCACCAGGGCTCCTTCTACCCATATACCTAAAGGCTTTATTAATCTGCTGTAGTCCCAATGTCAAGGGAGCCCTGGGAGTGAAACAGTTAAACAGTTGGCTGCTAATTGAAAGGTCAGTAGGTAGAACCCCTTTAGCTGCTCTCTGGGGGAAAGACATGACAGTTTGCTTCTGTAAAGATTATAGCCACAAAAACCCTGTGGGTCAGTTCTATTCTGTCACATGGGGTGGCTACAAGTCGGGAATTGACTCAATGACACCCAACAAAAACAACAAGCCCCAATGTGACATTGAGCATGACAACTACCAAACCAAACAAACAAAAAAACCTGCTGGCCTCAAGTGATTCCAACTCTTAGAGACCTTACAGGACAGAGTAGAACTGCCCCATAGGGTTTCCAAAGAGCAGCTGGTGGATTTGAGCTGTCGACCTTTTTTGGTTAGCAGCTGAGCTCTTATTCACTGCACCACCAGGGCTCCATGACAACTACAGTTGGAGCTATGACTTGATTATGCTTTTGGTGATTCACTATTCTGCAGTACCCACCTGGTTTCTACAGGGGGTCTTTGGTGAATTAAACATATATGGATGATTACCTCTGCATCCTTTAGGTCTTTAACGGCAATATTAATTTTCACCTTTTTATTACAGTGCAAAAATTTACTGGAGGTTACACCCGTGATAGATAAAGAAAAGAGAAGCAGAAACAGGCAGAGAATAACTCCAGATTAGGAGTCCCTGTGTAGTATAGTTAAAGCACTGAGCTGCTAACCTAAAGGCTGGCACTTTGAGTACATCTAGAGGCATCTTGAAAGAAAGCTTTGGTGATCTACTTCTGAAAAATCAGCCATTGAAAACCCTATGGAGCACAGTCCTACTCTGACATACTTGAGATCACCATGAGTTGGGATCTATTTGACAGCAATTGGTTTAATACAGATCAATCAGAGGGAAAGAAGAGTACAAAGAAAGCACAACTGGACTAAACCAAAAGCTAAGAAGCTTCCTGAATAGAACCAAACACTTTGAAGGCAAGAGTAGCAGGGGCAGGCGTCTAGGGACCATGGATGAGGGGACATCTAGGTCAGTTGGCATAATGAAGTTTATTAAGAAAACGTTCTGCATCCCACTTTGGTGAGTGGTGTCTGGGGTCTTAAAAGCTAGCTAGCAGCCATCTAATATGCATCAATTGGTTCCAACACATCTGGGCAAAGGAGGATGAAGGACACCAAAGACAAAACGAAAATATTAGCCCAATAAACAAAAAGGGCCACATAAACCAGAGACTCCATCAGCCTGAGGCCAGAAGAACTAGATGGTGCCTGGCTACCACCAATGACTGCCCTGACAGGGAACGTAACAGAGAGTCCCTGATGGAGCAGGAAAATAGTGGGGTGCAGAACTCAAATTCTAGTTAAGACCAGACTTAATGGACTGACCGAGACTGGAGGAACCCCAGAAGACATGGCTCCTGGACTCTCTGTTAACCCAGAACTAAAACCACTGCAGAAGCTAACTCTTCAAAGATTAGACATAGAATATAAAACATAAAATGATACTTGTGAAGAATGTGTTTCTTAGTTCAAGTACATACAAGAGACTATATGGGCAGCTTCTGTCCGGAGGTGAGATGAGAAGGCAGAAAGGGACAGGAGCTGGTTAAATGGACACAGAAAATCTGGGGTGCAACGGAGGAGTGTACTGACATAAGGATAGCAACTAAGGTCACTGTCTTAGTCATCTAGTGCTGTTCTAACAGAAGTGCCATAAGTGGATGGCTTTAACAAAGGGAAATTTATTTCCTCACAGTAAAGTAGGCTAGAAGTTCAAATTCAGGCTGTTGGTTCCAGGGGAAGGCTTTCTCTGTCTGTGGCTCTGGAAGAAGGCCTTTGTCCTCAATTGTCCCCTGGTCGAAGGGCTTTTCAGGCCCGGGGTCCAAAGGATGCCCTCTGCTCCTGGTGCTGCTTTCTTGTTGGTATGAGGTCCCCCTGTTTCTCTGTTTGCTTCTTTCTTTTGTATCTCAAGAGATTGCCTCAAGACACAATCCAATCTTGTAGACTGGGTCCTACCTCACTAACACAACCGTGGCATATCCTCCATCATTAAAGGCAGGATTTTCAACATACAGGAAAATCACACAATACCAGAAATCACAGCCCAGCCAAATTGATACACACATTTTGGGGGGGATGTAGTTCAATACAGGGAACCCTGGTGGCGTAGTGGTTAGGTGCTACTGGTGCTAAGCAAGAGGTCAGCAGTTTGAATCCACCAGGCGCTCCTTGGAAACTCTATGGGGCAGTTCTACTCTGTCCTATAGGGTCGCTATGACTCGGAATCGACTCGATGGCATTGGGTTTGGCTTGTTTTTTTTTGGTAGTTCAATCCATGACAGTCACATAACAATGAGTGTATAAATTTTTGTACCAGAAACTAACTCGAACTGTAAACTTTCACATAAAACACAATAAAAAAACAAAACAAACAAACAAAAGAGTAAGAAGAGTCTCAGATCACAGTGCAGCCCAGTGGGGACCTCCAATGCAAAGACTGTCCAAAAAGGAGTCCTGAATTTGTCAGAAGTTATTGTGCACTGGCACCCTTCCCGCCCCCCCCCCCCCCCGCTGCCATGCTCCATGAATGGCTGGAAGATGCCAGAGAAGAATGTGGCCACAGCTTGAATACTAAGGTAGATCCCAAATGTCTGCAGCAGAAGGCTGTCAGCTAACTAACTGCCCTCCCACTGGTAGGTTCTTTCTTAAGGTGAGATTTGAGGAGGGCACTTCCATGGCTGCCACACCCAACATAGCTTTATGACAATACACTTTGTAAGCTTGGAATAGAAGGGAGTTTTTCCCATCTACAGCAAACATTATGCGTAGTGGTGAAGTACTGAAACTTTCTTTCTGAGCTGAAGAATGAGAGAAATATTCCTGCCATCCCCACTTCTTATATTTGACATTATACAGGAACTATTATTCCATATGTAAGGTAGTAAAAATAAATATAAGGTATAAGAATTGGAAAGGACTCAAACTGTTGTAATTTATAGATGACATGTATTGTGTTTTTTGAAAATCCAGAATAATCTACACATAAGGTATTATAATTAATAAATAGAATCATCAAGGTTTTTGACTACAATGTCAGTATGCAAAAATCAATTGATTTGTATATGCCAGCAACAATTAGAAATAAACTCATACTATTTACTTTAGAATGAACAAGTATAAATTTCTCAGAATAAATCTTATGAAAACCACATAATATTATCTAGATAAATTAAAGAAAACCTAATAAATGGTGGAATAGACCATGTTCATGAACTAGAAGTTTTAATATTGTAAAGATGTCATTCTTTCAAATTGTTCTAGAGATTCATGGTGATTCCGATAAAAATTCCAGTACTTTTTAAAAAGAAAATTGACCAGCATTTTCCTAAATTTATATGGAAATGGAAATGGCTTATGGGCTAAAAGGGCAGTTACAATGCTTCAATAAGCTAGATTTGGGGGAAGGGAGAAGCCTCTTAAAATAAGATTTGCTCTCTGAGTTTAATGCCTTTGCAAATTTCTATGCAAGAAGACAAGGTTATCTTAGATTCAGAGTCTGAGAGAGTAGACAATATGCACAGATGGATTTTTTTTTTCCTAAAAATAAGCATAATTCACTTCTAAAGGAAATGTTTCTGAATTTAACATCACAGGTCATGTATTCTGCTAATTGGCACAGACGGAACTGACATCTTGCGGAGGCTGAAACCAGCAGTTGGGGTTTAGTAGACACAACAGTCTCCACTTGAAAAGAGCCAGGTTTCTCTTAGGGCAAGAAGGTAAAGGAAACACTCAGAGATGAGGCTGAGGACAGACAGACTGTTGCTGATACGTGCACAAGTTTTAGAAGGCACATAAGAAAATATAGTGTTTCTCAATAGGTAAACCATTGGCAATTTGAGTGAGATAATTCTTACAGTACACTGTACAGAAGTTGCCTAGCACCTTGCAGGACTTTCAGCATCTCTGATTTCTGCAGCTAAATACCAGAAGCACTTTAGTTGAGAACCATCAAAAGAATCAGAGCTTGAGTCAAATTAGGTGATGGTGCAAGGGGATAAGAATCTGGAATGAATACTGACTAAGGAACTTGGGGTGGCGTGGGCTTTCTGTGGTGGCACTAAGTTCACTAAGGATATCTGGCTTGATGGGATTGTAAGGGGGAAGGGGAGAGCTTGTACTCAGGAGGAGAAAGAAACAGTAGGTGGTGACATTCCTCAAGAAAAAGGTCCCTACAGGGGTTCCTGACTTGGCAGTTAAAGGGTAACGGGGGAGGTGGGAGAAAAGTGTATAAAGCCCTAATAAAATGATGCACTCAGACTCTCTATCTGAGTAGCCTGCTTGACATTCCCTGGTCAAGTGTACTTTTGCTACTACCCTCTGCTAGCTAATAAACCTCTCTGCTTGCTTGGCACTATTTGTCTCAGTGTTTGAATTCTTTCCTACACCTAAGACAAGAACCGAGGGCATTCTCTCCGGTAATAGTATTAGTTTTAATAGTTTCTCAGGAGGGGGTGTATGGTTAGTTCTAATTATGTTCTCCTTTGAGGAATGGCTTCTTAAGCAATTTGCAATGGTAATGCCGGGGTGGGGGTAGAGGAGGAAGTAGAGGTTTCATTGGGACCATGTGGAGCTCTGTGGGTTTCCTATAATCCTATTATAGGAGTGTGGAGGCAAGGAGCTAAGGTCTTTTTTAGAACACTTGGAGCTCTGTGTTTCCTCCCCACCAACTAAGTCTCCTATGGACAATGTCAAGGCCAGGAGTATGTCTTAGATCCTGTTGTGAGGGTGTGGAGGTTAGTGGACACCTAATATTAGCAGGAAGAAATCTAAACCTCTGTCCTTATATCAACTGATTAAATAGAAAACTATATGATTACACCAATAGAGCTTAAAAGAAATTTAAATAAACCCAACAACCGTTTCTTATATAAAACTTACACATAAAAATTACATAGAAAGAGAAGGAAATGTCTATTTATCTCCAAAATGACAAAATAAATGGTGCCATGTTAAGTTATTCCCATAAAAATCAGGAAAAATGCCTACTTTTAACTTTTGGAAAGCATTGTTTTAGAGGTTTTACTAATGCAAAAAGAAAATGAGATAGATTTATCTCAGATGACATAACTGTCTGACAATCTCAAGGGACTTTTTTTTTTCTAAAAGCTATTAAAATTAATAAGAAAATTTGGTAGATTAGTTAGATAAAAATTCAATATAAAAAAACCGTGGAAACATTTTGAATTATAAATAACAGTTTGAAAATGGACATAGAAAATATTTCACTTACAATAGTATAAAATAATTTTTTTACTATAAAATAGTAAAAAATAAATTTTACAACAAGATATGTACTATATTTAAAAAAACCTATAAAATCTTGTTGAAGGAAATTTTATGTCTTCATGTCTAAACAAATATAGAGACATACTATACTTGTTGTTGTTGCTGTTGTTGTGTGCTCTCGAGATTATTTCAACTCATAGTGACCCTATAGGACAGAGTAGAACTGCCCCATAGGGTTTCCAAGGAGTGGCTGGTGGATTCAAACTGGTGACCTTTCAGTTAGCAGCCTGAGATCTTAAGCACTGCACTGCCAGGGCTCCAACTTACTCCCTAGGGAAGAGTTAGTATCATAAAAATATTAATTTCCATAAATACATCATTTCAATCATAGTTCCAGAAGAGTAGAATTTTCACTTATTAGGATGAAAGAAAATGAAGTCAAATTTCATATGGAAGTATTAATATCAAGAATAGTGCTGCCAATTTGAAAAAGAAGAGTACAGAGCACTTGACTTACCAGATATTAACTGTTATCATAACTCCATAACTGTACTGTTTGGTCAAGGTAGTCTAATTGGTATAACCAGCAACCCCCACATTCTAGTGGCTTAACACAATTAATTCACAATTAATTCTTTTCCAGGCAGTCATTCATGGATATACTTATCTATCAGGACTCAGAAACTATATCAGTAATTTGAAGGGGAAACTTTAACATAAAGAATTATTTACTAGAAGTGTTAACTAGTAAGATGTTAAGAGAATTCTAAAGAATACAGAAAGAGCAGATGTGGGGATCAATCACTACCTTCAAGGCTGAGGCAGAGAACTCAATGAAGGATCACACTTGGGAGAGGTCCCCCAGGCCCCAAAGTGGAGATTGAGACCTCCACGGAGAGGAAGGTGGAAAAGATTTCTGAGGTGCACTTGGCTGGGGCTGGTAAGCAGGAATCTGCTCACAGTGGTGCTAGACAAGACTAATTGAGAAACTGTCTGCTAGGCTGTCCCCATGCTCTCTGGAAAGATGCCTGTTGGAGTGTGGAGAAACTTGCTAGGAAGGTAAGGGCCACTAGGTGTCCCACTGCTGTTCGCTACCACATGCAGCAAGAATCAACAGGAAACACTTCCTCAGAAACTGGAAGAGAAACCCTTTCCTCATGTAGTGCCCTGCTAACACCTTCTACTGAAAAAGCTTAACCTTCTGTTACCTGGCAAAGGAGAAATGTTTATAGGATTTAGGGCCTGTGTAACATAGCAGGGCAAAGAAGGTTCCCACCTCCTGGAAGTCTTCATTTATCCAGTGATCTGCAAAAAAGAGATAGAATGGTGAAGCTTCACTTTTCCCAAATTTCCTTGGTGAGTGGTCACTAATCACATAAACCAAAAAAGCTGAACCCATTGCCATCTAGTCAATTCTGACTCATAGTGACCCTATAGAACAGAATAGAACTGCCCCATAGAGTTTCCAAGGAGCACCTGGTGGATTCAAATTGCCAACCTTTTGGGTTACCAGCCGTAGCTCTTAACCACTATGCCACCAGGGTTTCCACTAGTCACATGGCCCCATTGCAAGAGGACTGAGAAATGTCACCTAGTAGTGTACCCAGAAAGAAGAGGAAAACATAGACACTGAGGAGCAGTTGTCATCTTTACCACACCATAATCACAACAATATACTACTGGCATAGGAAAAGACAACCAGATAAGGCAAATAGGTAAAGAATAGATGAATGTATATTGAACAGAAGGAAAAGTTGCATTTCAACACAGTAGATAAATTTGAAATGGATGTAAGTTATTTTCATGTTAGCTAATTTACAAGAATATTTGTACAGTCTTAAAGAAAAAGAATCTTTAGAAAACCTAGAAGGTATAAATTATAAGATTGATATTTTTACCCACATAAAAATTAGAAATTCAGAATAGGAAAGAATACCAAAGCTAAAAGATAGGTGGTGATCTTGGAGATATTCACAACACATTTTTGTTGTAGCAAAATTAATCCACAGATAATGAGTTAGTATTCTTAATATCCCTTTATATATTGTTAATATATACAGAATTTCTAAACATGTGAAAGAAAATGACAAACACCAAAATAGAAAAAAATGGGCAAAAGATATGAACAGGCAGGCCACCCGAGAAGAAATTCAAATGATCACTTGTTAGTTGCTGTTGAGTTGATTCCAACTCAGGTCGACCCCATATGTGCAGAGTAGAACTGCTTGATAGAGTTTTCAATATCTGACCTTTCAGAAGCAGATCTGCAGGCCTGTTTTCTGAGGTGTCTCTGAGGTGAAAGGGTAAATGTTTATCTATCATTACAAAATTCAAATAAACAGATGCCTTAGGTCTGGAAATCCAGGTAAGAAGAAGCTGCCTCTTCTTAAATGTTCACAGACACACATTTGAACTAGTTGCTTGGCTTGCCCATACTTTGTCTTATAACACCTCTCCACATCCTCAACTATCTCTGAACACTTGCAACAGAGAACCGCACTTAACAATTGGATGGTATCGCAGACATAGTTACCATTGGGGTGACAGCTGTTTTTAGCTGAAAGAATGTGTTGGTATATTTATACTGAAGGTGTGGGAAAGCAGTTTGCGTGTAATAAAAGTCCATATCATTTTCTTTTTATCTAGTGTGTAATGTTCAGAGTATGCTAATATTTAGCAAACAGCTACACAGGTATATGTGTAATATAAAAATACATGGTATATAAACTAAGAAAGATTTAGTTCATTAATCAGAAACAAAAAAGGTAATACATTTGCCTGGAATGATCTGGTGCTTCTCATACCTTCCCCGTGAAATCATCTTAGTGGCCCTATGAACACATCCCAGTACTGGGGGGGAGAAATTCAGCACAAAGAACCCCATTCATGTATAAAATTTCTTTGAAATCTTGAGTTTTTTCTTTTAAAAAATTGATACGAATTTTACATTCCACTACGTATATCTAAGTTTACTTTATAAATTTAAAGTTTTAAATTATATATAAGTGAAATCACTAAAATTGTTTCTGAGTCTGTCCTTACTCCCCAGCAACCAGTTAAGATGATATCCTAGGAAAATGTACCATGTTTATCTTGTGCCTTCAAATAGCTCAGACAAACAAGTGTGTCCCCTTGAGGGCGAGTGCATCTCACCTGCGAAGTGAGAAGCACATGACATGGGGAAATTATCATCAAATGGTCAGAGAGGAGATGAGCTTATCTGCTTTCTCACTTCCTTATACACTTTCTGATATTCTTTTTAGGAATTGAATTGTGTCCCTCAAAATATGTGTTAGAATCCTAAACCCTATACCTGTAGATGTAATCCTGTTTGGAAATAGGGTTTCCTTTGTTATTTTAATCAGACCATACCAGAGTAGGGTGGGTTATAAATCTAATCACTTCTGAGTTATCAGAAGAGCAGATTAGACACAGAAGCAAGCACACAGAGGAAGACAGAAAACATGTGAGTATTGTCTATAAGCAAAGGATCATCAGCAGATGACAGAAACTAGGAGAGAGGTTCACAGAAGAAATTGACATGGTGGGACCCTGATTTGGACTTTTAGCCTCCAGAACTGTGAGAAAATAAATTCCTGTTCTCTAAAACCACCCACTTGTGGCATTTCGTTTACAGCAGCTCTAGGAGACTAGTGCGTGAAGATATTCCTTAAGAGATAGGAGAAAACTTTCTCCTAGGTCACATTTGGAGCCCCAGCTGGCTAAATGCTCACAATCTTATTTCCTCTTCTGAGGCTTTGATTCTCAGCTTTCCTTGCAGTTAGGCTGGGACCATGGAATCAAGTTCTGGCCAATGGAATATTCATGGTACAGTTGAGCTCCATTCCTAGACTTGGCCACATTTCCAGGCTTGGTCCTGTGTGATTTTTCTAATCCTTTCTCAAGGAAGAGAGAGATGGAAGAAATCAGGATCCTGAATGACCATGCTAAGTGAACACTTTATCTGGGCAGAGCCACGAAGTTTACCCTGACTAATATATACAAATAACCTGTCACTGTCGAGTTGATTCTGACTCATGGTGACTCCAGGTGTTACAGAGTAGAAATGGCTTACTTGGATTTTCTTGGTTGTAATCTTTTTTAATCTTTATGGAAGCAAATCACCAGGCCTTTCTCCTGTAGAGCCGCTGGGTGGGTTCGAACCACCAACCTTTAGGTGAGTTGAGCACAAACCATTTGTGCCACCCAGGGACCTAATACATACATATATGTACATATATGTTTGTGTGTATTTATATTATCGTTGTTGTTGTTGGTTGCTGGCAAATCAGCTCTGACTCATGGTGACTTTATATATAATAGAACAAAACATTGCCTTGTTCTTTGCCATTCTCACAATTGTTGGTTTTATACACAGAAACCCAGTGCTGTTGAGTCGATTCCAACTCATAGTGACCCTATAGGACAGAGTAGAACTGCCCCATAGAGTTTCCAAGGAGCACCTGGTGGATTTGAACTGCTGACCCTTTGGTTAGCTGCTGTAGCACTTAACCACTACGCCACCATAGCAGTCCTTATTGCAGTGCTAAAAGATAAGGTTTTACCGATAAAGAAACTCAGAGATTAAACAGTTGCTCAATTTAATGGCTCAGTGGTATAACTAGAATTTGAATTTAGTTCTGATTCTTAAGAAATGGTCACATTATCATGGGTTATCTATGACATTTCAAGAGAGCAGGGACTTTTTTGTATTTAAGGTTGCTACTAGGAGTCAATGGGAGGTGCAAATGGTTAAGCACTTAACCACTAAGCAAAAGACTAGTGATTTGAACCCACCCAATGGTGCCTTAGAAGAAAGGCCTGGAGATCTGCTTCCAAAAGATCACAGCCTTGAAAACCCTGTGGAGTCACAGTTCTAATCTGATACACATGGGATTGCCATGAGTCCGAATGGACCTGAGGATAACTGGTTTATTAGTAAAGCTGATTGTGAAACGTCATTAGGGTACTGGGACCAACTTTAAAAGTGTGGTGCTATCTATCCTACAGGTGTGAACAGATTTTCTTATCATACTCCCGTATGTTGATGAAAACTGTCTTCTCAGTAGAATAAATTAGATTTTAACAGTTCTAAGTTTGTACCTAATCTAAATGTTTTCCGAAAGAGTAGAACTGTTTTGAAGAAATAGTACTGAAACAAAATCTTAATTTTTTTATTCAACTTTTTAATATAAGCCGTGGGAAAACACTGTGAGGTCGAATTCCTGTAGTGTACATGGAACTGTGCTGGCATGTAATACGTACCGAATAAATGTGAGCTATCCTCACCATTTTTCCTATTTTTACTGTTTCTAGGAGCCCTGGTGGCATAGTGATTAAGAGCTCAGCTGCTAACCAAAAAGTCAGCAGGTCAAACCCACCAGCCGCTCCTTGAAAACCCTGTTGGGTAGTTCTACTCTGTCCTATAGAGTTGCTGTGAGTCGGAATCAACTCGCCAGCATTGGGTCTAGTGCAGCTATCTGTTTTTTCTTTCTTTAACAGGCCATTTCTTCACTGCCAACTGATACTGATTCCTAGTAGGTAGGAGTTGGCATGCTTTCCCCTAACAGATCTGAGTTTAATAAGCCCATTACTCTTACTTTAATCTTTCCTTGAAGGAATGACTTTTATATTGGGTGTCTGACTCGAGGGCACCTAACAACAACAACAAATATAAAATGTTACTCTGCTTCTTGTATTAGTTTTCTATGTTGTGTACCACAAAGTACCACAAATTCAGCAGCTTCAAACAACAGGTATATGTTGGTTATCTCGTTGTTTCTGTGGGTCAGGAGTCTGGGCATAGTTTAACTAGATCTTCTGATCAGGATCTCACAAGGCTGCTGTGAGGCACTCACAAGCTGTCCCCAGTTTCTAAGTAGCCAAGAGGTCATTAGAAAAATGGCACCAATCACCAAAATTGATTGCTCCATGAATATCACGTCCTTCCGAACAGAGTCTGAGCACACCAGCAGTTCCCAGAATAGGAATACATGGAAAGCAGCTTTTATTACCTGCAAGAAGAAGCAGACAGCATACAAGAGGTTGAGGAATCCCTCCCAGATCAAAAGCTGTTCAGGATGAGATGAAAGATTCCTACTTGCACCCGTCTTGTGCTGTTGATGAGGGACCTAAAATGGACAGTTATCTGACAGGCTGGTCCCCCTTAGATTCTGGAAGCTCTCCCAGAAGATATAGAGAACTACTTCATGCATGCCCCCACCTGGAATCATAGGTCAAAGGCTCAAAAAAGGGGGTTGCTTTTTGCTGCTCCCCTCCAGGCCAGTTGGGCTTAGTGCCACCAAAACCAAACCCATTGCCGTGGAGTCAGTTCTGACTCATAGAGGCCTCCTGGAAGCTTCTGCTAAGCATGCTGCTCACTAACACTGTACCTGAACGGACCCTGAGGTCCTTGGCCCAGCCATTTTGATACTCCGAAGCTCATGTGCATGTACACGGACAAATATCAGTCCTGATGGGGTGGGGGAGGGGATGATCATGCCCTCCTTCTAAGGCCTGCTGCCAAGGTGAAGATTTGGGCACTTCCTAACTCATTTGCACATGTTTAAGTGTTGCCTGGCTGTTTTATAAAAGCAAAAGCCTCTTCATTGCTCAGGCTGTTCTCAGAAACCAGAGGCAGAAGGCCAAACCTAGTTCCTTCTCCCACATTTGACCTCCTTGGCCTTTCATATGGGTTTATGGATATATATATATACACATACAGGTAGATTCTGGTTTACGACGGGGTTCCATTCTGACAACTCTGCTGTAAGTCGGTTCTGACATAAGTCAAAACCCTTTTTTTTTTTTTTGGTTTTCATTATTATTGCTTTTTATTAGCAGTATCTTTGTAAATCCAATCTTTATTTGTCTTTAGGAATTGGAAACATTACATATAAACTTACAGATATGATGGCATCAACAAATTATGTGCTGGAATATTGTATGTAGTACATATTACTAGAGATAAGATGCACAAAACAAACAAACAAAAAGGAGGTCCTAAGTGCAATTTCTTGTAACTTGAATATGTCGTAAGTCAGGAACTGTATGTGTATATAAATATATACACATATATATATATACATGTGTATATATCAAACCAAACCCAATTCGATTCCCACTACTAGCAAGCCTGTAGGACAGAGTAGAACTGCCCCATAGGGTTTCCAAGGCAATAATCTTTATGGAAGCAGACTGGGACATCTTTCTCCCTTGGAGAGGCTGGTGGTTTCCAACTGCCAACTTAGGTTAGCAGCCAAAGGCTAACCTGACACACGGCCCACTCACAGGCACTCTTGCAACATGCTTACTTCTTCAGAGTTAAAAGACAGCAGGGGAATCTCTTTCTCTTCAGTCTATTAAGACAGAATCTTATATAATATAACATACTCATGAGAGTGATTAACTCATCACATTGCTCACATAACATAACTTAAACCAAAAACCAAACTCGCTGCTGTTGAGTTGATTCTGACTCACAGCGACCCTATAAGGGTAGAACCGCCTCGTAGGGTTTCCAAGGAGCAACTGGTGGATTTGAACTGCCAACCTTTTGGTTAGAGGCCGTAGCTTTTAACCACTACACCACCAGGGTTTCCTAATTAAGGCAGCCATTATTTCATTGTATTTGTAGGCTCTGACTATACTTAAGGGGAATTGATTATTTGAAGTATGCACATGAGGGGGCCAGGATCTAAGAACGTCTTAAAAATCTACCTACCACAGTTCTCTTCAATTTATCTTATTAAATGAAACATCAGCTTATAGGAAAAAAAGAAAAAATCAAAAGTAACAGTATTAAAATAATGAGAAATCAAGTCATAGTAGGAGACTTAAAAGCAACAAATATACATTATAATGTAAATAATAATTTAAATTGTTTCTAATTCTAATATTTTATGACAGAAATAAGGAATAACATTTATTGATAACATCTCACATTCCAGATAATTTTAGGTACTTTCTCATTTAACCTTCATAACCTACCAATAAATGGCTAAGCAAGATTTGAGCCCAGGTCTAACTCCAAAACTTTGTTCTTCCCGCTATAACATGGAAGCAATTTTGTATGTACAAATATCGAGAGAACAAATTATTACATTCATGTTAAACATGAGGTGTAAATCTAAAGTAGAACAAATCAGTTCTTTATTGGGCATGTAGTCTATACTAGTAGTTGTAAGGGCTGGCGATTGCTGTATTGAAGTTTTCTTTTCCAAATGATTGCAGTATTTACAATCCAGCATCTTGCCCTCTTTTCTCCCTCACATTACTTTGTGATCCTCTTTCTATTTTAATACATCACTGATAATACCACTAAGCTGGAACTAATGGGAGAAAGAGAAGCTGAAACTACAGCATTCCAAGTTAAAGGTGGATAAACACAGACCTTTAGCTTGGAGTAGTTGATGGAGCCTCTGAAGTACAATCTTCAAACATGACTGCCAAGTGACCCACTCTGCGTAGTTCCCTCATTTTATCTCCAGCTCTTTAGACACTAGGCAGTATTTATGGGCAAAGCAAAACAAAATGAGTGTCCTTGATTTTTCAAGTATGGATGCATTTAGATGATGCTTTGAAATTTGTTCTTATCGGTTTCTATTGATAACATTTTTTAAGAGAAAAGGCAACTTAAGTAAAGATTTGGTATCCCTTTTTTTTTCTGAGTGCAGGCTTTCTGTCAATCTGAGGGGAAGAAATAGTCCTGAGGCTGGTCTTAGAAGGCTAGATAGGAACCTGGTGCCGTTCGGTGCTAGGCCCTACTGACAGATTTACTGCCTGCTGGGAGCTGCAGCTGCAGCCTGATGGAAGTGGCAAGTGAGGCCTGCACAGAGGGTCCTGCCTCCTGCTGCTGCTCCGTGCACATGTGTAACCGTCCAAGGTCAGGGAGGGGCAGGCCTGTGTTTACAGTCAAGTTGTCCTGGGGAAAAAAAGTACTTTCCTCTTATCCCTCAAGACAAAGAACTCTTCCCATTGCTTGGTTAGAAGACATTCCCAAATGGCCCAACAAAAGACAAACGTTGGGACTTCAGAAATAGTTCAACAATTATGCCTTATGAAATTTTTGGCATAAAAAAAAGAATTACAAATGCCAATAAACTAATTTGTTCGGGCGTGAAATAAAAAGTACTCACTGCAAAACAGACGACAATCAGGGCAGTCTTATTGAGAATTTGTGCCAACTTTGTCTCCTTTCTGCAAGTAAAAATAAACAGTAAATACACAGAATTTCAAACTTACCTGATTGATAAGAGTTAACTTTGAATTTAAAAACTGTATCTGGTACTAATTAAAGACTTACCTTGAAGTGCAATGATGCCACCGACTTTGCTAGAAATTGTAAATGCATCCAGTACAGGGGAAAAAAGGGACTATTTCAGGAAATGAAACTGTAGATTCAAGGGGTCTCTTGAACATCAGGATTGTGTTAATATTCAAACTAAAAACCGAATCCACTGCCATTGACTTGATTCCAACTGACACCGACCGTACAGGACAAAGTAGAACTGCGCAATAGAGTTTCGTAGGCTGTAATCTTTACAGGAGCAGGTCACCAGATCTTTTCTCCTGCGGAGCCACTGGGTGGGTTTGAACTGCCAACCTTTGGTTAGCAGCCAAGAGCTTAACTACCACCCCACAAGGGCCCCTTGTGTATAATATTAAAACCAAACCAAACCGGTTGCTCTCCAGTGGATTCTGACTCATAGTGACCCTATAGGACAGAGTAGAACTGCCTCATATGGTTCCCAAGGAGCGCCTGGTGGATTAGAACTGCCGACCTTTTGGTTAGCAGCCATAGGTCTTAACCATGATGTCACCAGGTTTTCCTGTATAATATTAGAGAGATCAAAATTGGGGCTAATATCCTGCCATAAAGAGAATCCTACACAAATATTGCTGGGAAGCACGTCCTTTATATGCCTTGGTATTCTACTGTGCTCAATCTACTACTTAGTTTTCTCAAAAAGAGATTTCAGCTCAGCTAATTAAGGAGTGCAGGGCAGTGGTGGTGAAGTGATAGAATTCCCTTCTTCCATTTGGGTCACCTGGTTCGATTCCTGGTCAACGCACCTCATTCGCAGCCACCACACACACGTCAGTGAAGGCTTGTCTGCTGCTATGATGTTGAACAGCTTTCAGCAGAACTTCCAGATCAAGACAGACTAGGAAGAAAGGCCTGGTGATCTACTTCTAAAATCAGCCTATGAAAACCCTGTGGATCACAATGGTTCAATCTAAGACAGATCACAGGGATGATACAGGGCGAAACAGGATTTCATTCTGTTGTGCATGGTGTCATCATGAGTCGGGGCCAACCTGATAACAACAACAACTTAGGAAGTGTTCCTACCTGCGCCTACCATTAAAACACAGTTAATATTTAAAATTGGTAGGTAAAGAGTTAAAGAGCAAATTTTTATAAAAAATTGTGCAGTCAAATTTGCTAGTAATCATTTACTCTGTTACAAATGAAAGATACCTTAATCCCAGTTTCTTTGTTTCAATATCAATTGTCAGACTTGGTGCTCCTCTATAGCAGTGACCATGTCTCATTCCTTTGTGAGTTCCCCGTACTGGCACGGTGCCCGAGTCATGTCCCATATGTGCTCAGCTAGTGTATAAAATCTCGTTGTAGATAGGAACTCCTCAAGCATCTGTGCCAACGCTTCTGTTCTTTTGAGTCAAGGCCTCCCAGGGCCATTCTCAGTCTGTAGCCCACTTAAAAATGTTTACTTTTGCCTTGTGCCCAGAAGGGCTGCAGAACTGACTTTGCACATTCATCTGTGAATGTGTTTGTGGGGAAGGCTTCAAAATCACCTGCTAAGGGTCACGAAGCTTGGCCAGGGATGGGAGGTTGTAGTTCTACGGAATAAAACTTCAAGGAGCTTTCATATTTAACACTTTGAGTGTGTGAGTTGTAGTGGTAGATGAGGATGACATCACAAATCGATGAGTTAAGAAGAAACTCAGGAGAAGACCTAAGCATGGAGCTTTTAGGGGTGTTGCCCTGTTCTGTCTCTTGTGCCTATAGAAAAATGCAAAAAATTCTAATATAGCACTATACTGTAGTTATGTGTTTATAAGCCTGTCATTCTTAGTAGTGTGTGAGGTTCACAAAGTCAATTAACATGCCTTATTTATCTTCATCCAGCATTTAGTGCCTTACTCCAGATCCTCAATAATTATTTATCAATAAGACAAATGAGTACAAACAAAATCTTCTTATTCTATATGTGTAATCATATGTAATTACATATATTTTATAATATACATATATATTTTTTGCTTTGATGCATAATAGAATAATGTTCAGTGTGACAGCCTAGTTGAATAATTAAAGATAAATTCAGGATTAACTGTCTAAGAGCTTTGAGAGTTTGTAGGGCTAATGGAGAGAAATGTGCCATGAAGGTTTCTATCTCACTGTTTTTAGTGATTCTTGGAATGTTTACTCTATCGACCTATATTTGCTCCCATATTTTGAAAAATAGAAGAAATCCAAGCATTATTCATTGAGAATGATGATTTTGTTATTCACAAAGGGAAAATGGAACTTAAAGCAGTTTATGCACCTTAATGTGAGAAGAATGCTTGAACCGTCTTACATATTCTTTTCATGGGAGCTAACACTATATGCCATCACCGAATCAGTTCTTACCCAACACACACACACACACACACACACACACACACACACACACACACATAGAACTCAAAATTTAGGGCAGAATAAGTAGAGGATCTGACTAGGATAAACCTGCTCCTTAACGGATTGCCCTTTCTGTTCTGAAATAAAAAGTTAACTTTGTTTTGAATATGTTTCTTTCATAACCTGAAGAAATGCACTGGAAGAAGAGAACTTGCCTTTTCTCATTTATCACGATCTTTGAGGAATTAGAGACTCCTGTCCTGAACTGCACTGAGTCTACAGTTCAGTCTCCTTGATGTTTATCCCTTTGTCCTGAGCAAATTTCTTATACATAATGTTAGCTTCGTTTTTCATTATCAAATACTTGTAAGTTGCTTATGTTACCTGTTTTAGTCATCTAATGCTGTTATAACAGAAATAGCACAAGTGGGTGGCTTTAACAAAGAGAAATTTATTTCCTCACAGTAAAGTAGGCTAAAAGTCCAAATTCAGGGCGTTGGCTCCGGGGGAAGGCTTTCTCTCTCTGTTGGCTCTGGGGGAATATCTTTGTCCTCAATCTTCCCCTGGTCGAGGTGCTTCTCAGACACAGGGACCCCGGGTCCAAAGGATGCGCTCTGCTCCTGGTGCTGCTTTCTTGGTGGTATGATGTCCCCGTCTCTGTGCTTGTTTCTATCTCTTATATCTCAAGAGATTGCCTCAAGACACAATCCAATCCTGTAGGTTGAGTCCTGCCTTACTAACACGACTGTCATCCATCCTTCCTTATTAACATCACAGAGGCAGGATTTACAACATATAGGAAAATCACACAGTACGAGGAATCATGGCCTAACCAAGTTGATACACACATTTTGGGAGGACATAATTCAATCCATGATATTACCCATGGTAGGGATAAGTGAAATGGAATGTGCATAATGTACACAGTTGGAATCAGAACGTATATTTTTTTTATGAAATCGTAAATTACTTCTGTATTTGCAATAAAATGTTAATATTTTATAAGTATGATGACTGCTAAGTTTTGAAATTTAACACGATGCCAGTTACCAGTCACTGTCAAGTCGATTCTGACTCATTGCAGCCCCATGTGTGTCAGAGTAGAACTGTGCTCCATCAGGTTTTCAATCGTTGATTTTTCAGAAGTAGATTACCTGGCCTTTCTTCCAAGGTGCCTCTAGGTGGACTCAAACTGCCAACATTTAGTTAACAGATGAGCACATAAACCATTTACATCACCCAAGGACTCTATTTAATATGATACGATATTTAATATGATAAAGCTTCCAGTAATTCCGGTCTTAACTGTCATTTAATAGTACATATAGCCCAAACTGGAAACCCTGGTGGCATAGTGGTTAAGTGCTATGGCTGCTAACCAAAGGGTCGGCAGTTCAAATCTGCCAAGTGCTCCTTGAAAACTCTATAAGGCAGTTCTACTCTGTCCTATAGGGCCGCTATGAGTCGGAATTGACTCGATGGCACTGGGTTTAGTTTTTTGTTTTTGGTTTATAGCCCAAACAGTAATTACATTGGAGCCCTGGTGGCACAGTGGTGAAAGAGCTCAGCTGCTAACCAAAAGATGAGCAGTTTAAATTATATTGCATAGAAGAGAGTACTGTGAGGATTTTGGTAATGAGAATTCAGTCGTCTGTAGTTCATGGCTTTCTCCCCACTTCTGCTGTGGAAGAGCTAATTCTCAAGCCTCGAGTCCATTTATGGTCCTTAATTATGTCAATGGTCGATGTCAATTTTCCAGTAAGAAAGAAACCAAACAGGAGCAATGAGGACTCTTCTGTATCCGCTTATTAGAAAGCTTTCAAGAGAGCTATTGAATGGTTTGTTGGGGAAGTTCTTAATGAATTTAGCCTTTAATTTAAGACATTTATTTTAGATAACTCATGCATCCATATTGTCAGCAAGGCATGGTGACATACAGTTAATACCTTCATTTTGACTTGCACTGGCTGGTAATGTCAGACAATGCTGTTAAATTCTCAATACCATCTAATCTATATTTTACTATGTGCAAATCTCCCATAGCATTTTCTTAATGCTGGGACATTAATACAAAAACTGACTCAAGAACTCATACCAGGCTCTGAACTAAAGCATGTCCTAACTGCTTGGTTTTCAAAACTAGATCTGTAGTAGAAATATATTGATACAGCACTGAATCTTAATGGAGGAAAAAGAAACTCTGGTCTATTAAGAAAACTTTTTAAGCTTTTCATGTTGTAGAATAATAATTTGTGGTAAAATTGAGAAAAGTAAAGCAACTCCTTTTGGTTGCAGGCTTGAGCCTGGAGGCTATTTCGAAGAGACAGGGGAAATGGTTGTGAGTAGGTCACTCTACCAGAAATTTTTTGTCTGGGATCCACACAGGAAGGCAAAAAGTTATTTTGGAAGACACTTGAAGAAAATGGTAGCTTCCCCATTAGCATGGCAGATAAGTGCATGTAAATGCTGCAAATAATAATTCTATTTTTAAAAGCACCATGTTTTCTGGCTTTCCTAAAAATAAGTGTTTTTGTTGTTGTTTTTCAGAAATACATTTCCAGAGTCCTTGAGAATTTTGAATGAAATTTTTGAGTTTTGACCAAAAGGCAGCCTCAAGACTACAAATTTTGTTTTTATGTTTAATGGTAGTGAATCAGATGAACGGAAATGGAATTACAATTAACTGCCACTTTTTTTTTTTACCAAAGTGGATGTGCCTCAATTTGTTTTGTGTAAAATGATATCAATATTTACCAAATATTCCTATTAGGTACTGAATCCAGACTTTCCTTGTGCAGAACATTATTAAAGCAACAAGCTGAATGGCAGGGTTTAAAAAGCAAAACCAAGAATAAAAATCAAATCCCCAAATAGGGTAATTAACCTGTACTAGTTTTTTTTTTTTTTTTTTTAGAAAGGTAGCATTTTGGGGACTTGATAAAGAATTGTGTGCCTGAGGCATTTCTCCTTTAGTTTGTTGAGCAGGGTGGTGTCCCATTGGAAAAAATCTCACCACGACATGCCGATGCCTCACAGAATAATCCCTACAGTGATCTGAGATGGTTCTGCATACTGTGGAGGGAGGCTCTGTTCAGGCCTGCTGCAGCTTCATGCAATGGGTTGTATTTTATTTCAGAAGACTTGTTTCTAAGTGAATAGTTACACTGGCACGAACTACTATAGCAATGTTGTTCAGTTGTATAGTATTTTTGACCAGGTGTCCTGTAAGTGTGGTCCTCAGTCCAGCAGCATCAACTTCACCAGGAAACTTGTTAGAAATGCAGATTCCCAGGCCCTACCCACTATCTACTGAATCAGAAACTCTGGGGATGGGCCCAGTAATCTGTGTCTGAAAAAAGGGTTGCTGATGGACACGAGAGTCTGAGGACCACTGTTTTAGAGTTTTTAAAGTGCTTTCATTTGGTATGAGGTAGTGCAGCAGTTCTTATCTTAGGGAAGTTGATTAGAAGTGCTCAAGCTCACTCAAATTTAAGTGATAGAATTTGTACTTGAATAATCTTTTTGCTCCAAGTCTTACCGTTTTTTCCGTTCTATGCTTGCCATCCCTCTTATCCCCTTGTCAAAATAACTCAGGCTTTGAGAATTGGGGATAGGGAAATGAACCCGGTATTAAGAGTACTTGGCTTAAAGGGGCAAGATTATTTTACTACCCTTTACTCTTGTTGTGAGTTCTGTCAGTTCACTCAGACTCATGGTGATCTTGCATACAACAGAACAAAGCGTTGCCCGGTTGTGTGCCATCTTCATGATCATTAAAAAAAATTCAATGCATTGTTGTGGCTATTATGTCAATCCATCTTATTGAGGATTTCCCTCATTTTTGCTGACCCTCTACATTACCAAACATTATGTCCTTTTCCAGCATTTGATCTTTCCTGATATGTCCCAAGTAAGCAAACTGAAGTCTTACCACCCTCGCCACCCAGGAATATTCTGATTGTATCTCTTCTAAGGCTGATTTGTTTTCTGAAGACCCATGTCATCTTTCTTTGTACAGCACGATCTCCCCCATCCTCATACACTGTTACAGGATTTAGAAAACGTGAGTTTTAGCGTAGCTGTGATTCTTGTTAACTTCAAGGAATCAGATTATGGTCCTGGTGATGCAAGACTGTGGATCACAGCACTCCACTGAGATGCCCCACTACAGTGGCCATGCATTTATTACCAAGTAGCTGCTGGGATGATAGGCTGTAAGGGACATGCATGGCTCTACCCTGATAGGTGTGCAGTGTGCACTCACTTCAGCTAGGGGAATAAAACACACGAGCTCAGGAATTGCGAACAATGAGGCAACTTAATTTACACCTAGAACTTTTCTTTGGAAGAACTGATCAAGAATTGCTTTCTGTACTGATGCTGCTTCAAAAATATTCCTAAGGAATTCTACTTAGAGATAAGTTCTTTTGACTCTTCTTTCCTTTTAACTAAAACACTAAGGAGAAAAGGTAATCAAGTTCCTCTCCTCGAAAACATCAGTTAGTGTAAAAATGCCTCCAAAATTCTACACCCGCTCATACACAGTTCCCTCAGTGTTTTGCCTCCATAATATATGTTTGAAATGTGAAATATCTGATTTTTGGAAAAGTATTTTGGAATGGTTTGGAATGGGGAAACCCTGGTGGCATAGTGGTTAACTGCTACAGCTGCTAACCAAAAGGTCGGCAGTTCAAATCCGCCAGGCTTTCCTTGGAAACTCTATGGGGCAGTTCTGCTCTGACCTATAGGGTCACTATGAGTTGGAATGGACTCGACAGCAACAGGTTTGTTTTGGCAACAAGATTTTGGAATGGAAGCGGTGGACAAATTTGACTAACTTTTCAAAGTAATTCATAAAATACTTCAAAATTGAATTTTAGTCAGCAGGTGGGTATTTTCCATCTTCAATTTTGTAGCTTCAAACATAATTTCACAACACATGCACAAAATATATATACAACAAATCTGGAAAAGATGATACTTTTTATTTGTTTTTCCTGGTCCCTGGGTGGCAAAAATGGTTTTCACTCAACTGCTAATGAAATGTGGGCAATTTGAACCCATCTAGCACCACTGTGAAAGAAAGGCTGGTGATCTGCTTCCATACAGGTTACAGCCAAAAATGCCCTCTGGAACTCAGTTCTGTCCGTAACACACGGAGTCGCCATGAGCTGAAGCTGACTTGACTGCAGTGAGTTCACTTTTTGCAAGGTTGTATTCAAAATGATAAAAAACAATTAGAACTTTTAATTCTTAAAGAGATTCCACCTACAAATTTTCATTTAATATTCAAATGTGTGATTTGATTTTTATTATAACCTCTTTGGTAGGTAAAGATACTGCAGTTTACAGCAATGAGCAATGAAGTGAATTCTCAAGCAAATTGGGCCCTAGGATCCTAAATCCCATTCACTTTTCAGCATACTGAACCTACCAGTGAGCTGTGTTTCTATGGACTCTAAATGATAGGAAAATTTAATAGCAAATGCATAGGAAATCTTTTATACCTATAATAAAAATTTTAAATTTGTTTTAAAATTCTGAAACCGTTTCAGTTTGAGAAACTGAAGTTACTTGTTCTATCTTGGTTTTGGAGTAGAGTAACTCTATTTTGTAGGATAACTCTGGTTAACATTCAAAATCCTTACTTGAAAACTGTGATCAAGGTAAATTGATTCTAATGTGGCTTTGCTTTAAAAAAAAATATCACAGCAAAGCAAATCATACTAGAAACTTCTTTCTTTAGGTAGGTAATGTGTTTCTAGAAATTCATCCATTTCTTCTAGGTTTTCAAATTTGTTAGAGTACAATTTTTCATAGTAATCTGATATGATTCTTTTAATTTCGGTTGGGTCTGCTGTGATATTGTCCATCTCGTTTCTTATTCAGGTTATTTGCTTCCTTTCCTGTTTTTCTTTTGTCAGTTTGGCCAATGGTTTATCGATTTTGTTAATTTTTTCAAAGAGCCAGCTTTTGGTCTTGTTAACTCTTTCAATTGTTTTCCTGTTCTCTTTCATTTTTTTTTTTTTTTTTTCTATTTCATTTAATTCTGCCCTATTTTCTTCTGGTGCCTGAAGGTTTCTTCTGTTGCTTTTTTTATATTTGTTCAAACTGTACGGATCATTCTTTGATTTTGGTAATTTCTTCTTTTTGGATGTGTGCATTTATTGATATAAATTGACCTCTGAGCACTGCTTTCACTGTGTCCCAAAGGTTCTGATAGGAAGTGTTTTCATTCTCATTGGATTCTATGAATTTCTTTATTTCATCTTTGATGTCTTCTATAACCTAGTCATTTCTGAGCAGAGTATTGTTCGGTTTTCAAGTGTTTGATTTCTTTTCCCTGCTTTTTCTGTTATTGATTTCCACTTTTATGGCCTTATGGCCAGAGAAGATGCGTTGTAATATTTCAATGTTTTGAATTCTGCTAAGGCTTGCTATATGACCTAATACATAGTCTATTCTAGAGAATGGTCCATGTGCATTGGAAAAGAAAGTATATTTGTCTGCTGTTGGGTGGAGTGTTCTGTATATGTCTATAAGGTCAAGTTGGTTGATTGTGGCATTTAGATCTTCCATGTCTTTAATGAGCTTCTTTCTGGATGTCCTGTCCTTCACTGAAAGTGGTGTGTTGAAGTCTCCTACTATTATTGTGGAGCTGTCTATCTCACTTTTCAATGCTGTTAGGGTTTGTTTTATGTATCTCCAAACCCTGTCATTGGGTGCATAAATAATTAATATGGTTATATCCTCCTGGTATATTGTCCCTTTAGTCATTATGTAGTGTCCTCCCTTATCCTTTCTGATGGATTTAACTTTAAAGCCTATTTTGGCAGAAATTAATATTGCCACTCCTGCTCTTTTTTGATTGTTGTTTGCTTGATATATATTTTTCCATCCTTTGAGCTTTAGTTTGTTTGCATCTCTAAGTCTAAGGTGTGTCTCTTGTAGGCAGCATATAGATGGATCGTGTTTTTTTAATCCATTCTGGCACTCTCCATCTCTTTATTGGTACATTTAATCCATTTACATTCAGCATGATTATGGATAAGTATGAGTTTAGTGCTGTCATTTTTGTCTTTTTTTGTGTGTTGTTGACAGTTTCTTTTTCCCACTTAATTTTTTGTGCTGAGTTGTTTATCTTTACATATTGGCTTTTCCTCTTACTCGTTGTTGTTGACTTTGTTTCTGCTGAGTCTATTTTTTTCTTGTATTTTATTTTAATGAGTAGGGTAGTTTGTCTCCTTTGTGGTTACCTTAATATTTACCCCTATTTTTCTATGTTTAAACTTAAATTTTATCTCTTTATATAGCTTTGTCTTCCTCTCCATATGAAAGACCTATGACTACATATCCTAGTCCCTCTTTATTGTTTTAATTTGGCCTTCTTTTACATAATAACATTGCTGTTTCCCTGTTTTGAGTGTTTTTTCTAATCTTGATTAATTTTTGTGATTTCCCTATCTGGGTTGACATCTGATTGCTCTGTGCAGTGTTCTAGTCTTGGGTTGGTATCTGATAATATTGATTTTTCTAACCAGATATAACTGCTTTTAGTATTTCTTGTAGTTTTGGTTTGGTTTTTATGAATTCCTTAAACTTCTGTTTATCTGGAAGTGTCCTAGTTTCACCTTCACATTTGAGAGACAGTTTTGCTGGATATATGATTCTTGGCTGGAAATTTTTTCCTTCAATGCTTTATATAAGTCATTCCATTGCCTTCTTGCCTGCATGATTTCTGCTGAGTAGTCCAAGCATATTCTTATTGGCCCCCCTTTGTAGGTGACTTTTCATTTATTCCTAGCTGCTCTAAAAATTCTCTCTTTATCTTTGGTTTTGGCAAGTTTGATTAAAATATGTCTTGGTAACTTTCTTTTAAGATCTACCTTATGTGGAGTTCCATGAGAGAAATTTCTTTCTTAATTTGTTTCCTTCTAGTTTCCTTCCTTCCTACCTATGTTCCTTCCTTTCTTCAACATTGTACAACTTAGCATCATGAATTATAGGGGGCGTTTGTGAGAAGTCAGAAATTTTAAGATTTGTTCCATCTTTAGTATTGTCTGACTTTCTGATTTTGCTTCTAACATAACTGACAAGGAAAAGAAATTCTACTGTTTGACCAGAGAGATGTGTTGGTATCTAAGACTGTAAACACTCCATAATGGTAGATGCTTCAGTTACTGAGTTTTAATGAAAAGTTTAGAAATTAATCAAAGGGACACACACCTGTCTTATGAAGAAACATTTAAAAGCCATATGAGATGATTGTGCATTTTATTGACAATAGTGGGTTCTTGATCTGATACCAGGATCGATTAGTGAAACAGTTTTAAAAATTATGTTCAGAGAAAAAATGTGTGCTATCAGTTGAATTAAACTGTTATTCATGTAAGTTGTGGCTTTTGGAGAATGCTGCTCCTGGCACACCCAACTAAAGAAAATGGGCTAGCAATATTAGAATTGACAACTTAGATATTGTCAGTGACCTATCTGGCAATATTTAGACACAAGATTTGGCCTGATTTCTCCTGTGTACCAGGAATATATTCAGGGTATTGCTAAAAGACCTCTAGGAGCCCTGGTTGTGCAGTGGTTAAGCACTTGGCTGCTAACTGAAAGTTTGGTAGTTTGAACCCGCTAGCTGCTCCATGGGAGAAAGATGTGACTATCTGCTTGCATACAGGCTACAGCCTTGGAAACCCTATGGGGTAGATCTACTCTGTCCTATATAGTCACAATGAGTCAGAATCAACTCAAGGGCAATGGGTTTGGTTTTTGGTTTGAAAAGACCTCTTCCTATAGCCCATGAAAGAACAACTTTCAGCAATATATCATGCTTATTTTACTTATTTCTTATGGTATTTAAACATAAGTAATTTATTACATGGAATATTATTTCATAAAAGGTTAGGTTGAGTCAGAACAGGAAGGGGCCATTTTTTTTTTTATTGGCCTGATCCTTTCAGGACTAAAATGTTTAAAAGAATTTCATTCTTTTTAGGGCCCTGACTGTTTTCAAGATGTTTTTGACTACCAAGTTGGCCAATAGGAGAACAGAGAGTATTGTGACACTTCAGTCATCAAGAATAGTAAAAGCTTGGCAATTTTAAGTTCTCAATGTGCATGCCTGATGTACATTATCTGTGAAATGAAATGAAACTATTGTGTTAGCATTTCTTTTCTTCCTGGGGGAAAAATGAACACAGGTCATTTGTGTTACTTTCTCAAAGGGAGTTGTGTCAGATGATATTTTCCCAAAATGGCCCATATAATATTTTTGGTCCTGCATGCTCTTCTAGAAACTTACCAGTTCCCACCAAGAGATGAGGTCTATTTCCCATCCTCTTGGAAGAAGGTGGGGTTTTGTGAGAGCTTCCATAAAATGGAATGCGGCAGAAATTGAAATGTGTGGCTTCTGAGGTGAGCTTTATTTGAGATGGTAAGGGCTTCCTCTTGGCTCTCTCTTGGGACTTCTGTCTCTGCAATGTACCACCAGTCTGTGAAGAAGCCAAACATCACAGCTTTAGCTGAGGTCCCAGCCAACAACCAACATCAAACAACCACCAGATATGTGAATGAAAAAATCTTCAGAGGATTTCTAGCCCCAAGCCTGCAAGCCACCCCATTCAGTGTTAAGTGGAATAAAGATGAGCTGACTGCGCTAGACACTGCCACATTGCAGATTGATGAGCCAAATGAATATTCGAGATGGATTGCTATGTAGCAATAGATAAATGAAAGAGTGCCTGCACTAAAAAAAAAAAAAAAAAAGTGTTTCACGTAATTACAATAAGAGGAAAGAAAGAATCTGGTGTACATATGCAACATACTTTCAAAGCTAGACCATGTAAATATTTACAATTCATCGGAAAATCATTTATTGGACAAGAGAAGGAAAAATTGCCATGTCTGAACGTCTTTTTTTTGCTCCATAGCAATGCCCAACAGTATCTTAAAGATCTTCATCTCCAAATGCCCTGATTCTCCCACTCCTTTTTGGATCAGTGAGTTACAAGTCCTTGTGGAAACCCTGGTGTCATAGTGGTTAAGTGCTATGGCTGCCAACCAAAAGGTCGGCAGTTCGAATCTGCCAGGCGCTCCTTGGAAACTCTATGGGGCAGTTCTACTCTGTCCTATAGGGTCGCTATGAGTCGGAATCTACTCGATGGCAGTGTGTTTGGTTTGGTTTGAGTTATAAGTCCTTGTTGGCACTATGAACAAGACAAGGGATGCTGGGATGCTCTTTTTGGAAGATCAGCACTAAAAATTCTGAGTGTAGATCTGAGGAGACACCTAGCTGAAACAAACTGGCTTTTTCAAATGCTACTGCATTATTTAAACCAATCAATTAAGCAATTTTACTAATTGGATTCCTATATTTGTTTTTCTTAATGTAAAAAGTTTATCAGTGGGTGAAGATCAGTCATAACCATGGAAAATGTGTGGTGATTGAGAGTTAATTTATCTAAAGCACTCAGAACAGTCCCTGGCACAGAATAAACATGATTTGTGTATGTATGTATGTATGCATACATGTATGATTGTGAATTTGTTATTGCTATTGTCAGTTCTGTCAGGCTGCATTGGGTAAGATGGCGTAAAATATTATTTAAATATTGAAAGAATGCTCAGTTGTGATTACTTACTATGGATCAGGGGAGAATTGAAAAAACAAAGTGGTTCGTCTCCTATTCAACGGGCAAGTAGTTACTATGCAAAATTTCAGACTCATCTAAAACCAATCTAGACAGATGGTTTTTCTAAAGTTGTGAGGCCTTGATTTACTTTTGCCGCTGGAGCCACTATGCACATTGAGCTAGGGATTCTGGAAGCACCATGCAGTCTTGATGCCCAAGACAGGACACACAGCAACCTTCTGACTTTGGACAACTCTGTTGCTTATTCAACCCCTGTGGTGCAGCAGCCCAAGATTCTGTGGCTCTCAAAAAAAAAAAAAAAAAAAATCAAAGAAGCTCTAAAAATGAATTTGCGTTAGTGACAATATCTGACCTGTTTCTTTCTCTCACTCCCTGGTATGGAGGGGAGATAGTTCCCTGGGGTTGCCAGAAAAGTTTTTTTTTTTTTTTTTGCCTCTTAAATAGTTATCACCTTTCTATGATAACTGTCAATGTTTTATCAGTAGCAGGATGATGGAAGTGCGTAGTAGCTTGGATTCAGCTTTTAAGCATATACTTAACGGTAAGTGTTCTGGTTCCACACACAAGAATCTGTGGCCCAATGTAGTCATTAAACTGCAGAGATTCTCTGTGGCTTCTGAACAGGACTCTAGCCTTGCCCTGCAACAATACTACTTCTTTTCTTTCCCAAGCATCATCAGTGTTATGGGTTGAAATGTGTCTTCCAAAAATATGTGTTATAAATCCTAACCCCTATACATATGGATGTAATCCCATATGAAAATTAGATTTTCTTTGTTATGTTAATGAGGCTACATCAGTGTAGAGTGTGTCAAAAACCAATCACTTTGAGATATTAAAAGAAGCAGCTTAGGCACTGAAGCAAGCAAACTGGGGAAGATTAATGCCATGTGGCGATTGGTAAGGAACCAAGGAATAAAAGCTGAAAAGAGATGAAGACCTCCCCTCAGATCTGATAGAGAGACAGCCTTTCCCCAGAGCCCGTTACCCCACTGCCATTGAGTAGATTCCAATTCATAGGGACCCTATAGGGCAGAGTAGAAACCCCATAGGGTTTTCAAGACTGTCATCTTTATGGAAGCAGATTGCCACATCTTGGAGCTACTGGTGGGTTTGAACCACCAACCTTTCAGTTAGTAGTCAAGCACTTAAACACTGTGCCATCAGGGCTTCTCCTGCCCTAGAGACAGTGACCTAAATTCAGACTTCTAGTCTCCTAAATTGTGAGAAAATAAATTTGTTTGTTATGTAAATACCACCCACTTATGGTATTTCTGTTACAGCAGCACTAAGAAACTAAGACAATCACCCTCTCTGCTCTTCCCATCACTGGTTTAGAGTGTAGAAATGTTGATTAGAAAATAATACCTTAAAATAAAATAACATATATATTTTTGGCCAAAGAGGGTTTAGTTAACCTGATTCGAAATTATTAGTACTGGGTTGTTTGACCTGGAAGTTTTGCTTTACCAAGTTCTACTCATTTACTCACTTAGAGTTTATTAATCTCCTGAGATGTGCCAGGCACTACAATATACACACAAATAAGAATACAATATATCTCTTGTCTACAGTGGGGGACTTTAAGAAAAATATCTGCTATTCTTTCTTCTCATCCTGCTCTTCTTTCATCTCTCCACCTCCCTGTGTTAGGTTAGTCTTTACGATGGAATAGTAAGTGCTGGGAAGGTGAATCAAGAAGGTTTTCAAATGATCCACTCACTTCCTCTCTAACTACCATTAAGAACTGCTATTAGAAGTTCAGTATAGAGGACACAGGGACATATAGTAAATAATTACAACTTTCAAGTAAGATACTACTGCTACTAACATAAAAAAGAAAGTTGCTACAGAGTTGATCTTGTCTCTTGGCTACCACGTATGTGTCAGAGTAGAACTGTGCTTCAGAGGGTTTTCCATAGTAGATTTTTCAGAAGTAGATTGCCAGGCCTTTCTTTCAAGGCTCTTCTGGGTGGACTAGAATGGCTAACCTTTCAATTAGTAGTTGAGTAAGTTAACCATTTACATCACCCAAACTCTTCAAAAAATCAAACTCATTGCCATCGAGTTGATGCTGACTCATAGCGACCCTAAAGGACAGAGTAGAACTGCCCCCATAGGGTTTCCAAGGAGTGGCTGGTGGATTTGAACTGCTGACCTTTTGGTTATCAGCCAAGCTCTTAACCACTGTACCACCAGGGCTCCACCAAGTGACTCCAAAAAATGTTACTAAATACATTAAAATATTTGGCTAACATTGTTGAAATGGACAGGTAAGGTAAGGGTGTGGATTTTCTACTAGATTTCTTCGGTTGACAATATGTTTTCAGGAAAGCCAGTGTGAAAGAGAATTGAAAAAAGAAAAATGTTTTCAGTTACTTTTCAAGTAAATTGTTAGTGGGCCTATGAGTTGATGCTTGTCAGATACTTGGCATGGGTCAGTTTAATGATTAAAATGAGTGGCGAAGTATTGATAATGATAGACATTCTAATCATGGGCTGGCATAGAGTTTGAGGAGAATAATATCATGTAGATTTACAATAGTGTTGTTGTTGTTAGGTGCCGTCGAGTCGGTTCCAACTCATAGCGACCCTATGCACAACAGAAGGAAACACTGCCCAGTCCTGCATCATCCTTACAATCGTTGTTATGCTTGAGCTCATTGTTGCAGCCACTGTGTCGATCCACCTCATTGAGTGTCTTCCTCTTTTCCACTGACCCTGTACTCTGCCAAGCATGATGTCCTTCTGCAGGGACTGATCCCCCTGACAACAGGTCCAAAGTATGTAAGACGCAGTCTCGCCATCCTTGCCTCTAAGGAGCATTCTGACCACACTTCTTCCAAGACAGATTTGTTTGTTCTTTTGGCAGTCCATGGTATATTCAATATTCCTCACCAACACCACAATTCAAAGGCGTCAACTCTTCTCCAGTCTTCCTTATTCATTGTCCAGCTTTCACATGCATATGATGTGATTGAAAATACCATGGCTTGGGTCAGGGGCACCTTAGTGTTCAGGGTGACATCTTTGTTCTTCAACACTTTAAAGAGGTCCTTTGCAGCAGCTTTGCCCAATGCAATGCGTCTTTTGATTTCAAAGGGCCTCTCAAGAAGACAAAGTAAAGTATTATAATGACATGTGTGAAGAGCTGGAGATGGAAAACCAAAAGGGAAAAACAAGCTTGGCGTTTCTCAAGCTGAAAGAACTAAAGAAAAAATTCAAGCCTCGAGTTGCAATAGTGAAGGATTCCATGGGGAAAATATTAAATGATTCAGGAAGCATCAAAAGAAGATGGAAGGAATACACAGAGTCATTATACCAAAAAGAATTAGTCAATATTCAACCATTTCAAGAGGTGGCATATGATCAGGAACTGATGGTACTGAAGGAAGAAGTCCAAGCTGCTCTGAAGGCATTGGCAAAAAACAAGACTCCAGGAATTGATGGACTATCAATTGAGATATTTCAACAAACAGATGCAGCACTGGAGGTGCTCACTCGTCTATACCAAGAAATATGGAAGACAGCTTCCTGGCCAACTGACTGGAAGAGACCCATATTTATGCCTATTCCCAAGAATGGTGATCCAACCGAATGTGGAAATTATAGAACAATATTATTAATATCACACACAAGCAAAATTTTGCTGAAGATCATTCAAAAACTGCTGCAGCAGTATATCGACAGGGAACTGCCAGAAATTCAGGCCAGTTTCAGAAGAGGATGTGGAACCAGGGATGTCATTGCTGATGTCAGATGGATCCTGGCTGAAAGCAGAGAATACCAGAAGGATGTTTACCTGTGTTGTATTGCCTATGCAAAGGCATTCGACTGTGTGGATCATAACAAACTATGGATAACACTGAGAAGAAAGGGAATTCCAGAACACTTAATTGTGCTCATGAGAAACCTTTACTTAGATCAAGAGGCAGTTGTTTGGACAGAACAAGGGGATACTGATTGGTTTAAAGTCAGGAAAGGTGTGCATCAGGGTTGTATTCTTTCACCATACCTACTTAATCTGTATGCTGAACAAATAATCCGAGAAGCTGGACTATATGAAGAAGAACGGGGCATCAGGATTGGAGGAAGGCTCATTAACAACCTGAGTTATGCAGATAACACAACCTTGCTTGCTGAAAGTGAAGAGGACTTGAAGCACTTACTAATGAAGATCAAAGACCACAGCCTTCAGTATGGATTACACCTCCACATAAAGAAAACAAAAATCCTCACAACTGTAACACCATGATAAACGGAGAAAAGATTGAAGTTGTCAAGGATTTCATTTTACTTGGATCCACCATCAACAGCCATGGAAGCAGCACTCATTTACAATAACAGAAATTTAAAAATACAGTCATTATTTGCGTAACACCATACATACAGATTTTATTGTAATCAGAAAAACAAGCCTTGTTTTTCTTTTTTGTTAAAAAGAAATCTATATAGATGTAGCCTGGAGAGGATGAAAGTGTCGGTTTTTACATTGAAGGATTTGTGTTTTATGAGCCTTGATATGTTAATGCTTCCTTTGGGGCTCTTCTGCATGAACATGTTGCACAGGTGGCCCGCTGAATTTATAGATGCAATAATTGAACAGGAGAAAGAAGAGACCAGAGCATTCGTGGCACATGGGATGCAGCTGGCTTGGCCACTTAACAGCAGACATAAGTTTTATGGGACAGAGCCACTCACTGAAACACAGAAGACACTATTTTTCCTTGGGACTCCAACCTGCTGCTTTTTTCACCCTTCCCCTCCTCCAGCACAGAGCAGGGCAGGCTTTGTCAAATGCTGACAAACTTTGAGCAAATTAATTTATTATAATTTACAATGTCCTGGAGCTCCTTGAAACGAACATCTGTTAAACACAACTTCACTGCGTTAACAGTATAAAATTCTGGTGAGTTAAACATGTGAAGGGTTTTGGAAACTTGAAAAAAAAATTAAGTGCTCATGTCTGAAGAAAATTTGAAAAAGCCAGAGAACTAGCATTTGCAAATTAAAATGGTTATTTTATTACCTAAATCGTAAACACTGCTGATGTACTCACTGTATTTGTTGGGCATGTACTTCGACCAGAACTTCTTCAAGATCACTGGAATATCTGTTACCAAGAATTGTTGAGAGTAACTAGGACCAATACTTTTACACACACACACACACACACATTGTCTAAAACCCAAAAGACACAATGTTAGGTATTGGCAACAGTTTAGATTCAAGGGATTCCCTGCCAGTGTAATCTAAGTGCCATTCCCAAAACGGAGGCCCTATACACCACTAATGCAAGCAAGGGGTATAGTGCCAGAAAGAAACCAGAAGAGAGGTGAAAAGAATGACAGAAACAGGAAAAGCTGGAGAGAGACTGAGATATGAAACAAGTGTAAATGGGAGATAGGGAGGTATGGATTGAATTGTGCCTCCTGCCCCAAAAGATATGTTGAAGTCCTAATCCCTGGTACCTGTGAATGTTACCTTGCCTGGGGAAATAGTATCTTTCTTTGAGGATATGATCAATTAAGCATACTGGAGTAGGGTGGGTCCTAATCCTAAACCCTTCTGAGTGGTGTTTTATAAAGGAAGACCAAGCATGGAGGGAGTGACACACGGGTAAGACACCATGTTAGGGTCTGCCTATAAGCCAAGGAACTCCAAGTAATGCCTGGGGCTATGGGAAGCTGAAGGAGACTAGGAAGAATCTTCCCCTAGAGCATATGGAGAGAGCATAGCTCTGCCATTGCCCTGAATTCAGACTTCTAGCTTCCAAAACACTAAGAGAATAAATTTCTCTTCTTTAAAGGCAACTACTTTGTGGTATTTTACTATGGCAGTCCCAGGAGAGTCAGACAGGGAATGACAAATAGAATAGCATCAAACATAATAAGCTTTTCTAACTTTTGCATATTATTTGTAAGCAGGATAATTAATTTATTTTTTGATTTTTCTCTATTATTTTTTCCCCACTTTCAAACTTGGAGCCAGAAGCTGTTGCCCTAAAGGGAAGTGTGCTTAGAGGGTAAAAAGCAGAAGGTATTCGTAAACAAACCATCCTGTGTTTCTGAACTTTGTTTTCTAGAAGCTTGAGCTTTGTGAGGAGAAACAAGTAGGAAGAAGGGCATGGAAATAAGTTCCTTGAAGCTTAGGAAGCCCTGGAAATCATGTGATCTCCCACTGGGAGGTGGAAAGTCTTCAGAGGTAAACAAAGGACCAAAAGGTGGGACCTGGAGGCTTGCCTCTGGTTCCCAGCCTCAGCTGAGATTCCGTTGTGTTCTACATAATACAAGGGCAGCAGGGTTGCCAGAGACCAAGGTGAGCCTGGATAAGGGACATCTAGGTACCAGCTTGCACACAGGAGTCTTCCTAATATACTGGCGCTGCACAGGATCATCTGGACCTTTGCAATATCCACATGAAGTAAAGAAATTTCCCCAGTAGTGTTGCTGTTACTGTTGGTTGCCTTCGAGTCAGTTCCAACTCATGATGACCACATGTGTGCAGAGTAGAACTGCTTCATAGGGCTTTCAAGGCTGTGACCTTTCAGAATCAGACCACCAGACCAGTCTTTTGAGGGACGGCATGGTGAGTTCGAACTGCCAAACTTTCTACTAGTAGTTGAGCACTTAATTGATGATGATTATGCCACCCAGGGTATCATGGATTGAATTGTGTCCCCCCAAAACATATGTCAACTTAGCTAGGCCATGATTCCCAGTATTGTTCATCATTTTGTCATCTGATGTGATTTTCCTATGTGTTGTAAATTCTGCATCTGTGATGTTAATGAGGAAGGGCTTAATCTATAAGATCAGGTTGTGACTTGTCAATCTCTTTTGAAGTATAAAAGAGGAAGCAAGCAAAGAGATAGTGGGACCTCATGCCCCCAAGAAAGCAGAGCCAGGAGCAGAGCATGTCCTTTGGACCTGGGGTTCCTGTGTGGAGAATCCCCTAGACCTAGGAAGATTGATGACAAGGACCTTCCTCCTGAGCTGACAGATAGAGAAAGCCTTCCTGTGGAGCTGGCACCCTGAATTCAGACTTCTGGCCTCCTAAGCTGTGAGAGAACATAGTCTCTTTGTTAAAGCCATCCACTTTTGGTATTTTTGTTATAGCAGCACTGTATAGCTAAGACACAGGAGAGGGAAAATCCCCTGCCTTCCAATGGGATTAGGGGGTCAGATTACATTCCTTTCTGCCTTTTGTTTCCTGGACTTGGAGTTTCTTTTTTTCAATAACTCTCAAGTCTATCTTACTCACTTCTGTTGTCTCACTTTAGCAAAAAAAAAAAAAAGTTCACAGATATTTTTATGTATGTACGACTCGATGGCACTGGGTTTCTTTGGATGCAGGTATGTATGTATTCAGTTATTTTTACTCCCACCTTTTCCCACAAAGGATTTTAGACGATGTAGTGATTTGTTTGGGATAATATATCAATGATAATTCCCCTTCCGCACTGAAAAATAAACAACTAAAAAGTACTGTGAACCAAATGATTTGAGGTAAGAGATAAATTTAATTTTACCTATTATTTAAAGCAAAAGCCTTATTAAATAAACTGAGAATATACAAAGCACTCAGCGTTGGGTATTTGACATTTCCATGAGGCAGCATAAGATAATTATTAATAAACTTGGAGTCAGACATATAACCTGAGATTCAATCCCAATTTTTCCTAATGCTAGCAGTGCAGTATTGAGCAAGTTACTCAACTTATTTTTTCATCTGTAAAATAGAGCTTTTGTGGGAATTGCCCATAAATGTGGGTAAAGTGCTTAGTACTATCGATGTTTAATATTTAATAAAAGCTAGCTAGTTTGCTTGCTACTAAAGAGTCCTGCTTTCAAGAACTAAGAATGTACAATACTGATAAGGCATTGATAATTGATAAATTCACAGCAAGTCATAATTATTGGTTCATTTAAGTTAGGCTTCTAAGGATTTCTAACAGAAAACTGTTTAGTATACCCAGGAAAATAAATCTATACTTTCTGAGGGATGTTTTATGATTCAAATTATTTACTAGTTCAGATTAATGTTTCTGTAAACCTATATTGGAAAATGAGATGTTTTCATTCAAAGACAACCCATCAGAGAAAACACATCAGCATAATGTGTTTCAGCTTGATTTTTTCCAGAAGTGATAATGGATTGCACTAAACAATTAACATATTTTTTCTAGTTTTTCCTGTTAGTTTTGTGTATTTGCGTGTGCGTGTGTGCTCACGCATGTGCAAACATCCATATTCATGTGCCTGAAACAATCTGAAGTTATTTAACCTTAGCAATTTAATGGATATTGATGTAATTATAATTTATATTATAATTAAAGAGCTAACCAGCTAACCAATTCAGATAAAATAAATGACAGGAATAAATATTTTTAGATCATTGTCATTCAATAAGTAGTATAACTAATAGTATATACTGCTGGAAATAATTTTTCTCAACGGAGCGTTCTATAAGAGATTCTGCTTACTTGTTCTGTAGGTTTTCAATGTAACTTCCACTTCATTCAGATGTTTATTAGAATGAGATAATTTTACCTGAGAATTTATTATAGCCATAAAAAGATTAGCTAAGAGTAACTGAGCCCATACAATTGAGTGAGCAATATATACTCTTTATTAACAGTTAATTTACAGTTAACAATATGGCCATATAGTCTACAAAATAACAATAACGCAGAGGGTGGTTAAGATTGTCCTTCCTTACTAGAAACAGGTGGAACCCTTAGCCAGATGTGACTGGCAAAATTGCCTCTTTGTTGGCGGCTCTGCATTGAAATATTTGTTTCCTTATTTAAGACTTCAACGCCAAAGGCATAGAGTCCTCAGTTTCTCCTCCTGCAATGGTTCAAAGTTCTGTCTTTAGGGCTCTCTCTTATTTTCCTGTTATCTTCCAGATCCGGGCAAACGAGGGACCAGAAGAAGACTTGCTCTCAGGACACATGCACTCTGTGAAGCATCTTTCCTTTGTCCCTGGACATAATGAGTCTCTGCCCAGTTTTGTTGTCTGGCTTCTGGAGTTCCATGGTAGCAGTGGAAGGAAGTCAGCATATTCTAGGTCAGGTTATTAATGAAAAACATTTTTAGTTTTAACACATTATTCTATTAATGGTACTATCTGATTGCAAAGAATAATTCATTGATTGGCCTTGCTTAAAAAGAGAGAATTTAGCTATTGAGCAGAGTCAAATAATAGGCTTTTCTAACTTCTAGGAATTTATCCCTAAGCAGTTTAGAAAGTATGCACAGATTTGACTAGAAGAATAGTCGTTTTAGTGCCACATGTATTAATAGTAAAAAATGGAAAAAAAACTAGGTATTCAGGAATTCAAGGTTGTTTAAATAAATTATAGCAAGCATAATGGAATACTCTGAAATATTTTAAAATGATGTAGTATTATTGATATGGGAATGTGTTTGTGATATAGTTTTAATTAAAAAAACATAGAATAGTATTATAGTATAATTTCTATACTAAAATGTTAATAAAGCATCTTTATTAGTGGCAAGATTATGAGTAATTTTAAAGTTCCTCTATTTGTTTTCTTGTATTTTCTAATTATCTTCAATGGACGTGTATAATATGATATATAAGAATGTTATTTACATCCTGAAATCTAATCAAATATTTGGTTAATAGAAAGTTATGACATAAACTACATATTGATTACTTTCTTTTTTTATTTAACTACAGTGGTGGCACAGTGGTTAAGAGCTCAAGCTGCTAACCAAAAGATTGGCAGTTTGAATCCCCCAGCCAGCTGCTTCTTGGAAGCCCTCTGGGGCAGTTCTACTCTGTCCTATAGGGTCCCTATGAATCGGAATCAACTCTACGTCAATTAGTTGGGTTGGTTGGCATAGATATCTTTGAATTTTTGTACATATTTATCAACCTCATTCTTTTTAATATACTGTTTCAATATACTGCTTAAATGTACAACAGTTTAACCAATCCTATATTGATGGAGAATTTGGTTGTTTTAAGGCAATGATAAAACTATTTGTATATATACCTTTGCATGCTTGTAGGAGTATTTCATAAGAAAAAAAACTTTAGTAATGGAATTGCTAGACTGGAGAGAATATTAACATAGTAATATTTTAAAATATTATAGCCACTTGTCAAATATTCCTTTAAATTTATCAATTTATAGTCATATCATCAGCGTGTGATTGCTGCTATTTCTCCCAGGCCCTCAGAAACACTGATTAGAATCTATAACTGTGCTGCTCAAAATGGAGCCCCTAGCAATGCGTGGCTGTATAAATTAAAATTAATTGAAATGAAATAAAATTTAAAATTTAGCTCCTCAGTCTCACGAGTTATATTTCAGATGGTCAGTAAATAAACACATACCGCTAGTAACCATCATAGCAGATAGCACGTATGAAACTTTCCGTCATCTTAGAAATTTCTACTGCTCACAGCCGTTACAGTTTTAATCCTTCTTAATTTGGAAAATGAGATATATATTGTCTTAATTTTAATATTTCTAACTTTTTAAACTGAGCATCTTTTTTATATATTTCTTCTGCAAATTGTGTTTTCTTGAATTTGCTCATTTCTCTATGTATTGTTCTTATTCATTTTACAGATATTAACTCTTTATAAATATGCTGTGCAATTTTCCCTGTCATTTATAATTTATCTTTCAACCATATTTATAGTGTTTTTTGCAACACAGAGCTTTTTAATATTTATATGGCGAAGTATATGGAACTTTTCTTTGTGGTCTGATCTTAATTTCAACCTAAAGAAACAATGAAAATTTTTTGTGTGATGTGAAATAAGATTTGATCTTGTTTCCACATGTAGCCAGTTTTTCCAACACAATTTATTGAATAATCTATCCTTTCCCTAATGTTTTGAAATGCCAGTATAATCATTCCCTAAATTTCTCTCTAGTTGTAGTTTTGAATTCCACTGTGTCTCATTGGGAAACCCTGGTGGCGTAGCGGTTAAGAGCTATGGCTGCTAACCAAAAGGTCGGTCAGCAGTTTGAATTCACCACGTGCACCTTGGAAACCCTATGTGGCAGTTCTACTCTGTCCTATAGGGTCGCTAGGAGTTGGAATCGACTTGATGGCAACAGGTTTGGTTTGGTTTGTGTCTCACTGATCCATCTGTCTATTCTTGTTCATTTCATATCAACTTTCCTACTGTAGTTTTATATTTTGCTAGCTAATTGAACAACTCTCCAAATATCATTATTCATTTTTTTCAAAAATGGCAATTATTATTATGTATTTATTCATTCAGGTAAACCATAACTGTCAGATTCTATCACTTCCGCCAGAAGCTGTATGTTATTTGAACTGTATTAAATATGTTGGTAAATGTAGAAGAATTAAATCTGAGCAATTTGAGGTTTCTCACTGAAGAATATTGATTGATTGATTTTTTATTTTACTTAAAGGAAGCATATTATGTCTAGTGCTGTTAGATTTCATATTGCAGTTTGAGCTCTTTTTTTTTTTTTGTCTATCAAGATAATCTTTAATCTTGTTTTAGCCATCCAGTAAGCACCTAATCTGCTTAGCTTTGTGCCATTCAAAAATTTTGATGATGATGCCTTTACATGTTCAGCAAAAGAGTTATTAAAAATGTTAATAGGACAGAGCCAAGCAGAGACGACCATATTAATATACTAAATTTAATGCTATAGGCTTGTAATTTATTTAAGAAATCTTTAATTTTATATAATATAGGAACCATCACTTTAACATATAAGCCACAATTTGAATTTTTTTAAATTATTTAAAATCACTCAGGAAGCTTTGAAGATCTTTATTGCCTTGATATGATCATTTTATATACTAATGATCTTTATACCATTTATATATCAAAGGATTGATTATTGAGATCGTTAGTTGACCATCAACAAAAGCTGACCAATAATCATCTTTTACATCATAAATAATAGCATGAAATGTTACTCCCACCTCCACAAATGCAATCCATATTTCTCTGCTCTCTTTTTAAAATCTCTCCCTTGCTCAAAGGCTCAAATCAAACTTTCTCTGTGTCTGCTTCTTCTTGCCCAGTTTGTCCAATATTTGGCACAGTTGCTGAGACAATTGAAAGTCAGCTCTGACTGTTAGGGATCCTTCAGTCTCTCCCCAGGGAAAGCTAAGGAACCACAATGAGGCCCTCAACCCTGAATCTGCTGTTCACTGGATGAGTCCTAAAGTGCACCAGTTTGTCTTCCCCCAAGCACCTCCATGGGGATCCCACGATTTACTTTTTTGTCACCCAGGCCCCACTCAAAATGAAATCTTTTCCTGAATTTCTATGCTGATTTGAGCCTTGTTCCCACTAACCCTTTATTCCTGAGAAGTTGAATCCTGTATTTAACCCCCAGGCAGTCTGGTATAGCCATTGCCTCGTTCTGTCTTCTACATCTACCCCAGGACCAAGATGGTACCTACCACTTGCCTACACACCAGTATTACCACTTTCCAGGTACATGTCATTATGTCCCCACCCTATAAAATGTAGTCTGTGTATGGTCAGCTTGAGTGCAACCACCGTTCACAATCCTCCTGTACCATTAGTTTGGATTGTTGATAATTTTGTTTAGGTTTAAATCTAAAGCCGTTTATTTTAATTTTTAAAGGCTTAGGATGATCCCAGTTCCAAATATTTCCTTCTTCCCACCAGTCCATTGTTCGGGTAGCTTCATGCATCCTAGCTGAGGCCACGAGGATCATAAAATTACATCTACCTTGACAATTCTAGAGTAATTATTAAATTTTGGTTTCATGTATATATCTTTTTCATGCTGTTTATAATACAACTCAAAACTTCTAAAGGACAAGAATTATACCGTTGCTACTCTCATTGTTGTGGTAACCCTATTATAGGGAAAAGATACACGTACATGATTTGATAAAGCCTAGTATTCTTATGGAGTCCCTAGGTGGTACAGTTAACATGTTCGGGTGCTAACTGAAAGATCAGAGGTTCAAGTTCACCCAGAGGTGCCTCAGAGGAAAGACCTGGTCATCTACTTCTGAAAAACCGCCATTGTAAATCCTTTGGAACACAGTTCTACTCTGACACGCGTGGGGTTACTCTGAACCAGAATTGACTGGAACAGTAACTAGTAGCATCCTTATAGGGTCAGAAAGTGAAGTATTTGAAACAAAACCTGTCATTGTATGCTGACCACTCTGGTTACACTATTTGTAACATAGTTCCTTGCATGCAGTGTTAAAAAATGTTAATTGATTAACATATATGAATGGTGTATGTATGTATGTATCTCATATACCATTCATACATATTAATATCATAAATATTTAACAGCATTTTTCTGAGTGTGAAAAACCATACCTATTATTCTCAAGGAATATTTGAGTGCATAGCTCTGTTGAAATTTTTTTGACAATTCTTGATGTTGTTGTGGGGCCTCGAGTCAATTCATATATTGTGTCAGGGAGACCCTTCCCACTCCATGCATAGAACAGTCTTTTCAATACAGTTCCTGAAGGGGTCACTCACGCACAGGACAAATAATACTCCTGGTGGCTTGGACTCTTGATTTGAACAGTAAAATATCTTTGAGCCATGGTAGCAACAATTTGTGTCACTTCTGAGAGATATTGAATTCTCTGTTCTGAAATAAAGGTGGTCTTCCTAATGAGTCTGTTCAAACTTGGAACCTAAAGGATATTCTTCTTGTCAATTCTTAAAAGTTTTTATTTCCTTGACATTTTCCTAGTAGCTCATTTTAAGAAGAGGAGTGACACCTAGAGCATATAAGCATTAGAGAGAGATTAGATTTCCAAAGGGCTTTGAAGAAATGAGGGGCAAGTCTTTTTAGATTTGTTCCCTTCTATTTTTCATGGAGAAAGAATTTTTTAAAGAACAGGGGTAAGAAGTGTTGTCATTGCAAAGGCATATATTCTTCCAAACTTTAATTTACTTGTATTTTTAGATTCCAGAATATTGCTCAAGAAAGTATTCTCTTGCTTCATGGTTTATTACTGATTTCACGCTAGGCAAGACTATATGAAAACAAGCAGCTCTTGGCAATTAGATATAGCTATGATAAAATCTTTTAATAATACTGAGGTTTTTTACCCATTAAAAAAAATGGGATCGATTAATTATATTCAAAATAAGCTCCCTCAGGAATCTTGTCACTTGTATGATCCTGCCTCTATTTACTTTATTGTTTTGTTTTCCAAATGTATATGCTATAAGTCCTAGTACAATGAGTGTACAATAAAGTTAAGGAGAAAGCCCAGTTTTTCCACATCTTCTCAGAGTAGGTTTCTTAATTTCTAAACTGGAACTGGTGTGACATCTTAGTTTTATGGAGAAAAGTATGGCTACATTTCTAGGTCTTTTATGTTTGACACTTGCATTTTTTTGAACAAGTAATACTCATTGATCACTAGAAAGTTTCTCTATGCTTTGTTAATTTGATGGACCAGGCAATTTATTAGGTGTTTCCTGTTTTTAACTACAGCCTGATTCTGAAGGAAACGAGCAGTGTCTGTGGCCCAGCAGATGAGTCTGTGTCTGATGAGAGCCATGTGGGCCAAACTCTCATTTTTCATAAGTGCTGTCATTTTACAGATGTATGACCTTTTTCTTCTTTCTTCAGAGGCGGAGGGGTTAGGGGAAAAAGATAATGCACAGGGTTCATTTGAGAGACTCTTGTAGGCAGATACACAAATCATGTCATGTAAAGCAGAACAGGCTAAGGAAGCCTCACATCTCTTTTTCCGAAGACAATAACAGATAGGACAGAGGAAGATGGAGTCAAAGATGATTAGGAAAACAGGGATGGTTAATGGATAACAGCAACGTGGCGCCAAGCTGTTCATTCCATGTCATAAAGATATGAAGCCACACAAACAGAGGCCAGGTAAAAGGTCTCTGAATGGATACCCAATCAATGCAGATGCAGATTTGTGCCTTGAGGCAATATGATGGAGGATAATATGAAGCACGAGAAGTTACTCATAGCAAATTAAGCTATTCCTTCTTACAATTTGCAGCACACCCAGGACTGGCTGCAAGGACCTCTGACCTGGGTAGTCACACAGGGCCCTGCGCTTGGCTTAAGGCCCTGCTCCTGCCCTGCATTTTCATTTAGCACTGGACTCCACAAATTATGTAGCCAGTCCTAAGCAGACCTCATAAATTTTAGAGCTGGTGCTTTTAGTACATGGCACTTTTATTTTAAATTCTGAAACCATAAGTTCACATGTTACTTGAAACTGAGAGTGGTTCAAATGGTAATCACGGTGGTCAGCAAGGAGAGATCTCTTCTGCTCTTTTTATACCCAACAGCTGAGCCACCTTTACTTGCTCTAAGCCCAGGGGGACTATTGAAGCAAGGCCAAATTTGATTAAATGTTGAGATCAGCTCTGGAAGACTTTCAAATCATAACTCATGTTTAAGATAGGATAAAGAAAGAAATGCATTCTTACATTGTTTTCCTAAGTAGGACTAGGAAAACAATATGTTTCGTAGAGCTAAAACCTAAGTGCTATGCTCTCTAAATTTGACTAAACTAACATAAACATGCATGCCACACACACACATACACATAGATAATCTAGGAATAATTTTAGTGATAAAAATTATGCATTATTTCAAAAACAATCATTTTATTCTACAATATGTAAACAAAAACTGAAACAAACGTAAAACTTTTATACATGTAAAGAGATACAGCTTCATACCATCTCCTTGTGAAAATACATCTCCACTATATCAAGTCTTCATTTGAAATCAACCCAAACCAACCACCCAGTTGCCATCTAGTCAGTTCCCACTCATGGTGACTCAGTGTGTTGCAGTGTAGAACTGTGCTCCATGGGTTTTTAAAAGTTTGACCTTTTGGAAGCAGGTCGCCAGGCCTTTCTTCCAAAGAACACTGGGTAGATTTGAATGACCAACGTTTTGGTTAACAGCTGTATGCCTAACCCATTGTGTCACCCAAGGACTCCTCATTTGGCCTAAGTTTTCTAGGTTATCTATTATTACTAACATTAACAACTGCTCATTAAGAAACCTGTTAATTATTTTTTACTTTACTCTTCTGAAATTATTTTCTAATATGGAGCTAGTTTCTTTTTTGTAAATATTAAAACTAGGCCTAACAGTGAGCCTTGTTGCTGTATTATTAAGTCAGTTTCTCATTATTTCGGGGAACTTTTTGTTCAATTCATCTACTTTACTTTGTCCTGTGATAAAATCTCATGAGATGTAAGTGTAACTAATAAAAGCCCAGTGAATGATCTCATCTGAGGTTTATTTGACTTTATTATTAAAGGGAATTTTCTAATCTGAGTTTCCCAGTAGCAGCCTCCACTTCACATACATTATAAACTGCACAGGAGCCTGCCCTCATCCTACTGTCTCGGATGCAGGAGTGAATGTTTATTTTGAGGGGAACTACAAAGGGAGAATCTCTTTTACTCTAGTTGATCTTTTTCAAAAAGAAGATAACGTGCTATCCAGCTACACAGATTGTATCTAACCATGAATGTTAAGAGTGACTCTGATACCAATTAAATCAACTTGGTACATTCATTTTAAAGAATACCCAATCAATCTAATTGCTTTCCCCCAGAGTCCAAGCTGACCATTAGTGACAGTTGCCAAGCAATTTCTATTTTACAAATCAATTCCATACTTAAGTTGCAGGTATATGTTGAAAACATTTAATCTATGGCAGAGTTTTTTTTAGGAAGACCCTTCCCCCTACCCAAACTGTTAATTATTGCACAGTCAAGGCTGCAATTAAAGGCTGGAGAGATTTGTCCAGCAAGATAACAGAGGCAGGAAAACAAGGGGCATAATCTAAGGGGCAGTTACATCACACTTGATAGCTCTCTCATAGGTGCTATTGTGTTTGTTCCTTAGCAGAAGGTCCTAGTCAATAGATAGGTTTAAAAAAAAAAAAAAAGAGCAATTGAGATGTGCATCTGCCTTATTATTGAAAAAGAATACATCTCTATGAAAGGCCAAACAGATTTTCTTCTATCCAAATGCCTCAAGCTTAACTCTTTCTCTTTAATTTTCTTAGGAAAATGCCATTGGTGGGAATTATCCAATCATTTATCTACCTTAAGATAAAGGACTGAAAACTCACTTAAGATAGACATTGTGATTCTTTTTAAACAAACAAAATTTCTTCATATGACTTAATTTATCCAACAGAATAGAAGTAAGACTGTAGAGATATTTAAGGGCAAAAGTTAGTATATCTTATTTTCATAACAAAACTAAACTTGCAGCTCTAAGACAATGCTGATTTGTTTTAAGTGTTATTTTGGAATCTTTTCCATTACTTATAAAAGACTTGTTCATTTTCATCTTCTTCAATTTTTAAAGTCTGAAAATAAATTTACGCCTTTCTTTCTTTTGGCGATAGTAAACTTGTCATAATCTCTAAAGCCAAGATATCTGACACTGGATAAATCCTCTAACTCATTTCTTACTTTCCTTTTGAACTATCCCTCATTTACATAATCCTTGTTAAGAGTCTCCATTATATATTTAGCTTGGATACACATACATGTATCTTTCAGTAACACCTTGCCTATCTTGATGCAGGGGCATTGTTTAAAATCTGGAGATGAAATTCTTTCTCCTTTAAATAGGGTTATTATAATATAGATTCTATACTTATCATTAGAAATAAAATAAAGTATTTTTACAATGTGTCAAAATCTTCGTAAAATGTATAGTGATACATTTATAGCAATGGTGATGTTTTGAATTGAGTCTCAAGTTCAAACAAAAAAAGATGTCTGATAGATTTTTATACATATGTATATACACATATATATATATATATAACTATCATAACTACATATTTAAGGAGCCCTGGTGGTGTAGTGATTAAAGCGCTTGGTTGCGAACCAAAAAGTCAGTGATTCGAACCCACCAGCCACTCTTTAGGAGAAAGATGTAGCAGTCTGCTTCCATAAAGACTTACAGCCTTTGAAACCTGATGGGGCAGTTCTACTCTGTCCTGGAGGTCCGCCGCTATGAGTCGGAATCGACTTGGCAGCGGTGGGTTTGGTTTGGTTTGGTTGGTGGCACAATGGTTAAGCACTGGGGCTGCTAACTAAAAGGTCAGCAGTTTGAATCCACCAGCTGGTCGGTGGGAGAAAAGGCCTGGAGATCAGCTCCCAAAATGTTAGAGACTTGAAAACCCTACGGGGCAGTTCTATTCTGTCCTATAGGGTCCCTATGTGTCAGAATCTACTCATCGGCATACAACATCAACGACTGCATATTTAGAGATTTAGTTACAGGAAAACACTATTCCTTGCTATAAAGGTTGAAGATGGTCTTAAAAAAGCATGACATGGCCACAAAATGAGGTGTTCCGGGGAGAGGGTTGAGAGGGGTTACGGGCTATGCTTACCTCTCTGCTTATAATATTTCATTGTAACTTAGTTATGTTGAACCTTTATATGTTTTTCCTTTTACTATTGCTGTTGTTGTTAGGTGCCATTGACTTCAATTCTGACTCACAGCCACCCAACAGGATATAGCAGAACTGCCCCATAGGCTGTAATCTTTACAGAATCACCAGGTCTTTACTCCCACAGAGCATCTGGTGAGTTCAAACTGCCAACCTTTAGGCTAGCAGCCAAGTGCTTAACCATTGCACCACCACGGCTCCTTTCCTTTTACACTACTAATAAATACAAACTTTTTTTTTTAAATCACCCATGTTATTTAAATGAAAAGGTTTTATGTGAATCTGAAAACATATGTGAGCATTACAGTAGAATTGATCCTTCCTAAGATTTTAACCATTTCTACTAAATCTGATATACATGTATATAGATTTATACGAAACTGGAAAACACTAGACTTTCCTTCTAGTGTGAAATCTTTTTGTGCTATTTTAGTATCATTCAATCTTTGTTTTATACTGAATCTTCGGGAAGGCCTGTAGATCCCAATTTGAGGCCCAAATTGCTAAATATTTGGGAGCTTAGTGTTATCATCGTTGTACAGCAATATCCCAGCTCTTTGTTCTTAGCAAATGCAATGACATCATATGATAGGATATTAACAGCTCCATTCTTATTTGTATAATATCAGTTTGGTAGTAATTTTGAGTTGAACCAACACAGCAAACTTTCTGTACTGAGCAGCAACATTTATAAACTCTAAGTTTTAAGCTCTTTGTGCAGGAAATTGAGAACAAAATAGCATGTCTGCTTTGCTTAACTATAAAAAAAAAAAATTTTTTTTTTTTTATACGGTTGTAAAATTTAACATTCAAAACCCACTGCTGCAAGTCAATTCCAACTATAGCGACCCTATAGGACAGAGTAGAACTGCCCCATAGGGTTTTCAAAGCTGTACATCTTTATGGAAGCAGACCTCCACATCTTTCTCCCGGGAGCGGCTGATAGATTCAAATTGCCAAACTTTGGGTTAGCAGCTAAACACTTTAACCACTGTGACACCAGGGCTCCTTAACTACAAGGTTGTCGCTTATCTATAAAACCAAAAAGAAAAAAGAAAAACCAAACAAAATTGCAATCGAGTCTATTCCAACTCATAGAGTCCCTATAGGACAGAGTGAACTGCCTCATAGGGTTTCCAAGGAGCGGCTGGTGGATTCTAACTACCGATCTGCTTGGTTAGTAGCCGAGCTCTTAACCTCTGCGCCATTAAGGCTCCAACTTAACTCTAAAAACCAAAAAAAAGTATTGCCGTCAGGTTGACTCTGACTCACAGCACTTAACAACTATGCCACCAGGGTTGAGTTGTAAAATTTAATATTCAAGCAACATGCAAATCAGAAAATAGCGTCTTGGAAAAAGGTCAGTCTAAAAACCTGTGATTAAACAATTTGTTCGATAACCAAAGAGACCTCCCATATTCTTTCTTTTTTTGGCACAATTGTTTCCCTTCTTATCTTCCCAGGCCTAACGCAATCATTTACATTTTACTTACATTTTGTCTTTAATGGGAAAAAGAAAAAGAAGATAAGAGAAAGAAAAAAAAAAAAACAGTTTCACCCCCATATGGAGAAGTAACCAATTCCTTGGTGTTATCCTGTGCTTTTGAATATTTTATAATTTATACACTGAAAACACATTATGCTATGCTTTCCAAACAGCCTTTGTCACATGCCTATGCTAAGCCTTTTAAAATATAGGCTTGTGACTGGGATAAAAAAAATACACATTCTTTATTTCTATGTATCTCTTGCAGTGCTCCTTGGTGGAATTGGAGGGCTAGAGGAGGTTAGACGGAGATCTGAAGTGCCTGCTAATCTCTTACAGAGGCAAAACTGATTTTTAACTTTTATTTAAAAAATATATGTTGATGCTTACAAAATATCAAGACAGTGTATGTTTATTTAAAGAATTCCATTCCTGACTTCTTAACTATCATCTGGACACAGTATTTTGAGAGATGCTATTGAGAGATTTGTTGAACCTCATTGAATTAAGGTCAACTTACTATGTCTTAAAAGAAATACAATTTGAAGCTGATTCCTAATAGCTCCTGGAATGTAAAATAAATGCTGACCTTTAGTCTAGATATCAATGGAAGCAAAGTCAAGAGCCAAAGGGTTTTGGTAAGAAATTTATACAAGGCTGATAAGAGGTAGAGACTGTGTTTCATGCACTGAAATGCAGAGGTGGTATTCCCAGTTCTGCTCTTGTTAAACCAATGACCAGTCATTTAACCTCCCTGTCTTTTTTTTTTTTTTTTTGCATGCATGAGAATTTGTGTCGGCAAATTGCTTTTTTGGAGGTAGAATGAAAACTATATTAATATAGCATATTAACCAATTGCTGCACATGTAATATAAATGATTTGAATTTACTAAAAGGAAAATTCCAAGTTAGCTAAAGACCAGATTTTGAAGCACAGTGAACATTGGCGAGAAGGCAGAGCCTGGTTGTTCTTTTAAAAGAGTACCCATATGCCGTGTACCTTCCAGACAACTGCCCGAGAGCCAGGCAGTGCAGGGATCCTGTAAAACTTCAGCCCTTGAATTCTGCAGTGATAAGGCAGGCTCTCTGGATTAACAACCCTGTCAAGGGTAACCCTCTGAAGTGCTTATTTGTTTAGAAGAAGAACCTCATTCATCATGAGGGAGTGATAGAAATGGGGGCTCTTTGACACCATATCTGAAGGCTACCTGGATGTATGGGCTCTTTTGGCACCATGGAAAGGAAGAGAAGGAGAAAAGACACTGATGCTATTTAGTTTCAAAATAGTACTAAAATGAAATGTGTTATACATGTTCAAAAACGCCATTTTTTAATGATGTTAATTTCAGCTCTTTTCATTGTCAACTTCTTTGAAGAAGAAATTATCTTAAAATAAAAATCAAGATGACCAATAACTACATTGTTAACTAATAGAGGAAAAGGCACAAAGACATTGAAAAAGAAAAAAGTAATACTTTCATAAATTCTGAAATTAGAATTTTGCTTTGCATTATATTTACTTCATATTAGATCCTTGGAAATCTATTCTATCGATCAACTTTTCTAGTCAAGTATATGAATCTGGTATTTATTTGTTATAATAAATAGATTATAAACCCAAATAAATTTTCTTTTCAAAAAAGCTATAACTGAAATCGTGGTTAGAAAAATTGGGGAGGGGGTGGAGAACAATTCCAGAATTTTTCTGATAGCCTAGAATTGATAATCTTATGAAAATGGATTAAATTTAAAAGCAAATATTAACTGAGGAAATGAATGAAAACTGTCATGTTAAAATTGAATGCTCTAAGAAAGTGTAAATAAGAATAGGATTACTTGCTAAATAGGTGAAATTTTAGGTACTAAAATTGAAGCTCTGGTACCACAGTGGTTAAGAGCTCGGCTGCTAACCAAAAGGTTGGCATTTCAAATCCACCAGCTGCTCCTTGGAAAATCTATGGGGCAGATCTACCCTGTCCTATAGTGTCACTATGAGTAAGAATTAACTCAACGGCAATGGGTTTGGTTTTATACAATGGTAGGATTACCTGGGTGGTGCAAACTGTTAACACACTTACCTGTTAACAAAAAGGCTGGAAGTTCCGGTCTATTTGGATGCCTGGGAAGAAAAGTCTGCTGATCTACTTCTGAAAAATCAGCCTTAGGAAACCCTGTGGAGCACAGTTCTACCTGACACACACGGAGTTGCCATTATTTGGAGTCAATTAGATAGCAGTTAGTTTTATACAGTGATATATTCATGTATCATAAGCAAGAGTGTACTTATAATATATGACGTATATATGGAATCCATAATATAACTATAATTTGTTAAGAGCTATTATATGCCAGCTTTGAAAGCTGGACAATAAATAAGGAAGACCAAAGAAGAATCAGTGTCTTTGAATTATGGTGTTGGTGAAGAATATTGAATATACCATGGACTGCCAGAAGAACGAATGGATGTGTCTTGGAATTACAGCAAGATTGCTCCTTACAAGCAAGGATGGCAAGGCTTGGTCTCACATACTTTGGACATGTTATCAGGAGGGATCAGTCCTTGGAGAAGGACATCATGCTTGGTAAAGTAGAGTGTCAGCAAAAAAGAGGAAGGCCCACAACGAGATGAATTGACACAGTGGCTGGAGTCATGGACTCAAGCATAGTCATGATTGTGAGGATAGTGCAGGACTGGGCAGGGTTTCATTCTAGTGTACATAGGGTGGGTATGAGTTGGAACTGACTTGATGGCACCTAGCAACAACAACAATGAATGCCAACCATCTTTTTGCATACATTATCTCTTTTTTTTTTTTTTTATAACAACCCCCAAGTAGATATTGTGCTCTTAGTTTAGAGATGAGGAAAGTGAAGCTGGAGGAATTAAATAATGTGTCCAAGGCCACACAGCTATTGTATGGTAGAAGCAGAATTTAAAGGCAGATCCACCATTGTACAACCCTTGTCTTTTATCATTAGTCTTCATTGCCTCTGTTTAATGTATACATGTATCTACCTGAAAATATCACTCCCATTTCTAATAATGCTGTGTTCAATACATTCCCAATGGGTCTTTCAGATACCAAAGGAAAAAACAAAACAAAACAATACAATGCCTGATACCCATTGCCATCTAAGAATCAAACCCAAGGATGAAGTGTTGGAAGAGAGCAGGTCTGCCCCTGCCGTGCTTGCCTCCAACTAAGAGAGAATTTACCCATGGGGAAAGGACTAAAGGCACAGTGGAAAAGAAGTTGCAGATAAAAAAGCTTAGCGACCTCACACTTTTGCATCATGAACCATATTCAATTCTGTAACTACAACAACGAAGAGCCATCACATGATTCATTATGAGGAAGAATGTCTGGGTAAATTCTTTTCTAGCTATTTTACCAATTCTCCATCAATGGACTTCTAGGTAAATGGCACTGGTTATATTCCCTCCACCACTGCCTTCCTCTCATCCAGTGTCCTGTGACAGTACCAGCATCCTGTTATTAGAATTCAAGTTGCTGAATTTGGACATTAAGAATTTGTATAGCAGGAGACACCTGACACCTGTATGTTTCTTGGTCCTTTTTTTTTTTTTTAAATCTTTCTCTCAATTGTAAATTTTTCTCCACCCTTTCCTTTACATCTTTCCATCTTTCTTCTTACTTTTCATGACTCCACCACAATTCTGCATTAGGCCCCTTTAGGTGGTGGCTGAGTTGACACGCGTTTTGGGACCTCATCATCTGGAGAGTGATGTTAAATTGCTATTTGAGAAAATGTTGCCTGAGAATGGCACTCCTGAGACCATTTAGCTTCCTGGAAACAAGGAAGAAGGAATACTGATCTTCTTTATGAATTAGTACAAAAGAAAATATAGCATAAAGTATGATGCATTTAAATACTACTTAAATCATTTATCATACAGGGCTATCAAGTGAATAGCCTCAACAGCACTCTAATTATATATAAGCCAGTTGCTGTGGGGTTGACTCTGACTCATGGCAAACCCACATCTGTCAGAGTAGAACTGTGATCCGTAGGGTTTTCAGTGGTCGATTTTTTGAAGTACATCAGCAGGCCTCAAGCTTCTCAAGCGTTGCAAGCATATGCAATCTCCGAATATTAACACACAACATCATACACTCTTTCTAAAATAACTTCCCTGCTCAAAATCTTCCTTACCTACCTTCAGGTACAAACTAAAAATGGATTTTGAAGATCAAGGCCCCTATCCATTTGATCCGGATCTATTTTCAGGCTCATTTGCTGTAGTACCTACTGTAGTTTTCTAGAGCAAAGCATCTCAGACTTTAATGTGGATATGAATCACCTGGGAATCTAGTAAAAATGTGGATTCTGATTTAGGAGCCCTGGTGATGCAGTGGTTAAGAGCTCGGCCACTAACCAAAAGGTGGGCAGTTCGAATCCACCAGCCACTCCTTGGAAACCCTATGGGGCAGGTCTGCTCTGTCCTATAGGGTTGCTGTGAGTTAGAATTCATTCTATGGCAATGGGTTTGGCTTTTAGTTTGGGGTGAGGCCTGAGGTACTGCATTCCTCACAAGCCCCCAAGCGATGCTGATGCTGTTGATCCTTTAACCACACCTAAGAGTAGCAAGACTTTGCTTATTACTTTCGCAAACAGATGTTGGTCTACTATTTACCCTTGTACTACCTTTCCTGCCTCCTTGCCTTCATGCATGCTGTTTCACAAATGCTTCTCTTCTGGGAAATTTGTGTTATCTGCAAAAGTGTAAATACCTGTGATAGCTTTTCACAGGCTCAGCATACTCTTTCAAAAAACCCATTCTTGTGGCCTTGAAGCAGTTTCCCAAGCAAACCCGTTTCTATGAACCATACCCTTAAGGACAACATTGCTGTCTCAGGATGGCCGAATCCAATTATTCCAGCATCTAAGAGCTAGTGTGCAAGGCACAGTGTCCTAGCCGGTCCTATAAATTAGACATCTTCCTGATTTCTGTTATGACACTTCTGAATCTGCACACTTCTTCAAAGAGATTTTGGAGTGATTACCTCATAATATCCTATATCAAGCTCTCCTAAAACGTGCTAACTGTTACCTAGAACAGGCTCCTCCAGTATTTATACTGCTGCTGTGGTACAGGCTCCTTCGTGGGCCTGGACGGCGCGGGGAGGCAGGCATCAGCGAGTGTCGTTGAGCCGCACTTAATCCCGCCCTGATGAGTGGGAGCTCGTCAGCGCCCAGTCAGCGCACCCCTCTCAGAACGCAGATAAAGCCCTTCAGCCTCACAATATGGACTTCCGGACAGAGCTGCCTCGTTCTTTCCCAATCAGAGTGAAACCCTCCGCTCACCTGATTAAGCTGGCTAATCCTAAATCGGTTTATAGATTGTCACTTAACAACTCTGAGGCACTCCAGCAGAATCCTGTGCAAATCCCGAGGTAAATGAGGCCTAGGCTGAGAGAAAATGAACAAACAAAAAGCTTTAAAAATGGACAGCATATTCTTTACCGAAGTTGCATTTTTATCTCTTTCGTTTGAGAGTTCAGGTGGCCATCTTAGTTCTACTGGATTGATCTTCAAACGGTGACATATGACCCCCCGAATTTAGAGCATGCTGCCTGACTGTATTTAAAAACTCAGGTGGTGAAATAAAAACTGTGTTTTCTATGAAGTTTTTTCCTTCTTACACAAAATTCCTGGTGACACATGGTATAGAACTCAAGATTTTAATAGCTGCTCGAGGCTGGATACTCCAGCATCTAACTTATGGATTCAGCAAGACATACAGGTAAAATTATATGTTTTGTTATGAAAAGAATCATGCCCTTCTACGAGTGTTTTTGTTACTCTGGCAATGACATAAAACTAATCTCGGTGTTCCTATAGGATGTCCTCAGATTTAAAATGCAAATTTTTATGTGCCCATCAATGTTCTGTTTGAAGTTCTAGAAGAGGGCCAGGAATCTGTATTTTTTTCAAGCCCTCCACTTGATTTTGATGCACATTTAAAAACACGGCTCTGTATTTCTTAAGGAATGTTTCTCTTTTTATTTATGAATTTCATATCCAAAATAAAATGAGTAAAAGACGACCACATAAAGCACAACGGGAATGCATTGTAGTGGTGCCTCAGTGACAAAAGGTGTCACCTAGATGCCTGGTGCCTCCAGCCCCTGCAGTGGGCTCCACCCGTGCAGAGCTGGGGCTTGGCTTGAGCAGGTCAGTGCAGAAAGCATCCAGGGAAGAGGGCAATTGGGAGCTCTGATGAGTGATTTTGAAAGGGAGGAATGATTTGAGTGGAGGCCACATGGTTTAACTTACAGTGAACCTGCAGGTTTTGAAAATTGTGTGCTGGATTCCCTCGTAAACATACATCAATCTCAGGGAACAGGAGGCTCTGCGCTTTGGTATGCAATCACACTGGGGAGTTTTTTCTCATTCTGTACAAATACGTAGAAAATATACATTGGAGTTGAGAATTAAAAAATGCAGAGAAATTAAAAAAAAAAGCTTTCAGTAATTTAATAAGAAACACATGGGCAAATGAATCCAGTGACTTTTTATTTAAATTATGAAAGCTTTGAATTTGCTTTTAGGAGGATCAGCACAGAGTCCCTTAGCATTCTCTTTTTTTCTCTATTGTTTTAAACTCCGCATGTCATTTCAGAATGAAGTGGTAGCAATTATTCTCAGGGAACCAAGCAAGCAGTAGCACTTAATAGGAAGAATGACGTATGGCACAGAGGGAGATTGGGGTTGCCACCTGAAGCTCAATCTTAAGCAGTCGCCCTTCCCAACACACAATTACAACAGGAAAAAGGAAAGAAAGAAACTGAACACATAGAGCTATGAAAGCATTATTCTACTGGTTTTTTGGAATTAATAAAATACACAAAATCTCTGGTTTGTCTTATAAGAAGTTCAGCAAGTTTCTGGGATTAAATGGCTTTCCTCTTCTGCGAAGGGTCTGATGTAAACCCTTGTACCAAGGCTTAAAGTCTTAAGGGTGTTAGAAGTTTCCATCAGTCAGTCTGTATGTCAGTGGATAAAGTCGTTTGCTGATCTAACCTATTCGTTGCTCCCTGAAAAAAATGCATCAAACTACAGAAGTATTTTTTAATGCTGAAGGAGAGCTGGGGAAATGAAGACTCTTCTGATGATAAAATATGTTTTCTAACTGGCAACATCTGAGGGTAACATATTACCACAATACTTTTGTAAGTAATTTCAAGTACTGTATTTGATGAAGTGGTGAAAAAAGAGACCAGTTTTATTTGGTAATCTATCTTTAGTTACTCCCCAAAACTGAAAGCAACTCTCATTTTCATGGTTAGAAAAGTGTGTGTTCCATGTGTGAAGTAATTTATTTTGCATTCAATACCAGACAAATTAAATGGAAAGATGTAAAATTTGTTTTATGTTTTTCCTCGTTCTCTTTTATCTTGATTTGATGTACATTTTTAATATGTGAGAAATCTGCATTTCAGGATACCATATAATATATACAGAAGAATATATGTGGTCTATTATTCAACCATTGTTTGGCACTAACTGCATACTTAAGTGTATACTGAATTTAGCAAAATGTTAGCAAAGGGACAGAGAAGGGGTGAAATATGGGTAAAATAGCACACCTGGCCTCAACCATGGCCTTTGAGGAATTTTATGTAGTATATTTGAAAACATAATTGTAGATCTTAATAAACTTGTGTTGAAAGTGTACAAGTATATATATGCTTTGCCTGCCAGTGAATTCTTAAGGGGCTGCTCTTATAATTCATGTCATGAAGTTCACCAAAGGAATTTACCAATAATTTAACAATGTTGTTGAATTACTAGGTTACTTTTAGTCTAGTTAAACCGTAGACCAGTAAACTTTCTATAAAGCATTTTAAGACAACATTATCACGTTCACTTCCAATAATGGAGATTCCTAAAAGACTGGCGGGTTTCTTTTCTTTTTTAATCCTGTTTTTACCATTACTTCCAAAGTTATAGTGGAATTTATCCCACTGTATTTACCAGATATTCTCAGGGACCAATTCTGAATATAAAAAATTTGTTGATTAACAGGTATCTAAGGAAACCCTGGTGATGTAGTGGTTAAGAGCTATGGTTGCTAACCAAAAGGTCGGCAGTTAGAATATATCAGGCGCTCCTTGGAAACCCTATGGGACAGTTCTACTGTGTCCTATAGGGTCGCTATGAGTCGGCATCCACTCGACTGTAAGGGGTTTTGTTTTTTTTGAAGGAGAATTTTAGGCACCCTGATAGCACAGTGGTTATGGGCTGGGCTGCTAACTGAAAGGTCAGTGGTTCCAACCTACCAGCTGCTCCATGGGAAACAGATGTAGCAAACTTCTTCTGTAAAGATTTCAGCATTGAAACCCTATGGGGCAGTTCTACTCTGTCCTTCAGGGTTGTTATCAGTTAGAATCGGCTGTACGGTGACAGGGTAAGGAGAATTTTGAAGTCACTAGTAGTCCTGATGGCATAGTGGTTAAGAGCTTGTCTGCTAACCAAAAAGGTCAGCAGTTGGAATTCACTATTGGAAACCCTATGGGGCAGTTCTACTCTGTCCTATAAAGTTGCTAGGAGTCGGGACTGACTTTTTTTTTTTTTTGTGGCATAAATTGTTTGTGCTTTACTGCTAACCTAAAGGTTGATGGTTTGAACCTGCCCAGTGGTACAATGGAAGAAGAGTCCTGGCAGTTTGCTTCCCTTGATTACGACCAAGAAAACCCTATGGAGTATTCAACTCTGTGACACATGGGGTACCCATGAGCTGGAATAGATTCAACAGCAAGTAACGACAATAAAAAGGAAAATTTTGACATGTTCTCTTAAGTTGGAACAACCATATCTTAGAACTGATTTAGTCTGTGTCTTCGTGGTCAGTCAGATAAATGTTAACATTATTCAACTTTCCAACGATTATAACTGATTTTTTACTTGAAAGCATATTGAAATAAAGTCATGTATTTTCGTTAGCTGTAAAATAACACAAGTTTTTGTATGTGAACAAAAGGTAACAATAGAAAAATGACAAAATATGCTTTTTTAAGTGAAATTTATTGATTGGAAGAAATATCGTTACTTTCGGCAAACATGAAAGCAGAAATATGTTGAGTTTTTGCAAGCCTGAACTTAATTATTAAGTCATATCCTGTCAATAAGCCAGTTATGGGTGCCAGGCTGGGAATTTGGAAAGAGCATCAACTCTGATCAAGTCGCTTGGATATTATAAAAGTTGCCAGAACTTCCCAGGAGAGAGGCTCGTTCAGATGTAGCATCTAGCTAATGTTTGCTTCATTATAGCAGGATTTTTTTTTTTTCTTTTAAAACCTGGTATTAATTATCTGTTGCTACTTTTTAATCTCAGTTTGGCTGGTTTGCTTTCTTTCTTCCCTCCTCACAAACTCTCAACCCGTCTAAAATTTTGTTATTTGAATATAGAAAAGCTCATTTACTTTTTCTTTAAAAGGACTTTCGGTAAAATGTAAAATACAGGAGAAGATGAAAAAGGAAACCTTACTGGAACTCTAAAAAAAATTGTTTAATTTTAAGTAACTATAAAAATCACCTTAAGAAAAATTAAACACATAATGTTAGCCCAGATCTTAAGTAATATAATAATCTCACTATTCTTCATAGTAAGTGATAAACGTTTTCCCAGTTAGTTGCTAAATGGTGCTTTCACAACAGACCTTTCCATAGATTTCAATCACCTGAGTCATATGACTTGGCTTGAGGGTCAAGGAGGTCAGGGGTGCATCTCATCTCATCATGTTTGTCATCCAAGAAAACAAACCAATAAAAGTTAATTTTTTGTAGCTGATACTATTAGCAGAATGCAAAGTTTATCATTGGGAAGAGGGCAAAATCATGATAGGTAGAAAATAAACAAACACATAGCACACAAACAAGCAAAGCAAACCATTGGTCAACCTCATGAGAAAATAACCGTTATGAAATAGCCCTTAAATTTGCTTTGCTTTGTAAGAGGTTGAACAACTCTGTTTATAATGGTAAATCCTTGTTAACTTTCTGTAACCTTTCACCCTAGAACCTTTCTAATATTTTTCATTTTAATCAATATATTTAAGTGAAAATACTTTTCTGTTAAGGGAACCTATTGAAGGTTTCAAATCTATTTGGTTTACTCTAAACTCCATAAAAACCTGAATTCCTTGTAACTGAGGAGGTTGTTGTTAAGATTTCATTCTAATACTAACACATATTTTACAGATCAAACTGGAACTCTTCATCACATTGTTATTTACCATAAAATTGGCTTTTGATTGAACTGCCTGTGTTTTTACAATGAGAAGAAAAACTTTAAAATAAGTGAACAGTTACCACCAAAAATTGCCCTTGTGTGCTTTGACTGTCTGCATGTAGAAAGATGCCTTGACTTTGAAGTTTCATTAATCTTCTTTCCCAGTAATAATTTATTGTAATGCTAAGTAGAAGCAATAAGTGATAGAAATTTTGAGACATAATACTTTCTATTTAAACTATGCCCCTGATATAATTTTAATAATCATAACCTTCCAGTGATTAAGTGTTATATAGATGGTTTCCTTTTTTCCCTCCAATACATCAAGATTTAGTTGAGAATTAGAATCTTACAATTACAACTTGTTATATGTATTACTTTGGTGAATAAAGTAACCTTTTTTTAGCCTCAGTTTCCTTATTTTTGAGCTGGGCACTAATAATAATATATAATATTTATTAAGTACTTAATCTGTGCCAGGCAATTTTATCCTTTATTGACTTTTCACAAGTTGGTATATTATTATTTCTATTTTACAAATGAAACTGAAACAAGAAAGGTAAAGTATCTTGTCAAAAGTGAAATAATTAGTAAGTGGCAGAGCCAAGATTTAAACCCAGGAAATAAAATTCCTATACATGTATTTTTAATCATTTTACCATTCTTCCTTATAGTGTTGTTTTGAGCACCAATTAAGGATTAAGATAAATAGACCCATGGTAGCAGATACTTTGTATGTGTCTGTATGTATGTATGTACGTAGCTATCAGCTTTCATAATTTTCTTTAGCCCTTTCGACTTAGATTTAAAATAATTACACATCATAGAATGTTAATCCTAGTGATTTTTAAAGATGTATAAACACACTGTTGGAGAATATCCTCTCAATTAAAATGAAATTCAAGTTTATCTTCATCTGGCATAATTTAGTTTAGGCTTTTATATTCTGGGCCTATACCAATATGCACAGAATTAGTAAATGGAAAAAAGAAAGGAATATTGAAAAGAAAATATGAACGTAGTTGCGGATTGACTCTAAGGAAATTAGCATTGGATTGACGTCAGTCTTCCTTGGCTTCACGTAAGACCAGGTAGGTGTCAATAGTAGGTATGCAGGGTGGCCAGCTAAGTGCAGGTACTCAGGTGTTGATGTATTAACTTTTTATGGAGTACCACATGAATGTATAATTTTTGAAGTCTCTGACATGGAGACTTTGTAATATTTTACAATTTTACAGTCACTTTAATGCTGTTGTTGTGTGCTGGTGAGTCGAGTTTTGATTCATAGTGACCTCATGTGACAGAGTAGAAGTGCCCCATAGGGTTTCCTAGGCTGTGATTTTTACGTAAGCAGAACGTCAGGTCTTTCTCCTGTGAGCCACTGGGAGGATTTGAGCCGCCAACCTTTCAGCTAGCAGCCCAGCGCTAAACTGCTGTGCCACCAGGGCTCCTTAGTTACTTTAATAGGGAATACCAATACATTGCGTTTCAAACTGTTAAACTCCCTCTAATACAAAATAGTTTTGGAAGAAATTGCCCGGTACACGTGAATCTTGGTGTTAAATTCCTGAGATGCAATTATTGAGGATTTGAAAATTCTGAATGCTGTGCTCTGTCATTTTCAGAATACAGATAGACAGACAGACAGACTAGTGTTATATAATAATAATAAAAATAAGAACTGTGGTGTTTGAACAGCAAAGTTTTTAACTTACTGTCTTTGATGATGTTGTTGGAGAAATTTAATCTGTAACTTAGTCCCTTTGATGATGTTTCGGCTGGAGAAATTTAATCTATGACATGTTCATGTATTTTTCCAAAACAAATGTCAATGTCATATTGGACCTTAGGGATAGCATTTCTTCTTTACATCTTGATTACAGTTATTGGGAAGAAAATATGTGTGTGTGTGTGAGAGAGAGATACAAAGAAAGGGAGAGATGGGAGAGAATCTATACCACATTGAGAAAATGAGCTAGATTAAAAAAAAAAAAAGTCCTTTAACACTTTCTTTTTTAGTAAAATCCCATTTTCCCACATGGCGATCTTTTAAGAAAGCTAACTAGTATTACCTTCTTCAAATAAATAACTCAAAGAATAATATTCTAATATAAGCCATCAGGACAAAGCATTCTGTTTTGTCTGTCTCTCACTGCCTAAAGTGGATATATCTTTTCTGAAATTCGTGGATGATGAATTACTGTAAAATGAGAGCTTTATTCTATGCTATATATTTAGGGGCACACCTTATTCAAATTATGAAATCTGCAAGCATTTATTATTTATTTTTTTAAAATAGTGAGTCAGCATGTTACATTACCTCCCCCCTTTCCTCACCACTGGGCTGCCCTTTCCAGTTCCCAGTGTTCTTGGGGCCCATAGAACTCCAGTACTATGTAGGATTTAAATGTTTTCACCTGACCATAATACATTTTCCAAGGTCCATACTGATATTCACCCTGTCATAGCTTTACCAATTATTGAAAATCAAAACTTCTTTCTTAAAACTTCTAGCAGAGCTGGAAGGGTAGATTGGGAGGCAGCACAATGTGACATAAAATATATGACTTATAAGTAAGCAGAGATCGAAATAAAAAGCAGTCAGACCTTGGGCAAATTTCTGTAAAATGGAAAACAAATACTACTTAGGGGATATTATAAAGTTTATATCGAGCTGTGGACCTGTATTTGTTCATTGCTGCACCCTCAGCACTTAGACCACCGCCTGGCATGTAGCCAATTGCCGTGGAGTCGATTCCAACTCATGACGGTCCCATGTGTGTCAGAGTAGAAGTGTGCTCTATAGGATTTTCAATGGCTGATTTTTCAGAAGTAGATCACCAGGTCTTTTCTTCTGAGATGCCTCTGGTTAGACTTAAACCACCTACCTTTCTGCTAGTATCCAAGCATGTTAACCATAACAGTACCACCTAGGGACTAGGGGACTCATATAAAGGGGACTCATATAGTTTGTGCTTAATACATGTTTGCTGAATGAATGAATAATGCTTATAATATTGTTAGATTAATTATAGCTATTCTTGTTATTAGATAAGCAGAGGCCGAATACCTTCCATTTAAACAAATTTGAATAGCAGACTTGTATTTGTACATTATTTTTATAATTTTCAATATTTCAAATATATGCATAAATATAATTTCAGCAGAGCTTTCAGACTAAGCCAGACTAGAAAGAAAGGTCTGGCAGCCTACTTCTGAAAATCAGCCAGTGAAAACCCCGTGGATCACAAGGGTCAGATCTCTTACCAATCGTGAAGATGGTGCAGGACCAAGCAGTGTTTCGTTCAGGTGTGCATGGGGTCACCATGAGTCAGGGGCTGACTCGAAGGCACCTAACAACAACAGTTGCATGTATAAAGAAATCTCAGAAATATATATTTGAAATTCACCATACAATATTAAATTTCAAAACTTTTCACAGGGCCAAATACTGAGCAGATGAAAAGAGAACTGTCAATCCTACTTCAGTTCAGAATTGATTTTAAAATGATTTAGGATATTTCTTAAATAAGAATTTAATTGTTCTCCAGTAATCTAGGTGATGTGTACTCAAGTGAGAGTGACTAAAATAGTTTTGGGTGATATCTAACCAAATTTATTTAGCTACTACCATCTCAGTGCACCCTATTCATTCTTAGAAGGTGAGTCGTTTAAATGTCTACACTTGTAATATATGGAGACAAGCTAGATCCCTGCCGTTTCCCTTGGTTTTTCAGATATTTTTAGCAGTTCTTTGTGCTTGCCCCTCTGAATTCTGCAATCCTTGTTCTTTTAAAGCCACTTAGAGAGTAAACAGAATGTCATTGTACTGTACCATGAAAACGATGTAAACTGACCAATATACTACTGATAATTTACCCTTCTTCTGATTTTGTTTGTTTGTTTAAACAAGATAAATTAAAAACAAAGCTATACACTCTTTTACTTTTAGACAGGTAAAACCAGCAACAGTCCTCCAGTCATTCTACACTGTTCTCGCCCTAGTAGCACCATATTTAAAAATTCCTGCTTAAAAAAAAAAAAAAAAAATCTTGACAGGCTCTCTGTTATACAGAATTATTAACACAACAGCCTGTTATTTCAGTTAAGTAATTTTTTTTATGGTTCCTTTTTCTGAAATGCTGATTTCTCCTAAGGATGATCTTTCCTTGAGTAATTTTGCACTCATTGTCTAAGGGTTTTCAATTTTGTTTGAATTATATTTGTAATATGACCACTGGCAGGATAGTCTCTTCCTTCTCTCTCTCTAGATGGCAGCATCTGCCTTATGGACTATTTCCTCTTCCTGTCTTTTCTGGACCACCTTCTTTATGAAAGTGCGACACATGGGACATAAAAATACAGACCGATGGCTTCATGACTGATGAAATAAACAAATGGATGACTGACTGGTGAAAGTTGAGGTTACTTTGATGTGAATCCTATTTTGTGCCTCTTCAAGAAAGAAGCTCTATGTCACCCAAACCAATTCATGCCAACTTAGAGATGGAGGGAGCATTCCAAACGCAATGAATAAATTCCAAATCTGAAGGCTTTGCCTGCTTCCCCCCACCCCTCAAGTTTATTCCCACAGAGCCCTGAAACTCTTCTATCTTAGAGTGATATTACTGAGATTTTTACCAGCTTGGCTGAGATCCCAAAATTCAAGAAATGTAGAAATATCTTAGTTATCTAGCCAAAGTAATCTGTGGAATCATCTATCCACTGAATACATGGAAATAACAATAATAATAAAAAAAAGCTCCAAGCTTTTTCAGGTTTGCACATTTCTAGTGCAGGTTACCCATTGCCATTGAGTTGATCCTGACTCATAGCGACCCTATAGGACAGAGCAGAACTGTCCCATACAGTTTCCAAGGAGGGCCTGGTAGGTTTGAACTGCCAGCCTTTGGTTGGCAGATGTAGCTCTTAACCACTGTGCCCCCAGGGTTTCCTAGTGCAGATTAGTGGCCAAAAATGTCATTATAGAGTCCTGTACTCAGAAGGACCCTGAACTTGGTTTTAATGCTTTGCTGTCACTGTCTTGAAAATCTTAATAATTTTTGAACAAGAAGCCCCGCATTTTCATTTTGTATTAAAAGAAAGCAAATATCCAGACCCCTGGCAACGCCGTGTGCTGCAGAGTAGAACTGTGATCCATAGGGTTTTCAAGGCTGTGGCCTTTCTGAAGCAGATAGCCAGGTATTTCTCCCCAGGCACCTCTGAGTGGGTTCAAATCACTAGCCTTTGGGTTAGTAGTCGAGTGCTTAACCATTTGCACCATCCAGGGATTATGAAGCCATGTCTGCTGCCGTCTTACTAATGATAAATATCTCAAATTGGCAATATCTACATAAAGAATAACCATAGGTTTTTTATTTAGTCAATTCAGTGTGAAGCTGATCAAATGTTTTATGATAATTAAGTCCTCTAGGTATAATAGGAGTCCTGGTGGCACAAAGGTTAAGGGCTTGGCTGCTAACCGAAAGATTGGTGGTTCAAGCCTACTCAGTGTCTCTGTGGCAGAATCAACTTAGTGATCTCCTCCCATAAAGATGACATCCTAGAAAACTGTATGGGACAGTCCCACTCCGTCACATGGGCTCATGATGAGTCAAAATTGATGGCACCAAATAACGACAAAAACAGGTATAATAGAAAACCCTCTCCTGAGTTTCTTTAATGTTTAAAATGTCAATTTTGGAAATCAATAGCAAGATTTCCTAAATTTATGTCAGTTGAGAAATGCTAAAGGATTGATGGGGTAGCTTTTTTTTTTTTTTTTAACTGAATATATTTCAACACATTTGTTTCTGGTTCCAAGTGGAATCCAGAAATCCAGTAGCACACGCAAAAGAAGAAAGAAAGAAAAAAACGAATGTACTTCATTTATGTTCTTTTGGATGAAGCATCTCGAACTGTTAGGATAGCTGAAAAAGTGTGGTGAGGACGTGGCATTACTATAAAAATAAAGACAACAGGCAATCAGTTTTTAATTGTGAAAGAATGAAAATAAAGTAAATAAATCAGGAGGTTAAGACTTTTTTTTTCCATAAGCTTCTTAAGAAAAAAAAAAGCACTGATTTATGGCTACTCTGGAAAAAAAAAATCCGACACTCATTTTCATCTTGAAGTAGTAATGTAAGACAGAACATGTACTGACATATAACCGCCTGCCCAAAATAGTTGCCTAAATCATTTAAGAAATTTAAGGCAGAAGGGGCCCATGTTAGAGTTGCCAATTTAAGTTTATGGCTGTGTGAATTCAGCTTACTTCATTGACATCTAATTGAACATGTCTTTTAATAGAAGTTGATTTTCTGGACATTGAATAAGTAAAGAGAATGTAAGCAACCCCATAACCTCCATCAATCAAGGGAGAATGCAAATAATGTCCAATCTTCTTTTCATTCCATCAGTACTTTCCCAGCTGCCAGAGCATAAGTCAGAAGGGTCCTAGAGAGTCATGTGATCTCCAGAGCCTCTTGCCTGCAGAGCCAGGTGCTGCCCAGTCCATTCAGATTCATGGTGACCCCATGTAAGTCAGAATAGAGCTGTGCTTATAGGGTGTTTAATGTCTAATTTTTTGGAAATAGATCACTAGGACTTTCTTCCAAGGTGCCTTTGGGTGGACTCGAACCTCCAACCTTTAGGTTAGCAGTTGAGTGTACTCATCATTTGCACCACTCAGGGACTCCTTGTCTGCACAAGAACTTACTAAAAATAAAATCAGATAAAAGAAAGAGAGAGAGGAGGAAGGAATGAAAGAAGAGAGTAAAGAAAGGAGGAAAGAGAGAAGAAAAGTAGGAAAGTATGTATCCACAGGATATGGTATTAAAAAAAAAATGGTATTAGTAGAAGTAAAATGATTAGATTTACAGTACTATAGAAAGAATTTAAACATTTTCTCTTAATACCTAGAGTTGCATGCAGTCTCCTCCAAGCTTGTAGGCTGTGTGGTTAAACATGAGTATAGAGGGCAGCTCCATACGAAAATTTGCTGAGTGGGGGAAAATGAGATTCACGTAGTCCTCTGGTTTCAAACCTAAAGATAGGTCAGGGACTATCTGGGTCAGCGGCTAAAGTACAATATTGCCATTTTATATTGGTGGGTATCTTTGGCTCTGATCTTAAAGGTAAAAAATTTTGTTCAGCAAGTCAGTGGCAAACCTTGAATTTGTATCTAACAATAGGGAACAATAACAGTGCTTTCTCACATCCTATAAGTTCTCACAAGACTTATTCGGCGGAAAAATATTACTTCCCAAAGCTTTTGAAAGCACTCAAAACATAAAGCAACTGCAGAATTAGGAGATTGGAAAGAAACTGCCGAAGGGAGAAAATAGTATTTTGTGCTAAATAAAGAAGAAAAGGGTACACAACAACCTAAGAGTCATTCCCGACTACAGGATTTGGATCAGGATAAAAGAGTGGTATGAGTTACTAACTCCAGGAGATAAACAAAAGTTATCTAAACAAACAAGTTATAATTCTATTCCATCATGACATTTATAGGAATAGTCATTTTTTTCCCAAGCTGATAGAATATCAAATGGTCTATAAACATTGAAATAAATCGCATATTCTAGATACATGTGGAAAAAAAAAAAAAGGCATCATGTGTAAGCAGGCACATTCGCATCACACATAAGTTTCTTTCTGGGCTATTACTCAGTCTTTATTTATTTTCTTTTTCCCAGTTGGAAAGATACATCTGTTTCTTCTCCCTCATTTGATATGATCCAGTAAAATTGAAGCTTTGGAACACTTGCCTGGAACATCAGTGATTACTGGGTTTCTCAGCACATAAATCTGACTCCAGTCCTTGTTGGGCAGATACTAGCTATGAGGTAAGTCAGCCTATGGCATCAGCTGCTCTTTGCTCCTCTCCACCAGGAGACTTTTTGTAACCTGCCACTCCAACACTGTCAAGACTGATGTCAATTGTTTTCCCAGATCAGCATGGTGGAGAAATATATACTGTGTAAAGAAAAACAGAAATGCTTGTGGAGGTTTGCCATATTTTCGAATATAACCACTGTGAACACTGAATTCCAAACAGGAAGCTGAATTCCAAAACATGATGCCACAAAGAACTCAACCAAAAGCTGGAAGCAAATTCCCTTCTCTTTCAAATTTCCTCCATGGAGATTCACACAGACTCGTCCTACACACATACCCATTTTTTTTTTTTTTCTTTACTTGTCTCTCTCTTCCATTTTTGAAAGGTGATACAAACTAATGAAACTTTCTCCTTAGACGACTGAAATATGTTTAATAATATCTTAAAAAAATTGTTTTAGTTCTAAAATATTCATCAGTTTTGCCAACAGGGTGTGAGAACCTGAGGACGAATCTTATGAGATACGTGTTTTTTGGTTGATGTGGTGGTAGAAGTGAATGCATTGTTTTTCATTTGAATGTCTGTTTTTGTTGAATTGTCTAAGAAGATGCGAATTAACAGGCTACTTGGATACCTGAAAAACTACCTATATAACAGTGTTATTGAGCATATATTTTTAATTGAATTTGGCATATGACATTTTACATATCAGTCCTGGAAGGGACTGAGAAAATTCCACTACTACAAGAAATGAAGAAGGAAAAGCAGGAATGGATCATTGAAGAAAGAACAAAGGACCTAGTTAATGGGGTGCTGGGATCTGCAGACAGACTGTCTCAATAATGAAATAAAATAGGAAGTTACTAATGTAGGGTTTATAAAAAGTAAAACTTGCTGTGCATTGTAAAGTGTAGCTGATGCTTGCAAAACTTCTCCAGAAGCCTCTTGAGCAGATGTGGGAGCTGGGGCAGGCATCAGCTGGAGCAAGCAAATTTTATCATGGTATGGAATAGCCATTTGTTCTTAGATAAAATGTAGTCCTATTTAAAAAAAAAAAAAAAAAAGATAGCAGACTGTTCAAGGAAGCAAGAGAATGTGTTTACGTAATTATAATGATGACTTCCTCCTTCTGTTCAATGAATACTTTTGGGGGAAGTTATGTTTATTGTTATAATTGGCTAGTCTGTGATCTTGATTTAAAATTCTTCAACATACAGCTTCTAGACTCCTACAATTAAGTGTTGTGGTATCTTCCAAATTACTAGGTGCTTTTATGGTCTGTGGTCCTGTGAGTGAGGATTGTAAAGTCTTCTAGAACAACAGAGATCATATTTAAACCCTGGCCATGGGCACAATGATGGATTTAATCTCTGGCTACAATAAAGCCAGGCATTTTGACTTTTTCTTGTGGTAGCAGGGGTGTTTGACATTGTTTTCTGCAGGCTGGCACTGTGCCATTATCTTATATCCCCCCGAAATAGCACTTCTAATACTCGTGCCTCCTTTCAGGGCTCTTGCATGGGTTCAAGGCTAACAAGTGGCCCAGTGCCAGCTCTAATTAAGCAATAAGGCACTCCAGGCAGTGCATTTCTGGGGATTACTGCATGCCTGCTTTAAGTGCATCACTACTCAAGAAGGGCAATCAGCTTTTAGAGAATGCATTCTGTGAAGTGACTTATTGCCATTTGGAAGGGGGAACTTTTATAAGCTAGAAAGAAGAAAGAGAGTAGGTCTCTCCCATACACTGAAAGGTATTTTCTGTGTGTGGCTTTCTTATTCCTCTGGAAGAAGGGTGTAATAGTCATGTGAAAATATCATAGTCAGCAATAAGACATTCTATCCATACAGGATCAACCCATGGACACGCCCTTGCTGTCTTCTCACTGCAGATGGCAGATGGGCACACACAATGGGAATGGTTTTTAGTCTGAGACGTTTTTACTTGTTGATTGTTTCCTTTCTGGACAGGTTTTGCAATAACAATGAAAATCTCTTGTCTTTCTCAAGTTTTAAAAATTAAGCTTAAAAAATGAATTTTCATGAGTTGAAGAAAGCCAAATGTTTTAGTTTTTATTTGTTTAAGAGGCACGCAGTACAGAATGCTGGGTAAGAGACCAGCCTCTTCAGCCAGGCTGCTAGATTGCAATGCCAGTTCTGCCATTTATTTACTGTGTGACCCTGAGAAAGTTACTCTAACTGCCTGTTCCTCGTTCTCCTCGTGCATAAAGTATGTAAGAGTGTTAACTTACAGGTTTGCTTTAAATATTAAATGTGATGACACCTGTAAAGCTCTTCAATTGTGTCTCTTACATGTTTTTGTTGTGTGCTGTCAACAACACACGTAGAGACCAACGAGACAGAGTAGAACTGCCCCATAGGGTTTCTTGGGCTTTACTCTTTATGGGAACAGATTGCCGGATCTTTTCTCTCACGGAGTCACTGGTGGGTTCTAACCATTGAGCTTTCAGTTGGCAGCCGGATGCTTAACCATTGTACCACCAGGGCTCCTTGTCGGTATATAGCGAGGCAAAAATGTATCTTGACTTTTTTATCATTACTTTTATTAAAAAATAATTATTTTATTTAAATTTATTAGTAACCTTGAAAGGATGCTGAGCAGTGAATCAGAATCATTCTTAGTTTTTTAACTTTGTAACCTGGGAAAAGTGAGCTTCCTAGGTTTCAACTTTCACAACTGTAAAAATGTCCAGTAATTCAAGCAGCCTCTAAATTGGCATGTCTCCTGGTACTCACACCCTGTGTAATCCCGTTCTCTTGGATGCGGGCTGGGCTGAGTGCATAATTTCCAAAGAATATAGCATAGCAGAAATGATGAGCTATTATTTATGAGATTAGGTTATCAGAACATGGTGGCTTCTGTCTTGGAAACGCTTTCTGACTCTCTCTCTCTCAAGTCACCAGCTATCATGTCATCAAGACATGCTGGCAGCTTATGGAGAGGTCACACAGTGAGGGACTGGGGCCTGCCAGCAACTACCTCAGTGAACCTGAAATTAGATTCTCCAGCTGCAGACCCAGGCCACAGGGTGACTACAGCCTTATCAAATGCCGAGCTAGAGGCATCCAGCTAACCTGCACCCAGATTCATGATCCATGGAAACTGAGATAATAAATGTTTGTTGTTTTTAACTGCTGAATCTTGTGATAATTTTTTATGTAATGATAAAAGCTACTGTTTTGCCCTAATGTGTTATGCAGTGATAAATAACTCATATAATCAACAAGCAAAATATGTGGAAGGTATGAGAAAAGTACAAAATGTTGTAAAATTGAGGTATTAATATTGTTAATAACTGTCTTAAAAATAACTAACATATGCAAAAAGACGACTAAAAGTATAATGTTATTAGTGTATTGCTTGCCTCATATATATTTGCATCATTCATGTATTGAACAAGTGTCTCGAGAGAACCTCTTGTGTACTAGACACCATGCTTAGGACTGGTAATACAGCAGAAAACAAACAAGACAAACATCTCTGCCCTTTAGAAGCTTACCTGTAGGTAATAAGTAAGTAAAACATAGTATATTAGATTTTGATAAGTGTCGCTATGAGTCGGAATCGACTCGAAGGCACTGGTTTGGTTTTTTATAACGAAAATTAAGTAAGGAAGGGAATAGAGAGTGCTCACAAATGGGCAGAGGTTTACAATTTTAACAAGTTTGCTTAGGAAAAGACCCATGAGAAGATAATATTTAAGTCTTGCTCTAAAAGTGCAGAGGAAACAAGCCAGGAGGATACTGGGGGAAGAATGTTTCAGGCAGAGAGATTAGCAGATGCTGAGGCCCTGAGACTGGAGCTTTTCTGGTTCTTCAGGATTATCAGGAGGTGAGGTTAGAGGAGTACAGGGAGTCAGATCTTGGAGGTTCCCCTAGGCCAACATTGAAGAACACTGGCTTTAACTCTGAAACAGATGGAAGTCACAGAGGAATCTGAGCAGATAATAGCATGCTCTGATTCCAGTTTTACAGATTTCTGGCTGCTGAGTGGAGAGCAGGCTTGGGAGTGGTAGGCAAGAGTAGAAGCCAAAAGGGCAGTTATTGGCATGAGTTTTAGTAAAATAAAAAAATGTGGTTTAACACTGAGGTGATTGGAGAAAAGGTAGTCTAAAATTTCCTTTAATTTATGAATGCTATGTTGTATTAACTTTTTTAAATTCTCATGGAAAAGACAATGTATTTAAGTATAAAAGTATAAAGTGTTATTTCACTCATGCCTCTCAGTAAGACCTAGCCTTAGGAATAAGATCATGAATGAATCTACTTAATTTATAGATGATTTAGCAATATATCATCAGGAAAGACCAATCTCTAGAAAAGGACATCATCTTTGGTAAAGCAGAGGGTAAGCAAAAATGAGGGAAACCCTCAATAAAACAGATTGACAAGATAGCCAAAACAATGGGCTTAAATATATCAAAGATTATGAAGAAGGTGCAAGACTGGGCAACATTTTGTTCTATTATACATGAGGTGGGCATGAGTCGGAACTAACTTCAGTGGCAAGTAATAATACCAAACACACACACACACACACGCATGTTTGTGTGTATGTATATATGTGTGTGTGTCTATATATACACATATACATAACATATATTGTACCTGCATGTGTGTGTATACGTGCAAGTATAGTTGCAGAGAGAAAATATATATTTGCACATGTTATGTTGTAGTTAGGTGCCCTTGAGTCGGCTCTGAATCATAGTGACCTGCATCATCCTCACAAGTGTTGGTATGTTTAAGCCCATTGTTCAGCCTCTGTGTCAATCCATCTCATTGAGAGTCTTCCTCTTTTTCACTCTCCTTTAACAAGCATGATGCCCTTTTCCAGGGACTGGTCCCTTCTGATAACATGTCCAAAGCATATAAGAAAAAGCCTCTCTCCATCCTCCTTATAAGGAGCATGCCAGCTGTACTTTTTTTGAGACAGACTTGTTTATTTTTCTGGTAATCCATGATATATTCAATATTCTTCTCCAACACCGTAATTCAAAGGCAACATTCTTCTTCGGTCTTCCTTATTCATTGTCCAGTTTTCACATGTGTATGAGGCTATTGAAAATACCATGGCTTGGGTCAGGAAGACCTTAGTCCTCAAAGTGACATCTTTGTTTTTTCACACTTTAAAAAGGTTTTTTTTAAACAGATTTACCCAATGCAATATGTCATTTGATTCCTTGACTCTTGTTTCCATGGGCATTGATTGTGGGTCAAAGTAAAATGAAATCTTTCATAACTTCAATATTTTCTCTGCTTATCATGATGTTGCTTACAGGTCTGGTTTCATGATTTTTGTTTTCTTTATGTTAAGGTGTAATCCGTACTAAAGGTTGTAGTCTTTCATCTTCATTAGTAAGTGCCTGTATTCCTTACCACAAGGCCCCTTTCCTTTTCAAGTTAACAACGGTGCATTGAATTTTTCTTGTGCTTGCAATCTCTGATTTCTTCTACATCTGACTAAAGGAAACTCTGTGCTTTTAAGGGCTAATATGATTAGGACAGAACCTCCCCAGTAATGTCCCTACCTTAAAGTCAACTGATTTGGGACCATAATTACATTTGCAAAATCCCCACAGAGCAGTGTCTAGGTGAGTGCTTGACTGAGTAACTGGGAGAAGGTGCATGTCCACCAGGGGACGGAATTTTGGCAGATAGGATTTATCTTAGACTTTTGTTTGCCTCTGAACTTGATTCTTAAACTCTCCTGAATATGTATCCTGTCAACCTCCTCTAAATTTCCTTTTAATAAATTTATTAATCTGGAATTAATATCTGTGTCTTTGCAACACCATTTCATGTTTTTGAGTTAGCTGCTAGAATATCAGTTCTCTTTCTGTGGAAAAATAAACAAATAACTGTCGAAGACATCTTCCTAGTTCTAAGTGCACACTCTCTGGCATGGACATTTTTAGGAGAAATTTTAAAAATTCTAATTCTGTAGAAATTAAGATTTTTCAATTATTGCATATTCTTCAAGGTCATGTTTACTTAGATGCAAGATGGGGATGGAGATGCTGAATGGAGCAGAGATGAATCAGTCTTCTTCTTTGATGTGAAGTATAGTGTGGGTTATGCCTAGGGAGATAACGGATAAGGTAGGGAAAAGCAGTTATGCCCTAGAAAGCTTACTTTTTATTAAGAAGTTACAGAAGATAATGTTTAATTACTTAAGGTTGAACCATCTTGAAACTAGCTGACTTTTTCATCTGAATGATTTTGGCATCCTTCTGAATTTGCTCCTTCCTTTTTGATCCTATTCCCATTGTCCTCAATGAGGCCTCATCACCTCATGATTGGATTACTACTATAGCCTCCTTTCTCACTCCCATCTCCCCAGACTTTCCTCTTTTAATCCAGTGTAATCAATCTTCCTAGAGTGTTGCTGTCATCACCTTAGTCCCTTGATATGGCAGGAAGAATGGAGCTGAGGAAGGAGATAAACTTGGAGACAGCGGACCTGGACTCTGGTCCAACCTCGGCCATTACCAGCTGGGTGATTTTGGATGTATGCTTTACTGAATCTCCATTTTCTTATAGGCAAAATGAAGCTAACAGGGTCATAAGGTCACCTCCAACTCTAAGATCCCATATCAGAAACCGAACCTGTTGCCATCGAATCGATTCTGACTCAAAGTGATCCTATAGGACAGAGTAGAACTGCCCTATAGGGTTTCCAAGGAGTGGCTGGTGAATTCAAACTGCTGACCTTTTAGTTAGCAGCTGAGCTTTTAACCACTGTGCCACTAGGGTTCCAAGATCCCATATAGGTATAACAAAAGAAAAAAACCCAAAAGCCTATAATCTCATAAACGTGTCTATCTATAATTCTTGTCCCCTTCCCTCACCCCCTCACCCTAGTGATCCACACAATGTCCGCCCTCCCCCCTTCTGGTGATAATAAAACTTTTACGGAATGAGAAGTAGATTGCCCTCTGAAATATTACAGACCCTGCCCTGTTGGGTCCAGTGCAGTCTCCTTAAACAGCATTCAAGAATCTGATGTGGTTTTTGGAAAAAAAAATTTTTTTTCATAGTTTGGCAGACTCGGACGCTGTGATCTAATGGAGCTTTCTATCTTGCCAGCGCTTCACCATAGCTTCACACCAGGCCCATATCTGCCTCTCTTTGTGTCTTCATAGTTCCCCCTTGCCTTCTGCTCTCTATGTTAGAAAACAATTCTTCCTTTTTCTCTATTGATTTAATCCATCCTTCAAATTCTACTTTGAGGCTCATCTTTGCTAAATTTCCCCAGATGTTTTTGGTTTATATATTATAGTCCATAGGTTTGGAACTCTCATCTTTATCTTACAACTTAGCTCTTTCTTATGAATTATCTAAATAAATAATGACAACAAAAATCTTAGTAGATAAAATACATTAAACACTTATCAATTGCCAGGAGCTACCTTAAATGCTTTCTTTTCTTTATCTCACTTATTTCTACAACAGCATATAAGATAGGTGCTGCTATTTTTCCTACTTTACAAATAAGCAAACACAAAGAGGCTAAGAAATTTCCCAAAGGTCACCCTGATGGTAAATGACCAAGCCCTGGTTCCTGACCAGATTAATATGACTCCTGAATTTATGTTCTTAGCTGTCAAACCACAGTTGATGATGTTCTTTCTGTTTTGTATGTCTTTTGCCTTTTGCTAAATAGATAACTCTGTTTTCAGGAGTTCTCTTGTACACACAGAGCTAATACTGGAACTTGACAGATACTCATAGGTTCTCAGGGAGAAATTATTGATTGACTTAACTGAGACTGAGGTAGCGTTGTTTCAGGACTGGGCGGTTCTAACTGGGTGGTTAAAATAATGAGTTAGGTCTATATATCTCCACTAGGAAAGAGATTTATAAGGCATTTCACAAAAAACCCACTGCCGTCGAGTCGATTCCAACTCACAGTGATCTTTTTGGACAGAGTAGAACTACCCCATAGGGTTTCTGAGGTTGTAGATCTTTAGGGAAGCAGACTGCGCCATCTTTCTCCTGCAGAGCCTGGTGGTTTTAAAGTGCCAATCTTTTGGTTAGTAGCCAAGTGCTTTAACTTCTGTACCACCAGAGCTCCCAATATGTGTATATAATTATATTTAAATTAATATGGAACGAGTGGGAAAGGTACACACCAGCATTTTAATAGTGGCTGCCTCAAGTGGGTGGGACCCTTCCTCAGGAAGAAAGAAGAGACATCTCTTTATATACCTCTCTATCGTTTGAATTGACACAGGGATAGGTAAGATTTTTAGAATTTGAGAACAAAGGACAAAAATTCAAAACTTAAATTTGGACCTCAAATTCTCTTTTGGTTTAATTTGTTTTTTTTTTTTCTTTACAGTTACCTTTTCGGAAAATATATGTTTCCATTTTATCTTTTTCATGCCCTTGGCTGATATTTAGCAAGTTGAATTTGTGTTTTTCTCAATATTTGTTGTGAGAAGAATATAATGCTGTACTAAGGGGTAAAATAGAGAATTCTCTGGCATGTGTCTTCAGGAAAGCTTAACTGAACACTGGAATAACTGTAAGGTGGACATTGTTGTGAACTCTACCTCCAAATTCAGTTAACCGCCGTTCTCCATGGAGGTATCATATGCTGACTGCTGTTGGTTTATTCTTCACATGAAAGATTTGATTTTAATCTGCTAATTAATTTAAAAGGCTAGCCATATGAAAATATTTCTGGATCTTTTTACCTATCATTTTCACTAACAAAGAATTCGAGACAATCAATATTTGAAAACAAGAGCTAAAATTTTGAGACGCAATATTCTCAAACATTGTGAAATCCCTATAATTAGCATGCCCTCTGGAGAATGTCATTGGACATTTGGTGAAACAGGGCATGAACTCTGTCCTGCCATCTGGGGAGGGGGGCCTGTAATACTCCCCGGGATGACGCCTGGGAATTTTAAACTACCAGATAGTTCTTATCTAAGAAACTCAGGGAGAAAGGCATTTGTCCACTCTAACGACTTCTGTTAGCAGATTTATGCCACTTGGATCAATGTATTTCCACCTCCCACCCCCAAACTCTACTTCTTAGGTTAAAAAAAGAAGCTAAAAAAAAAAAAAAAGGGAAGAAAAAGGAAGACATGTCATGATCCCAATTTTCATAACTGAAAGAAACAATATGATATAATAACATTCTAGAAAACCATTCTTATTCACATTGTTTGTTATAATATTTTTAAATATGCCTAGTGATACAAAGAAGCCAACAGAAAACTAGTAACTTTCTTTGTGGGACCAATCACACATTCTAAGAAAATAAGTAGAATAAAATTGAAATAAAAGGCCAAAGAATGAGATACTTTATTAAAAACATTTCAATCATAAGTCATTATTTCTTCCTAAACAGGTTTTTAAAATGGTTATTGTTTTAGTAATGATATGACCATTAACCTTTCTTTGAAATCAGTCTTGACTAAAAGTCAGTGAAAGGAGTAAATGTCTCTTTTATAAAGATAAATACTATTGGAGAACAGATGATTTTTATAAGGTGTGCTGTGGCTTCAGAAGGAGTGAAAAATTGCCTATTGTAACCAAAGGTTTGCTCCATGATTAAAAGTATCTCTAAAACAAATAACCTGGGTGTGTATATGTGTGTATAGCTAATGCAATTAATCTTCATGCTAGATTAACTTGATAAAATATTGACCTAATTTGGGATTAAAAGATTACGAGTAACATTTTGTGCTGAAGGCTGCAACATGCCTCATGTCAACACAGTAATGACAGAATTAACCTCCCAAGCCCTCTTCAATTGGGGCATTTCTGATGTTGCTACTTGAGTGGCATTTAGATGACCTATAATGACTGGCACAAAAGACCCAAAGATGCAGTTTTCTCGGCTAGCTGAGTGGCTTCTGTGGTTCAGAACCATGCAAAGGGAAAACGCATTCAAAAGGCATTCTAGAAATGTCCAGCTTCTGCTTGTCAAATAAATGTTTTAATTTACTAGTAAAACAAGTTGTCTGGAACTCCCTAAAACATTTTTATTACCAGTACAAAAAATGCCATATATAAACATTGTATAATTGCTTGCAAGTGTCAGACATTTTGTCTTTAAATATTAAAACTTAAAGCTAGAAAAAGAAAATCGTTGATGCTTAATTTTCCTTCTGTGATTTTCGTTATAGACTTCTGACAATTAATAAGGAATTCTTACGGACTGTTTAGGGTAGCTAGGCATAATGGTGAGTGACTCCTTTTTCTTATTGGGTTGACTGTATGACTCATAAATTTCCAAACTACAGTGAACCTACAATTACCATTGGCAACTGGGCATGGAGCTGCATGGAACAGTGAAATACATAGATGATTTTTTAAGTAAAAAAAGAATCGTGAGAAAGAATAGCAGTGTTAGTATAACCTTTAATTAACCAATAGAATAGAATAAAAACTGGCTAATGAGCCTTGCATTCTTGAATTGACATTATCGTCTGTTAATAAAGTTCCTAATTATGTGTAGCCTAGTTTTCCTTATCTGTGTAAGTACGCCAAATGTTTGCATGGAAGGCAGACTGGAAAGTCCACGTTGTATCAGCTTATAAATTGGTAAAAAATTCATCTATGTAAGTAGATGAAAGAAAACTATCTCAGGCAATTCCAACCTTATATAAAGAGATATACTAATGATGTTATAGTGGGCTCAGAAGAGTTAAAGATCAAAACTATAGCATCAAATGGGAACCAATCCCTAAGTCTTTCTACCATTAAACATTTCTTCTTTGGATGTCGAAGACTTTTGTAGCATCAAGAGTTATCTTTTAGAGAGTGGATGGATATATTTGACTTTTTCAGCAGCCAGGATGATTTTTTTTTTTTTTTTACATCTACAGCTACCCATAGTATTTAATATAGGACTTGGAAATTAGTTGGGTCATAATAAAGGTTTATTGAATTAAGAAAAGAGATATATATTTCAATTATTCATATCCATTTTCATTAGAAAAACATGTATTGAGCTCCTATAATGTGTTGTATCCTATGCTGCATGATGGGGCTAGAAGGAGAAAAAGGCAAAAGGCTATTGGAGATTTTCTCTTTCTTTATTAAAAAGATTAACAAGTGTTAGAGAAGTTTTCTGAAGATATCTATTGAAGATTTTCTCTTTCATTAATTCACAAAAATATAAAATAATCAAAACGGGAATAACTGCTACCATGTGATTCAAAGATTTAAGTATTACTATTTTTTTTACCCCGTTAATTTTTTTTACCTTGCTGAAAGCCAAGGTAACTTTTTACATACAAAAACACCGGAAGTGTAAACTGTCATATGTCATATTCAATGGACTGGGTGAATGGAATCTCTAACAAAATAGTAGTTTCTCCTGTTATTATTATCATTTCTATTCATAAATCTAAAATCAATTCCAGACTGAGGAGGCCAGAAATAACGTTCTAGCACATTCAGTTTTAAACTTTGTGGGGCACACAATACATGGGAGCCTGTCTTAGAAAGTCAGTCTGTTCAGGGTTATAGTTTTTCTGTAGTCATTTGTTTTCTTTCTCTTCTTTTTATACTCATTATTTCTTATAGTTCTTTTATTTGATTGGAGACTCAGCATAAGGTACTGGAAAGAATATATATATATATTTTTTTGAATCAAGAGAAATAGTATAATGAACCCTATAACTTAGTGAGCTGTGTATCTACAGAACAATTACAGATAAACAGATTAATTGATTTCAAATTGTATTTCTATTACCACTCTTTATTTGTAGGAATTACAGTCTCTTCCATTCACTAGGCTCCTTATTAAGTAATAGGGTTCCTAACTATGTGTTTTTACGACAGGGCAAATTTCAATCAACATTTTCACACAGAGACAGTTATTAATAAGAACATGTGAAATTAAATCTAAACATGATTTCCTTTTTCAATATACAATTACAATTTATTATAATGTATACATTTACTTTTTTTAGTTGATACCAGTTTTTTTATCATGATAATACATTTACTTTTTATTTTTCCTTTTTACAATTACTATCTTTAAGTAAACATTTTGATATTCTCTACTTTAATTATCTTCAATATGAAATGGTATCATGACAGTATGACATAATAGAAAAACATATAGTTGGGGGCCACTTGGGCTGTGATTGGGACAAGCACTGTTATTGCTTCTTGGGGTATAATGGTGAAGAAGAAAAGACAGAGCTCCTGCAATTAAACTTCTTACAGAATTCTGTGGTCCTAGGAAATTCACTTAATTTATTTTCCATCATACTGACTAATTTTTCTTATCTGCAAAATAAACATAATTGATAGCTACCATGCCAAGGTATCTCAAGTTTTGGCAATAATATAGTAAAGTGCCTGTTATAGTGCCTGACAAATAAATGCAAGCTATTATTGTTTTTATTATGTAATGATTTATATAACAACTTGGCATTTTAGCTTAGAGTTCACAAATGAATCTATTATGAATTTCAGCTAAAAAAAATCTCACTTCCATTTTAATTATGTACAAATCAAGGGTATTACTTATTTATTCTAATAAAAATGAGCCTGTGGCTGAATATACACATACATAAGCATACATGTGTGTATATGTGCATATATACACATATATGTACACATATATATTACTTTTATAATTAACATTAATAGTGACATTTGTTTGTCAGTTTTGAATGGCTTACATCTTTCAAGTGGCTTATTACCAGAATTTTGATTTACTATGAATAGAGACTACTCTTTCAGCAATTTCTTGCCTGCTATTATTCTTTCTGCACCATTACTCATTTCCTCTTCTTGTTCTGTGGTGTTTTCATTCATGACTAACTCAAAACCTTTGTGGAGCCTTCATGGCTCTGCCATTTTATCTCCTCAAGTATTTATCACATTGAATCAGCCTCCATTGTTTTTCATATATGGAAACTCAGAATGAACAGAAAAAAAATAACAGAAGAAATCACTGTTTTGTCAGTGATTCCAATTCATCTAACCCATTGAATATGACATATGGCAGGTTATACTTCAGATGTTTTTGCAGATAAAAAGACTCTTAGCTACCCTTGCCTTTGAATAGGTCCAAGACAAATTAATGGGTAAAAGTGCTGGCAATCTTTTTGCAATGCATGCAATTGTCTTCACAAAGTGATTACTGCTTATCCTAAAAAAAAAAAAGAGTAGACATGCACAAAGTTCTAACTTGTACTTTGTGTAAAACTAAGGCTATAGTCTATTTGTATTATTCAATTTGGCAGAATTTATTGGATTTTTACATGACATTTTTACTAGTCACAATTAATATAGACAAGAACTATGCTAAAAGTAACCCCATAACCATATTCTGTCCATATTCCCTTGTTCTTTTTGTGAATTTGTGAACCTAGACTTGCATGTTCTTCTTAAAACTGATTTTTCTCTGAGCTTCCTGGTATATTATTATTCTGATTCCCCTCATATTTTGGTGACTTCTCCTACTTTCTTTCCTTTCCTAGATCCTCTTCATTTTTATACTCCCCAGCTTGTTTTGTTTTAGCTCCATTTGCATCTCTCCCTTGATGAACTCATTTATTCTCTTGATTTCAATTATCAAATTTTGACCAATAACATTCATACTCAGGCTTGTGTTCTTTCCAACATTCCATTTCTGAATTTTCAACTGCTCTCAAGCATTTTTCTGCCCTCAAAAAACCTCCCTAACGGGGACAGAGATGAGCTTGTGCATAAGTCGCAATTTTGAAAGATTCTGTGGACACAATATTGAATGATCAGGAAGCATCAAAAGCAGGTGGAAGGAATGCACAGAACCACTGTACCAAAAAGAAATGACTGATGTTCAACCATTTCAGGAAGTAGCACATGATCAAGAACCTATGGTATTGAAGGAAGAAGTTCAAGCTGGACTGAAAGCATTGGTGAAAAATAAGAAATGCTCCAGGAATTGATGGACTACCAAATGAGATGTTGCAACAAACAGACTCAGTGCTGGAGGCACTCACTTGTGTATGCCAAGAAATTTAGAAGAGAGCTACCTGACCAACCAACTGGAAGAGATCCATATTTGTGCCCATTCCCAAGAAAGGTGATCCAATAGAATGTGGAAATTATTGAACCATAATATTAATATCACACTCAAGTACAATTTTGCTGAAGGTCATTCAAAAGTAGTTGCAGCAGTGCATCGACAGAGAACTGCCTGCAATTCAAGCCATATACAGAAGAGGACTTGTAGCGAGAGATATCATTGCTGATATTAGATGGATCTTGGCTGAAAGAAGAGAATACCAGAAAGATGTTTACTTGTGTTTTATTTACTTTGCCAAGGTATTAGACTGTGTGGATCATATCAAATTAAGGAAAACATTACAAAGAATGGGAATTCCAGAACACTTAATTCTGTTCATGCAGAACCTGTAAATAGACCAAGAGGCAGTTGTTTGAACAGAGCAAGGGGATACTACATGGTTTAAAATCAAGAAAAGCGTGAGTCAGGGTTGCATCCTTTCATCATACTTATTCAATCTATATGCTGAGTAAGTAATCTGAGATGCTGGGCTATATGAAGAAGAACACAGCGTCAGGATTGGTAGAGGACTCATTAACAGCCTGTGATATGTGGATGACAAAACCTTGGTTGCTGAAAGTGAAGACAACTTGAAACACCTACTGATGAAGATAGAAAACTACTGCCTTCAGTATGGATTACACCTCAACATAAAGAAAACAAAAATCCTCACAAAAGGACCAATAAGGAACATCATGATAAATGGAGAAAAGACATATGCTGTCAAGAATTTCATTTTACTTGGATCCATAATCAACGCCCATGGAAGCAGCCAGAAGTCAAGAAAGCAAAAGATGCATGCCATTGGGCAAGTCAGCTGCAAAAGACCCCTTTAAAGTGCTGAAAGGCAAAGATGTCACCTTGAAGACTAGGGTGTTCCTGACCCAAGCCATGGTGTTTTCAATTGCTTTGTATGCACGTGAAAGCTGGACAATGAATAAGGAAGACCAAAGAAGATTTAATGCTTTTGAATTATGGTGTTGGCGAAGAATATTGAATATTACCATGGACTGCCAGAAGAATGAACAAGTCTGTCTTGGAAGAAATACAGCCTGGGTGCTCCTTGGAAGTAAGAATGGTGGAACTTCATCTCAGGTACTTTGGACATATTATCAGGAGGAACCAATCCCTGGGGAAGTACATCATGTTTGGCAAAGTAGAGGGTGAGTGAAGAAGAAGACCCTCGATGAGATGAACTGACACACCTGCTGCAACAATGGGCTCAAGCATAACAACGATTGTAAGGATGGTGCAGAATCGGACAGTATTTCATTCTGTTGTACATGGGGTCACTATGAGTTGGAACCAACTCAACGGCACCTAACAACAACTTTACATGTTGAAATGTTCAATAACACATGTGCTAAAGGCAAATAATTAGCACTAAGTACAATGGCTGCTAACCAAAAGGTTGGCAGTTTGAAACCATCAGCCACCACTTGGGCACCCTATGGGGCAGTTCTACTCTGTCCTATAGGGTTGGTATGAGTCAGAATCTACTCAAAGGCAGGAGGTTTGGTTTTTTAGTTATTAGCAAATAGACGTTCTGTACATATAAGTGAAAAGGATGAATAACTGAGACTATGTTTTATTTGACTTTTTATCCATAGTGCCTAGTACTGTGTGTGTACCACAGTGGTTGCTTAGTTAAGTCTTAATGGATTGAATGCATTGAAGTGAAAGTGCTTGGTGAGCCTTAACTTTTGCTATTTTCCAGATACAATTGTAAACATTTTGTATGACTTTTTATGAAGTAGATCATAAGAAGTGGACAAATGAAACTGGCATTTAGATGAGATGAAAAGAATTTATTCTATTTTTAGAAAAAACAAATCAGAATGAATATGTATGGCTTGGCTTTTATATCTATTTGCTTCTCATTTTCCAAATAAATCAACATACAGTTTCTAGAGAAAACCCACCAAATATGACATTTATTTCTTTTTAGAATGTATTTCTTTTAAGAAGTATTGACAATGATTTTCTTCATTTGGTCATAATGTAAGTCAAAATTCTCCTCCTCTGGAGGTCAGCCCTGTAAGGAGACTCTACAGGATGTTACAGAATTTAGGGAAAATTATGCTGCATTCTTACTCCTTATGAAGATTTTCGATTGCTGAAACCTAGTGGTTATTTCTGAGGAGCAGGATCATGAGGGTCTTTTTTAATCTGTGTAATGTTTTTTTTTTTTTTAATATTTGAACTTTTTGGAAGTCATATTTATTACTTTTATTATTAAAAGTAATGACAACATTCGTATGTCAGCTTTAAATGGTTTATAGTGGTGACTAAGGTCTAAGGCTTTTTCAGCATAAGGCGGCACTTCATGATTTCCTTTTTGTCTTCCCTTCCTCTGAGTCAAAGTGTAGCTGAAGGTACCTGCTCACTACCACAGCCTCAAAGGCCTACAAAGTGGGTCTCAAGGTGTTCCCAGAACTGTATGATCACCTATATGGACATTATCACTCTCTCTGTCATTTCTGCATTTATGAACACCCTTTGTACCTTATCGTGTCCCATTTGGGGATATGTTGCTTTATACACTTGCGAGTGATTTCACCTTTATTTCTACAAAATAATTTTTCACTTTTGGTTTTTAAATTCTCCAAAGTCTGAAACCTATAAGGAGAATAATCCTGGTAAAGCATAAACCAGATCATATGTCTTTGCTTGAACACCTTCAGTGGCTTCCAAGTTCACTTGAAGTAAAAACCAAGGCCATTTACAGGTATACAATCTCTAATCTGAAAACTTCGGGATGCTTTGGTATTTAGAATTTTTCATATTTTTTTTGTAAAATACAGTACACAGAGACTGTATTTTTTATTATCTTCCTTCCCTCCGCAATGAGATTCTAAGGCAGTGTAAGATATTACATCTTAATATTTTTGCAGCTCAAGAAGAGATAATTAAAGACTGCAAAAAGCCTTCCATCCAGTCAGGTCTAGTTTTGCTCTAAAATGGATTTATAACAAGCTTACAGAAAAAAAAAAAAAAAAACTCACAACTTTTGGTTGTCAGAGCTTTTAGAACTTGGGAATTGTGAATGAAAGATTTTGGACCCCTATCATAACCTACAGCTCTTACAAGGCCTGGCCCATAGTGCCTTACTGAGATCACCTAATACCACTCTCCCCTTGCTCTCTATTCCTTTCCTGATTTATTTCCTACAGCACTATTCAACCCCAAACAATTGATATTAATGTATATGTGTAGATATAATATATATGTGTGTATATATATTTCTTATTTGTTTCGTTTACTTCCTACTTACCATCACTAAAACAGGAGTTTGTTGAAGGCAGGAATTGCTGATGCATCCAAACTATTTAGAATAGGGCCTGGCACACAGTAGGTGCCAATGAATACTTGTTAAACTATGAGTGGATTTTAATTATTTTTGTGATCACTCTTATGTTGAAGTATGCATAAGAAATATAGTACTGGTTCTACAAATGGATCATGGTTAATATGTAGTATTTTAACAGATTCGTATAAACTGGAATTTTTAAAAAGACATTTCTGAGGCTATTCTTGAAATGAAACATTCCACATTGATCAAGGCAGGTTGAGAGCATTTTTCTTATGGTCTGAAACATAGCATAATCACTCAGGCATCTACCTGACACATGTCCACGTATGACTTGGTATGTTACATGTATGTCTTTGTCACCAACTATGAATTATGATTTGTCAATTCTTTCCTTCTGCTCTATCATATAGAAATGCAAGTTTAAAACCTGCTTGCTGGAAGAAGTAAGAACAAAAAAAAGAAAGAAAAGGAAAACAAAATTATGGATAAAAAATCAAAGGCAGCAGTGTAATAATCCAGGTGGCAAAATATTTGGATATCCACTCAGTGGAGCACTGGGCTAGGTGTTTTCATTCATTCATCTGCTCAATTCAACGTGCCAGTTGTGTTTTATATTCTGGAGGTCCAGCAGGGACGAACACAGACAAGGTCTCTAACCTTATGAATCATTTCAGGTACTAATAAATATATGAAGAAAAATAAAGCAGGATAATGTGATAGGGGTGTGTGTGTGTGTGTGTGTGTGTACCCATGTGCATGTGTGCACCCTTTTGGTTGTGGTGCTGTTTAATATGGGATGGCAGGGAAAGCTTCGTATGCACTAATATTCGAAAGGAGACATGAATGCAATGAGAGGGCAAATCATGGACAGGTCCAGGGTAAGAGCTTTCTAAAGGGTGAGAACGGGGAAAACAAAGACCCTGATGCAAGAACAAACCCAGGCAGATAGAGAGACAGCTTGGAAGGCTAGAGTGGCTGCAGCAGAATGAAAGGAGTGCGAGGGAATAGTAAGAGTTCATAGGAGATATGTTTAGAATTCATATCATTTAGAGCTTTCTAGACCACAATAACAAATCTGGATTTTACTGTGATTCTGTGGGAAGCTATTGAAGAATTTTAAACATGGGCTTGGTGATATGACGTAACTTACATTTTAAGAAGATCACCCTGGCTAAAAGGAAAACAGAAAAAGATCTGAGATGATAAAAATAATAGTATCTTAAACCATCTTATTTTGTGGCAAAAGAGACAGAATCAGTTGAATGTGGGCTATATTTTGAAAGTCGAGTTGACAGTACTTTATAAGTTACTGTATGTGGTGTGGGGGGAGCGGATAAAAAGTACTTAAGCATGACTATTACCCATGTTTGGGATGGAAAAGACTGGGGAGGAATAAGTGGTTTGGAGGTGAAATTTAAAAAAAAAATTTTTTTTAGATATTGTTTATTTTCATAAAGGCCTCTGGGAGGTAAGCATCATCTAAAAAGAAGGAAACCTAGGTTCAAGGAGAATAAGTGACATGTCTTAGGTTACACCACCAGCCAAAAGCAGGAAACATACTTGTTTTTTTCTTTTCTTTAATCGTATTTTAGGTGAAGGTTTACAGAACAAACTTGTTTTTCATCAAACCGTACACCCATTATTCTATGACATTGGTTAACAAACCCATGACATGTCAACACTCGCCCTTCTCAAGCCTGGATTCCCTATTACCAGCTTTCCTGTTCTCTCTTGCCTTCCAGTCCCTGTCCCATGGCTGGTACACCCCTTTAGTCTAGTTTTGAGCAGAAAACATATTTGAACCTGGGTCCTCTGTCCTCAAGTTTAGTGCTTCATCCACTATATATTCTATCCAAATATTACTAATCTTCATTTTTGTCTCTTTTCCACTTTATTACTGAAAATTTGGCAGCAAAACACCTGCATTAATGAAGTTTCAGAAGCAAGTTGGAGAAGGTGCAAGGAACAGGAGAGTCCTTTGTAGAAAGGACTTCCAGGAGAACTTGGAGAAAAGATAGGCCAGGGCACAAACAAGCCAAACAATCAAGCTGTTAGTACTAGGCTTCCACTACAATCAAGCTGTTAGTACTAGACTTCCACCACAGAGAACAGATGATTCTTAAGAAGTATGTAATACAGATTAAGAAAGCAAATTGTAATGCAAAATCGATTCCTCCAGATGGACTGCCCAATCACAAAAGCCTTCATTTTTTTCTTTTTTTAATTCCTTCTTAAACAACATCCCTGTGCTCAAACCACTCCATTATAAATCTTCTGGGAGTGGGAGAAGGATTTCTCACTAATGTTGATCAATATTTTCAGGGTTTCTCATCCAGGAACTTCTCTCCTACGGTGGTTTATGGAGTTGGAATCGGGTCTTTTAGCTTTACATAACTTAAATGTCTCTTTCTCCAGGAATAGTCTCTAAATTACTTTGGAATAAATTGACCCACCTGTCTTTTTTTTCATTGTCTTTCCTCCAGACCCCTTTTCATTAGTTTGCCTTACAAGTAGCTACAGTAGGCCCAGTTAATGGAAGCATTAAAAGGTTAGGTTCTCCTCGCTATCCTTTCCTATCAACTACAGCCAACTAACAAAAAATAAAGAAATGCTCAGCAAGAAGCTTCATGAAATTGTGGCTTAGAAAGGGAGGTGAAAACAAACAAACAAACAAACAAACAAACAAACAAAAGCCATGATTATTTTTGAGACATATCTTTGTACTATATACCGCTGGTATAGTTTCTAATGAGAGTGGTGATCATCCTTGAAAGCTTTGGTCCAGTCAGGATTACATTACTCAAGGAATATCTCTCTCTCTCTCTCTCTCACACACACACACACACACACACACAGAGTTCTTTCCTTTATGTGAGTCATTGGAAACATGACTTTGGATTGTGTGCCTCTGAAACAGTTGTGAAACTTCCATCAGTTCGTGTATAAGTATTGCATACGTTTCAACTTCCTACCTCTGTCACTGAGTTGCTCTGCCAAGTCTCTTTTAGGAATACTGGCTATAGGGAAAATACTTCCTCACAGTGTATGTGTCTGTTTTTCTAAAGAGATCCTCTTCATTTATGATTTCCTTCATAAGACATTCACTGCCTATTGTTGTATATTAGAGCATGAGTTCACTGTGGCCAAGGTATATTCTTCTTCTTTTTTTTTTTTTTAACTTTGTATCCCTCCCAGTACTTCGTTCAGTGTCCAAAACACAGGGTTTTCTCAGTAAATATTTCTTAAATAGAACTGAATCCATGATTTAAAGATTTAGTTTTGTATAATAGAGCTGGTTAGGATTTCATGTTTGGGTTTTTATTATTTCAGAGAGTTTAGGCATGTTTTTCTTCCTTTGGAATAGTCACAATTATACAATATAGTTTTATTTAGAGTGTGCTAGCCCACTGGGGCTTCGAAGCTAAAAGAAACGTGCTGTAAGCAGCTTGTTGTTGATTTCTTGCTCAGTTATTATTATTTACTAACAGATTTGTCACCTACATATGTGAGTGCCTGCTCCCCACACTCTGGAATTTTGCAGTCATCTTATTCTACCTGGAAGGGATCTTGAGGTTTTTTCAAATACAAGTGGATTTGGATGTTGGGCGCTCCCATTTTTGATCTTGTATTTTGGGAAAAGTTCTAAAGGAAGCTCTGAAAATGCTTCTGTTCAAATTAAATCACTTTACTGCAGGTGTCTGTCTTGATTGTGGCTTCGTGCAGTCATGTCCCCAAAAAAGTTTATTCAGGAATGACTAATTATATTTATAGAACTGGACAGAAAATTATTTTGAGATAACTTGAATTCTTTCATATAATTAATAAAAAATCTTTACAACTAAAATTTTGGATTTTTCTCTGGATGTGTTCACCAGATCAGTTATTTGATAAATTATTTTGAAAATTTGAAATTTTTCCCTCTAATGTCACCATGTCAAAATCGACTCGACAGCAATTTTTTTTTAATGCCACCAATTAAAATAAGTGTCTGTTCCTTCAATGCCAGCATTCCCAGTATTTTGTCTTTAGCCTTCCTATCCCACACATTTAAATAGTTCGTGCATATGTTAATGATACCTATTTTCTTGATCCCTGTGGCTTTTCCCAGTCTGTGCCTCTCCTTTTATCTTTCTTTCCGCCCTGGCTGGACTTTGTGGTTGGTATCTGAATTAGTCTCTTACCAAAATCCTTGATTCTTGTGTATATCTATCCATTTACTACATATAAAATTCTAATCTTGGATTGGTGCCACAATCCACTTTCTCCGCCCCTGTATCCAGGCCCCTTAACCTCCCAAAGAAAAAGCACACTAACACGGACACTGGGCGTTACAAAATATGGTCCCACCGGTCATTGCAGTATGCCTTTTTAGCATCTTTTCCCAATCTGTTCAATGAATGGTTTAAACGTTTGCCACATTTCTCACACCTTATTCAGTCTTTTTCTCCTGTCAGTTAATGACCTCTTGTTTGACTGAAGAAAGTATGCCCATCATAATTGTTACAAGCTCTCTTTATGCCTTGTCCCTCTACCTATAAATTGTCTACATGCAGACCAACCCTAAGCTTCTTTTCTACGGACTTAGAAGATATACCCATCCATCCTGTCCCTTGATTCCATAATCCCCTCATTACCCTGGCCTTTTCTCCACTTTTCAGGCCCCCACCCCCACCTTTAAACTCACAATCTCTCATGATTCCTTCTTATGAGCCTACAAGAATGTTTAAGGCTCTCCCATTCGAATAAAATGTCCTTTGACCTTGGGATCCCTTTAGTTATTATTTATTTTTTTTTTGCCTCTTCCTTTCTCATCCAAACTTAGTAAAAGAGTAGTCTGGACTTTCTTACTTCAATATACTTACTTTTCAGTTCTCTGAAATCTGCTTTCCTCCCTCATCACTATATTCAAATTTCTTTTATTAAGGTAACACTTACATATATTTTAATTTTCCACACATCATCTTAATTTTGCATCCTTATATTTGTGGACTAGACACTGTATATAAAAAGCCACTTATTATGTGGTTGTTGAATTGCTTTGACTTTTAATGAGATTTTATTGTATGCTAGAAAATTCCTAACAATTTAAATATCTCTATGACTTGATGTTCTAATTAGGTTCACAAAGAAACAAAAACAAAATTATCTGCAACAAAAACTAAAACACTGGTTGATCCAGCAAAACTACAATAACATGGACCCCATAGAACTTCTGGAGAGTTGACTTTCAAGTTTGAAAAGAAGAGTAAGAAAGTAAAATAATAGCTTTGCTCCATTAAGAAACAGTGATCTGGTTTAAGGAGTCCAGAGACTCTTTAAATGTGCCATTGTTTCTGCTTCCCTTCCCACCCCCTCACCTTTCTTCATTGAATCTTTATAATGTACCCAAGCCAATATAGTATGGGATGTGAAACACGGAAGAAAAACAACACTTTGGCCTAAAATATTTGGTGGTCTTCTTACCTTTTAGAAAATGAGAAAAGCTAGAAACCTGGGACAAATTATATACTGTGGGTGGCTTCATTGGAATAACTTAATAACTGCCATCCCCGTAATATCTGTAAAACCTTTCCTTCCTCTGTCAATCTTTCAACATAAATAAAATTGTAAATATTTGGAGTTTTTATATAACTCCAAACCATAGCCTGTTGTTTGTTCTTACACTGACACTTTTATGTACATAACATGAATGACAGTTAAATAAAGTTCTCTCATTCTATAAACATCCTTTGAGGGTGATGTTTTTCATAAGCTTCATTTTTATTTCAGAATGTTTTCTAACCTCTTATATTATTCATGGAGCTTTTTGTTATTGTTTTACTATTTAAAATGAAGAAATATATTTTCACTTCCGTTACTGCTTATATTTCTTCAGGACCAAGGAGAAATCAAAGTCTCTCTTTCTGCTTTCACAACTAAATTCATACATGCCTATCCTCAGTTTTTTAAAAATGTGACTTCCATACCAAACAAGTCTACCCAGGATGCTGTGACACAGCAGCTTATTGCCTTGTGGTTTAAAGTTGTGCGTAAGAAGTCGATGTCTTTAGACCTGGGGAAGCAGCTTGCAATCAGAGTTGTGTGCAACTTTATCTGTCCAACCAGGGCCCAAAGAAATATTATCATTTCCTTGATAATGGTATGATGTAAAAATGATCAGGAAGCACTGTTCTACTGTAATTATCTTTAATAATATGCAAAATTATTCCCCTAAATATAGAGAAAAAGAAAATCCCAATTTGTTTCTTCTTGCAGCTATTTATATTACTACAGAAAGAGTGAAATAGAGATTACTTTTTATTAGAACCAAGTAATTTGACATTCATTGTTAAAAGTGAGAATAATTATATTGGATTTTTTTGCGTAATATGTTGTATAATGATGGTCTATGGTTAAACTGGCTTATAAGTAAATGATTTAAAACTGCATTTGTACACATAGACTAGCTTAATTGACTCTAGTAAAAAAAAAATCACGTAACTTCAGGTCAACAAAAAGCTTGTTTACTTGCTATAGAGCCAAATAACCAATTTGAATCAGTGTTTTTAAATCACTATTACTCTTTTATACTTCATGCATTAGCACAATTCAATAGTGTGTTATTATGCAAAAAGAATTTCTATTAGGCATATTTTGCTCCTGCTGGATCACAGTGAATTCAATATTTTTTGCATCCAATACATTTTTATTGATTGATTTATCTATTCATCAACTCTTCATTGAGGGCTGCCATAGGCCAGACGCACTGAGGGGACAGAGAAGCCTTTCCCAAGCTCAAAATGATAATTTGGGACTGCGGATTCCTTCTTTCTATATGATGATGCAAAAGTACCCAGTTTGGCTTTATTCCAAGGAATTGGGACTTAATTAATTCTGCTTTCTACAGGGAAGAAAACAAACTCTTCTTAAATAGAGATAATTTATTCTTTTCATCAGCAAGGAGAGCATAAACAAGAACCCTGCTTTGTTGCTGTAAGACTCTGCAAATGGTAGTCACTTCAGTCCCCAAAACTCCATTTTTGAAACTATCATCAAGTAGCCATGATAATTCGTCTGTAAGCCAAAATAGCTGAACATTTCTGAGTTTCCACTGGGGCTTCTATCTGATGATGAGGTAATTTTACTTTAAGAAAGAAAGTAGAATACAAAACTTGTAAGAGAAAACAGTAATTTTTCTAGAATGTTAAATCTGTTAATAAATGAAAATCTTGTCATCAAAACTATTTTAAAGAATTTTTGAGAATGCCTATATTGGAAAAATTTAATTTCTTCTATAAACAAAGAAACAAAACTCAAAGCTACTTCTGTCAAGTCATTCCAACTCATAGTGACCCTATAGGACAAAATAGAACTTCCCCAAAGGGTTTCCAAGGCTGTAAGTCTTTACAGAAGCAGACTGTAAATGCCACATCTCTTTCCTGAGAGTTGCTGGTGGGTTCAAACTGCCTTTTAGTTAGCAGCCGAGTGTTTAACCACTTCATCACACGGACTCTTCTGACTCTCTTACTTTAATTTGTTTTTATTAAACACACTTGAATATTCACACCTATTAACTATCTCAGTTCCTGGAACTATCAAATCCTTTCATTAAAAATATATATATATATATATCCCACAGTATATTTTATCTAAATGTATTAGTACTATCATTATTATTTACTTCTTGTCAGCTATAAATTTCATTAAGTAATACCACTGTCTTAAAAAAAAAATAAAAAACTGTTACAGAGGGAAGTAAGCAAACACATGCCCTTTGGTTCTCTCATCACTATCAAAGTTTCCTTTCATCCTGGGCTTGGGAGGGAGGGTATGGGAGAGACAAAGCAGTGTTAGAAGAAGAAAATCTCTTTTTTCAAGGTGGGGGTATTATTTCATGAATACAATTTTGTGTCTATCTTGCCATCTGTCACTAGGCAGAAGTGATATAGGACAGTGGCAAACTCATGTTAAAAAGGCTGTCTTGGGATAACAAAGAGAAAAGTTAATGGACACAGATTTACAAATTATTAATGATTTTTCTTGTCATTTCTTGAAAAATGAAAGCTATGCACGCTGCCTCTCTCCCCAAACAGATTGCATTTTATTCCTCTGCAGTTTGTCCATCAGCCTTCACTCTGACAACATAATCCAGAACTAATCCAGAGCATTCAGTTTTCCTTGTTGGCTCTCAGGCAGCCTGCTTAGACAAATCCTGCTACCTGTCAGCCCTTCTGTGGGTGCCAAGCCGGCTGCCAGGTTAACCTCTGGGGAAGCAGAAAGACCTGCTGATTTAACCCCTACTTCCCTTCCTGTAATCCACAGTAAATAGAGAGGATGTGAACAGGCCAACTGTTTTAATCAGGCCTGGATCCCTTAAAATCAGTTTCATACACAGCTTTTAAGAACTCAGGTTATGAACATCCCTAAGTAAAGTCATATGGCCGTTCCTACTAAATGTGGGCCCTAAAGAAGCAGATGTATCAGATACACTGAAAGGTCTTAATCCCCTAAAGTAGTCTGTGAAAATATAGACACCACTTCCCTGAGCCACATCATTGCTTATGGATTTGTCCTAGCTGTCAAGATGAGGTCAAAACCGATTTAGTGGCAAAAAAGGGGAAAAACAATTTTGTTGCTATGAAGATTCATACTGCTAATTTCTAATATGCCTGCCATAATTTACCTTCTCTTTATCCCCTGCCTCCTCCAATACATGTATATGCACACACGGTAATTCTTGTTGCATGACAGTGAATTTGAATATTGTTTAAAGGTTGGTCTCAAATGATTCCAATATGAGCAAATAACCAGATTCCCATATGAGCAAATAACTTTCCAAATGAGTAAATATAAATTAATGTTGCATGACATTGAAATAACTCACATTGAACTGATCGAGAATAAAAATGGAGCACATTGAGGTAAAAGCCTCTTCAAAATACTCACTCTTTATTCAAAAAGAACAACAACACACCACCTTCTCCTTGTTGGAATTCAAGGCACAGCAGTGTATCTATCGCCTTCTCCTGCAGCATCAACCATCCACAGCAGAGAAAACTTGCATGAGCACAGCGTTCCAAGGCACACTTAAAGGTTCCACTAAGTTTAGCCTCTTGAGAAACCAAGTAGTAAAACTTCACTCAGCTCTTTCAATACTAGGAAGGTCAGATGTCCAGATTATTCTGGGAGCCAGCAAACAGATCAGTCCTAGGGAGGAAGTCTGAACTCTACCATAAACAAGTCCTTGGAATCACTGTGACTTCTAATGAGGACTTTTAGTTTTCCTCCATTTAATTGCAGGCTTTTCTTTAGAGAGAGAGAAGGATAAAGTTTGCCCCCTCCCTGCTTATTCCCTCCCACCCAGAAGATGACAGATGAGGAATGTTCATTAGGCAAAACACCCAGATATAGATTCAGTGAAGTGTGAGTGCACTTGTACACCCATACACACATACACGCAGACACACACACACACACACCCCATGCTCACTTGATGTTTTCTAACCTAACCAGCTTTGAAATATACAATTTTATTCCTGTTTAATCGTTGTGGTGATGGATGTGTTTTTTGTATAAGCAATTATAATTTAAATTTTACTCAGTAGAATTGTAGAGCAAGCATTTTGTTTTTGAATACTCAACAGTTTTAAAAATATATCTTCTTTTTTTAGGTATTCGACAGGTAATAAACATTTGTACTTAATTGAAAGTGATTTTTTAATTTATTTTATCAAATCTTTCCTCTCTCTGCCTCTGTTGCAGTTTTAGGGGGAGGGGGTCTGTTTGTTGTTTTTCCTTTTACTCCTTTAGACTCCTATTTGCTTTATTGGTGGTAAAGTTTACTAGGGTGTCAGAGAGTAATTTATCATGAAGGAGCTGGCTTTCATGGTTAAGGTGAGAGCAGAAATTAATTGTCAAACAACACAATGTAAGATAAAGCTTGTTTTAAAGCAGATCAATTCTACTATGTTCTGTTTGGTAATTAAAAAAAAAAATTTTTTTTTTTTTTTTTAGGCAGCCATTAAACTGAAATTTGGAAGTAAAATTTAAAATTCAGAAAATCAAGATGAAATTGGAACATTCCACCACTAGAATACAAGTCTTCCCAAGTTTTCCATGAGATTATATTGAGCACTATTAAAAATGTGTTCGAAAGACAACTTTCTTTATTCCAGCAATGACACCAAGTGATTCTGATAAGATACACTGAGCTATAATTGTAGGATTGTCCAAGGATGTTAATTAAGTCACTCATTAAGAATCAGAGGCCAAGAAATAAGGACTTGGGACAGAGTGGGAGTCAGGGGGAAGCCAAATGGTCTGGGGTGTAGTCCTGGGAAAGAAAAGGTGGCCTAAGAGAGATGATGGACTGAATCTTTAGAAAGAAGAGACTTTGGGGATCTATGTAAATGATTAAGAAGACAAAGAAAAAGAGAGACTTAGAGGAGAAAAAAGAGGATAACAGGAATCAGAAGGCAAGAAAGACTCTGTGTCAATTTGTCCATGTACGGATATACCACACATGGACTGAAACAATCACAGAAATTTTAGGAAACATTCGTGCCTTATTTAAAAACCTTTTTTTTTTTTTAATTTGTGCTTTAACATTTACAGCTCAAGTTAGTTTCTCATACAAAAATTTATACACATATTGTTATGTGACCCTAGTTGCAATCCCTCTAATGTGACAGCACACTCCCCCTTTCCACTCCAAGTTTTCTGTGTCCATTCAGCTAGCTCCTGTCCCTTTCTGCCTTCTCATCCTGCCTCCAGACAGGAGCTGCCCATTTAGCCTCATGCATTTACTTGAACTAAGAAGCACACTCTTCACAAGTACAGTCCAGTCTAATCTTTGTCTGAAGAGTTGGCTTTGGGAATGGTGGTAATTCTGGGTTAACAGAGAGTCGGAGGACCATGGTTTCTGGGTAAAAACTTTTAAGAATATGCATCATTACTACTTTACAGATATATATAGCTCAACACAAGCATGCAAAACAAAATAAAAAAAAATTAATTATACCAAGGCTCAGAGGGTAAGAACATGAATTTTGGAGTTGGATTGCCCAGATTTGAAACTCTGCTCTATCTTTTCTTAGCTTGGTGTTACAGAGCCAGGTGCTTACCTTCTTTATGTGTCATACTCTTCCTCTCTAAAACAGGAAAGCTTTACCTGCCTTGTAGTTGTGTTATTGTGCAGATTACTTGAAATAGTGTACATGTAGTGCTTAGAATCACTACCCGTCTGTTTGTAATACTGTGGTGGCTTGTGTGTTGCTGTGATGCCGGAACTATGCCACTGGTATTTCAAATATCAGGAAGGTCACCCATGGTGGACAGGTTTCAGTAGACCTTCCAGACTAAGAGAGATGAGGCAGAAAGGCCTGAAAACCTACTTCTGAAAATTTGCCAATGAAAACCTTATGGATCACAACAGAATGTTGTATGATGTAGTACTGGAAGATGAGCCCCCTAGACTGGAAAACACTCAGATTACACAGTGGCTGCATCGATGGACTTGAGCATAGCATGATCATGAAGATGGAGCAGGACCAGGCAATATTTCCTTCTGTTATACATGGGGGGTTGCCATGAGTTGGAGCTGAATTGACAGCAATTACCAACAATAACAACAACAACAGCCCTTAGGATAGAGCCTGTTGCAAGTTAGTCATTTTTCCTGAGTACAGTGCACTTAAAAAAACAGAAAAAATTACTGGTGAGCCAATTTCAATTCATGGCGACCCCATGTATGTCAGGGTAGAGCTGTGCTCCACAGGGTTTTCAATGGCAGATTTTTCAGAAGCAGTTCGCAAGGGCTTTCTTTTGAGTCATCTCCTAGGGATGCCATAGATGCGCTTAAACCTCATTTACATTAAATTCCCAGTGTGAGAACTCTTTAGTCAGGAATCATAGGTTGGTATTTTGTTAATAATAATATGAGACAGAATATTGAGAATCACTATATTAGAATCATACCCAGAACTTTAGAAAGAGCTCTGATCCTTTGGGATACTGGGGATACTGAGTAAATTGATTTAAAAGCACTCATATATTGACCTGAGCCATTTCAGGGCTTATGTTGACCTACTTTTTGTTTGTATTTGACATATTTACTGAGTGCAGAATATACTATTTTCAGAATGGTTGTAAGAAAAGTGCCAAGATACATCACCACAGCTATATATTAAACAGTGAAACAAAAAACCTATAGCCACACTGAAAAATGCAGCTTCATGGTTTGCTCTCTGGTGATGATAATATAAGGGAAGTTTAGCTAGAGCAGTCATGCTGTTTAGAATACATTAACTGTTATACAATTGATCAATACGTTCTAAACAAATGCTTAAAACGTTAGGTCAATTTTGATCATCTTGCCATTCTAAAGGACCAGATGTAAGACACTATCTGGTTATTGATCATGTTTCTTATCAGGTCTGTACATTATGGTGGGTTTGTAGCTGGTATATAATCTAAACAATACTGGCCTAATTCATTGACCTTTGAAATCTGCCTCTAAATGGGAGTAAAATAAGAAGACTGATCACACTTAAAGAAGTCTTTAGCCTAGTCTCTCTGTCTGCTGAAATTTAAATGATCACAGCTCAGAAAGTAAACTAGATAGTACATTTTACCCAAGGAAAAGGGATTGGTTAAATTGATGCATTATAATAAAATTTGAGCTTTGAATTTGTATGTCAATTTTTTTCAGGAAAGAAGAAACTTCATTTATTAGAACTAATACAAGGATATCAATTTATTTCAGCATTTTTCCTCTTCTTTTAGCTGAGGGATCATGGAATGAGTCAAGAATGTTCTGAATGAAATGAGGCTGATTTTAATTTGGGTAAGCTATTTCCAATTAAGTTTTTGTGGCTTGGGGCTTTAGAAAAAAGTTTTGCTTAGTACTTGGAGCACACATTATTCAGTGAACATAAAAATAATCACAAATTAAAAACAGAAGAGTGATAAATCTAAATTAAATAGAGCCTATGAACTAACGGGAACTTTTAATTAACAAATAGCACTATTTTTTCTTTTTTATTTTTTCCACCAGCCCCTACCAGTGCAAAGCATATGCTCATTGACTTTTTTAATCAGATCATATAGTATTTATATGCAATATGCTTTTTAAAATTTATCTTAAACATTCTTACTTTTATTGTCTAAGGGTATTCTATTGTATAAATTCACCAACAAATACTCAACCAGACCCCTTTTGCATTTTGTTTTCGAGTTTCCACTACTTTGAACATCAAGCACATTTTTCATCTTTTCACGCTTACTATTTCCTTAAGATAAATTCTTAGAGATGAGATGAATAGGCTAATAATGTCAATGTTCAAAACTTCAATATACGTTATTTTTCAGAAAGAGTGTATCAACGTATAGATTCCTTTGCTTTACATATGATTATGAGCTTCCACAGCCCATTAACACTTAGTATTTTAATTTATTTTACTGCTTCCACATAAGAACTTGGTTGTTAACCAAAAGGTTGGCAGCTCCAGCCTGCCCAGGACTTCCTCAGAAGAAGGGTCTGGTGATCTGAGAAGTCCACTCTTAAAAACCCCGCGGAGTGCAGTTCTACCATGACACACATGGAGCCTCCATGACTTAGAGGGGACTCAGCAGCAACCGGTTTGTTCTTCTGTTTCCTGGTTTTAGTAATCTGATAGGCATAAAAAAAAAAAAAAAAAAGCCTTATTCTTTTAATTTGCATTTGTTTGACTGTGAGAGTGAGCAACTTTTCAAGTTTATTGGCTGCTTTATGACTTTTTTTCTGACTTCTCTGTGATTTGTCATGGCTCACTTTTCGGTGAATTGCTAAACTTTATCTTGTTTGTGACAACTTTTTATATAGTAAATACATCTCTATTATTTATATATTGCATTTATTTTCCCTCTTTTGTATTTCAGTTGTTCCTCTGCTTTTGATTTCTAGATTTATTTCATTATGATCACAGAATATGGCTTGTGAAATTTCTGCTTTTGGGATTCTCTTATGGTTTTCTTTGTGACAAAATATATGATTGTTTTTTTAATAAATATTTCATGACTACTTAGGAAATGTATTTCCTGGTGAATTTAGATTGAATTTAATGCATTAATCTTATTAGCGTTACTCAAATATTCTATATCTATTCCCTTTTTATCTACTTAATCTGTTAGGGATTAAGTGTGGTAAATTAAATTCCCCCATTATAATTATATATCTGAAAATTTACAAAAGACTGTTCAAAATTTCTAACAATATTTGCAATACATATTTTGATACCGTTATTGATTATTAAAAGTTTATTACTGTCATGGTTTTATGAAGAAAGATTGTTTTTAGCTTAAACCTCTTTGGCCAATGTAGTATTTTTCCTTAAATTATTCCATTATTAATATTGTTTGCTAAAAAAAAAAAATATTGTTTGCTAAGTCTTTGAAAATCCTTTTACTTTAACTTCCCTATTGTTTTTTTTTTTTTATGCAATTTGTTTAGATACACTTATTTTATTTGTTTAGTGTTTCTATATATTTCTTCTAAGCGAGCCACAGTTTTAATGATTTGAAGGTCAGGTTTGGTGTCAGGATTAATTTAAAAGAAATGCATTTGAAACTCGTACCTTTTTTATATTTTAGATAAATTTGCAAAACATTGGCATTATCTATTTCTTGAGAGATCAAAGCAACTAACCAGTAAAAGTATTTTGTTCTGAAACTTTTTAGTGCTTAATTCTCTGTTATATTTTCAGTTTCTTCCATTTTATTTCTCTATTTAGGTTCTTTACATCATGAGTTAATTTTTGAAGTGTATATATGTTTTTGGAAACCCTGGTGGCCTAGTGGTTAAGAGCTACGGCTGCCAACCAAAAGGTCAGCAGTTTGAATACCCCGGGTGCTCTTTGGAAACTCTGAGGCAGTTCTACTCTGTCCTATAGGGTCGCTATGAGTCAGAACCAACTCAACGGCAACAGGTTTGGTTTGGTTTTTATACATATATATATTTAAAGGTTTTATTAAGTATTGGATTTATTAATACTGTCATATAGAGAAAACTGAGTAAAAATGTTTTAAATCTCATCTCTTTGTTGTCATGCATCTTTTCTCATTCTGAAATTTTTTTGTTTGCATATTCTTTTTAAAATTTCATTTGCTAGGAGTGTGTCTTCTTTATTGTTAATATATTAGTCTTAACTAATCACTACTATTATGGTTTAGAATTAATTTTTCTTTTATTTTTAATATTTTCTTTCTCCTGCTTTTATTTATCATAGGCCTGTACTCTAACACATTTTATTTACAAACCCTGCATTTAGCACTTGTTAGCTTTGTTGCATTGCACTAGTTTTTAAAAACTCTCTGAGCCACAGTTTCACATCTGCAAAATTTAAACAATGGTACCTAACTCATAAAGTCATGTGAGAATTAAATGTAAAAACCATTGTAAAGTGTTTAATACAGTGAAAGAACAGGCCAGTTGCTCCATAAAAGCTTCTGTTGATATTACTAATATATAATAATGATAACGTTTTAAGTTAAGCACTTGGTTCATTTATTTTTACTCATTTTTATTTCATAATGATTGCTCCTAAGGCTGTGATTTGTCCTCATTAAAGCTTTGGCTATGTCTTGAAAGTGTTGAAATATAGTGTTCTCATTTTTGGTGTTTTTAAAATTGTTTAGTATTGCTTTTAAAATTTATCACATAACTCTATAGTGATTTAGATAAGTACTTAAAAAAATCTAATAGGGCACGTTTTAACTTAAAATGTGTTATTAATTTTCCATTTTTATTGCCTTGTCATTGGATAATGGGGCTTATACAATTTCTAAAACTGGGGATTTATTGAGATTTTCTTATGCTTAATATATGTGTACACACTCTGACACATATAGGTCACCACGAGCCAGAGTCAATTTGACAGCAATTGGTATGATACCTATATATGTATATATATAGATATCATATGTTTATATATATGTATATTTGTTGTTGCCTGCCTTTGAGTTGATTCTGACTCATAGCTCCTACTGGACAGAGTATAACTACCCCATAGGGTTTCATAGGCTGTAATCTTTATGGGAGCAGATTTTGCCTTTTCTCCCACTGAGCAGCTGGTGGAGTTTAACTGCTGACCTTTCAGTTAGCAGCTGAGTGTGTAACCACTGTGATGCCAGGGTATATGTATATGTACATGTACATGTATATGTATATGTACATGTATATGTATATGTATATGTACACACACATATATGTATGTATATAAATAAGAAATACTTGGAAAATATTCAGCATTTACCTGAAGAGAATTAAATTTCTTGTAGGGTACACATTTATTAATATATATCATATTATAACCTTATATGTAGTTAAATATGTATACATATAAAAGTATATATGTAATCATATACATAACTGTATAACATTATTTTAATTTTCTTTGCTCTTATATATCATTTATATATTTATTTTTTCATACATTTTAAAAAGAAATGATAGAATTTCCCACAAAAGTTGTTCATGGTATTTCTTATTATATTTATAACATTTTCTTTACCTTATCTCAAAAAATAAGTTTGCTTTATGTTTTTAATGTAAGCTTAAGTTGTGATTTTGGAAGGTAGTTATTGTAGTTAAAGAAACTTGTCAATTTTAATTTGTTTAGACTTCCCTACCTCCTCTCTCTTTAGAACAGGGTACCTGATTTATTTTATTTTCAGCTTTGTGTCCCAATTGCAATTTCTAGGATCATTAAAAAGATCCACTCAATATCCTGTTGCATTAGTTTTTGGCAGTGCTATAAATTTTATTTATTTTTTTCTCTTTTTCTTCTTAGATATCCTATGGGAATTTGGAAGAGTCTGGTTCTGAGAGTAAGTGATAGACAAAAACAAAGAAGCAACTTGAAACTGGAGGTTTATTCCTTTTTCTTTAAAAGTAAAAACCACCAAAAAAAAAATCTACTAATAGAATGAGCTTTTTTAGAACGAAAGAGGAAAGTTGCAAGCAAGATTTATGTAGTGATGAAAATTAATCTCCTCTCTGTACTGGGATAAAGCTTTCTCCAAGCCAATTTTCTTCATATTTTTATGGACCACACAAAGGCCACATGTCTATTCATTTATCAATTATTAATCAATCAAATCATTTATTCATCCAAAAACATTCATCTAGAGGCTGTAAGGCATTGTGAGTCATGTACCTAATGCTGTGGACTAATATGATTTTGTACTAACAGTACTTGTTCTGTAGTGGGGAGCTAATGCATGGTCCCAATTAAATAAATACAGATATGGAAAATTTTTTATTTTCTTAGCAGCTGGCATAATGCCTCATTTTATGAAGTGACTTCTGTACCCATGCGTCCATTGGATTTTTGTGCTGACAATCTGATGTGTTCATATGTGAATGGGGGCTGAGACTCCAACATCCAGCTGGTCATCTAGGGCTCAGGTTTCATAAGGAAGAGAAACCACTCTGCCCAGCAGAGAAACATTTGAGCAGTGCAATGCCAATTCTGTTTTGCTGAGCACTTGCTGTGTGAGGAAAGCATGAGAAGATAAGAACATTGCTTGGGGGAGCTGGGTAAAAAAACTGATTTAATTAATAAGGAAGACAGGAAATACCAAATCCACTATCGTTGAGTCGATTCCGACTCATAGTGACCCTATAGGACAGAGTAGAACTGCCCCATAGAATTTCCAAGGAGCGCTTGGCAGATTTGAAATGCTGACCTCTTGGTTAGCAGCCGTAGCACTTAACCACTGTGCCACCAGGGTTTCCAGACAGGAAATAGTTAATTGGAATTTTAAATTGAGGGCCTGCAATGGGACTATATATTTGGACCTCACCAGATGGAATGCACAGGAATCAAATGCCCTACATCTGTGGAAAGAGAAGATGGAGAAGTCTAATATCATCAGTCAGAGCAAGGCCAGGGGTGGACTGCAGAACAGATCATCAATTGCTCATATGCAAGTTCAAGTTGAAGCTGGAGAAAATTAAAACAAGTGCAAGGGAGCCAATGTATGACCTTGAGTATATCCCACCTGCATTTAGAGACCACCTCAAGAATAGATTTGAGGCATTGGACACTAATGACTGAAGACCAGATGAGTTGTGGGATGACATCAAGCAAAGGGTCGTTAAAAAGACAAGAAAAAGAAAAGATCAAAGTAGATGTCAGGAGAGATTCTGAAACTTGCTTTTAAATGTAGAGTAGCTAAAGAGAATAGAAGAGATGATGAAGTAAAAGAGCTGAACAGAAGATTTCAGAGAGGGGCTTGATAGGACAAAGTAAAGTATTATAATGAGATGTGCAAAGACCTGGAGTTAGAAAACCAAAAGGGAAGAACATATTCAGCATTTCTCAAGCTGAAAGAACTGAAGAAAAAAATCAGCCCTCGAAAAGCAACATCAAAGGATTCTATGGGCAAAATACATAGATCAAGAGGTAGTCATTCAAACAGAACAAAAGGATACTGCATGGTTTAAAGACAGGAAAGGTGTGTGTCAGGGTTGTATCCTCTTACCATACTTATTCAATCGGCATGCTGAGCAAATAATCGGAGAAGCTGGGCTATATGAAGAAGAATGGGGCATCAGGTTTGGAGGAAGACTCATTAATGACCTGTGTTATGCAGATGACACAACCTTGCTTGCTGAAAGTGAAGAGGGCTTGAAACACTTTATGATGAAGATCAAAGAACACAGCCTTCAGTATGGATTACACCTCAACATAAAGAAAACAAAAATCCTCACAACTGGACCAATGAGTAACATCATGATAAATGGGGAAAAGATTGAAGTTGTCAAGGATTTCATTTTACTTGGATCCACAATCAACACCTATGGAAGCGGCAGTCAAGAAATCAAAAGACACATTGCATTGGGCAAATCGGCTGCAAAAGACCTCTTTAAAGTGTGGAAAAACGAAGATGTCACCTTGAAGAGACTAAGGTGTGCTTGACCCAAGCCACGGTGTTTTCAGTCGCCTTGTATGCATGTGAAAGTTGGACAATGAATAAAGAAGACTGAACAAGAATTGACACCTTTGAATTGTGGTGTTGGAGAAAAATATGGAATATACCATGGACTGCCAAAAGAAGGAACAAATCTGTCTTGGAAGAAATACAACCAGAATGTTCCTTAGAAGCAAGGATGGTGAGACTATGTCTCAAATACTTTGGACATGTTGTCAGGAGGGATCAGTCCCTGGAGAAGGGCACCATGATTGGTGAAGTAGAGGGTCAGTGAAAAAGAGGAAGACCCTCAATGAGATGGATTGACACAATGGCTGCAACAATGTGCTTAAGCATAACAACAATTGTGAAGATCGTTCAAGACCAGGCAGTGTCTCATTCTGTTGTATATAGGGTCACTATGAGTTGGAACTGACTTGATGGCACCTAACAACAAGCACAACAACATGGGCAAAATATTGAACGATGTGGGAAGCATCAAAGGAAGGTGGAAGGAATACTCAGAGTCACTGTACCAAGAACAATTTGTCGACGTTCAACCGTTTCAGGAGGTAGCGTATGATCAATAACCGATGGCCCAAGCTTCACTGAAGGCTTTTGCAAAAAACAAGGCTCTAGGAATTGAATGAATATCAGCTGAGATGTTTCAACAGATGCAGTGCTGGAAGCACTCTCTTGGCTATGCCGAGAAATTTGGAAGATAGCTACCTGGTCAACTGACTGGAAGAAATCCACATTTTTTGCACATTCCAAAGAACGATAATCCAATAGAATGTAGAAATTATAGAACAATATCACTAATATCACTGGCAAGGAAAATTTTACTGAAGATAATTAAAAAATGATTGCAGCAGTATATCAACAGGGAACTGCCAGAAATTCAGGCCAGGTTGAGACTAGGAAATAAAACAATTCAACATTTAAAACATTTCTGTAGTGATGTTGAGAATAGGTAGATAAATGCACTAGAATTCCTTGAAATGGATCTTATTGACCTTAGAGTTGAACTGTGAAGAGAAGAATCATTCAGCAAATAGTCATATCTGGCAATTATTTAAAAAAAAAAGCAAATCTACACATTTCATGTCTTACATTAAAAAGTAAGATCACATCCAATGGTTTAAAAAATACAGAAACATCTTTAAAGAAATAGAAAGGAATAGCTATTAAGCTTTTATTTTTGTGAAAGCGAGGAAGCATATGACTGGCAAAGTTTAGAAGCAACTGAAGTTAAATGTCTATAGTTGATAAAAGAGAACTGATATAAGCAAATAGGATATAAATAAATAGAATTTATAAGCATAATTATTCAGTTGGTAGAAAGGAGAGTCTATTTTGGATTGCAGCAGTTGAGAAAAGCAGCTAGAGAAAAGGACTAGAATTGGTCCTTAAGTGGGGGAAGGATTTGTTCAGAGTAGAGGAAGTGGACAGGATGGTGAGTATGAAGCGTGCTGGAGATGGGAAGGAATATATACATTTGCTGGGTGGAGTGATCTCACTGGCCTATTTGGATAAACTAAGAGGTCAGATTAAAAAAGGCCTTGGGAGTATTGCTCAGGAGGACATCCAAATGCTGTGAAAGAATGGTGCAAATGGGTAAGCACTTGGTTATTAACCAAAGGGTTGGCAATTCGAGTCCACAAAGGCACACTTCAGAAGAAAGGCCTGGGGACCTGCTTCAACCATTGAAAACCCTATGGAGCACAGTTCTACTCTGAAACACATGGGATTGCCATGAATCAAAGTGGGCTCAGTGGCAATGGTTTTTTTTTTTTTTTTTTTTCCTTTCTTTCTTTTTGCAGGAAATTAGGCATGAAGCAAAGATCAGGAGAAAATTATTTTTACTTTCAATTACTTATTATTTTGATTCATTTATCTAGTTTTTTTTTTCCTCTTCAATAAAAGTCTTTAGAGAAGAAAAACCAAAACTTTGTTCCCATTAAAATCTCTTTGTAACCCCTTGTTCTGAGTGAGATAGATGGAATGTACTTACAGCAGTTTAATCAACCTCACAGCCATATGACAGAACAAGCAAGCACATAGCTTAATGTTTTGTGCTGGTCAGTACCATCTATTTGTGATTGAATACATTTTCAACTCATAATTACAGCATTGTACAAGATAAGGCTTGTCTTGCCACAGCTTATAATTTCTAAAATAACTACACATTCTCAGGTGTAATGAAATATGGGGTCTCACTTGGCATTTACTACTTTTGTTGATAGAAATGTGCCATTTCATCTTTTTTTGCCCTTCCATTGATTCAGGAATCAGGGATCAGTTTTTACAGGGAGGTTGTCTAAAGTCTATAATAGCTGTAATCATAGTAGCTAATACGTGTGGGGCCAGTGGTTGTTCAGTGGTAGAATTCTTGCCTTCCATGTGGGAGACCTGGATTCGATTCCTGGCTTATGAACCTCATGAATAGCCACCACCTGTCCATCCGTGGAGGTTTTCATGTAGCTATTGTGATGAACAGGTTTCAGTGGCACTTCCAGACTAAGAAGGGCAAGGAAGAAAGGCCTGGTGATCTACTACCAAAAATCAGCCAGTGAAACCCCTGTGGATCACAATGATCTGATCCCATTGTACATGGGATCACCCTGAGTCAGGGATCATCTCAATGGCAGCTAACAACAGCAACAACAATATGCATATCTGTCTGTATAAATATAATAGCTAAACAAGCAACTTACATGCACTTAATCTCTTAATCTTGAAAATAACCTACTGAGATAAGCACGCATTTTACCTATGAGGAAACTGAGGCTTACAGGGGTTAAGTACCTTGCCCAGAATCACAGAACTGATGACAGGCTGAGCAGGCATTGAACTCAGTCAGTGTAGCTTCAAATCCCAGACTCTTAATCCCTACGTCATATTGCATACTCCATTTACTACGTGTTGAAACCTCCTTATTTGTCAAGATTCAATTAAACCTTACCTTTTCTCTGAAGACTTCTGCAATCCCTCTATCGGATTTGCTTACTATATTCTTTAGACTTTCAGTTAATTTTACTTATACCTTTATATAACGTGTCATACTCAAGTTTAATTTGTCTTACGGTTTGACAACAAGGATTGCAAATGGCAGAACAGAGTGGACTGATAGACCATTTTGATTTACTGCCACACTTTTAAAAATACTTTATTTTGAATGCCTCTGCGTGGGGGTATGCCCTTGACTGTTATTCACTGTTCTTACCACTCCCTAATGCCTTCAATTGTTAAGTTTCTGAATTTGTATTTGCTGCCTGTCCTCTCAGAGGTTTTCGCATCTGAATTCTGTGGTTTGCCTGTTTTAGTTCATCCTCTGCCTCTTCTCCCTCCATTCTCCTCCTTTACCTCTTACCAAGGACTAAAAGTTCTTTGAAGTTAGATCGTGTTTTATTCATCTTTTTACTTCTATCACCTTATGCCACATTGCCATTGAAGGAAAGATGACTCTTTAAATTTCCTGGCCTGCATTTCTCAGTGCTTAGGGTTAAATGCAACTTCTATGAAAACAGGAGTGCTTTAAATATTTTACATATTTTTTTAAAGGACATTATTAACATTAATGTTGACATAAAGTATTTTTAAGTGGCTTAAATGACATTTGTAAATCATTCCCTAAGAACTTAAGTCTGTTGCTTTTGTTTAAAAACACATAAACAAAATGAAGGAAAACCTTTCCCCTCAACAAGAATGTTTAAATTTAGTCAAATGTCTGATAGTAATCTCACCAAATAGCTATTTAAGAAGCAGTATTTTTTTTTTTTCAGAGCACTTTATGAGTCTAGATATAATCATAATGGTAACGAGTCATTATTTCCTTACTGACAACCTGTTATTTTCTTAATCTGTAGTAACATTCAATTTGGAAAAGAACTTACATTGATACATTTTGTTATCTGTAAATTACAAGTCACTTAAAATCTTAAAAAAATTATGTAATGATTTCATGTTTTTTATTGAAGTCAAAACCAGCATTTTTAATTTGAAAGCTGTTAACTGACTCCCCTGTTTCTCTCTGAGGGGCAGAATCAGGAAAGATTATAAGGTAAAATTGTTGCTAATAATTTTTTAACAGAGAAAACTCTTTAGCCCAAAGATTGATATTTACAACGTTCTAACAATAATTCTAAAGTGAAGATTAACTAAGTAGATGATGGTTATGATCCAGCTGTCAAAATCCATTGCCTTCAAGTTGATTCCTTCTCAGAGCAACCCTGTGGGACAGAGTAAAGTTCCCCATAGGGTTACCAAGGCTGTGACCATTACAGAACCAGACTGCCCATATCTTTCTCCTGGACAGCAGCTGGGGGGTTCCAAGTACAGACTTTTCAGCTATCAGCCAAGCACTTAATGACTGCACCACCAGGGCTCCTCTATGCAAATATACTGTATTATACAACTACCCCAGTTAAACTAAATATGTTTTAAATATGTAACTTCTAATAATTATTATTTGGTTCAAACCATTATTTAGTTATTGGACAAAAACAAAAATTTTCAGCATATGATGAGGACAATACACTAGAATAGTAAATCTTACTAACAATACAGTTGAATACTAAAAAACCCAAACCCATTGCCTTCGAGTTGATTCTGATTCATAGTGACAGAGCAGAACTATCCCATAGGGTTTCTAGCGAATGCTTGGTGGATTTGAACTGCCAAACTTTGGTTAGCAGCCTTAGCTCTTATACATTTTATTTTATTTTTTTATACTTTGGACATAACTTTTAACAATTGCGTTTAAATGAGGCCTATTTCACTGCACTGATAGATAGCAATGGATCATAATTTTCCTCTAAATCTTGGGGCCAATCATTTAAAAACGTGAAATTAAACCTGCACAGTGATGGTCATGCATGGCTGGAAGCGGTACCCACTTCAGCCTTAGAAATACACTGTGATTGGTGTCCATGTGGATTACATTTTAATGTTATACCAGAAGCTTAATTACAAAGGATTATTAGCAGATCATAAAAGGACTACAATGAAATAGGGACATGAAGAGAAGAATATTATTAGCTGTCTAATCTTCAGCCATACCTTGCTCTCAGGTTGACATCTCCCTTCTATGTGAACTGTGGTCCAGGTTTATAAGAGCCACCAGGTCCCCGCACCACCACAACCCTCCGCCCAACATTTTGGCAAAAACCCTGTCTTTGCATTGTTTTTGGTTTGGATATTTTGTTGCTTGATTATTTGATTGATTGGTTTACTCTTAGTAGTTCTATGATCTTTAGAAAATGAACTTCATAATATTGTCCCTCAAAAGCTTCTTGTGGACTTCCTGTATTGGCTAAGGAATGTTGGTGGAGCAAAGATGAACAGAATATAGGCTAAGCAGATCTCTATTTTATTTTTTTGGCTAAGGTAATAAGTGAAATAAACGACCTTTTTTTAAAGCATGTGTTTGGGAGCCCCATTTAAAACCTTGCAAATCTCACAGCAAAACTGTAATTAGGCAAAGAATCAGGGCTGCCTGTTAGGCTTTTCAACAGGTGATAGGAGCAACCCACCATAAGCAACTGTCTTTTATAATGCGAGTGCAACATTGTCTTAAAATAGCACTTATGTTGACTTTTGTCATGTTAACTGTGGGAACTTTGGGGGAAATACATTTAGGCACTTGAAGGACTATAAGTAAAAGATAAGGGCAACTGATATTGTGAACAGCGTGCCTGAGAGGTAAATTGCATGGCAAAACTAAACATGACAGGCTTAGATAAAACACTTATTATGATTAATACCAGAAGTAGTAACAAGCTCATTTCTTTCTGCAGCCCCAGGAAACCTCACTCTTACCTGATAATGTTTATGACTCCAGCTCACTCACCCAATACCCCACACTTTCTTAATGGCAAGCCACTAATCTGTGAAACATCATGACTTCAGTAATTCTTGCTTCTCTGATTTTCACCTTTCTTTGGAAGATTTACAAATCATTACTGCCCAATTTCCACATCAAGAGCCTGAAGGAGTTAGCCAGAGTCCCAATATTCCCTTAAATAAACCAAGATTTGATATCATTTGTTTTCTTAAATACAGTTAGACGTCATCTACTGTTGGTTCTTCAAGTGTTATAGTTTGCGTAGGAATACAGTAAAGCTACCCACTGAAAGTTCATCTGAGCTCCTCTTGAGAGGAAAAATAAAATAGCCTAACTAAACCAATATTTGGGAACTTATTTTAGGCAAATATGAGAGGCAGCAAGAGACAAACTAACAGCACTATACAGATGGTAGAAGAAAAACATCGTACATAATGACATCTACGTAATGACATAACGACATCTACATATTCTTATAACTTTAGAATTCTGAAGCTGGAAGAAAACGTAAAGGTTCTAGAATTGAACCCACTACTGATCTATGGCATCCCTGACACATTCACCTATAGAAAGCTCATTGTCACTTGAGGAATCATTTTGATTTTCTAAACAGCTTTATTCTTATCCAGTACCTAACATCTATCTCTGCATAACTTTGGCCTGCTGGCTCTAGTTTGGCACCCTGAAACTGTCCATAAAAAGTAGAATTCTTCTCTGACGGCATGATTCTTCCAATATTTCAAAAAAAGATCAAACATTTTCTACGATGTGTCTTCTAGTTGAAGGAAATTCCAAGCTCCTTCAACCATTTCTAAAATGAAACGGTCTTTGGACAACTTATTCCTTTAAGAAAATTCACCATTATTTTAGTATCCCACTTATAGTTCAGCATTCAAAGTGAATATTTTACCTCACCTGGTATGCCACCAGTCCATAATATAGGTCAGCTATTACTCTTGCAAAATAAACTCTAATAATGAAGTCTGCATTGCATAGCACCATCTTGTGTAGTCATCTTTAGTTGACTCGTATGCAATCAAATGAAGAACAGCCAATACAAACCCTGGCAGAAAGATATGGCAGTCTGCTTCCGTAGAGATTTACAGCCTTAGAAACCCTGTGGGGTCACTGTGTGTCAGAATTGAATCAACAGTAGTGGGTTTTTTTGGTATAAGTTCTACTCTGTCCTGTAGGGTCGCTATGAGTTGGAATCGACTTGACGGCACTGGGTTTTTTTTTTTTCCTTTATATATATATATATATATATATATATATATATATACATACACATATATGTATAAAACTTCTACTACTATTAGGGCAGTAGCTGAGTTATTGATTTTTTAAAAAATCTATGTCAAAGACTTTAAAATTCATCTTATTAATATGGTACAAATGTTTCAACCTGTTGAGGTATTATTTGTAGTTTCCTTCAAGTTCACAAAAATGCATAAATTAACATTCTTTTCTTTGAATATACAAATAAGTTTATATCTACTAATCTAATGAACTACCATTTGACTGTCACTTTGTCATAATGTGCTGGCTTGTGTATTGCTGTAATGCTGGAAACTATGCCACCAGTATTTCAAATATCTTCAAGGTCACTTACAGTAGACAGGCTTCAGTGGAGCTTCCAGACTAAGACAGACTAGGACAAAAGACTTGGCAATCTACTTCTAAAAAACTTAGCCAGTGAAAACTTTATGAATAGCAGTGCAACATTGCCTGATATAGTGCTGGAAGATGAGCCCCTCAGGTTGGAAGGCACTTAAAATACGACTGCAGAAGAGCTGCCTCCTCAAAGTAAGGTCAACCTTAATGACTTGGATGGACTAAAGCTTTCAGAGCCTTCACTGGCTGGTGTAGCAGGACTCAAAATGAGAAGAAACAGCTGCAAACTTCCGTTAATAATCAGAACATGGAATGTATGAGATATGAATCTAGGAAAATTGGAAGTTGTCAAAAGTGAAATGGAACACTTGAACATCAATATCCTAGGCTTTAGTGAGCCGAAATGGATAGGTATTGGCCATTTTGGATTAGACAATCATATGTTCTACTATACTAGGGATGACAAATTGAGGAGGAATGACAATGCATTTATTGTCAAAAAGAAGATTTTAAGATCTATCCCGAAGTACACATCAGTGATAGGATAATATTCATGTGCCTACAAGGGATACTAGTTAATAACACTATTACTCAAATTTACTCACAAACCACTCATGCCACGGATGAAGAAATTGAAGACCTTTATCAACTTCTGCAGTCAGAAATTGATCAAACATGCAATCAGGATGCATCGATAGTTATTGGTAATAGAAATGGGAAAGTTGGAAACAAGTAAGAAGGATCAGCAGTTGAAAAATATGGTCTTGGTAGTAGAAATGATTCCAGAGATCACATGATAGAATTTTGCAAGACCAATGACTTATTCATTGGAAATACTTATTTTTTCAACAGCATAAATGGCCACCATATACAGGGACCTGGCCAGATGGAATACACAGGAATCAAATCGACTACATCTGTGGAAACACGTGGTGGAGAAGTTCAATAGCATTAGTCAGAATAATGCCAGAGGCTGACTGCAGAACAATCATCAATTGCTCACACGCAATTTCAAGTCGAAGCTGAAGAAAATGAAAACAAGTCTCCACAAAAGCCAAATTAGAACCTTGAGTAAATTTCCTCTGAATTTAGAGACCATTTCAAAAATAGATTTGGCCCATTGTACACTAATGTCGAAAGACCGGATGAGTTGTGGCATGCAATCAAGAACATCATAAATGAAGAAAACAAAAGGTCATTAAAAAGACAGGAAAGAAAGAGAAAACTAAATGGATGTCAGAAGAGACTCTAAAACTTGCTCTTGAAGGTAGAGTATCTAAAGTGAATGGAAGAAATAAAGAGGTCAAAGAGCTGAACAGAAAATTTCAAAGGGTGGTTCAAGAAGACGAAGTAATGGCTATAATGAAATATCCAAAAACTTACAGATAGAAAACCAAAAGGAAAGAAGAGGCTCAGTATTTCTAAAGCTGAAAAAACTGAAGAAAAAATTCAATCCTTATGTTACAATATTGAAGGATTCTGCAGGCAAAATATTGAACAATGAGGGAACCATCAAAATAATATGGAAGGAATGACAGAATCATTGTACCAAAAAGAATTGGTCGGTATTCAATCATTTCAGAAAGTAGCATATGATCAAGAGCAAATAGTACTGAAGGAAGAAGTCTAAACTGCACTGAAGGCATTGGTGAAAAACAGGGCTCCAGGAATTGAAGGAATACCAATTGAAATGTTTCAACAAATGGATGGAATGCTGGAAGCGCTCACTTGCCTATGCCAAGAAAATTAGAAGAGAGCTACCTGGCCAACTGACCGGAAGATCCATATTTGTGCCCATTCCAAAGAAAGGTGATTCAACAGAATGCAGGTATTATCTAACATTACCAATATTATCACATACAAGTAAAATTTGGCTCAAGATAATTCAAAAACTTTTGGGGCAGTACGATGACATGGAACTGTCAGAAATTCAGGCCTGATTCAGAAGAAGGGGTAAAGTGAGGGATATCATTGCTGATGTTCCATGGGTCTTGGCTGAAAGCAGAGAATACCAGAAGGATGTCTACCTCGGTTTCATTGACTATGCAGAGGCATTCTGTGTGGATCATAACAAATTATGGATAACATTGGGAAGAATGGGTATTCCAGAACACTTAATTGTGCTCATGCAGAACTTATACATAGACGAAGAGGCAGTTATTTGAACAGAACAAGGGCATACTGCATGATTTTAAATCGGGAAAGGTGTGCACTGGGGTTGTATCCTTTCACCATACTTACTCAACGATAATTTAATCTGTATGCTGAGCAAATAATCTGAGAATCTGGACTATATGAAGACTGGATTGGAGGAAACCTCATTAACAACCTGTGTTATGCAGGTGACACAACCTTGCTTGTTGAAAGCTAAGAGGACTTGAAGCACTTGCTGGTGAAGATCAAAGACTACAGCCTTCAGTATAGATTACAACTCAACAAAAAGGAAACTAAAATCCTCACAACTGGAACAATAAGCAACATGATAAACAGAGAAAATATTGAAGTTGAAAAGGATTTAATTTTACTTGGATCCACAATCAACAGCCATGGAAGCAGCAGTCAAGAAATCAAACAACAGTTTGCATTGGGCAAATCTGCTGAAAAAGACCTAAGTGTTAAAAAGCAAAGATGTCACTTTGAGGACTAAGGTGCACCTGACCCAAGCTATGATATTTTCAATCAATACCTATGCATGCAAAAACTGGACAATGTGAAAGATAGACCGGAGAAGAAATGATGCCTTTGAATTATGGTGTTGGGAAAGAATATTAAATATACCATGAATTGTCAGAAAAACAAATCTGTCTTGGAAGAAGTACAGCCAGAGTGCTCCTTGGAAACGAGGATGGCGAGACTTTTTCTCAAGCACTGTGAACATGTTGTCAGGAGGAGCCAGTCCTTGGAGAAGGAAATCATGCTTGGTAATGTAGAGGGTCAACAAAAAAGAGGAAGACCCTCAGTGAGATGGATTGACACAGTGGCTGCAACCATGGGCTCAAACATATCAACAATTGCGAGGATGGTGCAGGACCAGAGTGTTTTTGTTCTGTTATACATAGGGTTGCTAGGAGTTGGAACGGACTGGACGACACCTAACGACAACAACATAGCAGTTGCTTGCAAGCTGCATTGGAGTAAGGAAATCTGGTTGGTCTTTTTTCTTGGTGTATTTTTAGTGCTTAGAAAAGTGCTGGCACATAGTTAGCACTCAGTAAATAATTGTTGAGGAGTAAGGGAATAAATGAACAGATGAGAGAAAAACTGTAGAGTCATTAAAGCCTGAATATGGGAATGGAAACACATCAGTAATGTTACAAGTGGAACTGGAAGGAGCTAAGACCTAGAAAGTAGATGTGCCTACTCAGATGGGATTCCTGCCAGCTTCCAATAACATTAAATTTACTTGAAAGGTGGCAGCCCAGAGAGGTGGTTATCATCAGAGAGGACAAATAGGAGGCTGTAGTTGTTTTTCCTTGTTTGATCCCTTTTGGCAGATCATGGCATAGAAGAAGCCAAAATCCTCTTTCGCTGGTTCATAATTTCATCTGGCTTAGGAATAGTAGGAAAATTTCCACACAGCCAGCAGGTAATAGAAGTTTCAGGGAGAGTGGACAAACATAAGGAGGCCTTGTGGATCAAAATAATGATAGAGTAAGTAGCAACAAATCTGGACCCATTTCCCACAATCAAATGGGATGAAGAATGTGCCAGCAAATGCCATCATGAATAGATGACATCTATTGTAACAGATATGGAGGGACCATGGTGGCACAGTGATTAAGAGCTCAGGCTGCTAACCAAAATGTCGGCTGTTTGAACCCATGAGCCACTCCTTGGAAATCCTATGGAGCAGTTCTACTCTGGCCTATAGGATCCTAATGAGTCAGAATCAACTCAACGACAATGTTTTTTATTTTTATTTTTTTATTGTATCGGATACTAAACTTCCCCTCTTTCATGAAATAGTAAATCTGTATTTCTTTCACATTGAGTTTGTGGACTAAGTTATATATCCACTAAATAATGCAAGGCATGCAATTAAAAAAAAATCACCGTGATTTTTAAGAATATCATAGAAGCCCACCTCTCAGAATTGAGTTATAATAATGGACAAGAAGCCAAAACCTTAAAGCTAGAACTCAAGTTTCATTAAGTGGTTAAATGTTATAAAGTCTAAGACTCATAGTATGGTGAACTTATTGCTGGATAACCCTAGTCACTAATATGGAATTGTATTATCAAGGGTTCTTGGTTTCAAAAAATAGAATATATTCTGGACAGTTTAAACAGAAAAGGAATATACTCAAAGAGTGGTAGGTATTTCACAGAATTATTATGAATGCTGTTGAAACTTGAGGTTAAACTCAAACCATCCCCAAAATCATGACTAGAGTTATGGCTGCTGTCACTGATGCTACCAAGAATTAAATGTCAGGAACTCATCTTTACTGTAATGAGCGAAGCTGCTAGAACTAATGTTCCTTTTTGCATTGGAAACATGAATATACACCCCCTGCTGATTTAAAGTAAAGCCTCTGCTGCAACTTGCACCGTAATTTTGAAGCTTCTCACGGAGCTTCTTTGCTGATGTTGTTCGTTTTTTAAAGTCTTGTATAAACTGGTTTCTGTAGAGTCATATCTGACTCATGACTAGGGCTTTCAAGGACTGATTTTTTTTGGAAGTAGATTGCTAGGCTTTTCTTCCAAGGCACCTCTGGGTGAACTCGAACCTCCAATATTTTGTTTAGCAGTTGAGGGTATTAACCATTTACACCACCCGTGGACTCCATAGTCTTGTATAGTTGGGTATTGTTGGTAGAGGTTAGAGCACATGCCATTATTCAAGAGACAGGGAAGGCTGAGATTCTGTATTATGACTTCTACATCGGAAAAGGAGACTCAAGCTCTGAAAGGGTTCTCTGATATAGAAAGGATATTCAAAATATAATGGGCAGCCATGAACTTGTGCATTCAGAAAATGTTTACTGAGTGACAACCACACGCTTAAGACTTTTCATTATAGGCCTAACAGTGAACAAAGGTCAAATACTCTGGATTTTATGCAGTTTATATTTTTGGGGGTTGGGACTTGAGAGAAAGAAGAAAACCAGGTAATAAACAACTAAATAAACAGAAATTATAGTATGTCAAATGGTGACTATTATGTCAAACAATAAAGCAGGGAGAGAAATAGAGAAATGCAGGGACAGGAGAAAATGCTCTTTTAAATAGCTATGGTTATGGTTATGGAAAGCCTCACTGAAGATGTGATATTTGAGACCTGAGAGACATGAGTGAGTCAACCATCCCTATATCTGAGGGAAGAGCACATACGAAAGCCTTTAGGTGGGAGCGTGTCTAGTGTGTTGGAGGAACAACAAGGAGACCAGTGTGGCTAGGATAAAGTCAGCAAGGTGGCATTAGTTGGTGATGAAATCAGAGAGGTAACAGGGGGACGAGATGGAACAGAAATCCCTGGGTGCTGCAAATCGTTAATGTGCTTGACTGCTAACCAGAAGGTTGGAGGTTCAAGTCTACCCAGAAGTGCCTCAGAAGAAAGGCTCAGTGATCTATTTTCAAAAAATCAATCATTGAAAACCCTATGAAGCAGTTTTTCTCTGACACACATGGGGTCACCACGAGTTGGAGTTGACTCAAAGGCAAATGATTAGATGGTATAAATCCTTCTAGAACACTGTAAAAACTTTAGTTTTTTTTTTTTTTTTTTTTTTTACTTTGAGAAAATGGGAAACCACTAACCCAGGGTTATAAATTCTAGCACTATGGACATTTTTGGCTGGATGTTTGTTTGTGTGGATGGCTGTCATGTGCATTGTAGGATGCACATAGTATAGAGAGTTCCTATATATCCCTCACGCAGTTTCTCCTGCTCTTAACATCTTCCATTGTCATACTGGTCAAAATTAAGACACCAACATTGGTAGATTCCTATTAACTAAACTCCAAACTTTATTTGGATATCACACTTTTCTATTTATACCCTCTTTCTTTTTTTTTTCTTTTCCAGGGTCCAATCTAAGATACTATGTTGCATTTAGTCCTCACATCTCCTTAGTCTCCTCCTCACGGTGACAGTTTATCAGTCTTGTTTTTCATGACCTTGACAGTTTTGAGGAGTACCAGTCAGGTGTTTTGTAGGATGTTCTCAATGTGAGTTTGTTGATATTTCTCTCATGATAAACTGTGTTTTAATCTAACCGTGATTTCATATGTTTCTTGGCAATTTCTATTTCTTCTCTTGTGAATTCCCTTTAAGTTTCGTTTTGTGGTGTGATGACCATTGTCAATGATAAGGAAAACAATACCAAAATTGTTTTACTTTATTTTGGCATATACACATGTGGCAGTATCTTACCCAAGAAGTGGGCCTATCCTTTCCTCGCTTGATTTTTTCTTTTCTTCTTTGAAACACAACACATAAAACCCTATCAACCAACTAACCAACCAACCAAACGAATGAAACAATAACATACAAGTCTCCTCCACTCCCCAATTATTTTTATGTTCTTAACATTTCCCAAAGAACTTCACTCTGTGTGAGTTTCAGCTGTTCTGGCACTGTTCTTACCAGCCATGCTGCTTTTGGTACTTGACAAGTCTCGGTCATGAGAACCCCCTTTCAACTTCTGTTCACAATAGCTTCTATGCACTTAGATCTTTTTTTTTTTAGCTGTATCTGGTGCTGTTTAATTTATGCTTCTATATAACTTTTACAGACTTTCCTCCTGCTTGATCATTTGACCTTTCAGAATTTCACAAACGGTTACATGCTTGGCTACTAACTGAAAGGCTGGTGACTGACATTCACCCAGAGGTGCCTCAGAGAAAAGGCCTGGAGATGTACTTCTTGAAAGATCACAGCCGTTGAAAGCAGAGCCCAGTTCTATTCTGACACACATGGATCACCATGAGCCAGGATTGACTTGACAGCAGCTGGTTATTAATTATTACTAGTTTTTGCTACTTCTCGTCAACTTAAGAATACATATTTTAGAGTCCAGGGTGTATGTTTTAATAGAGTCAGTATTTATTTCTTTCAGTTAGATGAATTCTGAGATGAGAATCTCTCTTTGCCAACATGCCTGTCAATTTCATTTTATTCTCCCATTCCTTGTTACCCTCATTTCTTCTTTCACCAAATATTTTTTGGATGATTAATATTTGGATGGTATGTATAGTATTGTGCTAGGAAATATCAGGATACAAAGATGAATAAAAAGTGGATCTTATCTCTCAAAAATTTGCAATATAGAAAGGGAGATTAGTGATGTGCTGAAAAAAATATGATAAATTGTAAAAAGTGATGGTTACTTTCATTGTCAGTGTATATATATATATACATATTGCAAATGTGTAATAGGTATAGAGATTATCGAAAATTCTGTGAAGAAGATCATGTTAAAAGTGGCTTGTGAAGTGTTTGGACACAGAAGAAGGAAAATTCATTCCAGATCAAAGCAGCAGCAAATGAAAATAATAGGAATGTGAAAATGTGTTACTTATTCAGACAACAACAAACTGTTTGCTTTGGCTGGATTGTAGGGTGAACAAAAAGAAGTAACAATAGTTTGTAAAGATATATTAGGATCAAATGATGGGCATGCCCTAATGTTTAGGCTGCAAATTTTGGGTTTTGTTTTGTTGATAATGGAGAGACATTGAAGATTTTGACCTGGGGAGGGAAGTGCCAAAATGAGAAGTTTAATCTGCCAGCAGAAATCAAGAGAGATTAGAAAATGGAGACTTTAGAACCTGGGAAAAGAGTTGTAATACTTTTTTTGTGGGGAGAAAGAAACCATGAGCCTTGTATTTTAGGTTAGGGTGTTTAGGTTAGAAGCAATGAGGCTCAGAAATAAGGAGTGGTCATAGGTTGTAGAGTAGGGGATGGGTTCAAAACAGTCAAGAGGTAATGGGGATAATTGTCAGCAAAGCTGGCCCACAGCAGATACATGACAATGTGGATATACTGTTGTTATATTGGCTGATAAATATCCACTTCCCTGAAATGCCTGAGTGTTCCCCAAATTCACTGGGTGCTTAGGACCCTCCCCAGGCCCAGGACCCCTACAATCTAAAGCAAAAGAAGTAATTGAGGAAACATCAGAAGGCCATAAGATCTGCCTAGTTGGTGCCTGTTCAGCACTGCTTGCTAAATACTTTGAATATCACCCTTGACTTATAGGATTTAGTAAAATTAAGTTGAAAATACCATTTCTCCACTCTTGCCTCCTCAGCCGTCTGAGAAATGAAATTATCAGCAAGTCAAAGCAAGGCAAGGCAAGTCAGGGATTTATCAGATCCTCTGCTTTCATCTGAATGAGACTCTCATGTGATGTGCAGATGATTCACATTTTTGATCATAAATATATTATGCTTATGTGTCAGCTTTGTAACTTCAATTAGGAAAATATCAATCATGTGTCCTGTTCAGTCAGCTTTGCTGATATCTGTAGTTTAGTTATCATAATAGTAAGTAAATTTTATACTAGCTATGAAGTTCTTTGGAGCCCTGGTGGTGCAGTGGTTATGCGTTCAGCTGCTAACCAAAAGGTCAGCACTTCGAATCCACCAGCTGCTCCTAGGAAACCCTGTGGGGTAGTTCTACTCTGTCCTAGAGGTTCTCTAAGCATCTGAATCAACTTGATGGCAACGGGCTTGTTTTTTTTTATGAAGTCCTTTTGTCTTAGCACTGGAAAATCTAGAAAAAAAAAACCTATACAATCAAAATTATTAAAATAATTATATAGATTAAAAAATCCAATTGGCTACACTTGTTTCTAGTTTAGCTATTATAATTATCAGAAGATACTCCAAACTTGATGGAATAAACACCAAACATGAAAACCCTTTTTTTTTTTTTGAATAATGTTAAACATACCAGTTGTTCATTGTGAGTCACAGTTTTTCCTGTGAAATATGACAGATGTTTACTTTTTATGTCAAAGCCAAAATTAGGACTTGAAGAGGAAAGGAAAGTAGGAAGTTGTAACGATGCAATAAGGCATTGGTTCTACTGTTTCAACCTGTTGGGAAGTCTTTGTGTTCTGAAACGTTCTGTATTAAATTTGCATATACATGGTTAAGAATGGACTTTACGATTCTCAGAAGAGATATCTAGAGACCATTTAAGTTACTCTTCCATGGTGCTCAAATTGCATCGCATCTGAGCTCAGCAAACACAAGATAACACCTACTTTTGAAGTAAAGAACACAATAGAAATTCATAGTTGTCAAATGAATATATCATTCATATTTTATGAAAACAATATTTAAAAACTGTAATGTAGTTTTAGCAACGTCCAAGAGGTAAGTGAGGCTATTATTTCTCATTTTAAAGGAATCTAGATGCACATATACAATTAGGTGTGTCCTGTTTTAGCTTAATGGAATTTAAAAATATACATTAAGTCCCTTCCATGTTCAAGACACAGTCCTGGCTACATTAGAAAGATGAAGAGGAGTAAGATTTCCTATGAGAGGGTATTATGGGAAAAACAGAGAGATGTGGAAATAGCTTGTAATACACAAATAAAATATATTGGGCATTCAAGAAGAAAGAGTTCTCATACATTCAAGGGGGATGGTACATACAACACTCAACATGTTTTGAGCAATGATTTTGTGCCAGACATCATGCTAAACACTTCACATGAAGTATCTCCTTTAATTTTCACCAAGTTTTCATGAGATAGATATCACTGCATCACTATTTTTTGTGAGGAAATTGAATCTTGGAGAAGTACAGTGCTTATCCATGTTCATGTGGATAGTAAGCAGAGGAATCAAGATTCAAACCTACATAATACGATTTCAAAGCCTGAATGCTACCAGTTTGACTCTGAAGTTGTGTCATGTTTAAGGAGGAGCTGTATCCTCTGAGAAAGCTCAGGGTCTGTGACTCTGCATGTGCTAAGGATTTTCAAATACTGGCCCACCACGTAGTTCAAGCCTTCTGAATAAGATGAAACATATTAGGAAAATGAAATATTTTATCTATTTATTTTTGTGTGATAAATAAGCTTTAGAGATACAGAAATTTGGTGGAGCTAGAATAAACAGATTTTCTTATTAGGCTAAGTCTCCAGAAATCTGAAAGACAGAATGGCTCTAAAAATCCTTTTTATGAGATGGGGCTTGACAGTAGAATGAACTTTTTTATATGTCTCTATAAAGGGGCTATTGGTAAGTGCTACGTGTAAAAAAATAGTAGGAAGCTTGAGGTAGTCTGAATTTCAGTCTCCTATTTTTATCTAAAAGTATTATAGATTATACTATAGGTAAAAATAATATAGAACCAACTTACATGAAAGAAATATAAATATAGCAATTCATCAAATCTGTGTATGAATTAATATCCAATAAAAAATGACAGGGAAGTAATTTGATTAGAAAAGGAAATGTTGTTAAAGGAATAATAAGAAAATAAAACACTCATGTTGACATCAAAAACTAATCAAGACTATATTGTTTAGAGAGAGAAAAACAGTTTAATTTCCAGTGTTAAACTATTTAAGTAATTCACATAACGATTGTTAAATGAGCATTGCCTCTGTGCCAGGAACTACTTTAGACATGGGAGGTAGAATAGCAAACAGCACAAAGTCTCTACTCTCCTGAAATTTATATGAATAAATAGATGTGAATGAATAAAAGTCAATAAATAATAATCGTGTCAGATAATGATATGTGTTATGGAGAAAAATAAAGCAAGAGAGAGGGAGTGAAGAGCGATTTTTTTCAAATGTAAGAGGGAGAGGAATCTTAAAATTCTAAACTGACACATGATCATGCTATTTTTTGCTTTCCTGTCTTCACACATTCCATGATAAGATATGTGCCCAAAGACCCATCAGGATCAGAGGACACAAAAAGCCATTTGCCTTTGGGGCATGGGATTATGTGTTTTCACAGTTATTAATGTCACTAACACTGTCAGACTTGGTTGTGTCTAGATCAACTGGACTACAATGGATTAAAGCCATCCATTTTCTCTTAGAGCAGGAATTTATAGATTTATTAGTCCATTAATTCTCAGGGGAAGATCTAAAATGTTACTATCTAGAGGCAGAGATTTCTTTTAAGTGACAACTGGAGAACGTGAGATTAGGATGTAGTGTTATCAATTAGAAAGAAACTTGGGGAAAAAGTAAGCAGAAACAGGATAATATTTAGTAAAACCAAGAAATAATTTAGTGTTTGTATCTACTTAAAAAAAAAAAAAAACCTGTTGCTGTCCAGTCTATTCTGACTCATAGTTACCCTATAGACAGAGTAGAACTGCCCCATAGGGTTTCCAAGGAGTGGATGGTGGATTTGAACTGCCAGTCTTTTGGTTAGCAGCCAAACTCATAACCGCTGTGGCAAGAGATTTCCTATGCCTGGTGTCAATTTAAAGAGGTGATTTAGTGTTTCTCTTTGAATGGTAGTAGTAGTCCTTAGCTGCATACATTTTTAAAATCTATAAAATGTGGCAATAACACCATACACGTGCGTAGGTAAGTTAAATTCTTTATACAATGGAGATTTTGTAGGTAAAAAAGAGCAATATAAAAGATCATATTTTATAGATAAAATGGGATTCTTATTTGGGGTGGGCACAGAGCCAGTTGGATGGAAGAATGAAAAATTTCTATAGCAGGAAAATTTTAGAAATTGGTATTTATTTAAGGGATGAATATTTAATTTCTGACCCCCTTTCTGTTCTTCATAACACAGTAAGAACTTTAATTAAAGCAAAATATTTTAAAATAATAGAATTATGGAAGGTTAATACCCCATAGCATGAGGTGCCATGGAGTGAATAGTGACAATCTTGGTGTAATGAAGCCTCAAAGAGGTCGTGGCTTCCTTCCGATTGTTTGTGTTGACCCAAGAGCTCTTAGATGACTGGGTGGTGGACAAAGTACATGCACAACACCCAGGTGAGGAAAAAGAGACTCTGCAGCTTGGATTTTTTTAAGAGTACTTCCCCTCCCCCTGCCCCGGCCCCACATAAAATACAATATCTGCAACTACACACGAGATTTTTATCATTAAGAACTTACTAATTTTTTTTCTTTTTTTAAAGCAAAAGGAATGGTTTTATTCAGCATGTATTCAAAGAGGCAAAAGTAGGAAAACGGACAAACATGCTGCCAGAGCCATGTCTGTCTGAGTCTGAGGAATATTACAGAATAGACAAAAGTGAGAAAACAGACAAGCATGCATTGAGCCATGTCTGTCCAAGTCCAAAGAACATTACAGAATCATCAGTATGTATTAACATTACAAATGGGTAGTCATTGACAGCTTCATCTTCTCACAGATTGGCTAAAAACTGCCAAATCACCGTGATTCTACATTTTGAATTGTTTTTCTCAATAATCATTGGTACAGGTTTCAGTAAGGACAGTCAGGAGGGTTTTCATTGGTTTAACGAATCTTGCTATATGCTAAATGCTAGCAGAAAAAGTTAAGAGTGGAAACTATGCGGGTCTTCTGTGCTGTTTATGGTTAGTTTACGTGAAAGGTTCCCTAAAGATGTTTTCCAAGATTGTCCTAGCTATTGTTTTTACACCTCAGGGCCCAACTGATATGTCCTTGTAAGTCCATGTAAGCCCTTGTGAGTCCAGCTCCAGCTGGGTCACATTATTTATAAGAGCTTGCTATCTTTGAGTAAAATTTCAGAAATCACAAAATATCAGATTATAATACTGTGTTTTTAGAAAAATATGTTCAGTAAGATGCTTGGGAAGGTGAATTATTTTGTCTTTCATTGTTTGGTTTTGTAAACTACTAGCAAAAAACAGGTTTAAGATACTTCTCATTACTGTACTTTAAATAATAAGAAATGTTTCTGTTACAAATGCAACAAAAATTTGTTTAACATAAATGATTGCCAAATTAAATTAATTGAAATAAAACTTTGATCAGCTATTTATATCTTCTGGGCAATAACTGCAGGGCAAAATTCTACTTAGAAAATAATTACCCAACAGCCAACCAGTTGCCATTGACCCAATTCTGATTCCCGGCAATCCCACGGGTGTCAGAGTAGAACTGTGCTCCACAGGGTTTTCAATGGCTGTGGGCTTTTGGTAGTAGATTGCCAGGCATTTCTTCTGAGGTGCTTCTGGGTAGACTGGAACCACCAACATTTGATTAGCAACAAAGCAAGTTAACAGTCTGCACCACATAGGGACTCCCAGAAAATAATTACATCAAAATTAGTTGGTTGATTGAGCCAATTTGTGTATCAAGTGTGTGATATGTAAATCTAAGCTGCAAATTTCTCTTCACTCCACCAGTCTAAAGGAATAGTATTCTTCAAAGTGGGTATGCATCCCCTGGGAGCATGTAGGTTGATCCACTGGGGCAGAAGAAGAAAAGATTATAAATTCTACTTACATTGGTTTTCATTTAAAAATTTTTAATAATATGACAGCAATAATAATTTAACTTAATTAAGTTCATAATATTTAGTGTATATTCTTACACTTTAACTCTCCCTGGGTATGAGCTTCACATACGTGCTTGACGTGTTTTGAAGGAAGGGTGGGTCTTCCACAACGTGGAGGCGTTGACAGCAGCACACTCAAATGTTCTTTTGCTTTCAGCTTACTGTGAAGTACTGTAGTTTAGGTGTTACAAGGTGTCATTGGTTTTGTTATACAAACCCAAGACATTTAAATAGCAGTATCTTTAGAGTTATGCAGAATGACCATGAAAATCTTTTATACCACATATTCATGTAATATGCCATGAATTATCAAAGATGAGTTGCACGCATTAAAAACAAACTAAAAGTGTTCTAATCTTCCTGACCTCTTCTGTGATACCGAGTAGATGATAATATTATGCTACCTCATAGATGTTATTGAAATAATATTCGAGGTAAAATAAACCATTTAAAGTGGATGAGAGAGAATGTGCTATTCCAAATAAACTAGTGATTTTGGAGTATTTTCAATCATTGTGTGATTTTATTGTCAAAATTATGCTTGTCACCTATAAAAACCTTTAGAGTTACACACTTTTTAAGTTTGGAAGTAGAAATTTCTACCTCCTTTAAAAATCTTCCAAATGAAGAGTCTTGATAGGTTTTGAATCATTTGTTAAAAGTATAAAAAGGTGACACCTTCTAGTTTATAAAACTATAATTTATGAAAATATTTACTCAGGAAAAACATAAAATTCCTACCCAAATTTAAAGTATATTTTTTTCTGAATTACATATAATAGCATATATATTATATAACAATATGTTATAGATCATATAGTAATTGTCACAATGTAAGTTATATATTTAATGACATAAAGTAACATATTTCATAATAATAGATATTATATTAAGGGACTATAGAAATGGGCATCATGATTTGGTAGGTGTAGGCAAGGCACTTTGGGACATGCCCTTCCATTTGGATCTACTTACGTTTGTAAGGTATCCCTTTTAACTATGACGGCCATTAAAATTAAATGTCTATTAAGTTTAATTATAAAGAAACATATTCAATGCTATGTCTCTACTTAAACATCTTATCATTAATCAAGACTTTTGTGAGAGCAAAATCATTTGGTATTGTTAATAAATATATCCAATGCTGTTTATTTTGCCTTTAGCTCATCATTATTTAAATTTCTATTTTGTTTCTTTTGTTAATTTCTGTAACTCTATAATTTCTGTAATTTAAAAAATTCCTGTAAGAAATAATGTGCATCCTATATTTATACAAGTCAAAAAAATATATTTTTTAAATGTTTAATAAGGTGACATCCAGGTAATATAAAATTAACCTTTTTAAAGTGAACAATTCAGTGGCATTTAACAGATTCACAATGTTGTGCAACAACCACCTCTACCTGATTCCAGAATATTTCCACGGCTTCAAAGTAAAACCTCTTTCCCTTTAAGCAGTTTCTCCCTATTCCCCATTCCCTCCAGTCCCTGGCAACCACCAATGCGATTCTGTAGCTATGGGTTTATCTTTTCTGGATATTTTATATGAATGGAGTCATACAATATGTAAACTTTTGTTTCTAGCTTCTTTCACGTTGCATAACATTTTGGAGATTCATCCACATTGTTACGTGTACCAGTACTTTGTTCTTTTTTACGACCAAATACTATTCCATTGTATCTGCGTACCATATTTTATCCATTCATTCATTGAGGAACATTTGGGCGCTTTCTACCTTTTGACTACTGAAAACAGTGTTGGTATGAACATGCACGTTCAAGTACATGTTTGAATTCCTGTTTTCAGTGCTTTTGGGTATGTATCTAGGAGTGAAATTGCTGGATTGTAGGGTAATTTTATGTTTAACTTTTTGAGGACTCACAAAACTGTTTTCCATAGTGGCTGAACCATTTTACATTCCCACCAGTAATGTATGAGTGTTCCAATTTCAATCAGTTTACTTTTTAAATAGATAAATAAATACATGTTATTAGTGATTTTAGGAATGAAAAATCCAAAAATTTGGAGTCCACCTCAGAAGAGCTTTTGAAGTGTGAGGTATATATGTGATCACTGTATGTTTGGGGGATAGGGCGTAGCTGGAACCCCATAGCAGTGGGAAGCTGAGTATCACCCTTTGGTTTTGGCTTCTCCATCCATAAATGAGAAGTTTCTGTAATGAGATTGTAGGCTGCTCCTAGGAGCTCAGCAGGCTACCGGTTATTCATTACTTCCCAGGCTCTTTTCTTTTTTTTTTTAATTGAACTTTAGATGAAGGTTTACTGAACAAACTAGTTTCTCATCAAACAGTTAGTACACACATTATTGTATGACATTGGTTAACAACCCCATGACATGTCAACACTCCCTTCTCAAGCCTGGGTTCCCTATTACCAGCTTTCCTATTCCCTCCTTCCAGTTCCTGTCCCAGGGCTGGTGTGTCCTCTTAGTCTTGTTTTGTTCCATGGGCCTGTTCAATCTTTGGCTGAAGGGTGAACCTCAGGAGTGGCCTCATTACTGAGCTGAAAGCACAATCTCAGGGTTTCTGTAGTCTCTGCCAGGCCAGCAAGTCTGGTCTTACTTTTGAAGTTAGAATTTTGTTCTACATTTTTCTCCAGCTCTGTCAGGGACTCTCTATTATGATCCCTGTCAGAGCAGTCAGTGGTGGTAGCCGCGCACCATCTAGTTGTACTGGACTCAGTCTGGTGGAGGCCGTGGTAGATGTGGTCCATAAGTCCTTCGGACTAATCTTTTCCTTGTGTCTTTAGCTTTCTTCATTGTTCCTTGCTCCCAAAGGGGTGAGAGCAGTGGAGTATCCTAGATGGCTGCTCACAGGCTTTTAAGACCCCAGATACTACTCATCAAAGTAAAATGTAGAACATTTTCTTTATAAACCCTGTTATGCCAATTGAGCTAGATGTTTCCTGAGACCATGGTCCCCACAGCCCTCATCAGCCCAGCAATTCGGTCCGTTATGAAGTTTGGCTGTGTCTGTGGAGTTACCACGGCCCAGGATCTTTTCTGATGAGTGTATACACTTATACCTGACAGTAATGAAAACAAGTCACACTCTGACTTCTTACAACTGTGAGCAAGTTATATGTACTATTTGCTTCCCTCTTGCTCAGTATAGTGGTCTGTGTTGCAGTTATACTATAGGGGTCTTTGTTGCTAATATAGTCTCTTTTTTTTTGTGCATTGTGAAATAACAATAATCATGACAATACAGAGAAGCCTCCTTGGTAAAGCACATAATGCATCCTTTACAAGCATAATCTCACTTAAGTCTCATGAGGACCCTAAGTAGGTAGGCATTACAGCCCCTCCTTCACAAAGGCGACACCTGAGTCTAACAAAGGCTAATAAGCTTGCCTAAAGCACAATGTTGAAGAGCTGGACTGGAACTCAGATTTGTCTAACCGCGAGATCACTGCTGTTTCCACTGCACTTTGGCTGCAGAGAAAACTGTTTCATGTTTCTTCTGAATGTCCCACCCAGTCATTTACCCAGCAACACTTTGACCTTAGCTTGATTTAGCTTTATTACACATCGGGCACGCTGAATTGTAAAACACTAGTGCCAAGGATAGGGAATTCTTTCCCCAAAATCTTTAATAGCAATGCCTAAGGCCTCCTTCAAACCAGACCAAATCCATTTCCAACTTATAGAAACCCTATAGGACAGAGTGGAACTGCTCTGGTGGATTTGAACTGCTGAACTTTCGGTTAGCAGCTAAGATCTTAACCACAGCACCACCAGGGCTTAAAAGTCTAAGGACCTCATGCTCCTTCTCCAGTCTGGCTGATAGGTGAGGACTGGTTTATTGCTTTTCATCTGATCCCTTTATCCTGTACCTTTGTTCATTTACCTCTGGCAGAGGAAAACAGAAATGCTTTAAATCAGTAAGTCTCAGGAGCCTAAGCTCAAATCCCAACACTAATCACTCTATAATATGGAAGAGCCATGTTCCTACTTTCTAACCATTCTACACTTTCCAAGCAATATTCAATCAAAGAATTTTAAAAGATCAGGATATCCTATGGAAGGCTCTAGAAATATAAAGCAAAGGGAAGAACATTAAAACCCTGCTGCAAAATCACCTTGATAAAGACAGATGTCAAAGCTGTGAGAACACCACTAGCTTGGGCTTTGAAATCCTTCTGAGTACCAAGTTTTAAAATTTTGGTTATATAGAATAAGTACACAGTTATTTACTACAAAGGACATTGTTTACATGATTAAAAGCAAACAGTGATAAGGAGAAAAGTATTTTTCAGGAATTCAAGAAGTCAAGCAACGGGCCTCCAACCCTGCTGAACCCACTTAGCACATCAGGATTGCCGTAATTTTCCTGTTTAGCTATTTTGTCTTATTGAATGTGAGTTGCTGAAAACAAAGATGACATGTTACTTGTCTTGCCATCTCTGATGCCCAGCACAGTATCTGGCAGATAGGAATTGCTCCATACAAGTATGAGGAAGTAAATGATTTAAAAAAAAAAGCCAAGATAAAATTGTCTCTTAAGGGAAGAAGTTTTTATTGCACATGTCTTAATGATTTTGCTTTATATTCTAGATTTTTAATATATATGAGGATTTTCTGGAATGGCAAAAATATAACTACATGTTTATAACTTTAAGAAAAAAGAGGCTCTAGAAAAACAGAAGACGTGTAGTTACTGTTTTAGCTGACTGCCTTCCGTTGGCTCTCCCAGATCCACTCTCAGCCCTGTCCACCCTTCTCTCCACCCAAGTTGCTGACCTGCTGTAGACTGCATAAATGGATTCCCTTGTCTCTGGCTTCTGGCTGGAGTAGCCCAAGGAAGCCACAGAGAATAGACCAGAGACCAAGAGAAGAGTTACCAGTCACCAGTCGGTGCTGAGTAGGTTTCAACTCATTGTGAACCCATGCATGTCGGTGTAGAACTACCCTTCGTTAGGTTGTCAATGGCTGATTTTTCAGAAGTAGATTGCCAGGTCTTTCTTCCAAGGTGCCTCTGGGTGGACTCAAACCTCCAACCTTTTGGTTACCTGCCAAGTGCATTAACCGTTTACAGGTTATTTATCCCTCATACTTCCTTCCTGCTGTATGCTCTTTTCAGGCAGCCTTTGCCGGATCCATCTCTGTCTCCAGGTTCTAAGAATTGCTCCTTCAACTCGCTGTTTCTGGCCTTGGGGTTTTATGTGCTGCAGAGGATGCAATCAATGATGTTTAGGTTGTCTTCTCAACTTTGATTAATCACTTATTATTTTTAAATTGTAATAATACCTTTCACTATTAGCTCTTTAAATTCCTCTATTATTGACATTTCTTCAGGAAAAATAACACGCTACTACTAATCTGAAACCCTCAAATACAAATTTCATTTTTTCCTGTTAAAAATTATCTTTACTTGGCAATTTTTTAAATGTGAGTTTTCTTTGGAATACCATAATCTGGCAATAAGACAGACTACATTATTTTCCACATAATTCTGTTTTATCATCTAAGTGAAGTGAATATATAATATAATTATTATGAAGCCAAAGTTGTTCATTTTGGTTAGAAATTCAAGATTTTGGGCTCTATAGTCAAAGTGACTAGTTCCCCAAATCCTGGCTCCATCACTTAGTTGAATTTTTTAGAAATTTACTTAACTGCCTCAGTTGGAAGTTACCATGCGTATGCTCCCTGCTATTACTTTCTGTGGAGCTCCTGAGTGGTATAAGTGGTTAACATGCTTTGCTGTTAACCACAAGGTTGGAGGTTTAAGTCCACCCTGAGGTGCCTTGGAAGAAAGGCCTGGTGATCTGCTCCCAAAAAATCAATCATTGAAAAACCCGTGGCACATAGCCGTATTCGAACAACGTGGGTTCTTATGAGTTGGAGTTGATTGTATGGCAACTGGTTTTATTAGTATAGTTTTCCTGTCATCATCTGTTATCTGTAATTTGTCGCGAGCCCCCAACTATTATATTTTACTTATGTTTCTGGAAATCTTTCTAACATAGATCTCATTCTTCTTTAATTTTTTTTTTTTTTGACCAAGTCTACCTTGTCTTGATGACTAGCCCCTTTTCAATAGACATTACTTTTTACTGTTTTATGAAACCATTAGTAGCTATTAAGGTGTTCTGTTTTGTTCAGTTTGTTGCTAAATGCAAAAAGACAGGGGGAAATTCCTCTATAACCAAGAAAGTGTTAGATATAAATTCTAAAAATATTCTCAGTTTCTTTATGAATTATGGAGACCATAGTGCCATGGGATTGTTGTGGATTTGAGTGATTAAAGAGGCTTCATAGATGAGGGTTCAGCTGGACCTGGAAAAATGGACCTGTTTTTACCAATCCTCAGATGAAATGAATCCATTTACACTGCGGGCTCAGTTTCAGATGAATGCTTCCCAACAGTCACCTGGGGCAAGTCCATCAAGCCAGAGCAGTGGAGGCCACCGGAGCTTCCTGACAATGCCGAGCACAAATCATATGGTCCCAGAGCCTGTTCTGGAGATTTGGATAGAGTGCTTTAGTGCGTGTCCCTGGCATCAAACCTCCCTTCAGAAGAAAGCAAATGTTTTCCTCTCCTCCCATATTAGAGGGCAGTATTACCATGGAAGAAGAAGGAAGAGGGGAATCAACAAAGAAGTATTAATTTATGCTTCAGGCATGTCAAACAAGCCTCAGATTCACTAACTCACAGGATGATGTCTCAGTTTTCTGATTTTTCAGAGAATACTTGAAACTGATCACATGCTAAAAGTGAAGCAATGATAAGATGACTTTGTTTAAAAATTCTGTTTTGCAGAGAGCAGAAACAGACAAGTTGGGCTGAAAAAGAGAATATGAAATGGTCTTCACAAATAAACAAGTGGTATGGGGGAGTGGGGGGAATTCAAAATAAAACAAAGAGAGGAGGCGGCAGTGGAAGATCAAGCCGCAAGCTGGGAGAGCAATGCCTGTTCCTCTAATGGTATGCGCGCACTGCAGCCAAAGAGCTCTGTACTGGGGTGATGGGCCATAACACGTGTGAGCGTTAGCAGGAGCTAACGGTGTTTTTGGAGAATCTCTGAAAATGATTTTTTTCTAAATTCAAGTTAGGTTGACTGTAAGAGGATTTAACTGTCTGCATCAAAAAGGCTTTCAGGGATATGGGGTTTATAGAGCACTTGAAATAATCCCTGCAGAGCAGGCAGGAAAACAATATATTTAGTAGATCTTAATAAAGTAAAACAGATTATTAAGGAAACAAGCGTAATAGATATAGATCAACTTATCACATTTATGGTATATATGTGATATATGGAAACCCTGGTAGCGTAGTGGTTAAGTGCTACGGCTGCTAACGAAAAGGTCGGCAGTTCAAATCCGCCAGGCGCTCCTTGGAAACTATGGGGGCAGTTCTACTCTGTCCTATAGGGTCGCTATGAGTCAGAATCGACTCAACGGCACTGGGTTTTACATTTTAAAAAATATGATTATTTTGTATTTTAAATCTCAATCGCTTTCCTCCTCCTCCTCTTCTTTCTTCTTCCTCTTCTTTCTCTCTCTCTCTTATCTTTCCCCTCTGGAGTGTAGAAGTGTAGAATAATGTAGAGACTAAAAGAATCTGGTTATAGAGTCAGATAGACCTAGATTCACAGTCAACCTTGGACCATTTATTAATATGTGCCATCCGGGAAGTTACTTAGCTTGCCTGAGCCTTAGTTTCCGTGTTAGTAAACTAAAGATACACGTAGCTTATTTTTTGATGAAAATTCAATGTAGTATTAGTATATGCAAGGTACTTAGCACAGTATATGGCACCTAGTTATTGAGGCATATATAAGAGCTAGTACTTTTTTTATTCTCCAAATGAGATTTTTATGAAGATTTTGTTTGCAGTTTACGCACATATATATTTCAGAAGTAATTTTTTAATATATGTTCTCATTTTTAGCCTTACAGTTTGATAAAGCTTATTATTATTAGTCCCAGTACACCGATATGAAAATTGAGTCTCAAAGATTTTAAGTCATTTGCAACTAGTCTGTGGAAGAATTGAAATATGAAATCAGAGACTGCTCCTGTCTCAGTGGGGCATAGAGGATCAGTATACCCATTGCCCCTTGCCGTCGAGTCATATAGGAAGTAAAAAACAAGAATGCACATTTTCTAATTTCAAAGGATGGCTTCTTTTTGCCTCATTTCCCTAATTATATTGTCCTGTGGCTAAAACATCTTGTCTTTGCTTCAAATGGCTCACCTAGAGTAGCAGGGAGAAATATTCCCAAAATAAGCGTAAGGAAACCACACCTGGAAAAAAAAGCAGGCATCCTTCATTGGTGTAAGGAATGAGACTTTTTGCTGTTGCTTAGATAGTCCTTAAAACACGGGAATATACTTGATAAAATATAATTTGAAGGAGCTCCCCAGTCCCCTGGAGTTAAGCAAATGACCATAGGGATTTTAGCCAGCTTAGAAGGTGAGTCTTCATTCTTCAGTCTCATTTATATCTTGATGAGAACTGTGAAATGGGATATTTATATGACTTCATTTCCACGGGCATGAAAGGGGGGAAAAAATAGAAACATTATCAGCGCAAAAGGATTTTTCAGGTGTTAAGGATTAATCACAGAAAAGAAAAACAATTTTATTAAAAGTTCTTCACTTTAACCATCCATAAAGAAATGAGCTGAACTATATATAGAATCCGAGAGGTTTTAAATTAGGTGGCAGACTAGTTGGTCTTCACTAATGCAACCAGTCAGGGCATAAGACTTCAAACTCCTTGGGAAAAACAATGCTATATTACTTTTGACTGAGTATATCCATACTCAGAACAAGAGTGGAAGCTATACCCACTGGTGAGAAAAAATAATAAAATGCCTTTTTTTTTTTTTAACTTCAAGTGTGCAATGTCAGCTATCCTTTATTTACATACTTGTGCCATGAATATTATTATTGTATTACTTTTTAGGAAAGATGGGATAAATGCTTCATTATTTTCTTTTATTTACCAGTTTTCAAAATAAGGTAGCTTCTTATCATCCTCTAAAGGTGACCAATGAGGTTTTCTTTTATTCCTTAAACATTTTAAGCTCATGGATTTAAACAGGCAATCTAATACAGCTATTATCTTTGTGGAAACCCTGGTGGCGTAGTGGTTAAGTGTTACACTTGCTAACCAAAAGGTCAGCAGTTTGAATCCACCAGGTGCTCCTTGGGAGCTGTATGGGGCCATTCTACTCTGCCCTATAAGGTAGCAATGAGTCGGAATTGACTCGAAGGCAACGGGATTATCTTTGTGGATGTTCCTATTGCCCCATCTTTGACCAGTGAGTCTTTTTTGGCTCCTGAGTCCTTTGAACTCCTGAGTCAATTGTTTTTGTTAGCTTCCTTACTCTTGTACCAGACTCATCTATACATTTCTCACTCCAGGTCTGGAGTCAGTTATTTCTTTAAGGAGCCCTGGTTCTTTCTAGTGGGCAATGGTTTTTAGATACCACAATATCAGTGTTAGGAGAACTGTTATGGATTGAATTGTGTCCACCAAAATATATGTCAACTTGAGTAGGCTGTGATTCCCAGTATTGTATGATTTTCTACCGTTTTGTCAACTGATGTGATTTTCCTATGTGTCGTAAATCCTACCTGTATGATGTTAATGAGGCGGGATTAGAGACAGTTATGTTAAACAGGCAGGACCCAATCTACAAGATTAGGTTGTGTTTTAAATCATTCTCTTTTGAGATATAAAAGAGAGAACCTAGCAGAGAGACAGGGGACCTCACACCACCAAGAAACAAGCACCGGGAGCATAGACCATCCTTTGGATCCAAGGTTCTTGCACTGAGAATCTCCTAGACTATGGAAAGATTGATGACAAGGTCCTTGCCCCAGAGCCGACAGAGGAAGTCTTCCCCTGGAGTGGCATCCTGAATTTGGACTTCTATGTCCTAGACTGTGAAAGAATAAATTTCTCTTTGTTAAAGCCGTCCACTTATGGTATTTCTATTATAGCAGCACTAGATAACTATGGCAGGAACCAAATATTTTATAAATATAATAATAATGTAATACTTTAAAATACTTTAAAAATATTTATTTTAATAGCTCACTTCAAAATTCTTTAAATTATTCCAATTACTTATACTTCAGTACCAAGCTGAAACATTAAGACCAATTGTTTTCAATTACTTTTGGTTATGTTCACCTATAAGCAAAATATTTGCATGAAAACACTCCTAGTATGTGTATATTTATTCATTTATAGCTGTTTATGTTTATTATTATATTATTGTACATCATAAAATTAGCCCCAAATGGGAAAGACATTTTTACAGTATTTCTTCTTACAGTCCCATATATTGTCTTATGTTCATGTGGAGTGGGGGTGGGGAGTACCCTTCACTATAGAGAATGCTGATCTAGACTATGAGGGTCAAACATTGCATATTTAGTTCATATAACACATTAATATTTTTGCCTGCTTAATATTGATGGGCAATATCCTCTTGTAAGCACTGAAAGTTAAATCAAGATGTCCTGATTTATTTTTTGTTTGATAAAGATTTAGAAGGAACAAATTCTGAATGTTCAAGATTTAGAAGGAACAAATTCTGAATGTTCCTGTTCAGTGTTCTTGTTTGACCCACAAGTATATTTAAATTGGTCAGTCTGGCTGGCGTTTTAACTGTTTTGCTCAAGTACTTACCAGTAAAAAATAAATAAAAAGCTATTATCTGTTAGTCTCTGTTTAATGGGTACCGTTAAATAGAATCTTCTCACCCCTTCAAATGTCAGTTCTTACTTTCAGCTGAAATCAGTGGTTTTTATAGCCCTGGGAGTTTGATAAAACACCACTTGATCAAAATTTTAGTTTGATTTTGGAAATGTTGAATTTTCACTTATGATGATGGATGAAAGGCATGTAGAAAATAATGCTTTATCTTAGGCTGACAGCCATTCCATTATAATGGTACTACTAACTAATCTTATTGCCTGGGTGTGTGCTTTAACATCTTAGTTGATGTTATGGTGTAGAATTATGTCCTCCAAAATATGTATTATAAATCCTAACCTCTATGCCTGCAGTTATAATCCTATTTGGGAATAGGTATGTTAGTGAGGCAGGATTAGTGTAGGGTGTATCTTGAATCAACCTCTTTTGCAATATAAAAAGTGATTAAACAAGTGAGCAGAGAGAGAGATGCCAAACTGCATGAAGATCTCTCAGGAGCAGAAGGTCAAAGAGACTTTTCCAGAGCCAACAGAGAAAGAAAGCCTTCCCCTAGAGTCAGCGCTCTGAATTCAGACTTCTAATCTCCTGAACTGTGAGAAAATAAACTTCTGTGTGTTAAAGCCATCCCCTTGTGGTATTTCTGTTATAACAGCACTGGATATCTAAGACAGAATTTGGTATCAGCAGAGAGGGGTGCTGTTCTAATGAATATCTAAAATGTGGAAAAGGCTTTGGAATGGGGTGATGGATAGAGGCTAGAAGAGTTTAAAGGGCCTAATAGTAAAAGCCTAAATTGCCTTGAGGAGACTGATGGTAGAATTATGGAAGTCAAAGGCAATTCTGATGAGGGCTCAGAAGAAGTGAGGAAAGCTATTGAGAAAGCTCTTGTCTATCATTTTAGAGGATATATATGGCACTAGCAACATTGTGCTTTTGGTGAGGATTTAAAAGGAAATGATGGACTTGTGATTGGACAATGGAAGAAAGACATTGTTTTTTATGCAATGGCAAAGAACTTGTCTGAATTATGTTCAAATGTTTGGAGAAAAGTGTAATTTGTAACGGATGAACTCAGATATCTGGCTGATGAGATTTCTAAGCAAGATCTTAAAGGGGCCATGTGGCTTCTCCTTGCCACTTGTAGTAGAGTGCAAGAAAAAACAAATGGACTTAAAAATGAAATGTGCAAAATTAAAACAGAGCTTAAAGATTTGGAAAATTCTGTTATACAAAAGGACACATACCCTAGAATGTCCACTAAGAATGTGGCTATGCAATCTTTTTTTTTTAAAGAGATTAAGCCTATGACTGATAGATATAACTAACTAACTACCACAGCAGAAAAAGCGTCAGTTTAGACTGAAGGGGACAGAGAAAGAACAAAAGGAAAGAACATTATCTGCCTCTTAGAATTCTACAGGCAGAAAACAAGTCAAAGATGGTAGAACTGTTGCCCTCCAAGAAAAGGACCATCCCGGGAGCAGTTCGGAGATCAGCAGAACTGTTGGAAGGAGTACTGAAGCAGGGCCTTCTCAGTTTCAAAGGGTGGGGCTGCAGCCTGTGGTATGCCAAAGGCTGAAGCCATGTCCTTCAGGTTTCAAAGAGTCAGATCTTCACCAATTTGGTTCTGGAGGGTGGAACTGCCATTCAGTTTAGCCAAGAGGATGGGGCCGCTCCCCAAAGCTGAGGGAGTGGGGCTGCCATACCCAAGGGGCAAAAGAATGGGTTTACTGGGCCTGAAGGGACAGAGTTGCTATTCAGGTGGACTAGGAGACTGGGATGTCCCAAAGCCAAGGGAGCAGAGTTGCCTTCCAGTGGGCCTGGAAGGTGGAGCTGAAGCCCGAGGCTGAGCGGCCTTCACATATAATCTGGAGAGCATAGCTGTCTTAGTCATCTAGTGCTGCCATAACAGAAATACCACAAATGGATGATGTTAACAAAGAGAAATTTATTCTCTCACAGGCTAGTAGGTTACATGTCCAAATTCAGGGTGTCAGCTCCAGGGGACAGCTTTCTCTCTCTGTCAGTTCTGGAGGAAGGTTCCTTGTCATCAATCTTCCCCTGGTTGAGGAGATTCTCAGGCACAGAAACCCCAGGTCCAAAGGACACACTCTGCTCCTGGCATTGCTTTCTTGGTGGTGTGAGGTCCCCACTCTCTGCTTGCTTTCCTTTCCTTTTTTCTCTTGAGAGATAAAAGGTGGTGCAGGCCACACCCCAGGGAAACTCCCTCTACTTTGGGTCAGAGAGGTGACCTTAGTAAAGGTGGTGTTACAATCCAACCCTAATCCTCTCAACATAAAATTACAATCACAAAATGGAGGGCAACCACACAATACTGGGAATCATGGCCTAACCAAGTTGATACACACATTTTAGGGGGTATATAATTCAATCCATGGCAATAGCCAACACCCAGTGTCCAGAGGGTAGGGCCTTTGCCAGATGGTCTCAGAGAACAGAGGATTATATTCAAGTCTTGAGTGCTAATGTAATTTGCTTTACTGGGTTTTGGACTTGCTTGATGCCTGTTATTCCTTCTTCCCTCCAATTTCTCCCATTTGTATTGGAAATGTCTATCTTGTGCCTGTTCTACCATTGTACTTTGGAGGCAGATAACTTATATTCTAGATTTCACAGGTTCACAGATGAAGAGGAATTTTGCCTCATAGGATGAAATATGCCTAAATATGCCATCCGTATTTGATTTAGAGGATTCAGAAGGTGAGATTTTGGACTTGGAATTGATTTAAGACATTTGGGATGATGTGATTTGGTGAACGTGCTTTGCATGTGCAAGGATATGAACTTTAGGGGGCAAATGATAGAATGTTATGAATGGAATTATGTCCCCCCAAAATATGTGTTGTAAATCCTAACCTCTATACCTGTGGTTATAATCCCATTTGGGAATAGGTATGTAATGAGGCAGGATTAGTGTAGGGTGTATCTTTAGTCAATCTCTTTTGAGATACAAAAAGAGATTAAATACATGAGCAGAGAGCAAGATGGGGTAGAGAGATGCCAAGCTACATGAAGATTTCTCAGGAGCTGGAGCTCAAAGAGACAAGGACCTTCCTCCAGAGCCAACAGTGAGAGACACCCTTCCTCTGGAGCCAGCACCCTGAGTTTGGACTTCTAGCCTCCTAAACTATGAAAAAGTAGTTTTCTGCTTGTTAAAGCCATCCACTTGTGATATTTCTGTTATAGCAGCACTAGATAATTAAGACAGTTGAATTAAAACAAACACAAAAACTGTTTCTCTTTATTAGATTTTGAAGCGCAACCCCACGTCTTAGATAGTTCAGAAACAGTCTATTATTTACTTTTTTACTATATTGTTAACATAAATATATTGAGTTTATGTAGTTCATGTTGAAAGATGCATACTCTTTTTATATCAAATATAAAATATATTCATATGGTTAAAAATCATCTCCACTATATTTTAAAATAACTGGACTTAGCTTAATTATTGGGCTCATAACCATCACCCATATTTTATCCCTGGATGTCTTTTTGTTATGTAGTCCAGGAATTGCAAACTTTTCTGTAAGGGAGCAGATAATAAGTGCGCCGTATGGGCCACGTGGCCTCTGTAGCAGCTACTAAACTCTACTGTTGTAGCGTGAAAGCAGCCATAGACAATACATAAACAAATGTTTCTGGCTGTGTTCTAATTAAGATTTATTTATTATTACTAAAATTTGAATTTTATATGATTTTCATGTGTCACAACATATTTTTTCTTGTTTTAATTTTTTTCCCAACCTCTAGAAATGTAAAAACTATTCTTAGCAAGCAGACCATACATGGACAGGCTATATTTGACTCTCGGTCATAGTTTGCCAATCCCTGGTTTAGTCTACAGAACACAATCATCTGACTGAACTTTCTGCATGATTATTCATTTAAGAGAATCAAGAGGAGCTGAAAGTTTGTCTTTTAGAGTATGGGAGCTTGTCTCAGTAGTGTCCTTCGATGGTCAAGTTCAAATGCCTAAAGATTTTGGCACGTAAGTATAGAATTTAGTACTCTTCTAACCTCAATTATAGCATTAATCTTTTCTCTATAATTTCCTTGTCTTAAAATGGGCTCTTTTTCTCTACTTGCATGCATTAAAGTGAATTATAAGGTTAGAATCATGCATAGAAGTCAATTGAAATGGTCAGCAAGGCTAATTTTATTTTTTTCTCAGGCATGAAATAAACTTGCACAGATCATTCCCTGAAATCTATAGTAATAATGAACAATTTAATAGCTCTTTTTTTTTTTTTATGCTTACTTTATCTAATTTGCCCCTGACAGCAGCCTGTGAGGCAGGTGTGAATATTATCACATTTTACATAAGAGGGAATTTAGAAATTCTAAAAGCCACACAGTGCTTAAGAGGTTGGAGTCAGGAAAATTGCAATATTCTTCTTCGGATTCCAAAGCCTGGTTTCTTTGCCATATTAAGTATGGGTATATACGTGTATGTGTGTGCATGTATACATATATAGAAAACTGACATATTTATCAATTTAAACATTAGCTGCTTTTTACTTGAAAAGAAAGTAGAAAAACATTGAAGAAAAAAATAAGCTTGAAGTAGACAATTTCAGGTAACTCATTTCTTTAGGAATTTTTAAGGACACTTATTCAGAATTTCATGTAATTCAGAATCTCAAGCCAATATTTGAGTCATCATCAATGCTAAAAGTAGGTTTCCCAGAGTTTACTTAAAAAAAAAAATAAATTTTTGATGATCTTCCCTCTCCTTTCTTTCTCCCACTTTAGTAGATATATAGCTGGAGGATAACCAAGATGTAGAAAGCCAAAAATCACATCTAGATATAGCCAATCAGATCAGACAAAAGGGAAACTGAGAAAGGTGAGAGGGAAATCTCTGATTCTACTTCAGCAATTCACAGGGAATATATGGTTAAGTTTCTAATTCTGTGTTGATTTAGCAGGAATTTTTTTGAACTTTATATTGCAATGAAATTCAATAGCAACCTTATGACGTATGCCTTATGGCAACATTTTTCAAACTGTAAGCCAGGACACACTAGTGGGTAATGCATTCAATAAAGCAAATGTGGTCAGCTTAAAAAAAAAAAACAAAACTAATGGAATGGAAAATGTGAGCGTGCATTGCACCAGGTAAGGGTAAGTATAGTTTCATGAGACTTTAACTTCAGTTGTGGATATTTGGGTGTGTGTATATGTGGTATATGTGGTGTACTTGCTTGGTTCCGATGTGAAATCGACTTCTTGTTGTGGGTGATGGTCCCAAAGGGTGGAAGGCCCCTGCTGCCTGTTGGCCGTAACGCACTTTCACTTTTGGTGCGTTCAGTTTGTTGTCTCAGTTCAAACTCAGACTCCAGCTTGATTGAGAGTGAATTTGATTTAAAATATTTGCCTTCTTTTGTTGTCAGTACATTTAGCTGTACCAAGCAAGGAAATTCCAGACTCAAAAGTTTGAGCAGAGTTGTTTTAATGACAGTCCATGAGAATACGGGCAGACGCTTGGAAGAGTTATGGGGCGAAAGAAGGAAAATAAAGACAGACAAAAACATCCATGGACATAGAATCAGAAGCCATTTCACAAAACGTACAGTTAGGGCTTTTATACTACTAGAGGGATATATAGATTATTGACAGAAAAAAAGCTATATTTACTAAAATAATAATCTGAATTAATTATTTTGCTCACCAGGCAACACATATATTTCCATGTGAAGCTCTAAACCTTTTGTTTCAAGGTTTTTGGATTTCATAGGCTAATAAAAATAAAATAAAACTGGAGGCTGGGCAGCATAGGTTTGACAACATTTTTTTCTTTATCAAGATAAAGAAAAAAATCAAATGATATCCTTTTATTAACATCTTTTGATTATATAAAGGACATTTTAATAATGAAAAAAGATTTAATAATGAAAATGAATAAATTTTATATTTAAAACTTATTGTGTTGTCCTTGTTTTTTTTCCTGATTTCACCAAAGACTAGGGGAAACTTAACTCAAGAGTGTCATTTGGTAACTACTGCTCTGAATTTATTTCCAATACTGGGAAAGGGTATGTCTTTCAGTCTGCCAGTCTATCTATCTTTCAATTTAAAGGAGAGATGCAAGATTTTGTGAATGTGAGAAAATGCTAAATTAAAGCTGTCCATTAATGGTCTTCCCAGCATGGGAGGGAAAGCCTGGTTCTAAAGTGGGTTAGTATTTGAAGAGAGAAGCAGGAAGCTAGTCAAACACAGAGTGATAGATGACTGGCTGATTCTCTATCCGTTATGCAGCTCTATTTTTGTTTTTTTTAAATAACTGCCCAACTGCCTAGTTATTGCCCAGTATTCTCTGCTTTTTGATTACAGTTTCATTGAAAAGTTAGATTCTGAAAATCATAGAAAAATCATAAAAAAAAAAAGAGGTGCCTAAAAACAAAAAAGAAAAAAAATTAATTTATGACATATATTCTGTTCTATGCACTCTTACCTATAAATTTGCCTATCTTCACCTCAAGATAACTGGTATGATTAGGATTATGTCTCAACACTTTGAAAACTAATTTTTTTCACTAAATAATTTTTTTATAACCTTCTTCATTAATACTCTTCGGTATACTGGAAAAAAAAAAACAGTTCTAGTATTAGGTAATTTAGATGACTATTTCCTTTGATGTATTAAACCATTCCAAACATTTTCTCTGGTTTGCCTTCTTTCTTCACCCAATTATCTGTGAAGTTAATACCTCTGAGTTTTATATCTTTTTCTTTCAACCTTTAACTTGGAAGGTATTATCCTATGAAAAATTTATGAAAATGCATTTCATATTCAATTACTATTGTTAGAAACAGTACATAAAACGTTCAACAACCGCATGTCAGCAGTAGCAACATTATCCACCATTATTCCTCAAATCCTTTCTTTAAGTCTTTGGATTCTTGGGAAAACTGAGAGGAGGCTTATTTGACTAATATTATCCTGGTTTACAGCAAAATCACATGTGGGTTCTCTCTGAAGATCGCAAGCCCCATCATACGGATTCCATAAAATTGTGCAGCTGCCTAAGCAGGGCTGCACTGCCCTTGCCAATTCCACTCAAATGTGATGATGGATGTGCGCTGAGGTCGGGGAGCTTGCTAAAATCGTCCTTGTTCCAGCACTTGGTGCCTTACTAGATCATCCGTGAGTTGACGAGCGTCTCTTCCTATATCCTTCAAAGAGCTGCACAGATCTTCTCTAAGCAACTGAAGGAGTTGAGGTGGAAGATTTGAAAAACTTGTGCTGCAGATATTTCAATGTGACTGACTGTCATCCTAAGTAAATCCTGCCCTAGACTTTCAGCAATTGTTCAAAACCTAGCTCAGTCATTGGCAAATTGTCACTGTCACACAGTTCTTACAACATTAGTTCTGCTGTTAGTGATAAATTAGGAGGAAAGGCCTGGGAGGCAAACCGCAGATGCCTTTGTCCTTTGAGCTTAAGAAGTGACTTTTCACACATAGTGTATCTTAATTTAAATCCAAGTGGGATCAGTTGCGGATCACATTTCTTTCCCTTTTACCTTCATCCTACAAAGCTGTTTTTAGAGGGAAAATGATTAAGTCTAGACCTCTTCACCAGTCATGCTCACAGTGTCTGAGGTTGAAAAATCACTCCGTGAATATGAACGAAAGACGGTCTGACATCTTATGCAACTTCAAGAAAAAAGTAATTTCTGAAAGCCTATGGTTTTTTTATGGTCATATGCTCTGTCTTCTTCCATCCTAACCTTGGATTAAAAAAAAAAAAAAAAAACCTTGGATAGTCAGTCATTTTTCATGTATTTTTCTCATATACAATCACAGAAATTCTCTTATTTCTGCTCTCTAAAAATTAACATGATCTCAATGAAGTACAGGAGTTGTGGGATATTTGGATAACCAGAAGTCTAAGGCTTACTCCTCTGGAGAAAATAGGGATAGTAATTATTGTTCTTTTGCTTTACTAAATGGGTAGGAAAAATAATTGAGCAAAGCCAGAAATGTCATATACATATAAGAGATTACATCCGGAATTGCAATAGCACGGCCTGTGGTGTACCAAGAGATGAAAATTGTGATGATGCAACTTCCCTAGAATGTGGAATTACTTCTAACAACAGAAGCTGCCCTGGCATTTCCTTTAGGTGAATTATTTTTACAGGTAATAGTTGTGATTTTCACTGCCTTTTCATGAGTTCTTAGAGGCAAGAGACTTTGGGAGAACCTCATAGATGTGTCTGCCTGAGGAAAGAATTAACACCAAAGAAGCTAGTATTTAGCAATGTACTCGGGACCACTTATGATGCACAGTACTCCATGATTTAAAGGTCATTTGTTTTAAATGCATTAAATATGCACATGGTATAATCACGTGCTCTTGTCAGAGACAAATGGACCTTTTCCCTAGTGTCAAAAATTACGAAATCTAGGCATTTGAGAACATATTTGAGCAACAATGTTTCATGAGGCACCAGAAAAAGATAAATGTAGAAATGATCGTATGTAGTTATGTTCCTTGTGTAAAATAATTGCATGATAGACATTAAAAGAAACTTCATAGTCCATATGATAAAAAAAAAAAAAAATATGATAGTAATACCAAAACTGTGATATCGTAGGAGGCATAAGACTTGGAATAAGGCATAAGACTTTGTTCCATATCAAATGTAAATCAACACAGTTCTTTTAAAGCAGGCCATGAATCCTGATCCACCAGTTCCGTAGATCTCTGTAATAGAACACTAAGCCACCTTCTAGTCTTATCTCTTCCTAGAACCCTATTTTAAATTCTTGATTGTCCTTATCATTACTTGTAATAGTTGTGTGAAAAATTTGTTTGTTCATGGTTGGTCTTGTCCTCTCCAGCCATCACATTCAGAAGAATGCCAGAACTCAGGAGGCATTACTTGTTGAATAACTCAGTAAGTAAATGAACTCCTCTACCACAATATCGACTACACCCCTGGCAGGTTTACAAACTCCATGTTACAATATTTACTTGTGTGTACGGCTTCCCTATTTGTCATAATGTTTTTGGGGAAAGAAATGGTAATTTATGCATCCTTGCGTCACTACACAACCCTTAGTGTAGTGCATTGTGCTAGGTAGACCCTTAATAAATGGTTGTTGGATATGTGAATATAATACAAATGCATTTGTTTAAATATAATTTGAGCATACCTATAAAAGAGTGATGAAATTCTAATTAAATAAATTTTATCATTATTCCTTTTTTAAGAAACTTTTCTTCCTTAGCAAGATTCAACTGAAAACTATTTTTTTTTTTTAATTATTTAAGGCATTTTGAGCCATTAGGTGTCATTTTCAGAAATTTAATGATTCTGATAAGCATTTCAGTTACAAAACACATTGGCTGAAAATAATTTATTTTTTATCAACTAGTTATTAAATTCTAAGAAAAAATACAATTTAAGAGAGGATAAAAATGTGCCTACAATCATGAAGATGGCACAGGACCGGGCAACATTTCATTCTAAGTAAGTTACCATGAGTTGAAGCCGACTTCATGGAGACTAATGACAACAAATCTGAGAAGGTACCAAATGGCTGATAATGAAAACGATAGTCAAAGACTTAGCTGGGGACTATGTATAGCATGTTCTGATTTTCCGTAAGCCCCCTCAGATTTCTCCAGCAGCCTAATTTCAAATTCACGTGTTCCCACACGGTCATTTGGAACTTAATGAGCATGATAGACTTTGTGGAAACAAATAATCCCAAAGAATAGCCAAACATCTCTTTTACTATATACAGCTATCAGCTTAAATCTAAATTGTTTTCTTTTTTTAGACATGTTGGAAAGCAAATAATTTAATGATCACATTTTCTATGATATATTATCCAGTTGATAATATAAGATTGTTTGAAGGGCATATATTCTTAACTTGGTAGTGATGTTTTACCATCATGATGCTATGGCATGTGATAAGGAAACAACAAAAATCCCCATTATACTAATTATTAATGTCTCTATAAGGAAAGTTGTGAAGTATCAAGGGAATAGGATGTTAACTTTAATGGGTAACAAGAAAGCTTTATGTAGTACTTCCAAAATGAGGAAATTAAAAAAACTGTAGTGTTTATTTGTGTGGGTGTATGCTCATAAGCGGGACAAAATGCAGCAAAAAATTTAAAAAGTGATTAAGAAATTTTCTTAATTGCTTTACAAAAAAAAAAAATTGTGTCGTAAATCTAATCCAAGTGATTTTAAGCTTATCTAAGTCCGTGTTTCTTATGAGGAAAGGTAAGGAATAGAATAAGATATTCCAAAAGGTAGAGAAAATTGTTGAATATGGTTAAAATTAAGAAAATCCTGCTCCAATCTTTTAAATAAAGTCCAGTATTTCACTGAATAATATTTTCTTTCTTACCGACCTTCCTTTGGTCACTTCCTTGTTTATTTAATCTTTTTATCTAGAAGGTTTTAGTGTTTTCTTTGGAGAACTTGGAATATGAGCATTATACATGGTATAAGATAAACTGCCTTGTTATGTGACCTCTCTTTGATAAATTAACTCAATGTTGGTAGGTAAATGAAACATTTTTTTTTTTCTTTTGAAGACATTGTGATATCCAAGACCCCAAGAGCTCAATACCGTATAGCAATCAATTTCAAAGACAATGAGAGAGTGGTGAGAGAAATTACGAGGCAATTTGACTGGTCAGGGCTACCACAATAGCGTGCTTTCTTGGCTTTATTCCAACTTTCCTTTCTTAAGGTACAGAAGAGTTCAGAAAAAAACTGCACATGTTGTATTCAAAATCATAACTTGCCTATAACTAAAGTTCAAACCCATTGCCGTTGAATTGATTTCAATTCATAGTGACACTATAGGTCAGAGTAGAACTGCCCCATAGGATTTCTAAGGCTATAAATCTTAAGGAAAGCAGACTGCCACATCTTTCCCCTGCTGAGCAGTTGGTGGGTTCAAATCGCCGACCTTTTGGTTAGCAGTTGAGTACTTTGACCACTGTGCCACCAGGGCTCCTGCATTATCTATAGGCCAGAACTATTATTTTCTTCTACATAAATGAGTTTGTTAATGAGAAAAAATGAATATTATCAACCGTATATCTGTAGTTTTCTTCCAAGATGAGGACAGAATAATAATAAAAAAATAAATAAAAAATAAAGATTTTTTTTTAAAAAAGGAGTATTGCTCTTTTTTCTTCATGAGCTTTTATCAGAGTTAATTTTTAAGGCAGTCGAAAGATCTGAAGCAGGACCAACTATATAATTTGCAGGGCCCAGGACAAAATGAAGATATGGGTCACTTTGTTCAACAATTATTAAAAAATTTCAATATGACAACAGCAGAGCAATTAGCTAAGTAAAGGGCCCTTCTGAACGTGGGGCTCTGTGGAACTACATGGGTTGCACACCCATGTAGCTGGTTTGAGTTGAAGCATATATTGCGTAGATTTTAAATTTTTATGGTGCCATGTAAAATTTAAAGATGTGAATACAGGGAGTCCGGGACTTGACACTGGCTCCATTCCAATGACTCCGTCATAAGTAGGTCCTGACTTAAGATGAATACCTCATTTCAAATTAACAAGTGATGCTTCTATGGCACAAAGTGCTGAATAAGATCACGCTATGGTTTTTTTTTTTTTTTTATGGGCCTGGACTGCAATGAAGTCCACATCAGTGCCCTAACAATGAGGTAGGCGTCCTAATGGCTGTTGGACGCATGCCCAGGTCGATTGCCAGCATGTCGTTAAAGTTGAACATTGCCCAACTTCCTATTCCTCACTACTCCCAAAACTGACACCGACTTCATTGTAGACCAGGCCATAGCTTGCTATATGGCAGTGTTTTGAAGAGTAAATCATGAAATTGAATAACCATGGGTTAACATCTGAGAATGATAACAACAAATTACGAGATTCAACATTGTATGAAGCTCGTATTACTAACCATAAGATTTATAGAAAAAAAAAGATGTTCTGTGGGGTTCATAGTAACTCGAATGAATTTTAAGTCAGGGACTACCTGTATTTCATTTATGATTTCTTTTTCCATTATATTTCACACTAATTTTTTTCCCTCTGTTCTTTAATTTTCCCAGAGTTCTAGTTTCTTCGCTTTTATCCTTACATTTAACCCTTTTTCAATCCTGCAATTACTTTTCAGTGCAGCAGCAAGAATGACCCCTAAAATTTAAGACAGATCATCATGTCACTCCTCTGTTGAAAACCTCCAGTACCTTCCCTTACAAGGGTTTACAAGACCCTACGCAGCTGGACTCCCTGGTTTCTTCGTTACCCACGTGTTTGAATTTCTTTTCACATGTTTATTAGATATATGGATTTATTTCTTCTGTGAATCATTCCAGCACTATTTATTGAATTTTTTTCCTACTGATTTGTAATGCCAGTTCTGTTATATATTAAGTTTCTGCATGTGTTTGCTTTCTGGGCCCTGTGTTATTTACCACTGACTTGGCTGTCTATGTGTCAATGCCATGCTGTTTTATTTATTTAAGATTTATAAAAAGTGTTGATATCTGGCGTTCCTTTCCCTTACTCTGCTTCCAATCTCTCAACAAGTTCCTTCTATTCTCTTTTAAAATGCTCCCCATATTTAGTTCACTTCCCTAAGACTGCTAATTTAGGCCAAGTCCCCATCATTAGTCATCTGGACTATTGAAATAGCGTCTCCATTGCTCTCCCCACTTTTTACCCATACCCAGTCAACTCTTCACATAATAGGTGGAAAAATTGTTTTCAAAATATTAATCAGATGTCTCACCCTCCTCTTTAAAAGTCTTAAATGATTTTCCATCAGACTTAGGGAAAAAATCCAAATTCCTTGCTATAGCCTACAAAGCCATTCATGATCTGACTCTTACCTACTTGTCCAACTTGCTTTGCTCACTACACCCCAGCCACAGTGTCATTCTTGCTGGTCTCTGGATATGTCAAGGTTGTTCCCATCTCGGGATCCTTTATGCTATTTTTGCCTCTCTCTGAAACATTATTTCCTTGGATCTTTGCGTGGCTCCATCCGTCTCATCAACTAAATCTCTGGTCCAGTATCATCTTTGTTGCTGTTAGGTGTTGTCAATTCGGATCAGACTCATAGCGAACCTCTGTATAACAGAACAAAACATTGCCTGATCTTGAGCCATCCTCACAATCATTGCTATGTTTGAGCCCATTGTTGCAGCCACTGGGTCAATCCATTTCATCCAAGGTCTTCCTCTTTTTCACTGACCCTTTGCTTCACCAGGCATGATGTCCTTCTCCAGGGACTGCTTCTTTCTGATTACACAACCAAAGTAAGTGAAGTCTTGCTATCCTAGCTTCTAAGGAACATTCTGGCTGTACTTCTTCCAAGATGAATTTTTGTTTTTTCTTCTGGCAGCCCATGGTATATTAAATATTCTTCACCAATACCATAATTCAAAGGCACCAATTCTTCTTTTGTCTTCCTTATTCATTGTCCAACTTTCACAAGTATATGAGGAAACTGAAAAGACCTTGGCTTGGGTCAGGCACACTTTAGCCCTCAAAGTGACATCTTTGCTTTTTAACATTTTAAAGAGGCCTTTTGTAGCAGATTTGCCCAATACAATATGTCATTTAATTTCTTGTCTGCTGCTTCTGTGGGGCATTGAATGTGAATCCAAGTAAAATGAAATACTTGACGACTTCTATATTTTCTCACTTTTAAAATGTCTAAAATATCTCCATCCTTCAGTGATTTTAAAATCTTTTATTCTTGATGACAGTATTCACAACATTTATAACTACCATAACTCATACTGTTTACTCATTTACTTGCCTACTGTCTGTTTCTTGTCCCTTAGGGGAATTTAAGCTCCAGGAGGGCAGGGACTTTATCTCCTTCACCATTTTACTTCTAGCAACTAATGCATTACCTGGCATGTAATAGGTGCTCGATAAACATTTGATGGATAACCAAAACCATCTTGGTTAAAAATATATTTACTTTATAGGCTATTTTTTTTTTCAAATAGTCAAACATCTTATTTATGGACGTAATATATGTCTTCATATATGCAGGTCTCTATATCTTTTAGTAATATTTTATCATTCTCCAGAACTTTTGAAGAATATCTTTTAGTATATTTCTTCATAGAAATTTTAGATTTCTTGTTGATATAATAAACAGGAATTCTTTTTCTATTTCCAATGTATAGGGGAACTTGGTCTTGTTTTTATGATTTTTACATTGTTTCATATTTGTATTACCATTCCTGCATTACTAATATTTGCATTTGTCTGCTATATTTATGCTCACCTCTTTAATGATTATATTTTTAAATGTTTTTCTTAAAACGTATGTTCTGGGTTTTAATCCAATCTGACAATCTTGCAGTTTGATGAGAGGATTCATTTACTGAGGTAACTAATATACTTGAAGTTATTACTGAAGCCTTACTTTATGGCTGTTTATTTTACATTGTTTCATTTTTTTCTTTACGTTATTTCCTTTATCTAATTATAATTCTAGTCATTCCATTTTTTTATCCTTGTTAATTCAAAAGATCACCTGTAGTTTTCATTTCTTTAATAGAGTCAGCTTCCTTTTCCTTCATAAACAGGCATGTAATAGCCTATTATTTTCACAATCATGATATAGTTTCCTCCTTACCAAGATATTCTACTTCCATTTTGCCCAATAAAAGAAAATCTTTAGAACACTTTCACTCCATCTCTCCTTTTCTCCTGTCTTTCCCTTTATCAGTGATACTTTTGGGATGCTTTGATTCCCTACCCTAGTGCCTAGCTTTTCCGAAGGTATTTAGTAACTATTTGAACTGCTTACGAAATGTCCATTTTAAGAGTCCTTAATTAGCCTTTATATTTTTCTTTCTTGGAAGATGTATTCTTCCCCTTTTAGAATCATGCTTCTGTTTGAATGGACAAGGTTCATTCCTCAACATTTTCCACTTCTTTTCCTCTACTCTCATCTTAAAGTTTCTATTTCTGCTGTATCTGATGCCCGGTTAGAGTTTTTCTCAATTTTCTCAGATAGGGAGTATATGTTACATATTCTTTGAATTCTTACCCATATAAAATATCTTTTTTTTTTAACAGTCAGTGTTGGATTGCAACTCTTTCACTAAATAATCTATGGGCTAGCACTTGATTTGCCACACCACTGAATTTGGATCTCAACAATGCCTATAACCTTAATAATTAAATCTGTTTAATTATTCTATTGAATATTTTGATTCAAAAATCACATGAGTTCTTTTCACTCCAGAAACTATTTTTAAGCTGCCCTTGAATCTCCTTGAGTGCCATTATTATTGTTAAAATTATCACTTAATTCAGACATTCATTATTTTTTTCTATCAAAGTTCTACTTTCACTGTCTAGATAATCCAACTCTCATCTCTGACTTAAGAGCTTGGCTGCTAACCAAAAGGTTGGAAGTGCAAATTTATCAGCAGCTCCTTGGAAACCCTGAGGCAGTTCTACTCTGTCCTATAGGGTCGCTATGAGTCGAAATCGACTCAGTGGCAATGGGTTTGGTTGTGGTTTAGGTGGGTCGTCATTTTTCTTGGGTATGGTTTAGGGACGTATAGATAGCAGCAATCCTATGTTTCAAAGCTAAGCTTTCTCTTCCTTCTGAGAGTTGTAAGGAAAAATATCAAGGCATCAGTTCACTGGAAAATACCTGGAAGAAAGCATTTGTTGTCTTATTTACCTGTGCTTTCTCTGTCTCAGGAGGAAAGGAAACTACCCATTTGTTCAGCACCGCAGAGACCTTTGAGAGTGAGAGGAGATTAGGAAGGACCCCTATGTTGGGGCTGACATTAATCACTACCCAGGAATCCTAAAGTCTCTATTTGCAAATTTTTTTCCCTAGGGTACATAGTTTTCAAGGCCTTGCCCCACATTCCTACTTTTGGCATATGTTTGACACATTTTCTCTGCTGGTATCCCAGCAGATTGCAAAGCCTCACTTATATTTCAGTGTTACTTATACGACCAACAATTATTTATTTCAGGAGATGCTATCACTTTAGAAGTAGAATTGGAAGGTAAGAGATTTGTGGTTAGGTATCCATCTTCTTTTTCATGGTTCAATTTATCAAGTTTCTGTTCTCCTTGTTTTCTAATTTAGTAGGTCATAGCCAGAATTCCTGTAGTTCCGATGACGGAATAGAGCAATGATTCTGGTCTCCCCTGATGTGTTAGAGTCCTCACTCTGTGAGGAAAGGAAGGCATCAGGAAGCTGTGTCCACTAACTTAAATCTGATTCCTTAATTTCCTTCAACTGTAGTTGCCGTTAATTGCCGCCAAGTCAATTCCTCATGGAGACTCCAAGCAACAGAGAACTGCCCCATAGGGTTTTATTGGCTGCAACCTTTATGAAAGCAGATCACCAGGTCTTTATTCCATAACACTACTTGGTGGGTCGAACCATCAACCTTTTGGTTAGTGGTCAAGTGCAAACCATGTGCTCCAGGCTTGGTTGACTTAAATTTTTGACACTTTTAAATTTTCTTCTGTCCTCTGAAATCCATTTCACATTTTGGTATTAATACTTTTGTTGCACATGATTCTATACATTTTATGATTTATATTATGATTTCTTCTTTACATCATGAATTGTGTTTGAGTATTTTTTTAGTTTACAGACATGGTCTTTGGTGTCGTATTGAATTAATAGCATATTGATTTATATGCTATTAATTATTATCAATGTGATTTTTATATTGATATTTGGAATTAGTTGAGGTTTTCTTATTGGCTGCTACATGATCAATTTCTAAAATAGTTCATATATGTTTAGAAGAATGTGTATTCTCAATTTGTTGTGTGCATTATTTTAGGTATATCCATTAAAGACTGTTAATTGTGTTGTTTAAACCCATGTCATTACTAATATTCTATGGCTTTACCTACCAATTTCAGGGAGAAGATTATGAAAATCTCCTAAGGTGATATGGATTTTTAAATTTACTCTTATTTTTGCTTTATTGAAGCTATACTTTTAGGTACAATCATACTAATCGTTATATATTCTTAAATAATTATTTCATTTATCCACAAATAATGTCATCTTTTCACCCTATTAAGAAGCCCAGGTGGTGCAGTGGTTAAGTGCTCGGCTGCTAACTGAAAAGTCGGCAGTTTGAACCCACCGGCCACTCCTTGGGAGAAAGAGGTGGTAATCCGATTCTGTGAAGATTTACATTTTTGGAAACCTGATAGGGCAGTTCTACTCTGTCCTGTAGGATAGCTATGAGTCAAAACTGACTCCACAGCTATGGGATTGTGTTTTTTTTTTTTTTTTCTTCTTCTCCCTTTTAATCCTTTTTGTCTTTTATTAGCATTTCTATCAAAGAATTATTTTCGCTATCTTTTTATGTTCACATTTTTATGTCATTGTGTATTACAACTGTCGGTAAAAAAAAAAAAAAAACTGTTAATGTAGTGATTCTGTTGGTAATCCAATTTCAGAATCTCTACTTTAATATGTAAGTCTAATAAACTTTTATACATTGTAATGATTCTACCATCTTATACTACTCTTTTTCTGAGTTTTCGTTTGTGGTCGTTGTTTTCTTGCTTTGTTTCTCTTTCTTTCTGTGAACTGGTCTCGTCTATCCCAGACAAATGATTAGGAAGTTTAAACCTTCCTAACTCTAAGGTGGAGCTCATGGTCTCATAATTCCCTTAATTGTGTGTATTTCTCCCTTTAGTTGTTTATGTTTATATTATTACTAGTATTATTACTACTATGATATCTGCATTGAAAGAAGTAGAAAATCTAGGAACCAGGGAGATGGTAGACCCCACTTTTCTGCAACTGTAAGACCATGCTCAAGTCATGATGCTTAATTTGGAGGCATTATACTTCAAGAGTGACATAGACTATCATGTAATCAGAAATGACCAGGATGTTGGGGCAATTTGAAACCATGTTATGTGAAAAATGGATGAAGTGGTTGAGGAAATAGAATTGTTCATATTAAGGTTGTGAAGATTTGTACTCCCTTCATCCATTTTTCATGTAATATAAGGACATTCAGAATAAAATGCCTGTCATTCTCTGTTTCTGTCAATATGGATGACATTCATGTTTCTTGTTTGACCAGAGCTATGGCTCTAGTCCGTTTACTAGACTGTTCAGTCTATCAGTGGTTCACAGTAGGGCTCAGGCCACTCCACTGCTTATCACTTACCAAATGTCAATGCCAATGGGTGGCTTAATCCCTGTTTACATAAGAGGATGCTAAAGATACCATTGTATTCTAGTGAAGGCCCTTTACATTTGTTTCTGGTGAAATTCAAATATGAATGGTCTTTATTTATTTACCAAAGAATAAATTATAGCTTTTCACACTGAGAATAAACTCTTTCCATGTGTCTTTTCTCAAAATTGTGTTGTGCCACGCATGTGGCTTGTGTGAGCCACAGATAGAGTCACATTTCTTTCTACTAACTGAAACAAGCTTGTAGAAAGTTAACCATCAGAAAGTTAAATATTTGTTATGGGTTCTACAAATGGAAAATATGAACACAAAATTGGTTTTCTTTTTCTTGAAAATATGATCTATCTGTAAAATGGTAGGATGCCAATATTAAAATGACTTGGTGCATGATAAATTCATAGCTCTCTACATCAGTTTGGGAAAAGATTGGGTAGAAAAAGTTGGAACTCTGGCTTGTTATCAAATTTAAATCATTACCAGACAAGATCACACTAAAGCCCAAAGACTGTGGGTTTGGAAATATCTGAATGTATTCCAAATTACCCTTGGACAACATCAAGACAGGTTTAAATTGATCGAGCTTATATAAGAAATTACTTTTTGTCTATACTGGTTCCATCTGTTCTAAGCTGCAATGAACATGTCCAGGTTGTGTCTGCAACACCAGTAAAGTGTCCAGCAGGTGCACACAGGGCTGTTCACTACTAGAAGGGTCATTGAAATTTCTTTCCAGCTCTTGTTTTAGGTTTAACCCTTTTCTTGGAGCATTGAAGAAAGAAACAGAGGAAGAGAATGCTTTATTCCTCAAAGTCAAAGAACATTTTATTCATATCTTTTCCTCCCCTTTTCCATGAAGGATTTAAACCTACACATAGTGTTTTATATGGAAACCCTGGTGGTGTAGTGGTTAAGTTCTATGGCTGCTAATCAAAAGACCGGCAGTTCGAATCCACCAGGAGCTCCTTGGAAACTCTACGGGGCAGTTCTACTCTGTCCTATAGGGTCGCTATGTGTCGGAATCGACTCGACGGCAGTGGGTTTTTTTTTTTACAGCGTTTTATATTCAAATACTCTAGTTAAAGGTTAATTTCAAAACATCTCTGGCCACATCTTGTTTTATATCCTCTCGGATATGTCATTTCAGTTAAGTCTTGTTCATGCCAGTTCCAGTGAGGAGAATAAAGAGAAGATTTCACATCAGCTGTCAGACATAAAGTCTGAGACACTCCAGCACTTCTTGGAAATTGTCTTTCAATGAAAAATAGTCATAGTCTCAACCTTTCACTCTTTATTGCCCCTTCTCCTCTTCCCATCAGCACATTATGACAGAAATTTGCACAGTTGATGTACTATAGAAATACACTTTTAAAATGATGATTGTGTTAGTTTCTCAGGGTGGCCATAACAATGTCACAAACTGGATGGCTTAAAACAACAGGAATTTATTGTCTCACAGCTTTAGAGCCTAGAAGTCTGAATTCAGGTTGTTGGCAGGGCCGTGGTTTCTCTGAAGTCTGTACTAGAAGATCCTTTCTTGTCTCTCTTAGCTTCTGATAGTTCTAGGCATTCCTTGGCTTGCGGCATAGCTCCAATCTTTGCTTCTGTCTTCATGTAGCCATCTTCAGCAGGAGCCACGTCACATTGCACCCTCTGTGAATAGTGCCCCTTGAGGTCATATACTGCAGTGGCCTGAGGATTTGGATCCCTGAGTAATTTGTGGGGCAGAGCCACCGTACTGGTCCCCTTGTGCCTATAATTCATATGTATGAGAAAGAAACAAACTTTTTGTGGCCTTTGTGATTTGGATTTTACTGTTAATAATAATATTTTTTAGCTGTTTAATACTCTCTTATACACTCTTTATCTGAAAGAAGTTTATAGTCTAACTGGGGAATAAATATGCATACACAAAATGATTTGAGACTATTAACAAGTTATGTGCCAATAGGGATAAATGTCAAATTAAATTACCATATATTAGTGGGGAGTTATTTAATCTCCTAAATCTTAGGAATTATATAAAAGGTGAGAATTTCACAACAAGTTACATAAAGTCAAAAACTCAGATACGTTTGTGGAAAACAGATGAAGAGACTATAACAGAGAAACAGAATTAGGCAGTAATGAGGCATGAAGACACAAAATTGAGACACGGATGCCAAAAATGATACTGACTGTAATGAGAAAATTGGTATTTTACATAGGGAGATCATAAAGTAATTTTTGACTTGTATTTCAAAGGCTTTAAATGTATCTGTGTCTTCTCAGTCTATAAATGAAAATCTCTGGATTATAGATGATAATGATTCTGTATTTCATAATTTTCTACAATGGCATGTATTATTTTGATATTAAAAAAATAAATCAATGTCCTTAAAATAAGTCATCATCTTTTTGAGCACAGACTTCAGACACATTTAAATCATGAGGAATTTGAAATGTTTAATCAGAATCTTTAAGGAAATTTAATGTCAAGAAATTACATGATATATCCTGATAATTTTCTGCAGTAATTTATGACTTAAATTTTAAATTTTTCACTTTTGGGAAACTCTTCCACATACTTAGGTTAAATAATGTTGTTTAAGTCCATTTTTCTTGATTGTACCTTAATATAGATACAGTTCCATGTCACAGGGAACAGGAACAATCATCATTTTAAAAAGGGAATTCAACTGTATAATAGTAAAAGTAGCATTTCTGCATTGGAGAGCTTTATGTATTACAATAGAATACAAAGTGTGTATTTCTCTTAATTTTCACAATAATTTGTGACAGAGGTGTTCTTATTATCCTGAGTAATAGCTTAATATCTCTCCTGGAAATAGCTGAACTGAGAATTAAACATAGCTCTTATAAAGTTTTTTTTTTTTTTTTCTTATAATGTCAAATCCAGAGGGCTAACTAAGGGTGTAGATCTAGGTTTTATGAGGTCTACAATGTAAATTGGAAACCCTGATAGTATAGTGATTAAATGCTATGGTTGCTAACCAAAAGGCCAGCAGTTCGAAGCCACCAGGCACTCCTTGAAAACTCTATGGGGCAGTTCTACCCTGTTCTATAGGGTCGCTATGAGTCAGAATTGACTAGACGACAATGGCTCTTTAAATGGGTTTAACGATGTAAATGATACAATTTTAGATGTTCTTTTTATGAAAGACAGTGCAACATTAAAAATACAAATTTAGGTAGAGAAGTGAGCAATTATTTAGAAAGAGGAAGAAACCATAACAGTTCAAATTTTAAAAAGCTGACATAGGAAAAACATGTCAAAATCCATACAAACTAATATTTTTTAAAAATTGGTACACATCTGTAATAATTTCTATTATTTATTTTTTTGTAGAGACTACTCTGATTCCCCTTTATATGGCAATGATTTTGTAATTAAAAAAAATAGAATGATATTTCAGTCTATCTTCTCTAATAAAAATAGAAATAACTTTTTTAAAATTGATGGATCTGAAAATTTTTCCCTTTCCAATTCATTTTAGTAAGGCCATATACATTTTTAGTCTTATTCTCATATTTGGGAAAATTTTTCATGTATAGGCTATGAAATTTCATTGCATTTCAAGTTTTCTTAAGCAATAAGTAATCTTAAGTACTCTTTGTATTAACCAATTTTTCCTCTGTTAAGTCCTTTTTGTAAAGGTTTATTGTGAAGCTTTGTCTACATCAGTATTTTATGTCAAATCAGCAAGAAATTAAGACTGAACCAATTTTTATATGATTTACTCCTCTTCATTAATTGGATCTCTAAATAATCTAAGAGCCTATTCCTTACTTCTTCTCAAAATTTATCTCTTCCTTTTCATGAATTTTTGTAGTTGGCATGGTTTAGTATTTTGTTATAATTTAATTTTCAATGTGAGAATAAATTCTGTTGGTTTACAGGCTTGTTTTATTACTTTTGTTTCATACCCTATTTTTTAAAATCAGAATATTCTTTGTTGTTTTCATGAAAAAAAATTAAATATGGCTAAAGAAGTTATACATTATTTGTCTCCGCATCAGGAGTCTTGAGCTACGTGATAGTATAACCACATGCATTGCTTGATTAATAAATATGTGAGGAATTTGTCACTGAACATGTGTTTCTTCATATCGGCTTACTGCATCTGTAACAATTTTGTATGCCTTTTCTTCTGGAACCCTCAGACTTCATCAGGCCGTGATGAGTCAGATACACTTAGACACGATCCAATACACTGGCATGCAGAAAGCGGGTAATTTCACTCAAATGTGCTAGTTTCACTCAAATGCGGTACTTTCTGGGCTTATGTTCTACAAACACAGGGTTTCTGACAAAATTCTGATGCAATTACCCTAAAGAAATAAAATATATGGTGCATTTATGATTTTTTTTTAAACGCTGCATTATTAAGTATATTCCTTTCCTGATAAGAGAGAACTTAGGTTTTGCTTAGGCGTTGATGAGAAGCAAATCCTCCACTTATAATTTTACGTGTCTGGTGATTGGAAGAATTATTCAAAGACTAGCTTCTGGTTCCATTCATTTCTTTCTTTCTTTTTTTAGTGCTCCACTACCCATACATTTCCAGTGACCTCTAAGGACACACTCATGTCATGGCACTATCTCTGTGCAGTTGATTGGCAGGTGGGTTTCTGAGTGCCGTGCCTATGGCTGCTGATAACTGTACACAGAAAACCCCCCTGCCGTTGAGTCAATTCCAGCTCATAGCAACCCCTTAGGGTTTCCAAGGCTGTAAATCTCTATGGAAGCAGACTGCCACATCTTTCCCCCACAGAGCTACTGGTGGTATTGAACCACCAATCATTCAGTTTGTACTTGATCACTTTAACAACTGCACCACCAGGGCTCCTCACTATACACAGAAGTCACTGGCAAATCCTAAAATATATCCTGGTAAATCTAAAGTAAATATTTCCCCAAATAAATTCCTCTGAGCTGGATCTCAGAAATGTTCATGATCACTCTATTATCACCCAAAGTAAAGGGATGGTAATAGAAGGAAGAAAATTGGAATAGACTGAGAAAGACTTCTTACAAATTCAGCTAAAATATCTTACTTTTAACTATTTTGCAAAACCATATAACCTTTAGGGTCCTGAAAGGGGCTGGTGAAAAGGAGAGGTGCTGAAGTTTCTGTAGCTTTTTGGTAGCACTGCCTTAGTACAAAGTGCTACCATTTCAAAGGTGCAGATTTTGTATCTAAGGTTGAAATACTTGTTTGGATAAAAGTCAATTTGTTGGATAAAAGTGTAAAATCAGACTTAAGACTGAGCTTATTTTAAAATCCAGATTTCTTCTGTAACTTGTCAGTTGATTAGTCATTCTGTCTTGTTTGATCATGGTCTACATGGCATCTGTCTTAGTCATCTAGTGCTGCTATAACAGAAATGCCACAAGCAGATGGCTTTAACAAAGAGAAATTTATTCTCTCTCAGTCTGGTAGGCCACACGTCCAAATTCAGGACGTCTGCTCCAGGGGATGGATTTCTCTCTCTGTTGCTCTGTGGGAAGATTTCTTGTCACCAATCTTCCCCTGGTCGAGGAGTTTCTCAAGAGCAGGGACCCCAAGTCCAAAGAGCGAGCTCTGCTTCTGGTGCTGCTTTCTTGGTGATATGAGGTCCCCAACTCTCTGCTTGCTTCCATTTCCTTTTATCTCTTGTAAGATAAAAGGTGGTACAGGCCACACCCCAAGGAAACTCCCTTTACATTGGCTCAGGGATGTAATCTTAGTAAAAAAAAAAAAAAAAGGGTGTTAAAATCCCACTCTAATCCTCTTTAACATAAATTACAATCACAAAATGGAGGATAACAACACAATTTGGCCTAACCAAGTTGACACATATTTTGGGGGGACACTATTCAATCTACGACAGCATCCGCAATTAGCTGTATATTTGAATGGTCTGTTGGTTGCTAATATTTTCTAGTAGTTAGTGACTATGCCACACCTACTTAATAGGCCTCCATCAAGTTTTAGTAACTGTCTTCTGCCCACTTTAGTATATTTATTATATTTACTTTATATTATATTTATTATATTTTTCTTCAGTCTCTTCTCAGTTCTACTGAAGTTGAATTATTTTGCAGTAAGCAACCAAAAATCATTGTTTTCCATCAAAGAACTTTGGTAGAAATAATGCAGAGTTCTATTGATGAGCCTATAGTATTGAAACCACCATATTATCTTGTTAGTGTTTGGACATGACATTAGGAGGAACCAGTCCCTGGAGAAGGACTTCACACTTGGTAGAGTAGAGGGTCAGTGAAAGAGAGGAAGACCCCTCAATGAGACGGACTGACATGGTGGCTCCAACGATGGGCTCAAGCATAGCAATAATTGTGAGGATGGGGCAGGACCGGGCAATGTTTCCTTCTGTTGTATGTATGGTCACTATGAGTTGGAACTGGTTAGACGGCCGCTAACGACAACAGCAACACCAGCTGAATTCGTGATTTGTTGAAAGTTCATACATGCTTCTGCTATGTGCATATTTTCCTTAGGCTAAAACAATGCCACGTATTTTGTTAGCTAAATTTCAAAAGAACTAATATCATGTTCTTGATAGCCCAGCCCCATGTTCTTGATATAGCTTCCTATTTCTTTGGAGAATGCAATGATACTAGCTGTATTACTTTTCCGTAGATAGTGCAACATAGAAATTAAAATATCTTTTTTCTCGAATGAACTTTTGATTTCAGTATTTATTGCAAACCATGCTTGACAAGAGTATCACCAGGTTAAAAATTCTCCACAGCAGGCTGGTACCATGACCTTAGATTTCACACTTTTTTTAAAGCTGGGAAAAAAAAAAAAAAAAGTTTTCCTGGGGTTAGTTTATAATACTTGGTGATGATATATGATAAGGGCTGGGCGTTTACATTACCTCTGTCAGAATGCCTTTAGGTCTATGATTAACATGCGCACCAAACACTATAGAATTCCCTGATGAATGTACTCAGCCTTTTAACTGAATGACCCAAGTATATATTGTATTTTAATCTCCAAAAGACTGCTGCATTCTCTTTTTCTAAACATTTTATTTGGCATTTATCACATTCAGTGCCCTCTCGTTCTTTTCATCCTTCTTGTTTTATTGATGGCTAATGAGGATGTTAACACTGCTTATCTTTCCTTTGGCAAATGAAGAGTGACTTGCCTGAGTTCACAGCCTGAATCAACTGGATGATTTCTGCGTGTTTGCTTCCAGTTTTAAGCCATGATTGCTTACACCTAACAGTTGCTATAAAATACACATTTGTAGGGGAAGCTCTAATCTCACAGTCAATGACAGTAATCTTATTCTGTGATACGACTATAAATGAAATCACACTTTAAAATGGCTTGTCAGATGCTCATGTAAATCCAAAAAGGTTTAATACACACACACACACAATTCAAAAGAGATAATTCAACAGTCATTCTACTTACGTTAGCCTTCCCCCCCCCCCAATTTAATTACCATTATGGTGAATATTCTTAAAATTCTCACAATTTTAATAATCTAGCCAGATATATATATACCTTTTTGTTCCTAGAGAAATGGGTTATATAACTGTGATGCATGTTTGGATTCTGAAATCATAATGACATGAAAAACCATATCAGTCTAGGAAAAAGTTGTATTAGGGAAGAACTCTCAAGTAACATGTATTCTGAGGATGCTGAGTGGTGAGAAAATTTGGAAGTTTTGGGGAGATGTCTCATAGATATTCAGTGGTGCCTCAGTTACATAAAAATCAAACCCAAACCCATCGAAGTCAAGGTGATTCTGACTCATAGTGACTGAGTAGAACTGCCCCACAGGTCTCCAAGGAGTGACTGGTGGATTCGGATTGCCAACCTTTTTGATTAGCGGCCAAATTTTTAAACCATTGTGCCACCAGGGCTTCAAATATCAGAATAGCATATATTATTCTAAAATAGTTTTTATATGATGCAGTGTATACTAGTTCTTTAGTCTGAAGCAACCATTGTTATTCTCTCTTAATATCCATATACATATGATTATATATAATATACATGTTATATACGTGTGATATGTTGTGGTTGTCAGCTGCTGTTGAGTCCATTCCAGCTCATGGCAACCCCATGTGTGCAGAGTACAACTGCTCCATGGTGTTTTCAAGGTTGTGACCTTTCGGAAGGAGGTAGCCAGGCCTACTGTCAGGCCTATCTTCCCAGGCTTCTCTTGGTGGGTTCCAACTCCCTACCTTTTGGCTAGTAGTTGAGCACTTAATCATTTGTGCCACTTGGGGACTCCTCATGTACAATTGGTATGTATATACTAATCCTCCATCAGAAAAAAATGAACTTTTATATCGCATTTGGCTAACTAAGCAACAGCTCTGGCAACTTCGGCACTTTAAATCCAGCTCATTCCTCAAACTGCTGAATTTATCTTTTATAAAAAAAATGAAATTGTTCTTGCATCTTACCTTTTAAATCTTCATGCTGCTTTGATTCTTCCTGAATAAGAATCCAACTAAGAGGCAGATTTGAATTTTACCAGTCAAAACTTTTGTCATTCTGCTTAGTCACACTAGATTGATACTTAGCTATCATCAAAGATTTTGCTGGAGCAGATCCAGCCACACGTTCTTCTGTTTTCATTTATTGACTACAGCATTGTTCACAGTTGTTGTTAGCTGCCTTTGAGTTGGCCCTGACTTCTGGCAACCACACGCGCAATTGAAGATGAGGAGACATTTTTGTCAGTGAATAAAATTCCTCTTACTTTTAATATTATGTACTTTTAAATCTGCAAGTAGTTTATGCTGTTTTTGTTGCTTTAACATGGCATTTTTATTTCCTCTTTGGGATACAATGGAATTTAAGCAAAGTATGCGAAGTTAAGAAATATGCAATAAAGAAATGAGTAAGTGGGATAAAGTGTTCCACATTTACTAAGAAAATAACTAGTTCTGTTTAACACATATATTTTCTAAATATGCCATTTCTTCTAGAATGCTCATGAGATTTTTGAAGAGATGCCCCAAAAAGTAAGTAGGAGTCGGCAGTAATAATAATAATGTGAAAGCTGGACAAAGAATAAGGAAGACAGAAGAAGAATTAATGTCTTTGAATTATGGTGGTGGCAAAGAATAATGAATATGCCATGAACTGCCAGAAGAATAAGCAAATCTGTCTTAGAAGAAATATGGCCAAAATACTCCTTGGAAGCGAGGATGGTGAGACTTTACCTCACATACTTTGGATACTTTATCAGGAGGTAACAGTCCCTAGAGGACATCATGCTTGGTAGGTAAAGTAGAGGGTCAGCAAAAGAGAAGAAGACCCTCAACGAGATGGATTGACCCAGTGGCTGTAACAATGGGCTCAAACATAAAAATGATTGTGAGGATGGGGCAGAACCAAGCAGTGTTTCATTCTGTTGTACGTAGGGTCACTGTGAGTTGGATCTAACTGAACCACACCTAACAACAGTCAGTACAACATAAGTAGGACACTGTGTGTATCTCGACAGTGGTATAATAGGCGAGGATATTAGAAGAAAATCAACTTTTCTCCATAAACTAAAACTAATTTCTTTTAAAACTTAAGCCCAGGCCTGTAAGGTTGTTTTTCATTGGAGAATCTGTGCTATAGTTTTACTTATATGAAGATACCCTTAAGTGTATGAACCCATTTCAAAATGTGTAAACTCTCAAGATACTCTGCTTTTGCTTTTAGGTCAAATAAACACAACTGTTTCAAATTGAAAACAGTAGAAATATTTCATAAAACTTTTGCGATGCCTTCAAAAATCTGTTGTTGTTAGGTGCTGTTGAGTCGGTTCCATCTCATAGGGACCCCATGTGATAGAGTATCACTGCTCCACAGGGTTTTCTTCACTGAAGCAGAGCTCCAAGTCTTTCTCCCACAGAGCCACTGAGTGGGTTTGATCTGCCAACCTTTCAGTCAGCAGCCGAGGTCTTAACAACTGTTGCGCTACCAGAGCTCCTTAAAAAAGTCTGTAGTTCTCTGAAAAATTAGACAGAAACCTTAGGGGGCAGCCAGTTTATGTTAATGGGGAAGGAACAACTCAGAAAAAGAGGGTGAGAATGGTTACAGAACTTAAAGAATGTAATCAGTGTCACTGAATTGTACATGTCGAAACACTTGAATTGGTGTATGTTTTACTGTGTATATTCTCAACAACAATAACAAAATAATTTAAAAAATGAATTGCTAAAGAACAGTGTAGTTCTCTTAAATTCTGTTTCAATTAATCATTTTGCAAACTGATAGAATGTATTTAAATGTCACTAATCACATGAATCCACCAAATTGCTAATTTTTAAATTTTTTATATGTACCTTCTGGTGCTCTTGGTTGATGTTATAAATTGAGCATCAGGCTGAGCATAAGGTTATTGTATATTGAAAATACGTGCAATCTAAAGGACTGGGTCAGAGTTCTGACTTGGCCACTTGCTAGTTGTTTGACTTGGGAGAGGTAACTTTGGCCCAGTGAACTTCAGTTTTTCTGAGATAATTAAATGATATGTGCACGTGATTTTATATATGTATTGATTGTCTCTCATCTTTATATAGTAGTAGATTTTAGGTACCATCATTATTATAGTTAATAAGTAGAAAATAACCCAATCATGATTTCTCTCTCATGTCTCTGAAAAGAGCAAATACAAATAATTCTGTGAGCAAATATCCAGTACAGTGGATGGATGCGATTATTATATGCTAAGAAGCATTTCACGTATACTCGCGCTCACAGCTGATGAAAAGATAGTACTGTAGATGCCATAGTTTAGGCTTTTGTTTTAAGGGATTAAACTTGAAAGAGGAATATATACATTCACATAAAGGAAGGCATTTCTGTTGGAGAAGTCATAGGATCAGGAATCTGTTTCCATTTTATCAATTCATGTTGAAAATTATTATTAAGTGCTAAAAGTTCCATAAAAAACTGTTTAAAATATTTCAAGGAGACCAAGTACAGCTGTTTGGCACAATTTACTTATTGATAATAAATAAGCTTGATAGCTATTGATATAAAACAGCGGCACTTCATTGAGCTTAAGCAGCCCACTTTAGCGTGTGTCAAAGCTATAAATCTTTTTTGGGAGTTACGTTATGTAACATCACATGAAATCAAACACTAGCAATTTTTAAAGGTAATAAAGTTAAGGGGTAAGTAGGTTACTTTCATAGCTTTTCCATCTCTCAGGCTAGAGCTTGTTATGATCATTTAAAATATAGGGAGACACTTTGGCAGTCTTTAAAATCAATTCGTAATCTCAGCGCTGATATTATACAAGTAATTCTAAAAGCATTACAACCTCTTGAATGGCTTTAAAATACCTTTCAGTTCAGAAAAGAAGAGAATAGAGGAAAGAAAGAAAGAAAAGAGGAAAAGAAAATGAAAAATAACAGCAAAGAAAGGAAAAGAATCACTTTGTTTACATAATTATGCAGGGGCTGATAAAATATGTCAGTGAATGTTACTATTAATCCCAGGTAAAATATATGGATTTACTGCATGAAAAGTTTCTTAAAGGTGTTTATAAAAATGACAAAAAGTTTTTTAAAAGTGTCAAGTTGGTTCTCTCCTAGAGTGATTTAAACCTATTCATGAATTTCAAAAATTCTCTATTAACAATTGCTTCTTGCTTTTGATGTTCACTGCAGGTGCTCATAATTACCAGATTCCGCAAAGGGGTTTGGCTCTGTTCATCCTTTAGTGGGGACGTTTTATTCTATCTTCAGTATGATATCTTTAGAACTTACTAGTCAGTCACTAATTTTCCCGTGAGTGACCTCAATGGTGATGTTTGTCTAATGACAAGCATCCAATAAGAAAAATAAGTAAAATTATTTTACAAAAAAATAATTTTTTTTCAAGTAGATATTCATTTACATCAACATTTGCTTTATTGAATACATTTTCTGTACAGATCATTATCTTTGGAGGTATATTGTTGCTGTTGTTAGGTGCTGTCCGGTCTGTTCCAACTCATGGTGACCCTATGTATAACAGAATGAAACAGTGCCCTGTCCTGTACCATCCTCACAATCTTTGCTATGCTTGAGCCTATCATTGTAGCCACTGTGTCAATGCATCGTGTCGAAGGTCTTCCTATTTTTCACTGACCCTCTACCAGTCTAGTGTCTGTCAAACCACTGAGAATCATAGCCTATCCAAGTTGGCATAATATTAACCATCACAGTTGGCTTGCTGTGTCTCTACATACCATAATAATTAATCTTAATTTTCCTGTAAATACACTCATGAAGACACCATTCTTAGAAAGTTTATAGGGCAGGTTTACAGCAAGGAGTATGTGGGAACTTCTGGATCCCTTCTGAGCTAAATGGGAGCCAAGAAAAACTTGGATGGTGTCATGGATTGAATTGTGTCCCCCCAAAATATGTGTCAACTTAGTTAGGCCATGATTCCCAGTATTGTGTGGTTATCCTCCATTTTGTGATCACTATTTTATGTTACAGAGGATTAGACTGGAATTGTAACACCTTTAGTAAGGTCACATCCCTGATCCAATGTAAAGGGACTTTCCCTGGGGCATGGCCTGCACCACCTTTTATCTTACAAGAGATAAAAGGAAATGGAAGGAAGCAGAGAGTTGGGGACATCATACCACCAAGAAAGAAATGCTGGGAGCAGAGTGCATCCTTTGGACGTGACGTTCCTGTGCTGAGATGCTCCCAGACCAAGGGAAGATTGATGACAAGGACCTTCCTCCAGAGCCAACAGAGAAAGAAATCCTTCTCCTGGAGCCAGTGCCCCGAATTCAATCTTCTAGCCTACTGGACTGTGAGAGAATGAACTTCTCTTTGTTAAAGACATCCACTTGTGGTATTTCTGATACAGCAGCACTAGATGACTAAGACTATATTTGGTACCAAGAGAGTGGCTGCTGCTCTAATGAATACCTAAAATGCGGAAGCGGTTTTGAAACTGTGAATGGATAGAAGACTCAGAAGGAAGTGAGAACTGTTAACACGAGAGAAGGCGCAGGTGGTGAGAAAAGGCAGCAGTTAACTGGCAGCAGCAGGGAGCCAGCAGCCACAGAACCAGGAGACCAGCACAAGACAGAGGTGGGGGCAACCCACAGAGTGAGAAATCTGAGTCCCTGTGAGCAAGAGGTTTCCTGGCAGAGTAGAGTGCCTCCAGGCACTTATTGGTGGAGTTGCTGAGCTTTGGAACACTTGCCCCAGCAGGCCAGATATGGGCACGAGGCCAAGGAACACAGGAAGCCAAGCTGCCTCAGTCTCAAAAGGTATGGCCATGACCTCTGAGGTTTCAAAGGGTGAAACCATGGTCCCTGGTGTGTCTAAGGCTGGAGTTGCCCCTCAGAGGGACAAGGAGAATGATGTGTCTAAAGCCAAGGGAGCAGAATTGCCATCCCAGTGGGTCTGGCAGGCAGAGCAGAAGCCCAGGGCTGAGGGGCCACCACTCAAAACTCTGAGAGTGTGGCCAGTTCCTGGAGGGCAGGGCCATTGTATGAATGGTCTCAGAGAACAGAGGATTATTTTCAAACCTTGAGGGCTAAGGTAAAGTGTTCTGCTGACTTGCTTGGTGCCTGTTCTCCCTTATTTATTCCACTTTCTCCCATTTGTGATAGAAATGTCTAACTTGTGCCTGTTCTCCACTATACCTTTGGAAGAAGATAACTTGTATTCTAGATTTCACAGATGAGGAGGAATTTTGAAGTTTGGATTTGGAGTCGATTTGAGACTTTTGCTATGATATGATGGAGTGAATGTGTCTTACATGTAGCAAGGTCATGAATTTGGGGGGGCCAAGGGGTACAGTGTCATGGATTGAATTGTGTTCCCCCAAAATATGTGTCAACTTGGTTTAGGTCATGATCCCCAGTTTTGTGTGGTTGTTCTTTGGACCCAGAGTTCCTGTGCAGAGAAGCTTCCAGACTAAAGGAAGACTGACGACAAGGACCTTCCTTCAGAGCCAACAGAGATAGCCTTTCTCTGAAGCTGACACCCTGAATTTGGGCTTGTAGCCTATCAGACTGTGAGAGAATAAATTTATCTTTGCTAAAGCCATCTACTTGTGATGTTTCTGTTATAGCAGCACTAGATGTCTAAGACAGATGGTGACTCAGGTCTGCCTTCTGATTAACCACACTGTGCTGCCTTTTCAACTTTTCTGCAAGTTCCCAGACAGAAAAGACAATTCACCTAGAAGTACACTTAAGGGTGCTCAGCACTCAAAGAAGAAATAAACAGAACCTCTAGAGACAACAAGAAGGGCTCCGATTTCTCTATAGTAATATTCGATGCCTAGTTTTTTTTTTTTTTTTAATATTCGATGCCAGACAGCAAATACAGCTTGATGACAATTTGAACAGCAACAATAGAAAAATAATTAAAGAATCCAAGGAAATACAAATACAGAATTAAAAAGACCTGGAATAAAAATTAACTATTTTTAATTTTATATTTCAGTAGATAAATTCAGGGATCTGCTCTTGAGCTTCATCTCTTAAACCATTGAGAAATATATTTTTTTCCTTTTTAAATAAGTGAAGACATGCATTTCTTGAGTTCTTTCATGTTTAAAATAATACGTCCATTGCCTTTTTATTTGAGTAGTTTCTTAGCTGGGTATCAAAGTTTTGCATCATACTCATCAACATTGTGCAACTGTTTTCTGGCACTGAATATTTCTGTGGAGAAATCTGAGGCTGCCTTGATTTTTCCATCTAGTGGGTGAATTGCTTTCTCTGTCTTGAGGCTTGAAGAATTAATTCCTTTTCCTTGAAACTTTATGGGTAAACTATAACTGCACGTTGTGTCTCAAATTTTTCTATGTGCTCTTCAATCTACAGATTTTTTTTTTTTTTAATTTCAGATATATATGTTCATGTAAATAATATGAAACACATCCTCTGGTATATTTCCTGGGTTTTATACTTCAGGGACACCATGTTCTTATGTTCATTTTGGCTTATCTTTCATGTATATTATTCTTTCTTCTGATTCTTTAAGGTCTTGAGCTTGTCCATCTGCATCCATGCTTATCATCTCAAGCATTTTATCTATGCCAACTAACTTTTCAGACACGTCTATTCTGAGCATTGTGTTTTTAATTTATTATTTATTCTGCAGTAAAGTTTGTTTTGTTCTTGCTTTGCTTCCTCAGTGCTGAAGAAACCTGCTTCATCCTATTCTGAGTTTTAACATCTCAACTCAATTGATTAATAGGAGATCTGAGTAGTACACTTTTCTGTTTCATTTAATTCATGTTCTTACTGTGTATTTTATAGTATGGAGAAGTTTTGATGAATCATCTTTTGTTCATTGATTGATATTTTCCTCCAGATTGGGTTTTTTTAATCTTGAAATGATTTGATACTTTGCTTGTACTGATGAGAGGTAGAAAATGTTGCCGGAGAGCAACCAGTGAGCAAGCAATAGGGCTGATTCTCAGATCGAAATGAAGCCTCTAGTGGTATATACTTAATTAAAGGAACGTTACGAAGTCCAAGGCAATCTCCCCTGGGATAAAATACATCTCCCATGGGAAGAAGTGTCAACACCATTGCTCATTTTTCAACAGCTTGTCCACTTCTCATCAATCAGAAGAGGAAAAAGGAAATTCATTCAGTATTTTTAATCCACATGTAGAAGTATTAATAAAGAGTCTCAAAACTTATTGACTCATAAAAAAAATTCATGAGAATTAGAAACTGAATTGTGTTCTTCTCTTTGTTGTATTCTAGACATATTCCATACTTGGTCATCAATTTTTGAAACTTATTAAATTATAATTTGTTTCAACTTTCTTTGTTTTATTGCAGTTGAGACTCTTTTAGCCAATTTTATTTTATTGCATGCCACTTATTATTTGGAGAGTGAAATTCTGCAATGTAATTTCAAATCAGCCAACTAAAGAAAATGAAAAAATTAACATATATAAGGAGATCAAATTATTTATCCACCCGATGTATACACACATAATGTTGGATTACAGAACACTTAGAAAAAATTCTAATAACTTTTAGTAAAAAACACAACAATTACTAAATGAATTTGGTAAATAAAAATAAGCATATGCAATGCAATGTATCCTCTATATAAGCAACAATGAACTAAAATGAAATTATTAAAATACCATGCATATTACTGACAAAAAAAAGTCATGCATATTGTTTTCAAACTCTTATGGAATTAACCAGAAAACTATGAATAAAGGTATAAAAATATTTTAAAGTAGTAACATAAGAACCGAACAAGTGAAAAGATAGACTGCTACTGAATGAAAGAAAATATCATAAACAGTTATTACAACATAAGTAACATATAGGTTAAATGTAATTGAATTAGAATCTCAATGGATATTTTTTTGGAATTGATTAAAATAATATTAATTTTATAGAGAAGAGTAAATATCAGAGGTGAGCTAAAAGTTATTTAAAAATTGATAGGAAAATAATTGTAAAGATATTAAAATATATCATAAAGTTGCTGTGATAATATTAGTATGCTATTTGCAGAGTGTAAACAAAATAGTAGAACAGAGAAAGTTCAGATGTAGATCCTATTAATTATGACAAATGAGCTTTTTTTTTAATCAATGTATTGGGAATTGTATGGTTTACTGAATTAATAGCGCCAATTCAACTAGTACTCTATCTGGAAGAAAATAAAGTGGGAAATCTGCCACATAGTGTGCTCAAAATAAATTCCTAATGGATTAAAATTTTTGTGAAAACAAAACAACAAATGGAGTAAATAAGTATATTCTAGTGGATTAAAAGACTTTTTAAACCAATCTAGAAATTTTGAAGAAAATATTTGTATCCATACTTAAGATTGGTGGAAAGAACTATCACAATCTCCAAAGGTATTCTGTAGATTGAAAAAAATCTATTTACAATGCATATGATGAATAAAAGTTTAATATCTAGTCATGCAAACTCTTCTACAACTTGAAAGTGAACAGACTTATGACCCTATAGTAAAATGAGTGAAAATTGTGATTGAGGTATGAGTAGAAGTGCAGGTCCAAAGGACCAAAAAATACATGAAAGTATGTTCAGCCTCACCAGTCTTCAGAGAATTTCACTTCAAATGCTTCTCCTGAAGTTTCTAATGATCCCCATAATTCCCATAAAGTATCTGTAATTGTTTTCCATTAAGACTTTAAAACTATTATGGAATAAAAATAGAAATGCTGGCATTGATTTTCTTAGCAAATTCTGCACATTGATTAATTTGCTAAGCTTTTATCAAATATTTTAAGGCACAAGAAGTGCATTTCCAATAATGAAGACACATTAGCAATAGCAATTTTGATTTAGGCTAGATGTCATTCATACCATGTCAAACAATCTTATCCTGGGTGACCAGTCTTTTGTGGTGAAAATCATTTTTCTGTTATTCCATTGTACTCTATTATTTTTTTTCTTATGAAACTTTATTTGCCTACCTTATCTCTTCTCGTAGGTTTTACTTCATCTTTTCATCTAATCCTATGAAATCATTCAAAAGCATAAGGAAGGGATCAGAAGGATATAGAAAGGGAACATGGTCTCCCCATCTGTCACAGAGAGATTTGGCTTGAGGAAGTGCTCTCAGCGCCTTCCTACTGCTAACCAAGAGCTGATGAAAGCTTTGTGTGAGGGTTCATTGTTATAAACCACCCCTCCAACCACCGCCCATTTCTTCCCACAAACCTTAATTTACTAATAAGAGAAATGTGCCACTGAGCCAGGGCAAGAACTCAGATTTCCCAATTTCAGCCCAGAGACCTTTCCCTCTACACTAGTAATTTCCAGATTTATTTTTCTTTTTTATCCCTATAAATCCATTTTTATTATTATAGGGAATCTTTAAAAATCCACAGAAATTTTGAAAATTATATTTTTTTCATGGCAAATGATAAAAAAATAAGTAGTGTATTACTAAACTGTATTATAGAGCTTTTATAATTTAATCATTAATACTGTTTTTTTACACCACTTATTTATTTATAATATAAAACAAGTTTTCAATTAATGAAATCAGTTTAATTTAAATAGAATATGTAAAGTAATAAGATTGGCAACTAAGAAATTTGAAAATAACCTGTCACATTTAGTTTGAGAACAACTAAAATAAAACATTTACAATAAAATATAAGTAGAGTTTACATAATCAAAATAAAAAAATAAAAGTAAATAAAAATATTGGAAAGATTTTTGAAATCTTTGGAAACGTTAGAATTTTTGGCACTTTTTGCATAAGAAAATAATTGTTTTGATAATGTTTAGCGTTTTATTTTTCTTTCTAATTGACGTAGACTGTTTAAGGCTATCATTTTGTTTATAAGATTTCCTCCATGTCTGACATTGCTGACATGGGTGGTCTTTATTCCTTAAAACTGAAATGCCAAGCTAGAAATAATTGTCACAATTTTTTTTTTTAAAAAAAACACTGGATTTTTTCTCCTATAAAAGATACAGCTTGAGGTGCACACAATCATGCTGATCATAGGGGACCTGTAGAACTTTGTGAAGTGAACTCGCAGATCACAACTTTGGGCTCTGTGGCAGAGATGGTAATGCTCACAATTCTCCACTGGCTTCCTTACATCTCTTAGCCACCTTGCAGTTAGTTAAGACCATATGACTAACTTTTGCTAAGGGACATTTTTTGAAGAGAAGATGATACATGTCATCTGGGCCAAGACTATGTAAAGCTCATTCAAGATTCTCCAGTCTTGTTTCCTTGGTGACTCCAGATGGTGTAGTTACAAGATGGTGACATCTCCATCATCTTCATCATTTGGTAGAGTACCTCTTTGGTAGAATACCTCTTTCCTTTCAACTACCACCACCCAGTGCTGGCTACATTTGTGAATGAGAAATACACATTATTTCCGAGAATTTGGGATTGTTTGTGTCCACGGTGCAACCTAGCTAATCTAAACAAATGTAAGCTCTTTGTTGTTGTTGTTAGGTGCCATAGAGTTGATTCCAGCTCATAGTGAATGAAACACTACCCCGTTCTGCGCCATTCTCAAGATCGTTGCTATGTTTGAGTACATTGTTGCAGTCACTGTGTCAAGCTAGCTAGTTGAGGGTCTTCCTCTTTTTTGCTGACCCTCTATTTTACCAAGCATGATGTCCTTCTCCAGGGACTTGTCCCCCCCAATAACACATCCAAAGTATGTGAGACAAAGTCTTGCCATTCTTGCTTTTGATGAATGTTCTGGCTGTACTTCCTCCAAGAGAGATTTGTTTGTTCTGCCAGTTCATGGTATATTCTTCACCCACACCTTAATTCAAAGGCATCAATTCTTCTTCAGTTTTCCTTATTCATTTCCAGCTTTAACATGCATATGATACGATTGAAAATACCATGACTTGGGTCAGACTCACCCTAGTCTTCAATGTGACATCCTTGCTTTTTAACACTTTAAAGAGATCTCTTGCAGCAGATTTGCCCAATGCAATGTGTTATCTGATTTCTTGACTGCTACTTCCATGGGTGTTGATTGTGGATTCAAGCAAAATGAAATTTTTGACAACTTCATTCTTTTCTCCATTTTTCATGATGTTGCTTATTGATACATTTGTGAGAATTTTTGCTTTCTTTATGTTGAGGTGTAGTCTTTAATCTTCATTAGTAAGTGCTTCAAGTCCTCTTCACTTTCAGCACACGTGGCTATGTCATCTGCATGTCTCAGGTTGTTAATGAGTCTTCCTTCAATCCTGATGCTCCTTTCTTCTTCATATAGTCTGGTTTCTCGGATTATTTTCTCAATATACAAATTGAATAAGTCTGGTGAAAAGATACAACCCTAACCCACACATTTCCTGATTTTAAACCATGTGGTATCCCCTTGTTCTGTTGGAATGACTGTCTCTTGATCTAAGTATAGGTTCCTCTTGAGCACAATTAAGTGTTCTGGAATTCCCATTCTTCATGATGTTATTCATAATTTGTTAAGATCCACACAATTGAATGCCTTTGCAAAGTCAATAAAACACAGGTAAACATCTCTCCACTATTCTGTGCTGTCAGTCATGATCCACCTGACATCAGCAATGATATCCCTTGTTCCATGGCCTCTTCTGAAATCACGTGGTGGGTAAGCGCTTCATTACTTTATAATTATATTGAAATAAGGGTCCATTATGGATTCAAAATAAATCATTAGGCTATGGCTAAGAACAAAAATAATTTACCACACAATGGTCAAAAATATCATAGTTTGTGTATAGCTGAGGGGTGAATCTCTTGAGTGACTGAGGCATGGACGTGCTCATATGATCTTCATGCATCCTCAACGAAATTCACTTCACGTGTCTAGATGTTTTCACATTCCTCCATTTGAGAGAGGAAAAATGTAACTAGTTAATTAATTTATAAAAGAGGAAACAGATAATGTCATATTTACCACCTTCAATGAAATGAATCTTTGGAAACATTTTAATGCTCTGTATGACATGCTCAGAAGGCAATTCCAAACGCTCAGTTCCAAAGGGATTTTTGAAATCAGCATTGTTATTTGTAGCCTCTTAATATTATGAAGGGGAAAATATAAGCTAAATAAGCAAGTTCAGGTTGGTTTTAAGACTTGTCACAACTAATACTCAATACTGATGTTCAGGGAATTAGCTTATTTCAGCACGTAATCACAAAAACATGTAATGTGTATTTTGAAAAGATATAATTGAAGTCAGTATATTTGCTAAGATTCACCTCAAACTACTCTTTTTGTTTGTTTTTTAACAGAATTTAAAAATTTAGAAGAATTACATAAGAGTACCAAGCTGCTGATAAAACATGGATATGTTTGAGTCTCAGAAATAACTAAAACAGAATATGATTTTGACATTGACAAACCTCTCTGTCTCTCACCACTGTTTTTCTCTGGATGCTCATTATCTTCTTTTTTACTGCAGACTGACTTTATCCATTAGCAAGAAAGAAAAGGTATTGAAAGTTCTGAATTTTGCGTCTATCAGTCTTAAATGCCTGGTGACAGAATGAACTAACTCTTTTGGCCTCAAATCCAAAACTTCCTGGAAAGAAATTCGTTTTCCCAGTTTGGGACAGAAACCTACATTTTTTCTTACCAACTATAGGTTTTCAGGTTGTTTATCAATATTTTGAGGTCCTTGATTGTCCATTCATGCTTGAGAATGAAGGGCAAACTAATTATTCCAGATAATTTATTTGGGCTTTCTCTTTTGGTTAGTAGGAATCTATGTTCTGGAGAGAAGTTTGACTTGGTACATGGGATAAAGTTGCTGACTAATAGGCTTTACTGTGCAGTATGGGATTGGAGAGCAGAACTACTGACAGACAATCCCGTAAAAACAGAATTACCAAAGATTTTTATAAGATACCAAAATCCACACTTGGATCTACCCAGGAAAAGTGCTCTGTGCAGCACCTCTAGTTTTTGTTTGTCAGTAACAGCTGTGTGGGGAGGATGCAAAGAAGACAACTGGTACAACCTTAAATTAAGGCCTATTTATGAAACAGCTGTTTCATAAATCGATCTTAATTTAAGCCCCATGTTCCAGTCCAATTCTTCCACCTGTTTTCCTTTTCTTTCTTTGTTTCTTTCCTTCCTTCCTTTTCTTTCTTCTTCTTTCTCCCTCTCTTTTTTTACTACCAAGATGGTACACTGGGATTCTCTAAGATTCTTCCAATAGGAGTAACTTCTCCTTCCCCTGCAAGACCTTCATTTAAGTATTCTGGATTTAAGTTTCCTTTTTTTTTTTTCTAGTCTGTATTATCTTTCAACCCACTTCTATCTACTTTGTGTTTTCTGTGGTTGTTCGTGCCATTGAGTTAGCTCTGACGCATAATGACCTTATATATAACAGAACAAAATATAACTTGGCCCTGCACCATCTGCATGATCTTTGATATTTTTGAAGCATTGTTGATGCTATTGTGTCAATCCATCTCATCAAGGATTTTCCTCATTTTCGGTAACTCTCCACTTTACCAAATATGATGTCTTTCTCCAGAAATTGGTCTTTCCTAATGATGTACCCAAAGTAAACAAGATGAAGTCTCAATATCCTTGTTTCTAAAGAACATTGCAGTCGTATTTATTCTAAGGCTGATTTGTTTGTTTTTCTGGCAATCCATGTTATAGTCAACATTCTTCACCAGCATCACAATTCGAATGCATTAATTCTTCTGTCTTCTTTTTTCATTGTTTAGCTTTTGCATACACAAGGCAATTGAAATGGCCAAGGCTTGGATCAGGTGTACCTTATTTCTCAAAGTGACATCTTTGCTTCTCAGGACTTCAAAGAGGCTTTATTTATTAATTTTCTAGCAGATTTGCCTAAGGAAAAACATCATTTGATTTCTTGTCTGCTGCTTCCATGGGCATTGGCTGTTGATCCAAGCAGAACGAAATCCTTGAACACTACAACTTCCATTTTCTGGAGATATGTTAATATTTTATGTCCATTATTGATCATGAGTTTGATCTATCTTTGATATTCAAAATATTTAAAACTCTTGTGGCATAGAAAAAGTAAGGCAAGGAATTGATACTAGTATTAAACAACTGTGAAAACTGTCTGAATGAATAACAGCCTTGGTTTATTCCTCTCTGTTCTTCTATGTTGTTACTCTTGTAAAAGATTCTTGGAAGAGAGGAAGTGTGGTAAAGCCAGCTTAATTTAGCTTTAGAATCATTTATACTTTTTTTTTTTTCCTCAGTCACTTGCTTCATATTTGCATCTTGTGAGGCAAAAAACCCAACACAATGAATGTTAGAGTCTGGATTATAAAGTCAAGCTTCTGGTCCTTGATCCTATTTTCACATCAATCTTTTCTAAATGTTTTAATCTTACATATCTGATGGGAAAACAAAATATTTGACTAAAGTAGCTTTAATTAAATTACAATTTAGATATAGCTCAATCTGAGGGAGGTCATTACACCATAAACTCTTATAGGTTGTGAGGTTCATTGTTTTATTATAAATACATGTCCTAAGGGAAAATATGTACATCTGTTTTAGATTAATTTGGTTATATTTAAATCATTAAATTAGTCTTATTCAGAAGCTCTTAGGTGCTGCACACATATATTTATTTCCCCTATTACATTCTAGGAAACACTGGTAGTGTAGTGGTTAAGAGCTATGGCTGCTAACCAGAAGGTCAGCAGTTCGAATCCACCAGGTGCTCCTTGAAAACCCTATAGGGCAGTTCTACCCTGTCCTATAGGATTGTTATGCGTCAGAATCAGCTGGATGGCAATGGGTTTGGTTTATTACACTGGGATTCCCTAAGAGATGGGAAATGTCTGTATACACAAGTTTCACATCCAGGGAACAATCCCAAACATATACATTTGGGCTAAGATACAAATTAAATGAAAGCTACCTGTTTTTATCTCCATTTTGTATTTTATTAGAAAAAGAATAGAACCAGTTTTTCCTTTGTGTCATAATGATTTTTCCTTCATTTCAATTTATGTTCTTAGTCCCTATAATGTTATATTTTCAGATAACTATATTATCTGAAATAATCTTATATGTTATATTATCAGATAATTCAGGTCTCAAATAATGCAATTAATTGAAAAATTTATCCTTAATAAGTTATTTTTTTAGAAGAAATTGATAAAAAAAATAGATACTGTGTTGCCTTGCTCATAGAAGATCATGCAGTGATTATACTAACCACAGAAATAAAGAAAGGTAGTGACTCATTTAATTTTTGAAAGCTGTCTTCAGTTAATGTTGACCATTATTTGTTATTCCTCATGCTACTGATGTGGCCCAGAAATCAGTGTGTTTTCCGTTTTGCTCAAGAATTGATTTTATTAAATTACCATTAGCTAATATGACTTTGGTCTACTCTTATAAACTCATTATTTTGTTTGTTCTAAGAATATCACAGAAAACTTTGCTTACGTGATTACAGTCTCTTTTTTATCAAGAACAAGGAAGCAGTTTTCGATACTAGTGACAGGAATAGTAGGGTTTCTGAGAATTTTATTTTATTTTAAATCTTACTGCAACTGAATTATGAACTTGATTAGGTTTTCACTTTGAAATACAAAATGACACAGTTAAGTTTGTTGGTCATCTCCCAGTAAGCATTATATGTATTAATCTTACTGTTGGCTTCATTTTAGTTACCCTTACAGTATTTTCCCTTTGCCCACATTCTCATTTACTTTTATTTTTAGTATGGCTTTTAAACAGGCTTTAGGATTTGCAAGTTGCTTAAGATCCTTTTTGGGCAAAGTTGAAACTAAATGATATTTTTGTGAAGAGCTATTAGAATAATAGTTTCTGCTTAATTAATATAAAGGTGAACTTGTTTGTAGTAAAATTTTAATTTAATATATGAGCAGCTGTAGACAACATTTTTCTCTTTCTCTTTTTTAAGAGAGAAATGCTTTTATTTCAGGAAAGATAGTCACTGATCTGTATGTGTAGGTGACAGTTCAAGGGACAAGAACGTTCGCATGCACCAAAACATCAGAATCAGGGGGAGACAGCTAACAATAAGTTACGGAGACATCTTGCTTTACATCTGAGAGGGAGAAAGAATGAGGAGGGAGTAGAAAGGGACGGAGAGAAAAAGAGACAGAAAAATGGCAAAAGGTTCCATGCCCTGGAAAGTGACCACACCAGGTGCCCTCCAAAGTCTTCAGTAAGATGGGAAGTGACTGTTCTCTTGTGCATACTGAACGGAAGCTGACTTTCATGCCAATGTCCATGTGATGCTGGACAGGGACACCCGGTGGGTATGTACAAGGCCAGAGGCAGGTGGACTGAGGACAAAAGTCCCCTAATGATTATCTGAAATCTAGGAAAGGTTATGAACTTCCTTAGGCCAAAGAAAACTGACAGGGTACTAGAATAAGCCCCTAACTTGTATTTCATTTTTACTTGTATGTTAAACAATTAAATGTAAATGCTTTTGAAGTTGACTGTACAAGTGTCTTGTAGGCTCTCAGATCAACTTATATTCTAGGTGGACCAATATAACACACTTGAGGTTTTTAGTATTTTTTAGCTGTTCCAATTATTTATTACATATACTGTGTTTTTAAGATCTTTTTGGTCTTTATCATATCTTATGGCCTTTCATTAAACACATATTATATATATATATGTATATATATATATATATACATATAATAAACACACAAAATCTTAACTTCTGGAAATATGCAGCAGTTGTGGATAATCTTACCTAACAGCTATTAAGGAAATTAATAGTATGTTTATAAAAATGTAGATTGCTACTTTCCTTTAGCAAAAATCAATGGATGATTATGATTTTAAAGGATATTAAATAACTGAATGAAATCTGATTTTAGTTTTTATCAAGACCTTTTTAAAGTGTTGAAACATAAAGATATCACTTTGAGGACTAAGGTGCATCTGGCCCTGGCCGTGGTATTTTCAATAGTCTCATATACATGTGAAAGCTGAAAAATGAATAAGGAAGGCCTAAAAAGAATTGATGCCTTTGAATTATGGTGTTGGCAAAGAATATTGTATATACCATGGACTGCCAGAAGAATGAAGATTTTGTCTTGAAAGTTTGTCTTGGAAGAAGTACAGCCAGAGTCCTCTTTAGAAGCAAGGATGGTGAGACTATGTCTCATGTACTTTGGACATGTTATCAGGAGGGACCAGTCCCTGGAGAAGGACATCATACTTGATAAGGTATAGGGTCATCAAAAAAGAGGAAGACCTCTATGACATGTATTAACATCGTGGCTATAACAATGGGCTCAAACATAACGATGATTGTGAGGATGGCGCAGGACCAGGCAATGTTTGGTTCTGTTGTACATAGGGTTGCTATGAGTAGGAATAGACTCAATGGCACCTAACACCAACAACAGATCCCAATATTAATAATTCTAGTCAAGTTACTTTTACTCACTTCACCTCAACTCCCTCCCCCCAAAAATAAAAAAATGCCAACGAACCAAACAAAGATGACATACTCAATGACATGCAACAGATACAGAGACAAACAAACATTCAGCAAATATTTAATTTGTGCCTCTGTGTTCTGGGCATTTTCTAAATCCTGAGAATAAAGCAGTGGAAAAAATAGACCAACATATCTGTCCTGATGGAACTTTATTCTCGTAAGAAGAGTTAGACAATAAATAAAGTAAATAATAAAACATAATGTATAACATTGTGAAACTTATTAAGCAGAAAAATAAAAGTGGAATTGGAAGGAATGTGGACATCAAACATTTAAATAGGATGAAGAGAGAAAGCAACATGAAGAAGGTAATATTTGAGTAAAGATGAGAAGAAGGTGAGGGGGTGACCTGTGTATTATTTGGGATACTAGTCAACAGCAAGTACAAACGCCTTGAAGAAGAGCACAGTCAGTGTGTTGGAGAAACAGCAAGGTGAACTCTATCACTAGAGTGCAGTGGGAAAGGTAGAGTAATATAGTTGATGGTCAGATTTTGTAGGGCCGAATAAACCATTAAGAAGCTCTGGTGGTTAAGCACACTGGCTGCTAACCTAAAGGTCAAGGGTTGGAACCCACCAGTGGTTCCGTAGAAGAGAGTACTAACAATCTGTTTCTGTAAAGATTATAGCTTTGGAAACCCTCTGGGGCATTTCTACTCTGTCCTATAGGGTTGCTGTGAGTCAAAATCAACTAGATGGCAACAGTTTAATGGGTTATAGTCCTGGCAGTCTACTTCTGAAAAAGTTAGCCAGTGAAAACCTTATGAATAACAGCAGAACATTGTCTTATATAGTGCCAGAAGATGAGCCCCTCAGATTGGAAGGCACTCAAAAGACGACTGGGGAAGAGCTTTTACCTCAAAGCAGAGTTAACCTTAATGACCTGTATGGCGTCAAGCTTATGGGACTTTCATTTGCTAACATGGCATGACTCAAAATGAGATGAAAGAGCTGCAAAACATTCATTAATAATGGGAATGTGGAATGTATGAAGTATGAATCTAGGAAAATTGGAAATCATCAAAAATGAAGTAGAACACATAAACATCGATATACTAGGCATTAGTGAGCGGAAATGGACTGGTGTTGGCCATTTTTAATTGAACAGCCTATGGTCTACTATGCCAGAAATGACCAGTTGAAGAGGAATAACGTCACATTTATCATCAAAAAGAATATTTCAAGATCTACCCTGAAGTACAATGCTGTCAGTGATAGAATAATATCCATACTCCTACAAGGAAGACCAGTGAATACAACTGTCATTCAAATTACCAACCAACCATTAAAGCCAAAGGTTAAAAAAATCAAAGAATTTTACCAACTATTGCAGTATGAAATTAATCAATATGCAATCAGGATGCATTGATGATTATTGATGATGGGAACCCAAAATTTGGAAACAAAGAAGAAGGATCCGTATTTGGAAAATATGGTTTTGGTGATAGAAATGATGCCAGAGATCACATGATAGAGTTTTGCGAGACCCATGACTTATTCATTGCAAATACCTATTTTCAACAACAGAAACTGCAATTATACACGTGGAACTCACCGATGGAATACACAGGAATCAAATCGACTACACGCATGAAAAGAGATCATGGAAAAGCTCAGTATCACCAGCCAGAGCAAGGCCAGAAGCCAACTTCAGAAAAGACAATCAATTGCTCATATGCAATTTCAAGTTGAAGCTGAGGAAAATTAGAACAAGCCTGAGAAAGCTAAAGTATGACCTTGATTATATCCCACCTGAATTTACAAATCATCTCAAGAATAGATTTGACGCAGTGAACACTCATGGCAAAAGATCAGATGAGTTGTGGAATGACATCAAGGGTATCATACATGAAGAAAGCAAGAGGTCATTAAAAAGACAGGAAAGAAAGAAAAGACCAAAATGGATGCCAGAAGAGACTCTGAAACTTGCTCTCGAACTTTGAGTAGCTAAAGCAAACGGGAGAAATAGTGAGGTAATAAAAGATCCGAATGGAAGATTTCAAAGAGTGGTTCAAGAAGACAAAGTAAAGTATTATAATGACACGTGCGAAGGCCGGGAGTTAGAAAACCAAAATGGAATAACAAGCTCTGCGTTTCTCAAGCTGAAAGAACTGAAGAAAAAATTCAAGCCTCAAGTTGCAATAGTGAAGGATTCTATGGGCAAAATACTAAACAACGCAGGAAGCATCAAAAGAAGATGGAAGGAATATGCAGAGTCAGTGTGCCAAAAAGCATTTGTCTATGTTCAATCATTTCAGGAGGTAGCATATGATTAAGAACTGATGATACCAAAGGAAGAAGCCCAAGCTGCACTGAAGACATCGGCAACACACAAGGCTCCAGGAATTGACAGGATACCAACTGAGATGTTTCAGCAAATGCAGCCCCGAAGTGCTAACTCATCTATGCCAAGAGATTTGGACGACAGCTACCTGGCCACCTGACTGGAAGGGATCCATACTTATGCCTATTACAAAGAGAGGTTTCCTAACCCAATATGGAAATTGTAGAACAATATCATTAATATCACATGCAAGTAAAATTTTGCTGAAGATTGTTCAAAAGCTATTGCAGCAGTGCATTGGCAGAGAACTGCCAGAAATTTAAGTCAGATTCAGAAGACATGGAGGGAGGGGCATTATTGCTGATGTGAAATTAATCCTGGCTGAAAGCAAAGAATACCAGAAAGATGTTTACCTCTGTTTTATTGGCTATGCAAAGGTATTCAACGATATGAATCATAACCAATTATGGATAACATTGTGAAGAATGGGAATTTCAGGACACTTAATTGTGTCCACTTAATTGAATCTGTACATAAAGAGGCAGTAATTGGAGCAGACAAGGGGATACTTTGTGTTTTAAAATCTGGAAAGTTGTGCATGAAGGTTGTATCCTTTCACCAGATTTATTCAATCTGTATGCTGAACAAATAAACTGAGAAGCTGGACTATATGAAGAGGAATGTGGCATCAGGATTGGAGCAAGACTCACTAACAACCTGTAATATGCAGATGATGCAACTATGTTTGCCCAAAGTGAACAAGGCTCAAAGCACTTCCTGATGAAGATTAAAGGCTACAGCCTTCAGTATAGATGACACCTCAACATAAAGAAAGCAAAAATCCTCACAATGGGACCAACAGACAACATCATGATAAACACAGAAAATATCGAAGTTGTCAAGGATTTAATTTTACTTGGATCCACAATCAATGCCCATGGAAGCAGCAGCCAAGAAATCAAAGGATGCATTGGATTAAGCAAACATACTGTAAAAGACCTCTTAAAAGTGTTAAAAAGCAAAGATTTCACTTTAAGGACTAGGATGTGCCTGACCCAACAGCCATGGTGTTCTCAATGGCCTCATATCATGGAAAAGCTGGGCAATGAATAAGAAAGACTGAAGAAGTGATGACTTTGAATTATGGTGTTGGCAAACGATATTGAATACACCATGGACTGCCAAAAGAATAAACAAATCTGCCTTGGAAGTACAGCCAGAGCGCTCCTTAGAAGCAAGGATGACGGACTTTCTCTCACATACCTTGGGCATTATTACCAGGAAGGACCAGTGCCTGGAGAAGGACATCATGCTTGATATAGTAGAGGGTCAGTGAAAAAGAGGAAGACCCTCAAAGAGATGGACCGACAATGTGGCTGCAACAACGGGCACAAGCATAACAACAATCATGAGGATAGTGCAGGACCGACGGGGCAATGTTTCCTTCTGGTGTACCTAGGGTCTCTATGAGTCTGAACAAACTCGAAGGCACCTAACAACAACAGACCATTATAATGCATTGTTTCTTTTTCTTTTTTCTTTCAGTGGGGGAGGGAAATTAGGTGAAAAGTTGTGAGAAGAGCACTGCAATCTGAAATGCTGTGAAAAGAAGCAGTCTAGCTGCTCTGTGAAGGCTTAAGGGGAGTGGCAACAAGAAGGAAAGCCTAAAGACTAGTTAAGATGTCAATGCAAAAATCCACGTAAGAAAATACAGTGGCTTAGATCAAAAGGGAAGTAGTTGTGAAGAGTGGTTGGATTAGAATATTAAACCCGCAGGATTTGTTGAATAATTTGATGTAATCATTGTTGTTAGGTGCCGTTGAGTCGGTTCTGACTCACAGTGACCTTGTAGGACAGAGTAGAACTGCCTCATAGGGTTTCCAAGGAGTGTCTGGTGGATTTGAACTGCCGACCTTTTGGTTAGCAGCCGAGCTCTTAACTACTATGCTACCAGTGAAGATGCCGTGATTGTGTTCTGAACAACTGGAAGAATGGAGTTTCTAGAAACTAGGCTGAGGAATGTTGCTAAAATTGGATTTGCTGGGAAAATCTGCAGTTCAGGTTTGCTCATTTGAAACTTTAAATGCTTATCAACTACCCATGTAGAGATGTCAAGCGGATTCAAAATTACCCAGTATATTGTGTCTATGTAACTATACACAGAAACACACAACTCCAATGATCCAGAAAGCTTGGAGAGTCCTGTTTCCAGCTGACTAGATCCGTTTTTCCCTGTGATATCTCTATGTATTTCTGCTGCCTTTGGCGTCTACTCTAAGAATATCGGCTTCTACCTTGTTAACTGAGGTTCTTAATTCACTATTCATACTGAAATGAAGATAAGCTTTCAGGAAAACAAAAAGTCCATAAATAACAATAAGTAGTTCCTCATATTCTCATATGACTTTCTAGAGTTCCATAAGAAATCCAAAGAGAGAAAGACAGAGGAATTTGTTACAGAATAGGTCACAAAAAATCAAAAGAGCCTGGTTCTTTCACTTTAAAAAGCAACTGAGGGTGAATAAATGTTTGTGGCTATCAAGGACCTTTTGTATTAAAGGGGGGGCCAAAATGACCAGGTTGTGTCTGGTGATATTATTAGCAGGACACTTCCCCTGAGAGAGCCTTGCTAGTTAAGGCTGTAAAAGGAGCAACTGATAAGGTGGAGTGCTCACAACTTAGCAACAGCTTGGAAAGTGTTGTCAATAAATGCTCCAGTTTGAAATGGGGCCACGTGATAGGATGTGATAATATTGTACAATTGAAGCAGCACTTCAGTATCTAATCGTGGGATTAGAGAAGATCTGGAGGTTCACACCACTGAAACCATGTCAGGGTGGAATTTATAGCTCTTCTCCATTGATATTTACAACAGTCACAGATTAGTGGAGGCAAACTTTGATATAGTTTACTTCAACAGTCTATGATAAAGCTTGGAAATTCACTCTTCATATCAAGAAAAAAAGAAGGAAAGAAAAAAAAAAAAAAAAGACCCACCTCCCAAAAGTGTTGTGATAGAAACTAAAGCATCTGGTTCCCATTATCACCATTTTAAAAAAAAAAATTATGCTTTAAGTGAAAGTTTACAGAGCGAATTAGTTTCCCATTCAATAGTTTGCACATAGTGTTCCATGACATTGGTTGCGTTCCCCACAATGTGTCAGTACTCTCTGCATTTCTGCCCCAGGTTCTCTTTTTCTTTTCTTCTAGATTTCCTACCCCTTCCTACCTTCTCTTCTTTGCTTTTGGGAAAATGTTGTTCTTTTGATCTCGTATAATTGATTGTTCTAGGGAACATGGTCCTCCTGGGTGTTATTGTTTATTTTATGGGCTTGTCTATTGTTTGGCTGGAAGGTGGTTTCCAGCAATGGCTTCAGTTCCAGGTGAGAAGGGTGTCCCTAGGGCTATAATCTCAGGAGTCCCTCTAGTCTCTGTCAGACAAGTAAGTCTGATCTTTTTTTGTGAATTTATTTTTCATCCTACATTTTTCTACTGCTCCGTCCAGGACTTTCTATTGTGATCCCAGTCAGAGTGGTCGGTAGTGGTAGCCAGGCACCATCTAGTTCTTCTGGCTGTGTAGGCTGTGGTTCATGTGTTTATCACCAAGTTTTATGTAAGCGTTTCCAAAGCCGTTGTTCCATGATAATGACATTGGTAAATTCATTTAAGAAAAATTGGGCCCCACACCAACATTTCCCTATACAATAATGACTTTACAGGTGAGAAAGTCATTCTCCAGCCCAGCCTTTCATAGTTAGCATAATGCTGAGACAATTTGCATTTTGTCCACAAGAGGCAACAGGAAATCCCATGGAAGTGTGTTACCACTTCACAAACTGCTGACCCAGGAGCCAGGAGGGGAGGCAAAGAGATGACTACAGAAGGAAAAAGAGGATGAATGAAGAAGGGGAGCATGGAGAGTAATGGAGTGTGAGAGAGAATACAAATTGAAAACAGAAGCTTCGAAGAGAAAACGCCATCTTAGAAAGTAATCTTTTAAATTCTGTTTTTTAAGCCATGCCTAGAAGCTGTCTAAACTACAGCCAAATAATGATTCCCAATCCCAGCACTGTCAAGCCTGGTTAGTGTGATGTCTATAATATATTTGGTGTGGTTACTTTTTGTTTTGTAGCAGCAGCAGGACTCCTCTACATTGGATATAAATTGTTTACAGGTTTTGTTTTTGTTTTTTTCATTGCTGAATTTGCATGGAAACTTCAAAAATAACATTTTTTCTTTATGATTCTTCTTTTTTTTTTTTTTTTTAGACCAACTGACAGATACAACTACTTCAGCAGAAACGAACATTACTACACCAAACAGTAATTCTCTTACGTGAGAGCTTCATGGTACTTTTATATCAGCATGACAGAAATCTCGTTAATTTTTTATTTTGGTTTGAAGTATATCACGACACTATTTTAATAATAAAAACGATTAATAATAATAACGATAATAAAACCAGTACCAACAAGAAAATATGGCTACATTTGGAAAGTTTAATCTGATGCGTTCCTTGTTTATAACTACTTCCTACATTTTCCTCATCGTATCTCAGGAATGTTTATTTATGGTTCAACACACAGAGTTTTTGAAAGAAGAAAACAGAATTATGACTAAGACGTGACATTGACATTAATTTTTAAGCTCACGATTTCACTAACTCTTTTTTATTCTTTTCCACTGGGAAAACTATATTTACAATTTCATTTCCTAAGAATGTTTACAGGAAACCCACTGCCATCAAGTCAATTCTGACTGACAGCAAGCCTATAGGACAGAGTAGAACTGCCCCATACAGTTTCCAAGGAGCGCCTGCTGGATTTGAACTGCTGACCTTTTGGTGGGCAGCTGTAACACTTAATCACTACACCACCAGGGTTTTCATGCTTACGAGACTGATTAGTAAATGTTGGTCCTTTCCCAATTGTCTACACCTCAAAATATTGCTATTATTAATAGTTCTGGTAGTTGTTAGCTTGATATGTCTATAAAGCAAAATTAGCTCATTTTATGGACCTTGTTCTTAGAAACGTAAACTAAGTTCAAATTCTGTGTTGAACACAATCTGAAAATATAAAGTCCGCACACCTGAATGGAATGGAATTTCAGTATGTTCTGATTTCTATCTCAGGCCCTTAAGTAATCTTACGTTAAGAATTAGTTACAGTAACATCTGAGTAAACAAGCTGCTTGTGCTGCTAAGGCCTGATGAGGGGCCAAATGATAACAATGTTGTTGTTATTTTTACTGTTGCACAGAACACATCTGAATAAAAGAAAAGAGAAAAATAAGAGAATCTGGAGACTAAGATGTCCTGGAATTGTTGCACTTGGTCACTCTCTTAAATGCAAATTCTAATTCTCATTTGGAGTGTTCTGGCAGGGCTTTATAATGAATTAGCTTGGAACGTTTTACTGTTCTCAAACAAAGACTCTTGGAACTTCAATCATCTAGCCCTATAAATCTGCAGTGTTTCTTTTTTTTGTCAATAGGCACGCGGAGAGCCTTAAAAAGACACGTTTGTTTCATTTATGAGAAATTAAATCCAGATTTAAAGTTCTTCTGTCACCCACTACTGTTGGCTCTCTTTAGAATGATTCTGTGGTGGTGGTAGGCCCCAGGAAGCGTTGTAACATGTGTTGGCAATCTTGCAAACCAAATTTAGAGTCGCTTAGATTCAATATCAGGATATTTATTAGGAGGAATGCTTGCCTTGAGCTTTTTCCGTGGGTTTATGTTAAGCCACTGGCAATGCTTCTAGGGTGAGTCTTTCTTGTTTATCCCTGTTGATGTTTATTACAAAAGCTAATCCACTTCCTGGGACATCCCACTGAGGTATAAATCACTCTACTAATAGCTAGCAGTCTTGGCTGTGATTTCCCACTGGGCTACGGAATTAGTGTCTATATCTTCTAGGTAGCTTTCATTTATACAAATCAAAATTTTCTTGAGACAATAGGAAAAAGATGAAATGAAAGAATGGAAGTTTTCTCTTGTTATTTATGACGTATTGCTGAACATTGTTTTAAATGTACTTAATTTGTTCTGAATTACTTTTTGAAACATTGTCCACAATTTTGGGAATGGGGCCAATTTTAATCTAAAAACTGTAATGACAGAAGACCTTTACTGTTTAATACTATCAGTTTGCTTATCCAGTTGAGAAAGGACCGGTTGTGTGCTGGTAAATGTTTAGCAACTGACTCTCCAGAAGAAAAAACAAAACAAAACATAGATTTGTAGCATTCATTAATTGTTTTGCTGTTGTGTGTCATTTTTTTTGGTCAATTCCAAGCTACCAATCTGACGTCAATTGGCTTTCAAAATTCCTGAAAGTCTAACAATTGGATCTAACTATGGCTGGCCTCCTGCACTCCACTAACAAAGCACTCTCTGTTACATACATATATCTTCTGCGTTACTAAATGTAATCCTTCCCAAATTAAAGGACTGAAAATGATACAGTCTTTCCAGAGAACTTAATGATGTTCTCTGCAAAAGCGTATTGTTTGGATTGACCAACTCTTTATGTTTTAGAATCCCAGAAATTTGGGTGGACTTTTGTGAAACTCTGGTTCCACATTTTCATTTTGAAGAAACCGAGATTCAGAAAATACAGTGTGATTTTTATGTAAGCTCAAAATGTCAGCAGTAGGACTCAAAGCAGTTCTATGGAGCCTCGGCTGAGTGTTCTTTTCATTAATTTATACTTGTTTCTTAATGGCCCATCTGGATTATTTTGAGTTGCCAGGTATTCTTGATGGAGGCAGTTATATGGTCAGCTGTTTAACTCAATTGTAAAATTGTAGGAGGACTGAGCCATGAGTTGGTAATGAGTTTTAATTTATTTAGTGAATGTAGATAAGGAGTGTCGTATCTTAAAAAAAAAGTAAATCTTGCAGAAGAAATATATGCCCTTATAAATAAGATGATTCCCTCCATTTTATCACTTCAGATCTCAGCCAAACATGCAAAAAAAGTGGCATGACTTTTAAATTCACAACTTTGATCTTTTGTAACTTTTAACTAGAAAGTCATTTTAATTTTTCTGCTATGAAAGCCCTAGCTGGTATCTGCCTTCACGTGCTACCTTGCATAAGTCTTCCACTACAACATGACTAGATTATTTACCTACAAGTCACTTTCATGAATGCCACCTCTTTGTTTAAACTAACAAAAGTAGTATCTGCCTTTTCACCTAAGCCAACAAATCCAAACTCCTTAACCCAAACCACTGGTGACAGGGATCAGATGTACTTTGCTCACTCAGTGCCACCGCAATGCTTGGCTCATATTGATAATTATCTTACATGTATCATCGTATGTATTCTAATAACACCCTGATGGTAGGCACTTTGAGATCCCTAGTTTATGCCTGACCAAATAAAAGAAAGTGAATCACAGTTAATTAGCAGCAATGCCTAGATTTGGACCCAAGTCTCCCTATTGTGCCTTAATCACCACATACCATACTACCTTGCTGTTATGTATTGAATTGTGTCCCTGAAAAATATGTTTTCAATCCTACCCCTATACTCACCACTTCTCTGTCAATTTGTTGTACTGTGGTTTCTTGAATGTTGTTGTAATTCTGGAAACTGTTCTACTAGTATTTCAAATGCCAGCAGGGTCACACATGATGGACACGTTTCAGGGGACCTTCCAGGATGAGAGAGATTGGAAAGAAGGACCTGGCGATCTACTTCTAAAAAAATTGGCCAGTAGAAACCTTATGAATAACAGTGAAATACTGTCTGATATAGTGCTGGAAGCTGAGCCCTTCAGGTTAGAAGGCAATCAAAATAAGACTGAAGAAGAGCTGTCCCCTCAAAGTAAAGTTGACTTTAATGGCATGGATTTAAGAAAGTTTTTGGGATCTTCATTAGCTGATGTGGCATGACTCAAAATGAGACGATACAGCTGCAAACATCCTTTAATAGTTGGAATATGGAATTTACAAAGTATGAATCAAGGAAAATTGGAACTCTTCAAAAGTGAAATGCAATGCATAAAAATCAATATTCTAGGCATTAGTGAGCCAAAATGGGCTGGTATTGGCCATTCAGATTTGGGCTATCATGTGGTCTGCCATGCAGGAAATGACAAATTTAAGAGGAACGGCGTCACGTTCATAATCAAAAAGAACACTTCAAGATCTATCCTAAAGAACAACTCTGTCAATGACAGGATAATATCCATACACGTACAAGGAAGACCTGTTAATATGACTATTATTCAAATTTACACACCAACCACTAATGCCAAAGATGAACCAACTCAAGATTTTTACCAACTTCTGCAGTCTAAAATTGATCAAACATGCAGTCAAGATACATTGATAATTACTGATAATTGGAAAACAAAAGTTGAAAAAACAAAGAAGGATCTAAAATATGGCCTTCGTGATAGAAACGATGCCAGAGATCCCATGATAGAATTTTTCAGGACAAAGGACTTACTCATTGCAAATACCTTTTCAACAACATAAACAGCAATTATACATGTGGACCTCCCAGGGTGGGCTACACAGGAATTGAATTGACTACATCTGTGGAAAGATTTGTTGGAGAAGTTCAATACCATCATTCAGAACAAGGCCAGAGTAAACTGTGAAAGAGACTATCAATTGGTCATATGCAAGTTCAAGTCGAAACTGAAGGAAATTAAAACAAGTCCATGAGAGCCAAAGTACAACCTTGAGTGTAACCTACCTGAATTTATATACCATCTCCCCAAGAATAGATATGATGCATTGAACGCTAATGATCAAAGACCAGATGAGTTGTGAGATTACATCAAGGACACCACTCATGAAAGAAGCAAAAGGTGATTAAAAAGAGTGGAAAAAAAGAGAAAAGACCATAATGGCTGTCAGAAAAGACTCTGAAACTCACTCTTGAATGTAGAATGGCTAAAGAGAATGGAAGAAATGAAGAAATAAAGAACTAACTATAAGATGTCAAAGGGCAACTCAAGAAGACAAAGTAAAGTATTATAATGAAATGTTCAAAGACCTGGAGTTAGAAAGCCAAAAGGAAAGAACAGGTTCAGCATTTCTCATGCTGAAAGAAACGAAGAAAAAATTCAAGCCTCAGGTTGCAATATTACAGGATTCTATGGACGAAATATTGAATGATGCAGGAAGGATCAAAAGAATATGGAAGGAATACACAGAGTCGCTGTACCAAAAAGAATTGGTCAATGCTCAACCATTTCAGGAGGTAGCATGTGATCAAGAACTGATGGTATTGAAGGAAGAAGTCCAAGCTGCACTGGAGGCATTGGTGATAAACAAGCCTCCAGGAACTGATGGAATACCAATTATGATGTTTCAATAAGCAGAATGCAATGTTGGCAGGGTTCACTAATCTACGCCAAGAAATTTGGAAGATAGCTATTTGGCCAACTGACTAGGAGAGACCCATATTTGTCCCATTCCAAAGAAAAGTGATTCAACAGAATGTGGAAATTATCTAACAATATCATTTATATCCCAAGCAGGTAAAATTTTTGCTGAAGATAATTCCAAAAACAGTTGCAGCAATATATCAGCAGGGAACTGCCAGAAATTCAAGCCAGATTCAGAAGAGGCAGTGAAATGAGGGATATCATTGCTGATGTCAGATGGATCTTGGCTGAAAGCAGAGAATACCAGAAAGATGTTTACCTGGGTTTCATTGACTATACAAAGGCATTCAGGTGTGTGGATCATAACAAATTATGAATAACATTGTGAGGAATGAGAATTCCAGAACACTTAATTGTGCTCACGAGGAACCTATACATAGTCTAACAGGCAGTCTTTAGAACACAACGAGTGGATACTGTGTGTTTTAAAATCAGGAAAGGTGTGCAGTAGGGTTTTATCTTTTTGCCAGATTTATTTAATCTGTATGCTGAGCAAATGATCTGAGAAGCTGGACTATATGAAGAGGAAAGGAGCATCAGAATTGGAGGAAGACTCATTAACAACCTACATTATGCAGATATACAGCCTTGCTTGCTGAAAGTGAAGAGGACTTGAAGCACTTAGTGATGAAGATCAAAGACCACAGCCTTCTGTATGGATTACACCTCAACATAAAGAAAGCAAAAACCCTTACAATTGGACCAATAAGCAACATCATGATAATGGGGAAAATATTGAAGTTGTCAAGGATTTCATTTTATTTGGGTGCACAATCAATCTCCATGGAAGCAGAAGTCAAGAAATCAAATGATGCATTGCACTGGGCAAATCTGTTGCAAAAGACTTTTTTAAGTATTAAAAAACAAAGATATCACTTTGAGGATTAAGATGTGCCTGACCCAAGCCAAGGTATCTTCAATGGCCTCATACACGTGTAAAAGCTGGGCAATGAATAAGGAAGACTGAAAAAGAATCAATGCATTTGAATTATGGTCTTAGCGAAGAATATTGAATGTACCGTGGACTACCAGAAGAATGAACAGATCTGCATTGGAAGAATTACAGCCAGACTGGTCCTTAGAAGGGAAGATGGTGAGACTTCATCTTAAATACTTTGTGCAGGTTATAAGGAGGGACCAGTTCCTGGAGAAGGACACCATTCTTGGTAAAGTAGAGGGTCAATGAAAGAGAGGGAGACCCTCAACAAGATGAATTGAGACAGTGGCTGCAATAATGGGCTCAAACATTACAACTATTGTGAGGATGGCGTAGGACCAGGCGGTGTTTCATTCTGTTTTACATGGAGTCTCTGTGAGTAAGGTTTGACTCAAGAGTACCTAACAGCAACAACATTCCTGTGGTTACAACCCCCCTTGGGAATAGGGTTTTGGTTGTTATGTTAATAAGGCAGTAAGGTGTGTTTTAAATGAAATATCTTTTGAGATATAAAAGAATAGATTAAACAAGCAGCCAAAAAACACAAACAGGGGAACACAGATAGCATGCCACAGGAGATCTCTTAGGAACCAAGAAACAGAAGCTGAAATGAAACAAAGATGTTCCCCCAGAGCCAACAGAGAGAGAAAACTTTCCTCTAGAGAGTGCCCAATCAATTCAGACTTCCAGCCTCCTAAACAGTGATTAAATATACTTCTGTTTGTTAAAGCCTCCCATTTGTGGTATTTCTGTTATAGCAGCACCCGACAACTAAGACATTTGCTGGATTTTTTTTTTTTTTTTTTTTTTTTTTAGCAAAAGGTGAAAGGCAATTACATTACTGGAAACATGTCAATTGGTGGTCTTATAGCAGTACATAATTCAGAAGATTTTCTTTGTTTAAAAAGTGTAACGTCGTAAAAAATGACTTATTATAAGACTAACTAAATAAATACATTTTAAATAAAGTCTGTTGAAAATACTTGGTCCCTTTCACTTTTTTTTTTATATTAACTTTTATTGAGCTTCAAGTGAACGTTTACAAATCAAGTCAGTCTGTCACATATAAGTTTATATACATCTTACTCCGTACTCCCACTTGCTCTCCCCCTAATGAGTCAGCCCTTCCAGTCTCTCCTTTCATGACAATTTTGCCAGCTTCCAACTCTCTCTATCCTCCCATCCCCCCTCCAGAAAGGAGATGCCAACACAATCTCAAGTGTCCACCTGATATAATTAGCTCACTCTTCATCAGCATCTCTCTCCTACCCACTGTCCAGTCCCTTTCATTTCTGATGAGTTGTCTTCGGGGATGGTTCATGTCCTGTGCCAACAGAAGGTTTGGCGACCATGACCGCCGGGATTCCTCTAGTCTCAGTCAGACCATTAAGTATGGTCTTTTTATGAGAATTTGAGGTCTGCATCCCACTGATCTCCTGTTCCCTCAGGGGTTCTCTGTTGTGCTTCCTGTCAGGGCAGTCATCGATTGTGGCCGGGCACCAACTAGTTCTTCTGGTCTCAGGATGATGTAGGTCTCTGGTTCATGTGGCCCTTTCTGTCTCTTGGGCTGTTAGTTGTCGTGTGACCTTGGTGTTCTTCATTCTCCTTTGCTCCAGGTGGGTTGAGACCAATTGATGCATCTTAGATGGCCGCTTGTTAGCATTTAAGACCCCAGACACCACATTTCAAAGTGGGATGCAGAATATTTTCATAATAGAATTATTTTGCCAATTGACTTAGAAGTCCCCTTAAACCATGGTCCCCAAACCCCTGCCCTTGCTCCGCTGACCTTTGAAGCATTCATTTTATCCTGGAAACTTCTTTGCTTTTGGTCCAGTCCAATTAAGCTGACCTTCCATGTATTGAGTGTTGTCCTTCCCTTCACCTAAAGCAGTTCTTATCTACTAATTAATCAACAAAAAGCCCTCTCCCTCCCTCCCTCCCTCCCCCTCTCATAACCACAATAGTATGTGTTCTTCTCAGTTTATACTATTTCTCAAGATCTTGTAATAGTGGTCTTATACAATATTTGTCCTTTTGCCTCTGATTTATTTCGCTCTTGCTGGATATTTTTGACAGCCTAACTTAGTAAGGAATGTTCTCCATAGTTTGGTAGGAGTCCATCTCTCTAGGTTTTCTCTCACTAAGCCTCTGAGCAAAGTCTTGTTTTTAGGCAAACTGATCTTCTCATGGAAGCCCCGGGTGGTGCAAATGCTTAAGCACTTGACTACAAACTGAAAGGCTGCTGGTTTGAGCCCACTCAGAGGTGAAAGAAAAGCCTGAAGATCTGTTTCCAAAAGATTACAGCCTTGAAAATCATGTGAAACCCAGTTTTACTCAGCAACACGTGGATTTCCCATGAGTCAGAATTGATAAGCCAACAACTGATTTGGTTCAGTTGTTGTTTGGTCCTCTCATGGAGTTCCTGATGGAATAAACAGTTAACACATTAGGCAGATAACTGAAAGGTTGGAGGTTCAGTTCCACTCAAAGGAGCCTCAAAAGAAAGGCCTGGCAATCTACTGAAAAATCAGCCACTGAAAACTCTGTGGAGCACAATTCTACTCTGACACACACAGGGTCTCCATGAGTCTGAATTGACTCTAAGGCGACTGGTGTACTGGCAGCCCTCTGTTTATTATCTAAATGGGCTTCAGAAATCCTCTGTGCCCTTGCTAAAACTGTTTTCATTGCCCTTATCATTGGAATTCCCCTCTTTTACCTTCATCCACCTACTAATCTCCCTTCAAGGATGTTCTTTAACCTCCTCAGCCTCTCCTTCTCCGAGTGCTCTCTTCCCCCTGAGCTCCATTAATGGCTTTGACTTCTGGTTGTCTTTTCTGTGCGTCAGGTCTCCCCAGGCAGTTTATATTTCCTTGAGAAGTGACAATACCTTACATACCATTATACTATGGGCTGTAATCAGCACAGTACTATAGTTATTGTATAATGCTTATTCAGCATATGTTGATGATAATTTCATTTGCCAATTATGCAGATCATTCAGGGATTTTGACCGCACCTGAGAAGTGAAATTCTGGAGAAGAGGATTGTATTGAAAAACACCTTTGGCAGGTTGAATGATGTCTGATAGAGACAATAAAGAATAATTCACCTGTGAAGAGAAAACTACCCTAAATACACAAGGCTGAGCATTTCAGAGTGAGGCAACGGCAGCAGAAAAATCATGGGATTAGACTGGATAACAAGCTAAACAGGAATCGAGAGTGTGCCTTCAGGAACCCTGCGTAAATAAAAGGAAGCACAGTGCACAGGAAGTCTATGCTAATCCTTTTACTGGATTTTGCATAGGTCAGGCTTTCTTAGGATCACTCACCCAGTTCTGAGTTGTTCTCTTTCCACTGATGTGATGAGGACGGAATGTAGCTGGGAAGATTTAAATTAAAAGTGAGAAAAATGTTAGAAAAGAAAAGCAGCATAGAATTCTTCCAGCTTTCTGCCCTTTGAGAATTATCTAACCCATAAACCCAGAGCCAGGAATTTTTAAAAAACTGTTCTCAAACCAAACCAGAAGGAGCGTTAGCCTTGTCTACACTTTCCTTGGAGTTCCTGGGTGATGAAAAAAGCTTAATGCACTTGGCTGCTCAGTGAAAGTTTGGAGGGTCATATCTGCTCAGAGGTGCCTTGGAATTAAGACCTGGTGGTGCAGTGGTTAAGTGTTTGGCTGCCAACCAAAAGGTTGGTGGTTCGAATCCATCAGCTGCTTCTTGGAAATCTTTTGGGGCAGTCCTACTGTATCCTATGGGGTTGCTATGAGTCAGGACCAACTCAACAGCAAGGTTTTTTTTTTTATTTAATCTACGTCTGGAAAATCACGCATGGAAAATCCTACAGAGCATGTTGTACTCTGACACATATGGGGTCTCCAAGAGTCAGAATCAACTCCGTGACAACTGGATTTTTTTTTTTACACTTTCCTTAGAGTTCACAAGCTCTTTTGGCAACACTGCTTTGGCTGCACAAACCTGATCATCAGGGACTTTCTCACAATACTGACTCCCAAAGAGTCCTGCTGTGATCTAGGTACAAACACTACTGCTCCAAGGAAAAAAAAAAAAACCCTGAACTAAAAGTATCTGTATTACAGAGATCCTTATTGGGAACAAGTAGCATACAATTACAGTGAGGCATCTTTTTAAGAGTCACTTACAGTAATTCAAATCTGTTAACATTTGAGCTCCCTAAGTGCTCTTTTCTGTTATTAGCATTGTTACTACCAGAGGTTGCATTTTTACCATTTGCTTTGTTCCCACCATTTCCTTTTTCCATTAGTGCTCTGGGGCCTCCTTGAAGTATTGGTTGTTTCACTCCTATAGGCCTAATGGTGGAGTAACTTTACAGTAACCTCTTTAAATGGCTATCCCTTGACATGCTGATTTTTCACAAAGCTAGAACTGCAGTCTGTTAAAAGTAAATGCATTCCTTCCAGGCTGGTGGATTCACATGCAGATGACCCCTTGACATTTTACAGGCATTGGTGAGGTGCTGTCCTCTCTCTGGAAATAATCTAAACATTGACCCCAATGAATGGAGGAGAACCCTAGATAAGCAGAGACAAATGTGTTTATAGATATTTTCAAATCATTCAAGCTGTGTTACTGAAGGGTACGTGCTTATGCTTTCAGAGAGTAGGCGCTGGGGAGGAAAGCATTACTTCCAAACTCAATTAAATATATTTTTTAATCCTCACGTAGAAGCGACCCCTGGGGTGCCTTATTAAGTTAGTAAAATGCAAAGTGTATTTGTTTCCTGTTAGGCTAAGGGGTAACTCATATTGAAAGAGGTGGGATAACATTAGATTATACTAAATAAAGTCCTCCTTTCACTCTCTACACATGTTGGCTGTTACAAAAACACATTAGTTTAAAACATGTATCAGAGAACATAGATTTGATTTCACTGGACACTTCTGATTTGTTTAAAAATTCTAAATCATTTTTGAACAAAAGGGCTATAATGATTCTCATGTTAATAGAGGCACTTGATGTTTTACAAATTATGCCCTAGGAAGAATGGTTTAACTTTTTGCAAGTCTAGCGAACTGCAGCTCTTAATCTAAGCCTCAGTGGAGGGTTTGCTTATTTTGATAGTATTATGGGTTTAAAGTTCCAGGTAAAATATGTTCTCTAATATAGAAAAAACAATAGCTATATACATATGAATTTTTTTTTTTTTTTCAGAACTTATTTCAGGGAAATAAATTTTTGAGCAGCAAGCCAGAAACGTTCTCTAGAATGTAGCTTCCATTAAGGCCAAGAATTTCGTCTCTTTAGATTGTTGCTTTATTCTTAATGATTGACACAAGGTAGATGCTTGATAAATGTTTTTGAATGAATGAAAAGCCAGCTGAGGAGTGTTTACACAGTCCAGGAGAATTTGACTGCACTGAGGACTTGCTTGCCTGGGCAATGGTATAGTCCTCTTGTGCGTATGGGCACATGAGACTCTCTTAGATGTCATTATACGTTCAAATCACATAAGTAACTGCACTTGCTATGCTCTCATTCTCATCAAGAAAGCATTAATTATAATAAGTTTTTCCATGTTGCTTGCCTATAGGTTAAAAATGGCATAACGTTAGGAATCCATTGTCTAGTATTCTGTGACCTTGCAAATCACTATTCTCTTTATAAACTAATAAATTGACGTTGGCTTTATAGTCAGCTATTTCCAGAGCTTGGCAATATTCGTCTGTCCCTGGGAGATAGTCTATATGTGGATCAGTATAATATACTAAACACTGCATGGGGATAGAAAACAAATATACTCCTGCCCTTCGAAGAGGAAACTGGATTGAGACACAAATGAGACTTAATCCTAAATAAACCACATACTGTCAGTGCATATTTATGGGACAAAATATGTACATGTGAGAAAGGAAGCACAGAAGTAAAGTTAAGGAAGGCTTCCGGGAAGTATACGAATAGATTGGCCTGGAATAAAGAGGAGTATCCCAGGGAATAAAAATATTATGGGCAAGAGTTGTAAAAATGGAAGCAAGAGGTTATATGAAGAATAGGCTAAGTAGATTTGCTTAAACAGAGTAAAGAGTCTGTGTTGGGAAAAGTGAAGCATGAGGTTGATGTGACAGATAAAATAATAGCTTATTATCAAAAAGTAGAAGATATTGGGTAGAGATCCTTATATTTCATCGATAATTACAAAGATTTTGAAGATTAGCATATAGTTTTGCAACTAAGACTAGATGTTTTGGTTATCCTACCCAAAGCTAAGTGACTTAAAATAGCAATGTTAATTATTTCCCGTGTTTTTGTTGATTGATATGGGCACAGATGGATGGTTCTGCAGGTCTCTCTTGGGGCCACTCATGTGACTGTGGTCAAATGATGGTTGGATCTAGAACATCCAAGATGGCTTCATGAACATTTCCAGTGCCTTGGCAGGGATGGCTGGCAGGTTGGAGTCAGTAGGGATGATAGGATGGCTAGACATTTTTTTATCTCTTTGTGTAGTCTCTAAGGTCTTACTTCTCTTCATGGCTGTTATGGATTGAATTGTGTCCCCCCAAAATATATGTCTACTTGGCTAGACCATGATTCCCAGTATTACGTGGTTGTCCACCATTTTGTCATCTGATGTGATTTTCCTATGTGTTGTCAATCCTACCTCTATGATGTAAATGAGGCAGAATTGGAGGCCGTTATGTTAATGAGGGAGGACTCAATCTACAAAATTCGATTGTATCTTGAATCAATCTCTTTTGAGATATAAAAGAGAGAAGCGAGCAGGGAGAGAGAGGGACCTCCTACCACCAAGAAATGAGAGCCAGGACAATAGCACATCCTTTGCATCCTGGGTCCCTGTGCTAAGAAGCTCCTCTACTGGAGAAGATTGATGACAAGCATCTTCCCCCAGAGCTGACAGACACAGAAAGCCTTCCCCTGGAGCTGGGGCTCTTAATTTGGACTTCTAACCTCCTAGACTGTGAGAAAATAAATTTCTCTTTGTTAAAGTCAACCACTTGTACTATTTCTGTTGTAGCAGCACAAGATGACTAAGAAAATGGCCTTTCCACATGTTCTCTCTACAAGATCTCTTTCCATCAAATTAGCCAGATTTTTATCCATGGCTCAAGGTTCCTGGAAGCATAGGCTTTCTTGAGGCTTATGCCAAAAACTAGAATGTTGTTACTTCTACCATATTCTATTGAATATGGTTGAAGCCAGTCACAATTTCGCTCGATATCCAATGTGGAGGTATACTACACAAAGGCATGAATGTCAGAGACTCATTGTTCATTGGGGACATCTCTGGAAACTATCATAATAGGTAACTTAAAGCCATTCTTATTCTCATCAACATCATCACAATAGTATCAGCAAAAACAAATAATGTTTATTAAGCCCTTACTGTGAACTATGCACTATTCTTAATACATGTGTTAATTTACTTAACTCCAGAGAAAAAGAATATTATAATCCCAATTTTAGAGATGAGGAAACTGAGGCCCATAGAGATTAAGAAACTTGCTCAAATTTATGTAATTTATAAATATTCAAGAAGGAATTTGAGCCCAACCATTCTGACTTCAGAGCCTGTGCTGGTGATTACACTGTTTCTCTTGTAGAGGTAGAAGAGTCCATGCATATCTGTCTTTCCATCTACCTACTTACCTACCTACCTACCTACCTACCTATCTATCTATTATCTATCATACCTGAAAATCTACACTGAATTACAAGATGTCCAAAAACATTTTAAAAGTATGTGATATTCCTCATTATTTTTACTATTCTCAAAATGCTTCTGCACAGCTCAACAAGATAGCACCGTTTGCTCTACAAAGGATCTTACATATACCAAGGTCAAAGTTGAGTTTGACAAAGCTGAAAGGCTATGATATTACCCAGCTTCAGGAGGCTATGCACATTGTAACTGATGTGAGTAGAATCTCCTAGAGATATGCAAACCCCATATGTTTACGTGGACCACAGTATGAATGTGTGCCCTGGTGCTGTGAAATGTGGCCAGTGGATGGTATCAAATTTACAGGCCATTATTTTAGATCTGCTATTTCCAGCTAAACATTACAAATTCCAAGTCTAGTTATTCTGTTTTTTTCTACTACTTTTTTTGTATATGTCTGTTTATACTAATCTATGATACAGGGACAATAAAAGTATTTCCTCATCTAAATATATAGATTGATTGATTTGCTGAGAAGATACATGGTTCAAGGCATCAAGAGCCCATGAACTTTAAGCTAGAAAAAAAATGGGCCTTAAGCTTCATTTACATTCTGTAATATTGGTTGTGCTACTGTAAACAATCACCTGATTCCTCTAAATTTGAATGTAGCTCTGTGGCCTTAAGAAGTCATTTGGGGCCACTGACATGTTTCCATAGCTATAAAATTGGGATGAGAATCCTCAGCTCTTAGAGATATATGAAAATGAAATGAATATGTAAATTTTTGTACACTAAAGAGTTCCTTGTAATTAAATGAATACAAATACAAGGTAGTATCAAAGGTTTCTGGGAAAAAATATACAGCTTAATTTATGTTTTCTAGCTAGTATTAGAAACCACTTCAATAATATTAACTGAACAGCCTACTGATCTTTCGGGCATGGTATTGAGATCCCCCAAATTTCAAGATTGGTTGAGGAAAAGTCTTTGAATATGTGAAAGGTAAAAAAAAAAAAAGGAAATTTATTTCCTTTGAAAAGAAGCTTTTATTAAATTTATATCTAGCTACTCAAAATATCTTTTTTAGTTTATCTATCATTCTTTTTGTCAGCTTTCATTGAGTGCCTCTTTCCCATGGGATATGCTAGGCAAGCACTGTCTAATAGTCATCCATGATGATGAATTGTCTTATATCTGCCCTGCCCAGCATGGGAGCCACTTGCCACGTGTGCCTATTGAGCAGTTGAAATGTGTCTAGTACAACTGATGGACTAAATTTTTAATTTTAACTTAAATTTAAGAAACCGCGCATGACTGGCAGCTGTTGTATTGGACGGTGTCATTCTAGACACTATATCGTTGTATCCTACCTTCTTTCCCATCTGATCCTTTTTCTGAGCACACATGGAGTCATTCATCCTTTGACAGTGACAGATCTTGTTCATTCACACTCTTTAACCTTGCTCTTCTTGAGTTAAGGGCACACATTTTCAAGATGCTGACAAATGTTAGGGAGGCCCTCTGGCCCAGAGGAGTGCTGGTAACTGTCCTCTACAGGCATGTGAAGTTCATGTCTTCTACTGGCATGTGAAGTTCACGATTTGTCTGATTTTCCTCAAACAAAATATTATATATTCTATGTATATGGGGTTATATATATGTATACACACACACACATATACGGAAACCCTGGTGTTGTAGTGGTTAAGAGCTATGGCTGCTAACCAAAAGACTGGCAGTTTGAATCCACGAGGAGCTCCTTGGAAACTCTATGAGGCAGTTCTATTCTGTCCTGTATGGTTACTATGAGTTGGAATAGACTGGATGGCAATGGGTTTTTATATACATATATACACATTAATGACAATATTTTTTTTAAAAAATAAAAAACTAATTGCATGCTCAATTCCCTAATTATAGTTTGAGAAAAATAAATCAAACATAATGGGTAACAAAGAGCTATTCTAACTAATAGAGAACCAGCATTAGAATTGGAAACAGTGGCTCCTCGAATTCAGTGTCTTACGTGATTTAATCTATTAGTCTGGCAAAAATCAAAATTCATTTTGTTACACTCTTTTCACTTAATTTTTAAACCTTTTGGAAAATTCAATCCATATGTTTATGATCAGTGTAGATGTAACTCATTGAGATGTGTTTGGTAAAAGTTGTTTTGAAGACGTTCCAGAAATTCTATGAGTCTTTAGATTAAGGAGAAAGACTGCATCAGTTTTGCACAAAACACCCATCTGGCCAGAGGTGATTTAGTCAAATGTCCAAACATCTACCAGGTCAGCTGAGCGCTGAGGCAATTTCCCCTTCTGTAGCTGGCTATGTGTGAATATTTAGAAATATGTTATCTCTGCACATACAGTTTCGGACTCAAAAGAGCCTAAAATTCACCTACCTCTTTCTTGTCAATGTTAAAAATGAGGAAACTATGACTCAGAGAGCAAAACAATTTGTGCAAGGTCTTTAAAGTAGTTTATGACAGATCTGAAATTTGAACCCAGGCTATCTGGTTATTTGTGATGGCCACTTTTCAACATAGCACACGCTCTGATCTTCTTTCTTTAAAAGACAATGTGAAGATTAGAGAAGTATTTTGATCTTATTGAGAGCATACAAAGATTCCTTTTATTTTGACAATTTTTTCTTTGATGATAAGTGATTTGACATTTCATATGTATATATATATGGAGTCCTGGTGGCATAGCGGTTAAGAGTTCAGCTGCTAACCAAAAGGTTGGCAGTTTGAATCCACCAGCTGCTCCTTGAAAACCCTATGAAGCAGCTCTACTCTGTCCTAAAAGGCCACTCAGTCATTGTCTTTAGGAAAAAAAAAAAGTTTTAATGACACAAAAAAATGTAATTCTTACCCTGACTATCTACTAGAAATTTCTCTTGGCCGCCAGTTGTTTTTTGATCAAAGGTAAACGAAAAGAAGAGAAAAGATCTTTGCCTAATCACTTTCCAGAGGAAAAGAAGCGGAGCCATATTCTACATGATTTGTTAACATAGAGGCTTATAGAGTGATACGATATAATCCAAGGAATGAATGGTGTTTCAGTTCACACCTGATGCCTGGAGACCAGATTTTTTTTTTTCTTCCCTAGGGATTTTAGAAAAGAGGTGTCACTTAAACTCTTAAGTGCTATCAGTTTGTCTGGGGAATGTCTGACCGAAGGAATCTTGCTGTCTCTAAATTCTCGTCTGTTGCTGTCATCAGTTCAATAGCATTATAGCTCCTCTCTAAAAATTTATAAGCTAGCAAGATGGCTGAAGCTGGGAAGATGAAAAATGCCTATTGTGTTATCTATCATTTGCTTGTTTCAGAAATGTTTACACATGAAGGCTTTTTGTACCGTGACTATTCAAGCTCCTGACAATTTACAAATACTTCCCTAGATAGATTTTTAAAAATTAGCCTTCAGGAGAATGAGGAATGCGGAGTGGGAATGGGGTGTTTTGGGTACAGCCCTCTCCGTGCATTTGATTAATGGGAATTCTGGGGATAAGACTCTGAGTGTCAGAGATCTTGGTTCCAGTCTACACTCTTCCTCTGTTTGCTCTGTGACTGAACAAGCTCTTCAACTGTCTGTGTTCGTTCTAGTTTCTTAGTCTTTAAAGAGGGGAGATCAATTCTGTGGCAACCAAAGTGTTATTAATAGTTAAACAACCAAATTCACTGGAAATTGTCTTCTTTAAAAACCAGATTTTGTTACAAGAATCTGACTTTAATCTCATTGAAAAAAAATTCTATTATTGATTTTTTCTTTTTAAATGTGACTTCTGAATATTTTCATACAACAAAAAAAATACTTTCCTGACAGAATTAAGGTTATAAAAATCTCAAGAAAGAGAGGTGGCCTAGAAAGGCTATACATTAAAAAAAAAAAAAAAAGTGTTAAAATAATAAAAGCAGGTGCGCATCCTAGAATTTAAATAAAAAAAGATGTGAAGTTTAATTAAAAGGAAAAGAACGTGATTAACAGAAAAATTGTAAATGGTCAAAGTTTCACAAAGTTATCAGTATACTATCCTAAGTAAAATTTCTCTGTGATTTTGATGAGGCATGTAAGTTTTAAAATAAATACACGATATTTACTAATATTAGTAACATGATCAAACATGTTTGAGATCAGATATGTAGTTCTGTGGTTTGAATAAATCATATGTTAAAATGAATCAATTCACAGGTCATTTCAGGTTTCCAAAAAAAAATTTGCAATACATGTGGCCTAGTAGGCCAGCTTTAATTCCGATAGGCCTTGTTTATGCACCTTGCAGAATATTCACATTTTATCAAACACCAGAGAACAGCTTTTTCACCACTGGTCATTTTATTACCAAGATTGGATTTGCTATAACCTCAGCTCTAAGCAAGAGAATAAAGACTTCGATAATGTCAAATAAAATAGCATGCGTGTGTAAGTGGCCTTGTAATGTACTATTATTGTGTCATAGTCACATTTAATGATAATTATTCTTTGGAGAACTTTTCATTATGTGGTTTTGGTAGAGCTCCATGTGATTTAGTGACAATGGCGTTCTTTTTAGTGATTACAGATTTAAAGGATTACTGAACCCTTTGGATTTTAAAACAACAGAATATCCAAGAGGATTTTATTTTCAACTCGTGTTTACTTCCTAAATCATGCATTAATGCGGTGTTTGGAAAATGCTCTAAACGTTCCAGTGCTGAGCCAGAGCCATCTAGAATGTGAATTAGAAAAGTGGAAACAAATTGCCCATGTGCACTGGCAATCATGTGTTATACACAAATGCATTTAAAAATAAAGCACACTGTAAATGTAAAAGCATTTACAAAAAGGCACATTAAAAGTAGGGGTGTGGGGTGTGGAATGTGCACCTTGTTAGGAAATAAACCTATTTTTTGCATGCATGAGGTGACTTTATGTGAATCAAAGGGATTAATGTATTAAAATACATAGAAGAGTGCCTAACATAGTAAAAACTCTGCAAGTATTTGCTATTTTTGTTGTTATATTATCATTGTTATTCACCCTTCCTCTTTCTGGCTTCTTTGATCTGTATACTAAATTTAGATTCCTGGCTCAACTACTTTAAAAACTGTCTTAAAAGCCTACTCAATTCCTTCCTCCTTTTGCTATTCTACCCCAGCCTTGAGACAACTCGATCCTTCTCTTCCTCCAGAATTAGAGGGTGATGATGGAGAAAAAGGAGTAGGAGAGGCAAACAGCTAAGCGCTTGATTACTAATGGGAAGATTGGCAGTTCAAACCTACACAGAGGCATTTGGGGAGAAAGTCATGGCAATCTGCTTCCAAAAGTTCACAGCCTTGACAACCCTATGGAGTCCAGTTCTACTCTTTACACATGGGGTCACCATGAGTCAGAATGGACTTGATGGCAACTGGTTTTTAGATGGGGAAAAATATTCACCTCCGCTATTTGGAACAGCAGCGTTTGAAATTGAATTTGCCTTAGGACTGTTCAGCAATCATTTTACTTATCTCTAAAACCAAAACCAAACCCACTGCTGCTGAGTCGATTCCAACTCATAGGGACCCTATACGGCAGAGTAGAACTGCCCCATAGGGTTTCCAGGGAGTGGCAGCCAAGCTCTTAGCCACTGCCCCACCAGGGCTCCATTAATTTTCCCATCTCCTAAAGAGGAAATTTCACAATTTTATCCTCCTTCAAACCTCTGCCTCAACTTATTTTTCCCTCTGTCTTTCAGTAAATGATCTCATCTCACTTTCTACTGTTAAATAAGTGAAATTATCAAACTCACACCACACACACACACGTTGTAAAAACCCCTCGACTTCTCTCTCCTATGGCTAGAAATAACATCTGTGTCCCCCTAGATTTTTTGTTGTTGTTGTTGCTGCTAGTTTTGTTTTTCTCCCCTTTCCTTCCTGCCTCAGGAAAGGACTGCACATGTATTCTTTTCTGGGTTCTCCCCTCCTGCTATGCTATTGATCAAGGTCCATTTTATTTTCCCTCAAATCTTGCTCTATCATCCCATCTCTAGCATATTTTTAAATGTATCCCTCTTCTCTGCTTCCTTTCTCTTATACATTAAAAAGAAACCCTAGTCTTTAAAAAATAATGAAAAATTCTCTTTTCTCTCAAGTTAGTCTGATAAATATTTTTGTTTACTTCCATTTTTTTTCATAAAAGTTTGAAATATTGAGAGTACTACCTTACTTATCATTGACCTGCACACCATTGCCTCCAGCAGGCTAAGCATGCAGGAGAAACCTTCCAATTCCCTCATCAATGGACTCTCCTCAGTCCTTATCCTGATTAACCTTTCTGCAATTAGGGGTGAAAGCTGCTTCTGCTTTTGTGAAGTCCTTCTCCTCTGGATTGTGTGACATTCTCCTTGCTGTCTCTCCTTTCCTCTTCTTGATGTCTTGTTTTAATATCCTTCTCTCTATTTCCTTTAGTATTTCCTTTTCTTGTGTCTGTCCCTTACGCGGTGGGATTTCCCAAAGGTCTATCTTTTGCTTGCTCTTGTTACTTCATTTTCTGTCCCCTTGAGGGATCTCCTTTTCTTTGTTTACTCCAAAATCTTGACCTTTCCCACATTTTCAAATAGGAGAAACACACAGTACTTCCGTCTTACGTATACTACATACACTTGCATATACAGCATCATTACCGGTTGCTTTTGAGTTGATTCCAACTCATGGCTGCCCCATGTGTGTCAGAGTAGAACTGGGCTCCAAAGAGATTTCAATGGCTGATTTTTCACAAGTAGATCACTAGACCTTTCTTCTGAGGCATCTGTGGGTAGGCTCGAACCACCAACCTTGGTTAGCAGTCAAATGAGTTAACTCTTTGCACCACAGAGGGATTTCATATATACAGGAGCCCTTTGTGGTGCAGTGGTTAAGTGCTCAGCTGCTACCGTAAAGGTTCCAATTCAAATCCGCCTAGCAGCTCCTCGGGAGAAAAGACCTACTGATCTGCTTCCATAAAGAATTTAGCCTAGAAAGCCCTATGGGGCAGACCTACTCTGTCATATGGGATTGCTATGATTTGAAATTGACTTGATGGCACCTAGCAACAACACATATAAATTATGATGGAAGTACTATAAATTCTACCTGTATCAGTGATCTTTCTTCTCTCCACAATTTATCTATTTCTGGCTCTGTTCTCTCTCTGGAACTACTGACACACATTTCTAACTACTTACTAGCAGCATGACCTGAATATCTTGAAGACTTCTCTCTCATTACTATTTATGTCCATTTATACACCAATTCATGACAATTTTATTTCTAGAGGAACCCTATATCCACCCCTTTATTCATATTCCCGGTTTAACAGTTCAAGCTTCTCTTCTTACCTGAATTATTTGAGTGATCTCACCATGATTTTGTTTTTAATTGACTTTTGCTTTCATTTATTCAGGAATCACCAATTCCAATCCATCTTTAACTTTTCCAACATAATTATTCTTTCCAAAAATCAGATATAATCTTATGGCTCCTTTGCTTAAAAATTTAACCTGACTCTATTTCCTGTAGGATAAATTCCAAATTTCTTATCATGGTATCCAGAGAGTTTTTCAAAACCTGATCTTACTCTTTAATCTTTAAAATATTGCCATCATTTCCCCAGTGTACTCATGTATTGGGTATAAAGGACCATGTGAAGCTTCCTCTATTTAATATTTCAACTCTGGTCAAGTCTGCTATTTTCTGCAAAATCACCTTCTTTCACACTTATCTGAAAGTGACACACATAAAACACTTAGAATAGTACACATCATAATCATTTAATGAATATTGGCAAATTTATTATTCATTGTTTTTATTTTTCTTATATTTTCAGATTCAACTACAGTATCACCTCTTCTATTTTGCCTGAGCTGATTCTCTCAAGTGGGAATTCACCACTCTCCTCAATTTCCCATAGTGGTTAATACATTCTGTCGTGTCTTATGGCTGGTTATTGATTTATTTGCCTTTCCCATTCAAGAACATAAGCTAGTGTCAGAGGGATCTGAATTCAAATTTCAGATTTACCACTTGATGGCTTGGCAACTTTTCAAGTTACTTAGATTAGACCTCATGGTCAAAATATAGAGCATACGGCCTACTACCTACTTAACATTTAATAAATGTTAGTTTTTGTCATTTTTCTCCTTTCCTTTTATTTTCTGTCACCTGGCACAGTACATACAGTATATACTCAATTATTTTGTTCTTGTTGCTGCTTCTTATAAGAAATCAAAATATCCACCTGACAGTATTTTGGAATTATTATTGGTTCCATCTTTACTATCACATGATAAAAAAAGACCTTTGCATTGTTAATTATAATTACAACATTTATTGGGCACTGTCTGGAACAGTACCAAGTACTTTTTATACGTTGTTCGTTTCATCCACATATTAACCTCATGAAGTAGGTGCTTTTATCACATCCAGAGTCCTGTGGACAGTAATGGGTAGGAATGTAAACCTAGGTTGAAACTCTTAACCACTCTTACATTAACTTCAGTTCTACTTCTGCCCTCAGTACTTCCATTTTTATATATCAATTGATAAAACATGAAGACAAATATTAGAGAGTCAAAATTGGGTATTGGGAAAGACTGAAAATATAAACCCAGGGAGATCAAATCTGAATATGGAATTATACGGCCAATGAAAAGAATTGAAGGGATAATAGGATCAGGGTATAATAATCAAGAAAGATCTGGACCATTAGAATGGTAGATCAAAGAGTAAGAAAAACTAACACTTTATATGGCCTATATAAGCACTACTCAACCAGTTCAGTGGTAAGTTTTCTCAATTGTGAAAGAAGATATGATATACTGGAGTCATATACCACTGTATTTCTGTATGACTTGTTTCTGATCCATTTGATAGGCAACTCTGTGTAATGACTCTGATCTCCAAGAAATAAGTGCTTTGTGTACTATGCTTTGGGAATACATATATGTTCCTTTTTTTTTTTTTAAATAAAGTATGGTTAAATAAATACTAAAAAATTCCTGTTATTAGCTATGGAATATTTTTCTTGCTATAACAAAAATTATGCATTTATAAATCTCAGAATATCAAAAGTTCTTAGAAGAAAGTTGATAATATGGGAATGCACATTGTTTGCCAAGTCCAAAGAAAATAAGATTTTAGAAACAATATTTTTATGTAATGGATTTACAATGAGAATTATATGTGCCATTTCAAAAATTAATGTGTGCATTATAAACAATTTCCACTCAGTTAAGTTCTTGATTACTGTGTAATTTTCCCCTAAATGAGACGCTGAGCTTAATCTACAGATAGAGTAGGTCATTCATGTTCAAAGCCTATCTTTGACAGCAAAGTGGAATACTTATTTGAACAATAAAACAACAGCTTATGGAGGATGATAGGGCAAAAAAGATTATGAAGGCTTTAAAATGTTTGCAGGAAGAAAATAGAGGACAAAACTCAGCTCAAAATTTCACAAAACCTGGGAGGTGTTGCTGCATTGAAAGCTTCTGCACATAGGTTGTTTTGTTTCTTGAATTAGTTATGTGATAATTACTTTTGGACTTTAAGCATTAGTACATCCTGAGAATCTTTTTGGTATACTTTTCATAAAATAAATAACTTTTTTTTTTTAATCTGTTCTTTTTATAACTGTGAGATGCCGGGTGTAACTTTTAATTGTAAATCCACTTTACTTTCCAAAGGATGTTGCTCTTCTAGAAAAGACACTCTGCTAATGGTTATGGGCTCTTGCTGTAAGGAATGCTAACATGGTCATCTTCTAGAGGTAAACTAGTATTAACATTTTATTGTCTAGCACACCGTTCCTATCTGAAAAAGGCATGAGGCCTGAACAGAAATTTCATCATAAGGAAACAGACTTAAAATGACAATCACTTTACACTAGATAAATTAGTGAGAGTCATGACCACCTACCAAGAAATCAGTAAGTGACTGTTGTCACTTGTCATTTTCTGTATTGTAAATTTTTTTCTATTTGGGGGAAAGACTGATAGGAGCTCTTTATATCCTTGAGCATCTTTAAACTGGAGAGAAGTAGAGTTTATTTTTTGTTAAAAAATTTGTGACCACGTTGGCTTTAATTTATGTGTGTTATGTACGTGTACTGCTTTACTGCCCTTTGCATGGGTGCTGCAGCTCAGCTCCTGAATTGAGATCTAAAGATTCCCATGGATGCTTTGACTGCAAGGACAATGCAAATGTCCCCAGGCCTTAGTGTGTCTGATAGATATCTCCATAAAATGGAGAAATGAAGTACAGAAACTAAATTGATGGTATTCTTTCAAATTTCAAAAATGTACCACCCTTGAACTAGTAATATTTTCAAAGGATGAAGAGTGAGCTACTTGTATCAGGTGGACACTTGAGACTGTATTGGCATCTCTTGTCTGGTGGGGAGATAGGAGGGTAGAGAGGGTTAGAAACTGGCAAAATTGTCATGAAAGGAGAGACTGGAAGGGCTGACTCATTAGGGGGAGAGTAAGTGGGAGTATGGAGTAAGGTGTATATAAGCTTATATGTGACAGACTGACTTGATTTGTAAACGTTCACTTTAAGCTCAATAAAAATTATTTAAAAAAAAAAGGAAGAACTCAGAAATAAGCATCTGTTGGATGCATATTGTGGAGGAAAAATATATATCACCCAGGAAATACTGCTATATGTATAAAAACAAAGAACAAAACAAAACAAACCGTTGTCATGGAGTTAATTCTGACTTGTGGTAACCCCATGTGTGTTAGAGTAGAACTGTGTCCATAGGGTTTTCAACTGCTGACTTTTTGGAAGTAGATTGCTAGGCCTTTCTTCCAAGGCACCTCTGGGTTAATCGCTGAGAGTGCTGTTTGCCCCACCCAGGGACTCTGATATATGTGTTATGTATTGAAATGAAATTTATAGAGCTAATTTTAAGCTGACAGTTGGTTCAGGTTTTCTATTTTGAATGAAGAAAGCTATACAATCATTATAACCTTTTGAAAAGTGAGGGTCTCATTTGAAGTTCAAAATGATTAAAATGGTATAAGTTTGGAATTAAAGAAAACAAGATTTTCCCAGACTTCCTTAATGAAATGGGCCTACTAACTTCTGCATCTTTGTGGGAAATATTGTCACTGATGTATTGAGTCTTCTTAGGAGATAGTCAGATAGCCTAACCCCACTGTCATAAACTTCTGGCATCATGAAGGATAAGGATATCATTTTTCCTGTGCAGGATTTGTACAAATAATTTAGAAATGTGTCTTTCCTGTTTTTCACTTAAGCGAATTGGTGTTAATAGGCTTTAACAATAATATCTGTAAAAGGCACCCAACTGTATGTAATGCGGTTTAGTATTTGTGTGAAATTGCATTGATGTCTCATTTACACAGCAGCGGAGGCTGAGATAGTTCAGGCAGACATTTTCCAAATAACTCAAGCTTACCCTTTTATATGGCAAACCATTTTATGTATTTATTATTCTGGATTAAGTTGTTATAAAATATATTACGCATGTTCATGCTTTCTAGCACACAGGATTCTACACTATATTTAGCCTTTTCTTGATTACTCGCATGCATCATTTTGAAAAACATGCATTCCTATATAGCAGTACATCTCAACGTCTCCGTTTTTCTTGTCACATCTCTTGATGTCAGCCTGTCAATTGTCACTTCATTGCTGTCAGAGTAGCTGTCTCTGAATTTCTATGGCCACCTCTAAAACCTTCATTCTGTTTGCTATAATTTTCTGAGCACTGGGAAATCATGTAGCACAGCTTTAAAAAAAATTCTAATTATAAATGTATGTTTATAATAGAATACGAGTAACAGAAATAAAAATGAAAATAGGAAATGCCAATAGTTTTATTGTTGACGTTTGATCTAATGTTCTTTTTACTACGGGTACGCAATATTTTTACAAATAAGTTAATCTCTGAATGAACTTTGAAGGAGCACCATCCAGTGACACAGTTACTTTGACATGGGTCAGATTTCTAGGGAGTTGGGAGTGGTCCGCAGAATAAGTAGGACTAAACCAAGAAAACCTTAAGCCCTATCCATGAGTGAGAGCATTTTTTCAGAATGAAGAATAGTTAGAAATGAATAGGCTTGAACAAGCAGACAGAGTGAAAGAACTAGAGGTAAATGTGGTAGTTGGGCAAGAATGGTGAATTGGTTTGTTTTCTTCAACCTGGAGCCAAAGCTAAGCATACAGATGACTGTTGTACAAAGCAGTTTCTTTTTTTTCTTTTTCCTCTTAATTTTAAATACCGTATAACTGATAATTCTAGGATACTTTGGCTTTGAGGGGGAAAAAAAATGGATTTTTTATCCTGTTTGCAAGGTGCAAAGGCACAAAATGTTATATTTGACAAAAATAAGCTGGAAGTTTATAAGAATATAATTCATTTGAATAACTATTAATATGTCATTTTTGACAGTGTGGAAGAATATTGGCAAACAAGGATCAGAAATAGAGTTTGGAATAATAAATGTACATTTCTGGATTCAAACAGAACATTTAAAATTGACATTGATGATTGCCCCTCTGCAGCAAAGACCTAAAAAACTAATTAAAACAGATACAAACTTCAATTCTGGAACCCTAAGCATCAAATGAAGGGTTTAAGAACTAGATCAAACACCAGATGGAAGAAGAAACTGACAGAAAACAGAGAGCGAGGAGAGATACAGAGTGGAGGTCCCCTGCCAACTAACATGGTATACCATCATCATCTTGGAACACAGCCGGCAATGACCCTAGACAGGGAGTATGGGAAGACAGCTTCATGGAGCTCTCAACAGGAGACAGAGCACCCAGTAACCAGAGAAGCACACTTCCTCACCTCTCACCCTTCTGCCCCATACTCCACATCCACCTCTTCCCAATGGGCCACACTGTGCCACTCAGCTAGAGAGCCATCGACTTTCTGCCATCCTAGGTCTGCCCCACTCCCACCTGTCAGCTCCCACTGTGCTTTTTTCCTTTTTTTCCCCCCTTTCTTCCTTTTCTTTCCCCCTCCCACCTAGCCCCATATGCCACCTCCCCACATTACCATAACCCCTGGTATACCCAAACTCACCCACAGGCTACCGTTTTTAAAAAAGTTTCTCTCTTTTCTTTCTTCACCTCACCTAGCCCTATATACAGCCCCCAACCTCCTGCCAGCTGCTGCCATGCTGCCCTGGCTACAGCATCCCCAGGCCTGCTGTTGCACTGGACCTGCACGACATCTCCCTTCCTGCCTCTTGACCAAGTGCTGAATGGTGGGAAGAGAGCCTGCACCACTCACCATCCAACACCCTCGCTTATCTAGTGAGGGGATATGAACGCTCCCGACCTCTGAACCAACATCAGGAGGCAGACAGCCCACACCTACTCTGACCTCTGCCATCTTGCCAAACTAGTGTACATTGAAGTGGGCTCACCCTGACTGCTGCTGTCCTGTCCAGCTGGTCATGGTGGTGGGAGCTATCATACTCACAGACGAGCAAGCAGCAAAACACTACTGGCCCACCTGCCCTAACATATCAACACAAAACAAAGAAGCAGGACTAAACAAATGAACCTACAAGCAATAAATAAGAAAATAATACCTTAATGTCTCAGAGACAGCAGACAATATCAAAATATATTTTTAAAAAAAGCAAGAAAAGATGGCTGTAGCAAGTGTCCAAAATAAAGAATCAGATGATTCTTTAGAAGAAAAGACAGTGGAACTACCTGATATCGAATTCAAAATACTAACACTTAAGGCTCTCCAAGAGATTAGGAAAGAAATCAAGAGAAAACATAGATAAAATCATGGAAAGCACAGACAAAACCAATGAAAACATAGCCAAAATCAAGGAAAATACAGACAAAGCAATGGGAGAATTCTGGAAAATAATATAAGAACGAAACGTCAAAAAAAAAAAAAAAATTAGAAATCATACAAAAACAGCAACTATAAACCCAAAAGATAAACAACAAGATTTCAGAAATGGACAACTCATTAGAAGGTTTTAGGAGCAAATTTGAAGCAATGGAAGACAGTATAATCAAGGGATTGAAGACAAATCCATGGATGCCACTTTGTTTGAGGAGAAATCAGAGAAAAAAAAATGAAGAAAACCTATGAATTCTGAGGGACACAATCAAAAGCAAAAAATTGCATGTAATTAGAGTTCCAGATTGTTGAAAATTTGGTGGCAGAAAATTTCCCATATATAAAAGACAAAAAGCTGATCATTCAAGAAGCTCAATGAACCCTATATAGGAAAGACCCAAAAGAAAGTTACCAAGACATCATAATCACACTGCCAAAACCAAAGACAAAGAAAGAACCCTGAGAGTAGCTCAAGAAAAACGAAAAGTCACTTACAAAGGGGAAGCAATAAGACTAAACTCTGATTATGTGGCAAAAACTATGCAGACAAGAAGGCAATGGATGATATACATAAAAACTTTGAAAGAAAGAAAGAAAGAAAAAGCTGCCAACCAAGAATAATATATCTTGCAAAACTCTCTCTAAAATATGGTGGCGAAATTAAAACATTTCCAGATAAACAGGAATTAAGGGGATTTGTAAAAACCAAACCAAACTTGCAAGAACTATTAAAGGGAGTCCTTCAGTTAGAGAAAAAAAAAAATAATAACAGACAACAACCAGAGTTGAGGACACAGGACACCATTAGCTAGCTACCAACTTAGGTAAAGAACCCTTAATAATAAAACAGTGATACAAGACTTAAAACAGAAACAGAGATGACAATCTGTAAATGACTACAACATTAAAACAATAAAAGGGGGGAATAAACAATGTTGGTATAGAACTTACAAGTGGAGAGGAAGACAAGGTGATGTCATTGATTAAAGACTGGTTCAAACTTAGAAAGATAAGCGTAAATTTCAAGGTAACCTAAAGAAAGTTAACAAATCTACTTATCAGAGTAAAATAAAGAAAAATGAGAAGTCTCAAAAAACACAAAACTATAATAACAAAAGAAAAGAAAAAGAAAATCCACAAAAAAAAGGAATTCAGCTCAGGAAATTAAGAAGAACAAAGAAAACATTAGCACCACAAAAAAAAGAGCACAACAATGTGACAGAAATAAACTCATACCTATCAATAATAACACAGAATGTAAATGGTTTAAATACTTATGTAAAGAGACAGAGAGTGGCAGAATGGATAAAAAAGCATGACCCATCAATATGCTGTGTACAGGAGACATATCTTAGAAACAAAGACATAAATATATTAAAGATCACAGGATGAAAAAACATATCAAGCAAACAGTAACCAAGAAAGGGCAGGAGTGGCAATAATCTCAGATAAAATAGACTTTAAGGCAAAATCAACCATAAAAGACAAAGAAGGACATTATATAATGATTAAAGGAGCAATCCAGCAAGAAGACATAACCTTAATAAATATCTATGCACCCAGTGACAGGGCTCCAAAATACATAAAAACAAACTCTAACAGTACTGAAAAGAAAAATAGATAGTTCCACAATAACAGTAGGAGATTTCAACACACCACTGTCAGTAGAGGACAGGACACCTACAAAGAAACTCAACAAAAATACAGAAGATCTAAAGGCCAAAATCAACCAATCTGACCTCAAAGACATATATAGGACACTCTACCCAACAGCAACAAAGTATACATTCTTTTCCAATGCACATGGAACATTCTCCAGAACAGACCACATTTTAGGCCACAAAGCAACATGCAATAGAATTCAGAACATTGAAATAATACAAAAGATTGTCTCTGATGACAATGACAAAAAACTAAAAATCAATAGCAGGAAGATCAAGAAAAAAAAAAAACGAATACATGGAAACTGAATAACACCTTGCTTAAGAACAACTTGGTAATAGAAAAAAATCAAAAAGGGAATAAAAAAAATTCCTAGTATCAAATGAGAATGAAAACACATCTTACCATAAATCTTTGGGATGCAGCAAAAGCAGTGCTTAAAGGTCAGTTTATAGCAACAAATGTACACATTAAAAAAGAAAGGGCCAAAATCAGAACATTAACCCTACAACTTGAACAAGTAGAAAGAAGGCAGCAAAAGAAGCCCACAGGCATCAGAAGAAAGGAAATAATAAAGATTAGAGCAGAAATAAATGAAATAGAGAATAGAAAAACAATTGAAAGAATCAACAAGGCCAAAAGTTGGTTCTTTGAAAAGATGAACAAAATTGATAAACCGTTGGCCAAACTGACAAAAGAAAACCAGGAGACGAAACAAATGACTCAAATAAGAAATGAGATGGGTGATATCACAACAGACCCAACTTAAATAAAAAGGATCATAACAGGATACTATGAAAAACTGTACTTCAAAAAATTTGAGAACCTAAAGGAAATGGACGAATTTCTAGAAACATACTACCTACTTTAACACAAGCTGAGACAGAAAAATGAACAGACTCGTAAGAGAAGAGACTGAAGAGGTAATAGAAAAAACTCCCAAGAAGGGAAAATAAAAAAGCCCTGGCCCAGATAGTTTCACTAGAGAATTTTACCAAATATTCAGAGAAGAGGTCACACCAATACTACTCAAACTATTTCAGAACATCAAAAAGGAAGGAATGCTCCCAAATTCATTCTTTGAAGCCAGCATAGCCCTGATACCAAAGCTAGGCAAAGACATGATTAAAAAAAAAAATTAAAGACCAATATCTCCCATGAATGTAGATACAAAAATTCTCAACAAAATTATAGCCAATAGAATTCAGCATCATATCAAAAAAATAAAACATCACTACCAGATGGAATTCATACCAGGTTTGCAAGAATGGTTCAGCAGTAGAAAATCACCACAGAAAATAGAACACAATAAAAGAGTCATATGATCATCTCAATAAATGCAGAAAAAGCATTTGATGAAGTCCAACACCCATTCCTGATGAAAACTCTCAATAATTTAGGAATAGAAGCAAAATTTCTCAACATAATAAAGGGCATCTATACAAAATCACAGAACCCCTGGTGGTACAGTGGTTAAGAGCTACAGCTGCTAACCAAAAGGTCAGCAGTTCAAATCTACCAGGCACTCCTTGGAAACCCTATGGAGCAGTTCTACTCTGTCCTTCAGAATCACTATGAGTCAGAATCGACTCAAAGGCAATGGGGTTGGTTTTATGGGTTTTTTTAAATACAAAAACAATGAGCCCTGGTGGCACGGTCATTAAGCATTCAGCTGCTAAACAAAAGATCAGCAGTTTGAATCCACCAGGCACTCTTTGGAAATCCCATGGGACAGTTCTACTCTGTCCTATAGGGCCACTATGAGTTAGAATTGACTGGATGGCAATGATTTTTTTGTTTGTTTGTTTTTGATTATACAAAACCAACAGGCAACATCATTCTCAGTGGAAAGGGGCTGGAAGCATTCTCTCTGAGAATGGGAGAAAACAAGGTTGCCTTTTATTGCCACTCCTATTTGTTATTGTGCTGGAAGTCCTAGCTAGAGCAATAAGGTGAAAAAAAGAAATAAAGGGCATACAAATTGGAAAGAAAGAAGTAAAACTATCCCTATTTGCAGGTAACATGATGCTATACAGGGGAAACCCGAAAGATTCCACAAGAAACATTACTGGAAGTAATAGATCCCGTGGAGTAGCAGGATACAAGTAGCAGATCCATAAATCAGTTGTATTCCTATACACCAACAAAGAGAACTTTGAAAAGGAAATCAGGAAAACAATACCATTTATTATAACCCCTAAAAGAGATAAAATACTTAGTAATACATCATACATCTAACTGGGGATGGAAAACGTCTATACAAGGAAAATTACAAAACACTATTTTTTTTTTTTTTTTGCAAGGAACCAAAAGAGACCTACATAAATGGAAAAACAACCCATGCTCATACATAGGAAGACTCAACATTGTGAAAACGTCAATCCTACCCAAAGTGATCTACAGATAAAACGTAATCCCTATTCAAATACCAGCAGCATTCCTTAACAAGATGGAAAAGCTAATGACAAACTTTATGTGGAAAGGAAAGAGGCCCTGGATAAGCACAGCATTATCGAAGAAAAAGAACAAAGTAGGAGGCCTCACACTACCTGATCTCAGAGCCTACTATACAGCCACGGTAGTGAATATAGCCTGGTAATGGTATAACGGCAGACACATAGGCCAATGGAACAGTATCGGGAACCCAGGTGTAAATCCATCTACCTATGGCCTGCTGATCTTTTACAAAGGACCGGAGGTCCTTAAATGAGGAAAAGACAGTGTTTTTAACAAATGATGCTGGCAAAACACGATGTCCATCTGTAAAAAAAAAAAAAAAAAAGAAAAAGAAACAGGGCCCATACCTTATAACATACACAAAAACTAACTTAAAATGGATCAAAGACCTAAGTATAAAACCTAAAATGATAAAGATCATGGAAGAAAAAATAGGGACAATACTAGGGGCTCTAATACATGGCATAAGTACAGTATAAATTGTAACTAACAGTGCACAAACACCAGAAGATGAACTAGATAACTGGGGGCTCCTAAAAATTAAACACTTTTGTTTATCAAAAGACTTCACCAAAAGACTAAAAAGACAACCTACAGACTGGGAAACAATTTAAGGTTAAGACATATCCAACAAGGATCTAATCTCTAAAATCTATAGAATACTTCAACACCTCAACAACAGAAAAGGCAAATAATCCAATTAAAAAATAGGCAAAGGATATGAACAGACACTTCACCACATAAGACAGGCAGCTAACAGACACATGAGGAAATGTTCACAATCATGAGCCATTAGAGAAATGCAAACCAAAATTACAGTGAGAGACCAACTCACTCTGACATGACCAGCACTGATCAAAAAAAAAACTAGGAAATAACAAATGTTGAAGAGGTTGCAAGGAGACTGGAACTCTTATGCACTGCTGGTGGGAATGTGAAATGATACAATTATGGAAAATGATATGATGCCTCCATAAAAAGCTAGAAATAGAAATTCTATATGATCCAGCAATCCCACTGCTAGGAATATAAGAGCCATCACTTGAATAGACATATGCACAACCATGTTCACTGCAGCATAATTTACAATAACAAAAAGATGGCAACAAACTAAGTGCCCATCAACAGATAAATGGGTAAACAAATTATGATACATACACACAATGGAATACTACCCAAGATAAAGAACAATGATGAACCTGGGAAACATCTCACAACATGGGTGAATCTGGATGACATTATGGTGAGTGAAACAAGTCAATCACAAAAGGACAAATATTGTATGAGACCACTATTATAAAAACCCAAGACATAGTTTACACACACACACACACACACACACACACACAAAAACAATCTTTGATAGTTACAAGGGAGGTGTGCTGTGATGAGGGGGAATCACTAACTAAAGAGTAGACAGGTATTAACTTTGGTGAAGGGAAAGACTACACACAAAATAGGGGAAGGCAGCACAACTTGACCAAGACAAAGCCATAGAAGCTTTCTAGACACATCCAAACACCTTGAGAGACAATTACTGGGGCTGAGGACTGGGAACCATGGTCTTGCAGGACATCTAGGTCAATTTGCATAACATAATTTATAAAGAAAATGTTCTACTTGCAACTTTGGTGAGTGGCGTTTGGGGTCTTAAAAGCCTTCGAGAAGCCATCTAAGATACCTCTATTGGTCTCATCATGTTTGGAGCAAAGGAGAATGAAGAAAACCAAAGACACAAGAAAAATATTAGTCCAAAGGCCTAATGGGCCACATGAATCACTCTTCCACCAGCCTGAGCCCAAAAGAACTACATGGTACCCAGCTACCACCACCGACTGCTCTGACAGGGATCACAGTAGATGTTCCTGGGCAGAGCAGGATAAAAATGTAGAACAAAATTCAAACTCACAAAAAGAGGCCAGATTTACTGGTCTGACAGAGATTGGAGGAACTCCAAGACTACGATCCCCAGACACCCTGCTAACTCAGAACTCTAGGCACACCCAAAGTCCACTTTCAGCCAAAGATTAGACAGGCCTATGAAACAAACAATAGCACATGTGAGGAATATGATTCTTAGTTCAACCAAGTGTAGGAGACCAAATGGGCAACAGCTGCCCAAAAGCGAAGATGAGAAGACAGGAAGGGACAGGAAACCTGGACGAATGGACGTGGAGAACCTGGGGTGGAAAGGGAAAGGGGAGAGTGCTGACACATTGCAGGGATTGCAACCAATGTCTCAAAACAATTTGTGTATAAATTTTTGATTGAGAAACTAATTTGTACTGTAAACTTTCACCTAATCCACAATAAAAATTTTTAAAAAATGGTATTGTCATTTTGCCTCTATTATTTTTAAAGAAAGCTTTCAGATAATCAGATCATGTGAGTAAATCTGATAGATTCATAAAATTCTGGAATTATAAATGTTCCAGCATTTTCCATAATTCCTTAAAGCACCATCCTTTCTGATGCCGCGCACCATTCTTTGTGATGCTGTGCCCATGCATGCACACACACACACACACACACACACATACACACACCCATCCCTATATTCCTTTGTCAAATAACTCAGGAAACATTCCAAGCTATATCTCCCTTTCTGAAGATTTGTGATACACTTCGGTATTGTAAAAATTATAAGTCCTACAATAAACAAAATCTGTTTAAACAAGCATTTCCAAGTGTATTTGAACAGAGGGCACTTTGCTTGCTTTGCTAAGGTTTTAAAATCTTATGAGGAACAACCTGTGGGATATGTTGATTTTGTATTAAACAGTCTTTTCACTTAGAAAGAATTATGCCCAGGAAGGTCCTCAAAAGTAATGGTAGATTCAGAACCAAAAACTAGGCTCTGCAACTACCAAGCTAGTACTCTTCCCACATGCCTTTTTAAGCCTTCTTTAGTGACTGTCTTCTTCTGCCTTGCAACCTTGTGTTCCCTTGTGTTCCAATCACCCTTTTTTATTCTTCTCTGGCTTGCCTACCCTTTGAACTTCCTTCTATATTCACTCTTGGGATGGTTCACCCACTTTCACAGCTTCATATACCACCTCTATGCTGATGCCACCTCCCTGTCCTGCTCAAACCTGACTGCTCACCAGAGTGTCATTGTAGAATTACAGGCATCTGTTGGATTTATTTGTTCTGTGTCATGACTTTACTTCAAACTCATCTAAAGCCAAACTCATCTTCCCAGCAAATTGATTCTCCTTGCAAACTTCTCTCTGTCTACAACTGACAACAAAATCCTCCTGATCCTGAACTCTTCTTTATGGCAGTCAATTTTGAAGTATTAGGGTCATTGAAAAAGAGGAAGAACCTCAATGAGATGGACTGACACAGTGGCTGCAACAATGGGCTCAAGCATAGCAACAACTGTGAGGACGGAGCAGAACTGGGCAGTGTTTCATTCTGTTGTGCATAGGGTTGCTATGAGTTGGAACCGACTCGATGGCACCTAACAACAACATTTCTTTTATTATATTTAGATTCAGTTAGGTCCTAATTTCTCAAGTATTTTGAAATATTTTTTCTCGGATATTATTCTAATTCACCATCTCTTTTTCCTTCTCCATTCTAGACTCGCATTTATATCTGCATTGCTAAGAATTCCACCTTTCCTGACTCTCACACCAGTCTCTTTCCATTTTGCCATAATTTAAATATAATTCCCAGGTTATTCACTCTAAAGCACGGTTCATCTTGTTACTTCCCTGCTCAAGAGTCTCTAATGGGTATATATATTTCTTTTTTTAACGTCCTTTTTTTAAATTGTGTTTTAAGTGAAAGTTTACAGCTTAAGTTAGTTTCTCATACAAAAATTTATACACATGTTTCTGTGGCCCTAGTTACTCTCTCTATAATGTGACCGCACACTCCTCCTTTCCACCTCGTATTTCCAGTGTCCATTCAACCAGCCCATGTCCCTTTCTGCCTTCTCATCTTGCCCCCGGACAGGAGCTACCCATTTAGCTTCATGTATCTACTTGAACTAAGAAGCACACCCTTCGCAGGTATCATTTTACGTCTTATAGTCCAGTCTAATCTTTGTCTGAAGAGTTGGCTTTGGGAATGGTTTTAGTTCTGGGTTAACAGAGACTCCGGGGGCATGTCTTTTGGGGTTCCTCTAGTCTCATTCCGGCCATTAAGTCTGATCTTTTTACGTGAATTTCAGTTTTGTACCCCACTTTTCTCCTGCTCCGGCAGAGGCTCTCTGTTGTGTTCCTCGTCAGGGCAGTCGGTGGTGGTAGCTGGCCCCATCTAGTTCTTCTGGTCTCAGGCTGATGGAGTCTCTGGTTTATGTGGCCTTTTCAGTCTCTTAGGGTAGTATTTTCCCTGTGTCTTTGGTGTTCTTCAGTCTCCTTTACTCCAGGTGGGTTGGGACAAATTCATTCATCTTAGATGTCCGCTTGCTAGCTTTTAAAACCTCAGACACCACTCACCAAAGTGGGATGCAGAACACTTTCGTAATAAACTTTGTTATGCCAATTGACCTAGATGGACCCTGAACCCAAGGTTGCCAGACTCCCACTGCTGCTACTCTGTCCCTCAAAGTGTTTTGTTGTTTCAGGAAACTTCTTAGCTTTTGATTTAGTCCAGTTGTGCTGACTTTCCCTGTATTTTGTGTTGTCCTTCCCTTCACCTAAGATAGTTCTTGTCTACTCTCTAGTTAATGAATGCCCCTCTCCTTCCCTTCCCACCCTCCTAACAATCAAAGAATGTTCTCTTCTGTGTTTTAAACTTTTCTTGAATTCTTATGATAGTGGTCTCATAAGTATTTGTTCTTTTGTGACTAATTTCATTCAGCATAATACCTTCCAGGTTCATCCATGTTATGAGATGTTTCATGGATTCATTGTTGTTCTTTATCGTTTTGTAGTATTCCATTGTGTGAATATACCATAATTTGTTTATCCATTCATCTGTCGATGGGCACCTAGGTTGTTTCCATCTTTTTACTATTGTGAACAGTGTTGCAAAGAACATGGGTGTGCATATATCTATTCATGTGAAGGCTCTTATTTCTCTAGGGTATATTTCAAGGAGTAGGATTGCTGAATCGTATGGTAGTTCTATTTTTAGCTTTCTAAGGAAGCGCCAAATCAATTTCCAAAGTGGCTGTACCATTTTACATTCCCACCAGCAGTGTATAAGTGTTCCAGTCTCTCCACAACCTCTCCAACATTTATTATTTTGTGTTTTTTGGATTAATGTCAACCTTGTTGGTGTGAGATGGTATCTCATTGTAGTTTTGATTTGCATTTCTCTTGATGGCTAATGATCGTGAGCGTTTCCTCATGTATCTGTTAGTTACCTGAATGTCTTCTTTAGTGAAGTATCTAATCATATCTTTTGCTTACTTCTTAATTGGTTTATTTGTCTTTTTGTTGTTGAGGTTTTGCAGTATCATGTAGATTTTAGGGATAGGCGCTGATCAGATTTGTCATAGCCAAAAGCTTTTTCCTACTCTGTAGGTTGTCTTACTCTTTTGGTGAAGTCTTTGGATGAGGATAAATGTTTGATTTTTAGGAACTCCCAGTTACCAAGTTTCTCTTCTGGTATTTGCGCATTCTTAGTAATGTTTTGTATTCTGTTTATGACATGTATTAGGTCTTCTAGTGTTTTCTCTATTTTTTCTTCCATGTCTTTATTGTTTTAGATTTTATATTTAGGTCTTTGGTCCATTTTGAGTTAGTTTTTGTGCATGGTGTGAGGTATGGATCTTGTTTCATTTTTTTGCAGGTGTATATATATATAAAAAAAAAAATGCCAGCACCATTTGTTAAAAAGACTGTCTTTTCTCCATGTAACAAACTTTGGGCCTTTGTCAAATATCAGCTGCTCGTAGATGGAAGAATTTATGTCTGGATTCTAAATTCTGTTCCATTGATCTATGTATCTGCTGTTGTACTAGTACCAGGCTGTTTTGACTACCGTGGTGGTATAAAAAAATAAATAAAAGGTTCTAAAATCAGATAGAGTGAGCCTCCCACTTTGTTCTTCTTCTTCAGTAATGCTTCACTTATCGAGGGCCTTTTCCCTTTCAATATGAAGTTGGCGATTTGTTTCTCCATCTCATTAAAAAATTTCGTTGGAATTTGGATCTGGATTGCATTGTATCTATAGATCGCTTTGGGTGGAATAGACATTTTCACAATGTTGAGTCTTCCTATCCATGAGCAACGTATATTTTTCCACTTATGTATGTTTCTTGCAGTAGTGCCTTGTAGTTTTCTTCGCATAGGTCTTTTACATCTCTGGTTAGATTTGTTGCTAAGTATTTTATCTTCTTGGGAGCTTTTGTAAGTGGTATTGATTTGATTTCCTCTTCGAAGTTCTCTTTGTTGGTATAGAGGAATCCAAATGATTTTGTATGTTGATCTTGTGTCCTGGTACTTTGCTAAAATCTTGTATTAGTTCTTGTATTTTTTTGGTGGATTCTTTGGGGTTCTCTGTGTATAAGAACATATCATCTACAAATAAGGATACTTTCACTTCTTGCTTACCAGTTTGGATGCCCTTTATTTCTTTTTCCAGCCTAATTGCTCTGGCTAGGACCTCCAGCACAATGTTGAATAAGAGTGGTAATAAAGGGCATCCTTGTCTGGTTCCTGTTATCAAGGGGAATTTTCCTTCTATGCCTGTTTTGTTGAGAGCTTTTATCATGAATTGATGTTGAACTTGTCAAGTGCCTTTTCTGTATCAATCGATAAAAACATGTGGTTCTTGTATTTTGTTTTATCTATGTGATGGATTACATTGATTGTTTTTCTAGTATTGAACCATCCCCGTATACCTGGTATGAATCGCACTTGGTCACGATGAATTATTATTTTTTTTTTTTGATATGTTGTTGGATTCTATTGTCTAGAATTTTGTTGAGGAATTTTGGGTCTAATTTCATGAGAGATATTAGTCTGTAATTTTCTTTTATTGTGGTGTCTTTATCTGGTTTTGGTATCAAGGTTATGCTGGCTTCATAGAATGAGTTTTGGGAGTATTGCAACATTTTCTATGTCCTGAAATACCTCTAGTAGCAGTGGTGTTAACTCTTCTCTGAAATTTTGGTAGAATTCTCCAGTGAAGCCATCAGGGCCAGGGTTTTTTGGGGGGGGTGGGGGTGGATTTTTAAATTACCTTTTTAATCTCTTCCTTTGTTAAAGGTTTATTTAGTTGTTCTATCTCTGTTTGTGTTATTTTAGGTATTTAGAGTGTTTCTAGATATTTGTCCATTTTCTCTAGGTTCTACTCTGTCCTATAGTGTCACTGTGAGTTGGAATTGACTCAATGGCAACAGGTTTCAGATTGATGAATAGGCTAGCTCCAAGTCAAGATTTGGTCGGAATGAAAATCATAGCTGGTTCTCCATTTGAACATAATCACCAGTAGATTATTTAAAAGGCCACATCTGTTTCAAATAACATTACTTTGTGTTAGCTTACCATATGTTATCAGTTCATTAAAAAAGATACTTAAATTGTCCAAGCATAAGAAGGCATAAAAAATCTAATTAACATAATTTGCTGAGATGGAGAGGTGCTACCTGAGGAGCTTCATTATCTTTCACAGCTTTACCCAACATCTCTCTCACTGAGGGCTAGCTTTCTCCCCATGCCTGTTGGAAAAGTAGGATTCAATTCCAGCAAATCTTCTCATTATATTGTCATGATAGAATATCCTGTAGAGCTTTTCTGTATTACTTCGGTATGTAAAGTGGTTTGTGGAAACACTGGTGGCATAGTGGTTGAGAGCTACAGCTGCTAACCAAAAGGCCAGCAGTTCAAATCCACCAGGTGCTCCTTGGAAACCTCTGTCCTATAGGGTTGCTATGAGTTAGAATTGAGTCCATGGCAATGTTTTTTTTTTTTTTTTTGGTTTTTGAAAAGTGGTTTGGCAAGCTAATTGAACAAAACTGTATCAAATAATAATGTAATGATAAACAACGTGGTATGCAAGAACATGGCGTAAATATATGGAAAGAGACAAGTAACTTTTCAATATGTGAAAAAGGTGGTGAAAACTCTCACCAACTCTTTTTGTTGACTCAGAGTCCAATGCTAGAACTTCAGGAGACACTTAGAGATTCTGTTCTTAAGTAGGTCAATTAGTCCAGTTCGTCCTAAGATATGAGAACAGGTGGTTTTATATGTATATATGTAATATTACATTCAATCCCTCAAATTTGGCACCGTCTGAGATCATTAATTTTCCTTTGTAGAGATGGCTTTCTTATTTGAAGAAGGTATCTCACTTTATATATTTAGGTGTTTTATATGTTGATATTTTCCAAAAAGTCAATGAGTGGTTGATAAAAAGCAGATTTCTTCTTTACTTGGTGGAGACAGGAAAAAAAACATCACTCCCTTGCTGGTACAGATAAGGAAAATTGATGGTGGGAGCGGATAAGTGACCATTTGATTCCATTTTGCAAATTTTATGTATAGAGGAACTTTTAAATAAATCACTTTATGAGAACATTGAAAAAATTGTTAATATCTTGACTTTGAAAAAATAGAAGCACTTATGAAATTATTCGCCATCAGTATTTCAGGTTGCAGCAAGTGAGCTCTTAGCATTTTATCCTAAGTGCTATCAGCCCCACTACTCTCTCTTTCCTTCCTTCTGACTTCATTCCCTAATTTATGCCTCATTTCCCTTTACTCCCTCCTTCCACATGTTCATTCAATAGACATTTAATTTTTTATTTTTCAATATTTCATGTTTGCAGAACTATCTGCGAAAAGTGACAAACTATTTTCTAAAAATTTCTTTCTACACCAGTAGTGCAATTCTCTTCCCGCAACTCGCCCCCTCCAAAGGAAAGATAATATGTCAGTTCCACTTTTCCTATTGCTTTAGGAATAGACATTCAAATCCCCACTTTCTTTAAGAAAATATATACTGTTGCATGGAGGAAAAAAGTAACATACTTTATGACAAAATAAAAGAAACTTGAAGGCCAGTGGAAAAATTGTATGTGTATTTGAGACAGATAATGTGTGCACGTAAGGACCGAAGACTGGGCTATTTATCGTACACAACTACAAGGTCCAATTTGGAGGGGAAAAAAAGTATTCCCACTGAGTTGATTCTGACTCATAACGACAATCTAGGGCAGAACAGACCTGCCACATAGAGTTTCCAAAGCTGTATTCTTTACAGACCATCACTCATCTGTCACTTTATCATACTACGGTGGCTTGTATGCTGCTACAATGCTGGAAGCTATGTTATCAGTATCTCAAATACCAGCCGGATCACCCATGGTGGACAAACAGGTTTCAACAGAGCTTCCAGACTAAGACAGACTAGGAAAAAGACCTGGTAATCTACTTCTAAAAAAAAAAAGTTGATCAGTGAAAATGTGAATAGCAGTGGAACTTTGTCTGATACAGTGCAGGAAGATGAATAGCTCAAGTTAGAAGGCAATCAAAATATGACTGAGGAAGAGCTGCCCCCTCAAAGTTGAGTTAACCTTAATGTCTTAGATGGAGTGAAACTTTCAGGACCTTTATTTGCTGATGTGGCATGATTCAAAATGAGAAGAAACAGTTGCAAATATCCATGAATATTCAGAATGTGGAATGAACAAAGTATGAATCTAGAAAAATTATAATGTATTAAAAATGAAATGGAATGCATAAAGATCAATATCCTAGGCATTAGTGAGCTGAAATGGACTGGTATTAGCCATTTTGAATCAGACAATCATATGGTCTACTATGCCAGGAATGACAAATTGAAGAGGAACGGTGTCTCATACATCACCAAAAAGAATATTACAAGAGCTATCTTAAATTACAATGCTGTCAGTGAAAGGATAATATCCATACACCTACAAGGAAAGTCAGTTACTACTACTGTTATTCAAATTTACACACCAACCACTAATGCCAAAGATGAAGAAATCAAAGATTTTTTTTTTAATTGTACTTTAGGGGAAACCTAATAGCTCAAGTTAGTTTCTTATACAAAAATTCATACACATATTGTTTTGTCACATTATTTGTAATCCCCACGATGTGACAGCACACTCCCCCTTTCTACCTCATTTGACCAGTTCCTGTCCCTTCTTGCCTTCTCATCCTGTTTTGGACAGGAGCTGCACATTTGGTCTTCTGTATCTGAACTAAGAAGCACACTCCTCACCTGTAGTATTTTTTATTTTATAGTACTTTCTAGTTTTTGTATGAAGAGTGGGCTTTAAGAATGGTTTCAGCTCTGAGTTAACAGTGCATTTGAGGTGATAGTTTTAGGGGTTCCTCCAGCCTCTGTCAGACCATTAAATCTGGTCTTTTTATGTGAGGAAATTGAAGATTTTTACCAACTGTGCAGTCTGAAACTGAGCAAACATTCAATCAGGACGCACTGATAATTACTTGTGATTGGAATGTGAAAGTTGGAAACAAAGAAGGGGATAATAAATTAAGAAGTGGTCTTGGTTATGGAAATGATGCCAGAGATTACATGATGGAATTTTGCAAGACCAGTGACTTATTCACTGCAAATAACTTTTTTCAACAACATAAACAGTGACTATTTTTTTTTTTTATATACATGTGAAACTCACTGGTTAGAATACACAGGAATCAAATAAGCTACATCTGTGGAAAGAGACAATGGGAAAGCTCAACATCATCAGTCAGAATAAGGCCAGGGGCTGACTACAGAGCAAACCATCCATTGCTCATATGCAAGTTCAAGTTGAAGCTGAAGAAAATTAAAATAAGTCCACAAGAGCTAAAGTACAACCTTGAGTATATCCCACCTGAATTTAGAGACTGTCTCAAGAATCGATTTTACACGCCGATCACTAATGACAGAAGATAAGCTGAGTTGTAGGATGATATCAAGGATATCATACAAGAAGAAAGTAAGAGAACATTAAAAAGACAGGAAAGAAAGGAAACACCAAAACAGATGAGGGAAGGAATTCTGAAACTTGTTCTTGAACATACAGTAGCTAAGGAGAATGAAAGAAATATGAAGCAAAAATCTGAGCAGAATATTTCAAAGGGTGGTTTGAAAGACAAAGTAAAGTATTATAATGAAACGTGCAAAGACCTGAACTTAGAAAACTGAGATGAAAGTACAAGTTTAACATTCCTCAGGTTGAAAGAAATGAAGAAAAAATCAAGCCTTGAGTTGTAATATGGAAGGATTCAATGGTAAGATATTAAATGCTGCAGGAAGCATCAAAAAAGGAGATGGAAGGAATACACAGAGTCACTGTATGCAAAAGATTTGGTCAACATTCAACCATTTCAGGAGGTAGCATATGATCAAGAACCAATGGTACTGAAGGAAGAATTCAAGCTGTACTGAAGAAATTGGCAAAAAAAAAAAAAAAAAAAGCAAGGCTTCAGGAATTGATTGAATACCAATTGAGATGTTTCAACAAACAGATGCAACACTGGAAACACTCCCTCATCAATGCCACGAAATTTGGAGGACACTGCCCAGCCAGGTGACTGGAAGAGATCCATATCTGTACCCATTCCAAAGAAAGATGATCCAGAAGAATTCAGAAATTATCAAATAATATCATTAATAGCACCTGCAAGTAAAATTTGCTGAAGATAATTCAAAAGCAGTTCCAGCAGTACATCAGCAGGGAACTGCTGTAATTCATGCCAGATTCAGAAGAGGACATGGAACAAGGGATAGCATTGCTGATATCAGATGGATCTTAGCTGAAAGTAGAGAATTTCAGAAAGATGTTGTGATGGTTAAGCTGTATGTCAACTTGGTTGGGCCGTGATCCTCAGTGGTTGGGCAGTTATTAAGAGTGTGGCAGCTAAGCAATGATGTAATCCTCCCCATAATGAGATTTGTCAGTTCGTCGTACCATGGGGGCTTGTGTGTTGCTGTGATGCTGGAAGCTATGCCACCGGTATTCAGATACCAGCAGGGTCACCCATGGAGGACAGGTTTCAGCTAAGTTTCCAGACTAAGACAGACTAGGAAGAAGGACCCGGCACTCTACTCCTAAAAAGCATTAACCAGTGAAAACCTTACGAATAGCAGTGGAACATTGTCTGATATAGTGCTGGAAGATGAGCCCCCCAGGTTGGAAGGCACTTGAAAGATGACTGGAGAAGAGAGGCCTCCTCAAAGTAGAGTCGACCTTAATGACACGGATGGAGTAAAGCTTTTGGAACCTTCATTTGCTGATGTGGCATGACTCAAAATGAGAAGAAACAGCTGAAAACATCCATTAATAATTGGAACCTGGAATGTATGATGTATGAATCTAGGAAAATTGGAAATCATCAAAAATGAAATGGAATGCATAAACGTCAATATCCTAGGCATTAGTGAGCTGAACTGGACTGGTATTGGCCATTTTGAATCAGACAATCATATAGTCTACTATGCTGGGAATGACAACTCAAAGAGGAATGGTGTTGCATTCATTGTCAAAAAGAACATTTCAAGATCTGTCCTGAAGTACAACTCTGTCAGTGATAGGATAATATCCAAACACCTACAAGGAAGACCAGTTAATACGACTATTATTCAAATTTACGTACCAACCACTAGGGCCAAAGATGAAGAAATAGAAGATTTTTATCAGCTGCTACAGTCTGAAATTGATCAAACATGTAATCAAGATGCATTGATAATTATTGGCGATTGGAATGCAAAAGTTGGAAACAAAGAAGAAGGATCAGTAGTTGGAAAATATGGCCTTGGTGATAGAAACAATGCTGGAGATCGAATGATAGAATTTTGCAAGACCAACGACTTCTTCATTGCAAATACCTTCTTTCACCAACATAAACAGCGACTATACACATGTACCTTGCCCAGATGGAACACACAGAAATCAAATTGACTACATCTGTGGAAAGAGACAATGGAAAAGCTCAATATCATCAGTCAGAATAAGGCCAGGGGCCGACTCTGGAACAGACCATCAATTGCTCATATGCAAGAACAAGCTGAAACTGAAGAAAATCAGAGCAAGTCTACGAGAGCCAAAATACGACCTTGAGTATATCCCACCTGAATTTAGAGACCATCTGAAGAATAGACTTGGCGCATTGAACACTAGTGACCGAAGACCAGAGGAGTTGTGGAAAGACATCAAGGACGTCATCCATGAAGAAAGCAAGAGGTCATTGAAAAGACAGGAAAGAAAGAAAAGACCAAGACGGATGTCAGAGGAGACTCTGAAACTTGCTCTTGAGCATCAAGCAGCTAAAGCAAAAGGAAGAATTGATGAAGTAAAGGAATTGAACAGAAGGTTTCAAAGGGCCTCATGAGAAGACAAAGTAAAGTATTATAATGACATGTGCAAAGAGCTGGAGATGGAAAACCAAAAGGGAAGAACATGCTCGGCATTTCTCAAGCTGAAAGAACTGAAGAAAAAATTCAAGTCTTGAGTTGCAATAGTGAGCGATTCCATGGGGAAAATATTAAATGATTCAGGAAGCATCAAAAGAAGATGGAAGGAATACACAGAGTCATTATACCAAAAAGAATTAGTTGATATTCAACCGTTTCAAGAGGTGGCATATGATCAGGAACTGACGGTACTGAAGGAAGAAGTCCAAGCTGCTCTGAAGGCATTGGCGAAAAACAAGGCTTCAGGGATTGATGGAGTATCAATTGAGATGTTTTAACAAACAGATGCAGTGCTGGAGGTGCTCACTCGTCTATGCCGAGAAATATGGAAGACAGCTTCCTGGCAAACTGACTGGAAGAGATCCATATTTATGCCTATTCCCAAGAAAGGTGATTCAACCGAATGTGGAAATTATAGAACAATATCATTAATATCACACACAAGCAAAATTTGCTGAAGATCATTCAAAAAGGGCTGAGCAGTATATCAACAGGGAAATGCCAGAAATTCAGGCTGGTTTCAGAAGAGGACGTGGAACCAGGGATATCATTGCTGATGTCAGATGGATCCTGGCTGAACGCAGAGAATACCAGAAGGATGTTTACCTGTGTTTTATTGACTATGCAAAGGCATTCTACCGTGTGGAACATAACAAACTATGGGTAACACTGTGAAGAATGGGAATTCCATAACACTTAATTGTGCTCATGAGGAACCTTTACATAGATCAAGAGGCAGTTGTTTGAACAGAACAAGGGGATACTGATTGGTTTAAAGTCAGGAAAGGTGAGTGTCAGGGTTGTATTCTTCCACCATACCTATTTAACCTGTATGCTGAACAAATAATACGCTGGACTATATGAAGAAGAACGGGGCATCAGGATTGGAGGAGGACTCATCAATAATCTGTGTCATGCAAATGACACAACCTTGCTTGCTGAAAGTGAAGAGAACTTGAAGCACTTACTAATGAAGATCAAAGACCACAACCTTCAGTATGGATCACACCTCAACATAAAGAAAATAAAAATCCTCACAACTGGACCAATGAGCAACATCATGATAAATGGAGAAAAGATTGAAGCTGTCAAGGATTTAATTTTAGTTGGATCCACAATCAACAGCCATGGAAGCAGTAGTGAAGAAATCAAAAGATGCATTGCATTGGGCAAATCTGCTGCAAAGGACCTCTTCAATGTGTTGAAGAGCAAAGATATCACCCTGAAGACTAAGGTGCGCCTGACCTAAGCCATGGTATTTTCAATCGCATCATATGCATGTGAAACTGGACAATCAATAAGGAAGACAGAAGAAGAGTTGACGCCTTTGAGGTGGTGTTGGCGAAGAATATTGAATATACCATGGACTGCCAAAAGAATGAACAAATCTGTCCTGGAAGAAGTGCGGCCAGAATGCTCCTTAGAGGCAAGGACGGCGAGACTTCTTCTTACATACTTTGGACATGTTGTCAGGAGGGATCAGTCCCTGGAGAAGGACATCATGCTTGGCAAAGTACAGGGTCAGAGGAAAAGAGGAAGACCCTCAAGGAAGTGGATTGACACAGTGGCTGAACAATGAGCTCAAGCATAACAACGATCATAAGGATGGTGCAGAACCGGGTAGTGTTTGTTCTGTTGTGCATAGGGTCGCTATGAGTCGGAACTGACTCGACGGCACCTGACAACAACAACAATCACCTCCATGATTAGATCTGTTAAGAGCAACCAATCAGTTGAAAGGGAGTTTCCTTGGGGGTATTGCCTGCATCCAACATAGGCGGGTTTTCTGGCAAAGTTCGCTGGCTTTTGCTTGCTCTGGATCCTGCAGCTTGCTCCTGTTTATCAGACCTATGTTTCTGGGGACTTGAGCTAGAAGCTTACCTGCAGATCTTGGGATTCATCAGCCTCCACAACCTGTGTGCCAGAGGCTGCCCTTTCTTCTTGTTGATCTTGGGATTCATTGACTTCTGCAGCCTGTGAGCCAGAGGCCTATTGTCTAACCTGCCGTTCTTGGGTTCTCCAGCCCTTGCAGCTACATGAGTAAGAAGAAGCCTCTGGCCTTACCCACAGACTTGAGATTTTCCACCTCTACAACCATGTGTGCCATTTCCTTGATATAAATCTCTCTATATACATATTTATACAATTCACTGGTTTTGTTTCTCTAGATAACCCAACCTAAGACATTTGGTACCAGGAGTGGTTCTAGAGAAACAAAATTGTAAGGATAGTTTCTAAATTGGTTCTTAAGTCCGGTTAGTCTTAAAGATGTTGCTGATTCTGCTTCCAGTAGTAAAGAGGGCATGTTTGATATCTTTCTACAATTTTGTCAGAATGAGGAGTATAAGGAAGTTAGTTAGTTGGTCCTACTTTCTCTAGACAAAGTGGTAAAAGAAAGAGATGAACTTAGGGCTTCAGAGTCACAGCTTAAGTGCCACATGAGAGACTTCAAAGTTTCTACCTGTGCCTTGAGAGAAAGCCCTATTTCTTTTAGTAACAGAGCTGATATTGCCAAAAACTGAACCCGGAATTTTATCATAAGAGTGGCTGAATTATAATGCCAATTGAATTCTCAACCTCAAATGATGTCTGAAGTTAAAGTGAGGGCATTGATTAGTGAGAATTGAGATCCTGAAACTTGGAATGGGGCCATATGGGCAGATAATCAGGAAGCTGGGGACACTGGGCCTCTAAATTCAGTTGAATCGCTCCTCCCAACAGAACCAGCCCTCTCACTCCCATCTGAAGTGATTACTCCACCTTTGCCTGGTAAGCCACCCTCCCCAGCAAAACCATGAGCCCCTCTACCACTATCTGATGAGATTAACCCAGCCGTGTGTGAAGAGCCTTTGTCTGAGTCATTGCAGATGCTTTGCTGAGGCAGATGCTTTATAAGACATTGCTGAACGTTCTCAGAACACATTATTTTTCCTTCTAGAACTATAACTAGGCTTAAGTCCCAGCAAGCCCCAAAAGATGAAGTACAAAGTGTGACCCAGGAAGAGGTATGCTACACTGCAAAAGAACTGCTTGAGTTTTCTAATATGTGCAAACAGAAACCTGAAGACTATGTGTGGGAATGGCTATTAAGGGTGTGGGATAATTGTGCTAGGAACATAGAGTGGATCAGTCTGAGTTTATTGATACAGGCCCACTAAACACAGATCATTCATTCAATGTTTCAGCCCGAGAAGTTAGGAAAGGATTTAATAGTGAATTTGGCTGGTTTGCTAAAGCAGGAATTTTGTGGTGGCCCACACTAAATCAAATTGAAGTGCCAGACCTGCCTTAGTGTACCGTGGAAGAAGGAATCCAAAGGCTTAAGGAAATTTGCATGTTAGAGTTTGTTTATCAGGTTAGAACCACAGAACCACACATGGAGTGCCCAGAGGACACATTTTTACCACAATGATGAGGAATAAATTTGTGAAGGGAGCCCCAGCATGCTTGAAGACTGCTGTGATTGCTATTTCATGTAAGTCAAATTTGACGGTGGAAATTGCCTTAACTGAATAAAGACACCTAACTACAATGGGGCTGATTGGATCCTGTGTTGGCAGGGTCCAACTGACAGCACTCAATCAACAAGGACATGGTGGACATTGTTACCATAATGGACAGAGGAGTCAAACAGTAATCAGAATGGTCTGACTCCTGTGAACTTATGGAATTGGCTACTTAGTCATGGTGTCTTCTTTCTTAGTTACCTAGTGCTGCTATAACGGAAATACCACAAGTTGATGGTTTTGCCAAACAGAAATTTATTCTTTGACAGTTTTGGAGGTTAGAAGTTCAAATTCAGGGTGCCAGCTCCAGAGGAAAGTGTTCCCTCTCTTTCAGTTCTTGAGATAAGTCCTTGTCAATAATCTTCACCTAGTCTAGGAAATTCTCAGTGTAGGGACGTTGGGTCCAAAGGACATGCTCTGCTCCTGACACTTCTTTCCTGGTGGTGTGAGGTCCCTCTTCTCTCTGCTTGCTTCTCTCTTTTATATCTCAAAAGAGATTGACTCAGGATACAAACTAATCCCCTAGATTGAGTCCTACCTCATTAACATAATTGCCTCTAATTCTGTCTCATTAACATCATAGAGTTAAGATTTACAACATGTATATAATCACATCAGATCACAAAATGGTGCACAACCACACAATACTGGGAAGCATGGCCTAGCCAAATACACACTTTTGGGGAACATAGTTCAATCCATAATAAATGTTTACCTGTGTTTTACTGACTATGCAAAGGCTTTCTACTGTGTGGATCATAATAAATTATGGATGACATTGAGAAGAACGGGAATTTCAGAACACTTAATTGTGGTCATAAGGAATCTGTACATAGGCCAAGAAGCAGCCGTTCAAACAGCACAAAGGGATACTGTATAGTTTAAAATCAGGAAAGGTAAGCCTCAGGGTTTTATTCTTTCACCATACTTATTTACTCCTGTATAATGAACAAATAATACAAGAAGCTGGACAACATGAAGAAGAACGCAGCATCAGGACTGGAGGAAGACTCACTAACAACCTGCGATATGCAGATAACACAACCTAGCTTGCTGAAAGTGAAGAGAACTTGAAGCATGTACTGATGAAGATCAAAGACTACAACATTTATTATTGGTTACATCTCAACATAAAGAGAAAATCCTCAGAAGTGGACCAATAAGCAACATCACGATAAATGGAGAAAATATTGAAGCTGTCAAGGATTTCATTTTACTTGGATCCACAATCATCCCTCATGGAAGCAGCAGTCAAGAAATCAAATGACGTAGTGCATTGGGTAAATCTGCTGCAAATGATCTCTTTAAAGTTTTAAAATACCAAGATGTCACTTTGACAACTAAGGTATGCCTGTTCCAAGTCATGGTCTTTTCAATCACCTCATATGCATGTGAAAACTTTATATTTAAAAAGGAAGACTCTAGAAGACCTGGTCCATTTGAATTATGGTGTTGGTGAAGAATATTGAACACACCATGGAGTGCTGGAAGAATGAATAAATCTGTCTTGGAGGAAGTACCGAGAGAATGCTCCTTAGAAATGAGCATGGTGAGACTTTGTCTCACGTACTTTGGGCTTGTTATCAGGAGGGACCAGTCCCTGGAGAAAGACATTATGCTTGGTAAAGCAGAGGGTCATCGAAAGACAGGAAGGCCTTCAAAGAGATGGATTGACACTGTGGCTACAACAATGGGCTCAAACACAGCAAGAATTGTGAGGATGGCACAGAACTGGGTAGTATTTTTGTTGTTGTTGTTGTTGTTGTTGTTGTTCATAGGGTTGTTGTGAGTCAGAACCGACTCAATGACACCTAACGATGAAACAACAATCTTTATGGAAGTAGACTTGCCACATCTTTCTCTCATAGAGTGGCTTCTGGGTTCAAACTGTCAACCTTTCATTTAGTAGCTAAGTGCTTAGCCACTGTGCCACCAGGGTTCCTTGGCAGCAAACAAGCTTCCCATAAAAAAGTATTGGGATGTCTTGGGAGAGAGGGAGGGGTTACTTGCTCCCTGTGTAACTCTAGGGGATTCTCTACCATGATAATCGCTTCTATTTTTGCCTTCAAAATATACCCAAGAAGGAAGCTACTTGTATTGGCCTGCATGCATTTCAAATGATTGGTGATGCCAAATCCAATTACTCTCACCTACAGGACCACTGGTGGTGCAGTGGTTAAGCACTTATCTGCTAATGGAAAATTCAGGAATTCGAACACACCAGCTGCTTTGTGGGAGAAAGATGTGGCAGTCTGCTTCAGTAAAGATTTATAGCCTTGGAAGCCCTATGGGGCAGTTCTACTCTGTCCTGTAGGGTTGCTATGAGTCAGAATTGACTCCACAGCAGCGGTTTATTTATTTATTTTTTTACATAACCACGGATATCCTCAAAGCAAGGACAGAAAGGTAACAGAATGAATACTGCTTTGCATTAGGCAGCAGGTGGGGATAATAAAGGGAAGGAACCTTAAGGAGAGGACATAATAAGAGAGCTAACGTGTTAAAGTAAAGCAAGACAGAGTAGAAGGGAAGAATGAAAAGGATTTGTAAGCCTGCATCAATTACAAATATCTTTTACAAAAGGCCATGCCATAGCCTGCTGCGCTGATCAAAAACCACTAGTGGTCTCTGTCATGGATTGAGTTTTGTCCCCCCAAAATATCTGTCAACTTGGCTATGTCATGGTTGCTAGTATTGTATGATTGTCTACCGTTTTGTCTTCCGATGTGATTTCTCCATGTGTTATAAATCCTATTGCTATGATCTTGATGAGGCGGTTTTACGGCAGTTATGTTGATGAGATCTACAAGATTAGATAGCATTTTAAGCCAATCTCTTTTGAGATATAAAAGAGAGAAGAGAGCATAGAGACATGGGGACCTCATACCACCAAGAAAGCAGCACCAGGAGCAGAGTGCATTCTTTGGGCCTGGGACTCCTGCACAGAGAAGTTCCTAGTCCAGGAGAAGATTGATGAGTAAAGGACCTTCCTCCAGAGCCAACAGAGAGAGAAAGCCTTCCCCTGGAGCTGATGCCCTAAATTTGGACTATTAGCCCACCAGACTTGTTAGTCATCCACTTGCAGTATTTCTGTTATAGCAGCTCCAGATAACCAAGAGCGTCTCAAAATGGATTCCCACAAACATTACTACATTTGTGGTTCTCGACACGACAGCATTAGAGTTATGAGGGAACTTTCATAAATGCCAATACTCAGGTCACAGCCCAGGTCAATTAAATCAAAACCTCTGAGTGGGGAACCAAGATATAGCTAAAAAGATTCCCAGGTGGTTGTGAAGTGCAGCTGGAATTGAGACGCATTTAGTCAAGGAAGCACTCAGTAAAGGCAATGCAAAAGTCCTAGAATGCAAAATTTTTAAAGCATTTTAATTTGCGGTATCAAGGCTGAAGTAGATGGAGAGATCTTCTCTATTAATTAAGGCAATTTCTCACACATTTACCCCATTTTGCCCTGCTTTTATTTACCCGAAGTCTCACATGGCTCCCACAGATCAAACTGTATTCTTCAACAGTAATATTTTCAGATATTTCATTGACATGAAAGTCAGTAAACAGAAATGTTTGGGAAATGCCATACTTTCTGGAAGTTTTCAGAGTCTTCATTATGCTAATGTGTATTGTTAATATTAAGAAGTTTTTAAAAATATATATGTACAATGTTTCTGAAACTTATTTGATCGAAGGAATCTGTGAGGAGAGAGAACATCTACGTAGTTTTGTGTTCCATAAAATACTCTGTGCAGAGGCTTTGTATATGGTTTCCACAACCCGCCCCTGCATTTTCGTCTTGTAGCTTCTGTCACATTGGCTGACAATAGTTATGTTGTTTCTGAGTGTAATTCTGAGTATCAGTAAAAGATTGCCATTATAAAGATTCACATAACTATGTTTCTTTCACAGTACCTAGGTGGACATGGTCCTTGATCAGTGTATTATTGGTAGCCCTCTCAAGCCATGGGGTAAATAAATAGCTTTTCTTTTTTTTTTTTTTTAATGTCAAGTTCCAGAAAGAGAATTTGACCTCTGTAGCTCTTCAATGGGATCCAGTATTTCTAGTTAACTAAAGATTTTTGAACATCAACAATTTCCCATCAGTATACTATTATACCCTGGTTTCTGTTGAGAGCTTGCAATGCCCTGTGCCTATCCTTAATATGTCAACCTTGAACATAGGCAAAATTATATGTTAACTTTTGAACAATTTCCCACTCAGTGTTATCTCAGGTGGTGTAAGCTAGGAGTTAAGAGAGTATTGAGTTACATATAGGAAAAGTCGAATAGAGTTTAAATTGTATCAGACACCTATGGACAGAGAAAATTGTTTGCTCAACTATTTTTCTATCGACATCTGCCTTCTTGCTTTCCTTAGGGCCTTACAAAGTCATCCCCCATTTCTCTGTCTCTTCTATCACTTTTTCTTTACTCTTCTTGTTTGTGTGTGTGTGTGCGTGTGTTTTTCTTATGTCAATTTCTTTTGCATTTAAATCTTTAAGATCTGGTTCCATGGCATGATCTAATAAGTTATAGGCTTAATGGTCTAATAATTACGTATTATTTTGTCAGCCCTGCTCAGTAGGAGAGGTTTTTTCAAAAGAGAGCTGTAGGGGTTCAAATTAATTAAGCACAAATATCCCAGATAAAAAAAAGCCATTTATTTCCTCAAATCAACTCGATGTTAGCTGCTGTCTAGTTGGCCATTGATTTAGGGTGACCCCGCACACAATGGAATGAAACACTGCCTGGTAGCGGATCAGACTGCTGTGGTCTATAAGGTTTTCATTGGCTGATGTTGGAAGTAGATTGCCAGGCCTTCCTTCCTAGTCTATCTTAGTCTGGAAGATCTGCTGAAGCCTGTCCAGCATCACAGGAACACGCAAGCCTCCATGCACGGACAAGTGGCGGCTGTGCATGGGCTGTATTGTGATGGTATAAAACCGGGTCTCTCACATGGAAGGTGAGAATTCTACTGCTGAGTCACCACTGCCCCCTCACAAATCAGCTTCAGAACTTTAATACACTGTAATTATATTTTAATTAGTCATTAGAGTATGTTCATGCAGAACAAACCTGTAAAAATTATGACATTTATTTTGCATAGATTTTTCTCAAGGGGTAAGAAGAAATGCTTTCACTGAGGACAAAAATAATAATAATAATAATAAAAAAGTAGTGAAGTTTCTTTTTTAAATGTACTTAGACTTTTTCCTTTGACAATATTTAGAGTTTTCTTTGAGATAACAGATGCTATTCCAAAACTACCAAGCCTCTGGAGGCCAAAAAAAAAAAAAAGATGTTTTATTACCCATCAAGATTTTCTCATCCTTTCATCTTTGCAAGGTGAATAAATTGTTTTCTATTCAGCAACCTTTTCTCTGGAGACCCAAATCTTCTTTTGCCCTTTGTAACCATGTCTTTAAAATCCTATGATATTTTCCAGAAGAGTAGGCCTTTGAGTTTAGCCTCAGTAGACTCAAATGTTAGAACTCTAATGAGCATCAGGAGAGTTAAGGACTTTTCTTACCTCAGGGGTGCATTGTTGTTTGAAGGGAGAGTGTCTTAAAACAGTTTCTTTGATATTTATAACGTACTTCATATTTTTATTTATTTATTAATTTTTGTACTTTATCTTCTTAATAGGAAGTTTAGTCTAATCATCTTATGAGATCCTTTTCTTGTGTCAAGGGCATAATAACTTCTGTCAGCCATTATTTACAAAGAAGAAAATGCTGTTTAGAATGGTCACATGATGCCCCTTCATTTACACAGAGAGTCAAGAGAGAATCACAACCAGAATCCATGTTCTGAGTACCGGATTCCTGCAGTTAGATCCATTCACTCTTCTGACTAGCCTAAGGAGCAATAATGGGAAAGAACAAGAAGTAATAATAGAAGTAGTAGGCTTTTGAAAATGGGAATGAAACTGTCTTTGATAATGGATCAAAAGAAATGTTTCAAGATAAGAAGCAATGAAATAACGAAAGCTCATAATGAAATATCACTCGTGGTATGCTCATAATCTAGTTTCCTCAGACCTATATCAACTTCTTTCTTTCCTTTCTTTTTCTTTTATCCCCCTTTCTATCTTTTCCTTCTTCCTATCTTTTTCATGTTTATGATGTGTGGTACTGATAAATTGGTCAAGACAGAAAGTTTGAAATATCAAGAATTAATATTTTAAGCTATAAAGAGGAGGATCAGGTTATTTGTTAATTTAATGCTAATCCTGTCAACAAAGGGATCAAGAAAGTTTGTTTTATCCTTTCTTATAAGTAATATTCCATGTCAGCCCTAAGTCCCTTAAACAAACTATTATGAGAAGATACTTTAAGAAGAGATTGACTAGTGCCCCATAGATTTTCTCGGTACCAAACTCTATCTTCCTGTTCTGCTTTCTGGGGCTAAAATAAAAGAGTTTTCAAGTTTCAGAGCAAACGAGGCAGGTAGAAAATGCCTCCACTTCATTCTTGAGGATTGTACAACATTTTATGGTCTTTATTCATGATTATAGGTCATAAAGGGTTTTGTATCAAAGATGTAAAAAGTTATGGAAAGAATCCGAGGGAATTTTCCCCAACCCTGACATGCTATCCTCTCTCTCTCTCTTTGGTCCATTAATTTTATTAATCAGGGGGACTGTATTAGCCCAGGTTTTTACATTTTCCTATGATGTCCAAAAGTTCTTGGATTAATTTGATTATGTAAGGAAATGTAATTTGTTAAAGATAACTGTTTTGTTGTTATTTGTGGGTCTGTGATAAAACAGGCTTGGGCATTTCACTTGCAAAAATACATTAGCAAGTATAGATTTAATAAGGTAATAAACATACTATTTGACAAATGCAGTATCCAGGATAACCTCTTCACCTCTTTCAGCAGAAAGCACTAAGAGATTTTTCTTAATTTACTGACCACAGCTGGCTGATTCTATTTATCATGTACAGGGTGAAAACTCTGAGTTACACAGGGTAGGCATACATTTTGTATTTGGAGAGAAAGCTCTATGTCAGGATTCAAAGATTCATAGACTCACGTCTCATTTTGGGATGTTTAAAGGCCCCTATTTCAACGTGCTATTTCATGCTTAAATCACCTTAAATTCCAATAGCTACCATCTGCCAGGGTCTATAATAAGTGCTTTAGAAGACACACGCTTACATTTAATCTTCCTATTTTTTTATGAGCTATAGGTTGTTGACAAAGAAATTGAAGCTCAAGGAAGTTAAATAATTTACTCAAAGATATATAGCTAGTAAGTGGTAGATTCAAGATTTGAACCTTTACCTATATGGCTCCATAACGGTGTTCTTTACATTATGGTCTACATTGGCAGCACGTGCCTTGTGCCTGTAACACAACTTACATTTAAGAATCTGAGAAAACTATGTTTTTTGGCCAACCAAATTCAGATGCTGCATTAATTTGCCCTCTTAATATAGCTGAGGTTCCTAGATGAGATAAATGGTTTGTTCTTGACTACTAACGTAAAGTTGGTGGTTCAAACCTACTCGGCAGCACCGTGGAAGAAAGGCCTGGTGATCTGCTTCCATAAAGATTACAGCCAAGAAAATCCTCTGCGATGCCTGGGGCCACCATGTCACCATGAACAGGAATTATCTATTTTAGTATAGCTGGGAATGGTTTCTCTCTCAGTACCTTAACATTTCAAGAATGAGCCTCTATAGCTAGTATCTTTTATAGTTAGATATCGCTGATGTTGCTTGGACTTGTATTTGTAGATCCAAATCCACCTGTCTCCCACTAAAGAGGGGGAACTGTCTTTACAGAAGATGATAGTTTTTGAATGAAGAGAAATGTCAAACTGCCTTCAAATTATGGACAACTTGGGATATAGTATTTATCTCTCAGCAAGGAAAGAAAAATATATTTTAGAAACAACCCATACTTGGTCTGTGCCAGTTCTTAGTAGTTACAGGATCCTATTCTCCTAGTGCCTAGAGTACTGTGATCTGTCAATGAATTGTTCTGAATCTTGGTTTTTTTCACTTGTATGGTGGAATAAGAACCAATCCTACATATCTCAGAAAGTGTTTGAAAAGTTAAGTATTCATATACGGTGATTTATTATTAGGCTGAAAATCTTGACCCTTGCAACTTTAAAACATGTATTTGATATTTATTGAGTGAAGATTTGCTAAAGACTGGAAACTGTTTTAATTGTCTTATGTGCATTATCTCACCTGGCCCTTTTAATAGACCTAACAGGTAAGCACTGTTCTTATGTTTATTTTATAGAAAGAAATGAAACATTTTGCTTGTGCACATGCTAATATTAAATGGGAGACCCAAGATTCAGACCCTAGAAGGAAACTAGAGAGGTAACCAGGAAGCACATTGGGCAGTCATTTGCAGAGGCGTTAGTGGTCCTTTCGCTTTGCACATGCCTGAAGATCTCAAAGCAGAACTATTACCCAAAAGAAAAAATAGTTTTGGAAACAGATAACATGAATACAGCCATCCAAGTCTTTCTCCTAAAGAAATGCCTTTCCCAAGTGACTCTGGCACATTCCACCTTGTACTACAGCCAAGTTCCAACCAAAAATTCGATATGACTAATGACAGTGCAAGAGGAAAGAGCAGCTTTTTTTTTTTTTTTTTCAGATTTCAGATGGAGTTTTTGATTTGTCAGATAGAAAGTTATTTGATTTACAGCGTTAGTACATTCTGTATGGATACTTTTCTAAGACACAAGAAATGTAGGCTTTTTATAGTATACTCTAGTTTCTAGTTTTTAAAATATATTTACTGTGTTTTAAAATTTAGCACAACTTTTGGAAATTGAGAACACTAATGGTAATCAACTTGGCTTAATAATTACAAAAACCGTAAAAAACCTTCTGCCGTCGAGTTGATTTCAACTCATAGTGACCCTACAAGACAGAGTAGAACTGCCCCATAGGGTTTCCAAGGAGCAGCTGGTGGATTCGAACTGCCAACCTTTTGCTTAGCAGCTGAGCTCTTAACTACTGTACCACCAGGGCCCCTGATAATTATGAAGGCTCATAAAATCATAAAGATAAAAGCATGAGCTCTTAGAGTCAGACTATCTAGGACTGGAATCTGATTTAACTTGTTGGATATTTTTAAAAATAATCCTGTACCTCAATTGCCTTATCTGGAAAAAGGAGGGTAATAACCTTCAGGGTTGTTTGGGAGATTAAGTGAATTAAACACAAACAAAGCACTGAAAACAGTTCAGGCACATAGGAAGTAATTAAACCAAGTTAGCTCTTTTAAGTCTCACTTCAACTTCCTTGGGTTGGACAAGTTATTGTTGTTGTTAGTGCCTTCCAGTGGGCTCCAACTCATGCTGACCTCATGTATAACAGAAACGTTACCCAGTCGCGTACCATCTTCACGATCACTGGTTATGTTTGAGTCCATTGTTGGAGCCATTGTGTTAATCCATCTCATCGAGGGTTTCCCTCTCCTTTGCTGGCCCTCTACCTTACCAAACATGATGTTCTTCTCTAGTGAACAGTCCTTCCTGATGATGCATTCAAATTAAGTGAGTTGAAGCCTAGGATAATATTCTGTGATCCATAGGGTTTTCATTGGCTAATTTTCAAAGGTAGAACACCAGGCCTTTCTTCCTACTCTTAGTCTGAAAGCTCTGCTGAAATCTGTCCACCATGGTGACCTTGTTGGTGTTTGAAATATACTGGTGGCATAGTTTCCAGCAACATACAAGTACACAGTGCAACAAACTGACGGATGGGTGGTGAATATAAACACTATGGCTTTTTTTAATTCCTTTTTTTAAAGCTTAATTTATGGTGACTATTTTTAGGTTTTTCCCATTAACTACTATCCGTTACATTTAGTTCTAAGTGTGTGCTCTCCAAGCCACACTTCATACTTAATAACAGATTCATTCATGAGACGGTTCCTTTTGTTGTGCAAAGGATTTTCAAGGGACAGATTTTTTTCTGCAAATAGTATATTCAAAATCAAGTTTCTAGTGGGGTTAACTTTAATAGATATTTTTGTAAAACAAACCCTCTGTTCCCATTCCTTTCAATAGTAGTATTTGGATGTGGGAGGCTTAGAAGGCAAACTCTCGTGTCAGATGACTGAGTTTTATCCTTGCTCAGTCACTATTTCCATGGCCTTGGGCAAATTATTTATCCATGTTTACCAAATCTTAGTTCCTCATCTGTATAATCTGACCTACTTTTTATGTACAACAAAAATGAATTTTCATCCTCTTGAAACCAAACAACTCTTTAGCTTAATTGGTAAAGTGACTGCCTTGAGCATTTTGCTCTTTTAAAGAACTATCTGTATGGTATATGGAATTAAATTAACAAGAAAAACCCAAACGTTTAGAAAGAAAGCATAGGGAGTAGTAATAGTGAGTTTGTCTACTGGGAGGAACAATTCGGAAAAGGAGGGTGAGAATTATTGCACACCTTGAAGAATGTAATCAGTGTCACTGATTTGTGCATGCGGAAATTGTTGAATTGTTGTATGTTTTGCTGTGTATATTTTCAACAATCTTAAAAAATACAAAAAATGAGCCTTCAGTTAGTTAATTGTGATGATAATTTTTATTGTTTATATATTTTCATATTAACCTTTAATTGGTTTGTGTTTTAACTGTTAGAAGGAGCTAAGGATGATAAGGAAGTCGCAGTGGTAAGATTAAATATCTTCTCTACAATTCACAATATAGTAAGAACCATGAAGTTCGAAAAATATCGTAAAATGTAAATATATGGAATTTTTCATATGCATTTCAAAAAAAAAAAAAACAGCCACATGTGCTCAGACAGGTACTGAAATGTTTTAGATTCAATGCTATACAAACAAGAGTTTCTAGGGGAAGCTGATGATTGGGGGATGGAAAGGATAGAGTTCACCTGCTGCAGAGGCTTGAGGGTGGGAGACTGTAGGAGAGTGTTGGTTGAGAGCTGCCTCAGCCGGGAACCCCTGGTTACTAAGAGTTTCCCAAAGTTGCTGAGCAACCAAAAGGCCCTTGTCTTAAAATGGTGCAACTGATTCTGAGCAGTGTGCTTTATCTTGTCCGACTATAACAAAAGAGAGTTGGAATAACCTTGGTAGAGTGTGGCCCAGGTGGAACCACTCCCTGTTTATAGCTACAAGATAGTGTCTGCCACTGGGATAGTTTCTAACACAGAATACTCAGAAATTGTTGTATTATTCGGAATGGGTTTATTCTTGCCCCAACTCTGCTGCTTACTGGCTATATAAATTTAGAGACATTTTTAGTTTCAGTTTTCTTATGGCAAAAGTAGGGCTGACAGTAGTTTCTAGCTTGTAATCTTCCTTAACATAATAAAAAAAATACATGTGGATTATCTTTGTGAACTCTAAGTTGCTACCCCATATTAGAATGCAAGAGAGCTACTTCCATACTGTTATTGCTCAAGTAATTCCAGATGCTAAGATTTTAGTGTTAATTTTCTCAATAGCAATTATCTAATAAATGTAATATAACTTGCAACAGTAAGCATATTCTCCATGTAATTCAACACTATAATTTGTTAAAAAAAAAAAAAAAAAGTGTCCCTCGAACATGTTTATTTTTACTGAACTGGGTCTCATGAACATATTTCTCATGTGTTCTAAGGGTTGCTACGTCTTACTCAGTCTTGAGTTGTCAATTTTAACCCTTTTGTATACACCGCTGTGTAGGCTATGTCTGCAGGTCGCAAGGGAAATGGTGTGACTTACTGATGCGTTTATGTTAGTGTTGGCAAATTATTGTAACAAACAATCCACAAATTTTAGTGGCTTCCCACAATATTTTTCTCTCCAATAAGAGTCCGATGTGGATGTTCCTGGTCAGACAGTTTTTTGGTGGCTCTCCTCCAAGTGGTGATCCAGGGACCCAGCTCCTTTTGTAATATGGTTCTGCCATCCCCTAAGGCCTTGGGATCCTCTCCAATTGGAAGGTGGACAGAGAAGTAGAGAGTACATGGAAGATTGTTGGTAAAAGGGTTTTATTTACTACTGGAGGTGGCCTGTATCACTTTCACCCATATTCCATTTGTCGAAAGAAACTTGGTCACATTGGCCTACCTACCAGAAATGAGGCTTGTGAATGTGGTCTCGCTGCATGTCTAAGAGAAAAAGGAAAAAAGGATTATGTGAATACATATTTGTCTCTGCCACAAATATAGGGGTATTTCAAAATTCTGTAGGTGCATTTTAATGAATATTATGTTTGCATATCTAAGCAATGTTAATTTAAAAAGTGTGGCAATAAAGTGAAAGACACACATTCTTTGAATCTTCATCTTGTATGTATGTGTGACATACAAACGTGGTCTAAGAGTGTTTTAGTACTGTCTTAGTCACCTTTTTTTTTTTTTTTCAGTTACCTAGTGCTGCTATAACAGAAATACCACAAATGGATGGCTTTAACAAAGAGAAATTTATTTTCTCACAGTAAAGTAGGCTAGAAGTCCAAATTCAGGGTGTCAGCTCCAGGGGAAGTCTCTCTCTCTCTCTCTGTCGGCTCTGGAGGAAGGTCCTTCCCATCGATCTTCCCCTAAAATAGGAGCTTCCCCGCACAAGAACCTTGGGTCTAAAGGATGCACTCTGCTCCTGGCATTGCTTTTTGGAGGATATGAGGCCCTCAACTCTCCACTTGCCGACCTTTCCTCTTTTATAAGATAAAAGATGGTTCAGGCCACACCCCAGGGAAACTCCCTTTACATTGGATCAGGGATGTGACCTGAGCAAGGGTGTTATATTTCACCCTAATCCTCTTTAACCACAGGCAGAGATTATGATTTATAACACATAGGAAAACCACAAAATGGAGGGAGAACAACCACACAATACTGGGAATTATGGCCTAATGAAGTTGACACATATTTTGGGGGGACACAATTCAATTAATGACCCTCCACTCTTTGGCCCCCCAAAATTCATGTCCTTGCCACATATAAAACACATTCACCCCTTCATATTATAGCAGAAGTCTTAAATCAGCTCCAAGTCCAAAACCCAAAAATTCCTCTTCATCTGTGAAATCTAGAATACAAGTTATCTGCTTCCAAAGTAGAATGGTAGAACAAGCAAGCACACGCTGGGCATTTCCATTCCAAATGGGAAAAATTGGAGGGAAAGAAGGCATAATAGGCACCAAGAAAGTCAGCAGAACACATTGCATTAGCCATCAAGGCTTAAAAATAACCCTCTGTTCTCTAAGACCATTTACATAATAGCCCTGCCCTCCAGACTCTAGGTATTGGCCACACTTTCCAGGTTCTGAGTGGAGACTCCTTGGCCCTGTGCTTCAGCTCCACCTTCCAGGGATGGAAACTCTGCTCCCTCAGCTTTAGGCACACTGTTCTCCTAGTCCATCTGAGTGCGACTCCACCCTTAAACACACCAGAGGCCAAGGATCCACCCTTTGGAACCCCAGAGGTCATGGCCATACTTTTTGAGACTGAGGCAGCTCAGTTTCCTGTGTTTCTTGGCCTCTTGGCCCTTGGGCCTCACGCCCACATCTGCCCTGCTGGGGCAAGTGTTCCAAAGCCCTGAAGCTCCACTGAGAAGTGCCTGAAGGCACTCCCACTCTGCCAGGAAGCCCCTTGCACACAGGCACTTAGCTTTCTCACGCTGTGGGTTGGCTCCATCACTGTCTGTCCCTGGTCTTCTGGTTCTGCTGCTGCTGCTGGCCCTCTGCTACAGCTTTTCACTATTTGTGCCTTTTCAGGTGTTGACAGTTCTCCTCGCTTCCTTCTAAGTTCTCTAGCCATTCACAGTTTCAAAACCGCTTCCATATTTTAAGTATCTGTTAGAGCAGCAGCCAATCGTGGTACCAAATTCCGCCTTAGTCATCTAGTGCTGCTATAACAGAAGTACTACAAGTGGATGGCTTTAACATAGAGAAATTTATTTTCTCACAGTAAAGAAGGCTGGAAGCCCAAATTCAGGGTTTCAGCTCTCTCTCTGTCAGCTCTGGAGGAAGGTCCTTCTCATCGATCTTTCCATGGACTAGGAGCTTTTCCGCACAAGAACCTTAGGTCCAAAGGATGCGCTGTGCTCCTGACACTGCTTTCTTGGTGATATGGAGTCCCCGACTTTCTGCTTGCTTACCTTTCCTTTTATCTCTTATAAGATAAAAGGTGGTGCAGGCCACATCTCCGAGAAACTCCATTTACATTGGACCAGGGATGTGACCTGAGCAAGGGTGTTACATTTCAACCTAATCTTCTCTTTAATCACAGGCAGAGATTATGATTTATCATACATAGGGAAATCACAAAATGGAGGATAACCGCACGATACTGGGAATCATGGCCTAATCACGTTGACAGATATTTTGGGGAGACACATTTCAATCCATGACAAGTACATGGAAAATACTTTCAGAAAAACTTTCCTTAGCAACATTTTCTTTTATTTTCCTATTCATAAGACATACATTAATTTGTTGTCCATCATTTTTCAATTGAGAAAGCTTAATTGGATATGAAAATATGCAATTCTCCTTCACATAATTTAATCAAAACTAAATCACTTTTCCAAATTTCTTAAGACATTCCTAACACAAAAATTAATCTTGAAAATTGTCACCCCTTATAAAAATGATCTGTGATAAAGGTACTTCTTTAATGTTAAGTATAACTACTGCAATTCACCATTTGATAAACTTTGTACCATGTTTTTGAAGCCAAAATAGCCTGATGCATGGGATAACATGAGTACCTTAAAGTCACTCTAGACCTCTGGGAATATTCATATTAAGATGTGCTTTGAATGAAAATAATGAGATCGTGAATTATAACTATATGTGTAAAAATTTGTTTACAAAAATTCACATCATGTTCTGTATTCTTTGCATACCTAGAGATGCATCAATCTTTAAAAAGTTTACTGCTAGGGCATCTAAGACTGGTAACAAATAAAGGCAGTAAATAAATAATATAAATATGCTAAGCCCTGAAAGAGATTCAGGTAATTTAGTCAAAACTGAAAGCAAAACATCAAATAAACTCTTTGCTGTTAAATATTTGGTTTATTTCCTATAGACGAAATCTTCAGACAGTCATAAGATGATGACAAAATATAACTAAGCAAATATTCTCCAACCTTACTATACCTTTTAAGCACAAGTACACTAGGCTTTTCTGCATGGTATTTTAATATACTGGACAGAGTTCATTGACAAATGGCTCACACAAGTGGACTTCATAAACATTGTCTCATTTGCAAGTGATCGCTTCTAACACAATATTATATGAAGGACCTAGAGATTTGTTGGTTCTCAGTAAAAATTACAATTAATAATTTCTTATTTATAATTATTAATAATGAGCCCAGTGGCAAGCGAATAAGTGCTCGGCTGCTAACTAAAGGTCAGCAGTTCAAACCCACTCAGTATCTCTATAGGAGAAAGGCCTGGCAATCTGCTCCCATAAAGATTAAAGCCTAGGAAACACTACTGGGCAGTTCTGCTCTGTCCTATAGAGTCACAATTAGTTGGAATTGACTCGGCAGCACACAACAACAACAATTAATAATTGCATATATACAACAAAATTGAAATCACTCTAAGATAATACCTTCTTTTGAAGAGTTCTTCAAAGGAATTGAAAAGCAAGCTGCAATTGAAATGATATTCAATAGTTGGAGTTATCACTGAACTATCAAAAGGAAAACACATTTATCTACTTCGCCATCCAGTCAGTACACACACTGATCCAAAACTCCATTATACAGATTTTTTTCATCCACAGCAAAGCTGTTGCTGTTGTTTGGTGCCATCAAGCTGGTTCCCACTCATAGCAATCCTATGAACAACAGAATGAAACACTGCCCCGTCCTTTCACCGTTGTTATGCTTGAGCCCATTGTTGCAGTCACTGTGTCAACCCAGCTGGTTGAGGGTTTTCCTCTTTTTCACTGATCTTTTACTTTACCAAGCGTGATGTCCTTCTCCAGGGACTGATCCCTCCTGATAACATGTCCAAAATATGTGAGACAAAATCTCAAAATCCTTGCTTCTAAGGAGAATTCAGGTTGTACTTCTTCCAAGACAGATTTGTTCATTCTTCTGGCAGTCCATGGTATATTCAATATTCTTCACCAACGCCACAATTTGAAGGCATCAATTCTCCTTGGGTCTTCCTTGTTCACTGTCCAGCTTTCACATGTATATGAGGTGATTGAAAACACCATGGCTTGGATCAGGCACACCTTAGTCTTCAAGGTGACATCTTTGCTTTTTAACACTTTAAAGAAGTCTTTTGCAGCAGATTTGCTCAATGCAATGCATCTTTTGATTTTTTGACTGCTGCTTCCATGGGTGTTGATTGTGGATCCAAGTAAAACGAAATCCTTGAAAACTTCAGTCTTTTCTCCATTTATCACAATGTTGCTTATTTGTTCAGTTGTGAGGATTTTTGTTTTCTTTATGTTGAGGTGTAATCCACACTGAAGGCTGTGGTCTTTGATCTTCATCAATAAGTGCTTCAACTCCTCTTCACTTTCAGCAAGCAAGGTTGTATCGTCTTCACATCACAGGTTGTTAATGAGTCTTCCTCCAATCCCAATGCCCGTTCTTCATATCGTCCAGCTTCTTGGATTATTTACTCAACGTACAGGTTGAATAGGTATGGTGAAAGGATACAACCCTGACACACACCTTTCCAGACTTTAAACCACTCAGTATCCCCTTGTCCTGTTGAAACAACTGCCTCTTGATCTATAGACAGGCTCTTCATAAGCACAATTAAGACTTCTGGAATTCCCATTCTTTGAAATGTTATCCATAATTTGTTACGATCCACACAGTCAAATGCATTTGCATAGTCAATAAAACACAAGTAAACATCTTTCTTGGTATTCCCTGCTTTCAGCCAGGATCCATCTAACATCGGCAATGATATCCCTGGTTCCACATCCTTTTCTGAATCTGGCTTGAATTTCTGGCAGCTCCCTGTCTGTATACTGTTGCAGCCATTTTTGAATGATCTTCATCAAAATTTTACTTCCATGTGATATCAGTGATAACTGTTCGACAATTTCCTCATTTAGTTGAATCACTTTTTTTGGGAATAGGCATAAACGTGGATCTCTTCTAGTCGGCTGGCCAGGTAGCTGTTCTCCAAATTTCTCGGCATAGACAAATGAGCACTTCCAACGCCTAATCCATTTGTTGAAAAATCTAAACTAGTATTCTGTCAATTCCTGGAACCTTGTTTTTCACCAGTGCATTCAGCGCAGCTTGGACTTATGCCTTCAGTACCATCGCTTCCAGATCATATGCTACCTAATCAAATGGCTGAAAGTCAACCAATTCTTTTTCGTGTGGTGACTCTGTATATTCCTTCCATACTTTTGATGCTTTCTGTGTAGTTTAATATTTTCCCGGTATAATCCATCAATACTGGAACTTAAGGCTTGAATTTTTTCCTCAGTTCTTTCAGCCTGAGAAATACTGAGCATGTTCTTCCTTTTTGGTTTTTTTTTTTTTTTTTAACTCCAGGTCTTTGCACATATTATCATAATACTTTGTATTCTTGAGCTGCCCTTTGAAATATTCATTTCTTCCTCTTGCTTTAGCTACTTGATGTTCAAGAACAACTTTCAGAGTCTCTCCTGACATCCATTTTGGTCTTTTCTTTCATTCTTGTCTCTTTAATGACCTCTTGCTTTCTTCATGTATGATGTTCATGATATCATTCCATAATGCATCTGGTCTTTGGTCATTAGTGTTCAATTCGTCAAATCTGTTCTTGAGGTGGTCTCTAAATTCAGGTGGGATATACTCAAGGTCGTACTTTGGCTCTTGAGGACTTGTTCTAATTTTCTTCAGTTTCAGCTAAACTTTCCTATGAGCAATTGATGGACTGTTCTGCAGTCAGCCCCTGGCCTTGTTCTGACTGATGATTTTGAGCTTTCCAGTTGTCTCTTTCCACAGATGTAGTCAATTTGACTCCTGTATATTCCATCTGGCGAGGTCCATGTGTATTGTCACCATTTATGTTGGTGAAGAAAGGTATTTGCAATGAAGAAGTTGTTGGTCTTGCAAAACTCTATCATGCAATCTCCAGTATTTTTTCTATCACCAAGGCCATGTTTTCCAACTACCAGCCCTTCTTCGTTTCCAACTTTTGCATTCCAATCACCAGTAATTATCGATACATACTGATTGCATTTTTGATCAATTTCAGACTGCAGGAGTTGGTAAAAATCCTCTATTTGTTCATCTTTGACCTTAGTGGCTGGTGTGTAAATTTGAGTAACAGTCATGTTAACAGGTCTTCCTTGTAGGTGTATGGATGTTATCCTATCACTGACAGAGTTGTACTTCAGGATAGATCTTGAAATGTTCTTTTTGATGATGAATGCAATGCCATTCCTCTTCAAGTTATCATTCCCAGAATAGTAGACCATAATATTGTTTAACTCATAATGGCCTATACCAGCCCATTGCAGCTCACTAATGCCTAGGATATCAATGTTTTTGTGTTTCATTTCATTTTTGAAGATTTCCAATTCCCCTAGATTCATTCTTCGTACATTCCAGGTTCCGATTATTAATGGATGTTTGCAGTTGTTTCTTCTCGTTTTGATTCATGCCACATCAGCAATGAAGGTCCCGAAAGCTTGACTCCATCTACGCCACTAAGGTCAACTTTACTTTGAGGAGGCAATGCTTCCCCAGTTGTCTTTTGAACGCCTTCCAACCTGAGGGGCTCATCTCCCAGCACTATATCAGACAATGTTCCGCTGCTATTCATAAGGTTTTCACTGGCTAATTTTTTTTCAGAAGTAGACTGCTGGGTCCTTCTTCCTAGTCTGTCTTAGTCTAGAAGCTCAGCTGGAAACCTGTCCACCATGGGTGGCCCTGCTGGTATTTGAATACTGGTGGCATAGCTTCCAGCATCACAGCAACAAGGAAGCCCCCACAGTTCAACAAACTGACAGATGTGTACAGCAAAACTACTTTATATTAAATGATGTACTTCCATTATTGTCATATGAATGACATAGTTTATCTGCTGCGAATTAGGTTTCTGGAATATATAGGTGTTATACAGCTATGGAGGAACTAATGTGATAACTCAGTGATTTTAAAAAAAAAAAACTTGAAATGATGAGATTTCTACGGAAATTTATTCACCAACCTCAAACTTTGTGTTAAAAAAAAAAAAAGTAGGTCATATATTTATTTTTTAAATGGAAAGTAGTTAACCTTAATTTTATTGTTTTATATACACAGTTCACTGACAATGGCTACATACTTCACGTTGTGTCACCGTTCTCCCTATCTCTGCCCGAATTGTTTTACCACCATTAACGCAGGCTCTTTGCCCCTTAAAACTCTCATCTGTGTTTGAGTTTCTGTTGTCCATTTAATCTCATACAGATAATTCTTCAAAAGAGTGCAATGCTCGAGGAGAACATTCCTTATTAAATGAGCCAAATTGTTTAAAATTAATTTTATTTTAAAAATGCTGCTATATTCTGGATTATGACTGGTAATAAAGTATGCTAAAATCAAGTTTGGAATTCAGTGCTTACCAATTTCCTTTTGAAATCTAAACTTTATACCAGTGCCTCCAGCAGAGGGCACCACACATAATCTCGCACCCTGAAGAGTCTTTCTTCTGCCAACCTTTGGTTTTCTTAAATCGTGCAGGGGCTCCCTCTGCTGTCCTTTTAGACCAGAGAACAGAAAGATGTCAATGTACTGACCCCAAACCTCACACATTTTGTGCAATTATATTCTAAGGATTATTGCATAATCTTTGTAGTTCCAGATCTATCCAACTTCACTACCCACAGGACTACAAGAAAAGATAGCAAACAAGTTGAGTAAGGCTTAGTTAAACACTTCTGTAAATAAATGCTGACAAATGTTATTTCTCTAAGTCTAAGGAGGGAAAGAAAAGGTACCTCCACGGTATACAATAAGAGGAGAGAATGACACGTAGACACTAAAGCTTCGAATAACTGTGATTTATTAAATCATCCAAATACCTGGGTGAATATCTGCGTTCATTGGTGTGTGTGTATGTGTGTGTATGCCAGCTTTTGGGTTGGGGGGGTGAAGAAGCCACTTGATCCCTGCAGCTACTTTTAATTCAAATTATTTTCCTTGTAGTTTTTTAATTTGCTTTTTTGTTTTATGAAACCAGTGAGTAGTTTTGGTAAGACTCCTAGAGTTTGTCCGTTTGTCTTAAAACAATGAAATTAAATGAGATTGTGTGTCTTTCCACATGTAAAAAAGGACTCATATTGAGACATTTATCTTGATAATTGATTTTTTTTCTAAAATCACTTTCGTATTAAAAAGCAGGTAAGTAGAGGAAGAGTCCGTCCTTAGCTTGCTAAGCATCTTGGTACATTCTGAATACTATCCAAATTCTTTAGCTAAACAGTTAGCAAGTTAATGAATTCACGTCAACTTTAATTTCAAATAAATTTTCTAATTGTTTACTTTCCTACCGGGATTTGCCTTCATTCCATGCATTAGTAAATAAAATTGTGCTGGATTATCACAAGCTCAAACCCAACACAAGCTACACTTCCAAACAAATTCATGGAAACGCTTGGAATGTTCAAATCAATCAGCTCCTTTTTAATAATAAATTTTAATATATGGAATATTGAAGCTTTAACACCACAATAATGATAGAGCCCTTTTCTACTAGTTAGCCAAGTGAGTTCTGAAATTTTTAATAATAAAGAATAATTAACTATATCATATTAGTTAAATCAATATTTTTTAAAGTAGTTGCTGACAGAAGAGAGAAATGTTTCTATGCAGTATAGTAAGAAATAGATTTCTGTAAGATCTGTCGGCCTATTCTAAACCCTACCAACAGTGGGGTTTCTGTAGTGAAAAACCAATGTTTTAAGTACTTTCTATAAGATTTCCCTTCTAGGGTTTGAGATAACATGGTTCTTGAATCAAAATGTTCTCTGGGCACGTGAAGTTACCATCTTGATTGTAGGCATTCTTTGGCATTCTTTGCACCACTAACACTTATATTTGTGGAGTGGTTTTTGGACCAAAATTTGGGAAAAATTACAAAACCATTCAGTGACTTGCTTACCATTAAAACGTTTTGGTTTCCTTTTTAGAGTCAAATAAATGTATCACTCCATAGTCAGAGAACATTTCCAAGCAAACACAATGAGAACATAACATAAAAAGAAAGAGAGCTTAAAATTTGGGGGGTTAAGTTTTTAATTAAGTTGATCCATTTGTTTCATGATTGTTCTAGGTTTTGGGGCTGGTTGGAGTGCCGAAGATAATGTGCTAACCTTTAATGACTAATGCAATCATGTGCTTACCAGAAACAAATCTTCCTTGATATTTTAGAATAAATCTTTGCTTTTAGGTATATTTCAAAGGATAGATTTTATTTTTCCTCCTTGGAGTAATTTTACCTTAGAATTTATGTTCTTGAATTTTTTTTTCTTTTTCCACACACAGTTTGGTTTCAAAGGAATATGGAAAATTTAGAGCACATGTCACCTTTAAAAATCCTCCTAGTTGTGACTTAATTCCTACCTTCTGCACATACCAGTAGGATGATGCCATATTGAGGAAGCACCAAGTCCATGCCAAACTCAATATTTTACTCAGCATTACTACTAAGATCACATTTTATTCAGAAACAAGAAACACTCTCTCTTTATTTAGAGTTTATAAATAGACCCAAAATAAACCTTACCAATTAAACATTACCATAAAAATATAATTCCAATTATCTGCAAATGATTTTTAGATGATTTTGTATTAAAAGTTTTGACCAGATACAGACTGACTTATCATGAAAGCATTCCTTTGGCATGTTTATGTGTGTATGAATTGTTTTCTTTCGATCTGCTACAAAAATGAAAAAAAGAAAATGACTCAGATTCATACAGGAGTCCTCTTGCTGCAACTAATCCGTCCAGATTAGTTGAGTCGTTCGGGCTGTACTTCCTGCCTGAACCTGTCTATATGAACGCAAGGCAGAGTGAAAACAAAATAAAAATTCGGCAAAGATCCTTTTCATTATTTTTTAAGAAGGTCAAAATTTGTTGTCAAATGATTTCAAACTTCAAAGTGCCTCCCTGCCTCTCTCTCATTGTCTGTGTGTAAAATCCTATTCATTCATTGTCTTCACAGAAAGAGGGCACAGGCCTTTTTCAGCAAGCTTTTCAAGGAACCCTGCCTATTCCAGCAATGGGAAGACAAACAGGTTCGTAAAATTACAGCAAATCAATCCCTGTCTCCTTAGAAGAAGAGTCACCTACAATAATATCATGAAATCACAAGGGATTTTTTCTTTTTTTTTTTTGAGAAAGCCTTATGAGATAATCCATTTACGTGTGTTTGTGTGTATGTGTTTTCCTTTCTCTATTTTTAAAGATAAGGGGAATAAGAATGATAGATAATTCATATGGATCAAAGTGGGTTGATTTCGTTATCTATTATAAGGTTTTATTTGAATCTTTGACAAAAAGATTATAGGGCAAGTCTTGTTAGATCTCTGTTTTGCAACTCTAAGCCCTGTGTTATTTATAATATTTTAACAAGGATTAGTAGAAGTGAGGTAAAATGATAAACTTCTATATTTAAATAGTTTTTCTGATAAATTTTAGTTAAAATATCACAGACTGTATTTACACAGACTGAATGCATGGATAAAGCATCAGCCGGCCAGTGACTCATAAGTCCAGGATTCTTTTGAGGACATTTGTCCATGGAAGACATTTCCCAATAGACAGTGGACCCATTTGGTCCAAATGCTAATATTTCTAGTTTTCACCTAGACCACTATGAATTCACTATCGGTATGACAAGAATTTTTAGAAAATTGGACTAAAAAGTGTTCAAGGATTAGGCCACTTCACCATTTTATGATTCTGAATCCCCCAAAAGATATCATCAGCCAATATGTTCTTCAGGGGAATATCTACTTTTGAAGCCTATCATTTCAGAGAGATGAGCTGTAGAACGTACACCATTAGTAAAAACAAGTTTCAGTTCTAAAATAAACACACATATTTTTCACAAAAGAAATTCATCCTATACACATTTTCTCCAAGGTGACCTCTGTAGTAGGGCAACTATTTATTGGGAGTTGTTGACTTTTTCCCTTTAGTTTTCCACTCTAGCTGTATTTTGGTGGTACTCAAATCTGCTAATTTCTAGGGGAGATCTCTTAGTTTCCCTAATTTTGGAAGCTGAACATGTCGTGTAGGAATTCTTTGACTTTCTTTGGGTAGTTTGACCTGGGTGGTTTTGTTTCCCATGGAAGAATGTAATCTCCCTATGGGCAGGGACCAGGTATATTATTTTTATTCATTCCACATCCTGTGACTATGCTCTCAAGGCTTGGTAAAAGCTTTCACACTTACTTCACTGGTAGACTCTGATCTATGAGAATTTACATAGCTCTGTAGTTTGTGAGCACAGCCAGGGTCACATGGGACTCTCCATATTATGCACTGGAGATAAATATACAGTGAACCCTGTGAGAGCAGGAACTCAACAGGACTGCCTTTTTTTCCAGGTCTCACAAGTTTTCCTCCTTTGACAGGGTGCAGTCTTACCACTTTTTTTATTGCTCCTTTTAGTAGAAAATATTTGAGTTTTCCTTTACTGACAGGTTTCCACCTTACACAGTTTCTGGCTTTTGTCGGTTTTACTGTATCAGTGATCAAGTGCCATACCTGGCCTAATACACAGCAAGTGTTCGATAAATATTTGTGGAAATATTTTTCCAGAAAGACCAAAAATGGGTTTCAAATAAATGTTCAGACCCGGAAAATATTTATTTTCTTGACAAAAAAGAAGAAATACAAAATCCCTGACTTACACACAACTTCCCCAAACCTAAACCCACTGCCATGAAGTGGGCTCTGACTCCTAGTGACCATATAGGACAAAGTGGAATCACCCCATAGGGGTTCCTAGGCAGACCTTCAGGTCTCTTTTCCCATGGAATGGCTGGTGGGTTCAAACCATCAACCTTTGGCTGAGACCCTGTATGTTTAACTACTGTGCCACCAGGGCTCCTTAGGTACAACTTAAATTCAATAAAAGAATTCTCATAGTAAGTCTATCAGCCCAACTTTGTTCCTGTGAAAGATCTGCTGTGTAGAACAAAGGGCTTTTTATCTTCTTCAGTATCAACCTCAAAATTTAAAGATGGAGAAAAGACATCCTACTTTCTGTGACTAATATTTTGTTACTCTGTTATCTGTGAATTCATATGAATCTTAAAATATTCATTTTCAGGGAAGATACTTTCCAAACTCATTAGTCTTTTCAAATTGTATTTTCAAATTCGTTAGTCTTTTTAAGCCCTAGTAGATAATTAAGATATTCCTATGAAAAAAAAAAAAATTTTTTTTTTTATGTTTATATATGTACTCACACACATATACCCACAGAACACAGTATAGATAGTGTCACTGAGTGTTTATACATTCATATATTAGTGTGCCTCTTTGCATGTCCAGGTTGACTGAACACATTTTTGCATGTATGCACATGAACTCACAGGTGCCCTCTATTGCAGACACACCCACACAGTTTCCCAATTGTTATCTTCAACCTTGCACAGCACTATTTCCCAACTTCCATGACCTCAAGCATAAACATACCTTTCCTCTCCTGTTTACTGATTTATTCTTTAGCGGATAAACACAATCTGGTGACCACCACTGCCCTCTTTTCCTGTCTGCCTTGGCCAACTGAGGGAACCATGGCTGCCTGAGATTCCTATCCAGGGGAAAAAATAATTTATCAGTGGTAAAGTTTTTTTTTTAAAGTTTAGGACTTGCACAAGGGCAACTGACACTTCTGCACAGCCCACTGACTAACTGGAGTCGGCAGATGTTACTCTGCACGTTTTCAGCTTCATGACCTCTCCCACCATGTAAAGATTATAATGCTTCATTTCTCAGTAAACTTAAATGAAAACCTACTATTTGAGAATGAATATCATTTCTCCGGGATAAACAAATCAATACCAGTTCTCTAATTTCAATACTGACAGTAAGTGTGTATTTCTCATGCTTTGTTCTCAAAGGCATTCCTTTATATGAACGAATAAATTTAGATGCTCGAGAAAATTCGGCGAGGGCAGCCTGAATCTGTTAGAACATTGGGAAGTCAAGGTTTTCACACAGCGCTCATGTGCACATTTTGCTTGCTTTATATTAACAATTGAGAAATATAGTTGGGAATATGTATACCATTGGCAACCACGAATGTCTATATTACAGCTTATGTGGTTGGGCTGAAAGCTATTGCACTTTACAAGAATGTCCAGCACCAAGTTGCTTTTTCCAATACCATGACATTATGAATTATCATATATTTACAGTAAAAAATAAAACTGGAGAAATTGAACCCTTGCTGTCTAAGAAAGGTATGACGTACAACTTTCACATTATTGGCTAGAAAGAATACATTAACTACTGGCTTTACCCATGTTTAAAATCTTTCTCATTTGCAAGATGTCCTTCTTGTTAGCTTAATTGCACGGTATACCATTTCACACTTATCTCTTAAATCTCCATTTTCCGAGTAAAATTCTAGTACAAGAACCCCCAGTACTCCCCAATATTTCTGGATTTTATGTTAAACTATTTTTATGTTGTAATTATTGGAAATATTGCAATAGCAATTTCTTCATCACCAGAGTCTCCAAATGAGCCAGATACTTCCTTGTTATACATAGTACCGTGAAGAATGGCAAATCAAGGAAGGGCCACAGGGATTTCTTTTACACTGCAGATCCATTTGTTGTCTGTATTATTAATTCCTAGGATTGCACATAGTAAAACATCACATGTGGATTCCAAATGTGCAGCAAATTTACACCAACTTACCATATTTTTCTTCCAGGCTGTGCTCACCACGTCCTTCCCCTCCTGCCTGACAACGTGTTGCCATGCTATAAAAGCCCTAATGCCCATTTTCAACGATTAGCTGTGCATCAGCATTACCGCCACAAATCCACAAGTTTCACATCAAGCATTAAATGGGATGAATATTGATCTGCTAAAGAGGATTTATTTATTTCTAGCTCTATCCAAAGATCAACTGCTAGCAGCTTTTGGGGGATCTGCGAAGCTCTCACAGCACAAAGCTACTGCATACATGACACTGGACTTGACATTTCAGTTCTGGAAGAAAACCAAACAGTAAATTCAGTGCAATAATCCTAGATAAATGAGATGATCACTGGGAAAGCTGAGATAGTTAAGTGGTCTATCAGAGAGGTCCAACGGATGGTATTGAACAGTTGCTACATAGAATCCTCACTCATGTCAATATGGTCCAAAGCACCATCATATCAGATGCCAATATAATCACATTAAAACAATCTCTACCTCCTGCTTCGATTTCTCTGCCTGTGTATTTTTCTGGATTTATAAGTGGCTGTAAATAATGCACAATGTGGCAAAAGTTGCAGTTTAAAGGCTATGGGCAACAATTGTTTTGAATATGTGTAAGCTGCATTAGAACTTAGCATAACGTATATGAAATGAAATCAAATTGTGGTATATAGCACGTGAGATGCAGCTCTGCGTTCTCACAAGTGGCACCAGAGATGGTGGGTAGTATTGTGCAAGTGAAATCAATCATTTCTGAGAAACAAGGAAGGTTAAATTCTGTCATAATTTCCAAGACTTGGAGACGCCTCCCTCTTTCTCCAAACGTGGAATATATACTTCTGCTATACCATTCAAGTACTATAATTGTCTGAAAATCAGAACTGGACATGGGATGAACCAAATACAAATTCAGTCCTTGCATGAATTCGGTGTTGCTGAGAGACTCAGTCCTTTGACGCAACAAAACTTTACTCCTACTCATATGGGCATTTAAAAAGTAGTTTTATATCTCTGGTCATCAGAAATTCTGGAAATGTGCACTCATTCAATTAATTTAATAGAATTACAATAAATAACCATTTACCTGTCTTTATTCCAGTACCACAAATTAAAAAAAAAATCCAAACAAAATTTTTTGTGACTATAAACATAAAAAAATTCTTAATTACCTAATCCGACATATCAAACAAATTCATTCAGAAATTCTGTAAGCTCGGTACTATACCCACAAAAATAATTTATAATAAAGATTGATGCAGAGAAAATGGTGGTATCTTTGTCATTTTTATACTACTTTTTTCATGTTAAAACATGTACATAAGCAGTATCTTAAAAGAGCACAAACCCTTGTGAAGGGCAAAATAGTACAGTGAAATCCGTGAGAGCTAGAACTTGACCGGACTGCCTGGCTTTTCCGGGTCAAGTTTTTCACGTTTGACAGGATAGAGTCTTACCACTTTTCTATCACTATTACCAAAAACCAAACCTGTTGCCCTGGAGTCGATTCCGACTCTCAGTAACCCAATAGGACAAAGTAGAACTGCCCCATAGGATCTCCACAGAGGGGCTGGTGGATTCGACCTGCCGGCCTATTGGTTAGCAGCCTTGCCTCTTAAACACTGAGTCACCAGGGCTCTCTATCGCTATTAGTGAAGGATATTTTGAGTTTTCCCTCTCTGACAGGTTTCCTCCTTAGAGGAGCCCCAGCTTTCACAGATTTTTCTGTACCTTTATGACAGTTTTACAGATGAGGGTAGTAAGGATTAGAGAGGGTAAGTTACTTACATGATGGAAAGAGACTTCGGCTCAGCTGTCCTCACTTCAGCTCCCATGGTTTTATTCATTGACTCCGTGGTCTGCAATAGCCAGCTTGGTTGTCCACACCACACAGATCAACTGGAAAGCTGTCCCTTTTATTTTACCCTGTAGAGACACCATCTTAAAGAAAATGTTTCAGAAATCCATAGGGATAGAGGGAAAGTTTAACTAAGAGAAAAAAATCTTAGAATATCTCCCAGTCTCTACTGCATTATAACGGTTTGCTGCTCAATCGTTTACATTTGTTTTAATTGTTAAACCCATCAAACTATGGAAGAGTCTAAACAATTAAAGAAATAGGAAAAAAAAAAATGAACTAGGGTAAGTCTGTGGGTTTTAGAGTTCTAAGATATTAGGAGCAATATCTCAATTTGTAACTTTACCCTTTTAGAAAATAAGTAATAACTTCTGTATTAATCATAATGTTTCTGGGAGCTGAAGAATAATGATTTGTTGTGGATATTTGAAACTTTTGGTAGCAGGTGTCCTTGGACGAGGTACCACTTAAATTAATTTGGTTTTGTCCACAGACCTGAGGGTCTAGATTGCTAAATCCAGCTGATGCTTATCAGTTAAAACAGTGTCATTGGAAGACAAAGAAAACAGAATAAAAATTGCATTTTGTTCTCCTCAGTCTCTGGTCATGCAGCTCATTTTAATTCATGTTAGTCACACAGAAAATAGGAATCACAGACACTGATTTTAAAAAGGTATTAAAATATATGCAGACTGCATGGGACAGTAGTTTGGGGTTACTTTCTAAGATTTTCAGTTAATTGTTTTGAGGATCTCTACAAATAATACCATGCACCAAATAATAGTTTCTTCTCGTGAGATAAATTTTCCACCTTCCTGAATCATAAACCTTTCGGGGAAGGAAATAATATGCCACCTAAACAAAAATTGGAAGGGGGAGGAGTACAGCAAAAAATGTGATCTTATATTTATAGTGTTATTGGAACCATTGGTTCTGGAAACTGGAAAAGTCTTGAGAGCTTCAAGGGGTCAATAATGTCATAAAATATGGGCTTGCCTTGTTTGTACGAGTTACAATTGATACTTTTGAAATTTACTCATGATGAGAACAACCTGTTCTCTTGGATAGTTTTGCCTCCTCAGTAGTCATCTCAATACTTCACCTTCTTTCAAAACATTTCCTCTCCAGCAGCTTTTGTGGGATAGTTCATTATTCACTGAAAGTATCTACAAAAATCAAAGACTTGAGGAGATTGAGAACCCCTAGCCTCAGCTAACAAACCATTCATCTCTATTATACTTAAAATTGTGCAAAATTATCACAAGGTTCTTAGTAAGCAGCCAATGAATGTTTTCATATCAAATTAAATTGAAAAAAATTTAAAGCCACCTTTTCTTAAATATGATTACAATTGAATCTGTTTTATAATTACTGTTACTCAATGGGAAATCCTGGTGGCATAGTGGTTAAGAGCTATGGCTGCTCACCTAAAGGTTGGCAGTTCGAATCCACCAGGTGCTTCTTGGAAACTCTGTGGGGCAGTTCTACCCTGTCCTATAGGGTCGCTACAAATTGGAATAGACTTGATGGCAACAAGTATTTTTATGGGTTATTCGATAATAATAATAAAAAAACAACTGTCGCCATTGAGTCAATTCTAACTTATAGCTACCCTATAGGACAGAGTAGAACTGCACCATAGGGTTTCTAAGGAGTGGCTGGTGGATTCAAACTGCCAACCTTCTGGTTAGCAGCCGCATCAAGCTATTTAAAAAATTAGGAAATGCATTCATGTATAGCTTAAACACATATTTTAAAAAAAAACATGCATTTATTTATATCCACATACTCAAGATTCTAAAATCATTTTACATGTTCCAGTAGGTATGAGTCTAGTATACATAGGATAATCCTACCAAAGCTAAGACTCCAAAATACTTAAGTCATTTTTCTTAGACATAATGCTGTTAACTAACAATAACTCTTTTCTTCAGAAACACTTCATAACATATGCCCACTGAAGTCGACTGCCGTACTTGTGGTTCGAGTGACATAGCAACATTTCAGATAGAAAGGAAAGCATGTCTATTTCAGAGGGCATCCCCCTCCTTTTAAAAAATATTTCCAGTCATACATTTTCCCTTTCTGTTGGGTATGTAAGACAATAGCAATTCTCTCTTTGTTGTAGGTTAAACCAAGGTCATTTAGGTAATGTGCTGCTTTTGTCTTGATTGTTTATGCTGGCTAGGAGCAAACATACAAGCAAGGTGCCAAAGGTAAGCTTTCAAGGCATTGCACTGAGAGCTGGACTAGAAATATGAGTTGAATTACTTAGTTAATCAAATGTCTCAAGGTAAAAAGAGTGTGGAAGCACTGTTTGGTGGTAGCTTATTTCAGAGACAGGTCTGCTTAGATCCCTGCTAACGTTTTTCCAATTTCCTACCAAGAGTAAATTGGCTTTGCTCACATTATTGCTCTTTCTCACGTTTCAGTTGGCCTTACCAGAGAAAATGGCTCAACGCTGTAGCAATGTCTTGGAGAATACCAATCTCTTGATTTAGACAACAGGTTTTTATTTCTTCTCATTCATTGTTCTGGATGCTTTTTCTTCTTTTTATAAACAGACTAGAACAAAGGACTATTGTTCTTAGCACACACTGCATGCGCTAGCAATATACATGGGAAAATATCACCGGACAGGTTTTCTTTTCCAGCTAAACATTATATTACTGCCTAACAAAAGTGCTAGCAGCATAACACGATGCAATAAACCTCTCCAACAGTAGCTGATTTGTATGCAACAATGACCGTAAGGGTAACTCTTCAGCAAACCTGAATCTCATATATAATGCATAGCAGTTAATAAATCATAGTAAAATCAGATGGCTTAGAGCCAACAATACCTAACTAGTAATGGAAAGGGGGTGAAGATATATAGAGAGACAGATTCTGTCTGGATTTTGCTTTTAAGATGCTCACCAACAGCAATGGAGTATCTTGCATGGTTTCTAAGTAGACGTTTGTATTCTGTTGATTTACTCCATCTTTTTTTCTAAGGAATTTTTGAGGAAAGCTGATATCCTTTTTTTTCTAACCACCAGGTGGAGTGTTTCCTATTTAACATTTAAGGTTTCATACATCAGAACCAGTACAAATCTATAGGGAGAAAATGTTCCTTTTGAGCCTCTAGTTACCTGAATAACAACTTTTTAGGATGCTTTTTTCCTCAGCCAAGTATGTGCAGATAAATATATCTTGAAATGTTCAAAAAAACTAACTTTTGTTTTAAATGGCATTCCACATATCTTGACAAGGAAGCAGAACTATACTTCTACTTTATAGTTTCAGAATAAAGTATTCTTAGGTGCACTCATTTTGTCCAGTGTTTTACTCACTATACCATGTGAATCTGAAAAATGCAGAATTTGAAAATTTGTCATATGTCAAAGGGAAGAATATTGAAGACAACATGTGCCATACAGATCTGAGAGAAGCATTCACTTCAAATCTGTTTCTGGTTATTAGCAGATCTTGGCCAATTTCCGGTGCTGACATGGACTATTGAGATGTGTGGCAAACATGTCACCTCAGACTTAGGGATATTTCAATCTGCTGAATTATGACCTTCTACAAATTCTTAACATTAAAAAAAAATGAAGATAAATTGCTAAAGTAGGGAATGGGTAGTAGAAATTATTAATGCCTACATAATTTTCTATCCCGTGGAGTCTAAAGTATTTATTTTTAAAATACCTTAAACTACTCCCTGATTTTAATGACTCATAAGAAAGAGATCATCTTCCTGGATGTTAGGAAGCTTAGGTGTATATTTTCACTGAAAAACTATGTGGATTAAAGTGTCACTTTAACGATGTGTATTGGAAGCAATTTTTTTTTTTTCATTAGGAATATTTGCATTCAATTATGACAGCCACAAGATGGCAGTAATACCTTATTAAACGGACCGTCGCCTCTTCAAGGCTTGCAGAGTACTGACTGGCTCCTGGTAAGAGAGAAGGAAGAAAATAAAGAGAAGGACCGCCTTGCATTAAGGGTGAAAATTAAATGGAGCAAAGGTTAAAGATAATGGGAGTGGCCTAAAGTAGAGTGAAATTAGTTTTATCCCGATGTCTTTAGGTTTTCAGACCGCAGAACTTTCAAGTGAAATGGAATCTTCAATCAGAATGATCACCTGGAAGGCAATGTTCTAAAAAGACCTATTTTGGAATAATCTGGGGATGTATGTATAATAATTAATTTCCCAATGATTATAAATTCTTAGGCTTGTTTTGGCAGGTTTAATTCTTGGCTTCCATCTGATGGTGCTGCGTTATGGCAGTGATTTGTAGATGGTCAGGGATGGTCCACTGTAAAAACACCCTCATAGGACCCTGAAGTTAAATATAACTCGGAACAAAATAACTAGAGACAAAATACATAAGTCAGCGCCCCGACATTACGATTGCTCCCCCCCATGCCCCGGCCCTGCTCCAAAGCGCTGTGCTTGGCAAACTCAGAACTGCCCGCATTTTTAAGTAGTAGAGGTTTGTGCAGAAACGTAGCGAACAAATCAAATTTGAAAACAGTACTTTTTGTCGGTTTATTCTCTACAGATTTTTCCAATTGATACAGTGACACTTATTTTTGTAAATGTTATCAAACTTGGATAAGATATTTAGGCATTGGTAGTTCAGAAATAAACATTGTCAACAAAAATATTTTTAAAACAATTATGTAGATCGGATATAGCCACATGCTAGTTAACAGCAAAGATAGAGGAAGCGATGGTCAGCCAGTTATTCATCACAGACATCTAAAAGGTTTGAAAATGCAACATAAAATGAATGTTTCTACTACCCGATGAATTGGATTAACTTTTTAATCATTTAACGGGAAGAAATTTTACCCATTTTTTGTTTATATGTGTAAGCTATATTTAGACTCCATTTTGTATAAATAACCTTTGGTTTCCTGCTCTATATTACTAGTTCAATTGTAGTGTTTCAATATTGTGGGGAAATTTCTTTGTGTCCACACATGAAAAGTAAAGAGTCAAGAGGGTTATATGGATACTTCCACTTTAAAATATTATTATTGGGACTATCTAAATAATTAGAACAAAAGACCGTTCTGAAAAATAATCCTTGTTATTTTGACTTAATTTATTTACATTATATATTTTCTTAGCATAGATATGTTGATCAAGAAAAATAGTTCTTTCTGGGTATTTATAAGACCAACTGAATTGAATTTCTCATTTCGAATATAAAGGCATATGGTAATTTCCTTTCTATAAATATATGATATATATCAACATATGCTCACAACTGTTTCCATGCGTATTTAAGCGGCTGGACTATTGCCACAGTTGGAGCTGGAGTTAAAACGAGGTGTAGTTATAGCAGGGGGACTGGAGAGTTTTCATCACACTTTCTTTCTCTAGATAAATCATGTCTTAAAGGAGAGAGCCCGTATTGAGAGCAAGAAAGAGGGGAAAAGGATAGTTGAGCAAGCTTCTATCTCTTTTCTCTGCCTTTTATAAGCTTTGATTTATTCAAGATGTAACAATACATTAGAACTTAAGTTTAAAAATTGTGCACTAGAATAAGAAATTTCTCCTGAGAAGTAGACACTTCTTAGGCTGAGAAACCTTCAAAGAAGAGAAAGCTGAGACTCATAATTTAGACTTTCTCCTTCTTAAATCCTTTTAAATTATAATTATCAAAGTCATTTAATATGGAAGAGAATGTATATTTACTCATCATTTAGGAAATTATTTAAAATGTATTAAGTTATTGCTTACCATGGTGTAAAGAAACTATATAACATAGAGTTCTACAGAGCCAACACATGCACTTGAGTAATCATGACAAAATTCAATACTGTTCAGCAACCACTTTTTAATAAAATTGGTAGTCATAAAGAGAATATTATTTCTAATATCTCAAAGATCAGAGGTTTTTAAATGAATACATCCTTTTGTTAATGATGTAAACAGAATGACCACACATGGAGTTTTAATGTAAGCTTTATTTCATTTTGGAAAAATTCACGCTGAAAGTGTAAAATTGGAATTGCCTGTGAAAAATTGTGACCATTTTATATATCTTGTGGAAAAATCTGTAGCATTCAGTTATAAGGAATAGCCGTGTTTTGCTTAGACTTGTTCTCACCCTACCAAATAACTTTAAAATATATATATATTTGCAATAATGACATGATTGAAAATGGGTGTGACTATCTCAGTAATCTGGGCCTTAAGCACGTGTCCTTCAATTATCTGAATATTTCAGTTAAAACATTCATTTGACTTGCATATTGGCATGGTTGCCTTGCTTCTTCACTAGCACGGTAAGTGCTAGTTACATAACGATTTACCATGGAACCCAATCGACCACCATTGGATTCTCCATGGCTCATAGATCTTGGCTTGGTTACAACGTGGACACACAGCCCCTTACAAAGCCTTCTTATGGAAATGCACTCAGCAGAATATGATTAACTCAGCCCGAAAGATCTAAGAAAAAGGCTTCCTCCATTTCTTCATTTTATTTACTCCTTTCCAGAAAAAAGAACCTTACTTCAATGCTATAATTTTGAACAAAATTATGATATTATCATTAAAATGCATCAAAAGTAGCTAAACATGCAAGGTTATAGGTAGGCAAATTTTTGAAACATATGTCTAAGCTTAGTGCATGTACACCACAATGAGAAAACATTCTTAAACATATGACACATGACTGATAGACATAGTCTGTACTCAGAATTCTATCTTTTGATTAGTAATATGCAAACCTGAGGGAAGATTTAATGACTGCAATCCATTGTTGACTTTAGAAATATTCCAGGACCTACCATATTGGGGTCACAGCCGCTTGGTGATATTGCACAGTGGACACTGTGCTGGCAGACTCAGCCAACGGGCTGTCTACGTCGTGTCTGCAGCTTCACTTTGAAACCATTTGCCAAGATATACATTCCACTACCGCTTGGTTCTAAGGAGTAAAACTATACTTCTCTGGCTACGTAATGTAGTAAAATCAAAAAAACTAAGCTAAAATGAACATTATTGGATGGTTGATAAGATCTTCCAAAAATGTATTATTAGAGAAAACATATAGCGTGGAAATTTTCTCATGAGGTATTATTTTTTCAAATTACGTGTTCACATAAATGTATGCTGACACCCAAAATATATGCTCATACATATACATATTGGAATAAATATTTATGTGATGTCTTTATTTGCATGATGTAGAATTTAAGCAATCTCATCCAAATGAAAGGATGAAATAAAAGAAACCATGGAAATAAATGAAACAAAAACAAAATTATTCTTTTACTTTGACTCATCTGTGTTTTATTTTCCCTAGCTCTCTATCTAGTCTTTAGCACAGGAAAAACATGACCACTTGGAGCACACAGACACACACACACACATACACATTCACACAAACAGAAAGAGAATTATGTGGATTAGGTACAGCCTGCATCATTTTTGAAGCTTGCCTGAGTTATCTTGAGCTTATGGAATAAATGCAGGAAAATAAACTATCTGTTTTAGGATCAGTTACTGGTTTGGAGGATTTGGTTACCGTTAGTTAAAATAACACTTTTAGCCGTTTGCATCTTGTACTTATTCATTTATTCTCATTTCCAGTCCTCTTTAATGTTCAAATTAGTAGGCATTGAGTATGAAATGCTGGGCAGACAATCAAGCAAACATTAAGGATGGGAGGTATACCAGACAGATCTCTGCCCCCATCCCCATTTATTTACTCAATAAATATTTATACAGCACATTCTATATGTTCCTTTAGGAACTTGGGATATATCAGTGAAAAAAATGCAAAAGGCTACTGACTTTGTAGAGCATATATTCTAATTGGGGGAGACAGACAATAAGCAATAATAAAAAAAGCAATAAGTATGAGTAAAAAGTATATTATGAAGCATGATATGAGGTGAGAGTGCTAACAGAAAAAAGGAAAAAATCAAGCAAGGTAAGGGGTATTGGAAACATGACCACAAGAATGTGGTTTGCTTAATGAAATTAGATGGTCAGAGTAGACTATTCATTTGGAAATTAATGGGGGAAGCATTTACATAACTGTAGAAATAATAATTGCAATTATAATAACTACTATGAAGCAAAGGACAGGGCATTGTGAGAGTGTTCATAGCCTTGGGGTCAGGGAAAGTTTTCTTAAGTAATTGACATTTAAGCTGAGACTTGGAGGATGAGACCTGAAGCGACCTTGAATTTTATTGTTTAGCACTCTGGTCTTCCACCCCTATCTGGAGTACTCTGGGGCATTAAGTAGTTGTTCCTGAGAGTATCACCTGACTGCCCCTGCTTTGAAGAAGTCAGCCATATAGCTTTAGGTCTGCAACACAAAAGGGAAAACAAAATGAAATCCCAAACCTTCCAAAGCAGTTCCCTAAAGACTATTTAATATAGTCTGGACAGCACTGAGGCTTGGAGTTGTGTTGGATTATTGCCAGGCAAATGTGGGAGAAGTTTTCTGCTTGCCAGGTAAAGGCTGTTTTATCCCTGTTTTCACTGGGCTGACACTAAGGGAGGAAGGATTTGTAGGCACTGTGTAGGTTCTCCAGGGGACCGTCAAGAAGGAAGGAAGCTGGTGAACTGAAGAAATCATTATTAACATGACTCATGCTTTTCCCTGGAACTCTGGCTTTTATCAGGTGAAGACTAAGGATCAAAGAGATCATTGTTTCAACTTTGCCTGTAACCCATTCTCATCCCCAAACTGACCCTCCATAGGGTGAGGTGTTTAAAGAGGAGAAATTGAAACACTATTCTGTACCATGAAACTGTGAATATATCTACTTCCGTGAAAAAAATGGGGGGGGGGAGGGGGACTGTGGATTAGAATGATGGAAATGGGCAACATACCAAGAGAAAGAACTACAGTTTTTAGACTAAGTAAGAAAACCATCCAGAGGAAGTTTAGTAAAAATATCCAGGAAGCACTCAGAATTTTACAGGAATCTAATAGAGTTCTCATGAGGTTTTTTGTTGTTAACTGCCTTCGATTAAGCCTCTGACTCATGGTGGCCCCATGAACAAGGCAACATTGCCTAGTTCTGTGGAATCTCTGTGATCAGGCCGTTGTGAAGCATAAGGTTTGCATTGGCTGATTTTCAGAAAAGACTGCCAAGCCTTTCTTCCTATATCATGAGTAATATCACCTGACTGACCCAGGCTTTGAAGAAGTCAGTGGTATAGCTGGCTTTGGAGAAAGAGGCTGGAGAATCCTAGCAAATGGTCCATGTGGAAGAAGGAGATTATTTAATTCCCCCAATAGGTCTGATTTCAAATGCCTTTTTCTTCTCTATTTTTTCTTCTTTTCCCCCTCTCTTCTTTTCTTTCTTTGGCTTTTTCCTAGTAGGAGAGAGTGAGGAGAGGCTGGAAAGATAGCTGATTGAGATAGGTTAATTGGAAGAGATTGGGGACATCAGAATGGGGTAACATTGGCAGCTATCTAATAAATCTTTGCAGCTCAGTCAGTGGGCTGACAACTTGCAGATACAACAGGAGAAATGGCAAGTTAGTTCTAGCCACCTAGGTAATCCTGCAAAACAAAGTTCCTACTCATCCTTCAATAATCTCTTTTCTGAATTCTGTTCTGTACCTTATGTCCTGTCTCCTAACTTTTCACGTGCCCAGCACAGCTTCTGGTTTGGTTGATGGGACCACCATTCAATAGCTCTGTGGCCTTGGAAAAATTATTCCATTTCTCTGTACCTCTGTTTCCTCATTTGAAAAATGTGAAAATAAAAATTTTTTTTTATTAAGTCATAGGGTTGTTGTGAGAATTAAATAAAATAATCTAAGTAACACCCTTACATATTACTTAATACTTCATAAACGATAGCTGCTATTACCATTATCATTTATTTACATTGCATTTTGTCTATATGAAATTCAAAGCATTCATTCACCTGCGAATTGGGGACATTGTTAGGTTTTGAGGATACCAGAGTGACCAACACTCAATTCTTACACTCAAAAATCTCTTGGTCTAATGAAGGAAAGTTGCAGTAGAATACAATAATTGTTCTAATTGATAGTTTTATAGGACAATAAGGAGTACAGGGTAGGAACTCCTAATTTGACTCAGTTTACTCCATGCTGATCTTGGCCACCTATTCAGTCCCTTCTCGCACTATTCCCCATGATTTCTTCCTTTTGCCATTTCCCTTCTAGTACCTTTAAATTTCCTTATCACTATTATCCTCAATTCCTGACACGCATGCATTGATAACTTATCTCATTCTTCAAGATTTCACTCAGGGTTTTCCTCTCCTCTGATCGACCATAATCAATCATTTCCTTATTTGTATGATAATTATTTGTTTCACGTTCTGCCATTATTCCACCTAACCAAAAACCAAAGCACTGCCATCTAGTAGATCCCAGTTCATAGTGACCCAGTAGGACAGATAGAACTGCTCCACAGGATTTCTAAGTCTGTAAATCTTTATGGAAACAGACTGCCACATCTTTCTCCTGTGGAGCAGCTGGTGGGTTTGAACGGCTGACCTTTTGGTTAGCAGCTGAGCATGGTAACCACTGCCCCATCAGGGCTCCGTATTCTACCTAACACTAACTTGTAATTGATTACCTTGTTGTATCTCTCCGCTAGGCAGAAAGATCCTTGACAATGAGGCTTATGCTTTATTTATTATTATACACTTAGAATCTAGCACAAAGCCTGTTGACAAAATAAGCCCTCGACAGTGGTTCAAAAATTAGTTAAAAATTGAAATTACTCTTCTTTGAAATGTCCGCTGCTTCAGAAATGACCTCTTCTTATCTTATCCCTTTTCCTCATATTCAAAACTCTCATTTATTGAAAATGAGCTCCCATTTTATTAATTGCTGTTAAGGAATTAATGACTAATACAATTACTCTTCTTGGAAAATACAGCTATCCCTCTTTAACCAAATTAAATCCATTCCTGAAAATGTATTCAGAGAACAGCGACCTATATGCCATTGCTATAATTGGGAAAATATCCATGCATGTACAGCCCAAATAAATAACCCTAAAACACTCAAACATTTATAAGCCAATATCTCATAGATTTCTATGCAATAAGGCATTTAAAAAAATTTTGAAATCATTTAACATTTTGTACAGTCATTAATGGGTATGCAGGGATACCACACAGTATTAGATATTATGTTCTACTTCTGCACTGCAATAAATAATTCAATTTAAATACATAAATTAATCATCATTTTTAAACCATTCTTTCATTTCTAAATTTTCTTTTAGAAGTATGGGCATTTCTAACTTTCTTGTTATTGTTGTTAGTTGTTGAGTTGGTGCCAATTCATGGCAACATTATTTATAACAGAACAAAATATTGCTTATTCCTGTGCCATCTTCATCATCTTTTATGTTTGTCATGGATTGAATTATGTCCCCCCAAAACTATGTGTATTGGTTTGCCTGGGCCATGATTCCTAGTATTGTGTGATTTTCCTATATGTTGTAAATTCTGCCTCTGTGACGTTAATGAGGGAGGATGGGTGGCAGTAGTGTTAGTGAGGCAGGACTCAGTCTATAAGACTTGGTTGTGCCTTGAGGCAATCTCTTGAGATATAAAAGAAAGAAGAGAGCAGAGAGACGGGGGACCTCATTCTACAGAAAGCAGTGGCGGGAGCAAAGCGTGCCCTTTGGACCCGAGGTCCCTGTGCAGAGAAACTCCGAGTCCAGGGGAATATTGTTGAAAAGGCTGACAGAAAGAGAAAGCCTTCCCCTGGAGCTGATGCTCTGAATTTGGACTTTCAGCCTACTTTACTGTGAGGAAATAAAATTCTCTTTGTTAAAGCCATCCACTTTGTGGTATTTCTGTTATAGCAGCACTAGATAACCAAGACAATGTTTGAGTCCATTATTGCAGCTCTTGTGTAATGTCTTCCTACCTAGGGAGCTCATCTTTCAGCGCTATATCAGCCAATGTTCTGCTGTGATCCCTAAGGTTTTCATTGGCTAATTTTTTCTGAAGTAGATCTCCAGGCTTTTCTTCCTAGTCTGTCTTAGTCTGGAAGCTCCACTGTAGCCTGTCCAGCATTGATAACTCCGCTGGCATTTGAAATATCAGTGGCATAGCTTTCTTCCAGCATCATGGCAACATACAAGCCACCACAGTATGACAAACTGACAGCTAGAGTGGGTACTTTATTTGTGCTCTACCCTGATTTCTTTTGCTGCTAGAACTATCTGCTATTGTGACAGTCACAACTGTATTCCTCCCAGGGAATTGACAAAGGTCACAGGAGACTGTCTCCCTCAATATTATCCCCCCTTCCAGGACACAGCCTGTGGTCAGTCATTGGCTAATGTAGGGATGCAAAAGCCTTGATCACTTGCTTTAGCTTGGGACAACTCTGAAGGGTCATTCCAGCTCCAGGAGTTGCAGGATTGGTTGAAACCACATGTAGGTACATCTTTCTTCTTTGGTCAGTGATGCCTTCCTCACTTCCTTCCAGATGTACACCCTGGTCGTACTCAGCAAGAAACCTTCTACATGCAATTCTCTATCTCAGAGTCTGTGTCCAGGAAACCCAGTGGAAGCCTTTTGATAACAGGAGTGGTTCTACGAAAGAGACCCCCACAATGAGATTTTTGAGGTGGACTTCTTGCTGACTGACTGGCATTAAGAACTCCATCCAACACCAGTGGTAGGTGGAATATGACTAGCCCTTGGCATGCTCTAACAGTGGAATTCAAACTTTCCCTGGTGCTGAGTTGAGGTGGTCTACTGAAGAGACCGCATTTACTGGTGTAATATCTCTAGTGCTTGAGATGCATGAGAAAAATAATAAGTATTATTAGGAACATGGAATTAAGAGGTTATTGCAGAGCACAAAAAGAGAAAATGGTAGACTTGGGATAAATACTCGCCAATTTGTGAAAGCTGGAGGACATCCTGGGAAGCATTTAAGGAAACTTTCACCTTGCAGCTGAAGGCAGACAGACTCAGAGACCAGGCTCAGGACTTTATACTACGAACCACGTAATGGAGCTTCAGAAAGTGTTAAATTCTTAGCCCCAGCCTGCCTCCTTGCCTAGGCCAGGGCTGTAATAGGGAAGGAATAGTATCCTGAGACTTGGAATGGGGGATTTTGGTAGATACAGTTAAGAACCTTGTACTCCCAAATTCCCTTAAACCTGCTGAACCTATAGAAGTGACCATTTCTTTTTGTTAGAAGATAGCTTCTTCCTTGCTGGGAGATCAGGAAAGAGTCCTCAAATGAGAAAAGACAACTTTGCCCCCTTTATGCCCCTTAACTCCACCTCTCTTTTTGGCAACCAGGGCAATTATAAGGATCAAATCCCAGTATAGGCCCAGTGGAGATGGGATGGGTCTGCAAAGAAAAGAGAGACAACTTGCCAAAGGATCTGCAATGTGTGCCTAACATATACCAGCAGGAGACTAGGAAGCATGCCTGAGAATAGATCCTGAGGGTGCTGGATTAAGGGGACAGGAACATAAAGTTGAGTAAGGAAAAGTTTTTCAATATGGTTTCTCTTATGATACTAAATTTAGCACCTTGGCATGAACCCCAAAAGAAAGTGTTAAAAAGCAACTAAGATGGTTCTTGGAAGCTTGGAAAAAACAACAATGGCCCACCCTAAATAAAGTAGAAATGCTAGCATTACTTTGGCAGATGGAGGATAGGATCTCAAGGCTCATAGGAGTGGGCATGATAAAGTGGGTATATCATGTAAGGCTGGGAAACCTACTAGCTGGGTACATTTTGCAAAAGGGCCCAGAAGGCTCTTTTTTTTCTTTTTTTGCTTGATTTATTCAATCAAAGAAATCAAGAATGGGTGTTTAGGAGACTGAAAGTATTCACCTCAACAAAATGTCCCTTGCTCAGTTTCTTTACTTGAGTCAGTTCTCAGACCCAGGATCCACTAATTGAAGGAAAGAGTAGGCTCTTATAAAGAAGTACCAAGCAAGTGTTATTGTAGTGGCAAATATACACCAGTAGTCAAGATCGTATATCACACACCATATTGCACCTTGGGGGAAGGACAGAGATTGGTGTCACCATAAAGCTTAAAGAATCCAGAGATGGTGATCCCTGTTATATTTCCTTTTAATTCATCAGTCTGTGCCCTACAAAAACTGGGATCACAGTGGATGATAGTCAACTATTACAAACTCAATCAAATAATAGTCCCAGTTGTTGCAGTTGTGCCAAATGTGATGTTTTTGACATAGTAGATTAGTAGTTTCTGGCACATGGTATATGGCCATTGGTTTGGCAAACGCTTTCTTTGTCATTCTTATTTAAAGGAGGATCGAAAGCAATTTGCATTCACATGGCATGAACAAGAGTGTACAGTTATGATCTTGCCTCTTCCGTTCTCTGTCGTAATACAGTCCAAAAGGCCTTGGGCGATTTGAACATTCTTCGGAACCACACATTGGCCCACAATATTGATGGCATTATATTAATTAGATCAGATGAACAAGAAAGTATGTTGAAGATCTTGTAAGAAACAGGCTCTCCAGATCATGGAACACTACAAAGATTCAGGGTCCTGTATTGTCACTGAAGTTTGAGGGGGCTAATGGTCTTGGGCATGCTAGGATATCTTCTCTAAAATAAAGAACACATCATTGTACCTGTTTTATTCTACCACAAAAAAAGAAGTACAGTATTTGGAAGATTTTTCTGGGTTTGAGGCAATAGATTCTAAACTTGTCGTTGTTAGGTGCCATCCAGTCTATTCCCACTCATAGTGATAACAGGATGAAACACTGCCTAGTCTGCATCATCCTCGTAATCATCACTATGTTTGAGCCCATTGTTTCTGCCACTGTGTCAGTTCATCTCATTGAGTGTCTTTGTCTTTTTCGATAACCCTCTCCTTTACCAAGCATGATGTTCTTCTCCAGGGACTGGACTGGTCCCTCCTGATAACATGTCAAAGTCTGGCCATCCTCTCTTCTAAGCAGTATTCTGGCTGTACTTCTTCCATGACAGATTTGTTCATTCTTTTGGCAGCCCATGATATGTTCAATATTCTTCGCCAACACCATAATTCATTTTTTCTTAAGTCCTCCTGATTCATTGTTCAGCTTTCCCACACATATGAGGTGATTGAAAATACCATGGCTTGGGTCAGGCACATCTTTTGCTTTATAACACTTTAAAGAGGTCTTTTGCAGTAGATTTTCCCAACGCAATTTTCTTTGACTTTTTGACTGCTGCTTCTGTGCGCATTGATTGTGGATCCAAGTAAAATGAAATCCTTGACAACTTCAATCTTTTCTCTGTTTATCATGATGTTGCTTATTGGTCCAGTTTGATGATTTCTGTTTTCTTTATGTTGAGGTGTAATCCATTCTGGAGACGGTAATCTTTGATCTTCATCAGTAAGTACGTCATGACCTCTTCACTTTTCACTAAGCAAGTTTGTGTCATCTGCATATCACAGGTTATTAATGAACCTTCCTCCAATCTTAACGCCCTGTTCTCATATAGTCCAGATTCTCGGATTATTTTTTTCAGCATACTAATTAAATGTTGTTAGGTGCTGTCGACTCGGTTCTGACTCATAGTGACCCTATGCACAACAGAATGAAACACTGCCTGGTCCTAAGCCATCCTTACAGTTAAATAAATAAAAAAAAAAATACAGTTAAATAAGTATGGTAAAAAGATACAACCCCGATGTATAACTTTCCTGACTTTAAACCACTCAGTGTCCCTTTGTTCTGTTCAAAAGACTTCCTGTTGATCTATGTACAGATTCCTCATGAGCACAATTAAGTGTGTTGGAATTGCCATTCTTCACAATGTTATTTATAATTTGTTATGATCCACAGAGTCAAATGCCTTTGCATAGTCAATAAAACACAGGTAAACATCTTTCTGGTATTCTCTGTTTTCAACCAAGATCCATTTGACATTAGCATATAACTTAGTAATTATGAAACCAAATAATACTCTCATACAGTAAACTCTTAACAGATTTTCATTCTGTTCACCCTTTTTGTAGTCTTTGTTTTCTCCTGTATTCTCCCCAACATCGAACTATCTCTTTAAAGCTCAAATTTGTTCATGTTGTTCTCTGCCTGAATTCTCATACTGATTCCCCAAAAACCTACAGAATGAATCCCAACCACCTTAGTGAGTTATGTAAGCTCTTAATGATCTGGAGACAGCCTGCCTCCTTCAGATCACACATTTTGACAAACCACATTTCATGTGACTTTGTATATGTATATTTCTGTTATTTGCACTAATTACTTGCTATTGTTATTATTGGCGTAAATGTCTGTCTCTTTCATGGACTCAGTTTCTTTCCATCTCCCCCGACATTGCTGCAAATAATTACATGTACTTCACTAACGCTCGATTTTTTCATTCAATCTTTCAGTAAACGTATCCCTTTAGGTTCTGCTATATTCTAGGCGTTGTGTGGAGAGAGAACTATGGGTACAAATATTAACAAGACAAAAGCTAAGTCCATGCAAATTCTTTGTTACATTAGGGAGGACAACTTTATAAAGAAAAGAACTGATACACAGAAATGTTAAGCAACTTACACAAACTGTAGAGTTCAAGTTAGAATTCAGACAGTCTAAGTCCTAGTCCAGAATTAGTTTCTCTTTACCAAGTAGATTTCAGAACATAACAAATAGGAATGGAAAATTTTATTTTGATTGGGTCCTAATATCTCGTACTAGTTTAAAAATGTAGAAACGTTTATATTTTATAGTCATCATATATTCTAAGGCACATAATATCACAAATGATGTTTTCTCCTAAATTATGTCACAAGCATGGGGGAAAAAGCAGGCATGCCAGTGAGAAAAGGTGGTATCTTGGAAATTTAGAAATTTAAGAAAGATGCTGTCAGTGGTTATTAGTGAAATAGTGAGAATTTAGTGCCATGTACACAGCAATCCTTGAAAATTTTGAAAAAAGAAATGTATATTTACATAAATTAATTATTTCAGCAGATACTTATTAAGTAGAAGCCCTTGTGGCTCAGTGGTTCAGCATTCAGCTGCCAACCAAAAGGTCAGCCATTTGGTTCCACCAGCCACTCCTTAGAAACTCCTTGGGGCAGTTCTACTCTGTCCTATAGGGTTGCTAGGAGTTGGAATCGACTCCATGGCAACATTTTTTTTTTTTTTAATCTGCAAAATACTCTCCTATGAACTAGAAATAAGGCAAGCAAACGTATAATTAAAGTACAGCATGTTAGTTGCTTATATAAGCTCATTTACTTGGTGCTAAGGACTAGTTTTTTTTAGTTAAGGGAATAACAAAGATATATTCTCAGAGAGGTGTCATTTGACCTTTAGGAAAAGATGAGTAGGTTTTCAACAGGCAAAAGAAGGAATGTTTTCAAGAGGCAGAAGTATAATTTAGAAATATTAGCACATGCCAAGACTTGTGGTATAACAATAAAACCAATAGCATCAACAATAAACTGAAATAATAACTTAATTAGGTAATGAGTATATTCCAGCTATTCTGTATGTGCTTTTTGCTCTTCTGTGTACTAAACAGGAAACCCTGGAGGCATAGTGGTTAAGTGCTATGGCTGTTAACCAAGAGGTTGGCAGTTCAAATCCACCGCGCGCTCCCTGGAAACTCTATGGGGCAGTTCTACTCTGTCCTATAGGGTCGCTATGAGTCGGAATCAACTCGACAGCAGTGGGTTGGTTATGTACTAAGCCAGTTGTCATAGCCTATTCTTACTCATGATCACCCCATGTGTGTCAGGGTAAAACTATGCTGCACAGGGTTTTAAAGGTCTGATTTGGGGGAAGTAGATTGCCAGACCTTCCTTCTGAGGTGCCTCTGGGTGGACTCCAAGCTCCAACCTTTCAGTCAGCAGCCTGGTGTATTAACTGTTGGCATCACCTGTGGGCTTCTCTATGTACCAGAGAGTAAGTAGTATTTTAACTTTTCATATGTTTTTAAATGTTATGTATAGATTTTGTTGTGTACTTTGAAAAGGGTTTGTACATTTTACAATTGTTTTTAGCAAGACTGCTTTTTTTTTTTAATAAAAATTTATTTGCAGTCCTTCTATTTGAAAATATTTATTTGAGTTCAAAAATTTTGCCTCAGATTTAAAAGGATTTTAGGAAAGCAAACAGATCGAATGTGACTGTCTACAGATTCTGCTGAAATACAAATAAATTTTATAAACCTATGAGTCGTTAAAAAAAGAAAAAGAAAATTGCCATCGGGTCAATTCCAACTCATAGCAACTCTGTAAGTTCTCCAAGACTGTGGCTGCCAACCAAAATATCGGTAGTTCGAATTCACCAGCCACTCTTTGGAAACCCTAGGGTCACTGAGAGTCAAAATAGACTCAAAGGCAACAGGTAATCTTTATGGAAACAGACTGTCACATCTTTCTCCTACAGGGAAGCCGGCTGTTTCAAACCACCAAACTTTTGGTTAGCAGCCAAGCTCTTAACAAGTGCACCACCAGGGCTCACTTACTTTGAACATGTTATCAGGAGGGACCAATTCCTGACATCATGCTTAGTAAAGTAGTGGGTCAGTGAAAATGAGGAAGATCCTTGTCTTGGGCTGGGTTCTCTAGAAAAGCAAAACCAGTAAAGCATATAAGTACATATATAGAGAGAAAGATTTATATCAAGGAAACAGCTCACACAATAGTAAAGACTGAAATGTCCCAAGTCCATGGATCAGAACAGAGGCTTCTCCTGATTCACATAGCCACAGGGGCTGGTGATTCCAAGATTGGCAGGTCAGATTGTGAAGGTTGATGAATCCCAAGATCGGCAAGTAAGCTGCTAGCTCAAGTTCCTAGAACCAGTCAAGTTTCAAGAACCAGAGGTCAGTCTAACAAAAGGCAGCTGCAGGATCCAGAAGAAGCCAAATACCTTGGCAAGGCAAGCAGGAAGGAAGGAGGTGGCAGAGGGTGGAGCGATGAAGATTGAGGGGGTGGTGAGCCACACAGGCCCCGCCCCCACCAGTACTACTCAGCAGATTCCATCATGCACATGATCACATATCAGATTTCAACACGGAAGTGATAACAGCATTATACAACTATTAAAACACTGAGAATTATGGCCTAGCCAAGTTGACACACAATTTTAACCATCACAACCCTCAACGAGATGGACTGACACAGTGGCTGCAACAACGGGCCCGTATACATGAGTATGTCTCTTAGAATTTTTTTAAGAGTCATTTCATTTCGGTTTGTCTATTCGGAAAATGTAATTTCAATTAATTTTTTTGAAAAATTCTCATGGAACCAGATGGCCATATGTAGTGGGAATGAGATGAGACTGATTCACTAGTGTCAGGTATTAAATGCTAAGCTAAATAACAATTACATGCTGAATAACAAGAATCTTATTCCAAACCTGGAGGCAATGAGGATTTCCAAGGGCCAGAACAAAAACCGTAGTATTTTACTTTAAGAGAGGATTTAACTTCACTCAACTTCAATTAAGTGAAGTTAAATGCGCTCCTAAAGTAAAATTTACTTAACTTCAACTGGAAACCTTGGTGGTATAGTGGTTAAGTGTTGCAACTGCTAACCTATAAGGGCTGACAGTTCAAATCCATCAGGCGCTCCTTAAAAAACTCTATGGGGCAGTTCTACTCTGCCGTATAGGGTTGTTATGTTGCAATTGCCTTGACCACAACAGGTTTGGTTTTTAACTTCAATTGTGAAATGCGACTCATGCAATACACCATGAAACTTTTCCAAGTGTTATCACATATATTTTTATTTAAGTGTCACAATAACTGTTTGAGGTAGGTAAGGATTTTATTTCTTTATTTCATAGATGAAAATACAGCCATCTCAAGTGCCAGTCTTTGCGCTTCTCTTAATAGTCCATGCATAAGCATGTTTATATAATCATGTATGTGAAAGCCGGACAATGAAAAATAAGGGCTAAGACGAATTGATGCATTTGAATGGTGGTGGAGAAGAATACTGAATATACCATGGACTGCCAGAAGAGCCTTGCTTGCTGAAAGTAAAAGGACTTGAAGTACTTACTAACAAAGCTCAAAGACCATAGCCTTCAGTATGGATTATACCTCAACATAAAGAAAACAAAAATCCTCAAAACTGGACCAATAAGCAACACCATGATAAATGGAGAAAAGATTGAAATTGTCAAGGATTTCATTTTACTTGGATCCACAATCAACAGCCATGGAAGCAGCAATCAAGAAATCAAAAGACTCATTGTATTGGGCAAATCTGCTGGAAAGGACCTCTTTAAAGTGTTGAAAATCAAAGATGTCACCTTGAAGACTAAGGTGCTCCTGACCCAAGCCACGGTATTTTCAATCACATCATGTGCATGTGAAAGCTGGTCAATGAATAAGGAAGACTGAAGAAGAATTGACACCTTTGAACTGTGGCGTAGGCGAAGAATATTGAATATACCATGGACTGCCAAAAGAACAAACAAATCTGTCTTGGAAGAAGTACAACCAGAATGCTCCTTAGAGGCAAGGATGGCTAGACTGCATCTTACATATTTTGGACATGTTGTCAGGAAGGATCAGTCCCTGGAGAAGGACATCATGCTTGGTAAAGTAAGGGTCAGTGGAAGAGAGGAAGACCCTCAACAAGATGGACTGACACAGTGGCTACAATAATGGGCTCAAGCATAGCAATGATTGTGAGGATGGCACAAGACAGAGCAGTGTTTCCTTCTGTTGTGCATAGGGTCGCTATGAGTCAGAAGCACCTCGACGGCACCTAACAACAAGCCCAAAGAATGAACAAATCTGCCTAGAAGAAGCACAGCCAGAATGCTTCTTAGAAGTGAGGAAGGCAAGACTTTGTATCCCTTACTTTGGACATGTTACCAGGAGGGACTAGTCCTTGGAGGACATCTTGCTTGGTAAAATAGACGGTCATTGAACAAGAGGAAGACCCTCAATGAGATGGATTGACACTGGCTGCAACAGTGGACTCAAACAACGATTCTGAGGATGGCACAGGGCCAGAGAGTGTTTCCTTCTGTTTGTTGTACCTGGGGTCACTGTCAGTTGGAATCGACAAGATGACACCTAATAACAACGACAAAATCATGTCTTTTTTGCTCATCTTAAAAATTACTTCATATGTGATCCTTCGTATGTTAGAATGTTTTAGTATACTAGAACTAGGTCTTGGATGTCTTCCAAGACTTGGCCTTTTTACCTCGAGTTCTACTATAATTGCCAGGAATGTGTTAAGTGTAAAATAACCTGTAGTCTTATTTGAATTCAATCCTGATATCTGCATAAAAAGAGTTGCCACACTCATGGGTGGTTTAACCAGTAAACACAGTATGCACTGACTTGTATTGAGCAAGGTACCCAGGGGCTTAATTGCACTTACTTGTTAATTTTTGGTGAGCAATTTCACATGGGTTTCACCGTATCTTTGACATGGTGGGGGACAGGTGAAATTATGCACTGCAGATTGGTGGGAAGGCACAATTGTGCCCGTGGGTACCATACTTATTGGGTAATCTGGCCCTAGCCACACTATTTTCACAAACACTATCATTATCAAAACTGCATTTTTAACACTCAGTGGATTTTATTGCAAATGGGAAAGTTCCATGCCCAGTGCTTCAATAAAAGTTACAATAAAAACCAAACCCATTGGGGTTAATGTTGATTCTGACTCATAGCGACCCTATAGGACAGACCAGAACTGCCCGATAGAGTTTCCAAGGAGCACCTGGCAGATTTGAACTCCTGACCCTTTGGTCAGCAGCCGTAGCACTTAACCACCATGCCACCAGGGTTTCCCGAAGTACAATAGAAAACCATAAAAGCTAGAGCATTTTAAATCCAGCATAATCTGCTTAGTATTTATAATTACTTAGAAAAAGTAATAAATAAGCTAAATGTTCGTGTGTTGTGCTGGTGTTCTGGGCTAAGGAGTAAATTCCGTCTTATAGCGACCCTATCGGACAGAGTAGGACTGCCCCATAGGTTTTCCTAGGCTGTAATCTTTAAGGGAGGCAATTACCTGGCCTTTTCTCTCACAGAGCAGCTGGTGAGTTCGAAATTGCCAACCTTTTAATTAGCAGCCTAGTCCTTAACCATTGTGCCACAAACCAAAACCAAACCCATTTCTGTCAAGTCCATTCTGACTCGTAGTCCTTAAATTTACATATAGGAGTATATACATTACATTTACTGGATAAGAAAAATCAAGAATCATATACATAAAATAAGCCATGTTCACTTTAATAATCTGTTAATAGCTGATAGCGTTAGCAGATTATGATAAATTAAGTTTACCATCTTTAACATACAAAAATTTGCAGTCTTTCAAGATAGTAAATAATTTTTTTAGTGCACCTTTAATTGTTTTGTTTTTATTGCCTCTAGAGTTTTATACTATCACCAGCAACAGTTTTTCTTGTTTTCTAAGACGAAATTATTATTCTCCTGTTCTTAAAAAAAAAAGTAAAGGTAAAAGGTATACTCAGCATATTTACACATAGCAGACAGTATTTAAAAGCCCACACATGAAGCAACGTGTTATTGGTTCAAAGAATAAGCAAGTAAATGACTAGCAGTTTGGAACTTTTCATTGCAGAACAATGCACGGATGAGCTGAGGGCATTAGATTTGGAAAGAAAGCTGTTCCCATTACTAGTAATTATAGTTAATCAGCTACAATTGTCTTGACCAAGATATAGATCAACACTGGGCACTAACTTAACAGGACTAATTAGGGTAATGGAGGATGAAGAAAGCCTGACTGAACTCAGCAAGGCATTGAATAGCCTAAGCAGACGATGCGTTTTCAGTCTGGGCTCACTCTCCACCTGTTGTTTTAGTCGAGAAGGCACTAGGTTTACTCAAACCGGAAGACCTTGGTTGTAATACTTAGCTTTAAACATTGTAAAATGATTAATGTTTAACGCGATAGGTAATATTTATTTGCATGGCCACATTGCTATGCTGGCCCTATCTTTTAATCCTTTCTACTCAAAATATGGTTTGAGAACCAGCAGAATTGGCCTCACATGGGAGCTTGCTAGCTATGAAGCCTCTCAGGCCCCATCTCAGACCTACTGAATCAGAATCTGCGTGGTAACAAGATTCCCTGGGGATTCCTATGCACTTTAAAATATGAGAAATACTGATGCTGTAATTCAAGGATTTGGACCTAACCATTCAGCTGTCTCATACTGTTCAGTACTGGCCAAGTACAGTTTCTTAAAAATGGAAAAGGCTAATAATTTGTACTCCTGTCTATAATAAAAATAATGTATTTGATTGAGAAAAAAAGTCCTATTTCTTATTATGTCTTTAATCCAAGATAACATTTAGTGTTCACAAAACAAGAGGTGAAAGGTCTCTCCTGGGAAGGAAGAGCTGGGTCAGGTCTATGTAAACAGTACATACAGCACAAAGCCTTCCAGTAAATTAAAAACCACTTTTGTTTGTGTTGCAACTCTTTTGCAAGAAGCCAGCGTTCTTCACACAGGTAATGTTTCATTTTTACAGCTCCGAGTAGGTAACTAGCATCACTGTTCCTTTTGCATTCATGTGGAGAGAACTTCTGAGTCATGAGAAAGTTAGATGATTTGGGCAACTTATTCAGGAAATTTTGAGAGCAGAAAAAGAAATCTGTAATTTCCTGCCATTCCATGCAATGCATTATATTTGTGAATGTCAAGGTCTACCCCAATGTATTGAACCCTTCACTAAATCCATTTAATATCATATTCTTAAATTGCATACCTTGTAGCCTTGGCCTTACAGACCTTATGCATTTATATTGCACATTCAAATTAATTTTGGCAAGTGTTCCTAGTTTAAGAGCGCAAAATACTTGGGCGTTTATTCAGAAAACTGAAAACACAAAGGGAAGGGAAAAGAGACCTCGCACATATTGACACTGTGATACGTCCTGGGTACTTTTCAATTGTTATCTTATTTCTGTTAACAGCATTACTGAGAAGGTGTTATTAACTTTCCATATTTACCAATACAGAAACTGAGGGTAAGAGAGACTAAGTAATTTACCTAAGGTAGTAAGTGGAAGAGCCTATATGCAAATCACGTCTGCTTCACGTGAAATCTGGTTCTTTGTTTATCACAATTTTGCTAACTTACACAGCTTGATGAGGCTTTATGTGTGTACTGTATACCTGTGAAATGTAATTCTTTATTACCCAAGCAGAACTAAATGAACATTATTACTTTATTACAAATACAACAATCCCTTGCCCTGTACCTTCCATACAGTTTTCTGCTCCCAGAGCCAAGCACTTTCCATTCTCAGATCTGCTTCTTCTTGCTCTTATATCCATGCATTTAAATAATGTTTATACTCTTATTGAGTAAAAAAAAAACAAAACAAAAAACACACACACAGTTAGGCATTACCTATTCGCCCTACATTTTCATAGCTGAAGATTTAGGCTTTTTATATTTTCTACCTTTCTCTAATTAAAAAAAAAAAATCCTGTGGTTGATAATCACTGCTTATTTAATTTGTTTAGTTTTGTATGTGGCTATCATCATTTGTTTTCAAAGGATCTATCAAACATCTCCCTATAAATAATTTTTCAAAATGCCCAAACTCTCTGTAAATTTATTTTCCCCCCTAGAGGCTGGATCTGAAGTTCTGTATGAAGTTTATAATCCTCCTTCTTCTTCCTCTCCAGGACAGAATGACCTGTGTTTTGGCTCTGTTTCTCATTTTCTTGGATGACCCATCACATTGCTACCCAGTGCCCCAGTGCCGTCGATTCAATTCCACATATTATGGGAGTGTCCTAAGAAATGATGTTTGGTAGGTAAATTTTCTGGATCTCTGCATGGTTGAAGAAGTCTTTATTATGACTTCACATTCAGTTGATGGTTTAGCGGGTGTTCTGGTTATTTACTGCTATATAACACATCACCTGAAAATTTATTAGTGTAAAATAATAACCATTTGGTTGTATTTACAGATGTTGTGATTTAGGAATTTAGGCAGGGCTCTATGGGGATGGCTTGTCTCAGCTCCACAACAGGTCTTCAGTTTGGAAGATTCTTTGGATGTCTGGGAAGACTCAGAAGGCTAGGCAGGTATCATTTGGAGCTTCTTCACTCACATAGCTGACACTAGATTAGGTTCAGCTGGTATTACTGACTGGTGTGCTTACATGTGGTCTCTCCATAAGGCTTAGACTTCCTCCGTTATGGCAGTCTCAAGGTAGATGGCCATGTTTAAAATCAAAATAAACCAAAAAACCAAACCCATTGCCGTCTAGTCGATTTCAACTCATAGTGACCCTACAGGACGGATAGAACTGCCTCATAGGGTTTCCAAGGCTGTAAATCTTTTCAGAATCAGACTGCCACATTTTTCTCCCATGAAGCAACTGGTGGGTTCAAACCACCAACCTTTTGGTTAGGAGCCAAGCTCTTAACCATAGTGCCAATGGGGCTCTTTCGTAATCACCATAGCTGGATATAAGATTTTAAATTTAAAACCCTTTTTTTTTCTTTAGAATTTGAAGTAACTTAGTGGGAATATTCAATCTGGAAACTAACAACTTTTAGTATTATCCTTTTTTGTAGGTTTTTTTTTTTTGATAATTTTCTCTTAATTTCTAAAGTTTAACACTATGGAGCAGTTCTACTCTGTAACATGGATTTGTCAACTTGGCACCTATACACATCTCCTTAAACCAGACATAATCTCTAAATAAACACAATCATAGAGTCATATTTGCACCTAACATGATACAGCTAATATGCATACAGCCAAAAATGCACTAGCCATGATTATACCTTATACTTTATAATGAGTAACAGGATAAGGGAGGGAAGAAAACAAAAATATCTATGTACATAAACACACAACAAAGCCAAGAAGAAATAAATACTCCTGTTACAGCTCTCATTTCTACAACTGATCATCACATGGTTGTGGCTGGTATTTAGAACTACTGTCTTTCACCACCAATTTCATATTCCCTTTGCTCTCAGCAAGCACCTCAGCTGGTTGTAGTTCTTTGCCTAGTGGGCCATTAGTAGTCATATCAGAATTGGTTTGCTATAGTTTTCCACTGATTTTAATTACAGGGCACGATAGTACTAAGAGATACCCTAAGGGATCCCCTGTACCTCAATTATGTAAAATCAATTTGATTTCTCCTTAATAATCAGGATCAATCACACCAACCGGTATGGTAATTCTCTTCTTTGCCTATTGATCCAGAGGTGTGAGGAGCCGAAAGTGGCCAGCTGGCATTCTTACCTTCCAGTTCAATAGAATCAGTGTTGTGCCTCCTGGTGGGAGCACTCCTCCTTTTGGACCTGAGACCTCTAGACCTGAAGCGCATAGGGCCACAGGGAAAGGAAGCAAAAATTTTATGAGTGGGTCACTAGGGGTAATAGTGAGTGGTGCTATTCCCATTTCCATGCCTTGAATTCTGGACCTATGAATACTGGCTATGGGAGAAAGGGGACCATATATTGAATGCTGGTTTAGAGCATATGTAGCCTCCTGGAGAACACTGCCCCAGTCCTGCAAGGTATGGCCACCTAGCTAATGGCTATTCCATCATTCTATCAAGCCAGCTGGTTCAAATAATAAGTAACGTCATAAGACCAGTGAATTCCATGAGCATGATTCCATTGCCACACTTCATTTGCTCTCAATGAGTTCCTTAATCCAAGGCATTGCTCTGTGTGGGATACTATGATGGTGGACAAGGGATTCTGCAAGTCCACAGATAGTAGTTTTGGTAGACGCACAGCATGCAGAGAAGGAAAATTCAAATCCAGAGTAAGTGTCCATCCCAACAAGAACAAAACGCTGCCCTTACCATCATGGTAGTGGTCCAGTGTAATCAAGGTTGCTGGCTGATCATCCCAAAGACTGGTGCCACATTGGAGACTCAGTGTTGGCCTCTGGGTGGGTCTGTGGGTGCAACCTGATAAATCCACTCTAACATGCCAATTTCTCTATGCCTTTGGACACATTCTTCTATAGTACACCAAGGCAGTTCTGGCATTTCACCTTGATTCAGTATAAGCCACCACTTAATCCGTGCTTCAGCCAACCAACCAAATAAATAATTAGATCTTTTCTAATCTCTCAATGAAACACTGAATGGAGAATCTGTGCTTAGTGGGCCCATACCAATAAACACAGACCGATCCACGTTCCTTGAATCATTATCCCACACCCTTAAGAGCCATTTCCACACATACTACCCAGGTTTCTGTTTGTATGTATTAGAGAAATCAAGCAGTTCCAGACAAAGACTTTGGGCACAGCTAGGTTAATTTCATTAGAGTGAAAGGGCTGGTTCTGTTAGTAGGAGTTTTCAATGGAATTTAGGGGTTCAGTGTAACCAGTTTCCTAATTATCTGCCCATATGTCCCCATCCCAAGTTTCAGGGTCCCTTTTCTTCCCAATCAGTGCCCTCACTTTAACTTCAGACACCACTCGAGACTGGGAACTTAATTGGCATTGTAATTGAGAGATTCTTAAAATAAGACTCTGGGTTTGGTGTTCTGCAATACCAGCTCTGTTACTACAAAAAATAAGGGTTTCTTTAAGGGCACAAGTGGCAACTCTTAGATTCTTTTATGCGATGCTTGAGATGTGACTCTTAAGCCTTGAACTCATCTCTTTGTTTCATCATTTTGTCTAGCAAAAGCAGGACCAACCAACTAGCCTGCTGTACTTCTCAGCATGACAGAACTGTTGAAAGCAATCAAATATACAATCACCCAGAGCCTTGTTTCTCACAAATATTTGATCCAATGGTAGTGATATTTTACATATTTCTACTGCTACCTCACACCATGAATTAGCAGTGCCCCCTTCACTACTGGAATTAAACTCACTGATGCCTTTAAGTCTAGCCAGGCTAGGGAATCGATTCAGGCAGCTCACACTTAAGATTTTGCTCCTCTAGAACCACTCTGGGTACCAATTGTCTTAGGTTGAGTTCTCAAAGAGCAAAACCAGAGAAGCTTTTATATAAGTATACAGAGAGATTTATTTTAAGGAACATGCAATTGTGGAGGCTGGCAAGTCTCAAATCCATAGGGGCAAGCAGAAGGCTGGAGGCTTCTCCTGACTCACGTGGTTACAGGGGGCTGACAGACCCAAAATCTGCAGGTCAGATGGCAGGCTCTACTCTTCTCACATCCCAAGAACCACAGATCAGAGGATAGAGAGAAAAATGCAGGATGGAGAGAGGGCAAGCTTGGCCAGAACATTTGTTTTTATATCATGAATTCAAGCCACATGCCCAAGGAAACTCCTCTTCTGCCTGATTGGCTGCTCACATCAGATCACAAAATAGAAGATGATACACAGTGCCTGCCAAACCACTGAGAATTACAGCCTAGCCAAGTTGACACATAACATTAACCCATCACAGGAATCAAACCAGGGTCTTCTACATGGAAGGTAACTGTGGTCTAATTCCTCCTAATTTCAACAGACCCTCTCTTCTGAACCTATACCTAACCCTGACCTCTAATGTTACTTGGTTACGTAAAGAAGTAAGCTTTTCAAGAGTTCAAGGTAAATTGGTTCAACTCCTTATTATTGCCATCTAAGTTTCACCTTCTTCTACTCTGCTATGTAAGTTACCCATCCCTAGTTCACATTCCAGTTTTAAAATTATAAGCCTAATATTTACTTAGAACAGAACAAGGAGATACTGTGTGGTTTAATGTCAGGAAAGGTGTGCATCAGAGACACAGCTAGACTACATGTCCCAACCTTCCCTGAACTTAGTCATAGGCATGTGCATAAAGTGATATGTTTACTCATCAGTCTGGAAATAAACCTCCCACCCTATCATCTATTTCAACTTTTATCAAATCATCTGCATATAATTTTCACATCTATAAAATGGGGTTGATTCTTGGCACCCTTCTAGTTGTACACTCTTCTTAAAGAATACCCAAATAATTACCCATTTAGGATATTCGGTGAGTGTTTTGGAAGAAAGGCCTGTAGAAATGTAAAAGGACAAAACACTAAGGACAGAAACTGAAAAAGAAAACATTGTTCTTTTTCAATGTTTTAGTTTTAAATTGTTGGTTATACTGTCTAAATTTTGACCTGGTTTTTCTAAATTGTTAGTTCAGCTACGTCTTCACCTATGTTGATTCTCTAGATTTGATTGTAAGTTTTAATGTTAAGTACGATAAATTTTAATTTTTTTCTATAAGTGGGTGTGGCTAGTTGTATATCTTGTTGAGTGGCTGATTTTGCAAACATCAAAGACTCAGTCCACAAAGCCCATGTCTATACAGGTCTGGCTACAAATTTTTGTGTTATGTAATCAAAGTCAGTAATTGCTTATATAAACAAACTTTTAAGTGACTTGCTCTTCTTGTACAGGATGATCTGCCGTCCACTTAGTGCCAACATTACCCCCGATAATTAGTTGAATAGGAACTAACGTTTCCCCTCAATTTTTTTTTTTCCACTTCCGAACCAAACCAAGCCAAACTTGTTGCCATCAAGTCAATTCTGACTTATAGCAGGCCCCAAATTGTTCCAAGGAAGAAGCTCCAATGATACAGTAGAATGCACGTGTGGAAAATTTCTCCTATTCCTTACAGAGATGGGTTACAGACGCATAGCCAGAAGTAGTAGTTTGTATTTACATATTTTAAAACTTGCATCTTTAAAGTTTATGCATAATTTGTATTACATTGCATAGTATCTTTCGTGTTTGCTTTATTTTAAAATATTTTCCCTGAAGGTGTGCAGTTAAGTTTATGCTCAAAACTGGTTGCTGTCAATTCTGACTCATGGTGACCCTAGAGGACAGAGTAGAGCTGCCCCATAGGGTTCCCAAGGAGCGGCTAGTGGAGTGAAACTGCCCACATTTTGATTAGCAGCTGAGCTCTTAACCATTGTGCCACCAGGCCTCCTATGTTCAAAGACATACCATATGTATTCATGTGACAACAGTTTGGGAGTATTTTTGATTCAGGAAAAAGTTGTAACTAAGTTTTACAAATATATATATATATTTTTTTTCTGGGGGTAAGGGGATGATAGCAAAAACCTACGGCTTTTCAGTTCAAATTTTGTACAACTTCAACTGATTTATTGTGCTAGTAGAATTTCATCCATATTTATGATTGGTAGTAAAGAATTTAGATAATAAGCCAATTATTTGTCTTATCTTTCCATTAGATCACCTGGAACAGCATTTTTCCAATCTTTTCCTTTATACCAGTTGAGGTTACAATTACTACACAAGCTCATGGAATCCTCCTGAGAGGTGCAAGTAGAGAGGGAAAAGCTGATTGGCTAATTGCATAGGCTCTTCATTATGTGGGCTGTTGAGAAATGCCTTGTATTTTAAATATTGCAATATCATCAATGTCTTTACAGAAGTGATAAAGTTGAAATATTATATCTTTTAATATCTGTAAACTGTAGGTCATATTCTTCTATGAAAGATGCCATGAAATTATCAGTTCCCAGAAGAATAAAATCAATAAGAATTACCACCTAAAATAAAGATAAAAAAAAAAACTAGTTTTTTTTTTTTAATAAAGATATGTTTGTAGAAATTTGTTAAACACTTATAAAGTATATAGAAATAAAGATTTCTATCTTCCATTTTTATTGACAGTTCAGATTTTGAACCCATCTGTTTGCAGTTTCTCCACTCACACCCTTTTTTTAAACTTATCTTTTATGTAAAACAGGTTTCTTTTTTTAAAGACCTTCAGCCATACTTTTTTATGCCAATATCTGCAGTTCCATCTCAAAGCTTTCAGTTATTGACTCTCAGCTTCTTCAATATCTCCTTTCCCAATAAATCTTTTATTATTATTATTTTTATTTATTGTGCTTTAAGTGAAAGTTTACAAATCAAGTCAGTCTCTCATACAAAAACTTATACACACCTTGCCATATACTCTTACCTGCTCTCCCGCTAATGAGACGACACTCTCCTCCTCTCCACCCTGTGTTCCCCATGTCCATTCAACCTGCTTCTGTCCCCCTCTGCCTTCTCATCTCACCTCCAGACATAAGCTGCCCAGGTAGTCTCATGTGTCTACTCGAGCCAAGAAGCTTACTCCTCACCAGTATCATTGTCTGTCTTATAGTCTCGCCCAATCCCTGTCTGAAGAGTTGGCTTCCAGAATGGTTCCAGTCTTGGACTAACAGAGGGTTTGGGGACCATGACCTCTGGGGTCCCTCCAGTCTCAGTCAGATCATTAAGTCTGGTCTTTTTATGAGAATTTGAGGTCTGCGTCTCACTGTTCTCCTGCTCCATCAGGAATTCTCTGCTGTGTTTCCTGTCAGGGCAGTCATTGGTCATAGCCAGGCACCATCTAGTTCTTCTTTGTCTCAGTCTGATGTAGTATCTGGTTTATTTGGCTCTTTCTGTCTCTTGGGCTCATATTTGCTTAGTGTCTTTGGTGTTCTTCATTCTCCTTTGCTCCAGGTGGGTTGACGCCAATTGATACATCTTAGAAGGCCGATTGCTAGTGTTTAAGACCCCAGATGCCACTCACCAAAATGGGATGCAGAACATTTTCTTAATACCCTTTGTTATGCCAATTGACCTACATGTTCCCTGAAACCATGGTCCCCAGACCCCTGTCCCTGCTACTCCATCCCTTGAAGGGTTTGCCTGTATTCAGGAAACTTCTTAGCTTTTGGTTTAGTCCAGTTGTGTTCACTTCTCCTATACTGTGTGTTGTCCTTCCCTTCACCTAAAATAATTCTAAAAAAAAAAAAAAAGTTTTTTTTTTTTTATCTCCTTAGTGAATACCCCTCTCCCTCCACACCCGCGTAGCCATCAAAGAATGGTTTCTTCTGTGTTTAAACCTTTTCTTGAGTTCTTATAATGGTGGTCTCATATAATATTTGTCCTTTTGTAACTGACTAATTTCACTGAGCATAATGCCTTCCAGAGTCATCCATGTTATGAAATGTTTTATGAATTCATCATTGTTCTTTATTGCTGGGTAGTATTCCGTTGTGTGAATGTACCATAATTTGTTTATCTATACATCCATTGATGGGTGCCTTGGTTGTTTCCATCTTTTTGCCATTGTAAACAGTGCTGCAATGAACATGGGTGTGCATATATCTATTCATGTGACAGCTCTTATTTCTCTAGGATATATTCCAAGGGATGGGATTGCTGGATCATATGGTAGTTCTATTCCTAGCTTTTTAAGGATATGTCAAATCAATTTCCAAAGTGATTATACCATTTTACGTTCCTACTGGCAGTGTACAAGTGTTCCACTCTCTCCACAACCTCTCCAACACTTATTATTTTGTGTTTTTTGGATTGATGCTAGTCTTGTTGGGGAGAGATAGTATCTAGTTGTAGTTTTGATTTGCATTTCTCTAATAGCTAATCATCATGAGCATTTCCTCATGTATCTGTTAGCCTCCTGAATATCTTCTTTGGTGAAGTGCCTGTACCTATTCTTTGCCCATTTTTTAATGGGGTTATTTGTCTTTTTGTTGTCGAGGTTTTGCAGTATCTTATAGATTTTAGAGATTAGATGCTGATTGGATTTGTTGTAGCCAAAAATTTCTTTCCCAGTCTATACGTTATCTTTTTACTCTTTGGGTGAAGTCTTTGGATGAGCATCGGTGTTTGATTTTTAGGAGCTCCCAGTTATCGTTTCTCTTCTGCTGTTTGTGCATTGTTAGTAATGTTTTGTATTCTGTTGATGCCATGTATTAGGGCTTCCAGCATTGTCCCTATTTTTTGTTCCATGATCTTTATCATTTTAGATTTTATATTTAGTCTTTGTCCATTTTGAGTTAGTGTTTGTGCATGGTGTGAGGTATGGGTCTTGTTTCATTTTTTTGCAGATGGATATCTAGTTATGCCATCACTATTTGTTAAAGAGACTGTCTTTTCCCAAATTAATGGACTTTGGGCCCTTGTCAAATATCAGCTGCTCAAAAGTGGATGAATTTATGTCTGGATTCTCAGTTCTGTTCCATCGGTCTATGTACCTGTTGTTGCACCAGTACCAGGCTGTTTTGACTGCCATGGTGGTATAATAGGTTCTACAATCAGGTAGTATGAGGTCTCCCACTTTGTTCTTCTTCTTCAGTAATGCTTTCTTATCCAGGGCCTCTTCCCTTTCCATATGAAGTTGGTGATTTTTTTCTCCACCTCATTAAAAAATGCCATTGGAATTTGGATTGGGGTTGCATTATATCTATAGATTGTATTGGGGAGAACAGGCATTTTCACAATGTTGAGTCTTCCTATCCATGAGCAAGGTATGTTTTTCTACTTACGTAGGTGTCTTTTGGTTTCTTGCACTAGTGTCTTGTAGTTTTCTTTGTATAGGTCTTTTGCATCTCTGGTTAGATTTATTCCTAAGTATTTTATCTTCTTGGGTGCTACTGTAAATGGTATTGATTTGGTGATTTTCTCTCCGAAGTTCCCTTTGTTAGTGTGGAGGAATCCAACTGATATTTGTATGTCTATTTCGTATCTTAATACTTTGTTGAACTCTTCTATTAGCTCCAGTTGTTTTCTTGTGAATTCTTTAGGGTTTTCTTTGTATAAGATTATATCATCTGCAAATAGTGATACTTTTACTTCTTCCTTACCAATTTGGATGCCCTTTATTTCTTTTTCAAGCCTAATTACTCTGGCTAGGACCTCTAGTGCAATGTTGAATAAGAGCGGTGATAAAGGGCATACTTGTTTGGTTCCCGATTTCAAGGGAAATGCTTTCAGGCTCTCTCCATTTAGAATGATGTTGGCTGTTGGCTTTGCATAAATGCCCTTTATTATGTGGAGGGATTTCCCTTCTACTCCTATTTTGCTGAGAATTTTTTTCTTGAATGGGTGTTGAACTTTGTCAAATGTCTTTTCTGCATCATTTGATAAGATCATGCGGTTCTTGTCTTTTGTTTTATTTATATGGTGGATTACATTGATTGTTTTCCTAATGTTGACCATCCCTAAAAACATGGTATGAATCCCACTTGGTCATGGTGAATTATTTTTTTGATATGTTGTTGAATTCTATTGGCTAGAATTTCGTTGAGGATTTCTGTGTCTAAATTCATGAGGGATGTTGACCCGTAATTTTCCTTTTTTGTGGTGTCTTTACCTGGTTTTGGTATCAGGAATGAGTTTGGGAGTATTCCATCCTTTTCTACCCTCTGTAATACCTTTAGTAGTAGTGGTGTTAACTCTTCTCTGAAAGTTTGGTAGAATTCTCCAGTAAAGCTGTTAGGATCCTGAGGCATGGCAGAGTTTGAGTGTTTGTCAAATAAAGCAAATTCTGGATGATATAGTTTAATCATTCTAGTATTAACAACTAATGTTTCTGCCTATATTCCCAACTAATGTGTCTTTTCTTTAATTCTTACTATAGTTAAATCCTCCTGTTCTCCCCAAACCAAGACAAAGTTGCATTGCTTCTGTCAAGTTTTCATGGTCACTGTGTTACATAGAATACTATCACTCCTTTAAGTTCTCAGCATGTATTTGACTGCTCATTGTGTATTAATATAACTACATTTCTGTATTGATATTTAAAACTTGTGCTATTTACATTTTTAATAATATATATATATTTTTGCTTTACTATCAAATTATAAAGTCTTTCATGGAAAACAAGCATTAAGTTTTCAAACAACCAATACCATATTTTTATGCAAATAATGCACACTTTCTTCATTTTTTTGCCAGGTGCACATTATTTGCATAAAAATATGGTAGTTTCCTACTAGGTGCTACTGGTCATAAAAGCACCTTTGTAGAGTTTGCTTTGGTTACACAGGAAAACAAACAAACTAAAGACACTGAAAATAATTGGCACACAGTGTTTTATTAGAATTAAGGAGATGTAGAGTAATCGAGAGTAAAGTTCAGCTTTAAGTCTCAATGCTATTGAGAAATGAAAAAAATCATGTGGCATTCTGCTAATCCAGCATATAACTGTGGTCAGAAAATGTCAAAGTCCAGATCACACATTAAGCTATTCCAAAAAAAATAGTGTGTATGGGCATGATCAGTATTTATGGTGCCTACGTGGTGAAAAAGGGAGTCAGATAGTTCAGATACCAAACCTAATTTTGGATTTTAGACCCACATAACTCCATAGCTTCAGCCACTTCCAGAAGGATCCTCAGGAGACGTGTGCACCAAGGAGACCAGACAAAATGCCTCTATTTCTGACTTGGCTTTGGTACAAATCCCTGCACAATTTCCAAGTGAACTATACCAGACTACCTCTGAGCTACAATATTCCTCCTGTCCATTTAGCTCAAGACCTAGATAAAATGCAAGCCTTTTCAAATCCCTATAACTTCTCTAATTTTGGCATTTAAGGGATTAACACTATTAGTTTTGAATGGATTCAGGAAGAGACAAAGAATAATAAATCTGAGAGAGAAAAGAGCAACAAGTGAAAGAAAGGAAACTTTCCTAAATTCTGCAGAAAAGTTTATATAACTTCCCAATCCAACACATTTCCAGGGTAGAGCTGGAGGATGAAGGAGGGAAAAGTGTAGAGTTAACCCTTTTCAAAAGAAAGACAAGGAAGTTTCTTTTCTTACATGAGTCACAGGGTAGTACTAAGAGAGGAAATTATCCAAAGAGTAATAAAGGAAGTGAGAGAGAAAACCATGAAGATACAGGAGACATTAGTCATTTCCACATGGCTCACCTAGAACTGGGCCCTCCTTTAGGGCTTCTCCTCCACCCCTGGTCCTAGTAGACTATGTAACCAACCATTCCAAATATTGAGGTTTTAGAGGAGAGTGTACCATCTCAGATACACACGGTTCCTTATGTATAGTGTAAAATAACTTCTATGAGTGTTAGAATATGGGTTTAATCATTTCCTCTTCCTTCACCAGCTGGGGGTCTCGGGCTGTTTACCTCTCTATATAGTGGGGATAATAATTGTATTCCCTCCTGGTGTGAACATTACATGAAAACAGCACCTAGAACACAGTAGGCACTATATTCATGTAATGTTCACACTGTGAAGGAATACAATTATTATACACAGTGGCCCTCGTGCTTCAGTCAATTTGTCATACTGTGGGGGCTGGAAGCTATGCTACCAGTATTCAAATACCAGCAGGGTCACCCATGGTGGACAGGTTTCAGCTGAGCTTTAGACTAAGACAGACTAGGAAGAAGAACAAGTGGTCTACTTCTGAAAAGAATTAGCTGGTGAAAAACTTATGTATACAGCAAAACATTGTTTTGTATAGTGCTGGAAGCTGAGCCCCTCAGGTTAGAAAGCACTCAAAATATGAATGGGGAAGAGCTGTCTCCTCAAAGTACAGTTGAACTAAATGACATGGATGGAGTCAGGCTTTCGGGACCTTCATTTGCTGATGTGATATGACTCAAAATGAGAACAGCTGCAAACATCCATTAATAATTGGAACGTGGCATATATGAAGTATGAATCTAAGAAAACTGGCAATCGTCAAAAAAGAAATGAAACACATAAACATTGATATTCTAGGCATTAGTGAGCTGAAACGGACTGTTACTGGCCATTTTGAAATGGACAATCATATGGTCTACTACACTGGGAATGACAACTTGAAAAGGAATGGTGTTGCATTCATCATCAAAAGGAACATTTCAAAATGCATCCTGAAGTACAACACTGTCAGTGATAGGACAATATCCATAAGCCAACAAGGAAGATCAGTTAATTCAACTATTATTCAAATTTATGCACCAACCACTAAGGCCAAAGATGAAGAGAATGAAGATTTTTACCAACTTCTGCAGTCTGAAATTGATCAAACATGCAATCGAGATGTATTGATAATTACTGGTGATTAGAATGTAAAAGTTAGAAACAAAGAAGAAGCATCAGTAGTTGGGAAATATGAGCTTGGTGATAGAAATGATGCTAGAGATTGCATGATAGAATTTTGCAAGACCAACAACTTCTTCACTGCAAATACCATTTTTCACCAACACAAACGGTGACTATATTCATGGACCTCACCAGATGAAATACACAGGAATCAAATCGACTACATCTGTGGAAAGAGATGATGGAAAAGCTCAATATCATCAGTCAGAACAAGGCCAGGGGCCAACTTTGGAACAAACCATCAATTGCTCATATGCAAATTCGAGTTGAAACTGAAGAAAACTAGAACAATTCCATGAGAGCCAAAGTATGAACTTGAGTGTATCCCACCTGAGTTTAGGGACCATACCAAGAATAGGTTCGACACACTGAACACTAATGACTGAAGACCAGATGAATTGTGGAATGACAACAAGAACATCATACATGAAGAAAGCAAGAGGTCATTAAAAAGACAGGAAAGAAAGAAAAGACCAAAATGGATGTCAGAAGAGATTCTGAAGTGTTGCTTTTAAACATAGCTAAAGCAAAAGGAAGAAACGATGAAATAAAAGAGCTGAACAGAAGATTTCAAAGGGCAGCTCAAGAAGACAAAATAAAGTATTATAATGACATGTGCAAAGACCTGGAGATAGAAAATCAGAAGGGAAGAACATGCTCTGCATTTCTCAACCTGAAAGAACTGAAGAAAAAAATTCAAGCTTCGAGTTGCAATATTGAAGGATTCTATGGGGTAAATATTAAACTATGCAGGAAGGATCAAAAGAAGATGGAAGGAATACAGAGTCACTATACCAAAAAGAATTGGTGATGTTCATCCATTTCAGGAGATGGCATACAATCAGGAACCAATGGTAATGAAGGAAGAGGTCCAAGCTGCACTGAAGGCATTGGTGATAAACAAGCTTCCAGGAATTGATGGAATACCAACTGAGATGTTTCAACAAATGGATGTATTGCTGGAAGTGCTCACTTCATCTATGCCAAGAAATTAGGAAGACAGCCACCTGGCCAACTGACTGGAAGAGATTCATATTCATGCCTATTCCCAAGAAAGGTGATCCAACTGAATGCAGAAATTATACAATATCGTTAATATCACACGCAAGTAAAATTTTGCTGAAGATCATTCAAAAGCGGCTGCAGCATTATATTGACAGGGAACTACCAAAAATTGACGCTGGATTCAGAAGAGGACGTGGACTCAGGGATATCACTGCTGATGTCAGATGGACCCTGGTTGAAAGCAGAGAATACCAGAAAGATGTTTAGCTGCATTTTATTGACTATGCAAAGGCATTTGAATGTATGAATCATAAGAAATTATGGATAATATTTTGAAGAAAGGGAATTCTAGAACACTTAATTGTACTCATAAGGAACCTGTATATAGATCAAGAGGCAGTTGTTTGAACAGAGCAAGGGGATACTGATTGGTTTAAAGTTAGGAAAGGTGTGCGTCAGGGTTGTATCCTTTCATCGTATCTATTCAATCTGTATGCTGAGCAAGCAATCTGAGAGGCTGGAGGATATGAAGACAATCAGGGCATCAGGACTGGTGGAAGACTCATTAACAACCTACATTATGCACATGATACAACTTTGCTTGCTGAAAGTGAAGATGACTTCAAGCACTTACTGATGAAAATCAAAGACCACAGCCTTCAGTATGAATCAAGCCTCAACAAAAATCCTAACAACTGGACCAATAAGCAACATCATGACAAATGGAGAAAAGATCGAAGTTGTCAAGGATTCCATTTTACTTGGCTCCACAATCAATACCCATGGAAGCAGCAGTTGAGAAATCAAAAGTCGCTTTGCACTGGGCAAATATGCTGCAAAAAGCCTGTCTGAAGTGTTGGAAAGCAAAGATGTCACCTTCAAGACTGAGGTGTGCCTGACCCGAGCCATGGTGTTTTCAATTACCTCATATTCGTGTAAAATCTGGACAACGAATAAGGAAGACTGAAGAAGAATTGATGCCTTTGAGATGTGGTGTTGGTGAAGAATATTGAATATACCATGGACTACCAAAAGGATGGACAAATCTGTCTTGGAAGAAGTACGACCAGAGTGCTTCTTAGAAGTAAGGATGGTGAGACAATGTCTCATATACTTTGGACATGTTATCCAGAGGGATCAGTTCCTGGAGAAGGACATCATGCTTGATAAAGTAGAGGGTCAGCAAAAAAGAGAAAGACTGTCAATGAGATGGACTGACACAGTGGTTGCAACAATGGGCTCAAGAATAACAACCATTGTGGGGATGGCGCAAGCCCAGGAAGTGTTTCATTCTACTGTACATAGTGTAGCTCTGAGTTGGAACCGACTCAGAGGCACCTAACAGCAACAACAACAATATACAATGGGTGCTCAACAAATTATTAGCTATTATTATTATTATGTCAGTACCTATTGCTTCTTTGAATATAAAATCTGTGTCACGGAGTTACATAATTTAATATTTGTCATCTCTCAAGTACTAAGAACAACAGCTTCATTTTGTTATTATTCCAATGCCCAGTATTTATAAAGATAATTGCATCTGTTTAGAAGTTGGTTGAATATTTTGCTAAATAAACACTTCTGCATTCCTGCTACATGAATCAAAAGTGACAGGATAAAATTAGACAAATCATATTCACCCCAATTGAGTATGATGGGATCATCTAACTTCCATTACCAAAAGTAAATAGTGAAAGGGCCTAATAATTAAAAAGGGAAAAAATTAAGGAAGGAATATTCCTGAAACTTTGGTGCCAATGTTGATCAAATAGTTATTTTGTTCAGGAAATCTTATTTAAAATTGCGGCTAAAAAGGGATAACTTTGCAGAATGAAACGAATGAGGAACACAAAGGGGCAATTTATTAGGTTTCTCATTTAAGAACAATACAAAGGGTTGATACTAATGCATTTCTGCAAGGGTTGATATCTTAAATACTACTGACTCCCCCGGCCCCTCCTAGGAAACCCTGGTGGCGTAGTGGTTAAGTGCTTCGGCTGCTAACCAAGAGGTGGGCAGTTCAAATCCGCCAGGTGCTTCTTGGAAACTCTATGGGGCAGTTCTACTTTGTCCTATAAGGTCGCTATGATTCGGAGTTGACTCGACGGCAGTGGGTTTTTTCAGTGGGCCCCTCCTAAGTAACTTCAAACTTGAATGAAGATGTAACAGATAAAAGCTGACTTAGAGACTACAGAAATTATTGACTTGTAAAGGCAGTATTGAATTATTGATGTCTGCATATCATAAGTTTCCCACCATTTCTGTGTTTTCTGGATTCCTCTCAGATTTCGCTTATGATTTGCGTGGTTCTTTTCATCCCTACTTGGAACCGGGAAGGCAGGTTTCTTACCCAGATTGTGAGATGGAGAGTAATATCACATCACTCTAGATCGAATCCTATGATTCTAGGCATCTAGAAAAAGAAGAGGGAAAATATTTCTGTTAAAAAGAGAGGTTGTTTATAGCCATTTGTCAAATTTGCCTTATGAAATTCTTAAATGACTGTTCAATCTTGTGAGCACTGCCTACCTAATTTCAATCTGTACGCATGTGATCTTCTAAAATTACAGGGTGTGAGGATCACACCAAAGTATATTTCTTTATAGTTCCTGAAGATTATTACAACCTGCAAATGTAGAAACAATGGTAATACTAATAATAATTTGTATTGAATTTATTGTATTTATGATTTCTTTAGGAACTTTATCAATGTTCAGTTTTTAAATTTCTAAAGTAATCCTATGAGAATACTCAGGCACAGAAAGGTTAAGAAATTGCCCAAGTTCACTTAATAAAAAGTAAACCCAAATTTGAACCTTGGTGGTCTGGTTTCAGAAAATGTAGCCAGCAAAACCCTGAAATTCCATTCATACTGTGACATTTTTGGAAAAAAAGAATTGATCCAAAAGGTGCAAAAACACCCGTAAGGTAGGCAAGGAAGATGCTGTTTTCTCTACTAACTTAGATTTAGGAAATAGAATTACATAGCTAAGTAACGTGTACGTAACTAAGTAGCACAAGTGTTAGTGAAAATGCCATTCTTTAGTTTCGCAAGACACCTTATAAGAAGATGAATTAAGTAAATTGAATTTATCTTCAGAAGGCAGTTATTCTTAAGTGAGATACCATACTCTCAATATTTGTAACACATTGAACCAAGTTTTCAGACAACGGTTCATTTCTTTTTAGGCGACCAAGGTCATCTGAGAGATTGACAAAAGTGAAACTTAGAGCTCAATGCTACACCGAGTATTTGTCCCCTTACAAGATTTTTACTTTTTTAAAAATTGTTGTAAAAATATAGATAACACAACATTTGGCAGTTAGATAAACATTTTTCATGTGTGCAATTCAGTGAAACCAATTACATTAATAATTTTTGCAATTATAACCTATATCCCTTGTCAAATTTTTCATTCCCATAAGCAAAAATTCAATGCAACTTAAACAATGACTTCCTAACTTTCCCCGTTCCTCCTGCCCCAGGCAACCATTATTAAACTCTTATCTCTATACACTTGCCTGTTCTAGGTATTTCGTACTAGTGAGATTATAAAATATTTAAGACCTTCATTTATAATTCTATTCAAAAGCTACACAGCTTTTGAAAAAAACAAAAATAAAGCTGTAACAGAAATTGATATTGTACGGAAAACAGCCATCTACTTGGTCAAACAATAATCTTAGCAACCCTCAAATGTTAGAGTATCTTTTAATGTAAACCTCTCATTTGATGGATGAGGAAAATTAGAAATCCCAGAGTGTTGGGTGATTTTTTTTGTCTTCAGATATAACAGCCAGAATTATGTCTCTTGTTAATGTTATTGTTGTTTTTGGTGATAGTGATAACATTCTAGACAGAGGAAACAGCATGTGTGAAAATTTGAGGCACCGAAGAAGGCCTCAGTTAGACTATTCAGTAGGGGAGAGTGGCAAAATGGGAAGTTCAAAAGGTATGTAGATGCTAGATAATGGATGATTCTAGACCATTTTAGTATTTTAGACCTTACCTTATTTCCGATGGGGCAGCTTTGAAAACTTCTAGGCAAGGATGTGACACGATCCTATTATTAACTTAAGAACATCTATGTGGATACTATGGAGAGTTAATGGGGGGTCAAAAATAGAATTGAGAAAATGATTGGGTGGTTTTTAGTTCAGTAGGAAAATGAAAGAAGCTTTGATAGTTTGGTGGAGAAATGAAGAATGCTTGGCTTGTTTAGGAGAGAGATGATAAAGACTTGGACTGTGAAGGTGGCTGTGGCAATAGAGAGGTGTGAACACATTTAAGATATCTGTTCCTTGGGGAATCTACAGGTTTTTTCCACAAATTAAATGTCTGGTGATAGGAGCATATCACAGGTGGCTTCCAAGTTTCCATCATGTGCTGTTAGGAAGAGCACTGGAAGAAAAGCTGCTTGGGAAGGAATTAAAACTGGGTTGCATTATTCCCCCCTCCCGCCCCCCCCGCCACCAAAAAAAAACTTGTTCCTGTAGAGTCGATCCCAAGTCATAGCGACCCTATAGGACGGGGTAGAACTGCCCCATAGGGTTTCGAAGGCTGAAATCTGTAGGGAAGCAGACTGCCACATCTTTCTCCCACAGAACGGATGGTGAGTTTGAACCACCAACCTTTTGGTTAGCAGCCAAGTGTTTAACCACTGGACTATCCAGAAACCAAACCCGTTGCTGTCGAATTGATTCCGACTTATAGTGCTGACCCTGTAGGACAGAGTAGAACTGCCCTGGAAGAGTTTTCAAGGAGCACCTGGTGGTTTCGAACTGCCGACCTTTTGGTTAACAGCCTTGGCACTTAACCACTACGCCACCAGGGTTTCCACTGCACTATCAGGGATCCTTAAATGCAAGCCTCCAGAGACAGATGGGCAGTGGCTACATTTAAGGAACATTGGCTGGGAAATTGAACCCAGATCTCCTGCGTGGAAAGCAAGAGTTTTACCACTGAACCAGCTACTTAATGAGCTGAAAACAAAGGACAAGCTTCTGATGTTTAATTCTTGCAGGGAATATTTAAGCGATACACCCTGTGATGTGTCCTGTCTTGTGTAAATGTGTTCAGCACGTGATTGCTCTTCTTCAAGGTCTTGCAGGAAGAATAATTAGATGGAGTAATTTTAAGGTTATTCTGGACTTTAAGTCATCTAAACAGCAGCACGAGCTCTGAAACTTAGACTTTCGGGGACTCAGTTTTCTCATTTGTAGAACAAGGTAATTATATACAAAATGCAGTCAATGGACCAGAAACAACTGCCATTACCTGAGAACTTGTTACAAATGGAATCTCAGGCTCCAGCCCAGACCTACGGAATAAGAATCCACATCTTTGTAAATTCTTCAGGTGATGGGTATACACATTAAATTTTGAGAATCACTGTTTTAGATCATTTCTCACTTTCCACATCTGATACCTGTAGAAATAAGTCACATCCTTCCCTCAGGGGAACCCTGTGTATAGGTTTTGACCTATCTGTGCCAACATGCATTAGTGGTAGAGGCCGAAGCACTGCTGGTATCATCCATAACAAAGTCAACTCTGGAGACCATCTGGAATGTATGCAGATGAGCTGACATTATATGGTTAGGAAAAGGAGATACTGTATTTTTCCGTTTATGTGTTTAAAATTTGCTAACACTAAAACACATATTCTGAAGCAAGTCTAATTGGCCTCAATTAGCCTTCATGTTTTCACCTATCCTCTTTTAATCGCTTTTAATCATTCATAAATTGGGAACGTATTCCATTCTATGGCCAATAACCTATAGTAGGTACTAGAATCAGTGGGTAAATACTATATTATATAACTAGTAACCCACAACCTACAGTAATTAACAATCACAATTAAGGTTATCAGTTTTAGCGTGTAGTGGTGACAATTATATTTACAAATAAAAGCTGATTGACGTGTTTTGGGAAAATAAAACTAAAATATAACTAAAGAAAAGTCACAAATGGTCAAGGACTTGACTAGTAACTGAAGGGTTGACACTTGAAATCCAACTGATACCTGTAGAAATAAGTCACATTCTTCCCTCAGGGGAACCCTGTGTATAGGTTTTGACCTATCTGTGCCAATGGCACTAGTTTTTTTTTTGTGCCAACATGCATTAGTGGTAGAGGCCAAAGCACTGCTGGTATCATCCACAACAAAGTCATCTCTGGAGACCATCTGGAATGTATGCAGATGGCACCTCAGGAAAAAGGCCTGGCAACCTACTTCAGAAAGACCACAAAAAGAAAAGAAAAGAAAAAAAAAACCTAAACCAGCTGCTTTTGAGTCGATTTCCACTCATGGCAACTCCATGTGTTACAGAGTAGAGCTGTTCTATAGGGTTATCTGGGCTGTAATTTTTTTTTTATGGAAGCAGGCAGCACTTCTGGGTGGTATGGAATCTTTAGATTAGTAGTGAGTTTGCACCATCCAGGGACCTTACCCTATGGAGCATAGTTCTACTCTGACATATATGGGATTACCATGAATTGGAATCAACTTCATGGCAACTTTTTTTTTTTTAACCAGGTTCAAAACAAAATCATGTTATTGAATTGATAGTTTCCTTTAAAAGATAGTAATCTATTACATATTTTTGACAGAGTATATCAGATGAATAAATATGATCATATTTTATATTATGATAAAATCATTTATTTTTCAAGCACTTGTAGAATAAGTATGTTGTGTGCTGTCAAGTCGATTCTGACTCATAGCAACCATTTATGACAGCGTAGAACTGCCCCATAGGGTTCCTCAGCTGTAATCTTTATGGGAGCAGATTGCCAGGTCTTTTCTCCAATGAAACAGCTGGTGGTTTTTGAACAGCTGACTTTTTGGTTGGCAGCCAAATGCTTTAACCATTGCACCACCAGGGCTCCTTACAATATGTATATAACCTATTTATGTTTAATTAGATGTATGTTAAGAAAATAATGAAAATTCACATTTAAAAATTATATAATTTGTGAAGAATTATTCCGTTTGTAAAGGAATGTTCACCTTGTAGAAAGATTTTTTTGAGTGCCTATATATGCTAATTTCATTTACTGCCTTTAAAATTTATTTTATTTAGATAAATTATATTTATACAAATATTTTAAATATACATGTCCTCTGAAAAGTGAGACTTATACAGATTATGTATGAATCTTGGATAATTTATATATTTTTCCCTAAATGGAGAGGAAGAAGCTAATTTCTACCTATTAAATAAAATATTAAATAAAACTAAATAAAATACATTTTTATTTAGTTTTATTTAATATTTTATTATAATAGGACAGTACAATATAATATTTATGTTATATGCATTTTTTTAATTTAATTTTAGGTTTCTTGGTGGGCATGTAAATTGCTCACCCAAATCAATATTACGTTCCTAAAGAACAGGAGGTGTGTTTTTCCTCTTACATTTTTCAACAGACCACGTCATTAATTGAGATAGAATAGGCACTAAATTAGGGACATCAGTTAACTCTATTGTAAAAAAAAAAAAAAGGTCTCTTTAATTATGCTGTAAATTTATTTAGAGAAATTTGGATATTCTGAAATCAAAAAATATTTTGGGTAATTTCTCTTTGATCTTAAGGTTCTTTAAAAACTACTTCTCTACTGGTAAGTTTCTGTACATATAAAAGGAAAATTTGGAATATAGTCTCTTATTCTTTGGCTTAGTTCCATTCACTTAAAATAGAGAGTATATAAATATATGTGTATATATATATATGTGTGTCAGAATCAACTCAACAGCAGTGTATTTTATATATATATAAAGGATCCCCGGTAGCACAGTGGTTGAGAGCTCAGCTGCTAACCGACAGGTTGGTGGTTTGAACCCACCAGGCTCTCTGTGGGAGAAAGTTGTGACAGTCTACTTTTGTAAAGATTACAGCCTTGGAAACCCTATGGGGCAGTTCTACTCTGTCTTACAGGTCACTGTGAGTTGGATTGTGTATATATATATAAAAAAATATATATATATATATATAAACAAAAACAAAACAAAATCCGTTGCCATTGAGTCGATTCCAACTCATAGTGACTATATAGGACAGAGTAGAACTGCCCCCATAGAGTTTTCAAGGAGGGCCAGGAGGATTTGAACTGCCGACCTTTTGCTCAGCAGCCATAGCTCTTAACCACTACACCACCAGGGTTCCCATGTATATATATTTGAATCTAGAATTTATCACAATCCTTGTAAAGTTATTTCTTCTTCTTCTTTTTTTTTTTGCTTAACAAAGTGATTGGAGATACTTAAATCAATTTTGATGTGTTCATACATGCCTAATACTTCTCACCTTTATTAATGTATTAATGAGTCCTATAATCCTTAAAATGGATCTTGGGGCTCAGACTGTCTTTGTTTTCACCTGAACTCTTCTTGGCAACCACAGAGACAAACTTACAAATCTCTACATGAGTTAGGGTGCCAGCAAGCACATTAATAATCACTTGCGATCATGTCAGTGTGTCTCAGAATCCCTCTCTCTCTTAATGGCACACCCTATATATCCTGGATCCAATTTTTCCAATTCAGGAGAAGATACTCAATGCTACTTTACAGAACAAATATTTAGCATATCTTCACTCCAGAGGACATTAAATGAAGCCCCATTATTTCCAACTCTATCAAAAGAGAAACTATGAGGATATATGAGGGTAGAAGAAATGATCGGTGTTAGGAATGGTGTAGTGGAGCTGTTGGAGTGCCAGGATAAATAGTAAAAAGGGAAACAAACTATAATTCCAGGTTGGAGATTGGATCTAATACTTTAGAGATGGATATAGTCAATGTAGGGTCAGAGTCAAAAGCCAACCCCAAACTGAATAGAATTATTATGACAGGCTACAGTAAAAAAAAAATTTAGGGGATGCACTTTTTATTTAATTTTTAACATACAGCTTGCAAAGTATTAAATGCCTCCTCCCAAAGATTTCCAGATTTTTAAAAATTAAATCTAAAAATTTTTTGAAGTATTTTCTTGTTTTGTGTATTGTTCCAACTCAAGACCCAGAATCATTTTGAAAACATTTAGCTATAACAAAACGGGTGGAAATATTCTTGTTCACATTTTTCCTTTTTTTTTTTTTTAACCTTATGTAGTTTAGTATTAATTTGAATTGAGTATTTTCTTAGTCATAAAAATTTATGCGTTAGTTTAAAATCTAGCTACCTTGTTTATTTTCTGTAAGAACTTAATATAAAAAATTACAGTTTTATAAAGACTAATTTTTCTTTAGGTTTCTTTTTCCTTCATTATACAGATGAAGAACCAAATTAACATCAAAATATTGTACATACTCCTCTTTATAGTCCTAATTTGTAATTCTTCATTGTGACCTTATCCAGTATACATAAAGAGATTTATGGATGCCTACGTACAAAATAGGAGCCCTGGTGATGCAGTAAGTGCTCCGCCACTAACCGAGGTTGGTAGTTTGAATCCACCAGCCGCTCCTCAGAGGGAAAGATGTAGCAGTCTGCTTGCCTAAAGATTTACAGCCTTGGAAACCCTGTGGAGCAGTTCTACTCCGTTCCATAGGGTTGCTATGAGCTGGATTCGACGTGATGGCAGTGGGTTTTGGTTATGTACAAAATACGTGTCCTTGAAAAACCCAGTATGTGATTACAATGTTAGTAAACCAGTTTGGGTATAAAGTTTGAGCCATAACTAAAGGGATTTGATGTTTAAGGAAATATCCAAGAATTTTGAAGCTGGATATACAGAAAGAATCCTTGTATGAGATATTAATAGAAAGCTTACTATTGTTACCACAAATATATATCTTTTAAAAAAGAAATATTAATAAATTATGAAAAGTACATTTTAATTGACATGATATTATTACGTTCCAATGTTGAAGTTATATATTTTGGGGAACGCTTCACAATGCTTATTCATTAATAAGCACATGACTATGAAGTTAAAGAAGCCACTGGACTCAGAATTGAGAAGACCAAAGTGGTAATCTTTCTTTTTTTTTTTAATTTTTTGTTGTGGTGACTCATAGCGACCCTATAGGACAGAGCAGAACTGCCCCATAGAGTTTCCAAGGAGCACCTGGTGGATTCAAACTGCCAAGCTTTTGGTTAGCAGCCATAGCACTTAACCACTACACCACCAGGGTTTCCAGAAATATATACAACAAAACTTTAGCCATTTTCAACCATTTTTACATGTACAATTCAGTGACATTAATTACATTTACCATGCTCTGTAAAAATCACCATAATCTATTTCCAAATATTTTCTGACCCTTAACAAAAACTCTGTATCCTTTATGCAATATCCCTATCCCACCCCCACAGTTAATCTTTTTGACAGTTCCTCAATTTCCCTTCACCTGGGATTTCCAATAGAAAATGTTCCCTGTGATCAAAAATATACTGTTGAATGGGATGTAATTAACATGTAAATATGTCAGGTATGTGAGATATAGTTAATGGAGGGAAATAACAGATTTTCAATCCTGAAAAAAAAAAGTAAATTATGTATAAGTATTTATTTTCTTATTTTTAGTAATATACAAAAACACCCTTCTTCACTTGTGGTGCTGCTAGATGTGAGAAAAAATTTCACCAGGGGTAACTAGGGACTTCAATTTTGCTACTTTGACTTTCCAATGGCATATTTTACTTGAACAGTTGTTCACTTGAGAATCCTTTTAGAAAGCACAGCTTTTATCTGTGTCGATTATTTCTCCAAAATTTGAGTCAATTTGCCCGTCCTAGTGTGATCAGGGAGCCCTGGTGGCGCTGTGGTTAAGACCTCGGTGCTAACCAAAAGGTCGGCAGTTCAACTCCATCAGTTGCTCCTTAGAAACCCTATGGGGCAGTTCTAACCTGTCCTATAGGGTCTCTATGATTCGGAACCGACTCGACGGCACCTAACAACTACAAGTGTGGTCAGTGGTTCTAAACACAAAGTATTATAAACTTGAAACTAAGGTATAATAATCTTCTAAAGGATTTTCTTGAAGCTAAAAGTGTCCTGTTGAGACAGCCTTTATATTGCATGTAGTTGGAGTGTGGCTGTGTTACTTCTTCCTCCTACCACAGGAAACAGTTTGCTTTTCTGGCGGAATTTTTATGTAGTTCTCATCATGAAATGCTCCATTTCGATACCATCCTGTTGCATGCTGCTCTGGAGGCCAGTTTCCATGGGACTTTTTGGTAATTTGAACCAGATTTGGAAATGATAATTATCACACATAAAGCCATGGTAGTATATAACTACTGAATAAATTTCTTTTTAGTATTTTCAAAAAATATATATACATATATAAATGGAAACCCTGGTGGCTTAGTGGTTAAGAGCTAGGCTGCTAAGCTAGGCTGCTAACCAAAAGGTCAGCAGTTCTAATTCACTAGGCGCTCCTTGGAAACCCTGTGGGGCAGCTCTACTCTGTCCTGTAGGGTCACTATGAGTCAGAATTGACCCGATGGCAATGGGTTTGGTTTTGGTTTTTTGATATTTATGTATATGGCATAATGTGATTTTATTGTATTTTGGGGGGAATAGAAGTTTGAAGCATTTGTTGTGATGGCAAGATCACTGGGTAAATGTGTTCACTTTGTTTTTAAATTTTGTTGATGAGTGGTTTATTTATATCACACAGTGATTTTGTGGATGAGTGCTTTATTTATATCGCACGGTGATTTAATTAGCATGAGAAACAGAATCATAGAAATCAAGAGAAATATTATTAAAGATGCTGGTTGACCAAGCTTCAAGGATTCTTTTATATATATATATATAATTAGCTAGTTTTCAGGTTTTTTCAGAAGCCTATTGACAATTTTTAGTGCCTCTTGGATGGAGACAGGAGGGGGGTGTGGAAGACTGTGGGGATGTTTTGATTTCAATTCACACAATATCTGGATTTTACAACAAATCAAGACACGGTTGCCAAATCAGTTCACATTCCTGTATCAGCTCGCTATCACATATTTTCACTTAGTAAAACCCTGATGATAAGTCCTGGAAATCCTAGGCAAGAATTTATCTCAGTGGTGTGGCACATTTTATGTTTCTAACTCTTGTGAAATAAGAACTGTTTTATGTGTAGTGTGTTTGGATTAATACAACCTTTCAAAAGTTATCATGATAAAGAGGGTTGTTTTATTCCAGATATGATAATCCGGGACCCTAATAAAATAATCCAGGAAAGTGATCCAGGAAAGGCCAAGAGTAATGTAGTCAGTTTCACTTTTGCCATTCTATAGGGGTACCTATTTGAAATTAACTACAGCCGTTTAACGAAAAGCTATACATGCATGTCTTAACTGTTCAACTGGACAGTAGTAAATAGAGAAACTGATCACCATTAGTCCCTAAAGTCTACGTAATGAATTCTCTTTTAACCTGGTGACCTAAGCAGCTCCACACCACGATTTGGGTGACAGGAACATTCACTTTAATACTGGTAACTATAGGTTTGGACAGTGGTCTGTAATTAAGTGGCAGGTGATTGAGATTCATTGGTAAATTCAAACAACCCCCATCATTCAGAACCTTGTGGTATGGAAGCTATTTACACGAATAATCTCTAACTGCCCTTAATTGATGTCCAAGTGTATAATTTATACTATTACTATTTTCCTCTGGACCTGCTCAACCAAAGCACTTATTTCCTGTCCAGTACTGATGTTTGGTGTGAGATTTAGGACATTTGTGAAACATACCCTGCCGTTGATATTGAACATATTAGTTAGTGTTTTATAACAAACCCCAAGGAGTGGTGAGGAAAAAATAATTCTTATTTGATAAAGTTTTCCATATCCAGTTCCACACATATTTGTCTGAAATGATTTGTGAAACAGTTGGGGAATAAATAAATGGTTAAATGAATTATATAAGCCAGCTACATAAGTCAGTCTGTCTCGTTAACTATCTATCTATTATTAGCTAAAAGGTTTTTTTGGGGGGGGTGGTATTCTTCACTTCTATGTATCTGTAGTTTTTTTATTCTTCACTTCTATGTATCTGTACCATCAAAATTCATTTCACATGGAAGTAATCATTCCATAGAAATAGTCTTTCCTTTAGTCTCTTCTTTCTTTCATTCCCTTTTCTTCTCAAGTTTTCTCCTTTATTTTATTTCTCCCTCTGTTATCATTTGACAAATAGTTTAATAATATTTTAACATTTAAACAAATTTTAATGGACAGTTAAAAAATGAAAGGATTACATACCAAACTGAATATTTTTGCCGGCAGCCATTCCCATGCTTCCTCAGAATACTAAAGGGTGATTATGATGGCGGACAGACCATACTCCGCGAGAGATGCCCTGGGCTATCATCTTCTCGTAAGGTTGAAACTCAGTGGAAACAACCACACAACCAAACAAACAAAACCGAGTGCACAGGTACAAGATGTGGACTGTTTGCCACCACTGTACTGGTTTAAAACAGAAAAAAATAAAAAGAAACGAATTTGTAAAATTTAATAATAAATATTAAAAAAAAAAAAACCCAGAAACTGTGTACTTAAGTAGGACACAATAAAAAACGTAGAACACAATAGTACCTTTAAAAATCTCCTTTTTTGTCACTTCCAAGCTTGGAGAAACATTAGATCTACACTTGTTAAAGAAAAGGTCCCTTGATTTAACAGTTTTTTTTTTTTTTGTAAATTAGCATAAAGCTCCACAGCTCACCACACCTTGGGAAGAAAAAGTAACCCTTAGTTTTCCCATCAGCCTGGTAGAATTACCGTGATGGCATTATTGTGGTAGAAACATCACTTGATAATTTAAATATACATTTTGTTAAACCTCTCCCATGGGTGTGAATTTAACTAGTCAGTTAGCAAATGAAGTCAAACTGTTTTCTTTAGTTTCATGCCTCTTCACCAGAAGTTCCACTGGTCTTGTGGTGTTAATTAATATTTTCTTTCTGTTTTGGTTTTCCAAGTGTGGGTACTTGTTACAATAACACTTTCCTTTATGAGTTAGTGTGTTAAAAAGAGGCATATCATTAAGAAAAATGCATTAAATAAAATAAATGAGGAGCTGAGCACAGGTCAATTAAGATTAAAAATATATAATTATGTGAAACAGACCTGTAAAAACATATTGTGCATCATAAACTAAAATTACGTAAATAAAGCCTGAGTGTATAATTTTCATTCAGTGGAGAGTTATATGACTTCCCCCCTCTCCTCAAACACCCGTTCAGTTATTATTGTAACAAAATGTTTTGTCTATGAGACGTAAATATTTAAATAATCTTATAAAAGGAAAGTTTACCTAAACTGGCATACAATTTTGTCTACCCACATAGTAGTTAGAAAGTTAAAGTGTTCTAATAACACATAATCAGAAATATTTTAGAACTTACAAGAAAATGCCAAGAGTAAAGTTCTCTGATTCTATTATAAAGGAAAAAGCAAAAACAAGAATCTGTAGAAGATAAACCTGAAAAAGGAAAATCTCTATTATCTATTATTCAAGATAGTACTCTTTCAGTAGTTTTCAGTTCTCCTGGGATTCAAATCTGAATGTCATATTTACCTACTAGCTGTAAAGTATATTGAAATAGATACCAAGCCAGTGCAATAAACAAGACTGTTATGGCAAGGGGCATATATGAACAGTAGGTTAATGCACTAACCTTTTGCCTTGTGACACCTGAGGGTAAAATGTGCTTTAAATCAAAGATAAAATGATTGTGGTACCTCAATTTCAAACCAGTGGCTATTTGCCTACATCATTGAAAACTAGCAATTGAAATAGCAAACACTGGCTATGGCTTGTATGAGTTACACACTAGGATGAAATGGACAATAGTTCGCTCACCGGGCAAGTGATTCTTGGCAGAAAGAGAAGATGTTAGTGGTAGAGCAATTAACTTTGAAGTTTTAAGTGGTTGGGTATGTTCGGGCCTGATACAGGCCCTAAAGACAGTCAGTTGTCTAGACTTTCTTATTTTAATGAACTCTAACAATCCTGTTCAATTATACTCCTTTAGTTGGGGATACTTCCTTAATTCTGTTTATCATACAGCAAGCATTATTATTATTTTTTTTAAAGAATTGCTTTGAAACTTAAGATCACTTAGATGAGAAGCAGGAGAAAAAGTTCCTGCCTTGGTGATGGCATGAGTGTTAGTTACCTCACATGTCAAAAGGGCATGATAATATTAATTCAATGAAAAAAATCTACTGTGTAGGTCTCTGACAGATAAACATAGCATGATTATTATTCAAACCAAGTTAATATTTGATATAAATGACAAATTGGTCTTTTCTTTCTTTTCTTTCAGAATCATATGAAAACTATTGTTGTTGTTAGGTGCCATCAAGTCAGTTTTGACTCGTCATGACCCCATGTACAAGAGAATGATATACCACCCCGTCCTGTGCCATCCTCACAATTGTTGCTCTGTGTGAACCTATGTTGTAGCCACTGTGTCACTCCATCCTGTGAGGGTCTTCCTCTTTTTCACTGACCCTCTACTTTACCAAGCATAATTTTTTTAATATAAAAACAAACTTTTGTTAATTCCAAAAATTCAGATTTATATATAATTTGTACATATAAATCCTTGAAACTAACAAAGATTCATTTGGGTTCTAAAACGTGAATATCAAAAGACTCCAACAATGATAATTTTGAAAAATAATTGATTGCATATAAATATATCATATTACATAAAAGTCTATTTTAATGTACAACATATTAAATTCTAATATTCTCATAGTTTCAGAAATAAAAACATTTTAAATACCTCATATTTATATATGTGTACTTTAATTTGCCCATAATAAGTAAAACAGATAATAATTTTGTCTTATTCTTTCCTTAGGTCAGTTAGTAGCAAAACTTCCCCACTTTTAGTCTGATGAAAGAAATCAAAGAACATATAATAAATGGAGAAACAGTTCATGGTCATGGATAAAAAAAAGAAGACTTAAAACTGTTAAGATGTCAATTTTACCCAACTCGATCTATAGAGTCAATGAAATCTCAATAAAAATCTCAGCAAGTTATTTTGTGGGTATCAACAAACTGATCCTTAAGTTTATACAGAATGGTGAAAAATCCCAAATAGCCAACACAATACTAAAGAAGAACAGGATGGAATTACTGATACTACCTCAAGATTTACTATAAAGCTACAGTGATCAAGACAGTGTGAACAGATTGGTGGAACGGAATAGAAAGCCCAGAAACACAGCCACAGAAATATAGTCAACTGATCATTGACAAGGAGCAAAGGTAATTTAATGGAGAAAGGACAGCCTTCTCATTAAATGGTGATGGAACAACCAGACATTCACACGCAAAAAAAAAAAAAAAATGAATCTAGACACAGAATTTACATCTTTCACAAAAATTTAACTCAAAAAGGCATATAAACCTAAATGTAAGACACAAAACTATAAAATTTCTAGAAGATACCAGAGGAGAAAATTTAGGTTGATCTTAGGTTTGGAGATGACTTTTTAGCTACATTACCTAAGCAAGATGCATTAAAAAAAAAAAAAAAGGGATAAGCTCGATTTCATTAAAATTAAAAATTTCTGCTTGGTGAAAGACTTCATTAAGGGTGTAAAGAGACAGCCACAGACTAGAACACATTTACAAAACACATATTTGATAAAGGACTCATATTCAGTACATACAGTGAACTCTTAAAACTCAGCAATAAGAAAACAAACAAATCAGTTACAAAGAAGGCAAAAGATCTGAACAGAAATCCCACCAATGAAGACATAATTTTGGCAAATAAGCATATGAAAAAATGCCCCACGTCATATGTCATTATAAAAAAAAAAAAAAAAAACAGTTACCATTGTGTTGATTCTAACTCGTAGCAACCTTATGTCATTAAAAAAAAAAAAAAATGTCATTAGGGGATTATAAATCGAAACAACAATGAGATGTCACTACACACCTATTAAAAGGGCTAGAATCCAAAACATTGACAACACCAAATATTGGAGAGGATGTGGGATAATAAAAACTCTCAGTCCAATGTGGAATTGCAAAATGGTACAGCTACTTTGGAAGACAGTTTGGCAATTTCTTACAAAGCTGAGCATAGGCTTACCATTTGATCCAGCAACTGCACTCCTAGGTATCTACCCAAATAATAAGATAATGTATCTCCACATAAAAACTCATGCCCAAATATTTGTAGCAGCTTTATTCATAATTTCAAAAATTGGAAGCTACCAAGGTGTCCTTCAATAGACAAATGGATAAATAAAATTGTGGCACATTCATACAATTAAATATTATTCAGCAATGAAAATAAATGACATTTAGAGCCGAGAAAAGGCATGGAGAAACTTTAACTGCAACTTGTGCATCAGCTTTCCATTTTCCCCAATTTCATATGTTCTTTCTACATTGTTTGCTGACTGCTCCCTACTCCCCACCCCACAGTAATTTTGTAAGCACAGTATGCTATTTTTTTTACAGCAATACGTAAAAAAATTGACATAGCGGTGCTTATGAAAATACCTGGGGAGAGGGGAACATTTGGGAAACAAACCTCAAGGAGCCCTGGTGGCACACTGGTAAGAGCCACCAAAGGTCGGCAGTTGAATCCACCAGCAGCTCCTTGGAAACCCTGAGGGGGCAGTTCTACTCTGTCCTATTGGGTCTCTAGAAGTTGAAATCGACTTGGCAGCACCAGGTTGTTAGGTTTATTTTAAATTGCAAAGAAATTTATTTATTATTAGGCAAATTTAGAAATAATAGTAAATTAGAGAATTTCTTGAAGCAACAGTGTTATTACTTAGCTGTCACAGAATGTATGTATCCACATGTACTTAAATGTCTTCCTTGTTATATGTTTAAATAATTGATTACATGATAGTTATCTAGTTATCTCTCTTTCTACGCACGCACACACACACAAATAAATAAATAAATAAACTGTGGCCGTCAAGTCAACTCCCATTCATGGTAACCCCATATGTTACAGAGTAGAACTTCTCCATATAGTTTTCTTGGCTATAATCTTTCACAAACAGATTGCCAGAGCTTTCTTTTGTGATAGCACTGGATTTGCTCAAAGTGCCAACTTTTAGGTTAGCAGTTGAGCACAAACTGCGTTATACAGGGGCCTGTATATACATGCACACAAACATACACACCTATATAAACACACAAATACATTCGTATATGCCTGTAATATATATGAATCACTACTTTGAGTAGTGCCAGCTTTCAAAAATGCCTTTTCAAGAAAATTAGGCACTGTGAAATTGTAGCCACAATGTATATTGTTATTCTAAATTACTCATCTTTATAATAGAGCCCATCAATAATTTAATATTTTATAATCTGTTACAACCTGTTTAATCCTGATTGTCGAAATTTAAATTAAGTGTTATATTTTTTCACAGAGGAAGATTAGCAATTGCAGGTCATTTAATTAGTAATAAGTCAGAGATTTGGAATGATATATATAAACCCACTGCTCTCAAATAGATTCCAACTCATAGGGATCCCACAGGGTTTCCAAGACTGTGAATCTCTGTAGAAGCAGACTGCAGCATCTTTCTCCCGGCAGAGCCACTGGTAGTTTTGAACTGCTGAGCTTTCAGTTAGCAGTTGTTCTGTAACAACTCAGCAGCACCTGGACCCAAGGTCAGCCGTATCTCTAAGAGACCGAAGAAAGGCTCCAGAACCAGTGATGGTGACATATGGTTTATTTGGGGAGCTTACTTACAGGACGATCGGTCCAGGGCTGTGGCTGGACCAGTTTAGTACTCCACAATCGCCTAGCAGGGGACACAAGCTTATATACTGTTCTACCTGGACTAAGGCTTTTTGTTTTTCTTCCCAAGTCCTTGGGCAGTCAGCGTTCCCAGGGATTTCACATCCAGGCCCAGATGTTTCTCTTCTTGTTGCTAAGGGATTCCTTGGCTTTGGCCACCGGCCTAGTCACCTCACTCTCGGCCTTGTATCTTAGTCCAAGCCCATCCTGAATTCATCCCCAGCATGCTTCAGGGAAGAGCAAAACTGACTCCATTAGGAGAGGATACATATAGCTGAATAGCATTACCCTACAGCAGTCAATTGCTTTTAACCACTGCATTACCAGAGCTCCTTAGATAGTGTAAGTGTCAAATATTTTAAGAACACAGAGATTCATCATTTGCTTTGTTTGAGCCTTACACGTAGATATCATAGTCAGAATACAAACATCTTTAATATGAAGTCTAAGTGTGTGACACATCACATTTTAGGAATATCCAAAAAGCATGGTAATAAAATTATGGACTCTTTGTTAAGCATATATGCTATTATTCTTGGATGAGCTATTTCCTCTTGAGCTAAGAGAAATCTTGATCCAAAACTTAAGTTTATAAAATATAAGTAAAAAGTGTTAAACAAAATGACTGGTGTAATGTGTTATTTTCTTACCTTCATTTTTTTTTTTTTGTACAGAATTTAAGTTTTTTCACCTGTGGCAAAGTAAGGAACAGAAATGTACAGAAGATAAAAAGGTTCGTTAGGAAAATAAGGGGCCCTGGTGGTGCAGTGTTTGAGAGCTCAGCTGCTAACCAAAAAGTCAACAATTCATGGTCATTACTGTGCTTAGTGGCTAGCACTTCCCATGGAACATAGTAGGTACTCAAATATAAATAGATAACAGCACAAATAAACAACTTTATAGCTCTTGGGACTTGGAGTGGCATCTAGTTATAATTCTTGCCAGCTTATTTTATTTTAGGTATGTAACTAAAACTCAAGGACCTTACTTGCATCAATTATAAAATAGAGATAATCATAGTTTGTTCTCCTAACTTCAAAGAGCATAAATTAAACTAGAGTCTTTAAACTCAATTTCAAAACTATGAAATAGTATAAGTAAAATGCAAGCAGCTCTTACTTTGCAGGGTAGTGTGGGATTGTAAAAATGCCCATACAAGGTGAAATCTTGCAAAGTGATCTTAATTGATGTGATTAAGATTCCTCCAGAATCTTTAAATTTATTTGTGAAAAAATGAAAAACACTCTTATTATAATTTATAAATACCTGAGTAAATAAGAAATAGCAAAATTAACATTTTTTGTTGTATTTTTCTTTCTTTTTATTGTTGTTAGGTGTCATAGAGTCGGTTCCAACTCATAGCAACCCTATGTACAACAGAACGAAACATTTCACGGTCCTGCACCATCCTCACAATCATTGTTATGCTTGAGCTCATTGTTGCAGCCAGTGTTAATCCACCTCATTGAGGGTCTTCCTCTTTTTTGCTGACCCTCTACTTTACCAAACATGATGTCCTTGTCTAGGGACTGATCCCTTCTGATAACATGTCCAAAGTATGTGAGACAAAGTCTCACCATCCTTGCTTCTAAGGGACATTCTGACTGTACTTCTTCCAAGACAGATCTGTTTGTTCTTCCGGCAGTCCGTGGTATATTCAGTATTCTTCACCAAACCTTAGTTAAAAGGTGTCAATTCTTCTTCAGTCTTCCTTATTTGTTGTCCACTTTTTATACGCATATGAGGTGATTGAAAACATGGCTTGGGTCAGGCCCATCTTAGTCTTCAAGGTGGTATCTTTGCTTTTTAACACTTTAAAGAAGTCTTTTGCAGTAGATTTACCTAATGCAATGCATCGTTTGATTTTTTTGCCTGCTGCTTCCATGGGTGTTGATTGTGGATCCAAGTAAAATGAAATCCTTGACAACTGCAATATTTTCTCCATTTATCATGATGTTGCGTATTTGTCCAGTTGTGAGGATTTTTGCTTTTGTTATGTTGAGATGCAATCCATATAGAAAGTTGTAGTCTTTTATCTTCATCAGTAAGTGCTTCAAGCTCTCTTCACTTTCAGCAAGCAAGGTTGTGTCATCTGTATAAGGCAAACTGTTAATGAGTCTTCCTCTAATCCTGATGCCCTGTTCTTCTTCATAAAATCCAGCTTCCCAGATTATTTGCTCAGCATACAAGTTGAATAAGTGTGGTGAAAGGATACAACCTGATGTGCACCTTTCCTCACTTCAAACCATACAGTGTTCCCTTGTTCTGTTTGAAAGACTAACACTTGATCTATGTACAGGTTCTCATGAGCACAATTAAGTGTTCGGAATTCCCATTCTTCATAATGTTATCCATAATTTGTTATGAATCACACAGTCGAATGCCTTTGCATAGTCAATAAAACACAGGTAAACATCTTTCTTGTGTTCTCTGCTTTCAGTCAGAATCCACCTGAGATCAGCAGTGATATCTCTGGTTTTGCATCCTCTTCTCAATCTGGCTTGAATTTCTGGCAGTTCCCTGTTGATGTACTGCTGCAGCCACTTTTGAATGATATTCAGCAAAATTTTGTTTGCGTGTAATCTTAATGATATTATTCGATAATTTCCACGTTCGGTTGGATCGCCTTTCTTGGAAATAGGCATAAATATGGATCTCTTTCAGTCAGTTTTCCAAGTAAGTGTCTTCCATATTTCTTGGCATAGATGAGTGAGCACTTCCAGAGCTGCATCCATTTGCTGAAGCATCTCAGTTAGTATTCTGTCAGTTTCTGGAGCCTTGTTTTTTGCCAGTGCCTTCAGTGTCTTGGACCTCCTCTTTCAGAACCATCAGTTCCTGATCATGTGCTACCTCCTGAAATGGTTGAACACTGACCAATTCTTTTTGGTTTATAGTGACTATATGTATTTCTTCCATCTTATTTTGATACTTCTTGTGTTGTTTAATATTTTTGTTGTAGAACCCTTCAATATTCCAAGTGGAGGATTGAATTTTTCTTCAATTCCTTCAGCTTGAGAAATGCTGACTGTGTTTTTCTCTTTTGGTGTTTTAACTCCAGGTCTTTGCACATTTCATTAAAATGCTTTGTCTTCTGGAGCCATCCTTTGAAATCTTCTCTTCAGCTCTTTTACTTCATCATTTCTTCTGTTTGCTTTAGCTACTAGACTTTCATGAGCAAGTTTCAGAGTCTCTTCTGACATCCATTTTGGTCTTTTCTTTCTTTTCTGTCTTTTTTAATGACCTCTTGCTTTCTTCATGTACGATGCCCTTGATGTCATTCTGGTCTTTGATGATTAATGTTCAATGCATCAAATCTATTCTTGAGATGGTCTCTAAATTCCAGTGGGATATACTCAAGGACATACATTTTTTTAGTACATCATAATTTAAAAATTAGAAAAATAGTAATTAAAATGTTTTATTTCTTTGTAAAACACTTAACAAGTGTATTTGGAACATCATTTGCCTTCTTGTCATGTAACTTACGATACGGAAGGAGCATCTTTTCTCTGCCTTGGTGTATTGTTATGTTCCTTTCTAAGTCTGGATCAGCTTCCAACATTTTAACTTTGCACTTTCAATATTATGAAATATCTCTGGGTACTCCTTTAATGTGAAATTTTTTGCTGGCTTCACTTCCTCTAGTACATCATCCTTTTTACCACGACCACTTTCCTTATTTATGTCAACAAGTTGGCCTTCACTAAGTTCCTCTGGTTCTGCATAGCTAAGCCTCTGGAATGTTGGCAGTGACAAAATTCCTACAGTCAGCTATTCCTTCTATAACTCCACTCACATTTGATTCAAATTTTAGTAATAATCATTTTTTGTTTATTTGCCACACTTTCATCATTTTTGACTAATTCTTTCTTTTGATGATCAATTTTTTAAAGCGCCATGTTGGGTTGTCTCTGGGAGTTGGGGTGTAGCGCAGCTACACACCTTGCTGTCTGTGACCAATCACTGACAGACTGTTATAGAAGTGGCATGATTGGTCAGTGATCTTGATGGGCACCTGGAATTATATAGTGATTTGTGTTTAAAGAGCTATCAGTGAAGTTTTTACATTTTGCAATTACTCAGAGTTTATATACTGTGGTAACTGAAATTTGAACTGTGTTTTTGAGGGACTGATGTTATTTAACTAAAACATGGTAACAGAAATTCATGTCTAAGTTTAAACCATACAAACAAGGATTGGATTTTTATTGTACTTTTTTTATATCCTCTATCTAGTGGCTTTGCCACTTTTTGATGGAAGGTTGGAACTTTACCCAATAAAACATGCTTAATTGCTTTTTGGATGCTAATCAGGAATGGGTTTATAACTCAAGTGATTAACATTTTTTTTATTAATATGAGGTATGAAAGACAAGGAGAATAGGTTGGTCTGTTTTTATTGTAATTCAGAAAGCATCAACATTATACTTTTTTTTTTTTCTGTTACTAGCTCAAGCTTTGCTGTAATTCCTTTTAATTTATCACAATACCAAAACTATATTCATATTTAACAAACTACAGTTTGATATAAAACACAATGTCAATTTTAATTCAGTGGTGTGCTTATAATTTTACTATTCTCCCTGTAGAGAGAATTTTCCTTCCTGAAATTCTGAAAAGTCAGTTATTCAGTGTGAAATTAGCCCTTCAGTTCTTCCTCTAAAAAAAGAAAAAGTTTTCTTTATTGACTGGTGGGTCTGCTTCTGATGGTGATACAATTAGGTTTTAAGAAAGAATCTGAGGTTTTGCAAGGAATTAGAATGTATATTTCATGATGCAGTAGAAAAGGAAGTTTAATTGCAGAGAATGTTGGCAGAAGTTAATTTAAGCTAGTGCATTGGCACTAATTTAGTATTTTCCAAGAGCTCGTTTTTAGTGAAAGAAACACATCACTATGATTTTGCACGCTCCCTTTTTTTAAACCTTGGAGACCACTAAAGAGGGGTATAGTGAGACATTTCCAATCCTAGTTACTCCTTATAGGGATGCTAGGTTTCTTCCTTGGGAAAATATGCAAAACTGCTCCAATTATGAATTAGATTTCTTTTGCATTTAACAGCTCTTTTTTGGGTGTCAATGACTAGCAGTTCTATCTCATTTTCTTATTTCATGAGATTTTCACATTATATTTTCTGAATACTTTTGCCATATTATTTACTTTACAATGACCCTTGAGAAGCCATTTTGTCCTTTTCCTGGTTTAAGTTTCCCAAATTATCACTTGCATTTAAAAGGTTTTGACCTGTTCCCTCATGCACAGTTCTCCAAAAGGAAGTATTTTTAGCCATCATATACTGGAATGTTCATAAGATACTGGCATTTATAATTACTTTTGTGAATCTACATGTATAAAATTATTATATTTTCTTAGACTATTACTAAGGATTCAGTTAATTTCTTTGCATTAGTGGTTTACGGCTATATCTAAGAAAAAAAAAATTCAAACCAGTTTTTCGTCTCTTTGGTTTTACAATCTAATGCTGTCACCATTACCAAGCTCATTTCTTATATGAGCCAGATAATAGGAGGATATTTCATCATTTAATACTCAAAATCTTTAAGAAATACTCCTTCAGAACAGAAATATTATCCTAACATTAGAAAAAAATCCATATATACATTTTAAAATTCTCCCTGAAAATCACTCTTTTCCCCGTCCTTCAATATAATTCTTGTTAGTGTCCTGGAAAAAAATGCTTTTAGATATTAATTTGAAAAATTAGAAGGAAATATTTGCTAACATAATTTTATAAATGTGGTCTTTTTGGTCAGAATCAAAAAATTAAACATCCCACCTACATCTTTGAGAGCCAGTAGCAATTATGTAAAGTTAGGAAACTAGTGAAGGATAGTTACTTCAAAAAATAAAGTTGAATGGTTTGTGACTCAAAAAATTTTTTTTTCTTTTACAAAAGTAGTGTTTATGGAAGCTTTTCCTCCTCTCAAGACAATTCACAGAGTAAAAATATACTTGATAGCTTCTCCTTTGTTGTGAATTTTAGAAAAATGAATAGTATTAAAAAAAGGAATCAGAAATTGCTAATGACTCAAGCCAGGCTTTATTTATTTCTGGATCTAATTTACAACAGAATAGTAATTTCAGAAGTCTGTTCTTATACTAGAGCCTTGGTGGTATAGTGGTTAAGAGCTAGTTTCTCCTTATAGGGATGCTACGTTTCTACCTTGGGAAAATATACAAAACATAACAAATTATGAAGTCTGTTCTTATACTAGAGCCTTGGTGGCGTAGTGGTTAAGAGCTAGTTACTCCTTATAGGGATGCTAGGTTTCTACCTTGGGAAACTCTACAAAACATAACAAATTATGGATAACATTTTGAAGAATGATAATTCCAGAGTAGAACTGTACTCCACAGAGTTTTTAAGGGTGTGACCTTTTGGAAGCAAATTTCCAGGTTTTACTTCCAAGACACCTCTGGATAGGTTTGAACTCCCAACCTTCTGGTTAGTAGTCAAGCACTTAACCATTTGTGCTACCCAGGAACTCCAAAGGTTAGTCACTAGAAATAGAATCTTACAAATACCTATCACTTAAAAATAAAGTGATTTGAAATTTGGAATGAGACTTTTTAATCAAAGTAACTTCTTAAAATAATGCTTTTGAAATTGTTTTATTATACTATGAGGAAAACACTACTTAAACTTAAAGATGCTTTAATTTAAGGCTTTCATTGTATTTCCTTTTGCATTTAATAAAAATATATATACTAATTAATTTAAAAGCAGTTGTGTCAAGTATTGTAGGTTGGGTCTTCAACACCCATTACTGACTGACTGGGCCCTTGACTGGGCCCTTCTCATCTTCCTCCACTATAGAGATTGAAAAATCAGAAATTAAAACTCTCAGTCTTTCCTGAGGCATGAGTTGGCCATAAGACATAATTCTGACCCATGTCATGTAAACACAAGTCCATAAAGTAGACTACCAGAACAAACAAAAACCCAGTGCCGTCGAGTCGATTCTGACTCATAGCGACCCTGTAGGACAGAGTAGAACTGCCCCATAGAGTTTCCAAGGAGCACCTGGCAGCTACCAGATAGAATAAAAAAAACACATCTTCATGAGAATGTCCAAAAAACATTTATAGCACTTCACCCTTGGCATTTCCTTTTGCCTCCTTCTTCCTGAGTAGAATATAGATTCAATACTTGGAGGTATTGTGACTGTCATGAAACAGTGATTACAAAAGTCTTGTAGAAGAAAGGAGGATAGAGGAAGTCTGAATACTTGGTGACATAATAGCCAGGACCAGTTGCTATCCAGTCAGTCGTGACTCATGGTGACTCCATGTCTGTCAGAGTAGAACTTACTCCATAGGGTTTTTCAATGCCTGATTTTTCAGAAGTACATTGCTAGACTTTTCTTCTGAGGCTCCTCTGGGTGGACTTAAATATTTTAACTGTTTGCACCACCCAGGGACTCTAGTGATGTAATAGAACTACCAAATCTGCCCTGGATTGTCCATTTTTTGTTAACTTCATCTGTGTTAGCCCACATTTCCTTTAAGACAGGAGCCCACAAACATCCTAAAATAATTGTATGCTTTGCCTTAGGTGATAAACTCAAAATTCCTAGACAGATAGAGGTGAACAAACAAGGAAAGAAATAGAGCAGATTTCAAAAAAAAAAAAAAAAATCCACTCATAACAGGCCTTAAAAGCAAAAATTCTAAACTACTTGAAAATAACTAATTTAAAAGTGATTGCCAATAGGACAAACACCTGGAAATAATTTAATACCAAATGAATTATTCCATGTATCCATCTCTTAAGTATTTTAAAATAATTATTAAGAGATAGATATTACTATATACGGGGTATAATTTAAACATTTATTTTTAAAAAGAAGATATTACAAAATAAGAGTAGATAAAATCAAAAGAAAAAACTTGCAGATGAAATCTATGTTCAGTGGGGAAAAAATCACAATATTCATGGATAAACCATGCAGGGTCTCATCAGAGAGGAAAAAAAAAAAACTAGAAAATAAATAATATTGGAAAATTTGAAGAAAACTTTTAAAAATTATGAAAAATAAGATGAGTTACGGAGAAAAATTTGAGAATTTCAGCAGAAAAAACTTAAGGAAAATGTGATAAAGTGGTATTTGAAGAAACAATATCTTGGAAAATTTCAGAATTGAATACCAGCCTTTGTAGGGAAGGTGCTTTATGAGTACAGAGCAGAATAAATAAAGATAATCCTATATTACAGCAACTGTAATGTAAATTTTAAACTACACTCAGTTCAGTTTTACTGACCTGGTTTGAGATAACAAGGCTCTGGAGTTTACTGCATACTGAAAGATGAAAACCTCTGTATCCTTTTCCTTATATTTTTATTCACTTTCATCCTTATTCTACAGTCCTCCCTACTCTCTAGTGTTGGTTCCCAATGATTTCTCTCCTCCCTGTATACACTGGTCACTCTTTACATGGAGGCAAAATGTATTTCTCCTTTCATTAAAGATAGACTTCTTTTGTGACTGGCTCTGAATCCAGCCAGTGAAGATCTGAACTTCTGAGCCTAGTATTTAAGCAGACAGGCAGCATATACGTCTGGCCTTTTGCAATACTCCTTCTTGGAATTTAGCTAACATACTAGAAAAAAGTCCAAGCAGCCATGTGGAATGAGGCCATTTTGGAGTGTCCAGCCATCCAGAGCCCCAGCTGATACCACTTGAAGAATTATCCAGTCGACAGTAAGAATCGTGAAAATTTACAAGTTGTTGTTGTTGTTAGGTGCTATTGAGTTGGTCCTGACTCATAGTGTCCCTATGTACAACAGAAGGAAACACTGCCAAGTCCTCTACAATCCTCACAATCATTGTTATGCTTGAGCTCATCATTGCAGCCACTGTGTCAATCCATTTGTTGAGAGTCTTCCTCTTTTTCACTGACCTTCTACTTTATGAAGCATGAAATCCTTCTTCAGGGACTCATTCCTCCTGATAACCTGCCCAAAATATGTGAGACGAAGTCTTGCCATACTTGCTCCTAAGGAGCATTCTGGCTATACTTCTTCCAAGACAGATTTGTTTGTTTTTCTGGCAGTCCATGGTCTATTCAATATTCTTCGCCAACACCGTAATTCAAAGGCATCAAATATTCTTGTTTATTCATTGTTCAGCCTCCATGCATGTGAAAGCTGGACAATGAGTAAGGAAGACCAAAGAAGGATTGATGCCTTTGAATTATGGTATTGAAATGATTGGTTATGTAGTATTAGATAACCAGAACAAGGATAAGAAACTAAACAGATATGCCTAACAGCAACATTTTTACTTAAATTTCTAGCCATCTAAATAAAAGTAGAACAGATATAAGAAATAAAACATCAGAGAAGAAGAAACAAAATTATCAGTAGTTGGAGATAATGTGTTTTGCATGTCTGGATAAAAACACCATAACAAAATCTAAAACTTTGAAATTTAGTACAAGGTTATATAAAATTGTGTACTTTAAGAAAAAAATGAAAGTCATCAGAAATGTAAATATTGAGGAATATATAAAAGATGGTTTTTCTTACTGGTTTCATTAAGATACAAAGGATAACTTAAAACAAAAATTATAATAGTATCTTGTGGGATTTATAATTTATGTATATGTAATACATATGAGAACTATAACATAAAGAATGGAAAGTAAATGGACTTATAGCAGTTGCAGGTTTTTTTACATTTTACACGAAATAATATAATATTAATTCTGAGAAAATTAAATATGCATATTAAAATCCCTAGAGCAATAAAAAAAATAATAATGCCAATAGGTATAGTTTATAAGGCTACACATAAATTAGAATGAAATTCTAAAAAAAAAAAAATTCAAATACTCTAAAAGAAGGCTGGAAGAAGAAACAAAGGAATGAAAAACAGGGTGAACAGAAAAAAATGAATAAATAAAATAGTAGCCCTAAGTTTAACTATGTCAATAATTATATTAAATATTAATGGGGAAAATTCCAATTAAAAAGCAAGACACAACTCTAGGCTATCTACATAAATGAAATATAAATATAAATACACAGATAGATCTAATTAAAACTGATGGAAAATATATGCAAATACTAAGTGTAAGAAAACTGGAGAGGTTATATTAATATCAGGTAAAAAAGACAACAGTAAAAGTGTTACCAGAGATAAATAGAAACATTCCATAATGATAAATGGGTTAATTCATTAGAAAGACACAAAAAGTTATAAGCATGTATTTTTTTTTATGTACCTAGTAATAGAGTCTCAAATATATGAATCAAAAATTGACAGAAATAAAATAAGAATGAAACAATTCTACAATCAGATTTAGAGCCTTTTTTTTTTTTTTAAAATACCCTTTCTCAACAATTGAGAGAACAAATAGAAAATAATTCAACAAAGAGAAAGAAGAAAATAACACCACTAACCACCTTGATCACTATACATAATACCCATACTCTATAAGTATACTTAAAATTTTCAACAAGTTATATTATATACTGGGCTATAAAAGAAATCAATACTTTTATAAGATGAAATAATACAGAATATAGTCTCTGAGCACAATGGGATTAAATGAAAAACAAATAACAATATGATAGTTAAAAACAGGAAACCCTGAATACTTGAAAATTATATATCACATTTCTAAATCATCCATTTATCAAAGGTAAATTAGAAAATATTTAAAACTGAATAATAATAAAAAGTGAACATATTAAAATTTGTGGAATGCAGCTGAAGTGTACTTAAAGGTAAATTTAAAGCTCTAAATGCTTATATTAGTAAAGAACACAGTCTAAATAACCTGAAGACAATAGGAAAAAAAAAAAGGCAAAGGCAAAGAAGGAAAAATGGAGGAAGAATATTGATATGAGCAAAAATAAACCTTACGCCTTACTTATACCAAACACAAGCATTAATTTTTGTATAACTACCTACCTAAAAACAAAAATTCAAAGGACAAAATTTTAGAGGAAATTACAGGAGAGTATTTTTTTATCTGTGTTACCTGTGGGTAGACAATGCTTTCTTGGGTCACAGAAAGCAATAAACATAAAGAAAAATTGATAGCTTAGACTTCACTGAAACCAAGAACTTCTATTCCTCAAAAGTCACCATTAAAAAAATGAATAAATAAATTGCGGTAAGCAAAACAAACAAAATATTAAAAAACGAAAAGTCAGATAACACAATTATACATGGGAGAAATACATGAACACACACTTACAAAATAATATATACAAATGGGCAAAAAATACATAAAAACATATTTGATGTCATTAAAAAACCAAAAAATCAAACCCGTTGTCTTCTAGTAGATTCCAACTCAAAGCAATCCTATATAATCACCCAGTGCCATCGAGTTCATTCTGACTCGTAGCGACCCTATAGGACAGAGTAGAATTGCCCTATAGAGTTTCCAAGGACCCTATAGGACAGGGTAAAACTGTCCCATAGGGTTTCCAAGGAGAGCCTGGTGGATTTGAACTGCTGACCTTTTTGTTAGTAGCTGTACTCTTAACCACTATGCCACCAGTGTTTCAATGTCATTTTTCATCAAGAAAATGCAAATTAGTGCCACAATGATATAACACTACATGCCCACCAGAATGGAAAACATTAAAAATAGAATGGAGAAAACTAAAACTATGATAACACCAAATGTTTGTGAGGATATAAATAGAATGTCATACATTATTTGTATGAATTTAAAATGATACAACAATATTCTTCCAGCTTCTTATAAAACAAAGTTTACAACAATTCTATGACCTAGAAATTCAACTCCAAGAGTTATAGTCACAAAATACTTTAAAAAAAGGTAAATAGCAGCTTTATTTGTTGTTGTGTTTGTTTTTTGCTGACTAATAATGACCCTCTGCTCAACAGAATGAAACATTATCCATTCCTGTACCATTTTCAGAAACCCTGATGGCTTAGTGATTAAGTGCTATGGCTGCTAAAGAAAAGGTTGGCAGTTCGAATCCACCAGGCGCTCCTTGTTTTTAACACTTTAAAGAGGTCTTTTGCAGCTGATTTGCCCAATGAAATATGTCCTTTGATTTCTTGACTGCTACTTCCATGGGCATTGGTTGTGGATCCAAGTAAAATTAAATTCTTGACAACTTTAATTTTTTTCTCCATTTACCATGTTGTTGTTTATTGGCCCAGTTGTGAGAATATTTGTTTTCTTTATTTTAAGGTGCAATCCATACTGACAGGTGTAGTCTTTGAACTTCATCAGTAAGGGCTTCAAGTCTTCTTCACTTTCCGAAAACAAGGTTGTGTCATTTGCATATTGCAGTTTGTTAATGAGTCTTCCTCCAATCCTGATGCCCCATTCTTTTTCATATAGTCCACCATCTCGGATTATTTGCTCAGCATATAGAATGAATAAGTATGGTGAAAGTTTACAACCCAGATGAACACCTTTCCTGACTTTAAACCACGAAGTATCCCCTTGTTCTTTTCAAACAACTTCCTCTTAGTCTAAGTACAGGTTCCGTACAAGCACAAGCAAATGTTCTGGAATTCCTACTCTCTGCAATGTTACCCATAATTTGTTATGATCAGCGCAGTTGAATGTTTTTACATAGTCAATAAAACACAGGTAAACATCTTTTTGGTGTTCTCTTCTTCCAGGCAAGATCCATCTGACATAAGCAAAGATATCCCTTGTTCCATGTCCTCTTCTGAATCTGGCTTGAATTACTGAAATTTCTCAGTCAGCGTATTGCAATGTCTTTTGAATGATCTTCAGCAAAATATTACTGCTGTGTGATATGAATGATACTGTTCCATAACTTCCACATTCTGTTGGATCACGTTTCTTTGCAATGGGCAGAAATATGGATCTCTCCCAGTCAGTTGGCAAGGTAGCTGTCTTCCAAATTTCTCGACATAGACGAGTGAGCACCTCCACCACTGCATCCCTTTGTTGAAACATCTCAGTTGGTGTTCCATCGATTTCGGTAGCTTTGTTTTTCGCCAATGCCTTCAGTGTAGCTTGGACGTCTTCCTTCAATATCATCAGTTCTTGACCATATGCTGCCTCCTGAAGTGGTTGAATGCCCACCAATTCTTTTTGGTACAGTGACTCTGTGTATTCATTCCATCTTCTTTTGATGCTTCTTGAGTCGTTCAAAATTTTCTTTGTAGAATCCTTTAATATTGAAACTTGAGGCTTGAATTTTTTCTTCTGCTCTTTCAGCTTGAGGAATGTTACGCATGTTCTTCCCTTTGGTTTTTGAGCTCTAGGTCTTTGCACGTCTCATTATAATAATTTACTTTGTCTTCTTGGAAACCCTGGTGGTGTAGTGGTTAAGTGCTATGACTGCTAACCAAAAGGTTGGCAGTTCGAATCCACCAGGCGCTCCTTGAAAGCTATATGGGGCAGTTCTACTCTGTCCTATAGGGTCGCTATGAGTCAGAATCAACTCAACGGCAACAGGTTTTAGATTTTTTTTTTTTTGTCTTCTCGAACCACCCTTTGAAATCTTCTAGTCAGCTCTTTTACTTCATCGTTTCATTAGCCTTAGGTACTCTACGTTCAAGAGCAAATTTCAGAGTCTTTTCTGACACCCATTTAGGTCTTTACTTTTTTTCCTGTCTTTTTAACGACCTCTTGGATTCTTCATGTACTGATATCTTTGGTATTCCACAACTTGTCTGGTCTTTGGTCATTAGTGTTCCATGCATCAAAACTATTATTGAGATGGTCTCTAAATTCAGGTGGAATATATACTCAAGGTTATATTTTGGATCTTGTGGGCTTGCTCTGGAAACCCTGGTGGCTTAGTAGTTAAGTGCTATGTCTGCTAACCAAAAGGTCCACAGTTCAAATCCACCAGGCTCTCCTTGGAAACTCTGTGGGGCAGTTCTACTCTGTCCCATAGGGTTGCTATGAGTCGGAATCGACTTGATGGCAGTGGGTGTGTATGTGGTGTGGACTTGCTCTAATTTTTGTCAGATTCTACTTGAACTTGCATATGAGTAATTGATGATCTGTTACGCACATGGCTGCTGGTCTTGTTCTCACTAATGATATTGAGCTGGCCCATCATCTCTTTGCACAGATGTAGTCAATTTGATTCCTGTGTATTCCATCTGCAGAGGTCCACATGTATGCTCTATGTTTATGTTGTTTTAATAAGATGTTTTCAAAGAAGCAGTCATTGGTTTTGCAAAATTCTGTCATGAGATCTCAGGTGTAGTTTCTATGGATGTGGTTATATTTTCCAACTTTCACATTCCAGTCACCAGTAATTATCAATGTATCTTGACTGCATGTTTGGTTAATTTCAGACTGCAGAAGTTAGTAAAAATTTTTAATTACTTCATCTTTGGCATTGATAGTTGGTGCAAAAATCTGAATAATAGTCATATTAACTGGTCTTCCTTGTAAGCATATGGATATTATCCTATCACTGACTTCATTGTCCTTCAGGATAGATCTTGAAATGGTCTTTTAGGCAATATGACACCATTGTTCTTCAATTTGTCATTTCCAGCATATTAGATCATATGATTGTCCAATTCAAAATTGCCAATACCAGTCCATTTCAGCTCATTAATGTCTAGGGTATCAATCTTTATGTGTTCCACTTAATTTTTGATGACTTCCAATTTTCCTAGATTCACACATCTTACATTTCTATCATTAATGGATTCTTGCAGCTGTTTCTTCTAATTTTGAGTTGTGCCACATGAGCAAATAAAAAAAAAAAAAATTAAAGGTCCCAAAAATTTGCTCTAAATTTGTCACTAAGGTAGACTCTAATTTGAAAAGGCAGCTCTTACCCAGTCATATTTTTGGTGTCTTCCAACCTGAGGGTTTCATCTTCTGGTACTATATCACACAATGTTCCATTTCTATTCATAAAGTTTCCACTGGCCAGTTTTTCAAAAGTAGAGAGCCAGATCCTTCATTCTAGTGTGTCATAGACTGGAAGCTGCACTGAAACCTGTCCACCATGAGTGACCCTGCTGGTGTTTGAAATACAGGTGGTATAGCTTCCAGCATCACAGCAACACACAAGCCACCACAGTACAACAAACTGACAGATGAGTGGCAGCTTTATTTACAGTAACCCAAACTAGAAACAGCCCAGTTGTCCATCAAGAGAAGAATGGACAAACACATCATAGTATATTCATGCAATGGAGCTCTACTCATCAATTTAATGGAACAAGCTATTGATAAAATGCAACATAACAGATGAAACTCCAAAATAATATGCTGAAAGGAGTCTTACACAAAAGAATAAATACTGCATGAATTCATTTATATAAAGATCCAGAACAAGCAAAATTTATCTATTGAGGAAAAGTCAGAACTGTAGTTGCCTCAGGATAGGGGTTGAGTTGGGGAATGACTTGGGAGGAGCACAAAAGGAAAATTTGGGGAGTGATGGTAATGCTCTATATGTTAGGGATTTTGATTAACCAAGTAAATACATTTGTAAAATTCAAATAATTAAGATTTCTGCATTTCATTATATGTAAATTTTACATAAAAGACTTTTTATAAACATTGAACTTTGGTTGATATACATGGTAAAGTATGTAACAGAGTGTACAGGTGTCCGCAATTTGTTTTGGATGGACTAATAGATGGATAAAGGGATGGGAATGGCATATGCAGGAAAATGTCAATGGGGGAATCTAGGTGTGGCTATACTTGTGTTCACTGTAAATTTTTTTAAATTTATTTTTTGATTGTAATTTAGATGAAGGTTTAAAGAACAAACTAGTTTCTTGTTAAAAGTTAGTACACATATTGTTTTGTAACATTGGTTAACAACCCCGTGACAGGTCAACACTCTCTCCTCTTGACCTTGGGTACTCTATTACCAGCTTTCCTGTCCCCTCCTGCCTTCTAGTCCTTGCCCTGGGCTGGAGTGCCCCTTTAGTCTCATTTTGTTTTATGGGCCTGTCTAATCTTCGGCTGAAGAGTGAACCTGAGGAGTGACTTCATTACTGAACTAAAAGGGCATCCAGAGGCCATACTCTTGGGGTTTTTCCAGTCTTTGTCAGGCCAGTAAGTCAGGTCTTTTTTTTGTGAGTTAGAACTTTGTTCTACATTTTTTTCTGCAGCTCTGTCTGGTACACTCTGTTGTGATCCCTATCACAGCAGTCAATGGTGGTAGCCATGCGCCATCTAGATGTACTAGACTCAGTCTGGTGGAGGCCATGATAGTTGTGATCCATCAGTCCTTTGGGCTAATCTTTCCTTTGTGTCTTTTGTTTTCTTCATTCTCCCTTGCTCCTGAAGGAGTGAGACCAGTGAAGTATCTTAGACAGCCACTCACAGGCTTTTAATATCCCAGACACTACTCACCAAAGTAGGATGTGGAATATTTATAAACCATGTTTTGCCAATTCAGCTAAATGATCCCTGAGACCATGGTCGCCTCAGCCCTTAGTCCAGCAATTCAGTCCTTCAGGGAGTTTGGATGTGTCTGTGGAGCTTCTATGACCTTGCCTTGTGCAAGATATGCTGACTTCTCCAATATTGTGTACTGTCTTACTTTTTACCAAAGTTACCACTTATCTATTGTCTATTTAGTGTTTTTCCATCCTCACTCCTCCTGTTCCTCATAACCAACAAAGATTGTTTCTTTTTGTGTATAAACCTTTTTGAGTTTCTATAGTAGAGGTCTCATACAATATTTGTCTTTTTGAGATTGCCTTATTTCACTCAGTGTAATGACCTCCAGATTCAACCATGTAATGGGATGCTTCTCAGGTTCATCACTGTTCTTTATCAATGCATAATACTCAATTGTGTGTATGTACCATTGTTTATCCATGCACCTGTTGATAGGCACCTAGGTTGTTTCCATCTTTTTGCTATTGTGAGCAATGTTGCAATGAACACGAGTGTGCATATGTCTATTCATGTGACAACTCTTATGTCTCTAGGATATATTCCTAGGAGTGGGATTGCTGGATCATATGTTATTTCTACTTGTAGCTTTCTGAGGAAGTGTCATATCATTTTCAAAAATGGTTGTAACATTTTGCATTCTCAGCAATGCATAAGAGTTCCAGTCTTCCCGCAGCCTCTCCAATATTTGTTATTTCCTATTTTTTTGATTTGTGCCAGTAATGCTGGGGTGAGATGGCATCTCACTGTGGTTTTGATTTGCATTTCTCTAATGGCTAGAGATCATTAGCATTTCCTCATATGTCTCTTAGCCACTTGAATGTTTTCTTTGGTGAAGTGTCTGTTCATTTCATAAGTGTTTGCTTTTTGAAAGATCCCAGCTATTTAGCTTATCATTTAGAGTTTGTGTGTTGTTGGTTATGGTTTGTATCATGTTCGTGCCATGCATTAGATCCTCTAGAACTGATACTATTTTTTCTTCTTTATAGTTTCTGGCTTTATATTTAGGTCTTAGATCCATTTTGAATCAGCTTTTGTATATAATGTGATGTATGTGTCCTGTTTCATTTTTTTTTTTGCATATGGCCATACAGTTTTGCCAGTACCATTGGTTAAAAAGACTGTTTTTTCCCCATTTGATGTTTTTTGGGCCCTTGTTGAAGATCAAGTGACGGTAGGGGAATGAATTTACATCTGGGTCTCAATTCTGTTCTGTTCCGTTGATCAATGTATCTGCTGTTGTACCAGTACCAGGCTCTTTTGACTACCGTAGCTGTATAGTAGGTTGTGAGGTCAAGTAGTGTGAGTCCTCCTACTTTATTCTTTTTTGATAATGATTTACTTATCTGGGGCTTCTTCCCTTTCCATATAAAGTTAATGATAAGTTTTTCCATCTCTTTAAAGAATGTTGTTGGTATTTGGATAGGGACTGCATTGTATTTGTAAATTGCTTTAAGTAGAATTGTCATGTTCACAATGTTGAGTCTACCTATCCATGAGCATGGTATGTTTTTCCATTTATATAGGTCTCTTTTCATTTCTTGCAATAGTGTTTTGTAGTTTTCTTTGTATAGGTCTTTTTCACCCCTGGTTAGATTTATTTCTAAATTTTTTTTTTTTTTTTTAGAGGCTATTATAAATGGTACTGTTTTCCTGATTTCCTTTTCATCACTCTTTTTCTTGGTGTATAGGAAGCCAACTGATTTTTGTATGTTTAGCCTGTAAACTGCTACTGTGCTGAATCTTTCTATTAGTTCCAGTAGTTTTCTCTTGGAGTCTTTTGGGTTTTCTATGTATATCATATCATCCACAAATGGGGACAGTTTAATTTCTTCATTACCAGTTTGGATGCCCTTTATTTCTTTTTCTTTTTCTTGCCTTATTGCTCTAGGTAGGATTTCCAGCACAATGTGAAATAGGAGTGGTGATAAAGGGCATCCTTGTCTTGTTCCTGTTCTCAAGGGGAATGTTTTCAGCCTCTCTCCATTAAGAATGATGTTGGCTGTTGGTTTTGCATAGATGCCATTCATTATGTTGAGAAATTTCCCTTCTATACTTATTTTATTGAGAGTTTTTGTCAGGAATAGATGTTGGAGTTTGTCGAATGCCTTTTCTGCGTCGATTGAGATAATCATGTGATTCTTTTTATTTATGTGGTGGATTATGTCAATTGATTTTTCTAATGTTGAACCATCCTTGCATACCTGTATGAATCCTATTTGGTAATGGTGTATTATTTTTTCAATATGATGCTGACTTCTAAAATTCTGCTGGCTAGAATTTTGTTGAGAATTTTTTCATCTATATTCATGAGAGATATTGGTCTATAATTTCATTTTTTTGTGGTGTCTTTGCCTGGTTTTGGTATCAGGATTATGCTGGCTTCATAGAATGAATTCAGATGTCTCACTTCCTTTTCTATGTTCTGAAATGCTTTGAGTAGTACTGGTGTAAACTCTTCTCTGAATGTTTGGTAGAATTCTCAAGTGAAGCTAACTGGCCAGGGCTTTTTTTCTGTTAGGAGTTTTTTTTTTTTTTTTTTACCTTTTCAATCTCTTCTCTTGCTATGAGTCTGTTCAGATTTTCAACATCATTTTGTGTTAATTTGGGTAGGTAGAGTGTTTCTACAAATTTGCCCATTTCCTCTAGGTTTTCAAATTTGTTGAAGTACAGTTTTTCATAATACTCTGTTATGATCCTTTTTTATTTCAGTTAGGTCTGTTGTAATGTCCTCCATTTCATTTTTTATTTGTGTTATTTGCATCCTCTCCTGTTTTTCTTTTGTCAATTTGGCCCATGATTTGTCAATTTGACTGATCCTTTCAAAGAACCAACTTTTGGTTTTGTGATTCTATTATTTTTCTATTCCCTACTTCATTTATTTCTGGTCTGATCTTTATTATTTCTTTTATTCTGGTGGCTGTGGACTCTTTTCGCTGTTCTCTTTCCATTTGTTTGAGTTGTGTAACTAATGTTTTGATTTTATCCCTTTCTTCTATTTTGATGTGTGCATCTATTGCTATAAATTGATCTCTGCAGATTTACTTTGCTGTGTCCCAAAGGTTTTGGTGTGATGAGTTTTCATTCTTATTTGATTATAGGAATTTTTTAATTCCATCTCTGATTTCTTCTATTACCTAGTGGTTTTTAAGCAGGGTGTTATTCAGTTTCTATGTAATTGATTTTTTTTCCTTGCTAGTCTTGTTGTTATTTTCTACTTTGATGGTGTGGTGGTTGGAGAAGATCCTTTGTATTGTCTCAATATTTTTGGATTTTGTTGATGGTTGCTCTGTGGCCTAAGATGTGATCTATTCTGGAGAACATTCCGTGTGCACTGGAAAAGAATGTGTACTTCGCAGCTGTTTAGTGAAGTGTTCTATATGTGTGTTTGAGATCAAGTTGGCTTGTTGTGGCCTTTAGCTCTTCTGTATCTTTGTTGAGTTTCTTTCTAGATGTTCTGTCCTTTACCAAAAGTGGTGTGTTGAAGTCTCCCACTATTATTGTTGAACCGCCAATCTCTCTTTTCAATGCTGTTAGAGTTTGTTTTACGTATTTTGGAGTCCTGTCATTGGGTGCATAGATATTTATTATCGTTATGCCTTCATTATGGATTGTCCCTTTAATCATTATATAGTGCCCTTCTTTGTCTTTTATGGTGGGTTTTGTTTTAAAGTCTATTTTTCCTGAGATTAGTATTGCTACTCCTGATCTTTTTTATTGTTGTTTACTTGATATATTTTTTCTATCCTTTGATTTTTAATAAATTTTGTCTTTGTTTCTCTGTATCTCTTATAGACAGCATACTGATGGATCTTGTTTTTTTTTTTTTACCCATTCTGTCACTCTGTGTCTCTTTATGGGTGCACTTAAAAAAAAAAATTTTTTTTTTTTTTAGGCCATTTATGTTCAGTGTAATTATTGATAGGTGTGAGTTTACTGCTGTCATTTTGTAGTGCTTTTTTGGGGGGTGCTGACATTTTCTTTGTTCCTCTTACTCTCCTGAGCTGAATTCTTTTGTCTGTGGATTTTTTTTTCATTTCTTTAGTTTTTGTGGATTTTGTTTTTACTGCAGCTTTATGTTTTTTTTTTTCTTTATTCTGATGAGTAGGCTTGTTAACTTTCTTTGTGGTTACCTTGAAATTTACCCTTACCTTCCTAGGATTGAGCCAGTCTATTACTACTTGGTATCACCTTGCTTTCCTCTGCATTAGAAAGTTCTATACCTACACCATTTATTCCCTCTTTTATTGTTCAGATGTTGTAGTAATTTGGAAATTAACCTCTCTGGTTCCCTGTTGTAATTCTTTGGGTTTTGGATAGTCCTAAAAAGTTCATTTTCTATGTTGGTTTCTGGCTGGTCTGATCTTGCATCCTAGATTCAGGGTGTGGTCTGATGTTGTTTGTTCTCAAACCAAAGGACTCTGATTAATAATTCTTGTAAGTTTGGTTTGGTTTTTACATATTCGTTTGGTTTCTGTTTATCTGGAAGTGTTCTAATTTCACCACCATATTTGAATGAGAGTTTTTTGGGATGTATTATTTTTGGTTGACAATTTTTTTTCTTTCAAGGTTTTATATATGTCATCCCATTGCCTTCTTGCCTGCATGGTTTCTGTCACTAATCAGAGCTTAGCCTTATTGTTTCCCTTCTATATGTGACTTTTAGTTTTTCTCAAGCTGCTCCCAGAATTCTTTCTTTGTCTTTGGTTTTAGTGAGTGTGGTTATGATATGCTTTGGTGATTTTCTTTTGGGGGTCTATCATACATGAGGTCTATCATACATGGGGTTTGTTGAGCTTCTTGGATGGTCAGCTTTTCATCTTTTATGATACTAGGGAAGTTTCCCGTCAAGAATTCTTCAATGATTCTCTCTGTATTTTCTATTTTCTCTCCCTGTTCTGGAACTCTGATTACTCGTAATTTTTTTCTTTTGATTGTATCCCACATAATTCTCGGTGTTTCTCCATTTTTCTTTTTCTTTTTTACTAATTTTCCTCAAACAAAATTGTGTCCAAGTTTTTGTCTTCAATTTTGCTGATCCTGTCTTCCATTGTTTCAAACCTGCTCTTCAGACCTTCCATGACACTGTCCATTTTTGAAATCTTGTTGTTTATCTTTTGGATTTCTAGTTGTTGTTTTTCTATAATTTCTAGTTGTGAACTTATTTTGGCATTTTGTTCCTGTATTATTTTCCTGAATTCTTCCATTGTTTTGTCTGTATTTTCCACAAATTTGTCTACTTTTCCCATGAAGTTGTCAATTTTTTCCTCATTTTTGTCTGCTTTTTGCTTCAACTCTTGGATACCTCTGAATATTAGAGATTTGAATTCCCTGTCAGGTAGTTCTAGTGCCTTTTTTTCTCCTGGAAAGTCATCTGGTGTTTTATTTTGGATGCCTACTGGAACCATCCTGTCTTTTTTATTATTATTATTATTATTTTATATTTTCATATTGTCTGTCTTTGGGACATGTACTTATTTTCTTCATTTATTGATTGTATATTTGTTTTCCCCTGCTTTTTTATTTGGTTGTGTCTGAACAGGTAGGCAGTGTGTTCCTTGTTGTTGCTAGAATTGTGGGCACAATTCTTTTCACCCTCTTTGTCCAATGGGCAGGGCCAATCACTCAGCTATCTTGCAGCAGGTCAGGTCTAGCTGAAAGGAAGGGGCTGTGATGGGTTGTTTGTGGCATGTAGTAAGGCCAACAGGGTGGGCTGGGAGTCACCGCAGGGCAGGTTCCAGTAGACTGTGCCTGTGCTGCTTGGGGGTGTGATGTTCAGCTCACGTTATAGATAGGCAGGAAGGAGAAGGGATTTTGTGATGTATGGAGCTATGATGGGTATGGGAAAGAAGAGAGAGAGGAGAGAGAAACAGGAGCAAAAAACAAACAAATATAATGTTAAAAGAGATTGCTAAGGGAGCTTACTGTCAGAGTGGAGAGACGAGGAACCGAGAATGTAGAAAAACAAAAATGAAAAAAGAAAAATTGAAAAAAATAATTAAAAAATAAAAAAAGAAAAGCCCCTAAGGATCACACCAGTTTGGCTACACAGACTGGAGAAGTGGCTTTCAGGCCACACAGTACAGCCTGGCTAGAAGGGGCACAGATGTCACACAGCTCCAGGTATTCAGGAGACAGGACAAGAAGGTAAGTATAGAGAGATGAGAAACTGAGAAATGAAGAAAGGAAAAAAGAAAAAAAAAAAATATGCCCCCGGGGATCCCACTGATATGGTTGCACAGGCCAGGAAAGTGGCTCCCAAGCTGCGCCGTACAGCCAGGCTAGAAGGGGCTCCCATGCAATGAAAAGAAAGCAAAAACAGAAAAACAAACAAAATAAAAGAGAACAAATAAATAAACAAAAAGCCCCTGGGAACCCACCAGTGTGGTAGCATGGACTTGGCAAGCAGTTCCCCAGCTGAGAGGTGCTTGACAGCCTTTCAGGAAGAACCAAAGATGGCACAGGGAGCCTGGTGTTCAAGAGAATGGAGGGGGAGGAGGCAAGAGGGAGGGAAGAAACCAAAAGAAGCAGAAAAAAACAACATCAGCAACAAAGAAATGGTACTGGGGGAGCTGGCCAGTGTGCGTGTGTGTGGGGGGGTGGAATCCAAGCAGCACAGAGCCAGAGCCAGTGCCTCTCAGTCAAGAGACTGCAGCCAGTGGGAAGCAGCAGAGGCTGAGTGGGGAGAATAAGGGTGGGGGATAGGAAAGCATATATTGCTGGTTACCGAGTGCTTTGTCTCCTGCTGGTTGCTTCATGAAGCTGCTTTCTTGTACACTGCTGATCTCTGATGTGGGTGAAGTGATTCCAAGTGGCATGGAGCTGACACTTATCAGCTGGCAAAGTGACTGCAGCCAGCTAGGAGGCAGCAGGGGCTGAAAGGAAAGGAGAAGGATGGGGGATGGGAAAGCATATATCGGTGGTTACCAGGTGTTCTGTCTCCTGCTGAGCTCCATGAAGCTGCTTTCCTGTATTCCTTGTCAGTTGTTCTTCAATGTGGGCAGGGTGAATCCAAGCAGCGCCAAGCTTGCACTTCTTGGCTGGTCTAGTGACTGCATCCAGCTATGAAGCCACAGAAGTGAGGAGGGGAGAAAAGGATGGGGGGGGGTGGGAAAGCATATATTGCTGGTTACCAGGTGCTCTGTCTCCTGCTGGGAGCTCTGAGAAGCTGCATTCCCATACTCCCTGTCCGCCAGGCTCTGACAGGAGTCCAAGATGGTGAATCCTTGCTGTGTTAGCTTGTAGGGGGCCTCCACTTGTATCTCTCCTTGCTCTTTGTTCTTTGTCAGTTTCTTATTCCATTCGGTGCTTGGCTGAGTTCCTTATCTCTTCATTTGACACTTAGGGTTCCAGGATTGACATTTGTCTCTGTTTTACTTAGTTTTTCAGTTCTTTGTTTTGGAGGGACAGTGTGTTGCTTTTGTGTATAGAGTCATGTTGTCTCTGCCTCTGTAAAGTTTTTTAACTATGCCTAAGTTTGAAAATTTTTATAAGGTGTCAGATAAAAAGATATTGTATGAAGGAAATATTTACACACTGCTAGGGTTTTTTTTTTTTAGGTAGCGTATACATTTATATATATATATATCTTTTCTCTAAAACAATAATACATTCATGATATTTATACTTCAATACAACAACTGCCACAATAAGAAATATTCCAATAGAAAATGTTTCAAAAACTCTAAACAAAGCTTTGTCTTCATACATGTTCATAATGATGCTTTATTAAAAAGTATTAAATACCTAATTTTTAGAATGATTAAGTAATTTAAATAAACTTTTAATTTAAGAATTGTTTTAGATATACAGAAAAGTGGCAAATATAGTACAGAACTCCTGTATACACTGCACCAGTTTTGTTGTTATTGTTGTTGATGTTGTTAATGTTTTGCATTAGTATGGTAAGTTTGTCACAGCTGATGAACCAATACTGATACATTGATATTAACTTGAGTTTATACTTTATTTGGATTTTCTTAGTTTTTACCTGATGTGTGAGATAAAATATTATGCAGCCATTAAAAATATTTTAAAGAGTTTTTGAACAACATAGTAAAATGCTTGTGATACAAAAACCCATTGCCATTGAGTTGATTCCTACTCATAGCGACCCTATAAGACAGAATAGAACTGTCCCATAGGGTTTCCAAGGAGCAGCTGGTGGATTCAAACTGCCAAGCTTTTGGCGAGCAGCTGAGTTCTGAACCGCTGCACCACTAGGGCTCCACGTATGATACAATATTAAAGGAAAACTCAGCATCATCACAGCTAGGTAAGACATACTTTGATGGACTTTTATTACATTTCAGTTGAAAAATAGTGTTCTCTCTCTCTCTGTATATATCCTTTTTGAATTTAATTATTTTTTTTAATTTAAGAATGAATACGTGGTTTTCTCAACACCATCCTTATGGTCATTATTGTTAGGTGCCGTTGAGTTGGTTCCAACTCCTAGAGACTTTATGTACAACAGGTCCTACGCCATCCTCATAATTGTTGCTGTGTTTGAGCCAAGCATGATGTCCTTCTCCAGGAACTGGTCCCTTCTGATAACATGTCCAAAGTATGTGAGACTAAGCCTCGCCATCCTCGCCTTTAAGGAGCATTCTGGCTGTATTTCTTCCAAGACAGACCTGTTCATTCTTCAGGTAGTCCATACGATGTTCAATATTCTTCACCAACACCTTTGTGAACAATTGATTCAAAGACATCCATTCTTCAGTCTTCTTTATTCATTGTCCAGCTTTCACAGGAATCTATAGCCATTAGTAACAGGTTTGTGTGTGTGTGTGTGTGTGTGTGTGTATTAAGCTGTTCAACTATGATTTCCCTGACCAACTGTGTTTTCTGGGAAAAAAAAAAAATCAATGGGAATGTTTTAAAAAAGCACTTTAAACATATACATTTTTATCAAGTATCTTCAACAAAAGTTTACATCATTTATGTTATATGTAATAAAATAGGTCCAAGTGCTTTTGTACCATGTTAGACCACATCTAGGTTTTCATTGAATACCTAGGGATCTCTGTGCTAGGAAGACCCTTTGAGACCTTAATTCTTTTCTTTATACTACTATTGTTCTTCTACCTGAAATCATAATGTCTTTGGATCAAGTCCAGCAAATGGCTTTAATTTTTTTCTTTCTTTTTTTGTTTTTTTCCTCTTACCAAACTATCTGCAACCTCTGGTTCTGCACACTATATCTTGAATTGAGGAGTCAATTATTCTAATTTCAAATAAAATATAATTTTATTTTAAGTTGTGTTTAGATTTCAGCTCTTCTATCTCCAACTTTCTTTGAAAGAAATTATAATCGGATAGCCAAAGTGATTGAATCCTGTAATACTAATTACTTTACAAAATATTGGTTGAACAAATTGGAGTTTGGAATACATATAAATAAGCATTTTCTTCTTTTAAATGGGATTCCAAAAGAAGTGCTCTATTTATATTGCATTTAGTTAAGAATGTCTTTACAATCATTAAAAACACCATACAATTATAATAGGCTTTTTTTACTTTAAAAGCTTAAATTTAAAATTTTGGTTAAAAAAAGTATATTCAAAATACAGATATCATACACTGAAATCTAAAGCTTGATACAAATATCTCAACAATATGTTGACAATCTATTTCCAAAGAAAATATTTAATGTGAAATAACTATCTTATATGTTTTCCCAACCCAGTGATTTTAAGAAAAATCTTGTAATAAATTTCACCTGGTACAAAAATTTCACATAGTATGAAAATTGTACAATGTGTGACTACAGTAGAAAAGAGAATGCAGGCTAACACGTAATGACACCCATCAAAATGTAGGAGGAAACTGGAAACAGATACTGTGTTGGGGAGTAATGGCTGTTCTAATGTTATATGGTGTGATTTGAAGAGGTTACTTTAAATGGGATGTGTAGTTCTTTTACCCCAGGATCATGCCTGCCATGCTCATGATTTATATAAACACGTGGCATTCTACAATGCTCTCCCTCCATAAAAATCATCCTTAGCCAGCTGGGTGATGTTAACTAGGAACTAATCATAACCATCTGGTTAGTTTACATATATGTTGCTTTTATTTCCAGAGTTTTCTTACGTGATCTATCTTTCCAGCTATTCATACAAATTATTTCAGATTTCTTATATTTTCTCATAAAGAAAAAGTAAAGGAAAATGCTTCATTTATATATCTTTAGGCGCAATGCTTTCTGTTTGCTTGTTTACTAAACCGATGTTTAGATTATAACAAACTTTTTTTCTGCATAAAATACACTATCTTTTTCTTTACATTATATAATAAGCTCTGACATTTTCTATTCAACTGAATAATAGGTTTCTTACTTGCAAACAATGACCCATGGCACAGTTACATAGTATTCTAATAAAAAAAGACAATTAATAGTATCTCAAATCAGTCTTATATTAACATTTTTTTCAGAAATCCAATTGAAATATCTTGCATAATATTTAGCTATTTAATTCATGAATTATAACAAATACTGCTGAAAATCAAAGACTACAGCCTTCAGTATGGATTACACTTTAACATAAAGAAAACAGAAATCCTCACAACTGAACCAATAAGCAACATCTTGATTAACTGAGAAAATATTGAAGTTGTCAAGGATTTCATTTTACTTGGATCCACTATCAATGCCCTTCAAGTAGCAGTCAAAAAACCAAAGGATGTATTGCATTGGGCAAATGTGCTGCAGAAGTCCTCTTTCAAGTGTTAAAAAGCCAAGATATCACCTTGAGGACCAAGCTGCGCCTGACCCAAGCCATGACATTTTCAATCACCTTATATGCATGCAAAAACTGGACAATGAGTAAGGAAGACTGAAGAAGAATTGACGCCTTTGAATTACGGTATTGGCAAGTAATGTTGAACACACCATGGACTGCGTGAAGAATGAACAAATCTGTCTTGGAGGAAGTATAGCCAGAATGCTCCTTAGAAGCAAGGATGGCAAGACTTTGTCTCACATACTTTGGACATGTTATCAGTAGAGATCAGTCCCCGGAGAAGGACATCATGTTTGGTAAAGTGGAGGGTCAATGAAAGAGAGGAAGATCCTCAACAACATGGATTAACACAGTGGCTGCAACAGTGGGCTCAAACACAGCAACCATTGTGAGGACAGCACAAGATTGGGCAGTATTTGTTTTGTTGTACAAAGAGTCACTAAGAGTACAAACTGACTTGTCGGTATCTAACAAAACCAAAAACAGCAAATACTACTCACCTGGTCGCTATGAGTCCGAATTGACTCCAAGGCACTGGGTTGTACTGGTTTGGTTTAATCATTCATTAGCTATTCTTTCTCTCATCTCTCTCTCTCTCTTTCTCTTATGTCTCTTCCATCTCTTTCCCTCCTTCCTCTTCCTCTCCCTCTCTCTTGAATTCATTTACAGATTTTTTCACAGCCTCTTGTGTGGTATGTTTGTTATACTAAGTTACCTCCAAAATTTGTTAACATCTAATGAAATCATTAATTTCTTCTGGCATCTTTTCACCATTCTTTTGTAGAGAAAGTGAAAAGTATACTACTATGAAAAGCTGGAAGTCTGAATATCAGATATATTTTCTCTTTGATATTTTTAGAGTCTGATTTGACCCACATTGTTTAACACAAATTCCTAAAGGAAAAATACATACCATGGGCGGGGGTGACAAGTTTGCTCTTCACTTAGGCTGCAGAATCTCCCTGATCGCACAAGTCGGCATTCTTCTCCAGAAAAATCTTGACATGATCTTACCACATGGTCTTTTAACTTTTCCCCTGTCTCCTCTGTCCTTTTCAGTTAATCATTAAAACCTCACTCAAAACTTAGTCCAAACAGAAACCTTACCTAAATTGCTTAGTTTGTCCCTCTCTGTGCATGTTATAAGCCCTATAGATCTTTGTGAGTTTGTTTGTTTTGTTTTTGTGTGTGTTCTTTGTTTTAACTCTGCAGCTGGGTTTTAAACAGATTGAGGTTTTAAACAGGCTGTTTTCTACTTATACTCTGCAGAAATTAGCTGCACTGAAAAACTTGGGTCAGAGTTATAATGTGCTATGTATAGATGTAAGCTCAGTTTTTTTATACCCTGTTTAAGCTAGTGTTTTCATTTTATTTAGTTTCAATAAAGTTATGTTATACTACCATAGCAATAACTGCACTCATTACGCAATTGTACAACTGGCTGTGATATATCAGAACTGGGTTTCAGGTTTTCTCAAGGCAGTAGAAGTTATATGGTGAGTTTTATTTTAAAAGATCGCAAATTGCTTCACGAATGTAACAAATGTCACAGATAAAGTGATTTTTCAAGTAAATGGCTTGCAGCCTTAAACCAAACAAAAAAAAAGAGGGAAAGGTTGATAAAGAATTGTCTCTCTCATTTATTGAATGAGTGGTTAGTACCAGATACTGTGCTAAGCATTTTACACATATTATTTCATTCCATCCTAATATTGGCTATTATTATCTTCCTTTTTTAAATGAGGAATAGGAAGCTCAGGAGTTTAAATAAATTGTCTAAGATGAAAAACCTACAAGATTACTGGCAAGTAAATGACTGAGTCAGAGTTTGAACCTATATCTGTCTGAATACAGTTCTTCTTCCTAACCAGTATAAAGAAAATGGGGTTAAAATTCAAAATCTAAGTATTTATATGGTTGTTGAATATGAGGTCCCATTCTTCCTCTGTAACCATTATGATTTATATATACATCCAATGTAGCATTTAATCTCTAGAATCCCTGACCAATTTTGAAATTTTTATTAGAAAAGTTCTATGAATTTTTTATCTGAGCTATTTCTCAAGAAAAATTCTATGGCTTCTCCTTATAGATTTTTGTTATTGTTGCTGATAGTAGCTATTGCATCGGCTCTGACTGATAGTTACCTTGTGTATAACAGAAGGAAATATTGCCTGGCCCTGAACCATCTCCACAATAACTGGTATGATAGTTGGCATGCTTGAGTCTGTTGTTGTTCCCCCTGTGTATTTTGAGTGTTTTTTTTTTTTTCCATCCTAAGGGGCTCATCTTCAAGAACTATATCAGACAATATTCTATTGTGATCCACAGGATTTTCATTGGCTAATTTTTGGAGTGCCAGGCCTTTCTTCCTAGTCCGTCTTAGTCTGGAAGATCTACCGAAACCTGTCCACCATCGAAAAGCCTGCCAGTATCTGAAATATTTGTGACATGGCAACATGCAAACCACCACAGTACGACAAACAGACAGAATGGTGGTAGTCTCTATAGATATTGTTGTTAGGTGCCACTGAGCCATTTTCAACTGATAGTGACCCCGTGTGACACAGTAGAACTGCTACAATGAGTTTTCTTGGCTGTTAACTTTATGGAAGCAGATCACCAGTTCTTTCTCCCTTGGAGCTCCTGAGTGGGTTCCAACTGAGAATCTTCTAATTAGCAGCCACGCACTTAACCGTTGCACCACCAAGGCTCCTTATCCTTATAGGTAACCATCAATAATAAGCAATTGCAAAGTTTTTTTGAACAATTTTCACATGTCCTCTTATACAAAACAATTACCTAAGAACAATTTGGAAATCTGAAATTCAACAGAGCTTGATAGTCCTCATCTCAAACCTGAGTAGGCTGCTCAAGCATTAGATGCATCTAAGATAAATTTGAGGAGGCACTCTGATAACATCTTTACAGCAAAAGTCTACAAAAACTCTTAAAGTATAGGATGAATTTGATTGTGCACAGTTTTTATAAGGTAATGCTTTAGATTCATGGTGGCTGAATATTTAGACTGAAATATATACATTTTCTTTTCTTGGTAAGGCAATGGAATGATTAATAAGTTCATCTTTTGTGGTTCTATAGTATGTGGTTCCCAACCAAACTCTATTGCAGATAATCTGTAAGCTTTGAATTCTATACCATAAATCTCAGAGTTGAGGGAGAAAAGCGGATGGGAAATAGGAAACAGAGGCAAAAATGTGGACTCTGAAAAGGTGGATGGAAAAAAAAGCAGAGTTAAAACACTAAAAAATTGCCTCAATTTTGTGTGAGCCAATATGGAAAAAATTCCCCTATAGAATATCAAAAGTCTTAAATAAAGAGTGTAAACTGTTACTGTCCTTTAGAAAAATAAAGCATATGTGATGTTTTGTGAATTCTATGATATTCCTGCTTCTGGTTAAATACAACTCTGTACTATTCTATTTCAGAAAGGTCATAGCAGCTGTGATTTACTTAGAATCATTGCACCATAGGGAATTTTTGAAAGGAACTTGTAATCCGTTGGGAAGATTAGACATAGACAAAAATAATCACAATAAAGGCAAACGCACTAAGTTACACAAGAATTGCACAAATGTTGTAGATGAAAAGTGGAGTAAAGTTCACAAGAGGAGATAGTTTTTAAGATAAACCTTAAAGAATAGATTGCATTTATGTAGGGATATGTGGAATGCAAATAATATTTCAGGCGTGTGAAATACGATAAGATGATTTCCAGAGATAAAATTTAAGCATGTTTGGCAATTAGCAAACATTAGGATAACACTGGAAGGATGACGTTAAAATCACATTGGTGGGATCTATGAATGATGGAAATACAAAATGAACTTTCTGTATTTTGCCAAACTTAGTTTTTTTATATGTAAGATGGAAACCATAACAACACTTATTTTACAGGGTTGTTTTGAATGATAAATAAGGCAGTGTATATAAAGCTATCAACACATTGCCTAGTATGTATTAAGTGCTCAATAAATTTAGTGATGTGTGTGTTTCTGTTTTCATAAAGAAAAAGAAGACCATTGATTATTCCAAGACTCAAATATAGGTTATACTATTAACCAAAAAATTCAACTCAGTATGGGAGGAACTCTAGAGTAGGATTGTAAGAGGGAGGTAAATACAAAGATGAAAAGTTTCATTTAGATTGTGTTATATTTTAGATATTGGTAGCGCAACCAAGTGGAGATGCCCTATGAACAATTATAAATGTGATTGGGGCTGAATTTAAGAAAATCTACATACAATTAATCATTGCAACCTTGTACATTAATATGATATTTTAGAGACATGAGAGATAAATAAGAAAAATTGGTTAATCATAAAAGTGAGTTGAAAAATAAAAAAGGAGGTAAAGAAGAGCTGGTCAAATAAATAACTAAATTGTGATGAAAACAGAAAGAAAGAAAATTAAAAAAGATAAAATAGGTATTATGATGAAATGTTGCATGGAGATATTACTAAAAAAAGGAAAAAAAAAAAAACTGAAGTAGACCCAAAATTTATTTGTGGAGTAAGTTTTAAAAATAATTTATCAAATTAACAAACTCAATGTTACAAAGTTATACCTAAGAGATTTTTTGAAACAGGTTTAGGTTGAAAATATGTGCTTCTAAATGTACATCATGACTCTAGGGCCTTTTATCAAAAAATCATTAAAAATTTAATTTTAAGATAGATGTCATGTCTGCTTATCTGTTATCATTATCATTCACATGAAATAGGCAGTGTGGAAGCAAACTTGGATACCTACCCACTCTCATCACTCGGCATATTTAATGGATTTCTGTCTCTAATTTAAATGTGTTGAGCATATTCTGTTCTATATTCAGTAAGTACCTACTAGAAATGAACATTGCCTTCAAGGAGCTTACAAGGAGGTTAAAATCCGAACAGAGAAATACATCAGGAGATGATTTCAACACAATGAAGAAGTAAGTGCAGTTATCGAAGAATACCAAGGGTGCTTTGAGAGAGCATAGGAGGTGTACTCAGTCTAGCCTCAGATTTCTTAAAGAAAGAGATGCCTATTCCTACCTTCAAGGACACCTAGTAATTTTTTTTTTTTTTTTAGAAGAAAGGGGGACAGAATGAGACAAGACTCAAAAGCAAGGAGCAGTGTATATTGTGAAGGAAAGCAATAATTAAAGTCCACTTAAAATATTCTTTCTGGTTGTCAAATGATAATAACCAAAAGCTTAGTTGACAGAAAACTTTTTGTCAGGTAGAATGCCTGATTTGTGTAGGTGTGGCCAAAATGGTGGTATAGTCAGATGCTTTCTGTTGTCCCTTTTACAACAAAGACCAAAAAAACCAAGTGAATCAGATATATATGACAATCTAGGAACCCTAATCATCAAAGACAAAGAATAGGACTGAGAGGCAGATGGAAGGAGAGACGTTTAAAAAACAAGGGAAGTGGGTAATTATGGATCACAGGATTGCTGGCCTCCTGCTAGCTGAATCTGCGTGGTGTGCACTGGCTGAGGCAAGCAGCAGCATCCCAAGCCAAAACCCACTGCGTCTGGTGGACCCAAGCAGCAGTGAATCTGCACGCACCTCTAGAACAAAGCAGGAGAACACCAGACCTGCGAAAGTTAAGTGCAAGCTCCCAACCCACTGCATGTCCTCCTCCCACCAGAGCTCCATGGCAAAAGAATACTCCCTTCCACCCACCCATCCCCTTTCCTGCTCCTGCACCAGTCCTGTAGCATTCAACAATGCCACACCTCCTAAGCTGGGAACTCATGGCTGGATCTGGAGGCACCAGCTCCTTCTCCAAGCCACTGGTGTAGGGGGTCCATGGACTTGCAATGCCATTCACCCCCATCCTTCACTCCCACCCCAGTGTCTTGCAGGCCAATCCAATACACATGCCCCCATTAGGAGAGCAAGGGCAGGGCATCCACCCGAAGCACTTCTTCACCTACAGCAGCCAAGTAGGAGCTGCAGATTTGTGACATTCGACACTTCCTTACCCCCTAAGAAGAGGCCTCACCAGCCCACACTGGGGGCCTGAGGGCCAGCAGTACCATCTACTCCATCAAGCTGTCCATGACAGGGGCTTGAGAATTAATGCTGCCTCCCAGTCCCTTCAGCCAACAGCACTAGGACCCAAAGACAGGCTGCATTACCCCCCCGCCCCACATGCTCTAGTGGACAGGGGCAAACCCTCCACCTTGGCATTCAGGGGCAGCTGGAAGCCCTCTACCTACCCCACACTTCACCACCCACTGCAACCAGAGACCTGTGGCTGCCCTGAATACCTTCACACAGCTCTGCCTACCTAGGACTGTAGGTGAGAGTCTCTGTAATACACACTCTGTGATTGAAGACCCAGGCACCTGCATCTCAAACAACTGTCCCCTGTAAGAACAGTGAACAGGCTTCCAGGCTCACACACATAGTAGCTGCTCAGTCCACCTATAGATAGGTAGTGAGAGATTCAATTCAATTCAATGACGCCAAAGAACAGAGTAACACACACCCATACTGCTTGGAAGTATCAAAACAAAACAAAACAAAAATATGGGATGCAGTATACCAAAATATAATAACTTATTGATGCCTCAGAGACAATAACCAATATTCAATCACATACAGAAGCAAGACAATACGATTCCAGCAAGCGACCAAAATAAAGAACCTGAAAAACTTCCAGAAGAAGATAAGGCAAAGGAACTAACTAATAAAGAATTCAAAAGATTAATACACAGAGGTATCCAAGAGATCGGAAGGAGATCAGGCAAAACACAGACAGAACCAAGGAATGCACAGACAATGCAATAGAAGAACTCAGGGAAAAAATACAAGAACAAAACGACAAAATAAACAAGCTGCTAGAAATGATACAGAAACAGCAACTAGAAATCCAAAAGATTACTAATAAAATCCCAGAATTAGATATCTCAGCAGAAGGCCATAGGAGCAGAATTTTGAAAATGGAAGTCAGAATTAATGCAATTGAAGGTTAAATCCCTTGACACCAATTTTAGAAAAAATAATGGAAAAAAAAAATGAAGAATGCCTAAGAATTATGTAGGATACTATCAAGAGGAAAAACCTATGAGTCATTGGAGTACCAGAACAGGTGGCAGGGGGTAATGGAAAACACAGAGAGAAATATTGAAGATTTGCTGGCAGAAAACTTCCCTAATATCATAAAAGATGAGAAGTTATCTATCCAAGAAGCTCAACAAGCTCCATACAGGATAGACCCCAAAAGAAAGTCACCAAGACATATCATAATCAAACTTGCCCAAACCAAAGACAAAGAAAGAATTCTGAGAGCAGCTAGGAATAAATGAAAGTCACCTACAAAAGAAAACCAATAAGACTAAGCTCTGATTACTCAACAGAAACCACACAGGCAAGAAGGCAATAGCATAACTTACATAAATCCTGGAAGGAAAAAAATTGCCATCCAAGAATTATATATTCATCAAAATTGTCTCTCAAATACGATGGTGAGATTAAGTTATTTGCAGATAAACAGAAATTAAGGGAATCTGTAAAAACCAGACCAAACTTACAAGAATTATTAAAAGGAGTTCTCTGGTTAGAGAACCAACAACATCAGACAACAATCCAAGACTCAGACACAGGACAGGTCAAACAGATATCAACCCAGATAGGAAATTAAAAAAAAACAAATCAGAGCTAAAAGACTGAAAATAGGGAACCAGAGACATCAATATGTAAATAACAACAGTGTCAAAAGAAAAAAAGAGGGAATAAACAGTGTAGTCATAGACCTTCCATATGAAGAGGAAGCCAAGGTGATATCAAGAAATAAAAGACTGGTTTAAACTTAGAAAAATAAAGGTAATTTTCAAGTAATCACAAAGGAAGCTAATAAACCTGTCTATCAAAATAAAAAAAGGAGAAAAACATAAAAGACTCAGTAAACACAAAACCAACAATAATGAAAAAGATGAAAAGAAAATATATAAACAAAAAAGAACTCAGCACAGAAAATTAAGAGGAACAAAGAAACTGTCTCAACACTACAAACAATGCAAACCAAAAGAATACATCAAAATGATGGCAGTAAATTCATACTCATCAATAATTACACTGAATGTACAAAGGCTTATATGCACCAGTAAAGAGACAGAGAGTAGCAGAATGGATAAAAAAAAAAAAAAAAGATCCATCTGTATGCTATCTACAAGAGACCCACCTTAGATACAAAGACATAAAGGAAACTCAAAGGATGGAAAAATATATGTATCAAGTAAACAATAAACACAAAAGAGCAAGAGTAGTAATATTAATCTCAGGTAAAATAGACTTTAAAGCAAAATCCAGCATAAAGGATAAGGAAGGACACTACATAATGATTAAAGAGTAAATAGGCCAGGAGGACATAACCATAATAAGTATATACACACCAAACGACAGGGCCCAATACATGTAAAACAAACTCTGACAGCACTGAAAAGAGAAATAGACAGTTCCACGATAATATCAGGAGACTTCGAAACACCACTTTCAGTAAAAGACAACATTTAGAATGAAATTCAAAAAAGATACAGAAGATCTAAATACCACAATCAATCAACTTGACCTCATAAACATATACAGAACATTCCAACCAACAGCAGCAAAGTATACATTCTTTTCCAACATGCATGGAACGTCCTCCAGAATACACCACATCTTAAGCCACAAAGCAAACCTTAACAAAATTTAAAACACAGAAATAATACGAAGTATCTTCTCTGATCATAATGTCATAAATGTAGAAATCAATAACAGAAAGAGCAAGGAAAAAAGCCAAAAATGGAAACTGAACAACACCTTGCTTAAAAACTAGTAGGTAAAAAGAAATCACGGGTGGAATAAAAGCATTCATAGAATCAAAGATAATGAAAACACATCTTATCAAATTCTTTGGGACACAGCAAAAGCCGTGCTTAGAGGTCAGTTCATAGTAACAAACATATACATCAAAAAAAAAAAAAAGGAGAAGAAAGGGTCAAAATCAAAACATTAACTCTACAACTCAAACAAATAGAAAAAGAGCAAAAGAATCCCTCAGTCACAAGAAGAAAGGAAATAACAAAGATTAGAGCAGAAATAAATGAAATAGAGAATAGACAAAAAATTAAAAGAATTAACAGGATCAAAGATTGGTTCTTTGAAAAAATCAGCAAAATTGATAAACCATTGTCCAAACTGACAAAAGAAAAACAGGAGAGGAAGCAAATAACTCAATAAGAAATGAGACTGGCAATGTCACAACAGACTCAACTGAAATAAAAAGGATCATAACAGAATACTATGAAAAATTGTACTCCAACAAATTTGAAAACCTAGAGGAAATGGACAAATTTATAGAAACAGTCTACCTACCTAAACTAATATACACTGAGGCAGAAGAACTGAACAGACCTGTAACAAAAGAGATTGAAGAGGTAATATAAAAACACCTAACAACAAAAAACTGTGACCTGGATGGCTTCACTGGGGAATTATACCACATTTTCAGAGAAGGGATAACACCAATACTACTCAAGCTATTTCAGAACATAGAAAATGACGGAATACTCCTGAATTCATTCTGTGAAGCCAGCATAACCCTGTTACCAAAGCCAGGCAAAGACATCACAAAAAAAGAAAACTATAAACCAAATGCCTCATGAACATAGATGCAAAAATTCTCATCAAAATTCTAGCCAATAGAATTCAACAGCATTTCAAAAAAATAATACATCATGACCAAGTGGGATTCATACCAGGTATGCAGGGAAGGTTCAACATTAGAAAATCAGTCAATGTAATCCACCACACAAATAAAAAAACAAACAACCACATGATCTTATCAATTGACACAGAAAAGGCATTTTACAAAGTCCGACTCCCATTCCTGATAAAAACTCTCAACAAAATAGGAATAGAAGGGAAATTTCTTCACATGATAGAAGGCATTTATACAAAGCCAAAAATCCAAGAGCCAACATCATTCTAAATGGAGAGAGACTGAAATCATCCCCCTTGAGAATGGGAACCAGACGGAGATGTCCTTTATCACCACTTTTATTCAACATTGTGCTGGAAGTCCTAGCTAAATCAGTAAGGCAAGAAAAGAAATAAAGGGCATCCAAGTAAGGAAGGAGTAAAACTTTCCCTATTTGCAGATGATATAATCTTCCACACAGAAAATCCCAAATAATCCACAAGAAAGCTACTGAAACTAATAGAAGATTTCAGCAAAATAGCAGGATACGACGTTAACATCCAAAAGTCAGTTGAATTCCTCTACACCCACAAAGGGAATTTCAAAAAGGAAATCAACAAATCAATACAATTTACAATAGCCCACAAGAAGATCAAGTACTTAAGACTAAATCTAACGAGGGATGTAAAAGACCTATACAAAGAAAACTATAAAACACTACTGCAAGAAACCAAAAGGGACATACATAAGCGGAAAAACGTACCATGCTTATGGATAGGAAAATTCAACATCGTGAAATTGTCAATTCTACCCAAAGCGATCTACAGATACAATTCAAACTCGATCTAAATTCCAACAGCATTCTTTAACGACATGGAGAATAAAATCATCAAATTTATATGGACAGGGAAGAGGACCTGGATAAGTAAAGCTTTACTGAAGAAGAACAGTGTGGGAGGCCTCACATTACCTGATTTTAGAACTTATTATACAGGCAGGAGCCCTGGTGGCATAGTGTTTAAGAGCTCATCTGCTAACCAAAAGATTGGCAGTTCGAATCTACCAGCTGCTCCTTGGAAACCCTAGGGGGCAGTTCTACTCTGCCCTATAGCATCTGAATGAGTCGGAATCAACTTGATGGCAACAGGTAGTTATACAGCTATGGTAGTGAAAACAGCCTGGTACTTGTACAGCAACAGACACATAGACCAATGGAACAGAATTGAGAATCCAGTTGTAAAACTGTCCAACTGTGAGCAGCTGATATTTGACAAAGGGCCAAAGTTCGTTAAATGGGGAAAAAACAGTCTCTTTAACACATGGCGCTGGCATAACTGGATGCCCATCTGAAAAAAAAATGGAACAAGATCCGTTCCTGACACCATACACAAAAACTACCTCAAAATGAATCAAAAACCTAAATCTAAAAACGATAAAGATCATGGAAGGAAAAATAGGGACAATGCTAGGGGCCCTAATTTATGGCATATTAAATAGGTTACGAATCATAACTAACAACGTACAAACACCAGAAGAGAAACTAGGTAACTGGCAGCTCCTAAAAATTGAACACTTATGCCCATCTAAAGCACCAAAAGAGTGAAAAGAGAACTTACAGATGGAAAAAAAAATTGGCTACAATATATCTGACAAGGATCTAATCTCTAAAATCTACAAGATACTGCAATGCCTCAACAACAGAAAGACAAATAATTTAATTAAAAAATGGGCAAAGGCCATGAACAGATACTTCACCAAAGAAGACATTCAGGCTGCTAACAGACACATGAAGAAATGCTTGAGATCATTAGCCATTAGAGAAATACAAATCAAAACTATATTAAGATACCATCTCGACCCTGAGAATACTGGCACTAATCCAAAAAACAGACAATAACAAATTTGGGACAGGTCGTGGGAAGATTGGAACTCTTATGCACTGCTGTTGGGAATGCAAAATGGTACAACCACTTTGGGAAATGATATGTTGCTTCCTTAGATACCCTAGATAAATAAGAGCCATCACACCAATAGACATTTGCACACCATGTTCATTGCAGCATTGTTCACGATAGCAAAAAAGATGGACACAACCTAAAGGCCCATCAACAGATGAATGGATAAACAAATTATGGTACATACACACAATGAATACTATGGAGCAATAAAGAACAATGATTCATCTGCAAAACATCTCACAACATAGATGAATCTGGAGGGCAGTATGCTGAGAGAAATGTTTGTCACAAAAGGGCAAATATTGCATGAGACCACAATTATAAGAACTCAAGAAAAGGTTTAAACACAGAAGAAAACATTCTTTGATGGGGAGGGAGAAGAAGGGGAAATCACTAACCAGATGGTAGACAAGTGTCAACTTTAGTGAAGGGAAGGACAACACATAACATAGGGGAAGTCAACACAACTGGACCAAAGCAAAAGCATAGAAGTTTCCTGGACACATCCAACTCCTTGAGGGATCAAGTAGCTGGGGCTGGGAATCACAGTTTTGGGGGACATCTAGGTCAATTGGCATAACATCGTTCATAAAGAAAATGTTCTATATTCCACTTTGGTAAGTAGCATCTGGGGTCTTACAAGCTTTCAAGTGGTCATTTAAGATACATTTATTGTCCCATGCCATCCAGAGCAAAAGAGAATGAAGAAAACTAAAGACACAAGGAAAATATTAGCCCAAAGGACTAAAAGACCACATGAATCACAGACTCCACCAGCCTGAGACCAGAAGAGTTAGATGGTGCCAGCTACCACCAAGGACCACTCTGACACACCCTGACAGGGATCACAACAGGGAATCCTGGACAGAGCGGGAGAAAAAATGTAGAACAATTCAAATCATGTAAAAAGACCAGACCTACTGGTCTGACAGACTGAAGGAACCCCCAAAACTATGGCCCTGGACTAGGCAGGAAGGGACAGCAACTGGGCACAGGAAACCCAGGGTGGAAAGGTAGAGCATGCTGTCACATTGTAAGATTGGAACCAATGTCACAAAACAATATGTCAATAAATTCTTGAATGAGAAATTATTTGAGCTTTTAACCTTTCACCTTGTTGTTAGGTGTCATTGAGTCAGTCAATTGACTCAATGTTGACTCTATGTACTACAGAACGGAATGCTGCTAGGTCCTGCGCCATCCTTAAAATTGTTGCTGTGTTTGAGCCCATAGTTGCAGCCACTGTGTTAGTCCATCTTGTTGAGTGTCTTTCTCTTTTTCGCTGACCCTCTACTAAGTGTGATGTCCTTCTCCTGGGATTGATCCCTCCTGGCAACATGTCCCAAGTATGTGAGACAAAGTCTTGCCAACCTTGCTTCTAAGGAGCATTCTGGCTGTACTTCTTCCAAAACAGATTTCGTCTTTCACCTAAAACATAATTAAAAAAAAAAAAAGAATATCTGGCTTACACTTTTTCTCAATAAATTCTATTGTTCAGACTTGTATGATCATAGCTAAGAAGCAAATTGTTTTTAAGAAAATTGTTAAGGCCTCTTGCTTTTATTTCACTATCACTTAAAAAAACACTTCTGGAAGTGATTTAAAAATCATATTTCAAGTATATTATTTACTAAATTCTTTTGGAAGGAACAAAGATAATAAAGAGTATGAAATGGTAGTGCTTGGGGCAGAAGAGAATAAACCAATTAAAACTAAGTAGAGAATGAAGAAAAGATAGATATTTCAAGAAGGGATTACAGTGTCACTTGCCATCCAAATTTGTTCAACCAAGAAAATAATTTCTCTATGTATAGAATTTGTTTATAGATGTTAATAAATGAATAATTTCTTTTATAAGAATCAGCACAAAGCTGATTCCTAGGAGGCAGGGGTTAAAGATGCCCCAAATGTCCAACTTTTCCAAGCTGCTGTACCAACCCATCATCTCTAACATCAACTACTCTCCCTTCAGTACTCACCTTCCTGTCTTTGGGTTCCCTAATTCGCTGCAATGTCTCACAGAACTTGCAAGCAGTGTAAAAGAAATGGCTCATGCGGTTGTGAAGGCTGGCAAACCCCAAATTTGTGGTTCAGGCATAAGCTTCTCCTTGGCCCTCAGTCTCTGCCCAAAAGCACTCACCTTTCTCGCTCTGTGGGCAGGGAAGCCCACTGCGCCATTCCCTGCCAGCCTCTTCTGCCGGTCTCTCCTTCCTTGGTGGTGGTGGGCTCTTCTTTTTGCTCTGGAATTGGCTCTCTTTTGAGGAAAAACTGACCAAGCCCCTTGGTGGGCCACAATTACCTTATTTGCACAGCCCCACCCAATCATCTGGGCGGGAGTTACAAAACCATGGCAAGAAAGATCATGCTAAGAATTCATCACATTGCAACAATATAAACTGTTTTCACAAGAGTTTTACACTTTCTGACTGCATATTATTTGAAAGAAGAAAGTGATCAGAATCTGTATTTGATAACATGGTGGTTACACATAACAATCTTAGGATGCCTGTCTTCTCAGTTGTATGCACTACAGAAATATTCTGGCAGTAAATGAAAGCAAAAGTGCAGAGTTATTGATTTTTCGAAGGTAGTGAGATTCACTTACTCATCTATATACTTTATTCATTCACTCATTCATTCATTCATTCAACAAATAGTGATAGATAGCTCCCTTTGTTCTCAATAGAGAGGCATAGATGGACGAAGAGGTGGCCTTCCTTTTCTGAGGGAGCTAATGGTTTATGACCACCCCAAATTTTCCCTTTCCTGTCAAAAACCTCAGGGTTTGTGGACATCACAGATTACGAGAGACAAAATAGGCTCTGAGCACACTGCAAGGGGTATCAAGAAATTCCAGCAATTGTAATCAAGCTGGAAGTCAGGTAGGGATGTGCTGGAGGTACTCTACCATTTCAGAAAACTCATAAGACTGGTTTAGGTAGCAAGATACCCATTCCCAGCCCAATACTAAAAAAAGGTCTCTAAAACGGGGTCAGAAAACTTGTTCTGTAAAGGGCCAGGCAACAAATATGTTTGGTTTTGCGGGCCATATGGCCTCTGTGACAATTATCCAACTCTTCCTTTTAGTGCAAGTACACCTATACACAGTACATAAAAACTGAGCATGACTGTTCCAAAGACAGTTTATTTACATAACCATGTTGTAGCCAGATGGGGCCTTTTAAGTTTAAATTAAGTAAAATTAGTTAAGATTAAAAGCTCAGTTCCTCAGTCCTACTAACTATATTTCAAGTAATCAAAGGCCACATGTGGCTCACGGCTACCATATTGGATGGCACAGATTACAGAATATTTTTTGTTATTGAAAAGGTTCTATTTGACAGAGCTTCTCTAAAGTTTCTTTATATCACCAGGCTATTCTATCTGGATCATGGGAAGATGATGAAGAGATGGCTGGTTTTGATCTTCCTGAAACCCACCAAAAAAAAAAACAAACTGAAAAAAGGCAGCTAGAAAATTCTACCAAGATATACAGGACCAGTAGGACCAGTTATCTTCACAATACCCTTAACACAAGTCACCACACGCTGAGGCTCACTCAGTGTATTAAAACATTTACGCGCTTACTCATTTCACTGTAGCATAACATTAAACATTTAGCAGACATTAAGTAAAAGTTGACATAGTGATAAATAGCTACAAACTGTATGAGACTGTATATCCCACTGAAAGCGTAGTTTTTCAATGCATGTTCATTTTCGTCCTTACTAAAGATTACTGAAGAAGGTAGGGACCTTAATATTTTAATTTTTCTCTGCTGGCTCTTATTAGTCAATGACGAAAAACCAGTTCGAAATTTTTTTTCTAAATTTAAGCATTTGACAAAGAAGCATTATATAATAGTTCAAGTCTTCTAGACACATAGATAAATCTTCTACATAAATATAAGTTAAAGAAAGAGTATAATTGGCTCTAAGGCTGGTAAGAAATCAAAGACCAATCTAACAGAACAGTGAAGGAAAGTTAACATGTAATGCTTAGTTTGTTTTAATTTAAACTGTACTTGAGAGATTCCAGTTGTTAGGTTGAATTAAATAAGTTTCATAATTTGAATATATGAAGAACAATGTAAACCTGTGTTATTGAGAATAATACAAAATTGAATCGTCCTTAGTAATTTCTGAATAACTTAGAAATTATCATGTGTGATGATAATTTGGCAAACATCTATGATCCTTAGTTTAATGTTTCATAATGACAGCTTCCTTTGGAAGTGTTAATAACTAAGCATTTTCTTTGGAAAAGATTCACACGTTCAAGCCACCAGCACTTTCTGTGTGTCTTAGTTATCTAGTGTTGCTAAAACAGAAATACCACAAGTGCATGGCTTTAACAAACAAATTTATCCTCTCACGGTCTAGGAGGCTAGAAGTCCAATTTTAGGGTGCCACCTCCAGGGTAAGTCTTTCTATCTCTGTCAGCTCTGGGGAAAAGTCCTTGTCATCAATTTTCCCCTGGGCTAGGAGATTCTCAATGCAGGGACCCCGGGTCCAAAGGACGCACTTCGCTCCTGCTGCTTCTTTCTTGGTGGTAGGAGGTCCCTCTCTCTCTGGTCACTTCTCTATCCTTTTATCTCTTTTAAGATAAAAAGTGATGCAGGCCGCACCCCAGAAAAACTCCCCTTATGAGGAATCAGGGTTGTGACATGATAAGGGTGTTGCATCCCACCCTAATCCCCTTTTACATAACCTAATCTTGCCTCATTAACCATAGGCAGAGATTAGGATTTACAACACATAAGAAAATTAGATCAGGTCACAAAATGGAAGACAACTACACAATATTGAAATCAAGGCCTAGCCAATTTGACACACATTTTACGGAACACAACTCAATCTATAACACTGTGTTAGCCAGCTTGTTTCATTTATTTCTCCCGTATTTTGCAATTCATTGTCCTTTTTCATCTTTTACACAGTTGCATCAAAGACGTTCTTTTTGATGGCACAGTGGTTAAGAACCATGGCTGCTATGCAAAAGGTGGGCAGTTCGAATTCACCAGCCACTCCTAGGAAATCCTACGGTGCAGTTCTACTCTGTCCTATAGGATCACTATGAGTTGGAATCAACTCCATGGCAACAGGTTTGGTTTTGGTTTTGGTTACTCTGCTATTGCTTGCTTTTGTTTTCATTAATTGAACATTAAATTGCAGGTTGATTTTTTTTTTTTTTTTTTAATTATCAGGAGCTTCTCTTTAATATCTATATGTCTTTTAAAATTAAGTGATTCTGGGAAAATGAATTATATTTAATAAGATCATTTGTGCTTATAATTAGCTTTGAATAATTAAAATAAAGGTTTTCTATGTCTCCTTTCCAGAAATAGAAAACCCAAGCTGTGGCACACTTTGTTTGATCTATGCGTTTCCACTTGTAGATAGATCAGTAAGTACCTCAGCATTTCTTTCCGCTATTATTAAGCTACACATGAAGGTACATATGGGACTTTCTGGAACACGAAAGTCAAAGAAAAAGGCAGGTAACAACAGATCTTAAGGTTAAAAACACAGTTTATTGCACAAAATGAGTTTATCTATCACTGAACGGCCGGCTGTACTGACCACAAGGGGATTTAAACTAAATGTCCAAAGGAGTCTTAAAATGTCGGACCTGATACTTAAACCATGAGCCGTTCTCTTGTGTTTATCCAGTGTGATTCTTACACTGACCTCTGCATATTAGAAAGACCCTGTGTCCTTGTGGAAGCCTTTCCACATGCTTCCATTATTAAATGAGTTTGTTTAGCTCTGACTTCAATTGTGATAGTAAATACTATTTCCTTCCTTAAAAAGTGAGGATGAACTCTAGGTGAACATTGTCAGTACACTTAATGTCTCCGGTGATTTTCCAATTTGGGAAGGGAGTGTGGATATTACAAGAACTTACAGATGTATTAGACATAGCATTTTAAAACTCTTCTGTTCATCATTTCAATAGCCTGAGTTTTATTTTTACTGGTACCCTTTGATTTTGTCAAATTCTCTGGAATCTATCTCAAAGGATTTTTCATTTGTTTTCTCTTTAAAAATCATTTCTTCCAGGAGAAATCCTCAAACACGTGAAAAATTTGTATTCAAGCCCCAAGCTTTGTGTGGAACAACACTTAAGAGACCACTCGGGAAGCTGCAGACCCTGAAAACGCTGTGGTCCGCTTGCTTAAATAGATTGGCTGCATGAAGCATGTTACACCTGTGCTCTGCCGTCTGCGCTGATTGCCTTTTAACTTCTGAGTGCAATTCAAGGTGATCATTTTAATCTCTAAGGCCCTGTCTGGCTTGGGACCCAGTTATCTGATAAATTGCCTCTTTCCCTGGGCATGGCAATTAATACCAGCCCAGAGTGCTGCTACGAACAGTTCGCTGTTCTTGAACTGAGGTGCTGCAGGCAGGAGAGTGGGCGTGCGTGCAGGAGGTTCGTCCTGGTGTGTGTGGGACCCACAGCGCTGGTATTTCCTATCACTTTTCGGATGAACAGGCGTGAATATATTGACTTCAGGGTCAAAGTTTCTGACAGTCTAATCTTTTTGATAATCAGTTTTTTAAATTATTCTCTGCACTTCACGTGTAATTTTCCTTTTTTAAAATATGGTTAACGTTTTACTTTGAGAATACATTTATAATCCTTTGGTGGAAAGATGACATTTAAGAAACTAAAAGTTCCTGTATTACTTAAACTCTCAGAAATGTAAAATATGGCTGGATTCAATGAAAAAGTGAAGTATTCCTAGAAGAAACAAACGAATTCAATCAACATTTGAAGATAAAATGTGCCCAGTAATTCTTTTAAGCACTGGCGATAGAGATATAAAGAAGTTTATGTTATGAAAGAAATATATTGCTGTCCAAGTATTCCTGGTACATAAAGTCAATGTTTGCCACTTCCACTGCATCAGAATTAAGAAATGAGATTTGACACAACTGGCAGTATTTTCTAGTTATCCATGTTTTTTGTGGTCAAGTTGATTCCAGCTCATAGTGACCCTATAGGACAGAGTAGAACTGCCCCATAGGGTTTCCAAGGACTGGCTGGAGGACTCGAACTGCTGCCCTTTTGGTTAGCAGCCATAGCGCGTAAGCACTAAGCCACTAGGGCTCCCCATGCTTTAGTGGATACAATTCTAAATGCTGATATCAATGGACATTGTCTAACATTGCGTGTGGAGGTTATACAGGACTTAGTGATACTAGTTCCAGAAATCAGTCTAATTCTAGTTACCTCACAAAAAGGAATGTATTGGAAGAATATAAGTAGTTTACAGGATCAGAGAAAAAGCTAGTCTAAAATAGACTTCCTAAAATAGGAAGAACAGGAATCTAAAAAAAAATTCCAGGATGTAGGAAAAGACTATAAGGAAATCTTTTTAGTAGGCTCCTCTCTAATGAATCAGTGCCAAGTGTTTTCAGTCACTGCATCATTGTATTCAAGATTCAGATAGAAGGGAGCTAGGAAAACAAAACAAAGAAACAAACACAACATGTTCAGTACGGAATCCAGAAATAAGGTGGATTTGTCCATTTAAAATATGGCGGGCGGTTGCATTTTCTAATAGACTTAATATCTGTTCACTCCTGACATGGCAACTGGCTCTACGTGTTCAAGTGGAGGCTGATCTCCAACACAAACTTTAGAATAAATTTTATCTCTAGTTTGGGAGAATATTGAATTCCTTAATTGGCATTCTGACCATGCTGCCATAGTCCCCCAAATTGAGTTTCTGCATCAGGTACAAGTTTTCAGTAACCCCAAGTCTTCCAGTGATTACAGATCTGATAGTCATTATTGAACGTCCCTCATACTAACAAGCCTTCTAGTAGCACCTCTATTAATTGCCTAATTTATCTTTACTCATTGATTATCTTCCTATTGCTTGACAAGATGGCAGCATAAAGCTGAGCTTTGGCTTTGATTCTAGTTAACAGTGTTTACCACTCATCTGCCTGCAACTCCTATTTCTCCGCCCATTTTTTTTCCCCCCTTTGACTAACTTCTGGTTTTAAATTCTGTTCTTGGCTTCTTACTTGCATATATGTTTTTTTCTTGCTTTTTTTTTTCATCTAGTGCTTATTAGCATATATGGTTTTTGTAAATACAACCACCTAACTGCCCAAGGCTTTATCAGTTCCTCGAAGTCTGCTGCACGTGGTCTCTCCTTCCCCAGTATGGCTTTTTATTTTTCCCCAAGTATTAGTTATGACACTTCTAAAATTAGTTAGCTTATATTATTTAATGTATTCATTAGTTGAAACAACGAGTTCTGATTGACCATTGCTACATAAAAGAAAAAAAGGTAATAATGAGAAATATAAATTCAAACTTTTAATTGCTTACAATCTGGTGAAACAAAAGATATACACACTAAACATGCAACATAAAAAAAAATGCTAAATTATACACAATTTAGTGCCAAAATAAGTTATAGAAATAAATACAAGAGAAGAGAGCATGTTTTAGGGACATACTCAGATAGGGAGGGAAGAGATAAGACATGATCTTGAGACAAAAGTGATAGAACTTGGATAAATGGGTTTCAGAGAGTAGGAAGGAGGGTGACCTGAACAAGTATTTAATTCAGCAAAGAAAATATTTGATTTGTTCAAAGGACAATGATGAAATTGGCTGTAGCCAAGAGCTGAATCTTTGGAGGAAAAACTGGGAGATAAATTTGGACAACGAAAGTGGCAACAGATTGTGAAGGTTGTGGCCTTTGATTTTGTTTCTATAAACTGGAAGCAGCCATTGCAGCTTTCTGAGCAAGGCACAATTATGATGCTCTCTCTGTGGGACCCTGTTTTTGAAAAGTTGGCAATGGAGAGTAGAAGGGGAAAAAAAAAAAGCAAAGCAGAATTTTGTTTTGTTTTGCCAGAATCAAGAGAAATGTGCATTTTTTTATTTTCTGATTTTCTTTGATTTTCTTAAAAGAAAACTAGATCTATGTAGAAAATATAAAAAAGTAGAATGAAAAAAAAATTCTGTGTTTATATTCTTATAGCTCAGATTTAAGTCTTGTTAATATTTTAACACATATCTTCCAGTTTTTAAATTTACAAAATTGGGATATTTCTTTACACTGAGTTTTATATCATTATGATTACATCCTGAATATCTTCCAAATTTTTATGCCTTTGAAATATTCAACTATTTTATCTGGGACCGCACAATTCATCTAAGAATATAAAACATTTATTAACACTGCATATATGTAACATCCAGAGTATTACTTTTCTTCTCTTTTTTGTTTGTATTTGCGGTATTTTAAAATCAGTGAGCAATACTGCAATATTAAAACTCAATAAAACTATTAAAATGCAATAGAACCACTGAACTGTACATTTTAAAAGGTTGAATTTTAGGCATATGGGTTATGTCTCAATAGACTATTACAAAAAAATCCCATCTGCCTTCTTTCTGTTTAAAATATATTCTTGCTGCAGGGATTAATTTCTATAAAATAAAATATTTAATATTAAACATTCTACAAAAATTTTTAGTTGCTTTGGGGCACTTAAAATTTGGGCTTTTCTCAGACATCTTTTTGTTTTTCAGTGTAAAAAAAGAAATCATTTCAGAAAAAATGGTTTCTGAAAACTTATTGTGGAATTTAAATGTGTCTTCTAATAATATTACATGTACCAAGGTTTGGATCAGATGAGAACAATTCTAGTTACCTGCTGTGTGACTCTGAATATCATTTAACCTTTTGAGCTACAGTTCTTTAAGATGTACAAAAAGAGGACTTTATAAAACATTTCCTGGTTCTTACTAATTCTATATTTAGGTTTTACATTGCTTGAGAGGCACCTGCCTAAAAGAATGATGAAAAGTTCTCATAAATATGATCAAGTCAATGTTAAGTCATAGACAAAAAAAAAGAGTGAAGAAGCTAAATTTCTGAATGACTGCCCAAAAACAAAGTAGAATATCTGAGCTCTGTATCTTATGAATATCCTCAAGGAGATGGATTGACACAGTGGCTGCAACAATGGCTCAAACACAGCAATGACTGAGCAGGGTTTTGTTCCGTTGTGCAAACCATTGTTGGGTTGGAACTGACTCAATGGCACCTAACAACAAATATCTTAAGGAATAGTTTCCTAGAATTCTTTAATTTTCTGTTATTACTCCATATAATTTATAACTTGAAATACCATTTGAAGTTCACTTAATATGAGGCTGTTCAATTTCTTTTCCAGACAGAAGCTACTTTTTTAATTCTCGAAAGCCTTTAAGGTCACAAGGAACAAAGAATATTGAAGGAGGAAGTATCTCACTTGGACCTTCAAACAAAAGAATTGAGGCCAGATGTCACTCCTGATCTGTCTTGTGGTTCTTTTAAAACAATGGAGTGTTTGATTTTTTGAAGAGCCCTAAGGAACTATCTAATCAATGGTTTTGTTTTAGAGATGAGATGGCTAAAGTCTAGAAATCATAGAGCACAGAAATCTAGGGCTCTGTCTTTGGCCATTATACCTTCCACTACACCATGCTATTTAAGACTCAAGATTTAGAATTGATTTTAATGGAATGACCCATGACATAGATTAATTTTCAAACTTTAATCTTCATTAAAATGATACATGCTCTTGAAAATAATGCCATTAAAAGAATGTAAGTTTTTTTTTCAAAAAAGGTTTGCAAGATTGGGGATACACTGAAACTCTGTCAGATGTGCAGGCAACTGTTACCCTTCTTAAATGTTGAATGTGTGTGATACTTGGGTGGTCCCAGTCATCTAATGTCATAATACCCAGGACAAATGTGAACATCAGTGCATCTTGAGATATTAACAGCGGTTACCTGAACTCTGTGATTATTTACATTTATCTAATCTGCAAGACAAATAACTGAATAGCAACTATCGGCAATTATTACATTAACATTTTTTAAAGTTGAAAATGAGGTCTTTGTTTTCAAAATAATGATAAAGTGGCAATATGGTAACTTGTTGAAAATTGTAATTGTTTTCTCTCAGCTTTAGTTCATTAATAATCAGACATGGTAATGTATATATGATATATGAGAGAGATATATGAATAAATAATTATACATATAAATAAATATATGAATATACATATAAATGAATATATGGTTTTGTGAAGTAACGTATAGGATATTTTCCAGCTGGAAATCCTAATGTAGTGAAACCTAATTTTCCTGACAAAATGCATTTATTTAACAAAAGAAATTACGAAAATTTTTCTGATAAACCAAAATTTACTAATTACCATTAATAAAAACATTTTAGATGCATGGACATTGTACTTGTTAAAAATCCCCTTAAATAATTTTGAGGAAATTTTTATTAGTTCATAAGTGCTAAAACACATGGTTATTACATTCAAGTTTAGGTTAATGTCTTTCATCTAGAATTCTTCTTTTCTAAAATGAATTATTTTTATAATTGGCTCTCCTCTGCCTTTCCTTGTTTTGCCTTCATCTCCTTCTCTTTCTGCCATAGCATTATATTTATTTATTAAAATTAGATATTTTGTTATAACTAGAATGACTTTCCATGCATCAAAAATCTATAAGACGATTTTGACAATAAATAACCAGATTTTATAATATTATAGTTACAAAAATATTTATATCAGAATTAGAAAATTTAATACATTGTGCTAAAATATCATATTACATCTTAAATTAACTTATTAGCTGCCTTATGGTGTTAGGGAAGGTGTGTAATTGTCTTTCCTTTCTCTTGATTAAAAAGAAGTAAATAGCTTACCTTACCGTTGTGAACTCAGAGCTTCTCAATCACACCAGTTCCTAACTGGAATCCATTTACTGCTAAGAACTTTGCTTTCAGAGTTTCTGCCTTCCCGCCTTAATACCGATGGAACTTTCTCTTTCTAGACCTTCTGCAATCTGTCATTTACTACTTACATACATAGGGAGTCAAGCAATATTAACTGAAGTTATAGATAAATAGATGTTTGAATGTATTATTTAATTTTTTAGATACTAAATTAAAAAATTAAATGTCAAAAATTATTACATTTTTTAGGAGAAGGATGCAGTAGTGTAATGTAGTAAAATTCATCATTTCTTTATGGTGGTGAAATTATTGGTAATATCTAAATTAATATTTCTGGATATGAAGATATAAGCATACTATTTAGAATCATTGAAATAATCATCAAAGAAGAAAAACTAGAAATGGTTAAACATGGTTTTGTCTGGGAAAGGAACTGAGAATGTGGAAGAGAAACTTTTATTTTTACTGTATAAACATTTATATTTTTGGAACTTTGTTATCCTATGTCTCTTTCACTCCTATAATAATAATAATAATAAAAGATAACCACTTTCAAAAAGGAAAAACGTTATCTTTGTCTCACCATGAAACGCAAGTATATAAAACTAGTTAATACTTTTACTAAAGGGCAAACTACAGAATACATATTTTTAAAAATAAAAGCCTATATTACTTGATATTATAAAATGTTTATTGAGAGTCCTCTACATGACAGAAACTGTGCTTAGTGCTGGCTATATAGTGGTGAATGAGACAAAAGTGTGTCTTTCCCTATTAGACATCACTGTTGAGAGACAAGTAAAGAAGCATGAAGGCTAAATTGGAGAAAAAAAGAGCACAATGAAAATACCTAAAACAGACGATTAACCCAGATTTGGGAAGGCGGAGAAGCTTTCACAGGAACCGGCTGTCTAAGCTGAAGGCTGTAGAAAGACAGATGACACTCAAAATGGTATCTTTAACATAACTCCATCCTTACCTCAACACAGTGTTCCTTATTTTCTTATCTTCTCATTTTCGACTAAGTATCAGAAAAATATTTATCTTCCTCTACCTAAAAATAAAACAAAAAGAAGCAAAACACACACAGAAAAGAACACATACAAAAAAACACCACGCATAAACACATACACACACACACACACACATGCTCCTCCAATTTTACACTGGAGATCAACTCTCATCAGTCATCATCAGATTAAGATCCCTTGTAGACCAAACCAGTGAAAAAGTCGTGATGCTACGCTCATTTGCCTTTATGCAATTTACAATAAAAACTACTTTTGACTTTAATAGTGCTGTGCAACAAACTGCTACAAAATCTCAGCAATCGACAACGTTAAACATTTACTTATCCAGACAGCAGAGGGTCAGTTGATCTAAAGTTGGCACATTTGTATAACTGCTAATCTCAGCTGGCCTTGCTCAATTGTTTTTGGAGTCAACTGGAGCTCAGACGATCTAGCCTGGACTCCCTATGAGCAGTTTGGTTTGGCTCCATGTGTCTCCCGTGCTAGTCTCTGAACCATCCGGCTAGTCCAGGCATATTGTTTTTAAAATGATGGCAGGGCCCCATGAAGGCGAGATAACATGTACAAATGCTCTTAAGGCCTGGGCATACCATCAATTCTTCCTTGTTCTCTTGGCCAAAGCAAGTTCCCTAACCAAACCTTAAAGCCCAGAAGCAGAAAACATACTCTTCTGCTTCAGTGGGAGAATCTTGAAAAGCTACAGAGTACGGATGGGAGGAGTGAAGAATTGAGACAATGGATATTATCATACAACTATTAAAATGTCATCTAATTATAATAATGACCTGTAAATTTTTTCCACTGTACCCACTCCATAACTCTTTTGAAATAACAAAGAGCAAAATATTTTCAAAGTCCTTTCTTTTCACTGCCTCGCTAATGGGTCCTTAAAAAACCCATTGCTCTTGAGTTGATTCCAAGGTCCCTAGGTGGCACAAATCATTCATGCTTCATTATTAACCTAAAGGTTGGCAGTTCAAACCCACCTAGCAGTGCCTTGGAAGAAAGGCCCTATGATCTTCTTCCTTAAAGGTTACAGCCAAGAAAATCCTATGGAGCGGTTTTACCCAGTAACACACGGGTTTCCATGAGGATGAGTACTTAGCCTATGTCGTCAGCCTACTGCATTATCCTGCCCTGCTACCCTTAGATTTCAATTTCAACTGATTTTATACAGTTAAATGCAACAATAATCATAGAAAGACAGATTAAAGAATAATATTGAGTGTTATATCCAAGATACACTAATAAGAAGAATATTTACTGAGCTTGAATACAGACTTAGTGGTAGGGCTTTTCACATAAACTACCAACTCTTGCCTATAAATGAAAGGTGATAATACCTACTAGTGAATATGATAATAAAAATAAGTCACCTAACAGAATTCCTGGTAGATAGTAGATATTCATTAAATGTTTGCTGTGATTGTACTGTTCCAGTTCTGTGGGATATGAAGCAAATTATTCAGTCTCCCTTAGCTTTACTTTTCTGAACTGTAAAATTGAGATAATAAGAATGGCTGTCTTAGGAGGTGCTATGTGGATTGCATTAGTTGACACATAAGATATACTGGAATAGAGCTGGGCCTATACTAAGCACTCATTGAATATTATTTATTATTATCATTATTATTAGTATCCATGTTGTATTGAAGTACACTTAAAATAGTATTTGGTGTACATATGATCAGAAAGAATAATGAGCAACTCCGTGGGTTATAAATTTTTAATAATTCTTGCATGTAATGTTAAATGTCTTTATGGCAGTTACTAAAACATTTAAAATTATTCAACCTTTTATTATTCCAGAGGGGTTATTCAGCATCAATTACATGTTGTGCCCATGCCAGGGAGTGAGTTGCTTAAAAAAAAGAAAAAGTTAATGTATGGTCCCTAAATTTTACATGCTTGCTATTTAAATGCACGTAAACCAAATGTGTTTGAAACAGCTAACAAAACAGGCATGCAATTAATTCTAAAATGGTAGATTTTTAAATAATTTCTTTAGAAGTTAAAGAAGAGAGAAGATCAACAGTTAGAAAAGGGAAAATAAGGTGATAGAACGGAACTGCAAACCTGAGTTTGGATAGACGGTCCAGAATACAAAGAATATTTCAAATGGAGAAAATAGTAGGCTTGAGTTCAAGGAACAGTGAGGAGATCAGACTGAAAAGAAGGTTTTTGTTTATGTTGCAATAGTAGATGAATTTAGGAGGATAGGTAGGGCCAGGTCCAGAGAAACTTTGAGTATCAGTAATTTGAATACTGTATTTAAATCCAAATAATTCAATTTATTTTCTTTTAAGTTTATTTTTCCCACTATTCTCTATAATCGTAAATCTTATGTATGAATAAAAACTAAAGTTATCAACAAAGCAATAACTTTCTCACACTTACATAATACGTTAGTATAGGTTATAGAGAATTTTAAACATAAATGGTGTAGCAAGACAATAATTTTTCTTTGAAACCAGCCATTCTAATTGGATTTTCCCATTTGAACTGATTTTGATTCCACAATAGCCAGTTGGATGGCTAAGTTCTGTGTTTGAGTTTCATAATTTTAACTTGTATTTACAAACCTTTATTGAAATGATGGAAACCCTGGTGATGCAGTGGTTAAGAGCTATGGCTGCTAACAAAAAGGTGGGCAGTTCAAATCTACCAGGTTCTCCTTGGAAACTCTATAGGGCAGTTCTACTCTGTTCTATAGAGCCGCTATGAGTCCGAATCCAATAAAGATTCAGAAAGCCTGAGCTCCAGGTAATAAAGAGAATAAACTGGAATAAAGGAAGACAGTACTGGGTATATGATAATAAAGGATCTACTAGAGGGTTTTTTTCTGAGTTTGGTTCACATACCTGAAATCCTGAGCTAGCACTTATAAAATTATTTCTAAAATTTCGCATAATTTTATTTACTAATCAATTACTCCTATAATAAGTGTTCTTGCTTGTGCACTATATCCCTAGGACTTTGATGGACAATGTGTAGATTGTCTCAGGCCACAAGAAGCATAAGATGTAGTTTGGGATTTCTGGGTAAAGCAACTAACACAAAATGAAGTTCTAAATTCTTAAGTATTAATAACAAATGCCACAGCAATTATCAGAAGGAAGAGATCAGTATAGTCAGAATAGTCAAAAATAATTTTTAGAGAGAGTAGCACTTGATATACTCATTAAAAACTAATTGCTGTTGAGTCGATTTCAACTCATGATAACACTGTAGCACAGAGTAGAACTTACCCATAGAGTTCACAAGAATGTGATCTTTATGGAAGCACACAGCCGCATCTTTTTTCCACAGAGTGGCTGGTGGATTCAAACCCCTGACTTTTTGTTTAGCATTTTTTTTACCTGAGCGCTTAATCAGTACACTACCAGGGCTCCTTAGAACTTCATATAGACATTAATAAATATGTAAGATGTATATATGAGGAAAAGAAGGGAGAGGTAATTCACAATGGGAGAAAAAGACGAAACAAACATAGAAGTGTAGGAATGATCAGAATGTGTTCCACTGTCAGAAGAAATCTGAAAACCAGTCAAAAGACTTTGTATCTGAGGGTGGAGGCAACAGACATGTGTAGTAGCACAAGAGAAAAACAACTTTATGTGAGGGCGGAGTAAGCCTGGGAGTGATGGGCAGAATAATTTGAAAGAGAGAGCTGAATGATGGGGAGAGACATAAAAGAACATTTATATAAGCCAAGTGTAATATCTAGACCATGGAGGAAGCCAAGAAATAGTGAGATATTTTTGAAGGGAAGAAATTGGTACATCCAAAAAGACCAAAGAATCATAGCAGCATGAAGAGAAATCACATGATTGGAAAGTAGAACAGACCTGGGGAAGATGAAAATGGGGTCCAATGAGAACATGCAGTTCCAAGGTGACTTCCAGACATCTAAATAAACGCTAAAGCATTGGAAATCAGAGCTTAAAGTGGAAACGAGAGACCAGTGTTGGAGTCAGAGATTCCAGAGCAAGCTGAACGAGACTGTATAGCCAACACTGTAAAACCAGCTATATTTATTTTTCACCTGGCCATTGTGATACTTAGTTTTAGATGATTAACCCTAATTATCAAGGCACATTGAGTAAATGATGCATCTTGTTTCATTTAAAATGTGCATTCCATGTAACTACATTATTTTGGGATGCATCACAGGGAAGAAAAACAATTTTGAATTGTTAAACATAACTGATACTTTTTCCTTTTAATTATTAAAAGAGATAACATTTATGTAATTAGTCTAAGCATTTTATGCATACTAACTTATTTAATTCTCACAACAACCCTAAGATGTAGGTATTGTTATCCCTATTTTCACAGATATGAAAACAGAGGCCCTAAGAGCTTAAGAGACTTGCCCAAAGTCACACAGCCATTAGGTAGCAAAACTGGGATTCAAAGCCAAGTAGTCTGGCATCATTTTATTGTCTCGCTGACTCCACTAGACTTTTTCTGGAGCAACGATTGCTCACTATGATGAAATTCTGTGTAATTTTTTGTCTTATTAACACTACCATAGTTGTGCCAAGACATAACAAGACAATCTTAAAGGACTGCTATTATACATGATTTGGATTATATTGAAAACTCCAGAAAATTTTTCTTTTTCAATTTCATTAACTGTATTCTACATATGGCTCAAAAATGCCCTATTTATTCCAAGATATTCTATAACCTCAGCTATGTAAAAATTGAAACTTCCAAATGATCATTAAATAGAATATTATTTTGCAATAAGATCCTGTTCTAAATTCATTTTTTAAGGACATGGCAGTTTTATGTTTATCATTTTCTGTTATAAATGTACAGAACATACATAATAACAAATTTTGATACTTTAACAACGGCAGCAATAGCTACACCAACAAAATAAAGCTCTATTATAGAATATTGACTAAAAATCATCTGATGTTTGTGCTTCTAGATTAGTTGAGAGCAAGAGTTTTAGCACTTTTTCCACAATTGTTTTTAAAATTTCCTGTGTACATTCTACTCTATTTATTTCTAATGTTAGCACCATTCATTGAAGAGGAAATAAAAAGTTTATGAAGATCATTTAAACCGATTGTTTTATAAGTTCCTTCATCATAGAGGGCTGCTTTGTCTCAGAACAACCACAGTGTGCTGTTTGTAATTACAGAGACTCCTCGGTGGAATTACTAGCACCAAGAGAGGGAAAGCTTCGTGATCTGACTGTGATTGAGAAAGATAGTATGTTTCAATAAAAATTCAGTGCTCTTAGAAACTAGAAATATTCTGAGTTTTGAACTAACTGAAAATTTAGAGGTAGAGGGGAGTGGCTTAATCTTATAATGACATTCTCTTTCTAAAGAGTACATATTTCAAGTATTTTTTATGAAGAAGGCTTTCTTAATATCAAATAAGTCCTACAAATGCCCTCTTTGATGAATTAAGTGAAAATGAATCAAACTGTATAGATTAAATTTTCTTTGAAAAGTACAAGAGTTTAAATAAATAGGGGTTGTATGATTGGCCCAAACCATTTGGGGTTTTATTGACCCCAAAGCATTCAAAAATCAAATTGAGTTTCTCAGGTCACTGGAATGCATTTATTGGTTCAATGATGATACCTGATATGAAACCTCAGAAAAATATCTCTATTTTTTTTAAATATAATTATTTTGGAATTAATCATGGGTGATATAACAAAGAGTGAGGCAAACATTTTCTCCCTGATATTTTTGATAAAATCCTGAGCTAATTTTGTCTGGTCATCAACATAACTAGTTGTCTTGTGTGTGTATTGTTAAACTCTGCTTCTCAATTGGAATTAACTTGAGTTCCCAGAATTTGGTTAGAGTCAAGGGTGATGAAGTCCTCGGGGAAGTGTGCAGGTGGAGAACCAGGAAATTATACCCTTGAGAAGCTCTGGGGTTTTTAATCATTGAGATCTGACCCATAATGACTTATGAAAACAGTCTGCTTCTCACTAGTGACTTGCAGATGGTGGAAGTAGATCGAACTAATTTTAACTTCTTTTGTCCTTAAATTATCAAACACATGCATTTATGTATGTATTTGTATATAAATATAAAATTTAAGCAGCTAGTGAAAACCTTGTTTCTGTTATTCAGACAGCTAACATGCTTAGTGTTGATTATTTTCTTCGCAAAGACTTATCCTACCAAAGCCTTGTAGCATGAAGATCAAGTCAAAAGCTTGTGCTCGCTCATTTACCACTGTCTCAGCATGCATACACACACATACACATACATACACATTTTTAAACAATATTTTTGGCAATTAATGAAATTAGCTTTCTTTCACATATAATATAAAATATATACATATACTTATAGTGTATATGCATATATATACATACATGTGATTGAGAAAAGATGATATCAGATAAATAATAAAACACATAATTATGAATCATAAATGGCATTTAGTCTGTTATCTTATTATGATTTGTAAGGTGTTTTGTGGATACAGCTGATGATAGAAGTGACACAGACCTGGCAAGCTGAGAAAAGTCAGAGATATCTTTCCTATATTTCCCCCACACTCTATAATCTCTGTTTACATAGTTCAATTTCTTTTGAGAGAGGCAGTGACTCCCATCCTCCCTCCTTTTTTCCCATTGGTTTAAAAAATTCTTCAAGTCTTTTTAATTGACAAGACAATTTAGCTCAGTTGGATTTTAAACTGTATTATCATATTAGCAATGAGATGACCATGATAATGTTTTAAATATAGACTGTGTCCATAAAATTTTTATTTTTGCTTCATTACAAAATTATAATAATTGTGTTATTGTTTGATTTACTTCTAAAATAAAAAAAATCACCTCTCTGTGGAATAAAACATTTAAATATAGTTTCTAAATGTTGTTGATATATTGAGTCATTTGTTGGAAATTTTTCTTAAATAGTTTCTCTTAAAAACAGTTGGAGAGAAATTGTTTTTAACAAAGTTAGCATGGTTATTAAGGAAGATTTAGAATTTTGTCTTATGAAAACACATAAGTAGACTGGTGATTATGGTTGGTTATATAACTTGAGACATCAATATTAACAATTTTGCTTTAAAAAACCTCTGTATGTAAAATGTATACATTGATACATTTATAAGTGACTTGATGAAAACGATTATCTATAATATTATAATTCATATTATTATTATGCAAGTAAGTGATTTAAATAATCTTCCCACATATATGTATGCACGTGTGTACTTATACATATATATGTATGTGTACATATTACACTTGGAACATTCATAAGTAGAATAAAATTTTCATGGAAATAATTTATAATTTTCAATGAGTATAATTATATTATGCAAGGAGCATATAAAGTTTACTTATATAACATAGACATTTAATAATAATATAAACAATATCACAAATATACCAATAGCATTTGCAAGGTAGTCTCTCTGTTATCATCTGCAAATATGTTTTTAAAATTCTAAACAAGTTATGCAAATGGATTAGAAAAAATAAAATCTTTTTAGTCACTCACCTCACGGTCTTCATATTTTAAATCACACTATTACCTAGTGTCGCGATGAGTCGGAAATGACTCGACAGCACTGGATTTGGTTTTCATTACCTAGCGGGGCCCTGGTTGCACAATGGTTAAGCATTTACCTGTCAACCAACAGGTCAACCTTTTAAATCCTCCTTGGAAACCCTATGGAGCAGTTCTACTCTGTCCTACAGGGTCACTTTGAGTCGGAATTGACTTGATGGCAACGAGTTTGCTTGTTTTTTTGTATCTAGTAGCTTTAAGTAGCTTTAACATAATTTTCATGTATGTTACAACTTTTCGTGCTCTTCATGTACTTCAAGAAATGAAGTTACTGTGTCTTAGGAAATACAAATCGTCAAACAACGTTAGCTGAAACCCATGCTAGAGTATATCATATTTGAGATATATCTGGTTCAGTTGAAAACCCTGGGGGTGTAGTGGTTAAGTGCTATGGCTGCTAAGCAAAAAGGTCAACAGTTGGAATCCACCAGGCACTCCTTGGAAACTCTATGGGGCAGTTCTAGTCTGTCCTGTAGGGTCACTATGAGTCAGAATTGACTCAACAGCAACGGGTTTGGTTTTAGTTTTTTTGGAGTTCATTTATGCTTCCCTCTGTTTCTTCTTTATTCATTTCTGCATATATTTTGTTGAATGTCTACAGCTTTTATTTTCTTAGGTTCTACTCCAGTAGGTAAGTCGTATGCTTCCTGGCCTTAATATAACAGGGGCAGGGGGCATGGTTGGGAAGGAGTTGTCTTAAAATAACAGTTTAGTTATTCCAAACATGTCCTCGGGGCTCATGCTCCAGATTAACATGACACGTAGTAACGTTTCTCTGTCTCCCATTTCTGTTCTCACACTACTGGTTCATATGGAAGGTCCAGGGTCTACTGATGAACCAGATAAAATCGCCTTGAATTTAACAGTCTGGGCATCCATTGGGTGGCTATTAATGTCCCTGAGTGACATTGTGAATGTACGAGATTCTGGTGAATGTTCCCAAGATGCACTTCTAATCTGAAATATAATGCAAATGTTTGAATTACTCTTATAACAAAAGATTTCATTATTTAGCTTCATTTAGTTTTTTTTTGCCTCAGCACAACCCCTGATTTCATAAAATAACCTTCTGTAATTGAATTCTTATGCGTTCCCATTTAACTACATGGAAGGGCTTTCCAAATGTGTGCAAAGTTCCTGTAAAAAGTATTTTGTAGGGATGGAATTTTCTGATTGGTTCGATCGTATTTTCGGTGAAGCAGGTCAGATCTGTGGTGTTTAAGTAGAGTAGTGTACGCAGTTGTGGAGCCTTGCAGGGACTGGCGATTTCTGAGCATTGCTAAAAACTTTGTGGTGAATTATATTGTTAAGAAAATGTATCTTTTCAGTAGAGTTGTTTTAAAAGTGGAAGGTATTTTGAAATTGCTGATAATTCCTGAGTAGGAAAAGACCTTGGTTACAACCACAGATCTCTGTGGTGTGGGCAGATGAGGTGTAGATCATGAATTCAGTGAGTTTGCCTGGAACTCTAATAATATTGAATCATTCTTACTTCTCAATTTGGATAGCTTTAATTTTTTGTACCAGGTCTTTTCATGTTACAGCAGACCACTGTGAAGGCCAGCAACTCAGCACCCATGGCCAATTTCTTTGTTTAGAACCCCATCTGGCTATTTCTTATGCTTTGGAGGTAGACCAGAACTATGGATTCAATTTACATTGGTTAGGTGGCTCAAGTGCCTCTTCAGCTGCATGGTTTCCACAAGCTGCAATAGATTAATTTTGTGGTTCATTTACTTTGCAACAACATTGTTGAATCAACACATACCCTCATGACTACATGGTCTGATTGTCATTGCTTCCTCCTAACAGGGATTCCAGCGGAGCTTCTTCACTGCTAGTAGCTTGTGTGGAATGTAGCAACACAACCTGTCACTGAAGTGAGTATAACCAAGATCAGATTTCACCTCTCTCCTCCCAAGTTTGGTTGGGCTGCCTGTGTGGTGGATGGACTCTCAGTTGGTGTTGCTGATTTTTAATGCGGAGCAAACATTATTTTGGAGTAGCACAGCTGAGGAGCAGAGGCCTGGTGAAAGATGTTGTTTTTGGCAGAAGTGGTGGCAGAATCAGGCATCACAGCTGGTAAGAGTGCACTGACTGTGGAAAAAAAAGTACCTACTAACTGGAAAACACATAATTTCGTTGGTGGTAGCTTCAGTCAAGAATAATGATTGAAAGTCGTATCTTGCAAATTACTGAATCTGGAGTTATTTTTTCTAGGAATTAAAAAACAAATCCTGTGCCATAAACCGTAATACTCATGCCTCCCTATCATCTCTATTGATTATTATTATTATTATTATTATTTTTACCATATTATCATTAAGGTAAACTATCTATGTATCCATCCATTTCTTTGTTTTTATTCCATCAATGAGTATTTGCCAAGGACTTACTATTTGTCCTTCAGATGATAGAAAATTTAATTAAACACAGTCCCTGTCTTTCAATACTTTACAACCTTGCCAGTTGGGGAAAAAAACATCTGTAAATAACTATGTAAATGAGATGTGCACACATTAAGTGTTATGGGAGTTTGGATGAGGGAGGGGATTTTATCTACCTAAAAAGATTAGGAAAGTCTTTATGATTGAAATTGACATCTGAGTTTAGCCTTGAATTATGAGTAGAATTTGGAAATGCAGACACAGGAAAAATGCATCTCAACTGAGGAAAACAGCTTGCGCAAAGGTAAAGGAAGTATGACAGAGATAGCTAGTTCTTCACATTTATTGGCCTGTTTAAAGTGAGCATTGTGAACAAAGACTCAGAATGGAGATTGCAGATATATTTTGGTGGAACTCCAAAGAAAGCTGAAAAATATTTTTTTAAGCTTTATTTTAGACAATAAGTCATCAAAGATTTTTAAACTAAGAGACTTAGGGATGTCAATCCTGTAGAAAACTGTGGACGATTTATAAATTGCACATATATATATATATATGTATATGCATGACTCAAAGTGAGAAGAAACAACTGCAAACATACGTTAATAATCGGCAGGAGGAATATATGAAGTATGAATCTAGGAAAATTGGAAGTTGTCAAAAATGAAATGAAACATTTTAAAATAGATATTCTAGGTATTAGTGAGCTAAAATGGACTGGTATTGGCCAGTTCAAATTGGATAATCATATCATCTACTATGCAGGGAATAGTAAATTGAAGAGGAATGGAGTCACATTCATTGCCAAAAAAGAACATTTCAAGATCTATCCTGAAGTGCAACTCTAGTATGATCGCTAATGCCAAAGATGAGGAAATGGAAGATTTTTACTAACTTCTGCAGCCTGAAATTGATCAAACATGCAATCAAGATGCATTAATAATTACTGGTGATTGGAATGCAAAAGTTGGAAAAAAAAAAAAGATGAAGCCTCGGTAGTTGGAAAATATGGTCTTGGTAATAGAAATGACACTGGAGATAGAATGATAGAATTTTATAAGACCAATGTCCTATTCATCAGAAATACCCTTTTTTAACAACAAAAACGGCAACTATACTTGTGGAGGGAACCCTGGTGGCAGAGAAGTTAAGATGTACAGCTGCTAACCAAAAGGTCAGCAGTTGAAATCCACTAGGTGCTCCTTGAAAACCATATCGGTCAGTTCTACTCTGTCCTATAGGGTCGCTATGAGTCAGAATTAACTTGGCGGCAATGAGTTTGATTTTGGGTTTTGGTATACTCATGGGCTTTGCCAGATGGAATGCACAGGAATCAAGTCAACTACATCTGTGGAAAGAGACAATGAAGAAGCTCAATGTTATCAGTCAGAACAAGTCCAGGGGCCCACTGCAGAATATACAATCAATTGTTCATATGCAAGTTCAAGTTAAAACAGAAGAAAATTTAAAGAATCCTACCAGAGACAAAGTATTAAGTTGAGTATATCCCACCTGAATTTAGAGACCATCTCAAGAATAGAGTTGATGCACTGAACACTAACCACTAAAGAACAGACCAGTTGACAAGCTGTGCGTTGATAACAAGGGCATCATGCATGAAGAAAGCAAAAGGCCATTAAAAAGAAAAGAAATAAATAAAAGACCGAAATGGATGTAGGAAGAGACTCTGAAACTTGTTCTCGAATGTAGAGTAGCTAAAGCAAACAGAAGTAATAATGAAGTAAAAGTGCTGAACAGAAGATTTCAAAGGGTGGTTCAAGAAGACAATTATTGTAATAACATGTGCAAAGGCTTGGAGTTAGAAAACCAAAAAGGGTAAAACATGCTTATCATTTCTCAAGTTGAAAAAACTGAACAAAAAATTCAAGCCTTGAGTTGCAACATTGAATGATTCTACGGGCAAAAAATTGAAAGACACAGGAAACGTAAAAAGAAGATAGAAGGAATACAGAGTTACTTCACCAAAAAAAAAGGTCAATGTGCAACTATTTCAGATGGTAGTTTATGACTAAGAACCAATGGTAATGAAGGAAGAAGTTCAAGCTTCACTAAAGACATTGGCAAAAAAACAAGGCTCCAGGAATTGACAGAACACCGAGATGTTTCAATATATGGAGGCAATGCTGGAAGTGCTCATTTACCTATGCTAAGAAATTTGGAATACAGCTACTTTGGCAACCAACTGGAAGATCTATATTTGTGCCCATTATAAAGAAAAATGATCTAACAGAATGTGGAAATTATGGAACAATATCATTAATATCACACACAAGTAAAATTTTGTTGAAGATAATTCAAAATTGGTTACAGCCGTACATCGACAAGGTACTGCCAGAAATTGAAGCTGGATTCAAAAGAGGACATGTAATGAGGAATTCCATTACTGACATCAGATGGATCTTGGCTGAAAGCAGAGAATACCAGAAGGATGTTTCCCTGTGTTTTATTGACTACACAAAGGCATTTGATTGTATGGATCATACCAAATCGTGGGTAACATTGTGAAGAAAGGGAATTCCAGAACACTTAACTGTGCTCATGCAGAACCTGTTCATAAACCAGGAGGCAATCGTTCAAACAGAAAAAGGAGTTACTGCATGGTTTAAAATCAGGAAATGCGTTTGTCAGCGTTATATCCTTTCATCATACTTACTCAATCTGTATGCTGAGCAAATAATCCGAGCAGCTGGACTGTACGAAGAAGAACGAGACATCAGGATTGGAGGGAGACTCATTAACAACCTGCAATATGCTGATAAGACAACTTTCCTTGCTGAAAGCTAAGAGGACTTGAAACACTTACTGATGAAGATCAAGGACTATAGCCTTTGATATGAATTATGCCTCAACATAAGGAAAATAAAAATCCTCACAACTGAACCAATAACTCATGATAACCAGAGAAAATATTGAAGTTGTCAATGATTTCATTTTACTTGGATCCACAATCAACTCCCATGGAAAACAGCCGTCAAATAGTCAAATGGTGTATTGCATTGGGAAAATCTGTTGCCAAAGCCCTCTTAAAAGGGTTAAAAAGCAAAGATGTCACCTTGAGGACTAAGGTGCTCATGATCCAAGCCATGGCATTTTCAATTGCCTCATACACATGTGAAAGCTGGACAATGAATAAGGAAGACTGAAGAAGAACTGATAATTTTGTATTATGGCACTGAATATTGAATACACCATGGATTCCCAAAAGAACAAACAAATCTGTCTTGGAAAAAGTACAGCCAGAATGCTCCTTGGAGGTGAGGGTGGCAAGACTTTGTCTCACATACTTTGGACAGGGTATCATAAGGGTCCAATCCCTGGAGAAGGACATCATGTTTGGTAAATTAGAGGGTCAGCGAAAAAGAGTGAGACCTTCAAAGAGATGGACTGACACAGTGACTGCAACAATGGGCTCAAGCATAACAATGATCATGAGGATGGCGCCAGAACGGGATATTTCGTTCTGTTATACATGGAGTTGCTACGAGTTGAAACAGACTTGAGATCACCTAGCAACAACAACATGGTATTTGGTTGGATTATGACTTAATTCATTTTATCTTGATCTTTCATATCTGAACATGTAATATAATAAAACTAATTTTTTAAATTCAGTAAACACTGAGAGAGAATTTAAGGTAACATGGACAGAAATGGTATGACAATTTGTATTTTTCCTAGATTAGAGCAGTGGTTTTCAACCAGGGGAAACTTTACCACCTTCCTCAGGCCCAGCTATGGGGAATTTGGCAATGTCTGGAGACATTATTCTTTGTCACAACTTGGAGAGTGGTGGAGAGGTGCTACTGGCATCTAGTCAGTAGAGGTCAAAGACGTTGTTAAACATTCTACAATACACATGACAACCAAGAATTATCCAGTTCAAAATGTCAGTAATGGTGGAACTGGGAAACTTGGCTTACAGTAAAAATGGAAATAACTGGACTGTCTATACCATGGCTTTAGTGCCTTGTATTCCTGAAATTAGATAAAAATATGCTCAGTTCCCATCCACTATTAGTCTCTTGAAACAGAAATATAAAATCTGTATTAACTAGGAGACAGAGAATATTATATTAGTAACATGGAAACCATAGAAGAATATTGATATCTTTAGTCTGGTGACAGAAAGTAACTTTCAACTTAGAATTCATTGCATAGCAAATATTTCTTTAGACAGGATGCGGATGACTTAAAGATATTTTGGAATAAACAAGATTTACAGTTTATGACCATGAAATGAAATTCCTTTCAGTATTTCATGAAAGGAAGTTCTTAAAGTATTAAGATATAGAAGAATGTTCTCAGATGGTAGTCTGAGACACAAGGAGAAATAATAAAATAAAAAAGGTGATAAAAATGTAAGTTAACCTAAACAAACCTTGACTTTTAAACTAGTAATAATAATAATAACAATAGGTTAAAAGTAACTAAATTACAAGAAAAAACTTCATACAGATAGTCCCCAACTTAAAACAGGGTTCCATTCTGATGACTCCATTGTTTTTAAGTCAGTTCTGACATAAGCCGAATGTCTCATTTTTTTTTTAGCTTTTACTATTATTGCCCTTTACTATGAGTATCTTTATAAATCATAACATTGAACATTTGTGAGTGAACATCTGAGAATAACATTAGTAAATTATGCACTGCAACATTTTATGTATTACATATTTCTAAGAATAAGGTAAAAAAAAAAAGATTGTAAGTGTGGTTTGTTGTGACTCGAATACACTAAGTTGGGACTGCCTACATGCATAATAGGGAAACCAAAAAAAAAAAAAAACCAAACCCACTGCCCTCGAGTCAATTTTGACTCATAGCGACCCTACAGGACAGAGAAGCGCACCACAGGGTATCCAAGGAGTGCCTGGTGGATTTGAATTACTGACCTTTTGGTTAGCAGCTGTAGCACTTAACCACTACACCACCAGGGTTTCCACATAATGGGAAGGATAGTTGAAGTTAAAAATATTCTAAGGTATTTGATTGTTCATAAAGAGAATAAAATATTAAATTTAGACCTTGATAAGTTAAATTAGCATTGTTAATGTCTAATGAAACTATTAAAATAAAAATAATACAGTGTATGGCTTCTAGAAAGCTGATGTAGCTATATTAATTAAAAAAAAAACAAAACTTCGAGACAAGAAGCTAGTGGTAAAAAGGACCAAAGATAACGATAAAAAGATAAAATTGCCAGCACGAGATAAAAAGTTTACTATCCCATGCAACAAACAACAACGAAAAAAACCAGTGCTGTTGAATCGATTCTGAAGCAACAACAAAAAAAAAGCCTTAAAACAAAAATAGTAGCAATACAAAGAACAATATCCATACAAGTCCACAATCATAGTGGAGGATTTTTAAATTATCTCTCTTAATAACAGATCAAATAGAAAATAATGTTAGTAAGAATATAGAAGCTTTAATCAATGTAATTAGCAAGTCAGTTCTAAGTAAGTCACAGAGAACTCTTCATGCAATAATTGAAAAATTCATATTATTTTCAACCACATACTGTACTAAATATTGAACACATACTGGGCTATAAACTAAGAATTAACAATCAATGTGGCAATCATGTTCTGTAACCAGAAAACAATTAAACTAAAGAAAATAACAAAAAAGACATAAATAAAGAGAAGTAGGAAAAAGCCAAGTTTAGATATTTAGAAACATGGTTAAGACAACTCATAGATGAAAGAAAAAAATTGGCAAAAGAAATGATTAGGAATTTCATAGAAAACAAGTGCAGTTGAAAAGATGCTTGACCTCATTTGCAAGGAGGGAAATGCAAATTATCACCTCAATGAGACCCTATTACATACCTAACAGATTGCTAAACATGAAAAAGCCTGACTAAAAAAAAAAAATGTTGTTAGGTGCTGTGGAGTTGGTTCAGACTCATAGTGACCCTAAATAAACAGAACTAAACACTTCCAGGTCCTGCACCACCCTTATAATCCTTGCTATGCTTGAGCCCATTGCTGTAGCCACTGTGTCAACCTTTCCTGTTGAGGGTCTTCCTGTTTTTCACTCACCCTCTACTTTACCAAATATGGTGTCCTTCTCTGGGGACTGATCTCTCCTGATAACATGTCCAAAGTATGTGAGACAAAGTCTTATCATCCTTGCTTCTAAGGAGCATTCTGTCTGTACTTATTCCAAGACAGATTTGTTCGTTCTGACAGTCCATGTTATGTATGATATTCTTCCCCAAAATCAAAATTCAAATGCATCAATTCTTCTTGGGTCTTACTTATTCATTGTCCAGCTATCACATGCATATGAGGTGACTGAAAATACCATGGCTTGGTTCAGGTAGCCCTTAGTCCTCAAGGTGACATCTTTGTACTTTAAAGAGTTTGTGTGCATGTGTGTGCTTTAAGTGAAAGTTTACAATTCAAGTCAGCTTCTCATGCAAAAACTTATACAGATATAGTTATGTGACCCTAGTTGCTCTCCCTATAATGTGACAGCACACTTCTCCTCTCCACCCTGTATTTTCCATATCCATTCAACCAGCTCCTGTCCCCCTCTGCCTTTTCATGTTGCCTCCAGACAGGAGCTGCCCACATAGTCTCATATGCCTACTTGAGCTAAGAAGCACACTCATTTTATGTCCTATACCTATTGCCTTCGAGTCAATTCCAACTCATAAAGACCCTGAAGGACAGAGTAGAACTGCCCCATGGGGTTTCCAAGGAGTGCCTGGATGATTCAAACTGCAGACCTTTTGGTTAGTAGCTGTATCTCTTAACCACTACACCACCAGAGTTTTCCTTACGTCTTATAGTCCAGTCTGATCTTTGTCTGAAGTGTTGGCTTCAGGAATGGTTTAATTTGGGCTAAAGAAGTCTTTTTGCAGCAGATTTGCCCAATGCAATACGTCACTTGACTTCTTGAGTGCTGCTTCCATAGGTGTTGATTGTGGACCCAAGTAAAATGAAATCCTTGACAAATTCAGTATATTCTCCATTTATCATGAAGTTGCTTATTGGTCCAGTTGTGAGGATTTTTATTTTCTTTATGTTGAGGTGTAATTCATACTAAAGGCTGTAGTCTTTGATCTTCAAGTGCTTCAAGTCCTCTTTGCTTTGAGCAAGCAAGGCTATGTCATCTGCATATCACACGTTTTAACGAGTCTTCTTCCAATCCTGATGCCATGTTCTTCTTCATATAGTCCAAATTATCAGGTTATTTGCTCAGCATACAGATTGAATAAATATGGTGAAACAATACTCATCTTCCCTGACTTTAAACCACATAGTGTCTCCTTGTTTTGTTTGAACTACTGCCTCTTGATCTATGTACAGGTTCCATATTAGCACAATTAAGTGTTCTGGAATTTCCATTCTTCACAATGTTATCCATAATTTTTTATGATCCATACAATTGAATGCTTTTGCATAGCCAATAAAACACAGGTAAACATCTTCCTGGTATTCTCTGCTTTCCATCAAGATCCACCTGACATCAGCAGTGATATTCATTGTCTGAAGTCCTCTTCCGAATCCAGCATGAATTTCTGGCAGTTCCCTGTTGATGTCCTGCTGCAACCTTTTTTGAATTATCTTCAAAGTAATTGAATCTTGCTTGTGATATTAATGATATTGTTCGATAATTTCTGCATTTAATTGAATCATCTTTCTTTGAAATGGGTACAAATATGAATGTTTTCCATTTGGTTGGTGAGGTAGCTGTCTTCCAAATTTCTTGGCATAGACGAGTGAGCACTTCCAGCATTGCATCTGTTTGCTGAAACAATTTAATTGGTATTCCATCAGTTCCTGGAGCCTTGTTTTTCGCCAATGCCTTCAGTACAGCTTGGACTTCTTCCTTCAGTACCATTGGATCTTGAACATATACTGCCTCCTGAAATGATTGAATATCAAGCAATTCTTTCGTTAAAGTGACTCTGTATTTCTTCCATATTCTTTTGATGCTTCCTGTGTCATTCAATTTTTTTGCCCACAGAATTCTTCAATGTTGTAACTAAAGGCTTAAATTTTTTCTTCAGTTCTTCCAGCTTGAGAAATGTCAAGCATGGTCCTCCGTTTTGGTTTTCTAACTCCAGGTATTTTCGTGTTTCACTGTAAACTTTATCTTCTGGAGCAGCACTTTGAAATTTTATGTTCAGCCCTTTTACTTCATCATGTCTTTCCTTCACTTTAGCTAATCTACATTCAAGAACAAGTGTCAGAGTCTCTTCTGACATCCATTTTTATCTTCATTTTTCTTTTCTGTCTTTTTAATGACCTTTTGCCTTCTTCATACATGATGCCCTTGATGTCATCTCACAACTTGTCTGATCTTTGGTCTTTAGTGTTCAGTGAATCACATCTATTCTTGAGATGGTCTGTAAATTCATGGGGATATACTCAAGGTTGTACTTTGGCTCTATGTACTTGTTTTAATTTTCTTCAGCTTCAACTTGAACTTGAATACAAGCAACTGATGGTCTGTTCTGCAGTCAGCTCCTGGCCCTGCTTTGACTGAAAATATTGAGCTTCTCTGTTGGTTGTCTCTTTCTGAAGATGTAGTTAGCTTGATACCTGTGTGTTCCATCCACAGAGGTCCTTCTGTAAAGTAGCTGTTTATGTTGTTGGAAAAGGTATTTCCATGAATAAGTCGTTGGTCTTGCAAAATTCTATCATGCAATCTCCTGGCTCACTTCTATCACCAAGTCCATATTTTCCAACTACTCATCCTGCTTTTTCATTTCTAACTTTCACTTTTCAATCACCAGTAATTACCAATGCATCTTGATTGCATGTTTGATCAATTTCAGACTGCAGAAGTTGATAAAAATCTTCAATTTCTTTATCTTTGACATTAGTGATTTTTGTGTAAATCTGAATATAACCGAGCAACCCCAATCCAAGATGTATACTCAGAAGCAGTGAAGGCAGGAACACAATCAGAAACCTGTACACTAATGTTCATTGCAACCCTTTTCATAATAGCCAAAAGGTAGAAACAACTGAAATGTCCCTCAAGAAGTAAATTGATAAACAAAATGTGGTATATACACGCAATGGACTATGACTTGGCCATAAAGAGAAATGAATTCCTGATGCATGCCACTACGTGAATGAACCTTGAAATCTTTATGCTGTTGAGTAAAATAGGTTAGTCACAAAAGCACAAATGCTGAATGATCTCACTTACATGAAATAAACAAATATATAGAAACCAAAGATTATTAGTGGTTACCAGGGGTGGGAGGGAAGGTGAAAGATGCAGTTTTTGCTTAGGGGGCATTGAGTTTATGTTGCTAGTGGTGGAATAATTTGGAAAAGGATAGCAGTAAAGATTGTACAACATGAAGAATATACAACAGACAAATTTAAGACAGACAAATATACAACTTAAGCAATGTCACTGGAACATGAAGAAATTTTTGAATTGACAAATGTTTTATATATTTCCAACACACACACACATACACAAAAGCAGGAAATACTCTTCCACAAATGCACAACTACAGAAGGAAATTAGAAAGTGGAACCATAGGAAAATAAACCAAACTATAGGATAGAGGAAAATGATATTTTGATCAGCTACACACTTCATCATCATATCAGTAATTTATCAGTTGAAAAGTCAAGGCCTAGGGTGTGTACACTGAATTCTTAACTTTTTATAGGACTCAAATTTGACACTTTTAATTGTCAGGGAATGACTAATATAAATTTTCAGGTCTGATTAGAGGGCATAGAAAAATACATTATGGTGTTAGCCATGGAATTGTTTTAATGTGATGGGCCATTTTGATGTGCTCCACCCCTTTTTGAATTTTTTAAATTTGTTTTCGCAAAATTTACATATGGGAGTGTGAGCAAGATCAACAACTTGATCTGTGAATAATTAATTGACCTACCCTTTTGTTCAAGATCTATAGAGTAAGGAAGAATTATTAACATAATTCTGGTAACTGAGAAAGTATAGTGTAAGAGTATAACTCTGCTTTGAAATATGTTTTAAAACAGATACTTTAAATCCATGTTTAAAATAAAATAGTATTATTATCCATTTTCTCTTTCACTGCTTTTGTGTTTTATTTACTATACTTGCCACTATATATTATATATTACAGCAATTTTTAATATTAGATTCATTATGTGATTGTTAATTACATCTTGCCTTTTTTTTTTTTTTACAATATATCAATTTGTTAACCCAAAATTGTAGTTTACCTCTTCACTCTGAATGGCATTTTATAAAACGTACCCCCTTTCTACCTTTCAAGGAAACTTTTCCTGGGAATATGAAATAGAAATAAAATGTACTTATGCATAAAACTAAATATATCACAGAGACAATTTGTAATTTTATTGAAGAAGAGCAGAAACTCTGTGGTCCTATTTAAGTGAGTAATGACATAGAGGTATATTACAATGAAAATGCTAATAATTGATATTGTATTGAAATAGTAAAGATATAGGAGAGAATCAGGCCCAACCCTCTTTCAGATTTAAAACTGTATAAAGTTTGCCTGTGTGGTTCCTCCAAAGCCAAAGCTTTGTACTGTTATCAGTGTTGAAGAAAGTCCCTTACATGTAATAGGTGTACGTTTGATGAGTGAATAAATCCATCAATTAAGGAGCTTAATTTCTCAGAACCTCGTTGAGTAAGCAATGCCCACGGGGGGAAAGTGATGATAAAAAGATAAAATAGATTTTTCCAGATAATTTTTATTCATCTTTACTGAAATCTTAACATGTAAGAAGGTGGTGGATGCTTTTATTCCTTGGAATCATCCAGATATTTTTAAAAAAAAATGAACCTACAACATAGTATTTTCTTTATCGGCTCACAAAGCAAAGCATGGTATTTGACGTTTCATTCTTACTCCTGAGAAAAGCCCAGGAAATTGACACAACTGCAGGTTGCTGAACACACTTTGTTCTTACAAGAGGAGAAATATGCTTTTTGTTTTCTCGTTTTTGGAGTTGTTTGGGGGAGTAAAACTGCCCCCAGCTACAAATGGGCTTAGTCGCCCACGTCCATCTTGTGGGTGTCACCTGCTAAGGTGAGGAGTCTGGAATAGCCCAGACACATTATGTATGGGTGGCCTTTTGTTTACGGCAGACAAAGCCCAAATCCTCGGGATTACTTGAAGATATCGTATAACACACAAGATGGAGTTACTATTATTCTCCTCTAAGACATATAGTGTTTCCCCTGGGCAGAGAAAAGAACGCTCAGCCAATCGTAGAAAGGCAGAACCCATTAAAGATTTATGCAAGCCTGAATTACTTGGCTTTAAACTATTTTCTTTTTCTCTCTCTTTTTTTTCTTTAATAAGAGGGACATTTCTTCCTGAACAGCAAAGCTGATGTAGATAGTATCACTGGTAATCCTTGGCTTAAGCACAGAGTTTCTAAATGGCTTGAATTAGGCTGGAAGATGGGGCTGTTTGATTTCCTTTCCTTTCTGTTTCTGTTTTTAAGGCTCTGTCACCAAATGTCCTACTAAAATAGCATTTATGTGGGCTTGGGGCTGCTGCGTGTAAGTTTCTTTTTAAGCATAGTCAATGAAACAGCTTTGAAGCTGTTGAACTGTGTAAATGTTATATTAACATTTTCTCTTGCAATTATAGGCATTTACATGGTCTTGTTGAAATAGCACTTTCAGAGGGAGGAAAAAAATACCAGAAGCGAAGGTACACAATGAAATGAAAAAGCAGCAGTGTGCTCTATTTATTTAGTTTCTGAAATAAATCATTTCGACTTTTAATTTACACTTCTCTAAGATAGCAGTTAAGAATAGACAAACAAAGGAGACTGCGAGAAATAATTTCATTTTGTTCCTTTGTTACACTAGATCATTTAATTTCCACATTCCACTTGGTTTGCATAGGGAGATTTGGCCAATGCACCCTGTTCTTTAAATTTGCTAATGAATAAGAAGGACTCAGAAAGCTCAGTCTAAAGACCTAAGTCTCCTGGGTGATGATTCAAAAATTATGAAACTACAAGTAGTTGTCCAGCTCTAAGCAGAAAGGCAAATAGAGTAAATTAGACATTAATCCAAAGCATCCCCAACTATCCATGTCCCTATTTAACAGAAACCATAATGTGCTTTCAAACTGAAAAGTGATTTGAATCATTGTACTAATGACAGCATGCGTGATCTTGTCGCTGTACCCGGTCTAACGAATCAATTAGAGGAAGAGAGATGATATAATTACTTAGACTCTAAGTAATAGTCTAATTTTGCTCCCTTTCTAAATACAGAGCTCTCATTTACTAATACAAGAAGGATCAGTAAAATTCACAGTAAAATATCTCCTTAGACTTTGATACTACTAAATTTATTTTCCTGAAAGATCAATACATTATCATCTTAACATTTATTATATTGTCATAGGATTTTTTGCTACTGATGATTTTCTGTTCAATGATAGGCTTGTTTTACAGTGTAAAAAAATATGTCCTTCGCCTTTATGCCAACTGAAAGCAAAAAGCACCTTGGTTTTGAAACAGTTGCTCAGCAACTGTGATCTCTCTCCACTGTTCCGAGAGTTGCTGTTTCCTCCAGCAGGGCAGATATGCAAGACGGACAGACGCATTGATCCTTGACACAATATCAGATTTTGTTCCACACATTTCAGAAGCTGATAGCAGTAATCTTGTATGTCTCTGTGTACACATCATTGAACTTTTACAGTTAAACTTTGAAAAGTACATCATTACATCAGGGATCGCTATAGTTTAACTACCTGATTTTCTGTTTTTAAAATTATGTTCTGGTGAACCTAAATTGATTGGTCTTCGAGTGTTCTCTAGAAAGATGATGTCATGTTAAAAACCACAAAAAAAAAAAAAAAGTCTCTTCTACGAAATGTTTTCAGAAGTCCTTGTGATAATCCGTGTGCTAACTTCCATTGTGGTACCATCTCTCTTCTCTGATAAGAAAATGATCTGAATTGGAAAAAAACTCAATATTTGGAGATTATATAAAAAATTTGAATCACAACTTTTAAGGCAAAAAATATGTTCTTAGAGTCTAATTCACTCATTTCATTATCAGATGAGGAGTCATAATGTTTTGATGAATGCTTGTAACAGGAAGAATAAAAAATAAAATATTACTCATACTAAACTCTTCTGGTGTGCTTCTCAAACTACAGTTTCAGGTTGAGCACATTTTAAGACATAAATTTATTTTACAAAATTTTTATATGAGTCACATTAATTATCACTGAATATCATGTCGATTTACAGGATTAAAGCACATTTTAAAATTAAAATTTATTTTACAAAACATTAATATGAATTCAATTATTTATTATCTTTGCACACCTATGTCAGCTTACATGATTGAACTGTTCATATTTAAAAACAAAAAAAGAATTGAGTGATTGGTTGAGCTCATCTTACCTAATAAAGGAACTTCATTCAGTTCTGATTCTCTAAAAATTTCCCTCTACTTGACAACTTCCCCGGAAAAGCACTGTTTTAGCCAACAAATTAATCCATCTGGAGACATATTAAATCTTTTCTTAAAAAAAAAAAAAAAAATCAGAAAATTTGACTTTAGGAGATTACCAGGTCGAAAATTTCCTTATCGATTTGCAAAACATGGAGTGGTATTTTATGAGACAAAATTCATAAAGTGATAAAAAAATCAAGGAATCAGAGTGAAAACATCTCCAAAGTTGATGAACCATTAATAATTTGAGGAAAGACCAAAATTTAAGGATTACTTTCATATGATCAATAAGACTAATTTCTGCAGGACCCCTATCTGATGTCAACACTGTGATATCAAAGGTCAAAAACAGAATAAGAACAAAAAGTTCTGCTAAGGATAAAAATAAACTAAAAAATCCATGCATTTATAAAAATGCTTCAGATCATACAAGAGCCTCACGTTTCCATGTCAGATTTCATTTATTCTTTTTCTTACGTTCAATTCTCATAGCCTTGGTGATACCAGTTACACGTCTACAGGACATTAAAAGTGATAATTTTTTTAATTAAAAAAAATAAAGAAGCTTCTATATATCACCAGTAGCAATAAATGCCAACTGATAGCCAGATAGCAGAAGGCACAAACAACAAACAAACAAAAAACCTCTTCAGAGCCAATAAACAAATTGTTTGAACAAGGCGGGTAACTATAGACTTAATGAAAGAGGTTGGATTTGACACATTTTGAAGGTTGGGCCCTTGGGATTTCTTGACAAATTAGATCTGTGATGTGAGGGATAATAAACAAACAAACAAATAAATAAATGAAGAGTTACGAATAGCATTCCCAAATTCTTTTCTTCTGAACCCGGAAGGATAGAGTTATAACCAAATGACACAGGGAAGGAAAAATTGTATGAGGTCACAAAGGAGAGAGTGCAGATAAAGGAGAGAAGAGAGAAGGTCAAGGAATGAGCCCTAAATTACAAAATATTCATTTGTTCTTTAAGATGAAATAATGTATGTTAAAATTGGTTTCTCATTATGCATTCGCTTAACTTACATGAATTTGTATGGTTTTTGGAGAAATATGGAGATAAAGACATACAGAGAGAAAGCTAAAACTTAAATAGTGTAGCCTCTACTGCCTGGACCCCTGGTGGTGCAGCGTCTAAGAACTTAGTATTAACCAAAACGTCTGCAGTTCAAATCCACCAGGCACTCCTTGGAGATCCTATGGGAAAGTTCTACCTGTAGGATATCTATGATTCAAAATCGGCTCAATGGCAATGGGTTTGCTTGATTTATACTGCCTGGCATTTTACCAAATAAGCCTATATTCAGAAGTAAGGGTAAGATGAAAGACATAAATTTGCCGTTCCTTTGATTATTAACCGTTACATTAAAGTGCCTCTCTACACTGCATATAAAATGCAATACATAATGGGTTACCTCTGCCTGTTCTAGATTATCCTTCCACAAATATAGAAATGGTCTGAAAAAATACTACCCAACCTGGAAGGCACCCAGTGACTCCTTGTGTCTGCAAAACATGGGCCTACACTGATAGACACCTTCTCTTCCTGAAACTGCCACCAGCAATTTCTACTGAATAACCAATCAACCATTTTTTCAGCGGAACATGTATTACTTTTTATGGTTTTAAAAATACAAACAGGACACCTATTGCAATCCCAGTGAAAATTTAGGTATGCAATGTCTATTTTCCTTTGATATGCAGTATACTCAAGAACCTGATATCAGTGCAGCACATGAGCACAGTCACATAGTCATTCCAATACGGTTTGAAACCTTTATCCACAGACTCTTAGCTTCAGAGCTGGAGAAGATTTTAAAGGCAATCTGATCTGAACATTCACCAAACACAAGTTCTTTAAAATGATTTTCTGCGTAAATGTTCCAAGTAACAGGAACTTACTACCTCACAAGACAGCCTAAATTTTAACTGGTAAAATTACAATCATCAAACCATAGAAATTTGAACTGGAAAGGATCTTAGAGATCATCTGATTCAATGCCCATACTTTATTTCATGTGTGAAAATGGAGACCATGCAGGTTTGTTTAAGAGAACAATTTGCCAAAGATCACATAGCTGGTCTCTCTGTCATTTCAACCCATTAATTCCAACTCTGCCATTGGAATTACTCAAAGCAATTATAATTTCTTTTCTATAAGACAGGCTTTCATATATTTGAAAACAGACACTTTGTTTTCCTTTATTCTTTCTTCTCCAAAAGAAACAATCTAGTTTTCTTCAATTATTTCTGATAAAATCTTTTTAAACATTGATGACTTGGAAAGTTCCTTGTTTGTCAATATCCCTCTTATATAAACACTCTTCCTCATAACCCTGAACTCCACGTGTGGTCTGACAATTCCAAGATACAGGAGAAATAATTTGAATTTACCACTCAGTACACTTCTCTTAATTTAGTCTAAAATTAAATTAGTTATTTTGGCAGCCACATCATAAGATTGACTTACATTGAACTATTCAACTTGCCAATGTAAAACCTTCTAGGTCTTTTTCACTTGAACCATTATGAATATATAAAAAAAAGCAAAGTCAAACATCTGCCTTCTTTCTCTTTTCAATCAACAGTGAAAGTTTATTGTGGTCAAGGGAGTATGACAACAAAGGGAGAAGGAGACATACTTGGATTAAAATTCATCTCCATTACTTTTGTCCCATGATTCTTGCTCAGCTTGTGTGTTCTGAAAATTTGATTCACACAATTTTTATGTGTCCATAGAATATATGGTGGTTGTTGTTGTATATAGAATATATTAGAAATATGGAAGAGGAAAAAGGAAAAGAAATAATTCTATTACACAGGAACAATCTCAGATTGACATAAATTAACACTAAGTTTGAGTCCTCATTTTAGATGAACCCATCTATTAAAACACTATTTATTCTTGCATACATGTGTTTTGTGAATGCTGCTATTTAGTTCTTTGTTGGAATTCAGATATACTGTACCTGTGCTATTCTGCGATCCACCTGTTTTATATCTGCTCCAAGAAATGAAATTATGTCAGTTTGACGTACTCTTAGTGAAACAGTGCTGGTCCTAAGGATCATTCTCCAAGAACTTACAAACAGGAGGCATTATAATCTATTGTAGAAGATTTTTATTGATGATTAATGTTCAATTATTTCCCCTTTTGTGATGTTGAAGCAATAGATATCAATCCTGTAGTATGTTTCTTAATCAGCTACAATTTTTCAGTGATTGTAACCAGCAACATTACACAAAATGAAAGGTATCATTCAAAAATAGTTAGAAATTAACATTTTAATTAAATAACAATTCAATATTTTTGTAACTTAGAACTGGATGCTTTTGAATTGTGTAAAATTTTATATACTAGTAGATATTTTATAAATGGCAATATTTTTACATTGGAACAAAAATAAAAAGAAAAAAACGAGGTAATAGAGTCATGACAAATATAATGCCATTTTGATAGATTTTAACACAATAGTGCTTAAACATTTTTGGAAGGGGGATATCAACCTTAGCTAAAGGTGGGAATGGAAGCTGCGTATTTGTATGATATAGGTATACCTTACCTTTCAAATTGTTCTCTTTGTAGTATATACCCAATTTCACAAATTTCTCGAAGAGTTTTACTCAAATGTCAATATATTTTTTAATTGTTATTATTTTTGATTTTGGATTATCCACATTTTTGCTGATTTATATTCTGCTTTAGCCTTTTTTTTTTTTAGCCAGACAATTTTTATTATGAGATACATACTTTCAATCACAGTCCTAGACACTTGTGTCCAATAATATGGGTTGCGTATTCATTGAATGAAAAAAAAAAATCAGTATTAAGAGACTTATGTCTAAAAAACTGATAAATTGAATTTCCTTTTCACTTCTCATTATAATATACAGACCCTGAGATTAAAGTTTAGGCATTTTAAAAGTAGATAATTCATGTTTTATCACCTTGATGATATGTTTTATTTAAGCTTGATGAACTGCTGAGAATAAGAGTAAAACACATTCAAGTCAATATTCACTAAGTTAGAATATGGGCAACACAGGTCTACTCTAAATATGGAGAAAAATATGACATTATCACTGAATTAAAAAGTATTTTCAGTATAAACTTAACTTTGTTGTATTAAATTATTTAAATAATGTAAACAATAATATTCCCTGTCATCATTTGACAATGTTAGCCTCCCAGTTGCAGAATAATCTCAGCAGATTGTTGACTCCTTTCTCTTACTTAACCCCACATCCAGTTGATCACAAAGATCTGTTAATTTGATCTCTTCAGTGACTCTTGAGTCCCTGCTTTTCTTTCTTTTAGCCTCTCTTTTTCAGATTCCTTCAGAAGGCTGTGAAGGTTGTCTGCCTCCAATCACCCTCTATCCCACTCCTTCATGTGGTTGCCAAAAATCTTTCTAAAACACAGATACAGCCATACCAGTTTTCTCTTTAAAATATTTGATATCTTAGCCGTCTTTTCAAAAGAAAGGCCAAACTTTCAAACATGGTGCTCAAGTCCCCCAAAATACGGTACCAACCTTACGATTTCCCACCTTCTTTGCATATCATCGCTCATACTGGAGATCCATCCACTGTGTGGTAAAACAGACAAGTGTGCTAATGTTTCTATGCCTTTATTCAGACAATTTCTTTCACTTAAATTTCCCTTCTAACTTTTCACTTTCTGAATGTTCCCATCTTCCCAGTCTCATTTTAAGTACTCTTTCTGCAATTAAACTTTTTTGAGGCTTTCATTTCGGAGATATCAGTTACTTTTTGTGCTTCAGCAATTCATTTATTCTTTGATTGTAGCATTCCTGATAATCTGACCAGAACTGTTTTGGTATAACCTATTAAGGACAGGTTGTATCTTCTGTTATATTTTTAGTGTGATGTTGGCCTAGCTCTTAGTGTAATAGGCCCTCAAAATGCTTGTGGAACAAACAAGATGAAATAATAGGTAAATGAAGTATTAAGAAAATAAAATTTAGAGTAAACCAAGGATTTACAATTCCCTTTGAAAACGTATGTTTGTGCTTTACCACTAAAAGGGAGTAGTGATGCCCCATTTATTTCCGTCTAGACAAACAAATTGTAGTTTACAATTTTTTTTTTTAACTCGACAATATACTGTCAGTCCTTTCACGTATGATTGTCATAGCATTTCATCATTTATTCAACCAATTTTCCACTGATGCAATTTTAGGCTGTTTATAATTTTTAATATAATAAACAGTTCTATAATGAACATGTTTTCACATATGTCTGATAATCTCTTTAAAATATTTCCTATGATAAAGTTCTAGAATCAGAATTGTCAGATTAAGAAGAATTTATTAACGATGTTGTTAAATATTTAGAAATACTTAATCTTTTTTTTTTTCATTTGCTGCCCTTGAAGGTGTGTTGCTAGCGCGTTTCCCTTTTTAGTGTATTTCCTCTGTATAAATATAACCTTTTTAATTGTAAAATTATGCACAGTCACTTTACAAAAGATTGTGTGGCCTTGGTCTTAAGACTTTAAAAACATTTTATTCTCCAAAGCAGAGACCATCTTTAGCTATTTTTTTTTTTTTTCAATCACCGATATCTAGTAAATTTTTCAGTACAGGATGACTTCTCAATAAATACCTACAAAATTAATTGTTTGCCAGTTCAAAACTTCCTTGAGATTTGGATCGAAATAGTAGTAAATCAACAGGGCAACTTAGCATAGTGGTGAAGAGCATACTTTTTTGAACATGTGGCCAGATTCTGGAACCAAATTGCCCTCCTTGAGCTCCATCCCAATTCTAGCCTCTTTTCTCCCTCCAAATGAATCTTCTATCTTGATTTCTGTAATATTTTATTGTGGCTATAAATAAAAAAATAAAAAAAAAAAAAATTTTTTTTTTTTTTTAATAAATATATCAAAGTGTGCATCCTTAGACACAATAACTTAGTCTTACCTATTTTTAACTTACTATGCCTTTTAAGGATCCCTGGTGGCGCAGTGGTTAAGAGCTACGACTGCTAACGAAAAGGTAAGCAGTTGGAATCCACCAGCCGCTCCTTGGAAACCAACCCTATGGAAACCCTAAATAGAGCAGAACTGTACGATAGAGTTTCCAAGGAGCACCTGGTGGATTCTAACTGCCCTACAGCATCGCTATAAGTCGAAATCGACTTGATAGCAGTAGGTTTTATGCCTTTTAAATCTCTTTTAAGCTACAGATTTCTCCTCTATTCTTTTGTTTTCCTATAGATTTTCCAACAGTCTGAATTTTATTGATTTCTTACTTATGGTGCAATTACACATTATTTTCTCTCAGCCCTTTGACTTTCCTTAAAAAAATCGGCAGCTGGATCCAGAGAATTTAATTCATATTAGATTCTTTTGGCAAGGCTACAAGTGATGGTATAGTTTTTTATCAGGAGGCACATAATGGCTGCATTTTGCTCCTTTTTTTTTTTTTTAGTTAACATTTGTTGATGTGCGATGTCTAGTGCATTATTTGTTGTTTTTGTTAGTTACTGTCGAGTTGGCTCTAACTCATGGTGACATTATGCATAACAGAAAAAACATTGTCAGTCCTGTGTTGTCTTCATGATCATTGGTATGTTTGAGTCCACCGTTGTGGTTATTCTGTCATTCCATCTCTACTCTGTCCTATGGGGTCGCTATGAGTCGGAATCGACTTGACGGCACAAGGTTTTTACTAGGTTCCATCTTACTGAGGGCTTCCTTCATTTTATCTGACCCTCTACTTTACCAAATATGATGTCCTTTTCTAATGGCTGGTCCTGATGCTATGTCCAAATTAGAGGTTGCAAAGTGATTTTTTTCTAATTATATTATTTTGTTTCCACTTATTACAAGTAGATGTTCCCCCTCATTTACATTTGTTTAATCAGTAATGCAATTCATATATGGGAAATAAATAAAAGATAAATGTGTGATTTTTTTTATTCACTCTGTTTTAAAGGTAATTGCTTCCTTGTCTTCCTTAGATGATGACTAATTAGTTTTTATTTTAATAATGCTTCATAGGTTTTACTATATTGCCATCCTTATCCATGTTGAAGCACAAAATAGTTCATCTTTGGCTGGTGAGAACTTCTTCAGGTTGGAGCTTGAATCCTTATGACATGAACTTAGTAGACTTTGATACTTGCTTTGCTCTCTGGTATGCCAAAATGTTCCACACTCGTCTTGTTAATGTCCTATTCAAGATCCGTAATGAATCATTTCTCCAAAAAAGCTTGGTTTATTTTAATGAACAATGATATGTAGAGACACAATCTGGTCACTGGAATTGCTCATTACTACTAGATTTTCCATTGTTTCCATGCCTTTTCAGTGGAAAGAGGTAGTAAATATAAATATGTATTTATAACGATGTGTTTAAAACTATCTTCTGAGTTCATACTGATATTTACAATTAAAATTGAGGACTATAGACATTTTATTGAGAATATTACACATCTATTTCCTTTTTGTACACAAAGAACCTTGGAATTTCTAGTTAGAATATTCTATAAATATCCATTTGATTTACCATGCATTACACAATCTCAGAATAGTGACTTTAATATCACCACCACCAATTATGCTTAATGTACATGGTTAAATTGTACATATAATATTCTTTTTCTCCTTTATTATTTTTGTGTTTGTACTGAACTGCATTGTCAGATCATATAGCTCTTTCAAACAAAAAAAACAAACTTGTTGCTGTTGAATCGATTCTGATTCATAGTTACCCTATAGGACAGAGTAGAACTGCCCCGTAGGGTTTCTAAGAAGTTGCTGGTAGATTTGAACTTCTGACTTTTTGGTTAGCAGCTGAGCTCTTAGCCACTGCATCACCAGGCCTTTTAATTCTCATTTCATCTTAGTTATACAAGTAACTACATAGTTAATACCACTTATATCTATTTCTTTCTGGACATGTTGGTTTTCTGCAGCACATTCTTTAGTAGATTCCTTAAGAAGGATTCATAGTAATATTACCTGAGTTTTTACGTATTGATGACAGTTTGCCTGTGCACTTTGTACTGAAGGTCAGTTTTGATGGTATAAAATATTTGATTTATATTATCCTTCCTTGAGCATCTAAAATATATTACCGATTTCTTAAGTCACAAATCATCACTGTCAAAAAGTCTAATGACATTCTAATTTTTTTTTTTTTTTTTGTATATGCCTTGTGCTTTTTTTGACTTCATGCCCAAAGGTATTTTCCTTTGTCTTTAATATCCAATAATTTTACTAGAATATGTCCTGTTGGTGGACATCCTTGGGTCTATTCTCAGGTAAAATTGTATACTTTCAACGTGTGATTTCAGTTTTTTAAAAATTTTAATATAATTCCTAATTATAAAATTATATAGGTCACTTTTTACAAATGATACTGTAGTTTTGGTCTTAAGACTTTAAAAATATTTTCTTCCCCAGAGCAGAGGCCATTTTTAGCTATCTATCATCAATGTATCATCAATGCCTAGTGAGTTGGACTTTCATGTCTTCTATTATTTTCTTAATGCTTGTGGTACACTAAAGATGGCTACAAATTCTTTGGCATACCTCCTATTATGGTAAGAATGATAGTAAGATCTATTTTCTCACCCTGCCCCTTTATTCTGGGTGGGTCTATGGCTGCTTTGACCAACAGCCTATGCCAGTAATGGCACCATGCCAAATCAGGGCAGTTTTTAAGGAGACTGGGGCTTCCTCCTTGTTCTTCTTGAGTGCTGAACCACTATGTAAGAAGTCGAATTATATATGCTGAGAGTACCATTCTGAGAAAAGTCAAATCCACATGGACAAGACTGAGAGAATGAGAAGTCTTTTGGAAAGAGAAACCAAAGAATATCAAGGTACTAGAAATGTGAGTGAAGAAGCCACCTTCGAATAGCATTCTCCAGTCCCAGCTGCCCCAGCTGATGCTGTGTGGATCAGAGACCAAATGTCCAGACAAGCCTTTTTTGAATTCCTGACCTACAAAATCATGGGCAAAATAAAAGGATTGTTTTTGAGCCACTGCATTGTTTTGGGATAGTTTGTTATCCAACAATAGATAGCTGAAGCAATGTCTTTCAACTCCTTTTGAGATACTCCATTGCAATTTTGATTTTTTTTTTTTTTTTAATATCTTTCTGGTGCATTTTCCTTGCCTGTGGGGATGTTGCTTTTTATTCTTTTTTTTTTTTTGCTTATTTTTTATATGTATAGTATCTTTGTATGGGACCTGACCTCAGTACTTTCTTCTTTTTAGGTTAATTTAATTTTCCTGAACAGTTCACAAGGCCTTTCTAACTTCAGAGAGCCCTCTCTTCTGCTGTTTTCATGCCATGTTAAAATATTTTGCAGCTCATTTCTGAGATTTCCTGAACCTATTCAGTTCCCTTATTTCACTTTTCTCAGGGTTCTCTCTTTCCTTTGTCTTTATTGTCCTTTTCTGCTCAGTTTTGATTCCACTCGTCACTTTCTCTTAAATGTGGATGTCTTCCCCTGTAAGGAAGCCTGGTGGGTCACTTTCAAAAGTCTATAGGAGCCAACTGTTACAGCTCCTTGTAGACTGGGCCCCTTGCAGTCACTTGATGTTAAAGTGGGCAGAACCTCATCCAGTTTCAGCTGCTATTCTCAAAGTGGCTTACAGTGCTCTCCATTTATTAGCAGTTGCCACTGAGCCTATTCCAACTCATGGAGATTCCAGACGTGTCAGAGTAGTACTGAGCTCCGTAGGGTTTCCAACGGCTTATCAGAAGTAGATTGCCAGCCTTTCTTCTGAGAAATGCCTGGGTGAACTCAAATTTCCAGCCTTTTAGTTGGAAGCACATTAAGCATGTTAACCTCTTGCACCACCCAGCCAACTCCATTATCTATCCTTTCCTATTGGATAGTTTTGTAGTCGCCTGTTCTTAGGTCTGCTAGACACTCTCTTGCTTCCCTCTGTTTTCTTCTTTGTAGACCCTGATAACATACTAATTTTGTGACTATTATTGGTTTGTTCCCTCCCACTTGTATTTTGTTTTTTAAGGGAATACCTCTTGCAAGCAGTTTTGTTGTAAATGTTGTCCACGTGTTTCTGGTTTTGCTAGCTCTTTGGTCTTTTTATGTAGGAATTCAGGAAGATCCCAAAACTATGCTGTTCCCGCCATTTCTACCATCTTCAATAATCTTCACATAATAAACTAAATTGTAAAATTGTGCTCTGGTTTAAAAAAAATGTGTTTAAAAATGCAATTTACATTGCTTACACAAGAGATCCCATTGTTCTGACAGTTTATCCCCCATACATAGACACATAATTCCCCTGTATTTAAGTTTGACTCCAAAGTAATATACAAATATAATAAACAGTTAAGCATCTAATTAACTATAATTTTATTTGCATTAGAATTTAGAAAAATTTTTGAAAGAAAGATCAGGATGAAGTCTTGTAAAATAAATTGTATAAAGAGTTATGTGCTATTGCTGCCTTTTCTTTTACCTCGAGGAAAGGATGTGTATTTAAAACCATTCTATTTTCTTAAAGCCTCACCTAAATACTACAAGTAGCTATGCAGCACATGTTGATAGGGAGGATGATGAAATTTTGCCTACAAAACATTTATTAAAGCAAAGGTGATCCAATTTGTTTTTCTTTTCTCAGTAGTTATTGACCAATTGTGATGTGCAGTTCTTAAAGACAACATAATGAAAGTTAAAAATAAATAAATAAGTGGAAACAACCTAGATGCCCATCAACAGACGAATGGACAAACTATGGTACATACACACAATGAAATACTATGCAATGATAAAGAACAATGAGGAATCTGCGAAGCATTTCACAACATGGATGAATATGGAGGGCATCGCGCTGAGTAAAATAAGTCAATCACCAAAGGACAAATATTGTATGAGATCACTACTGTAAAAACTCATGAAAATGTTTACACACAAAAAAAGAAACAATCTTTGATGGTTATGAGGGAGAGGAGGGGTGGGAATGGGAAAACACTAAATAAGACAATAGATAAGTGGTAACTTTGGTGAAGGGTAAGACAGTACACGATACTGGGGCAGTAAACACAACTTGCCCAAGGCGAGGTCCATAGACACATCCAAACTCCCTGAGAGATTGAATTGCTGGGCTGAAGGCTGTCTGGATCATGTTCTTGGGGAACACCTAGCTCAATTGGCATAACAGTTTATAAAGAAAATGTTCTACATTCTACTTTGGCAAGTAGCATCTGGGGTCTTAAAGGCTTGTGAGAGGCCTTCTGAGATATTCCACTTATCTCACCCCATCAGGGGCAAGGGAGAATGAAGAAAACCAAAGACACAAGGGAAAGATTAATCCAGAGAACTAATAGACCACGACTACTGCAGCCATAGCACCACTTTTTTTTTACCCCAGCCTCCACCAGACCGAGGCCAGTACAACTGGATGGTGCCGCACTACCACCACTGACTGCTCTGATAAGGATCACAACAGAGGGTCCCAGACAGAGCTGGAGAAAAATGCAAAACAAAATTCTAACTGACAAAAAAAGACCAGACTTACTAGCCTGACAGAGCCTGGAGAAACCCCTAGAGTATGGTCCCCAGACACCATTTTAGCTCAGTAATGAAGTCACTCCTGAGGTTCACCCTTCAGCCAAAGATTAGACATGCCTACAAAACAAAACGAGACTAAACGGGCACACCAGCTCAGGGACAAGGACTATAAAGTAGGAGACAACAGGAAAGCTGGTAATAAGGAACCCAAGGTTGAGAAGGGAGAATGTTGACATGCCGTGAGACTGGTAACCAATGTCACAAAGCAATATGTGTTCTAATTGTTTGATGAGAAGCTAGTTTGTTCTGCAAACCTTCATCTAAAGTACAATAATAAAAAATATATAAAATAATAGTAATAAAAGAAAATCTTTGTCTTCAAGCGATCCACAAACTGCTAAGTAAAATTAATATTCATATAATTACCAATAATATAATAGAGAGGGTGATTGGAGAGGGTGAGTGTTCATTTTAAACTTTGTTCAGTATTACAAAAAGTTCTCCTTCTAACATGTGACAGCTACCTGGCTTTCATAATGCGCAGGAAAAGAATCAAAATGACCAATTTAGGTTGATTTAAATTTATCTGTCTCAGTTTTTTCACTTGTGAAAGAAAAATTCTCATACTTTCAAAATGATGTAATTCTATACTTCTGTATTTTCTTGTCAAATTACTAAAATACATGTCTGTACCCTGACCTATCATAAGCTATTGATTTTCTGTGTGTAGTTATTGACAGAAATTATGCAATGAAAACCCCGAATTTCTCATCTGCTTTTGTGCATATACATATGCACAGAAACACATTTCTGATTTAGAAAATAAGTGGATTTTTTTGACTTTCTAACATTTTTATAGGGTCACAATAATGTCATTTGGGAAAATTAATGCTCATTCAAATTTACAAATTCCTTTTTTAATCCTTCCTTTTGTTTTTTTTTCCATTAATTATTGAGTCATTTGACTTTATTTAGCTACCTTATTAACCAAGTATGCTGTATCCAAAGGGTCTAGAATTCTTTACATGCTAACAATATTTTCTGCCATGAGTGCTTCAATCTGTGACCCCACCAGTGATCTTGGAAGCACAAGGGATAAAAAAGAGAGCATTCTTGATTAAATCAATCATTTAATCAACAAGTATTAAGAGCTGTAAGGAAGATTAAAAAAAACAAGATAATTACCTCTACTATCAAAGAGCTTACAGTCTTGTTAGAAATGTAATATGCACAAGAGGCAATTAGAGAATAAGACAGTATATAATGAAGTGTTTAATTGGAGGAAGGGGCAACCTCAGCTTCTTTTGCTGTAAACTGAAGGGTTAGACAGGATGGGTTCTTTGATCATTTTCAGAAGTAGGATCTCCTTAGAAGTATGATAGGAGGCTATGCATGAAGATATGAGCTTAAAGAAGTATCTCTGTCAATTATGTTTATTTTCTCCGGCCCATTCTCATCTTACTCTGAATATTGAGGAACACTTCTAAGGCTGTTAGTAAGGAGTATAATTTAATCGATCATATCTCATGACCATAAATTTAAACTCTCTTTGGCAAAAAATGATGCCATGAAATAAAACAGAATAATCAAACCAAAACCAAATCAGTTGCAGCTGAGTCCATTCCAACTCATGGCAATCCCATGAGTTGCAGAGTAGACCTATGCTCCACAGGGTTTTCAAGGTCGTGACCTTTCAGAAGCAGATCACTAGGTCTTTCTTCCAAGGTGCCTCTGGGTGGGTCTGAATGGCCAAGCTTTTGGCTAGTTGTAGAGTGCTTAACTGTTGTATCACCCAGGCAATCTGAAATAGAATAATAAGACATTGAAAAAACTACTATTGTTTAAAAGTAGTTAATTTAATTTTTTATGTTGAAAGTAGACATATATGTTTTCAATTAAAATACAAGTTCTAAAACCCTAAAAACAATGACTGGTTAGACTTAATCTCACCAGCATTAGAAAAGAGGGTGGTTACTCAGTCTACACAGAGATAAAACAGTTACTAAAATCATCGCTTGTGACAGCCTAGAAAAAGATTTACATTGAAGGCCAAGCATTGCTGTATAGACCATTATGGAAATAAAGGGAGATACAAAGACTAGGTTAGGGCAGCTGCTTCTAAATACACTGGTGTGTTTAAAGAAAGGAATGAAAATTCAGGGTTAAAAATTCTCAGGCTAAGATGATACCAGAAGACCATGATTTTATCAAAGGATGTCCTACAAGAATCATCACTTTATCATGTCTTGTTGAAATTGTATAAATAGATTGAAAATTCTCAGTTGCTGAAATACAATATAAGTTATATTCTGAACCTCTCCAAAACTCTTGTAAATTTTAGGGCATTTATTGGAAGAGTGTGACTCCAAAAATTAAAACAGGAACTTTACGAAGATTCAAATAACCTAAAGTATCCCGCACAAAACCCACACTAAGATGCTGGTCCTAACTTATTTGAACACCTCGTAAATACCTCATCTGATTTAAAAAAAAAAAAAAAGCCAGTTTTTCCAACCCTAGTTTCTCACCTGTTTGTGATTGAATCTGTGATAGACCTAGGTAAGGATGGGGCAAGAGCTGAGAGTCAACCCTCAAAGCCTCTCTCCTATTCCTTGATCATTAGTATCTTTAGCTCTTAGGCCAGGTCTACAAGTACTATTAGGTCATTAGGTAATTGCCATTAGCCCTGCTCAGCAATGGATTATCACAAATTTAGTCATATGTTAATTCCAATGTCAACGACTGTTCCAGAAGCTGTCCCTTTACTAGAGTAAATCAACCCAATCTCTGGTGCTAGGCATAATGTAATTTATCTGGCAAATACATTTTCTCTTTCCCGAGAAGCAGAGAATTCCAGAAGCACTTTGTTTCAATCTGTCAATGACAGAAGTATAACAACATTGCATTACTTCAGTATGCCACCTTTCTATTTCTCCGTCATGCATTAGTCTGAAGAGAACCTGATCATTTCACCATTGCTTAAGGTATAATGCTGACCCACTTTATTGAGGTCAGTGTGCTGATGGGAGGCATTAGGAAAAAAATAACTAGTGACCTATGCGCCTAGGAAAGACACATGCATACCGGATGGTGTGTCCTGAACAACTTAGTGAAGCTGTGGAGATCCAACAGTGTACATCATGTAAGGCAATCTCCTGAAAAGTTAAAGAAAATTTGCTAGGCTTAATACCAACTAACATTAAGAAAAAGGCATAATGATTTTTGGAGTTCATTAGATTTAGAAGCAATTTAAACCACACTTGAGTATATCTTTATGACCTATTTACCGAGTAGCCTTTACGGCTGCCAACTTTGAGCTTGCTCCCAGAGAAAGACAAGACTGTGCAGGTGGTCTAGGCTGCAGTGGAAGCAGCTTTCTCACTTGGGAGCTTCTAGCACAGCAAGTCTAACAGTGCTTGAAGATAGGAAAAATATACGAAACTGTGTCAATGCAGTAGAACCATAGACGTGGCCCCTTAGATTTTGGAGCAAAGCCTTCTATGGTATTCGTTAGTCTCCTGGGATGCTACTGGAATGTACTGAACACTTGACCACAGGATGCAAATGACCATTTGTCCTTGGCTGCCTGCCATAAATCAGGTGTTATCACAAAGGCATGAAGCTGGAAGTGTGTAGCAGCAGTCCATCATCAAGTTGAAGTTGTTTATGTGATATCAACCTAGAATACTTTCATAAGTAAGTTGCTCAAGAAGGTGTCTCATACTCACAATGTACCTACTTTTGTTGCATTGCTATCCTCCCTTTCACTTATACCTATGGCCTCAGAGAGAATTCCCCGAAACCAGCCTACTAGTTTACAGATCATTGAGAACAATATGCTTTTCCAGCCTGAAGTGGATTATTACAACATAGTAACTATTCTCAGAAGTGGACTTTAAGGGGAAATCTTCCCAGAAGGCAGAATCTTGAGCAACAGTTTTCTGGAAGGACACATGTCCACAACAGGGGCTCTTCACTGACCAATGGCTTGATCGAGTAGATGACTGGTGGCAAGAATGTCTGAGGAAGTGGTACTGTACATGCACTTTTCAGAATAGTACAGTTTCATGGAATGTTTACCAAAGCACACCTACTGCAGAAGAGGATCTCCATAATCATGTAGAGATGCATTTTAGGTATGAGAAACCCTGTGACTGGTGAATGAACTCATGATTCAGAGAAGCCATACATAACCCAAACAACATACACTTTATCAGAGCCCAATACAACTCCTTCATTCCTGAATGTCTGCTGTGCTGACAACAGAAACCAAGGCTGAACCTCTCAATATGGTACTGTGCCCTAAAGAACAGACGGTGTATCAGTTCTATCATCCAGGTAGCAATGTTTTAACTTCACCAGAGTAGATATCTATTTTCAATATGGATTTGTCTTTTTTGATCACAATTCTTCCAGCACCACCAACTTTCATCTTACTGAATACCTTATTAAGTGCCACTACATCCAACCCTGATGGCACAACAGTTAAGCTATCTGCTGCTAGCCCCAATGTGAGCTGTTTGAACCCACCAGAGACTCCTCAGGAGAAAAGACCTGGTGGCCATCTCTCATAAAGATTAAAAAAAAAAAAAAGATTACAGCCTAGGAATTCCTAAGGGGCAGTTCTACTCTGTCCTATAGGGTCACTATGAGTTGGAATCAACTCAGTGGCACACAACAACAATGACAGCAACAACATATTGAACATAACATTGCTCCTGAACCAAAAAAAAAAAAAAAAAAATCATTTTATAACAAAAGAACTTAGATGATGACCAATGCCTGAAAAATTCATTGTCATATTATATATTTCATCATCTGGAATGACCTGACCTTACGTAATTGTAGAATGGCTTATAAAGTATCAATTAGGGGCCAACCAAGACAAAACACAGGCATCTAAATCTCAGAATACACTGAACGAACGTATCTGACGCTACTTCTCTCGCTGGCCACCAGAGGCATGATCTGAGAGACAGTTGGTGGGGGTGAAAGGAGCACTCCTCGGAAATACGTCAATGAATCACTGGCAAAATTTTGCTCTATATCCTCATGACTTTTGGCTTATGTGATTTAGAAATCTTTAAAAATATTCCATTTTGGGACTCAACAATGATCTCACTTAACTAGAAGCTGAGATAGCTACCTGGCCATTTGGGACTCATCTCTTTGGAACAACTGGATAAAAAAGAACTAATGAATGAGATGAAAAAATTGATCTTAATTACCAAGGGAAAGTGAATTACTACTATACATTGAGGGCAGGGAAGAGAATGTCTCCATCCCCAGGGGACACTCTGGGGTGCCATAACCATTGAAGGGTACACACCAATCCACATAGGCACACTTTTTAGGAATGAAAATTTGTGTTACTCTGCCATCTAAAAGACAGTGATCCTCTGGAGTTCTAGCTGAGAGCAAAGGGACATTAGTGGAAGAAAACTATTCCAACTTCGAGTTCATTGTCATTTACAGAAATAAAGATTATAGCTAGTATCCATCATGTGCATATTTATACAGAATAGATAAAAAAGCTCCCTGCAATAAAAGGATTTTAGTTATAATTAAATTAATTACTGACTCTTATCCTCACCTAGCCTCTGCTTTCAAGTTGAGTGGGTACAGTTCTTTTGTGTGTAGAGCGGTGAGGTGCAAGGAGTGAGGGGTGAAGTAGAGTGAAGAAACAGCAAGGAACTCCATCTCAGTAAGGTTGGGAAAAGAGGGTAGGTCATTGTATTTCCAGTGTTCTCCTGGCTTGACCTCTCTATGTCAAGGTCACTGGAATCACTGCTGAAGTCCTAGAAATCATAGCTACCAGCCTGATCTAGAATTCTTCCTGTTGATTTTTAAACCAGAATAGGTACGCATTACCAGGTAGTTCAAATCACAGCGAGGCCGGAATATATTTGGTTTGCACAGGGGGATTCCTAGCTGGTCTGCAGCACAAGTTCACTCCAGTCAACTCATTAATTTCTTCTTGCCCCCTATTTTATGTGACAGAATTTTATAAATCCTACTTTTTCCCTTTCTCTCCTCACTTCCTTTCATATAGTATGCGATTTATGTTTAGTACGTGAATCACAAGATAACAAAGCAGAATTCTCGCTCATGTAGAGAAAAATGAAATTACTGGAGACAAATGCAGTAACTGATAGGACTTTGTGTTCATGTATATTATCATGGTTCTATTGGTGAGAGAATGTAAGCTGGTTATTAAGTTTTATAAGATGTTCATATGTGGGTGTTAGGTGCCAAAGGGATGGACTCTACTTACCTCTTCTGGTGTGCTGCATTGTACTAAATAGCTGAAGAGCTAAATGCCACACTTCCCAGACTCCTTCCAATGTAGATCCTGTACGTGACTAGGTTCTACCAATCTGATGGAGTCCTTTGAATTCAGAAGTTAAAGTACAGCAGAAGTCATGCTCCTAAGACAGCTATTGTCTGTACTGACAAATGCTATTGGGAAGGTGTTTGGTTTTTCTTCTCAATATTAGCAGATGCACTAGTGAATACTGAGAAGCCCGTCACAGAGCAGCCATTTGTTGGTGTGATTGAATTAGGCTTGGCATGGTTCTGGAGCTAATAGAGATAGCAGTTCATTTATTCAGTTCATTCAGCAAATACTTATTGAGCACCTATTATATGCTAGATGCTCTTGGGATGGATCAGTGAACAAAAAAAATCATGATCCCTGCCCTTGTGAAGCTTACCAGCTACCAGTGGTTTCTTTGTGTGCTGGCTTATGTTTCTTTAATAGAGGTAATGTCAGTGTGTACTTGGCCATGAATTTCCTAATAGCACGGGAAATAAATAAAACAGTTCTGTTGTGGCCTGGCTCTGTGGTATGACTTTGGGAGTCATTTCTGAAACCCCAACTGAGAGTCTTATAAGAGATTATGTAAGTCAAATAACACCACGTTTTAAAGTCTTTCTTGCTTAAACTACTTAGAGAGATTTATGTTCTCAGCAAATGGACTCTGACCAAGAGCATCTATCTTCTTGGAATACTCATACCCATTCTGGCCACTTTGGGAGTCTCACACAATATTTAATATCTACCCAGCTAAAATGTCAACTCTGGTTCTCTGACCCTTTTCTGTCCCCCATATGATTAACTGCTACTTCATCTGAACTACCATGGCATAGCATCGCCCTTCTTTTATAGGGCTTATCAAACTGTGGATTAGTTACCTCTCTAACTGTACTTCTGTTGCATGTACAAACACAAGAAAGACATGTAGTCTTATTTGCCTTTGTTCTATGACTATTAACCGTGTTTGCAAATTTTAGTTACCTGTGCTCTATTTATGCAAGTATCAATAATCTATAAATTATAACAGTAGTGTTTTTTAACTGCATTTATACCCTTTTATTTCCATATATGGCTTATTTGTATTATTTTTTTAAATATTCTTTGTGAAAGTATAATTGAATTTTAGGTTTAAGGATAACAGAAATAAAGCAGTCCAAGTTCCTTCTTTTCCAGGTCAGGAATTTCAGGCTCCGAACAGTCTGGCTTCTTGGTCTAAGTGCAATCTTCTTTTGTTTTAGTCTATAGTTATCAGTAACAATTAACTTGACCTTGATCTAATGTGTAATTGCAGTGAGACACCTATTGCCTTTGAAGCCCATCAGGTCTCTCTATGCTTTACAGGTCAGAGGATAATTGACAACTGAAGATCTTCTTCATACTTCCCCCAAAAGTACATTCATGGACACTTGCAATGCAGAGGCAGGGCATTCTTAATTTAGAGCAAGTGCTTTTTGTCAACAAATAGGTTCATGGAAAGACACTAGATAAACTGTCAAATATTTGATTCTGATTCTATAAATTATATATCACTTTCTCCCATATTATAGTTTTCTTTCTGTAAGGTGCAAAAAATGGTACAAAAAAATGGATGCATGTTGCTTTTACTTACAAAATAAATTGTAGTTCAAACTGTTTAGGCCATCAATGTATTAGAAGAGCGTTTTTGTACAACTTTTTTTTTTTTTTTAACACTTAACCTGTTTTATTGTAACAGTGTAGTTCTATATCTCTCTCCCAGGAGACTGTGAACTTCTGGAAACCAAGCATCATGTCTTCATGTTAGTAGATTTAATTCCTGACAAGGTGCTTGGTTGAGGTGATACAATTTATGTTTGTTCAGTGAAGGTTCCTGGACGGAAACATGCCATCTGCAAGATAATAAACCACTAAACTACCTAAAGTAAATGAAGCAAAACCAATTTCTTTTATCCCCTTAGACTAAGAGTTTGTTTTTTGAAGAAATTGATAGGCGCTTCCTACTAGCGCATGGATTGTCCATTTAACATTAACAAGTTTCTGGAGTACTTTATGATCATTCGAGGAAGAGGAACATTCTGTTTTCTCTACACTATTTCTTTGCAAAAGCTGTTCAGTTGTCTCCCTAAAATTGCTTCACACAGCCTGAAGTATCTAGAGCACAGGCATATTAGGCACTTTGAAATGACCCCAATTAACAAACTTGACAATAGCTTCAACAAATATAGTCAAAAGTGGAAAAGGTCCATTTTTTAAGTGGTGCTTCTGAGAAGTGTGAACTCATAATGGAAAACATATTCACAGGATCACTTATGAATGGATCATCTTGAAAATTATTCCTACTCAAGTTAGATATCAAACATTGTGGTTTTTACAGAGCACACACATGTGCGCTCTAAGGAGTGTAATATGATTCAACTCCGCGTGGACAGTTGTGGTTGATGAGCAGGTGCTGGGAATGAAGACCAATGAATATAAAATCCAGTCATTTAGGAAGAGTGCACCAAATGAAGCTCAGAGAGATAGATCCCTCCTTGCTTTAGAACAGGGTGAGTGAGCTATAAGGACATTTCTTGATCTGAATACAAAGACACTGCAGACTTAAGGGGTATATGAGAAACAAGAATCAAATTTAGTTCTTGGATACTTATCTAGCTCAATCTTTTTGTCGTATTGAGTTGGAGAGTAAATAACAGGCCATTTTGTATTTTATATATATATAATATATATATTATAATATAATAATAATATGTATATACATATATAATTTTATATATCCTTGGAAATAATAAAACTTTTAACATCTCAGACTAGCAAAAGTAAAAAGACAATAAGAATCTTGTCTTCTCCCACGCCACAAGAATCTTGTCTTGTTTACAAATATGTGCTGACCATAAATCAGGCCCCTCCTATTCTTTAACACTGATATTGGAGAACTAGGTCCTATAAGAATTAAAGTGCTAACTTTCTTCATTAGTGCAGAGAATATTCACAAATTTCCCATCTTGGCAGAGATAGGTCCTGTCGTCCCCTTAATAGAACTCTGCTGGAAATCAAACACAATTTTTATTCTGGGGGATGATTACTGTGTCTTGTTTAATTCTCCCCTAACAAATGTCAGCACTAATGTATTACGGATTATTCAGTCAATTTGATGGTTCCAGGTGAAAGAAAGGAACACAAATCTCTTCTTTTAGTGTAAAAAGGGTCAGCTGGATGACTTCCCCTGCAGGAGCCGAGATGAGGTTTGACATGAATCAATCAAGAAGGCTCAATTTTACAGTTATAGGGCCTAATGCCTAAACATGAGCGTTCGGGTGGAAATTAGCACCTGATTATGAGCATACATGATCTTCCCCTGGAAGACAATAATATTGGCATTAAGCTTCTCAAGAGGGAAGATGCTGCTCGTTTTTAATATGTCTTAAATTATGTCAGGAAAAACACTGGAACATCACACAAAAGCCACAGTCAGTGTCTATTGCTATCTCATAAAGCTGGAGATCTTTACAACAATATTGACACAGGAGCAGGCAAGCAAATGTCAGCCAATATAACATATGAAATACTTAACGTAACCAATTTTCAGCTGTCAATCAGCAGGGAATAATGACTGATGCAAGGAATCAATACGCCACAATTGAATTCCAGCTCACAAACTTGTTTCGTTCTGTGCTATAAAAGACTGTCAAATGTCACACCCCAAGAGATGCAACAGGATTCCAAAGATTTATTTATTTCAAGCTCTGAAGTCTATTAGCAATAGTGCTCCTTTGCTATTGGAAATGGAACTTCGATGACATTAAATTTTCAGAAATGACAACTTGCTTTTCTGACAAATTAATGATAGGATTTCCTTAGTCCCATATTTATTTATTTTTTTGCCAACATGAAGTACAATTATACTCAACCAATTCTTGGGATTTCAGAAAGCAAATATTTGACATAATTTGTCAAGTAAACTGCACACAGAGCCCACTATTCTTAAACAAGTTGTCCTATACACGGTAAATAAATGGAAATGGCATATGACAAATCTTAAGCTTACTTTAAATCTAAACTCTAACGTTATGCAAATGCTCGATAGAAAATTAAATCTATAAAATTTTGTCTTCTTCGAATAACAACATTATGTTCTACCTTCACTATGGAATGATGAACTTTCAGGAAAAAAGGTCTGTGTAAAAATAGGCTATGCTACTTACAACACAAGTAACTTATTTTTGTCTTATTCTGGAACAACATTTTTAGAGTTGACAGTCTGAACCTATTTTTAAAAAAAGTTGTTATAGTATTGATCAAATCTTTTTTTTTTTTAAATGTGATTTTAACATGATTTATAGTGTTTACAAGATACTGTTAATACATGGAAAGAAAAAGAAAACATAGAGACTTACTATCTACCCTCCCCCAGATAATCCCACAGGAACGTTTTTCCTTTTCAACCCAATGATTTTATATTTTGCCAAATACTCTCCATAGTTACAGAGGAAAACATTTCAAAAAACTAATTTTATAAAAGAAAGAAAACTATGTCAAAGGTGATATCCTAAAAAGCACTATTTTTTTCTGTTTTGGCTAAGGAAAGTATAAGTCACCTACTCTTCTAAGCAAAAAGATGGGATAACAAGGTAGTTATCCCTAAAGACCCAGTTATGTGGGGCAAAGATATAGCAACTTTGGTTCCTTGCCACTGACAGTAGTTACAGCGCAAAGTCAAACCCTGCTACTCTTTTGAGGGAGAAGCACACCGTTATTACTGAATGAGCACAGTATTATCACCAGTATTCTTATTTGGTCATGTCTTTCCCCATAGCCCTTTCCCAGGCTGTGTGGAGTAGTACTGAGCCCCCAAATCGTGGAGCCATGTATTGGAAAGAATCAGCACTGTACCTGGGCTAATACTTGAAGTGGTTTTTATGATCTCATGACAGTTGCCATTTTAAAGTTGATCTGAATTAGTATTAAATGTTTAAAAAGAAATTATTTTCTTCAGATGTATTTGGCATAGAAATAGATAAAACACAAATACAGCATGTTGAGATTATTTTGTTTGTTTATGAACAGGCCAGCAAAATGTATATACTGTTTATAAATGAGAATAAAATACTGTTAAGATGGAGTTACCCATGTGGTTGAGTGGGCTGATTAAACCTAGCGCGAACATCTTGGGCCATGCTGCTGTATCCTTCATTCGTTCTTCACTGAAAATGATAACATCGGACTGTGAAAGTTGAGATTGAAAAGCCACTAGTGTGTTGTCTAATTTCAGCTGCAGAAGCTGCTGTGCTCTCTTGGTGACTTTATGAGGGAATAAGATTATAGGTCACAAGAGCTTCTTTATTTCCCACCTGTAGCTTCTAACAACATTTTATTAAGGATTTTCCCATCTTCTTTCTCTGAACTATAGGGGTTGAAATCCTAACAGCTGTTACAGGACCCTGACCAAAATGGTATTAACATAGATTAGTGGTTCTGAAATGAAGTATCCTTTTATCAGAGCTCTGTTTATGGATAGCTACTAATATTTTTACAATGCTAATACGATAAACACAATATATCATTATGTAAATAGAAAAGGAGCCCTTAATACTGTTAAACACTTAGAGCTTCGTGTTTGCTTCACAGAAAATCACACCAAGGTATTGTTATTTGAAGGTTTAATGTTAATTTGTAAAATAAACATTTTGGAGAGTAGCCCATAAATACCTTCTTGACATGCGGTTGCTTCCTGTCTTGTTTAGATCGTTTTTTAATTGCTCACTAACTGACTATATCTCCAAAATAAAAACAGAGGGGAAAATTTTAAGTGCAAGCACATATGGTTTATGTGTTCATTAAAGGATACAGATTCCTATTTTTCAAGGGTCATTTTTGGAAAAAAATGTATGATTTCTTGCCTGGGTAGTTTGTAGAGTAATGAGATGATATTTGCAGAGCCCTTGGAGAGCGAGGAAAGGTGCTAAGTATCCAGGACTTTCACAGGACTTCACCAGAGATGTACTTTAACTGAATACAAATGTAAATAGAGCAAGAACAGCCCATCCACCACTCTGGTAGACTAAAAAGTAAAGATAACACATGCCTCAAAGGAATGCCTGAGATTTATATTTTCCTAATATTACTTTATGCCAAAGTCAAGGCTTCTTTTTGTTTCTTTTTTTCTTTTTGAGAACCTGAATTTGTTTTCCAGACATTATCCCATTAATCCTTAGTCAATTTAGCTGCAGATACTGTCAAGTTAGACTATCCCTAGGTATTTGTGGCACTTACATTTATTTTCTAAAATGGTTAACTCAAAATACTCTTATAAGGCAACCTGATTGTAGAGTCCACTTTATTTGTTACTGTTAGTCAAATTTGACAAACATAAAGTTCCATTTGTTCTACGGTCAGATGGAGGATTTCAGAACACTTTGACAATAATTGTGTTTATATGAAACAGATCAAAAACAAGTCAATCTGGCATTTTCAGCTGTCTTAATGATAAAATCGGATTGTCTGCACAGCTGATTGAATCAATAGTGAATAAATCAGTTGATATGGCAGTCAAAAAGTGATTGGAAAGAATACCAGTGGATTCACTATAGACATGGTCTGTTTACCTAAGAACCAAAGAGTTAACATGTATTTTTGTTGAGAGGTATTTCTCTACTCTGAATTTGTCCTTATTGTATCCTTTGTAAGTGAAGAAGGGAACACCCATTATGTTGGCTGTCTTTGATTACTAAAATGGATCGGATTGAGAAACTGCCAAAGCTTTGCTAAATTTTTTCTTCTTTTAATTTGGGTTATGTGTTAATAGAAAGATTCATTAGGTAAGAAGGGTGAGAAATAAATAATGATGTTGTTATTAGGTGTGCTTTTGAGTTGGTTCTGAAGTGAACCTATGCACAACAGATCGAAACACTGCTCAGTCCTGCACCATGGCCACAATCGTGGTTATCCTTGAGCCCATTGTTGCAGCCATTGTGACAATCCATCTCATTGAGGGTCTTCCTCTTTTAATTGGCCCTGTATTTTACCAAACATGATGTCCTTCTCCGGGGACTGATCTCTCCTGCCAACATGTCCAAAGTATGTAAGATGTAGTCTCACCATCCTTGCTTCTAAGGAGCAGTCTGGTTGTACTTCTTCCAAGACAGATTTGTTTGTTCTTTTGGCAGTCCGTGGTATACTCAATATTCTTCACCGACATCACAAGTCAAAGGCATCAATTCTTCTTTGGTCTTCCTTACTCATTCTTCAGCTTTCGCATGCATACGATGCTATTGAAAATATCGCAGCTTGGGTCAGGCACACCTTAGTCTTCAAGGTGACACCTTTGCTTTTCAACACTTTGAAGAGGTCTTTTGCAGCAGATTTGCCCAATGCAATGCATCTTTTGATTTCTTGACTGCTTCTTCCACGGGTGTTGATTCTGGACCTAAGTAAAATGAAATCCTTGACAACTTCAAATAATGATAGTAAGTACATATTTTAAAGAAATGTAATATTTAACATAAAAACCAACACACTGTTCTTGAGTCAATTCTGACTCCTAGTGACCCTATAGGACAGAGTAGAACTGCCCCGTAAGATTTCCGAGGCCGAAATCTTTACAGAAGCTGGCTGTCACATCTTTCTTCCAAGAGTGGCTGGTGGGTTTGAACTGCCAGACCTTTCTTTAAGCAGTCAAGTGCATTAACTGCTTTGCCACCAGGGCTCCATTTAACATAAACAAACAAAAAACCCAAACCCCTTTGCCATCGAGTCAATTCCGACTCATAGAAACCGTATAGGACAGGGTAGAACTGCTCCAAAGGGGTGAGTAATCAAAACTAAGTTGATATTTTTAGATTCTTTTCTCTAGCTTCCCTTTATCTGTCCTTCTCTTTTTCTTTATTTTACACTGTAATCCTTATAGGAAATCCCTATTAGGATTGAAATGCAGAAGCAGTAATCACAGACCAAGAAATAACATCAAATTTTTACATTTTGACTTTGATTTATGATATGAACAAAAAGAGTAAAATCATCAAAGGACGTTTAGGCACCCAGCAAACTGCATTTCCTTGAAATGTGCCTGGGCTGATGGAGTAGTCCCAGTTAGCTTGAGAGTCTGACTTATAGGCCACAATTTCTAGAACTTCCAGAACATTTCAGATATTGTGCTGAGTGGGTTTTGCATATCCTTGGGCAGTATCTTACTGGTGTTCTTTGAGGAGGAGAAAGAGAATAATGTGTCTTCCTTATAACTTGACATTATAGACTTTTTAAAACCTGTTTATCACTAAAATTAAAATAGAACAAAAGTTTCCACCAAAATGCAGTGGGAAAGCTAAATGAGTCAGAAAACCTGTAAAAAATAGATACTGAAAGCTAAATGAGTCAGAAAGTCTGTAAGAAATAGATACTTCTATTTAGTAGCCTTTTTTTAAAGAAAACTGAGTTATTTGAGTCTGAGTTACTTCAGAAGACAAGGCAGCTCAATGAGCTTTGTGTTTGTGCCTATGGAAATGAACCCATTTGACTGTTAAGCACCTGATGCCAATGCTGCCTCATCGAGAAAAGATTTTCCTCCAGTATTAAATATTCCAATATGCAAGTTAAAGTTACCATGGCCAAAAAAAAAAAAAAAAGAAAATACAGTAAACTCCCTAGATAAAAGAATATTTTCTTATTGGCTAAATATGTTTTTAATCTTACCATAGGAATATTACACAAACATAGTATTCAATATGCTTATTTCCATTATATTTGATTATTATTTTGAGACCATTGCCAATCAAGACGGAATTTACAATGCATTCACACATCATTAAATACTAGGAGAAATGTGGAAAAAAATGTGTGCATAAAATTCTAAAAGCTATCATTTTTCTCTCTCTCTTCATCATTAAGTAACTCTATTTCATAGGTGACAAACTTTAACATAACACAGTGAAGTCAATAAAAGAATGAACAGAGCATTCAGCCTTCTGATTGGTGACCCAATACAGTTATTCTCCAAAGGAAACTTTCTGTCCATGTACTTAGTATGCAATATAGTTCGGGTTGAAAATGATATTTTCAAAGTCTCTTTACAATGCCAAAATACCACCATGTAGCCTATTCCCTTTATTAAAAGATAATACTAAAAGGTTATGCAAAGGCAAAAGATTAAATTGTTTAAAGTAAAAATAAATGTGCTTTACAATTGAATTCTTGCCTGTAATTTATAAAACTAAAAAGAGTTTATTTTGCTTAGTCAAGCAGTAAAAAGAAGGAAATAATTCTCTTTTATAGCCATGAACCTCTAAAATCACTGTCCAGGAATTTTCCAGCACTGAGTTCTCAGTCTGAAAAGACCAAAAATATGCAGATAAAGTTAGTTCCAGCAAAGTTTCCACAATGTAACCAAGCTTTACATACACAGGCAAAAGACAAACCCATATACTTAATACTAATTTCAAAAAAAAGTGGCCTTATAAAACTGTCCTTCAAAGACCAGTAAGGATTCTGCTTTATCTTCTTGGTATTGGTCACTAATGACTCCTCTGTGGGCAGACGTTGGTCAAAGTAAGCAGTGGTTTTTACAGTAATCAGCCAGAAAGTTGTGATGGCTTGAAGTGGTTTTTTTTTTTTCCTACACAAATATTTATAATGTTACACAAGTTTCATCTGATCCATGGCATCTTACCAACTTAAAAAAAATCTAAAAAAAAAAAAAAACTTGAAATTAGGGTTCATGACAAAATCAGAGAATTACTTAAACTCCAATAGGTATTTGTTAAGTATCTAGTAGGTACTGTATTTTTTACATAAATAATGCATACCTTCTATGTTTGTCAACAGCATCCTCCCCCAGTGAGGTATTAAGTGTTTCTATGCCATTTTTTTTTAACACGTTGCTTGTAAAAAAAAAAAAAAAAATTAATGTAGGATGCTCATGAAAATACCTCGCAGAGAGAGGGCAAGTTTGGGAAACGAATGTAGAAGGCTCGTGTTATCTTCATAAAAATGTGGTAATTCAGAATTTTTGTACCAGCCACAAATATTTCTTCTACTTTACCGAAAACAAAATTGTCATAGAAAGTTCTATGCCTCATTTAGAAATGTCTCATTCCAGAAAGGCCACCTGGATGTTTGGCGAATGCTCTAGTCAGCTATTCTAAAAAAAACAAACAACAACAAAAAAACAAACCTGTTGCCATCAATTCCAACTCATAGTGACCCTATAGGACAGAGCAGAACTGCCCCATGGGGTTTCTGAGAGTCAGCTAGTGGATTCAAACTGCCAACTTCTGGTTAGTAGCTGAGCTCTCAACCATTGCATCACCAGGGCTACAATTCAGGGTAGGATTTGGGGTCCTTGACTAATAGTGCCTAGATGATGCTGATGGACTGGCTGGGTTGGTTTGGCATATTGGAAGTAATATCTGATTAATTTGTACCATAATATTTATTTATGATCCCCTAAAAATCCTTAATTTATATTCTTAGTGAAATCTTGTCATACCAATCATAGGTTATATATGCTTAAAAGCAGTTGTAATTTATTAATTTATTTTCAAATAGAGGAACAAAATTTACCAAATTTGCTCATTTTAAAATACTCTTTAGGGATATTTGGAAATCCTGGTGGCGTAGTGGTTAAGTGTTATGGCTGCTAACCAAGAGGTTGGCAGTTCAAATCTACCAGGTGCTCCTTGGAAACTCTATGGGGTAGTTCTACTCTGTCCTATAGGGTCGCTATGAACTGGAATTGACTCCATGGCAATGGGTTTGGTTTTGGTTGGTTGGTTGGGAATATTCTAGATAATATAAATAGTATTTATTTATTTTTATATCAATATGAATTCTAAATAGTGATAAAAAGCTTTCTAATTTATAGATGTAATATTATTAATCTTGCTTTCTTAAGATATCTGAAAGTATAATTTAAAAGCAAACAGTTTCACACTTGGGGATTTCAGAGATCAGTAAATTTACTTTTTAAAAAGTGGGAATAGAGGAGGGTATCATGGTTGTATCATTTCACTGAACTTATTCAATCTGTATGAGCAAATAATCAGAGAAACTGGACTATGTGAAGAAGAACACAGTATAAGGATTGGAGGAAGGCTCATTAACAACCTGCCATATGCAGATGACACAACCTTGCTTGCAGAAAATGAAGAGAACTTGAAGCACTTACTGATGAGTATTAAAGATCACAGCCTTCACTATTAATTATGCTTCAATGCAAAGAAAACAAAAATCCTCACAAGTGGACCAATAAGCAACATCATGACAAACAAAGAAGATATTGTAGTTGTCAGGGATTTCATTTTGCTTGGATCCATAATCAACGCCCATGGAAGCAGCAGTCAAGAAATCAAAGGACATACTGCATTGGGCAAATCTGCTGCAAAAGACCCTAGTGGCACAGTGGTTAAGCATTCGGCTGCTAACCAAAACATCAGCAGTTCAAATCCACCAGATGTTCCTTGGTAACCCCATGGGGCAGCCATTCTACTCTGTCTTATAGGGTTGCTATGAGTCAGAATCGACTTGAAGGCAACAGGATTTTTTTGTTGTTGTTTCATTTTTGTTTTTAAGTGTTAAAAAGCTAAGACGTCACTTTGAGGACTAAGGTGAACCTGACCAAAGCCATGGTATTTTCAGTTGCCTCGTATGCATGTGAAAGTTGGACAATAAATGAGGAAGACCAAAGAAGAATTAATGCTTTTGGAGTGTGGTGTTGGCAAAGGATATTGAGTATACCATGGACTGCCAGAAGAACAAATAAATCCGTCTTGGAAAAAGGACAGCCAGAATGTTCTTAAGAAGTGAGGATGTTGAGACTTTGTCTCGTGTACTTTGGACATGTTATCAGGAGGGACTAGACCCTGGAGAAGGACATCATTCTTGGTAAAGTACAGGGTAATTAAAAAAGAGGAAGACCTTCAATGAGATGGATTGACAGGGAGGCTGCAATGATGGGCTCCAGCACAGCAATGATTGTGAGGAGGGTGCAGGACTGTGCAGTGTTTTTGTTCTGTTGTACATATGGTCGCTATGAGTTGGGACGGATGTGAAGGCACCTAATAACAACAGAGGAAGTCCAGGAACAAGGAAAGTTTACTAGCTTCCTGTTTCCCCAAGCAAAGATCTTAATAAAAAGAACGAAACCAAACCAAATCCAGTGCCATAGAGTTGATTCTGACTCATAGCGACCCTATTGGGCAGAGTAGAACCGTCCCATAGAGTTTCCATGGAGCGCCTAGTGGATTCCAACTGCCGACCTTTTGGTTCGCAGCTGTAGCACTTAACCACTACGCCACCAAATAAAAAGAAAGCTACCCTCTAATGGTTTTATTAAAGAAAGTCACATTATCACACACAAAAAATTAGGAAGGGTAGGCTCTTGGATTAAAAGTTTATATTCATAAGACAGGATAATTGACAACTTTACCTTCATATACATAAAAATTTCACTTGAAGTTATTTTTCCCATTTTCTTACAAACTTATGAAGACTTACCTTATGAAAACCAGCACTGGTCTGAGGCCCTGGCCCATGGGAATCACAGCTTACATTTCCCTAAAAGGAGAAGGAAAATTAAACACAAAATTTGCATTTTAGAGAAGGTGTGTTTTAATTAAGTATGCCTGTGCAAACTATGGAGCCCTGGCAGCATAAATGGTTACAAGCTTGACTGCTAACCAAAAGGTTGGCAGTTCAAATCCAACAGCCTCTCCTTAGAAACTTCATGGGGCAGTTCTACTCTGTCCTATAGAGTCAACTTGACTGCAACGGGTTTGTTTTTTCTTGCGAAGTCCTTCAGTAGTACAGATGGTTAATATATTTGGCTGCCAAACAAAAGGTTGGAGGTTCAAATCCACCCAGAAGAATGTTGGAAGAAAGATCTGGAGATCTACTTATGAAAAATCAGTCATTGAAAACCCTATGGAGCACAGTTCTACTCTGACACATATGGAGTTGTAATGAGTAAATCCATTCCATGGCAACTGGATTAAATTTATGCGGGTATTCAGATAATCACCCTCTAAATGTGCCCACACTGACCTTGGAGTGTAGGCTGACTGCCACCTAGGAAAATGGCTAGTATTCTTGGACAAGGACAAAGAAGGGCATGTTGGTTATATTGGTGATAATCTCAAAAATCTCTCAACTTTACCTTTATATGTCACCTTCTTTTTGGGAAAGCAAAGAAATGAATTCACAATCTTTGGCAATCCTTGGGTGAATGATGCTCCAAAATGTCTAAAATTATTTTGGATTATTATTATTTTTGTAAACTTTCAGAGGATGTCATTTTTACATTTGTATTTACTTTGGAGGAGCCCTGGTGGGGAGTGGTTAAGCACTGGGCTTCTAACCAAAAGTTTGGCAGTTCGAACCCACCAACCACTTGCTCAGCAGGAGAAAGACATGGCAGCCTGGTTCTGTAAAAGATTTACAGACTTGGAAAGCCTATGGCGCAGTTCTACTCTGTCCTGTAGGGTCCCTATGAGTTGGAATGAACTTGACTGCACACAACAATGATGACAATATAATTAAAAATGATGTTAAAATATAAAATAAGGTGAACAATTTCACCAACTATTGGACTTTTCCATTTCTGTTCTGCTTTGAAATGTATGTTGAATTATTAAAAAAAAAAAAAAGCTGCCTTTGCTATGTTAGTGTCTTGACAAGTGTTTAGTAATCAAAATTACAATAACTTCATGCTTTCCCACAACCAAAGTCTCTCTCATATGATTCATCTTACAAAATTAAGCTTTAAATAGCTGATCAAATGTTTAACCCACATCCTTACCAGAAGTAATGTCAATTAACAACAATCAATGTCTTACGTTAGATTAATTTGTGCCAGCTGGTAGAAAGGGACTAATCTTGGAGAAACTGAAGCTTTCTCATTATGATTTTGTTTTTTGGCCTAAAGCTTATGAGTCACACAGAGTAAAAAGGCCCCCCACTTACCCTTTCTTTGTTGCTATGAAGTCAGTGAAGATTATATATTCCTTTTGAAAAGAATTATCAAAGTCATTCCAAAGGTGGGTATATAGGGGTCAATGATTGGGAGCTAGCAGAAAATAACTATTGCTATACTGTGGTCCACAGGGGTATTTCAGACTCTTATCTCAGCCTGAATATTTTAAAACTCTTTTTCCTGTTCACATTGTTTTTGTTGAATACTTAACCAAACTTCATGTCTTCTGCTATGTGTGGAACCTTGCACAATCTCCTTAACATTCATAAAATAAAGGAATTGGACTAGATTTATTAATTTGTCCATTTAATCTTTCTGCAAACTTTCATTTAGTGCTAAGTATGTACCAGACACATTGCTAAGAAAGGGAGATATAAAGATAGATAAAACAAATCTCTACCCTCATGGAGCTTATAGTTCAGTGATGTGTGATTTCAAAAATTTTTATATTGCAACATTTATGACTCCATTAGCCTCTCTATAGATAGGTTAGAGAATGTGGAGGGAGACAGGGAGGAGGGAGGTGAGATAGGCATTGGAGTTTGCCCCATACCATTCCTTCTCTTCAGAGGCCTTTACCTAATAAAGTTCTGAGAATTACAAAAGTCTCATCCAGCCAAAAGGTAGCTCTGTCTGCCTCCAGGGGTCAGTCTCTCCTTTAGAATCCTTCTCTGAATAGTCTAAAGCCACTTAAAAGAATCCCAGACTCTCAGGTAGGAAGAAGCCTTCAAGAATTTTACTTGCATAGAGGAACCATTTCTAAGTTTTTCTTCAAACGTGAACTGAATTTCAAGTAAGCCTTTCCCTTTGATTGAAATAGAGGGGCTCGTGAGGGTGCCTGTGATTTCTATGTTTACAATCACTTTCATATGTCTTTGAAACCTAGACAAAGATTTTTGCCTTAGGCCACTAAGGGAGTGAATATCACAAAAGGGATTACAATGCTGTACTTTATAGCATCAAATCTTGTATTGGGGTATTAGATCATACTTTTAATTCAAATAACTTCACATATGTCCAATTCAAGTCAGAAGCATGAAGGCACCTGAAAAAAAAACCCTTTAAATTGAAGTTAATATGGTTTCTTTGAAAGACAACTGCAAACTTGTAAATTCAACACACTAACTTTCTAGCCCTACTAAGAGGCTCCCCAACAGCCACAAATGGGTGGTCATCTAAGAACAGCCTGCTGATTAGTGACCCTTCCTTCATTCTACTGAGTCCTGAAAACTCTTTTAGCAATTAACAAAATGAAGCCATTCTCTTTCTGGAATTTTGACTTGAGAGGCGGGAATTCAATTTGCAAAACTGCTAGTAACTAATTAAAATGAGTAGTCACTGTTGGTTTGAAATGGATTACCTCTGCGAAAATCACACTTCAGATTGTCAAAAGAGGGTTTATATCCTGATTCAGAAAAAGCATCTCTCTCCGTTGTAAATGCTTTCTCTGTTCAGCCTACTGACTCTTATTCAGATTAATGGAATCTGAAACCTAAAGCCTTACACTAAAGATAATTGATACTGGAAGGTTAGGTCCATACGGGGTATTTTGAAAGGATTCTTTTTCCTTTATTCCATTATCTCCCATTTCTTTTGCTTCTTATTACTGTACTATTATGAAATACATACCAGAGAAATACTGCTTTAGATTATTTAAATGTGTGAATAAATTTAACTGTTTTTTAGCTTACCAAATATTTACATGTACCTAACATTCTCCAAGGAGATACAGTTTTAGTGGTGCAAAATTTCAAGCAAATTTCTACATGACACTTGAAATCAAGGTATTTTAGGGCAAACTAGTTTTTTGAATGGTTAATCTGAAATTCTGGCTTTATCTCATGTATATGAGTTGGAATTGACTCAATGGCAATGGGTTGAAATAAATCTGTGGACTTCATTTTCTGCCACTGACCAACATGAATTAAATTACTTAGCATAATGTAAACTACATAGTATTATGCCATTTAAAATATCACTCAGAAGTAAAGTTAAAATATAAATTTATTTTCATTTAAGTATTTATTTGCATACATATTTTGCATGATGCCTTTCTCTATAGGGGACTGGACCTGGCCAGAAATTATTTTGTCAGAGAGATCTCCAAAAATTAGAAATAGTACTATGAACATTTTGGAAACATTTATTATGATTCATCTATCTAGATCATGCTACTGCATGTATATAAATCAAACCTGTTTCTGTCAAGTCGATTCTGACATAGAGACCCTGCGGGACTGAGTAGAACTGCCTTGTAGGGTTTTCACGGTTGTAATTTTTAGGGAAACAGACAGCCACATCTTTCTCCCATGGAATGACTGGTAGGTTTCAACTGTTGATATTTTGGTAGCAGCTGAGCACTTAACTACTGTACCACCAGGGCTCCTTACAGCTTATACATAGTTCAAAAGAAAAAAAAGGTGCATCATATGCATGAAATAAAATATTGTGCTAAGTAATAAAGAGTATTCAGAGAGAATGGATGATTACAAAATGCATAGCAGTTTATATGATAAATACTGGAGAAAAATATGAAATATTTCAGGGAGATATATAATGTTCAAATCCATTCTGAAACAAGCCTACACATTAAAACTTAAATTTTGTTTTCTGGCAAAGGGTTGCTCCCATAAATAACACTGATAGTTGACTTAGCTAATTTATGGGCTAACCTAGGTCATTCTCATTAATTTACCAAAAGCTTTAAAGCCATTAGCAGTGCTTTTCTTTGATCACTTCTTAAGTTTGCTCCAGAATTCTTTTCTGAAAATTGTTTGTTTACCTCCCCCATTTTTCATGACATAATCCTCCATCTTCCACTCAGGTTATGTGTTCTCTAGGTGTTGATTAGTGTTCTACTAAATCATTTCATTTTTTCCTTCTTGGGCAGAATTAAGAGTTTCCAACTTGAACACACATACTCATTTCTTAATATATATTCTCCATTGCCTTTTATTTCAAGAGCAATGTAGAGTGAATGACAGCCTTAAAAATTAATATTTTTGATGACTTTAGAAATTACTATTAGTGGGATTGGGGAAAAATGACAATTGCTTCAGGCATAACCATAAAAAGAAACAAAATGCCCACATCTGCCCCATAAAAAATCCCTACAGATTATGCTATCAGACTGAGAAAGCACAAGCAACTCCTTTTGCCAGAGGTTTGAAATTAAAAAAAAAAGGAAAAACAGAGACACATCTAGAAATGTGTTCCTGACTCAAATAAGAGACATGATCTACGATTTCCTCAGGCCACAAAACATGTCCTATCATCCCAGTGGAAAATTATACTCACTTCACCACAGTATGCCCAAAGACATCTATTCTGTTTGCTGTATCTCAGTTTTTAAGAGTGTCAAGCCTTACATAAACACTTCTACCTGATGCCAAGATACACACCATGGCCTTTCAGCGTCTTTTTAATCATAATCATGTATCAAAATAGAAAACCAGGATAACGGAGTGGAACAGCATGAATTTTGGGCCAAGATTTCTGAGTTCAGTATTCTGCCACTTAATATCTTTCTGTCAGTTTATCTATAAAATGGGATCAGTCATGTCTATACTTCATGTTCTCCACCCATCTGTCAGTTTGTCATACTGTAGTGGCTTGCATGTTGCTATAATGCTGAAGCTATGCCACCAACATTTCAAATTTTAGCAGGATCACCCATAGTAGACAGGTTTCAGTTAAAGACAGACTAGGAAGAAAGGTCTGGCAATTTGATTCAGAAAATTAGACAATGAAAACCTTATGGATCACAGCAGAGCATTTTCTGACTTGCTTGCTTTGCACATGTTATCAGGAGGAATCAATTGCTGGAGAAGGGTATCTTGATTAGTGAGGTAGAGGGCCAGAAGGGGAGAGGGAGGCCCTTGTTGGGATGGATTGGCACAACAGCCATAGTGATGGACCATGCCAGAGTTCATGAAAATGACACAGGGCCAGACAACATTTCATTCTAGTCTACTTAAAGTCACCCTAAGTTGGAATCAACTCAATGACAGCTATCTACCTATCTCTATCTATACTTTATGTTGAACAGTTTATCTGAAATTATGTATATATGGCACCTAGCACAACACCTATCACTCAGGAAATATTCATTCATTTTCATAACCCTTTGTACCAACGTTGAATCTGAAAATAAAGTTTAAAAGCAGATGGAGAGAGCGGGACCAAGATGGCGGACTAGGTGGACGCTACCGCGGATCCCTCTTGCAACAAAGACTCGGAAAAACAAGTGAATCGATCACATACATAACAATCAACGAACCCTGAACAACAAACACAGATTTAGAGACGGAGAACGAACAAACACGGGGAGGCAGCGATTGTTTTCAGAGCCTGGAGCCAGCGTACCAGTCAGGTGACCTTCGGCACCCGATTTGGGGCAGAGCCCAGGGGGGCAAACGGCACAAACGAGGGGCCCAGCCCTAGCCCCCGAACTCATTCCGGGAGGGGGCCCAGCCGATTCGTGTGGGCAGTGTGGCGGCGCAGCTGGTGGGAAAAGTCCCCTGGAGGCAGTGACTGGTCTTGGAGCAGGGAGAGCAGTCCCACCAGGATTTTGGCGGGGCGCGGGTGCCGCATAAGCGCGGAGAGCAGCTCCATCCCCCTGACCTGACCCCGGGGGGCCCAGCCGGTTCGCACGGGCGGCTTGGCGGCCCAGCTGGTGGGAGAAGTCCCCGGGAGGCAGTGACTGGTCTTGGAGCAGGGAGAGCGGCGTCCCAGCCAGGACGCGTGGTCGCGGCGCAGGCGCAGGGAGCTGCTCCGCTATCCTGAGCTGACCCCGAGGGGGGGAGCCCAGCCGATTAGCTGGCGGGGCGCGGCGACGCGGCTGGCGGGACGGGGAGTCCCCGGGAGGCAGCGACTGATTTTGGAGTCGGGAGTGCACCGTCCCAGTAGGGGAACCTTAACCTTGGGCGTGGGGCTGATAGCGGAGGATCTGACCGTGACTGTAGCGGGCCGGACCCCCCGGGGGCAACCTCCACACAGCCAGCACACATAGGCGACGCGCCCCACGGAAATCTCAGATATAACAGTCATTCCAAGCAAGACAAGCAACTATGGCTATATTCTGAGGTGCTACTCTCCTATCTCTCTGATCCCTCCCCCAACATCCCCAGGCGGCTTCATTAACGTCCGAATAGCCTGAGCCAGAGGGAGAACTCTGATAGGGATCTGACTGCATTTTTTTTTAGCGGATTTTCTGGAAAAACTAGTTTCCCAGTGATGGCTCGGAGACAGCAGTCCATATCAAACCACATAAAGAAGCAGACCATGACAGCTTCTCCAACCCCCCAAACAAAAGAATCAAAATCTTTCCCAAATGAAGATACAATCCTGGAATTATCAGATACAGAATATAAAAAACTAATTTACAGAATGCTCGAAGACATCACAAACGAAATAAGGCAAACTGCAGAAAAAGCCAAGGAACACACCAATAAAACTGTTGAAGAACTCAAAAAGATTATTCAAGAACACAGGGGAAAAATTAATAAGTTGCAAGAATCCATAGAGAGACAGCATGTAGAAATCCAAAAGATTAACAATAAAATTACAGAATTAGACAATGCAATAGGAAGTCAGAGGAGCAGACTCGAGCAATTAGAATGTAGGACATCTGGAGGACCAGGGAATCAATACCAACATAGCTGAAAAAAAATCAGATAAAAGAATTTAAAAGAGTGAAGAAACCCTAAGAATCATGTGGGACTCTATCAAGAAGGATAACTTGCGGGTGATTGGAGTCCCAGAACAGGGAGAGGGGACAGAAAACACAGAGAAAATAGTTGAAGAACTCCTGACACAAAACTTCCCTGACATCATGAAAGACGAAAGGATATCTATCCAAGATGCTCATCGAACCCAATTTAAGATTGATCCAAAAAGAAAAACACCAAGACATATTATCATCAAACTCGTCAAAACCAAAGATAAAGAGAAAATTTTAAAAGCTGCCAGGGAGAAAAGAAAGGTTTCCTTCAAGGGAGAATCAATAAGAATAAGTTCAGACTACTCAGCAGAAACCATGCAGGCAAGAAGGGAATGGGACGACATATACAGAGCACTGAAGGAGAAAAACTGCCAGCCAAGGATCATATATCCAGCAAAACTCTCTCTCAAATATGAAGGAGAAATTAAGATATTTACAGATAAACCCAAGTTTAGAGAATTTGCAAAAACCAAACCAAAGCTACAAGAAATACTAAAGGAGATTGTTTGGTCAGAAAACCAATAATATCAGGTACCAGCACAATACAAGGTCACAAAACAGAACGTCCTGATATCAACTCAAATAGGGAAATCATAAAAACAAACAAATTAAGATTAATTAAAATAAATAAATAAAATAATACACATAACAGGGAATCATGGAAGTCAATAGGTAAAAGATCACAATAATCAAAAAGAGGGACTAAATACAGGAGGCATTGAACTGCCAGATGGAGAGTCATACAAGGCGATATAGAACGATACAAGTTAGGTTTTTACTTAGAAAAATAGGGGTAAATAATAAGGTAACCACAAAAAGGTATAACAACTCCATAACTCAAGATAAAAGCCAAGAAAAACGTAACGACTCAACTAACATAAAGTCAAACACTATGAAAATGAGGATCTCACAATTTACTAAGAAAAACGTCTCAGCACAAAAAAGTATGTGGAAAAATGAAATGGCCAACAACACATGAAAAGGCATCAAAATGACAGCACTAAAAACTTATTTATCTATAATTACGCTGAATGTAAATGGACTAAATGCACCAATAAAGAGACAGAGAGTCACGGACTGGATAAAGAAACACGATCCATCTATATGCTGCCTACAAGAGACACACCTTAGACTTAGAGACACAAACAAACTAAAACTCAAAGGATGGAAAAAAATATATCAAGCAAACAATAAGCAAAAAAGAAGAGGAATAGCAATATTAATTTCTGACAAAATAGACTTTAGACTTAAATCCACCACAAAGGATAAAGAAGGACACTATATAATGATAAAAGGGACAATTGATCAGGAAGACATAACCATATTAAATATTTATGCACCCAATGACAGGGCTGCAAGATACATAAATCAAATTTTAACAGAATTGAAAAGCGAGATAGATACCTCCACAATTATAGTAGGAGACTTCAACACACCACTTTCGGAGAAGGACAGGACATCCAGTAAGAAGCTCAATAGAGACACAGAAGACCTACTTACAACAATCAACCAACTTGACCTCATTGACTTATACAGAACTCTCCACCCAACTGCTGCAAAATATGCTTTTTTTTCTAGTGCACATGGAACATTCTCTAGAATAGACCACATAGTAGGTCATAAAACAAACCTTTGCAGAGTCCAAAACATCGAAATATTACAAAGCGTCTTCTCAGACAACAAGGCAATAAAACTAGAAATCAATAACAGAAAAACTAGGGAAAAGAAATCAAATACTTGGAAAATGAACAATACCCTCCTGAAAAAAGACTGGGTTATAGAAGACATCAAGGAGGGAATAAGGAAATTCATAGACTGCAACGAGAATGAAAATACTTCCTATGAAAACCTCTGGGACACAGCAAAAGCAGTGCTCAGAGGCCAATTTATATCGATAAATGCACACATACATAAAGAAGAAAGAGCCAAAATCAGAGAACTGTCCCGACAACTTGAACAAATAGAAAGTGAGCAACAAAAGAATCCATCAGGCACAAGAAGAAAACAAATAATAAAAATTAGAGCTGAACTAAATGAATTAGAGAACAGAAAAACAATTGAAAGAATTAACAAAGCCAAAAGCTGGTTCTTTGAAAAAATTAACAAAATTGATAAACCATTGGCTAGACTGACTAAGGAAATACAGGAAAGGAAACAAATAACCCGAATAAGAAACGAGAAGGACCACATCACAACAGAACCAAATGAAATTAAAAGAATCATTTCAGATTACTACGGAAAATTGTACTCTAACAAATTTGAAAACCTAGAAGAAATGGATGAATTCTTGGAAAAACACTACATACCTAAACTAACACATTCAGAAGTAGAACAACTAAATAGACCCATAACAAAAAAAGAGATTGAAACGGTAATCAAAAAACTTCCAACAAAAAAAAAAGCCCTGGCGCGGACGGCTTCACTGCAGAGTTCTACCAAACTATCAGAGAAGAGTTAACACCACTACTACTGAAGGTATTTCAATGCATAGAAAATGACGGAATACTACCCAACTCATTCTATGAAGCCACCATCTCCCTGATACCAAAACCAGGTAAAGACATTACAAAAAAAGAAAATTATAGACCTATATCCCTCATGAACATAGATGCAAAAATCCTCAACAAAATTCTAGCCAAAAGAATCCAACAACACATCAAAAAAATAATTCACCATGATCAAGTGGGATTTATACCAGGTATTATTTTTTTTTTTTATGCAAGGCTGGTTTAGTATCAGAAAAACCATTAATGTAATCCATCACATAAATAAAACAAAAGATAAAAACCACATGATCTTATCAATTAATGCAGAAAAGGCATTTGACAAAGTCCAACACCCATTTATGATAAAAACTCTTACCAAAATAGGAATTGAAGGAAAATTCCTCAACATAATAAAGGGCATCTATGCAAAGCCAACAGCCAATATCACTATAAATGGAGAGAACTTGAAAGCATTTCCCTTGAGAACGGGAACCAGACAAGGACATCCTTTATCACCGCTCTTATTCAATATCGTACTTGAAGTCCTAGCCAGGGCAATTAGGCTAGACAAAGAAATAAAGGGTATCCGGATTGGCAAGGAGGAAGTAAAGTTATCACTATTTGCAGATGACATGATCTTATACACAGAAAACTCTAAGGAATCCTCCAGAAAACTACTGAAACTAATAGAAGAGTTGGGCAGAGTCTCAGGTTATAAAATAAACATACAAAAATCACTTGGATTCCTCTACATCAACAAAAAGAACACCGAAGAGGAAATAACCAAATCAATACCATTCACAGTAGCCCCCAAGAAGATAAGATACTTAGGAATAAATCTTACCAAGGATGTAAAAGACCTATACAAAGAAAACTACAAAGCTCTACTACAAGAAATTCAAAAGGACATACTTAAGTGGAAAAACATACCTTGCTCATGGATAGGAAGACTTAACATAGTAAAAATGTCTATTCTACCAAAAGCCATCTATACATATGACGCACTTCCGATCCAAATTCCAATGTCATATTTTAAGGGGATAGAGAAACAAATCACCAACTTCATATGGAAGGGAAAGAAGCCCCGGATAAGCAAAGCATTACTGAAAAAGAAGAAGAAAGTGGGAGGCCTCACTCTACCTGATTTCAGAACCTATTATACAGCCACAGTACTCAAAACAGCCTGGTACTGGTACAACAGGCACACAGACCAATGGAACAGAATTGAGAACCCAGATATAAATCCATCCACGTATGAACAGCTGATATTTGACAAAGGACCAGGGTCAGTTAATTGGGGAAAAGATAGTCTTTTTAACAAATGGTGCTGGCATAACTGGATATCCATTTGCAAAAAAATGAAACAGGACCCATACCTCACACCATGCACAAAAACTAACTCCAAGTGGATCAAAGACCTAAACATAAAGACTAAAACGATAAAGATCATGGAAGAAAAAATAGGGACAACCCTAGGAGCCCTAATACAAGGCATAAACAGAATATAAAACATTACCAAAAATGATGAAGAGAAACCAGATAACTGGGAGCTCCTAAAAATCAAACACCTATGCTCATCTAAAGACTTCACTAAAAGAGTAAAAAGACCACCTACAGACTGGGAAAGAATATTCAGCTATGACATCTCAGACCAGCGCCTGATCTCTAAAATCTACATGATTCTGTCAAAACTCAACCACAAAAAGACAAACAACCCAATCAAGAAGTGGGCAAAGGATATGAACACACATTTCACTAAAGAAGATATTCAGGCAGCCAACAGATACATGAGAAAATGCTCTCGATCATTAGCCATTAGAGAAATGCAAATTAAAACTACGATGAGATTCCATCTCACACCAGCAAGGCTGGCATTAATCCAAAAAACACAAAATAATAAATGTTGGAGAGGCTGCGGAGAGATTGGAACTCTTATACACTGCTGGTGGGAATGTAAAATGGTGCAACCACTTTGGAAATCTACCTGGCGTTATCTTAAACAGTTAGAAACAGAACTACCATACAACCCAGAAATCCCACTCCTCGGAATATACCCTAGAGATACAAGAGCCTTCACACAAACAGATATATGCACACCCATGTTTATTGCAGCTCTGTTTACAATAGCAAAAAGCTGGAAGCAACCAAGGTGTCCATCAATGGATGAATGGGTAAATAAATTGTGGTATATTCACACAATGGAATACTAGGCATCGATAAAGAACAGTGACGAATCTCTGAAACATTTCATAACATGGAGGAACCTGGAAGGCATTATGCTGAGTGAAATTAGTCAGAGGCGAAAGGACAAATATCGTATAAGACCACTATTATAAGATCTTGAGAAATAGTAAAAACTGAGAAGAACACATACTTTTGTGGTTACGAAGGGGGGAGGGAGGGAGGGAGGGAGGGAGAGGGTTTTTTGTTGATTAATGAGTAGATAAGAACTGCTTTGGGTGAAGGGAAAGACAACACTCAATACATGTAAGGTCAGCTCAACTGGACTGGACCAAAAGCAAAGAAGTTTCCGGGATAAAATGAATGCTTCAAAGGTCAGCGGAGCAGGGGTGGGGGTCTGGGGAATATGGTTTGAGGGGACTTCTAAGTCAATTGGCAAAATAATTCTATTATGAAAACATTCTGCATCCCACTTTGAAATGTGGCGTCTGGGGTCTTAAATGCTAACAAGCGGCCATCTAAGATGCATCAATTGGTCTCAACCCACCTGGAGCAAAGGAAAATGAAGAACACCAAGGTCACATGACAACTAAGAGCCCAAGAGACAGAAAGGGCCACATGAACCAGAGACCTACATCATCCTGAGACCAGAAGAACTAGTTGGTGCCCCGCCACAATCGATGACTGCCCTGACAGGGAGCACAACAGAGAACTCCTGAGGGAACAGGAGATCAGTGGGATGCAGACCCCAAATTCTCATAAAAAGACCATACTTAATGGTCTGACTGAGACTAGAGGAATCCCGGCGGCCATGCTCCCCAGACCTTCTGTCGGCACAGGACAGGAACCATCCCCGAAGACAACTCATCAGACATGAAAGGGACTGGTCAGCGGTGGGGAGAGAGATGCTGATGAAGAGTGAGCTAATTATATCAGGTGGACACTTGAGAGTGCGTTGGCAACTCTTGTCTGGAGGGGAGATGGGAGGATAGAGAGAGAGAGGGAAGCTGGCAAAATTGTCACGAAAGGAGAGACTGAAAGGGTTGACTCAATAGGGGGAGAGCAAGTGGGAGTAGGGAGTAAGATGTATGTAAACTTATATGTGACAGACTGATTGGATTTGTAAACGTTCACTTGAAGCTTGATAAAAGTTAATTAAAAAAAAAAAAAGCAGATGGAAACATTTCTAATCAAGATGGACAGTGGGCACCTTGAAGGATGCATTCACATACACAGATAATACGAGGTCATTCTATATCCTGTTATTCTTGTATGGGTTGTCTTTGCTTGTTTTAGTTAACAACCATGGGCTCAACTAAACTGTATTTACCTGAATAGGTAAAGCCCTACAGGGAGGCCCACATTGGGAATACAGATACTTTTTTCACAGAGTATCATGTAAGCAGTTTTCTTTATTGGGGGATCTTGGGTTTAACTTCATACCCACAAGGAGATCATACTCCAATGGCAGTTCCCCAAAAGAGTGCCTAATCACCTGCTTTTCTCTTTTCATATGGGTTGTTGACACTATTTTCTAGACACTAAGTTCCCTTTTGCAGTGAAAATAGAAAGTTTAAAAAAAAAAAATCGGTATGACATAGAACCTCAGGGAAATTCAGAACTCACTAAGGCTATATCGAATGATTAATATAATGAGGTCTTTTAATTATTTCTGATAAGGATGACTGCCTTTTTATTAATTGTAGGCCAAAAAATACCTTGGAGACTGTACTAATATGAAACACAGAGAATAGTCCAGAACCTGCAAAAAGGCAGAACTAAGAGTTAAAGACATGCCACTATGAGTGCTCATCTGTAATTGTAAATGTATTGAGCAAAACACAACTCTTCAATTTGTATTTTTCTATTACAGGCAGTCCATGAGTTACAAATGAGATCTGCACCTAAGTCTGTTTTTAAGTAGAATTTGTACGTAAGTTGGAACAGGTACATACAGTTCTCATCTAGTGTCAGTTAGTCAAACATTTGTCTTAGTATGCAGTATATATTTTACCTTTCTATGCATATCAAAGGAAACCCTGGCGGTATAGTGGTTGAGAGTTCCGCTGCTAACCAAAAAGTCAGCAGTTTGAATCCACCAGGCACTCCTTGGAAACCCTACAGGGCAGTTCTACTCTGTCCTCTAGGGTCGACTTGATGGCCATGGGTTTGGGTTTTTTTGTATGCATATTAAATACTTAAGAAACACTTCCAAATCATGTAATGTTTTCATGAGCTTCACAGAGTACCGTGTGCATTCTTTATTATGAACCACTGTATGTTTTTAATTCAAATTTTTAATATAATAGGCTTTATGGCAGTCTATTCCTAAGTACAAGTTATCCAAAAGTTGGATATTCATAGCCCAGAGACTGCCTGTATATTGCTACTAGGTCATGGGTTTTAGGATGAGAGATAAGGTTACATATGTGGTGGGGTTTTCATACCTTACGTAGACTCTATATGGCATGATGACTAAACTAAGCAAAATATTTCCAATGTGATTCGATCAGTATAGAGTTCAATGTGGACTGATATTACTTAGTTTTGTTCTGAATATTCTACTTCTACCACTTTCCTAGGTTTTTTATACCTCTTTCACCCTGTCAACCAGTCATACTAAATTTACGGTCCTTGTTATCCCATGTCATTTCATACGACTATCAAAGCCACATTTTCTCTATCCCATTAAGATAATCTGAATTTTTTTTTTTTTTTTGAAAAAGAACTTTATAGGTTTAAAAATTTCATTCTATTTATTTTGGATAATTTTTCCAGAGGGTTAAATTTTTAACAAATCTTGATTTATTTATTCAACTATATCAGAAAATATCTTCTGACCATGAAAAATCTATAAAAATGACTATAACATTTTTCTTACCTACATTTTTATAACTGATGAAATGAAAATACAACAGGATCATGTTGTGGAAACATCCTTCTGCTTCAACATGATGCTTCTTGTACCAAGAAGCCAAAACTCTCAACAATATTATTAATCATAATTATGTACTAGACATGATCAGGAAAGGGGTATTTCTTTATTTCACCCACAGGATGCCATTGGGCACCATCAAAAACTTTGAAATTATTATTCATTCTTTAATATATTTTCTTAATCTGTTTTCTTAGTAAACCTATTAAAATAGGGTTGATGTTGGTCTGGAATTGCTCTTTTTTTCCTGTTAAGCGAACCCATATGAAACCCCAGTGAAGACTAAATTTTTAAGTATTTACACATCACTTATTAAAAATTTACTTTTAGAGTTTTTCCAGTACGAAAACACAATATTATTGTATTCTAAGGGCGTTTAATTTAATTGACTGAAGCAAAGATAATTTAATTCATGACCTCCATATCTGTATTTACTAAGATAAAAAATATCTACATTTGACTGTGTATTAAAAATACCTACAGAGTTTAGAAAAGGCAAATGCTTGAGCCCGTTCCTCAGAGATTCTGATTCAATAGTTTGTGATGGGGTTAAGTTGCCTATAGTTGTTGAACATTATGCAAATTAGGGCTTCCACTTCTGAGTAGAATATAGCAGGGAACGTTAGGATAATGGTTGCATTTCATGAAAGAGAAAAATCCAGGCAATTTATAAAGACTGTATTTTTTAAGGCATTAGTAACTATGGAAGCATTGAGAAAGTAAAACTCCAGATAGAGGATATTTTCATGAGTCAGGAATAAGGATGCAGACTCATGCCAAGCTCTCAATCAAAAATAGAGGTATTCCAAACGTAAAAATAGGGTATTATTGTTGTTGTTGTTAGGTGCCGTCCAGTTCATTCCTACTCACAGTGACCCTACTCACAACAGAACTAAACACTGCCCGGTCCTGCGCCATCCTTACAATCGTTGTTATGCTGGAGCTCATTGTTGCAGCCACTGTGTCGATCCACCTCATTGAGTGTCTTCCTCTTTTCCACTGACCCTGTACTCTGCCAAGCATGATGTCTTTCTCCAGGGACTGATCCCTCCTGACAACATGTCCAAAGTATGTAAGACTCAGTCTCCCATCCTTGCCTCTATGGAGCATTCTGGCCGCACTTCTTCCAAGACAGATTTGTTCTCTCTTTTGGCAGTCCATGGTATATTCAATATTCTTCGCCAACACCAACATTCAAAGGCACAAACTCTTCTTCAGTCTCCGTTATTCATTGTCCAGCTTTTACATGCATATGATGTGATTGAAAATACCATGGCTTCGGTCAGGTGCACCTTAGTCTTCAGGGTGACATCTTTGCTCTTCAACACTTTGAAGAGGTCCTTTGCAGCAGATTTACCCAATGCAATGCGTCTTGATTTCTTGATTGCTGCTTCCATGGCTGTTGATTGTGGATCCAAGTAAAATGAAATCCTTGACAACTTCAATCTTTCCTTCGTTTATCATGATGTTGTTCATTGGTCCTGTTGTGAGGATTTTTGTTTTCTTTATGTTGAGGTGTAATCCATACTGAAGACTGTGGTCTTTGATCTTCATTAGTAAGTGCTTCAAGTCATCTTCACTTTCAGCAAGCAAGGTTGTGTCTTCTCCATAATGCAGGTTGTTAATGAGTCTTCCTCCAATCCTGATGCCCCGTTCTTCTTCATACAGTCCAGCTTCTTGTAATATTTGTTCAGCACACAGATTAAATAGGTACGGTGAAGGAACACAACCCTGATGCACACCTTTCCTGACTTTAAACCAATCAGTATCCCCTTGTTCTGTCCAAACAACTGCCTCTTGATCTAAGTAAAGGTTCCACATGAGCACAATTAAGTGTTCTGGAATTCCCATTCTTTGCAGTGTTATCCATAGTTTGTATGATCCACACAGTCGAATGCCTTGGCGTAGTCAATAAAACACAGGTAAACATTCTTCTGGTATTCTCTGCTTTCAGCCAGGATCCATCTGACATCAGCAATGATATACCCAGTTCCACGTCCTCTTCTGAAACCAGCCTGAATTTCTGGCAGTTCCCTGTCGATATACTGCTGCAGCTGTTTTTGAATGATCTTCAGCAAAATTTTGCTTGCATGTGATATGAATAATATTGTTCTATAATTTCCACATTCGGTTGGATCACCTTTCTTGGGAATAGGCACTAATATGGATCTCTTCAAGTCAGTTTGCCAGGAAGCTATCTTCCATATTTCTTGGCATAGACGAGTGAGCACCTCCAGTGCTGCATCTGTTTGTTGAAATATCTCAATTGATATTCCATCAATCCCTGGAGTCTTGTTTTTCACCAATGCCTTCAGAGCAGCTTGGACTTCTTCCTTCAGTACCATCGGTTCCTGATCATATGCCACCTCTTGAAATGGTTTAATATCAACCATTTTTGGTATAATGACTCTGTGTATTCCTTCCATCTTCTTTTGATGCTTCCTGCATCATTTAATATTTTCCCCATGGAATCCTTCACTATTGTAACTCGAGGCTTGAATTTTTTCTTCAGTTCTTTCAGCTTGAGAAACGTCAAGCATGTTCTTCCCTTTTGGTTTTCCATCTCCAGCTATAATACTTTGTCTGCTCAAGAGGCCCTTTGAAATCTTGTGTTTAGTTCTTTGACTTCATGAATTCTTCCTTTTGCTTTAGATGCTAGATGTTCAAGAGCAAGTTTCAGAGTCTCCTCTGACATCCATCTTGTTCTTTTCTTTCTTTCCTGTCTTTTCAGTGACCTCTTGTTTTCTTCGTGGGTGATGTCCTTGATGTCTTTCCACAACTCGTCTGGCCTTCGGTCACTAGTGTTCAATGCATCAAATCTATTCTTCAGATGGTCTCTAAATTCAGGTGGGATATACTCAAGGTCATATTTTGGCTCTCATGGACTTGCTCTGATTTTCTTCATTATCAGCTTAAACTTGCATATGAGCAATTGATGGTCTGTTCCAGAGTCGGCCCCTGACCTTATTCTGACTGATGATGTTGAGCTTTCCCATCATCTCTTTCCACAGATGTAGTCAATTTGATTTCTGTGTGTTCCATTTGGCGCAGTCCATGTGTATAGTTGCCGTTTATGTTGGTGAAAGAAGGTATTTGCAATGAAGAAATCATTGGCCTTGCAAAATTCTATCATTTGACCTCTGGCATTGTTTCTATCACCTAGGCCATATTTTCCAACTACTGATCCTCCTTCTTTGTTTCCAACTTTGACATTCCAATCACCAGTAATTATCAATGTATCTTGATTGCATGTTTGATCAATTTCAGACTGCATCAGCTGATAAAAGTCTTCTATTTCTTCATCTTTGGCCCTAGTGGTTGGTGTGTAAATTGGAATAATAGTCGTATTAACTGGTCTTCCTTGTAGGCGTATGGATATTATCCTATCACTGACAGCGTTGTACTTCAGGATAGATCTCGAAATGTTCTTTTTGACAATGAATGCAACACCATTCCTCTTCAAGTTGTCATTCCCAGCATAGTAGACTATATGACTGTCCGATTCAAAATGGCCAATTCCAGTCCATTTCAGCTCACTAATGCCTAGGATATCGATGTTTATGCGTTCCATTTCATTTTTGACGATTTCCAATTATCTTAGATTCATACTCCATACATTCCAGGTTCTGATTATTAATGGGTGTTTTCAGCTGTTTCTTCTCATTTTGAGTCATGCCACATCAGCAAATGAAGGTCCGGAAAACTTTACTCCATCCACAGCATTAAAGTCGACTCTACTCTGAGAAGGCAGCTCTTCCCCAGTCATCTTTCGAGTGCCTTCCAATCTGGGGGGCTCATCTTCCAGCACTGTATCAGACAATGTTCCACTGATATTCATAAGGTTTTCACTGGCTAATGCTTTTCAAAAGTCGACTGCTGGGTCCTTCTTCCTAGTCTGTAGTCTGGAAGTTCAGCTGAAACCTATCCTCTGTGGGTGACCCTGCTGGTATCTGAATACCAGTGGCATAGCTTCCAGCATCACAGCAACACACAAGCCCCTACAATATGACAAACTGACAGACACTTGGGGGAAAAATAGGGTATAGCCACATGTAAATTGAGACCTATCAACGTTAAACATAGCCACAACCATTTAACCTTTGATTATATTATGGTGATTAGGCCTCATCCTGTCTGCCTAAGAAAGATGAAGAGTAACTCTCTTCATTGGAAGATGACATCAGCTGGTGCTTATACAAGTCTTTTACACAAAATGTCTAACATAATAAAAAATACATGTAAAGAGGGAGGCAAACATAGCCAACAATCAAGAAAATAAACAAACATTAGAAATAGGCCCACAGATGATGCAGATATTGGAATTAGAGGAAATGGAGAAGCATACATAAAATTGGTGAAAAGATGAAACATTCAACAGGGAAAGTATTCAAAGCATATTAAAAAAAATGAACTGGGCATTATAGAACTGAAAACCACAAGATGGAGAATTGAAACTCAGTTAATGGGTTTAAGAGCAGATTGGACAGCAAAGAACATAGGTCTAGTAAATTGTAATGTCAAGAACTATGACAGGCCTGTGATTTTTTATCCAGTTAACAAGTTAACAAGCTAGCCTATTAATATTTCCTGGTTGCTGGCAGGGAACACAGACCCCTGGTTAGAAACAAAGAAATTTATTACAAACTGCAAATCAGTTAGCTTGAGTTTCATTATTGTGTTGGTTTTACACACATGCTTTCCAATTATCTGGTGTGGGGGGAGAGTATAGTTGGGACTGTATGAACACCTACACCTACAATTGGTTGCATTATAGGTGGAAAATGCTGAATTTAGAAGACTGATCACTTTTATAGCAAGCAGAAATAAGTCTATCGTTTGTCCAGGTGGAGATGTTATCTCTTCCCTCAAGGTTATTCATTGCAAACACAGTCCTGAGAAATATCCTGAATAAAGAAGAGTCAAAGCCCTGCATTTCTGGTATATCTAGCAAGAACATGGAGAGATGCTCAGGGCCCATGATGACAAGTTGGAAACATAAAGTAGGATGAAAAATACCAGGAAGAGTAAATATTGTGGCTAAGCATAAGTTAATATAGCCTGTATCAACAGTAATTATACTATTTTATGGAGTTTAAATTATACAGAGAAATAAAGTGCATGACAGCACAAGTGTGAACCACAGGAGAGAAGAATATAGTTAAATATTTATTTCTAAGACTCAAACAGTATTAGGGAGTGACAACTTAATTTTTATTATACTGTGTTTAGTGAGGAGCACATGTGGTCATCTCTAGAGTAATTGATAATATATTACTAACAAATCATTTGAAGTCACTCAAATTTTGGGATGTTTGTTACAGAGGGTACTAAATTCTGATGAACAGATATACATGAGAAAAGAATGATGAATAGACTTTTAATCAAGGCAATTTCTTAGCTAAAATAAATGGAGCTATTATAGTTTAATTGTTATTAAGATCAAAGAGAAAGAATGAGTGTCTTGATACAGGATAAGAAGAATAAAGGAATTAAAGAATGGATTTGTGATATTTTATCAATAGGAAATAATATTTAATTTAATGTATGAAGCAAAGGACTTGCAAATACAGTCTTTTTATGATTATTATCAGGGAAGGGTATGATACAATTAGGTAAGTGACGGGGCACAGGATGAAAAAGGATTTATGTTATAGGATCTAAGGATTAAAGGACGCCTGGAAAGACATGTAAGTTCCAAGGTTAACTGAGAGGGTTAAATTTAGTTGGCAAGCTGGCTAAACTATGGCTCACAGTTGTTTAGCCCAAACTAGGCTACTTGCTATCATGGAGTATTCACACATGATTAGTGCCCAGTTGGCCTTGGGTAAGGCACATCACCTTCCACAATGCAATGTTATGTAATGTAGTTAACTTACATCTAATGTAATCACTTTCCATAATGTAATCTAACATAATGTAATCAATTAACCAGTTGAGGTCATACCATTGTAGGGTAGATCCTAAATATAATCTCTTCTGAGTTATAAAAACACCGGAATAGTCACAGACACACACAGAGGAATATAGATGACATATGAGGATTGCCTAAAAGCGAAGGAAAGTCAAGGATCACTGACAGGCACTAGAAATAGGTGACAGGCTCACAGAAGGAGTTAATACAGCCGAGACCCTGATTTAGACTTTTAGACTCCAGAACTGTGAGATAATAAATCACTTTCTTTAAAGCCACCCACTTGTGGTATTTGTGTTATGGCAACCCTAGGAAATTAAGACAGTCATCTCTAAAGGATGGCTATCTGGTCTCCGTCTAAACTTCTCTGGTGAGTAAGCTCATCACACATGAGAGATTCCGTGCCATCGTCCAGTACTTACAAAGTGCTCTCTTATTTTCCCTCCCTGAAACTTCCTCCCTCTGATTCTATTTATAGTGTACATACTTTTCTAGAAAAAAGTAGAAAGTCTTTTCCACGTGATTCAGAAAGTAATTTTCCATTCCGCATCATATTGCCTTCTCGCTTCACAAAGCAATATTCACTATACCTCTACGAGGACTTACCAGATTGTATTACAGTGTTCTGGTTACATTTTATCTATCATGGTAGCTTTTAAGTTTTTTGAGGGCCAAGATGGGGTCTACATTCATCTAGTTTACTGTGTATCCCTGATACCTGACCAAATATAGCACATAGCAGATGCTTAGTGAAAGGTTTGTTCAAACCAGGAGGATTATTTTGAAGCCTTTTAATAAGGCCAGCAAGTATATTACGTTGGATTCAGTAAAGACAAAGAAATCATGCCGTGATTAGAACAGTGAAAGTTTAAATATAAAGAATTATTGGAGCGCTGATGGCACAGTGGTTAAGAGCTCAGCTACTAACGAAAAGGTCAGCAGTTCGAATCCACCAGCCGCTCCCTATGAGGCACTGCTGCTCTGTTCTATAGGGTCACTATGAGTCAGAATCAACTCAACAGCAACAGGTTTTTTTTTTTTTTAATCTGTTGCAGAAGAGTGAAGGAACAAGGTATTGGATAGTAATAAAAGAGAATTCAAAGGAATATAGGAATAGCAGCTGTAAAGAATAGTCATACCCCTCAGGCAAAGATAAAGCTTCCAAAGAAACCACCTCCACTCTCCTCCCAGGGCTCTGGTCTACATCTTGTTGGAGAGAACAAAGCTAACCAGATGGCATGGAAGTTGCTGTGGTGCCATGGTAGCAGAACATGCAGGAAATCTGTCTTCTGGAGTGCTGGGCAAAGCTGTTTACAGGGAGAAGCCTCACCTGAAGTACTCTGCTGCAAAAGCATCCAAGGTGAGGAGAGACTACTGGGGGAGATACCAGCTTCTGAGTACTGCTGGTCAACCTTTATAGCAGAAGCCAGACTCTGGAGAATCTGTGAGTGTTGCAGAAGCCTGGCGCTGGATGGAGAAAATAGGTGAGCTGCAGAAGCCTGCAAAGCAAACAAACCAGAACTAGAAAGCAAAACCTTTACCTCCTGTAATGACTCTCCAGCACTCTGTATTGTCAAAGCTTCAATGCCAAAGGGCAAAAGAAAAAAAAAAATGTAAAGGTCCAGGTTCATTCGCACAGAGCAATCAGAAATTACGAACTTAGGGCTGAGAGGCCATACATTGATTGATGGCACAGCAAGCTAACATAGGATCACTGTGAGATGACCTCCATCCACCAAGTAAAAGGCAGTCACTCTGGTATCACAAAGCATTACTAGATATCAGATCAATTCTTTTATACCTTCTAAGTAATTTATCATTTATATTACCTGGCCTGTTCTTCTTAGCAAAGTTATAACATTTTCATTAGAAAAACAATTCAGAACATCCTTTACTCTCAAGTCCTGTATATTTCTTTCTATTATTATTATTTTTTAATATGGAAGGTTGCCAAGCAGACATATCTTCAGTTAAGTTAAATCATGACGCTAATCCTGCATCAGGCAATAGTCTAAAAATATGTTTTTTCTTCTCTTTCTCATGTCTCCTGCTCGAGTTGAATCTCTATTTCCAGAGTCTAAACTGAAGATTTTACTCTTATTGTCAGTTCGGCTACATTGATTGATAAATGAACTTTCTTTCTTTTTCTCTCTTTTTTTTTTTTTATTGTGCTTTAAGTGAAAATTAACAGTTCAAGTCAGTTTCTTATACAAAAACTTATGCACACATTGTTATGTGACCCTAGCTGCTCAGCCTATAATGTGACAGCACACTCCTCCTCTTCACCCTGTATTTCCCATGTCCATTCAACCAGCTCCTGTCCTGTCTGCCTTCTCTTCTCACCTCCAGACAGGAGCTGCCCACATAGTCTCATGTGTCTACTTGAGCTAAGAAGCACAGTCCTCACCAGTATCATTTTATGTCTTATAGTTCAGTCTAATCTTTGTCTGAAGAGTTGGTTTCAAGAATGGTTTTAGTTTGGGGCTAACAGAGAGTCTGGGGGTCACGTCCTCTGGTGTTCCCCCAGTCTCAGTCAGACCATTAGGTCTGGTCTTTTTACAGAATTTGTGTTCTGCATCCTAGTTTCCTCCTGCTCTGTCAGGGATTCTCTGTCGCATCCCCTATCAGAGTAGTCATGGGTGATAGCCAGGCACCATCTAGTTCGTCTTTATCTCAGTCTGATATAGTCTCTGGTTTATGTGGCTCTTTCTGTCCCTTGGGCTCTTATTTTCCTTGTGTCTTTGGTGTTCTTCATTCTCCTTTGCTCCAGGTGGGTTGAGACCAATTGATGCATCTTCGGTGGCTGCTTGCTAGCTTTTAAGACCCTAGATGCCACTCCCCAAAGTGGGGTGCAGAACATTTTCTTAATATACTTTGTTATGCCAATTGACCTAGATGTCCCCTGAAACCATGGTCCTCAGACCCCCACCCCAGCTACTCTGTCCCTCGAAGTGTTTGGTTGTATTCAGGAAACTTCTTAGCTTTTGGTTCATTCCAGTTGTGCTGACTTCTCCTGTATTGCATGTTGACCTTCCCTTCACTTAAAATAATTCTTGTCTACTATCTAATTAGTGAGTACCCCTTCCCTCTCTGCCCTCATAACCATCAAAGAATGTTTTCTTCTGTGTTTAAACCTTTTTTTGAGTTCTTATAATAGTAGTCTCATACAGTGTTTGTTCTTTTGCAATTGACCAATTTCACTCAGCATAATGCCTTCCAGATTCCTCCAAGTTATGAAATGTTTCACGAATTCCTCATTGTTCTTTATTGTTGTGTAGTATTCCATTGTGTGAATATACCATACTTTTATTATCCATTCATTCATTGATGGCCACCTTGGTTGTTTCCATCTTTTGCTTTTGTAAACAGTGCTGCAAAGATCATAGGTGTGTATATATCTATTTGTGTGAGGGCTTTTATTTTCTCTAGGATATATTCCAAAGAGTGGGATTGCCGGATTGTATGGTAGTTCTATTTCTAGCTTTTTAAGGAAGTGCCAAATCAATTTCCAAAGTGGTTGTACCATTTCCATTCCCACTAGTAGTGTATAAATGTTCCAGTCTCTCCACAACCTCTCCAACATTTATTATTTTGTATTTTTTTGGATTAGTGCCAGCCTTGTTGGGGTGAGATGGTATCTCATTGTAGTTTTGATTTGCATTTCACTAATGGCTAATGGTCATGAGCATTTCCTCTTGTATCTGTTAGCCACTTGAATGTCTTCTTTGGTAAAGTGTCTGTTCATATCCTTTGCCCATTTTTTAATTGGGTTATTTGTCTTTTTGTTTGTTGAGGCTTTGCAGTACCTTGTACATGTTAGAGATTAGATGCTGATCAGGTTTGTCATAGCCAAAAACTTTTCCCAGTCTGTAGGTTGCCTTTTTATTCTTTTGGTGAAGCCTTTGGATGAGCATAAGTGTTTGATTTTTAGGAGCTCCCAGTTATCTAGTTTCTCCTCTGGTATTTGTGCTTTGCTAGTAATGTTTTGTATACTGTTTATGCCATGGATTAGGGCTCCTAGAGTTGTGCTTATTTTTTCTTCCAAGATCTTCATTGTTTTATATTTTATATGTAAGTCTTTGATCCATTTTGAGTTAGTGTTTGTGCATGGTGTGAAGTACAGGTCTTGTTTTATTTTTTTGCAGATGGATATCCAGTTATGCCAGCACCATTTGTTAAAGAGACTTCCTTTTCCTCAATTAACGGACTTTGTGCCTTTGTTGAATATCAGCTGATCATAGGTGGTTGAATTTATGTCTGGGTTCTCAATTCTGTTCCACTGGAATTTGTGTATCTGTTGTTTTACCAGTACGAGGCTGTTTTGACTACCACGGTGGTATAAAATTTTCTAAAATCAGATAATGTAAGGTCTCCCACTTTTTTCTTCTTTTTCAGTAATGTTTTACTTTTCTGGGGCCTCTTCCCTTTCCATATGAAGTTGGTGATTTGTTTCTCCATCTCATTAAAAAACGCCATTGGAATTGGGGGATTGCATTGTATGTACAGATCTCTTTGGGTAGAATAGACATCTTCACAGTGTTGAGTCTTCCTATCCATGAGCAAGGTATGTTTTTCCACTTATATAGGACTTTTTTGGTTTGTTGCAGTAGCGTCTTGTTTTTTTTCTTTGTATATATCTTTTACGCCTCTGGTTAGATTTATTCCTAAGCATTTTATCTTCTTGGGGGCTATTGTAAATGATATTGATTGGGCGATTTCCTCTTAGAAGTTCTCTTTGTTGGTATAGAGGAATCCAACTGATTTTTGTATGTTTATCTTGTATCGTGATACTTTGCTGAACTCTGCTATTAGTTCCAGTAGTTTTCTTGTGTATTCTCTAGGGTTTTCTGTGTATAAGATCATATCATCTGCAGATAGAGATACTTTTACCTCTTCCTTACCAATTTGGATGCCCTTTATTTCTTCTTCTAGCCTAATTGCTCTGGTTAACTTTCCACTATTTTATGGTCCTGTGAGAGTATTCCTAGTCCCATCTGATAGTGTATCCAAGCATTTAGTAAGCCTTGTAAGAATTTACGTCATAGGACATAGAGGACATTTTAGAAAGAGAGCAATCCCATACATGTCAACCTACAGTTGCTTCTATGTCACTGAGCAGGGTGCCTTCAGCCACCATAATGCATGTCTTTCCTTCAGGGACGGTAACAAGTAATTTTTTGTCTGCTCTTGCTGAAATGTCCTCCACGCTCTTTGGTACTTCTGCTGGGGGTCTGGCTTTACCTTCTGTGGGACAATTACTTATAATTAACCACAGTTTGGTTAAGTGATGCAAAACATTTTCTTTGTCTTTCTATATCTTCTTCTCCCATCAACATACATTTGGCCCTTGTTTTAACTTCCTTTTATTTTGTGATTTCTGTTCCACAATATTTTCTCTAGGTGGAAAAAGGTATGGCAACCATTAAATTCCTGCTAGAGGTATGGGTTTGACCATCTTCTCTTGCTTAAATTTAGGATATCATAATTGATGCTTACCTTTTCTGGTTATTAGAATGACATAGCACAGCCAGTATGAGATATTAGTCTTCAAAGTGACATCTTTGCTTTTCAACACTTTAAAGAGATATTTTACAGCAGATTTGCCCAACACAATGCATCTTTTGAATTCTTGACTGCTTCTTCCATGAGTGTTCATTGTGGATCCAAGTAAAATGAAACCCTTGACAACTTCAATCTTTTCTCTGTTTATCATGATGTTGCTTATTGGTTCAATTGTGAGGATTTTTGTTTTATTTATGCTGAGGTGTAATCCATACTGAAGGCTGTGGTCTTTGATTTTCACCAGTAAGTGCTTCAAGTCCTCTTAACTTTCAGCAAGCAAGTTTGTATCATCTGTATAACCCAGGCTGTTAATGCATCTTCCTCCAATCTTGATGCACCGTTCTTCTTCATAGAGTCCGATGCTCAGATTATTTTCTCACCACACAGACTGAATAGGTATGGTGAAGGGATACAACCCTGACTCACACCTTTCCTGACTTTAAACCACGCAGTATCTCCTTGTTCTGTTTGAAAGACTGCCTCTTGATCCGTGTGCAGGTTCCTCGTGAGCACAATTAAGTGTTCTGGAATTCCCATTCTTCACAGTGTTATCCATAATTTGCAATGAATCACACAGTTGAATGCCCTTGCATAGTCAATAAAACATAGGTAATCATCTTTCTGGTATTCTCTGCTTTCAGCCAGAAATATCCATCTGACATCAGCAATGATATCCCTGGTTCCATGTCCTCTTCTGAATCCAGTTTGAATTTCTGGTAGTTCCCTGTCAATATACTGCTACAGCTGCTTTTGAATGGTGTGCAGCAAAATTTTACTTACATGTGATATTAATGATATTGTTTAATAATTTCCACATTCATTTGGATCACTTTTCTTGGGAATAGGATTAAAATATAGATCTCTTTCAGTCGGTTAGCCAGGTAGCTGTCTTCCAAATTTCTTGGCATAGACGAGTGAGCAATTCCAGTGCGGCATCCATTTGTTGAATCATCTCAATTGATATTCCGCAATTCCTGGAGCCTTGTTTTTTGCCAGTGCCTTCAGTGCAGCTTAGACTTCTTTCTTCAGTACCATCAGCTGAGCCTTTTTAAAAGAGCATCTAGAGTCAGAAACGGGAGATTTCAGAGAGATTCAAAGCGCCAGAGACAATTTCTCATTTGCCTTGAAGAAGCAAACCACCATGTTGTGAAGGGGGTCATGTGGTAGGAACAGCAGGGAGTTTGCAGGAGCTGAAGACCTCAATCCTAGAACCACAAGGAATTTAATTTTGCCAACAACCAGTGAGCTTGAAAGAGGACCCTGAGCCTCAGATAAGACTGTAGTCTGGATAGCACATTGACTGCAGCCATGAGATCCTGAGCAGAAGACCCAGCCAACCTGTGCCAGAACTTCTGATACACAGAAACTCTGCAATATTTGTGTTGTTTTAAGCCACCAAGTTTGTGGTAGTTTGTTACAGAGCAATGGAAAACCAATAGAATTCACCATGTAAATTCTCTCCTCACTTATTCATAAGACCCTATTGTTTTGTCTCTGCTGTAAAAATTGAAAATTATTAAATTGATACTTTAGAAATACATGTAAAGCCTTACAAAATTTAATTTGCTGGCATTTCACTTATTGCTGTACAACTATGGTTTTCAAATTGGGAATTTGTATGATACAGAGGTGAAAATTTGTAGCCAGACGTACACCCAGGGGGCTCCCGTACAGGGGTAGAAAGCAAAATTTGCACTAATTTTAAAAATGAAACAGGTGGTCTGAAAAGAATTTACTCCCCTGTGGAAAAGTGATTTGGACTGTAGGCTTTCTTTACCTTTCAGGGAACTTAGGTAGCTTCCTTAGAAAAACACTGCTCCGTGAGTTTTGAAAAGTTAGTGCAAAAGAGATTGGTGTTCATAGAGGTTCATTCTCAATGCATTTTTAAATTACTTTGAAATGACCCTAACCTGTCGCTTTGTATCTTTAAGACTGTCCAGTTATCTTGCTAATTGACCAAATGAAACAGTAAAGCTTTAGTGCTGATGAAATACAAGCAACCAATTAAGGCATTGAACTTGGTGGGGAAAAGACTGATTTTGCATTGCCAGCTCATGAATATTCGAGACAGAATTTACCTTGTTCTGAACATTTGTTTATTTTATAAAATGTTCTGAACCTTTGAAATTAGACATATGAAATATGTTTTTCTATTCAACAAAAATTTCAAACTATCTATTTGGAGTCTATGAATTTTTTTTTTTTTTTTTACATTTTTTAAGTGTGAGAGGTGAAAGTTTATGAATTGTATGATGGAATTCTTGCTGGTTTGTTTCTATCTTTTTTAAAACAGAAAAGATTTTGAGTACAATTAAATTAACTTCCCAATTCTTGTCTGTTACTCTTTTTTCCCCCCGATTCTCGGCATTCATTAACAAAGATAAGGTTGTATTTCTTTTTTGGTGAATGTGCAAAGTCATATTGTCATGAAAACAGCTGTAGTGAGACCTTTAAAAAATCTTCAAGCAATTAAGTTTTTTTTTTTTTTTTTTTAAGTTGTGTTATTCAAGTCTTTCCATTTATAATTTATATTCTTTGAGCTTCAGCCAATGCCCAGATAGCAGCCAATCCCTGAGGGTAATACTTAGTTTGATTCAGAGTAGCCTAGCACACTTATTGTCAGGTATATGTTTTACTAATCAAATTTGCACTTCTAATCTAGAGGACTCGAGGGACAAATTTCTTACCCTCTATTTTACTTAGCTTACAATCTCATGGGCAAGAACAATTTCCATGATCTAAATTTTGTTTATGATTAAGCTGCAGCAGGAACAGGGAAGAACAGAAAAGGATATACTCTTTAGCTAATACATTATAATGTAAAGAGTTATGTTTAAGAGGCCTCCTTTAAGAAGACATCCTATTACGCTGGATATAAATAAAGGAATTCACACATTGTTAAATTACTTTCCCTATAATTTTAATTTAAATATTTTGAAGGCATTTATTTTCAAGTTAAAGCCATTATTGAACAGAATTCATTTCTTTCTAAACTGTGCACTCTGCTAGTCATCATATAGTTTTATTTCCTGACTGGGGAGAAAAAGGATTTTAAATTAAATTATGTATAATCTGATTAATTAATCTATTTGAGTTCCAATGTTCAATTTGATCTCAAATTATTTTAAAAACAACACCAGGGGTATTATTCTTTTCAAGTAATTTTTTTGGAACAAATGCTTCACATTTATTGAGTGCTTGAATGAGACAAAGATAATGTTCATATATATCCGTTTCCCTTACCAACGGTATATTGTAAAGTTAAGTGCTTGGAAGAACCTAGGTACGAGGACAGTGGTGATTCAGTGGTGGAATTATCACTTTCCAAGCAGGAAACCTGGGCTAAATTCCAGACCAATGTACCTCATGTATGGCCACCAGATATTTGTCTGTGGAGGCTTGTGTGTTGATGCTAAACAGGTTTCAGGAAGCTTCCAGGTTAAGATGAACTAGGAAGAAAGGCCTCGTGATCTACATCTGAAGACCAGCCAATGAAAACCCTAGGGATCACAATGGCCTGATCCAAAACAGATTGGAGGCAAGTTCTGTTGTGCTTGAGGTCACCATGCATCAAGGGCCAGGTGGAAGGCAGGTGACAGTAACCACGACAACAACCACAAATAAAATCTAGGCAAGAAAAAAAAAAAAAAGATACAAATAGTAAATGATTTTTTTCTATTACTTATTCAAAGTCTTTAAACATAAAAAACTACGTTATAATTCATGTGAATAAAATAAAACTGATAATTATACAATTCATTTCAATTACACGTACTTTAGTCTTATATAATTTAATTTAACTTATTTTATCTTACTTTTGCTTTCATTGCTAGGCTTCTCTCTGGCTTCTTTTATAAAGGCTTTTCTTTTCCAATAATTCTCTAATTTTGACATATCTCCGTTCTCTTTTCTTTCTCTGTTGTTATTTAAGTTTATTGACGGTAATGCATTCCTGTGGGCTCAGCAATTTCTCGTGCCTCTGCTTATTTCTAGATGTCCATTTTGGCTGTTACGTTACATTAGATTGCTTTAGGACAGATCATTTTTCTTTGATGACACTAAATAAGATTCACCCAGACATCTTAGTTTATTTTTTCAGCTGTTCTTTCATAATAATTTTAATAAAAACTGTGAAATAATTCTAGTCCAAGAAGTCTGGTGACCCAAGGAGAGAACAATAGCGTGCCAAAAATGCTTTGGTATGATCTCTCAGATGGGTGCTATTACTAAAAAGCGCCTTCGTTTCCTCAGAATGACGGTGATAAAGTAGGAGAGCTACAGCTGTGAACTCCTTTTGTATAATGCTCCATGACATATGGAAAATGTTTCCTGACTTATGAAAACTAATATCGGGACAGAATTTACTAAAAGGCTTGGGTCACTGGGGTGAAAGGAACATTAACACAATCCTTAAGTACAGTCTTTAAGTAATAATAAAGAAGTATAATTATTTTACCTTTTTGAGTTTTAAGAATCTATAGTGAAAATAAAGATGCCATTATATACCTAATAGTTAATGTGAGAATTTCTTAATGAATAGTTATACTTTCTTGATAAAGAATATGTATTTAAAATGATAATAAATATATTACTCTGCTTAGATTTTTTTGGGGGGGTACGGTAAACTGAAAGCTTTAGTTGTCTCTTTAGGTAAAATTGTAGTATGTTTTAAATGATGACTGAAAAAATGCAATGGCTATTGGAATTGGGGGAGCCCTGGTGGTGCAGTTGTTAAGCACTGGGCTGTTAGCAAAAAGCTCAGTGGTTGAAAACCACTGCCACTCCACTGGAGAAAACAGTGATAGTGTGCTTCCATAAAGATTACAACTTTGGAAACCCTGTGGGGCAATTCTACTCTATCCTATAGGGTCGCTATGCGTCGAAACCCGTTGGACAGCAACAAGTTTTGTTTTGCTTTTTTTAATTTGAGTTGGAAGTTGTTGGGTGGCACAAATGGGTATACGCTGAACTACTAGTGTAAAGGTTAGTGGTTCAAACCCACCCTTAGCACCTCTGAAGACAAGTCAGGTGATCTGCTTCTGAAAGGTCACAGCCTTGGAAGCTCTATGGAATAGTTCTACTCTGCACACATAGGGTCGCCAGTAGTTGGAACTGACCCAAAGGCAGCTAACGACAACAATAATTTGAGTTGGTATTGATAAATGCTGTAGCACTAATGTCACTAAAATCAGGCTAATTTGTCAGACATCAGCTAGTAAATGATTAAAAGATCTAGAAATCTTATGTTCAGAAATTTAAGATTGCTGCTATTAGATAGCTGTAGTGGTTTATTAGTCACAAAGAAGTAATTGATTGGGCGAAAGTTTTTTCTTCCAGCCGGGAAAATGCACATGTTGGAAAGCAAAACTTAATTCAAGTTTATTTTACAAGTTGTCATGTGCAGGGTGTGTAACTAACATAATTGTCCGTCATCACTGTCTGTAACAAATCTCACACAGACCTCTCCCAAAATTATTCAGAATTAAAGTGCCATCAGAATGATAACCTCAAATATTGGGTTATCCATGAAATTGCCTTAATAAGGACAACTTGAAAGAGGCAACAGCGTGGCTAAAGCACTAAACCCTTTTTAAGCATGGAACATTTTTGTTTTCCTTTTTACTTTTTTCTTCTGGTTATTTCTAATTTTATTTATTTCCTTAGATAACAACCCTAGTCACCACCAGCACTGAAAGTCTTTTGTAAGACTTACCAATGATGTCCAAGTTAACGACTCCTACTTTTATATATCAGGTTTTGTTAGACAGTGAAAATTTCTGCCTGTGGACGAAGTTTCTCACGTAGTATATGCACCAATAAATACTTCAGTAGAGACTTTTCTAAGTCATATGGAAGACCAAAGGATATACATCACCTAGTAAGGAAGGAGTACTTTAGTCTACAATGTCCCTAACTTTACAAATCTCCTCAAATAAAGAGCACAAGGCCATACCTACAATAGAGGTTATAAACCAGGCAATCTTTTACACTGTTATGGCAGGACTGAAATCCTGCTCCCAGACTGGGTCAACCTAATGCAAAGCAAGCTATTATTTAACTTCACAACTTGACTACCAAACTAGTTTTCAATTAGTTAGAGTAATAAAAAAATTTTTTTTACACAGATAATATGCACCTTCTATGCTGGTTTGCCAACTGCTTCTACCTCTGCACTATGCAAATTCTTTTACAGTAATGCCATGGATTGAATTGTATCCCCCAAAATTTGTGTCAACTTGGCTAGACCATGATTTCCTGTTTAGTTTGTGTTTTATGTCAATCTTTTTTTGCGATATAAAAGAGAGAAGCAAGCAGAGAGACAGGGGGACTTATACCACCCAGAAAGAAGCACCGGGAGCACAGGGTATCCTTCGGACCTAGGGTTCTTGATTTGAGAAGATCCTAGACCAGCAGAAGAGTGATGGCAAGGACCTCCCTCCAGAACCAACAGAGAGAGAAAGACTTCCCCCGGAGCTGGCACCCTAAATTCAGACTTCTAGCCTGCTAAACTGTGAGATAATAACTTTCTCTTTGTTAAAGCCATCCACTTGTGGTATTTCTGTTATGGAAGCACTAGATAGCTAAGAAAAGGAACATTTAAAAAAAATTGGCACGGCAAAAACCAAAACCCAGTGCTGTCGATTCCGACTCATAGTCACCCTATAGGGCAGAGCAGAACTGCCCCATAGAGTTTCCAAGGAGAGCCTAGTGGGTTTGAACTGCTGACCGTTTGGTTAGCAGACGTACTGCTTAACCACTATACCACCAGGGTTTCCACTGGCATAGCAGTGCTTAGGGAAATACCTCCTTTGGAAAGGGAGCAGTTAGCAAACCAACATAGAAAGAGAGCTATTTGTGTAAAAATACGGTAAATAGCTACCGTCTAGTCTACTCCAGCTCATGGTGTCTTATTTACAACAAAACAAAACATTTTTCTGGTCTCACACCAGCCTCACAATCTCTGGCATATCTTAGTCTATCATTTCATCTATGGTGCCAATCCATCTCACTGAGGGTCTTCTTCACCCTAGTTGGCCCTCTGCTTCATGAAACATGTTCTCCTCTGGCAATTGACCCCTCCTGATTTATCCTTCCTGATGACATGTCCAATGCAAGCAAATTGGACAATGTTCTGTTGTGATCCCCAGAACATTCTTCCTAGTCTGTCTTAATCTGCAAACTCTGCTGACAGCTGTCCACCATGGGTGACCCTGCTGGTATTTGAAATACTGGTGGCATAGCTTTCAGCATCACAGCACCATGCAAGCTACCACAGTAGGATAAAATGACACACAGGATTATAGCTTTCAATTAGTGATCATTAAAACAAAGGCTCACAACTTAACCACGTAAATTTTATATTTCTTCTTTATGTTCAAAAACCTGTTCCCTCCCCCTACTTATTCCATATATATTATTCCTCTTCATGTTCCTCCTTATACTCCCTGTCATGGATTGAACTGTGTACCTAAAAAATATGTGTACCAATTTGGCTGGGCCATGATTCCCAGTACTGTGTGATTGTCCACCATTTTGTTATCTGATGTTATTTTCCTATGTGTTGTAAATCCTATCACTATGATGTTAATGATATGGATTGTTGACAGTTATATTGGTAGTATCTACAAGATTAGATTGTGCCTTAAGCTGATCTCTTTTGAAGTATAAAAGAGAAAAGCGAGCAGAGACACCCGGGGACCTCGTACCACCTAGAAAGTAGTGCTGGGAGCAGATTGCGTCCTTTGAATCTGAGATTTCTGCACAGAGAAGCTCCTAAACCAGGGGAAGGTTGATGACAATGACATTCCTCCAGAGCCGACAGAGAGAGAAAGTCCTCCCCTGCAGCTGATGACCTGAATTTGGGCTTGTAGCCTACTAGACTGTAAGAGAATAAATTTGTCTTTGTTAAAGCTGTCCCCTTGTGGTATTTCTGTTATAGCAGCACTAGATAACCAAGACACTCCCATAAAGCTTTTCAACTTCGATTGCTTTCTTCTCTTCCAGACTTAGCCAATCTGTCCTCAGGTAGATAGATTTGATAGAGATAAAAAGAGTGACAGAAGAACTTTTTATCTTGTAACTTCTTGATGTTTTCCCCCACATTACTATTAACTAAGCAAGATTAGTCTACTTAATCAAATAAATATTTAGCATAGGGTATTTTTTTTTTTTATTTTCTTCTTACTCTGGTAGTGTATGATAAAGGGAAAGAGCACAAGATATGAAATTAAAAAAAAAATAATAACCCGGAAGTTGTTCCAATTCTAAGTTGGTTGTGTGGAGAAATGAATTCCTTCAGGTGGCCTTTTGCCTTGGTTCTTTGAAAAAAAACAGCTTGAGAGATTTTCCCCTAAGCCCTTAGGAGTTGCTTTTGACCTAGTTTTATACCCCAGATGATTTGTTACTTTTGACCAGGTTCATTAATATTTCCTGGGTAAGCTGTAAACAAATTGATGGTTTGATAGTTTTTGTCTGGCCCTAGATTGCAAGCCTGCCCTGTGATTGGTATATTTCATGAAGTTTACAGGTGTTGGTCAACATATTGATGCAAATGAAGTGACTGTGGCCTACCGAAAGGGGATTGGTCAGTTCATAGTCCTGGTGAGAGAGCCATGCCTTGAAACTGACCAGGAGTTTGCTTATATATGCAGCCAACGTCACAGAGGGTGGCAGACAGAAAGAGAAAGAAGTAAGAAGCAAAAAGTAGAAAAGACAAGAAGGGCAAGAAGAGAGAAGCAGCAGAGGGAGATGAGGTAAGGAACCTCCTAACAGAGCTGTCCAGAGCTGTAACATTGAGGACAGCAAGAGGCCTGGATGGGATGCTGAGGTAGAGTTGGTAGTGATGGCAGGAAACTGCTGCCAAGAATGCAGCTAAGAGTGCTGAATGAAACTGCTATACTGGGTATGAGCTGGGCCGGTTAGCAGTGGAGAGGCCAATGGCAGGGAGGCCGAAGGCAGAGAGGCCTGTCCTGAGGGGGCCAAGAGGAGGCCTGTGCTAAGGGGGCAGGGAGGAGGCCTGCATGGCTGAAAGGGGGCATGTACAGCAGAGAAAAGGGCCTGCTTGCTTGCATCGCCAAGAGAAGCTGAGAGACCTGTCCTGCACTGAAGAAGGGTGGGATGTGCTCTCCACTTCGGAGGAAACTTCTGGACTTTGTCTACATGATTCCTGATCCTGATCCTGAGTTGTACCCTGTTACTTCCTTAATAAACAATTTTACTGTAAGTATGGACTGTGAGTTCTGTGTGGCCATTGCAGTGAACTATTGAACCCAGAAGAGAAGCAGAGAGTGTCGTGGGAGGGATGGCTGGTATCAGAATAGGTAAAACAGTTGGAGTATGGAGGTATGTCTAACCTCCACCTCATAGGAATCAGCTTTTTCTCCTGACCATTATCCCCTCTGTACTTAAACAGGTTCTGACATTACTACTACCATTTAAACTCTATGACTTCTGAAATATATGTTTTCTACATGTGAGTGAGAATAGTAAGTTATCTCCTACAGGTCTAATGGGGCCACTGCAGAGGAGAAATTAGAGCAACACTTTTCAAACTGCCTGACGGGAGGGATCAGGCATTCATTCATTCATTCATTCATTCATCCATTCACTCACTCATTTATTATTTTCAAGTGCTTCACAGACCACACTTTTGTAAAAAGCAATGAAAGTTAATTATTAGAAATATTGAAAAAAAAAGGAAAACTCAAAACATACAAAATACAAGCCACATTTTAGATTATTAGATTCAAAATTACTCTGTCAGAAAGGGCCACATGAACCAGTGACTTACATCATCCTGAGACCAGAAGAACTAGTTGGTGCCCGGCCACAACCGATGAATGCCCTGACAGGGAGCACAACAGAGAACCCCTGAGGGAGCAGAAGAAGAGTGGGATGCAGACCCCAAACTCTCACAAAAAGACCATACTTTATGGTCTGACTGAGACTAGAGGAATCCCGGCGGCCACGGTCCCCAAACCTTCTGTTGGCCCTGGACAGGAGCCATTCCCAAAGACAACTCATCAGACATGGAAGGGACTGGACAGTGGGTAGGAGAGAGATGCTGATGAAGAGTGAGCTATTTGTACCAGGTGGACACTTGAGACTGTGTTGGCTTCTCCTGTCTGGAGGGGGGATGGGAGGATAGAGAGAGTTGGAAGCTGGCAAAATTGTCACGAAAGGAGAGACTGGAAGGGCTGACTCATTGGGGGAGAGCAAGTGGGAGTATGGAGTAAGGTATATATAAACTTATATGTGACAGTCTGACTTGATTTGTAAATGTTCACTTGAAGCTCAATAAAAGTTAAAAAAAAAAAAATTATTCTGTCAAGTTGCTATGAAAGTTCCTAAGCATTTGCTCCTTTTTTTGTGCTTATTTCAATGTGGACTAAGCAAACTGTTCTGATTATTCTTTTCTGTTTTTAACTATTTAGAATACAACCTTTAAGATTTTTTTCTGAAGCAAGTCTGTAGTTGCTCCTTATTTCTAAACAGAACTTACTTTCCCTACAAATAAGGTTTTTAAACATATAAAAGTGCAGAACAGGAAGTAGTTTTTAACCCTAAAGTCTCCTATAGTTAAGCTATTAACTTTGTCTTGCCTGCCAATTTCAGTTCTTTAATTTAGCAACCATGCACATTCTACATATGTAAAAGATTAAAAAAAAAAAAAAACTAGCAAAACAATCATTATCTATAAAATTGTATTCATAACCAATTACATATCCCTAACGGCGGTGAAGTGGTTAAGAGCTCAGGCTGGAAACTCTATGGTGCAGTTCTACTCTGTCTTATAGGGTTGCTTTGAGTTGGAATTGCCTCGACAGCCCGCAGTAACAACATGATGAAGGAAGAGAAATATCTTAGGGTAAATGCTTTTCATTGTCCAAAATAGATGTCAACTCTGTAACAACCTTGTGTCACCTACCTCTAGTCTCTATGTAAGGTTCCACTAAAAAAAAAAACACTTGGCTATTTACAAACCGTTCAGTAGCACATGATAACGTTTAATTCACAGGTTTTATATTAAACCTCTATGTCTTACTTTGAATTTGTATTTTAGATAATGCTTAAAAAAAAAAATTTTTTTTTTCTTTTTTTACATGCCAAGTGTTTTTCTAGGTGAAATGAGTACCTTATTGCAAGAGTACAAGTTGCTAGGAGAGTGTGAATAGTAAGGAAATCTCACAGTACTGAAGAAAATGATACCAAACTTAATGTAAATACTGGAAAAGCTAAGTTGGGCTGTGTTTCTGGGCAAAAGAACAATACTGTTCTCTTAGGAGATGTGATAATAACAATAATAGAAAAGAAATAATATATGCTTTCAATTAAATTTTCATAAAATCAATACTTTGACAAAATATAGCGTAGCTCTATGAATCCAAGTGCTACACACCAAGGTGGGTTAATATGTCATCTTGAAATTGAGTGTTTGACTCTATGAGTGTGTTTTGTGCATCTTTTAACATACATTTGTGCAGCTTTTACAGTCAACTAAAATAAAGCACATAATAACTAGCCCTTAAAATAATTCATAAAGATGTTAATTTAAAATATTCTAATAGTTTTAAATATAAGGCAATCGAGGCACTGAGAGGTCAAGTACATTGTCTCAAGTCCTCTGTCTCATAGGTAGCAGAAACAAATTCTCAGCCCAGGCCTGCTTGCCTAAAGAAAACCCACTGCCATGGAGTCGATTCTGGCTTATAGGGACACTAGAGAGGCTTTCTCAAACACTGTATTACACTGCATCTCCATATAAGTCAGCCCTCCATATCCCTGGATTCTACATCCATGGATACCACCAACTGTAGATAAAAAGACTTTGTTTTTCTTGTTGTTATTCCTTAAATGGAGCCCTGGTGGCACAGTGGTTAAGAGCATGGCTGCTAACCAAAAGGTTGGCAGTTTGAATCCACCAGCTGCTCCTCGGAAACCTTATGGGGCAGTTCTACTCTTATAGGGTCACTAAGGGTAGAAATAGATTCAACAGCAACGTGTTTGTTTTTGGTTTATTCCCTAAATAGTATAGCAACTACTTACATAGCATTTACATTGTATTAAGTATAATAAGTCATCTCGAGATGATTTAAAGTATAGGGTAGGATGTGTGTAGGTTATATGCAAATACTACACCATTTTATATAAGGGACTTGAGCATCACGGATTTTGGTATCCACAGAGGCCCTGGAACCAATCCCCTTCAGATACCGAGGGACGACTGTATTGCCTTTGTATAGATCATTTTCTCCAAAGAGTTCAGAGAATGTTTCTATTTATTATTCTCTTTATTCTTTCTGTTAAGATTTCAAAAAGTTTCACTTTTTATTGAGGTAAGCAATGGAAACTAAAATCAGTCTTACTTTAAAAAGAGAGAAAAAGGGATATAGACATGGTAAGTAATTTGTTCATGGTCATTCAGCAAATCAATAAGAGAACAAAAACCAACCAAATTCACTCCCTTCAAGTCAATTCTGACTCATAGCGATCCTACAGGACAGAGTAGAACTGCCCCACAGGGTTTCCAAGGCTGTAAATCTTTTACAGAAGCAGACTGCCACATCTTTCTCCCTTGGAGCTGCTGGTGGATTGGAACCACTGACCTTTAGGTTTGCAGCCCAGTGGTTAACCACTGCACCACCAGGGCTCCTTTATAAAAACAGAACTAGGACTACAATACATGTTATACTTTTTGTTTTAAACCTTCTCATTGTATTATCTCTTACTGGTTCTTTTCTCTCAAAACATTGAAATATTGTACAAAAATGAAGAGATTCTTTTAAACAAGAAATTGCTGTATTGCATCCTTCATATGTAAAAAAGAATTCAGGAAAACAAGCACTGTTTTATACCACTTAAATGTCAGAGTTACAGATAGTTTTAAGTTTATAGTTAGGATATCTCCAGGACCACATACGATCTGCTAAGCCTTGCACATAATGTTTGTAGAATTAATACATACATAAATAGGTCTAATGATAATTAAAAAAATTAAATAGGTCTAATTATAAATAAAAAAAAATAGCAACATTTAAATAAAATCTATATCCACCATCCATTTGTTTGTGCAAAATATGTGCCAGGCCATGGGTTAATTATTCCAAACATAAGGCTCATATCGTGCTCTCAATGAACTTACAGCTGTGCTGAGGAAACATACAAGTAAAAAACCAACTTATTTACTGAGTATAAAGTGTTGTGACCTAGCTAAGTTCAGTTGCCTGGTGAGGTGTCCATAGGGGCCTGGAGGAAGGTAAGCATGGGGGATGTTTGACATTGAAGGCACAGGTAAGGGCATGAACAACCTAGAAGAAAACAGTAGAGGATAATGATTCATTGTGACAGGAACACAAAGCTCAAGAAAAATAGAAATACAGGTTTATGCCTCATGGATATACATACATTTAGCATTTTTCATTTTAACTAATGAAATGGTTTCAAAGAAGATTCTGGAAGTTTTAGTGATAATGCAGTTTGTGATAGATATGGTGTGCTGACCTACGGCAACCATCCCGTCTTCTCTGCTGTGTTGCTGTTTTTGTTGTGTGCCAACAAGTCAATTCTAACTCCTAGTGACCTTAAGGGACAAGATATAACTACCTCATAGGGTTTCCTAGGTTGTGATCTTTTCAGGAAAAGATGTCCAGGTCTTTTCTGCCATGGAGCAGCTGGTGAGTTGAACCTCAGGCCCTTGGGTTTGTAGCTGAACTCTTTAATCACTGCACTACCTAGCCTGGAAGGCTGAAAAGTTTATTGACCAGAGTCCTTCGAAGCTAGAGCTCCTGACGAAAATTAGGTCCCACTGATTTGAAACTTTCACTTGGGTTAGATTTTGAAGGGAGGATTGAGAACTATCTTCCTGCTGCTTCCCTAGGCAGTTAAGAGGCTCAATTTTGGAGACATTGAGTTTTTTTGCATGAACATTCCAGCATCTAGTCATTAGCTCTTTGGGTATCAAGAAGCAGTTGTACGGCAGTTTCCCGAGCCCCCACGAACAGCTCTGGCTTTGTGCTCTTAAACACAACAGTGCCCCTGGCAGCCTTCTGTTCCCTGCCTTTCTTACGAGGGCAGGGAGTGGCTCCGAAAAAAGGCCAATGTGGTTGGTGGTAGTGTTGTTCTGGAGCCTTTCTGGAAGGCCCTGCTTAAATCCCACTTTTCTAGCACCCAATTTCCTATGTTAAATTCCTTTCCACTTTGTTTGTCTTTTGCAGCAGGACTAGAGAGATGCTTGATCATACAAGGTTTGGTAAAATATAAATGAATCTGCCATTATTTTATAGGAAATCTTGATTTACAAATTTTGATTGCTCTTAAACATATTGTATTCTGGGACATTTATTTAAGTCAAACTATGGGTTCCTTGAGGAAAATGATGGTGAATTATTCATCTCTAATGTCCTTCATTTTATATGGCATCTAATTAATACACAATAATAGGTACTTAGGAAATAACTACTGATTGGGTAAAATCAATCACATGATAACTTTGTCAGTCTATCCAAATTCATTCTTTTTTCTAGAATTCCATTTTTTATAGTATCCTGTTTGGTATAAATTATATATAGCTGAGATTAGATATGATTTTTCATTTAATATTCAAGCTAATAGATTTTTATGTTTAGAATTTTTAGTGTTCGTGTAACAAATTCACAAGACGATTTTTCCATTTCAAGTTGTGATATATAATTAAAAAAAAAAAAAATATGTCTGCCATACCGAAGGCAACCACTCCAGCCAAACCATGAAGGGAATTAAAAAAGTTCGATAGGGCACTGAAAATATTGAGACACTTGCATGTTAATTTATCCAAGGTTACATTTGAATTCCTAGAGTAGCTGATTATGATTCTAAGGTAATTTCATTGGAATATTCCTCAACGTTGGTGATGTTTTTTCTTTTCTGGTTTTCTTCGTTAAGAAAATGAAGTAAAACTCTTGAACAAGGTCCAATTTTACCTTATTTTATACATCCATAATAAAACAAACAAACAAAAACCTGTTGCTGTGAGGTGGATTCTGACTCACAGTGGCCTGATAGGACAGAGCAAAACTGCTCCATATAGTTTGCAAAAAGGGGCTGGTGGATTCTAACTGCTAACTTTTTGGTTAGCAGCCAAGCTCTTGACCACTGTGCCACCAGGGCTCTACATCTACAATAAGGAGGCTCAAAATCACTGGTAAATAGTCTGAGTAAAGTATAAACTGCTTAAAAGTCAGCTCAGCTTATCTCTATTATTTCTTGACTATAATTATACATAAAATATATTACAAAAACAGAAATTAAAGCATGCAAGATAGCATGGCTCATGTTATAATTAATAGAGTATTACAGATGGGTGGTAGACATATAATTTTTTGCCAAAACAAAACCCTTTATACATCACTCAAGATAGCACTATCAAACTAAAATCTAAATTATATCTGCATATTCACTCTAGGGACTTCAGACTCTTTACTAGTTCACTTGTAAGCAAAGTAATATAAACCAAAACAAGACATGCCAGGCCTTCACTGAGAAATGACCCAAAAAAAAAAAAAACAAAAACTGGTTGTTGTTAGATGCTGTTCTACTCATTGAGACCCTATGACGCTGCCCAGTCCTGCACCATCCTCACAATCATCGCTATGTTTGAGCCCATTGTGGAAGCCACTGTGTCACTCCGTCTTGTTGAGGGTCTTCATCTTTTTTGCTGACTCCCTACTTTACCAAGCATGATGTCCTTCACCAGGGACTGGTTCCTCCTGATAACATGTCCAAAGTATGTGAGATGTAGTCTCGCCATCTTCACGTCCAAGGAGCATTCTGGCTGTACTTCTTCCAAGACAGATTCATTCGTTCTTCTAGCATTCCATGGTATGTTCAATATTTTTTGCTAACTCCATAATTCAAAGGCATCAATTCTTCTCTCTTCTTATATTTATTGTCCAAAAAAGAACTGAAACAAGATCTGTCTTTGTTCTCCACAAAAAAATTAACTTGCACAGTGGCTAGTTTCAGTATTTTTCAATGGTCACTTAACTATCATCATCAGCAAAGCCAATTCCCTAGACCAGGGCTTCATACTTGCTCTGCTGAGCATGACAGGTTCAAGACACCAATGATATCAAAATCACAGCTGGTGAGCTGCTTTCCTGTAGCTCCCTGGAATATAAGCTCATAGCATCTGTGTGATGGGAAAAAAAAAAAAAGTTGTTGGTGGAAATGTGCAGACAATCTGGAAGAAAAAAAGTTAGGGAAAGTAACATGAAGGGGACTTTAAAAATAAAAATCACTCTAGCTCTCTCTTCCTTGATGCATGTGGCAGGTTGAAACAATGGGAGCAGTTACACAGAGTGACATGGAGAAGGAGTATCTTCTGAGGGACCTTTTTCAAAGTGGGGTACAATTGATTGAGTCTTGTTAAATGGTTGGTGAGTGCTATTTGTTAATACTGAACTTTTGTGGTTCTAGCATTTCTACTATTTATCTTCTCATTCAACAGCATCTCCATCTTGTTTACTTATATATTATAGGGTGACATGAATTAATAAAATGTTTGTTCCATGGCATTCCTGAGGTGATATGACCTGGCAAGCCCAGTGAGTCAATTGAAGGTTTTGATTCATGGAGTGATGAGCTGATTCTGGGGTTGTGTTACTAGCTGAGTGTCTCTCTCTTAGTGGAAAGAAAGTTAGACTAATAACACAATAGCAAGCGTGCATATAAAGACTAAGGAAGAGGAAATAGGGGTTACAGTGACCCAGTAATTTACCACAGAGCCAGAAAGTTGAGTTCACCACATTATAGACAAATCAATATTCAAAGATGGAACAGCTCACTTTAGTCAAATAAGATATGAAGACTTAGAGGTGTAAAAGATAAGATACCCAAGCATCAACAGTCCCAACTCTATAGCTATAATTACATGTCAAATGACACCATACTGCTAATTGTTCTTACGATAGTTTAATGTCAGCACAATTATTTGAAATGTGATAAATACCATTTGCTTTGTCCACGTGATGTCTTGTTCTCTTTCTTAGTAACTGTGAAAAATCAACCATGGAATATGCTATGTCAAAATGTCTCTTAAGCTGCTTCTTGTGAATTGCAGTAAATGCCTTTTAAACCACAGACTTTCCAGGCTCCTTCATATAAATAAAATTTTATACAACTTAGAAAGACCTGAAATTATGCTATCATCTTAAACTATCCTCCAAGTATTTTTTGATTCATAAATATTTACAAAAACATGTAATCAATTGGTTTGCTCCTTAAACATTTATGTTTGGTGTAAGACAAAATAGTGACTTTTATGTCTTTAATATTTAGTGTTCACTGTGTGCTTCAACCACTCTTTAATATAAAATTAAAGTTTCTCTAGTAAGGGGTCCACATTTTATAGCAGACCCACCTGTTTGTCAGATATTACCATTTTATTTTCCTGATTCAGATGGAATGCCATTCACGAGATTCAATTTCTAAAATAGCCTTTTTGCAAAAGGTTGGAACCATTTTTATATCTTATCTTGTGTCCATTGCAACATGTGTTATTGCACTGTATATGCAATTTATGTATGCATTTGTTAGGTAGAGGCCAGCCAAAGGAGGGAAAAAGAGAAAACATTAAATGGGCGATTTTCAGGCCCATACTTTCCTCAGAAAGCAATATGGGGAGGGATACCCATCTCTTCGTGAGATTGCATTATGATCTAGTGACCCTGAAAATAGGGTCAGAAGGAGGTCTCCCTGCTAACTGGAAAACTAATCAATATAATTCAATGTAAGAACTGGTGCCTCCAAATCACATAGCTGCTCTCCTTTTCTTTCCCTTCCCTTCCACTATCAGCTCTGCAACTCCAGTTTCCCTCTCCTCCTGGTTCTCTCCCATTGTTCATATGCCCATAGTCCTGCATTTAGGCAAATATCGATAAAAAAAATTAAAAAAAAACAAAAAACATTGTTATATTAGTGGGTAGACAAACATCAAGGACTTTAGCTGAATGTCATTTTCATTTTCAACTTGTTTAGAGGGAGATTTACTTGAAATGTGGCAATTTATTTTGCTTAAAACAATCATTTGGCATGTAACTCTTGTTTCTGGTAAAACAATGCATAGAATTAATTCTTCTAATAAATACATGTTATTGCCTGTGTAAAAACCCAATTATTCAGATTTTCAGTGGGGTATCAAAGAAACTTCTCTGTGCCCTGGTCTGCATTTGATTCTGATCAGGTACAGTTACTGAGAAGGAGAGCAAGGCAAAGGGTAAAAGGTCACTGGTGACTAATTTTCTGAAAACTAGCAGCTTGTGTAAGTAATAGAACATTTATTGCCTTTCGATGTCGTCCCGGCAATGAGCTAGAAAATCCATTAGAATTCCCAACCCTAGCCTTTATTAAGGCATTGCCCCGGATTAGTTTAATGTGCAATTTAAAGTCACTGCCTGCCAATACTTTGCTTACTTTTCTTAAGTAGGGCCATTTTCTACCTTTTCTCTCCCAATCAAGTTGTCAAGAAGAAAAAAAAAAAAAAAGAGGTGTACTTTTCTTAATCATTGATGAGTCTATTTCCAATCTAATTTATACATTTATTTCTTATATAATTCAGATCCTGATAAAATTTCCAACAGTAGCTCTTATTTTTCCCAGTGAATTCATTAAAGGGTGGAAGCTAAGGCCTGTTCCTTTTGTGCCCACTCTGCTTTCCTCCTGGGAGAAAGATGCCATACTATTTCAGCTCTTGTGAGATAATTTAGGGATCTGTATTTTTATGGACTATTCTAAAATACAATTACAATACCAAAATAAATTTTAAGACTCAAAAGTGTTTTTCAAATTAAAAAAAAAAAAATTCAAGCAGTTAGAAAAGGATGAGTCTTAACACAATAACACTGTCAGATAAGCATATAAGGAAGGGAACTAACAGTATTTGGTGTTAAGCACTGTGCATATTTTATCTCCTTGAATCCTCTAAACAACCTCTAAATAGGCTACTGCTCATCTTTTTAAGGAGGAGAAAACTGTAACCAGAAAGTTTAACAAACTAGCCAAAGTCACAGAACTAAAAGGATCACTCAATTCTTCAGCAATCTAAAAACCCGTAATTCTCTCTATACAATTCTACACTCCCTTCCAGAAGCATGATATGGATTAGAAAAACCTTTGGGGCTCCTGATAATGTCTCTTATTTGGTATAAACTGGATCTTTCCAAACCCCCAAACCATTTCAAAATGCCAACTAGTTTTTCACATATTTAAGCCAATGTTATTCTCTTCATATACTTAATCTAATGGTTTAAAAAGGTATCTTAGCCCAAGGACACAGAAAGTAAAAAGAGACTTTCATAAACAGAGAGTTTGTAAATGGATCTTATTTATTTATTGTCACTAATGCTAGAAAATGAGGACAAGGCATGGAAGGGGGTATCAAATGAAGTAGAAAAACAATTATGTTGGTGTGTCTTTTCTATTTTTTTTTCCTGATTAAAAAACTAAAACCAAAAAGAATATTTCAGGGTTAGGTTAGTATTCTGATATCAATTTTGCCCTAATCATGAAGTAACAGGGGCTGGGAATCCGGTGTTAGTTATTTTGTAGATGCCGTTGAGTCAATTTCCACTCATAGCGACCACATTTGACAGAGTAGGACTGCTCCATAGGATTTTCTATGCTGTAATCTTTATGGAAGCAGATTGACAAGCCTTTCTCTTGTAGAGCTTGCTGAGTGGGTTCAAATTGCCAACCCTTTGCTCAGCAGCCTAACACTTAAATTTTTACACTACCAGGGCTCCTAAGTGGCATATAGCTATCAAATAGATTCCAACTCGAAGGAACCATATAGGGCAAAGTAGAACTGCCCCACAGGGTTTCCAAGGCTGTAAATCTTTATGGAAGCTGACTGCCACATCTTTCTCCCACAGAGCAGCTGGTGGGTTCAAACCGTTGACCTTTGGGTTAGCAGACGAACATTTAACCATTGTGTCCACAGGGCTTCTTTTGGATGGCATACAGAAGGTGCTTAGTAAATGGCTATGTTTGTATATGTTGGGCAATGAAAAACACACTCCCACAAAAATCATCATAAGTTTGAAGAACAAAATATGGGATATTAAGATAGAACTATCCCTCTTAGTTTGGACTGAGATGCCAATAAAATAGATATCAGTTATCAAAAACAAAGTATAAGACAAATTTCCAGTATTTTAGAGCTGGGGGGGCGGGTTGTGGTGCTGTCCTATCTCAAATACCCCAAGTCTAATGAAGTGCTTTTCCTTTGGGAGATTAAAAAGCTTAAATGTGTTCCTTGCTACTGGGAGGGCATGGACAGGGCCAGAAAGCTAAAGCAGGCAGTGGGTGTAGGATAGAGGCGACTGTGTTAGGATTGTCTTCTCCAAGAATTTGCAGGACAAAGGATGTGTGAGTGTTTTCTTTAAACAGGGCCTTAGAAGGACAAGTAAATAAAGACCGGTTTACCAGGAAGCGAGGAAAAGAGTCATAAATGACCACTAGAGATAAAAGTGCATTTGCAGGGGTCAAGAGATCTTCAGGAGAAAAGTATCTAGTGATGGGTCTCTATTAAGAGCACAGAACATTGAACCTCAAAATAATGAAACATCTTTAAATATTTGCCAGGTCCAGTGAGAAAAAAGCCAATAGAGACAGTACTGGATCAAGTAAGAACTTCCCCCTCTCCTTAGTACTCTTCCTTTCTAAACTCTGTCCTTAGATGGTCAGAAATAGCAACTGGGGGAAGAAGCAAGGAGGAAAAATAAAAAAAAGGTGACAGAGAAGAAACCAGAAATACTTTCCTGTTCCACTGCAGATGTTCAATCTGAAGCAGGCCTAGACTCGGTGATGGGGAAGATTTAACATTGAATTACTTTTGGAATCTTGATTAATATATTGGACTAAAAGACCAAAAAATAAATAAAATAACCTAGACTCGTTGCCATCAATTTGATTCCGACTCATAGTGACCCTCTAGGACAGAGCTGAACTGCCCCATAGAGTTTGCAAGGAGCAAATGGTGGATTCAAACTGCCAACCTTTTGGTTAGCAGCCATAGTTCTTAACCACTTCGCCACCAGGGCTCCATTATATTGGACTGGATATTTCAGTTATTGAACTGAGACAGTATTTGTGACTTAATGTGAGGGCAATGCAATCCGGATGCCTAAGAGTCAGAGATTTCAAGAAGAAACGAAGAACGAAAAATCAAACGGTCCTGATACACAATCTTGATGGATCAATTGATATCAGAATATTGTCCCTGCTAGGTTATCTGACTACTCTCTGAGAGATCCCATTTGCCATTGACTCAAATAAGATAAACACGTATTCCTTTTTTATATCTGAAGGCAGGCAGTGTATCCATGTTCCTCCAAGTTGTCTGGAAAGCACAGGCTCTTATTGATTAGCACTGCCTTCCTTAGCGTATAACCTTCATTTGAATGGTTTGGGATCCCTAACATCCACTTACATAGCCAGTAGCAAGGGAGACAGGAAGAGGTGAAGCCAAGTCTCTTTTTAAGGGCATGACTTGGACATTGCAGAGAACACTTCCTCTCCCATCTCTTGTGCCTCAACTTAACCGTAGGCCCCACCCAGCCACAAGAAAAGCTGCGTAAATGTAGATTTATTCTGGGTGACCATTTGTCTAGATAAACTACTATTAGTTTGACAAAGGAAAGGAAAAAAATATATATGGGTCTTATCCACCAACATATTCTGACGCAGTAGTTAATTTAATGGAATAGACCACCCAAAAAAACCCAAAACTTATTGCCATCAAGACAGTTCCAACTCATAGTGACTCTCTAGGACAGAGTAGAACTTCCCCTTAGAGTTTCCAAGGAGTGCCTGGTGGATTCGAAGTTCCAACCCTTTGGTAAGCAGCCGTAGCTCTTAATCACAAATACAGCCAAATTACTTTTAAAAACGGAAAACCAGTTTTTCCGAGCAAGTATATTAAAATATTTATATAGTAAACATAGTTCAGAGAACTGGTTAACAAAATAAAAAATAATGTTAGTTGCAAAAATTTGCTAGTATACCTCAACTTTTTTCCTGCAGCACTTTTTTTTTTTTTTTTTTAATGCCATGGCCATTCCAAAAATGTGTTGAGATCAGCTTATAAAGTTGGCATACAAAATCTCTTTCATTTTTATAGCTGTGCCACAAATTGAGCATATATATATATCTTTCATTTTTATAGCTGTGCCACAAATTGAGCATATATATATATATATATATATTTCTAGTGGAAGGAACCTTGCTGTTGTCAGAGAACAGAAAGAGTTGTGTTTAGTAAAGCACAAATTAACAAAAAGTTATAAAAATGCATATAAAGCTGTATTACTTGAAACCTTGAACTGGTCCTATATATAATTAAAAAATTGGGCATGGACTCAAAGTTTATGAGATCAATTCTTTGATTATAAAAAAGACACTAAACAAATACCTCTTTTATTAAATTGTTAGTTTATACTTTCAAAAATGTTTTAATTAATCATATTTTTATTTATTTCTAAACACAAAAGTAAAAACAAAATTCAAGCTATACAGAAGTATATATTGTAAAATTTCAAATTAATGCCTCCAACCTTACTTAAATCTCAAACCCCAGAGATAACCACTGTAAAGGATTTGCTTTTATTTCACTACAAATTTCTAAAGTGCTATAAATATTAAATGAGAAAACAATGTAATTTATGATAGTTAACTTTTAACTGTTTTTATAGAAAAGAAAATTTAGAATTTACATTTGGAACTTATAGGTAGGCACATCCAACTTTTTCAATCAATTCTAATAATTTGAAATATACTTAATTCTATTTGACAGGTTTACTATTTAAACAAGTCTTCACATTAAATTTTCTCTAAGTGGGGAAGCTGTTTTTTTTTTTTAATGCACTGTATTTTTTAGAATAGTTTTGATGATGGTGATAGCTGTCATAGAGTGAACTCTGACTCATGAAGCCCTTATGTACAACAGAACAAAATGTTGCCCTGTCCTGTGTCATCCTCGTGATCACCAGCATGCTCAAGTTTACCGTTGTAGCTATTTGACCAAATCATCTCACTGAAGGTCTCCTTCGCCCTTGCTGGCCCTCTGTTTCACCAAACATTATGTCCTTCTCCAACAATTGATCCCTACTGATGACATGTCCAAAGCAAGGGAATTGGACATGTCCTGTTTTGATCCATATGGTTTTCATGCGCCAATTTTAAGAATTACATTGTCAGGCCTTTCTTTTTAGTCTTTCTTAGTCCGGGAGCTCTGTTGGAACTTGTCTACCATAGGTGATCCTGGTGGTGTTTGAAATACCAGTGGCATAGTTTCCAACATTACAGCAACACACAAAGTCAGTGCAATATGACAAAAAGACAGATGGGTGATCGAGAGCAGTTTTAGGTGTAAAAAAATAGCACAGAAAGTACAGAGTTGCCATATATCCCTCCCCATCCTGAAACTCTGGTGGTGTAATGGTTAAGTGCTACATTTGCTAACTAAAACGTTGGCAGTTTGAATCCACCAGGCATTCCTTGGAAACTCTATGGGACAGTGCTACTCTGTCCTATAGGGTTGCTATGAGTCAGAATTGACTCAGCCAGTGACGAAAGTTTTTTTTGTTTGTTTTTTTGGTTTACCCTGCACACAGTTTGCACATTTTCTCCTAGCATAGGATAAGTGTGGTACATTTGATACAATTGATGAACCAGTAATGATACATTATTATTAACTAAAGTATATAGTTTACTTTAGGTTTCACTCTTTGTGTTGTGCAAGTCCATAGGTTTTGACAAATGCATAATGTCATGTATCTACCATTACAGTATTATTTATAATGGTGAAACTTAAAAATGTCCTGTTCTATTCACCCCTTCTTCTTCAGTATTATGTTGGCTAGTCTGGGTATTTTGCCTCTCCATGTAAGCTTTAGGATTAGTTTGTCAATATCTACAAAATAATTTGCCGGGATTTTGATTGGGACTATGTTGCATTTAAAGATCAATTTGGGAAGAATTGAACTATTGATAGTATTGTCTTCCTACCTTATATTTTCTTCCTATCCATGAACATGGACTACCTCTTCATTAATTTAAATCTTCTTTGATTTCTTTCATCAGAGTTTTATATTTTCCTTATACAGATCGTGTACATATTTTGTTAGATTTATACCTAGGCATTTAATTTTTTTAGTGTTAATGTAAATGGCATTGTGTTTATAATTTCAAATTCTATTTGTTCATTGCTGATATATGGGAAAGCAATTGACTTTTGTGTATTAACCTTGTATCCTACAATCTGTAGTACTTTTAATGGCAGAGGCAGTTGAACATACAATCTTCAAAGGGTTCAAAGAAAGCTTGAAGCAGCAGATCGCATCTGAATAATATGTTGACGTATTTTGATTAACATTAAATATTCAAATAAATTCTGCATTCTGATGTATAACATATGCTTGTTTTAATATAAGAAATGCTTTCAGTTACTGAACATCAGGTGAAAAATGCTGTAACTTTTCTATCATAAGAAACCATGTACTAACTACGGAAAGACTAACAAGATAAATATGATTCAAATGCCAGAAAGTTATTATTGGATATTTTGATGATTTTCAAGTTCATTATTTTTGAGGCAATCACATGAAAATATATTCATAGCTAAGCAAATATATAATTATGGAATTTTTGTTCAATGAGATAAAATCTAAAAACAAAACAAAAAAAGACGGAAAAAAATATCTGTGTTGGTTACAAGAAGGGGGAGGGAGGGAGGGCAGGAGGGGGTACTCACTAATTAGATAGTAGATAAGGACTACTTTAGGTGAAGGGAAAGACAGCACACAGTACAGGGGAGGTCAGCACAACTGGACTAAACCAAAAGCAAAGAAGTTTCCTGAATAAACTGAATGCTTCGAAGCCCAGCGTAACAGGGGCAGGGGCCTGGGGACCATGGTTTCAGGGGACATCTAAGTCAATTGGCATAATAAAATCTATTAAGAAAACATTCTGCATCCCACTTTGAAGAGTGGCGTCTGGGGTCTTAAACGTTAGCAAGCAGCCATCTAAGATGCATCAATTGGTCTCAACCCACCTGGATCAAAGGAGAATGAAGAAAACCAAGGACACAAGGTGATTATGAGCCTAAGAGATAGAAAGGGCCACATGAACCAGCGACTACATCATCCTGAGACCAGAACTAGATGGTGCCCGGCTACAACCGATGACTGCCCTGACAGAGAACACAAGAGAGAACCCCTGAGGGAGCAGGAGAGCAGTGGGATGCAGACCCCAAATTCTAAGACCAGACTTAATGGTCTGACTGAGACTGGAAGGACCCCGGTGGTCATGGCCCCCAGATCTTCTGTTGGCCCAGGACGGGAACCGTTCCCAAAGCCAACTCTTCAGACTTGGATTGGACTGGACAATGGGTTGGAAAGGGATGCTGGTGAGGAGTGAGCTTCTTGGATCAGGTGGACACTTGAGACTATGTTGGGATCTCCTGCCTGGAGGGGAGATGAGAGGGTGGGGGGCGGTTAGAAGCTGGCGAAAAGGACACGAAAAGAGAGAGTTGAGGGAGAGAGCAGGCTGTCTCATTAGGGGGAGAGTAATTGGGAGTGTGTAGCAAGGTGTATATGGGTTTTTGTGTGAGAGACTGACGATTTGTAAACTGTCACTTAAAACACAATGAAAATTATTTTTTTAAAAAATCTATGTTGGATGTGTCAGAGGGCTACTATAGAAAGACCTTATTCAAATGTATAACAAAAATATCAAGTTGCTAGTAGATAAAAGAGCAAAAAATTCATTGAATATAACTAACAAACGTCTAAAAACGTTTATCCTCAATTTTAATCAGATACATGTACGTTGCAACAACCTGAGGCACATTCTTACATACATACGCTAAGTTGATATAATATTCTTGAAAATTGTAACATTGAATTCTGCTAAATTTGCAACTAAATCAATACCCTCATACTACCGATAATATTGTGAATTTGTACAATTTGTCTAAAACCTACATGTGTTTATATTGAAAGAACCACAAACTTTTTCATTCTTTTTGACCAATTAAACCCTCTAACAGAAAATTATATTTATGATAAAATTCACCAAAATTAAAAGATACAGTTATTGAAATATTTCTAAAATAGGCAAATTTTAAGCAATTTATATGCCCTGTGATAGAAGAATGTTTCAGTAACTTATGGTGTAACACAGTAGCGATTAACATGATTTTTAAACTATTTGTACAAAATTGGAAAACATAATAAATATTTTAAAAGACTACGATGATTATTGTGAATTTTATAAAAAATGGTCAAGTTCTAGAAGGAACCAACTTAATAAGTAATAGTCTCTTAAATAATAATAATAATCCTTTATGGAAAAACTAATTTCCTAATTCGTTAAGTACCTGATCTTTTCATAACTTCTTAATGTTCGGTGAACTTGATGTGTCATTGTTATGGTCTGAATTGTATTTCACTCCACCCCCCATTATATGTTGTAAATACTAAACCTCATTCCTGTGGAGGAAACTCTGGTGGCGTAGTGGTTAAGTGCTACAGCTGCTAATCAAAGGCTTGGCAGTTCAAATTCGCCAGGCGCTCCTTGGAAACTCTATGGGGCAGTTCCACTCTGTCCTATAGGGTCACTGAGTCGGAATCGACAGGATGGCACTGGGTTTCGGTTTTTTTTTTGGATTCCTGTGGATGCAATTCCATTTAGGAACACGACTTTCTTTGTTATGTTAATGAGGCCATGTGTAAGGTGTGTCTTAAGCCAATCACCTTTGGGATACAAAAAGAGCAGCTCAGGCACGGAAAAACAAGCACAGATAAAGGGAAAGATACAGGCCAAGTGAAGATCACCTAGGAATCAAGCAACAGAAGCTGAAAAGAGACAAGGGCTTTCTCCTCAGCAGACAGAGAGAAAGCCTTTCCCTAGAGCTGTTGCCCTGAATTTGGCCTTCTAATCCTGGTGGCATAGTGCTTAAGACTTATGGCTGCTAACCAAAAGGTTGGCAGTTCATATCCACCAGGCACTCTTTGGAAACTCTGTGGGGCAGCTCTACTCTGTCCTATAGGGTCGCTATGAGTCGGAATCAACTCCATGGCAGAGGGATTGGGATCGGGAATACTACATCCTGGATCCTCCACTGTTCCTCCAGACAGACGAACATCCACACAAACCCATTAAAGCTAAACTAAAATGTTATTTACTCCACTGAATATTTTGTGATGCAGCAAAAAAAAAAAAAAAAAAACCTTATTATCTAAATTCCCATATTTTACTTGATCTGCTCTTTAGGAAGTTGGGATTTAAAGATACCCAAGAACAGCCGCACACTTTTTGTTTCCTGAATTATAAATCAATTTAATAATAGACAGGGAAGAGACTAGGAGACAAGAATGCCATATTTATTACTGATAATGACAAGTGTAGAAGTTGAAGGCTTAGGATGAGAAAATGTCACGGAGATAGAGAAGTAGATAAATGTAATGCTTATTTGAGGAAGATCAGTCTGTCTGACTTACCTAAAAAGTTGTCTGTTCATAAATTACGTTCTAGGTAAGTTTTTTAATCCATTCTCCTGTTGATGGATATGTGGATAGTTTCCAGCTTTTAACTAGTATAGACAGTGCTGCTATGAACATTTGAAATTATATCTTTCGGTGAACATATGTATATGTTTTTGATGGATGTAAACCTAAGAATGGCTGGATCTGGGGTACAGATGAATTCAGTCTTACTAGACATTTATAGGCCATTTTGATATAAATAAAAATATAAATATACAAAAGTATATGTTCTTTCCCCATTTTTCCATTGCTTTTCTTTTTTTTTTTTTTTGATTATTAATTTATAGGAGTAGTTCATCCTTAGAGGATGTACAAAAATTATCTAAGTGTGACTGTAAAATCTATAAGACCTGCTTGAAATTCCATACAGGTCTGGGAAAAAAGGGGCAAAATAGGCAGTTTACTAGGAAGTTGTGAGAAAGAATAAAGTTTTTTTTTTTTTAATGCTTGAATTTTACAAAACCCAGCTTATTTAGTGAAATACTTATCCTTGAACACATTTATGTTTATACTAGACATTATTGCACATATAAATATTTTGTTTAGTTACCAAAATAAAACCAAAACCAAACCAAACCCGCTGCAGTTGAGTCAATTCCGACTCATAGAGACCCTATAGGTCAGAGTAGAACTGCCCCATAGAGTTTCCAGTGAGCGCCTGGCGGATTTGAACTGCTGACCTTTTGGTTAGCAGCTCTAGCATTTAACCACTACACCACCAGAGTTTCCAACCAAAATAAGGTTATGTTATTTACTCCAATTCTCTTTTTCAATTACATCTACTCCTCACTTATTGACCACTTCCTTATCCAACATTTCATATTTACAATGGTAAGATACCTACTATCTGCGACTGTTTTGTGCATGAACAATCCTGAAAACCAGCACACCCTCGGCATGCACAGCTTGTCCATGGCTCACAGAGATGAGGACTGACGCCGCCTTCAATATACTTAACCTCAGTCTGGAACCCCCGGGATGACGCTGTGCCTCCCACCCTCCACCCAGCGCTCACCTAGCACACAGGCACCGGTGTGGGCAATGGGGAAGTGCCCGCCTTAGGGAAGCTGTGCCCTGGTTGAGGCCTCCACGCATTGCCTAGCCCAACTGCCCCTCTTCCCGCACCAAGTGCACCCTGGAGCCTGAGCTGGGATAAGGCCGGCTGAGGACGCCCGCCAGCAGCCCCGCGGCATGGATTCAAATTCGGACAAGTAAAGCAAGGGTGAGCCCGTGACCTTCAGAGGTACAGCGGGCTCCAGCCACCCTGCTGGGAGGGCTGGGGCTGGGAAGGAGGGAAAGCTGGGGCAGGAAATTATAAGTATTTCCCAGGGACTGGTCCTACCTGATAACATGTCTAAAGCATGTGAGATGAAGTCTCCTCATCCTGGCTTCTAAGGAGCATTCCGGCGGTTCTTTTTCCAAGACAGATTCGTTCATTCTTTCAGCAGTCCATGGTATATTCAATATTCTTCACCAACACCACAACTCAAAGGTGTCAATTCTTCTTTGGTCTCCCTTATTCATTGTCCAGATTTTGCATGCATATGAGGTGATGGAAAACACTATGGCTTGGGTCAGGCACACCTTAGTCCTCAAGGTGACATCTTTGCTTTTGACACTTTAAAGAGCAGATTTGCCCAATGCAATGTGTTGTTTGATTTCTTGACTACTGCTTCCATGGGTGTCGATTATAGATCCAAGTAAAATGAAATCCTTGACAACTTCAATCTTTTCTACATTTATCATGATGTTGCTTATTGGTCCAGTTGTAAGGATTTTGTTTTCTTTATGTTAAGATCTAATCCATACTGAAGTCTGTAGTCTTTGATTTCAGTAAATGCTTCAAGTCCTGTTGGTTTTTAGCAAGTTAAATTGTGTCGTCTGCATAATGCAGTTTGTTAATGAGCTTTCCTTCAATCCTGATGCCCTATTCTTTATCATGTAGTTCAGCTTCTCAGATTATTTGCTCAGCAGACAGAATGAATAAATATAGCGAAAGAATACAACCCTGACTCACACGTTTCCTGACCTTAAACCACACAGCACTCCCCTCTGTTCTGTTCGAACTGCCTCTTGATCTATGTACAGGTTCCTCAGGAGCACAGTTAGATGTTCTGGAGTTCCCATTCTTTGCAATGTTATCCATAATTTTTTATGATACACACAGTCTTTGTGCAGTCAGTAAAACACAGGTTAACATCTTTCTGGTATTCTCTGCTTTCAGCCAGGATCCATCTGACATCAGTAATGATATCCCTGGCTCCACGTCCTCTTCTGAATCTCCTAAGTGAGGAATGGGTATTATTTACAATATTTTATGGACTTTTCTCCAGATAAATACACACAGCCATGCTTCATTATTATAAAGAGTTATCTACTTAATTTCATCATAATTTATATAACCTTTCCTTTACTGATGACAGTTTAGGTAGTTGCCAAGTTTTTATCCTTATAATGTTGCTATAAGCACTCTTGAATCTATATCTCTATATAGTCTTGTCTTTCTACTTTTGCTGTTGTTAATTAATGTAGATTAATTAATGTAGATTAAATTCCTGAGGTCAGATTGTTTGATTAAAACTTGAATCAGTGATTAGGCCCTTGGTTCAGACACACTGTTAAAGTACCCTGGTTACAAAGATCATTTGCCTTCTTATATATTATTAAAATAATAGACTGAATAACTCTCATAATGATCAATCCCCATGCACTTTCTGGTTTTCCTCCAAATGTTCAAATTTAATGCTTGTCTATATTTGAAAAGCCCTCTGTGACTGTGCTAAAGAGGAATCTTTGCCAGATTGAAGGTGCATATCATCATTTCACATTAGGAATGCATTGAATGTGGTCTTGCAGCAACTTTACTCTCTTTTAAATTATTTTTAGGTGAAACATATAAAGACAACAGGTTACATTTGTTTCTGACTTGACAGCTGGCTCAGGCTGGTACTGGCTGGAGGATTTGCTTTGAAATCAGCCTACATTTATTATATACATGTCTGTAGTATATATATATATATATATATATATATATATATATACACACACATACTATATATACACATTATATATATATACGCTATAGACATGTATATAATAAATATGTATATGTGTGTATATATGTATATGTATGCATATATATACATATATATAATATATCTACCTACCTATCCATCCATCCATCTATCCATCTATCCATCTATCCATCTATCCAATCTATCATCTATCATCTATCATCTATCTATCTATGTATCTATCAATCAATCTACCTATCATCTATCTATCGTCTATCTATCATCTATCTATCTATCTGTTGTAGATTGACTTGTGTCCCCCCAAAATATGTGTTGTAAATCCTTACCTCTGAGAAGTTATAATTCCATTTGGGAATGAGTTGTCTTTGTTATGTTAATGAAACAGTATTAGTGTTGGGTGTGTTTTAAGTCAATCTCTTTTGAGATGTAAAAGAGATTGAACAAGCAAGGTAGAGAGCAGAAATGGGAGAAGAGAGATGCCAAGGTACAAGAAGATCACCCAGGAGCAGAAGCTCAATAGAGACAAGGACCTGCCTCCAGAGCTGAGGGAGAGAGAAAGCCTTCCCCTAGAGTCAGGACCCTGAATTCGGACTTCTAGCTCCCTAAACTGTGAGAAAGTAAACTTCTGTTTGTTAAAGCCACCCACTTGTGGTGTTTCTGTTATAGCAGCACTAGATAACTAAGACTGCATATATATATATATATATATATATATATATATATATATATATATATCCCAACCCAGTGCCGTTTATAATTTTAAATATCTCTGTGTCAAACTCCAGTAAAACATACCAACATATTTTTCAGGTAGTTTTCTTCAAATCAAGACAAAATTCAATGTGTTTGTTGAATTCAGACTTCCCCTCCCAACCCAGCCATTTTTCCAGAATTCCTAACGCAGTGAATGGCACTGCCATCAATTTAGTTTCATAAACTGGAAATCTGAGGGTCACCTTCAACTGCTTCATCTTTTTTTTTTTTTTTTACTTTCAATGCCAAGTCTATCACCAATTAGTGTTGATTTTACCCTTGGAACATTTCTTGAATTTATTATCTCTACCTTTGCTCTCCTACCTTGGCACAGTTTCAAGCTTCTTCTTAGTTTACTAAAACCCCTCGAACCTATTCTCCACAGTAAGGCTGAAGTGATCTTTTAAAAGCACATATAAGATGATATTACCGCCTCCATTAAAAATCTTAAATAGCTTCCTTTTGATCTTAGGACAAATGCCAAGATTCTTAACATAGCCTAGAGGCTCTGTGTGACCTGGCCACTGCCTGTTCCTCGTACAGCATCTGTCATCAAATCCCCCTTGTTTCTGATGGTCACGGCACACGGGTCATCATTCAGCTTATTTAACATACCAAACTCCTTGTGCTCAGGGCCTTTGCACGCACTATTTCCAGCCCTGGAAAACTTTCTCCTCCCCCAAGCTCCCCTCTACCTAGTTAATCCCTGTCTAACACTTCACATCTTGACTCAGATATTGCTTTCTAAGTAAGGCTTTCCTAAACTCCCTAAAATCAATGTCTTCTGATATACGCTCTCTGTGCACTGTGACCCTTTTTTTCAACAACACTTATCTCAATTTGTAATAATATATTTGTGTGATTATTTGCTTTACAGCTGTCTTCCAAATTGGTCTATAAGTTCCATGAGAGGTTTCTATTTTTTTCTCACTAGTATATTCCAGTAACCTAGTACAGTTTCTTTCATGCAGTGGAAACTCAATAATTATTTATGGAAAAAAAAATTCAGATATTCTTTGTCTCATCTAGATCCATCTGAGATAATGCAATCTTCTAAATGGAATATACAATGCAAGAATTTATGCAGGCTTCATGTTAGAAAATACTCTTGTGTTTGAATGAGGACAAAGAAAAAAATTGATATCAGAATGAAATGGAATATATATTGATATCAGAAGTCACCTACATGATTGGAAGACTGTCTACAATTTACTCAACCTTTCAGGGCTGTTTGAGGTAATGGTTAAAAGCAGTATATTTAGGGGTCCACCAATATCTCACTGGAATTCCTGACCCTGATTTTGACTGTTACACACTAGTTGAAGAATTGAGATATCAATTCCATGGCACCCAAACAGAGAAAGTCTTTCTAGATCTTTTGAAGTACTTATATTTCAGGCATGGGGAGAAACTTGATTTGTTGGAGAAAGTGAATGTGGCTGAAGTACTCTGAGCAGGGCCGTGTGTGGCAACAAACAAAACGTAGAGGCAGCAGAGCTGGACCATGCAGACCTTGTAACCTATTTTAAGGATTTTGGATTTTGCTCCAAGGTCAAAAAAAGCTACTGAATATTTTTAAAATAGGGAAGTGTTAAAACTTAATTTTTTTAATTTTTATTTATTTTGTTGTTGTTGAGAATAGACACAGCAAAACATACACCAATTCAACAGTTTCTATGTGTACGATTCAGTGCTGGGTTGTTGTATGAGAATAAGGAAGAATTCAAGAAGGTACATTAGAAGGCTTTTTTTTTTTTAAAATAATCAAGGTGAAAGCTGATGTTGGGTAGGACTAGTGTGGCAACAGTGACTTGGAGAGAAGTGGACAAATTGAGAGAAAGATATCAAGGATGAATCTCAGTATTCTACTCAGGGTGAGCAACTGATAACATTTCCTATGATGAAGCAGACATGGGGAGGAACAGGATTGGGAGGAAATCAAGAGTCGTTTTTGGGCAAGGTACCTCTTAGATACCCAGGTGTTTATACTGGTGTGAGGCTCAGATGAACAATCTAGGCTGGAGACGTAAAGGTGAATAAATTCACCTCTGCATATCACTCAGGGTGATGAAGCCCGCAAAGGAAACTGGGAAGGAAGTGTGAATGTATTGAGGGAAGGTAAGGTAGCATGATGCTAAAAGGAAAGAATGCCATGTTTGGTAAATGTTGCTGAGTAGAAAAGAAGATGAATACAGAATTTTTCTTACTTTCTTTTATGGGTCTCATAACCAAGAAGTCATTGGTTGTTTGACAGAATCATTTTAAATTGAATGATACTGTCTGGAAAGAAATTGATTATTCTCATTGAGATGAGCTGAATATTGCAGGCATACACGTTATAGTCATGGCCTTAAGATTTTCAGACTATATGCGGTATTCAGCCAGCAATAATGTTGTCCTTGGATTTTTTGAAATATATTGTCAATGGTTAAAAAGCATATTTCACATTAAAATCTTTTTGAGAAAAAAAATCATAAGAGCTGACAACACTGAGCCTGTATTCCTGACAGCAATAAGAGCTGGCATTGGTAGCTAGCTACTTACACCCTTAGAAGCTTGCCTCTGCTCTCCAATTTACCAGACTCATCCTGTTATTTTACACTTCACCTGCTTCATTTCACCTTTTTGGCTCAAGGACATTTAAATTTGCTGCTCCTGCTTTAGAGATTTGCACTACTCTAAGCTCCTTAAGGAAACTCTTAACCACTAAGAGCTAGAGCTGCTAATCAAAAGGTCGGCAGTTTGAATCCACCAGCCTCTGCTTGGAAACCCTATAGGGCAGTTCTACTCTGTCCTATAGGGTGGCTATGAGTTGGAATCTACTCTATGGCAATTTTTTTTTTTCTCCCTTCATAAACTCCTTAAGGGAGGGACTATGTCCCCTTTTATTGTAATCTCCAAAATGCCAAACACAGGCTGTAGCATCAAGTAATGCACAAAAGAAAAGTTTTAATAAATTGAGATGAATCAGACTTTATAAATTATAGTAGGTTTAAAAAAGTGTTGTAAGCCTAACAAAAAGAATTCTTAAAGTTTCAAGGACAAATTAACTTGACCATTTAGTCAAGATTTGGACTGCTTGTTTACTATTAGGGATAGCTTTATGACATTCAAATTGTTTGTTTTATTTATTTGTTGTTTCTGTCTGGGCTCACTATTTGAAAACAATTTTAAATTTTGCATAATTTCTAACTTGTTATTGGGGTTACTGGTGTTGGTGATGTATAAAATGAGCCAATAAAATTTCCAAATTTTGTACCAAATTCTTACTACTTGTTATCCTGATGTTCTGTAGGAGCAAATTGTATTATTTGAGGGAGTGAGATGAATTACATTCTTAAGCACCAGAAAGGCAAGTGGCACCAACATTCATCAAAGTGAGAGAGAGATCTTTGTGTAGCCTGTCTTAGTTATCTAATGCTGTTATAACAGAAATACCACAAGTGGATGGCTTTAACAAAGAGAAATTTATTTCCTAAAAGTAAAGTAGGCCAAAAGTAGGTCCAAATTCAGTGTGTTAGCTCTAGGGTAAGGCTTTCTCTCTCTGTTGGCTCTGGAGGAAGATCATTGTTCTCAATCTTACCTTGGTTGAGGAGCTTTTCCACACAGGGACCCTGGGTCCAAAGGATGCACTCTGCTCCCAGCACCGTTTCTTGGTGGTTTGAGGTCCCCCTGTCTCTCTGCTAGCTTCTTTCTTTTGTATCTTAAGAGACTGCCTCAAGACCCAACCCAATCTTGTAGATTGAGCCCTGCCTTACTAACACAACTGCTGCCGATCCTCCCTCATTAACATCATAGAGACAGGATTTACAACATATAGGAAATTATCACACAGTGCCAGGAATCATGGCTCAGCCAAATTGATACACACATTTTTTTTTGTGGGACATAATTCAATCTATGACATAGCCCATTCTAGGAATGTAATTGATAGGCAGAAGAAAGATCCCCTCTGGCAATCTTCCACCACATGTATCCTGAATTCACTTCTATATTGTGGGAAAAAATGCCTATTTCTATTCTCAAGTACTCTGAGCACTAAAACTTTAAACAATAGCATATCCAACTTAAATTTTACCAATTAGTCATTGGCATATATAAAAAGTTATAAAATATAAATAATCTTGGAATACAATCAGTGATTCCCCCATCAGTCTGAAGTACATTGCTTTCCTCTTGACACCTAATAGAGTTACATCTCAGCTCTCACTGGAATGGGGAGCTAATGCCAAACCAAGATAAAAGACCCTCTGTAAAGTAGAAGTAACGAGACGGAGAAAGACATTCAAACTGCAGAGGGGCAGAGAATGAGATGGCCAGGCAAAAGAGGCAAAAGAAGTTATTTCAAATTCCTGCCTGGGTTTGTATGCCCTGAGGTGAAGAACCATCATCCAAAACCTTTCTTCCAAACCATTGTCCACGATTAATGTTTCTTTCACATGGAAAATCTAGATGCATTTTTTTCCTCTCTGAATATTTTGTGCATTATAGTTGGCATAAGTGAACTAATTTTTAATGTTCTATATTGACACCTACATTTTAAGATGCCATCTAAGAATGAATGTGTGTATGTGTGTGTATGCATTTCACTTGAAATCTGTGAAGTATAGATGTGGGATTTTGACATCCTACTCATGTTCCACAGAAAATTGTTTTGAGTACAATTTTCTGCACATGTGTTGTCAATTGTTCAGCTCCGGCATTGAGAGGGCCTTAAGAAACACACAAAGCAGACAACTAAAGCACTGCTACAAAACCACCATCCAACACAAGTGTTATGACTTCATCACTATTATTATGGTCCTAGAAGGCTGTATTGAATTTGAGCCCAATGGAATAACAAGAAAATATGATTAATTGTATTTATTTTTTACACTCAAACTGATTTACTCCTGCTGATTTCAGTACTCAGGCTGAAGATATTTCAAAAACTACTTCTTAATGCAATGATGCCTTTGACCCCCTTCTCCTATTTCTTTCAAGTAAGCCACAAAACATCCAAAATAATCAGTAGGAAGTATTTAGTAACAAAAGAAATATGAATTAATGAACAGAGCCGCTAGGCACCATCCTCCTGCAGTCACTTATTTTCTGAATACCACTTTGAGAAAATAGCAAAATGGAAGACATGACCCAGCATGTAAAACCAGTGTACCCAGTTGAGGTATTACACATCAGCAATAAAGAGTAAATAGTGCTAGAAATGATGGACCAAGAAGTTATCAATGAGAAGAAAAATACTTTCCCTCCTTATATCATATAAATAAAATCCAGATTGATTGAAGATCTAAAATGTTAAAATTTAAAACTTTAAAATATTTATAAGGAGATATAGGAGGCTGTCTTTCTGTTGGAGTGCTTGGGTAGTTCAAATGGTTAACACACTCAATTGCTAACTGAAGGCTAGGAGATTCCAGTCCACCCAGAGGCACCTGGGAAGAAAGACCTAGCAATCTACTTCTGCAAAATCAGCCATTGAAAAGCCTGTGGAGCACCATTCTACTCTGACACATGGGGTCACCATGAGTCAAAATCAACTTGACATTCACTGGTTTGATTTATCTTCCTGATATTAAGTTAAAGAATGCTTTCTTAAATAAGACAGAGCAAAACCACAAAGGAAAAGATTGATGAATTTGATTATAGTAAAATTGAAATCTTCTGTCTGGAAATAAAAGATATCATAAACAAAGTTAAAAGACAAACTATAGACTGAGAGATAATATTTTCAATCTTTATAATCAACTAAGGGTTCATTTCCAAAATATAAAGAAGCCCTATAAATCAAAAAGAAATACCCTTATTAAGAAATTTTAAAGATGTACAAAGAACATAAAGAGTCAGTTCCCAGGAAACGACTCCTAAATGGCTAAAAAATATTTTAACCTCACAAGTAAATAGGAAATTTAAATTAATGATTTAAAAGTGCGAATATAACAAAATTTTGTTGATGTAGAGAAAGACAGTCTCATACTCACCCAGCGGAAATAAAAATTGTTACAACAAATTTGGAGAGTTGTTTTGCAGTATCTCGTAAAGCTGAAGATTTGCGTCTCTTAAGGCACAACAATTCCACGCGCTCAATATACGTCCTAAAAATAGTTTTACTCTTGGAACTATAGGCAATGAAATATGCAACACTGTTCATAGTACATTGTTTGTAATATCACAGAATTGGAAGCAACTGTATATCCATCAACTGGAAACTGATTAGAACAAAGTTGGAAGAATTACGTTGTTTAGAAAACTTACTCTAAAGCTGATCCCTGCTGGCTGCTAACCTCAAAGCAGGCGGATGGAACCCACCAGCCGCTCTGCAGGAGAAAGATGCCGTAGTCTGCTTCCATGAAGATTTATAGCCTTGGAAACCGTAAGGGGTAGTTCTACTCTGTCCTATAGGGTTGCTATGAGTTAGAATTGACTCAGTGGTAGTGGGATTTGATAGTGGGTTACTCTAAAGCCACGATAAGCAAAACAGTGTAGTATTGACCTAAAGAGAAAGAAGCAGGTCAATGGAACATAACAGAGAGTATGTACATGGACCTATACATATACAGTCAATTGACTTTTAACCAAAATAATAAAAATGATTGTCTTTTCAGCAAATGCTGCTGAATACAACCAGATGTCTCTATGACAGAAAAGGAACCCCAATACTTGCCTCATACCACTCAAAAATTAATTTTAGCTAGATCATAGACCTAAGCATAAAAGGTAAAATTATAAATGTTCAAGAAGAAAATGGAGAATTGTTAAACAACTTGGAAATAGCAAATATTTTTTAAGATACAAAAACACTAATCATTAAAAAATGGATAAATTGGATTTATCAAAATTAAAAACTTGCTCTTATAAAAACAACATAACTAGAGAAATAAAATGCAAACCACAGATTTTGGGAAAATAGTCTCAATACTTACAGTTGACAATGGACTTCTATACGGAATAAAGAAATCTTATAATTCTATAAAAAATCCTATTAATATCTAATAAAGACTTTATTAATTAAGTCTCCTTCCAAGAAGATACACAAATGGCCAATAAGCACATGAAAAATTTCTCACCACAAGTAACCATCAAGGAAATACAAACTAAAACCACAATGAGAATAACTAAAATGAAGAGACTGACAATATCAAATGTTCAGGAGCAACTGGAACTCTCAAACATTGTAAAGGAATTGTAAAATGTAAAATGGCACAAACAGTTTGGAAAATATGACAGTCCCTTCAAAACTATGCATATGTCTAATAACTATTCCATTATTAGTTTCTTAAAAAGAATGAAAACTTTTGTCCATACAAAATTTGTGAATGAATGTTTATAATATCAGTGTTCTCAATGCCAAAAACTGAAACAACCCAATTCCCATAAACAAGGGAATGGATTAACAAATTTTGCTATATTCATATGATGCAATATACTCAGCAATAAAAAGGAACAGACTACATTGAAAAAATATAGTGAGTCCAACAGACTTATGTTAAGTGAAAAAAAAAATTCCATACTGTATAATTTCAATCATATCAAGTTCCAGAAAAGACAAAACTAAGATATAATGATATAACTCAAAGGACTGATTACCAATTGTGGCATGTGGAAATCAACTCGAAAGCCCTGAAGGGTCTAGCTGAGGTAATGGAAATGTCCTATATCTTAGTAGGAATGGGATCCTATGAGTGTTTACATTTATCAAAACTCAAAAAACTGAACACTTAACATCTGTGCATTTTATTGTGTTTAAATCATACCTTGATTAAAAGCAAAAACACTTATTCAAACATCACATTTCACCTCTGAATGGGCCCACCTAGGCTTCCACTCTTCCAGTGCCAAGGTGACGGTTCAAACAAGCAGAAACGCAAGAAGAGTTTAAGTACCTAGAAAACTCAATTTCTAAATAAGAAGCTACTCCAAAACTCAATTGAAGCTTTTGGATATTGTGTTTTATAATACCTCTTAGTCTTTTTTTCCCAAAAGTTCCATATCTAAAGTTATAATGTTTGCACCTGAAAATGAAGAGGGATAAAGAGAATATTTTCTCTTCTAAAATTGAATTCTAATTGCTGAAACCACTGAAATAGTTTTCACTGGCCAATTTTTCAGAAGTAAATCGCCAGGTCCTTCTTCCCAGTCTATCATGGTCTGGAAGCTCTGCTGAAACCTGTCCACCCTGAGTGACCCCACTGGTATTTGAAATACTGGTGGCATAGGTTCCAGCATCATAGCCACACACAAGGCACCAGAGTATGACAAACTGACAGACGAGTGGGATATCATTGCTGAGGTCAGAAGACCTTGGCTGAAAGCAGAGAATACCAGAAAGGTGTTTACTCGTGCTTTACTGACTACAGAAAGGCATTCATCTGTGTGGAGCATATCTGATTATAGATAACATTGTGAAGAATGGGAATCCCAGAACACTTAACTGTGCTCATGAGGAACCTGTACATAGATCAAAAGGCAGTTGTTCAGCAGAACAAGGGGACACTTCATGGTTTAAAGTCAGGAAAGGTATACGTTGAGGTTGTATCCTTTCACCATACCTATTCAATCCATATGCTTAGCAAATAATCTGAGAAGCTGGACTATATGAAGAACGGGCCATCAGGATTGGAGGAAGATTCATTAACAACCTGCGTTATGCAGATGATATAAACTTGCTGAAAGTGAAGAGGACTTTGAGCACTTACTAATGAAAATCAAAGACCACAACCTTCAGTATGGATTATACCTTAACATAAAGGAATCAAAAATCCTCACAGCTAGACCAATAAGCCACATTATGATAAACCGAGGAAAGATTAAAGTTGTCAAGGATATCATTTTACTTGGATCCACAATCAATCCCCATGGAAGCAGCAGTCAGGAAATCAAAGGGCATATTGCATTAGGCAAATTTACTGCAAAAGGCCTCTTTAAAGTGTTAAAAAGCAAAGATGTCACCTTGAGGACTAAAGTGCTCCTGACCCACGCCATAGTATTTTTAACCACCTCCTCTGCATGTGAAAGCTGGACAATGGATAAGGAAGATCTTAAAAGAACTGAAGCCTTTCAGTTATGGTGTTGGTGAAAAATATTGAACCTACCATGGACTGCCAGAAGAACGAACAAATGTGTCTTGGAAGAAGTGCAGCCAGAATGCTCCTAAGAGGCAAGGATGTTGAGGCTTCACCTCACTTACTGTAGACATGTTATTAGAGAGACCAGTCCCTCAAGAAGGACACCATGTTTGGTAAAGTAGAGGTCAGCAAAAAGAGGAAGACCCTCAGTGAGATGGATTGACTAAGTGGCCGAAACAACAGGCACAAACATAGCAATGATTGTGAGGATGTCGCAGGACCAGGCAATGGTGCACTTTGTAGTACATAGGGTCACTATGAGTTGGAACCCACTCGGTGGCTTCTAACCATGACTCAGCGTCACTGAAATAGTGCTTGAGAGGAGTGACATCATGAGATAAAGACTGGGAATAAATACCATGACGCTATTTGGTATCTTGTCTTCCCCGTGCTTGGGGGGTGGGGGGGGGGGAGAGGAGGTTAGGGCTGTCTAATAATAATTCATGAAATTCAGTCTCACTATTTATAGTGTTTTATACATATTATCTTTCATCACACTTAATATGACTGCATACAGTATGTTTTAGGGTCTCTATTTTACAAATGGAGAAACTAAGATTGTGGTTATGTGATTTACTTATTAAATGACAGAACTAGGAGTTTAAGGTTAATACTGTTTCTAATTATACAACACGTACAGATACGCTTTTGTAAGACGTCTTTTAGAAACCCAGAAGCTCTAAATATTTACAAATTGCCTAGTATAGAAATTCAACAGGTCAATTGTGTTCAGAAACTCTTCTCCAGAAACTTAATTTAAAACATGAAACTTTTAAACACCCTCCATCCAAATCTAAAAGCATTCTTTTTTCTTTAATTGGGCATATAATTGGAAAAATATATGTTTTATACCTTTATAATATTAACCCTATATAAATTCAGGTACTGAATTTATTTAATATTTTCTTTTCTATGAAGAAGTAAGGATCAGTTTGACTGTACAAACACACTACGGTGGGTAGATCTTCTCTTAATTCTGTAACTATAGGTACTCAGTGATTCCAACAATTATTATGACAGCAATGACAATCATTTACTATTAAGAACAATGATAGTTGATTTCAACCCTATTTTAATTTTTCTAAGGCTGTCAATTTTCTTCAAATACACTCTGTAATCTCCATTTCACAGTTTTCAACACTCTAGAAATGATCTACACAGTATAGTAGCAACTTGCCACATAAGGCTACTGAGAGTTTGAAATGTAGTTATTGGTATAATTGTAAAATATATACCTGATTTTGAAGGCTTAGCAAGAAAAAACATGAATGTAAAATATTTCATTAATTTTATTTGTATTCATTACATGTTGAAATTACAGTATTGCGATATATTTGGCTAAATGAAATAGTTTCCTAAAATTAATATAGCTACTAAACAAAAAAACCCAGTGCCGTCGCGTCGATTCCTACTACAAATTTTGAAATTATGTATGTGGCTAACATTGTATTTCTATTGGGAAGTGCTGTTCTGGACCCCAGGAAGGGAAGGCCCAAGATACAGTAGAAAAAAGCTCTAAAGTGAAAATAAGGAAATTTCAGTTCTAGGACTGATTATTCTACTTCTACAAGACGTATGTATTCGGGCCTGTCATGCCTCTTTTTCTGCATGCCACCTCAATGTCTGGAAAATAAGGTTGGGCTATTTGATTTCTAATGCAGTTTCACATTGTTAACAGTTATTACCAGAGAGAGTGTTGTCTCAAGTCATGGTATTCTTTCCTTTAGCCTTTGTTGAGTTCAATACAAATACTGGTTCACCATTCCTTTTTAAAAACCCATGACGTTCTGTAGGCTTCTGCACTCAGAGTTTTTGGCAATTAGAAAGGTAATATAAGACAGATATTTTATTTTGCATGACATCCCCAGGACAGGATAGCTGCCAAATGAGACTTCTGCAAACTTACAAAAAAATAAATATATATATTTTTGTCAGCATATCAGAATTGTGGATAAGAAATTGGGGACCCAGAGTAAGCAGTTCATTCAAAAACAGTCAAACTTCTTCCAGGTATTGTTTCGACACAGCAAATGTTGGATTAGTGTTTCATTTTTCTATTGTTATTTTGGTTTTATGAAGCCGTAGCTTCTGATTATATTAAACACTTGAAAAGTAGCCCTGCTTTGTTTTGTCCCTTAGCATGCTAATCTTTAGCTTAGCTATCATTGATGTTTTCTTCTGCTTTTATTCTATTTTTGAAACAACTCACCTGAATAAAGGAAACTGAAGTTCCCTTTCTTTCCATAAAGCAAATATTTTCCAAATAAGATTTCTAGAGTCAAGCCAGTCAACTTTTCAAAAATTTAATTTTTATAATCCAACTTTGCATATTTTAATTGCTTAGAGGACTCTTCAGTTGACTTTTTTTTTTTTTTTTTTTTAGCTCCGCAGTCTTGTGATGGTGATGTTATGAACTTCTGATCACTAAAAGGAGCCAGCTCTTTGGCAAATCTACTTATGAACTGTTTTCACAACGTGGAACTTGTTTCACACCACCTTTCTTGTTCAGGTTTGCATTGAAGCTTCCCTCCCTTTGGGCATGAGTAACAGTGGTATGACACTGGCTTCAATAAGCAACTTTTATGGTGTCTAATCATGTGCAAATGTGTTAAAATTGGTAGTTTTTAGCAAACAGTTATGGAACATATTACCTTAAGGCATTTGTTCATGGCGTGACAATGATTGGCCCTTGGCCACTTAAATGTTTTATTTAATAATGTGGGAATTTCAGTGTGTTTTCCTTTCATTATTTTTAACTTGAAAACAGAAACAGAAAGCCCCTTCTTTCAAGTTAAAACTCTACCGCCTACAGTCTGTCAAAAGCAATATAAGCATCTGGCTTTTGGAGAGGGGCTTCTGCAAGATGTTAATTTAATATACTGGCATATTTCATGCATGCTTTCTATATTTTATATGCTTAAAGCTATCTCTAGAGTGACCACCCAGGACTAATAGACTTATTTTCGAGATTGCATACCAAGGAGCAAAAAACCTTGTCCAAATAACAGTGCAAATATTGGATTCAGACTGATATCTTTCCATTTAACATGGTCCTTAAAATGGCATATAACCATTGATACACGCTGCAGTTAAAGGTGTAGTTTGGCTTTGGTTTTCCACCATCTGCACTAATTTTTATTTCCTCCTTCTTCAGACTACCTTACAGAGATGGTTCTCTATGAATTTTTAAATCATAATTACTGAAAATAATGCTGCCTTTTGCAAAACCAGAATTTTCAATCAAAATAGAATACTGCAATATTCTGCTAGGTATCTATAGGGCAGACCACTATATATTTTAATGTATCCTGAAATCAGAAAATAAAAATATTCCTTATTTTCCACGTAGCTCAATTCTGTCATTTAATACCAATAAACACACCTCTCAGCCTAATTTCAAAGACCTTTCACGAAACTTTGTTCTTAAGTAGGTTTAGAATTAGCTTTGGCTCTTAGTAATAAAGGTAAAAAAATGATTAAATATAGAAACCAAACTCAAGTTTTAATTTGCACATTAAACTTGCTTAGTTTCAACTTTTGAGAATTCTGTTAAAAAAACAAACAAAAAAAGATAAAAAGACTTGCAGTTAATTTACAGTTTATACACAGCGATAAATTTACTGTGGTAGTCTGAAAATGTTTTTACAGAAACCAAGCCATCAGTTCAAAAGGAGCAAATGGGAAAGGAAACCTTTGCATTGGGACTATTTGGTTTCAAGACTGGAGCACTTAGAGATCTTGATCCAATTAAGTTTGTGTGTGTGTGTGTGCGTGTGTGTGTGTGTGTAGAGGAGGAAGATGACAAGATAAGTTGTGCTTTTCAGACTGGAGAAGCTGAGCACATCCAGAAATCCACACGCAGATGCAGATCAGCTGTTGGTAGCTTTGGTAGACACCACTTAACACTCTTGAGCAATTGTCCATTAAGGCCCAACCCACATGACTCTCTAATAATCCCTCTAGACACCCTCTGCTCAGAGGATTGAGAGGGGAATCTCTTAGCGTTGTCTGTGGGTAACTGCTCCAGAGCTTCAGGCTCCAAATAGAAAAAATGACTGTCTCTATAAGATGTAGAATACAAAACGTAAATTACAAGCAACTTCGCATCCACATTTCGAAGAAATGCTTGAACATTCAAGCCCGTGTTGATTTTTAAATCAGATTTTTAAAGGGATTGCCCAATTGATGCTTTTATTAGAAAGATTTTAAATATTATGGGAAATATACTTAAATTAGACACAATTCTTAGACTAATATCCCAATGTTTTTGCAAATATGCATTCTTTGTCCAGTTATTTCTGATTATAAAAAGAGTGTGCTAATTTTAGAAAATTTAGTGCATATAAAAATATATGAGGAATGAAATAAAAATTATTTATCATCCTACCACTCTGATTAAATAATGATTGGATGTTGGTATGTTACAAAATTTATATAAATTTAAAATATAAAATTGCTTTATATTGTGCATTTCACAATATATTAAAATGTTACATATGTATGTGTATACACATGTATGTAAGTATGCATATAAATGTATATGTGAATATGCAGCCATATAACTATGTGTTTTTGTTCTTAGGAATCCCTAGTTTCTAGTTGTTTTACTACTTTAATATCAAGAGCAGTACCTATATGCATAAGGGCTATGGTCCTTCCATCATTGAGGCCAAACTGTAAGCTTTAATGTCCCAGGGAGAAGGAATGCCCCTTCTAAAGCTGTGAAGCCCACCTCTTCAGAACTAGGGTAGTACAGAAAGAAGAAGTGAAGATGTACAAGGAATTAGTCAGGCGCTAGCATTTTATTCCCACTCCACTTAGGGAAAATCTTGAAGAAGGATGCTATTGAACCTTCAAATAGATATAGGGCAATCTTGAGGACATTTCCCACTTGCCCAGGCAAATATGGGGAAAGTACTAGCTGCTAGGAGAAACCCACCTCCACTTTGGTACCACCTGACATAGGGCTCTGGCTCCCCACCACATGGCCTTTGGAAGGGTAGCTAGGTTCCAGGAGCCCCAGATAGGTTGGCTGGAGGACCAGTAGATGCAAGGAGCATGGACAAAGAAGCCATAGCGGTCAGAAACTTTAAAAGTAGATGTGAGTGGTCAGGGCCATGAACTTGCATGGTTGTTAACAGTAAGACTTAGATGGGACTAAACCAAAAAAAAAAAAAAAAACCCACTGCTCTCAAGTTGATTCCAACTCATAGCAACCCTATACGACAGAGTAGAACTGCCGCATAAGTTTTCCATGGCTGTAATTTTACAGAAGCAAACTATCACATCTTTCTCTCAAGGACAGGACTAGCCCTTCCTTAATGAATACCAAAACAAGGGTAGGAAAAAATGAGCTACAGAAATTAGCACAGATCAAAGGTAACTGTGGGAAAACTAGGAATTTCCCCTCAACAGCTGAAAATCATACAAATCTCCCACCCACCCAGATGTCATCTAACCCAAGTCATCTGGAGAGGATCAATGGTCATGGGCATGGGAGGGAGTACAGCGCGTGATGGTTAAGGTTGTGTGTCAGCTTGGGTGGGCCATGATTCTCAGCGGTTTGACAGTTATGATGTAGTTTGGTAGCTATGTAATGATGTAATCACCTCCATAATGAGAAGTGATATAATGTAATCACCTCCATGATGAAATCTGCTATGAGCAGCCAACCAATTGAAAAGGAGTTTTCTTAGGGGTGTGGCCTGCATCCAATAAATGTGGATTTTCTGGCAAAGCCCACTGGATCCTTATCTGACTCTGGATCTTTATCTGACTTCCAGTTCTTGGGACTTGAGCTAGCAGTTTACCTGCTGATCTTGAGATTTGTCAGCCTCCACACCCTGTGAGCCAGCAGCTTACCATCTTACTCGCCAATCTTATGATTTGTCAGCCTCCCCAGCCTACAATCCAGAGGCCTGCTGTCTGATCTTGGGTTCGCCAGCCCCTGCAGCTATGTGAGTCAGAAGAAGCCTCCAGCCTGAGCCATGGACTTGGGATTCTCCAGCCTCTACAATGGTGTGAGTCATTTCCTCAGCATAAATCTCATTCTCTGTCTACACACACACACACACACACACGTGTGTGTATATATATATATACACGTGTGTGTATATATATATACGTGTGTGTGCATATATATATATATATATATATACTTCACTGGTTTTGCCTCTCTAGAGAACCCAGCCTAAGACAAAGTGTTATTTCAAAAACTGAGCATTTATTCAAAAGACACTTGGATCTTTTGAATGGACTATTAAACTGGAAAAAACTGAAATATTGTGATGGACAATTTTAAATCATCCCCATTTCCCTCTGTCCTCACCCCAGCAGCATGAGGAATCAACCAAATACAGATGTTATCTATAGATAATAGATAGATCACTTACAGGAAATAAAGATGTATTTATTCCTACCTGTGTAAAAAAAAAAAAAATTGTGTAGCAGAGTATAAATGTGCAACCCTAGTTTATGTTCATCAAGTATCTCTCATCTATATAGATATGTATGTATGTATGCGTATATGTAAATGTACATGCATATATAAAATAGAAACAACTATTTTCAATTTATAAAATAGCGTGATATTTCTATTCAACAGTTTTATGTCTATACGATCACAATAAATGTACCATAACTTATTTAAACAAACCTATTGTATGGCACATTTATATCATTTACCTTTGTTTGTTTGTTTTGCTTTTATATATAAGCGCATTTGAAAATCATCATTTTTAAATGTTAAATTAGATGATGATTTTCACAATGGGAAAAGATTAGATGCCTAAAAGCTTCTCACTTAAAAACAGTCATTAATATTACAGCATTTTGGTATAAATACAGACTTCCATTGGGCCCCACTACTGTTCTTCAAATCCTTACCCAGGAATGTCTCAGAACTTTAGAAACTACTCTCATTTAGTAGGGCCCATAATAAATGTGGTTGGTGGTTCAATGGTTAAGTGTCTGCTGCTAACCAAAAGGCTGGCAGGTCGAATCTACCAGCAGCTCTGTGGAAGAAAAGACCTGGCAATCTGCCTAGGAAACGCTGTGGGGAAGTTCTACTCTGTGCTACAGGTTGCTATGAGTCAGCATGGACTCCATGCACACTGCCCCATAGTGTATTTCACCGTAATAGCAGAATACTGCTGCAATAAACAGACATTTTAGCCATAAAGAGGGTGGGGCATTGAAAGGAAGCTGTTAGCTGTTACCAGGAAAATAAAGGAGTAGTAGAATGTGTAAAGCCAAAAATGGGAGATTTGCAGTCAGTGTCAGTGTCAGTGAGGATAATTAGGGCTATTTTTAGATCAGGCATCTAGTAGCTAAAATAATGAGGAAATGGATAATTCAGGTGAAATTTATTTATACATACATAATTTTTCTGTTGCCGTTTGAGAGAGGTGATGTCTTCTGTACACTTTCCCCCCCTTTCTTTTACTACATTGGATATCAACTGTCCTGATTTACCCCAGAGATCGTCAGTGGCCTCATGGGAAGCATGGCCTTGATTCATGCACTTTAATTCTCATTAAAGCAAGTGTAAGTTTGGTTATGGCACGTTGCTTTGAAAGCAGTTGGAATGGTGAAGGGACAATGAGAGAGTGTGTAAAAGAAACAACTGGTTCATATTCTGGGAATACTGCCAGGGTTTGATTCAAAACCAGAACAAGTGCTGGCTGTCAGCTGAATCTGTGCTTAAAATAAAAGAAGGCCTATAAGAGCCTAGATTAACAAGGAAGAAGGAGCAATCTAATGCTAGAAACCTTAGCACAAGTAGTTGAAAATGGTGGGTGCTATCCTTACATTTTATTTATTTAATTTATTCATTTTTGTGGATTTAAAAAGGATTGCAAATGACTTAGCTGAGAAAACAGAATTCATGATTCCCATATGCCAAGTATGCTATGAAATATTTAATTCATAGCCTTGGTGAAAATCATGAATTTACAAAAACCAAAAAGGACCGTCATTATAATTACAATAAAATGTGTAAAGCAGGATCGGAAATGGGTGCCAAACCTTGTCTTATATTACATCACTGCATTTGAAATTGGTGATTAATAGGTGGCCAGTAACTGAGCTTTTAAATTTTACCCTAACCTTGTTAATTCTGTATGCTTGAGAATTAAGACATGAGACAGGCTCAAGTTCTCCTATGTACTCTTCAGTAAGAAATCAGTTTGCTACACCAATTAAATTGTCTGTAAGCAAGGCTGTAAAGGGAATAGTTAATTCACACAAGGTAATAAATTATTTTTTGTATTATACATCCCACCAAACCCACTGCCGTCGAGTAAATTCCGACTCATAATGACCCTATAGGACAGAGTAGAACTGCCCCATAGAGTTTCCAAGGAGCACCTGGTAGATTTGAACTGCCAACCTTTTGGTTATCAGCCGTAGCTCTTAACCACTATGCCGCTAGGATTTTCACAGTATACGTAGCAGGTATATAAAATTGAGATGATACCATATTTTTATGCAAATAAATCACCTGTTTTATATATATATATAGCCAAAAGTGCCCTCCCCTTGTAAGGTATTTTGTACGCATGCTACACTAGTTTTTTTACAGCACTATGTAAAAAAATTAGCATAGTACGCTTACAAATATACCTGGGTAGAGGCGGAGGGCTAGGTTGGTAAACTTGCTGGGTTATTTTGAGTTGTTAGATAAACATACTTGAAAATAATAGATACGCATTTCTTTTAAAATATCTAAACCAAGCTCTCTGCTTCAGATTGTTTCCCCCACTTAATCCCAGCCAGTGAAGTTTTACTATATCAGATAAAAGATTCCTGCATTATTTTACTTCACAGGCTTTCAGTGGTCCAGCTAAGAAAACCACCTTGAGCCCTTTATTACCAAAGAAAGCAATGAGAAGGGTCAAGCCTTCTTATTCTTCAGTGACAAATTCAATGACTCACATATTCACTGATTCAAACTAGCTTGTGGATCGGTGGGAAATCTCACACAATTCAGCTATCACAGAGTTGTCCAAGATGCAGAATTGTTTTGTACTGTTCTGCTTTAAAAAATACAGATAATTAAATAAACCTTTACAGCAGTAGAAGAAAGCATAAAGCCAAACTTTGCCCAGCCGAAGGCTGCCTTGGCCACTAGCCGGAAGCCAGAGGGCCAGAGCTAATTTGCATAAAATTGAACAGATTGCTGCAGCTGCCGTCCTTTTTAATACCAAGGCGCAATCCCAATCGGGAGACAGTCCACCCACCGTAGGGCCACCTCCTGTGCCGTGCTGCCCATTGCTTTGTGAGACCTATAGTCGCCGATAGGTGCTTCTGCTTAAAGAAAAAGGCTATTTCTACAAAAAAAAAAAAAAGCAAAAGAGCCTGCTTTCGACTTGCTAAAAAGAAAATCTCTCCAGCACTTTCATTGAGTTGACTCATCAAGTGCTTACTCATTTGACTTATCAATATAAAATGTCACAGTTATTTCTCTACTTTGTCATTAGTTGAGTAAAATCAATGTACGGAAATTAGTAAAGCCCTTGATCTCAAATTTTCTTCAAAGAAACTGGGGTGAACTTGTCACGGCTTAACTTTTTTTACATGTCTGCGAAGTATTATTTATGATACAGTGGCTGCTACCAGTTGCTGATGATGTCACACTTGGCTTTTTACATTCTGTCACCCTGATTTCAACTCCAGGAAACTCTACACGGCACTGAAAGGCAGAAAGATGTCAAAAAGCATGTGCTATGACTTATCACACCCAAAACATGCTGAGAACACAGACACTATGTAATGCCTGATAGAGTGCTTTTGCATCAGAATATCAACAGCTCTCCCTTTGTCAGTGCTGGTAAATGAAGTGGAAGATTGCTGTTCTACAGTTTCTCAGTCAGAAGGGCTGTCAGCAGCTTCATGAAGGCCATCTGGGGAAAACAAACTCTTGGCCCACTGAAAGATGACGTAACATACGAGGAGCAGTGGCAAGGATGGGGTGGATTATATTAAAAACCTATCATATTTGTTAGCTAACTGCAGATGACAGCACTGGAGTGTACAGTAAAAAGCTTTTATGGTGCCCAGAAAATCCCATGAGTTTACCACACGGGAATACATCTTGAGCACATCTACTGGTCTGGAATACAGTAAAAATAGAGAGGTTTTTTTCTGACTATATAATGTGCATTCATGTATTAAAAGAAACTCTAAATACCCATCTGGCACCAAATTTGGTAGGCATGGTTTAAGATTTGGTAAATGTCCCTTCCCCATCTCTATTATTTAAGCATGTTTGACTCTGTGGTTAGGATTATAAATTCATCACCACAGAAGTCCCAGCGTGCAGAGGGCGAGATCTATAAGCTAATCTGTAAACAAAGGATTAGTGATTCCTTTTTTTAACCATCATTATATAAATTATTAAGGGAACCTAGTGTTGTTAGATGCCATCTAGTCAGTTCTGACTCATAGCAACCCTGTGTACAACAGAACAAAACACTGCCCAGTCCTGTGCCATCCTCACAATTATCGCAATGTTTGAGCCCATTGTTGCAGCCACTGCACTGTGTCAGTCCATCTTGTTGCAGGTCTTCCTTTTTTTCATTGACCCTCTAGTTTACCAAGCGTGATGTCCTTCTCCAGGGCTGGTCCCTCCTGATAACATGTCCAAAGTACATGAGATGAAGTATCAACATTCTCACTTCTAAGGAACACTCTGACTGTATTTCTTCCAAGGCAGATTTTGTTGGTTTTTCTGGCTCTCCGTAGTATACTCAATATTCTTCACCAACACCATAATTTAAAGGCATCAATTTTTCTTGGGTCTTCCTTATTCATTGTCCAGCTTTTACATGCATATGAGTCAATTGAAAATACCGTGGTTTAGATCAGGAACACCTTGTCCTTAAAGTAACATTTTTGCTTTTTAACACTTTAAAGAGGTCTTTTGCAGCAGATTTTCCCGATGCAATCCATCATTTGATTTCTTGCTTGCTAAAAGTAAAAAGAACTTGAGGCACTTACTGATGAAGATCTAAGGCTATAGCCTTCAGTATGGATTACAACTCAACATAAAGAAAACCAGAATCCTTACAACTAGACCAATAAGCAATATCATTGATAAACTGAGAAAATATTGAAATTGTCAAGGATTTTATTTTGCTTGGATCCACAATCAACGCCCATGGAAGCAGCAGTCAAGAAATCAAACAACATATTGCATTGGGCAAATCTGCTGCAAAGGCCATATCCTAGTAGAGAGAAATAAAATATCACATAGTTTTTTTTTTTTTTTTTGTCTTCCCACTCAACATCATCTATTCCTCTCTCTATCGCGAGTAATATGTGAGTAATCCCTAAACTTACATCTCTAGTCCTAAATTCTATTGTTTTATTCCATATGCATGATATGAATATCATGGAAAGACCTCAAAAGTAAAACAACCTCCCAAAACTCTACCTTGAATTCCAGTAACATGTCTATTTTCTAAGTTTTTTGCTTAACCATCTCCTTTTAAACCTGTGTATATTACTACAGTTCTTGCTCTGGAGTCAAGTAAAATAAGGTTCAAATACTATATCCCAATTTAGGGCCATGACCATGACATTCACGGGCTTCTTTGGCCTTAGTCTGACTTGATTACACCTTTTCATGGCTTGTCTCCTCTTTTCAGACCCACTCCTCCTTGGCTTTATTAGCTCGAACTCCAAAGCTTTCTAAAGGCTGTGAGGTGGGTTCGCGCCTCTGGCTTTCCTGTTCTCAGATGCCTGAATGGGGTAACTTGTTAGCCTTTGAGTCGATTCCAATTCATAGCAACCCTGGGTTTCCAAGGAGTGGCTGGTGGATTCGAACTGTTGGTCTTCTGGTTAGCAGCCAAGCTCTTAACCACTGCACCACCAGGGCTCTACACGGAGTAGAACAGCCCATTTTTAGTTTGGATCCCAGGACTTCTAGTCCCTTGGTTCCCTAGAGAAACCTCTCCATGATCCATAAAGAGAAAAAATACTGATCTGTGGGAGGATGGCAGTCAAAGAACTATTGAGCTGATAATGAAACCTGTGTTCTGACAAGATAAGGTGTTAAAAGGCTCTTGCAGCCATTTGTCAATGTGTCTTCATTTACCCCTTTGAATCTGGTTCTTGGTTTATTGTTGTTGTTTGTTTTCTATTCTAATTCTCCCTTTGGAATTCCATGTGGATGTGATGACAAGACAAGCTTGGGAATGATTCCCACTCAGGACAGATTTTCCATCCTGAGATACCTGAAGAGTGACTCCAAATAAAACATGGTCACATTGGCAGTGTTGGCCTATGGTTAATCCAGGCAAAAAGAACCCCATTTGTTCACACATATGCCAGTTTTCCAGTAGTAAGAGAGGACTTCAGTTGGCCTTGATTTTGTGTGTGTACCTTGATCAAAAGACTTGAGAGTATGATGAAAACCATGACAGGCAATCTACATGGATTAAAGCACTTGACAATTCTCATACTAGCAATATTCTTCAGAGCTAGATGGTCTCTAGATCTACACATTACATTGAAAAAACAAAAAACAAATCTGTTCCTGTGGAGTCGACTCTGCCTCATGGTTGATCCCGTGTGTTACAGAGTAGAACTATTCCATACGGATATTTTGGCTGTAAACTTTACAGGAGAAGATCACCAGATCTTTCTCCCATAGTGCTGCTGGGTGTATTTGAACTGCCAACCTTTAGGTTAGTAGTCAAGCACAAACCACTTGCACCACACATTGGTTAGGTCTTCTCAAACCCCCTTCTACCTGCACCTCTACTAACCAAGTCTCCCAGATTAAAAGCCTTGTAGTCTCCCTCACCTTCTACCCTTCTTTCATCTTCTATACTTTATGGAAGTACTGTAAATTTGAAATTAAATCATTTCCTAATTTTCAATTACCTGGATTGTTGCAATAATCCTAATTTTTCTTCCAGCCTACAATATTTCTCCTGAGCATTTCAGTCTTCCACTAACAGGATGTTCTTCCTAAAAATACACATTTTTCTCACCTGCCAGGTCAGGGGCCTTTGCTATCCTCCACTGCCTACAATATCAGCTTTGAAGTACTTGTGTTGATAATGTAACAACTATATGACTTGATTGTAACCTACTTTTCCAGCAGCAATTTATCATTTTCTTGATCTACATTCTAAAGTTCAGTAAATGAGACTATTTGCTTGTCTTTTTTATCTTTTGCACCTCCTTCTCCTTCAGTCTATTACCTTCCTACTTTGTCTATTTGTGAAAACTCATTAAATAAATGTCACTCAGTGAAGAAGGCCTTTGCATATTCTGCCTTAATTTTTATCATTCATTCTATTATGTGCTAAGTTTAGAGTCACACGTTTATGAGAGGTTTCGTGCTGAAAATCATTTAGCCCAAACACTCGTTCCGCATGTGAGAACACATCAGAAGACTGGGATGTTCATATCAAACAACACAGATTATTCCACTAATATGCATGTTTCACATCATAGCTTATGATAAATTCAAAATTCACATCAATGTCTGTGATGGCTAACATTGCTTGTCAACTTGGCTGGACCATGATTCCCAGTGTTTTGTTAGTTGTGCAATATTGTGATCACCTTCCTGTTGAAAACTGATATGTGATCACCCCCATGATGGAATCTGCATAGTGCTGCCGGCAGAGGCGGGGCCTGTGGCAGCTCACCGCCCCCTCAGCCTTCATCTCTCCGCCCTCCACTGCCTATTTCTTTCCTGCTTGCCTTGCCAAGGCTTTTGACTTGCTCTGAATCCAGCAGCTGCCTCTTGTCTGGCCTCTGGTTCTTGGGACCTGAGCTAGGAGCTTACCTGTCGATTTTGGAATTCCTCAACCTTCACAGCCTGTGAGCAGGAGCCCTGCTCTCCAACCTGCTGATCTTGGGTTCACCAACTTCTGTGGCCGTATGAATTGGGAGAGGCCTCTATCCTGATCCACAGACTTGGGACATTCCAACCTTTACAATCATGTGAGCTATTTCCTTGATATAAATCTCTCTAAGTACATATTTATAAGTTTTACTGGTTTTGCTTTTCTAGAGAACCCAGACTAAGACAATGTCTATGCCTGTATTTCACTGACTCCTTGGCCGTCCCCATTCCTCCTTACATGACTACATCCCACAATGTCTATCCAGTTATCTCTGATGGTTCATGAAGGGTAACTGGGGTGGGAGATGGAGAAGTGCTCTGTGTGCTAGGTAGCCATCCACACCTCCAATATCTCTTGTTCTTTCACCAAGTTTCTGCACCACATATGCCATATGTTGGTCTGTTGTCACTCCTCGCTGAGAAGGCTATGTCTAGGAGCTCTCACACATGAACTATGTCCCCTTTGGTGCCACTGAATGGATAGAACCATGTAATATTCCAAGATAAAATGCAGTAACTGGAAAAAGCTAACTGCCTAACTTCGAATCATCTTTTCATCTGGGTCCCAAAGCAGCATTGTTTTTTCCTCCAACCTTCTCAGTCAACTTCTTCCTCTATTCCTCTTTTCTAAAAGGCTTAAAATCAGCCCCCATTCTAACAAGGAAATAAAAGTAAGCTACTTTCCTTTACCGTATTTTCCTCTCTCCCCCAGGCATTCATGTATTAATCTTTGTTTCATTCTTCCTTCAGTTTAAAAAACAAAGTTGTCAAGCACATAAATTCAGACAGGTAAACACTTAGAGCATTGTACCCGAGCATTTTTCTCTTGGACCGTGAGTTTCTACATTTGTCTCCCCCACAAGACTCTCAGCTAAGTATGGGCCATGACCAATGTCAAATTCACCAAGGTGCCTGCAACAGTGAATGACACATAGTTGGAGCTCAACAAATATAGTTTGAATAAATAAAAAATAAAATAGCATTAAAGATTCTAAGGGTAAATAATCTAATGTAAAAAGAAAAGGATTATCTCATAGAAACAATGCGATATGTTTGATTTAAACAAGTTTACAAGTAACCACACATAAAACTAGAGTACCCCTGCAAAAATGGCACATATGTTGATTGAGTGGGAAGTACCCTAGAATAACAGTTTTAGGTGTTCTGGTTCATTTTGTAATCTAACCATGACTTCATAAATCCCAATTATAGTTGCCTACGTTAAAGGACTTATAAATATGAAATATAGTGTTCATCCTTTGGGGATATAGTCCCAGCCTAATGTAGCCTCAAAAACCACTTCTTCCATGCATTACTTGGCCTTGATTTCTTTTACACTGTTTTAATGTCATTTCTTCCTATATTTTAATACTATTTCTCTCTTATAATGCTATACCATCATTTATAGTTATTTCTGCATCAGAAACAAAGTATTATGAATGAATATGCCAGATCTTTTCCATTCCACGGTTTGAAATGATTTTTTGGAAGGGATGTAGTTTAACTGCCAATGATCTGTGGTTATAGATATGCACCTGCTTGCCCTTAAGAAAAAAATAAATCATCGGAACACTCTTTTCTCAGTCTCTTCACTCACTTTAAAGGAGGACAAGAGCTTGGTAAGTATTTTGTGGCTCACCAAAGCCTCCATGACCTCTAAGAGAGGTCTCTGGCTCAAGTCTACATTTCCTTCTATTAAAAAGGTGAACTGCAAAGTCGATTCTGAAAAGTTAATCCTTATAATTTAAACCCTTATTTGTTCCACATGAACAAACTTCCAGACTGTTACTGAAACAAATTTTCTTTTATTTGTATATTCAAATAAGTATGATTCACTTAAAAAGCAGTCCCACTGGACTACATTTGCATATCCTAATTAGTTTAACATGTTCATTTTCCATTCACATGTTTTTCAAATAAATGCTTCTGAAGAATAGTAAAACTTAACTAACATCTGAGGCTGCAAATTCACAAAGAGAATTAAAAAAAAGAAAGAGCTGACATACATACTAGCTAAAAAAAGGCAAGAATTTCAATGTGTGGCACAGAGGATGTGGATTTGATTCCTGTTTCATAATGAAGCCTTGATTTGTGTATAGTATGTACCAGGATGTGGGTGGCTTCAAGGCCAGCGCGTCCATATATTTCTATAACCAACACAGGGTGGAAATTGAAACAACATTCTGTAACTCCAATATATTTTAAAGATTTTTCAATTTTTGAAGAATATATATCTTCTAAGTCAAAAATAAGCTAAGGGTGAAAAGTTAGGATACATGGGCAAGAAACTGTTAATGGAGAAAGCTGTTGGTAAAACACGCACACTCTTTGAGATGTTCTTTCAAAAATATACTCATTTTATACCTTATGGAAATAACATGCTAGTGATTTATAAGATACTTCTCTACATGGAACATGGCCTTTGACTGGCTTTAAAGAAAAAGGGAAAGTTTCTGTGTCATATGCATGGCTTCAAATATGCAATTTTCTGCCTAAATTCATTTCTAAAACCCACTCACTCCTGCAAATTAAAAGAACACAAAACAAAACAAGGTCAGTTGAATTTTTCAGTCATGCTATATGGCAGTGTGTTTCTGAACTCTATTTAGTTCTTATATGAATGTTCCTAATAATTTTGGAAATTGATGTTATTTGAACCTAGTCACTTGGCCACTGTTATACCACCTTCGCCTTAAGTCTCCTTATAAGAAGTACAAGAAATAGAGGCTCAATATCTTTGTAGCCCAATGAAGGTCATGGATCAGATCACGGGACCTCGTCTCCCAAATTTATTTCCACTTACTATCACTGTGTCTTTGAACTTGAGTAATTATTAATGAGTGTCTACCATCTGAAACAGCTAATAAAACTATGATAATTCTTGATTTCAGAACGAAGTAGACATTAGAAGGCTATGCCTTATTATCCCTCACTTCTGGTGGCGTAGTGGTTAAGTGCTACGGCTGCTAACCAAAAGATCAGCAGTTCAAATCCACCAGGTGCTCCTTGGAAACTCTATGGGGCAGTTCTACTCTGTCCTATAGGGTAGCTATGAGTCGGTATCAACTCAACGGCAACAGTTTTTTTTTTTTTTTTTGTAAAAATCAAAAGCAAGAAAATCATTCTAAGAATGCCACAAAAGCTGTTTTGCATTTGAATATTTTATTGTTCTATTGGTTATTTAAAAATGTAAATGTAGTCAACAAAGGAAGTCGACAAGTGATATTAGGGATAAAAACGCACAGATTATGTACCAGATAGTGTCTCTGTATTAGGGACACAAAACTTCCAGTTGCCTAGCTCTGAAGTCTCCCTGCTTTCTAAGAGACTGCTATACCACTTCCAAGCTGCACATGCTACTACATTTGGAAGAACAATTTTACTAAATAGCGAGAATGATCTTGACTTTGGGAGAATAAAAGGAAGGTTTGAAACGAAGGAGGACTCACTTTTCTTTTAGGATTGGGATGAATATGGTAGGACCAACACTAATGGGAAATTATCTGGAGGTATAGCTTCGTAAACAAATCATATAATGCATATTTAGTGAAACTCATATTTGTCAAGTTCAAAATCAATCCTACCTAAAAATTATACAAAGGGGTTTTTGTCCTATGTAAATCTAGTCTCATCTCTCAGTTTACATACAAAAAAAAAAGGAAGAAAACAAGTGATGCCCAAAATTCCAGCAAAGCATGAGTTTTAGTATGGAATGGATGACATATGTTTAAAATGGTATCACAGCCACACATTTCTCCTTTTATTTGCATTTCCTAAAACTAGAGGAATGTTGAAAAAATCTGTGAGTTAGCTAAGAGGGCACAAATGAAGGGTATCTGTGCTCCAGCTGAAAAAAAGTATAAGCGGTGTCATGCTGGAGAGCATTTCCAACTCTCTTGGGTTCTTGTGTGAGAAATGAAGTCGAGGTGTGTGGCAGTTCTTGTCAACAATACGTCGAGGTGGTGATGGTACAATGCTGTGGCAGCAGAGCTTTCAAACAGAAACACCAGAACATGCGAAGTATGTGTCTGTGATTAGTACCTGATGGTATACACAGTGGATACCCAAGCTCATGTTTTTAATGGAATATCTTTATAAAAACTAATGACGCTTCCTCTGTTAATCACATTAAAGTTGAAAAGATCATATGGCTACAATCAAGTCTACAGCATGAAAAACTTTGTTTCTTCCATTTCCAGATCCATCACCAAAAACCCATGAAGTGTCGTTTTTGCCTAGCAATAGCAATCAACTCCTCTCACAATAAACGTAAATAATATACACATATTGAAGACCATAACAGAAACACTCACAGCTCCTTTATTCAAAACAACAAGGAGAGTGCCAATTCACCCTTACAACTAGAATCATTCCAGAAAGATTATAAATTTTGAGAAGACAAACTATAATCTCTAATAATAGCTTCTCTTTAATTTATTTTCCAAATGAATACCAGCTGCACCCTTCCCATCCTGCTCCCGAACTTATATACCCTAATTGCACAGTTCTGGTCAGAAGAATATGTACTACTGCTCTGAGGAGGGTCTATTCAGTTACATCATGTCCTCAGTGCACTAACCTGATCGACAATCTTGTCTGTCTTTCTCAATAAATCATGTAGCTCCAAAGAAAGCCTACATTTCAAACATTCCCTGGTAAAATCATTTATGGAAAGAAGAGTTATGCATAAAGCAGGGTGAGGAAACTGAAGAGAAAAACTGATTGCTGATCACTGTTTTGAACTGTGAATATGGATAGGTGGGGGTATGTTAAAGTTCTCTGCATGTGTTTTGCACTTACTAATTTGTAGTAGCCTGTGTGGTGCAAACAGTTAACATGTTTGGCTGTTAATTGAAAGGTTGGCAATTCAAGTCCACCCAAAGTTGCCTCAGAAGAAAGGCCTGGAGTTCTATTTTTGAAAAATCAACATTGAAAACCCTATGGAACACAGTTCTACTCTGACACGGGTGGAGTCACACTATGAGTTGGCGTCAACTCAATGACAACTGTTCTATTTGGTTAGTTTTTATTAGAGGGCTGTGGGGGTTCAATGGTAGACTTTTTGCCTTCCATGTAGAAGACCCGGGTTCGATTTCCAGCCAATGCACCCCATCCACAGCCACAACCTGTCAGTGAAAATTTGTGTGTTGCTATGATGCTGACCAGGTTTCAGTGGCGCTTCCAGACTAAGACAGACTAGAAATAAAGTTCTGGTGATCTATTTCTAAAAATCACTTAATGGAAACCCTATGGATCACAATGGTCTGATCTACAATTCATGGTATGGTGCAAGACTGGGCAGTATTTCCTTCTGTTTTGCATGGGGTCACCATGAATTGGGGGCCGACTCAACAGCAGTTAACAACAATTTGTACTATTTATGCAGACACCAGTAATACATAATGATACGAATTTCAAAAAATTAAAAAGGCAATTAAAGATATTATTTCTGTCCAAGTCAGTGAAGCACTACGCAAAACTCTGGTGAATACAAAAAAATAAACAAACAAAAAGTAAAAAAAAAAAACCCTCAGAGAATTTACAGTCCATCAGAAGAAGCAAACATATGTACAATTACTTATTGGAAGACATGCCTCCCTCTTCGCTCTGTCAATTCTGAAGCTTAGAGCCAAGTCTGTGGTCTGCCGTTAGAAAAAAATGGAGGATTCAAATGCTTCATCTTTATCTCTGGCTTCGTCTTATTTTTGTTCTATTTTAAAATCCTAATTTTTTAATGTTTCATTTGTGCATGTTTAGTTGAGGTGTCTTAAATTCTTTTTGAATCAAGATATAATATCAACTCAAAATATATGAGGGATTATTAAAGATAAAATTCACATAATCAGATCTATGTTTTCAAAGGATAATTCTGGCAGCACTGGGGAATGTGGATCAGAAAAGAGAGACAGAACAGAGGACTATTTGGAATTCTATTTTCATGTCCAGAGTAGAGACAATGATGACCTGAACAAGGGCAAGGGCAATGAAACTAGAGTAGAATGAATAAATTTGAGAAACGCTAGGAAGTAATTTCTATGGGGCTTTGTGAACATTTTTATGTAGGATATAAGGGAAGGGAAAAGGAGAAATCGGAGACATCCATTTAGTTTCTTGTCTAAGTGACTTAAAAAAAAGCACATATTATAAACTTCAAATAGAAAGGATCCCCGGGATGGTGCAAATGGTTAAACTTCTCTGCTCCTAATTGAAAGGCTGGAGGTTCGAGTCCACCCAGAGGCACCTTGGAAGAAAGGTTTGGTGATCTACTTCTGAAAAATCAGCCACTGAAAACCCTCTGGAGCACAGTTTTACTCTGACACACATAGCATGCGATGGTTTTAAAATAGACAGGGAGCACTAGAGGAGAAGGTGTGAAATGAGAGGATAGCAAGATAATGAGTTCAGTTTTAGACAGTAGAATGTGAGTGCTTGCAGAGCTTTGAGGTGGAGGTGTCTAAAAGACAGTTGGAAATCCAAATTAGTAGGCTAAGAACATGTTTAAGGGCAGGTATAGAGGCTTGTATTAGCAGAGAAGAAAAAGAAATTCATAGAGGCAATCCTAAAAACTACAGCTGCATTTAAGGACAGAACAGAGGAGGATGAGCCAGGAAAAAGTCATGAATAAAGAGAGCAATGAAAGATGTGTCAATGGGAGAAAGAATTTCACTATTGAACTTCTAAAGGGCTGGGATCTTGTCTTCTTTCGCATCTCCAATGTTGATCACATGGTTGGGAAAATAATAGGTGCTCAAACCATTTGGTGAACAATAAAAGAAACAGAGGGTAAAAACTTCAAACACAAATCAGAGTTCAATGAAGAAGATGATTACAAAGGAAATTTTGACTTGGCGATATATTATTGGTGTTTTTGTAAGAATAAAAGGTGATGAAGTAAGGAAGGAATAGAAGGAGACAGGGAAAGGTGAGATGATCTTTTCAGCTTAGTGACAAGAGAAGATATGTCTGATGGACAATTAAAGAATGCTAACCAAAGTGTCAGCTAATCAAAAGTTCAAATCTACCAGCCACTCCTTGGAAACTCTACGGGGCAGTTCTACTCTGTCCTGTAGGGCTGCTATGAGTCAGAATCAACTCAATGGCAGAGCTTTTTTTTTTTTAGTGCTTTTGGAACATGAGGTTGATATACAAAATGTAGAGGCCTGAGGGAGCAACTTCGAAGAGAAAATGGATACAGAGAATTGGAGTGGTAGGAGGTTGATCAATGGAAGTGGCATGTAAGAATTCCTAGAGGGGGAAAAAAAAAAAAAGCAGAGCTGAGAATTGGTAGGTCTGGGTTCTGATTCTGTATTTGTAAGAAACTAACAACAGAATTTTCAAGAAAACAATCTTTCTGAGCTCATCTTTAAAGTGAGGAGCTTGGATTCAAAGATAAAGTTGTGCTCTGGAGAACCCTAGATGATCTTATATATATTTCCAGCCCTAAATCTCCATGATTTTTCCCTTCCACAGTAGGGTGGAGGAGGAGGGGAATTATATTATATAGAGAGAGAGAGGCTTGTATAGAGGTATATATATATATATATAGAATATAGAGCCTCCGGATAAGCCATAGGAATTAAGAAAATTTCTATTCCATCCATGTAAAAAGATGATATATGGCACTGGAAATAAATTAAAAAAGTAATCAGATGCAATGAACAACATGTAAGAAGCTTCAAAGTCCATCCAGTTCACTCTTCAACCCCTCCGTCTTTCTATGGCAGAGTGTAATCACAGTCCAGGGATGGCCCCTCAGGAGCAACATGGTGAGGGGAGCAGATGTAAGGTTAGGTATCCTGGTTAGATGATGGGTTTATTGCTCTGAGATACCAGCTTGGCTTCTGCCTGAAGAAGATGAAAGGAATCTAGCTGGGCCGTAGGGTACCCGTTGCGTTTAAGTTGATTTCGACTCGTACTGACCCACAGAGCAGAGTAGAACTGCCCCATAGGGTTTCCAAGGAGCAGCTGGTGGATTTGAACTGTTGATCATTTGGTTAGGAACCAAAAGCTTAACCACTGCACCACCAGGGTCTTAGAGTAGGTTACCTTTAAACAGGTCCTAGTTTAACCAGGGATTGGTCCACTATGGTGTTCCTCCTACCAACTCCCCCAACACCTCTTACTCTAGTGGTTTGGAAGCAGGTTTTTGTCCTCAAAATTACTTCTTCCTCCAGGTTTTTACTTTAGAAGATTAACTTCATCTTCTGGGGTTTTTTGCACATAAGACACATTAATTAGAAGTGGGGACATTATTGTTATTGGCTCAGCTGTTCTACCCTGCCTGACATGGATTGAATTGTGTGCCCCCAAAATACGTATCAACTCAGTTAGGCCATGATTGTCAGTATTGTCTGGTTGTCCTTCATTTTGTGATTGTAATTTTATGCTAAAGAAGATTAGGATGGGAGTGCAACATCCTTACTATGATCATATCCCTGATTGAATGAAAAGGGAATCTCCCTGGAGTGTGCCCTGTGCCACCTTTTATCTTACAAGAGATAAAAGGAAAGGGAAGCAAACAGAAAAGTGGGGACCTCATACCACTGAGGAAGAAGCACCGGGAGAAAAGCGCATCTTTTGGACCCAGGGTTCATGCACAGAGAAGCTCCTAGGCCAGGGGAAAATTGACAAGAAGGACCTTCCTCCAGGGTCAACACAGAGAAAGGCTTCCCCTAGAGCTGACACCCTGAATTTGGACTTGTGGCCTACTAGACTGTGAGTAAACAAATTTCTCTTTGTTAAAGCCATCCTCTTGTGGTATTCCTGTTATAGCAGCACTAGATGACTAAGACACTGCCTAAGGAGACAAAGTTTAGTAATATAAAAAACTAAAACATTTTGTAGCAAGGTTTTGCTGATTACTAATACATCTTAAACTTTTTTTGTTGCTGTTTTTAAGTAGTTTCATTTCATATAAAACAGAAACTTGATAGCATCTTTTTATCTCCCAATGTGAGATAATCATACACAGCTTTTAGAAATCTTCTATACATGCAATTGTGTGATGTAGCTCAAGCCACTAAAACACTGACAGGAAGCCAAGGGGCATGCACCTGGAAGTTTAACGGGGAAAAAAAAAGTTATTTTTCTGAGATGCAGAGATGTCTAAAGTTAGGAGGATTCAGGACTGATAGGTGGAAGATGGGGTCTACCCAGATGGCTACAAAATATTTTTTTTAATCTTTTAAGTATATTTATCTTTTTAATTTTTCCTTCGTAATAAAGACACACTATGACAGAGATACATGGAAGGAATCATTTCACACTTTAAATGTGTGCAGTTTTGACCAAGTGATTTGAATCATACCTTTGAGTCACCTCAATTATATGGAGTTTGTATTCAAGAATGTTCTTACTCTACAAAAAAAAAAAAAATTCTATGAATGATTATGATAAACACTGTGTAGAATGTAGAAAATGATGTCACAAAAAAATTAGAGTAAAGCAGTTTTTCTCAGCCTTATTTTCATTATTGTCCCATAAGAATCCTTTTAGATTTTTTCCAAAATCCTCCCTGCCATTGACATTTTATTACCTCAGATATACTCTGTAACTGCTTATGTATGTGAGATATTTTTGCCTCCCCTAAAATAATTTTTACAACCTTAGGGATGGCATTCCCTGGTGAAAATGCACAGAATAGAGAAGAAGCCAGGACTAGGAACACATATTTTGATGCATAAATAATTCTTTCTTTAAATTTGTGAGAGTAGTCTACATATCAATTCAAAAGATGAACCTACCATCCATCTAGAGTGTGGTGAATACTCTTCTGCCAGAGAACGTATACATATTATTGGTGTGGATTACAGTTTCATTGATCCTAAAACTCTGTTGACTACCACGGTAGACATAACTTATTACTCCGTCCCATCCTGTAAACACTTGAAAAAGACTTTACAGATGGAGGAGGAGATCAAGAGCTGAAGGAGAGCTGCCTTCCATGACTAAAATCTTCATATAGAATGCAAACTGTTCTTTTTGAATCTTTGCCATGGATTGCCACAAATTCTAGATCAAAATTAGCAAGATTTTGTATGCAAATAATGTATACATTAGTTCCTTTTTATTTAGGTTTTAAAATGTAGATTCAGGATCAGGCTATGTACTGAAGGCTGTGAACATGATGGAAGCCTTCCCAAAGAAGGTGGGACTTGAGATATTTCATTATAAGAAGAGAAAAGATCAGGAAGGGAAATTAGGGAAAAATAGTGTATGGGGTTAAGAAAGGTCTTACTGTTGTTTTTATTCTGGGATAAGAGTGATGTAAACATACAAGACTGGCAGGAAAACTGATAGGAAAAGAGAGGTTGAAACTTACAAATATGACATTACAATAAAGAGAAGTATTATGAGAGGAAAGAAAAAAAAAACCTACTAGGAGTTAGGAGCTTAGGTTTCAATATGCCTTTGCCATATTTCAGCTGTGACATTTTGGGCCATTCACTTATCATTATGGGAGCCCAGTTTCCTTATCTATAAAGTGAAGGTAATAATATAAACCTTGCTGGATTGTCTTTGAAGATGTAAGATTCTCAAGAGATAATTAAGATAGATTATTGATACAGATTTAAATGTGTTCCAATTTATATGTGTACATAAACTGCCACATAATAATTTTTTATTATGTGGCAGTTTATGTACACATATAAATTGGATGTTTTTGATGGTGATCACAATCTGGATGGACATACTGGACTGAAGAGATGATGCTCAATAGTCTTTCTGTGACTACCACCACATTCACAGACCCTATGGCTGTGCAGAAAGAAATCTAGATTTTACATTTTCTTTCTGCAAGACACACGCTTTCCCAATAATTTATATTCAAATATACGTATTTGATATTCATCACCAACACCATAACTCAAAAGCATCCATTCTTTTTTGGCCTCACTACTTGCTTATTTAATAATAATACGAGAAGCCAGATCATATGAAGAAGAACTCAGCATCAGAATTGGAGGAAGACTCATTAACAACCTGCTAGATGCAGATGACACAACCTTGCTTGTTGAAAGCAAGGAGGACTTGAAGCACTTAGTGATGAAAATCAAAGAATATAGCCTTCAATATGTATTACACTACAACTTAAAGAAACAAAAATCTTCACAACTGGACCAATAAGAATCATCATGATAAATGGAGAAAAGATTGAAGTTGTCAAGGATTTCATTTTACTTGGATCTAATCAATACCCATGGAAGCTGCAGTCAAGAAATCAAAATATGCATTGCACCGGGCAAATTTGCTGCAGAAGGCCTCCTCTTTAAAGTGTTAAAAAGCAAAGATGTCACTTTGGGGACTAAGGTGCTCTTGACCCAAGCCATGGTGTTTTCAATCACCTCATATGCATGTGAAAGCTGGACAATGAATAAGGAAGAACAAAGAATGCCTTTGAATTATGGTGTTTGTGAAGGATATTGAATATACAGTGGACTGCCAGAAGAATGAATAAATGTGTCTTCAAAGAAGTATAGCCAGAATGCTCCTTAGAAGCAAGGATGGAGAGACTTCATCTATTTTGGACATGTTATCAGGAGGCACCAGTCCCTGGAGAAGGACACCATGCTTGATAAAGTAGAGTGAGTCAGTGAAAAAAAGGAAGACCATCAACAAGATGGATTGACACAATGGCTGTAACAATGGGCTCAAACGCAGCAATGATTGTGAGGATGGCGCTGGACCAGGCAGTGTTTCATTCTGTTGTATAGAGATAGGTCACTATGAGTTGGAATCAACTTGATGGCACCTAACAACAATAACATGACAACTTACTAAGGCAGAGTTCAAACATGCATTCTGGACCAAAGTATGATCAATGCTAGCCACTGCAGAAAGAATTAAGCTGTTTTTTATTTTATTTTATTTCATTTCATTTTATTTTATTTTATTATTTTCTTCCATTAACCAGTGACCCAAGCAAATTATGTTAACTGCTGTTGAAAGACCACGAATATCTAAACCCTAATTTTTTTTTTTTTTTAATTGACTAGTGTGTCATTCCCTTGGCTGATTATACTCATAAGCCATCTGTCAAATTGAGTTGTATAGGCACTTGCCCATCATGAGTTGTTCACTTGTTTAGAATCACTGAGGATTAAACTTTATGTTCCTTATATTCTTGGCCTTTTTGGAGATTATGGCATTGAAGTTACAGTTGAGATGCGGAAGCAACAAGCAAGGGATTTTAAATGGCAGAAACCAAGGTTATTAAGATGAGTCCAACATAAGTCATCCTGATGGTTGTTATTCTAGTGCTGAAAATAGGAGCAGTGACTTCTCTGAGGGAAAAAAAAAAAAAAAAGGCAAAAGATACGTAGACATGAAATATATATGTTTATTCTTACACACATTTTTCTCCCTTGTTACTCTACACCTGGCAGAGGTTATAATACATGGGCTTTCCTGGCATAAGACAGCTGTTAGGTCTGCCGCATTGTGGAATCCTATTTTATATCTCAATAGCACTTTTTAAAACCAAGCTTTTGCCATAAATGTTCCCTGTTGAAGGTAAACAATCAAGACAGTGACTAAGGCAATTCCATAAAACTCCAGCACTATTCCTTTGGACATGTTAGGAGCCCTGATGCTGCAGTGGTTAAAGCGCTCAGCTGCTAACCAAAAGGTCAGCAGTTGGTAACTGCCAGCTGCCCCACCTGAGAAAGATGTGGCAGTCTGCCTCCATAAAGACCTGGAAACTGTATGGGGCAGTTCTACTCTGTCCTGTAGGGTCTCTATGAGTCAGCCTCAACTCAGTGGCAGTGGGTTTGGTTTTTATTTTTCCTGTCCTTAAAAGTCAGGTCAAATATCTTTAAAAATTTGTATTATAATGGCTAAGAAACTGGGAAAATAAATATGAAATGAATGAACTGGTATGAAAGTTGAATTAAAACCATGATTAACATGCTCTTTCTCCTTCTACTGTTACAAAATAATTAATTTTATCATTTTTTTAAAAAAATGCACCCCTAATTACAAAAAATGAACAGGAAAAAATATTTTCTATATTTATTAAATGTGTTTTTAAAAGTTCAAAGTATTTCTTTAATTTATAACCCAATTCATTCTAAAAATAATATGAGGCAGCTTACAGAATAATTTACAACATAATAGGATAAAAAATATGGACATTAGGGAAAAAGAATAATGATGGTGGAAAAACTAAATGCACCAAGGTCAAGGTTATTACATAAAATCCACTTACATACTGTTGTAAATTTGGTTGAATGTGTCCTATGTACCACAACAAGAATTAAATGTGATAAGTCACAGAATTCACAAAGCTCATGGAATTAAAATAAGACAACTGATCTATAGAGTAAGTTTTGTCTCAGTCCTGAGGTCATAAATATGTCACTGAGTAAAGCAGTGATTACAAATTGAATGTCGTTTGTACATTATACAGTACCTTACAACATTTCATACATCTGCGTCTTAAAATAGTCTTCAATCTTCTAAAGTATTATGAATTTGTGATAATTCTATAAGAATTCAAAAATGAGTAGCTAGTCAGCTGTATGGTGTCTGTCTTAATCGAAAGATGAAATATCTAGAACAGTGTATAGGTGGGAGAAGCAGAGGGTGTTGTAGTATCTTGGGAGAGTGGAAGTTGATAGTAAAATTATTTTTTTCAAACAAAACCTTGCAAGGATTCTTTGTAACTAATAGAGCTTAACTTGTACAGTCATGGAGGCAAAGATTATACTTTAGTAGTAATCTCAAGATATTACCTTGAATGTTCTTTACAACTACATTTAATGACAAAGCAAAATTACGATCTTTTCTATTAAAACAGATGCCTCTTTGCCAACACACTGTTTGTAAAGTATTTTTATGTTCTTTAAACAAAACTTTTTTTGTACTTTCTTAGTTTTGATTTCCATCCCTAACCATTTGTTATTCCTAGTAATGTATTTAACAGAAAAAAAAATGTGTGGTAGAAAAATAATCTTTAAAACATGGTTTTCTTCCCAACATGTTGTCCTTAACAGGCACTTTTCCCTTCCTCATTCAATTTCCATTTGGGATTCATTCCCTCAGGGGAGGGATGCAACAGAGCAGGAAGCAGAAATAACTTCAAAGTCACTCTTTTAATTTTCCAAATCCTAAAAGCATTCAAATCTGTATGTTACATGCCTCTGAAGTGATATTAAACAAATCAAAACCAACCAACCAACCAACCAGCCAAATAACATAATAAATAGGGGAATACCTATCAAGGGAAATGTGGAATGTTAATGGAAGACAACTTGTCTTCTGAGATATTATATATATTATAATTACTATATTTAATATAGGCTGTAGAGTCAGCATACCTCACCATTCTTAAATACATACCTGCTTCTGAATTTTGGAATTAAGTTACCTCACTGAAATATTAGATATACCAGTTGAAGTAATAGTTCAGACAACAAATAATAACATATTCTAAAAGCCAACTCTTAGGCCCACCCAGTCAGACTATAGAGTCTATGAAACCTCTTTGCACATCAGATGAGTTAAGTTGTAGGGACAGTAGTTTTACTTACCTGAGACAAGCATCTAATTTAACGCTTAAACTGAGGCACTAATGAAAAAGGATGCTAATAATCACAACAGAAAAGCAGATATAAACAGGCATTTTTCAAACAAACAGGTCTTCCTTTAAAAAAAAATCAAGGGAAAGTTAAATTTGTCATGTGTAGGATTCATATTTGGTGAAAAGACCCCTCATTTAAACATGATTTTTTGGTAATTTTTTTCAGCTCAGAAATCAGTCCTAGATGTACACCTTCCTTCTGATATGTAATTTCAAGTTATTTTCAAGTTTAGTTTTCCTTATGTGAACAAATAAAATATAACACTATAGACATGTAGTATGAAAATTTGTCCCCCTTAATCTAAGACAGCATCATTCTACCTTGTGATGTGTTCAATGCATGGAAAAAAAAAAAAATCCCTTTAAATATTTTGAGTCACTTTTAATAACTTTTTAAAGTTCCATTGCTTCTGTGAACTCTGTATTAATAAATTAAATTAAACTGCAACAACACTGCCCCACAAGGTGCTCTGGGGGAACAAAAAGGGGAGGAAATTTATTCTTTGGCTATATACATTTAGAAAATCACCAGAGGAAATCCCTCTCTTAAAGACTCACAAGAGTACAAATCAGCTGTATCACATAAATCTGCAAAAAAAAAAGAAGTTCAATTTGGTTTAACCTAGCTTTTTTTTTTTTAAACTTATTCTGTCAAAGGCTCTTTGTTTCATGTAAATCCTCTTTACGCCATATAGAATTCATAATTGGTTGGAACACAGATTGCGAAACATTGACGGTAAAAACTCCCTATAGTTAGACATTTGGGGGTTTCCATTATCTTTAATTAACCCATGTTCACATTTTATGGTATTTAAAATGGTAAGGATACATAGTTAATATATTACCATGTTTAGTAATGATTCTCTGGGAGCATATTCAATCCCCAGTTGTATCAGTGGACAAACTGGTTTTAAATTTCCTTCTAGCTGTAGTATTCTATAATTTGTACTGTTACTTAATGCCACAATGGAAAACATGGTTTTAAGATTATGGTGTCCTTAAGGAATATATATTGAGAGAGAGAGAAAAAAAATTATTTACTGGTAGATTCACTATTTTACGTTCTTATGATTTTCAGTAGAGGAAGAATCAAATCGTATAGCTTTTAAGTAATTATGATTAAATTAATTAAGATTAAAATTGTATGTTTTTTTGTCTAGACCCTAATAAGACCTAAAATATACATACATAAGAATTTAGTTATATTCGAGTTAGATCATGACATAAAAATAGAGCTATTCTTTCCTCTTAAAGATCAGTTAAGGTGTTTTAGAAACCTTTAAACGAAATGCTTTGAAATCTGAAATTTTTCCATGTGCCTTGTCTGCAAAACAGAATAAACTCCCAGATGATTAAGGCAAACTGTTTTTTAAAAGCCATAACAATTGAAAAATTACTTCAGACTACGTACAGGAAATTTGGAACTGCACATTTAGAATTATGTAGATATTTCCATGACCATAAAATAATGTAAATGCTTTCTTAGTAGCTTCCTATGGTGAATTGGTTTGTTTTTGTGGTTTTAGAGTGATGGAAAATAAGTAAATATTTAGGTCCTTCTTTCTTCTACTTTTATTGTTTTTCAAAATAGAAATTATTGTAAGTGATAAGTGACAAGTTGAAAAATATTTTGACTCTGTAAATACTGTAGAAACCAGTAGAGTTTTACGTGTTTTTGAGGATCTAGTATAATTTCATGGGTGTCTAATTTTTCAATGTTATTTAAATTTTCAAATGAATCATTTAACTGATTACATTTCCTGTTATGGCACATTTGGGCTTGCATTCCTTAGTGTGATTTATTTAAACATATAACCTTAATATTGTACTGTTTATTTTATATGGTCAAACACTTGTCAGGATTATCTGATATTGATGTTCTAACTGCATAATAAAGATTTACCTTTTAAAATTTTGTATGACTAAAAATTTCTTCATGTCCAAGTGAGAAACTGTTGTTGTTCTTGGTTATGCTGTAGATTTTATTGCCTAAGAAAATTCTCATTCAAACTGAACTCATGGCTTGTACACTCTTTTCATAGAAATGTTTCCTTTTCTTGTTAATATATAGGTATTTCTAGGTTGAAAGGAAATAACTGTTCAAACGTGCAAAGCTGCAGCTCCTCGAGCCCAGTCTCTATTACTTTCCAGATCAGATGAATTTTGTATGGAAGTCACATTGTCATTATCTTTTTTTTCTATTAATCTCATGCAGAATTCCATTTCAACCTCATGTTTCTTAAATAGAATGAGCAGGTAGGGTTATATTAGCAATCTGATGACTTGCACGTATACATTATAGATAATATTTCTGGAAGTTGAAAAAAAAAATATGCTCCCATAGAATGCGTCACAGGATTATTAAACTGTTCACTTGATGAGAATATTCCCCCAAAGAAAGAACCTTGTTTTTTGGCATGAGTGCTATGCACAAAATAATTAAACAGGTAATATTTATAATATCGTTTATGACTTATTTTTTGCTGCTCAAAAGTGAGCTATTTGAACAGGATACTCTTAGATCTGTTTTTTCCCTTGTAGCCTTAAAGTAAACCTACAAGCATTAGGTATTTCTCTGGCCAAATGATGGCAGTCAGTCAAATTGAATAGAACTAATTCCCCAGTGTGTATATACCTTCAGAAAGACACTTTAGAAAACATGTTTTGGATATTTTCTCTACCTGAATACCAGGTCTTAGTAGAAAATAACGGAAATGGTTTCATGTTGTTAGAAGTGTATAAAATTGGGGACAGAAATGTTTATACTCAAATCCTGACTTTACTACTTATTAGGCTTTAGATGTCAAGCAATTGTTGAGCCTCTTTAAGTATATATTTTCTCAACTAAAAAAAAATTGAAATGGTAATATCTATTTTAATAGTTTTTATGAATGTTAAAGATATAATGCATATAAAATACAAATTACAGTGCTTGCTACATAGAAAGCACTTGTAAAATAGTAATTATTAACACCATTTCTCTAACACGTGAGCTCTTCAAAATATGTCCAAAGTACGACTATAAACTCCTCTTTTTGAATCAATTTACTCTTAAATTAGTAATCAACAAATTATGCCATTATAGAACCCTGATGATATTCCTTGCATTGATTTGACTATAAATTGAATAATAAAAATCTTATCTCAATTTACAATAAAAAGTAAGTTAAATCTGAGATGCTCTCAATTATTCTTATGTGCATATTTGGCTGTTAAACCTATTCCTTCCATTAGATCTTGATTGTTAACAATGTCTAACAGATGGGTGAATGGATGAATGAGTAGCTAATAATGAAAGGAAAATTGTAGAATATGCAATCATTCTTAGTTACAGTTTTCTCCTCCTTTTATATGTAGTTGTTTTAATTTTACATTTCACAATTTAAGGACATATTTTGCTAGAAAATTACTCCTAGTTCATTCAAATGTGTTCATAAATACGTATACACATATATACAAAACAAAAACCAAACCCTCTGCCATCAAGTCAATTCCAACTCATAGCGACCCCTATATACATGAACAGTTATATATGACCCCGGATGGTGCAAGCAGTTTGCAATCGACTGCTAACCTAAAGGCTGGCCATTTGAACATACTCAGCGACTGCTGAAGAAAAGCCAGGAAACCTGCTTCTGTAAGGATTGCAGCCAAGAAAATACTATGGGGCAATTCTACTCATTCATATGTGGTTGCTAGAAGTCAAAATCAACTCAATTCAAATCAACCCAACAACAACAACTATATAATATATAGATACATGTATAGTGGCGCAATGGTTAAGAGCTACAGCTGCTAACCAAAAGATCAGCAGTTCGAATCCACCATCTGCTCCTTGAAAATCCTATGGGACAGTTCTATTCTACCCTATTAGGTAGCTATGAGTTGGCATTTACTTAAGGGCAATGGGTAATGGGTAGCTACTCAGCACCTAGAAGAAAGAAATATCTGGTACATAATAAGTACTCACTATATACTCATTGAATGCATGAATAAATGATTGAATGCACATAAGAGTCACACTCTCCTGATATGTGCAGAACTTCCTGAGGTGCAGTGTAGGCTGGTAAGTAACTTAGATGTGCTGTAATAATGGATGGGGAGACCTTGTCTTATCTAATAGTCACTGACAGTGAACAACCTGAGTATCATGGGGGAGGAACAGGCAGTAGTAGAGAAAAGTTTTCCAGAACTTAGGTTTTGGAATCATTCAGAAAAAGATCAATGTCCAACTTTGTTCTCCCTCGAAAAATAGGATCAATATTATCATTTTACACAATTTGAAGGAAAAATTAGTTAATTTATTACAAGTAACATAAATCAGCATTTAATAAGTATTAAGCACTTTAAAAAGCAGCCATTAGTAATATTGTTATTGGATATTAAATATTATAGACATACCTATAATGGTGAGCTTTATAAATTTATTTAGTGTACCAATGATTTTTCTCAATAAAAATATGGCATACTAAAATAGCAGTTAACAACATGACAGTAAAGTAAAATCATTAGCATATGTGAAAATACCCACTGCATAGTGGGTTTGAAAACCATAACATCCATGATGCTTTGTACAAGTGAATTTGTGTCTTGAGTTGTGCAGTTGATAAGACTTCTAGAGCCCAAATGTTAACATCCGTATTGACACATCTTTCTCAATTATCCCATACCCTTCTCAGCTCAATATTTACTTTATTTCATTCTGAAACACTGTTTAAATTTTTCCTTTTTTTTGGCTGTTGAGAATGTATACAGCAAAACATACACCAATTCAACTGTTTCTACATGTACAATTCAATGACAGTGCTTACATTCTTCGAGTTGTGCAGGCATTCTTGCCTTCATTTTCTGAGTTGTTCCTCACCATTAATATAAACTGATTGACTCCTAAGATTCCTGTCTAATCTTTTGAGTTGCTGTTATCACTTTGATCCCATAGAGATAGTTCTTAAAAGAGTGTAATGTTCAAGGCAGACTTTTTTTTTTTTTAATGCTTTAATACACACTTTGTTTTGTGACATCAGTTGCCAACACCATGACATTTTGACACTCTCCCCTTCTCAACCTTGAGTTCCCCATTACCAACATTCCTGTCCCCTTCTTCCATCTTGTGTCTGCCTCTGGGCTGGTGTGCCCATTTAATCTTGTTTTGTTTTATGGGTCTGTCTAATCTTTGGCTGAAGGGTGAACCTCAGGTGTGACCTCAATACTGAGTTAAAGCATGCCTGGGGGCCATAATCTTGGGGTTTCTCCAGTCTCTGTCAGGCCAGTAAGTCTGGTCTTTTTTTGTGAGTTAGAAATTTGTTCTGGTGGAGCCAACAAGGTGCTTTAGGCAGAAGCGCCACACTGTCCCTCCACACCAAAGACTCAAAAAACTAAGTAAAACAGAGATAAACATCAGTCCTGGAACCCTAAGCATCAAAAGAAGAGTTAAAGAAGTCAACCAAGCACCAAATGGAATAAGAAACTGACAGAAAACAAAGAATGAGGACAGAGATGAGCAGAGGTCCCCTATCAGCTAAGGCAGTGGAGATTCGCCACCTTGGACCTCTGTCAGAGATCAACTGACAGGGAGTACAGGAAAGCAGCTTCAGGGAGCACCCAGTAGGAGACAGAGCACCCAGTAACCAGTGATACACACTTTCCCATCCCCTACCCTTTTTCCCTCTGCTCAGCCTCTGTTGCTTCCGAGTGGGCTGTGGTCACTTGGCTGGGAGGCGCCAGCTCTGTTTTGCTTGGATTAACCCCACTCAACTGGCCAGCTCCTTCAGTGCCATTTCATTGTTGCTCCTGTTGCTTTTTTCAGCTTCTTTTTGTCTGTTCCCTGCCTCTTGCTTCCTACCCACCCTTTCCCTGAACACCTGGCTCTGTGCACCATCTTTACTTCTTCTTAGCAGGCTGTGAAGTGCTGCTAGGCTGGGGAACTGCTTTCCCAGTCCATGCCACCTCATTGGTGGGATCCCCAGGGCTTTTTATTATTATTATTATTATTATTATTATTATTATTATTATTATTATTATTATTATTATTTGAGACTTGGAAGCCCCTCCTACCAGGGCTGTACTGTGTGACTTTGGTGCCACTTCCTCAGTTTGCGCAGCTGCACTAATGGGATCCCTGGGGGCATTTCTTTTTTTTTTTTTTCTCTTTCCCTTTTTATCTTTCTTCATTTCTCAGTTTCTTGTTTCTCTCTACTTACCTTCTTTTCCTGTCTCCTGAATACCTGGAGCAGCATCCCATCTCTGCTCCTTCTAGTCAGGCTGTACTGCACAGCTTGGAGCTGCTTCCCTGGTCAATGGTGGGATCCCTTGGGGCATTTTTTTTGTTTGTTTGTTTATTTTTCTTTTTATCTTTTTTGCTCCATTTCTTGGTTTCTCATCTCATCACTTCATCAGCAATTTTTTGTTTTTGTTTTTGTTGCTTTTTGTCTCCTGTTTCTCTCTACTCTCTTTCTTTCCCATGCCCATCCTAGCTCCATATATCATAACCTCCCCCCTCCTTTCTACCTATCTACATTGTGCACAGAATATCACATCCCTGAGCAGCACAGGCATGGCCAACTGGAACTGCCAGCACTGGCCCGTGGCCCCCTATAAGCCCCAGTGCATGCCACAAACAACTCAACCCAGGCCCTCCCCTTCAGCTGGACCTGCCCTGCTGCACCATAGCTGAGCAATTGACCCTGCCCATTGGACAAGGAGGTGAAAACTATCATACTCACAGATGAGCAAACAACAAAGAATGTACAGCCTGCCTGCTCAGACATAACCAAATAAAACAAAAAAAGCAGGATGAAACAAATCTACATCAGTAAACAAAGCAAATAACTACTGACTGTCCCCCGAACAGCAGACAATATCAAAACATATTTTAAAAAAAAAAAAAGACAGGATGGTTCTAGTAGGTGTTCAAAATAAAAAAAAAACAGACGACTTTCCAGCAGAAGAAAAGGTACTAGAACTACCTGATAGGGAATTCCAATCTCTAATATTCAGAATTATCCAAGAGTTGAAGTGAAAAGCAGACAAAAATGAGGAAAAAATAGACAAATTCAAGGAAAAAGCAGGCGAATTCATGGAAAATACAGCCAAAAAAATGGAGGATTTCAGGAAAATAATACAGGAACAAACTTTCAAAATAAATTCACAACTAGAAATCATACAAAAACAACAATTAGAAAACCAAAAGATATACAATAAGATTTCAGAAATGTACAATGTCACAGAAGGTCTAAGGAGCAGGTTTGAAATGATGGAAGACAGGAGCAGCGAAATTGAAGACAAATACTTGGATACCACTTTGTTGGAGGGAAAATCAGAAGAAAGAACAAAGAAAAATGAAGAATTCCTGAGAATTATGTGAGATACAATCAAAAGGAAAAATTTAAAAGTGATCAGAGTTCCAGAACAGGAGGAGAAAATGGAAAACACAGAGAGGATCATTGAAGAATTGCTGATAAAAACGTCCCTAATACCATGAAACATGAAAATCTGACCATCCAAGAAGCTCAACGAACCCCATATAGGATAGACTCCAAAAGAAAATCACCAAGGCACATCATAATCACACTCGCTAATACTAAACACAAAGAAAGAATCCTGAGAGCAACTTGAAAAAAAATGAAAAGTCACACAGAGGGGAAACAATAAGACTAAGCTCTGATTACTCAGAAGAAACCTAAGCTTTGATTGTTCACCAGAAATCATGCAGGCAAGAAAGCAATGGGATGACATATATAAAACCTTAAAGAAAAAAAACTTCCAACCAAGAATAATATATTCTGTAAAACTATCTTTCAAATATGATGATGAAATTAGGACATTTCCAGATAAACAGAATTAAAAGAATATGTAAAAACCAAACCAAACTTACAAGAATTATTAAAAGGAGTCCTTTGGTGTAAGAAAAAACAACATCGGACCACAGCCTGAATCTAAGACACAAGATCACACCAGCCAGAAACCAACCTAGGAAAAGAACTCTCAAGGACTATTCAAAACAAAATGATTTACAACAGAGAACCAGAGAGGTTAATCTATAATGATGACAACTTTGGAACAATAAAAGAGGGAATAGATGTTGTAGGTATAGAACTTTCTAGTGGAGAGGAAGGCGAGGCAATACCAAGTAATAATAGACTGGTTCAAACCTAGGAAGGTAAGGGTAAACTTCAAGATAACCACAAAGAAAAGAAAGTTAACAAACCTACTCATCAAAATAAAGAAGAAAGGAGGAGGGGGCAAAATGGCTGACTAGGTAGAACTACCGCGGATCCCTCTTGCAACAAAGACTTGGAAAAACAAGTGAATCAATCACATACATGACAATCTACGAACCCTGACCATCAAACACAGATCTAAAGAGTTGACCTGAGTGACAGGGGAGTGAAATGCCGCTCCCTGAAGCAACGACCGCTTTTGGAACTGGCGTCCTGCACCACAGCCTTGAGCCCTCGCCATTACCTGGTGCTGAGTGGTGGGGCTGATTGCGGGTTGCTGAGGCAGGGCAGGCATGGGACACAGCCCTAACCCCTAGACCCCTGGGATAACCTCGGTAGAGACTCAGCCAGCACAAGAAGGCTGCACACTGACTTGGCTAATGAGAGAGTGAGCAACCACAGGGAAGCAGCGACTATTTTCGGAGCCTGGAGCCAGCATCCCAGTCAGAAAACCTTGGTGCCAGGCTTTGGACTGGGAGCAGGGGAGCTGAGCACAGCTTCCTGAGACGGTGCAAGCACAGGACGCAGCCCTAGCCCCCTGAAGTAACCCCGGGGGAAACCCAGCCAGTGCATGCAGGCAGCACAAGGACACGGCTGACAGGAGGAGAAGTCACTGGGAGGCAGTGGCTGGTTTGGGAGCCTGGAGGGCAGCGTTCCAGCCAGGGAACCTTGGCACTGGACTTTGGACTGGGAGCAGAGGAGCTGACCACGGCTTCTGAGACAGCACAAGCACAGGATGCGGGCCCGACCCTTGGGGGGGGCAATCTCAACCCAGCCAGAGCACACAGCCTACATGCCCCTCGAGAATCTCAGGTAAAACCGTCATCACCAAGCAAGATAAGTAACTTTGTCTATATTGCTGGGTGCTACTCTCTCCTATCTATCTGATCCCTCCCATCTCTGCACCAGGTGGCTTCATTTCATTGGAATTTCCTGGGCCAGGGAGTGAAATGCTCTGTGGGTTCTTTTTTTTCCTAACCATTCTCCTGGCTTGAGAGAAGCAGCTACTAACAACCCAGGGACTAAAAATCCTTCTCTGACTTCCCTAAACTGGAATAAAAATACAGAACCAGCTCAGCCAAGCATATGAGATCCACAGTCTTTGGCTTTCATCCCTAAAGGGAACAAGGTGGCTATTATAATGCAAATGCAATTCTGATAGAGATCTGACTGTAATTGTTTTAGGGGAGCACTGGAAAGACAAGTTTTCCAGGCCTGATATCTCTACCTATTAAACAAAGCCCTCACTGATCCACAATGGGGAACAGAGGGCTGAAGCTCCACCCAAACCACCCAGCCACCTGCCAAAAGGGGCTGAAGATAGTGACACCTACCAATCTTTAGAGGTACAAGCATTGGGTGCCTAAGGTACAGCTGCAGAGCCCACCCTCCAAAGTGCTTTAGGAATAGAGACACACCTACCTCACTGGCACATGGGGGAAGGCTGTCAGCATCCTGTCCCCCTGGAGTGTGACCCCCTGCTGCTACTAGAATCTGGTGCACACAACTATCACCACTACTCCTCTAAGTGAATAGGTGACAGTCTACACCACACACTTGGTGACCCAAAATCAGAACACCTAAGCTGATTCTATTCAGAATAGTGAATGGACTGTTAAGCTTATATATCTGGTAACAGCCCAAACCAGCTGGTAATAGGACATAAGTGATTCAAAGGCTACAACAATCAAGACAGGGCAATCTAGTAGTCCATCCGGGTATATTGAAACAAAACAAAACAAGATAAGACTCAGTGAGCAAATAGAAAATAAATCATTACAATATCTCATAGATGGCTCGGAGACAGCAGTCAATATCAAACCACATAAAGAAGCAGACCATGATTGCTTCTACAACTCCTCAAATTAAAGAATCAAAATCTTTCCTAAATGAAGATACAATCCTGGAATTGCCAGATGCAGAATATAAAAAAGTAATATACAGAATGCTTCAAGACATCAGGGATGACCTCAGAAATGAAATAAGGCAATCTACAGAAAAAGTCAAGGCACACACTGATAAAGCAGTTGAAGAAATCAAAAAGATTATTCAAGAACATAATGGAAAAATTAATAAGCTGCAAGAATCCATAGAGAGACAGCATTCAGAAATCCAAAAGATTAACAGTAAAATTACAGAATTACACAACTCAATAGGAAGTCAGGGGAGCAGACTTGAGCAATTGGAATGCAGAGTGGGGGAGTTGGAGGATAAGGCAGTTGACACCAATATAGTTGAAGAAATATCAGATAAAAGAATTTTTTTTTAATGCAGAAACCCTAAGAATCATGTGGGACTCTATCAAGAAGAATAACTTGCATGTGATTGGAGTTCCAGAACAGGGAGGGATAACAGAAAATACAGAGAGAATAGTTGAAGATCTGTTGGCAGAAAACTTCCCTGACATCATGAAAGACGATAGGATATCTATCCAAGATGTTCATCGAACCCCATATAAGATTGATCAGAAAAGAAAACCACCAAGGCATATTATCATCAAACCTGCCAAAAAAAAGGTAAAGAGAAAATTTTCAAAGCAGCCAGGGATAAAAGAAAAGTCACCTACAAAGGAGAATCAATAAGAATAAACTTAGGCTACTCAGCAGAAACCATACAGGCAAGAAGGCAATGGGATGACATATATAGAGCATTGAAGGAGAAAAACTGCCAGCCAAGGATCATATATCCAGCAAAACTCTCTCTCAAATATGAAAGTGAAATTAAAACATGTACAGATAAACACAAGCTTAGAGAATTTGCAAAAACCAAGCCAAAGCTACAAGAATTACTAAAAGAAATCCTTCGGTTAGAAAATCAGTAATATCAGATACCAACACAACACAAGGTCACAGAACAGAACATCCTGATATCAATTCAAATAGGGAAATCACAAAAACAGAATAATATTAAATTTAAAAAGAAAAAAATGCTCAAAACAGGGAATCATTGAAGTCATTATGTAAAAGATCACTATAATCAAAAAGAGGGACTAAATACAGGAGGCATAGACCTTCCATATGGAGAGGAAAACAAGGCGATATAGGAGGATACAAGTTAGGTTTTTACTTAGAAAAATAGGGGTAAATATTAAGGTAACCACAAAGAGGTTTAACAATTCCATAATTCAAAATAAAAACCAAGAAAAACATAATGACTCAGCAAACATAAATTCACCTACTATGAAAATGAGGAACACAATTTATAAAGAAAAACTTCTCCGCACAAAAAAGTAAGTGGAAAAATGAAATTGTCAACAATGCACACAAAAAGGCATCAAAATGACAGCACTAAACACATAAAAATACTTATCTATAATTACACTGCATGTAAATGGACTAAATGCACCAATAAAGAGACAGAGAGTCTCAGACTGGATAAAGAAACATGATCCGTCTATACGCTGCCTACAAGAGACACACCTTAGACTTAGAGACACAAACAAACTGAAACTCAAAGGATGGAAAAAAATATATCAAGCAAACAACAACCAAAAAAGAGCAGGAGTGGCAATATTAATTTCTGACAAAATAGATTTTAAAGTTAAATCCACCACAAAGGATAAAGAAGGACACTACATTATGAATAAAGGGACAATTTACTAGAAGATAAAACCATATTAAATATTTATGCACCTAATGACAGGGCTGCAAGATACATAAAACAAACTTCAACAGAATTGAAAAGTGAGATAGACACCTCCACAATTATAGTAGGTGACTTCAACATACCACTTTTGGAGAAGGGTAGGACTTCCAGTGAGAAGCTCAATAAAGACACAGAAGATCTAACTGCTACAATCAAACAAATTGACCTCATAGACTTATACAGAACACTCCACCAAACAGCTGCAAAGTGTACTTTTTTTTCTAGGCACGGGGGACATTCTCTAGAATAGATCACATATTAGGTCATAAAAAAAAACCTTTGCAGAACCCAAAACATCGAAATATTACAAAGCATCTTCTCAGAACACAAGGCCATAAAAGTAGAAATCAATAACAGAAAAATCAGAGAAAAGAAATCAAATACTTGGAAACTGAACAATACCCTGCTCAAAAAAGACTGGGTTATAGAAGACATAAAGGAGGGAGTAAAGAAATTCATAGAATGCAATGAGAATGAAAACACTTCCTATCAAAACCTCTGGGACAAAACAAAAGCGGTGCTCAGAGGTCAATTTATATCGATAAATGCACACATACACAAAGAAGAAAGAGCCAAAATCAGAGAACTGTCCCTACAACTTGAACAAATAGAAAGCGAGCAACAAAAGAATCCATCAGGCACCAGAAGAAAACAAATAATAAAAATTAGAGCTGAACTAAATGAATTAGAGAACAGAAAAACAATTGAAAGAATTAACAAAGCCAAAAGCTGGTTCTTTGAAAAAATTAACAAAATTGATAAAGCATTGGCCAGAAGTACAAAAAAAAATACAAGAAAGGAAACGAATAACCCGAATAAGAAATGAGATGGGCCATATCACAACAGACCCAACTGAAATTAAAAGAATCATATCAGATTATTATGAAAAATTGCACTCTAACAAATTTGCAAACGTAGAAGAAATGAATGAATTCCTAGAAAAACACTATCTACCTGAACTAACACAATTAGAAGTAGAACAAGTAAATAGACCCATAACAAAAAAAGAGATTGAAAAGGTAATCAGAAAACTCCCAACAACAAAAAAAAACCCTGGCCCGGACGGCTTCACTGAAGAGTTCCACCAAACATTCAGAGAAGAGTTAACACCACTACTACTAAAGGTATTTCAAAGCATAGAAAAGGATGGAATACTACCTAACTCATTCTATGAAGCCAGCATATCCGTGACACCAAAACCAGGTAAAGACACCACAAAAAAAAGAAAATTACAGACCTTTATCACTCATGAACTTAGATGCAAAAATCCTCAACAAAATTCTAGCCAATAGAATTCAACAATGTATCAAAAAAATAATCCACCATGACCGAGTGGGATTTAGACCAGGTATGCAAGATTGGTTCAATATTAGAAAAACCATCAATGTAATCCACCATGTAAATAAAACAAAAGACAACCACATGATCTTATCAATTCATGCAGGAAAGGCATTTGACAAAGTCCAACACCCATTCCTGATAGAAACTCTCAGCAAAATTGGAATTGAAGGAAAATTCCTCAACATAATAAAGGGCATCTATACAAAGCCAACAGCCAACATCATTCTAAATGGAGAGAGTCTGAAAGCATTTCCCTTGAGAATGGGAACCAGACAAGGATGCCCTTTACCACCACTCTGATTCAACATTGTGCTAGAGGTCCTAGCCAGAGCAATTAGGCTAGACAAAGAAATAAAGAGCATCCAGATTGGCAAGGAAGGAGTAAAATTACCTCTATTTGCAGATGATATGATCTTATACACAGAAATCCCTAAGGAATCCTCCAGAAAACTACTGAAACTAATAGAAGAGTTCAGCAGAGTTTCAGTTTACTAGATAAACATACAAAAATCACTTGGATTCCTCTACATCAACAAAAACAACATCGAAGAGGAAATCACCAAATCAATACCATTCACAGTAGCCCCCAAGAATATAATACTTAGGAATAAATCTTACCAAAGATGTAAAAGACCTATACAAAGAAAACTACAAAGTACTAGTGCAAGAAACTAAAAGGGACCTACGTAAGTGGAAAAACATACCTTTCTCATGGATAGGAAGACTTAACATAGTAAAAATGTCTATTCTACCAAAAACCATTTATATATACAATGCACTTCGGATCCAAATTCCAATGACATTTTTTAATGTGATGGAGAAACAAATCACCAACTTCATATGGAAGGGAAAGAAGCCCCGGATAAGCAAAGCATTACTGAAAAAGAAGAAGAAAGTGGGAGGCCTCACTCTACCTGATTTTAGAACATAGTATGCAGCCACAGTAGTCAAAACAGCCTGGTACTGGTACAACAACAGGCACATAGACCAATGGAACAGAATTGAGAACCCAGATATAAATCCATCCACATATGAGCAGCTGATATTTGACAAGGGCCCAGTGTCAGTTACTTGGGGAAAAGACAGTCTTTTTAACAAACGGTGTTGACTTAACTGGATATCCATTTGCAAAAAAATGAAACAGGACCCATACCTCACACCATGCACAAAAACTAACTACAAGTGGATCAAAGACCTAAACATAAAGACTAAAACAATAAAGATCATGGAAGAAAAAATAGGGACAGCATAAACAGAATATAAAACATTACCAAAAATGACGAAGAGAAACCCAATAACTGGGAGCTCCTAAAAATCAAACACCTCTGCTCATCTAAAGACTTCACCAAAAAAGTAAAAAGACCACCTACAGACTGGGAAAAAATTTTCAGCTGTGACATCTCCAACCAGCTCCTGATCTCTAAAATCTATATGATCTGTAAGAACTCAACCACAAAAAGACAAACAACCCAATTAAAGATTAGGCAAAGGATATGAACATGCACTTCACTAAAGAAGATATTCAGGCAGCTAACAGAGACATGAATTAATGCTCTCGATCATTAGCCATTAGAGAAACACAAATTAAAACTGCAATGAGATTCTATCTCACTCCAACAAGGCTGGCATTAATCCAAAAAACACAAAATAATAAATGTTGGAGAGGTTGTGGAGAGATTGGAACTCTTATACACTGCTGGTGGGAATGTAAAATGGTGTCAACCACTGTGGAAATCTATCTGGTGTCTCCTTAAAAAGTTAGAAATAGAACTACCCATACAACTCAGAAATCCCACTCCTCGGAATATATCCTAGAGAAATAAAAGCCTTTACACGAACAGATATATGCACACCCATGTTTATTGCAGCACTGTTTACAATAGCAAAAAGCTGGAAGCAACCAAGGCGTCCATCAATGGATGAATGGATAAATAAATTGTGGTATATTCACACAATGGAATACTACGCATCGATAAAGAACAGTGACGAATCTGTGAAACATTTCATAACATGGATGAAGGTATTATGCTGAGTGAAATTAGTCAGATGCAAAAGGACAAATATTGTATAAGACCACTATTATAAGATCTTGAGAAATAGTGTAAACTGAGAAGAACACATTCTTTTGTGGTTACGAGAGGGGGGAGGGAGGGTGAGAGAAGGTTATTTACTGATTAGATAGTAAATAAGAACTACTTTAGGTGAAGGGAAAGACAACACTCAATACAGGGAAGGTCCCCTCAACTGCACTGGACCAAAAGCAAAGAAGTTTCCTGAATAAACTGAATGCTTCCAAGGTCAGCGGAGCAAGGGCAGGGGTTTGGGGACTATGGCTTCAGGGGACATCTAAGTCAATTGGCAAAATAAATTCTATTAAGAAAACATTCTGCATTCCACTTTGAAGTGTGGCGTCAGGGGTCTTAAATACTAACAAGCAGCCATCTAAGATGCATCAATTGGTCTCGACACACCTGGATCAAAGGATAATGAAGAACACCAAGGTCTCAAGATAATTATGAGCCCAAGAGACAGAAAGGGCCATATGAACTAGAGACTTACATCATCCTGAGACCAGAAGAAGTAGATGGTGCCCAGCCACAACCGATGACTGCCCTGACAGGGAGCACAACAGAGAACCCCTGAGGGAGCAGAAGAACTGTGGGATTCAGACCCCAAATTCTCGTAAAAAGACCAGACTTAATGGTCTGACTGAGACTAGAAGAATCCTGGCAGTCCCCAAACCTTCTGTTGGCCCAGAACAGGAACTATTCCCGAAGACAACTCATCAGACATGGATTGGACTGGACAATGAGTTGGAGAAAGATGCTGATGAGGAGTGAGCTACTTGTATCAGGTGGACACTTGAGACTGTGTTGGCATCTCCTGTCTAGAGGGGAGATGGGAGGGTAGAGAGGGTTAGAAGCTGGCAAAACGGTCACGAAAGGAGAGACTGGAAGGAGGGAGTGGGCTGACTCATTAGGGGGAGAGTAAATGGGAGTATGTAGTAAGGTGTAAAAAATAGTGTATGTAAGTTTATATGTGAGAAACTGACTTGATTTGTAAACTTTCACTTAAAGCACAATAAAAATTATTTTAAAAAATTAAAGAAGAAAAATGTAAAATCTCAGTAAAAACAAAAGAAATGAAAAAAAAAAATCCACAAACAAAGGGAATTCTTACAGGAGAGTAAGAGGAACAAGGATAGTGTCTGCACCACAAAACAAAGCACTACAAAATGACAGCGATAAACTCACACCTATCAATAATTACATTGTACGTAAATGGCCTAAATGGACTCATAAAGAGACAGAGACTGACAGCATGGATAAAAAACAGGATCCATCAATGTGCTGTCTACAAGAGATGCACCTTAGAAACAAAGATGTAAATTTATTAAGAATCAAAGGATGGAAAAAAAAACACATCAAGCAAACAGCTACCAAAAATTAGCAACAGTGGCAATAACTAACCTCAGATAAAATAGACTTTAAAACAGAATCCACCATATAAGACAAAGAAGGGCACTATGTAATGATTAAAGGGACTATCCATCATGAAGACACACCATAATAAATATCCACACATCCAATGACAGGGCTCCAAAATACATAAAATGAACTCTAATAGGACTGAAAAGAGAAATTGACAGTTCCAAAATAGTAGTAGGAGACTTCAACACACTACTCTCAGTAAAGGACAGAGCATCTAGAAAGAAACTCAACAAAGATACAGAAGATCTAAAGGCCACAATCAGACAACTTGACTTCGTAGACATATATAGAACACTTGACACAACAGCTGCAAAGTAGACATTCTTTTCCAATGTACATGGAACATTCTCCAGAATAGAACATATTTAGGCCACAAAGCAACCCTGAAGAAATCCAAAACATTGAGATAATACAGAGTACCTTCTCTGACCACAAGGCAATCAAAGTAGAAATTAATAACAGGAAGAATAAGGAAAAAAAGAGTCAATTACATGGAAACTGAGTAACACCCTGCTTAAAAATCACTTGGTAATAGAAGAAATCAGAGATGGAATCAAAAAACTTCTAGAATTAAATGAGAATGAAAACATATCATATCAAAACCTCTGGGACACAGCAAAGGCAGTGCTCAGAGGTCAATTTATAAACAATAGATGCACACATCAAAAAAGAAGAAAGGGACAAAATCAAAACATTAGCTACACAACCCAAAACAAACAGAAAGTGAAGAGCAAAAGAAGTCCACAATCACCAGAAGAAAGGAAATAATTAAGACCAGAGCAGAAATAAAAGAAATAGCGAATGGAGAAACAGTAGAATCAACAAAACCAAAAGTTGGTTCTTTGAAAGAATCAACAAAATTGACAAATCACACTGGTCCAACTGACAAAAGGAAAACAGAAGAGGACTTAAATAACCCAAATAAGAAATGAAACGGGGGCATTACAACAGGCCCCACCAAATTCAAAAGGTTTATAATAGAGTATTATGATAAACTATACTCTAACAAATTCAAAAACCCAGAGGAAATGGACAAACTTCTAGAAACACACTACCTATCCAAAGTAACACAAAATAATGTGGAAAATATGAACAGACCCATAACAAAAGAAGAGATTCAAAAGGTAATAATAAAAAAAAGCTCCCACCAAAAAAAAGCCCTGGACCAGGTGGCTTCACTGCAGAATTCTACCAAACATTCAGAGAAGAGCTTACACCAGTACTACTCAAACTATTTCTGAACATAGAAAGGGAAACAATACTTCTGAATTCATTTTATGAAGCCAGCATAACCCTGATACCAAAAGCAGGCAAAGACTCCACAAAAAAGGAAAAATACGGATCAATGTCTTTCATGAACACAGATGCAAAAATTCTCAACAAAATTCTAGCCATCATAACCATCATACACCAAGACCAAGTAGGATTCATACTAGGTATGCAAGGATGGTCAACATTAGAAAATCAATCAACGTAATCCACCACATAAATAAAAGAATCACATGATCATCTCAATCGACACAAAGAACGTGTTCAACAAATTCCAACACTATTCTTGATAAAAACTCCCAGTAAAATAAGTATAGAAGGGAAATTCCTCAAAATAATAAAGGGGATCTATTCAAAACCAACAGCAAACATAATTCTTAATGGAAAGAGACTGAAAACATTCCCCTTGAGAAGAAAAACAAGAGATGTTACCCTTTATCACCACAACTGTTTAACTTTGTGCTGGAAGGCCTATTCAGAGCAACAAGGCAAGAAAAAGAAATAAAGGGCATCTAGATTGATAATGAGGAACTAAAAGCATGCCTATTTGCGGATGATAGGACACTATCCATAGAAAACCTGAAAGACTCCACGAGAAAACCACTGGAATTAACAGAAAGACTCAGCAGAGCACCAGAATACAGGGTAAACTGCAAAAATCAGTTGGATTCCTATACATCAATAAACCAAAATCTAAAAAGAACGATAAAAAGAAAATAAGGAAAGCAATATTATTTATAATAGCCCCTAAAAAAAAAAAAAATACTTAGGAATAAGTCTAACTAGTGATGTAAAAGACCTATACAAAGAAAACTACAAAACACTACTGCAAGAAACCAAAAGATATCTACGTAAATAGAAAAACATACCATGGTCATGGATAGGTAGACTCAACATTGTGAAAGCGACAATTCTACCCAAAGCAGTTTACAAATAAAGTCAATCCCAATCAAAATAACAACAACATTCTTTAAAGAGATGGAAAAACTAATCATTAATTTTATACGGATTGGGAAGAAGCCCCAGGTAAGTAAAGCACTGTTGAAGAAGAATAAAATAAGAGCACTCACACTACCTGACCTCAGAATCTACTATAAAGGTACGGTAGTCAAAACAGCCTGGTACCGGTACAATGACAGATATATTGACCAATGGAACGAAATTGAGAACCCAAATGTAAATCCATCCACCTACAGTCACCTGATCTTTGACAAGGGCTCAAAGTCCATTAAATGGGGAAAAGACAGTTTTTTTTAACAAATGGTGCTAGCAAAACTGGATATCTATCTGCAAAAAATTGAAACAGGACCCAGGCCTCATACCTTGCTCAAAAACTAACTCAAAATGGATCAAAGACCTAAATATAAAGACAAAAACTATAAAGATCATAGAAGAAAAAATATGATCAATGCTAGAGGCCCTAATACATGGCATTAACAGGATAAAACCATAACTAACAACACACAAACTCCAGAAGATGAGCTAGATTACTGGGATCTTCTAAAAATTAAACACTTATGCTTATCAAAAGACTTCACCAAAAGAATAAAAAGAGAACCTACAGACTGGGAAAAACTTTTTGGCTATGACAAATCCGACGAGGCCTAATCTTTAAACTCTACAGGAAAATCCAACCTCTCTACAACAAAAAGCCAAATAATCTAATTAAAAAATGGGCAAAGGAAATGAACAAACATTTCACCAAAGAAGACATTCAAGTGGTTAAGAGACACATGAGGAAATGCTTGTGGTCACTAGCTATTAGAGATGGGCGAGTCAAAACCACAATGAGATATCAACTCACCCCTGCCTTACTGGCACAAATCAAAAAACAGAAAATAACAAATGTTGGAGAGGCTACAGGGAGATCAGAACTCTTATGCACTGCTGGTGGGAAAGCAAAATGGTACAATCATTTTGGAAAATGTTATGGTACTTCCTTAGAAACCTGGAAATAGATATAGCATGTGATCCAGCAATCCCGCTCCTAGGAATAATATATTTGGGAAATAAGAGTCATCACAGGAATAGACATACGCACATCCATGTTTGTTGCAGCATTGTTCACAATAGCAAAAAAATGGAAATTACCCATCAGCAGATGAATGGATAAACAAACTTTGATACATACACACAATGGAGTATTATGCAATGGTAAAGAATAATAATGAATCTTCAAATTATCTCACAACATGGATGAATCTGGAGGGTATTATGCTGAGTGAAATAAGTCCATCACAAAAGGATAAATATTGTATGAAACCATTACCATAAAAATTTGTGAAAAGGTTTGAACACAAAAAGAAATGATCTTTGATGGTTACAAGGGAGGGCAGGGGTGGGGATGGAAAAACACTAAACAGAGAGTAGATAAGCGACAACTTTGGTGAGGGATAAGACAGCACACAATACTGGGGAAGCCAGAACAGCTTGTACAAGGCAAGGTCATGGGAGCTCCATAGACACATCTAAACTCCCTGAGGGACTGAATTACTGGGTCAAGAACTCTGAGCACCAGGTCTCAGGGAACATATAGCTCAATTGGCATAACAGAGTTTATAAAGAAAATGTTCTACATTCTACTTTGGTGAATAGCATCTGGGGTCTTAAAAGCCTGTGAGCCGCCATCTAAGATATTCTACCAGTCTCACCCATTTGGGAGGAAGGGAGAATGAAGAAAACTAAAGACTCAAGGGAAAGACTAGTCCAAAGGTCTAATGGACCACAACTACCATGGCCTCCACCAGACTGATCCAGTATACCTAAATGTTGGCCACCTACCACCACTGACTGCTCTGACAGGGATCACAATAGAGGGGCCCAGACAGAGCTGCAGAAAAATGCAGAACAAAATTTTATCTCAAAAAGAAAGACCAGACTTGCTGGCCTGACAGAGACTGAAGAAACTCTGAGAGTATGGCCCCTGGACACCCTTTCAGCTCAGTAATGAGATCACTCCTGAAGTTCACCCTTCAGCCAAAGATTGAATGGGCCAATGGAACAAAACAAGACTAAAGGGTGCACCAGCCCTGGGGCAGGGCCTAGAAGGTAGGAGGGAACAGGAAAAATGGTAATAGGGAAACCAGACTTGAGGGAGAGAATGTTGACATGCTGTGGGGTTGTTAACCAATGTCATACAACAAGGTGTATACTAACTGTTTGAAAAGAAACTAGTTTAGGTTCTACAAACCTTCATCTAAAGTTCAATAATAATAATAAAAAAGTTAATGGCATAACACCAAAATAAATAAACAAGTAAATTATAATTAAAAAAATTTTTATTCTACATTTTTGTCCAGGCCTGTCTGAGACCCTCTACTGTGATCCCTCTCAGCAGTCAGTGGTGGTAGCTGGGCACCATCTAGTTGTGGACTTAAGTCTGGTAGAGGCTGTGGTAGTTGTGGTCTATTAATCCTTTGGGCTAATCTTTCCTTTGTGTCTTTGATTTTCTTCATTCTCCCTTACTCCAGGCAGTGTGTTACTAGTGCAGTATATTAGATGGCTGCACACAAGTTTTTAAGACCCCAGATGCTACTCACCACATTAGATGCAGAACATTTTTTTTTTTTTTTAATAAACTACTTTGTGCTAATTGAGGTAGATGTTTCCTGAGACAGCGGTCCCCAGCTCTCAGGCCAGTAATCCGGTCCCTCAGGGAGTTTGTATGTGTCTATGAAGCTTCTATGACCTTGTAAATAAATGCAGACATTTTTGGCTAGTCAAGCTAAAATATTATTAGCTTCAGGGAAAATTTTTGGTTTAAGTGTTAAAGATTATCTCAGAGCAGTAACTTCAGGGGTTCATTCAATTGTTCTGGTCTCATGGCAAAGGAGGCAGTTGTTCCTGGAGGCAATTAGCCACACATTTCATATCCTCCTCCTATTCCTGACTCTCCTTCTTCCTCTGTTGCTCCAGGCTAATAGAGTCCAATTGTTGTGCCTTGCATGGCCACTTGCAAGCTTTTATGACCCCAGGCTCTACACAATGAAATAAGAGGTAGAACAGAAGTACTAATCACGTTATTAGAGCAGTTAACTAAGTTGGCCCAAAAAACCATGACCCTAAACCTCAAAACCAAGGAACCAAGTTCCGTGAGGTTTCTTGTTGTACATAAGCAGCCTCAATAGCTACCCCCCTTTTTTGTTATTCTTGTAAATATATATATATCGTATGTTGTGAGACACTTCTAAATGCTAAGAAAAATTTTTTAAAAATTAATAAAGCATATAATTTTATGACACTTCCAAGCTTTTAGATCTCACCCAAGTTAAGAAGTGAAGGTGTGGACACACTACAATAAAAAGCTGCTATTCTGCTTGCTATCTCACACAGCATCATGTGCGTACACTGTATTACCTACAGTTCAGATAATACAGGACCTTCTACTAACTGAGTTCAGTTTGCAGACAGATAATATTTTTTCCATGACGTAACAGAATGAGAGAATTGACAAGTATAGCAATTAGTATATCAGCAATTAGTATATCAGCAAACAGGTGTGCTGTCCAAAATGATTTAAGTGAGTTTGGAGAAGATACTAGTAAATGACAATACAACAGTTCTGGAAAGGAATGTAGGAAAGGTAGACAAAAAGGTGGAAGAACAATCGAAAGCATAGGGCGTTTTTTTTTTTTTTTTTTAACGCCAAATTATTTTCCAAAATTTCTATGTTAAGGCTCCAAAATTTTATATTTGTCATTCTTGCTTAAGGATAAAGAATAACTGCCAAAAGATATATGTACCACTGGTGTGACTTCTGCCCAGAACAGCATAAGATAATTCAACTCCCTGGCATCAGCACCTTTTATGTCCACACCTGGGTTAGACACTGTGGACAAAAGATGTGTAATTGGTGGCCCCACCCTTTGGAAAACTTTCCATTAATATGAGAAGAGCACTAGACTCGGAGCCAGCTCTGGGTTTTAGTTTTACTTCAACTATTAAAGTTTTGTAGGATCTTAAATAAATCATTTGATCTCTCTAAGAGTCTTTCAAAATAATACCAATAAATAACAATAAAATAAATACCTACTATCACCACCTTAATTCAATCTTTCCCTCATATTATCCTAATAGATAACTACAGTTATCCAATTTTCATGCCTCTTACACTCAAATCCATTTTACACATTATTGCAAAAGTAACGATCTTTCAGATTAAGTCACTGTTCTGTGTAAAATCTTTCAATAGCACCCTATACCTTCAGGATAAATCTGATTTCCTTAATATATTCTAAAAGGTCCTTTAGAATTTGGCTACTGCCCTCTTATCTTTCTACCAACTTTATGATGTGTGTTCTGGGGTCTTGGCATTCTGAATTTTTTTCTTACATTCTTGGACATGTCATGGTCTTTCATGTGCCTGGATCTGGGCCATTGCTCATTCCTCTCCCTGAAGTGCCCTATTCTACTTCTTCCTCCAGTCCTTCTTCACTGAAAAGCTCCCCAAAGGAGTTTTTGGAAGGCTTATTTGATCCCTACTATCTGGACCACTTGGCTTTCTTTGGCCTCTAAGTAGAGGATTTATGACACTGTATTTTCAAAATTTATTCTGCACAATTTCAGCTATTCATCTCTTCGTCACCTGCACCCAAACAACTAATCATGGCTGGAGAAAAATTACACAACCAGGTCTGAAATTTTCAATTTGAGTTTATGATCACCCGTCTCAGATAGGCTGTCAACACTGCCCAGAAGTTGAGTTGTTTCTCTTGCAAGGTCACTTTTCCTCTTATAGTGACAACTATTCTATACCCTATTTCCTCTCTTCCAGCTTCTCTTACCCTCTTTATTCTTCTCACTTATCTCATAATTCACTAAGACAATACAGGTCCTGAAAGTGAACACCAAATCAAAATCCAGTTCTCCACTTGAACTCTAAACATCCTCTTTTGTCCCCTTCTCAAGAACTTCATTCCTTTTTTTATACTCCCTTTTTAATTATCTGTTTTCTTGTCTAGCTCTTCCACCTGAAACCCTGATGTGTAGAGGCAAAAATCCTAGTGTGTCTTTGGCAAATATTAGTTAAGCATTTACTATGAGATAGACTTATGGGTGGTTTTGGAAATATAATTCTTCTTTTTGAGGAATCTGTCCAGGGAGGAAAGATAGATGATTAAGCAATGAATGAATAAAATAAAGTATGATGAGTTGGGTCAAAGAAATCTTATTTTGAGTTCACATTTAAGCTGAAATTTAAGGGGTGACAGGGATTTACTCAGTCAAAGAAGTACGCCTGTAAAAGCGAGAACAGTGGGGACAAATACAGAGGCCATAGGGTACATGCACAATTCAAAAAAATGAAAGGATCAATGTGATCTACAATACATGTTTCAGGAGGGATTAAATTTACGGAATTTAATTTTTTAACTACGTTCAGTAAGAGCCCATTTAAGGATTTTAAGCACTGCTTGACATGCTCAGAATTTCTTTTTGATAAATCACTTTCATCACACAAGTTGAATCATTCACATAAAAGCATTCACGCTACTGCAATAGTCCAGGTGAAAGATAACGACCCATCGATATAGAATTGGAAATCCTCAGCACAGAGAGGGTAACTGAAGTCATGGCAGTGGAGGAGCTATACCAAAGAAAAGACAACAATTATAAGAGGTGTAGGACCATTTCATAGGGGAGAGACAGAGGAAGAACAACCTGAAACAAAACAAAAAGAAGGGACAAATAGGAGGGAAATTGGAGGAGTAGATATTGCTGAAGCCAAGAGAAGAAAATATTTCAGGAACAAATTGTTAAGCAATAAGATCACCTGGTTTAAAGAGAAAACAGGAGGCCACCCCGGGAGTGACCGTATATAGAGAATTGGACCACAGACTATGTTACAGTATACTCCAACACTGAAAGTTCAAGGAGATGAGGAGAACCCAATTTAATGATCACCTACTCTATGTTGAGTTGTAGCTGTAGAAGTTTGTGAAAGAAAGGAAAGATAGGATCCCCAACTTCGTAAGGGTTTGCTCAGAATAAAGGGGGTACAAGATATGGAAATTACTTGAAATCTTAATGATTGTGGAACTATTTAATGTACATTATTGCTATGGTGTTTATAAAGCATATTAGTATTAGTTCACTCATGAGGAGGGGCACTTAATTTCCTAAGAAATAACCAAATAAATATTAACCAAAAATGAAACCCGTTGCAGTTGAGTTGATTCCAATTCATAGCGACCATATGGGACAGAGTAGGACTGCCCCACAGGGTTTCCAGGGAGCAGCTGGTGGATTTGAACTGCTGACCTTTTGGTAGGCAGCCAAGCTCTTAACCATTATGCCACCAGGGCTACCTTTTTTGTATTTTGAAATGGCTAAAACTACCCTTAAAGTAATGAGTTTGTGTGTATGTTTTTTTGTTTTGTTTTATTTTTTGCTAAGAAGAACCTGAAAATTTTGAAACTAATGGGCTTCTTTGAGACTTACATAATGTTTAAATAAAGGCTTTTGGTTTGATATAAATAGCATGAGAATTTGTATCAAACTTACTAAAACATGAAATAAAAATTGTCCACATCAGATAAGAAAGCTTTAACAACTTGGCCATAATGTGAATGTATATAAATACATTTCTCTAAGAGATGACTCTTTGGTAACAAATAATTTAGATTAAAATTTTCTCTATATCTAGTATTGTGGCTGTTAGTTGCCATTGAGTTAGCTCTAACTTATGAGGACCCTATGTACAACAGAATGAAACATTGCCCAGTCCTATGTCATCTTCATGATCTTTGGTATGTTCAAGTCCATTGTTGCAGCCACTGTGTAGTTTGAATACCTTCCAATCTAGGGGCTCACCTTCCAGCACTATATGAGACAATATTCTGTTGTGATCCATAGGGTTTTCATTGGCTAATCTGTGGAAGTAGATCATCAGGCCTTTTTAACTCATCTATCTTAATATGGAAGCTCTACTGAAACCTGTCCACCATGGGTGACCCTGTTGGTATTTGAAATACTGGTAGCATAGCTTCCAGTATCATAGCAACACGCAAGCTACATCTTGTAGAAACGACTAAATAAATTCAGTGTCTATGTTGCTAATAATCACTTAATGTGCATAGCCTTTTCAATTAACTGCTTCATATATGTTTAATGAGTATAATACAGGATTAGGATACCTTTTTGTGGGCTGACTTAATTTTGTGCTTATATAGTTATGATTAGTAGAAAAGTCTGCTAATACTACATCTACTGTTTAGGTGCATTTAGGACAATGCCAACTAGGTGCCCCAGGGATTCTTGAGCCAAGCAAGTGACATGACAAAAAGCTAGGGCAAAAAAGTAGACACCAGAGAGGCCCTTGAGGAAGGAGCTCCAGTTTAATAAGCACTAACATTTCAATGTGAACATTTTTAAATTGTACACTTCCCAGGCCATTTGGAGGCAATATGAATTCTCTAAAAAAGTGTTAAGTTTCAAAACCTCATGAAAAGGGGAAGAAAGGACATTTTGCCAATTACATCAAATATTTGATACTTTTGCACAGCTTTAATTTAGGCCAGCTCAATGTAACACCGTGGCAATTTCATGTACCCACTATATTAAAATTACTTAATAAAATGATTGCTTCTAAAATACATTAATATAAATTACCAATTTAGCAAACAGCTGAATACCATATTTCTTTTTTCTTCTACAGTAAGGGTTACTTTACCACAAACATCTTGGAAAAACACAAGTTCTCCCATCTGCTACAAATCAATGTGAATCAGATCCTTTTGTCTATTCTGGGTACATAAAACATACAATCCAATGTGAAGGTAAATAAGATGTCCTGCCATCCTCTGTATGCTAAGAAGCTCACTCTGTTAAATAGACTGCAGTGCACCCTGGGAAGTGCTGGATCTGTGCCTGCAGTTCTATTTGTTCAAGTAGCTCATCTTGAAAGCCTGCCCATCCTCAGCTGTAGACTTGGAAGACACAAAGCAAGCAATTTGGATTTTCCAAATCATCAGTCCCTGCAAAGGGAATAAGGAGGCTAGTAACAACAAAGACTCTCTAATTCTTAAGTAACCAACCCCATGAGACTGGGATCATCTGAAGAAACTCAGCCTCTTCTGTGATCTCTTTTGAGAGTGTGTGCGTGCGTGTGTGTGTGCGTGTGTTGTTGTCACTCTAAGGGTGACTAAAATATGCTTGCTATCATTTCCCAACATCTGTGACTATTGCTGCCTTTCCAACACAAACTTCCAGATTTTGTGTCACAGCTGCGGTGAAGCTGGCAATTGGCATGGCAAGAAATCTCCCCCTTGTGTATACTGCACAAGGCTTCCAGTGCCTGTGCTGAGTTCCTAAAGCCTTTCACAAAAGTGAATCTTCACAGGCAATGCCATGGTGTCTTCAAAAGGCTTTAACAATAACTGCAAATCTGGTCAACCCTATGTGGACATATGAATGCATTTGAAATAAAAGCAATCACAGATAAGCGATATCTTGGGAGAGAAATGCCATTTTCTGAGATAATAAGCTTAGAAAGATTATTAGGTGAGATTTATATCTGTGTTTTGCATCTATCACAAGGAGTTTTTAAGTACAATTATTTTACACCAAAATAGTAGGAAATTTTCTGCTATCATGTATCAGAATTACTTGGGATGTCTTATATTTCTAGTCTTTCATAAAGGTAATTACTGTCTGTATTGGTAAAAATAAATAAATAAAGTGTTCTATTGTGTGGTAAAACATATATCAAACATATATCAAATTATTTTGAAAAGGATTTTAAACTAGCATACCAAACAGCATAAGAATTCTTAGGTCTGTTTGTGGAAAACATTTTGAGAAAGTCAGCAAATTTTTATTCTGTATGTGGATTGCATCCAAATAATTATTCCACATCAGCTCAGAGTCTATGAATAAAAACAGTAGGGCTTATGGTAATTTGGCCAGCACACAAAACTACTTAGTTAAAATAATAACTCATTTATACTAATTGCACACCTGATTCTAAAATAACTTCACAGATTAAAACATAAATTTTAGGCTAAAAAGTTAAGTCATTAAAGATAAGAAGTGCAATATGACTTTCATGATGGACTTGTCAATATAAATTTTATATGTACACTTATTAATAACCACGCACCTCAGGTAAATTATTTTCCAGGGCACTCCCAACACAGGGATGAGTATGTCAGAAACTTGAACTACTACTTCCTGGGGAGCTCAGACCAATCTTATACATTTTGTATCTATAGATAGATAGACAGATGATAGATGATAGACAGACAGACAGACAGACAGACAGACAGATAGATAGATAGATAGATAGATGATAGATAGATATAATTTTATTTCCCCTGTCTATCAATTTATCAATACAACCAGCATGTTCATTAGAAGCAAGGATGGCGAGACTGTAACTCCCTTACTTTGGACATGTCATCAGGAAAGACCAATCACAAGAAAAGGACATCAGGTTTGGTAAAGTAAGAGGTCAGCAAAAACTAGGGGAATCCTCAGTGAGATAGACTGACACATAGCTGCAACAATGGGCTCAAACATACCAAAAATTTTAAGTACGGTACAGGACTTGGTAATGCTTCCTTCTGTTATACATAAGGTCTCCATGAGTCTCAGCCGACTCGATGCCAACTAACAAAAACTTACTAAGGAGATATGTTTGAGTTTGTATTTGCATATAATGAATAAAGCTCTAAATATATTGGATAAAAATTTTATATTAGAGTTATTAGTTGATTTCCTGTCTGTACACTGGCTCTCTACCCTGTGCCAAGCACTTTGTTATATGCCAGGAGAGTTCTTTGGAACAATCAAGCATATATCTGGTCCTCAAGCAGTCTAAAGTTTATTGTTAGTAGAAAATAAGCACATAAATTATTATGTTATGTAGCAATTTAAAATATATACCAAGGGTTCAGAATTTTGAGAATTGTCAATTTATATTTTTAAAAAAATGACTTTCATCTTCACAGTCTAGTCATAATGGCCATGTCAAAATCACGTTCTATCATTATCAGTGATGTAATTGTGAGAAAATAAGTGGATGTTTATTTTTTCTGTGTGAAAGAGTCATCCTCTATTTTTGTGTAAATGCTCCTCTCCTAATCAAACCATATGAATTATGGTGTAGCCTTGCAGTCCCAGTAAATGAGTATCGCTAGACACTGGTGAGGGTGCATGACCTAGTCTGGGGCAAACAGAATAACTCCCTGATATTTTTATAAATTTGATGGAAGGGACTAAGGACTAGAATCATAGCTACTTAAACTCTCATTTCCAAATGTATAAGGATAGCCAACCAGTTGCCACTGAGTTGATGTTGACATACAGTGACCTCATGTGTGTTAGAGAAGAACTGAGGTCCATAAGGTCTTCAATGGCTGATTTTTTGGAAGTAGATCTCCAGGCCTGAGGTACCACTATGTGAACCTGAACCTCCAACTTTTTGGTTAGTGGCTAAGTGCATTAACTGTTTGCATCATCCAGGGACCCTTAGGTATAGCTAGAATGAACAAAATAAGCAACTATGTACACAGAGAAAGGAATCCTGGTGGCGCAGTGGTTAAGTGCTTGGCTGCTAACTGAAAGGTCGATGGTTTGAACTCACCAACCACTTTGGGAGAGAATATGGCAGTCTGCTTGCATAAAGATTACAGCCTTGAAAACCCTATAGGGCAGTTTTACTCTGTCCTACAGGGTCACTGTGAGTTAGAATTGACAATTCTGCAACCAGCAGATGCAATTTGGCAAATCAGCAATGAGTTTTATACAGAGAGAAGAAGCAAGAAAGAAATGATCCTGAGAGTGTGTCAGTCCCTGGTTCCACTTATTCCTGAGCTAGCTCCTTCTCAACCTTTCCCAAAGTTTAGTAATGTTAGCAAGTTGCTCTTTTTTGTTGAGTCATGCTGGCTTGAGTTTTGTTTCTGTCATTTCCACCCAAAGAGCTTTGACTAATACAGGAAAATGGTTTTTAACTTCTCATTATAGATTCTGCTTTATTTCTAGGTTACTAGTTGAAAAAAAAGTACACACATACACACACGCACAATTATTTTTTAGTTTGGAGGAAAAAAAAAAAAAAAACACTGGCAGCAAAAAAATGAAAGACAGAATGAATAACTTACAAATAGCGACCACGGAATGAAATCAACCTAAAGAGAATAAACAGAACCCATGTAGCAACACACAGAGAATAAAGAGGAAACACAGAGGAAGATAAAAAACCAGAAATGATATGACAAGGTAACATTGGTAAGATCAAACATAAACAATTTAATACAAATAAATAAATACCTGCACCTGCCCCTCCCCCAATGACGTGTATCTCTATTGAATTGACCAAGAAACATAAAATTCCTTTTCAGTTGGCTTTGAAAAGTGAGAAAGGATACAATTAACATGTAAGAAACATCAATTTCTGCAAGAAAAGGTGGAATTGGGGAAAGGAACAATTAAGCCTTGATTGAGTAGGTGTAAATATTGTCTGGGAAATAAGCAAAAAAAAAAAAAAAAAAAATTCCATAGTGTGAAGATATTAGAAGTTCCAGAGTAGTAAGCAATACTTTTTGTGCAGAGGTAGCTAGGGGAGATTCAAAGATGTACAAGGACACAAAAATTACACCAAATCTTCTTATATAAAGCTTTTGAACAAAAGTCCTAAATAGTAAGCCAAGAAAACCAAAAATTGAGTCACAACTAGAAGTCAACCTCAAGAAATGTAGTCGAGATAACTCACAGCAATTTTCCTTTCCTTGCAATAGCCCTGTGGCATACACACGAAATTCTGGTACGCTTCCCTGTGCTTTATGATTCTAACCCCTATGCTATTTCTGATTTTTTGTGTGATAGTCACCTGAATGAATTAGGACAAATTATAGTGTTTGATCTGCAACTACAGAAAGAAAGACTCAGGGTCTGTCTAGTAGGGAAAGTCACAAATAGGTTCAGACTTGTTGATGGCATAGACCTTTCCTCTTTGAAGGAAGCCAGTTCATGGTATATAGGAAAACAGATGATCTAGAAAATAAAAGAAGGGATTAAAAAAAGTGAGAGAGTCCCAGTATTCTTTAAGTCCCTCAAGACTCAGTTTTACCCCTGTATTAGAATAATTATATGAGAGTATGCTAGCCTGACAATAAATTCCCCACTTTCCTAATCTAGTTGTTGTCCTTTGCATCCAAAGAGCTCTGCCTAGAACAGTGTTGTGAATGGAAGAGCCTCAATTATGGAACAGGCTGATATTACGGACAATGGAAAAATCTCACGTTGGGAACGTAGAAATCCTTCTTATGCAATATGTATGCAATATAGGATGAGTTTGTTATATTACCTCCTGTGCGCTGATCACCAGCAAGGTGATAATATACGCTGCCATTGCAATGTACATGGGAAGAAACTAATGCACTGTTAGGGTTGGCTTCCTACGTTATAGTCAACATAAGGCAACCAAGAATTCATCTGATTTCCAGACTGACCCTGACAAGTGGTAGCAACAGTGACACTATCTGAAGAGCTTGGGACTCTGTGGATTGAACTGGCCCACAGTTTATAGTTCTCTTAAGGTGGTAAGTATCAGAATTTACTCTTAATCTGAGGAGGTACTCCTGGGGCTCTTGAGGTTATAGTGAGTCATCTCACTGGAAGTTGGAAAGGAAAATGACCCCTAGGAAGGAAGTAAAGACATTGTTCATTTATTGAAGGCCTACCATGTTTCAGATACTTGCTAGGTGCCAGAAATGTGGCAGTAAACAAAGAAGAAATGGTTTTTACCCTCATCTGCTTAGACTCTACTCTCTTCCTAGGCAAGGAGAGGACTTAGAATCAATTAGTATAATATTCAAAGAAAAAGAGTATTATTTTCTTACTTTAAAGCAATGAAGTGAAATATACAAAAACAAAACCTGTTGCTGTCTGTTCAGTTTTGACTCACAGTGAATCTACAAGAGAGAGTAGAACTGCCCCACAAGGTTTCCAAGGCTGTAATCTTTACTGAAGCAGATTGCCAATCTTTCTCACACAGAGTGGCTAGTGAGTTCCAACCGCTGACCTTTTGGTTAGCAGCCAAGCGCTTAACCGCTATGCCCCAGGGCTCCTTGAAGTGAAACACACTAGTCTGAAATCACACATTACTTCAGTTAAAATTGGTAATGGGGCAACAAAGAAGTAAAATGTGCGAAATTTCTCTTTTTATACTTGGAAAAATCAACGAAAAAGCTGATAGAAAATTTAATTTTTTTATTGTAAAGACAATAAGGCCTAGAATAAAATTAGAATCATAGTTCAAAATATTAAAGTCACACACACACAGGAAATAGCAAAAACAATAAAGCAATATATCTAATAGGAAAAATCAAAGGAGGGAAGAAATGAAAAGGAAAATGCAAAGAAACACGAAATATAGAAAGCATATTAGATTACAAAATACTACCATAGCACTAGTTTTCTTTACCTTCCCAGTGGTAGGAAGGAAAAGTATTATAAGACAAATCACATATCTCATGTTTTTTTTTGTAACGATTTCTCCCATCCTGCATCTCACCATCATTCTGTGAGAAATCAGCACCAATTAAAGCGTAATATTCGTTGTGACTTATTTTCAGTCATGCTTTATATTATTTGTCCCATTTGAGCAACATAATGGACTTTTAGACTGTTACAGACTGAACTTGTTTTAACTAATGGATAGGGCTGAAGATTTGATAATCACTTTTTTTTTAAGGCCTTACCTGGCCAGCAGGAGACCTTCCAGAAACTTTGATTCAGAATTTCTTTTCGTCTCATTTTGTTTTCTTGCCTATTCTCACCTCACCAAATATAGATCAGTTATTTTCTAAAAATGCCTCATACTTTGTCATGGGAAATAATATTAGAGAGCAAACCTGGGTGCTAGGATATACATTTTATTATTTTGTATGAACAGTAGGGATAGAGAGGCAAGTCACATTGAGTATAAAGAAGGGAATTTACCTATTTTTTAGAACATGAGCTTGAACTGATGTTCTTTATTTGCTTTTATCTTAACAGTTTCTTTTTACCAGTATACAAAAAAAAAAAAAAACCCAGTGCCATCCAGTCGATTTCTGAGGAACTACTTCAAGAAACTGGATTATATGAAGAAGAATCAGGATTGGAGGAAGACTCATTAACAACCTGTGTTATGCAGATGACACAACCTTGCTTGCTGAAAATGAATGCAACTGAAACACTTACCAATGAAGATCGAAGACCACAGCCGTCAGTATGGATTACACCTCAACATAAAGAGAACAAAAATCCTCATAACTGGACCAATAAGCAACATCATGATGAACAGAAAAAAGATTGAAGTTGCCAAGGATTTCATTGTACTTGGATCCAAATCAACACTCACAGAAGCAGCAGTCAAGAGATCAAAGGACACATTGTATTGGGCAAATCTGCATAAAGGACCTCTTTAAAGTATTAAAAAGCAAAGATATCACCTTGAAGACTAAGGTGTACCTGATCCAAGCCATGGTATTTTCAGTGGCCTCAGATGCAGGCAGAGTGGGACAATGAGTAAGGAAGACCGAAGAAGAATTGATGCCTTTGAATTGTGGTGTTGTAGAAGAATACTGAATATACCATGCCAAAAGAACGAACAAATCTGTCTTGGAAGAAGTACAACCAGAACGCTCCTTAGAAGCAAGAATAGCGACACTTCATCTCACATACACTGGGTATCTTATGAGGAGGGATCAGTCCCTGGAGAAGGACATCACACTTTGTAGAGGTCAGCGAAAAAGAAGGAGACCCTCAATGAGATGGACTGTCATGGTGGCTGCAACAGTGGGCTCAAGCATAACAAGAATTTTGAGGATGGCACAGAACAGGACAGTGTTTTGTTCTGTTGTACTTAAGGTTACTATGACGTGGAACCAACTAGATGGCAACTAACAACAACAACATGGTAATATGAGAGCCCTGGCGGCGCAGTGGTTAAAAGCTCAGCTGCTGCCCATAAATGACAGCAGTTCGAATCCACCAGTCACTTCTTGGAAACCCTTTGGGGTAGTTCCCTTCTGTCCTATAAGGGCACTGTAGTTGGAATTTTTTTATGGTAATACGAGATATTTAATAATCCAATTATTTTGTTTTTAATAACTTTTTATATACCTTACTCCATATTTTTATACCAAAAATGCACTCAATTTATAGCGCTATTCAAAACTCAAATATTTCCTCTTTATTTTTGACCCTTAGCTCAAGAATCATGCTGTTGACTCTACAGGAGATAAAACCAAAAAAAGGAGATAGGCCCAGTAAAAATCTTCCTTATCATCATCCTCCCAGCATCAGTTTTCTGGAAAAAAAATAAGAGAAAATGTAGAGAACAAGAGAAACAACATAAAATTTATCAAAAAAAAAAAAAAATAGAATGGCTTAAGTCAGATTTTCTACAATTATTGAATATAAGCTATGGGACAGATGATTTGTTGTTGTTGTTAGGTGCTATGGAGCCTGTTCCAACTCAGAGTGACCCTCTGTACAACAGAACAAAACACTGTATGGTCCTGCTGCACCCTCACAATCATTGCTCTGTTTGAGCTTATTGTTGCAGACATTGTGTCAATCCACCTCTTTGAGGGTCTTCCTCTTTTTTTTGACCCTCTACTTTACCAAGCATGATGTCCTCACCAGGGACTGGTCCCTCCTTATAACGTATCCAAAGTACATGAGATGAAGTCTCACCACCCTCACTTCTGAGGAGAATCCTGGCTGTACTTCTTCCAAGACAGATTTGTTCATTCGTCCGGTAGTCCACGGTATATTCAATATTCTTCTCCAACACCATAACTCAAAGGCATTAATTCTTTAAAAAAAAAAAAATTAATGCTGTCAAGTCAATTCCGACTCATAGTGACCCTATAGGACAGGGTAGATCTGTGCCATATTGTTTCTAAGGAGTGCCTGGTGAATTTGAACTGCCAACCTTTTTGTTAGCAACCGTAGCTCTTAACCACTACTTCACTGGGGTTTCCCAATTCTTCTTAGGTCTTCCTTATCCATTGTCCAGCTTTTGCGTGCATATGAGGCCACTGAAATTACTACGACTTGGATCAATTGCACCTTAGCTTATACAGGTATAAACCTTTGAGCATTTATTTATAACTGTTTTCAAGTTTTATTTCCCTTTGTGAACACTAGCTTCATTACATTTTGTTATAGGCAACTTTAAGATGAATTTGAATTGTTTTAATGGTCTGTGAATAAATGAAGATGTTCTATTTTTCCTGGTTATGTACTTGTCTTTTAAAAGCTAAGAGTGCTGGGAAATTAAAATAAATTTATATGAGATTCATTGTGACATTAAAAATTTTATTCAAAGAAGGCTCATGTGAACAATTTTTTTTTTTTTTATATTTTTTGTAGGCTTATAATTTGTTTGGGTTTCGAAGATTCCGCTCATAAAACAAACCTGCTGCTTTGAATCGTTATACATGTTGCTTGTAATTTTATATTCCTCCAACCCCCTTCTGATAATTTTAAAATAATTTTTGGCCAATTTTGAGGGGAGGTATTTACAGTCACACACAAAATACAAACATGCACAAATAGTGATTTGTAACTATAGAAACCTATGATTTACCCAAGTATCTCATAAATTAAAATATTTCATTCTTAATTTCAATTATATCACCACAGCTAAGCATCACATAGTCTCTTTCTTCTTGGTAACTTGTTAGTAAGATTCCAAGTATGAGATATATATATATATATATATTTTTTTTTTTCCTTTGTCAAAATTTAAACAGGCTGACCAGGTGTAAGTCTTCTATTAAGTTGGGGCTAGGCCAGTAATATATTCTTAATTTTCTGTGGCATATGATGAAGGAGAGTGATGTCAAGAATGCTCTGACGCTTTTGGCACATGGTCATCTTCTAAATTAAGGAATAAGTTCTAGGAGAGAAGGTGATGTTTTGTATATATAGGGTTTGGGGTATAAATATGTCAGGGTTAGTTATTTATTTGGACTATTTGGTGGTCTTATGATTATATGAACGCAGTCACATTCATTCAGTCTACTGAGTCTACACGGATTCTGTGATCTTATATCCAGAAAGATATTTCTCAGTCTATGATTCTAGTCTTAGCCATGGACTCATCTACCTGTTCTTGGATCCTTGGGTGATGCTATGTTAAATCTTAACAACTTAATTTTCTAGACACATTTTTTAAAAATTTTTACTGTGTTTTAAGAGAAAGTTTACAAATCAAGTCAGCCTCTCACACAAAAAACTTATATATAAAAAATTTAAATTTTTTATATAAAAAAGAAATTTTTTTTTTTTTTTATACACACCTTGGTAAACCAATACTCCCAATTGCTCTCCCCCTAATTAGACAGTCGGCTCCCTCCCTCCACTCTCTTTTCATGTCCATTTTGCCAGCTTCTAACCCTCCCCCAATCCTCTCCTCTCACCTGAAGGCAGGAGATGCCAATATAGTCTCAAATGTCTACCTGATCCAAGAAGCTCACTCTTCACCAGCATCCCTCTCCATCCCATTGTCCAGTCCAATCCCTGTCTGAAGAGTTGGCTTTGGGAATGGTTCCTGTCCTGGGTCAACAGAAAGTCTGGGGGCCATGATCACCGGGGTCCTTCTAGTCTCACTCAGACCATTAAGTCTGGTCTTTTTATGATAATTTGAGTTCTGCATCCCACTGCTCTCCTGCTCCCTCAGGGGTTCTCTGTTTTGTTCCCTGTCAGGGCAGTCATAGGTTGTAGCTGGGCACCATCTACTTCTTCTGGTCTCAGGCTGATGTAGTTTCTGGTTTATATGGCCCTTTCTGTCTTTTGGGCTCATAATCACCTTGTGTCCTTGGTGTTCTTCATTCTCCTTTGATCCAGGTGGGTTGAGACCAACTGATGCATCTTAGATGGCCACTTGCTAGCGTTTAAGACCCCAGACGCCAGTCTTCGAAGTGGAATGCAGAATGTTTCCTAAATAGATTTTATTATGCCAATTGACTTAGATGTCCCCTGAAACTATGGTCCCCAAACCCCTGCCCCTGCTACACTGGTCTTCAGTGCATTCAGTTTATTCAGGAAACTTTTTTTTGCTTTTGGTTTAGTCCAGTTGTGCAGACCTTGCCTGTATTGTGTGTTGCCTTTCCTGTCACCTAAAGTAGTTCTTATCTACTATGTAATTAGTGAATACCCCCTCCCACCCTGCCTTCCTCCCTCCTCTTATAACCATCAAAGAATATTTTCTTCTCTGTTTCAACTATTTCTCGAGTTCTTATAATAGTGGTCTTATACAATATTTGTCCTTTTGCGATTGACTGATTTCACTCACCATAATGCCTTCCAGATTCTTCCATGTTATGAAATGTATCACAGATTCATCACTGTTCTTTACAGATGCGTAGTATTCCACTGTGTGAATATACCATATATTATTTATCCACTCATCCATTGATGGGCACCTTGGTTGCTTCCATCTTTTTGCTGTTGTAAACAATGCTGCAGTGAACATGGATGTACATATATCTGTTCATGTAAAGGCTCTTATTTCTCTAGGATATATTCCAAGGAGTGGGATTGCTGGATCATATGATAGTTCTATTTCTAGCTTTTTAAGGAAGTGCCAAATCAATTTCCAAAGTGGCTGTACCATTTGACATTCCCACCAGCAGTGTATAAGTGTTCCAATCTCTCCACAACCTCTCCAACATTTATTGTTTTGTGTTTTTTGGATTAATGCCAGCCTTGCTGGAGTGAGATGAAATCTCATTGTAGTTTTGATTTGCATTTCTCTAATGGCTAATGATCATGAGCATTTCCTCATTTATCTCTTAGCTACCTGAATGTCTTCTTTAGTGAAGTGTCCGTTCATATCTTTTGCCCGTTTTTTAATTGGGTTATTTGTCTTTTTGTAGTTGAGTTTTTGCAGTATCGTGTAGATTTTAGAGATCAGGGGCTGATTGGAAACGTCATAGCTAAAAACTTTTTCCCAGTCTGTAGGTAATCTTTTTACTCTTTTGGTGAAGTCTTTGGATGAGTGTAGGTGTTTGATTTTTAGGAGCTCCCACGTATCTAGCTTTTCAGTGTTTTATATACTGTTTATGTCATGTATTGTCCTTATTTTTTCTTTCATGACCTTTATCGTTTTAGACTTTATATTTAGGTCTTTGATCCATTTTGAGCTTGTTTTTGTGCATGGCGTGAGGTATGGGTCTTGTTTCGTTTTTTTGCAGATGGATATCCAGTTATGCCAGCACCATGTGTTAAAAAGACTGTCTTCTCCCCATTTAACTGTTTTGGGGCCTTTGTCAAATATCATCTGCTCATTTGTGGATAGATTTATGTCCGGATTCTCAATTCTGTTCTGTTGGTCTATGTATTTGTTGTTGTACCAGCACCAGGCTGTTTTGACTACTGTGGTGGTATAATAGGTTCTAAAATCAGGTAGAGTAAGGCCTCCCACTTTGTTCTTCTTTTTCAGTAATGCTTTATTCATCTTGACCCTCTTTCCCTTCCATATAAAGTTGGTGATTTGTTTCTCCATCTCATTAAAAACTGTCATTGGAATTTGGATCGGAATTGCGTTGTATCTATAGATGGCTTTTGGTAGAACAGATATTTTTACTACGTTAAATCTTATCCATGAGCAAGGTATATTTTTCCACTTATGTAGGTCTCTTTTGGTTTCTTGCAGTAGTGTCTTATAGTTTTCTTTGTATAGGTCTTTTACATCTCTGGTAAGATTTATTCCTAAGTATTTTATCTTCTTGGGGGCTACTGTGAATGGTATTGATTTGGTGATTTCCTCTTCAATGTTCTTTTTGTTGGTGTAGGGGAATCCAGCTGATTTTTTTTATGTTTATCTTCTATCCTAATACTCTGCTGAACTCTTCTATTAGTTTCAGTAGTTTTCTTAAGGACTTCTTAGGGTTTTCTGTGTATAGGATCATGTCATCTTCAAATAGAGATACTTTTACTTCTTCCTTACCAATCTGGATGCCCTTTATTTCTTTATCTAGCCTAATTGCCCTGGCTGGGACCTCCAGCGCAATGTTGAATAAGAACAGTGAAAAAGGGCATCCTTGTGTGGTTCCTGATCTCAAGGGGAATGCTTTCAGACTCTCTCCATTTAGGATGATGTTGGCTGTTGGGTTTGCATAAATGCCCTTTATTATGTTGCAGAATTTTGCTTCTATTCCTATTTGGCTGAGAGTTTTTATCATGAATGAGTGTTGAACTTTGTCAGATGCCTCTTCTGCATCAATTGATAAAATCATGATTTTTGTCTTTTGTTTTATTTATATGATGGATTACATTGTTTTTCTAATGTTGAACCATCCTGCATACCTGGTATGAATCCCACTTGGTCATAGTGATTTTTTTTTTTTTTTTTTTTTTGGATATGTCATTGTATTCTGTTGGCTAGAATTTTGTTGAGGATTTTTGCATCTAAGTTCATGAGGGATATAGGTCTGTAATTTTCTTTTTTGTGTGTGGTGTCTTTACCTGGTTTTGGAAACCCCGGTGGCCTAGTGGTTAGGTACTATGGCTGCTAACCAAAGGGTTGGCAGTTCAAATTCGCCAGCTGCTCCTTGGAAACTCTATGGGGCAGTTCTACTCTGTCCTATAGGGTCACTATGAGTCAGAATCGACTTGACGGCACTGGGTTTTTTTTTTTTTTTTTTTTGGTTTACCTGGTTTTGGTATCAGGGATATGGTGGCTTCATAGAATGAGTTTGGGAGTATTCTGTCCTTTTCTATGCTCTGAAATACCTTTAGTAGCAGTGGTGTTAACTTTTCTCTGAAAGTTTGGTGGAACTCTGCAGTGAAGCCATCTGGGCCAGGGCTTTTATTTGTTGGGTTTTTTTTGATTACCTTTTCAATCTCTTCTTTTGTTACGGGTCTATTTAGTTGTTCTACCTCTGTTTGTGCTAGTTTAGGTAAGTAGTGTGTTTCTAGGAATTTATCCATTCCTTCTAGGTTACTTTTTTTTTTTCTACATTTTCAAATTTGTAAGAGTACAATTTTTCATAGTAATCTGATATGATTCTTTTATTTTCAGTTGGGTCTGTTGTAGTATCGCCCATCTCATTTCTTATTTGAGATATTTGATTCCTCTCCTGTTTTTATTTTGTCAGCTTGGCCAAAGGTTTATCAATTTTATTGATTTTTTCAAAGAACCAGCTTTTGTTCTTGTTAATTCTTTCAATTGTTTTTCTGTTTTCTATTTCATTTAATTCTGCTCGAATTTTTATTATTTGTTTTCTTCTGTTATCTGAGCGTTTCTTTTGATGTTCTCTTTCTATTTGTTCAACTTATAGGGATAATTCTTTGTCATTGCCCCTTTCTTCTTTTTGGGCGTGTGTATTTACTGACATAAATTGACCTCTGAGCACTGCTTTTACTGTATCCCAAAGGTTCTGATAGGAAGTGTTTTCATTCTCATTGGATTCTACTAATTTCTTTATTTCATCCTTAATGTCTTTTTTGAGCAGGGTGTTGCTGAGTTTCCAAGTGTTTGATTTCTTTTCTCTGCTTTTTCTGTTATCGATTTCCACGTTTATGGCCTTATGGTCAGAGGCGATGCTTTGTAATATTTCAATGTTTTGGATTCAGCTAAGGCTTGCTTTATGACCTAATATGTGATCCATTCTAGAGAATGTTCCATGTGCACTAGAAAAGTAAGTATACTTGGTTGCTGTTGGGTTGAGTGTTCTGTATATGTCTATGAAGTCAAGGTGATTGATTGTGGCATTTAGATCTTCCATGTCTTTATTGAGCTTTTCTGGATGTCCTGTCCTTCACAGAAAGTGGTGTATTGAAGTCTTCTACTATTATTGTGGAGCTATCTCACTTTTCAATGCTGATAGAGTTTGTTTTATGTATCTTGCAATCCCGCCATTGGGTGCATAAATATTTAATATGGTTATATCTTCTTGGTATATTGTCCCTTTAATCAGTATATAGTGTCCCTCCTTATACTTTATGATGGGTTTAACTTTAAAGCCTATTTTGTCAGAAATTAATATTGCTGCTCCTGCTCTTTTTTGATTGTTGTTTGCTTAATATATTTTTTTCCATCCTTTGAGTTTTAGTTTGTTTGTGTCTCTAAGTCTGAGGTTTGTCTCTTATAGGCAGCACATAGACAGGATGTGTTTTTTAATCCATTCTGGCACTCTCCATCTCTTTATTGGTGCATTTAGTCCATTTACATTCAGGGTAATTATGGATAGGTACGAATTTAGTGCTATCATTTTGATGTCTTTTTTTGTGTGTTGTTGACAGTTTCTTTTTCCCACTTAATTTTATGTGCTGAGTAGATTATCTTTATATATTGTCCTTTCTTCATATTCATTGTTGTTGATTTTGTTTCTGCTGAGTCTCTATTTTTTTCTTGTATTTTATTTTGATGGGTAGGACAGTTTGTCTCCTTACTGGTTACCTTTTTACCCCTATTTTTCTAAATTTAAACCTAAATTTTATTTCTTTGTATCTCCTTGTTTTCTTCTCCATATGGAAGATTTATGACTATATTTCTTAGTCCCTTCTTATTGTTTTAATGTTGTCTTTCTTTTACATAATAACATTGCTTTTTCCCTGTTTTGAGCATTTCTTTATTTTGATTTATTTTTGTGATTTCTCTGTCTGGGTTGACATCTGATTGTTCTGCCCAGTGTTCTAGTCTTTGGCTAATACCTGATATTATTAATTTTCTAACCAAAGAACTCCCTTTAGTATTTCTTGTAGTTTTGGTTTAGTTTTTACAAATTCCCTAAACTTCTGCTTATCTGGAAATGTCCTAATTTCACCTTCATATTTGAGAGACAGTTTTGCTGGATATAAGATTCTTGGCTGGCAATTTTTTTCCTTCAATTTTTTATATAAGTCATTCCATTGCCTTCTTGCCTGCATGGTTTATGCCAAGTAGTCTGAGCTTATTCTTATTGGCTCTTCTTTGTAGGTGACTTTTCTTTTATCCCTAGCTGCTCTTAAAATTCTCTCTTTGTCTTTGGTTTTGGCAAGTTTGATTATAATATGTCTTGGTGACTTTCTATTAATATCTACCTTATGTGGAGTTTGGTGCGCATTTCTGATAGATATCTTCTCATCTTTCAGGATATCAGGGAAGTTTTCTGCCAACAAATCTTCAACAATTCTCTCTGTATTGTCCGTTATCCCTCCTTGTTTGTGTACTCCAATCACTCATAGGTTATTTCTCTTGATAGAGTCCTACATGATTCTTAAGTTTTCTTCATTTTTTTAATTCTTTATCTGATTTTTCTTCAAACAATAGTGCCAAGTGCTTTATCTTCAAGTTCAGAAATTCTGCCTTCCACTTGCTCGATTCTGTTCCTCTTTCTATTGAGTTCTCTACTTCTGTAATTTTATTGTTAATCTTCTGAATTTCTGATTGCTGTCTATATATGGATTTTTTCAGCTTATTAAATTTTTCTTTATGTTCCTGAATAATCTTTTTAATTTCTTCAATTGCTGTATCTGTGTGTTCCTTGGCTTGTTCTGCATATTGCCTCATTTTCTTCCTGATGTCTTGAAGGGTTCTGTATATTAATCTTTTGTAATCTGCCTCTGGGAATTCCAGGAATGCACTTTCATCTAGAAGATCCCTGAATCCTTTGTTCTGAGAGCCTGTTGAGGTGATCATGGTCTGTTTCTTTATGTGACTTGATATTGACTGTTGTCTCTGAGCCATCTATAAATTACTGTATTAGTTTATTTCATGTTTATTTACTGTGTCATAGCTTCTTGCTTTGTTTTGTTTTGATATGCCAAATGGGTTGCTTGAGTGAGCTAGCTTGATTATTTTTGCCTTTGGAGCTCTGATGTCCTGTCCCCAGATGGCTAGAGCTATTATCAGATATATCAGTCTAGGAGTCCATTCAGTTTTCTTCTATGAATTCAGCTCAGGTGTCCAGGTAGCTGATCATCAAGTGTGTGGTACAGGCTCTGTCTTACAATCTTAGAGATGCAGGGGTGATTGGTGTAGGTACCGGTGTCTCATTGTAGCAGGGAGTTATGCTCTGAACAAGGCAGGGGACTGAGAATCATCCCCCAAGTGTCTTGAGGAAAGCATATCCCTGTTCCCTAGAGTGTACAAGTGGGTGGGTTCCACAGACGGACCATGGGCACCAAATGTTTTTGGTTGTAAGGACTGGGAGGTACCAGCTATCTTTGGACCCCTGTGGTGGGTGATTGGGTGACCTGAATGGAGCAGCCAGTCCTTACGCCCCTGATGTGGGTAGGTAAGGACGCTGTTTAATAGGCAAAGCAATGTCAAACATCAAACACCCACCTTTCCACCACACAGCTGAAACAGTTGAAGTCTGCCAAGAAGGGCCCATTCTCCTGAAATAGGTCCATACAGGTCCATGCAGAGGGGAAAGGTACTCAAAGTCTATGGACTGTTTATGCCTGGACAGGAGCCACTTCTGTTCTGAGCTCCCCTGGTTAGTGGAGCTGGCAAATTATCTTTTCCCTCAATTGCAAATTTTTTCCTTCTCCAAGGCTGGGAGGATGGCTCTAGGCGCTCAACAGGGCCTATGTCAGGCAGAGGGAAGTCAACCTCTGAAGCCAGCTTGGGAGCGGGGCGGTGGGGGAGGGGGGCAAGAAAATATGTGCCAGTACTTAGCTTTTGCCGAGAGCCTCATTCTTCTGTGGTTCCGGAAATGTGAGTAGGCTATGTGGCTGGCTGCTTTCCCTGAGAAAACTGCGGCCGAATGCTAGTACCAGCCAGCTGCAGTCACTCTCAGGAATGGTGCCTGAGGGCTCCTTGTGATTCTGGTCCAGTAACTCCTCTCCTCTTCTGAACTGTCTCTTCCTCCCCCTGCCCCTCAGTTCATTTTCTAAGCTTGCTTTTGATGTTCAAGGCTCCTAGCTTGCCATTTCACTTGTTTTTTCTAGTCTTTGTTGTAAGAGGGCTCTCTGGAGGAGTCTGTCTGTTCTGCCATCTTGGCTGTGCCTCCAAGAATCTCTAGACACATTTTTATACGCATATTGTAAACTATTAGGTTTGAGGCAAATTCAAATAGGCCTACAAACAGGGATACATCACTCTATAAAATGAAACATGGAAGTGGAAACAATTCTTAAGTCATATAAACATGAGAACAGAAGAGGCAGACCACTTATTTTGACATTTTGGTGGTGGAGCAGTTCTACTCTGTCCTATGGGGTCACTATGAATCAGAATCTACTCAATGGCATCTGGTTTGGTTTTATTTTATTTTTTAATGAGGAAGAAATGGAGAAAATTATTCCCAAGAAGATCAATTTTATTTTCCAGTCCTAGGCTGTCTCTGATTCAAACCATAAAATGCAATTACAGCCATATAAGAAGTTAAAATTTTGTTAAGAGTTCAAGTGGCTGGGTTCAAATGCTGGCTTTATGATTAATTTTAGTTTTGTGACCTTCAAGATGGTGCCTAACTCCTGTGTGTCTCTTTTTTTCTCATCTTTGACATAAAACTAATAATTATATGTAGTTCACATTGTTGTTTTGAGGATGAAATAAAATACTACATATAAAGTGCTTAAAATAGCACATAGCACTCAAAAAAAGATAGAAAATGGAATGTGTTTTTTAGATATTTGTTAAGAAGTATTTGGCTCAACTGTAACTGTTATACTTAGTCAATAATGTGCCTATTTCTTTAATTAATAAGTATACATATTAATTAATAAGTTTAGCCAAGATTCAAACATGATACAGATCTAAGTGTGATATAACTAAAAAACTCATGAAAATACCCCTATAGTCAGGCATGCTATTACAAATATTTAACAACTGATCCACAGAACAGTTGCCAAGGAGTTCACTGTAGTGTGGCAAAGTACGGAGAACCCCCTGCCTATATTTAATGAAAGAAATTCAACTGCAAATGAAGAGATCTGTGAAGGAAGCCCAAATAATCACTATTCACTATGAGGAAAAAAATGAGGTATATATATATGTATTTTGTGTGTGTTTGCGCGTGCTAGTATGTGGATATATGTAATAAAGAGTAATTTTAAGCTGCCATACTACATTCTCAGTATTCTGGCCCATAGGGCCTTAAACACATTGAACTTTCAATAAACTGTTCTGCTCTTCCAAATCACCTTCAATTCCTTCATCACTGCACGTTCTTTCTCCATTCACGGCCTCATAAAGCTCTTCAATATAATCTTATTGTGCTTAGTATTAAAAAGTTCAAAATTCTTAATGAGCTGCAAGACATTGTTTACCCTGTCACCTGCTTCCCTCCCAAGCCTCATTTGTACCTCTATTTGTACCATATTCCAGTCACCATTGTCTCCGATGTTTTAGTTATTTGAAGGTAGCATGCTGTCATGGATTGATTTGTGTCCCCCACAAGATTTGTGTCAGCTCGGTTAGCCTATGATTCCCAGTATTGTGTGGATGTCCTCCATTTTGTGATTTTCCTATATGATGTACATCATAATCTCTGTCTGTGGTTAAAGAGGATTAGGGTAGGATGTAACACCCTTGCTCAGGTCACATCCCTGATCCAAAGTAAAGGGAGTTTCCCTGGAGTGTGGCCTATACCACTTTTATCTTAAAAAAAAAAACCCAAATCTTACAAGAGATAAAAAGAAAGGAAAGCAAGCAGAGAGTTGGGGGACCTCATACCACCAAGAAACCAGTGCCGAGAGCAGAGCGTGCCCTTTGAACCTGAGGTTCCTGTGCTGAGATGCTCCCAGACCAAGGAATGACTGATGAAAAGGACCTCTCTTCAGAGCTGACAGAAAGAGGAAGACTTCCCTGGGACCAGCCCCCTAAATTAGGATTTCTGGCCTACTAGGCTATGAAAGGATAAACTTCTCTTTGTTTAAGCCATCCACTGTGGTATTTCTGTTATAGCAGCACTAGATGACCAAGACAGAGGATTTTTCCGAACTCTTGTCTTTCCCTCTGTTCCCTCTGCCCAGTACATTCTTGCCCTCTTGATCTCTATGTCAACATGATTTACTTACAAAATGGTTCCCCACCTTCCCAAATTAAACCAGCTCCCCCTACTTCAATCTCTTATGGCTCCTTTCAATTCTCATTTGTAGCACTTGCATAAGTTGGTAAGCATAGACTTTTTTGTTCTTATGCCTAAAATAATTTAGTGGATTCCTGCTTTTATATAATAAGAATCTAACATATAACGAAGCAACCATGAACAAATAGCCTTTTGTATAATTTTTACATATATCTGTACACAAGGACACACATATCACAATTCAGAGATTATCTTTAAAAGCTATAATATTGTGAGAGCTTTATTTCTTTTAAATCAGTACAGAAACAGATCAGGCAGTATTCTTTTAGTCCTTTCTGTTGTCCCTGATCCAGTAATCTCTGAGGCAGCCACTTTCCTTCTCTTGACAGTCTGCTTTTCATTATAAAATCCTTGCGAAGGGACAGCACTGAGAAGTGGTATTTTGTACTTCCTGATGGGTCTACTTCTTGCCAGTCCTTGTCCAGGTATATTTTACTGGACTGGTGTGAATCACACTTGAGTTGTGCTTTTTTTTTATGTTGTTGTTTCCCTGAAATTTTTTTCAGCCTTGCAATCCTTTATAAAGATGGCTCTAAAACATTCACAAATGTTCTGTGGAGGTTATCTCATGGTCCAAGCTATAACTCTGCTTGTTTGAGGGTCTAATTTCAGCTGACTACTGCTGTGAGGTTAAGTCCAATTTTCACCAGAGTTTTTCCAGTACATAAATTCCCCTGCTATACAGGTGAGCACATACAGAATGAAATTCTTTTTGTTTTTCACGATTTTTTTTTTTTTTTGCTATTGGTGTAGGAACCACAGGAGAAAGCGACTGGATTGAATCATGTAGAGACAGTGTATTCCACTCAAACTCTTTGATAACTCTAAGAGTTTATAGGTGATTCTATCCAATTTGGAGCCCTTAGATCAGAAAAAAGGAAGAAAAGAAATTCTACTAATAAGAGTATATTCATTGATACCAGTTTCTAAATTCTTTTTAAAAGGTGATAATAAAACTGTCACTTTTACAGAATTTGTGGAAATTTAGTAAAACATTATTAGATGGGCAAATTCATGAGTTTGTATTTTGTATATGAAAATTTTGCCTAAGATATTTTGGAACTAAAAATTAGACTCTTCTATAACTATTAGTAGTATTCTCTTCTACATTGTTGTGGCCGTAATATTTCGTACTTTTATTACAGTACATATAATGTATTACTTTGTGTACTTTTATTTTATTGGTGTCTGTCTTCCCAACCAGACTGCAAAGTCTTTGAGGGCAGAGACATAGTGGAAACTCAAACTTTTTTGAAATTGTTGGATTTTCAAATAGTATTTTACAGAAATTTATATTCCATTAATAAAATAATGTGTATGTTTTCCTTGGAAAGTCACAGTCCATCAAAAAATGCTTCGTAAATTATAAGTGATGCTGACCACATAGTCTCTTAATACTTTATTCACATAGAAACATAGAGCAAAGTTTTGTTTTGTTTGTTTGTTTGTTTTAAACCCTCTAAGGTACTTAGTGCTCCAGTTAGTTTTCAAATATATGGGCAAACAAATATTGGATGGGGAATTGGTTTGACAAGTGGGATGATATGTATTGGCTGCTGTATTTGGGATATTGCAAATTTCTCAGACTTTCGTTTACTTTAAGAAGTTTTTAAAAGAAATTAATAGTGTGATTGAAGAGGAGGAGTCCAGATGGCTCACAAAATCCCTTATTATTACTCCAGAATTAACAGTGTTAATGCTCGTCTCTCCTCCAATCTTGTACATTTTACTGAAGGTAAAATTATTTTCTTTTTTATTCTCTAAGAATAGTTTGGGTACACATTAAGTAAATTCCTCAACAGCCTGATGTAAATTTTAAAATTAAAGATATTTCATATTAAAATGTGCAGAGAGGGTGAAATTAATATTAAACATGGTGGCACAAATTTTAATTTTTTTAAAGATTCTTACAAATTCATAATTCCCACAGAATATTTTTAGCTACTATAAATTGAAGACATTAATGGAAAGTATGTTTTTCTTACATGTGAAAGTGTACACACATTTAGTTTAATGTCACAAATTTCCTTAGCTTTCTCAATTTTGAGAGGAAGCTCTAAAACGTTGTCACTGGTTACCCAATATTACCCCTTACAAGTTATACTTTTTAAATACCCATAGCCATTGCAGTCGAGTTGATTCTGACTCACAGCGATCCTATCAGAGAGGGCAGAACTGCCTCAAAGGATTTCCAAGGAGCACCTGGTAGATTTCGACTGCCGAACTTTAGGTTAGCAGCTATAGCTCTTAAACACTATGCCACCAGGGTTTGCTTTTTAAACGGTGAATGCTTTTATACTAACCTGATTTTCATGTGTGGTAAATGTAAGAAATTGCAAGGGTGCATATCTATTAAAAGATGAGCACTAATACATGTGTATGCTCCTTATTGTACTTGAAAGCAATCAAAATTGTCATCTTGTCAAAATTTGTCTATACTAGCCCATCACTATTGAAACTGTATTGCTACCTTGCTCCACAGGGATATTGCTAGCATTGGTATAAATGCCTTTACATACTTAATATTATTCACCTATCAATACTCTGTTAAATTAATATAAAAATTGAAACATAATGAACTAACACCAAAAGTAAATATTTTTAGAATAGCCTATTTACTAACCTGACAAACTATTCAGCCATTGTGGGTACACTGGCATGTATGACATAATTGTTGCTGAATGCTTAAAAATAACACTTATGAAGAAATTTAAAGTAACACAACTTTTTACTAACTTCCACAAATATTTTAACAGCCTCCTATACTCTTTGAACAAATACGTGTTATAAATGAAATCAATATGCTTGTCTATTTTACCAAAAATTAGTTTCTAGAGAAATGCCAAATAATTGTTTCTGAGAAAGATTTGTCTAGTGTTTTGGTCTGCTGTCAATAACAGCAAAGGAAAGGTGATGGAAAGTCTGTAAGAATTTGCTTTTTAAGTTTTTTTAGTTGTATAACTGCCTGTCAGTTTGTTGAATATGGTGGCTTGCATATTGCTCTGATGCTGGAAGCTATGCCACTGTTTTTTGTAAGTACCAGAAGGGTCACCCACGGTGTACAGTTTCCAGACTAAGACAGACTAGTCAATGAAAATGTTACGGATCACAACAAAACATTGTGCACTGGTTTGCTTTGGACATGTCATCAGGAGGGACCAATCACTAGACAAGAACATATTTGGTGAAATAGAGGTCTAGTGAGGGTACAGGAGATCCTTGGGGAACAGATCAGCACAGCAGCTACAACAATGGACTTGGACATGTTGGTGATTGTGAAGATGATTCAGTTTCTGTTGTGCCTAAGGTCACTATGAGTTGGAGCCTCTCTCTCTCTCTCCTCAACATATCCATCCATCCATCCGTCCATCTACCTAGTTGTATGCTATAACAATTCAATACTATAGTTCTTTACATTCTACTAAAGATCACTTTTTTTCTAACAATTTAGGAATAGGGCTCATTGTCATAATCTGGACATGTTAGATATTTATTTGTCCATGAGCAACATCAAACACTGTGCAGAGCTGGAGAAAATTGCTGCTTATGACTTCATTCCTTACTTTTCTGGGGATTTATTTTTATCTTTAACCATTTATTATTATACTTAACATCATTTTAAAAATAAAAAAAAACAGCAAAGGAGAGCTCAATAGTACTTTTGACTCAAATGTACTAGCATTAGAGTGTAGAACTGAGAATGTTTCTGGACTTTCTGGACTCATGGAATTAATATATTTGAGATTTAGACTTGGATCTGCCAGAAATTATGAGATGCTAGACAGGTTGTGTATCCTGCTATTTGTGTTTCTTGTTTGGATGTGAGGAGCTCCATCAGCTCTCTCACATTAGATGTTGGAGGACAGGGACTCGTCTAGTCACACTGAAAACAGAAGGCTCTCGGTAAAGGTTAAAATGAGTTCTGTGATTCCATTCTCCTTATATGTTCTATATAAATGATTGAAAGGAGCCATTTAGAGTGTTTATAGTTCTTTTTGTTATGAATATTTTGAAATTATTTCATCTCAGGTCTGTTTTGTATGCCAGTTAATCTTCCGGATAGGTCAGAGATGTATTTAGCACTCACTCACTGCAAGATTCTATAATGACTTTTGTTTATAAGGACAAAGTCCACCTGGTCAGTAATAGAGTGTTAGTTCCCAGACAGGGACCTTTTCCCTATTTTGAGAGCAATGGAAAAGGAATATTTGCTCGGCTCTGGCAGACTTAGCATACAGTCTATTTCTGGCTTTGTGTCCTGGGTTTGTCCCCATTTCTTCTGTAAATGTCATAAGAATCTGTTTACCTAAAGTTTTGTTTGTTGACTTTTCACCTTTATAATAGACTAAAATAAAGCATTTTCTTTATGATAAAATATTCACTTTAATTTAATTAATCTCTAATTTCTAACATAAATATTACAAAATCCTTTCCAGCTCCACAGATTCTTATAATATCTTGACTCATCAAATAAAGTCATATAATTAAACAGCTGCTACAAGGTGAAATATTAACTTTCTTTGATGTGTATAAGGATTGTTTTAAGAGATACCTATTTCTCAAGACTCAGAAAAAATAGATTTTTGTGAAAACAGGGTATAACAATTTCTAACTGAAACTAATCATTGTCTTTATTATCATCCTAAGAGCTACCATTTTTAGCATAATATATCCTGGGCCCTTGCTGGGTGTTTTATACTCATTATCTTATTTAATTCTCATAATAACCCTGCAAGAAGTATTATCATCTCTAGAAATAATAATATTTTAATACTTAAATGGATTAGGTGAGAAATAGATCTCACCTTATATCTAGAATGAAGTATTCATAAATAAAACATTAAAACTGTTCTCAATTATTAAAAGAAGAGCCAGGTTATACCATTAACTGGTGTTTAATAGCATTTTTACTAACTTAATAAATAAATCATTACATATGCCAGAGAGAATCTTTAACATAACTCCATTTCTTTTGATGAGAGTGACCAAAGCCTATAACAAAGGGCCTGGGTTTTATAAACTTAAAACTTATCATCTCCTCTAGGGAAAAATCCTTGGAGTCAGATGATTTTATACCTTTTAAGTCCTTGTAATAAACACAAATAATCAGATAGTACCCCTTTTCCTGAAGGATCTCTGCTGGTGCAACTGTTAAGCACTCAACTGTTAAGCATAGATTGGCAGTTCAAACCCACCCAGCAGCTCTGCTGGAGAAAGACCTGATGATTGGCTTCTGTAAATGTTGCAGCCTAGAAAACTCTACGGGGCAAAAATACTCTGTCACATGGGGTCATTAAAAGTTGAAATTGACTTGACGCACCTAACAGCAACAACATCCCTTTTCCTGACCTATTGAACTACTAGATCATGTCCTATTTTATAACTAAAACAATTTTTGGATAAACATACATTTGTGTATTTGTATACCCATACTGCCTACTGTATCAGTATATTTTAAAGTAATAACTCTACAACTACTTACTATTGGAAGGGAAAGACTTAGTATTTTGACCCCATCACACCTTGGGATATGAAGGTGGCTGAAAAGTTAAATCCAGGACTTCAAAGAAACATGCAGGTTGTACTCCGTTAAATTCAAGTAAAAGGATCCCAGAGGCATGGGAAAAGGCCTCTTTTTTCCCTTGTTGGTGTTGGTTGTGTACACAGAACCTTCACATCTAAAATAAAGGACAGATGAATTTGGTCTAACAATATTTTTTTTTTCCCTTTGGTGGAGAATTAGGCACTGATATCTTGGGGGACTTTAACTATGTATTATGAGGAGTCATCTAAAAAACACTTATATTCAGCACAACAAGTAATAGGAATTCACAAGAAATTACTAGCTCTAATGATTAGATTGAAGTCCTTGGGTGGTGCTAAATGAAAGGTCAGAGATTCAATTCCACCCAGAGGTACCACAGTAGAAAGGTCTGATTACCTACGTCTGAAAAATCAGCCATCAAAAGCTCTATGGAGCTCAGCTCTACTCTGGCACACATGGGGTCACTATAAGTCAGAATCGACTTAATAGCAACTGATGATGGTGACGGAATGACTAGATGTGTTCATTAAATATGTTTATCCTGAGCCAATGGCTATATCATCAATATTTTTATCCTGAAATGAAGCAGACAAATAATAGAAAACTGATATATTTTGATTTAGTTTGCTTTGGCTATTATTGTTCCCGTGGTTGTTCCCTAAAAAAGAGCCTTGAGCCCTAAAGAGCCTGTAAACTCTTTGTGCCTAGGTGTTTAAAGCAGAATGATCGAAGCATTTTGCATTGGAGTCAGAAATAGTTACTGAATATATATTATTATAAAGCACTACAAAATAAATGCTCGCACGACAAAAATGACAGAAAATTACTGCTTACAAGGAGCTCTACGTTCACTGGAGGATGCTGATCTGTAAGCAAGAAGCTACTCTAACCTTGCTTTAAGATGCCACAGATGAGGATGGCTTCTGAAGCAGAGACCTTGCATAATAAGTGAATTTGTCCTAATAAATTTGTTAAGAGAGGTAAGTCCTACATGGATTATACATTTTTTAGACTACAATCAAGTAGCTTCATCTAAAAACTCAATAGAAATTTATTTTTTCCACTTAATTCTATACTCAGTATTTTTCAGTTTTCATTTTTGTGCTGGAAAAACTGAGATACTAAGTAATGTTTAGCTAATGGCTAGATTGTCAGTTATAAGATTTGGGATTTGAATTCAGAAATTCTTCAAATCCTGGGCTCCTGTGAAATATTTGAATAGTTCTTCTCAATATTTTCTTTAGCATCTTGTGATATAAGATTTTACTCATTGCCATAGAGTTAATCCTGACTCATAGAGACCCCATAGGACAGAGTAAAACTGCCCCACAGGGTTTCCAAGGAGTGGCTGGTGGATTCCAACTGCCAACCTTTTAGCTGGCAGCCAAGCTCTTAAGCACTGTGCCACCAGGGATCCTATGATATAGGACAGTACTATATAATCACTATGCAAATTAGATCTGATGGACAATAAATTCAATTCTGCTTACTTATTCAATGATCTGAGTGACAAATGATTTCCTAAATTTACTTGCAACCTCTCTATATTCAAATTAATACCAGCAAGGATTTTCTGGTGTGATAAGTGAATAAACATTAATGATCTGAACGAAAAGAATATCTCAATTTAGGCAGGAAGACTTTAAATGTATTATTTTCATTACAAATAAACTCAATTCAAACTGAAATTCAAAACAAGCCTTTTATATACATATCATTAATATGCAAATGGCCATGTTTAATTTATCAACAACTCCTTCCTCAAAAGTTTAAATGCCCTGAGAGAATTGATAAAGTCTTCACAATTCAAGATTAAGCAAGAAAAAAAAAAAATAAGTAATTTCAAGAATGGAAAGTTTTTCAGTACTTGTCTTAAATTCTGCAGTGAATAAGTTTAGCGAGCCATAAGAAATGCCTATGACATGTGACTCAACTAAAACCATGACTACATCCGAATGTTCTCTGTTACTTGTTAGGTGCCATTGAGTCGGTTCCAACTCACAGCGACCCTGTGCACAACAGAGTGAGACACTGCCCAGTCCTACATCATCCTCACAATTGTTGCTATATTTGAGCCCATTGTTGCGGTCACTGTGTCAATCCATCTCATTCAGGGTCCTCTTCTTTTTCACTGACCCTCTACCAGGAATGATGTCTTTCTCAAGGGACTGTCTCCTCCTGATAACACGTCCAAAATATGTGAGACGAAGTCTCACCATCCTCGCTTCTAAGGAGCATTCTTGCTCTACTTCTTCCAAGAGAGGTTTGTTCATTCTTCTGGCCGCCCATGGAATATTCAGTATTTTCGACAACACCGTAATTCGAAAGCATCAATTTCTCTTCAGTTAGGACAGGAGATACATACCAGGCCAATGCCTCATAAATGATGCATTAATGGTTTGGATAGAAACATATATTTTTACATGACCATTCAGTATTAATTTGAGTATTTTATAAACCACCTTCTGTACAAAAATCCAAATGAAAGTATATTATTGCCATAGATATTTCAGGAAAACTTATTTTTTTTTCAGTGTTAGAATTTCATTGCAGTCTTCTAGCTCATCAGCTTCGTGGGGTACCTTCAGAAAAAAAGATAAAAGGTGCCACACTGTTACACAAAACATTGACATACCACTTACAACTGAGTAACAGTAAGAAAATATGAAAATTAATTTCTTAAGAGTATGTTTCTGCTTAAAACCAATTTAACCTTATCAAGAAATCTTTGTTTCTAAATAAAGAAGCAAAAATTCAATTAAAAACAGAGGCCTAACATGTGAATACCATTTACATGATTAAGCAGTGATAACACACTGTTCTGCATTTAATTCCCACACACAATATTGAACCAAATGTGAAACTGATACTTTGGTGACATTAAATATCCATGGCTTTGAAATGCACCACCATTTAATTACTACCAAAGCTATGTGCCTTAGAGCTTTCTGTTCATTTTTCCTATGGGGATCTTAGTATGGTGCTATGACAAGGACATTAAAATGATACAAAGCTGTGAAAAGAGTGCAATAATTAAAAGTCTTATGCATTACTATTGTAAAGCTTGCCCCATTAACAAAAATGAAAATGAAAATGATCTCTGTATTTGCTGACTCACAAATGAAGCACAGAACTCATGTCCAAAATCATACTGTTAGAAATGTGACAGGTTCCGAACAACGAGCACAACCAAAACACACGTTTAAGTCATTAACGTCACTTCTCTACTCAAGAAGAGAAGGAATGCGTGATTAAACTGATAACTATGTCAAGAGTTAACCGACTCAGAGAATAATTTTCATTTGGGATCTCCTCATGCTTATTAGAATTAGACTTCAAGTCAAACATTGTGAAATTGCTCTATTCTTCCCAAAACACCAAAGAACAAACACAAGTAAGCAAAAATTTCATAAGCGGAGAAGGAGAAGGAGAACAGATGAGAGCAATGCTTGCCTGTTTACCAATTGGGTTTTTTGTTTGTTTGTTTCTTCCATGTAGATAGATGGCTAGAACGTTTATAGTCAATTTTTGTCCCATCTCCACTCCAGAAAGTTACGTCTGCAGGACATGTGTTGTTGTTGCTGGTGTCATTGTTGAAAATGTCCCTTCTTATTGTGTGATGAAAATAATGAATGATTCTCATCCTACAAAGGCAATATACAAAATTATAAAGAACATTAAAATTACCTGTAATCTTACCACCCAAAGAAACCCACTAATAATTCTTTAGTATGTTGCTTTCCTGGGGCCCTGGTGGCACACTGGTTAAGACCTCAGCTGATAACATAAAGGTCAGCAGTTCGAATCCACCAACCACTCCTTGGATACCCTGTGAGGCAGTTCTACTCTGTCCTATAGAGTCAGCAACAGGTTTAGTGTTTTGTTTTGTTTTTTAATGTTTCTTTCAGGTTCTCTCATGCCCCATTTCCACCCCACCTTCCTCTTTTTTTCCCTCCTATTTGACAAAATCAGGTCTTCTAGCCTCCACTTTGACAGTAACATTAACTAGCTTTTAAGAGGTTTTCCCTAAAAGTTTTACGAGCATCAAAAGGTGAAGCAGGGATAAGAATTCAAAGATAATCTATACCCCATTCACTTTTGTTAACTTAGCCACAGAAGCTGATTATTATCATGTATATACATCACACACACACATACGTATCAGGTGGAATACATAGAGTTTATTTACTCTATGAAAGTCACATTGAAACACATTTCAAGATATATTTTCTTTGCTAATCTCAAAATATATTTTTCTTATCTACTGGTAAGTGCCATCATCCATTATATATAGATGAGAAGGAAAATTGCCACCGCACAGCAAGTAAGTCAAGAATTAAGCAAGGGCTTGGAGAACTTGGGAAAATCTAAACATATTTACAATTTAAAGCTTAGATGACTGGCCATTAAAATTGTTTGCCATTAAAATCATTGAATGGATTTTTTTACAGCTGACTTTTAATCCCTCTATTCAGTATATTATAGATATTCCTGCAGGTGAGCTGGTATATATCTTATAGATCACTTAATGTTTCCATTGTATTCTATAGTACGAATTCACTAGAGTTTATTCTACTATTCTCTTGTCCATGGACATTCACTTTCAATATTTTGCCACTAGAAAAATGCTACTGTACAAATTGACTTAACCATCAACATTTCATGAGCATAATCTTTTCCCTGTGTTTCCACCAGCCGTAGTTATCCCTTAAATTGCTCTTAAACTGATGTGTGTAAATTGATATCTTGTCAATAGTTTTAATCGCATTTCCCTGATTACCAGAAAGTTTGAATATCTTTTAAAATGTTCACTGGCCATTTGGACTGGATCCCTGATGGTTTTTGGTGTCTTTATTAGCCATCTTGATCTGCCCTTTTGAGAATTACTCTTCATATCCTCTGCTTATTTTTTACTTGCACTATTTGTTATCCATTTGTGAAAGCTCTTGTATAGATTTTTTTTTTTTTTCACATTGTGAACATCTCCTTCTGTTTGTCAGCCAGGAAAACCTGGTGGTGTAGTTAACAGCTACATCTGCTAACCAAAAGGTTGGCTGCTATAACCCACCAGGTGCTCCTTGGAAACTCTATGGGGCAGTTCTACCCTGTCTATAGTGTCCCTAACAGTCGGAATCAACTCATTAGCAACGGGTTTGGTTTGGTTTTGGATAGTCAGTCAATTGACTTTGTTCTGCTATATTTTTTATATTTATTTTTGAAACAGAAATATTAACATACCTAGCTAGCTACCAAAAAAAAAAAAAATTTTTTTTGGTAGCTAGCTAGGTATGTTAATATTTCTGTTTCAAAAATAAATATACCAAGCTATCCATATATCTGTATAACTTAGATTTTTTTTTCTTTCAGTTAAAAAAAAAAAATCCCAAATCCTAGGTTTTTCATATGTTGTTGTTGGCTGCTGTCTAGTCAATTTCTGACTCCTAGTGATCCCATGTGACAGAGTTTTCTAGGGATTTCCAGGCCGTAATCTTTACGGGAGCAGGTTGCCAGGTCTTTTCTCCACCAGATCTGTTGAGTGGGTTTCAACCACCAACCTTTCAGTTAGCAGCAGTCTACTTAACTACGGCACCACCAGGGCTCCTTGTTTTTCATATACTTACTGAGTTTCCTTTTAATATTTTTGATATTTTATTGTAAAACTTATTATGTTATAATTTGTTTTAACATGTAGAGTGAATTAGAAAGTTCTATTTATTTACTTCTAAATAGAAAGCAATTGTGCAATCTCATTTACTGAAACGCTATATTTCTCAGTGTGATTCTGTACTTTATATTCTTCTCCATTGACTTACTGGTGTATTATGACGTCAGTATGATTTCCTCTTGACTAGAAGAGTTTATATTATCTTTTTGTCAGGTAAGTTAAGACTTTGTACTTCATAATAACTATTATTTTCTTGACTATTAATAGGCATTTATTTTTCCATATGAATTTTAAGATCATTTTATATAATTCAAAAAAAAATCCATAAAGATTCTAATTGGAATTGCACTAAACGTACATATTAATTTGAGGAAGTTTTAACATTTTAAAGATATAAAGTGTTCTTGTAAAATAACAAGGTACTGTATTTTTACTCAAATAGTGTGCACCTCCTGCTTTTGTTTGCCAGCCATGCCCTCCCCACGTGGGGCACCCTCACAAGTGCCACCATGCCAATCCTTTTCCACATTTTTTGTGTATAAAAAAGAAAAATTAACAGTGCACTTAAGAAAATACTGTAGATCTTTCCTTTTTTGTAAAACTATTTACATATTATATCATATCTTTCAGTATCAACCAAACCAAACAAAGCCATCACCACCAAGCCTATTCTGCTTTGTAGCAATCTTATAGGACAGTGAAGAACCACCCCATGGATTTTTCTAAGGCTGTAATCTTTAAGGAAGCAGACTGCCACATCTTTCTCCCTTGGAACGGCTGGTGGGTTGGCAATGTCTTCATAACCTTTCAGCTATCAGGTGAGTGCTTAACCACTGCACCACCAGGGCTCCAGTCTTTCAATATAATGCCAGTTTATTCATATAAGTTCTATACCTCTCATGTTAAGCTTATCCTTAATTATTTTACATTGTTTGTTTTTGTGAATGAAATATGTTCACAGTTTTCACTTAAATGTATTTAATGCCAATATAAACAAAAAAATTTAAGTATCTAATATTCTTTTTTCATAAATATCAAGACATTTCCAAACTTCTTTAATAATTCTATTAGTTTTTAATAGAATCTTTTGTGTTTTATTAGAAAGTAATCCTATCATCATTAAAGGGAAATAATTAAATTTCTTAAGTTATTCTAGTCAAATGGCCATAACTCTCCTTTTGCTGGTTGTATGTAATTGGCTTTACTATTTCGCATTTTTGGATGGTATGGTTTGGGTTAAACTATATTTTATTTAGATAATTTCCATCTATTACTACTTTGCATATATGTTCTATTAGGAAAAACTCCTGAATGTTATCAAATGCCTTTTCAGCAATTATTAATGCAATCGTATAATTTTTCTTTAAAATTAATTATTTTGAAAAATCCTTAAATTTTTGGAATAAACAAGTGTAAGCCATTTTGTATTGTTCTTTTGATACAATGCTAGGTTATTTGTTATTGTATTTAGAACATCTTCTGTACATTCATAAAAGAGTATTTTTACCATTTTCCAAAATATTTGAGTAAGATCATAAAATTAATGGAGAAAGATTCTACCATTTTCGTGATCTGGGATATACTGGGAAATCCTGGTGGGACCGTGGTTAAAAGCTATGGCTGCTAACAAAAAGGTTGGCAGTTCGAATCCACCAGGCACTCGTTGGTAATCATATGGGGCAGTTCTACTCTGTCCCATAAGGTCGCTATGAGTCAAGATCAACTCAACAGCAGTGGTTTTTTTTAGGGGGGAGGGGGGATATATTGATTATTGGATTTTTTTTTTTTTAAGTCTGCTGTTCTTTAAAATGGTAATAGTAATGAGGGCAAACAGTTTTACAGAATTTTTCTGTCAGGTATAATTTTATGATTTTTATATTTATTAACTTGTTTGACTCTTAATTATCTTATGAAGTAGGAACAATTTCTATGTGCATTTTACAAATAAGAGAACTGAGGCAGAACAAGTTTATGTAAGTTGCTCTTTCTCCAACACCTATTACGTGTTAAAATTTGTACCAACTTTTTTGAACACAGGCATCCTGATGCCAGAGCCTATTTTTAACAGCTACATTAAAACAGTTTTCATCACCCTTGTGACTTTTTTGTGGTAAATTAGCCTACTTGACCTTTCCATTTCTTGGAATAGTTTTGGTATTTTATATTGCACTGAGAAATTATCCATTTCATCTAAGTTTTATATTTGTTGTCATAATACTTAATAAAAAACATTTTACTTTCCTCAAGGTTGTGCTATAGATCTTTTTGGTATGTTTTTGTATGTTTTTTTGCTGCCTTTTTTTTTTTTTTTGACAAAACTTGTGAAAAGTGTGTCTATGCAAGACATGGATCTTACAAGGAACCTGTTTCCACATTTATCCTTTTATAATTTTTGCCTTTGTATTCTATTAATTTTATTTCTTATCTTTATTAGTTTTCTTTTATTAATTACTTTTGTTTATTTTTTTCTGTTTCTGCTTTCTTAAATCTCTCCAATTTTTGTTCTTTTTTCTTTAATAAAGAAAAAGTAAATTACCTTCCAAGTTTGCTATGGGTCAAAGGTGGTATGAAGTATTCTTTTCATTGTTTTCTTTAGGTTTGTAATTCTAAATCAGATTTCCACTTTAAGCCAAGTATTATTTAGGAGTGTTTCTTAAATTCTAAAGAATAATGATTTTGGTCATTGTTAGTTTATTTTTCCTGGGTCATGATTAGAGAACATGAGCTATAATACTTCCACTTTTTACTAAACTTCTGTGTATTTCTAAATGTGTGATTAATTTTTTATAAATGTTATAAAAACATACAGGAAACATAGTGTTTCTATTTAGAGGATGCAAGGTTTTTTATATTGTTATTAAATCAAGTTATTGATTGCACGATTAAATTCCTCTATAAATGTGTGGATCAAAATGGTACCCACTAATCACATTTTAACTAGTAAGAATTTGGAATGCAGTTAGTCCAAATTAGGTTATGATGTCAAACACAATTCTTGAAGCTGTAGTATAAAAAAGGAATGTAAAATATCTCACTAATAATTTTGTATGTGTTACATGCTAAAGTGATAGCATTTTGTATGTAATGGGTTACATAAAACAGCTTATTAGAATTAATTTCAGAGACAGGGCCAAGATGGCAGAGTAGTCAGATGCTTTTGTGGTCCCTCTTACAACAAAGACCTGAAAAAACAAGTGGATCAATTATATATGACAATCTAGAAGCCCTGAACATCAAAGGCAAAGTTAAGGAATTGGACTGAGCAGCAGGGGAAGGGAGAGGTGTTTCAAGGTAGCGAGCGAGGAGTTGCCAGACCTGACCTGGTGAGAGCTAGTGCCCTGCAGGCCAGATCAGTTGGCATGTGTGGTGATGCAATCAGTGCCACTCCGGACATGTTTTCCACATTGGGAGAGACCAAGCATTGGAGAGTTTACTCCAGCCTCCAGAGCCAGTGAAAAGTGGTGCTTAATTGGCAAAAGATAAGCACATATATCTAATTTACCTCACAGATCAAAAAACACCCCTTTGGGAAATACCTCTCTCCCATTTACCTGCCCCCTCCCCACTGGGCTGGTTCCAGGCTGATTTCAGAGATTGCTGTGTTCCCTGGGCCAGAAGTAGGACCCATCATGATCCTGAGCCATTCTCCTGGCCTTGGAGAAGGAACAATTAACAAACAGGAAAAAATAACCTTCCAGCTTCTCTAAGCTGGTAACTCAGGGCAGGCACAGCAACTTTGCCTAGGCATAGGGATAAGGGATCCACAGACTTTGAATGCCTTTCACCCCTGCATAGACCTGTGTGAGACTACTTCAACAGCATAAACCCTCATTAGCATAGTACAACAGGTTGTACACCTGAAGCCTAATGTCAACTGTATCAGCTATATCGTGGAGGGGGGTTCATGACATTTGATACCACTCTGCCCATTAAGTATGATCAGGTCATGATCAGAGAACATCCTCACCCACCCACATCAGGAGCCTGAGGAATGGTGGCTCTACCCACACCACCTAGAAACCTGTGACAGGGGTCCAAGAAAAATTGGTGCCTCTCAGTCCTTACAGCCAACAGCACTGGATATCCATGATCTCTCTGCAAAGCCCAACCACCTATAGCTCTAGGGAAGAGGGACAAGCTTTCTTCCCAGACACTCAGGGGCAGCTGTCAGCCCCCTGCCTTTCTCAGCACATAACCCCCTATTGCAGCCAGATACCTGTGCCTACTTCAATCACTCCTGCCCATCTAGGACTGTAGATGAGAGCCTGCACCACACACTTGGTGACCAACTACCTGGACACCTGAGCTGAATCCATACAAGAAAAGTAGATGGACTCCCGGGGTCACATACCTAGTAATAGACATGGCCACCTGGTGACAGGATGTTAGATCTTCAAAAGCACCAATAATCAAACTAGCTCATACAAGCAGCCTTTTTGGACATATCAAAACAAAACAAGAAGCTAGGACACAGTAAGCAAACATAAAATAAATAAATAAATAAATATAATAACTTATTCATGCCTTGGAGACAACAGTCAATATCAAATCACATAAAGAGGCAGGCCACGATGGCTTCAGCAAGCTTCCAAAACAATCAAGAAATCTTCCAGAGGAAGAAAATTTCTTGGGATTATGGGAGGTAGAATACAGAAGATTAATATACAGAACTCTTCAACAGATCAGAAAGGAGATCAGCCAAAACACAGAACAGGCCAAGGAAAACACAGACAAAGCAACAGAGGAACTTAAGAAGATTATAGAAGAGCATAATGACAAATTTAACTGGCTACAAGAATTCATAGAGAGATAACAAACAGAAATTCAGAAGATTAACAAAATTTCAGAATTAGGCAACTGAATAGAAAGTCATAGGAGCAGAACTGAGGCAATGGAAGTGAGAATTAATGAGACTGAAGATAAAGCACGTGAAACTGGCTTATTTCAGGAAAAGTCAGATAAAAGAATTAAAATAAATGAAGAAACCTAAGAATTATATGGGGCACTATCAAGAGGAATAACCTATGAGTGATTGGAGTGCCAGAACAGTGGAGATAACAGAAAACACAGAGAGAATTGCTGAAGATTTGTTGACAGAAAGCTTCCCTGATATTGTGAAAGACAAGAAGATATCTATCCAAGATGCTCATTAAAAAAAAATCCAAGATGCTCATAGAACCACACACAAGGTAGATCCCAAAAGAAAGTCAAAAAGACATATTATAATCAAGCTTGCCAAAACCAAAGATAAAGAAAGAATATTAAGAGCAGCTAGGGAAAATGTAAAGTCATCTACAAAGGAGAATCAATAAGACTAACCTCGAAATACTTAGCAGAAACCATGTAGGCAAGAAGACAATGGGGTGACATATATAAAGCCTTGAAGGAAAAAAATTGCCAGCGAAGAATCATATATTCATCAAAACTCTCTCTCAACCATCATGGCAAAATTAGGTCATTACCAGGGAAACACAAGTTTAGGGAATTTGCAAAAACCAAACCAAAACTACAAGAAATACTAAAGGGAGTCCTGTGGTTAGAATAGCAACAGCTTCAGATAACAAGCCAAGACTAGAACACAGAGCAGAGCAACCAGATATCAAACTAGACAGGGAAGTCACAAAAATGAATCAAAGCTAAGACATTGAAATAGAGAAACAGAGATGTCACATGTAAAAGATGCCAACATTAAAGCAAAAAAGAGGGACTAAAAAACATCACAGATCTTTCATATGGAGAGGAAGTCAAGGTGATATAAAGAAATAAAAGATTGGTTCAAACTTAGAAAAATAGGGGCAAATATTAAGGTAACCACAAAGGAAACTAACAATCCTACACATCAAAATTAAAAAACAAGAAAAAGGTAAAGATTCGGCAAATACGTAATCAACAACAATGAAAAAGATGAAAAGAAAATAAAGGAAAACATCTCAGCACAGAAAATTAAGTGGAACAAAGAAACTGTCAACAACACACACACAAAAAGACATCAAAATGACAGTACTAAACTCATACCTATCAGTAATTACACTGAATGTAAATGGGCTAAAAGAACCAATGAAGAGACAGAGAGTGGCAGAATGGATAAAAAAAAAAAAAATCCATCTCTATGCTGCCTACAAGAGAGACACTTTAGACTTAAAGAGACAAACAAACTAAAACTCAAAGGATGGGAAAACAATGAAAAAAAAACAATTAAAAAAGAGTGGCAATATTAATCTCTGACAAAGCAGACTTTAAAGTAAAATCCACCACAAAGGATAAGGAAGGACACTATATAATGATTAAAAGGTCAATACACCAGGAGGACAAAACCATAATAATTATTTATGCACTCAACGACAGGGTTCCAAAATATATAAAACAAACTCTAACAGCGTTGAAAAGAGAGATAGACAGCTCCACAATAATAGTAGGAGACTTCGACACACAACTTTCAGTGAAAAACAGAACATCCAGAAAGAAGCTCAATAAAGACATGGAAGATCTAAATGCCACAATCAAACAACTTGACATCATAGACATATACAGAACACTCCACCCAACAAAAGCCAAGTGTAGTTTCTTTTCCAATGCACATGGAATATTCTCCAGAATAGACCACATATTAGGCTGTAAAGCAAGCCTAAACAGAATCCAAAGCATCAAAATATTACAAAGCATCTTTTCTGACCATAAAGCCATAAAAGTAGAAATCAATAACAGAAAAAAAAAAACAATAGCAGGGAAAAGAAATTAAACACATAGAAACCGAACAACACCTTGCTCAAAAACTACTGGGCTATAGAAGAAATTAAGGATGGAATAAAGAAATTCATAGAATCAAATGAGAATGAAAACACTTCTTACCAGAACCTTTGGGACACAGTGGAAGCAGCTCTCAGAGGTCAATTTATAGCAATAAACGCACACATCCAAAAAGAAGAAAGGGTCAAAATCAAAACATTAACCTACAACTCGAACAAATAGAAAGAGAGCACCAAATAAATAAATAAATAAAAACCCTCAGGCTCCAGAAACAAGCAAATAATAAAAAATTAGAGCAGAATTAAATGAAATAGAGAATACAAAAACAATTTAAGAAGTTAACAAGATCAAAATCTAGTTCTTTGAAAAGATCAACAAAATCTATAAACCACTGGCCAAACTGACAAAAGAAAAACAGGAAAAGAAGAAAATAACTGGAATAAGAAATGAGATGGGTGATATCACAACAGACAAAACTGAAATTAAAAGAATCATAACAGAATACTATGAAAAATTATACTCCAACAAATTTGAAAACCTAAGGAAAATGGTAGAACAACTAAATAAACCCATAACAAAAGAAGAGATTGAAAAGGTAGTCAAAAAAACTCCCAACAACAACAACAACAACAAAAAACCCTGGTCCTGACGGCTTCACTGGAGAATTCTACCAAACTTTCAGAGAAGAGAAAACACCACTACCACTAAAGGTATGGACTACTCCCAAACTCATTCTATGAAGCCAATTCTATGAACCTGATACCAAAACCAGGTAAAGGCACCACAAAAAAAGGAGCTTACAGACCAATATCCCTCATGAACATAGATGCAAAAATCCTCAACAAAATTCTAGCTAATAGAATTCAACAACATATCAAAAAATAATTTACCATGACCAAGTGGAATTCATACCAGGCATGCAGGGATGATTCAACATTAGAAAAACAATCAATGTAATCCATTGCACAAATAAAACAAAAGACAAGGACCACATGATCTTATCAATTGATGCAGAAAAGGCATTTGACAAAGTCCAACACCCATTCATGATAGAAACTCTCAGCAAATTAAGAATAGAAGGGAAATTCTTCAACACACTAAATGGCATTTATACAAAGCCAACAGCCAACATCATCCTAAATGGAGAAAGTCTGAAAACATTCTTCTTGGGAATGGGAACCAGAGAAGGATGTCCTTTATCACGACTCTTATTCAACATTGTGCCGGAGGTCCTAGCCAGAGCAACTAGGCTAGAAAAAGAAATAAAGGGCATCCAAGTTGGTAAGAAAGGAAACCCTGACCAAAGGATTGGCAGTTCGAATCCTTCAGGCACTCCTTGGAAACCCTATGGGGCAGTTCTACTCTGTCCTACAGGGTCGCTATGAGTCGGAATCAACTCGACGGCACTAGGTTTTTGTTTTTTTTTTTTTAAGTTGGTAAGGAAGAAGTAAAAGTATTTCTAGTTGCAGATGATATGATCTTATACACAGAGAGCCCTAAAGAATTCTCAAGAAAGCTACTGGAACTAATTGAAGATTTCAGCAAAGTATCACGATACAAGATAAACATACAAAAAGCAGTTTGTACATCAACAAAATGAACGTTGAAGAGGGAATCACCAAATTAATATCATTTATAATAGCTCCAAAGTCAAGCCAAGCCAGTTGCTGTGGAGTCAGTTCCAACTCATAGCAACCTTATAGGACAGAGTAGAACTGCCCCATAGGGTTTCCAAGGAGTGGCTGGTGGATTCAAACTGCTGACCTTTTGGTTAGCAGCTGAGCTCTTAATCACTGAGCCACCAGGGCTCCACAATAGCCCCCAAGAAGATAAAATACTTTGGAATTAATCTAACCAGAGACATAAAAGACCTATACAAAGAAAACTACAAAACACTACTGCATGAAACCAAAAGAGACCTACATAAGTGGAAAAAACATACCTTGGTCATGGCTAGGAAGACTCAACATTGTGAAAATGTCAATTCTACCCAAAATTATCTACAGATACAATGCAACCCTGATCCAGATTTCAATGGCATTTTTTAATGAGATGGAGCAACAAATCACCAACTTCATATGGAAAGGAAGCATTACTGAAGAAGAGGAGCAAAGTGGGAGGCATCACACTACCTGATTTGAGAACATATTATACCACCACAGTAGTCAAAACAGCCTGGTACTGGTAGAACAATGGACACGTAGACCAGTGGAACAGAATTGAGAATCCAGACACAAATTCATCTACCTATGAGCAGGTGATGTTTGACAAAGACCCAAAGTCTGTTAAACGGGGAAAGGACAGTCTCTTTAACAAATGGTGGTGGCATAACTGGATATTCATCTTCAAAAAAAATGAAATAAGACCCATATCTCACACCATGCTCAAAAGCTGACTCAAAATGGATCAAAGACCTAAATATAAAATCTAAAACGATAAAGATCATGGAAGAAAAATAGGGACAATGCTAGGAGCCCTAATACATGGCATAAACAGAACACAGAACATTACTAACAATGCACAAACACCAGTAGAGAAACCAGATAATTGGGAGCTCCTCTTTTTTTAAAAGATGAAACACTCATGCCCATCAAAGGACTTCACCAAAAGAGTGAAAAGACAAACTACAGACTGGGAAAAAAATTTTGGCTACAACAAATCCAATCAGGGACTATTCTCTAAAATCTACAAGATACTGCAAAACCTCAACAATAAAAAGACAAATAACCCAATTGAAAAATGGACAAAGGATATGAACAAGCACTTCACCAGAGGAGATGTTCAGGCAGCTAACAGATATGTGAGGAAATGCTTATGATCATTAGCCATTAGAGAAATGCAAATCAAAACTACAATAAGATACCATCTCCCCCTAACAAGGCTGGCATTAATCCAAAAAACACAAAACAATAAATTTTGAAGAGGTTGTGGAGAGACTGGAATACTTATACATTGCTGATGGGAATGTAAAATGGTACAACCACTTTGGAAATCAATTTGGTGCTTTCTTAAAAAGTTAGAAGTACCATACGATCCAGCAATCCCACTTCTTGGGATATATCGTAGAGAAATAAGAGCCCTCACACAAATAGATATATGAATACTCATGTTCATTGAAGCACTGTTCACAATATCGAAAAGATGGAAACAACCTAGGCACACATCAGTGAATGAATGGATGAACAAATTATGCTATATTCACATAATGGAATACTATGCATGATAAAGAACAATGTTGCATCCGCAAAACATTTCATAACATGGATGAACCTGGAAGGTATTATGGTGAGTGAAATTAGCCAGTCATGAAAGACAAATATTGTATGAAACCACTTTTAAAGGAACTCAAGAAAAGGTTTAAACACAGAAGAAAACAATCTTTGATGGTTAAGAGGGTAGGGAGCAGAGGTGAGGGGTATTCACTAACTAGATAAAAAAAAAAAGATAGTAGACAAGAATTGTCTTAGGTGAAGGGAAGGACAACATGCAATGCAGGGGAAGTCAGCACAACTGGACTAAACCAAAAGCTAAGAAGTTTCCTACATTCAACCAAACACTTTGAGGGACAGAGTAGCAGGGGCAGAGGTCTGGGGACCATGGTTTCAGGGGACTTCTAGGTCAATCGGCATAACAAAATTTATTAAGAAAATGTTCTGATTCCACTTTGGTGGATGTCATCTGGGGTCTTAAAAGCCAGCAAATGACCATCGAAGATGCATCAATTGGTCCCAACCCACCCGGAGCAAATGAGAATGAAGAACACCCAAAGACACAAGGAAAATATGATCCTGAGAGACAGAAAGGGCCACATAAACCAGAGACTCCATCACCCTGAGACCAGAAGAACTAGATGGTGCCCGACTACCACCAATAACCACCCTGACAGGGAACACAACAGAGAGTTCCTGATGGAGACGGAGAAAAGTGGGGTGCAGAACTCAAACTCTAGTAAAAAAAACTGACTTAATGGTCTGACTGAGACTGGTGAGATCCTGGAATACATGGCTCCCGGGCTCTCTGTTAATCCAGAAGTGAAACGATTCCCAAAGCCAACTCTTCAGAAAAAGATTAGACTGGAGTATAAGACATAAAATGATACTCATGAAGAGTGCTTCTTATCTCAAGTAGATACACGAGACTAAATGGGCAGCTCCTGTCTGGAGGCAAGGTGAGAAGGCAGAAAGGGACAGGAGCTGGTTGAAGGAACAAGGGAAATCCAGGGTGGAAAGGAGGAGTGTGCTGTCACATTATAAGGAGAGCAACTAGGGTCACATAACAGTATGTATAAATTTTTGTATGACTAACTGTAAACTGTCACTTAAAGCACAACAAAAAAAATAAATAAATATTAAAGAAAAGAAAAAAACCTCTCAGCTTAGACAGATGATCACTTGATTGGACCAAAATAAATTATAACTATTCCACCATTAAAGCCTGTAACTTACTTAGGATTAAGGAACCCTGGTGGCGCAGTTGTTAAAATGCTTGGCAGCTAACAGAAAGGCCAGTGGTTTGAACCCAGCCGCTCTGCAGCTTCTCTGAAGATTTATATCCTTGGAAACCCTATGGGGTAGTTCTACTCTGTCCTATAGAGTTTCTGTGAGTCAGAATCGACTCCACAGCAACAGGTTTTTTTTCTTTTAACTTAGGACTTGACCCTTTCTATCATCTCTCGCTGTGCAATTGTTATTCTCTATTACCTTCCTCAAACTGTTCGTCTTTTTATTACTGATAATTATTCAATGTGCCCTATTTCTGCCATTTTATTTCTAGTAAGTCAGGCTATAATTACCCAGCAGCTTCCTGTTTGTAATATAGCTGCATAACTAAGAGCAATAGACCTTTATAATCTTAGCCATAATGACAGAACTTGTAATATTCTAAAATCAAATCCATTTAAAAGCTGCAGGGTTAGTTGTAACAGTGATAGCTCCTGTGTGATAAGATTAATATATATTTTACTAAAAATGTAAAACATTTGTTCAGCTAAATTTTACTAACGATTTTAATATTCTTCACCACTTCAATCAATGAGTCACCTACAATAATTCAAATGGAAATGCAAGAAATGGTATTCATATTTGAACTAAGATGGCTCTGAATTCTGCAGGATACATACACACATATGCATTCACATTATGAAAGCTTCAGTTTTAATTCATTTCATATTCATCTGCCGAAAGATATATTTATATCGATTCCTTGCTAATGACTAAAAGACTTAGTTTCTTTTTTCTTTTATTAGCCATTCAGTAAAAGGGAAAAAATTTAGCAGAATCACTTCCCTGAAGGAAAAGTAATAATTGAAGACGGCTGAAGAGCAAGCTTTATCTTTATTTAATGTAGTTTCCTTTATAAGGAATATTTGGAACCCTATAAAGTATCCAATTACAAATGTTATGGTTATTTGCATATGTAATTTCAGTTGAGTTTTACAAGTTAAATGTAAGTAATTGGTGTATTCCCTTCATGGTAGGATTCAGAAAACATAAGATGTAAAAGCAAGTCTTAATTATTTTTATACGCCTCAGTGCTGGGTATAAACATGTTACCCTCACTTTACAAATACTGAGGTCAACAGCAAGTAAATAATTTTTTCATAGTTATAATATATTGCAATTCGACTCATGATTCCTCTCTGTGGCTTGACATTGCACACCAGCACTGGAATTTGGAAAGAAGAGCACAAGTTAAAGACAATAGATATGTGTTTGGGGTCTTTTGTGGGCTATGAATTAAGCACATGACCATAAATAAGTAATCTATCAATTCTGGGTGTTAAGCTTTCCTTTATTAATTGGTAATAATAACACCTTCCCAACTCAACTGATTATAAAAATAAAATGAATTAACCAATATGAAACAATTTTTACCAAAGGGAAAGTCTTCAAATGTGAGGTACTATTAAAGTTTTGTTTCCTCTCAACTGCTAATGTAGGCTCATCCATCCTCTCCTTTCAACCCCCGTCCCACTGGTGAAAAGAAATCTTCTGTATCTACACATTTCTTAATGCCACTATCTCTGTTAAGCAGCGCTTTTCTGTTCCTCACATTACAAGTTCTTCCCATTTTTTTCATTTTATCTTTACTCAGTTAATTTTTCCAGTCGGCTTTGATTTCTTTTATCATACATTGTTGTTGTTAGGTATTGTCGATTCTGTTCTGACTCATAGCAACCCCATCCACAACAGAACGAAACACTGCCCGGTCTTGCACCATCCGCACAAGGGTTGCTATGTTTGAGCCCATTGTTACAGCCACTGTGTCAATCCATTTCACTGAGGGTCAAACTTTATTATACAACCACTGTCAAAAATAAAGATGCTTACCTTCTCTGAGTAAGATTAACGTGTTTTACTTAACTATAATAAGACAGACTGGTTAACTAAAGGGATCCATGCTGATTTTATTTCATTCTTTATTCAAATATATGTTGAGCACTTCTTGAGCATCAATCATGTGCCAGGTTAGTTTCTTGGTCCCTTCACGAGGTCAAACAAAAATTTCTTCCGTCATGAAGTGGGGCATCTTATTCATCAGAATTGAGGATAAAACAAATTATAAGTAAAATACAAAGTATATCAGATGGTGACAAGTTCGTGGAGAAAAACAAGGCAGGTATAACAATAGAGAGAATTATGTAACAGTGTTTGTTAATGCCTTCTGAGCAGAGGCTGCTGATTCTTCCTAATACCTATTCCTCTTTTTTTTTCCTATAAATAGATAAATGACTGTCTCATGAAAATGCTTCCTTTCAGTTAAGTATAGCCACGTGGTTAAATTTTGGCCCATGTGATGTTAGAGAAATATTGGCATCATCTTCTGAAATCCTGTTTTATATGAAACCTGACATACGTCATAGTCTTTTTCTTCATCATTTCCTAAACCTAGCTTCCTGACAAGGATGTCTGGAGGTCTAGCCACAATCTTGGACCAAGGTAACAAGGTTCACACCTCAATGATGACAGACGAATGATCTGAAAGGAATTTGGGTTTTAAGGACTTCGTGAAACAAATCTTTGATGATATCCTTAGAATAACTCTGGAATTTTTTGTGAAAGAAAAAAAAAAACACTTTTATCTTGTTTCAGCCATCTTTGCTTGGAGTCCCATTAAATACAGCTGAACCTAATCATAACAGATATATCATTGCTCCATCTGAAGGTAGGATTCTTCAATTTATTGATAAGCTCTGGATCCAGACCTGCTAATAACGCAAGTAGAGGGTTTGTGTGCATTTACAGCTGAGTCTCTTTGATTGTAACTTGGGGAGCTTGACAAGGGAAAATTTGTTCCGATCCATTTCACTCTTTCACTCAAAGCAGAAATCTAAAGACATTCATTCATAATTTCTTCTACTTGGGGACACTTTGGAAAATTGACGAACAATACTTTCTCTATTATCTTCATGAAGCAAGCAAGCATTATTCCTAATCAAAGATGATTAGGAATTCCTAATTAAAGGTGATTCACATACCAAATATTGTCTCCTCCATCATTGTATTTATGCAGCTTAATTCTTGGTACAGAGCCCTGGTGGTACAGTGGTTAAGCACCCAGCTACTAACCTAAGGGTCAGCCGTTCGAACCCACTAGCCGCTCCGCTGGGGACAGATGTGGCAGTCTGCTTCCATAAAGATGATATCCTTGGAAACCCTATGGGGAAGTTCAGCTCTGCCCTATAAGGTCACTATGAATCGGAATCAACTCTATGGCAACAGGAATTTCTTGGTATGCCTTTCTAAAATGTAATGGACAAAGTAACATTCTATGAATTTCACCCAATTTCCATTCTATGAGAAAGAAAATATATATATATAGCATAATTGAGTATAAAGATTTTATACTGCTATGAGGAAATTTTCCTAAAGGTTCAAGCATCCTTTATAGTAGGGTTTCTTGCCCTTGAACAATACAAAGACCTTTAAATGGAGAAGAAAAAAAATCTTATGTTAAATTATTTTGTTATGTCATTTACATATATGTAAAAACATAAAGCAAGGCATAAACTCCTTGTGCTTATATCTTGCACAACTGTAACACTAAAACATTTTATTTAAATTTAAGAAAAATGTCTAAGCATGAAATATCTCAACTAGCAATACTAATCTAACGTGACAGACAACAGTTTTTTGCTGAAACTAAATTGCTTCTTAAAACATGAATATGTACTATTATAGGTCAAGTTCTTTTGAGTACAATGATTTATTTCCCGGATCATTTATTTCAATGATCTATGTCTCTTTTTTGTTATTGTTAGTTCTCATGGGGTTAGACCCCAACTCGTGGTGACACCATGCACAAAAGAATGAAACATTGCCTGGTCCGGCACCATCCCCTGATCAATTGCAGGTCAGACTGGTGTGATCCATAGAGTTTTCATTAGCTGACTTTTGGAAGTATGTCACCAGGCCTTTGTTAGGCTGGAAGTTTTGCTGAAATCTCTTCAGCATCACAGCAACATACAAGCTTCTGCTGACAGAAAGGTGGTGACTGCACTTGCAGTACATTGGCCAGAAATCAAACTGAGGTTTCCCACATGGAAAACAAACACTCTGCCACTGAACCACCAAACAATTTTAATACCATAGCACTCTTTAAGCAGTATATAATCATTTTAAAGCACAGAATGACATAACCTGATCTTCACTTGAGACTAAGGAATCTTTATGCATTAATATACCTCTGATCATTTATTTTTAGCATAAGATTTAACTTACATGAAAGACATGGTATTAACACAATTTTTAAATGCAAATGTAAACGTAAGGATGAAAACCATATAGCAAACTTCCCACTAAGGTGGAGTTATATGGACTGGATTTATCCTCTGTCTCAAATAACTAAAAAATGGACAGAATATTTGAAACTTTGACTCTCTAGATATTAGATATCACACAAGAAAGGACAGTGATCCCTGATACACAGCAAACCTTATGTATCAGGCCTTATGGTTGCCTCAGCTTACTGCCTGAGTCTGATTAACATATGCATGTGAAGAAAATACCCAAAGTTGGAGAAAGATCTACCCAAACAAATTATAAAGAAAAGTGCCTAGAGCTCACACAAAGACAGACATAATACCAATTTTTAAAAACTATAGTGGAAAACTTCATAATTTGTAGGCACTCAGAATATGAAAAAGGTCTTACCCCAGTTGTATAAAAACATTAAACCTCTAATGCTGCAAAACAAAACTTAAAAGCAAGACCAGTAATATGACACTGTTTCTAAATAACTTACCTATCTCCAGAAAGAAAGCTAAAAATAATTTCTATGGATATTAAAATATCTAGCACCCAATAAGTTAAAATTCACAATGCCTGACATTCAATCAAAAATTACCAGACATGTTAGATGAATCTGGAGGGCATTATGCTGAGTGAACTAAGTCAATCACAAAAGGACAAATACTTTATGAGACCACTATTATAAAAACTGATGAAAAAATTTATACACAGAAAAAAAAAATTACCAGACACATTTCTATAGAAGAATCCTGATCAAAAGGGGAATAATACAAAACAGAATTTCAAATTATGGAATCCAGGCTTTCTGGTTCTATGGAGGCAGGATAAACCCCCAAAACTATTACCCTGAGATAATCTTCAAACACTAAATCAAAAATTTACCCTGAAGTCTTCATGAAACAGAATAATAGTTCAGCTTAACTAGTAAAGAATGTCTGCCTTGAGCATTGTGCTCTTTTAAAAACTGTCTAAATAGGATCATTTAGATAGGTTGCCAACTTAAAAGATTAGATAGGAAACTTGTGAGGCAGTACATTTATGTTAATAGGAGAGAAACAATTAGGAAGAGGAGGGTGAGAAAGATTGCACAACTTGAATAATGAAAATAATGTCACTGAACTGTACATGCAGATTTTGTTGAATTAGTGTATGTTCTGAACAACAACCTAAAATAAAATATATAATTTTTTTTTAAGTTATCAGACATGCAAAGAAATAGGAAAGTACAATCCATATTGAAGAGAAAAATCAATCAGTTGGAACTGACCTAGCAATGACAGAGATGACAGGATTAGCAGATAAATTCATTAAAATTATTATGACTGTACTCCATTTGTCCAAAAAGCTACAGGAAAGATTGAGTATGTTAAGCAGAGACAGATTTTCTTTCTTAATTGAACTTCCAGATATAAAAAATACAATAACTGAAGTGAAAAATACACTGAATGGGACTAACAGCAGGTTAAAAAATGAAGAAAAAAGATTAATGAACTTGAAGAAACAGTAATACAAACTATACATAATGAAGAAGAAAAAGAAAAGAGCTGTAAAAAAAAATAAAGCACATCACTGACCTCAAGAAGTGAAATATATGTGTGATTAGGATTCACAAATAAGAAGAGAGAATCAGAAAAAAAATTTGAAGAAATAATGGCTAAAAGTTTCCTGAATATGATGAAAACTTAAACACATACATCCAAGAAGCTTGGCAAACTTGAAAACTACATAAAATTGATTAAAACCAGTAACAAAGAATAAGTCATAAAAGGAACCAGAGGAAAAAGATACCTACGTACAGAAGATTTTCTGAGGTGCTTCTAGGTAGACTTGAACATCCAACCTTTCAGGTATCGTCTGAGCACGTTAACTGTTTGTACCACTCAGGGACTATCCATAAATACAGAATGATTAAATAAATTATAACACAGTCAAATAAATAATGACACATGCAATAGTTAAATAGTATTAGATAAACCTTTATTTACAGGTCTGAATAACTCTTCAAAAAGATTGTTAAGTGAAAAACACACTTCTTAATTCAATAAAGGTATAACCTCTCTCTTTTCCTCTCTATTTTCATAAATGCATTGAAAATGATCAGACAATGGTTACAGTTAAAAGAACTTCCTAAAGAGAAGAGCAATAAAATTAGGAAGAATTTTCAATATTCATGGGTCATTCTATGTACGGCTATAATATGTTGAAATACAAAAATTACAGCTATATAGATTTTTTAAATTTTATACGGTGATTCCACTAAAATTATACAGATTAAGTGTGGCTCTATCCTCTAATAAGTGAACTATAAACTGATTCTTTATGGTGCACAAATCAGGATTTTCTCTTTTTTCCACTGTGAGCAAGATCTAGGAAACACAGTGAGTAGGTGGTTTAGATTCCTGAGAGCTTCCTATTATAAAATAGTCCAACAGACAGTATGTTTAAAATGATCAAAATTGTAAGACATAACCATAAACCAAACCCCAAAACCCGTTGCTGTTGAGTCGATTCTGACTCATACTGACCCTATAGGACAGAGTAGAACTGTCCTATAGGGTTTCCAAGGAGCAGCTGGTGGATTCAAACTGCCAAACTGTGGTTGGTTGCCGAGCTGTTAATCACTGTGCCACTGGGGCCCCAACTTAAATAAGATATAACAATACTTTACGAAAAAAAAGCAGGTCTGTTGGAAAAGGAACCAAAGAGAAATTAACGACAACAAATTCAGCTTGTCACTAAAATTAATACTAAAATGCATATTTTAAGTGGCATATTTAACACAGGTGAAGATAGGATTAGTGAAGTATAACATAGGCCAGAATATAACACAAGAAAAGAGTTGGAAAATGTGGAGAAGTGAAGTGCTATACTAGAGAGGTTAGTAAACCCAACAGTCATCTAAAAGGAGTGACAGAAAGAATGAAGAGAGGATAGGTTCAAAGGATAGCCAAATTTTTAAAGACAAAAACTCAGATAAATAATCATATGGAGACACACATCCTGCAAAGAATACATTTAAATAAATATAGACACATTACAGGGAAAAAGAACACCTTCTCTTTGTCCTTTCAAAGATAAGACTTTACAAGTGTTCTGAGAGAAAAGGACTACAAATATATATATATACAATTTATATTTATAACGTACATATTTATAACATATATATGAATATATAAATATATATATATTTATAACATATATATATGGGTATGTTATATATATATGTAAATATACAATTTGGTAGATTTCTGTCTTCAAAATGGTGAGACAAAAACACCTACCCACTTATGATTTTATATCATATATCAGAGAAAGTCAATTGAGTTTACCTTAACAGAGAGAAATACTTCAGGAAGAAGTGACTGAACCCCAAAATAAGTACTGTGATACAAGAAAAAAGTTAAGAAGTGAAATTATCAAGGAAGTGATTAAATACAAGGAACTGTTATATAGAACTAACCAAGAAGTCGGCAGTCTGAATCCACCAGGTGCTCCTTGGAAACTCTATGGGGCAGTTCTGCTCTGTCCTATAGGGTTGCTCTGAGTTGGAATTGACTCAGCGGCAGTGGGTTTGGTTTTTTTTGATTATATAAAACAATAATGATAAATTTGGGTAGCATAAAACCAAAGTGGAAGTCGAATACTGATCAACAACAACATAAAGACAGAAAAAAGAATATTAGAATTTTTGCACTCTGAGGTTCTTACACTTTTTAGAAAGAAAGAAACGGTTGAATTTTAGACTCTTATAAGTGAAAAATGTATGTTAAACATTAATAAAATAACAAAGAATATATACGCACATAATATATGTAATTATGTAATTAGCAAAACTGTAGAAATATAAAAGAAAAAAGGCATTTGCTTTTAGGTGCAAGCAGAAGTGGAGTGGAGAGGGGCAGGAAAGAGGATGATGCTTTTCAGTACATGTCCTTTTGAGTTATTAGGTTTTTTGATATATCTGCATGATATTATTTTGTACTTGTGTATATGTTTATATACGCAAGTACATATTTGATTAATAAGTGCATAAATATGTACTTGGAAATGTTAACAGCATTTATATTTTAAAGGGAAATTTGAGAGAATAATTTATTTTTCCTTTGAATTTCCTTAATAAACATGGTAACTTCTGTAATTTAAAAAAAACAAATGAACGGAAAATTTAAAAGTAAACAACTTGTTACTATCATGCAGATGAAATAGAGTTTTCTAAAATCTGTTTTTTAAAAAAAAAAAAAACTCAATATTGAACAGAAATTGCCATAACTTACTAAGGTAATTGGAGCCCTGTGTGGCAGAGTGGCTAAGTTTCAGCCGCTAATCAAAAGGCCAGCAGTTCAAATCCACTAGCCACTCCTTGGAAGCCCTATGGAGCAGTTCTACACTGTCCTATAGGGTGACTACAAGTTGCAATCGATTCAACGGCACCTAACAACAGCATCACCACTAAGGTAATCATGTGTTTATTCTAACCTGCTGTAACTTGGTAAGAGTAGCATCAGAACCTGTGTAACTTCAGGGGAGATAATGAGAATCAAGATCAGCCCAAGGCTGATTCCTGTGAAATCAGACATATCTCCACTCCCAATCTTTTTTTTTTTACTAATTCTGATACCAGCTATCCATCCCACAGCACTCTCTACTTCTCTTCTGGGTTCAATAATTCATTGCAATGGCCACACAGAAATCAGACTATACTTCTGGTTAAGTGGTTTATTAGGGAAATAATGGGTCACACTTGGAATCAGGATCAACAAGCTACAACTCAGGATCAGGATCAGGAAGCATGAAGGCAAAGTCTGAAAGGCTCCCGCAAAAAGGTTAGTATGTTCTTCCCTTCTTCAGTGCAGGGCAGCTCTCTCAGCTACTCTTGGCCATCAAGTAATCAGGCCTTTCTCTCTGCCATGAATGCCCCCTCTCTACCATGCAGACTTCCTCTCAGGACAGGATTCTTCTCAGACCTCTAAGGACAGGCCTCCTCTTGGCTTCTTCAGGGCAGACTTCTTCTCACCCCCCTCAGGATGGGGCTCTCTGCCACCTCCCCACTGCTAACAGACCCAGCTCATAGCCAGTGTATCAGTTTTGTTCAGCTCTCTTAGCTGCATTTCTAGCAGCAGGTTTCTGCTGTCACCACTGACTCTGCCACAGGGCCATGAATTGACTAATCCCCTCTTGGTAGGTCACAGACACTTCATTTGCATAGTAGTCTATAGTCACTTCATTTGCATAAGTATATTGACCAATCCCTGCAAGATGAGTAAAATAGACCAAATCACAGGGCAGGCTGCAGCCCAGGGCTGAACAAAAAGTATCAAGCCATAGTTGTTAACAGCTTACCCAGGAAACCTCAGTCAACCTGGACAAAAGTAAGAAACCACCTGGGGTAGAAAGCTAGGGCAAAGACAAATTCTCAAGGCTTAGAGGAAAAACCTCTCAAACGGCTTTCCAAAGAATCAAGGCAAAAGGCCACATAAAGGAACTCATCTCACCACACCTGCTCTAGAAGAAACTTGACTTTTGTGATACACCCCCACTTCCCCAAAATCAACATTAGATATGGAGATCAACTATTTTATGATGATATTGTTAATAAGTGATAAAGGGAATATAAACATGCATGATTTAAAGTGGGAGGGACATTGGAGACCTCTGAACCTTCTACCTTGTCATTTTGATTTTTAACCAGTGTTTCGACCCTGAGCCTCTAATCTAGTCAGCCTATTTGTATATTCTCAATGTTGGTTTCCAAGAAAGGGTTCAGCTCTTCCTCCATATCTCTGAAAAGCCCAGGTGTCTTCAAATCATCCTGTGTGCATACATCACAATCATTTGAGAAATTGCAAACCAATGTATTTGATAATTTAAAAGAAATGGAGAAATTTCTCAAAAAATACTATTTACTAAATTAGCTGAGGGAAGGTAGAAATATGTAATTCTGTTGTTAAAAATCTTCTGACTAAGAAAACCCCATCCAGATGGCTTCATTTAGTGAACTCTTGGAAACAATCAAAAATATTAAACATAATCCTTCAGAAAATAGGAAAAGAAAGAACAATATTTAATGAGCCAGAGTAACTTTGGGTCCAAAATCTAACAAGAACGCTATAGGAAATGAAATTTTACAGAGCAACTTTTCTCGTGAACATACATGCAAAAACCATTTTAGAAAACTGGCAAATTATATCTGATGATATAAACAGGATAAAACCCATGATGACTTTATTCTAGGTATACAAGGTCTATTTATCATTAAAAAAAAAAATTAGGACAATTAACAATCGTTGGGAGGCAGCTCTCCATGGGACTCTCTAGTCTTCTGCAAGTCTTACAAGCAGAAGTACTGATTGTCCAATTCCGAACTATCTTTTCAAGGAGGTTTGTATAGTAAATAACCTTAAAATATAGAGATAGTATCTCCCTCCAGGGCAGAGGCAAGTTTGCTAACTGACTTGTGCAATAAAGTTAATGTCTGTCTCCAGAGCAAAAGGCAGGCATAATTATTGCTCATTATAAAATATCCCTAATCTAATCACTCATCTGTCAGTTTGTCGTACTGTGGTAGCTTGTGTGTTGCTGTGATACTGGAAGCTTTGCCACCAGTATTTCAAATATCAAGAGGGTCACCCTTGGTGGACAGGCTTCAGTGGAGCTTCTAGACTAAGATGAACCAGGAAGAAGAGCATGGCAGTCTACTTCTGAAAAAACTGGTCAGTGAAAATCTCATAAATTACAGAGTAACATCATCTGATACAGAACCGGAAGATAAATTCCTCAGGTTAGAAGGCACCCAAAATACGGCTGGGGAACAACTGCCTCCTCAGTGTAGAGTCAAGCTTAGTGACATGAATGGAGTCAAAGTCTCAGGACCTTGCTGATGTGGCATGACACAAAATGAGAAGAAACTGCAGCAAATATCCATTAATAAATAATTGGAATGTACAAAGTGTGAATCTAGGAAAATTAGAAGTCATCAAAAGTGAAATGGAACACATAAAGATCAATATCCTAGGCATAAGGACTGATATTGGCCATTTTGAACCGGACAATCATATGGTCTACTATGTTGGGAATGACAAATTGAAGAGGAATGGCATCGTGTTCATTGTCAAAAAGAATATTTCAAGATCTATCTTGAAGTGTACCCAAGGGATATACTCAAGGTCATATTTTGGCTCTCATGAACTTGTTTTAATTTTCTTCAGCTTATCTTGAACTTCAATACAAGCAATTCATGGTCTGTTCCACAGTACAACCCTGGCCTTCTTCTGCCTGACTGATGATGCTGAACCTCTCCAACATCTCCTTCCACAGGTGTAATCGAATTGATTCCTGTGTATTACATCTGGCCAGGTCCATGTCTATAGCAGCTATGTATGATGTTGAAAAAAGGTATTTCCAGTGAATAAGTCAGTGGTGTTGCAAAATTCTATTATGCAAGCTTCTGAGTTGTTTCTATAACGAACGTCATATTTTCCAATTACAGATCCTTCTTCTTTGTTTCCAGCTTTCACAGTCCAATCACTAGTAATTATCAATGCATCTTGTTTGCATGTTTGATCAATTTTAGACTGCAGAAGTTGGTAAAAATCTTCAGTTTCTTCATCTTCAGCATTAGAGGTTGGTGCATGAATTTTAATAATAGTCAAATTAACAGATCTTTGTATATGGGTATTATCCTGTCACTCACAACATTGTACGTCAGGATAGATCTTTTTCGTGATGAATGTGATGCCATTCCTCTTCAATTTGTCATTCCCTGCATAATAGACCATATGATTGTCCAATTGAAAATGGCCAGTTAGAGTCCACTTCAGGTCACTGATGCTTGTATATCAATCCTTATGCATTACATTTCACTTTTGACAACTTCCAATTTTCCTAGATTCATACTTCATACATTCTAATTGTTAATGAATGTTTGCAGCTGTTTCACTTCATTTGAATTGTGCCACTTCAGCAAATGAAGGTCCCAAAATATTTACTCCAATCATGTCATTACTACATTGAGTAGACAGCTCTTCCCCAGTCATATTTTAGACACCTTACCACCTGAGAGGCTCATCTTCTGTCATTGTATCAGACGATGTTCCACTGATATTCATAAGGTTTTCACTGGCCAATTTTTTTCAGAAGTAGATTGCCTGGTCTAAGTACCTGTATGAGTAGATTTTTGTTCTTAAAAGTACAGTTTAGAGGCGGGGCCAAGATGGCTGACTAGGTAGAAGCTACCGTGGATCCCTCTTGCAACAAAGACTTGGAAAAGCAAGTGAACTGATCACATACTTGACAGTCTATGAACCCTGACCATGAAACACAGAACTAAGGAGCTGACCTGAGTGACAGGGTAGCAAAAAGCCATGCCCTGGAGCAGTGACTGCTTCTGTAACTGGTGTCCTGCACCACAGCCTTGAGCCCTTGTGGTTCCCTGGTGCCAGAGTGGTGGGGCTGATCACGGCGTACTGAGACGTGGCAAGCAAGGGATGCAGCCCTAACCCCTAACCCCTGGAGTAACCTCTGTAGAGACTCAGCCAGCACAAGCAGGCTGCACACTGATGAGGCTGACAAAAGAACGAGAAACCACAGGGAAGCAGCGACTATTTTTCAGAGCCTGGAGCCAGCTTCCCAGTCAGAAAACCTTGGTGCTGGGCTTTGGGCTGAGATGGTGCAAGCACGGGGCACAGCCCTAGTCCCCCGAAGTAACCTCGGGGAAACCCAGCCAGCACACGCAGGCTGCACAACAACACGGCTGACAGAAGAAGGAGAGATCATGGGGAAGCAGTGACTGGTTTTAGAGCCTGGAGTGCAGTGTTCCAGCCAGAAAACCTTGGCACTGGGGTTTGGACTAGGAGCAGAGGAGCTGATCACAGCTTCCTGAGACGCTGCAAGCATGGGATGCAGGCCTGACCCTCGGGGGCTCTCAACCCAGCCAGCACACACAGGCTACATGCCCTTCTGGAATCTCAGATAAAACAGTCATCACCAAGCAAGATAAGTAACTTTGTCTATATTGCTGGGTACTACTCTCTCCTATCTATCTGATCCCTCCCCTCCCTTCCTCAGACGGCTTAATTAACATTGGAATTTCCTGGGCCAGTGACTGAAGTGCTCTGCAGGTTTTTTTTTTTTTTTTTTTCCCCCTAACCCATTCTCCTGGCCTGAAAGAAGCAGCAATTAACAACCCGGGGCACGGGGGGCGGGGTGGGAATCCTTCCCTGACTTCCCTAAACTGGAATAAAAATACAGAACCAGCTCCAGCCAAGCATAAGAGATCCACAGCCTTTGGCTTTCATCCCTACAGGGAACAAGGTGGATATTATAATCCAAAGGCAATTCTGATAAAGAACTGAGTGTAATTGTTTTAGTGGAGCAGTGGAAAGACAAGTTTTGGAGGTCTGATATCTCCACTTATTAAACAGAGCCCTCACTGATCCACACCAGGGAACTAAGGGCTGAAGCCCCACCCAAACCACCTAGCCGCCTGCTAAAGGGGTCTGAGGATAGTGACACCTGCCAATCTTTAAAGGTACAAGCATTGGGTGCCTAAGGTACAGCTGTAGAGCCCACCCACCAAAATGCTCTAGAAATAGAGACACACCTACCTCACTGGCACGCGGGGGAAGGCTGTCAGCATCCTGCCCTCCTTGGAGTGTGACCCCCTGCTGCTACTAGAATCTGGTGCATACAACCACCACCATTACTCCTCTAAGTTAACGGCTGACAGCCTACACCACACACTAGGTGACCCAAAATCGGGACACCTAAGCTGATTCTATTCAAGAATAGTGAATGGGCTCTTGTGCTTGTATATCTGGTAACAGCTCAAACCAGCTGGTAATAGTACATACGTGATTGAAAAGCTACAACAATCAAGACAGCACAATCTAGTAGCCCATCTAGGTATATTGAAACAAAACAAAACAAGAAGATGACTCAGTGAAAAAATATAAAATAAATTATTACAATATCTTATAGATGGCTTGGAGACAGCAGTCGAAATCAAATCACATAAAGAAGCAGACCATGATTGCTTCTACAAAAGCCAAAATTAAAGAATCAAAATCTTTCCCAAATGAAGATACAATCCTGGAATTGCCAAATACAGAATATAAAAAACTAATATACAGAATGTTTCAAGACATCAGGGATGACCTCAGAAATGAAATAAGGTAATCTACAGAAAAAGCCAAGGAACACACTGATAAAGCAGTTGAAGAAATCAAAAAGACTATTCAAGAACATAGTGGAAAGATTAATAAGCTGCAAGAATCCATAGAGAGACAGCATTCAGAAATCAAAAAGATTAACAGTAAAATTACAGAATTAGACAACTCAATAGGAAGTCAGAGCAGCAGAATCAAGCAATTGGAATGCAGAGTGGGAGAGATGAAGGATAAGGCAATTGACACCGATATAAAAAAAAATCAATATAGTTGAAGAAAAATCAGACAAAAGAATTTAAAAAACTAAAGAAACCCTAAGAATCATGTGGGACTCTATCAAGAAGACTAACTTGCATGTGATTGGAGTTCCAGAACAGGGAGGGATAACAGAAAATACAGAGAGAATAGCTGAAGATCTGTTGGCTGAAAACTTCCCTGACATCATGAAAGATGAAAGGGTATCTATCCAAGATGTTCATCAAACCCCATAAAAGATTGATCCAAAAAGAAAATCATCAGAGCATATTATCATCAATCTTGCCCAAACCAAAGATAAAGAGAAAATTTTAAAAGCAACCAAGGATAAAAGAAAAGTCACCTACAAAGAAGAATCAATAAGAATAAGTTCAGACTACTTGGCAGAAACTATGCAGGCAGAAGGCAATGGGATGACATATATAGAACATTGAAGGAGAAAAACTGCCAGCCAAGAATCATATATCCAGCAAAACTCTCTCTCAAATATAAAGGTGAAATTAAAACGTTTACAGATAAACACAAGCTTAGAGAATTTGCAAAAACCAAGCCAAATCTACAAGAATTACTAAAGGAAATTCTTTGGTCAGAAAATCAATAATATCAGATACCAACACAACACAAGATCATAGAACAGAACATCCTGATGTTAACCCAAATAGGGAAATAACAAAAACAAATTAAGATTAATTTTAAAAAGAAAAAAATGCTCAAAACAGGGAATCATTGAAGTCATTATATAAAAGATTACAATAATCAAAAAAGAGGGACTAAATATAGGAGGCATAGATCTTCCATATGGAGAGGAACACAAGGCAATATAAGATGACACAAGTTTGGTTTTTACTTAGAAAAATAGGAGTAAATGTTAAGGTAACCACATAGAGGTCTGACAATTCCATACTTCAAGACAAAAACCAAGAAAAACATAATGACTCAGCAAACATAAATTCAACTACTATGAAAATGAGAAACACACAATTTACAAAGAAAAACTACTCAGCACAAAAAAGTAAGTGGAAAAATGAAATTGTCAACAATGCACAAAAAAAGGTGTCAAAATGACAGCACGAAACTCATACTTATTTATAATTATGCTGAATGTAAATGGACTAAATGCACCAATAAAGATACAGAGAGTCTCAGACTGGATTAACAAAACACAATCTGTCTATATGCTGCCTACGAGAGACACACCTTAGACTTAGAGACACAAATGAACTAAAACTCAAAGGATGGAAAAAAATATATCAAGCAAACAACAATCAAAAAAGAGCAGGAGTGGCAATATTAATTTCTGACAAAATAGACTTTAAAGTTAAATCTACCACAAAGGATAAAGAAGGACACTACATAATGATTAAAGAGACAGTTTACCAGGAAGATATAACCATATTAAATACTCATGCACCCAATGACAGGGCTGCAAGATACATGAAACAAACTTTAACAGAATTGAAAAGTGAGATAGACACCTCCACAATAATAGTAGGAAACCTCAACACACCACTTTCGGAGAAGAATAGAACTTCTAGTAAGAAGCTCAGTAGAGACACAGAAGATCTAATTGCTACAATCAACCAACTTGACCTCATAGACTTATACAGAACACTCCACCCAACAGCTGCAAAGAATACTTTCTTTTCTAGCACACATGGAACATTCTCTAGAATAGATCACATGTTAGCTCATAAAACAAACCTTTGCAGAATCCAAAACATCAAAATATTACAAAGCATCTTCTCAGACCACAAGGCCATAAAAGTAGAAATCTATAACAGAAAAAGCAGGGAAAAGAAATCAAATACTTGGAAACTGAACAATACCCTGCTCAAAAAAGACTGGGTTATAGAAGACATTAAGGAGGGAATAAAGAAATTCATAGAATGCAGTGAGACTGAAAACACTTCCTATCAAAACCTCTGGGACACAGCTAAAGCAGTGCTCAGAGGTCAATTTATATTGATAAATGCACACATACTTAAAAAAAGAGAGAGCCAAAATCAGAGAACTTTCCCTATAACTTGATCAAATAGAAAGAGAGCAACAAAAGAACCCATCAGGCACCAGAAGAAAACAAATAATAAAAATTAGAGCAGAATTAAATGAATTAGAGAAAAGAAAAACAATTGAAAGAATTAATAAGACCAAAAGCTGGCTCTTTGAAAAGATTAAAAAAATTGATAAACCATTGGCCACACTGACTAAAGAAATATAAGAAAGGAAATAAATATCACAAATAAAAAATGAGATGGGCCATATTACAACAAACCCAAATGAAATTAAGAGAATCATATTTCTGTGAAAAATTGTACTCTAACAAATTTGAAAGCCTAGAAGAAATAGATGAGTTCCTAGAAACACACTACCTACCTAAACTAACACAATCAGAAGTAGAACAACTAAATAGACCTATAACAAAAGAAGAGATTGAAAAGGTAATCAAAAAACACCCAACAGAAAAAAAAGCCCTGGCCCAGACAGCTTCACTGCAGAGTTCTACCAAACATTCAGAGAAGAGTTAACACCACACTACTAAAGGTATTTCAAAGCATAGAAAATGATGGAATACTGCCTAACTCATTCTACGAAGCCAGCATATCCCTGATACCAAAACCAGGTAAAGACATCACAAAAAAAGAAAATTACAGACTTATATCCCTCATGAACTTAGATGCAAAAATCCTCAACAAAATTCTAGCCAACAAAATTCAACAACATATCAAAAAAATAACCCACCATGACCAAGTGGGATTTATACCAGGTATGCAAGGTTGGTTCAATATTAGAAAAACCATTAATGTAATCCACCATATAAATAAAACAAAAGACAAAAACCACATGATCTTATCAATTGATGCAGAAACGGCATTTGACAAAGTCCAATGCCCATTCATGATAAAAAACTCTCAGCAAAATAGGAATACAAGGAAAATTCCTCAACATAATAAAGGACATTTATACAAAGCCAACAGTCAACATCATCCTAAATGGAGAGAGCCTGAAAGCATTTCCCCTGAGAACGGGAATGAGACAAGGATGCCTTTATCACTGCTCTTATTCAACATTGTGTTGGAGGTCCTAGCCAGAGCAATTAGGCTAAACAAAGAAATAAAGGGGATCTGGATTGGCAAAGAAGAAGTAAAATTACCTCTATTTGCAGATGACATGATCTTATACACAGAAAACCCTACAGAATCCTCCAGAATACCACTGAAATTAATAGAAGAGTTCGGCAGAGTTTTAGGTTACAAGATAAACATACAAAAATCACTTGGATTCCTCTACATCAAAAAGAACATCGAAGAGGAAATCACCAAATCAATACCATTCACAGTAGCCCCCAAGAAGATAAAATACTTAGGAATGAATCTTATCAAAGATGTAAAAGACCTATACAAAGAAAACTACAAAGTGCTACTGCAGGAAACTAAAAGGGACCTACTTAAGTGGAAAAACATACCTTGCTCATGGATAGGAAGATTTAACATAGTAGAAATGTCTATTCTACCAAAAGCCGTCTACATATACAGTGCACTTCTGATCCAAATTCCAATGACATTTTTTAATGTGATGGAGAAACAAATTGCCAACTTCATATGGAAGGGAAAGAAGCCCTGGATAAGTAAAGCATTACTGAAAAAGAAGAAAGTGGGAGGCCTCTACCTGATTTTAGAACACATTATACAGCCACAGTAGTCAAAACAGCCTGGTATTGGTACAAAAACAGACACATAGACCAATGGAACAGAATTGAAAACCCAGATATAAATCCATCCACATATGAGCAGCTGATATTTGGCAAAGGCCCAGTGTCAGTTAATTGGGGAAAAGATAGTCTTTTTAACAAATGGTGCTGGCATAACTGGATATCCGTCTGCAAAAAATGAAACAGGACCCATACCTCACACCATACACAAAAACGAACTCAAAATGGATCAAAGACCTAAATATAAAGTCTAAAACGATAAAGATCACGGAAGAAAAAATAGGGACAACCTTGGAGCCCTAACACAAGGCATAAACAGAATATAAAACATTACTAAAAATGACAAAAAGAAATCAGATAATTGGGAGCTCCTAAAAATCAAACACTTCTGCTCATCTAAAGACTTCACCAAAAGAGTGAAAAGACCACCTACAGACTGGGAAAAAATTTTCAGCTATGACATCTCCGACCAGTGCCTGATCTCTAAAATCTACATGATTCTGCTAAAACTCAACCACAAAAAGGCAAACAACCCAATCAAAAATTGGGCAAAGGAGATGAACATGCGCTTCACTAAAGAAGATACTCAGGCGGCTAACAGATACATGAGAAAATGCTCTTAATCGTTATCCATTAGAGAAATGCAAATTAAAGCTATGACGAGATTCCTTCTCACTCCAACAAGGCTGGCATTAATCCAAAAAACACAAAATAATAAATGTTGTAGAGAGTGTGAAGTGTTTGAAACAGTTATACACAGCTGGTGGGAATGTAAAATGGTACAACCACTTTGGAAAACGATCTGGCGTTTCCTTTAAAAGCTAGAAATAGAACTACCGTACTATCCAGCAATCCCACTGTTCGGAATATATCCTACAGAAATAAGAGCCTTTACTCGAACAGATATATGCACACTCATGTTTACTGCAGTACTGTTTACAATAGCAAAAAGATAGAAGCAACCAAGGTGCCCATCAACAGATAAATGCATAAATAAATTATCGTATAGTCACACAATGGAATACTAAGCATAGATAAAGGATAGTGAGGAATCTGTGAAACATTTCATAACATGGAGGAATCTGGCAGGCATTATGCTAAGTGAAATTAGTCTGATGCAAAAGGACAAATATTGCATAAGGCCGCTATTATAAGAACTTGAGAAATAGTTTAAACTGAGAAAAACACATTCTTTTGTGGTTAAGGGACGGGGGAGGGAGGGAGGGAGGAGAGGGTTATTTAATGATTAGATAGTAGATAAGAACTACTTTAGGTGAAGGGAAGGACAGCACTCAATACAAGAGAGGTCAGTGCAACTGGACTGGACCGAAAGCAGAGAAGTTTCCTGAATAAAGGTCAGCGGAGCAAGGGCGGGGGTTTGGGGACTATGGCTTCAGGGGACATCTAAGTCAATTGGCAAAATAAATTCTATTAAGAAAACATTCTGCATCCCACTTTGAAGTGTGGCATCTGGAGTCTTAAACACTAGCAAGTAGCCATCTAAGATGCATCAATGAGTCTCAACCCACCTGGATCAAAGGAGAATGAAGAACACCAAGGTCACAAGGTAATTATGAGCCCAAGAGACAAAAAGGGCTACATGAACTAGATACTACATCACCCTGAGACCAGAAGAACTAGATGGTGCCCGGCCACAACCGATGACTGCCCTGACAGGGAACACAACAGAGAACCCCTGAAGGAGTAGAAGAACGGTGGGATGCAGACCCCAAATTCTCATAAAAAGACCAGACTTAATGGTCTGTCTGAGACTAGAAGAATCCTGGCAGTCATGGTCCCCAAACCTTCTGTTGGCCCAGGACAGGAACCATTCCCGAAGCCAACTCATCAGACATGGAAGGGACTGGCCAATGGGTTGGAGAGAGATGCTGATGAAGAGTGAGCTACTTGTATCAGGTGGACACTTGAGACTATGTTGTCATCTCCTGTCTGGAGGGGAGATGGGAGGGTAGAGAGGGTTAGAAACTGGAAAAATGGTCACGAAAGGAGAGACTGGACGAAGGGAGAGGGCTGACTCATTAGGGGGAGAGTAAGTGGGAGTATGTAGTAAGGTGTATATAAGTTTATATGTGAGAGACTGACTTGATTTGTAAACTTTCACTTCAAGCATAATAAAAATTATTAAAAAAAAAAAAGTGCAGTTTAACCTACATCGTTGAACTTAACAATACAGAACAGAGAGAAAGAAGTGTTTAGACCACTGGTAAGTTATGGTTGTAGATTAGTTCATTATTAACAGTAAAATTCAAACATCTTCATTGAGTAAAACTAAATCCAAAATTTTAATAGGTGCCTGTGAATAATGAAGGATGATAAACAGAAAACTTGCAACCAAATAATGAGTGAACATAGACTTACTGTATGTGAATACTTGACAAGTTATCAAAAATGGTTCTCTTACGAGTCTGAATAAAAGTTCAAGAAAAATTAAAGTATTGTTTGCTTTGGTATGTATATATTTTTTTTAATTAAGGATTTAAGGTACATCTGTCGGAAGTGAATATAAAACTTTTACCTCCTCTTTCTTGAAATCAAACAAGTACGCAATAGAAAAATAGGCCAAGACATAGGAAAATGTCAGTTCAAATTCATTATCATAGACTAGATTGTGAAAAATGAAAAGAGGGTATACTTCATATAATACTGAAATTGACCTTTAGTCTTTTTCCAAATCTTGAACAGATTAATTCTAATAGATGATAGAATGATAGACAAATAGCTATATATATATATATATTTATATATAGACAGATAGATGTAGATAGAAATTAGAAATGACAGATATTATTTTTTAAGGAAGGAATATTTCTTACTTCTGTTTTGTTCTTAGGAAACTCTCTCAGGAACCCTGAATTATTTTATTATAGTTGGTGTGGTAATGGACAATGTAAGACTATTAAATAAAAATTGTCATCACTGCTGTACAATATATCTGTGCCAACATGAACCCAGATATCCCATTCCTAATTCCACAACTTATCCTCAATAGATAATGTGTATAGACACAGAAATGGCACCTTTAATAAAGGTAGCACTGCCTGTACCTATAAGGAGCCTTGGTGGCACAGTGGTTAAGAGCTCAGCCGGTAACCAAAAGGTTGGCCGTTGGGACCCACCAGCTGCTCTGGGGGAGAAAAGACCTGGTGATCTGTTCCCAATTTCAGCCTAGGAAACCCTATGGGGAAGTTCTATTCTGTCATATAGTGTCAGTATGAGTCAGAATCAACAACAGCCTGTACTTATATATTCATTTGTTCCTTTTTACACCTTTTGCCAATGAGCCTTGTTAAGGGTTCAGGATGGATGAGAAGCATGTCTTTCGTTGTAGAGTGTGAAAGGGAAATTGTGAAGAACAAAGAAGGGAGAACCTGTGCGGTGCCTCAATTCTGAGCTTGTTCTAAAACAGATTAATTTTAGACATGGGTTTATATGAATAGTGAGGATGTGAAAGTTTATTTCCTCTAAACTATCCATGCCCTCAAAACACTTAAAAAGTCTTCTTAAATCTCCAGAAACATGAGTAACCCAGGTTAAATGCTGCAGAGAAGCCAAGCCAGGCTGACCCAAATTTGTACGCACACTACAACATATCTAGGCATTTTCAGGTCCTAGCTAGAAAAAAATTTTAAATTAATCTAGGATGAAAACATTTAATGTAACCTACTTAGAATTCATTTTTTTTACATGGTTTGTTCAATATATCTTGTGTTTCACTACAACTCCCAGTCTTCTTTCAAATTAGAGAAATGAGTAGTAATAGAACATTTTCTAGAGTTTATTTTTTCAAACATTAAACTAGGCCTACTTGAAATCCCCGGGGATGGGAAATTTTCTTAAAAGTTAAAGGGTTTACGAGCTCTCCAGAATCCCTTTCCAATTTAGGAATCACCATAATAGAAGTCAACACTAACATTTGAAAAATAATAGGACATTTAATTCTCTTAAATATAAGAAGATAATAGAGACAGTATATTGGAGTTGGAGAACACATGTGTGAGTGGATAGTTCTGGATAGTATATACAAATGGAGTTCCTGGATGGTCAAATGTTTAATGCAGTTGGCTGTTAGTGGGAAGGCTGGAGAGTCAAGTCTACCCAGAGGAGCCTTGGAAGAAAGAAATGGTGATCTACTTTTGAGAAATCAGCCTTGAAAACCCTATGGATCCCAGTTCTACTCTGACACACATGGGGTCGTCGTGAGTCAGAATCGACCTGACAGGAAATTTTTTTTTTTTCAATTAGTTTGTAGGTCATTAACCAATTTTGCATCCAGTTTAGCAACTTATTCTGGAATTTTTTTTCACAGGTCATAAATACATATTTAATACTGTACATAATATGAGAAATATAAATATGTATTTCTCATATTCTCCTTAGGACCATCTTTACAGTCCTTTATCTTCCATCTCCAATTTTTATTCAGTTGATCCAGTATTCTTTTTTACCCTTTTATTTTCTCATTTGTATTTTTATTTTTTAGAAGTTGCCCTTACATTTTAGTATGGACACTTGACTTAGCAAAATTCAAATTTCGTCAAAGCTATTACCCTTCTCCTGAATAACACAAGGACCTCAGAATGCTATATTCACAATAGCACAAATGTATGCATTATTATTTTATAATATTGGTTATTTTTATTGTTATAGATAATCAATGTCTGTTTTTATTAATTCCTAGTTTAACCAGTTTCATTACTCATAAATGCTTTCTATATCCCAACCTAGGAAATTCCTTCTTCCTGAAATATTGTTATTGTTAGGTGCCATTTGTTCCTACTCATAGTGACCCTATGTACAACAGAACAAAACACTCCCCTGTCCTGTGCCATCCTCGCAATCATTGTCATGCTTGAACGGATTGTTGCAGCCACTGTGTGAATCCATCTCATTAAGGGTCCTCCTCTTTTTTGCTGACCTACTTTCTCTGTCATGTCAACTGCCACTCCTTTACCAAGCATGATACCCTTCTCCGGAGGTTAATCCCTCTTGATAACACATCCAAAGTAAGTGAGACGAAGTGTTACCATCCTCGCTTCTGAGGAGCATTCTAACCTTACTTCCTCTAAGATGGATTTATTGGTTCTTCTCCTAGTCTATGGTGTATTCATTTTCCTCGCCGATACAATAATTCAAATTTGTGAATTCTTCTTTCTTCCTTTTCATTGTCCAGCTTTCATATGCATATGAGGTGACTGAAAATACTTTGGCTTATGTCAGGTGCACCTCAGTCCTCAAAGTGACATCTTTGCTTTTCAACACGTTGAAGAAGTCTTTTGCAGCAGATATGACCAATGCAAAACATCATTTTATCTCTTGACTGCTGCTTCCAGGGGGCATCGATAGTTGATCCAAGTAAAAAGAAATTCTTGACAACTTGAATATTTTCCTGAATCATACCATTTTTTAATACTTTTAATAAAGGTTGAACAATGGTACATTCTTTCCATCCCACACTGAAAATGTTTTTATTTGTCTTCACTGATGAATGACAGTTTAGCTTGACCGAGAATCCTATGTTAAGTTTTTTTTTGTTTTGTTTTTGTTTTTTAAGCACGCTGAAAATATTGTTATTATATTCTGGTGTTTAGTTTTGCTGTTGAGAATTTTGCTGTCATGTCAACTGCTATTCCTTTATAGGATATCTCTCCCCCTCCTCCTTTTAAAAGTTATTTGTTCTTAATGTTCTGCCAAGATGTAAGATACATCTAAATGTGTATTCATTTATATCTATCCAATTATATTGTCTGTTTTTTTTTTTTTTTTTTTTTGTAACCAATGATTCTGATGAATCTCATGTCTTCCATAAATTTGAGGAAGTTATAAGTCATCTTCCTATACTGGCTCTTCCCTTCTACAGTTACTCTCTGTTTTCTCATACTAGCAGTCCAGTTGTTGTTTGGTGCTTTCCAGTAGGTTCTGACTCGTAGTGACCCTATGCACAGCACAAAAAAAAACACTGCCTGGTCCTGCGTCATCCTCACTATCCTTGCCACGTCTGAACCCATTGTTGCATCTGCTGTGTCAATTCATCTTGTTAAGGATCTTCCCCTTTTTTGCTAACCTTGCACTTTACAAAGCATGATATCCTTCTCCAGGGGCTGGTCCCTCCTAATAACATGTCCAAAGTACCTGAAACAAAGTTCTCATCATCCTTGCTTCTAAGGAGTATTCTGGCTGTACTTCTTCCAAGACAGATTTGTTTGTTCTTCTGTCAATTAGTGATATATTCAGTACTCTTCACCAACACCATAATTCAAAGGCATTAATTCTTCTTTGGTCTTCCTTATTCATTGTCCAGCTTTCGCATGCATATGTGGAAATTGAAAATACCATGGCTTGGGTCAGGCACATTTTTGTCCTTAAAGTGACATCTTTGCTTTTAACATATAAAAGATGTCTTGTGTAGCAGATTTATCCAATGCAATATGTCATTTGATTTCTTGACTGCTGTTTCCATGGGTGTTGATTGTGGATCCAAGTAAAACGAAATTCTAGACAACCTCAATATTTTCTTTGTTTATCATAATGTTGCTCATTGGTACAGTTGTGACTTTCTTTTTTTTTAATGTTGAGGTGTAATCCATACTTAAGGCTATAATCTTTGATCTTCTTCAGTAAGTGTTTCAAGTCCTCTTCACTTTCAGCAAGCAAGGATGTGACAACTGCATATTGCATGTTGTAAATGAGTCTTTCCTCCAAACACATTCTGTTTTCTTCATATAATCCAACTTCTTGGATTTGCTCAGCATACAGTTTGAATAAATATGGTGAAAGCATACAACCCTGACACACACCTTTCTTGATTTTAAACCACTCAGTATCGCCTTCTTCTGTTTAAATGGCTGCCTCTTTTTGGCCTATGTACAGGTTCTCCACAATTAAGTGTTCTGGATTTCCCATTCTTCAAAGTGTTATTCATAATTAGTTATGATCCACACAGCAGAATGCATTTGCATGTTCAACAAAACACAGGAATTTTTACTTTCTGGTACTCTCTGCTTTCTGCCAAGAGCCATCTGACATCAGCAATGACATCTCTCATTCCACATTCTCTTCTGAATCTGGCTTGAATTTCTGGTAGTTCCCTGTCGATGTACTGCTACAATTGTTTTTTAATTATCCTCAGCACAATACTACTTGTGTGTGATATTTCTGATAATTTCTTCATTCTTTTGGATCACCTTTCTTTGGAATGGGCACAAATATGGGTCTTTTCCAGTCAATTGGCCAGATAGCTGTCTTCCAAATTCCTTGGCATAGATGAGTGAGCACTTCCACGCTTGTTTCCATTTGTTGAAACATCTCAATTGGTATTCTGTCAATTTCTGGAGCCTTGTCCACCAATCCGTTTAGTGCAGTTTGGACTTCTTCCTTCAATATCATTGGTTCTTGATCATATGCTACCTTGAAATGGTTGAATGACAGCCAACTCTTTTTGGTATAGTGATTCTGTGTATTCCTTCCATCTTCTTTTGGTGTCTCCTGCGTGGTTCAATATTTATCCCATAGAATCCTTCAAAATTGCAACTTGAGGCTTAATTTTTTTCTTTGGTTCTTTCAGTTTGAGACACGTTGAGTGTGTTCTTCCTTTTTGGCTTTCTAACTCCAGGCCTTTGCTCATTTCATTATAATATTTTCATTGTCTTCTTGAGATACCCTTTAAAATCTTCCGTTCAGATCTTTTCTTCCATTCATATTAACTACTTTACATTCAAGAGCAAGTTTCAGAGTCTCCTGACATCCATTGTGGTCTGTTCTTTCTCTCCTATCTTTTTAATCACCTCTTGCTCTCTTCATTTATGATGTCCTTGATGGCATCTGACAACTCCTCTGGTCTTCAGTTGTTAGTTTTTAATGTGTCAAGTCTATTCTTGAGATGTTTCTAAATTAGGTGGGATATACTCAAGGTCATATTTTGGGTCTCATGGACCTGTTTTAATTTTCTTTGGTGTCAAACTGAACTTGCATATGAGCAATTTATGGTCTGTTCTGCAGTTGGGCCCTGCCCTTGTTCTGAATGATGATATTCAGCTTTTCCGTCATCTCTGACAAACTATAAAGGAATATTATCATATTCATTGTCAAAAAGAACATTTCAAGATCTATCCTGAAGTACAACTCTGTCAGTGATAGGATAATATCCATAGGCCTACAAGGAAGAGCAGTTAATATGACTACGATTCAAATTTATGCACCAATCAGTAATGTCGATGATGAAGAAATTGAAGATTCTTACCAACTTCTACAGTCCGAAATTGATCAAACATACAATCAAAATGCATTCATAATTACTGGTCATAATTATGAAAGTTGAATACAAAGAAAAAGGATTGGCTGTTGGATTATATGGTCTTGGTAAAAGAAATAATGCAGATCACATGACAGAATTTTGCAAGACCAACGACGTATTCATAGGATATACTTTTTTTTCCACAATGTAAATGGTGACTATACATGTGGACCTTATCGGATGGAATACACAGGAATCAAATCAATTAAATCTGTGGAAAGAGACAATGAGAAGCAGTCCTGGTAGCATATTGTTTTATCTCCTTTTCCTCTTCTCTCTTTGATATTTTCTTTCATTTCTCTGCGCTACAATGTCTATAATTTCCTCAGATCACTTCCATTTCCTGAGTTCTGTCTTCAGATGCTTCTGATCTACTGTTGAATCCATCCAATGAATTTCTATTTTATTAAGTACATTTTTCTTTTTTAGAAGTGTTGTTTGTTTATTTGTTTGTTTTCCCAACTCTTTTTACATAGTATCTCAATTTTCTTGAAAGAATCTCATATATCCTAGGCTGTGCAAGTCATCTCTAGAACACTCTCCCAGGCATCACTACCTTGAGACCATTTTGTTGTTGCTGTTCTTGTTCATTGTGTTGGAACCATGTGGATAGGTGTTATGGATTAAATTATATCTCCCAAAAATATGTGTTATAAATCCTAATCTCTGTGAGTATGGTCATAATCTCATTGGGAATGGGTGGCTTTTGTTATGTTAATAAGGAAGAATTAGCGTTGGGTGTATCTGCAGTCAATCCCTTTTGAGATATAAAAGAGATTAAGAAGGAAGCAGATAGAGAGATAGGGTAAGATAGATCCCAAGACACATGGAGATCTCCAAGGAATCAGGAATCAGAAGTTGAAGAGAAAAGGACCTTTCTCCAGAGCCAACAAAGAGTGAAAGTCTGCCCTTAGAGTCAGCACTTCAAATTTAGACTTCTAGCCTCCTAAACTGTGAGAAAATAAATTTCTGTTTGTTAAAACAATCTACTGTGTTATTTCTGTTATAGCAGCACTAAATAACTAAGACAGAAGAGTGGGGTACTGCTTTAACATATACCTAAAATGTGGAAGTAGTTTTGGAATTGGTTAATGGGTAGAGGCTGGAGGAGTTCTAAGATGCTTAAAAGTAAAAGAAAGCCCTGGTTGCACAGTGATTAAGCACTTGGCTGCTAACCAAAAAGTTAATGGCTCTAACCCACCAGCCACTAAGTGTGAGAAAGATGTGGCTGTCTGCTTCTGAAAAGATTACAGCCTTGGAAGCCCTACGCAGGAGTTTTACTCTGTCCTATAGAGTCTCTATGAGTTGGAATCAATTCAATGGTAAGGGGTTAATAGTAAAAGCCTAGATTGCCTTGAAGATACTTTTAGTAGAATTATAGACATCAAAGGCAATTCTGGTTAGGGCTCAGAAGGAAGTGAGTAGAGCTCTAGAGAAAGCCTGTATTGTCTTAGAGAAACATATGGCACCAGCAACAGAATATTGCCAGAAGTGTGCATGTTATATGTGCTTCTGGTGAGGCTTTAGAAAAAAATGATGAACATGTGACTGGACAATGGAGGAAGGACAGTGCTTTTAATGGAGTGGCAAAGAACTTGTCTGAATTATATTTAAATATTTGTTGGAAGGTAGAACTTTTTTTTTTAAATAATTTTTATTGAGCTTTAAGTGAACATTTACAAATCAAGTCAATCTGTCACATATAAGCTTATATACACCTTACTACATACTCCCACTTACTCTCTGCCTAATGAGTCAGCCCTTCCAGTCTCTCCTTTCGTGACAATTTTGCCAGCCTCTAACCCTCTCTACCCTCCTAGCTCCCCTCCAGACAGGAGATGCCAACATAGTCTCAAGTGTCCACCTGATACAAGTAGCTCACTCTTCATCAGCATCTCTCTCCAACCCATTGTCCAGTCCCTTCCATGTCTGATGAGTAGTCTTCGGGAATGGCTTCTGTCCTGGGCCAACAGAAGGTTTGGGGACCATGACCGCCGGGATTCCTCTAGTCTCAGACAGACCATTAAGTCTGGTCTTTTTATGAGAATTTGGGGTCTGCATCCCACTGATCTCCTGCTCCCTCAGGGGTTCTCTGTTTTGCTCCCTGTCAGGGCAGTCATCGGTTGTGGCCAGGCACCATCTAGTTCTTCTGGTCTCAGGATGATGTAAGTCTCTGGTTCATGTGGCCCTTTCTGTCTCTTGGGCTCATAGTTATCGTGTGACCTTGGTGTTCTTCATTCTCCTTTGATCCAGGAGGGATGAGACCAATTGATGCATCTTATGGAAGGTAGAACTTTTAAGTGATGAACTTGAGTATCTGACTGATGGAATTTCAAAACAAGGTCTTAAAGAAGCCATGTGGTTTCCCCTTGCTGGTTATAGTAAAAATGAGAGTGGAAAGAAATGGAATTAAAACTGAACAAAATGAAAAGAGAACTTAAAGATTCGGAAGATTCTGTTGTACAAACTAAGGACACAAGTTCTAGAACGTTCACCAAGGAAGTGGCTACATAATCGTTGGTTAAAGAGATTAAGCCTGCGACTGATGAATCTAACCAACTACCACAGCAGAAAATCCATCAGCTTAGAATGAAGAAGACAGAGAGAGATCAAAAGGAGAGGACTTTGTCTCCCTCTGGGAGTTCTACAGTCAGAAAATAGGCCAAAGGAGCTAAATCTGTTCTCCTCCAAGAAAAGAAAAGTACCATCCCTGGAATAGCTCAAAAATCAGCAGAACTGTTGGAAGGAGCACAGGAAGCAGGGCCTTCACAGTTTCAAAGGGTGGGGACACAGTCTCCTTGATCTCAAAGGTTGGGGCCATGGCCCTGGGTTTTAAAGAGCTGGATCTTCACCAACTTGATTCCTGAATGTGGAACTACCATTAAGGTGAAGATGGAGCCACTACTCAAAGTTGAGGGGGCAGGCTGCCATTCCCAAGAGGCAGAAAAACAGGCCTTGGGGGGGCAAGAGGGTGGGATCACCACTCAGATGGACTAGGAGAATGGGGCCACCTAAAGCTGAGGGAGCAGAGATAACATCCCAGAAGACCTAGAAGGTGGAACTGAAGTCCAGGGCTAAGAGGTCTCCAACCAGAATGCAGAGGGTGGTCAACACCCAGAGTCTGGCGGGCAAGGTCATTGCTCAGATGGTCTCAGAGAAAAGTTATTTTCAAGCCTTAAGAGTTAAGGTAATTTATTCTGCTTCATTTTGGGCTTGCTTGGTGCCTATTTACTGTCCCTTCTTTCTCTCCAGTTTCTCCCATTTGTGATGGAAATGTCTACCTGTTCCATCATTGTACTTTGGAAACAGATACCTTGTATTCTAGATTTTACAGATGAAGAGGAATTTTGCCCCAGGATGAAATAAACCTAAAATCTCACACATATTTGATTTAGATGATTCAAAAGATGAGATTTAGGATTTGGAGTTGATTTAATTCTTTTAGGATGATGTGCTAGAGTGAATGTGTTTTGCATGTGGTAAGAACATGAATTTATGCGTCCTATTTTTTTTTTTTTTAAGGTTGGAGCCCTGATGGTACAGTGGTTAAGAGCTCAGCTGCTAACAAAAAATGTTGGCAGTTCAAATCCACCAGCCACTCCTTGGAAACTCTATGGGGCAGTTCTACTCTGTCCTATATGGTCACTACTATGAGTTAGAATTGACTCGAAGGCATTGGGTATGTATGTATATGTAAGGCTGGAATGTTATGGATTGAATTATGTGCCCCCAAAATATGTGTTATAAATCCTAACCATTTAACCTGTGGTCATAATCTCATTTGAGAATGTATTGTCTTTGTTATGTTAATAAGGTAGGATTAGTGTAGGGTGTATTTTGAATCAATCTCTTTTGAGATATAAGATTAAATGCAAGCTAGCAAGGAAAGATGGAGTAAGATAGATGCCGAGAAATATGGAGATCTTGAGGAACCAGGAACCAGAAGCTGAAGAGACAAGGAACTTCCTCCAGAGCCAGCAGAAAGAGAAAGCCTTCCCCTCGATTAGGCACTCTGAATTTGTACTTCTTGCCTCCTAAACTGTGAGAAAATAGACTTCTCATTGTTAAAGCGTTCACTTGTTGTATTTCTGTTATAGTAGCACTAGTCTAGGTAGCTAAGACTGTAGGTAAAATCAAGAAATGTGTGTGTGATTATGTATATGGGTGAGTTCTTATGGGAGAATTTTTCTGACCACCATGTTGTTATAATTTTCCTGCATAGTGGTTAGTGTTTTTTTTTTTTTTCCTAACCCCCTCTTTTAGTATTCCTGGAGCTCCTTGATACTTTAAATTTTATGCAGGTGTTTCAGTTACATGTTCTTGTGCTGTGGTGACTCCACCTTCATAAGCAAGAGCGAAAAAGCCCAAGCCTCTGTGTTTCTAATTCATTAACTCTCCCAAACCCCACCCCACTACCAGGGGACAACATTAACATCAGCTCAAGTACTGCCCTTTCATCTGTTTCTTATTCATTTCTGGCTCTGGGATGTTTTGCTTTTTTAGATCAGCTAGAAAATTAAAATAATTCTGAGAAATATATTTTATGTATTTGATTTATGTAAATCATGGTTTATGCTATATTATGTTCTCTTGTTTTCTTTTTCTTTTTTAAATATTTTTGTTTGTTTGTCTTTATTGTTTGTGGTTTTTTTTTTGTTTTGTTTTTCCCAGAACTATAGGATGTACCTTTTTAGGTATTTGTACTTATAAGGGCCCATATACGCATGCACCCAGAATTCACTAGAAAGTCATTTCTGATGAATATGTATGTCAGAAATTGGACTCAGAAAGTAGAAGAATGATCCCTTGTTTAGAGAAGCAGAGGGTAGGTTTTTTCCCTCAACAATTGGTATTAATAAGAAGGGAGTTTATGGTCACCTTCAGAACAAAGAATCAGTCAATCAGCCTACACATTTATTGAGTGTTCGACTTCAAATAAATCCTAACTTTAGGAGCAGTGTTCATGAATTCCTAATATATCACCCTTCTTACAATTTGTCTGAAATTTTTGAACTAATGACATTTTTTATAAATACACTTACTATTTTTTTCTTTAATTTGTGTAAACTTATAAGATACTTTTCAAAAATACCAACTTTACCACAATATACTTGTGGTTTAGAAAATATATCCACAAGCCACAAATCAGAAATCGTTAAGCTTAAAGTACAGTCTTTTGATGGTAAGTAGTACTATTTTGCCTTAATTCAGCAAAAAGTAAAATAAAATAAAATTCAGTATGTAACATGAGTCATACTAAAAGTATAAATAGCTTTTAAAATAACTGCTAACAAGCAAATTAGCTACCAAGTGGAATGGCAGCTGATCAATAAAGACAGTAAAACTACAGAGTTCTTGCTGATCTCGTATTGTCTGTGAATGCAAACTGTAAAAGAGGTCCCCACAGGCCGCCAACAATAACCTACAAAGAATGAGACACAAAGAGTATCGAGCACAAAGATAGTTCAATTTCCCAAGACAGCTAGCTCTTGTCACATCAAACCACCTATTAGTTGCAAGCTCATACGACTAAGAATTCTCTGGCCTCGGGAGATCGCCTGTCATCTTGAAGGAGATAATACCAATGAAAGGCACCAGTTTCTTCTTTAACATGTTTAGTTTATTGTTTTCAATAGATCAAGCAATTTATGATGCTGCTATCACATACAAACAAGGTGTTATGCTCTTAGATTGGAAAATGGCACTAATGTGTCCCAACCCAGTGCGTCGAGTCAGTACATGAAAAAGAAAAGGTAAACAAAATAAATGTGAAGATAAGTAACATACCAAAAAGAACACACGTTTTAAGTAATATAAATATTTTTATATTACTTAAAACTATCCTAAAAGATGTTAATCAAATAATAATAATAATAAAAAACATAAGAAATTGAAAAAAATGTAGACTTTGTAGAGTAACTAAAAAGTTGCTGGTCTAACTTCTTCATTTGATGGACATGGAAAATGAGGCTCAATATATTTAAGTAAGATAAAAAAATTTTTTTTTTTTGGGTAAAATAGTAAGTTAATAGTAATATAAAGACAGGAATCTCAAGTCAATATTCAAACAACCTTTACAACTGTTTAATGTACAGATAATACTAAAGTATTTCCAATATAGTCTCATATATGATGTGGTTGTCGTTTGGTGCCATCGAGTCAGTTCTGATGATGCAGCAGGAAAAGCAACAAGCTTGTTAGTGAAATGCAATTCCATCATCCTTCCAAGTGACTATTGTGTGGCTATGTTGTGCCAGGTGGTAAGCTAATTCCTGGACTTTAAAGGTGGCACCTGCCCTCCAAAATTATAAAATCTAGTGGGAGTATAAACCCAAAAGCCAAATCCATTGCCATCGAGTTGATTCCGACCCATATTAACCCTAGACGACAGAGTAGAACTGCCTTCATAGGGTTTCCAAGGAGGGGCTGGTGGACTTGAACTGCCAACCTTTAGGTTAGCAGTCGTGTCACTTAACCAGTAGGTAATTCCACTAAGATTTTTTAGAAAAGAAAGTTTAAGTTTGAAAAAAAAAAAAAGCAGGAGAAAGCAAGACAGAATGTCATAGAGGACTCCAATAAGAAACAACAGCAGAAATGAATGATAGAGGAATTAGAGAAGTAGGTTGGGAGATGGTGGCAGTATGGTGGCTGTTAATTAAAGGTCTGTGGGTTACACTTAGTCCTTTTATTACCTTTTTGTTTGTTTTGTTTTTTCTCTATGATATGAAAGCCATTTAGGATTTTTAGTGAAAAGATCACTCTGTCAGCAGCATGGAGAACAGACTGAAAAGATAGTGAGGGTGGAAGCAGAGAGAAATTGTAGAAGACTAATGGATGAGACCTGAGGCACTGGCAATGAGTAGAATGGACAAAAAAAGGAGGTGGTTTAAAAAAGAAATATGTGGAAGGTCTAATCTACAGAACTTGGTTGCTAATGGTGTATGAGAGAGATTTCTAGAATTATACCCAGGTTTTTGTCTTGGTTTCTCAAAAAATAAGAAAATATAATTATAAGAGAATGTGAGAGAGGGAGAAAAGGGGGATATTTTTACGAATTACAGACATGTTGAATTTGCGATGGCAGTAGGACATTCAAGAGGAATTGTCCTGTAGGCAATGGGATGGATGCAGGTTTCAGGTACTGTGAATTTAGGATTCATCAGTGCACAGGGTGAATGGATATCATAAGTTTAGATAAGAAAAGCTGTCCTAGGGTAAAATCACCACAAAATTATAGTAAAGCAAGAAGAAAGATTTTATTTGGCTTATGTTCCAGGAAACAAAAGTGGGAAATGGACAAGCATACTGCCAGAGCCACATCTGTCCAAGTCCAAGGAATGTTACAGAATAGGTAAAAATGGGAAACAGAAAAGCATGCTACCAGAGCTATGCCTGCCCAAGTCCCAGGAATATTATAGAATCATCACTATATATTATTAACATTACAAATAGGTAAAATCATTAAAAGCTTCACCCTTTCACAGATGGGTTGAAAACTGCTAAATCGCCATGATTCTACGTTATGAATTGTCTTTCTTAATAATCATTGGTACCAGTCTCAATCATGATAATCAAGAGGGTCTTCACTGGTCCAGCAACTCTTAGTATTTACCAAAAGCTAATAGAAAAAGATAAGAGTGGAAAATACATGGGCCTTTTGAGCTCTATTTATTTGTTTATGTGTAAGTTTCCCTAAAAGATGATTTTGAAGATTGTCCTAGCTATTGTTTTTACACCTCAGGGCCCAGTTGATGTGTCCTTATGAGTCCTTGTGAGTCACATTCTTTATACTCAAGGAGAGGGAATCAAAAAAAAACCCATTGTCATCGAGTCAATTCCAACTCATAGCAACCCTGTAGGACAGAAGAGAACTGCCTCACAGGGTTTCCAAGGAGCGCCTGGTGGTTTCAAACTACCAACCTTTTGGTTAGCAGCTGTAGTTTCCTAATGGCTCCAAAAATTTTAACTCTTAAATCAGAGCATACATGATTAAGAAAACAAAGATCCAAGAAGGGACCTCTTGGGGACCCAAGCTCTCAGGGAGAAAGCAGAGGAAAGAGACCCAATACAGGAACTGTGCAGAGACAAGAGAAACAGAAGGAAGATAAAAATAGATTAGCATCATAGAAACCACAGTAGAAGACAGTTTTTCAAAGGAGGAAGCACTCATTGGCCTCAGTGCTATAGAAAGGTCAACTAAAAGAATATAAAAGTGTCCAATAAATTATTTTAATTAGAAAGCCATTGGCGACCTTAGCAAGAAGTATTTTAGTGGAGGCTTTAGGTGAAGTCAATTAAACTAAAGAGTAAATAGGAGGTGAGGAATTGTATAAAATATGTACAGATTACATTTCCAAGAAGCTTAGTATAATAATAATAATAATAATAATTATAATATGGGTAAGACTTGTAAGTGCTTATCATGTGCCAGGCTCTGTGCCAAGTGCTCTGAGTAACTAAGTCGTTGAATCGTTCAGAGTCTATGGAACAGGTATTACTATCCTCACTTTACAGTGATAAAACCAAAGACTTCAAAGGATAAGTAATGTGCCTAAAATCCCATATTTAATAAGTGAGATGTTCTTAAATACTACTACTACTCTAATGCCCATAAACAGATGGTGAGATTTAGAATCAGAAACAGAAACATCAAGTCAAGGAAAGCTTTTTTGTTTGTTTATCAATATAACGGAGGAGGACTGCCCATGCTTGTAAACTGATGAAAAAAGGCCAGAGTTGAATTGTGCTCCCTCAAAATTTATGTCAGAGTTCTAACTCCAGGTATCTGTGATTTTGACCTTGTATGGAAATAGGGTCTCTGAAGGTGTTATCAGAAACCCTGGTGCTGTAGTGGTTAAGAGCCATGGATGCTAACCAAAAGGTTGGTAGTTCAAATCCACTATGTGCTCCTTGGAAACTTTATGGGGCAGCTCTTCTCTGTCCTATAGGGTCGCTATGAGTAGGAACTGACGCCACAGCAACAGGGTTTTTCTTTTTTTTGAAGATGTTATCAATTAAATTTACGTGTGGTGATACCAGAGAATGGCGGGTTCTAACCCAATCTCAGCAGCTGAGTGAGACAGGAAAGAATCTTCTTGTAGAGCCTTTGAGAGAACACGGCCCTGCCAAGACCCTAAATTCTAGGCTCCAGAACTCTGAGACAATACATTTCTGTTCTTATAAGCCAAACAGTTTGTGATTCTTTGTTAGGGCAGCCCTAGGAAACTAATATAAGGATTAAGAAAAAAGGTTAAAAAATAATTGGAGGAGGGGAGTCTTAGGAAAGACCAGAGTCATAGAATTTATTATAGAGTGGAGGGACCAACCTTGTATAAGAAGAAAAAACACATCTTCCAAGGCAGCAGGATTGAGACAGACATGTGATTATAATTATTAATGACTTAAAACTTTGGTTTTCTCTTCTATTAAAAGGTAGAGGGGGCAATAAATGCTCTACAAATGTCATTTTGGTTTTATGAGGAACAATAAGAGAAGCTAATGAGTTTAAACTGGATGGTGCAAGTTGAAAGCTTGGTTTTAGCAGCAGTCTGTAGAAACGGAAGTGTGTGCGTTAACATACGATAACACATTCCTGAGTGCAGGCATATCAAGTAGCAAACTTGACTCATCAACTACATGGTTATGGTTTCTAGGCACGATTTGTCCCTGACTGTTTATAAATGTTTCTACTCCCCTTTTTGGGATTCATAGTCCATAGCAGATGTTCTAAATCACCTTCCAGAGCATTCCTCCACCACTCTGTAGCCACACTTCTTCAAATCTCCGTCTTTGGTCACACAGAAAAAGTCTTTGGTCCTTCCTTAGGAGAAGAGGTGCCTCTTTGTTTTAAAAACTACACTCTTTACCTGTGTCCTAGCCCTCATCCCTGAGGAGTGGGATAAACAAAGAAGCAAACAAAACAGCGTTAGTGTTACCAGTACTTTATTGATTATCTAATCATATGACTTGAGGTAATACTTTAACCCCACTGAGCTAGCTTTTAATCTGTAAATGGGGATAATACTAACTAATGCCAACATTGTTTTGAGAGCTAAATTAGGTATTGTGTGTAGAAATGTGTGAACTGTGAAAGTCTTCTATGATTCTGTCTTCTAATCTTGATGTTTGTAGATTTTTTTCTCCAACATTTTTTCTCTCTCAGTTTTCCACTGATTTATTCCCTCCCTGTTTTGAAAAGCTATTACTAGATTTTAGTTCTATTTCCCTTTTTTATCTTCTTCTATATACATAGTCAAACTTCTAGAATAAATAGCCTAAATAGCCAGTCTTCACTTCTACACCATTTTTTGCATCTACCATTCCACTAAATCTTCTATAGAGCTCAGCAAAAGGCAGACTGTATATGACGGTGCTTGTTGGATAAATAAATGAGTACAGAAGGTGTGTTTCAAGTTCATTTTATAAACACTTCAGTAAACTATATCATGATTACAAAATCAATAAGCTAAGCCACACATTTGGTTTATACAAATGAAAACACAAAATGGCTTATTATATCAATATCGGTAAATTTAGATGTCAGCAATGGCAGAACAAAGATCATCACTATAATGGCCCAGTATTTTACACTTTACTAGTTACATTGATTTGGTTCAGAATGCAGGTTAGTGCTGAATATGGAAGAAACAAAAGGGCATAGCTGAAAAGAGACAGTAGGAATAGGAAACAGAAGTTTATCATTACAACTTTCATCAGGTATAATTGCCATTCCTCTTTTTTTTATTACTCATCAAAAATGCACTGAGCAGATTTAATTTATACTCTGCCTTTTTAAGTGGTACATTACTCATTAAAAACCATTTAGCCTCTTAGAATCTGGTATATATAGTAAGTGACTTTGGCTTCCAGTAAAATATAATAAGTAAGGCTGGTTAGTTGCCAGAATTCCATTTGAAGGCAATATTCAGTAATTTTTACTCATTTTGGTATAGACACAGGTTTAGACACCCCCATTACTCACCATAAGGAAAGTGTATGCACAAGCTTTCAAGAATCTCACCGGAATTTTTTATTGTAACATGGATGGTCCACATTCCCCCTAACCAACCCAGTACATGGCCCTGTAGGACCCTCTTAGTACTACTGGTTCAGGTAACATGTACATTGACATGAGCTGTGATTTGAGACAAGCTTGCAATGCCCTTTCCAAACCAACAGGTCTTCCACCCATTTAATTGCCAAAATAAATTAACAACATATGATTTATTCTCATGAGAGGATAGTTAAAACATAGTATGATTGACTGATTGAATCATTTACACAGTATCAAGTGCTTATCTGGAGCTTGTACAACCTAACTGAATAGATAGGAGAAGCACTCTGGGAAAATTAAATAACAACTCACAGCAGGGTATAATTAGAGAACAAACAGAGCCCGCTATAACATGCATATTGCTTATTACTCTGTAAGAGGTAAAAGAAGGGATGCTTCAAAGCACACCAGATCCACCTGGTGAAATGTCATGTAAGATGAAGAACTTACGCAGAATCATGATGCGCGGGCAGCATTTGAACAGGTTGTGGGCATGAAAGGAAGTCCTGATGGAGAAACAACGTGCATATGTGCACAGTGTGAAATGGACTGAGTGTGTAGTGTGGCTAAGGTCAAAGATTCATATTCTGAAGTAATGGGAAATAATGCTAAAAATATAGGCACATTTTCTAGACCAAAAACTTACATATAGACAATGGAATATGGGTTTTTTTAGTTGCGTAGGTGAATGCCGAAATCTATCAAAGAAATCTAATGTCTGTGTATATGAAATGAAGGAAAAGAACATCAAAGGCCATCTGATGAGAATAAAACTTCAAATGAAGGTGTTTTCAGTTTTCTTAAAAAATCATTCCGTATAATGGCTATACTGACAAAAGTTCCTAGTCATGTATTGCACATATACTTTTATCACTACAATACAATACAAAAAAATAAAAAAGCCACTAAAGAGAGTGAAACAAATTTATTGAATATCTTTTATACAGCATTACTTTTGCATATATATTTCTTTTACTCCTGCAATAACAAGTAGAAGGTAAGCGTCATGAAGTTACAAGTTGTCTTGTCCAAAGCTATCTTCTCATCACCCAGAACTGTGCCTGGCATACGGTACTTAATAAATACATACTGAATGATCAATAGCCCTTTGGAGCTAATATTCATATCGCTATTTTGCTGATGAGAAAACAGAAACCTTTACAGGGTTATAAATGCATACAGGCAGGCCCCAGGTTACGAACCTCCGACTTACATAGTCTTCAATTATGAACGAACCCCGCAAAGCCTATTATATTAAAAATTTGAGGCAAGCCTATTATATTAAAAATTTAAGGTACATACCAAAACCAAAAACCAAACCCGCGTTGCTGTCGAGTCGATTCTGACTCACAGCGACCCCGTAGGACAGAGCGGAACTGCCCCATAGGGTTTCCAAGAAGCACCTGGTGGATTCAAACTGCCAACCTTTTGGTTAGCAGTCGTAACACTTAACCACTACACCACCAGGGTTTCCATACAATGGTTTGTAATAAAAAATGAATGCTACTTTGTGACGTATCAAAACATTATTATTATTGTTATTACTGTATTATTATGTTAAAGATGTTTTAGTGTATCTGGAAGTGTTCCTTCAAGTTTTTTCAAACATAGAAAGGTACACTATATACTATATACTAAGACAAACATTTGACTGACGTTAGATAGGAAACTTACCTACCTGTTCTGACTCAAGTACAAATTCTACTTAAAGACAGATTTAGGAATGGAGCTTGTTCATAATCTGGGGACTGCCTGTACCTACTTGATTCTAAAATTGGGAAAGTAAATGAATGGCAGAGTTAAAAAATATATATATTATTATTATGAATTTTTAATTAACTATATCACCGAGCAGGCTAACTCTGCCGTAGCTCAGGAGATAGATAAAGACAGTCCTAAAGTCCTCAGTATAATCCATACATCTTTACATGGGGGAGAAAAAAATGATTTCCCCCCTCCATCTATACAGCTTTATCAGTAGTCACCTCTTTCCTAAAGCGTATTATCCAAAAAAAAAAAAAAAAAACCGCGACTCTGAAAAAAGTGTTAAGGCAATTTCATATGTTCTGAGACTTGTCAAATGGAATTCGCTTCTCTCTCTGAGTTTCTGCCTGGGTCTGGCCACCATAGATTTACACTTTTGAACCATAGATTACATTCGTGAGCCATTTGCACTCATGAATTGAAGGGAATTAAGAGAAGATCCCTGTCTCTTCTTTCCATTAGAGGAATGCTGTTGCCTCAATTCAGAGCTCAAATAAAAAGCTAGCTAGTAAGTAATTTATGTTAGCCATCAGAAGTGGGTTTCTTATAGCTGGAAACCCTGGTGGTGTAGTGGTTAAGAGCCATGGTTGCTAACCATAAAGGCCAGAAGTTCAAATCCACCAGGAGCTCCTTGGAAACTCTATGAGGTAGTTCTAGCCTGTCTTATAGGGTTGCTATGAGTTGGAATCGACTCGATGACAACGGGTTTGAGTTTTTTTTTCTTGTAGCTGCCATAAAAAGCTAATCTTTTTTTTTCTTATGTTTTACATTGACAGTAGCAACAAAATAAATTAGAATGACTTCTTTTTGTGATTTTTTTGTAGCTTTCACTCTTAAAATTAAGCTGTAGTTAATCCGAAAAACTTAAAAGATAAATTCAGCAGTCGATTATGGTTTTTAAGAAACTTTTTGATAATTTAACCAATTTTTTTAAAATGGGTGTTTGTGTGTGTGTGTGTGTGTGTGTGTGTGTGTGTAAGAGTGAGAGAGAGAAAGAGAGAGAGAAGATGCAGGTTATATAAAAGTGGCAACAGACCGAGCACCAGGAGTAATGAAATGGCAAATCCTGTCCATTTGACCCACAACTGACTTAATGAAATGGCAAATCCTGTCCATTTGACCCACAACTGACTTGGTGAAGCCTTCAGTGGCTTGGCTAGCCTTGGAGACTATTTGATGCGGCTCTCCCAATCTATATAAGTGTTTACATAGCCAAAGCCACTGGGCCATTCTTTTAGTCATACTTTTAAAAGGTTTATTTCAACTAGCAGTTTCGGATTGCTACCCGCTCAGCTGAGATTCATTACCAGTTATGTTAGCAAAATCAGAGTAAAAGTGAAGAAATCAGACTATTGAGCAGAACACTGAAAGTATTATTTTTATTTGGCCAGTGTAGAAATTGCTTAATTTTCATATTAATCATGACTTTAGCCTATATCCACAAATTGGATTGAAAGGAAAAGGTAAAGTAAGACTTAATCAAATTAATTTTATTCAGACTTATACTTCCTTTTTATAGAGTTTATCAGCCTTTTAATTATTGATTGCGTAATTTCTTATTTGCTGTCTTTTTTTCCTGTTAAACTATAATTCCGTGAGGAAAGGAGTGTGATGATTTGATCATCAATATTTCTTGCTTCCAGACAGTGTCTTGTGCATAATAGGTACTCAGCAATTATGCGTTGGTTGAACAAATGAATGACTATTTATTGAGTGTGTAGTATATTTTTAGCGCTCTACTGTGAGTCAATACAAACAATAACAAACGACATAAGCAATTCACATTAAAATGCTATAAATGGTTATATGAGTACAACTGTTTTTAAAAATACCATAACTTTTTGGGGCATTTGTTTGAGAAGATATGACCAATACGTACCTTCATTAAGAAAATTATTCTGGATTCCTCCCAGTTTATAAAATATCACACCAACCAAAATATGCAATTATCATATATGGTGTTCTTTTTTAAGGATGAAACTGAGGTGGTTGGTTTCTCTACCTTTGAGAGTTTCCAGATAAAACAACTTAATTCTATTCAGTTCTTAAAGATCATTAGCTATAAACTGTAAGGTTCTTGAGATCGGAGACTTCAAGTTTCTTCAAGTATCCACTATAATGCTAACTCCTTGATTTATACGTAGGAGATACACTGGGGATAAAGGTTGATCATCTATTACGTATTGCTTTCTTTTTTATTAATGTTTCTTTTAATGGGATACATATATTTTGTTGGAAATGCCATATCTAGAGGTACAGTACAAATTTTATTTGAAAAAATTCAATAATATTCGAGAGCTGGGAGCTAAGAATATTGGTGATGTTTTAAGCCCTTTACATTTGATAATTAATTTAATACAATAATCCTTTGAGATAGGTATTATTAGTGTGCATATTTTATAGTTGAAGAAACTAAGACATTGGCAGGTGGAATAACTTAGCCAAGATCACATAACTGGAAGTAGAGACACTGGAATTCAAACCCAAGAAGCCTGGCTCTAGAAGCTATGCTTTTAAGCACAATATTGCCATTTTTAAGAGAAATATATATATATATATATATTTAAATCAGTATGTTAACTTTACATTCAATTGATTTGTCTATATTGAGAGTTATTATGTGTCAGGCATTATTCTAACCCTTGGGCTACAGGGGTGAACAGAAGGGCAAAGTTCTGTACTCATGGAGCTTACAGTCCAGAAAGAGATAATCAGACATAAGAAATTAACAAAAATCAAATTGAGATGTTATGGAAGTTTTCAAGTGGTTAGTTTACATGTGGTAGTCAATGAAGAGCTCTTGAGCAGGAGACATTAAGGTTGAGAACTAAATCACAAGAAGAAGCCAGTAGTATAAAGGTAAGATAAAGGAACATTTCAGGTAGAAGGAAGAGAGCTGATTTCAAGATTTAAAGGAGGGAACATGCTTTATGGTTCAAGGAAAGAAGCAGTGTAGCTGTGGTTGGATCAAAGCAAGCAAGGAGATGGAGAGAGGTAGAAGAGGTTCTCATTATCCAGATAATGTAAGGCAAAATTACATTTCAATTTTATTCTTAGTACATTGTGAAGGCATTAAAAAATTATATATAGGGTAGTGACAAGAATGGATTGACATTTTTAAAGATGATTCTGACTTTGTTATAGAAAATAGGTTATGACATATAAGCAAAAAAGTGAAAAGACCAGTTAGGTAATTACTACAGGAGTCCAGAGAAGGGATGGCGGTGCCTACAATGGTATCTCAGTGGTTAAAAGTTTGGCTGCTAATCAAAATGTCAGCAGTTTGAATTTACCAGCCGCTCCTTAGAAGCCCTGAGTGGCAGTTCTGTTCTGTTCTATAGGGCCGCCATGAGTTGGAATCAACTCAACAGCAAGGTATTTGGTTTTGGTGACAGTGGTAGACATTTAGGATATGATTTGGAATTAGTTTATGGTACTTGATTATGAATTGGATATGCAGGGGATAAAAGAGAGATATCAAAGAAAATTACTAAACTCACCTTAAATATATTCTTTCTATCTAGCAAATAGAATTTTCAGTGTTCAGTTCTATTTTATTTGTAAACAATTTCTTTACATATAGTTGTTAAATCCCTCCTTAAATCAACTGAATGTAAAAACATTTCAGCTGCCACCAGCCCACAGTACCTTAATGGCATGCAAACCTTGACAGATGACCTACTAGTTATTGTGTCAAATTGTTGACCCACTGAAAATACCAGTAAGGCACTTGAAATCCACAGCAAAATACACAGTCCTCGAAATAGAAACAGCAAGTTAGTTAGGTCTTGTTACGCCAAACAAAAGGCAACTCAAATCCCTGCATGCTCATGTTTCAGGGAAGAAAGGGGAAGACCAAGGTTTACTCCAAGCATGACAACAAATAATAATATTATTTTAGGAATTATGTATATGTCAAAAAGCACCCCTAGAAAGTTGCATGTCTTTCCTTTGGATTATTTAATTAGGCACAGGTTTCTCTCTCCATGCAAACCAATCACTGAGAAAGTAAAACCAACAAAATTCAAACTGGTCTTTGTGGCTAGAGCCTTAGTTTGGTTTATAGGCTTGGGCCCAAGGGACGTTATCTCAGATGCCTATAGAATGAAATGGAATTAGCAATTACACAGATCTTCTCTACTAGAATTGCATTAAAAATAATTTGACATACTTGTTACATATACTTTAATCATATTATCCCATAAGTAACCAGTCACTGATCTCAAAGGTCAGTATATAATTACAATGGATGTAGAAAGGGGAATACAGCCCTAGACACTGGAATGTTATGTTGCCTCCACAATAATTTCTTCTTTCCTTCCTTCTTTTCTTTCTTTCCATTAAAAAGCATCAACTTTCACACAAACAATGATATATGTGAGACTTACATATGAGTTAGGGGCCAGACACTGTTCTGAGTGTCAAATACATTAACTTATTTAATCCTCACAACAGCTTTAATAGTTGACTTCTATTAATATCCCTATTTTACAGATATGTAAATTGAGGCACAAAGATGTTATTTATATAGGGTGGCTTAGAAGACACAGAAAATAAGTGGTAAAGGCAGGGTTTGATTGCCAGGACTCTAGCTCCAGATTGTGAGTTCTCAGTCTCTTTCTAATTTATACCAATATAAAAACCAAAGATCAGTTGCCGCTGAGTCACTTCCGACTCATGATGATTCCATGTGTTTCAGAGTAAATTCTAGGCCTTTATTCCAAAGCTCCCGTGGCATTTGTTCCCACTGGGATCTTTTAATGGGTCTTTGATATCTTGGGAGCTTTATAGCCTTTTTCGGAATGCTTCTCATTAAAATTCCCATACTTTTTGATTCTGTGTATAAAGTAAGTTTGGAAAATGAGATGAAATGATGTAAAAAAAAAAAGCAAAATAAAACAAATTAAAAAGTTTAAGAGAAGACAGACTCAGAAGCATCAAAACGTGTATAACTTATCTCACTGTCTAGTAGGTACAGCACATTGAGTGAACAGAAGAAATGAAGAAGTAAAAGAGATGAACAGAAATTTCAAAGGGTGGGTTATGAAGACAAAGTAAAGTATTATAATGAAATGTGGAAAGATCTCGAGTTAGAAAACCAAAAGCGAACAACACACTCGGCATTTCTCAAGCTGAAAAAACTGAAGAAAAAAAGTCAAGCCTTGAGTTGCAATATTGAAGAATTCTATGGACAAAATATTGAATGACTCAGGAAGCATGAAAAGAAGATGAGGAATAATACACAGATTTACTGTACCAAAAATAATTGGTCGATGTTCAACCATTTCAGGAGGTAGCATGTGATCAAGAACCTATGGTATTGAAGGAAGAAGCCCAACCTGCACTGAAGGCACTGGAGAAAAACAAGGCTCCAGGAATTGACAGAAAACCAACTAAGAAGTTTCAACAAAAAGGTGCAACACTGGAAGCACTCACTAGTCTATGCCAAGAAATTTGGAAGACAGCTACCTGGCCAACCGACTGGAAGAGATCCGCATTTGTGCCCAGTCCAAAGAAAGGTGATCCAAAGGCATACAGAAATTATCAAACAATATAATTAATATCACATGCAAGCAAAATTATGCTGGTGATATGCTGTGATTTTTACTAGAGAACAATTTTCTGACATCAAGAAAACATTAGTAGGTAATATCTCATGACCAGTTTCTCAGACTGCGTAAAACAAGACAAAACTGCTCACTGGAGGCATTGTACTTGTTCTGTGGTGTGTGGGTAAATGCAGCTCTTAAAAGCTCTCTAGGAAAAAAAAGGAAGGAAGGAATGGAAAAATGAAGATGTAATCTTACTTTCATTTTAGTTTGGCACAGAATTCAATTTGAAAAATAAAATTTCCATTAAGTCTTAGTTGTAATTTCTCAATAGCAAAATTATCTTATCGTTAAGTATCCTGATAAACGTTTAAGATTTGTCAATTTTAATAACATTCTGGTTTCAAAATTTGGAAAAAATAATTAATTGTCAAGAATGTATTTTATTTAGAGAACCCAAAGTACTCAGAAAAAGGGATTAGGAATTGCCCCCAATATTTTCCCTTTCTTACTCTAAATCTTTAAAATCTACTCTCTTTGTGATGTTTTACTTCTAGGGCATAATCTATTCTACTCAATGCAAAATACATTAATTGTTCTAAGTAGATATTAATTTTCAACAGTTTGCATAAAGGGCAGCTATAGTTTCCAATGTGTGAAAAATTTGGTTATGGTTGCATAAAAGATGAACAGAAATTCTAAAGCAGGTTCTTAAAAGTCTAAGGAAGGGAGCAATGATAAGAAAAGAGTGTCAAAAACTTGTTATAATGAATGGAATCCTAAGTACTTGTGGATAATAAAAAAGATTTTAAGGTGAGCAGCCATTAAATACACCAATATTACAGTATCCTAATTAAGACTAAGGTATGTTATTATTATGAAGCTTTTCTTATCTCCAGGATCCAAATGAACATTGACAACTGAGCACGATCAGTATCAGTATGAGTTTTGTCACAGTTAACAAGCCAAACTGATGCAGATTAAAACACCTTTTTATGTCAGGAATAGAGCTTGGTTGTCAAAAAAAACATAGTGATGAGTGACCGTGGGGAGACATCCCAACAGTAATCAATTGTCAATCAGTCATGGAAAGTGCTTATTCGGCTCTTACAGGAGCCTCTTCATTACTGGCTGTGCAGCCGTCTCAGGAGAGAGAAGATAAAGGTTCCTTTCAATGAACAAAGCAATAGTTTCTACACAGAGAGAAATGAAGAGAAAAATAACTTAGGTTGTGTTTAGAATTCATTTTTGTTTTCTAATTGTTTTGTGGGGTTTCCTTGCTGTTAAAAAAAGAATAAGGTTTAAAGTGGCAACAGAAATAACTAAAATGGTGTTAAAATTCGCCTTCCTCGAAACTGGTAATTCAGCATTGCCTTAAACAAATGTCATAAGTCAGAGATCTAAACCTAAAGAGTGGGACCTGATTAACTGAACTGGGTTCTTTTTAAATACAAACATAAGAATATTTCTCTGTGTGTATGTCTGGTGAGTGCAGGGAAGGTTACATGGTAGCAATGTCTTAAGAATATTAAAAGGTTAATCATAATATTAGATTCAGGTAAAGGTTATATAAAAAACCAAAAAAAAAAAAAAAAACCCAGTGCCCTCAAGTCGATTCCGACTCATAGCGACCCTATAGGATGGAGTAGAACGGCCCCATAGAGTTTTCAAGGCTATATAGTTAAATTAAATGTGTATGATTCATAAATGTAAATGCAAAAGGAGAACACTCAAGTTGGTTAAACTTGCACGTCATTTATATATATATATAAAATAATTCTGTCTTCTTGGGATCTGTGCGTAATAACTTTGAATCCCACCAGGAGGAGAAAAAAAAAATCATCTCTTCTGCCTGTTTATTTTTGAAGCAAACACATTCTCTTTTCCTTAAATGAGTCCACAGCCATTTTGGCACCTACACTGTACCACTAAACCATTACTGAATGCCTATGGTAGGAAAGCTGGTAAGAGAAATGATTTTGAATTTAATTTCATAGTGGAACACAGGTTTGCCAAAATAGTTTGACTTTATGAAAGGGGAGAACAGCTGCATTTGGTTTATAATAAATCACAAATCAATAAAAGCAAATAGACAGCATAATTGCAACCCATAAAAGTGGAAAATATTAAATGACAGTGAAGTTGGTAAACTTTTCTGCAAATATTGCAGGTAAAAGGAAAAAAAAAAAAGGCATCTAGAAAATCCACACACGCAACTCACATGAAAAAGTGGACCAAATCACATCAGGAGAGGAGAAGGAATGATTGTTGATTAGAGGAAAAATCTTGTTAAGGTGACTTTTCTGGGCATCAGGATGGAGGTGTCCACGGCCGTTTCCTCCTCCTATTACTGAATGTTAGTGCAGAATAATTACTTGCTTGCCAAAAATGACAGGACACTGACCCTGCAGACTTATCGAATTCTCATTGCTTGCCTCCAGGCCATGTCGGGGGTTATTCAATTTTGCCTGAGGAGGACAATCTATTATGAGAGATGAGTCAAGAAGGCATCCTCCTTGATTGCCCACCAAAACCATTATCGCAGCACAGAGAGGGTACCGGCAGGGAGTGGACAGACAAGACAACACTGATCTCGATTACCTGGGGACAAGATACAATTTACATTACTTGAAGCCACAGGACAGAGGGCATTCAGCCCTGGGAATAGGGCGGCAGCTCCAGAGTGAACGGGAATTAACAGCGGAGTAGCATCTGAGCTACTTGCTTATGCTAGACATGACCTTTAGCCTTACAAGGTAGTAACTGATTGGTTTGATCTGTAATTATGTAAATAATTTTACATTGATAACACAGCATTGCTCACAAAAAGAGGGAGCAAAAGCATCCAGAAGCCTTAACTATGAAAATCTGCAGGTTATATTTACTTCAGCATTCATATCTTGGCTTTTCTATCCTAAGGCAATTTCTTAGCAAGAGCAGTTATTTTGATCCGGGAACTTGTTGCAGTCAAAATTGCTTACCAGTGGAGAAAACAACCTCAATTCTACAACTGTCCTGCCTTTTTTTTTTTTTTTTTAATTCTACATAATGAATGAAAGTATCCTTTAAGCACTAGGTCCCAATGTGCAATGTGCTGGGAGTGATGTTGTAAAATTTTGGTTTGAGACTCTGCTCAATAAGCCAATTTTATGGGGCTGGTGATAACATGTAAGGAAATCCAGTAATGCTCCTCTCTGGACTTGATTTTTAGCTAAACCTTACTGGATCCCAATATTCTATTAAACTATTCTACTAAATTGGAAAATTGTATATGATTTTTATTCCAGCCAGTAAGAAATGCTTTATTACATGCTTTAAAAAATGTGTTAATTGAGAGAAAGAAATGCTTACATTTTTCTGTGGATTATAAAACGGTCAGGGACTATGGTACAAAAAACTAGGGATTCCTAAATATAACGATATGTTCTATTTAACATGTTGGAATAATATTATGCTCTAAAGACCTAGTAGCGGTAGATTTTTACAATCTTGGGAGTTCCTGTTGGCATGAGATACAATTCCAACAGAAATAATGATCCGCATTTTCTAGATAATTACATAAGAATCCATGGGAAACGACTTCAAATATGAAAAATAACCCATGTTATTTTAGAATTCTCCTGTTATGCCATTAGTATTTCTGCAGAAGCTGAAAAGCAAATAACCTCTCATTCCCCCATGAACACTGATTAATTAGGGCATGAAACCAGGGTGATTTCCGAAAGAGCTTTGCAAAACAAAGCTTTGTGTGATTTTATGCTCCAAGCCTATTCTGCATCAAGCTAGCAACTAAAGAAAATTGTATTAAAACACTGACTTAAAGATTGTAATATGTTTTAGAAAAGGTTCAAAATAACATTCAGCCTCTCTTTTCAGGTTAGAATTTATTAAACTCATAGCGACTCTTAAGGCAGAGCAGAACTACCCTCATAATCTTTACCGGAACAGATCTCCAGGTCTTTTATCCCCAGGAGTTGCTAGTGGGTTTGGTCCGTCATCCTTCGGTTGGCAGCCAAGCCTTAACAATTTTCCCACCGGGGCTTGGTATAACCTATTTTTACTCCACATTTAGCAGTTAAGGAGATAAAGGCCCTAGTGTTAAGCTTACAGAGGACGTATATCTTAGGTGTTTAGAGCAAGTCCTTGAAGTTAAACTGTCTGGGTTGGAATCATACTGTGTAGCCTTGGCAACTTACATAACCTCTCTGTGCTTCGGTTTCCTTGTGCATAAACTAGGGATAATAACAGTACTTATCTCACCAGGTTGTTGTAAGGATTAATTGGTATAATAAATTTATAAGAAACATTCATAAGAGTGCCCAGTACAAATTATACTCTCAATAAATATTAGCATTTATTGTTAGGTGCAAAGTCCAAGGTCATTCAGCTGAGTGATAGTAGGCAGGAATTAATGAAATAGGCTACTCATTTTGTTAAAACACATTATTACCTCTCCCATGTGTGTTTTCTTAATTACATCAATTTTATACATCCTTTTCAGAAAAAGTAGAAAATTCAAAGCAGCAAAACATATTTTAAAATCATCCGTAATGCTAACACTAAGATAGAAGAAGAATTTAACAGCTTGGCATAAACCGTATCAAATAGACTTATTTCTTTATATGTAATGCATATTCAGTAAAGCCCTTCCATAGCACTATAAACAGGGTCTCAAATTTTCAATTATATAAAATGTGGGTAGACTTTATTGTGAGAATAATGAAAAGACCACAGCAAACCTGCATAGCTAGATGTCTGAGTGATGGAGCGAAGGGCCTGGAAATCAATTGCCATTTGTAGGAGCTTTAATATGGGGTTTTACTTTACTTTCACTCACGTGTATTTTTATAAATATGAAATTATGCTATGATTAATACAGTTTGTCTTTTCTTCACTTAACAAAATAGTATGAACCTCATTTCACATCAAAAAGATATCAAAATAACTAAAACCTCCATCTCTAGGTTCAGACAAACCTAGGTTCGGCCCTTACTTCTGTCACTTACTAGTTATGTGATCTGGAGCAGGTTACAAAGCCTCTGATTTTGCAGCTGTAAGAAAAGGTGTATTACTAATTCCTACCCATCAGCTCCTCCTAAACATTAATGGGCTAATTCAATTGAGGTACATAGCACAAATGCGTGGCACATAATAAGCTCTCCAAAAAATACGTTATGTTATTTATTTCTTTAACGTTTGTCTTAATTTTAAATGTCTAGCTAAAAAAAAAAAAAAAGAAACTTTTTTATTGAGCTAGAGGTCCGTTTTGTGACTAAGCCAAAAAAATCAAACCCATTGCCATCAAGTCAATTCTGACTCATAGCGACCCTATAGGACAGAGTAGAACTGCCCCATAGGGTTTCCAGGGAGTGGCTGGTGGGTTTGAACTGCTGACCTTTAGGTTAGAGGCCGAGTGCTTAATGACTGTGACAGCAGCGCTCCTTTCTGTGACTAAATGATTATTTATCCAGTTCTCAAATATTAGACATTTAGAGTTTTTCTGTCATGCTTTCATCATTACCATTAAAAATAAAAAATACCAGTGTCTTATATACACATTTTGTCATTTGTCAGATTATTTCCTTATAATCAGTTACTGGAAGCAAAATTTGCTTGTCAAAGAGTACAGGCATTTAAAAAATTTTTGATCATATATTGAAATTGATCTCAATGAGGTTACAACTATAGAATTGCTATTTATGCATCATCATTTCTCAAAACTGAGGTGTAATCTGTTATGTGCCTTAGAGTTGGTTCTGACTCACAGTCATACGATGCATAACAGAATGAAACGCTGCCTGGTCCTGCACCATCCTCACAACCGTTGCTATGTTTGCAGCCACTGTGTCAGCCCATCTCACTGAGTGTCTTCCTCTTTTTTGCGGACCCTCTACTTTGCCAAACATGATGTCCTGCTCCAGATACTGGTCCCTCCTGATAATATGGCCGAAGTATGTGCTCTAAGGAGCATTCCAGCTGTACTCCTTCAGTGACAGATTCGTTCGTTATTCTGGCAGTCCATGGTATATTCAGTATTCTTCACCAACACCGTAATTCAAAGGCATCACTTATTAAGTCTTTCTTATTCATTTTCCAGCTTTTGGATGCGTATGAGTGACTGAAAATACCATGGCTTGGGTCAGGTGCATCTTAGTCCTCAAAGTGTCACCTTTGCTTTTTAACACTTTAAAGAGGTCTTTTGCCACAGATTTGCCCAATGCAATATGTTGTTTGATTTCTTGACTGATGCTTCCATGAGTGTTGATTGTGGGTCAAAGTAAAATGAAATCCTTGACAACTTCAATATTTTTTCCATTTACTATGATGTTGTTTATTGGTCCAGTTGTGAGGATATTTGTTTTATTATTATTTTTTTTTTATGTTGAGGTATACTCCATACTGAAGGCTGTAGTCTTTGATCTTCATCAGTGAGTGCTTCAAGTCCTCTTCATTTTCAGCCAGCAAGGTTGTGTCATCTGCATATTGTTAATAAATCTTCCTCCAATCCTGATGCCACATTTTTCTTCATTTAATCCAGCTTCTTGGATTATTTGCTCAGCATACAGATTGAATAAATATGGTGAAAGGAAACAACACTGATGCACAAGTTTTTCTGATTTTAAGCCGTGCAGTATAACCTTGTTCTGTTCAAATGACTGCCTTTTGGTACAGGTTCCACATAAGCATAGTTGAGTGTCTGGAATTCCCATTCTTTGCAATGTCATTCATAATTTGTTAAGATCTACACAGTTTTTGAAGTGTAAGCTATGCAGTATAAATTGCAAACTCTTAAGTGTACAGCTTGATGAATTTTAATATCTATATTTACATCTAAGGAACCCTGATTGCACAGTGGTTAAGAGACTGGCTTCTAACATAAAGGTCGGCAGTTTGAGCCCATCAGCCACTCCATGGAAGATGTGGGAATCTGTTTCCGCTAAAATTACAGCCTAGGAAACCCTAAGGTTGTTCTACCCTGTCCTATAGGGTCGCTATGAGTCAGAATTCACTCTACAGCACACAACAACAACATCCATACATCTATGTAACTACCACCCAGTTCAGTATATAAAACACCCCCAACACCCACAAAGGGCTCCTCTTACCCTTTACTGGTTCATACCCTCTCAACTCAGAGTTAAACTCTTTTCTGAATTCTAAAATTATAACATCCGTTTTTATTCATATATTTGTGCCTGTTTTTTAACTTAAAATAAATGTAATCATACAGTGTGTACTATTTTGTGTATGTCATCTTTTGCTGAAACAATGGTTATGAAGTTCATCCAGCTGTGTATCAGTAGTTTGCATTTCTTATTGAGTTTATTCCACTGTATGAATGAGCTTCAATTGTTTATATATTCTTATATGTTTGGATATTTGGGTTGTTTCCAGCTTGGAGATATATTGAATAACACCACTGTGAACAATCATGAACATATCTTTTGGTGACCTATTCCCTCATATCTCTTGAAAATTCATCTCGGAATAGAATTGCTTTTTTGTTAGGGTGGACATATATTTAGCTTTGGTAGTTACTAATAGTTTACCAAAATTCTTAAAGAAATTTATACTCCCATCAACAGTGTGTGAGAATTCTACTTGCTCTACATCTTTATTGACAATTGATATAACTAATTTCCTTTAATTTTAACCATTTTGATGGATGCATGTTTATCATTGTGGTTTAGTTTGCATTTCTCTGATAAGTAATGGTTTAAGCATTTCTTATATATTTGTCATTTTATTATCTTTTTGTGAATTCCTCATTCAATTTAATTTGGTTGTTTTTTTGTTTCTTTTTCTGGATTGACTTGAAGGGTTTCTTTATATAATATGGATACGAGTCCTTTCTTATGTATATGTATTATGAAACTTCTTTTTCCAGTTGGTGGTTTGCCTGTTCAAATTTGTAGTGATGTCTTTTGGTAGCAGAATTTATAATTTTAATATAAAGAACAAAATCATATGTATAAAACTTCCTAAAGAAGTTATAAGCAAACTTTAAAAATAGCTTAAGTGGTTTTTAGCAAGTCCTCTGGATATAAATTCAATGAAGAAAAAGCAGTATGATTTCTATATATAAAGAATTTGAAATTTAAATTAAAAAGACAGTACAGATTGCAAAAATCTCAAAAACATCAAATACCTAGGAGAAAGCCTTTACAATAAATAAAACCAAAAAAAGTATAAAACATTGATTAGCTAAATTAAAGGCGATATAAATGAATAAACAATTATATTATTTTCATCGACTGGAATGTACAACATTGTTAGTGTGTTGATTTTCCAAATTTGATCTAGATTTATTTAATTAGATTCAATAAAATCAAAGTAAAAATCCCAGAAGGTATTTTTGTGAAAATAAAGGAACTGACTCTAAAATGTATCTGGAAGTTCAAAGCACTAGAATAGACAAGACAACCTTAACGAAAAAACTACAAAATTTCCAAGAGTTACCATAGACTCACACAGCTTATGGTAGTGTGATATTGGCAATAAGATAGACAAATTGAACAAGAAAATAAAGAAAGAAACCAAAAATAAAAAAAAAAGGTCTACACATACATATTCACTTGACTTGTAACAAAGGCAACACCACCATTTAAAGGAAAATAATTTTTTTATTTGTTTTTATTTATTTTTTCAAAAAATCATGGTGAAGCAATACAATTGTCTTAGTTATCTAATGCTGCTGTAACAGAAATACTACAAGTGGATGGCTTTAACAAAGAGGAATTTGTTCTCTCACAGTCTAGGAGGCTAGAAGTCCAAATTCAGGGCACCAGCTGCAGGGGAAGGTTTTCTCTCTCTGTAGGCTCTAGAGGAAGGTCTTCATTATCAATCTTCTTCTGGTCTAGGAGCTTCTCAGCTGCAGGGACCTGGGGTCCAAAGGATACACTCTGCTCCAAGTGCTGCTTTCTTGATGGTATGAAGTCCCCCTGTCTCTCTGCTTGATTCTCTCTTTTATATCTCAAAAGAAATTGACTTAAGACACAATCTAATCTTGTAGATCTCATCAATATAACTGCTGCTAATTCATCTCATCAACGTCATAGTGATAAGATTTACAACACATGGGAAAACCACATCGGATGACAAAATAGTGGACGATTGCGCAATACCGGGAATCATGGCACAGCCAGATCGATACACATATTTTGGGGGGACATTCAATCCATGACAATAATATTCATTAAAAAACACACACACACACACAACTACTTCAGCTGTATTTCACACATACAAAAATTTAATTGGAAGTGGATCATTGACCTAAATGGAAAAGATTAAACAATCATACTTCTAGAAGAAAACATAAGAGTATCTTTGGGATTAGGCAACGTATTACAATTTCTAAAATTTCTTCCTAATGAAGATGATGTTTTGGTGATATTACTATTTATATTTATTTAAATACTAATACTTAGTGTCTTAAGAGTACTATTTGTTTATATTTATTTTTATGTTATTCTTCTTTGTGTTATTGCTTATTTCTCTATTGAGGTGTTCATCTAATTAATTTGATAAAAACACTCAAAGGGCAGGAATTTTAACCATTTTAAAGTGTGTGTTTTAAGTAATTCACAATTCATGGTATTTTGAACCCTTTAAAATTAATAGTTAAATTTTATTTAGGCAAATTTATGTTTTTCTTTAATGGTTGATGTGAGTGTCATGTTTAGGCTTTCTTTCTACATTGATTCATTATAATGGAGACCAAATATTATCTTCTTATATTTCATGGTTTCATTTTATGCATTTAAATTTCAACTCAATATTATTTTTTATATCTTGGTAGAATTATGGGTATAACTTGATTTTAAGCAATGGTAGCCTGCCATTTCAAAGCAATTTTTTGAATGGTTAAATAATTCTTTCCAATATTTTGAGAGGCCATTTTAATCATCTTCTAAAATTTTCTAAATTATTTTGCTCATTTAATCATTTTTTCATTGTTATAAATACATATGTAAGAAAATCTTAGCCATTTCAACATTCTGCACATGTACAGTGATATTATGTTTATCATGTTGTTCAACCATCACCATTATTCATTTCCAAATTCTTCCATCACTCTTAACAGACTCTCAGTGTCCCCTAAGCAACCAATCCCCCTTATCCCCTCAGTCCCACCCAACTCTTTGGTCTCTATTCTAGATATTTCATATAAGTGGGATCATATACAATGGAATACTACTCGGTTATAAGGAAAAATGAAATCCTGATAAATGCTACAACATGGATGAACTTTAAAAACATTATGCTGAGTGAAATAAGTCAGTCACAAAATTATACGAGTTTTTGTATCCATTTCTGGACTTTTGGTTTTATTCTATTGACCAGTAGTTTTTACCTAGGACAATACCATTCCATTACATACTCTATTGTTTGGAGGGGGTGGGGAAGTTGCCTCTAGCACTGGCTAGAATTTATTAAGCAATGTTAATACAATTAATGGTAAGGGCAATCACTGTGCTGCACTTGATTAAAACTTCCAGAGATGATTAGAAGGGTTAGATTTCTAACCCCAGAAGAAACAAGGAGGATTGAGAATCCAAAGATGTGCTTCCTCTAGCACAATTTATGACACCAATGTGTCTGAAAGAGGCATTCGTTAGAAACCATTGTCCCATTCGTTAAAAACAATTGACGGGAAAAGCTTCCTATTGTCCTTCTACACACCTGATATATCCCAGAAATGTAGACGAAATACTATAAATGATTGGAACTTTGTTATACAACATGTGTGCTAGTTTTTTGCTTTGTATATGATGAGCCCCAATGTGATTTACAGAGAAAAAACAAATAGTTAGGTGGGCATAGTATTGGTAAATATCTCAAGTTTCAAACTAAACATAAAAACCATTCTACAAATAATGACTTGTAATATTGCATGAATTTTTTGTTACTGCATCCAAAGAAAGGAAGAAGAGAGTTTTTTAAACATAAGTAAAGTAAAATAAAGATACATCCATACATATAATTAGAAATGTCACTTATAGTTTTAAACTCATGGAGGGTATGAGGAAGATAATAACACAAATAATTCCTAAATACTAGGAAAAGGGAAATCCTTTCAGTCTTGAAAGAGTTTGTTGTGATACTAACACAAGTATATTACATATTGTGAGGTAAACAAATAGAATTCAATATTACCTGATGTGATTACAGATAAGAAATACACATAGGTTCTAGCAAGACTTTAAAAATTCAAAGGTGAGGTATGTAGAATAGATTTATAAGTGAAATTTGGAAATGTCCTTATAAGCCATTTGAAACCAACAATTGACAGAGGAAAATATTTGCTTCCCTCAAAATATCCCCTGGTATCACTGGCAACAGACAGAATGCTGAGATAAGAGGCACCTTTAATCTGACAACTAACCATATCCCCTGATTGTCTGGTTCTCCATTACAAGTTACTGCTTTTTGTAGAACAAGAGAACAGATGCTGCCCTATTTAAATCCCACTTTTAACTGCAGAGTTATATTTATATTCCCTGCAGAAGGAAATCAGAAAAGTATTTCAAGATAGGTTTATACCACATTTCTATAAATTGGTGAAAAAGAATAAACTTCTGGCTCTATATACAATAATTCTTATACACATGTTTATAGATATTTAACTGATTAGCCCATACATTTTCTATTCAACAATCTTGTAATAGAGTTCTTGGTATATAAACTCCACAAGGCCTTAACGATAGCAAATGCCTTTAGAATCAGACCCTACTCTGGAAGAGCCGACAGTTTAGGGAACGTCATCAAAAACTAAATAAAAAGAAAGATGGAACCAAAATGATGCTATAGACAGAAGCACCATGCCATCCCTCTACAAAAAACACCCGAAAACCTAAGTAAAACTGTTACAAATGTCAGTCCTGGAACCCTATCAAATGCAGGGATAAAGAATTCAATCAAGCACTGAATGGAATAAGAAACTGACAGAGAACAGAGAACGAGGAGAGCTACTGAGTTGAGGTCCCCTACTAGCTAATACGGCACAGATTCACAATCTTGGATCTCAGCCACCAAGAAGAGCAGATAGTGAGTACAGGAAGGTAACTTCACAGAGCTTCCAACAGGAGACAGAACACCCAGTAACCAAGGATATACATTTTCCCACTCCCCACACTCCTTTACTCTATGTGGCCTCTGCTGTCTTCCAATGGTCTGTGGTTGCTTGGCTGGAGAGACACCAGATCCCTGCCATCCAGATCCACCCCGCCCCCACAGGCTGGCTCCTTAAGCACCTTTTTTTTTTTGCCTTTATTTTTTGTTTCCTCTTTCTCTGCCCTCCTTTCTTCCCTTTCTCCCTCCCAACTAACCCAATGTGCCATCTCCACCCCTTCTTGTTGGGATGTGCCACACCACTTGGCTAGAGAGCCATAGTATGGCCTCCCCGAGTCTGTGCCAAGTCACTGATAGGCTCTCTCAGAGACAGTTTTTTTTCTTTTTGGTTTTTTCTCTCCGTCTCCTTTCCTTCCTCTTGCCTAGCTAACACTGTGTGCTGTCCCTGACCCTTTTAGAAAGGCTGAACCATGCCTCTTGGCTAGAGAGCCAGTGGCACACATCCTGCCCAGGTCCGTGCCACCCCAACAACAAACTCCCTCGGTGCCATTTTTTATTTTATTTTTTCAATTTCTTCTCTCTCTCCTTCCTCTCTTTCCTTTCTTCTGCCCAGCTAGCCATGTGTGCCATCCTCACCCCTTCAAGATGGGCTATACCACACTACTTGGCTAGAGAGCCACCAGCACATGGCCTCCTCACATTATACCTCCCCAACCAGCAGGCTTCCTCAGCAAGATATTTGTTTTGTTTTGTTTATTTTTGCTTTGTCTTCTTCTTTTTTTAGTTGTTGTTTCTTCTAACTTACTACATTCCTCCCTTTCCTTTCTCCCACCCAGCTAGCCCCATGTTCTTCCTCCTCTCCTTGGAGAACTGTGCTGTACCACAAGGCTAGAAGGAAAAAGGGACAAAACCAAAGCATTAGCTACACAACACAAACAAACAGAAAGAGGACAACAAAAGACATCCACAGCCACCGGAAGAAAGGAAATAATAAAGATCAGAGCAGAAATAAATGAAATAGAAAAATGGAAAAACAATATGGAAAGAATCAACAAAACCAAAAGTTGGTTCTTTGAAAGGATCAACAAAATCTATAAAGCATTGGCCAAACTGACAAAAGAAAAACAGGAGAGGATGCAAATAACCCAAATAAGAAATGAAATGGGGGACATTACAACAAACCCAACTGAAATAAAAATGATCATAACAGAATACTATGAAAAACTATACTCCAACAAATTTGAAAACATAGAGGAAATGGACAAATTTCCAGAAACACACTACCTACCTAAAATAACACAAACTGAGGTTGAAAATCTGAACACACCCACAACAAGAGAAGAGATTGAAAAGGTAATAAACTCTCAACAAAGAAAAGTCCTGGCCCAGATGGCTTCACTGGAGAATTCAGAGAGGAGCTCATACCAGTAGTAGTGAAACTACGTGAGAGCATGGGAAAGGAAGGGATACTTCCAAATTCATTCTATGAAGGCATCATAACCAAACCAGGCAAAGACACTACAAAAAAAGAAAATTACACAGAGATATTTCTCATCAATATAGATGCAAAAATTCTTTAAAAAAATTCTAGCCAACAGAATTCAGCAATAAATATAAAAAAAAAAAAAATTCACCACGATCAAGTGAGATTTACACCAAGTAGGCAAGGATGGTTCAACATTAGAAAATCAATCAATGCAATCCACCACATAAATAAAAGAATCACATGATCATCTCAATGGACACAAAATAGGCATTAGACAAAGTCCAACACCCATTCCTGATAAAAACTCTCAGTAAAATAGATATAGAAGGGAAGTTCCTCAACATAATAAAGGGCATCTTTACAAAACCAACAGCCAACATCATTCTTAACAAAAGAGGTGGAAAACATTTCCCTTGAGAACAGGAACAAGACAAGGATGCCCTTTATCACCACTCCTATTTAACATTGTGCTAGAAGTCCTAGCTAAAGCAATAAGGCAAGAAAAAGAAATAAAGGGCATCCAAATTGGTAAGGAAGAAATAAAACTGTTCCTAATTGCAGATGTTATGATACTATACATTGAGAACCTAAAAGACTCCACAAGAAAACTACTGGAACTAATAGAAAGATTTAGCAGAGTAGCAGGATACACGATAAACATACAAAAATCAGTAGGATTCCTGTACACCAATAAAGAGAACTACAAAAATGAAATCAGGGAAGCAATTCATAGTGACTCTATAGACAGAGTAGAACTGCCCCATACAGTTTCCAAGGAGCAGCTGGTGGACTCAAACTGCTTACATTTTGGTTAGCAGCCTGAACTCTTAACTACTTCACCATCAGGCTCAGTTCCTAAAAAAATAAACTACATAGGAAAAAACCTAACAAGAGATGTAAAAGACCTATACAAGAAAACTACAAAGCACCACTCCAAGAAACCAAAAGAGACCTACATAATTGGAACAACATTCCATGCTCATAGATAGGTAGAATCAACACTGTGGAAATGTCAATTCTACCCAAAGCAATCTAAAAATACCATACAACCTCAATCTAAATACTAACAGGTTCTTTAACATGATCTAAAAACTAATCATTAACTTTATATGGAAAGGAAAGAAGCCCCTGGACAAGTAAAGCACTATTGAAGAAGAAGAATAAAGTAGGAGGACTCACACTATCTGACCTCAGAACCTACTAAACAGCTACAGTAGTCAAAACAGCCTGGTATAAGTACAAGGACAGACACATTAACCAATGGAACAGAATCAAGAACCCAGATGTAAATCCATCCACCTGTGGTCACCTGATCTTTGACAAAGGTGCAAAGTCCGTTAAATGGGGGAAAAAAACAGCCTTTTTAACAAATGATGCTGGCAAAACTGACTGTCCATCTGCCATAAAATTAAACAGAACCCGTACCTCACACCATGTACAAAAACTAATTCAAAATGGATCAAAGACCTAAATATAAAACCAAAAACTATAAACATCACAGAAGAAAAAGCAGGGTCAATGCTAGAGGTCTTCATACATGGCATAAATAGCATACAAACCATAACTCATGATACACAAACACCAGAAGATAAGTTAGATAACTGAGATCTTCTAAAAATTAAACACTTATGCTCATGAAAAGACTTCACCAAAAGGGTAAAAAGAGAGCCTACAGACTGGGAAAAATTTTGGGCTGTGACGAATCTGACAAAGATCTAATCTCCAAAATCTATAGGAAAATCCAACACCTCTACAACAAAAAGACAAATAATCCAATTAAAAAATGGGCAAAGGACATGAATATACACTTCATCAAAGAAGACATTTGGTTGCCTAACAGACACATGAGGAAATGCTCATGATTGCTAGTCATTAGAGAAATGCATATCAAAGCTACAAGAGCTCCCACCTCACCCTGACATTACTGGCACAAATCAAAAAAATAGAAAATAACAAATGTTGGAGAGAATATGGGGAGTTTAGGACTCTTATGCAGTGCTAGTGGAAATGCAAAATGTTACAACCATTTTGGAAAATGGTATGGCCCTTCCTTAAAAAGCTAGAAATAGAAATAGAATACGGTCCAGCTCTCTCTCTCCTAGGAATATATCTTAGAGAAATAAGAGCTGTCACATGAACTGATGTATGTACACCTATGTTCACTGCAGCATTATTCACAACAGTAAAAAGATGGAAACAACTTAAGTGTCCATCGATAGAGGAATGGATAAAAAACTGTGGAATATTATGCAATGATAAAGAACAATGATGAATCTGCAAAACATCTCACAACACGGGTGAATCTGCAGGGCATTATGCTGAGTGAAATAAATCATCACAAACGGACAAATACTGTATGAGACCACTATTATAAAAACTCATGAAAAGGTTTACACACAGAAACAATCTTTGATGGTTATTTTTTTTTTTAGGGAGGAGAGGGGTGGGGAGACAAAAACACTAAATAGACAATAGATAAGTGGTAACTTTGGTGAAGGGTTAAGACAGTACACAATACTAGGGAAATTAGCACAACTTGACCAAGGCAAGGTCATGGAAGCTTCACAGACACATCCAAACTCTCCAAAGGACCAAAATACTGGGCTGAGGGCTGAGGGCCATGGTCTCAGGGACATCTAGTTCAATTGACATAACATAGTTTGTAAAGAAATGTTCTACATCCAACTTTGGTGAGTAGTGTCTGGGGTCTTAAAAGCTTTTGAGCAGCCATCTAATGGTCCCAACCCACCTGGAGCAAGGGAAAATGAAGAAAATCGAAGATACAAGGGAAGGATTACCACAACTATCATGGCCTCCACCAGACTGAGTCCAGCACAACTAGGTGGTGCCAGGCCACCACCACTGGCTGCTCTGACAGGGATCACAATAGAGGTTTCTGGACAGAGCTGGAGAAAAATACAGAAGAAAATTCAATCTCACAAAAAAGGACCAGACTTACTGGTCTGACAAAGACTGGAGAAACCTCAAGAGTATGGCCCCCAGACACCATTTTAACTTAGTACGGAAGTTACTCCTGAGGTCCATGCTTCAGTCAAAAATTAGACAGGCCCATAAAACAAAATGAGACTAAATGGGCAAGCCAACTCAGGGGCAAGGGTGAGAAGTCAGGAGGAGGCACAAAAACTGGTAATGGGGAATCCAAGTTCGAGAAGGGGAGTGTGCTGACATGTCGTGGGGCTGACAACAAATGTCACAAAACAATATGTGTATTAATTTGCTGTGTATATCTTCATCTAAAACTCAATTTAAAAAAAAACTAAAAAATATGGTAACAAGCACGAAAGAGGGAATGACTAACATCACCTGCAGAAGAAATAATTTAAAATAGTTCTTAGAACTAAAAAAAATAGGATTTGCAACCTGACTGTGCCACTTCCTAGTTATGTGACCTGGGTCACGGATATACCTTACTTCTGTGTAATGTGTACCCTTACTAATAGTCAAAACCAACTGTAAGGCAACGAGTTTGTTTGTTGTTTTGATCGGATCATTAAGGGGGTAAAATCCCCATTACGTGATGTAAAAGAAAGCTACTTTTATCAATAAAGGCTGTCCTCATTTTGTATTCATTCAACTTCTGCAACACTTTGATTATTTGTTTATTTTATTCTGCCAACGCCAAATTACTTTCTAAATATCCAATGAATCATTCATATCATGGATATCATCAGTGGCACAGCAGGTCAACCAACCATTCCATTTGGTTAGCCTTATCATCTAGGTCTGTTCAACAAAGATTGATAAATTATTTGACTATTAAGTTGTAAGTTATCTTTACATTCTTATAAAAATAAGTTTAAATTGGAAAAAATGAAATTGCAAGGAAGGTATTAGTGATAAGAAGCTCAGTTCTCATAAAATTATTGTAATTTAGGCAAAGTCGAGAATCATTAGAAATAAGTCTGATCTTTATCTCCAACTTGAAACCTAGTATTTTAACTTTCTTATTTTGTAAACATTTCAGGAATTCATCATAGACAGTAGGAAACTACCTGTCATGTTGTGAAGAATCAGGAAGGTTTCACATAAGAGATCATGTTTAATGATGAATGTGGGCACTCCATTTTGAAAGGAAAGGGAGAAATTTTCAGGGAGAGGAAATATGGGCAAAACTTCAAGGCATGGACATGCATTCTGTGTCAATGGAGTAATAAGAAGTTCAGTGTAATTAGAACATAGGAGTCAAGTATGAAAGAGAGGAATGTTAGTTTAGGAAGGTAATGGGCAGGTATATGAAGAAACTTGTGTATCAAGCAAAGGAGTTAGAGTATAATTAAGGTGCATTGGGAAAAAAAATGATAAAAGGGACCCAACCATTCCATGGCTAGTATTTTGCAAGGAAACTTCCTTATACATGTGTGTATACAGTAGAGGGTATGAACAGGGGGACTTTAGAAGTGATAGAGGAAACCCTGGTTGCATAGTGGTTAAGTGCTATGGCTGCTAACCAAAGGGTCGGCAGTTCGAATTTGCCAGGCACTCCTTGGACACTCTGTGGGGCAGTTCTACTCTGTCCCGTAGGGTCGCTACAAGTTGGAATCGACTCAACAACACTGGGTTTGGTTTTGATTTAGAGCTGATAGAAAGAAAAGTACAAAGAAAATGGAGCAAAGAACCACAGTTGGGAGAGTAATTTTAGAATGATCCAGAAGTTGAGAAAATCCAGGATCTAATACAGGAGCATTTGATCTTTTTGGCCTCCTCATTATGTATGTATCCGAAGGCTAGCATGGTACCTGGGTTATAATAGGCATTCAGTAAGTTATAGCTTGAACATAGAAAAGAGTTAAGAAACAAGTTGATTGAATTTATCTGTGGAGCTAAAAATGGAAGCTATGAGTTTATTTTTACAGTGAACTACATCCCTTGAATGGGGATTCAGTGGTAGCGATCTTACATTCCATGTGGGAGACCCGGGTTTGAGTCCCAGCTAATGCATCTCTGCACAACTACCACCCATCTATATGTGGAGGTTTGCGTGTTGCTATGATGTTGGACAGATTTCAGGGGAGCTTTTTTTTTTTTTTTCGACTAAGGTTGACTAGAAAGAAAGACCTGGTGATTTACCTCTGAAAATCAACCAATGAAAACTGCATGATCACAATGGTCCCATCTGCAACTGATCATGGGAATAGTGCAGGATGGAGCAGCGATTTGTTGCTTTGTGCATGGGGTCTTCATGAGTTGGGGTTACCAGGATTTGGGGGCCAATTCAAAGGAAGCTAGCAACAACAACATTTCTTGTATTCCTAGGGCATTCTCTTTCACTTTATTAATAAAATGATACTTTGCATATGCATTATCATAGCAATTATAAATAATTAAGACCCTTAACTTGGCAAGGAAGCCTTTGGTTGCATAGTGATTAAGAGCTACTGGTGCTAACCAAAAGGTCAGCTGTTTGAATCCACCAGGCGCTCCCTGGAAATCTTATGGGGGCAGTTCTACTCTGTCCTATAGAGTCACTATGAGTCAGAATCAACCTGACAGCAACGGGTTTGGTTTTTTTGGGTATCTTGGCAAAGATAAATAAAATTTAAATCCTTCATGCTTGAGTCATAAGTTTAAGAAAAATGAAATTTTAAATGTTTAATATATATATTTCCAGTCTCTTTCTGGGTGTAATTCCTTTCTCTCTGACTCCTAGGTATATTTTTAAAGAATATTTCTCAATATCCATGAAAGGCATAGAAATCCACAAACTTTATACTTTAGAAACTTCCAAGTATTATTTCAGAATGAATCTCACTCATTCTGTGAGTTGTAATAAGTGATAATCTCCTTTGGTGGAGTTAATACCATTTCCCTTTTCCAAAGACTAGTTTTATTAATTATTATTGGCAAAGATTAGTAGTATGTGAACATCCAAATTGCTATTTTTTTCTTTTTTTTCTCTTCTTAATTTCATATATCCATAATTAAATTTAGTTTAATTAATTTTGGTAAATATGATATTAAACTTAATTTTAGCTACCATTTATTATGTCCCAAACACTATATTAAAGCTGTAAAAACATCTTATCAAAAAATCTAGGTAAGTAATATTATCCTCACTGCATAGAGGAGGAAAGTGATCTTTAAAGAAAGAAATAATCTGCGCCAGGTTGTTGTCATTGTTGTTAGGTGCAATCCAGCCTTCCAACTCTTAATGAACCCATGTGACAAGAGTAGAAAAGCTCGTATAAAGTTTTCTTGGCTATAATTTTTACAGAAGCAGATTGACAGGTCCTTCTCCCATGAAGACACTCGGTGGGTTCTAACTACCGACCTTTAGTTTAGCAGCCGAGTACTTAATCGTTTGCTTCACCAGGGTTTCCTTTACCCAACCTTGAATGAAGAGATTCGAAGGCTGTACTTATAACTAATATTTTATAGTAGTGAATGTTAATATTTGATATTCTACATTAATAATAAACATTAATGAATCTGCTGCTTCTCTCAACCTCTCAGCTACTCAATTTAGCTTATTTTTATTAGCAGATATAATGCAGATAATATCCAAATTACCTATTGTTTTTATTAAATTTGTTAACTTTCTGTATACATTCTCTGCAAAACTTTCTTGTTTAGTAAGATAAGTCCAGCAACTTAATGAGTTCTATTTTTCCAAATCAAAAACTAATCATCATATATTATCATCACTATTATCACCACCACCTCCATCAATATTCCACTGATGTGTTTGCGATTGTCACATGAATCAATACACTTAACTATTACTCATTCAATAGCTGAACATATAGTGATCTCTTATTTTAAAAAGTCTGAAATAGCCCCTGGTTCAGGAGTTTTAAAGACTAAAGGACTGAAATTTCCACCATTCATGTTTTAGCATGTACCAACTGCAGCTTTTTATTTTCATCTTTTGTTACTCTGATCAAAAGATTTTCCCTGCTATTTCCATTACAAAATGGCAAGGCACTTATTTTCTATTCTTTGCATCTCATAATATAATGTTTCTTCCTTAAGTTTAATTTCCTCTTAGTCTTCTCTATAAACTATATTTTGCCTATCAGCTTTGACATTCTAGTTAAGGAAAGTTATCTTTCTATTTTTATTATGCTCAATAGGTCATATTCTCCATCATTTAGAAACATTTCCAGTTAATCTTTTTAATTTCCCATTGACTTTGTAGTTACTTATAGACAATTAAGTCCAGTATGTTAATATTACTTATCGCTTATCTTATATTTCATCTTCACTTGTAGAACTCCCTCTTCTCTCCATCGTACATGTTGAGATTATTTGGGCTAAGCAAAAGATCCTCCTTTAATACGCAATTTAAAGCCAACTTAATGAGCCCTGCCAGTTCTGAACACAACAGGGAGTTTGGTATCCCATCTGGTTAAGTGGAGACTACAATAACTTCCATGATGAGGACATCTGTTTAGAAAAAATCGGAGTTCCATAAATCCAAAACTCTCCTCCCTGTACTACTAACATCATTTGTGTTTTCTCTTTATTCTCTTCATCCGTGATAGTGAGGTCTTCATGAGGACTTTCTTGCTTCGGTACCCTTAGGTAAACTCCTTGATAAAGTAATACAAAATTGAATCATGAAATACCAAGTCCAGTTTTGTTCTTTTTTGCTACCTGTGTTTATTTTGATCAAATATACTTAGAAGATGATAAAATTATGTCCTTGATGACATAGCAGGAATAATAACCAACATTTACATAGTGTTCATCATGTAAAAGTCACTTAGCTAGGCACTCTGTGGGCATTCTTTTTTTTTTTTTTGGAAATCCTCGTAACAGTGTTATACGGAAAATAAACGAGCATTTTGATTGCTCACCAACATCCATTTCATTCCTCACCAATAGTACTAAAAAAAAAAAAAAAGCCTTTGCTGTTGAGTCAATTTCTACTCATAGTGACCCTGCAGGACAGAGTAGAACTGCCCATATGGTTTCCAAGGACTGGCTGGTGGATTCTAACTACTAATCTTTTTGTTAGTAGCCCAGCCCTTAACCACTGTGCCACCAGGACTCCAAGTGTATAGCAGACAAGAAAAAATAAATAATCCCTGCCCTCAAATGGTTTACATTTTCCAATCCTCTTGAATGACTCAGATGCATAAGCCAAGAAATACTGTCATGTTAAATGTACAATTGGAACAATTGTACATTAAAAAAATTTTTTTTCTACTATAATTATATCTATCTGGGAAAACTAACCAAAAACTACATAACTTTCTATTCATGACAATTTGATTCAGCTAGTACTTTTAAGACACTGGTGTCTTAGTTATCTAACACTATTATAACAGAAATGTCACTCATTAATGGTTCTAACGAACCAAAGTTCATTTTCTCACAATCTAGGAAGCTAGAAGTTTGAATTCAGGGTGCAGCTCCAAGAGAAGGCTTTCTTTGCCTGTTTATTCTGGGGAAGATCCTTGTCATCAATCTTCCCCTGGCCTAGATGCTTCTCAGTGCAAGAACCTTGGGTCTAAACGACATGCTTTGCCTTTGGCTATTCTTGCTTGGTGGTAATGAGGTTCCTTTCCTCTGCTCTGCTCTATCTTTTATATCTCAAAAGAGAATAACTCAAGATATAACCTAATCCTGTAGATTGAGTCCTGCTTCATTAACATAACCGCCTGTAATCCTGCCTCATTAATATGATGGAGGTTAGGATTTACAACACATAGGATAATCACATCAGATTACAAAGTGGTGGACGACCACACAGTACTGGGAGTCATGGCCACCTAAGTTGACACACATTTCGGGGGAGCACAATTCAATTCATAGCAACTGGTATTACAAATGAAATGAAACATATGCCCATGTTTTCAAGCAGAACACAGAAGATACCAGAAAGCAATAAATGCCTCTAAAGAAATAAAAGTAAGTGAAAATATTTATCTCATGAAAAAACACACATGAATATTGCCTCAACCACTTTCTTAATTTATTTACCTTTATGTTACACAACATCTAAAAGCACATAATATCTTGTATAAAGGAAATTAGAAGGATGATTTGCTTATTATCATGAAAAGTGATTGCTGAGAGCAACAGGAGAGATGAAATTGTTTAAAAGAGACCTGTTGTTATCACTGTTAGGTGCTGTCGAGCTGATTCCGACTCATAGCAACACCATGTACAGCGGAATGAAACACTACCTGGTCCTGCACCATCCTCACAATTTTTGTTGTGCTTAAGCCCACTGTTGCAGCCACTGTGACAATCCATTTCCCTGATGGTCTTCCTCTTTTTCAATGACCCTCTACCTTAGCGAGCATTATGTCCTTTTCCAGGGACTGGTCCCTCCTGATAACATATCCAAAGTACAGGAGAGGAGGTCTAGCCATCTTTGCTTCTAATGAGCATTCTGGCTGTACTTCTTCCAAGACAGACTTGATTCTTCTGGCAGTGTATAATATATTCAGTATGCTTAGCCAACAGCATGATTCGAAGGCATCAGTTCTTCTTCAGTCTTCCTTATTGTCCAGCTTTCACATGCATTAGAGGCAATTGAAAACACCCTGACTGTCGTTAGGAGCACCTTAAGTCCTTAGAGTAACATCCTTGCTTTTTAACACTTTAAAGAGGTCTTTTGCAGCAGATTTCCCTGATGTAATGCTTCAGTTAATTTCTTGCTTGCTGCTTCCATGGACATTGATTGTGGACCCAAATAAAATGAAATCCTTGATGACTTCAACTTTTCTCCATTTGTCATAATGTTGTTTATTGGTCCAATTGTAAAGATTTTTGTTTCCTTATGTTGAGGTGGAATCCATATTGAAGGCTGTGGTCTTTGATCTTCATCATAAGTGCTTCAAGTCCCCTTCACTTTCACCTGCATATTGCACGTCGTTAATGAGACTTCCTCTAATCCTGATGCTGCACTCTTCTTCACATATTCCAGCTTCTTGGATTTTTGCTCAGCATACTGATTGAGTAAGTATGGTGAAAGGATACAGCCCTTGACTTTAAACCACGCAGTATTCCCTTGTTCCATTCTAATGACAGTCTCTTATTCTATGTACAGGTTCCTCATGAGCACAATTAAGTGTTCTGGAATTGAAATTCTTCTCAGTGTTATCCATAATTAGTTACGATTCACACCAATACCTTTGCAGAGTCAATAAAATACAGGCAGACATTTTTCTGGTATTCTCTGCTTTCAGCCAGGATCCATCTGACATTGGCAACAATATCCCTTTTTTCAAGTCCTCTTCTGAACCCACCTTGAATTTCGAACAGCTCCCTGTCAATGTACTGCTGCAACTGCTTTTGAATTATCTTCAGCAAAATTTTACTTGTGTGGGATATTAATGATATCTTTCAATGATTTCTGCATTTTGTTAAATCACTTTCTTTGGAATGGTTACATTTATGGATCTCTTCCAGTTTTTTTTTTTTTACCGGTCAGATGGCCAGAAGGCTGTCTTCCACATGTCTTGGCATAGACAAGTGAGCACCTCCAGTACTGCATCTGTTTGTTGAAACATCTCAGTTGTGTCATTTAATTTTTTGTCAATTTCTGAAGCCTTGTTTTCCAACAATGCCTTTGTGCATCTTGGACCTTTTCCTTCAGTACCGTCAATTCTTGATCTACCTCCTGAAATGGTTGAAAGTCCACCAATTCTTTTTGGTACTGTGACTCTGTGTATTCCTTCCATTTTTTTTTTTTTTTTTTTTTTGATGCTTCCAGTGTCATTTAATTTTTTCCCCATAGAATCCTTCGACATTGCAATTGAAGGTTTGAGTTTTTTTCTACAGGTCTTTCAGCTTGAGAAATATCCAGCATGTTCTTCTCTTTTGGTTTTCTATCTCCAGGTCTTTGCATATTTTGTTATAATTACTTTGTCTTCTCAAGTTACCCTTTGAAATCTTCTCTTCAGCTCTTTTACTTCATCATTTCTTCCCTTTGCTTTAGCTGCTCTAAGTTCAAAAGCAAGTTTCAGAGTCTCTTATGACACCTATTTTAGTCTTTTCTTTTTTTCCTGTCTTTTTAATGACCTCTTGCTTTCTTCATATATGATGTCCTTGATGTCATTCCACAACTTGTCTGGTCTCGGGTCATTAGTGTGAAATGTGTCAAATCTCTTCTTGAGATGGTCTCTAAATTCAGGTGGGATATACTCAAGGTTGTACTTTGACTCACATGAACTTGTCCTATTTCTCTTCAGCTTCAACTTCAACTTGCATATGAGCAATTGCCTGCTCCACAGTCGGCACCTGCCCTCGTTCTGACTGATGATATTGAGTTTTTCCATTGTCTCTTTCCACAGAAGTAGTGGATTTGATTCCTGTGTTTTATATCTATCTGGGAGGTCCATGGGTACAGTCACCTTTTATGTTGTTGAAAAAAAGATACTTGCAATGAAGAAGTCGTTGGTCTTGCAAAGTTCTATCATGCAATCTCCAGCATTGTTTCTATCATCAAGGCCATATTTTCCAACTACCCATCCTTCTTCTTTGTTTCCAACTTTCACATTCTAATTACCAGTAATTATCAATGCGTCCTAATAGCATGTTTGATCAATTTCATACTGCAGAAGTTGGTAAAGGTCTTCAATTTCTTCATCTTTGCCCTTAGTGATTAGTGTGTAAATTTGAAAAATAGTCCTGTTGACTGGTCTTCCTTGCAGGCATATGGGTATTATGCTATCAATGACAGCGTTGTACTTCAGGGTGGATCTTGAAATATTTTTGATGATGAATGCAAGGCCATTCCTCTTCAAGTTGTTTATTCCCATCGTAGGAGACTATATGATTGCCCAATTGGAAGTGCTCAATACCAGTCCATTTCAGCTCACTAATGCCAAGGACATTGATCTTTATGCATTCCATTACATTTTTGACAATTTCCAATTTTCCTAAATTCATACTTATTACATTTCATGTTCTGGTTATTAATGGATGTTTGCAGCTGTTTATTCTCATTTTGAGTCATGCCACATCAGCAAATGAAGGTCCTCAGACCCTGACTTCATTGATGTCATTAAAGTCGACTTTACTTTGAAGAAGCAGCTCTTTCCCAGTTGTTTTTTGAGTTCCTTCTAGCCTGAGGGGCTCATCTTCTGGCATAATATCAGACAGTGTTCTGCTGCTATTCATAAGGTTTTCAGTGGCCAATTTTTTCAGAAGTAGACTGTCAGATACTTATTCCTAGTCTACAAAGTAACAAAACAAAATTAAAAAAAGCAAATGGAAACATATAACATAGAGGCAAACAAATTACAATAAGCCCTAAGGACCCTACCATAACATATTGAATGATTAATGTTCATAATAATCTCAAATGATAAAGTGAAATTATGACCAATAAATTCTAATTAAAAAGTCAGGAAACTATGCAGCATATTTTCAATAAATTTCCATCAGAACGAATCAATACTTATAGGATTAAGCTTAAAGTTTTAATCCTTAGTTATTGAATAAACTTTACCAGGCTAAGTGTAAGATAAGCTTGTTTTTGAAACCTAAATTATCTTAATAATTGCAATCATTTTCCAGTGGCATTATGTATGTAACTTTAGAATTGTCATTCTACTTCCTTTCCCTGCTGATTTATGGACATTTTGTAGGAGAGCCTCAAAAGCAACCTCGGCCTTAAAAACTTACACCAATAAATGCTTTTGGATATTAAAAAAAAAAAATTGTTTTTTTTTCCACATCTAGGCTATTTTTCATAATCTCCATTTTACTGACAAGTTTCTGGAAAGAGCTGCCTGTACTCACCATTTCCAATTTTTAACTTCCACCTCCATTTTTAGCCCTGGCTTCAAATCACCTCACAAAAGTCTTAAGCGTCCTCTATCTGTCTTCAGTACTCATTTTAATTCACCTTCACTCTGGCTTCAAATCACCTCACAAAAATTCCAAGTGACCATATGTTTTCAGTACTCATTTTAAGTCAACTTCTAGCAGCCTTCCAAATGGTTGACCTCCCTCCTGAAATGCGCTTTTCCCTTGGCTTTTGAGATACAACTCCCTCATGTTTGTTTTCCCCAACCACCTCTCTGGCTATTCTTCTCTTTGCAAACTCATCCTCCTCTGCTTATATATTGTATCTTAAAGTTCTTGAAGCGAGCTGAACCCATTTTTATTTCTCATTCTATACTCTCTTCTAAAGTGGTCTCATTCAAACCTACAGCGATGATCCATAAATTTTAACTGCAGGCCAGACTCCTCCTCTAAGCTTCTGACTCATATGATTACTTGACTCATCAACATTTCTTCCTGGTTATCTCAAAAGCACCACAAATTCAATATAACCAAGACTATAATCATGATCCTTCTGTTGTCACATGTCTTAGTTTCTTAGTGTTGCTATAACAGAAATACCACAAGTGGGTGGCTTTAATGAACAGAAATTTATTATCTCATAGTTTATGAGGCTAAAAGTCAAATTCAGGGCATCAACTCTAGGGGAACGTTCTGGGGGAATGTATTGTCCCTTTTTAGCCTCTGTTCCTAGGTTCCTTGCAATCTTCATGTGCCATGACATCTATCTCTCCATCCGTGCTTGCTTGATTTCTTGCCTAATCTGCTTCTTTTTACATCTCAAAAGTGATTGGCTGAAAACACACCTTACACCAATATGCCTTCATTAACATATCAAAGAAAAACTTATTTCCAAATGGGATCACATCTCTCAGGTATAACCAAGAAAAAACAAACAAACCTGTTTGGTCCATTTCGTTTCATAGCAACCCTACAGGACAGAGGAGAACTGCCCCATATGGTTTTCAAGGAGCAGCTGGTGGATCTTAACTGCCGACTTTTTGACTTGCAGCTAAGCTCTTAACTACTGTTCCACCAAGGCTCCGCACAAGGTATAGGGGTCAGGATTTATAAAACATATTTTTATGGTACACAGTTCAATTCGTAACACCACACTTGCCTACCAGTGAATGATCTCATGGTCTTTTGGGTTATATTAGCCAAAGAACTAGGAGTATTTTCTAACACCTCTCTCTTCTTCAACACACAAAATATAATCTTCAATACACAAAATATAATCTATCAATACAGCCTATCAATTTTACCTATTCAGTATTTCCTGAATCCTTCCATGTCCTTGATCCCCCACCACCATCTTAAGCAGAGCTCTCATTGTTTCTCGCTTCTTCTATTGTTGTTGTTAGGTGCCGTCAAGTTGGCTCCAACCCATATGGACCCTGTGTACAACAGAACAAAACACTGCCCTATCTTGTGACGTCTTCATAATCATTACTATGCTTCAGCCCATTGTTGCAGCCACTGTGTCAATCCACCTTGTTGAGCCTTCCTCTTTTTCACTGACCCTCTACTTTACCAAGCATGATGTCCTCCTCCGGGGACTGATCCTTCCTGGTAACATGTCCAAAGTATGTGAGACGTAGTCTCACCATTCCTGCTTCTAAGGAGTATTCTCATTGTACTTCTTCTAAGACAGATTTATTCATTCTTTTAGCAGTCCATGGTATATTCAATATTCTTTGCCGACACCACAATTCAAAGGCTTCAATTCTTCTTCTGTCTTCTTTACTCATTGTCCAGCTTTCACATGCATGTGAGGTGATTGAAAACACCATGGCTTGGGTCAGGCACACCTTAGTTTTCAAGGTGACATCTTTGCTTTCCAACACTTTAAAGAGGTCTTTTGCAGCAGATTTGCCCAATGCAATGCGTCTTTTGATTTCTTAACTGCTGTTTCCATGGCTATTGATTGCAATTTCAAGTAAAATGAAATCTTTGACAACTTCAATCTTTTCTCAGTTTATCATGATGTTGCTTGTTGGTCCAGTTGTGAGGATTTTTGTGTTCTTTATGTTGAGATATAATCCATACTGAAGGCTGTGGTCTTTGATCTTCATCTGTAGGTGCTTTAAGTCCTCTTCACTTTCAGTAAGCAAGATTGTGTCGTCTGCATATCGTAGGTTATTAATGAGTCTGCCTCCAATCCTGTTGCTCTGTTCTTCATATGGTCCAGCTTCTCAGATTATTTGTTCAGCATACAGATTGAATAAATGTGGTGAAAGGATACAACTCTGAAGCACACCTTTCCGGACTTTAAAACATGCAGTATCCACTTGTTTTGTTCGAACAACTGCCTCTTGACCTATGTACAGGTTCGTCATGAGCACAATTAAGTGTTCTGGGTACCAGAAAGATGTTTACCTGTGTTTTCATTGACTATGCAAAGACATTTGACTGTGTGGATCATAACAAATTGTGGATAACATTGCAGAGAATGGGAATTTCAGAACGCTTAATCTTCTATTGTATTCTACTGATTTGTCTGCCTTCATCTACTCTGGTCTGTTTCTCATTCAATCTCCACGAAACAGTAAGAACAATCTATTCTAGCAGCAAGTCAACTCATATCATCATTTTGCTTAAAAATTCTCTGATAATTTCCCATTGCTCATCATAAAATCACAGTTCCCTGTTATGGCCTATAAGCACTTGCATGGTCTGGAGTTGACATTTCTCTCTTGTCTTATCTTTGACCATGACCTTATCATTCCTTCCTGCTCCAGCCATGTTGAAGCTTGCTCACTACTGCACATGTACCATGGTCTGTTCTGTTACAGTGCTTTTGTCTATGCTGTTCTCTCAGACTGGTACCTTCTTTTCTTCCTTCTTTTTAGCCCCTACTTAACCTTCAGATCTCAACTTAAGTGTTACTTTCTTATAAAAGGTTTCTTTGACCTCTCTGAAAAGATCAAATCCCCGTACGGCTCTATTTTTTTTTTTTTTTTTTTCTTATTTTCTTGTCCTTATTGGAGTTTTACACTTATGTGTGTGTTTGATTAACATTTATGTCTCCCACTAGCTTGTAAACTACTTAACGGCCAGGGCTGTATCTGGGCTCACTATTTAATCCCAAGGCCCAATATAGTATCTAAAACACAGTTGCCGTGTAGTAATAAGTAGCCAAAAGAATAAACGAAGGACTTATTCTAAATCTTCATCTGTAGCCTGAATAAATGCATGCTTTACTTGAGGTTCCACTAGCCCCTAATCCTCAGCACTCTTTTGTATTTTAGATATTTTAAGCTATAGTGTACCTTAAACACTATTAAGGCACAACAACTTGTGAAAAAAGAAAAGATTGTATTTGGTTATATATTCTTTATGTTCCTTTTCATTTTAGTTTTGATTTTAGAAATTTGTACTTTCAGAAGTTCTTAGCCATGCACTATTTCATATGAAACAACACCTTGATGCACAGGTGGTACCTCTTATTAAGTGATTTGCCTAAAATTACACAACAAAATAGTGGTTCATACAGATCTAGAATGCTAGTTTCTTGCCATACAATTTAATTCTCCTTCTTCCTTGCAAGCAGCTAGGAATTATTCCATTAAGAAAGAGAATAGATAATAAGAATTGCAGATAATTCTAAAATGATATGTAGGTCAATTTACCCCTTTCATAATCTACTCCTTTTAACTTTTAGGAATAACAAAGACTACCACATGTCAATTAGACTTAGCTCAGACATACTTCAGTCCCAGGAGATTTGGCAAGATATTCTTTGTGGGCTCTTGAGAAGTATGTAGAACATCCATGCCTGGCCCTATGCCTTCCTATTCTAGTGGTACTGTGGGTCCTTCTCTATGTTTTAAGTAAAGGAGAGATTGCCGATAGTGTATCACTTCTGAAAGACAGATGATTGCTTGTCTACACTATGGCCTGTACTCATTTATCTGCTTTCTTAGAGAAAAAAAGATGTAGAAAAAGTGATTCAAATTCATTGATTCATATCTCTTTCAGCACAGATTTTTTAGGTAAATTTTAAATTATTTTTATAGATTTTTTCCTACAATATAGTATAGAATTTCCAGTTTTAATAAACTAAATTTTTCAAAACAGAATTCAAATTTTATTGATATTATCATTATGAAAATCATGACGATGACATACAATTTTCATGGCACTTTGCACTTTTCAGTGCCTTTTTTAGAACTTTTGTTGCCCTCTGCTGTAATTCAAAGATGCTCTAAGATGACATTAATATGTGAGGGCTATTTACCCCAGACAGGATATAGACTTGGACTATTATGGTCTTTGAGACTATTATACTAATTCTATTTATAATCCAGCAGTCTTGAATTATACTGGGAAGGAGTCTATGTCTGGAGTGAGGCATGCAGTATTTCTAAACAAAAGTTTTTTCTTGTTTTTTCTCTCAGTTGTTGCTCCGATTTCTTCTGCTCCAACTTTTGCTTCCCTCCAATTTTGTGCTAATATGCCACAAACGGACTTCTACCACTTGTCTCTGAAAAGCAAAACTGAGATTTCCAGGGAAAAGTAAATAACCAAAGCCTGTATGTGTTTCATTAATAAAAATAAACCTTATAAAGACACTACATTTAGAAGCAAATTTCAGGCAACTGGAAAATCCAGCCCTCAGCGATTTTAGTTAAATGAGATGTTATTATGCTGTATTTACACAACAAATATTTTTTGGGCAATTTTCATATTCTCACTTGCCAAAATGGAGACAATCTCCAAAAAGTGAATAACTGAGGAGCTCTAATTACATGTTGTTGGCGGCAGTAGTGTTAGTTGCCATAAAACAGGTTTCAACCCAAGGTGACCTTACGTACAACAAAAAAAACCTTACCTGGACGTGCATTATCTTCATGATCATTGGTCTGTTTGAGTCCATTTTTTCAGAAAATGATGGTTTTCCTCGGCCCTTTACCTTACAAAACATGATATTCTTTCCTGGCAATTGGTCTTTCCTGACGACATAAGAAAGCCGAAGCCTTGCCGTCTTCAATCAAAGGAGCATTCTGGTTGTTCAGTTACAGGAACCTCATTTATATTCAGATTCTTACTATAAGAAATGATGTCGTGTTCATGTACTGAGTGAGAAACCTTTTTGTATATCTAACCCCACTGTTTATCTTAATAAGCTCCATGTCATCCAATTATTTTAGTGAAAGGTTTAACATTACCTTACATCATTCCCTTTGCCTCTTCTAAAACTAGCACAAGATGATTTACTTTTGCAGGCCAACATACACTTTAGTTCACTTGTGCCTTTAAAAAAAAAAATCAAACCCATTGCTGATAAGTCAATTCCAAATTATGGTGATCCCATGTGTCACAGAACAGAATGGCTCTGTAGGGCTTTCTTGGCCTTGGGTGGCATAAACAGTTTGCAACTGACTACTAACCTAAAGGTTGGTGATTCAAACCCACCCAGGAGCAGAGTGTAAGAAAGGCCCGGCAATTTTCTTCTGTAAATATTACAGCCAAGAAAACCCTATGGTGCAGTTCTACTCTGTAAAATATGGTATCATTGTCATGAGTCAGGATCAGCTCAACGGCAACAGGTTTGATTTTGGTTTTCAATCTTTATGGAGAGATCGCCAGGCCTTTCGTCCAAGAAACCACTGGGTGGGTTCAAACCATCAAACTTTAGGTTACCAGTCAAGTGAAAAACATTTGTGCTTCATTCAAAACCACTGCCATGGAGTCGATTCTGACTCATAGTGACCCTATTTGACCGGGTAGAATTGCCCATAGGATTTCCAAGGCTGTAAATCTTTATGGAAGCAGACTGTCACATCTTTCTCCCGCAGAGTTGCTGGGTGTTCAAACAACTGACCTTTAAGTTAGCAACCCAGAGCTTAGCCACTGCACCACCAGGGCTCCTATTTTGTGCCTTATTCAAACAAAAAAGCCAAACTCACTGCTGTCAAGTCAGTTACAACTTATAGTGGCCCTACAGGACAGAGTAGAACTGCCCCGTAGGGTTTCCAAGGCTGTAAATCTTTACAGAAGCTGACTGGCATATCTTTCTTCTGCAGAGCGGCTGGTGGGTTTCAGCTGTTGACTCTTTGGTTAGCAGCCAGCAGCCAAGCACTTAAGTGATGCACACTACTGCTCCTGTTTTGTGCCTTACCCTCCCCCCCCCAAAAAAAATGCACCTATTCCAACTCATAACGACCCTATAGGACAGAGTGAACTGTCCCATAGGGTTTCTAAGGAGCAGTTGGTGGATTCGAACTGCCGACAATTTGGTTAGCAGCTGTAGCTCTTAACCACTGTGCCACCAGGGCTCCAAATCAAAGAGTCAGAATTGACTCGCGGCAATGAGTTTGGGTTTTTTTTTTTTTTTGGTTATAAGACACAAATGAGCCCTGGTGGTACAGTGGTTAAAAGCTCAGACGCTAACCAAAATATTGGCAGTTCGAACCCACCAGCTGCTCCTTGGAAATGCTAAGGGGAAGTTCTACTCTGTCCTATAGGGTTGCTATGAGTCGCACCTTACGGATGCCCTAAATCATTGGTTCTCAAATCTGATGGCATATTGCAATCACATAAGTATCACTTCTGGAAATTCTAATTTAATTGACACTGAGATTTGTAATGGGTCTCCTGGCGATGCTAATAAGCAGCATGAGTTTGAGAACCATTACAGAAAACTACTGATGAAACAAGGAGCCAAGGACTGGCTCTATTATTGGTTCTAAGAACTAATTCTGCCTTGAAGGTAACACTGAACAAATGGAAGAATATACATTCTTAATCAGAAAATGAGAGAGAAGGACTTCCTGAGGCAGCAACTGTCTTTCTAACCCCTAAGTCTTTGCCAGAGGGACTGACACACTTTCCAGTTCAAAATGTTTCTTCCTTGTCCTTTCACTGTCTACCAGATGCTTCATTATTTCTTATTATGAGTTTTACAGAATCAGATGAATGCTATTTGCGTTGGCCTCTATCACTTCCTGCTTAGGGAAAGATTAAAATCCCCGTACTACCTTTAGGTGAATTTCTCTGTTGGCACCAGCTATATTCAGGAGACCTTTTAAAAGTAAACAATAAAACCCTTCCTAATGGAATCTATTTTGGAGTATGGGATTTGTGGTTGGTTGCATTCACATTCTCATTTAAAGTAAACTGGAAAAGGGAGAAAACAAAACAAGTAAAATATTTGGGGGAAAGCGTCAATGTGATATTAAAAAATTGAGTTTCAGAATTCATTCATTTTGAGCTACTGAACAATTTTATTTGAAAAACAAAGTTACTTTTAAGCTATTGAATTTGAAGTTTTTCTGGAGCATCTTTTTTTTCTGCCAGCAGAATTCTCTGAGGCAAACAAAGTAAAATATTTCGCTGGAGGGGATGCTTTACTTTCAAGAAGGATTCTTTCACATCATGAAATATATCAAGGAAACGAGAAAAAAAATCAAAGACAATACTGAAATTTGTGATGAGCAAAAAAAAAAAATTATTAATGTTGTTATGAGATCTCTTAACTACCCTATAGATTAATTCTCATTTTTAAAAATGTCCTTGTTAATTATCCAAATATTAACACACACACCCACGTAGTTTTGATTTCCTTCATTTAAATATTCCATCCCCCCGCCCCCCCGTCCTTTGATGGCACGTCAAGGGAAGAGAATGCCCTTTACTACTTATCTCAGACAGCTGCTGCTAAGGGAACTTCTGTTAATTATCCTGACATCTCTAACCTGTGAGGGCTTTTTTTTTTCCCTCTCAATGAGTTGAGGACTAAGAGGTAAAAATAAAACAAAACAAACAAACAAAAAAAACACATTTAATTCATCCCATAATTGCATAATACAGCTCAGTCATTTTCCCATGATTGATCATTTTCATATACTCATAGCCTCTTTAACACAGTAAAGTCTAAATATTCGGAACATATTTTACAAGCAGTTGTGAGACAAGGGAAATACATCAAACAGATGGATGTTCTTTTCTGTGCCTGAGAGATAAACTCTCATTCTGATAGAGTGCCTGTGATTTTTTTCTTTTTTGCGTAGTTAGCAACTCTGGCCCTTAACAGTGTCTTTCCTCTCTATTGTTAAGGAGGCTTTCGCCTGAAGGAAAAGAGAAGATTTATTCCTACGAGGTTTTTTTTTTTTTTTTTTAGGTATTGTGTGGATTGTAGATGGCATAGTTTTACATTTATTGAAATAGTCTTTCCCCTTGGGTATTAAGAAAATGTGCCTAAAGCTATTATCGCATCTATCGACTCTGTGGGATTTCATGAACGTGGCTTTCTGTCCCAAGTGGTTCAAAATGACCTTTATAGGCCAAAGTTCAAGCTGAGTGAAGGTTCTGAGAAGGAGATTAGAGACCTGTCAGTTGCCTGAAAGGATAAAAGTGTAAAATCATATGTGACGCTCAGTTCAGTCACATCAAACGCAAAGAAATGTTTACTGAATGAACTACACGGTCCCTAATCATCCTTTTCCCTGAAGTATTCACATTATCATGGGCCTCAAATACAGAGAAAGGTTGCAAACGAAGAGCTTCTAATAAGTATGCACCAATTACAGCAGGCATGTGTTTGCACCTTAATTTCTTACAGCAATTATTTTTACTGTTCCAATGAATTTGACTTGTTGGAAACTCTCCATCCCATTCCTCCACTTCTTCTAATTAACTTTTCAAAATTAGGAGAGAGAATTCTGAGGCATCAGAGCCCTTTGTTCAATTGGATTGGAAAAAGCAATAGCAAAATGCATGTTTACAACGGCAAGATATGAAAATTTTCTGAATTGTGATGCTTTTAAAGTTCTTTTTAAGCCCAGTTCAATAATGTCTAAGTCGCAGTAGTAATAAGAGAGGTGTAACTGGCAAATGCAAAGTAGACAACTGTGAAAACTTGCCTGTCATTTCTGGTGGTCAAATATTATTCTGCTGCTGCTGACACCACTCCCAGAAAATGAATTAAACTGGAGTGAAAACCCTCAGTAGTCCTACATCCCTCCCCCTCTACTACCTCCCAGGCTCCAGCCTCAGACTTTTAATTTGCCATATCTTGATTGTACGCTTTTATTCTTCCAACAGCTGAACATATATCGCATGCCTCATTGATGCCTCATTTGGAAGAAATTAGTACTTAAAGTCTTGTTGTAATTTATATGATGCAATATTATATGTATCTGGATATGTGGGACTTATCATTGTTAGGAAAAGAAGAACAAATTAAGCCAATCAACTATTTGAGATAGTTATCTATTTAAAAGATAATGCTAAGAGAATAAGAAAAAAAAACTAAACTCATAAATCTGGAACCTGGAAGCTTGTTATTTAAACAGCTGAATATTTTTATGAGTTACTCAAAACTACTTTTCTGACTATTGTACATTACATGTTTGGGGGTCCAACAATTTTTATGGCTTGTTCTCTCCATGAAATAGCTGTACAGAAAGTAATTGGATTCAGTATTGCCTTAAAGCAAATGTGTTTCCTTTAACGTTTATCTTTTAACAGACTTCTACCTTATTTTAGTTCTTTTCTTTTTGAATGCTTACACAGAGAATTGATTTCCCTAAGTTATAATTTAAATAACTCTTGGTCTTCACTAATTCCAAATTGTGTAACATCATAAAATAATCTAATTAAAAGAAATCAAAGGCCTCTATTTTTCATAATATATTCAACAACCAACAACTAAGAACTCTTTTTTTTTTTTTTTAATCTGTAAGGGAATTACATAGGCAAGAGCTTAATTAAAGTTGATCTCTCTCTACTTTATATCTTTACTGATAGAAACTTGGAAGAATAACGCCTAAAATTTCTAGCTAAAATATCAATCTCCACCACTTTAAAATGGTTCTATTTTTAAATCAAAGTAAGACTATTTAAAATTGTCCTTAGTTATTCAAATTTAATCATAAACACCATTTAAATGAAACATAGAATAGAATACTTAAGCTATTTAGAGAATTTTTGTCTATTCCATGAAAGTATAAATTTGTGAGTCATGTATTCCTGTCTTTCAAAGGGGTCATGGATTTCAACAAAATATCTAGTTTCCACACACAGTCAAAAAAATTATCATAAAAATAAATTTAAAATATAATAAATGTTTATAGAATCATTTCTGCTTTATCACTTTATAAAGTTAAAACCTGAGAAATGTTATTAGAAATCTTGCATCTCTAAATTGGGTTAACATTATTCTGATGGTTTTGAAATAAATATGGATAGCCACATTCTTGCTCATACTCGTAGGAAAAATAGAATCTATTGATAGAGTATCAGTGCAAATGACCAGTGAGGAATTAGCAGAAATACACCAGAGGAATAAACTTCTGATCCAGAGCACAGTTAAGGCAAATCATAGCAATAAGTAATAATTTAGGTAAGGTGGAAACATGAGATGGGTTGGGGTAGAGAGAAAGAATAAAATTAATTGAACTCAAAATAAATGAATGTTAGATATAAGAAGTCCAGTTCACTAGCTCAGTTTGTTTTTAAACTGAGCTCTATGAAGCTCTCTAGAGACAAGGGGTGAGGAAGAGAGAAGAGAAAGAAGCAGGGACACTGAGCACCTCCTTATTCCCATATCAGAGCAATTCTGCTTTTACATCATTTGCCCTTTCAAATGCATTTTATTTAAAAAAAAAAAAAAACTTGCTGTTGTGCTATACGTTTTTTTACAACAATAAAAAAACGTTTTAAAAAAAGCACTCTGAAAAAAAGAAATATTTGCTTGGAAACTATCTTAGAAACTTTCTAGAAGAAGCAGTTGTGTATTGATTAGGATTGGGGTTCAAATCTTTGACCTGTCACTTCCTAGCTAGGTGGTCTGAACTGGGTTACTTAATCTTATTTTCCTCATTTGGATGATAATGAGAACAGGACATACTTCACAGGAGTATAACCCATTGCCTTCAAGTCGATTTCTACTCATGGCAACCCTATAGGACAGAGTAGAACTGCCCCACAGAGTTTCCAAGGAGTGCCTGGTGGATTCCAACTACCGATCTTTTGGCTAGCAGCTGTAGCTCATAACCACTACGCCATGTGGCAAGGCTTAAATGAATACTTGTAAACAGCTTAGAGCAGGGCTTGGTACACTGAGATGGTTATTTTTGGATCACTGGCTCTTCTTATTTGCTCAGGGAGAATTTGCTTATATAAAATCTGACTCTTTCATTCCTTGGTTGTTTGAATGACTGATTGATATACTGATGAATAGGAGAGCTAAGGAGAGAAGGATCGGTTATTGGTGAACTTCCCACTTGTACCACTCTTCTCTTAGTTCTGTGACTGCTAATAGGGTTTCATCCATTTGACATGGGGAAGAGTGTAGCATCAAGTAATAACATTCAGCCTCTATAGTGTTCATCTTTGTATGAAGTTGCAGGTTACCTTTTCTGTATTGATTTGATTCAACCATCACTCAACATATACGACATACTGAGCAGGTAGAACATTAACTTTCTGGTCATTGGCTAATTCATTCTTTGAAACTCCTTTCTTTAATGGACTTGGTAGGCTTCTACCAAAATTTTAGCTGTTGTTTTTTGGTAGGTGCTGTTGAGTTGGTTATGACTCATAGCTACCCTACACACGACAGAATGAAACACCACCCGGTAAGGTTAGTAAGATTTGAAAATTAACGCAGGGTATGGAGACAGAAAATACTATAACAATGGTATTGCTCACAAATCCAAGTTTTAACCTAGCAAAGGCTCTAAGAGGATCAGTTCAAGTTTGTGAGAAATTTAACACCTAAAATAGTCAAACCCATCTCAAGAACTGATAACTATGTTTCAAAGCTGGAGTTACCAAATAAAGGTGGTAGACATTTTGGAGCTCTCTGGGAGAAACTTACATTCCCAGTACAATAAAATAAGGAGGCAGGGCCTTAGAATTTGCCTCTAAGTTTTGAAAAGAGGAAATGAAAAGAGCTCCAGGTCAGAAATCAAAATATTACTCTGCCATAAAGAAAAATGAATTCCTGATACACGCCAAACCATGAATGAACCTTGAAAACATTATGCTGAGTGAAATAAGTCAATCACAAAAGGACAAATATTGTATGATGTCATTAATATGAAATACCTAGAATAGGCAAACTTAACAGAGATCAGAGTTCTATAATGGTTACCAGGGGCATGTGGGGGTGGGGGAAGATATTGTTTAGGAAGCATTCAGTTCCTGTCTATGGTGATGGAAATTTGGCAATGATATTGGTGACGATTGCACAACATAACACCAAAGGTAATCAATGTCACTAAATCATACATGTAAAAAAATGTTAAATTGGCAAATACTGTGTTGTTTATGGTGGTGTAGTGGTTAAAGTGCTATGGCTGCTAACCAAGAGGTCGGCAGTTCAAATCTGCCAGGCACTCCTTGGAGGCTCTGTGGGGCAGTTCTACTCTGTCCTATGGGACCGCTATGAGTTGGAATGGAGTGGACCGCAATGGGTTTGGTTTGGGTTTGGTGTTATATGTATTTTTACAACAATAAAAGCAAACAAAAATATCTGTGTTCAAATAATATCTGTGTCAGTACCAGTTGTGTTTCCTTGTGCAATCCACACCGTCTTCCTGAAACAATATTTTCTCATCTGTAAGATGAGAGTAGTAATACTTCTCTGACCTGTCTCACTGGGTTCTTTTGGAGATAGAACATTAATATATTTATCTTAGTTAACTAGTGCTGCAGTAGCACAGATATCGCAAGTGGGTGACTCTTAAGGATAGAAAATCATTTTCTTGCAGTTCAGGAGGCTAGAAATATGATTCAGTGTGTGGCTCTAGGGGGAGTTTCTTCCTGGTCTATTTCAGCTTCCTTGTCTAGTAGGTGTCAGCAATCCTTGTAAATCTATTTCCCTGTGTATGCCTCTATGTCCATTTTGCTCCTTTTATAACACAGAAGTGATTAGATTTAGAACCCACCTTACTCAACTATGACCTTATTAGCATAACAAAGAAAATTATTTTTCCAAACGGGATCTTATTTACAGGTATTACCCAAAAAAAAAAAAAAAAAACCTTTGCCATAAAGTAGATTCCAAATCATGGCAACCCACGTGTGTAGAGTAGAACTGTGCTCCATGGGGTTTTCAAACCTGTGACCTTTCAGAAGCAGTTGCTTGCCCTTCCTTCTGAGGTACTTGTGGGTGGTTTTGAACTGCTAACTTTTTAGTTAGTAATGAAGTGCTGAAATATTTGTGCCAACAAGGGACTTCATTTTATAGGTATAGTGATCAGGATATTAACACATATTTTGGGGGGAGACAGTTCAACCCATAACAATATTTTAAAATGCTGTAAAAATGTATGTCATTATTACCAGAGAAATAGCATGTTTCATTCTGTGTTCTTTAATTGCCTAAGTATTGCTCTTCTGATTACTTATTTTATGCAGACATACATAGAAGATTTAATTCACAGTTTGCCTACTGTTGTTATTTTTAGGGAGAATAATTACGAGAAAAATCATTTTACTAGATAGTTACTTAATTCCTGTTTTTTTTTTTTTTTTCTCTTTTCCCCAGGAAACCCTTGGAAAGCACATGGAGTCACCATGAGCCAGAATTGACTCAATAATGAAGGATTTGGTTTGCTTTTGGTGTCAGGTATTTTACCTGAATAACACTACCACCACCAAGGTATGGATGCAGGATTACTTGTATTAGAAATCAAGCTTAGTTTCCGGGGCTCCACCCAAAACCTGCTGAATCTGAAAATTCGTGGAAGAGTCTTGAAATCTACGAGTTTAACAAGGAGATGCTCTGCTCTCTAAATTTTGAGAATAAGTGATATTAGAACAATGGGCAAATTGTAGGTATAGTCCCAAAACAAAAAATATACCAGTCTCCAAAAAGTTACTACAAAATTCATTGGATTTTAGAATTATAAGGTATACTTAATCATGTAAAAATTTCATTCTGAGAAATAGCTGTATAGAAATCTTAGAGATATTTTCAAGAGCCAAAATTAGGTCAATGTCAAAGTGAATTATCTGATTATTCAATACCTGAACAGGAACTGTGTATACCCTAGCCAAAGAGTTGAATTAATGCTTCTATAATTATACTGTATTTCTTAAAAGTTATTTTAATCTTCAAAGTATTAGGTAATTAAATGAATTGTAGCTGAAAGGATTTCTCCAAAGACACTAACTATTCATTATGGTGACATAATCATACTTTAGGTGATATAGCAATGCATATTTGCATATTTCATTTACTGTCAAATATTGTATCTTCATTCATGGTTAAAAAAAAAAAAAGAACATTTGAATTTTATACCAAAAAGAAGAAAAAAATAGGTGTCACTTCATAGGAAAAAATGGGCCAAAGACTTAAACAGGCACTTCACAAAAGAGAATATCCAAATGGCAAAGAAACGAATGAAGAGGTTCTTAATTTCATTAGTTACCGAAGTCTGCAAACGAGACAACAATGAGCTATCACTACATATTCACTCCCCCACCCCTACCATGACAAAAGATAAAAGAAATTGTCAAATGTTGGCAAAGATGTTGAACAGTTGAACTTTAAGAACACCACTTTAAGAGTATAAACTGGTACAGCCACTTTGAAAAACTTTGGTAGCATCCCCCAAAACTGGCCATATCCATATTCTCGGGCCCTGTAATTCCTTTCCTGATTACATTCACAACAGAAATGTGAACATAGGTTCACCACAAGACATGTTCAAGTATGTGCACAGCAGAAATATTTGCACTAGCAAAAAATTAGAAGTTATCAGTAGACTAGCTAAATAGGTTGTGGTATAGTTACATGATGGAAAATGATGAAGCAATGAGAATGTACTGTACATAACAGAATACTATGGATGAATGTCAAATGTTGTCGTTGTTGGGTGCCATAGAGTTGATTTCTACTCATAACAACCCCATGTGACAGAGTAGAGTTGTCCCAACAGACTTGCTAGGCTACAATCTTTCCAGGAACAGATCACCAGGCTCTGATGGAGCCACTAAATTTTTAATTTAGTTTTACTTTAATAAGATTTTATTTTAAAAAAGGAGTTCCCAAGCAAAAGTGTTTGAAAACCAATACCTAGTCAAAGACTCTTTTTTTAATCAAAACATTTGTGTTAACTTGCTATTGAAAATACATAATATACAGAAAAGTGCATAAATGGTGTATAAATGTAAAAATCGATGAATCATTGCTATTCAGCAAACACCCAGAGGAAGAAACACCATGACTAGCACCCTCCAGGCCCCAGTCATACCCTTTCCCTGTGGGTACCACTATCCTGACTTCAAATACTGTAGATTAGTTTTGCCTGTTTTTGAACTTAATATGACAGAATCATGCAGTATATACTCTCTTGTGTCTGGCTTTTTCTTGCTCAGCCATTACATTCGACAAGGAGCCCCTGGTGATGCAATGGTTAAGTGCCCAGCTACTAACCAAAAAGGTTCATTGTTCAAACCTACACAGTGGCTCCACAGGAGAAAGAAACGATAACACACGTAGTTCAACAATGTATACGAGACTATATGGACATATCAGCCCAGGGGCAAGGATGAGAAGGCAGGAGGGGATAGGAAGCTGGATGAATGGAAATGGGGAACCCAAGGCCAAGAAGGGGAGAGTGTGGACACATCATGTGGCTGGCAACCAATGTCACAGAGCAATATGTGTATTAATTGTTTAATAAGAAACTAATTTGCTCTATAAACTTTCAATTAAAGCACAATTAAAAAAAGAGAGAGAGAAAGAAAGATAATAAGTGGAATTTCTTTTCAAAAAATAAAATAAAATTTTATGTGGAAGCCTGGTGTATAAATGAAATGACTGTAACTCTCTTGGATAAAATCAAAATAAAATGTCTCAACATTGAAACAGAACCTGGATCACCTCACCTTACCCTGATCCCACTGTCCTAGCACCCACACCATTTTACCCCACCTCTTTACCCCCACCCTACTGAAGTCTCTGAGCAGTACAAACTGTAAATATATTCTTCTGCTAACTGGAACGTTGGAGGTTCGAGTACACCCACAGGCTCTTTGGGTGAAAGGTCTGGTGATCTATTTCCCCCAAATCAGCCATTTTGAAAACCCCATGGAGCACAGTTCTACTCTGACACACATGGAATCACCATGAGTAGGAAGTAACTCCACAGCAATGGGTATATATATACCCATTTTCAGCCTCTGAAGCTCCAAATGGGAACTTTTGGGGCTCTGAAGAAAGCAGTTTGAAAACCACTAGCCTACATTAAAAAAAAAAAAAAAAGAAAGAAAACCTTCTTTGTTTATAAAAGAATTCAGAGAGGTGTTTCCCAAACTTGCTTGATATATGGATTCTCAAGGGAGCTTGTTCAAAATTCAAACATATATACCTCATCCGGACTTACTAATCAGAATGTCTAGGCTAGCAAGGGAGATTTGAATATCTACATTTCTAATTGTAGTTCTGACAATTTTATGCTGAGGCAAATTTGGGAAATGCTTCTCTGGTCACTGAAGTGCTTCTTTAAAAGGTTAATTTTAGAATCCCATCCCACACAATCCACTTCAGTGCATGTGGGATGGAGGCCAGGAATCCTCATTAACATTTTCCTTACTTTGAGAAACACAGCCTTAGTTGTTGTATAATTATGGTACAGGAAAATCAGGTTCTGAGAGATTAAGGAGCCACCTAAGGTCTCAAAGTCATCGTGGGACCAAGAATGGGACTTACATCTTCCATTTAGTAGTTCAGAGCTCTTGCACAACACCCCTCTCAGTCCATGGCTGTTTATTTCTAGTCCTTTGATCAGAGCCTCACACAAGCCACCTGCAAGTTGATTTTCTTCATCAGGAATCCGTCACAAAACCAAATTTCACATTATAGCTCCTCCAGACGTGTTCAACTACAGGGCAACACAGAGCTGAGACTTGGCCAAAACCTTTAGCACAATTAGGAAAACTATTACTTTCAGAAGCACTCTATTTCCCTCTCTCTGGTGATGCTCTTGCCATAAGCAGAGTAGTCTCTGTGTGGGAGCTTGTTTTCTGTGTTGTGAGGAAGAAATAAATGGATAAAGTTTATAATCCCACTGGAACTCAGGCCAAAGGTGAAGGGTGAAGTGGCTCTTAAAGAGAGGTCATTAGTGTGCATTTTATCTACCAATGCATTATCTATCACCTATCCATCCATCCATCCATCCATCCATCCATCCATCCATCCATCCATCCATCCATCCATCCATCCATCCATCCATCCATCCATCCATCCATCCATCCATCCATCCATCCATCCATCCATCCATCCATCCATCTCTATCATCTATCTATCTATCTATCTATCTATCTATCTATCTATCTATCTATCTATCTATCTATCTGTCTGTCTGTCTGTCTGTCTGTCTATCTATCATCTATCTCTCTCTCTCTATCATCTATCTATCTACCTATCATCTACCTATCAATCTATCAATCATTTATCTATTAATCATCTATCTATTAATCATCTATCTATCTATCTCTATCTCTGTCTATCATCTGTCTATCTATCTACCTATCTATCATCTATCTATCTATCTCTATCTCTATCATCTATCTATCATCTATCTATCTACCTATCATCTATCTATCTATCTATCTATCTATCTATCTATCTATCTATCTATCTATCTATCTATCTATCTATCTATCTATCTATCTATCTATCATCTATCTAATCCATCTATCTATCTATCTTTAAAGGGAATCCAGAAAAGAAAATTCCCTGGTGGAATTTTAGGCCCATGAATTAGTCACAGGACCTATACCTACAGCAGTGAGGCTCAAAAGTAATTGCTATATTTCTAATTCTGCTATTTGGCTACTTAAGATCATCAAGCCATCTTAGCTTTGCTGTAAAAATTTTTAAAAAATATTTTGCCAAGATGCAAAGAGAAATAACAATAAACATAGAGCATCAAAACTAAAATGACAAAAGAGGAAAAATACAGAATGTTGATGAGGATGTGGAGGAACTGGAGCTCTCATACATTGCAGGTGGAAATATAAATTAATACAAAAACTTTGGAAAACTCTACAGTTAATGCTGAATATATGCATACTTTTTTAAAATTGTGCTTTAAGTCAAAATTTTCAGTTCACATCAGTTTCTCATACAAAAACTTACATACACATGGTTATATGACCCTAGTTGCTCTCCCTATAATGTGACAGCACGCTCCTCCTATCCACCCTGTATTTCCCGTGTCCATTCAACCAGCTCCTGTCCACCTCTGCCCACACAGTCTCATGTGTCTACTTTAGATAAGAAGCACACTCCTCACCAGTATCATTTTATGTCTTATAGTCCAGTCTAATCTTTGTCTGAAGAGCTGGCTTCAGGAATGGTTTTAGGTTTGGGCTAACAGAAAGTCCGCAGGCCATGTTCTCTGGGGTCCATCCAGTCTTAGTCAGATCATTAAGTGTGGTCTTTTTACTAGAATTTGAGTTCAACACCCCACTTTTCTCGTGCTCCATCAGAGACTCTCTGTTGTGTTCCCTGTGAGGGCAGTCGTTGATGGTGGCCGGACACCATCTAGTTCTTCTGGTCTCAGGCTGATGGAGTCTCTGGTTTCTGTGGCCCTTTCTGTCTCTTGGGCTCATATTTTCCTTGTGTCTTTAGTGTTCTTCATTTTCCTTTGCTCCAGGTGGGTTGGGACCAATTGATGCATCTTAGACAGCCACATGCTAGCTTTTAAGACCCCACTCACCAAAGTGGGATGCAAAACGTTTTCTGTAATAAACTTTGTTATACCAATTGATCTAGATGTCCCCTGAAACAATGGTCCCCAGACCCCCACTCCTGTTACTCTGCACCTCAAAGTGTTTGGTTATATCCAGGAAACTTCCTAGCTTTTGGTTTAGTCCAGTTGTGTTGACTTCCCTTGTATTGTGTGTTGTCCTTCTCTTCACCTAAAATAATTCTCGTCTACCATTTTTTTTATTTTACCATCTAGTTAGTGAATAGTCCTCTCCCTCCATCCCCACCCTCATAACCATCAAAGAATGTTTTCTTCTGCGTTTAAACCTTTTCCTGAGTTCTTATAAATAGTGGTCTCATACAATATTTGTCCTTTTGCGACTGACTAATTTCACTCAGCATAATGCCTTCCAGATTCATCCATGTTATGAGACGTTTCACAGATTCATCATTGTTCTTTATCATTGTGTAATATTCCATTATGTGAATATACCATAATTTGTTTATCCATTCATCTGTTGATGGGAGCCTAGGTTGTTTTCATCTTTTTGCTATTGTAAACAGTATTGCAATGGACATGGGTGTGCATATATCTATTCTTGTGAGGGCTCTTATTTCTCTAGGATATATTCCAAGGAGTGGGATTGCCAAATCGATTTCCAAAGTGGTTGTACCATTTTACAATCCTACCAGCAGTGTATAAGTGTTCCAGTCCCTCCACAACCTCTTCAACCTTTATTATTTTATGTTTTTTGGATTAATGTCACCCTTGTTGGTATCTTATTATAATTTTTATTTGTAGTTCTCTAATGGCTAAAGGCTAATGATCGTGAGCATTTCCTCATATGTATGTTAGCCACCGGAATATCTTCTTTGATGAGGAACCTATTCATACCCTTTGCCCATTTTTTTAATTGAGTTATTTGTCTTTTTGTTGTTGAGGTGTTACAGTATCTTATAGATTTTAGGGATTAGATCCTGATTAGATTTGTCATAGCCAAATTTTTTTTCCCAGTCTGTAGGTTCTCTTTTTAACCCTTTTGGAGAAGTCTTTGGATGAGTATAAGTGTTTGATTTTTAGAAGCTCCCAATTATCTGGTTTCTCTTCTGGTGTTTGTGCACTGTTAGTAGTGTTTTGTGTACTATTTATGCCATGTATTAGGGCTCCTAGGATTGTCCCTACTTTTTTTCCATGGTCCCTATTGTTTTAGATTTTATATTTAGGTCTTTGATCCATTTTGAGCTTGTTTTTGTGCATGGTGTGAGGTATGGGTCTTGTTTCATTTTTTTGCAGATGGATATCCAGTTATGCCAGCACCATTTGTTAAAGAGGCTGTCTTTTCCCCAATTAACAGACTCTGGGCCTTTGTCAAATACCAGCTGCTCATAAATGAATGAATTTATGCCTGGATTCTCAATTCTGTTCCATTAGTCTATGTATCTGTTGTTGTACCGGTACCAGGGTGTTTTGACTACTGCGGCGGTATAATAGGTTCTAAAATCAGGTAGTGTGAGGCCTCCCATTTTGTTCTTCTTTTTCAGTAATGCTTTACTTATCTGGGGCCTCTTACCTTTCCATATGAAGTTAGTGATTTGTTTCTCCATCTCATGAAAAAATGCTATTGGAATTTGAATCGGGATTGCACTGTATCTGTAGATCACTTGGGTAGAATAGAAATTTTCACAATGTTAAATCTTCCTATTCTTGACCAAGGTATGTTTTCCAACTTATGTAGGTCTCTTTTGGTTTCTTGCAGTACTGTCTTGTAGTTTTCTTTGTATAGGTCTTTTACAGCTCTGCTTAGATTTATTCCTAAGTATTTTATCTTCTTAGGGACTATTGTAAATGGCATTGATTTGGTGGTTTCCTCTTTGACGTTCTCGTTGTTGATGTAGAGGAACTCAACTGATTTTTTGTGTTTATCTTGTATCCTGAAACTTTGCTGAACTTTTCTATTAGTTCTGGTAGTTTTTTTGTGCTTTCCTTGGGGTTTTCTGTGTATAAAATCCTATCACCTGCAAATAGAGATAGTTTTACGTCTTCCTTACCAATTTGGATGCCTTTTATTTCTTTTTCTAGCCTAAGTGCTCTGGCTAGCACCTCTAGCACAAAGTAAATAAGGATGGTGATAAAGGGCATCCTTGTCTGGTTCCTGTTCTCGAGGGGAATACTTTCAGACTCTCTCCATTTAGGACGATGTTGGTTGTTGGCTTTGTATAAAATATGCATACTTTTTGATGTACAAATTTAACACTAGGTATATACCCAGTAGAGATGCATATATATTTTTACCAAAATTCATGAATAAAATATTCATAGTAGCACTATTTGTAAAATCTCAAAACTGGAAATTATTCAAATGTTCATCAATAAAAGAAGGATGTTGTGATATATTCACACCAAGGGATAATCTTCAGCAATGGGAGTGAATTAACTACAATTACATTATCTCTACTTTAATTTTCTGGATAAGCACCTGGTATATACTTACACCATGTTGGGCTTTAGAATCAGACAGTCTTTGACACAAATCACTGCTTGATCTTTTCTTAGATTTATGATCCTGAAGAAGCTAAAGTTATTGAACCTCAGTTTTCTCATGTGTAAAATGGAAATAATATCACCCATGATACAGCACACTGACAGGGTTAGTTGAAATTATGAAAGTGTTTAGTCTAATATCTCATGCATGATAGGTGCTCAAAAATGTAGTTATTTTGACAAGGGTATGATGATGGTGGCGGTGGTGGTGATGACCTCAGTGATATCTGGAGTATTTCTGTTTACCTGCCAATCTCTGCCCTCAGGGAACCCATTTACCTCAAGGAGCCGTATCCGAGATGAGTAAATGGCTCCCAGCTAAACGTGTTCTTCTTTGCCTTGTCTCCTTATTGATGATTTCATGCCTAATCTTCTGACTTCCAAGCAGCCCTCAAAGCATTATATATTTTCTCATGTATGTGGAAAAATTCATTGATTTTATCTCTGAGCTCTTTCCCTTCCCAATTCATTTTTTGCATTCACATTTTCAAAACTGTATACAGTGGTAATTTTTGTTTGTTTTGTCGGGCCACTGCTAATTGAATTACTGTTCCCCAGGAATCAAACACCCTTTTCCTGATGGTGTTGTCTTATCTAATGCTTTATAAACAAGCTGTTGCCATTTAAGAGATAGAGGGCATGAATCCCCCACCTCATGTAACTGCCCACCTCCTCAGGGGTCTCAGCTTCATATTTGTTTAACCTAGTTCACCTCAAATACTGTGTGCATTTCTGCTGTCACCCAAATGACCTTTCCCCTTATTATTATTATTTTTTCATTAGTATTTTAAATTTTATTCAAACATCCACTCTCAAACCTCACCGCAGCCAATAAAGCAGGTCAATGTTATTAGCTCCATTTTACAGATGAGATTAAGAGAGCTCCAGGGGTTACAAGTGAGTTAGTGGGAAGGGAGTTAGCAACCGATATTTTCTTGGACTCACAGCTTTATGCATACAGGTTTCAGGTCTTCAGGGAGAACTGCATACACTAATATGTGGTGGAGAAGAAAAACAAAACAGAATGGCTAAGGGTAACACTTGATTGAATGTGAACTTTTTTTCTGAAAACTTTTTGTGGTAGCTTTCCTTATATAACATTTATTTATTTATTTCAATGGAACAGTGGTTAAAGCCCTCGATTGCTAACCAAAAGGTTGGTGATTCGAACCCACCAGCCACTCTGCAGCAGAAAGATGTGGCAGTCTGCTTCCGTAAAGATTCACAGCCTTGGAAACTGTATGGGAAGTTCTACTTTGTCCTATAGGGCTACTATGAGTCGAATCCACTCAATGGCAGTGGGTTTGATTTTTTCCCAAATTCATGCTGTCAAAAGGAAGCAACCTGTTTGTATTAATTTATAGATTATTTATGCCTCTACAAAAATTAGAATGAATAAAATGAGAGGATTCATGGAGATGAGAGTACTAAGGTAAAATTAATCAATTCCATAATAGTATAAATAGAAAAGGACTTCATATAAGCAGCGAAACTTCCAAGCAAAGAAAAAGTCATTTTATTAGAGCTGAAAACATATGATAAAAGAGTTAGCATGGCTTATCGTGGCCTAGATTAAGACCAAAGCAAACTTTCCAACTGTTGTTGAACTACAAATTAAAAAATCTACAGCAAGTTTCCTTCAAGTACATATCTTACAAAATTTCAGTTTTTATGAAAAAGTTACAAGATAAGAAACAATTTAGTCATAATCTTATGGAGCACAAATAGTAAATTTAATGTTTTAAACAAGCATAAAATTGCTTCAGTGGAGATATGCTGAAAATAAACTTATTTTATTTACATTTTTAGTTATTTGGCAGAAGTATATATATTTAATTTATTTATAAGTGTGTTTCTAAATATTATTATACTATGGTATCTAAGATTATTATTGTATTTCAAAATGCTGTCCTAGTATCATACTAGTTATGCAAATCTATTTACACAAAAATTTAGCAGAGTAAGAAAACGTTATTTGCTTGTTACTACATATTTTCAGGCCTAATAAATTCTACTTTAAATCTTGTTTAAATCCACTTTTTCCTGTTGTTTTACATCTGATATTAACTTAAAAATTTTATTAAAATTTTTTTTTTCTAGATACATGGCAAAGTGTTCGTTCTTCTTTTCCCTCTATATATCTCGATTTCTTTCAGATTCCTGCGGCATAATGGTTAGGATTTTGGGTGTTAACCAAAAGATCGGCAGTCTGAATCCACCAGCCGCTCCTTGGATGCTCTATGGGGCAGTTCTACTCTGCCTTATAGGGTATCTAAATCTGAATCGACCCAATGGCAACAGGTTTGTTTTTGTGTTTGTTTTTTTGGTTTTTGTATGTGCACATGCACACACACACACACACACGCATTCACACATAGCCTTTATTTTACATAACAAAATGACCTACCATTACACTCTGGGTTTTATGACATTGCCTCCTCACATTTAATTAATTAATACATTTGAAAGGTAAAAAATCAGATTGCGTTTTGAAAAGTTGAGTATTACAGTTTTTATCCAAGGCAACTTCAAATAAGGACATTCTATTATTTTTGCTCCATTTTTATGATCTCCATTCCACTTACAATGCTTGGAATCACCACATTTATCAAGTGTTTTAAAATAAGACACATAACTAAATGGATGCATACTATTAATTTAGAAAAAAAAAAATCCCAATAGCAAGCAAAAACCTGTGCTTCTCTGGACTTTCACCTGCCATCTGCATGCAGTAATCCCGTTCCCTGTAACTCAGGTCTCCTCTGTGATGTTGAACTGTGGTGGATGACAATACTTAGAGATGTTGTTTGAAACTGCCACCTCCAGGAGGATGGAGGATGCTGGGAGTTGTTTTTTTTTTAATAATTTTTATAGTGCTTTAAGTGAAAGTTTAAAAATCAAGTCAGTCTCTCACACAAAAACCCATATACACCTTGCTACACACTCCCATTTACTCTCCCCCTAATGAGAAAGCCTGCTGTCTCCCTCCACTCTCTTTTTTGTGTCCATTTCGCTAGCTTCTAACCCCCTCCACCTTCTCATCCCCCTCCAGGCAGGAGATCTCAACATAGTCTCAAGTGTCCACCTGATCCAAGAAGCTCACTCCTCACCAGCATCCCTCTCCAACCCATTGTCTAGTCCAATCCATGTCTGAAGAGTTGGCTTCAGGAATGGTTCCTGTCCTGGGCCAACAGAAGGTCTGGGAGCCATGACCACCGGAGTCCTTCTAGTCTCAGTCAGGCCATTAAGTCTGGTCTTATGGGAATTTGGGGTCTGCATCCCACTGCTCTCCTGCTCCCTCAGGGGTTCTCTGTTGTGTTCCCTGTCAGGGCAGTCATCGGTTGTAGCCAGGCACCATCTAGTTCTTCTGGTCTCAGGATGATGTAGTCGGTGGTTCGTGTGGCCCTTTCTGGCTCTTGGGCTCATAATCACCTTTTGTCCTTGGTGTTCTTCATTCTCCTTTGATCCAGGTGGGTTGAGACCAATTGATGTGTCTTAGACGGCTGCTTGCTAGTGTTTAAGGCCCCAGATGCCACTCTTCAAAGTGGGATGCAGAATGTTTTCTTAATAGATTTTATTATGCCAATTGACTTAGATGTCCCCTGAAACCATGGTCCCTAGACTCCTGCCCCTGCTATGGGGGCCTTTGAAGAATTCAGTTTATTCAGGAAACTTCTTTGCTTTTGGTTTAGTCCAGTTGTGCTGACCTCCCCTGTATTGTGTGCTATCTTTCCCTTTACCTAATGTAGTTCCTATCTACTATCTAATTAGTGAATGCTCCTCTTCCACCCTCCCTCCCTCCCCCATCTCATAACCACAAAAGAATGTTTTCTTCTCAGTTTAAACTATTTCTCAAGTTCTTATAATAGTGGTCTTAGACAATATTTGTCCTTTTTCAACTGACTAATTTCACTCAGCATAATGCCTTCCAGGTTCCTCCATGTTACGAAATGTTTCACAGATTCATCACTGTTCTTTATAAATGTGTAGTATTCCATTGTGTGAATATACCATGATTTATTTATCCATTCATCCGTTGATGGGCACCTTGGTTGCTTCCACCTTTTTGCTATTGTAAACAGTGCTACAATAAACATGGGTGTGCATATGTCTGTTCGTGTAAAGGCTCTTATTTCTCTAGGATATATTCCAAGGAATGAGAATGCTGGATCGTATGGTAGTTTTATTTCTAGCTTTTTAAGGAAGCACCATATCGATTTCCAAAGTGGTTGTACCATTTGACATCCCCACCAGCAGTGTATAAGTGTTCCAATCTCTCCACAGCCTCTCCAATATTTATTGTTTATGTTTTTTGGATTAATGCCAGCCTTGTTGAAGTGAGATGAAATCTCATTGTAGTTTTGATGTGCATTTCTCTAATGGCTAATGATCGTGAACATTTCCTCATATATCTGTTAGCTACCTAAATGTCTTCTTTAGTGAAGCGTCTATTCATCATATCTTTTGCCCATTTTTTAATTGGGTTGTCTTTTTGCAGTTGAGTTTTTGCAGTATCATGCAGATTTTAGAGATCAGGTGCTGATCAGAAATGTCATAGCTAAAAACTTTTTCCCAGTCTGTAGGTAGTCTTTTTACTCTTTTGGTGAAGTCTTTGGATGAGCTTAGATGTTTGATTTTTAGGAGCTCCCAGTTATCTAGTTTTGCATCTACGTTCTTTATAATGTTTTGTATACTGTTTATGCCATGTATTAGGGCTCCTAACTTTTTTTTTTTTTCCATGATCTTCATCGTTTTAGATTTTATACTTCGGTCTTTGATCCATTTTGAGTTAGTTTTTGTACTTGGAGTGAGGTATGGGTCTTGTTTCATTTTTTTGCAGATGGATATCCAGTTATGCCAGCATCGTTTGTTAAAAAGACTGTCTTTCCCCCATTTAACTGTTTTGGGGCCTTTGTCAAATATCAACTGCTCATATGTGGATGGATTTATGTCTGGATTCTCAACTCTGTTCCATTGGTCCATGTATCTGTTGTTGTAACAGTACCAGGCTGTTTTGACTACTGTGGTGGTATAATAGGTTCTAAAATCAGGTAAAATAAGGCCTTCCACTTTGTTCTTCTTTTTCAGTAATGCCTTATTTATCTGGGGCCTCTTTCCCTTCCATATGACATTGGTGATTTGTTTCTCTCTCTCACTAAAGAATGCCATTGGGATTTGGATCAGAATTTAATGTATGGATCACTTTTGGTAGAATAGACATTTTTATAATGTTAAGTCTTCCTATCCATGAGCAAGGTGCGGTCTTCCACTTACGTAAGTCTTTTTGGGTTTCTTGCAGAAACATACTGCAGTTTTCTTTGTATAAGTCTTTTACATTTCTGGTAGGATTTATTCCTAAGTATTTTATCTTCTTGGGGGCTACTGTAAATGGCATTGATTTGGTGATTTCCTCTTCAATGTTCTTTTTGTTGGTGTAGAGAAATTCAGCTGATTTTTGTATGTTTATCTTTTATCCCAATACTCTGCTCAACTCTTCTATTAGTTTCAGTAGTTTTCTTGAGGATTCCGTAGGGTTTTCTGTGTATAAGATCATATCATCTGCAAATAGAGATACTTTTACTTCTTCCTTGCCAATCTGGATGCACTTTATTTCTTTATCTAGCCTAACTGCACTGAGTAGGATCTCCAACACAATGTTGAATAAGAGTGGTGATAAAGGGCATCCTTGTCTGGTTCCCGATCTCAGTGGTAATGCTTTCGGGCTCTCTCCATTTAGGGTGATGTCGGCCGTTGGCTTTGTATAAATGCCCTTTATTATGTTGAGGAATTTTCCTTCTATTCCTATTTTGCTGAGAGTTTTGATCATGAATGATGGTTGAACTTTGTCCAATGCCTTTTCTGCATCAATTGATAAAATCATGTGATTCTTGGCTTTTGTTTTATTTGTGTGGTGGATTACATTGATTGTTTTTCTAATGTTGAACCATCCCTGCATACCTGGTATGAATCTCACTTGGTCATGGTGAACTATTTTTTTTGATATGTTGTTGAATTCTATTGGCTAGAATTTTGTTGAAGATTTTTGCATCTACATTCATGAGGGATATAGGTCTATAATTTTCTTTTCTTGTGGTCTCTTTACCTGGTTTTGGTATCTGGGATATGGTGGCTTCATAGAATGAGTTTGGGAGTGTTCCATCATTTTCTATGCTCTGAAACACCTTTAGTGGTAGTGGTGGTAACTCTTCTCTGAAAGTTTGGTAGAACTCTGCGGTGAAGCTGTCCGGACCAGGGCTTTTTTTTTTGGGAGTTTTTTGATTACCTTTTCAATCTCTTCTTTTGTTATGTGTCTGTTTAGTTGTTCTACCTCTATTTGTGTTAGTTTAGGTAGGTAGTGTGTTTCTAGGAATTCATCCATTTCTTCCAGGTTTTCCAATTTGTTTGAGTATAGTTTTTCATAGTAATCTGATATGGTTCTTTTAATTTCAGTTGAGTCTGTTGTAATATAGCCCATCTCATTTCTTTTTCAGGTTATTTGCTTCCTGTCCTGTTTTTCTTTTGTCTGTTTGGCCAGTGGTTTATCAACTTTGTTGATTTTTTCAGAAAACCAGCTTTTGGTCTTGTTAATTCTTTTAATAGTTTTTCTGTTTTCTATTTCATTTAGTTCTGCTCTAATTTTTATTATTTGTTTTCTTCTGGTGCCTGTGGGCTCTTTTGCTGCTCTCCTTCTATTTGTTCAAGTTGTAGGGATAAACCTTTGATTTTGGCCCTTTCTTCTTTTTGGATGTGTGCATTTATTGAGATAAATTGGCCTCTGAGCACCGCTTTTGCTGTATCTCAAAGGTTCTGATAGGAAGTGTTTTCATTCTCATTGGATTCTCTGAATTCCTTTATTCCATCCTTCATGTCTTGTATAATCCAGTCTTTTTTGAGTGGGGTATTGTTCAGTTTCCAAGTGTTTGATTTATTTTCCCGTTATTGATTTCCACTTTGATGGCCTTATGGTCAGAGAATATGCTTTGTAATATTTCAATGTTTTGGATTCTGCTAAGGCTTGTTTTATGATCTAACATGTGGTCTATTCTAGAGGATGTTCCATGTGCACTAGAAAAGAAAGTATAGTTGGTTGCTGTTGGGTGGAGTGCTCTACAATGTCAAGTTGGTTGATTGTGGCATTTAGATCTTCCATGTCTTTATTGAGCTTCTTTTGGGATGTCCTGTCCTTTATTGAAGGTGGTGTGTTGAAGTCTCCTACTGTTACTGTGGAGCTGTTTATCTCACTTTTTAATGCTGATAGAGTTTGTTTTCTGTATCTTGCAGCCCTGTCATTGGGGGCATAAATGTTTACTATGGTTATATCTTCTTGGTGTATTATCCCTTTAATCATTATATAGTGTCCTTCCTTATCCTTTGTGGTGGATTTAACTTTGAAGTCTATTTTGTCAGAAATTAATATTGCCACTCCTGCTCTTTTGGATTGTTGTTTGCTTGATATATTTTTTTCTGTCCTTTGAGTTTTAGTTTGTTTGTGTCTCTAAGTCTAAGGTGTGTCTCTTGTAGGCAGCGTATAAATGGATCTTGTTTTTTAATCCATTCTGCCACTCTCTGTCTCTTCATTGGTGCATTTAGTACATTTACATTCAGGGTAATCATGGATAGGTATGAATTTAGTGCTATCATTTTGATGTCTTTTTTGTGTGTTGTTGACAGTTTCTTTTCCCCACTTGATTTTATGTGCTGAGAAATTTTCTTTATATATTGTCCTTTCCTCATATTTGTTGTTGTTGATTTTATTTCTGCTGAGTCTGTATTTTTCCCTTGTATTTTATTTTGATGAGTAGGATAGTTTGTCTCATTTGTGGTTACCTCATTATTTAGCCCTATTTTTCTACATTTAAAACTAACTTCTATTTATTTGTATTGCCGTACCTTCCTCTCCATATGGAAGGTGTATGATTACATTTCTTAGTCCCTCTTTATTATTTTAATGTTGTCTTCTTTTATGTAATAACATTGCCTTTACCCTGTGTTGGCCTTTTTTTTTTTTCTTTTTTTAATCTTGCTTTGTTTTTTTGGATTTCCTTGTCTAGGTTGACTTCTGGTTGCTCTGCCCAGTGTTCTAGTCTTGGGTCAATACCTGATATTATTGAACTCCCTTTAGTATTTCCTGTATTTTGGTTTGGTTTTTATGAATTCCCTCAACTTGTGTTTATCTGGAAATGTCCTAATTTCACCTTCATATTTAAGAGACAGTTTTGATAGATATATGATTCTTGGCAGGCAATTTTTTTTCCTTCAATTTTTTAAATATGTCATCCCATTGGCTTCTTGCCTGCATGATTTCTGCCGAGTAGTCTGAGTTTATTCTTATTGGCTCTCCTTTGTGGATGACTTTTCGTTTATCCCTTGCTGCTCTTATAATTCTCTCTTTATCTTTGGTTTTGGCAAGTTTGATTATAATATGTCTTGGTGACTATCTTTTAAGATCTACCTTATGTGGAGTTCAATGAGCATTTTGGATGGATATCTTCTCGTCTTTCACAATATCAGGGAAGTTTTCTGCCAACAAATCTTCAACAATTCTGTCTGCATTTTCTGTTTTCCCTCCCTGTCCTAGTACTCCAGTCACTCGTAGGTTATTTCTCTTGATAGAGTCCCACATGATTCTTAAGGTTTCTTCATTATTTTAAATTCTTTTATCTGATTTTTCTTCAAATATATTAGTGCCAAGTGATTTATCTTAAAGTTCAGAAATTCTGGCTTCTACTTGCTCAGTTCTGCTCCTCTGACTTTCTATTGAGTTATCTAATTCTGTAATTTTATTGTTAATCTTCTGAATTTCTGATTTCTGTCTGTCTACGGATTTTTCCAGTTTATTAAACTTTTCATTATGTTCCTGAATAATCTTTCTAATTTCTTCAGTTGCTTTATCTGTGTGTTCCTTGGCTTCTTCTTCATATTGCCTTATTTCCTTCCTGATGCCTTGAAGGGTTCTGTATATTAAACTTTTGTATTCTGCATCTGGTAATTCCAGGAAGGCACTTTCATTTAGAAGATCCCTGGATTCTTTGTTTTGAGAGCCTGTTGAGGTGATCATGGTCTGTTTCTTTATGCGACTTGATATTGACTGTTGCTTCCAAGCCATCTATAAGTTATTGTATTAGTTTATGCTTGCTTACTGTGTTGTAGCTACTTGCTTTGTTTTGTTTTTTTATAACCCTATGGGGTGCTTGAGTGAGCTAACTTAATTATTTTTGCCTTTGGAGCTCTGGGGTCCTGTCCCCAGCTGGCTAGAGCTGTTATCAGGTATATCAGTCTAGGAGTCCATTCAGTTTTCTTGTATGAATTCAGCTCAGGTTTCTACGTAGCTGATATCAAGTGTGTGGTACAGGCTCTGTCCTACAGTCTTAGAGGGGCAGGGTTGATTGGCGTATATACCAGTATCTGATTGCAGCAGGGGGTCATGCTCTGAACAAGGCAGGGGGCTGAGAACCAACCCCCAGGTGTCTCTGAGGAAAACACGTCTCTGTTCCCTAGAGTGTGCTGGTGGGTGGGTTCTGCAGAGGGACCATGGGTACCCAAAGTTTTTGGTTGTAAGGACTGGAAGGTACCAGTTATCTTTGGACCCCTGTCACAGGTGGCTGGGTGACCTGAGTGGAGCTACCAGTCCTTAGGTCCCTGATGTGGGTAGGTGAGTACCTTGTTTAATAGGCAAAGCAATGTGAAACATCAAACACCCACCTCTCCACAGCACAGCTGAAATGGTTGGAGTTTGCCAACAAGGGCCTATTCTCCTGAAATAGGCCCACACAGGTTCACGCAGAAGGGAAGTGTCCTCAAGGTCCATGGACAGTTTATGCCTGGACAGGAGCTGCTTCTGTCCTGAGCTCCCCTGGTTAATGAAGCTAGCAAATTATCTTTTCCCCCAGTTGCAATTTTTTCCTTCCACAAGGTCGGGAGTATGGCTTTAGGTGTTCACCAGGGTCTATCTCAGGCCCAGGGATTCAGCCACTGAAACCAGCTTGGAGAGGGGGGCACAGTAAAATATACGCAAGTACTTAGCTTTTGCCAAGAGTGCCTTTCTCCTCAGGTTCCAGAGATGTGAGTGGGCTGTGTGGTTGGCTGCTTCTCCCTGAAGAAACTGCAGCCGAATGCTCTGGGAATGGTGCCTGAGGGCTCCCCGTGATTCAGGTCCAGTAACTCCTCTCCACTTCTGAATGGTCTCTTCCTCCCCCTGCCCCTCAGTTCGTTATCTAAGCTTGCCTTTGATGCTCAGGGCTCCCAGCTTGTCACAAGTATACGCGTTTCACTTGTATTTTTGGGTCTTTGTTGTAAAGAGGGCTCGACGGAAACATCTGCCTATTCCCCCATCTTGGCTCCAACAACCTGGGAGGTTTTTTTTTTTATTATTATTATTCACAGCCTCTTCTTCAGCCTGTATCACAGGAATTTACCTAAAATTTTCTAATGGAGAGAGACAGTATAATATAGAAAGAAACCTCTCAATCCTCAAATTTCTATGTATAGAAAGCAGTAGAAAAGGGATACTCAGCTACTAATGGAAGCAGTTTCTTTTCGAACAGTATGGACATCTCAAAAGATGGAGCCAAAATCCACTCCCAGGAATAGAAACATGCTCTAATCAAGGACTATTATCCACGAGAATCTGTCTTAGGCTTCTCTAGAGAAACAGAACCAGTGAGATATATGTATATACAGATGGATTTATTTTGAGGGATTGATTCGCATGATTGAGGGACCTAAATCCATAGGTCAGCCAACAGGCTGAAATTTTGGCAGCCTCGTGTCCCAAATCAGTAGATAAGGTGGTGGAGGAGAGAGAGTGATTCCGTCAGAATGTCTGTTTATTGTCCGGAAACAGGTTCCTCCCTCAGGAAACCTTCGGATTTGCTCTTAAGGACTTCCACTGATTGGACGAGTTTCACCCACCTTATGGGGTTGTCTACTTTACTGAAGGACAACTGATTTAAATACTAATCATGTATAAATATCTCATAGCAACAATTAGTGTTTGACCAAACAACTGGGCACCACAACCTAGTCAAGGTGACACATAAAATTAACCATCACACTCCACCCCTAATCAACATGGGACACATACACATCTCTTAAACCAAACTTAATCTCCAAATAAATAAAAAAGTCATACTTCTGCCTAATATGATAGAAGCCGCATGTTAGCTCAGGAGGAACTAACTTCGTGAGTTTTAGAGCCTACACCTGAAGAGAAGTTACAGGTTCCACATTTGCTTTCTTGGCACTCTACCCTGGGATGATCTTAAACCATTTACAAATATTCTTATCATCCTTACTACAGCCTTAAGAAATATTTATTTTACATGTATGGAAACTAAGAAGTTAAAATGCTTAATGATTGTGTGAGTGGTAAATGGCGAAGCTGAGATTCAAACAAGGAATTTTTCTGGCTTAAATAGGTGCTTTCTTTTACTCCCCAGCCCCTCCTCCCCACTAGTAACGATCTGCCTTTTCCTTGAAATGGATTACAATGGGATAAATACATTAACAAATGAAGACTTTGTATACGGTGCATTTCAATTCTGTCTTAGGCATCTAGTGCTGCTATAACAGAAATACCACAAGTGATGGCTTTAACAAGGAGAAATTTATTCTCTCACCGTCCAGTAGGCTAGAAGTCTGAATTCAGGGTGCCTGCTCCAGCGGAAGGCTTTCTCTCTCAGTTGGCTCTTGTCACCAGTCTTCCTTTGGTCTGGGAACATCTCAGCGCAGGAACCTCAGTGCGCTCCCGGCACTGCTTTCTTGGTAGTATGAGGTCCCCATGTCTCTCTGCTCACTTCTCTCTTTTATATCTCAGAGATTGGCTTAAGACACTATCTAATCTCATAGACCTCATCAATATAACTGCTGCTAATCCATCGTATTACATCATAGTGATAGGATTTACAACACATAGGGAAATCACATCTGACGATAAAATGGTAGACAATTACACAATCATACAAGGGAATTATGACCTAGCCAAGTTGACAGATATTTTGGGGGGACACAATTCAATCCATGACACTTGCCATCATGCTTATCATATTTGGCATAAAACCAAAAAACCAAACCCAGTGTCGTCGAGTCGATTCCGACTTATAGCGACCCTATAGGACAGAGTAGAACTGCTCCATAGAGTTTCCAAGGAACGCCTGGTGGATTCGAACTGCCAACACTTCGGTTAGCAGCTGTAGCACTTAACCACTACGTCACCAGGGTTTCCCATATTTGGCATACCTGGCGCTAATTCTAAAAGTGGATTTCTTCTTGTAAAGTCAGTATATTGACAAATGTCTTGATAAAATGTCTTTAAGATTATATTTAATATTTGATGAGCCTTTACTAATGACAGACACATCAAAGCATTTTACATCTATTAACTCATTTAATTCTCACATCAAACTTATGAGCCAGAATTCTATCTCTATTTTTCAAATGAAGAACTTAGTCACAGAAAAATGATTTTCCAAGGTCACATAGTAAGAAATTGATAGAAATAGACCTTGTATTGTCATTCACTATTCTATGCTGCCTCCAAAAATGCTACATTGGTAATCTTATTTCCACTTTAAGAAGAAGAAATTGCTGTAAATATAGGATAGCCATTTTTAGAAGTAGAAAATGCTTAATAAATGGCAGCTTATAGAAAAAGTTGGAAATCTTTCAAAGGAGCGCTAGAAGGCTTCTAACACCATACTTTGCTCAAGAAGGAGATATGGATATACTGATTGATGAGACTAGAAGAAAACTGTGGGATGCAGCTTACAGGGTTTTAGTGGTGAAAAGTAACTGCTCAGGGAAAGAAGACAATGATGGGCCCACGTATAATTGAAAATGTTCCTGTAGAGGAGAAAGTGTCTTGCTCTGAGTCTGTAGAGAATCCAGTTAAAGATCTAATTTTTGCCATTGGTTTGCTCCCTGCTTTCCAATTTGCTGGGTCATGTTTTAAGTATAATTGTATATATATTTTTTAAGCTCTTAAATTCTTTTTGAAACAAGGTAAAAATAAACATGTATGTAAATAAGCAAATATATAATCATATCTTATCTAGTGGCAGAAATAATTCAAGTTGGATTAAAAGGGAAAACAAATAAAGTCATATCATGAATTAAAATAGGAGAGAGAAAGGGAAAGAAAAATATGGGTAGAGTCATAAAATGAAGTCAGGAATGAGACAACTGGAAAAATTCATGTCATAAAGAGTTGCTACCAGTGTGCTACAAATCTGGCCCTAAGCTTTCTAACAGTCAGTGGGAAAATAGAATCCTGGTCAGTTACACAATTTACAAGGTTTAGAAGATAAAATCAGAACAGTTGTTAGGAGAAGCAAAATTATTGCTGTTACTAATATCTGACAGACATTTTCCCCATGGTCCTTATAAAACCAGCACCATGAAATATACTGGCTTATAACTTCAAGTACACTTTTAGAATAGGCACAGTGACAATTTTCATAGCAATGTTAGCATCACTCTAAAACAACATTTCAGTAAAGGCAATTCTATAGGGGTCAATACAATAGCATCCAGGTATGCAGCTGTCTGATGATTTGAGCAAATCCAGAGGTAGATTTTAAAGTATCTGGAGGAATGGATGAATTTCATTTCTTATGCAATCTTTTCAATATGTTGTTTCTGTCTACAGACCTTTTGAAAACTACTGGGAAGCAATAAGTTTGAAATTACTCTTTTTTGTAAGCACTCAGAATGCAGATTATCTATACGCTCCATTAAATGTGAACATACACATTTTAAGTGAGTTGGTCTGGTGGATTGTTTCAGACCAATTTTTTTTTCTTCAAGTGGAAAGAATATTACCAATGTGGCCTTTTTGGAGGCAGTGTGGAACAGTGAATGACAGTACGTGGTCTATCACTATGTTTCTCACTATGTGACCTCGGAAAATTGCTCAACTTCTCTGTGCCTAAATTCCTCATCTTTAAAAATAGAGATAAACATAATTCCTGCTTACAAAAAAAAAAATGAAGGCTCAAAGGATTTGTACTTGCGTAAAAGGCTAATTCTCCTGTACTCAAGGATGAGATGATGGAGAACCCATGGCCTCATCCAAAATTCTCAGAAAACCTCTCTAACACACAGACATCTGAGGCCACAAAACCCTTGCTGCAAATGTTTGTTTGGTGATATAGTGATGATAAACTTCAGAAAGCAATCTTAACAAAGCACCCAGGGAATGATTAATTTTGAGCTCTTCTACTAAGTTATTTTATGGAAATTTTGCTCAGTTTGAATTCCATTAAGAAAAATAATTTAAGTTCTTGGCGGAAAAAAAAAAAACACTTGAAGATCACTTAATCCAATACAGAATTTAATAAATGATGGACTTGTATCCAAAAGCAGTAAAATCATATTCACACAATTATATACCAGAAGAGTAATAAAGCTAAAGAGAAACCCATATCTTTTTCTCAGTTCATTCTCTTTCTTTTGTGCCGTTTATTCTCTTTAAACTATGGGCAATTGGTTAAATGGCCTCAATGATCCCAAGAAAACCCTGGCTCACTTCCTCCCAAACACAACTACTCTGTCACCATGAAAACTGGTCTTCAAGAAAGAACCTTAGCATCTCAGTCCGTATTTTTCCTCATTTATTTCTTTTAAAAACTCAGTGTAATACAGTAACATCAATGTAACTTTCATGTCTTACTCCCTCATTATGTGGAGTAAACAGATCATTGCAATCACGATATTGCTGTGAGTTCAATTACATGAAGAAATATGATTTTCTGATGAAATGTTTCATTTGGTTATCAGAAGGGGGAAAAAAAATCTCCTGACCCACAGCCAGCAACATGTTATTACAATAGCATATCAAGTCAAGATGTGCAACACTGAGAAATTATTTGATTAGCTGCTGTGCTGTGAGCACTTAAACCTATGAGAGCTGCCAAGTTCAAGACGCTGTGGCTCACGCTATAAGTCTTTCTGCAGTCCTCTGGGCCACTCAGTAACGAGAGCTACCATTTTGCCATCACTGTCACTCCACATATCCAGTCTCTAAAGCTCTGTTTGTTGTTTCATTCTGCTCTATGTCTCCCCTAGGAACACCTTCATTTTAATATAAATAGAGCGTTTCATCATGCGATGGCAAAGAATCATGGAAGGTAGGACTCTCAATATTACGGGACACAAAGCATACGGATGCATTCCAAAAGAGGTCTAAAAGAAATCAAAAAGAAAAGAAAACAGATCTAATAAAAGGGCATCAATATTATTTATCTAAATGTAATACAAACCATATGGTGGTAACAATGAAGAGTGAAAACCAAGGTGAAGCTACAACATTTTGTGTTTGTGACTATTAATAGGGTATAAGGAAGCAGTTATTTAACAGGTTTTTTTTTTAATATATCTAAGGGAAACCCTGGTGGTGTAGTGGTTAAGAGCTATGGCTGCTTACCAAAAAGTCAGCAGTTTAAATCCACCAGACCCTTCTTGGGAATCGTATGGGGCAGTTCTCATTTGTCTTATAGGGTCGCTATGAGTTGGAATCCACTCGATGGCAATGGGTTTTTTTTTTTTAATAGATCTAAGCGATGTCTTCAAGTACCAGGTTACTGTTATTACCATACCTAGGATGATGTAGTAATTGTTTAACACATTAGCACTACCTTGAATTTAGGGTAATTAAAAATATGCTCTGAGATACAACAAAATAAAGGGTAATCCTGGCTTGCCCTTGACCATACTGGCCCTGGAGGTGGGGTAGTGGTAATCATAAATTAAGGTGACAAGAAAAAGTTTTTTCTTTCTCAAGCCTGGCCTTCACAGCACTTTCTGAGGAATCTTACCAGCCTTCTTGTGAGCTCTGAAGTCTCTTGGAACAGTGTCCCTTCTCATTGCTTCTCTGACTCCTAGTGGCCTGCCACTGCCCCTGTCTCAGGATTCAGCAATCATTACAGTAATGCCACCCTCCACACCCCAAGAGGAGAGACCCATTACAGTATTGTCTCTACCTCCCCCTACTCTATTGTAGATTCTTCTCACCACTGTGGAAGTGAAATTTTTCCCTGACACCGATGGAAATATTTATTGGAAACCCCGAGCGTAAGCCCCGTTCTTTATTTTTTATTTGTAGAAGGACCCTATTCCAAAAATAAAAGAGGTTTCCCTGCAGAGTTAAGCTACAAATAAATCTTTGAGAAGACAATCTGATTATATTTAAAACCTTTCTTTTACAAAAATCGTGAATCAGCACCTCAGAACCCCAAGCAAATTCTTAACTATCTTCTGCGTTAGAGGAACCTAGCCATCTACTTGAAGCCTTTCTCCTTTCACTGCCCCAAAGTGGGATACCTAAATTTCTTTTTCACTTTTTCATTGGTTAGAAAATATCAGATTGAATTTAAGTCCTCCTCTCAATATCCCAGTGGGAGCTCCGGTAGTATATCATCATGTCCAAAGGTTTCCTCTGGAGATTCACTACAAATACTAGTTATTATCTTTCAAATTAAATATAATCTTTTATTATTTACTATCTCCATTTTCTAAATCAATCAATGGTAAAATTAAAGCATCCTCCCCCCCCGCCCCGCCACAGAGCCCTGGTGGCACAGCGGTTAAGGGCTTGGCTGTTAGCCAAAAGGTCAGCAGTTTGAATCCACCAGCCTCTTCCTGGAAACCCCTATGCATTGGAATCAATTCAACAGCAATGGTTTTGGTTTTGGTAGGATACATTTTAGGGCAATATTTTTCAAATTGTATGTCATAATTGAAATCAATTTAGTGGGTTATAACTATCATTTAAAAAATGAAATAAAATGGTTGATATGAAAAAGAATAGATCACAGCAACAGCATATATATATAGAAATATTTACATAGATATATATAGAAAAGGTACATTTTATTTCTTTTAGCTTTGTATGTGTAAATGTATAATGACAGATAATATAAAATGAATTTTTATTATGATTTATGATCAAAATATTTTATTCTCTTTCCAGTTGTTATTTCTAGTCTAAAATGAAACTTCAAAAGCCGTCGGGTGATGCCATGAATTTATATTTTCAAGGAAACAACATTTTAATATGACTTAACAATTGAGAAAACTTTTAAGTTATATGATTAATTAATTGTCCTGTAATTACTTAATTACACTCTTGAATATATAGCATCATTCTTTCTATAATAAAAGCTAGTTGGTTGATAATTTTGCTATTTTTTATTTTACAACTTAATTCTTTAATTTTTAACCTTGATTTAACATCTGGAGTGTTGAATGTTAAAAATGTAATAAACATTTGAATGTCACTGCTTTCCAAACTTTTAAATTCGCTCAAGGTGACTAGTTGTTTATTACTTCAACAAGTAAATCCAAAATTATTAATCATCTATTTATCACCCAGTATTTAGTATTTACTAATATTACTTATCGTCTATTATTTAGTATTGACTTAGGACACTGCAGGCATTATCTTAAACAATTTATATGCAGTATTTAACTTGGTACTCAACAATCCTATGTGGGTAAAACTATTAACAGTCCCATCTTACTGCTTGAGGAAACTGATTCTAGGATAATTTAAGCAATACGCCCAAGATCACTGTACTAGAAACAGGCAAAGCTAAGATGGAAAGAGCTCTAAGATATACTGTTTAAAAAAAAAAAAAAAAAAAATCAAAGTGGGAGAAATACTAAGGAAGAAACTAATACTTTCCAAATAGAAGTTATTCTATCAAATGTAGCTCATTTTTCACAAAATATACTTTCTCTAGAAATGAACACAGAAGATGATATATTGATTACACAATTAGATTTGCATTTATCTCTTACTCCAGGAACTATGGGTATACAAATATTCCCAGCCTTTTGACAACTATGATATCCATTTATAGGTATGTATGTTTTAAATCTTTGAATAAATTCAGTGGTTACACTTGTACGTTGTCCGTGAAACACATGTATATCGTCAGTTCTTTCATTTTTCTAATGTGGAATAAAATGGAATGACAAATCAGAATTTCTTCTTACATATTCTTGTCACCAAGACTCTCCTCATATAAATTGCCTGAGACATCTACAACTCGAGTAACTTGAATATAAATGTTTTTCAGCTAGGCTACGAGTGAGATGATTAAGTAAATTTTTACTTTAAGGATTTAGTAATACCCAAGAAAGACAACCGTTTGGCATCCTATCATATTATTATTATTATTATTATTCTGGGTGTGTGCATCTTTCAGAATTATTTCAGCTATTCTAGGAGCCCTGTCAATACTTGAAATAAAACAATAATTACCATTCCAAGTTCAGAATGAAGACTCCCAGTTATAAACCAAATGAAAGGCTTAATATATTACTTGAGGGTTTCAAATTTCCATCATGATAGATATTATCTGAAAGATAATACATTTGAAGCAAACCTACGATGATGTCAATCTCTTCTTCAGTCATAATTTGTACTATATTATAAATTTGTCCTTGGAGTTATAAAATATCTTTCTTTAATCATCCTTTCTTATTGTTCTTTACCATAAAAACTAATATACCCATCTCACCTAGAATTTTATTTTAATAGTAATTATAAACTTGCTTAACTTATGATGCTTTGGGGATGGTGTCAGGGTTGGCAAAGGACAATGCCACAGGATGAACTCAATGACCATAGCCTTTTCTCATTATCCTTCCCTGAGCATACTCTTCTACCTGGCATTTTAAAAGTTTAGCCTGAAACATTATACTTACATTTTGATTATAAGTAATGTCAAATTCCAATTTAATAAGGCACTCACTAACCAATTATGACAAATGTTATTAAATCCAGAGTATTTTCTAGATATTTCCATAAGGTTTTCTTAAGTTCGGAGATGATGTGAGAACTCCCTCATAAGTTTAAACTTAGCAATAGACATAGAGGAAAAGAAGCCTGTGAAAACACAGAGTAACGCATTCATTTTGTCTTCTTTTGTGTCATTTACAATAAATCCTTTTTGTCAGTCTTAGAACAGGAAATTTAATAGCTATTATAAAGCCTATGATAAACAGGAAAGTCCTTGGATTTCTCACTATATACGCCTTTACCTGATGAAACAATGTGGCTTTGAAATTCATATCAAAATTACCTTAATCAGGCTTGTTAGAATTTATGCTTCCCTAAATTTTTTCTTTTTTTATAATTAGATAAGCAGTTTTTATAGTCACAATACATGCATTTAGAATACTGCCAGGTTCAGAATAAGTAGTCAAAATGTTAATTAATATTAATATGCCAGAATAGAAGCTTTGAGTTCAGTACGAAATGAAATTAAGGAACCAGTCAGGACAAGCTGGAACTGAAAAGGTGGAAAATAGACATGTTGTTGTTGTTAGGTGCCGTCGAGTCGGTTCCAACTCATAGCGACCCTATGCACAACAGAACGAAACACTGCCCGGTCCTGAGCCATCCTTACAATCATTGTTATGCTTGAGCTCATTGTTGCAGCCACTATGTCAACCCACCTCGTTGAGGGTCTTCCTCTTTTCCGCTGACCCTGTACTCTGCCAAGCATGATGTCCTTCTCCAGGGCGTGATCCCTCTTGACAACATGTCCAAAGTATGTAAGATGCAGTCTCACCATCCTTGCTTCTAAGGAGCATTCTGGTTGTACTGCTTCTAAGGCAGCTTTGTTCCTTCTTTTGGCAGTCCATGTTATATTCAATATTCTTTCCCAACACCACAATTCAAAGGCGTCAATTCTTCTTCGGTCTTCCTTATTCATTGTCCAGCTTTCACATGCATATGATGCGAGTGAAAATACCATGGCTTGGGTCAGGTGCACCTTAGTCCTCAGGGTGACATATTGCTCTTCAACACTTTGAAGAGGTCCTTTGCAGCAGATTTACTCAATGCAATGCGTCTTTTGATTTCTTGGCTGCTGCTTCCATGGGCATTGATTGTGTATACAAGAAAAATGAAATCCTTGACAACTTCAATCTTTTCTCTGTTTTTTATGATGTTGCTCACTGGTCCAGTCGTGAGGATTTTTGTTTTCTTTATGTTGAGGTGCAATCCGTACTGAAGGCTGTGGTCTTTGATGTTCATCAGTAAGTGCTTCAAGTCATCTTCACTTTCAGCAAGCAAGGTTGTGTTATCTGCATAACGCAGGTTGTTAATGAGTCTTCCTCCAATCCTGATGCCCCGTTGTTCTTCATATAGTCCAGCTTCTCGTATTATTTGCTCAGCATACAGACTGAATAGGTATGGTGAAAGAATACAACCGTGATGCACACCTTTCCTGACTTTAAACCAATCGGTATCCCTTTGTTCTGTCTAAACGACTGCCTTAACAACAATTAAGTGTTCTGGAATTCCCATAAGTAGATATACCCACTGTGATGGTTAAGCGTATGTGTCAACTTGACTGAGACATAATTCTCAGTGGTCTGGCAGTTATGATGTAGTTTGGCAGTCATATGAAGAGATTTGATATAATGTGTTCACCTCCATGATGGGATCTGCTGTGAGTAGCCAATCAGTTGAAAGAGAGTTTCCTTGAAAGTGTGGCCTGCATCAAATATACAAATGGACTTTCTGGCAAGACTTGTGGGCTTTTGCCCGTTCTGGATCCTGCAGCTGGCTCTTGTTCATCTGACCTCCAGTTCTTGGGACATGAGGTAGCAGTTTAGCAGCTGTCTTGCTTGCTGATCTCAGTTTGTTAGCTATTATTGAGTTGTTTCTTAGTTCATGGTGACTCCATGCACACAGAACGAAAACATTGCTCAGTCCTGTACCATTTCTATGATTGATTGTAGATAGACCTGTTGTAACCCAGAGGGTTTTCACTGACTGATTTTTTTCAAGTAGATTACCAGGCCATTCTTCCTTTCTCAAAAGCCAAATGAAGGCCCATTAAGTTCCTCCCATTACAGACAACTAGTACCCAAATTTTGTGATATACTTTTGTAAAAGAGTAAAGAACTATGGTTAGCTAAAAGAAAAAATAACTGGCTGAATGACTTTACCAAAACCTTGCTGACAAATTAATAGATATCTCCATGTCCAGTAATTAAATATAGTTGGTGGCAGTACCCTGATGTTGACACAGTGACATTCAATATTTTTTTCGGTATATAGATAAAACTAATAATATAGATAATTATATTCAAATTTACCGACGTCATGAAGATAGAGAAATACGTGTGCAGCAGCATCAGATCAAAAAGATCCTCACCAGATCAATGCATTCATCTAGGAAGCATATATTTGACACAAAAAAAGTGAGATAAAAAAATGATATAAATTTGAGAGATATTAACAGGAAAGGAGCACTGGGAGCATAATGGTTGAGCACTTCGCTGCTAACTAAAAGACTGGCAGTTCAAACACAACAGTTGACTCCACAGGAGAAAGACCAGCTGATCTTCTGCTCCTGTAAAGATTAAAAAAAAAAAAAAAAAAAAAAAAACTTGCCCATTAGTCAATTCTGACTCATAGTGACCCTATAGGACAGAGTAGAACGGTCCCACAGGATTTCCAAGGCTGTAAATCTTTACCGAAGCAGACTGTCACATCTTTCTCCTGGGGAGTAGCTGGTGGGTTCCAACAGGCAACCTTATGGTTTGCAGCCCAGCACTTAACTATTGGGCAACCAGCGTTCCTTACCGTAAAGATTACAACCTAGAAAATTCTACAGGGCAGTTCTCTGTCCTACAGGGTTGTTATGAGTCAGAACTGACTCAACAGCACACAACAACACTTACTAGAAACTAATGAAAAATACTTAGTTGATTTACTGTATTAGCTAACATATTAACCAGCCATATAATGCAGTTATCTAAAAACCTAATTAATAAGTAAAATGCATTTATAATTAAAAAAAAAAAAAAGCAATCCCAGACCCAAAAGAAATGTAAGTTGTGAAGTCTAAAATATACACAGACAGGTTATCTTTGGAGAAAATGATATAAATTGGTATTTCTGATAACGGATGCAAGGAGAAGAGGTAAATGATCCAATAATAATGTAAAAAATTAAAAGATGTCTATGGTATCCCCAGCAAATCAAGTCTGAGGCAGAAAGGCACTGGAGTTAAATACACCTGGGTTTCAATCCTGATCCTTCTAGTTCACCATTAAAATGTCAGTGTCATTCGTAGAAGGGAAGCTTTAAATTAAGATATCTTATCATTTGAATGTGTAACAAAGACCTCATCATTTCATGCTTGGGTAACTTTTTCAGGGATAGAAAATGCTTTTAAAAACTACGCATGTAATATTAAGTGTATGTAAAGGCAGCAAAAGAGCCCTGGTGGTGCAGTGCTTAAGCACTTGGCTAACCAAAAGTTCTGCGGTTCGAACCCACTAGCTGCTCTGCAGGAGAAAGATGTGGCAGTTGGCTTCAGTAAAGATATACAGCTTTGGAAACTGTATGAGGCAGTCCTACCCTGTCCTATAGGGTCACGGTGAGTTGGAATTGACTACAGGGCAACGAGTTTTTTTTGCTAGACTCAATAAAGTTCCTAAGGCCAATAAAACCATGTACTGTCAGTGGTAGTTTCTAATTGCTGAAATTAGGACCTATATCCCCAGGGCTTTTATTGATATGATTTTTAAACTAAATTTAGCACTTAACTGTGATAGGACATCAGTTGCAAAATCCAAGTAAGTGGCAAATTCTCAACAGTGAACTGTGCTTCCTGTAACAAAATGCTTTTAGGTTGAACCTACACTGAGAAAAAATGACAAAAATCCACCATCTAGAAATTTGGCCATCATAGAAAGCCAGATAATCAGACATTTTCAAAACCAGGTTGAGATAATAACCCCAAAGATAGGTAGGCACATGATTCAGTGAATAGCATGCTGAATGGAATGATAAAAACACCTTGCTTCTCCTGACCTTCACTCACTAGTTGTGTGACCTTAAACAAGTCACCCAACTCAATGTGCTTGGCACATAATAAAAACCTGTTTCCATCCATTCATTTATGACTCATGGAGGCCCCATGTGTTTACAGAGTAAAACTGCTCCCAAGGGTTTTCTTGGCTTTACTCTTTACAGAAGCAGATGGCCAGCCATTTCTTCTGCAGCACTGCAGAGTGGGTTTGAACTGGCAACCTTTAAGTTAGTGGTGAAGTGCAAACTGTTTGCACAACCCAGGAAACTTTGGCACATGATAGGCATTCAAAGCTAGACAATGAAAATGGACGACTGAAGAAAAAGTACCATATTTGAATTGTGGTGTTGGCAAAGAATATTGAATATACTGTGGAATCCCAGAAGAACAAACAAATCAGTTTTGGAGGAAGTACAAGCAGAATGATCCTTAAAAGTGAGGAAGATGAGGCCTCGTCTTGCTTACTTTGGAATGTCATCAGAAAAGACGAATCCCTATATTGATGCTTGGTAAAATAGAGAGTCAGCAATAAGGGGGGAAACACTCCATGAGATGGACTGACACAACAGTCACAACAATGGCCTCAAATACACCAACAATTATGAGGAGGGAGCAGGACAGGACAATGCTTCATTCTGTTGTATTTAAGGTCACCATGAGTTGGAGCCAACTCAATGGCAGCTAACAGCAACAGTAAGAGGCACTCAATAAATATGAACTGATTGAATTAATGAATAAACCTAACTTCTAAGGCATCAGTTTCCTCAAATTTTAAGTAAATGGGTTGGATTAGACAACAGTTACTCTGGACTCTGTGGAAGGTGAGAATGGTTAAGATGCTTGCTTGCTAAGTGAAAGGTTGGAGGTTTGAGTCCAACCAGAGACACCTCAGAAGAGACTTGGCAATCTACTTCCAAAAAATCAGCCTTTGGAAATCCTATGGAGAGCAGTTCACTCTAACGCACAAGGAGTATCCAGGAGTTGAAATCGACTCCATGGTAACTGGTTTAATGCAGCTTCTAGCCCGAACTGCTCCTGAATCTCTTACATGGCTGTGGGTTGCTCAGACATCTCAAGGCTCAGACACCAACAGTTTAGGACAGTGAAGCCAGACAGAGTGGGAACTTATTTCTCACAAATGTATTGGCCAAAGAGAACATAATGAAGAATAGGACCAGCTCAGCAAATATTATTGTTTTTGGGTTATTGTTAAGCATTAAAGACTGCTTATTACTTCTTGGTCTTCTCAGGCGTACCTGCATGAGGCCTGCCATCATGCCTCAAATGCATAATTTTGAAATATTGGGACTTATGAATATGCTTCCAGTGGAATATGAGCAAAAATGTAAGGGTTCATGTGTTTTTATTTTTCTTCATTTTATTTGGATAGTTCATGTATCAACCTGGCTTTCATTCCTTCCCCTTTGAAACCATAATATTTATTTTTGTTGAAATCATTTTCTGCTTGGTATGAAAATATACTTTAGTAAGCATTAATACTGGTTAGGGGCTCAGTTTTAATGAAATCTTAAAGCAAAAAAAAATCTTAAATCCAGCATGATTCACTTCAAAAGCATAGGTCAAATATCAGGCTCCTTTAGGAAAATCTTTTTTCCTACCATTCCTTTTCTTACTCCTTAAACATTTTGACCTTCCAATAAAATTGTGATATTAAGTGTCACCTACCCAAGTAGCTTTTTTCCTAGCCTTTAATCTTCCTTTTTCCTTCTCTTACTTCTTCCCTCACCTCCCACCCCACCCACATCCACCTCCACCTCCACCTCCAGCATCCAGCCTCCTTTTCTTCCTTTCTTTCTCCCTTCAGGCTTTTAGGACTGCAGGATTTTAGAGTTGGGCTCCCTGAGGTCCTAAATCTATGGTAGAGTAGATGTGAGCCCTTGAGCAAGTTACTTATACTCTCGACACTTCAGTTTCAATATAGGTAAGATAGTAATAATAGTAGCTACTTCAAAGGGTTTTTTGTGATGTTTCAGTGAATTAGTACACTTATGACACTTTAAATAATGCTAAAATCATACCAAGTCACAATGGATGTCCAGAAGTATTGTTGTGGTAGTTATTTCACAAATGTCAGGTCAGAGGAGAACCATGAAGTTGCTATCTCAAACATTCATGGGTATTTCTTGACATACCTACCACCTTTCCTTCCCCAGGTCATATTCATACATGGGTTTAGATGATCAAGAAACCATATATGTGTAACCCACCCCACCCACCCCAACTCTGCCCTGCTTGATTGGCTTATGAGCCGGAAAGGCAGTCTCTACATCTGCCCACAACAATAAACCCACAAGGGTATCTATAACTCACAGCCATGTATCTATTTGTGGCTCTGATTCTTTAGATCACCTGTGTTAAAATATCACAATATTTCAGCTGTTAATTGAAGCACTCTGGCGTCTTGAGTTATTTTTATAGTCAACTTGAGATGACATATGATAGTTCAGATTCATGGAAGACGTGAGTCAGAAATTCTGTCTCTAGTTACGGTTATAACTTTTAACATGTGCTAACATGTGATAGCTGTAGATCATGTGAGCTGCAGTTATTTCTAAAATGGGTAGTTGAAACACAGAGCTTTTGTCATGGTAATGCTTTATGCTAAATGAAAGCAACACTTCAGTCTCTCATAATTGTTTCCCTGGTACCACGTTTTAATAAAAAGCAGTCATACTAATGTTTTTCAGATGTCTTCAGCAAACCCAAGGGTATTTAACTAAAATAAGCAAATGCCAGGTGAAATAGGTTTATCAGGCTTTATAAGATTATTTATGAAATGCTAATCATAAGCAAGAAAACCAAGAAAATTGATTTGTGGAAGGAAGTCTGTCTACTTTTTAAAGTTCCTCCTATATGTAGGGAATAGATTCATTCACAGTCTAAGAAGCACTCAGAAAACCAGTGGACAGAAAGTGTGAATTCTAGAAGAAGAAGGCTTGGAGATCCTTTTAAGTGATGTGAGCAGTGAAGCTCTTAAAATGGGGCTAATTAGCTGTTTGATGTACTTGACAGAGGAAGATGTACGCAAGCAGAGAGAAAAGACTGCAAACACAGATATCCCTGATTGCATTATTGTCCAAAACTTTAATTAATTTCTGGAGGACTATCTTTTCCATAATTTAAAATGGTTTAAAAGATGTACAACTAATAGGTTTAAAATGTTTCTTTAGCTAATCATTTGCACTGCAGGAGGCTGAAAATTATAGAGCACATTTTATACTCTCCTCAAGCCATCAAAGAATTACTCTTATAAGCTCTGGCTTTCATTCTTCTGCTTTTTGCCCAATGGCATGGAGAAACGTGTGACTTGACTTCACTAATATGCTGTTCAAAGCCCAAACACCCACCACTATATTCTTCAGGCCATGGAAGGTATACCACTCTTAGGATATAAAAAATATTCTTTTTGCATACCTATGTTAAAATGGGGAGGATAAAAAGCTAATACTGGTGATCAGCTTAGATAAGAAGTAGCCATTTCTATAGCTGAAAAGAAAAATGAGTACTTCGGCTAGGATTAAATGCTCTTTTAAAATACAGTTTACAAAGAAAAACAATTGAATACCAACTGTCTGAATAAAAATCATGATGGCAGTTTGTGCGAACAGTAACAATGAAAATAAAAACATACAATCAATAAAAAGTTGTTTCCATTTATTTTAGCTATACAAGCAAACCAAAGTTGTAAGTTTTGCTAACTTTGCTTAATTTTGTTTGGTGAACAAAAAATACATTTTTTCAGTCGTGAAGTTTTGTTAAAAAAACTCAATACTTTAAAATCAGTCCACTAGTATATTCAGGAAAACAACAAACTTAAGGGTCATTAATAAGAAAATATAAGAAATAATCAGCTGAGATATATGAGAACAATAACCTTAATGTCTTATTTTTGTTTCATAGAAGCTATAGTATCATATTATAGAGTTGTCCAAATTTATAGTTTAGAGAACAAATGAATTTTATAGAAAGGGGCTTTTATTAGAGCTATCCAAGATATTTGCCAAAATCATGAATGGCATCATTCCTTGAGTTTGTCACATCTCTACATTGGTTTTATGAACACTCATGGGAAAATTCACTCATTCATTCAATAAATATTTACTGAGGATTTTCTAGGTGTGTCAGTTACTCAGGATACAGCAGAAAAGTAAACAGAAAAAACTTCCTTCATGTAGTTCCCATTTGGGGGAGGGTAGGATTAAAACAAAAATATAAATAAGTAACCTAAATATTGTATCAGAAGGTGATATACACCATGAAAGGAATGAGCAGAGTGCATCATGTGGGGGCTTGGGGAACACTGGTTTTTACACAAAGTAGGATGAAGAGATTTAGAGCAGAGGTGAGATATGATCTGTCTTGCATTTTAATACTCACTCTGGCTGCTGTGCTGAGAGTACTCTAAAGTGGTGCAAGGTCGACATGGTTGTTGTTGGTTGCCATCAAGTGGGCTCCCACTTATGTAGACCTTACATATATAGCAGAACAAAATGTTGCTCAGTCCTGCACCATCTTCATGATCATTGAAATATTTGAGTCTGTTGTGTGGCTATTATGTCAATCCGTCTCATTGAAGGTTTCCTTCATTTTTGCTGACCCTCTACTTTTCTAAACATGATATCTGGCTTAGAGACTATTACAGGGATCCAAGCAAGAGATGTTGGTGGCCTGGGCCACTGCTCCATTGGAGTAGAAAGACCTAAAAGTAAACGAATGGTTACAATACATGAGTGCTGTGAAAGGACAGGTATAAAATACTTTCTTCTGTGCTTTTGATCTTATACTTCATCCTCTCCTTCTGGACTGGGCTCCATCAATTATTCCACCCTACCAATCTCTCCCACTCTACTACCTTCTTTCCCAAACAGGGTCAAAGCTCTCTCATTTTAAAAAGGATTTTTTTTTCCCCTTTAGCCTTTGTAAATGTCAGAGAAGAGATGATGTTTGAGTTGAGACTTAGAGAATGGTTAAGAGTTTAGCAGGCGGATAAAGAACAAGAATAATCCAGGCAAAAACAACCCAGCATGTGGCATGCAAAGTCACGGAGGCTTGAAGAGGCGTTCAGAGAATGGTTAGTAGTTTGGCATTGCTGGAGTGTCCTGGGGAGGAGGAAGAGAAGTGGACTGTTTGCGATCAGGTCATCATGTGCTGTGAGTACTCTAGAGTTTGGGGTTTATGCTTTATGCTATAGTATAGTGTAGTAGGGAACAGCTCGCATTATTGGCACTCTTTGTCCCTCATTAGACTAGGATGAGAACTGACTCTATCAGGGCCCAGGAAGCATGATAACAGCAGCATCTTCTGAGAGGCCATTGTGCATAATTAGGGTTTTATGGGGAGAAACCCAGCTAGCAGGAACAGAGAGACCTATTTAGAGGGAGGACTTGTGTTTAGTGGTTGGTCTTTCCTGAGTACATCAGGGGTGGCCAGCTGGCCAGGGATGGGAATCCCCTCCCGAAAATAGTCTACCAATCCTTTTAAATACAGCACTACAAGCCAGTAACACTGGTTTTTCAAATGTAACTTTGGTGCCTATAATTTTACAGAGGCATTTGACTAGTTTCAGGGGACAGCCTGGTGAGGAAAGAATGAAATTCACCTAACAAAGTGGTATTTGCTTAAGGGAATCCTAGATCCTTGCAAGTGAGCACCGGTGGCACAATCGTTAAATGCTTGCCTGCTAACCAAAAGGTCTGAGGTTCAAATACACCAGGAGCCCTGAGAGAGAAAAGACCTGGTGATCAGTTCCTTTAAAGTTTACAGCATAGGAAACCCTATGGGGCAGTTTTACTCTCTCCTATAAGGTTGGTAAGTGTTGGAATTGACTGGACGGCATATAATAACAACAAAAGTCCCTAACACCATGGGATTTTGCAGCAGCCCCACTGAGATATATTTAGGGATGCTATAAGAGAAGATAAAATTTTTTTTTTTTTTTATAAGAGAAGCTATAAACTATTACGAGAAGTAATGTGACTAGATTTGTATTTTAGAAAGGTCCTCTGAATACAAGTTGTAAGGCAGATTAGAGAGGGAAGAAACTAGTTATGTCGACTGGAATACTTTTAACAAAAGTGTTGGAAACGGAATTGCAATGGACCAACTCATGCACTTGCATCAATCTGATATAAATGTAACAGCTATAGGTAAGGAGACATCTGGAAATAAATTTTGGAGAGGAAAATATAACAGTGGAAAATCCTTCTTAAAAGTAAGAGGCTAAGTACATTAAGCAGCAATTTATTTGATGGGCAATTGATATCTGAGAGGCTAGTGACAGCCTTGTTGCCAGGGGAGCACGGTTACAGTCCCAGCCTGTGACTTTAAAAACTTCACTGGGGGAAAAATTACAGTCGGGCAAGCAGTAGCAGGGCATGGCCTACGGCACAATCTGCCGATAACTAAGTCCCAGGGAAAACTGATTTGTGTCTTCTGATCACACAGGCTGAGAGCCTCTGCTATTGACTAGTTGTGGTTCATCGGGATGTAGATCTATCTTGGCTAACAAGAAAGCACTAGAGGTCTTCATTTAGCCACTGAGCCCTGTCTCCAGAGACCGAGTGCAGCTGTCTTTACCTTCCTACCAATCAACACATCAAAAGCTGCAGAATATATTTTCACTTTCAAAAAATGCAAACTGCGAGATAAAGTTGCCAAACTCGACTTGGAAAGTGGTGAATGATTACAGTACGGCTCCAGATACAAAGAATAAATCATATATGCCCAGCCAGAATTTTCTTGTATGTGTCAACAAGAAAGAAAACTGACTCTCTATATCCACAGGACATCACACCATATTAATATGACTAGAAAGGATTAAAATCATTTACACTGGGTTTCTTACTTGAATAATTCTAAGCAGCACACTTCCACAGGATTTCTCACAGACAAAAACTGGATATAACGAAAGTTATTAGAATATTCATCTCGTTGCTGTTTTGTCTTTGTATGTCATCGAGTTGACTCATAGAGACCCTATAGGACAGAGTAGAAATGCCCCATAGGGTTTCCAAGGAGGAGCTGGTGGATTCAAACTCCTGATCTTTTGGTTAGCAGCCAAATGCTTAACCACTATGTCACCAGGGCTCCCACTCATCCTAGTAACCCTCAAATAATTACTTTGTGGGGTTTTTCACTCCATCCATATAGATCAAGGCAAGAATCCATAGCATTTTCCATTTAATTTGAAATAAATTCTGAATCTTTAAAAGTTTTCTCAGATTACCAGTTCTTTTGACATTGATTCTAATATCATCAAGACCTTTCCTCCCAGATGTTTTCCAGGAAGACTTAAACTCACAAAAGGTCATCACTGTTTCCCAGCTTTCAAGGATCATTTAGTTTCAGCCCTCTTGATTTGGGATGTGTACAGGTGCATGAAAAAGAGGGAAGGTTACCCTTTGGTAAGCTCTACTTAATTCTCTAAAATGAATGAAAGGTCAGGCCGGGGAGATAGGCTCCTTATGCATTTTAAGTAAAAGCCGGTGCTTTAGCTTTAAATTCCAGGTGGGCCCGGTAAGGATTGGAATGCTTGCTAGGGACTGTGTCATCCCTTTCAGTTACCACTTAAAGAAGATGCCACTTTGATTTACTGGACTCTCTGAACTGGGCTTCTTTGGGGCTGTTAGTAGGATAGCTGCTGCATTGTCACATCAGTGTATACATTTCCGGGTGCCATCATTTCCTTTCTTCTGAGTTTCCTCTGGGAGGGATTCTCTTTTGGCTCCAACATTCTGTGTCTTAAAGGTATCTCCTGACTGTTTTTTTTTCCCAAGTCCATGGAAAGATTAATATTGTCTTACTATTTCCTATATCTAGTACATCTCTAGATATATGGCAGCAGATGATTGATAATATAGTGCTCATCAAAATGCTCTTTCCCTTCCCTCAAAAATTTTAAAAATAAATATTAAAATTAATTTTAATGCATACTAAACCTTGCTGTATGATGCAGAAACAAACAAAAAACTTCCGGTAGAATAAAAGTCACATTTGGATTCAACACACACATTTCAAACCTGAATTTTACTTTTGTTGAAAAAGTTTATGAATTTCCTTGTACATACTTTCATATTTCCACCTAAGCTCCAGGTCTCATTTAAGCACTTTCATTAAGAAAATCTAGTTTAATAGCTTTTCAAGCCTGTTCATTCCACAGAGGTTCCAAAAAAGCTTGAAAGAATGTCTATTTCCACATGAAGGACCAGACAACACATAAACTAAACTCTCAAGACATGCCATTTTACATACCTTTGTAACATCCGGATTAGACCATGACAGTCTCTACCTCCGGGGGCCATTCTTATAGACCACCCAGGAAATGCAGTCACTGCACAGGGCAGCAGCAGTCTGTTGATTTAGGAATGGAGAACATCACAATTGTGTCAATACAAAACAGTAACCTGTTTATTTAGGGCAGAATTAAAAAATCTGAAAGGTAAAATTTAAATATTTGGCTTCTCTAGAATGCAGGTCCTTTGGAGAAACACTTTCCCTTCCTCTCCTTGACGTCAGGGTTTTCCTAGGAAAGCATGACTTGGTCCAGTTTTGTGTTCATCTACAACAGCAGCTCAAGAGCTTCAACGAGTTTCTTATTTAATTTAATGCAAAATCAACAACAGCAACAGCGGCTGTGGAGTCAATTCTGAGATTCTGACTTCTAACGATCCCATGTGTGTCAGAGTAGAACTGTGCTCCATAGGGTTTTCAGTGGCCAATTTTTCTGAAGTAGGTTGCCAGGTCTTTCTTCCAAAGCACCCCTGGGTGGATTAAAACCACCAACCTTTTAGTTGCAGTGAATACATTGACCATTTGCACTACTCAATTTAATGCAAAACCTAAATAAAAATAAACCCCCATAGTTAAACATAATCAATAATCATAATTGCCTAAATAAACATACTAATTTATTTTTTAAAAATTTAATTAAACAAGTAAAATATTTTGAACTTGCTAGGATGTATGATAGGAGTTTCTAGAGGTTGTAAAAATACGGATATTTTATTTATATTTTATATTTATATTTTATTTATTATATTATTTTATATTTTTTGTCACAAAGGTCAAAGGTCACAAGGTTTGCATAGAATGTAAACTTTTACTTATATTTCTTTAAACTTATTGTGAGTTTTTGATATACTGATCTCTGTCCTCCTATCTCCAATGCATTACCTCCTATTCACAGCAATAGGGGCTGGGCTATGGTCTAGGAAGCAGGAAGCTGGTCCTTTTTTATTCGCTATCATACTATTCTTCAATTGCCTTACTTACCATTACCCCACTTTTAGTAAAGACCCAAGTGCTGTGTCTCCAGGGAATGGCTCCTCAGAATCTGTCTTTGGATGGCAGATGTCAACGTGCATGCACAGTTACAGTGCTAGCCCAACAACAAGGCTAAACAAGGTGAGCATTTCTCATTTACGCAAAGGTAAGTTTAGATGAAGGAGCCCTGGTCGCACAGTGGTTAAATGCTGAACTGCTAACCAAAATGTTGTAAAGTCAGTGGTTCGAACCCACCAGACGCTCCGCAGGAGAAAGATGTGGCAGTCTGCTTCCATAAAGATTACAATCTTGGAAAACCGATGAGGCAATTCTGCTCTATCCTATAAGGGTCACTGTAAATCGGACTCAATGGCAATGGGAAGTTTAGATGAAAACGAATTTAGAAGTTGAGACTTCATCTTATTCGTGCAATAGAATAATGACATATTTCCTTTTTCTAAAATGAACTAAACAATTTAAAAAATGCATCTTAGTCATCTAAGATAATTTTATTTAAAATGAGTATGAGTTTAGATGTGGGAGTTTTGATTTTAGCGGTTAGTTTTTGCTGTGAGTTGCAGGGGAAACAATCTGTCTTATGTTAGGTAAGAGGCTTGTGAAGAAATAAGTCTCTTTGACCCATGGACCAATGGGTTAAATCTCTCCTTTGTGTTCTCTTAGATAAGCAGTTGCAGGCAGGAGTAGACTTAGTTTCACTGATCCCAATGTCCCAGTTACTGGTCTATTTTCACCAGGCAACCTGTACACGATACAAGTATAATTATGTGAATAAGCAGTCAGTTAACAATAGTCTTTGTAATATAAGGAAATAATTACATAAAGAACTTCAGTATTATTAATATGTGAGAATATTAATATACATGGAAACCAATGTGTGCTTTTTCCCACTTGGAGACATGAAAACATCCTATCACTTCATCAGTAAATCTTTCTACAAGGCATATAACCCCATGGTCCTCTCCAGCATGGGTAACCACGTGTTACCCAAACCAAATCCCCTGAGAGTGAAAACCAGCTCTACCCGAGACAAACATACCATCAGTCCATCTACAGATAACTTCTAAACTCCACCAAATATATCCTTTTCCCATGGTATATGATTTTATTTTTATGATAAATTTAGAAATAGGAACAATGACCCAAAATGCCTATCTAATCCAACTAATGAATTTCATATTAATAAAACAAATTCCCAAATCTATATTTTCTCATATGCCTTGCATGTCATGGCAAAGAAATATTTTGATTCTGGAAGCCACTAAATATTAGTTAAATTGAATTTAAGTTTTAAAATTTATAATCCATATATCTAGATTTTAAAAAGATACTTTAGGAACATCATCATTAGCTTAAATTGCCCTAGAAATAAAAAAAAATTAAGTTATGAAATAAAAGCAACATTCATGCCAGAATTTTAATAAATAACAAAAACAACTTTCAGTCATTCAGCAGTGGGTTGCACATGACTTGAATGACTGTGTGTGTGTGTTTCTGTGTCTGTTGGGAGGAATGTGAGAAAAAAATTACTCTTTCAGTATATTTTTTTAGTATATTTTAGAGGCAAATGTGATAAACGCTCTGCTTTAATGTTTATTTGGGGCTTCTTGTTGTTAGGTGCATTCTAGTTGGTTCCAAATCATAGCAACTCCATGTACAGCAGAATGAAACACCGTCCAGTCCTGAGCCATCCTCACAATTACTGCTATGCTTGAACCCACCTTTGTAGCCACTCTGTCATTCCATCTTGTTGAGGGTCTTCCTCTCTTTTATTGACTCTCTACTAAGCACGATGTTCTCCTCCAGGGATCGGTCTCTTCTGTTAACATGGCCAAAGGACTTAAAAAAAGTCTTGCCATCCTTGCTTCTAAGGAGCATTCTGGATGTACTTCTTCCAAGACAGATTTTTTCGTTCCTCTGGCAGTCCATGGTCTGTACAATATTTTTGCCAATACCGTAATTCAAAAGAAATCAAATATTCTTGTCTTCCTTACTCATTGTTCAGCTTCCAAATGCACATGAGGCCACTGAAAATACCATGGCTTGGTCAGGCACACCTTAGTCCTCAAAGTAACATCTTTGCTTTTTAACACTTGAAAGAGGTCTTTTGTAGCAGATTTGACCAATGCAATGCATCATTTGATTTCTTGACTGCTGCTTCCCTGGGTGTTGATAGTGAATCCAAGTAAAATGAAATCCTGAACAACCTCAATCTCTTCTCAGTTTACCATGATGTTGCTTATTGGTCCAGTTGTGAGGATTTTTGCTTTCTTTATGTTCAGGCGTAATCCATACTGAAGGTATGTATTTTTTTGATCTTCATCAGTAAGTGGTTCAAGTCCTCTTTGCTTTCAGCAAGCAAGGTTGTGTCATCTGTATATTGCAAGTTGTTAATGAATCTTCCTCCAGTTCTGATGCTGTATTCTTTTTATAGTCCAGCTTCTTAGATCATTTGCTCAGGACACAGATTGAATAATATAGTGAAATGATACAACCCTGGTGCAAACATTTCCCGATTTTAAACCACACAGTATCCCTTTGTTACGTTCAAACGTCTGCATCTTGGTCTGTGTATAGGTTCCTCACAACCACAATTAAAGTGTTCTGGAATTCCCATTCTTTGCAATGTTATCCATAATTTGTTATGTTCCACACAGTTGAATGCCTTTACATAGTCAATAAAACACAGGTAAACATCTTTCTGGTATTTTCTGCTTTCAGCCAAGATCTATCCGACATCTGCAGCGATATCACTTGTTCCACATCCTCTTCTGAATCTGGCTTGAATTTCTGGCAGTTTCCTGTTGATGTACTCTTGCAACCATTTTCAAATTACGTTCAGCAAAATTTTACTTGTGTGTTATATTAACGATATTGTTTGATAATTTCCGCATTGCGTTGGATCACCTTTCTTTGGAATGGGCAGAAATATGGATCTCTTGCAGTTGGTTGGCCAAGTAGCTGTCTTCCAATTTTTTTGACAAGATGGTATCCTGTCAATTCCTGGAGCCTTGTTTTTTGCCAGTGCCTTCAGTTGTAGCTTGTACTTCTTCTTTCAATACTATCAGTGCTTGATCATATGCTACCACCTGAAACAGTTGAATGTTGACTTTTTTTGCGGGGGGGGGCGTGGTACTGTGACTCTGTGTAATGCTTCCATCTTCTTTTTGGTGCTGCCTGTGTGGTTCAATACATTGTCCATAGAACCCTTCAATATTGCAGCTTGACACTTGAATTTTTTCCTCAGTTCTTCCAGCTTGAGAAATGCTAAGCATGTTCTTACCTTTTGGTTTTCTAACTCCAGGTCTTTGCACATTTCATAATAATACTTTGTCTTCTCAAATCTCCCTTTGAAATCTTCTCTTTAGCTCTTTCACTTTGTCATTTCTTCCATTTGCTTTAGGTGATCTACGTTCAAGAGCAAGTTTCAGAGTCTCTCCTGACATCAGTTTTGGTCTTCTCTTTCTGTCCTGTTTTTTAATGATATTTTGCTTTCTTCAAGTATGATGTCCTTGATGTCATCCTACAACTCACCTGGTTTTCCATCACTAGTGTTCAATGCATCAAATCCATTTTGAGACGGTCTCTAAATTCAGGTGGGATATATTCAAGTTCATATTTTTGCTCTTGTGGACTTGTTTTAATGTTCTTCAGCTTCAATTTGAACTTGCTTATGAGCAATTGCTAGTTTGTTCTGAAGTATGCTCCTCGCCTTGTTCTGACTGATGATGTTGAGCTGCTCCATTATCTCTTTCTACAGATGTAGTTAATTTGATTCCTGTGTATTTCATCTGGCAGGATTTGCATGTATCCCAAAAACTAAACCCAGTGCTGTCGAGTCGATTCCGACTCATAACAGAGTAGAACTGCCCCCATAGAGTTTCCAAGGAGCGCCTGGCAGATTCGAACCGCTGCCTCTTTGGTTAGCAGCCATAGGGCTACCCCACCAGGGTTTCCTCTGCGTGTATGGTCACCTACTATATTGTAGAAAAAAGCTTTTTGCAATGAATAAGTCGTTGGTCTTGGGAAATTTTATCATGCCATCTCCAGCATTGTTTCTATCACCAAGGCCATTTTTTCCAACCTCTGGTCCTTCTTTTTTCCAGCTTTTGAATTCCAATCACCAGTATTATTAATATATCTTGACTGCATGTTTGATCAATTCCATACTGCAGAAGTTTGCAAAATTCTTCAATTTCTTTATCTCTGGCATTAGTGGTTGGTGTGTAAAGTTGAATAATATTCATATTAACTGGTCTTCCTTGCAGCCATATGTATATTATCTTATCACTGACAGCATTGTACTTCAAGATATATCTTGGGATCTAGGGTACTAATTTATTTAATAAATTTTTTTTACACAAATAACCTTATATAATGGGAGGAGCCTGAATTTTCAACTCAAATATATCTGAATATGTATCCCAGCACAATCTCTTCCTTGTATGACTTTCAGCAAGTCATTAAAACTAATTCTCATTTTTCTGGTTTGTAAAAAGGGGACTGTAATACCTGTTATAGAGGGTTGTTTTGAAGACTGGTTATACTCAGCTTTTAGTACCTGGCTCACAGGAGGCACGTATTAAGTATTTTGCATTACCCACTTTAGAAAGAAGATATTATAAATTATATACTATGCTAAGCAATATTTAACTTCACTTAAAAGATTCAGAAGGCATTTCAGGGTCTTATTTTTTGCAAAGCATTGTTAGAAGCATTCACTTTTAATACACCATAGTTTTGAGTTCCAACTTAAATACGAGTTAAGAAAAGATCACTAAAAAGATCTTATTTTATTGTCTAATAGTTTGGGATTGTTATATACTATAAACAAATGACAAACAAAGAGAAGATTGTGTTTACATACAGTCATTTTTCCTTATTTTGTGGTAGATAAATCCTTAAATTGGGAATCAGGAGAAATTTATTATAATAATTTGTATAATCTCAGGCAAATTAAAATTTTTCCTGAGCCTCAGTTTCCCCATATATAAAATTAAGGCTTGGAATAAGTCATCTTTTAAGACTTTCCAACAATAAACCTGATTGCCTTTATTACTTTTCTTTTCAACAAACCAGTAGATTAGAATACAGTTTCAAAACTGTCATTTTATAGATGCAAAAGGCAACTATTGCTACCACTTGCTAGTGGCAACAGAGAAGTGTAGAAGCATAGCCGATAGCAGTTACCTGTATTACCTTCAGTATTTTTTTCTATAAAATCATAGTGGGAGGAATAGAATTTGAAGAAAGAACTTGAAAAATAATGAGTAGCCTAGATTTAAAAAAAAGAAAAGAGAGAAAGAAAGGAAACCATCATTAATCAAAATGGCTCTGACTGAGCCTTCTTGATAGAAGACTTATCTCACACCTTCTTGGATAAAAGAATTAAAGATCCTTGGTACAATCTTTTGCACATGTGCCACATTCTGCCCCTGCTTCTAATTCTGCCTTTCGTGCTGAATTCAAAACTTTTCAGGAAATGATCCACGTTGTTAAGGAAGATAGTGTCGTATTACACCCTCGTTTCCCAGAGAAAGTATTTAGATGTTTGTCTATGGAAAAAAAATATATATATATATATATTACATTTGCTTTGAAAAAGAAAATAGTGGTAAAAGAAAAAAATCTATTCAATCACAAACACATTGGAGTCAGTAGCTATGCTTCAGGCTACAAATCATAGTGAAGGCCAGCCAGCTTCTATCTATGTAACCTATAAAATGCCTTTTTAACTCAATGTTGTTAGAAACATTCTATTCCAGCTTTGAAAGGATTTCCCTATTATATTCTGCCCAAAAGATTAAGTATTAAATAATGATCCAAAAAATAGATACCGCCTTGTTTGTTAAGGAGACCTGTCTTACACTTTCCTAACATTATAGCCAGATTTCACGGTCAGAGAAAAACAAAACACACATAATGGAGTGGTTATTAATTCAATAAATCCAGCAGCTCTTGTGCTCTGGGCAAAAGGCAAAGTTAAAAGCAGCTGTTCATTGACGACATATGGGACACGGCCAGGGTGAGGTACTCGCTTTAGCACATCACCCGCCACTTTTAAGGCTGACTGCACTCAATTTCTTAGACAATCTACACACCCTTTTCAGTTCTGTACCTCTATAATTTATCACAACAATACCTCAAACACACGGATCGGAGAGGGAAAATGAAAGCAATTTACAGCATCAAGATGAAAGTAGCTAGATGGGTGGAGAAGACCTACTATGTAAATCATATCCACGACTTCAAGGAATGTTGACATAATATTCTGGAATTAATTTTTCCAGCATTCCTACGTAGGTCATAGAAAGGTAAATCTAGTTTCTCCTCCCCACTTCTTATATCTGGAGTTGTTTATCAATATGTTAAAGAGGAAATTGATTTTACCTCTCCCGTCTACAGAGACAATAAGAACCTTATGTATAAAACTTACCAATAACAATGAAAAGAACCAGTTGAAACATCAGCATGTAATCTTCATATGTATCTCTCAGTTAAAGGTCATGGGAAGACGGCAATAAAAAAAAAAATGCAGAAGTACCGACAAATAATGGATAGTAATCTATTTGAAATAGTAGTCTGCATTATTGTATACTAATCTCATTTATGTCTTCCAATAAAATATGATCATATAATCTGTATCACGTTCATGTAGGAAAACCACATTGATGACAAACACCTTGATATGAAGCATTTAAGAAATTAAATTTCTACTTCGTAATATAATGTGGATTTCATGTGGGAGGCTGCTTTTATATTCTAATGAAAATAGTGTGCTCATCATAGTAATTAAAAAAAAAAAACAAAACCCATTGCTGTCAAGTCAACCACCCTATAGGACAGAGTAGAACTGCCGCATAGGGTTTCTTCCAAGGAGCGCCTGGTGGATTCAAACTGCCGACCTCTGGTTGGCAGCCAAGCTCTTACCCACTATACCACAGTAATTAGGTACCTAATATTCCAATCTCCCACTTTTTTCTTTCTCATAATCTTCTCAGGATTGAGTGCAGCAGGACAAGGACAAGCAGTATCAAGGCGACAAGAGATAACTGGGAAAAAGCCAGCATCTCAGGACAAAAGGTAATAAGTAAAAACCAGGACTTGTAAGAACCTTCTAGGAATCTTCAGAAATACTCTGAAGATATCTTGATTTCCTGCAGGCATGCAAGACAGGAGATGAAGCCCTTTCATTTGCACGTACAGGAAAAGTAGACACTCAAAACTGAAAAGTTTGTCAACGTATTCATTTGAGGCATTCCTCTGTCTGGAAACTAAATAAACAATTTCCTAGTTCACTTTTTCATCTGAGTATAAAAGTAGCTTGTTTATTGTAGACAATCTGGAAAATACAATAACCAGCAATCACTTCTAATCCTAACAATTAGAAACAACCTCCATCTGTAGCTCTAGCTCCGCCTTTGTTTATTGTTCATTTGTAATTTTATGTGTAAATTACGTGTTCATGTCTTTTATCTCTTGATTCATCCTCTTTTAAATGTGTAAGAAATCTTTTTGTATTAATTATGTTAAATCTTTGCCTGTCATATATATTTTAAATATTTCCCCTTTTTTTCATTGTTTATGCTAAGTACTTTATGAGCATTATGTTATTTATTCCTCAAAAAATCTTTGTGTGGTATTTGTTGTGTTATTATCACCATTATCTTTTATTACTACTATTATTTTATGGAGCCCTGGTGGCATAGTGGTTAAGAGTTTGACTGCTAACTAAAAGGTCAGTTCCCCTGTAAACCCTATGTGGCAGTTCTACTCTGTCCTATAGGGTTTTACAGATCAGAAAATTGAGGCATATAGAGGGTAACTTTCCCTGGGTCATGCATAATGAACAGCAGAGGTGGTTTTTAAACCCAAATGTGTCTATCTTAAAAAGTCAGTGCTCTTTGCCACTGGGTATATTATCATTACAGGTGTTTCTAATTTTCATGTATGTGCTCTTTCAATCTTATGCTTCATTATTTTCCTTTATTTTTAGGCCTCAAAAGGCCTTCTTCACCCTATGATCAGATACAAAGTCTTCTTTATTTTTCTTCTAGTTCTTTTTGTTTTTTCCTTTTGCATTTTACTCCTTGATCCACCTGTAATTTATTTCAGGATATTGTATGAGGCACCTGTATTTTTCTAACTATGTAATTGACCTATTAGTCCAGAAGCATTTATTTAATGATCCGTCTTTCCCTTGTTGCTTTGAAATGTCGCATTGTAAGTATTAGCAATATTTTCTTTTGGCCGCATTATTTTAACAATATCTAACAGTGTGAGTCACTCATTCATGTGTTTTTAAAATCTTCCTGTCTATAATTCACCTGATGGTGCAGTGGTTAAGCACTCGGCTGCTAACCGAAAGGTTGGCTGTTCGAACCTACCAGCCGCTCTGTGGGAGAAAGATGCAACAGCCTGATTCTGTAAAGATTTACAGCCTTGGACGCTCTATGGAGCAGTTCTACTCTGTCTGAATCAACTTGACAGCAATGAGTTATAACTCACCTGTTTATTTTCCTATATAAACTTCATAGATATTTTGAAAAATCTTGAAAAAGGGCTCTTGAGGCTTGGAATAAAATTTAATTAAATTTACAAATTAATTCAAGGGAAAATAGCATATTCCCATGAAGAAATGTTGACCTTAATGATATGGCAACTTATAACTAACTCATTTATTTTCTTTTGTTTGTGTTTTATGAGTTTGGTGTGAATCTTTAAATCTTTTGAAAGGCTAAATAAAGGCTATTTTCTAATCCACTTCGTTTACTTGCTTATGACCAAAATCAAAGAATATGAGTTTAGGAAAAATTGATTTCCCCTTGTTTAAAATGTCCTTTTTTTTCCCCCATAAAATCTTACATAGTTTCTCATGAATTTAAAATTTTAATAAAGATTATACAAATTTTTCAAGTATGACAATAAGACTCAAGTTATTGGAAGAGTTATCTTTGAATGTTTTTCTTATAAATGAGCAGTCTAACCATTTATGTATTCACTTAAATTGTGTTAGGCACTACTGTTTTTATTATAAGACACTACTATATCACGGCGTGGAGCCCCGGTCATGCAGTGGTTAAGAGCTCAGCTGCTAGCCAAAAGGTTGGCAGTTCAAATCCACCAGTCACTCCTTGCAAACCCTATGGGGCAGTTCTACTCTGTCCTGGAAAGTTGTTATGAGTCAGAATCCACACAGTGGCAATGGGGTTTATTTACTTTGTTTGTTTTTTTATCTCTCAGCACAATGTTCTTTGGGAGTAAAAAATGATTATAATATCTAGCATTAATGGAGCTAATACTATGCATCAGACATTATTCTAAGTGTTTTACTCATTTCATGAATTTGATACCTCAGTGCTCTAAGTACATAGCATTTTTCTCCTCATTTTACAGATAAGTTATCTCATTCACTTGCTCATGTTCAGTTGTCTAGTAAGTGGCAGAGCTGGGATTTTAACCCAAGCATTGTGACACTAGAGCCTGTACTCTTAATCTCTATGCTGTCCTTACCATCTGGAGCTTTACTATCTAGTGAAAAAGACTAAACACCAAAATTAGAATTGTGATTATGTGATAAGTACCAGCTATTTAGGTATAGCCACAACAATGGACTCAAACATACCAATAATCATGAAGATGCCATAGGACCAGGCAATATTTCATTCTCTTATATGCAAGGCTGCCATGAGTCGGTCACTAATAACAACAATTACTTGGGGAAGTCAGGAATGACTTGGCTGAACTAAGTATGAACTGAATTTTGAAGGACGAGTAGGAGTTCGTTGAGTACATACAGGGAGAAATAATGTTTTAGACAGAGCAAAAACAGTGTCAACGTGGGAAGGTAAGAAAGAGCAGAGCTCATTTGAGGAAAACCAGAACACAGAGCATTTGTGGGAGAGCAGAGGAGATGGAACCAAAAACCTAGATAGCAAAGTTGATCTGTTTAACACCTGGATCCCCTTAGAAATCTCACATGGATGAGAGAAATTCTTGAACTCACATTTATTTGTGATCCTGTTAACGAATGTCCTATATATTTACCATGATTTTCTACATGATTTTACTTCTCTAAAAATAAGTATATTATAATAAGCTATGGCAAAGTGCTCAACTGGAGAAAACAATGAGTACTATCTGTAAATTATTTGTATCTTTCATCTTGATGACTTTATAGTTGTCAAGAGAATTAAAATAATACTACCCGCTCGTCACTTTATGTTTTACCGGGTACATTCACATACCCCATGTAATTTGAGTACTGCAATAATCCTAGAAGTGAGAAATCACAGTCAGTCATCTCCATCTTAGCAAAGAAGAAACTGAGACTGGACCATGATGAGAGTCTTACCCAAAACTAGAGTTACCTAAATTAGAATGGAACTCATGTCATTTTGTAAATTATGTCAGCAACCTGTATGCCATACAACGTTAACTCTTAGGGTATTGCCTTAGAAAGTTAGGAGTAAAAAAAATACAGCTTAGAGTAGCTAACCCTCATAACTTCTCAGAATTTAGACCCAGAGTCAACTCAGGAGCTTTAAACACACAAGGGGAAACCAATACCATCTAAGAAGTCCTAAAAACGTTTGTTGAACTGTTGAATTGAGGTGTCGGGTCTTTTAACTAATATGTGTGCCTTTTCCAAATATTTTGGTGCTCTATAGTTCTATCTATATAGAAATTAGGAATTTGATCTAAGTAAAACAATACTGAACCTTTAGCTAGGTTTATTCTGTGGATTAGAAGATACTGAAAAAACTTTGCATTTATACTTTTAGCAATTCCTCCCTAAAGCTGACCATTTAAATACTTTCCAATTTTACACTGCTTTTCAGAAATACCTCTAGCATCTTATATGTCTAATCAAAATAAGTGTTTGAAATAATTCCCAAAAGATATTATTAGTAAACTATACATATGTGAAGGCTTGAGGGAAAAAATATATATATGTCTATATGTATAGGTGTGTGTGTTTATGTTTAGATAGATTTGGTGTGCACCAGGGTGGCAAAAACAGTTAAATACTTGGCTACTAGCCTAAAGGTTGGTGGTTGAAATCCACCCAGAGGTACCTTGGAAGAAAGGCCTGGAGATCTGCTTTTGAAAGTTCACAGCCTTGAAAACCCTATGGAGCATAGTTCTATGCTGACACATATGGGGTTACCACGAGTTGTAATCAAGTTAATGACAACTAACAACAACAGCATATCGTATTCTACGGGAAGGTCTACATTCCAATATATTTTCACTGAAAAAAAAAAAGTTAATACATCATTTACCAAACATTTTTGCCTTTTAATACAGCCCTTCACCACTCTATATATATGGAAACAAAGATATTGCTATTTTGCAGATGGAGGGGAGCAGGGAAGGGGACAGGGACACAAGAAGCTGAAGTGTCAGGATATGAATATAACAACAGCAGCACCAACTAACACTTACGTAGCACTTATGGTGAGACAAAGTTCTATTCTGAGTGTTTGTACCACTCATTTAATCCTTATAGTAAATGTCTATGGTGTTTAATTTCATTTTAGATATGAAGAGAAAGAGGCAGAGATGTTACGTGATTTGCCAAAGGTCTTTGCCAGCTAGTTCATGGATCTGGGGCACAAACTCTCAATACTCTACTCTGGCTTCAAAGAAGATTATAAAACAATATGAATATCAAAGTTTATTTGAAAATAATGTTTTGTAAAATTTGATAACATCCTTTGAGGCTAGATAATTGACTGAAGAGTTCTCCTTACAGGGGCTACAAAGGCTATTTGAAAAACTGGATGAAACAGTAATATTTGGGCTACTTAAAAGAAAAATCTCCTATTGGATAAGGAACTAAGGTTCTAATCAGTGCCCTAGTCACTAATCAAAGTAAATTGTCTATTGTAAAATAGAATAAGAAGTCAGAATTGCTCTAATGATTAAAGGAATTATGACACACAAAAGGATTTTATTTAAATTACTACTGGTGAGGTGGCTTTTCTAGACAGGACATAGGGTATTTAAAATTAATTTCACGTTATGATTTAATTACTAATGAATTGCTCTCTGAAAACGGATGACAAAGATCACACCTATCTAATTTCATTGAGAGTATTACCCATTTAATTAGTTAATTAAGAATATCACAAAATCAATTAAAATTTTATTATTAATCTCAGTAGGCAACCTTTTTTTAAAAAATTTTTATGAACTTCTTCCTCCCTTTTTAAAAATGCTTTTGGGTAAGACTAAACCAATTTTAACAATAACCATATGTTTAGGTTTAGACACTTAGGCTGAATTTTCTAACAAGTCGTTTATCGTTATTTATCATTTCTCTGAGGATTGGTTTCCTCGTAATTATACCTTGTGATGGTTAAGGTTGTGTGTCAACTTCACTGGGACAGTGATTTGACAGTCGTATGATGTTGTGATCATTTTCATGATGAGATTTGGTATAATGTGATCACCTCCATGATGGGCTCTGCTGTGAGTTGCCAGGCAGTTGAAAGGGCGTTTCCTTGGGCTGTGGCCTGCATCAATTATAAGTGGACATTCTGGCAAGGCTCGTAGGCTTTTTGCTTGTGCTGGGCTTTGCAGCTGGCTCCTGTTCTTCTGACCTACAGTTCTTGGGACTTGAGCTAGCAGCTTACCAGTTGTCTTGACTGCCAATCTTGGAATTCATCAATCTTCACAGCCTTCGAGCAAGAGCCCTGCTCTCTGATCTGCCAATCTTGGGTTCGCCAGCCCCTGTGGCTACTGAATCAGAAGAAGCCTCTCTCTTGACCGATGGACTTGAGACATTCCAGTCTTTACAACCATGTGAGCAATTTCCTTGAAATAAATCTCTCCGTATACATTTACACACTTTACTGGTTTTGCCTCTCTAGAGAATGAAGTCTAAGTCATACCTGTATCTTCTACTTAATTGGATTTTTGTGAGGCTCAATTGAGATAACATAAAAGAAAGTGTTTTGAAAACTATGTACTGTAAGTACTAAATACTATAATTACTATTAGAGATGAGGTGTTTTTTTCTCACATACATGAGAATATATAAAAATTAATTTTTGTTTTTTTTATTAGGTACAAAGATTCATAGGACTAAAGTTCAAGGAAACTAAGGCAAGGTATTTTTCACATGCTCCTTCAGTTCTAGAATTATCTTCATTTCTCTGATAAACTGGACCACGAAATCTCTACTTCTTTACCTCACAGACCAAAAGAGATAATAGCTATTAGTTTACTTCAAATGCCTTCTGATTTGTTCATCTTAAGGGTGAGTTGGATCTTTGTCATGGAAATGATATTTTAGTGAAGATTTTTGAAATCGTGAAAAGATATTATTGTTATACTTTCAAAAGTCTTTTTTTTTTAATTAACTTTTATTAAGCTTCAAGTGAACATTTACAATTCCAAACAGTCTGTCACATGTAAGTTTACATACATCTTACTCCCTTCTCCCACTTGCTCTCCCCCTATTGAGTCAGCCCTTTCAGTCTCTCGTTTCTTGCCAATTTTGCCATCTTCCCTCTCTCTCTATCTTCCCATCCCCCCTCCAATCAAGAGTTGCCAACACACTCTCCAGTGTCCACCTGATTTAATTAGCTCACTCTTCATCAGCATCTCTCTCCCCACCGCAGACCAGTCCCTTTCATGTCTGATGAGTTGTCTTCGGGGATGGTTCCTGTCCTGTGCCAACAGAAGGTCTGGGGAGCATTACCGCCGGGATTCCTCTAGTCGCAGTCAAACCATTAAGTACGGTCTTTTTATGAGAATTTGGGGTCTGCATCCCACTGATCTCCTGCTCCCTCAGGAGTTGTCTGTTGTGCTCCCTGACAGGGCAGTCATCGATTGTGGCCGGGCACCAACTAGTTCTTCTGGTCTCAGGATGATGTAGGTCTCTGGTTCATGTGGCCCTTTCAGTCTCTTGGGTTCTTAGTTGTCGTGTGACCTTGGTGTTCTTCATTTTCCTTTGCTCCAGGTGGGTTGAGACCAATTGATGTATCTTAGATGTCCGCTTGTTAGCATTTAGGACCCCAGAGGCCACATTTCAAAGTGGGATGCAGAATGTTTTCATAATAGAATTATTTTGCCAATTGACTTAGAAGTCCCCTCAAACCATGTTCCCCAGACCCCAGCCCCTGCTCCGCTGACCTTTGAAGCATTCATTTTATCCTGGAAACCTCTTTGCTTTTAGTCCAGTCCAATTGGGCTGACCTTCCTTGTATTGAGTGTTGTCTTTCCCTTCACCCAGAGCAGTTCTTATCTACTGATTGATCAATAAAAAACCCTCTCCCTCCCTCCCTCCCTCCCTCCCCCCTTCGTAACCACAAAAGTATGTGTTCTTCTCAGTTTTTTCTATTTCTCAAGATCTTATAAGAGTGGTCTTATACAATATTTGTCCTTTTGCCTCTGACTCATTTTGCTCAGCATAATGCCTTCCAGATTCCTCCATGTTATGAAATGTTTCAGAGATTCGTCACTGTTCTTTATCGATGCGTAGTATTCCATTGTGTGAATATACCACAATTTATTTACCCATTCATCCGTTGACTGACACCTTGGTTGCTTCCAGCTTTTTGCTATTGTAAACAGAGCTGCAATAAACATGGGTGTGCATATATCTGTTTGTGTGAAGGCTCTTGTATCTCTAAGGTATATTCCGAGGAGTGGGATTTCTGGGTTGTATGGTAGTTCTATTTCTAACTGTTTAAGATAACGCCAGATGGATTTCCAAAGTGGTTGTACCATTTTACAATCCCACCAGCAGTGTATGAGAGTTCCAATCTCTCCGCAGCCTCTCCAACATTTATTATTTTGTGTTTTTTGGATTAATGCCAGTCTAGTTGGTGTGAGATGGAATCTCGTCATAGTTTTAATTTGCATTTCTCTAATGGCTAATGATTGGGAGCATTTTCTCATGTATCTGTTGGCTGCCTGAATATCTTCTTTAGTGAAATGTGTGTTCATATCTTTTGCCCACTTCTTGATTGAGTTGTTTGTCTTTTTGTGGTTGAGTTTTGACAGAATCATGTAGATTTTAGAGATCAGGCGCTGGTCTGAGATGTCATAGCTGAATATTCTTTCCCAGTCTGTAGGTGGTCTTTTTACTCTTTTGGTGAAGTCTTTAGATGAGCATAGGTGTTTGATTTTTAGGAGCTCCCAGTTATCTGGTTTCGCTTCATGATTTTTGGTAATGTTTTGTATTCTGTTTATGCCCTGTATTAGGGCTCCTAGGGTTGTCCCTATTTTTTCTTCCATGATCTTTATCGTTTTAGTCTTTATGTTTAGGTCTTTGATCCACTTGGAGTTAGTTTTTGTGCATGGTGTGAGGTATGGGTCCTGTTTCATTCTTTTGCAAATGGATGTCCAGTTATGCCAGCACCATTTGTTAAAAAGACTGTCTTTTCCCCACTTAACTGACACTGGTCCTTTGTCAAATATCAGCTGCTCATACATGGATGGATTCATATCTGGGTTCTCAATTCTGTTCCATTGGTCTATGTGCCTGTTGTTGTACCAGTACCAGGCTGTTTTGACTACTGTAGCTATATAATAGGTTCTGAAATCAGGTAGGGTGAGGCCTCCCACTTTCTTCTTCTTTTTCTGTAATGTTTTGCTTATCCGGGGGCTCTTTCCCTTCCATATGAAATTGGTGATTTTTTTCTCTATCCCCTTAAAGTATGGCATTGGTATTTGGATTGGAAGTGCGTTATATGTATAGATGGCTTTTGGTAGAATAGACATTTTTACTATGTTAAGTCTTCCTATCCATGAGCAGGGTATGTTTTTCCACTTAAGTATGTCCTTTTGAATTTCTTGTAGCAGAGCTTTGTAGTTTTCTTTGTATAGGTCTTTTACATCCTTGGTAAGGTTTATTCCTAAGTATTTAATCTTCTTGGGGGCTACTGTGAATGGTATTGATTTGGTTATTTCCTCTTCGGTGTTCTTTTTGTTGATGTAGAGGAATCCAAGTGATTTTTGTATGTTTATTTTATAACCTGAGACTCTGCCAAACTCTTCTATTAGTTTCAGTAGTTTTCTGGAGGATTCCTTACGGTTTTCCATGTATACGAGCATGTCATCTGCAAATAGTGATAGCTTTACTTCCTCTTTACCAATCTGGATACCCTTTATTTCTTTGTCTAGCCTAATTGCCCTGGCTAGGACTTCAAGTACGATGTTGAATAAGAGCGGTGATAAAGGGCATCCTTGTCTGGTTCCTGTTCTCAAGGGAAATGCTTTCAGGTTCTCTCCATTTAGAGTGATATTGGCTGTTGGCTTTGCATAGATGCCCTTTATTATGTTGAGGAATTTTCCTTCAATTCCTATTTTGGTAAGAGTTTTTATCATCAATGGGTGTTGAACTTTGTCAAATGCCTTTTCTTCATCTATTGATAAGATCATGTGGTTTTTATCTTTTGTTTTATTTATGTGATGGATTACATTAATGGTTTTTCTGATATTAAACCAGCCTTGCATAAAAAATTACCTGGTATAAATCCCACTTGATCAGGGTGTATTATTTTTTTGATGTGTTGTTGGATTCTATTGGCTAGAATTTTGTTGAGGATTTTTGCATCTATGTTCATGAGGGATATAGGTCTAAAATTTTCTTTTTTTGTAATTTCTTTACCTGGTTTTGGTATCAGGGAGATGGTGGCTTCATAGAATGAGTTGGGTAGTATTCCTTCTTTTTCTATGCTTTGAAATACCTTCAGTAGTAGTGGTGTTAAGTCTTCTCTGAAGGTTTGGTAGAAGTCTGCAGTGAAGCCGTCCGGGCCAGGACTTTTTTTGTTGGAAGTTTTTTGATTACCATTTCAATCTCTTTTTTTGTTATGGGTCTATTTAGTTGTTCTACTTCTGAATGTGTTAGTTTAGGTAGGTAGTGTTTTTCCAGGAATTCATCCATTTCTTCCAGGTTTTCAAATTTGTTAGAGTACAATTTTTTGTAGTAATCTGAAATGATTCTTTTAATTTCATTTGGCTCTGTTGTGATATGGTCCTTCTCGTTTCTTATTCGGGTTATTTGTTTCCTTTCCTGTTTTTCTTTAGTCAGTCTAGCCAATGGTTTATCAATTTTGTTAATTTTTTCAAAGAACCAGCTTTTGGCTTTGTTAATTCTTTCAATTGTTTTTCTGTTCTCTAATTCATTTAGTTCAGCTCTAATTTTTATTATTTGTTTTCTTCTGGTGCCTGATGGGTTCTTTTGTTGCTCACTTTCTATTTGTTCAAGTTGTCAGGACAGTTCTCTGATTTTGGCTCTTTCTTCTTTTTGTATGTGTGCATTTATCGATATAAATTGGCCTCTGAGCACTGCTTTTGCTGTGTCCCAGAGGTTTTGATAGGAAGTATTTTCATTCTCGTTGCTTTCTATGAATTTCCTTATTCCTTCCTTGATGTCTTCTATAACCCAGTCTTTTTTCAGGAGGGTATTGTTCATTTTCCAAGTATTTGATTTCTTTTCCCTAGTTTTTCTGTTATTGATTTCTAGTTTCATTGCCTTGTGGCCTGAGAAGATGCTTTTTACTATTTCGATATTTTGGATTCTGCAAAGATTTGTTTTATGACCTAATATGTGGTCTATTCTAGAGAATGTTCCATGTGCACTAGAAAAAAAAGTATATTTTGCAGCAGTTGGGTGGAGAGTTCTGTATAAGTCAATGAGGTCAAGATGGTTGATTGTTGTAAGTAGGTCTTCTGTGTCTCTATTGAGCTTCTTACTGGATGTCCTGTCCTTCTCCAAAAGTGGTGTGTTGAAGTCTCCTACTATAAATGTGGAGGTGTCTATCTCACTTTTCAATTCTGTTAAAATTTGATTTATGTATCTTACAGCCCTGTCATTGGGTGCATAAATATTTAATATGGTTATGTCTTCCTGAACAATTGTCCCTTTTATCATTATATAGTGTCCTTCTTTATCCTTTGTGGTGGATTTAAGTCTAAAGTCTATTTTGTCAGAAATTAATATTGCTACTCCTTTTTTGCTTATTGTTTGCTTGATATATTTTTTTCCATCCTTTGAGTTTTAGTTTGTTTGTGTCTCTAAGTCTAAGGTGTGTCTCTTGTAGGCAGCATATAGATGGATCGTGTTTCTTTATCCAGTCTGTGACTCTCTGTCTCTTTATTGGTGCATTTAGTCCATTTACATTCAGCGTAATTATAGATAAATAAGTTTTTAGTGCTGTCATTTTGATGCCTTTTCATGTGTGTTGTTGGCCATTTCATTTTTCCACATCCTTTTTTGTGCTGAGACGTTTTTCTTAGTAGATTGTGAGATCCTTATTTTCATAATGTTTAACTTTATGTTAGTTGAGTCGTTACGTTTTTCTTGGCTTTTTTCTTGAGTTATGGAGTTGATATTCCTTTTTGTGGTTACCTTATTATTTACCCCTATTTTTCTAAGTAAAAACCTAACTTGTATCATTCTATACCGCCTTGTATCACTCTCCATATGGCAGTTCAATGCCTCCTATATTTAGTCCCTCTTTTTGATTATTGTGATCTTTTATCTATTGATTTCCATGATTCCCTGTTATGTGTATTAATTTATTAATTTATTTATTAGAATTAGTCTTAATTTGTTTGTTTTTGTGCTTTCCCTGTTTGAGTTGTGTTGATATCAGGACCTTCTGTTTTGTGACCTTGTATTGTGCTGGTACTTGATATTATTGGTCATCTGACCAAATGATCTCCTTTAGCATTTCTTGTAGCCTTGGTTTGGTTTTTGCAAATTCTCTAAACTTGTGTTTATCTGTAAATATCTTAATTTCTCCTTCATATTTCAGAGAGAGTTTTGCTGGATATATGATCCTTGGTTGGCAGTTTTTCTCATTCAGTGCTCTGTACACGTCGTCCCATTCCCTTCTTGCCTGCATGGTTTCTGCTGAGTAGTCTGAACTTATTCTTATTGATTCTCCCTTGAAGGAGACCTTTCTTTTCTCCGTGGCTGCTTTTAAAATTTTCTCTTTATCTTTGGTTTTGGCAAGTTTGATGATAATATGTCTTGGTGTTTTTCTTTTTGGATCAATCTTAAATGGGGTTCGATGAGCATCTTGGATAGATATCCTTTCGTCTTTCGTGATGTCAGGGAAGTTTTCTGTCAGGAGTTCTTCAACTATTTTCTCTGTGTTTTCTGTCCCCCCTCCCTGTTCTGGGACTCCAATCACTCGCAAGTTATCCTTCTTGATAGAGTCCCACATGATTCTTAGGGTTTCTTCATTTTTTTTAATTCTTTTATCTGATTTTTTTTCAGCTATGTTGGTGTTGATTCCCTGGTCCTCCAGAAGTCCCAGTCTACATTGTAGTTGCTCGAGTCTGCTCCTCTGACTTCCTATTGCGTTGTCTACTTCTGTAATTTTATTGTTAATCTTTTGGATTTCTACATGCTGTCTCTCTATGGATTCTTGCAACTTATTAATTTTTCCACTATGTTCTTGAATAATCTTTTTGAGTTCTTCAACAGTTTTATCAGTGTGTTCCTTGGCTTTTTCTGCAGTTAGCCTAATTTCATTTGTGATGTCTTTAAGCATTCTGTAAATTAGTTTTTTATATTCTGTATCTGATAATGCCAGGATTGTATCTTCATTTGGGAAAGATTTTGATTCTTTTGTTTGGGGGGTTGGAGAAGCTGTCATGGTCTGCTTCTTTATGTGGTTTGATATGGACTGCTGTCTCGGAGCCATCACTGAGAAACTAGTTTTTCCAGAAAATCCGCTAAAAAAAAAATGCAGTCAGATCCCTATCAGAGTTCTCCCTCTGGCTCAGGCTATTCGGATGTTAATGGAGCCGCCTGGGGAGGGTGGGGGAGGGATCAGAGAGCTAGGAGTGTAGCACCTCTAAATATAGCCAGAGTTGTTTGTCTTACTTGGAATGACTCTTATATCTGAGATTTCTGCGGGGCATGTCACCTATATATACTGGCTGTGTGGAGATTGCCCCCCGGGGGGTCTGGCCCGCTGGCGTCTCAGTCAGATCCTCCGCTGTCAGCCCCACCCCCAAGGTTAAGGCTCCCCTACTGGGACGGTGCACTCCCGTCTCCAAAATCAGTCGCTGCCTCCCGGGGACTCCCCGTCCCGCCAGCCGCGTCACGCGCCGCTCCCGCGAACTGGGTGGGCTCCCCCCTCCGGGGGTCAGCTCAGGAGAGCGGAGTAGCTCCCTGCGCCTGAGTCGCGACTGCGCGTCCCGGCTGGGATGCAGCTCTCCCTGCTCCAAGACCAGCCACTGCCTCCCGGGGACTTCTTCCACCGGCTGCTCCGCCACACCGCCCGCGCGAACCGGCTGGGCCCTCGCGAACCGGTTGGGACCGCCCCGGGGTGAATTCAGGGGAATGTTGCTGATCCCCGCGTTTACGCCCTGCCCGCACCTGCCAAAATCCCGGCGGGACGGCTCCCCGGCTGGGACGCTGCTCTCCCTGCTCCTAGACCAGTCACTGCTTCCCGGGGACTTCTCCCTCCGGCTCACCGCGCCGCTTGCGCGAACTGGGTGGGTGCAACCCGCACGAACGACTGGGCCCCCCCCGGGGTCAATTCAGGGAAATGTAGCTGGTCCCCACGCTCGCGCCACGCCCGCTCCCCGCCAAACTCCCTGCAGGACGGCTCCCCGGCTGGGACGATGCTCTCCCCACTCCAAGACCAGTCACTACCTCCCGGGGACTTCTCCCACTGGCTGCGCTGCCACTCCTCCCACGCCAACCGGCTGGGCTCCCTCCCGGAATGAGTTCGGGGGCTAGGGCTGGGCCCCTTGTCTGTGCCATCTGCCCCCCTGGGCTCTGCCCCAAATCGGGCTCCGAAGGTCACCTGCCTGGTACACTGGCTCCTGGCTCTGAAAACAATCGCTGTCTCCCCGTATTTGTTTGTTCTTGGTCTCTAAATCTATGTTTGTTGTTCAGAGTTCGTAGATTGTTATGTATGTGATCGATTCACTTGTTTTTCCGAGTCTTTGTTGCAAGAGGGATCCGCGGTAGCATCCACCTAGTCCGCCATCTTGGCCCCGCCCTCTCAAAAGTCTTTTGAATGGCATCTTTTTCTTTCTCTTTTACATATGAGAAGGTCAAGTTTTATACAGGCAAAGAAAAAAAGGCTGGTATAGCTGCCTAAATAAAAATAATCAATTGTTCTGAAGATGACTGACATGAAGCCTCAAAATGCTAGGATGACTTCCTTAGAAAATTTACATTATGAATTTAAAAAATTCACAGTAAGTTAATACAAGATCTAATAATGCTAAGTAATATATTTTATCTTAGATGTCAAAAGACCTTCAATATTGGGAGTATTGCCACCTCTCTTTCAGGCCAAAACATGTGCCAATTTGCCTAAAATTCATTTATACCACTCATCTCCTTTGCATGGAAAATTAAAATAAAATTAGAAAATTATACTCCATGACCTCTTGATGGCATGTAAAAATAAACTAGGCTTTCAGTTATAAGGAAATAATTTGTGATATTTACCTGAGGGTTATACTTTTTGATAAGATAAAACTATTTTATGAAAACAAATATCTGAAGTGGCATTTTATTGACCTTAGCAATTCAGGTTGTTTCTCTCTTGACATAAGATCAAGCTTATGCTTACAAGGAAATATGCATTTAATGTCATATAAAATTAAACGTACAACACATTTGCTCCTTTAGCTTGCGTAGTAGTATTTGGAGAGAGTGAAAGTTAGTTAACTATGTTACTCAGGACTTTGTTTTTAAGTTCACTGAGGTGGTGTATTAGCCAGCAAGGAATGAGCCATCTGCAAATGGGCTATGGTCAAACCTGGGCTCTCTGACGCTACTAGACAGTTCCTGAGTGGTGCAAACAGTTAACACCCTTGGCTGCTAACTAAAAGATTGGAAATTCAAGTTCACCAAAGGCTACTCAGAAGAAAGAAGTAAATTCTACTTCAAAAAACCAGCCATTGAAAACCCTCTGGAGCACAATTCTATTTGGACACATATGAGGTGGCCATGAGTCAGAATTGACTGGACAGCAAATGGTGTCATTGGTCACTTTTGCAAATCATCCATGGAGTTAACACATCACTGACCCATGTACAGACACTCACAAGATCCTAACAGAAAATTACAATGTGACATTCCATAGGAAGATTAAAAAGACCTTAAATTTATTACTAATTTTTTACCTGAAGTAAAAAATATTTTTCTGAATGTCTACCATGTGATAATCACTATATGAAGTGTTAAAGGTTATAAACTGGTCCAGCTAGTAAGTTATTTAAAGTAGAACCTGTAAAGAAATGGAAGTTTTAAATTTGGGAGGAAGTGGGATGAGGAATGGGAGGAGAAGAGTGTGGAATATGATCTAATCATCACCCACTCTTTATTTCATACTTTTGCATGAAAATTTTCAAACACACCAAAGATGAAAGAAGGTGAACGCCTGTACACAGACCACCTAGATTCTACTAACAACTCAGTTATTTCAGGATCTTTTTGTTTTTACATGACACTGTATTGCAATTTTCTGTTTCTTCATAGAGTAATTTTAGATTGTATCCTGAACACTGTGTATGTTATGGTTTGGGATACATGAATTATATTGTAGTCTTCCAAAAAATATTGATTTTTTTGTTTCAGCAAGGAACAGATTTAGTTGTCTCCAACTGCAAACTCCCTCAGGCAGCAGCCCTCATCTCAGTTCAGTTTAATCTTTAGCTGAGCTACTTGGAATCTGTCTTGTACATGTGTGGTTCAGGAGTCTGCCAAAGACTTACCTGTTGCCTTTGAGTTAATGGTGACTCATTGCTACTCCATGTGTTACAGAGTAGAACTGTTCCATAAGATTTTCTGGGCCTTTACAGAAGCAGATAATCAGGTCTTTTTTCCTTGGTACCACTGGGTGTGTTCAAAACGCCAACCTTTAGGTTAGTGGTCAGTCGCAAACCATTTGTGCCACCCGGGGACCTCTGTTAGTGACAGACGAGAGTTAATACACAGAACATGGAGAGTCCTCTCTCCTTTCTGGGACTCTACTTTCACTTTCCAGTGACTTTTGTGCTCTAAATATTGTCCTCTTTTTTATTATTTAGGTCACAGAGACTGTGGGGTTTATTTAGGAGTTTTAGCCTCCCTGACTTCTGGCAACTTCAACCTACCCCCAAGTTAAAAACCATCAAAATAGGGTACTCAACCTGTGTTGCTCCCGTCTTTCAGGTTTGAATTTCCCTGCATTTGCTCACTCTCCAGGAACTTCAGGCTTTTTTGTGTGTGTGTGTATTTTGCTCAGGTATATTGGTGTTCTTTGCAGGGCATATGAGCCCATTAGACACTTGTCCACACTGGAAGGAGAAACCACATTCTTGGTCAAAGCATGTGACTCTTGGTCAAAGCAATATCATAATAGAAATAGTTAGGAAGCACATATTGCCACAGACAGATATGGCAAGTTGAAAGATGAGATTCGAAGCTCTTACCACTTCAAGCACAAAGTTTTGAAGAGATGTGGATTATGCTATAACAATGGGAAAGTGAACCTTCTCATTGACGTTACAAAGGAAATCATGACATGCCACAAGATTAAATTAGATAGGGGAATTTGACCATAAATAAATTTAAATATAAAGTTAAGAGTTAGCAAGCCTTTTTTTCTGAAGAATTTCTAAGAATTTAGAGGCTAAAATAATAGTCCTTGTCTCCCAGGCAAATAATGTAACTATTTCCTTGAGCCACAAGACTCTGAGCTTCATAAATATAAGGACTGGGTCTGCTTTGTTCACCTCTGTATTTCCAGGGCACAGTATAATATCTATTAAATAGTGCTACTCAATAAAGAACGAAAGTTTAGTGGAAAAATACAAAAGCATTTAGAGTAGGAAAGTTTAGATTTGAATCCCAGTTCTAGCAGTGACATTTTGTACAAACATGAACATTTCAGTTAACCTTTGCCTCTGTTGTAATATCTGTGAAATTGGGATACTAACACTTTGCACCCTAATTATGTTTATATCAATAATTGTGAGATAAATGATCTAACTCAAAGCAGCATACAAATGGAGCTTTATTATTACTATCAATCAAACCTCTCTAATAATGGTATATAAAGCCTATAACTTGCATTTATATAGGAACATATATTTAAAGAATATCTTGCTGGTCTATGTCATTGCTTGTTTTGTTTAGCATTCTCGTGAGTAAACCATTAAATCTATCATTCAGTAAGACGCTGGTGCCAGACCAATGTAATCCATTTAGAAATACTTAAAATAGACAGATACTAAATTCCAGATCCCTGAAGGAAATATTTTCTAGACTCTGGGAAACCGTTTACCTGATCTGGTCCAATAAACCATAAAGATAAATAATCCTTATTTGGGTAATACAAGTCTTGATATGAAACACCTATGGACACAATAACACCTTGTCATAGGTTGAATTATGTCCCCCCAAAAATGTGTGTATCATTTGGGCTGGGCCATGACTCCGACTCCTGGTATTGTGTGATTTACCTATATGTTGTAAATTCTGTTAATGAGGGAGGATGCAGTTGTGTTAGTGAGGCAGGACTCAACCTACAAGATTGGATTGCGTCTTCAGGCTATCTCTTGAGATATAAAAGAGAGACGCGAACAGAGAGTTGGAGGACCTCATACCACCAAGAAAGCAGTGCCAGGAGCAGAGCGTGTCCTTTAGACTTGGGATCCCTGCCAGTAGAAGCTCTTAGTCTGGGGGAATATTGATGAGAATGCTAACGGAGAGAGAAAGTCTTCCCCTGGAGCTGACGTCCTGAATTTGAACTTTTAGCCTACTTTACGGTGAGGAAATAAACTTCTGTTTGTTAAAGTCATCCACTTGTGGTATTTCTGTTACAGAAACACTAGATAACCAAGACACACCTATAGAAACACCTATGCAAGCATTATGTAACAAATAATGAATTTCTGTTAGAGTTATCCACTGTGTTTTCATAAAATATCTAATTTAATCCTTATAAGCAAAAGATACTATTACTACTGTGGTTGTTATTTTATGTGTGAGAAAACTGAGGCTCAGCAAGTCTTTTGCCCGAGGTAATACATTATGAATTGGAAGAATAGTAATTTCAATTCAAGAATGTTTGCCTCCAAATCATAGCTGTTCTCTACAAGGACACAGTTTCCCTGAATGAAATAGCTGCAAAATTATATTATTGATTATATTTCACAAAAAAAAAGGGTATTTATTTTTAGTGCCCTCCTCTCCTCCAAATTTAAGGAGAGCTTTTTCATAAGGCCATATGGATCAAACAAGAGACTGAGCAGCTCATTTTTAAAAAGCGGCCAGCTCAAATAACCTCTCTAATCTTTGCCTTCTTCAGAAGTTATAATTTATCAATTCCTAACTTTATAGGCATGAAAATAGTGTGTAATAACACACTTTACCAAAGACACTTGAAAATCATATATTTTTAAATCATAACATCATCTTCAAAAATATAAACATGCAGATAATTAGAAAGAAAAGTTCATTATTTCAAATTTCTCAAGAGACTATGGAGAAAAAAAGGAAAAGAATATTATTTTTCAATAATCTTCAAAAAAATTCATGCTGTATATCTATCTTGCTGGATTTCTTTATTCTGGAGTTGATTTATTAAGATCCCTATTTTGTCAAAAGAAGTGTTAGAAACTTGAATGTGAAATTCCTCAAATCCCAGTAAGCTTTGACTTGAGTGTTGACTACAGCCCTTGAAATGAGGTTGGTTTCTATTTGACAATCCACTTTTATAACACTTATTCAGGGAAATATATTTATAATACCCTTTCTCCTATTTACTAAGTATAATTTTTAAAGAATAAGTCTCCTGATAAATGTATAACATTTCTAATAAAAATCTTTGCAGCATTAGCATGTATCTGAACTTCAAAATGTTCCAATGGAATTTTATAAACCCTATCTTGCATAACACAAAAAGTGAAAAAAAATTTAGAATGGAGTTATACATGGGTGAAATTGACTTTTCTGAAATATTGCAAATGTAACTAAAAACACCGAGTCCCAAGCCTTAATTAAAAAACCATAGAAAAAAATCACAAAGACAACTTCAAAAACCAAGCTGTGCTACCACCAACACCAGCATGTAGCCACCTGTAGATCAGATTGCTAGAGTACAGGCATCTTATTTCAAAGTTGAAACTTAAAATTCTCACTTTCAAACTTATATAAAACTTAAAATTTCAAAACAATTAGAATAAGCTTTTCAAAGAAAAACAGTGTTATTCTCTAATTTCAAGAGAATTATTATTCAGGATTGATTTACAATTTTTGTGTCATCTAACTCCTAAGATTAAAATTAAATGTATGTGTAAATGTTTTATTTTTAGCCTTGCTTATGAATTTTAAACTCTCTTCTATGTGCATCATTTTAAACAGCTTATGTCTACAATTACAGATTTAACAGCAGAATCATTCTACATTGTTTCAATAATAAATTGGTCAAATGTTTTATTAGAAGTGTTCAAAGTATTGTTAATAAGTAGAAAATAAAGGTTGCAAAACTAGTGTTGAAGACAGCTTTAAGTATAGGCATAAGTAAGGGTACAGAGACATGTACAAATCCAGGTAGAGGTGTAAGTATAGATGGAAGACAATAAATAGATGATAGATAGATGATAGATAGATAGATAGATAGATAGATAGATAGATAGATAGATAGATAGATAGATAGATAGATAGATAGATAGATGATAGATGATAGATAGATAGATAGATAGATAGATAGATAGATAGATAGATAGATAGATAGATAGATAGATGATAGATAGATAGATAGATAGATAGATAGATAGATAGATAGATAGATAGATAGATAGATAGATAGATAGAAGATAGGTTGATAGGTAGATAGATGGATAGATAGACAGATAATAGATAGAAGATAGGTTGGTAGGTAGATAGGTAGATAGATGATGGATGATAGATAGATGGATAGATAGATTAGATAGACAGATGATAGATAGATGACAGACAGACAGACAGATAGATGATAGATCGATCGATAGATGATAGACAGATAGATAGATGGTAGAAGATAGGTTGGTAAGTAGATAGGTAGATAAGTACAGAGAGTAAATATTTACATACCTTTATATTTAAGCTATGGACATGTTATTAGGAGGGGTCAGACCCTAGAGAAGGACATCATGCTTGGTAAAGCAGAGGGTCAGCAAAAAAAGAGGAAGATCCTCACTCTGGTGGAATAGTGGTTAAGAGCTACAGCTGCTAACCAAAACTTTGGCAATTCAAATCAACCAGGCACTCCTTGAAAAACATATGGGGCACTTCTACTCTGTCCTATATGGTCGCTATGAATCAGTGTCAACTTAATGACAACGGATTTGGTTTTTTTGGTTTTCAGTGAGACAGATTGACACAGTAGCTACAACCATGGGTTCAAACATAGCAATGATTGTGAGGATGGTACAGGATTGGGCAGTATTTCCTTCTGTTGTACATAGGGTCTCTATAAGTCAGAACTGACTCGATGGCATCAAACAACAACATATCAAGCTCTCTATTTGTCTGTATTCCTATTTGCAGAGAAAAAAAAAATTCCAAGAAAATGCCGTTGTAATTATTAGTGGTTATATTTGGAGGGGAAACCCTGGTGGCGTAGTGGTTACGTGCTACAGCTGCTAACCAAGAGGTTGGCAGTTCGAATCTGCCAGAAACTCCTTGGAAACTGTACCAGGCAGTTCTACTCTGTCCTAAAGGGTCGCTATGAGTCAGAATCGACTCAACCGCAGTGGGCTTGGTTTTCTGGTTTTTATATTTGGAGGGTGAGATTATGTCTGTATTTTATTTTCGATGTATTCCAATTTTTCTATAAGCAACATGCACTGATTTTGTATAAGAAAACATAATTTTTTTAACTTGTCTTATTAGGAGATTGAAGCAGAATATTTTCTGTTACTATTGTCAGTCATATTCCCCTGAGCTTGCTGGAAAAATAATGAAGTAAACAAAATGTCATGCTGAAATCACAATGAAAAATTGTTCTGTAAATACCCTTATCATTTTTCTAACATTACTGGGGAAAAGATTAAAATAAATAAATAAATAAATGAAGGCATTTATTCTACAATGTCCAAAAATATATATATATATATTCCAGAAAAAAGAAAAATTGAGAGAAGAAGAGAACCATTTATTGGGTGTGATGTGCCAGTCCCTGCAGTGATTTTAGTGAATGTTCTATCAACACCCAAAGTAAGTCTAAGGATTGGTAGGAATTTTAAGTTAGTTGAACTGGAGAATTGCAACAAGTCATTTATCTCACATATTACAAACTCTATTGCTCCATTGGGCAAATAGAGTCACTTAATACAAATGGTGCAGATTGCATGTTGGGAGCTGGGAGAATAGGGGAATTTGTTCTACTCTTCACACTACCTGAAAAGGCATCCCCTTAAAAATGACCGACAGTAAGATAGAAAATAGTTGTAACCAGATACTGGCTTAAATGTTTTTCTGCATTCCAGTTTTCCCACTGCTGAGGCCATTCCTCATCTTTCAGGACATAAGATGTGGTTCAACTTCTAAGAAGATGCTGCTTATGAAAACTAGTTTCTTTGCTCCTGTCATCTTTCAATGCCATAATTTGAAAATACTATATCAAGCATCAAAGGAGCAGGTGGCTGAAAAATTAAATACATACAATTGGAAAACTACAATCCATAAAGGGTTTTCTGAGAGTCAAAATTAATGCATGCAGTTTTACTAAGTGCAGTGACTTCTTGATTTAAAAGCAGATTAAAACCAGTATGGGTTTTTGACAAAAAATATTATCAAATGTTTCAGACATACGAAAGGTATGAAAAATTAACTAATGAACACCATGTATCCACCACCCAGTATACTCCTCTGAGGTAATCTCTGCCCTAAATTAAATATTTATCATTCAAAAATTTCTTGACTTTTATATTAGAGCTGTATGATCTCTAAAGGACAGTGCCTTCTTTGCATGTTTATAAAATATTTATATATGATCTCATAATATAAGCATTCTTATGCTACTTGATGTTTTCATTTAATCTCTTACTCTTAACTAATGAGTTTAGTCAATTTACACTTATGGATTTAGTTCTACTATTTTATCTTGTGCTTTCTAAGTATACCATTTTTTATTTTGCCTGATTTTTGATCGATTTTTAATTCCATTTTCTACTCAATTTATTCAGAAATTTTATACTATTTTTATTCTTTAGTGGTTACCCTTAATTTTGATCATGCATACTTCAAATCTAAAGTTATTTGATATCTCTCCCCATTCCTCAATAATACAAAAATCTTAAAACATTGTACAACCAATTACACTCTATTCTTCTTGTTGTTAGGTACGATCAAGTCATCTCTGACTCATAGCAACCGTCTGTACAACAGAACAAAATGCTGCCAGGTCCAGTGCCATCCTAACAATCATTGCCATGTTTTAGCCCTTGTTGCAGCCACTGTATCAATCCATCTCATTGAGGCTCTTCCTCTTTTTCACTGACTCTCTACCAAGCATGATGTCCTTCTCCAAGGACTGGTCCTTCGTAATAAGTTGTCCAAATTATGTGAGATGAAGTCTTGCCATAATTGCTTCTAAAGAGCATTCTGTCTATACTTCTTCCAAGATAAATTGTTGGTTCTTCTGGTAGTTCATGGTATATTCAATATTCTTCGCCAACGCCATAGTTCAAAGGCATCGATTCTTCTTCATTCTTCCGTATTCATTGTCCAGCTTTCGCACGCATATGAGGTGAGTGAAAATACCATAGCTTGGGTCAAGTGCACCTTAGTCCTCAAAGTGACAACTTTGTCTTTTGCAGCAGATTTGCCCAATGCAACAGGTAGTTTAATTTCTTGACTGCTCTCTCCATGGGCATTGATTGTGGACCCAAGTAAATCGAAATCGTTGACAATTTAAATATTTTGTCAGTTTATCATGATATTGCTTATTGCTCCAGTTGTGAGGATTTTTGTTTTCTTTATGTTGAGGTGTAATCTATACTGAACGCTGTAGTCTTTGATCTTCATCAGTAAGTGCTTCAAGTCCTCTTTACTTTTAGTAAGCAAGGTTATGTCACCTGCATATCGCAGGTCATTAATACGTCTTCCTCAAATCTCTATGCCACATTGTTTCTCTACTCTTAAATAATATTATCTTACATGATTTTAATGCTATCATTTATTACCATCCAAATTATTCATTATTATTGTGTTATATAGTCAACATTTGTTCATATTAACCCACAAGTGTACTAATTTCTTTCCTTGCTATTTCTTCATGCTTCTCAGTACTTCCTTCAGAAGTCATTTTTCTTTTCATTAAATAATACACATTAAAAATTCTTTTAGAATTGTTGGATGGTGACTGTCTTAGTCATCTAGTGCTGTCATAACAAATACCACAAGTGGATGGCTTTAACAAAGAGAAATTTATTTTGTCACAGTCTAGTAGGCTAGAAGTCCAAACTCAGGGCATCGGCTCCAGGGGAAGGAAGGCTTTCTCTTTCTGTTGGCTCTGGAGGAAAATCCTCGTCCTCAAACTTCCCCTAGTCGAGATACCTCTCAGGCACAGGGACCATGTGCCCAAAGGACACGCTCTGCTCCTGGCACTGCTTTCTTGGTGGTATGAGGTCCCCAGCTTTCTGCTTGCTTCACTTTCCTTTGAACTCTTGAGAGATAAAAGGTGGTGCAGTCCACACCCCAGGGAATCTCCCTTTACCTTGGATTTGGAAGGTGACCTGAGTAACGGTGGTGTTGCAATTCCACCCTAATCCTCTCAACATAAAATTACAATCACAAAATGGAGGACAACCACACAATACTGGGAATCATGGCCTAACCAATTTGACACATATTTTGGGGGGGACACAATTCAATTCATGACAGTGACAAACTCTCAATTTTCAATTTATCCAAAATTATATTTATGTTTTCTTCATTCTTAAGTAATGACTTAGCTAGGTTAACTAATTTTCTCTAAAATTATTGAAAGAATTATTCTGTAGTTTTTGTTTCTATGATAGCTCTCAGAATTCTGCTCTTATTGTAATGTCATTTCTCTGCATGTAATTTATCTTTTCCCCCAAGCTGCATTTTTTTTCTTTTCATTTCAGTAAACATTTACTGAGCTTTTACTATGTGTCAGGTACTTGGATAAGTCATGGGGACAAAAGATGAATAAAGTAACATCCCTACCCTCAAAGATCTCACAGTCTGGTGATGGGTATGTACATGGATTATAACTCAATGAGCAGTAATAGAGATATGCACCCGATGGTCTGAAAAATGAGAGGAGAATTTGTACTCTAGCATGGGTGTAGGTTGGTCAGGAAAGAATTCTTGACAAAAAAAACACCCGAACTGAATTTAAAAGATGAGTACCAGGTAAAGGGCAGGAAGGATAGAAGAGAGTGGTAGGCATGAGGAGTTGGATTACAGCATGATTTGAGCAGAAGACACAAAAAGGCAGTAAAATCTGAGGGGCGTAAGACATATCAAAACTAAAATATTCCAGATACTTTAGTAATGACCTAACATGAGCTCCATCTTCATTAACAGATCGGAAATTCTCAAAGACAAGGACCATACTTAAATTACTTTTGTATTCTTTCCATTGCCTAGTATAGTGCGTGAAGTCTTCATTCAATAAGTATAAAACTAATAAACAAAAATCTCAAAATGTCTTAAGGCCACTCTGATATCAGATTCTGGACATGCATAAAATGAGCCTGGAGTCTTTCATATCTCACATAAGCCAAGCCTCACCTTTAGATTAATGTAAAAATTAGAATTGATTCAAAGCAAGGATAGCACTATTCCTCTTACTATTGCTATCTGTCTACTATTACTAGTTTAACAAACAACATATGTACATTGTACTTTAAAATTTTAAATTACCTTCATATGCACTATCCTATATTGTTTGTAGCTACCAGGGACAGATAAATAGTATATGAGATTTTAGTTATTCAATTAACAGTTGCTAAGCTTTTTTTTTTAAGCACCCACTATGTGTCACAATTGTACTAGTCATTGCATGGAAGGAAAAGGACATATTGAGAAAATGTCATCTGTAGCTAAAAGGGCTATTTAGTCTAACCCTCTCATAGACAAACATTACAGGTACCACCGTACCCAAAATTAAGATCGATTTTCATCAATTCTGAGAAATGTTAAGGTACTGTCTCTTTATTTTGCCCTTCCAAAAGGCCCTCTCTTTATTTTTTTCTTCTGAAATCCCAATGAAGTACGTTCTCATTATTTTCTCCATATTTCTTAATCTTTTTTCCTTATTATCAGTCTCATCATCTTTATACTTTAATTCAGATAATTTCTTTTGATCACATTCCTAGTTCACTTGTTCCCTTTTTAATAATGTCCAGTCTATTATTTATTCTATTAAGTTAATAGTTCAATTTTTATATCTTTGAGAGGTTTTTTTTTCAAATCTACATAGCAATTTTTAATAGTCCCATCTTTATTAATCATAAAGAAGAATTTCCTCTTCCTTAAATATTTTAGAGAGTTTTACAGTATCTAACAATTTCAATAACTAAAGTACTCATATATCTAAATATTTTGTTTGTAATTTCTGTGGGCTTTCACTTACAATTAGCTTGGTTTCTTTTAGATTGTTAACTCATGTTAAAACAGCCAGGTTTCATCTCTGGGACTCCTGACATAAAAACTGCATTGGGTTGAGAATGCATCCTACAGAGAAATTTCCCTTTTCTTCTGACAAGTACTCCAGGGCATTTCCAAGCAAGGGCAACTTTAAGTTAATTTTCAAGTTGGGGTCTGAACCCTAGAGCCATTTGAGGATAGGCCTAAGGTTTAACATTTGCAGAGAACATTTTTTATTTTCTGCGTAGAACTAGAATGAGACAGACAACTTTGCCTAAACTCTGTACTAGTAAGTCAAATTTCTTTCTTTCTTCTTAATTTTCAAATCCTTTCAATGAAGAAGTAGCCTTTAAGGACTCAATTTAGGTAAGAATCTCAATGTAACTCCCCACTTTAAGTAGAACCAGAAAGGTCTGCCTTTCTAACCCATGTAAGCTCAGGTCTTTAGATCCCACAAAGGGGCAAATCTGTTGCAGGAAGCAGTAGCTTTTGCAAACACTAAACTTCCTGATTTCCTGAGAATTCTTGATTTGGAGCCCCAGGAGATTTATTTTGCTTTCTTGAAAGCTCAAGTATTCCTTTAAAAGATGGGTTGTTGTGCTTTACCTAGTGTTGCTAAGTGTTTATTTGTTTTCTGGTGAAATTTTCAAAGAAATTGGTATACCAGATGCCAAAAATAGAGTGCTGGCTTTGACTTTATATTCTCTAAATGTAGTCTAGTTCCAGCACCAGTTGATACTACTGTCTTACCACAGTCTTAATTAGATGTCTTTCCATATTCCACCTCTTTTATTTTCTCTGATGATTTTTAAGTGTTCCTGGAGCACTGATGGTACAGTGGTTAAGAGCTCAACTGCTAACTGAAAGGCTGGTGGTTCGAAACCTTCAGTGGCTCCACAGGACAAGGATGTGTCAGTCTGCTTCCGAAAAGGTTATGGCCTTGGAAGCCCCATGAGGCTGTTCTACTGTGTCCTATAGGGCTGCTATGAATTGGAATAGACTCGATGGCAATATTAAAGATATGTACAAACCCAAAAGTATCTTAAAATTCAGTTTTACAGAAGAACTGTGAATTTGATAACATAGAGTGCATTACTATCCACAAACATCAGTTGTAAAGCATTCTCCTTTATTATAATGCAAGATGGAGAAGCAACTGATTTACACATTTGGAATCAATCAGAAGCAAGTTATTTAAGATATTCTAAATCCAGTAAATGTTAGGTTGACTAATTCTTGAAACAAATGAAGACATTCATCATAATGTTGTAAAAGAAAAAATTTGTTTTGTTTTGCTTTTTAAACTTGAGCCATCGTATGACTACTCTTAAACGTTATTCTATGTGTCTTCAACTTCCATCAATTCCTTGTTGTCATATATTCTTCATCCCAATAAAGCTAGGTCATAAAGCTGAGTCTTTTTATCTGAGTTTCAAAATAGTATTTGATATTCATAGCAGAATCAATAGTAGACTCAGGATATAAAGTTTATCCCATAAACAATAGATTTTTCAAATAACAAATGAAGAATTATCCCCTCTTGTACCAAAGGGAGTGAAAATTTTCTGAGTATGAAGAGTAAAGCAGACTCAGAGAGGAGAGCATTGGGTTAAAAACCAGTTAGGTACCTGGAAAATATACCTATGCCCTGTCCACCATATTTCATGAACCAAACATTTGGAAGGTTGTTAGAAATTCAAAGTAAGCTTGGATATCTAGGACAAGTGGAGACCAGTAGCCTACTTCTCATCTGAGGGCCTTGAAGGCAGTACAGTTGAGGTAGCATTAGAGTAGTATTAGATGCATGAAATGTGCAGACATTCAGGCATAGGGAGGGCTGAGGGCAGGGCCACCCCTGAAGCAACCTCACAGTGTTCGTTTCTATGCTATCATAACATAGATGCAGACAAGTATTTTTCCATCAGTTCCCAATTGATTATGTTGTAGAATTTCTCATTAGGAATCAGTGGATCTAGAGCAGTGCTAAAAGTAAAAAAAAAAAAAAAAAAGATAGCTTATGTCAGCATGAATGGATGACCAGAACTCAACGGAATCAAATTCAGTGGATCCCAAATAGGAAGGAAGAAGTTAATGAGGACCATATTGCTTTTCCCTGCCCCTTATACGCACTGATGCCTTGACTTGTATAAGTTCTCTAGAAATTCAGTTAAGTATATGATAAAATTCTAGCTAATCCAAAATTACCTTATTACCTTTTCCCTGCCCCTTATACGCACTGATGCCTTGACTTGTATAAGTTCTCTAGAAATTCAGTTAAGTATATGATAAAATTCTAGCTAATCCAAAATTACCTTATTACCTTAAATTAATTAAGAATAATTTTCTGCCACCTGGTTAAAATGGGGGCTTGAGAGAGAAATTTAAGTCCAATTCTAGAAAAATTAAGTTTTCACACACCTGAGTTTGTGGCATGAGATTTGTATCCACTATGCTTACAATGAAAACCCTGGCAACATAGTGGTTAAGGGTTTGACTGCTAACCGAAAGGTTGGCAGTTTGAATCTACCAGGCCCTCCTTGGAAACCCTACAGGGCAGTTCTACTCTGTCCTATAGGGTCACTATGAGTTGGAATCAACTTGACAGCAATGGGTAAAGGGTATGCTCACAATAGAGATAAACTATGGAAGCCATTCATAAGCCTTTAGAAAGACTAAATCTAAAGATTGTGAAACACTAACAAACTTTGAGAGAAACAATGATCACAAAGCAAAATTATTCATAATTATGTATTATACAATGCTGAATGATGTAGGGTTAGAAGGATTGAATAGGATAGCCTTACAAAAATAAAGTGAGATAATAAGACAAGAAATTACTCTGAGCCACAAACCATGCAGGAAATGCGAGACCAGATGCCATTGGGAGAGTATCAACAGAGCCAAACCCAAGACTATACTGAATCAGGGTTGACGTCAGAATACACATGTAAACATTTGTAATCAGGGAAGAATGCAGGTGATGCAGGACTGGGTAACGTGTTCATCCCGTTATTCATAAGGTCATCATGAGTTGAATCTAGCTTGATGGCAACTAATAACAACCATGGAAACCCTGGTGGCATAGTGGTTAAGAGCTACAGCTTCTAACCAAAAGGTCAGCAGTTGGAATTTACCTAGGCGCTCCTTGGAAACTCTATGGGGCAGTTCTACTCTGTCCTATAGGGTCACTATGAGTTGGAAGCTACTTGATGGCAATGGGTTGGGTTTTTGTTTGTTTGTTTTGTTTTTTTAATAAAAACATCAGTAGATAGCTCTTGGGAGAACATAGAGAAAAAATGGTGCAACCAAAGATAGCCTATCCAATCAATCTGATAAGAAAAAATACTGCCAAAAAGACTTCCTCTCTCAGCTGCAATATACAGAGAGTTTGGAAGTCACAACAAGAAAAAGATGAACAAACTAAAAATAAATTCGTTTTCTTGAGCCCATCATAGAACTGAGATAATAGGTAAGAAATGCCCAGCCCAAAATCTGGAGAAACAGATAAAATCAGAGCGTTACAGTTCACATCTGCTTGTCTGGAACAGATATCAACAGAGCCATAAACGGGTAGGAACACTTAAGTGGTAATTTTGATGGATGAGTGTGGACTAGAATGAGAGTAGAAATTTCTGGAGGCTGCAGTTTTAGGGGAGCTCCTACACTTTCTAGGGTTTTGCTTCTAGGAATCCAACCAGGCTCTCATGGTGAAGAACGCAGAAAGGTTCCCTCCTATCTCTGGCAGGGAGAGGGGGTGAGTTAGCATTAGGAAATATACCCAGAATATTCTCCATAACAGAGACCTACTCTCCAGGGCAAAAGACTTTACAAGAGCCTTATCCAATCTGGGGAAGTACATTTTTCTCTCACTCCAGCCTCCTCTTTGTTTTGTGTCTGACTTAAGGAGGAGGGGTAAGAAAACACTCATGAAGGTCACAACCCAGAAACATGGACCCACTAAATAACTGAGAATAAATTATAAGATTAGAGGATGCTCGCCCCTGCCCCACGACCACGTCTTCCCACCACACTAACAGGCTCCACTGTATTAACAGCGGATTACAGCTGAAAGGGCTGCAAGATTTAGATTCTGTGTTAGGAGGAGTTCTTAGGGAAACCCAAAGACAACAGGAGAGATAAGAGGTATTAAACCCAACGCCCAGATTGATACAAATTCTCACACTATAGTCCTATTTATCTCAGTTTCTACAATTCGATACAAGTCTGGCTTTCATCACTAAGCTTCAGTCCATGCCAAAAGGCACACACAAAAAAAAAGATACAGGCTGAAGTGACAAAAAAAACATCAGAACCAGACTCAGGTGTGACACAGACACTGGAATTACCAGACAAAGGATTCAAAATAACTACAACTAATATGTTAAGAACTCTAATTGGAAAAGTAGACAACATGCAAGAAAAAATGGGTAATGTAAGCAGAACATGGAAACTATAAGACAGAACCTTTATGGCCTCAGATTTTGACACCAAAAGGATGAGCAACAAAAGAAAAAAATAGATAAATAAATTAGACTTCATAAAAAATAAAAACTTTCATGCATCAAAGAACATTACCAAGAATGCGATACTACAGAGAGCGAGAACACTTACACAAATGATGTATCTGATAAGGGTTTAATGTTCAGAATATATAAAGAACTCTTCCCAAGGGGCAGTGGTTGTTCAGTGATAGAATTCTCCTTTTCCATGCCAGAGACTTGGGTTCAGTCCCCTGCCCATGTATCTCAACCACAGCCACCACGCCTCCATCAATGGAGCCTCCCGTGTGTTGCTATGATGTTGAACAGGTTTCAGAGGAGCTTCCAGACTAAGACAGACTAAGAAGAAAGGCCTGGTGATCTACTTCCAAAAATCAGCCAATGAAAACCCTATGGATCACAACCATGTGATCCCATTGCGCATGGGGTTACCATGAGTCGTGGGCCAGCTGAGGGCAGCTAACAACAACCACCACACGTTTGTAGTATAGTTTTTGCCAAAAGGAAGAAGTAAAAAAGAAATAAAAGGAAGAAAGGGGAAAAGAATGATATGACACATGGTCCTTACCTTTGAAGAATTTATGATTTAGACAGAAAAACAAATGTTATGTCCTGTAGAAAAGCTCCCTCAAAAAGAGAGGGAGTAGCTACGTTAGGGAACATAGCTGCTGAGTGTTTAGATGTCCTCATCCTTTGTGCATACACCTAAGCTGCATTTAAAGGAAGGACTCAGCCCTGTTATCAAGAGAAGCTCAGATACAAGCCCTGCTAGAAGAACTGCCAGACTGATTTGTTTGGAGGAAGAGTCTTCCCCCAGGAGTAGGAAAGATGGCCTTCTCCTAGCCATCTCAGACTCCAAAATGAGAAGGAGCTTGTAGCTGAAAATAGGAGCTTTCTTTTGCTTTTCCAATCTACAGTGAAAAATGAGTTGAAAGACAGGAAAGCTACTCTCCAAAACTTATAAGGGTTGTTACCATTTTACTTCTCTTTCAAGAGCTCTCCTAACTCTTTATGATTACTGCAGACACCTCTTATCCAAGGCAGTCGAAGCCAGTTGTTGATCAGATAATCACAAAAAACCCATGACAGAGGAAAAGATGTAATATATATATATATATACACATAAATATATAAACCTTGAAACATGTTATTTTCATGTAAAGCATTAAATTTTATATTTCTTCTCTTTGTGTTGGTCTGTGTCTCTTTCTCTAAGTCCCTTGATTGTAATTGCATATTGTTTTTCCAGCATAAATCATACCCATGACGTATATATCATCATTTCCAGTTTTGATTTTTTCGAAGCTATGCACAAACTCAAAGACAAAGCAATTCAAATGTAGAATTCAGTCGGAACTTTTTATAATCTCCTATGTTTTATAGTTGTTTTGCTAACTTCTAATTCTGTTATTGTTGTTGTTGTTAGATGCTATTAGGTCGGCTTCGATCCCTAGTGACCTTACGTATAATGTGATAAAACATTGTCCAGTCCTGCGCCATCCTCAAAATAGTAGATGTGTTTGAGCTCATTGTCGCACTGTGTCAATCCATTTCGTTGAGGAACTTCCTCTTTTTCGCTGATCCTTTGCTTTACCAAGCATGATGTCCTACTCTAGGGACTTGTCCCTCCTGACACCATGGCCCAAAGTCAGTGAGACAAAGTCTTGTCATCCTTGCTTTTAAGGAGCATTCTTCTGTTTTTTTTCTTCTGTCTGTACTTCCTCCAAGAGAGATGTTCATTCTTCTGGCAGACCCTGAAATATTCAATATTCTTTGCCAACACCACAATTTGAATTTGTCATTTCTCCTTCAGTCTTCCTTTTTCATTGCCCAGCTTTCACAAGCATATGAGTGATTGAAAATATCATGGCTTGGATCAGGTACATCTTAGTCATCCAAGTGACACCTTTGCTTTTTAAGATTTTAGATACATTTTTAAATGGGGGGGTGGATGATGTGGGTAGGCACGTGTGTGTGTGTGTGTGTGTGTGTGTGTGTGTGTGTGCAGACACCTATATATGCATTTGGAGTCCCTGAATACAGCAAACAGTTAAGTGCTTGGCTGCTAACTGAAAGGTTGGAGGTTCGAATTCACACAGAGGTGCCTAGGAAGAAAGGCTTAACGACCTACTCCCAAAAGGTCAAAGCCGTTGAAAACCTTTTAGAGCACAGTTCTACTCTGACACACATGGGATCTCTATGAGTTGATAGCTACTCAATATCAACCAGTTTATTTTATACATATATATATAATTTTATATATGTATATTTATGACTATTCAAATAGAAAGTAGGCTTGTGCAACAAACTTGAGTAAGTATTATTGTTTTCCAAACATAAAATGGATGAATGGATTGGTAGTACACTCAAAACATTTTTGTTAAACTCTTTTTCAAATTTGAATATGATCAGTTTTAAAAGAACACATGAATTACAAAATGTAATCCAATCTTTCAACAATACAAACAAGTTTCATAGTTTTCATCTACCTGATATTAAAAGGAATTGTATTATATTTTTTTCTCATAGGATATGTAACCATTTGTAGTATTTGTGGGTGCTTTTTAGTGATAAAATCACAACATTTTGCTTGTAAGCCAAAATGAATATCAAATAACATGTATGAATGTTTTAAAAAAATTACAACTAAAAGAACATAATTTCTTCTTAGAGAGCTGGATTGGAACATACCTTTTAAAAATAAATCTGCTTATAAGGAAAGATGTAATTAACTTTTTAACCATTGGAACTCATCTTGTGGGTTCCAATAAATAACAAATGGGCGTTTTATGAAATTATGCATTATAATAGCTAATGGTGGAAAATTTCCTAGTGCCAGGAATATACTGAATGGATTTAATGCCCTGTTAAGACATATTGCAGAATAGGACAATATTCTTTCAATACTACTTTATTAGAAAAGTTCCAGATGTATTAGTAAGTGAACATTTTCTATGGCCATGATTTTAATAACATATAAGATGACAGACTTGGTAAATTTTCTCAACAATGTGAAAATACATTATTGCCAATGAAATAACAAAAGCATTCCTTATTTATTACGTTAAACAGTTAATAAGATAGAATTTCTGTAAGGTCAGGAAAAATGGAAGGACAAAATAAAATATATATACATATACACATATATACTTATTATTCATAGGTATTTTTTTTTATATGTATATATGAGGATCCCTGGTAGCACAGTGCTTAAAGCGCTAACCAAAAGTTTGGTGGTTCAAACTCACCAGCTGCTCTGCAGGAGAAATATGTGGCTTTCTGCTCCCATAAGGATTTACAGCTTTGGAAACTACTCTGTCCTACAAGATCGCTCTAAGTCAGAATCGACTTATGATAATGGATTTGGTTTTTGGTTATATGTACATATGTGCATATACATTTGCATATTTATATGTACATACATGTGTGTCTCTGTCCAGTAGTCCTCCCTCTTAGCCCACAAGTCTGTATAATTCTTAGGTACTTATAGTATATTCTTTTGTCGTTTTGCTGATTGGAATTAAACTATATTTATGTTGAAGCAATTTTTAAATGTTTTGGCTTAAGGATTATTTGAGATCATTTCTAGAATAAGTATAAGGTGAATAAAACTTTTTAGCCCAAAGTCCTTTTTTTGTTTTTGAAATTATGGTTTATATTTTGAATTTTAAAAAGTGGTCCCTATATTACATAAGCAATCACCATAAATAACATACATAATTTATGCCTGATTTTTACTATGAGTTTCAATAAATCAAAGCATTCTCCTGTTTCACTTAACACTGTACATTTGGTCTTTCTAAAGATAGAAAGAGAGCCATTAATGCTTTTCCCTCTAAATTTAAATTCCAGATGCACAGATGGCATTGGTTCAAATCTATGCTCCAACTACTAGAGAAATAGTCTTCCTAGTTGTGTTCTGCTTTTATGTTCTGCAAGTCAGAAAACATGATTAACTTTTCTAGAGTTTTAAAAGGAAGCACAGCAAAAAGAAATGCAGATTTCCAATTGATAAAAAAATAAAGGTCTATATATCAAAATCAAGCCTAAATTTTAAACCAAATGTAAATCAAATTGATTTCAAAGGAGCTTAAAATTGTATATTTCTAGCCTTGTACCATCATCTTTTCATTTTTTCACATACTCAACTTGAATATTCCTGTGCATGTTTGTGTCTTCCTAACACTTGAGGTTCAATGAGGTCTTAGGTGAGGTGAGGAGTGGAGAGTAGTGAATAGAGTAATCCTTAGATGTTATGACATTTATAGCATTCTTCCCTGCGATATTAGCTTCTACAGGTGATTTTTCAATATACCACCCTTCCAATAAATGTGCCTGATTATTTCCAGTGAGCACTTAGAATTTCACTTGAATTTTTATAGCTTCAACTTGCTGAACAATGAACAGAGATAGATATGTCAAAATACTATAGAGAAGCTATAGTGCTGAAGATTCTCAGCTTTAATAAAAAGAACTGATGATTTAGGAGTTTTTTCCCCTAGTCCTTGAAACACTGGATATCATATCATAAATAGTGACTTTCATAACTTCAGTAGTTTACATAATTGTATGGGATCTCCATCAGTTTGTATCCGTACTACATGAGAAATAGAAACACAGCTGCTCATTACTAATAAAGAGAACATGTCTTTAAAGTCATGTGTTGTGTCCATGGGACCAATGGACTTCTCCAAAGGCAAAAGGTTTTTATATTTCATGGTGTTACACAGTTAGGTTGATTAGCTTCAGAAATACTATCTTTTAAGGTCCACTTTTTCAGCCAGGTGTCCCAGCATCCCATTCCCTAATTGCTTTTGCAAATCTAACACAATGCATAAATCACTCCTCATGACAGGGCTTTGCCAAATACAATGACTTGACTTGCACAGTACTAGAATTTCAGATCTAATACTTCAAAAAATCATCAGTGCCTTACAAAATCTGGTGAGATGACAAGTTTATCTGGTATCATGGCAGTACAAGTGGGAGAAAGAGGGAAAGGGTGGTAAGATAAGATGTATTCGTATTTTAGCTAAAGCAATAGGCATAGATCTTTTTTAAAATGTTAACAATGAGAGTAATTGGAGTTAGAATTACCCTGATAATTACAGAAGAAGACATACAGAACACTGTATGTCTAATTATCACTACCATATTAATTTAGTCAAACAGCCAGCTGTTTTTCTGAAACTACCATACTGGGTGATTTGTGCTTTCAATTGACCAATATCTTGTTATATAGAAACAAGTTATATGTGAACCTATTTAAATAAAACTGATTTGTAAGTTGCAATTTGAAAATTTAAATATAATTTTAGCTTATATTCCAGTGTTATTAAATTCCCACACATCAAATGTATTGGTTTTGATTGTGAACATTTGGAATAAATTAACAGATTGGTTACAGAGGGGCCGAATATGCTTCAGAAGAACAGCATGTTCTAATGCCAGCTCTACCAATTTTGCTTGTGCCTCAGTATTCTTACTTAAATATGGAGATGAAAATAGTAAGACCTACCTGACAAGGGTATTGTGAGGACTAAGTAAGTGAACATACCTAAGGCAATTAGACAAACATGTGCCACATAGTCATCATAAAGCTAGTATTGCTTATTATCTTAGCTCTAGTTACTAAGCTCCATGTCATTGCTCAGTTCATTTAACATAAGGTAGAGCCTAATAAGGAGTCCTTGGGTAGTACAAATGGTTAAGTGCTTGACTATTAGTCAAAAGGTTGGTGGTTCAAGGAGGCGGAGCCAAGATGGCGGACTAGGCAGACGCTACCTCGGATCCCTCTTACAACAAAGACACGGAAAAACAAGTGAATCGATCACATACATAACAATCTACGAACCCTGAACAACAAACACAGATTTAGAGACGGAGAACGAACTAATACGGGGAAGCAGCGATTGTTTCCAGAGCCTGGAGCCAGCATACCAGTCAGGTACGGCACAAGCACAGAGACCTGCTCCACCCCCCTGAACTAACCCCGGGAGGGGGACTAGCCGGTTCCACGGGCGGCGTGGGACGCAGCCGTTAGGAGAAGTCCCCGGGAGGCAGTGACTGATCTTGGAGCAGAAAGAGCAGCACCCGAGCCGGGGAACCGTCCCACAGGGATATGGACTGCACGCAGGTACGCCATAAACATGGAGAGTTGCTCCACCCCCTGAACTAACCCCGGGAAGGTGACCATCCGGGTCGCGCGGGCGGCGTGGGACGCAGCCGGTAGGAGAAGTCCCCGGGAGGCAGCGACTGGTATTGGAGCGGGGAGAACAGCGTTCCAGCCGGGACACTCGGTCGCGGCACAAGCACGGGGAGCTACTCCACCCATCTGAACTAACCCCGGGAGGGGGCCCACCTGGTTCACGGGGGCGGCACGGCCACGCGGCTGGAGGGACGAGAAGTCCCCGGGAGGCAGCGACTGATTTTGGAGTCGAGAGTGCACCGTCCCAGTAGGGGAGCCTTGACGCTGGGCGTGGGGCTGGAAGCGGAGGATCTGACCGTGACTCCAGCGGGCCAGACCCCCCGGGGGCAATCTCCACACAGACAGCACACATAGGCGACGCGCCCGCGGGAATCTCAGATATAATAGTCTTTCCAAGCAAGACAAGCAACTCTGGCTATATTCTGAGGTGCTACTCTCCTATCTCTCTGTTCCCTCCCCCACCCTCCCCAGGCAGCTTCATTAACATCTGAATAGCCTGAGCCAGAGGGAGAACTCTGATAGGGATCTGACTGCAGTTTTTTTTTAGCGGATTTTCTGGAAAAACTAGTTTCCCAGTGATGGCTCGGAGACAACAATCCATATCAAACCACTTAAAGAAGCAGACCGTGACAGCTTCTCCAACTCCCCAAACAAAAGAATCAAAATCTTTCCCAAATGAAGATACAATTTTGGAATTATCAGATACAGAATATAAAAAACTAATTTACAGAATGCTTAATGATATCACAAATGAAATTAGGATATCTGCAGAAAAAGCCAAGGAACACACTGATAAAACTGTTGAAGAACTCAAAAAGATTATTCAAGAACATACTGGAAAAATTAATAAGTTGCAAGAATCCATAGAGAGACAACATGTAGAAATCCAAAAGATTAACAATAAAATAACAGAATTAGACAACACACTAGGAAGTCAGAGGAGCAGACTCGAGCAATTAGAATGCAGACTGGGACATCTGGAGGACCAGGGAATCAACACCAACATAGCTGAAAAAAAATCAGATAAAAGAATTAAAAAAAATGAAGAAACCCTAAGAATTATGTGGGACTCTATCAAGAAGGATAACCTGCGGGTGATTGGAGTCCCAGAACAGGGAGGGGGGACAGAAAACACAGAGAAAATAGTTGAAGAACTTCTGACAGAAAACTTCCCTGACATCATGAAAGACGAAAGGATATCTATCCAAGATGCTCATCGAACCCCATTTAAGATTGATCCAAAAAGAAAAACACCAAGACATATTATCATCAAACTCACCAAAACCAAAGATAAACAGAAAATTTTAAAAGCAGCCAGGGAGAAAAGAAAGGTTTCCTTCAAGGGAGAATCAATAAGAATATGTTCTGACTACTCAGCAGAAACCATGCAGGCAAGAAGGGAATGGGACGACATATACAGAACACTGAAGGAGAAGAACTGCCAACCAAGGATCATATATCCAGCAAAACTCTCTCTGAAATATGAAGGCGAAATTAAGATATTTACAGACAAACACAAGTTTAGAGAATTTGCAAAAACCAAACCAAAGCTACAAGAAATACTAAAGGATATTGTTTGGTCAGAGAACCAATAATATCAGATATCAGCACAACACAAGGTCACAAAACAGAACGTCCTGATATCAACTCAAATAGGGAAATCACAAAAACAAACAAATTAAGATTAATTAAAAAAAAAAATACACATAACAGGGAATCATGGAAGTCAATAGGTAAAAGATCACAATAATCAAAAAGAGGGACTAAATACAGGAGGCATTGAACTGCCATATGGAGAGTGATACAAGGCGATATAGAACAATACAAGTTAGGTTTTTACTTAGAAAAATAGGGGTATATACTGAGGTAACCACAAAAAGGTATAACAACTCTATAACTCAAGACAAAAACCAAGAAAAACGTAACGACTCAACTAACATAAAGTCAAACACTATGAAAGTGAGGATCTCACAATTTACTAAGAAAAACGCCTCAGCACAAAAAAGTATGTGGAAAAATGAAATTGTCAACAACACACATAAAAAGGCATCAAAATGACAGCACTAAAAACTTATTTATCTATAATTACCCTGAATGTAAATGGACTAAATGCACCAATAAAGAGACAGAGAGTCACAGACTGGATAAAGAAACACGATCCATCTATATGCTGCCTACAAGAGACACACCTTAGACTTAGAGACACAAACAAACTAAAACTCAAAGGATGGAAAAAAGTATATCAAGCAAACAATAAGCAAAAAAGAAGAGGAGTAGCAATATTAATCTCTGACAAAATAGACTTTAGACTTAAATCCGCCACAAAGGATAAAGAAGGACACTATATAATGATAAAAGGGACAATTGATCAGGAAGACATAACCATATTAAATATTTACGCACCCAATGACAGGGCTGCAAGATATATAAATCAAATTTTAACAGAACTGAAAAGCGAGATAGATACCTCCACAATTATAGTAGGAGACTTCAACACACCCCTTTCGGAGAAGGACAGGACATCCAGTAAGAAGCTCAACAGAGACACGGAAGATCTAATTACAACAATCAACCAACTTGACCTCATTGACTTATACAGAACTCTCCACCCAACTGCTGCAAAATATACTTTTTTTTCTAGCGCACATGGAACATTCTCTAGAATAGACCACATATTAGGTCATAAAACAAACCTTTGCAGAGTCCAAAACATCGAAATATTACAAAGCATCTTCTCAGACCACAAGGCAATAAAACTAGAGATCAATAACAGAAGAACGAGGGAAAAGAAATCAAATACTTGGAAAATGAACAATACCCTCCTGAAAAAAGACTGGGTTATAGAAGACATCAAGGAGGGAATAAGGAAATTCATAGACAGCAACGAGAATGAAAATACTTCCTATCAAAACCTCTGGGACACAGCAAAAGCAGTGCTCAGAGGTCAATTTATATCAATAAATGCACACATACAAAAAGAAGAAAGAGCCAAAATCAGAGAACTGTCCCTACAACTTGAACAAATAGAAAGTGAGCAACAAAAGAATCCATCAGGCACCAGAAGAAAACAAATAATAAAAATTAGAGCTGAACTAAATGAATTAGAGAACAGAAAAACAATTGAAAGAATTAACAAAGCCAAAAGCTGGTTCTTTGAAAAAATTAACAAAATTGATAAACCATTGGCTAGACTGACTAAAGAAATACAGGAAAGGAAACAAATAACCCGAATAAGAAATGAGAAGGACCACATCACAACAGAACCAAATGAAATTAAAAGAATCATTTCAGATTATTATGAAAAATTGTACTCTAACAAATTTGAAAACCTAGAAGAAATGGATGAATTCCTTGAAAAACACTACCTACCTAAACTAACACATTCAGAAGCAGAACAACTAAATAGACCCATAACAAAAAAAGAGATTGAAACGGTAATCAAAAAACTCCCAACAAAAAAAAGTCCTGGCCCGGACGGCTTCACTGCAGAGTTCTACCAAATTTTCAGAGAAGAGTTAACACCACTACTACTAAAGGTATTCCAAAGCATAGAAAATGACGGAATACTACCCAACTCATTCTATGAAGCCACCATCTCCCTGATACCAAAACCAGGTAAAGACATTACAAAAAAAGAAAATTATAGACCTATATCCCTCATGAATATTGATGCAAAAATCCTCAACAAAATTCTAGCCAATAGAATCCAACAACACATCAAAAAAATAATTCACCCTGATCAAGTGGGATTTATACCAGGTATGCAAGGCTGCTTTAATATCAGAAAAACCATTAATGTAATCCATCACATAAATAAAACAAAAGACAAAAACCACATGATCTTATCAATTGATGCAGAAAAGGCATTTGACAAAGTCCAACACCCATTTATGCTAAAAACTCTTACCAAAATAGGAATTGAAGGAAAATTCCTCAACATAATAAAGGGCATCTATGCAAAGCCAACAGCCAATATCACTCTAAATGGAGAGAACCTGAAAGCATTTCCCTTGAGAACGGGAACCAGACAAGGATGCCCTTTATCACCGCTCTTATTCAACATCGTGTTGGAAGTCTTAGCCAGGGCAATCAGGCTAGACAAAGAAATAAAAGGTATCCGGATTGGCAAGGAAGAAGTAAAGTTATCACTATTTGCAGATGACATGATTATATACACAGAAAACCCTAAGGAATCCTCCAGAAAACTACTGAAACTAATAGAAGAGTTTGGCAGAGTCTCAGGTTATAAAATAAACATACAAAAATCACTTGGATTCCTCTACATCAACAAAAAGAACACCGAAGAGGAAATAACCAAATCAATACCATTCACGGTAGCCCCCAAGAAGATAAGATACTTAGGAATAAATCTTACCAAGGATGTAAAAGACCTATACAAAGAAAACTACAAAGCTCTACTACAAGAAATTCAAAAGGACATACTTAAGTGGAAAAACATACCTTGCTCATGGATAGGAAGACTTAACATAGTAAAAATGTCTATTCTACCAAAAGCCATCTATACATTTAACGCACTTCCGATCCAAATTCCAATGTCATATTTTAAGGGGATAGAGAAACAAATCACCAATTTCATATGGAAGGGAAAAAAGCCCCGGATAAGCAAAGCACTACTGAAAAAGAAGAAGAAAGTGGGAGGCCTCACCTTACCTGACTTCAGAACCTATTATACAGCCACAGTAGTCAAAACAGCCTGGTATTGGTACAACAACAGACACATAGACCAATGGAACAGAATTGAGAACCCAGACATAGATCCATCCACGTATGAGCAGCTGATATTTGACAAAGGACCAGTGTCAATTAACTGGGGAAAAGACAGCCTTTTTAACAAATGGTGCTGGCATAACTGGATATCCATTTGCAAAAAAATGAAACAGGACCCATACCTCACACCATGCACAAAAACTAACTCCAAGTGGATCAAAGACCTAAACATAAAGACTAAAACGATAAAGATCATGGAAGAAAAAATTGGGACAACCCTAGGAGCCCTAATACAAGGTATAAACAGAATACAAAACATTACCAAAAATGATGAAGAGAAACCCGATAACTGGGAGCTCCTAAAAATCAAACACCTATGCTCATCTAAAGACTTCACCAAAAGAGTAAAAAGACCACCTACAGATTGGGAAAGAATTTTCAGCTATGACATCTCCGACCAGCGCCTGATCTCTAAAATCTACATGATTCTGTCAAAACTCAACCACAAAAAGACAAACAACCCAATCAAGAAGTGGGCAAAGGATATGAACACACATTTCTCTAAAGAAGATATTCAGGCAGCCAACAGATACATGAGAAAATGCTCTCGATCATTAGCCATTAGAGAAATGCAAATTAAAACTACGATGAGATTCCATCTCACACCAGCAAGGCTGGCATTAATCCAAAAAACACAAAATAATAAATGTTGGAGAGGCTGCGGAGAGATTGGAACTCTCATACACTGCTGGTGGGAATGTAAAATGGTACAACCACTTTGGAAATCTATCTGGCGTTATCTTAAACAGTTAGAAATAGAACTACCATACAACCCAGAAATCCCACTCCTCGGAATATACCCTAGAGATACAAGAGCCTTCATACAAACAGATATATGCACACCCATGTTTATTGCAGCTCTGTTTACAATAGCAAAAAGTTGGAAGCAACCAAGGTGTCCATCAACGGATGAATGGGTAAATAAATTGTGGTATATTCACACAATGGAATACTACGCATCGATAAAGAACAGTGACGAATCTCTGAAACATTTCATAACATGGAGGAACCTGGAAGGCATTATGCTGAGCGAAATGAGTCAGAGGCAAAAGGACAAATACTGTATAAGACCACTATTATAAGATCTTGAGAAATAGTAAACCTGAGAAGAACACATACTTTTGTGGTTACGAGGGGGGGAGGGAGGGAGGGTGGGAGAGGGTTTTTTTATTGATTAATCAGTAGATAAGAACTGCTTTAGGTGAAGGGAAAGACAACACTCAATACATGGAAGGTCAGCTCAATTGGACTGGACCAAAAGCAAAGAAGTTTCCGGGATAAAATGAATGCTTCAAAGCTCAGCGGAGCAAGCGCGGGGGTCTGGGGAACATGGTTTGCGGGGACTTCTAAGTCAATTGGCAAAATAATTCTATTATGAAATCATTCTGCATCCCACTTTGAAATGTGGCGTCTGGGGTCTTAAATGCTAACAAGCAGCCATCTAAGATGCAGCAATTGGTCTCAACCCACCTGGATCAAAGGAAAATGAAGAACACCAAGCCCACATGACAACTAAGAGCCCAAGAGACAGAAAGGGCCACATGAACCAGAGACCTACATCATCCTGAGACCAGAAGAACTAGTTGGTGCCCGGCCACAATCGATGACTGCCCTGACAGGGAGCTCAGCAGAGGACCCCTGAGGGAGCAGGAGAGCAGTGGGATGCACACCCCAAATTCTCATAAGAAGACCAAACTTAATGGTCTGACTGAGACTGGAGGAATCCCGGCGGTCATGCTCTCCAGACCTTCTGTTGACACAGGACAGGAACCATCCCTGAAGACAACTCATCAGACATGAAAGGGACTGGTCAGCGGGTGGGAGAGAGACGCTGATGAAGAGTGAGATAATTATATCAGGTGTACACTTGAGATTGTGTTGGCAACTCTTGTCTGGAGGGGGGATGGGAGGATAGAGAGAGAGGGAAGCCGGCAAAATTGTCAAGAAAGGAGAGACTGAAAGGGCTGACTCAAGACGGGGAGAGTAAGTGGGAGTAGGGAGTGAGATGTATGTAAACTTATATGTGACAGACTGATTGGATTTGTAAACGTTCACTTGAAGCTTAATAAAAGTTATTATAAAAAAAAAAAAAAAAAAAAAGGTTGGTGGTTCAAACCCACCCAGAGGTGCTTCAGAAGACAGACCTGGTGATCTGCTTCCAAAAGCTTGCAGCCTTGAAAACCCTATGGAGCAGTTCTACCCTGCACATATGGGGTCGCCATGAGTCAGAATTGACTCAGTGGCAATGAACAACAATAACAAGATAGCTTAATAAGTGGCAAAAGAAGTTTAAGACAATAATAGTCTATTATTTCTCAAATGTTATTAAAATACCTATTTCAAAAATTTGTTCAAGGCAAAGTTTTTATAGTCAATCCTTAGTAAACGATAGTTTTCCCAGATATTGCAAGTATGTGTGTCTCACAGTGTAGAGAAATGAGATAAATTATAAATTATCAGCGGATTAGATTATAGAACACAGGCTTTGAAATCAGACAGATCTGAATTCTGGCCTTGACACTTAATAACTGTTTCCGGTGGGTAAGTTAGGTTATGCTGCATAACAAATGACCCCCAAATCTCAGTGGCTTACAACAACCAAGGTTGATTTTTCCCTTAGCTATATACTAGTCTGCAGGTTTATTTTACTTTGGACCCAAGTTACCAGCCCTTATTGGCAACATTGCCAGTCATTGTAGCCAAGAAAGCAGTGATTCCTAAAGAGTCAGCTTGAAGTGGTATGTCTATTTCATTGACTAGAGGAAATCACATGTCCACATCTCAGTTCAGTGGCGCAGGGGAGTACAGAAAGTACAATAAATATTAGTTACGAAAATACCTATGCGATTTTGCACTAGTTATTCTTCTTTATCTCACTTTCTTTAAAAGTTAAAGACTGGATCAGAAGCTTTGCAGAGCATACATTATCTGGCGCATGATGGATACTTAATAAACATTGTTTTCCTTTCTTTGCCCTTGCTCTACCTTAAACTTTGGCAGGTAGCTTTGGGCTAATAATTTAAGGACTTTAATATGTGTCCTCATTGATTCAAAAAAAAAAAAAAAAAAGGACTACATAATTACTCAACCCTCCATCCTCAAAGCCGACAATATTGCATCTTCTGACCTATCTTCTGTTGTCACATCTCTCTCTCTCTCAGCCACAGTCAGGAAAGATTCTTCACTTTTAAAGACCTCGTGTGATTAGATTGGGCCCATGCAGATAGTCCAGGACTCTCCCCCATTTTAAAGTCTATATCCTTAAATTATATCTGCAAAGTCCCTTTGCCATGTAAAGCAGCATATCGACAGGTTGCAGGGATTAGGATGTGGACAGCTTTGGGAAACATTTATTCTGTCTACCACACTCAAATGCATACAGGAAAATTTTGAAATTGAACTTCATAGGAGACTAGTAAGGAACCTTGATGGCACAATGGTCAAGCACTGGGCTACTAACCAAAAGGTTGACAGTTTGAACCACCAAGCCTCTCAGCAGAAGGCCTTGTAACCTGCTCCCATAAAGGTTACAGTCCAGAAAACCCTATGGGGCAGTCCTATACTGTCACACAGGGCCACTATGAGTCAGAATCAACTTGACAGCACCTAACAACACAACAACCGGAGACTAGTGTACCTAAAAATATAATGACCAAAAAATCAACAATTTAGGCAAATTACTCAAAACGGCAGGTATACCAGTTATATCTGGTATATCTTTTTAGTTTGTTATTTTGAGAGCTACCTGTATTTGCGTGTGATGGAGTGAAAGAATGGAGACGTTGGGAAGATGAATGTTATAAAAACTAAAAGACTATCATTATGGATTAACAATTTTTCTCTTTAGGGGTAATAGGAACAGGACAGAAACAGGATGAAAGGTCCTAGGCAAGTTACCATGAATAAATTCAAATGCCCAGAGCTTTATTCATTCATTCACTTAACAAGTAATATTGAGACCCTGAAATGCATCAGGCACTGTACTAAGGCACTGAGGGTAGATGAGAAAGGCAGACAAGGTCCCCTCCTTTGTGTTTCTCACAGTCTACAGGGGAGGGAGACATCAAAGAGAAGATTTCTACAGGATGAGGTGATGGGCTGGGCTCAATCGCTCCATTATAGGTAATCTCTAAAAACCAAACCAAACCAAAACCCACTGACGTCGAGTTGATTTGAAACAAAAAGATCAATCTGTAAAATGCTTGTTCTTTCATCGTGAGATGAAAATCTCTAAAAGGATGTCTAATGCCATGATAGGAAAGAACAAGCATTTTACAGATTGATCTTTTTGTTTCAAATGATTAAACTCAAACCCATTGCCGTCGAGTAGATTCTGACTCTTAGTGACCCTATAGAACAGAGTAGAACTGCCACATAGGATTTCCAAGGCTGTAAATCTTCGTGGAAACAGACTGCCACATCTTTCTCCTGTGGAGCAGCTGATGGGTTCGAATCACTGACCCTTCAGTTAGCAGCCCAGTGCTTAACCACCGCTCCATGAGGGCTCCTTTCAAATGCTTACCTACTCTAATTTCAAACACATTGTGGTGATTTGAAAAATGTTAATTGAAGATGGTGGTGAGGTTTGATTTCCTGAAAGCAGATTTATACAAGATTCATATTAGAACCATAAGTAAAACTCAGTAACTTTATCTAAGAACATCAATTGATGTTATATGTATGTCAACATGAAATTACTTTTAAAGTATAGTATTTGTTATCATCAAGCAGTATTTTAGCCAAGACTAATACTGGGCCTACCGGTATGGAAACTGTTCTAAGTTCTGTGGTATACCATAGTTTTGGTCCTATCCATCATGTGGCATACCACCAATTAGAATGACTGGACATACTGTTGTCAACATAGCTAATCATGTCTTTACATTAAATAGTAACCTTCTACTGTGAATTGGCAAGAGAAAATGAATAACTAAAAGAAAATGTTGGGAAACTTCCTTTTTGTACACATACACATCTTTAAATCAAAGCTATGTTTTATTTTTTAATTTTCACTCATAATTCCACTAATCTTATAATTGAAAAGTACATTCCGGTAATAATTTGATTTCTCTCTCTCTCTCTCTCTATATATATATATTTAATTTTGTAATCAAAGTCATACTATACAGTCTACATCTTGTTTCTTTTGTCAAATAAATACTGTGGACAATTTCAAATACTGTGAAGTATATTGCGGGAACATCTTTATTAAGTGAATGTAAATATCCTAGGAGCTGGAATTACTGTGATTTATTAAATCATTCTTTGTGAAAAATAGCTTACTACTTCTTGTGCTTAGAAATAAGGCTGTGATGAATATTCCTTTATATAGGTTCTGTGTATATCTCTTATTTTATGCTTACAATAAATTCAAATTTATTATAATATTTCAAATAATATCAAGAGTATGAACATTTTATTGATCATTATACAAATAATCTCCAGAAAGTTTAGGCCAAGGTATACTCTTATCAGACTGTATTTCACCTCGTGCTTTCTGACACTGAGTCTTCCTCAGTTGCTTTCTTTTATTTACTTTTAATCGTTGTTACTTAATGGAGGTATAGTTCACAGACTACAAGTGGCTCCAGATGATCTCTGTTGCTGGTATTCACTACTTTATGTAATCCTCTCCACTTGAGAATGGGCTGGATCACTGACTTACGTCTATTGAATGGAATACAGCAGAAGCAATGGGATTCCACTTCCAGAGTTAAGCTACCCAAGACTGTGGGTTCCATCATAGAGTCTCTTTCTCTCTCTCTCTCAGGTTCCTCACTCAGGGGCAAGCAACCTGCCAGTTGTTGGGTGCTGATGAGTGGACTCCAACTCATAGCAATCCCAAGTGACAAAGTGAAACTGACCCGTTTAGGGTTTTCTAGACTGTAATCTTTATGGATTGACACAGTGGGTGTGACAATTGACTCAAATATAGCAATGATACTGAGGATGGCACAGGACCAGGCAGTGTTTCTGTTGTACGTGTGGTCACTATGATTCAGAATCGACCTGATTGCACCTAACAACGACAATCTTTGTGGGAGCAGATCGTTAGGTCTTTCACCTGCTGAGCTGCTGGGTGGGTTCGAACTGCCAACATTTTGGTTAGCAGCTGAGCCCTTAATGGTTGAACCACCTTTTAGTTGTGAGTAGACCTATGTAAAGACTCACGTGGCAAGGAACTTTGGCCAACAGCAAGTGAGAGCCTCAGGTCTACCAAAAGCCAGTGAGTGATATTAAAATCAGATGTTCCCCAAGTCAGGCTTTGAAATGACTAGGTACAGCCCCAGCTGATAGCTCTGTTATAGCCTTGTGAAAGGCTGTGAACTAAAGGACTGAATTCCTGCCCACAGAATCTCTATGTCTGGATTCTAAGTAAAGCCATGCCTGTATTCCTGACCCACAGAAAATGAAAGATAATAAATGTTTTTTAAGCTGCTGTATTTTGGGGTAATTTGCTTTGCAGCAATTGATAACTCATGTAGGAGAGAAATGTCTTCTCACCGTTATTTTACTTCAATGTTAAAGAAGTTGAGCTTTCTCCTTTTCAGAAATTAGTGATCTTTTTTTGATTTGTTTCATATTTTTGTAATTTTCCTATGGAGGCTATTTCCTTCTAATTTTTAAGAGTTCTTTATACTTAAGAAATTGACTTCTCTGTCTATCATACATATTGCTAATCGTTTTCCAAGTTTTGTTTTTGTTTTTTTACCCTTTCATTATTCTTATGTTGGTTTAACATGAGAATTTTTAAAAATATGGTCAAAATTATCCTTTTTTAATTTTTCAATAGAAGCATCATTTTATTGCTTGGAAAATAGGTAAATAATTCTAATTAGTAATTAATATTACATATTTATTTATTTATATCCTGTTACTTAATAAAACCTCTTACAAGTTATAGTAGTTCATCACCTGATTCTCTTTGGTTCTATAAAGAAACAATCAACTAATCTGCTAAAAATAACAGATTTGTAACCTTCCTGATACTTATAGATTCTATATCTGTTTCTTGGCTTATTTTCTTGTCAAGAACTTTCAGAAGTTAACTAATTAACAATAATAATGGTCACCTTTTGCCTTCATTTCTTAATTTAAGTAATTGAGTAAAGTAGGTCACCTTTAATTGAGGTGATTTATTAAAACATATCTCAGTTGTGAGCAACTGTAAGAAGTCTTAGAAATACACAAAATACAGTAGATAATATTTTTGTATTCATGAAGTTGCTTTCTACTTCTAATATACTAATAATTGAAATCTATTTTAGGTTTTGAATCAATTGAGATGATCACCTAGTGCCTGTCCTTTGTCATTGTGGAATGTACTGCTACATTACAATGACTTCTACCTTGGTAAACATTCTACTTTTAGGTGGAATCCTTGTGATTGTCTTATGTAAATGTCTATTTTCTGTAATTATGACATTCAATGACTACTTCCTCTCCTGCTGCGTGACAGGAAGGTTTAATTGCTTCATAGGGACAAATAATTATTTTTAAATGAATCTTTAAAAATAATAATATTACATGTTTATTCTACTTTGGAGGACCAATAACTCTTTCACCATGTTCCAAGGGATAATGAAGTGGGGTGTGGCACTAACCACACCTGCCAAGGATCATCTCTGACTTCCGTACATATGATTTATTGTTAGCCAATATATAATAATGTTGCTATCATTTCTGTGCATACCATCCCATCCTCACCTGCCAGCAAACTACGGGCAAATATAGGGCCCAGACTTTCCATCTATCACCCTGCTTTTACCTCCAAAGAACCGTTCACTCCAGAACCTCCTCTCTACCTCACCATTACTCCAGTCTCCTCAAGTGGTACAGCTTTGGGGTCTCCCAAGCAGCCATCATCTCTGTACAATCTCATCTCTCTCTCAGAAAGTCTCAGGTTTCTGAGCTAAAGACTTAAGGCTTAGAGAAAGGTTATATACAGGAGAGTTCAAGAGGATTCTAGGCTTATGGCAACTTAGAGTTCAAAAATGATTATGGTCAATGCCATCAGCATTTAAGTCTCCAAAGGATTATGGTTCAATTTTATGTCAAGCCTAACCATTAACTAAACTCTTTTTCTCTATGGAAAACAGACACTTGCTGAATATTTAAATACTGTCCATTCATAATTTTGGGACTGTCTGCTCTAGTCCATAATTCATTTGTTATAACGGTGTGGAGCACTTTGTGCTCTGCTGATACCATGGATAAGACTGTCACTTCTCTCCTGGTATTCTGCATCCTCATCCGATTTTAATTTATATTCTGCTTTATTTTCTCTTTCCTATTAGGAAGTTCACTAGCTAGTGCTTGTCCAAGGAAGTACCTTATCTAGAGTTGGCGTTTAGGTAAATGTCATCCTTAGTAACTTCAATTTCCCCTTCATGTAGGTATTCTTCTCTCAGTTCTCTCTTTTACCCTCCTCTACTTGTGTGGGAACTTAGTGCTTTCATTCATTCTCTCTTCTTCCTAAGCAAATTCTTCCCTCCAGTGATTATCTGATAAATACATTAATAGTGAAATATAAATAAATGACAAAAAGTTAAAATATAAGCTCTCTTGGGGGTATTTGCATGGAACAATGCTTTGAAAATTAAGAGAAAAAAAAATGAGTTCTGGCCACAACAAATCAGGTGGCTAAGATTTCTCAGCACACTGTTATCTATACCTATCATGTCAGCTAATTCACAGGACAATGCCTGGAACAAACATACATGTACAGGTGATATACAACCACAACAAAATTTCTCAGGCTTGTAGCACTCACACACAACTAAGCAAGCACCAAGGGCTGTTCTTCCTTCTTGCTCCTATTCATCCATCCAAGAATGCAAGCGTATCTTCCTAAAGATTGATAGCTTCATGTTTTCCTTAGTTATCTGGAGAATAAACAAACACATTCAAGTTCTTCCAAAATCAAGTGCACAATATGTTTATAAGGAATATTTTACACCCATAATTTATTGAAGACTGTTCAATTCGAATATCTTCTCAAATATAGAGAAAAACCTGGTAGTCTGGCCAGACTCATCAGTAAATGTGTAGAAAAATAATTCTATAATAATAACTATGCTTTGAATATCTGATGAATAATCAACTTGGCAAATTATTCTGAGTTTACCAGAAAAATAGCTTCAGAATGATTAATCATATTTCAAAATCCTTGATCACTGTTCTTAACACTCTAAAAATATGGAGTGTGGGTAAAAGTGGTGAAACCAAAAAGACTTAACCAGACTATTAAATTAAAAAAAAAAAAAAGGGTCATATGTTAATTGCAGCATAGATTAATGTGACTAGTATGCTTCATTTTCATGGCTGTTCTTACGTGTCTGTTCCTATGAAGGTTTTGCCTGTGAATTAAACTATCATTCCAATCATTGAGCCAAGTTATATAATTCATGAGTTTTAATGAACTGCATTCAGCTATTGAAAAGAGAGGATGTAATGTGAATGGAAAATATGTTTGACAATAAACTGCAATCCAAGTGAAAAATGTTCACGCTAGTGTTCAGCTGTATTCCATTGACAAGACTGTCCCTGAGCTAACAAAAGGGAGGCTGGTAAATGCAGGCTACCTAAATCCAGGAAAAGGAAGCAAGATTGGTAGAATTTTAGCCAGTCTCTGCCTCACTCATTCTACCCCCCCCCAACAGATTAATCTTCTACTGAATACATTCAGGAGAATTTAGCTCATTAAATCATAACAGGTTCTAACTGGTTGCTTCATGAATCTAACTTTTTCAGGACATCAAAACTTTATTCCTTACCTAGATTTAAGACAAAAACTCAGTGAAAGCTATATGCCCATTGTTGTTGCTCCAGAACACCTTTTGTCTCCAAGTGCATTATTCACTAGTTCTGGGACCACAGCAAAGATATATGAGGTCTCTATTTCATTTCACAAAGCTTATATTAGAAAGCATGGAAAATCAGATCTTGGTTTGCAGTGATTTAAAAAACTATTTGTTAATTTGTTTTGTAAATAGGCAACCATACCACTACGACTTTCATTGAAAGTCAAGTGTATTATTCTTAACAAATTAGACAATTTTTGAAACTTAGAAATTGTCATTTTATCAGCCTGTTAGCTGAAAACTTTTCTTAATCCTCTTGTAGTTCTCCTAATCATTTCATGCTTCACCTCTTCACTATCAACACATTTCAAGCTGTTGAACCATTCCTGATGTTTATATCATCTTCATGATCACATCATCAATAGCCACTGTGTTAGAATCTGCACATGATTACATAAAGCATGATTTTAAAATATATGATAACAAACTCTAAGCACCTACTGAGGAAACAAATGGAGTGAATAATGCAACAGTAAAACAAATTCACCTGCCCAGTCAATTTACAAAAACCAAATATGAATATTAAGATCTGAATTCAAGGTTTGTAATTGTGGCAGACATTTCAAATAATCTTCCTGATCAAGAATTTTGCATCTTCAGTAAAATGGACTGGAAAACAATGAAACCTCTGGTTTGTTCTGAAAAACGTGATGATTACTTTTACAAATGCAAAGCAAAATTTAACAATAGATGGTCCCTTAATTAGAAAATAATTTAAAAAATTTAGAAAATAAACCCTGTTTACACATAAGTTCACATATACTGCAAAAACCCAGATACTGGTTTCATACTTACAAATATGTTTATTCTCCTCAATTCCTCATTAGTGATAAAGACTTCCCAGCACTCCATCCAGGTTAATTTGCCACCAATTCAGATTACAGGATATAATTCTCCTTCCTCTTAAGTTTCACTGAAAGAGTATACTACACCATTATTTTCTCAAAGCGACAAATATTCTTAACTGTCATGATGTTTTCTTTTATATTGTATAGTTTTAATTAAACATAAAAAATATCTTCTTTTAAACATTGCTTATGTTAAAGTCCTAGTTTTTATTTAGCTTTTCTTGGCCATAACTCTTTATAGATCCTTCTTAATATATAGCAGTCTCTTTGTCTCATATAACCAACTTAACATTTTTTGTTGAAAATGTTGAAAAAGCAAAGTATCTATTATTAAGTAAAAGTGTACAAATAATTTATACATATCAAGATGATCTATTCCTCTCTCTGTAAATCTCTTTCTCAGCCTGTCCAACTTCTTCTTATTCTATTGGTCAGTTAATCTACTGAGATTTTAATATTTAATAGTCTGACAAAGACAATTTCCTGTCAGGTAGACTGCTGTGTTGTTGGTGTTGTTAGGTGCCTTCAAGTCAATTCCTACTTATAGTGACCCTATGTACAACAGAACAAACACTGCCTGGTAAGTCCTGTGCCATCCTCACAATTGCTTTTATGGGTGAGACCATCATCGCAGCCACTGTGTTAACCCATCTTGTTAAGGGTCTTCCTCTTTTTCAATGACCCTCTAATTTACCAAGAAAGATGTTCTTCTCGAGGAACTTGTCCCTCCTGATAACATGTTCTAAGTATGTGAGATAAAGTCTTGCCATCCTTACTTCTAAGGAGCATTCTGGCTCTACTTGTTCTAAGACAGATTTGTTCATTTTTCTGGCAGTTCATGGAATAGTTGATATTTTTCACCAACACCATAATTCAAAGGCATCAATTCTCCTGCAGTCTTCCTTATTCATTGCTCCACTTTAACATGCATATGAGGAATTGAAAACACCATGGCTTGGGTCAGGTACCCCTTAGTCCTCAAAGTGACATCTTCGCATCTTTGCTTTTTAGCACTTGAAAGAGGTCTTTTGCAGCAGATTTGCCCAATGAAATGCATCCTTTGATTTCTTGACTGCTTCTTCCATTGGCATTGATTGTAGATCCAAGTAAAATGAAGTCCTTGACACCTTCAATATTTTCTCTGTTTATCATGATATTGTTTATTGGCTCAGCTGTGAGGATTTTAGTTTTCTTTGTGTTGATGCGCAACCCATACTGAAGGCTGTAGTCTTTGATCTTCATCACTAAGTGCTTCGAGTCCTCCTTGCTTTAAGCAAGTAAGGTTATGTCATCTGCATTTCATAGGTTGTTTATGAGTCTTCCTCCAATCCTGATGCCATATTCTTCTTCATATAGTCCAGCTTCTCAGATTTGCTCAACATACAGATTGAATAAGTATGGTGAAAGCATACAACCCTGACACGCACCTTTCCTGACTTTAAACCACACAGTATCCCCTTGCTGTAGTTATATAGTAAATTCTGCAGATGTATATTGTTTACTATAATCTTGTACATACTTTTCTTATAAATTATGTCGGAAGTTAGTGTTACCTTACATGTAAAGAGAATAATTAAAAATTCAAGGATTAAGGAGTTTATTCTAACAGTCAGTGCTGCATCAGGCAAATTTAGATGGAGGAAAAAGAATAAAAGAAAAAAGACTAGATTATGTGACATGAAAGGCACAAGAAAATCCTATGCGTTGCTTTAAAGACAGGAGGACATTAAAAAGGATATTAAAAATGAAGGGCAAAAACTAAAAGTGGATGTTCAGAGTCAAAGAAAAACTTTTCAGATTTCATCAATTGTAGTGGGCTAACTGGTTAGTGTAGCATGGCTATAGGAAATCTATTTCCCAAAATGATGTTAAGAAAAGCATTTGAATCATCATACCAGTTTAAAAAAAAAAAAAATGTTGCTAATAAGTTGACCCTGACTCATGGAGACCACCACGTGTGTCAAAGCAGAACTGTGGTCCATAAGGTTTTCAGTGGCTGATTTTTCAGAAGCAGATCCCTAGGCCTTTTTCCCAGGTGTTTCAGGGTAGACTTGAACCTCTAACCCTTCAATTAGCAGCTGAGTGTGTTAATCATTTGCACCACTCACGAAATCCTGAATCATTATAATACCTCATAATTACCAAAGGAAATACTTCTAAATTTTCACTTTATATTTGAGGAACCAAAACAGATTTTGAGTGACTTACTCAAGATCAGAGGAAGGGGCTGTGCTGAAGCTTTTGTCTCCTATTGTTGCAAAATATTTTTACCATTAGATCATACCTTTTCTATGAAAGTTACCGTAGGTATATTATAGGTACCAACAGTGCCTTATAAACATTTCCAAAGTTTACTCCTATTGATCACACACAGCACATAATTTATTAACAAGAATAAACCATGTGGATTTGGGAAGGAGTCATAGTTTATTTTCTACAAAGTAGCTTTTGGAATTGTAGGTCAGATCAAATCTTTATTCTACTCAAATCTCTCTGATGATTTTTGTGCCTCATTCAGATTAAAAGCCAAAATTCTTTAAGTGGATTATAAATTCCCAAATGATCTGGTCCACCCCCACCACTCATCCTACCTCCTAGACCTCATCCCTTGCCCTTCACGTTACTCCAGCCATACTGAACTCCTGTTGTTCCTTGAACAGGCAAAGCTGTTTCCACTTCAACACGTGTGGACTTTCTTATCCCTCTTTCTAACCTGGGTGGTACAAATGGTTAATTGCTGGATTACGAACTGAAAGGTTGCCAGGTCATATCTCCCAGAGGCATCTTGGAAGAAAGACCTGGTGATCTGCTTCCAAAGGTCACGGCCTTGAAAACCCTATGGAGCACATTTCTGCTCTACACATGGGGCTGCCATGAGTCAGAATCGACTTGATGGCAACTGTTTTTTGTTTGTTTGTTTTTAGTACACTCTTAGCCAAGTGCCACTCTAGCCATGCTATCACATCCTTCAGGTCTTTGCACAAATGTCACCTTCTCCATGAAGCCTTCCCTAAACTTTTTCTCATAAATAATAACCCACCATGTTCCAATCCTAATCCCTTGACCATATGTTTTTCTCCATTGCATTTTTCTCTCTTGCATATGGTACATTTGCTTTCTTTTAATTTTATAATTTATTTTACTTTTTGTTGTTGAGAATATATACAACAGAATACCCATCAAGTCAACAATTTCTACATGTAAATTCAGCGACATTCACTACATTCTTCAAGTTGTATAACCATTCTCATCCACCTTTTCTGAATTCTTCCTCTCTTAGTAACATAAACTCACTATCCCCTAAGTTCCCTGGTCCTTCTAGTTGCTATTGTCAGTTTGATCCCATGTGTATACTTCTTAAGAGAACACAATGCATTGATCAAGGCATATATTCTTCACTACTTAAGCTATTTTTGATTTTAAGAAGACTTCAGGGAATATTTTTGGTTTAAGGTTTAAAAATTAACTCAGGGCAATAGTTTCAGGGGCTTATCCAGCCTCCATGGCTCTAGAAAGTCTGGAGTCCAAGAGAATTTAAAATTCTTTTCTGCATTCCATCCCCCTTTTGGTCAGGATTCTTCTATAGAATCTTTGATCAAAACGTTCAATAAAGGTAGCCAGGCATCATCCAGTTCTTCTGGTCTCATGGCAAAGGGGGCAATTGTTCATGGAGGCAATTAGCCATATATTCCATTTCTTCCTCCTATTGCTGATTTTCCTTCTTTCTCAGTTGTTTCAGGTGAATGGAGACCTATTGTTGTAACTTGGATGGCAGCTTGCAAATTTTTAAGACCATAGTCACTACACAATGAACTAGGTGATAGAACAGAAGCACTAAAAATGATATTAGACCAATTAACTGGAATATTCCATGAAGCTATGACCATTAACCTCCAAATCAAGAAACCAGAACCCACAAGTTGTTGTTTGTACAAGCTTCACCAGCTGCTCTTTTTAATGTTGGTGTGATAAATATAGCTATTTGACTTTTTATAGGTATAAAACTTATTGGCAGCAATTACGTTAAGAGACTTTGCCACCCTACCCTTAATCGATGCAACTTTCCCATCACAGTAAACCAAAACTCAGTCCTCTATAAACAATAACTCCCCCCACTTCACCTTTCCTCCTCCATCCTGCCCCTGATAGCCACTAATTAACTTTAGTCTCTATACATTTGCATGTTCCATGTCCACTAGAATGTAACCTCCATGAGATTAGGGACTTCGTTTTGTCCACTGCTGTGTTCACAGCCCCTGAAATACTGCCGGGCACATAGTAGGCCCAGCCATATAAATTAATAATATGAAATAATTTTTGAAAATGTGGACCAAGTACCGAACTGTGAAGAGTGGATATTCAATAAATGTTTACGGTCTTTGAAAAAACAAATTTTGCACAAATACATATGGAAGTCATAATGTAACTAGAAACATGTCTGCTGTATTTATAGCATATTTTTTTTTTATGTTACATATTTATCCCAGGATGTGAATTATTGGCCAGAGTAAACTTAGATATTAAGGAAGATTAAAAATATGTTGATACATTGAAATGATGCTTACTAAAATATACTCCATTAAATATTTAAAATAACTTTTTAGGACTTTGACTATTCCAACTAAAGCTAAATCGTGTTAAATAACTTTTGCATTATCAGCTTTTTATGTTTCATCAGTTATTTTCTCAATTATTTAGCAGCAAAAAATCTGGTGCTATGTAATTTTACTGAGGAGAGGAATAAGCAAGTAATAAAATCATTTAACTCTACAAACACTAATTAAAGCTCATTAGTTGTAAAATAGCAATGCATTTCAATTTAGGCAATAAGGTTTCGTATAATAGTAGCTAAAATATTTTTTGTTCCATTTTCTGTAATCAAAGCAAACCAACTTTGCAATTCAAAAATTAAGTATATTAAATTTCTGAGATTTATTGGGAGAAATAGATGAAACCCCAAATATATATTTGCCTTTCAGTTAAAAAAAAGACTAGATTTTACAATCTGCCTTTTAAAAGCCTATTGAATCCTATTACCTACACTTCAAAAAGAGGATTTTAACTTGACAGAAATATTTAGAATGATCTAAATTTATTCTCAAAATATTTGATAGATAATTAGACCTTAAAAATTACGTTTAAAATATAGTTCCTGTGTTAAAGCAGAACAAAAATAAACTTAATTTAGAAATACGTCCCTAAGTGAATAACTTAATAAATGGCTGCCTACTTTATACCAGAGTTTGAACAGGTACCAAATCCATGCTTATGATAACCTAAAGGAGTGCCACGAAGGTCATAGGAAATATTTTTCCCATGCGGACTACTGCAAAGCGTGTGAATGTGAAGCCCAGATGTTGTGAAAGCATGCTCCCCCGCTGTACCGCCCGAGCCCAGGAGCACCCGTGAGTTGTGGCAGGCTGCAGTCGTGCACAAGCACTTACAGCTGCAGTGACATGGTACTAAGCATGCTTTAAGACTAGTCCCAGTTGAGCGGCATCTTATCCAACCAGAAACAATCCCACAATCCAAGTCTTTTTAAGTGATCATCCTTGTATCATAACAGATTAAGGTTGCAGCTACTTTGGATTATGTTTAATCTAACCTTTATCCATTCACATCTTCACCTGAAACTTACAAGGACCAAGAGTCAATTGCTGGGGCATAATTCACAATGACACTGATCTTTGCTTCCTCACTCTAATTATCTGGATTAAGAATAACACTTTTGAGTAATTATTTTCACATTGGATAAACATTAAGCTTTCCTGGATTTATCTGAGCTTTTTCCTAACATGAAATAGATCCAACCAGGCTTATAAGAACATAACTGACAGCAGTGACAGCTTAATCAAGCAACCCTAAACAACTAAAACAATAAGGAAATGTTTATTTCCCATTGTTTAGAATACGCAGGAATCAGAAACTTGACAAATGCAGTAACAAAAGAATCCTAGACACTCAATTGCAATGTCCTAACATTTTTCTTGGTAATAATTCAATAATCCTAGAGTAAAGTGCAAACTCTGAAACACTGAGAATCATGATGATGATATATATACTTGGCTATACTTTTTTTTTATACTGATACTAGCCATGAAAGTTAAATATCCTTATTTTATAGCCATTGTAACGATCTAAAAAGAAAGAGCATGTTACATTAGAATCAATGGGCTGAATTATAATTCGAATGAATCAAATACTTGCTGTATCACTTCTGGTGGCTATTTTTGATCATTCTGAATTGTCCACCCAAGATTGCACACAATCCCTAAAACTGCTATCATGAACAGGCTAGAAAAATCTTCCAAGCTTGTCTTTGAAACTATCTAAGATCATATACAATTACACACTAAAATCACATCACAAAACCCAATTACACTTTGGCTTTGCAGATCCGCAGATAACCTCTTAAAGAGCAAACTCCCTCACTGTGTCGACCTCTGACCTTAAGCTCTTTTTCCAATCTTCAGCAGAGCTGTATGTTTCTTAGCCAGCCTGAGGAGTCAAAAATTTGAATGGTCAAAAACGTCTGCAGGACTTTTGAAGGGTGCCCAGTGTTCCATTTTTAAGGTTAACATTAATATTGCTAATATTTCATTACTTCCTTTAATACATCTTACATATTTTACCATTATTTACTTATAACCAAACATTTTTGTTGGAAGAATTTCTATTAAGTATGCTTGTTTCAATTTAATGGTTTAATGGTCAATAAAAGCAAAAACCCAATGCCATCTATTCAGTTCTGACTCAGCTCCTTTAATGGTCCATAGGCAACAATAGTATTAAGCTTCAAAAATAAAATAGGCCACGTAATATTTTAACGGAATTGAAAAAGCACTACAAAACAAAACAAAAACAAAGAGCCTAAACAAAGAAATGCCTTCAGGACAAGAGATGGCAGCAAGAATAAAAGAACTGAGCTGATTCTTAGATGTTACCTCTCTCAGAAATCCATGGCTACATGATTGTTGTTGCAAGTTTGAAGGATCATAACCATCAAAATGTGATTCTTCATAGAACAGAAAAAGACTCTAACTTTATACCAACTCTCCTCCACACTTTCTAAAGGTGACTACCCAAACGGAAAATATGGACAAGTTATTTGTGGCATTTTCTATGTAAGAATATGAGTAAAGAAGTAAATAAATCATTTAATTGCAAATGTGAAAAAAATCACTCAGCATCATTGCTGGCTCTTCATATCTGGGTTTATAACAGTTTTACTTATCTGAACATGTTCCTTACCCATGTAATAGCAACTGTGAGATCACAGCATGTCAGAATTGATTGCAATGGTACTTAGAAGTCATCCACTTTAACCTCCCAAACCTCGTTGTCTGTAGAGTCTATAGATGGCTGGTAAATGCCCTTTAGAATCTCTATATACACTATTTATGAAATAATGTCAAGCCGTGTATGAATAACATGGTCAAACACAATATTTATAATTATCCTCCTCTCAAATTAAATATTTAGGTTTTCTAAGTCACATTAAAAATGTGACCAACATAAAATTACCTTAATACATGAGCCACGGCAATTTCAGCAATGGCCAGTCCATACTCAATTTCTTGAAGACTTAACCTTAACACATAGTGCATCCCTCTGTTTACTACCTCAAAGGGTCTGGAATGAATCAGGAAAATAATCAGATCTCAAAATGCAGTGTTGGCAAGAACAAATCAATGAAATTTTGAAAAGTATTTTCACAGAGAAACAATATGCTAGAGTACAAAGGATGATATAACATTAACATCATAAAGATTAAATTAATATTTTTAAATGATTACAGACATGTTATGTTTAAGCACAGCATTCATATTTTAAAATGTATACAAGAAAAATCTATGAAATTAAAGTTCTGTTTTTCTCCATAGAATGATATTATGTCATTTTCATTTCAGAATACATTCCTTAAAATTAGAATGCACAGATATTTATTCATCTATCATTTTATCATGTCAGGCTAGATGGTAAGTTCTATGAAGTCAGGTGCTATGTCCTTTAAACTTATTAAACCAACTTATATTGATCAATCAAATGAATGAAACTCTCAGAGTACACAAAATACATGTTCTGTTCAAACTAATACCTCTTGGTCTATGTACAGGTTCCACATAAGAATGATTAAGTGTTCTGGAATTCCATTCTCCACAAAGTTATCCATAATTTGTTATAATTCACATAGAAGAATGCCTTCTCATAGTCAATAAAACACAAGTAAATGTAACTCTGGTATTCTCTGCTTTCAGCCAAAATCCATCTGACATCAGCAATGATGAACAGAACAAGGGTATATTGCATGTTTTAAAGTCAAGAAAGGTGTGCATCAGGGTTGTACCCTTCCACCATACTTATCAAATCTGTATGCTGAGTGAATAATTCGAGAAGCTAGACTATATGAAAAAGAATGTGGTATCAGGAGTGGAGGAAGACTCATTAACAACCTGGGTTATGCAGATGACACAACCTTGCTTGCTGGAAGTGAAGAGGACTTGAAGCACTTACTGACGAAGATCAAAGACCACAGTCTTCAGTACGAATCACACCTCAACATAAAGAAAGTAAAAATCCTCACAACTGAACTGAATAACTGTTAAATGGGGAAAATTATAAAGTTATCAAGGATTCCATTTTACTTGAATCTACAATCAAGGCCCATGGAAGAAGCAGTCAAGAAATCAAATTTGCATTGCGCTGAGTAAATCTGGTGCAAAAGGCCTCTTTCAGGTGTTAAAAAGCAAAGATGTCACTTTAAGCACTAAGGTGCTCCTGACCCAAGACTTGGTGTTTTCAATCACCTCATATGCATGTGAAAGCTGGACAATAAATAAGGAAGACTGCAGAAGAATTGATGCCTTTGAATTATGGCATTGGCAAAGAATATTGACTATACCATGGACTGCAAAGAGAGTGAACGGATCTGTCTTGAAAAACATACAGCCAGAATGTTCTTTAGAAGCGAGGATGGTGAAACTTCATCTCACATACTTGGGACATTTTATCATGCTTGGTAAAGTAGGGGGTCAGCAAAAGGAAGAATTCCCTCAACAGGATGGATTAACACAGTGGCTGCAATGATGGCTCAAGCATAACAACAACTGTGAAGATGGTGCAGGACTGGGCAGTGTTTTGTTCTGTTGTACATAGGGTCACTATGAATCAGAACCGACTGGACAGCACCTAAAAACAACAACATAGCACTGTTAGGAGTTCCTGGATATTGCTAAATGTTAACGTGCTTGACTGCTAACTGGAAAGTGGGAGCTTCTAGTCCACTTGGAAGAAAAGCGTGGTGATGGAACCCAAAAAATCAACTGTCGAAAACCCTATGGAACACCATTCTACCCTGACACACATGAAGTCATCATGAAATGGAAAGTACTACTTAGCAATTGACTTATAGTACGGTTCCAAATGCATGCAAAAGCCAGGCAATGAATAAAGAAGACTGAAGAAGAATTGATGCATTTGAATTATAGCGTTGGTAAAGAATATTGAATATATCATGGACTGCCAGAAGAATGAACAAATTCGTCTTAAAAAAAGTACAGCCAGAGTGCTTCTTGGAAGTGAGGATGGCAAGACTTCATCTCAAGTACTTTGGACATGGTATCAGGAGGGACCAGTTCCTGGTGAAGGGCATCATGCTTGATAAAGTAGAAGGTCAGTGAAAAAAGGAAGACTTTCAGTGAGATATATTGACACAGCGGCTACAGCAATGGGCTCAAACATAGCAATGATTGTTAGGATTGCGTAGGACTGGGCAGTGTCCCACTCTGTTGTGCATAGATAGGGTCACTATGAGTCAGAATTGACTCGACAGTACCTAACAACCACAGCAACGCTGTTCTTTCCAGTTAGGTATATGGCTGTCACTAAAAATGGCTCTTGCATAAAATGAATTGCATCATTTTCAAAGCCCAGAAATGTTCTAAAGGGATTCTGTGAACTCACTGAAATTGTGTGTAAAATATACGTTCATTGTTCTTAATTTTAATTATATTCTCAAATGTGATAAGCATTCCCTAAGCCTATCAGGAGCATGAGAAATACTGAGCTTTGCATGTGCATTTGGTTGTTGCTCATTGCCACAAGTGGTTCGCACACAAATTATAACTTAAAAAAGTAGGTATTTTTCAGCCATGATTTAGAGGGAGTGCACTTTGTGAGAATTTTGAGCTGGACATTGTCCTTTACTTAGAAAACTATTTTTTTTAACATATAACCTATAAAATACTTGTAACATTTCTCCTCTGCAAGAACTATTCTCATAGACTAAACCGAGATTGTATTGTGTAACCCAAAAAACAAACCTGTTGCCATTGAGTGGATTCCAACTCATAGTGACCCTATAGTGTAAGGGAATTTAAAAAAAAAAAAAATTGAGGTACCTAATAAGGTCTGAAATGGTCAGTTAGCAGTTTGGGTGTGATTCCTTGTTTGGTGGTTCTGTTTTCATTTCAGCAGCAGCTGTTTTCCACACTGTTTCTGAGAGAGGAATGTCAGGTAATGATGATGTAACTACATTGCAACACCTTCCTGTCACATGCCACACTGTAATTGCCACACTGTAACCAATCTAACAAAGAGACAGTATACTCTTTTAAGTCAATCACCTTATAGAGCTTGGCACAGGAAGTCCTCCTTAAGAGTTCTTATACAGGAATCCATCCTTCACAGGTTGCTGCCCCAAAACCCCTGCCTTAAAATGAACTACCAATCGAATAATGTCTTTCTGTGATCTCAGCTCATAAATACCAATCAAGTAACATGTTTTATATCCATTCTTTCCCCTCCTATAAAACATCACTCCTGAGTTGTCATTTTGAACTAGTGGATTCCACCTCATGGAGTTCACTCTATTCCAAGTTCAAGCTGTCTGTTTTCTTTCAATAAATCTCTTAATTTTGCATTAATCAGTATATGGATGGTTACTCTAAGACAATGTAGACTCATCAAAGGATATCTGTGAAGAGGAGTCAATGGGACAGTGACACATCACAAAAAAACAGTCAGTGAGGTATAGAATACAACTTGCCTCGTGCAGAGCTTCAAAAACTAAGGTTTTGCTATATCTACAGTTGTCTCCCACATTAAATGTATAGCTTTTTGCTTTCTCCAGATACTGTTGGTCCTCAAAATATTTATGGAATTTGTCCTATACACCAGTTAAGAGAATGTTGAAAAGGAAATCATGAAGACAATACTATTTATAATAGCCCCTAAAAAAATAAAATACTTAGGAATAAATCTAACCAGGGATGCAAAAGACCTATACAAAGAAAACTATGAAACTCTACTGCAAGAAACCAGAAGTGATATACATAAATGGAAAAACATACCATGCTCATGGATAAGTAGACTCAACATTGTGAAAATGACTATTCTACCCAAAACAACTTGCAAATACAATGCAATCCTGATCTGAATACCAGCAACATTCGTCAAAGAGATGGAAAAACTTATCATTAACTTTATACGGAAAGGGAAGAAGCCCTGGATAAGTAAAGTACTATTGAAGAACAGGAATAGTAGGAGAAATCCCACTACCTGATCTCAGAAACTACTATACAGCTACAGTAGTCAAAATGGCCCGGTACTGGTATGATGACAGATACATTGACCAATGGAACAAAACTGAGAACCCAGATGTAAATCCACCCTTCTATGGTCACCTGATCTTCTGTAAGGGCCCAAAGTCCAACAAGTGGGGAAAAGACAGTCTTTTTAACAAATGATGCTGGCAAAACTGGATGACCATCTGCAAAAAAAAAGAAACAGGACCCATACTTCACACCATATATGAAAACTAACTCAAAATGGATCAAGGACCAAAAATAAAGCCCAAAACCATGAAGTCCATAGAAGAAAAGATAGAGTCAATGCTAAAGACCCTAATACATGGCATTAACAGGATACAAACCACAAACAACAACACACAGGCTCCAGAGGATAACCTAGATAACTAGGATCTTCTAAAACTTAAACACTTATATGCATCAAAAGACTTCACCAAAAGAGTAAAAAGAGAACCTACTGACTGGGAAAAAAAGTTTACCTATTACAAATGAGACAAAAGTCTAATCTCTAAAATCCACAAGAAAATCCAATACCTCTACAGCAAAAGACAAATAACCCAATTAAAAAATAGGCAAAGGAAATGAACAGACACTTCACCAAAGAAGACATTCAAAAAATATACATTGCAAGCACAATTCTTAATGATGAATTATTGAAGGAGTTCTACCCAACATTGAGGTAGATGTCTTTTTGCTGAAGAGGTGTTAGATTTTCTTGTTTTATGAGGCTAATATTATTATTCTACTATTAAAATCAGATAAAGACTTTACAAGAAAACTACAGATCAATATTTATCATGGGCATGGACTAGCCATCTCAGAACAAAGTATATGATCACCTTAATAGAAACAAGAAAAATACTTAATAAACATCACACCAATCTCCACCTCTGCCATCACATAGCATTCTCCCTGTGTTTTTATGTCCCTTCGACAGCAACGGGTTTTTTTTTTTCACTTTTTATAGGGACACCAGTCATATTGGGTTAGGGACCATACTAACGACCTTATATTAACTTGGTTACATCTGGAAAGGCCCTATTTCTAAATAAAGTCACATTCACAGGTACTGGTGTTAGGACTTCAGCATATCTTTTTAATTCAATCCATAACAAATGCTATGTCACTTCGTGTGTGGTGTAAGCACCTTAAAACTGAGTATTCCTAATTTCTCTCTCACGTCCCTTGTGACATTACTGTCATTCATGTCACTTAATCACATACTGTAATCACCCATTACATTGTAACTATTATTGCTTTAAACAAAATGTTAAATTTTAGATGAATTAGGAACAAGGAAATTAAAATATTTCACTTTACTTTCATATTTTCCTTCTCTGATGCTTTTCTTTACGTAGATCCAAGTTTTTGACCTATATCATTTTTCCTCTACTGAAAGAATTTTTTTTTTTTTTTTTTTTAACATTTCTTACAGTGCCAGTCTGCTGGCAATGAATTCTCTGTTTTTGTTTGAGAAAATTCCTTATTCCTCCTTTACTTTTGATGGATAACTTCACTGGATATAAAATTTTAGATTAGTGTTTTTTGATATTTTTTTTTCTTTCAACTATAAAGATTTTACTTGACTTCTATGTTTGCTTGCATTATTTCTGACAATGCATTCATTGTAATTCTAATCCTTATTTCTCTGTAGGAAAGGTGGTCCTCTCCACTTCTGGCTTCTTTTAAGATTTTCTCTTTGTCTTTGGTTCTCTGCAGTTTGAATATGATATGCCAAGATGTAGATTTTTTTTGGTATTGACCCTGCTTTGTATTTACCGAGCTTCCTAGTTCTGTTACTTGGTGTCTCGCCTTAATTTTGGAACATCCTCAGCCATTATTACTTCAAATATTTTTTCTGCTTCATTCTTTCTTTTGTGTACCTCAGGTATCTCTATTATCCATAATTTATACCTTTTGAAATTATCCCAACTTTCTTAGATGTTCTCTTTCTCTTTTCACATTTCAATTTGGTAAGTTTCTATTGATCTATCTTTAAGTTCACAGACTTTTTTCAGGCCATATTGAGTCATATTGGAGGAGCCTGTTTAAGCATTCTTGGTTTCTGTTAGTGCATTTTGTTATTACTATTATTATTGTCGTTAGTTGCCGTCAAGTCGGGTCCAAGTTATGGCAACTTTACATATAACAGAACAAAATGTTCCCCAGTCCTGGGCCATCTTCATGATGATTGCTTTGATTACTAGCCTTTCCTTTTGATTGTTCCTTAGAGTTTCCATTCCTTTGCTTACATTAGCCATCTCTTCTTCATGTTGTCTACTTCCTTCACTAAAGCACTTAACATACTAATTTGTTATTTTAAAATCTCTGATTAGTTCCAGCATCAGTGCCATGCCTTAATCTGGTTCTGATGTCCCCTTTCTCTCTTCAAACTGTCTGTGCTTTTTTATGCTATGGGCATGCCTTGTAGTTTTGGGTGTGTGTGTGTGTGTGTGTGTGTGTGTGTGTTTAGAAAGCCAGACATGGTGTATGGGATAATAAGGACTAAGTAAATAGGCCATTGTTCCTGTTGTTAGAATGCATAAAGTCCTTTTCAACTCGTAGTGACCCTGTGTACAAGAGAATGAAACACTACTAGGTCGTGCACAATCCTGGCAACCATTGCTGCCATTGTTGCTGCCATTGTGTCAATCCATCTCGTCAAGTGTCTTTTTCTTTTTCACCGACTTCTGCTCTACTTTCTCCAGGGACTACCCTCTCTTGATAACATGTCCAAAGTACGTGAGAAAAAGTCTTGCCAACCTTTCTTCCAAAGAGCACTCTGAATGTATTTCTTACAAGACAGACTTGTTCGTTCTTCTGGCAGTCCATGATATATTCAAAATTCTCCTCTAATATCATAATTCAAAGGCATCAATTATTCGGTCTTCATTATTCATTGTCCAGCTTTTGCATGCATATGAGGAGACTGAAAATACCATGGCTTGTGTCAGGTGCACCTTAGTCCTCCAAGTGACATCTTTACTTTTTAACACTTGAAAGAGGTCTTTTGTAACAGATTTGTCCAATGCAATACATCATTTGATTTCCTGACTGCTGCTTCCATGGGCATTGATTGTGGATCCAAGTAAAATGAAATCCTTGACCACCTCAGTCTTTTCTCCATTTATCATAATGTTTGTTTAATGGTTCAGTTGTAAAGATTTTTGTTTTCTTTATGTTGAGGAGTAATCCATACTGAAAACTGTGGTCTTTCGTCTTCATCACTAAGTGCTTCAAGTGTGATTGTCCACCATTTTGTCATCTTATGTGATTTTCCTACATGTTGTAAATTCTATCTCTATGATGTTAATGAGGCAGGATTAGAGGCTGTTGTGTTAATGATGCAGCACTGAATTTACAAGATCATGTATCTTGAGTCAATCTCTTTTGAGATATAAAAGAAAAAAAAATGAGCAGAGAGACAGAAGGATCTCATACCATCAAGATACAAGAGCCAGGAGAATATCACATCCTTTGGACCTAGGGTACCTGTGCTGAGAAGCTCCTTGACCCAGGAAGATTGATGACAAGGACCTTCTTCCAGAGCCAACAGAGAAAGAAAGCCTTCCTCTGGAGCTGGCACCCTGATTTCGGACTTTAGCCTCCTAGACTGTGAGAGAATAAATTTCTCTTTATTAAAGCCATCCACTTGTGGTATTTCTGTTATAGTAACGCTAAATAACTAAGACAATCACCAAGGCCATGTTTTCCAACTACCAATTCTTCTCCTTTGTTTTTAAATTTCACACGACAATCCAGTAATTATTAATGCATTTTGATTGCATGTTCAATCAATTTTAGACTGCAGAAGTTGATAAAAATCTTCGATTTCCTCATCTTTGGCATTAGTGGCTGGTGCGTAAATTTAAATAATAGTCATATTAACTGGTTTTCCTTGTAGGCATATGGATATTATCCTATCACCAACAGCATTGTACTTCAGGATAATCTTGAAATGTTTTTTTGTTTTGTTTTGTTTTTTGTTTTTTTTGACAATGAATGCAACGTCATTCCTCTTCAGTTTGTCATTCCAGCATAGTAGACCATACGATTGTCTGATTCAAAATGGCCAATATCAATTCATTTCAGCTCATTAATGCCCAGGATATCGATCTTTATGTGTTCCATTTCATTTTTTACTTCCACTTTTCCTAGATTCACACTTGGTACATAGCATGTTCTGATTGTTAATGGATGTTTGCACTGCTTCTTCTCATTTTGAATCGTGTCACAGCAGCAAATGAAGGTTTCAAAATCTTCACTCCATTCACATCATTCAGGCTGACTCTACTTTGAAGAGGCAGCTGTTTCCCAACCGTACTTTGACTAATTTCTGACCCAAAGGGCTCATCTTCCAACAGTATACCAGACAGCATTCTGCTACTATTCATGAGGTTTTCACTGGCCAATTTTTTCAGAAGTAGACGGCCAGTTCCTTCTTCCTAGTCTGTTTTAGACTGGAAGTCATGTTGAAACCTGTCCACTAAGAGTGACCCTGCTGGTATTGGAAATGCTGGTGACAAAACTTCCAGTTATCACAGCAACACACAAGCCACCACAGTAAGACAAACTGGCAGGTGGATGGTGGAAATAGGTTTTTAATGGAAGTAGGTATGTTAATCTGGTTAGAAACTGAGTTGCATTTAGTGTTTGTTTGTTGTAGTATAGGTTTCAAATTCCTGACATGTCCTTTTTTGTCTCCCCTCTTAACTTTGGGCTTCCCTGTGGATTATTCCTCTGAAAGGGTCTGAGTCCTGCAGATTTTTCAGCTCTTATCTACTGTTATTATACTGTAGCTTTATTAGAGTAGAGGTAGGGTTGGGGAAGAGGGAACAGTCTTAATCTTCTGATTAAGTCTCAGCTTTTAGTGGACCTGAGTTTCAGTGTTGTAACCTTCACAAGTGTTTCTAATTCTCATACAGTGATATAGTTCACACACACTCTCTCCCCTGCCACCTTCTTCCTTCCTTGGGTTCAGTGCTCTCAATGTGTTTCCTTGGAACTCTGTTCCCTCTTGCCTGTGCTTCCAACCAAACTTAGGTGAGATAGAAAAGTTGAAAGGGGCTGATGTGGGGAGGAATTCCCTCTTCCCCAGTGGGATAAGGTTTTGGGTTACAGTCTGGTGAAGTTCCCTCCCCTGGACTACAGCCAGGAAGGGAAGACCCCAGTTGGGTCACTTTCTGCTGCTGGCTGGGGGAAATCAGTAGACTCCTGGTCTAGGGTTCTTTACTATGTTGATAATACTTACTGAGAAGACAATTCCTCCCCAATTCCCACAGTTTCAAAGAAAGAAATTCTCATAAAGAGACTCCTGACTGCTTACTCAAGTTACTAAACTAATTCAGTAACCAGTAGTCCACAAGCTGATTCCGACTCATGACGACCCCATGTGTGTCAGAGTAGAACTGTGCTCCGTAGGGTTTTCAATGGCTGATTTTTCAGAAGTAGATCTCCAGGCCTTTCTTCCAAGGTGCCTCTGGGTGGATTCAAATCTCCAATTTTTCTGTTGACACTCTAGCACATTAACCATTGGCACCACCAAGGAACCTATACATACATACCCGTTGCAGTCAAGTCAATTCCGAATCATAGCAACCCTATAGGACAGAGTAGAACTCCCTCGTAGTGTTTCCAAGGATGTAATCTTCATGAAAGCAGACTGCCACATCTATCTCCCCTGGAGTGGCTTGTGGGTTAGAAATTCCCTTTCAATTAGCAGCCAAGTGTTTAACAACTGCACCACCAGTTCTCCTCCCAGAGACCTATAAAAAATAAATCAATAAACCAAACCCATTGCCGTCAAATCGATTCTGACATATGGCAACCCTATAGGACAGAGTAGAACTGCCCTATAGGGTTTTCAAGGAGGGGCTGGTAGATTCAAACTGCTGACCTTTTGATTAGCAGCTACAGCTCTTAACCACTGCACCACCAGGGCTCTCCAGAGATCTATAAAATGTTGTAAAAAAGACGTTTGTTACATTAAGATGCTTAGGAACTGAGGGAGAAGGGCAGATCCCCCAGGAACTTTGTAGTCTCTCTCTTCTTCCTATATTTCCTGTATGTGGAATATTAATGTGAAAAATGGCAGAAGTTGATATAAAAATTTTGAGTCAGTGGTTTTATTTCTAAAATTAAATACTTAAAAGATGTACGTAGTATACATTTTTAACATAAATGCCTGTGTACTCTATACTCTCTTGTGAACTTTCTTTTTATGCTTATCACTGTATCCTGCTGGTTATTCCAAGGCTGTAAATATAAATCTGTTTCATAATGTGGAAAGGTATATAGTATTGCATTATATATATTAGATCATTTATGATATGTATATGTCATATGAAAACCCTGGTGGCGTAGTGATTAAGTGCTACGGCTGCTAAACAAAGGGTCGGCAGTTCGAATCCCCCAGGCACTGCTTGGAAACCCTATGGGGCAGTTCTACTCTGTCCTACAGGGTCACTATGAGTTGGAATCAACTTGACAGCACTGTGTTTGGTTTTGGTTTTGGTTATATGTCATATATGTATATACCATAAATGATCTAATCTTCTCCCAACAAAAGGACATACAGTTGATTTCTTGTATATTAAATATTGCTGAAGAATGTAAAATGCTTCAGGAGCAAATATCTACAAGACGATTGCTAAAAGTTGAACTCTCACTTATGTTTACCCTACTTTTACCCCTTCTTTGATTGACAGCATCATTTAATACAGAAGACAGACAAAAGAATATTTTGTATAGAAAGGCCTAACTATTAACACCATTAAATAAGTATTAGCATTTTAGGGCATATTAAACCCTCATATGCTGAACAGCATTAAAAAGTAAATGAAATATGTTGATTTTTGAGAATACACTTGATTTTATCTGACTCACTTTTAGAAGTCAGGCATTTATCTTTCAGTTCTCTGAGGTTATAAATCCTCCAGCTAGAATTTTCACATGGATTGCACTTTATATGTGTTGTCTTTTTAAAGCTTCTCTTACTGAACATTTGTCAGTGGTTTATCATTCTGAGACTCCTACTAAATTATTCTGTTGCTTTACATGAAAATGGCTTGGTCATGCAGAAAATTTACCTCAGGAAGTTGTAAAACTCTGATCATGTCTCAGTTACTAGGAATTCCAAATTAAAAATTAATCTTCCTCAAAGTTTTAAGAAGTTTCTCCTATCATGGAAATAAATTTGAAATCAAGCTTTTTTTTTTTTTTTTCCATGCCCACCTGCCATCTTTGTAAAAGTCAAAACCATATGTGCTTGGTCTTTGAAGTACAATTTGTCCTCTAATGATATCCTTCACATAACAGTATTATTCTACTAGCCTTAAGTTCATATTGCCTAACTGGAGCCAAATTCAGTAGAAAAATGGCAAATGTATGTGCAGATGGGTGATGTTGGGATAACAAATGACCACAGCCTATGAAGTTACAAACACAAAAAATGTCAACAAGTCACCCAGATAAAATGGCATACAAATGAACTAATAAATGCTGAATATCCAGGGCAATTTCTGGTTTAAATTACAAAATCAATTTTTCTTAGATGAAATGATTCTTGGAACAGAGAATCTATTGTTATTTTTTTTTTTCAAATATATGTCATAGTCTTCTAGTTAGTAATGGTGATTAATGTGTACTGATTCTCTTGTTTTGTACAGTCAATGAAACTTCGTTTTTTGTTAGTAAAATGCAGGCTTCACTGAGCTGAACAAATACTGGTTCTAATTCACCAATCTTGAAGTCTTAATATCAACATTGCCAAAAATTTGTGGTGACTGATTTTTTCTTTTTTCCTCATTGCAACTCAAAGATATCAAAAGTAGAAAGCTTTTACCCTGCTAATATCAGTTTGCGGAATGTTTGACATGTGGGATAGAGTCCTACAGAGCACAGGATGGGCTCCCGACTTCAGGAAAAACTAGAGTCAATAAAAAGGAAGCCATTTTGAGGGATAAATGAAATAGCTCTTGTATACGTAAATGTAAAAACCAGATGGAAAAGAAAATCAAAAGGAAAGCTGCTCCATTTTTCAATCACACATCAAGGAGGTAAGCACAGAATGCTTTAAAACCTATCAGTTATGGTGCCTTGTTTTCTGCATACCAACCATTATAGTCTTATCATTAGAGAACACTGAAAACATTTTTGGAAGATTGAAATATGCAGTTTTCCTCCATATTCATTATTCACAATGTGTCCAAGTATTAGTCAATCCTTATAAGAAAATGTTATTTATAAAATATGCTTTTAGCCAAGTCCACTAAATAATATTTAGATCTCAAAATCCTTAAGCAGACTGGCTCTGTGAGAATATTCCTTCTTGAAAACTTTGAAAAATCTATATAATAAGCCTCGAGTGGGAAGACTCTGGTCTAAAGCACCTCAAGCGATGTGTCAAAGTGCATTGGTGTTACAGATACAGGTAACATTTCTGCCCAACTTACCACAGCTGGGCAGTAGCTGGAGTGCAAAGAAGCTGGACCAGCAGCCTTCACCCAGGAGCAGTCTCCTTCATTTGAGTACCTTTGAGGGAACTTCAGTGGAGCAAGGTCTGATGTCTCAGCTCTCTCTTTCCCCAGCAGTCAGGCAAGGAGATTTATATGCAGGCTTGATGCTCTGCTGCAATGCACACAGCATACCCACCACGGTTCTCCTCCACAGTGACATCTACTTTGGCAGCCAGGGCCGGATATGCCTCTGCAAAACGGCTGGAGGAGTTTGTGTCCCTGACATCTAAGGGGATCAGCCTGAAGCCCAAAGAGCAGCTAATTGGGAGTGGAAGTGAGGGGTTATGAGGAGGCTGAGCAGGAATCACCAGTAGAAAAGCTCTATGCAAAAGCTATCAAATATTTCTGTGGTGTTCAAACAAGAAGACTATGGTAAAAATGTGCAGGCATTCTGCAGGTTAGAATTTTTTGTCATTTTTTGACATGATTATGTAAACTGGATTCAAAATTAATTCACATTAAAAATGCTCAACATTATATTTCATTAGGAAAACGCAAATTAAAACCACAATGAGATATTATAACACATTGACCAAAATAATTGAAATGAATAACATGTTGAGTGCTTCTGTAGAACATTCTAGTTAGTTTCGTAGTGCCTAGGGTCTTAATAGCTTGCAAGCAGAAGTTCAAGTTACAACAATTGTTCTCAATTCATCTGGAGCGACAGAGGAAGGAGAGTCAGGAATAAGAGAAGGAAATGGAATGTGTGGCTAATTACCTCCATGAACAACTGCCAGAAAAAATGGATGCACCTGGCTACCATTACCGAACATTTTGACCAAGGATTCTATAGAAGAATCCTGATCAAAAGAGGGAAAATGCAGAAAAGAATTTCAAATTCTCATGAGATGCAGACTTTCTGGAGCTATGGAGGCAAGACAAACCGTTTAAACTAAAAATATTCCCTGAAGTCTTCTTAAAACCAAACAATTGCTTAACTAGTAAAGAACATTTTCCTTGAGCATTGTGCTCTTTTAACATCTATATGTATGGGATCAGACAACAACAACTCGAAAGTTAGGGGGCAATGAGTTTATGTTAATGGAGAAGGAACAATTTGGAAAAGGAGGGTGAGAATGTTTGTATAATTCGAAAAACGTAATCTACGTCACTGAATTGTACATGTAGAAGTTATTGAATTGGTATGTGTTCTGCTGTGTTATTCTCAACAACAACAAAAATGAATTATTAAAAAAGGCTGGTAATACAAAATGTTGGTGAGGAGCATCTTGATCTCTCCTACAATGCTCATGGGAATGTGAAATGTTACAGCCATTTCAAAGAACTCTTTGGCAGGTCCTTCAAAAGCCTAGCCTACTTCTACCAAATACACAGCCATTCCACTCATAGGTATCTATTTACTCAAGAAAAATGAAAACATATGTCCACACAAAGAGTTGTACATTAATGTCATAGCAGTTGTATTCACAAGAAACCAAAACTGAAAAAACACAAAAACCAAAAATGACCACCAATGGATAAATGGATAAACCAAATACGTATATTCATATAATAAAATACTACTCAGCAATACACCCAACAGCATGGATGAATCTCAAAAACAGTATGCTAAGTAAAAGGGCCAGACCAAAAATGGTACTTTCAGGACGATTCCATTTACGTCAAATGCAAACAAGTCTACGATGACAAAATGTAGTATAGTGGTTGCCTCTGCCTAGGGGTGAAGGAAGGCATGAACTGCAAAGGGCTCAAGGAATATTTGAAAATGATGGAAATGTTCTATACCTTGATCATGGTGAAGTGTTATGGGTATATATAACTGTCAAAATACATCAAAGTTTATGCTTTAAATTGATACAATTATCATACATAAATTACTCTTTAGTAAGATTGATTAGAACAAAAGCTTGTTGGTATTATTAAAAAAAATTCAACCTTATGTTTTTTAATGAAGAAAAAAGTTTGATTATATGTAGTGTCAACTGTCATACATTTTAATATTTATAATCATTTAAAATTATCTACTATATTCTTACGGGAAAACATATTCTCTCTGTGGTTGCTATCAAAAAATTTAAAGAGATCATATTAAATGTCTAAACTCAAAATTATATGTAACCTTCTCAAACATTAAGCCTGATATGGAAAACTATAGATGAGAATTCTTCTCAGAAAAGTTTGAAAATATTTTACTTGAAGAGTGCAAGTTCAGTGTTTCACATATTCTTTAATAATTTGTATTAAATTATACAACAGAAAAAACACATATTGATATTTTTTCACCAAGCCCCTTAACAACTGTCCTCCTTTACCTCCTATATAATTTGCATTTCCCGTGTGTGGCATGATGGGATAAAATTGTAAAGCTCCCCTACCCAAGTCTGTTGAATCAATCAAGTGCCGCAGACTCACCCCAATACCTGAGAAGCTGTGAGAAGACTACAAGTTGAGGCCCATGTTCTCTACGCTTAAATTTTTAGAAGTAATAAGTCATGCTAACAAACTTGATCTTTCTGTCTACATTGATAAATATACGTTTAAACAAAATGAAAAATATGTCTAAAGCTACGATTTATATATGGCTGAAAGTCACAAATACATCAGTGATGCCTAACTTATTATCGTACATGTCTGATATTTCTCTTGATGAGTAAGTGATGTCAACAGACAATAAAAAATAAAACTCTAGTCAATTTATAAATTATTATAAGTGTGTTTAATAAAACACATTTTTGCTTCATTTCAGCAAAATTATTACTTTCTTATATGTAGTCAAAATTTTCAGCTTGTGTTCTACATTTTATAATGATTTAAATTATTTTAAAACATAATGTAATAGTATTCAAAGTAAAAAAAAAAAAAAAACTCATTGCCACCAAGTCGATTCTGACGTACAGTGGCCTATAAAATTTTAAAATGTTTGCATTTAAAACATAAATTAATTCAAAAACAAGGAAAAATAATTTTTATGATCTCAAAAAAGCAAATAAAAATACTGTACTAGATATGCCCCAGTCTTTAACATACAGGTGTGACAATAAGTGCCTTGTTAACTATATTAATTGGGATAATGCTAGCTGCTGAAACAAATAACCTCCATGGTTGTGGTAACTTGACCTAATGCAAGTTTATTTCTCACCTATGCGAAGTTCAGAATGGGTCTTCCTGATCAGTGGAAGGCCTGTCTATATAAATACAGATTCAGATATTCAACTGTCTTTCATCTGTGGTCCTGTTATTTTTAACTCTCATCTCTCAAGGTGGAGAGTTACCTCCATTCCGAACAGTCAGAAGGTAAAGGAAATAGGAGGATCATCTGTGGAAGGTTCTTATGAGCCAGGTCTGCAGGGTTCATCATTAGTTACTAGGCCATTAGCTAGAACTCAGTCACATGGTAACACCAAGCAGCAAAAGAGACTGGGAAATGTAGTCTACCTTGTACCTAGGAACAAGAGGAAGCAGGTGATTAACAGCAAGCCATCGATGCCACTATTGCAGTTAGCATTTCCAGGCCTAATAACAGCATAGCTTGTTAAGTATCCATTTTTTTCTTTGTTGACACTGTTGTTACGTGCTGTCCAGGCCGTTCCAACTCATAGTGACTCTATGTACAACAGAACAGAACATTTCCCAGTCCTGTGCACAGTCATCGCTATGTTTGAGCCCATTGTTGTAGTCATTGTGTCAATCCTTCTCCTTGAGGGTCTTCCTCATTTCCACTGACCCTGTACTTTACCAAGCATGATGTCCTTTTCCAGGGACTGATCCTTGCTGATAACATGTCTAAAGTACATTAGATGAAGTCTCACCATTCTCACTTCTAAGGAGAATCCTGACTGTACTTCTTCCAAGACAGATTTGTAAGTTCTTCTGGCAGTCCACGGTATGTTCAATACTCTTCACCAACATCATAATTCAAAGACATCAATTCTTCTTCAGCCTTCCTTATTCATTGTCCAGATTTTGCATGCATACGAGGTGACTGCAAATACCATGGCTTGGGTCAGACACACTTTAGTCCTCAAAGCAACATCTTTGCTTTTTGACACTTTCAAAAGGTCTTTTCCAGCAGATTTGCCCAACACAATGCCGCATTCGATTTCTTGACTGCTACTTCCACGGGTGTTGATTGTGGATCCCAGTAAAATGAAGTTCTTGACAACTTCAATATTTTCTCCACTTATCATGATGTTGCTTACAGGTCCAGGCATAAGCATTTTTGTTTTCTTTATGTGGAGGTGTAATTCATACTAAAGGCTGTAGTCTTTCATTTTATCAGTAAGTGCTTCAAGTTCTCCTTGCTTTAAGCAAGCAAGGTTGTATCATCTGCATATCACAAGTTGTTAATGAGTCTTCCTCCAATCCTGATACCCTGTTGTTCTTCATATAGTCCTGCTGCTTGACGCTACATGTCTATTTTATAGAATTGAGCTTTTGACTATTGGAATATCTTTTTTCTGTCTCTACATTCCCAAGCTGTGCTAGGAAACAGCACTATCTAAATTAAGCATTTCTACTGTTGCTACTCTCAAATGTAGCCACAATTTTCTAGGTTCCAGATTTGAAGATGTATGAGAGATGCTCTATTTCCTCCATTCTTTAACGTCAACAGCATCTTCAGCCACCTGGTCACTCAAACATTTATTAAGTATCTTTAAGTATCTATGTGCTGACTTAATTATTTTGAGACAAAGATTCAAAACCTCACCAGCTAGCTATCATCTAGTTAAGTTGCATTTGAGTCTGATCTTGTTGGTCTTTAGAATCCAAATACATTTTTAGATCCTTCTCTAAAGGGTTACTCTGCTAGGTGCTAAACAAAGTGAATTGGCAATAGCACCACTGTCTAGGAACTTCCAAAATGTTCAATATAATGCTTCCTGAATTTCACTTCAAGAACTTGGAGGCAAACTATACTGAAAACCATCTGCCTACTTTGATCAAATTACAAATTGTTTTCGAAGGTGTATTTCAATGCAATTGCTGAGTTTTTCTGTATAAGGAAGTTTCTAAGTTATTCTTCAGTTATCATTTAACCATTAGTAGCTTAACATGGAAATATTAACAAATATTGTTTAGCATCTGAATTGTCATTCATTGTGTATGTGAAATATTAGAATTCAAATTATTTTGTTCAGTTAGATTTCAATTTTTTCCACATATTCAGTTATAGGACAACTTTGAGAGCAATTGTCTCTTATTCAATCAGCTGTGGCCTTTATAAATGATCAGAAGATCAAAGTGACTCAAATGACTATGTCTTCGTAGAATATAAGACCATAGCTGATCTGTTGGATCAAAAGAATATTTTCACCCAGTTTTTAGTTTCCTCATATAAAAATAGCCTCAGTGATGATGAGATGTTCAAATCATCTTAGTTATTAGGCTGAATTGAAAAAAATTAAAGATAGAATCTTAAAATTCAATGTACTCAGAATATACAAGAAATCACATTGTATAGCAAGTATAATATTTCTAAATTTCACGGTAAGTACCCAGTTTGTTCCCATTACAGGCATGCTAATATTAGCATGTTGATGTTCATCTTGGAATTTTAAATTTCACTTATTATAATTTCATTGAGAGTTATCTGCAAAATCACATACCTAAAGCTATGCTCAGGATTACCAGGCTAAAATGAGTTTATACAAATTGTATTCTAGCCATGCTCAAACTAAAACCAAAAGATACCGGTCTGTCTTAACGACACAACTGCCTGGCTAAGTACCATCCATAGGATACATTGGTAGATTACTAAAGTGTTTAATAGTTACCAAAAAAAATAGCATCAAATAGTGTGGCTGTCTCGTTAGCCTGAGTCACAGCTACAAGAAGTTGAAAGTGCATTCAAAACTTTTAGAAGCATAGCATTTGGTTACTGGTTTTAACCTCTTGTTTGTTAATGCCATATCCATATTCTTAGTCATTAACGCTTCACAAATCTTCTCCCTTGTCAGCTTAGTATCACATTGCAAATTTTACAGCCCAAACTCCAGGTTTGATTAAAAAAAAAAATATATATATATATATAAAAAACATGTTGGGGATCTAAGACTGACCTTTGTAGATCAGTGTAAGATACAAAAACCAAACCAAACCCAGTGTAATACAAGGCCCTCCAAATTAACTATTAGCCACAGTCTACACTGAATTACATTTTAAACAGTTTCATTTAGGTATAATTGCATATATTTAAGTTATACAATTTGATAAATTATGATTATATATATCATACATACACGTAGTCATTAAACCATCACTACAATCCCAGAATGAACATATCCATCATCCTTACAGGCTCCTCGTGCCCGTTTGTAATCCCTTCACACTTACCTGCCCCCGTTCCCAGACAACCACTGATCTAAATCCACTGCCGTCCTAGACAACCACTGATCTACTGTTTGTCAATATCACTTTGAATTACTTTAACAATTACCAAAAAAGTGCTTTTTTTTTGAAAACTTTGATCATCCATCATTTTGTTTCATGATTCATTAAAACCCTAGATGTTATGTTCCAAAGTAATATTCTAAATCTCTTAAAAATCAAATGCTTTAAAAAAATAGACAAATAAATACAAAATATTAACAATTGAAACAGAGGTCTGCTCTTTGACAAGCAGTTATGCCTCTCAAAGTATTGTTTAAAGTAGAAAGAAAAGCCTTCAGTACCAATCCAGGGTTGGGATGGACCCCTCGTGCTCGTTCATCCATCTCTGTACTAGGTTCCATCCTTCAAATTAATGAGTGTCAATATGATTTTTAAACTTCTATGGAAGAAAAAGATTTTTCCCATCTAACAAATCTACCAGTTAATAACCTGTTTTTTTTACTTAATATAAATATGTACTAAAAATGTGTGTTTCCTGTCCTCCAAAATGTTACTCTCTATTAGTTAATTTCATATAATTTTCCATTATGAAAACAATATGAACTCATTATTTTAAATTTGGAACCCTGGTTGCTCAGTGGTTAAGAGCTCGGCTGTTAACCAAAAGGTCGGCAGTTTGAATCCACCAGAGACTCCTTGAAAACCCTATGGGGCAGTTCTACTCCTTCCTGTAGGGTCGCTATGAATCGGAATCAACTCAATGGCAATGGGTTTGGTTTATTTTAAATTTGAAACAGAAATTAGAAAGAAAAGAAAAATTCTTCATATACTCCTGACTTAGAAACAACATTGTTGATATTTGGGTATGTTGTTTTCCAGTCTTTTTCTCTGCTCAGATTTCTGCTTTTTATTTTATTAGCATGTAGCATGAATAAGTTTTACTGCACAATTCCTAGTCTATTCAAGTTTGGCTCTTTATCTGTTCTTATTAATAACTAATTCTCTCAATCCAGCTAATTTTTTTTAAGATCATAAGGGAAAAAAGTTATGATTTTAATTATTCAGTGGGTACCCCAGAATAAAAGGTATAGTTATTTTAGGGGGGTTTAAGCTTGTGACAAAAAGAGAGTAAAAGTTGGAGACAGAGCCATTGCTGGAGTGTACAAGACCCCAGACAAATAATTGTGGGATCCTATTTTTCAGAAAAACATCTGATTAAAAAATGTATTACCAAACTCAGAGGGCCTGCATGAGATATAGTGATTTACGAATGAAGAACTGGAATAGGTAGACAAGAGGTATATATACATTCTCCCCACCCCCCCAATGTATGCAGGTAAAAATTTATTGTCTGGAAATGTCTCAAAACCAGCATGTCAGCACCATTCCGGCAACCCAGTCTCACATAATTCCATGAAATAAATTTCATGCCAGCCAGTAGGAACAATCTATTCTGGAAATGGTGCCTGGGCATTTTCATTCCCCCCATGACTCCATAAGCATGAGTCTTCTAGCTCCTCAGGCATCTGGTAGGGAAGGGTTAGAGGAAAGGGAGTTTGTTAGGGATTGGAGAGTGCCCCCAAGGGGAGAAATACAAAATAGCAACAGAGCCCGCTTGCTCCTAGTCTGGGCTTGGAGCTTCCTCCCACCTGGACAGCCCTGACCAGTACTAGCCACCAGAGTGGGACTTAGTACATTTCCAGGAAGGCATTCCAACATACTCTTAAGAATTTGGAAGAGTGATAAGATATACCCATGCCCTCGACGAGATAATCATCCAGCAGGAAAAATGCATCTGCAAATTAAATAAAGTGACAAGTAACTCTTTAGGGATAGACGCAAACTGCTGTGCTTGTATTTCATCCAATGGGCATGAGTGCATTCTAAAATAATTGTAACCTAAAAAAAAATCCGACTCATAGCAACTCTATAGGACAGAGTAGAACTGCCCCATAGGATTTCCAAGGCAGCTTTATAGAAGCAGAATGTCACATCTTTCTCCCGTGGAGCAGCTGGTGAGTTCAAACTGCCTGCCTTTTGGTTAGCAGGCTAACACTTTAACCACTGTGCCACCAGGGCTCTTTCAATGTGTTCTTTTTAATAGTAAGGAAAGATCTTTTCAGAAATTGTTTAAGGGCTTTCGATATGTTAACTAGTTTAATCTTCACAACTCTATGAGATAGGTAACATTCTTATCAACATTAACACATGAAGAATCTATGGATCAGAAAATATAAGTAACTTGTCCAAGGTCACGTAACTAGTATGCGGTGAGCAGGGATTCAAAACTAGGCAGTTCAACCCTGGACTCCATGTTCTTACTCACCGCTTCATACAATTATGGAAGATATAAAGAGAGATGCTGGCTACACATAAATTTTAGGACACACCCCAGTAAACACCAGGGAGACAAAGCTATAATATCACTGTATAGTTTAGACAACTAGACACATTGAAAGAGCCCTGGTGACACAGTGGTTAAAGTTCTAGGCTGCTAACCAAAAGGTAGGCAGTTTGATCCCACCAGCCGCTCCATGGGAGAAAGATGTGGCAGTCAACTTCTGTAACGCAGCCTTGGAAATCCGATGGGGCAGTTCTACTCTGTCCTATAGGGTTGCTATGAGTCTGGTTTTTTTTTTTTTTTTTTTTTGGGCTTATGATTATTTTAGAATGTACTCATGCCCGTTAGATGAAATACCAGATTTTACAACGTTCTCCACATACCCTTCTTGGACCCAATCCATCTGAGTAGCCCAAGTCCTTCATCTATATCTGACACTTTTAAAGCTTTGTATGAAACATCTGTTTTCCATTTTTAAAATGTTGACTTGTCCATCTTGAGTGGGCACTGGGTAAAGTAGACAAATCCTGCTTTGTCTAAAGAGGCCATCTTGATTGTTATGCCAAAACCATATTTGCTCCATCAATCATACGCCTTAACAACTCTTCAGTGAAGGCAGTGGGCAGTGAGTAATCCTGTGGTGCAACTTCTGTGTTAGCCACGCCAAAGAACACTCCACAGTGGGCAATAAAATGTGCTTTCTCCCCCAACATTGTATTTTCCTACTACATCTTGATCTGTGCTCTACTAAAAGTTAAATATTACAGTCACAAAAGAGGAACAGAGAGACTTAAACGTAAAGGGCACTGATCCTTTTACCTTTCCCATGCCTCTTTCCCTGAAGAAATCACCACTCTTTGTCCTACACTCTGCTGATAGCCTTCTGCATTTCCCAGTGGCAGGCCAAGCACAGAAGCAGAGCCCCAGGGAATCTTTTTATAACTGAAGAGATTTCCATAGAGCGATATTTGGGATGCCAGACTTTCGAGTCTGAGCCTGTGCAAGGACCTTCTCTGCATCCCTGTACCCCCACCCTCAGAATATGGAGTCTCATTGATTTCCAAGGGGGCATAGGGTTGAAATAGAGTAGAACTTCTCTGTTGCCAAGGAATCCTTCACAATGCCAGTTAAAATCTTTCTTCATTGTGCTCAATCCAAGCACAGTGCATGGTTCTTACCTTACAGCAATGTAGACAGCTGGAATTAAGGGACAGCATACCCCGTGGTTCTGTGGTTAAAGCACTTGGCTGCTAATCGGGAAAATTCAACTGTTCAAACTCACCAGCCGCTCCACGATAGAAGGATGTGGCAGTCTGCTTCCATAAAGATTACAGCCTTGGAAACTCTATGGGGCAGTTCTACTCTGTCCTATAGGGTCATTATGAGTCAGAATTGACTCAAAAGCAGCCTTACCCATCTGTGAGTTTGTTGTACTGTGACAGCTTATGTACTGTTATGATACTGAAAGCTGTGCCACCAGTATTTCAATACCAACAGGATCACCCATGGTGGACAAGTTTCAGAGGGCCATTCTGACTCAGATAAACTAGGAAGAAAGACCTGGTGAGCTACTTCTAAAAATCAGGCAATGAATACCCTATTAATCACAACAGAATAGTATCTGACAGAATGCTGGACGATGAGCCCCCTAGATTGGAAAACGCCACACAATAGCTGCAACAATGGACTCAAATATAACAAAAATCATGAAGATGGTACAGAACCAGGTAACATTTTGTTCTCTTATATATAAAGTTGTCGTGAGTCACAGTCGGCTTGACAGCAACTAACAACAACAGCAACATACCTCTAACAGGGACTGGAGTAAAGTCCCCAAGCAAACCAGGAGTAGTGGCCCCAGCCCCACTTCCGGGGCCCCACATTCCTTCAGGGGTTCTGGTTACACTTACATGACTACTTGGAGTCTTGGTCATTTCCCAATGTCTCCAGCTCCCTGAAGTTCAGAAGATTTATGAATGATCAGCACTGTGTGCCAACAATTCACATGTACAAGCTGGTCTGTACTTAACAAAGGTGTCTCCAATGAGCCTTTTTCTCTCTTTCTTTCTTTGCAGCTCTGCTTTTCTGGTTCACTGTCAGCATGATCTCATTAAGGCTGAGTGACCTGGGCCCGACTGAGGGGGCTTATGCAGTCGGTCCACTGCTACCGTTTCCTCTCCCAAGACATCTGCTTCAGCACTGCTTCAGGTAATACTTCATTATGTTCTGGGAATGTTTCTTACTGCTTCGTGCGCCATTGTGTGTAGTTCTCTTTGAAGTTAGTGTGAGGCATATGTGATGATAAGATATATATCAGAGTGTACCTAAAAATTATGGCCCACTGAATAAAAAAAAAAAAAAAATTAGAAAGAGCCTCTTCTCATTTGCTAGATTCAAAATAATAGAACTTCAGTCTCCCTTTACTATAGGCAGTTAGGTTGGAAAGAGAGGAGAGAAAAGGGAGAATGTTTGTACTTACCCAGCAAATCAGAACTTCAAGCAGGATAAGAAACACTCATGCAGCTGAGTAAGTGATGGACGCACTTAAGGTTTATGGCCCTTCTAAGTCCCTGTTAAAATTCTAGAAATACGCATATAAGAAATCCTTAAATTATTTGTAAAAATAAACCTATGTTACACAATCTACATTATGACTTTAGATGTATATCTATTGGGTCTTTAAACCACCAAGTGTTACAGGAGTTGCACAGATAGTTCTAGTATCTATAAATATTTGGGGGTGAACAAAATATTTAATCTTAATAATAGTTAACATTTATAGTGTACTTAACTATGTACAATGCAGTGGGCTAAACATATGGCCTAGATTTTCTCCTAAAATCCACACAGAATCTACCCTTTGAGCTAATGGTATTACATTTTGTAGACGTGGAAACTGAGGAACTGACAGGATAAGTAACTTACTTGCCCAAAGGTCACGGACACAGTGGTGGAATCAGGATTCCATTCCAGTCAGAGCTCAGTTTATCAACCACTATAGAAGTCAGGGAAAGTGGAAGACTCACTACTAGGTCAGCTGGGGCTTCAGATTAGGGCAGTAACTATTTTTCCAGTAATCTCCACGTGGTTCTACTCTGTATCCAACTCTGTCACTCCCTAAGTTCTCTGCGACATGGACCCATTTACTCAGCTTCACCAAGCAGATATTCATAAGGGAGAGAGGGGAATATACTAGTTTCGCCTTCATGCTAGGCCAATTGCCAACAGACTAATATCACACAGCTATTGAATTCTGAGTTTACATTAAAAAAAAAAAAACCTTCTATATGCCAGAGCATATTTGCCACTAAGGAGCTACAAATCTATTAATCCTGAAATACTTTAGTCTAGAAAATTGAGATTAGTAACTAACTAGCTATATTTTAGCCCTTTGACCCTGACCCTTTTCATTTAAACACTGAGTAGCAGCTTCAAGATTAATATTTGTCCTTTATTTTTCTTAAATTTTCAAAATTCACTGGAAGAAGCATTACATTTTTTTAATCAGGAAAAGACATAATTTTAAATATTTAATGGAATGGTTTAGGTTTTTCATAACTTTAGTCAAATACATCTTGTGCATTCCTTATCAGACTAATATACTAAAATATTAGTATTGACACAGAATATTACCTCAATAGAAATTTCTTCTAACCATATTGTCTACTTTTCTCCTTTTTTTTTTTTTGTATTTGCTACAGGGTAGGAGCCTAGCTGACTTTATATTTTATATTTCTGCAGAAAAACATACCTAGAAGTAATAACTTCCAAGTCATTTTTATGCTCAAACTTGTTCTGCTCTAGCTATGATAACATATATAGCGCAATAATTCTCCAATAGAAGATGAAATCTACTTGAAGGGGTCTCTTGTTAGCTAAGTGTTCCTTTTATTGAATTATTGCCCTTATTTTCCCAGTGGTGGGAAAATTGAGAAAGGAAGGGAGAGAATGAAGGTAGCATTCAACTTGAGACTGACCAAGAAGATAATAAAGGCATCAGGAAAATGCCAAAACAGCTCTTAGACTTCAAATTCCAAACAATTACCCACATAAAGTATTAAACCTCAGCCATAAACCACTCATGATATCCTACATCATCTGTAACTCTGAGAAAGTATAAACAAAGACAATAAAGATAATACATGTCAAAAGTGACTGAATCAACTACCATATGCAGTAGATGTCCACAATGAATGTGAACTGAGACTTTAACAAATCCCCACACTCATGACTACCACCACGCCCTATTTCCCCCATAAAATGCTCTGAAGGATATACTTTACTGAAAAATTTGAGTTACTTCATAGATTTAATTTGGACTCTTAGGTTGAAAGCATGTGTCTTCATTAGCTAGTAGTGCTGTCACACAAACACCACAAATGAGTGACTTTAAAGATCAGAAATTTATTTTCTCCCAGTTTAGGATGCTAGAAGTCTAAGTCGTGGTCTCTGCCGTGTGGATTCCTTCCCTTGTCAATAGCCCCAGTACTCCTGGTTCCCTGGCAATTCTCTCATGACATCTCTCATTCCCTGTGTGTTTATGTATCTGTTTCTAAACTGTTCTCTTTATAACTCAGAAGTGGTTAGGTTTAGGACACACCCTACACTGGTATGGCCTCATTAGCATCACAAGGAAAACCTTATTTCCAAACAGGATTACCCCTACAGGTATAGCAGATAGGATTCTAACACATATTTGGGGTGGAGGCTGGGGACACATTCAATCAATAACAGCATGAAAAAGCCCAGTATGGAAGTAGCTAGAAGACAAAAGAAATTCATTTACTTATATGAATTAAAAGTCTGGAGCTTCTTCCAGAAGTTTGGGTGAGGTGCTTATGAAGAACCTGAGTGTTTCTCTTCCCTGCTCTCTCCTCCTCTCCCCTTCTCTATAGCCACTCCTTCAGTGCTGGAGTTGGAGAAAGAGATGAAGAGAGCTGTATATAGGTGAGCATTTCTGAGAGAGCCACAGCTGTATATCAGTATTGAAATCTCAGAGAAATGGATAGGGTATTGGGAAAGGGAAATACACTAGAGAGATTTGAGAATTCTAAACCAGATGGGCTTACCTCCTGGAATACTGGATGTGGAGAAGGGTAGAGGTAACTTCCATTCTCAGACACATGAGGTTGGATGAGTAGAAAGGCATCTGAAACCACAACCTCTCAGCAGAACAATGAGTTCCACAGGGCCCAGTGAGGACTGATACCAGCATCCAAACGCCCAGCTTGATGAGGACTACAAAACAATGCAGAGACCAGTAGAAGCCCCATTCTCAGTGCAGGGATACTACAAAACCTTCCTCTTCCCAACAGGAGAAACAAAGGGGCGGGGAAGCAGCAGAGAGGAACTCTGAAAGTCTAGGTATTTAATGAAGAAGAGCGAGTCCCTGAGTTAATTGACAATAGCTAAATTAATAGAATACGTGAAGATTTTTTTCATGTTTTAAATTTTACATGTAATTAACAAGAATGATTTTTGAGCCTTTAGAAAGAGGTCATGTCCATCCACTGAGCACAGTCCTCAAAAGAAATTATTTGTTCCTCCAGCATATAGCTTAACGTATCATCTTCAACTCTACCCTGTTTCTGGAGTTTCAGGAGATCATATCCTATCATGACTAATTTGGAAAAGCCCCAGACCCTGAATGCTTCTGACACCGTCTTAGGCTTTTTTCTCCAGAAAAGCAAAACCAGTGATATATATAGAGAGAGAGAGAGAGAGAGAGATTATCTATATTTGTTATCTTAAAGAGATCACTGACTTATAAGAGAATTACCACATAAAGACCTAAGTGCTAATTTTGAAGAAATAGAAAAAGGTAACATAAGTCTTTAACAGGAGATGGCATATACATGTCCCAGTACCTTTTCCACCCCTGGAGATTTATTGGCAGGCATTTGAGCCACTTTAGTATGTTCTGGCATTGTGGTGGATGCTGGTGCCACTGCCTAAAAAACAAGGAAATTCCTTTGCACCACATTTGAGTGTTGAGAGCCATTTGTATGAAGGATGCTTCCCAGAAGAGTGTTTGTGTGAAATTTTGTGTCTTTTGGCTGCTGTACAGTGAGATAAAGCTTGCAAGTAGATTTACTATCTACTATTTGCTGTGTGTTATTGAGAAGGTACGGTTACCAGCATTCAGAAATATTTGAATAAATGAGTTATTTTGGGTGTGATAATAGTTTGTGATGCAATTCCAGGGCCATAGTACTGATAGGTACCACGTGTGTAACATGCTTCCTGGATCATAGGACCCTTATGGCCCCCTTACATTAGTCACTTCCCTGATGATATCTTTTTTAAGGTTCTCACCTCTTTAATGACATCTTGTATAAAGTGCTCACCTCCCTGAAAACCATTTGTGATGCACTTCTTAGGCCATGGGACCTATATGTACCACATTTTAATGTACTTCATGGAACTTGGGACCCATATGGCCTGCGTGCAATTGGCACTCCATTTTTCAAATAACAAAAAACTACCAACAAACAATGATTCAGCATCCATTTCACTAGTGAAAAAAACATGGCATCACCAAAAAAAAATTTTTTTTAATTCATCCTTTAAAGGAATAACCCAAAATTAGTGGGCTTGTGAAAGAAAGTGTCTTTTAAGCTGAATTAAAAAAAAAAAAAAAATGGAAGATTGAATCAGTCAGGAAAAAATAAAGATCATTCCTGAGAATGAGAACTGAAAGGAGGTACAAGAGTGCAGGCAATGTTGGCGAAATTTCCTCTGGTTATTCCTTTTTGCTTGAGTGTAACTACATATGGCACATGTTGAGACATTTGTCCGGAAAGCATGTAAGGAAGAGGAGAGAGAGATCAGTCAAGAAGCTAGACAGGAATAGTGAGAGCCTAAACTAAGGTAGCAACTGTCAAGATGTTTGGAGGTGGAGGGTGAAGAGGGCTGGGTGGGGGCCCACATATCTGAGAGACATTTAAGGAATATTACAGGTAGGTTTTGGTAACTGATGAGATGTGTGGGGAAGGGGGATTAGGGAGGTGAGAATGACAAAGATAGAGGAGAACAAAGAGTTAAGGAAGGCTCTTTGGTTTCCAGCTTGGTGGTATAACTGATTGGATTGTGGGTAGATTTCAAAATGAATAGCACAGGAGGAGGAGGAAGTTTAAGTGGTGGTATAAATAATTCAGTTTTAGCAATGTTGAAGTGGAGGAATGCATGTTGGGAAATATCAAATACATTGATTTAATTCATTTTTTTTAAATAGTTCTGAAGTTTGTCCATGAGTGGTACAAATGGTTAACACTGTCAGCTGCTAATTCAAAGGTTGGAGGTCTTAGGAGTCCACCCAGAGGCACCTCAGAAGAAAGGTGTGGAGATCTACTTCCAAAAAAATCAGTCACTAAAAACTCTGTGGAGCACACATGGGGTTGTCATGATTCTGAATCAACTTGACAGCAACTGGTACTGGTTTTGAAGTTAAGGAGAGAAGACTGACATGGAGACATATGTTTGGGAGCATCAGTACTCATCCCACGTGGGTGCGATTGCTGAGGAAACATAGACTGAGAGGAGAGGACTGTGAAGGGACAGTGGGGACCCTAACATTTAAGGATGGGGAAGGAAAGAAGATCTCATTGAAGGAAGCCATCAAGGAATTCTTGAAGGGTTGTCTAGAAATCAATATTAAAGCAAGTTTGAGAAAAGAGAAAGCATCAAACTGGGTCACATGCCTCAGAAGTTTCAAAAGCAACCAATCTAGACTGCAGGGAAATAAAAAGCCAATGGAATGTGACAGTGTGGTTGCAGGATTGTGATTTCAGGCTCTAAATTCTTCCTAAAATCTTCTTAGATAGTATGGTCTTCTCCTCCCTTTTCTGCCTATCTTTGTCTAATAAAGCAGACTCTACTGCTAGCTCTCAATCTCCAGATACCCCCCACCACCTTAGTTCTATTGTGCTACATTCCTTTTTGCTGTATGCCTCACTCTTTTCCTCTCTCATCTCACACAAGCTATTCACCACTCATCACCCTTCCTGCTACCCTTCTTATTTTTCAAGGATATTCCATCTGGACTTCATGCCTCTTATTCCTTACAACATTCATTTCAAGGATCTTTAACACAAATTTGTATTTTAAAAGTTACCCCTAATGTCTTGTATTATACTTTCACATACTTAAGACTCTATATAATCCTCTAAACTCCAGGGGTATCAAATGACTCTCTTCCAGTTTACCGAATGCATTATGTTCTCTTTGCTTTAGCCCTAGCGCCTTTGCATGTGGCATTTCTTCTTGCTGTAACACTCTTCATCTTCCATTAACCTGGCTCTTAATTGACCTTTTTTCCTTCAGCTTAAATGCCTCATCCTCCTTGAAGACCCTGTCCAACCCTGCAAAGAGCTAAAACTGTTTCTCATGTATGTTCCCATCTGGGCATACCTGTGCATATCCCATCTGTGCATATCTCATCCTATGACGGGCATGTGGAATTGTAATGACCTCTTAAGTTATTTTCCTTGTGAAACCAAGAGTTCCTCAAAGACCCTGCTTTGTTTATTAATGTATACCTAGCATATAGGAGGAGTCACCTAATATTTCTTGAAATGTAGTAATAATTATGTAACTATATGGAAGGTGACTACAAAGAAGAATACAAAACTGAAGTATATGTACTCAGTTATTATAACTGTATAAAATATATATTTATATACTTTAAAGTATATATATGTATATATATAATTTTCAATCACCTCATATTCATGGAAAAGCTGGGCAATGAATAAGGAAGACCAAAGAAGAACTGATGCCTTTGAATTATGGTGTTGGCAAAGAATATTGGATATACTATAGACTGCCAGGAAAAAAAAAAAAATCTATCTTGGAAGAAGTACAGCCAGAATGCTTCTTAGAAACGAGGATGTCAAGAGTTCTTCTTACATACTTTGGACACGTTATCAAAAGGGACCAGTTCCTGGGAAAGGACATCAGGCTTGGTAAAGTAGAGGATCAGTGAAAAAGAGGGAGACTCTCAATGAGGTGGATTGACACAGTAGCTTTAACAATGGGCTCAAAAATAGCAACAATTGTGAGGATGGCATAGGACTGGGCAGTGTCTCATTCTGTTGTACATGGGGTTGTTATGTGTCAGAACCAACTCAACAGTACCTAACAACAACATGGAAAGTGACTACAAAGTAGAATACAAAACTGAAGTATATATACCCAATTATTATAATTGTAGAATACAGGCACTCCTTGGAAACTCTATGGGGCAGTTCTACTCTGTCCTATAGGGTCGCTATGAGTCAGAACCGGCTCGACAGCACTGGGTCACTGGGTTTTTATATATTTATGTACTTTAAAAACTATCAGAACATAGGCACAAAAATGCTACAAGTGGTTGTATAAGAGTAGTGCCTTGCGGGATTACTACCTTGCTATTTTTTTAATATATATATATATATATACACTCTAAATTGTCAGGGATTTGGTTATATTATTTGATTATTTTTGTTGCTTAGCATTTATTAAATTTATATGTTCTAAATATTTTAGATACAGGGGTAAAAGACTTAGGAAAAGGAACAGGAACAGAGGACTAGGCAAAGAGAAATATCAGATAAACACCAAATCACATTGCACAATCATTTTACTAGAACGCTGTAGAGGCGTAGCCCTGAAACCACAGCCCCCACTGCCATTACAGGCATTTGCAGGGCAGGGTGTGCCAGAAGGAAAAGAAATGAAAAGCCCTGTGAGAGGATTACTTTGCAGTGTTGTCCAAAAAAGAGCACACCTGTAATCTTGTACTCATCATCAACCCAAGGTTGATAAGAAATGGCCAGGTGGGGGGTTTTCTCTTCCACAACTGTCAGCTACATCTGCATTTCCTCATCAAATGCAGATTTATCCAGTTCAAGCATCTGCAGGTCACAATTCAGGTGGCTCAGGGCCTTGCACAGCACCACCATCCCTATCTTGGTCCAAGGTAATCCAGCCCAGGTTCAATCTCTTCAGTGTTTTGCTGACAGGGAGAGCAAAGGCGAGGTCTTCACAAGAAGTAATGCTAAGCTTATATATCTCCAGCCTAGGATTCTATAATTTGCATGCAGGATATGTCAAAGCTTTACATAACTGTGTGATGCCAACATGTAGTATTTCATTGTTTCCAAGTTTCAGGGTCTTTAATTTTTCACTGTTATTAAGGACGGAAGTAATCTGCTTACAACAAACGAGGGTGAGGTAACACACCAACCACAGTTCCCATGTGTTACAATTTGTGTGCATGAAGGTTTCCCTTAGATATTTTATTCCGTTGTCTTCCAGGAAATTTGACTCTGATCAAGAAAGGTCAGGGGTTGCTGCCCAAAAAGACGGGTGATGTAGTCACAGGAGATGAAGATAAGACAAGACGATACATAAGCCCTAGTGTTTCTAGGGCACAGCTTGGTGTTTCAGGGCATCACAGGGCACCTTCACTCCTTCCTTCATCAGAGGATTTTCTATCAAGGAGAGACGCTTCAGCTTCTTGTTGCAGACAAGAACAGAGGTGACATCACAAGCTTCATCTGTGATATCACATTTTGCCATCAGCAACTGTTCTGTGTTGCTTATTGGGTTCCTTCAGTGTCTCACACAGCTGCCTGACTCTAGTGTAGGAGAGTCTGGCGCCATGCAGGCTCAGGTATTTCAGATGGAGTTTAGGAAGACTGGCCTTAAGTTCAGGTCATTTCCAAGGTCAGAAACAAAATGAAACACACACCTTTGGAGTCTACAAATTTACTGTGCCAATGCTTTGCAAAGAATCATGTATAACAAAGAATGCATATATTTTGTACTTATGTTGTTGTTGCTATTACTTGCTCTCAAGTCATCTCTGACTCATGGTGACCTTACATATAACAGAATGAAATGTTGCCCAGTCCTCCATCATCTTCATGATCATTGCTATGCTCCAGTCCATTGTTGAGGCCACTGTGTATTTTGAGTGACTTCCAGCCTAGGGGGCTCATCTTCTAGCATTATATCAGACAGTATTTTGTTGTGATCCATAGAGTTTTCATTAGCTAATATAAAGAAGTAGATCACAAGGCCTTTCTTCCTGGTTTGTCTTAGGCTGGAAGCTCCAGTGAAATCTTTCTACCATGAGTGACCCTGTTGGTATTTGAAATACTGATGGAAAGCTTCCAGCACCATAGCAATACCCAATCCATCGCAGTATGTCAAACTGACTGACAGATAGTGGTTAGGTACTTATAAGAAATGCATAATGATTATTAAAATGCATTTTTATATTTTCCAGTTCCTAATAAAGTTGTCATTGTTAGGTATCTTCCAGTCATTTTTTGACTCACAGCAACCCGTGTGACAGAGTGGAGCTACCCCATGTGGATTTCTTGGCTGTAACCTTTGCAGAAGCACTTGACTAGTTCTTTCTCCCATGGAGTGAGTAGGTGGGTTCGAACTGCCAACCTGTCAGTTAGCAGCTGACCACTTAGCTATTTGCACCACCAGGGCTCCTTACAGTGACACTAACATATTTAAATGTTTCTTTATGAAATTCTTTCTTTCTTAAAATATTTCCAAACATGAATTATTCTTACCCTAAAAAAAAACCTTGAACCTGGAAAGTATAAGGGAGTGAGATTATCATAAAATAATACCTAATATTTGCTTTTATGAGTTGATTCTTATTATCAGATCTTGTTCTTACCTATTCTTCTCCACTGGCTCTCTCCTTCTGCCCATTCCCCAAATACATATTTGCACTCTAAGATGCCTGCTGTTTTAACCTGGCCACTTGTTTAAGGTTGTTTGTGAAACAAAGATATTTAAATTTGACCAATAAAACAAACCATTAGCTTGGCCTATAAAACAAAACATTAAATTTTGGGTTTAAAAAAAAAATCACTAATGAGCAAGGTTTGCTAAAAGTTTCTTTCCTCCCTCTCCCAGTCCACCCAGTCTCTGACCCCACCTGTTGCCTCTGCCTCAGACTCAAAAATAGGCTTGGCTCAGGAACTCTACAAGAGTATTGGCCGTAGTCCCTACTAATTTTTAGTATTATTAAATTTAAAAAAAGTTTGTTAATCTAATGGGTAAAAGAGTGTCTTGTTCTTTTTATTTTTTGATTTTCATAATTACTAGATCAAAGTAAAAATTTTAAATATAGAATTATATAAGGGCAAAGTTAAATTTGCCCTCCATCTCACCCAAACTGCCTTTCTCCTAAGAGATAATTATTAACAGTATAGTTCATAAATGTGCAGATTTTATATGTGTTTGTATAATAGTCAACTCTCATATATTCATATGAGTTCTATAAATACAAATCAAGGAGTCCTGGTGGCATAGTGGTTAAGTACTATGGCTGCTAACCAAGAGGTCAGCAGTTCGAATCCACCAGGTACTCCTTGGAAACTCTGTGGGACAGTTCTACTCTGTCCCATAAGGTCGCTGTGAGTCGGAATCAACTCATTGGCAGTGGGTTACATACTTACAAACTCTGACATACATAAGGTCATCAGCGACTCAACAGCAACTGTTTTGTTTTGTTTTGTTTAATTATATATATTTATATATTTGGGGGAGTAAGACAGAGACAGAACTTAGGTAGTTTGTTAATTTAAAAAAATGAGTCATACAGTTATGTTTGGTTTTGTGTCTTAGTTTTTCTTGACATAATAATTCATTTCAGAGATTTTTTTCCATGTCAGGATATATTAATCCCTCTGAATTTGTTCATTTGTTGGTTTGTTTGACTATTTTTGTTGCTGTTTTGGTTTTAACTGATGTATAGTGGTTCAGCTTATGACTAAACCAAAATTAATTTTTCATTCTCCTCCTTAGGTTTGTGTTTTAAAATTAATGATGCAGTGATTATTATCCCATTACATAAGTCTTTGTATATATGCAAAGGCTATATCTATACATGTACAATAGATTCTTATAAAATACAGAATTGCTGAATCAATCAATGTATGCATTTTAAATTGATAGCATGATTTCAATTATTTACAAAGACTAGGTATTATCAACAATTTAAATTTTTATCAATTTTATTGTTTTTTTTTTAACAAAAATCTGCTTTCTTTTGATGCCTATGTATACTAGTGGGGTTGAGTATTTTTCAAATACTTCTTTGAACATTTCCTATTTTGATTAGCTAGCTTATTCTTAAGTTAATAATTTTCTCGTTATATCTTTTTGCTTATATTTATTATGATGTCCTATCATAACTGTCAAACTCCTCTCAGCAATATTTTCCCCAAATGCTAAAAGATATGAGCTAATCTTTAAATTTCTTCATTTAGTTTCCGGAAATTTTTCTACAGAATTCTTCATCCCTCTGATTTAGTTGAGAATCTTCTCTCTCCAGGCCTCTTACCCTATCTTCAGGCTGGAACTTTCTTTCACTATTTTTCTGTGTGTGCCGTCTATGTCTTATATCTCATGTCTCCCTTTTCTTAGTTTACTACCTTATTTTATTAAGCATGCTTCTGTCAGAATACATTTCCCTAGAAATCAGTGAATTTGATAAGTGATAGTAAGTCTCTTTGAGGAACTATTGAAAAAGTCACTACTATAGATTGTTCTGGCATTGTAGCGTCATTTCTCAAGGGGTCCTGGCTCTCCCTTCTGTGTCAGAGAAGATTTCTCCTAAATTGATGTTTCACTAAACTCACTCTATTGTCTTTATTATTACCTTTACCACCATATCTCTCAAATGCTAGAGATTATACATTAATCTCTGATTATGGTTTGCTGTCCCCTATTGGAGGAAACTCTACAGCAACCCATTTGGGAAGGTAGCCCATCTAAAAGATGTCTGTTTGTCTGCTCTTTCAGGTCTACTACTTAATTAGTTTTTGGCTTGTTCCAGCTGTCTGCTGCAGAAGAAATCTTCACCAATGGGCCAACTCCATGTCTATCACCTCTGCTTGTTCTCTCATCTGCTTTTATCACTATGAGTGAGAAGATAAATTGACCTTGGCCAATATGTCCTTCATGAATGTCTAGTCATATTCTCTTCTAAAGTAAGGGGAATTTCCCGGGAAGCTCTCATTGTCTTTTTTAATCTTTCTGTGTCTATCCTACATCTAACCGAAGTGTCTCAAAGTTTTTGTCATGTAGTGTTTTCATTCATTACAATAAGTTTTTGACAGCTGAGTGATAGAAGCAAGTAAATCTTGATTTTCATGAAATCTATATCCTAGTAGGGAGGAGTCACACAATAAAGAAATGAGTGTGTGAGTGTATATTATGACTGATGGTGATAAATGATAGGAAAACAAAGCAGAGTCAAGGACAGATAAAGAGGCAAATAGAAAACTGTTTCTAAATTTCATGCTGATTTAGATCACCCTTACCCCCAACAAAGCACTTTTTGTCTATTTAGTTTCTAATTTCTTTGGGAATCTGGGGGTATAGGGCAAGGAGTGTTGGTGGGTAGGGGAATGAGTTAGATCTGTTCATTCACATCATCGTCTTCCCCTAGAAGTCTTCCTCTTTCTCTTTTTACCTAAGGATGCCATAATCTCTGACTCTGCCCTTGTTATATGTATACGTTTTAACTCACATCCATGATTTACATTTCTAGCTGCCTATACATGACAACAACAGTATATTATGTGTACCTCTGTTCAAACAGAATGCATCTTCCTTTCAAGCCTATTCATCTTTCGCATTCCAAATAGATGAACGACACATTGCAATGCCCAGAGTTGTTCAGGTTTTAAACATTGAGTCTTCTTCAATTCATCTTACTCCTCTGCTTCCTAAATTCAGTCCCTAATCCCTATCCATTTGGATTATGAGAAGTTTTGCATCTGTTTCTCCATTCCCACCGCCATGGCTGCTGTCCAGTTTACCAGACTATTTAATATCAGCTAATTAGTTTTTTTTTTAATTAGATGTCCTGATGATTGTGTTCTTCCCAATCCATCCTAAGTACTGCAGACAGCATTATCAGCCTAAAACAAGTGTATAATATATAACATCACTTTCTGGCTTGAGTGGCCCCAACAAATTATTTTTAAATCAGGAAGCAGGTTAGGTATTGTGTGTGTGTGTGTGTGTGTTAAGGTACATTTAATTGAATATGTCCTATTCCAGTCTCTTCATATCTTTCAGAACATGAAATAGCCTATAAAATCAGTTAGGTGGTCTAACACTAGAGCTAAAAATATTCAAAGACACAAAACTATAATTTTAAGCATTTTAAAATCTTTATAACGTAAAAAAAAATTTAATTGTCATTCTCTAGGCTTGGCTCTGTTCTCCTTCCTTGATGAGAGCTATAATCATGTGGAGATTAAAGTTTAGAGCTCCTATTGGCTTTGAGTTAAAAGAGTGATATAAAGTTAAAAACTGTTTCTTTAGAAGGACAATGATAGTATTTGTTTTATATCCGAAAAATTTCAAATGGCTGAAGTAATTTATCTCAACCATGCCAAAGAGGAGCAAAGTGGGGCAAATTTTTCATCCAGGAGAAATGTTTTTGAGGAAATTATGATCAAGTAAAATATTAGAGAAACTATAATCAGTATGTCTTTTACTGATAGTATTACCAATATAGCTATAAGTAAATAAGGATATTCTAATAATTTCAACTACCATAGGAATGCAGATAGCTCTACAGTGAAAACTGGTAACTTTGTAATAAAGTATAACATGACTGTAGATCATTTAGACAGAGAGAATAGCCTTTAAACAGTGAGATTCCTCAAGTAGATAGGTCAGTAAAATGATCATGATCAGAGAGGAACACAGTTCAAACAAAGTGCCCTTGCACACTAAATTTGCTTGTCATTTAGAGACAATTTTCAAAGAGGGGAGACATTGAACCACCAGTGTAATTACCCAGGATATTGCCTTTATTCTTCATTTTAAAAGATCATGTATTATTTAATGACTACCTATGGCTACACCCTTATTCATTTTTTAAAAAAAAATCCATATTAGCTTAAGGCAGAAAATTAGGAATGAAAGCTATGGGACATAGTTGCATGATAGGTAAATTTTTTTTATCACTTGTACTCTTGCTCGTTGGAGTCCATGGGTGGTCCAAATAGTTAACACACTTGGCCGCTAACAGAAATGTTAGAGGTTTGAGTCCACCCAGAGGTGCCTGGAAAGAAAGGTCTGGCAATCTACTTCCAAAAAATCAGCCATTGAAAACCCTAAGGGGCACAGTTCTACTCTAACGCACAGGGGGTCCCCATAACTTGGAATCACTCCATGGTAACGGGAGGTAAAATGTTGCCAGTGACCCAAAGAAGTGTGAGAGGTTTTGAAGATCTACATGTAGGGCGCTGGTATCACACATTTAAAACCTTCCAAAGCACATTTTGTCCCCAAAACTGTACCTTATCCCAGCAAGGTTCTCAAAGGAAACTTACATCCTTTGTCTTCCCTGAGCCTAGGCTGTAGAAATGGCAGAATGAGAGAGTGTAGAAGAAAGCAAAAATACCTCATCCCTCTAACAATCCAGGGAAGCTTGTCCAATGGGTTTTATAAAACACAATCCTGGAGAACTCATCCTTTATCTTCTTTCTTTATCTTCTCATTTTCACTCAATCCTCTGACAAGCCTCCTCAACTGAGCCAACCACATGAAATGACTAACACAGGGGCTATACCTGAATAAACATCTTGTGTCAAGTTCCACAGAGTAGTGTAAATTTAAAGTTTTTGTGACAGTAACATCTTGTGACCTACGTTTTCAGTACTTTGTCTCTTAACAAGTGACTTCATTTCTCTCACCCACACAAAAATGTAAACAGACATTATAGTTTTGGAGAAACTTTCCCGGCATTTCCTTTTTGCTTTTCAACTATAGTCCTGCCTCAATGTGCCAAAGGCAGACTGGTTCTAACAAAGCATCTTTGCAAATGCAGGGGCAAAACCATCAACAATGCTATTGTCTTTGGAAAAAGAGCTGACATTTGACATACAAGGTAAACCCACCAAAGTATTCAGAAGATTATTCTTTCCTGCTATTATAATCCACTAACTTTTTGTTGTTAGTTCTTAATCCAGTATCATGTCTAGACTATTTCTTCTTTACCTCCAACAAAGCTTTGGGAAAAATAAAACCGTATCTTCACATGCTTCTATAGCCTTCAGCTACTATTGCTGGCCAAAAAGCGTAAATAGCACATTGTGTTTTCCCTTTGGAGTTTGGAGTTTTTGTCTTTCTAGGACATTGGCAATCTGCTAGAACTGTAATAGCAGATGAGAAACACAGGTACTTGAGGTTCTTTTTACAAGATTAATTCAATCTCCTTTTGAAATAAGTACTAAGTAAACACTAAGAAGATATTTCTATAACTTCTGGAAAGTGTGCAATAAAACTAATACATAAATGATGATATTCTGACTATACGAAAAAGAGCTTGTTTGAAAATTTTAATGTTTCTAAATAAAGGAAATATACTCTAAAATAAAAGTAATTTCTTTAACTCAGAGCATTTATTTTGAGAATAGATTAGGTATTCAAAAAGTGAAGAACATTTAAATGTGATGGTGAAAAATCTTTCTCTAATCCCCAACTCCCCCACTCCCAAATCAATTTACAACAGCCCTCAGGACAAGAAAGGACTCTGGTTGCCTTTTAAGTTTAGGGCAGCATAGAAGAAGAGGCAAAGAAAATTGATGCAGAATAATTTGCAATTTCCTGCAAAATGACTCCCATGAAGTTTAAAGTCATCCAGAACTGCAACACTGATCCCATAGATGAAATAAATATGAGAACATTTCAATCCCTAACTAAACCATTTTGGCTTTTCATTCCAATCAGCAGCCAAATGGATGTTTGCAAGCTAGAGGAATTTTAAATAATTTTTCACGGGAGGAACTTTTAAAAAACCTTTTTTACAATGTTTTCACTAGCTTTCAGACTATGATAATTTAAGGGGAAGAAACAAAACTAAGAACCACAAAAGACGGATACTTATAAATCTGTCAAAATACTGAATACTTTCCTATGTGTGCACACTCAGCCTCAATCCTAGGGAATGCGACAAGCTGTCCAGACAAAGAAGACCAATACTCTTTATAGTGATTCATGAACAATACAAAACAGCACACTGCTAAATATACTTATGTCGAGTAACAACTATAATTATTCTTCAGTGGCAGAGAGAAAGGGAGCTGGATAGTTTGGCAGGACAAAGGTGAAAATTAGGCTGTATTTGAGTGAAAACAGGTAAAGAGGAATAAAAGCATAGAACACTGCAGTCAAGGAAGTCGCAAGATGTACGCCAGAAGTTAATATGAGCTTGGCATATGTTTGGGGTGGGGGATTAGTAAAGGTTGATGGGAGCACAATGCTTAAGTTATAGAATAGGGAAAGAGAATGGTAAAGAGCCTTTATTGAGTACTGGGTGCCAAGTGCATACTACTGTGGATGAAACTAGCATTTAGTGAGCTTCTTCTGTGGAAACCCTGGTGGCATAGTGTTTAAGTGCTATGGCTGCTAACCACAAGGTCAGCAGTTCAAATTTGCCAGGCACTCCTTGGAAATTCTATGGGGCAGTTCTACTCTGTCCTATAGGGTAGCTATGAGGCCGAATCAACTGGACGGCAGTGGGTTTGGTTTTTCGTTTTCTGTGTTCCAAGCACAGTGCATTACAGGATGGGAAACAGGGTTGAAAAGTAGGTGACGGAGGGCCTTAAGTAATATGGAGTCCATATCATGCATGCACCACATAAAGGTAAGTTTCTCTTACCTGCCCTCTGAGGCAGTCGTGCATTCATCCATCAATGCACTCATTCATTCCTTCTGCCATTCATTCACTGGGAATAGAAAGACAAATAATAAACAGAAATAATATGCAGTTTCTGTCCTCAGGCTTCCTTCCCTTTCATTAAGTGGTGGAAACAAGCAAACAGACATTAAGTACAATTTGGCTGCTGCTATGTTAGAAGGATGTGAAGTAGAGTGATGGACCTTATCCGTTCAAACTGTTTGGATGATACAGTCCTTGTAAGATTAAGTTATTAATGTCAATCACAAAGATGCTCCAGGTCCCTGTGTCTCACAAGAGAGTGTAAGATTTCTGGGGAATCCCAATGATGTACTAGAGGCATAGGATGCCACATGGGGTTATTCTTTTAACAAATATTCATTTAGTGCCCACTGTGTGCCTGCCGTTTTTCTAGACTCTATGGATCCTTAAATACTGAGGAAAGAATCAGATGATAAACAATAAATAGATGAATATGCTACATACTATAACATCAGGATAAACATGGTTCATATTCTTCATTACCACTTTTAGCAAAGAATAAAATCAGGAAAGAACGTATGTGCTCTTTAATGCAAAAATTACTTTAATATGAAAATAACCGTGGCCAACTTATGGAGTAGAATGCAAAATTCACATGAATGTTTGGATAAAATACAAGATTTCAAAGTAATGTTGAACACTGGGGACTACATCTCAGAACATTGTTGATAAAATTCTCTCTTCTGCTATGAGGGGTACCTCGTTGAAAAGGTTATCATAACATTGCTCTGAGTTAATGGATTTAGTTTGCCACTGTTTAGATAGACCATCAGGTGTTGACACTGCATAAATATCTCTTAAATATCTCATAGCTATAAGAATTTCTTATAACACATTCCGCCCCCCCTAAAAAAAATCCAGCATTAATTTGCTCAAATCATTGCACACTTTAGCATGGTTGGAAAATACTGTTAGGTGTCTTCATCTTTACTGCAGGGGAGCCCTTACTTTCCAAAGTGTAGCCGAACTTAAACCTAATTTAAGCTTTATAAAAATTGAGTGATACATAGAAGATGCAATATTTTTAATTACTTTAGTGTTCTTGATAATATAAATGAGCATATTTGAGACGTAGTATTTTTCTTGGAGAATATATGTGCTGAAGACATCATTCATTCTCTAGTAAATTTGCAAATAAAAAAGGCCTTATAGGTAATGAAAAATCGTAGGTCCCAATTTGGACTGCAGCCCTTTCCATTCCAACTGTAACATGTCTCCAGTCTGTGAAGGAGGTGAGGAGAATTGGGGATCAGGCTGGGGAGGGGTAGAGGGAGACTCCTTATTGCTGGGAGGTTGCCAGAAGAGACCTAGTGCAGCTGTCTTTAACACCTGTCCTCTTTTCAAAAGCGGGGGCTGGCATTCTGATAGAGAAACAAGAGAAATATGGATTAGAGGAAACTACTAAAAGATGGATAGTCTATTGTTTCTAATCTTTGGGAACCAGAAATAGTTGTTAATAGGCCAATGTCCTATTTGAAGAAAATGTACATCATACACTGTTTTCTTTGCCGTATAATTAAATGTTGTGTTATGAATTGGAAGCACAACCCCAAAGACAACAAAAAATTACTAAACATGTTCATGAGCAACAAAAAAGTAAGAGTGATTGCAAATACTATCGAAGAGAAATATTAATGCAGAATCATTTTTACAGCACTGGAGACATTGCTTGAAATCAGATGTAAAATATTTCTTATATGAAGGAATAATCTGTTCACATTAACACAAGAGGGAGCTTAATAGTACCAAAGGCTCCAGCGTCACAGATTGTGGGCAATAAACTTAGAAGGATTAAAAAAAACCTATTGCCAATGAAAGCAAAGACTTTAATGCACAGAGATTTTAAGCGGAATGCAAAAAGAAAGAAGCCACCTTTACTGCTTTGAGTTGCTCCATCTAGGCCTACTTGAGAGTTGTGTTCTGTTTAGGATATCATATGTTTGAAAAGAAAGAGAAACTGGAATCAGTTCAAAGAAAAGCAACTGAACTGATAAAAGGTTTGGAAATAAGACAGACCTGTGAGCGATGAACATGTTCAGGCTAGAGGAGAGACAATTGAAAGAGAGACGTGTTAATTGTCTATACCCATTTAGAGAAATGTTATGGAAAGAGAAAGGATAAATTCACGTTAATCATTAGGAAAAGAGTAAGAGGCCATAAGCTTACAGTATTCATGGGAATTCCCTGGGATAATTTACTCATTTGGCTCTCTAGGTAATTTATGTAACTTTGTTACTTGTCATGATTCAAGTTCAAGTACATAGGCACAATTGGCATATGCTTTTAGACCCCAGGGCACAGAAAGACCACAAATCAATGTTTGTGGGTAAAAGCTGATTGCAAAGAAATATGTGGCCTTTGCCTTCTGAGACAAGTAACCTGAAGTGACCTTTGGGACCCTGGTATCAGTTAAGATTCCTCAGAGTGAGAATAAGTTTCAGTCTACTAGGGAGATTTAAGAAACTCTTTTTTAAAAAAAGTCCAGTTTTCCTTCAAAACATAGGGACAATTTGAAGTTAATTATTTCTCTGAAAAAGATCTTTATATGGAGATGCTTTCGAACATACTGGCTAGCTATGACAACCAAGTAAGTAAGAATTCTCTTCTACCATGTAGTATTCCCAAATTTTCTGTCTCCTACTTTCTGTGCCTTTCCCTCCCAGCAGACATTTGGTGGTGCAGGGGCAGGAAGCTGAGGGAGTATAAAATTTTTATAATTAAGACTGGATTAGTAGTAAGAATGCCCAGCAATCCAAAGGCTGAGCAGCATTTTTGATGTTTGAAAGAAGTGTGTAATGTTGGATTAAGCTACAAGTAACCAAGCAATTTTTCTCCAACAGGGCTTTGATGTTGGGGGTCAAGTGGGCCCCTTGCCCCTCGCAGTTGCCTGCCTGCATTTCTTATATGGCGCTTCACGTTCTTATCCATTGTATCAGAGCGCTTGAACCAGGAAAAACTGACAGTCATTCTCATTAAGGGGTTTCCCTGGATTGTTTTTTCGTTATTTCTTGCTACTGTGATTTTTTCTCACTCTAACATTTTCTAGTGACTTTGATTGATCTAGCATAATCTCTTTTTTCTACTTTTTTTCAAAGCATGAAAATTTGCCTGCCAGGTGGATATTCCCCAATTCTCACAACTAGACTTATAATTTTTTTTTTTTTTTTTTTTTAAATAAGGGTGATTCTGAACAGTGAGAACTCATTACTCATTTGAATGGAAAACAGTTGGGGGGTTGCCACACTTCATTGTACTCGGTTGTTGACACTGGTGGCAGCTGTTGCTGCCAATCTATCTTCAACCAACTGTGAGCATATCAAGCTCACACATAAACACACACATGCACACCCGCACGCACGCACACACACACACACATATATTCCTCTTGCATTATGCTCATGGAGTTTGGAGAATACTAGAGTATCTTTTCCAAACTCTCCCAAAAAATTTAGGTTGAACTTATTTTTCCCATTACAGTCTTTATAAGCCAGAAAATACTGGTGATTTAAATATGAACTTATTATCCATGTGATTGCAGCTATTAGCATATAGCATTAATCCAAATTAACAAAAAAAAAAAAGAAGGGACAGACATAGAAATAAGCTTTTAAAAGAGAAATCTGCTCAAATCATGAACTTCAAGCTAATTATTTTGTACTATTTATATAGTTAGAACAAGTAGACATTTCTCCTTTTTATGCCATAATTTCAAATTTAAGAGAGTGCTACATAAATCAAATTATGCTCTTGTTTTCCATTTGACCAAGAGGCTTAATGCATACACGGTGTTGTTCCCTGTTAAACTATTGAGATGTAGCAAATGAATTAAACTAATACTAATAACCTCTACTTTAGGTTACAATACACTTCATTCATAGTGTATACAATAGTTTGAAACTTTCTACTACCTTACAAAGATTAGTAATTTCCCTCTGCCCTGGCCCACCGACATGGCTGTCAGGAATACCTTAGATAGTTCTGTTAATGAAGTAGAAAGTCCATTAAACCACCCTCCCCAAATAATTTGAGAAACAATCTGGATGAAGATGGTTAAGTGCCATCATTAATGCAGAAATCATTTCTGTGCAACCTCTTCCCTGAACTCTTTCTATTTCTGAAAGAGGTGGATCTCTTCCATGGAATAATACATACTAAATAATAAATGTACATGTAACATGTGCCTTCTCCGGAGCAGTATGATAGGTCAAACACAAAGCCATTTATGTACATTGAGATTACTGTCAATACATGAGTATTATTGTTATGTTGTTGGTAAAGAGGAAGAGAGGGAGATAGAGTTCCACCCTTCCATTAGTAGTATAGAAAACTCACTGATTTTCACTATATTTTAGTTAGTTTAAAGGCATAAAAATGATAATACTCATGGTAAGCAGTCTATGAATTGAGATTAAATTTTTACGTATTTAAACCTTTTGGAATAATCTTTTCATCTACTATCATATTGGCTTTAGAACAATAAAAGGCTTATGAAATATGGAAGGTAAATTTAATATTGTTTTTTCTTGCTCCTTTTTTTTTTTGGCTATTCATTTTCTAAAGAACTATGAAAAAGAGACAAAGAAACAACAAATAATACCATACTACCACAAAAAACATTCCCTATCTAATCAATAGGGAAATTTTCAGTCAAAGAAGACATTTTGATGTTTGATGAATGCAGCTACCTCTTATGATAAATGTTATATTTTAAGCTACTTTACCCCTTTCTCTTTTTTTCTAAAATGTTTCAAATCATAAATAAATGACATAGACTTGAGTATATATGTGTACATACACCCGCCATAATCGCCCAAGTATTACATGTAAAAGAGCTTCTGAGACATGCAAGTTATGAAACTAGTAGAGAAAGTGAGATTAAAGGTTTCTGCCATTTAGTTAGCAGTGATTGTTTCTTCTTTTTTTCCCTTTTCTAATATACTTTCTTACCATTTTATAGAAATCACTTTAGAGTTGCTTGTAATGCTAAAAATTAAAACTGACTAGACATCTGGTTTGTGGATAAAAATCTGTTTTTTTTTTCAAAAAGGCTAATAGTATTAGAAATTCTCAGTCTTGGTCACATGAGCTTAAATTCAGAATTAATAATTTAATAAGTACTCCAAACAGTTAAAGAATATTTGAATAATACTTAACCTTTGGAATTTCAAATTCTCAATTTTTGTGGCAGTCATTCTTTCTCATAGTCCCATGAATTTGCTATTATTTGCAAATTAATAGCCACAACTTAAAGTACAAGTGAGCATGTCCTGTGTTACTTTTTTCCATACATATACATAATCTTATCTTTGTGAACCATACATTTAAACTTACTCATTTTTTCCATACATTAAAAACTCAACTTTATATGAGTCAAAATAATTAATAGCAAAGTAGATAAATAGTATGATTTTATTTTCCTCTTTCATTTCTCAGTCCATTCAACAAATATGTATTGAAACCTACTGTATATGATACTGTTCTAGTTACTATAGAAAAGGCAGTAATGAATAAGCACAGCTCTAATCTCCACAGACTTTGATGTCTACTTGTGCAATTTAAGACACAGTTTCCTTTTTAATGTCCTAAATACTGGGAACTTTATGAAACTTGAGACAGGACCATCTAATTCAATGAGTTCACATTCTCTGAGCTTAAAACACAGAAAAAATGATTTTTTCTCCAATTTAGGCAATGTCATGTCTTCTTCAAGAAAAGAATCAGTTCAGGGTTTTCGAATCTATGCAATAAGCTCAGAAAAAGACAAAGTGTCTGTTACCAATTGAATCATGTCACCCAAATATGTGCGTCAATTTGGCTAGGCCATGATTCCCAGCATCGTGTGTTTGTCCACTATTTTGACACCTGATGTGATTTTCCTATGTGTTGTAAATCCTACCTCTATGATATTAATGAGGCAGGATTAGAAGCAGTTATGTTAATAAGGCAGGACTCAACCTACAAGATTAGGTTGTGTTTTAAATCAATCCCTGTTGAGATAAAAAAGAGAGAAGTGAGCCGAGAGACAGGGGAACTCATACCACCAAGAAACAAGAGCCAGGACAATAGCGTGTCCTTTGGACCCAGGATCCCTGCTCTGAGAAGCTCCTCTACCTGGGAAGACTGATGACAAGGACCTTCCGCCAGAGCCAACAGAGATAGAAAGCCTTCCCCTGGAGCTGGCACCCTGAATTCAGACTTCTAACCTCCTAGACTGTGACAGAACAAATTTCTCTTTTGTTAAAGCCATCCATTTGTGGTATTTCTGTTATAGCAGCACTAGATAATTAAGACAGTGTCCTATCACACTTAGAAAATTTCCAGAAGGGGCCGGGTGCCCAACATAGCCCAGAAGGAGTAGGTCCTGAACAGGCTGCTCTGAGCCTACGGGAAAACCCACATATTATTCTCCTCTTCACACAAATATGTGACTTCCCTGGTGTCCCGTCTTACCTGGGGGAAAGAAGGAATGTTAAAAAGTTACCGGTAAACACCAACTGTAGTCCTGGTGTAAGAAAGCAATGGAAAGATAATATACTGGTTAACTGAGTGGACAATAAGAGGATAAAAGATACAAAGAAATCCCGAGGGAATTTTTTGCCAAAGCTTTAAAGAGGTGCAGATTCCCGCAATAAAGTAAGATAGCTTAGTTCCCTGCATTCGTTTAGTGACTCTTGGCTTTCAAGCTATTATCTGGTATTATAAAAATAACTCCTTCTCTCTTTTCTCCATGCCAAAGTCCTGCCTGCTTTCTTTAAAGAAAATATGATTGAAAACAATCAAAGGATTCTATCATTTTCCACTGTCTTTTTTAGTTCAGAGCAGTTTTCCATTACTAAAATCAGATAAATCTATTTGTATATTTTGCTTCTACCAGGACAAAAAAAAAAAAACTATTTTTCCTTCAGTTTCTGCTGTTCACTTCTAAAGTTTAATTATTAATTATTTTCAATTAAGCACGCCAAATGTATTTAAAATAATGGCTCATTTTTAGTGTTTTATTTCATTCTATAAAGAGTAAAAATAATCCTTATTCTCACTCATCTCTGCACTGATACTTTTGACTTCAAAACCAAATTGGTTTCCTCCAGTTGAGTCTGACTCACAGGGATGCCATGTGAGTCAGAGTAAAATTGGGCTCCACAGGGTTTTCAACAGTGGATATTTCAGAAGTAGATCTCCAGGCCTTTCTTTTCAGGTACCTCTAGGTGGGCTTGATCTTCCATCCTTTAGGTTAGCAGCTGATCACATTAACTGTTTCACCACCCAGTGACTTCTTTGACTTCCAGTGACCACCTAAAGAAGTTCATGTGCACAGAACATGTGGAAAGTATTTTAACATCATATCTATAAATACAGAGACATGGCCCTTGGCTCTCCTCAATTTGAAATACTTTTCGTTCAACCACCTAAAGAAATGGTGAGGAATGATAGAGATGACATTTAGGACTCTATAAAAAAAAAACTAGGAAGGTTATTGTACATTACTTATTGTACATTTTAAGGTACAATAAGTCATTTTATCCAAAAGTGTATTATCAACAACCTTTAAAAGAACTGAACCAACACATAAGTAAATATCGTGATGACTCCTCCAAAATACCAAAGTACTTTCTTTATAGCTAGAAAGAAAAGCCCAATAGAGATTAGTTTTAAGTATTTAATTACATTTCAATACATTAAAAACAAGTAGCTTGTCTTTGGAATTTATACTAATTTTCCATAGTCCAGAAATAAAATCATTAATTAGAAGAATCAATTTTTCAATCGAATTTGTTTACAAAACAAAGGTTAAAAAAAAAAATCTATTTTCCCAAGTACTGATGTGTAACATTTAGTTATTAGAATTGCAAAACCGTTTAAACACTTGGGAAACTTTTCCTTCTTAAAGTAGTAAATGTATCAGTCAGGCATTCAAGTGTTTTAAAAAATTAAATGCTTTAAATTCATATGTACAGTTCAAATTTTTAAGGGAATTTAATTATTTGTAAATATGATTGGCTTTTTTTAAAGGAGTACTTAGTGCTTTTGACTTGAATTAATCAAAATTTAATCAAGGGCCCCTTGAAAGATTAATGTTTTACTTTGGCATAAAAACAGAAGATTATAAGATTTTTTAAATTAAACTTAAAGTCTTAAGTAAAACTGAATTTTCAATATGAAACATTATGTAAGTAATTTTAGTTTTCTTTTCTCCTACTCACAAACAGTAGCTTGAGGAATTGAAAGAAACTATCCTAAAATTTAGAAACTCTGGTGGCCTAGTGATTATGGGCTATTCTGCTAACCAAAATGTAGGCAGTTCGAATCCACCAGGTGCTCCTTTGGAAACTCTATGGGGCAGTTCTATTCTGTCCTGTAGGGTCGCTATGAGTCGGAATCAACTAGATAGCAACGGGTTGTTTTTTTTTTTTTTTGGTCCTAAAATTAAAAAAAAAAAAAAATTTTTTTTTTTTTTTTTTATAAACCGTTAAATGGAATTCTTTCTCTTCAGACCCTCTTGGTAAATTTTAAACTTGTGTCCTATATATCCTTCCACGATCATTCAGCAAAATGCATCTTTTTCTCTACTGTATTTCCATATTACTTATTATAGCATATGAGAAGGTGAAATAGGTTAAAACCACAAGTTTTGAAGTTAGACAACCTAGTAACAAATTTTGGATGTGCCACTGACTGGCTGTATGATCTTGGGCAACTTACTCATCTTCTCTAAGTCACTATTTTGATATAAGATAGATAAAATAATGCCTACCTCTTAAATAAAATAATGTAGGTAAGCTGTTTAGTTCAATGTGTGTTTGTTTGTTCAAAGAAAAATTCTGATTTTAAGCGTGTCTGCTTTGTGATGATAGTGATAATAAATACCACGTTGAAAGCGATAATTTTGTGCCAGACTTTTTTCTAAGCATTTTGTTTATATTAATTTGTTTAATCCTTAATACAACGCAGGGGATACATTTGGAATTTCCATTTTACAGGAGAAGAAACAAAGGCCCAGAAATATTAAGTAACTTGTCCAAAATCATACAACTGCCAGATAATAGAGAAGGGATTTGAACCCAGGTAGTTGAATTCCAGTGTCGATGATCTTAACCACTATAATATTACTTCCTCTCTTTCAAAATAATTTAATGTTTGTTAAGCATTTTTTTATGATATATACTAGGGACCCAAAGTTGAATAAGATGGAGTCTTTCTTGTATAGCTCACAATAGAACAATATGGGTAAGTATTTACACATAATTACTCTAAAATGCCAAGGAAGGCAAGTCTTGGACCAGTTTTCTCTCTCTTTCTCCTTCCACTGCTCACTCAATCCTGTTAACCATTGGACTGGCACTGCTTTTGTCATAGTCCTCAGCAATGCCTACAGACAAAAGCAGATTAAACACCTGTTAGTTTTCAGGAAACAGGAAATGAATGAGAAAGCACAGGTGAAAAGAAGGAAAAGGTCTGATATCCAAAGAGCTCTCCTCACGCAAATTCAAAGAGTGAAGATTATGGAATAAGATGAGAAGAAAAAAGTATACGGAGTAAGCAGAAGAATATTCAGATGAGAGTTTCTTACATTTGACCAGGCTGGAAGTCTTCTGAGCTACAAATGGCCTTACCATAGGTTCTTAAAGGAAAAGGGCAGGTATCCAGCATCGTGGTAAAGGATACAATTGGGCACAGGCTCTGCTAAGTGGACTGGTCCTTCAGTGCTTACACCAATCGTTAAAGGCTGTAAATAAAGACTGTTTCAGGAAGTAGGACCTCTATTTGATAGAGCAATCAAAGAAAATAAGCAATTCTTAAGTTCAAAACCACCACCAAAATAGTTATAGTGCTTTCTAAATTGATCTGTAGATATGCTTACCTGAGGAAATATCTTGCAGGGTTGATTTCTAATACAGCAATCATAAGATAAAGATTTCTTCACACCTAGAATGTTATGTGACTCTCAGTACCTGGAAAATGATGCCAGAAATACTGGGGGTCTTGTGCTCCTAACTATACTTTGGTTAATGCCAACAACAAGATTCTGGACTAAGCCTGTGGGAAGCTGAATCCAATGCACTGCTGAGCTTCTGAGATACAAAATCATCATATATTAAAGAAACTACATTATCAATATAACCCTCCATTTTGATACTTTGATGCGGTTCTAAATTCTGCAGTGAAATAGCCATTTTTAGCTTGTTGTTTACTTCATGAAAAAAATTTTACTTAAACAATCAGGAGGCTTTCTTCCATTTATTCAGAAAAATTCATCTTCTGATTGGTTCTGCAATATGTAAGTGAGAGAAATAGATGTGGTTGTGTAAGCATCGCTAACATACCTGCTGTTTACTTCCAGTTATCTAGTCCAGATAGTAACCAAAAAAGCTAAACCTGTTGCCATCAAGTAGATTCCAAGTCGTAGAGATTGTATAGTAATAGTAATGTGTATGAAAATATTATGCCTTCATGACTTTGTCTTCTAGCTTTAATATCCACATTGCATATGCAGTCATCCTTCCAGAATTACTAGCTACATTCATGTCAGCTATGTAGCTGCACTCATTTTGCTTATCTATTTGGGTCTGCTGGAGCAGCGGTTAAGAGCTCAGGCTGCTAACCAAAAGGTCAGCAGTTCAAATTCACCAGCCCCTCCTTGGAAACCATATGAGTCAGTTCTGCTTTGTCTTATAGGGTCCATATGAGTCAGAATTGACTCTATGGCAACAAGTTTGGTTTTTGTTTTGTTTTGTTATTTGGGCCTAGAATTTCTTCCGATTGCTTTGGTTATCTATTGCTGCAAAATAACCTACCCCAAAATTAAGTGGCTTAACACAAAAGTCTTCTAATTATCTTTCACGGTTCTGTGGATTGATTGCGCTCAACTGAGCAATTTTTATGTTGGTCTCACTTAGAGTCCCTCATGGAATTGAAGTCAGATAGCGGGCGGGCTAGAGTCATCTGGACACACACAACTGAGATGCTAGAACACTAGGATGGCTGAGCTTCTCTTCCTTCAAAAGTACCAAGCCTCTCTTTCCATATGGTCTCTTTTCTTAAATGGAGGTCCATTGCTTCCCAACAGAGCAAAAGCAGAAGCTGCCAGACCTTCTTAAAAATTAGGATTGAGCGGCAGGGCCAAGATGGTGGACTAGGTGGACGCTACCGCGGATCCCTCTTGCAACAAAGACTCGGTAAAACAAGGGAATCGATCACATACATAACAATCTACGAGCTCTGAACAACAAGCAAAGACTTAGAGACGGAAAACGAACAAATACGGGCAGACAGCGACCGTTTTCAGAACCAGGAGCCAGCGTACCAGGCAGGTGACCTTCGTAGCCCGATCTGGGGCAGAGCCCAGGGGGGCAGATGGCACAGAAAGGGGGCCCACCCCTTCCCCCCCGAACCCATCCCCGGAGGAAGTCTAGCTGGTTGGCGCGGGCAGCGTAGAGGCGCAGCCGGAGGGAGAAGCACCCGGGAGGCAGTGACTGATCTGGGAGTGGGGAGAACAGCGTCCCAGCTGGGGTGCCATCCCGCTGGGAGTTAGGCGAGAGACGGACGGGGCGCGAGCGGGGGGGGGTCAACTATATTTCCCTGAAGTGACCCCGGGGAGGGGCCCACACGTTCGTGCAGGAGGACGTACACCCAGTCCGCGCGTGTGGCGTGGCACACCAGAAGGAGAAATCCCTGGAGGTTACTGGTCTCGAGGAGGGGAAGGCAACATCCCAGATGGAGAGCCATTCCGCTGGGATATGGGCCTGCGCGCGGGTGGGGAGTGAGCGAGGGGTCCATTTTTATTACCCTGAATTGACCCAGGGGGCGGGCCCACCTGGTCGTGCGAGTGACGCCCACCCAGTTCGCGCGAGAGGTGTGGCGCACAGGAAGGAGAAGTCCCCGGGAGGAAGTGATTGCTCCCGGAGCAGGGAAAGCAGCATCCCAGACGGGGTGCCATCCTGTTGGGATTTGGGTGCGTGAGCGGGCGGGGCGTGAGCGCGGGGTCCATTTTTATTCCCCGGAAGTGACCCAGGGGGCGGGCCCAGCTGGCCGTGCGGGTGACGGCCACCCAGTTCGCGTGAGAGGTATGGCGCACCGGAAGGAGAAGTCCCCGGGAGGAAGTGACTGGTTCCGGAACAGGGAAAGCAGCGTCCCAACCCGGAAGTCATCCCTCTGGGATTTGGGCACTCGCACGGGCAGGGCGTGACCGCGGGGCCCAATTATAATCGCCTGAATAGACCCTGGGGGCGGGCCCACCCATTCGTGCGGGAAACGCCCACCCAGTGCGCGCGAGCGGTGCCGCGCACCGGAGGGAGAAGACTCCGGGAGGAAGTGACTGATCTCCGAGCAAGGAAAGCAGCGTCCTAGCCAGGGACCCGTCCCGCCCGGATTTTGGCGAACGGGGGCGGAGCGTGAACACGGTGTTCAGCTCTATAATCTGTGGTGCTACACTCCTAGCTCTCTGATCCCTCCCCCACCCTCCCCAGGCAGCCCCATTAACATTCGAATACCCGGATCCAGAGGGAGAATTCAGATAGGGATCTGACTGCATTTTCTTTTAGCTGACTACCTGGAAAATCTAGTTTCCCAGTGATGGCTCGGAGACAGCAGTCCATATCAAACCACATAAAGAAACAGACCATGACAGCTTCTCCAACCCCCCAAACAAAAGAAACAAAATCTTTCCCAAATGAAGATACAATCCTGGAATTATCAGATACAGAATATAAAAAACTAATTTACCGAAAGCTTAAAGATCTCACAAATGAAATTAGGATAAATGCAGAAAAAGCCAAGGAACACACTGATAAAACTGTTGAAGAACTCAAAAAGATTATTCAAGAACATAGTGGAAAAATTAACAAGTTGCAAGAATCCATAGAGAGACAGCATGTAGAAATCCAAAAGATTAACAATAAAATTACAGAATTAGACAACGCAATAGAAAGTCAGAGGAGCAGACTCGAGCAATTAGAATGTAGACTGGGACTTCTGGAGGACCAGGGAAACAACACCAACATAGCTGAAAAAAATTCAGATAAAAGAATTAAAAAAAATGAAGAAACCCTAAGAATCATGTGGGACTCTATCAAGAAGGATAACTTGCAAGTGATTGGAGTCCCAGAACAGGGAGGGGGGCACAGAAAACACAGAGAAAATAGTTGAAGAACTCCTGACACAAAACTTCCCTGACATCATGAAAGACGAAAGGATATCTATCCAAGACGCTCATCGAACCCCATTTAAGATTGATCCAAAAAGAAAAACACCACGACATATTATCATCAAACTTGACAAAACCAAAGACAAACAGAAAATTTTAAAAGCAGCCAGGGAGAAAAGAAAGGTTTCCTTCAAGGGAGAATCAATAAGAATAAATTCAGACTACTCAGCAGAAACCATGCAGGCAAGAAGGGAATGGGACGACATATACAGAGCACTAAACGAGAAAAACTGCCAACCAAGGATCATATATCCAGCAAAACTCTCTCTGAAATATGAAGGAGAAATTAAGATATTTACAGATAAACACAAGTTTAGAGAATTTGCAAAAACTAAACCAAGACTGCAAGAAATGCTAAAGGAGATTGTTTGGCCGGATGACCAATAATATCAGGTACCAGCACAATACAAGGTCACAAAACAGAACGTCCTGGTATCAACGCAACTCAAATAGGGAAAGCACAAAAACAAACAAATTAAGACTAATTCTAAAAAAATAAATACATAAACAAAATAATACACACAAGAGGAAATCATGGAAATCAATAGATAAACGATCACAATAATCAAAAAGAGGGACTAAATATAGGAGGCATTGAACTGCCAGATGGAGAGTGATACAAGGCGATATAGAAGGATACAAGTTAGGTTTTTACTTAGAAAAATAGGGGTAAATAAAAAGGTAACCACAAAAAGGAATATCAATTCCATAACTCAAGAAAAAAGCCAAGAAAAACGTAACGACTCAATAAACACAAAGTTAAACATTATGTAAATGAGGATCTCACAAGCTTCTAAGAAAAACGTCTCAGCACAAAAAAGCATGTGGAAAAATGAAATGGCCAACAACACACATGAAAAGGCATCAAAATGACAGCACTAAAAACTTACTTATCTATAATTATGCTGAATGTAAATGGACTAAATGCACCAATAAAGAGACGGAGAGTCACGGACTGGATAAAGAAACACGATCCATCTATATGCTGCCTACAAGAGACACACCTTAGACTTAGAGACACAAACAAACTAAAACTCAAAGGATGGAAAAAAATATATCAAGCAAATAATAAGCAAAAAAGAAGAGGAGTAGCAATATTAATTTCTGACAAAATAGACTTTAGACTTAAATCCACCACAAAGGATAAAGAAGGACACTATATAATGATAAAAGGGACAATTGTTCAGGAAGAGATAACCATATTAAATATTTATGCACCCAATGACAGGGCTGTAAGATACATAAATCAAATTTTAACAGAATTGAAAAGTGAGATAGACACCTCCACATTTATAGTAGGAGACTTCAACACACCACTTTCGGAGAAGGACAGGACATCCAGTAAGAAGCTCAATAGAGACACGGAAGACCTACTTACAACAATCAACCAACTTGACCTCATTGACTTATACAGAACTCTCCACCCAACTGCTGCAAAATATACTTTTTTTTCTAGTGCACATGGAACATTCTCTAGAATAGACCACATATTAGGTCATAAAACAAATCTTGGCAGAATCCAAAACATCGAAATATTACAAAGCATCTTCTCAGACCACAAGGCAATGAAGCTAGAAATCAATAACAGAAAAACTAGGGAAAAGAAATCAAATACTTGGAAAATGAACAATACCCTCCTGAAAAAAGACTGGGTTATAGAAGACATCAAGGAGGGAATAAGGAAATTCTTAGAAAGCAACGAGAATAAAAATACTTCCTATCAAAACCTCTGGGACACAGCAAAAGCAGTGCTCAGAGGCCAATTTATATCGATAAATGCACACATACAAAAAGAAGAAAGAGCCAAAATCAGAGAACTGTCCCGACAACTTGAACAAATAGAAAGCGAGCAACAAAAGAACCCATCAGGCACCCGAAGAAAACAAATAATAAAAATTAGAGCTGAACTAAATGAATTAGAGAACAGAAAAACAATTGAAAGAATTAACAAAGCCAAAAGCTGGTTCTTTGAAAAAATTAACAAAATTGATAAACCATTGGCTAGACTGACTAAAGAAAAACAGGAAAGGAAACAAATAACCCGAATAAGAAACGAGAAGGACCACATCACAACAGAACCAAATGAAATCAAAAGAATCATATCAGATTACTACATAAAATTGTACTCTAACAAATTTGAAAACCTAGAAGAAATGGATAAATTCTTGGAACAGTACTACCTACCTAAACTAACACATTCAGAAGTAGAACAACTAAATAGACCCATAACAAAAAAAGAGATTGAAACGGTAATCAAAAAACTCCCAACAAAAAAAAGTCCTGGCCCAGATGGCTTCACTGCAGAGTTCTACCAAACCTTCAGAGAAGACTTAACACCATTACTATTGAAGGTATTTCAAAGTATAGAAAAAGACAGAATACTACCCAACTCATTCTCTGAAGCTACCATCTCCCTGATACCAAAACCAGGTAAAGACATTACAAAAAAAGAAAATTTTAGACCTATATCCCTCATGAACATAGATGCAAAAATCCTCAACAAAATTCTAGCCAATAGAATCCAACAACACATCAAAAAAATAATACACCCTGATCAAGTGGGATTTATACCAAGTATGCAAGGCTGGTTTAATATCAGAAAAACCATTAATGTAATCCATCACATAAATAAAACAAAAGATAAAAACCACATGATCTTATCAATAGATGGAGAAAAGGCATTTGACAAAGTTCAACACCCATTTATGATAAAAACTCTTAACAAAATAGGAATTGAAGGAAAATTCCTCAACATAATAAAGGGCATCTATGCAAAGCCAATGGCCAATATCACTCTAAATGGAGAGAACCTGAAAGCATTTCCCTTGAGAACGGGAACCAGACAAGGATGCCCTTTATCACCGCTCTTATTCAACATCGTACTTGAAGTCCTAGCCAGGGCAATTAGGCTAGACAAGGATGCCCTTTATCACCGCTCTTATTCAACATCGTACTTGAAGTCCTAGCCAGGGCAATTAGGCTAGACAAAGAAATAAAGGGTATCCAGATTGGTAAAGAGGAAGTAAAGCTATCACTATTTGCAGATGACATGCTCGTATACATGGAAAACCCTAAGGAATCCTCCAGAAAACTACTGAAACTAATAGAAGAGTTTGGAAGAGTCTCAGGTTATAAAATAAACATACAAAAATCACTTGGATTCCTCTACATCAACAAAAAGAACACCGAAGAGGAAATAACCAAATCAATACCATTCACAGTAGCCCCCGAGAAGATAAAATACTTAGGAATAAATCTTACCAAGGATGTAAAAGACCTATACAAAGAAAACTATAAAACTCTGCTACAAGAAATTCAAAAGGACATACTTAAGTGGAAAAACATACCCTGCTCATGGATAGGAAGACTTAACATAGTAAAAATGTCTATTCTACCAAAAGCCATTTATACATATAACGCACTTCCAATCCAAATACCAATGTCATACTTTAAGGGGATAGAGAAACAAATCACTAATTCCATATGGAAAGGAAAGAACCCCCGGATAAGCAAAACAATACTGAAAAAGAAGAAGAAAGTGGGAGGCCTCACCCTACCTGATTTCAGAACCTATTATATAGCTACAGTAGTCAAAACAGCCTGGTACTGGTACAACAACAGGCACATAGACCAATGGAACAGAATTGAGAATCCAGATATAAATCCATCCACGTATGAGCAGCTGATATTTGACAAAGGACCAGTGTCAGTCAATTGGGGAAATAATAGTCTTTTTAACAAATGGTGCTGGCATACCTGGATATCCATTTGCAAAAGAATGAAACAGGACCCATACCTCATACCATGCACAAAAACTAACTCCAAGTGGATCAAAGACCTAAACATAAAGACTAAAACGATAAAAATCATGGAAGAAAAAAATAGGATCTACCCTAGGAGCCCTAATACAGGGCATAAACAGAATACAAAACATTACCAAAAACGATGAAGAGAAACCAGATAACTGGGAGCTCCTAAAAATCAAACACCTATGCTCATCTAAAGACTTCACCAAAAGAGTAAAAAGACCACCTACAGACTGGGAAAGAATATTCAGCTATGACATCTCAGACCAGCGCCTGATCTCTAAAATCTACATGATTCTGTCAAAACTCAACCACACAAAGACAAACAACCCAATCAAGAAGTGGGCAAAGGATATGAACACATATTTCACTAAGGAAGATATTCAGGCAGCCAACAGATACATGAGAAAATGCTCTCGATCATTAGCCATTAGAGAAATGCAAATTAAAACTACGATGAGATTCCATCTCACACCAACTAGACTGGCATTAATCCAAAAAACACAAAATAATAAATGTTGGAGAGGCTGCGGAGAGATTGGAACTCTCATACACTGCTGGTGGGATTGTAAAATGGTACAACCACTTTGGAAATCCATCTGGCGTTATCTTAAACAGTTAGAAATAGAACTACCATACAACCCAGAAATCCCACTCCTCGGAATATACCCTAAAGATACAAGAGCCTTCACACAAACAGATATATGCACACCCATGTTTATTGCAGCTCTGTTTACAATAGCAAAAAGCTGGAAGCAACCAAGGTGTCCATCAACGGATGAATGGATAGATAAATTGTGGTATATTCACACAATGGAATACTAGGCATCGATAAAGAACAGTGACGAATCTCTGAAACATTTCATAACATGGAGGAATCTGGAAGGCATTATGCTGAGCGAAATGAGTCAGTTGCAAAAGGACAAATATTGTATAAGACCACTATTATAAGATCTTGAGAAATAGAAAAAACGGAGAAGAACACAGACTTATGTGGTTACAAAGAGGGGAGGGAGGGAGGGAGGGAGAAGGCTTTTTATTGATCAATCTGTAGATAAGAACTGCTTTGGGTGAAGGGAAAGACAACAGTCAATACAAGGAAGGTCAGCCTAATTGGACTGGATTGAAAGTAAAGAGGTTTCCAGGATAAAATGAAAGCTTCAAAGGTCAGCGGAGCAGGGGCTGGGGTCTGGGGAACTTGGTTTGAGGGGACTTCTAAGTCAATGGGCAAAACAATTCTATTATGAAAACACTCTGCATCCCACTTTGAATTGTGGCGCCTGGGGTCCTAAATGCCAAAAAGCGGCCATCTAAAATACATTAATTGGTCTCAACCCACCTGGAGCAAAGGCAAAAGAACACCAAGGTCACACGACAACTAAGAACCCAAGAGACAGAAAGGGCCACATGAACCAGAGACCTACATTATCCTGAGACCAGAAGAACTAGTTGGTGCCCGGCCACAATCGATGTCTGTCCTGTCAGGGAGCACAACAGACAACTCCTGAGGGAGCAGGAGACCAATGGGATACAGACCCCAAATTCTCATTAAAAGACCACACCTAATGGTATGATTGCGACTAGAGGAATCCCAGAGACAATGCTCCCCAGAACTTCTGATGGCACAGGACAGGAACCATCCCCGAAGACAAATCATCAGGCATGAAAAGAACTGGTCAGTGGGGGGGAGAGAGATGCTGATGAAGAGTGAGCTAATTAAATCAGGTGGACACGGGAGAATGTGTTGGCAACTCTTGACTGGAGGGGGGATGGGAAGATAGAGAGAGAGGGAAGATGGCAAAATTGGCACGAAACGAGAGACTGTAAGGGCTGACTGAATAGGGGGAGAGCAAGTGGCAGAAGGGAGTAAGATGTATGTAAACCTACATGTGACAGACTGATTGGAATGGTAAATGTTCACTTGAAGCTTAATAAAAATTAAAAAAAAAAAAAATTAGGATTGAAGCATCACTTCTGCCACCTTCTATTAATTACACCACGGCCAACACAGATTCAATAGGTGGGAAACGTAATTTTTTTTTTTAATTGTACTTTAGATGAAGGTTTACAGAACAAATTAGTTTCTCATTAAACAATTAATATGCGTATTGTTTTGTGGCATTGGTTGTCAACCGCATGACATGTCAACACTCTTCCCTTCTCGACCTTCAGTTCCCCATTACCAGCTTTACTACCCCCTCCTGCCTTCTCCTCCTTGCTCTTGGGCTGGTGTGCCCATTTAGTCTCATTTCGTTTTATGGGCCTGTCTAATCTTTGGTTGAAAGGTGAACCTCAGGAGTGACTTCAGTACTGAGTTAAAAGGGTGTCTGGGGGCAGAAAGTAACGCTTGATAGAAGTACGGCAAAGTATTTGTGACCATCTTTAATTTCTGTGGCCACAAATAATTTACATTCCTCCTATTTGCAAAATGTATATATCTGCTCACAGCACCACCAAAAGTCTTATGTCACTAGTTAGGCTTAAAATACAAGATCGTTTCATCTAAATCAGATTCACATGTCAATGAGATTCTTCCTGTGTACTTCTCTCAATCTGAAGGCCTTCAAAAACTAAAGAGACAAGTCATCTGCCCTGTGTTTCCCATATCAAACACATCATGGAGAAACATGGTCCAGGACAGCTATAATGAACACTGTCATTCAAAAAGGGGGAAAATGGCAGGCACATAGCAGTCACTGGTATATAGAAATCCAGAAATCCAGTTGAGCAAATGTTGCCAGTTCCTTGATCAGGACCCACTCACTACTTCCTAGAGTGGTTCTCAGTTTTACTGCCACTTTCTGGGCATTTGACTCTGCCCCCTGAGTCAGCTGTTCTTTTCCATAGACAATAGTCTATGCTTGCAACGAAGAAGCTTTCACTGCCTGCTTCTGCCTGTAAAAATTTGGGGGCCCAGGGCCTCTTTTATTTTGAACTGCATCCATTCCTTTTAATCCAAGCTGTTCTAATTCCTTTAAGGAACTTCATGGGTTTCCTGTGTATCAATGAGAGTCTATTCCACCAGACAAATGGCAAAATCACAAATGTCTTTAAGATGTTCCTCTCTTCCTTGGGCCTAAAGGGTGCTGTAGGACAACATACTTAAGGTTCTTAGACGTCTAACATAGAAGGTTTAAGAGGCAAGTCATTAAGATTCTGAGAAGCCTTGTTTTCTGGCTCAGGGTTTGGCAAACTTTGGCCCATGGACCAAATCCAGCACATAGCCTATTTTTGTTAGGCTCACAAACTAAGAATATTTTTTACACCTTTTAAGGGTTATAAAAAGCCAACAACAAAGTAAGAATATGGGACAAAGTTCTTACATATACCACAAAACCTAAAATATTTGCTACCTGTCCCTTTACAAAAAAAGAGTTTGCGAACCCATGGTCTACCTAAGAGAACCTACCAGGCACCACTGTAAATATTTTTTTAGGGATTAACAATGAATCTTGAAATCTTGACACTGAAACAGTGTTTTACTGGTAGCACTCTAAATTTGATCCTTGCTCAAAGCCATTTCTTAACTTCAGTATTTGCTGGCTAAAGAAGCTAGAAATAAGAAACTGTTTTTTTTTTTTTCTTTCTTTCTTTTAATTTAACAAGTCCTGTCTCAGAAATGGAAACCCTGGTGGTATAGTGGTTAAGTGCTATGGCTGCTAAGCAAAATGTCCGCAGTTGGAATCCACCAGGCACTGCTTGGAAACTCTACGGGGCAGTTCTACTCTTGTCCTATAGGGTCGCTATGAGTCGGAATCGACTCGATGGCAGTGGGTTTTTTGGTTTTTTATCTCAGAAATGCTTCCTCTATATTTTGCTGGAAAACTGAACAGATCTTTTTGTTGTTGTTGTTGTTGTTGTTTCCGTTTGTGGTTCCAAATCTTTAATTCACAGCCAAAAGAAATCAGTTGGCATTTTAAACATAGACCTTACTAATAACCTGTTACTGTCTAGTCGATTCCGACTCATACTGACCCTATAGGACAGAGTAGAACAGCTCCATAGGGTTTCCAAGGAGCACCTGGTAGATTTGAACTGCCGACTTTTTGGTTAGCAGCTGTAGCTCTTAACCACTACACCACCAGGGTCTCCAACCTTACTAATAAACCCATTGTTGTCAAGTCTGAATCATAATGACACTATAGGACAGAGTAGAACTGCCCCATTGAGTTTCCAAGGAGCACCTGGTGGATTCAAACCGCTGATCTTTTGGTTAGCAGCCCCAGCACTTAACCACTATGCCACCAGGGTTTCCACCTTACTAATATACTTAGTCTCCTCAAATTCCTTTTAGTTTTTACTGCCAACTGGTCCCAAAGAGGAGTCCTGGTGGTGCAGTGGTTAAGAGCTCAGCTGCTAACCAAAAGGTCAGCAATTCCAATCCACCAGCCGCTCCTTAGAAACCGTAGGGGGCAGTTCTACCCTGTCCCATAGGGTCACTATGTGTCAGAATCGACTCAACAGCAACAAGTTTGGTTTTTGGTTTGGTCCCAAAGCCAATGCTGTGTGTGTGTCACCCCACCTGCAAGTTGACTGGACTCGGTTCTCAGCTGGACAATTGTCACTTGGGTTTGCAGTGTTTGTTGTTCTTCCTCTCTCATATACCTAAGTGTCTCATCTGCGATGTCTGAAATAGCTGGGGGCTGCATGGGCATCTCTCTTGCTCCCTCTATGTAATGAATCTGGGCTTTCTAATAGCATGATAGTCTTAGAGCAGTCAACCTTCTTACATGGTGGCTGGCTTTCTTCAGAATGAGCATTCCAGGAGATCCATGTGGCAAATACAAGGCTTCTCATGACCTTGCCTCAGAAGTCATGCAGTGTCTCTTCCGCAACAGTCTAGTGGAGACATCTCAATTGGATCTTGAAGAATGACTTTGAATTTTATATGCAGAAAAGGGGAAATATGTTCACAGAAGAAACAGCATAAGGTCACAATGAGATAAGAAAGCACATGATACAACCAAGAAATAGCAAGTACTCCAGCTTCACTATAGCATATATTTGGGCCAAAATGAGACTTACAAGCAGAATGACACAAAGTTTTGGAGGATATTGCCTATCAGAAGAGGGAACTGGGATTTCACCTTGTGTGTCACTATTTCCAAAAGAGAGGTTCCCCATGCATTAGCCCCCCAAGACCACCACAAAAAGATTCTGAGGATACATGTGTCTGGGAAATTGCACATGTTTGTCTATAGTTCTCTTGGTAGTTTCCCATCAACCTTAGAATACTAAAGGCTGTGAGTAGTCTTGCAATAAAGAGAGATATTTAACTCCAAGGAACTTCCAAATATAGAATAGAGAATGTTTTATTAATGTAACATTCACAAATCATCCCACAACTCTTTATGGAACGCCCTTGGGGAGCCATCTATGGCTCAAAGCAAGTGAGAGGCATGCTAAGATCTTCATTATAGAGAAAAACCATGCTAATATTTTGGACTGTTTTGAAGAAAACAAGACTGGAATCAAAGAGACTAGCTAGATGTAAGAGGAAATAGGTACCTGAACTAGGAAAGCAACATGAGGAAAGGGGTTGGGGGTAATAAGCATATCATCTTCAGTATTTCTAAGTGAGCTCTTGGATAGAGCTATGAGTACTGTGATTTCCACGAGAGGATGATGCTATCAGTCTTCCAAATAGCTTATTCAGTTCTGTGTCTTTATCATTTTGTATTGACCGGAAGGATTAAAATAAAATTTAAAATGTATATGCATATCATGCATAATCTGTCTACACTGAGTTTAATTCAGGTCAAAGGACTTGAAAGAAAAAGAATTATCTAGTTCTCATTGACCAATAAAACAAAACCTGGAGGTAGGGAGGACATTATTTTTCTGCTGCTGCTAAATTCTAAAAGAAATTTATCATGTAGGCCTTTACTAAGGGGGAGCTGAACTACAAAATGAGTAGTGTCTCAGAGGCTTCTTTTCCAAAAGGTGTAAGCATTCTTTTTGAAGCTTTTTCCTATATGTTAAACTTAATATGTACACTAAAACGTTCTTGTGCAAGTTTTCGCTTTTTCTTTATGTTGTTAATATTTTTCAGGTATTGAGTTACATGGGATATTCTGTAGGAAAAAGTGGCCTTATTATTGTGTATACCTGTAGAAATTGTAGGTGCAATTTACAAGCTAAATGTGGAACAAGTTAAGAGCATCATATACATAGAGGCTTAAACAAAACAACAACAACAACAAAAAAAGCCCGCTGGCCCAGTTTCAGTAACTATGGGCAATTATTTGCATACATATATATAGTTTGCTAAGCTCCTGTATTGTTCATTTGCATGTCTGACATTATGCTATAGTCTTAACACCTGTGAGCATTTGCACGCACATCTTTTACAGCCAAATTTTCTGCAGGGGAAAAGAAAACCTTCCATGGGAAAGAAAATTCAGCTGAAAGGAGGAAGGGGAAGATAGTTTGATTATTCCATTGCTCAGACACAAAAGCCTTTATTTAGGTCTCAGTAAAACGTTGTTTACAAGAGCCAAATACATTACATAATTTGCATTATGATGTCCGTATGTATTTGCAAATGAACGATATATTTCAAACATCTTCATTGTTAAAGGTAAAATAAGTGGTAATGCCATAAAAATGCCACTATAACTATAAAGAACAGTAATGATCATATAAGCCCATAGTAAAGTCATAAATACCATCACAACAGCATCCCTTAGATTTCTACTGATTTTTACTATAGCCTTTGAATCCAGCTATTGAGAAATTAAATTGACATTTGAGGGAATTCTCATCAAAACAAAGCTTGAAGACTATCCATACCATTACTCCTTATTGTTATCCTGTATGGCTAATAGCAACGGCAAAGCATTCCTTGAAGAAAAGATTCATGACATGAAATGTAAATGAGATAATGCCCTGGAAAATATTTTGCACCTTCCTGCACGTAATAAAAATCTAGTAACTATTAATTTTTATATTCTGAAAGAAAGAGAACATGAATTTGGCTAGAAAATGAGCAACGCTTGTCAAAAGGTAAAAATGACCAGTACAGAATAATAAGGAAAAATGTTTCCTATTGTCAGAGGAGATTCTGGCTTCCATAGCTATTAAGCTGCCAGAAGGAGTGAATGTAAATGCTTGAATGAATTCTGTTTATGAAAATAACACGCAAATAAAGGGCATGTAAATCATACAAAAATGAATTACTTTAGAACTTGTCCTTCAAACTTCTGTTTCAATATTTTTTTTTTCCTTCATTAAATCTTTTATGTGATTGAGAAGTTTGGAGCATCCTACAAAGAATACATTCACCCACCTCATTATTCTACTTTAAGTTTCAAAGGAAATCTTTCACTTTCCATGACAACTGATTACAGATTCTGGGATTCCTTCTCCATTCACCACTGTCTTTTTTGTTGTTGTTAGTCTTTGACTCAGTACTTCCAGAGAAAGAAAACTGAGAATTACATAAGCAAAGATTCTTTTTTTAATGAACATTCGGGCTTATTTTAACTTAAGGACATTGTTTCTCCATTCTTATGCAGGAAAAAAAAAAAAAATGCTCATCTAGGACCTTCAAGGAAATGACAAATTTCTCAAGGATATAATTATTCACTATTCTGTGGTATGAATAGAAAACAAAAACCTTCACACCTGGACCAATAAGCAAGGTCGTGATAAACAGAGAAAAGATTGAAGTTGCCAAGGATTTCATTTTACTTGTATCCACAATCAACACCCATGGAAGCAGCAGTCAAGAAATTTAAAGACTCATTGCATTGGGAAAGTCTTCCGCAAAAGAACTCTTTAAAGTGTTGAAAACCAAAGATGTCGCCTTGAAGACTAAAGTGCACCTGACCCAAGCCACGTTGCTTTCAATCTCCTCGCATGCATGCGAAAGCTGGATGATGAATAAGGAAGACTGAAGAAGAATTGATGCCTTTGAATTGTGGTGTTGGCCAAGACTATTGAATATACCATGAACTGCCAAAAGAATGAACAAATCTGTCTTGGAAGAAGTACAGCCAGAAATCTCCTTAGAAGCGAGGATGGTGAGACTACATCTCGCATGCTTTGGACATATTATCAGGAAGGATCAGTCCCTGGAGAAGGACATCATGCTTGGTAAAGTGGAGAGCCGGTGAAAAAGAGGAAGACCCTCAACAAGATGGATTGACACAGTGGCTGGAACAATGGGCTCAGGTATAACAACAATTGTGATGATGACGCAGAACCGTGCAGTGTTTCGTTCTGTTGTACACAGGGTCTCTATGAGTTGGAACAGACTCAACGGCACCTAACAACAACACCATGGTAGGGATGGCTACTAGTGATAAAAGCGTAATGAAAACAAGAAAGCTCTTCAGTGCCAAATAAGCAGTACCATTAACAAGGAGTTCTTGTGTATTCTGTATTTGATTGTAATGAGCTAAGTCCAATGTCTGCTTGCTTCTTCTACCCTGAATGTTTGAATCCCTTCATCACCCCACCCATGGGGCCTGGAAAATTGCAGTCACCTCCTTTGTTACCTAGTGGTGCCATAAGAGAAATACCACAAGTGGGTGGCTTTAATAAGCAGAAAATTATATCTTCACAGTTCTGGAGGCTAAAAATCCACATCAAGGTCTCAGCTATGTCAACACTTTCTGTGAGCCTCTCTCCTTGTGCATGTGTGTGTGTGTGCATGTGTGAGTGTCTGTGTTTATTTTGGTCTTTTTATATCTCAGAAGTGGTTAGGTTTAGAATCTACCCTACACTGGTATGATCTCGTTGCTGTTGTTGTCAGCCCCTGATTCACAGTGACTCCATGCTGCCTGGTCCTGTGCCATCCCCATGATCTGTTGCAGATAGAACTGATGTGATCCATTAGATTTTCATTGGCTGATTTTCAGAATTAGACCAGCAGGCCTTTCTTTCTAGTCTGTTTTCGTCTAGAAGTTGTGCTGAAACCTGTTCAACATTGGAGCAACATGCAAGTCACCAGAGACAGATAGGTGGTTGGTGGCTGTGCATGGGGTGCTTGACCGAAATCAAACCAGGACCTCCCTGGATGGCAAGAATCCTACTGATGAACCACCAATGCCTTATAATAATAATAATCTCATTAACATAAAATTTTAATTTCCAAACAGGATTACATTGCAGGTACAAGGGCCAGGATTTCAAAACATATTTTGGGAAGACAATTTCAATCCATAACACCTTCCATCTTTTGTTGTTGTAAAACTATATATAATACAATATTTGCCAATTCAGCATTTTCATAACACCTTCCATCTTGACTCCTTAGATGTACACATTCGTCTTTTCCCGTCAACCTGTAAACCTCCATGACTCTACCTTACAGCCCTTTAACTATACAAAAGATCTGCTAAAAAAAAGAGAGCTTAATTGGTTTGAATCAGATATAAACTCTTTAATATGCATTTCACACCATCCCCTAGCTCATTTCTTAGTGTTGTCTAATAGATGCCATTCTTACTCTACGAATTGAGCAACTCTGGTTGTATTCATGAAATTTCTCTTCTTTGAAATGAACCCCTGCTCCTATTCTTAAAAACCCAGCTGAAATATTATCTTCTCCAGCTTGGTCGATAAAAATCTTTCCCACTCTGTCCTTGTATGTGTTTATGCAGGCATATTCATACATATAATAATATTATATATGTAATGACATGGAGTTGTCAAGGATTTCATTTTACTCGGATCCACAATCAACTCCCATGAAAGCATCAGTCAAGAAATCAAATGACGCATTGCTCTGGGCAAATCTGCTGCAAAAGACCTCTTTAAAGTGTTAAAAAACAAAGATATAGCTTTAAGGACTAAAGTGTGCCTGACCCAAGTCAAGATATTTTCAATCACTTCATATGCATATGAAAGCTGGACAATGAATAACGAAGGTTCGAAAAGAACTGATGCCTTTGAATTATTATTATTATATTTAATACACCATTGACTGCAAGAAGAATGAACAAATCTGTCTCAGAAGAAGTAAGCCAGAATGCACCTTAGAAGCAAAGATGGTGACACTTTGTCTCACATACTTTGGACATGTTATCAGGAGGAACCAACCCCTGGAGAAGGACATCATGCTTGGTAGAGAGTCATCAAAAGAAAAGGAAGACCCTCAATGAGATGGATTGACACAGTGGCTGCAACAGTGGATTCAAGTATAACAAAAGTTGTGAGGATGGCACAAAACCAAGCAATGGTTCGTTCTGTTGTGCATAAGGTCGCTATGAGTCGGAACTGACTCAACAGCATCTAACAACAATATAGTGTTATTACATATAACTACATTATATATATAATTATATTACATGTATTATACCTATAATGATATATCTATAATGATACTATATAACAACATTATATCTATGATATTATATCCGTAATAATTATATATATGATATATATATACACACACACATTATAGTGGCCTTATCTTATATACCATCTCATTTTTATAATATCTAGCAGTACAAATTAAAATTGTAGATGGTAAGAATTCGGTAAATTGGTTAAAAAAGTAAATTATTAGTGTGTGTACATTTAAACCTAAAATATTAAAAATAATTTTGATTCCACTTACAAAGTATACATCTAACTTCTATGCACACAAAAATCTAGCTACAAGCATGTTTATTTAAACTTTTTTTTCATAGAAAAATTGTGAACCACCTGATATCCAAGTAGAAAACTAAGGAAATAAATATGGTCTATTCCTACCACTAAGCAAAATAAAACCATTTAAATTGTTATTCAAGTAGACAATTTAATGAAAAAGTGTTCATGTCCTGAAAAAAGTGTTCATTATACAGTCAGTCCATTATACAGCAAGATCCATTCCTAAGTAACAGGTATATACCGTTCTATTTAGCCTTTTTTTTTTTTTTTTAGCCTTACTTTAGTGCAAGAAAAGACTTGAAGACTTCCCAATGATTTAAAAGCTATATGTGCAGCAAATGAAGGTAACTTTGATGAAGAATTTGTTGGGAGGAGGGGTTGATTCAATCGTTTCAAAGTGAGAGAAATTTACATAACATTAAAGTACAAGTTGTGGCGGTAGAGTGGTTAAGTGCCGCGCTGCTAACCAAAAGGCTGACAGTTAAACCCACCAGCCACTCCAAAGGGGAAAGATGTGGCAAAATGCTTCCATAAAGATTTATAGCCTTGGAAACCCTACAAAGGCAATTCTACTCTGTCCTAAAGAGTCACTATGAGTCAGAATTAACAGCAATGGGTTTGGTTTATTTATTTATTTTTTATGCACCATCTGTAAGTCGGCTGTTCATAACCCAGGGACTGCCTGTATATTTTATTTAAGTGAAGAAAAAAAAGAAATTGTAGAATAAGAACATGATATAATGCTATTTTTGCAACTACAAAAAGTAATTAGTATAGGAGTAACTCTACAAGTCCCAGTGGTCCAGTGGTTAAGCACTCTGCTGCTCACCAGAAGGTCCCAGAAGGTCAGCAGTTTGAACTCACCAGCCGTTCAGTGGAAGAAAGATGTAGTAGTCTGCTTCCATAAAGATTTATGTCCCAGGAAACCCTACAGGACAGTTCTACTCTGTTCTACAGGGTCACTATGAGTTGGAATCGACTCGATGGCAGAGGGTTTTATAGGAGTAACTAAAAAATTAGATACCACAATAATAATGTTGATCATCTGAGAGTGGAGTGGAATTTTACATGATTTTAATTTTCTTCTTTTTTAAAAACACTCTTCAGTGTATGTAGTCATTTTAATACAAACATAAAACTTTAAAAAATATATTATAATATTAATGTTTTAGAATATTATGAGAAAATCTTTCAAAGGAAAAAGCTATAGATGAACAAAATATAACAAATAACAGTTCTTTAAAATGAATATTCAACAATATAACTAAAACTCGTCTTTAAATGAAACATTAATACCAAGTCATTTTCTCTCAGTTTCCATTACCCTATCCTATCAGAACTGACTTGATGGCAATGGGTTTGGTTTATCCTTGCTTAAGCTCTCCTATTCACTATCATAGATGTCCCTTTTCTAAATTATTCTGCACATTTTATGGATTTCACTTTTCTACCTAAAAGCCACTAATGCTTCCTCTTGCCTCCCACATTCAATCAAAATACCGTTCCTGGATTTCAATCCTTCCAGCGTGGTGGGAGCTATCCCAATACTTTCCCTTAGAATTAGTTCTCTAGTCAGGCTAGTTCCTGTTACTGGCTTCTGAACACACACTGTGCCATGTGTGACCTCCTACTTTGCCTCTCCCTTTCTTCTCTATTAAATTTCAGGTCTTCCTTTATGATTCATTTCAAGTCCTACTTCTTCCAAACAACTTCTTTTTTAACCCATGTTAAGCACTGAATTCCTATTTTACTCACCAGCTCCACTGCTAATCCAGCACCGCTCTATGTAGTTGTCTATGTTGTCCAAGTATTTCTTGTGTGTTTTGTGTATACTTGTATGTACGTGTGTACCTCATATGATTATAATTTCCTTGAAAGAATTAAGAATATTCTATGCCTTGTACAGTATCTATCACAGGTTATGATATGTACTTTAAAAACACTCCTGGATAGATTAATAAAATTTACATTTTCCTATACTATCAGCAAAGAAATCAGTTTCATAAATTATTGGTTTGCCTTTGTCTACTATCAATGCCATAAAAAAATAAAATAAAAAAACTCACATTGACTAAGAAAGGATGCTGATACATGTCTTTTATAGTCATAAAACATCATTCTGTTGAAGATTTAGAAACAGATCAAGAGATCTGTTTTATTCTCATGCTGATTATAGACGAAGATCTTTTAAGACACAGTGTATTTTACTGCAGGTATTTTGGAACAGAAATAATATAGTAAACTTCACTATGGAGTTTAATGATGAATGCTATAATAATGACATAATAACAAAACTGATAAGGAATGTGAGACATCTTTCTCTAAACCACAGCAAGCTTCAAATATACGCATTGAATCTCCTGAAATTATAAAAAATCAGGGTCAGTTTTCAAATTTACATTTCAACCAAAACGTGATCCTCAGCAAAGCCTAAATTAATAAATGGAAAAATCAGGGTCTTATTTCTTTTGGTGGAGAAGTAGAATGATGGTAATTCGGTTGCAGGGAGAAAAGAAATGAATCTGACAAGATCAAATAGCTACTAGGTATTATCATTCACTGTGGCTTAAGTGTACGTCACTGAGTTTATATAATTGCATACGCTTTTTTCATGCTTCTAAGATGGAAGGCAGGTAAAACAGCGACCGTCAGGTCTCAAAATGTTAGAATTTTGGGTTAAGCATCCAAAAGTTGTTCTTCTTATCAAGAACAGCCACCGTGGTTATGACCCTGTATAGAAATCACATGGGAATAAACTTTCTCACGAGAGCTCACTTATAACTAAATTCCATTTACTGTGGCAGGACTTGTCAAAAATAGATTTGGAATTTGCTTGTAAGTCTTAAAAACAAATAGCCAGGGAAGCAAAGAAAATTAAAATGTCATTACAACAATGGATTATCTTTAATTTTTTTTTCCCTGAAAAATCTTTCTATTATAGTAAAGGCCAATAATTTTCTTTGCCCATGGTAAATTTGAAATAGCTTACTTAAATGATGTCCTACCAAAGCATCAATGTATAAAAATAAAGACCAGATAAAATACTTTGGGTTCCATTAAAGAATGTTGTAGATTTCTTATTTAGCCTTTCATTAACCAGATACTTCTACAAAGATATACAAGACATTGGGGAATTTGACTTCTGCAGCCTTTTCTAGGGTCCTAGAGGACTTGGCAAGAATTCTAAATAAACAAAGTCTTTCAGCTCAACTTAGCCACAAAAAGCTTACAAGGCCTTCTCCCCCTACCAATATATGGGCTCCACTAGTTCACCACCAGCCTCCCCTCATCAATACACAGGAGTCCTAGGTTATCAGAAACCAGATCCTGCTGGGATGAATAAACACCAATCAGCTGCCCCATTAACTTCCAGAGGTCTCCTTACTCTGTTTATAGTAAACAGTGAGACAGCCAGCACCCAGAAGCCCTGGCCATTCTATTTTGTATAGACATCTTAGCTCTGCCTTCTTACAGGATTTTTCTGTGCTATACCGCATTTGCTTATATTTTTAAATAGTAACTTGATTTGTTTTTCTCTTTTTAATACCAGAAGAAGAATACTGAAGGTAAATATCTGTGGCCTTTCTTAAAACAAAATCTTATCTTAAGTTTATTTAACCATCTGCGGGTAAATAAAACACTGAAGTGCAGAGGAAGAAAATGAAACTGCCTTAGCTTCTTTTCTAAACTCTAACCTCAGTGCTTTTAGAGTCATGATTAGTCATGGGACCTCTTTTCCCATTTAAGCCAGAGACTTCTCGATTTATTATTCATCAAGAGCTGTACTTGAAATGCAGATGATTCAGTCCAAAGGCTCTTCTAGTGGATGCAGCTGGCCTAATACTTTATTGCTGCTCTCAGATGATGGCATATTGGAGAGTTGGGCCAAGTTTTGGATGATGCTCTTCCTGGCAGTGGCTAATATGTGAGGTGTGTTAGGATGGCCAGGAAAAGCCTCAGGGGCAATGTCACCAAGCTGGATCACAGAGAGCTGATTCTCTCATGGGGTTGAGAGTGACATAGCTTAGTTACGGCACTACCTCTAGAGAAGAGGGCGTAATATGTTCTTGTAGGGGTAAGTCTGTGAAGGATTCTACATTGGCTAGAAAGTAAGTTTAAAAGATCAGTGATTTTCTTCTATGAAATGGGGGTAATCACATGTTGGGATTTATGGCCATGTGTTAGGTTTAAGTCGTTTACTTCCTTACATCTTACCTCGTCTTTATGAAATAGTACAAGTTCTTCATTTTACAAAAACTTTTAAACATTTACATACATCCATGGAAATGCTTGCGGAACCCCGATGGCACAATGGTTAAGCGCTTGGCTGTTAATCAAGAGGTTGGTACTTCAAACCTAGCCCTGAAGGAGAAAAACCTGGCAATCTACTCTTATCAGCCTAGAAAACCCTACAGGGAAGTTCCACTCTGTCACAAGGGGTCCCTCTAAGTGGAAGTCGACTCTATGGTACCTAACAAAAACAACAACATAGAAATATTTATAAATTCAACTTTTTTTTTTTTATTATTTTGGAAATATGATGTGCCACGATATTCTCTCAGTGCAAAAGGCAAAGAACCAATTTAGGGTCTAAATGAAGCCTCATGATATACTAGTGACATTAATAAAAAATACATTTTAAAAAATCTGCCATCATGTTAAAAGTATACCTAACTCTCAAGGAGAAAGCTTGTTATTAGTCCACCCGGAGCTCAAGAAATCAAATACCAGGAAATAATTAGAACAAAGTATTCCAATCTTAGTTTAAGATTTTAATATTGTGGCATGAATTAACATCGCAACCCTTTGCCAAAACTGTGGGTCATATACTCCAAAATCTGGCTCTTATTAGACATTTAGCAAGGGAGCATGACATGATTGAATATTTAGTCACTCAGTCCACCACATTGCTTCTCCAAGAACTGACCCCCACCCCCTTACCTTTATTAAATTTGCTTGTGGACTTAGGACTGAGATACTTTCCCAGTAGTTGAAATGAGAAAAAAAAAAAAAAAAGACTTGGTCTACCAGGAGAGCCTCCAATGTTTCTTAGCTGAAACATTTTTACTCTACACACTTAGACCAACCTGAACTTCCATTTCTGGCCCGAGAGTCTCAGATCAATATGATAGATAAAGGTAAAGCTTAAGGTCAACGATTACCCTATAAGATGATGGGAATTGTAATTTCAGTGTATAGCAAACACTACAGGGTACGGTAAGCTTACAAGCATAATAAAGTCATCACTTATTTCCAGTGATTGATTTGTATTCTAGTTTAATTAGCCATGAAAGAGTCCATTTTTTCAAGCCTTCCTTTACTTTTCCTTTTTATTTCCTTTTACCACTGCCTGCTGTAGAAGCTAATCCCCAGCTGTCAAGTTAAGGAAATTTAGAGGTAGGCACTAAATAGAAACATTACCTATCATGAATGCATTTTCATACATAGCAACCATAGATCTTGACAACCTTATAGACAAATTGGGATTTGTAATTCTATTTCTGGAGGATTGTCTTAATATTATAAGTAATACTACTTTTAATTACAACCTCATCATTTACAAATACAATCTGTGAAAACAGATGTATATATACATATATATATATGCCTCCTAGAAAGCAGATCTTTTATGATATCCACTATATCTGCAAATTTCATGTCGCACAGTTCTTCGTAACCATTGTAAGTGATTTTTAGAGGAACGTACACTCACAGAACTCAGAAAAGAATGAAAGCCTGAGCCATAACGTGGATGGGGTCAGGATGGGATAGGCTATTGAGGATGAGGGCCTGACACAGGGGATGATATAATTACTAAAATAACAAACTCACAAATGCATTCAGAAAATTTCACCAGGAGTGTCCACGTTTATTTTAACTAGCCATTACAAAAGGGGAAAAGCCAGGACACTAGCGAAGGCCAGCTGTTGTTTTTCTTGAAGAGGTCCCAGCATTGTTTGCTGAGGAACTCTCCTTGAGATGGCGGCTGAGACAAATGTTCTGTCCACACTTTAAATGGCAGCTGGTTATTAAATGACTCCCAATAGGGTGAACACTTGCTATTGACAATAAGGTAATATAAGGACCATGTAGAGCAATCAGAATGGGAATGTGAATGAAAAATCTTTAATCTGAAATTACAGCTGTCAGGGTTATATTATAAAACATCAAAGTTGCATCTGCAGTTAGAAGTAATGTGTCCCAAAAGCCAAGTTTCTCATAAACTGCATCTTGCAGATACATATTTTATAAATAGACTACCAGTCTTCTATAAATCAAAGAGAACTGTGGCCTATATTAGGGAATTAAAAGGGGTCATCTCTCCCGACATTGGAATTTGTTGAGCAGTGTTGGGCGGGCGGGGGGGGGGGGGTGGGGTGTGAAATGAACATTGATTTCCAAAGTCTGGCAGAGAGGTTAGAAGTATCAGCCCTGCACGATAATATCCACTGATTCCAGCAACACATACAAGTGGCTCTAAGTTACATTTTGTAATAAGCTGTGAATGAGTAGAAACAAGGATTGTGACATAATATAAACAGTGAAAGTGCCTTCCTGGCAAATTTACCAACAAAATGGAAATTCTGGTTCCTGGGTAGTTTATATAACAACTGATAAGACATCTCTGGGGCAATCACATACTTTTGAAAATAGTCATATTCTCAACGAGATAGTTTTACAGCAGAAGTACATAAAAACACATGTTAGTAATGCCACATGAAAACACAAAACTGGGAACCTGGAAAGATCATTAGAGATCACCTAGTTCAGCAACTCATTTTTTAAAAACCATGTTCATTTTTAAGATAAATTCATCAAGTACCAAAGGCATTTATATTTTAAAGTTCTGGAAATATTAAACATTTGGTCTAAAAGTGGCTCAAATCCCATCTTCCTGCTATTTGATGGTGTACTTCACTTAAAAGGACAGAAATGATGCTAAAGAACAAGGCATTGTCTTTATAGCTAATACTTAAGTCACAGTGGTGGTCTGCTGGTACCTCTGTTGCTTTAAAAAGATAAAGCTGTGCCTTTTTTCATCACCTACTTAATTTAACAAGTTTTCTCAAAAAGAGAGAATGCTAGATAAATACATAACAGCATCACAATGGCAAACTTATACCTGCCTTATTTAGCATTATGTTGTTGTCAGTTGTGATCGAGTTGACTCCAACTCATGGAGACCTTATGTATAATAAAACAAAATATTGCCCTGTCCTGCACTGTCTTCATGATCTTTGGTATGTGGCTATTATGTAGTGACTTCCAGCCTAGGGGGCTCATCTTCCAGTGTTATATCAGACAATATTCTGTTGTGATTCATAATGTTTTCATTAGCTAATTTTTTATCTTTTTTTTTTTTTTTGTACTTTAAATGAAGGTTTACCGAACAAACTAGCTTCTCATTAAACACTTAGTACACATATTGTTTTGTGACATTGGTTAACAACAGCACAACATGCCAACAGTTTCCCTTCTCAACCTTCGGTTCTGTATCAGCAGCTTTCTTGTCCCCTAGTGCCTTCTAGTCCTTGCCCCTGGGCTGGTGTGCCCCTTTAGTCTCATTTTGTTTTATGGGCCTGTCTTATCTTTGGCTAAAGCGTGAACCTCAGGAGTGATTTCATTACTGATCTAAAAGAGTGTTTGGGGACAATATTCTCAGGGTTTCTCCAGTCTCTGTCAGGCCAGTAAGTCTGATCTTTTTTTGTGAGTTAGAATTTTGTTCTAAATTTGTGATCCCTGTCAGAGTAGTCAGTGGTGGTAGCCTGGCACCATCTAGCTGTACTGAATTCAATCTGGTGGAGGCCGTGGTAATTTTTGAAAGTAGATTACCAGGCCTTTCTCTCTAGTCTGTCATAGTCTGGAAGCTCCATTACCATTGTTGACCCTGCTGGTATTTGAAATAGTGGTTGCATAGCTCCCAGCATCATGGCAACAGGAAAGCCACCACAGTATCACAAACTGACAGACAGGTGGTGAAGTTGACATTATTAAAAAAACCAAACCCGTTGCCATTAAGGCAATTTTGACTCATAGCAACCCTATAGGACAGAGCAGAGCTGCCTCACAGGGCTTCCAAAGAGTGACTGGTGGATTCAAACTGCTGACCCTGTGGTTATCAGCCAAGCTCTTATCCACTGCGCCATCAGGGCTCCAATCTGACATTATATACCATTGTATACCCTGGGAATTCCTTAGAAGATTATGACAAATAGGTAAGAAAATTTCCTTAAGGGTTAGAAGATAAATTGTCTCTTGAGAAGCAACCATTTACTTAACCTGAGTCATAATTGTTGCGCCTAAAAAAGGAAATTATGTTTTAACCCATCGATTATGTACTTAGTGTTCTTATATAACCAGCAACCAATTGCTGTGGAGTTGATTCCAACACATGACAACCCCATGTGGGTCAGAGTAGAGCTGGGTTTTACTCTCCTTAGGGTTTTCAGTGACTGATTTTTCAGAAGTAGATTTCTAGACCTTTCTTTCAAGACACCTCAGGGTGGACTTGAACCTCAAACCTTCTGATTAGCAACTGAGTGTGTTAACCACCCAGAAACTCCTTAGTGTTGTTTGCCCTTACAATCCTTAGAGTTGGAAAAAGCCATAGAGACTCTCTAGTTTAGGATAAGCCATACCTTTGCAGTTTAGCTATTGTCGCTCAGCATAATTAATGTCGTGATGCTGGGGCTGAGATCCAGAAGCCACATCTCTCCTTTGCCAGACTCTCCCTATTAGGATCTATCCATAGGGGTTTTAGAGGGAAACTGGAAGGCTAGGAAGGAAGAAAAGACATGCTCCTTCCTGTTTGTTTCCTGTTTCTGACAGCAACATCCACAACGCTTCTTTACTTCACCAGCAGTAGTTTGTTCTACGAGCAATACTTAATTCCCTTCTGCAGTTTTTCCAACGCTCATATAATCTCTCATTGTACTTCCCCAGAGACACCAGCATTGGTGAAGTAGGTCCCCTACTCAGGGATCTGAATTTCATCTCCTACGAGCTGCTAAATTTTAATAATTTCTGCCTCTTCCCATTGTTCCCACAGCCCAATGCGTGGCATTTGCTCTCCCTGCAATTGCAACTTCTGTGATACCTTAGATCTTCTATTTGTCTTCTCAGTTCTTCAATACTTATATAATTCTCTCTGTTAAAGTAATTGATGTCATTTCTGTCTCCAAATTTGCCTTTCCTCTACGCAAATTACATTTTAAATAGTGTTATTAAGATATAATTTACATACCATGAAGTTCATCCATTCAAAATGTACACTTCAATGGCATTTAGTGTATTCACAGAGTTGTATAACCATCACCACTGTCTAATTCCAGAACATTTCACCCCAAAAAGAAATCCCATACCCATTAACAGTAGTAACTCCCCTTTTCTCCGTCTTCCTAGACCCTGGCAACCATTAATCTACCTTCTGTTTTTATAGCTTTGCCTATTCTGTGCATTTTATATAAATGGAATCATAAAATATGTGGTCTTTTGTGACTGGACTTTTCTACTTAGCATAATATTTTCAAGATCATCCATGCTGTAGCATGCATCCATACTTCGTATTTTTATTACTTAATAATATTCCATTATATGGATATACCACATTTTGTTTATCCATTCATGAGGTAACAGATACTGGATTGTTCCAGTATTTTGGCTATTATTAACAATGTTGCTATGAACATTGGTGAATGGGTTTTGTGTGGATATATTATTATTTCTCTTGGAAGGGAAATTACATTCTAATGGGAGAAATAGACAATAAGAAATAACAAACATATATTATTAGATCATGGCATATAATTACCGTTGAAGAAGGATCTTTAACCCAAATAAATGCATAATTATGGACTGCCCAATCAATATGCCTCAAGATCACAGTTTATAACACATCCTAAGCACTCCGAAAACATCACTCCATTTTCTATATAAGTATTTGGTTTCCTTTAAAGTTATATTTTGAGTACCTTCCAATCTGAGGGGGTCATCTTCCAGCACTATATCAGACAATGTTCTGCTGCTATCTGTAAGGTTTTAACTGGCTAAGTTTTTTGGAAGCAGATGGCCAAATTCTTCTTCCTATTCTATCTCAGCCTAGAAGTGCCATTGAAACCAGTCCGCCATGGGAGAACCTGCTGGTATTTGAAATACTGGTAACATACTTTCCACAGCCACAGCAATACACAAGTCACTTTGAACATGTTATCAGGAGAGACAAGTCCTTGGAGAAGGACATCATGCTTGGTAAAGTAGAAGGTCCATGAAAAAGAGGAAGACCCTTAACAAAATGGATTGACACAGTGGCTGCAACAATGGGCTAAAACATAGCAACAATTGTGAGGATGGCACAGGACCAGGTAAAATTTCTTTCTGTTATTCATAGATCAGAACAGACTCAACAGTGCCCAACAACAACATCCTACAAAGTTTAATTCAAATTGATAATCAGGTATTTTGAGTTAGTGTATACCCACACATGCAACTTCATTTCACTTCATCATAGTATCCTGGCTCTCTCTTATCCTAATCTAATTCTGGTTCAGATACTTTGAAGACTGAATGCGCTGTAAACCATTCCTTTGCAAGAGAGAGTCATACAACTAGTTGTACATTTTTCTACAGTTCATTTAAACTTTTCCAAGTTACTCCTTGCTTGGAATCTACTTGCATAAGTTTTACCCTCTTTATTTCCCTCTTCTTTATACCTCATTCCCACTCTCTTCACCACACTTGGTAGGGAAACTCTTCTGTTGGTTATAAATCCAAGAGACCATTGCTGTATGATGGATAATCTCAAAGTCTGGCATCTACAATTAACACTCCAGCTAACAAATCTAATTCAAGGAGACATGTATAGTTTGGAACAATCTTCATATAGAGCCTATTTACAGTCTCACTGATCAAGAGCAGATAGGCCACTTGTTTCAGAGTAAGGAAAACTGAATTACATAGCCCTAGTTCTGCAAGTAATTCCATGACCTTGGTAGGAGCACATAACCTCTCTGAGCCTCAGTTTCCTCGATTGCAATATGAAGAAGTTGGTTGCGATGATCTCTAAAGTTCTTTTCAGTTTGAAAAAAGTCTATGATTCCATAAATACTTAAGTAGCAACCATACTGAAACCATAAACTACAGAGTATAACTACTTAATCTGTCTGTAATTTAAAGAGACTAAACAAATAAGAAAATAATCCTGGTTGTAAATTATAACTGTCTGCTGCTCCAACTCAAGGACTGTTATTAAAGAGATTTCCCCCAAGTGTGTTTATATGTTCTAATGCCCATTTAATTGGGACTATCTTACTTTTAAAATTTGTAAATTCATATTAAAAATATCTGTTTCCATGCTCAATTATAAACATATGCAGAAGGGGCTGTGGGGTCATCCTTTCTCCTCAAACATTTTCATCAGGATTTCACACAGATTGTGATAACACAGTTTGTTATTTCTTATTAGAAATATTCATATGTGATCATGTCTTGAAAGTAAAACACATTAAGTCATTGACACTCATTAATATCCCATAATAAATTAGTTTATTTGACTTTCAACCACATGACTATATCCAAAATAATGGGTTATGCAGTTATCCGCAAAAGAAGGTGATGCACCCGAGGGGAAGTACTAGTCTCTCTATTGTCGTGTGGGACTCAAATTTTGTTGAAGCCTTTTTTTCTTAGTCACTCTTGATTTTCATTTTTGCATATGTTCTATAATGGACATATTGAAAAAAAAACTGCCGCCGAGTCGATTCCAAATCGCAGTGACCCTATAGGACAGAGTGGAACTGCCCCATAGGGTTTCCAAGGAGCTCCTGATGGATTCAAACTGCTGACCTTTTGGTTAGCAGCCAAACTCTTAACCACTATGCCACCAGAGTTTCCAAAGGACATATATCAGAGCATAAATGTATGTTTATAATTTATAACCACCATGTGTCTGTCAGTTTGTTGTACTGTGGTGGCTCGCATGTTTCTGTGATACAGGAAGCTCAAAATACAACTGGGAAAGAGCTGCTTCCTCAAAGTAGAGTTGACCTTAATGAAATGGATGGAGTCAAACTTTCAGTACCTTCATTTGCTGATGTGGCATGACTCAAAATCAGAAGAAACAGCTACAAACATCCATTAATAATAGGAATGTGGAATGTATGATGCATGAATCTAGGAAAATTGGAAATTGTCAAAAATGAAATGAAATGCATAAAGATCAATATCCTAGGCATTAGTGAGCTGAAATGGACTGGTATTGGCCATTTTAAATCAGACAATCATATATGGTCTGCTATCCCAGGAATGACAAATTGAAAAGGAATGGCATCTCATTCATCATCAAAAAGGAAATACCAAGATCTATCCTGAAGGACAGTACTGTCAGATATAGGATAGTATCCATACACCTAGAAGGAAAACCAGTTAATATGACTATTATTCAAATTTACACACCAACTAATGAGACCAAAGATGAAGAAATTGAAGATTTTTACCAACTTCTGCAGTCTGAAATTGATCAAACATGCAATCAAGATGCATTGGTAATTACTGGAGATTATAATGTGAAAGTGGGAAACAAAGAAGAAAGATTGGTAATTGGAAAATATGGCCTTGGTAATAGAAATGATGTCAGAGATCGCATGATAGAATTTTGCAAGACCAATGACCTCTTCACTGCAAATACCTTTTTCAACAACATAAATGGTGACATGTGGATTTCACCAGATGGAATGAACAGGAATCAAATCGACTACATCTGTGGAAAGAGACAATGGAAAAGCTCAATATCATTAGTCGGAACAAGCCCAGAGGCTGATTGTGGAACAGACCATTATTTGCTCATACGCAAGTTCAAGTTGAAGTTGAAGAAAATTAAAACAGGTCCATGAGAGCCAAAGTACAACCTTGAGTATATCCCACCTGAATTTAGAGACCATCTCAAGAATAGATTTGACATATTGAGCACTAATGACAAAGACCAGACAAGTTGTGGAAGGACATCATACATGAAGAAAGCAAGAGGTCATTAAAAAGACAGGAAAGAAAAAAAGACCAAAATGGATGTCAGAAGGGACTCAGAAACTTTCTCTTGAATGTTGAGTAGCTAAAGCTAGTGGAAGAAATGATGAAGTAAAAGAACTGAACAGAAGATTTCAAAGGGCGGCTCAGGAAAGCAAAGTAAAATGTTATAATGAAATGTGCAAAGACCTGGAGATAGAAAAGCAAAAAGGAAGAACACACCTGGCATTTCTCAAGCTGAAAGAACTGCAGAAAAAATTCAAGACTTGAGTTGCAATATTGAAGATTCTACAGGGAAAATATTAAACAATGAAGCAAGCATCAAAAGAAGATGGAGGGAATACACAGAGTCACTGTACTAAAAATAATTGGTCAATGTTCAACCATTTCAGGAGGTACCATATGATGAAGAACTAATGGTACTGAAGGAAGAAGTCCAGGCTACACTGAAGGCATTGTCAAAAATCAAAGCTCCAGGAACTGATGGACTACCAATTGAGATGTTTCAACAAACGGATGCAGCGCTGGAAGTGTTCATTCGTCTATGCCAAGAAATTTGGAACACAGCTACCTGGCCAACAGGCTGGAAGAGGTGTATAATGTGTACCCATTCCAAAGAAAGATGATCTAACAGAATGTGGAAATGATCAAACAATATCATTAATATCACGCACAAGTGAATTTTTGCTGAAAATAACTCAAAAGACTTTGCAACAGTTCATCAACAGGAAACTGCCAAAAATTCAAGCCAGATTCAGAAGAGAATGTGGAACAAGGGATATCATTGCTGATGTCAGATGGATCTTGGCTAAAAGCAGAGAATACCAGAAAGATGTTTACCTGTGTTTTATTGACTATGCAAATGCATTTGACTGTGCAGATCATAACAAATTATAGATAATATTGTGAAGAATGTGAATTCCAGAACACTTAATTGTGCTCAAGAGGAACCTGTACTTAGACCAAGAGGCTGTCATTCAAACAGACCAAGGGGATACCGTGTGGCTTAAAGTCAAGAAAAGTGTGTGTCAGGATTATATCCTTTCACCATACTTATTCAGTCTATATAGTGAGCAAATAATCCGAGAAGCTGGACTATATGAAGAAGAATGTGGCATGAGGATTGGTGGAAGACTCATTAACAACTTGCAATATGCAGATGACACAATCTTGCTTGCTGAAAGTGAAGAGGACTTGAAGCACTTACTGACGAAAATCAAAGACCACAGCCTTCAGTATGGATTATACCTCAACATAAAGAAAACAAAAATCTTCACAAGTGGACCAATAAGGAATACCATGATAAACTGAGAAAAGATTGCAGTAGTCAAGGATTCCGTTTTACTTGGGATTCACAATCAACACCCATGAAAGCAGCAGTCAAGAGATCAAACGACATATTACATTAGGCAAATCTCCTGCAAAAGGCCTCTCTAAAAGTGTAAAAAAGGAAAAATGTCACTTTAAGGACTAAAGTGTGCCTGACCCAAACCATTATATTTTCAATCGTCTCATATGCATGCAAAAGCTAAACAATGAATGAGGAAGATCCAAGAATTGATGCCTTTGAATTACTGTGTTGGCAAAGAATATTGAGTATACCATGGACTGCTGGAAGAAGGAACAAATCTGTCTTGGAAGAAGTACAGCCAGAATGTTCTTTAAACCAAGGGTGGAGAGACTTGTCTCACATACTTTGGACATATTACCAGGAGGGACCAGTCCCTGGAGAAGGACATTATGCTTGGTAAAGTAGAGAGGCAGTGAAAAAAAGGAAGACCCTCAACAAGGTGGATTGATACAGTGGCTGCAACAATGGGCTCCAGCATAACAACAATTGTGACGATGGTGCAGAACTCGGCAGTGTTTTGTTCTGTTGATGTAGGGTCACTATGAGTGGGAACCAACTTGACGGCACCTAATAACAACATAATTTACAAATAAACAAATAATATTTTGGGTTGAATACTCAAAACTTTTTACTGATGATTTATTTATTTGATTAACGAACAAATATTTGGAGATCATGGTCTATTGGATAGGTAAACTTGGTGGGAAGAAAAGAACACGAAAATTGTTTCTCACAGGAGTACTTGAGAAAATCAAAGTGTACTGGATCTCACAGAGGAGGAGAGGAGAGTGCAGCAGGAGAAAGTCTGTATGGATGGCAGAGCGATGGTGGGTGAGGTGATGGTGAGGTCAGGTGAGGTTCATAGTTATAAAATAGCAAATATTGCTAAAAAGAGGAGAGGAAACTTTACTCCTTTAAAATTTACTATAACGAATACCTTGTTCTTCTTTATTTATTTTTTTGTTGGGGGGGTTAGTACACAACTTTAGAGAACAACCTTTAGGGGCTTTCCTAACCTCAAATAGCATTCCAGTGAGCCCTGTGTGAATACAACCTTCTAAAAGTATTTTTAAGTTATAATACCCAAATCCACCTGTGTTCTATCTTAATATTCCAGTACTCTGAAACATTTTTCTTATTTTTATGAATAAGAATTTTATTACATATTTAACTACTAACTTGCATAAAACCAAACCAAAAAAAAAACCAAAACCCATTGCCATCAAGTGGTTTCTGACTCATAGCAACCCCATAGGACAGAGTAAAACTGCCCCATAGTGTTTCCAAGGAGCAGCTGGTGGATTTGAACTGATGACCTTTTGGTTAGCAGCCGAGCTCTTAACCACTGTGCCACCAGGGCTTCAACTTATACCAGATATAAGTAATTAAAATCTGGAATAGCTTCTTATTCTATGAAAAGACTGTATTAATCAACACTAAGGAAATTTTGAAAATAATTTAAAATGTTTTAGTCATCTAAAGAACGCTGAAGGAGTAGGACAGAATGTTAACATACGTAAAACAGACAAATTTTGGGGGGCTTATCTACCTTTCTAGGTGGTGAGAACATGGAGGTCATTATTAATGTTTAGATTAGAAAAGTAATTTGTAATTAGGGTAAACATATGCTATAAATTCAAATTGTTAATAACTGTCTTATTTATCTAGTGCTGCTATAACAGAAATACCACAAGCGGATGGCTTTAACAGAGAGAAATTTATTTTCTCACAGTCTAGTATGCTAGAAGTCCAAATTCAGGGCGTCAGCTCCAGGGGAAGGCTTTCTCTCTCTGTTGGCTCTAGAGGAAGGTCATTCCTCCCCTGGACTAGGAGCTTCTCTACGCAGGAACCCCAGGTCCAATAGACATGCTCTGCTCCCGGTGCTTTCTTGGTGGTATGAGGGCCCCAGCTCTGCTTGCTTCCCTTGCCTTTCTTTTTATCTCTTGTAAGATAAAAAGTGGTGCAGGCCACACCCCAGGGAAACTCCCTTTACGTTGGATCGGGGATGTGACCTGAGTAAGGGTGTTACATCCCACCCTAATCCTCTTTAACTACAGGCAGAGACTATGATTTATAACACACAGGAAAATCACAAAATGGAGGACGACCATACTATACTGGGAATTATGCCCTAACCAAGTTGACACATAATTTTGGGGTACACAATTCAATCCATGACAGTGGAATTACTGAATATATTTTTCCAAGAAAAAGTGAAAATGTTCTGATCATTTCTAAGTTACAAAATGGAAAAAAAAAAAAAAATGAAGGATATTTCCTTCAGCTTCTCAAACCACTTTCAATGGAAAACTGAATTTTGGAAGTTATTTTTTAGAATATTATGGATAATTTCTATCTTATTATAGGGAAAGAGTCTCTTCTTCTTTCTCTCTTGTTTTTTTAATATACCACACTAGGTTGACAAATACAAATACTTTGAGAGGATATCCCAGCAGAAACCGCTGTGGTTTGAGGGTTTTCTTGTCGTCTTGTATTAGAGAAAATTATGCTGAATCATATACATTTAACAAATCAAAAGGCAACAATCATGTGTAAGTAATGAAAATTCCTTATAGTAAGTAATCATCATGATGCCACTAAAGTAAAACAAGACCATTTATTTACTTAACATATTTTGCTATGTTCCATAGAGGAAGAAAATTTTTGCCATATACTGTTTATCTTAAATCTTACCCATGCTACTTCTTCTTCATACAGATTTCTAAGACTGATTATAGCAAAACCCATTGCCGTTGAGTTGATCCTGACTCAAAGTTATCCTATAGGGCAGAGTAGAATGCCCCCATAGGGTTTCCAAGGAGTGGCTCATGGATTTGAACTGCCAAACTTTTGGTTATCAGCCGTAGCTCTTAGCCACTGTACCGCCATGATCAATACTATTTTCGCCATGAAAATGCATTTCTATTAAACACAAGGGACATTTGTCTTATATTTGGTATAGGTGAATATGCATATTCCTCCAGAGTTTTGGAGAAAATCCAAGGCAATCATATTCATGATCATCAAAATGGAAAACCCCCATAGAAAACTACAGTGGTCTCAGTAGAGAGATACTAGTAACAAACTCTGCAACGTATGGACATGTAGAGCTGCTTTGTCCTTGTCCCAAACCTAGCCATGCCATATATGTTGTAGAATTACTAAAAAAAAAAAAAATCTCACAACTACGAAGAGAATAACCAAAAACCCCATTGCCCTCAAGTCGATTCAGACTCATAGCGACCCTGTAGGACAGAGCAGAACTGCCTCATAGAGTTTCCAAGGAGTGCCTGGTGGATTCGAACTGCCGACCCTTTGGTTAGCAGCAGTAGCATTGAACCACTACACCACCAAGGTTTCCAGAAAGGGAATGAGAATAGGGAAATGGAGTCATCACAGATTTTAATTAGTTTCTAAAAGTCCATGAGTTATGAAAGTTAATGGGTGGCTGAAAGTATATGAGAAAGTTTGAGCCCAAGATATGCTATGAGAGATTACAGGAAGATGGGAGCTATCAGCCTTGGGAACACCAGAAATTGCATCAAGAACAAAGAATGAGAAGGAAGAAAACAGGGATATTCATGAAGATCTACATATGGAACAATTTACCAATCTGTATTCCCACTTGGCAAAATTCGAAAATTCAAAGTACTCCTCCTATAGGAAAAATCCCCAGGGGACTCTTCTCTGAAGAGTTTAAATGAACGAACTGCCTGGGTCAAGTCAAGGTTTTTAGTGTGAATGTTATTTGCAAGGATAAAGCCCTCCTTGTTCCAGCTTTTGAGGAACCTGAAACCTGATAGCTGTTCTCCGTTCACTCAAAACTAAACCTATCAGTCAATAATCTATGTCCAGCCACACACACAGTTCAAGTCTACTATTTATGGTGCACTCCGTATTTACCTATTAGCAGGGGAAATGCACATTAGCTAACCAGTACTTCTCGATATATAAACAGACAACTGATGATTTTCAGACAAATAAGGAGAAAAAAGAGTAGGATGGTTAAAGTTATACGTCAACTTATCTAGTCTGTGATTCTCAGTGGTTTGGCAGATATTATGTAATCATTCTCCATTTTGTGATCTGATGTCAGCAAGCCAGTCAGTTGGAGGAAGAGTTTCCCTGGGAGTGTGGTCTGCATCCAACATTTACAGATATTCTGGCAAAGCTTGCTCTTTTTCAATCCTGCATCCATCTTGTCATCTTCTGACCTCCAGTTCTTGGGATATGAGCCAGGAGCCTGTCTCCTGACCTGCATATTTTGGGTTCGTCAGCCCCTGCATCCACATGAATCAGGAGAAGCCTCCAGTCTGATGTCTGACTCGCAGATTTGGGACTTGCCAGCCTTTTGCGAGAGTGAAAAAACAAAAGAAGGGTTAACCTTAGATGGAGCAAGGACAATTCACTCTTTGTAACAGAAAGGAAGGCAGAATATATAGGTACAGATGTGTGCACATTGTTGGATTTGTTGCAGAAATGCATAGAAAGTTGCCTTTTGATAGTTTCCGTTCTTTTTTTTCAGTTAAATAAGAAGAAATGACACATTCAGAAAGAGGGCAGGAGGAGTATGGAAGATTAGAGAAGAGATAAAAAGATGGGAAACATTTCTTTAGGAGAGCAGCATGACCCCTAAGGAAATAAAGGAGGACTGCAAGGCAGCACTAAGAGCCCACTTGAGCTTAGTGGTCACGAACTTGAAGAGAGACATGGGAGACTGGTTGTGTGTTTTTCTCCAACTCTGGTCAGCTGCTCAGAGCAGCTGCATAGTGCGTTAAGAGTTGAATTTAATAGGCTTGGAGTTTCGCCAGACCAGGATAACAGTGGGAGAGATGAGCAAAGGAACAGAGGTGGTCGGCAAGGAAGTCATTATAATGATAGACCACAGCAGCTATGAGAGATGTAACAGACAGTGAAAAAATGGTAGGACTTGGGAACTGGTGAGAAAGAATTTGGGGAGTCATGGTACTAGAAAGAATGAGAAAGAAAGCAGATAGTCATCTGAGATTGGGGTGCTTGAAATTGAGATTAGGAAGGGTTCCAATAACTCATGTCAAGATTTAGGGCATAACTCGTGGGGCTAAAGTGTTGTGAAAGACAACCTCATTGAACATGAGGAGGCCAAGGACCTGAGCTGTCAAGATATTGAAAGAATTTGTCTGCACAGACATTGAAATCATCAAGATGTATGGTAGGAGTTGTGTTGCAGAGAGATAAATGTTGAGTTAGTTAAGATCTTTAAGAGGGAGTAGTATCTCAGGAGTCTGTTGATGATGATGACAATGAAGAGTTGAAGATACTGTAATCTCATGGCATAAGTTTCTGAGAAGAAATCTTCTAAGGGGAGGGGGAACATTTAATGGTCTGCAGATAGCAATGAGAACAAAGAAGACACCAACCCCTACCATATCCAGTGGTATGGGGAAGACAAACTGTAAGGAATTTGGAGGGCAGTGTGCTCACGGGAAAACCAGGTTCCAGTTAGACCAAGAAGGTGAAGAGAAGGTTTTGTGAGGAGGCTGAGTACATCAAACATAGGTTGGCAAACCAGGGTCAAATCCATCCAGATTCTTTTTTTTTTTTTTACTCTCGGGAACTAAGAATAGTTTTTACATTTTTAAATGGCTACATTTTAACTGGTTATATAAGCACCTGCATGATATTCTTTACGGATTTTTCGTCTTTGTTCTCAAGGCTTAAAATATTTTTTCTCTGGCCTTCTGAAGGAGGCCTGATGGTGTAATGAATGGTTAAGAGCTCAGCTATCTACTAGCCTGTCCTTGGAAACCCTATGGGACAGTTCTACTCTGTTCTGTAGGGTCTCTATGAGTTGGAATCAACTCAACAGCAGCAGGTTTGGTTGGAAGAGGTTGGCCCTTTGGAAAAAAAAAAAAAAAAATTGCCAACCCCAGATAGAAGTTTTGCTGATGATAGGCCAGGGCAGTGCTTGGATAAGACAAATTAGGAAATCTACTGAATCATGTGGAAATAAGAGTCTAAGTGATGAGAAATGACTCAGAAGCTGGAGTTTCTTATGTTAACTGAGGTAAACAGGGGTATAGGCCATGATCAGATTACTCTGATGAGTCTTTTGATTGAACAGTGGTGGGAAGCCTATGAATCCAGTGGAGGCGGGAGGAAGACAGGGACCTTTTCCGGAGCGGGTAGAACTCTTTGGTCCCTGGTCAGTGGTTGTTCTGATGGCACCTAGGCTGTTGGAGATGTTTGGGAACAAATGAGACTCCAGGTGTCCTCCCTGGTGACTCTCCTAACTCTGTGTTATCTCATATTTTCATATTGCTCAATCATCTTTAAATTTCTCTGAGGAAGGTATCATAACCTCCATTTTACAGAAGACAAAAATATGGCTTGGAAAATTTAAGTGATTTAACCAAGGTACGCAGGTAATAAAATCCAAAGCCTGATACAGAACCTAAGTCAAGCATTTTTTCCTCACAACTGCTGGCATACTGTTCCAATAGCATGGTTTACCAGGAAACCCTATCTCTGACTGGTTAAAAAAAGAAGAAAAAAAAATTCTAACTCATCAATAACACGAGATCATCTAAAGGGAAAAAAAATTATGTTGTAGTTACGTGCCATCAAGTCAATTCTGATTCATAACCATCCTATAGGACAGAATAGAACTGCCCCCATAGGGTTCCTTGGCTGTAATCTTAACTGAGCTGATCACCAGGTCTTTTTTCCTGAGGAGCCAGTAGTGGGTTTGAACCACAGACCTTTCAGTTAGCAGTCAAGTTCTTAACCATTGCATCACCAAACCTGTTGCTGTCAAGTCGATTCTGACTCCTAGAGACACATAGGAAAGAGTAGAACTGCCCTATATGGTTTCCAAGGAGGGCCTGGAAGATTCAAACTGCTGACCTTTTGGTTAGCAGCCATAGCTCTTAACCACTATGGCACCAGGCCTCCTTAATACTCACATGTAAACAGTAGGAAATGGCTCACTTTGAACATGAATTTCAGATAACAGTGTTGATGGAAAAGGAAAGAATTGTGCTCAATCCAAGAAACACATTCTGGCACTAGGGGTTTCTTCTCTAATACAAGGCAAATATATTTTGTCACTTTTAACCAAGGCCTGGATAAAATGGCTATGAGGCTATGACTTTTCACCAAAGGAGCTTCAGGTAACTAGTTCAGACTCCAGGGACTTTGAAGTTCCTGGCTTGCTCTGAATAAGGTTACTGGCACTTAGTACCATGGTAATAACTATCCTCTTCTGTAAATAAGTGAATTAGTACTTTGATTAGCTATGATTATAATTACTTGCTATCTATCAGCCATGATGTGAAGAACTCAAATTTCTAACCTCAAACATGAGAATCAGACTCAGAATTGTGGTAAATAAATACCATAAGGTTATCAGCAAGGCTTCTCCTTTGGCATTCTCCCAGCTATAGTGTTCAAAAAAAAAAATTTCTTCTTCCTTTTATTGAAAATGTTTACAATAGTTGCCAACTCATAGTCTTCAGTTGTTGTTGTCAGGTGCCATTGAGTGGGCTCCAACTCATAGCTACCTTATGTATAATAGAATGAAACACTGCCAGGTCCTGTGCCATCCTCACAATTGTTGCTATATTTGAGCCATCGTTGCCCCACTGTGTCAATCCATCTCATTGAAGGACCCCCTCTTTTTCACTGACCCTCTAATTTACCAAGTGTGATGTCTGCCCTTCTCCAGCAATTGCTTCCACCTGATCACTTCTCCAAAATAAGCAAAACAAAGTCTAGCCTTTCCATCCTGACTTTTAAGGAGCATTCCTCCAAGACTGATTTGTTCATTCTTCTAGAAGTCCATGGTATGTATATTCAATATTCTTTGCCAACACCATAATTTGAATGCATTAACTCTTCTTAGGTCTTCCTTTTTCACTGTCCAGCTCTCCCAAGTAAATGAGATGACTGAAAATGCAGTCTTCAGTAGTGATTATTTTTATGGTATAATTTTGACATGTTCACAAATTTTTTATTGTTTACTGCACTTCCAGATACTCATTCAAGAAGTGAAGTATCATCTGATTGACTTTCAGAAACAGTTAAGTCAATTGATAATTATCACAGAATTCTCAATATTTTAACCTCACTCTCTTTGACCTATTTGAATCACTCAGAGTTACTGTAATTGAACATACGTTAACTATTCATTCATTGATTCACCTTGAACTATTTTAAAAGTATTTTATTTTAGAGGCTTACGATTTATAGATTGAATAAAACAAAAAGACAACAACAACAAAAAAACATGGCATTGAGGTTATTCTCTGGGTAAATAATATTTTAAAAAATAGTAACAAGAAATATCAAAGGACATTCAAATATTTGCTGGTACAAACAATCATGTCAATGACAGTTGTGTATCAGTCAGCTCAGGCTGAATAATGCTGTGATAACAAACAACCTAAAAAATCTCAGTTACCAACAAATAAAGATTTATTTTTCACTCACCTTACATGTCCACAGTTCTTCATTCTCTCCTTGAAACTTTTCTGGTCTTATGACAAATAGAAAAGACAGCATGGTGGAACCACACAAAAGCTCTTAAAACTTTTGCTCAGAAATGGCACATGTCATTTCCACTCATATTTTCCTTGGCCAAGGGAAATTGGGACAGGGAAGTATAGGAAATATAGCTATAGGGAGAGCAGCGCAATGATTCTTTAGAAATGTTTAATATTTTTAATATTAAAAAAAAGGTAATGAGCATTTACCATAGACAAAATGCATAGCACTTAGCTGGAGCTATCTCAGAAGCTGTATACTCATTGTCATTGAGTTGATTCTGACTCATGGTGACCCTATAGCACAAAGTAGAACAGCCCCATAGGGTTTTAAAGGCTGTAATCTTAAAAAAAAAAAAAAAAATTTTTTTTTTTTTTTTAATCTTTATGGAGGAAGACTGATACATCTTTCTCCCATGGAGTGGCTGGTAGATTGACCTTTCAATTAGCAGAGTCAGATTGCAAAGTCAGTTGCAAAAAGACAAATGCTAAATGATATCACTTATATGAAATAAGCAAATATATAGAAACCAAAGGGATCTCTTTTGGGGTATATAGAATGTGTAATTAGAGCTCAGGCTACTAACCAAAAGGTCAACAGGTAGAATCCACCAGCCACTCCTGGGAAACCAAATGGAGCAGTTCTACTAGGATCACTATGGGTTGGAATCAACTTGATGGCAAGAAGTTTGGTTTGTCTTTGTTGTTGTTTGTTTGTTTGTTTGTTTTATGTGATTAACCTTAACTTTTCTTTATTTCCTTTTGGGTTATTTGCCTGCCACTTGCACTCAGATCCCATGTACTGACATTAGTTTTCCAATTTCTGACCCACTTCTAGTTAGGTGCAGCCTTCACACATGGCTCTGACAACCCCACATTTCCAGTTATCAGTTCTCTCACCAGTTCTTTCCAAGTCCTTTAATCCACACCCTTCTGCTCTGCATAAGGAGTCCCAGAACTTCAGCCTCTGTATCCTCCAAATACCTGTAACACATCTGCCTACATTTGCTCTTTCCTCAAATTTAGAAGATTAATGTCACATTGTATAGTGTTATTGTTCTTAGGTGCCACTGAGTCAGTTCCAACACACAGCAACCCTACGTACGACAGAATGAAACTGCCCATTCTTGTACCATCTTCACAATCATAGGTATGTTTGAGCCCATTGTTGCAACTGCTGTGTCAATCCACCTGGTTAAGGGTCTTCCCTCTACTTACTTTACCAAACATGATGTCCTTTGCTAGAGACCGGTCCCTCCTGATAACATGTCCAAAATACACAAGATGAAGTCTTGCCATCCTCACTTCTAAGGAGCATTCTGGATATACTTCTTCCAAGACAGGTCTGTTTGTTCTTCTGGCAGTCCATGGTATTGTCAATATTCTTCACTAACACCTTAATTCAAATGCATTGATTCTTCTTCGGTCTTCCTTACTCGCTGTGGAGATTTTGCATGCATATAAGAAGATTGAAAATACCATGGTTTGGGCCAGGCACACTGTTTTGGATTGAATTGTGTTCCCCAAAAATATCTGTCAACTTGGCTAGGTCACGATTCCTTTGTATAATTGTTATTATTATCTACCATTTTATCTCCTGATGTGAGTTCTCTATGTGATGTAAATCCTATTACTGTGATGTAATAAGATGGATTAGTGGCAATTGTACTGATGAGGTATACAAGATTAGGTAGTATCTTAAGCCAATCTCTTTTGAAATATAAAAGGGAGAAACGAGCAGAGAAACATGGGGACCTCATACCACTAAGAAAGCAGAGGGCATCCTTTGGACATGGGGTCCCTGCACCTGAGAAGCTCCTCAACTAGGGGAAGATTGAGGACATGGGCCTTCCTCCAGAGCCGACAGAGACAGAAAGCCTTCCCCTGGAGCTGACGCCCTGAATTTGGACTTCTAACCTACTTTACTGTGAGGAAATAAAAATCTCTTTGTTAAAGTCATCCATTTGTGGTATTTCTGTTATAGCAGCACTAGATGACCAAGACACACACCTTAGTTCCCAAAGTGACATCTTTGCTTTTTAGCAGTTCAAAGAAGTCTTTTGCAGCAAATTTGCCCAGTGCAATACATCATTTGATTCCTTGACTGCTGCTTCTATGGGCATTGATTGTGGATCCAAGTAAAATGAAATCCTGAACAAATTCAATCTTTTCTCCTTTTATCATGATGTTGCTTATTGGTCCAGTTGTGAAGATTTTTGTTTTCCTTAGGTTGAGGTGTAATCAGCATCCGAGGCTGTAGTCTTTGATCTTCATCAGTAAGTGCTTCAACTCCTCTTTGCTTTCAGCAAGCAAAGTTGTGTCACCTGCATATCACAGGCTGTTAATGAGCCTTCCTCCAATCCTAATCTGAATTCTTCTTTATACAGCCCAGCTTCTCAGATTTTTTTGCTCAGCATACAGATTGAATAAGTATGGTGAAAGCATACAACCCTGACGTACAACTTTCTTGATTTTAAACCTTGCAGTATTCCCTTGTTCTGTTCTAATGACTGCCTCTTGATCTATGTGCAAGTTCCCATGAGGACAATAAAGTTCTGGAATTCCCATTCTTAGCAATGTTATCCATAATTTGTTATGATCCACATAGTCGAATCCCTTTGCATAGTCAATAAAACACAGGTAAACATCTTTCCTAGTAATCTCTGCTCTCAGCCAGAATCCATCTGACATCAGCAAGGATATCCCTTGTTCCATGTTCTCTTCTGAATTAGGCTTGAATTTCTGGCACTTTCCTGTCAATGTACTGCTGCAACATTTTTGAATTATCTTCAGCAAAATTTTACTTGCATGTGATATTTATGATATTGTTTGATAATTTCCACATTCTGTTGGCTCACCTTTCTTTGGAATGGGCACAAATATGTATCTCTTCCAATCAGTTGGCCAGGTAACTGTCTTCCAAATTTCTTGGCATAGACAAGTGAACACCTACAGCATTGTGTCCATCTTCTGAAACATCTCAATTGGCAATCTGTATACTGTTGTATACTGCTGCCTAATTTAAAAGTGCCTGTAAAATAGAAAATGAAGTGAATACATTTTTTAGTAAATAAACTTTGGAAACATAGAGTCCATAAGGCACAAATTAACTTCCTTCATAGTAATGCCATCATAAACTTATGTTTTTTGAATTTGTTACAAAGAAGAAACCTCTGTAGACTGGATTGGCCATGAAAGGATTAATGACAATGGTAAGACTGGGACTAAGTAGGGTTTGGAAGGATGCGACACAAACTCTAATCACTTTGCGTATTTAGCAACTTTTTTTAAAAAAAAAAGTCATAAAAATATACATAATTATCACATTAAAAAAAACTCAAACCAAATCCGTTGCCGCCGAGTCGATTCCAACTCATAGCGACCCTAAAGGACAGAATAGAACTGCCCCATAGGGTTTCCAAGGAGGACCTGGTAGATTCGAACTACTGACCTTTTGGTTAGCAGCTGTAGCTCTTAACTACAACGCCACCAGAGTTTCGAGTTACCATGTAGAGGTCACATATACTTTAAATGCCACTGATTTTTATTTATAAATATGTATTTAGAGAACATCAAATTATAACATAGTTAAAATCAGTAACAGCATTGACATAACTGTAAACTCACTAGTTTTTTGTAGGTTTAAAAAAAAAAAGTTAAGGAAGAATTATTCAAATTGAACTTAATCATATAATGCATATTCTTAGTTATAAAGGGAAACAGGCAGTAAACAAATACTGATTTCTTCACATCCTCAATGTCATATCTTTACAAAATATGTTGCTGTTTCTTTGGTTGTCGCACCGCTGAATTGTTTCATGTTGAGAATGAAAAGGTAGAGTGTGGGTTTTGGATAGAGATTCCTACCTATTAAGGTTTCCTGCTCTGCCCAATGCAGAAGGGGGCTCAGAAATAAGAGAGATAAATCTCTCCCATTTCGCCCTTTCTCTCTCAGACATAAGTGGATGAGTCTCAGCCCAATAGCACTTTATGAAAGCTATATTTGAGGGCAGCATCTTAGGCAGCTGATCTTTCTTTTTTACAAAAATAGGAGACGTTGTTTACAATCTTCCTGTTAGAGGCAATAACATATGAGAGCTAGTTTACATAATCTTTTCCAACTTTCCTTAGAGTACCCTCCAGGGATCAGCAATTCAGGTTAACTGATGAGTTTTGTCTTTTGTTATTTTCTTTTCTCATGGTCTGGTCTTGACAGCTCAAAGCACTGGCTGGTTCCAGCAGGCCCTGTGATAACACTAGTTGTGCATGTTGGGACTCCTTAGTGGAGGAAGGGTACATAAGTCACACAAAGCTGACGTGTGATGAAGACTATTATCTTTTAGTAGCACCGCTCCAGTTTTCCACACAGGAATCCCTCCAGGAAAAAAGTTCAGGCATTGAATTTACATTCTCCATCCTCGTTTTAAGATCTGAGATGGGAGGCAAAGGGATTAATTTTTCAAATGAATTAAAAACAACTCTAACAATATGTTTCTTTAAAAGGTTGATAAACAGGAAAAGGCAAGCGATCAAGATGTAACCATAATTATGACTAGATTTACTTCAGACTGCTACTTAAAAGTATAAGACACTATCATTACAGGCAATCCTCTTTAATGTCAACATCAATTTAAAATTATCCAGGATTTCTCAATAAGTGGCCTAAGCTCATTCAAGTTTAAAATGACATCATAAAATTGGTGACATATTTTTGCCATTCAATAATGGTAAAAATAGGAAGATTAAAGTGACCTGCTAGTTTCAGGCTATTGTTAGCACAGCTGGTAAAGGCAATAAACCACATAGTGCACTGATAATTATAAATGTAAAGTTAATTTCAGATTAAAAGTTAAAATCACATTATGAGGAAGCCTGTAGTGGTGGGGTAAAGACTAATTGAAGCAAGGCAGGAGTAATTTCTAAAGATTAAAACCCATTGCCGTTGAGATGATTCCGACTCATAGTGACCCTATAGGAAAGGGTAGAAGTGTCCCACCAGGTTTCCAAGGAGTGGCTGAACTTTTAGTTAGCAGCCAGCCGAGCTCTTAACGACTGTGCCAGCAGGGTTCCTTCTAAAGATTAGCGGGACATTATTACCCACCAATAGTTAAAAAAAAAAAAAAAAAAGGCACATTAATTTACTCGAAACTTTGACTGGACTGCTTTTCTTAAGCAATTTAATCACAAGAAGATGTCATCAGTGTGATTTTCCATAGTTCATTTAATTTACTAATCTACAAGCGCATTCAAATAAAGTTCACCTAAAGGTTCAAAATTACAGAGAAATGAACATCTCAAATTCCTTGTTTGCTCATATCTTTCTGTTCTTATTTTCCATTCTTTGAATCCTACTCGCTGCTGTTGAAAAGATACCTATCATATCAGTGGAATCTACTCTATACCTAAGTTCACAAATAAAAACAATAAAATGGTGAAAGGCCATAATACACTTCTACGATAGCTATGTATCAAATGAGATACTTGGGTATTGATGTCAAACGCTTATATTTTGGACTCAAGAATTCAAATTTTGATTCTATAGCATAGATACATAGGTAGAGAGCACAGATTCTGAGGCCAAAATGCCTGGTTTTAGAGCCTGGTTCTGCTACTTACTGGATGTATGACTTGGGAAAGTTATCTAACATTTCTGGGCCTCCATTTACTTATCAGTAAAAATGAGAATAATAACAACACCTGCTTCATCAGGCTGTTGTGGATTTCAATTTGTTAATATATATAAAGCACTTACAGGCTCATAGTGAGTGCTATGTAAGTATTTGCTGTATCACTGTTATTATTATTATTATTAATATTATTGTTATTAGCTGCACAGCTTTTATCAAAGTAATTTAATCTCACCAAAAGTATTTCCTCATCCTCAAAATGGGATAATAACAGTTTCTGCCTCATAGGATTGTGGTAAGGATTGAATGACTTAAGCGGTGTAACATACTTGGCAAAGACCATGGCACCATAGGAAGTGTTCAGGATTCTTTAGTGATGTTTAGCAACTGAGTTTTAGAATTTCTCAGTCCTCTAGTAGTGAGCTGTAACAAATTCTCTAGTAGCAGGATTCTCACTAATTTTCTATTTATCTCAAACTCTTTTCTCCAACCCTTCTGTTACAGTTTGAATTGTATCCCCCCAAAATAAGTGCTGAAGTCCTAACCCTTTACCTGTAAATATGGCCTTAATTGGAAATAGGGGCTTTGTTTTGTTATGTTAATGAGGCCATACCTGTGTCAGGTGAATCATAAATCTAACCACTTCTAAGTTACAAAAAGACTAGAATAGATAACAGAGGCACATATATGGGGAATACAGGTGCCATATGAGGAATGTCTACAAGACAAGTAAAGCCAAGGAGCCAAGAAATGCCCAGGGCTACCAACAAGGACAGAATCAACAAGGCTGAGACCTTGATTTGTACTTTTATCTTCTAGAACCGTGAGAAAATAAATCTCTGTTCTTTAAAGTCACCTACCTGTGGTATTTGTGTACAGCAGCACTGGGTAGCTAAGACACCCTTTTATATCATAAAAAAGAAACAAAATTAGAAAAGATCAAACTACTTTGCAAAATAAGAGTAAAAAAAAAAGTAGATGTAAGTAAATGAATTTCCTCAGTATTGGCTGTCTGTGAAAAGGTGGCTACGCCCATTTTCATTCTGTCTCACTGATTTTCCTGACACACTGGTCCTGCTGTTTCATAAAAAAAGTGGTGTTTGCAAGTACAGTTAGAAGAAGTTGTAGTAGCAATAATGAAATTCAAGATGACATTTTTTAGTGGTAAATATTCCTGTCAAGAGTTGGATTTTCCTCACTCCATATATCTCAGAAGTTTCTCGTCTGAGCTTTCTTGTCAACATTCCCATAATGGGGCATGACTTAAATGTGGCATCACCATAGCAACATAACACTCTCCCTAAGACTCCATTTTGAAGACTATTATGTCTCCAGTATCATGACCTTAAGGTCCCTCGGAGGTGTAAATGGTTTGCTTTCAACTCTCAACCTAAAGAAATTTTGGTGGTGTAGTGGTTAAGGGCTATGTCTGCTAACCAAAAGGTCAGCAGCTGGAATCCACCAGGCACTACTTGGAAACTCTATGGGGTAGTTCTACTCTGTCCTACAGGGTCGCTATGAGTCAGAATTGACTCGACTGCAATGGGTTTGGTTTTTTTATCAACCTAAGTTGGCACTTCAAACCTACTCAGTGGTGCCACAGAAAAAAAGATTTGTAAAGATCACAGCTGAGAAAACCCTATGGAGCACAGTTCTACACATGGGGTCACCATGAGTCAGAATCAAGTTGACGGCAATGGGTTTGGGTTTTGGTTTTATCACGTCCTTTGATGTAAAAGAGAAGAGTGATACAGTCCATCTTTTAACAAGACATTTTAGCAAGAATTGAGATGCATGTATGAAACAGTCTCTATCTTTTATTTTTAATTGTGTCCTCCAGTTCATACAGAGTCTAAGAGGGAGCAGGGGGAGAAGGTGAGCCATGCTTTTCCCTCTTCCAATTCTCCATCCCCTCCTCCCCAACTCACCTAACAAAGGTCCCTTAAAATTAGAGGTTTGGTACTCTCATCCCCTTGGAGTGTTCAAATCCCTGCTCTCTTTCCCCAGGACCCCATCAGCTTTTTCTTCTCACTCTCCTAGTTTATTCCCTTGTGCCATTAAGCTGAAAGTGTCTCCACCTTTGGTTGCATTACTGAATAGCTGTTTCTCTTATCCCATCCTTGGTGTGGGCTGTGCTTAGGAAAAGTTTCAGGTATGGGGGAAGAAAAATAAAAAAGACCATCTTGCCACATCTTTTTAAAGATAACCTTAATTCACCTTGATGCACAAAGACTTCAAAATGAAATAATCTCTCTGTTGTGTAAGCCAACAACTTGGATAAAATCAATAACTCTCTTTCCTCATCAAGAGAAAAATAGGCTTTTTTTTTTCAGATAAAATTTCTACTATTCTTTTCCTTTCTGCTAGTTTTGTTTATACGATCAAACATCTTTCCCAAAGTTTCTCATTTTCTCATTTTACTTGATTAGAAGCAGGGCGTGTCATGGTACTGGGTGTTGATAAATTTGTTTTGACTTCTTGAACTGGATATGTTTTTTCAACCTATCCATGGCCTATTTTTAAAATAAACGTACTTCACAGTGACACTGTGTGCAACACTGACTAGAAACCTTAGTATGTGCACTGAACTTAATACAAATTACTGAGAGGGTTTCAACACAAATAATAAGGGAAATGGCGATGCCATCAACGGAAATTGAGACATCAGGAACACAATCTTGCATTCAGAAAAAAAAGAGGAAACGTTAATTTTGGTTTTAGAAAGGCTGAATTTGAGACAATGGCAGAGTATCTAAGGATAGGAAGTTGAAGAGATGCACCTATTGTGTAAGAAAAAGGTCAAGGTAGTAAATGAACGTTTAGGAGTCATCAAATAGTAATTGCTTTAATTTTAAAAAGGCTGTTTTATAATGAACTTTTAAGTTATAATGTCAGATACATCATTCTAGGTATTGTTTACCATTCTGAGGTGAACATTAGAAATGTTTCCTTATTTGATTTCATTTTGGCACATTACATGTACAAAGATGCAGCACAGAATAATTGCTACTATATCTCTGGGCCTGCGACCAGCTCTAGACTTGTGAATCTCTGAAACTGTGTACATCTATTACAAAACCACGTGCAACTGTTGATTAAGGTGGGAATCAGACATATATCATATGCTTCAAAAGTCCATTTTATTCACACGGAATCTGAATTGCTCTTTAATTCATCTTTCAGTGTTTCACTTTCTCTTTAATGCTGCTATAGAGTGCAGTCCACCATTAAACAGATGTCATTTTACACCTAAGAGGTGATCATACTTCATGGCTGGCTAAACCAGTTCCTGTATTTAGTTTTTACAAAATTCAGGGATGCTTTGGACCCAAGATTCTGGTAAATGCAAGATCACTATTGGAAATTAATCTCTCTCTTGATCGTCATGCATTATTTTAAATCAATGATTTTCAAACTCTAATGTACCAAAGAAGCACCTGGAGATATATATATATATATCAAATTTAATCCTTGAAGGATCTTATTGAATTAGTCTGGACAGGAGCCCAGGAATTTTCATTTTTTACCAATATGCCAGGTAATTCTAAGGTAGAGAGTCTTCAGACCACCCTTTGAGGAACTGTTCTAAGTAGTTCTGGAGATTTAAAACCTACAGTGAATGTTATTTTTTTTTCAAATCTTATATAGATTCATATACTAAATGATATATAGCTGTATATCCAATCAAAAGCATCCTAACTTTGAGACCCTTTCCACTCTTGGGTATTATGTCAATAATAGTCACCAAGAAAATAGTCTTTTGTGGTAGAGTTCTTCAGCTGTAGCAGTGTTTGTCAAGATTTAGACTAGTCTGTTATGAACAATGAAAACATTATACAATAAAAAATAAAGCAAATAAAACAGAATCTCTGCTTCAGCCCATCAAAAGACACTAAGCACTACCTAGAGCTGAAATCTCTGGGGTAAGTTAAAGGTGGGGAAGAGGGGACACTGAGTAGGAAGAGATAGAAGCAGGAATAAGGTTTCAAGAATTCTCTCCTCCCCATTTCCCTTTGCACAACTCTCTTCTCTGCAAAAATGTAATTTTTTGTGGAAACCCCTATAAAGTACTGAGTAAAGAGGTATCCTGGACCTGCTTTGGTATCAGAAAAGTATCTATAAAAGATAAGCTATCTATCTTGGATGAATATTTAGCAACCAGGTTTAAGCAGCCTGTGTACAAACAATATTTTTACGCTAGGATAGCTTTCCTTTGGAAGGCAGGTATTCTGGACAGTTTCTCCATCCAAGTACAATAAAAGTCTTAAATGGCTTATATGTAATTTTGCTGGGAACAAAACTAATCTTATAAAATTATTATTGCTTCAATTAAATGCACCAAAATATCCCACAAAACTAAATTACCAAGAAAATCAATTACTAATAACCCAACAGCATATTTGTGTTCTAATTCATCCCTTGAATAATCAAATGTTCTTCCGTAAGCTTCAGCTTATTTCCCCAAAAGGGTTGACATGGCATTTTGTCTTCTATTTGAAAGCTATCTTTTGCTGTCAATTTGCATTAAACAAACAACAAAAAGACATGGAAATCAAAGGAAGTACCCCTATATAGTTCTCCTACACATCTTCAGCTGTGTGAGCAAGCAGTTAAAACATGCAAATCCAGTTTGGAGGAAATTCGACATCTCTATTATAGATGAAAGGTAAACAAAGCAGATGAAGGATTAGTGCAATTCCAAATTTAAGATATTGCTCTCAGTGACTTATAATAAAGTGGTGTTGCATACGGTGGCATGTTTTAGATGACATTTCAATTGTACGAGCAATTTGCATTCTATCTGACATTAAATAACGTTCTTAGTATTATGAATTCCAGCAGCATCCTCATCTCCACAGCATAAAGATATGAACTATGAGGCACATCTTAATGAAGGGAGTAAGTTGTCCTGTCAATCTGAAATGTGAGACAAGGCAGTACCTGGGCTAAACCGCCAGCAACATTATTGTGAGTTGCCCACTCCTGGCATAGTACAAATCTTCAGCTAAGGCATTCTTCTTATTAAATAAAGATCTATAACTGAACACATGTATCTGTAATATCACTACAATCCAAAGAAAATTAAAAGACAGATTATGTCCAGGATATTACATGCACCACCACAGAGCACTGCTAGAATCTGGTATGGTCCTGTTGCTAAGATACCTGGCTAATGCCAGAGAAACGAGCCCCTCTTACTAATCTAGTACAATCCATGCATGCTTCCACATATTTTGGCAGGAGAAAGTAGGAGTCCACTGACAATGGCGTGTGATATTACTAGCCAGTATTCCTGAATTTATACATTTTTTTATCTCTTCCTGGTAAGCTTCAACAATCTTAGTGAAATAAGAAATGTAACACTCTGTTAATGGCATTTGGTTGCTTTATGCCATTTAAAACAAGTAAGATTACTTTTTATCCTTCTGCATAGTCAATAAATGTTGCTTAAAAAGGTAATTATTTAAGTGCCTTTGGTTGCAAAATTGTGGTTCTCCCCAAAACAATTCCCCTTAATCTTTGCGATTTATATTCTTATATGCCCATAAATGACTAACTGCATTTTCTCTCTTTTGCTGTCTTCAAGGAGAATGCAATACACCAGTTTCCCTGGGTGCATGCTGAATAAGAAATCAGGACACTAAAATGAAATACTTTCAGGAGAAATTACTTGCAAAGCTTTAATGCCTAAAGCTGTTTTTGCAGCATTAACATTTTCAAGGATTTTTTTGTTTGTTTTGTTCTTTTAAGGAAAATACATGGAGAAAGAAGATTAAAAGCTGCCTCATGCATAATATTGTATAAAATTCCAATGTGAAAAAAATAAATACTTTGGGGCTTCCCCTGTACAGAATGCAAATGTACTTCCCACCTCAAGGTGTCATTTTGTTTTTTTTAAACAGTCTGCCTTTGTTGAAGCAAACTAAGTAAAGGTTCCTACATAAAAATCAAGCTTTTTTTTTTTAATGTGTGTTCCAACTCTGTCGTGCAATCTGATCTTCAGAGCATCAGTGATAGTAGTGCCATTGAGCTCGAGTTATGATAACAATAACTTTTGCAGATGTTCAGAGCTGTCAAATATTATTCACTAAAATGTCAGAAGATGTGATAAAAAGTTAAACCAGAAAAATTATTCTAAAGTAATTGGTTCAAGTCAAGAAGGCAAGAAGAGGTCAAGCATTAATCCCTACCCATAAAGAGTGAATGAACTATAGAGAAATCACAGCCATATTGATTTTTTAGGAGGAAACAATTGTGTACTGTATAGGTGGACGCGCTGAGTAAAGTGAGGCTTATCCATGTACTGGTGTGCAAATTTATAGTTACATATCTCAGAGGTCCTCATTTATTTAAACCAAAGTTTTTCTTCAGATTTACTGGATTTTTTTTACTCAACTTTGCTTTATTATCAACAAAGACTTAGCCCATCTTTGGTGGTAATAAATTACATCCCTAATACACTAAGTTTATGTTATTCACACTCTTTTCTGTTTTCCAGTCCACGGACTCCCAAGGTCAAATGACAAGGTTATTTGACCAGAAACCATAGGATTTCAAATTCCATTTGCAATGTTATAACAATAGCTCATCGTGACATAGTAGCTTTATTAGTGCTAAAACAAATATCACCACTATCAATATGTGCCAGAGAACACCTTGAAAATGACATACACGTGTTTATTCTTTTATTCATATGCTTCCTATATTTCTAAATGACTTACCAAGAGCAGTATACAAGGGTAACTGTATTATAAAACACGAGATTGTTCATGACAAAGATGAAATAAATCAATAACAGGTGCAAGTATTTCAGAAACTGTTACTTCAACATAAATTGTCCCTGTAAGAAGGACAGAAAAATGTTTTTACAAACCTTTTATTTTTTTCAATTCTCACTGGAATCCCATGTCAGAAGAGAAAATGGCTGTTTGCTTAGAATAAAGTGTCTTAGCCATCTACGTGGACCTGACTGTAATGGCAAAAGATAGTGCCGATCAATATCCATCTTCTTCATTCCTGAAGTAATAACTTTCAATAGGAAAATCTATTTACTTTTACTTACCTTTATTTTATTTCATTTTGCTTTAAAGAAGTTCATTCCAGAGGGAGGGTTTACCTTGCAAACAACGTTAACAAACTGATGATTTAACTAAGGATCCTGGACCAATAGGGGCGTTACCATTTGCTATACCTGTGTGTTAATGCTAAGGGGAAATATATTTCTTCAGATTCTAGATTTGTTATTTAAATTACAGTCACTAAAAGCTTTTCAAGACCCACAGCTGCTTTATACAGAACATATATTAATAAGGTCAGTCAGAAACAAGGGTCAACATTCAGATTCTTACAAGAAAGGTTTCTTGAATTTTTTTACATTCCTTTTGCTGAAGACACCATGTGATATTGTACCGTGTGGTAAGTAAAATATCACTGGGTAAGGACTTAAAAAGGAAATCTCAAATTCTTTCTTGGAAAGAACTATAGTTTAACAGATGTTGTAAAAACTAGAGTTAAGAAAGGCCGTGCATTCTCTGTCCAGGTATACAATATAGAGGAAGCTTATATCCCAAGCTACATAAAAACTGCCATCATTTTATGTTGTGCTTCAAAATGAAGAGCTCAACATATATGATTATAAGCATTGAAATGAAACGTTTTCCAGTGTTTGAACATATTCTCTTCTTACCTCTTCTGCCTCCCTGTCATGCCTGCAACTGTTTTATAATTATGATAGATTTTTATTTCTATCCAGCTAGAATTGGTTTAAAAGTTATGGCTTTTTGTTTCCTAAACACATTTGTTTTACAGATTGCTTTTTCGAGGGGATGAAAATTGACATTTGAAATATCAGATATTTAATAGCATTTAATGACAATTTTTGACAGTGAATTCTTGAGTAATTTTTATCCTAATTATTTTTTATTTCTGTAAATATAATTAAGAGCCACTGCATTTTTAATATTTATGAAAAATCACCATACTTGTCTTTAAGGGAGTCTAGAATTGACATCTTGAAAAACAAATAATTTTGATAGACATTTAGACTAAAATCTTTTTTCTTTAATTTCTTCCTATCAAAAACAAAAAGATTATTCGTGCACGCACACACACAGTCAAGTCAAATTACGAATACTTGAGAATGTTTGTATACCAGAAATGGTGGCTCAAAAACATTGATATTAATATCAATAGTAACTTAAAGTTTTAAAATAATAGGAATGATTTAAATAGCAACCTGAGACTACTAATTCTCACTGTGAATTTTTAAGGTAATAATTAATTTTAAATCAAAAGGAGCAATAAAAAACCCATTTCTGAATTCTAGGTTCACACCTAAGTCTCAGAACACTCACTGTGTATATTTGTTACTAAGAAAGGAGATCACTGGTATTAAACCTCTGCTTAAATCAACTGCAAGATGGGAAATAAATTAGAGGCAGTACTCTCCTCAGAATTTGTAAGAAAACATACATTAACATCGATGTAATATAGCAAGAGACTTAATTGCAAATGAAGTAAAATATACAGAATGATGAGGCTAAATTAGATTTCTTTTCTACTAATATCTAAGCCTTCAATAGTGAGACGATATCAGCAAAGGAAAATGTGTGTACTTTACTCATTTTATACTTAAAGCAGACATAGAGAATCGCATTTTACATGAAGGTGATCAGGCTTTCACTTTGGCGAACTTCTCTCAGTGCCTTTTCGGGTATGTACGTGTGTACCGGGAAAATAATACAGGAGAAAGCTTCATATACTGTTGAAACACAAAGGACAGATATGCCAGCTAAGTAGGGCCCCCAATAAATCTAAAGAAAAGCCAATGACAATTTTATAAAAAAAAAAAAAAAAAAAAAACAGTTTCCCTTGTTAAAAGGCACCAAGGGATTAGAAAAAATATTCAAGGTCTTAAGGGTTTTAGAAAGCTTTTTGTTGTTGTCGTTGTTCTCAAAGATAGTGATTTTTATTCATTGGTTTGTACCTGCACATATTTTGTGATAGAATTTCTCCCACTGTTTTATATATTGACCCGGAACTAGCTATCCTATACTCTTCAAAAAATAATTTTATTCATTTAGGAAACACAACATGTAATCAATATTGCTCCATAAGTATTTAAATTTTGAAGCAGTCTTTTTAAGGGATTAATCCTATAGAAAAAATAGGTATTTCTGCAAATGTTGTTGTTATTGTTGTTGTTGTTAGGGTCCATTAAGTCAGTTCAGACTCATAGCAACCCCGTATACAACAAAATGGAACAAGGCCCTGTCCTGCACCATCATCACAATCATTTGAGCCCACTGTTGCAGCCACTGTGTCAATCCATCTCATTTGAGGTCTTCCTCTTTTCGCTTACCCTCTACTTTACCAAGCAAAAGAGATGTTAGGGAAAGACATCCAAGAAATTTTAGATACAATGATATTATATACCATTTAATCCTCAAATTTAAGTCAAATAAATAGTTAATTATCCCTCAAACTATATTTATTTGAAAATTGAGTATCTGCAAACACAGTTGTGTTACCAATAAGAATTAAATGCATTTTCATTAAATAAGTAAAAAGAGAAGGCAACTGTACACGTAGTAATAATATTCTCAGTGCTGAGAACTAAAAAAAGGCAAATACATTCCTCCCACCTGCTCACTTGGTTGTACAGGATCAAGACTCTTGGAATTGCTCATTTGTGAGTTAATTTTCTTTTTTTTGTAAAGAACTATAGATGGCCAAACAGGAAGAGTGTACCAGAAAGAGGAATACAAGATGAAAGAAGACAAAGAAACAGAAGCCATTACTTCTACACACACTCTGTAGAAGGTAAAGTCATAAAATTGCATTTTATTTGGAGAAATTACACTAAAATGTCCTCATCAGGAGTTGTTATCATGCAGAAAACTTCAGACGATCATTTATTTTTGTCGTTGTTGTTGAGAATATACACAGCAAAACATATACCAATTCGACAGTTTCTACGTGTACAAATAAAACTCTCTTATCTTTTAAAATGGCCATTAAAAATAAATATCCAGGATGGTCTAAGGAGCTGTAAGTATTACAAAGCTGGTACCCATAAAAGAAGCTCAAAAAATATTTGTTTCTGATAACCTTAAACCCATATTTGACCTAAAAAAATGTGTGTGTAGATATTTTGTATATGTGTGTGTGCATATATGTGTGTTTGTGCACATGTATGTCTGCACGTGTGAACTACAATTAGACAACTAGCTAGAGATTCGTGTAACTACAAACAAATATCCATCACATTCCATTTTACTCCACTGAGACACTCTATTGATTTCCCCTCCAAGTTCTTACTTCCTCAGGTTTTAAATAAATGAATATCTGCATAGTTTATGCCCATCTTTGAGATCACAACAAAGGAGACAGCCATAATTAGGCATTCTAGGCCATTATCATAGGATCAAAATCACACACAGTTGTAATAATGGGAACACATGGGCCCATAGGCAACTCGGCTTTCTCCAGACACCTCCAGAGTTGTATATGTTGTTTCGAATTTTTAACTAGACAGATTTATCTCATCTCTATAATGGAAGCCTCTCAGGCTGTATACCTGACTTCCCTCAAATCTGGACCCCAAATGAAGAAAATTGGCTTATATCCTTACTTTTAAAATTGCTCAATAGTTGATTAAAGCTTTGGCAGTGCAGGAGTAATAGAATTGCACAAGAGAGTCGCTAATCTGTAGTTGCACACATACGCCTTTTCTTATTTTACATGACTTAGCTGTAGTCAAGGCCTAAATATCGGAGTCATCGATGTTCATTTAAATCACAACTTCCTATCACTTGGCACATGTGTTTGCTTGAGACATATTATAAAGGGGCTGTGTTTGCATATGTGGGCATACACCACTGAATATTGAAATTCATTAACATCAATGATTTTTTTATTTATTTAAAATTACAATTCTACCTACTTTCAAGTCTTAGATAGAGATGATTTCAGAAATGTAAAACAGCCAGCAAATGATTAGGCGAATAGCACAAGAGTGGCTCCATTCGTCTTTCCTTCTTGCATGCAGGAGCTCTAAAAATGCTGTTGGCCACAGCGCTTTATTCGAAGAGGTTTCACACATGCATTTTTAATCAGGATTATATTTCACAGAGATCTGTCACCGCTCACAAGTGCAGCCGGCCGGTCCTCCTTGAAATGTATCAGCTCTCAGCCTCAGCCCTGAACTAGTTTTTCTTTGTACAAATCTGGACTTGGTGATCCACAAGGCGGTGTTTTTCTTAAAAGGAAAAAATAATCCCTCAGAATTGCCTAGGACTCCCATGCACATTGTTTTTAGTTCAAACATGTCACTGCTTTAACCTGGAACCGTCTCCTAAGTCTCTCTCTCTGCCAAGTTAACAGTCTAAACATTTGCCTTTAAGATATTTGCTAAACCTAGGTCTAGCAATTGGTTATTTTAAATTCAGTCGCTTGCATCAATTTTTGTGTTGAGTTAATCACTGCATTTTTTCTGCTATTCTTGGTGTATTGTGTTAATAACCTATTCTTTCCTATAATAATTATTGAAGTCCGCATAATAAGCAAAATACAGGGAAAATTTTGCTTATATGGGTATTTTTGCCCGTGTATTCCAAGTGTTGGATATGTACTGTGGCCATACTATACATGTATGTTCTTATCCATGTGTCCAAAGTATTCTATAGAAATTGATAAATGCAGAGGAAGAATCCAAATATGTGTGTGTGTGTATTTTTCCAACATTGACTAAACTAACACAATAGGCATAAGAGACAAGAGGAAGTTAAAGCTCATAGTCACTAATTTTTGCAACATACATAAGTTTTGAAATTATATAGCTTTTTAAAAAAATAAAAAAGAATAATTCATAGAATGCTTACATTTTAAAATTTTGGGTTTATATATAACAGCAAAACTATCACTTGAATGTTCATATTAATACAGGAACACAGAAGATTTTTGAGAATTTAAGGTTGCATTAGCATATTGAATGCCTTGTGAACTCCAAATCTCTGTTAAAGCACACCTCACACATTAAACATCTAGTAAGTAAAACGTGCCTCAAAATAAGAGTTCAAAAGTGTGTAGTGGAAGACTTTCAATTACAAAAATCGATAAAAATGCAAAGCAGAGAAGCCAGTTTAAAACCTCAGGGTTGGGAACTCCTGTATATCAGCATATGTCCACAAAAATACGCCGACACCAACAGCACAGACACACTCCTGTGAAGTAACCATATCTACATGTTGTCAAGCAACTGGTCATAAAAGCACTGAATAAAAGGCCACTTGAAATTGGATAGTTCTGAAAATACCACAGCTGATTTTTTATATTCTCTGACAGTTAAGAACAAAAAGACTTTCAGACAAAGATTTTAGACACTCCCTGTGATCTTTGGCTTCCCCAAAGTTGATGCATAGAATTATCAAAAATCTGAGACTTCCAACTAAAAGTCAGGATAAAGCCACTTGATTCTTGATTCTCAGCTGCTTCATGTTCGTAAACTCACTATATTGGTCTCCGTCATCGTCATAAACACTATATATTTTAACATCTGTCAAAGCGTTTAAAAACCTGGAGCATATGCCTACAAAGCTAGGATGAAAAAAGGCAGGTTAGAATACTACACAGCATCTTTTTTAAGGACCATTAAAGTCCTTCTAGTTAATGTTTTATTTAGTTTTCTCACAGTCAGAAGATTTGGGAAAGGAATTTCAAAATTCTATTGCAACTTGTTAGCAGGTACTGATACCAATGACTCAAAATTTTCAAGAGCTTAAAAAGATAAAATTGTCTTTCTCATCTAAATTGTTCTCTAGTTTAAGTACAAGGAAAAGGAGGGTATTAAAGCAATCATACTTTTTTATCCGTTGCTTTAGCATTTAGTTAACAAGCAATCTGTGGCTTTAGAGTTGCTTAGCCAAGAGCTTTGTACAGCACATTTATATTCCCCAAATGGCTTCAGGTTTCTAAAGTGAAATTTTAGAGAGTATTAGTTTAAAATATTTATCACTGTTTAGTAAAATTTCTTTCTGTAGTATCTTAAAAAAAAAATTACTCTCTACATGACTTTTTCCTCAGTAGATAATATTTCAGATACAAAATACAGAATGATGATAGGTAAAATGAAATCATTTAAAAATGGTATTGAAACACATGAATTTCTCACAAACTAAAAGGGTGTCATAACAGAAGATTCATTAATGACACAAATTTTACATTCTTTTCAAAAAGCACACATCAAAATCTTCGTGGACACTATTGAAGTCTATATGATGTTGAAGCCTGTATGTTTATGATGGAATATGGTTTTTGAATATATAGAATGATCTTTGAGATGGATAATCATATTCAATGTGTTATACACACATTTTCCTGTATCATAAAGAAAGCAAGAAACTTGGAGCCAAAATACCTGTATTTGAATCATCCTTTTGCAAACTGTTAATTAATCTTAGAAATAATATCCAAGTTTCTGGAATGTACATTGTCTGAAAAGTGGGAATCATCTTTTCTGTCTTTCTCCATCTGTCTAAAAGTGTGTGAAGGTGAGAGATAATTACTGTCATGACAGTAATCTGAATGTATTTCACGTTTCTGGGGCACCCAGGCCCCATATTTAATAAATTTCAATCTCAAAGGGCTGGGTTCAGAATTTCTCTCACATTTCCCTGTGTGTGTGTGTGTGTGTGTGTGTGTTTTAATCACAAGTGTCACCAGAAAGTGTCTTATTTATTTATTTATCTTTCTACTCATTGCCTCCTTTTACTGGAACTTAAGATCCTTACAGGCAGCAACTTTGTCTTTTTTCTCACTGTATTCCCAGCACCCAAATCAGTGCCTCGCACATCAAAGATAATCCAGTATTTGTTGCTGGCCTAATTACATAAAGGTTATGGGTAAAATAATATGTAGATGCACAGGCTTCTGCCCGCTGCCCATGGAAGTCTCTAAGCTCCGTATGCCAATGGATCTCTCAGGAGTAGCTGACACGACAATTTGATTCACTAAAAATGGCTCAACTGAACATAAGCCATTATGTCGATAAGCATTTTTCCATTTAGGAAGGGGCTTTTCCATGACCCGTATAATCTGAAAATTTCAAAATAGGTATATAGCATTGGTATTACTCCCTCTTTACTAGAAAAGGTCTCATGTTTGGTAAAGTAGAGCATCAGCAAAAGACAAAGAAAGCCCTCCATGAGGTGGATTGGCACAATACCTGCAAAGACGGGCTCAAACACATGAACGATGGTTAGGATGATGCAGGACCAGGCAATGTTTTGTTCTATTATACATAAGATTGCTATGAGCAGGAGTTGACTCGATGGCAACTAACAACATTTCTCTGTTTATTCAGAACACGACTGAGGTCTTTGCTCATATCAAAGGCCGAATTATCCAGAGTATCTCATGCCCTTTTTACCTTGGTATTTATTGTGTTTCTGCAAACTGTCTTCTCTAACGTTATGAATTTTTCCCATTCTATTGGATCATCCCCATCAACACACAAACCTATGGTAAAAGCATCCATGTAAAAGTAAACCCTCTTTTGATTCCTTTTCCAGGTACAGCTAACTCCAAAACCCATTTCTCTGTTCCTCTTTACAGCAAACCTAGAGGGTTGTCTGTTCTGTCTCTCTACTTTCTATCTTTCCCTTTTCCTCTGAACCCACTTCAATCAAGCTTTTGATTCCACCACTCCACTGAAGCCTCTTTCATCGCAGTCATCAATGACCTCTACGTTTCCAAATTCAGGGGCGTCCAATCCTCAGTCTTCCTCTAACTTAATCTCTTAACAGCATTTGATAATTGATGAGATTCACCTTTTTAGAACATTTTATTTGGTTTGCAGAACATCACTGAACACAGTTTCTCAGCCTCCATTGCTGAGTACTTTCTAACACCTTCTCTAAGTTCTGGAATAACCCAGAGTTCTTTTCTTTGACCTCTTCTCTCTCCTCACTCCAGGTGATCATTCAAATCACATAGTGTTACATACCAGCTATAAGCTGGTAATTCACATATTTACATTCTCTAACTGAACTCCAAACCTGTATCACAAGTACCATGTTTAATAGGCATATCAAACTTAATATGGCAAAAGTTGAACCCTTGATTCCCCCCCCTCAAAATCTGTTCTTTCTGTGTTCTTCAGCATGACAGGAAATGGCTCAAGGGTTTTCCCAATTGCTCTGGCAAACAAACAAACCTGAGAATCATTCTTAACTCATTTCTTTTTTGCCTATCTCATGTCTAGTCCACAAGCAAATTCTTTCAACTCCATGTTCAAATTATAACCAGAATCCAACTGTATCTAATCATATCCACTCTACCTCCTAAGCAAAAGCATCTATTGCCTCTTGCCTGGACTACTAACTACTATAGCCTCCTAACTGATCTGGTTTCCATTCTTGTCTCCCTATGATCTTTCTCCACGCAATAGCCTTTTAGAACCAAAGCCAAATTATATCACTTATCTGGTTAGAACTATCCAATGGCTTCCTCATCACATTTAGAATAAAATTAAAAATCCAAGGTCCTATATCATTTTCCCCACCTCCATTTCTTTATCTCCTACCACTTCCCCTCTCTTTGAGTTCCTGCTCTTCCTCACATTTGCAGATCACACTCTTGCTTCGGGACCTTTACATTTACTCTTCCCTCTACATGGAACCAGATTCTTGTGGCATGCTCTGCTCAGAGCCGTTAACTATTTGCTTAGTGACACTAGAATATAAACTTCCTGAGGTCAGGGATTGTGTCTGTCTTCTTCATTGGTATATCCCTGACACATAGAACAGTGCCTGGCATGTAGGATGGTCTCAATACTTGTGGAAAGGAAGAAGGGGGAAAGGAAGGAAGAAAGGATGGAAAGAAACAAGGAATGGAGGGAGGGGAGGAGGGAGGGAGGGAGAGAGGGAGGGCAGGAAGAAAGAAGAAGGGAGGGAGGGAGGGAGGGAGGGAGGGAGGGAGGGAGGGAGGGAGGGAGGGAAGGAAGGAAGGAAGGAAGGAAGGAAGGAAGGAAGGAAGGAAGGAAGGAAGGAAGGAAGGAAGGAAGGAAGGAAGGAAGGAAGGAAGGAAGGAAGGAAGGAAGGAAGGAAGGAAGGAAGGAAGGAAGGAAGGAAGGAAGGAAGGAAGGAAGGAGCAGGGCAAAAGGGAGGAGGGAAGAAATTAAGATGATTTGAAGAATGGTTGGTTTTATTTTCAGTTATAGAATGCCAAACATGATTCTAATGCACCAAACATAAGTACCACTGCAGATAAATTAAATGGACTGAACTGGATGGAGTACAAACAGGAAACAATTTTATTTTTCTCTATCATCTTCAAGATCCTCTTTCAAACCTCTCTTACTGTGACTATATTTCTAATATAACCAGTAATTTTCCTTGTACTTTCAGCTAAAACAAGTCATTTTGAAATTAAGACTCACTTTAGGTTTTTAAGGTACCCTGGTGGCACAGTGGTTAAGAGCTCAGGCTGCTAACCAGAAGGTCAGCAGTTTGAATCCACCAGCTGGTCCTTGGAAACCCTACGAGGCAGTTCTGCTCTGTCCTATAGTGTTTCTATGAGTTGGAATCAACTTGACAGAAATGGGTTTTTTGGTAGGTTTTTAAAGGTTTAAATGAAATCAATTCAAGCCTTTAAAATCCAACCAAAATCACCTCCTTTGCCAGGTCAGGCTTGAGCAGTAGCTTTGGGAAAAGCAGATGGCAATTATTCTTTTACATTTTCTTCCTTCTCACCTTCCCACCTGTGGGTACTCCAGGGCTAGGGTGACGAATGGGGAGGGGTGGTGCTGGTGGTTATTAGGAAACTGGAGAAAATATATTTTCACTTAGCTGGTGCTGTTTGTAGTCCTTCCTTGGCTGATACAGGCTGGCACTCCTAGGGCAGGTACCCAAAATCTGCTTTTTCAAGAACACGTTTGTGGGTTTCCTTGGGAGGCCCCTGAAGAAAATTTGCACTGAATTTCTCAGTAATGCAAATGTACATCTTTTGAGAGTACAGAGTAGTGATAGTGGGAGATAGCATGAATCAACTACTCCTGGAAACAGACCTTCAACTAACATAACATAAAAGGAACAAAAGTAGTCAAACTGCACTCAAAGCTATGCCTCACTGCTAGGACAATTTTAGCACAGCCAAACTATATAATAATAATGTGCACAGCAACTAAATATGTTTTGAAATCACATTAGAGCATACAATTAATGCTTAAAGGTAGATCTAAGTTTAGTAAATCACTCATTTAGCACATAAATAATGTTACAAAGTCAAATCCTGTAGGCTTGAATGTATATTAGAATCCTGTAGAGAGACTGCAAAAATTAATGACTTAGAACAAGGTCCCAAAAGAGAATGTCTGTAGCATGTTGCTGGAATTAGGTTTAGATCTATACTCATAAACAATTCTCTAATTACCTGGTATAATATGTTTTACGTCAATTCAATTCTCTGACCATACTAAATAATCGTCAGTTAAAAGAGTAAATTCTTGCAAAGAACCCATCATGGTAAAATAAAAACAATAAGAAAATTTTTAAAAAAGCAAAACAATAGCTCATCCAGGACGATTGTTCTATATACAGAAGCGGTGGTAGGCAGTTCCTTTGAAAAACAGCTCTGAGCTACACGATCTCTGTTAGAGTTGTGCTCAATGTATTGGCTGAGTGCACTGAAGACACCATGCAAAAGGGAAAAGGCAAATGTGATTAATAAATTTTATACTTTTTGTCAGCATGTGGGGAAATGTGAAATTCAATCTTCTGGTGGTTTCCCATTTACTAAATAATAAAGCTCAAACCCTTTTTTTTTTTTTTTTTCATTTAAGAACTTCCACAACCTGCCAGAATTTCAGGTCTTTTCTTCTTTCGTCCACATGAGCCTTTTTCCTTCAGTGGAACAACTTGCTTTTCACTCTCTCTCAATTGTGCCTGATGCTATTCTATTCCTCTATTGTCTTTCTCAGGAATTACCTTCCTCCTGTATCTCCCCATTAAAACTCATATCATCCTTCAAGGGCAAGTTTAATTTTTTTTTTTTTTCCCCCTCTATGAATGTCTCACCACAGCTATCTCCCTTAACATGCATATTATTTGTACCACCCATTTTTCTCTAAGCATTTATTGCCCTTTACTGCACTTTATTGTATACATAGCTCCACATTTAAAAACTATGCTGTAGAGATGAGATATTATCACGTACTTAATTAGATTTATCACAATATCCATAGCATTATGTACAGTATGTGTATGTATTCATTTATCCACCAGATATTGATTATCTTCTGTCATGGATTGAATTGTGTCCCACAAAAGTACATGTTGACTTGGCAAGGTATGATTCCCTTGTACGACTGTATGATTATCTACCATTTTATCACCTGATGTGATTTCCCTATGTGTTGTCAATCCTATCACTATAATGTAATAAGATGGATTAGCAGCAGTTATATTGATGAGATTTACAAGATTAGATAGTGTTTTAAGCCAATCTCTTTTGAGATATAGAAGAGAGGAGCAAGCAGAGAGACAGGGGAACCTCATACCAACAAGAAAACAGTGCCAGGAGCATAGCACGTCCTTTGGACCTGAGGTTCCTGCACTGAGATGCTCCCAGACCAAGGGAAGACTGAACCTTCCTCCAGAGCTGACAGAGAGAAAGCCTTCCCCTGGAGCTGGCACCCTGAATTCAGACTTCTAGCCTACTGGACAGTGAGAGAATAAACTTTTCTTTGTTGAAGCCATCCACTTATGGTATTTCTATTATGGCAGCACTAGATGACTAAGACATGCTCCAACTCTATGCTTGTTATTGTGCTAGGATAATAAGACCTGGAGACAAGTCAGTAAAATCAATTGATACGATCTTTATCTTCATGTAGCTTATACTTTAGTGAGGAATATGCACATATAGAAGGGTAATTAAAATACACTGAAAAGTGTCAGGCATGGGGTTTTGTAGCAGTGAATAGGAGGAGTATCTTACCAAGGCTTGAAGGAACAAAGAAAGCGATGTCTAAGGGGAGAATTAGAGGATAGGTTAGAGTTGTTAAAGTGAAGAGGAAAGAAACAGTTGTAGATAGATGGGCATGCACATGAGGAGGTACAGGTGAAAGAGAAAGCCTGGGCCACTCAAAGAACTCAAATATATGCAGTATGGCTAGATTGAGGAGTTAAGTGGCAGTGTGGAAAATGGGGAAGAATTTGCCTTGAAAAGGGTGATGTAAAAGGTTAAGTGCCAAAAGGTTGGTGGTTCAAATCCACCCAGAGATGCCTCAGAAGACAGGCTTGGCAATCTGCTTCCAAACGGTTACAGCCTTAAAAGCCATATGGAGCAATTCTACTGTGTACTCATGGGATCACAACCGAAAAACTGCAACTAACAACAATAAGAAAGAAGAAAGTATTTCAGGATAGATGAAAAGGTCAGTGATATCGTATGCTGTCAAGATATTAAATAGGATAAAAACTGAGAAGTTACCTATTGGATTTAACATTAAGAGATATTTGGAAACTGGCAAAAGCAATTTCAGCAGTGTGGTGGACCCACAATCAACTTATGGTTGGCTGAGAAACACGTGGGGAAAGAAGTGAGACAAGGGTGTAGAAAGTACTTTTAATAATTTGTACTATTAAGGTAAAGAGAGTTAGAGGAGAGGCTAGAGGAAGAAGTGGGATTCCGAAAAGATGAAGAAGACTCGAATGTGTTAAAAGTCTGAGGGAAAGGAGCCAATAAGAGGAATCCAATGGCCCATTATATGGGGATAATCAATAAAACAGTCACTTACAGGGTAGAAAGCAAGGGGACCTAGGCAAAGATGGAGGGAAGAGCCTGGGCGGAGGGAAGCAGACACATTTTCACTTCTTCTATTTTAAGAAGACGAAAAAAGAACAAATGTGGATAAACATAAACGTTAGGTTGGCTGGTAGGAAATTGAAAGAATAATACACTCTCACATTATCACCTCCTTAACATCTTCACTCTCATTCCTCAGAGAAGGTGCCCATATTCCTTTCCAAGGCTGCTTTTGGGTAGACTCAAAAAATTCTGATGACTCCCCATCTGAACTAGAATAAGTGAGGAATAAGCCAAAATACATCTAGTTGGAAGCTGAGGCAAAGTGTCACAGAAAGGCTGCCCACTATCTCCAATCCCCGTCGCCATCCCCAAAGTAGCCAAATGTCACTTAATACAAGGCTCAAGACAGCATAGCATACTCTAGTCCAATCTAGAACAATATTGCTGTCCAAGTTTTCCTACCAAGGGGTAAACTGAAGTCCAAGAGTTTGTGCACATGATCAAATATATCTTTTGTGGACAAAAAAGAAGACTGTGAAAGGCAGTATAAGGGATTGACAAAAGTATTCCCCAGACTAGCAGTTCTTCAATATGTGCAAAAGTCATCTACAGAATTTATTTGAATGTATGTTTCCTGTCCCACCACCAGCTATTCTGGTTCAAGTGGATCTATGGTGAGGCCCAGGAACTTCCACTTTTTACAGCCACCACAAGTGATTCAGATGCAAGAGGCTCACTCTTGAGCATGGCCCAGTAATAAGGGACAGAAAAAGATTGGAAGCAGCTAGGCCAAGTTATCTGACTGTTCCATCAACATTACTAGGTCCTAGTCTAGGTTCTAACTTTCACAAAATTGGAAGCAAGCAGGCGGAAAAAAATAGAAACTGCTGACCAAGTAGAAGAGCCAGTCAAGGCAAGTCAAGAAAAAAAAAAGAAAGAAAGAAACTGACTTACAAATGATATCCTTCTTAATACATAGGTCTTTGTCCCCCTCACCAGACTTTGGGAACCATGGCCTACTAAACTGGTTTAATACCTCATTTGTTCCTGGCGAGGAAGCAATATATCCCTTCAAGCTGATGGTGACATAGTGGTTAAGAGCCACAACTGCTAACTAAAAGGTCTGCAGTTAGGATCCACCAGGCACTCCTTGGAAACCCTATGGGGCAGTTCTATTCTATCCTATAGGATCACTGTGGGTCAGAATCAACTCAACCAAAATGGCTTTTTGTTTGTTTGTTTTTGGTTTGGCACATGCAGCAGAAACACTAATAGTATATTGGTTAAGAATTATGGCTGCTAACCAAAAGGTTGGCAGTTCGAATTCACCAGGTGCCCCTTGAAAATCCTGTGGAGCAGCTCTACTCTGTCTTATAGGTTAGCTAAGAGTCGAAATTGACGCAATGGGTTTGGTTTTTTTCATTGAACATATAATTGTGATCAACACTGGTGTGAGTCTGGAACACAAAGGGGCTGATAATGCCCATAAACTGTGCATCTGATTATATATCCTCTCATCTCCTCTTGAAATTTCCTCCATCAGTTTTCTCTTGCGTAATTCCTTTTAATGTATAATTCTACTTTACCTATTAATATGCTTCAATATACTCATCCTAAAAACTCAGCCAATGTTTTTCTCAACTCTGGTTCTTCAAAGCTCTTGCCTACCTTTTGCCAAGAAGCTAACCGACAACATCGTGTGAAGTTGTGACCTTTACCTCGTTTCCAACCTACTGAATTAGAATTCTTTTCCTATTTTCTCCAGTCTCTCATGTTACTCTTACATAAACTAAAGTTTGGAAACCACTGCTGTAATCAATTTTAGGATTTCTCCATTGGTTTCCTTGGCTGTAAATTTAATGGAAGCAGATCAACAGGTCTTCCTTCTGTGGAGACACTAGGTGGGTTAACTTAGTAGCTGAGGGCAAACCATTTGTGCCACCTAAGGAATACATTGCCATATACCCTAAGTGCTTTTCATTCCAGGGTTTGGACTCACAATTCTCTCCTCTTTTGGCTTTTAGAACATGTTTCCTTCTGGAACAAGTTTCTGGGATGTTTTCTCCTCCAACTTCTAGGGCCATTCTTCCAATATCTCCTTTCCTTGCTCCTCTTGATCAGTAGCTTTCATGGACTTCCTGTTCCTTTATAAACTCCTCCTAGGTGATGCTTTCCACTCTTATGTTCTCAACTCCAACAATAATTTGATTATGCCTCTTGCGATATTGCTATTCCAGTTGTTCAGAAGGATATCTAATCATCTTTTACGGGCTCCACTACTCTAATGGGACCAGGAAGAGGCTTGCATGTCCTTGCCATCCAAACAGTTGTGCATTCATCTAAACACCCAGCCAACAGCTAACAAGAACTTGCCAGCATTGTGAGTGAAACTGTTCAGGACTTTGCACTATCCCTGTCCTGCATAAAATGCCTGAAGCAGAAAGACCACCCAGTCAGCCCACAGAATTGTAAGGAATAATAGATTGTTTCCATTTTAAGCCACTAAATTTAGGGAAGTTTTTTACACAGCAATAAGTATTGTAAACACTATCTCATAGAGTTGTTACAAGGATTAAATTATTATTGTATATAAAATCTTTACAACAGTCCCTGGCACCGTTAAGTACTCAATAAGTATCGTCTTCTACTAATCTCATCCTTGGCTTATTCACTTCTATCTAACACTTATTACCTCTTTAACTTAATTTCTTCGTCTACTTACTTTTCTCTTCATTTGCATGTTTTTGTTTTTGTTTTGTTTAGTTTTTTATTATTATTTAATTTGATTTACTATTTTAAACCTGTTTGGGTATAAATTATGGTATAAGTAATTAAAAACTATGCACACCATATTAAATAATGTAAAGAGCAAAGAGGTGACTTCACATTCTACCTCTCCAAGTGACTCCTATACAACACTGGACAATTTCCTAAAAAATTCAGTTTCTGGTTTTACAGAAAGGGATATTAATACAGTAAAACCTGTGAAATCCGAAACCTGTGTAAGGCAGAAAGAAACCTATCCGAGAAGGAAAACTCAAGTATTTTCCATTAAAAGGGCAAAAGAAAAACCGTAAGGCTGCGTCATGTCAAAGGCAGAAAATTTGCAAGACCCAGAAAAACAAGGTAGTACCATTGAGTTCTGAATCTTACAGATTTCCCTGTACTTCTCTCACCAAGTTGTTATGAGAAAAATGACCATGTAAGTGCCTGGCTCATATTCGGTGCACAATAAATGTAAAATTGCTTTTCCTCATAGATGCACTTCATATTTTTCACACCAAAACAAATCTCTTTCATGTTACATGGTACAAGTCTCTGAGGGCTCCATCAATTAACTGAATGAGAAAACTTAGCCCTACCTGCAAGCCCTCCTGTGAACTGGCCTCTATCTGAGTGATTTCTTGAGCTAGACTCTCATAATTTCACAGCAGAGTGTTAGCACCCTTTTGACCCTTGAAATCTAAAATATACAGACCCATCTTTCATTATCAAAGTGAAATAATTATCACTTCAAATGTTCATCAGAATTACTTGCAATCCCTAATGTGTCAAGTGCTCACTTAAGGCCCAAGATATTTAAGTGATAAATTATGCCCCTTTATTTACTCATTCCAAATTTATAAAACACATACTATCCAGACACTCACTTAGGCCCTGCATAACAAAAGGGATAAAGTATGGTCCCTGACCTAGAGTAGCTCATTGTCCCTTAGCAAGTCAGAATACAAATAGAATTACAATATATTGTAGGACAAAGAAGGGTTTGATTAACATTGTCTGGGATGGGAATATGGAAAAGTCTTTACATCAGAGAAAATGGATTAGCAAGGTTCCAAAGGCAGGAATAAAAAAGAAAATTTCAGATAGAGGACATTTACAAAGCCATGGAGACTGAGAAAGAAACAAGTCTAGAGAAGCAGGCAGGATTATGAAAGACCTTGTTTATCAGTCTAAGGAATCTGGAATCCAGCATGGGCTAGTGGTTTTAAGTCAGATAAATTTGGAATTGAATCGCTACTCTGTCTCAAGCTAGTTTATGACATTAGACAATTTACTCAAATTGCCTAGGTCTCGATTTTTCCACCTATTAAAAAGAAAAAGAATAATTTGTTCTACTATGTATTTATTCAAGGCACATAGTTGTGAATAAGACAGACACAGTTACTGTTTTCAGAGCTCTTATAGAATTAAATAAAGTTGTTAATGGACTAGCACTGTGCCTAGTATAGAGCAGAAACTCCATAACTGATAACTACTATTAATAAAGGAGATTAAATTTGATTAAAGGCTAAGTAATTTATTATTGAATAATAAAATTAATTTAGTAAATGTTGACCAACTATAATCACTTCAGTGTTCTACTATAACTATTCCAATATCACATTAAGACTCTTTGGAAGGATTAACAAGCCTATTAGTAAACCTGCTTAATTTTTTTAAATACTTGATTGATTTGACAACTTTTGTCTCAAGTAATCACTAGTAAAATCCTGTGAAACTAGTGTTCCCCCAAGGCCTATGTCATGATTAAGATAATTCCTTGATCTCCCAGCACTTAAAACCACTTGTCTGGCGAAAGTTACTTAAATTCTCTCTGGCTTGACTTCCTCGTAAAACCAAACCCACTGCCATAGAGCCCCTTCTGACTCATAGAGACCCCATAGGTTTTCCAAGGCTGTAATTCACTACGGAACCACCCTCGGAGTTGCTGGTGGCTTGGTTAGTAGTTGAGTGCTTTAATGACTGCACCACTGTAAGTTACTGTAAGAATTTAAAACAAAAGGGAGAAAAGCTGAGAGCTGTGACTAGCACATAATAGAAAATCAAAAACCTATTACCATGGAGTTGATTCCAGCTCATAGTGAACCTATAGGACAGAGTAGGTCTGCCCCACAGGGTTTCCAGGGAGCAGTTGGTGGATTCGAACTGCCGATCTTTTTGGTGTGCAGCTGAGTACTCAATAAATAACAATACCAATTACAAATACTAATTGCACACCTTGGGGGAAAGTAGTAATAGAATAATACCTTAAGGAATTTATTGAAACAAAAAACTATGCAAATTCCGTATGATAGTTTCTATATTGATACCCAAACAGTAAAATCCAGGAAATTAGTTAGTACTGTTTGCATCCTGAAATGGCTGAAAGTAGCCTTAACTGTAGAATTAAAAAAAATAATAAAGTATATTATCTTCTGTTTGGAATGGTTTGAGGTTAAGTAATCTCTGCTGGCTTTGTTGGTTGCCATCAAGCCAACTCTGACTCTTGGTCACCTTTATGTATAACAGAACAAAACGTTGCCTGGTTCTGCACCATCTTCACAATCACCGGTATGTTTGAATCCATTGTTACAGCTATTAAATAATTACACACACACACACAAAAAAAAAACATGGCCTTTGAGTCAATTCCCACCCCAAGTGACCCTACAGGACAGAGTAGAAATGCCCCACAGGCTTTCCAAGGCTGTAAATCTTTACAGAAGCAGACTGCCACATCATTCTCCTGTGGAGAGGCTGGTGGGTTTAAACCACCAACCTTGTGGTTAGCAGTCGAGTGCTTGGCCAGAGGCCCCTTATAAAAACGGAATTACGAGAAGAAATTGTTTCCTTTTTAAATTACTAAATGATACAGAAAGGTTATTTTCTCTCCTGTCTTATAAGAACAAATAAAAGTAGCATCTAGAATTAGTCTACGCCTGCTTTAAGTAAACAAGCAAATAACCATGTGTATATTTACAGCTATAAGCTCCACAGACATAGTATTCTATTTGTATAAAAGCAAGAGCCATCTTCTCCTGCAAAGGCTGAAAACATACTTTTGCTCTGTTCCTAAATCTCACTATACTCATTTTATTCTCATTTTCTTTTCATCGCCATCAATATCAGCCTCATCAATTCTTTAAAAAACACTATTAATACCTGAGCTGGAAACTGTGCTGTGTAGCATACAAAGTGCACCGAGCTTCCAGATTAAACAAGTAATTATACAAATGCCCTTTAGTGAACATTTACCAGCATAAAATCTGCATGAGGGGAAAATAGCCAAGTAAGCCAAAGTTATACATTTCTAAACACAAATACATCACCTGAGTTAAAAAGAAGAGGCTTAATGAAAACAAACGGAGCTTTAAGAGAGAGATTTAGAGCCTACATGCAGCTTAGGACAAGTTGTGACTTTTCGCTCTCACATAGGCATTTCATCAAAATTGACTACACTGCACCTAATGGATGAGAGGGAGCTTCGTTGGTGCCACATTGAAATAATCCTCTCTTTTAAGAAACCTATCTTAAGAGGGAAAGTTGGCATCATTTCCACAAGCATAGAACTCCTAAGCATTTTCTCTTTTTGTGTTCCCTTTACTATATTTAGTTTTGCTTTTCTAGGAAGAGGCTGTGGCACAGTGGTTGAAAAGAAAAGAGGAGAAGGTGAAGAAGAGGATAAACTGAAACCCTGAAGTGTGTAGCCCTTACCTTTGGCAATTCAGATCACGCCAGAAACACAGACTCTGAAAAGCAAAATAATTATAATAATAAACCTCAGAGGTCAGTGCACTTCGTCTTCCACTTTGACATAAATGTCCCTTGGACAACCTCTCCCTAGGACTCAAAGTAGATGAGAATATATAGAAAGGGAAGCAGCAGCCTCACCAAGGAATTGCAGTGTTCAACCCGGGGAAGGAGCCTAATGAACCTCTAGTCTAGTGGTCCAGAGCACTTTTCCACCTACCACATCTTTTTGAACTTGACTAGCAAAACATTTAAAGACAACAACAAAAAACAGTTGTCAAGTCAGTTCTCGTTCATGGCAACACCGTGTATGTTGGAGCAGAACTGTGCTCCACAGGGTTTTCATTGATTGACTTTTCGGAAGTAGATCACCAGGCCTTTCTTATGGGTCTACTCTGATAGACTCAAACTTCCAAACTTTGGGTTAGCACTGAAGCATGCTAACCGTTTGCACCACCCACAGAGTCCGGGAAGGGAACTGTTGATTGCTGTGGAGCTGCTCTGACTCTAAGCAACCCCAGGCACAACAGGACAAAACATAGCCTGGCCTCGTGCCATCTCCATATCCTGTGGACATCAGGCTTTGTAATCCTTGGGGTTTTCATTGGCTGATTTTAAGTAGATAGCCAGGCCTTTCTTCCTAGTGTATCTTAGTCTGGAAGCTCTGCTGAAACCTGTTTAGCATCATAGCAACATGCAAGTCCCCACTGACAGACAGGTGGTGGCTGCACGCGAGGTGTGAGAATTCTACCACTGAACCACTTAAGTCTCATAGGCAGAGGCCTCGCAGGCCCAATTCCATGCCCTCTGCCTGTTCTAGAATTCTTTCTCTCTTATCATTCTTTTTCATTCTCTTTGGCCCTTGTCATTTCCCCTAGGATAACAGAGTTTAACCAGAACTTTTTTCTCCAGATCCTTTAGTCCTCAGACCTGTCCCTTGGCTGCCTCTCTCAGGCGGAGCTAAAGATAAAGTGTACTAAAAAGATGGCAACCATATCTTCCTAAGAGGCCTGGTGGCACAGGGGTTAAGCACTCTGCCGCTAATTGAAAGATTTGGGGGTTCCAACCCATCCAGTGGTTCCACAGGAGAAAGACGTGGGGATCTTCTCCCACAAAGATTACAGCCCTGAAACCCCTATGTAGCAGTACTACTCTGTCACATAGGATTGCTATGAGTCAGAAACGGCTTGATGGTATCGAACAGCAATGACTATCTTCCTTTAAAAAAAAAAAAAGAAGAAGAAGAAGAAAATCATTGGACTTTAATACTGGCACACCACTGCTGTCATTTTGCCATTTTGTTTCAATATTGCAGTCACTAAATATAAACTTAAGGAAGCCTGGAGGTGCAGTAGTTAAGTATTTGGCTGCTAACCAAATGGTCCGTGGTTGAAATCCACCAGCAGCTCTGCTGGGAGAAAGATGTAGCAGTCTGCTTCCGTAAAGATTTACAGTCTTGGAAACCTTACGGGGCAGTTCTACTCCGTCCTATAGGGTCTCTATGAGTCGGAATTTGGCTCTATGGCAACAGGTTTAAATATAAATTTGAATTCTCCCATGTCCAATTCTCATCCTGGCACATTAACAGAACAATATATTGTCCACTCATTCTTACAGTTAGTTCTAAAGTCTAAATTCTTTTCTTGGATTAATTCAGACCATCTGAAATATGAGCCCTTCCCTCACACAGATCCTTTCCTTTGTGTTACTTGCTCTTACTGAATTAAGTTTTGATGCTCTCTCCTGAATTTGCATTGAAGAACTTCACAAGAAACAGTTACTTAGGTAACGATATTTTATGAATTTTATGGACACCTTGTAAATACATATAAAAGCATGTAGGGGAATGATTCTCTCCAGCTTCACAACAATGCTTACCTCTGAGAAGGGAGGCACAGGAAAGGAAAGGCGGAAGGCAATTACTGTATTTATAATGTTTTATTTCATCATTAAAAGAGAGATTTGAAGTATGTTTGGCAAAACATTAAAAATGTCAAGCCATGGAACTAAATTATATTTCCTACTATATTTTTCTATAATTTGAATTCTTTTATAATTGAAAATTTTAAAAATATGAAGGAGCTACCATATAAAATTCACTAGAATATTTATTGAGGGAAGGTAATTATTGAACACGTTTCCTTTCCAGCATCTCTTCTCAAGTCTTAATGTGCATACAAATCACCAGGGGGTCTTATTAAAATGTGGGTATTACTTTAGTAGGGTGTCTTAGTCGTCTAATGCTGCTGTAACAGAAATATCACAAGTGGATGGCTTTAACAAAGAGAAATTTATTTCTTCACAGTAAAGTAGGATAAAAGTTCAAATTCAGGATGTCAGCTCCAAGGGAAGGCTTTCTCTCTCTGTCAGCCTTCACATCAATCTTCCACTGGACTAGGAGCTTCTCTGTACAGAGATCCTGGATGCAAATGATGTGCTCTGCTCCTGGCACTGCTTTCTTGATGGTATGAGGCCCCCCTGTCTCTCTGCTTGAATGTCTCTTTTATATCTCAAGAGGTTGCCTCAAAACACAATCCAATCTTACATATTTAGTCCTGCCTCACTAACACAACTGCCACCCATTCTCCTTCATTAGCATCATAGAAGCAGGATTTACAATTTATACAAAAATCACAAAATAATACCAGGAATCATGGCCCAGCCAAATTGATACACACGTTTCTGGAGAGACATAATTCAATCCATGATATAGGGTTAGATGTAGCCTGCGATTCCACATGCCTAACAAGCTCCCAGATGATATTGGGTCGAGAATCATAATTTGAGTAGCAAGCCTCCACAGTGCACCAGAGCGTCACATTTTGATAAATGCATCAAAAAAAATTTACCTCAAATTTCTGTTCTAGAAAAAGCTATGGTTATTCTCAGTAACTGCTTTACTTTTTACCTCATGGATGCTGTAAATTTTATATTCCTCTTTGCCTTGGCCATTAGGAAGCTCAGAAATAAATCTGTTACATACCTTTGGAACTGCATGAGACTATATGGCATGTATTTTTATGAACAAATTTTTTTTTTCTGATTTTACTTTCCTATTTATATTTCCCTTTTGTCCTAATTTTGACACCTACACATTTTATTCCATGGTTATATATCCTTTCTTTGTAAACTGCTTCAAATCATGCCAGCAATGAGTTTTGTCTTATTGAAACTAATTCAGAACAAGGAAGTCACTGGTTTAAAGAAACTTACAGTCCAGTAGGGAAGAGCGATGTGCACAAAATTTAGATGAGTTGTGTAGACCTATAGGGTCCCTATGAGTTAGAATCAGCTCGAAGATGTCTTAGTTATCTAGTGCTGCCATACTAGAAATACAAGAGAATGGTTTTAACAAAGAGAAATTTATTTTCTCACAGTCTAGTAGGTTACAAGCCCCAATTCAGGGCCTCAGCTCCAGGGGAAGGTTTTCTCTCTCTGTCGGCTCTGGAGGAAGGTCTTTGTCCTCGATCTTCCCCTGGTCGAGGAGCTTTTCAGGCACAGGGACCCAGTATCCAAAGGATGTGCTCTGCTCCTGGTGCTACTTTCTTGGTGGTATGAGGTCCCCAACTCTCTGCTTGCTTCTCTTTCCTTTTATCTCTTGAGAGATAAGAGGTGGTCCAGGCCACACCCCAGGGAAACTCCCTTTACCCTGGATCAGGGGTGTGACCTGGGTAAGGGTAGTGTTACAATCCCACTCTAATCCTTTTAACATAAAATTACAATCACAAAATGGAGGACAACCACAGAATACTGGGAATCATGGCCTAACCAAGTTGATACACACATTTTTGGGCAGACATAATTCAATCCATGACAGAGGGCAACAAGTTTTTTTTTTTTTTTAATTAACTTTTATTAAGCTTCAAGTGAACATTTACAAATCCAATCAGTCTGTCACATGAAAGTTTACATACATCTTACTCCCTTCTCCCACTTGCTCTCCCCCATTGAGTCAGCCCTTTCAGTCTCTCGTTTCGTGCCAATTTTGCCATCTTCCCTCTCTCTCTATCTTCCCATCCCCCCTCCAGTCAAGGGTTGCCAACACACTCTCCAGTGTCCACCTGATTTAATTAGCTCTCTCTCCCCCCCGCTGACCAGTCCCTTTCATGTCTGATGAGTTGTCTTCAGGGATGGTTCCTGTCCTGTGCCAACAGAAGGTCTGGGGAGCATTGCCGCCGGGATTCCTCTAGTCGGAGTCAGACCATTAAGTATGGTCTTTTTATGAGAATTTGGGGTCTGCATCCCACTGATCTCCTGCTCCCTCAGGAGTTCTCTGTTGTGCTCCCTGTCAGGGCAGTCATCGATTGTGGCCGGGCACCAACTAGTTCTTCTGGTCTCAGGATGATGTAGGTCTCTGGTTCATGTGGCCCTTTCTGTCTCTTGCGTTCTTAGTTGTCGTGTGACCTTGGTGTTCTTCATTTTCCTTTGCTCCAGGTGGGTTGAGACCAATTGATGTATCTTATATGGCCGCTTGTTAGCATTTAGGACCCCAGAGGCCACATTTCAAAGTGGGATGCAGAATGTTTTCATAATAGAATTATTTTGCCAATTGACTTAGAAGTCCCCTCAAACCATGTTCCCCAGGCCCCAGCCCCTGCTCCGCTGACCTTTGAAGCATTCATTTTATCCCGGAAACCTCTTTGTTTTTAGTCCAGTCCAACTGGGCTGACCTTCCTTGTATTGAGTGTTGTCTTTCCCTTCACCCAGAGCAGTTCTTATCTACTGATTGATCAATAAAAAGCCCTCTCCCTCCCTCCCTCCCTCCCCGCCTCGTAACCACAAAAGTATGTGTTCTTCTCAGTTTTTTCTATTTCTCAAGATCTTATAATAGTGGTCTTATACACTATTTGTCCTTTTGCCTCTGACTAATTTCGCTCAGCATGATGCCTTCCAGATTCCTCCATGTTATGAAATGTTTCAGAGATTCGTCACTGTTCTTTATCGATGGGTAGTATTCCATTGTGTGAATATACCACAATTTATTTATCCATTCATCCGTTGATGGACACCTTGGTTGCTTCCAGCTTTTTGCTATTGTAAACAGAGCTGCAATAAACATGGGTGTGCATATATCTGTCTGTGTGAAGGCTCTTGTATCTCTAGGGTATATTCCAAGGAGTGGGATTTCTGGGTTGTATGGTAGTTCTATTTCTAACTGTTTAAGATAACGCCAGATGGATTTCCAAAGTGGTTGTACCATTTTACATTCCCACCAGCAGTGTATGAGAGTTCCAATCTCTCCGCAGCCTCTCCAACATTTATTATTTTGTGTTTTTTGGATTAATGCCAGTCTAGTTGGTGTGAGATGGAATCTCATCGTAGTTTTAATTTGCATTTCTCTAATGGCTAATGATCGGGAGCATTTTCTCATGTATCTGTTGGCTGCCTGAATATCTTCTTTAGTGAAATGTGTGTTCATATCCTTTGTCCACTTCTTGATTGGGTTGTTTGTCTTTTTGTGGTTGAGTTTTGACAGAATCATGTAGATTTTAGAGATCAGGCGCTGGTCTGAGATGTCATAGCTGAATATTCTTTCCCAGTCTGTAGGTGGTCTTTTTACTCTTTTGGTGAAGTCTTTAGATGAGCATAGGTGTTTGATTTTTAGGAGCTCCCAGTTATCTGGTTTCGCTTCATGATTTTTGGTAATGTTTTGTATTCTGTTTATGCCCTGTATTAGGGCTCCTAGGGTTGTCCCTATTTTTTCTTCCATGATCTTTATCGTTTTAGTCTTTATGTTTAGGTCTTTGATCCACTTGGAGTTAGTTTTTGTGCATGGTGTGAGGTATGGGTCCTGTTTCATTCTTTTGCAAATGGATATCCAGTTATGCCAGCACCATTTGTTAAAAAGACTATCTTTTCCCCAATTAACTGACCCTGGTCCTTTGTCAAATATCAGCTGTTCACACATGGATGGATTTATATCTGGGTTCTCAATTCTGTTCCATTGGTCTATGTGCCTGTTGTTGTACCAGTACCATGCTGTTTTGACTACTGTAGCTGTATAATAGGTTCTGAAATCAGGTAGAGTGAGGCCTCCCACTTTCTTCTTCTTTTTCAGTAATGTTTTGCTTATCCGGGGGTTCTTTCCCTTCCATGTGAATTTGGTGATTTGTTTCTCTATCCCCTTAAAATATGACATTGGAATTTGGATCGGAAGTGCGTTATATGTATAGATGGCTTTTGGTAGAACAGACATTTTTACTATGTTAAGTCTTCCTATCCATGAGTAGGGTATGTTTTTCCACTTAAGTATGTCCTTTTGAATTTCTTGTAGTAGAGCTTTGTAGTTTTCTTTGTATAGGTCTTTTCCATCCTTGGTAAGATTTATTCCTAAGTATTTTATCTTCTTGGGGGCTACTGTGAATGTTATTGATTTGGTTATTTCCTCTTCGGTGTTCTTTTTGTTGATGTAGAGGAATCCAAGTGATTTTTGTATGTTTATTTTATAACCTGAGACTCTGCCAAACTCTTCTATTAGTTTCAGTAGTTTTCTGGAGGATTCCTTAGGGTTTTCCGTGTATACGATCATGTCATCTGCAAATAGTGATAGCTTTACTTCCTCCTTGCCAATCCGGATACCCTTTATTTCTTTGTCTAGCCTAATTGCCCTGGCTAGGACTTCAAGTACGATGTTGAATAAGAGCGGTGATAAAGGGCATCCTTGTCTGGTTCCTGTTCTCAAGGGAAATGCTTTCAGGTTCTCTCCATTTAGAGTGATATTGGCCGTTGGCTTTGCATAGATGCCCTTTATTATGTTGAGGAATTTTCCTTCAATTCCTATTTTGGTCAGAGTTTTTATCATAAATGGTGTTGAACTTTGTCAAATGCCTTTTCTTCATCTATTGATAAGATCATGTGGTTTTTATCTTTTGTTTTATTTATGTGATGGATTACATTAATGGTTTTTCTGATATTAAACCATCCTTGCATACCTGGTATAAATCCCACTTGATCAGGGTGAATTATTTTTTTGATGTGTTGTTGGATTCTATTGGCTAGAATTTTGTTGAGGATTTTTGCATCAATGTTCATGAGGGATATAGGTCTATAATTTTCTTTTTTTGTAATGTCTTTACCTGGTTTTGGTATCAGGGAGATGGTAGCTTCATAGAATGAGTTGGGTAGTATTCCGTCTTTTTCTATGCTTTGAAATACCTTCAGTAGTAGTGGTGTTAAGTCTTCTCTGAAGGTTTGGTAGAAGTCTGCAGTGAAGCCGTCCGGGCCAGGACTTTTTTTGTTGGAAGTTTTTTGATTACCGTTTCAATCTCTTTTTTTGTTATGGGTCTATTTAGTTGTTCTACTTCTGAATGTGTTAGTTTAGGTAGGTAGTGTTTTTCCAAGAATTTATCCATTTCTTCTAGGTTTTCAAATTTGTTAGAGTACAATTTTTCGTAGTAATCTGAAATGATTCTTTTAATTTCATTTGGTTCTGTTGTGATGTGGTCCGCGTTTCTTATTCGGGTTATTTGTTTCCTTTCCTGTTTTTCTTTAGTCAGTCTAGCCAATGGTTTATCAATTTTGTTAATTTTTTCAAAGAACCAGCTTTTGGCTTTGTTAATTCTTTCAATTGTTTTTCTGTTCTCTAATTCATTTAGTTCAGCTCTAATTTTTATTATTTGTTTTCTTCGGGTGCCTGATGGGTTCTTTTGTTGCTCGCTTTCTATTTGTTCAAGTTGTCGGGACAGTTCTCTGATTTTGGCTCTTTCTTCTTTTTGTATGTGTGCATTTATCGATATAAATTGGCCTCTGAGCACGGCTTTTGCTGTGTCCCAGAGGTTTTGATAGGAAGTATTTTCATTCTCGTTGCTTTCTATGGATTTCCTTATTCCCTCCTTGATGTCTTCTATAACCCAGTCTTTTTTCAGGAGGGTATTGTTCATTTTCCAAGGATTTGATTTCTTTTCCCTAGTTTTTCTGTTATTGATTTCTAGTTTCATTGCCTTGTGGTCTGAGAAGATGCTTTGTAATATTTCGAAGTTTTGGACTCTGCAAAGATTTGTTTTATGACCTAATATGTGGTCTATTCTAGAGAATGTTCCATGTGCACTAGAAAAAAAAGTATATTTTGCAGCAGTTGGGTGGAGAGTTCTGTATAAGTCAATGAGGTCCCGTCGGTTGATTGTTGTAAGTAGGTCTTCCGTGTCTCTGTTGAGCTTCTTACTGGATGTCCTGTCCTTCTCCAAAAGTGGTGTGTTGAAGTCTCCTACTATAAATGTGGAGGTGTCTATCTCACTTTCCAATTCTGTTAAAATTTGATTTATGTACCTTGCAGTCCTGTCATTGGGTGCATAAATATTTAATATGGTTATGTCTTCCTGATCAATTGTCCCTTTTATCGTTATATAGTGTCCTTCTTTATCCTTTGTGGTGGATTTAAGTCTAAAGTCTATTTTGTCAAAAATTAATATTGCTACTCCTCTTCTTTTTTGTTTATTGTTTGCTTGATATATTTTTTTCCATCCTTTGAGTTTTAGTTTGTTTGTGTCTCTAAGTCTAAGGTGTGTCTCTTGTAGGCAGCATATAGATGGATCGTGTTTCTTTATCCAGTCCGTGACTCTCTGTCTCTTTATTGGTGCATTTAGTCCATTTACATTCAGCATAATTATAGATAAATAAGTTTTTAGTGCTGTCATTTTCATGCCTTTTCATGTGTGTTGTTGGCCATTTCATTTTTCCACATCCTTTTTTGTGCTGACACGTTTTTCTTAGTAGATTGTGAGATCCTCATTTTCATAATGTTTAACTTTATGTTAGTTGAGTCGTTACGTTTTTCTTGGCTTTTTTCTTGAGTTATGGAGTTGATATTCCTTTTTGTGGTTACCTTATTATTTACCCCTATTTTTCTAAGTAAAACCCTAACTTGTATCGTTCTATATCGCCTTGTATCACTCTCCAACTGGCAGTTCAATGCCTCCTATATTCAGTCCCTCTTTTTGATTATTGTGATCTTTTACCTATTGATTTCCATGATTCCCTGTTACGTGTATTATTTTATTTATTTATTTATTTTTTAGAATTAATCTTAATTTGTTTGTTTTTGTGCTTTCCCTATTTGAGTTGATATCAGGACGTTCTGTTTTGTGACCTTGTATTGTGCTGGTACCTGATATTATTGGTCATCTGACCAAACAATCTCCTTTAGCATTTCTTTTAGCCTTGGTTTGGTTTTTGTAAATTCTCTAAACTTGTGTTTATCTGTAAATATCTTAATTTCTCCTTCATATTTCAGAGAGAGTTTTGCTGGATATATGATCCTTGGTTGGCAGTTTTTCTCCTTCAGTGCTCTGTATACGTCGTCCCATTCCCTTCTTGCCTGTATGGTTTCTGCTGAGTAGTCTGAACTTATTCTTATTGATTCTCCCTTGAAGGAAACCTTTCTTTTCTCCCTGGCTGCTTTTAAAATTTTCTGTTTATCTTTGGTTTTGGCCAGTTTGATGATAATATGTCTTGGTGTTTTTCTGTTTGGATCAATCTTAAATGGGGTTCGATGAGCATCTTGGATAGATATCTTTTCGTCTTTCATGATGTCAGGGAAGTTTTGTTTCAGGTGTTCTTCAACTATTTTCTCTGTGTTTTCTGTGCCCCCCTCCCTGTTCTGGGACTCCAGTCACTCGCAAGTTATCCTTCTTGATAGAGTCCCACATGATTCTTAGGGTTTCTTCATTTTTTTTCAGCTATGTTGGTGTTGATTCCCTGGTCCTCCAGAAGTCCCAGTCTACATTCTAATTGCTCGAGTCTGCTCCTCTGACTTCCTATTGCGTTGTCTAATTCTGTAATTTTATTGTTAATCTTTTGGATTTCTACATGCTGTCTCTCTATGGATTCTTGCAACTTATTAATTTTTCCACTATGTTCTTGAATAATCTTTTTGAGTTCTTCAACAGTTTTATCAGTGTGTTCCTTGGCTTTTTCTGCAGTTAGCCTAATTTCATTTGTGATGTCTTAAAGCATTCTGTAAATTAGTTTTTTATATTCTGTATCTGATAATGCCAGGATTGTATCTTCATTTGGGAAAGATTTTGATTCTTTTGTTTGGGGGGTTGGAGAAGCTGTCATGGTCTGCTTCTTTATGTGGTTTGATATGGACTGCTGTCTCCGAGCCATCACTGGGAAACTAGTTTTTCCAGAAAATCTGCTAAAAAAAATGCAGTCAGATCCCTATCAGAGTTCTCCCTCTGGCTCAGGCTATTCGGATGTTAATGGAGCCGCCTGGGGAGGGTGGGGGAGGGATCAGAGAGCTAGGAGTGTAGCACCTCAGAATATAGCCAGAGTTGTTTGTCTTACTTGGAATGACTCTTATATCTGAGATTTCCGCGGGGCGCGTCGCCTATATGTACTGGCTGTGTGGAGATTGCCCCCCGGGGGGTCTGGCCCGCTGGCGTCACAGTCAGATCCTCCACTGTCAGCCCCACCCCCAAGGTTAAGGCTCCCCTACTGGGACGGTGCACTCCTGACTCCAAAATCAGTCGCTGCCTCCTGGGGACTCCCCGTCCCGCCAGCTGCGTCCCGCGCTGCTCCCGCGAACCGGGTGGGCTCCCCCCCCGGGGTCAGCTCAGGAGAGCTGAGCAGCTCCCCGCGCCTGAGTTGTGACTGCACGTCCCGGCTGGGACGCCGCTCTCCCTGCTCCAAGACCAGCCACTGCCTCCCGGGGACTTCTTCCACCGGCTGCTCCGCCACACCACCCGCGCGAACCGGCTGGGCCCTCGCGAACCGGTTGGGACCGCCCCGGGGTCAATTCAGGGGAATGTAGCTGATCCCCGCGCTCACGCCCCGCCCGCGCTCGCCAAAATCCCGGCGGGACGGCTCCCCGGCTGGGACGCTGCTCTCCCCACTCCAAGACCAGTCACTGCCTCCCGGGGACTTCTCCCTCTGGCGCGCCGCACCGCTCTTGCGAACTGGGTGGGCGCCGCCCGCACGAACGGCTGGGCCCCGCCCCCGGGGTCAATTCAGGGGAATGTAGCTGGTCCCCGCGCTCACGCCACGCCCGTCCCCTGCCAAAATCCCGGCGGGACGGCTCCCTGGCTGGGACGCTGCTCTCCCCGCTCCAAGACCAGTCACTGCCTCCCAGGGACTTCTCCCACCGGCTGCGCCTCCACGCCGCCCGCACCAACTGGCTGAGCTCCCTCCCGGGATGAGTTCAGGGGCTAGGGCTGGGCCCATTGTCTGTGCCGTCTGCCCCCCTGGGCTCTGCCCCAAATCGGGCTCCGAAGGTCACCTGCCTGGTACAGTGGCTCCTGGTTCTGAAAACGATCGCTGTCTGCCCGTATTTGTTCGTTCTCCGTCTGTAAGTCTGTGTTTGTTGTTCAGAGTTCATAGATTGTTATGTATGTGATCGATTCACTTGTTTTTCTGAGTCTTTGTTGCAAGAGGGATCCGCGGTAGCGTCCACCTAGTCCACCATCTTGGCCCCGCCCCCCGGACAACAGGTTTTTTGTTTGTTTGTTTTTCTTTTTTTTTTATATAGACCTTAAGGAGGATGGGTATCTACCTCTGCATGAGAGTTACTTGGAATTTTTTTTGTCTTTAGTATTGCTCTTATCGTTAATATTTATAGTCACAATAATGATAGAAACCTTGATTGGATGTCTACCATGTGCCTGACGCTGGACTGAATATTTCAGCTTGCTCACCTCTTTTACCATCTATCCCCTGCAATCTTGCCTAATAAGCCTGTGAGGTTTATATTATCATCACACTTTAAAGACCTGGGGATCTTCTCCCACAAAGATTACAGCCTAGAAACCTCTGTGTAGCAGTGCTGCTCTGTCACATGAGGTTGTTGTAAGTAGGAACCAACTTGATGGCATCTATGGCTCTTTCCCATTTTATATGCTTTTCTACTAGTGGTACCTTGCTTTTAGAGTGTATATTACCATCACACTCTAAAAGCAAGATCACTTACGTACCATATCAGGGCAGAATCACGTTTAAACCCATGTATGGGTGATCCCAAAGCACTTATGTGCTAACTCACAGAAATATGAAAATGTATTTAGGGGTTGCCAAGAAGTTCAGGATGGCTGCAACTTGGAACATGAATGGGAGAGAATGGCTGATGAGGCTCAAGACCCAGGCAGGTTTCAAACTCCAAAGAGACGTGTTTAGCTTCCTGAGGAGACGGATACTCATTCTGTAGACAATGGAGAATTTCTGGAAAATGTTAGGCAAGAAGGTGAGAAGATGAGATTTTATTTTTTTAGTATCACTTTCTTGGTGGCATGGAGGATGGATTAGAGAGGAACAAGGATGGAAGGAATGGGGTGACTTACAAGGCACTTGTCATAGTTCTGATTAAACACAGTGAGTGTCCAAACTGAAGCAAGGTTCAATGGCTTTAGAGAACAGGTCTTATCTGAAAGGTTTCAGAAATTAAGATGTGTGGCCATTCAGGGATGAAGCTACAGGGGATTGAGGAGGCATCAATTAGTGGTCATGGAAACTACAGGAATGAAAGTTTTCACTCAGTAGGAAAGCATATAAAATGAGAAAGCCATAAAAATACCAATATTTAGGGTGCAGGCTAAAAAATCAAAGCTTGAAAAGTGTACAGAGAAAGAAAAGCAGAAAGTAGGAAGAGAATCTGAAGAAAATAATATTACAGAACCAAATATGGGTAGACTTTAAAGAAAGGAAAATTTAATAGTGTCAAATACATTGGAAGACTAATCATAATAGACTGAAAAGTTTTCACTAAGTCTAAAATTATAATGTCATCTTTAACCTTAAACAATAACAGGTTCGTCAAAGTAATGGAAAGGCTGCAGTAGGCAGACATGAAGAGGTGAAGATTACAAAGGCAGATAATACTTTCACGAATGTTGACTGAAATGGCAAGTAGAGTGAGAGGAGTAGTATTCCTAGTAAAAGAGCAATGAACTTAGATCCCTATATTAATCCAGGATTGATGGTTCACAGGGTGTCTACAATGAGGGAATATGAAGGGAAAGAAGTAATTATAATTATAATAATATTGTTAAAGTGTCCTTATGGTCTAAGTCAAATAGGTAAATAAATAAACCGAAGAGAAACTGATAGACATGAAGAAAAATGAAAAGTTAAAGGAAGACAGTAGTGATTTCATGAAGAAAGAAAATACGGATAAGGGAAGGTAGGGTCAGAGAAAGATGGTTATGTGGTTATTCTAAGAAAGTAGAGAACTGGGGATGAAGATTTGACAATGGGAGCATGTTAACGGAATCAAAAATCAAGGGTATGACCATGGGGCTGGATTGCTTTGTAAAATCAGAATGGAGGTAATGAAGCCCAAGAAACAGAAGAACTGTGATGTGTGAGTCTCTCATGGATTTTTCACACTGACGCTGTTATCCCTCAAGATCATGACAAGAGTTGAGACCCTGCAAGGTTGAAGAAATATGGCTTCGTCTATACTTCAGCTGTGGGGATGAGGTATAGTGAAGTAACTTGCCAAAGTTTTCATATGTGGGAATGAAATCTCTGGAAGTACACAGACAAGGAGCAATAAGGGGTTTATTAATGAAGGTGGTTTTCTCATGTGGGTGGAAGTAGGATTTTCTGGAAGGAAACAGCAGGAGGAAGATAGAGTATTGCTGATGTCTTTCAGGGGCCATATAACATGGATAGTGGGAGAATAAGCACACTCTACTCTTTACCATTATAAATAAAATGATATTCTGGAGTTTTGTATGAAGACAGGAAGAAGGTGTTTGCTGGAATGGCGAGAACTAAACTTGTTACCAAGCTCTTGTCTCTCAGGTTTAAAACCACCCTTCTATACTCTCTTTTGTGATCTTAGGGCTGGGACTTTGCAGACTAGTTTCTGCTTTGCCAACTGCTCCCTGTTAGTCTGACGTTAGGGGCAGTATAGGGAAACTGTAGCCTGGAACAAGTAGAAAGGAATTGTTCTTTTTCCTGTTTCTCTAGTGTGACCTCAGCACTACTTCCTCAAGTTGGCAGTGGCTGTTTATTCCAGTAGCAGCAGGGGGTTCCAGTTTGTGCATTTTCCATACCCCCAGTCCAGCATCATCATTTTCCTTCAAAGACAACACCTCTAGCCAGAATCTCCTCCTCTGAAGCCTGATTCAATCTCAGCAGGCATCTTCCTCCAAGCTTCTAAATTGCTATAATCCCAACATATTTCCTTTTTCCCACCCTCTAACCCAATTTTCAGTTCTAAAATACCTGGTTAATTTTTTCCCCATATTAAATTCTCTCTGTTAAAATAATTGGTGTCATTTTTGACTCCTGAGTGGACTCTAACTGATACAAGAAGATAGAAGTTGTTCATAATCAAAAAGGTAATCAAAGGGGGAGTTATTGCTTAAAAGGCATGGAGTTTATGTTAATGGTAGTGAAATAATTTGGAAAAGGATAGCAAGAATGGTTGTACACCTATTATACCATCACAGTAGTTAAAACAGCCTGGTACAACAACAGACACCAGACCAATGGAACAGAATTGAGAATTCAGATGTAAATTCATCCACCTATGAGTAGCTGATATTTGACAAAGGCCCAAAGTCTGTTACATGGGGAAAAGACAGTCTCTTTAACAAACTGTGCTGGCATAACTGGGTATCCATCTGCAAAAAAAGAAGTAAGATCTATACCTCACACCATGCACAAAAACAAACTCAAAATAGATCAAAAACCTAAATATAAAATCTAAAATAATAAAGATCATGAAAGAAAAAATAGGGACAACACTAGGAGCCCTAATACATGGCATAAACAGAATACAAAACATTACTAACAATGCAGGTGAGAAACTAGTAAAAACACAACCTACACACCAGGAAAAAAAAATTGGCTATGACATATCTGTTCAAGGTTTAATCTCTAAAATCTACAAGATACTGCAAAACCTGAAGAACAAAAAATGCAGTGCAACCCATCAACAACAAAGAGACAACCTAATTAAAAAATGGGCAAAGGAAATGAACAGGCACTTCACCAAAGAAGACATTCGGGCAGCTAAGAGATACATGAGGAAATGCTCACAATCGTTAGCAATTAAAGAAATGCAAATCAAAACTACAATGAGATACCATCTCACCCCAACATGGCTAGCATTAATCCAAAAACGCAAAATAATGAATGTTGTAGAGGTTGTGGAGAGACTGGAACACTAACACATTGGGAATGTAAAATGGTAAAACCACTTTGGAAATCGATTTAGTGCTTCCTTTAAAAGCTAGAAATAGACGTACCATACAATCCAGCAATCTCACTCCTTGGTATATATCCTAGAGAAATAAGAGCCATCACACAAAAAGATGTATGCACACCCATGTTCATTGCAGCACTGTTCACAGTACCAAAAAGATAGAAACAACTTAGGTGTCCATCAAGGAAGAATGGATAAACAAATTATGGTATTTTCACACAATGGAATACTACACAACAATAAAGAACAACAATGAATCCTCGAAACATAACATGGGTGAGTCTGTGTCTTAGTTATCTAGTGCTGCTATAACAGAAATACCACAAGTGGATGCCTTTAACAAAAAGAAATTTATTTCTTTACAGTAAAGTAGTCTAAAAGTCCAAATTCAGGGCATCAGCTCTAGGGAAAGGCTTTATCTCTCTGTTGACCTTCTCATCAACCTTCCCCCGGACTAGGAGCTTCTCTGTGCAGGGAACCAGGGTCAGAAGGACGTGCTCTGCTCCCTGCGCTGCTTTCTTGGTGGTATGAGGTCGCCCTGTATCTGCTCACTTCTTTCTTTTATATCTCAAGAGATTTCCTCAAGACACTGTCCAATCTTGTAGATTGAGTCCTGACTCACTAACACAACTGCTGCCCATCCTCCTTCATTAACATCATAGAGGCAGGATTTACAACGTATAGAAAATCCCACAATACTGGGAATCATGGCCCAGCCAAACTGATATACACATTTGAGGGGGGGCGCATAATTCAATCCATGACAGTCTGGAAGGCATTATGTTGAGTGAAATTAGTCAGTCACAAAAGGACAAATATCGTATGAGACCACTTACTATAGGAACTCAAGAAAAGGTTTAAACACAGAAGAAAGCATTCTTTGTTATGAGGGTGGGGAGGGAAGGAGAGGGGTATTCACTAACTAGATAGACAAGAATTAACTGAGGTGAAGGGAAGGATAACACACAATACAGGAAAAGTCAGCACAGCTGAACTAAACTAAAAACTAAGAAGTTTCCTGAATACAACCAAACACTTTGAAGGACAGAGTAGCTGAAGCGGGGGTCTAGCGACCATGGTTGCAGGGACATTTAGATCAATTGGCATAAAAAAGTCTATTAAGAAAATGTTCTGCATCCCACTTTGGTGAGTGACGTCTGGGGTCTTAAAAGCTAGCGAGCAGCCATCTAAGATTCATCAGTTGGTCCCAAACTACCGGAGCAAAGGAGAATGAAGAACACCAAAGAGTCAAGAAGAATATTAGCCCAAGAGACAGGGCCACATAAACCAGAGGCTCTATCAGCCTGAGACCAAAAGAACAGAGAGTCCCTGACAGAACAGGAGAAAAGAAGGGTGCAGAACTCAAATTCTAGTTAAAAGACCAGACTTAATGGTCTGGCTAAGGCTGGCAGAACCCCAGAAACATGGCCCCTGAACTCTCTGTTAACCCAGAACTAAAGCCATTCCCAAAGAGTCTTCAGAGAAAGAATAGCCTGGACTATACAACATAAAATCATACTCATCAAGAGTGTGCTTCTTAGTTCACATAGATAAAAAATACATGAGACTAAATGGGCAGCTCCTGTCTGGAGGCAAGATGAGAAGGCAGAAAGGGACGGGAGCTGGCTAAATGGACCTGGGAAATTCGGAGTGGAAAGGAGGAGTGTGCTGTCACATTGCAGAGAGAGCAACTTGGGTCACATAACAACGTGTGTATAAATTCTTGTATGAGAAACTAACTTGAGCTGTAAACCTTCACTTAGAGCACAATTAAAAAAAGAGAGAGAGAGAGGACGAGAGGAAGCAGAGATAGAGGAAGATAGATGCCACAGTACATGAAGATCACCAAAGAACCAAGGAACAAGGACCTTCTCCCAGAGTGAGAAAGCCTTCCCCTAGAGCCAGTGCCCTAAATTCAGATTTCCAGCCTCCTGAACTATAAGAAGAGCCATAGTGGTGTAGTGGTTAAGAGTTGGGGCTGCTAACCAAATGGCTGGTGGTTCGAATTTATCAGCCGCTCCTTGGAAACCCTGTGGGGCAGATCCCCTCTTTCCTATGGGGTCACTATGAGTCAGAATCAACTCAGTGGCAATGGGGTTTATGGGGAAACTATAAGAAAATAAATTTGTTTGTTAAAGCCAAAAAAAAAAAAAATGGTTTCACAACTTGAAGAACGTAATCAATATCACTGAATTGCCCATGTAGAAATTGTTGAGCTGTGTATGTTTTGTTATGTATAACAACAAAATAGCCTATCAGGTCCATTAAAGCTGCCCTTTAATCTAAAAAAATTTAAAAAGTTAATAGAGAAGAGAATAGAACGGAAAGATTACTTACTGTCAGTGGAAGAACAAGCAAGTGAGCAAGGAATAGGAAGTATAGAATAATAGAGGGATAAAATTATAATAGTAGAAGTGCTTGTCCTTTAAGCACTGCTTAAGGAGGACAGATATGGTAAGCATGGAATTAATTCTCTCACCTGAAGTTGCTCACAAAATCTTTGACATGGAGTTGTTTTTATCCCAGGATTCATTCAAGTTCTGGGTGGGATAGGGACCATCAGAGCTGGGATATACTGCAGACTTCTATACATACATTTCATTCATTCATTCAACTATGTTTATCGAATAGTAGGCATTATTCTGGGCCCGGTGGTGTAATGATAAATGTTAAACTACCACCTGAAAAGTCAGAGATTTGAACTCACTCAGCAGCTTCGCAGGAGTGAGATGTGGCAGTCTGCCTCCATAAAGATTGCAGCCTTAGAAACTGTATGAGGTAGTTCTACCCTGTCCTATAGGCTTGCTATGAGTCGAAATCGACTGGATGACAAGGGGTTTGGTTTGGTTTTTGGTTAAACAGCCAGCACCCTTGAAAATAAAGGTGTGCATACGTATTTGTTATATTATGTACTTATTACAAATTTTGCTGATATAAAGAATGTGTGACACACTTTATAAATAATAATAAAATATACAATACTTTTTACAGTAAATTTCAGATAGTCAATTGATCTTTTGCATTTTTCAAATTTCTTATCCATACTCAACCTCTGGTTGCAATTGATGAAACAGTGCACTTCAGATATAAATGATGACTGAAGAAATGATGTTGGTTGGAACTCTATTCATCTGTGAATAATGTAGGTGACTTCTGAATTAGGTAATAGATATGAAATACTAGATTTCAAAATTTTGTGCTATGCACAAGCTATAGAACAGCTATAGAAGGCACATTTTTAAAATCTAATCTGCAATGTTAATATTTCCTCTACCTTGTTGGCATGTATAATTCTAGACAATCAACAAAATAATCATTCTAGCCCTAATGTATAGCTTTTTCCGATTTCTGTGGTGTAAACACTCCCACCGTGGTAAATTTTAAGCTATACATATGATGTCATTGATGAGTCGGAATCGACTCAACGGTAATGGGTTTGGTTTTGTTATTTGACAACGAAGATAGGGTGAGATGCACAACAGCACACCATCTCAGTATTTCCAACATAAAGTGCAACCAAACCCATTGCTGTCCAATCCATTCTGACCCATAGCGACCCTATGCAGTGGAGAACTGTCCCACAGGGCTTCCAAAGAGCAGCTGGATTCGAACTGCTGACCTTTTGGTTAGGAGCCTGATCTCTTAACCACTGTGCCACCAGGGCTCCATTTCCAACGTACAGATGAAAAATATGCATAAGAATGACATCAAGAACATAAGTAATAGTAAAAAGTAGTAAAATAACTAAAAAGTGATGAATCTCTAGTATTATTACTTTTATTTTTAATATTCATATGATTGTACTTTTATATATTGAAATACTTGGTTATTTTAATAAACAATAATGTCTACCATTTGGCTCAAAAAATTCTTAAAAACTTAAGTATTTCAATCAAGCAGGAAAATATATAGAATAATATGATGAGCTTCCTAAACCCAATGTTCAGATGGAAGAATTCTTACCATGCCACCCTATGTGCATTTTTTTTAAAGAGGAAATATTACAAATAAAGCCCTTTGAACATATCCCCAGTCATATGTCCATCCTTTCCTCCCTCTACAAAGTTAATCACTATTCTGAAGGTGGTGTATATATTTCATAACCAAGGTTTTTTGTTTGTTTGTTTTTTACCATACATATTTATCTATAAAAATAATGTTCTTGTTTTCTTAAACTTTACAAAATATTATACCCTGTATGTTTCTGTACCTACATATCCACTCATCAGTATTTTCTACTTTTATCCTTGTTGATAACTAATTTTTTTTAATTGTGCTTTAGGTGAAAGTTTGCAGCTCAAGTTAGTTTCTCATACAAAAATTTGTATACACTTTGTTATGTGACCCTAGTTGCTATCCCTATAATATGATCGCACATTCCTCCTTTCCACCCTGGATTTCCCATGTCCATTCAACCAGTGTCTCTCCCATTCTGCCTTCTCATCTTGCCTCCAGGCAGGAGCTTCTCATATATCTACTTGAACTAAGAAGCACACTCTTCACGAGTATCATTTTTTGCCTTATAAATAAGTCCAGTCTATTCTTTGGCTGAAGAGTTGACTCCAGGAATGGTTTTAGTTCTGGGCTAATAGAGAGTCTGGGGACCATCTCTTCTGGGGCCCCTCCAGTCTCAGTCAGACCATTAAGTCTGTTCTTTTTACTAGATTTGGAATTCTGCACCACACTTTTCTCCTGCTCTGTCACGGGCTCTCTGTTTTGTTCCCTGTCAGGGTAGTGGTGGTAGCTGGGCACCATCTAGTTCTTCTGGTCTCAGGCTGATGGAGCCTCTGGTTTATGAGACCCCTTTTATCTCTTGAGCTAATATTTTCCTTGACTCTTTGGTATTCTTCATTCGCCTTTGCTCCAGGTGGGTTAGGACCAATTGATGCATCTTAGATGGCCTATCGCTAGCCACTCACTAAAGTGGGATGCAGAACATTTTCTTAATAAACTTTATTATGTCAATTGACCTAAATGTCCCCTGAAATCATGGTCCCCAGACCCCTGCCTCTGCTACACTGTCCCTCTAAGTGTTTGGTTGTATTCAGGAAACTTCTTAGCTTTTGATTTAGTCCAGTGGTGCTGACTTCCCCTGTATCGTGTGACTAATTGTCTTAGTCATCTAGTGCTACTATAACAGAAATACCACAAGCGATGGCTTTAACAAAGAAAAATTTATTCTCTCACAGACTAGTAGGTTACAAGTCCAAATTTAGGGTGTCAGTTCCAGAGGAAGGCTTTTCTCTCTGTCAGCACTGGAGGAAGAGTCCTTGTCATTAAACTTCTCCTGATCGAGGAGCTGCTCAGGCACAGGGACCCCAGGTCCAAAGTACATGCTGTGTTCCTGGTGCTACTTTCTTGGTGGTATGAGGTCCCCAATTCTCTGCTTGCTTCACTTTCCTTTTATCTCTTGAGATAAAAGGAGGTGCAGGCCACACCCCAGGGAAACTTCCTTTACCTTGGATCAGGGAGGTGACCTGAGTAAGGGTTGTGTTACGATCCCACCCTAATTCTCTCAACATAAAATTACAGTCACAAAATGGCCTAACCAAGTTGATACACACATTTTTGGGGGAACACAAGTCAATCCATGACACTAATTTATTTTTAATGATTTATGGTATTCTATTTTATGATCCTACCACATTTTATTTTGCCAATGACTATTGATGGATATTTAAGAAACTCCATACGTTTTCATTGAAAAGAGTGCTGGAACATACATCTTCGTATACTGCCTTCTATACAAATGGTAGTGTATTTCTTTTATTCCTTTAGTCACCATCTTCATTTTCTGACCTTTATAAAAATGTGTTTTAGGGTGTGTGCATCTTCTAATTTACTAGAATGCCAAATAATCTCCAAGATAATTATACCAAATTACATCCATAGTGCATAAAAGTTGCCACTGCTCCACATCTAGATATTTTCAGATATTTTACTTTCTGCCAACCAGATGGACTTGAAATAATAACATTGCTTTAAACAAGATTTTGCTAACTCCAGTGGAGCTATGTTTGGGCTCTTCATCTTGGTCTATTTGTTTACTCCTGTTTTAGTAACACTTCATCCTGGTTGAAGTCCCTGGGTACTACAAACAGTTAACAAGCTTGGCTGCTAACTGAAAGGTTGAAGGTTCAAGTCCACCTTGGAAGAAAGGTCTGGTGATCTACTTCCAAAAAATTAGCCATTGAAAACCTTATGGAGCACAGTTCTGCTCTGGCACACATGGGGTCACCAATAGTTGGAATTGACTCCACCACAACTGGTTGGTTTGTTTCTTTATTTCTATAGTCTAAGGGTACCAGTGCCACTTTATTCTTCATCTCCATTCAAAAAATGTCTTGGTTATTCTTTGTTCTTTTCTTTTCTATATAAATCTTAGGATCAGCTTGTTAAGCTTTCCACCAACCCCTGTTGGAATTTTGAGTGGAATTTAGTCTTCAAAATTCCTTAACAGGTATTTTTCCATCTCATTCTTCCAACAAACCCAAAAGGCAATTGGAAATTACTATTCCATCTTGGAGATTAAAAATAATTTAAAAGTGTTTAGTAACATGCTCAATATCAAACGGCAGAACTGAGATTAAAAACCCAGATTTCTAAATACAGCTACTATTTTGTGTTTTGTTTGTTTATTTTTAAGATTGTGTATATCTCTTTTTTCCTGCCAATAATACTTCACAGTGCTTGATATGGCTTGTTCAGTGCTTTGGTGATTTTGATTATGAAGAAGAGGAGAAAAAAGGAAAAGACTCCAATTTCTTCCTTTACCTGAACTTGCATTCTTTTCTCCAGTCATGGTCTCCCTTCCCTTCAACTTACTAGTCTTTTATGTATTTAAAATGAGGCTTTATTACGCAAGTCAGAACAAGGATAAAATTAGCTTCCTTATTCTCATCCTGTGTTTTCAGCTAACTTGCGTGGGGTTCTATAATAACAACATAAACTGCTTTAAATGGACTCTGTTACTGTGCTTGGGATGTAGGCATAGAAATATTTAAAGAATTTCCATTTTGGAAACAGTTAAATAAAAAGAGTAAAAAATAAAAATAGAAAAGACTATCCTATTATGAACAGTGGAAAATGACCAAGAAAGGAGAGATTCTCAAAAGATACATCATTTCAAGTATTTTTATTAGTTGAAAGATCTTCTAACCACAATCCAAATTTTTTTATGTGTATTTCATAAGCATTTCTTAGAAACTATGCTCAGATTTTGCTTTTGTTTTCATTTTAATTTACTTTGTCTAAAATCCATCCCTAGCCAACAACTATTTGAAAGAAAATGAATTTGAAATAAAAATATATTAAAAGACTAAGGTCACTAACCAAACTAAAACTAGCAGTTGTAAAATGTAAAAAAATTCCACTGACTTAACTAACCCCAAAATATTAATACAATATAACATAAAGACTTGTAGTATTAAAAAGTGTTAATTTGATTATCTATAATTATATTTTGTTTACTTTTCATCTTTAAATCAGTACTGCTCTTTAAAATTGTATGATCTTCTGTTGAAACAGAAAACAAATCTTGCAAAGATATTATTATTACAATAACTAAAATAATTTGTAATTTGAAAGTAGGGAAGGAATTATTCTAGTGTAAATGTACACCAAGCAGAAAGACGAATGACTCAAGTATTATCTGTTTGCCCCACTACCACTTCCCCTAACATAACCCTAGACACACTGTGTAGGAAGCTTTCCAGTAGGCAGTATTCCTTCTACCAAACATCCCCCACTCTATGTAGCTATTTGGTACCTCAGAACAGATTGAAGAAAGAGAAAGGGAAACAGGAAAAGGGGCAGACAGCTGGATTAGACTGTACTGTGTATATTAGTGATTGGTAGACTTCAAAAGATTTAGAGGTTCATTTTGGAGAGGTGCCCAGAGATTCACGGGCTTACCCAAAACCTTTCATAACTTCTGATTTTAAAATCGAACTTGAATTCTTTTAAGACCAGACTTTTCCAGCAGTCATACTCCATACTTACGATCCCTACAGTAAATGTTTTAATGCTGTGAAATTTCACACTTTTGGAACACTGACAGATGAGGTACTTATTTAAACAGATAACAAGCAAAAATAATAAGTTTCAAATTTTTTCTTGAGTAAACAATATGTTTCTTTTTCAGGGGGAGAGAAATTTCTTAAGAACATTTATGTGCTATTTTAATCCAGTTTTTTAAACAATGTCAGCAGTAAAGCTTATGAACATATTTTTGGGAACAGATGAAATCTTCATCTGTGTTCTAATTCATCCATGAAGACTGATAACCTTAGGTCCTTGACTAGTGTGAAGCCTCATCCACAGGATCGCAGTAAGTGGTATCCTAAGAGACAGACAATCGGTGTAGTATACCTACGAGAGAGATGGTCTGAAAGAGTAGACCAGGAATCTGTCTGTCACTCTAATTGCAGGATCTCCTTGTAACTGAGCATAGTGAGAGTTATCCTTCAAAGAAACTGATCACTCTTAGGTCTCATGGTCAGTTTTAAATGTGTCTCTCAAATGGCTCATGTAAGATTTATTAATACCAACAATGTCTATTATGGAAAAAGTTACTTTTATAAGAAATCAAAAAAATATATTTTGCTATAAAAATTTCTGGTATTAGCTTTGAAGCAAAACAAAGTATTCTTTAATTATTTAGTATGATTCTGAGCAGGGCATAATTTTATCCTTCTTTAGAAAAGGAGACATGGGATATGGATTGAACGAGCACTCATGAAATAGTTTTTAGTGTGGTCGCCACAAGAATCTCTTTTAACAGAAATTATACAGTGATCACCAGGGAAGGGCTATTTTCATGACTTGATTTATGACTATGTAGCTTCATATATTCTACACCCCACAACAGGTGCTCCAACGCTCAATCTGAATGTTATTGCATTGAGCTCTCCGACTATGAATGAATAACAATGACTCTCCAACCCAATTAAATACATTAACAATGAGAGCAACATCTTGGACCTCATAAAGGAAATTTGAAATTTATTATACGCACAATCTTACTTCCAAAAAGCTTTTACATCAATAATTGCTAGAAAATAACTAGCTATTTTTAAGTAATAAAAGGGTCTCCATCTCTGGAAATCCATGCTCATAACAATATTTGAAGTCAGTGCACATTTTGCTTGAAAACCTATTGTTCCTGCCAAAATAGCAGTAGCTTATTTAGATCTGCATGCACTGCTCTAATAAAAATGTAAAAATTAGTAACAGTTGTCCCATGTCAATCTCATGCTGAAAGCAGATCCTCGAGAGATATGAAATCTGGAATAAACCTACTTCTCTTTATAGTTCTCTTCTAGGATTTTTCTAAAGCAGACCTCATTTGATATTTCAAACCATTTCCAACTAAGACAGCACTTGTAATTTGAACTATTTTGTATCATTTGCCCCTTACTTTTTAAAGTTTCTCCAATCACTCTTCTCTTATTACTTAGTTTTGAATTTTCTTAATAGTACAATAGACTCAGAAGTAGACCCAAATCAATAGTACTACTAATTTCACTAGTTTTTAGTGATATGTATCAAATGAGGAACAGGAATTACAAGTGAAAGCTAATTTTATTATTAATTTAATTCAGCATATAATTTGAGCAATTTTCTTGCCCCAAGCATTTTCCCAGGTCCATTCGTATACAACGATGAAATGAACAAACTTGAACTTCACAATCTATCTTCCAGCCTAGTTTTTGAGACTCTGACTGTTTGAGAGTTGATTTGAAAGAAAAAAGATATATAAGAACTATAAATTGTTCTCGGATCAGTAAAGGAAATTGATTCTTTTCATCCAAGACATTCATTCACTTGTTGATTAATAATTTCTGGACTGCCTACTATGACCAATGTTTACCTTAGGAGGCTATCATGAGAAAATGTAAATTGGACTTGTCCTGCTTATTAAACCAGTGAAGAAAACAATATAGTCATCCTTTAAAATATTAGATTAGAAGTCCTACCTTTCTTATACTTTGAAATAAGCAGTATTTCTGGTAATATTTCAGTGATCACCACAGCTTTAAAAATGTTTTTGAACAACGTTAACACGTGTCCACTTAGGTCAATTAACAATTGTACCTTCCCTGGCTTGTTTGACTAAACATGTTCACGTGCGCTCTCAAATAGAGAAACGCAAAGGGTTTGAAGAGATATTTGCTAAGCTCAAAAAAAACCAACAATCAGAACCTTATAACTCTCCCCAAAACGCCCTAAAAAAGTGAATATCATAGTATATGATCTTGATTCCCAGGATACGTAACATAGTCGATAATGTGTATCTTTTAAAAATTTCCCTAAAAGAGACAACAATACTGAAATAATCACTTGAAAAGTATCAGAAGCTACACCTCTACTTTTAATTTACTGACCAACTTTTTAAAAACCACGTTCACAATGTATGTATTAACGAGGATAACCATATACAGTGCTTTGGAGATTGTGTATTGACAAGTTCCTAATTCTTACCTCTGTATATTCAAATTAAGACTTCAATAAATAAACCAGTAAATGCATTTATTATTAAAAAGAAATTTCTTTAAAAATTCAGATCTTAGCTTATTAGAAAAATATAATAAAAGATTTTTTTGTACTTTAGTATGCAAGAATTAGATTGCTTGACCTCTCTTTTAATGACTTAATTAGCTGTACAAAGCCCAGCTGGGCCTCTGCTGACAACATAGCTAGATATTTCAATCAAGCAGTGTTATGGAGAATAAGTAATAAATGCTACCTTGTCGCCATACAGTCCCAAACCATAGTGCACACTGGTAATGCTAAATTTGATCAGTATGCCTCATATTTCAATTAGTCGTGGTCTGAATCACTAAAACTGTGTAATGTGTATGAATTCCTGATATCAGATACAGAGCTACAGGCTCCCACAGTTAGAAGCCATTGAGTTTGCTTTTATTAGCAGCCAATTAATGGCAAAAATCTGCATCGCTTTTAAAATTTATAACCTCTATCCCAGCTGCATCCACGGCTCCTGCTATACTGTATACAATCAGATCCATATCACTGTCGCAAGTCAAACAGCTGCAAACTGTATTCTGTCTGCAGAGGTAAAAAATCCTTTCATACAGAAGCTTTTTTTAACCTCTTAGAAGTTCTTTTCAAAGCCCAGCAGCGCTAGTCACTTTGCGACAATGAGCGATTTAATACAGAAAGAAAGAAACCTACACCAAGGTAACCTCTTGGGATGTGCTAGGTTTTCAAACGGAGTGAAACCCTACCACCCCGGCACCACACAAGGGCAAGCAAAGCCACTTCTCCTGACCAAGGCTAAGAAAATATAAACATATAAAACCTGACCCTCATACAAAGTTAACCCGTTGAAGTCTACATAGTCACTAAAGCAAAGTAATATTTCACAAGTTTAATGTGAAGTAAGTTACATAAAATGTTGGTATTCAAATATGTATGCTGGAAATTTAGATGCTTCCCCATTAAAACATCTGTGGAGATCATATTCCCCCATCAAGAAACGGTTTGTTGCATACCTCAAGATTTCTAGACATTATTTTTAGGAACCAGACTCTTTCTGACATGTGATCACATCAGGAAATTTAGATGTGATCAGATTTAGTAACAAAACATAAATGTATTGCTAGTGTTTTACTTTTAAGATTACTAGTTTGGCTTTATGGTATAATACATTCTATGTTACTTTATACATGCTATTATGTGAATTATGTGAGGCTTGAAATATTTTGATATCTGATCATTAAATATTATTTGGGGAAAAATAGAGAGTTTCTTCCTTCAGTCTTCTATTAAACAATATTAAATTTTAAAACACAGATTATATATGTTTATATTTATATTTTATATATTTATATATTTAAATCTGTAAGATAGGGCCTTGTAGATAAAAAGAATTTACCTGGAAAAAGACAAGCATGAAAAAATACTCACCAATTGTAATACATGGCAATAAAAATGCTGAAGTGGGATACTAGGAACTGCTGCCATGGCTATTTAAAGACAATAAAATCCTATTTCACAAAATTCAACTGCTAATAACCAGTATTCTTTCTAACTGCTTAAACATTGCAGTAAGACTTCTAATGCCACTGTGAAATCATAAGCTAGTACTTCAAAGGTGTTGTATCTGTTACAAATTTAATCTTCACTGCTTTGTCACAACTGATTTCATCCCAGCAGCTTGGAGAGGCAGCATAACAACATTCTTGTTGTCCTAGACAACCTGAACCAAACTGTTAAATACCTGCCTGATGCCCAAGAATGATTATATGTGATAATATTGCCTATGGAATCTCCAACAATCACCCTGAAAATGTGCAATTAGTCTGTTCCAGTTAATAGAAGAGGAAAAGTATGCTTTACTTTGTTGACAAATTGTAGGCATTTTAATGATAGAAAAAATCTGCTGTATTTCATTAATGGCACAGTATTGTGTTCATGGTACTCAAAATATTATTCTTCCTGCGATCCTTTATATTGGTGCATTTTACAATTATATTATGTAAGTTAATACAGATTTGAGTCTGAAGTAATTTTTTTTTTTTTCTACGTGAGGAAAAATGTATATTTCATTACGGGTCACGGATCTTAGAAAACCAATACTGTGGATCTTAAAAAACCGGTATCCAGTGGTTTCTGCCTAAATACTGAATGTTTTTGTCTTTAAAATATCAGGTTCTGAAAGGTGGCTGTAAAGCACATGTTTTTGCTTCCTCTCAGGTATAAGGTGATGCACTGTGGGCAGTAGGAGCAGGACGCACCGATGTGAACAACGACATGAATTTGTGTTTATGAAATTGCCCTGATAAGGAGGTAATGGAACAGGACACTGATATCTCCTTGCATATCAGAGTTTAATTATGAAATACAAGGTTAAAGTCAACTTCTCTGAGCCATTATGGAAAATTTTAACACCTCGGAGATGATTTTAGGTCTGTCAGCTGGCACGTGGTTTAGTATTCATACACTATGTGTAGAAAAAAGAAGTGAGTAAATATTCAAGTACCCATTCCCCATAATAGCACTGTGTTGTTATTGTTGGTCAAGAATCACACTTTGTAGTTGAAATTTTTTTAAATTGCTACTTCATTGCTTATCTGTACTATTTAAATCATACTAGAAAGCATTCTTCAATGAATATTTAATTATTGAATGTTGTTGTTAGGTGCCATCGAGTCAGTTCCGACTCATAGTGACCCTATGTACTACAGAACTAAACGCTGCACAGCCTGCGCCAAGCTCACAATCGCTGTTATGCTTGAGCCCATTGTTGCAGCCACTGTGTCAATCCAGCTCATTGAGGGTCTTCTTTTTCACAGACCCTGTACTTTACCAAGCATGATGTCCTTCTCCAGGGACTGATCCCTCCTAATTACTGAATATTATAATTTAAATCTATCAACCAATGACTTATTTTGATTATGCTTCTCAAAAAAGTATTATAAAGCCTGAAAGTGTAGTTGAAGGTCACTCTTCTTTATGGAACACACATCATCATTATAACATCTCTGTCAAACATGAGATAAATAGGATCTGTGTGTCTTCAGTGAATTTAACAGCTTATGTGATAGCACAAGGAAACTTCAAAAAAATAAGAACACAATTTTGTTTATATTAATACTTCCATAAAATAAAATACAGATGAATCATAGCTAGCACAAAGATATAAAAATTCAGTTTGCTGACCAACTGAGCAAAAGCAGAATATATCGATTATAAATATTCTATCCTTATTAAGAAAGCATTTCATTATTTTTAGCAGATATTTTATTCCTACCAATATATCACATAAAATGGTTTAATTCTAAACTACAACTGCTTCAAGTTTAAACACATCCTTTAACTGACATGGTCAGAGGGCCCTTAAGCATATATCAGAGTTTGCCCATATTCAATCCACCCTTGTGACTTTACTCTGCCATTCATAAATTATGCAGTTATCCCTAACTCGTGGAAATGAAAGTGCATTAACTGCCCACTGTCATGTATTGTCTCTTTCTGTGTCCTTGTGCACACATTCCCACAGTTCATTATTCATGCGTGCATCTATGCAAGCATAAATGTACACGTATAATATGGAAATAGTTATCCATGGATAAATAGGCACCAGATACCTTGCTTGTGAAGGTATCTATACACCATTTCATAAAACAAAATTTTGCGAAATACACCACGACCTTGTTATGGATGCCACATGGTAAACAAAACGGATATCATCATTATGAAGCAATAGAGGGACTTCTTCACACATGAAGGGAAAAGATGAAGAAGTTGGTCTATCAACATGAAAGAGAACCCTTTCATCTTTGAGGAAACTTTCCCTAGCTTTTCCCCCCATTTACGAAAAAAAAAAAAAAAAAAAGTTTCTGCACGTGATTGAAATTTTACTAGAATCCTTGTAAAAGATTACTTCTTGTGTTTCTAATCCTTACCTTTATTCCATGCACATTGTTATAATAACAATTCACTCCTAGAGAAGGTAATTATTTGAAATAAACAGCTCAGGGGAAATAAAACTGTATTTTCTCCATTGAATGTTATGGTCATGCGGGTTATTCCAAATTCTGAATTGAACATCATAACAATTTGGCTCTGTCAAGATGTATTTTTCAGGAAGGTTCTCTGATTTTAGTTTAACAAGCGCTAGTGAGCACTCCTGTGCAGTGATACGTGATGTAGGGCATAGTGAAGATTCCTTCTGATTTACGTTATTTCTAACATAAGCAGAGTTGTCCCTGTTGAAGTCATTCTTTCTAATGAAATAAAATGAATTTTATCAGGCATCCAGGTTTTTAATTTGTATGTAATAAAGCTTCTTAAGATGTTGCTTCAGGCAATAAAAGCTGTGTTTAACTACTTAGAAAGCCAAAGTAAAACATTTTTTTCCCACAGTGTAGGTTTTAGATTAATTTCATTGCAAATAGTCAAATATCCATGTCCAGAATTACATTGAAACATAATTTTAGCAAGATGGCCAATTCGGTATAAATTACATCTATATAAAATTTAATTGTTGCATTTTTGGGGCAAATAACAATTATTCTATAACTGTCTATGTATATTCTTTGTTAAATATTTAAAACTAAAACTGAAATAATACGGGTTTGTAGAGGTATTTTATTGGCATCTTTATTGTATAGTACATATTTAATATCACTCTAGGTTCAGTATTTTGCTGAAAAATATAACTTCCTTTCAAGATTAGGCTTGCTTCTGTTTTTTTATTCTTTTTTTCAAAACAAATTCTCAAATTAAACATCTTTGTTATGACTTCATATTTAGAAGATGCCTATGTAATTATCACTAAATATTGTTAAATATTTTAATCAAGTCAAGTAAGTTATATTTTAAATTATGCTGCATTTTTCTACTTACAAATAAATTTCTTGATCTACAAACATTACAGATATTGTACGTGTTGATAATATGTAGGGATTTTACTAGATTTAGCTAGACACAATGTGGATGAAAAGCTAAAAAGAAAAGTTCCAGCACAAGGTTAATTCTAAATCAGAAAGACAATAAAAGTACAGGTGGAAATATCCCACATTTCAAATTGTATTCTACAGGAAATACTTATGTTGCTAGGAGAAACTTTTTAAAAGGCCCAATTACTACCAACGTATAGCAGAAATACAATGTGTTAATCTCTAACACACTACATTTTTAGGTGTATAAATTGTGATTCATAGAAATACTTTTACCAAAGCAATAAATATACCCAAGAATAATTTAGGAGAAATGTATGTTCTCATTACTCTACAGTATATTTACTTACATCATAAATAAGGTGTGACCAGCAGAAGGCACTGTTACAATAAATATATACATACGGCTTTTCATTTACAAACTGGTTGGAAATTCTGAGGACAGTTCGCTAACTTTTCACAAAGTAAATATTCTTTTCAGAGAGACCTCAAGTCACAAAATTGCTCCATACAGATGAAGAAAAACTCATGGCATAACTATCTTTGTGTAATTTTCATTTAGATTTTACCCTCATTTTTAACTTTCTTAACTCATAAGATAATTTGGTGGTCATACTTACATTTTTAACACTGATTTAAGGAATGTTGCTGTCTTGGGAAAAGACTCAGACCCTGTTGAAGAGTTAGGCATAGATTCGTATAACCTTGCTTCAAAAGAAGCATCTAGTTTCATTCGTATTACCCTTTAGAGGTTTGATCATAATTTGCTAGAAGCATGCAGGCACGGTCTTCTAATGGAGCTGCTTGGATGTATGAAAATACCTCTAATTAAATCTCTGTCAGACATACTGCTAACAATGTTGTTTAGTTTGTGTTCGTATACAAAATCTCTTGAATGCCTCTCCAAGTTTACAAAATCCATGTTAAAGGAGCCCGCATTGCAAAAAAAAAAAAAAAAAAAATGTTACAGCATATGTTTGGATTTTTGTATTTCAGAGTCCTGACTACTTTATCTGAATTACAGATTTAGAGCTTTGTTATGTGTGATAGTTATGATAATATGATCACTAAAGGCACAGAGACAGGGAGACTCAAATCCCTTTGAAAATCCCTTTCTCTATTTCCTACAGCTGCTGCAGGAGTTTAATATCTGATAGAATGATGAAAGAGAACAGGCCGAACTCCAGTTTTAATAAAAATTTTAACAGGTCTACATATAGTTATGAAAAATGTTATTTGCAATGCCGATTTTTAATAAAATTTTCTTAAACCAAAGAAAAAATCCCCAAGGGGAACCTGATATGAATGTGTTTTCGTATGTACTATTTAAGGCTCTTTAAAGGTTATGAAAATGACTGATAAAATAAGTTATAATCTATACAAAAAAAAAAAAAAACCTGAACGCACTTGCACTTTTGCATTTTAAATAAATAAGCAAAGCTTTCGTTTTGTATATTGGGTCAGAAACACATATTATCACGTTGCACAGTCAGTTTTGATTGTTAGCAATAAAAATTTGTATGATTAAATGGTAAATGCATTTTAAACAAGTCAAAACACTGCTAAGAGGCACATTAAAATATCATATCTCTGTGCGATGCTAAGAAAGAATACGTAGTTTACGAAATTGAAATGATGCTGCCTCTGTTTTTTGAATTTCAGAAAGTATGGAAGAGTTGAAAACATTGATTTCCATGAAAAAAAAATAAATGCATTAGGTATGATGAATGTAAAATTTAATTTATCCCAGCATTTTAGTTCAGAAGTCCTAAAGATTCTCTCTGTAAAGACAAAACATATTAAAGGGAAGGTCTTACATTCAGCGACATGCACGGGTGTCCTGTGCTTCAAATACCTGTTCATTCTGATAAAACTGCCTAAAAAACAAAATTATGAGACAATAAAGCCCTTGCCCTCTGCAGTGTTTCTGTGTTCACAAAGAATGGAAACAAGGTGTTTATAGTAGACCAGAGAGAAATTCTAATTTACCGGTCTAGTCTGCAGCAACTGTAAAATGGAAAGGCTTTGCAACTTCCAATATGCTAAACACAAACAAGAGGTTCAGTTTTAATCCTTAAAGCGTGTGGATTGACATTATTGCCATTCAGGTCACTGTGTTCTTACCAAGCATTGCGTTTCTTCAGCAAAATTGTCTTTGGCTTTGTATCTGAAACTTTTTGAGTACTCAGGCTTTTTTATACCATACAACATTTGTATATATTAACATTAAAAAAAAAAGAAAAAAAACCTGGATAAAGACTTTTGAAATAAAACTAGCTACACTAATACCAGAAAACCATTTTATTCTTTAAAGAGGAGCACGCAAACGAGAGCTGTCAAGCACAATCTTTATTTTATCCCTAAATAAATATTCACTTTTTAATATATTAAATTTACTATGCACTGAAGAGAGGAAAGCAAAACATTGCTGACCTTATTACGGAAAAGTGTAATATAAAATCCTGTGCCATATTCTAAACCTTCTGGCCCTCTTAGAACAATTTATGACAGGAAATTGCCAGCTGTTGGTTCATGCCATAGTTACAATGCTACTATTTAACAACTTCTTTAAAACAACTTTTACAATTCTAAAGTCAAATCAAAATTGTTGATCTAATATGTTCCGTAGATATTGCCCTCTGTAATTTCAGTTAAGAGATGTTTTTGAATGGGGGGAGGGGCAGTGACCTGAATCAGGGGATTTGAAAAAATTTGGTGGAATCAAGGTAACAAGAATGAATAAAAGCATAATTTATTGCTGTGACCATTTCCCCCCTTGATTTTTGTATTGGGATTATAGTGGATTACCTCTAACCAAATCCTATTTTTCAGATCTCTGTAGACACCCTTGATAAGTTACACGAATAAGAGAGCAGATTTCTGAGATCATATCTGAAATGCAAACACTTGCTTACAAAATCTATGAATGCACAAAAAGACGTGAGAGAAAAGCACTCATCACTAAAATAACGGTTCAGCATTAAATATATCTTAAATTTTCTACTTACAGCATTTTTAACACTTTAGGAAATACAGTTGAATGTTTAGTAAGATTATTTCCTTTCCAGTTGTAAGCTAAATTCCAAGATACTTGTTTAAACATGCTTTGACTAATATCACATTTTAAAATATTAGTTAAAAAAAAACAGAGATTTTTAAGTTTTTCCCGGAAAGCTCCCAGAGCTATATAAATAGGAGCAAGTAACCTTAGAAAATGAGAAAACATGTTATTTAAAAATATGTGTCCAATGGAAGCTCTAAAAAAACTGAACACAGCTCTGTGTTCTTCAAATTAGATATATTCTGTGTATCAAAATATTTAAACAGACACATTTTGCTCACACAAAACAAGATGTTCAGCCAAATATTAGTTTATAAGACTTATTTTTATTGTCATAGAACACAGAACTACATTCTTCAAGCAATTCAGCACCCCTTCCCAAAAAATTAGCTTTAGTCAAATAAAAAATATATATATATAATTATTAACTTTAATGAAATATTTAGATACAGAAGATTTAATTTACAACAGCATAGTTGCCTCTGAGGACAGATATCACAATAAAAAAATCACATTCTCTATTCAATTTATGAACATTTACTTGAAAACATAATTTATAATAGTACTTAACTCATATTTCTCACATAACTCAGATTTCTTGGACCCGACCAAGAATTTCTTGAACCGATTAATGAACTGATATTACTGAATGTCATTTTCTTGAATCATAAGTTGATTTTCTACCCTTCTGAATATATCTCATTAAAAAGTGTGAATTATGAGCTTAATCTTATATGTAGAGTAAGATAAGGAAAATGTTAAAGTATTTCTAAAATTCAAAACGAGTAGGCTCAAAAACAAATATTTCTTTCAGTAACTGATAACTATTTTGTGTTTCATATATAGATTTAAAAACATATGTATTAAAATGTTTTTTTAATAATTTGTCTTAGTGGTTAAAAATAAACATAAATGCATACCTTACAGAATTTACGTAAGACTTTTATTCAATGACAGTCATTCAGAGTTTTAACAACATTCTGCATTTTTCCTCGAAATTGTAATACAATATTTAGCCAGTTGCTTTGGCTTTCCAGCTCATATAGTCCCTGAACAACGTTGTCTATAAATGTGTGAAGAAATAAAAGGTGGTCCCTTTCCTTCATAGATTCTGTACTTTGTAATTTTAAGGCATATTTTTATCCATTATTTCAAGGAATTTACAGATGAGCATTTTGGAAAAAAATTATAATTACTGGAAAATTCAGATTGCTATTTTTTACTACTGAAAAGTAGATACAAATACTGAACATTATCTAAAATTACCTCATTACTTAACTTTCACAAATTTCTGCAGAGTTTCTACAGAAACTACTTGAGGTATTTCTAAGCTACAATGACTCTAACCACTGGTCTTTATAAAAGTTATAGTAAGCCTGGCCAGTGTTTTCCTTCTAAAACTTGGTAATGGAATAGATCACACTGAATACATATATTTACAGTTCAATTTCACAATCTTTTTAAGAATAAGCATATTTATATAAATATAGACAGGTGTGGGAGAGAGTAATAAATACATCAGGTAACATCAGTTTTTATTTTACTTAGACATTTGGAGTATTACCCATTTATCCATATCTTCATAACAAAGTATTTTGAATTATAAGAATTGCTATGATTTTGCATTATTTCTATCTAGTTCCTAGCTCTGAATTATCTCATCAGCCTTGATCTGTATGGCCCTCAGGATTTGGTTTTGTCATTAATTACATGTTTCTTACTTCATCAAATGCATTTCTAAATCTTTTGGAATTCTCTTCAAGACTTTTAAGGGCCAGGAGTACCTGAGAGATTAATTTTCTTTGTTTTTGTATTCTAAAATAACACCACCACACAGCCTTTCTTTAAGAAACCCAGATAACTGGAAAAACAGATAAATTAGGATGTGATTATTCACATCACAAAGGAATTCACAGCTGGCTTCCTGTAAATAGGGAGCTCCCTGTTTAAGTGTTTGTTTACAGATCCTTAACTACTTTACAAAGAGGCTGTGGGGGCAGAAAAATTTAGAGCTCAGCGCTGGGAGACACTGCCAGTTGGAGGTCAACCAGATATTAAGAAAATAAAGTGTCCGTGGATCCAGAATGTGAAACAAAAATATAACTTACTGCATATGTGTTTTCATATCATATGCATATGTGTGTATAAAGAGAGAGAGTGTGTGTGTTCGTGTGTGTGTGTATGTGTGTGTGTGTGTGTGTGTGTGTATTGGAAACTCTGGTGGCCTAGTGGCCAAATGCTATGGCTGCTAACCAAAGGGTCAGCAGTTCAAATCCTCTAGGCGCTCCTTGGAAACTCTGCAGAGCAGTTCTACTCTGTCCTCTAGGGTCACCATGAATCTAGAGGACAAAGTAGAACTGCTGCAATGGGCTTGGGGTTTTTTGTTATATAGTTTTTTTTCTCCCCTGAAAAGGCGACATTCACCTACAAACTGACTGGGTTTCCTTACTTTGTCTTAAAACTTGTTGCCATGGAGTCGATTCCGACTCATAGCAACTTGAAAATGATTCACAGATTTTTAAAGGTACATTGCTTTTAAAATACCTCCAGTGATAGAATATATGAAATGTCTACTTTCAGGTTTTATAGTGGGGTTATTGTCACACACTTAATTTTCTTGTACAAAGTAATTGAGTTCTTCTTGCCACAACAAACTTACTAAATTCTTAATGTGTATCGAGATTATGCTAAACAGTAAAGGGAAAAAGAACAAGCAATAGTCATTATAAAGAAAATATGATTTTAAGCGTTTTTTTTTTCTTTAACGCGGTCTTTGATATATGTTACAGATTTGCCATTAGAAAATAGTAACTTATAAAGGAATATATACAAAAATAATATTTTTATTTTGTTTTTGAAGATCATAGGTGGGTCCCAGACCAGTAAAGAGAGATTCTTATCGATCAGTCTAGTAAATGTAAAATGATTTATAGAAAGTTTCATCCTCAAAAGATGCTCCATCACTTATTAAATTTTGAAAGATTTAAAATCTTTAGGTAAAAACATCCAAATTCATAGTCAATATCTCTCATTGTTAGCCATTAAGGACAATTACTTGAGGATTATTTAATAAAAATAAAAATTTTACTGAAAAATGAGCAGCATATAAGATTCAAGGTATAAATCCCCTTAGGCTTCTTTAATATAAAAAAGGAAGACCTGGGAGGTTAGAGGGTTTTGCGGTGATTGAGACCTATTCACATTATTGGGCTTGCTCAACTATTCTCAATCTCCAGTTTAATGTAACTCCAGAATGGCTTCTTTCAATGCAATTCCAGATGACTTCTTGCGTGCCTAACACTCGGCTAGACAGTTAGGCAATAAAACACACACACAGACTGTGCGCTCCAGAAGTTGACACATATTATCTCATATTTTATCCTATATAACTATTATTTATTTTTAAATGACATACCTGATAACACATTTTCTTAAATCTGTGCAAAAACTTGACCGTTTTGTTTTTATAACAAGTTGTGATCTTAGCACCAAATTTTATTTAGGGCTCTTAAACCAGTCAAGATGAACTAGAATAAAGTGCACTTTTAATGCACCACTCATTGAAAAGTATTCTGTAGGTCAACCTTCATACGTTAGAAATAAATTCAAATTTCTAATGTATCTCTTTTAGAATATAAATATCCAAAATAGAAGAGAGTTCCCTGTCTTTCAAGTGAGTAACTTAGCTTTTTTAAAATTGCTTTGAAGTTTAAGTCGTGATACTTCATTTGGATTTGGTGGGCGGTGTTAAAGAATAAAGAAAAGTTGTACAGAAAGAGAAAAAAAAAAGCATAGAAGGGAGAAAAGAAAAACAGGTTTCTTATCACAGCTAAATCATTTCAGGAAAAAAAAAAAGACAGAGAGAGAGATGGATTTGGCAGGAACCACTAAGAGTATAATGTACCCAAAAGACAATGTAAGATAATCACATGTTTTAGAGGTGGTGTACTTCAAAGCCAGAAAACAATTCATAACATTCTAAATCTTTCTTACTACTCTTCTGGAGTAGTTTCCCTTATTTCAACACCATTCCATTCCAACATTCCATCACAATCTGAGCATTCCATACAAAAAACAGTGTGTGTTACAAAACTCAAAACAAGCATTCTTTATCCAACTACTAAGAAATCATACTCAAAAAAATCATACAAATGATTAAAAATTTGTATTTTGGAGTGAAATTTTATTGTAGACACTTGTTTCACAGTAATAAAAGAAATCCAATGTGTTTTTAGCACATAAATCACATGTTTTACAGCCTTTGAATACATTTGTTTCTCATTCTAACACCTCAACATAGACAGTATTAATGTGTCTTGAATATTTGGGAAATGCTTAAATTGGTATGACAAATCTAATAAAAAAAAACTTGACGGATACATTGATGGTCACATCAGGATTTGGTTTTTTTAGAGATAGGTAACAAATGGTTGAGTGTTCATTTAAAAAATAAACAGCATATCTGGGAAATGAACTATTTTGGTTTGTCTCGTTTTCGCTGTTTGTTTTTGTATAAACTTGCAACGGATGCTTTAAGCAGCAAAGCATTCTAGAATGCTCACTATTAACAATTAAGGTCTTGGTTTCTCTTGAGAGCCATATTTCTGGGAATGCTGTGAATTCCATGAAACGGGAAAAGACATAAATTTCCAGGACCTACAAGCCTGGATCTACATTCCCTCCTTCCAGAGACTGTGAGGCTGGGTACTCTGGGTGGCATCCCAGAATCACTGGAATACTTTGGCAAATAAATTAGTTATTCTTCTGCAAACTGGCAAAGAATTTTTTTTTAAGAAATGAGGAGCTCTGAAGATAAAAAGAATTACCATTTGACTTGGTAAACTGATGAACTTTCTGTAAAATTTCTGGTCTGAAATACATATTGCCCTATTTAAGTGGAATTATTTAAAATCGATATAGAAAAGATACAACTGCTATTTACAAAACAAAACAATGTCATATAGTTTTTTTTTGTGTGCAAAAATGAAATATTTTCAGATACGTTTTAAACAAACAAAAAACCAAACCCACTGCCGTTGAGTCAATTCTGACTCGCAGCAGCCCTATGTGACAGAGTAGAATTGCCCCATAGCGTTTCTTACTTAAGCTGTAAATCTTTACGGAAGCAGACTGTCACATCATCTCCCACCAAATACACATTAAAACTTTAAAGAACAAACATGATATTTACATTACAGAGTTAGGACTTATTTCTCAGTCTAAGTATTTATTTCAAATAGCCTTGTTTGAACCACTTTGTTAAATTGTACAAAATAAGTCACGTTATTAAATGTACTTTTTAAAATCTGTTTCTAGTTGAGGACCAATGTCAGGAAGTGATAACACATTCTTTAATAACAAATTAAAGTATTTTTCTTTTTAATACCAGTCTTGGTTTATGTCATAACAGAACTGTTGAATTTTATTCTAAACCATTTTCTAAAAACAATGTATGCTGTGTTAAACATGTTAAAATTTGCCCGTGTTCTTAATTGATGACATAGGTAGTGAGAAACTGAGATATCAGAGGCAATTAAAATCAGCAAATACGGCAGATTTTTCTAAAGAAATTTTGTATTTTTATTCCTAAAAATATGCTTTATGAGATGAGAAGGCAGAAAGGGCTAAGAGCTGGTTGAACGGACACAGGAAATCAGAGGTGGAAAGCAGGAGTGTGCTGTCACGTTATAGGCATAGCAACTACAGTCACATAACAATCTATGTATAAATTTTTGTATGAGAAACTGACTTGAGCTGTAAACTTTCACCTAAAGCACAATTTAAAAAATATATATGTATGCCTTATACTTGTCTGTTTAATGCAACCAAAGGGAGGAAAAATATGTTTTACATAAGAAAAAATGGTGGCATAATTTGTCTTTTATATCAATATGTCAATAATAAGATGAATACTGATGTTTATTTTGAAGGAAACAGAATAGTGATTACTTCGATGGAATTAAGAAACTTAAGTCTATGAAAACTGTTCTAGGACTATTGTTCCTGTTTTAAAGATCAAATTCCATCATGCCGAAAATGATTACACCAAATAGCTATAAAGTCTAGCTAAGAAATCACAAGTTTTTAACCCAGCCGATAATGTTAACTTTAAGAGGTAAAAGTTATTTGATAAACTAAGGGATTCGTGTGACTTTATCACAATTTAATTCTTTCCTAGTAATATTACCTGCTTTTAATTCCAAAACGTATTTGAAGGAAAATATCTTCCACTTCGTGGATATTTTGAATATTGGAATTTGGACCCTACTTATAAATTTATATGACTGTTCGGTGTCTGAGAAATTTGCCCTTAATCAGCATTAAGAACACCTTGATATCAGCTGACTCTATGTTTAAAACAATGTCACAAAATACATTTTTGATTTAAAAATGTGAGTGGAATAGAAAAGTTCTAGATGATTTAAGTTCTTCAAAATTATCGCAGTCCTGTATGTAAACTTTAAATGTCCTATTTTGGAAACCGTTTCAGAAAATGGGTCAGTAGGAGAGAAATAGTTGGTGAGCCAAGTCAGGATGAAGTAGAAGAAACCACTATATTCAATGCAATTGAGCTTGGTTATGATGCTTCGTGTCTTTTCTTTTGCTGTGTACAGTGATGTGGAAAGTGGTAACTACAACAAGTCCTGTAACACTATCTATCAACAGGAGGCAGAATCATTCCAATTGAAGCAGAATTAAAAGATAAGCTTTTGAAGTGTGACTGACAGATAGGCAGATGGACCAGATAGATGATAGATAGACATGAAAATACATTTAAAGCTCTCTAATATTTTGAGTCATTGTGTTCTTCTCTTTTAATTGCTTTTCTTTTCTTTCTTTTCATGTAGAACCAGGCCTTCCTCCATCACACCCTCTTTCCAAGATTTTTGGTGATATGATGAACAAAAGAAACTGGGCCAGGCAGAGAAATAGGTATCTAAAACAATGAACTATTGTCTAAATTTTGAAAATCATAAAAAGACATATCTGTGTTTTTGTAAGAAGTCTCAGTGAGATTTGAGCCATGACTAAGCTGTATCTATCAGAAATAATTGGCTTACAGAATTGTCAGTTTTTAACTAGTTATTATAGGATCCTCCCACCATACCCATTTGTTCCCTCATCAGTCTCAACTTTAAAGAATAATATTACTGTACTTAGGTCATAAATGTCTTATGGAAATAAATCTTTACAATATAGAAAATTGCTTTGAAATGTTCAAAAACTATTCTTTTTTTTTACCTCATTTTAAATAGTGAAAAAAACTTGAAAGTATTGATACAATGACACTATGCACCCAGTTTGTCTATCCTTATTTTCATTGACTTTTCTCACAGACCTGCTAAGTCCCTGAGAAAACAAATGCAATCATCCCAGAATGGCCTGTTGACTGACCTGTAAAAATTCACCGTATAGTATCAAGTTTTTTCCACAAAATTATCACCATGATTTTTTTTATTGTAGGGAAATATCTTCACAGGTATACTTACAACAAATGTTCCTGAACATTCTAGTCCAATGTTTAAGAAAGAGCAGTAATAGGGAAGGCAAAACATCAGCAAGTTATAACATCCATCTTCAAATAATTGAGCCAATTAAAACTAAAAGTCAACAGGCAGAGTATGATGCCAAGGGATTCGCCTTAAGAAGTTTATGAGACACAAAATCTCTCAGCTTTACTTTGTTAAATACACAAACACTGGATTACTGTGAAGGAAAAATATGTGATAGGAGAAATTATGGTTAGCCATGCAAAATGGAGAAATATTTACACAATTCGTATCCTCATTTCGTGTGTATTTTCATTGTAAGATGATGATAATTCTTTTGGCAATACATTTTTCTAAACATTAAAGATTAAGAAACACTTGGATTAACTGATGGACATTTTTCTGTGTAAACCCATGAATAACGATTAGAATTAGCAAAAAAAAAATTATATTGGAAAACTTTTATCACCTATAATGTATAACTAAATTTTTCTAGTGTAACAAAATAGTAGGTTATACACATGAACATATCACCAAATATCTGTTGCTACTGAAAAGGTAAACTTATGATACAGTTTGAATCTAATAATTTTAAGTAAAATGTATTCTGAATTATGTGTGTATGTGTTTTAAATCATGGCACACTAAAAGGAATATCAGGCATTCATCTTAGGACAGAGATAAACTAAGATATATAAAACATGTATATTCTGTTATCTACTCTTTTCTATATATGAGACTACATTGCATGTGTATAATTATAGCTTGAGATTACTTGGTAGGAGATGAATGCTTCTCAAATAGATATTTTTTTTCCTTCTCTCTAGAAAGCAACCTAGGATTTACAAAAGATATAAGTAGTATTTCATAACACAGAAGATATTTTATATTAAAAGTCTTTTTTAACAGCAAGTTTGTAAAAATTGAGAATATATAGTATTAATAAAATACTAATGTAAAAGCAAATATAACATACACTTACTGCATCTTAACAGAAATAATGCACACCTTCTGTTTGCAAACTCTAGCCTCCTCCCACAAGGTATTTTTGTAAGCACATTATGCTAATTTTTTACAGCAACATGTAAAAAAAAAAAAAAAAGCAGTGTTTATGAAAATACCTGGGAGAGGGGCATGGTTGGCAAACAAATGTAGAAGGTGTGAATTTCATAAACAACATGGTATATAATGAATTATACAGTCAAAAATTGGTGTGTACTTAAATAAACTTTTTATATCACATAATATGATAGCACTACATGTTCGCTGGATCATTGTCCCATAGACATTGTGAGTCAGATAACCTCTTGAAATAGAGCTATATGGAAACCTTGATAGCCTCAGTCATCCAAGAAGATTTTAGTTATAATCACCAATATGCACATGAAAAAAAATAAAAAATAAACTTTCAAAAGTAATGTCTCATATATTCCAGTAACAGGTATGCTTAATATCCATTTCAGAAATTTCTGAATTAAAGGCCATATGTAGCATTTTTATTACTGTTAAGCATTTAAGAAAGTGTTTAAGCATATATTACATGTGAGTAATTGTACATAATTTTTCCTTCAGGAAAAGGGTTCATGTTTTCCTTTGCTATTATTAAATATCCTATTTAATGGTATCTTCAAATTCCAACTGTATACTGCAGCAGTGTTGAACTTATACTCCTCATACTTCATGATAATAATCACCACTTACCGGCCACTTTTCATCTTTAAAGCCGTCTATAAAAATTAACTAATGGAAACCAATTATATTCCTAGGAAAAGAAAATGATACACTTGAATGATAGCTACATGAAGAATAGCCAGTGTATTTACATAACAAGTGTTATAACCTTTAAACCAAGCTGCAGAACCTGGGAAGTTATCCACCTTTGGAACACTATGAAATAGAATTAACCCTGGTGGTGTAGTGGTTAAGTGCTACAGCTGCTAACCAAAAGGTCAGTGGTTTGAATCCACCAGGCGCTCTTCAGAAACTCAACGGCAACAGGTTTGGTTTTTAGTTTGTATAGCTTAAAGAAGCATAGAGATCATCTACTTCCAGCCTTCCTCATATTTTCCAGATGAGGAAAACTGGGGCCTAAAAGATAAGCAACTCACCCAAGATACCAAAACTAACTGACCCATTGCTGTCGAGTGGATTCTGACTCATGGTGACCCCATAGGACAGAGTAGAACTGCCCCATAGAGTTTCCAAGGTGCACCTGGCGGATTCGAACTGCTGACCTTTTGGTTAGCAGCGGTAGCACTTAACCATTATGCCACCAGGGTATCTGACCCAAGATAACACAATGAATTAGTAACCAGGCAACATTGGTTTACTAATAATAAATGATTGCTAATATTTATTGAGTTTTAACGATGTACCAAGCACTGACCCCAGTACTTTGACTGAATTATGTTTAATCCACCCAACACCCTAAGATAATAATAGAATTATTCAAATGTTACAATGGAGGAAAACCAAGATTTCAGTGCTTATGTTATTTGCCTAAGGGCCCTCAGCTAGTCAATAGTAAAACAGGGAATTGAACCCCTGCAGCCTGACTCTGCAATCTGTGCTCCACTATGCTATTCAAAGAAACAGTAAAAAGATGTATGATCCTTCTTAAATGATAATAATATTTCTCCTTGTTTTCTACTGTATTACTTACATATAAATGCATGCAGCTGTATAATCTCTAACATGAATTATTAACAAATATCCATCAGTGATTAGGATAATTGTTTTTAATGATATGATACCTTGTGCCAACAATTACAGCTTGAATAAAATATGCAATATGGTGGAAAACTACAGCAAAATAAAAGCAATTCAGCACAATTTTTAAATTATTCCGTATTATCTAAAATGGTAAATGACTAAAGTCATTTAGTAATTTACTTTACTAAATTATTAATTTACTTTAGTAATTCTTGAGTATTTAGAATAAGAACTGAAGCATTGAAGAGATTATTTTCTTCAAGACAAATAATAATGTAATAGTAGGGAAATACTTAGCCATGTTTTCATTTTATGTGTATTTTATTTTTGGCTATTATGTTGTCATTGTACACTGTCAAGTTGATTGACTCATAGTGACCTTACATCCCTACGTAATTTCTTGGTCAATACCTTATATATTTAATTTAGTAAATAAGCTCCAACTGAAGGTATCCATCATATATTTATAACCATTCAATTTAATTTGTAAATGATAATTTTCCACTTTACTGGAATGTAGACCCTTTCTTTAAACAAAAATAATGAAATCTACAGTGAAGTCAAGTCTCTCCTTCTAACTTTTACATTTCAAGAAATTGATGAGGCAAAAAACTCCAAATCATTTTAAACTTTTTCCAGAGACCTGTCAAACTTCAAATCATGTCTGTGCTTCCTGCTTATAGCGTTTTCTTCTGTCAATAAAGGAGCCTTCCTACTCATTTTATTTTTCTCAGTGTAAATACGTTCATGTATGTTGTTGTTGTTAGTTGTCGTCGAGTTGATTCTGACTCGTGGTGACCCCATGTGTGCTTCATAGAGTTTTCCAGGCTGTGGCCTTTTGGAAGCAGATTCCCAGTCCTGTCTTCCAAGGCCTCCCTAGGTGGGTTCAAACCACAAACCTTTCTGCTAGTAGTCAAGCGCTTGACCGTTTGCACCACCTAATTCCTTTCTAATCCTGGTTGGTAGATATTTCTTGTCATCGATGTATTTTTCGCCAAAGGAAAAAATGGAAACTTCCATTTTTCTGATTCTAAAAATTCCTAAAGCTAATGTATACTCTCATAGACAGAGTTGCTGAACTTTTATTGCTTTCTGAATAGATTTATAACAGGATATAACAGAACTTAATATGGAAAAGGTTATGTTGGCAGAAAGTGACATACAAATATCTTTCCCCTTAAAAGAATAGGATGCACTACAAAAATCTGTTTCTATATTTTTTTAATCAAGAAAATAGCTGCAGCCCATTTAATGGCGGTAATAATGACACTCTCCAGTACTTTCAGAAAAACAAAATCCTCCTAAAAAAAAAAAAAAAAAGTATATTAAAACGAAGTAAAAGCAAGTAATTACCTATAGGCTGGAAAACTCCTGCCTTGACAGGCTTCATATCGTCTCTCTTATAGAATCGATATATTCAAAATAATTAAACACATATTTTCATTTATCTGACAAAATCCATATTATATGGAAAATATTTTTGCTCACTTTTCAAACCAAACCCATTGCCATCAAGTCGATTCAGGCTGACAGCGACCGTATAGTACGGAGTAGAACCGCTGCACAGGATTATCCAAGGAGCGGCTTCTGGGTTCAGACTGCTGACCTTTTGGTAGCTCTCCATAACCCTTAACCGCTGCACCACTCTTCAAACAGGTCTTTTTTTTTTTTTTTCCATTGAGTTCTGTCCCAACAGATAGTGGTGGGAAGTAGTCTTTTCATACTAAGCATTATTTCAAGCCTAAAACTTTGTTTCTACATCAACTTCGATGTGTCTTTTTTTCCTGAAACTACAAATCAGTATGAGGAAATTAACTATTGACTTTAAGAGGCACATGATGTTTATATTGATATGAACCGCATTATTACGGAGTATGCAAAACAAAATCTAGAGTCCCCGTATGTGAAACCATTCTTTGAAGCCCCGGCAACAGAACCCAATATAAAGCAACCACAGCAGAGAGTATTTTTAAACAAATCATTTTATAGGACCTGAAACTCGGCCAGATAGTTTTCTTGCTGACCAGCTTTACTATTTATTTCATAATTTCATACCCATTGCATAAACACATAATACATCTGTTACACCCTTAGGAATGAAATGTAACCAATCATAAAAAATTTCTATCTTTATTTATTTATCTTTCAGAGTTATCTCTCAGGGTTGCTTTAGGGACTAAATGAGTTAATACATGTAAAATACTCAGAACAGCGCCTGGCAATTAATGTTACTTATTGCTGATTATGAAATCACTTAGTTCTGGGCTTACTATGAAATCACTTAACCTATCTCAGCATCAGTTTAGTCATCTGCAGAGCAGAGATAATAAAACATTTTTTAAAATATATATATATGGTTGCTGATTTAAATGAAACACCAAATGTGAGTTTGCTTTCAAAGATCTAATTGAAAATATGAGTTATTGTATTATTAAACCATCCAATGACATAACAAAACTATTTTTTAACCAGATAATGGGCCACTGTCATAAAAACATATACAACTGCTAACCCAAAGGTCAGCAGTTCAAATCCACCAGACACTCCTTGGAAACAGAATTGAGCAGTTCTACTCGGTCCTATAGGGCCACTATGAGTCACAATTGACTTTACGGCAACGGGTTTGTTTTTTTTTTAATTTTTATTGTTATGAATATATCAAGAACTTGCAAGAAATATTCTTTAAGAACATAGACTAATCACTATAATTAATCAGATGATAGCAAGATTATATATGCAAAGAAACTGACCAATCTCTAGACCAGCATAGCCTAATAGAACTTCCTGCAAAACTGGAAATATTCTGTATCTACACTGTCCACTACATAGCTACTAGCTACATGTGGCTACTGAGCACTTAAAATGTGGCTAGTGCAACAGAAAATCTGATATTTTTAATTTCATTTCATTCTAATTAATTTAAATAGTCACAGGTAGCTTAGTGGCAACCTTATTTGACAGGACAGTTCTAGATCTTAACATACTGGAAATTTCGGGAGCAATGAACTACTCCGATGTTCAGATTAAAGCAATGAAGTCTTCCTCTCATTTGTTAAATAAGAAAGTTTGAAAAGGGCAAAGCCTAAGCAATTAAATATTTAGGTGATTATGTTATTTTGGGGAAGAATCTAAAGGATCATTGGCACATTATGATGAATTTGTTAAAGATGGGTATTCCACAAGCTGTCAGTAGCAATTAAACCAGTAAATCAAAGGTGACTATGATGGGCATTGTTTTCATAAAGCAAAGCTCCTGAGAGGGTTAAAAAAAAAAAGAGTGAGACCTAGATGATAACAAAGCAGCAAACCTCTAAAGCTAGAAACTGTAGTTTCAAGACCTAATGAAAAGCAACACTGTTGTAATCATCATCTCCAGTGATACCATTCTAGTCCAACTCATGATCAACTCCCAACTGGTCCTTTTCAATAACCTGATAATAAACCAAAACCCAGTGCCCTGGACTCTGACGCAGTGACGCTATTGGCAGAGCAGAACTGCTCCACAGGGTTTCCAAGGAGTGACAGGTGGACTTCAGCCGCTGGCCTTTTGTTTACAATCCACACTTCCCCATTGTTTTGCATCTGATATTAACTTAAAAACTGTATTTTAATCTTATTTTTCTAGATATATGGCAAAGAGTTCTTCTTTTCCCTCTCCCCGTATTTCTCTTTCTTTCATATTCCTATGATATAGTGGTTAAGAACTCGGCTGCTAACCAAAAGGTCAGCAGTTGACTTTTTTTTTTAATTTCCTTCATATCCCTTAATCCAATTTGTAATATTTTGTTCATTTGCATAACCTCTATCTTCCGCTAGACTATACCAGCTTTTCATCTGCTTTGTTCACTGCTGTATATTCAATAAACATAGCACACTCAATAAGTATGTGTTGAATGAATGAATGAACAACCTCTTGTCTGGACTACATCTTCTCTCCTTAAAGCACGTTATCACCTCCCTCTTGCCCTTCACAATAATGTGTCTCCTGTCAGAATGCCACTTCTTCCCTTTCATAGCCAAGTTTCTACAACAAATGGCATCTCCCGAAATTTCTATTTCCTCTCTCTGCATTCAAACCTGCCCCTTGAAGCTTTGCTTTCTGCCCCGTAATGTATTAAAATTACAATCCCAAATTTCCCTCTAATTGGCAAATCCTTTTCTGTAATGGAAATCACTCAGAATGTTGGGTCAGAGGATAGGACTATGTTTACTGCTTTTGAAATGTGCAATCAGATTGCCTTATAAACTAAAGGAGCAATTTTTACAGCAAAACCATTAATATATTGAAATACTAGCTTTCATATATCTTTGCCAGTGAGCTTTTCTCAGTCTTAACTCTCCTTAATCTGTTGATTCCTTTTGTCTTTCCACCTTGAAAACCTCTCCTCACTTCACACTAATACTATCTTTGCTTTCTTTCAGTTCCTCTTCACTCCCTTTACCACAGTTCTCTCTTTTCCTCACCTTATATCTGCCCTTTCCATTTCTCCCTGCAGAGTCCTTCTTAGAATCTCATCTGCTCTTAATGTATGAACCATTTATTTCTGAGGTGGGCCTTGAGAAGTTTGCCAAATATGTTTCTTTCTTGTTGTTGTTTGTTTTAAGTGCTTGTGGAGGTAGCTTAACTTAAGAAACTTTCCCATTAAGTTAAAATTAATGAGTGGTAACTTTGATGATTAAGGTGTACCTGATCCAAGCCATGGACAATGCAAAAGGAAGACAGTGGAAGGACTGATGCGATTGAAGTATGGCGTTGGAGAAGAATATTGAATATACCATGGACTGCCAGAAGAACGAACAAATCTGTCTTGGAAGAAGTACAGCCAGAATGCTCCTTAGAAGTGAGAATGGCAAGAATTCATTTTGCTTACTTTGGACATGTTATTAGGAGGAACAAATCCTAGATAAGCGAATCATGCTTGGCAAAGTAGAGAGTCAGCAAGTAAGAGAAAGACCCTCAACAAGATGGATTGACAAGGTGGCTACAATAATGGGATCAAAAATAGCAATGATTATGAGGATGGCAGAGGCCTGGGCAACATTGTGTTCTGTTGTACATAGGGTTGCTATGAGTCAGAATCGATGGCACCTAGCAAAATATAGTTAAAAGTAAAAGTAGGGATACCAACACAAGAAAAGTTTTAGTTAATAAAATGATGTGATCCTAATTGGTGGATAAAAATCACAAGGCTAGGGAAAAACAGGCCCAGGAATTACCAGCAAGAACTTCAAAAAAAAATTTTTTTTTCTGGAACACTAAACAGGAACATCACTAAAGAACACAAAAATATGAGCTCTGAAGTTAAAATATCACATCTGAACTCAGTTTACTGGATTGATATACAGTGAAAAAATGCAGAAATCCCATTCCCTTCACTATAGAAAAACATCACCTCACCCTAGAAAACAAGTAATAAGTAGTTTAACGGGGAGAGAAAGAAAGCTACTGAAAGAAACAGAGAAGGAAAGGAAAAGGAAAAATGCTGTTCTAAAATTAAGATTCTAGAAAAAGAAGGGAACCTTGAGTACGTGGAGCGGTGAAGTCGGTCAAACTGCTTGCCATGCCCAAGACTCACTTTTACAGAACATATTCTTGAGAGGCCAGGCTAAGTGGCGAGTGAGCTACATGACCCAGATCCACGCCCCACCCACCTCAACAGTCAATTAGACTGGGAGTGATCCTAAAAGAGCTAATTCATGGCTTCCAAACTCCAAGTAGAGTCCCTGGGTGGTACAAATGGCTACTGTGTTTTGCTGCTAAGCAAAAGTTAGAGGATCACGTTCACCCAAAAATGCCTCAGAAGAAAGTCTTGGTTATCTGCTTCTGAAATATCAGCCGTCGAAAACCCTGTGGACCACAGTTCTACTCTGACACAGAAGAGTCTGCTGTCAGAATTAACTCAATACCAACTGGTACTGTTAACCTCCAAGCAGATTTATTCTCTAGGATATGAGCTCTTATGCTTTCTCTCTCTCTTTCTCACACACACGTACACACACACACACACACACATACACCCACTCACAGAATGTAACTAGTAAAGTCTGTAACTGTAAAATTAACATAGACCCAAGACCAGAGCTGGATCCATGGCAGCCAGAACCAGACATGACAGGCAAGGTTATGGGGACGGGAAAAGATAATAAGGGCTTGCAGAAGGCCTTGCGCTGCACACAACCTTCACACAAGAGAGTGAGGAAGACATGCAATCAGAAGCTGAAACCAGAGACTGCAATGACAGAACAAAAGCGATGAAGACAGCTTTCCTTTTTAGCAGTACATCCAGAATGGGGCTCACTGAGATTTCCCTGTATCTCTACCAAAAATCTCCCTTTCCCAAGCTAGTTTGAATCTCTCTCTGTTCCTTGTAATCAAACAATTCCTAAGAAGTACACAAGCTGAACACATCCATACATTAAAATATTTTATAGCAAAAAATATCATGCTTTGAGAGAAAATTTTTGATTGAGAAATTCTCATGATACAATGGAAACCCTGGTGGCATAGTGGTTAAGTGCTATGGCTGCTAACCAAAGGGTCAGCAGTTCGAATCCACCAGGTGCTCCTTGGAAACTCTATGGGGCAGTTCTACTCTGTCCTATAGGGTCACTATGAGTCGGAATCAACTCGATGGCACTGGATTTGGTTTGGTTTTTGGTATGATACAATGGAGAAAATGCAGGATACAATTTACAATTGGCCTCAGTTATATTTAAAATATTTGCAAGCATATGTACTCACCAGAAGATCTAGAGCGTAGTTGTCCAAATGGTGATTCAAGAACCCACAGTAGCTGACAAGCATGTTTCCACAGGGTTCATTCCATTAGAGGCAGAAGTGTGGTCTATTTTGTTTTCTATTTTTTTAACTTAACAAATTAAATGATCATTTAAACATTTGATGCCTTCAAAATAGAAAGTACTGCAAGACTATGCAGGTGCAGATGCTGGAGACCAGATGAGCGTGCTCATGACTTAGCCACTCCGCTCATCACTCAGCTGAGCACCACCAGCCACTGTGCTGGTTTGAACATTAAAACCCAAAACCCAGTGTCCTCAAGTTGTTTGAACATTACACAGTTTTAAATTAAACTGATTCTTCGTTATCTACATTTTAATGTATATCCACAATGGGCCATTGGTTAAATACAGGCAATATAAGAAACACTGATCATGAAATGCAAGTTAATGAGAAACAAACAGCCCAAACAGAGAAAAAGAAATAATATTTCATATTTGCATCAAAATGATTTCCACTAGATCTTTATGTTAAATTCATCTGATCAAGATGTCTCTGTTCTCAAAACAGAGAGAATATTGTGATGATTATATCAAGTTTACTTTCATTTATTGGGAATTAAGAGTGCCCATCCCCACATTTTTTTTCTCAGAGTAGTGTTTGGAAATACTCCGAAACTTTCTTTCTTATTTCCTCATTTATGTATCCACCTAAAAATTACTTTTTTTAAAGTGAGAATGGCAAGAATTTGAAACAGGTAATGAAAGCATGTTTTGATCTATTTTTGATACCATAAACACAGATTTCAATCTATATTTTATTATACATTTGGCTTTTAAAACTAATATATTAAATATTTATTTGTCAACAAAACATATTTGTTCTTACAACTGAAGGTAAAGAGCATGGTTCACTGGGCCATATTGTTTAAGCCACACTTCACATCCTTTACCTGTTAAAAGAAGAAATGAGATGAGGTGATCCTTTAAGGACCCCTCCTGATCTAAAATTCCATGATTATAAGGGACGGGAACCAGGCCACTCAACTCCCATTTGCCCATATCCCAAATAGAACTTATGTTTATGGGTCTATCTTCCCAAATGGAGCCCTGGTGGTGTGGTAGTCAAGAGCTTGGCTACTAACCAAAAGGTTGCAGTTCGAATCCACCAGCCGCTCCTTGAAAACCCTATGGGGCAGTTCTACTCTGTCCTATAGGGTCGCTATGAGTTGGAATCGACTCGACGGCAATGGGTTTTGTCTTCCTAAATGCTTTCCTATAGTGCAAATGTCTCTGAAGACTGACACAGATAACTTTTAAATATCCATGAAGCATCAAGAGAGCATGGAAAGTAAAATGTAAAATTGTGTGGTTTGCGGTATCACACAGATTCCAATTTGATTTAAATTAATATTTTTTAGGTTTTTATTTTCAACAACATTTTACACATACATAGTTTAAAGTGTAAACTACTGCTAAGGAAAAACAAAACATAACAAAACAGCCCCCTGTTCTCCTTCTTCTCCATTTCCTGCACCTAAGAGGAAACTCCTTTCAACTTTTATAGTTGATTCTTTTGGCAAATACCTTCCTCTCGGACGCTACAACAGAAATGCCACAAGCGGATGGCTTTAAGAAAGACAAATTATTTGGGCTAGAAGTCCAAATTCAGGGCATCAGCTTCAGGGGAAGGGTTTCTTTGTCTGTCGGCTCTGGAGGAAGGTCCTTATCATCAATCTTCCCCTGGACTAGGAGCTTCTCTGGGTGGTAACTCCAGGTCCAAAGAATGTGCTCTGCTCCCAGCGCTGCTTTCTTGGTGGTATGAGGTCCCCATCTCTCTGCTTGCTTCCCTTTCCTTTTATCTCTTGTATGATAAAAGGTGGTACAGGCCACACTCCAGGGAAACTCTGTTTATGTTGGATCAGGGATGTGACCTTAGTAAAGGTGTTACAATCCCATCTTAATCCTCCTTAACATAAAATTACAATCACAAAATGGAGGACAATCACACAATACTGGGAATCATGGCCTAATCAAGTTGACACGTATTTTGGGAGGACACAATTCAATCCATGACACAATCTTTAATAATATGGTCTTCTTGCTACTTTTTGGTTTTTCAGCTATTAGTCTCATCTATTGATTTCCTACTTTGGTTTATTGATTTCCTACTTGGAAGCTAATAATTTAGTTCTCTTTTATTGCCTATGCCTCTACCCCACCCAACATACCACAGATATATACTACCTGTGCCCCATCATCCCAGTATGTTCTATCATAATTGTAGTTCGATTCTAGGCTACATTATGACTGTGTAAAACTATATCCACAGCTGAAGTATATACTATACAATTTCATTTTCTATACTTTTTTGCTTCTTTCCTGAAATTTATGGTTGTCTTCTTTTTTTTCCTTTTAATTTACCTACTTTTCTATGTGATGTTAAGGATGATGGTAGCTAATGTCAACTCAACTCTAACTCATGGCAACCTTGTGTACAAAAGAATGAAAGACTGCCCAGCCCTGTGTCATCCTCAGAATCATCTGCATGTTCAAGTCTGTTGCTGTGGTATTGTGTCAGTCCATCTCACTGAGGGTCTCCCTCACCCTCATTGACCCTCTGCTTCACCAAAGATGGTATCCTCCTCCAGTGATTTATCCTTCTTCATGACATGTCCAGAACAAGTTAGTCAGACAATATTCTATTGTGATTCATAAGGTTTTCATTGGCTAATTTTTAAGTAAATCTCCAGACCTTTCTTCCTAGTCTGTCTTAGCCTGAATGCTCTGCTGAAACTTGTCCACATTGGGTGATCCTGCCGATATTTGAAATATCAGAGGCTTAGCTTCCAGCATCATAGCAACATGCAAGCCACCACAGTACAGCAAACTGACAGATGGCGGAGTTTTCTATGTACTTCTCAGTAATTAACCCCAAAAGTTCTGTCAATTGTCAAGACATTTAGATGCATTATATATACATCTTCTTAAAGATAGATCTTCTTGGAGCTTTCTGACTCGCTCCAAAACAGACAAGTTGTTCACACACGATGCACAGCTGTCACCTTCTCCTCTCTCTTGAATTGCAACCCTGTGTGCCCTGTATCATATGTTACAGATACATGATAGATAGATAGGTAGATGGATAGATACATAGATATAGACATAGACATATCATGTAGTATATTTTTGACAATAAAACAGGAAAACAGAAAAAATTTAAGCTTCTCTGTAAAATGATTCATGATATTGATACTTAGTGGGTAAATGCTCACTCTTAACAACTTTTTAAAAATGTTAATAGAAAGCTTCAGAGATGTATTTCCTTATTATGTAAGGCATTATTTTTTAAATCTCGGGAAATGGATTTTATCACAATGAGTTTAAAATTTTAACAAAGATACATAAAATAATAATATTGATAACTAATTTTTTCTCTGTGTGTATTTAGAAGTTTAACACTTTAAAACCTTATGTAACTTCTTAGTCAATAATAAACACAATCCCTACACAAGATAGGATTATATTTCCAGTAGCAGAACCTACAGTTAGTTTTATCATGAACCAATATAAGTGAAAAGTAGGGGATGAAATAATAATCACAGTATTTAAATGCAAGACCTATTTCTTTTTTTCCTTTCAATTCCTACTGTCAATATAAAAAAATGGATGTACACACAATACAGGGAAAGTCAGCACAACTGGGCTAAGCCAAAAGCTAAGAAGTCTTCTGAATACAACCAAACACTCTGAGGGACAGAGTAGCAGGGCCGGGGTCCAGGGACCATGGTCTCAAGGGACATCTAAGTCAACTGGTATAATGAAGTTTATTAAGAAAATGTTCTGCATCCCACGTTGGTGAGTGGTTTCTGGGGCCTTATAAGCTAGCAAGCAGTCATTTAAGATGCATCCATTGGTTCCAACCCACCTGGAGCAAAGGAGAGTGAAGAACATCAAAGACATGGAAAATATTAGCCCAAGAGACAGAAAGTGCCACATAAACCAGAGACTCCATCGGCCTAAGACCAGAAGAACTAGATGGTGCCCATCTACCACCAATGACCACCCTGACAGGGAACACAACAGAGTCCTTGATGGAGCAGGAAAAAAGTGGGGTGCAGAACTCAAATTCTAGTAAAAAGACTGGACTTAATGGTCTGACTGAGACTGGAGGAACCCTGGAAGACATGGCCCCAGGACTCTCTGTTAACCCAGAACTAAAACCATTCCTGAAGCCAACTCTTCAGACAAAGATTAGACTGGACAAGAAGACATTAAAAAAAAAAAAAATCCTGAAGAGTGTGCTTCTTAGCTCAAGTAGATAAAATTTTTTTTTTTTTTTTTTAAATGGGCAGCTCCTGTCTGGAGGTGATATGAGAAGGCAGGAAGGGATAGGAGCTGGTTGAATGGACATGGGAAATCCAGGGTGGAAATGAAGAGTGTGTTGTCACATTATAGAGAGAACAGCTAGGGTCACATAACAATGTGTGTATAAATTTTTGTACAAGAAACTAACTTGAGCTATAAACTTTCACTTAAAGCACACACACAAAAAAAAAAAACTACCAAAAAAAAACTGAAGGTACAGTACTCAGTGCTAAAAAAGAATGCCTACATAGGACTTTAGGCTTTTCAGAATACTGTAACATATGTCATTTGGTCATCATAATAATTCTCAAAATAGGTACAAGAGGTACAAGTATTTCCATTTTATAGATAAGAAAAACTGAGCTATAGAAAGCATAACTTATCTGTGGGCCCACAATGACTCATTGTCAAAACTGGCATCATACCTCAGCCAGTGCTCCTTGTTAATATTATTACAGTTAACATTAATGCATCTATCTATGTACATGTGCTATTTTCCTCTTTTTGTCATTTACTTTTATTGTTTTTTGTTTTTCTTTAATTCTTCCACTCTGTCCATTCACTGCATACACACATACTCACAACTTCATAACCTATCACTACTCCTAGGTAACCAATCTAACAGTATATCTTTCCACACGTGTCTCCATGTCGACATAATTAAATACTGACACTTGTGCGTGCACCTTCTCGCCCTAGACTTACACATGTGTATGTAGAATTTCACATAACATTGTTAGATTTATAAAATGAAATTATATTATAAATACTTCTGTGAACTTTGCTTTCACAGTGAATGAACTGTGGAAAACCCTACAAATCAACTTATTTTTAATGACTGCATACCTCATGGTACTGATGTGCCATTGCTTTTTTCAATCATGCCTCCATTGATAGGAATTCTCTTAGTTTTTAGATTTTTATCATCTCAAACCATGCTGCACTGACGACCCCAGGATATATATCCTTTAGTAGCCAGAGTTCTTTCCAGTGCTCTAAGGATTCTTGCAGAGTGCAAACCCTTATGATGCCCCCATTTGTGGACTATTATTGTTCTCATTCATTAGTATCTAAAAGATGATGTTAGCCCCAAATCGAAATTGTTGTTGTTGTTGTTAACTGCCCTCGAGTTGGCCTCTGACTTGTGGTGACCCAGGCATGGCAGGATCAGATCACTCTGATCTGAGTTTTTTCTAGTCTGTAAACTCCACAAAAACCTGCTCAGTATCACAGCAACACAGTTGGGTGGTGGCTGTGCTTCAGGTGCATTGACTGAGCTTGAGGTGCATCGGCTGGGAATCAAACCCAGTTCTCCTACATGAAAGGTGAGAATTCTACCACTGAATCACCACTGGCCCCTAAAATCTAAATTAGTCGTGAGAAATTATAATATTCTCCATAGAGTTATAGAGGAACTGAAGAGTCATTACTTATTGCAAATGTAGTATTCATTGTTCTATTTTTTTCAGAATTTTTAAACTTCAGGAAATAAGGAAAAGTAATCATTTGGAATGAAACATATAACTACATTTCACCTAATGGTTAAGGTCATGTAATCTGAAGCCAATCTATCCAGGTTCAATGTCTGTGCTGCCATGTACTAGCTTTGTGACCTGGGACCCATTTCTTGATCAATAAGTGCTTGGAAATCAGGATGATAATATTGTTTTCCTCATAAAGCTGTGGAAAAATTAAATAACTTTAAATAACTTTAATACACGTAAGATACATGGAATAGAAGGAGCCCTGGTAGCACAGTGGTTAAGCGCTGGGCTGCTAACCATAAGGTCGGAGGTTCGAGCCCACCAGAAAGATGCGGCAGTCTACTTCTGTGAAGATTTACAACCTTGAAAACCCTATGAGGGCAGCTCTACTCTGTCCTATAAGATCACTATGAGTCGGAATCGACTGGAAGGTGACAAGTCATGTAAAATAGTGGCCAGCACATAGTAAGCACTCAATAAGGAATTAGTATTTTTATCATTGTTAATGATGTTGCCAAATAATGGCAGTAGTAATAAACATTATAAGTAGCTCAGTTTTTATGTGTTGCTTCTAGCTAAATAAAATTCTGGTAGAATTTCTTAGCATTGTGTAGAGGTACCAGCAATATTTTTCAGGCTTCTCTAATTGTATGTGCTGGGAAAGAACTTTCAACATTCAGAACAGCCTATAATTAAAAGCACATAGAATGGCTTTCCTTACAGTTTCATGAAGAAGAGTGGAATTCCCAGAGAGGTTGTAAGTTTTCAGCACTCCCACCAGAAAACAAGAAATAGTCATGACTACTTCCTGGACAGGTTGGCTGCGGCTACCAACAGCCCTAGGAGCAGACATTTTGTTTATATCAGATGCCTTTCTGCAAATGGAAATTCAGCTGGAATTATCTGTCCTCGCATTTCATACGGTTAAGAAAAACAGTTGCTTTGAATATATGCAGCCACCACTAGAACGTGCAGCATTCCTGTAAAATAGTTCAAACATTTGCACAAGAGACATAAAAAAAATCCCAATAAAAGCGGAAAAAAATCTTTTCGAGTTTGACTCTTGATTTGCCAACTTTTAAAAATATGTGGTGAGCAAAAAAAAAAAAATTCTATACCCCTAATGAGAAGAAGGAAATCCTGGTGGCGTAGTGGTTATGTGCTTCCCCAACTAACTAAGATGGTCGGCAGTGCGAATCCACCAGGCGCTCTTTGGAAACTGTGGGGCAGTTATACTCTGTCCTATAAGGTCACTATGAGTCGGAATTGACTGCACGGCAGTGGGTTTTTTTTTTTAATGAGAAGAAACTCATGATTCAATAACTGTGAGTTGTATAAAATATTTCTTCCCTCTGAAAAGTAACAACATAGTCCAAAATACATCTTTCGAGCACTGTGCCCAGAACACACAAAAATGCGCACAACTGCATGGTTCTCTTTTTGTTCTTTTTCTGTGCTTGAAAATCTTTTCTGTGTGCCTTTCTGTGTGCACAGAGAGTGTTACTCAAACTTGATAATGTGTTTCTTGGTTGGAAGCTTTTCAGACACATAGAAGGGCAGGCACTCATCACCAGTCTAGACTCTCTGGTTCAAGCTCACTGCCCCTCATTTAGCACTCTGTCTGCCAACCGGAAAATAATTTGTTTGAGCCACTAAGGCTTATAGTTATTTATTCTTTATCCTTGATTTTTCAGGGAGGCCCCACCACCACCAGTGACCCTTGCTAAAAGCAGATAGCACTGGAGAAGGACAAAATTCTGATGCTATGCTTACTTTTAGCAACTGTAGTAAAGCTTTTCCAGTGCTGGCCGTTGATCCAGCAGCTCATGTAGGCTCAGCATTCAACAGTGCAAGGCAGCTTTAATCTAATTCTCACTTCATTTTTTCTCTCAGCTTTTTCCTTAGGACAAGACTCAAGGAAAAAAAAAAAGGGAGGGGGCGGAGGGGGAGAAAGAAAGAAAGAAAATCACAGGCCTGCCATGTCATAATACAAAAATGCACTGCTAATTACCGTGCGGGTAACGTCTTCATCCAGCCCAAATGCAGGTACACAATTACTTTACTTGGGGGCAGTCTCTGCTTAACCCCTGCTTCATTTCACCACCTCTTCAGCACGTTCCCTCTTCTTCAACAGCAGTTCTCTCTTGATAGTAATCACTGACTTGCCGCCTAAGAAAAAGAATCCCTTGGGAAACGTCCAGGTGAGGAGCGCCTGAGCCAATGTTCCGAACAGGTTTGGAATGGATCGTGACATATCAAGAATAAGAAAAAGAAACCCAACATATTCTAGCTTTTTAAAAGATTTAATGATGTTTACAGTCACAACAGAACACAACAAACACATTGCAAGGCGGTGGCAATTCGGTCCTTTTCCAGTTTAGTCGGTGATTCTAAAATCCTTAAATGCTTTCGGTCTTCTTTACAATGGAGCCAAAAAAAAAAAAAAATAGAGAGAGAGAGAGAAATGGCCACTGAACATTCGGTGTACAAGAGCTTTGCATTGCATTTGGGAGAGATCTATTTACGTATTTTATATGAATTTACCATCCATTAGAAAGAAATACTTATCACTACCAACTACAACAAAGCATGATTTAAGTGAGATTTCTGAATAAGGAGCACCTAATAAGGAGCGCAGTGCTTTCTGCTGCGATTTAGCATAAACATGCTTCAGTGTGAATTTTTACATTTAGAGTGATGTTTTATCCAAAACTTTTTGTTTTAATGTTCTCTTTGAATTAATTATCTGAACTGCTGTATGTGTAAAAGCGAAGAAGCAAGAAAATCCTGTCGGTATAACTATAATGTAACTACAGCATACATATATATATACATATACATTTATATATGACTTATAGCAACCCCAAGTGACAGAGCAGAACTGCTCCATAGGGTTTTCTAGGCTGCAGTCTTTACAGAGGCATATCACCAGGTCTTTCTCCCATGGAGCTGCTGGGTATGTTTGAACCACCAACCTTTCAGTTAGCAGCCAAGCACTTAACCATTGTGCCACCAGAGCTCCTTACACCCTTCAAAAAATATCCAGAAATACATCTATTCTCACAGATTTCACTGCCTCCACCTTGGTCCAAGCCACTACCATCCTTGGCCTGGCTGAATACAATAGCCTACTATTGGGTCTCGCAGCTTCCACCTTAGCCACTCTATTCTCAGCACAAGACAAGCTAGTTAATTTGCAGGACCCAGCAAAATTAAAATGTGGAGCCACTTGATAAAAAATCAGCAAAAAAAAACTGCCATTAACAGTATTAAAATATAAACCTTTTCCATTCTTTCATGGTCTCTCAACTTGTCATGATGTTTATCTGTCACTTAAGATCATGCTTCCTTGGGAATGGGGATGCTTGTTGGGTGAGTGCAGATCCTCAAAGGTGAAGGAGGGACCCACTCCACCACTCAGTGTACATGGCCCACCTGCTGCTGGGTTCCTTTTCTGACCAGCTGCTGGAGAGATGCTCCATGACCTGTCTGGGGACAAGGAAGTCAATCTTCCGTTCCCACAGTCCTGCAGCCCCACCCCACCCACAGATCTCCTAGGGCGCAAAGAAAGCATCCAAATATTTCCTGTGCTCAGGAGAAAAGGATGGACTAGGTCCAGTGTAAGGCAGCAAAAACTTGATTAAATTTTGACTTTGTTTTTAAGTGATTTACCATTTTCCACCTACCATATCTCCAAGCAATAAGCTAGAAAATGTCAGAAAAATTAGAATAAAAAAATGAAAATTAAATACAATATTGTCAAAAAATATAGATATATTAGATAGTGTCTTGGGTTCAATAATATTCCCCAAAAATGTGTGTATCAACTTGGTTAGGCCATGATTCCCAGTATTCTGTGGTAGTTCTCCATTTTGTGATTGTAATTTTATGTTAAAGAGTTTTAGGACGGGATTCTAACACCCTTACTAAGGTCACAGCCCTCACCCAATGTAGAGGGAGTTTCCCTGGGGTGTGGCCTGCATCACTTTTTGTCTTACAAAAGATAAAATGAAAGGGAATCAAGCAGAGAGTTGGGGGCCTCCTACTACTAAGAAAGCAGTGCCAGGAGCAGAACGTGTCTTTGGACCTGAGGTTCCTGCACTGAGATGCTTCCACACCAAGGGAAGATCGACAAGAAGGACCTTCCTCCAGAGCCAACAGACAGAGAAAGGCTTCCCTCGGAACTGACGCCCTGAATTTAAACTTCTTGCCTACTAGACTGTGAGGAAATAAATTTCTCTTTGTTGAAGACATCCGCTTGTGGTATTCTGTTACAGCAGCTCTAGATGACTAAGACAGATAGGCACTGTTCAGTCTTTAAAATCAATTTCAATGAAATGTCTTGAATAATTCTTATAATGACTCTAAATTATTCTTAAAAAATTCATATTTTTTAAAATGTTCCATCGAATCCTAGCTGTCTCTATAAGATCCTTTTTTATTGAAGCACAATTTGGAATTTTGAATCCACAAGCGTATATAACAAGTTTTTGTTGAGCCAAAACCAGTTGTACAACTTTTAAATTTCTCGTTCTACATCGAGGACACAAAAAGGGAGAGAGAATAATTTGTATAAAGACTAACTTTGGAGAGAGAATCCCCATTTTTTGGCTCTCAAGGGGAAGAGTGAGGAACCTACCTCTTGTACTCAAGTTTGGTAAGTCTACCTTCCACTAGCCTCCTCTGAGAGATTAATCTTCAACTTCATTTCCAGGAAGGTAATTGCCAACTGCCTGGAAAACATGGACGGTAAAAAAAAAAAAATTTTTTTTTCTAAGAGGGAGAGCAAAGCAAAAGGCATTTGTTGTGTTTTGAGCTAGGCCAGCACTCAGTGCAAACTCTGCATGGGCAACTGGACTATATGGGAAAGGAAGTCAGAGAAGAGCTTCCTGGAAGGATGACAGGACTCCAATAGAAGCATCTTAGGATCCTTTGCATATTAAGCTGCCAGAAAAATAAGGATTATTAAGGGATCAGCAAATCGAGAACAGTTGGAAGGGCCCAGCCCCGCTAGCACAATGGTTAAAAGCGACTGACTGCTGACCGAAAGATCAGTGGTTCTAAACCACCATCAGCTCCATGGAAGAAAGATGTGGCAGTCTGCTTCCTTAGAGACTTACAGCCTTGGAAACCCTATGGGGTCGATATGAGTCGGAATCGACTTAAAGGCAGTGGAACAATACAGGAAACTTCATAAAACTCACAAAAGGACTCATAAGAAAAAGAATCAGCTTTAAGTATCACCCTAGCTCAGAGAGAATAAAGCCATTTTACAATCCTACTAATCAACTGTCACCTTTCTGGGTTCCGTTGCTCTCCTCTCTCGCAGGCAGCTGTCTGCACTCCTGCTCTACCTGGGGAAGGGGGGAGATGTTTATTCATATATTGGACCTGGCATTCTGATTTGTGAATTTAGGTTTTATTTGTGACATAAAGTCACTGTTGTAATTTCTTTTATTTACATGTCACCAGAAAAGTCATAGAATATGCCAAATTTCACATCCAGAAACTAGAAAAGGAAGAGAAGACAAAAATAATATTTTAATTAACATCTCATAAATTATGCTTATTTATGATTGACTACATGTGATTACCTAATGTTTAGAAAGGGATGCAACATGGAAAAAAACAAGGGCTTCCAAATCCAATAGACTAGTGTTCAAATCCTTGCTCTATCATTATTAGCTATGTAACCTTGGACAGATTATTCAACTACAGACTTTCAGTTTCCTTTTCTGAAAAGTGTTGCTTATTGAAATCTAAAATTTATGACTTACTCTTTTTTATTTCTTTAATGCCTAGCACAGTGTCTGATATGAAGTAAAGCCTCTATAAATATTTATCAGGTAGATAAATGAAAAATGAACCTAAATATAAAAAAAAAAAAGAGAGAATAAACCTGGTTTCCCCATTTGTAGGTAGGAGGATGATAAATGACAAATAGATAGATAGATGATAGATAGATAAATGCAGATAGACTCCAAAGAGAACTAAGAGCCACTGGAAATTTTAGTCAAACATAAAACTATCAAAACACCTTACATAAAAACATAATACAGTGAGGGCCATTGTATACTAAGAGTCTTTAGCAAGTATTCTTCTGCCAATCCTCTTCTTAACATAAACTGAGTAATCTCCATATTTATGTGGTTAAAAGCCTTACAGGTTTGGCTTTCTGCAGATTTTGAAGGTAGTATGAAAAACTGAAAATGACTTAAACCCTGGAAAATAATTATTAAAGAGAATCTTGTTTTTCCTAGAAAAGAAATAGCTACTTAGTAACATAATATCTTCATGAAAGTAAGGTTTGTAATAGGGTGGATAATGATTTTTATCATATAACTTCTCTAACTGAAGAAATATAAGAAATACAGTTCACTTCGATTCAACAAAAACCTAAGTCAGACTTTACTAGGAAACATTTAAAAAACATTGTTTGCATATTCAAATGTTTAGAGTGGCCTGGCAAGTAATCTGAATGAGTGAAAAGCTAGACAATAAGCATTAAAGCGTGGTAAGGATTGCTGGAAACCGGAGAATGCATTCCGTGTCTACCAGATCATTTGCTAATGAGCTCCAGATAATTGTACCCTTATAGGTCAATGGGTGGCATGAACAGTTAAGCTACTATTTACTTCTACTTCTGTAATATATGGGGCAGTTCTACTCTGTCCTATAGGGTCGCTATGAGCTGGAATCGACTCAAAGGCACTGGGTTTGGTTTTCTTGGTTTTTTACTTCTGTAAGATCATAGCCATTGAAAACCCTTGAAGCTTTCTTTACAATTAAATGTTAGTAATGTCTGTCAGTTTGTTGTACCATGGTGGTTTGTGTGTTGCTGTGATGCTGAAAGCTATGCCACGGGTATTTCAAATACCAGCAGGGTCACCCTTGCTGGGCAGGTTTCAGCAGAGCTTCCAAACTAAGACAGATTAAAAAAAAAAAAAAAATGGCCAGTGAAACTTTATGAATAGCAGAAGAACACTGTCTGATATAGTGCTGGAAGATGAGTCTCTCAGTTTGGAAGGCACTCAAAATACGAGTGGGGAAGAGCTGCCTCCTCAAAGTAGAATCAACCTTAATGACGTAGATGGAGTAAAACCTTCAGGGCCTTCATTTGCTGATGTGGCATGATGCAAAATGAGAAGAAACAGCTGCAAACATCCGTTAATAATCAGAAGGCTGAATGTATGAAATATGAATCTAGGAAAATTGGAAGTTGTCAAAACTGAAGTGGAACACATAAAAATTGATATCTTAGGCATTAGTGAGCTGAAATAGACTGTTATTAGCATTTTGAATTAGACAATCATATGGCCTACTATGCCAGGGATGACCAATTGAAAAGGAACAGTGTCACATTCATTGTAAAAAAGAACATTTCAAGATCCATCCCGAAGTATAACGCTGTCAGTGATAGGATAATATCCATACGTCTACAAAGGAGACCAGCTAATACGAATATTATTCAAATTTATACATCAACCGCTCAGGCCAAAATGAAGGAATTGAAGATTGTTACCAACTTCTCCTGTCTGAAATTGATCGAACACACAATCAGGACACGTTGATAATTACTAGAGATTAGAATGTGAAAGTTGGAAACAAAGAAGAAGGATTGTAATTGGAAAATATGGCCTTGGTAAAAGAAATGAGGCCAGAGATCACATGATAGAGTTTTGCAAGACCAATGATTTCATCACTGCAAATAATTTTTTAAACAACAAAAACAGCAACCATATACATGGAACTCGCCAGATGGAATATACAGGAATCAAACCGACTACATCTGTGGAAAGAGACAATGGAGAAGCTCAATATCATCAGTCAAAACAAGGCAAGGTGCCGACTGCAGAACAGACCATCAATTGGTCATATGCAAGTTAAACTGAAGCTGGGAAAATTAAAACAAGTCCACAAAGTACAACCTTGAGTATATTCCACCTGAATTTAAAGGCCATCTCAAGGATAGATTTGACATATTGAACACTAATAATGGAAGAACAGACCACTTGTTTGTTGACATTAAGGACATCGTACATGAAGAAAGCAAAAAGGTCATTGAAAAGACAGTAGAGAAAGAAAAGACAAAATAAATGTGAGAAGAGACTTTGAAACTTTCTCTGAAACATAGAGTAGCTGAAGTGAACAGAAGAAATGATCATGTAAAAGAGCTGAACTGTTGATTTCAAAGGGCAACTTGAAAACACAAAGTAAGTTATTATAATGAAATGTACAAAGACCTGGAGTTAGGAAACCAAAAGAGAAGAACACACTCAGCATTTCTCAAGCTGAAAGAACTGAAGAAAATATTCAGGCCTCGAGTTGCAATATTAAAGGATTCTATGGGCAAAATATTGAATGACCCATGAAGCATCAAAAGAAGATGGAAAGAATACACAGTCATTGTACCAAAAAGAATTGGTCAACATTCAACCATTTCAGGAAGTATTATATGATCAAGAATTGATGGTACTAAAGGAAGATGTCCAAGATGCATTGGTAAAAAATAAGGCTCCAGAAATTTATGGAATACCAACTGAGATGTTTCAACAAACAGATGCAACACTGGCAACGCTCACTCGTCTATGCCAAGAAATCTGAAAAACAGCTACCTGTCCAACCAGCCGGAAGAAATTCATATACGTACGCCTTTCAAAGAAAGATGACACAACAGAATACAGACATTATCAAGCAATATCATTAATATCACATGCAAGTAAAGTTACATTGAAGATAATTAAAAAATGGTTGCAGCAGTACATCAACAGGGAACTGCCAGAAATTCAAGCCAGATTCAGAAGAAAACATGGAAGGAGGGACATCACTGCTGGTGTCAGATGGCTCTTGGGTGAAAGCAGGGAACACGAGAGAGATGTTTACCTATGTATTATTGACTGTGCAAAGGCATTCAACTGTGTGGATCATAACAAATTATGGGTAACATTGTGAAGAATGGGAATTCTAGAACACTTAATTGTGCTCGTTTGAAACCTGTATATAGAGGAAGAGGCGTCGTTCAAACAGAACAAGGGGATACTGAGTAGTTTAAAATCAGAAAAGATGAGCGTCAGCATTGTATATTTTTACCATATTTGTTCAATCTGTATGCTGAGCAAATGATCGGAAAAGCTGGACTATATGAAGAAGAACGCAGTATCTGGATTGGAGGAAGACTCATTAACAACCTGTGATATGTAGATTATATAACTATGCTTCCTGAAAGTGAAGAGGACTTGAATCACTTACAGATGAAGATAAAAGTCTACAGCCTTCAGTATCTTAACACAAACAAAGCAAACATCCTCACGGCTGTACCAATAAGTAACATCATGATAAATGGAGAAAATATTGAAGTTGTCAAGGATTTCATTTTACTTGTATCTACAATCAACATGCATGGAAGCAGCAGTCAAGAAAATCAAATGATGTATTGCATTGGGCAAATCTGCAGCAAAAGATCTCTTTAAAGTGTTAAAAAACAAAGACGTCACTTTGAGGACTGAGGTGTGCCTGATCCAAGCCATGTATTTTCAATGGCCTCATATGCATGCAAAAGCTGGACAATGCATAAGGAAGACTAAAGAAGAATTGTGGTGTTGGCAAAGAATACTGAACATACCATGGATTGCCAGGAGAACAAACAAATATATCTTGGAAAATTATAGCCAAAATGCTCCTTAGAAGTGAGGATGACGAGACTTCATCTCACATACTTTGAAAATGTTATCAGGAAAGACCAATCCCTGGAGAAGGACATGCTTGGTAAAGTAGAGGGTCAGCAAAAAAAAAGACCTTCAATGAGATAGACTGACACAGTGGCTACAACAATGGGCTCAAACACAGCAATGATTGTGAGGATGGCGCAGGACAAGGCAGTGTTTCATTCTGTTGTATATAGGGTCTCTATGAGTTGGAACTGAGTCAATAACACCTAACAACAACAACAAAAATGATAAGAAATTAGAATAATCAATCATAAATCTTTGACCCATTACCAATCGTCATGTTATATTTTCAAAGTTATTTATACAGAGAATACTGCAGATAAATGTACGATCCATTGCTTCTTGTTTTTCTTCCTTCCTTTCTCCCTTCCTTTCTTCATCTCTCATTCTCTCTTTTTTTCTTTTAAATGATTTGGAGAATTGAGTTCTGTCAAAAATGGGCCTAGAGAATCATTAGTCTTTTGCACTTGAGACCTAAATGATCTGTTCCTTTGCCTTGTTTCCTCTAGGATCACACCCAGATCTTTCCCATGTAAGTAAGTAAGTACAAAGAGAAACCCACTAAAATCAGGATAATGCCCTGGCTAACTTTCTCAAGGGCATGGCAATCTACTTCTGTAAATGAACCAACGAAAACCCTATGAATCACGATGGTCCAGTCCACAACCAATCATGGGGGATGGCCCAGGACTGGGCATTATTTCATTCCATTGTGCATGGGGTTGCCAACAGATGGGGGTCAACTCTACAGCCGTTAACAATGATAACAAAATTCTTGCTACAAGTTCTTCTTTTGAACTCCACCTAATCATGGGTGTGTGCGCATGTTTGTTTTTCTGTGTGTGTTGGGTGGAAGAAAGGTGAGGGTGAGGAGTTGATGGAGAAATATGTGTAAAATAGAGACATGTCCAACCCACCAGCTCCATGGAGAAGAGAGGTGAAATCCCAAATATTAGCCATCAAAGAGAGAACAAAAAGGAGGGAGAGAAAAGCCTTTGTCCCAAATTTTATTAACTCTGTTTATATCTCTTCCTTTCCCCTGCAGAAGTCTTCTGCCATTAAGGTCACTCCTTGAGTCTTTGATTTATATCAGTGCTCCCCTTCCTTGAGGTATGTCTTTGGGAGAAGAGAGAAAGATCTTTCAGAGCTCCCTAACGGTATGGTCAATATTATGCAGAGTAACTTTCACAGTGAAAATTCCGAGAATTTTAGAATAGCTTGTTAGGGATCTGACCACTATCACCACCACATCTCCCACCCCTGTCACCCCACCCAGATATCACAGAATATCTTCTTCTGTTTACATGTTTCCCTTTCTGGGGTGCCAGATGTACCAGGCAATTTCTTGAGGACTCTTCAGGCCTGTGATTGCATTTCCATCCAAGTACTGTTGCCCACATGTAAGGCTTTCCCATTTATAGTGTTTGCTTTTCCTAGCCCTTTGAAAATACTTATATAGGGAAAGCATTGCAAGTTTATAATTAGAGTTTGGAAAAGATCTGTGCAGAGGAAAATGTGAAATGATATTGCGTGTAGTATCATTGTACAGTCACTCAAACAACTTCTAAACACAGCTCCAAAAAAAGAAAAAGAGAAGTGCTTTCTAGAAATAAAAAACAAGATTCTCCATTAATACAATATTGTAAACAAATTGTTTTGACTTTTGGAGAAAAGAAGTGACATGTAAAACAATAAAGTAAAAGGGACACCACCAGATTCCCTCGCTGAAGTTGGAATTTCTTTGCTTCTGTATGAGACACAAAGAAATTTCTGATTAGAGGAAAAATCAGGTAGTATGCATCTTACTTTATGCATCTTACTTTAAGCTATTATAACCATGTATTAATAAGCATTTGCTGGTGAATTTCAGAAAGATAGCATTATGTTAGACAACCTGGAACATATGGAGAATTGATTTAACTATGGCCGTTTTCTACAAAGAGCTTACAATCTAGTCAAGGCGATAAGAACAAGACAAGGAGAATTATAAAGTTTTTAGAACAAGTTAAGGCTCAATTCCCTTAATTTATGGTGAAGGACATTAAACCTCCAAGAAGACTGGGCAGAGAGTTACAGGGCTAGCAGAGAGAAGGACTAGAATTCAGTCTCTTTACTCCTAGCTGTGATCCTCTTTGTATGAAATGGTTCAGACTACATATTGCAATAGTTTAGTTTCATAGACAAATAAGGCTTTTGTTAGGTCTTGAAGAATTTTGCAGAGGCTCTTGTTTGGAGGGTTGGGGTAGGGATAAAAAAACAACTCCAGCAGATCTTTGAATGCCCTATGATTGTATGCAAAATTTTAAACATAATTGTATTTTCTGCAAAATAATATAGCTTTTATTAGAATCTCAAAGGTGCTCTTAAAGCAAAAAAGAAAAGATTAAGAACTTGTAATGCAGAGAGCCACAGGCAGCCAGATGTTGATGGGGAAGACAAATCACTTAATGTTGATAATTTGAACGAAAGCAAAAGAACCAGAAAGAGCAGAGCGCAACTGTACATGATGGGGTGGAGGAAAAGTCAGGTGCATAGACAAATTAAAGAGGGTGGCACGAACAGTTGAGTACAAGACTACTACTCAAGAGATTGGTGGTTTGAACACACCCAGGGTGCCTTGGAAGACAAACCTGGCAATCCACTTCTGAAAGGCCACAGTCTCGAAAACCCTATGGAGTAGTTCAACTTTGCACACATGGGGTCTCCATGAGTCAAAATGGACTCAGTGGCAACTAACAACAACAACAATCAGAGTCTTAAAGGGGAGGAGGTTAGAATTAGTGAAGTAGAAAACCCCTTACGGGTTTAGCCCTACTACTAGTATCGTTTAGTGGATATTTGGCAACTTTGATAAATGAAGGAAGGTGCACTTAGCTGTAAGACAAACTCTGAGGTACACCATTGTTCACCCCGCAGCAACGTGATTACCTACGGGTTTAAGAGAGTCATTTCTTTGCATTTTATTTTAGTATTTTGAATTTCTGAATTGTCGTTAGAGTGCATCTAACACAGAAACACTTCCGGTCCTGTAGACCAAATTTATACAAAGACTGAAGGCATTTTGGAGAGTCACTTTATAAGCATGGGCCTGCCTGTGTACACAGGTGTGAACTCTTCCGACTTACAAAAAAACAAAAAACAAAAAACCAAACCCGTTGCGTTGTCGTCGATTCCAAACAAAATTGTCTACATGCTAAAATCGGTTCTAGAACAAGTGCACTGGTTGAGCATTTCAGTACCATGTTCAGAAAACGTTCAGAAAATGAATTATTTTTCCCCCACTAACAGCTAATTATTCACTCAGAAATGAACTCTCTTGTTTTACTTACAGGGTTTTCCTCCCACTGACCCCCGGACTGCCTTTGGCCAAGTTCTGGTTAGTACAGGGCTATCCCACAGGACTTCAAGAAGGAGGTGACATGCCCTGACAGCCATGTTTGCTGACAAATGTCAATCAAAGTGTCTCAGAGCTACCCCACCGCATCAGCCATCATCTGAACCACGCTTTCCCAGGGACGCCTTCGCCTGGCATCTTTGTTCTGTTTTCAGATAAACAGATCCGATTCCTCAACAAACAGACTGCTACAGTCCTTTTGATAACAGTGTAATAATTCAAAACAAATGATTCTCGGCTTTGATGATAGCACTTTTATGGGTCATGAAGAAAGCCTCCCACCAACATCTGTTTGATTTTATCTACTTGAACTTTATCCTCCAGTTGAAGATTTATAAGCTGAAATCATCCCAGCCTATTAAAGTCAAACTCATGTTCGAGCACTAGCCAGAGAATGAAAGTGCATTTCCTAGTCATCTACCTTTTGAAAAGCTGTTGTGAGGAAAGGGATATCAAAAAGTTTGGAGGATTTTCTACTTGGCTGAGCCTGAGCCAAGCCCCTATTACAGGAACGTTAGGAATCCAGTCTGCGCATTTTAGGAAAAGTAAGTTACTGCCAGAATCATTATTTAAAAAGACAACGTGGAAAATGCAGTTGGTGTTTACATTTAATGCCCGTTTTCTTAGTAAAATCCATTATGCGTCAGGAGAATGCAATCCAGATTTTTCTCTCTCTCTTCATTTCCTTATAGACTACAAATTTTAAAATGATAGCTGAATAACACTTTTAGCTTTTACCCCGAACACAAGGATATGCAGAGATTTTCATCGGAAGAAAGGAAAGGTAAATGTGTATTACACTGGGAATCGGGAACCCTGAGTTGCAATCACAAATTCTCTGTTAGCTCACTAATTCAGTCAAGCAAACAGCCAGACGATACTTATTAGCCGTGTGTGTGTGTATGTGTGGTGTGTATATGTGTGTGGTATGTGTGTGGCGTATGTGTGTGTGGTGTGTGTATGTGGGGGGTGTGTGTGTGAGATGTGTGTGTGGTGTGTATGTATGTGTATGCGGTGTGTGTATTTGTGTGTGTGCATGTGTGTGTGTTGGGGTGAAGGGCAGGCAGGCCTGCAAACACATAGCTATATGGTGGCTAACACTTTTTCTCTGCTGTTTACACTTTACCATGTAGAGTAAGAAAAAGGTCACACTTCCTGCCCTGGTTTTACCTTCTTTTAATCTTACCCACTTCCCATTTGTTTACTTTTCTTCCAGATTTTTATATATATTTAATTTCTCTCTCCTCTCCTCTCCTCTCTTGTCTGCTTTTTCTCTTCATATAGCCTCCACCTGTACCCCTTTCTCCACCCAGTAGCCTTGGATTGGTATGCCAAAAAGCAAACTAAACTTGTTGCCATCCAGTCAATTCCAACTCATAGCAACCCTATAGGACACAGTAAACTGCTCCATAGAGTTTCCAAGGAGTGGCTGGTGGATTTAGGCTGCTGACCTTTTTGTTAAGCAGTCATAGCTCTTAATTACTGCACCACCAGGGCTCCTGGATTGGTATAGTGAGTCAGAATTGAAATGAATATGTTTTCCAAACTTGTTCCTAGACTTAGTTTCATATTAGACATATTTTGTGTGCTATTTTTAAAAAACCTGGAAAGGACCTTAAAAAATTAATTCTTACTCCATTTTACAAATGAGGATGTCATGGCACAAGTAGATGATAACTTATCTAAACATATAGTAAGATCATTTATTCTTTCACTTATTATTTCAATAAATATTTTTCAAGCAACTATTATGTGGCCAGCATGTTGCTTGGTGCTTTACTAACAAGCAGATATAGACTCTGAGTTTCTGATCCTATGAAACTTACAGTCTTTAGCAGAGAGGGAGGTGAGAAATGACCACTATTACTATGGTAACCAACCACACCAGCATATGTAAGAGTGCTGCCATGACAATTGCCACAAAGAGGGCAAGGAAAGCCAGTAAGTGGGAGCTTTGACTTAGTGATGTCAGGGATGATTTCCCTGAGAAACCAACTCCATCTGAGACCTGAAGGATGAGTAGAAGTTAACCATGCAAAAAGAGTAGAGAAGAGTCTTCCATGCAGGGGAAAGCCTGTGCAAAGGCCCTGAGGCAGGAAAATATAAGTGACCAAAATGAAGGATGATTTGATTTGGCTAGAATAGAGAAAGAAGAATGAGAAAATATGAGGCTGGAGGGGTGAATCACAGAGAGACCATGGGGAGACCCGTTCTGGTTAAGCTCCCCTCCCCCATGATTTGAAGATAAGTTGATAAAGGGTTTTAAGCAGTGACGTGATTAGATTTATATTTTGAACAGGTAACTCTGCTGAGGTGTGCACACTAGAGGAAGTCAGAGTGATTGCTCGCACCATTTAGAAGACCCTGCATAAGTCCAACCAAGGGACAGCAGCATCCTGGACTAAGGCAGAAGTAGCTGAGCTAGAGATAAATGGGCAGATGTGAGCTATTACAGGGAAAAAATCTACAGGATCGAATGGTGGGTGTGAGGGGTTAAAATGACAGAGGCATAAAAGATGACATTTAGGTCTCTGAGCAGCAGAGCTGGATGGATACTGGTGCCAATGACCCAGATAGGAAGCACTGAAAGATGACCAGGTCTGAGAGAAGATCATGAGTTCAGTCGTCCACATACTGATTTTGAGGTGTCTTTGAAACATCCAAGAGAGGTTGTCAAGTTAGTACAAGAACCAGATCTGGACTCTAAGACTTCTAGTACTTTCCAAAAAGCTCTACAGCTATCGTACCATGTTCATTTGCAGAATAAAGGTACTTCTTTTTTGCTTTTGGTCTGTTTATTTTGATCAATTGATGATGAACTTGGGGACTTAAAATATAGTTTTGCTTATGGCGAGAATCCTTAGAAAATATTAAGAAGTGTAATATTTAAATAGGCTTTATTTTTTGGAGATATTTAGTTTTATGCAGAACATTGTGGCACAGATACAGATAAACACTAAAAAAAATGGAAATTATCTGATTTTTATCATCTGTTCAATTACTCCTAGAGATGGGTTACTTAACAAATACATTGCACACGTAGGCTTCTCTATCTGTCAAAAGAACTAGCATTCAAGTATTAAAAATCCCAATCACAGATATAAAGAACTCTTGTTATATTTAGTGGAAAATCCCACATCTAATTCTAAACTGCCCCATAACTGCTACAAGCCATTTAACTTCTTTAGACCCTTGTTTTCCTATACATCAAAATAAAGATTTTAGTTTGTCTATCTGGTGTGTAAACATAACTATTAAAGACATACAGATCACATAATTGAAGCTGCGTTCTCCTGAGGTGCACTCCACACTCAACATCAGCGTCTGGGGCTAATCACCAGACACATCTCTTATCACCTCTGCCGCCCCCTCAAGTGCTGCTATCTAATATTTATTTGCAAAATATGAACATGTGTCATACTTAAAATTTAAATTCTCCTCGCTTTGTTGAAGACAGCCCAATAGGTTTTGTCACAGATGCAATTTTCAGGCAGCTCAGCTATAACATATAGGATTATATATCCGACTGTCAGGTTTCATTTTCCTCTAAACAGCAACTGAGACGCTTTACACATGTTAAAACTATTTTACAGCCGGGAGGAAGGAGATGGCCCCGAAGATTAGCCTCTCTTCTCATCACTGCCAGTGCATCTAGCCCCCTTTTCAGGAAAACCCTTGTAAAGAAGCTCTGTCTTTCTAAATTACAAACATGCTCATATAAATTTTCAGTTTACAATAAATAAAAATGCTGAGGTCAAACATCGTAAAACAAAATTTATGGTGACTGAAAAAATATAAAAGTTTGAAAAATCCTAGAGAGAGAAATAAATTACACAAGGAGAGTGTAGATCAGTGCCCCAAGCATACGAGTAAAGCCACAATCTTAATACACTGATTTATTATCTTACTTCATTGTTACCCGAGAGCAATTTATGTAAGTTCAGTGTGTGCTTCAGGTTTCCAAATTCTAAAATGTAAGTAGCATCGTGGTCATCAATCCCACCAACAATGATATCACATTTATTTTCAATTTCCCATCTCTATGAAGTTGTATGCAAGAACAGGAAGCATTCTCTGACCTGTAGCGAATAAGAATGAAAAAGCAATCCCCTTCCTAGTGCAAGGCCTTTGCAAGTTTAGTGTCTTTGGGGTGTTTGAAAGGAAAGTTGCAGCTCTCAGGATATTTTTTACTTTTAAAACAACTTGTAGCCCAATTTTTGAAGATTTAATCAGATTTGTGACCCACCTGGAGCTGGCATTCAGGTTTAGTTAGGACACTTCCTGCTCAGTGCTACTTCATAAGCTGCAAACACTTGACATAAGCAATGAGTTAACCAGGGTACTAAGCCTTCAGAGTTACCAGGGACAATCCCTACTGTTGAACTAGATGTTCAATCCAAATTTGATATTAAAGACATAATAAACCCATTGCCATCAAGTTGATTCCGACTCATAGTGACCCTATGGGAGAGGGTAGAACTGCCCCATAGAGTTTTCAAGGAGATCCTGGTGGATTCGAATCGCTAACTTTTTGGTTAGCAGCTGTAGCTCTTAAGCACTATGCCACCAGGGTTTCCAAAGACATAATATCAACTTAAAAAAGATAAAATTCATGTAGTGAGTATCCAAAGTAGCAAATATTTAAGTGGCACTTTTCACCTCTTTGAAACTTTTCTGTCTAATCCTTTCTAGCTTATATTTAATTAAGTGCATCTGATCTTGCTTTGACAAAACTTTAAAAACGACTAAATTCAGAAGCCAGAATAATTTTTTTTTTATTTTTAAATTGATTTGCAAGCGGTTTGGTTTCAAAGTTCACTACTGTCTAGTATCTGCACTTCTGAGATCCTATGCAATGAGCAAAGCTACTTCCCACTCAGCTCACTATTACTTAAACGAAGCTATTCACTGGTTTTAAAACTTCAGGTTTATTTGAATTTTTATAAAAGCCTCTGGTTATATGTTGCGTATTCAAATATAATTTTCTCTAGAAGATGGGAGAGTTGAAATGAGAAATGTAAGGGAGAGAAGAAGGATTTTCATAATGGAAACAGATGATAGTATTAAAAGTTTGTGTTTTTTTAAGGCTCCCTTTGGCCCTTTTTATTGTAGATGTTTTGATTTTAATTCTTTCTGCTCAGAATAAATTCCCAATTCCAACACCTTAGTGAATACCTACAAAGGCAGACATTAATTTTTCTTCAATCTTACTTCAGCAAATTAAGCAATGAACATAATCTGAAATATAGAGTGAAACCTGTGAGAGTCAGAATTCAACAGGACTGCCTTGTTTTACCAGGTCTCACAAGTTTTCCGCCTTTGACAGGATACAATCTTACCACTTTTTAATCACTCTCTATTAGCGGAAGATATATAAGTTTTCCTTCTCTGACACAGGTTCCAGTTTTCACAGGTTTACTGTATAAGGCTTTTATCACGCAAAGAGAATTCTGCCCACCAATTCTAGGTGTTTTTGCTGAGTGATTGATCCAGTACCGGTGATAGGTTTGCATGAAACTCAACCCACTTGACACATTAAAATAATGCAAATGCTGGATGATAGACTGGGACTAAGGAGATAATCCATGGTTTTGGAACCAAACACTTTTTCATGCAAAACTATCTTGCCCACCTGGAATTTGAACTCATGACCTTAGCCTCAAGAGCAATATTTTCTAAGCAAGTGAGCACTTCAGATCAAACAATTTAAATGTTCACCCAGTGTTAAGCAACTGTGTATGTGTGTGTGTGTATGTGTGTGTGTAAATATACAAGTCCTTGAAATTCTTATGTTGAAAAGGATTGTTTGGACACATTCTTTATTTTGAAGATTTTCGACGCAGAAATCATTATAACAACAACAATAACCAAAGTGGGAACGGAATTCCTGTTCCAATATAATTACTGTTTCATTCATGCTCTCTCATGTCCTGTGGATTTGCTTTAAATCTGCCTGACTTGTGAGGCCTACTGTCTGAATGAGATACATAGAAAACCAAAGACACATAGTTACATGTTACATAGTCCATCACTGCCTTCAAACCTTTGAAACAGGATAAAAATGTTGGTGGTTTTTTTCTCTTTTCTTAAAGGTATAATTCATTTTAAAATCATAGTGTTAAAGAGAAGTATCCATTCATTTTTATACAGGAGTCTTATGAATATATCCGCAGTTAAGAGAATATGAGTATAAATTGCAATTTCAATAAGCATAGAAATTGCAAGACGTGGTCTTAAACACTAAGAGGTCCGATATACAATTAAAAATACCATTAAGATGTTTTAAACTAAAATCTGAAATTGTATCTTTTGTCATCTGAACTAACAGTATGGTTTCTGAGAGGTTGCCATGGATTAAAAAAATGCATGATGACAGCAATAAATAACACAAATGTCTATGGTTAATATCCTATATGGAGCAGCACAAAACACTGACATCATTCAGAGGTTTACCAATGTTATTAAATACTCTATCATGCTTCATATAGTCAGCTAAGAGTAACTAAATTCCTATATATTTGTCTTATCAACATGCATATTCTTATGTATTATATTTACTTGGGCAGTATGCATATAAGTAAATGTATTGTTATCATTTTGTTCATTCTGCTCATGAAGAAGCAGGTTTATTTATTATATGAGTTATTTTAAAGTTTTTATCTCCATATTACGGGAGAATCTCTGAATTTCAGAGAATGTTAGACTCAAATCAGAGAATATTAGATTTTTTGCATATTTCTTGATTATTACTTTATGAAAATAATGTAGTAGAAAAAACACTGTGCTTTAAGTCAAGAGACCTGAGCCCCAGACTTGCTTGATCATTTACCACTCACATAGCCTTCTTAGGATTATATGTTATTGTCCTTAGGTGCCATCCAGTCAGTTCTGACTCATTGTAACTCTACATACAACAGAATTAAACACTGTCCGGTCCTGCACCATCCTCACAGTCGTTGTTATGAGCCCATCATTGCGTCCACTGTGTCAGTCCACCTCCCTGAGGTTCTTCCTCTCTTCCATTGACTGACCCTCTACTTTACCAAGCATAATGTTCTTCTCCAGGGACTGGTCATTCCTGGTCTTCTCCAGGGTCATGCCATTCCCAAAGTACATAAGACAAAGTCTCACCATCCCCATTCTAAAGAGCATTCTGGCTGTACTTCTTCCAGACAGATTTGTTCTTCCTTCTGGTAGTGTTGTAGGGAAAAACATCACAAAGTTAAATAAAGCAAAAAGAAAGTTTTATTTGGCATATATTCAGAAAGAGAAAAGGTGAGAAGCAGACAAGCATGCTTTCAGAGCTAATGTCTGCCCAAGTCCAAGGAACTATTACAGAGTGAGCAAGAATGGAAAAACGGATAAGCACGTTTCACAGCCATGTCTGCCTGAGTCCAGGGAAATATTACAGAGTGAGCAAGAATGGGAAAACGGACAAGAACGTTTCACAGCCATGTCTACCCGAGTCCAAGGAAATTACAGAATAGACAAAAGTGGGAAATGGGCAAGCATGTTGCCACAGCCATGTCTGCCGAGTCCAGGGAAGGTTACAGAGTCCACGGTATATATTAACATTACAAATGGGGAAAACCACTGAAAGCTTCACCTTTTCACAGATTGGCTAGAAACTGTCACCCTACATGTCAAACTGTCTTTCTTACGGATCATTAGTACATGTTTCAGTAATGACAGTCAGGAGGGTCTTCATTGGTCCAACAATTTCCATTCACTAAATATTAATAGAAAAAGGTAAGAGTGGGAAATCTTTTGTGTTCTGGCTTGTGTGAAAGGTTCCCTAAAAGATATTTTCCAAGGTTATTCTATCTATTGTCCTTATACCTCAGGGCCCAGTTGATGTGTCCTTGTGAGTCCTTGGAAACCAGCTCCAGCTGGGTCACATTCTCTATGCTCAAGGACAGGGAATAATGACTCCAATATTATCTCTTAAGTCAGTAATACATGGTATATTCGCTATTCTTTATCAACACCCTTATTCAAATCCATCAATTCTTTTTTGGTCATTTTTATTCATTGTCTAGTTTTCACGTACATTTGGGGTGACTGAAAATATTATGGCTTGGGTCAGGCGCACCTTGGTCATCAAAGTGACATCTTTGTTTTTTAACGCTTTAAAGAGGCCTTTTGCAGCAGATTTGCCCAATACAACTTGTTGTTTGGTTTCCTGACTACTGCTTCCATGGGCAAGGAGCACTAGTGGCCCAGTGGTTAAGTGCTTGGCTGCTAACTAAAAGGTCTGTGGTTTAAACCCACCAGCAGCTCTGCAGGAGAAAGATATGGCAACCTGCTTCCCTAAATATTACAGCATTGGGAACCCTGAGGGCAGTTCTACTCTGTCCTATAGGGTCACTATGAGTCAGAATCGACTAGACAGCAATGGGTTTGGTTTTGGTTTCTGGGTTTGCTTCCATGGGCATTGATTGTGGATCCAAGTAAAATGAAATCCTTGACAATGTCAATCTTTTCTCTGTCTGTAATGATGTTACTTATTGGTCCAGTTGTGAGGATTTTTGTTTTCTTTACATTAAGGTATAATCCATACTGAAGGCTGTAGTATTTTATCTTCTTTAGTAAGTGTTTCAAGTCCTCTTCACTTTAGTAAGCAAGGTTGTGTTATCTTCATATCGCAGGTTATTAATAAGTCTTCCTCCAATACTGATGCTGTGTTCATCTTCATATACTCCAGCTTCTTGGGTTATTTGCTCAGCAGGCAGATTGAATAAGTGTGGTGAAAAAATGCAACCCTGATACATACCGTTCCTGATTTTAAACCATAGAATTATATAAAGCACAATAAATTATATCCCTGTACCATACCTGAGGTCTTCCCTGAGTGGCACAAATGGTTAAGCATTCTACTGCTAGCCAAAAATTGGTGGCTCAAACCCACCAGAGGCACCTTGGAAAAAAGGCCTGGCAATCTCCTTCCAAAAGGTCACTGCCTTCAAAATCCTATGGAGCAGTTCTACTCAGCACACATGGGGTTGCCATGAGTTGGGATCAACTCAAAAGCAACTAACGACACCATACTTGAGTTGTGAATCAATTAGAAAATAGCTGTAAACTCCAGGCAGAAGGATGGCAAAATATTACCTTTATTTCTATCAAGATTGATATTTGAGAATGTGAAATATCACTACGAGGATAAATAGGTTTCATCGGCCTCTACCCCTGAATAAGACAGTCATACCTACCCCCTGACAGGCAGCACTGAAGAATTGCAGACTTCTCCAGAGACTGCTCCTATAAAACCCATGGCATTGAAGCCAAATGAAAACAAACCCACTGCCATAGAGTCAGTTCCGAATCATGGCAACCTCACGTGTTATAGAGTAAAACTGCTCCGTGGGGTTTTCTTGGCTGTAATTTTATGGAAGTAGATTTCCGGGCTTTTTTTCCATGATGCTGCTGAGTGGGTTGAACAGCCAACTTTTAGCTTAGTAGATGAACATGTACAATTTATGCCACCCAGAGCAAAATGTGCACTTCCTGCAGGCAGATTCTGAAAGCAAAGTGGCTTCCTACGTCTCACCTGTCTTAGTTACCTAGTGCTGTTGTGCTGTTGTAACAGAAATACCACAAGTGGGTGACTTTAAAGACAGAAAATTATTTTCTCAAAGTTCTGGAGGCTAGAAATTCAAATCAGGGGCTCGGCCGTGTAAATTCCTTCAGTGATCCTCTCTCCTAGTTCTGGCATCTACCGGTGGTCCTTGGAGTCCCCTTGCTCGCAGATAATCCTCACATGTTGCCTGTCTCCCCCTGTGTGTGAGAGAGTACTGCAAAAACAACATCCATTTATAGTATGGGGGCAGAGCACACCCTTGGGAAACTCTCTTTTTAACTGATTGATTGATTACATTACATTGTTGTTGTTAGGTGCCGTCATCGGGTCGGTTCCCACTCATAGCCACCATAAGTACAACAGAATGAAACACTGCCCAGTCCCGCGCCAACCTCATGATTGTTATTATGCTTGAGCCCATTGTTGTAGCCGCTGTGTCAATCCATCTCGTCGAAGATCTTCCTCTTTTTCACTGACCCTCTACTTTACCAAGCTTGATGTCCTTCTGCAGGGACTGGTCCCTCCTGATAACATGTTCAAAGTATGTAAGATGTAGTCTTCCATCTTTGCTTCTCATGAGCATTATGGCTGTACTTCTTCCAAGACAGATTTGTTCATTCTTCTGGCAGTCCATGGTATATTCAATATTCTTCAACAGCACCGTAATTCAAAGGCATCAGTACAGCTTGGACCTCTCCCTTCAGTACCATCAGTTATTGATCATATGTTACCTCCTGAAATGGTTGAACCTCAAGCAACCGTTTTTGGTATAGTGACTCTATGCATTCCTTCCATCTTCTTTTGATGCTTCCTGCATCATTTAATATTTTCCCTGTAGAATCTTTCAATACTGCAACTTCAAGCTTGAATTTTTTCTTCAGTTCTTTCAGCTTGAGAAATGCTGACCAAGTACGTTACAGTAGATTATATTATGGAAGGTGATCTGCTCTACCCACTGCCAACTTATTTAATGCTATATAATTACTCCATGACAACTAGATTATTGTTTGGCCAAGCAACTGAGAACCATAGCCTAACCAAGTTGATAGATAAAATTAACCACCAAACATGCATTGAATCTGGGCTAACCTTGTGACTTTCTTTGACCAACAGAATACAGTGGAAGAAATGTTTGTGTGAGTTGTGAGTCTAGACCTCAAGATGTATTACATTTTCAACTCTTCTTCTCTCTGAGTGTTGCCAGTATATAAAGAAGCCCTACCTAACCTTTGTAAGATGAGAGATCATCAGGAGAGAGAGGTCCAGCAGACAGCCAACACTAATGACCAGTGAGTGAGGCCATCTTAGACCATCCAGTCTCATTGTACCCACCATTTGACTGCAGCAACATGAGTGACTCCAGGCAAGACCAACAGAAGAACTGCACAGCTGAGCCCAGGCCAGTTTGTTTGACCTAGAAAATTTTTAGCAAATAAAATGGTTATTGTTTTAAGCCATTAAATTTTGGAATAATTTACATAGTAATATAAACAATAAATAAATTTACATTGGAAATTGGGCACTGCTGTAACAAAAGCCTAAAACATGATATCAACTTTGGAGCCAGGTGGAGGGTAGAAGATAGAAAAGCAGCAAGGAGACACAGCAGAAGCTAGAAAAGCAGTGAAGAAACTACTAGGAGCCTGGAAAAACAAGCTCCTGTATTATATAGTAACAAAATAATTTGCAAACATGTTCACTGCAGTAACTAAAAAGATAGAAAACGTATCTGTACTTGGTTTAATGGTGACTCCAAAAAGGTATGTCCATGTCCTAATTCCCAGAATCTCTGAATATGACCTTATTTGAAAAACAGGTCTTCACAGATGTAATTAAGTTAAGGATCTCAAGATGTAGTCATCCTAGCTTAGGTGAGGAGTAGGCCCTAAATACAATGGCATGTGTCCTTATAAGTGAAAGAAAGGCACAAGGAAATTTGAAACAGAGGAGAGAAGGCTCTGGGAAGCTGGAGGCAGCCACAACCCAAGGGACACTTAGAACCACTAGAAACTGAAAGAGATGAGGAAAGATTCTCCCTTAGGGCCTTTGCAGTGTGCATGGCTCTGTAGATACCTTGAGTTAGGACTTCTGGTCATCAGAACCCTGCAGGAATAAATTTTTGTTGTGGTAAGCCATCCAGTTTGTGGTAAGTTGTTGTGGGGACCCTATGAAACTAATACAGTGCCTAACCACCTCTAGTGGATAAGGTAGAGTGAGACCAGGAGTGATGCACCAAAGGAGGTGCCTGCAAATGGTAGGAAATACCATGAAAGGGCGCTAAGTGCTCCCCAAGGACATAAAAAGTCACTGAACAACACCATGGGACTTTAGTTTCAATATCTTTAAAATAACAGTTTGAATTAAATGATCCCCAGCTCCCCATTATTGGTTTCAAATTTTGTGTCACTAGAACTTAAATTGGTTACCTAGGCTGTGTCTGTGAATTCCTTTACTTAAGTGCACATTTTTAAATAATTCTTTCAAATATATGCATTTAGTAAGTTTTAATTACACTCTACATTTTCTTCTGTTCCTTCTAGTCAAGCTCTTTGCTTTTAGATCAGAACATCGAAATGCAATAGAAGTAGGAAGATTTTTAATTAATCAGCGTTATTTCTCTTTCAACTATTACATTTTTAAAAGTTCCTTTTTTTTTAACATAAGAAGAAAATTATTACTTTATGATGGTTAGTTCATTGCCAGAGAGTGTAACAATGCATTTAAAGCTTAGTTTATACTTTGATTTACCATCCTAAAATAAAAGGGCAGATATTTATATTTGAAGTAGATGTGGCTATAATTTTAACATTTTTAGTAAATGCTTACTATGGGTGGAAGTTTGAAGTGTTAATGTGCTCACAACAGCCTTAGGAGGTAGCTATCACACCAAATTTACAAAATGGTTAAATAAGTTCCTGAGGTCTCACATAGAGCAGGTAACAGAACTGGGATCCATGTCTAAGTGTTAGGCTCAAAAATCTATGTTCTAATTGCTACACCACATTGCCTCTCTATACATAAATATACTAGAAGTTATAAAAGTATAAAAGGGGGGATAACTGTTGAGAAATGGTATTGTTGTCAGTTACTTTCATGTTAACCCTGACTCATGGCAACCTTATGTATAACAGAACAAAATGTTGCCTGGTCTTGCACCATCTTCATGGTTATTGGTATGTTTGAGTCCATTATTTCAGTTATTGTGTCAATCCAGCTCACCGAGGATTTCTCTTATTTTCACTGACCCTCTAACAACTATGATGTCCTTTTCTAGTGATTGATCTTTCCTGATGATGCGTCCAAAATGAGCAACCCAAGGTGTCATCATTCTCTCTTCTAAGAAGCATTCTGGTTGTATTTCTTCAAAGACTGATTGCTCTTCTGGCAGTCTGCAGTATATTCAGTACTCTTCCTTCTCCAATACCACAGTTCAAATACATCAATTTTTCCTCTGTCTTCCTTTTTCATTGCCAAGCTTTTACATGTATATAATGCAAGTGAAAATACCATGGCTTTTCAGGTGCACTTCAGTCATCAAAATGACATCTTCACTTTTGAAAACTTTAAAGCGGTCTTTCACAGCAGATTTTCCCAATGCAGTGCATTGTTTGATTTCTCAACAGCTGCTTCCTTGGACATTGATTGTTGATCCAAGTAGAATGCAGTAATTTAAAATTTCAATTTTTTTTTTTTTTTCTCCATTTGTCATGATGTTGTTTATCAGCCTGGTTGGATTTTTGACTTCTTCACATTCAGGTGTAATCTCTACTGAAGGTTATGTATAGTCTTTGACCTTCAGAAGTATGTCCTTCCAGTTGTCTTTGTTTTCCTATTTCCCTCTTCTTTCGCTGCTATTTCTCAAGCCCTTTTTCTATCCCAGAAATTTTGAAGTTGTGAGAGGACCTTAAATGAAAATAAAAAATTTACTTATGTATGAATAACTATTCTAAAGTTTTGGTATACATGGCTGCACCCATAAAAAGTTGACATGTTTCTCTTTGGGTTATCTAATTGTCAAAAATATTTTTTATGTGGTGCTTGAACAAATAACTCAGAACAAATTATTTCAATTTCTTAAATAATTAAGAAAAATCTTGACCAAATTGTATGTAATGTGTAAATACATTTATAATATTACAATTGGGCTCATTCATGAGAAGAATACTCTGTATATTAAACTGAATTTAATTTAACAATCAACTCAAGTCTATTATCAAAGGCTCTGTACCAAACAGAGGGAACACAAAGACATGTCCCCTGTCTTCAATTTGCTCACGGTTTTGCCTGTAATGTATACGAGTGTTGGTGTTTTAATCAATCTTTAATAACTTAAATCTTATTTTCCTTTGACCTAAATTTCAAAGAGTCTTCTTAATTGCTTATAATTCATCAGTATTTGTAAGAGCTTGATAGAAACCCCTATAGTCATCTGTTTCTCTAACGTGCAGTTAATGGCCTGTAAAATATTTAAACTCACTAGGGGAGCTGGTCATTCAAACGGGAACAGTTTTACAACACCAGTAATTGCCACCTCTAATTGACTAGCAGCACCATTTAGACGAGAGACCACCAGGAGTCAGGAAATGTGTTTTGTAGGTGGAGCTCTGCCACCAAACCTTTACCTTGCTGGACACATATTCCTTCACCTGCAAAGTGAGAGAATTTGGCAACCTGATCTCTAACTTTCTTCCTTTTGTCAAATCAGAGACTCTGCCAGGAAAATTTGAATGTCTAGATATAGTATTTCTTAAAGCAAGGCACATCTGTCTTCATTTTTATTTTCAGATTTTACACACTTTATTTTCAGATCTTTGTTACAAAAACATTTATATTTCTCTTGCCCCCTCCACATCTCTCACCTTACTTATACTCCTCCCACTATCCTATTCAGACTCCTAGAAATCACGTAGTAAGTGAAAGCTTTTCCCTTGGATGCTGAGCCACCAATATAATATGAATTATGCTATAGGAACTACTTATCTGTGAAATCCTGATGTGGAATTTAAAATGAAATACACACTTTAGATCATGATATGTAAATCTGGAGGGTGAAAAAGAATAATAAACAGGTAATTATGGCAACTATCGGCAACCTCTTACACAGTATCGAAGAACTAAATCCGAACAATTGAGAAGAGCATTTATACAACCTCTAAATCCTAAACTTAAGGAAGTTAATATAGTTGACAGTAGAGCACACCTAACCTAATCCTTACAACACTCTGCTCTTGCCTGGAGCACTGCAACAGTTTTCAAAGTTCTCCCTGCTTCAACCTTTACCAATTTGCAGTCAATTCTCAACAAAGAAACTACAGATTCTTCTGAAAATGTAAGTCAGGTAGTGTCAGTTACCCAAAAAGACGCCCTGTTTAAAACAGAATAGAAGTCAAAGTCCTTGAAAAGGCCTGCATGGTCCCAGTCCCCTCTGACCTCTTCTACTCTGCCCTTCACTTGCTCCATTCTGCCAGTCTGGCTTCCTTTCTATTCCTTAAAAGCCCTGGGCACACTCCCTCCTTAAGGCCTTTACACCCACTGATGCCTCTGCCTGGACTGTCCCAGATAACCGCATGGCTCGTGGTCTTACCACCTTCGAGTCCATTCCAAAGTCGAATTTCATCTTTTCCACGAGGCCTATCCTGACAACCTATTGAAAAGTCCATCCTTACTTCCCGCTAGTGCTCTGCATCTCCTTTATCCTGCTATCATCTTTCTTTGCTTGATAAAACTTCTCATTGTCTAACATATTACATAATTCATTTGCTTTTCATGTCTCTTGTTTATTTTCTGTCCTCCACTACAATGCAGGCTCCACAAGATCAGAAATTATTGTCTGTTTTATTCCCTTGTGGATTGTCCCAAGCTCCTAAAACAGGGCCAAGCACATAACATGTGCCCAATGAGTAACTGTTTAATGCATGAATATCCACTCCTGAGTCTTCCAACTGGCAGCTATACATCCGTGTCACATTCTCAATCTTGCTTTTTCAGGCTGCATCAGCCACCACTCACACCTGCCTGGAACAACTGGATTGTAGTCTCTCTTGACATAAGGCTGATTACTCCAGTGGGCATGAATATAAGTAGGCAAAACTCTCCTTCACTTCCCCATGCCTTTATTCATATTACCTTCACACAAGGCTATCTGATGTATCACAACATACCAAGTATTGAGGTTACTGAAGGGAATCACAGCAGAGTAGGAAGAAATATTTAAATTGTACATTTAATGGACCTGTCTCTATAGTCTATAGCCTAAAGGAAAAGATTCAAACGCCTTAAATCATTCCAAAGAGAGTTCTGTAAACACACCATATCCTTGCACACCTGCCCTCAGGACTACCCTCACGTGGGAGAGCGCTACTTCAAATCTCCACAGTCCAACCCTTCCTTAACTTCCATGTAGGCAACTCCCACCCTACTCCCTGGATTGGTTCTTTTTCTAGCAGCACTCTTTCTCCCCACTACTAGATAATCTATGTGCCAAATTAATTCTTGTATATTTTCCAAAGATGAAATTTAACTAGAATAACACTTGGGCTGGAGACAGGGTTTATCGTGAATGTACAGATTAGGACTTAGCACCCAACTACAGATTCTCTGAGCATGCCCTCACCTGTGTGAGACACATACTGAGGGTTCAGCCAGCAGGTGACTCTGAATCAGGCACACACAGGTGAGTTTACACCCATGCACATACACCTTCACAAACACACATCAACCAAAAGAAACATTCATGCCAAGAAACAGTGATCTATGTTAAGTTAGAAAACATATCCTAAGTGCAAATAACTTAAGAAACTTCTGCCTGCAAAGGTAGTAGGCTTAGATTCCCTCTTTTGTTTGCCTCCATTTCCAGGTTGTGTTTGCCATATATGTGAATAAGAAAACAGAGTCCCAATGGTTACATTACTGGCTATAAAAAGACCCAAACAAAAACTTGAAAAGTCTCTGGAATCACAAGGGAAGCAATATGAGCATTTATAATTCTCTGAAGAAAATCAAGAAGGTCCGTGGGGTCAGAATTTGGTGTAAGTAAAGAAGTATGTAATGAAATGTGCAAAGACCTGAAGACAGTAAACCAAAAGGGAAAACACACTCAGCATTTCTCAAGCTGAAAGAACTGAAGAAAAAATTCAAGCCTCGAGTTGCAATACTGAAGGATTCTATGGGGAAAGTACAAAATGACGCAGGAAACATCAAAAGAAGACGGAAGGAAGACACAGAGTCACTGTACCAAAAAGAATCAGATGACATTCAACCATTTCAGGAGGTAGCATATGATCAAGGACCAGTGGTCCTGAAGGAAGAGGTCCAAACTGCACCAAAAGCATTGCCAAAAAACAAGGCTCCAGGGAATAACGGAATACCAACTGAGATGTTTCAATAAATGGATACAGTACTGGAAAGTTTATTTGTCTATGGCAAGAAATTTGGAAGACAGCTACCCAGCCAACCAATTGGAAGAGATCCATATTTGTACTCATTCCAAAGAAAGGTGTTCCAACAGAATGCAGAAATTATCAAACAATATCATTAATATCACACACAAGGAAAATTTTGCTGAAAATATTCAAAAGCAGTTGCAGCAGTACCCAGACAGGGAACTGCCAGAAATTCAACCAGATTCAGAAGAGGATGTGGAACAAGGGATATCATTGCTGATATCACGTGGATCATGGCTGAAGGCAGAGAATACCAGAAAGATGGTTACCTGGGTTTTATTGACTATGCAAAGTCATTCAACTGTGTGGATCATAGCAAATTATGGATAACGTTGTGAAGAATGAGAATTCCAGAACACTTAATTGTGCCCGTGAGGAACCTGTACTTAGACCAAGAGGCAGTCGTTCGAACAGAATGAGGAGATACTGCATGATTTAAAGTCAGGAAAGGTGTGCTTCAGGGTGGTATCCTTTCACTATACTTATTCAAACTGTATGCTGAGCAAATAATCCGAGAAGTTGGACTATATGAGGAAGAACATGGCATCAAGATAGAGGAAGACTCATTAACAACCTGTGATATGCAGTTGACACAACCTTGCTTGCTGAAAGTGAAGAGGACTTGAAGCACTTACTAATAAAGATCAAAGACTACAGCCTTCAGTATGGATTACATCTCAACATAAAGAAAATAAAAACCCTCACACCTGGACCAGTAAGCAACATCATGATAAACGGAGAAAAGATTGAACTTGTCAAGGATTTCTTTTTACTTGGATCCACAATCAACACCCATGGAAGCAGTGGTCAGGAAACCAAATAATGCATTGCATTGGTCAAATCTGCTGTAAAAGATCTCTTTAAAGTGTTAAAAAGCAAAGATCTCACTTTAAGGACTAAGAGGCACCTGACCCAAGCCATGGTGTTTTCAATCACTTCATATGCATGTGAAAGCTGGATAATGAATAAGGAAGACCAAAGAAGAATTGATGCCTTTGATTTATGGTGTTGGCAAAGAATATTGAATGTACCATGGACTGCCAGAAGAATGAAAAAGTCTGTCTTGGAAGAAGTACAACCAGAACGCTCATTAGAGGTGAGGATGACTAGGCTTCATCTCACATATTTGGGACATGTTATCAGGAGGGAACAGCAAAATAGAAGAAGACCCTCAACAAGATGGATTGATACAGTGGCTGCAACATTGGGTTGAAGCATAATAATGATTGCGAGGATGGCACAGGATCAAGCAGTGTTTCAATTCTGTTGTACATAGATAAGGTCATTATGAGTTGGAATCAACTCAACAGTACCTAACAACAACAAAGAAGTATACTCACAAACTGTATACAAGATGCTTCATGTCAACTTGGAGAGGCTTAAAAAATCTAACTTCAGTAATTTGTGAGAAATCTTAATATAGGAGTGAGGTATGCAAGAAGTCAGAGATCCATTTAGTGGAGTGGGATGAAGCAGATCACCAAACATAAAGTGCCTGGCTGGCTGGAAGTTAAGAAGAGTAAGACAGAAAGCAACCTTTGAAGGCCCTGAGAGTAAAGTGAATTTCAAATTAAAAAACCCAACCTACACAAGTGATTTGCAAAATCAAACTACATTACAGAACCACCTGAGGTTGTCATCACTAATACTGATGGTTGTACTCTATTTGAAAGACAAAAACCAGGCATAGTATACAGGACAGTTTTCCATGATCATAAAGCACATGTTTAAATAATTAGGAAATAAAATGGTACTGAAACACGGAGAAAGATCTGTCACTAATTTGGATGACTGATTCCATTAGTTCCAAAGATCTAAGGAGAAAATATACAAAGCAGAAAAGTAATTGTCTCCTATCAGCAATATTTATAAAATTATAAATGGCAAGAGTACAAACACACACATACACGAAGACAACCTTGAGCAAATCTAAGCTCAGTCTTTGGTCTGTTATAATAAAATACAATAAAATAGCCAGACTCCAAAAATCAGTTTGTAATCATCTCCTTTACCAGCCCGCGTTGTAGCTGAAGAGTCCAGTCAATTCTGTAAAGTTAAGTTTGCTGCTGTTCGTACATCCTTAAGATTCTGGGCTCATGGATCATGTTTTGTAAATCAGTTAACTTACTAGCCAGAGATTAAGGTAAATTCTGCTAAAGACTAAAAGTTGACTTAGAGCATTAGGAAGGATTAATGTTTAGCTGTGGAGAAGCTGAAGCACTAGGATAGCGTGTTTACGCAGTGCTGTAGATCACAATTAATCCAAAAGTAGTATAAAAGATCAACAGTAACCCCTTTTGCATAACTCACTACTTACTTGGGGGCAATCTGTGTGCAAAGTTACTCTATGCCTGTCCTAATAGGCTTAATGCTTTCAGAGCAAACCATGCATTTAAAATGTTCAGCTTACATGCCCTTTGCTTTGAGAAAATAAATACAGAAGTCAGCCCTCTAGATGCCTTTCTACCTTTTATCAATATGGCAAATCCATTAAAATGTGCTGGGCTGCTATCACTGAACACTGTCAAATTTGATTTTTACCTGATATCAAATCAATACCATTTTTTAAAAGAGCACTATTGTCCTACTTTGCATTAGTAAAATATAAAAGATATGATCTTTTAGATAGAGAAAATGCCTGTTGAACCGTAAAAAGTCCATGCGAGATGTATTTATGTATTTTTGTATTTTAAATAAATATGATTATAGAAAAGACTCTATACAATTTTTATTTGTTAACCTACAATAGTGATGTTCAAGTTTATGTGTAATTTTGTTTGTGTATTTGCTAAAAATAATTGTAAGAGTTTACTCCCTCTCCCATGGAAATGTGTGTTTTCATGAAATAAGTGAAAGAAGTACTTTCTTTCAAAAGTTCATCACAGCAAAATAGGAGGTCTCACACTTCCCAATTTCAAAACATACTCTGCAGCCACAGTAATCAAAACAGCCTGGTACTGGTTCAATGACAGACACATAGACCAATGGAATAGAATTGAGAACCCAGCAGTAAGTTCATTCATCTATGGGTAGCTGATTTTCAACAAGGGATCAAAGTCCATTCAATGGAGAAGAAATAGCCTCTTTAACAAATGATCCTGGCAAAACTGGATATCCATTTGCAGAAAAATGAAACAGGATCCATACCTAACACCACAAACAAACTCAAAATAGATCAAAGATCTAAATGTTAAAGCTAAAGCTATAAAGTTCTTGGAAGATAATATAGGGACAAAACCATGGGACCTAACTTTCTTTAGAAATAGATTATCAAACACAACTACAAATGCATAAACAACAGAAGACAAATTAGATAACTGAGACCTCCTAAAAATTAAATACCCTAATCAAAAGGCTTTATCAAAACAGTAAAAAAATGGAAAAAAAACTCTTTGGGAATGACATATCTGATTAGGGTCTAATCTCTAAAATGTATAGAAAATTTAACAACTCTACAACAAAAAGTCATCCAATCCAATTAAAAAAATGGGCAGAGGACATGAACAGGCACTTCACAAAGAGTCAACAAACACATGAAAAGATGGTAGTGATCATTAACCACTACTATTACTGCTAAGTCAATTTTGACTCATAGTGACCTTGTAGGATAGAGTAGGACTGCCCCATACAGTTTCCAAGGAGTGGCTAGTGGATGAGAACTGCCAACATTTGCTTGTCAGCCTGAGCTCTTAACCACTAAGCGACCAGGGCTCCCTTTAGGCATTAAAAAAAAAAAAAAAAAGGATGCAAATCAAAACTACAATGAGATAATATCTAACTCCTGAAAAAATGGCACTGATCAAAAAGACAGAAAACAACAAATTCTGGCAAGGTTGTGAGGGGACTGAAACCCTTATCCACTGCTGGTGGGACTCTAAAATGGCATAACTCCTATGGAAAACAGTATGGCACTTCCTCAAAAAGCTAGAAATAGAAATACCTTATGATCTAGCAATCCCACTCCTAGGTATACACACTTGAGATCTAATAGCAGTGACCCAAATAGACATATGCACACCTATGTTCATTGCAGCATTATTCACACTAGCAAAAAGACGGAGACAACCTAAGTGCCCATCAATGGAAGAATGGATAATCAAATTGTGGTACATACACACAATGGAATACTATGCAGCTATAAAGAATAATGAGTTCTTGAAACATAACATGGATGAATCTGGAGGACATTATGCTGAGTGAAATAAGTAAATCACAAAAAGAAAAATATTGTATGATCTCACTTTTATAAATAGACAAGAATAGGTATATATACAGAAAGAAATATTCTTTGGTGGTTACCAGGGATGGGAGGGTCAGGGAGAGGGCATCACTTTCTAGAGAGTAGACACAAGGCTAAGAAATGTTTTTGGTAAATGCTCTAACATATAATTTTACAACAACTGCAATAAAAACCAAGAAATATGTGCATGGTTATTACATGAATAGATCTATATGCATATATATGCATAGGAAGACGTGTATGTGTGTGTGCATGTATAGGTGTATCTCTAGGCATATGTATACAAATGTTTGTGTGTGCTGCATATACATTCATATATATAATGAAGCACATAGGGAACACAGTTATGGATACCTCCTAGATGTAACCAAACATTTTGTGGGATTGGTTCACTGGGTTCGAAGGCTTAGGGCTATAGTCTCAGGGGACAACTCAGTCAACTGACATAACATAGTTTATAAAGTTTATATGCTACATCCTAGTTTGGTGAGTAGTGTCTGGCGTCTTAAAAGCTTGTGAGCACCACGATACAACTATTCATCTCTACTCATCTGAAGCAAAAGAAAAAGAAGGAAACCAAAAATTCAAAGAAGGAATTACTCTATAGGACTAGCTGCCCACACAATCCATGGCCTCATCTACACTGAGACTAGAGAAACTAGATGGCACCCAGTTACCACTACTGACCCTTCTGACTAGGGGCACAATAGATGGTCCTAGATAGAATGGGAAAAAAACGTAGAACAAAACTTCAAATTCTTAGAAAAAAAACAGACTTACTGGACCAGTAGTGACTAGAGGAACCCCTGAGACTGTCACCCTGAGATTCCCTTTAAATCTGGAACTGAAACCACTCCCAGAGGTCACCTTTCAGCTAAATAACAGATTGGCTCATAAAATAAAAAATATTACCAATGAGTTCTGTGCTCTTTTAAAAAATCATCTGTATGAGACCAAAAGGTGAACATTTATCCTAAAGCAAAGATAAGAAGGTGGCGGGGGGTGGTGGGTGGTCAGAAGGGATGTTAGATTATTGGAAATGGAACAACCGGAATGGAAATAATGAGATTTTGAATTTGACACAGTGTGAAAAACGTAACCTATGTCACTGAACAATATGTATAGAAAGACTTAAATGGAAACCTAATTTGCTGTGTAAACTACCTATCTAATTACAAATGTATAGGTTTATTCTCTCTCCCAGTATTTCTTTTATTTTAATTCCTAATTTTTTTATTACTGGATGAAAATTTATTTTTCACAGAAGAGAAAGCAAGCAAATTATTAACACTTATGAGTAAAATATATTTAATAAAAAACACTTAAAACTGTCAAACTGCTCATTATCTTACTAATTTTTTTCAAATAATATATAAAATCTGGTGTAGATCAAGATTCTATTATATTATTCACATTGAATTTAGCTTTTTTTAGGAAATTTCTCATGAAAATTCCCTAAGTTAGAAAGGATCTCTGTTCTGGATGTCCATTTCAGTCTTAACACCAAATGGATTTTTGTACACAGAAAATTATTACAAACTATCTTAGCTTCACTAGCAATTATTAAGCACCTACTGCAAACCACCCAAAGTACATTATCTATTTAAACCTTACATCATATCTGTGGTGGCAACTAATAATCCGACTTTGTTTTATGAGTTTCAGAGGAACCTGAGATCAGAGAAGCTAAAAACAAACAAACAAAAAAGTAAATAAATAAATAACCCTAAGAATGCCATAAGAACACTACAGGGTTGCTATGAGTCAAAATTGACTCGACAGCAACGGGTTTTTTTAAGAACTCCCAGCTTCTAAAAAGTGGCAAATTCAGTTATCTTTCTATTAATATATTGTTCCTATATTCAGCTATACCGCCAGATTTTTAAAAATACACTCTGCAACCAAACTATTGAATATTTTCAGTAAAAATTGTAATAAAACAATATCACTTCCGAGCCAAATAATTAACAAAATCGGAATAGCCAAAACTATGCTAAGACTTGGAAGAAAGGAAGGAAGGAAAGAAGGAAGGGAGGGAGGAAAGGAAGGGAGGGAGGAAAGGAATGGAGGGAGGAAAGGGAGGGAGGGAGGGAGGAAGGAAGGAAGGAAGGAAGGAAGGAAGGAAGGAAGGAAGGAAGGAAGGAAGGAAGGAAGGAAGGAAGGAAGGAAGGAAGGAAGGAAGGAAGGAAGGAAGGAAGGAAGGAAGGAAGGAAGGAAGGAAGGAAGGAAGGAGGGAAGGAGGGAAGGAGGGAAGGAGGGAAGGAGGGAAGGAGGGAAGGAGGGAAGGAGGGAGGGAGGGAGGGAGGGAGGGAGGGAGGGAAGGAGGGAGGGAGGGAGGGAGGGAGGGAGGGAGGGAGGGAGGGAGGGAAGGAGGGAGGGAGGGAGGGAGGGAGGGAGGGAAGGAGGGAGGGAGGGAGGGAGGGAGGGAGGGAGGGAAGGAAGGAAGGAAGGAAGGAAGGAGGGAAGGAAGGTAGGTAGGTAGGTAGGTGGCAGGCAGGAAAGGAAAGAAAGAAGAATTGCCACGCAACAACTTTCCAGTCCATTAATGGTTAGTGAAAAAGACAGCTGAAAGCATCTCACAAGCCAGTTGTCACCCATCATTGTGGGGCTGCTTATGAATATAGGGCTCTCTGAACAAGAGTTTTAAGATGTTACACTTTGAAGGCAGTTGACTTCTAAGTACAACAGGTCAGAGCTTCTGGCTAATTCTATTTTGAGAAATGACTTGGGGTAGGGGTAGGGGAGTACAGCTTTGGTCTTGTTTTAGATGATTATATTATTTCCTGAGTGCCTTAATTTTCATGTGGGAATCAATTAAGGAAAAATTAGATTGATTCCAAAAATATGTAATTTAATCATTATAATACTATAACAACAAAAAGCCCAACCCAGTGCCTTACTTTAAAATATTTATCATTATAGATTACAGAAAGAATCTCCATCAATTTGAACTAAGTGATATGTATCTCTACGATGAAATGAGGTTATTTGCCAACTTTATTATTTTTTTTTTAGTTCAAGATCCTAAACTTAGAGTAGCAAGAATTCTTTAACTGACAATTTCCTGTTGCAAGTAAAATTAGACAAATTAAAAACTATTACTTCGACTATTGTAATAGTTGCTTTTATAAAGTGGTTTATGTGAATGACAATGTAAGGATACTTGCAAGCCACAGTATTTTTGGTGTATTAGAGAATAAATAACTAAATATGTGTATGTGTGCATGTGCATTAAACTCATAATGTTATATTTTTAATTATAATATTTATAGATTTTCTATACCTACATACCCAGTAACCCAGTGCTGTCGAGTCAATTCTGACTCATAGCGACCCTACAGGACACCTATGTAGCACTCCCTAATTGTCAGGTAACCTTCAATATTAACTCATTAGTCCTCATAGAAAAACCATGAAGGAGTACTATTATCACTCCCATTTTACAGATAAGGAAACTGAGGCACAAAGACATTAGGTAAATTACTGGAAGCCATAATAACAGCAAGTGGTAGAACTCGAATTCAAACCCAATAGTCTGACTCCAGAATTTATGCTTTACGCACTATTTTAACCAAACCTGCCTCTTCATGGCCAAAAGGTCACTTGAATTTTCAAGTAATATCTCATTCTTTTTTTTTTTTCTACTTGATTAGGCAAGTCTGATTTGATAAAAGGGAGGGAAAATATATTTTTTTTAAATATTAAAATGTTTTTCTATCTTATTACATTGTTTTACCAATATAATTTTCACAAATGTAATATCTAATGAGTTAGTTTGACTTAATTATTATGGTGAGAAAGAAAAATCAGTTAAATTTGCAATTTGTGTTTAATATAATTATCATAGTCACTAAGTCAATCCAGACACATAATAATAAAAAAAAAATAAAAATGAATCCACTGCTGTCGAGTCTGCTGCGACTCATAGTGACCCTATAGGACAGAGTAGAACTGCCCCATAGAGTTTCCAAGGAGCTCCTGGTGGATTTGAACCACCAACCTTTTGGTTAGCTGTCATAGCTCTTAACCACTATGCCACCAGGGTTTCCATGATAATAATAGACATTAGAAATTTCTAAGATTAAGAAAAATTATAAAAATCAGATTTATAATTTTATAGGAGATTTTTTTTTTTTCTTATTCATTTCTTTATCTTTTCCTTTTTATTTTTTAAATAGTAAGTCCTGCTCTGAAGACCGTTCTCTCCCGTCCCCTTACGGAACTGTCTATCTTCATCATTTTTTTTTTTTCCCCCTCTTTCTCTGGAACATCTCAGTCTCTAATGGAGCCATCCAAACAGTTTTTTAAAAGCCTCAGATTTCTTGGTCTCTTAACCTTACAATTTCTGTAGCTACTGCCTTATCTTTTTCCTTCCTTTCAGTCAAACGTCTTGAATCACTTTCTATCTATAATCACTGTTTCCCTTCTTCACCGCTCACTCCATGCTCAGCATTCCACTTCTCTCCCCACTGTTTTTCCCTCAAGGTCACTTACTAGAGGCAATAGACCAGTGCTTTTTGACTTCTGTAGTGGGTTGAATGGTGGCCTTCAACAAGACATGCCCTTGTCCTAACCCTCAGAACTTGTGCATGTGATCGTATTTGGAAAAAAAAAGTCTTTACAAATGTAAGTTAAGGATCTCAGATGAGGTCATCATGGGTTATCTGGGTGGGCCCTAAATCCAGTGGCAGTTATCTTTATAAAAGAAAGGCAAGAGGAGATTTGAGATAGAAAAGAGGAGAAGGTCATGGGAAGATGGGGCAGCAATTGAAGTTATGCAGGGATAAATCAAGCAATGCCTGGAGCCACCTGAAACTGGAAGAAGTGTGGAAGCGTTCTCCCCTAGAGCCTTCAGAAAGAGCATGGCCGTGGCAACACCTTGATTTTGGACTTCTGGCCTTCAGAACTGAGAGAATAAATTTGTGTTGCTGGCCACCCAGTTTGGGGTTATTTGTTACAGCAGCCCTAGGGAAACTAATACAATTTCTCTGTAGCATTTGAAACTGTTGAACAAATTCCTCTTTCTTGAAATGTCCTCTTCCCTGGAATTCCATGACATCACACTCTCCTGGCTGCTCATTTTCACCCTATTTTTGGGATTCATCCTCCTCTGCTCATTTATTAATTATTGATCTCTCTCTGACTTTCAGAAACCCTGGTGGTGTCGTGGTTAAGTGCTACAGCCACTAACCAAAAGTTCAGCAGTTCCAATCCACCAGGCACTCCTTGGAAACTCTATGGGGCAGTTCTACTCTATCCTATAGGGTCGCTATGAGTCAGAATCAACTCGACGGCAAATAGGTTTGGTTCTCTGGCTTTCATGCATGGGCCTCTTTCTCCCCATTCTGAAAATAATCCCAGATAATGGGCCAGTTCCCACAGGTGTGTCTCTTGAACTCCATCCCTTTATATCCTACTAGGCATCTGGTCATGGACACCTCACCAACACACCAAACTCAAAATTGAACTCAGCTTCCCCTCAAAACCCAAGCCTTCTCTTTCTCTGTCTCTTCCTTCTAATCCTCCTTCTTTCCTTCCACCTTTTCTATCTTGTTATGGGTTATCCAGTCCATATGGTTTGAAGCTTGTAAATTTTGACCTAATTTGTAAACAAACGAAGAAAACAAAAATTTTTCCTGTCCTTTTCCGCTTCTGACCTAAATTGAAATTCTCTTGATACCACTATGTTGAATCAGACATAACTCACACTTTCAGATACAAACGTGGTGAATGCCTGTTCTTGTTGTTAGCTGCTGCTGAGTTCACTCTAACTCATGGCAACCTTATGCACAACAGAACGAAATGCTGCCCAGTCCTACGTCATCCTCACAATTGCCAGCATAGTCAAGTCCATCATTGAAGCTATTGTGCCAGCCCGTCTCACTGAGGGTCTCCCATGCCGTCATTAACCCTCTGCTTCACCAAACATAACCTCTTCTGTTAGCGATTGATTCCTCCTGACGATGTGTTCAAAGCACACAAGTCACACAGTGTTCTATTGTGATCCATAAGGTTTTCATTAGCTAATTTTCAGAAGTAGATTGCCAGGACTTTCTTCCTAGTCTGCCTTAATGGAAGCTCTACTGAAACCTGTCTACCATGGGTGACAACACCTCTGGTATTTGAAATACTGGTGGCTTAGCTCCCAGCATCAGAGCAACACTCAAGCCACCACAGTATGACAAGCTGACAGACAGGTACTGACTGCCTATTAGGTGGTAAAGACTTGACTCATTCCTCCATAAGCTCATAATCAAGTGGGTGTTATAAAAGAGAAACTGCTTAGGTAAGTGGGATCCCTCTAGTAATGTGAAATAATAAGAGTAAGTATTCTTTTCTCCATTTCAGAGTCAATGAATCTGAATTACAGAAAACTACAATTGTTTGCCCAAAATGAGACAGTCAGAAAGTGGCAGAGCCAGATCCAGAAAAATATTGTCTTCTTGATATACCCTTCTCTTCATCTCTGGTCTCATATTTTTAAGAAAAAAAAATTAATATTAAACTATACTCCTATCCATAAGAGAAGGCCAGGTGCTAGACTTATCCTTTTAGTACAACATCAGTAATATACATATTAGCAAGATTTATCAGAAAATGAGGACTTCAAGGTTTAAGGCCCAGGGCAGGTAAGTTGCGATGGAAAAGACAAAGGGAGCATTGCTCAGGCCAAATTTTCAGCGTCAGGAAAGCCCTCTTGTCAACTCCAAGGCAATTTGAGGATGCTAAAAATCAGAGAGTGAGATGAGGTGAAAGCAAGTGTGTGAGGGCTTGTAAGGAGTGGGTCATGGCTCAAGGCAAGTTGAGACCATTTTGCTATTCAAAGGATTAACCACCTGGTACTTGAGGTGGCTTTACGTACATACATACATACATCAGAGGAGCAATTCTAAAATCTCTGAAATAGGAAATGAATTCACTAAGCAACCTTCAAAATTCTCTGTGACCTGGAAAAATCTCACAAGTCTATGAGAGTAAATCTCTGAGTAACATATATCTAATTCCTTTCCTACTTTATCAGTTTTTCCAAAGCAAAATTCCATGTATCGGGCTGCCTACAGATAATATGTGTGCTATTGAAAATACATATATATATGATTTTGCTAGTATTGTAATCATTCTAAACTATCTCGTTGCTCATGAAGCTCTTGTTTTCAGGAAATGGAAATGTATAAAATGTTCTCCAAATCGAATAGTACCTCCTGATCATTAATCTTAAAACTCCCTCTTTACTGCCTGCCACCACAGACCTTCTTACTCAAATCTAACCTTATTTACACACACAGTTTGTACACTTTGCCACATCAACTAAACAAAACGACTTATTAACCACTACTTATTTTCTCTGAGAGCCTGGATGGCACAGTGGTTAAAGATCTCAGCTGCTAACTGAAAGGTTATCAGTTCAAATCCACTAGCCGCTCTGTGGGAGAAAGATGTGACAGTCGACTTCCATGAAGATTACAGCCTTGGAAACTCTGTGGGGGAATTCTACTCTGTCCGGTTTGCTATGAGTTGGAATGGACTTGACAGCAATGAGTTTGGTTTGGTTTGGTTTTTGATTCATTTTCCATACAGGAAAAAAAAAAAAAAAAAAATTTTTTTTTTCCTGGATGATGCAAATGGTTAAGTGCGATACTATTAACTGCAAGTTTGGCAGTTCAAATCCACCCAGAAACACAGAAGAAGTAAGACCTAGTGATACACTTCTGAAAGGTCACAGTGTTGAAAACCCTACATAGAAGTTCTACTCTGCACATCTGAGGTCACCATAGTTGGAATCAACCCAAGAGCAACTAATGAACTCATTTTCTTCTAACTCAATGTATCTTTATAAACTTTTTCTAAATAATGCTCATGTGTGAATATATACCAACTTTTCAAGTCAGATCTTCCCAAAATAATCCTTCATGTCTCTTATAACTCCACCTATTCTGAAAATCTACACTTTTACCATTTCTTTCTCCAGAATCCTTAGCACACAGGTGTCATGGATTGAATTAAGTTCCTCCGAAAATGCGTGTATTAACTTGGTTAGACCACGATTCCCAGTGTTCTGTGGTTGTCTTCCATTTTGTGATTGTAATTTTATGTTGAGAGGATTGGGGTCAGATTGTAACACCACCCTGACTCAGGTCACCTCCTTGATCCAATGTAAAGGGAGTTTCCCTGGGATGTGGTCTGCACCACCTTTTATCTCTGAAGAGATAAAAGGAAAGCGAGCAGAGAGTTGGGGACCTCATACTACCAAGAAGAAAGCACCGGGAGCAGACAGCATCGTTTAGACCTTGGATTCTTATGCACAGAAGCTCCTTGTCTGGGGAAGACTGATGAGAAGACTTTCCTCCAGAGCCGAAAAAGAGTGAAAGCCTTTCCCTGGAGCTAACACCAGAATTTGGACTTATAGACTGTGAGAGAATAAATCTGTCTTTGTTAAACCCATCCACTTGTGGTATTTCTGTTATAGCAGCACTAGGTGACTGAGACAATAGGTGAGCATCTTTATTATATTTAGAGGTGTTTTGTTTTCTTTTAATTGTGACTAAGAAACTTGAGTTCTGGAGAGAGATGGCTTGGATTCAGATCCTGGCTCCACTACTTACTAGGTTTCTGAACTTAGTCAAGTTCTTTAACCATCCTGTGTCTCAGTGTCTTTCTCTGTAAAATGCGGATAATAATACTATTAATCTTATAGGGACGTTATGAGGATTATATAAGATAATGTACATAAAGCACCTAGAACAATGACTGCACATAGCAAATGCAGATTAGAGGTGATATTCAGTAGTAGTAGTAATAGTAGCAGTGATCTTATAAAGAGAGGACTCTAGAACGAGGTGATTCCTGGTTCCCAGGCTCTGCCACTTACTAACTAGCTTTATGACCTTTGGCAAATTACTTACTCTATCTGAGTCTAGTTTCATTATCTGTAAAATTGATCTAATAGTACTGTATATAAACAGGTTATTAGAAGATTAAATAAACTAATGTGTATAATGCTTCAACACAGTACCTGGCATATTATAAATGTTGTATAAATAGTAATCAAAATTATTATAGAGTATTCCCAAGAAAAGATTAAAAGAACCCACATTAATGAAAAATAATTTAATTCAACAAATATTTAATATATTTTATGAGCCTCTGCTCTCCAAGAAAGAGGTCTAATTCCAATAACTATGATACGTCCTGCTTTCTGCTCATCTCTAGATTCTTAGTACACACTATTTCATTTTCCCACTTCCCACCCTTTAGCCACCTAGTCCATTTACCCAGGTAATTCCTTTCATTCTTCAGTTATTTGCCTGGAAATCGCCTCTTACGTGACTTGAGAATTTGCAATAGGTCCCCAATTACAGAAAGGAACACAGCTTGGCTGGCACCTTGATTGCCACCTTGACCAAACCCTGGCCTAGCCTAGACTCCCCTGCTATGTGGCCCCCATTGCACCCTGCACTTTCATGCACCACTCCTTGCATTTGTATTACTTTTCAGTCTGAGCCTTCTCTGCCAAGTCAACAATTCAAGGGAGGTAGGAACCAAATCTATTCACTTCTGTCGCCCCAGGTATAAGGACATAGTGCATAAATAAGTGAAAGATAGGGGCTAACTACTATTTCAAGAGGTAACGACAAAGTACCAGGGAGGTTTGAGCGAAGGATACATTCTATTCCCGTGGGGTGAAAGGAAGGGAAGAATTACAGAAGAAAAGGCTTTTGAGAAGATATCGGATGTTAAGTGGGACTTTGGTAGGAGGATGTGGGAGTAGGTATTCTAGGTAGAGGGAACAACAAACTTGGAATCTGAGAGTCCTCAATAAATAGCGCCCCTCTCCCCCACTCAGATGCTAAAGAAGTTAAGAAGTACCAAAAAAAAAAAACAACAACAACAACAAATCCAGTGCCGTTGAGTAGAGAGTCGATTCCGACTCACAGCGACCCTATAGGACAGAGTAGAACTGCCCCATAGTGTTTCCAAGGAGCACCTGGCAGACTCAAACTGCCAACCCTTTGGTTCCCAGCCGTAGCACTTAACCACTACGCCACCAGGGTTTTGGTTAAAAAGTACAATAAAGAATAAATATGGGTGCCGAAATACAATCTTTACAACTGAGAGATGCCAAATTGAAGGGTGCAGCTCAGTTCAAGAGCCAAATTCTCCTGCTAATGGAACCTTAGACCTAGAAGGAGTCACCCAGTCAGTGACAGCAACTCCATATCTGTGCCTTGGCAGAGCTATGTCCCAAATTAAGCAGCTAGATCCCAATGTCAGAATTACTACACAGAGTATACACTGATTAGAGGTGAAATTCAGCAGCAACAGCAGTAGTAGTAGAGATACACTAAGTGTGCCTGGTCTTCTACCTAAATTTACCCATCAGAAAAGTCACTCCATCTTCCCAGAGCTGGAGAAGTATGGAGCAGAAAGAGGCCAAGAATGTGCTTAGGAAAAATTCTCTCCTCATAGGAGACAGGAGTGGGGGATGGCATTTTTTTTCTAGTTAAAAAAAAAGGTATATTGGGGAGCAGCATGAAGTCTAAGTTGTTGCAGTGAGGACATTTAAAAGGATATAGCAGGCCATGAGGTAGAAAAGATGGGTCATGGTCTGAGAGAGTGTTCCAACTGCTACACTGAAATATTTCTATATGAATTGCTAGGCAAGAGGGAGTCAGTGAAAAAACCCTAGGAAGAATATTATGAGATCCAAGCTTATCAGAGTGGCTGCATATTACATTAGTGAAAAGCATGGACTCTGGAGCTTGACTGTCTAGGTATCTGTTTGTTTGTTTGTTTGTGTGTGTGTGTGTGTGTTTGTGTGTTTGTTTTGCATGCCAAAAAAAAAGTATAAGCTAGTATAAAATGCCTCATGTCACCATGAGTTGGAATTGAGTACAACTGGTTTGGTTTTGGTTTTAGTAGGAAAAGTACTGGCTTTGCGTTAGGCAAATCTTCATTCAATTCTCTAGTCTGCCGTTTGCTAGCTCTGAAATCTTGGATAAGCTACTTAAGCATTCTGAGAGCCAGTTTTATCATCATTATGCCTTCATCTCTAGGTTGAGATTAAACAAGATAATATATATAAATAGCCTAATAAATAGCAAGCACTCAGTTACTAATTACTATTTGTGTATGTGTGTGTGTGTGTAATCTTGTCAAATATATATTCCCTGAAAGTAAATATTTTGTATATAGTTGTTTTATGACATAGAATAGCATCACACCAGAGAAGTGACATAATGAAAACCAATTCAATGTTACAAAAAAGAAGATGAATCAATATAATCTGACCCTTTAACAGACTGTTGATTGCATAACATTGTTAATAGTACATAATACATTACCTATTTTACACAATAGCTTTTTAAGTTACTTTGAAGACACTTTTCTAAATATAAGTAATAAATTTGAGAATGGAGAGCTCTACCACATTTCTGTCTAAAAGGGATCAGATCACCCTGTATAGTTTGCTCATACATAAGTCAGCATTTGCTAAATACAATAGTTTTTCTCTCTCTTTAAAAATATGTGAAGATTAGCGACAGTTTTTAGCAAATGTCATTAAATGGCATATCAGGATGCTTTATGGTAAGTCCATATTATTGTATAATTTGGTGTTAAAACAAGGAGACATTGTGCCAGAAAAGAACATTAGTGAACTGATTCCTTCTTAGACAAAGCTGGAAACCATCTTTTTAGTTGCAGTGAGCCGCTCAACAAAACCTGCTGTAATCATATACAGATGATGGGAATTTGTCTAATGTTTTATGGTGAATCATTGATGAGGCCGGCAGAAGGAAAATTTGTAGAAATAAAATCACCTTGACAGTAGAGTACCAGGGTCACAAAGCAAAGTAAAGTCAATGTTCTTAGCTTTAATAAAAACAGTATGATCTGTCATCAACGCAGCATTTTTACACTCTTGAACAATGCACTCTGAGAACTCCTGCTGGGTTTCATTTGATTTTTACCAAAACCAACAAAGGACAACTTATAGCCAGTGATTCATTGTGACAGGAGAAAGCCATAAAGATACACCTTGTAAATAAACAGTCTCCAGTGTGATTTTTCAGTACAAAGTATGTTATCCAGACCATAGAGGAACAACTACTAGGTTTTTCAAAATTTTGAATCCATGTCAAAAGATTCACAAAAAGCAATGATTTTGCAAGTCATTGCCACACATCTCATGCTGTTCTCCAACTAGACTGAATGAAGTCTCTAGTTAAGGAATAAACATGCTAGCTCTCTGATGAAACAGAATAGGGCCCTGTAGTCTCCATAACAATACCGCCAGATAGCAAAGCCAAACAAACAGAATAATTAATAATTAAACAGAAAGATTAAAAGAGATTGTCACTAGGGTTCTACCCTAGGAAATGGTGCAAACTTAGTAACAAAAGCACACATTCTTCATCTCTAGGCAGTTTTCTTTCCTAGTCAAAGGAGGTATGGTGCAAAACCAGAGAGGCCAAATTTCTTTTTTAATGATTTTTAATGACAAATCACCCTTGTTCTAATTTTTCAAAAAGAACTTAAACTGAATTTGTACAAAATGGTCATATTATTTCCTGATAACTATTACCTCATTGCATCAGTATTGTGCCTTCTTTAAATATTAAAAATTATCCTCTTATTTTTGAGATTATCATATACTGACATTCTAAATATTATGACTGTATTGTAAAATGTACAGTTCATAAGGTAATATTTCATATCCCTCAAATTTCCCTAATCTGAGATATCATATAAATTAAAACAAATGACAAAAAAATCAAAATCTATTTTGAGAACAGCACTAATAAAACACTTCACTGGTGATACCTGGGCCTTTTGGAATGCATGCAAAACTAAAATAATACAAATTGCCATCCCTTCCAGAAATTAGATCATTGCAGCTTCACTCTGAAGTTTACATTTTAAAAACCACATCCCTGAGTAAAATAATGAAAAGGAAAAACTCGATAAGGAAAAAAGAATCAATAGTTTTAAATCATTTCAGTTTGATAGCGAAATCTAAATTATATTATTTCTATGACTCCTTCCCTCTATTATGTCTCATTAGTAACTGAACACAGCACCGTTATTTCTACAGCTGTTTGCTTTAGAAATAACTGAACACAATGCACTAAGACAAAACCTTTTCCTAATGTAGTTGGCATTAATAAGAGACCTACAGCTTTTAAAAATGAGATGCTGGACTGCATGACCCTCTATATGAATAATGTTTTTACCCCCTGAGAAAGTGACTTTTTCCTGGTCAAGTTTCAAGTGCATCGACTTGAGTAATGTAGTACAAATCCTTCCCCATCATTTGTAAAAAGATCCCAATGCTCTATTTTGAATTATCAAAGTTCTACCTTTGAGATGATTAAAGATATAATTATATTGTCTTAATTTTTTTTTCTTTTGGTTTCACTTTCCAGTAACAAGGAATGATGAGATAATAAAACAGACAATTTCAAGAGCAGACTGGTGCTGTTTCATCTGGTTAATGTGAAAGGATTTTTTCCACCGAGCACATCCAAAAATAATTTATTTAAAGGAGACATAGTTTAAACAAAAAGCTCCAGATTTGATAAGATTTAGAAGGCCTGGCTATTTATATCAAACCCTAAATTCTCAGTTCAGTTAACCATTTCCATTATCACAATATCTTTTCAAGAGCTGTAAGACTATGTCGTTTTAGAGGAGCCACTAAAACACGTGGAACAGCACATTTTAAATATTAGAATGCCTAAATGTTAGAATGGGTCAAAGTCCATGTTCTTTGCATTCCCTGAATTTTTCATTTTTGACACCTCGCTTAAATTCCAAGCATCTCTTCTTTCCTTGCAGAGTCTCTCAGAGTCCTGGTATCCTCACCTTGCATTCCTACTCATTTAGTGAGAACCTCATCAAATCACCCCTAGATTATAACACAAAAGCCATGAGTTTCTACTTCATACCCACGTCCTGTTGTTATCGCTGTTTTTAGGTGCCCTCAAAACGATTTCAACTCATAGGTACCCCACATGACAAAGTAGAACTTCACCATAGGATTTTCTTGGCTATAATTTTTACAGAAGTAGATTGCCATGTCTTTTCTCTCACAGAGACACTGATTAGGTTTTGGTTAGCAGTGCAGCAGTTAACCATTGTGCCACCAAATCTCCTTTACCCACATCCTATCCAGATCAAATTGTCTTAAAATATTGCTTTCATCATGTCACTTCTCTGGTTTAGGAGCCGTTAGCTGACTACTTAGAAAATGTGTGTCTGCCCTCATTCCCCCTCAACATCATGAAGGAGTACCGTTAATACTAGACGGCTCCATGCTCACCAAACTGGCCAACTTCCCACACAGCTTCCTAAAAGATAGGTTTATTCCCTTCTCTATGCTTTTGCCCATGCTCTCTTTTGCTTAAGTGCTTTCCCCTCCTTTCTTCCTAACTTAATCTTTAAGGTCCACCTTCACCTTGAAAGCTTCTTGAAGGCTCCAATGAGCAGTTATATAACTCTCTTTTTTATTCCTTCCACACTTAAGGAAAATGACAACAATTACAACTATAGCCACCTTCTTCATTTACTGAATTATTTCCATACGCAAAACACCACACTAAGCATATTAAATAAAATATATTATTTTATGTAATTCTCATGAAAATCCTATGAAGGACGAGGAAACTGAGACTCAAGGGGTTTAACTAATTTGTCATTGGACTAGGAGGCAACAGAGCTGAGATTTGAAACTACAAGTGCCTGATAGCAAAACCATTATTCTTAACACATATCAAATATTATTTTTACCCACAACTTCTCTATATCCTATAAAGCTCTAAGTTTCTTACGCACGAAGGTTTTGAGATCATGAGCAAAAATTCTATTGATTGGTAAAAAAACTATGTGTAATGTTATTCAAATATGTTAAACAAACCAAAAAAAAAAAAGAAACCCGTTGCTGTCGATTCAATTCTGACTCATAGTGACCCTAAAGGACAGAGTATAACTCCCCTTGGATTTCTAAGGTTGAAAATCTTTAAAGAAGGAGATCATCACATCTTTAAATTTTGGAGCAGCTGATGGATTTGAACTGCCGACATTTTGGTTAGGTGCTTTAACCACAGTGCCACCATATTAAACAGCATATCTGAATCTTTTCTGTTGTTTGGTCCCTTTACTTCATTTATTTATCTTCATTGCTGGAAGTAAACTAGGTTAGGGGATAAAAAAAACTGAAGGAGCACCTACAATACCAAATGATGGTGAGGAAGTGGAGCAACAGGAACCCTCATTCATTTCTAGTAAGAATGCAAAATGGTATAGGCACTGAAAAAAATCAACCACATCTGTGGAAAGAGACAATGGAAAAGGTCAATATCATCAAATAAAACAAGGCCAGGGGCTGACTGTGGAATAGACCATCAATTGCCCGTATACAAGTTCAAGTTGAAGCTGAAGAAAGTTAGAACAAGTCCATGAGAGCCAAAGTACAACCTTGAGTATATTACAATTGAACTTAGTGACCACCTCAAAAATAGATTTGTGCATCAAACACTAATGACCGAAGACAAGTTGTAGAATGACACCAAGGACATCATACATGAAGAAAGCAAGAGGTCATTAAAAAGACAAGAAAGAAAAGACCAAAATGGGTGTCAAAGAAATTCTGAAACTTGCTCTTCAATGTTGAGTAGCTAAAGCAAAGGGAAGAAATGATGAAGTAAAAGAGCTGAACAGAAGATTTTAAAGGGCGGCTTGAGAAGGAAACCTAAAATATTACAAAGACGTGTGCAAAGACCTAAAGTTAGAAAACCAAAAGGGAAGAACACACTCAGCATTTCTCAAGCTGAAGGAACTAAAGAAAAAAATTCAAGGCTCCAGTTGTAATAGTGAAGGATTCTATGGACAAAATATTGAACAACGTAGGTAGCATCAAAAGAAGATGGAAGGAATACAAGAGACACTATACTGCTCCAAAAAGAATTGGTTGATATTCAACCATTTCAGGAGATAGAATATGATCAAGAACCAATGGTAGTGAAGGAAGAAGTCCAAGCTGCACTGAAGATATTGGCAAAAAAACCAGCCTCCAGAAACTAATGGAATACCAATTGAGATGTTTCAACAAATGGATGCAGTGCTAGAAGTGCTCACTCATTTATGCCAAGAAATTTGGAAGACAGCTACCTGACCAACCGATTGGAAGATATCGATATTTATGCCTATTCCCAAGAAAGGTGATCCAACTGAACAAATAAATTATCAACAATGTCATTACTATCACATGCAAGTAAAATTTGCTGAAGATCATTCAAAAGCACTTGTAGCAGTACATTGACAGGCAACTGCCAGGAATTCAAGCCGGATTCAGGAAAGGACATGGACCCACTGATATCATTGCTAATGTCAGATGGATCCTGGCTAAAAGCAAAGAATACCAGAAAGATGTTCACCTGTGTTTTATTGACTGTATGGTTCATAACAAATTATGGATAACATTGAGAAGAAGAGGAATTCCAGAACACTTAATTGTGCCCATGAAGAACCTATTCATAGATCAAGAGGCAGTCTTTCAAACAGAACAAGGGATACTGTGTTGTTTATAATCAGGAAAGGTGTCTGTCACTGTTTTATCCTTTCACTGTACTTACTCAATCTGTATGCTGACCGAATAATCTGAGAAGCTGGCCTATATGAAGAAGAATGGGGCATCAGGATTGGAGAAAGACTCATTAATAACCTGTGATATGCACATGACACAACCTTGCTAACCGAAAGTGAAGAGGACTGGAATCACTTACTAATGAAGATCAAAGACCACAGCGTGCAGTATGGATTATACCTCAATATAAAGAAAACAAAAACCCTCACAAACGGGTCAAGAAGCAACATCATGACTAACAGAGAAAAGATTGAACTTGTCAAGGATTTTGTTTTACTCGGATCCAAGATCAACACCCATGGAAGCAGCAGTCAAGAAATCAAATGGTATATTGCACTGGAGAATCTGCTACCAAAGACCTCTTTAAAGTGTTAAAAAGTAAGCATATCACTTTAAGGACTAAGGTGTGCCTGATGCAAGCCACGGTGTTTTCAGTTGCCTCATATGCATGTGAAAGCTGGACGTTGAATGAAGCAGAACGAAGAATTGATGCCAGGAGCCCTGGTGGCACAGTGGTTAAGTGATATGGCTGCTAACCAAAAGGTCAGCAGTTTGAATCCACCAGCTGTTCCTTGGAAACCCCATGGGGCAATTCTACTCAGTCCTATAGGGTTACAATGGGTCAGAATCAACTCGCTGGCAAGGGGTTTGGTTTTTTCGGTTTGCCAAAAGAACAAACAAATCAGTCTTGGAAGGAGTACAGCCAGAATGCTCCTTAGAAGCAAGGATTGTGAAAATCAATAAACGTATTCCACCTCATAAATAAAAGGAAAGAAAGACTTGATCATCTCAATCAATGCAGAAAAGACATTTGACAAAGTCCAAACCCCTTTCCTGATAAAAACTTTCAATAAAATAAGTATGGAAGGAAAATTTCCCAACATAATAAAGAGCATATATGCAAAACCAACAGCCAACACCATTCTTAATGGAGACAGACTGAAAATATTCACCTTGAGAACAGGAACAAGACAAGGATGCTCTTTATCACCACTCCTATTTAACACTGTGCTGGAAGTCCTAGCTAGGGCAATATGGCAAGAAACAGAAATAAAGAGCATTCAAATTGGTGATGAAGAAGTTAAACTGTCCCTATTTGAGGATGATATGACACTATAAATAGAAAACCCAAAAGACTTCTCAAGAGAACTACTGGAACTAATAGAAAGATTCAGCAGAATAGCAGGATAAAAGATAAACATAAAAAAATCAGTTGGATTCCTATACACCAATGAAGAGAAGGATGAAAAGGAAATCAGAAAAACAATACCATTTATAATAAAAAAAATAGCCCCTAAAAAAATAAAATACTTAGGAATAACTCTACCCAGGGATGTAAAGGACTTATACAAAGAAAACTGCAAAACACTGCTGCAAGAAACCAAAAAAGATCTACATAAGTGGAAAACATACCATGCTCATGGATAGGTAGGATCAACTTTGTGAAAATGACAATTCTACCCACAGCAATTTACAAATACAATGCAATCCCGACCTAAATACCAACAACATTCTTTAAAGTGATGGAAAAACTTACCATTAACTTTATATGGAAAGGGAAGAAGCCCCAGACAAGTAAAAAACTATTGAAGAAGAGGAATAAAGTAGGAAGACTCGCACTAGCTGACCTCAGAACCTACTATACAGCTACGGTAGTCAAAACAGCCTGGTACTGATACAAGGTCAGATACATTGACCAAAGGAACAGAGTTGAGAACCCAGATGTAAATCCACCCACCTATGGTCACCTGATTTCTGATAAGGGCCCAAAGTCCATCAAATGGGGAAAAGACAGTCTTTTTAACAAATAGTGCTGGCAAACCTGGATGTTCACCTGCAAAAAAAATGAAACAGGACCCATAGCTCACACCATATACAAGAACTAACTCAAAGTGAATCAAAGACCTAAATATAAAGCCAAAAGCTATGAAGCTCATAGACAAAAAAAGTAGGATCAATCCTAGAGGCCCTAATACATGGCATTAACAAGATACGAACCACTACCAACAACACACAAACTCCAGAAGATAAGCTAGATAACTGAGATCTTCTAAAAATTAAACACTTAATGCTCATCAGAAGACTTCAGCAAAAGAGTAAAAAGAGAACCTACAGACTGGGAACAAATTGGGGCTGTTACAAATCAGACAAAGTTCTAATCTCTAAAATCTACAAGAAAACCCAACACCTCTACAATAAAAAGACAAACAATCCAATTTAAAAATAGGCAAAGGAAATGAACAGGCACTTCATGAAAGAAGACATTCAAGGGGCCTACAGGTACAAGAGGAAATGCTCGCGATCACCAGCCATTACAGAAATGCAAATCAAAGCCACAATAAGATGCCATCTGACTCCAGCATTACTGGCACAAATCAAAGAAACAGGAAATAACAAATGTTGCAAAGGCTGCAGGGAGATCAGAACTCTTATAAACTGCTGGTGGGAATGCAAAATGATACAGCCATTTTGGGAAATGATATGGTGCTTCCTTAGACAGGTAGAAATAGAAATGCCATATGATCCAGCAATCCCACTCCTATGAATATATCCTAGAGAAATAACAGTCATCACACAAATAGACATATGCACACCATGTTCATTGCAGAACACAAGAGCAAGAAGATGGAAACGACCTAGATGCCAATCAACGGATGAATGGATAAACAAACTGTGGCACATACACACAATGGAACAACAATAAATCTATGAAGCATCTCATAACATGGATGAATCTGAAGGGCATTATGCTAAGTGAAATAAGTCAGTCACAAAAGGACAAATACTGTATGAGACCACTACTGTAAAAACTCATGAAAAGGTTGACACACAAAAAGAAACAATCTTTGATGTTTACGAGAGAGAGGAGGGGTGGGAATGGAAAAATACTAAATAGACAATAGATAAGTGGTAACTTTGGTGAAGGGTAAGACAGTACACAATACGGGGAAAGCCAGCACAACTTGTACAAGGCAAAGTCATAGAAGCTCCACAGACATACCCAAACTCCCCGAGGGACCAAATTGCTGGGCTGAGGGCTGTGGGGTCCATGGTCTTCGGAAACATCTAGCTCAACTGGCATAACATACTTTATAAAGAAAATGTTCTACATTCTACTTTGGTGAGTAGCGTCTGGGGTCTTAAAAGCCTGTGAGCGGCCACCCAGGATACTCCACTGGTCTCACCCCTTCGAGAGCAAGGAATAATGAAGAAAACTAAAGACACAAGGGAAAGGTTAGTCCAAAGGACTAATGGCCCACATCTACCACGGCCTCCACCAGACTGAGTCCAGTACAACTACATGGTGCCCGGCTATCACCCCTGACTGCTCTGACAGGGATCACAATAGAGGGTCCCGGACAGAGCTGGAGAAAAATGTAGAACAGAATTCTAACTCAAAAAGAAAGACCAGACTTGTTGGCCTTACAGAGACTGGAGAAACCCTGAGAATATGGTCCCCAGACACACTTTCAGCTCAGTAATTAGGTCACTCCTGAGGTTCACCCTTCAGCCAAAGATTGAATAAGCCTATAAAACGAAACGAGACTAAAGGGGCATACCAGCCCAGGGGCAAGGGCTAGAAGGTGGGAGGGGACAGGAGAGAGGGTAATAAGGAACCCAAAGTTGAGAAGGGGGGGTGTTGACATGTCATGGGGTTGTTAACCCATGTCATAAAACAATATGTTTCTAACTGTTTAATGAGAAACTAGTTTGTTCTGTAAACCTTCATCTAAAGTACAATAAAAAAATCAAAAAAAAAAAAAAAAAGAAGCGAGGATGGCGAGACTTTGTCTCATATACTTTGGATATGTTATCAGGAGGGATCAGTCCCTGGAGAAGGACATGATGCTTGGTAAAGTACAGGGTCAGCAAAAAAGAGGAAGACCCTCAACAAGATGGACTTACACAGTGGCTGCAACGATGGGCTCAAGCACAACAACGATTGTGAGGATGGTGCAGGATGGGGCAGTGTTTCCTCTGTTGCACACAGTGTCACTGTAAGTAGGAACCGACCCAACGGCACCTAACAACGACAGCAGCAGCCACTTTGGAAGACACCTAGCAATTTCGTACAAAGCTAAACGTAGGCTTACCATATGATCCAGCAATCATAATCCTAGGTATTTACCCAAGTGAGTTGAAAACTTGTGTCTACACAAAAATTGTACACAACTATTTATAGCAGCTTTATTCATTATTACCAAAAATAGGCTACAACCATGATGTTTTTCAATAGCGGAATGGATAAACAAACTGTGGTGCGAAATAAGCCTGTCTGAAAAAGTTATATACTACATGATTCCAACTGTATGATATCTTGGAAAAGGCAAAAAGTTCAGTGGTTGCCAGGAGTTCAAAGGCAGGGAGGTGGGTTAAGTAGGTGAAGCACAGGGCATTTTAAGGGCAGCAAAACTATTCTGCATGATCCTGTAATGGTGGGTACATGACATTAGGCATTTGTCAAAACCCATAGAATTTTGCAACACAAAGAGCGAACCCTACTGTAAACTATGAACTTTAGTTAATAATAATATATCAATGTTAATTCATCAATTGTAACAAATGTACCACACTAATACAAGATGTTAATAATAGAAGAAACTGTGCAGCAGGGCTCGGCCGCTAACCAAAAGATCAGCAGTTCAAATCCACTAGCTGTGCTAGGACAAGGATGTGGCAGTCAGCTTCCATAAAGATTTACAGCCTTGGAAACCCTGCGAGGCAGTTCTATTTTGACCTATAAGGTCCCTATGGGCCACAATTGATTCTATGGCAATGGGTTTGCTAGTATAAAAGGGAGAGGGTATATAAAAACTCTCTGTACTTTCTGTACAATTTTTCTGTAAACACAAAATTGCTTTAAAAAATAAAGCATATATTTTTCAAAAAACTAGAGGAGCTAAAATTTGAAATAAAATTTACTATTATGACTCTAGTCTAGAAAAGCATAAAATCGGAAGAGAAGGAACGAACATTAACAAGATAGGACACATAAATAAACCATTTAATTGTAGTTATTGGAACTGTACTGAGCAAGCAGAAAAGTGAATGGAGTAACTTCAATCATGTGGATTTTTTTTTAATTGAGCAGAATATGCATATGTGCATTTAAGCTTTATGAAGGCTTTTTAGAAACTAATGTCCAGTTAAATACAGTAATGAGGGCAATAGTCAAATATATTGCCAGATCAATTGTGATGCAGATGACACCAAGCCTAACCAACTATATTATATTTAATCATCGTGTGCCGGGTATGAGACAGGCCAGTGCTAGGTGCCAGGTGAACAGCGGTGAAAAAGACGACATAGACCCAACTCAAATACAACCACAATCCACCTATTCCACCCCTAAAATCGACTGAAGTCCCACCTTCCCCACAAAGACTTCCTTAGTAACTCTATTTGGAAATGGTTTCTCCTTCCTCTTAAATCCTCTAAAATTCTCTGAAATCTTATAGCATTTAGCATTGTGTTTAAAAGCACAGGCTTTGAAGCCAGGGTGCTGGGTTTGAACGCAGTGATTCCACTTACTAGCTCTTGATTTTGGGCAAATTAATTATTTGCTCTGTAGCTCAGTTTCCTCAACTGTCAATGAGGATAATAGTGGCATAGTGGTTAAGAACTCAGCTGCTAACCTAAAGGGCGGCAGTTCAAATCCACCAGCCGCTCCTTGGAAACAGTATGGGGCAGTTTTACTTTGTCCCGTAGGATGAGTCAGAATCAATTCAACAGCAATAGGTATTTTTTTGATTTACTTCATATGGTTATTGTGAGGATTAAATGAATTAATGCATACAAAGTGCTCAGAGCATTCCAGGTACATGGTAAATGTTAGATATTATTATGTTATCATCATCATCAATTGGCACCAACCTTATATAACCCTGTACATTAGTTATTGTTATATGTGTTCAGTGAAACTTCTATCTTCATACAGAGGGTGCCACTGGGCCCTTCATAATTAATGCTATTAACCAACAGCCATTGTAGGCAGACACTCCATGTATATAGTCAAATGCATGAAAATCCATGCCACTCTTTTCTCTCTTTTTCTTTAGAAAATAACAGAAGGATCTCTCTCTCTGTGTCTCTCTCATTTTATTTTAAACTAGGAGAATGCTGATTTAAGTCTCAAGAGACTGTTTATTCCATATTGAAATCACAGTGTAGTGCCCATTACCTCTGGAGGCAGTTTTCCCAATAAAGTCTGAAAGATCATACCCCAAGATGGACTCAATTTTGCGAAGAGCATGATAAATACGATGCTACCAGTAAAAACTGAAAGAATATTCTCTATAAACATTAAGGCAAGATGTGAGAGAAAGGATCTTAGATAAATCATTTCAAATATAGAGTCAATTGCTTTGCTTTCAATCCCCTTGAAAGGAAAAGCGATTATGCTTTTTAGCTGTCAGAACAAAACTCTAGGGTAATTCATAAGGCATTATATTAACACATATAAAACAAAATGAAAAACAGCTTCGCAGTATGACCTTACACTTGAACAAAATCTGGAGCAAGTGTATTGTAGGCCAGATTAATACCCAGTTTACCAGGCAAATAAATTCCACAGTGAGTCACCCTCCAGCTTTTTTATTCCGCCTATGAGGAAACACAGCTCTACTGTTAAATACCACCTTGGGAATTCCAAACAAAATGGAGGCAACTACTCAAGACAGAGTCACAGATTCTTTCTTTCTTTCTTTTTTAAGTTTAGGGGGTTTTTGTTTGTTTGTTTGTTTAAGGCTTTGGAAAATAGGTAAGTTATGAAAGATTCCTAAACTCCTGAAGAGGTCGGACTGCACTTAGTAGAAAGGATAGAAAATAGTGTAGTGCCGTTTATGTTACCCGGGTGTACTTTAAGTACAGTATATTGAACAATATCGTACACAAAAAGGAAGTGTATTTACTACGGAGGAGACAGTCGGCTGGGGCTCTTCAAAAGCAGATATTTCAAAGTTTACTTTCACATGGGTTTTCACTTTTTGACCTGCTCTTGACCTGGGTAATTCTTGCAGACCAGTGAGTTTAACAAGGCCTGGGATTTATTAAAAGAGTGGTAGCCTGCCTTTTACTGAGTAGCACGCTGATGGTTTAAAGTAAATGTTATGGTTTGTCACAGGAACCAATTTGGTTACCGTTTGTTCTTCCTGCCCCTGCTTGCTGATATTTTTGCAAGTGTTTTTCATTCTTTAAATTCTATAAAGAAACCTGCATGCTGTTATTTTAAACTTCAGCATCTCTCTTTTTTTAGAAACTTATATTTTTAAACCTGGGCAGTGCACCCAAAGTTTTCTTTGTGTACTCCTTGGCAGAACTTGAAATGCATGGGGCACTATCAGGGAGCCCATTATCTTTTAAACACTAAATAGTTATTGTCACCATCAGATTTGACTGTATTTTGAAATCCTGTTACTACAAGCATTGACCTGTGTTTGACAGAAAGAAAAAAAAAAAAAAAAAAACGAGAACTGCATCAACTTCAAAGTAAATGAAATAATGTTTCTGTTTATACAGATTATTAATAAACTTGATGGCAGGCTTCATAAGTTTCTTGCTAGATAGCTCTGTGAGTTTAATTAACTCTAAAAGTGATTTTTTAACTCTTTTTTTTTTTTTCTAATGTCAATTGACAGGATCAATTTGAAACATGGTGTTAATAAAATACTAAGTTTGTGGTAGGAAGGGAATTATAAGCAAAAAATGTGTCGGCTCACGTTTGCCAAGGATCGTAAGCTGCCTTTGACATGAATGTAGGGGGAGATTAAATCAGGCACTGGAGTGAGTCTTTGTTTTTTCCCCTCGTTTTTTTTTTTTTTTTATAGCATTACGTACAAAGATCCTATGTATCGTGAAAATCCTCTGACTTATGTCTATGGGGTGCTTTATTTTTATTTGCCTCAAAACAAAAAGCGTGCATACCAGCGCGTCTAAGTACTATTACCAATTACTAGTATCAATGCTGCTAAGTATTATTAATGTTTCTGAGTATTATAAGGCTTCAAGTTTATAATTGCATAATAGCCCCATTGTTGTAAGCAGAAATTGAGGAGCAGTTACATGTTACACTACTGATATGCAAAAAATATAAAAGTTATCAACATACATGTGCATATACTTTATAATCAAAATATTTTATTGAAATATTTTAAACATTTTATTCAAAATAAAATATCTAAATAGTGCTTAGGCTCTACTGTTGGAAAAGTTTTTTGTACCTCTTCTAATATCTGAAGGATATGGAAGGAATACACAGAGTCACACTGCAACAGAAAGAATTGGTGAATGGTCAACCATTTCAGGAAGTAGCATAGGATCAAAAACTGATAGTACAGAAGGAAGAAGTGCAAGCTGCACTGAAGTCACTGGTGAAAACCAAGGCTCCAGAAATTGATAGAATACCAATTAAGATGTTCCAACTAACAGACATAATGCTGGAAAACACTAACTTGTCTATGCCAAGAAATTTGGAAGACGGCTACCTGGCCAATTGACTGGAAAAGATTTGTATTTGTATCCATTCCAAACAAAGATGATCCAACAGAAAGCAGAAATTATCAAACAATAGCATTAATATCACATGCAAGTAAAGTTATGCTGAAGATAATTTAAAAAAGAGTTGCAGCAGTACATCAGCAGGGCACTGATAGAAATTCAAGCCCATTTCAGAAGAAGATGTGGAACTAGGGATATCATTGCTGATGTCAGGTGGATCTTGGCTGAAAGCTAAGACTACCAGAAAGATGTTTGCCTGTGTTTTGTTGACTATGTAAAGGCATTCATTCAGCTGTGTAGATTGTAACAAATTATGGAAAACATTGAGAAGAACAGGCATTCCAGAACACTTAAATGTGCTCATGTAGAAACTGTACATAGACCAATAGGCAGTCATTCCAATGGAACAAGGGGATACCATGTAGTTGAAAATCAGGAAAAGTATATGTCAGGGTTGTATCCTTTCACCATACCTATTCCTCCGTTTTTATTCATCTGTATGCTGAGCAAATAATATGAGAAGCTGGACTATATGAAGAAGAACGCAGAATCAGGATTTGAGGAAAACTCTTTAAACCTGTGATATGCAAATGACACAACCTTGTTTGCTGAGAGTGAAGTAGACTTGAAGCACCTACTGATGAAGATCAAAGAGTACAGCCTTCAGTATGGATTACACCTCAACATAAAGAAAACAAAAATCCTCACAACTGGACCAATAAGCAACATCATGATAAACGGAGAAAAGATTGAAGTTGTCAAGGATTTCATTTTACCTGGATCCACAATCAACGCTCACAGAAGCAGCAGTCAAGAAACCAAACAATGTATTACATTTGGCAAATTTGCTGCAAAAGACCTCTTTAGAGTGTTAAAAAGCAAAGATGACACTTTGAGGGATAAGGTATGCCTGAATCAAGTGATGATATTTTCAGTCACCTCATATGCATGCAAAAGCTAGACAATGAATAAGGAAGACTGACAAAGAATCGATGCCTTTGAATTGTGGTGTTGGCGAGGAATATTGAATATACCATGGACTGCCCGAAGAACAAACAAATCTGTCTTATAAGTACAGCCAGAATGCTCCTTAGAAATGAGGATGGTGAGACCTCATTTCACGTACTTTGTACATGTTATCAGGACATACCTGCCCTTGGAGGAGGACATCATGCTTGGTAGAGGGTCAGTAAAAAAGAGGAAGACCCTCAACAAGATGGATTGATACAGTGGCTGCAACAATGGGCTCAAACATAGCAATGATTGTGAGGATGGCACAGGACCAGGCAGGGTTTCATTCTGTTGTATGTAGGATCGCTGTGAGTCAAAACCCAACAACAACAACAACTAGATATCTAAAAGGAGCCCTGGTGGCTCAAGCAGTTTTCTCAGCTGCTAACTGAAAGGTTGGCAGTTTGAACTCACCTAGCAGCTTTCCAGGAGAAAGACCTGGAGATTTGCCTCCATAAAGAGTACAGCCAAGAAGTTCCTATGGGGCAGTTCTACTCTGTCACTATGAGTCTTAACTGACTCTGTGGAACACAGCAACAGCAACGACAACTAGATATCTAAATAATGGCAGTTCTTAGTGACTCCTAAATGTTTTATATTTATTTTTTCATATACTCTTCACATCAACCCTTTACAGTCCATATTATTATCTTCCATTTACAGAGAAAGACCCTAAGGGTCAGCGAAGTTGAGAAAATTGATCAAGGTCACAGAGCTACTTCAGCGGCCACCAGAATTTCAACTCTTGTTTGTGTCAACTAGGAAGGCCTTATGCACTTTCCACCACAACCTGCCACCTCCTGAAAGCAGGAATGACAAAGAGAGAAAGGGGAAGTAGCTTTAGAAATGCAGCCTAAAGCTAAGGCAGACGGACTTTTTGCAACTTTATGTAAAGTATGCTGATTAAAGATCAATGAAAATGATTCTTTACTAAGGACTGAGAAGAAAATTTCCTTCTTGTCTTGTAAAGAATAAGCATTTAAAATCCATTCAAAAGATATAATCTAATTAGCACTAGTTTACTAAAAACCTGGGCCTTTTACTGTTGCTTATAATAAGATAAAGAAAAGTATGTTTTTTGAAGAAAGATTTTGGTCTGGAGGTCACTCAGCAAACATGTCATGAATGTCTCCAATGTGCCAGGTGACCTGCTACCTTCTGGTAGTGGTCCCTGCATAGAAAATAATGTCATATAAACAAATACCTATAAAGTGATATGAGAAGGGAGATTAGAAGGAAATATACAAAGTAAGAAATGGTCAACACTGCTTAAAATGTCAGAAGCCTACAAAGGGAAGAGATGCATGAGGTGGTCTTGATGGATGAGTGAGCTGAGTGGTCAAGGATCAGGCAGATGAATTAGCACATGTAAAGAAATGAAAGCAGGAAATAGCCAGGCACACTAGACTCCAGTGTGATTCTCAAAAACCTCTGCACATTGGAAACACTTGGGGAAAGAGTTTTAAATTTGTAATGCCCAGGGCCTTACTCAGGCAAAATATTAAAATCTCTGACAGTGAGAAAGGAAGAAGAGAAAAATTGATCAGAGATGCGAACGTATTTTCGGAAACAAGAGTATAGCTAAAAATTGAGTTGAAGAAATGAATGAGATATCCCACACTAAAATAGAAAGAAAACAGAAATATTAACATGGTTCTTATGCAAGGAATAGACACATATTCTTGAAACATTCTATATTTTTTTGGTTAAAATACAAATATACATTATATATACTCTTTTGTATGTATGATATGTTTTGTAAGAAAAAAGAAGAAAAGAATTGTCTTTTTTATTGGTTGCCACTTGCAAATGTGATTCAGTGTCAGTTCTTTGTTATTTTACTCACTCATATTTTATTGAATTTCACCATGGTTATTCTTTCCAGCTGGAGAAAATGCTATTTATATTACAATAACAATATTAAAAAAAAGCTGAAAGAACTGAAGAAAAAATTCAAGCCTCGAGTTGCAGTAGTGAAGGATTCTATGGGGAAAATATTAAAAGACTCAGCAAGCATCAAAAGAAGATGGAAGGAATACACAGAATCATTACACCAAAAAAAATTAGTCAATCTTCAACCATTTCAAGAGGTAGCTTATGATCAGGAACCAATGGTACTGAAGGAAGAAGTCCAAGCTGCTCTGACGGCATTGGCAAAAAGCAAGGCTCCAGGAATTGATGGAATATCAATTGAGATGTTTCAACAGAGAGATGCAGCGCCGGAGATACTCACTTGTCTATGCCAAGAAATATGAAAGACAGCTTCTTGGCCAACTGACTGGAACAGATCCATATTTATGGCTATTCCCAAGAAAGGTGATCCAACCAAATGTGGAAATTATAGAACAATATCATTAATATAACACGCAAGCAAAATTTTGCTGAAGATCATTCAAAAATGGCTATAGCAGTATACTGACAGGGAACTGCCAGAAATTCAGGCCGGTTTCAGAAGAGGATGTGGAACCAGGGATATCATACTCATTCTGGCTGAAAGCAGAGAATACCAGAAGGATGTTTACCTGTGTTTTATAGACTATGCAAAGGCATTCGACCGTGTGGATCATAACAAACTATGGATAATATTGCGAAGAATGGGAATTCCAGAACACTTAATTGTGCTCACAAGGAACCTTTACATAGATCAAGAGTCAGTTATTTGGACAGAACAAGGGGATACTGATTGTTTTAAAGTCAGGAAAGGTGTGCATCAGGGTTGTATTCTTTCACCATACCTATTTAATCTGTATGCTGAGCAAATAATCCGAGAATGTGGACTATATGAAGAAGAACGGAGCATCAGGATTGGAGGAAGGCTCATTAACAACCTGCGTTATGCAGGTGATACAACCTTCCTTGCTGAAAGTGAAGAGGACTTGAAACACTTACTAATGAAGATCAAAGACCTCAGCCTTCAGTATGGATTGCACCTCAACATAAAGAAAACAAAAATCCTCACTACTGGACCAATAAGCAACATCATGATAAACGGAGAAAAGACGGAAGTTGTCAAGGATTTCATTTCACCTGGATCCACAATCAACAGCCATGAAAGCAGCAGTCAAGAAATCAAGAGATGCATTGCATTGGGTAAATCTGCTGCAAAGGGCCTCTTTAAAGTGTTGAAGAGCAAAGATCTCTCCTTGAAGACTAAGGTGCGCCTGACCCAAGCCATGGTATTTCAATCACATCATATGCATGGGAAAGCTGGACCATGAATAAGGAAGATCGAAAAAGAATTGATGCCTTTGAAATATGGTTTTGGGGAAGAGTATTGAATATACCATGGACTGCCAAAAGGACGAACAAATCTGTCTTGGAAGAAGTGTGGCCAGAATGCTCCTTAGAGGCAAGGATGGCAAGACTGCGTCTTATATACTTTGGACATGTTGTCAGGATGGATCACTGCCTGGAGAAGGACATCATGCTTTCAGAGTAGAGGGTCAGCGGAAAAGGGGAAGACCCTCAACGAGGTGGATTGACACAGTGGCTGCAACAATAAGCTAAAGCACAACAATGATTGTAAGGATGGCGCAGGACTGCGCAGTGTTTCATTCTGTTGTGCATAGGTTCGCTATGAGTCGGAACCAACCAGACAGCACCTAACAACAGCAACAACTAGAACAATCATCTCTCATGGAATCCTCCCAATGAATATTGTAAGGTGGTACTCAAAAATCCATAACGGCCATGGAAAGTATACTGACATTATTTTTTGTAACGATGTCATGAGCACATCCTAGCTAAAGCCAGAGCATGTATATAAGACCAACATTTGGCCATGTTTATCTGAATTAAGTTAGAGTAAAACATACCTACTTGCTAGAGAGAAACAAGTTGTAAAGATGCTAAGCATTTTATCTTATATATTGCAAGAAATTTTGATCATAGAACTGAGAAATAAAATCATAGCAAAAAATACAAAATAAGGATTAGAAAGAAACCTAGGAATTACCAATTCCATGCTCCTAGCAGCACTGTGATGACAACATAAATAGTTATGTAATAAACATTGAGTAGAAAGATCAGAACATCTATAGTAAACAGGGGTGCAAATGATGAACGGCCCATTCCCTGCAGACATAGCCAGTCATGAGATTAAAACATGTAAGAAAAAGCAGCATAGAAAGCATATTTGTATTTATTTTTTTAAAAAACTGAAGAAAAAAATAATCATGCCTAATACTTAGAGGGAAACTCTGGTGATGAGGTGGTTAAGAGCTATGGTTGCTAACCAAAAGGTCAGCAGTTCGAATCCACCAGCTGTTCCTTGGAAACCCTATGGGGCAGTTCTACTCTGTCCTATTGCGTCTCTATGAATTGGAATCGACTTAACAGCAGTGGGTTTAGTTTTTTTTGTTTGTTTGTTTAATACTTAGAGACCAGTAAGTAATTGAGTCCACAGCCAAATTAGATTTTGCAAAATTATTAGTAAATATTTTTTTAAAGAAAATGACAAGTCTGTCATTTTTATCTAAGGTCAAACTTTGTGATGATGCAAGGAAAATTTTTAACTGATGATTTTCCAAATTTCCAGTAGCCCGAATGCAAGATAGCCATTCATACCCATTGCAGAGTCGAACTTGCTGTGAGCAATATGGAGTTGGAAAGAGCTGAACAACCTCTGTCTTCATACTCAATGCCATAGTGAGGAATTATAATATAGACCAATAGTTTCTAAGCTTATTTTGAAAGTAAAATATTATTGATTAATACTTGTTAAACAGATCTCACATCAGCCAACCCAGGCTATTAGAGAGATGTGAAATAATAGGAGAAACTTGGTGAAAAATAAGACAATACTTAAGTCATTAACACATGACATGCTGAACAGAACTCAGTAAAGAAATTACACAGTATCAGCTCTACATGGTTGTACCTTCAAGAATTGTAATGTTTCCAGTGATTTATTCTACTTATTCAAGAAAAACAATATGAAAAGATCAAACTGACAGCAACTGTGAATAACCAAATCACTTTGATATCTATATTTTTATTAATAAAATAATGCCTTATATTTGCATGGCTCATTTTTTTCCCAAGGAGATCAAACATTAAATTCTTTTGCATGAGTTAGCGTGAATGATGCCCATTTCATAGATAGGTAAATAAGACCCAGTTAGATTAAGTGGCCAGCTCCAAATCATGTAACAAGACAAGATTTTAATCTGTAGGGTCTATGAAAATACAACCATTGTGAACTGCTCACAATACAACACTAATGTGACTTCAGGTTCAAATCTAGGAGGAGATTGGAATTAGGGAATACAATTAGGCTGAGAATCAGTGAGAATAAAAGACCGAGTATGTGAAGGGGAACAGAGAACAGGGTTACAAATACTTATGCTGCAGTTTCATTACCCATAAAATAAAAAGTTTAACAAGGGTCAGTAAAATCTATTTAAGGGAGAAAAAATTCTGAATTTATATAGAACACTAACATATGCACCCCTGTTTCTCAGGGTAAACTCTATCAATGCTGTGGAACCACCACATAAACTAGAACATCCAAATCAGACCTACCATTCCATGCCCTCAAGTCATATATTTAATCAAACACAAACAGAAATCACAAGGCCTACCTGGTATCCCTCAGAATCATCAGAGGAGGCCAACATACTCCTTGTTTTGCTCACTCTTCTCTCAAATCACATGTGTGTGCACACATTGACATACATAGACATGTGCACACATCAACACACAATCTTGACTTCTGTCTTGTTGGACAAGTGAAAAAAAAACAACATCTACTGGTCTAATTTCCCAACCATCAATAGAGAAACATTACTAGTCTCTCTAATCTTGTCCACTGATCTAATTTAGAAGCTGAAGATTCCAGGAAGTGAATTCCATGAATCACACATACTTGCCTGACCACAGCATTTACTAACTTTTTGAGAGCATAAGAATTTTGCGAATTTTCTCCATTCTGCTGCAACTTTCATTGCCTTTCTTATAAATAGCCAGGGACCCCAGATGTCAGGTTACAACTGGTTCTACCACTTTCCCCCACTCAGGCCTCATCCCTCCGCCTGGCTACCGGCTTCCCCCTGCACCTCATCCAGGCACCCCTCACTGTCCAGTCTCACCGCGGCACCCTGAAAATCTTCCCCTCAGGTCTGTGAGGGACAATTCCCTGGCTATGAGAAGAGACAGCCTGTCAATCCATTGTGTAGCCTCTCCCAACATCCCACTCTTAAGGTGCCTGAGTCGAGAACAGGCAGATAACCAACTTGGAGCTCAGACATGAACGCAAGAGTGTTTATCCAGTCAGGCCCATCCACTCCCTGGGAATCACAATAGCCAAGGCCAAAACTCTGGGACCCTATCCTTGAGGCCTGGCAGAGATAGAGCTGCTGATAAGAGCTCAGATTAATTTAAATATAATGGAATTTTTTTATAACAGTTATTGAAAGACAGAATATCTTCTGTCCTACTTATAAAGGATACTTTTATTGTATACGCTTGTTAAATTTAGAAGAAAATTGTTTAACTCACAGTGTATCTGTGTAAATAAGCTATGTTTTGAGGGAAAGAGAGAGAACTGATGATGTTTTAATACAGGGAGTTAAATTCTAGTTGGAATTAAATAGAGTACATTGCTTCATTTAATTACAACATCCTTAATCTTATTTTTATGGGCTGATTATTAAGGAAATTACCTAGTTGAGTTATAATTGCCATTATATTTTTAAAATGTTATTTTTACTATTATTTCTGAAACACTTTGAAGTGGATTCGTATTATAAACCCATCTTTCTGGTGAGAGAATTGGCATAAAAAGATGCTGGATAACTCACCAAGGATCATACATCTGAGAACACATTTAAACTACTGAAAATAACTTTAAAAGAATAAAAAGTTGTATAGAACATGATCATTGTAAAAGATTATAAAGAATAAAAGATAGGAACATAAATTGAACACTACCTCATTTACTCCAACACTTTTATTTAAAAAAAAAAAAAAACTTAAAAATCAAAGAAGAGTAAGACCAAAGTTTAATAATGCATTTATATAAACATAGAAAGATGAACGAAGCAAAGGTTTTACAGAACAGACTACTGGTGCAATGTACTTTTTACAATCCCTCCTTAACCCTGTAACGTAAAAGAAAAAGAAAAATGTGTGTAACTACGGGAACGCAAGATGCCGATAGGAGAATCACTGCTCAGGGGAAGGGCGTTAATACAAACTCTGTACTTTCTGCACAAATTTTCTGTCAACCTAAAACTGCTCAAAAAATAAACCCTATACAAATAAAACAAAATTTAAATTACAGATGTATTCTAGGGTTAATGATACCCTGGTTAAGTAAGTTTCAATCCTCAAGGACAATTTTGTATTTTCTAGGCAAGGAGTATCCAGGATTGTGGTTTTCTCAGAAAAACGTTACCATAGATGCTAAATTCAACAACTGGTCACAGTGATGTATTCCCCTCATATCTGACTCATATATGATCCTTATCCAGAAGGCTTCAGTCTCTGAGTGGTGCTCATGCCACATAACAGGCATCATTTGTAAAAAACAAATATATTACAAAATCAAGGTATATCCACAAATGAAAATTTATAAATAGGAGTTACAGAAAGACTGAATAAAGTAGGGACTTGGATAAATTCAGGCTCTATTCCTTCCCTTTCCTTCTCCTCTGGAATCGTTCCTCTACTAACATACATGCTAAAGTCCCTCCTACATCAGAAGGAGAATTTTTATTTCCTTTAAATAAGTTTTCCTTTTGTGTGGTTATTCCACTTAATGTCTTTATTGGTAAGAACAATGATTTATGCTAGGACATCCAGTTTTTCACTCACTATGCACCCTTTAACTTCCATAAAATCGAGTTTCCATAAGTAACAAGCTAATGACTCCTTCCCATGATTCCAATAACCAATCATTCTTTTGACTTTTTTGTTGCTTTGACATTCTTCACCATTCTTTTCCATCTTGGAACTCACTTGTTTTTGCTTTTCATAATTCTACTTGTATTTATCTCCCACTCTTTGTCCACTGTGTTGGTCTCCCTTTTTGCCTCTACTTATCTGACCTGTCCCCAAATTATGACCATACACTAGAGCAGTGGTTCTCAAATGTACTCTACATCCAGATACTCCGGAAGATTTGTTAAAACACAGACTGGTAGGTCTCAATCCCAAAGTTTCTGATTCGGTAGGTCTGTGATGGGCCTGATAATTTACATTTCTAACAAGTTCACATAGGGTCCCTGGGTGACTCAAATGGTTTGCAGTTGACTACTAACCTAAAGGTTGGAGGTATGAGCCCACCCAGCAGTTCCAAAGAAGAAAGGCCTGGCAACTGCTTCCATAAAGTTATATCCAAGAAAATCCTAGGTACGGTTCTATGCTGTAACACATGGGGTTGCACGGTGAGTTGGATTGACTCAATGGCATCAGGTTTGGTTTTTGGTTTTGGTAACAAGTGTCCAGGTGATTCTGACGTTGCTAACCGAGGACCACACCTTGAAAGCCACTACCCTAAGGCTTAGTTCTATCTTGTCTTCTCTTCCATGCTCTTAGTCTGAAACTTCACCTACTTTGATAATTTTAACTATTGCCTTTCTTAAATACTGCATAAACTGTTGTCTCCAATCCTAACCCCTCTGTTAAACTTCATCCTCATATCTCTAACTTCCATTTCTGATTGGCTGCCCCTTCATCACCTTTAACTAATATGTATAGCCAACCTTATCAGTTTTCTTCACAGAAACAAGGTTTCCCTCTGGACTTTCTATTCCTTGTCCTGAGAGTAGAGCCATCATTTTCCCAGTCACCCAGGTTCAATGCTAGCATATCATTTTTCTTCCCTTGTCGCCCATCAGTCTGTGTCTCTTGATTCCCTTTCTTTTTGTTGTTCCTATGCCATGTTGTTGCAGGTATGCATTACTTCACACCTGGACCTGGGTAATCACTTATTTCATCTTCCTGCCCCAAACACTTTTTCCTCATACATACTACTGTCAGATTAATCTTCCTCAAAGATGACTTTGTAAACTTTGTTGGTTTCCCATTGTCTATAGCAGAGCTCTTCAACTGATGTATTCTAGGCCATGAATGCATTACAAGTGTGCTGGTATATCAATTTCCTGAGCATGAAGGCTTCCAGCCTGGGCTGGGACAGCTGGACCTCAGAAAGCCAGAGACTGAGGTAGTCAGAGGGCACCTCCACTTCCCACAACACTGACTCCCCACCTCTCCAATCGTTTCAGTTCTTCTTTCCTTTTACCCCAATGTGCCTTATAAATATGGCCATATTCTATCTGAGCCATAATGTGAAAATTGTTGGCAACTACTAAGTCATTGATAGTTCCTTGTGCATGGAGTCACCGTGAGCTGGGGGGCTGACTCAAAGTCAGCAAACAGCAAACAACATTTTCTGGAGGCTATTAGTTACTTGAAGCAAATAATGTTTAGATCTCTTTAAACTTCAAACACTTTGTATAGTCATATGAAAAGGAGGAAGTCAGAGATTAAACTAAATTTCGAGAAAATATATACCATATTTTACTTCCAGTTGTTGGTCTTCTTTTTACTGGAAATTGATTTGCTCTAAATAAAACATTTTTTAAAAATCTGGGCAAGTAGAGTTTTCATGAAATCATATCTATTACTTACGTATATGTCAGGCTAGATGAAGTATTTATACAGCCATGCATTCTTTAAATTCTTAGTAGTACTTTTTCAGTGTGAGATGGAGGCATATCTGCTTAAATAAACTAATGTTACTATTTACAGTGACTCTTTTGGTGAGAACGACAAATTCACTTTCAAGTTCGAGTTGACTTTTTGAAGGTCAACTGGACTATATAAAGAAGATTGGTGGAAGACTCATTAACAACCTGCATTATGCAGGTGAAACAACCTTGTTGGCTGAAAGCGAAGAGGACTTGAAGCATTTACTGATGAAGATCAAAGACCACAGCCTTCAGTATAGATTACACCTCAACATAAAGAAAACAAAAATCCTCACAACTGGACCAATAAACAACATCATGATAAATGGAGAAAAGATTGAAGTTGTCAAGGATTTCATTTTACTTGGATGCACAATCAACACCCATGGAAGCAGCAGTCAAGAAATCAAAACATGCATTTCATTGGACAAATCTGCAGCAAAGGATCTCTTTAAAGTGTTGAAAAGCAAAGAAGTCACTTTGAAGACTAAGATACATCTGACCCAAACCATGGTATTTTCAGTGGCATCATATGTGTGCAAAACCTGAACAATGAGTAAGGAAGACAGAAGAAGAATTGGCACCTTTGAACTGTGGTGTTGGCAAAGAATACTGAATATACAATGGGCTGCCAAAATTATGAACAAATCTGTCTTGGAAGAAGTACAACCAGAATGCTCCTTAGAAGCAAGGATAGTGAGAGTACTTCTTACACACTTTGGACATGTTGTCAGGAGAAATCAGTCCCTGGAGAAGGACATCATGCTTGGTAAAGTACAGGGTCAATGAAAAAGAGGAAGACCCTCAACAAGATGCACTGACAGTGGCTGCAACAATGGACTCAAGCATAATGATTGTGGCCATGGTGCAGGACCAGGCAGTGTTTCGTTCTGTTGTACACAGAGTCACTATGAACTGGAACCAACTCAACGGCACCTAATAACAACACTGAGAAGTAAGTGGTGGTATATCATCATGCTTTTATGTTAACAAGCACTGAGAAGCAGGGAAGATTTTCTTTTCTTGTTTTTCACCATGATACTCACTGATCTACACTGGGCACTTTGTAATACATATTTGTTGTAGATTACAACCGATGAAGGGTCCTGTGCTGTCAACCCAATCCATGCTTTAGTATGTCAACCTGTGAGCAAATTATAGTTGTTATTTCTCCCAAAGGAGTCAGTTGAGATGGAAACATCAGTTTGAGTAGATGAGTGCTTTCTCATGTCCAAATACAATTTAGGGGGGGTGACATGATTGTTGCACATGTGCATTTTAGTTTTAAATTTAATAGCAACTCTAGTTGAGGTACAGTAATAAGAGAAGGATGGAAGGAGTATTTTCCATTTATTGAAATATAAGAACTGCAAGGTTGGGCCAAGATGGTGGAATAGTCAGAAGCTTCATGTCATCCCTCTTACAACAAAAAGCAGAAAAAAACAAGGGAATTGAATATGTATGACAGTTTAGGAACCCTAAGCGTGAAAGACAAAGCTGAGTGGCAAGTGGAAGGAGAGATAATTCAAAAACAGTTGAAATGGGAAATTACAGATTGCCAAGTCTCCGGTGTTCTGACAGCCAAACCTGCACAGTGCAGACATATCGATGCAAGCAATAGCATCCCAAGCCTAAACCCACCCCATTTGGTGTGGCTAAGCAGGAGTGACTCTGCATGTACCTTTGGAATCAAATAGGAGTGACACCAGACCAGCAAATTTTAGTGCACACTCTCAACCCACCGTGCACACCACAGCACCCCCCATCAGAGTTCCACAGGCTGAGGAGCACTCCCTCCCCTTCATCCATCCCCTTTCCCACTCCTACACCAGTCAAGTGGCATTCAATATCACTATGCCCCTACGCCAGGAATTCATGGCTTTGGTCTGGAGGTACCCTCCCCTTTGCCCAGCCCCTGAAATAGGGGGTCCCCAAGCTTGAAACAACCTCCACCCCCTACACGTACCCGCACCAGTGCTTTGCTGACTGAGTCAGCACAGCACATACATACAGGCATAAGGCAGGCAGAGTTCCCAGCTAAAGCCCATTTTCACCTGCTGCAGCTAAATGGGAGTTACAGATCTGTGGCATTTGACACTGCCCTGTCCCGTAAGAAAGGGCCTCAACCATCAACACTGGGGTCCTGAAGGCTGGTGGTACCATCCATTCCATCCAGCCACCCACAACAGGGGCCTGAGAACCGGTGGCACCCTTTTAATCTCCCAGCCAATGGCACCGGGTGCCCAAGGACAGGCTGCACTACCCTCCCACTCTCTAGTGGACGGGGGCACACCGTCCATCTGCACACCTACAGCCAGCCAACAGCCCCCATCTTGCATCACTCTCCACTGCATCCAGAGACTTGTGCCTGCTCCAAACAACCCCCATGCAGCCCTGCCCACCCAGGACTGTAGGTGAGAGTCTCTGTACCACATACTCAGTGACTGATGACCCAAGCATCTTCACCTCAACCATCCAGCAAGTGGCAGAGCACACACACAACACCCAACCCAACAACCAAGGAGAACACTCCCTGTACCCACAGCTAGGTGACCAGCAGGACAGATACATCACCTTGCCAAAAACACCACCTACATCCTTAGTAGCCCTATAAGAATAGTGAACAGAGTCACAGGTTCACATACCTAGTAGCTGCTCTACCTACCTGGAGCCAGGACATGAGAGCTTCATCATGGCCAGATTAATGACCAGAATAGCACACACACCCAGCCCACTTCAATATATCAAAACAAAACAGAACAAAAATTCAGGATGCAGTAAACAAACATACAATAAATAAATAAATACAATAACTTCTTGAAGCCTCAGAGACAACAGCTATATCAAATCACAAAAAGAAGCAGGATAAATGGCTCCAGCAAGCAACCAAAATAAAGAACCAGGAAGCCTTCTGGAGGAAGATAAAGCAATGAAACTACCTAATAAAGAATTCAAAAGACTAATATACAGAGCCCTCCAAGAGATCAAGAAAGAGGTCACAGAAAACACAGACAAAACCAAGAAACACACAGACAAAGCAATAGAATAATTTGGGAAAACAATACAAGAATAAAATGAGAGAATAAATAGACTACTAAAAACCATAGGAAAACAACAACTAAGAGATTAACAATAAAATTTCAGAATTAGACAACTCAATAGAAGCTCACTGAAGCAGAATTGAGAAAATGGAAGTCAGAATTAGTGAGATTGAAGATAAATCCCCTGATACCAATTTGTGTGATGAAAAATCAGAAAAAAAGAATGAAGAAAGCCTAAGAATTATGTGGGATACTATCAAGAGGAAAAATCTATAAGTGATCGAATCTCCAGAACTGGGGGAGATAACAGAAAACACAGAATTGTTGAAGATTTACTGGCAGAAAACTTTCATAATATCACAAAAGATGAAAAGATATCTATCCAAGAAACTCAACTAACCCCATACAGGATAGGCCCCAAAAGAAAGTCGCCAAGATATATCATAATCAAACTTGCTAAAACTAAAGACAAGGAAGCCTGAGAGCAGCTAGCAATAAATGAAAAGTCACCTACAAAGGAGAACCAAAAAGACTAAGCTCTGATTACTCAGCAGAAGCCACAGGCAAGAAGGCAATGGGATAACACATATAAAGCCTTGAAGGAAAAAAATTGCCAGTCAACAATTATATACCCAGCAAAAATGTTTCTCAAATACAATGGTGAAATTAGATCATTTCCGGATAAACAGAAATTAAGGGAATATGTAAAAACCAGACCAAAATTACAAGAAATATTAAGGGGAGTCCTCTGGTTAGACAGTCAAAAACATCAGACAACAATCCAAGACTAGGACTCAGGACAGCTCAACCAGATATCAACTCAGACAACCAAAACCAAACCAAACCCATTGCCTCTGAGTTGATTCCAACTCATAGTGGCCCTATAGGACAGAGTTGAACTGGCCCATAAGGTTTCTAAGAAGTGGCTGGTGGATTCAAACTGCCAAACTTTTTGGTTAGCAGCCAAACTCTTAACCACTGTGCCACCAGGGCTCCAACCCAGATAGGGAATCCTCAAAAATAAAACAAAGATAAAAGACTGAAAATAGGGAACCAAAGGCATCAATATCTAAATAATGACAACATCAAAACAAAAAAGAAGGAATAAATGGTGCAGTCATAGAACACCCATATGGATAAGATGTTAAGGCAATATCAAGAAATAAAAGATTGGTTTAAACTTAGAAAATAAAGGTAAATTTCAGGGTAACCTCAAAGGAAGCTAACAAACCTATCCATCAAAAAAAGAAAAACAAAGACTCAACAAACACAAAATCAACAATAAGGAAAGAATTGAAAAGAAAATTCGCAAACAAAAATAACACAGAAAATTAAGCAGAACAATGAAACCATTAACACTACAAAAAAAAAATAACAAAATGACCTCAGTGAATTCATACATATCAATAACTACACTGAATGTTAATAGCCTAAATGCACCAGTAAAGAGACAGAGAAAGGCAGAATGGATTTAAAAAAACACGATCCATCTATATGTTATCTACAAAAGACACACCTTAAGCACAAAGACATAAACGAACTAAAACTCAAAGAATGGAAAAAAAAATACATCAAGCAAACAATAACCAAAAAAGAGCAAGAGTGGCAATATTAATCTCTGATAAAATAGACTTCAAAGCAAAATCCTCCATAAAGGATAAGGAAGGGCACTATATGATGATTAAAGGATCAATACAGCAGGAGAACATCACCATTATACATATATAATGTATATATGTATGTAAGTATGTATGTATCCAACAACAGGGATCCAAATTCATAAAACAAATTAACAGCATTGAAAAAAGAAATAGGCAATTCCACAATAACAGTAGGAAACTTCAACACACCACTTTCGGTGAAGGACAGAACATCTAGAAAGAAGCTCAATAAAGATAAAGACCTAATGTCACAATCAACCAACTCAACCTCATAGACATATACAGAACATTCCACACAACAGTAGCAAAGTATACATTCTTTTTCAATGCACACGGACATTCTTCACAGTAGAACACATTTTAGGCCACAAAGCAAGTCTCAACAAAATCCAAAACACTGAAATAATACAAAGCATCTTCTCTGATCATAATGCCATAAATGTAGAAATCAATAACAGAAATAGTAAGGAAAAAATCAAATACATGGAAACTAAATAAAACTTTGCTTCAAAACTACTAGTTAATAGAAGAAATCAAGGATGGAATTTCAAAAAAGAAATCATAGAATCAAATGAGAATGAAAACACGTCATACCAAAACCTTTGGGACACAGCAAAAGCAGTGCTTAGTGGTTAATTTATAGCAATAAAAGCACACATCAAAAAAGAACAAAAGGCCAAAATTAAAATATTAGCCCTACAACTAGAGCAAATAAAAAAGAGCAGCAAAAGAAGCCCACTGGCACCAGAAGAAACGAAATAATAAAGATTAGAGCAGAAATAAATGAAATAGTGAACAGAAAAAACAATAGAAAGAACCAACAAGAGCAAAAGTTGTTTCTTTGAATTGATCAATAAACCACTGGCCAAACTAACAAAAGGAAAACAGGAAAGGAAGCAAATAACCCAAATATGAAATGAGACAAGTGACAGCACAACAGACCCAACTGAAATAAAAAGGATCATAACAGAATTCTATGAAAAATTGTACTCCAACAAATTGGAAACCTAGAAGAAACGGACAAATTTCTAGGAACACACCACCTACCTAAACTAACAAAAACTGGGGTAGAAAAACTAAACAAATCCATAACAAAAGAAGAGATTGAAGAGGTAATTAAAGAAAAAAAAAGAAAATCCCCTCCCCCTCCCCCAAAAAAGCCCTGTCCTGGACAGCTTCACTGGAGAATTCTACCAAACTTCCAGAGAACAGCTCACACCAATACTACTCAAACTATTTCAGAGTATAGGAAAGGAAGGGATACTCCCAAATTCATTCTATGAAGCCAGCATAACCCTGATGCCAAAGGCAAGCAAAGACACCACAAAAAAAAAAAAAAAAAGTTACAGACCAATATGCCTCATGATCATATATGCAAAAATTCTCAACAAAATTCTATCCAATAGAATTCAACAGCGAATCAAAAAAAAAAAAAATCATGGCCAAGTGGAATTCATACCAGGTATGCAGGGATGATTCAACATTAGAAAATCAATCAAAGTAATCTACCAATAAAACAAAAGAATTGCATGATCATCTCAATCAACACAGAACAGACATCTGACAAAGTCCAAATCTCATTCCTGATAAAAATACTCTCAGCTTAAAAGGAATAGCAAGGAAATTCATCAACATAATAAAGGGCATTTATAAAAAACCAACAGCCAACATCGTTCTAAACAGACTGTGATGGTTAAGGCTGTGTGTCAGCTTGGCTAGGCCATGATTCTCAGTGGTTTGGCAGCTGTGATGTAGCTTGGCAGTTGTATGATATTGTGCTCATTTCCATGATGAGATTAGATATAATGTGATCAGCTCCATGATGGGCTCTACTGTGAGTAGCCAATCGATTGAAAGAGAGTTTCTTTGGGTGTGTGACCTGCATCAAATATAAATGGACATTCTGGCAAAGCTAGGGGGCTTTCGCTCACTCTGGATCCTGCAGCTGGCTCCTGTTCATCTGACCTCTGGTTCTTGGGACTTGAGGTACCAGCTTACCTGTGGTCTTGCCTGTCAATCTTGGGACTCATCCATCTTCACAGCCTGTGAACAAGAGCTCTGCTCTCTGACCTGCCGACCTTGGGTTCACCAGCCCAAGGCTATCCCACGGACATGAGACGTTTCAGCCTGTACAACCTCCTGAGCCATTTTCTTGATATAAGTCTCTCCATATAGTTAGAGCTTCACTGGTTTTGCTTCTCTAGAGAACCCAGCCTAGGACAGAGACTGAAAACATTCCCCTTGAAAATAAGAACCAGACAAGGATGCCATTTATCACCACTCTTAATCAACATAGTTCTAGAACTCCTAGCTAGAGCAATAAGGCAAGAAAAAGAAATGAAGGGCATCCAAATTGTCAAAGAAGAGGTAAAACTATCCCTACTCTCAGATAATATGATCTTGTACACAAAAACCCCAAAGAATCCACAAGAAACCTCCTGGAACTAATAGAAGATTTCAGCAAAGTAGCAGGACATGAGATTATCATATAAAAATCAGTTGGGTTCCTCTATACCGACAAAAAGAACATAAAAAAGAAAATCAGCAAATCAATATCATTTACAATAGCCCTCCAAAAGATAAAATACTTAGGAATAAATCTACCCAGGGACGTAAAAGACCTATACAAAGAAAACTACAAAACACAATTTCAAGAAACCAAAAGAGAACTACATAAGTGGAAAAACATACCATGCTCATGGATAGGAAGACTCAACATTGTGAAAAATGTCAATACTGCCCCGAGTAATCTACAGATACAACGCTGATCCAAATTCTAATGGCATTCTCTAACGAGATAGAGAAAGAAATCACCAACTTTATGTAGAAAGGGAAGAGATTCCGGATAAGTAAAGCATTACTGAAGAAGAACAAAGTGGGAGGCCTTACACTACTGATCTTAGAACCTAGTATACAGCCATGGTAGTCAAAACAGCCTGGTACTGATACAACAGACACATAGACCAATGGAACAGAACTTAGAACCCTGATGTAAATCCATTCATGAGCAGCTGATATTTGATGAAGGGCAAAGTCCGTTAAATGGGGGAAAAGACAGTCTCTTTAACAAATAGTGCTGACATAACTGGATGTCCTCCTGTAAAAAAAAGAAACAAGATCCATACTTCACACCATACACAAAAACTAACTCAAAATGGATAAAAGACCTAAATGTAAAATCTGAAATGATAAAGATCATGGAAGAAAAATAGGGACAATGCTAGAGGCCTTAATAAATACATGGCATAAATAGTATACCAACCATAACTACAATGCACAAATAACAGAAGAGAAACTAGATAACTGAAAGTTTCTAAAAGTTAAACACTTGTGCTCATCAAAAGACTTCACCAAAAGAATAAAAAGAGAAACTAACTACAGACTGGGATAAAAATTTCAGCTGCAACATATCCAACAAGGGTCTAATCTCTAAAATCTAATTGTTCTTAATGCCTTGAGTTTTGCTTTCTCCAATCCATTTTCAGAGCTGCAGATAAAGTGATTTGTTCCCGGCCCCAAGTCATATTTAATTGTCATTCTTTTGCTAGAAACTCTTCAGTAACTTCTCATGGCCTCCAGGAAAAGCCCCAAATTTTGCATAAGGCATTCATCCTTTCAGCATCTATCTTCCTTTCTTGTCTACACTCTTCCCACCCTCCCCCGACCCCACCAAACACACACACACAAACTTCCTCTTTTACTCTCTGCTCAAGCTACACAAAATTGCTCATGCTTTTCCATAAATGTTATGCTGTTTCTCTAATCTGTTTTTGCGTACTGTCGAGTTGATTCCATCTCCTAGCAACCCTATAGGATAGAGTAGAACTGTCCCATAGGGCTTCCTAAACTGTAACCTTTATAGGAGCAGATTGCCACCTCTTTTCTTCCACATAGTCACTGAGTGGGTTTGAGCTGCCTACCTTTCTGTTAAGAGTCACTGTGTCAACAGGGCTCCTTTTCCCTGAGTCTGCAAATACTGTTTCCATTGCTAAATGTTGCTTCCTCTGAGAAGAAATACAGGGATAGTCACCCTTTTTCTGGAGCCCCCTATCATAGCACTTTTCACATCGTTTTGAAGTTTTCTATTTTATTTTTTGCTTTTCACCACTAAATTCTAAGTTCCTTTTAAAATTGTTTCTATCCTTAACATATGGCACATAGCCTGACACAAAATAGAAATGCTATAAATAATTTTTAATTGGAGAGGTTTCTCTATTGATAGGTGCTCAGTAAGTTGATTATGATGACAAGAAGTCAAACACTACAAGAGCTAAGCTAGGAGCTCAATAATTGCCACAGAAGTACAGGGGAAGGTAAATGGTTAGGGATTGTGAGAAGACTGGGGCCCTATTTTCTTTTCTGATTCTGAATCAGCATTCAGCACAGTGCCTGAAAAATTGCAGATGACTAAAAAGAAAAAAAATTTTTTTTTTTTTTTTTAGTAAACATTAAATGAGCCATCACTGAAGAAGAGAATTTGAGCTGGAACTTGAAGGAAGGGGTAGATTTCTATTATCAGAGAAGAGGCAGAGTTAAGTACAACTTAAGGAATAGACTCAACTTAGTTTCATAGGAAGGAACTGCTCATGGTATTATGGTTTTGGTTGAGATGTGGCCTGTTATAGGTATTAATGTGTATAATACTAGATCAAGGAATCTGGACATTATTCTACATATCAGTTGTTGTTGTTCGCCATTGAGTCAGCACAAAGGCACTAAAGGCTTCCAAGGTCTTTTGCCATCCACATGATTGGTTGGGGATAGGATCACTGTGACCCATAGAGTTTTCACTGACTGATTTTCAGGAATAGATAGTCAGGCCTTTCTTCCTAGTCCATCTTAGTCTGGAAGCTTCACTGATACCTGTTCAGCAACACAGAAGTTTCCACTGACAGATGGGTGGTGGCTGTGCAGAAGGTGCATTGACCAGGAATCGAATCTGCGTCTACTGCAAGGAAGAAGAGACGTCTACTACTGAACCACTAACTTCCCCAAAGAAAGCGTCCTTATTCCTTTTGCCCCCATGCATCAATCTAAATTCCTCTCCCCAGTTTTTAGAGTCTTTCATTATCATCATCATCATTTCTCCAGAAGGTGATTTCATTTTGTACCTTTCATATACTGCATACCTATTCCCACCTCAAATACCCAACATCATTCCCTTTCTCTGTCTCATATAGACCTGTCATTAATACATCATTCTCTTCTTTATCAATCATCACTCACCAGGTTTACATGCCATGCCCTCCTCTGTCCCTGGAACCTACTTATCCAAACTTTATCAATTTTTCAAGGTTTCTTTAAAAGCCGATTTTGTCCACAAGTCCTTTCCGAATTAGTAGTAGTTTTGTTACAGAATAATACTCAAATTACCATCATTGATTCCATTGTTTTTATTTTTCCTTAAAATACCTCCTTAACTGAGATTCACATCTAGATTCTAAAATATGAAAGTGTCCAAAAAAAAAAAAAAAAGCAGGTCTTGGAATATTGGGAAGAGTCATGGTACACGTAGAAAACTGTCAACTGGGTTCAAAGTCCTTATGACATTAGAGTTAATATGGGCCACTTAAAGGATATCACCACAATCAGCAATCAAGTGAATGGAATATCTACCAGGTACATGCTGAATATGTTTACAGTTCTTACTTCTCTACTGTTTAATGACATAATCAGAGGTGTAGCTATTGGCGTGGTAATTGTATTTCTTTTTAGAGAGTTAATAAGGTCCCTGGGAGTAGCAAATGGTTTGCACTCGACTACTGAAAGTTGGTGATTCGAACCCAGCCAGTGGCACTACAGAAGAAAAGTCTCGCTATTTGTTTCCATAAAGATTACAGTCAAGGAAACCCTATGATCTACTGTGTAACACATGGGGTCTCTATGAGAAGAAATCAACTTGATGGTAACAGTTTTGGTTTGTTGTTGCTGTTTAGTTGTTATTTTTAGAGAATTAAGCAGTAGTTTACATTTACTGAATGTTTAACATATGTGATGTACCGCGCCAGACCTTTTGTACACATGCTCTCATTTAATTATAAAACCAAATCAATGAGAAAAAACACTGTTATCATCCTCACTCTAAGGATAAGAGGTAGTTTCACTTACCCCAGCCAGTCAGAAAAGAAGTGGGGCCAGGATTCAAATCCACACTACCTGTCTGAGTTCTTAACCACTGTCCTCTCATCTGGGCTTTTATTCCTCATTTTAATATCTTTACTGCAATTATTTGTCCCAGACTCATCTTTTCTAAATTGACAGTTCTATTGCATAATAGAAGCAAGGATGGCGAAACTACGTCTCATATACTTTGAACATGTTATCAGGAGGGATCAGTCCCTGGAGAAGGACATCATCCTTGGCAAAGCAGAGGGTCAGCAAAAACAGGAACACCTTCAATGAGATGGACTGACACAGTGGCTGTAACAATAGGCTCAAGCATAGCAACGATTGTGAGGATGGCACAGGACCAGGCAATGTTTTTTTCTTTTGTACATAGGGTCACTGTGAGCCAGAACCAACTCAATGGCGCCTAAGAACAACATTGCATGGAACATTCAGATGTGAAAGTCCTAGAAGATTTGAAAGTTCAAGAAGAGATCAGTTTCCAATACAGACATTATCTTCCATCATTTCATTTTGAGATATCAGGGACTAGCAAGCAGGGCTGACTTTCGGAGGGAAATGGTAAAATAGGCCAAGTGCTGTTTTGTAGAAATATCCCTGATCTCATGTCAGGCCCCAGCAGCATGTTCTACCACCCAGAGTTCCACTAAGGCATATAAGGTGCTTTCAAGACAGTTGTGTAAAATTTGAGCCCATCGCACACTAGGATGCATGAAAAATAATCAGAAGACACTACATTTGTGAAGAACTTTATGAATTAGAAAGAATTTTTACAGTCTTGGTTTTTGATCTTCTTAGTAAGAGGGCTCTGAGAAGTGGAGAGAGGCCTGAGCCATGTGCATTTTTTAAATTCCCCAAAATATAAAAAATATAGAAGCAAATAAATAACAAGCTAAAGTTAAAAAATTACAGATTTTCAATGTTTGGAGCAAATTTTCACTTTCAACATACACACACAAATACAACAAAATATAATTAAACTATTTGTATGATAATCCATAAAAGTTTAAAAACATTCTTAGTGCACTATAGCTGGCATGGTTTGAAAACAGGACATATGTTTGAAATGTAGGATAAACAATGTATTCTGTGGGACAAACTGCCAGCTATCCGCTAAAATTTGTTCTACCTGATAAATAGAATTGTAGCTGAACCTATTTCTCATGCTGCCTCACAGTAAGTGTGACCCTGTAACTGTAAAGAAACATAACAGGGAGTGATATGTGCCACCTCTGGGCAAAGACTTTAAGACTATGAGTGTACCTCCCCCACTCTCTTTCCTTTTCACAGTTTGGAATCAACTGTGATCCAATCTCAGCCATGGAAATGACAGAGCATTAGGAAATGGCAGAGAAACAAGTTGGAGGGAACCCAGGTCTCTGAATGACCTCATGGAACAGAGCAGTGTACTGCCTTGTAAATACTCACCTCAGATCATTGTCAGAAAGAACAGAAATAGCTCCCTTCTTTAAACCACTGACTATTGTTGGGTCTCTATTTCAGCCCTGGGGGCACAATGGTTACGTACTTGCCTATTAACCGAAAGATCAGCAGCTCAAATCCACCAGCAGCTATGCAGAAGAAAAGACCTGGCTATCTGCTTCCAGGTTCCTTGATCTCACATCCTATTTCCAAATGAAAATTAGCAGAAGCAAACACTCAGATATTAAAGTGAGGCTTCATCTACCTCCCATTTTATGGATAAGTTACAGTTTCACAGACCTTTAGAGATGGAGAGGGAAAAAATAAGGCCAAACACATTTAATAACTTGAAAATTTAGAGTTCTTCTAAGACATTTAAACCACATTTCTAATGACTGGGTGCACTCTGTATCTAAAGTCCAAACCATTATCATAAACCAATTAATAGCATATAAATGATAGCTATCTAAAATAACCTAATAGGCATTAATAAGGCAAATTAATTTTGTTTCAGGAATAAAAATGAGGAATCATCATCTTCAGATGTACAATTTCTCCCTCCTAGGTGAAACTTACACATAGAAAAGGAAAAATGTCTTTAGCATCTCCATGTGACAAGAGATAATAATGCTAACAAGTGAGCTGAGCAATGCTGGAGATGAAAGCCCCAAAGATCTCAGAGGCAATGAAGGGAATATCTTACCTGTCTACCAAGGAACAAGTTAGGGCCACTGATACTCTGTCAACATCCATCTTATGTCTTTCCCCTCGAATTACATGGTGTTAGAAATTCTAAGAAATCTTTAAATTTTAGTAAGAAATACAGATAATGCCTATACCTGTTGCCCTCGAGTCGATTCCAACTCATAGTGGCCATAGAGGACAGAGTAGAACTGCCCTATAGAGTTTCTAAGGAGCTCCTGGTGGATTCAAACTGCTGACCTTTTGCTTAGCAGCCATAGCACTTAACCACTATGCCACCAGGGTTTCCAGTGCCCATAGTATTCAGACATTTTATATACTTGTGGAAAAAAAAAATACTTCAGGCATTCTCTTTACCTCTCCCTCTCTCTCTGTCATGATAATATCTTTCTGATATCCCACCTCCTCCTAGAAACTTGATCTTTATTAAAACCATTATAATTTAATTCCTGATAATGTGTGAGATTACTTCTAGCTAATAATGTACTTGAATTTAACAGTAGTTTTCAATAGAGAATATCTAAATTCCAATAAAAAAAAAATAAGTACAGAAAATTTCAGAAGGTGTGTCAATCTCTCGGAGATAGGTTAGCTGGTTGGTCTTCCCAGGCCTTTCCTATCATACACTGGAAATTTAGTGGTAATTTTTACAGTAACATTTCCAAGCATCAATTTAAGGATAAAAAATTAATGACATTTTTCACCCCTCTTTACATTTATATTTTATTAATACTTTAAAGAATTCCATTTTCTTTTTTACTTTGTCTTGACAACAAGTACAACTCAAAATAGTAGTAAATATAGGAAAAGTAGAATCTTTATTGTTGTTGTTAGGTGCCGTCAAGTTGGTTCTGACTCATAGCCATCCTATGTACAACGGGAAGAGACACTGCCGAGTCCTACACCATCCCCACAAAAGTTGCAACGCTTGAGCCCATCATTGCAGACACTGTGTCAATCCATCCTGTTGAGGGTCTTCCTCTTTTTTGCTGACCCTCTACCAAGCATGATGTCCTTCTCCAGGAACTGTACCTCCCTTACAATATGTCCAAGATATGTGAGATGAGCCATCCTCACTTCTAAGGAGTATTCTGGTTGTACTTCTTCCAAGACAGACTTGTTAGTTCTTCTGGCAGTCCATGGTACATTCAATATTCTTTACCAGTACACTAATTCAAGTGCATCAAATCCTTTTCCATCTTCCTTATTCATTATCCAACTTTCACATGCATATGAGGTAACTGAAAATACCATGGCTTGGGTCAGGCACACCTTAGTCCTCAAAGTGACATCTTTGTTTTATAGCACTTCAAAGAGATCTTTTGCAGCAGATTTGCCCAATGCAATGCATTGCTTGATTTCTTGACTGCTGCTTCCATAGGTGTTGATTGTGTAAAATGAAATCCATGACAACTTCAGTATTTTCTCTGTTTATCATGGTGTCACTTACTGGTCCAGTTGTGAGAATTTTTGTTTTCTTTATGTTGAGGTGAAGTACATACTGAAGGCTCTGGTCTTTGATGTTCATCAGTAAATGCTTCAAGTTCTCCTCACTTTCAGCAAGCAAGGTTGTGTCATCTGAATTTTGTAGGTTGTTAATGAATCTTCCTCCAATCCAAATGCTGTGTTCCTCATATAGTCCAGCTTCCTTGGATTATTTGCTCAGCATACAGATTGAATAAGCATGGTCAAAGGATACAACCCTGACATATACCTTTACTGATTTTAAACCATGCAGTATCCACTTGTTCTGTTGGGACAACTGCCCTTTTGTCTATGTACAGGTTCTGCATGGGCACAATTAAGTGTTCTAGAGCTCGCATTCTTCACAATGTTATCCATATCATTTTGGACAGATTTAAATCTGACTAATAAAAAATAACTGATTTGGAGTGGAAACGGAGATGGAATTAGCATGTACTGAGTATCTGTTTTATACCAAGCACTGCGCTACCCATGCATTATTTCAGATCATTATCCTAAATCCTTCTATCCATTTTTATAAGCAAAAATATAGATTCAAAAGATATTTCTCATGGATTCTCAGATAAGAAATGCTAATGCTGGACTTCTGATTTTCTTCAGCTTCAGCTTGAACTTGCATATGAGCAATTGATGGTCTGTTCCACAGTCGGCCCCTGGCCTTGTTCTGACTGGTGATATTGAGCTTTTCCATTCTCTTTCCACTATGTAGTCAATTTGATTTCTGTGTGTTCCATCTGCCAAGGTCCCTGTGTATGGTCACATTTTACATTGGTGAAAGAAGGTATTTGCAATGAAGAAGTCGTTGGTCTTGCAAAATTCTATCATTCAATCTCTGGCATTGTTTCTATCACCAAGGCCATATTTTCCAACTACTGATCCTTCTTCTTTGTTTCCAACTTTTGCATCCCAATCACCAGTAATTATCAATGCAACTTGATTTCATGTTCGATCAATTTCAGACTGCAGCAGCTGATAAAAATCTTCTATTTCTTCATCTTTGGCCCTGGTGGTTGGTGTGTAAATTTGAATAATAGTCATATTAACTGGTCTTCCTTGTAGGTGTATGGATATTATCCTATCACTGACAGCATTGTACTTCAGGATAGACCTTGAAATGTTCTTTTCTATGATGAATGCAACACCACTCCTCTTCGAGTTGTCATTCCCAGCATAGTAGACTATATGATTGTCTGATTCAAAATGACCAATACCAGTCCATTTCAGCTCACTAATGCCTAGGATATCGATGTTTATGCCTTCCATTTCATTTTGGATGATTTCCAATTTTTCTAGATTCATACCTTGTACATTCCAGGTTCTGGTTATTAATGGATGTTTGCAGCTGTTTCTTCTCATTTTGAATCAGAGCAAGTCCACGAGAGCCAAAATACGACCTTGAGTATATCCCACCTGAACTTAGAGACCATCTGAAAAATAAATTTGATGCATTGAACACTAGTGACCAAAGACCAGACGAGTTGTGGAATGACATCAAGAATATCATACATGAAGAAAGCAAGAGGTCATTGAAAAGACAGGAAAGAAAGAAAAGACCAAGATGGATGTCAGAGGAGACTCTGAAACTTGCTCTTGAGTGTTGAGGAGCTAAAGCAAAAGGAAGAATTGATGAAGTAAAAGAACTGAACAGAAGATTTCAAAAGGCATCTCGAGAAGACAAAGTATTATAATGACATGTGCAAAGAGCTGGAGATGGAAAGCCAAAAGGGAAGAACACACTTGGCATTTCTCAAGCTGAAAGAACTGAACAAACATTCAAGCCTCGAGTTGCAATAGTAAAGGATTCCATGGGGAAAATATTAAATGATGCAGGAAGCATCAAAAGAAGATGGAAGGAATACACAGAGTCATTATATCAAAAAGAATTAGTCAATGTTCAACCATTTCAACAGGTGGCATATGATCAGGAACCAATGGTACTGAAGGAAGAAGTCCAAGCTGCTCTGAAGGCATTGGCAAAAAACAAGGCTCCAGGGATTGGTGGAATATCAATTGAGATGTTTCAACGAACAGATGCAGTGCTGGAGGTGCTCACTCGTCTATGCCAAGAAATATGGAAGAAAGCTTCCTGGCCAACTGACTGGAACAGATCCATATTTATGCCTATTTCCAAGAAAAGTGATCCAGCCCAATGTGGAAATTATAGGACAATATCATTAATACCACACACAAGCAAAATTTTGCTGAAGATCATTCAAAAATGGCTACAGCAGTATATTGGCAGGGAACTGCCAGAAATTCAGGCCAGTTTCAGAAAAGGATGTGAAACCAGGGATATCATTGTTGATGTCAGATGGATCCTGGCTGAAAGCAGAGAATACCAGAAGGATGTTTGCCTGTGTTTTATTGACTATGCAAAGGCATTTGACTATATGGATCCTAACAAATTATGGATAACATTGCGAAGAATGGGAAGTCCAGAACACTTAATTGTGCTCATGGGGAACCTTTACATAGATCAAGAGGCAGTTGTTTGGACAGAACAAGGGGATACTGATTGTTTTAAAGTCAGGAAATGTGTGCGTCAGGGTTGTATTCTTTTACCATGCCTGTTTAATCTGTATGCTGAATGAATAATCTGAGAAGCTGGACTATATGAAGAACAGGGCATCAGGATTGGAGGAAGACTCATTAAAAGCCTGCATTATGTTGATGATACAACCTTGCTTGTTGAAAGTGAAGAGGACTTGAAGCACTTACTAATGAAGATCAAAGACCACAGCCTTCAGTATGGATTGCACCTCAACATAAAGAAAACAAAAATCCTCACAACTGGACCAATAAGCAACATCGTGATAAACGGAGAAAAGATGGAAGTTGTCAAGGATTTCATTTCACTTGGATCCACAATCAACAGCCATGGAAGCAGCAGTCAAGAAATCAAAAGACACATTGCATTGGGTAAATCTGCTGCAAAGACCTCTTCAATGTGCGAAGAGCAAAGATGTCACCCTGAAGACTAAGGTGCGCCTGACCCAAGCCACAGTATTTTCAATCACATCATATGCATGGGAAAGCTGGACCATGAATAAGGAAGAATGAAGAAGAGTTGACCCATTTGAATTGTGGTGTTGGCAAAGAATATTGAATATACCATGGACTGCCGAAAGAATGAACAATCTGTCTTAGAAGAAGTGCAGCCAGAACGTTCCTTAGAGGCAAGGATGGCAAGACTGCGTCTTACATACTTTGGACATGTTGTCAGGAGGGATCAGTCCCTGGAGAAGGACATCATGCTTGGCAGAGTACAGGGTCCGTGGAAAAGAGGAAGACCCTCAACGAGGTGGATTGACACAGTGGCTGCAACAATGAACTCAAGCATAACAACGATTGTAAGAATGGCGCAGGATCAGGCAGTGTTTTGTTCTGTTGTGCGTAGGGTCGCTATGAGTCAGAACCAACTCAACAGCACCTAACAAAAACAAAAATAATACTGGACTTAAAACATATATCTATTTGATTCTAAAATTTTTGCTTTTTGACAATCTGCAGGAAAAACTGATTATATATATTTAACTTATTTAAAAAATGGCATAGTCAGGTATCTACTCCAGAAGTTGAAAGCAGATTTGTTTTGGTTTTTTTTTTAAGTTAAGATAAAGTGTCAGCAGGAGCCCAGGAACAAAAATTTGGAATGTGGCCCCAAGAATGTCCCATGTATTGAAGAAAATGGAAAGACATTTAAAGAAATCAATCAAGTTACACGAAAGTTCTTAGATGAGCTCAGATTTCAAAAAGACATATGTAAAAGCTGGAAGTAAGGGCATTGAGCACAGATAAATGAGGGAAAAAAAGAGTAGCTTACATCTGCTGGAAGAATGTATGTTAAGAGGTCTTAAACCTAAATGCACTGAGGCTTACAAAGAATTCCACTCATCAATGGGGTTTTTCAAAACTCTGATAAAGGGGTAACCCCCCAAAAGGAAAGGAAATGGCAACTATTTATGAAATGTGTTTAGTATTTACAGAAAACACAGAGCCAAAAGATTTACCCACTGCTATTTTGCCTCCATCTTCTCCACTAAGGATAGTCTACAAAACATTCCCTAGAAAAGGGAGATACATGTTATAGCCAATACTTCATGGTTTTCCTTTTTACTTCACTCTTGCCATTATCCTGTTCCTGAGAAACTCCAGTATCTACATGGATGTTATATACACAGTTCCTTGACCTTCCTCACTAACGACCTTCACCTGCACCTCACTTCAGTAAAACGCACTTTGGGGCCGAATCCAGAACTGGTTCATTCTAAAAGCATCAGCTCCAATAGCCTATTCTAACCACAGACTTCCCTTTTCCACATCCCAATTCCCTTTGTCCCGCATATGTGCACTGTAAACTTGTTAAACCGAAAAGAAACTATTAACTTTATATTTAATTTATTGAGAGAATAAAACTTCTCCTGGTTTTCTTCCATATCATACCAAGGCTCTGTAGTGTATTGCCTCAACAACTCTCACCTATCTCCCAAAATTCTACCCTCAGATTCATTCAGCCTTATACCTTCTCCATTTCTATAATCAAGTTATTAAACACAGCTGGAAAAAAAAAAATCACATGAATCTTTAGATTGACACCACTATAAATTTGTGGTTTTAAATCTCAAAAGGACCTTCAATATTTCATGGAAATCATTTTTTATATGTCTCTGATCAGTTCCTTCTTCATTTTCTAGTTTTTCAAAATTTCATGACTCTCATTAAATCCCTTTTCTTACTTTCACTCCCTTTGTATCTAGGAGGCAACCCACTTCAAAGAGTAAAAGAAGCTATGAGCACTGAAATCTCTCAAATTAATGTCCTCCTACCTACAGAGTTAAGTATCTTAAGGGCTGACGTTAGATTATGCCCAAGCCTCCTCTTTCATGTGATTTACACCTCATCTCCACTGTGGTAAATAGCTACAGCAGTAGCCCCCAGTGATTTACCTTCCCTAGTACTCACACCCTTCACGTTGATTCTGGGCTTGGTCACGTGGCATGCTGTGACCAACAGGACAACACAAATGTGATATAAGCAGAGCTTTGAAAAGATCTTGTGCGTGGAGATTTGCCTTCTCTTTTTGCTCTTGGGGACACTGGGATCATCACCATGTAAATATGCCTAGGCTAGCCTATTGGATGATGAAAGACAAATGACCAGATCATTGCCCCACTGATACTAGATCAACTGTCAGATGTAAGGGATAAGTCACCAGCTGAAATGAGAGATTAGCTGAATCAGCTCAGACCAAAAGAACTACCTGGCCAACCCACGTGTTTGTGAGAAATAATAAGTGTTTATTGAATTGAGCCACTAAGTTTGAGAGTGTTTTGTTATTCGGCAAAAGCTAATCGATACTTGCTCCATCAGACATGTCTTCTGATTCTTGTATGTTCTACCCTCTGTACTCCACTGACACTATTTCATCAGCATACAAACACACTCGGTTTTTTCCATCTTAAATTAACACTTTCACTCTCATGTGCAAGCTACTTCATAACCAAACTTTTTCAAACAGTTGTCTGTTTTCCTTGGCTATAAATCCTTTCTCACCATTCAAGTCTTAAAATTGAAATCCAGCTTTGATAAAACTGCTCTTAAATTTACCAAGGAATTTACTAACTCCATTGGAAACTTTTCAGTCTTTATTTTACTTGACCGTTCTTGCTCACATGTGTACGTTTGCATTTATTTTGAGCTTTTGTTTATAACTTTGTCCCCCCGCAAAATACCTTCTTGTACTTTAGTACTCAATTCAATATCATTGTTAACTCATTTGAGAAGAATCCATAGACACCTTACTCTGGGCTACCAGAACACACAAGTGGTCTTCCATTTGTTACGCATTTATTGTACCTCTTTGTTTGCTTGTCAGTCTGGTCCTTAAATGCACGGTACCCGCTCCCAAAAAAATATTGAGTCAATTTTGACTCATGCAACTCATGAGTTACAGAGTAGAACTGCTCCATAGGGTTTTCTGGGCTGTAATCTTTAAGGAACCAGGTTGCCAGGCCTTTCTTCTGCAGTGCTGCTTGGTGGTTCAAACCACCAACTCTGGGTTAGCAGTCAATGTGTAGAAGGGAGTCAATAAATGGTAGACTTATTGCTTTATTTGTTTAAACTCAAAATTCAAAACACCCTCAATGAAACTGAGAAAAATAAAATTTAAGAGATAAATGTAAAGACCCAAATTTAATTTTAAAACATCAATTGATAAGCATATTCTGGTATATTTTTATCTTAGAGATAGTTTATGAGAAAGAAAACTATGGCGATTATTTGGCCGTAAGCTCATCTTAAAGCAAAAAAATATTGCAGGATTGATTTTTTTTTTTTTTAAGCAATGAAGGCTTACGCCTACATAATAAAACATAGTATCCCCATTCGGGAGAGGTTGCTATACATTGTAAAATCACATCTGTTCACTTTCTGACAACCACCTTTTCAGAGGAATATCGACAGAACACCATGTCAAGTAAGGAAGAAGGAAGGGAATTGAGGATATTTATCATGGTAAAGAGAAGACGAAGGTGCAGTCTTGAAAATGCAAAGGGCTAGTTCATGGAGGTAAGAGTGCATTTAGCTCCAAAGAACAGAATTAGGACCCATAAGAAGAGAGAGAAAGGGAATTTTTTTTTAATAGAAGGAAAATTAATTTACCAATTAAAAAGCGTTCAAAAATCAAATTGGCTGCCTCGCAATGAAGAGAATCCCCCCCAGACCCAATCTGTGTCCGGCAGAGGCTAAATAGCCATCTGCCAGCCTCTCTGATGTCTTCCAGAAATGGTTTTTCATATTTGGAGGATTTTGCTGACTTACGGTTCTGTAGTTTAGTTGTACCATGCAATAGTTTATTTACAAGAGGTTTTGTTGTTGGTATTGTCGTTTTTGTTCATTGTCTATTCCTTTGACTTATTTTACCTCCTGTGGGGCAGCACTAAATCTATTTGTACAGCACTTACTGGAACTACACTGTAATATCTCCTTGGAACACTATCCCCTGAAATGTTTTGAAGTAGTGCCAGCTGAGGCTGTAGTCATCACTGTCACTTCCTTTTAGTGCTTTCATTCTATCTCTGCTCTTGGAACAGTCCCAGCAGAGGCAAAGGCTACCTCTTTTTACAAACAAAATCAACATCATGCCCTTTCTTGATCCAACACGACAAAACAGGAGGTAGCTATAACTCCGGCGCTACTGTTTCCAGTAACAGCGTGCTTGTCAGCAACATTTCCCTTTCAGTGACTCTGAAACTCTCTAGTTGTACCATAACTTTACCAGGCCAATGGTTATGTTCGTTGAACAACAATCTCCTCGCTCGTCATTTTCTGCTGCGTCTGTCAGAGGAAAAGAGAGGCATGAGGTCAAAGTTAAATTCTAATCTCCATGGCCCCTTTTCTGAGTTAGAAAAGAATGGTGACAAAACTAAGGTAAGAGTGAAAGCATTCGCTAGAATAAGCATAAGCAAGCAACCAAATGGATTGATTTCAGTTTCACTTCCTTTCTGTGATCCTACCAACCCTGAGGAAGGGCCAATACTTCATGAAATAGAAAGCCACTTTGCCATCCTTGTAGGAAAAAAAAAAAAATTAGATGTATGAAAAAAACAGTGTGTGTGTGTGTGTGTGTGTGTGTGTGTGTGTGCGCGTGCCTGAAGCCTGGTAAACTGAAAGAAACATGAGAGATTCTTTTTGTGTTCAATGAGTTGCAATGATGATATAAAAGTGAAGATTATCTTTTGTTCCTTTTGACCTTTTAGGAAACTTTAGAGAAATTAGTTCTTGAGGTTCTATTCTAAGTGGTCATACTATTATTTTAGGTCTACTGCCAAGTGTGCTAAGTGTTTCATGGCTTCTTAAATATCAGAAATTATACCAGGACAATATATAGTGACCAAAGAACCTAAGAGTAAATATACCAGAAAATTAGAGAATAAATTTGGCAGAAGGTACTTTACATTTCAGGTTTAAGTATACAGTTTGCAATAACCTTGACGATGGGAATATGCCTACACATCTTTTGATGACCCAGAAGCTAGACACAGAGTAAGTCCTCAAAATTGTCTTCTAGAACGTACATTCATTCAGATCAAAAAAAAAAAAAAAAAAATTTGATCTCTGTCACGAAAAGAACAGGGAATTTCAAATTCCTTTAGATAGATTTTATAATTTCAAAGGCTTAATAAGTGTTCTGCTTTTAAAACCTACAGTTGGGCAAAATGAGGCAATTGGTGATTCAGAGCAGAGATACAAGTTATCAAATATTCCAGAAATAAGATTTAAACCATATGCAGTTACTTAAAGGATGTTCAAATTGTGCAGCTATAAAGTCTGGACTGTGCTCTTTAAGAGCTGTGAGAGACTGAGTATTAGAAAGCTATTTGGAGTTCTCACTAAGGATAAGGTGAAAGCCTTCTTTCTACAGATCGCTCACAAGCAAGCAATCGGTGCAGAAGTTGTTGAAAATGCCATTTAGAAACAATTAAACAAAGAAGCAAAGAAACAGAGGCTTCCTTCCAACTGGAAGCCATCCTCTTTCCCACTGCTGCTATTGATCCAAGGAAACTAGTGAATACTGAATATTCATGTAAGCCACATTTCAGGTTAGATATCATGGTAAGGAATGACTAATGAGTCACGAGATATTCTACATAATCACATGTTTATGTGGCCCATACATTTCGGAGTGCAACACCCTTCTTCTGAAACGATATGCCAGAGATCACTATTCTTCTTACTCATCAAGCCCCTTATAGCGTGTGAGAGTCAGATACTACCCCTATCAATTTATTTGATCATTCATTCTTCCTTGAATGCAACAAATATTTATTGAGAGGCTTCCAGAACTTAGGCATTATACTCAAGGCTGATGCTACAGTAGTGTCCAAGACAGAAAAGTTCCTGTCCTTAGGAAGCTTCCATTTGATCAGAAGAAAAAAACATTGAACCGTAGACTAGCAATTACTTATTTAATTTTAGCTGGATGGTTTCTATAAAGGTAAAATGAGAGCTAAAACCCAGAGTACTGACCTAGTTTTGGAGACCTGCAAAGGCTTTTCTGAGGAAATAAGATTATGCCTGAGATCTGAAGTATGAAAAGAATTTGGAATTTCTTTCTGCTGTAGGATCTGAGATAAAACAAAGGGTAACTTGTTAGAATTCTCTTTTTTAAGACTTGAATTTCCAAGTTAGTGAAAACTTGTCTGTAATTCTTTCTAATGTATCTCCCCCTGTGCTCCCAGCTAGAAATTCTTTCTCTCTCTCTCTCTCTCTCTCCTTTCCATAATGGTGGGAAGATAGGTGGGCAGGGGGAAGAAAAGAGAGGAGAGAGTTACTTCAATTCTATTTTTTAAGATCTATATACTAGTAACTTCATCTTAATAATATAGTTAAAGATATAAAACATAATAGTTTTAGCAGGCAGGCTAGAATAGCCAAACAAAGGCTGATCTGTACAGGAGTAATTCCAGCTTGAGCCTAAACTGGGATAAAGACAACTCTGGGCCTCCCTGTGCCGTGGATGGGGCGTCCAGAGCAGAAGAACATGAGAAGATAGTTCTGGGTCTCACATGAGACACTTTCTGCAGATGACCAGAAATAATGAATTTTGGGGAGGGATTTGAGGTTTTTGTGCATCAGGCAGGAAGAACAATAAATTTGGGGGTATTAGTATTAATGGGCTCCATGCATACCCATGTCAAGGATTTCATTTTACTTGGATCCACAATCAACGTCCATGGAAGCAGCAGCCAAGAAATCAAACAACTTATTGCATTGGGCAAATCTGCTGCAAAAGACCTCTTTAAAGTGTTACAAAGCAAAGACGTCACTTTGAGGACTAAGGCGTGTCTGACCCAAGCCATGGTATTTTGGGTCACGATCGCCTTATATGCATGTAAAAACTGGACAATGAATAAGTAAGACTGAAGAAGAATTGATGACTTTGAATTATGGTGTTGGTGAAAAGTATTGAATACACCATGGACTGCCAGAAGAATGAATAAATCCATCTTGGAAGTACAGCCAGAATGCTCCTTAGAAGCAAGGATGGTGGGATTTTGTCTCATGCACTTTTGACATGTTATCAGGAGGGACTGGTCCGTAGAGAAGGACATCAAGCTTGGTAAAGTAGAGGGTCAGTGAAAAAGAGGAAGACCCTCAACAAGATGGATTGACACGGTGGCTGCAACAATGGGCTCAAGCATAGCAATGATTGTGAGAATGGTGCAGGATTTGGCAGTGAAGTTTGTTCATCTGTAAATGGAGATAATAACTGTATCACAGGGTTGATGCAGGAATTCATGAAATTAAAAATACTAAAGAACTTAACACAGTATCTGGCACCTGAATTATATTGTAATACTATTAGTGTTAGAGTTAGCACTTGCTGTATTTCTAAAAAAAGAATAAAAGCTCCAAGTTATTGGCCCAGCCTCTCTCCGGCTTACCATTTTGCCCAAAACCATCAGAGTTTCATTCTCAATTGCGAATATTATTATGTCACTCTCCTGCCCAAAATTCATTAATGTTCCTCATCACCTTCTTCTTTTCCTGACATAAAAAGCCCTTTATAATGCCAATTTTGATTTCCTTGCCTACCACTCTCCTCCATGAACTCTATATCCCAGCCTTGTCAGCACATTGATAATTTCCCAAGTGAACTCTATAATTTCAAGTTTCCACGTTTTGGCATATGCTGTTAACTCTTCCCTATAAGGTGCCTTTTTACTCTATTCTCCAAAACCCTGCAGTCCACTTTGACAAACTTGTACTTCTCTGTCAATGGTTTGCTCAACCACCAAACCCTCTGTGTAGCCTTCTGACATTTCTACGTATCATTAAATTTTTTCTCTTAGCTCTTTGAAACTCCGTTCTACCCCACTTGCCGTCCAGTCAATTCCGACACATAGCGACCCTATAGGACAGAGTAGGAGTGCCCCCATAGGGTTTCCAAGGAGTAGCTGGTGGATTTGAACTACTGACCTTTTGGTCAGTTAAGAGCCTGAGCTCTTAACCACTGTACCACCAGGGCTGGACTTGGAAACTACAGGTACTTATTTCATCAATGTTTTAGTCTTTTCTGTGTATGCCTGTCGTTACCACTGGTCTGTAAGATTCTGAAATATAGAAGGCCTAACTTTGGTGACTAATTTTTTAAAAAGTTGTTTAGGTACCTATGTAGTTCCTTTGATGGGATCTTCTTAGAAACTGCCATACAAGCCCTACAACCACAGTTTCCTTTAAGACTATGAGATTGTCTTGTTTGAACTTGTTCTGGGCCAATGAAATATCATATTCCCATAGTCAGTAATTCTGGGGTTTCCCCCTAATTTTTTAAGAGCTTCTAGAGTCTGAAAGAGTCTATTTCCAATTTCCAAAGCCAATTCTCACTCGCAAGAATTAGATCCTAATACAAATACATAGTCCATGTGTTATGAACTGCAAAGAATTACACACATGGGTATTATTCATCCATCGTTCTCTCATGGCAGCAGACAAGAATCTCAGGCAAGTAAATGTCTAGCAACAGTGCATTTGGGATATAGCCCCTTTGGGTCAAAAGCCGCGGGAAGACCCCTGAACCTCCTAATACTGGTGCTGCAAGTCTCACACACCACCCATTGCTGTCCAGTCGATGCAGACTCATAGGACAGAGTAAGATTGCCCCGTAAGGTTTCCAAGGCTGTAAATCTTTTTGGAAGCAAACACTCCACATCATTCTCCCATGGAGTGGCCAGTGGGTTCGAACAACCAACCTTTCAGTTACCAGCCAAGTGCTTTAACTACTGTGCCACCAGGGCTCCTCACCAGTCCCAGGGATTCCCAAATGAAGTGAAACTCTCCACACCTCCAGTTTAGTGCCATCCACTCTCCATTTCTTCATTCATTCCATAAATATTTACTGAGCAGCTTCCCTCTCCCATGCCATGTTTTTAGGCATTGCAGATATAACCCAGTAAACGAAACAAACTATATCTCCGCCGTTAACAGAGCTTATATTCGGGCATTTTATGTAAGGAACAAACATTAAAACTTGGATCAAATTTTCCTTTAAGCCAGTCTCTTTACTCAACAAAAAAATAGGCCACTCTACTGAAATAAATTATCCTTCTTACCACAACCATCTAGTTACAGCACAATAATAAGATCATAAAGAGCCAGCTCTTAAGAAGCCTCCACCTTATAGGATAGAATGTGAAGTGTGCTAAAAGGCTTGGCAGAGATCCCAGTTTCAGAACCACCTGGATACTTCCATATGCTCATGAAGCCTTATCCCATCTTCTTCCTCATATCCTTCAGTGATTATAAACTAAGTATTTTTCTGAGCACTGTCCTTTCCCAGATATATAGACACCCATCAACTATGCCTGCTCAAATGGGCCCAATTGATAGCCATCCATTTTTATTATAATAATTGTGCCTTGTAGTTGGATGTCACTAAAGTTTTTCAAGAATGTCTGCCTTGCACAGCACACATGTTTATTTAAAAGATCAGGTTATCTAGACAGAAAACAGACAGATTCTGCGTGAGAACTGCAAAATCGTAAGGACAAGTTACATCCTAACCAAAGCAATGGCTGAGACTTCGTTGCAATTTGAAAGTGCACTATGATTCTTAACAGAAGATAGCACAACGTTGCCATCAAGTGCAAAAAATGGAACGCAAATTGTTTTCACAAGTAAACTGCACAAATTATTATGAGTTGATCAATATTAACAGAGTAAAGATTTCCAGAATATTCCATCTCTACTTAGTTTTTGAATAAAAATTTACCTTTATACAATCTTAAAAGAAGAAATTCACGACAGAGCTATTCATTGGGTTATAGTAAAAGAGAGTTATTACCCTTAAAAGTTGAGATGTCAACTAGTTAAGAAGAACCGTGCGATTCTTTCTATGAACTTATTTTTATTATGAATATTTTCTCTTCTTCATACTGAACATGTTACAGTACTAGTTTAAGAATTTATTTGCTCCTTTTTCATTTTAGCTGCTTCCAACTCCCTGATTTTTAAATGATACTCTAATATTGAAGTTTTTTTTTTAAAGGTATAGTTAATTTTGAACTTTTATATTTTCCTTAGGTTGTTATAAACATTCACCTATGACATAAAAATATGAACTTCATAGAAGCCTTTTACAACGGAGATTAAAGGTGAGGTGATGGAGAATTGAGTTGTGATGATATGGAAATGTCTAAAAATACTGAACTATTTCCTGTTACAAAAATAAAGCATACATTATTAATGAGATATAAAAACACAGTGCTAAAATTTATTTTCGGTGCTACTCGTTATATTTTCCAATAGTTTAATGCAGGAATATATTAGGAATTGCAAGTGAGCCTATCCTGGTTTGAAGCTTTATAATGGAAAAAAAACTATAAAATGCCATCACAAAAAAGGTAACATCCTTAGTTTATAACTTTTACATATCCAGGAAAGACAATGGAGCAATTTTTCAGACATGTGGAAGGAGCATTTTACTTTTTTCTTATATGAAAGTTATTTGGTCTTATCCTAATTTAATTAGTCTGTTACCTCAGGGCAGTAGAGAAGTTTTGAAAAAGTAAAAGGAAATTAAAAAGGGCAATAGAGCAATTGGGTGGCAATTTAGTCCTCTAAAAAGAATTTTTATTCTCATAAGATAAACAAAGCCGATTAAATATTTCAGAGGATCCATTTAGATTTTGAAATAAAGAAAAAGACAAAAATTTAAATGGAATGGATTAACAAAATAGCAAATTTTTTAGAACACATTGTAATATGTTTAAACTTATTTTTGACTGAAAATTCAATGGCTTTAAATCTTACGAAGAAATTATATCATATGATTTGTTTCCTGAATTTATACAATAATTCTTTCATCTATATTCTATCTGCTACCATCTAAAATAATTACGACGACTAGCTTTAAAATTACTAGTTGCATTTCTAAGTGACTCAATTTTTTTAAAAACTTCTAATTGGTCATCTGTTTTCAACTAAAGTTTCTGTAGAGTCAAAACTTGTTTCAGATAAGCTTAAGATTTTACCATTTAGAGAGAGGACTTTTGATTAATCTATATTTTCAATAGGAATATAAACAACGTTGGCACTGTATTGCCTTTAAAAAAAAAATTTTTTTTTTTTTGCCTTTAGGTATGTGAAATCACAAAGATTTATTTTACAAATAAAAATGAAGGCATACATGTTTATGTATATGTAGTTACATGTATTTTTATATGTATGTGTAACCTACTGAAAGCATTACATTAGAACATACTGGCTTCAAAATAACAATGATTCTAGAAGTGATCAATTTCATAACTTTTTTTTTGGCTTTGAGATCTGCTTATATTCAGCCTAAATTTCAAGTACTATCTGAAAAATAAAAATAATAATAAGGAGGTGTTTAAAATTCAGGAATGTTAATATTTATATTATAAATACACTCAGAAAAATAAATATATGAATAAGGCTCCCTAGCAGAGAAAATAATGTAAGTGTGAATCTTAGAAAAATCCATGATTTCTTGAGTTTACTCTGTTAACCTCTCAATACTATCATGTGGGACAACAAATCATATTTCTGCTAGATTCTTGGTTATTCCTCAGTATATTCATTAGTGACTGGCTGTACTTATATAATCAGATTAGTGCTAAGTTTGTCTGAAATATGAAAATATGCTATTATTATTATGTATTAAGTATGTATTAAGGTATAATTATTAACTGAACCTTGGATTTATTCTTTTTGTTGTATTGATTAATTTGTTCAGTTTCTTTTAATTTACAGGTTATTTTTTCTCACATAAAATTTTAAATATTTTAATATTTGATACACAATTTAACTTCAAAGAGACCCAAAGATGATAAATTACCAATAAATTATATGCAAGGAAAGGGATCTATGAGGAAAAGTATAAAACTAAACTTCAAATCAGAAAAGAGTGATACACAATATGTAATTTTCAGATTTAGCATATAAAATACAAAACACACAATTAAATTTGAATTTCAGATAAACAATGATTATTTTTTAGCATAAGTATGATACATGAAACATTTACACTACGAAATTTTTTATTGTTTGTCTGAAATTCAACTTTAACTGGATGTCCTGAGTTTTATCTGGCTACTCTAATAAAGGTGAGTTTATAAATATTAAAGTATCATTTATCACAGTTTCATCAGTTATTTGTGGAAAAAATTCTATATAACAAAGTCAAACCTCACACATTCAAAAGCTCTGTCTTTCATGAGTCTAAAAGAATACTACCTCTTCCAAATTTACCCAGTGTGGTTTTTCCCATTTTTCAGGGATGAACCTCTTGCAAGTTTGGCAGTTTCTACACGTCTGGCATAGCAGTAAGGGAGCATTTATTAGCTAACATGTATGAAGGGCTTATCACGTACGAGCTAGGTGGCGTGCAAAGTGCTCTACGTTTCTTATCTCCTTTAGTCCTCATAGCCATCCTCTGAGGTTAGTGCTATTGTTGTTGGATGTCGTGGAATCTGTTCTGACTCATAGCAACCCTATGCACAACAGAACAAAACACTGCCCAGTCCTGTGCCATCTTCACAATTGTTGTTATGTTGAACCTATTGTTACACCTACTGTGTCGATCCATCTAGTTGAGGGTCTTCCTCTTTTTCACTGGCCCTCTACTTTACCAAGCATGATGTCCTTCTCCAGGGACTGGTCCCTCCTGATAATGTGTCCAAAGTACCTGAGATGAAGTTTCACCATCCTTGCTTCCAAGGAGCATTCTGGCTGTACTTCTTCTAAGACAGACTTGTTCATTCTTCTGGCAGTCCATGGTACATTCAATATTCTTCACCAACACCATAATTCAAAGGCATCGATTCTTCTTCTGTCTTCTTTATTCATTGTCCAGCTTTCGCATGCATATAAGGCAATTGAAAATAACGTGGCTTGGGTCAGGTACGCCTTAGTCCTCAAAGCTATTATTATCACTATTTCGCAGATTAGGAAACTGAGATAAGAAAGGTCAAACAACTTGATGAAGGTTGCACAGCAAGTCAGTGAAGAAGCTGGAGCTGAAACTCAGACTGGCCAGACCAATCCATAGCCCCCACAGTGCTATGTTGCCCTGTCCCTCTCAGTTAAGAGGCACCTGTATTTTCTGCTGTTCTCCTTGACAGCTCCCCACCCCCACCAATCCTACTCCCTTTTTTAAATAATTTATTTTATTTTGTTGTTGTTGTTGAGGATATACCCAGCAAAACATATACCGATTCAAGTTTCTACATGGGCAACTCAGTGACACTGATTACATTCTTCAAATTGTGTAACCCATTTTCACCCTCCTTTTCTGAGTTATTCCTCCCCCATTAACATAAACATAAACATATTGCCCCCTAAGGTTCCTATCTAATCTTTCAAGCTGTTGTTGTCAATTTGATCCCATATACACAGATCTTAAAAGAGCACAATGCTCTAGGCAGACATTGTTTACTAGTTAAGCTAAACTATTGTTTGGTTTTCAGAAGACTTCAGGGGATATTTTTGGTTTAAGGTTTATAGATTATCTTAGGGTAATAGTTTCAGGGGTTTATCTAGCTTCCATGGCTTCAGAAATTCTGGATTTCATGTGAATGGAATGAGAATGAAATTCTGTCTGCATTTCCCCTATTTGTTCAAGATTCTTCAATAGAATTTTTTATCAAAATGCTACCATTATTGAGCATTTTGATCAAAGATCCTACTCCCTTTTGAAGATATGAGATATAAGAATTATCAGATCCCATGTGACTCTGGTTGCATACCCCACAATATCCATAATGCTACCATATGCCATGTGAGGGAGCCCAGGTATTCTTGAGCACCCTCAAGATGGGTACAGAAAGAAGTAGGGTAAAGGATTCATTGTCTGTAAAGTTCCAGAGTAAAACATTAAATATTTTATGGTTTTCAAAATAATGATCAATTTTATCTTCCATGACAAGATTTTCCAAGCTTTGAAAAGTTATGTCTTTTTTGATGCCTTTTTTCCTAAATTTCTCCATAATATCAAGTCTACATTCTTTTAATAATAATAATAGATCTGAATTCTACCAGTTCACTTAAGGTAAAATAAATATAATATTTTTAATTAAAAAAAAAAAATGAGATTCACGCAGAGTTTTTGTTTCCTTGTTTGTTTTTTGGAGTGTTTTATTGGCTAATACTTACATAATATTCACTAAGTGGGAAGGCTCTGCTAAGTGCTTGACCTGCATCAACTTGGTCTAATCCTTACAACAATCCTATCCAGTGAAAAAAAAAAAGCTAAGCCACTGAGAGGTTAAATAACTAGCCCAAGGTCGCACAGCTAACAAATAAAGGACCCAGAATCCAAACCAAGCAGTTTGTTTCCAGCATTCCACTCTTTGTCAGTAGGTTCTTGTTTGAGAATATTTGATTCCAAGTGATAGTATTGACTCATCTTTTGCAGTTTATGCAACTGAATAAGTCATGTTTGAAATGGCTTCCTTGTTATACATTTATGAGGCTGAGGACCTTCTGAAAGTCTAAAGATCAGACCTTGGAGGAAAGCCTGCACTATCACTGTGTACTTTGTTCAGTAATCTCTACAACTCATTGTGTACCAGAAATTCATCACTGCACAATAAAAGGCCAATAGCTAGTGGCTGGAGTTAACTCAAATACTGTAAGGTTGGAGCAAGGACACACGAGGCTGCCTAAGTACTTCATACAAGGCTGCCAAAGGATTAGCTAGATGTTCCTGTGCCAGGTTCACTTAACAGGAACATGGCAAGTTGTGGACACTAATTGGTCCTCACAAGTATTTTGGGTGATATAAATATACAACTGCAGGAAAGGGAATTTCCTCTTAACATGTGACCTACTCCTATAAATATGGTCCATTTGACAGATTTTCATGCATGAAAAATATTTCTTCTTTATTGGCATGAAATGTTAAAACTTGTACCTCTCTCCCCTTCATGCTACCAGGCTTCTCTACCTGCCACAATTAAAATTAAATAGTGTTCCAGAAAAGCTTATACCCCCTACTCCCTTTTTCCTGTCTCACAAGTTCATGACTTTACCTGGTGGTCACCTGCAGGACAATGGCTTGTTTTCATCTCAACATCTCTTTCCACACTATGTATGTGTGTGCACGTATGTGTGTATGTGTGCTTGTGTGTGTGTGTGTGTGTGTGTGTCGTTAGGTGCCACTGAGTTGATTCCAACTCATAATGACCCTATAGGACAGAGTAGAGCTGCCCCATAGGCTTTCCAAGAAGCTGCTGGTAGATTCAAACTGCCAACCTTGCGGTTAACAGTCAAGCTCTTAACCACATGCCACCAGGGCTCCAGACTGAATACACGTCTATTCAAAATTCAAACTTTTTATCTTCCCGTACCTCAGAAAGACATACAAAGTGCTGCATAATAGCTCTCGAATACACACAGACCCCATTGCCTAGGGTCTATGGGCATCAAATCACAGGCAAACCCCTGAGAGAGAGGTTAGAAAATAAAAAAAGAAAAGAGGGGCAAGGAGAAAAGAGGATTTAAAAAGTGGGAAGGGAGTATATTGACCAGCCCGTTCTACCTCCAAATACCTTTTCTAATCAACATCATAAGTAACTGATAGTAAAAATAGCCAAAGAGTATAACTATTTAACAAACACACATGTTGCTCTTACTGTCCCCCAGGTGCTATTCTAGGCCCTTTATAAACATGAACTCATTTCATCCTTGTAACAATTTTATGATATATTATAATTCACCCCATTTTATCTACCCTAACCTTTCTTTTGGACATCTTATGGCTCTTTTTGGAAAAATGCCTCATTTTGCTTTTAGATGATTTCTAAAGTAAATATTTCAAAAATACCCGTTTCCTCACCCACAACTTTTTGGACCACTAAAACGGTAGTGGACCAGTCCTGGTGGCAAAGTGGTTAGGCGCTCATCTGCTGACCAAAAGTTTGGCAGTGGGAACCCACCAGCCATTCCATGGGAATAAGAGTTGTCAATCTACTCCCATAAAGATTATAGCCTAGAAAACCTTATAGGGCAGTTCTACTCTGTCCTATAAGTTCACTGTGAGTCGGAATTGACCTTACGGCAATGGGTTTTTGAAAGGGTGGCTAACCTGTGCCCCTTTAAGTCCTCTCATGAAAAGGGCCTTTGGAAAGCATGTAAAATCACAGAATCTGCCTGTGAGCTTCAGACTGTGGTCCTGGGCAAAAAGCTCCTGAATCTAACCTCCCAAAAGAGAAGTCAGCTCCCAACCTGGGTTCAAGAGAGAACTAGGGGGGGATCCCCACTATGACTATACAAATAATTCACCTATAGGTACATAGCAGGATCCAGGGAATCAATAGGGCAAGGATTCAGTATGCGAAAATAACAAAACTCTTCCCCACCAAAAAAGAAATATTTGATCTTGATACCAAAAGGGGGTTAAATAGACTGTAAGCTACGATAGTGCCAACCTGAGCACTAGTCTATTTGCTTTAATGTTTGATAGTGTGAGAAAAATCAGAGCCATATGGAGAACAATAAATTATACACGTTATAAATTACATCTATTTTCATGATCAGTTTGAAATGTTTAATAGTTCAGTAAACACCAAGAACTGAAACTGATTACAATATTTAGCCAGCTAACACCATGTTGCCAGAAGTAATAATTGTAACTGTCAATATGCCTTTTAGATTTACCTTCTCATGACCCCTAACACTTTGTCTCAGTTTTCAAGCTTTCTTTGCTAACTATTATTTAGACTTTGAGACCTTTCAACACAAGTAATTGTTATGATTTGCAAGTGATGATAGAACAGGTCACTGATTTCCCCTGTTACCAAAGGCAGGCTTATTGCAGAGTAAAGGTGCATTTTCTGCAAACTTCCTGTTTCATTAGTAAGATGCAAGTAAAAGTTAATGTCGTATGAAATGACATGACATGATATGATATTAATGCTAGGAATAAGATTTTCTTTTCCTTTGATATGTGATTAAGAGGTTTTTATTTAAGCCTTGCATATTACTCTGAATAATGTTTTTCCCCTATATTTCTAAGATTATACTTCAAGGACTTGCATTTTGAATGTCACTAACTTCGCTGGGGGAGAGCATGACCAGTAAACAAATGCAGAAGGTGCTCATTATTTGGGTAAGAATAAAGCACTCTACTGCCTTTTTCCATGAATCCATACAATGTCACTGTAGTATGAGGCTTCTAGGAAATATTAGATTAGCCATATTCAGATTATGTGATTAATCTAGGAAAGCTTTAAATAAAACAGGAGCTGGAATGTTAGTAGTTATATAAATGCCTAGGTACTTGTACTATAGAAACATTTTAAGAATAGGGAGTTCTTCTAAAGGGAAGTCAGTAAGAGGTAAGTAGAGAGGCCTTGGATAAGTAAAACATTACTGAAGAAGAACAACAAAATGGGAGGCCTCACATTACCTGATTTTAGAACCTATTACAATGCCACAGTAGTCAAAACAGCCCGGTACTGGTACAACAACAGATACGTAGAGCAGTGGAATAGAATTAAGAATCCAGACATAGATTTATCCACCTATGAGAAGCTAATATTTGACAAAGCACCAAAGTCCTTTACATGGGGAAAAGATGGTCTCTTTAACAAATGGTGTTGAAATAACTGGATATGCATCTACAAAAAAAAAAAAAAAAAAACTGAAACAAGGCCCATATCTCACACCACGCACAAAAACTAACTCTAAATTGATCAAATACCTAAATATAAAATCTAAAACAATAAAGATCATGGAAGAAAAAATAGGGGCACGGTAGGAGCCCTAGTACAAGGCACAAACAGAATACAAACCATAACTAACAATACACAAACAGCAGAAGAGAAACTAGAAAACTGGGAGCTCCAAAAACTCAAACACTTACGCTCATTGAAAGACTTCATCAAAAGTGTAAAAAGACAACCTACAGACTGGGAAAAACTTTGGCTATGACATATCCAGTAAGGGTCTAATATCTAAAATCTACAAGATACTGTAACATCCCAACAACAAAAAGATAAATAATCCAATTTAAAAATGGGCCATGGGTATGAACAGACATTTCACCAAAGAAGACATTCAGGTGACTAACAGATACATGAGAAAATGCTCATGATCATTAGCCTCTAGAGAAAAGTGAATCAAAACTACAGTGAGGTACCATCTCACCCCAATGAGGTTGGCACTAATCCAAAAAACACAAAATAATAACTGCTGGAGAGGTTGTGAAGAGACAGGAACACTTATGCATTGGTGGTAAGAATGTAAGAGAGTACAACCACTCTGGAAATCGATTTGGTGCTTCTTTAAAAAGCAAGAAATAGAAGTACCACACAATTCAGCAATTTCATTCCTTGGGATATATCCTAGAGAAATAAGAGCCATCACAAGAATAGATATATGCACACCCATGTTCATTGCAGCACTGTCCACAATAGCAAAAAGATGGAAACAACCTAGATGTCCATCAACAGACAAACGGATAAACAAATTCTGGTATATCCATACAATGGAATACTATACAATGATAAAGAACGAGTATGAATTCGAGAAACATCTTACAACATGGGTGAATCTGGAGGCATTATGCTGAGTGAAATTAGTCCGTCACAAAAGGACAAATATGGTATGAGACTACTATTACAAGAACTCAAGAAAAGGTTTAAACACAGAAGAAAATATTCTTTGATGGTTACAAGGGTAGTGAGGGAGGGAGGGAGAGGACAAGTCACTAACTAGGTAGTAGACAAGAATCATCTTAGGTGAAGGGGAGGATAACACACAACACCGGGAAAGTCAGCACAACTGGACTAAACCGAAAGCTAAGAAGTTTCCTGAAACAATCAAACACTTTGACGGATAGAGTAGCTGGGGCTGGAGTCTGGGGACCATGGTTTCAGGCAGACATTCAGGTCAATTGGCATAGCAAAGTTTATTAAGAAAATCTTCTGCATCCCGCTTTTGTGAGTGGTGTCTGGGGTCTTAAAAGCTTTTGAGCAGCCCTGTAAGATGCATTAATGGGTCCCAACCCACCTGGAGCAAGGGAGAATGACGAACACCAAAGACACAAGGAAAATATTAGCCCAAGAGACAAAAGGGGCCACATAAACCAGAGACTCCATCAGCCTGAGACCAGAAGAACTAGATGGTGCCCAGCTACCACAAATGACAACCTTGACAGGGAACACAAAAGAGAATCCCTGACGGAGCAGGAGAAAAGTGGGGTGCAGAACTCGAAGTCATGCAAAAAGACCAGACTTAATGGTCTGACTGAGACTGGTGGAACCCCTGAAGCTATGGCCCCCAGACTCTGTTAACCCAGAACTAAAACCATTCCAGAAGCCTACTCTTCAGACAAAGATTACACTGGACTATAAAACATAAAATAATACTCCTGAAGAGTGTACTTCTTAGTTCAAGCAGATACTCTAGAACAAATGGGCAGCTCCTGTCCAGAGGCAGGATGAGAAGACAGGAAGGGATAGGAGCTGGTTGGAGGGGCACAGGAAACCAAGGGCTGAAAGGGGGAGTGTGCTGTCACACTATAGGGATCGCAACTACTGTCAAGTAACAATATGTGTATAAATTTTTGTATGAGAAATTAACCTGAGCTGTAAACTTTCACCGAAAGCACAATAAAAAGAAAGAAAGAGAAGAAAAAGCAACGGGAAGAAAAAAAGAGGTAAGTAGAATAAGATAGGTTAAACAATCCCATGTGAGGCACTGGCATGCAAGTCTTTGAAGTACACGGTAAGGATCTGGGATTTTTTCCAGGAATAATGGGAAGTCATACATTAAGAAGAATCATGACATGGTAAAAGGGATGGGGAAGAAGATGGAAGTAACAGAAGCAAGCGTTAAAAGCAGCAGTCAGATTAAATAGGGTGCTGGCAAATTTAACAGAATGCTAGCAAACTACGGATACCAGCTTCTTACCGAATTTATCTTCCCCTGACTCGGGTAATTAATAGCAGAATTGCAGTTATATATACATCAGGTTAGGAGGGACGAACTTTATTAACAAGACATTTATATGAAAGAAATAAAAGGCAGAGATAAATTTACACAATTGCTTCTGTATAAGGGCCAATAATTTGTGAATTTTGATAAATACAAATGATCAATTGGTGGTTTTTAATAATCTATAAGTGTGATTTTTAAACTGTAACTTGTGTCAGAATGACCTGGTTTGCGTGTTAAAACACTGATTGCTCGGCTGGCCCCTCTCCCAAAATTTCTGACTCAGTAGGTCTGGGCTGGAGCCTGAGAATTTGTAGCTCTAACAAGTTTCTAGGTGATACTGATTGATGATTCCAGCCCAGGGACCATGCCTTAAGAACCACTAGTCTGATAACAATGAATTAATAACAATGAATTAAATATTTTAAAGCATTTTAAATTGTCCATTTAAGAAACTACATTGGTGCACTGTGTTTATAAATCAGAATATCATGCAAGCAAGGAAAGTGATCTTGCCAAAAGGAAGAGGAAAAGAAATCTGAAGCTGCGTCTGACTGTACCAAATTTTAAAAGTACACAGGAGAGAAGAATATGTGGAAAACACACTACAGGAATGTAATCAGCAAAGTTCTGAATGTGGATAACTCTACTGGAAAGATATATAATTTCTTCAAGATATAAACTACAAGGGAGAAAAAAAGAAAAAGAGATTGAAGAGAAAGCCCATTAATAAAAAAAGACTTAAAGGACATATTAGCCAATTGTAATATATGAACAGTTTTGGACAGTTTTTCAATGAACATTCTGTAATATATACATATATGTATAAAATTTTTAGGAGACAATTGAGAATTTAAGCAATGTTTGGGTCTTAAATAATTTTAAGAAATAATAGCTAATAATTTAGATGTGATAATATTTTGGTTATGTTTTTAAAAAGAATATCTTTTAAAGATTATTGGTAAAATATTTACAAATAAAATAAAATTATACCTAGGATTTGCTGCAAAACTGATAGCTCATTGAGAGGATTCTTGACTTTCATGTGGGAGACTTGGGTTTGATTCCCAGTCAATGCACCTCATGTCAGTAGAGGCTTTGTGTGTTGCTATGATGTTAAGATAGTTTTAGAGGAACATCCAGACTAAGACAGACAAAGAAGAAAGGCCCGTCAACCTACTTTCAAACATTATCCAGTGAAAGCTTTATGGATCACAACAGCATGATCCACACCTGATCATGGGGACAACTCAAGACTGGGAAGTGTTTTGTTCCATTGTGGATGGGGTCTCCATGAGTCGGGGACCAACTTGACTACAGTTAACAATAACAACGAATGTGTGTAAGAGGAGGGTGACCAATGACACAAGATTAGCTGTGAGTTGAAAATCCATTGCAGCTCAGTAATGGGTACTTGGCCATTCATTATACTATTCTGTCTATGCTTAAATATGTTTGATTTATTCTTTGTTTTCTTCATGCCACCAAATTTTCCAGAGTTCAGCATGCTTCCCAAACTTCACCAGACATAAAGATAGGGAGTAGGGTGGTTCCTAAATAGGTTCCTAATAATATATGTTGGTAGGATGGTTAAGTGCTATAGCTGCTCACCAAAATGTTGGCAGTTCAAATCCATCAGGTGCTCCCTGGAAACTCTATGGGGCAGTTCTACTCTGTCCTCTAGGGTCCCTATAGGGTCGCTATGAGTCAGACTCGACTCGACGGCAACAGGTTTGGGTCTTTTGGTTTAATAATACATGTAAGAAGAAAATAAATACCAATCAAACAGAAAACACTCAGGCAGGAAAGCCACCTGAGAGGATTCAAATATAAAATTTAAATGAAAGGGCACATATAAAATCCTTCTTTGGAATGTACAGGCAAGCAGGAAGTTGATCCCTACCCCTTGATGTTCTTCATCTCCTATATTGTTAGCAGAATTGAGTTGCTGCATTGTATTCATATATTCTATGGAATTAAACTTCTCTGCCTACACCATAATCATGCCAGAGAAGACAAAGAAAATTACAAGTTACTAGATCCATCCACGAATAACAGCATTCCAAAATACCATAGACAGAGAGCCCTTGGGAAATTTTTCATTCTTCCAAACCCCATATGTAACAGACTGTCCTGCTAATTAAGCAAGACAGATGCAGCATCTTACCACAGAAGGGGACACGTTGCACAAACAGCCAGCAGAACTACCACAAAGTGCTCAGTATAAACAAACTACTTCCTTCTACCTTAATATACCTGGTCTACACATATATATAAGTTGGGACTAATGGGCTTCAAACAAAAAAAAAAGGTCTATGTTTTACCTTTAATAATAGCAACTGCCAAAATGTACTTACTTACTTCACATGCTAGTTTGATGCAGGAGAATGGAGGAAGAGAACCACTCATATTCATGAACTCAAAGTGAATATAAATGGGCTTTATTCCACCCAAATGCTAAATACCTTTGCTAGGATAAAGTTAAATAATGCTGCCTTCATGGTGTTATTACCACAGAGTTTATAGCTCTTTCATAGAGTATATAATTTGTAGAATTTAAAGCAGAGAGAAAATTGATATTTTGCTATTTTTTAACAGGCAGGAAGAGAGGCAGTAGAAGAGAAAGTAAGTTGTTATAATTTTGCAGCAAGTCAGCAACTAAACTCCAAATTTGCCTCTTTGGATTATATAAAAATATCTTTTTATTAATTTCTGTTTAATTCCAGTTAAACTGGTAAAACAGGTGAGAGTTGTCTATTTGGTGCCAGGCACTACACTGGGAGATTATGATGACATTAATATTTCTATAAATAATAATCCATATTTATTGAGTGCTTACTATAGATGAGACAGTAAGTTAACTTATTTGATTTTCATAAAAACTCTGCTGTTGTTGTGTGCCATGGAGTCTATTCCAACTCACAGCAACCCTATAGGACAGAGTAGAGCTGCCCCATAGGGTTTCCTAGGCTGTATTCTTTATGGAAGCTGATCTCCAGGTCTTTTGTCCCACGGGGTGGCTAGTGGGTTCAAACCATCAACCTTTCAGTTTGCAGTCCAGTGCTTAACCACTGCACCACCAGTGCTCCTTAAAAACTCTGTTAAACCAAAAAAACACCAAACCCATTGCCGCCAAGTCGATTCCTACAGGACAGAGTAGATGTGCCCCTTATAGGGCTTCCAAGGAGTGCCTGGTGGATTCAAACTGCTAGCAGCCGAACTCTTAACCACTACACCACCAGGGTTTCCAAAAAACCTCTGCTAGGAAACCCTCGTGGTATAGCGGTTAAGAGCTATGGCTGCTAACCCAAAGGTCGGCAGTTCAAATCCAGCAGGTGTTCCTTGGAAACTCTATGGGGCATTTCTACTCTGTCCTATAGGGTTGTTATGATTCAAAATTGACTCAGTGGGAGTGGGGTTTTTTTTGGTTATTTTACAGATAAGGAAACTAAGGAACAGAGAAGTTAAGTAGTTTGTCTAAGGTCATACTCGTAGTAAGTGCCAAAGCCAGTACAAAAAGATAACTTAGGCACAAAATATATATGATTGAATAAGATGTGATCTTGGCCCTTTGCCATACAAAAGGGGAAATTTTATTCTAGAATAAGAGACAGGCAAATAAACAATTATCAATAATATTAACAATTAAAATGTAAAAAAGATTTGACAGTGGGCATGCAACTATTAAAATAAAAGGTCACCTTTGGCACCTCCTATATAGTGGTGCAGTGGTTAAGAGCTTGGCTGCTAACCCAAAGGTCGGTGGTTCTAACCCACCAGCTGCTCCTCAGGAGAAAGATGCAGCTGTCAGCTTCCACAAAGATTACAGCTTTGGAAACCCTGTGGGGCAATTCTACTCCGCTCTAACTTTTTTTTTTTTTTCTCTTTCTATAGGGCCACTGTCACTGGGAATCAACTCGACGGCAACGAATGTGTGTGTTGACTGCCTCAGGATGCTGAGGGGGATGCATTCTGTGCCACTGTATACAGGGTCCACGATACACTAGGCTGAATCACAAAGAAAGAAACTATCCATTGCTTACCAGTGGCTTACGGTGAAGAAATGCATATGTGAAACAAACTTTTCTAAATTAATTTTTTGTGATAAATACGTTTTATTTTCTCACTCTCCCTGCCATAGACTTTTTTTTTTGGTACTTTATTGTGTTTTTGGTGAAAGTTTACACAGGAAATTGGGTTCTCATTTAACAATATCTGTGTATATTGCTCAGTGACATTGGTTACATTTTCCACAATATATCAGCATTCTCATTATTTCCCTTCTGGTTGTTCTGTTTCCGTTAATCTACTTTCCCTTCCCCCCCCTTGCCTTCTCATCTTTGTTCTAGGGTAAATGTTAACCATTTGGTTTCATCTAGACAATTACTATGAGCCGCATAGTACTCACGGATGATACTATTTATTTTGTGGGTCAATCTGTCGTTTGGCTGAAAGGTGACCTCTGGAAGTGGTTTGAGTTTCCAGTTTAAAGGGTATCTCGGGTGATAATTTTGGGAATTCATCTAGTCTCTACTGATTCAGTAAGTCTAGCCTTCTTTTAGGAATTTGAATTTTGTTCTACATTTTTCTCCCATTCTATTCAGAACCATCTAATGAGTCTCTGGTCGGAAGAGTTGGTAGTGGTAGTCAGGCACCAGCTAGTTCTTTCAGTCTCAAGGTAGGTGATGTTGTTCATGCGGACTCTTGGTTCTGTAGACTAGTTTCTTCTTTGAGACTTTGGTTTCCTTCTTTCTCTTTTGCCACAGGCAAGTAGAAACCAACAGTTGTATCTTAGATGGCTTCTCGCAAGCTTTTAAGACCCCCGACGCTACTCACCAAAACAGGAAGCAGAACGCTGTCTTTATGGGCTATACTGTACTGATTGATGGAGTTGTCCCATAAGACTATGGTCCTAAGCTCTCCAACTTAGACAATGCCTTGAGGTGTATGGTTGTATCCAGGAAGTATCCATAACCGTACCCCTTTGTGCTATGTTTTATATTTGAAAATATATGCAGCACACATACACATGTACATGCCTAAAGTTACTCCTATACATGCACATCCATCTATTCATATATGCCTTCCTGTACATATTTATGCATACATATATATCTATGTAACCAAACATGTATTTTTAGTTATTACCTTTGTTGCAAAATTGTATATCTTCCAACGAATCTTTTTTTAACAGATTTCCACATAAATTTTTCATTGATATTAGTTGCCTTTATCACTATTTGTTAGCATTCTCTTTAAGTGTGTCTCTACCCTTCTATTTGTGTTCAGACACTCGTCATTACTTTGGTTGTGCTGTGCTCACTACTTCCACATTTGAAGCCACATTTCCCATCACCAAAAGTAACAAGTCTCTAAGTTCTAAGGCATACTTCCCCTCCCCCCTTCTCCCTAGTAACCACCAATGAACACTGGTTTCTCTATATTTATCTATTCTTGTCTTCTTACGAAAGAGGGATCATACAATATTTATCCTTATATACTTGGCTTATTTCACTTAGCATTATAGCCTTCAGGTTCATCCATGTTATGCTTCACTGATTCATCAGTGTTCTTTATGGTTGCATAGTATTCCACTGTATGTATGTACCACAATTTGCTCATCCATTCATCCATATATGGGCGCTTTGCTTGTTTCCATTTTTTCGCTATTGTAAATAAAGCTGCAATGAATAGCTTTACTCACATTAGTAGTTCTAGGTCTGTAGGGTATATTGCTAGGAATGGATTGCTGGATCATAAGGTAGCTCTATTTCTAGTTTTTCGAGGAAGTGCTAAACAATTTTCCATAGTGGTAGTACCATTTTACAGTCCCACCAGCAATGACTAAGGTTCTAATCTCCCCTTACCCTTGCCAATATTTGGTTTTTTTTTCTTTTTTTAAGTCAGTACCATTTTTGTAGTAGTGAGATGGTATCTCACTATAATTTTGGTTTGCAGCTGTCTAATGGCTAATGGCCGTGAGGATTTCTTCATATGTTTGTTGTTGCTTGAATGTCTTCTTTGGTGAAGGCTCTGTTCGTTACCTTTGCCCGTATTATAATTGGGTTATTTGTCTTTTTGTTGAATTGTTGATGTTTTCTATAAATTTTGGAGATTAGACCATTATCTGATATGTCTTTCCCAAAGATTTTTTCCCAGGGCATATGTTCTCTTTTTACTCTTTGGATAATGACTTTTGATGAACAGAAGTTTATAATTTTTATGAGATCCTATTTATCTATTCTGTCTTCTTCTATTCGGACATTTGTTGTAATGCTTGTTATCCTATTTTTAGAAAAGATTAATTCCCCTAGTTTTCTCCCTGGAATTTAATGTTTTTAGGTTTGATGTTTAGGTCTTTGAACCATTTTCAGTTAGTCTTTGTGTTTGGTGTGAGGTATGGGTCCTATTTCAATTTTCTGCATGTGTATATGCAGTTTTGCCAGCATCATTTATTAAAGAGACTCTGTCTGCCCCACTGAATGAACTTTGATCCCTTGTCAAAAATCAATTGTCTGTAGTTCTTTGGGTTTAGTTTGAATTCTCCATTCTATTCCACTGCTCTATGTGTATATTGTTCAACCAGTACCTGGCTGTTTCAATTACAGTGGCTGTATAGTATGTTTTGATACCAAGAAGTGTGAGGCCTCCTGCTTCGTCCTTTGTCTTCAATATTGCTTTGGCTATTCAGGGTTTTTTCCTTTCCATATGAAGTTGGCCATTAGTTTTTCCATTTAATTAAAGAATGTTGGAATTTGTATCAGGATTGCATTGAATCTGTAGGTTGCTTTAGGTGGTACTGTCATTTTCACTACATTAAGCCTTCGTATTCAAGAGCATGGAATATCTTTCCATTTTTGTAGGTCTCTTTTAGTCTCTCATATCAGCGTTTTATAATTCTCATTGTATAAGTCTTTTATGTCACTGGTTAGGTTAATTCCTAGGTATTTTATTGATTTGGGGGCTATTCTAAATGGTATTGTTTCCTTAATTTCCTTTTCAGAGTAGTCTTTGTTAGTGTAGAGGAACTCAACAGAATTTCATGTGCTGATCTTGTATCCTGAAACATTTCCAATTTCTTCTATTAGTTCTAGCGGTTTTCTTGTGGAATCTTTAGATCTTCTATATATAAGATTATATCATCTGCAAATAGTGATCATTTTACTTCTTCTTTTCCAATTTGGATATCTTTTATTTTTCTTTCATGTCTTATTGCTCTGGCTAGTGCTTCCAGTACAATGTTGAATAAGACCCTGCCACAGACTTATTATTTGAAGTAACACTTTTATTTACTTACAGTGTCCTGGCTGCAAATAGTCCCTGATTTTCTAGTGTTCTCTCTGTGTTCTCATTCTCAGAGTAATTTCTTTGCCTTTCAACTCTATATGAAAAGGGCTATATTTGAGTATTGTAAAATAAGATTTTGGTGTATGATAACTAACGTTTTAAAATTTTATACACTATATCAAAAATAATTATAAGTATTTTCACTGTAAGATGCACTTTTAGGTCTAGATATGTAATAATGTCCCTAATCACCAAGCAGTAGTAGGTTATTGAAAGTGATCCAGAAGATGGAATTAATACTGAATTTTGCCCTCTGAAGTTTCCCTCTTTCATCTGAGTTTAAATGAAAGGTCATAAATGTGTCTCCCTTCCTCCAGTATGCCAACCACTTCTACTTTCCCAAAGATATGTCTTCGTAGGGAACATCCAGCATCTCAACATGAATATTGATTGAATCACACCAACTATGGGACAATCACAGTTATCACCTGCAAGACAATATTGATTTCAGAGCCAGTAGTTCCAAGGTCAAGAGTATAACGCGTTGGCATGAAAAGCAGCTCCACTGTAGTAAGAAGATGCCCAAATACTGGCTCAATTCTAAGATGTTGAAACTGAGGGAAGTTCCACTTATCCCATCCACCAAACATGTTCTCCATATCACACTTCATTCTGATCTGAGACGAGTAGATTTAGGAAATTCTGAACCTAACACAAATAATCTAAAAATGTTTCTCGAATATCTACCATGAGTAGGTGTGTCCCTATCTGAACACACCTGTGCAGATCTCAGAGATTAAAAACTTAGAGGGTGATACGGATGAGTGCCGCATAATGTGCTTACTTCCCAGCATGCACTGCTTCAGTAATACTCAGGACATCTTATAGAAAATCAGTCTATAGACACACTGCAATTATAAAATGAAAGCTGTATTTCTGGCAAATACCTTAAATGCAAGCTGTTATTGTTTGATTGTACTGAAATAAAATGAAATTTCTTGACAATTATACAAGGCTATAAAACCACTGTGGCTACTATTATAGAAAGGAAGACATAGGTCACTATATTTGTTTCATGAGTTCAAAGGCATAATTTATTTTGGTGCTCATGTTTGTGCTCCGATTTTTTCAATGCATATTGTGGACATTATCCAGCATTCCATCCGAAGAACAGTGGCTAGTGTTATATTAACTCCACCTTTTTAGTAGTTTGCCTCCCTTTGGCAATGCTGCCCTCATTTTAAATATGTCCTATTTTAGCATACAGAGTCAAATCTCATAAAAGTAAGAATATCAGACTTGATAAATCTCCTCGAAGCCTTTTACTGAAGTGGGAATTCTCTTTTTCTGAGAAATTGAAAGATTTAATGAATATATTCTTGTTATATTATGACATCTCATTTTTCCCTCTCATAAATACTTGTCAGGTTTATGATTTCCCACCCATTGGCCAGGAATGGTGTTGCACTCGCCCCAGTTGTGGGTGCTCATACCAAGTTTAATTTCTCTCACAAGGAGAGTTGACAAAAGATCACAGCCACTAAGCCCTGGAATTACCCTAGATATTGCCCTCTGTGCTCTGCAAATGAAATCCTACAGAAGACCCTTTGGAAAAGAAGAACATGATGGTTAACACTCAGAAATCTATTTTGCACAGGGCAGCATTCGTACACACAGAAGTGCGAAATGACGGGCAGAGCTGCCTGCCAGTTTCTCGATGAGAAAAGTCAGATGCTTAGCACTACACACACACACACACACACACACGTACACGCTGTCCCTAGCAGACGAAAGCACCCCTCCCTCTGCAGCTTATAGTCCCCAACTCTCTCCTCCCACCCATCCATCTCTCCCTCGTTCTCTTTCTCTCATGCCCTTGATTGACTACCAGGTCAGATAAGAAATTAAGACCAGTGAAATAAGAACCAGACCGCACCTGTCCCTTCTGCAGCCAGAAGAGAACTGAAATAAAGCACTTATGAAACTGCTGTGATCATAACCTTCAAAACACTGAACTCCTCCCAGCTGTCGGCTTTCCCAACCAAAGGTTCCACAATAGAGACGCTGGCACCGAGGTCCTAATAATCTATTTGTAACAGAATGCTGTCATTTTGGGACAGGGCAAAGCATTGCAAACTGTAAAGATCCCTTTATAGCTTACAAGATTCTGAAAATAGATGTTGCTCTACTGATTTAGACTTGCTAATAGGAGGATCAGTTTGCTTCTATTTAAAATGATTCATTTGCTCAGATAAAAAAAATGATAGTAAGCAGTGATAAATACTTTGAAACGTGAACAACGCCTACCATCTATCTTCTTTCAGCAAACATTGGCGTTTTTTTCTTTCTTACAACCTAACTATTGACATTTGTAAACAGCCACTGGATCATCTGCAATAAAGTTGAACTCCTAGCTAGAACTGTCAGTTACTCATTACTAGCAGCAAACAAATAAGGAAAGGAACAATTTATGTGAGCAACGACCCATCTTATATGCCTGAATGTATATTGCTAGCTACATGGAATGAAGAAAGTATCAGTGATACTTTTCAGTACTTCATTAGATAATAGAGATGTCATTTTTTTAAACCAAGCTATTCCTACTTATAACAAAGTTAAAAAAAAAAAAAGTTACAAACCACTAATTCATATAGAGAAAGATTTCTTCTCTGAGAATCTTAAACTAAGGGTTTTAATGATAGAAAAAAGTTTAATTGAATCTTTTCACTAAAATACCTTTATTATCATTTTCAACCACATATTTGATTTCCAAGCAATAATTAGTAGCATTTAATAGAATATTTTTTAATAGAATACAACTGAGACGTAGTATAATTAAATATAAAGAGCCTTGCAAATGATACATATTCCTGTATTTATCATGCTTAGTTAGAAAAAATATAGGCTCTGTATTGTCACATTGCCATAACAATTGTACATGGAAATTAGTCATCTGTTAAAATCATCCACGAGACGAAAGGTAAAAACATTCGAAAGCTATTTTAGCCAAAGGTTAAATCCTCTCACATTTGCATGTGATGTTACAAATACACACATACACAAGCCTGGAGCCAAGACATTGTAAAAGTTTATAAATATTTAGACACAAAGAACATACAAATGTTCATATACATACTACCTCTAATCTCCTTTTTCTAATGATGTATTTTATACTGTCTCAATAGACACGATTTTTCAACTGTGCTGTTTTTCTTTTGAAATAGTAGATTGTTTACGCTAGTGCTTCAAAGATATTTATATAATTAGGGTTCTATTTCTACATTGGCTTTTAAATCCAAGTTCTTCTTGTTTTGGAATGTCATGTGCCCGCAAATAAGCATAACAGTGCCACATTGCGAGAGGACTCTTGCATGTGAGGCAGTGCAGGGTGGTGGGTAAGCCTGCGGATGGGAGCATCCGCGCCTGGTCTTGAATTCTGGCTCTTTCATCTACCAGCTGAGTGATCTCATCTACCAGCCTACCCGTTCCGCAGATAACACATCTTGAAATGGAGATAATAAAAGCACCTACTTCGTAGAGTTGTTGTGAAGATAAATAAGTTAATATTTGGTTAGTATAGTGCCTGGCTTTTTTTTTTTTTTTTTTTATAGTGCCTGGCTTACAGTAAATGCTATATAAATTTTGTTTAAATTAAAATAAAATGAGTGTTCTTAAATGTTCCTGTGTGTATTTTAACATGTGAATTCTGATATATACGTATATGTGTATACGTGTGTGTGTGTGTGTGTGTGTGTGTGTGTATAATAAGGTGGATTTCAAGTATACATCTATCATTTATCTGCTGTTTCAAGGTAATTGCAAACTGGTACAATAACAGCAACAATAAAAATTTAGAATAATATCAACAACAACATATATTGAGTGTTTACTAATTTCCTGGTATAATTCTGACTCCTACCTCATACAATCTTCCCCACCACTCTGTGAGATAGAAACTATCATTATTCTTTTTTTCTTTCCACGGATGCAAAAACCAAAATTTAGCAAACATTACAAAGTTGCTCAAGTCTCAAACATTCTAAGTGGAAAGCCAGGACTTGGAATGAAGTGTCCCTGACTCCAAGTCCAGCATCTGAAATACCTGCATTCTCTCTCCTGCCTCTCTCAGTATAAGGTTATTTGACCCCTGTGTCTTTCTTGGACTATCATTTCTTTGTGCTTTGCTGAACTTAACTAGTTATCTCAAGCTCCTCTTCTGTTCAGGCATTGGCTTACATTGGTTAAATCTTATTACTGAACAGTAAAAATAAAGTATTTGGCACCAGGCCCCCGGGGATGGTTTCTAGACTTTCCATCATAATCCAGCTGGTTTCAGATGGGACTGGAAAGAATGCAAGACTGAGGATCCCAAAATCAGGATTGCAGCCTTGTCTTTACCACTATTTTTGTGACCTTAGACAAGAAACTGAATGAATCTGGCTATGAAGGTTTATTCTGATACAGCCATGGTTTAGGACTTAGCTATTACTTAGTCAATAAAGTTAAATGGAAAATACTTTTTTTTCTTCAAGATATTTCCTTGAACTTAAAAATATAAAATTAAATTACTATTTGGTTTCTCTGTATATTAAGATCATTGTAATAGTTCATTTTTTAACCTGAGTCTAAACCCTGATATCCTTTCTAACACATTGAAATTTACAGCACTTGACTTATAATTTAAGAGGCCCGTGGTTAGCATCCAAAACATATTATTAAAAGAGTATCTTTTTCCTAGCTTGTTTATCAAGGAAGAGGAAAAATCTGACATTTCTTACTTAACATTGCCAAAAGCTTGGTGGCGGTGGCATTTGACTAGGTTAAATTGACCAAAGGAATGTCTATCAATGTGTGTGTGTATTTGTGTGTGTGTGTGTGTACATACAGCTTTCCGTTCCAAATAGTTTTTCCTGTCAACTCGCCCAAGTACGCCTCTGATACTGAGTAAAAGAAATCAGATGCTGTTGGAACACTAGAGACTAGGGTAGTAGATAACCCAGAACCCAGTGGTAGTAGATGGTAACTGGATTTCTGTGTTTTGCTTCTCTTGAATCAGTCTGAGAATCATCAGCTATACATTCCATTAAAAGTCCAAGCAGGAACCACAAGACAGAAGGCAACAGAGTGGGCTGTGGACAGAGAAGAAATTCCAGAGCTCGTCTGCTTTAGCAGGATAAGTGGGAGTGGAACGAATTTTTAGGGCCTGGAAAGAAATGACACAACGGGGCCTTATGCCACTGTGGTGTGTGTCCATAAGTGTTTGCGGAGGTGCTTATCTCTCCCTGGATTGCCATTGTTGGTTACACCCTCGATTTCAAAACATCTTTAGCAAATGTTGAACTCATTTTTAGCATTAAAAGGCAGATGAGACAGATAATTTACTGAGAGTTTTGCAAGAATAAAGACTGGCTCAGGAAGAAAAAAGTCAACTGATAAAGTTATGAAGTTCAAACAAATTATCCAAACATGTCTACTAAGGAGAGCCACACACCGCCCCTGATGACTTGGGGTGGGGCGGGGAGGACAGAAAAAGTGGGCTGGAAGATCATACTTGCCCTCGCATACTAAATCCTTTCATACTCAAGAGAAAAAGGTTTTTTAATTGTTATACGGTACAGAGTCACTGTTACTTATGTACTAAGTACACTCATGTACATAAAACATGCTGTGTGCGCTTATCTAAGTATTTACCACACAGAAGATGAGATTTTCAATTCCCAAAAGGCTCCGGAAATGTCTCTGTACAAGAAAATGTAAATTCTTATGTATTCGAAAGTACTCTTTTAATACCATAAATGTTCCTATTTGCCTCGGCAAATTCTTGAATAGGAACCATAGTTGTAACTTACAAACTATGAGTTGAAGATTGGCATTGTCGGGCACTGGGTCTCCAAGACCTAAAAGAAATATTTGCGATTAAATACCAATTGGTATTCATCAATACTTCCACACGCTTGTAAATTGCTTTGTAGATTATGAAACTCTTTCAAAAATATACTTGGCTATATAAGCCCTCAATCTTTCTGTAAAACAGTAACTCTCTATAGTAGGTGTTTTTCTTTTCTCCCCAAACAAATATAACAACAGAATTTTACTAAAAGATACAGTAATAGTAGGTTTATAAACCATTTCATGACAAGGTAGCCACTTTGTTAAAAAATTATATCTAAAAATATAGAATGGAATCTGTATTCATCAGATTTTTCCCATTGGTGATTCTTATATATAATACAACTTCAATGAAAAAAAATTATAAATTGCAAGGCTTAACATAAGTAACTTTTGTTTTAGTTTTTCATAAAATTTCAGAACCATTGAACTGAAAACAACTGTTTCCTAGTTTACATTAAATATATGCCGATATGACTACTACAATATCAACCACATAGAGACCTTAGCCAGTGTTGTCTTTCACATTTATGGAGACACGTAAACTTACATCCTTTACCTTACAGAAGTACACTTACTTCTCCTTGCTAAAAGCCTACTGCCTGCAGGACTTATAGCCAAATAAATGTGTATTTAAACAAGTAATAGGTTGTATCCTGATAAATATATTCTTTATAGCAATCAATATTGGAGCCCCGAAATCGATTATATGAAAAAATGACCATCCCTTTCGCTGTAGCCTCAAGTACCTCACATTCCCTGCAAGCTGCCTCACAGGTAAGTCAATAGGAGCTCCACATGGGACCTGAGAGAAGAATTTTGCCCTGTAAGTGTAATCCATTTATTGGTTTATGGACCAAAAAACCTCTCGGGAGTGTTAAACTCATGTGCTTTCCTTGAGTGATGGGTTTTGCACTTGGATTTCTTATTTAATTGAAAGATGTGTAGAAACTTATGTATAAATAGAGTTCCCTATTGGTTACACATTTCAAGAGTATCTCAAGAGTATAAATTATTCCATCAAGGGGTTGGAATAAATTATACTCAATAATTGGAATCAATTTTCCCTAGAGTAAGCACAAAAGAATTCCCATTAACATGGATAGAGGTTCCCTATAAAGCATAAGATGAAAATATAATATCAGCTACAAATTAGCTTTGTATTCCTGTATAGCCAGAGAAGTAACACAGAGATAAGCCCGCTCATATTGAACTGTATCCTTGCTGAGTAAAGTCCCCATTGCATTTTGGATGTGGCACCATGTCCAGTGGATCAATAGCAGAAAAGAGAACGCACAGGCCTCAAAGCATAATCATTGTGTTTGTTCGCTGTCTCCTATTAAATGGCAGTAGCATCACCTGGCTCATGCCTACCTTACAGTAATTCTATAAAGACTGAAGAGTTATTATATGAAAAATGCATCTCACTCCTTTGAAGAAAGGGAAGGTTAAGCTAGCCAATTTGAACATCAGAAACAGCAGCAATCATGTATTAAGAACATGATATATGCCAGGCACTGTGCTAAGCATTTTACGGATTCCATCCTGTTTAAGAGGCAATATAGCAGAATGGCTAATTGTTCACAACACACTCCGTACCCAAATTCCACAGTGTTCAAACGTCAGTGCTATTACCTTCTGGCTGAATAACTAAGTGCGACTTACTTAGCCTCTCTTAGTTTCTCCATCTGCATAATGGTGGTAATAATAGCACCTACCTCACCAGATTGTTATGAAAACTAAATGTGTTACTTTGCATAAAGCACTTAGAATGGTGCCTGGTACGTTAGAAGAGATTGCTATTAACATTGTTATTGTTATTAATTTAGAGGGAAGTGGGACAGAGTATAGTGTCCCATGTAATAAAAAAGTGTGTTTGTCTTAAGAGTCACAAAAAGAGCTTATTCTGCAAAATGACCATGGGAGCTAGAATTGGTCAGGTTGGAAGCCAAAAGTGAGCACCCAAGGGCTCTACATGTATAAAAGTCTTAATTATTTGTTCCATTGCAATGAAGTCAGTTCTGACTCATGGTGACCCCATGTGTTACAGAGTAGAACTTGACTGTAATTTTTACAGAAGCAGATCACCAGACTTTTCTTCTGAGGCACAGCTGGGTGCGTTCAAATCACCAACCTTTAGGTTGGTAGTCTAGTGCAAACCTTTTGCGTCACCCAAGGACCTTAAAAGCCTTAATAGGCTTCACAGAAAGGATGTAGATTGAACTGATGGCTAGTTACCTGGACAGGGAGCTTGACCAAATAATGGATGAGAGCAAAAAGAGAGCAATGGTCATCCTTTAGCCTCTGTCATACAATGCACTGAGCATTGCTCTTCACCAATACCTGGCTCCTCTTCCTATAAGAGGGTTAGACTTCCTCATCATAGTAAAGTTGCTCCTGGCCATTTAACTCGTTCTGGCCAATAAAATGTGAGCAGAAGTAATACAGTATCATTTCTGAGCAGGAGATTTAAGAGCCTATGTATTTTACACTAATTTTTTTTTCCCCCTCTTCATGGTTGTGGGTCTTGGAGAAAGGGAAATGACAGTGTGGAGCACAGCCTCCAGGTGATCCAAGATATAAACATAATGTGCATAAGAAATGTACCTTTTTTTCTGTAGGCTTCTGATATTTGGGGGTTATTTGTTACTGCAATAGAACTCGGTCTATCATGACTGGGGCCAAAACCAAAACCAAGCCAATTGTCTTTGAGTCAATTCTGATTCATGGTGACCCAATGTGTGTCAGGGTAGAACTGCACTCCAGCAGATGTTCATTGGCTGATTTTTTTTGGAAAAAAATCGCCAGGCCTTTCTTCTGAGGTGTCTCTGGGTAGACTGGAACCACGAACCTTTTGGTTAGCAGCCAGTGTCCTAATGAAGTAGTGTCCCAAATGAGGAAGGAAACTCACCCTGAGGTGATGAAAGACAATACCCATTAGGGAGAATTATCAGCTGTATAGGATTATCCTGGTCAATGTTAGCAGCTGTGGGAGTGGTCAGATCACCATCACACACGACAAAAAGAATAGCGTCAAAAGGTGCTCTTAAAAAAAAATCCAAAAATCCAGAGATTAGCCAATAATTAGGGCCCTGTACTTATCATAGGGAGTCAGAGAAGATAGGAGAACAGAGATCCTGTAGCAGAGAGGCTAAACATCCATTCACAGGAAACTGTGTACCTCTCATTGCATCTTCTAGTTGAAAGGAGGAATTTGAAGGGCAGGAGTTCCACGGACTCCTCTGATGGAGAATCTGATGGAATATTCTTATCCCAATTCCAATGTGATTCAAGCCTTTATCTTTGTACCACCCTCCAACCCCTGACGCTAGCCAAGCTAGAACGGCTTGAGAGGTGAAGTTACAGATAAAAAGAAACATCTGAAAAGATATCAACAAAACAGCCAAGACTCGTGAATAGAGCACCTGCAAGGTGCAAGTCACGTGGTAGGTACTGCAGATATACAAAGAACTGCCCTCGTCAAGGAATGCTAATGGTTTTTGAGTGTTTCGTATGCACTAATCATTTTGCTACGTACTTTACATGTTTTATCACCTAAACCCTCAGAACAACACTGTGAGATGGGTTCTTCCGTTATTCTCATTTTAGGGATGAGAAAATCAGGCTTAGGGAAGGGTTGGGGTTACTACTTGCCTGAGGTCCTACAATCAGAAGGTAATCAAGTCAGAATTTGAACTCAGGACTTTAGACTCCAGAACCTAAGATCATAACCACTACCTGATACCCTTTCAAAGAACCTCTAGTCTGGTTTGAAGAGCAAACAGATAAAGAAAAATAAAATTCAACTGCAATAACAATCATAAGCAATCTGTCAATCATCCCTAAATGACTGACAGAAGACATTAAGACATGGGTTCATACAAAGAAAACAGCCTCAAGCACATCTATGGCCTAAAAGAACTCACAGGGGAAGAGGACTCCAAGCAAGTTCTTAAGGATTGGTAAGAATTGGATAGGTGACAAGAATAGCACTGTCTAAAAATCATTCCAAAACAAAAACCCTTATAAATAAACACCGTTGAGGAAAGACCACCAAAAAATCACTATTAATAAAGCAAAGCAAGTCTTTCATCCCAGCTTCAAATACTCTTACACCGCTGGCATCTTTCATAAATTTCTTGATTCTAAAGCTAGAAAGAAAAAAAAGAGAGAGCAAGCGAAAACTTCAAAAAGACCTTTTTGACATTTATTTCCTTGCTCTAAACACAGCTGTAACATTATCAAGATTTCATTCTTAAAGAGACTAATCTCTGGCAAAACCAGCACTAGCTGGGTAGCCAAGTCGGCTCTTACATTTATCTTCCTGTTTAAGAAGTAGCTGTGGCTTTTAGAAATCCTCTTTCTTTGAAATATTTATAATTGAGCTCACCTGTCACTCAGATGAGGAACCCAAGGTCCAGAGAAGCAAACGAATCACCTGAGGATTATCTCCAGCATCCAAAAGAAAGCGGTGGCTGGTGCTGCAGTGAGCTGATCCATGGCTGCCTCTGAAAGCCAGGACAGCTAAACGGTGCAAAAAAAAAAAAAAAAAAAAGGAAAGCAATAGAGAGACCCAAACGGTCTGGAAAGGACATTATAAAATACACTAAAATTCAAACTGCTTTTGGCACCAAAGACACGGCGCATTGAACTTCAGGAATTTCCAAGAATTTTTAAACTTCCATTTTATACATTATATGAAATTTCACCGTCTGCATAGTTTAGAACATTCGACTCCATGTCAGAAGAGAGTACTACATTCTCCCCAGGTCTAATAAACATTGAGTAGCCCTCCTAAGATCTCAGACAATTTTATTTATTAACACAAAAATATTGCTCCCCACACCACATACCCATTAATGCTGTATGAATTTCCAACTCATAATATTCCACTTAAGTTTACTTGAAAGACAAAATTTTAGAAGATATTCAAGAGAAAATAAAACATCTTTAGAATATACACAACTGTATACCGGACAACAGTGTACTTTGGCCTTTGTTTCAGAACAGCTATACACCAAAACAAATACCCACCTGGAATCATGCTAAGTTGATGTACTGGGTTCTGCCAGAAGAGATCTTAGGAAACTGTCTGGAATTATGAGAGTGCCAAGTAACTTTCAGGGCTTACACTGTCTATAAAACACCGCTTAGCAGAATAAATGCTGGTTAACAATGCAGAAAACAAAGATGATCCCCAGAGCAAAGATAACACTTTAGAGTTGGAAAACATTTCCAAAGAAACTTTAGAATGTTATTTTTTTAAACGTAATGTTCTTTTCTCTCAGCATACAGAGAGATGGAGAGGAGAAGACATGTACCTTTCCTTAAGAGATTAGCATATTCAGTAAAAATAATTGTTCAAGTGCCTATAGAAATGTAACCTTCCTTTCCATTTAGGTAATTTACATGTGGTAGTAGGATTGTACTAACTCTAAGTTAATAGCTGGCAAAAAAAAAAAAAAAAAAAGGTTCTTCTCACCAGAATCTAAAACCTTTCTTTCTGAGTTCTCAGACCAAAACAGCCTCAAGCAAACAAAAGATAAGGATGTATCTACAGAAAATCATTTTTGTCTCATATTTCATCAACCTTATCTCCAATATGGGTTTCCACCAACCGAAGCAGAATAAAATGAAATAATTAAGAATAGAACTAACTCGTATAGAAGAAATTCTATGAAGCGTAAACAGCGTTTCCTATTTACGATCCATGAAGCCCTTCTAGACTATTCTAATCACTATGAACCATTTAAATATAATAATTATTAAAGTATTAAAGCATAAAATCTCTCCATTAAAAACATGCTAAGATTACACAATAGTCTAACAACCATAGGAAACCCACATTTCTGCTCTGGTTCTAAGCACCGTGGTGCTTTCTCAGAACTATAACATGATTCAAAATATTTCAAAAACTTTTTTATGGCACTGTTAACCACAAAATCCATTTTAAATTTTAAGTTAAAAAAAAAGATATAAATCCTGGTTTTCTTTGTAATTTACAAACTTTATTGCATCAGTCAAAAAATGTGTCTCGGGTAGTAAAATGTTACTGTTGCTCAGTGTAATGGTATGTGTTTGAAATACAACCCATTTGCTCTTCATTCATTTTGCCTTAATAGTTGGCAACATTACAACATTTTTTTTCTGTAAAATATTCTTTGTTGTGCTGTTATCGTATTCATATAATTTCTTTATTTTATCTTTCTTGATAAAATATTTTCCACCCATGTCTGCTTTTTATCACTTTACAACTTACTGCCACATGCCCTTTTGTCTTGGCAAGGTTTATGAAGTGTCTTGGCTAAGAAAACGCTTGAACTGGCTTATCAGTGGGCAATTGTCACCTACGACTTGAGTGACCACAAGGCATTATCTGAGGGTCTTACTAGACTGTCCTCCCCCGCCCTCAAGCATCATGTTATATGATCACTTTGAGAAACCAAATCGGATTTGTTTTTTCATAATTTAAACAGAACAACGGACAAGATTTCATTACTGTTCTCTATCTGCCTCCCTACATGTAGATTTTCCATGAATCACAATACATCGGGCGTTCTTTGGTATTCTTGGTGCCAGCTCGTTGGTGTGTGGGGAGGACACTGTGGCAGCTGAGCAAGTTGAGTATTTAAATACCCCACTCATCCCTGTTTTGGCTTCTTTGCATTCATCTAGCTGTTTATGGACACCTAAAATCTCCAAAAGCTGTTTTCCTTGGCTGTGAATTGAACTCTATAAAGTACATCTTAGTAAGAGTATTGTATTCCTGTCCTTTAAAACCTAGCCAGGTACTTTTCAACTCTAGCAACTTTTCTGTTGCCTGCAGTGGCAGGACTTTATTCCTTTACAATTACTGACAACACATAGCTCCTACCACTCCGCTTGACAAAGTCATCTTTGCACACTTTGTAACATGACTTTAAAGAATGATCTCGATCTTCCCAAATAATAGCTTATCCTCGTTTAGCATAGGAAGGCAGCTAACTATGTCTCCTATTAATGAGGGAAATACTGAGACATGAACCAGTTAGTTCATTTAGAAAAAGGTCTTCATTGGATCTTCTTAAAAATGAATTACTTTAATAAACTTAGGGTTGGTACTACCCTAGGCAGTTTGTAGAACACAAAAAAGAAATTGTATGATTCCTGTCATTAAAGAGCACAGTTAGAAATTTCCAAACATGTACCTGTAAAATAACTGGAGAATCTTTACAAAGAAGTTAATGAGAATGAATAACATACTCTCAACTAAAGATATAACTGAGAAAAAGAAATTTCCTTCAGTTTAGAGAAAGGGTATATGTCTTTCAAACTGAAAGAATATTCAACAAAGGAAAAAAATGGCAAATATCTACTCACAGTGAAAGCAACTCCACGTATCAGAAAATACAAGCAGGAACTTGGGTCTTATATTTGTTTCCAAATAGATTTCTCAGACCAGAGAAGTACTCTAATACTAATACTAATAATAAACAAACAAAAAAACAAACCCATTGTTGTCAAGTTGATTCTGACTCATAGCAGCCTATAGGAGAGAGCAAAACTGCCCCATAGCGTTTCCAAGGAGCAGCTGGTGGATTTGAACTGTCGATCTTTTGCTTATCAGCTGTAGCTCTTAACCGCAGTGCCACCAGGGCTTCAGAACAATATATATAAAAAAATATATATATAGTGGCTCTTAAATTTAAATAGTCTTTTAAAACAAAGAGAACCAGGAATAGGACAGAATATAAGGAATCATTTTAGTTTACCATCTTCAATATGAAATTCTCATTCATACTGATAAGCCAGTGCATACCAGGAGATATATTGCTTCTCATCTAGCATTCACTACTGCAGACTCATTGATTAGCATCAGTGACCAGAATTTTTCTTGGTTTCACACTTTGATAGTCCCTACATAAATGCACATATCACTCTAATGCAGAAAAGTTATCTTTTTGGATGATTCCACCAAAGATGCTTCAAGAAAAATATTTTAGCTACTGACTTAGAGACTTTAAAAAATGGCGTGGGAGTGTTGTCTGACCTCCTCTAACTTCACAAGGGGGAAGGAGAATCAAGATCAACAGCCCATGTCTGATTCCTATGAGGCGGAGTTTAGATGTGCCTTCTGTCTCGCCCATCTTGACCAATACTGACACCAACTGTCCCTCCCACAGCACTCTCTACTTCTCTGCTGGGTCTGATAATTCATTGCATCGGCCACACAGAACTCACAGATCATACTCACGATTATAGAGTTTATTAAGGAAGTAACAGGTTACAATTCAAGCTCAGGAACGTTTAAGGATACAGTTCTTCCATCAGGGCAGCCTCTTCGCAGCCATGCTCATAGGCCCGCCTCTCCCTATCACTAGACCTCTGTCCAAAGGCACTCAGCTTTCTCTCTGCATGGGTGGGAAAGCCCACTGCACCTGCTGCTGGGTCTCTGCTGATGGGTCTCTTCTGCCACCGCTTTTCTGCCACCTTCGGAGTTATAGCTCACTCTCTGTTTCCTGGGTCCAGGAGGTTCTTAATGTAGGAATCCCCAGGTCAAAAGGTCATGCTGACTCCTGGCTCTTCATGGTGGTGATGCAATTCTCTTTCCTGCCTCTGGGGTGGCTCACCTCAAGCCCAGTGGGATGGAAAAACTGATCAATCCCTTTACCAAATAATTAATAAAAAAAAAAAAAAAACATTGCTGTGGAGTTGATTCCAATTCATAGCAACCCTATAGGACAGAGTGGAACTGCTCTATAGGGTTTCCAAGAATCAGCTGGTGAATTTGAACTGCTGACCTTCTGGTTAGCAGCTGTGGTACACTGTAACTCTCAACCACTACACCTCCAGAGCTCCACCAATTCCTTTTGTGAGCCACAGTTAACATATCTGCACAGTCCTGCCCAATCACTTGGGTGGGAGTTGCAAGACCATGGCAAGAAAGGACACACAAAAGCAATTCATTACACTCCAGAGACTTTAGAGGACTATGATCATGGTGAGTAATGATTTCTGACCTGCTTTACACTAAAAATATCAGAAGCCAAATATAATTCATTACTTCTAAGGTGTCATTAAAAGTATCCTATTGGATATCTAGGTCTGTATAGCATTATATAAGGGTCTTCTTTGTTATGTGAGATTGTAGTGTCTCCTGACAGTGACTATAGCTGACACTGATAATCACTAATGTATTTGGGCACTTATTTTGGGCCAGCCACTAAATTAAGCACATTACATTTGGTGTTAGCCTACCTTCAGAAACCAAAGCCTGGCTCAAAAGCTTATGAGCTGCTATTTTATGAAGGAGTACAATCTCAGGGAGCAATAGTTAGAGCCAAAGACAATGAGGTACAGGAGAGAGAGTAAATAACAGAATGCACTACTAGGCTGGTCACCACTGAGTGTGACTGATTGCTTAATCTCAGTGTATCACACTCCTGAAAGCATTGCAACTGCACCTCAGGACGGTCGGTCCAGAAGGCAAAAGCAGAAAGATTTTATCCTAATTCCCATCTCTCAAGTGCAAAAACTTTCCCTGGAGATCATTAAGTTCCTCACACTTCTGGGTTGTGCATATGTGTTCCATAAAACCTCCTCCTCAGCATCAGTGGAAAGACCCAGGATAGGCATCACAATGCACTTGACATAGGCATATATTGAGACTCTACCAAGTTATGCCTGTGTGAAATCGATTCTGTTCCAGCTGCTACACCTGCACAGAACTGAAGGTGAGACAAAAGGGATCTGAAGTGGAACGTAGAAGGGCACCTGGTTGATGCTCTTTCATTTATTCTTTCATTCAATAAATATTTATTGAGAACCTTCTATATGCTTGGCACTATTCTACAGGTGGAAATACAACATTGAACAAAGCTGACAAATTTGTTGCCCTCATAATGTTTACATTCAAATGAGGACAGACTTGGGTATTACTGTATGTCTTAGGCTGGGTTCTCTACAGAAGCAAAACCAGTAAAGCGATAAATATATAGAAAGAGAGATTTATATCAAAGAAATACCTTACGCAATTGTAGAGGCTTGAACGTCCCAAGTCCATGGATTAGGATAGAGGCTTCTCTAGATTCATGTAGCTGCAGGGGCTGGCAAACTCAAGATCTGCAGGTCAGAGAGCAGGGCTCCTGCTCTCAGGCTGTGAAGATCAACAAATCCCAAGGTCTTTAGATAAGCTGGTGGCTCAAGTCCCAAGAGCTGGAGGTCAGATGAATAGGAGGCAGCCGCAGGATCCAGAGTGAGCAAAAAGCCAGAATGTCTGCTTATATTTAGATGCAGGCCACACCCCCAAGGGAACTCCCTTTCAACTGATTAGCTACTCACAGCAGCTTCAATCATTGGAGTGATCACATATAAACACTGAGAATCATGGCCCAGCCAAGTCACACACAATCTTAACCATCACACTGTACTAAACAATAAGGTAATTTCATAGGGTGGTACAGATTAGTAGTGATACTGACTAGTGTAAATGTTTTAAGACATCTACGAAAAGGAAGGAAGTTGCTCAACTTCTCTGAGGATAAAATTGACTCGGCAAGATCATTGAAGATGAAAGATATTCTATGTGAGATCATTTTCTAAATGGCAGATACACTCCACAAATATTAGTTGTTGTGTTGGCCCAAGAATTTGGTATATATTTGTCTTAGTTATCTAGTGCTGCTATAACAGAAATACCACAAGTAGATGGCTTTAGCAAAGAGAAGTTTATTTTCTCAGAGTAAAGTGGTCTCAAAGTCCAAACTCAGGGTTTCGACTCCAGAGGAAGGCTTTCATTCTCTGTCGGCTCTGGAGGAAGGTCCTTGTCCTCAATCTTCCCTTGGTCAAGGAGCTTCTCAAGAGCAGGGACCCTGTGTCCAAAGGATGTGGTCTGCTCCTGATGCTGCTTCTTGGTGGTATGAGCCCCCGCCTCCAGTGTCTCTGCTTGCTTCTCTCTTTTATATCTCAAGAGGTTACCTCAAGACACAATCCAATCCTATAGGTTGAGTCCTGTCTCACTAACATAACTGCCTCCTCATAGAGGAGGCTTTACATAACATCAAAGAGGCAGGATTTACAACACATAGGAAAACCACACAATACCTGGAATCATGGCCCAACCCAACTGATACACATGTTTTGGGGGGGACATAATTCAATCCATGACAATATCTTTCGCTCTTAAAACACTAATTCAGTACTGTTTAGATCCTCAAGAATTGTTACACTATACATACATACACACACACCTTTTTTAAAAAGAATATTCCCTCTCTTCACAAACTTCTCTCTCTCATCTTGATCCACTTGACTGATTAAAAAAAAAAAAAGATGGAGAATGTGAATGAATATTTCTGCAAATTTATATAATCACCAGCTAAACAAAGCTTTGTACATTAAGAAAATTATTTCGATTTTTTTCATTAAAATCAACCCACTCCCACTCAAGCATCTTGATTATTTGAGAGATGAAGCTCAATGTCACACAAGCAGCAAGACCTTTAAAGAACCTGAAACTTGACAGCAATTTCTTTCTATTGTCTTTAAAACTCTGTTTTCTGTTTATATCTATCTTCTTCTGTAATTCAATAAAACAAATGAATAAATAGCATCTATTGAAGGTGATTTTATTATGTGATAAAAGTTCATACATTTTAAAATAAAGAAGGGAAAATACTGGAGGTCAATAGTTTGGTTTTGCACACATATAATAGCATCTGTCTAGAAAAGGAGAAAAAATTGAGTTAAAATTTGGGATTTGTAAATTAATATTTTGCTGTATTCAGCATTTTAATAGATAAATCACTGAATTAATATTCAAATTCAGAAATCTCTGTTGTCAATATAACTTCTATTTTATAGCTGAAGTTTCTTGGGAGAAGTGGAATAAATTCTAGGTATAATTAAGCAGTGGGAAAACTTGCTAGTCATGGACCTCTCTTAATCTGGGGCCATTAATCCTCCTTAAAGTGTTTTGATTATAAGAAGTGATTAAATATAGAACACTCACTACATTCACAACATAGTCATTATTTGAATTCAAGTCTCTGAAACTAAAGTTATATGTTGAAGGATGGCTCCGACTTGATCATCCACGTTTACAACTTGAAATGCCAGACATATTTGCCATGGTACACTCTTAGTAATTCAACAAATTATTGCCCTTGCCTTTCTTTTCCAGGCCCAGTTAAAACATGAAAAGGAAATTTGACCGGCATTTAATGACCAAATCTGTTAACAATTTTGTTCTGGTACCTGCATCCTAGTTCGACCCAAATGGAACATGTCACCAGCACCAGATGTCACAATTTTAGTTTTATTAGCATGAAAAGACATGTATCGTAGTTGTTAACATGGACTGTTTAAAAAACTAAATTTGTGTAGCTTTTTAAAATTCTCTGTGTTATCCCACAAAAGATTTGAGGTGGACTTATTATAAATTATATCAACCAGAAAATTTAACCAATGTAAAAAGCACTCCATTCTCTACTATGGTCAATATAGAATGATTTATCAAACAGTATTTGCTAAGAAAAGTTATGTTCTATTTTTACTTGTTCCTTGTGTGATTGCCCATCTCTGAAGAGTTTAAGGACCTAATTTGACATTCAATTATACTTAAGAAACTTCCATATAGATTTGTCTATGGATAATAAAGAAGAATTAACAATAAGATCACCACCACCACTAACCCGCCCCAAGAATTTGGAAACAAGTTTGCACTCAAAGGAGAGAGAACACATAATAAATATAAAACGGATCAGAGCGGAGATGTGTAAAGCTTTCAATAGAAGTCCAAAAGACTTGATGTAATTTAGTTGAAATATTATTGTATCTAAAGAAAACATATCAGTTAAGTCACTGAAGCTTAGGATAAAAAGAGACACAGATGTATTTATATGTCTATTGTAGAATCATAAAACTGACCACCTCCCATGCCCAGGCTTTCTATTTCTATTTCTCAAGTAACATGACCATAGGAGACCAGGGAGAGAAGGTCATCAGCAGGTATTCAGGAATAACTAGTTCACTTCACCTTTACTTACTGTCACACACTGGTATTCTCTTTTCATATCAGTATCAGTCTTTTGTGAGCTTCGTTAGCATGAATCAGGATGCCTAGGCTTGATCTTCTCTAGGCCACTGAAGTTTCTGAGCCAGCTAGGAGGGGACTAGACCCAAACCAAACCACTTTTGTTGGCCCTTGGAAAATAATTGTTCTTTCTTGGTGACTCTAACTTTACCTTTCAATTTTGCATTCAAACTTCTATAATGCTTTATTTTTATGAAGAAACAAATGTCTCAAAAAAACAATTTCTTATCCTTCTTATTTACTAATCCCAGATTATTTTCAATGAAATTGAGTGATGTGCAAACTGAGGTCCCTAGAATTTTAGAAGAGGTGATGTGATAGAGATTGTTGAAATAACTACTAGAGTCTAGTTATTAGACATGGCACCCTCCACCATGGTGCTATGATTATGAATCATTAGGGAAATGGCATTTTGGATTTCTCTAATATCTATTCATTCTCCCCCAAAGCCTGCTTTCCCTACAATTCATGCAGGTATAAAGACTGTGAAAACAACATCAGTGATAATGATACTAATAAGATACTAGTATCTGTGATCCCTGATATGTGTCAATAACCTGATAAGCTTCAGATATATTTAATATACATTTAGTATATACATGTGTTTATATATACAATAATCCTATAATATGGGTGTTATTATTTTCCCCATTTTATCTTATATATAAGAAGATCGTTTAACAGGAAAATTAAGTCAATTATTGTGGTTTTTTGTTTTGTTTTGTTTTTGAGATCCTGCCCCTCTTTCTCACTCTAAACACCTGTTTTGTTTTTAATAGGTCCTTACTTCATTATGTCATCTTGTATTTCCCAACATAACTAAAAAAATTAATAAATAAATATTTTTTTAACATAAAATCAGCTAATTTTAACATATTCAGTGTATTTTCTTTCCTTTTTTTTCTCTTTTTTTTATCGTGTTTTAAGTGAAAGTTTACGATTCAAGTCAGTTTCTCATACAAAGACTTATACACACATTGTTATGTGACCCTATTTGCTCTCCCTATAATGTCGCAGTACACTCCTCCTCTTCACCCTGTATTTCCTGTGTCCATTCAACCAGCTCCTGTTCCCCTGTGTCTTCTCACCTTGCCTCCAGACAGGAGCTGCCCACATAGTCTCATGTGTCTACTTGAGCTAAGAAGCACCCTCCTCACCAGTATCATTTTATGTCTTATAGTCCAGTCTAGCCTTTCTCTGAAGAGTTGGCTTCAGGAATGGTTTTAATTTGGGGCTAACAGAGAGTCTGGGGGCTATGTCCTCTGGGATCCCTCCAGTTTCAGTCAGACCATTAAGTCCGGTCTTTTTTACTAGAATTTGAGTTCTGAATCCCACTTTTGTCCTGCTTCATCAGGGATTCTCTGTTGTGTTCCCTGCCAGGACAGTCATTGGTGGTAGCTGCGCACCATCTAGCTCTTCCGATCTCAGGCTGATGTCTTCTTTGCTTTTTAAGTAATTAAACTTCAGATTCAGTTTTTTTATTTTGAATTCAGAAATATTACCAATCTCATATTATTATAAAGATACAAAAGCTCATTGCTTCTGGGAATTAAAGTGCTACTTTTAAATATATTATTGATATGCACAACAATAACACTGATCATCTGGCAAGATGGTACAAGCTTTGAGTTAGGATTATTTTGGGCTTTTTAGACTTTGGAGGGTTTTTTATCATATTTGTGTTGACTTCTTTATGCTGCTTTAGCCTTTCATTTCCTCCTCCTTATCTTCTCTGCATAGATGGGAGATAACAAATGGAGGTTAGGGATCTAATCCATGACCATGGGACAGGATCCAACTAGCCTTCAACCACATAACCAACATGCTCTGTCCAACAAAGTTGACTAGATTCTATAGTTGCTCAGAACAGACTTTATTATAACTAGTAATTCCACAAAGGTCTCTGACAATCTTGGTTTAATGACATGTTTACCAAACCTGCTTAATCAGAAGCATAACTCATTGGCACTTGATTGCTAGACCTTTCCCCTCAATAGTCAGATTCAGTGTATCTGGGGTGGGATCTAAGAAATTTTTCTTTTTAACAAAAATCTAAAATGAAGTTAACAACCAGACGAATTTAAGACAGCTCTAATATATAACCATAAGTCATTGTCATCTACTACATTTTTAAGCAACTCACAGACTTTATGATATAATTCACTAAATGATTTAATCCAATCCATGCCTCTTCCTGACAGAGAATACCCAGTGTACTAAAGGCATTCCAAAATAAATGTTGTCTACCTTTCTATATGTTCTCTTTTAAGAAAAATCGTTATAGGATAACATAAACAAGAAAGAGTTATTTACACCAGTATATACAAATATGAAGAAAGGAACGGAAACATAATACCAAAAAAGAAAAGAAATAACAAATATACATTAACCACAAACTTTAAACCCAACACTAATTAGATATACTCAAAGAGTTATACTTTCTTTCCCTGACCAACACTCACAGTTTATTGTTTGTAGCTACAGCAATTCAGACCCCTGTAGCTGCTGAGCACATAAACAGTCAAATAAACTTTTCCAGTATATTTCCATACATCTAGATTGCTTCACTCTCAAATCAGGATTCCTCAGTTTCTTGCCAAATCAAGACATTCCCAGGACTTCAGTCCTCTTATTTTAGAAGACCCCACTACACACTATATCAAATATATTAAGACTATAGCCTCAAGCACATTAAATACATTTTTTGCTGTAAATATTTTTTTAGATTGCTATCGTTTGCCTTTTTATCTTATTTGGCCACAAAGAATTAGCATAAGTTACAAGTGGTTATGATTTCTCAGCAGTCATCGTTCATATTTGGGGATTTTTCCACAGGGGAAAAAATCTGCCCACAATTTTTTTTCAAGCATAATAATTTTTATGAATAATAAAATTAACTGTCAATGAGTTAGGAATGCTATATTTGGCAGACACTTCATTGAATATTAATTTCAATTTTCTATTTCTTTTTAGTATGCAATGAAGTTTTTTGTTTATGTTTATTTTGTTTTTTAAGATATCAAACAATCCATAGGTCTCTTGGAAGATCAGAGGCCCTATATTCTGCCCCTATGGTACCTAATCAATGCTCACAGAAGCGGCAGTCAAAAAATCAAACAACGAATTGCAATGGGAAAATCTGCTGCAAAAGACCTCTTTAAAGTGTTGGAAACCAAAAATGTCACTTTGAGAACTAAGGAGCACCTGACCCAAAGCCATGCTATTTTCAGTAGCCTCCTCCTACGCATGAGAAACCTGGACAACAAATAAGGAAAACCAAAGAAGAATTGATACATTTGAATTATAGTGTTGAATATGGAGTATACCAGAAGAATGAACAAATCTGTCTTGGAAGTGCAGCCAGAATGTTCTTTAGAAGTGAGGATAGTGATACTTGTCTCACTTACACTGGTTATGTTATCAGGAGGGACCAGTTCCTGGAGAAGGACATCATGCTTGGTAAAGTAGAGGGTTGGCAAAAAAGAGGAAGACCCTCAACACAGTGGCTGCAACAATGGACTCAAACGTAGCAACCATTGTGAGGATTGCACAGGACTGGGCAATGTTTCATTCTTTTGTACACGGGGTTGTAATGAGTTGGAACCAACTCAAGGGCACCTAGCAATACCATAACACAATAACAAAATAGTGCCTGAAGGCCTTACCCCATTCACATTTTGAAATAAATCAATTCAGCTCATCTTAGTGTTCTTCCTTTCACTGCTCCATGCCCATTCCATATATTCTTCATCTTTGGAGTAAATAAAATAACCCTCCTGAGTTATTAGATTTGATTGTCTGAGAGAGACAGGTTTGCCAGAGGAGTTGGTAGGTGTCATTTTTGTCCAGAACTGGTTAACAAGATTTCATGGTTTTATTTAGGGGTCTGTTTCTCTTTTCTGAATCTAACAAAATCATCCTAGGTGGTCAGGCCTCCCTGCCCTTGCCACCTGTCATATGTCAGTGGCATTGCAAAAGGATGGTGGTTGGAAGGTGACAAGGGCAAGCCAATATGAACATAATCAAAGAATCATCTAAATTAACTTGCTAACTTACCTTCTCAAATGGTAGACACACATAGCTGCGATCCTGTTAGGACTCTGTATTTATATGCACAATTAATTTATTAGATAGAAGCACTGAATATTTCCCAAACCCATTCAAGGGGCAATAGTTCACTGTCAGTACGAACTAAGTCAACTACCATTTTGGAGGACTAGGAACGAACTGACTCTCAAATCCTGAGTTGGATGAAGAATTTTATTTTTCTCATTTTTAGTGTGGCAATAATAATTAGATCTAGAAATAACATAGCATGTCAGCCGAAGTCTCCTTTCTCAATATTTGTGTCTCAGTTGGCAGCATAAATGTTGACAATCTCACATGCAATCCTGTTCTGCTAAGATCTGCAGACTTAACTGTGTTTAGGTAGTTCAGATAAGCTTTAAATAAGCATCTGAATTTCTGGGTGCTTATAGAAAATGAACCCAAATTCCTCTCCTTTTGAGATTCACTTATGTCTGATTCTAATGCATTCATGTAGGAATAATGGAAGCTCTTGCTTTACATACCTAAGCTTACCATTAATATTAAACAATGGATTTAATGTTGTCAGCCACATGGTACTTCATTCATTCCAGTGAGCAGGAATTTGTGTTTATTTTACTTCCAGCCAGTAAAATGTTATATTATTTGCTTTTTCTAAAACAACTGCTGTCTTTCTCTGGGGAGGTAAGGCATTTCATGGAAAAGTGCAATCATGATTCTAAAGACTGGTGATATAAAAACCATCAAATTGTGCGTAGTGTTGGGAGGCAGCAGCATGAGAGCAGGGATGGTGGTGACAGGCTTTGTTTTCCTGGTCTCTTATAAAATTCAGTTACTGCTTCCATTTTTTGTTTTTTTTTAATGCATTTTGGATTCCTGTTAACATTGATAACATGTTGTTACTATCCTTTACTCAATTAAATTTGCAAGTTGAACATTCCTAAGAACGCTTAGTCGCTCATAATCAGTTTGCTTGCAATTAGCATAAACCATCAGCTACCCAGTGAGCATGTGACTTTTGTGGGTCCAAAGAACAGGTTTCCTAGACAGGATGTTCTCTGGATCCCTGGAAGAATTTATCAGTACGTGGTCCCCTTTCTAAAATTAAAAAATAATAATAATAACAATAAAGCTGCAGATGAAATTAAGCTTAGCAACAGGATTTAACAGTGTTTAAACAATGGCTTACATTAGTTTATAATGGTTACAATAATTTAAATACAACAGTATTTAAACAAGAGTTTAAAACAAATTTTAGAACCAGATTTTTTTTCACCTTCCGAACAAGTTTACCACTAAAGCAAAACAACAACGACAAAGCAATGAGTAGATGCTTTAACATTCTCCTAACTTCCAGGCACTGCTTTTACATTTTGCTATCTTCCAGGCCCTGAGATATGTCTGCTACCCACAAGCCTCCATTTAAATCTCATAACAGCTCTTTGAAGGAGATAGAAATGTCCCCTTTTTTATCTGTAAGAAAATACAGGCACAAGATGGTTAAGTAACCTGCCCAAGATCACATAAATATTAAGTAAATGGAACTGGGATTTGAATCTGACCCCTATAATTTCAAAGCTACTGCTCATTTACTAGTTGTGATCTCACCATACCATGATGCATAAACTTGTTTATCATGAATACAGTTCTCAACTTCTGCAGCTCCACCTGGTGTCAAAGTTCTCACAGAGTTTTTCCTTCTGCAATCAGAAAACTTGGCTCCTTAACATCTGTGACTCTCAGGGCCTTCATCTATAAAATGGGGACAAGTACACTCACTTCACAGGTTGGTTGCAAGGGTTACAGGAGATGAGGTATGTGAAGTGCCCAGCAGAGTGTCTGACACATGCAGATCTCAGTTTCCCCTTTGCCTCCTTATAACTCTCTCTGCCACCCACCAAAAAGAGGAAAGTCCAAGATGGTCTTTCTCTTTTTCCATTTTTTAGTGCCAGCTTCCTCAAGTCCACTTGAAGCAAAATGAGGAAAGAGAGGTTATATCCAGCTGCAAAGTGATATTACAGAAATGTAGGAAAATTGTTAATCTCCTTTTACCAAACTAGATTTCCAGCCACTTTATTGACTAAATTTCACATCTCCTTCTGATCAATAGTTTAATTGCGTTTGTATTAGAGAAATTTTACCTAGCACATGAATAGCCTGCTTAAAATAGTTATTTTTTTAATATTTCAGCTTATCTCTAAAAATATGTGTTCGAAGATAGCCAGTTTTAGATTTCAACTGTGAACTTTATAAGAATCTTTAAGCAGAAATATAAAGTGTTTTCATTGTGGAATGTGGAAGCCACAATTTTATGTGTTCACACATACAATAAAGTAGTAGTGTACTAAATTTTCTTTTTAAAGGATTTTGTTTACTACATATTTTAAATTTTCTGTTTAACCAACAAATTAAACAAATATGCAAGAACCTTAGTTTAGAAAAACACTGAAGCTTTGCAATTTCTAACATCCTGAGGTATTAGTGTAACAGCCACGTCAACTAAGTTTTGCCTAGTACTTGGTGATTTATAAAGTACTGGTACATGCATTTGTCATAACAAATGATATCTCAACAATAGATATCATCCCCCTTTTATAGACTAGTAAACTGAGACCCACAGAATACAAATTGTTCAAGGTTATACTACTAGCAGATAATAGATACAGCAATTAAACCAGATCTTCTGATTCTAAATCTCTGTTTTCAGCACATATGCTAAAAATAAAAGCAAGAAGCCTTAAGACATTCAAAGTCAAACATCAATATTATTGTTGATATACAATAGGAATAAACTGACAATGAAAATTTAACAACATAAAATATAAAGTAAATTCAAAGGAGAATGAAGAACACCAAGGTCACACAATAACTATGAGCCCAAGAGACAGAAAGGGCCACATGAACCAGAGACTTACGTCATCCTGAGACCAGAAGAACTAATTGGTGCCCGGCCACAACCGATGACTGCCCTGACAGGGAGCACAACAGAGAACCCCTGAGGGAGCAGGAGATCAGTGGGATACAGACCCCAAATTCTCACAAAAAGACCATACTTAATGGTCTGACTGAGACTAGAGGAATCCTGGCAGTCATGGTCCCCAAACCTTCTGTTGGCACAGGACAGGAACCATTCCCAAAGACAACTCATCAGACATGGAAGGGACTGGACAGTGGGTAGGAGAGAGATGCTGATGAAGAGTGAGCTATTTGTATCAGGTGGACACTTGAGACTGTGTTGGCATCTCCTGTCTGGAGGGGGGATGGGAGGATAGAGACAGTTGGAAGCTGGCAAAATTGTAATGAAAGAAGAGACTGGAAGGGCTGACTCATTAGGGGGAGAGAAAGTGGGAGTATGGGGTAAGGTGTATATAAACTTATATGTGACAGTCTGACTTGATTTGTAAACGTTCACTTGAAGCTCAGTAAAAGTTAAAAAATATATATACATAAAGTAAATTAATAAGACTTCCCTCTTTTCTTCATTTTTTCCCAACATTGTATCATAGGAAACCCAGAGGATTTACCACCTGTTTGAAGGTGATAAATAGATAGACAGATAGACAGGTAGCTGCCATTGAGTTAACTCCAACTCATGGTGACCCTACGCACAACAGAGTAAAACGTTGCATGGTCCTGCATCATCCTCATGACTGCCTGCATGTTTGAGTCCATCATTGCAGCTTCTGTGCCAATCCATCTCCCAAGGGTCTCCCTCATCCTCATAAGCCCTCTACTTCACCAAACACAATGTCCTTCTCCAGAGGCTGATATCTCCTGATGGCATTTCCAAAGCAAGACAATTTAACAATGTTCTGTTGTGATCCGTAAGGTTTTCATTGTCTAATTTTCGGAAGTAGATCACCAATCTTTTATTCTTAGTCTGTCTTAGTCTGGAAGCACCACTGAAACGTATTCACCATGGGTAACCCTGCTGGTATGTGAAATACCAGTGGCATAGCTTTCAGCATCACAACAATACAGAAGCCACTACAGTAATACAAACTGACAGGTGGTGGTTGAAGTTTCTAGACCTTGTCAAATTAAATAACTTTCACTTCCAACCAGCTTCCAATATATACTCCCAAAGCTTCAGCTAGGTTATCAACCCTATTATCATCCCACATGATTAAACCCTCTAAAACTGTAAATCCTAATAATTTTTTCTCTCCCTAACCACAATTTTCCATCATTCCAGCATCTTGGAGCCCTTTTTCCCTCACACCTCTCTGTCAACTTCATCAAGGCCCTGACCACTCATATTCCCCTGAGACTGTCCACCTTCTCTTGGTTTCTTTCTCTTCCCTGTCCATCCTCAATCTACATGCTTCATGGTTGGATATGTAACTATATTCTTACTACCAGAATGCTCCATTTCTTGTACCATAAATTTCTATCATAGCTCCCAGCAGAACACAAAACTTAAATCAATGCTATTATCTGTGAAAAGTGAATCTCTCTGAGGAAATCACACCAGAGTGATTTGGTGCCACTCACTATATTCATAATGCCCCACCTTAGCAAAGCCTAAAGTATCACCTCTGGACACTTTCACTTGACTGTGATCACCTATCCTCATGTCCCCAGGCACAGCCGGTACCTAGTCCCGGTAAGACTTTTGAATCAACCTCCTTCCCCAGCCTCCCTGGGCTCTTATCCTAAAAGCCATCATGAGTATGTCCAATACTCTCTCAGCCTAAAAGTAGGAAAAGAGAAAATTCACTTGATTCCAAGTTCCCTTCAGAGTACAGTACAGTACCATCTTTCTCCTGATCTTTGTAGTGTAAAGGTTGCTTTCTGTCCCCACTGAAGCCCTACTCAGGCTTAGGTATGTGCACACCAGTGGCATAATTCAGAGGATGAACTCAGGAAAGAGAATTCTGGTTCCAGTACATGGTCTAGAAAGGGAAGTGAGCTCTAGATGGTTACATTCCCTTGACTCTCTGCCTTAGTCATCTAGTGCTGCTATAACAGAAATACCACAAGAGGATGGCTTTAACAAAGAGAAACTTATTCTCTCACAGTCTAGGGGGCTAGAAGTCCAAATTCAGGGTGCTACCTTCAAGGGAAGGCTTTCTCTCTCTGTTGGCTCTGGAGGAAGTTCCTTGTCATCAATCTTCTCCTGATCTAGGAGGTTCTCAGTGCAGGAACCCCAATTTCAAAGGACATGCTTTTCTCCTTGTTCTCATTTCTTGGTGGTATGAGGTCCCCATGTCTCTCTGCTCATTTCTTTCTTTTATATTTCAAAAGAGATTGGCTTAAGACACATCCTAATCTTGTATATTGAGTCCTGCCTTATTAACATAACTGCTGCTAACCCTGCTTCATTAATATCATAGAGGTAGGATTTACAACACACAGGAAAATCACATCAAATGACAAAATTGTGGGCTATTCACACAATACTGGGAATCATGGCCTAGTCAAGTTGACAGATATTTTGGGGGGATATAATTCAATCCATGACACTCTCCAAACTCTCCGCCCCATGGGAAGCACTGAGCAAGGCTTTCTAAAGCACACAAGTCAGGGCAGAAGCCCCTCTTGCCTTATTCTAAGGGTGTTAGATTTGCATAATGCTCATGTCTTCTTCCTAGATTGTGACCTCATTATAGACAAAGACTATTTCTTATTCATTGCTGCCAGCAAATCATAAATGCTAGGAGAATGAATGAGTGAAGAAACCAAACCAATTTCAACTAAAAGTGACCCTATAGGACAGGGTAGAACTGCCACATAGAGTTTCTAAGGAGTGCCTGGTGGATTTGAACTGCTGACCTTCTGGTTAGCAGCCGTAGCTCTTAACCACTACACCACCAGGGTTTCTGAATGAAGAAAGGAAAGTAGAAAAGAAGGCAAAAACCTGAAGTGGAAAAGCCTACAAAATTATGATTCTCTGGATGCTTCTGTTGGATCTCCCCACCAGACTCTCTAACTGGTCTCTAGATACTGTTCATGGAGAAGAAGCCTTTCCTTTGAGAGGCAAGGCTTCCCCAAATACAGTCAACTGAGATGCTAATGGAAAATACAGATTTGAAGAAACCACCCCAGACTTACTGATTTAAAATACCTGGGCTTGTGCCCAAGAACTTGCATTTATTTTTACAAGTTCATCAGTGATCCTGATATACACTGCCTAAACAAACAAACAAACAAACAAACAAAAACCACTGTAGTCGAGTTGATTCTGACTCATATCGACCCTGTAGGACAGAGTAAAACTGCCCCATACGGTTTCTAAGGAGCACCTGGTGGATTCAAACTGCCAGCCTTTTGGTTAGCAGCCATAACTCTTAATCACTATGCCGCCAGTGTTTCCATACACTGTCTAAAATACAAATACTGGTTGAGGTAACACAGTGTACTGTCTTCAAAATAAAATGCAATTACCTCAGTCAATGTACTGAGCTGAATGGTGGCCCCTCAAAAGTCATACCTATATCCTAGTTAAAGGAAAAATAGTCTTTTAAGTATAATTAAATTAAGGATCTTGAGCTGAGATCAAGCTGGATTAGCCAGATAGACCCCAAACCCAATGACAAGTGTCCTTATAAGATAAGCAAAAAGGAGAAGGCAATGTAGAGGTGGAGACAGAGATTGGAGCAATGAGTCTACAAGCCAAGGCACATCAAGGGTTGCGGCAGCCCCAGAAGCTAGGAGAGAATCATGGAACACATCCTTCCATCAGAGTCTCTGGAGGAAGCCCAGCCCTGCCAATACCTTGATTTCAGACTTCTGGCCTCCAGAACTGTGAGCAAATACATTTATGTTGTTGTAGGCCACCTGGTTTGTGTTCATTTGTTATAGGAGCTCTAGGAAACCAATGTTGTTGTTGTTAGGTGCTGTTGAGTTGATTGTGTCTCATAGCAGCCCTATATACAGCGGAAATGAACACTTTCCAGTCCTGTGCCATCCTCACTGTGTCAATCTATCTAGCTGAGGGTCTTCTTCTTTTTTCGATGACCCACTACTTTACCAAGCATGATATCCTTCTCCAGGGACTGGTCCCTCCTGACAACACGTCCAAAGTATAAGACATAGTCTCACCATCCCTTACCTCTAAAGAGCATTCTGACTGTACTTCTCCTAAGACAGATGTGCAAACACCTGAAGTTAGAAAACCAAAAGTAAAGAACACGCTCAGCATTTTTCAAGCTGAAAGAACTGAAGAAAAAATTCAAACCTCGAGTTTCGATATTGAAGGAGTCTATGGGGAAAATATTAAACCACACAGGCAGCAACAACAGAAGATGGACGGCATACAGAATCACTATACCAAAAAGAACTGGTCGACATTCAATCATTTCAGGAGGTAGCATATGATCAGGAACCAACGGTACTGAAGGAAGAAGTCCAAGCTGCACTGAAGGCACTGGTGATAAGCGAGGCTCCAGGGATTGATGGAATACCAACTGAGAGGTTTCAACAAATACAGCACTGCAAGTGCTCACTCATCTATGCCAAGAAATTTGGAAGACAGTTACCTGGCCAACTGACTGGAAGAGATCCATATTTATGCCTATTCCAAAGAAAGGTGATCCAGCCGAATGCAGAAATTATCTAACAATATCATTAGGAAACTAATACAGTCAATAAATACAATTGTCTGATAGCAGATTGTTCCCTGATTCAGAAGAGGAAAAGACATGAAGTAGAGTTAGGAGGTTAGAAGTTATGGCAGAGGTAAGAGGAGAGGAGAACAAAAAAAGAAGATAAAAACAAATGATAACAGTACACTATTTTTCTTTTTTTTTTTTAATAAATGCCTAGCATCTAACACACTAACTGGCCCAAAGTAACCTCTCAATAAGTGGCGGATTAAAAGAGGAAAAAAACCTTCAAAAGGCTCTCAGCTCTGCCTGCAGTTGTCCCTGTTTCTCTTCAGCTGGGTAAAGACAAATAGAAACTGGGCAGGGAGGTATTTTTGTCATACACAGCTGCAATATTTGCTATCACAGTTCAAAAAATTCATGGAGGCTTTTTTAAAAACATTTTATTGTTATGAAAGAATTTGGTGCCTAGTGGAATTCATTAATCAAAGTATCATTGAAAGGAACTTACTACCAGTTTGTAAATGGAATGGATTCTGTACAGTATCAGTGATGTTTGCTTCATGAAGTTTACAGAAAACAGAAGTACAAGGACCGTGTGATGTATTAGAAAGAAAAAGGACTTTGGAATCAAAATCCTGGCTTTGAATACAAACTTAGAGCTTTGGAAAAGTTATTTAACCTGTCTTTGCTTTAATTTCCTCACATGTAAAATGGAGTTGATAATAAAATTGCCTATTACTCAGGGCTATTCTCTGAGGTTTAAATATGGTGGTTTACGTAAGGCACCTTCATAGTGCCTTACACTATGAATGTTTGACAAATGAAAAACCACTTCATTTATTCACCTAAAATGCAATAGCCATTTACATAGCACTTCACACAGGACAAAGATACATTAAAATTAACCATTTTCAACTTGACTTTCTAGTCAGTAATTAACTAGATTTTCCTGTACTGGTATAAATGTCTCTCACACAACACGTACTCGTTCATTCATAATGTATTTCTTACTAAGTTACTACGATAATTCATAAAACCCTAAATTTCTCACGTGAAATTTGGCACATTTCCAGGGGCTCACATATCAAACGGCTTCAATTACTTGTCATATACCATTGTATTTACCAATGGCAATAAGTAAATGATTGTTTCAACTGAACTTATTCTGGGTTCTAATGTTGATTTTGCTTTTAGTTTGCTAATTTTAACACTGTTCCCTGGGCTCATATTAGATATAGGAATGAATCTGCTCTTTTGGATTTAGATTTTGCCTAAAGAATATTAAATAAGCCCCAGTAGTTTAAATGAAAATCCAGTACTGTAATTGAATGTTATGTGTTATTTTGAAAGTAATTCTCAAACCCATAGCTAGGATGTCAGCCATGGTAAATTTTGTGTAATTAATTTATATTTTCAAAAATCGACTTCATTCTTCTTATACATAGAAATTGTTTTTATTATGCCAATGTTGTCACTAATGGCAGTGGGTATCCATGGCCTCAGTGAACTTAGTATCAAAGCTCTTGTTGCCTTTTTTGAATTTTTATTCATATCCTTATTAAGATTTTATATAATGTTTTCTTATTTTCTTCAGAGTCTGAACCTGTAAACATCTCCTGATTTCCACGCATGTCACAAAATTCACCAAAATGTGAAACTCACTGAAGAGAAAAACAAGCTAGAAAACAAGAAGCAGAAACTCTGCTCCTGGATTTACCACGATCCCCAAGTGAACAATTTCACCCTATCTGAAACTATTTTTAAGATATTATAATTAACATTGTAATAGTTTACATTTATAATCACGATATTTTACATTTCATAATATTTTAATAATTAACACAATCCAATTCCAGCAAAAATAAAAAAGTAACAGTGGGAGTAAAGCAATGGGAATTTCTTTCCATGTACTCAAGAAGCGCTAACAGAAAGAAGTACTAACATAGGTCTTCCTTAACTGGGCAAGCAGGCTTTGATTTATGCCTCATGCAATGAGCCTTTTGCTCCATTTCTTAGATTCCTGGACAGTTAAATCTTTACCTCAAATGGAAAAGTCCATTCTGTATGCTTGCACCCCAGACTGGTCTGGCGGCTGATATTATTTCTCAGAAAAGTTGGGCCAAATTGTTGGAAACCATTAAATTTAAAAAAAAAAAAAAATGGTGTTTAAGAACCTTCAAATTATTTAGACCATCGGGTCCGTATAGCTACGAGACATCAGCAGTTCTTATCTACTTAAAGGCATTCTCGATGGGCAAAAATAAGAGGAGAAATATTTTCTACTATAATCTCCTTAAAGATTAAAGAGTGATCACAGCTGGATATGTCCCATAACTCCCTCCAATCTTTATACCGTAAATGTGTCAAGAGCAGAGTCTGCGGTGGCTCCTCTGGTGTTCCATAACTCTGTGTCTTACTCATTTGTTATTGATGGAAAAGTACTGTTAAAGATCTAGGATTTGTGCTTTTTCAACTAAAAATTTGTTTTTCCTTTTTTGTTGTCATAGGTACCCAAAAACATAGTATCCGTAACCAACATATAATGTAGTATTTCTGTAAAATAATTTAGGACGTCTTGACTACAAAGCCGCAGGAAATGCTGCGTTAAAATCATGCTGGTCCATTGGTAGCCATGCTGTGTAGTAAAAGCAGCATTGGTCTCCAGCCCCATTTCCCTACTTACTGTTATTTGACCTTTATTAAAGTAGTTTGGTACCTCACACCTCTATTTCTCTACCCATAAAATGAGTAGAGTGGGTTACCAGTCATTTAAAACTCTAAGAGTTAATGACCAGCTCTTTCTGGAAAACAAAGTAATATATTAATATCTGCATTTTCCTAGCTGTACTGGCTTGCCCTCATTTCTTTGAAGTCCTGACATACAACAGATAGCCTCTATTTTCAAGTTCTAACTAGATTCATAGTCTATTTAATATCAGACAACCAAGTTAACCTTGTAAAGTAATCTAGCATTTCCCTGAACAGGTGAGAAACCAAGCTGATATTTGAGTAATGTTAGAATTAACTATTCCTGTCTGGATTATGGTGCTGTGTTTGTGGGATAAGAATGTAAAAAAGAATTTTTATAGCACATAAAAATAATCTATAAAGAAAGGATAAAAATCACTTTAAAAAATTCTGAACTGTCTTATTGTACCAAGTGTGTATTATAGATATATACTTCTGGAAATCCTGCTTTACGTAGTAGGGATTTTTAAAATACTGTATATTTCAAAGAATTTAATTATAACCTAATTACAATTTTTAAGCCCAACTCTCCCATTATTCTGATAGCACATATAGTCAGATGCAGGAAGCTTTAAGTAGCAAGCATATCATAATGGAGATTTAAGGAAAATGATAATATCTTTTCCTCCACACAGTACTTTGAACCACACAGTACAAGAACTGAGTTCATTGAGAAGGAGAATTGACCGCGTGTTCCTTTCTATTGAATACAAATAGTCTTCGGATATAGACATCAAAAGGATAACCAGCTCAAAAAGAAGCTGAATAGCCGCTATAAAATGTTAATAGCATTGTGACATGAAGCTATGGTTGCAATAGCATTGGCTATTACACTTTCAGATACTTTTAACATAATGGTATATTACACAGACAAAAATAAAAAGACTTCATATGTTGTGTTTTGTTCAGGATAGTAATATTTTGTAAAATCTCTAAAATAAAATGTCAGAGCTATTGTTTCTATGTTGTTCTCGTGTTCTTTTATGTCTGGAGTTTTGGGGGTTTTGTTTTGTTTTGCCTTTTTTTTTTCAACTTGGATAATGTGAACCTCACCACAGCCTTTCATTGAAAGTTTTGAAAAACTCTGGATTCTTTCTTTATCAGCAAATAAAGATAAGAGTAGCATGCTAAAAATGCCAATTTTGCTTCATGTCCTGAAGGTGATAATGTGCTTTCCAAAGCAAATTTTCTCTTCTAAATCCAAAGACTCAGTAATATCACCTTAATAACCTTTTCATCGTGAACAGCACGATTCTTTGAAAATATTAATTACTGAACCATTCACGATATCATTTTGAAATTATGTTATGCCACTTGTAACACTTTCGCTAATTCAAAATGTTGTACAAAGAGAAATCAATATTATTAGAGGGCTATTGACCAAGAAAGATTTTTCAGAAATGTCCCTATTCCAGGCAGAAGTGCATACAACAAACTTGACCACTAATTAGCTACTGAAAACAGCAACTTTATTTGGGTGAAGAAACATGGCATTACTCATAGGTCCTACGAGTGGAAACATTTTAAGATACTTGCATCGGGATATTTAAAAATAAATGCAGCTATCTAGAATAAGTCCTTCATTCTAATCAGTTTCTTTGGGATATTTAATCGATGTGTTCTTGTAGCAGATAGCTCTGTAATGAAACGAGATGATCAAAAATGTTCATTTGAAAACCCAACCATTTCTATTAATGTAATGGGGATAGCAAATTTTAAATCATAAACATTGGATTACAAATAATATAAGATTTTTAACTTTTCATTTATGCTTCAGAATCTTAACCACATTGTTTCACTTATTTGTAATCCACCAACCCAGGTGACAAATAGTCTTCTATATTTACCCACTTAGAATATACAAGAAGCACACTGTATTAGCAGCTGAAACTACAAACGCTATTGTCAATCAAACGCTCTGGCAGGGTACCATATTTCTTGTCACCAAGAGGCTTAAAGCAAAGAATCTGTGCCTAATTCTTTTAAACCTTATAGGTCAAAAGGTTTTAAAATTATTTTTGACACCATTTCTTTGCTTTGTCAACCAGCCTGAGCACTTTTTTAGCTCGTAAAGGATATCAAAAACGACTAGTTCTAACATCACAAATTTATGGGTTTTCAGGCATCACTTTTCACAGTAACATAATTCTGCAGGCAGATTAGATGATTGCTATGCCCCAGAAAGATGTTGATCTGATTTTGAAAACTGTGTCCTAAAAGTTTGGCTATGAAACACAAGTACCCCCTAGTACCTAGAACTGGGTCAAAAGGCCAGTGGGCAGCACTCAAATGTGTTTTGGGTTATGGTAACGGCCATGGCCTTGGGTGAGTGGTCCTTACTCAGTTAAGCTAAGTACAGCTTGTAGGGGTGTTATCAAATCCCTGTGGCCTATACCGAATCGTCAGGGGAAACATTATAGCAGTTCTTTTAAATTAACTCCTCAAAGCCCAAATCACGAGTCCATGGACATTCTGATGAAAATTGGATCAGTCTCTCCTTCTATAAGGAGGATTTTGAATAAAAGCCTTTTTTCCTTTGCTGTTGCTCCTCCCTTATTTGTTTGGTGGTGCCCCTGGGTGGTGCAAACAGCATGCTCGGCTGCTAACCAAAAGTTTGGCGGTTTGAGTCCATCCAGGACCCCCTCAGAAAAAAAGCCTCACAGTCTACTTCCAAAACATCAGTGATTGAAATCCAACACACATGGGGCCTCCAAGAGTCTGAATCAGCTTGAAGTGAACCGGTTTGGTTTGGTTTGTTTGTTTGGTAGTCACTGCTACTTCACCACGCCTTTTTGTCTTTCCTAAAGACTTTCACATCTTTCTTCACATCTCAACAATCTTTTCCCTTTCAATCCTATTAGCTGGACTGTATTGGTGGACTATCTCTTACCCAGGTACCCTTCTGTCTATTTGATTCCAGACACCCTTGCCGAGGTTATTTTTCTTCTCAACAATCTCTTTTGTGCCAACTAACTCACAGAGAAGTCATATCATTCTGTTAACACATCACCCCTAGGAAGCAAATCTATTCCTTTTCTCTGCTTACGCTTCGTCCTCTAATTATCAATAAGCCTTCTTCATGACCGCATATCTTAAAATTGATACATTCTCTCTGACTCCACTCCCTTTTTAAAAATCTCTCTCTCCATGGATCTTTTCTTGACACATTGAAAGACAATGGCAAGCTCCTCCTGGCCTCATCCTGACTAAACTTGATGTACTTTTCGCAGTCTCTCAGTTACCACTCAACGCTGATACACAATGTCATTCTGTGCTTTTTTATTTAACTCATTTTTTGTTCTCCGTATGCATTTTACCCCTGGGTGTATACCCTTTCTGTCAGTCCGTGTGAATGTGGTTGATGAGGGACCGTAGAGTCCTAAAAGTTACCCATGATGCAGCAGTGCACTGCAGGCCAAATGGTTGCACAGTTAACATTTGTGTGATGCTGCTGAGGGGTGCTTAGAACTATGAGGTTTCTTCAAACTCCACACTGACTTAAGAAGTAATATTCTTCCTCTCTTCCATTTCTTAGGAAGCCCAGAGGCACCCTTTAGTCAATTAAGAGGAAGTTATTCAGAAAATGGTGATTGCAATATTCACTAATGTACATAAACATGAGAAAGGGAAGTAGGAAAATAATTACACAATAAAAATAAACAAAAAATAATTACACAATTGAGCACCATCCCCAGGGAGGAGGAAACATCTTACAGATGTCTTCAACTTCTTTCTGTCTTGGCTCAAACTCTCAAACTTAGAAAAGCAATCACTATTATAGTAATGGTTGCTTTACCAGGAATGTTTTTGTTTAAAAAAAAAAAAATGCCACCTTCAATAAGAAGTGAGCTTACTGAATCCATTGCATAAAAATTCCCCCAAGCTCATATTGCTTTACACATAGGTAATGGTCCTATACTCTAAGCCATAGCTTAAGTTTGTGCTTATTGTAAATGTGTTATAAAAGCTAAGAATTTTGTGGTTTTTAAAATTCATCATATTATATTCAAATGGCATTTTACAAACTACACGTTTATAACTCTGGGTTATAATTACATTTGTAAATGGATAATAAGTAATAAACATTGCCCCCAAATGTAACATACTTCAGTGTGTTAGTTTTGTTTTTTGTTTGTTTGTTTGTTTGTTTCCTCATATAAAAGAATGTTACAGTTGCCAGTATGTACACCATGATGATGTAGGGTGGGAGTATAAATCTTAGCTGAGTTTTCCAGTAAGTTATTTTTAGTAATTTTGTGGCTACAATTTTATTTCTAGAGCCTAAAATCTTAAGTATTTTTGTCCTAATTCCTTTTCTAGGTACTTTTTTTTTTTTTAAGTGTGCTTCAAGTGAAAATTTACAAACCAAGTCAGCCTCTCATACAAAAACTTATATACACCTTGCTATTTACTCTCCCTCTAATGAGACAGCACATTCCTTCTCTCCATTCTCTATTTTTGTGTCCATTCGACCAGCTTCTGACCACCTCTGCTCCCTCATCTCTTCTCCAGACAGGAGCTGCCCACATAGTCTCATGTGTCTTCTTGATCCAAGAAGCTCACTCTTCACCAGTATCATTTTCTATCACAGAGTCCTGTCCAATCCCTGTCTGAAGAGTTGGCTTCGGGAATGGTTCCTGTCTTGGGCTAACTGAAGGTCTGGGGACCATGACCTGCAGGGTCCTTCTAGTCTCAGTCAGACCATTAAGTCTGGTCTTTTTACAAGAATTTGGGGTCTGCATCCCACTGCTATCCTGCTCCCTCAGGGGCTCTTTGTTGTGTTCCCTGTCAGGGCAGTCATCGATTGTAGCTGGGCACCATCTAGTTCTTCTGGTCTCAGGCTAATGTACTCTCCGGTTTATGTGGCCTTTTCTGTCCTTCGGCTCATAATTACCTTGTCTTTGGTGTTCTTCATTCTTCTTTGGTCCAAGTGGGTCGAGCCAATTGATGCATCTTAGATGGCCGCTTGCTAGCATTTAAGACCTGAGACGCCATTCTCCAAAGTGGGATGCAGGCTGTTTTCTCAATAGATTTTATTATGCCAATTGACGCAAATGTCCCTGAAACCATGGTCCCCAAACCCTCGCCCCTGCTCTGCTGGCCTTTGAAGCATTCAGTTTATTCAGGAAACTTCTTTGTTTTTCCCTTAGTCCGGTTGTGCTGACCTCTCCTGTATTGTGTGTTGTCTTTCCCTTCACCTAAAATAGTTCTTATCTACTATCTAATTAGTGAGAATCCCTCTCCCTCCCTCCTTCCCCACTTTTGTAACCACCAAAGAATATTTCCTTCTCTATTTAACCTATTTCTTGAGTTCTTATAATAGTGGTCTCATACAATATTTGCCCTTTTGCAACTGACTAATTTCACTCAACATAATGCCTTCCAGATTTGTCCATGTTATAAAATGTTTCACGGATTCATCACTGTTCTTTATTGATGTGTAGTATTCCATTGTGCGAATATACCATAATTTATTTATCCATTCTTCCATTGATGGGCACCTTGTTTCCATCTTTTTGCTATTGACAACAGTGCTGCAATGAACATGGGTGTGCATATATATGTTCATGTAAAGGCTCTTATTTCTGTAGTATATATTCCAAGGAGTGGGACTGCTGGATCCTATGGTAGTTTTATTTCTAGCTTTTTAAGGAAGTGCAAAATTGATTTCCAAAGTTGTTGTACCATTTTACGTTCCCACCAGCAGTGTATAAGTGTTCCAGTCTCTCCACAACCTCTCCAACATTTATTAGTTTGTGTTTTTTGGATTAATGCCAGCCTTGTTGGAGTGAGATGAAATCTCATTGTAGTTTTGGTTTGGATTTCTCTAATGGCTAATGATCGTGAGCATTTCCTCATGTATCTGTTAGCTACCCGTATGTCTTTTTTAGTGAAGTGTCTGTTCATATCCTTTGCCCATTTTTTAATTGGGTTATTTGTCTTTTTGTAGTTGAGTTTTTGCACTATCATGTAGACTTTAGAGATCAGGCACTGACCGGAAATGTCATAGCTAAAAACTTTTTCCCAGTCTGTAGGTAATCTCTTTATTCTTTTGTCGAAGTCTTTGGACTAGCATAGCTGTTTGATTTTTCAGAGCTCCCAATTATCTAGTTTCTCTTCTGCATTGTTAGTAATGTTTTGTAGACTGTTTATGCCATGTATTAGGGCTTCTAGCATTGTCCGTATTTTTTTCTTCCATGATCTTTATGATTTTAGACTTTACATTTAGGTCTTTGATCCATTTTGAGTTAGTTTTTGTGCGTGGTGTGAGGTATGGGTCTTGCTTGATTTTTTTGCAGATGGATATCCAGTTATGCCAGCACCATTTGTTAAAGAGACTGCTTTGTCTCCCATTTAACAGACTTTAGGCGTTTGTCAAATAACGGCTGCTCACATGTGAATGGATTTATGGCTACGTTCTCAATTCTGTTCCATTAGTCTATGTATCTGTTGTTGTACCGCTACCAGGCTGTTTGGACTACTGTGGCGGTATAATAGGTTCTAAAAACAGGTAGAGTGAGGCCTCCAACTTTGTTCTTCATTTTCGGTAATGCATTGCTTACATGGGGCCTCTTTCCCTTCCACATTAAGTTGGTGATTTGTTTCTCCATCTCATTAAAAAATGTCCTTGGAATTTGGATTGGAATTGCATTGTATCTATAGATTGCTTTTGTAGCACAGATATTTTTACAATGTTAAGCCTTCCTATCCATGAGCAAGGTATGTTTTTCCACTTCCATAGGTCTCTTTTGTTTTCTTGCAGTAGTGTCTTGTAGTTTTCTTTGTATAGGTCTTTTACGTCTCTGGTAAGATTTATTCCGAAGCATTTTATCTTCTTGGGCGCTACTGTAAATGGTATTGATTTGGTGATTTCCTCTTCAATGTTCTTTTTGGTGGTGTAGGGGAATCCAACTGATTTTTGTATGTTTATCTTGTAAAAAAAAAAAAAAAAAAAATTTTTTTTTTTTTTTATCTTGTATCCTATTACGCTGCTGAACTCTTCTATTAGTTTCAGTAGTTTTCTTGAGAATTACTTAGGGTTTTCTGTGTATAAGATCATGTCATCTGCAAATAGACATACTTTTACTTCTTCCTTACCAATCTGGATGCCCCTTATTTCTTTATTTAGCCTAATTGCTCTGGCTAGGACCTCCAGTACAACATTGAATAAGACTGGTGATAAAGGGCATCCTTGTCTGGTTCCCAATCTCAAGGGGAATGCTTTCAGACTCTCTCCATTTAAGATGATGTTGGCTTTTGGCTTTGTATAAATGCCCTTTATTATGTTGAGGAATTTTCCTTCTATTCTTATTTTGCTGAGAGTTTTTATCATGAATGGGTGTGGAACTTTGTCAAATGCCTTACTGCATCAATTGATAAGATCATGTGGTTCTTGTTTTTTTGTTTTAAGTGTAGGATGGATTACATTAATCGTATTTCTAATGCTGGACCATCCCTGCATACCTGGTGTGAATCCCACTTAGTCATGGTGAATTATTTTTTTTTGATATGTTGTTGAATTCTATTGGCTAGAATTTTGTTGAGGATTTTTGCATCTAAGTTCATGAGGGATATAGGTTTGCAATTTTCTTTTTTTTGTGGTGTCTTTACCTGGTTTTGGTATCAGGGATATGGTGGCTGCATAGAATGAGTTTGGGAGTATTCCATTATTTCCTATGCTCTTAAATACCTTTAGTAATAGCAGTGTTACCTCTTCTATGAAGTTTGGTAGAACTCTGCAGTGAAGCCTTTGGACCAGGGCTTTTTGTTTTTGTTGGGTTTTTTTTAATTACCTTTTCAATCTCTTCTTTTGTTATAGGTTTATTCAGTTGTTCTACCTCTGTTTGTGTTAGTTTAGGTGGGTAGTGTGTTTCTAGAAGTTCATCCATTTCTTCTAGGTTTTCGAATTTGTTAGAGCACAATTTTTCATAGTAATCTGGTATGATTCTTTTAATTTCAGTTGTGAAATCGCCCATCTCATTTCTTATTTGACTTATTTGCTTCCTGTCCTGTTTTTCTTTTGTCAGTTTCTCCAAAAGAAAAAAAAAAAAAAAAAAGTCCTGTTTTTCTTTTGTCAGTTTCTCCAAAGGTTTATCAATTTTGTTCATTTTTTTCAAAGAACCAGCTTTTGGTCTTGTTAACTCTTTCAATTGTTTTCTGTTCTCTATTTCATTTAATTCTGCTCTAATTTTTATTATTTGCTTTCTTCTGGTGCCGGAAGGTGTCTTTTGTTGCTCTTTTTCTATTTGTTCAAGTTGTAGGGATAATTCTTTGATTTTGGCCCTTTCTTCTTTTTGGATGTGTGCATTTACTGATATAAACTGACCTCTGATCACTGCTTTTGCTGTGTCCCAAAGGTTTTGATAGGAAATGTTTTCATTCTCATTGGATTCTATGAATTTCTTTATTCCATCCTTGATGTCTTCTGTAACCCAGTCGTTTCTGACCAGGGTATTGTTCAGTTTCCGAGCGTTTGATTTCTTTTCCCTGCTTTTTCTGTTATCGATTTCTACTTTTATGGCCTTATGGTCAAAGAAGGTGCTTTGTAATATTTCAATGTTTTGCATTCTGCTAAGGCTTGCTTTGTGACCTAATATTTTATCTATCCTAGAGAATATTCCATGTGCACTAGAAAAAAAAATTACACTTGGCTGCTGTTGGGTGCAGTGTTCTGTGTATGTCTATGAGGTCAAGTTGGTTGACTGTGGCATTTAGATCTTCCGTGTCTTTATTGAGCTTCTTTCTGGATGTCCTGTCCTTCACTGAAAGGGGTGTGTTGAAGTTTCCTACTATAATTGTGGCACTCTATCTCATTTTTCAATGCTATTAGAGTCTGTTTTACATATCTTGTAGCCCTGTCATTGGGTGCATAAATATTTAACATGGTTATATCCTCCTGGTATATTGTCCCTTTAATCATTGTATAGTGTCCTTCCTTATCCTTTGTGGTGGATTTAACTTTAAAGTCTATTTTGTCAGAAATTAATATTGCCACTCCTGCTTTTTTGATTTGTGCTTCCTTCATATATTTTTCCATCCTTTCAGTTTTATTTTGTATGTGTCTCTAAGTCAAAGGTGTGTCTCTTGTAGTCAGCATATAGACGGATCATATTTTTTTAATCCATTCTGCACTCTCTGTCTATTGGTGCATTTAGTCCATTTACATTCAGCGTAATTATGGATAGGTATGAGGGTTTTTTTTTTATGAGTTTAGTGCTGTCATTTTGATGTCTTTTTTTGTGTGTCGTTGACAGTTTCTTTTTCCCACTTAATTTTTTTGTGCTGAGTAGTTTATCTTTATATATTGTCTTTTCCTCATTTGTTGTGGTTGATTTTGTTTCTGCTGAGCCTCTATTTTTTTTTCTTTTATTTTATTTTGATAAGTAGGATTGTTAGTCTCCTTTGTGGTTACCTTAATATTTACCCCTATTTTTCTAAGTTTAAACCTAACTTTTATTTCTTTATATCACCTTGTCTTCCCCTCCCTATGAAAGATCTATGACTACATTTCTTAATTGTTTTAATGTTGTCTCACATAATAACATTGCTCTTCCCTGCTTTGAGCGTTTTTTTTTTTTTTTTCTTGATTTATTTTTGTGATTTCCATATCTGGGTTGACATCTGATTGTTCCGTCCAGTGTTCTAGTTTTGGGTTGATATCTGATATTACGTATTTTCTAACCAGACAACTCTCTTTAGTATTTCTTGTAGTTTTTTTTGTCTGTTTGTTTGTTTGTTTGTTGGCTTTTACGAATTCCCTGAACTTCTGTTTATCTAGAAATGTTCTAATTTCACCTTCATATTTGAGTGACAGTTTTGCTGGATACGTGATTCTTGGCTGGCATTTTCTTTTCCTTCAATTCTTTATGGAAACCCTGGTGGCATAGTGGTTAAGTGCTACGTCTGCTAACCAAGAGGTCAGCAGTTCAAATCTGCCAGGTGCTCCTTGGAAACTCTATAGGGCAGTTCTACTCTGTCCTATAGGGTCATTATGAGTCTGAATCAACTCAATGGCAGTGGGTTTGGTTTGGTTTGGTTTGGTCAATGCTTTATATATATAAGTCTTCCCACTGCTTTCTTGCCTGCATAGTTTCTGCAGAGTAGTCTGAGCTTATTCTTATTGGCTCTCCTTTGTAGGTGACTTTTCATTTATCCATAGCTACTCTTAAAATTCTCTCTTTATCTTTGGTTTTGGCAAGTTTGATTATAACATGTCTTGGTGACTTCCTTTTAAGATCTACCTTATGTGTGGTTTGGTGAGCATGTTGGATATCTTATCATTTTTCATGAAGTTTTTTGCCAACAAATCTTCAACAATTCTCTCTGTATTTTCTGTTATCCCTCCCTGTTCATGTGCTCCAATCACTCGTAGATTATTTCTCTTGATAGAGTCCCACATGATTCTTAGGTTTTCTTCATTTTTTAAATTCCTTTATCTGAATATATTGGTGCCAAGTGCTTTATCTTCAGTCTCACCAATTCTGACTTCCGCTTGCTTGATTCTGCTCCTCCGACTTTCTATTAAGTTGTGTAATTCTGTAATTTTATTGTTAATCTTGTGAATTTCCAATTGCTGTCTGTCTGTCTATGGATTCTTGCAGCTTATTAAATTTTTCATTATGCTCTTGAATACCCTTTTTAATTTCTTCAACTGCCTTACCTGTGTGCTCCTTGTCTTGTTCTGTGTATTGCCTGATCTCCTTCTTAATGTCTTGATGAGTTCCATATGTTAATCTTTTGAATTCTGCATCCCATAATTACAGGAAGGCACCTTCATCCAGAAGATCCCTTGATCCTTTGTTTTGAAAGCTTGTTGAAGTGATCATGGTCTGCTTCTTTATGTGATTTGATATTGACTGCTGTCTCTGAGCCACCTATAAGTTACCGTATTAGTTTATTTTATGTTCGCTTACTATATCCTAGCTTCTTGCTTTGTTTTGTTTTGATGTGTCCAAATAGGTTACTTGAGTGAGCTAGCTTTGGTTATGTTTGCCTTTGAAGCTCTAACATCCTGTGAGCAGATGGCTGGAGCTGTTACCAGGTATATGAGCCTAGAAGTCCATTCACTTTTCTTGTATGGATTCAGCTCAGGTGTCCAGGTAGTTGGTCAGCAAATGTGTGATACAGGCTCTGTCCTACAGTCTTAGAGGGGCAAGGGTGATTGGTGTAGGTACTGGTAACCGGTTGCAGCAGGGGGTCATGCTCTGAACAAGGCAGGAGGCTGAGAACCGTTCCCCGAATGTCTGTGAGGAAAGTGTGTAACTGTTTCATAGAGTGCACAGGTGAGTGGGTTCTGCAGATGGACCTTGGGTACCCAGTGCTTTTGGTTGTAAGGACTGGGAGGTACCAGTTACCCTTGGACCCCTGTCGCAGGTGGCTGGATGACCTGAGTAGAGCCACCAGTCCTTAGGGCCCTGATATGTGTAGGTAAGGAACCTGTTTAATAGGCAAAGCAGTGTCAAACATCAAACACCCACCCCTCCACCACACAGCTGAAACAGTTGCAGTCTGCCAACAAGGGCCTATTCTTCTGAAATAGGCCCACACAGGTCCATTCAGGGGGAAAAGGTATTCAAAGTCTATGGACAATGTATGCCTGGACAGGATCCACTTCTATCCTGAGCTCCCCAGGTTAGTGGAGCTGGCAGATTGTCTTGTCCCCAGTTGTGAAATTATTCCTTCTCCAAAGCTGGGTGAATGGCTCAAGATGCACAACAAGACCTATCTCAGGCCCACAGAAATTGACAGCCGCTGAAGCCGGTTTCGGGGCTGGGGGCATGGTAAAATATACACAAGCACTTAGCTTTTGCCAAGAGCACAGTTCTTCTCTGGTTCTGGAGTTGTGAGTAGGCTGTGCAGCTGGCTGTTTCTCCCTGAGGAACCTACGGCCAAGCGCTACCACCAGCCCACCACCAGCCTGAGGGTTCCCAACGATTCAAGTCCAGCAACTCCTCTCTGCTTATGAACTGTCTCCTCCTCCCCCTGCCAGTCAGTCTGTTTTCTAACTTTTCCTTTGATGTTCAGGGCTCCTAGCTTGCCATAAATGTAATTGTTTCACTTGTTTTCTCGGGTCTTTTTTGTAAGAAGGTTCACTGGAAGTGTCTGACTACTCTGCCATCTTGGCCCCACCCTTCCAGGTACTTTAAAAAAAAAATACAGTGCCTGAAATTTTTTAAGTTAACTCCCTTCCCAAATCCATGGTAAAATTCATGACTTTCACATTTGCAAATAATTTTACAATAGACCCTTCTATCACATTACTTGGAACTAACCAAAGCGAGGACTTTAACAGAAATGGTCTGTGGAAACATTACATATAAAAACATAAAGCCATTGTCATATAAAAACTAATCTACTTTTAAGAAATTTACTGAGTAAGAATGTTTCACATGTAATGTACAAACTGTTTAGTGAGATGCATGAATGTACTAGGAAATATCAGGAAAAAAAAAACAAAGTTTAAAGTTATTCTATAAATGGCTGTGCTGAAGCTTCCCTGGCTTCAGGGGTGTTTCATATGTGTCCAAAGACATTCTGACACAGCTCTAGAGGGAGCCTTTACAAGTCCTACCTTGTATTTAATTGCTCCCTAGACAGAATAGTGTTATAATGAACTTCCATGGTAATATTTGCCTTTTTACATGACTATATTTTCCTACCAAGTCAAACTAATAAAAATCTCATTGCTAGGTGAAGTTTGAGATGTTTGAGCAGTGGACAGCCAGCTTTACCCATTCCCTCTCACCTTGCAGCTTTCAACTGTCCTGCTTTAAAAAGAGGCAAATGGTTTATAGAGATATAGTTTGCCTTGGGTGCTGTCAAGTCGATTCTGACTCAAAGGGAGCCCCATGTAACAGAGTAGAACTGCCCCATAGGGGTTTTTTTGGCTGTAATCTTTACTGAAGCAGATCATCAGCTCTTTCTCCCACAGAGCCATTGGGTGGGTTACAACCACAGACCTTTCTGGTTAGCAGCAGAGTGCTTAACCATTTGCGCTGCCAGGTCTCCCAAAAAAATAGCTGGCCTTAAAGATATTATATTAAATATTAAGGATTTCTGTTTTAAAAAGCTTATGCTGTTGTTGTCAGCAGATAGTACAGTATTAATATCTTTCACAATAATGTAACTGAGGTTATTGTCTGTTTACAAAAAAAAAAAATCCCCAGTATGCCAAGACACTAAATAAAGGTGGAGTTCGTTAAACGGAAATCAGCATGCAACTGTGAAATAGTAAATTAATAAATAAAATACAGTCATAATTTACAATGATAACATTTTCCAGAAATGGACACTAACTGCCATTACACGTTAAGTTCTGAAGAAAAGACATTTGCCATTTTTCCTGATATAGCAACTTTGTCACTCTTTAATGCAAAAAATAATAATTTTTTTTCCGCATGCTCATTTTATTCTCTCTGTACATTTATGTGATGGACTCTTGTTATAGAGCCTGAAGGGTTTGATATTCCACTTATAAAACATGCAGAAGAGAAATTTGTTAGAGTAATGTATTTCTTATAAATTTGCTTTTTCCTCCAATTTCATTTTATGTCATTGTCATCCAGTTGTAGGCTGATCTAAGGCCAAACAAGAAAAGTTTCTCATAAGAGCCAGAAATGGTCACTCTGACTACATGGAGTACATACTTACAGCTGGCCACAACACACACATTGTTGCATAAGCGATCCCTTAGCCTGTAGTTGAGGAAATGCTATTGTACAGTCATATTCAGTTCCCTTCCATAGATTACACTGTTTTGATTCTGTTTTGCTTTTGGTCAAATGCCAAGGTAATACATCTAGGAACAAGAAAGCAGTGCCGCTAATTAAAACAACATATTTAATCCCAACATACACAAAAAGAAATAAATATTTAAATAAACATGGATTTGATAAAGACTGTCATGATTAAAATTATACAAAACAAAAGCCTAAGACTGGTGAGTTCCTTCCCTAAAATCTACCATCTTAACTATGTTAAGAAAGTATTTGAAGCAGGGAATATTTAAAAATAGGATAGAAAATCTAAAATAACAAAGTAGACAAAATAAAATTATTTGTATTATGGAATAATTTTTGCTTTAAAATAGAGTTTACTGACAGTCTTTGAAATAGCCTTTCTGTAATGTTTATAGTAAAATTTTTTACTTTAATTACTTTAAATTGTTTTCACTAACTATCAAATCATACATTTGTAAAGTTCTGTTTTAATTTATTCAAAAATATTTATTGAGAATCCACCAGGTGCAGGACACTATATTAGGTGGTGGTGTTCAAAGGATAAATAATACAGACATTTTCCCTTCCCCTAACAAAGCTAATAGTTCACTGAAGGCTAATAGCACAATGAGGGAGACAGGAAAAAAAAAGAATAAAAAAAGATAATTACCAAGTGTGATTAAAAAAAGCAAACTGCACCCAAAATAGGTAATATTTTGGAAAGTCCATTTTAGATAGAGTAGTTGGAGAAGCCTTTTCAAAGAGGTGACATCAAAGCTAAGACCCAAAGGATGAGAAGAATATCACCATGCAAAGGACAGGAGGAAGAGGTGCATTCAAAGGACTAATGGGTGCAGAGGTACTGGCAAGGAGGAGCTAAATGGTCCAGAAACTGCAAGAACATCAATGGGGATAAACCTGAGAACAACCTGAGGAGGAGCTAGAGAATGGATAGGAATCTGATTTATAGACTCTGGAAGGAGTTGGGTAGCAGTAGGAGAGTAGATGGTTTGAAGATATATTTTGGAGGTAGAATCAATAGGACAGGACTGTACTATAAAAACTTGAGAGAATTTGGGAATGAGACCCAGAAAAGTTACATGCAGTATATCCATTGGGCAAAATCACAAGGATAATCCCAGAGCTGGAATTAAATCCCAGGTCTCCTAAATCATAGACCTAAATGCCTTGCATTACTCTAATTGTTATAGCTTCACATCATGCCTCATACTTACAATATATTTTTATTGAAGAATGCTTTCTAAGAATGTATTCAAGATATGAGCATGTGCATATATAACTGAATTGAGTATAATATTCTAATCTTCATAAATCATGCAATTTTTCTTATATAAGAACTCAATAGTTCCTTAATTTTTGTAACAGTGTTATAAAAAGTTTAATTGAAAAACAGTATTACAGTATTTTATCACAATTAATATTTGACTCTACAATTGTACACTTCATGTTTCTCAACAGGGGCTCTATTGCAAGACTGTCCACCAAAACTTCACTTTCGCCTTTATCTGACACACATGACTGCCCAGTTAAATTATATTTCCCAGCCTCCTTTGCAGTTAAGGGAAACCCTAGTGGCACAGTGGTCAAGAGCTACTGCTGCTAACTAAAAGGTCAGCAGTTCAAATACCAGGCATTCCTTGGAAACTCTATGAGGCAGTTCTACTCTGTCTTATAGGGTCACTACAAATCGGAATAGACTTGCCAGCAACAGGTTTGGTTTTGGGTTTTTTGCAGTTAAAAGTAGCCACGTGCTAAGTTCTTGCCAATGTAATTAAAAAGAAGTGACCTATGCACCTTCTGAACAGGGCCTTAAGGCATTAAGCTTGCCTCCTCCATGCCCTCATCTCCCTTGCCACCCACATGAACAGGGACGTGGTGACTGGCACAGACCTTGAAGATAATGACAGTGCCTTCAGAGATGTCAGAAAAATGACTTTGAGAGAACCTGAATCCCTGAATGAATGTAAGGAGCAGAGCTTCCCTGCCTTGTTGGAACTCTTATGTGAAAAAGAAATAAAAGTCCTTGTTTTTAAGTGTATTATAAGGGTTCTATATTTCAGCATTGGGTTTTAGCATTATCCTAGGAATCTCTGGGTGGTGCAAACAGTTGAGCACTCAACTACCAGCTAAAAGGCTGGTGGTTTAAACCAGCCCAGAGGTGCCTCAGAAGGCAAGGCTGGCTATCTGCTTCCTAAAGTCAGAGCCTTGAAAAACCCTATGGAGCAGTTCTACTCTGTACACATAGAGTCGCCAAGATACATGAGTCACAACAAAACAGCAACTGATAACAACAATAACAGCTTTATCTTGAACAATACAGGCTCGTAAATCTCTACCTGTCAGTACAATCATATTTCCAATGTTGGGAGTAATCCTGAACCTTAAAAAGGGTGAATATAAAGAGTCTTAGCTGACAGAAGCTGGCTGAATGGACATGGAGAATACAAGGTGGAGAGGAGAACTGTGCTGCCACGTTGGGGGAGAGCAGCTAGATGTACATAGCAAGGTGTGTATTAAGTTTTTGTATGAGAGACTGACTTGATTTGTAAACTTTCACTTAAAGCACAATAAAAAAAAAGTCTTAGCTGGGTAGCTCACAGACTTTCTAAGTGACACTGTCAGGATGTCTCATTGGGGATGGAAGAGATTCTGACATATTTATTCCTCAACCCACCCAACACACATACACAAACATTGAGATCCTTTGCTGTATACAGCTTACCCAGGCAAAGGTGGTAGTTCTTAAAATGTATGCAATAACTTCCTCATCTGCTTCAATCATTCACAGATCTGTAGGCACAGCTGTACACATACCATTAAGGCAATGCTCAGGAGCAGATGACTGAGCAGCACAGGTAGGATTTGGAACACCTTGGGGCATAAATCACTGTGAAGAAGGTATAGGCTAGCTTCAGTTCAGGGTTAGAACTGTGACTTGTGAGCATATGAGTGGGATCAGTGTAGCAATTACACAGCTACATGGTGCTGAAGGCAACCAAGTCAATAGTGCCATGATTACAGATGGCCTTCAATCTCTTCAAGACTGAGAAAAGTTCTATTATTCAAAAGAGTGTCATGAAGATGACAATTAAGAAATGAAACATTGGTTGAAGGTACAAATTCCTACTCCAATAAATTGTAGGCAGAATAGCAGGGTCAAAGGCCACATTTTCAGCAGATGACAACTCTAGCTATATTTCTCAGAAGGGCAACTTGGAGGTTAACAGGCAATTAGTAATTCATACACCATCCAGTAGTAGTGGTAGCTATTGTCATCATCACCATCGTTGTGATAGCACTGATAACAATGTTGTTGTTGTTATTGTTCTTAGTTGCAGTAGAGTTGATTATTGTCTTCCGAAGTGCCTCTGAGTGGGTTCAAACCACCAAGCTTTTCACTAGTAGTTGAGCGCTTAACAGTTTGTGCCACTTAGGGACTCAATGATAATAACAGCAAACATTTATTGAGAACATACACAGTTCTGGGCACTCTGCCAAAAGCTATCTTATCTAATCTGTATCCCCACTGCCGTCGAGTCGATTCCGACTCATAGTGACCCTACAGGACAGAGTAGAACTGCCCTGTAGAGTTTCCAAGGAGCGCCTGGCGGATTCGAACTGCTGACCTTTTGCTTAGCAGCTGTAGCACTTAAACTCTGTATATAACTGTATTATTACTCCCATTTTACAGCTGAAAAAACTGAAACTTAGAGACATTAAGTGGGAGAACTAATATTCAAACTCAGACAGTAAAACTCCAAAGCCCTCACACTTAACCATTTTATTATACTGTGACCTTCATGGGGCCTGAAGCTTGTGATACTCATATTTGTGTACCCAGTGTATCTAGCATACAGTTACCTGCATGCAGTTACAAATACACAACTGCCAGCCTCACCTATGTTTAATTAAGTCAGATAACGTGGTCAGAGTTTCCATAGTTCGTTCTCACTCTTAAAGCAATTAAAAACAATTTGCAAGGTGTAAAAAAAAAAAAAAAATTTTTTTTTTTTTGTTAGGAGGCAGCATGGCAAAATTTTAGTATGGCATTGCAGAGATATTTGTAGATAAACACCTTGTTTGCTAATTGTGTGAATGTTCAATTTAAATTGTAAAATATGACAGTAAAGTGTATGACAGCCTTGCAGATGGAATTCTGCCCACTGCCAACAAGTCGATTCAGACTCATAGAGACCCTATATGACAGAGTAGAACTGCTCCATAGAGTTTCCAAGGAGTGCCTGGTGGATTTGAACTGATGACCTCTTGGTTAGCAGCTGTAGCACTTAACCACTAAGCCACTAGGGTTTCCCAGATGGAATTATGCAAGGAAATATCTCTACTTTTCTCCATAAGTTTCAGCTTCGGCTCATAAAAATAGGGCTTCTACCGTCTCTACCTATGTGGATAAACACTGAAGAAGAAGTTTCCATCCTCTCTCTTTCTGACCCACCCTACACCCCGATTCACTCCTGTGTCCAGAAGAATGAATTGCTAATCCAATTGACAGAGCCTTCTATTCACTGGGTTGGCTTACTAATGGGTAGGGCTGCTGTGCCTCAAAAGCAGGAATGAGGCACTACTTCTTCTTTTACTTCCTGGACTCAGGAGCAGATCTTTCTTGTTCTTTTACTTCCTGAGCCCAGGCACCTTGGGCCACCTTGTCCTTCGTGTTTCTATGTGGTAAGTAGCCCGGCTTTTGTAGGCACACCTTTTCCTCTCTGCTTTGCTTTGATGTTGTTGTTGTTAGTTGCTGCCGAGTCAGCTCCAACTCATGGTGACCTTATGAATAACAAAATGAAATGTTGCCCGGGCCTGTGCCAAGTTCATGATCTTTGGTACTTTTGAGTCCATTGTTGCAGCTATTATGTCAATCCATCTCACTGATCCTCTGCTTAACCAAATATGATTTTTTTTCCTAACTATTTCTCTTTCTTGACGATGTGCTTAAAGTAAGCGACTAGAAGTCTTACTTACAATCCTTACTTCTAAGGAGCATTATGCCTTTGGTTCTTTGGGTGCAATTGGCTTAATACATGAATTTGGAGTACATCTTATAGGCTATAAGAGCTCTACTTGAATGGCAAACTTAGATGTGCGGGTCCCAAGTCCAAGATTAGGGGTTAGACACAGGTAATCCCAATCCAGCATTTACCGAAGAGCCCTGGATTGAGAGGTATAGAGGGCTTGACCATATATTTCAAAGTGGTGTTTTTTTAACATTTGATTCCTTACACATGGGCTTTGTTGGTTGGAATACCCAAGGGGAGACAGGCGCCATCTCCAAGCCCACAACGACCTCTGTAATAATCAAGGACTAAGATTTATAAAATTTTCCAAGCTGAAAACTCAGGAAAACTTCAACAATCCATTTTGTTAAGTCAGGTCATTGTATCATCCTCAAAATATATCTGCATCATACTGTTCACTATGGCTGAAATTTCAATTACAAATAAGATACCCTGTTTAGGTAAACTAATATTGGAAATTTTACTACAAGCTAAAAAGTAAAATTAAATAAAATCAGTTCCATTCACAGGTCAAATGTGTAAAACTAGGAGATGGAAAAAAAGGTGGATAGAGATTTAATTTTCATTCTCTCTGATCCCTAGCAAGATACTCTGAATCCCAACATAGCTGAATATAACAACACAGCAGGAAGAGGCAGTGTTATGGTATGTTTTCTGTTGTTTTCAGAAAGCACATGTAAATCGAAAATGGAAATTCTGAAAGAATACTAGCTTCTGTGTTGCATGATATTTATTAAAGATATTTTAGAGAAAATTTGATTATCCAGTTTAAAATTTTCAAATGTGCTCTGCACACAGAAAGTATTTGATAAACTTTTGTTGACTATTAAAGAAATGAACATTTTGTGGTTTTTATTCTTATACTTAATGCTCCATTGAGTACTGTTGTATACATATAAATGTATTTTTTTGCTAAAACTTACGATTACTTGTATTGTTACTGATACTTCCATCAACAATGTGAGTATAAATTCCCTCTCATGCTTGGTAAGGCAAAGAGGTTTTTTTAACAACACAAGAGAAAATTACATAAAAATATTAAATTCCTACATGACAAACGGTGCAATAAACAAAGTTAAAAGGCAACCAAGGAAATAAAAGAAGATAGTTTTAACATATACAGCAAAGAGTTAATATTTTACATTTCAGTTTCCAAAAGACAAACAATCCAAATGAAAACCAGGCACGGCAAAGGAATATACAATTCACAGAATACATATACAAATACCAATAAACATATGAAAAGATAGTTAACTTTGCTAATAATTAAAAAAAAAAATACTAATTAAACTGTTTTTTTGAAAATTCACCTTTCAGGAAGTGGAGCCAACATGGAGCTATAGACAGAAGCACCACACCATCCCTCCACAGCAAAGACCCAAAAAACTAAGTAAAACAGAGACAAATGTCAATCCTGGAACCCTAAGCATCGGTGAAGAGATAAAGAACTCAACTAAACATCGAAAGGAATAAAAAACTGGCAGAGAACAGAGATACTAGTGAAGGTCCACTATCAGTTAATACAGTGCGGATTCACCGTCTTGGACTTCCATCGAAGATTGGCAGGAAAGAAGTATAAGACAGCAGGTTCACAGAGCTCCCAGCAGGAGACAGAACACCTGGCAATCAGTGATACCCACTTTCCCATCCACCATCCTTCTTTCCCCTGCCCAGCTTCCACCACTTCCCAGTGGGCTGCAGTCACTGGGTTTGGAGGTGCCAGCTCTGTGCCACTTGGATTTGCCCCACCCTCACCAGCCAGCTCCTTCAGTGATATTTCATTGTTGTTGTTGCTTTTTTCAGCTTCTTTTGGTTTCTTCCTTGCTCCCACCTCCTCCCCTTCCTTTCTCTCAAACACCTGGCTCCGTGTGTCATCTTTGCTTCTTCGTTACAAGCTGTGAAGCACCTTTTGGCTGGGGAATTGGTGGGATCCCTGGGGACTTTTTTGTTTTGTTTGTTTTCTTTATTGTTTTTCTTCATTTCTTGGTTTCTCATCTCTCTCTACTTACCTTCTTTTCCTGTTTCCTAAACACCCTGGCACTGTGTGCCATCACTGCCCCTTCTAGCCAGGCTATACTGCATGGCTTGGAAGCCACTTCCCTGGTCTGCACAGCCACATTGGTGGGATCCCTGGGGGCATTTGTTTTTTTATTTTCTATTATTATTATTTTATTTTCTCCTTTTTATCTTTCTTCATTTCTCATTTTTTCATCTCCCTCTACTTGTCTTCTTTTCCTGTCTCCTGAATACCTCGTGCTGTATGCCATCTCCACCCCTTCTAGCTGGCCTGTACTGCACAACTTGGGAGCCATTTCCCCAGTTACTGGTGGGATCCCTACAGGCATTTCTTTTTTCTTTTTCTATTTATTTATTTTCTTTTTCTTTCCTCCTCTCTCTCCTCTCTTTCTTCTTTGCCATATCCAACTTACCTCTGTACATCTCAACCTTCCCCCTCCTTCTTGCCTATCTGCACTGCATGCTGAACATTGCACCTCCCAGCAGCACAGGCACGGCCTACAGAAACTGCCCTGAACTGACCCTAGGCCCCAGTACATGACACAAACAACCCATCCCAGAGCCTGCTTGTCAGCTGGATCTGCCCTGCTGCAACACAGCTGAGCAACTGGCCCTACCTATTGGGCAAGGAGGTGAAAAGTATTGTGCCCACGGGTGACCAAACAACAAAGAATACACAGCCTGCCTGCTCAGACATAACCAAATAAAAAAGCAGGATGAAACAAACAAATCTACAATCAATAAATGAAGAAAATAACTACTGAATGTCCCAAAGACAGCAGATAATATCAAAACATATTTAAAAAAAAAAAAAAAGGACAGGATGTTTCCAGTAAGTGTCTAGAATAAAATACCAGATGACTTTCAGTAGGAGAAAAGACACCAGAACTACCTGATAAAAAAATAGGGACTTCAAATCTCTAATATCTGGAGGAATCCAAGAGTTGAAACAAAAAACAGACAAAAATGAGGAAAAAATTGACAAATTCATGGAAAATACAGACAAAAGAATGGAAGAATTCAGGAAAATAATACAGGAACAAAATGTCAAAATAAATTCACAACTAGAAAGCGTACAAAACAACAATTAGAAATCCAAAAGAAAAACAACAGATTTCAGAAATGGACAGTGTCATAGAAGGTCTGAGGAGCAAGTTTGAAACAATGGAAGACAGGATTGGTGAAATTGAAAACAAATACTTGGCTACCACCTTGTTTGAGGAAAATTAAGGAAAAAAAAATGAAGAAACCCTGAGGATGTTGTAGGATACAAACAAAAGCAAAAATTTGTGTGTGATTGGAGTTCAAGAACAGGGGGAGAAAACAGAAAACACGGAGAGGATCATTGAAAATTTGCTCACAGAAAACTTTCTAATATCATGAAAGATGAAAACCTGACCATCCAAGAGGGTCAGCGAGCCCCATGTAGGATAGGCCTCAAAAGACAATCACCAAGACTTATCATAATCACACTTGCTAAAAACAAAGACAAAGAATCTTGAAAGCAGCTCAAGAAAAACAAAAAGTCCCATACAGATGGGAAACAATAAGACTAAGCTCTGATTACTCAGCAGAAACTATGCAGACAAGAAGGTAGTGGGATGACATATATAAAACCTTGAAAGAAAAAAATTGCCAACCAAGAATAATATATCCTGCAAAACTCTTTTTCAAATATGTTAGTGAAATTAGGATATTTCCAGAAAAACAGAAATTAAGGGAATACGTAAAAACCAAACCAAATTTACAAGAATTATTAAATGGAGTCCTTTGGTTTGAGAACAAACAACATCAGATGACAGCCTGGAAAGAGGACACAAGATTCCACCAACCAGATACCAACCTAGGAAATGAACTTTCGAGGACTATTCAAAACTAAAAGATTTACAGCAAAGAGGTTAATCTGTAAATTACAACAACATCAGAACAATAAAAGAGAGAATAATGGTGTAGGTATAAAACTTTGGAATGGAGAGGAAGGCAAGATGATGCCAAGTAATAAAAGATTTGTTCAAACCTAGGAAGATAAGGGTAAAAATCAGGGTAACCACAAAGAAAGTTAACAAACCTACTCATCAAAATAAAGGAGAACATAAAGTCCCAGTAAACAAAATCACAAAAACAAAAGAAATGAAAAAAAAATTCACAAACAAAATGAATTTGGCACAGGAGAATAAGAGAAACAAAGAAAGCGTGAACACCACAAAAAAAAAGCACTACAAAATGACAGCACTAAACTCACGAAAAAACTGAACATAAATGGCCAAAATGCATCCATAAAGAGACAGAGAGTGAAAGAAAGGATAAGAAAACAGGATCCATCAATACGCTATATAGAAGAGATACACCTTAGAAACAAAGACATAAATTTATTAAAAATGAAAGGATGCAAAAAATATATCAAGCAAGCAGCTATCAAAAAAGAGCATGAGTGGCAATACTAATCTAAGATAAAATAGACTTTAAAATAAAATCCACCAAAAAGACAAAGAAGGGCACTATATAATAATTTAAGGGATGATTCATCACGAAGACATAACCACAATATATATCTACGCACCCGATGACAGGGCTCCAAAATACATAAAACAAATTCTAACAGCACTAAAAAGAGAAATTGACAATTCCATGATAATAGCAGGAGACCAACAAACCTGTCTCGGTAAAGGACAGAACATCTAGAAAGAAACTCAACAAAGATACAGAAGATGTAAAGGCCACAATCAGCCAACTTGAACTCATGGATATGAGTTACAACCAACACCCACCCAACAGCTGCAAAGTACACTTTCTTTTCCAACGCACATGGAATGTTCTCCAGAATAGATCACATCTTAGGCCACAAATCACCCCTCGACAAAATCCAAAACATTGGGATAATACAAAGTATCTTCTCGAATCACAACATCATCAAAGTAGAAATTAATAACAGGAAGAAAAAAGAAAAAAAAAAGTCAGTTACATGGGAACTGAATAACGTCCTGTTTAAAAAATACTGGATAGTAGAAGAAATCAAGGATGGAATCAAAAAATTCCTAGAATCAAATGAGAATGAAAACACATCATGCCAAAACCTTTGGAACACAGCAAAGGCAATGCTCAGAGGTCAATTTATAACAATAGACGCACACACCAAAAAAGAAGAGAGGGACAAAATCAAAACATTAGTTACAAAATTCAAACAAATAGAGAACAGCAAAAGAAGCCCACGGCTACCAGAAGAAAGGAAATAATAAAGATTAGAGCAGAAATAAATGAAATAAAGAATAGAAAAACAATAGAAAGGATCAACAAAAACGAAAGTTGGTTCTTTAAAAAGATTGACAAACCTCTGGCCAAACTGACAAAAGAAAAATAGGAGAGGAGGCAAATAACCCAAATAAGAAATGAAATTGGGGACATAAAACAAACCCAACTGAAATAAAAAGGATCATAACAGAGTATTATGAAAAACTATATTCCAATAACTTTGAAAACCTAAAGGAAATGGACAAATTTCTAGAAACACACTATCCACACAAACAACCACAAAATGATGTTGAAAAACTGAACAGACCCATAACAAGAGAAGAGATTGAGAAGGTAATTAAAAAAAAAAAACAAACAACCCCCCCCCCAAAAAAAATGCCCTGGCCCAGCTGACCTAACTAGAGAATTCTACCAAACATTCAGAGAAGAGCTCTCACCAGTATTACTCAAATTATTTCAGAACGTAGAAAAGGAAGCAATACTCCCAAATTCATTCTATGAAGCCAGCATAAGCCTGATACCAAAACCAGACAAAAGCACCACAAAAAAAAGAAAGTTACAGACCAATATCACTCATGAATATAGATGCAAAAATTCTCAACAAAATTCTAGCCAATAGAATTCAGCGTCATATCAAAAAATAATATACCACAACCAAGTAGGATTCATACCAGGTATGCAAGGATGGTTCAACATTAGAAAATCAATCAACGTAATCCACCACACAAATGAAAGAGAAAAAAAGAATCATACAATCATCTCAACTGACACAAAAGGCATTCGAAAAAGTCCAACACCCATTCCTGATTAAAAAAAAAAAAAACTCTCAATAAATTATGTACAGAAGGGAAATTCCTCAGCATAATAAACAACAGCTATACAAAGCCAGGAAACCCTGGTGGCGTAGTGGTTAAGTGCTACTTGACGGCAGTGGGTTTTTTTTATACAAAGCCAACAGACAACATCATTCTTAATGCAGAGAGGCTGAAACATTCCCCTTTAGAACAGGAACAGGACAAGGATGCCCTTTTTCACCACTCCTATTTAACATTGTGTTAGAAGTCCTAGCTAGAGCAACAAGTCAAGAAAAAGAAACAAAGGGCATCCAAATTGGTAAGGAAGAAGTTAAACTGTCCCTATTTGTGGATGATTTTTATGATACTATACATAGAAAACCCAAAAGACTCCACAAGAAAACTCCTAGAACTAATAGATTCAACAGAGTAGCAGGATACAAGAAAGATAAAAACCAAAACCCAAACCCACTGCCATCAAGTCGATTCTGACTCATAGTGACTCTGTAATATAAACATACAAAAATCAGTTGGATTCCTATAAACAAATAAAAAGACGAAAAGAAAATCAGGAAAACAATATCATTTATAATACCCCTAAAAAATAAAATACTCAAGAATAAATCTAACCAGGGATGTAAAAGACCTACACAAAGAAAACTACAAAACACTACTTCAAGAAACTAAAAGAGATTTACATAAATGGAAAATACCATGTTCATGGTTAGGTAAACTCAACATTGTGAAAATGACAATTCTACCCAAAGCAATTTAAAAATACAATGAAAGCCCAATCTAAATACCAACAACATTATTTAAAGAGATGGAAAAACTAATCATTAACTTTATATGGAAAGGGAAGAAGCCCTGGATAAGTAAAGCACTACTGAAGAAGATAAAAGTAGAAGGACTCACACTATCTGACTCAGAACTTACTATATAGCTACGGTAGTCAAAACAGCCTGGTACTGCTACACTGACCAATGGAACAGAATTGAGAACCCAGATGTAAATCCATCCACCTACAGTCATCTGATTTTCAACAAGGGCCCAAAGTCCATTATATGGGGAAAAGACAGCCTTCTTAACAAATGATGCTAGCAAAACTGGATGTCCATGTGCAAAAAATGAAACAGGACCCATACTTCACACCATACATAAAAACCAAATCAAAATGGTTCAAAGACCTAAATATAAAACCAAAAACTATAAAGACAGTAGAAGAAAAAATAGGGTCAACACTAGAAGCCCTAATACATGGCATTAACAGGATACAAACTATAACTAACAGCACACAAACTCCAGAAGATAAGCTAGATGACTAGAATTTTCTAAAAATTAAACACTTATGCTCACAAAAAGACTTCACCAAAACAGTAAAAAGAGAACCTACAGGTTGGGAAACAATTTTCGACTATTACAAATCTGACAAAGTCTAAACTCTAAAACCTACAGGAAAATCCAACATCTCTACAACAAAAAGACAAATAATGCAATTAAAAATTGGGCAAAGGAAATGAACAGACACTTCACCAAAGAAGACATTCAAACGGCTAACAGACACACAGGAAATGCCGGCGATCACTAGCCATTAAAAAATTAGAGAAATCAAAATCACAATGAGATAACATCTCACCCCTGCGTTACTGGCATGAATCCAAAAAAAAAAAAAAACAGAAAATAACAAACCTTAGAGAGGCTGTGGGGAGATTAGGAACTCTTATGCACTGCTGGTGGGAATGAAAAGTGGTACAACCATTTTGGAAAACGATATGGCACTTCCTTAGAAAGCTAGAAATAGAAATACCGTAGGATCTAGGAATCCCACTCCTAGCCATATATCCTAAAGAAATAACAGCCATGGCAAGAATAGAAATACATATACCAATGTTCATTGCAGCATTGTTCACAATAGCAAAAACATGGAAGCAACCTTGATGCCCATCAACAGATGAGTAGATAAACTATGGTACATACACACAATGGAGTACTACACACAATAATGAATAATGATGAATCTGCAAAGCATCTCACAACATGGATAAATCTGAAGGGCATTAGCTGAGTGAAATAAGTTAATCACGGAAGGACAAACATCATATGAGGCCACTATTATAAGAATTCAAGAAAAGGTTTAAACACAGAAGAAAACATTTTTTGATGGGTACGAGGGTAGGAAAGGAGGGAGAGGGGAATTCACTAACTAGCTATTAAGGAATTATCTTAGGTAAAGGGAAGGATAACACACAATACAGGGGAACTCAGCACCACTGGACTAAACCAAAAGCTAAGAAGTTTCTTGAACACAACCAAACACTTTGAGGGACAGCATAGCAGGAGCGCAGGTCTAGGGACCATGGTTTCAGGGGACATCTAGGTCAATTTGCATAACAAAGTTTATTAAGAAAATGTTCAGCATTTCACTTTGGTGAGTGGCATCTGGGGTCTTAAAAGCTTGAGAGTGGCCATCTAAGATTCTTTAATTGATCCCAACCCACCTGGAGCAAAGGAGAATGAAGAACACCAAAGACACAACAAATATTAGCCCAAGAGATAAAAGGAGCCACATAAACCAGAGACTCCATCAGCCTGACACCAGAAGAACTAAATGGTGCCCAGCTACCACCAATGACCACCCTCATAGGGAACACAACAGAAAGCCCCTAATGTAGCAGGAGAAAAGTGTAATGCAGAACTCAAATTCTAGTAAAAACACCAGACTTAATGGTCTGACTGAGACTGGAGGAACCTGAGAAGAAATGGCCCTCAGACTTTCTGTTAACCCAGAACTAAAACCATTCCTGAAGCCAACTCTTCAAAGAATAGACTGGACTGTTAGACATAAAATGATACTCACGAAGAGCGTACTTCTTAGTACATACAAGTAGTTGCACGAGACTAAAAGGGCAGCTCCTGTCAGGAGGTGAGATGAGAAGGCAGAAAGAGATAGGAACTGGTTAAATGAATGTGGGAAATCCTGGATGAAAAGGAGGAATGTGCAGTCATATTATAGGGTTAGCAGCTAGGGTCACATAACAATGCATGTATAAATTTTGCAGGAGAAACTAACTTGAACTGTAAACTTTCACCTAAAGGAAGATAAAAAAAAAAGAGTGGTTCAAGAAGACAAAGTGAAGTGGTATAATGAAATGTGTAAACCTGGACTTAGAAAACCAAAACAGAAGAATATACTGAGAATTTCTCAAGCTGAAAGAAGTGCAGAAAAAATTGAAGACTCAAGTTTCAATATTGAAGGATTCTATGGGCAAAATATTGAACGACATAGAAAGCATCATAAGATGTAAGGAATACACAAATTCACTCTATCAGAAAGAATGGTCGACATTCAACCCTTTTAGGAGGCAGCATATGATCAAGAACCAATGGTACTGAAGTAAGAAGTCCAAGCTGCACTGAAGGCACTGGCGAAAAACAAGGCTCCAGGAAATGACCGAATACCAGTTGAGATGTTTCAATAAATGGATGCACTGCTGGAAGTGCTCACTCATCTATGTCAAGAAATTTGAAAGGCAACTAATTTGCCAACTGACCAGAAGAGACCAATATTTGTGCCTATTTCAAAAAAAGGTGATAAAAAGGAATGTGGAAATTATTGAGCAATATCGTTAATATCACATGCAAGTAAAATTTTGCTGAAGGTCACTCAAAAGCAGTTGCAGCGGTACATACATAGACAGGGAATTGCCAGAAATTCAAGCTTCAAGATTCAGAAGAGGATGTAGAATGAAGGATATCACTGTGGCTGTCAGATGGATCATGGCTGAAACCAGAGAATACCAGAAACATGTTTACCCATGTTTTATTGACCATTTGACTGCATGGATCGGAACGAATTATGGATAACATTGCAAAGAATGAGAATTCGAAAACACTTAATTGTGTTCACGGGGAACCTGTACATAGGCCAAGGGGTCGTTGTTTAAATAGAGCATGAGGACACTGCATGGTTTAAAATAAAAGGTGTGCATCAGGGCTGTGTTCTTTCACTATAGTTATTCAGTTTGTGTGTTAAGCAAATCACCCCAGAAGTTGGACTATAGGAAGAGGAACATGGCATCAGCATTGGGGGAAGACTCATCAACAACCTGCATTATGAAGATAACACAACCTTGCTTGCTGAAACTGAGGAGGACTTGAAGCACTTACTGATGAAGATCAAAGACTACAGCTTTCAGTATGGATTACACCTCAACATAAAGAAAAATTCTCACAACTGGACCAATAAGCAACATCATGATAAATGAAGAAAATATTGAATATGTCAAGGATTTCATTTTACTTGGTTCCACAATCAACATCCATGGAAGGAAAACCTAAAACCCACTGCCGCTGAGTCGATTCCAACTTATAGCGACCCTATAGGACAGAGTAGAGCTGCCCAGTAGAGTTTCCAAGGAGTGCCTGGTAGATTCGAACTGCCGACCTCTTCATTAGCAGCCATAGCATTTAACCACTACGCCACCAGGGTTTGCAAATATGGAATGCTTCATGAATTTGCGTGTCATCCTTGCGCAGGGGCCCTGCTAATCTTCTCTGTATCATTCCAATTTTAGTATATGTGCTGCCGAGGCGAGCACTCCATGGAAGCAGCAGTCAAGAAATCAAACCACATATTGCTTTGGACAAATCTGCTACAAAATACCTCTTTAAAGTGTTAAAAAGCAAAGATGTGACCTTGAGAACTAAGATGCATCTGATCCACATCATGGTATTTTCAATCACCTCATATGCATGCAAAAGCTGAACAATGAATAAGGAAGACAAAAGAAAAGCTGATGCATTTGAATTATGGTGGTTGGAAAGAATACTGAATATACCATGGCCTGCCAGAAGAACAAACAAATGTCTTGAAGAGGTACATCAGGATAATTCTTAGACGCCAGGATGGCTGGACTTCATCTCAAGTAGGTGGACATGTTATCAGGAGGGACCAGTCCCTGGAGAAGGACGTCATATTTGGCAAAGTGAAGTGTCAGCAAAATGGAGGAAGACCCTCAATGAGATGGACTGACACAGTGGGCTGCAATAATGGGCTCAAAAATAGCAACAATTGTGTGGATGGCACAGAACTGGGCAGTGTTTCGTTGTGTTGTACATAGAGTCGCTGTGAGTTGGAACTGACTCTACACCAATTAACAACAATAACAGCACCATTTGTTAAGTGACTACATTCTAGCTCATACCAATCAGAGAATGAGTGCATCACCACCGGCACCTAAAGTGGCTCCTAGTTTCAAAAATAGATCCAGCATATCTGAAGGAGATAGTCACCTTAACAAAAAACCATGCCTGGATGCAATTTCAACTCATGGCAATTCTGTCTCATGGTCAGTGAAAACCTATGGATAAGAGCAGAATGTTGTCTGATATAGTGCCGAGAGATAGGTCCTCCAGGTTGGAAGGCACTCAAAATATGATGAGGCAAGAGCTGCCTCCTCAAAGTAGCTTCGACCTTAATGGCCTGGATCGAGTAAAGCTACTAGGACCTTCATTTGCTGATGTGGCATGGCTCCAAATGAGAAGAAACAGCTGCAAACATCCATTAATAATCAGAACATGGAATTAAATGTTAAAATACAAAATATTACGGTCAGTAATTTTATCTCAAGCTCTTTAGGGTAACACTCTTAATTAGATAAACTTCAAGGAGCTTTATAAATTGCAATAAAAACCTGTGCATAGGACTCCTCAGACTTCCTGAGATCCCCTCTGGGGATAGATAGTGCAGACCCTTAAGTACTGAAATAGTCTGCACTCACACAGAACTCAGCAAATGAAAGTTGATTTACTGGCATCAACAAACAAATTGATGGTTCAGAGTAATAACGGCAGGAATCTCTTGTTTTAGTCTGGCTATTTGGAGAATTTCTCAAGCATGCTCAAATGTGAAGGAATAGATTATTTTTTCCTCTTGCTTTGCCTTAGGTTTTTGTTGTGTGAGTCTCCCAGCTAAAAGCCATCTTCTACCCTCCTCTAAAATTCCATTTCTGTATCTTCATTTTCTAGAGCCCTGGTGATACAGTGGCTAAGAGCTATGGCTGCTAACTAAAAGGTCAGCAGTTCAAATCAACCAGCGGCTTCTCAGAAACCCTGTGCGGCAGTTCTACTCTTTCTTTAGGGTTTCTGTGAGTTGGAATCAACTCAAATGGCAATGGGTTGTCTGGTTTTTTTGTTTGTTTGTTTTGTTTTGTTTTTATAGTATCGTAGTCTGTCCTATAGGGTCTCTATGAGTCGGAATCGACTTGACGGAACTGGGTATAGGAGCTCTGGTAGTGCAGTGGATAAAGTACTTAGCTACTAACCAAAAGGATGGCAGTTTGAACCCCCCAGCTGCTCCAAGGGAGACGGATTTGGCAGTCTGCTTCTGTAAAGACTACAGCCTCAGAAACACCATGGGGCAGTTCTACTCTGCCCTACAGGGTCACTGTGAGTCAGAATCAACTCAAGAGCAGTTGGTTTGGATAACATAGTATGCGTACATTTTAAAACATACATCGGATCATGATACTCCTCAGCTCAAAAGCCTGCAAAGGTTCTCCCACCTGATGCAAAGAAAAAGCCAAAATCTCCAGTTCACTCTCTGACTTCACCCTAAAGAATCTCCTCCCCTCTCCTGTCACTTTATCCCAGCCAAGGTTCCTGGCTATCCTCAAACACTCTAGGCCTTTGCTCTAACTCTCAATATTGCTGCAGAATTTACTGAGTTTTTTTTTGTTTTTAATTGTGTGTTTTAAGAAGAGGTACCCCTACCACTACCTTCATATAAATGCAACTTGGGCAGTTAGCGCCACCTCTGTCCGTTCCAGCACTAGCAGCCAAGCCTATCAGATATTTTCTCTGTAGATGTTGTGGAAGAGTTTAATAATTCTCAACAAACTTTTCAGATTCAGTAATACCATCCTAATTGTACAGCAGATATGCTTTAATTCAGTCATTGGTAACAAATCAATTTCATGGTATTAAAAATTGTATGGTATTGCAAATCATTTTTTAAAAAAGTTGCTGTTGAATCAGTTCTGTCTCATGGTGACTCCATGTGTGTCAGAGTAGACCTATGCTCCATACGGTCTTCAATGGTTGATTGTTAGGATGCAAATCACCAGGCCTTTATACCGAGGCACTTCTGGGTAAACTCAAAAATGTCCAACCTTCCTATTAGCAGCTGAACGTGTTACCTATTTGTGCCTCCCAGGAACTCTTTGCAAAATTGATACTCTTTGCCATTAAAAAAAACATTACCTAGGTACAAAAGTTGACCACGTACCAGCAGGCCTCAGAACAGAATTCCAGTGCTTAGCCTAACCAACTATTTATGCTACTTCACATATAAAGAAAAATATTAGAAAAAAAGTGTTTAGAAGAAAAGTAAAAAGGATGATGAAAAAAAGAAAGAAAACTTTAGGTGGTTTGAAACTGATGAAAAGCCGAGTTGAAATTCTCAAGCTCCCAAAATATTATTTTCAACAGGAAAAATGTGAACATTTGATAACCTTACTATCAGGTGTTTTGAGGGGTTTTTTCTTTTGTATATTTATTTTGCAACTACTTGAGTGCTGTTACTTAATGGTAATTATTTTGAATGTTGCTGCTGTTTTGAGAATATTTTAGTGGATGGTTATTTTCCTATGAACATGTATTGTCAAAAGCGTTGCACACTCGAGAGTGATCTTATTACATTCTAGGACCAGCTTTTTTTCCCCCAAGAGTAATAGTCAATAATTGTATAATGCTAGTCAACAGAAAAACAGGATTCACTTAAGAGAATTTGTTTCTCGGTTAGCTTTGCAGAGGCACACTTATTCCACTGAGAATAGGGTACCTGCGCGGACATCCACTCAGAGAAGTAATAACTTGCCAAATCCTCCTCATCAACGTGTATCCTTTTCTCAATTAATTCAAGATTTCCAGTTTGTTTACTTTCATCTCCAAAATAGCAACAACTTCCTTTAATATTTCAGACTGTCTGGCATTTAAGAAACTGATTGATGAATGTTCAATTGCACTCAGAGGGCGACAGCAGTTCTCATCACCCGTAATTCATTAGCATATAATGGAAATGGCGTGCCAATCAAATTAAAGTTTCATGTGATAAGGGCCCTTTGTTATTGATTGAGGTTTTCTTCTCAGCAGCTATGGTAACTGCTTTTAATTGCAATGAGTACTTTGCCTGAGTCCAAGTTGTTTTTATTCCTTTTCCCTCCTCAGGAAAGTCGTATTCTTATTCCATGCCTACGCAGCTCTGAGCATCATTTCGCTACCAATCTTGCTTTCAGCTGCATGTTTCTGTTTTTCCTCCTTTTCATCTGTTTGCATTATTCATTGCTGGCCTACAGCAAAATAATGGAATGTGTAGCATATGGAAACAGAAAGAGAAGAACATCCCTTCGCAGAATTCATGTTGTATACATTTAAATGCTTTCGGCTTTAAGAAACTGCCATACCAAAATTAAAGCTATTTGCATATATGCTAACCACTATATAGAAGCCCTGGTATCGCAGTGCTTAAAGCCCTTGGCTGCTAACCAAAAGGTCGGCAGCTCAAACTCACCAGCCGTTTCACGGGAGAAAGATATGACAGTCTGCTTTTGTAAAGATTTACAGCCTTGGAAACCCTATGGGGCAGTTCCACTCTGTCCTATAGGGTTGCTATGAGTCAGAATTGACTTGACAGCAGTGGGTTTTACATACCATATGGCATAATGCCACTACGTGGAGGATAATCACCAAAAATCCATGTCCATGTTTTCAGAAAGGCATAAAAATATGATTTATATACATTTCTGTTGTGCTTTTTGAAACAAGGGTTAAGTAACAAAATAAAACATGTCCCATTTTGTTTATCCTTTTAGGCCTCACAACCGAGTATGTCTTTAGTCTGCAAACATTTAAAATTTTTAACTTCAACATTTCACCACAGAAGACATCTGAAGGTTATCCTCTTCCCTTTACTCTAATAAATTCTGTAACTCCGAGCTTGATCAAAGCCCTCCTGTCTTAACTCTAACAATGTAAAGGAAGAAACCTTCAAATTGAAGTCATTTAGAATTCCTCAGTAGTTGAAATGTTTTTCATAGACACAATCAAACCTTCTTTAAAGTTGCAATTAATTCTTAGTTAGGGGAAAAATTCCATATGGAATAAAATTCTCTTTGGAAATCATGTGTTTGCATTCCTGCTGTATGATTATTCTTACCACACCAGAAACTTCTTAATTAATTGCACTCCGCATGGGTACACTAAAACAGATGTAAATAAGTGCTTTTTATAACCATTAACTTTCACAACGGGCTTCTTCACCAGAACTGGATGGCTAAATTGTTGAGAGGCAGCTGAGGGTGTGGGCGGCTGAAGGCTAACTCTTCAGGGGGGCTCCCTCCTCATTTGCATAGGCAGTTTGTTCTAAATCCAACAAATGGGCAGAAAGACATTTCCAAATGCAAAGGCTCCCGAGTCACCCGTGTTGGAGAACAAATTGGACTTACCGTGTTGAGTTTTGAGTGGTGATTATATAATTAGTGCCGTGACTTGAGGGAAACCCACCCCTGAGCTAATTTGCTTTGCTGCTGCTTTTTTTTTTTTTTTTAAGTTGGCAAGAAAGCAAGACTACTGAGAGCTCAAACCAATGAAAAATGTAAGAGTGAGAAAAATTAGAGTGGAAAGAACTAATAAAAACAAAATACAGGAAAAGGTCTTGTAAAGAATCCAAGAGAAGTCGACCTGGCCAGATGCCAATCGGCATTGATTTGAGGGATGGAATTCGTTAAGGAGAGAGCACGCCGTGTCTTCTAGGAACTGCAGTGCGCAGCGCGGTGGAAGAGACGAGAGAGTCCATCTGTGTACACTCGAATAGCAGAGTATTAATTTCAAGTAGTCCTGTTAACAGGCTTTTTGAGGTCGCTTGGGGGGAAAAAATAGCAAAAATATTACAGCTACACAAATGGGAATCTATTGTGCCCAACGTTCTTTAATAGAAACGGGTATGCCTCTTTGAATTACGTTTTTCGTCCTGACTTGACTTCTACATTAGCGGGTTACCAAATGATCTGAGTGAATCAGTCAGTCTTAGAGGATGATCTCCTTCCTCTCAGCCAGGGAGATTGTCCAGAAGCAAAAAGGAAACCTGCACTTCAGGGTAATGCAAATTAAACTTGGAACATGTTTTTTTTTTTTTTGATGAATCCAGGTAAGTATTATGTCAGAGATAAGAGTCACTCATGGAAAAAGAAAGCATATCAAGGCACAAACCAACACACAGCAATGAGAGCTACCAAATGAAATTCAATCTGTGAGATATGAGACCCTGGGCTATTAAAAATATTCATTCAAAGTGTTTCAGAACTAGATAGCGGTGATGGTTGCAAAACATTGTCAACGTACTAAAGGCCACTGAGTTGTATGCTTTAAATGATTAATTTTATGTTTTGTGAATTTCACCACACATACACACACAAAAAAAAAAAGTTAATTAAAACTATCCATCCATTCTTCCTCTCCCAGGCTTTAAGCAGCATGTGCTTCTCAGAAGAGCACACCCCCTCAGGATCTCACGCGCACCATCTGACTGTGGTTTCGGAGGCCTTCTCAGCTTCACAATCTAATAGTAATATCAATAACAACAGCTACCCGTTATTAAATGCCAAACACTATGTACTTTACGTAACCATCCCTAATTCCCAAAATATTTCTATAAGCTGCATGTTAGCTCCATTTTCACAAATGAAAAACTGGGCCTGAGGGAGGTTAAGTCACATGCCCAAAGTACAAAGCTAGTTAGTGTAGACCCAGAATCCAAACCCAGATCTGTCTGACCCCAAAGCCTAAGCTCTAATTATCATCCCCATCTGTTTTGACAAGACACATTTGTTCTGACCTCTATGTTCTCTCTCTCTCTAGATAACAAGAACAAAACCAGCACATTGGGGTGCCATACCTTCTGAACATCCTTCCCATATCTCCATTTTGCAAAGGTCTCTTGTTTTTCCTTAAGTAAAGCCAAACGGCAGAGTCCCTAAGTGGTGAAAATAGCTAACCTGCTCATCTGCCAACTGAAAGGTTGGGGGATCCAGTCCACCCAGAAGCACCTCGTAAGAAAGGCCCGGCAATCTACTTCCAAAAAGTCAGCCACTGAAAACCCCCTGGAGCACACAGAGTCAACAGAAGTCTATGTCAACTTGACAGCAACTGGTTTTAAAACCGAACAGCTCTACCTTTACCACTATCCATAAAGTAAGATTATTTCAGCTTCACAGAATTTTATAACTCTGATTGAAATGATGGGACCAAAGTTCAAATACACATGTGAAAATGACTACATTACAACTGTTATATATGAGATCTACACATGATCATACAAAGAGAAGGTTCCATCTGTCTCTGTGACTTCAGCCGTCCCATCTTTTGTGAAGGTCTTCCTAGTTTACAAGTATAATTCCTGAATTTAAAACATATTGCTGCACACACACAGACACAAAACACATACACACAGAGAGAGACACACGCACACACTTCAAAAATTTATCTATGTATTGGCCCTTTATCTTTCCAAATACATGACAATGGAGGATTTAGAATATTAGTGGAACTCAATAACTATTTATTATCATTAATTAGCTGAATGCCTCAGGAAAGGCTAAGGAAAAGGAAAAAGAAATTTGGTTTACAAAAACATATGATTAGGCCTTCCTGCTGACATCCTCTTTTTGATGAAAGAATTTGGCATTTGGGCTCACTGAGAAACTCCATTCTGGTGGCTGTTTTCTTTAACGCAAGCTGATCTCTATACTAAAAGAGAAAGGCAGTTACAAGATATTAGTATAAAATCAGAATTAAACTGGAATTCCCCACATTGTATCCATTTCAAATCATGTGACTTCCTCTTTAAATCCTCTTTCTTGGGGTTCTTTCCTTCCTTCATCATTTAGGCAGTAACTTCTTGCCAGGCTTTTTAGTTAGTCATCTCCAACTTACTCAGGGAAGTGAGAGCTGTTAAGAGCTGTTCTGGTGTTCTGGGATTTGTATTTAGAAGATTCCCTTTCAGTATTTGATAGCCTCAGAGCTGAAACGGCTGTTACACACCACTCATCACCAACAGTGTCAGAAGTTGTATCAGCATCTTCAAAAAGAAAGTCAGTACATTTTCAGTTAAAAATAGCCATATTCTAAGCTCACCTAGGTTCCCTGCATGACTTTTTTCAGTTGAAGTGAAAACATCTTTTGAACCGGTGTTTGACATACTCAGTAATTCCTATCAGGTGTAAAGCACCATTGTTTTATTTCAAGAAGTCAGCATTCCCCAAGCAGTGGTCAACCCCTGAAAGGTCTTAAGGTTTGGCTTGGCTAGCATCCCAAAATGTTATTCTAAACTCCAACAGATCTTTCACTAGGAGAATATGCACCAAGCCACGTTTACATTGGTACAATGGCTATTTGGTTTGGTTAAAAATCATAGCGTTCCCACTTATGCTATAAAGCACAGCACGAAGAAAAACACCAACACGTATAACAATTATAGTTAATGTAAGGACAGTTTCTAGTACAGATGGTATGTAATGCTCAGACCTCTTTTAAAACTAATAACGTCAAGGGGGGTAGGGAGAGTAGAGATACCGATTCGTTCTTTAGGCTATAAAAATTCTATACCTATAGGGCCTCTGAGAATTGACTTGATTTTTCACAGATCTAAAGAATAGAAAAAGAAGTGATGATGGCCTTTTGTTCATAGAAGCAAACTTCCAGTACTGAATGACCATTTGGGGAGTAGAGCAAAGTACGGTTTTAATTCTGCCTTGGATTAAATCCTGAGTAAAGTGACATAGCTCAGGCTGCACTACCTATGCATATTCTTCCCCTCAGTCCACTGAGACTGGAATTGTGAAGGCTTTGACGCTGGATTCTAAAAGAGTTAGTCTAGGTGAAATCTAGATTTCTAGATGAAATCTCAAACATCTCATATAAATTAAATCTGATCTTGATTTGCTAGGAAGAAATCACCCAGATTGTCTGTTTTCTAATTTTTCTTCCCAATTTCTTGACTGTACACTCTTCATTTCAAAGAAAAGTGTGTCATGACTCTGCAATTTTGTACATTGAACCTATCAGTGTTCTCATCGTTATATCACTTGTACATTCTGTTACCATGAAATAAATTTCAACTCCTTGGGAAATTGTAGATTGATTAATAAGAAATAGAGTATGATTTGGAAATTGTTTACAAATTCTATTTATATAATTTATAATTAAGAGACTCAGCAAACAAATCATGGCATCATCATCACCAATGACTTCAAGAACGAGCACATCGAGTGGGTTTGGATGAAGCTGTTAATGACAGCTGGGACAGAGGCTTCAACGGCAATGGGTTTTGGTTTGGGACAGAGGCTTAGTTCACTGGATTTTCACTTCTTGAGACATGGAAACATGTAGTGAATAAATCAAGTGTAAATGGCTTCACCTTGGCCTCCAATGATCAACACCCTGAAGTAACTGTGTATTTAACGCAATCAGCAGGCTCCAACATCATAGCCTAGGGCCCCAGAATAGAAGGAGACTCCCAGCCAGCTTTGAAGGACATCCATATAAGAAGGTTTCAGAATGCAAAGAAGGCATATTGGGAGACAGAATATCTAGTCATATTTCCAGGCCAGACTTACCAGGCCAGAGCCAGGCCTCTCAACCCTGTCCCTAGTCTATGGTGTTGTCTGCTATTCCTACAGAGGTTTAGTAAGGTTTACAAATCATAGGGAGGGCAGAAACGTTACGCCAACAGGAGGTTTCTGGCCTTCTGTCGTTTATATTTCAAGAAACCTAAGAGAAAACATCCGAACTACCCTGAACAACCAAAGAGGAGGAACGAGACACTTTGCCAAACAATCCCATCACAGGTGAAATGCAGTCAAGCAATGTCACCTATGTAAGTTCTTCCTCAAAGTGTGCCAGAATGAGAATAATACATGATCGCTGTTTAAGAACAATAATGTGTGAAGCAGAAAGAAGGAACCCTTGTACCTCACAGACTCTTCATCCACTGGACATAACAACTGCACCGTAGCATGCTCGGTGAAGACAAATGAACTCAAACAATAAGGCCTGTAAAGGGTTTAGTGCCGAGCACTTAATAAAACAAAACCTGTTGCCGTCAGGTCGATTCCAACTCATAGCGACCCTATAGGACAGAGTAGAACTGCCCCCATAGGGTTTCTAAGACTGTAATCTTTACAAAAGCAGACTGCCACATTGTTCTCCCCTGTGGAGTGGCTGGTGGGCTCAAACCTTTTGGTTAGCAGTCGAGTACTTTAACCACTGAGCCACCAGGGCTTCTGACACATAGTAAGTACTCTTATGTTGGCTCTTATGTCTTATCAGTAAGAAAATCAGATTGTGCATAGAAAGCATAAATTTTAGACAAAGGGAAGACATACACATTCTTCAATACCTGGGAAATTAAAGTATAGCTTAACTGGACCGAATTGAGAACTTCTTAGAGCTAGTATATGAAAAGCCCTGAAAATACCTTTACAGGGTAACCAGGACTTGTTGGAACTTTGTAAGAAAGGATTAGGAACATTTGTTTATTTTTTAAAAGACTGCCCTGTGGGGACCTAGAGTGAGATTTGAGGCTAACAGGCTTGGGTTGATCCTCCCTAAATTTGGGGGTTGTTTAATGTAAGTCATCTTGGATTTTAAGCTGGCTATTCCGGACTATCCCCTTAACTAAAACAAGACGGCCCCCTACCTTTGCTGAGAGATCTCAGAATCCCTAAAGTCTGGCAGCCTCCATGAAGCCAGCTGCTGTTTGCAGCATTCTGATGTTCTGGGACTTCCCAGGTGTCAGAAGCAAACAATAGATCACAGCTGGCATTAATTGGCAGCACCCTGGTTGGCAGTCTCAGCAGAGAGAGACCAAACACTGAACAGGCCACAGAGAGAGGACTCCCCTCACTCAGCCAATATTAATTGAAATGTCTTCATGGCATGCTGTTTTGCACATTGCAGTGAAAACAGTTTGTTTTTAGGATTTAAACATCCCTCCACTATGTTTGCAATCTGAACACTACAGCATGTGTTAAAACATAAGATCCAGGGAGGCAAACTGACTATAAACAGAGTAGTTTAGGAGCTGGGGGTGGGGAAGCCAGGTCTTTCTTTTGCAATTTTCAAGCTCAGAGAAGTGCATAGGACTGATAATGTAGCATAAGCAAGGGAAAAGAAAAAAATATTTAAACTTCAGAGGATTTTTCGCTGTAAGTGTTGTTGGTTAAGAACCCTAGAAAAGAAAAAAATGATGTAAATCTGTGACTTTTCCCCTGATATTGACCTCTTAAAATCCTAGGCCATTATGCTAAATATTATCCTGGTTATCTAGGCCAATAGTCCCAATCCATCTAGTTAAAAGATGCCAAGGAATGTGGTTCACAGCCCGTAATATAGATTAGTATGCTAATGTTCTAAGGGTAGCATTGTTAAATAAGCCAGAGATATCCCTGGAATCAAACTGAGCACGCTATGCCAACCCACGTGTATCATTTAGGATTAGACACAGACTGTTAAGAATACAGAACAATTGCTTCACATTTCTCTCTGCTGGTGTCATCTCCCTTTCGTATCTGGGAACAACACCCATATCTTGTCCATAGCTACTGACATTTGTCATAAATTCCAATTGACCTTTTGCCAGAAGAGCTTGAGGATGGTTTTCTTTTTATCTTTTCACAGTCTTCAGCATGTAATGATTCATTCTGGAAGTATTTGGGGCTCAGCACTGTGCCAGATACCGTAAGAGATGAACAAGAAGCAGAAAAAACAGTGCCTACTTGGGGAATCAAAACACATTTTCGTGACACAACTAGACAACCTGGAAGACAATAATAACTTGCTGGTATGAACTGAATATATGAGGGCCAGAGAGGTGAAGAGTAAGACAGAGATATTTGTGCATTTAGTTTAGTCAGCAAAGGCTTCATGCAAAACATAAATTTGGGTTTTAAAGAAAATGAAGGATTTGAGTGAAAAGTATTTCAGATTTTTTAAAAAGCACGCCAAAAAAACTAATACATAAGGCCATAAGAGGGAAAACTAAGAAAAATGTGCTAACTGGAATAAGGGGTATTCCCATCTCTTTTATAACAACACGGAAGGTGTGAAGCGGTGGTTAGATTGGTTTATGCTTGAGACATTAGCGTATTCCAGGTTTTACAGATAGAAACATCGACTCAAAACAGCTGAGTAATTCTCCAAAAGTTCTGAGCTTAGCCAGTGTTGGTAAGTCACAACAATACAACTAAACAAAGGCAATAAAAGCTAAACTTGGAGTAATATTCACTAAAGCCTACGTCCTGCCTGAAGTGTTTGAAGGAACAGTCCTCGGGTTGTTCTCTTGACACCTTTAAATCATATTCCTTGACGGGGCAAACATCTCTTTAGTACACCTTAGCTATCCATGTGGATTAGAGATCCTGGGTGGCAGAAACGGTTAAGTGAATGACTACTAGCTGAAAGTTTGGCAGTTCAAACCCACCCAGAGGCACCTTGGAAGTGAGGCCTGGTGATCTGCTTCCAAAAGGTCACAGCCTTGAAAGCCGTATGGAATAGTTCTACTCTGCACACATGGGGTAGCCATGAGTCAGAACAGATGCCATGACGACTAACAACAAAAAGCCATCCACATACCTTTCTTCATTTTCTCTCTCCTATTTTTCTTGTACTTCCCCCATCTCACTCATATTGAAAGGATGGTGTCTTAGTCATCTAGTGCTGCTGTAACAGAAATACTATAAGTGGATGGCTTTAACAAAGAGAGATTTATTTCTTCACAGTGAAGTAGGCTAAAAGTCCAAATTCAGGGCATCAGATCCAGGGGAAGACTTTCTCTCTCTGTCAGGCTTCTTTCTCGTCAATCTTCCCCCGGACTAGGAGCTTCTCTGTGCAGGGTCCCCAGGTCCAAAGGGTGCACTCTGCTCCTGGCACTGCTTTCTTGGTCGTATGAGGTCCCTCCTCTCTGCTAGCTTCCTTTTCCTTTTATCTCTTGAGAGATAAAAGATGGTGCAGGCCACACCCCAGGGAAACTCCCTTTACATTGGATCAGGGATGTGACCTGGTAAATATGTTGCAATCCCACCCTAATCTTCTCTAACATAAAATCACAATCACAAAATCGATGACAACCACAGAATACTGGGAATCATGGCCTAACCAAGTTCATACACACATTTTGGGGGGCCATAGTTCAATCCGTGACAGATAGAATAGAAAACAAATTCAAAACTTTTTTTTCTCTATCTCAAACTAACCCAGCTTCTAAATTTGTCACGTAAACATACATTTGCTAATATCTTGCACTCAGTTTCTACAACTATATTACCTAATAGCTAGTGTGCTATGAGGGACAAATTTCATATAACTAAAAATATTTTGATAAATTTCAATGGACAGGCTCCCACACACACCATGAAAAACATTACCTTCAAAATACTAGCAAGTGCTTTCGTTGCCATACACTTAACTTGATGTAGGAACGCTATTCATATTTTAGGCTGAAAAAAGCCCCGTTTAAGTTAAAGTCAGGACAGAAATGAAAGTTGATATTACTTTTTCTCCCAAGAAAAATAACGTTATTTAAGACAACTCATTGTCTAGCCAATCATCCCTTGAGATTATCCTTCCAATCTGAGTATCAGTCACAAGGTTGAGGGAATTTAAGAGGAGTTTATTACTATAGTTTCTAATGCTCAAAACTACAAGCTAAACAAATGCAAATAGCAAGTGTTTTCAAGTTAGGAGTATTAACACAAACTATACAAATAAATTTTAATGCAATATCTGGGAAATAGACTTACTCTATTTCATTCTTTTTATCACAGTGAAAACACCTGGTGGTAGAAGTAACCTTGCGCATCGTTCTCCATTAATGTGTTTAAAGCCCTGTCAATCCGGTTAATAACAAATAGGATTCAAAAAGAAAGGCTTAATTGGTTATATCTGGAAAATGCTTTGAGATCTCTTATAGAAAAGACAGGCGTTCAAAGCTCCTACGTTTCCATAATAAGTAGCTTGTTCTCCTAGATTTCAGTACTACAATGGGAGAATTGGGAAGCCTGAATTTTTTCTCCACTTCATCTATACACCTGACGAGCTGAGCTACCTACATGAACTTGGGTAAGTTCTTAAGCGTTCAGAGCTCATTACTTATGACCTAATAAACAAAAAGGTGTGAGAACCAGAGTGAAAATTGGAGCTTCAAGTCAATCTGAGAGATTTTGCTCAGGAATGGATCAGATTAAAGCAAGCTCTTACCAAACAAAGATAATGCAGAAAGGAAATCGTACAATTATAGAATTGTAAAGCCAGAAACAACCTCAGAGCTTATCAAGTCCCGCCTGCTCATCCTGCAAATGACAGACTTGAAATCTGGAAAGAATAAATAAGATGCCCAAGATAATAGAGCCAAGTTGTACAGCCATGAGAGGGAACCCAGAAACTGAAGCAACACACATACACACATGCGTATACATGCAGAAGCACACACGCATGTGCACGTACGCATAGAAATTAAAATGCCCAGAAGAATGATTTCTTCATATGTAAATTGTGCAGTAATAGGACAGTCAGTTCCTACTTGGGGGTATCGAAACACATTTTCACGACACAACTAAATACCTGGAAGACAATGACAACTTGCTGATATGAACTGAATATATCAGGGCCAAAGAGGTAAAAAATAAAGCAAAGACCTATAGTTTAGTTAGCAAAGTCTTATGTAAAACATAGGTTTGTGTTTTAAAGAAAATGCAGGATTTAGACATGAAAAAAGTATTTCAGACCAAAAAAAGCAGAAGGAAAAAAACTGGAAAATCAGAACGTTATTGGCAAAATAATAACCTTTTTCTTCCCTTGATTTTAATCATCTACAGGTAATCTCTGATTTATGACAGGGTTCCGTTCCAACAACTCTATTGTAAGTCAGTTCTGATGTAAGTAGAATATCACTTTTTTTTTTTAATTTTCATTAGTATTGTCTTTTAATATCAGTATCTTTATAGACTCAATCTTTATATGTCTTTGGGGGTGGGAAACTTCACAAATAAACTTACAGATACGCTTTAATACATACATACATAAAAAATACATAAATCATAAAAACTTACTCTGACAATGAAGAAGAGTTGGATGATGTCATTTTGTCAGTTGCAGTAATAACTCCACTTGTGGAAAGTTCTGGATCAGTGGATTATCCTTGGGAACGGGGATGGCATTTCTAGTCAGAAAATTAGTGAGAGTTGTCTATATGGCCCTTTCCTTTTTTTCTTTACATGTTCATTTTGCAGTAACATCTCACTGCTTCCCAAACTTGCCTATCAACTTTAACAAAGTGATCAGCATTTGGGTCCGTATTTTCAAGCAACTGAAAACACTGATTCAGTTTAGAAAACTATACGGCAGTGTTTTGAACAGTAAATCATAAACTGAACATCTGCAAGTGAACATCCAAGAATGATAGCATCAGAAAATTACATGCTGCAACATTACATGTAATACATATTACTAACAATAAGCTATATAAAAGAAAAAAAAAAAAGACGGTCATAAGTGCGGTTTGATATAACTCAAATACCTTGTAAGTCGAGGACTACCTGTAATTGGAGACGTGTTACTATGAACGTGGTTCCAATCACCAAACCCACTGCCGTCGAGTCTATTCCGACTCATAGTGACCCTATAGGACAGAGTAGAACTGCCCTGTAGAGTTTCCAAGGAGCGCCTGGCGGATTTGAACTGCCGACCTTTTAGTTAGCAGCCCTAGCGCTTAACCACTACACCACCAGGCTTTCCTCCAGTCACCAGGCAAACAAAACAAGGCTCTGCCTAGTGGTATGTGAGCTCCAGTCCCCATGCTGGCAATGGAAAAGCAAAGGGAAGATGAAGGAAAAAGCCAAAAAAGATAAAAGAAAAACCACTACTATTAAGGTCGGAGGCAAAATCACATAAGACTAATTTATCACATTGTAGATGAATTACATTCCCTAATTTACTAACATTGTCATGTAACATTTAACAAATATATGTTAAGTTGCCGTAAAATAAGGGACACCTGTACTTGTTACAATTATTCAATGTGTTGTATATTTTTTCTTAGTTATCTGGCACTGCTGTAACACAAATAAGACAAGTGGATGGCTTTAACAAAGAGAAATTTATTCTCTCATAGTCTAGGAGGCTAGAAGTCTGAATTCAGGGTACCAGCTCCACGGGAAAGATTTCTTTCTCTGTTTTCTCTGCGGGAAGATCCTTGTCATCAATCTTCCCTTGGGTCTAGGTGTTTCTGAGCACAGGGACCCTGGGTCCAAAGAATGCATTCTGCTCCTGGCTCTTCTTTCTTGGTAGCGTGAGGACCCTCTTCTCTCTGCTTGATTCTCTCTTTTATATCCCAAAAGAGGTTGACACAAGATATAGCCTAATCCTGTAGATTGAGTCCTGCCTCATTAGTATAACTGCCTCTAATCCTGCTTCATTAACATCATAGAGAAAGGATTTATAACACATAGGAAAATGACATTAAATCACAAAATGGTGGACAACCGCACAAAAATGGGAATCATGACTTAGCCAAGTTGACACACATTTTTGGGGGATACGATTCAATCCATAGCATTCTACCCATTGGTCCCTAAAAATTCATGCCCTTGCCACATGTAAAACACTTTCGCCATATTATATCATACCAAAAGTATTAAATCAACTCCGAGTCCAAAATTTCCTGGGGCAAAATTCCTCTTCATCTGTGAAATCTGGAATACAAGTTATTTGCTTTCAAAGTACAATGGTGGAACAGGCACAAGGTAGACATTTTTATTACAAATGGAGAAACTGGAGGGAAATAAGGAATAACAGGCACCAAGAAAGTCAGCAGAATACATTTCATTAGCTCTCAAGGCATGAAAATAATCCTCCGTTCTCTGAGACCATTTAGGCAACGGTCCTGTCCTCCATACTCTGGGTATTGGCCATAGTCTCTGATTCTGGGTGGAGGCCCCTCAGCTCTGTTTTTCAGTTCCACCTTCCAGGCCCACTGGAATGGCAACTCTACTCCCTCAGATTTGGGCAGTCCCATTCTCCTAGCCCATCAGAGTGGCAAACTCCACTTTCTCAGCCCCAGCAGTCCCCGTTCTTCTGCCCTTTGGGTAGAGCAGCCCTGCTCACTCAGCTCAGGGCAGTGGATCTGCCCCCATACATCTGGCACTCGTGAAAGTCAGCTCCAAGCTCCAGAACTAAGTTGGTGCAGATATGACTCTTTGAAACCGGGGAGGCTGTGGCCCCACCCTTTGAAATCCCAGAGGCCATAGCTCCACTCTTTGAGTCCCCAGAGGTCACGGTCATACCTTTTGAGACTGAGGCAGTTTTGCTTCCTGTGATCCTTGTCTCTTCAGCTTCTGATTCCTGCTTCCCTGGCATCTCAGCACCTCTGGCCTCACCACCTGGCCTGAGTCTACCCTACTGGGGCAAGTGTTCCAAAGCTCTTTAGCTCCACCAATAAATGCCTGGAGGCACCCACTCTGTCAGAAAACTTCAGCTGGAAGGTACTTGATTCTCTTGCTCCATATGTCTCGATGCCTAGCTCAGAGTCGTCCCATTCTGCCAAGAAGCCTCCTGTGCAAAGGCACTCAGCTCTCTTACTCTGTGGGTCGGCTCTCGCACTGTCTCACACTGGTCTCCTGGTTCCACTGCTGCTGTTTCTCTGATGCCACTGTTTCTCTGCTGGTGTTCCTCACCATCTGTCATGGATTGATTTGTGTCCCCCAAAAATACGTGTCGACTTGGTTAGGCCATGATTCCCAGTATTGTGTGGTTGTCCTTCATTTTGTGATTGTAATTTTATGTTAAGGAGGATTAGCGTGGGATGTAACACCCTTACTAAGGTCACATCTCTGATTCAATGTGAAAGGAGTTTCCCTGGGGTGTGGCCTGCACCATCTTTTATCTTACAAGAGATAAAAGGAAAGAGAAGCAAGCAGAGAGTGGGGACCTCATACCATCAACAAAACAGTGCCAGGAGCAGAGCACGTCCTTTGGACCTGGGGTTCCTGTGCAGAGGAGCTCCTAGTCCTGGAGAAGATTGATGACAAGGACCTTCCTCCAGAGCTGACAGAGAGAGAAAGACTTCCCCTGGAGCTAACACCCTGAATTTGGACTTCTAACCTACTAGACTATGAGAAAATAAATTTCTCTTTGTTAAAGCAATCCACTCATGGTATTTCTGTTACAGCAGCTCTAGATGACTAAGACAGTTCTTTGCCATCCGCAGTGTAACAGCTCTCCTCACTTCCTTCTGAGTCCTCATCAGAATTGTCTTTGATGTCCATAATTCCACCAACAGTCTCTTCAAAGCAATGTAGGTTTTTACTATTAGGCACTTTAAATCTCTTCCAACCTCCGCTCATTCAGTTTCAAAACCACTTCCACATTTTATGTACCTGTTAAACCAACACCTCACTCTCCTTGTACCAAATTCTGTCTTAGTTGTCTAGTATTACTAAAACAGAAATAACACAAGTGTATGCCAGGCACTCCTTGGAAACTCTGTGGGGCAGTTCTACCCTGTCCTATAGGGTCGCTATGAGTCGGAATTGACTCAACCGCACTGGGTTTGGTTTGGTTTATGGCTTTAACGAAGAGAAATTTTTTTTCTCTCACAGTCTTAGGATGCTAGAAGTTCAAATTCAGGCACCAGCTCCAGAAGAAGGCATTTTCTGTTTGCTCTGGGGGAAAGTCCTTATCATCAGTCTTCCCTTGGGTCTTAGGCATTTCTTAGCACAGGTATCCTGGGTCCAAAAGACTCAATGTTCTCCTGGCTCTTCTTTTTTGGTAGTAAGAAGTCCCTCTCCTCTCTGCTCACTTCTCTCTTTTATATCTCAAAAGAGATTGGCTCAAGATACAACCTAATCTTGTACATTGAGTCCTGCCTCATTAACATAACTGTCTCTAATCCTGCCTCACTAACATCATGGAGATAGGATTTACAACACTTAGAAAAGTCACATCAAATCATAAAATGGTGGAAAACCACACAATAATGGGAATCATAGCCTAGCCAAGTTGACATACATTTTGGGGGGACACAATTCAATCCATAACAATTTTCATAAAAAAAAAAATTTCATAGCTAATATTATACATATATTGAGCTATTGGTGAAGGAAGGATTCTGGGTTTGCCTAGAGCTCTGTAATTATTTGAAATTACTGGCTATTTCCTAAAAGTCCACTGAATTTGAAAGTCTCTCCTGTCCTAAAATAACCCTATCCTTTTAGCCATCTTTCTCTTCCTCTATTTTTTCCTACTCAAAATGAGAAGAAACACCTACAAACATCAATTAATAACTGAAATGTGGAATGTATGAAGTATGAATCTAGGAAAATTGGAAGTCATCAAAAATGAAATGGAATGCATAAAGATCATTATCCTACACATTAGTGAGCTGAAATGGACTGGTATTGGCCATTTTGAATCAGATAATCATATGGTCCTCTGTGCCAGGAATGACACAGTGAAGAAGAATGGTGTGACATTCAACATCAAAAAGAACATTTCAAGATCTATCTTGAAATACAACACTATCAGTGATAGGATAATATGCACACACCTACAAGGAAGACAAGTTAACACAACTATTTTTCAAATTTACACATCAGCCACTGATGTCAAAGATTAAAAAAACTGAAAATTTTTACCAAATTTCTGCAGTCTGAAATTGATAAACTTGCAATCAAGATGCATTGATAATTACTAGTGATTGGAACACAAAACTTGGAAACAAAGAAGGATTGGTAGTTGGAAAATATGGCCTTGGTGATAGAAGGGACAGTTGAGATCACATGATACAGTTTTGCAAGACCAATGACTTCTTCATTGCAAATATCTTTTTTCAACAACATAAAAGGTGACTATACACATGGACCTCTTCTGATGGAATACACAGGAATAAAACCGACGACATCTGTGGAAAGAGACAATGGAAAGCCTTAATATCATCAGTCTGAACAAGGCAAAGAGCCAACTGCATAAGACCAACAATTACTCATATGTAAGTGCAAGCTGAAGCTGAAGAAAATTCAAACAAGCCCATGAGAGCCAAAATATGAGTTGAGCGTATCCCACCTGAATTTGGAGGCCATCTCAGGAATAGAATTGATACTTTGAACACTAATGACCAAAGACCAGATGAGCTGTGGGATGACATCAAGGACATCATACATGAAGAAAGCAAAAGGTCATTAAAATAACAGGAAAGAAAGAAAAGACCAAAATAGATGTCAGAAGAGACTCTAAAATTTGCTCTTGAGTGTGAAGTAGCTAAAGCAAACGCAAAAAATGATGACGTAAAAGAGCTGAACAGCAGATTTCAAAGGGCGGTGTGAGATGATAAAGTACTGTAATGAAATGTCCAAAGAACTGGAGATAGAAAAACAAAAGGGAAGAACATACTTGGCATTTCTCAAGCTGAAAGAACTGAAGAAAAGATTCAAGCCTCGAGTTGCAATATCAAAGGAATCTATGGACAAAATATTGAACAACACAGGAATCATGAAAAGAAGATGGAAGGAAGTCACTGTACCAAAAAGAATTGATCAATGTTCAGCTACTTCAGGAGGTAGCATATGATCACAAATTGATAGCATTTGTGATGGTTAAGGTTGTGTGTCAACTCGGCTCAGCCAGTATTTTCAGTAGACTGACAGTTATGATATAATTTGGCAGTTATGTAATAATGTAATCAACTCCATGATGAAACCTGCTATGAGCAGGCAAGCAGTTGAAAAAGTTTCCTTGAGGGGTGGCCCACCTCCACTGTATAAATGGATGTTCTAGCAAGTTTCTGATTCTGGATTCTGCATGCAGGTCTTCTGACCTCTAGTTCTTGGGACTTGTGCTAGCAGCTCACCTGCCAGTCTTGGGATTCAATGACCTCCCCAGTCTGTGAGCCAGCACCCTGCCATCTGACTTGCCAATCTTGGGTTCCTCAGCCACTGCAGCTATGTAAGTCAGGAGAAGCCTCCAGCCTGATTTCAGCAGGGCTTGGGACTTGCCAGCCTCTACAACTGCATAAGCCATTTCCTTGTGATAAATATATACATATTTATTACTTATATATATTATATAATATATATATTTACCCTTCCATGGATTTGCTTCTCTAGACAACCCACCCTAAGACATTATTGAAGGAAAAAGTCCAAGCTGCACTGAAGGCACTGGCAAAAAAACAAGGCTCCAGGAATTGAGATGTTTCAACAACTGGATGCAGCAAGGGAAGAGCTCACTCATCTATGCCAAGAAATTTGGAAGACACCTACCTGGCCAACTGACTGGAAGAGAGCCTTATTCATACCTATCCCAAGGAAAGGTGATCCAACAGAATGGGTAAATCATCAATTAATATCAATGTCACATGCAAGTAAAATTTTGCTGAAGATCATTCAAAAACAATTGCAGCAGTACATCGACAGGGAACTGCCAAAAATTCAGGCTGGATTCAGAAGAGGAGGGATATCATTGCTAATATCAGATGGACCCTGGCTGAAAGCAGAGAATACCAGAAAGATGTTTACCTGTGTTTTAGTGACTATGCAAAGGCATTCTACTGTGTGGATCATAACAAATTATGGATAACATTGAGAAGAATGGGAATTCCAGAGCAATTATGCTTATGTGGAACCTGTACATAGAGCAAGAGGCAGTCACCAGAACAGAACAAGGGGATACTGGGTGGTTTAAAATCAGAAAAATGTGTGTGTCATGGTTGTATCCTTTCACCATACTTACTCAATCTGTATGCTGGACAAATAATCCCAGAAACCAGACTATCTGAAGAAGAATGGGTCATCAGGATTAAAAGAAGACTCGTTAAGCCTGTGATAACACAGATGACACAGCCTCGCTTGCTGAAAGTAAAGAGGACTTGAAGCACTTACTGATGAAGATCACAGACTACAGTCGTAGTATGGATTACACCTCAACATAAAGAAAACAAAAATCCTCATAACTGGACCAATAAGCAACATCATGATAAATGGAGAAAATATTGAAGTTGTCAAGGATTTTACTTCAATCCACAGCCAATGCCCATGGAAGCAGCAGTCAAGAAATAAAACAATAAGTTGCACCAGGCAAATCTGCTGCAAAACACTTCTTTAAAGTGTTAAAAAGCAAAGATGTCACTTTGAGGACTAAGACGCCCCTGACCCAAGCCATGGTATTTTCAGTTGCTCCATATGCGTACAAAAGCTGGACAATGAATAAGGAAGATCAAAGAAGAATTGATGCCTTTGAATTATGGTGTTCTTGAAAAATATTGAAGACACCATTGACTGCCAGAAGAACGAACAAATCTGTCTGGGAAGAATTACAGCCAGAATGCTCCTCAGAAGGGAGGATGGCAAGACTTTGTCTTATACACTTAGGACATATTATCAGCACGAACTAGTCCCTGGAGAAGGACATTGTCGTGGATTGAATTGTGTCCCTCAAAAATATGTTTACCGATTTGGCTAGGCCATGATTCCCACTATTGTGTGGTTGTCCACCATTTTGTCATCTGATGTGACTTTCCTCTGTGTTGTAAATCTTATCTCTACGATGCTAATGTGATGGGATTAGTGTCAGTTATATTGATGAGACAGGACTCAATCTACAAGATTAGATTGTGTCTTAAGACAATCTCTTCTGAGATATAAAACAGAGAAGCAAGCAGAGAAACATGAGAACATCATACCACAAAAAAAGTAGCACTGGAAGCAGAGTGCATCCTTTGGACCTAAGGTTCCTGCACAGGGAAGCTCCTAGACCAAGGGAAGATTGATGACAAGACCTTGCTCCAGAGCCAACAGAGAGAGAAAGCCTTCCTCTGGAGCTGACACCCTGAATTCAGACTTCTAGCCTACTAGACTGTGAGAGAATAAATTTCTATTTGTTAAACCCATCCACTTGTGGTATTTCTGTTAAAGCAGCACTAGATAACTAAGACAGACATCATGCTTGGTAAAGAAGAGCGTCAGAGGAAAAAAGGAAGATCCTGAACCAGATGAATTGACATAGTGGTTGCAACAATGGGATCAAACATAGTAACGATTGTGAGGGTGGTACAAGACCAAGCAGTGTTTTGTTCTGTTATACATGGGTCGCTATGAGTTGGTACTGACTCGACAGCACCTAACAACAACATCTTTCCTAACCAATCCCTTAAAGATGTAATCTATATTTTCAGTCTCCACTTTTTCTTGCTTACTTCTCCCCACATTAGTGTCACTTTCAGGTCACTCTTCAACATCTCTCTATTGATTCTGTTTTATAATAACTTCCAGATTACCAAATCCAAAGACCTCTTCTCAATTCTCATCTTCTTATATATTGTTTAGCTGGATAATCACCTTCTTCTGGCAACCAGGTGCAAATGTGTGGTGCAAATGGTTAACATGTTAACCAAAAGATTGGAGGTTGGACTCCATCCAGAAATGCCTTGGAAAAAAGGCCTGACAATCTACTTCCAAAAAATCAGCCACTGCAAACCCTATGGAGCACAGTTTTCTCTGACACACATGGGGTCTCCATGAATCAGGATAACAGAGCAGTTTAACTAGTTTCTGGTTTCTGGTAGTTGAGTTTTTTCATGGCTTCTCTGATGCCTCTTTCTCCTAATTTATGAATACTTTCTCTTATTCAATTCTCCTTCACCACCAACCCTTCCATTTATTCACTAACAATCTCATCCACTCCTCAGATTTTATCTATACCAGTGGTTATCAGCAGGGAGAGATTCTTGCCTGAGGAGACAGCCCCCCACAATGAAGAATTATCCAGCCAAAAACATCAATAGTGCCAAGGCAGAGAATCCCTGATCAACACCTCCCAGGTTATAGGCCTAATGGCTCTTATATAATTATTCCCAGTCAGTGTCTCTCAACTGAATTTCAGACCTAGTTTATTACATCTCCCCATACATGTCCAGTATTCGTCATTATTTCCCTCCCAACCTTCTCTTTTTATAGTTCTTCTCCCAGGTGAAGATCCATGACCCAAAATAGCTAAAGAACTTCTGCCCTAGAGAAAGAGAATAAAAATGATTTAGCATAGAGCCTCCACCTACCTGTCAGCTCCTGCACCTCCACTTCTCAGTATCCATGTTCCTCTTCCATTCTCTCCATCAATTCACACTTAGCCTTCTAAATGTCCACACCAATTTGAATCCCTCCTTACCTGAACTCTCTTGCTACTACCCATTTGCTCAGACAATTCCCTCCACCAAGAACATCCTTCTCCCCCAAACTTTCTGTCTGGAAAATTGTGCTCATCCTTCAAAGGTAGCTTAAATGTTACCTGCTTTGACTTTTTCATACCCAGACCCAACCAGCACCAAGGCAGAATTATCACTTCCTATTTCATGTTCCCATATACTTTATTAATACCCAGAAACCCAGTGTCGTTGAGTCGATTCCGACTCATAGCGACCCTCTAGGACAGAGTAGAACTGCCCCATAGAGTTTCCAAGGAGCGCCTGGCAGATTTGAACTGCCGACCCTTTGGTTAGCAACCGTAGCACTTAACCACTATGCCATCTAATACCTCATTTTTTTTTCACATAACGCAGTAAAATTAATTGCTTACCTTTCTTTATCTCATTAAGCTGTGAGTTTCTGGTGAGGGCTGGTAATATACCTAACATAGGCAATCAATATGATACACTAGTTTATTCATTCATTCATTCAAATAGGCAAAGGGAAGTCTCTTGTTACTTTCCTAAACTCTTTCTATGCTTTTTCTCTATTTTAAGCAGAAAACAAGTATCTGATAGTGAAAGTTCTTTGAATAAGCACAAGTCTTCTGAACAGTTATAAAACTCAGGAAGGGAATCAAATCGTGCCTGCAAGACAGACCTCAACAGCTTTATTTACTTAACTATCATAACTGAATATTTAATTTAACATATTCAAACACTTAAAGTTCTCACTGGTGAACTTGCAAATAACTACTTAAAAGGGTGTGTGTGGTGGGAGGAATGACTATAAAAATGTCAAGTTAGGAAAGCATTGATCTGTTTCTCTGGGTTTAATTGTTGCCCTATGTAACTCCATGGGAATTCTCACAGTGAGTTACATAGGCTGTGAATCAGGCCCAGATGTGTTCCCTGCATCTTCTCAGCTTGGTTTCCAATAAACTTTTTATGGTGCCTCTTCCCTACCCTTCTGGAATAGTCACAGGTAAATAAGTTCCATTCTACATTTAAATGCCTCAAAAAAAACTTACCTACAATATAAATCAAGTCTACTGTTTTGTGGTTTAAAAGAGGATGAATTGGAGGGAAAACTGATGATAATTTCAAATTTCTACAAAAAGCTAGCAAAGCTGCATTTAAGTATGCAAATCCATCAAAGAAGCATTTTTAAGAGAAACAAAGCACTGAATGACTTTGAAAGATGTGACATTTCTATCTTCACTTTCTTTGTCGTAATCACAGCCAAAGGCGGCAAAATTACTTAGGATTTTATATAGTTAGGCTACCTTTACTTTTCATATTAAAATTGTTATTAAGAGTTTGTCATTTTCCCAACTCTGCAAATATTTATTATATTGAACAATATGAGTTTTGAAAACAGACCATTAACTATAAACATTACGGAAGATTAAAAAAATGTAATCCAGTCATCCATCTTTTTTTCACCATTAACACTTCTATTTTTACAAATCGAACATACACAGTTATTACTCAGAAATTCCACCAAAAAATCAACACTACACATACTGCCTTTTCATTCCCCCAGTCCCTTAATTGAATTATAGGAATTAAATCATTCTCATTCAATAGTGTGTCCCGCTGCTTTTTCCCTCAACCTTAAATATCTAGAAATCTATTTCTTGTTTCCTTTTGATACTTCTCCACCTCTGTGATTTTTTTTGTAAACTATTTGCTTTACTTGTTAAGGATAAGTAGTACACAAAGAAGATAAGTATAAAATTTAAAGTTTTCATGGAAATATTTCTCCAGCACACCTGCGTGAGTACGTGTGTGAGTGTGCGTGAATTTTTCCCTGCCACCTGGAAAAATTTAGTGAATCTCAAGCATTGTCAATGTAGTGGATACCATTATCATTTTATAAAAATACCACAATGCAATTATTAATAAATAACTAGTAACATAGTTTTGATACTGGTGCCTCCAAGTTAAAATTTATATATATATATATATATATATATATAAAACGTCCTTTTCTTTGCTTTAACGACATGAATGAATCTCCAGTGAGAATGAGCCTTCTCTTTACGACACTTTTCCTAGATTGCAAATGTCTCTTGGATAAATCTAAGTCCTGTGGCTAAACATCTTAAATCAGACTTTAACATAAGCACCAAAATTTACAAATGTTCTTTTCTCCATGTCCCCACAGCCTCCTCATCACCCCAAGGCACATGAGGAATAAATTTAATTATTTAATTTGACAAATTGAATTACCCCACTGGAAATTTGCTATGACACTGTCCTCAGGCGCCCTGTCTGCCAAGACACCACATATCGGTGAAAAGTTTTCAAATGAGGTTTTTCTCTGGTATTTACACCAAATAATTTTCCTTGGACAAGGTCCAATATGAACTCAGCTTGCTCTGAATTCAGAGCAAGATTAATTTAGTTAATTTTGCAACAGAAATTCAATACAATGGCACAATTTATAGTGGGTGACTGGGTGATCAGAATGATATGTTCTTTAAAGTTAAAAATAAATTGTAGTCAGGGAGAGTGTTTTGATTGTGTTGTTTATCTATGACAGCTCTTCAGATAAAAGATTCCTCCTTTGGGGGACAGATTGAATACTAAATGAACCCACTCAGGAATAATTTAATATTTACAACTACAATTATTGACTATCATTTAAATTCAGAAATTGCATCAACTATCTTCCCAAAATTGTAGGTAGAACATCATGCTAACATTTTCTTGACTTTGTTGTTGTTAGGTGCTGCCTAGTCACCAAAACATACCAACCCTATGTACATCAGAACAAAATACTGCCAAGTCCTGTGCCATCCTCACAATCTTTGTTATACTTGGGCTCATTTTTGCAGCAGCCACTGTGTCAATCCATCTTATTGAGGTTCTTGTTCTGTTTCTTTGATCCTCTACATTAACCAGGATGATGATTTCTCCAGGCACTGGTCCCTACTGTTCACATGTCCAAAGTATGAAACGAAGTATCACAATCCTTGCTTCTAATGAGCATTCTGGCTGTACTTCTTCCAAGACAGATTTGTTCATCTTCTGGCAGTCCATGGTACACTCAACATTCTTCAGCAACACCATAATTCAAAGGCATCAATTTTTCTTCCGTCTTCCATATTCATTGTCCAGCTTTCACACGCATATGAGAAGACTGAAAACACCATGGCTTGGGTCAGGCATACCTTACTCCTTAAAGTGACCCCTTTGCTTTTGAACACTTTAAACAGGTCTTTTGCAAGCATTGATTTGCCCAATGCAGTTGATTTCTTGACTGCTGCTTCCACGGCTGTTGGTTGTGGACTGAAGTAAAATAAAATCCTTGACAACTTCAATCTTTTCTCTGTTCATCATGATTTTGCTTATTGGTCCAGTCGTAAGGATTTTTGTTTTCTTTATGTTGAGGTGTAATCTATACTGATGGCTGTAGTCTGTGATCTTAAAATCCTCTTCACTTTCAGCACGCAAGATTGTGTCATCCCACATATTGCAAGTAGTTAATGAGTCTTCCTTCAATCCTGATGTTGAGCTCTTCTTCATACAGTTCAGGTTCTCTGATTATTTGCTCAGCATACAGATTGAATAAGTACGATGAAAGGATACAATCCTGAAACACACCTTTCTTGACCTTAAACCAGCAGTATCCCTTTGTTCTGTTAGAACAACTTCTACTTGGTCTATATGCACTTTCCTCATGGACACGTTTAAGTTTTCTGGGATTCCCATTCTTCTCCATGTTATCAATAATTTGGTATGATCCACACAGTCGAATGCTTTGCGTAGTCAATAAAACACAGGTAAACATCTTTCTGGTATTCTCTTTCAGCCAAGATCCATCTGACATTGGCAATAATCTACCTTGTTCCATGTCCTCTTCTGAATCTGGCTTGAATTTCTGGCAGTACCCTGTACTGCTGCAGCCACTTTTGAATGATCTTGAGCAAAATTTTAACTAGTGTGTGATATTAATGATATTATTAGATAATTTCCACATTCTGTTGGGTCACCTTTCTTTAGAATGGGTACAAATATGTATCTCTTCCAGTCAGTTGACCAGGTAGCTATCTTCCAAATTTCTTGGTGTAGACAAGCGAGCACTTCTAGTGTTGTATCCATTTGTTGAAACATCTCAGCCCGTATTCTGTCAATTCCTGGGGCATCGTTTTTCGCCAGCGCCTTCAGTGCAGCTTGGACTTCTCCCTTCAGTACCTTCAGTTCTTGATCATATGCTATCACCTGAAATGGTTAAATGTCAACCAATTCTTTTTGGTACAGTGACTCTGTGCATTCCTTCCATCTGCTTTTGATGCTTCCTGCATCATTTAATATTTTCCCCATAGAACCCTTCAATATTGCAACTAGAGGCTTGAATTTTTCCTTCAGCTCTTTCAGCTTTAGAAATGCCAAACGTGTTCTTTCCTTTTGCTTCTCTGCCTCCAGGCCTTTGCACATTTCATTACAATGCTTTACTTTGTCTTCTTAAGCCACCATTTGAAATCTTCTGTTCAGCTCTTTTACTTCATCATTTCTTCCTTTCCCTTTAGCTTCTCTACATTCAACAGCAAGTTTCACAGTTTCTTCTGACACCCATTTTGGCCTTTCCTTTCTTTCTTGTCTTTTGAAATGACCTCTTGCTTTCTCGTCCTCAAAAGCCAAAATATGACCTTGATTATATCCCACCTGAATTTAGAGATCATCTCAAGAATAGATTTGACACGTTGAACACTACTGACCAAAGACCAAACGAGCTGTGGAATGACATCAAGGATATCATACATGAAGAAAGCAAAAGGTCATTGAAAAGACGGGAAAGAAAGAAAAGACCAAGATGTATGTCAGAAGAGACTCTGAAACTTGCCCTCAAACATTGAGCAACTAAAGCAAAAGGAAGAAGTGATGAAGTAAAAGAAGTGAACAGAATATTTCAAAAGGTGGCTCGAGAAGAAAAAGTATTATAATGATATGTGCAAAGAGCCAGAGATAGAAAACCAAAAGGGAAGAACACAATCAGTGTTTCTCATGCTGAAAGAACAGAAGAAAAAATTCAAGCCTCAAGTTGCAACAGTGAAGGGTTCTATGGGCAAAATACTAAACAATGCAGGAAGCATCAAAACAAGGTGGAAGGAATAACAGAATCATTGTACCAGAAAGAATTAGTCGACTTTTAACCATTTCAGGAGGTAGCATATGCTGAGGAACCAATGGTACTGAAGGAAGACATCCAAGCTGCACTGAAGGCAATGGCAAAAAATAAGACTCCAGGAATTAATGAAATATCAATTGAAATGTTTCAACAAATGGATGCAGCCCTGGAAGTGCTCACCCGTCTATGACAAGAAATATGAAATACAGCTTCCTGGTCAACCGACTGGAAAAGATCCATATTTATGCCTATTCCCAAGAAGGATGATTCAACCAAATATAGAAAGCATCGAACAATATCATTAATATCACATGCAAGCAAAATTTTGTTGAAGATCATTCAAAACCGGGTGCAGCAGTATATCGACAGGAAACTGCCAGAAATTCAGGCTGGATTCAGAATAGGGCATGGAACCAAGAATATCATTGCTGATGTCAGATGGATCCTGGCTGAAAGCAGAGAATATCAGAAGGATATTTACCTATGTTTTATTGACTATGCAAAGGCATTCGACTGTGGATCATAACAAATTATGGATAACATTGCAAAGAATGTGAATTCCAGAACACTTAATCGTGCTCATGAGGAATCTGTACATAGACCAAGAGGCAGTTGTTTGGACAGAACAGGGAGATACTGAGTAGTTTAAAGTCAGGAAAGGTGTGCATCAGCTGTGTATCCTTTCAAAGTACGTATTCAATCTGTATGTTGAGCAAAAAATTCCAGAATGCTGACTATATGAAGAAGGATGGGGCATCAGGATTGGAGGAAGGCTCATTAACAACCTGCATATGCAGATGACACAACCTTGCTTGCTGAAAGTAAAGAGAAGTTGAAGCACTTATTGATGAAGATAAAAGACTACAGCCTTCAGTGTGAATTACACCTCAACATGAAGAAAACAAAAATCCTCACAACTGGACCAATAAGCAACATCATGATAAACAGAGAAAAAATTGAAGTTGTAAAGAATTTCATTTTACTTGGATCCACAATCAACACCCATGGAAGCAGCAGTCGAGAAATCAAAAGACGCATTGCACTGGGCAAATCTACTCCAAAGGACCTCTTTAAAGTGTTGAAAAGCAAAGATGTCACCTTGAAGACTAAGGTGCGCCTGACCCAAGCCATGGTATTTTCAATCGCATCATACGCATGTGAAAGCTGGACAATGAATAAGGAAGACCTAAGAAGAATTGACGCCTTTGAATTGTGGTGTTGGCGAAGAACGTTGAATATACCATGGACTGCCGAAAGAACGAACAAATCTGTCTTGGAAGAAATACAACCAGAATGCTCCTTAGAGACAAGGATGGCGAGACTGCGTCTTACATACTTTGGACATGTTGTCAGGAGGGATCAGTCCCTGGAGAAGGACATGATGCTTGATAGAATACAGGGTCAGTGGAAAAGAGGAAGACCCTCAACGAAGTGGATTGACATAGTGGCTGTAATAATGAGCTTAAGCACAACAACAATTGTAAGGATGGTGCAGGACCAGGCAGTGTTTGATTCTGTTGTGCATAGGGTCGCTATGAGTTGGAACCAACTCTATGGCACCTAAGAACAAAGAACAGCAACTTGCTTTCTTCATGTAAAATGTCCTTGATGTCATTCCACAACTCATCTGGTCTTCAGTCATTTGTGTTCAGTGCATCAAATCTATTCTTCAGATGGTCTCTAAATTAGGCCGTATTTTGCCTCTCATAGGCTTGTTCTAATTTTCTTCAGCTTCAGCTTGAACTTGTATATGAGCAATTGATGGTCTATTCCACAGCTGGCCCCTGTCCTTGTTCTAACTGATGATATTGAGCTTTTCCATTGTCTTTTTTCACAGACGTAGTCGGTTTGATTCCTGTGTATCCCATCAGGAGAGGTCCACGTGTATACCCACCTTTTATGTAGTTGAAAAAAGACATTTACAATGAAGGTCATTGATCTTGCAAAACTCTATCATGCAATCTCCAGTGTCATTTCTATCACCAAACCGTATTTTCCAACTACGAATCCTTCTTTGTTTTCAACTTTCACATTCCAATCACCAGTAATTATCAATGCATCTTGATTGCATATTTGATCAATTTCAGACTGCAAAAGCTGGTAAAAATCTCCAATTTCTTCATTTTTGGCCTTAGTGGTTGGTGCATAAATTTGAACAATAGTCATATTAACTGGTCTTCCTTGTAGGCTTATGGTTATTATCCTATCGCTGACAGCGTTGTACTTCAGTATAGATCTTGAAATGTTCTTTTGAAGATGAACTTGACACCATTCCTCTTTAATTTGTCATTCCTGGCATAGTAGACCATATGATTGTCTGATTCAAAATGGCCAATGTCAGTCCATTTCAGCTCACTAATGCCTAGGATATCAATCTTTATGCTTTCCTTTTCATTTTTTACAAATTCCAGTTTTCCTATATTCATAATTTGTACTTCCCACATTCCAATTATTAATGGATGTTTGCAGCTGTTTCTTCTTATTTTGAGGCATGCCACATCAGCAGATGAAGGTTCTGAAAGATTGACCCCATCTCCATCATTAAGGTCAACTTTACTTTGAGGGGAAACCCTGGTGGCATGGTGGTTAAGTGCTACAGCTGCTAACCAAGAGGTCAGCAGTTCAAATCTGCCAGGCACTCCGCTCCTTGGAAACTCTATGGGGCAGTTCTACTCTGTCCTGTAGGGTCTCGATGGCAGTGGGTTGGGTCTATTTTGAGGAGGCAGCTCTTCCCCAGTAGTATTTTGAGTGCCTTCCAACCCGAGGGACTCATCTTCTGGCACTGTAGCAGACAATGTTCTGCAGCTACTCAAGAGATTTTCACTGGCTAATTTTTTCAGAAAAAGACTGCCAGGTCCCTCTTCCTAGTCTGTCTTAGTCTGGAAGTTCCGCTGAAATGTGTCCACCAAGGGTGACCCTGCTGGTATTTGTGATACTGGTGGCAAAGCTTTCAGTAATGCAACACAGAAGCCACCATAGTATGACAAACTGACAGACATCTGATGGACTTTGGAAGACCTAAAACTAACCTTACTTTAGTGACTGAGATATTTTTCAGTCAAAAATCATCAATTTCTTAGCGTAGAACAATTCTAAATGAAAATCCATGATGCACTACAAAATACTTCTAGTTTTTGATTCAACTTTATAGCCCTGGCTGTTTCTCTCAAATTATTTTGAAAACCAGTGAAACATTGCTTCCTATGAAATTCGTCATAATCTAGAATCTTCAAAATATCAAAGGAAAAATAAATCTGAATAACTAAGTCAACTGTTCTATTGCTTTGTCCTGACATAAAATTTGGAATGTTGAGGGAGTCCAAGGATTTCACAAAATTGTGGGTAACTTTTTTTTCTCTTTTCAGAGAAAACTAATTTAGTCAAAATTCAGAGAAAACTAATTTAATCAAAAATTTTTACATATAATTGCTTGGCAAAGAAGAATATGTCGTGCAAATAGAAAATCAGGGGGTTTTATACTAGGTCTTACAGATTTTCTGTGAACCAGGTGTTAGTGATGTGAGAACTTATAATTCTCAGGGGGAGATATGGGATGGGATCAACTATGACAAATAATGAAGCATACTTATCAGGGGCATAATGTCCGCCAATTAGCAAGTTCAGCAAATTTCCTATGTTGACATTTCCTATACTGATGTTATGAAACCTCTAAAATTATTTTGTTTAACCTGGAAAAGCAATACATTTTGCTTTGCATCATGTTTTGTTTCTAAGTTTAACACTTAATAAAAAAAAAAAAAAAACCAGTGCCGTCAAACCCTTAATAGTTTTCTCTACAGTATTCAACAGGAATCCCTGGGTGGTACAAAAAAGTGTTCAACCACTAGCCAAAGGTTGGCAGTTCGAAGCCACCCAGAGATGCCTTGGGAGACAGGCCTGGCAATCTGTTTCTAAAAAGTCACAACTTTGAAAACCCTATGGTCACAATGAGTCAGAATCAACACGATGGTAACTAACAACAGTAGTATTGAACACAATAGTAATACTGGAGAAGAGTCTGTTAATATATCAACTAATGTGCTTTCTCCTCAGTAATTCTTTCTTCAACCATGCCCCTTCCCGATGCAAAGACTTTGAGATGTATAATGCCTTAGAGAAGGGTTAAAACTTTGGAGAAAAGAACAGAAGAGTCAAATCCATGGCTTTGGAGTTTCAAAGGCTGAGATCCAGACATAGGACAAAAAGATCTGGAATGATAAGTACTTTCAGTTAGAACTAAAAAAAAAAAATTTTTTTTTTTTTTTTTTTCTGGACTAGATGAAGTTTTCCACCAGGAGAGAGAGAAGAGGAGCATGCAAGAGGAAACAATGGAGTTTGAGCTGCTCTGGATTTCTGAGCAAGAGAGGGATTGATAAGGCTGAAGCCTCCATTGGATCTAAGAAGGGAGAGGCATGGTAGGTGGAAGTCAGGGAGGCAGCAAGTCTCACAGAGTGTCCTCAGGCCCCAATTTGGCTCAGGGACACTAGAATAAAAATGGCTTCGTGGAATGTTTGGGCAAAAGAGACCTAAGGCAGCTTCAGAAATTTCCTACAATGGACCTACCCAGAGAGGCTCAGGAGAACAGAGAAATATGATCTCTGCCTGAAGAGAGATTCAAAAGTAGTTAAGGGTGTGAAAGCTGTGGGTAACTGAAAGAATGAAGACCATTAAGGGATTTAAACGAGATCTAAGTAGATCGACAATCAGAAAGCTGAGGAAATGTGGGCGTCTCAGTGAATGCCAGAAAAAAGAAATGATGACCACCATGTCTTGGCAGCATGTAAGCCTCCCGATAAGTAGTTCAACCCTGGAGGTGCTGTGGAGATCCTGAATGGGCTGAATTCTCCAGTGAAACACATCTGGCACCAAGGGTTTTGGGTAAGACATTGTGAATCTGTAGTATTAATCCAGTATTAAAGATGATGAAAGAATGTCACATCCAGATTTGGATTTAGTTATTTCTGATTCCAAAATCTGAGCCAATAGCTTTTATTAGAGTAATGGTGAATCACTTACATATTATTCAATAAATGGTGTGATGACAACTGTCTCATCATTTTGAGAAGAAAATGACTCTTTATGCCAAAATAAATTCCAGATGATCAAAGATTTTAAATTACAAAATGAAACCATGAAAGTATTAAAAGAAAACATAGGGAAATATGTCTTTAATTTTGTAATGTGAAAGGCCTTCCTAAACGTGGCACAAAACCCAGAAGCAATTAAGGAAAATGCCAAAAATATATAAAGTTAAAATATCAATGGCAAAAAGAAAGAGAAAAATTCTGTGTCATATTGTGATAGCCAAATGATCAGTTTGGAAAGATTAGCAAGAAAAATATTTTTACAAAAACTAATAGGAAACTGAGCAACTGATATGAATAGGCAATTCACGGAAATATAAATAAAATGGCCAATAATCTGCAAAAAGATTTTCAATTTGGTTCCTGATTAAAGAAATGCAAATCCGATATAATTTTTACTTATTAGATTGGCAAAGTTTTTAAAGTTTAGTAATATCAAGTGTTCATGAACCTACAAAGAAGCAGGTTATGAGAAAACCAACACTTCTGGTAGTTTTAATTGGTATAAACTTTTCTGAGTGCTAGTTACTAAAAACGATCAAAATCAAAAATGAATATATATCATTTGACTCAGGATTTTGATTCAGGATTTGACTACTAGAAGGTGACCCTACTGAAAAATAATGTTTTCATACTTTCAAACGTTCTTTAAGAAATTATTTATAATAAGAATAAGCAGAAAAATAATCCAAATTTATCAATAAGTTTATGGTAAATATACTGTGAGGTCCCTGGGTGGTGCAAAAGTTTTGCACTTAGACTGCTAATCTAAAGGTTGATTGTTCAAACCCACCCATCGACACCGTGAAAAAAAGTCCTGGCCATCTGCTTCCATCAAGGTTGTTGTCAAGTCAGTTTCAACTCATGGCAATCCTATGTGTACAGAGAAGAAGTGCTTCATAGGGTTTTTAAGGCTGTTACCTTTTAGAAGCAGATTCCCAAGCCTGTCTCCCAAGGCACCTCTGGGTGGGTTTAAACTGCTAATGTCTCAGCTAGTATTTGTGCCACCCTAGGACTCCTTCCATAAAGACTACAGCCAAGAAAACCTTATGTAGTAGTTCTACTCTGTAACCATGAGTTGGAATCAACTAGTCAGCAGTGAATAAATATATTGTAACTTAAAAAATTACATAGGTCTCTATGGATTTGTATAGGAGGCCCCTAAGACTTTTGATTAAGTGAAAAAGCAAAGTATGGAGCAGTACTTAATACAATTCCATTTGTGAAGACATTGAAATGTGTGTGTGTGTGTGTGTGTGTGTGTGTGTAATCTGTGCATGTAGATGTGATTATATTTTTTCTACAAAAATATATAAAAACTTAACCTAAAACACAATAAAATTAAACATTTGGAAACCCTGGTGGTGTAGTGGTTAAGGGCTACGTTTGCTAACCAAAGGGTCAGCAGTTCGAATCCACCAGGCGCTCCTTGGAAATTCTATGGGGCAGTCCCACCCTGTCCTATAGTGTCGCTATGAGTCGAAATCAACTCGACGGCATTGGGTTTTTATATATATATACATATGAATCTATCTAAGTGTTTACCTATAAGAAGGGGCAGCCTAAAAAAGGGAGAGTTTTAGCTCTCATATTCTAACTCTCTATTTAACTTTTGTGCATGCATTACTTTTATTTTCATTTTTTTAAATAATCTTTTTTGTGTGAAAATTCAAAGACACTGGATTTGTTTTGTTCTTGTTTAAAATTAAAAACCACATTTCAGTAAGTAGGATGCACCTCTAGAGACCCAGAAGGCTGCAGCTGCCAGCAAAGAGAGAATTTTGTCAGGCTTAACATCTGTCCAAATTACTGGTCTTGTTATTACAAATATACCTGGCTTCATCTTCATGTCCCGAATGACTTATGCGAAAATGAACTCAAAACTAACTAAAAATCAGTGATCTGAAGGTGTTCACCACTTACACTTAGTCCCTAGTTGAGTTAATAGGTGAAAAACTGTCTGCACGTGTTTCTAAGCCGTTTCCTAGTGTATTGGCGAAAGGGATATGGAGAATAACAAGAGAATAACACGACACCTGCTTTTAGGCAGGCAAATATATCATCATATGTAATCTTCCCTCCAAGGTCCTGAGGCTAAATCCCACCAGCTATCAAGCCTCAGCTCAGAAGCCACTTTCTCAAACAGGCCTTCCCCACCTACCTATCTGAGGTGGCCATCCACCACACCCTTCTTATTCTCTACCTTAGTTGCCTGTTAATTTCCTTCTTGGCTCTTACCATGAATTGCAGTTATTTTCATTTATTTCTCTGTGAAACTGGTTTTTTTCTCTCTTCCTCACTGGAACATAGGTTCCATGGGAGCAGGACAAAGGCTGACTTGTCTATCGCTACATTCCTAATGCCCATCTAGTATAGTCCTGGCACATCAATAAAATTCAAAAACTGCTTGCTATATAAATAAATAAGTGTAATAATTAGATGTATGTGTGTGTGTAAAGAGAGGAGAGAGACTATAAATATAATATTAACAATAGGTAGAATTATTTGGTGCATGCCATGTGTACTATTAAGGAGCCCTGGCAGAACAGTGGTTGAGGGCTTGGCTGCTACCAAAAGGTCAGTGGTTCAAACCCACCAACTGGTCCCTGGGACCAAGATGTGACAATATGTTTCCATAAAGATTATAGCCTTGGGGTAGCTCTACTCTGTTGCATGTATGTCATACTTAAAACAATTGTATGAGGTAAATCATATTATTATCCCCGTTTTACAGATGAAAAAACTGAGGCATAAAACTGGTTAAGTAACTTGGCCAAAGTCACACACATAAATTATATCTATATATAATTTATGTTTATGTGTATAGTATATAGTAGAGATTTGCTCTTTTAATTTTAGCTTCAAGGTTAAAACAAAAGTAGAAAGAAATGAGAACTCTACTTCCAGAAACCACCAAAAGAATCATCAAATTAAAACACTTAATTCTATTCCTCCTTTGACATGGAAGGAGGGAGAACATTTCTCACAAATAATGAGAGAGAGTTTCCTTCTGCCTCTATCTTTGATTTTTCCACATTTGGAAACGTATATCCATTCTTTCCAGAAACCCTGCAAGTAGCTTCACGTGCCCCACCCTGTGCACAGTTCTGTATAACTCAGAGGACTCCAGGCAAGCCAAAAGCAGTCCGTGATCCATTCTATTGCATGCAGAATAAAATTGCCACTTCAGTATTTCTATCTAGCCATGTGGTTATGTAGTGTCATCATTATCAGCACAAGCAACAAAAATAATTCTGAAGCATAGTGCCTGGTGTTTGGAAGACAGCACGAAAACAGGTTCCCTTTAAGGATTTTACAATAAAAGAAGATAGCATGGATGATAATACAAAAACAATGGACATGTTCTATGAAAGCTCAATGAGAATGGATTTAAACAAAAGGATTTAAGCAAAAGAGAGATTAATTTACCTTGACAAAAAATATCCTACAATTAATTGCCGAATTCTTGTTCCTAACGTAAGTCTTTCTTTTGGAGCAAGACTCTGTAAACTCATATGCACCCTAAAACAGACTCAAAAATTATAACCCCACCCAAAAACCCAGTGGCTTCATTCACATCAGCCAGGAAAATCTTGCTCCCAATCCCCATTTCAAAACAATAGCTATTAACAAGGCTCTCTGAGCTCAGTTTTTCTATCAAGCGTATTGATGGATTTGAAACAACCAGAGAAACAAACTTTAAGCAGGGTAAATGAACTACTGTTAAAACTTCCTAATACTAGTGAGTAGAACATCATTACAATTCAATCAAAATCACTTTAGGCCAATGATTCTCAACTGGTGACAATTTTATCCTCAGAGAATATTTGGCAAGATCTGGAGACATTTTTAATTGTCATGACTTTCAGGGAGGCGTACTACTGGCATCTAGTAGCAAAGGGCAGGGATGTTGCTAAACATCCTACAATGCCCAGGACAGCCCCACAACAAAGAATTATCCCATCCAAAATGTCAGCTATGCCTCCATTGTGAAAAACCTTGTAGAGCTTTACATCTGCAAATTAAATCCTAGCTCCAAGAAATATTAGTTTTGTAATCCTGTGCAGGGTCGTTTGCTCAGAAAATATTTGGAGGGCTCTAAATATGTTCCAGGTACTGTTCTAGGAACTAGGCATACAGTAGTAGACAAAACTGATGAAATCCCTGCCCTCATTGAGATTAAATTCTCCTGGGTTATGCAGACAAATTGGCAGATAAACAAATCACAGTATATTTCACATTTCAGGGTCCTCAGAGAGAAAACTCCTATACGGAGTTTTGCATATAGGAAGTTTTGAGACATGCTCTCAGAATCAATACCTATGGAATGTTACCGAATGAAGTGAATGTGGCAGGACTGGGCAAAGAGAGAAGATGAGCTGTGATGCAGTCTTAACTAGAACCACAGAAAATCCCTTGGGGAGCTCTGGAACTAAGATGGTTCTTCAGAGTTGTCCTTAGGGAAGCAAAGGAGCCAGACCCTTGTACACCCACATCAACCAGCCATTAGATGTGGGCCACCTCCAGAGAGGGGAAATGAACTTGGATAAGGCAGCTCTGTTAGTCAAGGGTTATCTCAGAGGAGGGTTCAGCTGAGAGCAGTCAGTTGCCAACACCACCAGCAGCTGAGGGAATGACAGCTTCAGTTCTGAAGGGGGCGGGGAATCTAGGCAGCACACCACAACAGCCACTACACAAACATTTAGTGATAAATGAAATAACACTGGTTACGAAGATGGAGAATAATAGAAGATGGAGTGACGTTTTATAAAAAATAGTCAGGAAAGGCCATTCTGATAAGAGCCATCTGAGCACAGATTTAAAGCAAAGGAGTAAGCCAGGTAGATCTGAGGAGACGGTATACAAGGCAGGAGGAATTACTTTCTCAAAGGCCTTGAGGCAGGAATGAAAATGGTATATTTAAGGAACACCAAGAAAACCACTGTGATTAGAATGGAGTGAGCAAGGAGCAGATTCATAGGAGATAGAACTGGAGACAGGCAGGACGTAGATTATGTAAGACCTTTTGACCATGGTAAGGATTTAGGATGTCTTCCTAAATATGATGGAAAACCAGTAAATGATTTTGAAGACATTAATGATATGATCTGATATACAGAATGGGTTGCAAGTAAGCAAAAATGGAAGCAGAGACAGGGAGAGTGGAAGTTTAAGTGAAAGACGATGATGACTTGGACCAAGGTAGTAGAAGTGAGTGGGCATTTAAAGACAGAAATGCCGGGATTTAAGTAAGGATTAGATATGAAGCCGTGAGAGAAAGGAAGGGATAAATGATGACTCATGGATTACTGAACAACTGAGCAGATATAGGTGCTATTTACAGATAGGGATAAGTATAGTGGAGGGCAGGTTTGCAGAAAGAAATCAGGAGTTCTGTTTTGCCATGTCAATTTTAAGAAGAATTAGATATCTCTATCAACGATGATTAGATTAGACTACGAGTAACGATCTAAAACAAGAGTAGCTTAAACAAAATAGGATTTTTACTCTCTCTTACATGAGAGTCATGAAGTAGGCAATTATTCCACCTTTTGGTCTGTATTAGCTCTGGAATGTGGTCATCATTTTTCTGGTTAAAGATTGAGCTCTAGTCCAAGCAGCAGTATGGAGGAGAAAGGGGAAAGAATGGATAAAGGGTCTCAGAAGCTGACACAAGATGCTTCCTCTTATATCCTATTGGCCAAAACTTTGTGAAGTAACTACGCCTAACATCAGTGGTAAGGGTGGGAGTGGGTGTACATATAGGTTTTATTCTGGGCTGCCATGTTCCCAACTAAAAATTAAGTCATGATAGAATGTTATTGGAGGACAACTAGCAATCTCTGCTAAAATCCAATGGAGATGTCAAGTAGACCGTTGAGTATACAAACCTAGAACTCAGGGTAGAAGTCAGAACTGGAGATATAAATTTGGGGGTCATCAGTTTATAGATGGTGTATAAATAAATCTGTGGAAATGAATGAGATTACCTCAGAAGTGAGTGCATATAAAGAAGATAAAAAGTTACATAAGCTCTGTGGTAGATTTTATTTTCAAAAGATGGCTGTAGCAGTATTTTCCCTCCCACATGCTCATATGCAATGTGAACTTGATACTTCTCCCATTGAGAGGTGGGGTCTATATGTTTTCTCCTTGAATCTGGGTGGGCTTGGACTCACAGCCAAAATCATGTAGTGTAAGCAATGCAACATAACTTCCAAGGCTAGGTCAGAAAGGAGATGAAGCTTCCTCTTTGTATTTTGGAATGGTTGCACTGCGAGCCATGGACAATCATACAAGAAGTTCAACCACCCTGAGGCTGCCAATCCACATGAAAAAGCTTTGTGTAAACTGTCAATCCTAGTCTCTGTGTCCTGCCAACCCAGATGCTAGACAAGTAAGTGAATGAGCCTTCAGATGACTATATCCCACAGTCATTGAGGAATCCCAGAGCCTTTGAGTTATCTGAACTGAGGCCCATGGCACCAGGGAGTAGAAATCAGGCATCTCCCCACACCCTTTTCAAATTCTTGACCTGCAGAATGAGTCCATGAACATAATAAAATGTTTATATATATAGTTTTTTACACCACAATAATAAATGAAAAAATTACAAATTTGGTAACATAAACGGAGTGCTGCTGTAACAAAAATTGAAACATGCAGCTTTGGATTGAGTTTGATTTATATGTGAGGCTGACAGGGCCTTCAGGAGATAGTTAAGGAAAACCTCAGCTTCTACAACTATAATATGAAATAATAAAGCACTGACTCATAGGGTTATTGTGAGGATTAAATTCAATCATGCATTTGAAGATCTTATCTCAGTGCTTAGTCCACAATGAGTGCACAACAAATGCAGGATAATCAGTAGGAGTAGTGGTGAATTTAAAATACTGTTAATGTGGTCACTTTTAGTTATTGAACACAAAACTACATAATTATTAAGCCTATACTGCTTGTAATTGTTAGTTCTCGTAAAGTCAAATCCAACTCACAGTGACCTTATGTACAACAGAAGAAAACACTGCAGGGTCCTGAGCCATCCTCCCAATCGTTTTTATGCTTGAGCCCATTGTTGCAGCCACTGTTGCAATCCACCTCGACCATTCTTCTTCCCTGACCATCTACTCTACCAAGAATAATGTCCTTTCCAGGGACTGGTCCCCACTGATAACATGTCCAAAGTATGTGAGGTGCAGTATCACCATCCTTGCTTCTAAGGAGCATTCTGGCTGTACTTCTTCCAAGAGGGACTTGTTCATTTTTCTATCAGTCCATGATATATTCAATATTCTTTGCCAGCACCATAATTCAAAGGCATCTATTCTTCTTCCGTTTTCCTTAGTCCCATGTATATGAGGTGATTGAAAACACCATGGCTTGGGTCAGGTGAACCTTAATCCTGAAAGTGACATCCTTGCTTTTTAACACTTGAAAGAGGTCTTTTGCAGCAGATCTGCCCAATGCAATGTGCATGGTTTCATTTCTTGACTGCTGCTTCCATAGGTGTTGATTGTGGATCCAAATAAAATGTAATTATTTACAACTTTAGTATTTTCTCCATCTATCATGATGTTGCTTATCAGTCCACTTGTTAGGATTTTTGTTTCCTTAATGTTGAGGGGTAATCCATACTGAAGGCTATAGTCTTTGATCTTCATCAGTAAGTGCTTCAAGTTTCTTCACTTTAAGCAAGCAAGGCTGCATCATCTGCATATTGCAAAGTTGGTAATGAGTCTTCCTCCAATCTTGATGCCATGTTCTTCATATAGTCCAGCTTCTCGGATTATTTGCTCAGCATACAGATTGAATAAATATGGTGAAAGGATACAACCCTGAGGCGCGTTTCCTTGACTTTAAACCATACAATATCCCCTTCTTCTGTATGAACGACTGCTTCTTGGTCTATGTACAGGTTTCTCATGAGCTCAATTAAGTGTTCTGGTATTTCATTCTTTGCAATGTTACCCATAATTTCTTACAATCCACACAGTCAGATACCTTTGCACAGTCAATAAAATACAGGTAGACATCTTTCTGGTATTCTCTGTTTCAGCCAGGATTCATCTGACATCAGCAATGATATCCCTTGTTCCGCATGCTCTTCTGAATCGAGCTTGAATTTCTGGCAGTTCCTTGTAGATGTACTATTGCAACTGCTTTTGAATGATCTTCACCAAAATTTTACTTGTGTGTGTTATTAATGATATTGCTCTATAATTTCCGCCTTCTGTTGGATCACCTTTCTTTAGAATGGATACAAATACGAATCTCTTCCATTTGTCTTCCAGATTTTTTGGCATAGATGGGAGAGTACCTCCAGTGCTGCATTCATTTGTTGAAACATCTCCATTTGTATTCCATCAATTCCTGGAGCCTTGTTTTTCGCCAATGCCTTCAGTGCCGCTTGGATTTCTTCCTTCAGTACCATCGGTTCTTAATCATATGCCACCTCCTAAAATGGATGAATGTCAACCAATTCTTTTTGGTACAGTGACTCTGTGTATTCCTTCCATCTGCTTTTGATGTTTACTGCATTGTTTAATATTTTCCCCATAGAATCCTTCAATGTTGCAACTCAGGGCTTGACTTTTTTTTTTTTTTTCAGTCCTTTCAGCTTGAGAAAAGCCAAATGTGTTCTTCCCTTTTGTTTTTCTATCTCCAGGTCTTTGCACATTTCATTATAATGTTTTATTTGTCTTTTCGAGCTACACTTGAAGTCTTTCTGCTCATCTCTTTTACTTCATTATTTCATCCTTTCAGTTTAGCTACTCTATGTTCAAGACCAAGTTTCAGAGTCTCTTCTAATATCCATTTTCATCTTTTCTTTCTTTCCTGTCTTTTAACAATCTCTTGCTTTCTTCATGTATAATGTCCTTGACATCATTCCAGAATTCGTCTGGTCTTTGGTAATTAGTGTTCAATGCATTAAATCATTCTTCAGACAGTCTTTAAATTCAAGTGGGATATACTCAAGGTCATACTTTGGCTCTCATGGACCCAGAAACCCAGTGCCGTCGAGTCGATTCGGACTCATAGCAACCCTATAGGACTTGTTCTAATTTTCTTCAGCTTCGACTTGAACTTGCATATGAGCAATTGATGGTCTGTTCCAGAGTTGGCCCCTGGCCTTGTTCTGACTGATGATGTTGAGCTTTTCAATTGTCTCTTTCCACAGATGTTTTAATTTGATTCATGTGTATTCCTTCTGGTAAGGTATACTTGTATAGTGACTGTTCATATTGTTGAAAAAAGGTATTTGCAATGAAGAAGTCGTTGGTCTTGCAAAATTCTATCATGCACTCTCCTGCACTGTTTCTATCACCAAGGCCATTATTTTCCAACTACCAATCTTTCTTCTTTGTTTCTAACTTTCGTATTCCATTCACCAGTAATTATCAATGCATCTTGATTGCATGTTTGATCTATTTCAGGTTCCAGGAGTTGGCAAAAAATCTTCAATTTCTTCATCTTTGGCCTTAGTGTTTGGTGAGTAAATCTGAATAATATTCATATTAACTGGTCTTCCAAACCTTCTTATTTCATTTGAAGTATGTTCTGGCAGAATGGAAGACTGTCAAACCAAAAAGAAAGAATAGAAGGTAAAGAAAGGGGTAAATACACACTCCAATAGCCAGCTGAAGTTGTCAAGGATTTTATTCTTCTTGTATCAACAATCAAAGCCCATGGAAGCAAGAGCCAAGACATCAAAAAATGGATATATTGCATAGGGGAAATCTGCTGCAAAAGACCTCTTCAAAGCATTAAAAAAACAAAGATGTCACTTTGATGACTAAGTTGTGCCTGACCCAAGCCATGATATTTTCAATCACCTCATACGCTTGTGAAAAGTGGAAAATGAAAAATGAAGACCAAAGAAGAACTAATACATTCAAATTGTGGTGTTGGCAAAAAGTATTGAATATACCATGACGGACTGCCAGAAGAAGGAACAAATATGTCTTGGAAGAAGTACAGCTGGAACGGTCCTTAGAAACAAGACTTTGTCTCACTTACTTTGCATATGTCATCAGGAGGAACCAATTGTTGGAGAAAGACATCATAGTTGGTAAAGCTGAGGGTCAGCAAAAGAGAAGGAGACCTCAATGAGATGGATTGACACAGTGGCTGCAACAATGGGCTCAAACATAGCAACGATTGTGAGGATGATGCAGGACTGAGTAATGTTTCATCTCTTATACAGAAGATCACTATGGTTTGGAGCAGACTCAACAGTACCTAACAACAACTGCCAATAAAAATTCAGTACTCCTCAAATTATGCTTGATGTTTTGTCATTGGTTTGTTTAACCAGTGAAGAGGACAGGCATTTTCACTGGCTGGCAATGTGTGTGAATTCTAGCACTGCAGCCAGTGGGCAGAGGAGAAGCTGGGTCCAGTGTGATAGACCCTTAGATTCTGCATTCAGCTCTCACCCTACGTAGTGACCAGCCTCATCATCACTGGGAGGAAACCAAGGCAATTTTCTTTTTCCTCTAGATATTCTTATGTAATTATTCTTAAGTAATTAGGAAATAATACTTTCTAAATGAGCTGTTAGAAATACCATAAAAAGTGAGTTTCCCTTGCTGAGTGATGGGGCGAATTCAGTGGTAAGACAGACGGTGTGTCTGACATTGACCTGAGTATTGAACTTCCTTCTTGCCCACAATGTTCTCCACAGTACACACACACACACACACACACACACAAATTTACCCTAATGCATCTATGAGAAAAACACATTCACTGTCAATGCTGTTTTTCTGACACCTAGCTGTCTCCATCATTCCCTTGCATCTCAAATTATAAAGTTCCAGCTGTGGAGACATGGTTCATCTGTGTATGTACATTTGTATATCACTTAGCTGTTGAAGACTTTCAGAACAATCTTTTGGATGCACAGGAAATCTTTAAGTCTTTAAAATAACTTAATATTCTTGGATGTTTTTTGTTATTATAAGCATATTTGTCCACAATGCTACTAAGCAATAGGTGAGAAATAAATATAATGTACAAAGAAGAAAGTACCTGTCAGTTTCATTCCTGTTCTGCCATATAGACTAAATCATCAAAGTCCTGCCAACAAATTCACAGATGTAACGTGTGTAACATGTCTGCTGCTCAGTGCTTGGGAGGCATCATCATACAGTTTCATATTATTATATGTAAGGTATTCTATTGACTAGATCCTTTGATTTAGAATAATCAGTTATAGACTATTTCTCTACAACAGAAGGTAAACAATTTAAATACAGACTCTGTAACAGAATTTATGTCTTTTATAAGATTACTGACCCTCGAGAGGGCCAGCAAAAAAGAGGAAGATCCTCAATGAGATGGATTGACACAGTGGCATAACAACGATGGTGTGGATGGTGCAGGGCCGGGAAGAGTTTTGTTCTGTTGTACATAGGGTTGCTATGAGTCGGAATCCACTCCACAGCACCTAACAAAAACCTAAAATTACTGGCCATCCGATAATATGACTACAATGAAATGTTTATAAATAAACATTTAGAAAAGCCAATAGTACTATGTTATTGTTGTAAGGTGCCATTGAGTTGGCTCAGGCTCAAAGCGACCTATGTATAACAGAATGAAATTTTGCCCAATTCTGCGCTATCTTCAAGACCGTTAGTATATTTGTTCATTGTTGCAGCTATTGTATCAATCCATTTCATTGAGAGTTTCCCTCATTTTCACTCACTCTCTGTTATGATGTCCTTTTCTAGATATTGGTATTTTCTGATGATTCGTCCAAAGCAACTGAGCCAAAGTATCACCATCCTCACTTCTAAGGAGCGTTCTGATCGAATTTCTTCGTCATCACTGGTTTTTCTTTTCGTTCTTCTGGCCGTCCATGATATTTTCAATATTCTACACCAACACCACAGTTCAAATGCATCAGTTCTTCTGTATGTCCAGCTTTCATGTATATATATATATATATATATATATTATCGTTAGGTTTCATCAACTCAATTTCGACTCATAGTGATTCCATGTCACTATGTAGCTACCAAAGGGACACCTTTGCTTTTTAACACCTTAAAAAAGTATTTTGCAGGAGATTTGCCCAAAGTAATAACATCATTTGATTTCTTGACTGCTGTTTTCATGGATGTTGATTGTTGATCCAAGCAGAATGAAATCATTGACTTCAGTTTTTTCTTTATTTATCAGGATGTTGTTTATAGGTCCAGTTGTAAGGATTTTCATTTCTTCACTGTTCAGGTGTAATCAATACCGAAGGATGTTATGTTTGACTTCCCTCAGTAAGTCCTTCAAGTTTTCTGATGAAATTCTTTCAGAAGTAATTATGAATTTCAAACTATTGTTTCTGCTTCCCCTAGAAAATAAATTTAATTATGGCCATTGCTGGTCTTACATCATTTTCACTTGCTGTTATCTGTCATCGAGTCAGTTCCAACTCACAGCAACCCTATGCACAACAGAACGAAACACTGCCCCATCTTGCACTGTCCTTGCAATCGTTGTTATGCTTGAGTCCATTGTTGCAGTCACTGTGTCAGTCCATCTCCTGGAAGTTCTTCCTTTTTTCTGCTGACACTGTACTTTACCAAGCAACTGATCCTTCCTGACAACATGTACAAAGTATGTAAGACATAGTTTCACCATCCTTGCTTCTAAGGAGCATTCTGGTTGTACTTCTTCTAAGATAGATTTGTTCATTCTTTTGGCAGTCCATGGTATATTCAATATTCTTCGCCAATGCCACAATTCAAAGTCATCAATTCTTCTTAGGTCTTCCTTATTTACTGTCCAGCTTTCACATGCATATGATGCAATTGAAAATACCATGACTTGGGTCAGGCACACCTTAGTCTTCAAGGTGACATCTTTGCTTTTCAACACTTTAAAGAGGTCCTTTGCAGAACATTGCCCAGTGCAATGCATCTTTTGATTTCCTGACTGCTGCTTCCATGGCTGCTGATTGTGGATCCAAGTAAAATGAAATCCTTGACAATCTTTTCTCCATTTATCATGATGTTGCTTATTGGTCCAGTTGTGAGGATTTTTGTTTTCTTTATGTTGAAGTGTAATCCATACTGAAGGCTGTGGTCTTTAATCTTCATCAGTAAGGGCTTCAAGTCCTTTTCACTTTCAGCAAGCAACGTTGTGTCATCTGTATAACACAGGATGTTAATAAGTCTTCCTCCAATCCTGATGCCCTGTTCTCCTTCATATAGTTCAGCTTCTCGGATTATTTGCTCAGCATAAAGGCTGAATAGGTATGGTGAAAGGATACAACCCTGACGCATACCTTTACTGAATTTAAACCACTCAGTACCTCATTTTTCTGTCCGAACAACTGCCTCTTGATTTATGTACAGGTTCCTCATGAGCACAATTTAGTGTTCTGGAATTCCCATTCATCTCAATGTTATCCATAATTTTCCATTTTCACTTGCAGTTTCATAAATGAAGACAGTGGTAGTTTCAGAAAAATCTTATCAGTTAAAAAAATGAAGGTTAATAAATTCACAATGAAAAATAAAGCCAAAATTCGAGTCAGAATTTAAAACTCATAAATAAAGAAAAGGTCCCAGATTGAAATCAATCATTTCTCTTCAAAATTTGAAGATTTCTGACACATCTAGGAAAGGTTGATTTTGCATGTTTAAGGTGAGTGGTACACCTTGTTGGTGAAAATGTTAAAGTCTTACCACCTCTCCAACTCTGACACCTTCACCTCTTCCTACTCCTTAAAAAAATGAAAAATTCTTATCACCATTATGAAAACCCTGGTGGCATAGTAGTTAAGAGTTTGGCTGCTAACCAAAAGGTTGGCAGTTTGAATCTACCAGGCCCTCCTTGGAAACCCAGTGGGGCAGTTCTACTCTGTCCTATAGGGTCACTATGAGTCAGAATTGACTCGACAGAAATGGTTTTTTGGTTATCACCATTAACTCCCATTCAGCTCGTTTAGGCAATGTAAGATACATGTAAATAGTAAGAAAGGTCATAAAACTAAAAACCAAACCCATTACCCTCGAGTGGATTACAACTCATAGCAACCCTATAGGTTGGCGTAGAACTGCCTCATAAGGTTTCCAAGGCTGTAATCTTTATGGATGCAGACTGCCAGCAGACTCCCACGTCTTTCTTCCATGGAGCGGCTGGTGTGTTTGAACAACTGACCTTTCAATTAGCAGCTGAGCGTTTAACCATTTTTCCACCAGGGCTCCTGAAGGCCATAGGAAAGTAAAAATTTAAATCAGCCAACCTCACTTGCTTTTTACTTATCCTGAAAGTAATTTCTCCAAGGTAATATTGAGAAATAAATAAGATCTGGGCAATAACATACATGTATGCTTCCTTATTACTTCAGAAGAAATTGTTCTCTGACTGTGGCAACATACACACACATTTGTTCAACCAAAACATAAGTAAATATTCAATGTTAAATTTTTTAGAAAATAATTTAATAATACAAAAAGATTAGACTTAGCATATATATTCTTAGTAATATAATTTGTTTTTTTGGTTTTTTTGTTTTTACTTTATTGTTCTATTTGTTTATGTACAGCATTGAAATACCATTTATTTGGTCCTCTAAAATAAAATTTTTTTTTTCTAAAATAAAGACACTTTCAAATACACAAGAAAAATTCTGAGATTTTGAATGGAAGTAGTTTAGTCTTGAATTATGAAAATAACTGCTTTTACTTTTCTAAAATTCTATTTATTTAGATGAAAAAAATTTATTGGCATTATGCCACTTGATAAATAGCATTTATTTTTTAAACTATGGTCTCAGCCACAAAGTAGGAATTATAATTTCCAGAACCTGGGAAATTTTATCTTTGTGAAATATGTTGCTTGATTTATTATTGTTAAAAAATGTTTTATGTTTATATTATTGTTTTAGAGTGTTAAACCAATTTATATTTATTTTATCTCATTTGATAGTTGAGAAAGCTCTTCACATTAGACAAAATAGCATTATTATCTTCACCTTTCATATGACAAAACTGAGGCAGAGGAGAAGGATCTTGCCCAAGAAATGTAAGTAGCTTTGGACGGTAACAAGAGAGGCCAGAAATCCTGACAACTAGTCAGTACCCTTACCACTGAATGATGAATATTGTCACTTTACTGGGTCAGAGGTTAATTCACCACTTTAGTGATTTATCAGTCATGGTTTAATAAATATAAATAGTTAAAATTACCAAAAATTGAATATATAAGCTCCTGAGAGCTTTAGAAGAAACATATAGCTAGAGAAGTTCACCATGCCAATAATGAACAGACAATGCTATAGACTGAATACAAGGTGACTAGGAAAAGAGTATGTGCCTATGAGTTTGTCTTTCCAGGCTCTCCATTCTATTTTACAGAAGTGGTGCTCAAGACAAACTGTATTTAACATTTAGATTGACTACAATGAAAACTCTTTTCCACATTTTTCAAAAGAAGAAGCTCTTTCAACACTGAGGGAAACCAATAGATAACAACTCTTATGACTTTAGGAAGGCTTTTGATTTAGCCCTGCATAATAGAGTCAAAAAAAATTTTTTTTTAATAGAGTCATCAATGAACTGGAAACAGAGTCTGGACCACACAAATGATCAGGAGCTGCACAGTTAATGAGTAGTTATCATTGGCTCAGTGTCAGTTGGATGGGAAATGAATAGAAAATCCCAAATGTAAATTTGTTTAACTTTTGCCATCAGTGACCTAGAGAAATGGAGAGCTTATTTAAGATTGCAGCTGTATAGATGAATGTCTTGTCTAGCACTAAAAATGTCAAAAATTAAGAGAAGGAGTACAACAGAATCACAGTTATGAATACCTCTGATTAACTGGGAAAAAGTAGTTAGGAAAAAAAATCAAAATCAACAGAACTAAAAGCAATGTAGCATCTTTAAGAAATGTTATTATAAAAACACAGAATGAAAAATTACTAGCATTTACTTTGCCTTTTGATGTTTTCTCTGTAACTACACTTCACAATGCGTACATGCATACATACACAACACACATACACACACACATACAACATACACACAAGACCTACTAAAAAGAAGTACAATTCAGATAGAAAAAGACGTGGTTATTTAGTATTTTATATAAAAACTTCCCTTCCTCCAGTGAGTCTCAGACACTTCTAGGTTAAAGAATGCTTTTTCTTAAGTGTTGTTGTCGCTGTGTGTGTTTTCTAATTTAAATAGCAAAGGATTCTGTGGGGAAAATAATAAATGATGCATGAAGCCTCAAAAGAGGACGGAAGGAATACACTGAGTCATTATACCAAAAAGAATTGGTCAACGTTCAACCATTTCAAGAGGTAGGATATGATCAGGAATCGATGGTATTGAAGGAAGAAGTCCAAGCTGCACTGAAGGCACTGGTGCAAAACAAAGTTCCAGGAATTGACGGAATATCAATTGAGATGTTTCAACAAATGAATGCAGCACTGGAAGCACTCACTCATCTATGCCAAGAAATCTGGAAGACAGCTACCAGGCCAAGTGACTGAAAGAGATCCATATTTATGCCTAGTTCCAAGAAAGGTGATCCAACCAAATATGGAAATTATTGAACAATAACATTAATATCACATGCAAGTAAAATTTTGCTGAAGATCTTTCAAAAGCGGCTACAACAGTATATCAACAAGGAAATGCCAGAAATTCAAGCTGGATTCAGAAGAGGATGTAGAACCAGGAATATCATTGCTGATGTCAAATGGATTCTGGCCGAAAGCAGAGAATACCAGAAAGGTGTTCACCTCTGTTTTATTTACTAAGCAAAGGCATTCGACTGTGTGGATCATGACAAATTATAGGTAACATTGCTAAGAATGGGAATTCCAGAACACTTAATTGTGCTTATGAGGAACCCGCACATAGATCAAGAGGCAGTTGTTCAAACAGAACAAGGAGATACTTCACGGTTTCAAGTCAGGAAAGGTGTGCATCAGAGTTGTATCCTTTCACCATACCTATTCAATCTGTATGCTGAACAAATAATCCCAGAAGTTGGACTATATGAAGAAGAATGGGGCACCAGGAATGGAGGAGGAGTCACTAAAAACCTGTGTGATGCAGATGGCACAACCTTGCTTGCTGAAAGTGAAGAGGATTTGAAGCCCTTACTGTTGAAGATTAAAGACCACAACCTTCAGTATAGATTACGCCTCAACATAAAGAAAACAAAAATCCTTACACTGGGCCAATAAGCAACATCATGATAAATGGAGAAAAGATGGAAGTTCTCAAGGATTTCATTTTACTTGGATCCACAATCAACACCCATGGAAAGGGCAGTTAAGCAATCAAATGATGCATTGCATTGGGCAAATCTGCTGCAAAAGACCTCTTTCAAGTGTTAAAAAGCAAAGATGTCACCTTGAAGACTAAGATTTGCCTGACCCAAGCCATGGTATTTTCAATCGCATCATAGGCATGCGAGAGCTAGACAATGAATAAGAAAGACAGAAGAAGAATTGACGCCTTTGAATTATGGTGTTGGTGAAGAATATTGACCATACCATGGACTGCCAAAAGAATGAACAAATCTATCTTGGAAGAAGTACAACCAGAATGCTCCTTAGAAGCAAGGATGGCGAGGCTATGTCCTACATAATTTGGACATGTTATCAGGAGGAATCAGTCCCTGGAGAAGGACATCATGCTTGGTAAAGTACAGGGTCAAAAAAGAAGAGGAAGCTCTTCAATGAGATGGATTGATTCAGTGGCTGCAACAACGGGCTAAAGCATAACAGTGATAATGAATGTGGCACAGGACCAGGTGGTGTTTCCTTCTGTAGTAACTAGAGCCGCTATGAGTCGGATCTGACTTGACGGCACCTAACAACATGACAGCAACATACTTTATCAGTAAAACAAAGGTATGAGAGGTTAGGAAGGTTGTTTTTTTAAAAGACAGATTTAAACACTAAGTGATTTGGCCGAGATTGCTCAAAGAACACAACAATATGCTAAAAATAAAGTCTTAAAGATGTTTAATGCTTTGTTTATGCTTCTTGATTGGACAATTCTGCCTTCTCTGTACGGCCTCGTTCTAAGACAGCTCTTTAAAATCAATGCAAAATGTTCGAATATGACAAAGGTCAAGCCATAAAATAGGAATAGAATACACCTGCTCCTCATTTATTAACATGGTTAGGTTTCAAAGGCCAGGTTGTTATGCAAAAATCGCCGTTAAAAATGGAGGATGACCATATTGGATCACAAAATGGAAGATGACTACATCATTATGTAACTGCCAAACTGCATCATTACATAACTGCCATACCACTGAGATTATGCACCCAAGCAAGTTGACAACAAATCTTAACCATCACAGCCAGCGTTATTCTCACCTCACGCCTCAGCATGCATTACTGCCAGATGGACATTGTTAATGTGCAAAATAGTCAGACAGTAGATTTTTTACTATTGTATTTACAAAATATTAGATGATGAGATAGTCAACAAGTGAGGAGTCAGTGTATACAGAAAACTAATTACATCACACTGCAAATTTTTATCTCTAAATTGGCAAATGCTAAACTGAAGAACTGAAGAGTATTTTGTTGTGTATTGGCCATTTTTTCTGAGAATTCCCACAAAGATTTTAGATGAAATATTCTTATAAACTATGTATAGTTGTGTAGTGTAAATTAAAATCATAGCAATACTGTAAAGTTCAGATAGTAAGAGCAATCACTTTTTTATGTAAAAAAAATCAATTTTTGCTTATGGGCGAGATTTAGCTATTAGAACAAGGAGGTCAAAAGAACAATTACGGCTGCTAACCAAAGGGTCGGCAGTTTGAATCCGCCAGGGGCTCCTTGGAAACTCTATGGGGCAGTTCTGCTCTGTCCTATAGGATCGCTATGAGTCAGAATCGACTCGACGGCACTGGGTTTTGGGTATATATATATGTTATACATATACATATATTATGGAAACACTGGTGGTGGTTAAGTGCTATGGCTGCTAACCAAAGGGTCAGCAGTTCAAACCCGGCAGGCACTCTCGGAAACTCTATGGGGTAGTTCTACCCTGTCCTACAAGGTCGCTATGAGTCGGAATCGACTAGACGGCGCTGGTTTTATATATATTATATATATATATTTAAATTTCTATCTATACCTGTCATGTTCTAGGAAAAATGTAACTTTTCTGTAAAACAGCATTCTCTTCTCTCCCTCTTCCTGCACAAAAACAGATACTGGAAAATCTGTCACGGTTCTAAGAAAACAATGCCAAATTGAGTAAGTCACTTCATTTAATAACTTGAAGGAAAAGTTTACATTTGTACATTGTTTCCAAGGATTAGCCTACTTAAAATTTTGCCTACTTAGTTTGGAGGTACCATATGTCATATGTGATGACACATTCCTTTGTCTTTGACTTTTCAAATGTATTCATTTTTAAAAAAAGAATTTATACCTATATATCAGTCAAAATTAAACAAGTATGTGAAACAAGAGAATTCCATTCACTAAATATCCATTTTCTTTTATATAATTAGTCAACCTCTGACTCCAAATCTGTGACTGGGTGTCCAGAATATAAACTTAAGAAGCTTGACTTTAAGCAGGAATTTTTCTTGAGTTTTAATATTTTTTTCCATGCAGTTCCACTGAAGGAATTAAGTGGTTTAGGACGATTGCAATTCATGAAAATCTTATTAATTTGAATTCATTTTTTTCATGACAGATTTTAAAAGAGGCAGCAATGAAAATGCGTGATCATCAGGGTCATTCTGAACCTTCTTAAATTTTTTTTTTAATTTTTATTTTGCTTTAAGTGAAAGTTTACAAATCAAGTCAGTCTCTCATATAAAATTTATACACACCTTACTATACTCCTAGTTGCTCTCCCACAATGAAACAGCACTCTCCTTCTCTTCACCCTGTATTCCCATGTCCGTTCAACCAGCTTCTGTCTTCTGCCTTCTCATCTCCCCTCCAACAGGAGCTGCCCAGGTAGCCTCATGTGTCTACTTCAGCCATGAAGCTCACACCTCACGAGTTTCATTTTCTATCTTATAGTCCAGTCCAATCCCTGCCTGAAGAGTTGGCTTTGGGAATGACTCCAGTCTTGGGCTAACAGAAGGTCTGGGGACCATGACCTCCGGGGTCCTGCTAGTCTCAGTCAGACCATTAAGTCTGGTCTTTTTACAAGAATTCGAGGTCTGCATCCCACTGCTCTCCTGCTCCATCAGGGATTATCTGTCATGTTTTGTCAGGGCAGTCATCAACTGTAGCTGAGCACCATCTAGTTCTTCTGGTCTTAGGCTGATGCAGTCTCTGACGTATGTGGCCGTTTCTGTCTCTTGGGTTCATAATTACCTTGTGTCTTCAGTGTTATTCATTCTCCTTTGCTCTAGATGGGTTGAGAACAATTGATGCATCTTAGATGGCCACTTGCTAGTGTTCAAGAGCCCAGATGCCACTCACCAAAGTGGGATGTTCTTAATTTTTTTTTATTGGATTTGTAAAACATATATTCTGAAATGCTTTTAAGAAAGTGTGAAATGCCATTATTACATCACATTAATTTTCTAAATATCTCATCAAATATCAGAACACAGAAATTGCCACAAATGCTAAAAACATGCTTCATCCATTTTCTTGCCAAAAACAATTCTCCATGAAATCAGCCTTGAATATTAAATATATTACGTCTCCTCCTTTATTTAGTTTATAACTCTGCCATTCTTGATTTTTCCAAGGCCTTTTATAATCTATTTCTAGCTCTATCAACAGCAACATCTTGCAGTAAAAAGCTCTACCAAATTAAATTATACTTCCTTTCAGGTTTCAAAAAAGCTTTTTTCTTTATGTAAAAAAATTTTTTATTTAAAAAAACACCTGAAATGTCTAGAATAGGCAAATGTATAGATACAATGTTTATTAGTGGTAGAGGGAAGGAGAGGCAAAGAGAGAGTCATTGATTAGGGTCACTGAAGCTTTTGTTGGGGGTCTGATGGCACAGTAGTTAAGCATTTGGTTGCTAACCAGAAGGTCAGCAGTTCAAATCCACCAGCCTCTCCTTGGAAACTCTACAGGGCAGTTCTACTCTGTCCTATAGGTCGCTATAAGTCAGAATAGACTCGATGGCAATGGGTTTAGGTTGAGCTTCTGTTAAAGGTGATGAAAGAATTCGGAAATGGATAGTTGTGATGGTTGCACAACGTGATGAACACAATTACTATCACTGAATTATACATGTAGAAAATGTTGAAATGGCCAGATAATTATTACAATAGAATTAGTTTATTTAACAAGCACATATCTATAACATCTGAATAAGGAGAGAAAGTCATGCCATATCTCTATATCTAGACAATTTGGGTAAGAACAAAGCACTGGATCTATTCTTAGGCAAAGCTTCCATTCAAACAGATTCATTCAAGGTTGTCTGAGACACTTAAAAAAAAAAAAAAAAAAAAAGCCTGTATCAATGATAACTCTTGGGTGCAAGTGAGAGAAAGCCAACCCAAATTTGGCTTAAACAAAAAGGATATACATTGGCTCATGTAACTAAAAAGTCTGCTGTAAAACCGGTTCAGGACATGGCTGGATTCAGGTTTTCAAGCAATGTCATCATGATAAAATTTTTCTATATTATTTAGCTCTATATTCTTTTTGTTGCCTTCACTCTCTTGGATTTATGTCCAGAAGGAAAAAAAAAAATTCCCACAATCACCTGCAAAATTTTCATTGTGTTTTATTATCTCATATTGGGTCATGTGTTCATGCCAGTCATTGCAGCCAAGGGAAGGAGATGCTTTAAGTCTAAAATCACAAGCCACACATCTAGAATCAGTTGTGGAATCAATTCTAATTGGGTAGACAAAAAATAAACATTGAAAGTTGTTACCAGAGGTGGAGTAAATGGATACAGATTGCCAAAAACAACAAATACCTACTATAAAGGCCCAAGGGACAATCCCAGAAGTCAGTGAATCAACTTAGGGGTAGTATTTCCTTACTTATCCAAGACTTCTGTCAATCCAAGTAATATTAACAAAGAAAGAACCCATCAGAATTCTCATATAATGCTACATTTATCTGTAAAATGAATACCAGCTAAACCTTATGATTTTGCATGCAAATTACACATTAACTAAGCCTCTACAGAAGATACCCAATAACTGAAAATAATGGCTTTGATTTATTGAGTTTGAATAACCAATGTGGCTGAGGAAAGCAGAGGAACACAGGCAACAGTCAAAAGAAAACAAATAAGTAAAAAAGACATTTCTTCCCAACAACCTTATTTCTATCTCTAAAGCAGTAAAGACTATCCAACTATTACAGTAAGGAGAAATCAAATTTTATTTTTCAGTAGACTAAGAAAAAGCAAACTTTCTAAAAATTTCACTTGAAGACCAAAATTACTGAATCTGTCCCTCTCGACTCAGTTCATTAAAACCATGTCAAAGAATGGTGGAAATGATATTTCCGTGTGCATACTCTACAAGGCCGTGTAAACAAACTGATCATGACAAATTATTGATTATAGGGCTTCCAGCTCAATTCTTATTTTTCATGTTATTAAACAGTGTTCGTTTTATTATTCACTTACCAAACCATATTAGGATCTAGGGTTTGGAGCATAATTAAGACAAAATAAGCATGAAGTGGCTTTTTGGATAGAGGTAAACTGCTTTTTTTACTAGCCGATTTTTTGACATTATTTCTTAGCATTATATGGTTTTTCACTTTAAAACCTAATCTAGTAGATTTGCTTTTTGTTTGCTTGTTTTGCCAGAGAAGAAAGGAAGCTGTGAGCCTAAGAAGCATGGCCACATATCGTTTCTTTAAACAAGAAGTTTGGTCTGCATTACATATGAATATACACCATTGAAGATGAAGTTTTCTTTCTTCTCTCTCTTCTGTATTGGGGAAAGGTCTCTCTTTACACATCTTGCTCCCATCCCTTCCTCTCTTTATCTGTCAGAGGACTTTTAAGAAAAACAGAAAGGACCAGACCAAACAAAACAACACTTTGGGCCCTACTTATATGAACTGAATTACAATTATCAAGCTCCCTACAGTGAACACCAAAGAACCAGCCGAAAGTGGTTAGAAAGTGTCAGCAGTTTTAAATGTGTTACTAACTTTTTCTGTACCTCATCAACAACTCAGCACTTTTATTCTTGGTAACCATGACTCACCCACTTCATCCATTCATCACCTCAATTAACTTTTTCTGTTTTTCTTCTTCTGTTTTTCTTGGCTTCATGAGAAAAGTGACAAAGAAAAGGCACTAGGTCAGAGATGTCATTCAGAGACTCGTCTTCCAACCACTTCTCCCAAAGTCATACCTTGGCAGCTCTTACTTTGTTCTCCGATTTCAGTAGGAAACCTAGAGCATGAGCACACTGCCACTAAAAATCTAAGTTTACCTCTGACAAGACTCATTCATAATGTATTTTATTCTCAGTACTATAAAACACTAAAAAAAATCAGTGATAGATATGTATTCCATTTAAGAACTGTATTCCTAAAAGCTAATGTCAAAGCCATAGGTTGCATTCAATAAATACTTGTTAAATAAACAAGTAAATGAAAGAATGGATATTGCCAAACATACAAGTCAAATATAAGGAAATATTTCACTATCTATAATACTGACTGCTCTCTAGAGAAGAAGAATCGTGTTACTAGAAAGCTACTGCTCAGTTGAGCACTTTGATAAATATCTAAATATAAATTTAGGAGTACAAGCCAGAACACATCCAATTTTTCTCCAATATAGCCATGGGACTCCTGGAGTGGAGGAGAGGTGCCTGGAGAAAGGTGCTCAGTAAAGACAGGGAAAGAAACCCTAGATGGGAGCAGAGTCATTAGGCGACACGGGGAGCAAGAATCACTAATAAGGAGCTTTATAATTGTTTGCTTTCAGATGTGCCACGTAAACCTTCTTCTTCCTCCCTGTAAAATCTTCAATCAATTCTAATCGTTCACTAAAGTGAGGATATTCTTTTGGAGAACTGAGAAAAATCTTCAGTTTCTGGCCTTACTAGTCTTATTGAGGGGTAAAGACACCTCACCAGCTAATTCTTTTCAGAAGTAGACTGCAAGGTCCTTCTTCCTAGTCTTTCTTAGTATGGAAGCTCAGCTGGAACCTGTCCACCATGGGTGGCCCTGCTGGTATCTGACTACCGGTGGCATAACCTCCAGCATCAAAGCAACATGCAAGCCCACACAGTATGACAAACTGACTCAAAATGAGAAGAAACAGCTGCAAACATCCATTCATAATTGGAACGTGGAATGTATGAAGTATGAATCTAGGAAAATTGGAAATCACCAAAATGAAATGGAACATATAAACATCTGTATCCTAGCCATTAGTAAGCTCAAATGGACTGGTATTGGCCATTTTGAATCAGACAATCATATTGTCTACTATGCCAAGAATGACAATTCAAAGAGGAATGGCATTGCATTCATCATCGAAAAGAACATTTCAAGATCTATCCTGAAGCACAACTCTGTGAGTGATAAGATAATATTCATACACCTACAAGGAAGACCAGTTAATATGATTATTATTCAAATTTACTTACCAATCACTGAGGCCAAAGATGAAGAAATTGAACATTTTTACCAGCTTCTGCAGTCTGAAATTGATGTATTGATAACAACTGGTGATAGGAATGCGAAAGTTGGAAACAGAGAAAGATCAATAGTTGGAAAATATGGCCTAGGTAATAGAAATGATGCCAGAGATCACATGATAGAATTTTGCAAGATCAACAACTTCTTCATTGCAAATACCTTTTTTCACCAACATAAATGGCAACTATACACTTGGACCTCGCCAGATGAAATACACAGGAATCAAGCCCACTACATCTGTGGAAAGAGACTATGGAAAAGCTCAATATCATCAGTCAGAACAATGTCAGGGGCCAACTGTGGAATAGACCATCAGTTGCTTGTACACAAGGTCAAGCTGAAACTGAAGAAAATTAGAACAAGTTGATGAGAGCCGGCGTACTACCATGAGTATATTCCACCTGAATTTAGAGAACATCTCAAGAATAGATTTGACATGTTGAACACTAATGACCAAAAACCAGGCCAGTTGTGGAATGACATCAAGGACATCATACATGAAGAAAGCAAGAGGTCATTAAAAAGACAGGAAAGAAAGAAAAAACCAAAATGAATGTCAGAAAACACTCTGAAACTTACTCATGAAAGTCGAGGAGGTGAAGCAAAAGGGATAAAGGATGAAGTAAAAGAACTGAACAGAAGATTTCAAAGGGCAGCTCAAGAAGACAAAGTAAAGTATTTTAATGACATGTGTAAAGAACTGGAGATAGAAAACCAAAACGGAAGACCATGCTCGGCATTTCTCAAGCTGAAAGAACTGAAGAAAAAATTCAAGCCTCGAGTTGCAACATTGAAGAATTCTATGGGGAAAATATTAAATGACATAGGAAGCGTCAAAAGAAGACAGAAAGAGTATATAGAGTCATTATACCAAAAAGAATTGGTTGATGTTCAATCCATTTCAAGAGGTAGCATATGATCAAGAACAAATGGTACTGAAGGGAGAAGTCCTAGCTGTACTGAAGGCACTGGAGAGAAACAAGACTCCAGGAATTGATGAAATATCAATTGAGGTGTTTCAACAAACAGATGCAGCACTGGAAGTGCGCACTTATCTAAGCCAAGAAATTTGGAAGACAACTACCTGGCCAACTGACTGGAAGAGATCCATATTTATGCCTGTTCCCAAGAAAGGTGATCCAACCAATGTGGAAATTATTGGACGATACCATTAATATCACACGCAAGTAAAATTTTGCTGAAGATCACTCAAAAGCAGCTGCAGCAGTGTATGGACAGGGAACTGCCAGAAATTCAGGCAGAATTCAGACGAGGACTTGGAACCAGGGATACCATTGTTGATGTCAGATGGATCCTGGCTGAAAGCAGAGAATACCAGAAGGATGCTTACCTGTGTTTTATTGACTACGCAAAAGCATTGGACTATGTGGATCATAACAAATTATGGATAACGTTGTGAAGAATGGGAATTCCAGAACAATTAATTGTGCTCATGAGGAGCCTGGACATAGATCAAGAAGCAGTTGTTCGGACAGAACAAGGGGATACTGCATGGTTTAAATTCAAGAAAGGTGTGCATTAGGATTGTATCCTTTCACCATACCTTTTCAATTTGTATGCTGAACAAATAGTCCTAGAGTCTGGACTATATGAAGAAGAATGGGGCATCAGGATTGGAGGAAGACTTATTAACAACCTGCATTATGCAGTTGATACAACCTTGCTTGCTGAAAGTGAAGGGGATGTGAAGCACTTACTGATGAAGATCAAAGACCACAGCCTTCAGTATGGATTGCACCTCAACATAAAGAAAACAAAAATCCTCACAAATGGACCAATAAGCAACATCAGGATAAACGGAGAAAAGATCGAAGTTGTCAAGGATTTCATTTTACTTGGATCCACAATCAACACCCATGGAAGCAGCAGTCAAGAAATCAAAAGACACATTGCATTGGGCAAATCTGCTGCAAAGGACTTCTTTTAAAGTGTTGAAAAGCAAGGACGTCACTTTGAAAACTAAGGTGCTCCTGACCCAAGCCATGGTATTTACAATCACATCATATGCATATGAAAGCTGGACAATGAATAAGGAAGACCAAAGAAGAACTGATGCCTTTGGATTGTGGTGTGGGCGACGAACACTGAATATAGCATGGACTGCCAAAAGAACGAACAAATCTGTCTTAGAAAGCTACAATGGCAAAACTACGTCTTACATACTACAGGCATGTTATCAGGAGGGATCAGCCCTGGAGAAGGACATCATGCCTGGTAAAGTACAGGGTCAATGGAAAAGAGGAAGACCCTCAACCAAATGGATTGACACAGTGGCTGCAACAATGGGCTTGAGCATAACAATGATAGTGAGCATGGTAAAGGACCAGGCAGTGTTTCGTTCTTTCATTCTATAGTACATAGGGTCACTATGAGTCAGAACCAACCCACCAGCAACAACAACAACATAGCTGCTAGGATGAAGTCTTTTTTTTTTTTTTTCTCAGCACTGTTTTGATTATTGCTTAACATAGAGATAGCCAAACATTGAGGAATTAAATTCTTTGCTATCATCAAACCTCAAATTCCAGTATAACACATAGTTATTTTTAAATATTAAAATTTCCTTGATAGACATCTCTTTTAACAACTTTACTATATTGCATTTGTGTATTTTCTTGTACAAAAGGGGAATATTTCTGTGTTTCTTACTATGTGCACCCAACCTTTTTGATCTTAAGATTCATCAATGTTGCTTAGCATAGATCTAGTCCATTGTTTCAAACTACTTAGTACTCCATGGTACATTTTACTTATCCACTACCACAGATTGAACTGTGTCTCCCAAAACTATGTGTATCAAATTGGCTAGCCCGTAATTCCCAGTATTGCATGATTATCCACCATTTTGTTGTCTGAAGTGATTTTCCTATGTGTTGTAAATCTTCTCTGTGATGTTAACGAGATGGGGTTAGTGGCAGTTATGTTAATGAGTCAGGACTCAATCTACAAGATTATATTTTTATCTTAAGTCAATCTCTTTTGAGATATAAAAGAGAGAAGTAAGCAGAGAGACATGAGATCCTCATAGTACCAAGAAAGCAGCACCGAGAGCAGAGTGCATCCTTTGAACCTAAGGTTCCTGCACAAAGAAGCTCCTAGACCAAGCGAAGATTGATGACAAGGACCTTCCTCCAGAGCCATCAGAGAGAGAAAGTCTTCCCCTGGAGCTGACACCCAGAATTTGGACTTCTGGCCTACTAGACTGTGAGAGAACAAACTTCTCTTCATTGAAGCCATCCACTTGTGGTATTTCTGTTATGGCAGCACTAGATATGCAAGACATCCACTTTCCTAGGGACAGATACTCAGCTTAATCCCCACCACTGTAAGTTATATGATACCATGTGATAATTTAGAATACATACTATACCTAGGATTAGAATTACTGGATCGTGTTGTTGTTGTTTAATCATCATCAAGTCTATTCCAACTGAAGTTGATCCCATGTGTGCAGAGTAGAACTCCCTAGGGTCTCCACAGATGTGAATATAATCATATTTAGAGAGATGACTCTCCGGAATGGCTGCTCCTATCTACCTCTCACTAGCAAGTATGAAGGTCTCATATTCATGACAACTGTTGGTATCATCCAGGTTTCCAATTTTCACCAATCTAATAGATATAAGGAGCTCTGATGGTGCTGTGGTTGAGCTATGGCTGCTAACCAAAAGGTCGACAGTTCAAATCAGCCTCCTTGGAAACCTTCTGGGGCAGTTCTACTCTGTCCTGTAGGGTTGCTGTGAGTCAGAATCGACTTGACACAATGGGTTTGTTCTTTTTTAACAGATATAAAATGATATCGATATTGCTTTTTTTTTAATTTGGCTTTTTTTCTGATTATAAATGAATTGAGCATCTCTTTCTATGTTTATTTGCTTTGGGCTTTTCCTATTTTGTAAATTGCATGTTTTTATTCTTTATTTTTTAGTGATGTTGCTGTCTCAATCTCTCTTCTTGTTAATTTGCAGGCGTTCATTGTGTATTCTGGATATTTACCTTTTCTAGGTATTAAGAATTAAAATAGATGCTTCCATTCTGTTTTATTGTAAATTTGTCCAAGACGTCCTTCATTAATCAGAAATTCTTAATATGGGCATAATCAAATTCATCAAATTCATTAATATTTGCTTTCCAGTTTTTTGGTTTTTTTTTAAGATTTGTTTCAGAAATTCTTTCCCACCCTTAGGTCACAAAGGTATTCTCCTATAATTTCTTCTGTTAAGTATTTATTTTATCTTTCACATATAGGGTTCCAGTTTATTTTTCTACATATGTATACCAGGTTTCCCAACAATATCTTCCAAATGATCCATCCTTCCCCACTTGATGTGCAGTTCAACTTTATTGTAAATTAAGTGTATACACACAAACACACACGTGTATGTCTCTGTGCTCTTTCTTCTATTCTGTTGGTAAATTTGTGTATTATTGGGCCAAATTCTCAAAATTCAAAAGAACAAGAAATATCCACCCTTTATTTTTCTTAAATTTAAGTTGACTCTGGAATCCCTGGGTGGTGCAAACAGTTAAGCACTCAACTGGTAGCCCAAAGGTTGGTGGCTCAAACTCACACAGAGGCACCTCGGAAGACAGACTTGTCAATCTGCTTCTGAAAGTCACAGTCTTGAAACCCTAAGGAGCAGTTCTATTCTGCACACATGGGGTTGCCATGAGTTAGAATCTACCTGGTTCAATGACAACAAACAACCACAGCTGTGAACCTTTATTTTTCTGTATACGTGGAAAACGCAACTGGTATTTTGGTTGGAATTGTATTGAATTTATAAATTAATTCAAGGAGTATGTGGTGTCTTCACCATACTAAGTCAACTATTCCAGAAGTATGACGTATCTCTCTACTTATGAATATCATCATTTACATCCTTTATTACAGTCTTAAATTTTTCTGCATAAAATGATTATGTGTTCTTGATTAAGTTAATTCTAGATATTTTATGGTTTTTGTTGCTACTATGAATCATATTTTCTAGTTGATTACATTGCTATGTCTCCCGACAGCATCTAATTCAGTGTTCTTAAGAAACAGGCACTAACAGGTGCATCAATTCCACTGTGGCTGACTTGAATACAGTAGATTGTTGCCCTGGCAGAGTAGCTCAGCCTGGAAAATATGACAGAATAACGGGTTCAACAAATTGCATTTGGAAAAAGAAACTTTACAGTCATCTCTTATATCTCTTGTTCCTTAAACGTTGGTGTGGAGCTCAAATATCCAGTTGAAGACTAAGAAATAACTCAAATTTGGGTCAATATGAAGAGTAGGTCAGTATTGCCTTTTTTTCCTTAGCAAGGCAAACACATAGAGTAGGAAATTTGGAGATTTGAGTTTTAATTTTAAGAGAAATGTTAATATGTTTGTAAGTTGAAGGAAAAGTAGTCACAGCAAAGAGAGAGCATAAAAATACAAAGGTAACATGTTGATTTTGAGGAAAGGAGGAAGGAAGGTTGGAGGTAAGAGATAGGTTCTTGGGAACAGGAGGAGAAACAATCTCTCCCCCTGATTCAGGTCACAGTCATTAACTGAGTGTCTGATGTGCACCAGCCCCTGTGCTCAGCCCTGAGGAAAAAGGGGTCAGCAAGACAGCCACAGTCCCCATTCTCATGGAGCTTGGAAGATAATGAGAGAGCCAGACATCGAGCCAGCAAATATAAGAACATGGACAGAACTGCAACCTTAGAAAGAAACAAATCTTTGAGGTTATACTTTCCCTCCTTCATCCCAAAACTGTTTTTTGTTTTTTTTTTTTTTGCATTTTCAAGAATGTATCTAATATCGTTTGCTCTCTTTAACGTGTGTAGAAGGATTAAGAAGCTAATTTCTTCAGCAACGGCTATAAACGGACTCGTATGTGCAAAGTACATTTTTGCTTTTCGTGAAAAGAAAATACCCATTTTAGTAAAATTTTAAAACTTTATGCCAAAAATAAAGGCTGACAGACACTACCAAATAGTGTATTTTTTCTAAGTGTTAGCTGTATTTATAGTTTTCAAGGGCTGGTTCTTTCTACATCCACATCCTCTCAACATCTAGTTTGAAGTGAAATATAGGAAATTGCAGTTTATTAAATTTGGGCTATACCGAAAATCAGCTGACAGTTGAAGGTTAAGTGGGTGTGTGAAACATCAAGAAGAGAAAGGTTGACAAGGATACCCTAAACGAAATCCTAGAATTTCACAGACAGCTTCAAATGTCAAACACAATGGACAATGTAGTAACGATCCACGGGGAATAGTCTCTAAGAAAACTGTTATTCTAGTGATTAATATCTACCTTTTCCTAAAATAACATTTGTTACAAAAAAAGTAAACGATCTGAGATATATATATTCCTATTGAAACGTGAGTTCCAGCTGTACTTCTAAATCTGTCCATGTTGTGTTTAAAATGTTGATAAAACTGACTAGAATTTAAGGAAAACAAATTGATTCATTAAACTGCTCCCCAAAATATTTATTTTTTTCTTTATTGTTGCACTATACATTTTAGTCATAATAATAATCTATTATAGAGTATACTCTATATTGAAGGTATATAATCACAATCCAACCCAGAGTTTTTTCAAAAGTACACCCAGTAAAAGAAATTTTCCTTAAATTTTTCCATTAGGACATACTTCAAAAAGTATTATTTCTATAGAACAGAACAATAGAGAAAACTAAATTCTAGTATTTTAATTTGAAAACTATACCACTCATTGTGAATGATTGGTGTAAGTACATTTGCATATTGTTTTGTTTGTCAAGGAATGTGTTTTAAGTGAGGGATATGAATTTTTTAATTCATCTTAATTTGCTTTAAATTTAGGAAAATGTCTTGGCAGATAAAGAATCAGTTTAAAACTGCTGGAGATGTTTTCACCAACAGTTCAAAACAAAATACTTTAAACTTCTACAGATTTGCTTAATATTCTAAAAGTATACTAGACTATAAGGAGTCCTGGTGGCACAACAGTTAAGTGCTGGGCTGCTAACTGAAAGGTTGGCCCACAGGGGAAAGATCTGGTGATCTGCTTTTGTAAAGATTACAGCCAACAAAACCCTGAGAGGCAGCTCTACTCTGTCATATGGGGTCACTGTGAGTGATGATCAACTCAAAGACACCCAACAACAACATAGTAGACTATGGTCTCCTTAGCCACAATTTGCATTGTTTTTTTTAAACTGCTGATGACCAATTTGAAGCTGAGACCTCTTAAGCACCCAAAATAAAAGTTTTAATCCTTAAGTCTCTTAAGAGGTAGACTACAGTCACAAAGAGTTTTCTTCTCCAGTCGACTCTCTGTATATCATCGCTTCCTAAAGAAGACATATGTAGCAGATTTAGTCATTTTTATGTAATCAGTTCAGTAAAATGAGTGATTGCTTCACAATTAATAAGTCTACTTGTCAGTTCATTCAATAGGCAAAATCAAACAATAGTGAAATACCATACTCAGTAAAATTATCAAAAATAAAAAATAAATAGCTGACATATATTGCTCCTTACTATATGTGAAGCATTGTTCTGATTAATCCTCTATTAATTCATAGTGGTGCAAGTGAATCTAATACAGCCCCAGTGAACTCCCACCTCTGCTCGGCTCAGGATCCTCCAATGGCTTCCCAACTCACTCAGCCTAACGGCCTGAGTCCTCACTCTGACCTGCAAGGCTCTATGTGGTGTGGCCCTCCATTTCTCTCTATTCATCTCCTACTGCATTCACTCCAGGCACGGTGGCTTCTTTGCCATTCTTTCAACATTCCACTCACAGCCTCTCTTAGGGTCTTCACAATTGCCATCTCTTTGCTAGAAACACTCATACCCCAAGTGTCTGTAGGGGTTCTTTTTTCACTTCCTTCAGATCTTTTAAGTTACCGTCTCAGGAACATTTTCCCTGTCTAAAAGCTTCTTTGACACTTCCAATTCCTGTTCCCTGCTTTTTTTTTTTTTTTTTCCTTAGCATTTTTGGCTGGCATACTTTGTGTTTTTCTTGTTTATCTTCTGTCTCCCCATTGAAATATAAGTTCCGTAAGGGCAGAGATTTTTTGTCTGTTTCATTCACTTCCATGTTCCCAAGGCCTAGAAAAATGCATCGCATATGGTAAGCAGTCCATAATTTTTTGTTTGAAGTAATGAAAGAAGAAATTAACCTTTGTCATTTGCTCCTAAGCAACTGGAAACCCTGGTGGCATAGTGGTTAAGTGCTACGGCTGCTAACCAAAGGGTTGGCAGTTCAAATCCACCAGGCCCTCCTTGGAAACTCTATGGGGCAGTTCTACTCTGTCCTATAGGGTCATTATGAGTCGGAATCAACTGGACAGCACTGGGTTTTTTTTGGGAGGGGGGGTTCTTAAGCAAGTAGAGGACAAAAAAAAAAAAAAAAAAAGCCAAGCCAGTTGCCATCAAGTCAGCTCTGGCTCGTAGCAACCTCATGTGTCAGAGAACTATGCTCCATAAGGTTTTCAATGGCTGATTTTTACATGTACATCATCAGGCCTTTCTTCCAAGGTACCTCTGGGTGGACTTAAACCTCTGACCTTTTGGTTGGCAGCCAAGCACATTAACCATCTGCACCACCTAGGGACTTCTTTCTGACCCATGTTAAGCGCTTAATAAATATTAGTTGTTGAATTGAATTGTACAGTCTTTGGCCCAATCTGCTAAATCTTCTGGCTTTGTGGAGACACTGTACTTCTGCTTTTTATTAATCCACAATGTTTTAATATTCAATCCTTCTCAAAACTTGGTTTGTATGCTCTGCTTTGAACCAAATCTAGACTGGAATATTTCTTGACATTAAAAAAATGAAGTTGGAAAGTACAAGACTATAATTGTGAGCATAAATCAAACACAAAGACTGGTCTCATTCTTGTGGCATCTAAGACATGGCAGTGGCCCAGGATAACAATTCTCCTTAAAAAGATTATGAATATAGAATGTTGGTTGCTGGCAACTTGTCTTCCATGAGAAGTAAAGGCAGCATTTCTCAGGTCTTGTTGTCTACCGTCAAACCACACCTGCCTACCCTTTTTTCTGCTTGTCTTTTGTATGCCCATACTGGCTCTACTCACCTTCATAGCCACCTGTTTGGGCTCAGCTGTTTTCTGTGACTAGTGATTGCCACAACTAGAGGATTCCAATCATGAGCTTGCCAATGATGATGGAAAGTTTGGGGCTATCAAGGAGTGGACCCTTAATAAGCACACATTAAATACTCTTTAAGGAGTGTCCAGGCTGGTGTACTGCCAATCCTGTCACCACGCTAGCTTAGCATGGCACAGTGGAAAGTTCATGTGCTTTGGAATCACACAGACCTGGGTTCAAATTCCAACTCAGAGTTTCTTTTAAATAGCTCTTCTTTACTGAGAACTTACTACATACCAGATATTAAGCTTTACATATATAAATCATTTGACACTCACAATGATGTAAGTATTATTATCCCATTTTTAGAGATGAGGAAATTGAGACTTATTAATGTGCCCCAAGCCACATAAGTGATAAATGGCAAAGTAGGCTCTTAACCCCTAATTTTCCAACTTATACTCTTAACCACTATTTTGTACTAATTCTGTGACTTTGAGGAAGAATATTAACTTTATTTGCACATGAGGATTTAAGTGAAAAAAATTAAAATAACCAAAAAAGTGAGGGCTCGATAAATGTAAAAAAAATTGTCCCTTAAACTTGATGATATTGAAGGACAATGGTTGACTGCTCTAGGTGTATTAATGGACTGTTTTATATATTTAAGGAAGAATTCTTACTTTTAGAGATATATACAAAAGTATTCACAGATGAAATAATGTGATATCTGAATTTGCTTCCAAATAACTCATTGGGCTGGGGGATATAGAGAAACAAGATTCATATAATTATTGATGCTAAGCAATAAGTGCACAGGGAATTATAATTATATTGTTTCTACTTTTGTTATATTTGAGAAAAAGTTTTTTTTTAAACCTCACCCTTAAAATAAGTTAAAGGAAAGTTATGTGTGTATATATATATATATATCCACATTATGTGTGTGCACATGTATGTGTGCGTGTGTGTGTGTGTGTGTGTGGAGAGAGAGAGAGGTTTATTGTTCTAGAGAGTCTCCTTAAACTGGAAATAAGCCATTCTGTTCCTTATGAATGAAACTGATCTTTATATATATGATTTCTTAAATGAAAAGTTGTTTCAACATAAGAAAGTGATTTATCTGGAGCCACATTTAAAGAGTAAAACTCACAGTACCATTACCTACATTAAAATGGCCCTAAAAACCACAACTGCACCCTCTAGAGAGCTTCCCTGGATTTATATGGTGACTAAACAAAGAAAATAGGTGTTTGGGGCTTCACGCATAAAGCATTAAAATCTGATCAACTGCAATAAACAGAGGATTTGAGTTTTCTGGCCAATAATTTGCTCTAAAGCCATAAAACAGAGAGGCCACTTTTCCCCAAAACTTTTTTAAGGATACTGAATTGGAAAAATATCAGGAAAATACTGATATGTAATGCAAATAAGAGAGTTAAGTTTAATTCATACCCTTTCTTCCTCCACTTTTTTTTTTTTATAATAACCCAAGAACACATAATATGGGTTGTGTATTGTTGGGCTTTTCCTCCAAAGAATTACGTAGTATTCAAGACCTAAAATTTGCAGGAAGGCTCACTTGATGAATTCACTAGGAATGTGACCTGTGTCTTCAACTCTAATATGTAAATATAGGCAGTAATTTGGTGATAGCACACACACAAAAAAAAAAAAAAAACCATGTTCTGCTGCTATCTGTAGTGATTTCACCAGCCAATCTTTTTCAAAAGAAGCGTGGCAGGTCCTTCTTCCTAGTCTGTCTTAGTCTGGAAGCTTTGCTAAAACCTGTCCACCATGGGTGATCCTGCTGGTGTTTGAAACACCAGTGGCATAGTGTTCAGCATCACAGCAATGTGCAAGACAACACAGATAGTGAATAAAGAAGACCAAAGAAGAAGTGATGTCTTTGAATTACGGTGTTGGTGAAGATGTTGAATACACCATGGACTACCAGGAGAACAAACAGATCTATCTTGGAAGAAGCACAGCCAGGACACTCCTCAGAAGGAGCAAGGTGAGACTTTGTCTCACTTACTTTGGATGCATTATCAAAAGGGACCAGTTCCTGAAGAAGGACATCATGCTCGGTAAAGTAGAGGGTCAGTGAAAAAGAGGAAGAAGACTGTCAACAGGATGGATTTGACACAGTGGCTCTGAAAATGGGCTCAAACAATGTAACAATCATGAGGATGGCACAGGATTGGGCAGAGTTTCATTCTGTTGTACATGGGGTCACTATGAGTTGGAACCAAGTCGACAGAACCTAACAACAACAATAAAAAAATACCTATTTTGAAGAAAGTCTTTTTGAAAGATTGTAAAAAAAAAAAAGAAAAAAATGCAATAAGTCAATCAGGAAAGGAAATGTTGTATGAGACAACTATTATAAACACTCAAGAAGAGGTTTACACACAGAAAAAATCTTTGACGGTTACGAGGGAGAGGATGGATGAGAAGGGGAAATCACTAGCTAGATAGTAGACAAGTGTTAACTTTGATTAAGAGAAAGACAATAAGCAATAAGTCAGCACAACTTGACCAAGGCAAAGGAAGACACTTAGAGGAACACAAGGGAAAAAAAAAAGGCAACGACAGTAATTACCATAGCGTATACAAACGTACAACAACAGTAAAAACAAATAAATAACTTACAAGCAGATACATAGGCACATACATATGATGACTACGGGAAGGAGGGTGTACAGGAGTATACCAGTATACCCACATACATATATAGGTTAGGCTGAGGATATTTTTACATACATATTTGTATATACCCAAAACCCAAAAAAATATACATATACAGCTTGTATATTCATATATACAATAGAGCACAAAGGGAGCACAGTTATAGAAGCTTCCCAGACGCAGTCAAACACCTCGAGGGACCCAGTTGCTGGGGCTGAGGGCTGGGTATTGTGGTATTAGGGGACATCTAGATCAATTGGCATAACATAGTTCATAAAGAAAATGTTTTACATTCTACTTTGGTGAGTAACATCTGGGACATTAAAACCTTGCGAGTGGCCATCTAAGATACATCTATTGGTCCCCCTTTGCCCAAAAGCAAAGACAAGAAGGCTGGAAGGGACAGAAAAACTGAACAAATGGAAATGGGGTACCTGGGGTGGAAAGACGGAGAGTGCTGACACATTGTGGGGATTGCAACCAATGTCACAAAACATTTGTGTATAAATTTTTGAATGAGAAAATAATTTGCTCTGTAAACTTTCACCTAAAGCACAATTAAAAAAAAAAAAAGGAATAGAAAAAAAAATGAATACCGTCTAGAATTTTAAGATCCATGAGTCTGTCAAACTTTTTATTTGTTGGGAAAATGTCTACTGGTATTTAAGTTTACCTTCTGGGAACATCTCTTCAGGGGGGCAATGTTAGTAGTCAAATTTTTAATATTCTAAGCTTCTCATTTGTTCAAAAACCAATTTGTACCACTCTTACAAAGAAAGAGAAAATAGACTCACAATTAAGTGAATATTCAAAACTTTCTGAGGTCATATCCATAGATTAACAATCTAAACTCTAGGCCTCAAAGCAAACATGGACATGTCCAGTCTGTTCCCTTTCAATTTTTATAGTGAGTCACAGTCAGAAAAGGCAATTTTCATTCTCTTCAGCTGATCCTCTCTAACAGAGAGCAGACGATCTTAAAAAGAAATTTAGTCCTCGGGGGAAATAGTTTCATTATGAAATTACAACTAAAATTAACAACATGCAGGAAAAAAAAGTATGATCTAGAGCTATACATCATTTATTCTTTTCTCTCCTACCATGACAACCATCAACCAAATCGGAAAAAGGAAACTATAATACAATAGGATGAGTACTAAATTGCAGACAGAAGATCCAATTTTCAATTCAAGTTTTGTCTCATACCTAACATAAATCCTTTAAACACTCTGAGCCTCAGTTTCTTCATCTACAAAATGGCAATACTGATATTTACTTAAGAGTTGGGAGGATTAAATCAAGCATACATTAAAGACCTAAATGAGACAAAATCTATAATTATTCCTTATATATAAATAATTTTAATGGAAGTACTATCAAAGTGTGAACTAACGGCATAAATAGAGGACAGGCCATGTTTATTAAGCAATTGGATCACTTCCTATCCCTAATGGAAGCATGAAGGAAATACTCTGTGGGAAAAGGTGAACTTCCATAGGACTTTTATCATAAGTGTTTAAGGATGCTTCATCAGTGTGAGTCCTATGGAGTCCTGCAAACTTGCTTTGCATTTCTACCAAACCTTGCTATTTTCATTTCAGGATATTCATGCATTGATCATCTTTTTCTTTGCTCAATAAGCCAAACAGAAGTTACATCTTCAAGCTTTCAGAGTCATACAGACCCTGTACTACTTTTAAAGTTACACTGAAAGAAATACTGTTTTCTAGCACTGACTTTCACGTTAGTAGTAATTTTCTTAGAGCCAAAATTAAAGCCAGGTCTCTGTTTTCTTTTCCATCACATTCTTTTTCTCTTGTCAGTAATTTAGTCTCAGAAAAAATTATTGAGACTAGAAAGGAAAAAGAATCAGAGAAAAGCAGAACAACAGTGATAGCATAAAAAATGAAATATAAAAAGAATTAAAATATTAACTTTAAACTAGGGTAATTTTAAGCAAAAATCAGTGGGTTTTTTTTTTAAACATGACCAGTCTTGATTACTATGCAAGAATTCTGTGTAAAGCTAAAATCTGAAAAATCATTTTGCCATTTTCAATAGTTCATTGCAAAAATCTGTTAAAAGGAGAATATGAGTATTTTCACAAAAAGTTTTCCTATAAATAAGACATTTGGAGCTTTAGCTTGCTAGTATTTTAGCAACATCTTGTTTTTTGAATTCCTGTAACATGTCTAGCGTTTGACTTGGCCAATTTCTCTTACAACGTAACTTAAGAAGCACATGCATAAACATGTCTACACACAGATACTTTACATGAACAATGACACAGCTCTACAATGTATTTACATCCCTTTTCTATCTGCCTATTTGGATGGCAGAATAAAAAAACGAATTGTGAAGGTCTAGATGAAAATTGAAGAGCAGTGTATTATTGATATCTTCATGAAATACACTATGTCTCCCCCATTAAAAGATGCTTTCAGAAATGTGTTTGGCAAATTCGATATTGTTCTCATAGATCGCGATGCTTCAGAAGCATGACTTCTCTGAGGAAACACTAGATCTCATAACAGAAATATCTTTAAATCTTTTAGCTAGCCAGTCCACAGGGAAAGGTTTAAGAAAGGATCAAAGCTTGTCCTTTCAGCTTGAATTATTCCATTACAGCTGAATGTGACATAATTACAAAAGATGTTGGATGTGGAATCTCATCAGGATTATCTGACACTCATCTTTGTTGAAAAAGTCTCCCCAGCTGTTGCTCTGATCGCCCAAATGTGACAGGAGTACAGAGTACAAAAGTACTTGTAAGTGACCACTGCTTGGGGTGAGCTTAGCTTCCTCAGGCCATTTTGTGACTTTCCACATATATCAATAGTCTGGAAAAACAGAAAACATTGTTCTGAATATAGCTCCATTGTCATCTGTAAAGCAGCTTAGAAAAAATAAAAAAGGAGCGGCAGCAAGGGGCTTATCTTTTGGCACATTTGTGTTCTGCGCAGCCAAACTCATTTACTATAAACATTTCAATCAGAAACGATCTTATGTGCTCCCATGCAAGTCTGCATATGTTCTGATTTGTTTATACAATCTCATCTTAATTTAGCTATCCCCTATCTTGATGTCTGTTAATGGCTTTGTGGGTGGAAATTCTTGTGATTGGGGATAACTCAGAAAGAGCGTTTATGACCCTGAAAATGAAAGAAGATGAATAAATATTTCATTTCCTACTATGTTTAACAAGTTCTGGTCATCAGTAAATTGAATTGAAAATTTTAAAAGGCATGTTTTTGGCAAGCATTTGCCAAAATTTCTCTTTTTAAATATCACTATGGAAGTTCAAGTGTAAAATATAACGTCAAACATAAAAATGTTGAGTAATTACTCATTCCAAAAGATTTGGGAGAAGCAAAAAAAAAACTTTTCTTCTCTTCCTTGTCGTGGATTACATTTTCTTCATACATTATTAATGAAGTTAAACTACTAGTAACATGCCAAATGTGCTGCAAAGGAGATTTGTGTCTAATCCAGCACAAAACAGGCCCAGTCACATAATGATAGAAGAAAGAACAAATGTCAACAGTTTCACACTGGGACTAGATTAAGCAGACCGTACTTACTGATTTCTTACACAGGGATTATCTCACTTTTAGTGCTATGAGAAGGAAGGCCACACTTCTCTTATATTAACACAGAATTGCACCTGAGGAAAAAAAAGAAGACTGGTTTTTACTCCGACCCAGTTCCATGGCCATGGAACCTTGATTTATTAAATACTACAGACTTAGCCATTGTTTGGATAATGGGCTACATAAAAATGTCTAATAGTGATATATAAGTATTAATACCTTAGAGATCAAATATGATATCGCTTCTCATTGAACTCCGATTAGATCGTGCTTAAAATAACTGGTGTTTACTGTTTACCCTTCTACTTGCTAGGTTCGAAAAGCCCCATGGCTTAGATCATGGTTGGATTCCTTACAGGCAATATTAATGTTGAAAGAGTTTAAGGATTTTTTCCCCCTTTAATCTCAGGAGGCTAAGGCTTGCAGCCCTTACGTAAGTGAGCTCCCGCTGACTTCAGTGAGAGTTTAGCAGTTGCATAAATATCTCAGGAGCTGGCTCCCATTCCTCATTATTAGCCTTGCTCAAAGGGTATGCATTCGCTGAAAGCGGAGTTTTCGAAGCTTTGATTATCCATGTAGACAGGATTACATCTATTATCCGGGTCTAAATTATGTGCTATTAAATTAGGCTATTCTAAAAAGTAAAGTAAATTTATTTATTCCCTTATTTATGCTTCAGGATAAAGACTTTCTGTGACCTCAAAAACTGCAATGATTAACATTTCAGTCCAATGATTGGCCTCATTATATCAATGACAACAAAATCTACCTTTTTAAAAACTTGATCCCTAGAAAATTCTTCAAAGAATTTTATCTTAAAAGGAATTTTATCATAAGACTTCTTTTTCAATCATAAACTCTTTGTTAGTTTATCTTGGCTGTCATTCCAGCTACTCAGTATAGTGACTCAGAACCAATCGTTCAGTTAATGGGTGAAACATTTAATCACTTGGGGCTTTTTGCTTATATGGTACCAAACAACAGTCAATCATCTCGTTTGTGTGCAATTTTGAAATAACTGTTTAGAAAATTCTGGCAACAAAAAAAAAAGTGAAAGAAATTTGAGCAATAGAACAAGGGGTGGGGTAAGGCTATATTGGCTTGATTTATCAGAGAAGCAGATACGACTCACTATCATTCTATAACTGTGAACGTGCACCAAGGGGAAAAAAAAAAATAGGTTTTCACCTTTAAGGAAGTCTCAGAGAGAAACACATTTCCGAGTTAAAAGTCTTTTCCCCAAATTCCTTCTCTGCTAATATTGATGATTAAGTTCTCTAAAACAAATCTTCTTCTTTGGAACTTCATCAACTCTACCTATGCCTCTGAAAAGTATTCATTTCATAAGAAAAAGTTGCACAAATCTTTCTAAAAATGCAAACAACTAGCCTATGTGGACACAGCCATATCTGTTAGTAATCATAATCATATTCCCATAGGACTAGGCAATTTTAAAGCATAATTTGTTTCATTTCTATCTAACAACAGAATCCAGTGGATTCATTAACCCTTCCTACAGGTGGGGATTCTTTATGACTTTCTGTAACACACAGCAAGAATGTAGAGGAATAGGGCACTTCTGACTGAATCTAAGAGGTTTGTGGTGGTGGTGGTGGTTGTTTTAATACTATGACAGTCATTCTGTAAATCTATAGATCTACTCCCAAGAAAACAAAGTAAAAAATTCACAATTGCTGGCATAGAATTTTGGAAAATATTTACATCCTCTTTTATCAATATTCGTTTCAGTGTTCCGAAGTGTGCTACAAGGATGACTGCTGGTATTTGCGATGGCTGTAGATAGTATCCAACTAATATTTTCACTTTAATCACATAGTATGTATTTTTCAAGACTCTTCTGTGCTGTCAATTCCGACTCTAGAGACCCTATATGACAGAGTAAACTGCCCCATAGTATTTCATAGCCTGTAAATCTGCATAGGAGCAGAGCACCAAGGCTTTTCTCCCATGCAGCTGCTGGTAGGTTCCAAAAGCCGACTTTTCGGTAAGCAGCCAAGGGCTTAACCATTGCGCCACAGGGCGCCTTCTGTCAAGACGACCTTTCGTTTATGGGAAGAGATTCTGGTTTCCATTTATAGTTGTAGCTTAAAGGTTCCACCCTAAGTATGAAAATTTAATAAAAAACAAAGTGATGCCATCTAAAAACATTAATCCCGCTGCCTTCCAGTCAATTCCGACTCATAATGACTCTATAGGATAGAGTAGAACTGCCCCATAGGGTTTCCGAAGCTGTGATGTTTACGGAAGCAGGCTGTCACATGTTTCTCCTGCGGAGTCGCTGCTAATGGCAGATTCTTTGGTTAGCAGAGAGCGATTAACCACTGCGCCACCAGGGCTCCTTAAGAACGTATTATGTACCATAAGTAGCATAAGACTGGCAAAAATGTGAAGATGCTAAGAGAATGACTGAAGTTTGGGCAACACTGGTTTATTGATACTCCTTGGTGACTTGGGAGAATACAAGGGGGAATAAGGCACAAATGCTGACTTCAGAAATGTGTCATCTATGGCAGTTTTCACATACATTGTGATAGAAATTAATAGTGCTCACCAATATTTCCGCTTCTCCTCTCTTTTCAACACATTCACTTGTCACCTTAAAAGTAGGCACAGCTTGCTTTAGCAATGGAATATGAGGGAAGTGCTGTGTCTCAGTTGCAGGCAGAAGCAGATAAGAGCCAGTGTGTGACTCTCCATGTTTTCTTCTCCTGCTGAAGCAACTGTGAAAGCATTTGCTGAAATGGTAGTGCCATGAGCAGCCTGGAAAACAGAGCTGCCACATGGAGCATAACTAAACTGCTGTGTTTTGCTGTTGCTGTTGTTACCACAGCAGAGCATACCTTCACCTGATTAATACATGAATACATGTAACTAGCATAGAATAGCATCTGGTACTCTGACAACTTACGAGGTAATGAGAGAAAAGGGGGAAATAACTTCTGGCTGGACAATGAAAAAACTTTTCTTGGGAGATGGCATTTATGAGGAATGGGTCAGGACTTTGAATGTCAGAGATTGAGAGGGGCAGTCCAGGTGGAAGGGATGATGTGAATAACTCCCTGAAGGGTAAGATAAAGGGTATGAGAAGGGAAGGGTGTGCATGGGAATGGAAGCCTGTAGTGGAAACTAACATTGGAAAGACAGTTTGTGGCTGGACTGTAAACCAAACCAAACCTGCTGCCGATTCTGACTCATAGTGACCCTATAGGACAGAGTAGAACTGCCCCGTAGAGTTTCCGAGGAGCACCTGGTGGATTCAAACTGCCGACTTTTTGGTTAGCAGCTGTAGCTCTTAACCACTACACCACTAGTGTTTCCATAAATGCCAGCCCATGAGCTTGGACTTGATTCTATAGACAACAGAGTCCCTGAAGGCTTTACAGGTGGAAAGTGTCATGATCAGAGCTGAACCCCAGGAGGCCAGTTTTACAGAGATGTACTAAAAGCAGAAAAAATAGTTGAAAGGTCTGCAATTTTCTGTTTGAGAAGAAATAAGGAGGACATCTTAGGACAGTGTCAGAGGTGATGGAAATGAACGGGTGAGTTCCAGACACATGTTTATGGTACAGTTGATAAAACCTTAGTAACTAATTAGATGTGAGAGAAACAAGAGAGGCAGGATTTGAAGAAAATGAATGAGTGGGCAAACTCCAGTCAAGCCAAGGAGCATGGAAGGAAAGGTTTTGTGGAATGAGATGAATGTAGATGAAGGCCTTGAATTTTAATATAGTTTTTTTTTAAAGACTTGCTATTGAGCTTCACCATGATTGTAATGTCAGGGTGAACTTATTTAGATTACTTCCCCCTTAAATTAGGAGGAATAACCATTTTGACTGGTAGGACACAGTGTAAATTATGCTGAGCTCCAAGAAGATACAATAAGATAACATCTCATCAAGATGATATAGTTGTAATCAAAAGAATATATAATTTGAACCAACTGTGCTTTTTTCAAACTGAGCAAATAGCCTATTGTTCTTATATCAAAATATTAGATGACCTAAAGTCACTTAATTCAAAATGCAATACAATGTATGGTTCTCTATCTTTTGAACTATTTAAGACTTGGCATAAAAAGAAGTAAATATTCAGAAAGAGCACACAGCATTCCTTGGGATCAAAAATGGTGAATAAGCTAAAAGTTTCCAAACTCTAACTCATTCTTTTCGTATAATGACCTTACACCCTTAGGACATACATGGTAACATCACAGTTTTTGAAAATATACATTAACAATACGTAAATATGTTCCCATCTTGAATTTTGTGGAATATACTTTAGAAAATGAAAAACAGTAACAGATTGCCTGAAAAATGAATGCAATACTAAATAACTCAAACAGAACAACTGAGATAAATTTTAAGAGACTCAGACTTTTAATTTCCATACCCTTCATACGACAGAGGTAACAGGCAAATAAATGAAGGCTCTATCTCCCTCTTGTATCTCAATATAGGGGTCAGATCCCCCAAGACTCCCTTACTAGCTTTGCACCTCCTGAAATTAATGCTATAAGCAAAATGTCAGTTCCTCTTATCCTATGCTCTGCCTTCCAAGTGCCTAAGCCAAATGCTGTTTCTGTAGAGTTTGAAGTCAAATCTCCTCTGAAGTATTAACAGCTGGTATCTCTTGGTGTTTACTCCCAGAAATACTTGGTTTTGCATGAGGGCCTCAAAATCCAAAGATAACTTCTACAGCTAATATTAGGCTACTGCACTAGGCCACGAATGCCATTAAAGCAAAGATCATACTTCGTCTGTTTTCACATATTATTTTGCATCCATATGTACCACAGGCATAGTCACCAGACCAGGGGTGGGTTAACCAGTAAGAAGGTATGCACAGGCTTATAGTAAGCAAGGTACCCATGGGCTTAATTATGTTTACTTACTAATCTGTAGTGCACAATTTCACATGGGTTTCACCACATCTTTAACGTGAAAAATAGGTGAAATTGTGCACTACAGATTAGTAGGTAAGCACAAGTAAGCCCATGCATACCTTGCTTATTGTTTAATTCCTCCCTGACTGACCAGCCATTTGTCAGTGGATTCCTGTGCATTGCTGTGATGCTGAACAGGTTTCAGTGGAGCTTCCAGACTAAGAAGGGTTGGAAAGAAAGGCCTGTCAATGTACTTCTGAAAATCAACCAATGAAAACCCTACAGGTTACAATGGTCTGATCCATAGCCAATCATGGAGATGGCACAGGACCAGGCAGCATTTAGTTCCATTGTACCTGGGGTCACCATTAGTCAGGGTCCAACTTGATAGCAGATAACAACAACAACCTATCACAGTGCTTAGCATACGGTAGCTTCTAAATTAATTAATTAATCTCAAATAGTTTAATTTTAGGTAGGCAATCAGGGGTACTTGAAGGCTGAGGAGACTGTCTGTTGCCCCTCAAATCATGTTGGATGGACCTTCTACTCAAAGACCCAGTCTATACCGTGAATGTGAACCCTTGGTACTAGCAGCATATCATTAGTGCAAATTCATAGCTAAAAATGGAAACCAAGGTCAAGATAAATTGAAGGAGATGTTCGAAAACAAAATTATTTGTGAAAAAGGGGGGCAAAATGTCTTCAAGAAGAAAAGGAAAAACAAGAGAAAAGAGAGGGATCTGGAGGTTAAGGTTGTGTATATACTTAGCTGGGCCATGATTCTCAGTCGTTTGGCAGTCGTATAACGTTGTGATCACTTCCATGATGAGATTTGATATAATGTGATCACCTCCATGATGGGATCTGCTTATGAGCAGCCAGTCAGTTGAAAGGGAGTTTCCTTGAGCACGTGGCAAGTGAACATTCTGGCAAGGCTCATGGGCTTTTACTCACTCTGGATCCTGCAGCTGGCTCCTTTTCATTTGACCTCTGGTTCTTGGGATTTGATCTAGCAGGTTGCCTGAGGTCTTACCTGCTGATCACAGGATTTGTTGATCTTGGCAGCCTGTCAGCAACAGCCCTGCTATCTGACCTGCTGATCTTGGGTTTGCCAACCCCTGCAGCTACTTGAATCAGGAGAAGCTTCTATCTTGACCCGTGAACTAGGGACATTCCAGCCTCTACAACCACATGAGCCATTTCCTTGATATAGATATAGATCTATATATACATATCTACATGTATATATTTGGAGCCCTGGTGGAGTGGTTAAGTGATATGGCTGCTAACCAAAAGGTCAGCAGTTCAAATCCACCAGCTGCCCCTTGGAAACCCTATGTGGCAGTTCTACTGTGTCCTATAGGGTTGTAATGGGTTGGAATCAAATTGATGGCAATGGGTTATTGTTGCTATATATATATATATTTATATGCTTTGCTGGTTTTGCTTCTCTAGAAAACCCAGCCTAAGATGGGGGGGTAGAACTTATTTAAGTTCCCTGTCTTTAGTGTGGGGAAACCCTGGTGACATAGTGATTAAGTGCTACAGCTGCTAACCAAAGGGTCAGCAGCTCAAATCCACCAGGCACTCCTTGGAAACTCTGTGGGGCAGTTCTACTCTGTCCTGTAGGGTCGCTGTGAGTCAGAATCGACCCAGCAGCACTTGGTTTTGGTTTTTGGTGGGTTTTATCTTTAGTGTGGAAACCCTGGTGGTTAAGTTCTATGACTGCTGACCAAAAGGTCGGCAGTTTGAATCCACCAGGCACTCCTTGCAAACCCTATGGGGCAGTTCTACTCTGTTCTGTAGGGTTACTATGGGTCAGAATCAACTCCAGGGCAATGGGTTATTGTTGTTATATATATATTTATATATTCTGCTGGTTTTGCTTCTGTGAAAACCCAGCCTAAGATGGGAGAAGGGGGGAACTTATTTAAGTTCCCTACCTTTAGTGTGAAAACCCTGGGGGTGTAGTAGTTAAGTACTACAACTGCTAACCAAAAGGTCAGCAGTTTGAATCCACCAGGCGCCCCTTGGAAACCCTACGGGGCGGTCCTACTCAGTCGTATATGGTCGCTATGAGTTGGAATCGGCTTGATAGCAATGGTTTTTTGTTTGTTTGTTTTTCAGTGTAAAGACAAAATATAGGTTTTCAGGTATGGTCGGAACTATAAAGAGAATTGTCTTTTGATGATTCTGCACTCATATTATTTCCTATGTCTACAAATGTGACCAGAAAGATACACTCTACAGAGTTCTTCACACTTGAGTCTTATCTCTGAACAAAGACTAACTCCACTGCCCTGTAGTCTGCCACGCTGGGAATCCTAACTCTATCCTTCTTATTTAATACAATTTTTTTGCTCATGTTGAACATCCATGGCAAACAACAATAGCAATAGTATCTAGTTACTGCACCCAGAAAAGGTCAACCTGTTGTTTGTTTCCGTCTTGTGATGATATTGGGAGCCCTGGTGGGGCAGTGCGTAAGCCCTCAGATGCTAACTGAAAGGTCGGCAGTTCAAACTCACCAGCCCTCCCAAGGAAAAAAAATGTGGCAGCCTGCTTCCATGAAGATTTACAGCCTTGGAAATCCTATGGGGAAATTCTACTCTGTCCTATAGGGTCTTTATAAGTCAGAATCAACTACAGAAATGGGTTTGGGTTTTTTTTGGTTTATGACGATATTATGGTAATTTTTATGCCTCTGCAGGGTATCCTGCCTCCTGCATTTTACAACTGGCCTTTAGTCCACCACATAGCATTGTACTGAAATCCTGAATGCCTTGTTCTCATTACATGACAGGCACAGGTTCAATTATCACAGTTTCAGTGATGCTTATAGAGTAATGTGCTCTAATGATTTACTGTGTCATTCTGCCTGCCTGCATGTGCTAATAATAATAATAACAGCATGACTAATTAGCCCTCCTTTCTAAGTATTTTCCTACCACTAACTACCAGTTGGGAAACACAGTCAAATATGTGGATATATAAGCACTACTCTGTGATATTCTCATTTTCCCATACATTTTCATTTTTTACTATCATCACCTACTCACTTCTCTGACAACAAGCCCTTCTTTGACTCCCTGCTCTCTTATACCATCAAATATCTACATATGTGCTTTCTGATATTTTTACAATTCTTTTTTTACTCTTCTATCTACAAAGCTGAATGGTGTATTTACCACATACCCAGCTTTCCAATGAAATTAGTTTTTCTTTGCACAGTTGTCCATGAGTGTTGGCTCTGACTACTTTAGCTGACATCATTGAGCTAATGAGGTCAAAGCTGATCTTCAATTCAATTCCCATGTAGTCCAATTAACTTTGATCTGTCTGTGACCAAAGATCCCAACCTAACTATGTTGCCTGAGTAGTAAATGGATGTAGTTCATCAAAAGGAGAACCAAGGAATAATGAATAGATCATCAGCCATCCATCATTCTATTGAAAATCACTTTTATATTCAGAAAAATGAATATGCGTCATATATGTATAAAAGTGGCACCCATCTGTATGTGTATGCTCTATTCAATAGCTCACTATTCGTAAAGACTAAAGAGGGACTCAGAGTCTCCAATTGTAATCTCCATGTTCAAAAAGTTAATGCTAAGTAGGACTGACAATCCTTTCCACATATTGACATAAAAGCAAAACTAAAAACAAAAACAAAACATGAAAATGGAGAAACAGATACATCTTGGTAAATTATATTCCTTTATTATTCATAGATGGATTTTACATTTTTCCATTACACAAGGCAACACTTTAATTACAGCCTGGCTACTTGCTACCCATGGCATCTCTCATGTGTTCAACTGGTACGTGCTTAGGAAATACATACCCTTTTTAATTTTGACCTAAATAAAACATAACTGAAGGAGGTAAATATGGTGTCAGACTATGTTGACTAAGTAAGTGTGAGTTTAAGGATGGTATATACTTTTTTTTATATATACTTATGTTTCCTAAAAAGTGGTACTTATATACTGGTGATGCACAATTAATTTTACATGACACACAGATTAACATTTTTAATCTTACTAATTATCCATTTGTTTTTGCTGTAAATTGAAAATGCAACCTGGAATATCAAATTCGTGGTTTCCAATATGTTATTGTTAAGATAAAGTTAAAACACACACTCACACATACATATGAACATAAGCGATGCAGAAATATTGCAAAAATCTTGACAGTTACATGAGAATGATTAAAGTTTAGGAAATGGATATATACTCTCAAAACAAACAACCTGAAAGAAAACCTATGCTAATGGAGAATATATATTTTAAAATTACATTGGTTAGTGTATATAATAATAAAGCCAGGGTGATCCCAAGACCATCAATCAATACAATTAATTTTCACTTATTATTTTGTATGCAAAGCAGCTTCTATCCCATCTTTTCACCTATATTTTACCAAATTGGAATGGGTAGGGTACAAAATTTATAGGAGTCAATGGCTGAAGTGCAAAGAATTTTGGTCACAGGTTCTTTGCAAGAGAAAAATTATCTGTATCAAATCACTTTTATGAGGATTCTTAAATGCCAACTGTCCACCCACTAGCTGGAGCCAACTGACTGCAGCCTTATCCCACCACCTCAGTACCAGCTTAGTTCCAGTCCATACATAGATCTAGGTAAGAAACTCTATACCTCATAGGCTCTGCCTCATTGAAACCCAAGTGGCTAGGCTAGGGAACCCTACACTGCCAGCTCCATTGCCACAAAAGGAATCTATAACAAGTGGCCAAAGGTCAAAGTCTGGTTTAACTACCTATCTTTCTTCACATAATATTAGCTTAACATTTTTGACTGAAGGAGAAGATATGAAAATGCTCTGACACAGAAAGCATCTTGGCCTGTTCAAGAATTTAAGAGGACAGTGTGACAAAATACAGTGAGTAAGGGATAGATGTCCCACGATGGTGTTATAGAGGTAGGCAGGGACACAGTCATACAGGGCCTTAAATGTGTAATGTGTTTGGATTTTATTCTAAGTGTAGTAGGAAGTCACTGAAGAGTTTTAAACAGGGTAATGAAATGATCTTATTTTGATATATAGAGGTATTTCTGGATACTACGTGGAGAATTAATAGGAAGGGGGAAGATAAGAGTGTTGGAGGGGAGATTGGTCTGAGACTATTAAACTAGTTCATATAATAAATGACAATGGTCTGGGATAGACTGCTGGCAATGGATAAAGAGATAAGTGGATGGCAAGTTAGTAGAAGACAGGAAAGAAGCATAATTTCTAGACTTTTATTAGATTTTGTTGAGATGATGAAGAGTTGGAAGAAACAGATTTGACTGCAAGGAAATCAAAATTTCAGTTTGAAATATGTTAAATTTAAGATACAGTAAGATTTAAAATGGTGATGTCAAGTAGATAGTTGGATATAAAAGTCTGGAGATCAGAGGAAAGGTCTGAGCTAAAGACATAAATTTTGAACTCATCAGTATGTACGGTATTTAAAGCCATGGGATTGGATGAAAATAACTTAGGGAGAGAGTATAAACAGTTAAGAAAAGAGAACCCAGGGCAAAGCTCTCAGCAGATTGAGGACGAAGAACCAGCAAAGACACAAGGCACACTGAGGGAGGCATGGGGAAATCAGGGGGACCACGGTATTACGGAAACCAGAAAAGAGATTGTTCAACAAGGAGAAAATAGTCAACGGTGCCAAATGCTACTGACAGGGTAAAATGTTACCACAGAGTTACTGGGCCCTTGGCAGAGCAGTTTCAGTGGAATGGCAGGGATGAAAGCCAGATGGAAGAAGTTTGAAGAATATAATGAAGATACAGAAATGGAGACAGAGTGCATAGATAGTTCTTTTGAAGAGTTTGTTTATGTAAAAAAGTAGAGAAAAATTGTGGGGTCAAGAGAAGTTTTTGTTTTCTTGCTTTTGTTTGTCTTGGGACAAGTTGGCTGAATGGATTGTGGAAGTTGGCAATGCCACAATCTTCCCAGCGTGTTCAATTCGGACTTCTGGATCTTGTCCACACTCACAAGCATTCAGTTCATCCACAAGCAGGCAGTTCTTCCAATAAAAAACACAAATGCCATTGGTAAACATCTACTTGATGTTCCTCAAAGTATCTTTTCCAGATTATTTGGTTGACTAATTGAAGAAATATTTTCATTTATAATTAAAAAACAAGTTATAGTTTTTATAGTAAAAAATTTAATTTTCTACCAATAATAAGGGTCTTTCCACCATATTTTAGGTTAATCCACCAGTCGCTCCTTGGAAACCCTATCGGGCAGTTCTATTCTGTCCTGTAGCATCGCTATGGGTCAGAATCAAGTCAACAGCAATGAGTTTGGTTTGGTTTTGGTTTTAGTCAAACGCACTAAATCAAAACCGTCCTTCCTCTTTTTTAGTGAGAGGAAATAATACTTTTTGTGAGAGGTATTTTTAGATTCATGGTATTTGCTGAGATTTTGATCCCACAGTTCTTATGCAGGCAGACATGTGTGTTAAAAACCTGCAGGACATATACCAAGGTAGGACTTGAAATCTACTCAAATAATAATAAAGTACTTAAAATAATTAAGCAGCTCATAATGGCAACTTCATCTTTAACATTGCATAAAAATTATAGCTATCAGTACATGAAATGAATTACATCTGACTTTTTTTTGCATTAAAAAACAGTTCATTCTTAAAGTAATCAATGAAAGGTAAAATCTGTGGAGAGACAAGATCTCTACTCCCAGACAAATATAATAGCTTAATTTCCCTGATTATTTTTAAAGGGTAAAAAACCTTTTTGAATGTATAATTTATTATTAAAGGTATATTTTAGAAATAAAAAGGAACCACCCAAACATAAAATTACCCAGAGAAAATCTGCTTTAAAGAAGGCATATCTTGAATTCAGCATGGCATTCAACATGCATGATTTCTCACACTGTCTTCATCCAACAAAATAGAAGTTGAGGCCAGATTATAGCAATCAAATATGCAACCATTTGAACAGCTACTCACAAAAAGAATTTTTACTGAGGGACTGACAACAACCTGAAGAAAAATTTATAGAATCGTCCTTTATAATCCTGTCCTGTAACATATTTCTATCAAATAATTCAATGAAAATATAGAAACTATCTATGAAATGTATGAATCTAACAAACATAAGAGTTACAGCCAAAACATTGTACCTCAGATCAGTTTTCAACAATTGTAATAGGCTAGAATTCTGGGCTGAATTTACAGAGTGATAGATTTAACAAAGAAGAACAGTCTTCTTGTATTAAAAGGAATTCTTCACTAAGTAGAGAAGCTGTTTTTTGTCCAGCCAAATACCTTAATAGTTTCTTTGCCCAAAAAAAGGGTGAAGCCTCATGGAGGGCCACATGTCTCTGGAAATGAAGAGAAAAGGGAGGGTTGGACCTGGAAGCCAGAAAAGAGGAAAAAGGAGAGGACCCAGCAGCTTGATGTCAACTTAGGCTCTATGCCAAGAAGCGGACCTACAAGGAACTCTGAGTAGCAAGAATGAGAATGAAACCTTTAAGGTCTAATATCTATTTTTGGTTACTGTTAAGTTGCATGTTACCTCCTTCCGTAACTTTAGACCTTCATTAAAAGTCTACACACATGGTGGAGCTTTTGGGGAGTGCAAGAATTGAGGTGTCCAACATAGGACAACAGGGCACAGAAAAAGGACAGCCACTTGGAAGATAGGATTCATACTGGAGTTGAGAGTTCAGTAGAAATAGAGAAGATCAATCAGAGGTGACCAATCACAGCATGTAGTTCCCCCAAAAGATCTTGAACGTATTGAGAAGGACGATGTGATTTCCTCCATTCTTGGAATAGAATCCTGCCAATTTTATTTGAATATGAAAGTTGACCCCAGCAGGCTGGAGGACTTGGAAGATATCTAGTTACCTATGTGTAAAGTTCAAAATAGTGTCTGGCACCTAACAGGACCTGAATACACCTTGGCTGACTTTTTTTTTTTCCAATTAACAATCCCACAGGAATACAGAATGGGAAAAACTTCAGTTACTAGTAGTTTGCATGAAAAAGATTAAGGGATTTTATTTGGTGAAAAGTTCAATATTAGTCAACACTGTTCCCCAAAGAAAATAATGAAATCTCGAGACACATTAATAGGAGTGCCCACAAGGAGGAAAATGTTAGCTTCATTGAATTGGCTTGAGGCCAATTCTGAATATTTAAAAGAGACATTGGCAAAAGGGAGTAAATCAGATGGTCATAACCAGGACAGTGATGAAATATGGAGCCATCTCAATATGTAACAATCAGAAAAATTTCTTATGTTTAACCTAAGAAAAGTGAAGTCTTCTCTAGAAGACATAACATTTGTTCAAATATTGTAGCGATATCATATAGAAGAGTGTGGTAGGCTGGATAATGCCTCCCCCCCCCCCCCCGCCCAAAAGACATCCATGTCCTACTCCCTGGAAGCTGTGTTACCTTACATGGCGAATGGGATTTTTCAGATGTGATTAAGTTAAGGATTTTGAGATGGGGATATTATCTCGATTATCCCTGTAGGCAATGTAATTACAAAGGTCCTTGAAAGATGGAAAAGAGAGGCATAAGAAGAAAATGAGATGTGAAAAGAAAAACAGAGGTCAGAGTGATGTGGGACCACGAGCCAAAGAATGTAGGCAGCCTCCAGAAGGTGAAAAAGGCAGTGAAACAGATTCTCTTCTAGAGCTTCCAGAAGAGACATAGCCCTGTTTACCCATCTTACACTTCTGACCTCCAGCACTGGAAATAGTAAATTTGTGTTGTTTTAAGCCATTAATTTGGCTTAAACAGCATTGCATCACTCATACATCTTGACCAACTGCTCCACTTTGAATATGCATTGCTCTCACAGTCCTGCCAATAATCCAATCTCATGCATCAGGCTCCTGAAACAGCCCACATCTCTTCTGAGTCTCCCATTCAGGGGCTTCAACCTACCATTTTTCTTGTTCTGGTTATCATTTCACACCACCCAATGCAGTATGATGGATCACTTTTGTGTGGCCTTTCCAACCACGGTCTTGTGACTACCAATCAAGTGATCGGGTGGGACTATGTGATAGGGTAATTGTAGCCCATCAAGGGGGTTGGTAAGTTTTGCCATCCTGATGGGCTTGAAATGAGCCATCCCAGAGGTGGAAGGGAGAAGATCCTACCACCACCAAGGAAGAACAGCCAGGAGCCAGCATATCCTTTGGACCTGGGATCCCTGTGCTGAGAAACTTCTGGAACCAGGAGACAGAGAGAGAACTGTAACACTGAATGCAGTGAAAAGCAGCAGCAGAGAGACAGTGTGGTGGGCTTCCCGGCCTATGGAAAGAGAAAGCTGAGTGCCTTTGGGCAAAGACTGAGGGGCAGGGAGAGGCATGCCTGTGAGCATGACTGGGAAGATGCTGTCCTGATGGAAGAAGTATATCCTGAGTGTTTCTGAGCCTGAATTGTAACCACTTACTTCCCTAATAAACCCTATAATGGTGAGTATTGCCTGTGAGTTCTATGTGGCCACTGCAGTGAACTATCCAACCCAGCAGAGAAGTAGAGTGTGCCTTGGGAAGGACAGTTGGTGTAAGAATTGGTAAAGATGGTGGAGAGAGTAGGCATGTCTAACCTCCACCTCATAAGAATCAGCCTTGTGTTGTTGATCTCGATTCTCCTTTCCCCTTATGAAGTTAGAAGAGGTCAGACACTGCCCCCCGCCATTTTTATACCCAAATAATAAAAATTCGGGTCTGTTCCAGTTTTGTTTCATTGGCCATAACTGAACTGGTTCGAACTGGTTCAAAACCCTGCAGAAAACCCATTTATGGACTTTTCCCTGTGGAGTCTACAAGTAATTGCTGGTCTGTGCCCTACAAGGAAAACAGAGAAGTCTCACCAGGAGAAGTTGGGCACAATATAACATTTTCAAAGAAGTGAAGAAAAGAGAGCAAGAAACTGAGAAGGAAGCAATGGAGAAGAAAGGAAAAGAGTGAAGAAAGAATGAAGAGGTGACACTGCTGAATGCGGACAAAGAGAATCATGAGAAAGAAATTTATGGATAAGCTGGCTATGAAGGACTTTACATTCATGAGCCTTTTGACTGTCAGGTTATTTTGATATAAATTTCCTTTGTATTACATATTGAAGTAACATAAGAATTTATTGTTATATACTATTTCAACTAAACATTTACACCAATTCAAATTTATTACTTTTGCTTTCATTTAAAATGTAATGTACTGAGGCCGGGTGTTTCTTTTCCTAAAAGTTCTGTGTTTTTATATGCTAGAGAGTCCTAAGGAAATACTGATTTGGGACAAAACACTAGACTGATTTTTGGAAGACAATAGACTTATAGAAGTTGAGGTATATCTATCCTTGATTATTTACCACTTCCTTTGTAACCCAACCTTGGGGGGAAAAATGCACCACTGCTCAAATCAAAAGATTTGATACCACTTCTAATTTTAACACTATAAGCAAATTGCCATAAAATAGAAAGGATTTGGGGGTGAAGAAAAGCGACCTAGATTCTCATAAGTTTCAAATTATTTAAATCAGCTTTTGTATGCATTTCAGATAAAGGGATCTTTTATCAAGTCACACCTTTTCTTGAACAGCAGTAATATAGAGATGGAAAATGCAAATTAAGTTTAGCGCAAGAATAAATATTTCAAACAAAAGCACATTTCTATACTGCTTTCTATTAACGTTAAATCACCCATTTATTATCTTAAATTCATCATTTAGACCTCTCAAAATGATTGATATTCAATTTTAGTTTTCTGAATGCAGTCAAAATTAGGAGATTCAAATTCTGGTCGAGACACTGAACTTCTCAAGGACAAGGACCATCCTTCACTCAACTTTGTATTTCCCAATCTTGGCAAAGCACTTGGAGACTGGGTTTCAATATTTGATTATTAAAGTAAATTGAACTATTAGAGATCAAAAAACGGTAGTAAAATACCAAAACTGAGAGGTCGTCATTTTGCTAATGTGACTATTTTTTTTTTTAAGGCAATGGAGAAAATTTTCAGCATGCCTGTCAAAAGTGAATTTTCTATAGGTAAAGGAGAGAAGCAAATTCAATCTCTAAAGGCTTCCATGTCCTATCCGTATGAGGGAATTTTTTTAATTAAAGAAAATGGTGAAAATAAATTCAACTTAAAAAAGCCCAAATTACAAACACATTTTATCTTATGAGTAAGAAAATGTTAGAGTGAATAACATTTGAACTGAAGTTTAAGTGGAAATTCAAGCTTAATAAAATAAGAACAGATTAAATATTCAAACTAATCTCTAATATAAGTCATCCTGAGAAATAAGCAATTGAGTAGAAGGGGCAGGTGATTAAAAAGTGGCCAAAGGAAACATACACTAACTAGAATTGCTTTCTGACTGTGATGTAAAGATTGCTAATTGCTTAATTACCTCCAATCCAATCTTTATCCATGTAAAGACTTTTAAATACTTGATTGCCTCCTATCATACCAGATCATGTTGACCTAAAAGAAAATTGTGGCAGATATTAATGAGACATTTTATTTTTAACCCATAAAAACTATTAGCCAGAATATGTGTAATTAGTTTTTAAAAAACAATAAAAACTCTGCAATTGTAATTAAAATGACTTGACTATTTTAACTGAATAGCCATCATAAATTTAAAATTGCTGCCTTGTTTATACATAGGATGCTATTTTGACATTTCAAATTACAAAAGTATATTAACCTTTTTTAAATTGGGAATTATACATGCAGTAAAGAACCACTCATGCCAGCATTGGGAATTGATGTCTTTCTGATCTGTTTTTACATGCATTTGATGAAGGATTCAATTCAGTTGTTATACTGATTTCATTCTTGGATGGCTTCCCCTTGGGCAGCCTGGTGACCAGTTTCCACTGGTTATTCATGCGCTTTATTGATTGACACCCCTGGACCAATTTATTAGACCCTTTTTAAATACATGTCTTTCCAGTGGGGAAAAATAACTTTTGCAGAATACAATTAATGTATCTTATTTAAGATAATGCATATGTTTCACTGAGAGTAAAATAAACTTACTGCTAAAGACATCTAAACTTTTGCCAGGAGATTGTTTCCCTCTCAACAATAGCTAAAAAAAAAAAAAATAGAAAGTCAGGATTGCAAGTTTGGCTTCAATATCAGATATAACTTCTTTTTTATAATTGCATATAAATAACAAACAAACAAAAAGCCTCCATAATTTTGCTCCAAACTCAGCCTAACATAATGCCTTATATTCCCTTTGTATTTGTTTCTAGATTCTGAGACGTATTTTAAAGTGTCTCTGTTATTGTTCCCATCCCAAAGATGCTAGATTTTACCCAAAATCTGTTCTCCTCTTCATCATGGTAATAGAACCGCTGATTCTTAGCTGGCCACATGGAAAGACTGTATTTTGCAAGTCTCCCTTGTTGCTAGGTATCTTTAAATAACTGCATTTTTGTCCAGTGGAATGTTGGCAGAAGTGTCATACAACATTTTGGAAACCTTTCTTAGATGACAGGTGATACACACCCTTTAACTTCTTTGGTTGTCCCACCCTCCTTCCTACGACCTAGAATGTGGACATATATGATGGCAGGAGCAAGGGCAGTTATCTTGAGCCATGAGGTAACCTTGGTAATAGAGCTACACGCAAGCAACAAGATAGAAGGAGCTGGGTCCCTGAGGACTTCATGGAACGGACCTACCACATCAACCTTAAACCACTTATGTACAAACCTTCCCCTACCAGAGAAATAAATTTTAATTTCACTTGAGACATAATGTTTTGAGTCTCTGTTCACTAATCTACCAAAAATTGAAACATCAATAACAGTATCCAATAGAAATAGACAACTAGAGAAAGAAATTTTTTGTCGACCATGGACCTTTTAATATCTTTTCTTTGAGAAAATAGATATGCCTGCTTTGTAACAGTAGGAAATACAATAGCTACATTTTTGAGGTAGAGGAAAACTGAGGCTCAGAGAGGTCAGGTAACATGTACAAGGTCACACAGCCAGTAAATGGCAGAACCAAAACAAAGAAGGCTAGACCCAAAAAAATGAAAGTATCAGAGTAGATGGTTCATGGTACCATGTCTGCCATAATCCTTATTTCAACAATAGATCACTCCCGTAAAGAGAGTAGACAGTGTCATACAGTATTCCCCAAATGTACTCTGTTGAGGGATACTGCAATAATCAGTCCTTGACTGATGAAACAATGCTGCTTGTTTGTGAGTTACTATTAGTACAACAGGGTCTCCAGCCCAAACAGATGTTCATAAAATATTATTGCTCACTTCCCAAAACTGGCAGATGGAAATAATTCACTTCTGTCACAGAAAAAAAAATAAACTATAATCCTTAAAACTTTTTTGCATTTTACAGTTTGCAAAGGGATTTCTTTTACACCTGCTCCTCACTTATCAGCATGGTTAATTTCCAAAGGCCAGGCCTTATGCGAAAACTGGCATTATGCAAAAATGGAGGACCACCACAGTAGACTGGAAAATGGAAAACGACTACATCATTACATAACTGCCAAGTTACATCATTACATAACTGCCAAGCCACTAAGAATCATGGCCCAGCCAAGCTGACATATAACCTTAAGTGTCATAGCCAGCATTACTCTCATCTTGCACCTTGGCATTCGTTACTGCCAAGTGTATGTCGTTAAGTGCAAAAAAGCAGCTTTTTTACTATTTTCATAAATACAAAATGTCAGATAATGAGATAGTCAATAAATGAGGAGTGGGTGTAAAAGTAACTATTTTTTCTGTCACCTTATAATGTACACAGAAGTGGTAAGGTATTACGCCCATTTTAAAGATGAAAAAATTAAACATCAGGGAAATCAAATGACTAAAGCAATGTCACACAGCTATTAAAAGATAGGACCAAAATACAAAAGGCATATTTATAAGTTTAATATTCCTTCAACTACGTGAGAAGAATTCCATGAATTTTGAAACCATTCCTTATCTCGCAGATAATTCTAAATCTATGATCATGCATATTGATACCATACCTAGGGCCAGATCTTCTAAGAACAGAAACTAATCTCTATGGTTAATAGAGATTAAACTATAATCTTTAAAATGTTTTTGCATTTTACACTTTGTAAATCAAGACATTCCAGAAGTTTTCTTATCTCTTTCAGGTTAATAAAATAGCAATCAATGCACCACAATCTTTAAATAGCTTTAAATTAGTCCTAGGGATTAACATTAATGTATCACATAGTCATCTTGGCTATATAATGTAGGTATGCAACCATGGAAAGTGCAAACAATGAATATTCTAATTTAGGAAATAGAACATAATATCCTCGAGCTGGCGATATCTTTGGGCATCATCGAGTACAAACCCTTCGGAGATGAGAAGATATCCTGCAACATTAGGTAGTTTTCTTGATGTCACACAGCCAGTGACAGTCACGACAAAGATCTCTTGGGGATAAAGCTTGTGTTCTTTGTACCACAGCTTGCTACTTCCTAACACAAATTTGGAGAGGTAGCTGATGGAGCAGATATTATTTTTATGTTAAAAGTATTCTTATATATGTTTTCTTTCAACAAAGAGCTCTTCTAAAATATTTAGGATGTGACTCTATTTATAAAAATTGATGTTATGTACAACTTTTCCTTTCTAGGCTAATAGGGCTGATTTTCTGTGGAATTACATCTAAAGAATAAGATTCCTCTGAAGCCAGCCAAGAGTTAACCACCAAATTCATGACAGAAAGATTCTCAGGAAAAAAAAAAAATAGAAACTCTTAGACTCACTCATTGTGCCACCATTTAGTTCATTTTACCTGTCCACACCAAACTTAAGATTTTGAGGTTAAATAAAGGGGACCGTTTTATGTGGTAATTGCCTACATACATGTAATTTACAAATTTTTCCAGATGAGTGTTCTGTCCACTAACCCTGGGTGCATGCATTCCTGCCATGTTATACTGGTATACTGGAGAAAGCACTTTGGTGATTACATGAGATACGTGAGTGAAGATAAAGCTTAACCCTTGTGCCCTGAAACTTTGCAGCCTTACTCCCCACCCCACTCCCATCCCTCCCACCAGTAAAATATATTTTAAAAACTAATCTGTATATTTATTTCAAATCTCTTTTACACTAACATTGTCTTATTCTTAAACACCTTCTCATTCTTTCACACTGGCAATTAACTTGAAAACATATTCAAATTGATGATGGGTGAAAATATAAGACACAGGTTACTCTTTCTCCAAAGAAGACAAGACTGAAAGACAGTCAACAAATGAAACTCCCAAGAAAATATTAACAGAACATTAATTCAGTTTTTCTATCAACATTTAAATAGCACAGCAAGGGTTTTTTGTTTGGGAGGTTTTGCTAGTAATTGGTATCCTAAAGAGAGTCTATAAAATTAAAATCATTTTCTTACCAAGTGACTTGACCATATCGTGTTCTGTAAAACTAAATGCTTCCTTCTTTGTTCTACAGAAACTTTGTCATCTTATGCAAACCTAGTATGTCAGGAAGCTAAAAGCCACTTTGTGAATATCTACAAGTTCTGTCTGACCTGGTTAGAATTCTACACACACGAGTTTCTCCAAATGACCCAGTTATGGTCCTGAACTTTTTGGGCAAAGCGTAGGCTACTCATACCAAAAAAAAAAAAAAAAAACCCATTGCCGTGGAGTCCATTTCGACTCATAGTGACGCTATACGACAGAGTAGAACTGCCCCATGTGGTTTCCAAGGAGCACCTGGTAGTTTCAAACTGCCGACCTTGTGGTTAGGAGCTGTAGCTTTTAACCGCTACCCGCCGGGGTTTCCAAGCTACTTATAAAAATTAAAAAAAACGAACCCATTGCCGTCCAGTCGATTCCAACTCATAGAGACCCTATAGGACAGAGTAGAACTTCCCCACAGAGTTTCCAAGGAGCACCTGGTGGATTCAAACTGCCAACCTTTTTGGTTAGCAGCCCTAGCACTTAACCACTACATCACCAGGGCTTCCAGGAGGTGGAAGGCTACTTATAGAGAATAGAAAATAGTCGCCTATGTTCCTAGATTCACAGTCCTTCTAAAACAGCTGAAAAGTGGAGTTCCACACTTAGACATATTTACTGAAACTTCTTAATCTAAATTCAGTAAAACGTCATAGTAAAAAACCTCAAACACATTACTTTGGAATTTGCAGTGACTCAGCTGCTAACTGAAAGTTTGGCAGTTTGAACCCACCAAACGCTCTGAGGAAGAATGATGTGGCAGGGTTCTTCCATAAAGATTTACGGCCTTGGAAAAACCCTATGGGGCAGTTCCACTGTGTCCTGTAGGGTCACTATGAGTTGGAATCAACTCGAAGAGAATGGGTAGACATCTATATTGATAGTTGGGTCGCTCTGTTGTTGTTCAGCTTGTGTCTACTATTATCAAGCATTCTGCAAAGTATTTGAGAAACAACAATGAGCAGCTATGGCGCTGCCCATATGGAGCTTAAATTCCAGTGGGAGATTATAATCATAAACAGATAAATGAATAAACAAAACGATTGCAGATTTATAAAGTATAAAAATAAATGGCTTTAAGGAGAAGAGTGACATGATCCTATTTGCTTTCTTAGAAATCGCTCTGGCTTCTGGGAGAATGAATGGAAGTAGGCAAAAATGAAAATGAAGAAATTGGTACAACAATCCTGGAAAGAAATTAGAAAGATCTGTTCAGGATGATCTCAGGAGAGAGAAAGATGAGTTGATGAATTTGGTGTGTATTTTAGAAGTTTAAGAGAGAGATCCTTTCTCTGGATTGAATTTGAATGCTAAAGGGACAAATTTTCAAGTATGATACTCAGGATTCCAGCTTGTGACGCTATTAAATGCCAGTGTTATTCACTGAGAAAGTATGCAGGAAGAAAGCACAGATTACTGCTTAATTTTATGTGTCACCTTGGCTAAGCTATGGTTCTCATTGGTTTGGCCAAATACTAGACTAGTTGTTTCCATAATGTAATCAATCAGACTGTCGAAAAGGACGTTTCCTTGTGTGTTTTCTGCTTTCAGATTACAAATACATATTTTGGCAGAACCCACTCTCTCTTTTCATCCTGCACTTTTCCCATCACCTGAACTATGGATCTTGGGACTTGGGATGCAAGCCTACAGAAGGCTCCAGGATGACACCTTACCTATGGGTTTTGGACTTTCCAGCTCCCACAATTGCGTGGGCCAATCACTTGAAGTAAATCTTTCTTTCTCCCTCTCTCTCCACACACACACACACACACACACACACACACACACACGCATACATACATCTCACTGGTATTGTTTCTCAAGAGAACCCTGGCTAAGACAATGGGTTAGTTTAGGGTTTCCTGTGAAGCATCAAAATGAAAATGTTGACTACATATAAAAATACAGGGTTTGGGATTTCAGAAGCAAATATCTTGGATTAGAGATAGAATTCAGAAAGTAATCAGAATATGATGACTATAAAGCTGTAGGAATAGATCCAATTGATTAGATAAAGGCACTCCAGTAAAGGAGAATAGATGTTAAGATAATGTTTAAAGAATGTGCCAAGAAGAGAAACTCTCAAAAAAGACTGAGAAGCGGTAGCTGGTGGGTCCAGAAAGACTACCAGATTTCTTTAAACACAGGATCTAATGATGTGGAAGACTGATTAAGCTCGTGTGGGAGGGATTGGGAATCAGTAACTGTGTTAGCTACATTAGGTTTCAGATCCCTGTGATTCTTCCATATGGAAATATCAAAGAAATAGTTTGGCTATTTGAGTCTATAGCTCAGAGAAGTCTGAGGAGGAGACATAAATGTGGGAAATTTTAGCATGTATAGTATGTACAGTCATGAAGTTGGGTTTGATCATTTTGGGGAAAAAAATGTAGAAAGAAATGAAGGTCTGAGCCAAGTTCTAAAGGTCTTCAACATTTAGAGGTTGAGTCAAAGAGGAAGATGCAGAAAATAAGACTGAGACTGAGGTGCTAATGAGGCAAGAATGAAGCAAAAAGAGTGTGGTATCATAGAAGCTAAGATAGAAAAATGTTTCCAAAAAGAGAAAACAATCACCTCTGCTGAATGCTGCTGGGAAACCGAGACGATCACCAAGAAGGGAAGCAGAGAAATGAAAGAGAGTAGATGGGATGGAAGATGTTGGGTCACTGGAGAGCTTTATATTTTCTTTAAGAAGAGATATTGAAGATGGCAGAATAGACAGATGGTTCCAGCAAGCCCTCTTAGAACAAAGAACTGAAAAAAACAAGTGAAAAGAGTATGTCGTGACAAGCCAGGAACCCTGAACATCAAAGACAACATTAGAACATGAAATGAGTGGCACAGGGAGTAAGAGACGGTTAGAAGTGGAGAGGAGTTACTGGACCAGAATCGCCAGGAGCCCTCAGGCGCCATTCCCGAAAGCGGCTGCAGCGGGCTGGTACTAGCTTTGGGCCACAGTCTCCTCAGGGATAAGCAGCCAGCCGAACAGCCTACTTACACCTCCAGAGCCAGAGAAGAAAAGCACTCTCGGCAAAAGCTAAGTACTTGTGTATATTTTACCACGCCCCCCAACCTCAAGCTGGCTTCAGCACCTATTGATTTCCCTGGCCCTAAGATAGGCCCTGTTGAGTGCCTACAGCCATCGTCCCAGCCTTGGAGAGGGAAAAAATTTGCAATTGGGTGAATATATAATTTCCTGGCTCCACTAACCAAGGTAGCTCAGGAAAAAAGTGGCCCCTGTCCAGGCATAAATCGTTCGTGGACTTTGAGTATATTTCCCCCCTGCATAGACCAGTGTGGGCCTATTTGAGGAGAATACGCCCTTGTTGGCAGACTACAACTGTTTCAGCTGTACAGTAGAGAGGTGGGTGTTTGATGTTTGACACCGCTTTGCCTATTAAACAGCATCCTCACCTACCCACATCAAGGCCTAAGGACTGGTGGCTATACTCAGGTCACTCAGCCACCCAAGACAGGGGTCCAAGGATAACTGGTACCTCCCAGTCCTTACAACCAAAAACAATGGGTGCCCATGGTCCATCTGCAGAACCCACCCACTTGTACGCTTTAGGGAACAGGGACACACTTTCCTCACAGACACTTGAGGGATGATTCTCAGCCCCCTGTCTTGTTCAGAACATGATCCCTGACTGCAACCAGATACCGGTACCTACACCTATCATTCCTGCCTGTCTAAGTCTGTAGGACAGAGCCCATACCACAGACTTGATGATCAGCTACCTAGAAACATGAGCTGAATTCATACAGGAAAACTGAATGGACTCCTAGACTGATATACCCGATAACAGCTCTAGCCACCTGGGGACAGGACATCTGAGCACCAAAGGTGAAAATAATCAAGCTAGCTCACTCAAGTAACCCATTGGGCATACAAAACAAAACAAAGCAAGAAGCTATGATACATTAAGCACACATAAAATAATTAAATACAATAATTTATAGATGGCTCAGAGACAACAGTCGATATCAAGTAACATAAAGAAACAGAACATGATCGCCTCAACAAGCTTTCAAAACAAAGAATCAAGGGATCTTCTAGATGAAAGTCCCTTCCTGGAATTATCGGAGACAGAATACAAAGGGTTAATATGCAGAACGCTTCGAGACATCAGGAAGGAAATCAGGCAGTACACAGAACAAGCCAAGAAACACACAGAAAAAGCAGTTGAAGAAATTTAAAAGGTTATTCAGGAACATAATGAAAAACTAAATAAGCTGGAAAAATCCATAGACAGAGACAGATAGCAATCAGAAATTCAGAAGATTAACCATAAAATTAGAGAATTAGACAACTCAATAGAAAGTCAGGGGAGCAGAATTGAGCAAGTGGAAGGCAGAATTTGTGAACTTGAAGATTAAGCACTTGGCACCAATATATTTGAAGAAAAATCAGATAAAAGAATTTAAAAAATGAAGAAACCTTAAGAATCATGTGGGACTCTATCAAGAGAAATAACTTACGAGTGCTTGTAGTACCAGAACAGGAAGGGATAACAGAAAATACAGAGAGAATTGTTGAAGGTTTGTTGGCAGAAAACATTCCTGATATTGTGAAAGATGAGAAGATATCTATCCAAGATGCTCATCAAACTCCACATAAGGTTGATTTTAAAAGAAAGTCACCAAGACATATTAGAATCAAACTTGCCAAAACCAAAGATAAAGAGAAAATTTTAAGAGCAGCTAGAGATAAATGAAAAGTCACCTACAAAAGAGAGTCAATAAGAATAAGCTCGGACTACTCAGCAGAAACCATTCAGGCAAGAAGGCAATGAGAAGACTTATAAAAAAAAATTGAAGGAAAAAAAAATGCCAGCCAAGAATCATATATCCAGCAAAACTGTCTCTCAAATATGAAGGTGAAATTAGGGCATTTCCAGATAAACAGAAGTTTAGGGAATTCATAAAAACAAAACCAAAACTATAAGAAATACTAATGGGAGTTTTTTGGTTAGAAATTCATTAATATCAGGTATCAGCCCAAGACTAGAACACTGGACAGAGCAATCAGAGGTCAACCCAGACAGGGAAATCACAAAAATAAATCAGGATTAAAAAAACACTCCAAACAGGGAAACAGCGATGCTGTTATGTATAAGTGGACAACATTAAAATAATAAATAAATAAGAAATGTAGTCATAAATGTTTCATACAGAGAAGAAGACAAGGTGATACAAAGAAATAAAAGTTACGTTTCAGTTTAGAAAAATAGGGGTAAATATTAAGGTAACCACAAAGAAGACAAACTATCCTATACGTCAAAATAAATACAAGAAAAAAAATAGAGAGTCAGCAGAACAAAATCAACAACAAAGAATATGAGAAAAAGAAAATATACAAATACAAACTCCTCAGCACAAAAAATTAAGTGGAAAAAGAAACTGCCAACAACACACACAAAAAGGCATAAAAATGACAGCACTAAATTCATACCTATCCATAATTACTTTGAATGTAAATGGACAAAATGTACCAACAAAGAGACAGACAGTGGCAGAATGGATAAAAAAACACAATCCATCTATATCCTGCCCACAAGAGACACACTTTAGACTTAGAGACACAAACAAACTAAAACTCAAAGAATGGAAAAAAATATATCAAGCAAACAAAAATCAAAAAAGAGAAGGAGTGGCAATATTAATTTCTGACAAAAAAACTATAAAGTTATATCCTTCATAAAGGATATGAAATGAAACTATATAACGATTAAAGGGACAATATACCAAGAGAATATAACCATAAAAAAAAAAAATTTTTTTTTTTAAATATTTATGCATCCAGTGACAGGGCTGCAAGATACATAAAAGAAACTCTAACAGTGTTGAAAAGTGAGACACCTCCACAATAATAGTTGGAGACTTCAACACACCACTTTCAGCGAAGGGCAGGACATCCAGAAAGAACCTCAATAAAGACAGGGGAGATCTAAATGGCACAATCAACCAACTTGACCTCAAAGACATATACAGAACACTCCACCCAACACCAGTCAAGTATACTTTCTTTTCTAGTACACATGGAACATTCTCTAGAATAGACTACATATTAGGTCATAAAGCAAGTTAGCAGAATCCAAAACATCAAAATATTACAAAGCATCTTCTCTGACCATAAGGCCATAAAAGTAGAAATCAATAACAGAAAGAGCAGGGAAAAGAAATCAAATACTTGGAAACTGAACAATACCCTGCTCGAAAAAGACTGGATTACAGAAGATATTAAGGATGGAATAAAGAAATTCATAGAAACCAATGAGAATGAAAACACTTCCTATCAAAAACTTTGGGACACAACAAAAGCAGTGCTCAGAGGTCAATTTATATCAATAAATGCACACATCCAAAAAGAAGAAAGGGCCAAAATCAAAGAATTATCCCTACAACTTGAACAAACAGAGAGAAACAAAAGAAATCCACAGGCACCAGAAGAAAGCAAATAATAAAAATTAGAGCAGAACTAAATGAAATAGAAAACAGAAAAACAATTGAAAGAATTAAAAAGAGCAAAAGCTGTTTCTTTGAAAAAATTAACAAAATTGATAAACCATTGGCCAAACTGATGAAAGAAAAACAAGGAAGGAAGCAAATAACCCAAATAAGAAAGGAGATGGGCAATATTACAACAGACCAAATGAAATTAAAAGAATCACATCAGGTTACTAGGAAGAAGTGTACTCTAACAAATTTGAAAATCTAGAAGAAATGGATGAATTCCTAGAAAAACACTACCTACCTAAACTAACACAAACAGAGGTAGAACAACTAAATAGACCCATAACAAAAGAAAAGATTGAAAAGGTAATCAAAAAACTCCCAAAAAAAAAAAAAAAACCCTGGCCCAGACCGCTTCACTGCAGAGCTCTATCAAACATTCAGAGCAGAGTTAACCCAACTACTACTAAAGGTATTTCAGAGCATAGAAAAGGACGGAATACTACCAAACTCATTCTATGAAGTCACCATATCCCTGATACCAAAACCAGGTAAAGACACCACAACAAAAGAAAATTACAGACCTATGTCCCTCCTGAACTTAGATGCAAAAATCCTCAACAAAATTCTAGCCAATAGAATACAACAACATATCAAAAAAATAATTCATCATGACCAAGTGGGATTCATCCCAGGTATACAAGGATGGTTCAACACTAGAAAAACAATTACTATAATCCATCATATAAATAAAACAAAAGACAAGAATCACATGATTTTATCAGCTGATGCAGAAAAGGCATTTGACAAAGTTCAACACCCATTCATGATAAAAACCTTCAGCAAAATAGGAATAGAAGGAAAACTCCTCAACATAATAAAGGGCATTTATACAAAGCTAACAGCCAATATCATCCTAAATGGAGAGAGTCTGAAAGCATTCCTCTGAGATTGGGAACCAGACAAGGATGCCCTTTATCACCACTCTTATTCAACACTGTGTTGCATGTCCTAGCCAGAGCAATTAGGCTAGATAAAGAAATAAAGGGCATCTAGATTTGCAAGGAAGAAGTATAAGTATCTCTGTTTGCAGAAAACATGATCTTATACACAGAAAACCCTAAGGAATCCTCAAGAAAACTACTGAAACTAATGGAAGAGCTCAGCAGAGTATCAGGATATAAGATAAACATAAAAAAATCAGTTGGATTCCTCTACGTGAACAAAAAGAACATCAAAGAGGAAATCACCAAATCAATAACATTTACAGCAGCCCCCCAGAAGATAAAATACTTAGGAATAAATCTTAACAGAGATGTAAAAGACATATACAAAGAAAACTACAAAACACTTCTGCAAGAAACCAAAAGAGACCTACATAAGTGGAAAAATATACCTTGCTATTGTAGGAAGACTTAACATTGTAAACATGTCTATTCTACCAAAAACAATCTATAGATTTAATGCAATTCTGATCCAAATTCCAAGACATTCTTTAAAGAGATGGAGAAACAAATCACCAACTTCATATGGAAGGGAAAAGTAAAGCATTACTGAAAAAGAAGAAGAAAGTGGGAGGCCTCACTCTACCTGATTTTAGAACCTATTATACCACCACAGTAGTCAGAACAGCCTGGTACTGGTACAACAACAGATGCACAGACCATTGGAAAAGAATTGACACATAAATCCATCCACATGTGAGCAGATGATATTTGACAAAGTCCCCATATCAGTAAAATGGGGGAAAGACAGTCTTTTTAACAAATGGTGCTGGCATAACTTGATATCCATCTGCAAAAAAATGAAACAAGACCAATACCTCAGTCCATGCACAAAAACCAACTCAAAATGGATCAAAGACCTAAATATAAAATCTAAAACGATAAAGATCATGGAAAAAAAAAAATAGGGACAACATTAGGAGCCCTAATGCATGCCATGAACAGTATACAAAACATTGCTAACAATGCAGAAGAAAAACTAGACAACTGGGAGTTCCTAAAAATCAAACGCCTATGCTCATCCAAAGACTTTACCAAAAGAGTAAAAAGATTACCTACAGACTGGGAAAAAGTTTTTAGCTATAAAATTTCCAATCAGGAGGTGGGGCCAAAATGACTGACTAGGTAGAAGCTACCTCAAATCCCTCTTGCAACAAAGACTCGGAAAAACAAGTGAATCAATCACATACAGGACAATCTACGAACCCTGACCATCAAACACAGATCTAAAGAGTTGACCTGAGTGACAGGGGAACAAAAAGCTGCATCCTGAAGCAGCGACCGCTTCTGGAACTGGTGATCCACCCCACAGCCTTGAGCCCTCGCAGTTCCGGGTGCCGAGTTGGGGAGCTGATTGCAGCTTGCTGAGGTGGGACAGGCACGGGACACAGCCCTAACACCTAGCCCCCTGGGATAACCTCCGTAGAGACTCAGCCAGAGCAAGGAAGCTGCACACTGACGGAGCTAACGAGAGAACGAGCAACCACGGGGAAGCAGCGACTGTTTTCGGAGCCAGAAGCCAGCATCCCAGTCAGAATAGCTTGGCACCAGGTTTTGGACTGGGCGCAGGGGAGCTGAGCACAGCTTCCTGAGATGGCGCAAACATGGGACGCAGCCCTAGCCCCCAGAAGTGACCTTGGGGGAAGCCCAACCAGTGCACACAGGCAGCGCATCAATGCAGCTGACAGGAGAAGAAGTCACCGGGAGGCAGCGACTGGTTTTGGAGCCTGGAGTGTGGCATCTCAGCCGGGGAACCTTGGCGCTGGGCATTGGACCAGGAGCGGAGGAACTGACCATGGCTCCTGAGTCTACACAAGCACAGTACACGGGCCTGACCCTTGGGGGCAATCTCGACCCAGCCAACGCACACAGGCTACACACTCCTCGGGAATCTCAGATAAAACAGTCATCACCAAGCAAGATCAGTAACTTGGTCTACATTCCTGGGTGCTATTCTCTCCTACCTATCTGATCCCTCCCCTCCCCTTCCAAGGCGGCTTCATTAATATTGGAATTTCCTGGGCCAGAGAGTGAAGTGCTCTGCGGTTTGTTTTTTTGTTTTTGTTGTTGTTGTTGTTTTGTCTTTTCCTAACCCATTCTCCTGCCCTGAGAGAAGCAGCTACAAAAAACCCAGGGACCAAAAATTCTTCCCTGACTTTCCAAAATTGGACTAAAAATACAGAACCACCTCCAGCCAAGGATATGAGATCCACAGTCTTGGGCTTTCATCCCTACAGGCAACAAGGTGGCTATTATAATGCATAGGCAAATCTGATAGTGATCTGACTGAATTGTTTTAGCGGATTACTGGAAAGATAAGTTTCCTAGGTCTGATACCTCTACCTATTAAAAGAGCCCTCACTGACCCACAACAGGGAACTGAGGGCTGAAGCTCCACCCAAACCACCTAGCCTCCTGCCATAGGGGTCTGTGGACAGTGACATCTACCAATCTGTAGAGGTACATGCATTGGGTGCCTAAGGTACAGCTGCAGAGCCCACCCACCAAAGTGCTTTAGGAATAGAGACACACCTATCTCACTGAGCCTTGGGGGAAGCCTGTCAGCATCCTGCCCCCCTGGAGTGTGAACCCCTGCTGCTACTAGAACCTGGTGCACACAACTATCATCACTACTCCTCTAAGTGAACAGGTGACAGTCTACACCACACACTTGGTGACCGAAAATCAGATTCTACTCAAGAATAGTGAATAGACTCTTAGGCTTATATATCTGGTAACAGCCCAAACAAGCTGGTAATAGAACATAAGTGATTCAAAGGCTACAACAATCAAGGCAGTGCAATCTAGTAGCCCATCTATGTATATTGAAAGAAAACAAAACAAGATAAGACTCAGTGAGCAAATATAAAATAAATCATTACAATATCTTATAGATGGCTCAGAGACAGCAGTCGATATCAAACCAGATAAAGAAGCAGACCGTGATTGTTTCTACAACTCCCAAAATTAAAGAATCAAACTCTTTCCCAAATGAAGATACAGTCCTGGAATTGCCAGATGCAGAATATAAAAAAACTAATATACAGAATGCTTCAAGACATCATGGATGACCTCAAAAATGAAATAAGGCAATCTACAGAAAAAGCCAAGGAACACACTGATAAAGCAGTTGAAGAAATCAAAAAGATTATTCAAGAACTAGTGGAAAAATTAATAAGCTGCAAGAATCCATAGAGAGACAGCATTCAGAAATCTAAAAGATTAACAGTAAAATTACAGAGACAACTCAATAGGAAGTCAGAGGAGCAGAATCGATCAATTGGGATGCAGAGTGGGGGAGTTGGAGGATAAAGCAATTGACACCAATATAGTTGAAGAAAATAAGAATTAAAAAAAATGAAGAGACCCTAAGAATCATGTGGGACTCTATCAAGAAGAATAACTTGCATGTGATTGGAGTTCCAGAACAGGGAGGGATAACAGAAAATAAGAGAGAATAGTTGAAGATCTATTGGCAGAAAACTTCCCTGACATCATGAAAGACGAAAGGATATCTATCCAAGATGCTCATCGAACCCCATATAAGATAGATCCAAAAAGAAAATCACCAAGACATATTATCATCAAACTTGCCAAATCCAAAGATGAAGAGAAAATTTTAAAAGCAGCCAGGAATAAAAGAAAAGTTTCCTACAAAGGAGAATCAATAAGAATAAGTTCAGACTACTCATCAGAAACCATGCAGTCAAGAAGGCAATGGGATGACATATATAGAGCACTGAAGGAGAAAAACTGCCAGCCAAGGATCATATATCCAGCAAAACCCTCTCTCAAATATGAAGGTGAAATTAAAACATTTACAAATAAACACAAGCTTACAGAATTTGCAAAAACCACACCAAAGCTACAAGAAATACTAAAGGAAATTGGTCAGAAAATCAATTATATCAGATACCAACACAACACAAGGTCACAGAACAGAACATCCTGATATCCACTCAAATAGGGAAATCACAAAAACAAATTAAGATTAATTTTAAAAAGAAAAAAATGCTCAAAACAGGGAATCATTGAAGTCATTATGTAAAAGATCACGATAATCAAAAAGATGGACTAAATACAGGAGGCATAGAACTGCCATATGAAGAGAAAAAAAAGGTGATATAAGACGATACAAGTTAGATTTTTACTCAGAAAAATAGGGGTAAATATTAAGGTAACCACAAAGAGGTCTAACAATTCCATAACTCAAAATAAAAACCAAGAAAAACATAACAACTCAGCAAACATAAATTCAACTACTATGAAAATAAGGACCACACACTTTACAAAGAAAAATATCTCAGCACAAAAAAGTAAGTGGAAAAATGAAATTGTCAACAACACACACAAAAAGGCATCAAAATGACAGCACTAAACACATACTTATCTATAATTACGCTGAATGTAAATGGACTAAATGCACCAATAAAGAGACAGAGAGTCTCAGACTGGATAAAGAAACACGATCCGTCTATATGCTGCCTACAAGAGACACACCTTAGACTTAGAGACACGAACAAATTAAAACTCAAAGGATGGGAAAAAAAGAGCAGGAGTAGCAATATTAATTTCTGACAAAATAGACTTTAAAGTTAAATCCACCACAAAGGATAAAGAAGGACACTGCATAATGATTAAAGGGACAATTGACCAGGAAAATATAACCATATTAAATAAATATGCACCAAATGACAGAGCTGCAAGATACATAAAACAAACATTAACAGAACTGAAAAGTGAGATAGACACCTCCACAATTATAGTAGGAGACTTCAACACACTGCTTTCGGAGAAGGATAGGACTTCCAGTAAGAAGATCAATAGAGACATGGAAGACCTAATTGCTACAATTAACCAACTTGACCTCATAGACTTATACAGAACACTCCACCCAACAGTTGCAAAGTATACTTTTTTTTCTAGTGTACATGGAACATTCTCTAGAATAGATCACATACTAGGTCATAAAACAAACCTTTGCAGAATCCAAAACATCAAAACATTACAAAGCATCTTCTCTGACCATAAGGCCATAAAAGTGGAAATCAATAACAGAAAAATCAGGGAAAAGAAATCAAATACTTGGAAAATGAACATACCCTGCTCAAAAAAGACTGGGTTATAGAAGACATTAAGGAGGGAATAAAGAAATTCATAGAATGCAATGAGACTGAAAACACTTCCTATCAAAACCTCTGGGACACAGCAAAAGCAGTGCTCAGAGGTCAATTTATATCGATAAATACGCACATACATAAAGAAGAAAGAGCCAAAATCAGAGAACTATCCCTACAACTTGAACAAATAGAAAGCGAGCAACAAAAGAATCCATCAGGCACCAGAAGAAAAAAAATAATAAAAATTAGTGCTGAACTAAATTAATTAGAGAACAGAAAAACAATTGAAAGAATTAACAAAGCCAAAAGCTGTTTCTTTGAAAAAATTAACAAAATTGATAAACCATTGGCCAGACTCACTAAAGAAATACAGGAAAGGGAACAAATAACCTGAATAAGAATCAAGATGGGCCACATCACAACAGACCCAACTGAAATTAAAAGAATCATATCAGATTATTATGAAAAATTGTACTCTAACAAATTTGCAAACCTAGAAGAAATGCATGAGTTCCTAGAAAAACACTACCTACCTAAACTAACACAAACAGAGGTAGAACAACTAAATAGACCCATAACAAAAGAAGAGATTGAAAAGATCATCAAAAAACTCCCAACAAAAAAAAGCCCTGGTCTGGATGGCTTCACTGTAGAGTCCTACCAAACTTTCAGAGAAGAGTTAACACCACTACTACTAAAGGTGTTTCAAAGCATAGAAAATAACGGAATACTACTTAGCTCATTCTATGAAGCCACCATATCCCTAATACCAAAACCAGGTAAAAAAAAAAAAAGACACCACAAAAAAAGAAAATTACAGACCTATATCCCTCATGAACATAGATGCAAAAATCCTCAACAAAATTCTAGCCAATAGAATTCAACAACATATCAAAAAAATAATCCACCACGACCAAGTGGGATTTATACCAGGTATGCAAGGCTGCTTTAATATTAGAAAAACCATTAATGTAATCCACCATATAAGTAAAATGAAAGACAAAAACCATATGATCTTATCAATTGATGCAGAAAAGGCATTTGACAAAGTCCGACATCCATTCGTGATAAAAACTCAGCAAAATAGGAATTGAAGGAAAATTCCTCAGCATAATAAAGGGCATCTACACACAAAGCCAACAGCCAACATCATTCTAAATGGAGAGAGCCTGAAAGCATTTCCCTTGAGAACGGGAACCAGACAAGGATGCCCATTATCACCACTCTTATTCAGCATTGTGCTAGAGATACTAGCCAGAGCAATTAGGCTAGACAAAGAAATAAAGGGCCTCCGGATTGGCAAGGAAGAAGCAAAATTATCTCTATTTGCAGATGACATGATCTTATACACAGAAAACCCTAAGGAATCCTCCAGAAAACTACTGAAACTAATAGAAGAGTTCAGCAGAGTCTCAGGTTATAAGATAAACATACAAAAATCACTTGGATTCCTCTACATCAACAAAAAGAACATCGAAGAGGAAATCACCAAATCAATACCATTCACAGTAGCCCCCAAGAAGATAAAATACTTAGGAATAAATCTTACCAAAGATGTAAAAGACCTATACAAAGAAAACTACAAAGTACCGGTGCAAGAAACTAAAAGGGACTCATGTAAATGAAAAAACATACCTTACTCATGGATAGGAAGACTTAACATAGTAAAAATGTCTATTCTACCAAGAGCTATCTATACATACAATGCACTTCCGATCCAAATTCCAATGACATTTTTTAACGTGATGGAGAAGCAAATCACCAACTTCATATGGGAGGGAAAGAAGCCTCGGATAAGTAAAGCATTACTGAAAAAGAGGAAGAAAGTGGGAGGCCTCACTCTACCTGATTTTAGAACCCATTGTACAGCCACAGTAGTCAAAACAACCTAGTACTGGTACAACAACAGGCACATAGACCAATGGAACAGAATTGAGAACCCAGACATAAATCCATCCACATACGAGCAGCTGATATTTGACAAAGGCCCAGGGTCAGTTAATTGGGGAAAAGATAGTCTTTTTAACAAATGGTGCTGGCATAACTGGATATCCATTTGCAAAAAAATTAAACAGGACCCATACCTCACACCATGCACAAAAACTAACTCCAAGTGGATCAAAGACCTAAACATAAAGACTAAAACGATAAAGATCATGGAAGAAAAAATAGGGACAACCCTAGGAGCCCTAATACAAGGTATAAACAGAATACAAAACATTACTAAAAATGACGAAGAGAAACCAGACAACTGGGAGCTCCTAAAAACCAAACACCTATGCTCATCTAAAGACTTCACCAAAAGAGTAAAAAGACCACCTACAGATTGGGAAAAAATTTTCAGCTATGACATCTCCTACCAGCGCCTGATCTCTAAAATCTATATGATTCTGTTAAAACTCAACCACAAAAAGACAAACAACCCAATCAAAAAGTGGGCAAAGGATATGAGCACGCACTTCACTAAAGAAGATATTCAGGCTGCTAACAGATACATGAGAAAATGCTCTCAATCATTAGCCATTAGAGAAATGCAAATTAAAACTACGATGAGATTCCATCTCACTCCAACAATAAAAAACTGGCATTAATCCAAAAAACACAAAATAATAAATGTTGGAGAGGCTGCGGAGAGATTGGAACTCTTATGCACTTCTGGTGGGAATGTCAAATGGTACAACCACTTTGGAAATCTATCTGGCGTTTTCTTAAAAATTTGAAATAGAACTACCATACAACCCAGAAATCCCACTCCTCGGAATATATCCTAGAGAAATAAGAGCCTTTACAGGAACAGATATATGCACACCCATGTTTATTGCAGCACTGTTTACAATAGCAAAAAGCTGGAAGCAACCAAGGTGTCCATCAACAGATGAATGGTTAAACAAATTATGGTACATTCACACAATGGAATACTACGCATCGATAAAGAACAGTGATGAATCTGTGAAACATTCCATAACATGGAGGAACCTGCAAGGCACTATGCTGAGTGAAATTAGAGGCAAAAGGACAAATATTGTATGAGACCACTATTATAAGATCTTGAGAAATAGTATAAACTGAGAAGAACACATTCTTTTGTGGTTACAACAGGGGGAGGGAGGGAGGGTGAGAGAGCGTTATTTACTGATTAGATAGTAGATAAGAACTACTTTAGGTGAAGGGAAGGACAATACTCAATACACAGAAGGTCAGCACAACTGGACTGGATCAAAAGCAAAGAAGTTTCTGGGATAAACTGAATGCTTCGAAGGTCAGCGGAGCAAGGGCGGGAGTCTGGGGACTATGGCTTAAGAGGACTTCTAAGTCAACTGGCAAAATAAATTCTATTATGAAAACATTCTGCATCCCACTTTGAAGTGTGGCATCTGGGGTCTTAAATGCTAACAAGTGGCCATCTAAGATGCATCAATTGGTCTCAACCCACCTGGATCAAAGGAGAATGAAGAACACCAAGGTCACACGATAACTATGAGCCCAAGAGATAGAAAGGGCCACATGAACTAGAGGCTTACATCATCCTGAGACCAGAAGAACAAGATGGTGCCCGGCCACAACTGATGACTGCCCTGACAGGGAACACAACAGAGAACCCCTGAGGGAGCAGGAGAACAGTGGGATGCAGAACCCAAATTCTCATAAGAAGACCAGGCTTAATGGTCTGGCTGAGACTAGAAGAATGCCGGTGGTCATGGTCCCCAAACCTTCTGTTGGCCCAGGACAGGAACCATTCCCGAAGACAAGTCATCAGACATGGAAGAGACTGGACAATGGGTTGGAGAGAGATGCTGATGAAGAGTGAGCTACTTGTATCAGGTGAACACTTGAGACTGTGTTGGCATCTTCTGTCTGGAGGGAAGATGGGAGGGTAGAGAGGTTAGAAACTGGCAAAACCATCACAAAAGGAGAGACTGGAGGGAGGGAGCAAGCTAACTCATTAGGGGGAGAGTAAATGGGAGTATGTAGTAAGGTGTATATAGGCTTATGTGTGACAGACTGACTTGATTTGTAAACTTTCACTTAGAGCACAATAAAAATTATTAAAAAAAAAAATTTCCCATCAGTGCCTGATCTCTAAAATCTATATGATACTGCAAAAACTCAACTACAAAAAGACAAATAACCCAATTAAAAAATGGGCAAAAGATAAGAACACACACGTCACTAAAGAAGACATGCCAGTAGCTAACAGACACATGAGGGAATGCTCAGGATCATTAGCCATTAGAGAAATGCAAATCAAAACTACAATGAGATTCCATCTCACTCCAACAAACCCAGTGCCAGTGCCATCGAGTCGATTCAAGGCTGGCATTAATCCAAAAAACAGAATAATAAATGTTGGAGAGGCTGTGGAGAGACTAGAACACTTATACACTGCTGGTGAGAATGCAAAATGGTACAACCACTTTGGAAATCAATTTGGTGCTTCCTTAAAAAGCTAGAAATAGAACTACCATACGATCTAGCAATCCCGCTCCTTGGAACATATCCTACAGAAACAAGAGCCTTTACATGAACAGATATATGCACACCCATCTTCATTGCAGCACTGTTCACAAAGCAAAAAGATGGAAGCAACCAAGGTGCCTATCAATGGGTGAATGGATAAATAAATTATGGTATATTCACACAATGGAATACTATGCATCGATAAAGAACAATGATGAATCTGTGAAACATTTCATAACCTGGAGGAATCTGGAAGGCATTATGCTTAGTGAAATTAATCAGATGCAAAAGGACAAATATTGTATAAGACCACTATTGTAAGAACTCAAGAAATAGTTTAAACAGAGAAGAAAATATTGTTTGATGGCTACAAGAGGAGGGACGAAGTGGGGGGGGGAGAGGTATTCACTAATTAGTAGATAAGAACTACTTTAAGTGAAAAGAAAGACAACACACACTACAAGAGAGGTCAGCACAACTGGACTAAACCAAAAGCAAAGAAGTTTCCTGAATACACTGAATGCTTCTAAGGCCAGCATAGCAGGGGAATGGGTTTGGAGACCATGGTTTCAGGGGACATCTAAGTCAACTGGCATAATAAAATCTATTAAGAAAGCATTCTGCATGCCACTTTGGAGAGTGGTGCCTGGGGTCTTAAAAGCTAGCAAGCGGCCATCTAAGAGCCATCAATTTGTCTCAACCCACCTGGAGCAAAGAAGAATGAAGAACACCAAGGATACAAGGTAATTATGAGCCCAAGAGACAGAAAGGGCCACATAAACCAGAGACCACATCAGCCTGACACCAGAAGAACTAGTGGTGCCTGGCTACAACCAAAGACTGCCCTGGCAGGGACATCAAAAAGCCCCTGAGGGAGCAGGAGAGCAGTGGGATGCAGACCCCAAATTTTCATAAAAAGACCAGATTTAATGGTCTGACTGAGACTAGAATGACCCCTGTGGTCTTGGCGCCCCGACCTTCTATTAGTCCAAGACAGGAACCATTCCCAAAGCCAACTCTTCAGAGAGGGATTGGACTGGACAATGGGATAGAAAAAGGTGCTAGTGAAGAATGAGCTTCTTGGATGAAGTAGACACAGGAGACTGTGTTGGCATCTCCTATCTGGAGGAGGAATGAGAGGGCAGAGGGGGTCAGAAGCTGGCTGAATGGACACGAAAATAGACAGTGGAGGGAAGGAGCAGGTTGTCTCATTAGGGAGAGAGCAATTAGGAGTCTATAGCAAGGTGTATATAAATTTTTGTCTGATAGACTGACTTGATTTGTAAACTTTCACTTAGAGCACAATAAAAATTTTAAAAAGAAAAAAAGAAGAGTTACTATAGCAATGTTTTTACACTGATGAGAATAATCCAGAAGAAAGGGAGATATTCTTAAGGTAGAAGAAAAATGAAAGAACTGAAGTGTTTAAAAAGACAAGAGGGAATGGGTCTTCAACCAAATATGGAAGGATTGGGCTTTAATAGGATAACTGACTCTTCCTCCATCTTTTCTGTAAGAAAGAATGCAGGTTATTTATAGATTTTGCAGTGAGAGTTCACTGACGACTATAATTTTTCTCAACGATATATGAGATGAGATCTTCTGAGGAGGGGGTAGGGAAGGGGGGAAGGGTAATGAAAGCTCTAAGGAGGAATTGCACAGACAAAATAGTCATCTTGTAGAGTAGAAAAGTAAACTTGAGAGTGGAAAGAACACTTAGTAGTGTAACAAGGATAACAATTTTTGATATATATTAATGTGCTTTTCCCTTTTGCATTCCCATAGACGTGAGCTTCTCTCTACTCAGAGGCACTCATTTATAAGGGAGTTGGAGAGTAGATGTCAGTTATAGGACAGATTAGGACAGTTAGAATAGGAACAGAAAGAAAACAGTCAATGTTCATTTGAATCCCTAGCCATACCATAAATCTGAAAAACAGACTCTGTCAAGAGGAAAAAATTTTCTTAAAATTCCATAAACTTCCAATAATATGTCAAAAGCCAGGCTAGCTAACTTGATCATCAAGTTTATTATTAGTAGAGAGAACTCAAGATAGGACACAGGAAAATTCCCTGACATGTAGGAAGGGGGAAAGCCCACCCTATCTAGCCCTTGGGATATGTGGAAAGAAGAAAACCTAAGACAAGGTCTTAGTTTTTCCTCCCTCTTGGCATTGAATACCAGCAGTGGGTGTATGGAAACATTCTGATATGTACAGAAGCACTCAAGAACTTAGAGCTAGCAGCCTGCTTCTCCAGTCAGGACCTAGAAGAGACACAAACTTTTAGCAGAAGTCCCTCATTTGTCTCAGCACCATGTTCAATGTGGGCGGAACCAATAGCATATATACTACTAAAAAAAAAAAAAAAATTAGTGGTTTCTTAAAGCTTACTTGGGTTACGAGTGGACATAAAAGTGCTGAGAGGGTTGGTTGACCAGATGAGACTTGGCACCAGAACAAAGGGACAAAAAGCATGGAATCTGTGCAACCAGAGCCAATTGCTAAGATTATAGATTTCAGAAACAGATGCCCACAGAAGACCTCCAAAAGGCCAGAGGAGATCTAGGTACGAGTGCCAACACTCAACACAGACATCACTCTCCCCCAACAAAGATAGCAGAGGTCCAGAGTTTGTTAAGAAAATGTGAGATCTCCTTGCCCTCTATCATGAAGTCAAGTAAGTTGTTACATATACCCAAATATCATAAATAGGAGTTAGGGAAAGTGAAGAAGTTTGGAAGACAATACACCCAAGGCTTATCCAAAGCAAAGAAATCCACAACGGAGATTGCATTGAAGTTTATATCCGAGCTTCACTTACCCTGTTGCCTCATCTTTCCAACTTTTGCCCATTCTACTAACTAGGTGGAAGTCCCTGGGTGGTGCAAATGTTAATGCACTCGACTGCTAACCATAAGTGTTGGAGGTTCAAATCCTCCTAGAGGCACCTTGGAAGAAAGGCCTGGTGATCTACTTCTGAAAAAATCAATCGTTGAAAACCCTGTGGAGCACAGTCCTACTCTGACACACACATGGAGTCGCCATGAGTCAGAGTCGACTCAACAGCAGTTGATTTCATTTCTGGTTTGTACTTAGTAGGTGACAGCTGGGAGAGGGAAATAACATCCGTTATAGAAAATACCTGAACCACATTTTTTTTCTTTCCAAATCAAAATTTCAGTGTATAAAATTTCAACCCAACAACATAAGGGAAAAGTTAGGTAATTTCTAGGTTGTATTTGAGCCCACTTGAAGTTTGAGATCAAGAATTTAAAATTGTAGGAGTCAGCCTCACTGCATGGCTTTTCCACCCAAACAATGTTCAAGGAAAGAGGATTGTTGGGTTCAGTAAGGGTTGAACTTTAGCCAGTGAAGTGTGAAGGAGGAAAAGTGGAAAGAGGGAGTTTAAGGCATTAGCAAGGGAGTGATAATAATGATGGACCATGGCAATATACTGGACAAGAAAGGAAGTGAAGACAGGAGGGAACTGATGGATAGGGAGTATAGGGCCGATGGAGTGGAGGTATCAGTGACATTGAATAATCACTGCAGTGAGTGTATTAGAGCAACTGAGCTGGAAGAATAAGAGGTGGGAGTCAGACAACGGGATATTTAAAAATTTCAAAGGTGGTGGTGCTATTGCCCACAATATTTTATATGTACATAATTTATAAAGTACAGCCACATTTATAATAAGCACTTATTTAACTATTCCTACCTACAGGAAAAGAGAAATATAATAAAGTGACTAAAAATTTAGGAAATTTAAAATATTTAACAGAAAATCCACATTCAAGTACACTAGGGAAATTTGGAAACAACCATATAACCACCAGCTCTTATAATACTCATTACAAATCCACCTTTTCTTTTCACTCATTCATGTCTCCTAAGGAACTAAACCACCGTTTTTACCAAATTATTGATTCATTAATTATTTGATTAACCAATGGAAGTTATCCTAATGGTTTGTTTAAAAATAATAAAACTGCTTTTGTTTCTGCATATTTTAAACTCAGACATTTTTCCTACAACTAAACCAAATCAGAAAATTTTAATCCAAATATCTAGATTTAGAGGGAATCACTACCAAATTCCTTCCACATACACACCATGGTCAAACAGCCTAATTTCTCCCCATCTTACTGACTGACCAGCAAATGTCAGCTCATCATAGAAACAGAAATTAAGCAGCCCCTGCGCTTTGTCTTTCTGCCTTTCCTTATTCAAATCACTTTTCTACAGTTTTTTTTTCTGTATCTCCATGCATTGCAAATATTCTGTATTCTTAAAAGGAAGCATTCTTATAATATTTGGAATTTGAAACATTCCGAAGCTGATCAGCAGAATAATTCTATACATGTACCATTAAAACACAATTTGGTAACTATTTGGATCAACTCTTGAAATTGGCAAAATCTGTGAAAGAAATCTACTCATGTAATTCAAGTTAAGAAATAATGCTTCAGTTTAAAATGTGTAATAAACTGACAAAACCACCTTTTCTTAAACTAACATTGTCTAAATCAAGCAACACAATATCGAGGACAAAGGCCTAACCTGGCCTGCCCCATTATGCTAAACCAGCACTCACTAAAAAAACTCAGTGCCTTCACAGTAACTCAAAAATAATTTGAATTTGAATACCTTTAGGCAGGGCAGGCCACTCTGAAGTTCCACAGTATTCACTATTCCTTGTATCTTCAACTCGGTAACTCTGTTCCCACCAGTAAACGGTCGTTAATGTGTGGCCTCTGATCTGCATTATTCTCTATTTTTTGTATAGAGCCCATCTAAATTATATTCTTCTCATTTTCATTTTTAAAATATTAAGCAATCTTAGATTTGTAAATCAAAGCTGCTTTTTTTCATTTGAAATTGTCCAAAATGCTTCAGTGTCTTCTAGCAACAGTTTGACCTGCATTCTTTAAGAAGATACATTATTGCCAAAGATTTGAGAAGATAATTCTTGAGTGTCTTCCAGTTTCAACCACAAAGAAGTTAACCATTTTTGCTAACATTTGAAAAAAAAAAAAAAATTATTTTCTTAGATTCAAATTCCTTGAGGCGTCATTCAAACTTCACATGAAGTTCAGAGTATAGTAATTAGCAATAGGCTGCTTACATTTGCCAATGTATTTGTACAAGTATTTCTTGGCACTGGGTTTCATATCAGCTACACATCAAAGAAGGATGCTAAGGAGCAATTATTCCACCTTAGGGCTGGATTAGTGTCTCTCCTGAAGTAGGCCTCATTTAACAGTATGGGCTGGGGGAAATTAAAGAACCTGCATGGCCTAGATATTGGAATGAACCCATTAACAAAAACTTGTGCTGAATATTTCAGCCATTCTTTTTCCAGTGCTGTTACCATGATTCTGGGGCAAGTTGGAACCTCTTTTATTTTCGGTTTGCCAGTCTGGAAAAGGGGGAATCATAAAACTCTCTCCCAACCACCTCACAGGAGGAAGGGCAGGTCGAGAGTCCTCATGCTGGGAAAGCTGGTGTTTCTTTGTGGAAACATCTTTTTTCAAGTATACACAAGACTTTCCAACGCCTAACTCCACATCACCATACCTCCATGTAAAAATTAAAGCCCAGAGCCCCCATACAACCAAACCAAGGACCAAAGACAGAAAATCTCTCTAATCTCACATCCCAAGAAAAGCTACTTTTCTTTTTATTACTATAAATTTTAATAGCGCTACTGCCAAAATTAGCCTATGTATTTTACAAGACAACCAATTGATTTTAATAATATCAGATATGATAAAGTACAAAGTTTTGTTCATGTTTCCCCACAATAACCTTTTAAGGTAGGTATGATTATCCGTATTTTTACGTATCAGGAAAGAGGATTAGACATTAAGTAACTTAACCAAGGTCACACCACTAGTGTTTTAGTTATCTAGTGCAGCTATAACAGAAATACCACAAGTAAATAGCTTTAACAAACAAAAATTTATTCCCTCACAGTCTAGCAGGTTTTAGTCTGAATTCAGGTGCCAGTTCCAAGGAAAGCTTTCTCTTTCAGTTGGCTCTGGGGGAAAGACCTTGTCACAATCTTCCCCTGGTCTAGGAGCTCCTCAGGGCAGGTACCCCAGGTCCAAAAGACACACTGTCCTCCTGACTCTTCATTCTGGGTGGCATGAGGTCCCTCTCCTCACTGCTCAGATTCTCTTTTATATCTCAAAAGAGATGGACTCCAGATACAACCTAATCCTGTAAATTTGAGTCCTGCCGCACTAACTGTATCTAATCCTCTCTCATTAACATCATAGAGGTAGGATTTACAACACATGGAAAAATCACATCAGATGACAAAATGGTGGACAATCACACAGTATTAGGAATCATGGCCTAGACAAGTTGACACACATTTTGCGGGGGACAAAATTCAAACCATAACAACTAGTAAGGCACAAAGCCAACATCTTAACTCAACTCTGACTCTAAATCCAAACAACTTAACTGATCTACTGATGTTGTTGTTAGGTACCTTCAAGTTAGTTCAGACTCATAGTGACCCTATGTACAACAGAACAAAACACTGCCTAGTCTGATTGATATGTTTGAGCCAATTGTTGCAGCCACTGTACCAATCCATCTCGTTGAGGGTCTTCCTCTTTTTTGCTGACCGTCTACTTTACCAAGCATGATGTCCTTCTCCAGGGACTGATCCCTCCTGATAACATGTCCAAATTATGTGAGATAAAGTTTCGCCATCCTTGCTTCTAAGGAGTATTCTGGTTCTACTTCTTCCAAGACAGATTTGCTGGTTCTTTTGGCAGTCCATTCAATATTCTTCACCAACACCACAATCCAAAAGCATCAATTATTCTTTAGTCTTCCTTATTCATCATCCAGCTTTCCCATGCATATTTTATCATTGTTGTTAGGTGCCATTGAGTCAGTTCTGACTCACAGCTACCCTATGTACAGAAGAGTGAAACACAGCGAGATCCTGTGCCATGCTCACAATCATTGTTATGCTTAAACCCATTGTTGCAGCCACTGTATCAATCCATCTCATTGAAGGTCTTCCTCTTTTTCACTGACCCTCTACCAAGCATGATGTCCTTCTTCAGGGACTGATCCCTCTTGACAACATGTCCAAAATATGTGAGATGTAGACTCACCAACCTTTGCTTCTAAGGAGCATTCTGGTTGTACTTCTTCCAAGACAGATTTGTTCATTCTTTTGGCAGGCCATGGTATATTTGATATTCTTCTCCAACACCGCAGTTCGAAGGGATCAATTCTTCTCCGATCTTCCTTATTCATCGTCTAGCTTTCACATACATAGGAGGTGATTGAGAACACCATGGCTTGTGTCAGGCGCTTCTTAGTATTCAAGGTGACATCTTTGTTTTCACACTTTAAAGGGATCTTTTGCAGCAGATTTGCCCAATGCAATGTGTCATTTGATTTCTTGACTGCTGCTTCCATGAGTGTTGATTGTGGATTCAAGTAAAATCAAATTCTTGACAACTTCAGTCTTTTCCCTGTTTATCATGATATTGCTTATTGGTCCAGTTGTGAAGATTTTTGTTTTCTTTATGTTAAGGTGTAATCCATACTGAAGGCCATGGCTTTTGATCTTCTTCAGTAAGGGCTTCAAGTTCTCTTCACTTTCAACAAGCAAGGTTGTGTCATCTACATAACGCAGGTTGTTAACGCACCTTCCTCCAATCCTGGTGCTCTATTCTTCTTTACCTAGTCCAGCTTCTCAAATTATTTGCTCAACATACAGATTGAATAGGTATGGTGAAAGGATACAACCCTTACGCACACCTTTCCTGACTTTAAACCACAAAGTTTCCCCTTGTTCTGTTTGAACAACTGCTTTTTGATCTATGTACAGGTTCCTCATGAGCACAATTAAGTGTTCTGGAATTCCGATTCTTTGCAATATTATCCATAATTTGTTACGATCCACACAGCCGAATGTCTTTGCATAGTCAATAAAACACAGGTAAACATCTTTCTGGTATTCTCTGCTTTCAACCAGGATCCATCTGACATCAGCAATGATATCCCTGGTTCCGCATCCTCTTCTGAATCTGGCTTGAATTTCTGGCAGTTCCCTGTCAATGTATTGCTGCAGCAATACATTTGCTGAATGATCTTCAGCAAAATTTTACTTGCATGTGATACTAATGACATTGTTTGATAATTTCCACATTCAGTGAGATCACCTTTCTTGGGACTATGTTATAAATATAGATCTCTTCCAGTCAGTTGGCCAAGTAGCTGTCTTCCAAATTTCTTGGCATAGACAAGTGAGTAGTTTAACTGCTGCATTCATTTGTTGAAACATCTCAATTGGTATTCCATCACTTCAGGGAACCTTGTTTTTCACCAATGCCTTCGGTGCAGCTTGGACTTCTTCCTTCAGTACCATTGGTTCCCGTTCATATGGTACCTCCTTAAATGGTAGAATGTCAACCAATTCTTTCTGGTATAATGACTCCGTGTATTCCTTTCATCTTCTTTTAATGCTTCCTGTGTCATTTAATATTTTCCGCATAGAATTCATCAATATTGCAACTCGAGGCTTGAATTTTTTCTTCAGTTCTTTCGGCTTGAGAAATGCCCAATGTGTTCTTCCCTTTTGGTTTTCCATCTCCAGGTCTTTGCACATGTCATTATAATACTTTACTCTGTCTTCTCAAGCCACCCTTTGAAATCTTCTGTTCAACTCTTTTACTTCATCATTTCTTCCTTTTGCTTTAGCTACTGGGTGTACAAGAGCAAGTTTCAGAGTCTCTTCTGACATCCATTTTGGTCTTTTCTTTCTTTCCTGTCTTTTTAATGACTTTGTGCTTTCTTCATGTATGATGTCTTTGATGTTGTTCCACAACTCATCTGGTCTTCGGTCATTGGTGCTCAGTGCATCAAATCTATTCTTGAAATGGTCTCTAAATTCAGGTGGGATATACTCAAGGTCATACTTTGGCTCTTGTAGACTTGTTCTGATTTTCTTCAGTTTCAGCTTGAACTTGCATATGAGCAATTGATGGTCTGTTCTACAGTCAGCCCCTGGCCTTGTTCTGACTGGTGATATTGAGCTTTTCCATCATCTCTTCCCACAGATGTAGTCAATTTGGTTACAAATCATGGGGTTCCCATGCATATGAGTTGATTGGCTTGGATCAGGCACACCTTAGTCTTCAAGGTGACATCTTTGCTTTTTACAATTTAAAGAGGTCTTTTCAGCAGATTTGCCCAATGCAACGTGTCTTTTGATTTCTTGACTGCTGCTTCCATGGGTGTTGATTGTGGATTCAAGTAAAATGAAATCCTTAACAACTTCAATCTTTTCTCCTTTTATTATGACATTGCTTATTGGTCCAGTTGTGAGGATTTTTGTTTTCTTTATGTTGAGGTGTAATCCACACTGAATGTTGTAATCTTTGATCTTCATCAGTAAGTGCTTCAAGTCCTCTTCACTTACAGCAAGCAAGATTGTGTCATCTGCATAACACAGGTTATTAATGAGTCTTCCTGCAGTCCTCATGCCCCATTCTTCTTCACATAGTCCAGCTTCTCAGATTATTTGCTCAACATACAGATTGAATAGGTATGGTGAAAGAATACAACCCCAACACATACCTGTCCTGACTTTAAACCATGCAGTATTCTACTCTAATGGCTACCTCTTGATCTATGTACAGGTTCCTTATGAGCACAATTAAGTGTTCTGGAATTCACATTCTTCACAATGTTATCCATAATTTGATCTACTGTAGTTATGTTAAAATTGGTACAAACCAATCAAGAAAGAACTCTGAATCAGAAGAGCACAAGAGCTGGTGCATACTAGTTTCTGAGAATCAACTTGTTAAATTTTCAGAAATTTCATGACAGTCATTACTAAAATTTAATCTTATAAATGTATAGTTAAATAAGGTCCCTGGGAGGCACAAGTAGTTTGTGCTCGAAAACTGGCCTAACGGTTGATCATTTGAACCCACTCAGCAGCCCCACAAGAAAGGCCTGAAAGTCTGCTTTCATAAAGATTACAGCTACTGAAAGCCCTATGGAGAAGTTCTGCTCTGTAACACACAGGGTCGCCATGAGTTGGAACCAACTTGATGGCAACAGGTTTTAGTTTATGGTTAAATACACTATGTTTAACACAATGGCAATAAATACTCAAAACTATTTACTATTATCTATGCTCTTGATGTTGTTTACATCTATTGTACCTGCGTGTTAGGTATTCATATTAACATATAACTGATGCCTTTGAATTATGCTGTTAGAGAATGTTGTATGGACTGCCAGAAGAACGAATACATCTGTCTTGGTAAAAATACAGAGTTCTCCTTGGAAGCAAAGACCGTAAGACTTATTCTCACATACTTTGAACATGTTATCAGGAGGGACCAGTCCCTGGAGAAGGACATCATGCTTGGTAGAGGGTCATCGAAAAAGAGGAATACCCTCAATGAGATGGATTGACACAGTAGCAGCAACAATGGGCTCAAACATAGCAATGATTACAGGGATGGCACAAAACCAGGCAGTGTTTTGTTCTGTTGTACGTAGGGCCGCTATGAGTCAGAATGAGTTGATGGCACCTAGCAACAACAACAAGCACATCTCTTCCCAATTCCACATTCAGTGACATGATATTGGTAAATTGAAATCAGCCATGGTTGATGTATTTACACTGTGAGAATAAGCAAACACTTGAAATCAGGGCTTGATTTATGGTTTTGTTGATTATCAAGACTTAGAAAGCATTGGAGTAAATGTTAATAACGCTACAGTGCAATGGATTGCCTTTGTGTGGCCTTTCTCACCAGAGTCTTGCAACAATTCTGGTTCAGAAACACTCAGGATACAGTTCTTCCATCAGGACAGCCTCTTCTCAGCCATGTTCAAAGGCACGCCTCTCTGGCCCTCACCTCTGCTAAGCTGGGGCAAGAGTTGCAAAGCTCTTTTAGCTCTGCCAGTAAGTGCCAGGAGGCACCCTACTCCACCCAAGTAATTAGGTGGAACTTTGCAAATAAAATAATTGTGGCCCACCAAGGAGATTGGTCGGTTTTGCCATCCCACTAGGTTTAAAAGAGAGCCAATTCCAGAGAAGAGAGAGCATCCCACCACCACCAAGGAAAAACAGCCAGGAGGGGAGAGCATGTACTTTGGACCTGGGATCCCTGCCCTGAGAATCTCCTAGAACCAGGAGACAGAGAGAGAGAGAGAACTCTTGCAAAGCAATGGCAGAGAAATGACAGCAGGAGATGGCAGAGTGGGCTTCCTGGCCCAGGGAGCAAGAAAGCTGAGTGCCTTTGGGCAGGAGACCTGCTGGTAGAGTAGGGTACCTCCAGACAGCTATCGGCAGAGCTAAAAGAGCTTTGTAACACTTGCCTGAGCAGGGCAGAGGCGAAGGCCAGAGAGGTGCGCCTGTGAACATGGCTGAGAAGAGGCTGTCCTGATGAAAGAACTGTATCCTGAGTGTTTCTGAACCTGAATTATAGCCTGTTACTTCCCAATAAACCCCATAATGGTAAGTATGGTCTGTGAGTTCTTTGTGGCCATTACAATGAATTACTGAACCTGGCAGAGAAGTAGAGAGTGCTGTGGGGTGGGGGGGGGCGGGTGTAGTTTGTGTCAGAATTGATAAAGGTGGTAGAGAGAGTAGGCATGTCTGACCTCTGCCTCATAGGAATCATCCTTGGGCTGTTGATCCTGATTCTCCTTCCCCTTTGTGAAGTTAGAGGAAGTCAGACACTCCCCCGCCCCCGTCCCCCCATGCTGTGTCTGACCTTCTAAGAAGTCTAATTTCACAGTGGAGAAACATGACAAACACTATCTCAACCAAGTGAGCAAGGTTAACATTAAAGTTGATAAGTCATTTTGATAGCTTGTACCTTGATAGGTATTATGAGTAAGACAGTTTGTCTCTGTGGTCTTCCTCATCAAAACAAATAGCCTCAATCTAATCATAAGAAAAACATAAGGCAAATCCCAATTGAGGGACATTTTACAACATATTTGACCAGTATTTCTCCAAACTGTCAAGGTCATCAAACATAAGGGAAGTCTGAAAAAGTGACACAGCCTAAAGGAGCTTAAGGACATAGGATGACTAAATGTAATATGGTATCCTGAAAGGGATTCTGGAAGAAAAAAAGCAAATAGGTAAAACTATGCACATATAAATAAAGTATGAACTTTAGTTAATAGTGTGTACCAATATTGGTTTATTATTGACAAATGTACCATACTAATTTAAGGTGTTAATAATAGGGGGAAATGGGTGTGAAGAATTGGCAACTCTTTTCACTGACATGATAATTTTTCTGTAAATCTGTAACTATCCTAAAATGAAAATTTTATTAAAAAAATAATAAAACGTAGTTCTGCAGGCTGATGGGAATCTGACAAGACCTAGAGCTTTGAAGTAGCTTCTTTAGTTCACATAGAAGATGCTTGGAAGCAACACAAACCTGCACTTCAGCCCACCCTAGAATAGTGCGAGATCTGATTATGAGATGGAAGGAGATAATATCAAGAGAGAAAATCACTTACTGAAAGTGCTACTTATTTCAGTACCTGATATACTCCTGTATGTGGTTGCATTTCTGCCTTATAGCACAAACCTATAAGTACCAAGATCTAATGCTGCCTGAAAGAGCATAGGTGCTAGGGATGGCCTCAGTTACAAAGCAAAGAACATTCAGAAGGCATAAGTGTCAGCAGGACAGGGAATTTCATAGACTCCAAGAGAATCTAGGTCACCATGTTTCTTGGCATCCTGGAAGGAACAAATTCCTTTACAAGCATAAGGATTTATTTAAAGGAGTCTTGACAGTACCCTTCCCATTGCCATTGAGTAAATGCCTACTTGCAGTGGCCCCGTAAGTGTCAGAGTAGAACTGTGCTCCGTAAGGTTTTCAACAGCTGTATTCTCACAGAATGTGGCATCAGGATTGGAGAAGAGTCAACGACCAGCAGATGACACAAGCTTGCTTGCTGAAAGTAAAGAGGACATGAAGCACTTATTGTTGAAGATCAAAGACTTCAGTATGGATTACACTTTAACATAAAAAAGGAAAAAATCCTCACAGCTGGACTGATAAATAACATCATGATAAACAAAGAAAATATTACAGTTGTCAAGGATTTCATTTTACTTGGATCCACAATTGACACCCATGGAAGCAGCAGTCAGGCAATCAAATGACACATTCCGTTGGGCAAATCTCCTGCAAAAGGCCTCTTTCAAGTGTTAAGAAGCAAAGATGTCACTTTGAGGACTAAGGTGCTCCTGACCCAAGCCATATTATTTTCAATCACTCCATATGTATGCAAAAGCTGGACAGTGAATAAGGAAGACTGAAGAAGACAATGTATTTGAATCATGGTGTTGGCAAAGAATGTTGAATATACCATGGACTGCGAAAAGAACAAACAAATCTGTCTTGGAAGAAGTGCAGCCAGAATGCTCTTTAGAAGCAAGAATGGCAAGATTTTGTCTCATATACTTTGGACATGCTATCAGGAGGGGTCAGTCCCTGGAGAAGGATATCAGGCTCGGTAAAAAAAAAAGGAAGACACTCAAGAAGATGGATTGACACAGTGGCTGCAACAGTTGGCTCAAACATAGCAATGATTGTGAGGATGGTGCAGGACTGGGCAATGTTTCGTTCTGTTGTACAGAACAGACTCGACAACATTTAACAACAGCAACAACCATCTTTAGGAAGTAATCACCAGGCCTTTATTTCAAGTGTGCTGCTGGGTGGATTCAAATTGTCTACCCTTTTGTTAGTAATCTAGCACAAACAATACCACATATCCTCTTAAATAAGACTACACTGGAGTCTGCACAGGTCTAGGGGAAAAGGTGAGGCAGTGATACCTTCCCTAACCTACAACAGTCCTCATTCTTTGACTATTTAAGCACACCATTACTGGAAGGTCAATCTTTCTCATTCTTGCAATTAAGGATTAAAAAAAAAAAAAGGTGCTTGTCATGGATTGAATGGCATCCCCAAAAAATATGTGTCAACTTGGCTAGGCCATGATTCCCAGCATTGTGTGGTTGTCCTCCATTTTGTGATTGTAATTTTATGTTAAAAGGATGAGGGTGGGATTGTAACACCCCTACTAAGGTCATCTCCTTGATCCAGTGTAAAGGGAGTTTCCCAAGAGTGTTCTCCACCACCTTTTATCTTGCAAGAGATAAAAGGAAAGAAAGCAAGCAGAGAGTGGAGACTTCATACCACCAAGAAAGCACGTACTTTGGACCTGGGGTTCCTGCGCCGAGAAGCTCCTAGTCCAGGGGAAGGTTGATGACAAAGACCTTCCTCCAGAACAGACAGAGAAAGTCTTCCCCTGGAGCTGATGCCCTGAATTTGGACTTCTAGCCTACTAGACTGTGAGAAAATAAATTTCTCTCTGTTGAAGCTATCAACTTGTGATATTTTTGTTATAGCAGCACTAGATGACTAAGATATTTCTGTAAAATCATGGCATTCTCGTTTCTCAGGATACCTTTGATAAGCAGCTCTGCATCACTGAGGATCATCTAATCATGGTGTCTTACCATAATAAACCTGCCTCTGGTACTGACATTGTGTTTGGCTACCATTGAAAGGAGTTCCAACTTGTATTAGAGTCATTCCTGCCCAAAACACAGGAGCCCAAGAGCAGTCTATAAGGAAATCTAGCCTCAGACTCACATTTCAAGGGCCCCACCTCTCAAGGGTACCACAATGAATTGCACACCCCATTTGTACATGACAAGTATGATGTCCCCTTGAGACCACTGCTCCAAATACCATTCATCTGCTGTAAAAGGAAGCTGATACTTGCCTACCAGTCCACTAGACCTGGGGTTTACATCCCCATTAGACTTGGAGTTTAATCATACCATAATATATTAAGCTATATAACTCACCCCTAAACACCTGTAATTTCTCTTAGTTTGTAATGATAAATTCCTGCAGACAGAATAAACAGAAAACCTAATTTAAGTCAAATATGTGAAGGTTGAGTTAAATTTAAATTTCTTATAGAGTCAAACATTATCAGTATAAGTGGAGGAGTGTGATGAGAGATAATTTAAATATTCTTCATATAAGATTATATAAATTTTGTGAAGTCAGCTTAATTTCTTACTTACATAATATTAAAATAAGTTTAATATCTAAGTGTACACCCACCCAATAAGCAGTGCAGGGACATAGATCAGAAGCACCTTGGGTTGACTGAAAGACAATATCTGAGATTAAGCACCATATTCATGTTTCCTACATGCAGAGAAGTACAGAAGTTATATGTTAAGTATAATACCCAAGGAGAATAAATTATATCTGAGGGAGATTTTAAGACATGAAAAGTTATATTAGTTCTAACACAATGGTAGGAGTCGGTTAAAATCTTAGGTCCCTCTAATAATAACTCTATTAATTTGTTGTTGTTGTCAGGTGCTATAGAGTCAGTTCTGACTCATAGCAACTCTATGCACAACAGAATGAAACACTGCCTGGTCCTGCGCCATCCTTATAATCGTTGTTATGCTTGAGCCCATTGTTGTAGCCGCTGTGTCAATCCATCCCGTCGAGGGTCTTCTTCTTTTTTGCTGACCCTCTATTTACCAAGCATGATGTCCTTCTCCAGGGACCATTCCCTCCTTATAACATGTCTGAAGTATGTGACATTAGTAATGGTTGCACAGCATGATGAATTTATTCAGTGTCATTGAATTGTACCTGTAAAAAATGTTGAATTGGGAAATGCTTTTTTATGTATATTTTTGCCTCAATAAATGAATTTTTTTAAATGGCCAGGCCATCAGGGGCCAGGTGCATGAAGGTGGCCAGGCAGTCAGTAGAGGGATAAACCCACCATCTTTGAAAAATAATAGCTAAAATTCAATTGCACCCATAAATTTCAAACATAGCTTTAGCACCTAAATTCAATTGCTATAGCTTAATTAAGGTGCATCAACCAGCTTTATATTTAAGGTCTGTAGACCCTTACAACTTCATGGAATAGGCCAGTGACTAAAGGAAGTCTCATTACAAAATGGTATTTACTTGGGCGGCCCTCAGGCACTCAAGAATGTATTGCTCCAGAAACCACCCATCAAGGCAGACATGAAATGGTCTTTCGTAGGCATGATGCAACAGGAACCAGAATAAAAACTAGCAGACATAGGTACATAAGATTGACTATAGATAATCTTCTCAATTTACTACTTTAATGGAATCTTAATTATGCTCTATTTACTAAAGGGGGGTAGATTGGGTATAGAATATAGAGATGTATCTAGTCGACATTTTAAAGTATTTGTTTTAGAACAACGCAGTAAGTGGGCATCTATCAATTAACTGAATCGGTAAAAGAAATTTTACTAATCCAAAAGAATGACTTTTCTCAAGTATGACTTTTACATGGGTAGTAATTAATTTCTGGCTGATCTTGCAGAAATGTTTGTAGTATTTAAGGGGGAAAAAATTCTCTTTTGGAAGTTTTCAACCTTACTGAAAAAGCTGTTAAATTGACAGGGCTTCCCCTAGAACATTTAGATTTCCTGCCTGAAAGAACAACCTCAGTCATCTGGGGAAGGTGGCTGTGTTTGTGAAGAATCACACCAATTATTTTACTTTTTTGCTGCACTTGTTTACGTAGTTCACACTCCGAAGGCAAGCAGGGAAAGACAGAGAAGGTAGCATTCATATCCATATTTTGGACTCTCAAAATATTCACATCATTGTTCCAAACTTTCCTCAACTACTTAAAAAAAAAAAAAAAAAACTTAAAAAGTAGGGAGAAAATTATTTAGTCTGTCACTGTCATATTTCCATTCTAAGGTATCGAATACTTATAACTAGCTTAAAGTATGTTAAATAATTTATTTAATTGTTGAGTTCCATTTTTATAAATGTCCATTAAAGCATAAATTTTAAATATATCTAATGATATTATTTTTCAGTGTGAAACTCATCTATTCTGTTAACTTCACAGACTTTTGTATTTCATCACAATTCTTTTCTCCTCTTTTTAGAGTTGGAAGATAGGGAAAAAAAAAAAAAAGAAAGAAATGATAGCTTCATTTTCAAAGAGTGACAACTATAAGCAGGGCTTGCCTTACCCTTAGGTGCTAAGACTGTTGAATATGTGCTGTGACATACCAAAAATATTTTTAAAATCCCTCTCACCATAAGGAGTTCAAATAAGAAACTCTTGAATGCCATTCAGTTGGACATGACATCACTGGGGATATGGAACGCAAGGCAGAACCTGGAAAGAGTAGGAAGGGACACACATAAAAAAGGTTGGGATGAGAAAGGAGAGTGGAGCTGAGATTAAACAGTCCCTGTTGTTTGTTGTTAGCTGCTGTGGAGTGAGCCACCGACTCAGATGGCCCCACGCACAACAGAATGAAATGCTGCCCTGTCCTGTGCCATTCCCATGAGTGGTTGCAAATCAGACCACTGTGATCTGTAGGGTCTTCATTGGCTGATTTTTGGAAGTAGATTTCCAGGCCATTCTTCCTAGTTTGTCTGAGTCTGGAAGCTCTGCTTCAACCTGTTCAGCATCATAGCAACACACAAGCCTTCAGTGACACATGGATGGTGGCTGCATATGAGGTGCCTTGGCCAGGAGTCAAACCTAGGTCTCCCTCAGGGGAGGTGAGAATTCTCCCACTGAACCACCGCTGTTCTCTAAACTTTTCCTCTTCATATATTTGTACAGGTCCAGGCTTGTCCTTAAATGAATGTTCAGCCAAACAATGAAATGTGAGTTCCTATTCTGCCATCCCCACTTCACATTCATACATCACTTAATTCTTTCTTATTTTGACGATATGCTTCCTCATTTTCCCATCACATAACCCCATGCCACTCAAGTCTCAGCTCTACCTAGAAAACGCTGAACAGAAATATAAACCATACAACATTTGGAAAAAACTACTCCCAGGCCCTAACCCGCCTTCAACCCGTGATGTTTACTGCCCACCATAGAAACCAGTGATATCATGTTGTCATAGCTGACAGAAAATTACTGTTTATCATGCCAAAGACCTGAATCATGAGAATTGTGCATTGTTGCTTTTACACATAAATCAAAAATCGCCAACCATTTTCAATAAAAAAAAAAAAAATTGCATCTGGGGTTGTCAACACATGTGCCAAGTTTCAGTTGAGGGCAATTTGGAACAGTTAGTTTACAAAATGATCAAATAGCAACTTAGTAAATGGAAATACTGACAGATTTTTAGTTCATGAAATTATCCTACAAATCAAGGTGGCTGAACTGAAGAAGTGCTCATAAAAAGACTCAAGAAGGTAAACTACAGCACCTTCTTCGGTGTTTGTGCCGTCACACAAATAACAACTACACAGGAAGAGCTGTTTGCAAGGTCAGAAGTTGCCCTGAAGCCCTTGTGTGCTGAGGGCACACAGCTGCAGGGTGGAAGGGAAGGAGTAGACAGTGACTTCAAGAAGAAGCCTGAGCACAGGATCCTGGTGACAGGAGTCTGGGAGCCAGGAGAGGCCAATAGCCTAGGATCAGGTGACCTGGGTTCCAGGCATGACTTGGCCACTAGGTCTCTGTGGGTCCTTGGCAAAGTGTCATTTGGATTTCCCTACTCATCCACCCTGGTGGCGTAGTGACTAAGACATATGGCTGTTAACCAAAAGGCTGGCAATTCGAATCCACCAGGAGCTCCTTAGAAACTCTATGGAGCAGTTCTACTCTGTCCTATAGGGTCGCTATGAGTCGGAATTGACTAGATGGCAATGGGTTAGGGTTAGGGTTACTGATCTGCCGAACTATTCCTTTCCCCATTGGAAGCTGCACATTCCCAATCTAATGAGGCTTTATTCTGTGCCACACCCATGTTCAGAGGTTATAAAAATCCTGTGTGTGTAAAAATGGGTTGCCAGCCCGCATGCACTCATTTTTAAAACTCTAGTTCAGGTAACTGCATGTCTAACCTTTCCATTACTTCAGGAGACATTTTTCATGAATAAAAAAGCTGCAAAACCTAAATAGCAAAATTTCACTTATTAAATGTTTCCCCACAAATCTACCGACGTGAGAAGCTTTCATGAAAGGTCGCTAATAGACTGTCATCCTTTTGAAAATTGCGGAGAGAGTGATTAGAATTGCATTTTGAATATAATCCAAACATGATTGTTGAGAAACACCTTCATTTCTTCTCAGCCCTCAGCACTAATTTTCTCTTGTAATTTGTTCTTTCAGAATCCTGAGAGACTATATTTAAACAGTTGTACTGACAATTTTTAAAAGTTGCTTAATTAAGTGAGCAAGATCTTTTTTTTCCCCCCTTGGGAAAAATCCTCAGCCCATATCTAGATCTTGTTTTAAACCTTGGCATTTTAAGGATTCTTTCAAGGCATTTGAAGTATTCTTAATAGTCACTCAATTGCTATAAAACCCAATTTCTATTCTTCTAATCTCTATAATCAAATCTTTACCTTGATGACTTGGTATTAAACCTCTGTGTTAGGATTATAAAACCAGATATTCATCTTATGTGACTCGTTACCATAAGTTAAAGGTGGCAAGGATTTCACACACACTTACCTATCAGTGGACGTGCTTCTTAGACACACAGACAGAAATAAAATGTGTGCCAAAGCCTCTAGAATTTTATTGGGAAAGCACCTATGGAGAGCTAAATATATGGGAGAAAAATGACAGCTTGGTTCATACAGTAGAAATGTACTTAATATGCACCATAAAGCTCGCAGATGCACTGAACAATAACGAGTATGATACATACCTTGTAAGAATCACAGGGCAATCTGATTATATCTAATATCAACAGAGTTTGTCTTTGACTAGAGTAGGAACCACAACACAAAGAGAAGCCTAAAGATATAAAATATAGGTTCATAGGATAAAAATAATAACAGGATATATATGTTGTTGGTTGCCATCTAGTTGATTTTGACTCATAGCAACCCATGTCACTGGGTAGTGCAAATGGTTAAGCACTCAACTATCAAATAATGGTTGATGGTTCAAACTTACCTGGCAGAACCATGGAAGAAAAGTCCTGGTGATCTGCTTCCATAAAAAATTACAGCCAAGAAAACCCTACGGAAGAGTCCTACTGTCTAGCCCATGGGGTTGCCTTGAGTCAGAATGGACTCAACAGCAGCAGGTTTTGGAGAATACACACAGACACACACACACATATGCATGTTATAATCTCCAAATATGTATATAATACTGCATGTGCCAAGTGCTTTATGTGCATTATCCATTTAGCCTTCAAAGCAACTCTTTGAGGAGGACTAATGTTAGTCTCCTTTAAGGATATGGAAACCCATAGACGAAAAAGATAAAGTAACTTCTCCAAGGTCACAGAGCTAAGAGAGGGAAGTCTGACTGAACCCAAGTATTCTGATTTTAGGGTCTGTGATTTTAACTATATACACTACAGCCTCACAGTTGTCAGTGAAAATAGTTATAATTATGGAGAAACAGAGGCCATGACGAAAAATGATGCCAACTCAAGTTTTAGCCAAAAGAAAAAGACAGCAGACAGATACCAAAATTGTGAGGATAAAAGGCCAGTATATTCTTATTTATTTATTCATCCAGTCAACAAATAATTGTTGGATGTTAACTACGTGTCAATCTAGGAACTGGGGATAATACATGAATAAGACAGAGAGGACTTTGCTTTCCTGGAGCTTACATTCTAGTAGGGGGACACTGAGATTTAAAAAAAAGAAAAAAAAAGTAAACAAATGAGTGAATGGGTAATTTTGACTCACAGTAAATGCTGCGAAGAAGTAAAACATTGATAGTAAGAAACTCTAGTTCTGGTAACTCCAAGTCTAACCTTTCAATTATTTCAGCAAACATTTTTCATGAATAAAAAGGCTGTAAAATCTAAATAGCAAAATTTCACTTATTAAATGTTTCCCAACTGGAAACTCATCTATGCATATGAGAGCAGGCTATGCTAATCTTTTTTTCAGCAACATGTAAAAAAAATTGGCATAGCACAACGCTTATGAAAATACCTCAAGGGCAAGGGCAAGGTTGGCAAACAAGTATAGAAGGTGCCCGTTTTTTGTGTAAAACTACAGGGTGCATGTATGTGTATATAGAAAGGAGAATGAAACAAATAGCTTCTCTAATCCAAAATAAAAATAAATCCATTGCCATCAAGTGGACTCCGACTCATAGTGACCCTATAGGACAGAGTAGAACTACCCTATAGGGTTTCCAAGGAGTGACTGGTGTATTTGAACTCCCCACTTTTTGGTTAGCAGCCAAGCTCTTAACCATTGTGCCAGCCTCTCTAAGTTCTATATATTCATTCCTTTATTCATTAAGAAAATATTTATTGAGTGCTTAGTATGTCCCAGAAACTGTTCGAGATAACTGGGATACACTGTTGAACAAAAACAGAGATTCTGTTCTCTTGGAGCTTATATCCTAGCTGCCGGAGGCAGATAATAAACAATACACCAAAAAAACCAAACCCAGTGCCGTCGAGTTGATTCCGACTCATAGCGACCCTATGGGACAGAGTAGAACTGCCCCATAGAGTTTCCAAGGAGCACCTGGTGGATTTGAACTGCCGACCCTTTGGTTAGCAGCTGTAGCACTTAACCGCTATGCCACCAGGGTTTCCCTAATAAACTACTGTTTTTATTTTTTTTTTAATAAACAATAGACACAATAAAAATTAATTATATAGTATTTTAATATGCACAAAAATAAATAAAGCAGGGTAAAGGGATGGAAATCATGGATGGAGGAGTATGATACAATATGCCACCACAAGTCTGGAAAAATAAAATTATAATAAATTCATCATGTTCTTAGGTAAACAGTTAATATAGGGATTTCCATGTGTTTTTTCATTTTCACTGAACTTGTGGCAAAATCAAATACTTTGTCTTCCATCTCTGTCAATGAATCTTGTGAACTGACTGCAAGACACCTCAGAATGTGAACAAGGGCCACCAATGCACCTGTGGTGAAGCCCAGGGCTTCGAGAGGGAACATCAAGCTCTTTGTCAATCACCAATGGATCCTTTATAATGGATAGGTTAAGCCCTTCAAGTCGTTTTTGTTTGGCGACCCTAATACATGATTATGTTACCACTGATATAAATTCAAACCGAAACTAATGTGAAAAAGCACCCGAAAATCTGCTAACCAATCACTCATCCTCTGATGAGTGATTATAACCTGCATAATGCCATCTCCAAAACCAAAACCAAACATGTTGCCATTGAGTCGATCCCAACCCATAGCGACCCTATAGGACAGAGTATAACTGCCCCATAGAGCTTCCAAGGAGCACCTGGAGGATTTGAACTGCCGCCCCTTTGGTAAGCAGCCGTAGCACTTAGCCACTACGCCACCAGGGTTTGCAATGCCATCTCAGGCCAAGCATAATTTTCCTTTTTGCTTAATTACTGAAAACTAAAATAAACTAAATTAAAGCTTAAAAAAAAAAGTGGCACATTTGAATGTGGATCATAGTAAATACATACTCCCTACATCTGATTTTGTCAAATGACATTTCAAATAGTAAGATGGAAATAAATTAAATTTCCCTATATTGAGACAAGATTAAGAGATGAATGAGTTAGTTTCCTATTGCCACTAAAACAAATTGCTAAAAACTTCGTGACTTAAAATAACAGAAATTTATTCTCTCACAGTTCTGAAGGTCAGAAGTCCAAAATCAATTTCACTGTTTCAAAACCAAGGTGTCAGTAAGATCACAATTCTGGAGGCTCTAGGAAAAAATCCATTCCTTGCTTTTACTAGATCTTGTGACTGTCAGCATTCCTTGGCTTATAGCTGCCTCACTCCAATCTCTGCCTTCCATCTCCACATTGCCTTCTCCTCTGTTTTTCTAATCTGTTTTTTTTTTTTTTTTTGTCTCTCCCACTCTCTTACGAGGATATTTGTAATGGCATTTAGGGCCCATCCAGATAATCCAGAATAATCTACTCATTTCAAAATCCTTAATTTAGTTACGCCTGCAAATACTGTTTTGATTAGTAAGGTAACATTTACAGCTTCCAGGGATTAGGACATGAGTATCTTTTGGAATGTTGTTTTTCATCTTGTCACAATGAACAATGTACTTTTACGTAGCAGGAATAAAAAACCAGATTCACACGTTTCGAAGAAAACCCTGTTCTCATATAATCAATTCAGTTCATCACCAAACATCGCCTATGCAGCAACGTGCTGCTCTTAATTTCAAATTTTTCCTATCTCATTAAAACTAACTGGAAGTTCTAAACAAATGTAAATGACAAAATATTATACCCTCCCTGACATTATTACACGTAATTCTCATTGACTTGAAAAGGAGCTATGTGGTCTTTTAATTAAAAAAAAAAAAAAAGCATTTCTACTCTGATAATAATTGTTTGTTATTATAAATGTATGCTTTACATTCCAGTGCTGACAGAATTGAGTATTAATTCCAACCTCTCGACAGAAACCAATACTCAAGGTCGGTCTTAAAAAATTGTCATTTTTTATATTAGTACTTTATGTTTGCTAAGAAACTCTAATTCTAGTCCATATTCATATTGTAAAAATCACGTGATATGGATTTCTACTTCTCTTAAACGGGGGAAAGCCCCAAGAGAACATCATTCCTACCTTGACAACAATAAAAATTCCAGATAACCTAGAAAATCATAACTCGTCTTAAGCCCATCAGGGAGCTGAAGTCACGAGACAGTCAAGTGAACTAAATTCCAAAGAGTGATGAGCACCTCTAAAGAGAAATGGGATACATGAACAGTTTCATCTTTGGCAGGGTACAGAGAAGGAACCTTCTCCCATAAAAGTGGGTGAAAAGAAAACTGCTGAAATTTCAACAAATCCTTAAAGGGCAAGTATATTCTACGACAATTGAGAATCCTTGAAAAACCTAAGCACGAGGGGTGTCCACATTCGTTCCTCAGCTCTTTCCCATGAGACTTAACTGGTTGCTCACAAGACGGATTGGCGACATTGCAGGAGACTTGAGAAAGCCCCCTTGGTGAAACACAGGCATGAAACCCTACCTGCTTCCCAGATCCTTATCTCATATGAAGCAAAAGCCAAGTCCCTGGGAGAGGGACAGGAAATGCTCCCACCCAGGCATAGATCCACTGCTTCTGGTAGAGGGTATAAGCAAAAGCAATCTGCTATTGGGAAAAGACAGGAAATCCTACACTCCCACTAACCAGCAAAGTACTTGCTGCTGAGAGGGGGAAATTAGCTAAATCAATCTGCCCCTCTGGGAAGGAGGAAGCAGGAAATCCATTCAAGCTCAGATACCACACTGATACAAAGAAGTCGTCTACTAGAGTTAAGACCGGACCGTCTCTCTCATCCAAGACCTCCCACAGATACAAAGCAAAGTATGGCTACCTTGTAAGAGAGGGGCAAGAATGCTGACAAAGCCCCATCTCAGAGGCCCATGGGCCTAAGTATGATAGGCTGGAGCAGGAGAACAGAAAATCTCTACACCCACTACAAACCTCAAACCTAGTACTAAGCTCCTGACAGAGTGCCAGAGGTATAGACAGACTCTGTGCATAGATATTCAATGTCTGCTTAAAGTTGAGGGTAGAGCAGAAAGAAAACTTCAGCCCTTTAGGCCCCACAGTAAGCACAAGGTAGCAGCCACCTACAGCTAGAGGAATTGTAGCCGTAGTATTCCAAGGATGAATTTAGAAACAACAAAACCTAAACCTAAACTCAACTACTGACTAGATGGACTCAACCTCCCATACAGAAGAGGAAAGACCATATCTAGAAGTAAATCCTCTTCCTCAATTCTACAGTTCATTTTCAAAAAAAAAAAAAAAGAAAGAAATGCTTGGTAGTCAATGACAAGTTAAAAAACAAAAACATAAGGAAAAAAATTAAAAAGACCAATTGTAAAAGATAAAGCAGTCAACAGAACAGGACCCATGAATAAGCATGATATTCAAACTATCAGGCAGGGACTTTAATATAATTGTAATTAATATGTTAAAGGATCAAGTGGGGAAAAAATGGAAAATATGCCTGAATGAATGCAGATTTTTCAGCAGAGAAATGGGAAATATAAAAAAAAGTCAAATAGAAATTATTGTGCTTAGTTGCCATCTAGTTGGCTCCAACTTATGGTGACCATATGTATAATAGAAGGAAATACTGCCCAGTCCTACACTATTTTCCAGCACTATTTAAGGCAATATTCTGTTGTGATCCATAAGGTCTTCATTAGCTAATTATTTTTGGGAGAAGATTGCCAGGCCTTTCTTTCTAGTCTATCTTAGTCTGGAAGATCCTCTGAAACCTGTCCCCCATGGGTGACTCTTCTGGTATTTGAAATACCACTGGCATAGCTTACAGCATCATAGCAACACACAAGCCACCACAGTACAACAAACTAACTAATGGGTAGTGGAAATGGAAATTAGAGATATTAAAAACACAATAACAGAGACGGAGAACTCATTTTTTAGGTTTATTGACAGGCACGAGAAAAGAAGTAAAGGTAGGTAGATAGAAATCATCTAAATTAAAACACAAATAGAAAAAAAAATTTTTTTTTAATAGAGCATTCAGGAGCTGTGGAACATTTTCAAATTCTGTAATGTTTGCAATGAACACCCAGAAGAAAAAGAGAAAACAGAGCAGAAGAAGTATTTAAAGAAAATATACACCAAAATTGACAAAAGAGAGGAGGTGGAGCTAACACGGCACTAAAGACAGAAGCACCATGTCATCCCTCTAAAGACCCAAAAAACTAAGTAAAACAGATACAAACGTCATTCCTGGAACCTTAAGCATGAAATGAAGGGATAAAGAACTCCATCAGGTACTGAATGGAATAAGAAACTGACAGAGAGGAGAGAACAAGGAGAGCTATGGAGTGGAGGTCCCCTACTAGCTAACACAGCACAGATTTGCCATCTTGGACCTCAGCCACCAAGAACAGCAGACAGGGAGTATAGGCAGGCAACTTTCACAGAGCTCACAACAGGAGACAGAGCACTGGTAACAAGAGATACACCCTTTCTCACTGTCCACCCTTCTTCCCTCTACACAGCCCTATACTGTTTCCCAACAGGCCATGATCACTCAGCCAGAGAGACTCCAGCTCACTGCCAACCTGGTCTGCTCCACCCCCACTGGCTGACTCCTTCAATGCCATTTTATTTTATTTTTATGTTTATTATCTCTCTCTCCCTTCCTTCCATTCCTTTCTCCCACCAAGCTAGCCCCGTGTGCCATCCCCACCACAATGCTAGGCTAGAGAGCCACCAGCACAAGGCCTCCCAGGGTCTGCACCACCCCACTGGTAGGCTCCCTCAGTGCCATTTTTTTGTTTGTTTTTGCTTTTTTTTTCTTTTTGTTGTTGCTGTTGTTGTTTCTTCTTTCTCTCTCCCCACTTTCCTTTCCTTTTTCCCACCCACATAGCCCCATGTGGCACCCACCCCCCCCACCTGAGCTGTGCTGTACTGCTCAGTTAGAAAGCCTCTGGCACACGACATCCCTGGGTCTGCACCACCCGCACAAGCCAGCTCCCTTAATGTCATTTTTTTTTTTTTTTTGAATCTTTCCCCTTCTCCCTTTTCCTTCTTTCTCCCATGTAGGACCTGCGCTGCCTCCGTCCCTTCCTGATGGGCTGTGCCATGCCACCACCACCCGGTGAGAGGCATCGGTTCACCACCACCCCAATTCCGCACCGCCCCCAACTGCCAGCTCCCCCAGCACCACATTTTTTGTTGTTGTTGTTGTTGTTGTTTTAGTTTTTTTTTGTTTGTTTGTTTCCTCTATCTCTTCTTCCCTTTCCTTTCTCTTGCCCACCTAGCCCTGTGCGCCACCCATGTCCCTTCTTGACAGGCTGAGCCACATCGGTTGCCTAGAGAGCCACCAGCACATGGTCTCAATGGGTCTGCCCACCCCCACCCACCAAATCCTACCTCGCCATCATTTTATTTACTTTTCTTCTTTTGCTTTTTTATCTTATGTTTCTCTCTCTTTTTTTGTTCATCCACTTAGCTCTATAACATCACATTCTCTTCCTTCCCTTCTGCCTATCTGCACTGCACACCAAGCACCTTGCCCCGAGGCAGCACCAGCACAGAACACCGGGCCCCAACCTGCACTGCTCTAAGGCCCCGCCCTGTTGGCCCCAGTACTTGCTGCAAACAACTCATCCCTACCCTTCCTCCTACTGCTGGACTTTCCCTGCAGCACCACAGCTCAGTGACTAACCCTGCCCACATGGACAAGGTGGTGAAAGTGTTGTGTCCACAGATGAGCAAGCAACAAAGCATGCCCAGCATGCCTTCACAGATAAACAAAAAAGCAGGGCAAAACAAACAAATCCACCATCAATAAATGAAGAAAATAATTCCTGAATGTCCTGAAGACAGCAGACTTTATCAAAACATATTTAAAAGAAACAGAACAGGATTGCTCCAGAAGGTGACCAATATAAAACATCAGATGACCTTCTGGTAGAAGAAAAAAAAAAAATAAGAAAAGGCACTGGAATTACCTGATAGAGAATTCAAAACTCTAATATTCAAGGCTCTCCAAGAAATGAACGAAAACGCAGACCAAAAAAAGGGAAAAATAGACAAAATCATGGAAATAGAAACAAAATCAGGGGAAAAAAAAAGGAAAATAATACAGGAACAAAATGTCAAAATAAATAAACAACTAGAAATCATACAAAAACAGCAATTAGAAATCCAAAAGAAAAGCAACAACATTTCAGAAATGGGCAGAGGAATAGAAAGTTTTAGGAACAAATTTGAAACAGTGGAAGACTGGATCAGCAAAATTGAAGACAAATTCTTGGATACCACTTAGTTTGAGGAAATATCAGAGAAAAGAATGAAGAAACCCTGAGAAAGACGTGGGATACAATCAAAAGCAAAACTTTGCATGTGATTGGAGTTCAAGAACGGGGAGAGAAAACGGAAAACACAGAAAGGATCATTGAAGATTTGCTTACAGAAACTTCCCTAATATCATGAAAGATGAAAATCTGACAATTGAAGAAGCTCAACAAATCTTATTTAGGGTAGACCCCAGAAGAAAATCACCAAGACATATCATAATCACACTCACTAAAACAAGAGACAAAGAAAGAGTCCCTAGAGCAGCTCAGAAAAATAATTCATACACAGAGAGGAAACAATAAGACTAAACTCTGATTACTAGGCAGAAACCATGCAGGCAAAAAGGCAATGGCATGACACATATAAAACACTGCAAGAAAAAAATTCCCTGCCAAGAATAATATAACCTGCAAAACCTACTCTCAAATATGACAGCAAAATTAGGACACTTCCAGAGCAACATAAACTAAGGGAACATGTAAAAACCAAATCTAACTTACAAGAATTATTAAAAGGAGCCTTTAAAAAAAATTTTTTTTTCTTTTTTTGGTTTGTTGGTTAGAGAACAAACAACAACAGACAACAACTTGAATCTAGGACACAGGACACCATCAGCCAGATACCAACCTAGGTAATGAACTCTGAAGGATAAAACAAAACTAAAAGATTTACAACAGGGAACCAGGGACATCAATCTGTAAATGACAACAACATTAGAACAGTAAAAGGGGAAATAAACAGTGTAGGTAGAGAACTTTCAAATGGAGAGGAAGTAAAGGCGATATCAAGTAATAGAAGATTGGTTTAAACTTAGGAAGATGGGGTAAATTTCAAGGTAATCACAAAGAAAGTTAACAAACTATTCAACAAAATAAAGAAGAAAAACATAAAGTGTCAGTAAACACAAAATCTACAAAAATGAAAGAAAAAAGTACAAAAACAAAAGGAATTCAGCGCAGGAGAGTAAGAAGAACAGAGAAAATGTCAGTGCTACAAAAAAAAGCACTATAAAATGACAGCAATAAACTCACACTTATCAATAATCACGCTGAATGTAAATGGCTTAAGTGTACCCATAAAGAGATGGAAAGTGACAAAATGGATAAAAAAAAAAAATTTTTAAAAGGACCCATCAATATGCTGTCTACAAGAGACACACCTTAGAAACAAAGACATAAACATACTAAAAATCAAAGGGTGGGAAAACACGTACAAGTAAACAGCTACCAAAAAAGAGCAGGAGTGGTAATACTAATCTCAGATAAAACAGACTTTAAAACAAAATCCACCATAAAAGACAACGAAGGACATTATATAATGATTAAACGGACAAGCCACGATGAGGACATAACCATAATAAATACCTACGCACCCCATGACAGGGCTCCAAAATACGTAAAACAAACTCCAACAGCAATGAAAAAATCTGACAGTTCCACAATAATAGTGGGAGACTTCAACACGCCACTCTCGGTAAAGGACAGAACATCTAAAGAACACAATCAAACAACTTGATAACTTGATCCTGTAGACATATATAGAACACTCCACCCAACACCTGCAAAGTACACATTCCTTTCCAACGCACATGGAACATCCTTCAGAATAGAACACATCTTAGGCCATAAAGCAAGCCTCAAGAAAAGCCAAAACACTGAGATAATACAAAGCATCTTCTCTCATCACAGTGTCGTAAAAGTAGAAATTAATACAGGAAGAGCAAGGAAAAAAATCACATACATGGAAGCTGAATAATCCCCTGCTTATTTTTTTTTTTTTTTTTAAAAATCACTGGGTAATAGAAGAAATCAAAGAGGGAATAAAAAATTCATAGAATCAAACAAGAATGAAAACACATCATACCAAAACCTTTGGGACACACCAAAGGCAGTGCTCAGAGGTCAATTTATAGAAATACATGCACACATCAAAAAAGAAGAAAGGGAAAAAATCAAAACGTTAGCTATACAATTAGAACAAATAGAAAGAGAACAGCAAAACAAGCCCACAGCCATGAGAAGAAAGGAAACAATAAAGGTCAGAGCAGAAATAAATGAGATAGAGAATAGAAAAACAATAGAAACGATCAACAAAACCAAAAGTTGGTTCTCTGAAAGGTTCAACAAAATGGACAAATCATTGGCCAAACTGACAAAAGAAAAATAGAGGACGCAAATAACCCAAATAAGAAATGAAATGGGGAATACTACAATAGACCCAACTGAAATAAAAAAGATCATAACGGAGTACTATGAAAAACCATGCACCAATAAATTTGAAAACCTAGAGGAAATGGACAAATTTCTAGAAACACCTACCCAAACTAACACAAACTGAGGTCGAAAATCTGAACAGACCCATAAAAAGAAAAGAGATTGGAAAAGTAATTTTAAAAATTAAAAAAAAAACTCCCAGCAAATAAAAGTCCTGGCCCAGATGGCTTCACTGGAGAATTCTACCAAACATTCAGAGAAGATCTTGTACCAGGACTGTTCAAACTATTTCATAACATAGAAAAGGAATGGATACTTCTGAATTCAATCCATGAAGCCAGCTTACTAGACGGATACCAAAACCAGTCAAAGACACCTCAAAAAGAGAAAATTCCAAGCACAACACCTCTCATGAATATAGAAGCAAAAACTCTCAAGAGAATTCTAGCCAATAGAATTCAGCATTCTATAAAAAAAAATAATAATACACCATGACCAAGTGGGATTCATATCAGGTATGCAAGGATGGTTCAACATTAGAAAATCAATCAACATAATTTACCACATAAATTTAAAAAAGGATCACATGACCATCTCAATCAATGCAGAAAAAAAGCACTGGATAAAGTCCAACACCTATTCCTGATAAAAACTCTCAATACAATACCCATAGAAGGAAAATTCCTCAACATAATGAAGGGCATCTATACAAAACCAACAGCCAACATCATTGTTAATGGAGAGAAGCTGAAAACATTCCCCCGAGTACAGAAGCAAGACAAGGATGCCCTTTATCACCACTCCTATTTAACATTGCGCTGGAAATCCTAGCTAGAGCAATAAGGCAAGAAAAAGAAATAAAGGGCATCCAAATTAGTAAGGAAGAAGTAAAACTGCCCCTATCTGCAGACAGTGTGATACCATACATAGAGAACCTAAAAGATTCCACAAGAAAACTACTGGAACTAATAGATTCAGCAGAGTAGCAGAATATGAGATAAACACACAAAAATTAGTTCAATTCCTATATACCAATATAGAGAACAAAGAATTGGAAATCAGGAGAACAGTACTATTTATAATAACCCCTAAAAAAATAAGATACAAATAAATCTAACTAGGGACATGAAAGACATATACAAAGAAAACTACAAAACACTACAGCAAGAAACCAAAAGAGACCTACATAAATGGAAAAACATACCATGTTCACAGATAGGTAGACTCAATATTGTGAAAATAGCAATTCTACCCAAAGCAGTCTACAAATACAATGCATTTTCAATCCACATACCAGCAGCATTCTTTAGCAAGAAGGAAAAACTAATCATTAACTTTATATGGAAAGGAAAGAGCCCCCAGATAAGTAAAGCACTATTGAAGAAGAAGAACAAAGTAGGAGGCCTTGCACTATCTGACCTCAGAACCTACTGTACAGCTACGGTAGTCAAAACAGCCTGGTATTGGTACAATGACAGACACATTGACCCATGGAACAGAATTGAGAACCCAGATGTAAATCCATCCACCAACAGTCACCTGATCTTTGACAAAGGCCCAAATTTCATCAAAAGGGGAAAAGACAGTCTTTTTAACAAGTGGTACTGCCAAAACTAGATGTCCGTCTGTCAAAAAAAATTTAAAAAGCCAAAAGAACCCCAAGAAGGATGAATTAAAAACAAACAATATCATATGTATATCACAGTGAACTTGCTGAATAGTAAAGACAAAGAGAAAACCTTGAAGGTTTTTAGAAAAAAAATTAAGAAAGAGAGGAACAAATACAAGAATCACAGCACACTTGTCTGGAACTATAAGTAAGTCAGAAGGTAATGGGGGAACATCTTTAAAGACCATAAAAATTAAAACTGTAAACTCATAATTCTGTCCTCAGTAAAAATATCTTTTAAAATAAAAGTGAAACATTTTCTCAGACAAACAAAAGCAAAGAGAATTCATTACCAGAATTGTTGCACCACAAAAAAATATCAAAGTAATATGGTTTTACCAAATGGAAATGTGGATCTAAACAAATAAATGAAGAGTACTGTCTTAGGTCAGCTTCTCTAGAAAAGCCAAACCATTGAAGTGTATGTATATGTATGTGTGTGTATATATATATGTATATGTGTATATATATATATATATATGCACACATATACACAAAGAGGTTTATCTCAAGGAAATGGCTCTAGCATTGTGGAGGCTGGCAAGTCCCAAATCCATGGGTCAAGCATCAGGCTGGTGGCTTCTCCTGACTCATGTGGTTACAGGGGCTGATGAACCCAAATCAGCAGATCAGAAGAGAGGCTGCTGGCCCATGGGGCTATGGAAGCTGACCAATTTGGTCAGATGGCAGGCTGCTAGCTCACGGGGCTGCAGAAGCTGATGAATCAGGTCAGATGGCAGGCTGATAGCTCAAGTCCCAAAAACCAGAGGTCAAAGGATGACAAGCCTGATACAGGATCCAGAGCAAAAGAAAGCTTTGTTAGAGCATCCATATATATTGGATGTAGGTCACGCCTTCAAGGAAACTCCCCTTACATCAGGTATTTGAGTAAGGTGGTGACTTGAGTAAGAGTCTGACTTGAGTAAGGCAGTGACTTGAGTCATGCCCTTTAATAAGGGTGTTCAAACCCATCAGCAGTTCCGTAGGAGAAAGATGTGGCAGTCTGCTTCTGTAAAGATTTACAGCCTTGGAAACCCTATGGGGTAGTTCTACTCTGCCCTGTCAGGTCACCTAAAGTCGTAATCAATTCAATGGCAACAGGTTTGGTTTTTTGGTAGACAGGTGTTAAGGAGCCCTGGTGGTGCAAACGTTAAGTGCTCAGCTGCTAACTAAATGGTTGGCAGTTTTTACTCATTCAGCGGCTCTGCAGGACTAAGACGTGGTGACCTGCTTCTGTAAAGACTACAGCCAAGAAAACCCTATGAGGCAGTTCTCCTCTATCATGTAGGGTCACTTTGAGTCAAAATCAACTCAACCGCACTCAACAACAACATTTAGGTCTTGGATGTTTACTTAATGGGCAGAAGTAGGAATGATTATAGGACAGGCAAGAATAAAAGGAGTCTCTCAAGAAAAGCAGTGGGATTTTGACTTGGGGTGACCAGGAGGGTGGTGGTGTCTTAAAAATAATTGGAAACTTGAGTGGAGAAGCTGGCGGAGAGAGATAAAAGGGGATGATGAGCTTAGTTTTAGACAAGATGAATTCTAAAATGCTCTCAATCCATCCAAATAAAGACTGATGAGAGAACACAGGAGTCTGTAATTGAAGATGATGACAGAACCAGAATATAGATTCAGAAATCATGTGTATAAAGGTGAAAGGAGAAGGTATAAAGAAAGAAGAGAAGAATGCTGGAAAAAGGACTTGGGGTATATCTATATTTAAGGCGACGGAAAACGAATTAACAAAGAAGACAGGCAAGGTATGTCCAGCAGTCAGGATTTTCCATTAGCCAAAAAAAAATATTATTACACAACACACTCAAATACGAGCACAACAGCTATTGTGCTACACAAACAAAAACAAAAACTCATTTCCTTTGTTGCTATAGAACAGAATAGTAAGACTTTATTATGATCCATAATTTCAGTCTCATGACATACCAAACACATGGTTGGAATACATTCTACTTGAAAATTTTAAGTGGCTCTGCCACCTGTCATCTTTACATATAAGTTCAGCAGAAGGATATTTTCTTTTAAATATCACTTAAGATCACTCAATTATAAGAGTAGAGGGAGAGAGCCCTTTGGTAATAGTGTTGTTCAATATTGGAAGGAAAATCCCTGAGCTCCTTGTCTTATGAAATAAGTCTTTTTGTGTGCATAAAATATAGTTCAACATTAAGCATTTTCTACAAACTGGTGGACAAATCCCAGAGTAATCTTCACACAAAGTTATTTTAGGTGCCTAAAGAATTTTTTAATGCCTGTAAAATTATAGTTGTGCCTTCTCTTAAAGTTGAGGGTCTTCCAACATTTTTATCATAAACCCCGTTTTTCAGGGGCTTATCACTCAACTATAGAAATTTGCTTCAGGATGAAACTTGGAATACCCAATTTCAGTCCGATCTAGTTATAACCAGCTGAAATAAAGACAAAAAAACGTTTGCATTATGTCATTCTTATTTGGCTATCTATAGTTTTAAGTTAAAAGAAATACTTTTAGACATTTCTACCAGTTACTCATTTTCCAAAAATCCTTACCTTTAGTTTTTTTAAAATACAGCAAAAAGGATAAAAAGAAAATTTAATGAGTAATTAGTGTCTCAGGAGAAGGATAAAAAGGTGCTGAATCTTCTGCAGCGAACTCACCCTCCAAAATCCAGGTAAGGTCAGTAGATACTAAAACTCATTACAACATAATAGCATTTATTTTCAGTGAAGAGCTTTCATTGAATGAGAGCAGAATACCTAATTGAGGCCTATAGCATAGAAGGACACGGGAAATTTTAACCATAAACTTTCACTAAACAATGAGGTAATATATTCTAGATTTTAAAATGTAATAAAAATTACCAGTTGCTATCAAGTTGATTTCAACTCATAGAGACCCCATGTGTTGCAGAGTAGCACTGCGCTCCATAGAGCTTTCAAGGCTGTGAGCTTTCAGAAGCCCCTCACTAGGCCTTTCTTCCGAGGTGCCTCCAGGTGAATTCAAACTACCAACTTTTCAGCTAGTAGTAGAAAATATAACCGTTTGGGCCACCCAGGGAATCCCGTAATAAAACTATTTACTCTGAAATGATGGTAGTAGCCTATATCCCAAATAATTGTTGATTTCCTTACACGTGTAAAAACTACTTCTTCCTAACGAGAAGATTTATCAGGTTAGTGAATATAAAGATATTTAAATAGAAGATGCTATTATTTGAAAAACTGGAGCTTTCACGTTTATTGTTATAATATTAAATCCTAGAGAAAGTGTGCAGAAAAAGCACTTTAACAACATAAGGGTTAATATGATTCTCCAGCACCTGAATTACTATTTGACAAGATGAGGAATAACTCACGTGGTCAGTGTTTGCTTTGGTTTTTCCTATTAAATACTGCCATATCCACTCAGAGCTTTCTTCATTTACACGTTCCCCAGCATCTTCCATCTTTTTTCACACTCCACTCTATTGATCACACAGGCTATCTCAGCAACACCTAAAGTGCACATAAAGTGGCCTTCTCATGCCTGGCAAAGAGTAGGGACACAACTGCCCATTTCCTTCACCCGCTTTCCATCTTCCCTTCCTCACTTTACATCCATTCCCTACAACACAGCCTTCAAACTGCTGTATGTACTCTGTGCACTCTTGACTGTCTTCCATAATGACTCTGGGTAGGAGACAGTAAATTTAAGGTCAAGGTATAAGACAGAAAATCAGTTTTCTTTCAGTTTGTCTCTGAGAGCGAACGTGTATAAACTGAGAGGTAACAAGTTTTGTTGAAAGGTAGCAAGATGAAAACTATTCTATTTTAATCTCCATGCAGCTACTAGCCAAAAAAAAAAAAAGCCATTGCTGCCAAGTCAATTCCAACTCATAGCAACTCCATGTGTTACCAAGTAGAACTATTCCACAGCGTTTTCTAGGCTGTAATCTTTAGGGAAGCAGATCACCAGGCCTTTCTTCCACAGAGCTAAGAGGTGAGTTGAAAGCCCCAACATTTTGGTTAGAGTGCAAACTGTTTGCACCACCCAGGGACCTACCACCAGGAACCTGTGCTGCTACTAGACAGCCATTTTTAACTTTCCTGAGCCTGAGTTTTCTTACCTACAAAAAAAAAAAAAATTGGACTAGATGATCTTTAAGATCTCTTCTAGCTCCAAAGTTCAAGAATTCCTGTGAAGATAAGTACTCACTTAAAATTTAGTTAGGTAAATTTTTCTATCTTTTAGACCCAATTAAACGCACATAGATAGCAAATTTTCCCCCAAAAGCGTTTTACCATCCTGACTAAACATAGGATTATGTATGGTAAAAAATCAGTCTTGATACTGAAATTTCATGATTTACTAATTCATGCATACCAGGACAATAGTGGACTCCCTTCCAGCCAGCTAACCATTGCCTGAGCTGCCCAGCCAAAAGCCCACAGGCTAACATAAAGACAGAGAGCCTTGCTGACATTCCTTATTCTTAAAGATTTGAAACTAACCCATTGGAAAATCCAGTGGCTTTTGTGGGTTAGCTGGGCATGTGAAATGCAAGCTTGTTAAGAACTCAAACCAATGTTCACAATTTGATGTCAACCAGATTCCTTTCCCTGCCCATCCCCCAGTAAAATACAATCAAAGAGAGATGCAAAGAGAAAAGAAGGGAAAAGTCGAATCTATGTGAGTTTCAATTAATCTTCAGCTCATTGTGCAAGTATACGAAGAAAAATACCCGAATATAAGAATACTATCTAGGGGAATTTGACCAATTAATTTGCTTACCTGAGTAGCTATCCAACATGAGCACGGTAGAATTACAAGACATACAATTAAAACATATTTAGACCTTTCCCACCTTTGTCATGGGTCAGACGGTACCACTGTCAGAATCCCTGTCTTTTCTCTGTAATGAGCTGCTATCAGCTATTCTGGGAACCCACGGCCCTGCCCCTACTTGGCCAAATTACTGAGGTAGACAGGGGGTGCCTGGCTTCACACCAGGGAGATAGAGTGTGCCCTGACATGCTGCGGTAATTCCAAGTAGGATGATAAAAGCAAGGACACCACTGTAGCCTGTAAGGATCAGGAAAGTTCCCAAAGGAGCCTCTGACTCTCCCTCTCAGTGGCTCATCCACAGCTTGCTGTTTAACAGTCCATTTTGGAGACTCCACCACGTGAGCAAAGATCCCAGGCAAACATGTACCTCTATGGTACATGGCAATTCCTTGTTTAGTAAACAGCTTTGAGGTCAGGTAGTGTAATTTTTAACTTTGTATCACTGTACAGCCCTGGAATTACTGTAAGTATTTAAAACAGAGGAAATTTAAGGCAAGGAATTGGTGAAGCAGGTGAAGGAAGTGCTGAGAAACCAAACTGGGGTCAGTGAAAACCCACTGCCACTCAATCAGCTCTGACTCATGGCAGCCCCATGTAGGTCAAAGTAGAACTCTGCTCCGTAGAGTTTTTTTAAGGGCTGACTTTTTGGAAACAGACCACCAGGTCTTTCTTCTGTTGTACCTCTGGGTGAACTCAAACAGCCAACCTTTTGGTTAGCAGCCAAGGTGATCAACCATTTGTATCATACAGGGACTCCAGAGTAAGTGAAGCAATTCAGATATCAGCAAGAGCAAAAAGCCACTCTCTATGCTGGAGGGATAAAAGGAGGAAGCAGTATTTTCAGAGCCCAGAGAATGGAGTCACCCAGAAGAAGCTGGAATCACTGCAGCCTGTTCAGAGGAGCCGGGGCCACAAAGGATGCATAGCCACTGCCAGAGAAGCACCCAATGTAGCCAGAGTGGGAGATAGTCTTGTTTTCTCTCTCCTTCCTGACCTCCAATTGCCCACCAGTGCCTCCTCTTGCCCAAATCCAGTAAGAAGATGGTTGCATGGGGACCTAGGAAATGCAGCCTGCTGGGTCAGCCTCCCTGAGGCACAGAACAGAGCTGTAGAAGGGTGAGGAATGGATCAGCAAACGAAGGGGCCAAGGGCCAGAATTCATGTATTCATTCACTCATGCAACAAACATTCAGTGAGCACCTGCTATGGGTCAGGCAATAGCCACTGAGACAGATATGACTAATCAAGGAAGTCATAATCTCACAGAAGAGGCAGATATTGTAAGCTCATAATTACGAACTTGCATGTGAGAAGTGTTAAAATACATCAGAATGCAAAGAAGGGAGTGGCAGTCAAGGAAAAGTTATTTTTCATATAGTAAGTTGCTCCTTAAGAAGCCCCGGTGGCACAGTGGTTGAAGTGCTTGGCTGCTAACTGAAAGGTCAGCAGTTCGAACCCACCAGCTGCTCCATTGGAAAAAGATGTGGCAGTCTGCTCCCATAAAGATCACAGCCTTGGAAACCCTACTGGGGAGTTCTACTCTGTCCTATAGGGTCACTATGAATCAGAATCGACCAAACGGCAGCGGGTTTGGTTTGGTTTTCTTAAGTTGCTTTTTTGGAATCCCTGGGTGGCAAAAATAGTTAAATACTCAACTACTAAGTGAAAGGTTGGCAACTAGAGGCAGTTTAGAAGAAAGCCCAGGTGATCTGCTTTCAAAGGCCACAGCCGTGAAAACCCTATGAAGGCTAGTTCTAGTCTACAACACATGGGGTCACTATGAGTCAAAATCAACTCAACACACCTGGTTTGGGTTTGATTTTGCGGGGGGTGGTTTAAGTTGCTCGTTTGATTCTCTCAAGAAAAATATTAAGATGGCGTATCTCAAGCTGGAAACACAAACTCTGTATTCTTATCACAGAATTTCTTCCCTTAAAAACCCATCAAATGTCTTAAAGAAATTATTGTTGCTCTTTTTTTTTTTTTTTTCTTGTTCCCCATGATCAAATGACTTCTGTCATCGCTGAGGGATTTTGACTGTCTCTGGAAAGCGATGGCTAGAATAACCCAACCAAAATGACTATTGCGGTGAGGAGGCCATTAGGCTGGAAAGACATCCAGCCAAATGCGCCTTCGTGGACGACTAGTTAAGTAGCAGGGGAAGGGGAGGAAGAATGAGAACAAATTCGTCCTTTGCAAATGTAAGGAGATTTTCCAGTAAAGCGACAATAATTTAATTACAAAAATGCTTCTGATACTGCTAACCATGAAATCTTTTTTGGCAAAAAGACTGACAGAGTAAGTACAGCAGGCTAAGTGATTACTGATAGGTTTGAATTAGAGCCAGATTAAAGGTACTATACTGGCTTTCTGTGTAGGGTGCTTGAAGCAGCAGCCAAATGTTCCAGCCTGAATCCTTCCACTAGCTTATAATCTAAGGCCACTATGTTCTGTCAAGGCACATTAACAAGGTTTAAGTCAGAGGGCTGAACGTCAACATTTTTCTCTGCTGATTTATTTATTATTAGTATAAAATATTAACATGAGTCTGATTGATTTCTATGGCAAAAATCAAATGCTACCACAATCATGCTGGATGACCTAACTACAGAACGATCATTTTTAAAGCGCTAATCATACTCACCATAAAGAGGCCCAGTAGCAATTTCAGCCTTTCATTGTCCCACAGTGTGATGTGTTTTGTAGCCAGTCTTAACAGGCCATGAAGGCTGATGAACACCTTGTGTTTAATAGTAGGCTAAGAAGACAATCATTATTAAGTGATTTTTGAGCCTGGGTGGGGCTCCATTTATATTCAACTGGCTAAAAAAAAAAAAAAAAATGATGCTTTGTATTTTACTGGGAACCATCCAGATTTTTATTTAAAACAGAAATGTTGCAAAAAAAATAAATAAAAAATACTACACAGTTTCTGTTCTGGACCATTAATTTTTCAGTCAGATCTAACTATCATTTAATTGGTTCCTGATGCTAAAACTTGGATTCTACTTTAAACGCTTGAAACTAGAGCATATAGAATAATTTGTTATGCTGAGCTATTCATCCCAAATGTCCAGGGAAAATAAACCAATCTCAAAATAAACCTGGACTACCTTCTGTGATGACACAAAATTAATAACATAATCTAAGATATAAACCTTGCATGTATGTGTGCCAAAAAAAAAGATCATTAGGGTTTTCATGATGAAGTAATATTTAATTCATATTAATGTTTAACATTAAAGGTCTGTGAACTTACACTTTAGAAATTCTACCTCTTTTAACAGTGCTCAAAATCATAATTTAGGTAAGACTGCCTTTCCTGGGTACATAAAGGAATTTTTAGTACTTTTTATTTCTTATATTTATGGATCTATTAAAATTAGTTTTGTTAATATTTAATCGTGTGATTCATTTTCAGGAAGAAATTTAAACTTTCCAAATATTTTAAGGCAGCCTACGTTGCTACATTACAACTTGAATCCAAAAAGGGAAATACTCTGTAGACATGAACCCTCTTGTGTAAGAATGGGACAAAAAAAAATCATGGAATGATTTAGGAATTTGACCAGAAAAGTGACTTGGGAGACCTGCATTGTAAATGGGCTTCTGCTCACCAACAGAGTCAATGTGTAATCTGGCTTTTCTGACTAGCTCAGAAAAACAACCTCTGAACAGGAATTCCACACATGCAGATAAGCACTGGTGAAAATCCTTGTGAAATAACTGCTGGTTCAGCAGGAACCCAGTGCGATTTGGTAATCAGTCTTCTGGCGAGATGTCAAATTAGTTAGATACCTACTCTCACCTGAATTAGCCCTAAATGCACAGTGAAAAAATTCTTGGGAACCTTTTAAGGATATCTAGGAGGTCCTCAGCTATGGATCTTGTAGCAATGCCAGCCATGATTGTGCAGCTTCAATAATTGGAAAGCATTTGGTAAATGAAAAGCCCTCTTTACCACAGAAATGAAGTTTAAAGATGACATAGCTTTCAACGGCCATTGAAACTGCAAGAGAAAATACGGCATATGATGCACAATTTATTTAATACAGAAGAGGTAGAGCAGAAAGTCTCTCAAAAATATTTTGGAACAGGAAGTGGACAAATGGACACGGGGAACTTGGGGGCACAAAGGAGGAGTGTGCTGTCACATTGTAGGGATTGCAACCAATGTTGCAAAACAATATTTGTATAAATTTTTTAATGAGAAATTAATTTGAGCTGTAAACTTTCACCTAAAGCACAATAATAAACAAAAATTTGGGGAATATATTAATAAAATTCATTTTTTAAATTATTTTAATTGGAACTCCTGGGTAGCGCAAGCAGTTAACGAACTCGAGTGCTAACCAAAAGATTAGAAGTTGGAGTTCACTCAGAGGCACCTCAGAGAATGGTCTGGCGATCTCTTTCCCAAAAATCAGCCCTTGAAAACCCGATGGGGCACAGTTCTACTCTGATGATGAGTTAGAATCGACTTGGCACGGTTCTACTCATGATGAGGGTGATAATTTTAATTCTAACTCCCAATTAATATTTTCTCTCTGCTGCAAAGTACTAGCTATGTATGTATTTTCACTTTTTCAATTAATCAGCTTCTAATTAGTTCTTTAGGGGTCCCTGGGTGCTGCAAATGGTTAAGTACTCAACTACTAGCCAAAAGGTTGGTGGTTCAAACCCATCCAGAGGTGCCTTGGAAAACAGGCCTGGCAATTTGCTTCCAAAAAGTCACAGCCTTGAAAATCCTATGGAGCAGTTCTACTCGCACACATGGGATTACTATGAGTCAGAATTTCCTGAACAGCAGCTAAAAGCAATTGATTCTTTTCAGTTGTTTTCTTTTCTTTAGTGTTTTGAGGTTCACACACACACGCACATTAGAATATTTGTGTTGATTTAATTATCTTTCCTGGTTCTTCATTCTAGCAACAGCTTCCACTAGCAAGATAATTCTTTGGCTTAGTGATATAGTCTGGTTTAGGACCAAGAAGTCATCATCTTTCCTTCCCCCAAAACCACTTTCACCTCTGCTGTTACCTATCCCAATGAACAGCACCAGATGGCCCAAGGCAGAAAACTGGGGGTACTCTGAGACTCCTACCCCTCCCTCAGCCCCGCATCTAATCATTCATTAAACCTGTCCAGTGGACTCCCAAATATGCCTCAGGGTTCATCACCTCTTTTTCATCCCTCATTGCCTTCATTGAGGCCTTTATAATTTTTCACCTAGACTATTGCAATACTTTTTTATTTTGCCCCATACATTTTTCCATTTTAGCACTTCATCCTCCACTTTACAAGATCATCATTGGTTCCGCTGTCTACATTATAAAGTCTAAACTCCTCAGCAGACCTTACAAGGCCCTTTTGAACCCGTCTCTGACCAATCCCCATATTTATTCCAGTTTCCATTTCCCCAAATTTCTCATTTTCGTTTTCAAATGTGCTGCTTCTTCTACGTAGACTATCTTTCCCATCCCATCCCTGCCAAATCTGCTTAGAGAATTCTTTACAGACTCAGGTTCTCCTATATCCTCTAGAGAATCTCCCCATCTCCACCCCTAAGTAAGGCTTTCCCTGATGTTCTTCCTGGTCACCAGTCCACACCTCTCTTAGGACACTTATCCCACTGCAAGGGAATTAGCACTTTGCAAATAGTTGTGAGTCCCCTGAGGGCTAGAATTTTATCTTATCAGTTTTTGTATTCCTAACACCTAATCCAAGATGTGAGAATCTGAGGGGGCTGGGGGGGGAGGGCGGTGAGGAGACACTTGAGGAAGGAAAGGAGGAAGAGAGAAAGGAAGGAGGAAAGGAGAACAGGAAGGGAGCGAGGGAGGGAAAGGATAAAAGGAAAAGAGGGAAAAAGAAGGGGGATAAAACCACTTAGGTTACTTGTGAGAGTACAGGCAGTCCCCAGTTACAAACTCTGACTTACTTAAAACCCGTAGTTACACACCAACCCCCATAAAGCCTATTAAAAATTTGAGGTAGGTACAGTGGTTCGTAATAACAAGCCAACGCGACTCTGTGACGCACATCAAAACATTATTATGATTATTACTGTTTTATTATGTTAAAGATGTTTTAGTGCACCTGGAAGTGTTTCTTTAATGCTTTTTATGTACAGAAAGGTACACTATATACTAAGACAAACATTTGACTGACATTAGATTTGAAGGGTACCTAACTGTTCGGGGAAACCCTGGTAGCGTAGTGGTTAAGTGCTACAGCTGCTAAGCAAGAGGTCGGAAGTTCGAATCCGCCAGGCGCTCCTCGGAAACTCTATGGGGCAGTTCTGCTCTGTCCTGTTGGGTAGCTCTGAGTCGGAATGGACTCGACGGCAGTGGGTTTGGTTTGGTTTAACTGTTCGGATTTATATACAAATTCGGTTTATAGCCTTAGGAACGGAACTCATTGGTAATCCAGGGACTGCCTGTAAATGCTTTTAGCTAATTGAGATAACCAACTACTGAAAAATCAGCCCAGTAAAACATAAAAAGAAAGGAATCTGTCCTCGAGCTACACTTCCAAGCTGGCGTGAAAGGCCTGAAAAAGATCTAAAAAGACATAGTACAGCCCTTTCTAATGTAACTGACTCATATGTTGAGATTGGTTTCTGAAACCAAAAGTATCTAAAGGTAAAGAAAATAATGAATGCCAGAACGGGGTTAGGGGGCAGCAATTTTTCCCCAAAATACACTCTAGAGACTGAAAAGGAAGAGGGAGAGGATAAAGGTTGGCTAGACACAAATGGAGCTAAAAAAAAAAAAATCACCTTTCCCCCCTTCAAAAGACATCAGAGAAAGAAAGGGGGCTTGTACATTAACGGAAAAATAGCAACCACTCTTATTAAATGTTACATATTTTCGATTCATTCAAATGTCAGAAAGCCAGAGGGAGGGACAGAAGAAGGGTATGTTTTTACTAATGATTAATCTTTCCCTGTGTTTCTCAACTTGGTGACATTGTTGAACTTCGGAGAAGGGGAGAATGAAGTTAAAGTCGCAAAAAGTACGTTTTCTCTGATTCTATTAGAACATTTTCCTGAATAAAATTTTCCCTCGATTGTTCACTTTTGTGTATCTACAGAGATCCCTACTTGAGAGGGTTTTTGTTTTGATGATTTGGTACCTAAGTCTTCTTTGTCTACTTACTGTGGAGTATCATCAAATAAAGGAAGTTAAAGGACATTATTGTCCTGAAAGCAATTTATAAATTGATAAGGTACCTTAAGTTTTGTCTGGTTAATTTTTTTTTAATAATGCCTTCTGAAATAGTCACTTGTTAAGACATTTAAAAAAGATATGTATGTCAGACTCTAAAGGAATCCACTCTTCCTATGTGGTTGGGGGAAGGGGGGAACCTTAAGGTACAGCAGGAATAAATAATTCTCCTTGATTTATCTCCAGAGCCTAAAGTGTATGGTTCTAAACAAGATATTTCCCAGAGCTGCAGCGCAAACCTGACATAGCACCAGCCCCGTTTCCAGTTCCCAAGCTACTTTTCCATAGATGTTGGCCTCTGCTTTCCATGCCGTATGTCCTGCTCCAAGGTCAGTAACATTTCATTTGCTTTTCCTTACCCTGATGTCTATGCTAAGAGGTCAATTTCAGTGGTGATGCTGCCACAGTGCTGTTTGATCTGCAATCAGTCCAACACTAATCCTTATTTTATCACTGACGTACCTCCTGTTCTAGATAAACAATGTACCATCATTCATTCACTTATTCATTTATTCAACAGAAATGTCACGGGAAACAACTGTATGCCTGGCATGGTGCCTTAACTACTGGGGATGCAAAGATTAACAAGGCTCAGTCCCTGCCACTCTTCAGTGTGAACACATAATCACAATACTGGCTTATAAGTGCTATTTTGACGTCAGGTAGATTACAACTCATGGCGACTCCATGGATGCAGAGTAGAACTGCTCCATAGAGTTTTCATGGCTGTAATCTTTGGGAAGCAGATCACCAGGCTTTTCTTCAGAGGAGCCTCTGAGTAACCTCAAACCTCCAGCCTTTCAGCTAGTAGTGGAGCACTCAACCATCTGCGTCACCCAGGAACTCCAAATAAGTGCTATAAAAGAGGGAAATTAAAAGTAAGGAAGCAAAGAGGAAGGAGGAACCAAACTAACTCCCTTCTCCAAAGAGAACAGAAGGTTGCTTTCAAAGGAGAGTTGTTGCCGTTTGCCATTGAGTTGACTCTGACTCATAGCAACCCTATAGAACAAAGTAGAAGTGCCCAATAAGGTTTCCTAAACTGTAAATATGGGAGCACATCGCTAGGTCTTTTCTACCATGGAGCAGCTGGTGGGTTCAAACCACCGCATTTTGGTTAGCAGGTGAGCACTTAACCATTACACCACCAGGGCTCTTTTCAAAGGGAAGTAACTATACTAAAATCCAGAAATTACTATAACGTTCTTATGTGCCATTGGATAAACATTTATACTTCTTTTTAAGACCTGGGCCTATGAGGTCATCTCCTACAAACAAAATTACATGGTAATTTGGAAAAACTATCTAAATACCTAGATATCTTGGGAGAGGGGTTACCTAGGGAAGATTGCAGAAGTGATTAAATTAAGAGACTTGCTTAGAATGTCTGTAGAAACGTAATCCAGGTTCATATACATGACTGAGAATTAACAAAATGTCTTCACCAGAGGCCTGCCAGAGCAAATTAATGGAGAGTCTTCCTAACTTACAGTGGAATAGGACTTAATGGATTTTCAAGGCACTTTCACCCGTATTATTTTCATGCAGCTGAGGGTTCATCACACAATAAGTAAATTGAAGCACTCAGAAAAGATATTAAAATCCCAATATGACTGGGAAAACTGAGGATCAGAGAGCCATGCTAGTAAATAGCACACTCAGGGTAAGCTCTGCTTCTTGCTTCTCCCCTTCCTGACTCTGGGCTCTTCCACCAGCACACTGCCTCTTGACACTTCACTGTGTGAAGAAATAGACATTTTAAAAAAAAAAAAAAAACAGGGTTACCATCAGATCCACGTGAGGCAAATAAATGTGATCTCTGTAGTCCCCATCCCACTAAATAACAAAAGTAGGTCCTTTGCAAGGAGAGATCTCACGCGGAGAAAGAATAAACTTTGAAAATGAGGGCAGCGGCAGAACATCTTCTTGAAAGACAGTAGAAATTCTGGAGGTCAGTACCTTCTGCTGCAGACTGAAGGAAGTTCAGAGGGTTATAAACCAAAAAACCTGTTGCTGTCGAGTCAATCCCAACTCATAACAACCCTATAGGACAGAGTAGAACTGCCCCATAGGGTTTTCGAGTAGTAGCTGGTGGATTTGAACTTCCGACCGTTTGGCTAGCAGCTGTAGCTCTTAACCACTGTGCCACCAGGGCTCTGAGGGTTATTAACCAAAACCAAAAACCCACTGCCATCAAGTGGATTCTAGCTTATAGAGACCCTGTAGGAAGAGAAAAATCAGTCTTGGATGTTGTCATGGATCGAATTGTGTTCCTCAAAAATATGTGTCAACTGGGCTGAGCCCTGATTCCCAGTATTCTGTGATTGTCCATCATTTTGTCATCTAATCTGATTTTCCTATGTGCTATAAATCCTACCTCTATGATGACAATACGGCTGCTAACCAAAGGGTCAGCAGTTCGAATCCGCCAGGTGCTCCTTGGAAACTCTATGGGGTAGTTCTACTCTGTCCTATACGATCGCTATGAGTCGGAATCAACTCGACAGCGCTGGGTTTTGGGTTATGATGATAATGAGGCAAGATTAGAGGCAGTCATGTTAATGAGGCAGGACTCAATCTCCAAGATTAGGTTGTGTCTTAAACCAATCTCTTTTGAGATATAAAAGAGAGAAGCAAGCAGAGAGACAGGGGGACCTCATACTACTGAGAAACAAGAGCCAGGAGGATAGTGCATCCTTTGGGCCTGGGGTCCCTGAACTGAGAAGCTTCTAGGCCAGGAGAAGCCTGATAACAAGAATCTTCCTCCAGAGCAAACAGAGAGAGAAAGTCTTCCCCTGGCACTGGTACCCTGAATTTTGACTTCTAGCCTATCAGGCTGTGAGAGAATAAATTTCCCTTTGTTAAAGCCATCCACTTGTGGTATTTCTGTTATAGCAGCTCTAGATAACTAAGACAGGCATGATTGTGAAATCCACTGAAAACCAACTATTAACCTTGAAAATCTACTCAGGAGTCATTGGATGGGGCAAATGGTTAAAGCACTCCACTGCTAACTGGAAGGTTAGAGGCTCAAGTCCACCCAGTCTCCTTGAGAGAAAGGCCTGGTGATCTACTTCCTAAGAGTCAGCCATTGAAAATCCTGTGGAGAACAGTTCTGCTTGAACACGCATTGGGTCCCAATGAGTCCGAATCTACTCACTCCCTCCAAAAACCTGGGAAGTTTTTTCCAGATTAGCAGTAGAAAAAATATGAGTGAAGGCTAGGGTTTGGTTCTGATCCGTGACTGGACTAGAGGAGATGACCCCCCCACCCCAGTTGGAAGCATCTGGTGGTGGTGAGTAAGCTCGGCTGTATCTAAAGTTATCACCTCTGTTACTGAACAAAAAGGCTTGAGGACTGCACCAATGGAAGGGCTACGGCCCCCTACATTTGTGGTGCATTGGTTTGACTTTTGTAATAGACCCAAATTACCAATGTCTTCAACAAGATGGAAGTTACGTCTCCCTCGAGTAGTCCCAGTAGATGTGGCAGTTCTATGCTACCGAGAACCTATGCTCCTTCTAGCTTATTGCTCAACCATGGCTCCTCCAGCTCCAGTTCCTGCAACACATTCTAACCAGCAGAGAGAAGAAAAGAAGGAAAATGTACATCTTCTCCCTTTAAGAACAAAATCTAGACATTTCACACAGCTCTCATATCCTGTTGGCTAGCACATGGTCACATATACACACCTATTGCAAGGAAAATCCAGCTAAAAATTCCACTACTATATTAACAAGGAGAACAGATATCAGAGGACGACTAGCTATTTCTGCCACAAATCCGATCCTAAAAAGTCATTTCTGATCAGGCTTCCCCTTCTTTCCTCAACTCAACCACTACTATTTTCTAGCACTTTGCTGCTATTATAAGGCTCCTGGTTCACCTGAACTGCATCCCCGTTTCCCAGGCACGAAGCCACTGTCACTCCCAAGAGCATGGACCACAATCTCAAAAATTACTTACAACTCTGCTCCAAAAGCGATTAGTCTCATGAAATTATTATAATTATTTTTTACACTTGCTCTACATCTCCAGACAAATGTAAAAACTAATTTATAACTGAAAGAAGCATTACCAATTCAATAGGGAAATATCAATGTCTTGCCTCTATTAGAGAAATTCTGGCCTGGTAAGAATAAACCTCTTAATACTTAAGATATGGGAAAAAAATGATGAAAATGTTACTGTCTATTGTAATGATAATTTTTAAAGTGATGGTTAAGAGCACATTTCTTGGTTCTCTCTCCTTTTGCCTAGCAGTCACTACATTAATAAAAGGAGTAGGCACTAAATCTGAGGTTAAACTGAATCCTATCCATTCCAATCAAAATTGTGTTGAATATTTGCATGCAATTCATTTGGATTAATACTACTCAGAGCAAAAATACCAGAAAGGATATTCCATGTGAGAGGATATTTGAGATTCTACCCACTGTCCACAACATGTACACATACCATCCAGCAGTTCTATTACGTTGTAAGAGCACTGTCAAACATCTTGCATAATGCAACATTAATTATGGGTCTGGAAGCCAGTTAGAAAATCCCTAAACTGAGTTTATTTGAGGGTTTAACCATATAAGTTGCAAAAGAAAAGAGAATCTTCTGGAGAAACTCCTCTACTATCTAACACTACAAACAACCATCCAGAAACATATTTCATCAGCTGAGTAAGATCCCTTTGGCAGGCCATCTCCCAGGGGTAAGCTGCAACATCTGTAACATCTCCAATTCTGGAGGAAAGATGACATTCTCTGAATCCTGGAGGAACTGCCTTTCCCCCTTAGGGAAAAAGCATCGAACACGGGTCTTGTCAGCTGTATCACCTTTGCCAAATCTCACCATCTCCCTTCCCCTAAATACATATATGTATACACATACCTACACACACACAGGTGCCTACACAAATACGTACACACATATACATGGCAGTCACTATCAAGAGCATAATTTCCAATAAGAAGGATAATCATTTCACTAATTGATATTTTTCACAGTCAAATAATTAAGGCTATCTGATCACTGGGGTGATTAGAATATTTACATTTTGTCTTTTTCACTGAAAAATGAAAAAGGCATACATGACAGAGACTGGAATGCTTAGCCTAGATATCCTCCTTAGGAGCAGAATCCTGATTTTAGCTTGGCGTATTGCTACCCAGAATAAAAGATATGTCCCAGCTTCCTTTCAGTGTGACCATGTGACAAAGTTCTGCCCATTAACAGGTAAGTAGGTGATTTCCAGGAAGACCATTTAAAGGACCTGACTCAAACAAGACAGCTCCTTGTCCTTCTGCCTTACCACCTCCTGATTTGCAACATGAGCCTGATGGCTGCAGCTGTCACACACAGGTGGCTCAAGCAGCCATGTAGGACTAGCAAGTGACTTTGAGAACCAAAGTCATGCCTAAGATCATATCTTAGTTAAGGTAGGCTAAACTGCTATAACAAATAGAATACATATTTGGAGGCTTGGAAAACAAAGATTACTTCTCTTTGTGAACAGGTCACAGTGAGGGTTCTCGGCAGTGGACCGTTTTACTCTAGTCATTCAAGAACTCAGGCTTATGGTAACTCTGTAGTCTTCATTGTATGACTTCTGAGGTCACTGTAGCTATCTCCACTCAGCCAAAGCCAAAAAGAGGAAAGAATGGAAGGTCAGAGACAGAGATCTCCTTTTGGGCAAGTGAAGATGAAGCTGCCTACATCATTTCTACTCACATTCCATTGGCAAGAGCTTCTCACATGACCACATTCAGCTGCAAGGGAAGCTGGGAAATTCAGTGCCTAAAAGGGTAGCCACGTCTCAGCTACAATGTCATTACTAAGGAATAAACAAGATTTAATAAAAAGCTCTCTTAGGAGGCAAAGTTATGAATACTACCTAGAGAGAGCCAAACTCCTTGAGGGATTGATTTTTTGAGTTTGAAGACTTAGGACCATAGTCTTATAGGACAACTCAGTCAATTGCCATAATATACTTCATAAAGTTTATGTTCTACATCCTAGCTTGGTGAGTGGTATCTGGGGTCTTAAAATCTTGAGAGTGGCCATCTAAGTTACAACTATTGGTCTGTACTCATCCAAAACAAAAGAGATAGACAGAAACTCAAAACACAGAGAAGAAAGTAGTTTATAGGACTGTGTACACAACTCACAGCTTCATCTACACTGACACAAGAAGAAGTAGGTGGTGCCTGACTAACACTACCGACTGTTCTGATCAGGGCCACAAGAGGTGAGTCCTGACAGAATGAAAGAAAAATGTGGAACAGAGCCTCAAATTCTTAAAAACCATACTATTACTGGACCAGTTGAGATTAGAGGACTCCCTGAAACTATTGTCCAGAAATACTCTTTGAACCTTGAACAGAACTATCCCCTGAGGTCACCTTTGATCTTTATAACAGATTGGCACACAAAATAAAACATATCACCTGTGAGTACTATGTGTCTTAAAAAATCATCTATATGAAACCAAAAGGTCAACAATTACTTTTAAAAAACAAAAATGAGAAGTAAGGGGGCAGGGAAAATAGATCACTGAAAATGGAACATCTATCAGAGAAATAATAAGAATGTTCATGCCTTGTGAAGAATGTAACCAATATCACTCAACAATGTGTGTAGAAATTTTTGAACGGGGATCTAATCTGCTGTGTAAACTTTCACCAAAAGCACAATAAACTATTATCTTAAAAAAATAAAAATACACAGCTCTTGGTCTCTGGACAGATGACGAACCAGGACAAGAGGGGTCTGGGCCCCTGCTGGCTCCTTGGAGCTAGACTCTGTATACCTACATCTAGATTTCTTTTAATTAAGAGAAAAATAAGTTTTTATGTTGACTTGGGAGTTTTTGTTTTTGTGTTTCTTCTATGCAATCAAACTTTTTCCCAAATGATACAAATTATAAGATTTTACCCTTAAATATAAGAAACTTTTGGCAGAACTCCCAGACACGTCCTGTGATCCCTCTTACAAAAAAGACCCGAAAAAACAAGTGAAATGAGTATATTTATGACAAACTAGGAGCCCTGAACATTAAAGGCAAAGTTAGAAAATGGACTGAGTGACAGGGAAAGGGAGAGACAGTTCAGAAACAGAGAGGAGTTACCGGACCTGAAACACCTGGATCCCTCAATCACCATTCCCAGGAGCGGCTGCAGTGGGCTGGTGGTAGCATTCAGCTGCAGTTTCCTCAGGGAGAAGCAGCCAGCCGCACAGCCTACTCACAACTCTGGAACCAGAGAAGAAGGGCACTCTCGGCAAAAGCTAAGTACTTGCATATGTTTTACCCCAGCCCCAGCCTCCAAGCCAGCTTCAGTGGCTGTTGATTTCCCTGGGCCAGAGATAGGCCATGTTGAGCACCCTGAGCCATCCTCCTGACCTTGGAGTAGGAATAAATTCATAATTGGGGGAAAAGAGAATTTGTCAGCTCCACTAACTGGAAGAGCTGAGGACAGAAGCAGGTCCTGTCCAGGCATAAACAGTCCGTGGACTTTGAATACCATTCCCCCCTGCATGGACTGTGTGGGCCTATTTCAGGAGAATAGGCCCTTGTTGGCAGACTGCAACCATTTCAGCTGTGCTGTGAAGAGGTGTGTGTTTGATATTTGATACTGCTTTGCCTATTAAGTAGAGTCTTCACCTACCCACATCAGGGACATAAGGACTGGTGTCTTCACTCAGGTCGCCCAGCCACCCACAACAGAGGTCCAAGGACAACTGGTACCTCCCAGTTCTAACAACCAAAAGCATTGGGTGCTATGGTCCATCTGCAGAACCCACCCACCTGTACGCTCTAGGGAACAGGGCCATGCTTTCCTCACAGATATTCGAGGGAAAGTTCTCAGCCCCCTGCCTTATTCAGAGCATGACACCCTACTGCAACCAGATACCAGTACCTACACCAATCACCCCTGCCCCTCTAAGACTGTAGGACAGAGCCTATACCACACACTTCATGATCAACTACTTGGACACCTGAGCTGAATTCATACAAGAAAAGTGAATGGGCTCCTAGGCTGACATACCTGATAACAGTTCTAGCCATCTGGAGACAGGATGTCAGAGCTTCAAAGGCAAAAATAATCAAGCTAGTTCACTCAAGGAACCCATTTGGGCATATCAAAACAAAGCAAGAAGCTACAAACAGTAAGCAAACATAAAATAAACTAATACAATAACTTAGAGATGGCTCAGAGACAACAGTCAATATCAAGTTACATAAAGAAACAGACCATGATCACCTCAAAAAGGTCCCAAAACAAAGAATCAATGGATCTTGTGGATGAAGGTGCCTTCCTGGAATTGCCAGATGCAGAATTCAAAAGACCAATATACAGAACTCTTCAAAACATCAGGAACAAAATTAGGAAGAAGATCAGGCAATATGCAGAACACACAGATAAAGCAGTTGAAGAAATCAAAAAGGTTATTCAGGAACATAATGAAAAATCTAATAAGCTGCAAGAATCCATTGAGAGACAGCAATTGGAGATTCAGAAGATTAACAATAAAATTACAGAATTAGACAACTCAAAAGAAGGTCAGAGGAGCAGAATTGAGCAAGGGGAAGAAAGAATTGGTAAGCTTTAAGATAAAGCACTTGGCACTAATATATTTGAAGAAAAATCAGATAAAAGAATTTTAAAAAATAAAGAAACTTAAGAATCATGTGGGACTCTCTCAAGACAAATAACCTACCAGTGATTGCAGTACCAGAACAGGGAGAACCCAAAACCAAACCCACTGCCATCAACTCGATTCTGACTCATAGCGACCCTATATGAGAACAGGGAGGGGTAATAGAAAATACAGAGAAAATTGTTGAAGATTTGTTGGGAGAAAACTTCCCTGATATTGTGAAAGATGAGAAGATATCTATCCAAGATGCTCATCGAACTCCACATAAGGTAGATTTTAAAAGAAAGTCACCAAGACATATTAGAATCAAACTTGCCAAAACGAAAGATAAAGAGAAAATTTCAAGAGCAGCTAGGGATAAACAAAAAGCTACCTACAAAGGAGAGTCAATAAGAACAAGCTTGGACTACTCAGCAGAAACCACACAGGCAAGAAGGCAAATGGGATGACTTACATAAAAAATTGAAGGAAAAAAATTGCCAGCCAAGAATCATATATCCAATAAAACTGTCTCTCAAATATGAAGGTAAAATTAGTACATTTCCAGATAAACAAAAATTTAGGGAATTTGTAAAAACCAAACCAAAACTACAAGAAGTGCTAAAGGGAGTTCTTTGGTTAGAAAATCAGTAATATCAGGAATCAACTGAAGACTAGAACACTAGGCAGAGCAACCAGAAGTCAACCCAGAGAGAGAAATCAAAAAAATAAACCAGATTTAAAAAAGCTCAAAACAGGAAAACAGTGATGTTATTATGTAAAAGAAGAAAACATGAAAACAATAAAGAGGGACTAAGAAATACAGTAATAGATCTTTCATATGGAGAGGAAGACAAGGGAATATAAAGAAATAAAAGTTAGGTTTAAACATAGAAAAATGGGGTAAATATTAAGGTAACCACAAAGGAGACTAACTATCCTACTCATCAAATAAAATACAAGGAAAAAAAAAAGACTCAGCAGAAACAAAATCAACAACAACGAATAAGAGGAAAAGACAATACATAAAGATAAACTACTTAGCACAAAAAATTAAGTGGGAGAAAGAAACTGTCAACGACACACAAAAAAAAAGACGTCAAAATGACAGCAATAAACTCATACCTATCTATAAAAAAAAAAAATTTTTTTTTAATCTATAGATATGCAGAATGTAAATGTAATAAATGTACGAATAAAGAGACAGAGAGTGGCAGAATGGATTAAAAAAACACAATCCATCTATATGCTGCCTACAAAAGGCACACCTTAGACTTCGAGGCACAAACAAACTAAAACTCAAAGGATGGAAAAAAATATAGCAAGCAAACAACGATCGAAAAAGAGAAGGAGTGGCCATATTAATTTCCAGCAAAATAGACCTTAAAGTTAAATCCACCACAAAAGACAAGGAAGGACACCATGTAATGATTAAAGGGACGATATACCAGGAGGATATAACCACATTAAATATTCATGCACCCAATGAAAGAGCTGCAAGATACATAAAACAAACTCTAACAGCATTGAAAAGTGAGAAAGACAGCTCCACAATTATAATAGGAGACTTTAAAACACCACTTTCGGTAAAGGACAGAACATCCAGAAAGAACCTTAGTAAAGACACAGAAAATCTAAATGCCACAATCGACCAACTAGACCTCATAGACATACAGAACACTCCACCCAATGGCAGCCAACTATACTTTCTTTTCTAGTGCATATGGCACATTCTCTAGAATAGACCATATATTAGGTTATAAAGCAAACCTTAGCTGAATCCAAAACATTGAAATATTACAAAGCATCTTCTCTGACTATAAGGCCATAAAAAGAGAAATCAATAACAGAAAAATCAGGGAAAAGAAATCAAACACTTGGAAACTGAACAATACCCTGCTTAAAAACAACTGGATCATATGGAATAAAGAAATTCATAGAATCCAATGAGAATGAACACACTTCCTATCAGAACCTTTGGGACACAGCGAAAGCAGTGCTCAGAGGTCAATTTTTATCAATAAATGCACACATACAAAAAGAAGAAAGGGTCAAAATCAAAGAATTATCCCTACAACTTGAACAAACAGAAAGAGAGCAACAAAAGAAACCCTCAGGCACCGGAAGAAAGCAAATAATAAAAATTAGAGCAGAATTAAGTAAAACACAGAACAGAAAAACAATCGAAAGCATTCACAAGACCAAAAGCTGGTTCTTTGAAAAAATTAATAAAACCGATAAACCATTGGCCAAACTGACAAAAGAAAAACAGGAGAGGAAGCAAATAACCTGAATAAGAAATGAGATGGGCGATATCACAACAGACCCAACCAAAATTAAAAGAATCATATCAAATTACTATGAAAAACTGTACTCTGACAAATTTGAAAACCTAGAAGAAATGGATGAATTCCTAGAAACACACGACCTACCTAAACTAGCACAAAGAGGTAGAACAACTAAATAAACCCATAACAAAAGAGATTGAAAAGGTAATTTAAAAAACTACCCACAAATAAAAGTCCTGGCCCAACAGCTTCACTGCAGAGTTCTACCAAACTTTCAGAGAAGAGCTAACATCACTACTACCAAAGGTATTTCAGAGCATAGTAAAGGACGGAATACCCCTAAACTCATTCCATGAAGCCAGCATATCTCTGATATCAAAATCAGGTAAAGATACCACAAAAAAAGAAAATTACAGACCTATATCCTTCATGAACTTAGATCCAAAAATCCTCAACAAAAGTCTAGCCAATAGAATTCAACAACTTATCAAAAAAATAACTCACCATGACCAAGTGGGGTTCATACCTGGTATGCAGGGATGGTTCAACATTAGAAACACAATTAATGTAATCCATCATATAAATAAACAAAAGACAAGAACCACATGATCTTATCAATTGATGCAGAAAAGGCATTTAACAAATTCAACACCCATTCATGATAAAAACTCTCAGCAAAATAAGAATAGAAGGAAAATTCCTCAACATAATAAAGGGCATTTATACAAAGTCAACAGCCAACATCATCCTAAATGGAGAGGGTCTGAAAGCATTCCCCTTGAGACTGGGAACCAGACAAGGATGCCCTTTATCACCAGTCTTATTCAACATTATGCTGGAGGTCCTAGCCAGGACAATTAGGCTAGGTAAAAAAAGGGCATCCAGATTTGTAAAGAAGAAGTAAAAAGCATCTCTATTTGCAGATGACATGATCTCATACACAGAAAATCCTAAGGAATTCTCAAGAAAACTACTGAAACTAATAGAAGAGTTCAGCAGAGTATCAGGATACAAGATAAACATACAAAAATCAGTTGGATTCCTCTACACCAACAAAAAGACCATAGAAGAGGAAATCACCAAATCAATACCATTTACAGTCGCCCCCAAGAAGATAAAATAGGAATAAATCTTACCAGAGACATAAAAAAAGCCTGTACAAAGAATACTACAAGACACTACTGCAAGAAACCAAAAGAGACCTATAGAAGTGGAAAAACATACCTTGCTCATGGATAGGAAGACTTAACATTGTAAAACTATCTTTTTTACAGAAGCCATCTATAGAGATACAATGTAATTCCAATCCAAATTCTGATATTTTTTAATGAGACGGAGAAACAAATTACCAACTTCATATGGAACGGAAAGAGACCCTGGATGAGTAAAGCACTAATGAAAAAGAAGAACAAAGTGGGAGTCCTCACTCTACCTGATTTTAGAACCTATTATACTGCCACAGTAGTCAAAACAGCCTGGTACTGGTACAATAACAGGTACAAAGAACAATGGAACAGAATTGAGAATCCAGACATAATTCCATCCACATATGAGCAGCTGATATTTGACAAAGGCCCAAAGTCAGTTAAATGGGGAAAAAGACAGTCTCTTTAACAAATGGTGCTGGCATAATTGGATATCCAGCTGCAAAAAAAATGAAACAAGACCCATACCTCACACAATGCACAAAAACTAACTCAAAATGGATCAAAGGCCTACATATAGAATCTAAAACGATAAAGATCATGGAAGAAAAAATAGGGACAATGCTAGGAGCCCTAATACATGGCATAAACAGTATACAAAACATTACTGACAATGCAGAAAAGAAACTAGGTAACTGGGAGCTCCTAAAAATCAAACACCTATGCTCATCCAAAGACTTCACCAAAAGAGTAAAAAGGTTACCTACAGACTGGGACAAAGTTTTTAGCTACGACATTTCCTATCAGTGTCTGATCTCTAAAATCTACGTGATACTGCAACAACTGAACTACAAAAAGACAAATAATGTAATTAAGAAATGGGCAAAAGATATGAACAGGCACTTCACTAAAGAAGCCATTCGGGTAGCTAACAGATACATGAGGAAATGCTCACCATCATTAGCCGTTAGAGAAATACAAATCAGAACTACAGTAAGGGTCCATCTCACTCCAACAAGACCGGCATTAATCCAAAAAACACAAAACAATAAATGTTGGAGAGGTTGTGGAGAGACTGGAACACTTATACACTGCTGGTGGGAATGTAAAACAGTACAACCACTTTGGAAATCGATTTGGCACTTCCTTAAAAAACTAGAAAGAGAATTACCATACTATCCTTGTAATAATCCTAGAGAATTAAGAGCCTTTACACAAACAGATACATGCACACCCATGTTCATCGCAACACTGTTTACAACAGCAAAAAGATGGAAGCAACCAAGGTGCCCATCAACGGATAAATGGATAAATAAATTTTGGTATATTCACACAATGGAATGCTACGCATTGATAAAGAGCAATGATGAATCCGTGAAACGTTTCATAACATGGAGGAATCTGGAAGGCATTATGCTGAGTGAAATAAGTCAGTTGCAAAAGGACAAATATTGTATAAGACCACAATTATAAGAACTCAAGAAATAGTTGAAACAGAGAAGAAAATATTCTTTGATGGTTGCAAAAGGGGGGAGGGAGGTGGGGAGACAGAGGGGTTCTCACTAATTAGATGAAGAAATTAGATAGTAGATAAGAATTATTTTAGGTGATGGGAAAGTCAACACAATACAGGCCAGGTCAGCATAACCGGACAAAACTAAAAGCAAAGAAGTTTCCTGAAAAAAACTGAACACTTCGAAGGCCAGCGTAGTAGGGGTGGGGGTTTGGGGACCATGGTTTCAGGGGACATCTAAGTTAATTGGCATAATAAAATCTATTAAGAAAACTTTCTGCATCCCACTTTGGAGAGTGGTGCCTGGGGTCATAAACGCTAGCAAGCGGACATCTAAGATGTATCAATGGGTCTCAACCTACCTGGAGCAAAGAAGAATGAAGAACACCAAAGACACAAGGTAATTATGAGCCTGAGACTGAAAGGACCACATAAACCAGAGATTACATCAGCCTGAGACCAGAAGAACTAGATGGTTCCTAGCTATAACCGATGACTGCCCTGACAGGGAACACAACAGAGAACCCCTGAGGGAGCAGGAGAACAGTGGGATGCAGACTCCAAATTCTCATAAACAGGTCTGACTGAGACTAGAAGGACCCCAGAGGTCATGGTCCCCAGACCTTCTGTTAGCCCAGGACAGGAACCATTCCCAAAGCCAGCTCTTCAGACAGGGATTGCACTGGACTATGGGATAGAAAATGATGCTGGTGAAGAGTGAGCTTCCTGGATCAAGTACAACACATGAGACTATGTTGGCATCTCCTGTCTGGAGGGGAGATGAGAGGGCAGAGGGGGTCAGAAGCTGGCTGAATGGACACAAGAATAGAGAGTGGAGGGAAGGAGTGTGCTGTCTCATTAGGGGGAGAGCAATTAGGTGTATACAAATTTTTGTATGAGAGACTGACTCGATTTGTAAACTTTCACTTAAAGCACAATAAAAAAAATTTTTTTTAATAAAATTTTGGTTTATGAGTACAGAATACATACTGGCCAAGTAAACAATTATGTTTTAAACTATAAAGGATTCATCTAACAAGACACTAGAGGTCATGGCTGCAATTTTCCTTCTTTTCCTCATTTTTTTTTTCTTCCTATGCAATGCACCATGTGATTTCTCTGTGACCTAAATATTAATAATTTTGATGTAAAAACTGATATATATTTCAAACAGTGAAACAAATTCTGTAATTAGCAATTATCTGGTAGATGACAGCTGTCTAATCCAGATCATTCAATATATTACCTACTCAATCCTCCCTTCCTGAATTGATTTAAAAAAATAGCAAGAATTACTTACCTGATTGATAAATCTTCTATGGATTAAAAAAAAGATAGAAAGCAAGATATGGGTTGCCCATGTAGACATATTTATTGAGTAATTTCAGATGATATATTTCCTGTGATAATGCACAGCTTTTTTATGGAGCTTGGTAAAAATAGGATTCAAATCCAAGGGAATCTCACAATACTTGGAAGTAGTTTTTGTTGGGTTTTTTGCAATTTTTACAGTCTCTTAATATCTTGAATGAGGTGTCTATGCTTGTTCTGACTACGTTTTACAAAGGAGCATGTAAGACTTTCATTTAGGGGATTACGAGTCCTTCACAAGGTAAAAACTCATTAAATCTGGTTCTCAGTGCTTCAATCAGCAAATTAACCCCCTGAAGTGATTAGGGGTGCATTTAGCAATCCTCACCACAGCAACATTTAAATGACTTAAAAATCTGCTTCTTAACGTCTACGGATATTTTTACATATGGAATCCAGGAGACATTACTTCTGGTTTTCCTGAGCCTGAACGCAACCTTCTGACCTTGGGCAAGTCCCTTGAATGCTTTTGACCTCATGTTTTTTGTTTTATTTTGTTTTGTTTTCACTTATTAAGGAGAAAGATTAATCTTGATAATCATTAAAATCTTCTGTACTCTGTCAATTATACTTCCAGTTCCGAAGTCCCCCTGACCCTGTGACTGCAAGGCCAAGCTTGTAGCACGGACACTAATTGGCATAACCGCATAGTAAAGATCCTTAGGAGCGTGGGAATAGTCTACATATTAGTCAGAAATGGTTACACGATTGTGTAAGTTATGAGCCTGTGTTTTCTGCCCTCCATGACAACTTCTAGTAACATTGATAGTTACGTTTTAGCAGGAGTTTATTGTTTGCCAGGCACTGTGCCAAGTGAATTACACACAATATCTCAGTTAATCCTCTTGACAACCTATAAGGGTGGTGATATTACCCCCACTGTACAGATGAGGAATCAGAGGCTTAGTGCAATTACATAATTTTGCCCGAGTACAGCTAGAATGTAGACCAGAACCCAGCGCTCAGGCTCACCAGCACCTTGAGGCAAAGCTTGGTGGAGATCAGATCTTCCTAGAAGCTGCCCACTTGCCCCTACATTTGGGCAAACATCTTCCTGACTGAGAAACATTTAATTACACCAGGAAGCCTCCACAGTAAACATTCTTTGCGTCCCTCTTGGCTCCATCCCCTTGCTTCCCCCATAACAGATGCTAACATTAACTGAACACTTGTCACAGAATTTAGCTCTTTTTAGTAGATTCTCATTTAATCTTCATAATAACCCTCAGGGAAAATCCAATTTTAGACAAAACAGAGTTTATAATCCTGGGGTAGGGGGGAATAAGAGAAGTAAATAGACAAACATAAATCCATGTGGTAAGGAATCATAAAGTTCCAGGGGTTGGGAGTATACAAAAAAATAGGCACCAAACTAAAAATCAAACATTCAAAGAAGGCTTCCCAAGACAAAGTTGTGTCTATGCTAAGACCTCAAGCAAAGCTCCATTAATTCTCACAGTTATTCCATTATGTGAGTGGAGAAACTGAGGCAGGGAGACACTGGTCTGACATGTGTGAGAGTCTTAGGAATAAAACACTGTCTTGAAGACATGGTGTTCTTTGCTTCCACCATCACACCATGCTCCCTCCCTGCAAAAGATCTAAACATTTTAAGTTTATGAGTCTGACAACTTCAATGGCATTCCTTACCCAGGCTATAAAATTCTAGCCCTGCCACCACAGAGCTGTTTTTTCTGAATTTCGCAAACTTAGAGATAACACTGACTCTAGTTTTCTGGCCAGCAACAGTAATGGAGCTCAGGGCTTCAGTTTATAATTGAAGACTAACTTTACAACTGCAAAAAAGCTGTGGCCTGTGAGATTCAGGCAGGGCGGAGGGGGGCGGAGGGTGGAGGACAAGCGCTTTCTCTGAGATTTCCTGCTTTGGGAGAGCTAGAACTTTCTAATCATTTTGTAAATCTTGTATTTCTCTTTGAAGTTATGTTTTTGGAGGGTTTCGTTTGTATCAAGGCAGGAAAATGTCAGGCCATAGTAATAGGTATATAGTAATGGAAATGCTCTAGCTATTCAAAAATAAATATTCTGCATAAAAAAAGTTAAGTAGCTATGATGTAATCATTTCTCATTCGATATTTACTATTCAGCAAAAACAAAGACTTTGGATCAACATGTCAACTTTGCACAAAGGCATCAACACATAACAATATCGTAAGACAATAAGTTAGGATTTTTCCCATATTTCACGTGTCTGAATAAGCCCATCCTCCCAGTTCTGATAACATTTCCAAGCATTCATTAACCAAGGAACTTTATATGCCATGGTAAAACTGGTTCAACCGAAATATTCAGGGGCAATGCTCTGCGAAGCTTATAAAGGCCATTGCTCTCACAGCCAAATCTGGACTACTCCCACTCATACAATCCTGTAATTTACCTCATGAGACCCCACACCCACACCCCCCAATTCATTCAGTTGACTGTTTCTGTTATATCTGTCCAACTTTAGAACAAAAGAGAAATTATTATTAAAAGGGAGAAAAATGTTATTTTGGCATAATTATATTCAGTAACCTGAGGCGTGCCAATGTTCAGTCCATAAAGGTCATATATAAAGCATAACGTATTGCAGCACTGTTAGGAATACATAGAACACAGGACTTCAATTTCTAACCTCTTCTAACATCTCTTTCTAACTGAAAGAATTGCTTCTGAAGTTTTGGGAAAGGGATAATTTAATTCGAATATCAGTAAGACTATATTTTGCATTCTCATTGAGAGAACATTTTAGAACTGAAACTTGATAATAATCAGGCATTTATTCTGATAAGGAAGAATGGATTCACATCAACTTTTGCTTCCATATTATGGTTTTAACTGCTCTGTGCCCACGGAGCTGCACAGAGGCCAAAGAAGGCTAAGGGATGTAGGCCAAAGTACATGGGAAGGGCAGAGAGCTTGAAGCTAGAAAGCTTGTTCACTCGGGGTAAGTCTACTCTTTATTTTGTACTTTAAAATTTACAGGTTTGTTTTTAATTTGGCCGATAGTTATCAAGCACCTTTTGTGTGCTCACATTGTCCTAGGTATTTTGGTATCAGTGGCAAATCAAAGCCCTGTCCTTGATGTCTTATTTAATCCTTAAAACAAATTCATAGGAGGCAGATACTGTCCTCCTATTTATGGATAAGAAAAATGAAGTTTAGCACAATTGAGTGATTTGCACATCAAAAACCATCAGTGAGAGAAAGCGGTAAGAATCTGAACACAGGTCATTTGAGTCCCAGACCACTGCTCTGCAAGATAAATCACTCCACCTCCAGGGGGCACTCTCAACCCTACTTGTGGGCATCCTTAGAGCTTTCCCTGTTTAAACCGGGGTTACAAGCCAGTTCAGTCATGGCCAGGGAAGCAAAATGGGAAGAGAACTGAATTTTTACAATTTGGGTGATATGGAGCCATAACCAGAAGGGGAAAAATTGCAGGTAGAAGCCCTGGAATGGGAGACTTGGAAGAGGTGTAGTAAGCCATTTCAGAAGCCTGATGCATAAGACTGGATTATTGCCAGGACTGAGGAGAGCAACACACATTCAAAGCAGTGCGGTGGGCTGCCATTTTTGAGCAAGTCACTTCTATATGCAGTAAAGTCCGACGGGCAATAGATTTGGTTGCTATGCAACATGTACACTGTCCTTGTTTTCTAAGAGGGAGATTAAGTTTCCAAAAGGACTTCGACTGGTAATTTTTCCCATTCTGATTACCGTTCTGGCTCACCCAATTTTTAAAAATTCAGGTCTCTTCCACTGTTGCTTAGAAATTGAAGATGAATATAGGGGTGGAAGGGAAAGATGTAAAAACGAGGGGGAGGGGGGTAAAAACACTTATCTCAACCCTCCTCCCCATACCTGAATAAGGAGAAAATTGAATTTGTCATTATTTTGAAGTAGCTGATTGTGATATTAATGTATTAACAATTGTTTTTTTTTTTAAATAAGTTTGGCTTGCACCAAATTCTACAGTTGCTCAAAAAAAAAGGTATCTAATTATGTACACAGATCAGGAGGCAGCCATTCAAACAGAACAAGGGGATGCCGCATAGTTTAAAGTCAGGAAAGGTTTGCTTCAAGGGTGAATCCTTTCATTATACCTATTCAACCTGTATGCTAAGCAAATAATCCGAAAAGCTGGACTATATGGAGAAGAACATGGCAGATGACACGACCTTGCTTGCTGAAAGTGAAGAGGTCTTGAAGCACTTACTGATGAAGAAGATCAAAGACCACAGCCTTCAGTATGGATTACTCCTCAACATAAAGAAAACAAAAATCCTCACAACTGGACAAATAAGCAACATCATGATAAATGGAGAAAAGATTGAGGTCGTCAAGGATTTCATTTTACTTGGATCCACAATCAACACCCATGGAAGCAGCAGTAGAGAAATCAAAAGACACACTGCATTGGGCAAATCAGTGCAAAAGACTGTTTAAAGTGTTGAAAAACAAAGATGTCACCTTGAGGGCTAAGGTGCACCCGACCCAAGCCATGGTATTTTCAATTGCCTCATATACACGTGAAAGCCAGACAATGAGTAAGGTAAAACTAAAGAAGAATTGACGCCTTTGAATTGTGGTGTCAGCAAAAAATATTGAATATGCCATAGGCTGCCAAAAGAACAAACAAGTCTGTCTTGGAAGAAGGGTACCAGAATGCTCCTTAGAAGCAAGGACAGCAAGACTACATCTCACAAACTTTAGACGTATTATCAGGAGGGATCAGTCCCTGGAGTAGGAGATCATGCTTGGTAAAATAGAGGGCCAGGGAAAAAAAGGAAGACCCTCAGCAAGATGGATTGACACAGTGGCTGCAAGAATGGGCTCAACCACAGCAACAATTGTGAGGATGGTACAGGACCAGGCAGTATTTCCTTCTGTGGTGCATAGGGTCGCTATGAGTAGGAACTGACTGGATGGCACCTAACAACAATAAAAACAATTATGTGCAGAGTGCAAAAGTTATTCCTACATTCAAAAACTTTTAATATTCAGCCAAAATCAACCAGTAGCAAATCCCATACTAGTGATTAACCTTTAGGCTATGATTCTCAATGCCAGCTGAACATTCGAATCCCCTGGAGAGATTTTAAGCACTATAGATTCCTGAGGACCCTCCACAAACTAATTAAATCAGAATCTCTGGGGATAGAGCCCTTGAGTAGGTATTGTTTAAAAGCTCCCCAGATGATCCTGCTGTGTGTCCGAGGTTATGAGCCACTACCTCAGAGCAGTGGTTCTCCAAGTGTGGCCCTCGAGCCAGGATTATCAGGATGACCTGGAACTTTTTAAAAATGCAAATTTTTCGGGCTGTACCCCAGATGGCAAATGGTTTGTGCTCAACTACTAACCTAAAGATTGGTGATTCGAACCCACCCAGAGGTACCATGGAAGAAAGACCTGGAGATCTGCTTCTGTGAATATTACAGCCAAGGAAACCCTACAGGGCAGTTCTAGCCTGTAACACATGGCATTGCCATGAGTCGGAATCAACTTGAAGGCAATGGGTTTGTGTTTTTTTGTTTGTTTGTTTGTTTGTTTGTTTTTGCCTATTTGTCCTTTACCCCAGAACTACTGAATCAGAAACTCTGGGGGTGAGGCTGTTTTAAGAAGTTTCCTGGAGATCCCAACACACAGAATATTTTGTTAGACAAAGAGATGTCTTCTATCTAGTTAAAAATACAGAACAGCCCATAAGGCATTTCATTTTCTAACATTAGAAAAGATAAACTACTTGAAAAACATATGTTCCAAATGAAATAAATAAATACGGGCCAGAGAAAAATAAATGCCAACTAAAAGAGGTAGGAAAAAAATATATCGTTGAATTAATTTTTTTCTGAGTTTTCCTCTCATTTTTCATTGATTTTTCCTTCTCTTTCTATTGATCAAATGGTCTAACGTTTTCAGAGTGCTGGCCCGATGTAAATGAGTGCCCTTTCTCTTTAATTGCATGAGGCACATGTGAGCACAGAGTTATGAGTTACAGATTTACATGTATTAATCTTTGTGAGAGCAGCATTCTCCAAGTATCATGCAAGCTTCACGTGACGTTCTTGGGTGCCACAGGCAGGCATAAGCTGTTTACATTAGCAAATAGATTTCAACAAAAACACATGTTGGCAGTTGCACTCCCACAGCTCCTCACACAAGCCATTCTGTGGGGAGCTAGAGTTTGTTGAAAGAATTTGAATATGTCCTGTGCCTTTTTTATATTTGGTTTCTAACCACCATCCGAAGATCTCAAAACATTTTGGATATGCTGGGCTTTCAATTCTCCATATAATACAAGGAGTTAACATGACTGATCCAAAGCCGTAGAGTGAAGTGAGAAATTTAGAGCTTTCCGGGACAGCTTAACAAGAAGCTTTTGAGAAAGGGAGAAGAGTACGGGGCACTGGGAGGGGGTCCAGGAGTTGGTCATTCAGAAGCCAACAAAAAGAGTCCATTTTGTGGAAATGGGGACATAAGAGTCCAAAAAAAAAAAAAAAAAAAAACCAAAAGCATTGCCATTGAGTCAATTTCAACTTATACTAACAGAGTAGAACTGCCCCACAGAGTTTCCAAGGAGAGCCTGGTAGATTCAAACTGCCAACCTTTTGGTTAGCAGCCATAGTACTTAACCACTACACCACCAGGGTTTCCATAAAGAGTCCAATTAAGTGCAATTCTGAAGAGCTGTGTGATGTCATTAACTTGTCATTAAAGAGCTGGGGACAAGCACGCAATTTCCATAAGACAGGTCTGATACTAGTGGGGTCATCCTGTTAATACAAACTGTAAATACTTTTATTGTGTTATTGTTAGGTGACATTGAGATGATTCTGCCTCATAGTCACTCCATGTGACACAGTAGAACTGTCCCATAGGATTTTCTAGGCTATAATCTTTATGGAAGGAGTCCTGGTGGTACAGTGGTTAAGCACTCGGCTGGTAAGTGAAAGCTTGGAGTGGAAAAGATGTGGCAGTCTAGTTTAATAAAGATTACAGCTTTGGAAACACTATAGGGCAGTTGTACTTTGTCCTATAAGGTCGCTAGGAGTTGGAATCAATGCGACAGCAATTGGCTTGGTTTTTTGGGTTTTTAATCTTTACGGGAGCTCCTGGGTGAATTTGAGCCTCCAACCTTTCAGTTAGCAACCAAGGGCTTAACCTTTTTGCTATCAGGGCTCCTTAAATACCTCTATATTGGTGGGTAAATAGCTAATGCTCTGAGCCTGCAGAATATCACCTTGCTGCCCTAGACACCCCTGCAGCTGCCCCGGGCACTCCTGGCCTTCCCACCCTTATTCTGCAGCTACAGAGGCCATGCAGGCAGAGTGGGGTGCTCCCAGGCCCTGCCACAGTGCTGCAGCTGGCATCTCTTCTGATTAACAGACGTCCACACTATATAGTTGGTTGAGTGTTTATCTAAGTGAGATCAGCTAGACAATAACAACTCGAAAGGTTGGCTGGGAAGCTTAGGGGGCACTGAGCTTAAGATAGTGGTGGTGGCACAACAGAGTATTATAAAGAACAACGATGAATCTGTGAAACGTCTCATAACAAGGAAGAATCTGGAGGGCATTATGCTGAGCAAGATAAATCAACCACAAAAGGACAAATATTGTATGAGATCACTACTGTAAAAACTCATGAAATGGTTTACATACAAAAAAAAAAAAACAATCTTTGATGGCTACGAGGGAGGGGAGGGTTGGGCATGGAAAAACACTAAATACGAAATAGATAAGTGGTAACTTTGGTGAGGGGTAAGACAGTACACAATACTGGGGAGGCCAGCACAACTCGTCCAAGGCAAGGTCATGGAAGCTCCATAGATACATCCACACTCCCTGAGGGACCAAATTGCTGGACCGAGGGCTGTGGGGGCTATGGTCTTGGGGAACATCTAGGTCAATTGGCATAACAGAGTTTATAAAGAAAATGTTCTACATTCTACTGTGGTGAGTAGCGTCTGAGGTCTTAAAATCCTGTGAGCAGCCATCTAGGATACTCTACTGGTCTCACCCCTTTCAGAGGAAGGGAGAATGAAGAAAACTAAAGATAAAAGGGAAAGATTAGTCTAAAGGACTAATGGACCACATCTACCACGGCCTCCACCAGACTGAGTCCAGTACAACTAGATGGTGCCCGGCTAACACCACTGACTGCTCTGACAGGGATCACAATAGAGGGTCCCGGGCAGAGCTGGAGAAAAGTGTAGAACAAAATTCTGACTCAGAAAGAAAGACCAGACTTGCTGGCCTGACAGAGACTGGAGAAACCCTGAGTATGGCCCCCGGAGACCCTATCAGCTCAGTAATAAAGTCACTCCTGATGTTCACCCTTCCACCAAAGACTGGACAGACCCATAAAACAAAACGAGACTAATGGGGCCCACCAGCCCTGGGGCAAGGACTAGAAAGCAAGGGGGGACAGGAAAGCTGGTATAGGGAACCTAAGGTTGAGAAGGGAAAGTTTAGACACATTACGATGTTGTTAAGCAATGTCATAAAACAATATGTGTACTGTTTAATGATAAACTAATTTGTTCTGTAAACCTTCATCTAAAGTACAATTAAATTAAATTAAAAAAGACGGTGGTGGAGGAATCATTTGAAATAGCGAGAATGGTAGCATAACGTGAAGAATGTAATCAATGTCACTGAATTGTACATGTAGGAAATTATTGAAATGGTGTATCTTTGGCTATGTATACTTTCACCAAAACAGTTAATAAATAAATAACTCAAAATGAATGAAATAAATTTTAAGTGATATTACCAATTAAACAAAATATTTAACGTCTTAGGTTTACACAAATATACTTTGGTTTTGAAATGAAATGCCTTTAGACATACAAACATTTTTTAAAGTGGGTGTAGTTTCGCTCAGACTCTGTTCCTAACAGAAGCAGTGACACTGGCACGTGCATAGTGGTTAATTGTGGCTGGAGTCATTGTCACACTTGTACTGACATTCCAACTGCCTTCCTTCTCATTAGTCTCCTAACCAGGCAGAACCACAGCCACCAAACTGCAGCTATGTACTGTCCTCAGACCAAACATTTAAAGGAGCACGAAGGACTTGGAAAAGAAATTTTAAAAACTCCATAAAAATCACAAACTTTACTGTTAGAATGTAAAAATGTACATAATCAATACCTTTTTCACCTTTATTTCAAAGCGTTTGTTTCTGCTAGGTAGAAAGGAAAGTTTTCCCAGAACAAGTCTCCTGCCTAGCGACTGATGAACAGTGATGCAGATTCATGAGCCAAGAGTCCCCTCCTGACTGATCATTATTATCCTTCTCTTTCAAGCCTTTTTGGATAATCCAGAGACAGGCAGAAAGAAAGGAAAGAGGAAGCACATGACAACAAGCCCTCCAGCACAATTTGTAAACTCCTGCTTGACAGGACCTTACAGTGTGAACCAGGCTCAGCCAGCCATGTAAACTCTAAGACTTTCAAGCTCCTACCTTCCAAACCTGCTCATTCAGTTCTGCATGTTGTCTGACCCACACCCATCAATTCTCTTCAGCTCTCTGTTTTCATTCTCTGCCACTTCCCTTAACTGTAGGCTTTACTAGTAAACTTCCTGTTCCACCCTTGACCCCAGTGTCCCATTGTTTCATGCCCTGCAACCTCAGGGCAGTTGCTTCCACACCCAGCTCCAGCTCCTAGGAACCCAGCATGGGCAGAAGCCCAGGCCACTACCTACCTAGCAGGGGAAAGAAAGCAGGACAGGCCTGGTTTTGTCCATCTCACTCTGACATTTTCACAGGGTATGTGGCTGACCTTAGGATCTTTCCCTCCCCTTCACCTCACACTGTCATTTAGTCAGTTGAGGGCTCCTAAGCACCAGCTCTTTACAAGGTACCTTCTAAGAGCTCTGGAATCAGTGTCTTTCCAGGGCTTAAATTATTAAGGAATGAGTGATGAATCAGAATAAATACAAAAGAAAAAGACATTTTAAGACCTATGGGGGAAAAATGACTCAAATAAATGTAATTATCTAGTTTTCAGCACAGAAAAATTTCACTTTACGTGCTCTCCCTTATTTAGCTGCTAATAAAGAATTTCTATTCAAAATAAGCCCCAAAGGCATATGTCCAATGGAAAGTCGTTTCCTTTTTTTTTTTAGGTCATTCCTTTTTTAGGAAATTCTAGAAAATGATATGAATTTAGTGTCCAATTTTGCGTTAGCCTTGAGTTCTCTCATCCAAATTCTGATGAGGTTTACTACATGAAGAGGATTAACTTTAACGTTTAATTTCAGCCCTCTGAGGATTATAGTATCCATAAATGTCAGTAAATATGTATTATCTTTATCCTTTGGTATACACGATGTAACACTCTTGTACTTCACTTATTTTTCAATAACGGTTGGCAAGTTTAGCATGGGGTAGAATTTTTAAGGAACTGGTTTGTGACCAACAACATAGGCAAAGATCTATCCGGCGCTTGAATTCCGTTATTTTCTCCCATTTACCCTAAACATATGCAAGTTCTGGTGTTTAGTTAATCGGCCTCATCGCAATACCATTGACTTGATTTTCCCCAGCAGCAGACATCATTGTCTTCAATCGTATGTATTCAGATTTTAGTATTTCAACCACCTCCCTTTATGTAAATCCTTACTGGCAAGAAACACTAATCGATTAGATCAACCTAAGCATCGGGGACCTTCAGTTTAAAAAACTTCACTTACAAACACCACAAGTGTTTTCTTTTTGCTTCTTCCTAAATTTATTATCATATTCCTGCTATTATTATGGCTCTGTTAGCAGATCTGGTTATAAAAGCATCAAAACTAGTGCCCAAGAGAAATTCTCTATAAAACTGATGACCTCAGGCCACTATCCTAAATCTCATCTCTCTTGAACTTACAAGAATAATGAAGAAGGCATTAGATTTTCCAACATCATCGAAAAGTCTCATTTCTCTCTATATGTCAGTCATTTCATTTTGCAGTTATAAAAAAAAAATCAGAGTTTTATTTCACTTATGAAATGCTTAGAGAACCTTCAGTGATCTTATGTAGAAATATATTTCCAAAATATAATACATGTTGACGATGTTACAAGGCAAAGAATTGGAATACCTAAAAGCAAAAGAAAAGAGAAAAAACTAGTGCTCACTCAATTACTAATGTTCCAAATTAAGTTTTCACTTTTGAAAATAGTAAAACATTAAGGCCTGCTTCTTCTTGAATTGTCTTTAAAATTGAAATTTTCAATTAATCAGTTCCCCAAACATATAAGAACAATAAAAATAACCAATCGCCATGCAGTCAGATTCATAGTGAGCCCATGTGTGTCAGAGTAGAACTGTGTTCCATAGGGTCGTTAACAGCTGGTTTTTTGGAAGTAGATTCCCAGGTCTTTCCTCCAAGCTGCCTCTCCCAGAACCCAGTGCCGTCAAGTCGATTCCGACTCATAGCGACCCTATAGGACAGAGTAGAACTGCCCTAAAGCTGCCTCTGGGTGGACTCAAATCACCAACCTTTTGGTTAGCAGCCCAGTGCTTAGGTGTTTGCACCACCCAGAAACTCATAATAAAAATTATAAAACAAAAAAACCAAACCAGTTGCAGTCAAATCAATTCCAACTCACAGTGACCCCACGTTTTTCAGAGTAGAACTGATCCAGAGGTTTTCAATGACTGCAATCCTTCAGAAGTAGATAACCAGTCTTCTGCGACTCTCTGAGTGACTTTGACAGTTAGTAGCTGAGCACTTAACTGTTTGCACCACCCAGGGACTTGAGACAGTAATAAGTGCCATTAATTAAAGCTCAGTATCAGGCACCTCTTGTACATGTCACCTCTGAGTCTTTGCATCTCATCTGATTGTGGGACCCTTGGCTGCTTGTTTTGCTCCAGCTGCCACCTCAATGTCCATCCCGGCAAGGGCTCCTCCAAGTCACATAGGCTCTCCTACACTGTGTATCTCTCACCTCTCATCCGGAAGCATCCTCACTGCCCTTTGAGCACAAGATCCTCAAGGCTTGCTTATCATCCACACACATGAGCAACCCAGAGGTGAAGGGGAGTTAATACCCGTAAAGAAACCTTTGACCAATGGGGAACGGGAAACAGTAGGCCCCGGTGGCGCAGTGTTAAAGATTTGGCTGCTAACCAAAAGGTCAGCAGTTTGAATACACTAGTCACTCCTTGGAAGCCCTGTGGGGCTGTTCTACCCTATTCTGTATGGTCATTATGAGTTGGAATCCACTCGACGGCAATAGACAGGCGATAGATGTTGTGTTATTTTGTGCTGTCAAGTGTATTCCGACTCCTAGTGACCCTACAGAGTACAGTAGAACTGCCCTTTAGGGTTTCCGAGGCTGTAATATTTATGGGAACAGATTGCCAGGTCTTTCCTCCTGCTGAGCTGCCGGGCAGGTTTGAACCACTGGCCTTTCTGTTAGCAGTCAAGTGCTTTAACCATTGTGCCACCAGGGCTCATTTCCTTTTAACAAACGAGTATAATAAGTGAGTGCAATCCCAGGGAAACTGGAGTGAGGGAAAAGGGAGGTGATGAAGGAGAAAAAACAAATAAAATGGTGTGTTACCAGGCCTGCATCCGCTTGGCATACGGGAAATCTTTGGAATTGTCTCATGGCTGACTCTTGGAGACCTTAAGTACAACAGAACGAAACACTGCCCAGACCTGTGCCATCTTCAGGCATGTCTGAGCCCATCATTGCAGCTATTGTGCCAGTCTCTCCACTGAGGATCTCTTTAGCCCTCACTGGCCCTCTATCTCACCAAACATGATGCCCTTCTCCATTGATTGATTCCTCCTGATGATGTGTCCAAAGCAAATGAGTCAGACAGTGTTCTACTGTCATCCATAGGGTTTTCACTGGCTAATTTTTGGAAACAGATTGCCAGGACTTTCTTCCTAGCCTTGGACTGGAAGCTCCTCTGAAACTGGTCCACCATGGTGACCCTACTGGTCCAGCATCACAGTAACACACAAGCCGCCACAGTACAACGGACAGACAGGTGGAGGATGGCCTGCCCTAAGATGCAACAATTTATGTGCCTTTTAAGAAGACAACGGATAGAGGCTTGGTAAAACACCCTTTTATTTGTTCTTCCTTCTTCATCACCTCTCTTTTCCTTCACTCCCATTACTCTGGGAATGCACTTATTTATTACACTTCTTTGTTTAAAAGAGTGATTCATAACCCTTTGCCTCAGTCTTTTCTTTCTGGGAAACTTCGATTTATTAGTCAACTATTCTTGTAATACAACTACAAAATCTCAGTGGCATGTGATAAGAAGCATTTAATTCTTAGAAATTCACAGGTCTGATAGGATAGCTTTGCTTCAGGTTATGACTGCTGAGGTGGCTTTGTGCATAGAGGTAGGTCTGCCTGGGCTTAACTCCTTTGTACAGGTTGGTCTCCAGTCAGCTCCATGTGTATTCATGTATGAATCATGGACTTCAGACTGAAGGAACAGCAGCTACCCAAGGGAAGTTCTTCTTATATAAGTGGCATAGGTGGAAGACGGTGGCACAATAACAAGCACATTTCAAGCCCTTTCCTGTGTCCATCAGCTAACATCTCAAGCCACACAACTGAGACCAAGTCAAAAGGAGAGAAGAGAGAGGTAGTGGTGGTTCAGTGGTAGAATTCTCACCTTCCATGTGAGACTTAGGTTCAATCCCTGGCCAATGCACCTTATGCGCAGCCACCACTCGTCAGTGGCAGGCTTGTGTGTTGCTATGATACTGAACAGATTTCACAGAAGCTTCCAGACTAAGATGTACTAGGAAGAAATGCCTGTTGATCTACTTCCAAAAATAAGCCAATGAAAACCCTGTGGTTCACAATGGTCCAATCAATAACTGATGGTGGGAATGGTACAGGACTGAGCAGCATTTCCTTCCGTTGTGCATCAGGTCTCCATGAGTTGGGGGTAGACTCAATAGCAGCTAACAACAACAAAAGGGGGAGAAGGCACCTTATAAGGAACTGCAAAGTTACATGGCAAAGGGCATGGGCATAGGGAGGTGTGTAGAAATGAGGCCAATCATTCAATCTACCATACCTGGCTAAGATAAGCATGATTGCAACACATTTAAAAGGTTACTTCTAGTTTACAGATGAAAGATAACTATCCCAAGAGATTAAGGAACTTGCCCACAGTCACCATTAAGATTGAGCCAGGATGCTAACACAAATCAAGTCTAACAGACACAAAACTCTATCTATGAAGAAATTGCAATTAGATGCCCACAGTGTGCCAGGAAGTATTTAAAGTGCTGGGGATATCAAAGTAAATGAAAAGTGTCATTCTGACCTCAAAAAGCTTACAGACTAGTGATACAACAAGGAGACATACAATACAGTAAGATAGTTGCTATAATGAAAGTATGAGCAAGGTTTAGTGGGAGCATGGTAGAAGGGACACCCAAGACAGTCAGGACAGTCCTCACCTTTCATAGTTCTCCACCTCAGCAAGCTGCTCATTTCTTAGCACAGCATGCCTCCTACTTAACCACGGTATTTTTTCCTCCAAAACATTTGTATATATGGGACCTGTATGGATTGAATTGTGTCCCCCAAAAATGTGTGTCAACTTCACTAGGTCATGATTCCCATTTTATGATTTGATGTGATTATCCTGTGTGTTGTAAATCCTAACCTCTATGATGGAGCCCTGGCAGCACACTGGTTAAGAGCTTGGCTGCTAACCAAAAGGTCAGCAGTTCAAATCCACAAGCCGCTCCTTGGAAACACTATGGGGCAGTTCTACTCCATCCTGTAGGGTTGTTATGGGTCAGAATTGAATCAACGGCAACGGGTTTTTGTTTTTATGATGTTAATGAGGCAGGGTTAGAAGCAGTTATATTAATAAGGCAGGACTCAGTCTATAGGATTAGGTTGTATCTTGACTCAATCTCTTTTGATACATAAAACAGGAAAGAAGAAAGAAGAGTCATGAGCAGAGAACATCCTTTGAACCCAGAGTCCCTGTGCTGAGAAGCTCCTAGACCAGGGGAAGACTGATGACAAGAACCTTCCTCCAGAGCCAACAGAGAGAAAAAGACTTCCCCTGGAGCTGGCACCTTTAATTTGGACTTCTAGCCTCCTAAACTGTGAGAGAATAAACTTCTCTTTGTTAAAGCCAGCCACTTGTGGTATTTCTGTTATAGCAGCACTGGATAACCAAGACAGGGCCTAAAAAATTCCTGCATGGTAACATCTTACAGTGTAGGAATGCCTCAGGTTTTATTTCCAGAAAGATAGAAAAGTTGACATTCCTTCTCCAATTGAGATCAGTTTCTTGCATAAGTAACAAATAAGATGGAATTTCGTGACATTTATTTATACCTGTTTTCCGGAACTTAGGCTTACATCACTGCCTAAGAACGGTCACTGAAGTTACTTTTCTAACTCAAAAGTATAAGGCTATTTATTCAGTATAATTTCAGTTTATAGCAAAGCATCTTATATTTTGTTGAAAAAACATCTGCTGCAGATATTTATGCCAAGATAACTTACAAAATACTATAATTTGTATTTTTATTTTTCTTTCTTCCAATCACTGCCATCTTTGTTCATAATATTTAGTCAGAAGGAGATGACTAATGGCAATAAAATGAAAGAAGATATCGAGGAAAAGAAGGTTACATCCTATTACTAATTACCACAGTGTTCCACACTGCTATTCTCTATCCTGGCTACACACCAGAATCAGATGTTCAGGCCACATCTTAGACCAAGTAAACCAGAATTTGGGGGCAGGGCCTGGACATCAGCATTTTATGAATGCTCCCTAACCCAAAAAAAAATGTTGCCATTGAGTCAATCTAACTCACAGTGACCCCATATGTTGCAGGGTAGAGCTGAGCTCTACAGCGTTTTCTTGGTTGCAATCTTTACGGAAGCAGATCACCAAGTCTTTCTTTTGAATGCCAATCTTCAGTTAAAACACTCACTTTTTACTGTTGTTGTCATTACGTGCCGTCGAGTAGATTTCGACTCACAGTGACCTTAAATGACAGAGTAGAACTGTCCCAGAGCTCCCTAAGCTGTGGGAGCACATCACCATCTTTTCTTCCACAGAGCCCTGGTGCATTTGAACTCCTTACCTATTGGTTAGCAACCCAGTGCTTAAACCATTGCATCTCCAGGGCTCTTTAAAATGTTCCCTAGGTGATTTTAAATGACTAGCCAGAGTTGAGAAACACGGTTCTCATATCATTAACCTAGATTTTCCTAATTGCAACTTATTTATTTAATTAGCCCAGAGTTGCTACTTAAGCTATGAAGGCATCCAGTATCCTCACTAAAAATGTTGTTTCCATAGATTTATTCAACAAATATTTACTAAATGCCTGCTATGCCCCAGGTACTGTACTACATGCAGGTGTGAGATAAAAGTAGTGAGAAAGAGGCTTAGTCTCTGCCTTTGAGGGATAGGGGTTGTGGTACAAAATGCAAACATTAAACAAGTAAACACAGACTATTGTCATGGATTAAATCGTGTCCCCTAAAAATGTGTGTCAACTTGGTTAGGCCATGACTCCCACTATTGTGTGCAATTGTCCACCATTTTGTCACCTGATGTGAATTTTCTATGTGTTGTAAATCCTACCTCTATGATGTTAATGAGGCAGGATTAGAGGCAGTTATGTTGATAAAGCAGGACTCAACCTGCAAGATTAGGTTGAATCTTGAGTCAATCTCTTTTGAGATATAAAAGAGAGAAGTGAGCAGAGAGAATGACTTCATACCACCAAGAAAGTAGTGCCAAAAGCAGGGCATGTGCTTTGAACCTGGGATCCCTGCACAGAGAAGCTTGGAGACTAGGGGAAGATTGATGACAAGGACCTTCCTCCAGAGCCATCAGTGAGAGAAAGCCTTCCCCTGGGGATGGCACCCTAAATTTGGACTTCTAGCCTACTAGACTGTGAGAGAATAAACTTTGGTTTGTTAAAGCCATCCACTTGTGATATTTCTGTGATAGCAGCACTAGATAACTAAGACAACTATCAAAAAAAAAAGTAAACCAAAATATTACAAACTATGATAAGGAAAATGTGTAGTATGAGAAAGAGTAGCAGGCTACCTCCTTTAGACTGAGCGATCAGGGCACCCTTTTGAGGATACAACATGTAAAGACTTAACCAACAAAGCAGTCCCTGGGTAGTACAAACCTTTAATGAGCTCGGCTCTAACAGAAAGGTTGAAGGTTCAAGTCTACCCAGAAGCACCTCAGAAGAAAGGCCAGGACTCAGCAGCATGGCTTATTTTAATAACTTCTCTTTAACAGAATGTCATTCTGGAAATTTGATAAATGGTGTTTGTATCCATTCTCTTTTATTGTCAAAACTGATTATGTTTTTTATGACTCTAGAAGCTAAGTTCCTGCTGTAGGTAATGAAATACTTCATCTATTTGCCTAGAGAAGGCAGTATAATTACAAGCAAAAGCTGTTCATTTGATCTTCATTGATGAACATTAGATGATTGATAAATCTTCAGAGAGAAACTTATACTTACTTATGAGTATAATGGATTTCTGATATGCTAATAGGACTGGTATTATGAAGAGTTCCAGCAAGTTAAATACACTAGGAGAAAATGATTTTTTTCCTACATGACAGATTAATAGTTTTAATGACTTCTTCCAGGCCTGGTATAACAGAGTGCCCAAGACGAAGTAGTGAGGTCTATGTGTAAATTGGAGTCCCTGGGTGGTGCAAAGAGCCCTGGTGGTGCAGTGGTTAAGATCTCGGCTGCTAACCAAAAGGTCGGCAGTTCAAAGCCTCCAGCTGTTCCTTGGAAACCCTATGGGGCTGTTCTACTCTGTCTTATAGGGTTGCTATGAGTCAGAATTGACTCCATGGCAATGGGTTTGGTTTGGTTGTTTGGTTGGGTGGTGCAAACGGTTAAAGAGCTTGGCTGCTAACTGAAAGATTGGAGGTACCTCAGAAGAAAGGCCTGGAAATCTACTTCTGAAAAATCAATCATTGAAAAATCCTATGGAGTACAGTTTTATTCTGACACACCTGAGGTAGCCATGAGTTGGAACTGACTCCATGGCAACTGGCTTTTTAACTGGACTGTATGAATTATGTTACGACTCAAATGAAGCTCCTACTTGTTCATTTCAGAAAAAAGTAATACTCTTGTAAGTTATATTAGTTAGAAATATAGCTACAAATGAAAGAAATCTCAAAATAATAGTAGCTTAAATACAGCATAAATCTATTTTTCTTTTAAGGTAAAGCTCAAATAGAGAGGACATTATTGATATAGCGCTCCATATTGTCAAAGACCCAAACTACTTCCATTCTGTTGCTTGTATGAGGATGGCCTCTATTCCAAAGTTCATCTAATGAGCTAAAATGACTGCTCTATCTCCAGCCAACATATCTGGATTTCAGCCACTTGGAAGGCAAAAAGTTAAGGAGAACACATCCTCTTCCTTTAAGAACATTTCCTGGAAATTGTTCACACCACTATCACTTGCATCCCACTGGCCAGAATTTAGTCATATGGCAAACCTAGCTGCAAAAGAAGCTGGGAATTACAGCCTTTATTCTGGGAATCCATTTGTAAATCTAAAATTCAGGCATTCTATTATTAAATGAGAAGTAGAAAATAATATTGAGAGACACCTAAAAATCTCTGCCCATTACTAAAATAATCTCCAAAGAGCATACTGAAGAACTTAATATTCTGAATTGCTATGTTCTATAAACTATCATAGAACCTGAACTTTAATCTCTGAAATATCCAAAACTTTTACAGTAGTTTTCCTTTATTTTTATTCTTCCTTGTTGCTTATTCGTTCTCCATAGAATTCTGTGACGTTCCTTACAAATGCACCAGTTAATACGTTTTTATGTCTGTTTGCTACCATAACAGTCTTATCAATTCCTCTGATTGATGCTCTATTATTGGCGTCACATCTCAGTATATCTTACAGTGGTTTGTTACAAAAAATGACATGAATGAAGGATACCACACAAGCAAAGGGGCATGATTTGAGTAAATACAGAGTAATAGTTATGAGAAAAAAAAAAAAAAAAAGAAGAGTCTGAGGAAACAGCAGGGGCAGAAGCAGCAGTCTTCCATTTCACCAGGAAACGAGCAGTCCATTTCACCTCAGACTGGGGTAGAAGAACAACTATGGAATTCCAGTCCAACTTAAGGCATCCAGCTCAGCTGATGAAAGAAAGAAATGCTTCAGGAGATCCTGCAATGGGAATATTCAGAGCCAAGTACAGACCACAATATTGACAAAGGAAGTTAATTTAGTGTAATATTTTTTGTTTAAGGGGATAGAGAAGAAAACTCAGCTTTGGGAAATAAAGGGTATAGGAATGAGACCAAAAACTAAGCCCCAGCAAGCCATCTAAAATAGTGGACTGTGTCCCTAATCCCTACTAAACCACCAAACCAAACCCATTGCCATTGAGTCGATTTCAACTCATAGCGACCCTATAGACAGAGTAGAACTGCCCCATAGGATTTCCAAGGAGTGCCTGGTGAAGTCGAACTGTCAGCCTTTTGGTTAGCTCTTAACCACTACGCCACCAGAATTTCCTAGTAGAGACCAAAAAAGCCAAGACAAAGAAATCCAGAAAGCAAAAAGATCTAGGCAACAGGTAATCAGACTATCAGAGAGCTTTACCAAGAGTAGATTCAAAAAACCCTTATCAGATACTGCCAACCACAACCACAGAATCCAGTACCCTCCAGGAACTTTGCCCAAAGAAGCAAGGGAACAGGGGATATTTGCCAAATAGTAATCAATGGCACTGGGTTTTGGGTTAAGTAGGGAGATGTCCTAACACCTCTGTAAGTGAGATTCTACCAAACGACTTGCAAAATCCATTTACTGACGGTGAGGAAAAGTCTCAGTGAAGTAAGAACAGACCACTACTTTCTAAAATACTTGTGTATTTGTACTGAAAATACCATATTAATTTATTTATCAACCCACATATGAAGGCACTAGTGTAAATTCTAAAAACAAGATTGTACCTAGCAATAAAACTTGTAATAGCCTCCTTTTAGGTGTTCAATTGTTCTATTCCTAGCCATATGTGTTCTACCCTTATCATCAACTAAAATGTTCTTTATTACACCCTTGTGTCCATTTAAGGAGCCCTGGTGGTGCAGTGGTTAAGTGCTCAGCTGTTGACCGAAAGGTCGGCAGTTCAAACCCACCAGCCGCTCTGAGGGAGAAAGATGTGGCAGTCTGCTTCTGTAAAGATTACAACCTTAGAAACTATATGGGACAGTTTTACTCTGTCCTTTAGGATCCCTGAGTCAGAAGTAACTCGGCAGCAACGGGTTTGGTTGTTTTTTTGTTTGTTCGTTTGTTTTTTTGAGTCCATTTAGAGGGTCAAGCCTCTTATTCTGAATCACTATTAAAATTGGCAAATCCGAATCTCCCATTAATAAACCTATGAAGAGAATTCTTCTGAGATCGGGTAGTGGTGGAAAAATTCATGTGTTCTCAGAATGGTAGACAATGAAAGTTTTCTTTCAATGTTACAACTTAGAAGGTAGATTCATAATCCCAAGGCACTGAAAAGTAATGGTAGCTTACACATCACTCCTGCCACCACCAAAAGTGGTAGAAACAGTTCCATGATAAAAAAACAGAGAACTTCCATCCAATACCAGTCATCTGACCATCTGTAGCTGTCAGAGATTTATATTACCTCTCAGAGCATCCTTTTTTCCCCCCCCTCACATCTGTAATACAGGGAGCAAAATCCCTACTAACACCATACGGTTAATATAAAAATAATACAGGAAAATACATGTGATGGCACTTTGTACAGTACAAAGTAATACACAGATGTTGGTGTCTTAGTCTGGGTTCTCTAGAGGAGCAAAACCTGTAAAGCATATGTATATGTAAATATATAGAGGGAGAGATTTGTTTCAAGGAAATGGCTCATGCAGTTGTGGAGGTCCCAAATCCATGGGTCAAGGGTCAGGCTGGAGGCTACCTTCTGACTTATGTGGCTGCAGGGACTTAGGAACCCAAAATTGGAGGGTCAGACAGGAGACTGCTGGCTCATGGGGACCTGATGAATCCCAAAACCTGCAGGCCAGGCAGCAGGCTGCTGGCTCAAGTCCCAAGAACGGGAGATCAGGTGATGACAAGTTAGATGCAGGATTGAGAGAGAGAGAGCTTTGTCAGAATATCCATATATATTGAATGCAGGCCACACCCCCAGGGAAACTCCCCTTACATCAGATGACAAAATGGAGGATAATTACATAATGCTGAGAATCATGGCCGAGCCAAGGTGACACATAACATTAACCATCACATGACATTAGCCATCAACATTAACCTAAGAGCAAGAACACTTTCCCCTAAGAGTGTTTTGCTCACTCTGACTTACCACGTGACTAGTGTAATTGCCAGGCTGTTGAGAGGATTTTGTTTTATGTTCATTGTTCTACAGTTTGCATTCCCATTTCATCTTTCAGGTCTTTATCTTGATTCTTCAATTCGTTGGCTGAATTTCCATTTTGCTTGCTCAGGAATAAAAATCTTGTGTTTATGATCTCTCTCCTCTGTTCAGTTTTACTCATTCTGTAGCATGGAATTGTTGGTGTATCCTTAAAGGCTCCTTTCCGGGGAGCACATCGGTTTGAAGAAGAGTGGCTTCAGATCTTCTTTCACTGCTAATGGACTTGGCAGGTTTTAGAAAGAGTTGAGAAAAAGTTACTTTAACTGGCTGATTGGGGGCAGAGGGGAACATGGATCATCAGCTTTGCACTCTGCCTTCAAACACTTAGACACAGATTTTTTTCCTTAAATAATACCCCATCCACCCTGGCTTAAGTTCTCCTTGACAATAATAATTATGTTGGTGAACATAATTATTCAGTACATGAGCACTGAACCAATAAGAAATAAGACAAAAGAATTAGCTGATGAAGAACAAAAAATAATAATAATCAACTTTGTTACTGATACAGACTAGGTTCGAGAGCTTAGACTACTATAAGAACAAGAATGACTTGTTCACTCCCACCGCTTGGTCTAATCCTCAGAACAGCCCACCTAAGGGAAAGTTTCTGGCCACAAGGCAGACACACTTAAACCCAGGTCACTGTCTCCACTGGTCTGAGGGAAAGGGGAAAAGAAAAAGATTCCAAATCTCCTGTTGCTCAGGATTTTTAACAGAATGTTGTTGTTGTTAGCTGCCACTGAGTTGGCCTCCAACTCATAGCAAACCCATGCACTACAGAACTAAACACTGTCTGTGCCATCCCCATGGTTGATTGCTGATCCGACTGTTGTGATCCAAAGAGTTTTTATTGGTTGACTTTTGGAGTTAGATCACCAGACCTTTCTTCCTCATCCATCTTAGTCTATAAGCTCCTCTGAAACCTGTCCAGAATCATAGCAATATTCAGGCCACCACTGGCAGATGGGTGGTGGCTGCACGTGAGGTGCATTGGCCAGGAATCAAACCTCGGTCTCCCATGTGGAACTCGAGAATTCTACCACGTATATCCCCACAAATTGAAGAAATTGAAATAATGTTTGCCAGTAGCCAAACCGGTCACCAGTAGGAGGAATAAGAAATGGGTCAAAAGGCTAGGAGTGCCTAGAGGTGATTCCTCCTCCCAGAAACCAGAAATAAGAAAAGGAGCTTCCCTCTACTGAATAATAAGAACTTTACTAGGCTTAACTCATCTAATCCTTTCAACAAGCCCATGAGGTAAGTACCATTATCACTACCATTGTGGTGTTGCTGTTAGCTGTTGTCTAGTTGGCTCTGACTCATGGCGACCTTATGTATAAAAGAATGAAACATTGCCTGGTCTTGTGCCATCTCCAAGATCTTTGATACGTTTGAGTCCATTATTGAGGCTATTGTGTCAACCCATCTCATTGAGGGTTTTCTTTGTTTTCACTGACCCTCTGCTTTACCAGTCGTGATGTGTACCATTGTACGGATAAGCAGACTGAGGCACAGAAAAGTAAAGTAACTGAATGAGAGAAAAGAAAATCATGTCCAAGTAGGAAGCTCACTAGAAGGCAAACAATATTACATCATGTGTAGAACTTCACGATAAAGTCTAGGCTAGAAGGAAGAGATTTTTTGTTTTGTTTTGTTTTCATATTTTGGATTTCTACTTCCAACACTTCTGGGGCTATAGGAAAATGCCTGCATACACAGTTCTGCTCATGAACTGGGCTGGCCTTGAAATAGCATGATGGGAGGGGTAGGAGAAATGTTCCCCTTTCTTCAAAATGTCTCTCTCTTTTAACCTGGTATGAAACCAGCACGAAGTCCTCATTGTTCCCTCCCCTCAGTTAGTGTATCCAAGTCCAGCTGTAAAAGATAAATATTGTTAAGTCAATACAACAATAAATAGTCCCTGGGTGATGCAAACAGTTGAGAGCTTGGCTACTAACCACAAGGCTGGCTGTTTGAATCTATCTAGAGGTACCTGAGAGGAAGGGTCTGGTAATCAACTTCATAAAAATCATCCCAGTGAAACCCCTATGGAACAGTTCTACTCTGAAATAGAGTGCCATGAATTAGAATTGACTCAAGACAACTGGTTGGTTTGTTTTTTTATAACAGTAAGTTATAATCTTCCTTTATCTCCTCTTGTTATGGACTGAAGTGTGTCCCCAAAAAATGTGTGTCAACTTGGCTAAGCCATGATTCCCAGTATTGTGTGATTGTCCTCCATTTTGTCATCTGCTGTGATTTTCCCATGTGTTGTAAATCCTAACCTCTATGATGTTATTGAGGCAGGATTAGAGGCAGTTATGTTAATGAGGCAGGGCACAATCTACAGGATTAGGTTGTGTCTTGAGTCAATTTCTTTTGAGATATAAAAGAGGGAAGTGAGCAGAGAGGATAGGGGCCTCATTACCACCAAGAAAGAAGAGCCAGGAACTGAGTGCATCCTTTGGACCCTGGGGTCCCTGCACTGAGAGACTCCTAGACTAGAGGAAGATGGATGAAAATGACTTTCACCCAGAGCCATCAAAGAGAGAAAGCCTTCACCTGGAGCTGGCACACTGAATTCAGACTTCTAGCCTCCTAAATTATAAGAGAATAAATTTCTGTTTGTTAAAGCTATCCAATTGTGGTATATCTGTTACAGCAGCACTAGATAACTAAGATACCTTTCAACATATTAGTTTGGAGGTGGGGGTTATCACAAGAACAGGAGCTCTGAGGATATAAGACAGAAGTTAGAGAAGTTTAGAACGCAGGAAAAAGAGTTCTCAGAATTTGTGGCTTGGTGAGAAGGACTCACAGATCTCCAGGAATCATTGTGAAGGCACTAAGAACTGAAAGACTATGAGCACAATATATATATGTAGCCATACATATATGCACTTACATGTGTGTGTGTATAGGTGGCAGAATACTACTTAGATATAACCAAATACCCCTTGGATTAGATTCCTGGGTTTAAAGGCTTAGGACCAGAGTCTCACGGGACAACTCAGTCAACTGATACAGCATAGTTCACAGAGTTTATGTTCTACACCCTAGTTTGATGAGTAGCACCTGGGGTCTTAAAAGCTTGCTAGCAACCATCTAATATATAACTATCTGTCTCATCTCTTCCAGGGCAAAAGAGAAAGAAAGAAACCAAAGACTCAGAGAAGAAACTGGTCTACAGACTAGTGGTCTACTGGAAGTATGACATCATCTACACTGAGACCAGAAGCAGATGGTGCTCAGCTACCGCTAACAACCATTCTGATCAGGGCCCCAAGGATGGGCCCTGATAGAAAGTAAGAAAAGTGTGAACAGAATTCAAATTCTTGAAAAGTCCAGACTATCGCCTTGATATACTCCATAAGCCTTGAACCAAAACTACCTCCTGAAGTAGGATCTTTTAGCTAAATAACAGATTGGCTATATTACCAGTAAGTACTGTTGTTGTTAGGTGTGGTCAGGTCGGTCCCTACGTACAACAGAACGAAACACTGCCCAATCCTGCTCCACCCTCATAATCATTGTTATGCTTGAGTCCGTTGTTGCAGCCACTGTGTCAATCCATCTCTTTGAGGGTCTTCCTCTTTTTCACTGACCCTGTACTCTACCAAGCATGATGTCCTTCTCCAGGGACTGATCCCTCCTGATAACATGTCCAAAGTGTGTAAAACAAAGTCTCGCCATCCTCACTTTCAAAGAGCACTCTGGCTGTACTTCTTCTAAGACAAATTTGTTTGTTCTTCAAACCCTGGTGGCATAATGGCTAAGAGCTATGGCTGCTAATCAAAAGGTAGGCAATTCAAATCTACCAGGCACTCGTTAGAAACGCTATGGGGCAGCTCTACTCTATAGGGCCACGGTATATTCAATATTCTTCACCAGCACCATAATTTAAAGGCATCAATTCTTCTTTGGTCTCCCTTATTCATTGTTTAGCTTGTGCATGCATAAGAGGCAATTAAAAATATCGTGGCTTCGGTCAAGGGCACTTTAATCCTCAAAGTGACATCTTTGTTTTTCAACTCTTCAAGGAGGTCTTTTGCAGATAAAGGTCGGCAGTTCGAATCCACCAGGTGCTCCTTGGAAACTCTATGGGGCAGTTCTACCCTGTCCTATAGGGTCACTATAAGTCAGAATCGACTGGACGGCCGTGCGTTGGTTTTGCAGATTTGTCCAATGCAGTATATGTCATTTGATTTCTCGACGTTGCTTCCATGGGTGTTGATCGTGGATCCAAGTAAAATGAAATCCTTGACAATGTCAATCTTTTCTCCATCTATCATGATGTTGCTTCTTGGTCTAGTTGTGAGGATTTTTGTTTTCTTTATGTTAAGTTGTAATCTATACTGAAGACTGCGGTCTTTGCTCTTCATCAGTAAGTGCTTCAAGTTCTTTTCACTTGCAGCAAGCAAGGTTGTGTCATCTGCATAGCACAGTTTGTTAATGCAACTTCCTCTAATCCTGATGTCATGTTCTTCTTCATATAGTCCAGCTTCTCAGATTATTTGCTTAGCATACAGATTGACTAAGTATGGTGAAAGGATACAAACCTGACACACACCTTTCCTGACTTTAAACCACACAGTATTCCCTTGTTCTGTTTGAACAACTGCCTCTTGGTCTATGTACAGTTCCTTATGAGCACAATTAAGAGTTCTGGAATTCCCATTCTTAGCAATGTTATCCATAATTTGTTATGATCTACACAGTCAAATGCCTTTGCATAGTCAATAAAACACAAGTAAACATCTTCCTGGTATTCTCTGCTTTCAGCCACGATCCATCTGACATCAGCAATGATATTCCTTGTTCCATGTCCTCTTCTGAATCTGGCTTCAATTCCTGGCAGTTCCCTGTCAATGTACTGCTGCAGCCACTTTTGAATGATCTTCAGCAAAATTTTAACTTGCATGTGATAATAATGATATTGTTCAATAATTTTCACATTCTGTTGGATCACCTTTCTTTAGAATGGGTACAAATATGTATTTCTTCCAGTTCGTTGGCCAGGTAGCTGTCTTCCAAATTTGTTGGCATAGACGAGTGAGCACCTCCAGCATTGCATCCATTTGTTGAACCATCTCACGTGGTTTTTGGTTTCTGGAGACTTATTTTTTGCCAGTGCCTTGGTGCAGCTTGTACCATTGGTTCTAGATCATATGCTATCTCCTGAAATGGCTGAATGTCCACCAATTCTTTTTGTTCAGTGATTCTCTATATTCCTTCCATTTTCTTTTGATGCTCCCTGCATCGTTCAATGTCTTCCCCATAGAATCCTTCAGTATTGCAACTCAAGGCTTGAATTTTTTCTTCAGTTCTTTCAGCTTGAGAAATGCTAAGTGTGTTCTTCCCTTTTGGTTTTCTATCTCCAGGTCTTTGCACATGTCATATAATACCTAACTTTGTCTTCTCAAGCTGCCCTTTGAAATCTTCTGTTCAGCTCTTTTATTTCATTTCTCCCTCTCACTTTAGCTACTCACCTAGTGAGTACTACGCACTGTTAAAAAAGTATCTATTGAGACCAAATAGTCTCATATAGATTACTCTAAAGCAAAGATGAAAGGGTAAGGGGACAGGAAAACCAGATTACTGGAAGTAAAACATCCAAAAGGGAATTAATGAGAATGTTAAAACTTTGTGAAAAATGTAACCAATGTCTCTGAACAATATGTGTAGTAATTGTTAAATGAGAACCTGACCTGCAGAGTAAACTTTCACCAAAAACACTATAAAATATTATTTAAAAAAAGAAGAAAGAGTGAGAGCACAAAGCACAATTGTGTGTCCATTCCCCCATCCCCCCCCCACTTCCCACCCCCCACTCCTTCACTGTATTTGCCTTGATATTCCCAAGTCTTTTGAGGGAGGAATTTTCTTTAAAAAATTCCTGTCATTTGCCAATAGGTTATCTTCTGTCTGTATCAAAATAAATGCATTCATCTCTCCTAGAAACTCTTCAGATGTCCACCCTCACCTCCAGACACCCATTCTACCTTGGAGTCTGTAAAGTCAGAAATGATAGAAACATCATCAGTTCTATGCTCTCTCTCTCTCTCTCTTCCCCCATGTAGTAGTTTCCTGTGACTGTTATAACAAATTATCACAAATAAGTGGCTTAAAACAATAGGAATTTATCATCCCACAATTCTGGGGGCCAAAGTCCTGAATCAAGGTCAAAAGGGCCACACTGCCTCCAGAACTTCTATGGGAGAATACTTCCTTGCCTCTTCTAGCTTCTGGTGGTTATCAGCATTCCTTGGCTTTCTTAGTTTATGGCCTCATTGCTCCCATCTCTGCCTCTATCTTTACATTGCCTTCTCCTCTGTGTCTTCTTCTTTCTCTCAAATCTCCCTCTTATAAGGACACTCATCATTGGATTTAGGGCTTACCCAGATATCCAGGATGATCTCTGCATCTCAAGATACTTAACCTAATTACATCTATAAAGACCTTTTTTCCAAATAAGGTCGCATTCACAGGCTCCAGGTATTAGGACGTGGACATATCTTTTTGGGAAGCCACCATTCAACCCACTAAACCAAACCTGTTACCATCGAGTCAATTCTGACTCATGGGAACCACAACACCCCACCAAAAGGACAAGTGAGAAAAACAGGAAAATACAATGAAGGAGTAGTATAGCCTTTGAGTAGTATAGCCACACCCCCCTCACTTCATCAAGAAAAATATTAAAATGAGAGGGTTTATGGTGATACCCTGAAAAGAATCCCAGAAAAGCAGGCCAGGTATCAGTCCCAACAATGTCGCCAACAAGGTGTATGATCTTGGGTGATTCATTTATCCTTTCAGGGCCTCAGTTTTCTTATCTATAAATAAATGGTTGCTCAGATACTCTTTGAGTACCCTTCCAGCCTCAACATCTTATGATTCTACAGAAAATTCCAAGCATATTTCAAAGTCTGGGATATGCAGAGCTAGAAAACAGACAAAAGTAATGTTATCACAGCTAGCCTTTCATTCAGCAAACATTGTTGAATGCTTTCTTTGTGCCAGGAAAAGAAGAAGACCACAGTACATAGATAAATAAGCCACTGCATTAACTAAAGCTAAATCTCTCCAGGGTGCTAGAATCAACAAGTCTCCACAAAACTGAACTGTTGTATACAAAGTCTATTCCATCAGAAGAGAAGAAAAAGAAGGAGGAGGGAAAGAAAAAAAAAATCTGGCATAACTAATCTGAAGCAGAGCTGGCTAGTGAAGGTTCATAGCTGCTTGATACACAGGAAATTTTGTACAGTGCTAGAGAGATGTTGTGGCACAAAGGAAAGTGTGTGGGTTTGGATTCAGCTCCATCTGAGTTCAATCCCAATTCAACGAGATCTTGAATAAGTCACTTAACCTTCCAGGACCTATTTGCTCATGTGGGGAAAGGGAAAGAAAGAATGCATATTCCACAGGGTAATGGTAAGGACTGATGGGGAGAAGGCATGGACGGCACTAAGCGGCAGCTGCCTGACATGTGTTGTTTCCTCCTGTTTGCCCTGCCCAGATGAAAGTAAACAGATCCGACTTTAAACAAAGTTGTAAAGTGCTTGAAGTTCAGTTTTCACCCACTTTCTGCACTTTTCTTTTCCCTCCTGATGGCAACCCTTCCAGGCAGAGGACTTGTCTGTTTGGCAGTTGCTTATTGATTAAAGCGTTTGGATTCATATCAAGTTGAAATTCATACCAAAATGAAATTCATGCTCGAAGCAGCCTTTCAAGTCTTTTGTTGAAGGCCCCCCCCGCCAGGATGACTCAGGATAATCTCCTCATCTTAATGTCCTTAACATCCATAAAAAAATAAATAAATAAATAATTTTTTTAAAAACACCTTTTTTCAAATAAGGTGACATTCACAGGTTCCAGGTTAGGACATGAACATATCTTTCTTTTTGGCAGGGGGGAGGAGCTAGTACTGGGGACTCCATTCAACCCACTACAAACGACCAAAGGTACAAGTGAGAAAAACAGGAAAATGTAATGAAAGTGTAGAACACTGTGTTAGAGTCCACCCGGTCTGGGTTCTAACTGTAAAATGTTTGTCAGAGAATACCTGGATATGAGCAAACAAATGAGGGGCGGTCGGGGGTGGGTACGGGGAAGCTGATTCAGAAGTCCTTTGCAACAAAACTGGGTCCCCACAACTGACTCAGAAGGGGGACTTATTCAGACATTCTTGAAGGATGGGCAAGGACTGAATGTCACAGTACATGGACTCCCCTCTTTCTTACCAAAGCCAGACTGAAAGCTAGCGTCTCCTAATTTGTGGCAAGAGGTAATTTATGTAAAATAATGACACAGAGAGTTCTTGTATTTATGATGGAGAAACCTATTCCATTGTCATTCACACCTTCCCCAAATTCACTTATCAAGATCACTTCCTTTGCCCCAGGATACCAAGATAAATGCAAATGTTTTCAGAAGCAAACTTCTGTTTTATTAATATTTAATAACTTTTTATGCCCAAGCCTTCCTCACAGCTGTTAACCTAGAAAATACCCCTGTGGTTCCTAATGATAATTATGAAGTTCCCAAAAAGTACATGTGCTAGAATTACATTCTGCGTTAATAGAGGCGGAGCCCTGGTGGTGCAGTGGTTAGGAACTCAGCCGCTAACCAAAAGGTTGGCAGTTTGAATCCATCAGCCACTCCTTGGAAACCCTATGGGGTGGCTCTACTCTGTTCTATAGTGTCACTATGAGTTGTAATCGACTCTACAACAACAGGGTTTGTTTTGTTTTGTTTTGTTTTGTTGTTTTAAACAGCAGCAAGGTCCCTAAGTGATGCAGATGGTTTGCGCTTGGCTGCTAATCTAAAGGTTGGCAATTCAAACCCATCCAGTGGTGGAAGAAAGCTGAGAAAGAAAGGCCTAGCAATCTCCTTTCGTAAAAAAAAAAAAAAAAAAAACAAGAAAACCCAATGGAGCAGTTCTATTCCATAACACATGTCTCCATGAGTCGGGATCAATGCGTTGGCAATGGGTTTGTTTGTTTTGGGTTTCTTGGGGTTTGTTTGTTCGTTTGTTTATTTGTTTGTTTGTTTTGGCTAATAGAAGCAGTAAAAGTGAGTGTAAAAGTTTGGGCTCTGGAGGCAACAGACCTAGGCTTACATCCCAGCTTATGACTATGTCCTCACTCTCTGGGTTGTTTTGTTTTGCAGAATTTAGGAAAGTCATTGCTCCTCTTTGAGACTTAGTTTTCTCGTCTGCAAAATGGCGATAATAATAGTACCTATGTAGCAAATTGGAGCTCCAGTGGCACAGTGATTAAGATCTCAGGCTGCTAACCAAAAGATCAGCAGTTCAAATCCACCAGCTGCTCCTTGGAAACTTTATCAGGCAGTTCTACTCTGTCCTATAGGGTTGCTGTGAGTCAGAATCAACTCAGCAGCAATGGGGTATATAGTAAATTGAAGTCCCTAAAACAGTTAACACTCTCAGCTACTAACCAAAAGGTTGGCAGGTATAGTCTACCCAAGGGCACCTCGGAAGAATGACCTGGAGATCTACTTCCAAAAAATCAGCCATTGAAAACCCTACAGGACACAGTCCCACTCTGACACACATGGGGTCACCATAAGTCGGAATTGACTCAATGGTAACTGGTTTATGTGGTAAATTGCATGGCATAGTATACTCAATACACACGAGCTATGGTCATCATCCAAAGCATGTACATATGAAAATAAATATTATTTCAGTCTTGGCAGTGGGAGAGGTATCAATCTGAGTTAATAAAATGTTTAGCTATAAAATTGTGTTAAGACATTCTGCATCCCACTTTCGTGAGTGGCATCTGGGGTCTTAAATGATAAAAAGTGACCATCTAGGATACATCAATTGGTCTAAACCCACACAGAGCAAAGGAGAATGAAGAACACCAAAGACACAAGGTAAATATGGGCCCAAGAGACAGAAAGGGCCACATAAACCAGAGACTACATCAGCCAGAGACAAGAAGAACTAGATGGTGCCTGACTACAACCAATGACTGCCCTGACAGGGAACACAACAGAGAATCCCTGATGAAGCAGAACAGTGGGGTGCAGACCAAGAAATTTGGAAGACAGCTACCTGGTCAACCAACTGAAAGAGATCCATATTTGTGCCTATTCCAAAGAAGAAGATCCAACAGAATGAGGAAATTATTGAACAATATCATTAATATCACATGCAAGTAAAATTTTGCTGAAGATCATTCAAAAGTAGTTGCAACAGTACATCGATAAGGAACCACCAGAAATTCAAGCTGAATTCAGAAGAGGATGTGGAAGGAGGGATATCATTGCTTATGTCAGACGGCTCTTGACTGAAAGCAGAGAATAACAGAAAGATGTTTACCTTTATTAACTATGCAAAGGTATTCAACTGTGTGGATCATAACAAATTATGGATAGCATTGCAAAGAATGGGCATTCCAGAACACTTAATTGTGCTCATGTGGAACCTGTACATAGAGCAAGAGGCAGTCTTTCAAACAGAACAAGGGGATACTGCATGGTTTAAAAATCAAGAAAAGTGTCCATCAGGGTTGTATCCTTCCCCATACTCATTCAATCTGTATGCTGAGCAAATAACCTGAGAAGTTGGACAATAAGAAGAGTGTGACTTCAGGATTGGTGGAAGACTTATTAACAACCTGTGACATGCAGATGACACAACCTTGTTTTCTGAAAGTGAAGAGGGCTTGAAGCACTTAGTTATAAAGCTCAAAGTTTCCAGTATGGATTATACCTCAACAGAGAGAAAACAAAAATCCTCACAGCTGGACCAACAAACAATATCATGATAAACAGAGAAAAGATTGAAGTTGTCAAGGATTTCATTTACATGGATCCACAATCAACATCCATGGAAGCAGCAGTCAGGAAATCAAACAACACATTGCACTGGACAAATGTACAAAAGGCCTCTTTAAAGGATTGAAAAGTAAAGATGTCACTTTGAGGATTAAGGTGTGCCTGATCCAAGCCATGATATTGTCAGTCACCTCATATGCATCCAAAAGCTGGACAATGAATAAGGAAGACTGAGGAAGAGTTGATGCCTTTGAATTATGGTGTTAGTGAAGAATACTGAATATACCACGGACTGCCAGAGAACGAACAAGTCTGTCCTAGAAGAAGTACAGCCAGAGTGCTCCTTGGAAGGGAGGATGCCAAGACTTTGTCTCACCTACTTTAGACCTGTTATCAGGAGGGACCAGTCCCTGGAGAAGGACATCATGCTTGATAAAGTAGAGGGACATTGAAAAACAGAAAGACCCTTGATGAGATGACTTGACACAGTGGCCGCAACAATGTGCTCAAACATAGCAAAGATTGTGAGGATGGTGAAGGAGCAAGCAGTGTTTCGTCCTGTTGTACATAGGGTTGCTATGAGTCAGAACTGACTCGATGGCACCTAACAATAACAAGTAATTAACCAGCCCTTTTGACACAGAGTGTTAGGATGAATGAAAAGGGATGGCTATCTTTCCCAGCTCAATAATATATAGTGATTGGAATTGGTACATGACATATCATCTAAAAATATTTCAACCTATTGTTTTATATTACCAAGACCATGTCGCCTTTTTTTGTAATTGGCCTGAGACAAAGAGGTTTTCATTACTCTCACTGACATTATTCCAGAGAAGGAAATCAGCACTCAGACAGAGCTGTATAGTTTTTTTAATTATGTGTAACTATGCCAAGGTATTCTTGGGGAGGAGAAATAAAAAGCTCCCTCATAACCCTTACTAAGAATCTTACCACTGGGACTTTGCTCTTATTTAAATTGAGTCAATCCTTTATTAAATATATTCTAACTAGCTATTACTATTATAGGAAAATTACCTCTATGAATGAAGAGATTAGGGGTAGGAGAGGCAGGGACAGTCTGAAGTGGATGCTTGTTCTTCTACAATTTACCAACACTTCCGAGAATGATTCCTAAAAATATAAAGGGTTATTCTCACATTTTATTTTAAGCATTATCCTATACTGACTGATGTTTGCAATTAAATTTTGTGCAAGATCTTAAACAAGGACTACATGAACTCACTCAGAAATGAGACACCATTGATAAATAAATTGGGAGTGTTTAAAGTTTTTTTTTTTTTTTAGTTCTTTAAATGAGTTGGAGGGTTTTCCCATGTTGATTATTATTTATCCTATTCTTTTTGTTTTTATTGTCAAAACTATAAGCAGATAGAAGTTACAGGAAATGTTGATATATAATGTATGTATATATGTGCATAAATATATATACACACATTTATACAGGGTGGTCCACTTAAAATCATAATGCTTTACATGGACCTCCTATAGAAGATATTTAAACATATATTCATATATCTGTATATATTATGCAAGGTATAGACAAATATTATGTAAGGTATAGACAGGCTACATTAATACTTATGTAAATATTTTAAAGTGACTTTTTAGTTAAAGAACTGAGAAATTAAATGAGACAAAACAGTCATAAAGTTTAATCATTTTACTTCTAAATATGATAGAGAGATCTGATTTAGCTTTCTTAAATGTTTTGTGAGGACAGCTGACTTGTACTTTTTTTTTTTTTAAATATGAACTCAAATATAAAGGAAAAAATTCTGACCAGAAAAGCAACCTCAAAAAATGTTTTCATTGTCAAAAACAATAATGAAAACCACCATCAATGACTTCAGAAACAGTGAAGTATTTTTCAACTCAATAGTAATATTTATCAGCTAAAATCTAATACTAGTAAAGAGTATGTGGCTATTATATCCCAGTCCCATTTGTCATCAGTTGTTTTGAAGGACTACATTTACATCATTTTTATATCTTGCAGGTATCAGTTTATAATCTCAGGTAAGAAATCAGACATGATGAATCAATAAAAATCAATTATCCAGATCAGTGATTTATCCTATTTTAGAGACAGTTTTGTTTAATTTCACAAAGAAATATTGATTTTTGGTGTTTTCTCCCACTCTTCAATTATACACATCATGTCTTTTTCTTTCACTATCCATAGGCCATGGTCGGGCCTGCATAGGTCCACCACTAGTTGCTATGGGATTCATTCCAACTCATGATGACCCCATGTGTGTCAGAGTATGTCTTAGTTTGGGTTCTCTAGAGAAGCAAAACCAGCGAAGCATGTATATTTATACATAGAGAGAGAGAGATTTATCTCAAGGAAATGGCCCACTCAGTTGTGGAGGCTGTCAAGTCCCAAATGATTAGGCTGGAAGCTTTTCTTGATCACTTGGTTGCAAGGGTTGAGAAACTCAAAATCAGCAGGTCAGACAGCACGCTGCTGGCTCACAGAGCTTTGGGAGCCGGAAAATCCCCAAATCAGCAGGTCAGGGAGCAGCTGCTGGCTCATGTCCCAAGAACAGGAGGTCAGATGATGACAAGTTAGATGCAGGATTGAAAGCAAAAGCCAGTGAATTTGCCAGAACATCCATATATATCGAATGCAGGCCACCCCTGAAGAAACTCCCCTTACAACTGATCGGCTGATCACATCAGATCACATCGTGGAGGTTATCACGTTATATTATTCATGGAAGAGCAATCAGTCCAATGTCTACCAAACCACTGAGAATCATAGCCTGATCAAGTTGGCATATAACATTAACCATCAGAGAGTAAAATTGTGCTCCATAAGGTTTTTCAATTGCTAATTTTTCAGAAAAACATTGCAAGCCTTTTTTCCAAGGCACCTCTGGGCAGACTTGAACCTCTAATATTTGGTTAGCAGTTGAGCACACTGACCATATGAACCATAGGCCCAATGGTCCAGTAATAAATAGAATACTGAAGTAGGTTCCTATGAGACAGCAAGAAATCCCATACTTGGTACTAGAGGGGCAACTTGAGTGCTACCATTGCTTCTACCCCAGCCTCCCAGCTCTGAGCTCCCCTGTCTGGGCTGACTGTCACTTCACATGGACTGTGCAACCCTCAAACTCAGAACTTCAGGGTTGCATCTGCTTTTGAGGAAATCACTTAAATATCCTCCTGTGGGAGATCCATGTTTATTCTTTTGGTAGTAAAGCAAAGTGAGAGCAGCCTTGAGCCTGGTCCAAATCTTCATTCTTCTGCCTTTAAACACCAGGAACCCGCTTCAGTCTGGGCTTGCTCACTAGTTGGATTATAGCTTTTGAATGAAATCATCTTTGAAAGGTCCAGGAAAAAAAAAAAAAAAAAAAAACACTTCTCCAGTTCTCTCAAACCTCCCAGAAGATACTTTTAAAGGAAAAATTTAAGCTAATAACATTTAAACTAAATCACTGCATTCCTTACAATACAAAAGATTATTTATAAAAGCAATAGTTGGGGAGGTGAGAAGTTAACTTCACCTGTAATTAGAAGTAAATTTTCAATTTAAAAGCTTAATGCTTTTTTTAAGTTCTGTCTACAAACCATTCCACTATTTTTCTCTTCTTCCCCCAACCCTACAGCCTGCACATCAGTGTAACCATCTATCTTTTCTTTCCTTTGTCTGTGATAATTTGCATATGATAAAAGATTCAGTTAGTCCTTTTTTTTTTTTAGCCTCAGTTTATGCCCTTGGAAACCAAACCAAAACCAAGCCCAGTGCTGTTGAGTTGATTCTGATTCATAGCAACCGTATAAGATCTAGAAATATTATGCCCATCATCCAGAACTTGGCTTAACAAGTTACACAGGAAGAATCTAGAGATTAACTGAATCATCTTGTTAAGCCAAAACCATAGACCCAGCCTCTGCTTTTTTTCTCCTTTTAGTTCAGTTATCCCTTTTCCTTTCTTGATGTTTGCTCTCTATTCAACACATTCTTATGGGTTAAGAAAGGGTGGGAATGAAGAAAAGGAATAAACCCTGGTGGCATAGTGGTTAAGAGCTGTGGCTGCTAACCAAAGGTTGGCAGTTCGAATCCACCAGGCACTCCTTGAAAACTCTGTGGGACAGTTCTACTCTGTCCTATAGGGTTGCTAGGAGTCTGAATCAACTCTACTGCAATGGGTTTGGTTTGGGTTTTGGTTTCTAAAATGTAAGAAAACAATAAATACATATTTCAAGCCAGAAGGCATTATTTTCCTTTTTACTGACATTTGTAGATCTTAGTTCATCATTTGTAAATTAAAAACCAGTACAGTGACATTCATGCTTTGGGAAAAGAGGGATGAGTTTCCATTTGTGACAAAAAGAATAAAGAGAAGGGTACAGCTTTAATCCCTACTATCCCAATTTTTATTTATTTTTTTTATCCCAATGGCTCTTCCATGAATCAAGACCATAACCATAGCATCTGGTGGAATAGGAAAACTCTCGGTGAGTGCACCTCTTAAAGAAAAAAAGAGATACTTCAAGGAAGCGTAAGGAGAAAAAACAGCAAATAGGAAAACAAGTCAGAATCCTATTGCTTCGGTCTCATAAATGAGATATAGGTTTTGGTTCACAGATTACCTTCAGGAAAAAGAACTTCTCAAAAAAAATTGGAACACATGAATTTGAAAGAAGAAAGAATATTTGCACTCAGATAGGAACAGTGCATGGAAAGTCACAGTTGTTCCAGGAATTATTATAACATTTTCTTTTAGAAAACTTAAACATTTTTCAGTGAATCGCTGCTCTCTTGAAGTCAGGCTTGGGAAACAAACCTGTGAGAAAACATGCATCTAAACAAAAAAAGGCAGTTGTTATAACCTCAAGAGAAAGATGAACAAAATGATCAACATCCTTCCAAGAGCTAGTATCAAAAGTGCTGATAAGTGGAGGTGGCCCCCTCACAACAGTGGCGTGGTGTATGTACAGCTTCCAGATGAGAACAAAATCATGACACTTAAACAGTGGCAGCACTTTTAGTTACTTGCATGTGATATTTGAAAAATATGACAACTATCTCAATCTGTTCAAGTAGCACTCGTGGTAAAGGTGAAAGTTTATCAACACTGGTTAACTTATGGTGTATAGAAAGCTAACTAGGAGATGATTGGTGGACTGAAAGATAAACTGCTCACAGGCCGTAAAACAGAAGGATAGTTAGAGTTGTAATCAAAGGCAGACTTCAATCAGGCAGAAAGATGCCAACTAGCACCCAAGAGGAAGAAGTACAGCCAGAATGCTTCTTAGAAGCAAGGATGGCAAGACCACATCTCACATACTTTGGACACGTTGTCAGGAGGGATCAGTCTCTGGAGAAGGACATCACTCTTGGTAAAGGGGAAGGCTGATGAAAAAGAGGAAGACCCTCAACGAGATGGATTAACACAGTAGCTGCAACAATGGGCTCAAGCATAACAATGATAGTGAGGATGGCGTAGGACCGGGCAGTGTTTCCTTCTGTTGCACAGAGGGTCACTATGAGTCAAAAGTGACTCGGCGGCAACTAACAACAACAAAACACTCAAGAGGCAATAGGTCTGCTAGGAAAGTCGCAAACCCAGAATTTTTTGCTTTTTAATTTGGTTCTACCAGCGATGTCAGGGACATGCTGCATAATCTAGGATAACTCCCTAAAAGGCTCTATGCAGCAGTTTTTCAGCTGTTACATATTTTCATTTATATTTTTAAGGTTAAAAGATCTATGAAATATTTGGAAAGCCATGGAAGAAATGCCCTGTATTAATTGGAGCTATGTGATATGACTTCATTTTCTTCAATAATTAAAGTCAGCAGACAGATATACAGTGTAAATGTCAAATTATGAAGCATCAAAATGCATTCCTGGGGCAACTTATGAGCCTCCTTTGCTGAAAAGGGTAGCTGGCTATCTTTCTGAAAATAATTTAAACATAGGCTGGGGATCCTTTTCGGTCCTTATATACAATGGATCCTAATTTCTCTTTCCCATCTAGAAAAATATTAACCATGAGCCCCAACAGGGCAGAGATGGAAAATGAGCTCTATGTGCCCTGAAATCTTACTTTCAAAAATACCATAGCATTCTGGAGGACATAGCCTTGGATCACTGATAGCACAGGTTGAGGTCCACCTTGAAATGAACTCATCTATGACTTTTATGGATATACACACCACAAAGGCATAAGAGAATTTTTGCCAGAAAAATGAATTGATTCTTCCATCTTTTCTTCACCAAAGCTTCATAAAACTGGGAAACCATAAAACCAAAAACCGTTGCCATTAACTCCTTGTGCTACAGAGTGGAACTGCTCTGTAGGGTTTTCTTGGCTGTAATCTTTATGGAAGCAGATCGCCAGGCCTTTTCTTCCACAGTCCTGCTGAGTGGGTTTGAACCGCCAACTTTTAGGTTAAATGTTTGAGAGCATACAGTTTGCACCACCCAGGGGAATGGAAGCCATATTTATCCATCTTCTCTGGAAAAAGGCAAAAACGGAGCCAATTTTAGGTAATACTTTGAACGTGGGGCAAATTTGAATTGGGAATAAACTTTAGGATGGATAACTGACCTATTGTGATGAAATGGACCTTGTAGAAGGTCCCAGTTAACATTCTGCCACCAGCTTAATATATAATTCATAGTTGCTTCCCACAGACTGTGGCCTTGGGATCATTATCCTTCCTCTTATTTTGTCTCCTGATGCCGCTCCACCTGAGGTTTCTCTTTCTACACAGGAAATCATCCCACTTAAATTTTTAATGACTTTAGTACAGCAATAGAGATACTGGGATACAAACTAGAGAGAGGTAGACAATTTTAGGTAAAATCTCATTTCTCCTTTGAACTTGGCATGGTTTAGCACAACAGCCAGATTCCTAACAGGTTTTGCTAGATGTCACTCCTCATTCAGTGCGCGCATTCCTGCAACATGGATGTTCCTATTACTCAGTCCTTACTTGCTTCTCTCTATGGTTTTAGCATAAAACTACTCAGACTCCAGCTCAGAGATTTTATCCTCCCTTAGAATCTTCAGAAACCTTACATCATTTCTCAAGATCTTCTATTAGGCTCAGGTCAACCTGGCAACTGGAGCACTATTTTTCCCACAGTTCAAGAATATCCCTAAACTTAATCTTTCTCTTTCCTGGACAAATGTTAGAAATTAACTTTTCTGCTTTCTTTCATTCAATCACTTCTCCTTTCTGCTTCTCTAGGGTTTAAAGCATTTCTGACTTTCTGTATTTTCCTCCTGATTTTTGAAATGTTCCACACAGAAGTTCTGTATTTGTTTCCCCCAGAGGGTTCTGACCTTCCAGTTCTGGTAAGCACTAGTTTTGTGTACTAGTTAACATTTGGGACTTGGAAGTCCGACAAACCTAGATTCAAATTCTTACTGTGCCATTTACCATTTACTATGTGATTTGAAGTAATTACCTACCCACTGAACGCTCCAAGGGTTATAAGCTTGTGTTCTTACCAGCTGTGTGACCTTGGGCCAGTTACGTGATCATTTGAAACCTCACTGTCCTCACCTGTAAAATGACCAGTACCTACCTTGCAGGGTTAGTATCAGGAACAAAGGAACAAATGTAATGATAAATATAAAATTGTTTAACAAAATGGCTAAAATAAACTAAGCATTCTATAAATATTAGTTATTGTCGTTATTATTAATTCGAACTACCAGACCCATGTTGTACATGCCAGGTTTCCTGACTTCACTTTGTTCTTAATACCAGCATTATTATTTCTAAACCCCAGACTTCAACGTACCTCATTTCTGTCATAGTCCACATGAGGTTTGGAGTAGAAAGTAGGGGAGCATGAAGCATTGCCACACTTTATACACAAAACTATGCAAACATGTCAAAAGTTGAGTCCGAATGAGTCACCTCAATAGATCAAAAACTAAATGTTGAGCTATAAGTACAAGAGTTACAATTACAAACTATCATGGAACCAGAGACCTGAGAAACCACATGGTGAAGACCACAAGGGAGGATTCAACATACACTCCAAGGGCTTTGGGATCCCAGAAGGGGGAAATCAATGCTCCAATCAGTAAGGGCGGGGCGTCTGACTACGTCCATCCCTTCAGTGAAGCCAGGCTGGTTTCAGCTTAAGTAGCTGCCAACTTCTGAAGTCCTCTCGTCCCTCATTGCTCCAAGACTATCCCTCCAAAAACTGAGAGCCCAGTAAAGACTGCATCTGTCCAGAGAGAAGTTGTTACAGGGACTGGAAACCCCTGCTAGAAACTCCAAGAAGGTTTCCGAAGTCCATCTGTAGGACAATACTAAGTACATCAGAAGCATCGCAAGTACCAATTGTTATACAAGAAACAGCTTAGCTTTTAGATTTTATTGTTTGTGATGGTTGTGATAGTGGTGCCATCTCTGGAATCCAGTCCACTCCCCAAAATAGTAAAGAGAATACATGTAGTAATACAAATTATTACTTGCCTCAGTTAAAATGAAAGTCCTGAAGGATGTGAAAATTGGGAGCTTTGTAAGTTAAACTAAGAATTTTTTCATATGAAATCCAAGATTATGCTGGCCAAAAAAAGGGGGGGCTATTTCTAAATCAGCACTGTAATTAAATTTGACTATAGGGAATATGGACCCAAACAGTAATGTCAAGCCTAGTAAGGACATGCATACCCTAGCAGATTGTCCAAAAAGATCACGCATTAACAGTATTATACTCCTGAGCTTATAGAAATGATCAACTCAAGGGGTCTACCCAATTCTGGGCCTCTCTGTGACTTCATTTCCTGAATTTGGCTGTCAGATTTATTAAAAGAAATTTTAGGTAGCTGATTGTAAGGGACACTCAGATCGTTCAATGTAAGTGAAATACATGAAGTCATTTGTATGTTATTGGTCCCCATTATTATAAATGAAGTTAAAACACCGAAAGTCTTGGGAGTCTTCACTAATGAGCTGAAGGTATTTCTCATTTCTAACGCCAGTAACTGTATTGATGCATTTTTTTCTCTTTATTTCTGCATACACTAAAACTAGGTGGTTACAAACAAAACGCAGAAATACAGTTTGCATTCTAATGAAATGATCCTGAAATTATCCTGCTTTCTACTATGACTTTTCCTGCTGTACTATGATACAGGGTCCTATGGGCCTTCTGCTTGGAGTGACTATCCCAAGGTTGATGATAGCTAGGTTTGAGGAATCCCGAAATCGGGAATTTTGAGTCCTGATGCAATGTATTTGCACCAACCTACTAGGGCATTCTCCTTTATTTACAGTTTGGTAAAGAATGCACGTAAAGATGCTGTGAACGCACTTGTACACATGTTCAAACTGCTTTGAAAAAGGAATGGGTAAGAGGGAGTGGTATCCACATTGAAATCAGGCCAGCATTTCAGATTTCAAGGGACCAACGAAAATGGAACAATCTGTTCGATCCCCCGGGTTTGAGGGATGTCTGTGTAAGCCTTCATATCTCTGAGCTTGTGCATACAGTGAAGAGCGGAGACTTCCAACCCCAAATCTAAAAAAGACTGAGAGATTTTGGAGGGCCCAGATGTGCCAAAGGTCAGAGGGATCAATATGCAGGCCCTACCACTGAAAGAGGAAAAAAAAAAAAAAAGATTTGAATAGAAAACTGCTACAGAAGGGAAGCCACTGAGAGGTGAGCGAGTTTCTGAATAATTAAAAAGTTAAGAATAAGCAAACTCAGTTGCCATGGGGGAAGGAGGTGGGGTGGGGGATAAAAAAAAAAGCAGTTGATGTGGTAATTAAGAATTTGGTGGGAGCCTGGGCAGGTCACCTCCTTTCTCAGATCAGAGCCCCATCAGAAATTCTTTCAAGTGTCCTTCTGCGTCGCCAAAGATGACAACAGCAAATCAATAAGTGCTTGAAATGAAAGGGGATGTTGGGTAGCCCCCAGGCTACAGATTTCCCGCCGCCAGCCTTTTCTGAACTCCTAACGTGCCTTTGCACCGCCTCTCTTAAGAACAGCTACCTTTTATTCCTATTCTCTGGACGAAGGTAAGTGCTCAGTTAGCATATCTATTAAATGCCGGCTCTGGTTCCGGCTCTCAGCTCGCGCAGAGAGCGCGCTGCTGCGGCTCGCCCAGCTAGCGGACCCGGCAGAGGGAGAGGGGAAGCCTGGCCTGGCGGCCGGCCGGGCCGTAACCTCCCCGGCTCGCCCAGCTTCTCCCAGGGGTTAGCGCTTCTGGGTGTGAGCTGCAAGGTCCCGGTAAGAGCAAAAGGCCTGAATGGCCGCGGCAATCGGGGCGCTCCTTCCACTTCATTTATTTACAAACAAGAACAAAATCATAAACAACAGAAGTAAAGGGCCGATGCTCCAAAATTAAAACTCGGAATCACCGTATGGAACTCAGTTCTGAGTTCCCGATATTGGTCTGTTGCCCTTAGGATATCCATCGCTCCCCTAATATGTCTCGATTTAACAATCTGTCCAGCGCCCAACATCCCCGGGACGTTTTAATTAGGTTATTCATTAGTAAGTCAATACAGACATTTATATATTCTTTTCGCTCAAGTGGTTAAGTACTACTTTCAAAATGATTATAAAACACTGGCATAAGCAACGCATAGTGATTTTAATTTATATGCAAATCAATTGGTTCGTCTTAAAAGCTTTTTTTTTTTTTTTAACAATTATTGTATTGTAGCATCGGAGGCACGGATCAAACCGCGTGAACAGACAATTCGGAAACAAGATCTAGGCTGGAAAGAAAATTTAGGAGAGCCAACAAATCAATAATGTTTGAGGCAGTTAAACAGCGCTAGCCATTGGTATTTACATACTCGCTCGTTGTCAGATAAGGAGCTGGGGAAATCGCTTGCCAGGGTTGAGACCATAATCCAGAGTGAAGAAAGTAAATGGGCAGTACGACAGCCCGGCAGCGGGCTCTCAATAATACTGTACCTTTCCCAAACCCTGGCTCTTGGGTGAAAGGGATTTGGCAGAGGTCACTCCACATTGCTCCTCGGTTTTGTCTCGCATTTGTTCACCAAAATTTTCGTCCTCTCTGAGATTCGTAATTTGGTTCTCGTTCTAACAGTTGTCACTTGTTTCAAAATATTGGAAGATAGGGTATAATTCAGAACCTCCCTAAAAAAATTCTCTGAACTCATTTAGCCGGCCCGGCTCCTCCTATGCTCAGTGTTTTCGGTTATGTTTATCCCCTGTGCCCCCCACAAATTGAAATTAGGCGGGAGCAACGGCTAGGAAAAAACGGTCCAGCGCACTGTCTTACTGGAAGGATATTATCTCTTTGAACATAGTTTAAAATTTTGGAAAAGTAAAAAGGATGTATGCTTCGGGTTTTTTCCCCCCCTAAGATATTCTAAAACCGTGGGTCTTTCTGGGATTACCAGGAGATCCGCACCGCAGTTTGCAGCTGTTTACGTAAAAGTGTAACATCCTTGAAATTCACAGATACATAAGGTCAGTGTCTCCCACCCCAGGCTCCCAGCCAGGAGATCTGGCCCTTAAGGAGCTGGTACCTTTGATGCTACGATCTTGTTTACATCTGCAGGGCAGGGAATTGCTTGCTTTGCTCAGGCGCTCCCCCCACCCCCCTCTAATTTGAAGTAATCGGAGTCCAAATACAATCCCCACGACCCACTCTTCCATTACTGCCCTGACGAGGGGAAAACCTGAAATCCACATCTTAAATCAGCTCGGTGGTTTGTAGCCCCCCAGCACCCTGCCTCCCCGCTGCATGCCTAATGTATTCCCTGGTGACTCTGGGCATTAATTAGTTGTTTAATAGGAGTATGACTAAAAATGTAAAAGAAGGATTAGGAGCGTGAAACGTATGTCCAGCTCCTTCCACACACTCGAGGAGGGAATGAGAATCACTCTGTATCTTCTATTTCTCCAGGAGCCATTTGCATTTCCCACCAGCTGCTCACTTCAGCTGCGCTGGCGCTGGGCGAGGCAAGGACCCAAAACCTCAGCGCGGTGTCTGCGGCGGCCGGGACAAGGGTTAACCAGACCTTGGCGGGCAAGACTCCAGACAGAGGGAGGTGAAGGGAACGTGAGCTTCCTGGAGCCCCTTCATCTTAGCCCGGGTTTGCAAATCTCTGAATCCTGAAAGGGGGTGGGAGGGTCCAAGCCTATATGTGCGCGTCTCTCCAGCGCAGCCCCTTTCCCTTTTCCGTGTCTCTCCGCGCGTCTCTAAATCTTCCTGTCTGATTTTCTCTCTTTTCCCACTTTCCCAGGAAAGATTTCCCCATCCTCGCTACCAACTCAGGGCGAGGCCGTTCTGCTGTGAGCGTCTCTTAATCTCTACAAAATGACAAGAAAAAAGGGGGAAAGGCATTAATTTATTTATCAGGGAGTAGGGTTTTTTTTTTTAGGGAGGCAGCAAAAACCGAAAACGTCGATGGGCAGAGAAGAAAATGTCTTTCTCAGACTGCATTTTCCGGTATGTTGTGCCTTACAAGTTCAGTTATTGAATTTGTTGAAGAAACTTTATTTTCTTTCATCGGCAAGATTTCAGAAACCAGAAATAAAAAAAGTCCAGAGTCAGAAGAGGAAACAAAAATAAAAACAGGACATGGCGCTTCCCCACGCACACACACCCCATTTCTTTCCGCTTAAATAAAACTCTCTTTAGTTTTCAATCGGTAAAGAGAGAAAGTTTGCATTTTCACGGGTGTTATATAGAGGTTAGAAATGGCTTTAAAATGTACATCTTCCGTCAGTTTTCTTGTGGCTGAAGAGGCTAACCCTTTCCATAAAATGAGTCCATCTGTCGACTGTTAGCTATTTCAAAGTAAAGGGATTTAGCACTCAAAACAATTTGAGCAAGTTTGTTTGCCTGTTTTTACTGCTAACTCAAATGAATTCAAAACACGGAGTTATTCGAGAAAACACATAACATATCCCAGACAGCCCCTAAATGTAGGGAAAGCCCTGCAACTAGGTGGTGATCCCGGTTATTTCTAAACACCAGCTTTTTTTTTTTTTTTGTAATGTACATATTTCATAATACTCTCCTAACAAGTCATTACATTTTCCTAAAATCGCGTGAACTGGTACATTGATTTAGAAAGAACAATACAACTTTTACAGCGAAATTTATTCTCTAGTAGGGACCAACAGAGAGGGCTTTTTAATGGCGGGCCCTGCTGCGCTTTGCGCTCTTGGCAGGAGTTAATATTGGTGGGAAACCCCGAACCCACCAGCTATGGCTCTTCCCCGACACTTTCCAAAAACATACATTAACAAGACGCCCTTGAGATTGAAAGAACTTTGTCCAATATGTCTGGCAGAAGCCTTCGCACCTGGCCCTGCTGGTAAAGCATATTTATAGTCCTTTCACTCAAAGGCAGAACAGAGCAAAAATATCCTGCTCGCACCAAAATACTTGCCCTTGTTCAAGTCAAGAAATCGGAAAATCAGGGTTCAGAAGTAAGGCTCACTTTTTGGGTGAGAATGGCCCCACTAACTTCACACGCTCTTTGCTTTTTAGGAGTAAATGCGGATTTGAGAGAAGCTTTCCCACCATCACCACCCCCATCCCGTGCAATTTAATACTATCCTCACCAGGAACCTTAACCTCGTCATTTTAAAAAATGAGATATCCCTGACCCGGGGTGAACTTGTTGAGTGTAGGTACAGCAGAGGAAATTCTAGACTCTATGAGCTCCCGAGCCGTGTCCAGTGCAATCCCTTAGCGCACACTGGTCAGTGCAGGGCCATGCCCACCGGCGCGCGCAAATCGGGCGCTGGCTCCTGGTCCACACGCCTTTGACCTCTGGCGCAGCGTGCCGGCCGCGCTAGGCCAAGCAGCCTGGCCTTCTTTGGACTGGAGGGATCCTCCTGGGTTGACTGGTCTCGCTGCCTTTCGACTACTGCCCACCCACACTCTCCCCCTCGCTCACCCCGTTTTTCCAGACTTCTCAGTCAACCTCACCCCACTCAGCCCACCTCATTCCCTCCTCCAGTTCGTCCTTCACTTTTCCCTAAAGTCCCTCGAGCTGTAACCTCTTCCCTCAACTCCGCAGGAGTAAAAGAAAGTCACACGCACACGCACGCGCGAGGGCGCACACACACACACACACACACACACACACACGCCTCACCCCAAGCAAACCCACGCACACTGTCCTTTGTTCCATTTTGGGGCACCCCTTTCCCTGCCTCTTCCTCCCAACCACTCCTGGTTTGCCCCCCCCCCCCAGGAGTATGTTTCTGCATCCCGACTCCCTGGGCCTCCCCTTCTGATTTATTAGGGCTCCTGGTTTCACGCGGATTTCCTTTTTTCTCCCCAATTCCATCCTCCCCTCCTGTCCTCCTTTCCACACTGGGAGTGCGTGCGTCTGCCGCTCGGTCGGCTCCTGTCTAAACGCCCTGCCGGGATCTCCTCGCGCCCTGCCGGGCCCTTTCTCCGGCTCCCGGCTCTTCGGCCCGCCGGCCTCTGCCTCCCTCCCCTGCCTCGCTTCTCGCTGTCCCTGCGCGCTCCCCCCGCGCTCGCCCAAGCCCTGCGCTCGCTCCTGGCTCGCCCGCCGCGCAGCCCGACTCTGCGGTCCGCCCGCCCGCCTGCCAGCCCGCCACTGTGCAGTGGAGTTTGGTGGAATCTCTGCTGACGTCACGTCACTCTCCACTTGGAGTCGGAGCTAGGGGAAGAGAGAGGGAGGGAGGGGAGAGAGAGAGGGCGAGACTGAGCGAGAAAGCTGGAGAGGAGCAGAAAGAAACTGCCAGTGACGGCTAGATTTCGGAGCCCGCCGCGCCACTGTGCACCGTCTCGGAACTTGGCACCCTTGGGAGCCCTGAAGTCCTCTCGGGCCCGGCTTTCGGGCGTTTGCGGTCCAGCCCGCGCCTCGGCTCGCTGGAAATCTCCCCGGGAAGCGGTGGGACGCGGAGACAGCAGCTCTCTCCCGGTAGCCGGTAAGTGGAGGCCGTCTCTCCCTCAGGGATGTGAGATAATGCGAGTCTGGAAATTTGTTCCACCTTGGAGAATCTTCACCGTAGGTGATTTGTGGCTCTCGGGGCTGCGGTTTCTCCGAGTTAGCGCAGTTGGCAAACAGATTTTTGCAAAGCCCTGTTCTCTTCGTCCCCAGCCACAAACACTAACAATCCAGCCGGTGCCGAAGTAGACTGGGAAGCGAGACCATGGCTGGCATTTAAAACGAGGCATCTTCCCTTAAATATCGGTGCCAACACGGCAGGGACAAATCCTCAGGCCAAGGATTAGCATTCTCAAGATAAAGGGCCGCTTAAAAGTTTCAGCTACTGCAAGATTAGCCCCCTTAGCATTGTTACCCATTGGAAAAAAGATTCCATCTTAACTGGCAGTCAGTGACCTCCCAGGCCCAAGCGAATTACCTGGGAGCCAGGCCTCAATGCCAAGCTCCCACGATTACTTTGGATTATAAAGCCTTTAAATTGGTCAAAATTCAGCTCCAATCTTGCACTTCAGGAGATACATTTTAAATGGGTGCAGGGACAGAGCCAGTTCCAGCTGGCGTCTAAGAAAAAAAAAATTATATATATAAATAGTGATTCTAAAACTGAGAAATTTGTTCCTCTTTTTATTTCAATTTAGTACCTTACTTTCCCAAGATTTCAAAGTCAAACCATAAAGTAGTGTAATCTTCACTCTTTTGTGTGAGCAGTATGTCTTAATAAAGTAAACTAAGTGGGGATAAAAACTTTCACTATTATAGATTAAAATGCCAGGAATTCATATATTCTAAAAACATTTTTTCTGAAAAAAATCATCTGATTTAGAGAGATTTTCATGCATTCCTTTTAGACCATGAATAAGAACGAATGATTCTTTTATCACACAAATTTTCATTTTGGAGGAAATCCATCAAAAATTCAAATACTAACGATGTCAAGGAAACAAAGCACGCAAGCAAATTAGATGGAGAATTTTTTGTTGATGTAACATAAAACAGGCATACGAGATTTTAATCATAGAACTTTACCAAAAAAATTAAATAGCTACTTCATTTATGGGATGTTTTATTTCACCTCGGCAAAACTACACTTACATTATTCAGGTGCTTTGTTCCTTAAGCTGAGCATGTTTGTCTTCAAATGTTCCTAAAGCATCAATATTAATTGGTTTAAAAGAAGGCTGAAACATGGTAAAATACAGGACTACATTAAGCAGTATTTTAATTTCCTTAAATGATTACCCACTGCAAATTAATTTACTGGCTAATCTCACCAATTTAGTTCATTTAAAACATATGTTCTTGTGCTGTTTATTTTTCAAACGTTCTGTGAAAGATTTTGTTCTGGGATAACAAAGTGAATGGAAAGGGGGGGAATGTGAGAGGATTTGGAATTCTTAGAATTCTATTTTTTTTCCCCCTGCGATAGTATTCTTACGGCAATCCTCTGAAATTATTTTTAAGCAAATGGTTTTATTTCTTAGGCTTTGCTCAGGTTGCTTCCTTATCCCTGTAGTGCTTTTTAGCATGCTCACAATATAAAACTCTAGTTGGTCAAAATGAGATTGCCAGGCATATGTATATGTGTGTGTGTGTGTGTGTGTGTGTGTATTACATACACACACACACATTCCAACCGGGACATGAACTCATGGAGTTGAGAACAACTTCCCATCAGGAAAAGTTGTGCATCTCAATTTGTGGGATCAATTAGCCATCGAAGCCGATCCAGAAGTCCGGCAGCCCAATTTGTCACAGAAGATGTGTCTTGACAGGGCAAGTTTAAGGATCAGCAGGCAGGAATTGGTGGTCTCTTTAAAAAAATTATCTTCCCCAGTCATTTAGACTCGATTCGTCTACTAGTCCAGGTCATTATATGGGGCGTAAAATACAGGTCTCAGTGCTCATTTTGACTGCAAAATAAATCCCCAAGTCACAAGGACGGGTAGGAGTGAGCTAAGGAACACGCCTTGACCTTCTCTCAATCCTTAGAGCTGAGCCCTCTGAGTTCTTGTAGATTTGTTTGGTATTGCTTTGTTTGGTCTTCAGCACTGAAGCATTGGGGGTGAGGGGAAATGTGTAATAATCGACTGACTTTACACCAAGCGACCTCATCTTTTTCTTTTGTATATTTCATTCTTTTAGAAAATAAAAACAATTTGCAGTTACCGTCTGCAATGTTCCAGCCACCAGCTAATAATGCAGCCAGTTCAGATATTTAAAAAAAAAAAAAAAAAAAAGATTATCGAAATGATGATGACATGCAAATTTCCCTTGAAATTATCATAAGTAAACATTTGAAGTCTGGACTAATAAAATCCCATCTGTGTTACTTCATATCGAGTTAGTAGAGAGCTGTGATAATGAATTTTGTAATATCTCATGAACAGACATCTCAATCAGGGACTAATCCCGTGATTTTACTGCAGAATCACTAAATCTGGAGCCGCCAAACTGCTACTTCTGGGCCCCTGGGCCCGCAAAGATCCGCAAAGCCCCCGCCCAAGTCCCTGGTAGCGAGTGGGGGAACCGCCTGGCCGCCCCCACCCTGGGACCACGCCGCAGCGCAGGGCAACCCCTCCTCCGGCAGCGACCTTGGTCTGAGGCTGCCAGCCTCCGGCTCGCCCCAAGAAAGGCCGAGGAGCAGGGAAAGGCGACTTAGGCCAGAGTCGGGCCCGCAGCTCCCAGCCCCGCCAGTCTGTCCACCACCGGGCAATGCCCGTCCGCAGCCCCAGGCCCTGCCCCGTGCCAAGTGGGCCCTCCCGCCGCCGGCGTACCCTGGTTGGCGTGGAGAGAGGCAGGCGCCGAGATCGAAAGGGAGCCTGGGGCCTTCTTTCTTTTCTTCCGTCTTTTAAGCAGCTGAGGTGGCTCCTTTCCCAACCCGGATCGAGCCCCTCGCCACCCACCTCTCCCGCTTTGCCTGTGGCGGAAAAGAGGGAGTGCGTTAAACGCTTGGCTCTCAGCGTTGTGGTTGGAAATTTGAAAAAGATTTGGCTTGCCGGGGAGGAGAAGGGGGAGAACTGGGGGAGTCGTTCTCCTATGGCTGCTTCTCGGTCTTTGGCGGGCAGTAAGCCTTTCCGGGGACGTTTGCCTTGCCCTCCTAAGTCTCACTCCGTCCTCCCCGTCCATCCCTCTTCTGTGATCTTAAATCATGTTTTAGGGTAAATAAGTGGCCCGGTGAGTATCTCCAGGGACAAGCGTGGCTAAATATGGAAAAGTGGCTCCTGATGTATGAGGCCTGAAGACAGCTCTCTCCTGGAGCACCGTAGGCCCAGAGCCTTAAAATCCCCTTCGTTTCAGATATTCAGAAACTTTGGGGGGGGGGGGGACTGCTGTCTAGGACACTAAAAAAAAACTAGGATGGGGGAAAGTGGGTCCTGACATCCTACAAATGTTTACTGAACCCCATAACGAACAAGCAGGGTGCTGAATTGTGGCCTTGGCATACAATTTCCCAACTTTTCTGTCAAGGTTGCCCTCGTATTCAGACGGGGTCTTAACCCCGACCTAGACATCCTTGTGAATAGATTCACAGCCTGGTTCCCCAGAATTCAGTGATTTTGAAGGCCGGTCGTCCCTGGGCCCATTTGCTGCAACTCTGGAGGGAGATCCCCCTCTTGGTAAACAGATGCCCGGGATCAGGGGCGGGAGCGGGTATTGCTGGGCTGCCAGAAGCTGTCGGGTGCGAGAAACGCGCCTGAAACCCGGCACAAAGTAGGCGTCTAATAGCTAGTGTTGAGGTAGCTCCCCGGCCGCCGCTTCTCAATGCCATCGACTCTTGTGTTTTGCAGATAACGGGGAATGGAGACCAACTGCCGCAAACTAGTGTCGGCGTGTGTGCAATTAGGTAAGAGCCCGCTTCTCCTGCATGGGTCAACTGACTGGTGGCCGCGCCACGCTAGGGCGGCAAGAGGGCACCAGCCCCGCGGCGAGGCCCCGGCCATGGGCGCTTCCCGAAGCGGCCGGCCTGGGCAGGACAGAAATCAGAACCAGGACGCCGGCTGCCTCTCCCGACCAGGGCGGGCAGTGGATGGGGAAAGTGCCCCGCGGCGCGTCCCGACGTCCCAGGCCTGGTCCTACGGTCGGGAGCAGCGGGTGGCCGGAGAGGCGCGGAGAGAGTACGCGGCCCTGCGCCAGGTTGACAGAGCGTCCGGGAGATGGAAGTGCCCTCCGCTCTTTCCTCTAACTGGGTCTCTGCTCTTTGTTCCTCTTTCTTCTCCTTCCTACCTCGCCTCCCCACCGCCCCCCCTCCCCGCCCCATCCCCTCCGCCGCGGTCTGGGCCGGCTCTCTCCCTCCCACGTGGGGCTGGCGCGCGCGCGGCCCAGGCGTGCAGCCGGCGGCCGTTGAGTGCCTCTTCTCCAAAGACTCCGAAATCAAAAAGGTCGAGTTCACGGACTCTCCCGAGAGCAGGAAAGAGGCGGCCAGCAGCAAGCTCTTCCCGCGGCAGCATTCCGGCGCCAATGGTAAGGCCGGGAAGGAGGTGCAGGCCTCGCGCTGGGCACCCGCCTCCGGGCCTCTGGGCCTCGGGTGAGGCGCGGGCAGGCGAGACCACCAAGTGGGGAGCGGCTGCTGCCTGAACGAGACACTCGGCCTCCGGGTAGGACGGGAAACAGCCGTCCGAGGGACGTTAATTCCTTTTCCCAAATTATACTGCACTCCTGAGACCCAACACCTCTGCCTCCAGCTCTTTCTCGCTCTCTCCCTGTGGCCTAATCTTACGCAGGTCTCAGCCAACCTCCGCGCCTCTAGCTGGCATGGAAAAGTGGTCCAACAGCGACCTCTGTCGCTCACCACGTCCCACAGAGCGCTGCACCACTAGGCCCCACCCCGGCCCGGCGACACTCAGCTGTGCCCCGCCCAGGCCTGTGGGTGTAGGGTATACCGCGGCAAGGGTGGAAAGGAGGCTTGGGTTGGCCAAGGATCGCCTGCGCAGAGTAAGAGGAGGCGGGGGCCGTGTGTGGAGCAGATGACAACTGCTCTGCAGAGCCCGAGGGCAGCGACTGCGCAGCAGGCCAGAGAAGAAAGGAGTGAGTGCTCGCCCCGGTTGACACGAGCCTACCTGTTGTGGGGCCATCGAGGGTGCGGGTTTTGCTTCTGTCGTGGCATGATTGGCTGGTTCCACTCTGCTCGAGTCGACGGGCACTGATGCCCGGAGTCTGAAGGCTTATGTAAAATGTTCAAACGCCTCCAACCACTGCACAGGCTTTTGCTGAATTGAAACTTGTCGGGGTGTGTGTGTGTCTGTGTCTGTGTCTGTGTGTGTGTGTGTAAGAGGTGGAGACAACCCTTCCTCTGGAACACATGAAAAACTCAAGTTTACTCTTCCTCTATTCTCCTGCTTTGCCAGGCCCTGTAATAAATAAGTGGCAAGCCTTAGGAGGTTGTTGACCTTTGATAGAGTGAGGAGATAAAACCCCCCACAGCCTTCGGCCCCTAACCCCCTCTTTCCGGATTAAAGTGTAAGGATACAAAAGTAGTGCATACGGGAGAGGGGCGCAGTGAGACCCCCCGCAAGTAAACAAACTGTGAATTACTGAGAAGAAAATAGAGCATTTGGGCTTCCCTCTGAATCTGAGAGGAAAGCATCTGTTGTCGAAAAAATACGTCTAAAGCAGTCTGGAGCAGAACTGCCCGCCACTGGACAATATCGCGAGTCCTCCTGCTTGGCCAGTTAACCGCTCACTTGTCCGGGATTAACCCCATGGGGTTAAATGGGGGCAGTGCAGAGATAACGTCGGGTGATTTCTGTCATTAAGATTGTGTTAAATTCTTCTTCTGTTTGATAAACGGTCGTAAAAATAAATTATTAGACCGGAGTATGTTTGGGATATAGTTAAAAATCAAGAGCAGCAATGACTCCCGGAGAAAATGCTTTGTGCGGGCTCAGCCCTAGCTGAGCGGAACTCGGCGATCTCGCTTCGCACGGGGAGGGCGCTGTGGCGTGGCTGGACACTTCCTTGCCGCCGCAAGGAGCTCAAGAGACTCTAAAGGTCTCCTCCGACTCCTCCACCCCTACCCAGGCTTTTCTTGGCCCGGGAATGGTTTCTGAGGACAGGTAGTCTTCTCTCTACCTGAGAGAGGCAGGGCCCCTGTGAGGAGAAACCTAGGGTAAGGTGGGGACCCCTTAAGTGGGCAGGAGGCCAGGAGCCAAGAACTCACGTTCACGCCCCTCACAGGCCAGGTAGGCGCCCCTGAGCGTCTGCTTTTGATAATTAGCAAATAAATAAAGAACTAGTAATAATGAACGATTGTTTTCTTAACCCTTAATTTCAGGCCCTGATTATTTTAGGGTATGTGAAAGGCTCTTCCCCAACGCTGCCAATACATCTGTTTTCTACCTTTTGGACAGAAGGGGGAAACTGCTGCCCAAACAGGTTTAATGCCATTAATTAAGAAGAGGCACGTGATGGGAAGAAATGCTGAAAATCTTGATTTTGTTGGCTTTTAGTAAACCTGGAGGACCAAAGCTGTTACACAGGAGTGGGCAAAGCTGTAGGGTTCCTAAAAAGTTGTCACAGTCTCCTTTAGCTTACGGAATATGCAAGTTCCTGGCTACAGCCTGCTTTAAAAAGGATTTATTTCCTTTACTTTTTCTACAGTTTTTATTTGCTTTAAAAAAGAAAAGTGTTTACAGTGGCATTCGATGTTTTAAAAGGGCTATGGTATTTAATTATTGGTACTCCCTCCCCCCCCAAAAAAAACCCACTTTATCCTCCTTTGGGGGAAAAAAGGACCCACAGAGTTGGTTATTCTGACTCATAGCGACCCTATCTGTGTCAGAGTAGAACTGTGCTCCATAGAGTTTTCAATGGCTAACCCCCCCCCTCCCCGCCCCAGAAGTAGATCTCCAGGCCTTTCTTTCTCTCTGTGGACTAAAACCTCTAACCTTTGGGCACCACTCAGGGACTCCTGTCCTCCTGGAAGGCTTTTTAAAAACGCTCTCTGAGAAGGCAGTATCGACCTCTGGGAGGTTTGGACTCTCCTCCCTTCCTAAGCGAGTCCCCTTCCCTGTGACGCCCACTGGACGGACCCTCCAGCCCGTCTCAACGCCCAAAACGGGAGTGCGCATGAGGGCGGCTGGACATACCTAAGTCCAGACGTTGAGAAGAGCGGAGAGAGCAAAGGCAAGGCATGGGTGTGAGGGGAGGAATAGTTGTCAAGTTAACCAGCTACTCCCCAGAAAGAAGTGGCCCAGGTCCACAGAGAAAGTCCTCCTAGAACAGAGGCCCTTGCCTTTTTACTTGCTTTGGGGGTTCCCAAAGGAGCCTTGATTTTGCGGAGCTAATAAAGCGGTCTTGACCTTCAGGAGAGGAACTGAGGGATCTTCTCCGGTCAATGACCCAGAAAGTTTCAGGGCGGCGGCTCTCGACTCCGGTCTGAAATTGGACGATGCTACCGCCCCCCCCTTTTTTTTTTTACCGCCCCTTTTTTTTTTTTTTGGCCCTGGCGCCTAGCTTCGCGTCTCGACTTGGGGCGGGTACCTTCGCCCAAACTCCCTCCGCGACGCCATTAATTTTTGAATAGCTTTGGTAGAATAGAAGAGCTCAAAGTATTCGATCCAGGTCTCTGGTGGGAAGAGTTCGACCCTTTGGGAGGGGGCGCTATCAGGCCCCTCTTGGCGCCCCGAGCCTGGGCGTACACCCTTCACTCGGCCGCAGCTCGGTCCCAGGCTTCCTCGGAAGACCCGGGTCAATCTGGGCCTCAGCGGCAGCCGTGGACTCCCATTCATTCAATCATCAGATCTTTGTCGAGCACATACTGCTCAGACTCTAATGTACTCCCTAAAAACAAATAATCGGGGTTCCCTTCGCCGTTGTAAAGCGACTTTAATGCTAACACGGATACCAGCGAGAGCAGTCCAGACTGCCTATAGCAAAACGCAATACTGTGGCGCGTGGGGCGGCGCTCTGGGCCTGAGCACTGTCAGAAAGACGGGGACATTTAGAAGGAGGAAGAAGAGAGAGAGAAGTTGGGTAAAGTGAGGAGGCTTCCATTTTCTTTTCTTCTCTTCCCCCACCAAACGTGTAGCTTATTGGCAAACGCAGCCTTTCTGATTTGCAGCTTTTCCCCACCAGGAAAAAGTATACCAATCGTCAAAAGGTACTCCCTGGCATGTAGGGGTTCCCGCCCGCAGAGGTGGTCTTTACGCAACGTGTTCCTTGCTGCTGAAATGGTGCTACTGAAAGTTTCTTAAGGCTGGTTTATCTGTTTCCGCGCCGCCCACCGTTAGTATATCCAGCAGTTGTTAGAGCCACCCCGGGGAAAAGGAAATGTATAACGAAAGCTTATTCGTGAGCAGGAATATACTAATGGAACAATCTGATGTCTTCTTAATCCTATGTAAAAAGCTTGTCGTCTTCCTAATATTGACTGAATGGGTAATTAACGGCTCTTCATCTAGATGAATACCCTGTAATCCAAGGTAGGCAAAAGACAACAAGCCCGAGATAGAAGACAAAGGGCCCAACTGCGGCCGCTCCCCTCACCCCCCACCAACCACCGGCCCGGATTGGGAAACTTTCAGAGATGAAAAAGGCAGGGGTGGGAGAATATACTTACCGTTCTCGGGCTGGACTTAACCACAGCACCTAGCCACCGTCTCAGTTTTCCACTTTTCCCGCACCAGCCTTCTCGCTGCGTTTCTTTCTTCTTACTTAACTCCTTTAGAATGTTGCCGTCCTTAAAGGTCCTGACCAGCATCTTTCCCCTAAAGCCCCCACCTCTCATTTGGGGAAGTGGTTGATAATAGATGCTGAACATACAAGGTCCCCAAAAAGCCCTGGCAAAGGATCAAACTCTCCTGAGCGAGGAGGAGACTCCTTTCGTCAACCACCTAGACACAGAGTCTGCGAGGACTAAGGTAGTTGGGAGGGGAGGGAAAAAATTAATGGAAAGAGAGAACGCATGGAAAATGGTGTGTGTGAGAGAGAGAGAGAGAGAGAAGAGCGATCAGAAGTGATAGAGTCAACTTCATTGTGAGGATCTGACATGAAGAGTACCCATGATTCTCCCAGCATGTTTTTAACAGACTGACATTTTAATTTAAACCTTTAGAATAATATATTACTTGGGTTACTACAATGAGGTGGGTTCCTTTTTTTTTTTTTTTTTTCTCTCCCCCTCTCAGCTGACAGCTTTTAAAATATTATTTCACTAGGGAAATAAAAGCTTCATCTCAGATTATAGGTGGGTATTTTTGGATTTATGTGATTTATGGTCGCCATGACAACTAATGCTGAATGTTAGCTACCAGCCTGTCTGGGAGAGGGAAGATAGAAAAAAAAGGGAGCGTGAGAGAAACAGAAAAGAAGGACAAGAGCTGAAGAAAGGAGAAAAAAAGAGAGTTTTAATCCAACTGTTGTTTTTTTAAAAAAAGTGACTTCCTTAGCCCATTGCCACTTCTCACTCTCTGGGCCTGGATATCAATATTCATTCACATATTCTGTCTATATCCCTATCTATCTATCTGTCTCTCTGTCTATCCCTGTGCCCCTAGCATTCTCTTTAATTTGCTAATTTCCAGTTAAGAAATGGGGACAAAGTCAGTTGCGTTCCAGAAATTAAATGAGTAGAAACCCTGGTGGCTTAGTGGTTAAGAGCTAAGACTGTTAACCAAAAGATGGGCAGTTCGAATCCACCAGGCGCTCCTTGGAAACTCTATGTGGCAGTTCTACTCTGTCCTACGAGTCCGAATCGACTGCATGGCAACAAGTGTAGTTTTTGGGTTAGTAAACCTGTAGCGCTGACATGCAAATGCGAGGAAGCATTACAGCTTGTTGGCTCCAGTGCTTTCAGCAGCCCCGCACCTCCTGTAATCCTGCGTTCTTCTCCCAGCCTCCCACCCGAGCCAGTTTCCCCAAACCTCAAGTGCTTGAGCAACTAGACAGTAACAGCAACAGAAACATGGGTGCCATCTGTATCTGCAGGGACAAAAGAGGGCGGGTGTAGTAAGTATACCTACAGACTTCTGATTCAGAAAAGAATCTGCCCTCTTTTCATAAATTAGCACTTTTTTTTTTTAACTCCATTCAGGGAAAGGGAAAAAAATTAGACACAGAGAAGCCTTTAATTTCTGGGTCCTTCGGCTTCATAGCTCTGGGGGAAGGGGACCCTTTGCAGCTTGATTTGTGTGCAAAGAAAAGCCAGAGAGAAGGAGGGGAGAAACGGCCATTTCTTGGGCAGGGTACAAGGTCTTCATCTGACCTCTGCGCCTTAAGCAGTAGACACGCGCGCACACACACCTCACGCCCGTCACGTGGCTCCAAGGTGAGTCCGGAAGGGCCTCGTCCTTGAGCTGGTCTGGACAGGGACAGGACTTCTGCCCACCCTAGGGCCTCACAGCGCAGGCAGACTTCTAATTGAGCCATCTTCCAGGTGAGCTCTGAGGACAGATTCTTTCCAAAAGCCGAGGATTGTTGAGTTGTGTCCCAGCTGTATCCGGGCCGCCGCCGCTGTGGCGGCGGAGGGTCTGGCGGCGCAACCCAACCGCTCCAGCAATGGCCAGAGGGGCTTTGCACAACCAACGCTAAAAAAAAAGTGTGAAATTAAATAAGACTTTAAGACAGGTAATCGGTGGCAAATACCAGCTGAAAATAACCTGACCCCTGTCACACATTTCTCTTTTTTAAAAAAATGAGAACACCCAATTAGGAAGACCCCTGATGTCTCTCGGACTCGAAACCCCAAACCCACTCTGGGATTCCCTTCCTCGAGCCACGAGGTTGTGCAGCAGTTCCAGCCTCCCTGCAGAGTCCACGATGATTTTTTTCTGGGCTAAAAACTTCTGCGATGGAGGCAGTTGTTGTTATTAGGTTGTTAGGTGCCTTTAAGCCGGTTCTATCCGACTCATAGCAACCTTATGTGCAACAGAAGGAAACATTTTGGGACCTGCACCATCCTTACAATCCTTGCTATATTTGAGCCCATTGTTGAAGCCACTCTGTCAGTCCATTTCTTTGAGCGTCTTCCTCTTTTTTGCTGACCCTCTCCCAAGCATGATGTTCTTCTCCAGGTACCCTTCCCTCCTGATAACATGTCCAAAGTATGCGAGACACAGCTCTGCCATCCTTGCTTCTAGGAAACATTCGGGTTGTGCTTCTTCCAAGACGGGTTTGTTAGTCCATGGTATATTCAGTATTCTTTGGCAGCACCATAATTCAAAGGCATCAGTTCTTACTTTGTCTTCCTTATTTATTGCCCAGCTTTCTCATGCATATGAGGTGACGGAGTCAGAAGTCACAGTAATTTCTCTAATCAGCCCAAGAAGAACTCAGTCGGAGGTCATAGTAGAGCAGAACCCACAAAATACATACTGCTTCCTTACTTTTAACCTCTTCCTCATCTCTGCAATGCCTGACTGGGCAGCGAGAAGTCTTTTGCAGATTAAATCTCCAAAGTTGCCCACCACATGCCACGGGGTTTTCATTGAAAAGCGTTTCTTGGTCTCCACTACTCACCTCCCTTTCCCCATCATGTTGATGTTCTCCTGCCTCCTACAGATGAACCCTGTTGGGCCTAAAAAAGGCATCACCCAATTCTGACTCCCTAGAGTGTGTGACTTATACACATAGGTCTCATATAGTGTCACTATGAGTCAGAATTGACTCCACGGCAATGGGTTTGGGTTTTTTTTTTTTTTTTTTTTTTGCCGTTACTATTGATGTTTAGAGTGTCTGAAGTGATTAGGAGTTGAAACTCTGCTGGAAAATGCAAAGAAAAGCCTTACTTTGACTCAGTTGTTTGGAGAACTCAAGGAAAAAAAAAAAATATATATATATATATATAGTGTGTGTGTGTATTTATATATGCACAGAAACCCTGGTGGCTTAGTGGTTAAGAGCTACAGCTGCAAACCAAAAGGTCGGCAGTTTGAATCCACCAGGTGCTCCTTGGAAACCCTATGTGGGCAGTTCTACTCTGTCCTGTAGGGTCCTTATGAGTTGGAATTGACTCAACAGGAGTGGTCCATGTATATATATATATATATATATATATTAATTTGAGCTCTCCAGATCATTGTCTTTATTATTCCTCGAACTTTGAGATGGTTTGACACAATTCAAGACTTCTTATTGGCTTTTTCGGCTGTCTGCAGATCATCGGTGCTTTCAACTTCTTCCAAACTTTGGCACTATGAGGAGCTATGACTTGCCCTTGGGTTTTTCACTCACTTTGGAGACTGTATTTGCCATGATACAAAGTCCTGTCAGTTGAGCAGAGTCACCAGAGCTTAAATCAAAATTCTGTGTGTTTACTGAGAGATGGGAACAGCTTAGAAGTCTCTATGGCTATGTGGAGCTTCTCAGCTTTCTAGAGTAAGGAGTTTTGAAAAACACTCCAAACCGCCAACAAAAATCGAAGCTCCAAGGTTTGAATCTTGAAACAAGGAAGAGGGTATGCTCACCGTTATGTTGTATTCTTCATCCTTTAATGTGGTGAAGTCTGTTCGTAAAGGAAGCTTTAGGGGCATGGTATTGTGGGGACCACAGCTATGCAGATGTTTAAAAGAAGAAACCGGAATATGATTAGTAAACACATTGGGCAGAATAGAGCTGAATTCATATTGACTTAGTTATAGGTCATTGACTGGCAGTGTAATGGGAGGAAATATTTACTTTACACATATACTTTATGATCTTGGGGGAATTAGAGGAAATTCAATAAGAAAATGGCTAGAAACATTTAAAATCCTTATTTAAAAGACTTAAGCAAATTAGAGTATTATCAGATTAAAAACCACTACAAATGTAAGAGCATTGTCTTTGGTGAAACGCTGTGGGGTCTAAGAAGGAGATTCTCCACCAAATCTCAGGGATAAAATGTGTCATTTAAGCACCAGATAATGAGCAGAATGTAAATTAATTTAACCTTCTTTACCAACAGGCTGCTGGTGTAATATGTATAATTTAGCGATAAGATTGCAGGACCTAATATAGCTGAATGTATGAGTCTTCACTAATGCAGACCTGTCACATGGGGCTGTGTTCTGCTCCGAGCAGGTGTGTGTGTTTGTGGAGTGGGCAAGCTGAAATAAGAGGTTAAAACCAGAAATGCTGATTTAAAGCTTACTATGAAGAAAGCTCACCCTTGTAGCTACATTCTTCTTGAAGTGGGATGATACTTGTGAGGAAAGACTGGAGAACAAATACTTTCTTTCTCATTTGGTCCCTTGGACTGCTGAAGCCTGTTTAAAATGGAGGAGGGGTTACAGATAAGGTCTTTTAGGATTTTTTTTTTTTTTTTGGCGAGGTAGTTGCAGGACAAAAGGGAGACACATGGGTTACCAACATATTTGCAGGGTGTTTCATCCACTCTGCCCCTGACTAAGTTTCCCAATCTTATGAACAAGGACAAGGAGGGGGTTTCTGAAGATACCTAGCACTGGCATTGCAAATCATTGACTGTAATGTCAAACAAATACACATTCAGGGATGATAACACTAACTCCACAATAAAACAATCGCCGATGCAGAAACTCAGGGGAGATTAGGTTATGTTCGCCAGCTGACCTAAACTAGAGGGCAAAAGGACTTTCATTTTGAATGATATCTTTGTATTTCTTTTTTTCTTCTTTAATTTCTTTCGAAATAGTGCTGTAAAGAGTTGGCGGTTCCCAAAGGTGATTTTTTTTCTTTGTTTTGTTTAAATGAGTAAGGCTTTGCTTTTTCTAGTTGAGCTCTCTTGTAGGCTTTTTCCCTTAGCCCACATTCTACTGCCTCAGCCTTGCTTGGACTTTAATGATTCAAAACAGCCTTGAGCTCCCTAGAAAAAGAAAATTATCCTTGAAATTGGTTATTTGGCAACATTCTTAATTTTATGGAAATTCATTAAAGCATATTTCATATATAATTAGCTCAAGGTTGTTGATTCTACAGGCTTTATGGATTTGAATCTGATTGATAATAAAGTAAACAAGAGAGTCGAAATGCAAAGCGTGGCCCTCTCTTGGGTTAGGACGAGCTTAATACAGTGTACAAGGAATTTGAAAGATCTAGGATACGTGTCTTAATCAACGTTAAGTAGAATGGATAAGCTTTCAGCATTTTTAAAACGCTGGGTTAGGGTTTCTGTTCTATTGTGCGTTTTCTGTCTGGGGACTAATAAGCATTACAGAGAACGTGATCCGAGGCGACTTTTTATTCTTGTATAAATCCAGAGTGAATCACCAAACAGTTGTTCGCTTAAAGTCAAGGTAATTTTCTTTTGACGGGTCCGTTTGCTTCTCGATGTCTCATTTATTAGCCTGCGTTTTCAGGGCTCTGTCTTCTTTGCAATTAAGTAAATCTTCTTCACATTAGCAGAGCATTCACTTGACAGGCTGGTTAGAAAATTTAAGATTGGAGAGATGATTTGTTTTTGTTTTTAATGTTCTTGTTTTAAGCTGCATGTGTCCTTTTTATATAGCCAAAAAAAAAAAACTCTGGAAATGGATGTAGTGAGACACGAAAGGGAAGGCGGCTGGCTATCTTGTTGATCTTTGTTTCCTTCGGCCCTCGACCTTTCTGTCCCTTCTCCCGAGTCTTCTACTCCCGGTCTCTTCTCTCCACATCCCCGCCTCGAACTAAAAGCCGAACTGCGTTCGGCCTGGCGGGAGCAGAATTCCCGGGAGCGGGCCGGTGTAGACCCGGTGAGCCCAGTGAGGCATTAGCTCGGCCCCGCACTGCTGATAGGCGCAGGCAGGACCGTCCCTCCGCCGCGGCTCGGGGCCTTGTGATTGGTGCGGAGCCACGTCACTCCCGCCTGGCGCTGGGTCTAGGAGGAGGCGGAGGCACTGAGTGCCGCAGAGGGCCGCGGCAGAGTGACGTCTCGGCACCAGGAAGCCCGCCTCTGGTTTTAAGATGTTAGGCCAACAGGGAAGCGCGGAGCCGCAGAGCTAGTCCGTCGCTCGCCTGGGTGCCGGGAGCTGAGCTGCGCCCAGACCGGGCTCGAGCTCGACCAGCCGAGGGGTGTGCGTGTGCGCGCGGTGGAGGGTGCTCCTAGAGGCCCCCGCCGCCGCCGCCGCCGCCGCCGCCTCCGCCGCCACCGCGAGGGATCTAATAACAGCTACCTGTCCCTGTCACCCTGACACTTCGCTGTCAGGGCTGCGGCGAGGGGGACCTGCAGAGCTTGCCTTTCTCAGCGCGATCGGCGTTAGCTTTCCTTATTAGAGAGGTGTTCAGGGGAGGGCGGGAGAGAGGAAGGGGGTCTTTGCCCACTCTTGATTCGCTTCGGAGTTTGGAAGCCAGTTCCCCAAAGACTCTCCAGCGGTGTCGTCCTGCCCATATCCCCATGTCTCCGTTTGACCGCTGACTTTCGGCCGCTGGACTTTTTCGTTTGAGCCTTCGGGAGGATACCGGGGCGGCTCGACTCGAGGACTCGGCGAGGGTTGCTTCAGGGCTGTGCGCGTCCTCTGGCTCTGCCCGCGGCGGCCACGGCGGGGCAACTCCACGCCTAGAGCGCGACCGAAAGCGGGAGGCAGCCACTGGGGCTCGGTGGGGCGGGAGCCCGAGAGTCGTAGGCGGCGCGCTCCCCTGTCCATGAACTGCATGAAAGGCCCGCCGCACTTGGAGCACCGAGCAGCAGGGACCAAGCTGTCGGCCGCCTCCTCGTCCTCCTCTTCCTGTCACCATCCCCAGCCGCTGGCTATGGCTTCGGTCCTGGCTCCCGGGCAGCCCCGCTCCCTGGACTCTTCCAAGCACAGGCTGGAGGTGCACACCATCTCCGACACCTCCAGCCCCGAGGCCGCAGGTAAGGCGCCACGCCGCCCGGCGGACGTCCCGGCACAGCAGCCCTCGCCACCCGGCGCCTCTCGCCCGGGAGGAAGTCAGCCCCTGCTGCGGGGGGGGGGGGGGGGCGTGGTGGGAGTGGGCATCCAGCTTGCTGTCAGAAGAATATCCCGAGCCGGGATTCTGATGACCCCACGTCCTTTTCTTTCTGCCTGGTCTGGGTGACCCGGCTCAGGTGGCGCAGGCAGCTCTGCCGCTCTGTCTGTTCATACCCCGTCCTCTTTTCTGTTCGCTGGGTCTCAAAATCCCAGCATCTCCATTCGAGGACAGCTCAGAGGCCGCCCTACCTCTGTCCTGTTCTTCTATCAACTTTCAGCTCCGGAATACCACCGCTCATTAGAAAAGTATTTCCAAAACTCCGTCTCAGAAATGCTCTTCGCAAAGAGACAATTTTTCTAAAGGGCCAGGGGACTTGGGTGCCTAACTGAATCCCAGTGTCTACATTTCCTAGCTTTCCGAAACCGCACTGCAATCTGAGCTTTCTGCCAGGGGAGTCCGTAAATCGCGCGCGCGTGCATGTCCGGGGAGATTTTGTGTGTCTGCACAGAGGTGTAAAAATATACTTGAAGGCATGGGCTATAAAAATAACTGGCCGCGGTGCCGAGATAAACATGTAAATAAAACGAGCGGCGCTGGGGGAGGGGAGAAGATGGGGCGCGCGCTCACCCTCACATCCGCACACCCCACAGACGCTGCGCTCCCGGAGGTTCCCGGGCGGCGCACTCCTTCCTTGGAAGGCAATCTTGCTCTGCCCCGACCCCTGCCACTCCGTCCAGTTGCAGTTCGCGGGTTGCAGTTGGACATGCTGACCGGAGCCTCTGTGTGTTTCGTTTTCAGAGAAAGATAAGAGCCAGCAGGGGAAGAATGAAGACGTGGGCGCCGAGGACCCGTCCAAGAAGAAGCGACAACGGCGGCAGCGGACTCACTTCACCAGCCAGCAGCTGCAGGAGCTGGAGGCCACGTTCCAGAGGAACCGCTACCCGGACATGTCCACGCGCGAAGAAATCGCCGTGTGGACCAACCTCACAGAAGCCCGAGTCCGGGTAGGAGCCTGCACGGAGGCTGGAAGGCGGGGGGAGGGGGTGTTGTAGAGGTGCGCGCGGTGGCTAGGAGGAAGGCAGGGCTGCCGGGGGTGGGGGTGGGGGGCGCTGGTGGGGAGCTCCTTTGCAAAAGGAGAAGGCCACGCGGCTGCCCAGGTTGGAAGATTGCAGCTCCCTTTCCGAGGCCCGGCCCCCGGCCCGGGGCAGGAGCCCGGAGCGGCCCGGGTGCACTGCCCTGCCACCGCGAGCCCTCCCTGGCTGGGCCGCGTGGGTGTTCCCCTGCACAGGGCTTTTGTTTTCCGGGCTAGCAGTCGCCCGGCGAACGCTAAGAAAATTCCTCCCAGGCCAGGAGCCGAGAACAGGCTCCAACCTGTGCACCTTTAATAAGGAAAACCCGCCAGAGACACACAAGGGTTGATCCTCCCTGGGAAACCTTCCGGCAAGACACTCCACGGCTTTTTCTCCTCTGGACTCGCCCTCCCTATATGGTCCCTGCGTTTTTTTCAACCATTCACGTCTCTCCCACACCCTATCCCCTGGTTTTGTGATCTCCGGAAGGAAAGTTTAAATACACAAGTACTATTCTGCTCGTTTTTTTTTTTTTTTGAAAGAAAAGCCTTCCGTTTGGCTTATTTATCTTTTCTAAGGAGCTGAACACTGTGGAATTTATTTCTCACACCCCTCCTCCTAATTATAGTTTTATAAAAAGGGCTTACCTTAACTTTGTAGCAAATCTGTACTTTACGGATTGGCAAAAACGAGTTTAAATTACCCAATAGCGACATCCTGCTTTATGCTGGTCAGTAGAAAATTCCAAATTAGTTAGGATTCTGGACGCAGAAAACAGATAATCAGAATCCAGGGACTTTGCTATACACATTAAAAAAAAAAAGTGCACTGGAGAGAATAATAAAGCCCCAGTTAGGTTAGAGAAAGCTAAGAAAACAAAATACAATAAAAGAATAAAGACCAAAATACGCTCCCAGAGCAGAGGGAACCAAGGCGCTCTGTGGGCGGCATTTGTGCTGGGTGTGAGTGTCTGCTGGTGGATAAAAGCCGGCATAAGTGTGGAAATAGTTCTAGTTTAACTGCTCCAAGTGAGGGCTCAGGGCTGGGGCTGCGTGGTTTTGCGTAAGGTCAGTCTTTCATTAGCCTGCCGACTTCTGAGGGGAAGGGGCCTCGCACGTACTCTTCTCTCCTGGGCAAAGTTTAGACGGCCTAGGGTAGAAATGGAGAGTAATTAAAATAAAAACAAAACTGCGTGATCTCTGGAATCCTTCGGAAAAGCTCTCCTCCCCCCACCCCCCTTGTCTGCATCCCCTTCCTGGCCCCTTGCCGCAGCCAGCTCGGTTCTTGCTCTCTCTGGCTGCCTCCTTTCAGGCCGGCTGCCTGCCCAGCCAAGTGGGAGTGAGGCGTGCTTGTGCTTTTTATAGCAGTCGGGTGCAAAGAGGAAGGGGGATAAAAAGAAAACCAGAATGAAAGGGAAAAGGGTGGGGGGGGGGGGAAGCGGTTTAGGCGTTTGTACCCGGCTGAGATGTGTAATGTGAAACATCACCGGTGTCAGCTCTAAGATCTCGGGCCAGGCCTTGCTCCAATACACAAAAGTCGCCGTCTGGGGCGACGGGCAGGACCGATGTGGATTGGGAACGGGGTTGCGGCGGGGACACGGGTCTCGGGTGGGGGCTGGCAGGCCTGGGCAGCCTCCTGCACAATCTTGCGGTGGTGCAGGGTCGGAAGTGCAGGAACCAGCCGAAGCTGGGAGAGCGCTCGGCCTGCCTGGGGTGGGCGGAGGATGAGAAAGAGCCAGGCAAAGGGAGGAGGAGGAGGCTGCAGAGAGACGGGTTCTGAGTTCCCAGAGAGTTACACGCCAAGCTCGAGGAGTTGGAGGAGCTGTCTGGGAGATGATTTTTTTGCTTTTGATTTGGCTGTTTTTGTTAGGCGGGGAAGGAGAGAGGGTGTCTCGGCCCGGTGCCGGTTAAGGACGGCTGTTCCAGAGGGTGGGGGGCGAGAGTCGAGGTCCGGAAGGGGATGGAGAAGGTGTGTGGGAGAGTGGCCCTCTGGTGCCCTCCCAACCTCGTGTCCTCATCACTGTGGCTTTGGAATGGAAGCAGGTTTGCAAGGTGACCCGGCAAGGGTTGGGCAAAAAGCTGGCTGCTCCTCGTTTATTTTACAGTAAGTGTTTTTGGACCCATAGGAGGGCCTGGGTTAGTGATCTAGCCGCCCTCAGGCCGCCAGAACTTCGGCTGGGGTTTGTGGCGAAGCTCTAAGCCTCAGATGGCAGACTAGAGCCACATGGGAACACCAGCGTCTCGGGCGGGTGGGGAGGGGGAAGGTAGGGAGTAGCAGGGCGGCAAGGTTTTGTGTGTGTCGGAGCAGGGTGACTTGTGCTTTCTCAGACCAAAGTTTGATTAATATTCTCTATGGCATCTGTTTGCTTCCCTGCCCGTCCCCCGGCCCCCCCCCCCCCACCCCAGGTTTGGTTCAAGAATCGCAGGGCCAAATGGAGAAAGCGAGAGCGCAACCAACAGGCCGAGCTGTGCAAGAATGGCTTCGGGCCGCAGTTTAACGGGCTCATGCAACCCTACGACGACATGTACCCGGGCTATTCGTACAACAACTGGGCGGCCAAGGGCCTTACATCAGCCTCCCTGTCCACCAAGAGCTTCCCCTTCTTCAACTCCATGAACGTCAACCCCCTGTCTTCGCAGAGCATGTTCTCCCCGCCCAACTCCATCTCATCCATGAGCATGTCGTCCAGCATGGTGCCCTCAGCGGTGACAGGCGTTCCGGGCTCCAGCCTCAACAGTCTGAATAACTTGAACAACCTGAGCAGCCCGTCGCTGAATTCCGCAGTGCCGACGCCGGCCTGTCCTTATGCGCCGCCGACTCCTCCGTACGTTTATCGGGACACTTGTAACTCGAGCCTGGCCAGCCTGAGACTGAAAGCAAAGCAGCACTCCAGCTTTGGCTACGCCAGCGTGCAGAACCCGGCGTCCAACCTGAGTGCTTGCCAGTATGCCGTGGACCGGCCTGTGTGAGCTGCGCCCACAGCGGCAGGATCCTAGGACAGTGCTGGATGGGGCAACTCCAACCTTGAAAGACTGGGAATCATGCTAGAAAGTCGTGGGCACTAAAGAGATCTAAAGAGATAGAGAAAGGAAACCACTGAGTTAAAGAACAGCTCCTTTGATTTCAAAGGAATTTCCTCAGCGCCTGACATCTTTCACAGTTGCAAGGACACACATGTATGTATGTATGTGTGTGTGTGTATATGTATGTATATGTGTATATACACACACACACATACACAAATGTTTGACTGGATATGACATTTTAACATTACTATAAGCTTGTTATTTTTTAAGTTTAGCGTTGTTAACATTAAAATGACTGAAAGGATGTATATATATCGAAATGTCAAATTAATTTTATAAAAGCAGTTGTTAGTAATATCACAACAGTGTTTTTAAAGGTTAGGCTTTAAAATAAAGCATGTTATACAGAAGCGATTGGGATTTTTCGCTTGCGAGCAAGGGAATGTATATACTAAATGCCACACTGTATGTTTCTAACATATTATTATAAAAAAATGTGTGAATATCAGTTTTAGAATAGTTTCTCTGGTGGATGCAATGATGTTTCTGAAACTGCTATGTACAACCTCCCCTGTGTATAACATTTCGTACAATATTATTGTTTTACTTTTCAGCAAATATGAAAAAAATGTGTTTTATTTCATGGGAGTAAAATATACTGCATACAAATTGGTCTGGATTCTTTCTGCCCTCTGTCGCCTGCCCAGGGCTTCTCAGCCACTACTTCCTAAACCAAACAGTCCCCTCTGCCTGCCCAGTTAAACACACAAGGCAGCAGTACTTAAATTTGGTAGAAATAAATTGTAGTCATTCATCAGAAACTTAAAAAAAAAAAAAGCACTCCCAGAAAAAACACTGCAAAGTGTCTGGTCTTGTCTCTCAGATTTTTCTTTGGCTTAAACCCAGAGGATCCCATTACTGCAAGCAAATAATATAAGAAAGAAAGGAGAAAGAAAGTAAGCCAGCTTGGAATGACTCTCAAGTTTACTTCTTGAGGGGAAAAACCTGCACCTCCAGTAAATTGTTCTGGAGAAGTATGTGCGTATGTATACATGTACAGTTTATATACATTCCTCTCAAGAGGAATATATCTCTAATAAGTTTACAAGGAAACACCTCCAGTTCAAAATATTTAGGCCTCACGTTTATCTTTCAGGCTTAAGTAGAGAGATCCTTCATGTTATATTGCATTACTATTTCCAAATCCTTTTGGGACATTAAAAGAAACAAAGACCATTTCTAAGAACCACAACCCTTCAGTTTCTCAAAGAGCCCAGAGGTTGAGAGGTTAGAGTGGAGTTTCCTGAATCTTGTCGAGTAATATGTAGTTGAGGCAAAGGTCATGCTCCCCATGTTTAGTTTTAAATAATATTGACCCATTAATTCTAAACCTGCTTGTTCCTGAAATTATACAGGATTATAGTTTGCAAACTGCTGGACAATGAAGCAAATCAAGATGAATTACAGCCCTGGCCCTCCCTCCCATCCTTTGACATCTAAACTGGGAATGAGGTCTGTCTGAGTGTTCAAAACAACCTTAAGCACCCGCTCCTCTGTTGGTGGCTTTCAGTCTTTTTATATATACATATATATACATGTATTTGATTTTGTAACAAATAGCAAATACGATTTAAGTCCCAAAGTACTAATCACCGTGGCTTTGGAGGGTCAGAGTCGAAGAAAAAACTGCTGAGGCCTTTTGTTAATCTTGTCACTCCCCTCCCCCGCCACCTCCTTCCCCGGTGGGCAAGGACAAACACCACTCTGGAGAAGGGTGAGCGAAAATTAGCCGCGGGTTTTCTGGAGCCGAGAAAACCTGTGTTTTTGCGGTTAGATTGCTTTTATCTCACTGAAACTTTACCTATAAGCTTTTGGAATTCAGCCACTAAGTTTTTGTTGTGCATGAAACTGGGCTGCCACTTAAAGAGAGCGTTTATAAGGCCCCGATTTAAGATCAGTGCTCAACGCACATTAACTTTCTATCTTGTTTAAGCTCTGCCTCCGACCTGCAGCGGGATCACGCGGCAGCGGGGGGCAGATAAAAGCCCTTTGGACGAGGGTCACCTCCGTCCTTGTTGTTCACTTGAGAGCAGTGGAGAGGAAAACGGTCCCCACGGGCGGACTTTGGCTTCTGGAGCCGCGGGGCCCACCCGTCCCGGCCTCCTCCAGCCTCCCCCGCGGTATAGGGGGGAGGGGCGGCGGGGCAGGGACGGAGGGGGCTGGGACAGGGGATTTGGGGAAGGGGCTGGAAGCGCTAACGAGACCTGCTGGCAGGATTTGCGTCTCCGGCAGGTCCGAGAGTGACTTGTGGCCGCTGAGAAGAGGAGGTGAATCTCGGCCCAGTCTGGTTGCTGAAATACAACTCTACACGAGGAAATCAATCAATCTGCAGGAAACAAAAATGGAAGTCGAGATTTGGGCAGAGTTGTCACTTCCCCGACCCGAGTGGTGCGGGCTGGGGGCGGAGACTTGGGACAGAGGAGAGTCCCTTTCTCCCACCTCAGCTCCTGTCCCTGGACTTCCAGAGGGAAGAATTAGACCCTCGCCTCGCCCCCTCCTTTCGCACACCCATCCCCGCCAGCCCGCGGGCCCCTTTCTGCACCTTTCTTTCCCCTCGAGCGAGAGAAGCTTAGTTCCCGCCGGTGAAGTCGGTCCCCTGGTCCCTACCGCTCCCACGCCGGTCCCCCTCCAGCCATCGGGGCCACCATCTCGGTTGCACTCAATCGATTTTTGCTGCATGTCAACACTTATTACCGGTGAGTGTGAGGGTATTTCTCTCCTTCTCTAGGTCTCTTAATGATTTCTGGGCTAGTTGTGTATTAAAGTGCTTAAAGGAACCTTTAAGGTAATCTATAGCATGAACCCCAACCTCCTCCGCTAGGGTTCAAAGATGGCGAGGGCGAGGTCGGGGCCCCAGGAGCGAGGCCTCTCAGGCCCCAGCCAACCGCTGCCCACCCTCCTGTGCGCCCAGAGGACCGCCTGGCCCGGGGGCAGGAATCCTGGCGCAAACCACCCGCCTCTGGGGGCTTTCTCCTCCCTCTCACCTGTTTCTGAATCGCACCTTTTCTCCCTGTCTCTTTCCTGTCCTGGTTTTATTATTATTATTTTCAATTTCTAAGGCCCCAAACTCTGCATTCCCCGAATTCCGAATTCAGATGGGTGGAAACCTGGGATATATACAGCCCACGTTTGTCTCAGTTTCCTTCCAGTTCCTAAATCTGAGTTTTAATGTCCACAATCTCGTTAGAAATTTAATTAAAAAAAAATAGAGAGAGAGAGAAGTCTGGACTCTGCAGGCGGTTCGATCCGGAGGCGATTCCTCCCTTTAGTTTCCCTGCCTTGTCCTTTCTGCCATCCCCACCCCTCTTCATGCGAGGTGCCGACATCCACAGGCGTTCCTTTATGAGACTAACAAAAAAATTAATGGGGAGAAAATAAACAGCGTCTTTAAAAGCCCCATTATTCCTCTAAAGTCCCATAAATTAACCCTGTGAAGACGGACGAGCTCTTTTAAAGCGGGTCTATAAAAACTCTCGGCATGATCTCCAAGGTGGACGGCCCTCCCCCTCCCGCCCCCGTCACGAATGTGTCCAAACAAAGGTCTGTCCTGCAATCCACATCTTAATCTACCCTCGCCCCCGCCGCCGTCGCCGGGACCGGCTCCCCACCCTCTGGCTGCCTAACATCGGCTCGATTCACGCCGGGAGTCCCTAAGCTCGCCGATTTATGGTTTTTAGAGAGAAAAAAGGAGGGGTTGTAATCAGATCAGAGGCCTTTATGAATATGGACTCCCTATTGATTGACTTATAAACCCCCCGGCAAACTACAGTTAATCTAAACACATGGGAAGCGAGAAACGTGGTTGACAGAGGGAGCTGAGGTCTCCAAGTAAACGGGAGAAATTTCTGGCAGCAGATTTTAGGAGCAATTCATACTCTCTCCTACCTTAGCCTTCCCCAATCTGACAACTTCATTTTAAATGAACTTGACAAAATGATTACTGAAGATGAAAAATGGGCTAATTAGAAACACATAACTGATTTACCTTTTCAGGTTTTAGCAGAGGAAACTAGGGAAATTTTACTCTAACATTAGTTTATTTTTTACCCCTCCCCCCCATCAAGGAAGGCCTTCTCATTGTTTACTTTCTATCTGAAAAGATAGAAACCAGAATTTATTGTATTTGAGATGCATAACCTCATTCACTTGTATACTGAGTATTTTATACATTTTGTGTCAATGTTGGTTGTAGATTTTGTGTGAAGACTGAAGAAGGCCTACAAGAAGTAAGGATCGATGGTTAATTCTACTTAATCAAAAAAAAAAAAAAAAAGCATTGCTGCTCCTCATATAATAATGCCTCAACAGCTTTGTGGCAGTTGTGGAAAACAGGAGATAATTGAGACTTAAGTTAACTCAGCCGACGAATGGCTAAAAGAACCACTTAAAGTCCTTTTCAAATTTTAACATTTAATGAATTATGGTAAAGGTGTTTACAGTTTGAGGGTTGGTATGGGGGCATTGCGTATATTTTCCTTCCCTCAGAAAGGCTAATAGAAGTCCAGACTCACTGAGTGTGTGGGCTCTCCCTGGGCTGGGTGCGTGCCTGCGCGAGGACACTTTGATGAATCTTTCAAGATCTGGTTCTCTTATTCCATTCCTCCAGCAAAAATGTTTAAGGTGTTTTTCCCCTCCCCTCTCGCCCTCTCTCTGCCCCTACACCCCCTCCCCTTCCTTTATCCACAGCAATATTTGTTACAGTCTGTCAACTCAGAAAATGGCTAGCTTGATGCTGGGACCCGATGTACCAAGATTAAGCCCTGAGGTGGCTTCCTTAGAACCCCGCAACTCCATCTAACCCCAACCCCCTGTTTCCTCGGTCCGGAAGTAGCAAAGCCTCTCCAGCCACAGTTCGCAGGAGCGCGGGAGTCCCTCGAAAGTAGTCCTGGGCGGGAACCTTCCTCCTCGGCGCTCTGGGGAGACCAGACCTAGAATCTTGTCTACTGTCTCTGAGAGGGCTTTAGGTCAGAGTATCGAATGTGACTTGGAACCCAGAATAGTGGCAGCCGAATACTAGGGCGCGCTCCCTGGAGCTGCGTCTGTCAACAGACCGTTCAAATCGGGTTCTTCCATGCGGGTATCTGGGTGGAGTTACTACACCCAGTTGAAGCTTACTGACATCTTTCTCAGCCCTCCTGGATGGACTGGCGTCACTGCCCATGGCTGCCTGCACTTGGTTGACCGTGAGACTCCTGGCTGTGGACCTGCGCCGGGGTGGGGGGGCACCGATGTGGACCGAGGTGGACACCCTGCAGTCCTCCCAGGGCTAAGGAAGAGGCTTTGCCTGCCAGAGCAAACGGGTCACTTTGTTAGAAAAGAAAAAGATATCAAGTACAACAAAGCAAAATAAAAAATCTTTTTGTTGCGGGCGCGGGGCCTGGGCGATGTTCATTCACAGGGCTCTACTGACCTCAGTGCCTACAGCCCCCCGCTGGAAATCCGTGAAATCGCGGGAGCCACTCTTATCTGATGAGGCGGTGTCTTGTTTGTCGGTTTCTCTCACAGGAAAGGAAAAAAAGGAAACAAGTCCAGCCTGCAAATGCTGGGCTACAGCTTTCCGGCGCTCCGGCGCTCGGAGTTCAAAGCTCCCCCGTCCCGAGCCTTTGTCTCCGGCGCAGCCGGGCCGGCAGGGTAACCGTTAAGCCCTCGGGACTAGGGGTCTGGGCCACCGATCAGGCTCTTGGGGACCCACGGGTGGCTACATGACCCAGCTCTCAGAAGGACCCCGGGGGCAACCGCCCCACCTGAAAGCGCTCCAAGGGGGAGCTGGGCCTTGGGCCTCATTGGTCGCCTGCACTGTGGCTGGGCACAGCCTGGTCCTCCCGCCTTCCATGGACCAGAACAGCTGCTTTGATCTTAATGTTCCTTTTTTTGGCCGGCCACACGGGGGAAGGGCGGAGGCAGGACGTGCTGCCCAACATTATTACCCCGGCGGTATTTCCAGAGGCGCCCAGAGTAGCAGCTGCGCACAAGTTGGCCACCTCGCACTAAGGGGGTTGCCGGAGCCGGTCCCGGCACTCGCCGCTTGCGCGTCCCTCTGGACAAGAGAACGGCAATCTAGCCTGCAGCTGCCGCCGCGCCCCCACCTCCCGCACGCGTCTCCAGCCCAGAGTCACAGGCGGGGCAGCGAAGCCCCCTTGCTGGGACGCCAAGGCTGGCTGTCGAGGTCCGGCTGGGTGAAACGCCCGCCGGCGCCCCGGTAGCCCCCGCACGTGCCGCTTGGGGCCTGAGTGGCAGCGTGGTGGGCGGTCGGGCCTAGCCTGGCCTGGCCTACGCGCTGAGCCTCCAGGGACGCACGGGGCCCGGCAGCGTTCTCCACCACTTCTCTGCCCTGTCAGAGACACCCAGGGAGGCCCGGGCCAGAGGAGCCCCTACACTGCATCCCTCCTCACACTGTCTCAGGCCTCCCGTGCCTTCCCTCCGGAGCGGCCATAGACCTTGAGTGGGTCATCCCCGCCTGCCTCCCTCGAGCTGCCTCTCAAAACCCGGGGGGTTGAACATTAACCGGCCGGAACTATAGAGTGGGGTAAAACGTTACATATAAAAATGAATCATCTATCCGAGCCTGGGGAGAGATCCTATAGCGAGCTCTGCGCAGAGAGTGTCCTCGACCCAATGCACCCACTCTGTGGCGGCCACTTCTCAGGGACCATTCGGCCGCGGGGGTGGAACACCGGCGAGGGGCGGGACTGATAGGAATGCACCGAGCCAATCTCTCTCTTAGCGGAGCCTGAGATTAAGGCCTTGTTACACGAGTGCATTCCCTTTCCTCTCACACTCGAGGTACACAAAGGTCTGGGACAGCTTTTCATCTCTTACGAAGGTTAGTGGAGGCAGCTGCAGTTCTCAGAGGAGACGGCCACGGGGCAGAGAACGGCTGCACCTAGGCGGAGCGGCTGACTCTGGGGACAGGCCACCAGCCCTGGAGCTTCGGGCAGTACCCTGGGAGGCAGTGGCTGGGTAGGTAGGGAGTGGTGGCCCTGGGAGCCCCAGGACCCAGGCCCGAAGTGGGAGGGGAGGCTAGCGATAGGAAGCCCAGAGGCGGGGCGGCGCGGCCGGTACCCGGCCTGGCCCAGGACTGAGACCACTGGAAGCTCAGGCGCCGGTCCCGACCACCCTCTCTGGCCTGAGTCCTGCCTATTTCCGACTCTAACCTATTTGTTTCAGTAAACATAATAAATAATTAAACGTAAGTACCAACTATACTTCTGCACTGACATTGCGTGCCCAAATACGCAGAATTTATGAAACGGTAATACCTGGAGGAAGAATTCAAGGTAGTGCACCTCCTGAGCTCCTGTTTCCTCAGCAGCTCCAGGCGCTTGGTAAACCTCCGAATAGAAAAGCCATTCCGTTTCCCTATCTAGGTCTCTGTCCTGTTGCCCCTTTCTCACTCCCCACTTCTGCCCCCCACATAATTTAACAAATGAGATCAGATGGGTGCAAGCAAGAGAAAGGAGTGATGCTGCATAGAGTTTTCAACAATTGCCAGCCAACATGAAAAACAATTATTGTATCTCTTAAAAAGATTAGTTTATTTCTAATGCAAAATGGTTGCTTTACTCAAACTGCAGTGCTTGGCTCATGATAACTTCTCAGTAAAAATGTTTTGAACAAGCAACCTCCCTCCCCATGGACCCTACCTCTGACTCTTTCGTTGAAGCAGCAGAATTCTTACTGAGAGCATTGCCCGAGTTTTATAATTTGGGGTGTGAGAAAGAAGCTGAAGTGATGTGCCTGTCTGGTGTGAACTCTGCATCCATCCTACTGTCATGGTCACATCTTAACTTCTGTGTGGTGCTCCTGAAAATTTCTGGCCGGGGTGGCAGATGGCAACAGAGACATCCAAGGAACAGTGTTTTTCAGAGACTCAGCAGGCAAGCAGTGAGGACTGTGTACATGTACTAGTTGGACATCACCAATCAATTAGTTCCAGGAGAAAATGACTTTGAATTTAACATGGGATTACAGAGTGTTTATCACTTCATGCAGTGTCACTCCTCTGACTTTAGTGCACACAATACTCGATGTCATTCCCATAAAGCAGTACAGCCCAGAAATGTCATCTCCTCAGCTTTGTGTTACTCCACTTCCCTCAAGAAAAACAATTGACTTAAATATTCTACTGGTTAGTTCCAGGGAGACAACGAGCACATCAAAGCAAATGCATAACAAAAGGTTTGAGAATCACACACTCAGTTGCCCTCCAGTGACTTGGAGACGTGGAGAAACATAGGTGGAGAAAGGGCAATTACTTTTCAAGGTGTGGGTGGTTGGGGGAGGGGCACTATAAAGGGTATTGCAGAGTTCACTCAAACTGTCTTCTCCCCCACCAAATTACCATGTTATCTGACACTCTCAATCTATTTGTGTCCTGGGTAACAGACAGTTTGACCAAGAGGTCACAGACTAGAGGACTTGGGTGACTGGAAACAAGTTTGACAAGAAAGGAATCTGGGTGGGGAGCCACCATGGAGGTGGAGAGAGGATGAGGCCACAGTCACCGGAGCAACCTGGCAACCCCGCGTCTTTGCTGGACCCTGCATTACACAAAATTCCTCATCAGAGGATGGGGGTTAGGAACAGCTATCAACACAGCTCCACATGCGGGAGTGAAATTTAAGTTTCTCTCTCGCCATCCCTCCTCCTTTCCTTTACCTTCCTTTGATTTCCAAACTTTCCTTCTCACCTTTCTTCCACCTCAGTAGACTCTCCCCCAGAACTCTAGCTGCTCCTGGATTATCTTCTGTTTGTCCCCTCTTTTGAATTAAGGCTTCAGGTTGTTTGTAGTGTTTACCCTTCCTGATATGGAAAGCTGTTTTACCCAATCAATATCTATCTATAAACCATTTGTATCCATAAATATGTAGTGCTTCTACAAAGAAAGATGAAGGTATCAGGACCAATAAGTAAAGCATGCAATTTCTGAATCTGTGTTTTCAAAGCACAGGAGAGACTGTAAATATTCTTCAATAAAGCCCTTGTGTGCTAGGTGTCCTGGAAGAGTTGGTGAGCACACTTCTTTCACTCCAGGCAGCGTTTTACTTGGCATTTTGACCACCAAAGTGGTAAATCATAGTTCGGTTTACCATTCTTACCTTGGAGGCTTCTCCTTCCCTGAAACTACCACCCGTGGACTCGACTACTTTGTCAGGAGTATATGTTCCAAGAAAAACACAGAAACTGTCCTGTGTAGAGGTTATGTGCTAATGTGAGTTCCTCCCCATTTTTTTTTTTTTTTATAAAAAGGTACTTAACTTTCCTTGCACTATATCCTATTGTTACTACCTCAGCATTATTTTGTGATGGTTTTTCTTTGTTTTACTTCAGTGTCATCTTGCAACTCCTTTTAAATTGGAACTTGGTTGAAAGGTATCTTCCTCTACAGAAGAGTTGCCCCATTACCACCTTCCTTTGAACCTCTCTTTTCCATTTTTCCCCTGCCCTCTGCCCCTAACTTTTTCCAACATCTCTCTTAGAGATAATTCTAAACCTGACAACTCCCTTTCACTTTCTTTGTTTCATTTCTGGGCACTCATTGTTTTCATACCTGAAAACTGCTTTTACTCCATATTACTCCTTTGACAATTACCACATGGAGCATTTTATTCTGAGTTAAGATTTTTGGGGTCCTTTTTTTTTTTTTTTATTAAAGCTTTATGTGGGAACCTGGCACAATACTTGTAAATACTAGGTGTTCAATAAATGCCTGTTGCTCAAGGGGTATAATTAAAATCTTTATTCACAGAAATAAAAGTTTGAAGACATTACAAGCTTTTGAATTAAATTTCAGATTAATTCTAATTAATTAGTAATCTTCTTAACATTAGTCATATAAAAAAAATTTCATAGTGGAATTTCCAACTTAATTTTTCTTATCATCACCACCATCATCTTCACCACATCAGAGCACTTTTAGGAGGATGAATCGTGTGATAAGTGTTCATAAAATACTGGACAAATTTTGATATTTTTTTAATCTGAGTGACATAAAGATAACATAGAAGTTTCCAGAATACAATTGTCAGAACCCAAGGCCATTTCTTTAAGGCCATTTTACTAGTTAAGGGATTATGAAGTTCACAATTATTTTATTATATGTATTATTTTATTTTATATATTTACAATATATAGTGAAATATAATGCATCAAAATATACTATGGACACTTTTTTTTTCCTAACATTCATTCTCGTAGTTACAGGCAAGGAGTCCTAGGAAGTTTAAAATGTTGGAGCCAGCCCCAAAACAACAAGAACAAAAAAGTATTAATCAAACTTTGATTAAAATCATAGACTAAATAAGTCTCACTGCCATAGTTATCCTCATTTCTGCTAATTATTGTCCTGTAGGCCTTGAATATTTTTATTAATTTATTTGTGACAAAATATTCTCAGAACGCTTGCTCTAGCCACTCCCACTTCCTAGCTGCTACCGTAAACAACTATACATACATCACCAGAAACAATGGCAAGCGTAGCATTACTTTTGTGAGGGACCTACGAAGCATTTGGTAATTCTTAATAAAAAAATCAGAAAATGTTCCCCATATGCTATATAAATGAACAAATAAAAAATAATATATAAACAAGGAAATAAGTAAATGGTAGGGATTGGAATTACAGTGAAGTGGATATGCCTATAGGACTTTCAAAGATCCCAGTCCCTAATGGAGAATCACTAGTCTTAGCCATGTAGTTTCTTAGAAGGCACTCCAGGTAGAGTTAGATGGCTGGGGATTCAAACATCCAAGGAAGAGGGATGATTGGGAACCTACAAAATGTGATGTTGTGGTGGCGTTAGCTGCCCTCAAATTGATCCCTGACTCACAGCAACTCCATGCACAAAGGGATCAGGCCACTGTGATTCTTAGGGGTTTCATTGGCTGGTTTTCAGAAGTAGATCACCAGGCCTTTATTCCTAGTCTTAGTCTGAAGGCTACACTGAAACCTGTTGAGCATCGTAGCAATAGGCACTACCCTCCAACACCCTCCACTAACAGATGGGTGGTGGCTGCGCATGAGGTGCGTTGGCTGGGAATAGAACCCTGGTCTTTTGCATGGAAGGTGAGACTTGTACCACAGAATTACCACTGCCCTCATATGAAATATGACAGAGTAGAGCAAATCAGCTTTGACTGACTCAGTTGCTATAAGGGTCATTAGAAAAATCATCTACACACATAAAACAATAGGGCAATATTATTTTCACAGTGTTCTTAATACATTTTTAAGCTTTATTTTAAACATAACATTTCTAACATAACAATATATAGAGAGATGCAGAAGTTGAGTTATTGAGCATGTTCTACAAGCCAGGCACTGTGCTACTGCTGTTCATATATTCTCTCAATCTGTTCTAACAAAAATCCATAAAGCAGATACTATTGTTTCCTTATTTGACAGGTGAAAAATCTGATAGTCAGAAGTAGCTTGCCTCAGGACGCCTGGTTAATGAGTGACAGAATCAGGCCTAGAATGGGGCTCAAATCAGACATAATCTGAGAGTTTTGTGCTCCTAACCACTAAACAATAGTGCAGTGTGACAGAATCACTGGCGTTCTGTGTCACTTTCTGCTCGCGTGATTAGAAAACATCATACAATAAAATAAAAGGAAATATACATTAAAAATTCTATTTACATAATTTTGCCTAGATATGAGGGGAGTAGTGACTGAAAAATAATCAGCATAGTGACTAAGCCAATCAAAAGTACAGTCGTTCTACTCTTTCACATGAGATTCGAGGCACGTTTCTTAGACCAAACAATAGATATAACTTGTGAAGACATTTTTGAAATGTGGCGTTTTAGATATGATAGGAAAAGTGGCAAACTCTTGCTGATATTAATGAAAGGATACACAGGCACGTGCATGTACACACACACGCACACACACACAGCAGTTAGCATACGATTACATGATTTTTCCTTGGCCTTGAACACTACTATCGGCTCCCTCCTTTCTTGCGTCTCCAACACCGCGCCTCTTCAAGGTTTACTCCAGGTGTTCCCTTAGATATCCCCACTCTGGAAAAGACCTGCCTGACACTCTGGCATTAGGTTAGGTCAAAGTGCCTCTCCCGAGTGCTTCCACAGCCCTATCAAAGCACTTAGTACACTTTTGTAACACTTAACACTTTTTTTTTTAATTGTAGTACAAATATACGTAAGAAGACATTTGCCAATTTAACAATTTTGACATGTATAATTTTGTGACATTGATTACCTTCTTCATGTTGTGTATCCATTATAACTATCATTTTCTGAATTGTCCTACCACCATAACATAAACTCTGTGCCTGCTAAACAATAACTCCTTCTTCCCCCCTCCCTCCCACCTCTGGTAATCACTAATAATCTTTGGTTGCTATATATTTGCCTATTTCATGTGAGTGAGAGCATACTATTTGTCCTTTTGTGGCTGAATTATTTCACTCAGCATAATATTTTCAAGGCTCATCCATGTTGTGATGTGTATCAGGACTTCATTTCTTTTCTGGCTAAGTGATATTCCACTGTATGTATATGCCACATTTTGTTTATCTACTTTTGAAATTATAAACCAGTTGCCGTGAAGTCAGTTTTGACTCAAGGAGACTCATGTGTATCACAGTAGAATCATGTTCCATAGGATTTCCAGTGGCTGGTTTTTCAGAAGGAGATCACCAGGCCTTTCTTCCAGGGTTCCTCTGCATGGACTCAAACCTCCAACCTTTTGGTTAGCAGCTGTGCATGTTAACTGTGTGTGCCACCCAGGGACTCCTTGAAGATTATAGGCCAGTTATTTTGTAGGATATCCCTCAATTTGACTTTTATGATTTTTCACATGATTAGATTCAGATTATGTATCTGAATCTAGTATTCCGTATTCTGAATATAATCAGGAGGCACACAATGCCAATTTGTCCAACATTTGGTGATATTATGTTGAATATATTCAATTTACCAGAAGTTAAAGGAAATTAATTTTTTTTTTTTTAATTGTACTTAGGTGAAAATTTACAGAGCAAATTAGTTTCTCATTAAACAGTTAATACACAAATTGTTTTGCAACATTGGTTGCCAACCCGGTGATGTGTCAACATTCTTCCCTTCTCTGCCATGGGTTTCCTGTTTCCATTTGTCCAGTTTCCCTGCCCTTCCTGCCATCTATCTCATCTTTACTTTTGGACTGCTGTGCCCATTAATTTCATATGCATGATTGAACTACAAAGCACATCCCTCACATATATTATTGTTGGCCTCATAGACCTGTCTCATCTTTGGCTAAGGAGCCCTGGTGGAGTAGTGGTTAAGAGCTTGGCTGCTAACCAAAAGGTTGGCAGTTCAAATTCACCAGCTGCTCCTTAGAAATTCTATGGGCAGTTCTGCTCTGCCCTATAGGGGCACTAAGAAGGCTGAACTTCAGAAGTGACTTCAGCACAGAGTTAAAAGGGTGTCTGGGGGCCATACTCTCAGGGCTCCTCCGGTCTGTCAGACCAGGAAGCCTGGTCTTTTGCGTGTGTGTGTGAATTTGAATTTTGTTCTACATTTTTCTTCTGCTCTGTCAGGGACCCTCAATTGTGACCTCTGTCAGAGCAGTTGGTGGTGGTAACCAGGCACCATCTAGTTGTCCTGGGGTCAGTCTGGTGGAGGTTATGGTAGTTGTGGTCCATTAGACCTTTGGACTAATCTTTTCCTTGTGTCTTTGGTTTTCTTCATCCTCCTTTGTTCCAGCTGGCATGGGACCAGTAGATATACCTTAGATGGCTGCTCGCTGACTTTTAAGACCCCAGACGCTACTCAACACAGTTGAATGTAGAACATTTTTTTTGTAAGCTATGCTATACCAATTGACCTAGATGTTCCCCGACACCATGGTCCCCAGCCCTCAGTCCAGCAGCTCAGTCCCTCAGGGCGTTTGGATGTGTCTGTGATGCTTTTAAGACTTTGCTCTGGTCAAGTTGTGCTGACTTCCTCAGTATTGTGTATTGTCTTATCCTTCATCAAAGTTACCACTTATCTGCTATCTAAAATAGTGTTTTTCACTCTCCACTACTCCCCTTGCTTTTAACCACCAAAGATTGTTTCTGTGTGGAAGCATTTTCATGTGTTTTTGTAATAGTTGTCTCACACAGTATTTGTCCTTTTTTGACTGACTTATTTTACTCAGCATAATGCCCTCCAGATTCATCCGTGTCATAGATGTTTCACAGATTCATCATTATTCTTTATTGTTGTGTAGTATTCTACTGTGTGTATGTACCATAGTTTATTTATCCATTCATCTGTTGATGGGCACTTGCGTTGTTTCCATCTTTTTCTACTGTGAATTATACTGCAGTGAACATGGGTATGCATATGTCTATTCTGTGATGTCTCTTATTTCTGTAGGATGTATTCCTAGGAGTGGGATTACTGGATTGTATGGTATTTCTATTTCTAGCTTTTTAAGGGAGTGCCATATTGTTTTCTAAAATGGTTGCACTATTTTGCATTTCCACCAGCAGTACATAAGAGTTCCAATCTCCCCACAGCCTCTACAACATTTGTTATTTTCTGCTTTTTGATTGGTGCCAGTAACGAGGGGTGAGATGCTATCTCACTGTAGTTTTAATTTTCATTTCTCTAATGGCTAATGGTCTTGAGCATTTTTTAATGTGACTGTTAGCTGCCTGAATGTCTACATTGGTGAAGTGTCTGTTCATATCCTTTTGTCCATTTTTTAATTGGATTATTTGTCTTTTTGTTGTAGAGCTGTTAGCCTTTCCTATAGATTTTAGAGATTAGACCTTTGTCAGATATGTCATAGCCAAAAATTTTTTCCCAGTTTATAGGTTCTCTTTTTACTCTTTTGTTAAAGTCTTTTGATGAGCGTGTTTAATTTTTTGAAGATTCCATTTATCTAGCTTATCTTCTGGTGCATGTGTACTGTTACAGTTTGTACCATATATTAGTGCCCCTACTCTTGATCTTATTTTTTCTTCCATGATCTTTATAGTTTTTGGTTTTATATTTAGATCTATGATCCATTTCAAATTAGTTTTTGTATATGGTTTGAGGTATGGGTCCTGTTTCATTATTTTACAGATGGACACCCAGTTTCACCAGAACCATTTGTTAAAAAGACTGTCCTTTCTCCATTTAACAAGCTTTGGGCCTTTGTCAAAGATCAGGTGGTTGGAGGTAGATGGATTTACATCTGGGTTCTTGATTCTGTAAGGAAGTGACTCTTAAGCACAGATTTGAAAGCGGGAAGGTCTAGGACTTAGTGGTGCTGTATAAGAAAAAACATCTGAGACAAAATAAATATGAGATAAACACTATGAGACAAAGATATTTTAAATGAAATAATAAGCAATTCTAAAAGATACTCTATTTCATATTTAATGAATCTAATTCTGATTTAAAAAACATAATTTCAATAATACTTCTTTTAGGCAGGAAGGGACAGGAAAGCTGGTAATAGGAAAGCCAAGGTCGAGAAGAGAGAGTGTTGACATGTCGTAGGGTTGTTAACCAGTGTCATAAAACAATATGTGTACTAACTGCTTAATGAGAAGCTAGTTTGTTCTGTAAATCTTCATCTAAAGTACAATAAATAAATAAATAAATAAAAAGAATACTTCTTTTGTCTGCCTAGCACCACCACCTACCACCAGCCCACTCCTTCTTCTATCTTTCTTTTGGGGGAATGCTCTTCTCTTTACTCAAACTATATTTTTCTAGTGGAGACTGCCAATTATAGAACTGGTCTCTTTCTTCACAAGAGTAGGCATGTGACCTAGACTGGCCCTCGGGTCCTTTCTCAGGAATTTTCAGATGGGAACTTAAAGAAGAGAAAAGGCCTTTTCACAATGAAGAGCCTGTCAAAAGCCAGGTTCTGAAAAAAAGAAAGAAAAAAAAAAGCCAGATTTTCCAGTGCAATAACTAGTTAATAGTTATTGAACACTGTTTCTGTCTCTAGTAAGACAGAATGCTGACTCAGAGAAACACAGATGAGAGTTGGATGGAGAGAGAGTTCTGGTAGTGTCCCTGTTGTGATCCTTGAGATTCAATTAAACCCTTATTCTTTCTGAGATTTTGCTACCCAGCTCAATATATTTCTTATTTTGCGTAAGCTAGTTCAAATTGGGAGTCCCTGGGTAGTGCAAATGGTTAAGCACTTGACTATAAGTTGAAAGGTTGGCAGTTCAAACTCACCCAGAGGCGTCTCAGAAACAGGTCTGGCAATCTGCTTCTAAAAGGTCACAGCCTTGAAAACCTTATCAAGCAAGTTCTACTCTGCACATACAGGGTTGTCATGAGTTGGAATTGACTCAATGGCAACTAACATCAACAAAGGTCCAAATTGGGATTTTGTCACGTGCAACCAAAACATTTCCTGCTTCAGTAGACTAGAGCGCCCCTCTTCCACTCCCACAAGTGGTCTTTTCCCTTGGAAAGAGCAGAAGAAAGTGATTTTGGAGCTGTGATTTGAGGTAGCCTTTTGGGACCCTCAGCGGCTCAAGTATAAGTAGAAAAATCTCATCTTCTAGTGGTCCTCTGATACACTGCCTGGAAAGTACTGAGGGAATGAGGAAGGGGAGTTATGTACACAAAGACACACACCTGTTGATCTTTTTTGCCAACACAATAATATCTATGGAAGGTCTATTATGTTTCAGGCACTCTCACAAACATCTGCTCTACATTAGTCTAAGACACTAAGTTTTCAGACTGTTCCTAATTCTAGATGGGATGATACTTTTAAGATAAAAGATGTGAAATATTAGTATTTACAAAATGAGAAAGTTATGAGTAAAGATTCTGTGCACCTTTCTACACTTTCTCCAGCTTTAACCTACTAGCATTTTTTTTTTTTTTTTGCTCTCATAATAAAAGCTTATCCCAAGAAACTTGAAACAAGATTTCAAATGCAAATGCTATTTCAGGATTACTATTTGAATGATTTGTTTCCAAAGACATTTTTGAGAAAGATTATTAAAAATGAACACAAAAAATCCGAATCAAACTATGACTAAATAGCGTGACTTGCCTTGAAATTCTAGCTTTATTCGTATAAGTTTGTGTCCTCCAAAGAAGCCGCTGGAAACAAGACAGCCCAAATCTATATAAACAGAATTAAGTTTGGGAGAGCTGGGGTGTTAAAGGCATTAATTTCAGCTTTGATTATTACTTTGAAACTTGGACAAATAATGTTTGTCCAGTATTTTCTCATGTATTTTTTTTCACTCTCTTTCTTGCTGAGGGAAAATGGTTATAATAGCTTAGAGCTCTCTTTGGAAGAAATTTCCACACTGGCAAAGGTACCAACTTTTCACTTTCCTAGTGGGTGGTCCAGCACGCAAATCCCCCAGTGGCTGAGTATCTGGAGCTTGCCTGGGCCTCCTGTAAGCTGCAGTACTTAAACATTTTTTATATGTAATTTAAGATGTGAACTGTTAGGATTAACAATAGATAATTAGATTTTTCCCATTCAAAAATTTTAAGGACTTCCCAGCATATTCTGTAGAGGTAAAAATATATCTTAGTCCACACAAACACCTCTGTGATGGTGTATTTAAACACTTCTCTCTAAAAAGAATGTTACATGCTTTCCAGAGTTTTAAGCACACACTTGTACCGAAATAAGTGAAAAGTTTCATATCCATAAGAAGCACTATTAAAAAAAATACTATGTCATAAGTCTGTCAAAAATTGGACTTCTTGTTCACTTAAAAAAAAAATGTAATAACCTGACTCCTCTCTTTGATCTTCAATCTTTGTTCCTTTCTTTAGCACCCTTCCAATGTTTTTCTTAACTGTTAAAAATGCAATTCAAAGTTCATAATATATTTTTGTTTTCTAAGGAATTAACCTGTTCCTGTCGAGTCGATTCTGACTCACAGTGGTGTAGAACTGTCCCATAGGGTTTCCAGATTAGAAGTGCCCCATAGGGTTTCCAAGGAGTGACTGATTGTTTTGAACTGCCGACCTTTCAGTTAGAAGCTGAGTAATTAACTTATTTAATAGTTATTGAACACTGTTGCAAGATGCTGTGCTAAACAAAATAGAGAATAAGAAGATAATTATTAATTAACTTTAGAGTTTTATACTCACTACCTCATTTCATTATGACAACAAATCTACAAAATAGGCATTGTTATTCCCATTTTACAGATGAGGAACTTGAGGTGCAGGGAGATTAATTAACTTGTTCAAGATCATCCAGCTAGAAACTGGTATAAAAAGAATTTAAATCTTGAGTTGCTTGTACCTTCAAAGGTTTTTTTATCTTATGGACATAATACTGTGTTCCTACCAACCACCCCAAACCAAGGTATAATATGAATCCAACCATGGTGGTTCCAGCTCACGAAGAACCACCACTAAGTAAAGCAGATGCACTAACAACTACACATGGAGGAAACAATTACTGTTCTCAGAAAACTTAAAATACACTGAAATAAATCATGTAGGCAAATAATTAAGCCTGAGTTAGAATTCAGAGAGTACCTAAGTAGTGGTACAAAGTACCATGGAAAGAATGAAACACTTCTGGTTGGGAGGACCAGGACAGTCATCATGCTTGAGATTCCTTTTGATTTTGGCTTTAAAAGATGAACACGGTTTTAACAGAAGTGGAAGGAGAACATTTCAGGCAGAGGAAAAAAGCAAAATAAAGGCTTAATGGTAGATGTGGGATGAGTTTGGTGGACTAAGAATAATCCAGTGTGGGGAAGTAGTGGAAGATAAGGCTGGAAAGCTAAACTGTGGCTAGAATGAGGCAGACATTGAAAGCCAGACTAAGAAGTTTGGATTTCATTGTGAAGCCTAGTTCACCTGGGCTTAGACTATCAGAGGCTGTGGTTCATGTGGTCCATTAGTCCTTTGGACTAATACTTTCCTCATGTCTTTGGTTTTCTTCACGGAAAGACATTGGTTTTGTTTGTTTTTTTAATTTTATTGTGCTTTAACTGAAAGTTTACAGTGCAAGTTAATTTTTCATTCAAAGATTTATGCACAAATTGTTCTGTGATAATGGGTTGCAATCCCCACAATGTGTTAACACTCTCCCCCTTTCCCTTTCCACCCTGGGTTTCCCATGTCCGTTCTTCCAGTTTTCCTGTCCCTTCTTGCCTTCTTGTCTTTGCTCTAGGGCAGATGTTGCCCATTTGGTCTTATATACTTGATTGAACTAAGAAGCACAGTCCTCACATGTGTTATTGTTTGTTTTATAGGACTGTCTAATCTTTGGCTGAAAGGTGGACTTTGGGAGTGGCTTCAGTTCTGAGTTAGCAGGGTGTCAAGTGGCTACAGTCTCAGGTGTTTTTCCTGTCTTTGCCTGACCAGTAAGTCTGGCCTTTTTTGTGAATTTGAATTTTCTTCTACATTTTTCCCCTACTTTGTCCAGGACTCTCTACTGTGATCTTTGTCAGAGCTGTTAGTGATGGTAGCCAGACACCATCTAGTTCTTCTGGGCTCAGGCTGCAGGAGGCTGTGGTTCATGTGATCCATTACTCCTTTGGACTAATATTTTCCTTGTGTCTTTGATTTTTTTCATTCTCGTTTACTCTGAATGTGCTGGGACCAATAGATGTATTTCAGAGAGCCGCTTGCAAGCTTTTAAGATCCCAGAAGCTACTTACCAAAGCAGGATGTAGAATGTTTTCTTTATGAACTATGTTATGCCAATTGACTTAGATGTTCCCCGAGACCATAGTGCCCAGTCCTTAGCTGAGTAGCTTTGTCCCTCAAGGCATTTGGATGGGTCTAGGAAGCTTCTGTGACTTTGCCTTGGTCAAGTTGTGCTGCCTTCCCCTATATTGTGTGTTGTCTTTCCCTTCACCAAAGTTAACTTGTCTACTATTTAGTTAGTGATTTTCCCTCACCACCCCTCCCCTTCCTTGTAATCATTAATTTTTTTTTTTTTCTGTGCGTAAACTTTTTCTTGGGTTTTTATTGTAGTGGTCTCCTACAATATTTGTCCTTTTGTGACTGGCTTATTTTACTCAGCATAATGCCCTCCAGATTCATCCCTATTGTCAGATGTTTTGCGGATTTATCATTGTTCTTTATTATTGCATAGTATGGGATTGAGGTTTTTGAGTAGCGTAATGAATGGAGAGATGTTTGTGCTTTAGTAAGTTAATGTGGCAAGGATATATGGCCAGATGAACAGCAATAGTCAACAAGAAGTAAGCCAAAGGGTTTAAACTGGGGTTGTGGTAGAGAGAAAAGAAGAGATAGAGCTGAGAAAGACAGCCAGCCAAAAGAATATACTGAATGAGAGACTTTAGGGAAAGGACAAATTCAGGTCAACTCAAGTTGTTGAGTCTGTTTGCCTGACAGAATTATGTGGCCATTTGAAGAAACAGGGAAATGTCTATCCATTTGAAAAGGAGTGTCTCAAGCTGGGGGAACCAGAAAAGGAATCATGGCAAGGTAGATAGTGAAAAATGAAATTTTGGTATCCCAGTTTCAGGAAGCCCAGATTTCCCTTGCAGAGAATTCACCAATTGACATGTTCAGCCAAGACTAACCTCATTAAGAGGTCCAGTAGATGGAAATTCATTATGGTTTGTAAGGCCACCAAAAGCTGGTCAAAAACTTTTTACTTAATTTTCAACTGTATCAGAAATTCCACATAATTATATGCCCTAATATGGATTAAGCCATGAAATAAAAATAAATAAATAAAGATTCCTAAATTTTATTAGATTGTCCAACTTCTGGTAGATAGAGGGATATTAAAAAAGATTCCAATCTTGGCCTTCTGGATGCAGACTTAGTTAGGGTACCAGTAAAGGGTCGCTGTTGGCAGGAAGAATTGGTCACCAAGATAATTACAGGAGGGAAATTCAGAATCTATCAATTAATTTATTAACTAATTTACCAATTAAGGAAACTCTGGTGACATAGTGGTTAAGTGCTATGGCTGCTAACCAAGAGGTTGGCAGTTCGAAACCGCCAGGTGCTCCTTGGAAACTCTATGGGACAGTTCTACTCTGTCCTATAGGTTGCTAAGAGTTGGAATCAACTCGACAGCAGTGGGTTTGGTTTGGTTTTACCAAGTGACAAATATTTGCTAAGGATCTACTGGGCACAAGGCATCTTGCTAAGTCCAATGTGAGAAAACCAACAACAACAACAACAAAAAAAACATTACCTCTATTCTTAGTTTAGAGGGCAAAGGATAATCAATTTATTCTATCTCATAATTTTGCCGAAGGCTGGTATTTTGTGTAAATTCCTTGCAATCAAATTATATTTTTAGATTCCTAAATTAGAAAATTTATAACACGGTAATGTTTGTCACTCATTTCTAGGGTTTTGTCAATCTAATTAATTCAGGCTTTCAAAACATACTATTAGATTTCCTTATGAAGTTGGAGTCGACCACTGCTTAGCCTACTATATTATCAGGGTGCATGGGAGAATTTGACCTCTATTTATATCTGGCATAAAATGAATTTGATGTATTTGTCATTACTGTAATGGCTCAGATGAAGAAATATGTACTTATTTTATCAACTTTAAAAATATAAATAAGCCTAGAGACACAAATGGTCAGCAATATTTTTATCAATAAACTGGATTTTTAAAACCCAGTAACTTAGGATATTTATCAGTAATTCAAAGTAGTGGAGTGTTTTTGATATGACAGAATTTAAATTAAAAAGGAATTGAGTAGGTTGGAATACAGGACTGAAACTACAATTAGAATTTATTAATAGATATATGTTATAGATTGAATTACAGTCCCACAAAATGTGTGTCAATTTGGCTAGGCCATGGTTCCCAGTATTTTGTGATTGTCCACCATTTTGTCATCTGATGTGATTTTTCTATGTGTTGTAAATCCTACCTGTGTTATGTTGTACATAGGGTCGCTATGAATCGGAATCCACTCCACAGCTCCTAACAACAACATGATGTTAATGAGGCAGGATTAGAGGCAGTTATGTTAATGAGGCATGACTCAATCTACAAGATTTGGTTGTATCTTGACTCAATCTCTTTTGAGATATAAAAGAGAGAAGAGAACAGAGAGACAGAGGGGCCTCATATCAACAAGAAAGTAGTGACAGGAGTAGAGCGTGTGATTTGGACCCAGAGTCCCTGTGCTGAGAAGCTCCTAGACCAGAGGAAGATTGATGACAAGGACCTTCCTCCAGAGCCAATAGAGAGAGAAAACCTTCTCCTGGAGCTGGTGCCCTGAATTTGGACTTCTAGCCTCCTAAACTGTGAGAGAATAAATTTCTCTTTGTTAAAGTCATCCACTTGTGGCATTGCTGTTATAGAAGCACTAGATAACTAAGACAATATGGGTACTTTTTAGGTTTAAATAAATCAGTAAATACCAAAAGAGAGAAAGCTGGCCTAATAGAAACACCTAAAAATTAAAATATCAGGAAATTTAGAAGATGTAGTAGTCATCCTCCTAGATGAGCCTCAATGATTCCAGGCTCTTATAATTCACATTTTCTTGCAGTTCCCTCCCACAATGAATGAGGTTGGCCTATGTAGCTAATAGGATGTTCCAGAAATGATGATATGTGACTTCCAAGGCCAGGATATAAAAGATATAGCAGCTTCTGCCTTGCTCTTTCTTAGATCACTTTGTCTGGGGGAAGTAGCTGCCATGTAATGAGGACACTTAGGCAGCAATTTGCAGAGGTTAACGTGGTGAGGGGAAACCCTGGAGCATAGTGGTTAAGTGCTATGGCTGGTAACCAAAGGGTCGGCAGTTCAAATCCTCCAGGCGCTCCTTGGGAACTCTATGGGGCAGTTCTACTCTGTCCTATTGGGTCGCTGTGAGTCGGAATTGACTTGATGGCACTGGGTTTGGTTTGGTTTGGTAATGTGGTGAGGAGCTGGCACTGCTTGCCAATAGTCAGCATGAACTTGTCAGTTATGTGAGGGAGTGTCTTGGAAGCAGACTCTACAGCCCCAGATTTTCATATGGCTGCAGCCCTAGCCAACATCTTGACTCTAACCTCATGAAAGATTCTGAGCCACTTCTAAATTTCTGGCCCACAGAAAATGTAAAATAATAAATACTTGTTGTTATTTTAAGCCACGAAATCTTGTGGTAATTTGTTGTATGATAATAGGTAATATATCTGTAATTTAAATGCTGCCATTACAATCCTAAATATGTGGGGATCAGGAAGTGACATAAACTGAAAGAATGTTGAAGAGAGTGTTAGTGGAGGCTGAAAATATCTTAAACAGACAATTATTAAAAGCTTTATGGCCTTTGAGGAGGCTTCTGGTGAGGAAAATGTTTTTGGAAATTAGAGGAAGGGGAATAGTTTTAATAAAATGGCAGAATGTTTAGCAACAGTGTTACCTGCAGTAATTTGGAAAGTAGAAAATGTATCTAATAAACTGGATAATCTAGCTAAGGGATTTCCAATCAGGGTGTTGAAGGTGGTGACTGGTTTCTTCTTTTTTTTTTCTTCCTTAATAGTAAAATGTGAAGGGAATGAGAGATAAACTAAAGAAAGGATTGTTAAACCAAAGAAGCAAAGACATGTTGGCCTTGAAAATCTGCAGCCTTACAAGATAGAAAACAATGCTAAAATAAAGAAATGGCTTCTAGGTAAAAATCAAACCCAACCACTGCCAGGAAATCATGGTCTAAAAATGAAACTGTGGAGGGCGGGGCCAAGATGGCAGAATAGACAGATGCTTCCAGCAAGCCCTCTTACAACAAAGACCCCCCAAAAACAAGTGAATTGAGTGTATTTATGACAAGCTAGGAACCCTGAACATCAAAGGCAAAGTTAGAAAATGAACCGAGGGGCAGGAGGAGGAAGAGACAGTTCAGAAGCAGAGAGGAGTTACTGGACCTGAATCGCCGGGAGCCCTCAGGCACCATTCCTGGGAGTGGCTGCAGTGGGCTTGTACTATCAATCATTCGGCCACAGTTTCCTCAGGGAGAAGCAGGCAGCAGCACAGCCTATTCACACCTCTGGAACCAGAGAAGAACGGTGCTCTTGGCGAAAGCTAAGTACTTGTGTATATTTTACCGCACACCCTCCCCCCACTCCCCACCGGCTCCCAAGCCAGCTTCAGCTGCTGATTTCCTCAGGCCTGAGATAGGCCCTGTTGAGTGCTTAGAGCCATCCTCCTGGCCTTGGAGAAGGAATAAATTTGCAATTAGGGGAAAAGATAATTTGCCAGCTCCACTAATCGGAGGAGCTTAGGACAGAAGCAGCTCCTGTCCAGGCATAAACGGACCGTGGACTTTGAGTACCTTTTCCCTCTGCATGGACTTGTGTGGGCCTATTTCAGGAGAATAGGCCCTTGTTGGCAGTCTATAGCTATTTCAGCTTTGTGGTGGAGAGGTGGGTGTTTCATGTTTGACATTGCTTTGCCTATTAAACAGGGTCCTCACCTACCCACATCAGGGTCCTAAGGACTGGTGGCTCCACTCAGGTCACCCAGCCACCCACGACAGAGGCCCAAGGATAACTGGTACCTCCCAGTCCTTACAACCAACAACATTGGGTGCCCATGGTTCATCTGAGGAACCCACCCACCTGTACACTGTAGGGAACAGGAACACACTTTCCTCAGAGACACTTGGGGGATGATTCTCAGTCCCTGGGCTTGTTCAGAGTGACCCCCTGCAGCAATCAGATACCAGTACCTACACCAGTCACCCCTGCCCCTCTAAGACTGTAGGACAGAGCCTGTACCACATACTTGATGATCAGCTACCTGGACGCCTGAGCTGAATTCATACAAGAAAAGTGAATGGACTCCTAGGCTGATATACCTGATAACAGCCCTAGCCATCTGGGGACAGGACATCAGAGCTCCAAAGGCAAAAATAATCAAGCTAGCTCACTCAAGCAATCCATTTGGGCATAAAAGTGAAACTGCAAGTATGGTTGCAAAATTCTTTACTAAAACCTTAAAAAGAACTAAGGTCATGTTTCAAAGAACTATTCAGTCAGACACTAGGGCTTCTAAGAAGGTTAAGGCTACTGTCCCTCAGTTATCTTAGTGGAAACCCAAAGTAAAGAAATGCTTACCTCAAACAGATTTTTAGATGAGGCTTTTGAGTAATGGAGTAAACACCAATAAGACTCACAGGAGACCCACAAAGTTTTTAAGAGAATTACATAGTCAGAAGTACTAGCTTGGACTGAAAGGAACAGGGGAAGTACCAAAAAAAAGGGGGGGGGGTGGGGGTCTTTGGGCCTCCAAACTTGTATGGGCAAGAACCAGACTAAGAAAACTAAGCAGTTGCAAACACAGTCTTAGTTATCTAGTGCTTCTATAACTAAGCAGTTGCAAACAAAGAAGTTGACTTAGAGGGAAGAACCGATAACCCAAAAGTCAGAGCTAAGAGTCATGGAAAATAATACCCAGAAAGTAGTAGGAATGAGTTCTAATGAAGGAAGTTACACTATTTGCCTATCTGGATTTCATAATTGCTGCTGACCACTGACTCCTGTATGCCTCTTGTTTTCCACCCTTTGAATAAGGATGTCTATATTTTTTCCCACCATTTTATTTGGGTGTATGTGGGACAGATAGCTTGTCTCTAGTTCACAGATCTTTATATTAAGGAATTGTACTCAAGGAGTTGTACTCAAAGGAACTGTATAAGATAATATATGTTTGTTGTTGTCTTAAGCCACTAAATTTTGGAATAATTTCTTACATACCAATAGATAACTAAAACAATAAACTACAATCTCAGTATGAAATAACAGTATAAAAAGACTGCTTAAAATGTTAGGTTCCAGCAATTGAATAAATGTTCCATGTCAATTATGGTAATAGTCCACATCTAGACTTACATTAATTCAGTATATTCTGTATAGTTTGAGTCATATACTTGGAAAGACATTAGCAAAGACATTGAAAGCACTAACAATCAGGACAATGAAGTCTTCACAGCTTGAGGCAACTGGTGATGTTTGACCTTTGGTAGACTTTGGGGTGGCATGGTATCTGTTTCACATATTTAAAGCAGCAGCACAAGGAAGATGTAAGAGATACACTCTACATGTCCTAGATTCCTTCAAGGGATTAAAAAGAACAAAAGACCAAAGTTATAGAATGGTAGATTTCAACTCAACATGTGGAAGCACTTTTGATGTTTTAAATTATCTAACAGAAGAATAATACCCTCACTGGAAAAATTGAAACATAGGCTGTATTAAACCAAAAACCAAACCCACTGCCTTGAGTTGATTCTGACTCATAGTAGTAGAACTGCCCCACAGGGTTTCCAAGCTGTAAACCTTTACGGAAGCAGACTGCCACAACTTTCTGCCATGGAGCAGCTGATGGGTTCAAACTGCCAACCTTTTGGTTAGAAACAGAATGTTTTAACCACTGTGCCACCAGGGCTCCTTTTTTTAGGTGGTTCACCACCTATAAAAAATGTAGTACAGAAAAACCTTGGGCTGGGATGTTGGACAAACTTTGCAAAATGGCCTCAAGGCTGCTTTCCAATCCCATCTAAGATACATTATTCAGTTATCTGAAATAAATAGCAAGTTTATAGGGACTCATCTACCCAGACCTCCAAGAGCTTATAGGAGTATCATCTTAGATGACACACTGTACTTTCCGTGGATTCATGGAATATAATTAGTGTTTTCCCAGTTAAGGAGAATCCCGAAACAAAGTACCAGGACAGCTACAGAAGGAAGATAGCTCTTATTCTCCTTTTCTGGTCTAACGATTTTCTTTCTTTCTTTTTTTTAGTGGGCTTCTCTGGAATAGATGTATTTTCTAAAGCTAAGATTGCAATTCATCTTTGACTTAATTTTAAAGCCAGAACATTGTGGACTGGAATGATTTGTAAGATTTAAATATAACCTTGCACAACACAAGGAACAAGAAGGTAAGTGTAAATAATATTCTCCACTGGGAATCTTTTCATTATCTATGGTCTGAGGCCCATCTAGAGGGTCCATTATGTGCTATACATGTAACTGGTAAACTTTAGATCAGCTAACCAAGGATACATCATTGTTGATGATAGAGTTGGGGAAAGAACTGAGGATTCTTAATTCTCAATGTAATTTTCACAATTTGGGGACCTCTTAAGAGATATATTAATTTTTCTTAAATAACAAAACAAATCAACAACAACAAAAAAACATAGAAGATGAGCTGATGTAGTCATCCTTAAAAATAACTCAGGATTTTTTTAGGATAATATTTATAAAAACAACAGTATATCTGTAACAATTTATTAGATAATATTGTATAATGGAATAAATTTTTTAAACAGAAATATGGAAAATAAACCACTATCTTTTACCAATTTTCTCTGAAGTTAAAGAATCTGTTTTATAATCTATAAATTAGGGCTAATATTTATGTAGAATACATAAGAATATTATGTAAATAATTATCTGTCATGCTTTGAAGATAAAAATAGAGTCTAATAATTGTGAAATATTTTTTGAAGTTTCATTTTTCAAATTTATTAAGACATTAATCATCTTTTCTCCAGAATAATGTGTATTAAAATGCCAACTATAAGTCTGAAATAAATATATATATATTTTGACATTACACAGATCCTCGATGCTCTGAGCTCTTCCCCAAGAGACTGGCCCATAAAAAGCTTATTCTTAAATTGCATCTGAGAAAAATCTGATGTTCAAGATCTTTACTTATCATTGTGCCTCCATGGTAAGTTGCTGAAGTTCTTTTTCTGTTGTTATTTTCATTTTACATTACTAATATAGATTAAGTGGAAGAGATATACAAGATAAAGTATTCATAAATACATCAACATTCTAACATGGATACCTGCCTTTCAAAATCCTAGCATGCCAAGATTTTTAGAAGTTCAAGCTTCTTAAGTTCTTTGCTTTATAACTAAGGAAGAATGTCTGTTTTTTTCAATTCTTCCCAAACATGTTCTTAGCTTATGAGCCTATGCCAGTCCCTGGAATTCACTGGGATTAACATTTATAACCTGCAAATACACAGAGCCAAGGACCAAGGGATTTTCAAATGAGTATAAATTTGTTTTCCTTTTGGTAGTAAAATGATGTAATCTTAATCATCATTAAGGAGAACAGGGAACTCTTATTTTCAACATACATTGCAAGTAAATTCAGTTCCTTTACATACAGAATTGGTCTGAGTTTAGAATCAAGAAAATTTATAAGAAAGTATATTTATGATAAGTAGCCCTGGTGGTGCAGTGGTTAAGTGCTCTGCCACTAACCAAAAAAGTCAGTGGTTGAAACCCACTAGCGACTCTGCAGAAGGATGTGGCAATCTACCTTGGAAACCCTGTGGGGTAGTTCTACTCTGTACTATAGGGACACTATGAGTTGAAATCTACTCTACAGAAATGAGTTCAGTTTATATATATATATATATACATTTTTGGTAATTATGGGAGTACTTACTTTTCATATTGGATGGCTATTTGTGAGTGACTCCGTTTTAAATCCACTCATTAGTTTGTCATACTGTGGTAGCTTGTGAGTTGCTGTGATACCAGAAGCTTTACCACCAGTATTTCAAATAACAGCAGGGTCACCTATGATGGACATGTTTCAGTGGAGCTTCCAGACTAAGACAGACTACGAGAAAGGACTTGGCGGTCTACCTCTGAAAAAACTGGCTGATGAAAACATTATGAATAGCAACATTGTCTGATATAGTGTCAGAAGATGCACCCCTCAGGTTGGAAGGCACTCAAAATACAACTGGGGAAGGCTGCCTCCTCAAAGTAGAGTCGACCTTAAGGGCATGGATGAAGGCGAATTTTTGGGACCTTCATTTGCTGATGTGGTCTGACTCAAAATGAGAAGAAATAGCTGCAAACACCCATTAATAATCGGAATGTGGAAGGTACAAAATATAAATCTAGGAAAATTGAAAGTCATCAAATGGACCAATAAGCAACTTCGTGATAAACGGAGAAAATATTGAAGTTGCGAAGGATTTCATTTTACTTGGATCCACGGTCAATGCCCATGGAAGCAGCAAGTAAGAAATCAAACGATGCATTGCACTGGGCAAATCTGCTGGAAAAGACTTCTTTAAAGCGTTAAAAAGCAAAGATGTCATTTTAAGGACTAAGGTACACCTGACCCAAGCCATGGTGTTTTCCTGGACAATGAATAAGGAAGACTGAAGGAGAACTGATATCTTTGAATTGTGGTGTTGCCAAAGAATAGTGAATATACCATGGACTGCCAGAAAAACAAACAAATCTGTCTTGGAAGAAGTACAGCTAGACTGCTCCTTAGAAGCAAGGATGGCGAGACTTTGTCTCACATACTTGGGACATGTTATCAGGAGGGACCAGTCCCTGGAGAAGGATATCATACCTGGTAAAGTAGAGGGTCAGCAGAAAAGAGGAAGACCCTCAACAAGATGGATTGACACAGTGGATGCAATAATTGGCTCAAACGTAACAACAATTATGAGGATGGTGCAGGACCAGGCAGTGTTTCGTTCTGTTGTATGCAGGGTTACTATAAGTCGGAACTGACTCAAGGACACCTAACAACAACAATTTTAAATATTTAAAATACTGAAAAATTTATGTATTTTACTACCTTCGTAGGAAGACTGAGGGCTTCTTAATTCTCAAACCACTATTAAACTACGTTTAAAGGCTAAGTTTTAAAGACATTATAGTATAAACTAAGTAAAACGGCCAGTAATATCTTTGAATATTGAATATAATTTTTAAAATTGTTATATCCTTACTTTTATAATGGATTTTAATCTCATGATTTTAAAGGAAAACACCTTTTTAAAATGTAGGGTGGATGGACTTCTATTTTTCAACCTTTCTGTAAGTCATATAAACAAACAAAACAAACCTGTTGCGGTCGAGTGGATTCTGACTCATAGTGACCCTATGAGGACAGAGTAGCACTGGCCCATAGGGTTTCCAAGGAGTGCCTGATGGATTCAAACTGCCAACCTTTTGGTTAGCAGCCAGAGCTCTTAACCACTATGCCACCAGGGTTTCCATAAGTCATATATCAATATCAAAATATCTCATCATGATTGGTATATAGAACATTTATGAAAGTCCAACTATTCTTTCTCTTTAATCATAGCTTAAAATGAGTTTTCACAATGTTCAACATAACAGAAAATTAACCCATCCCAATTTGTGCACTCCTTAAAACAAAGCAAAACAAAAAACAAACCTGTTGCTGTCTATAGGGACCCTATAGGACAGAGTTGAACTGCCCCATAGGGTTTTAAAGGAGAAGCTGATGAATTTGAACTGCCAACCTTTTGGTTAGCAGCCAAGCTCTTAACCACTGCTCCACCAGGACTCCGTGTACTCTTTAGCTCTGATATATTTCAGTTATGGCTTTTCCTTTGTGACTGATATTTACACTTTAACTCACAGTACACATAACATTTGAAATGATGCTCTCGGTGGAACAAAGGATTTGCATTTTCATATTTTGCCATATAGTTTCATATACTCTTTAGTACACTGTAATATATCATTACATATTATATTAGTATTATTTTATATACATAAAAGTCTATGGTTTACTCAGTGTATTATAGCACCATAGAAATAATATTTTAGTTGGTGTAATGGGGTATAGAAAGAAGAGAGGTTTAGTGTGGAATAGACTGTTAACCAGGGATTCATTGATCACCTATCATTTTTTTTTTCATTCCTTCCTAGAGAAAATAAGATCAAAACCATTAGTTTCATGGCACAAGTACTCAGACCACTTTTTTTTTTTTGAGAAGGGTTTTAGAGAAAACAGTTTGGGGAATGCAATTTGGAGAACATCTGGCTATCCACATACAAATAAATAGTAGTAAATACTTGACTTGGTGCTGCCAGAATTGACAATTTATATTCTAAACATGTCTCATATATTTGAAGACTCTTAAACTTTTCTTTAAACTCTGAGTACTTATCATGATTTCTCGGTGATAAAAAAAAAAAAGAAGAGAACTTTTTAGGTAGAGGGTTTGAGGTAGTTTCTAAATATATAGTGTTTTAACATAAACATAATAAAATTTTTGAAGAAGGATTTTATTTAAAAGAATCACTAAATTGTGAGATAAGTTGGATCTTATTTATATCTTTGTATCCTCAGATCCTAACAGCATCCGGCAAAAGGTAGAAAATCACTAAATATGTATTAATCTAATTATTTCACAAATAGAACTATCATTTTGTATTATTAAATTAGCATCCTTTGAGTTTTTAAATTTGGCATTAATCTAATGATGATAACTCAAATTTTACTTTATTTTCAAGGGTCAACTCTATATCATAAAAATTAATATTTGGCAGGTATTCAAAACTTAATACAATTAGGCATAATTGTAAATATACAATTTGTTAGTACCGTACTAAATTTGCTTAAAAGTTTTTCCGGCTATAATTCCAAGTACTAAAATATATCAGATAGAATGCAAATCTGAATGAACTTGTGAGGCTTAGTCGTGACCAGCTAAAAACAGGAGTGCACAGCGGGAGTGAATAGGTTTGAACATCTGCCACTTACGTTGTTAACTAGAGTAAGTATCTTCATTCAATTGAATCTAGAGTTTATTTGCATTTATACCAGACGCTTGGAAACTAGCTATTGTTACTGTTGAACTTTTAATGGATTAGATGCTGTGCCAATTTTAGTGGCAGTAATTTCTTGCCTACAAGAACACATGTGTGAAAATTGAAACAAAATGGAAATGCTGATAGACGTTCAGTTCAAAGTATCCCTAACCGCCCCCCCCAAAAAAAACATTAGACCTATTCTACCATAAGTTTTCCAGCTCTCTTTTTCTTCTCAGATGTTTGAAGCAAACCTCTAAACAACTCTTGAAATGATAGTAAGTTTTCACTGAGATCTCTCTCATGAATTCTGTATATTTTTTATTTTCAAATTAGGTTAAATTTCTGGACCCACTAAAATATATAGAGCTAAGTAATACCAATTTAGTAAAAAGAATTGCTCCCTCTAGTGAATTCAAATATTACTTCACTTCTTGGCACTGTAGCACTGAGTCATTTAATAAATGGATGATGATGATTATGTTGATGATAGTGGTCTGGCCTACTTTTTCCGTACTAAATTTTAATGTTTTGTGCTTGAATGTAGGGAAGTTTCATGATTGATTAGCTCTGCCTACCAACTTTTCTAGAACAGTGCATTTAAAAAATGTTTTTACTGGTGAAATAATAATTTATTTCAAAATTCTTCAGATTATTTAATTTTGAAACATATTTGGTACCATGTTTTTTTGAAAACTATGGGCAAGTTGACATTTGCAAAGTAAAGAGAATTAAAGCAATTGTCCTAGTAATTAGGAGGGTTCTGGTAGAAAGGAGTTTAACTGGAAATTGAACTGCAGTCATAATGCCTGTCTTTGCTATGATTATCATATACCTCAGGAAAAGCAGACATTATCATGCTGATTCTGGTTTATTTTTTAGAAATGATTAATGATACAGAAGTAGAATTTTTTAAAAAATTTTATTATGCCTTAAGTGAAAGTTTGCAAATCAAGTCAGTCTCTAACACAAAAATTTATACACACCTTGCTATATAGTCCTAATTGCTCTCCCCCTAATGAGACAGCACACTCCTTCCCTCCGCTCTCTATTTTCATATCCCTTCCGCCAGCTTAGAAGTAAAAAAAATTTAAATTCTTGGAGTTTTATTTCAATTTCCACTATAATATCTGAATACGAAATACAATAGTGGGGCTGCTGTGAAAGGAAAAATATTACTCAATTCTCCACTTGTGTTAATTCCTCCTTCACAGCAAGGAGAAACTATAATTGAGAAATTACTCAGGTGATTACATTTATAAAGATGATCAACTTAAATATAACAATAATGAGAAAACAAAATCGGCCAGGAGACTCACTTTCCTCTATAAGTAGGATTCCCTTTTCTGAGTAACTTCTGCACTCCACCAGTTTGCCTCAATAGGCAAAATCTTGTTATAATGTAATTTCAGTTAACGTAGCAGATGGCTGAGCTTACCAGTCCAGTCAAGTTATTGTTTTTCTGTATCAATAGTAATAGAGTAATTCCATCAAGCTTCATGTAGTTTTCACCTTCCAAGTGCTTAAAAAAACAAGAACATACCCGTTGCCCTCAAGTGAATTCCAACTCATAGCGACCCTATAGGACAGAGTAGAACTGCCCCATAGGGTTTCCAAGGAGCACCTGGTAGATTCCAAACGCCAACCTTCTCAAAACCATTAGGCCACCAGGGTTTCCTCCAAGTGTTTAGCAAACATTAATTCACCATTGCAGCACTCCTATGAGGAGGTAGGGGTTTTTAATAAATAAGACAATAAAATATAATCTAGATTAATTTATTTGAAAGCATCTGTGAGAGTCAAGCAGAGAAACTCTAAAAAATTAAATGATTATATTAATTATATGAAATAAGTTAATATTGCTTTATGGTTCATTCTCCCTTGAAGAAATTTGAGGAGGAACTCGTGAGGGGAGCTTATGGGAGTAAGGGCCTGTCAAGGTTAAAAAAAAAAAATTTTTTTTCCAGTCTTTTTCAACCGAAGGAACAACTAGCAGTATTTCCACGCAAACTTGACCTAGTCTAAGCAAGGTAGGACCCCCGCCCCAAGAAGGTCGGCCCCGCCCAGCCCTTCCCGAGGTTCGTTGGACCCCCAAATGCTGAGGTCTGGCCCCACCCCTCCACCTACCTCAAGCTGGGCTGGCGCTGTGTGCTCAAGTGGCCGCCCCTCAAGGCTCCTGTCACCCCCTTCATTCCCTGGATCCCCAGAGGCAGGGATGGAGTGAGACGACCCACTTAGATCCCGGATGGGATCACAGGCTCCTGTTTTCCCGAGCCTCCCTTCTATCCCTCCAAGAGCTAGCGCTCCATTTATCTTGAGCAAAGGAGCCCTGGTGCCGCAGTGGTTAAGCGCCTGGCTGACAACCAAAAGGTCAGTGTGCTCAAAGGGAGAAAGATGTAGCAGTCTCTTTCCATAAAGGTTATAGCCTTGTAAACCCTGCGGGACAGTTCTATTTGGACCTGTAGGGTTGCTATGAGTCAGAATTCGACCTCAGTAGGTTTAAAAAAAAAATTTTTTTTTTTTTTTTTAAGAAGTCTGGAGCTTCGTCTTAGTCCGTGTTGCAAGGTGGCTTAGTGCTCTGAACTGGAGGAGGAACTGCCCAGAAGCAGACCAAACCTGTTGCTATGGAGTCATTTCTGACTCATAGCAACCCTATAGGACCAAGTAGAACTGCCCCATAGAGTTTCCAAGGAGCGCCTGGTGGATTCCAACTGCCAGCCTTTTGGTTAGAAGAAGGCGGCCCGAGATCTTGGGGAAGAGGCCGGCCCGTGGGCGGGGGGATGGTGTTGGCTGCTGCAGCCTCCGCAGCGCGGGATGGCAATGGCACAGGTCCTGTGCCGCTGCTTCCAGGAGCCCTTCGCCCAACCCGCACTCTGGTCGGGCCTCGCCTGCTTTCCCTTTCTCACCCGCGATGCCCTCTTAACTCTTCGCAAGCCGGTCCTGGACTAGGGCGAGGAAGGAGGGGAGTGATCCTCTGAGGCTTCTAAGTACAGGGGAGGGTTTTCAGACACGCGGAAGCCGAAGCGAGGTGTACAGCGTTTACTCTTCTACACGTTCCCATATGGTGGGGCCTGATTAAAAGACGAAGGAGGCGATGATAGGCGAAACAACTTGGCCTCTCAGTGGGGTGACTTGGGTTATCCTGGAAAGCAGTGCTTTTCTCTGGATTCCCGGTTCACGTGACAACCCTCAGTGGCTTTCCCCACAACTCCCTGGGGCTGTCCTTTGTGGAAAGGTAAAGCATGTCTGCCCCCACTCCACACCCTGCCGGTTGTTCATAAAGCTTTCTGGCTGTTCTGTAGACAATGTGCAGCGTTGGGTGTTGTTTGCGCCAAAGCAACATGACTGTGGTTATAGGTAAACCTCACATCCCAGCGCCGCTTGAGTTTTATCCAAAAGTAACAGTCTTTGTAGCAATAATCGATGAGAAAGAAGATTTTATGTATTTATTCATTCCTAATTTCATAAGAAGTAGGAAAACAAGAGTTTGTATGAGTATGTTAGAGTTTAGAGGAAGGAGAAATGCAGGAGTGTAAAAGAAGAAAACATTTATTGGCATGTTCCCAGTTCCTTTTTTGTACTGTTGGGGAAAGCGTTTGCTTTTGAAAAGACGAAGTGGTATTTAGAGAAGCTCCTTGTTTCTCAGGTATAGAAGGTACTTTTATTTTCCTTAGAGTATTTCTACTTTTAGCCATTAGTCACCTGGGGAAATAGGAAAGGCTGAGTGAGAGATGGACTTCAATTTATTAAACTTATCTCTTCATTTAAGTTTTAACCAATCCTTTCAGTCCTTAAAATAAAATAACCCCACTTCCCATGATTCAGATAATAGCCCATTCCACTAATAGTCTATCACTGTCTACAAAGAATTCGAGGTGGCTTTTAAAACTACATGTAGAGCAAACCACATCCATTGCCCTGAGTTGATTCTGACTGACAGCCACCCTATAGGGTTTCCAAGGCTGTAATCTCTAGGGAATCAGTTTGCCACACCTTTCTCCCATGGAGCGGCTGGTGGGTTCCAACCACTGACCTTTCGGTTAGCAGCCCGCTTAACCACTGTACCACCAAGGCTCCTTAAAGCTACATATAAATAGATATGTATATTGGTCCCATCCTGTCTGGAGCAAAGCAGAATAATAATAATAATAAAAGCCAGAGACCCAGCAGGTCGGGATTCCCAATAGGCAAGGTATGCATGAGCCAGTTGTTCATTGCCAACAATCTACAGTGCACAATTTCACCTGTCCCCCACCATGTCAAAGATGCGGTGAAACCCACGTGAAATTGCTCACTGTAGATTAGCAAGTAAATACAATTAAACCCATGTGTACCCTGCTCAGTGCAAGCCGGTGCATACTGTGTTTACTGGTTAATCCGTCTAAGGGACCCCATGAACCACAGCCTCCACTAGCCTGAGCCCAGAAGGACTAGATGATACCTAGCTACAACCACTCACTGCTCTGACAGGGATCCCAAATAGAGCGGGAGAAAAACATAGAACAGAATTCAAATTCACAAAAAAAGATCAGACTTTCTGGTCTGACAGAGACTACAGGAGCCCCTGAGACTCTGGCTCCGGACACCCTACTAACTCAGAACTGAAGCCGATCCTGAAGTCCACCTTTCAGCCAAAGATTAGACGGGCCTGTAAAACAAACAATAACACACGTGAGGAACATGCGTCTTAGTTCAATCACGTGTACAAGAACAAATGGGCAACACCTGCCCAAAAGCAATGATGAGAAGGCGAGAAGGGACAGGGAGACTGGATGAGCCGACCTGGGAAATCCGAGGTAGAAAGGGGGAGTGCTGACACATCGCGGGGATGGCAACCAATGTCACAAAATAAAATGTGTATAAATTTTGAATGAGAAACTATTTTGCACTGTAATTTTACCTAAAGCACAATAAAATTAAAAAAAAAAACTGCATATAAATGTGTGTGTATAAAATATCAGTATTAAGGACACTCAAGATGGGATGAAATTATGAACAATTACTAAATTTGATTTACAAATTTGGCTCTGAGCTTCCTCAGGTTCCTTGAATGAAGTATACTTTCTGCTCAGACAAAATTAAAATAAATAGAAAGCATTTTGTTTCTGTAATGCCACTTGGTGAAATTCTTAATCTGCCACTAGAGGCTGCTCTTAATTCTTAGTATGTGAAGTCTAATCTAAGAGGTTTTTTTTGTCAGCACAGAACGGCAAATCACTAAGGGAAATTGCATTACTTTGGTATTCACATTTTGATGTCTTTTTCCCACTAACAATTCTTTTCTTTTCATTTCTGGTCGGGATCATCAGTTCTCTGTGACTGTGTCGGTATCCAAATAGAGGGTAAATGCACATTTGGTTTTGGGGGTTTATGATTTTATATTTCAACATAGTATGTAGTTCTGGGATATTTTTGGTTGTTGTTGGCATAGTGGTTAAGAGCTACAGCTGCTAACCAAAGGGTCGGCAGTTCGAATCCTCCAGGCGCTCCTTGGAAACTTTGCAGGGCAGTTCTACTCTGTCCTATAGGGTTGTTATGAGTCGAAATCGACTTGATGGCACTGGGTTTGGGTTTTGTTTTTTTTTTTTGGTTACCAAATTATGAGTCGGAATTGACTCCTGGGCAATGGGTTTGGTTTGGTTTTTTGGTTACCGAATTCCTTTTTGCAATTAGAAATAAAGCCCACTTTCCATTAATGCATTGTGTTCTTTAATGTTGTGTGTCAGTTTGGCTAGGCTATGATCCTCAGTGGTTTGGTAGACACTATGAATCACCTCCTGTTTTGTAATCTGATGTGAGCAACCAATCAATTAAACAGGAAGTTTCCTTGGGGGTGGGGCCTATCTTCAGTATATAAATGGATGTCCCAGCAAAGCTTGCTCTCTTTCTTGACTCTGCACCCTTCTCATCACCTGACCTATGGTTCTTGGAACATGAGCCTACAGAAGTCTCTGGCCCGCCACCTGACCAGCAGATTTTGGATTCACCAACCCCTACAACCCTGTGAGCTAGCAGAGGCCTCCAGCCTGCCACTTGATCTGCAGATTTGGGGTTTGTCAGCCCCCGAAACCATGTGAGCCAGTACAGGTCTTCAGCCTATTGCCTGACCCCTGGATTTGGGACTTGCCAACTCTCACAATTGCATGTGCCATTTCTTCACAGTTGTATGTCAGTCATTTCCTTGAAGTAAGTTTCTCTCTCTATATATATCTATATGTGCATCACTGGTTTTAACCCCCTAGAGAACCCAGACTAAGATATTTGGTACCTAGAATGGTTTTAGAGGAACAAAATCTTAGTTTCCTGAATTAGTTCTCAAGATTGGCTGGATTTAAAGACACTAATGACTCTATTTCCAGTAGCAAAGTGGGTACTGCTAATCCATGGTGTGATATGGCAATAGAAATACACAAAATAGCGCCATCATTGGATGAAACATTTGTGAGAGACAAGCCTCTGTGTGACTGTGTATTTGATACCTGTCATGGATTGAATTGTGTCCCCCCAAAACATCTGTCAATTTGGCTAGGCCGTGATTTCCAGTATTGTGTGATTGTCCACCATTTTGTCATTTGATGTAATTTTCCTCTGTGTGGTAAATCCTACCTTTATAATGTTAATGAGACAGAATTAGTGGCAGTTATGTTAATGAGACAGGACTCGATCTACAGGATTAGGTTGTGTCTTAAGTCAGTCTCTTTTGAGATATAAAAGAGAAGAAAAGTGAATGGAGAGACTTGGGGGACCTCATACTACCAAGAAACAAGAGCCAGAATACTGTATCCTTTGGACCCGGGGTCCCTGAGCTGAAAAGCTCCTCAACCAGGGGAAGGTTGATAATAAGGACCTTCCTCCAGAGTCAACCAAAAGAGAAAGCCTTCCCCTGGAACTGATGCCTTGAATTTGGACTTGTAGCTTACTACACTATGAAAGAATAAACTTCTCTTTGTTAAAGCCGTCCACTTGCGGTATTTCTGTTATAGCAGCATTAGATGAATAGGACGATACCTTTAGACATTTTTGTTAAACTGAGAAGTATAATGAAGCTGGCTGATGAGTCCTACTTTTGCTAGACAAATTGGAGAAGGAAAAGGATGAGCTCAGGCCTTTAGAGTCCCAGTTCAAGTGCCACATAAAAGACCTGAAAGTTGCTATTTATTCCCTGAAAGAAAGCCTTATTTCTTGTAATAACTGAGCTGATACTGCCAAAAATCAAACCCAGAGTCTTATCCTAAGAGTGGCTGAATTACAACACTAATTAAATTTCCAACCTCAAATGGTATCTGAAGTTAAAGTGAGACCATTGTTTGGGAAGAAATGGGATCCTGAAACTTAGGATGAGGACATAAGGGCAGATAATCTTGAAACTGGGGACATTGAGACCCTAAACTTGGTGGAATCACCCTGCTAACAGAACCAGCTCTCTCACTCCCATCTGAAAAGATTACTCCAGTTTTGTCTGCTAAACCACTGTCCCCAGGAAAACCACCTCTTTCAGCCCCATCTCATGAGATTAACTCAGCTGTATCTGAAGATTTCTTGCCTGAGACATTGCCTGGGGTGGCACCTGGGGCATTGCCGGGGGCATCACCTGAGGCAGATGCCTTGCAAGACATTGCTGAATGCCCCCAGGACCCACTCCCACCACCCATTTTTGCTTCTAGTCCTATAACTTGACTTAAGTCCCAAAGAACTCCAAGAGGTGAAATACAAAGTGTGACCCTTGAAGAGATACACTATACTGCAAAAGAACTGCTTGATTTTCCTAACATATACAAGCAGAAAACTGGGGAATATGTGTGAGAATGGCTATTAAGGATGTGGGATAATGGTGCAAGGAACATAAAGTTGGATCAGTTTGAGTTTATTGTTATGGACCCACTAAGCAGAGATTCTTTATTCAGAGTTTCAGCTAAAGACGTTAGAAAAGGATCTAATAGTTTATTTGGTTTGTTGACTGCAATGTGGACCAAGAGGTGGCCTACACTAAATGAAGTTGAAATGCTAGAACTGCTTGAGTATACTGTAGAAGAAGGTGTCCAAAGGCTTAGGGAAATTAGCATGTCAGAGTCAGTAGTGTCACTAGGGTTCGTGTCACCCAGTGTGGTATCTCATGGTGTCACTCCCCCCCCACCCATGGATCTCCTCCCGCACCAGATCACACAGAATCCTTAATAATGTTTTTTGTACTAATGTTACTCATAAATTGTAGTTCCCATATATCACATCTTCTTTTCCTTTAATTATTACTTCATATTCAAAAAAAGTTATTGATATAGGTACACAAATAATAATTACCACAATATTGTAGCTAAAACACCAGAAAATTTGACAAAATCAGCCACTACAAAAACACTGGCAGCAACAAAAATAACAGCATGTGCTTGTAGCGTGTACATAAGAAACCATGTGATCTGAAGCATCATTTTAATTGGGTAATAATGGCAGCTCTGGCTAGAGAGCATTAAAGTGTTCCCAAAATGCAAAGTAGCATAGAGTTTTAGCCTTGTAGCTATATTGATACTTGTAACCTGGGCTTATGAAAAATGTTTTTATTTTTATAACTAACTACATGGATATTTTTATAGACAGTCATTTTAGTGTCACCATCTCTGACAGTGTCACTCGGTACAGTCTGCACCCCCTGTACCCCCTTATGATGCCACTGGTTAGAGTGGATTTATCGTGGTGGACCCACAGACCCACCCAGGCAGTGCCCAGAGAACATACCTTTTACCACAACTGTGAGGGATGAATTTGTGAAGGGAGCCCCAGCATCCTTGAAGACTGCTATAGTTGCTTTTCTGTGTAGATCAGATAATACAGTGGAAACTGCCATAACTCATTTAAAGCACCCAACTCCAATGGGGAGCCCTGGTGGTATAGTGGTTAACAGCTTGGCTGCTAACCAAAAGGCTGGCAGTAGTTCAAATCCATCAGCCACTCCTTGGAAACTCTATGGGACAGTACTACTCTGTCCTGTAGGACCACTATGAGTCAGAACCAACTTGACAGCACCTAACAACTACAATGGGGGTGATTGCAGGGGCCAGGTGATGGCACTTAATTGCCAAGACAAGGTGGGCGTGGTTATTACAATGAACAGCAGAGTCAAAGCAGTAATCAGAATAGTCTCATTTGCATGGACTTTTGATGTTGGCTACTTAGTCACGGTGCCCCTAAGAGTGACATAGATGGGAAACCTACTAAATATTTACTTAATATGTACAAGTGGAAGAATTCTAGGTCAAGTGAACAGCAGCCTAATTGAATGATCAAAACAGAGAGTCACGGCCCCTCAATCAATTCCTGGACTTGACCAGTTTATAGACCTACACTCTTTGAATGAAGGGAGGCCAGGTTCCCTTGAGGAAAGACCCAACTACACTGCCCAAAACTTATACTGTTAATCTTTCTCTTAACCTTTCCCAAAAGGGTCTATGGTTTTTTACAAGAGTGACTGTTCACTGGGGAGAAGAAAATAATCAGACTTTTCAGGAATTACTGGACACTGACTCTGAACTGACACTAATTCCAAGAGACCAAAACATCATTGTGGGCCACCAGTCAGAGCAGAAGTGTATGAAGATCAGGTTATTAGTGGAGTCTTAGCTCAGGTCAATCTCACAGTGGGTCCAGTGGGACTCCAACTCGTCCTGTAGTGATTTCCCCAGTTCCAGAATGCATAAATGGAATAGACATACTCAGCAACTGGTAGAATACCCACATTAGATCCCTGACGTATGGTGTAGGGCTATTAAGTAGGGAAGGCCAAATGGAAGCCATTAGAACTGCCCCTACCTGGGAAAATAAATGAATCAAAAGCAATACTAAATTTCTGGAGGGATTGCAGAGATTAGTGCCACTGTCAAGGACTTGAAGGATGCAGGTGTAGGGATTCTCACCACATCCCCTTTCACCTATTTGGGCTGTGCAGAAAACAGATGAATCCTAGAGAACAACAGTGGGTTATCGTAAACTTAACCAGGTGGTGATTCCAACTGCAGCTGCTGTTTCAGATATGGTTTCATTGCTTGAGTGAATTAATGCCTGATATGCAGTTACTGATCTGGTCAATGCCTTTATAACCATACTGGTTTCTAAAGACCTACAGAAGCAGTTTGCCTTCAGCTAGCAAGGCCAGCAATACATTTTCACTGGTTCTACCTCAGCGGTATCTTAACTTTTCAGCCCTATGTCACAATTTAGAACACAGGGACCTTGATTACCTCTACCATCCATAAGACATCACACTTGTCCGTTACATTGATGACATTATGCTGACTGGACCTAGTAAGGAAGAAGTATCAATGACTCTAGACTTATTGGTAAGACATATATGTATCAGAAGGTGGGCAATTAACTTGATAAAAATTCAGACAACTTCCACGTCAGTGAAATTTCTAGTCCAGTGGTGTGGGGCATGTCAAGATATTCCTTCTAAAGAAGGGTAAATGTTGCATCTGACTCTTTCTACAGCTAAAAAGGAGGTGCAATGCTTGGTGGGCCTCTTTGGATTTTGGAAACACTATATTCCTCATATGAGTGTGCTTTTCTGGCCTATTTAGCAAGTGACTAGAAAAACTGCTTGTTTTGAGTGCTGTGCAAGCTACTCTGCCACTTGGGCTATATGATCTGGCTGATCCAATGGTGATTGAAGATGCTGTTTGGAGTCTTTGGTAGGCCCCTATTGGTGAATCACAGCACAGACCCTTAGTATTTTAGAACAAAACCCTGCCATCCTCTGTAGATAACTACTATCCTTTTCAGAAACTGCTTTTGGCTTGTGTCTTTGTTATTTAGTGCTGCTATAATAGAAATACCACAAGTGGATGGCTTTAACAAACAGAAGTTTATTCTTTCACAGTCTAGTAGGCTGGAAGCCTGAATTTAAGGTGCCAGCTCCACAGGAAGGCTTTCTCTCTCTCTCGGCTCTGGAGGAAGATCTTTATCATCAATCTTCTCTTGGTCTGGGAGTTCTCAGCACAGGCACATCAGGTCCAAAGGTGCTCTATGCTCCCAGTGCTCCTTTCTTGGTGGTATGAGGTCCCCATGTCTCTCTGCTTGCTTCTCTCTTTAATATGTCAAAAGAGATTGGCTCAAGACACAATCCAACCTTGCAGATTGAGTCCTGCCTCCTTAACATAACAGCCGGTGATCTCATCTCATCAATATCATAGAGAGAGGATTTACAACACATAGGAAAATCACATCAGATACAAAATGGTAGACAATCACGCAATACTGGGAATCATGGCCTAGACAAATTGATACACATATTTTTGGGGGACACAATTCAGCCCATGACAGCATGTCACTGGGCCTTAGTAAAGGCAGAATGCTTAGCTGTGGGCTGCCAAGTTACCGTGCAGCATGACCTGCCCATCATGAACTGGGTGTTGTCTGATCCATAGTCATAAAGTTGGACATGCACAGCAGCACTCCATCATTAAACGGGAGTGGTATATATGAGACTGGGCTTGAGCAGGACCTGAAGGCACAAGTAAGTATATGAGAAAGTGGCCCAAATGCCCATGGTCTCCACACCTGTCACATTACCTGCCCTCTCCCAGTCTGCACCTATGACCTCATGGGGAGTTCATCACCATCAGTTGACAGAGGAGGAGAAAACTTGTGTCTGGATTACAGATGGTCCTGTGCAACATTCAGGCAGCACTTGAAAGTGGGCAACGGCACTACTGCAGTCCGTTTCTGGGCCTTCCCTGAAGTGCCGTGGTGAAGGAAATCCTCCTAGTGGGCAGAACTTCAAGCAGTGCACCTGGTTGTTCATTTTGCTTGGAAGGAGAAATGGCCAAATGTGTGACTGTATACTGATTCATGGACTGGGGCTAATAGTTTGGCTGAATGGTCAGAGACTTGAGAGGAACATAATTGGAAAATTGGTGACAAGGAGGTATGAGGAAGAAGTATGTGCATAGACCTCCTGAATAGGCCAAAGAAATTAAAATAGTTGTGTCTCATGTGAATGCTTACCAAAGGGTGACTTCAGTAGAGGAAGATTTTAACAATCAAGTGGATCGAATGACATGTTCTGTGGATACCAGTCAGCTTCTTTCCCCAGCCAGTCCTGTCGTTGCCTGATGAGCTCATGAACAAAGGAGTCATGGTGAGAGGGATGGAGGTTGTTCATGGGCTCAGCAACATGAGTTTCCACTCAATAAGACCGACTGGGCTACAGCCACTGCTGAGTGCCCAATCTGCCAGCAGCAGAGACCAACACTGAGTCCCTCGGGGTGATTAGCTGGCAACTCGGTCACAGGTTGATTACATTGGGCTGATTCCATCATGGAAAGGGCCATGTTTCCTTCTTACTGGGATAGACAATCTGGATACAAATTTGTCTTCCCTGCATGCAATGCTTCTGCCAAAACTACCGTCCATGGACTTAAACAGTGCTTTATCCACTGTCATGATATCCAACATAGCATTGCCTCAAATCAAAGAACTCACTTCATAGCAAATAAAGTGTGGCAGTGGACCTGTGCTCATGGATTTCACTGATCTTACCATATTCCTCATCATCTTGAAGTAGCTGGCTTGACAGAATAATGGAAATGCCTTTTAAAGACACAATTACAGTGCCAGTTAGGTGATAGTACCCTGCAGGGCTGGGGCAGTGTTCTTCAGGAGGCAGTTTATACTCTAAACCAGCATTTAATATACGGTACTGTTTCTCCCATACCCAGTATTCATGAGTCCAGGAATCAAGGAGTGGAAATGGAGCGACACCATCACCCCTAGTGACCCACTCACAAAACTTTTGCTTCCTGTCCCCATGACACTATGCTCTACAAGTCTAGAGGTCTTAATTCCAAAGGAAGGAATACTTCCACCAGGAGACACAACACTGATTTCACTAAACTAGATGTTAAGGATGTCATTTTTGCCACTTTGGGTTCCTCATGCCTTTGAGCCAACAGCCAAAGAAGGAAGTTACCATATGAGTTGGGGTGATTGATTCTGGTTACTAAGGAGAAATTGGACTGATATTACATAATGGAGGTAAAGAAGAGTATGTCTGGAATGCAGGAGATCCCTTAGGGCATCTCTTAGTACAACCATGCCCTGTGATTAAAGTCAACAAAAAACTACAGCAGCCTAATTCTGACATGATTACTAATGTCCCAGACCCTTCAGGAATAGTTTTGGGTCACTCCACCAGGCAAAAAACCACAGCCAGCTGAGGTGCTTGCTGAGGCCAAAGAGAATCCAAAATGGATTGTGGAAGAAGGTAGTTCTAAATACCAGCTGTGATCATGTGACCAATTGCAAAAATTAGGACTATAAGTATTGTGTGTATTTATCCTTGTGTTGTTATATGTGTCTGTGTATAGCAAATATCTTTGTTTTCTCCCATTACTTATAGGATACAAAATGAAAAAGGGACTAATGCATTTTCAGTTGCACATATGCTAGTTGTATCATATTAAGCACAAGTATGACTTTATAATTGTCTTTATTTAAAGGTTACATATGATTTAAGAAGATGTGTATAGGTGCCAAGTTGACAAGGGGTGCACTCTGATGCTTAATGTTGTGTGTCAGTTTGGCTAAGCTATGATCCTCAGTGCTTTGGCAAACACTATATAATCACCTTTCATTTTGTAATCTGATATAAGCAGCCAATCAATTGAAAGGGGAGTTTCCTTAGGGTGTTACCTGCCTCCAGTATACAAATGGATGTTCTGAGAGAGCTCGCTCTTTTTCTCCACTCTACACCCTTCTCATCACCTGACCTCTGGTTCTTGGAACATAAGTCTGCAGAAGTCTCTGGCCTGCCACCTGACCTGCAGATTTTGGATTAGCCAACCCCCCAAACCCTGTAAGCCAGCAGAGGCCTTCAGCTTGCCACCTGATTTGCAGATTTTGTCTGTCAACCCCTGTAACCATGTGAGCCAGCTGAGGCCTTCAGCCTGTTGCCTGACCCACAGATCTGGGATTTACCAGCCCCCACAATTGCTTGAGCTACTTCCTCACAATTGTGTGAGTCATTTCCTTGACGTAAATTTCTCTTTATATGTATCTATATGTGCTTCACTGGTTTGCTCCTTTAGAGAACCTAGAATAAGGCAAAATTCATAGCCAACATGCATGTGTCTATCACTTTTCTTATTAACCATTGTAGTGAATTAATGGTGGTTCTCTTTTCCCCAGATTATTTTTAATAAAATGAGGGATATTCATAAAGACTCTTCAAATAGAATAAAATTAGATCTCAAATAAGCAGAAAAAGGATGAATACAAGGTGAAGATTTATGAAAAGTTCCGACAGCTAATAGAGGCTTTATCTCTTACCAAAGGCATATTGCATTCAAAATAGTTTAATTTCGGACAAGCGATGCCCACCTCTTAAGTGTCAGATCCCAAGGTATTAATCTACAATATGAAATTGAAAATAAATATTCAGCCTTCTACATAATATGCAAGTCCTGCCCTTTTCAATTTCCAGATCTCATTGTAACACGCCAAGGGGACAGATCCTAACATTTATTGAGCTCCTGCTATGTGCCAATTATTCTAGTAGGCGTTCTATGTATAGTTATTTTTTTAAATTTTATTGTGCTTTATGCAAAAGTTAACAAATCATGTCAGTCTGTCATACAAAAATTTATATACACCTTGCTATATACACCTAATTGCTCTCTCCCTAATGAGACTGCCCACTCCTTCCCTCCACTCTCTCTTTTCGTGTCCATTCTGCCAGCTTCTAATCCCCTCTGCCCTCTCCTTTCCCCTCTAGATAGGAGATGCCAACACAGTCTCAAGACTCTACTTGATCCAAGAAGCTCATTCTTCATCAGCATTTTTTCTATCCCATTGTCCAGTCCAATGCCTGTCTGAAGAGTTGGCCTTGGAAATGGTTCCTGTCCTGGGCTAACAGAAGGTCTGGGGGCCATGACCTCCGGGGTCTTTCTAGTCTCAGTCAGACCATTAAGTCTGGTCTTTTTACGAGAATTCGGGGTCTGCATCCCACTACTCTCCTGCTCCCTCAGGGATTCTCTGTTGTGTTCCCTGTCAGGGCAGTCATCGGTTGTTGCCAGGCACCATCTAGTTCGTCTGGTCTCAGATTGATGGAGTCTCCGGTTTATGTGGCCTTTTCTGTCTCTTGGGCTCATAATTACCTTGTGTCCTTGGTGTTCTTCATTCTCCTTTGATCCAGTTGGGTTGAGGCCAATTGATGTATCTTAGACGGCAGCTTGATAGCATTTAAGACCCCACATGCCACTCTCCAAAGTGGGTTGCAGAATGTTTTCTTAATAGATTTTATTATGCCAATTGACTTAGATGTTCCCTGAAACCATGGCCCCCAAATCCCCACCCCTGCTACACCTGCCTTCAAAGCATTCAGTTTATTCAGGAAACTTCTTTGCTTTTGGTTTAGTCCAGTTGTGCTGACCTCTTCTGTATTGTGTGTTGTCTTTCCCTTCACCTAAAGTAGTTCTTATCTACCATCTAATTAGTGAATACCAATCTCCCACCCTTCCTCCCTCCCCCTCTTGTATCCATCAAAGAATAATTTCTTCTCTGTTTAAACTACTTCTCGAGTTCTTATGATAGTGGTCTTATATAATATTTGTCCTTTTGCAACTGACTGATTTCACTCAGCATAATGCCTTCCAGATTCCTCCATATTATGAAATGTTTCACAGATTCATCACTGTTCTTTATCGATGCATAGTATTCTGTTGTGTGAATATATCATAATTTATCCATTCATCTGTTGATGGGCACCTTGGTTGCTTCCCTCTTTTTGCTACTGCAGACAGTGCTGCAATGAACGTGGGTGTGCATATATCTGTTCTTGTAAAGGCTCTTATTTCTCTAGGATATATTCCGAGGAGCAGGATTGTACCATTTTACATTCCCACCAGCAGTGTATAAGTGTTCCAGTCTCTCCACAACCTCTCCAACGTCTATTACTTTGTGTTTTCTGGATTAATGCCAGCCTTGTTGAAATGAGATGGAATCTCATTGTAGTTTTGATTTCCATTTCTCTAATGGCTAATGATTGTTAGCATTTCCTCATGTGTGTTAGCTATCTGAATGTCTTCTTTAGTGAAGTGTCTGTTCATATCTTTTGACCATTTTTAGCTCTGTAATTTTTCTTTTTGTAGATGAGTTTTTGCAGCATTATGTAGATTTTAGAGATCAGGTGCTGATTGGAAATGTCATAGCTAAAAACTTTTTCCCAGTCTGTATATGATCCTTTTACTCTTTTGGTGAAGTGTTTGAATGAGCATAGGTGTTTGATTTTTAGGAGCTCCCAGTTATCTAGTTTCTCTTCTGCATTGTTAGTAATGTTTTGTATACTGTTTATGCCATGTATTAGGGCTCCTAACATTGTCCCTATTTTTTCTTCCATGATCTTTATCATTTTAAATTTTTTATTTAGGTTTTTGATCCATTTTGAGTTCATTTTTGTGCATGGTGTGAGGCATGGGTCTTGTTTCAATTTTTGCAGATGGATATCCAGTTATGCCAGTGCCATTTGTTAAAAAGATTCTGTCTTTTCCCCATTTAACTGATTTGGGGCCTTTGTCAAATATCAGCTACTCATATGTGGATGAATTTATGTCTGGATTCTCAATTCTGTTCCATTGGTCCATGTATCTGTTGAACCAGTACCAGGCTGTTTTGACTACTGTGGTGGTATAATAGGTTCTAAAATCAGGTAGAGTGAGGCCTCCCACTTTGTTCTTCTTTTTCAGTAATGCTTTACTTACCCAGGGCCTCTTTCCCTTCCATATGAATTTGGTGATTTGTTTCTCCATCTCATTAAAAAATGACATTGGAACTTGGATCGGAATTTCATTAAATCTATAGATCACTTTTGGTAGAATAGACATTTTTACAATGTTAACTCTTCCTATCCATGAGCAAGGTATGTTTTTCCACTTATGTAGGTCTCTTTTGGTTTCTTTGTATAAAAGTGTAGGTTTCATTGTATAAGTCTTTTACATCTCTCGTAAGATTTATTCCTAAGTATTTTATCTTCTTGGGGGCTACTCTAAATGGTATTGATTGGGTGATTTCTTCTTCAATGTTCTTTTTTCTTGGTGTAGAGGAATCCAGCTGATTTTTGTATATTTATCTTGTATCCTGATGCTCTGCTAAACTCTTCTATTAGTTTCAGTAGTTTTCTTGAGGATTCATTAGGGTTTTCTGTGTATGAGATCATGTCATCTGCAAATAGAGATACCTTTACTTCTTCCTTGCCACTTTGGATGCCCTTTATTTCTTTATCTAGCCTAATTGCTCTGGCTAGGACATGCAGCACAATGTTGAATAAGAGTGGTGATAAAGGGCATCCTTGTCTGTTTCTCGATCTCAAGAGGAATGCTTTCATGCTCTCTCCATTTAGGATGATGTTGGCTATTGGCTTTGTATAAATGCCCTTTATTATGTTGAGGAATTTTCTTTCTATTCCTATTTTGCTGAGAATTTTCATCATGAATGGGTGTTGAACTTTGTCAAATGCCTTTTCTGCGTCAATTGATAAAATCATGTGACTCTTATCTTTTATTTGTGTGGTGAATTACATTAATTGTTTTTCTAATATTGAACTATCCGTGCATACCTGGTATGAATCCCACTTGGTCATGGTGAATTACTTATTTGATATGTTGTTGAATTCTATTGGCTAGAATTTTGTTGAGGATTTTTGCATCTGAGCTCATGAGGGATATGTCTGCAATTTTCTTTTTTTGTGGTGTCTTTACCTGGTTTTGGTATCAGGGCTATGCTGGCTTCATAGAATGAGTTTGGGAGTATTCTGTCCTTTTCTATGCTCTGAAATACCTTTAGTAGTAGTGGTGTTATCTTTTCTCTGAAAGTTTGGTAAAACTCTGCAGTGAAGCCGTCCAGGCCAGGGCTTTTATTGTTGGGAGTTTTTTTATGACCTTTCCAATCTCTTCTTTTTTTATGGTTCTATTTAGTTGTTCTACCTCTGTTTGTGTTAGTTTATGTCAGTAGCATGTTTCTAGGAATTCAACCATTTCTTCTAGGTTTTCAAATTTGTTAGAGTACAATTTTTGATAGTAATCTGATATGATTTTTTAAATTTCAGTTGGGCCTGTTGTAATATCGCCCATCTCATTTCCTATTCAGGTTATTTGCTTCCTCTCCTGTTTGTCTTTTACCAGTTTGGCCAATGGTTTATCAATTTTGTCGATTTTTTCAAAGAACCAGGTTTTGGTCTTGTTAATTCTTTCAATTGTTTTTCTGTTTTCTATTTCATTTAGTTCTGCTCTAATTTTTATTATTTGGTTTCTTCTGGTGCCTGAGAGTTTCTTTTATTGCTCTCTTTCTATTTGTTCAAGTTGTAGGGATAATCCTTTGATTTTGGCCCTTTTTTCTTTTTGTATGTGTGCTTTTATTGATATAAATTGACCTCTGAGCACTGCTTTTGCTGAGTCCCAAAGGTTCTGATAGGAAGTATTTTCATTCTTATTGGATTCTTTGAATTTCTTTATTCCATCCTTAATATCTTCTGTAATCCAGCCTTTTTTGAGCAGCGTATTGTTCAGTTTCCAAGTGTTCAATATCTTTTCCCTGCTTTTTCTGTTATTGACCTCTACTTTTGTGCCTTTATGGTCAGAGAAGATGCTTTGTAATATTTTGATGTTTTGGATTCTGCTAAGGCTTGGTTTTTGACCTAATATGTGATCTATTCTAGAGAATGTTCCATGTGAACTAGAAAAGATAGTATACTTGGCTGCTGTTGGATAGAGTATTCAGTGTATGTCTATGAGATCAAGTTGGTTGATTGTGGCATTTAGATCTTCCATGTTTTTACTGAGCTTCTTTCTGGATGTCCTGTCCTTCACCGAAAGTAGTGTGTTGAAGTCTCCTACTGTTATTGTGGAGCTGCCTATCTCACTTTTCAATGCTGAGTGTTTTATGTATCTTACAGCCCTGTCATTGGGTGCATCAGTATTTAATATGGTTATATCCTCCTGGTATATTGTGCCTTTAATCATTATATGGTGTCCTTCTTTATCCTTTATGGTGGATTTAACTTTAATGTCTATTTTGTCAGAAATTAATATTGCTACTCCAGCTCTTTTTTTGATTGTTTTTTGCTCGATATATTTTTTTCCATCCTTTGAGTTTTAGTTTGTTTGTGTCTTTAAGTCTAAGGTGTGTCTCTTAGAGGCAACATATAGGCAGATCGTGTTTTTGAATCCATTTTGCCACTCTCTGTCTCCTTGGTGTGTTTAGTCCATTTATATTCAGCATAATTATAGATAGGTATGAATTTAGTGCTATCATTTTGATGTCTTTTTTTGGGTGTTGTTGACAGTTTCTTTTTCCCACTTGATTTTATCTGTTGAGTAGATTATCTTTATATATTGTCTTTTCCTCATATTCATTGTTGTTTATTTTGTTTCTGCTGAATCTGTATTTTTTTTTCTCATATTTTATTTTGATGTGTAGGATAGTTTGTCTCCTTTGTGGTTACCTTATTATTTACCCATATTTTTTAAAATTTAAACCCAACTTTTATTTGTTTATATCATCTTGCCTTCTTCTCCATATGAAAGATCTCTGACTACTTTTACAAAATAACATCGCTGTTTCCCTGTTTGGTGCTTTTTTTAATCTTAATTTATTTTTGTGAATTCTCTGTCTGAGTTGACATCTGATTGCTCTGATCAGTGTTCTAGCCTTGGGTTGATACCTGGTATTATTGATTTTCTAACCAAAGAACTCCCTTTAGTATTTCTTGTAGTTTTGGTTTTGTTTTTATGAATTCCCTAAACTTCTGTTTATCTAGAAATACCCTAATTTCACCTTCATATTTGACAGACAGTTTTGCTGGATATATGATTCTTGGCAGGGAATTTTTTTCCTTCAATTTTTTATATAAGTCATCCCATTGTCTTCTTTCCTGCACGGTTTCTGCCGTGTAGTCCGAGCTTATTCTTATTGACTCTCCTCTGTAGATGACTTTTTGTTTATCCCTAGCTGCTCTTAGAATTCTCTCTTTATCTTTGGTATTAGCCAGTTGACTATAATATGTCTTGGAGACTTTCTTTTAAAATCTACCTTATGTGGAGTTTGATGAGCATCTTGGATAGATATCTTCTCATCTTTTACAGTATCAGGGAAGTTTTCTGGCAAAAAAATCTTCAACAATTCTCTCTGTATTTTCTGTTATCCCTCCCTATTCTGGTACTCCGAGCACTTGTAGGTTATTTCTCTTGATAGGGTCCCACATGATTCTTAAGGTTTCTTCATTTTTTTAAATTCTTTTATCTGATTTTTCTTCAAATATATTGGTGCCAAGTGTTTAATCTTCAAGTTCACCAATTGTACCTTCCACTTCCTCAGTCCTGCTCTTTTGACTTTCTATTGATTTGTCTACTTCTGTAATTATATTGTTAATCTTCTGAATTTCTGGTTGTTGTCTATGGATTTTTCCAGCTTATCAAATTTTTCAGTATGTTCCTGAATAACCTTTTTAATTTCTTCAACTGCATTGTCTGTGTTCCTTGGCTTGTTCTTTGTATTGCCTCATTTCCTTCCTGATGTTTTGATGGGTTTTGTATATTAATCTTTTGTATTCCGCTTCCGGTAATTCCAGGAAGGCACTTGATTCTTGATTCTTTGTTTTGAGGGCTTGTTGAAGTGATCATGTTCTGTTTCTTTATGTGACTTGATATTGACTGTTGTCTCCAAGCCATCTACAAGTTATTGTATTAGTTTTATGTTTGCTTACTGTGCATAGCTTCTTGCTTTGTTTTGTTTTGATATGCCCAAAGGGGTTGCTTGAGTGAGCTAGCTTGATTATTTTTGCCTTTGAAGCTCTGACGTCCTGTCCCCAGATGGCTGGAGCTGTTATCAGGTATATTAGTCTAGGAGTCCATTCACTTTTCTTGTATGAATTCAGCTCAGGTTTCCAGGTAGGCCATCAAGTGTGTGGTACAGGCTGTGTGGTACAGGCTGTGTCCTACAGTCTTAGAGGGGCAGGGGTGATTGGTGTAGGTACCGATATCTGGTTGCAGCAGGGGGTCAAACTCTGAAAAAGGCAGGGGGCTGAGAATTGTCCCCCATGTGTCTCTAAGGAAATCATGTTCCTGTTACCTAGAGCGTACAGGTAGGTGGGTTCTGCAGAGAGATCAAGGGCATCCAAAGTTTTTGGTTGTAAGGACAGGGAGGTAGCAGTTATCTTTGGACTCCTGCGGTGGGTGGCTAGGTGACCTGAGTGGAGCTGTCAGTCCTTAGGCCCCTGATGTGTGTAGGTGAGAACCCTGTTTAACAGGCAAAGCAGCATCAAACATCAAACACCCACCTCTCCACTGCACAACTGAAACAGTTGTAGTCTGCCAACAAGGGCCTATTCTCCTGAAATAGGCCCACACAGGTCTGTGCAGAGGGGAAATGTACTCAATGTCCACTAACCATTTATGTCTGGACAGGAGCCACTGCTGTCCTGAGCTCCCCCAGTTAGTGGAGCTGGCAAATTATCTTCTCCCGCAATTTTGAATTTATTCCTTTTCAAGGCCGGGAGTATGTCTCTAGGCATTCAACAGGGCCTATCTCAGGCCCAGGGAAATCAACAGCAGTTGAAGCTAGCTTGGGGGCGGGAGGTGTGGTACAATATATGCAAGTACTTAGCTTTTGCCAAGAGTGCCATCCTTGTCTGGTTCTGGAGGTGTGAGTAGGCTGTGTGGCTGGCCGCTTCTCCCTGAGGAAACTGCAACCGAGCATTAGTACCAGCTCGCTGGAGCCGCTTCTGGGAATGGTGCCTGAGGGCATCTGGCAATTCAGGTCCGGTAACCCCTCTCTGCTTCTGAACCGTCTCTTCCTCCCCCTGTCCCTCAGTTCATTTTCTAACCTTGCCTTTGATGTTCAGGGCTCCTAGCTGGTCATAAATATCCTTGTTTCACTTGTTTTTTCAGGTCTTTGTTATAAAAGGGCTCGCTGGAAGCATCTGTTTATTCTGCTGTCTTGGCCCCACCTCCTCTATGTATAGTTATTTCATTCTCACAACAATCCTATGAAGTAGATATTTTCACCCTTTTAAAATGAAGCAATAGGCTTAGTAAAGTTAAAAGTAATTTGCTCAGGATACTACTGCTACCAAAGGGTGAAGCTGAGATCAGATCTGATCGATTTGGTGCCAAAGACCATTTCTTTCTACTGCATCACACTAGAAGTTTGGGAAGGTCAAGGGTCCTATTAAGAAATTTTTAATTCTTTGATAGTTACTGAATTTTGTTTTTATTAAGTTCACACTTTACTCAGATTTCCTTAGTTTTTAGCTAGTGTTCTTTTTCTATTCCATGACCCCGTCTTAGGTACCACATTACATTAGTTGTTATACTTCCTTAGGGTCCTATTGGCTGTGCCAATTTCCCACACTTCTGTTGTTTTTAATTACCTTGGCAGTTTTGAGTACTGGTCAGGTGTTTTACAGAATGTCCCTCACTTGGGATTTCTGATGGTTTTCTCATGATTAGGTCAGGGTTAAGGGTTTTGTGGAGAAAGACCACAGAGATAAAGTGCTATTCTTATCACTACATATGAAGGATAAATTCTATCAATATATCACTGTTGATATTGACCTTGAACACCTGGCTGAAGTAGTTTGTCAGGTTTTTCTACTTTAAAATTACTCTTTTTTCTCTCTTTCCATATATAATTTGGGAGGAAGTCACTGTGTGTACCCACTCTTAAGAAGGGATGAGCTATGCTTCAGCCCCTCAAGGGCAGAGTATCTACATCAAGTATTTAGACCTCTGCGCAGGAGATTTGTGTGTTTTCTCCCATTTATATTTTACTCATTTATTTATGTAACTATGTACTAACAGATATTTATTTTATACTTTGAGTTATAATCCAATAGTACTTTATTTTTGCTCAAAATAGTCCAGTTTTGGCCACTGGGGACTCTTTCAGTTGGCTACTGTGTCCCTTTGACACAATTGCATTTTTTTTTTCGCACTTTCTTTATTTCTGACATTATAAGATGTTCCAGTTCATCTTGCATGTTTTCTCCTCCAGTCCTGAATTGACCATTTCTCCAAGGAGCTCTGTAGTTCGTCTTTCTGGAGAATGGTATTAGAAACCAAGATTTGGCTGCTAGATGTGCTCTTTACTACTGGGGTGTTCCTCCTTCTAGTCCCTCTCAGTTGACTGAGCAAGGAACACATAAAGATTTTCTGTGTGTATGTTAACTCCTGTATATATATATATATACATACTTTTGATTATTTTTATTTTTATTGTGACTTAGGTGAAGGTTTACAGCTCAAGTTAATTTCTCATACAAAAATTTATACACATATTGTTTTATGACAATAGTTGCAGTCCCCACAATGTGACAGTACACTCGCCCTTTTCACCCCTGGTTCTCTGTGTCCATTCGACCAGTTCCTGTCTCTTCCTGCCTTCTCATCCTGCCTCCTGACAGAAGCCGCCCATCTGGACTCATGTGTCTGATTGAAGTAAAAAGCACATTCCTCGGAAGGAATTTTTTGCTGCTTGGTGCATACACATGTCTGCAAATGACTGCAAAAATGCCATGAGTGTTTTTAGTGAATAGGACAATTTGAAAATGCAGAATCTGAAAATAATGAGTATTGTATTTATAAATATCTCTATATGTAACTATCTGTATCTATATTAAGCTAAACTTGAATTCATACTGATGTCTCAAACTCTAATCCATTAGCACATGGATTATTCTAGCCTTCTTCCCTTGTTTATTTGTAACATCCCACTCCAACAGTGAGAAACCTGGCTCCCAACGTCAGTCAGCTATTTGCTTAATTGTTCACTTCTACTGTATGTATTAATTTTTTTTTTTTTACTGTATGTATATAGTGGTATTGGAATTCTTAACCAATATTCCCACAGGAAACAACTTTATCATTTAGAGACAGTGCTTACATAAGGTTTCTTTTGCCCTTAGTCTTACAGATTCCACTCATTCTCAGTTACTAGGTCAGCAATTTTCTTTCCAACCCCTTCAGGGAGGTTGTTTCACACATCTGTAATACAGTTAAATCACTTTTCATGTTCTGCATTCTATCTGGGATCTCCCAACTCCCTAAACGAGTTTTTAAGAATTTGCATACGTTAAAGTCCATTCATTGTGCTGTAAATTCTATGGGTTTTGGCAAATGCACAGTGTCATGCGTCCACTGTTATAGTGTCATAGAAAATAATTTCATTGCCCTATAAAATTTCCTGTGCTTCACCTATTCAGCCCATCCCCCTGAACGTGTGGCAACCACTCACTATAAATTTTGCATTTTCCAGAACTGTCATATAGTTGGAATCATATAGCATGTACCCTTTTCAAACTAGCTTCTTTCACTTGAAACCCGTTGCTGTTTCTTTCACTTAGCAAAATACATTTAAGATTAATTTATGTCTTTTTGTCTGTTGATAGCTCATTTCTTTTTATTCCTGAATAATATTCCACTACAGACTGTACCAGTTTGTTTATCCATTGACCTATTGAAAAACATATTGATTGCTTCCAGTTTGGGGCAATTATGCATAAGTTGCTATAAATATTCATACGCAGGTTTTGTGTGGACATAAATTTTCAAATCAGCTGGCTGAATACCTAGGGCCATATTTGCTGGATCTTATGGTAAGACTATGCTTAGCTTTGTTAGGAACTGCCAAAATGTTTCCCAAAGCAGCTATGCCATTTTGCATACTCATCAGCAATGAATGAGAGTATCTGTTGTTCCACCTCTTTACCAGCAATTGGTATTGTTAGTTTTTTTTAATTTTAGTCATTCTAATAGGTTATTTTGTAGCTCTTTATAAGTTGGAATCGACTCGACGGCAACGGATTTGTTTTTGGTTATATTGTTGTTTTAATTGCAATTTGCTAAAGAGAAATGATGCTAAATATCTTTTCATAGGTTTGCTTGTCATCTGTATATTTTCCTTGTTGAGATGTCTGTTCAGATCCTTTGCCTATTCTTAAATTGGACTTTTTGTTTTCTCATTGCTGAATTTTAAGAATTCTTTGTACATTTCGATACAAAACCTTTAATAGACATATGTTTTGCAAATATTTCCTCCCAGTTTCTGGCTTGTCTTTTCTTAACAATGTCTTTCTCAGAGCAGTTTTTAATTTTAATAAAATCTAGTTTATCATTTTTTTTTCATGGATTGTGTTTTTGGTGTTTTGTATAAAAATTCGTCATCAAACACAAGGTCACATAGATTTTCTATTATGTTTTCTTCTAGAAGTTTTATAATTTTGCATTTTACCATTCGACATATGATCTATTTTGGGTTAATTTTTGTGAAATATTTAAGTCTATGTCTAGTTTTTTTTTTTTTTTGCATATGGACATCCAATTGTTTCAGCACCATTTGTTGAAAAAAAGCTGTCCTTTCTCCGTTAAATTATTTTTTCTCCTTTGCCAGAGATCAGTTGCCAATATTTGTGTTGGCCTATTTCTGGGCCCTCTGTTCTGTTCCAGTGATCCATGTGCCCACTCTTTGGCTGATACCTTGCTGTCTTGATCACTGTATCTGTGTAGTAAATCTTGAAACCAGGTAGACGAGTCCTTTAACTTGGTTCTTCTACTTCAGTAATGTGTTGGGTATTTTAGGTCTTTTGCCTTTTCTCATAAATTTTAGAATCAGTTTATCAATATCTATAAAATAACTTAGTGGAATTTTGTTTGGGATTACATTAAATTGATAGATCAAGTTGGGAAGGGTTGACTTAAAGTGAGCTTCCAATCCATGAACATGGAATATCTCTCCATTTACTTAGACCTTCTTTGATATCTTTCATCAGAGTTTTTAGTTTCAGTTATTGAATATTTACTGAGTTCAGCAGGTACTGTGTAGACCCTGAGGTTACAAAGATGCAATTGTCAAGGATACAGCCCTTAAGAAACTGATAGTTACATAGTGGAGACAGATAGTGGTAATGGGATATGATAAGTGTTATAGTTTTGTGAAAACCAAAGGATGGAATAGACAGTTCCATAAGGACAAGTAAAGGCACCATCATAGAAATGACATAGAGATTTTCCAAGTGACAAAATCTTAGGAGGGCATTATGTCCATGAGCAATGTTTGGCCATTTATCAGTAGTTCAGGTACAGTGTAGAAGGGTAGAGGGAAGCTGCTGTGACAGGCTTGAGAGGAATTGATAAGAATCAAGGTAGTGAATGTGGGGATAGAAACAAAGACTTATATTTGAGAGATATTTAAGAGATAGGATTGATAGATTGATAGCATTTAGTGACTAATTAATTAGACATGGAATAAATGAGACTCAGAATTTTCCAGGGGGAGGGGGGCAGTTCGAATCCACCAGCTGCTCCTTGGGAACCCTATGGGGGCAGTTCTACTCTGTCCTGTAGGATCACTGTAAGACAGAATTGACTTGACGGCAATGGGTTTAGTATTCCATTGTGTGTATGTACTACATTTTGCTTACCGACTTATTTATGAGTTTTTGTCTCTCCCCCACTAGACTGCCAGTTCCTTGTGTACGGGGACTTTGTCTATTTTTCTCACTGTTTAGAACAATGGTAACTCAAGTAAATACTGAACAAGTACTTATTTAGTGAATGAATGAGTATATAAGCCTAGATAGAGCACAGACAAGATTAGGCTTCAGATACAGATTTTGTAGGCATCACTATATAGGTGACAGTTAAATCCATACACGCATGGAGCCCTGGGGATAGCATGTGGAATAAAAACAGATGAGAGAGAACAGAACTCTGGAAAACATCAACATTTAAGGGGCCAGTGGGGGATGAGAAACCAGCAGAAGAGAATGAAAAGAGTGATCAGAGAGGTATAAGAGGGAAACCTAAGCAGTCACAGCATTATGGAAGCCAAACAAACAAAAAAACCAAACCCATTGCTGTCAAGGTGATTTTGACTCATAATGACCCTATAGGACAGAGTAGAACTCCCCCACAGAGTTTCCAAGAAGCACCTGGTGGATTTGAACTTTTGGTTAGCAGCTATAGCACTTAACCACTATGCCACCAGGCTTTGGAAGCTAGGGGAGGAAAACTTAAAGGAGGGCATGGTTAGTTATCTTGATTGTTAATAATTGCTCAAGTAAGATAAACAAAAAAATGTCCACTGATTAGTGATTAATAGGTCAATAGTACTTTAAAACAGCTGTTTCAGTTGTAGAAATCAAATTGTGGTGAATTGAGGAGTAGAGACTGATCATAGGCTGTGCTTTAAATAAGCTTGGTGATGCAAATAAAGGGAGGCAATTTGTTTTCTCATTTAGTCCACCCTATTTTTTTTATTGAGAGCCTCAAGTAATCCTGGTGGCACAGTGATTAAGTACTTGGGAATAATTTTAATCCACCAGCTGCTCTATGGGTGACAATATGGCACTCTGCTTCCATAAAAATTTACAGTCTTGGAAGTTTACATTTCCATCCTGTCCTATGGAAAACCTGGTGGCATAGTGGTAAGGGCTATAGCTGCTAACCAAGAGGTTGGGTGTTCAAATCCAGCAGGGATTCCTTGGAAACCATATGGGGCAGTTTTACTCTGTCCTATAGGGTCACTATGAGTAGGAATCGACTTGACAGCAATGGGTTTGGTTTGATTTTGGTTACTCTGGGTTAACAGGTTATTGAGATCCTCAAGGGTCCCTGGGTGGTACAAAGGGTTTGTGCTTGTCTTCTAACCTAAAGGTTGGCGCGTCCGCAGAAGAAAAGGCCTGATGACCTGCTTTTGCAAAGTGTAAAAACAAACAAACAAACAAACAAAAACAAACTCGTTCCAAGTCTATAATCCTTATGGAAGCAGACATGAGACAGCTGGTAACTTCGAACCACCTACATTTGCGTTCGAACCACAGACCTTTTGGTTAGCAGCCAAGCTGACTACCTACCGCACCACCAGAGCTGTAAAGATTACAGCCAAGAAAACCCAGCAAAGGAGTTCTGCTCTGTAACCTGTGGGGTCAGCATGAGTTAGAATTAACTTAGGACAATGGGTTTGGTTTTTGGTTTTATTGAGATCCTCACCTCTTCAGGGTTTCTGCTTAATTGTATTTGATTCTCTTGTTCCTTCTGGCCACCTGGCATCTTTTATCAAATTGATATTTCTAATACATTATTGTTTCCTTGTTCAAAAAAATTTTTTAATGGTTCATTAATTGTAGGATAAACACTTCAGGTTAGCTCTCAAGGCTTCGCATATTCTGGCCTCTGCTATACCTAATTCATATTTATCTTTCACCAGTGTCAGTCTGCATGGTTATCCCAGCCCGTCACTATCTCCCACAAAAATCAAGTTTATTCAAAACTCCAGCCTCTTTTCCTCCTTTGGTGTGGTCGTCTAGCTATATTTTACTCACCGTTTAAGATAACTTAAATTCTAATTCTGTTAGAACTTTGCCAACTCTTCTAACTATTGTTTAAGGTCAATTTCAGTTCTTAAAAAGTCAGATGAAAGCTAACGGAGTCCTGATGCATAGTGGCTAAGAGCTTGGCTGCTAACAAAAACATCGGTAGTTCGAACCCACCAACTGCTCCTTGGAAACCCTATGGGGCAGTTCTAATCTGTCCTACAGGGTCGCTATACTCAACACTAACAGGTTTGTCTTTTTTTCGTTTAGAAAGCTAACAATTTATTTATTTATATACATATTTTTTGTTGAGGATATATGCACTACATGACATTGGTTATGTTCTTTGAATTGTGCAACCACTCTCACCTTCCTTTCCTGAGTTGTTCCTCCCCCATTAACATACACTCAGTGCCCCCTAAGGTTCCTATCTATTGAGTTGCTGTTGTCAGTTTGATCCCACATAGACAGATCTTAAAAGAGCGTAATGATCAAGGCAGATATTTTTTTTTTCCAACACACATTTAAAGATGTATCTACAGAGGCAAATAATGAAAAATTAGGGCAATTTCTGAATAATGCTAGTCAAATAATCTCACCTGTAACTAAAAATCCCATATAATGCATCAGTTAACTAAACTGGCTGAGAAAATATAACTTTGTACAGCTTTAGAAAGGACTCCATATTGGTATTGGGTTTTAATGAGCTGATAATTTATGTGCTCTCTTCCCTCTGGCTGAATTCTCAAGCAGGAGATGAATAAGGAGTTTTTGGAGGACATAGCTTAGGCATGCAGTCATAATGGAGTTCCTAACCATGAGCACAAAGGATTAGATAGACTCATTGCTCTTTCACAGTCCCCCTGCCCCCAGGCAATTTCATGCCTCATCCCCTATTCCCACCACCGAGGGTCTTTATTTGCATTATAGCTAAAAGCAAATCAGAACACGTGCTTTCTGAACAGGTAGATTTCTGGAAGAGGAAAGAAGGGGAAGCAGGAGGGCTGACCCATGTATGCTCAGTTCCTGCTCCTAAGCTTGACGGGGGAAGTGAGTAAGAAACAGAAAAAGGCCAGGACTTTTGCTGTGTTGGAAGCTCTCTCCACACTGAAAGGACACATTAGTAATTGGGAATGAATTCACACCTAATGTCTGAGAGGAATGCTGGGTGGTGCAAATGTTAATAAGCTCACTGCTAAGCAAAAGTTTGAAGGTTCAGGTTCAACCAGAGGTGCCCTGGAAGAAAAGCCTGGCGATCTACTTCCAAAAAATCAGCCATGATTTTGGAGCACAGTTCTACCCTGTTGCCAAGAGTCAGAATTAACTTGATGACAACTGGTTTTTTTTTTTTTTTTGTTTTAATGTTTGAGAAGGAAGAAAAGGAAGGGTTTCTACCAGAGAAATTTCCTAGGGATTCATAGCATTTGCCTTAATATCCTGGAAAACTTCAGGAAAGAGTCCTTCTCCTCTACAGTCTCTGAAATAGCCTGAAGATTGCTCTAATTCTTTTTTTTTTTTTTATGATATTTTGTTGTGTTTTCAGTGAAGGCATGCACAAGTTTAGTTTCCCATTCAACAATTTTTAAACTAATTGTTCAGTGATATTGCTTACATTATTCACAATGTGTGAACGTTCTCATTATTTCTGTTCTGGTTGTTCCATTGGCTCTAATTCTTGACTTCACTTTGTGGATAGCCACGTGCTTGAGTTAACATTCATAATTTCCTGTTATTTACAATGTCTCATTTGAAAATGATTGGTAATTAACAAAATAAGGCCTAAGTAAAACTATGACCATATCCACGAGATACTTTCATTCCTGATTTTGGTAACTTGTGTCTTTCTTCTCTCTCTGTTTTTTTCTTGATCAGTCTAGCTAAAGGTTTGTAGAGTTTATTGACCATTTTGAAGGACTAACTTTTGATTTTGTTTTCTTTATTGTTTGTTATTCTCTATTTCATTTACTTCTGTTCTGATCTTTATTATTTCCTTCCTTCTGCTTGCTTTTGGTCTCATTTCATCTTCTTTTTCTAGTTTCTTAAGTTGAAAGTTTAGGTTAGTGATTTGAGATCTTTTTTTGATACAGATGTTTACAGTTATGAATTCCCTTTTGAGCCCTGCTTTTGCTACATTACATAGGTTTTGGTGCGTTGCTTTTTTGTTTTCATTCATCTCAAGGTTTTTCTAATTTTTATTTGTGATTTCTTCTTTGACTCACTAGCTTTTTGGGAATGTGTTTTTTTAATTCCTAATAATTACAAATTTCCCAAATTTTCTTCTGTTGTTGATTTCTGATGTAATTCCATCATGGTTGGAAAACACACATATGATATCAATTTCTTTAATCTGTTGAGGTTTGTTTTATGGCCTAACATACTATCTATCCTGAAGAATGCTCCATGTGGACTTGAGAAGGATGTATATTAAACTGTTATTGGGTGCAGTGTTCTATACATGTCTGTTACGGTCATTCTCTATTAAGAATGATAATTTTTCATGTAGGAAAAGGAGTAGTAGACTGATAAAAACAAAGAGAGCAATGCTTCTGTTGGGATGAATACTGTGTATAAGCTACATGTATAACAAATAAAAGCTTTGAGTGTTCCCTAAAAATGATGTTACCAACATCCCCATCGCTAGACCTTATCCCTACTTAGAATATTATGAGACATATTCTCTTAAATAGACAAGTATGTACATTTCAGAAAAGGATGAAGGTTCAAGGATTCAGAACCAGGCTTTGCAGTTGACAATCTTTTTCCTTCTTATAGAAAGTAATATACTATATATATATATATTTAAATTGGTAGTTAGCATAAAAATTAGAATTCTTCCTAGGAATTTTTAAAAACATAATTTAATATGACACATGTTCAAATTAATATCATTTAAACTATATGATTTTTCCTGCTTCATTTTGTTTTTATTTTTTTCTTCGTGTTGTTTAGCTTCTCCCGTTAGTACCAATTTTTAGGTTACTGAGGGCTGGAGTTTTTCTTTTATTTGTTTTTCACATGGCCCTGGAATTTCAATGATTTATTGGCCTTTATTTTGATGATAATTAATATAACATCGTCTCAACTACTAAGGCTGTTATTTAATTTTTTTATTTCTCGCCTTTCAGACAAAAAGAAAAAGATCTGTCATTTTCACCTGCAGGGATATTGGAAAACAAATTAGAAGATTCCTTCCTCTCACATGCTGGTGCTGTTGTTAGCTGCCATCCAGTTGATTCCAACTCTTGGCAACAAACACTATCTGGTGATAACTATTTGACAGTCTTCTTATCTCCCCTCCCTTTTCAACAAAATCCTCCCTTCTTCCTTTCCTTTTCTTTCCCTTCCTTCCTTTCCTCTAGTAACACTTATTATTAATCTTAATAATTCCTTTTTCATAACATTCTTTGCTGGCGAGATAAATTTCTTATGGGGAGAGAATGTGAAGGAATGTTGTGTTAGGGATATTTTCATTAAAAATGCTGTTGTTAGGTGCCGTCGAGTAGGTTCCAACTCATAGTGACCCTATGTGCAACAGAACAAAACACTGCCTGTTCCTCACAATTGTTGCTATGTTTGAGTCTGCTGTTGCAGCCACTGTGCCAATCCATCTCACTGATGGTCTACTTCTTTTTCATTGGCCCTCTATTTTACCAAGCCTGATGTCCTTCTTCAGGGACTGGTCCCTCTTAATAACATGTCCAAAGTACATGAGATGGAGTCTTGCCATCCTTGTGTCTAAGGAGCATTCTGCCTCTACTTCCAAGACAGATGTGTTTGTTCTTCTGGCAGTCCATGGTATATTCAATATTCTTTGCCAACACCATAATTCAAATGCATCAATTCTTCTTCAGTCTTCCTTGTTTATTATCCAGCTTTTGCATGAATATGGGGCAAGTGAAAATACCATGGCTTGGGTCAGGTGCACTTTAGTCCTCAAAATGACACCTTTGGTTTGAACACTTTAAAGAGGCCTTTTGCAGCAGATTTGTCCAATGCAGTACGTCATTTGATTTCTTGACTGCTGCTTCCATGGACTTCAATTGTAGATCCAAGTGAAATGAAATCCTGGACAACTTCAATCTTTTCTCCATTTATCATGATACTGAAAATGAAAGAAACCCAATTTAACCTAGCTTAAAAGTAGTGAAGATTTATAGGCTCATGTATTAAAGAGATCTAGGGAATGCCTGCATACAGGTAGCTAGATTTAGGGGCTCAAATAATGTAGTCAGGGCTCTGGATCCTTCCTTCCTGCCTTAGCTCTTTTTATTTCTACTTGGCTTCTCTCCATGTCATATTAAGATGGTCATCAACAACCCCAGGAATCTCCTAGCTTAGCAACCCCAGTAGAAAGAGGACTCGTCTTCTCTAATATCCATATATCAAACCCTCAGAGTACACTGATTTTCCCAGATTCGATCAAGTGATCACTCCTGAGCTGGCTACTGCAGACAGAAGAATGAGGTACTACGGTGGGGAAAGAAGGCTAAAGCATTGTGATTTTAAATTTTATCAAGGTTAAATGGGTTCCTGATGATAAAGAATAAAATTTGCAAACCAACTTCATCTTTGAGTCAGAAAGTAAGTATCTTCTGGAATTAATGATGCAAATGCTTGAATCTTTAAGTAGAAACAATTTTAAGGAGATGAAGTTCATCAGCGCCGCGGTAGGAGGGAAATCGTCACTATCCGTTGCAGGAAGTACAAAGCTTCCGCATGAGCCAGAGTTACTCTGATTTTGTTTAATGAGGCTCCAAGGGGAGGAGGCAACCTTTTCCTTTATAATAGCTTTATTGAGATACAATTTATATAACATACATTTCACCCTTTTAAAGGGTACAATTTAGTAGTTTTTAGTATATTCAGAATTGTGCATCCTTTACCATTGTCTAATTTTAGAACATTTCTGTCATCTCAAAAAGAAATCATTAGTAATCACTCCCCATACCCCCGTCCCTGAGCTCCAGCAGTCACTACCTAATTGCTTTTCTGTCTCTATAGATTTGTCTCTTCTGGAGATTTCATACAGATGGAATCATACAATATTTGATCTCTTAAGACTAGCTTTTTTTTACTCAGCATAATATTTTCAAAGTTCATCCAGGTTATGGTATGCATCAGTACTTCATCTCTTTTTATTGCTGAATAATATTCCATTGTGTGGCTATACCATCTTTTCTTTCTTCATTCATCATTTTGGTTGTTTTTGCTTTTTTGGCCATTATGAATAATGCTTTTATGAACCTTCATATTTAAATTTTTGTGTGAGCATGTTTTCAGTTCTCCTGGGTATACACTTAGGCATGGAATTGCTGGGTCATACGGTAACTCTGGGGGCCCCTCGTGGTGCAGTGGTTAAGCACTCAGCTGCTAACCAAAAGGTTGGCAATTCAAACCCACCAGCCACTCTGCTGGAGAAAGATGTGGCAGTTTGCTTCTGTAAAGATTACAGCCTTGGAAACCCTGTGGGGCAGTTCTCTGTCTCATAGGGTCACTATGAGTCGGAATTCACTCAACAGAAATGGGTTTGGTTTTTTCCATTTACGGTAACTTTAACATTTTGAGGAACTGAGGTCAACTTTGATGGATTATCGATGGTGCATTCTAATGTACCCACCGATCAGCTCAGTAGTTCCTGTTTCCCTTTACCTGCTGCCTATTACAATTTCATTGTCAGGGCTACTGTGGACTCTCTGGGGATCAATCCAGTCTATCAAAGAAAGGACTCAGCTTGCAGCGTTTTACATACTAAGTGCAGTGGGGCAAGAAGGGGGCACTGGGTTAAATTAAAATATAACCTAAAACAAAATCTATAGTTCCAGTTTGTTTCATTCAGGGGCCAGTGCATGAAATGCTCTAGGCATTCCAGGCAGAAAAGGTTTAAATACAGGGACTTAGGCACTTACACACCATTGAAAGGGCTGGAGAAATGGAAATCAGAGGGTCAGTGCCAGGCTTCTGGTTTTGAGATGGTATATTCCCATATTTTTGATCCAGATATCAGAGGTTGCTACTGTCACCCAGAAGTCAGAAGATGATGGTGCCACTTCAGACCTCCCAATACCGCAGAGCTGGTGAATAAACAAGGGCATGAAGTTCAGAGGCTGCCAATTCATGTCCACCCCCTCAAGACTGTTTTCCCTTGCACTGGCATAGTGGTTAGGTGCTATAGCTGCTAACCAAAAGGTCGGCAATTCCAATCTACCAGGTGGTCCTTGGAAATCCTATGGGGAAGTTCTACTCTGTCCTATAGGGTCTCTATGAGTCGGAATCGACTCGACGGCAACAGGTTTGGTTTTTTTGGCTTGGTCCTGAAAAAGAAGAATGTCCTCTTTGCACTTTCCTTCCAAATCCCACGCAAGGGCACATTATTAATAGAAAAGTAAATTGCATAGAAGCCTCACAAGTTCAGCCTTCATACCCCAACCCCTGCATACAAGAAAATGGGGACATGGAAGATGGTAGAAATGGTGGCTCACTGCCAGTAAACCACCTGACACATCTTTCAATCAGACAATCTAAATTTCTATTAGGTCATAAACATGTTATTTATGTATGTGGCAAATGTTAATATTCAATTTTTAATTGGAGGGTAGTGATGGTTTAGTGGTAGAATTCTCACCTTCCATGTGGAGACCTGGGTTTGATTCCCAGCCAATGCACCTCAAACACAGCCACCACCTGTCTGTGAGTAGAGACTTGTGTGTTGCTATGATGCTGAACAGCTCTCAGTGGAGCTTCCAGACTAAGACAGGCTCGGAAGAAAGGCATGGCGATCTACTTTTGAAAATTAGCCAAAAACCCAATGGTCTGATCCTATTGTGTATTGGGTTATCCTGAGTTGGGGACCGACTGAATAACAGCTAACAACAATATTTAAGGGCTCTCTAGTGGAGTTGGAGTCCCTGGGTGGTACAAAATGTTAAGTCCTTGAGTACTAGCTGAAAAGTTGGCAGTTTGAACCCACCAGAGGTACTCAGAAGAAAAGCCTGGTGATCTACTTCCAAAAGATCACAGCCTTGAAAACCCTATGTAGCAGTTGCACTCTGCACACATGTGGTCATCATTCATCATAATCACCTGGACAGCAACTAACTATAATTAGTTGAATATCAAGTCCAAACATAGTCTGTTGCTGAGGTTAGCCAATGCCTTCCCATATTCCCTTTGCCCATCTGTCTACTTCATTGCCTCCTTCATTCAGTTTTTTAATTGTCCTCTAAATCCACTCTCGAATCTAGGACAACCAGTACCTAAAAGAATGCTTGTCATATGACAGACACTTTATAAATATTTGTTACGTGAATGAATGAGTACCTTATCCAGTATTTTCTTCATTATCTCTCCATTCCCCAAGCTTCTTTTCCCTCTCATGGTCCTTCAATTTTTATAACCTCAGGCAGGACTCTGTCTTAAGTCATCAGCATTCTCCTCACCTATTGCTACAAAACCCAAACCAAACCCAGTGCCGTCAAGTTGATTCCAACTCATAGCGACCCTACAGGACAGAGTAGAGCTGCCCCACAGAGTTTCCAAGTAGCGCCTGGCGGATTCGAACTGCCGACCCTTTGGCTAGCAGCCGTAGCACTTAACCACTATGCCACCAGGGTTTCCCACCTACTGCTAAGGGTCGTTAAACAATGCTTGCAGCATCTATTCACAAATTCAAGGTTAGGCAGTGGTTCTGAACTCAGAACATTTGGCCCCATAAAGGATATTTGGCAATGTCTGGAGACATTGCTTGGTTGGAGGAGGTGCTACTGGAAATGAGTTTATAGAAACCAGGGATGCTGCTAATCATTCTACCAGGTTCAGGGAAGTCCTCCACAATACTGATGGGTCTAATGGCTGAAGAAAAATGGACAACATGGCAAGCCATGTGCTGGCTCTGGACATTTCTGCCTGGAGTTAACACTCATCACTTTCACTCATATTTCACTGGATATAGCAACACACACACCCATGCTGAACATCAATGTGGTGGGAAAATAGAATCCTTTTCCAGGCAAGGGCAGTGACTATTTATGAACAATAACAGTCTAACACATTGCCAATCTTTAGTGCCTTCGGTTACCTCGGTCTGGTTATTCCCAAACATAAGATATCCTCCAAATTAGTGTATTAAATGGAGACTAGGAGGTGTTATAAAAATAGTAATAATAAGAACAGCTAACAATCATTGAATGGATATTATCTCACAGGTCCTGCATGTGCATTTTTTTCATTTTTCACAACAACCCTATAAGGCACTTACTATTATTATTCCCACTTTACAGATGAGAAAACTGAGTAACAGAGACGTTAAGGGCACTCAACTGCCAAGTAGTTGAAATTCAAATCCAGGTTCCTCTGACTCCAAAGATCATGCTTCTACTATAACATAGTGGTTAAGAACATAGACTCTGGTGATAAATTGCCTGAGTCCAAATCCTGGCTTGTTCTAGGTATTACTTTTACTTCCTTGGGCAAATTCTGTAACTTTTCTTAGTTGCTCTATCTGTAAAATGGGGATAATAATGGTACTTACTTAATGGGTATATTATAAAGATTAAAAGTAAAAATTAAGGTATGTGAAGTGCTAGTGTTTAGAACAGTGCTTGGCCAAAAAAAAAAAAAAAAAAGCGTTAGCATAACTACAAAGTCATGTTTTCAGAAAGCTCCACTGGTAAATCTAGTCCCCTCCCTCCTGCTCCCTACTCATTCCCCAACCCCCTTAAAGAATTAATGTTCTAGATTTTTGCCCCTACCCTATTTATCCTTCAACAACCTGGAGAGTAAACTGAAGGAACACCATTATCTTCAAACCAGATGTATATCTCTGCTCTCCAGCTTTACTCACCTGTTTTACATTCATGATTTATTATTTAATCTCTTAGTTTCTATATATGTGGGTGCAGAGCAATGATCTAGAATACAGGAGTAGGCTGCCTAGAGGCGAGGCAAAGGTAAGTTGGCCTTGCTTCTTGCTGATCATTTCTTCCAGTAAATTCTTTGATGTTTTACTGTGGTGTAATATTTTTTTTTTAATTGTGCTTTAAGTGAAAGTTTACAGAGCAAATTAGTTTCTTATTAAACAATACGTGAATTGTTTTGTGACATTGGCTGCTAACCCCATGATGTGTCAACACTTTTACCCTTCTCCATCTGGTTTCCCTGTCCCTTCCTGCTTTCTCATCTTTGCTTTTGGGATGGTGTATCCATTAGTCTCCTGTTCATGAGCTGAACTATGAAGCATGTTCCTCACCTGTGTTATTGTTACCCTACAGACCTGCCTAATCTTTGGCTGAAGGGTGAACCTCAGGAGTGACTTCAGTACTGAGTTAAAAGGATGTCTTGGGATTTCTCCAGTTTCTGCCAGACCACAAGACTTGTCTTTTTTTTTTTTTTTCTGTGAACTTGAATTTTGTTCTACATTTTTCTCCTTCTCTGTCTGGGGCCCTCTATTTCAATCCCTGCCAGAGCAGTCAGTGGTGGTAACTGGGCACCATCTAGTTCTGGGCTCAGTCTGGTAGAGGTTATGGTAGGTGTGGTCCATTAGTCCTTTGGACTAATCTTTCCCTTATGTCTTTGGTCTTCATTCTCCTTTGTTCTAGCTTGGATGGGACCAGTAGATATATCTTAGATGGCTGCTCACAGGCTTTTAAGACCCCAGACACTACTCACCACAGTTGGATGCAGTACAATTTCTTGATAGACTGTGTTAAGCCAATTGAGCTAGGCATCCCCTGAAACTATGGTCCTCAGCCCTTAGCCCAATAGGTTGGTCTCTCAGGGCATTTAGGCTTATCTCTGATGCTTCTATGACTTTGCCTTGGTCAAGTTGTGCAGGCTTTCTTATATTTTGTATTGCCTTACCTTCACCAAAGTTACTACTTATCTACTATCTAGTTAGTATTTTTCCCTCCCCTCCTTTGTAACCATCCAAGATTTTTCTTTCTGTGTGGAAACACTTTCATGTATTTTTATAATAGTGGTCTCATACAGTATTTGTCCTTTTGTGATTGACTGATTTCACTCAGCATAATGCCTTCCAGATTCATTCATGTTGTGAGATGTTTCTTAGATTCATCATTGTTCTTTTTCATTGTGTAGTATTCCTTTGTGTGTATGTACCATAGTTTGTTTACCCATTCATCTGTTGATGGGCATTTGTTTCCATCTTTTTGCTCTTGTGAATAATGCTGCAATGAACATGGGTGTGCATATGTCCATCTGTGTGGCTGCTCTTTGTGGTTTAATTTTGGGAATGATATACTAACATGTTTTTCCTGTGAAAATCTTGATAAAACCGGGAGTAAACTGTGTTTGCCAAAGATCTATCTATTGGACATCAGCCTTTTAAGAACGAGATACTGCTTAAGAAGGATCTAATGGTGTAGAAGAGTTACTGTGATAAAGTGTTATTATACACAGCTTTTTTTCATGTGGAGCGAGGAGAGCTAAACAATTCATTGTCAGTTTTAGTGCTTGAAATGGAATAACAGAATGACTTCCAAGCATGTTGAAAACTGTTTTACTTACCATCCCCCTCAAGCTTATATTTTTCTTTAAAAAAATTATTTATTACATAAGACAGAAGGATAAACCATCCTACTTTCTTATTTACCCTTGAAATAATGCACTTCTAGTACTGGATCTGATTGTGGTTAGAATTTGAAGTGAGGGTGTTAATCCCCATGAGAATGAGGTTTTCCTGATGATTTATGGCATTACTGCATTTTTTTCTTCTGAACTGATTAAAAATAATATTTTTAAAAAATTTCTCTGAAAGTTGTTTCTTTCTTTCATTTTTCCCCCCTCCAGCCTACATTTGAATTTTCCAGTTTAGCTGTGTGGACTGATAAATAATAAGAGGCCACATTAGGCAAGTTTACAAAGTTGCAGAGTGCAGGATAAGGGCACATTATTGTATAAATAACACCAAAGGTAAGATTTTGCTTGTTCCCATGTGTTTCGATTCTCATCAAGCCAGTCCCAAATCACCTTATACTTCCGAGGGTTACAAATAAATTCAGATTTTTTAAGATGTAGTAGATTGGAACATAGTAATTTATCATCTTTTCTGCCTATTGAACTTACATCATGGATCTACTATTAAATATATCCTTGCCACCAGCTCCTAAAGAAATTGATGTCTTTAATCAAGTCATGCATATAGATTTCATCAGTGCTATTCTGTAAAGATTTGGATCTGAGGGTTTATACAGAACACTGCTTATCTATAAGAAGATACTGTCTCAGATATGCAGAGTCATGCTGAAGACGTCCATGGGTTTCCCCATTTTCACACTTAGATTGCTAGTTGAGGTTGAAGCCAAATTTTAATTCCATTTAGTTTTATGGAATAATCATCCTTTTCTCCTTCCTAACCAGTTTCCAATTATTTAGCTTTTTCCCTCTAAAATCCTTAGAGCAGAGTTAAGCACTATGTTCCCTCTAATTTCACAGCATATTTGAAAGAGCTTTGTAGGGAAAGGAGCAAGATGACTGAGTACCGAAGTATGAAAAAGGCCAGGGTTCTTGAATCATATTTACAACATGCTAAATTATTTGGAGAATGCTATAGTCATTTTTATTCAAAAGTAAACTGACACTGGAAAGCAATATTTTTTCCCCCAAGATAATCATTCAGATTTATTTTTAAAAAGGAGAGGTGAGTTTTCTTGTAGATTTTATAAGAGCAAAGACAAGTCGGCCATTTCTTTAGCTAACTCATGAATCTTTGAGTAAAACTTAAGCCGAGGTTACTTGGGTGGGATTTAAAGTAGTAAGATATATGTGAATAAAATGATATTAGGTCTGTGTAATTCTGAATAATAAAATAAAGATTAAGACGGTAATATTGGTCCCTCAAGTAGTGGTATTTAAACTTTAAAAATCAATCAAGAGAGAAGATTACGTAGTGTTTCCTTGGTACTAAAAATGTAAACCTAAGACGAAAATGTTCTATTTTCACAGATTTAACATAAAAGAATGATATTTAAAGACATTAAAATTACTATTAAATTCTCTTCAATTTGTTAAGAATGTCCTATGAAGTACGCTTAGAAGAAATCCCTGAGTATATTAACCACTCTATTAGTATCTTCCTTCCTAAACAAAGAGGAACAATTTAAAAGCTTTGGAAGACATTTAAGCCCAATACTTAGCAAAAGTAGTATCTGTTAATAAGGCTCCCTCTATAGTGCTTATAAATCAGGTGGCCAAATGCTTAATAGGAGGAATAATACATTCACAAAATTAAAGTACATTATTTGAACACTTTAGCCATTCCTAGGTAAATTAAAAAACCATTCTCTAATGGTGTTTCTATTTTGTTTTAGCCACTCAATATTGTTTTTCACTGTTTCCAGCACTTGCTCCCTAGGTGTTTCTCCCGCTCCAGCTTCTGGATATTTGGCAAAAAAGCTCTCCATCTAGAAAAGAAAAGGTAGTAATAACTAAGGAAGTCATTTTAAGCACAATTAGTCTTCAAGAATTTCAGTTACAAACTGGATTTGTTTCATTCTTATCTAGACATTCAGTATCACTTACAACATTGAGACATATCTCTTGCCCCATCATTCAGATGGAGCTCATCTCTCAGATTAGCAATCTCTACTCATGGCTTTTGTATCCCAGCAGTTTGTAAACCAAAAAGCTCTGACATGTTGGGGAAGGAGGGCAGCATACCAGAGGCTGCATGCCCATTTCTACTTCTGCTGGTCTCCCTCTTTTCTGTGCATTCCCCAGGGTGTTCCCTGCAAAATCTGGTTTGTGGAATGATGGTCTTGCTTAGCCTTTCACCCCAGGAATTTGGAGTATTTTAATATACTTTTAGTTTACTTACTAGGGGCTCGTAAAAAGAAAAAAAATCTCTGTGAAGCCGGACTTTACCCTCCCTCTTCTCTCCAAAACCCTCCCCCAAACTCAATCATAGTATTATTGGCTATTTATAAAAATAAGAATTATTTTGTTTCTTAACATAGAGATGAATCTTAACATTGTCATATCTAAAACACAGACATTAAAACTTCATACAATCTCTAATTGTCCAACATAAATAGACATATTTTTTCCTGAAAACTGAGATATTTGAAACCCTGAATAATTTGAATTTACATTGAAAACTATGAATTCTGAGTACTTGTGACCAACTTATTCCAGGGCTACATCTACCAGGAAAGGGGAGACATAGTGTTTATGCTTTGGCAAACTGAAAGGCCTCGTGTAGCCTTCTCAGCCTCATCTTTCTCAGCTTTGAAACTTTGTTTCTTGATCAGTTTAGAAAATATATATATATATATATACACACACACACACATTTTTATTAGATACAAAAATTCTTTCTCATTGTCTTCCATAATTGAATGGAGAAAACATCATCTCTCTTTGGAAAAAAACAAAAAAATTCAAATTTAATTCTGTTCCTAGACAAGAACATAGAGGGATTTATCTTCATACCTGCCAGAGCTGTAGTTCAGTGTTGAAAGGCTCTGCTATTGTGACAATTCGGCCGAGGTTTCTGTTATTGAGGGTGTATCTGAAGAGAGATTTAGAGGCGTAAAAGGGGGAGTAAGTGCTAGAACTTCAAACATTTTCCTTAGATGCAAGTGTTTTATTTTTGTGAGTTTCTCTCTTTTTTAAAAGTGATTGTCAGATAGCATTATTTTACATTTAAAATAATTCTTTTCAGGAGAAAGTCTTAGTAAATTATGCACCTCATTATGTAGACAAATTTATCCCACTTTCCCAGGTGTGGTATACTGCGAATTGTACTCTTTAAATCTGGCCTCCCTTTTTCCCTGCACCAACAAACACCCAGTTAGAGACTATAGTTCTCAGCCTCCCTCACAGTGAGGTTTAGACATGTGACCCAATTCTTACCAATAGAACATTAGCAGAAGCAACACGTACAACTTTGCCTTCTTGCAACTTTCATCTTCCTTTTTTTAAAAAAAAAAAAAAAAAAAAACCAGGGAGATTGCCTGTCTTAGACTTCTTTTTTCCCCCTCTTTCCCCAAAGCTATAACATGGACTCAGCTTCAATCAAGGAGACAGAATAATGCCCTAGGAGATGGTTGAACAACAAGAGGGAAAGAACCTAAGTCCCTGAATTGCCTCATGGAGCCAGCCACCCTCACAACTTGGACTGCCCATAATTACCAATGTCTTTTAAGTCACTGCATTTCTGAGTGTTTGTTACAACAGCTTGGCTTTTATCCTAATTATACATTATGGATCTTCCTACATATTTATTGTGCTTTCAAAATGCTTTATTAGCTATTAGCATAGTTGGAATTATGCTCTGTATCAGGATGGTTAAGCAAAGATGCCTGATGATAAATGTCAAGACAGAATTTCTAGAGAATTCCGTATCCCTTTTATGTTTTCTCTCTTAAAGAGCAAGGATCGGAAGTTGTCCTACAGACTATGGTACAAATGGTTTTGAGACATGTAAAAATACCATCACAACTAATCACAGTACAAGAAAAACCACCACAAACATTTCTGTATACAACCTGAACTATTGGAATGTTTTGGAGAGATACAAGAAAATGCATCTATATGTAAAGAGGTGATCAAGCTGTAGGAGAAAATTTACATTTAAAAAGTATCACGTAACAAAAAAAAGATGCCAGGAAAATAAAAACTGACAATGTTCATTGCATGCAAATTAAAGAGTTTTATACTAAAAAAAACAAAAACAGAAACAAACCACCATAAGCAAAACTAAATGGGAAAAAATAAATGTAACATACATAATAAAATCCAAACCAAATCCATTGCCATGGAGCTGATTCCAACTGATAGTGACATTGCAGGACACAGTAGAAGTGACCCATAGGGTTTCCAGAGATGTAATCTTTACAGAAGCAGACTGCCATATCTTTCTCCTGCTGAGGGGCTAGTGGATTCTAATTGCCAACCTTTCTGTTAGCAGCTGAGCATTTCATCACTGTGCCACCAGAGCTCCCTCAACAGATAAAATAAAGGGCAAATATTTTTACTATAAAAAAAAAATTACATGAGGCAGGGCCAAGATGGCAGAACAGAGAGACGCCTCCGGCAAGCCCTCTTAAAACAAAGACCTGAAAAAAACAAGTGAAATGAGTATATTTCTGACAAGCCAGGAGCCCTAAACATCAAAGGCAAGGTTAGAAAACGAACTGAGGGGTGAGGGGAAGAAAAGACAGTTCAGAAGTGGAGAGGAGGAGTTACCTGACCTGAATCGCCGGGAGCCCTCAGGCACCATTCCCGGGAGCAGCTGTGGCGGGCTGGTACTAGCATTCAGCTGCAGTTTCCTCAGGGAGAAGCATCCAGCCACATAGCCTACTCACACCTCCAGAACCAGAGAAGAACGGCACTCTTGGCAAAAGCTAAGTGCTTGCATATATTTTACCGTGTCCCCCAGCTCCCAGGTCGGCTTCAGTGGCTGAATTCCTTGGGCCTGAGATAGGCCCTGCTGAGCGCTTAGAGCCATCCTCCTGGCCTTGGAGAAGGAATAAACTTGCAACTGGGGGAAAAGATAATTTGCCAGTTCTACTAACTGGGGGAGCTCAGGACAGAAGCGACTCCTGTCCAGGCATAAACGGTCCATGGACTTTGAGTACCTTCCCCTCTGCATGGACCTGTGTAGGCCTATTTCAGAAGAATAGGCCCTTGTTGGCAGACTACAACTGTTTCAGCTGTGTAGTGGAGAAGTGGGTGTTTGATGTTTGACTTTGCTTTGCCTATTAAACAGGGTTCTCACCCACCCACATCAGGGGCCTAAGGACTGGTGGCTCCACTCAGATCACCCAGCCACCCACAACAGGGGTCAAAGGATAACTGGTACCTCCCAGTCTTTACAACAAAAAATATGGTCCATCTGCAGAACCCACCCACCTGTACACTCTAGGGAACAGGGACACACTTTCCTCATAGACACTCAGGGAATGATTCTCAGCCCCTGCCTTGTTCAGCGCGTGACACCCTGCTGCAACCATATATCAGTATCTACACCAATCACCCTTGCCCCCTCTAAGACTGTAGGGCACAGCCTGCACCACACACTTGATGATCAGCTACCCAGATACCTAAGCTGAATTCATACAAGAAAAGTGAATGGAATCCTAGACTCATATACCTGATAACAGCTCTAGCTATCTGGGGACAGGACAGCAGAGCTCCAAAGGCAAAAATAATCAAGCTAGCTCATTCAAGCAACCCATTTGGGCATATCAAAACAAAACAAAGCAAGAAGCTACGACACAGTAAGCAAACATAAAATAAACTAATACAATAACTTATACATGGCTCAGAGACAACCGTCAATATCAAGTCACATAAAGAAACAGACCATGATTGCCTCAACAAGCTCTCAAAAAAAGAATCCAGGGACCTTCTAGATGAAAGTGCCTTCCTGGAATTACTGGAGGCAGAATACAAAAGAATAATATACAGAGCCCTTTAAGATATCAGGAAGGAGAGCAGGCAGTATACAGAACAAGCTAAGAAACACATAGAGAAGAGTTGAAGAAATTAAAAAGGTTATTCAAGAACATAATGAAAATTTTAATAAGCTGGAAAAATCCATAGACAACAATCAGAAATTCAGAAGATTAACAATAAAATTACAGAAGTAGACAACTCAATAGAAAGTCAGAGGAGCAGAATTGAACAAGTGGAAGGCAGAATTTCTGAACTTGAAGATAAAGCACTTAGCACCAATATATTTGAAGAAAAATCAGATAAAAGAATTTTAAAAAATGAAGAAACCTTAAGAATCACGAGGGACTCTATTAAGAGAAATAACCTACAAGTGATTGGAATGCCAGAACAGGGAAGGATAACAGAAAATACGGAGAGAATTGTTGAAGATTTCTTGGCAGAAAATGTCCTTGATACTGTGAAAGATGAGAAGATATCTATCCAAGATGCTCATCGAACTCCACATAAGGTAGATTTTAAAAGAAAGTCACCAAGACATACTATAATTAAACTTGCCAAAACTAAAGATAAAGAGAGAATTCTAAGAGCAGCTAGGTATAAACAAAAAGTCACCCACAAAGGAGAGTCAATAAGAATAAGCTCGGACTACTTGGCAGAAACCATGCAGGCAAGGAGGCAATGTGATGACTTATATAAAAAATTGAAGGAAAAAAATTACCAACCAAGAATCATATATCCAGCAAAAGTGTCTCTCAAATATGAAGGTGAAATGAGGACATTTCCAGATAAACAGAAGTTTATGGAATTCGTGAAAACCAAACCAAAACTACAAGAAATACTAAAGGGAGTTCTCTGGTTAGAAAATCAGTAATATCAGGTATCGACCCAAGACTAGAACACTGGGCAGAGCAACAGAAGTCAACCCAGACAGGGAAATCACAAAAATAAATCAGATTAAAAAAACAGAAGAGGGAAACAGTGATGTTATTATGTAAAAGAAGAGAACATTAAAACAATAAAGAGGGACTAAGAAATGTAGTCACAGAGCCTTCTTATGGAGAGGAAGACAAGGTGATACAAAGAAACAAAAGTTAGGCTTAAATTTAGAAAAATAGGGGTAATAAGGTAGCTACAAAGGAGACAAACTATCCTACACATCAAAATAAAATACGAGAAAAAAGCAGAAACAAAATAAACAACAATGAATGTGAGGAAAGGACAATATATACAGATAATTCACTCAGCACATAAAATTAAGTGGGAAAAAGAAACTGTCAAAAACACACACAAAAAAGACATCAAAATGACAGCACTAAATTCATACCTATCCATAATTACACTGGATGTAAATGGTCTAAATGCACCAATAAAGAGAAAGAGAGTGGTAGAATAGGCTAAAAATCACAACCCGTCCATATGCTGCCTACAAGAGACACATCTTACAGACACAAACTAAAACTCAAAGGATGGGAAAAAATATATCAAGCAAACAACAATCAAAAAAGAGCAGGAGTGGCAATATTAATTTCTGACAAAATAGACTTTAAAGTTAAATCCATCAGAAAGGAAACGAAAAGACACTAGTGATTAAAGGGACAATATACCAAGAGGATATAACTATATTAAATATTTATGCACCCAATGACAGGGCTGCAAGATACATAAAACAAACTCTATCAGCATTGAAAAGTGAGATAGACAACTCTACAATAATAGTAGGAAACTTCAACACACCACTTTTGGTGAAGGATAGGACATCCAGAAAAAAGCTCAACAAAGACACGGAAAATCTAAATGCCATAATCAACCAACTTGACCTTATAGACATATACAGAACATTCCACCAAACAGCAGCCAAGTATACTTTCTTTTCTAGTGCACATGGAACATTCTCTAGAATAGACCACATATTAGGTCATAAAGCAAGCCTTGGCAGAATCCAAAACACTGAAGTATTACAAAGCATCTTCTCTGACCATAAGGCCATAAAAGTAGAAATCAATAAGAGAAAAAGCAGGGAAAAGAAACCAAATACTTAGAGAGTGAACAATACCCTGCTCAAAAAAGACTGGATTATAGAACACATTAAGGATGGAATAAAGAAATTCATAGAATCCAATGAGAATGAAAACACATCCTATCACACCCTTTGAGACACAGCAAAAGCAGCACTCACAGATCAATTTATATCAATAAATGCACACATACAAAAAGAAGGAAGGGCCAAAATCAAAGAATTATTCCCACAACTTGAATAAATAGAAAGAGAGAAACAAAAGAAACCCTCAGGCACCCGAAGAAAGCAAATAATAAAAATTAGAGCAGAACTAAATGAAATAGAAAACAGAAAAACAATTGAAAGAATTAACAAGACCAAAAGCTGGCTCTTTGAAAAAAATTTACAAAATTGATAAACCATTAGCCAAACTGGAAAAAAAAAAAAAAAAACAGGAGAGGAAGCAAATAACCTGAATAAGAAATGAGATGGGCGATATTACAACAAACTCAACTGAAATTAAAAGAATCATATCAGATTACTATGAAAAATTGTACTCTAACAAATTTGAAAACCTAGAAGAAATGGATGAATTCCCAGAAACACACTACCTACTTCAACTAACACAAACAGAGGTAAACTCAGAACCCAGTGCCGTCAGGTAGAACTACTAAATAGACCTATAACGAAAGAAGAGATTGAAAAGGTAATCAAAACACTCCCAACAAAAAAAAAGCCCTGGCCCTGATGGCTTCACTGCAGAGTTCTACCAAACTTTCAAAGAGTTAACACCGCTACTACTAAAGGTATCTCAGAGCATAGAAAAGGACGGAATACTCCCAAACTCATTCTATGAAGCCAGCATATCCCTGATATCAAAACCAGGTAAAGACACCACAAAAAAAAAATAAAATTACAGACTTATATCCCTTATGAACTTAGATGCAAAAATCCTCAACAAAATTCTAACCAACAAAATTCAACAACATATCAAAAAAAATAATTCACCGTGACCAAGTGGGATTCATACCGGGTATGCAGGGATGGTTCAAGATTAGAAATTGTAATCCATCATATAAATAAAACAACAGACAAGAATCACATGATTTTATCAATTGATACAGAAAAGTCTTTTGGCAAAGTTCAACACCGATTCATGATAAAAACTCTCAGCAAAATAGGAATAGAAGGAAAATTCCTCAACATAGTAAAGGGCATTTATACAAAGCCAATAGCCAACATCATCCTAAATGGAGAGAGCATGAAAACATTCCCCTTGAGATCAGGAACCAGACAAGGATGCCCTTTATCACCCCTCTTATTCAACATTATGCTGGAGGTACCAGCCAGAGCAATTAGGCTAGATAAAGAAATAAAAGGCATCCAGCTTGGCAATGAAGAAGTAAAAGTATCTCTATTTGTAGAAGACATGATCTTATACACAGAACACCCTAATGAATCCTCAAGAAAACTACTGAAACTAATAGAAGAGTTCAGCATAGTATCAGGATACAAGATAAACATACAAAAATTAGTTGGATTCCTCTACATCAACAAAAAGAACATCAAAGAGGAAATCGCCAAATCAATACCATTTAGAGTAGCCCCCAAGAAGACAAAATACTTAGGAATAAATCTTACCAGAGATGTAAAAGACTTACACAAAGAAAACTACAAAACACTTCCGCAAGAAACCAAAAGAGACCTGCATAAGTGGAAAAACGTACCTTCCTCATGGATAGGAAGACTTAACATTGTAAAAATATCTATTCTACCAAAAGCGATCTATAGATACAATGCAATTCAGATCCAAATTTCAATGACATTTTTTAATGAGATGTAGAAAAAAATCACCAACTTCATATGGAAGGGGAAAAAAAAAAAGAAAGTAAAGCATTGCTGAAAAAGAACAAAGTGGGAGGCCTCACTCTACCTGATTTTAGAACCTGTTATACTGCCACAGTAGTCAAAACACCAGATACATCGCCCAGTGCAACAGAACTGAGAATCTAGACACAAATCCATTCACGTATGAGAAGTTGATATTTGACAAAGGCCCAAAGTCAGTTAAATGGGCGAAAAGACAGCTTCTTTAACAAATGGTGCTGGTATAACTGTATATCCATCTGCAAAAAAATGAAACAAGACCCATACCTCAAACCATGCACAAAAAGACCTAAATATAAAATGATAAAGATCATGGAAGAAAAAATAGGGACAACATTAGGAGCCCTAATACATGGCATAAACAGTATACAAAACATTACTAACAATGCAGAAGAATAACTAGATAACTGGGCACTCCTGTAACTCGAACACCTATGCTCATCCAAAGACTTTACCAAAAGAGTAGAAAGATTACCTACAGACTGGGAAAAAGCTTTTAGGTATGGCATTTCCGATCAGCACCTGATCTCTAAAACCTACATGATACTGCAAAAACTCAACTACAAAAAGACAAATAACCCAATTAAAAAATGGACAAAAGATATGAATAGACACTTCACTAAAGAAGACATTTAGGCCACTAATAAATATATGAGGAAATCCTCATGATTTATAGCCATTAGAGAAATGCAAATCAAAACTACAATGAGATTCCATCTCACTCCAACAAGGCTGGCATTAATCCAAAAAACACAAAATATTAAATGTTGGAGAGTTTGTGGAGAGACTGGAACACTTATACACTGATGGTGGGAATGTAAAATGTTACAACCAGTTTGGAAATCGATTTGGCGCTTCCTTAAAAAGCTAGAAATAGAACTACCATAAAACCAAAACCCACTGCCGTCGAGTCGATTCTGACTCATAGCAACCCTATGGGACAGAGTAGAACTGCCCTGTAGAGTTTCCAAGGAGTGCCTAGCGGATTCAAACTGCCAACCTTTTGGTTAGCCGCTGTCGCACTTAAACACTACACCACCAGGGTTTATCCAGCAATCCCACTCCTTGGAAAATATCCTAGAGAAATAAGAGCCTTTACACGAACAGATATATGCACACCCATGTTCATTGCAGCACTGTTTACAATAGCAAAAAGCTGGAAATAACCAAGGTGCCCATCAATGGATGAATGGATAAATAAATTAGTGTATATTCACACAATGGAATACTACACATCCATAAAGAACTGTGATGAATCTGTGAAACATTTCATAACATGGAAGAATATGGAAGGGATTAAGCTGAGTGAAATTAGTCAGCTGCAAAAGGACAAATATTATATAAGACCACTATTATAAGAACTCGAGAAACAGTTTAAACAGAGAAGAAATTATTCTTTGATAGTTACGAGAGGGGGAAGGGAGGGAGGGTGGGAGAGTGGTATTCACTAATCAGATAGTAGATAAAACTACTTTAGGTAAAAGGAAAGATAGCAGACAATACAGGCAAGGTCAGCACAACTGGACTAAACCAAAAGCAGTTTCCTGAATAAACTGAATGCTTCGAAAGCCAGCGTAGCAGAGGCGGGGGTCTGAGGACCATGGTTTCAGGGGACATCTTAAGTCAATTGGCATAATAAAATCTATTAAGAAAACATTCTGCATCCCACTTTGGAGAGTGGCATCTAGGGTCTTAAACGTTGCCAAGTGGCCATCTAAGATGCATCAATTAGTCTTAACCCGCCTGGACCGAAGGAGAATGAAGAACACCAGGACACAAGGTAATTACGAGCCCAGGAGACAGACAGGGCCACATAAACCAGAGACTAGATCAGCCGGAGACCAGACTAACCAGATGGTGCCAGCTACAACCTATGACTGCCCTATCAGGGAGCACAACAGAGACCTCCTGAGGGAGCAGGAGAGCAGTGGGATGCAGTCCCCAAATTGTCATAAAAAGACCAGACTCAATGGTCTGACAATGGATGGACCCTGGTGGTCATGGCCCCAAACCTTCCGTTGGCCCAGGACAGGAACAATTCCCAAAGCCAATTCTTCAGACAGAGTTTGGACTGGACAATGGAATGGAGAGGGATGCTGGTGAGTGAGCTTCTTGGATCAGGTGGACACTTGAGACTATGTTGGCATCTCCTGTCTGGAGGGGAGATGGGATGGTACAGGGGGTTAGAAGCTGACCCAATGGACAGGAAAAGAGAGAGTAGCGGGAGGGAGTGGGCTGTCTCATTAGGGGGAGAGCAATTGAGAGTACGTAGCAAGGTGTGTATAAGTTTTTGTGTGAAAGACTGACTTGATTTGTAAACTTTCACTTAAAGCACAATAAAAATTTTTTAAAAATTACAAATTTGTAAGAGGGGGAAATATGCTAATATGCAATTAGCAAAGGAATGAAGTAGCAGTTCACAGGAGAAATATACAGAAAAAATGTACTAATGGGAAAAAGATGAAATGTTCTAGTGATCAGCCATGATCCTCAGTGTACTAGGTCCAATGCCCACTCTTATTACAGACACCAAACCCCTTGCGTCGAGTCAATTCTGACTCACAGTGACCCTATAGGAAAGAGCAGAACTACCCCATAGGGTTTCCAAGGAGCGACTGGTGTATTCCAACTGCCGATATTCTGGTTAGCAGCTGAGCTCTTAACCACTGTACCACCAGGGCTCCGATTACAGACACCATTGAATTTAAGTCTACAATGTCTTTCATCTCTACTGTCATTAGTCATTATTCAAAATGTAAGATCCTGAGGCATCCTATTTTCTAGTACAATACCGCCCCTATAACGATGTGTACTTCCTTGCCTCTGACCCAGTCTCCTAACCCAACCAATTCATTGCCGTTGAGTCCATTCTGGCTCATAGAGACCCTATAGAACAGAATAGAACTGCCCCATAGAGTTTCCAAGGAGCTGCTGGTGGATTTGAACAGCCAACCTTTAGGTTAGCAGCCATAGCTCTTAACCACCACACCATCAGTGTTCCAGATCTCCCAAATCTTTTAAATCCTTCCAGCTAGCCCTCAGAAACTGTCCCCTTTGCAGGAAATACTACTTCTCATCTGGAGAATGTTTGTTTTCTCACAACCTTTGTAGCACCAGGTCAGGAAATAGGGTTGGTGACTCATGCTCCCCTTCATTGTTTCCAGACCATTATTCCTCCACTCTCTTTAAAAACCTTTGTTCCTTCAGGTTATCCTCCCTCATTTATTATATATCTTAGCACCTGACTCATAGTCATCTTCTTCACTCCATGTCATGGTGGTTTCAAGACCCACATGGATGATCCACCTAACACCTCAGCTCCTCAGTTTCTTGAGCCATTTATTTCCAGTGATATTTTAACCACTCCATCTCAACCACTAATTCCCATAGTCATATCTTACAATCACTCATAAGCACTCTGCCTCTAAGATTAATTTATGCACTCTCCATGACATAATTTACCTTTCAGTTTCCACTATCACCATTCTTTGGCTTTATCTGAATCTTTGGCCTCAATGACCATCTCCACCCCTAATTTCTCCTGCAACCATCAGCTCTTTCTTTTCTTTCACTTCTTCCCATATCTTGTTTAGATTCCATGATCCATCATTTTCAGTAACATTCTTGCCTAAATCCTAAATGCTCTTGTATTTTAATCATTTGTTTCTAGCAAAACCCCAGCTTTGGAAGAATTCAACTGCCTATTTTCTTTGTGTTTGCACCTGGTGGCAATGTTCTGACAAGGGAGTCACCCAACTTTCTCCATATTGTTTCACTATAAATCCATGCACTTCAGTCTTAAATGGGCCCTCCCCGCTGACAATCCTCTTCCATTACTCTGGCCAACTCATTCTCTTTCTCTTTGAATTGTCTTTTTCAAATGTTTTTACTCTCTCCCAACCTCCAAAGTATTCTCCCTCTTCCCTACCCCCTCTCAAAGACAACCTTGTCTTCTACTTCACAGAGAAAATACATAGTAACTCTTAAAACATTTTGTAGCTTAAAGCCACTGCAGTGGAGTCGAGATTCTGACTCATTGTGATCCTGTAGGATAGAGTAGAACTGCCCCATTTCCACAGCTGTGAATCCTTACGGAAGCAGACTGCCATATCTTTCTCCTTTGGAGCGGCATGTGGGTCCAAACCACCGACCTTTTGGTTAGCAGCCAAGTGCTTTAACCACTGCGCCACCAGGGCTCCTTTTTGTAGCTTACAAACATACAAATACACCTACCCTCCTACTATACCTGTGCTTTGGTTCATATTCCTCCCCATTTTTTAAAAAACTTATTTAAAAATTTTTTTTCTCTTATATATTAAGTATCTCTTTCTCCACTGGATCTTTCTCATCAGCTTTTAAATGTGTTAAATATGTTAAAATATATTTTACATTTAAAGGAGAAAAGAACTCTCCCGTGATCTGATGTCATCTCTCAACTTACATCTTTTTTCTCTCCTTACTCATTCACAGTCAAACTTCTCAAGAGATTTCTCTACATTTTTTATCTCCATCTCCTCATGACTAACTCATTTATTATTTTGCTTCAGTTGGGGTTCTGCCTCACTACTTCGCTGAAAAACTCTTTCTAGAGTTATCATTGGCTTTTATGTCAGTAACTTTAATGGATTTTTCCAACTTTCAATTAACTCAAACTTTAAGTAGTATTTGGCAAGGCACCATACCCTCCTTGAACCAATCTGCACTTTAAAATCTCAAGAGACTCATAGGCAAAATATATACCAAACTGACTCATGGTTCTTCCTCTGCAGACCTCATCTTTTCTAGATGCCTAGACATTGTCCTTGTCACTTCACTTTCCTACCCTATTTCCAATCTGCCACCAAGTTATAAATGTTATTGTTCTTATTTTATCATCTTTACCATCACATCCATAGTCCAATCTTCCACTTAATTCTCGCCAGGACTACTGCAATAGCTCTCTAACTGCTTTTCCCAAATCTACTTGGAATCCTTTCCCCCTTCCATATTTACTGGATGCCATATTGAATGGATGGAAGTCTATGTTTCACCTTACCAGCAGAGCTTTCTTTTCAAAGTGAAATTGATCATTTCCGTTGTTACTTAAAACCCTTTAATAAAGACTTACCATTGCTTTTAGAACAAAAGCCCAACTTTTAACATGACACTGGAAGGCTTGGGCCTTATCTTTCTTTCCTGAACCTAGGCCTCTAGCCAGGAGCGTTTCTCTTCCTGTTCATCTAATTAACTCCTGCTCTTCCTTCAGCATACAGTTATACCATCACTTCATTAGGGAAACACTTACCTACAACCCCTCTTGACTTGGTCAGTTAGTTCCCTCTTTACATTCTTCTATTTATTTTTAAATAATATTTTACTGTGTTTTGGGTGAAAGTATACACAACAAATTAGGTTCCTATTTAAAATTTTTTATACAAATTGTTCCATGACATTGGTTATAATTTTAAAAATGTGTCAGCTTTCTCATTATTTCCATTTTGTTTGTTCTGTTTCCATTAATTTAGCTAACCTGCACCTCCTTACCTTCTCATGTTTGCTTTGGGGTAAATGTTGACCATTGGGTCTCATATAGTTGATTATTTAAGGGAGCACATTATTCAGGGGTGATATTGTTTATTTTATAAACCAATCTATTATTTGGCTGACAGGTGACCTCCAGGAGTGGTTTCAGTTCTAAGTTCAAAGGTTATTTTAAGGTGATAATCTCAGGGATTCCTCTAATCTCTATGGGTCCTGTAAATCTGGCCTATTTTTAGGAATTTGAATTTTGTTCTAAATGTTTCTCCCATCCTATCTGGAACCTTCTATTGTGTCCCTGGTCAGGATCCCTCTTTACATTCTTTAAGTGCACCCTGAACCTTTTCTACTGGTAGTTATTACAATTGAAAGTATGCATGTATTTGTGTGATTCTTTACTTAATATTGGCCTCTGTCACTTGATTATTATCTCCATGTGGACAGAGTACTAGGCCTGTTTCTTTTCACAACTGTATCCCCAACTGCCAAGCGTAATGCCTAGCACATAGTAGGTGTTCTGCCATATTTACTGGATAAAAAATTATAATTCAAAATGAAATTTTTTTTCTTCTATTTGATATGCAAATATATTTAAAAATGACAACACTAAGTATTGATGACAGCTGGAAAAATAGGCAAAGTAAAAATTTTCTGGATGGCAGTTCTGCAACATTTATCAGAAACCCTGAAAGTCAATTCATCCTTTAATCCAGCAGTATTACTTCTAACATTGTATCCTAAGGAAATTGTCAAGAACTCTCAAAAAGAACAAAGAGATTTAGTTTCAAAGATGTTGTTCATCAATACATTGTTTAGGGTAGAGAGAAAGCTGGAAACAATTCTATTGTTGAACAGTTGGGGGCTGGTTAAACAAACTAGACTATGAAGTCATTAAAAATAATGCTGAAAAGTATCCTTAAAGACATCCACAATATAAAATTATGTGGAAAACGCCAGTTGTAAAACCCCATGTATATTAGGATTCATTTCAGTAAATAAACAAATAGCCCCAGAAAAACGACTCGAGGAAAAATAGTAATGTGCCAATAGAGGTTATTTCTATGTGGTGGGATCATAGGTGATTTTTGTATTCTTATTTTTGCTTATCTGCATGCTACACACACAAAAAGACATGTTTTTTATAAACAGAAAATGAGTATTTTAAAGAAACCCTAAGTTTTTGGACTGACATACTATAAATTAAAAGAAAGTCTCCTGATTACATATAAATGATTTTCTTCAGTGACAGTCGATAATTTCTATAACATTTTTCTTCTGTTTGTTTTGCTCTTAGTGACTAAAAATTAAAGGACATGTTTGGGAACTAGCAATGAATAGGTTAAATAAAGACTGCAACTCCCTATAGGATTTCTAGACATGTGAGAACAAACTATGTTCATCTCAAAAGCAAATATCATATAGTGTAGAAAATAAGAGAAAAATATTTTTCATATTGGTTACCTTTAAAACTAAAGTAAGGGCTTAATTATATCTTTATTTTGAGAAAATAACTATATAAAAATCATCTTCTTGGTCTAATATTTAACATTTCACACTTCTATAAGTATTATGGAGCCCTGGTGGCGCAGTGGTTAAGAGCTCAGGCTGCTAATCAAAAAGTCAGCAGTTTGAAGGAATCCACAAGCCAGTCCTTGGAAACCCTATGGGACAGTTCTGCTCTCTCCTATAGGGTCGCTATGGGTCGGAATTGACTTGACAGCAACATATTTGGTTTTTGGCTTATAAGTATGATATCCAAAAGAAATGGTTCTGATCCTCGCTTCAATTAAGTGCTTATTAAATTATTTCATTTATGAGATACTGTTTAAATTGTTTCAGTCATGTCACACTGACTTACAATTTCACTGATGGTCATAAACTAAAATTGAACTTCATCACACCACATTTTTTACTTACTGGGTTCACTCCATTTCACAGTTTCATCTGAGAGTTTAGTGGAACAAACAAACCAAAAAAAAAAAAAACCCAAAACCAAACCCCATAAGATTTCCAAGGATGTAAATCTGTATGGAAGTAGACTGCCACATCTTTCTCCCAAGGAGCTCCTGGTGGTTTCGAGCCATGACTTTTCAGTTAGCAGTCAATTCCTTTAACCACTGTGCTAACAGGGAAGAAACAAAAGCAAATAATAATTTCCAAAGTGTCTTTGGGAATTTGGGGTTAAATCTCAAACTGGTAAGGACATTAATATTGTGGTTATCAGCTGTCATGAAGATTGCAAGACAAAGCTTCACTTAAAAAAACAATTTTTTTTTTTTTATTTAGGGTTACAATAAATTATTCAGAGATGGAGGTTGTGAAACTACTCATTTTAAAATTCAGAAACACTACACGAGTTTGGAAATATTTGGATGAAGCTCATTTCTATTTAATTTAACTTATTCAATTTTCATGGGGAAATTCTATTTATTTGAACGAACTATAATTAATATTGGGTATTTTTTGTGTAGGTCAGACATGTGGTTATTATACAGTTTTATGTTTGAAGCCATTTGAAATACCTCGTGAGAAGTAGATCATTAGACCATGAAGAAATATTAAAAGCCTTGGGCTATGGTTTTAGAACTAGCTCTGGAAATAGTTTACCAATTTATTTTTTAGAAAAAAATTCAGATCATTTAGTCTACTAGATTCATTTTAAGGCCAGATGTTTATGACAAGGTAGCACATAATTTTTTCTACCTTTTTTAAATAGATATGACAATTAACACATTTTTAAAAGTGAAAAACGAATTATTTGAAATAAATCAAACAAGAGCTATTCAAACAGGCCTTGAGAAATATTCTATTTAATAAGCAATAAGGGAATGGGCATTTTAATATGCAGAATAGAACATTATTTACTTGTCTTCTCATAATAATTCAAAAGTAAGCATTGTGTTATATCTACACAGGTTTCTTTTAACACACACCAAAAAAAAAAAAAAAAAAGAGTTTCGTGGTCTTTTTTATTAAAACACACACACACACATACATACAATATATATCATTAGATGTACTTCTTTCAAAATGAGGGTTATTAACTTGTATAATATTAACTGCTACCCCCAGATAACATATTCTCAGTAGGTAGCTTTATTAATTGTAAACCAAGCATTTCATTGAAACAATTATAAAGAGACGAACACAGCACACGTGCATGTACACAGATACACATTCGACAGTATTCATACAGATGAATGGGCAGCTACATTGAATATTGACAAAACTAGAAAAGGCAAAAATTCATCACAAATAGGCAAAAATAATGGTCAGGGCTAGAGATATAATGTGGAAGAAAGAGAAATGCAAATGAAGACAATGGCATTCTGGTAAGTGAAAAAACAAAACAAAACAGTTGCCATCTAGATTCTGACTCATAGATACCCTATAAGACAGAGTGGAACTGCTCCATAGGGTTTCCTAGGAGTGCCTTGTAGATTTGAACTGCTGACCTTTTGGTTAGCGCCTAAACTCTTAACCACTACGCCACCAGGATTTCCTCTGGTGAGTTGTAGGGTAGAAAAGAAAAAAGAAATAAAATTTATCTTTGTCACTAGTATTTCTTATAAGGCAGTCATTATTATCAACTAGGCTATGCTGCTGGGTAGACAGAAGAGGTCAAGAGGGTATAACAGAGGCTGTTTTCCAGTGTGCGGATTATAGATCGTAAAGGTTTTTTGGTCAATGTTTGCACATTTATTTGGGACATATGATTTTTTTGTACTCTGTCAAAGACATACATTTTTAATGGAGGCTGAGCATAAAATTTGGAGGACCAAGATCAAGAATGCAATATTTCTCCATAGGGCTGAATAAATAAGAATTTTGCAAAATCATCTCTTTCCTTGGTTTTGCTCTTGTTCTGCTATTTCCCATTTTAAAACTGCTGTTGCCTGGGAAATATAGGTCCCTTTTAAGTGCTTTTCAGGATACTTCAAGTTTAATTATCTGGTCAAGAGAAATATGTTATTGTTCATAAAAGCTCAGTAAGATATAAGGCTCTAATATGAACCCAGGTCCAGGAATTCTCATTTAGTTTTCATCAAATATTAACTGTGGACTAAACACATGTCTGGCATTATGTTATGTGCTAGCGTAACAGGCAGGATTATATTAATTTGTTTTAACCAAATGAAAAATAATGCAGTTTAGTCATATCTCCATATCTCACAATTTGACCAACAGAAACAATAAATTTGACATCAGGAACAATAAATCCCAGAAAAGGAATTGTGCTTAAAATTAACTAGCATATTGTTTCCCTGGAAGAAAAATACCATGATCATTTGTCTCGAATGACACACCATTTCAGATATTGTATTGATATCAGAGAAAGTACACCAAAGAGAAAAAGAAGAAAATCTGCAGACGATAACAAACAAAGAGAACAACAAACCATTATCTGATCACCCCACCTGTTGACTAGATATTCCCAGTTGAGTTGTATCCAATTCCAGGCCATAGTCTTCCCATAGCTGTTATATGATATGTATCGGATGACTGTAAACACATCCTGACTTTTAATAAGGGTTGAGTTCTTGAGAAAATCCAAATACCTAAGAGAAGTAAAACAGAAAAAAGATTCAAAATGAACTTTTAATGTTCTCCCTTCACTAAATTCCAATACAGCATCACTTTCATTCCAACAATTCAGTTCTTGAGGCACCAACTGACAAAGTTAATTAAATATGACAAATGATGAAAGACAATTTAAACTTTTCTAATACATTTAACCACTTTTAAAGAACAACATGATTTTGAGGACTAGTAAAATTTAAATTATACAAACCTTAAAAAATAGATTATTTTGCAAGTACTACAAACAATAGAAAACAGAATTTTAATCATTAACTTAAAAAAAATTATAGCGCTGATTGAATAGAAGTACTTCATTCACTTACTACTATGTCCTGGACTAAAAAAAGAGCCAATAAATTAGGGGAAAGTATTTATACTCTTATTTTTCTATAGGATAACAGTTAAGCCTAGTGTGATCTTCCCTAGATTGTAAGAAGCAACCTTCAAATGTAACCTGTATGGTTAGATTGATTGACTATAATTATAGCATAACACAAATAAATCCAAGATAAATTAGGTGACCAAATGGATAGATTTTACTAAATTTGTGCCATAACTGTACCTACAGTTGCATTTCTAGCTTAATATCTTACAACTGCATATTATTATTCAAAAAGTGTTTCCAGATAAGAGAAGCACCTATTTTATTGATTATAAGAAAGGCATCTCAAAAACCAATGTTAAAATTAACTAGCATGTAGTTTCTCTGGAAGGAAAATACTATGATCTTCTATCTCTTTTAATATGCCATATCAGATATTGTACGGATATCAGAGAAAGTACACCAAAGAGAAAAAGAATATGCAGGTGGTATCAAACAAAGGGAACAACAAACCATTACCTGATCATTCCACCTGCTGACTAGATCTTCCAAGTTAAGCTGTATCCAATTTCAGGCCATGTTTTTCCCATAGCTGTTTGTTATATGAGATATATTACCTGACTGTAAACACGTCCTCTCATCCTGGCTATATGCTGATAAAAAAACAAAACTAAACTCGTTGCTGTCGAGCTGATTCCGGCTCAAAGCAACCCTATGGGACAGAGTAGAACTGCTCCATACGGTTTCCAAGGAGCTCCTGGAGCATTCGAACTGTCAACTTTTTGGTTACCAGCCAAACTCTTAACCACTATGCTTTCAGGGTTTCCACATGCTAATAGGTCACATATATTTTCACATTCTCCAAGTCTTGTTGCTCCATGACTTCCTACCTACTGACTTGCTTCTTTCCTATCTTTAGGAGGAAATAATACCCAGATATGAAATAATACCTAGAACAAAGGGATCACTGTTCAGCTTGCGTTGTGAGATGATAGTTTTGAGAGTCAGCCTTTGTCAAAAAGAAAATATAATTCTAATTTATTATATTTTTATTAATACATGAAGAACCAGGCTTGAAGACTTTACCCTAAGTAAGACTGAAGAAAACTCTGGCTTTGAGGGAAACATTGGTCTATCTAATCCCTAGAGAAAAGGCCTAGAGTTCAATATCTACTTTTGTGCTTTGTCCAACATGGTATGGGAGTGATAGTACATCCTAGACAGGGAGAGAAAAACAGATTAACAAGTTTGAGGTCATGTTCTTGTTCCTTTGACTTGTGGTTACTATGTAGGGAGACCTAGAACTTTCTTTAGCCTGGCCATAAGATGTAGGGATGCTAAGAGAGCCACTGGGAAGACAAAAATGCCACACAGCATAATACTTAGTGAACAAAGGCAAATTACTGAGGCTGCAACTTTCATCTCTGGATGAAAGACAGTGCTCCAACAGGTAAAACGTGATCAATGTAAAGTCAGTGGGCTCTAGTCCAGGACCATAATAGGTAAATACCTTAAGGCAAAACTCAGCAAGGAGCAGAGTTCTCTTTCTTCATTCACACCATTGGTGAATTACCTTTCCCTACACAGAAGGAACACGAAGAATACCAAGAACTCTAGAAGACTGAACATCTACCCAAAAGAGACCATTTAAACTAGAATTCTAGTTTAACAACTGATTTAAAAGCTAGATTGACAGACAATAATAGTCAAAATTCTTTATTTCCCATTTTACTGGCTCATCACCCAATCATGTGGAGCTCTTTGAAACACTCAGTTCAGTCATAGGTACATTTTCTTTGTACTTGCAGTTGTGTGAGTAAATCTACACTGATATGAAAATGACACATTTACTATATGTTTCAGATAGGGTAAGGAATTCACGGCAAACATTTATTTCGCCTGGACTAGTTGCAGAGCCTTCTCTTGCTCTGGTTCCCATTCAAAACTGGCAGACTTTGTAAATAGGTTAAAGTAGTACACTGCAATGTGGGATTAAAAAAAAGAAAACAAACCAAACCTGTTGCCATCCAGCCGATTCCAACTCATAGCGACCCTATAGGACAGAGTAGAACTGCCCTATAGGATTTCAAGGAGTGATTGGTGGATTTGAACTGCAGACCTTTCGGTTCGCAGCCATGTTCTTAGCCATTATGCCACCAGGGCTCCAAAATGTGGGGCGGTACACTGAAAATCCAAAAAGGCTTACTAAGATCACTTAAAAAAAAAAAAAATTGTGGTAGGTGGAGCAACTTTTCTTTCACCTTGGATGGGATATCTGAACATGCTCTAGGCCACTGAACTCCCAGAATCTTTGCTGATGTAGTGGGTCCCTGAATTTTTGTACAATTTATCTTCTACTTTCTAGTTTACAAGAATATTACTAGTGTATCTAAACTACTTGATAATTTTCTCATCAACATAATGGTTCAGTATAATGTTTTGTGCAAAGTCAAGATGATCAAGATCTTGATGGACTATATTATGGCAGACAGAAGAGGTGACATACTTCTGAAGCAAAACTGTAAAGGTGTACTGTTGGGCCTGACAAGCAAAACCAAACCATTTATGGTGGTCTTTACATATTGTCATACAGGAAAGAACATGTGTCAGTTCAATAGCTGCACATCTGTGTTAATTTGCTTTAGTCAACATATTACATCTGGTGCAGCATCTGCAATTGGGTTCACCACCTGATTAATTTTATGATAGCTCACAGTCATTCCCCAAGATTCATCCAATTTTTGTACTGGCTACTTAAATGGGAAATGATAAGTATCAGTATGTCTGAATCTATCCTCTCCAAGGATATAGTATTGCTCTGGTTTACTATCATGGTGCCAAAAAACCAAACCGGTTGATGTCGAGCTGATTCTGACTCATACCGATCCTACAGAACAAAGTAGAGCTGCCTCATAGGGTTTCCAAGGAGCAGCTGGTAGATTCAAACTGCAGACCTTTTGGTTAACAGCCAAGCTCTTAACCACTGTGCCGCTAGGAAATTCTAGGTGTTTCCACTTAGCCCTTCTTTTCATAGGTCAGGGCTGATGAATAGAAAGCCACCCATTGGGGTGACAAGGAACTTCACAAGATGGCAAGCACCAAGATACCCTACCTGCCAATGGCACCTGCACCATAGAAGCAGGAAGAAGAACACATTGGAAACAGGAAGAAAAGCATCTTTCTTTGCTATGCCTTGCAATATCCTTCCAGAACCCTCAAATGACAAAGCCTAACACTCCAGCTGACGAGGGATGCTGGGTGGAGTCTAAGTATTACAAAGTGTGGCAAAGGAAGGTGGATTCAGATCTGAAAGACAATACACTGATAATTGGCATACCTAGACAGAATACTGAAGACATTTTACTATAGTATATGTACTCTTGCATTGTAATTTACTGTTTATATTCTGCCTCTGCTGTGAAGCTGTAAGTTTCTCAAGGACAGATACCATGTCTCATTCATTTTTTTAAACTTTTCTTTATTGTGGTAAAATATATATAACACAAAATTTGCCATTTTAACCATTTTTAAGTGTACAATTCCCTGGCATTAACTATATTCACAATGTTGTACAACCATCACTGTTATTTCTTTTCAAATCTTTTTCATCACTCCAAACAGAAACTCTGTACCCATTAAACAACAGCTTTCCATTCTCCCGTTTCCTCAGCCTGGATAGCCACTAATCAACCTTCTGTCTCTATGCATTTGCCTATTGTAGATATTGCATGTAACTGGGATCATACAATATTATCCTTTTGTGACTGACTTATTTTATGAAGAATAATGTGTTCAAGGTTCACCCATGTTATAGTATGTGTCAGAACTTCATTTCTCTTTATGGCTGAATAATATTTCATTGTATGTGTAGAACACACCTTGTTTATCCATTCCTCTGTTGATGGACATTTGGATTGTTTCTACCTTTTTGCCTATTGTGAATAAAGCTGCAATGAGCATTGGTGTATAAGTGTTTGTTTTAGTACTTGCTTTCAATTCTTTTGGGTATATACCTATTTGTTTTATTCCCATAATCTATTTGCCTATACACAGAAAGAACACCATAAGTTGGTTAAATGAATGAAGTAAATAACGGAGAAATCATAACTAAGCAAAAAATGAATTAAGGCAGAAGCTAGTTGATTTGGAGCATAGATACGAAACGGAGGAAGATGCATAGATGATTTTTAAGTGGTCTGTGTACCTTCTGAGTGGAATATAAATTCATAATTTGCATGCATGCACATTGTGGCAGACACTCCTTCTCCTCTGTCAATAGAGCCCAGTTTTGTTCAGCATCATTAGAGATCTTTGATCCTACGGTAGGTAAACTGCTACCCCTGCCCCAGAGAATCAAGATTAGTCCAAATCAGTCAAAGTCCATCTTAGTCAGGGAATAATCAAGTGGTAGTTATTTGACCAATTCTGGATTGTGGAAAGATTTGTTCTCATGGTATAAAAGGCATGGCATTGTGAGAAGAAACTCTTTGGCTCCTATCCTTCCCCCTGTTTGTGTGAAGATGTAAAGTTTGGCTCTGGAAGTCATGAGACATCCAATATGTTGAGGATAACAGAACCGAAAGAGACAGAGTTGAATCCTGGATGAAAATATTGAGATGTTGCATAAAATTGGAAACTGTCTGCTGTCAGACTTCTTTTATAGGAGATTACTTTTTTTTTGCTGTTTGTTTAAACAACTATTACATAAATATTTTGTTTCTTGGAGGGAAAATAATTTTTAATAGTTTTTTTTTTTTAAATGGACATCATACTTTAATAGAATCTCTGGGTGGTGCAAGCAGTTAACACACTTGGCTGCTAATTGAAAGGTTGGCTGTTCGAGTCCACCCAGATGCACCTCGGAAGGAAGGTCTAGTGATCTACGTTTGAAAAATCAGCCATTGAAAATCTTATGGAGTTCAGTCCTATTTTGACACGCATGAGGTTGCCATGAGCTGGAATTGACTAAGTGGCAATTGTTTTTAAAGAGACTGCGGCACATGAAATATTAAATACCATTCTTCTAAGTGAAATAAAAGGAGCTCTGGTGGCTCCATGGTTAAGCGCTTGGCTGTTAGCTGAAAGGTTGGCAGTCCGAGCCCACCAACCACTCCACAGGAGAAGAGACTTGGTGATCTGCTCCCGTAAAGATTACAGCCTAGAAAACCCTGTGGTGCAGTTCTACTCAGTCATACAGAGTTGCTATGGCTCATAACCAACTTGACAGCACACAGCAACAACAACAAAGTAAAATAAAAGCCCTAACTTACCTTGACAAAAGAGTAACATTCTTCACTGATGCTAATCCATAGAGCAGTTTTTCTTTTTCTTGAGCTAATGATGTTTTCTGGTATTGCTCAAGAGTGTAGTACCATGAAGTCTCATTGCCAGAGTTCTGCATCCCATACCGATATACCAGAAGCCTAAGATTTACAGGAAGACTACAAGGAGAAACAATGTGTCAGAGATTCCAATTACTCATTTCTCCAGCTTAAGGTTTTGTATAAATGAAAACATGGTGAACAGTCACCTTACAGTTCCGCTTAGCCACTGCTCAAACAACTGGGAAGCATTGTTCAAAGCTTCTCTATCTCCCGTCTTGCATGCAAACCCTAACACAGAGGCCCGGAGTAACCTAGAAAACAAACAAACAAACAAGCACAAAGCTTGGGCCTTGAACTTTTTTCAACAGGTCTTAATACACACAAACAAATGTTAAATGTAGATTAGTTTTAAAAAGATGAGAACTAACTTTGTTATGTGGTCTCCAGTGTCATTCCAACCCAGAGAATCTGCAATGGGTTTCACTTGATCTTGGAAGTAATTCTAAAAAAAGCAAAAAGCACCATGTAAAATGAGTAATAACTTACTATTTATCAACAGTCTACCGTTTACTATAATCTACAGGCCCTTGTTGCAATCTTTTATTTTTTATTAGTTCATAGAACTTTGGGACTGTCTTTAGGGAAAGGCATATACTCAGTTTCATCACACTGAAATTTTGCTACAATTTTGAAGTTATGAAACATCTGAGGCCTTTCTCTAATGTTTTATCAAACTTTGGATAACTGTCTTTTAAATTCCATTTCTTAGTTAACATATGTAATAGAACAACACATGACATACTTCCTGCACTAAGAAGATGGCACAAGTATTGATAAAATAATAATAACTAATTTTTTTTAACATGTTTACATTGCCTAAGAATTTACAAAGGACTTCTACATTATTTGATCCTCACTTCCCCATCACCATAGGAAGTCAAGTGCTGACATTTCTGTTTTACAAAGCGAATTAAGACTCATGAATATTAAACCATCTTTCCAAGGCCTTTCATTTAGCAAATGGAAGACCTAGAGATCTGAATCCAGAATTGGCCTAAAATTACAAATGTCCTGCCAAAGTGCTATAGAAATCACAAAACAAAGTATTTAGAATGATTATCTTTAAATAAAATTTCTCACTGTAAAAAGCAGTAAGAATAAGGAAATATAATGTTATATTTTGATAAGAGTAAATTCATTTTAATACAGATCAATTCACTTAACATAGGATAGTTAATATCTGTGGTTAAAATGCTGTTTATTTTAAATAAAATATTAATTATTTTATTCCTTCTGATACTAATGTATCTTTATGTGGTACACTGAACCACAAGTATTGATGAACTGCAAGTTGAAAAAGGAGAGGTAACATCTCTTGCTTTGATTAGTTGAGTCATCGTTCTTCCCTTTGATTTCGCTTGGCAGGCAAATATGCTTTTGTGTTTTGTGTTCCCGCTGGAGCTCCTTCTCCCAGGAAGTTTCTGATTCTACTAATGGTTAAATGTTTACTTTCATAAGATATCATATCATCAGTATCACCTCAATCAGAGGGTATAGCTCTGTATCATCTTCGAACATGCTAATAATATAGGTTATAGCTGAAATGACTCTCTGCCACGGTAAAAAATCCTTTTCCATTTTGAGATATGTGGTCAAGTTCAGAGCCTTCTTATAATCAAGAAGTTGAGCTCTGTGAAAGGAAACAAAAAAACAGTTAATTTAAAAATCCAACTTTAGTTCCCATTGGATTGAAAATACTAATATTGGAATCAAAGCATTGAATGTTAATGAGAATTCCTCGTTAAATAATTAGGAAAATATATTAATTGTTGAGGCCCAATCAAAACGTCCATAATGCTACATTAGTGCTTTCATGTACTCAATAGTAAAGTGGAAGACAGAACATTAAGATATACATTTGAAACAAACCACTGTAGCAAAATTTCAGATAATACAAAAGCCATTCAGCTATACAGCTCATGTTGATGAATAGAAACTTCTAAATTCTGGATTCACAAGCTGGTTACAATATAGAAATGTACCGCTGTAAAGGTAACTTATTAACCTTACTCACATTTGCATATTGAGAGGAAACATAAATAACTGTACTCAACAAACCATAAATGCTTTAAACATTCAAATTGAGCTTATGTTTTCCACTAAAACATCGCCTCTTTTATACATTTCACAATAATCTTCATAAATAAAAATGGATTTTTTTCTCCAGAAATTTTCAAGGCACTATTGACATTTTAAAGTTTAAAGGAACCAATGTCTTCCCCCTTGCCAATGATTCTAGAGCCTTTTGAAATCCTGTTCTCAGGCATCTACTATGCTTCAAATTTTGGCCTAGCTTTTGGAAAGAATCTCAGGTGGGAATCTTGTCTTTTCAAATTATATTTGAAAGTTTAAATGAAGAAAAAATTTTAAAGCATTGACTTACTGATGCATCCTGTGCCATTATGTTTAAGGTCACTTTGTGAATGAAGAGCAAAGTATTATATCCTGATATCTCCATTATATTTATAAACTAAGAGTTTGACTAGAAGATGAAATAATATTGGAAAGATAGATAAGAATAAAAATAGCTGGCATCATATAACTGGCACTAATGACGTGTAATTCAGAGTTTGTTTCCAGTTCAGACAGCTGATTTTCCCCATTTTCTCAATGCCTGTTCTTATTTAGAAGGATTTATATTTAGGAGCACTCAAACTCCCTCAATAAAAAAGTATAAATAAGATTGAGAAATGTGGCATTTTACGTGTGCATGTTCAAGTAAAAACATGGCAGAATTTTGTGTTGACATTTGAAACTTAACTGAGAATGCTAGCTTTTGTGATTCTCTATATTTCCAGGTGAACACAGCCACAACTACATCCAGTCAATATTTCTTCAGGAAATGTTAGAAGAATAGGTGCTCTGAGTGAAGAGGGCTAATGAAAGTTTAGGAATAGTGAGCAGGTTCTTTGGCTAGAAACCAAGGTTCACAGCTCTATAGATGGCAAGGTTAGAGGAATGAACCTTAGTTACTAGGGCCAGAGGACTGGCTAATTGGATAGTATAAGTAGAAGGAAGAAGGGAATCCAATGATCTGAAGGCTAAATACTAAATATTAATTATAATCTATTTGTATGGGAAATCAATATCCTATTCTAGTGCCTAATTTTCCCAATACACTTGACAGTCATGTAATATTTTGGTATCACTTGCTTCCTTTAAGTTTGAGTCACAAGGACAGAACATTGGAAAGGGTATGATTTTTGTTGGCTGGTATTACAGGGTTTTCTAGTTTATTATAGGGGATATTTTGCGAGTAAGCTGATGAACTTTTCATCCCCCGTAAGTCATGTTACCCTGCAGCTCCCACTTACTGGGATTGCTGGATCATAAGGCATTTATAATTCTAGATTTTTTTTTTCATTTTCCATAGTGGTTGCACCATTTTACATTTCCAACAGTAATGTGTAAGAGTTCCAACTTCCCCGCAACCTCATCAGCATTTGTTGCTTTCTGTTTTTTTTTGGTTATTACCATTTTTGCAGGGGTGGTATCTCATTGTAGTTTTCATTTGCACTTTTCTAATGGCTAATGCTCATGAAAATCTTTTCATGTCTTTGTTGCCTGCCTGAATGTCCTCTTTGGTGAAGTGTTTGTTCATGTCCTTTGACTATTTGGATTGTATTATTTGTATTTTTGTTGTTGAGTTGCTGATGTTTTCTATACATTTTAGAGATTAGAACCTTGTCAGACATGTCATTCCCAAATATTTTTTTCCCAGTCTGTAGGTTCTTATTACTCCTTTGGTAAAGTCTTTTGATGAGCATAAGTACTTAATTTTTAGGTGGTCCCAGTTCTCTAATCTACTTTCTGTTGTTCATACATTTTTAGTTGTGTTTGATATGCCTAAAATTAGGTCCCCTAGTTTTGTTCCTATATCATCTTCCAATAACTTAATAGTTTTAGCTTTAACATTTAGGTATTTGATCTATTTTGGATAAGTTTTTGTGTACGATGTGAGGTATGGCTCCTGATTCATTTTCCTGCAAATAGATATCCAGTTTTGTCACTACCATTTGTTAAAGAGACTGTTTCTTCCCCATTGAATGGACTTTGACCCTTTGTTGAAGATCAGCTGCTCCAAGGTGGACAGACTTACTTCTGGATTCTCAGTTCTATTTTATTGGCTTGTGTGTCTGTCATTGAACCAGTAACAGGCTGCTTTGATTACTGCAGCCATCTAGTATATTTTTCACCACTTGTCTGTCAGTTTGTCATACTGTGCCGGCTTGCATGTTGCTGTGATGCTGGAAGTTATGTCACTGGTATTTCAAAGACCAGGAGGGTCACCCATGGTGGACAGGTTTCAGAAAAATCTCCAGGCTAAGACAGACTAGGAAGAAGGATCTGGTGATTTACTTCTAAACTCCTCAAGTTGGAAGGCATTCAAAATACTACTGAGGAACAGCTGCCTCCTCAAGTAGAGTTGACCTTAATGACATGGATGGAGTAAAGCTTTCAGGACCTTCATTTACTGAAATGGCATGACTCAAAATGAGAAGAAACAGCTCCAAACATCAGTTAATAATCAGAAAGTTGAATGTATGAAGTATGAATCTAAGAAAATTGGAAATTGTCAAAAATGACATGGAATGCATAAAGATTGATAGCGTAGGCATTAGTGAGCTGAAATGGACTGGTGGCCATTTTAAATTGGACAATCTTACGGTCTACTATGATAAGAATGACAAATTGAGGAGGAACAGTATTGCATTCTTTGTCAAAAACAACATTTTAAATTCTATTCTGCAGTATAATGCTGTCAATGATAGGAAACTATCCATATGCCTATTGAAAGATTCTATAGTGAAAATATTAAATGACTCAGGGAGCATCAAAAGCAGATGGAGGGAATACACAGAGTCACTGTACCAAAAAGAATTGGTCGATGTTCAACCATTTGAGGAGGGAGCATATGATCAAGAACCGATGGTACTAAGGGAAGAGGTTCAAGCTGCACTGAAGGCATTGGTGAAAAACAAGGCACCTGGAACTGATGGAATACCAATTGTGATGTTTCAACAAATGGATACAGTGCTGGAAGCACTCACTCATCTATCCCAAGAAATTTGGAAGACAGCTACCTGACCAAATGACTAGAAGAGATCTGTATTTGTACCCATTCCAAAGAAAGGAGATTCAACAGAGCGCAGAAATTATTGAACAATACCGTTAACATCACACACAATAAAATTCTGCTGAAGATGATTCAAAAGCAATTACAACAGTGCATCAACAGGAAACTGCCAGAAATTCAAGCTGGATTCAGAAGAGGATGTGGAACAAAGGATATCACTGCTGAAGTGAGATGGATCCTGGCTAAAAGCAGAGGATACCAGAAAGATTTTACCTGTGTTTTATTGACTATGCAAAAGCATTGGACTGTGTGGATCATAACAAACTATGGATAACATTGCGAAGAATGGGAATTCCAGAATACTTAATTATGCTCATGTGGAACCTGTACATAGACCAAAAAGCAGTTGTTCAAACAGAACAAGGGGAGACTGTATGGTTTAAAGTCAGGAAAACTGTGCGTCGGGGTTGTACCATTTCACCATACTTATTCAATCTGTATGCTAAGCAAATAATCCTAGAAGCTGGACTATATGAAGAAGAAAGCAGCATCAGGATTGGCGGAAGACTCACTAACAACTTGAGGTATATAGATGACACAACCTTTCTTGCTGAAAGTGAAGAGGACTTGAAACACTTATTGATGAAGATTAAAGACCACAGCTTTAAGTATGATTACACCTTAACATAAAGAAGACAAAAATCCTCACAACTGGGCCAATAAGCAAAAACATGATAAATGGAGAAAAAGTCAAAGTTGTCAAGGATTTCATTTTGCTTGGATCTAAAATCAACGCCCATGGAAGCAACAATCAAGAAATTAGGTGACGCATTACATTAGGCAAATCTGATGCAAGAGATCTCTTTAAAGTGTTGAAAACCAAAGATGTCACTCTAAGGACTAAGGTGCACCTAACTCAAGCCATGGTGTTTTCAAATGTCTCATGAGCATGTGAAAGCTGGACAATGAGTAAATAAGACCAAAGAAGAATTGATGTCTTTGAATTATGGTGTTGTTGAAGAATATTGAATGCACCATGGACTTCCGGAAGAATGAACAATCTGTCTTGGAAGAAGTACAGACAGAATGCTCATTAGTAGCATGGATGTTGAGACTTTGTCTCACATACTTTGCACATATTATCAGGAGGGACCAGTCCCTGAAGAAGGACATCCTGCTTGGTAAAATAGAAGGTCAATGAAAAAGAGGAAGACCCTCAGTGAGATGGGCTGATGAAGTGGCTGCAACAACGGGCTCAAACACAGCAATGACTGTGAGGATGGCACAGAACCGGGTAGTATCTCATTCTGTTGTATATAGGGTCACTATGAGTCAGAATTGACTTGAGCACATAACAACAACAACAACACGAGGAAGATCCTTTAACATGAATATTTTTCACATTTGCACAACAATCACTAAGGCCAAAGATGAAGAAATTGAAGATTTTTACCAACTTCTGCAGTCTGAAATTAACCAAACATGCAATCAAAAGCATTGATAATTACTGGTGATTGGAATGCAAAAGTTGAAAACACAGAAGAAGAATTGGTGGTTGGAAAATATGGCCTTGGTGATAGGAGCAACGCCAGAAATTGTATGATAGAATTTTGCAAGACCAATAAACTATTCATTGGAAATACTTTTTTCACCAACATAAATGGCGACTATACATGTGGACCTTGCCAGATGGAATACACAAGAATCAAATCAACTACATTTGTGGAAAGAGACAATGGAGAAGCTCAATATCGTCAGTCAGAACAAGACCAGGTCCGACTGTGGAACAGAACATTAATTGCTCACATGCAAATTCAAGTTGAAGCTGAAGAAAATTAAAACAAGTCCACGAGTGCCAAAATACATCCTTGAGTATATCCCACCTGAATTTAGACACCAGCTCAAGAACAGATGTGATTCCTTGAATAATAATGATGGATGACCAGATGAGTTGTGGGATGATATCAAGGACATCATACACGAAGAAAGCAAAGGTCATTAAAAAGAAAGGAAAGGAAGAAAAGACAAAAATGGATGTGAAAAGAGACTCTGAAACTTGCTCTTAAATGTACGTAGTTAAAGTGAATGGAAGAAATGACAAAAAGAGCTGAACAGAAGATTTCAAAAGGTGGCTTGAGAACACAAAATAAAGTATTATAATGAAATGTGCAAAGGCCTGGAGTTAGAAACTCAAAAGGGAGGAACACACACTGCATTTCTCAAGCTGAAAATACTGAAGAAAAAATTTGAGCCTGGAGTGCAATACTGAAGAATTCTGTGGGCAAAAAATGGAACAACGCAGGAAGCATCAAAAGAAGATGGAAGAAATACACAGTGTTATAGTACCAAAAACAACTGGTTGACATTCAACCATTTCAGGAGGTAGCATATGATCAAGAACTGATGGTATCGAAGGAAGAAATCCAAGCTGCACTGAAGGCATTGGTGAAAAATAAGGCTCCAGGAATTGCTAGAATACCAATTGAGATGTTTCAGCAAACGGATGCAACGCTAGAAGCACTCACTCATCTATGCCAAGAATTGTGGAAGACAACGACGTGGTCAATAAAGTGGGAGAGATCCATATTCATGCCCATTCCAAAGAAAGGTGATCCAACAGAATGTGGGAATTATCAAACAAATGTCATTAATATAACAAAATTTTGCTGAAGATCATTCAAAAACGTTTGCAGCAGTACATCAACAGGGAACAGCCAGAAATTTAAGCAGTATTCAGAAGAGGACACGGAACAAGAGATATCATTACTGACGTCAGATGGATCTTGGCTGAATGCAGAGAATACCAGAAAGATGTTTACCTCTGTTTTATTGACTATGCAAAGGCATTTGACTGTGTGGATAATAACAAATTTTGGATAACATTTTAAAGAATGGGAATTCTAGAACATTTAATTGTGCTCATGCGGAACCTGTACATGGACCAAGAGGCAGTAGTTCAAATAGAACGAGGGGATACTGCATGGTTTAAAATCACAAAAGCTGTGTGTCAGGGTTGTAATCTTTCATCATACTTACTCAATTTGTATGCTGAGCAAAGAATCTGAGAAGCTGAACTATATGAAGAACTCAGTATCACAATTGGAGGAAGACTCACAAACAACCTGACATATAGAGAAGATACAACCTTGCTTGCTGAAAGTGAAGAGAACTTGAAGCGCTTAGTTATGAAGATGAAAGACTACAGTTTTCGGTATGGATTGCACCTCAACTAAGAAAACAAAAATCCTCACAACTGGACCAATAAGCAACATCATGATGAATGGAGAACATACTGAAATTGTCAAGGATTTCATTTTACTTGGATCCACAATCACCTCCTCTGGAAGCAACTGTCAAGAAATCAAAGGATCTTTTTGCATTGGGCAAATCTGCTGCAAAACACCTCTTTAAAGTGTTAGAAAGCAAAGATGTGACTTTGAGCACTAAGGTGGCCCTGACCAAGGCCAGAGTATTTCCTTTTTTTTTTTTTTAATAATTTTTATTGAGCTTTAAGTGAACGTTTACAAATCAAGTCAGTCTGTCTCATATAAACTTATATACACCTTACTCCATACTCCCACTTACTCTCCCCCTAATGAGTCAGCCCTTCCAGTCTCTCCTTTCGTGACAATTTTGCCAGTATCTAACCCTCTCTACCCTCCTATCTCCCCTCCAGACAGGAGATGCCAACACTGTCTTAAGTGTCCACCTGATACAAGTAGCTCACTCTTCATCAGCATCTCTCTCCTACCCATTGTCCAGTCCCTTCCATGTCTGATGAGTTGTCTTTGGGAATGGTTCCTGTCCTGGGCCAACAGAAGGTTTGGGGACCATGACCGCTGGGATTCCTCTAGTCGGCCAGAGTATTTTCAATTGCTTCGTGTGCATGGGCAAGTTGGACAATGAAACAAGGAAGACTGAAGAAGAATTGATGCATTTGAACTGTGGTGCTGGAGAAGAAAACTGAATATAACATGGACTGCCTGAAGAATAAACAAATCTGTCTTGGAAGAGGGACAGCCAGAATATTCCTTAGAAGCAAGGATGGCAAGACCTTGTCTCATGTAATTTGGGACGTTTTTTCAGAAGGGGCCAGTCCCTGGAGAAGGACACCATGCTTGGTAAAGTAGAGGGTCGGCAAAAAAGAGGAAGACCATTAACAAGATGGACTGACACAATGGCTGCAAAAATGACCTGAAACAAAGCAATGATTGTGAGGATGGTGTACGAACAAGCAGTGTTTTGTTCTGATTTACTAGGATTTCCAGTACAATGTTAAATAAGAGTGGTAATAATGGGCATCCTTATCTTGTTCCCGTTCTCAAAGGGAATGTTCTCAATCTTTCTCCACTGAGAATAATGTTGGCTGTTGGTTTTTGATATGCCCTTAATTATGCTGAGGAATTTCCTTTCCATTCCTATTTTGCTGAGAGCTTTTATCAGGAAAATGTGCTGGATTTTACCAAACACTTTTTCTGCATCAACTGAGATGATCATGTGATTCTCTTCCTTTGTTTTATTTATGTGGTGAATTCCACTGATTAATTTTCTAATGTTGAAGCATTCTTGCATCCCTGGTATGAATCCCACTTGATTGTGATGCATTATTTTTTTGATATGCTGCTGAATTCTATTGGCTAGAATTTTGTTGATAATCATTGTGTCTATATTCATGAGGGGTATTGGTCTAGACTTTTTTGTGTGTGTGTGATGCTCTTGCCTGGCTTTGGTATCACGGTTATGCTGGCTTCACAGAATGAATCAGGGAGTATTCTCTCCTTTTCTGTGTTCTGGAATAGTTTGAGTAGAATTGATGCCAAATTTTTGGTAGAACTCCGCAGTGAAGCCATCTGGGCCAGAGGGTTTTTTTGCTGGGAGTTTTTTTTTTTTTCAATGACACCTTCAATTTCTTCTCTTGTTATGGTTCTGTTCAGATTTTCTACCTTTATTTGTGATAGTTTAGGTAGATAGTGTGTTTCTAGAAATTTGTTCATTTCTTCTAAGTTTTTAAATTTGAGTGCAATTTTTCATAATATTCTGTTATGGTCCTCTTTATCTCAGTTGGTTCTGTTGTAATGTCACACATTTCATTTCTTATTTTGGTTATTTGCATCTTCTCATTTTTATCCTTTGTCAATTTTGCCAGTTGTTTGTCAACTTTATTGATCCTCTCAAAGAACCTACTTCCAGTTTTGTTGATTCTATTATTTTTCTGTTTTCTATTTCATTTATTTCTGCTCTGATCTTTCTTCCAGAAACAATGATCTTCTTTTGCTCTTTCTTTTCTATTTGTTCAAGTTGTCAGGAGAAGTTACTGATTTTGGACCTTTTTTCTTTTTGGATATATGCATTTATTATTATAATTTTTTTTCTGAGCACTACTTTTACTGTGTCCCAAAGGTTTTGGTATGTATTTTCATTCTCATTTGATTCTAAGTAATTTTAATTTCATGTTTGATTTCTTCTATGACCAATAGTTTTTAAGTAAAGTGTTACTTAGTTTCCATGTATTTAGTTTTTTTTCCTGTTGCTGATTTCTAGTTTTACAGTGTTAGAGCCAGAGAAGATGCTTTGTATTATTTCAATGTTTTTGAATTTATTGAGGCTTGCTTTGTGACCTCAAATATGGTGTATTTTAGAAAATGTTCCACATCCACTGTGCTGCCTTTGGGCAGTGTGTTTTCTATATGTCTATGAGGTTGAGTTGGTTAATTGTGTTATTTAGATCTTCTGTATCTTTGTTGATTTTCTTTCTAGTTGTTCTGTCCATTGTCAAATGTGGTGTGTTAAAGTCGCCTACTAATATTGTTGAAGTACCTATTTCTCTTTCCAGTTCTGTTAAAGTTTTTTTTAATGTATTTTGGAGCTCTGTCATTAGGTACATATTTATTATTGTTATATTTTCTTGGTGAATTGACCCTTTAATCATTACATAATGCCCTTCTTTGTCTCTTATAATGGATTTTGACTTAAAGTCTATTTTGTCAAAAATTATTATTGCCACTCCTGCTCTGTTTGCTTGATTTTTTTTTCCATTCTTTGATTTTTAACCTATTTATGTGTTTGGGTCATGTCTTTTTATCCGTTCTGCCACTCTCTGCCCCTTGACTTGTGAATTTAATCCATTTACATTCAGTGTGATTATTGGTAGGTATGAATTCACTGCTGCCATTTCATTATACATTTTTGTGGTGTTAATGGTTACTTTGTTCCTCTTAATTAACATTTACACTTCTTTTGAATGCCTGAATAAATCAGTTGTCGTTGAGTTGACTCTGACTCTGACTCATGGTGTCAGAGTAAAACTGTGCTTCATAGGGCTTTCAATAGTTAGTTTTTGGGAAGCAGATCACCAGATCTTTCTTCCAAAGTGCCTATGGGTGAACTTGAACCACTTACCTTTCAGTTAGCAGCTAAGTGTATTAACCATTTGTACTACCCAGGGATTCCAAACATGTGGGCTGTTGTTGTTGTATTAACTGCACTCAAGTTGGCCCCAGACTCATGGTGACCCCACACATAACAGATCAAAATGCTGCATGGTCCTGCACCAACACCATGATTGGTTACAGGTTGAAGCAATGTGGTCTACAGGGTATTCACTGGCTGGTTTTTGGAATTTGATAGCCCAGCTTTTCTTCTTAGTAAGTCTTCGTCCGGAAGCTTCACTGAAAACTATGAAGCTTCAGCATCATAGCAACATGCAACCCTCCACTGACAGAATGAGTGGTGGCTGCACATGAGGAGTACTGGCCTGGAATAAAACCTGGATCTCTGGCATGGAAGGCGAGATAAATTCTAATCTTACCACAGGCATTTAACTATTTATCTATGCATTTATCCTCTCCCAGACCCAGAAAAAAGGAGTTTCAGAAAGAAGCCCTGGTAGCACAGTGGTTAAGTGCTCAGCTGCTAACCGAAAGGTCATTGGTTCAAACCCACCAGCCAGTCTGCGGAAGAATGACCTGGCCATCTGCTTCCGTAAACATTTATAGCCTAGGAAACCCCATGAGACAGCCCTACTCTTTCCTGTGGGATCGCTATGAGTTGGAATAGACTCAAAGGCAAAGGATAAAGTTTCTGAGTGGTCTAGGCACACTTCTAATTAACTCTGGTGGGTTAGTTCTTCCCTCATTTCTATTTTCCTCATGTGTTGCAGAAGGAAATTGGGCCAAGTAATATCTCCAGGTATTTTTCAGATCTATTGTTGTTATTCTATTTATTTTTGTTTGTTTTCTGAGTTTGTTTCACTTTCTTCCTTTCCACAGCCCTCCACAATTTTATAGGGCTGTGGCCAAAGTGGAAATGCTGGTGGCATAGTGGTTAAGTTGCTATAGCTGCTAACCAAAAGGTTGGCAGTTTGAATCCACCAAGCACTCCAGACTCTATGGGGCAGTTCTACTCTGTCCTATAGGATTGCTATGAGGTGGAATTAACTCAATGGCAATGGGTAACAGGTTTTATGGCCAAAGTGCTGCTATGTAGATTTTAGAAGCAGGGAAAGCCTTCAATTGTGTGAGTTATTTGCTTTATACACAGTTCTTTAGAGTGTACAAGAGGCTTTCACTTCATCTTAGAGCAAAAAAAATCATCTTGTATTGTGATGGGAATTAAACTATGGTGATATTACAATTCTGTGTAATTTCTAACAGTCAACGTGCTAAATTTGGAAAGGGTCATGGTACATTCACAGCAGAGTTGTCCAAAAGTAATTCTAAATGGTTCTATTCTATTGTTTTAAAACATTTTCTTTTGTCACTTAGTTTCACAGAATGTAGCACAGTGCCTGATATATAGTAGGTGCTTAACAGTTGTTTCTTAAATGAATAAAATTGACATGGTATAACAAAATGAAAAAATTTACCTATGATATACCTAGGAGGTTAAATTTTGAGATTCACTAAAGACAATCATATTGTCTATTATTTACAAAGGAAATCTAAATTACAGATCCAAAAAAGCTTTTCTAAATGGCTTGCTCTTGCTATTAATCACTGGTAGATGCCTTTTGGGCAAGTCAATAATTAATAAACTACCTTCTCCCATTCATTCTTGGAATCATCATTATAATCATCACGATATTATTGACTACTCTCTAAAGACCAGATAATTTTTGGGGTACATTACAAGCATTATTTCATTGATTCCTCAAGAGAGTCTTAGGAGGTCATCTCCTTTTTACTAGTAAGGAAATTGAGGCAGAGAAAGGTTAAGAAATTTACTCAAGGTTATATGGAAGCAGGATTTTAATCTAGTTCAAAAGTCTGTGTCTTAGGTTTATAATTCCTCCTTTGAAAAACATTGAGAAAGTTTTCTGGCTTCCAGTATACTCTCTAGAAGTTTGGGAAAAATAGTTCTTTTAAGCATTTAGTGCTGTTATACTATCCTTCCAGGCACACTTGAGCACTGACTTACTGAGTATGTACTTTGAGCAAAAGAGCCCTGGTGGTGCAGTGGTTAAAGTTCTCTCGACTGCTAACCAAAAGGTTGGCGGTTCAACCCACCAGCCACTCCTCAGGAGAAAGATGGGGCAGTCTGCTTCCATAAAGATTACACCTTAGAAACCTTATGGGGCAGCTCTACTCTGTCCTATAGGGTCACTATGAGTTGGAATCAGCTCCACGGCAATGGGTTTGGTTTGGTTTACTATGAGCAAGGAACAGTCAAGGACTGGGGATAAAATGATTAGGAAGGTGGTCTGGGTGCCTAATTTACAGTTTAATGCAGGGAGATGGACAATATAATAAACAATGACACTATAACATTGTGGGGGAAATAGAGGGACCCATAAGAGGGACATCCATTCCAGAAATTCTGGGAGTCTTCCTTAGGAAGTGGCATCTCATTCCCAGTATATTGCTCATATCTAGGATGAGACCACCACAAAATCCACAGAAATAAATCACCTGTGTCCCTAACTCCTAAAAAAGTGCTAAGCACTCAATAAATACTTGTGGAATTCATGGTGTTAGACTACCTGAAAAAAATTTCAGAGGTGCCATGACTGCTACTACTGTATTTCCCAGTCTATGTTGTTTTTTTTTTCTAAATGCAGTTTACCTTCAGGCCATGAAACAAGTCAACTTTTCCTAAATTATACATTAATTCTGACTAATCCCAGAGCACCATGGCTCAGTTTTCTTACCCCAGTGACCTGAACAAGATTTGAGAATTCTAGCCATGAAATCTTATAGTTACCTTGAGCTCAAAGGGCTGAATTAATGAAATACATTGCTTGTCCTTTTTATTATATCAAATTATAAAGATGCACTTCTTAGCCTTTGTAAACGTCACTCCTAATTAGCTGAGGACTCTGACATAGATAAGCCCCACTCAAAGTCAATAGAGGATTTTTGTGTACATATTAAGGGTTAGGAATCCCTGGTGGCGTAGTGGTTAAGTGCTACGGCTGCTAATCAAGAGGTCAGCAGTTTGAATCTGCCAGGCGCTCCTTGGAAACTGTATAAGGCAGTTCTACTCTGTCCTGTAGGGTCGCTATGGGTCGGAATCGACTCAACGGCAGTGGGTTTTTTTTTTTTTTTTTATTAAGGGTTAATGTCAGTATTTTGGCAAGGATGCTCACAATAACTTAAAACGGAGGGTTTTAGAATTAAGCAAACAATGATGTAAATAGTGGCTTTGGACGTTCTAAATTAAAATTGGTTAATATTTAAAAGACTTGCTTTGTTGAAATGTATTAAGAATATTTTTATAACAAAACCCATGGTATTTTAAAGAATCTTGCTTCATTCTAAAACTCACCTTGCCAAGGCAAAAGCATCATCAATAAGACTGGCACGATCAGCAGAAGAAAACCCCTGGAAAGAGGAAGAAAAAGAGGTAAAAGACATTCTTAAATCAAGCAAAATGTGTTGAAAAAAATTAATACCATTAAGATGTTGTTCTTAGAATAAAAATATAACAATTCACAGTCATTGCTATCTCTTACCTTGTGGTCCAAGGAGAGATTTGCAGCTATCCAGTCCCAAGTTGGTCCTTCATAATTTACACGATAAAACCCAATATGATCTGGGTTTATTTTGAGAAAAGCATTTCCACTAGGATTAGAAGACTTCAAAATGATTCCTGTGGTAGTGAATAAACTCTAATGAGAAACATGTTTGCATATACAGTAAACAGAGAGAAATTAGACCCAGAGGGTAAAAAGAAGAGAACAGAAAAGAAATATTAGCTCAAGGAGCCAAGTTTGATTTCAGTCCAAAGCCCCAAAGCCTAATTATTTAGTTGCCTAACTTTAGAATGCAACTGGCGTGCATGAGCTGAAAAAGAAATAGGTAATGTAAGTATCCTGTAATTTGTGACTTAAACTTCTTACCGACAGAAGGTTGCAAGTGAGTGAAACAATTCTGCTTTTGTCAATCCTTCAGTAAAAGAAAACAATGCCTAAAGACAGAAGTCATGCCTTCTGGGGGTAGTCTATACATTCCTAATCATAATGGATTAACTACACAAAGAATATTCACTGGGGTAGCCTGGGGAGGGGATAAAAATGTAAACATTTAAAAGGATACTTTGTTTATTAAAACCAACATTTGAGTTGATGGAAATGGCTATTGCTAAGTAGAATAACGATTTGAGAATCAGTAACGCTTTTAAAATGTCAAGAAGGCCTGTAAATAGAAATGAAATCCAAATACAACATTCTAGATTTTGTAATCCATTTCATACTTGCTTTTCCAATTTTATTCATCTTGTAAAGTCTTTTACTTCTTTATTTCAATTGATTACATCAATGCGTTTTCATCAACAGATTTGCCAAATTAACTTTTATGCTAAAGTAGCGTCTAGTATTTGCACAGGGCTCTGGTATATAGATTTTAGTAGCCCAACATGGAAGGATCAGAGGCTTATGTTTTAGATAAAAGATACTGACATTAATTACCTTGCTTAATAATAGCTATGGTCTGACATGGCCAGTATTTGTTATTGTTACTCATATTAATCCTACTTTGCAATTCACATAAGAGCTCAACTGCTAACCAAAAGGTCAACAGTTCGAACCCACCAGCTGCTCCCTGGAAACCCTATAGGGCAGTTCTACTCTGTCCTACAGGGTCACTAATGGTCAGACGAGACTCAGTGGCAACAGGTTTGTACTTTTTTTGTTTGTTTGCATGGACAGTGTACAATTTAAATAATGGTGTAGGAGTACCTAGTATATCTGAGTAATTTCAATTAGTTTGATGTAGTAAAAGTGTAGAGTATGTACTGGAAAATAGGAGGTGAGGCTGGAAATACAGGTTGGGGCTTCAATGTGAAGACCCATGTCATGTTAAAGAATTCATCTTCTGAGAGGTGGGAAGATAGGAAAGATTTTTAAGCAGAGAAATAATATGTTCAAGTCTTTTTTCTTGAAAGACAACTTTGATAGTGGCATGGGATATAGGGGGATGGTGGTAGCTCAGTGGTAGAATTCTCATCTTCCAATCAGGGAGGCACGGGTTGGATTCTTGGCCAAGGCACCTCATGCGCAGCAAACACCCATCTGTCAGCGGACGCTTCCGTGTTGCTATAATACTGAACAGGTTTCAACAGAGCTTCCAGACTAAGATGGAGTAGGAAAAAAGACCTGGCTATCTACTTCTGAAAATTAGTCAATGAAAATCCTATGGCTCAAAAGTTTGATCCGCAACCTATCACAGGACTGGCCAGTGATTCCTTCTGTTGTGGACGGGATCGCCATGAGTCAGGGCCAACTCAAGGGTAGCTAACAACAACAATGGGATATCAATTGGAAGGAGAGTCTAGGGCAAAGACACTAATTCAGAGTTCACTATAATAACCTAGGCAAGCAAGGATAAGGGGTTACACTATGGAGATGATATACCTAGAAAGGACGTGTTGTATTCAAGAGACCCATCACAGGTAAAATCAATACAACTTGTTCTCTGACTTGATGTGGAAAGTTAGAGGAGGGGAAGATAACTTGTATGATTGGATGAATAATGGCATTGCCAGTAGAGAACAGAGGAAGATGAGTAAGTTTGGGAGGAAAGATGATTTAAATTTTGGAAGTGTTTGCAAGGCCTGGAAGATATCCAGGGCACAGTAGTTTTTTTATAATATATGGATAAACTCTTCAACAAGACAATAAGTTTCTTTAGAAACTTTCACAGTAGGTACTCAACAAATTATAAACCCTTACCTCACTCATAGGGTATTTATCTTTCTTTGTCATTCTCCCATGGACAAGTTGTTGAAATGAAGCTAATCTTTTGGCAGTCGTACACTTTGAATGTTTGTATCAGGAGGAGTGTCTCTTGCTAAGCATAGAGCCATATGTTATGGAAGATAGAGCATGAACTTTTGAGTCCAACAGACATAGGATAAAATCCTTACTCTGTAACTTACTAGCTATGTGACCTTGGCCAAATCACTTGACCTCTCTGTGTTCCAGTTCTCCATGAGGGAAGTAGGGATAAAAATCCCTCACGGAGCTATTGCGAAGATTAAATAAGATAATATAAGTGTTGGCCACATTGTTACGTGTCCAACAGATGGTAGCTGTCCACATTATTATGAAAGGAGATATGCTGCCATTTCTATAAATAGCAAACCAAATATAAATAACACTGAGAAGTTCTTGGCAATCAATCCAAATACTGCAGTATTTTAGTGTGTTTTATGTGTGCCCCTAGACAGTTAAGCCTGTCTAGAGTTACCGTGATTTTTCTCACTTTATAGATGAGGAAGCTGAGATCCAGGAAGTCAGTAGTTAAGGACTTTCCAAGTTCATGTTACTTTCAGAACAGTTGTCAACAGCAAAATACCGTTGGGTTGTTTAGTTACGTAATGAAGTAAGCAGGACTAAAATACTGATGCTTATTCCAGGTGGCATATAGAAGCAAGGGTATGTTTCCTTCTGTTTTGCCCATCTACTAATATTTATTTATTTATTTTTTCTGATTTTAACAGTACTATGTATTCTTTGGGGCAACATTCAAAAAATACAAAAAAAAAAAAAAAGTATAAAGAAGAATATAAAACTACCCATCGCAGTTGACATTCTGTTGTTCATCTTCTACATGTGTTTGTGTTTTCTATACACACATGAAACACACATAATGGGATCCTACTCTTTACGATTAGTAACCTTTTTTCATTTGAAATTATATTGTTCCTAGTCCACCTCAGCATGGAAATTCTGCTGAAACCTGTCAGCATCCTAGCAACATGCAAGCTACCACTGGCAGACAGGTGGTGGCTACGCATGAGGTGCACTGGCTGGGAACTGAACCCAGGTGTTGGGCATGGAAGACAAGAATGCTACCACAGAACCATCAACAAACAGGCCTGGCATATAAAAGCCTCCATTATCTTCCCCTGTCTGCTGGCCAGATGCAAAACATCCAGCAGCAGACTCCAGTCCGGGGAGTGGTGGAGCCAGAAGAAGGAAGACAGGGCTTCGAAGTCATCGTTTGGAAGAGAGTCACCTCAGAGAGGTGCCTGGTCAGGAACATCCCAGTTGGACTTTTGCATGAATGGGAAGCTTTTATTGCACCAAGCCACTAATGATAGTCTCTAAAAGCAACATTTAGACTCCTCTGGCTAAAGTAATATGAAGGCTGTCACAGATTGATGACATCTCTAAAATAACTATCTTAACTTTCCCTTTATCCTTACTAAGTAAACCACCTTCTTGAGAAGAGGTACTTTAATTAGCTGACCTGAGCATTCTGGTTCACTTGGCCAGTACGCTTTATCTGCGTAAGTTAAGAAATTAGCATTTTTGGATAATTTCTCATATGTTTGGTTTACGTGAATAACTATCCTGAGGATTGGTTGCCCAAGACTGAACTGATGAAATTGAGCTTCTGAACCACCAAAACAGAGAACAGTCATTGAATCCATGATGATCCAATCAAAGTCTGGATACACATCATTATTCTGACCTGAAATATTTAAATACAACTATTATAAAATTTTAATAATATCCTATTTATATGAGAGCTAGAATTTGGTTATAAACCATCCAGAATATATTCTCGAATCTGGAAGTAAGAGTTATAAAGACAATCATCACAAAGTCTATACCATTTCCTAGGTCCTAGATCCTCTCCTAGACCCTATGGACTTACAAGTGTCTATTTTAAAATAGGTTTTTAGTGAAATCTGTTATCATGTAATAACCTTTAATTATTTATAAGTGTTAGAAAGCAGCAAATTAAAAGCAGAAAAGTGGTGTACTATTAAAATAAACATGGATGCACTGAGAGTAGCCAAAAGAGTGGCCAATACTAAAGTTAGAGACATACTAAAATATATACAATCTCTAAAAGTACAGCAGTATGAGGTAAGCAATCCTTTTTTAAGCAACAACATCTAAACTCTTTTGATGCGCATAGCACCTTGTCAGGGCTACGGATGCTGAGGACAAGAAATATGATGCATAGTTTGTGATTTCAAGGAGCTTATAATTTAGCTGAAAAAAAAAAAAGAACACATGAAACTTAAACAACAAGGATGCTGTTAAAAGTATAAGGTAATAATTCAAGGACTATAAGGATCAGTGAAACCGACAACATAAAATATACCACAGAAAGTGAAAGGGGAGATTATTTGGGACAAACTATAATAGCCAGAGGTGACTTTGTGATAGAGGTCCTCTTCTTTTGTTAGACACCCATGTTTAATTTTTGTAGTGTATAAAATATCATCTACAATACAAATATAAATAAAAGACCTTAGGGGAAAGTCCCACTGTTGCCTGGGAATTTTCTAACTGATGAATCATCAAAGAAACCAAGAGAAGGGAGGGAGGGCTGGTAACCTGAGCTGGTTGTCCATTCAGTAAACTCAGGACATGTTCGTCATCTGTGCTCTGAACTGAGAGCTGAAGATGTCCTTAAACAGGAAACAGGAACTTATTGCATAGCCTAAAAATGGAGCAGGCACTTTGAAGTAGGGAGAGATGTCCAGTCTGCTTCTGGCTAAGTGGCCAGTCATGATTCTGAAGTTTCAGATAAAAGTAGATTTGTCACTAAAGCTCTGTGGACATCAGCACCTCTTCATTTGCTGGTTTATTCATTCAATCATTCAATAAACAATTATTACGTGCCTGACAGCAGTGTCTGCTGGAGATACAGAATAACAACAACAAAAAGATAAGCTCTATTTCCTTGAGGAATATTCTGTTGGGAGAGGAAACACAGATAAGTCGATAGCAAACAATGTTAAATGACAGAGGGATGGAGAAGAGCTGAACAGCTGATGAACAGGAGCTGCCTATTCTCTCACTTTTAGACTAGCTCTCTGTCCGGAACACACTTCCCCTCTATAGTTGGTCAGTCCTTTCACTCATCTAAACTCTACCTTTAGCCCCTTAACTCTTAGCCTTGATGCCTTTTCTTTAGTAACCTTCATTGAACCTTCAAGTCTGGGCTGGTGTTTCTTCAGTGAAGGCCCTTGGCACTCTGTATTACTCCACCAGGCACTCACAACACAATATTATATTTATTTGCTGACCCATTGGGATCCCCCCAAGACAATAAATTCTGCAAAGATAAGGGCTGTGGGGTATTTTTTTGGAGTTTTTTGGGGTTTTTTTGCAGCATTATCTCCATGAATACCTCAGTGCCTGGCACATAAGTTAGTTCTCAATATACTTGCTTGAAATAATTATTTAACCAATGAATTAAGAATTAAATTCATTATTCAGGATATTCTGTTTAATAGGTTCATAAAACATATTAGAACAATGTTTATTGTTGATGCTTGACTTTTTTTTTTTTTTTTTATATAAAACACTTGAGTAAACTTTAGTTATCTGGAAAATTCACTTGTGTGGAAACTTCATTCCATGAAGATGCTGGGTAATTGTGTTAGGGTAGATGAATTACTTATGCTTTTAAATTTGTAAACAGCAATTCAAACAGCTGCTAAGAGGTACATTCCTCCAATCCTCAATTACTCATGGTGACCAATGGAAAAAAGATGTAGCAATAGTTAAAACGAAAACCTCCCAGTAGAATCCTGGCCTTCTTATCATGCCTTTTATCAGTGCTCTTACACAAAATTTTAAAGTGTCCTTTTTCTTGTCTTTTTCATTTTCCTTTCATAAATGTGCTTACGAGTAAGAAAATGACCAAAAGACAGACCATACACGACAGAGCTTGATACTCAAACGCAACATAAATTAAAAAACCCCACACCCAACGTAAATTACTAAAACACTATGGCTTTGACCTAGAAGTTATGGAAGAATTCAGGAGAACTGTCGACCACAAGGCTAACATAAATGTTAACCAACACAAAATTTTGTTGCAAAAGGAATCCCTGTTGAGAACAAGGGCTCCAGAAAGGAGTCTCACATCACAATGGGAAAGCTGGTAGGGTTTATACTGAAAGTAAACATTATAAAAGAGTTTAAAGTAAACATAAAAAACAAAACAAAAAAACCTCCAATGGTTAAAAAACAAAAAAACCCAACTTCCTGGATTTACACAAAAACTTTTACACTAATGTTTATAGAAGCATTATTCACAATAGCCAAAAGGTGGAAATGATACAAATGTCTATCCACTGATGAATGGATAAACAAAATGTGGTATAGCTGCACAATGGAATATGATTCAGCAACAAAAAGATAAGAAGTGTTAACACATACAACATGCATGAATCTTATGCTAAGTGAAAGACATCATTCACATTTATATGAAATGTCAAGAATAAGCAAATTTACAGCACAGTGGTTAAGTGATATGGTTGCTAACCAAAAGGTCGGCAGTTCAAATCCACCAGGCACTTTTTGGAAACTCTATGGGGGCGGTTCTACTCTGTCCTGTAGGGTTGCTATGAGTCAGAATCAACAGGTTGCAATGGGTTTGGGTTTTTTTTGGTATATGGACAGAAAGTAGATCAGTGGCTGCTTAGGGCTATAGGCAATAGAATAGGAGAGTAGAGGGGATGGTAGCTAAAGAGCATAGGATTTATTTTTGAGGTCATGAAAATGTTCTAAAATTGACTGTGGTGTTGGTTGCATATATCTGAGATTATACTAAAAACCACTGAATTGCATGCTTTAAATGAGTGAATTGTATAGCATGTGAATTATATTTCAATAAAGTTGTTTTAAAAAATCTACTAGAAACAGGGTATACAAGGCGAAATCATACCTAATTAATGTTTTAGAATATGTTGCAGGAGCAAATAGGCTTAAGTAAAGGATAGGTGATCTACTTTTACCCTCAAGACGCCGTATGAGTGAAAGTCCACACCAAATGTTATTCTGAAACCAAACCTTTATGGGATAGGGCAAAGAAGAGACCAGTTTATCACAGGTAAGACATGGTTTTGATACACAAGATAAAATGTTGAAAGTATAAAAATCCAAGAGTATTCTGGCATTTATGCTAAAACCTACCTTATTATTTTTTCAGCAATCTGGAGGAGAAAGTATGTGATAAGATCTCCTTGTTTTTATATAATTAATTTTTTTCAAGTAAAGACAAATCAATGGAGATTGAAAACAGAAATATATTTCAAGTCAATTTAAGTGAGCAGAACAGTCACAGCTGAATTCTAACACAGGCAAGTATCAAGAAATTCATTAAGGGATTATTTCAAAAATATATAATCGATATCAAAAGTACCTTGAACCTTGAGTTATTGGTGAAAAATAAGAAAAGATAATTTAGAGTCATTAAGAAATCGTTCTTGTCATGTGGATTTGGAGCAATGATTGATCTAATGTAATGTCAGCCTTTGAAAAGCAAATTCAACGGCTTCCTTACATAAAGCAAAAAGAAAAGAAACGAAGCAAAGAAGGCAGGGAAGGAGAGAGAGAAAAGAAAGAGGAAGAGAGAAATAAAGGAAGGAAGGATAAGAAGGAGAGAGTGAGGAAAGGAAAGAAGAAAACTTGTACATTATTCTTCTAATGACTGGTATGTGGTTCATTTTTTTTGGATATAGTACTTATTAATGGGTCAGTCATGGTAAACCATTAAAAAGAATATCTCAAGACAGAAAAGTTACTCATTATTGTAGGTAAAGTTTTGGAATCATCAATAAATTATTTGAGGTCTACTTTAGCTGTAATTTACCCAGTTCCAGCTTTATTTTTGCTTCTTCGTACTTACATTAAAGTAGTACATTAATTCAAAGAAGAAACAAATGAATTGCTGATATTTACCTTCTTTTTCTGACCTGTTGTAGACCGTAATATCTGATAGATTATCTTCAGTCCACTTAATTGGAATATTCCATGTGTAACTAAAATTTTTAAGAAAGAAAAAATTAAATTTTATTCTGAAATCTTAAAAAAAAAAACAGTAAAAATAAAAAGTCATAGAGAAGCATATTTTCCTTGTAGGTGATCATCCTATGTATAAAAAAAAAATTTATGTATAGTACACAATTAATAGAGTTAACACAACACTCCATAGTGATCAGGATAAGCCATGTAACTGCTCTCAATTTCTATAGATCTATAAAATGTAGAACTTTACACCAAAAGATTAGCTATGAACGAAGAAGATTATTTCAATTAAATGCCTTGAGGTTTTGGAATAAAGATATTGCATAAATATAGCACAGTATATTATAATATTCAGCATTCATACGCCTGCTTGCACATACTCTAATATAGTATACTTTCCTTCAAGGAACACAAAGCATTTTTGGTATTCAGAAATACTCTGAAGAAAATAACACATTTTAGAAATCATATTAAAATTATACTACTACCACCATTCCCCAAAGCTTCTCATGGTCTGCTGTAAATAAATACCTCTTATTGAGAATCATGTTAACCAGTGTGCTGCAAAGGGAAAAATCACCAAGGAGGCATGTTTTTTCAGGGTTTTACAACTTTTGTTCTCTTTAGCTACTTAGTATCTCCTTGTGGGTGGAGAGGGGAGAAGGCAGGGTTTTTTTTGTTTTGTTTTAGTTTTGTATTTTATCTAATATATACTTAATATTTTCATCTTGAAATCTTGTAAAAGAGGTCTTAGATGTCTTTTTGATCCTTTGTTCCCATGTCATCTCATATTGGTCAGAAATAACAGGAAATCTAGAGGGAAGATGAATCTATGTACCATTGGCTGGTTTAGGCTTCAGCTCAAAGTTGGCCTTGTTTTTCTCTATCTGTGATCCTTTAAGTCCCTAACAGGGAATGAGAGTTGACATTTCTACTTTTCAAGATACAATAAGAACTATGTAATCAGGGAGAACATATTTTTTTTTTTATATGGCAGTATTAATCCTTTGTTTTATAACTATGAAAATGTTTTATAGGATTGAGTTTTTACTGTCTCCCTAAGAGATTTTATTGTGGTGCAATGTTTTTGGCTGTAAGTTTCACAGAGCCATTATGTAAATTGTGTCTTGGGTCCTCTAGCAGACACCATCAGTGCTCCACCCTTATCCCTCAGTACCATTTGTCATTTTCATGCTCTGGACCCCAGTCAGCACTTGCATCTCTCCTTCAGAGGACTGTCCTAAGCTGCCTGAGCAAGGACAGCCTGAAAAGCCTGGGAATTTACATCTTCCTGGATGCTGCCCTTAGCCAATGGCAATGGGTGCTGGAGTCTCTTCTGGCTTCCTTGACCCCATCAATGGGGACCACTCTGAAGTGCAATCTGCATTGTGTCCTGAACTTGCCTGCAGGACTGAGGTGAAGTTACCCTCTATAGGACCTGCTTGATATTGCACCTTTACTGGGCTTCCTTCCTTGCCTTGGCCCACTCCCTCCCCCCTCATCTTTCCTAGAAACATTTCCTCCTAAATCACTTTCTTTTGCTTGAGTAATCATCTCAAGGTCCACTTCTAGGGAAGCCAACCTAAGAGAGTCCCCTTGCATTTTCTCAAAAAATAGACAAAGATGCATTTTTTTAAAAGTTATTTCCTACCTACTTATTTCATTGTTTCTTATATTACTGCCCTGCGGATTTGGTACTGCCAGGTAGACTACCATTTCATTTCTCCCCACCCTTCCCCAGTGCCAGCCTGACTGAAACAACAGAGCATGCAGCGTCTGTCTGCCTTGTGTACACAGTTAGGGTTGCACATTTTGGCTATCCACTCTACAGCATGGTTTCTGGGACTACACTGTGCCTAAAGGCGGGGATGAGATATATTACACTAAGATCATGTACAAAAATACTTCTTGGAGGCCTTCAAGAGCATCATGAAACAGAAATGATAGGATGGTTGTAGACATGTAATTTTATAGTTTTTAAGGTCACTTATAGTGTCTAATCTGATTTAATCTGAGTAAAATAACAAACCTGAGGATATAAAATGATGTCAAGAAATGAAAATCACATAAAGTCAATGACAGTCGTCTTTACGTTAGCTAAAATTCAGAAGTATCAGACCTCACTGTTTAAAGTGCATTTCACTATTTTTACAGCTCTCTGAGGATGATGACTCTGGTTGCCCCAAGGGAACATACTGGCTCCCATTCTTCTGCATGTTCATGCCGAGGGAACCATCAAAGGCATGTAAGTTCACCCTGTAGAGGAATCCCCCCCGCCCCCGCCCCCGCCCATGGAGACATGAAATAGGCCCTTTTCTAAGAGATGGTCAAGACCAAAGTGTTAAAACAATAACACTTAAGTCTGTGCCATTTGGGTTATAACTAGGCTCTGGTCATTAAGAATTCCCTAATCTTGGCGTATTGAAGCAGTGAGAATATATTTAAAGGAGGCTACTCAGCTCATAGGAGTCCCTACGTGATGCAAATTGTTAAGCACTGGACTACTAACTGGAAGGTTGGAGCTTAAAGCTCACCCAGAGGCACCTGGAAAGAAAGGCCTGACATCTGCTTTAGAAAGGTCACCGCCTTGCAAACGCCACGGAATGCAGCTCTACTTTGCACACTTGGAGTCGCCATGAACCGAATTGTTTTTAGACCTGATGATAAAATATTTCACTTGGTAGTAAGTTTTTTTTTGCTGTGGGATAGAGGAATTAATAAACAAGGAGTAGCTAAAAAAGTCCAATCCCAATAATTTTAAAAACTGTGCTATGTCTGTGGCTTAGCAAATCAGTGAACATATAAGACAGGAGGAAACAATTACTGTGAAACTTTCCCTGTGGAAGCTTGTTTCATAAGAGTAAAATATGTATTTTTTTTTAAATTTAATATCCAAAGAATTTATTGGCAGTATTAAATATGGCCAATCTAATTTGCTAGAACATAAAACCGTGACTATAAAAGAATGAGTTTATAGTTGGTAACAGAATCACAGAAACATATTGATTCTTGTAATTGAGTTATTATCTGAAAAAAAAAAATCAGATCCATGCTTCTCATCATCCATCATGAAGAGAAAAAAGTGAAAAACAAAGAGATTTTCTCCATCATACTCTTTTCAAAGTAAAGGTAATGCAGAATTATAGACATACACTCCCTGACTGATTTTTTTTTAATTGTAACAAAGCATTTGCCATTCAAATATTTTTCACATGTACAAGTCAGTGACATAATTATGTTTGTCCATCATGCTGTGTGACCGTCAGCTCTATCCATTTCCATGCTTTTCTATCACCCTCGACAGAAGCTCAGTGCCCCCTAAGCAATGAGTCCCCTTCCCCTGTCCTCATCCCTGGTAACCACTAATAAACTTTGGTCTCTATACACTTGCCTATTCTAGATATTTCAGGTGAGTGGGATCATACAATATTTGTTCTTTTGTGATTGACTTATTTCACTCAGCATAATGCACTCAAGTTTCATCCTTGTTGTGGCATGGAGCAGGATTTCATTTCACCATGACTGAGTAATATTCCGTTGTATGTATATACCACATTTTGTCTATCCATTCGTCCATTTGGGTTGTTTTCATCTTTTGGCTATTGTGAATAGTGCCGCAATGAACATTTGTGTATAAAGATCTGTTTGTGTTCCTGCTTTCAATTCTTTGGGATATATTTCTAGACGTAGAATTGCCAGATCATCTGGTAATTCTAGGAGCCCTGGTGGTGCAGCGGTTTGAGCATTGCTGCTAACTAAAAGGCTGGCAGTTCAAATCCACCAACCTCTCCTTGGAAACCCTATGGGGCAGCTCTACTCTGTCCTATAGGGTCGCTATGAGTCGGAATCAACTAGACAGCAACGGGATGGAAATTCTATGTTTAACTTTTTGGGGAACCACCAAACTGTTTTCTACAGTGGCTGTACCATTTTACAATCCCACCAGAAATGGATAAGGGTTCGAATTTCTCTAGATCCTTGCCAACACCTGTTGTTTTCTGGTGGTTTTTATTGTTGTTGTCATTTTTATCACAACCATCTTAGTGTGTGAAGTGATATTTCATAGGAGCTTTGATTTGCATTTCCCTAATGACTAATTGGGTTTTTTGGGGGGGTTTAATGACTAATGATGCTGTGCATCTTTTCATGTGCTTGCTGGCCATTTGTATTTCTTCTTTGGTGCAGTGTCTACTTAAGTTCTTTGTCCATTTTTTTTTGGGGGGGGTTGGGTTGTTTGTCTTTTTGTTGTTGAGTTGTAGGAGTTTGTTATATATTCTGGATATTAAACCCTTATCAGCCAAGCAGTTGAAAGCCAGTCAGTTTCCTTGGGGGTGTGGCCTACATCATATATATATATACATAAAAATATGTAAACCAAAACCCACTGCTGTCGAGTCGATTCTGATTCATAGTGACCCTGTATGACAGAGTAGAACTGTCCCATAGAGTTTCCAAGGAGCGCCTGGTGGATTTGAACTGCCGACCTCTTGGTTAGCAGCTGTAGCACTTCACCACTACGCCACCAGGGTTTCCATATGTATATATCTGGCAAAGATCTTTCTGGATCCTGCATTGGACTCATCATCATCTGACCTCTGGTTCTTGGGACGTGAGCCAGCAGCCTGATGCCTGACCTGCAGATCTTAGGATTCGTCAGCTGGTGCAGCCACATGAGTCAAGAGAAGCCTCCAGCCTGGCGCCTGACCCACAGACTTGAGACGTGCCAGCCTCCACAACTGTATTGGTTTTGCTCCTCTAGAGAACCCAGCCCAAGACACTTGGTTAAATTTATTCCTAGATATTTTAGTCTTTAGATTGTTTTGTAAATTGAATTGTTTCCTTAATTTTCTTTTCAGATTGCTCATTGCTGATGTATAAAAACCCGGCCAGCTTTGTGTGTTGACCTTGTATCCTGCCACTTTGCTGAACTAATTTATTGGCTCTAATAGCTTTCTTGCAGATTCTTTGGGGTCTTCTATGTATGGGATCATGCCAACTGTGAATAGAAATACTTTTACTTCTTCCTTCCCAATATGGATATATTTATTTATGATATAAATATTGAGTAGCAATATTTATAATATTGAATAGCAGTGGTGAGAGTGGGTATCCTTGTCTTGTTTTGAAGGAGAAAAGTCTCAGTCTTTCTCCACTGAGTATGATGTTAGTTTGGGGTTTTTCATAAATGTCCTTTATCAAATTGCAGATTTCTCTTTTACTCCTGGATTGCTGAGTGTTTTGATCACAAAAAGGTGTTGGATTTTGTCAAATGCCACTTCTGCATAGATTGAGGTGATCATGTGGTTCTTTTCTTTTGTTCTATTAATGTAGTATATTACATTGGTTGATTTTCTAATGTTGAAACGTTCTTGTATTTCTGGGACAAATCTACTTGATCATGGTGTGTAATCCTTTCAGTAAGCTTTTGGATTTGGTTTGCTAGTATTTCGTTGAGGATTTTTACATCTATATTCATAAGGGATATTGGTCTGTAGTTTTGTTTTCTTGTGGTGTCTTTGGCTGTCATTTGAAAATAATGCTAGTGTTGCAGAATGAGTTAGGAAGTGTTCCTTCTTTTATTTTTTGGAAAAGTTTAAGAAGGACTGGGGGTCCCTTCTATAAATGTGTGGTAGAATTCCCCAGTGATGCCATTTGGTCCAGGACTTTTATTTTGTGAGAGGTTTTTGATTATGGATTCAACCTCTTCATTTGTTATAGTTTTGTTGACATATTCTATTTCTTCTTGAGTCAATGTAGGATGTTTATGTGTTTCTAGGAATTCTTCCATTTCATCTGTGCTATCTAATTTAATAATACAAATATTAATAAGGAGCCCTGGTGACATAGGTTAAGAGCTTGGCGGCTAACCCAAAGGTTGGCAGTTCAAATCCACCAACTGCTCCTTGGAAATTCTATGGGGGCAGTTCTACTCTGTTCTCTAGGGTCACTATGAGTCAGAATTGACTCGACAACAATGGGTTTAATACTAATAAAGGAGCCATGGTTGTGCAGTGGTTAAGGTTGACGTTTCCCGAAGGCCAGGCAGGTCATGGGCCTGAACAAGGTGAGCACCATTGCCTTCCTTGCCGCTTCTCCCATTCTGGTACCAACCAGCGTCTTGGAAGTAGCTAATTTAATATTGTGAGTGCTCTTCATTCTCTGATACCTTGAATAGAAAAGCACTTTGGCAATTCAAGCTTCTTCATGTGACTTAGTTCCCAAAGTCCTCAACAGGAAGCCAGAAAACAGGTTCTGTTACCTATCTCTTAGAGTCCATATCATAAAGTGTGTCTATAGAAAGCTTTCAGTTCTCTAGAAACACAGTTATGACCACTACAGAACAAGATGAGAACGATGCTCTCAAAGGAGATTGTCCCTGGCAAATTCATCTGACTGAATTCCCTGCACATTGTTCATACTTTGAGATTTGGGAAATTTTAGCTTAGCCAAATCTTTGGAGCATCTGCCACACCCCTCCAGCCCATGGCCACTCTCCTAGTCCAGGCCCATCAACTCTCCCAGATCTCACTGCACCACAGTTCTAACTGGTCCCCCTGCTCCCACCCTTGCCCCAGCCCCCAACTGATCCAGTTTCCACAGTGCAGCCAGAGGGGGACTTTGAAAAATGCGAATGAGCTCATGTCAATTATCTACTCGAAATCTTTTAATTTGCACATTATAGTCCAAATCTTTAACTTGGTCTTCATAACCTGGTCCCTGCCCTCCTCACTCACTTCATTTCCCCTTCCCCTCTTCCCAGCAACTCTCTGCTGTCCAGTTTCTTGGAGCCCAACTGCCTGAGTTCAAATCAAGTCTCTATCACTCACTAACTATGTGACCTTAAGCAAGTTACTTAGCCACTCTGCTTCAATTTCCTCATCTACTATAAGAAAATACATTCAAATTGCTTAATTAGTGTCTGTCATATTGTACATCCTCAATAAGTGTTGCATATTATTTACATGTACAATGCTCTTTCTTAACAGTGAGGCTTTCATACATGTTAATTTCCGTTTTGAATATCCTTATGCACTAGCTCTCCCTTCCCATTTGCTGAATTTAAATGTCACTTTCTCAGGAAGGTTTGGGGTTTCTCAGGAAAGTCTTCTGTGACCCTTTGTACCCCACCAATAAATTCAGGTACTGTTATGGACTGAACCATGTCCCCCCAAAATACGTGTTTCAATACTAAGTCCTTATTTTTGAATGCTATCCCATTTGAGAATAAGGTTTTCTTTGATATGTTAATAGGGTAATATCAGTGTAGGCTGTGTCTTAAACTAATCACTTTTCAGATATAAAAAGAGAAGATTAAGCACAGAAGCAAGCAAGCACAGATGGGGGGAAACAGATGCTATGTCTCATGAAGATCACCAAGAAACTAAGGAACAGAAGCTAGAAAGAGGAAAGGACCGTCCCCCAGAGTTGACACAGATAGAAAGCCTTTCCCTAGAGCTGGTGCCATTTGGGCTTCTAGCCTCCTAACCCTGTAAGAAAATAAATTTCTCTTTGTTAAAGTCACCCACTTGGGGGTATTTCTGTGATAGTAGCACTAGATAACTAAGACAGGTACCCCTCTGAAACATCTTCTTAACACCCTATAATTCTCCTTCCTCCTCTTATCCTAATTGCTACTGAATAATTGGTCTTGTGATGATTTATAAGGATGTGACTATAAAACAAGGTGAACGAGATCATTAAGAAAGAGACAAAGAAGGTGAAGGGTCTCTTTGGTGAAAATTAGGCCAGGGAGATTAGAGGCCACCTGTGGTGGGAGGTGGGTACAAAATTCTCTCTACTTGGATTAAGTGTTAGGCCTCCCTGAGTGGCACACACAGTTAGGCTCTGGACTACTAGCCAAAAGGTTGGTGTTTCAAACCTATCCAGAGATGTTTAAGAAGACAGGCCTGGGAATCTGCTTCAGAAAGGTCGTAGCCTTGAAAACCTTATGGAGAAGTTCTAGTCTGCACATATGGGGTTACCATGAGTTGGAATCACTTGACAGTAACAAACAACCACAACACAACAGATACAATGTTAAAAAGCTGAGATAGGACAATAAAAACTAGGCATAGGTGAAATTAGGACAGTATCTAGGGGACCAGGGATACACTGTTGCTCCTATTTAGGCAGGATCCTCTTTAGGAGAGGGCTCAGCTGGGTAATCTGGGGCTGGGCTAGAATCACCAAAGTGGTACATCCAGGTTCCTGTGCTCACCCTCATGGGCTTGAGATTCAGAGAACTTGATTTTGTTCCCTTCAGTTGGGAGTGGCTGTAAACAAAAATAACTAGTTATAAGGAAATGAATATACTATTAAAACTTTTCATCGCTCATCTGTCAATTTGCCGTACTGTGATGGCTTATTGCTTGTTTATTTGTTTGAAAAGGACCCCCCTCAGGTTGGAAGGAAGTCAAAACATGATTGGGGAAGAGCTGCCTCCTCAAAGTAGAGCCGACCTCAATGATGTGAATAGAATAAAGGTTTTGGAGCCTTCATTTGCTGATCTGAAGGACATCATGCTTGGTAAAGTAGGAAGACCCTCAATGAGATGGTTTGACACAGTGGCTTTAACAATGAGCTCAAATATAGCATCGATTGTGAGGATAGCACAGGACGGGGCAGTGTTTTGTTCTGTTGTGTACTGGTCGCTACAGGTCAGAACTGACTCAATGGCACCTAACAACGACAGCAAAATTAAAACTTTTGGACAAGTTGTATTCATATAGGTGTGGTAAGTTTTTAAATCTTTGCTTTGTTGTGTATGCTGTATAGCTTTCACAATATTTGAAATGTTTTTAAAAATCTGGCAAATTAGAGAAAATGACATACCGATTTGAAATTTTAATTGAAATACTTAGAAAACCTTAACTTAGAAGTCATGTTTAAACGTCTGCAAAAATCTGATTTTGTAAGCTTAAATGTTTGATTTTTAACATATTGAAAATGCCCATGAAATCTGATATGGTGTATTTATGAGTTTTAATTTGGTAGATTTATAAAAATGTATCAGAATATTTTTTTAAAAAAATTAGATTTATAAATCTGTTTCTTTAGATATTTAGATGTCTGTATTTTTAATTTATAAATAGAATTGAATAAAATTTTAAGCAGTAATGTTTAGAAGAATTTCATTAAATTTATAAGTTTTTTTTAATAAAGGACACATGAAAAGTAATTTGATTGATTTACTTCATAAATGCTGTTCAGGAGAATTTAATTTTGTGAAAATTTAAAATAAATGTGTCATTAAGCAAATACCTGAAAAGCTAGTTTGGAAAGTCACAGTCTCTTTCTCCACCTTCCCAGAGGCCAGTCCCACTCTCAGAGGCAACCCCTTTTAAGTGTTTCTGTCTTTATTTCTTCTGATATCTAACACTGTAACTCTAAATACCTCTCTTTCTTGATTTAGACAATATTTAGGAAAGAGCGTAATTTAGCTTACTTATACTACTTAAAAAAAAAATTTTTTTTTTTTTATCCAAGAAGTCAGCAGTCCGAATCCGCCAGGCGCTCCTTGGAAACTCTATGGGGCAGTTCTACTCTGTTCTGCAGGGTCACTGTGAATCGGAATTGACTCAATGGCAGTGGGTTTGGTTTTTATACTACTTATACTACTTTCAGAAACCCTGATGGCATAGTGGTTAAGCGTTATGGCTGTTAATCAAAAGGTCGGCAGTTCAAATCCACCAGGCTCTCCTACTGGGGCAGCTCTACTTTGTCCTATAGAGCAGCTATGACTCGGAATCAACTCGATGGCTATGGATATACGACTTTCTGTTCCAATACAGAAAAACAATTATTTGTTCTATAGGATATTTTTTTTTTCTTTAAATAATACACTGATAATGCGATTTCTTGTTTCATAAATTTTTAACCTGTGTATATTCAGTGGAGTGCTGGTAAATGCATAACAACTGGCTCTCAGGGAGGGAAAGCATAGTGTTTGCCAATTTCTATATAACTGAAACCACTGTAACCGGTTTCAAGCTACCAGTGTAACAAGGGGTTGGGAAGAGAGCCGGCTACAGCACACCACTGAATTTGTGTCTGTACACCTTCTTCTACCTTTTCTCCTCCTTCTACCTCTTTTCTCTGCCAGCTACGTTTTCCCTGTTACAATGCCAAGCTTGTTCATATTTATAATCTATTCTGCCACCACAGCAAAATTTTACATATGTTATCCATTGGTGACTATAAAAGTTATATTTTGGAGTTATATTTTTTTCTCTGTGGTCAGATTTCATGGCCCTTAAGCCACTCAAATAAAAGTTTCCCTAACATCGGGGTCAGATGGATTCCTTTTTCTTGTACTTTCAGAGTTCTTTTTTATTCTGTTTGTCCTTTTCCAAGACTTTCTGCTCTTGTTTAATGAGTACAATAGCATCTTTGATCTCTGACTATATTACATAGGTTTGTTTCCTCAATTATGTTTCCTTTAGGGTCATTATTTTTCTTTGTTCACATGACATTTTATCTCTTATGCTTCTAGATTTTTTTCATATGTCATGTGATCCTTGACTTTCCATTCATATTTAAGAAAGAAGGACTAAACTGATTCATTTCAGTGGCTGGTATGTAATTCGTCTGTGTTTGAGAAAGGAACTGTACTTTTGAGACAGGCTTCTGTGCAGAATGGGAAGTCTGACCGGGAGCTCTGCACATGTATGGGGGTGGGCTGGTAGCCCACCCATCCCACAAATGTCACAATGAGGAAGGCTTTACTCTGGGGGTCCCAACTAAATGGAAATTCTTGGCTCTCCTCAGCTGTTTAATTTCTTTAGAAAAAAAAAAAAAATTCCCTCTGGAGTTTTGCTTGGGGTAAATGCCAGACTCCTGGGAGCTCTGTGCAGAAGGAGTGGGAGTGGTTGAAGAAAAGGTGGAGTTAGAAGGGTGTCTGACTGGTGTAATTGTTCTAAGTCTAGACTTCAAATGAATTGCCCTGTTTTCAGCCTCACTTCTCACTCTTGCCCTCCACTCTTCAGGCTGACATGGCCCAGGGATAGGGAAGATCATCTCCCACCTCCACCTCAAGGATCCTTACTATTAAGTGGCTGCATCTTCCTCAGTTTGTCTTCTCTCTCATTATTTCTCCTTTTGCTTTTTTCTTCTAGAATTCTAGGATGCATATGGTTCCTCCCCTTTATCTCCTTCACTCTTAAGGGTTTATTACCTTTAGTAATTCTATTCCTTTATGCCATGATATCTTGGAAGAACAGGGCATGGAACATGTGCTCAGTCCACCGTTTTGAACCTGGAGACCACTCAGCTATTTCCTAATCCGTTTTTCCCTAAAGGCATTGTTCCTTCATACTCTCATCCATCAAACATATATCCAAGAGGAAGATCTAAAGCAAGTGACCAGTACTTCCACCAAGTTTCTTCTTCCCTCTTGAAATGCATTAAAGAGCCTTACCCAAAATCTGAATGTGGTTCGGAAGCATTAGCTTTTGAGTCCAACAGAAAACGCTTCTGTGCGACGTTCCTCGTATTGTGCACATTAAGCACAGGATAACCCATCTGTTTAGTCCAGGTGTCCATTACTTCCTTCACTGGTAGATCACTTGCCTAACATTTTAAAAACATGGAGATTAATTAACTAATAAGGGAAGCAAAAGGACATTATAATCAGATGAAAAAGTGATTGGTAGGAGCGAATAATATTTGGAGGCATACTTTTCTTTACCTCTTCCAGTGCTTCCCAAAAATCTGATGTCTTTGCATTCTTGAATTTAAATCTTGCCAAATATATCTGTTTGTAAAAGATAATAAGTATTTTAAATGTCAATGTTTGCTTTTCTCCTACTTGCACAACATGAGCAGAACTCCTACTCATCTTTCATTCTGATGTGTAGTAATAGCTGGTCTACCTAAAATGAAAATCAAATGACACACTGTGTGCAAAACACTTTGTAAACTCTAAAAACACTGTACAAATAGTGTTTTATTTGTAAAGCATAATGGATATTTTTTTCCAGATCAATATGATATATTTGTTCTTTTTTTTTTTTTTTTTTTGGTCTAATGGAATTGCAACCAAAAAAGGGAAAAAGTTTAATTCTTTGGGGACAGGTAATATAGGATACTTAAGAGCAGTCAGGTACTCAGCAAGCAGTCAGCAGACCATAAATATTTTCGATCCATTGACTTTGAAGAAACAAACAAAAAAACCAAATTAGTTGTTGACTCGATCCTGACTCATGGCAACCTCATGTGTGTACAGTGGAATTGCTCTATGGAGTTTTTAAGGCTGTGATCTTTTAGAAATAGATCACGAGGCCTTTCTTCCAAGGCACTCCTGGATGGGTTTGAACTGCCAACCTCTTGGTTAGTAGTCGAGTGCTTAACTGTTTGTGCCACCCAGGGACTCCTAACTATGACAAACCAAAACCAAATAAAACCCACTGCCGCCAAGTTGATTCCGACTCATGGTGACCCTATAGGACAAAATAGAACTGCCACACAGGGTTTCCAAGGAGCAGCTGGTGAATTCGAACTGCTGACCTCTTGGTCAGCAGCCACAGCGCTTAACCACTGCACCAACAGGGCTCCTTGACTCTGACAAAAAAAAAAAAAAAAAAGAGGTCCATAATTCTTTGATCTTTACTTGGTGGCATTAAACTGCTCACCGTTGGCTGCATCCTCTACCTTCATTGGGCTTTCTCATCTCAGACACTAGGTGGCGCCATCACACATGAGTGACTATAGTGATGATGCAAAGACAAAACAGGTGAAATTGGCTCTAAGCCATGGGCTAGCAAATTTATTACATAAAAAGCTAGAAAGTAAATGCTTTAGGCTTTGTGACCATATAGTTTTTATCATAACCACTCAGCTCTGCCTTTATAGCATGAAAACAGCCACAGACAATATCTAAATGAATAAGTCTGGCTGTCTTCCAACAAAACAGTACTTACAGACAATAAAATTTCAATTTCTTAAAATCTGCATGTCTCAGAATATGATTTTTTTAATGTTTAAAAAATGAAAATCATTTTTAGCTTGTGAGTCTTGCAAAAATGGGGGGAGGGCCAGATTTGGTCTACAGGCAATAGTTTGCTTCTGTTCCAAGGAAATGAATATACGGCTTTTTGAAGACTAACAGAAAACAACAATAAAAGATGGATTGGGAGAGTTATTTGCTTTAAAGAAGAATTATTCACTCTTCAAATTTCTTTAAAATATGCATCTTTTAAATAGAAGGCAGCCCTTTTGGAGACCTGATTCACAAAACCTCTCTCTATATATGAATTTTCAGATCCAGTGTGACATGCTGCCAGAGAAAATCCTCAGTTTTCTCCTAATCCCATAATTGATGCCACCTGTGGATCTTCAGGGTAGTGGTTAAGTACTACGTAGTGGTTAAGTGCTACGGCTGCTAACCAAAAGGTTGGCAGTTCGAATTCACCAGGCGCTCCTTGGAAACTCTATGGGGGCAGTTCTACTCTGTCCTACAGGGTCGCTATGAGTTAGAATCGACTCGACAGCAGTGGGTTTGGTTTTGGCTTTTTTGGGTGGATCTTCAGGAGTCCTTCCAAAGTTTCTGCTGTATCAGTACTCTGTTACTCTTTAGAACAGTCCTGTCAAAAGTGGAAGTCTTTGGTGGAAATAGAACCTTCTTAAGTGTTCAGGTTCAAAGAAAATAACCAATGGTTAAATTTGCACATATTATTTTCACCCTAAGATACTATAATTTTCAGTAGGTGCAGGACCTAAGTCACATTATCTTCTAAATTCTTCTTATTCCCAGGATTGGAGAGATAAAACTATATTAAGACTGCTGCAAGAAACCTGGAAGGCACCTGAGGAAGATTTGGAATGCTATGTCCTCATTTGCTCTTTTGATTAATTCACTACTCAGCACTACCACCAGAGGGCAGACAAAGGAAGGCAGAAGAAATGAAAGGCTATAAACTGTATCAATGGTAGGTATTTACTACAGAGTTTTCAAAGAATCATTCATTCTATCTTCATACAATCTTTGAATACTTCAAATGCTAATACTTATAACCAAAGCTCCCTGTTAACAGCAGTTTCTATTGAAGGATATCGTCTTAAAATTGGCTTTCAAAGTAATTTAGAGGTGTTTATTCATATACTTACAATGTCTTGAGCTTAGAAACACATATTCTTGGAACCAGAAGAAACTTAACTATTATTTAATACAGCTCCCACATTTTTAGGGTGAAGGAAAATAATGCCTAGAGAAGTGAAGGATTGCCTGAGGTTACTGTGAAGAGCTGTGCCCAGATACTGAGAACTCGGACTCCTGGACCCATGTGTGTGGTATGTGGTTTTCATCACTGTCCTTGCTGTCGTAGTTTTTGCGCAATATCTTGCTTCCTCTTAACTAGAGGCTGAATGGAAATTCGAATAAGCAGTATGTTCGCCAATTGCTGTTGAGACGATTCCAGCTCATGGCCACCTCGTACGTGTCAGAGGAGAACTCTGTTTCACAGGGTTTTTCAATGGCTGATTTGGGGAAGAAAATTGCCAGGGATTTTTTCTGAGGTGAGGTTAGCAGTCAAGTGCTTTCAGCATTTGCACCACCCAGGACTTCAAACAGTGTATTAAAAGGTACTAATTTTACTTTTCTTCTGATTATTTTATATTAAGAAATTTTCTTAACCTCGAATTATCACAATGTAATCATTTCTTCTTTTTTTTTTAATCATTTCAGTCAAAACTACATGATGACTTAGCGTTATAGACTCTCATTAGATAATATTACTGAGCATAAAAAAAGGAAGGAACAATGTTTCTATTACTAGTATACTAGGAAGGGAAAGGACATTTTCTAGCTGAGCCATTTCTGTCTTACAGGTATGCAACTGATACTAGAATAAACAAAGTTTCAGTTTCAGTTTCCTCTTTCATACTGTGTTTTCTAGTATGTGGAAATATCTTCCCAATTGTCTATATTGTGTGTGTGTGTGTGTGTGTGTGTGTGTAGGAGCCCTGGTGGTGCAGTGGTTAAGAGCTATCACTGCTAACCAAAAGGTTGGCAGTTTGAATCCACCAGGCGCTCCTTGGAAATCCTATGGGGCAGTTCTACTCTGCGCTATAGGGTTGCTATGAGTCAGAATCGACTTGACAGCAATGGAGTTAGGTTTTGGTTATATATATGTATATATACACACACACAGCCTTAAAAATTTTTCACTTGGTTAATTTGCTCTTATTTCCCCTCTCACTCTGCACCTACTTTGCTGCCTGAGGTTAGGGTTGGGGGAAAGTGATGAGCATGAAAGGGAACAGGTAACTGGCCATCCGTAGATTTAGTGCCATACCAGGTTAGCTAATGCAGAGTCGCTTTTGGCAGAAAGTTAGTATTTGCAAGTGAAAGACCAAGAAGTCCAATTTCACAGGTTGTGGGATTTGGGGGCACAAGCAGAGTGTGCTTATAGTAATTCAAGTAGGAATACTGTTAGGAGAAAAATACCAGTTGGTACACCCCTGTACCTCATCTTCTAAATGCCACATCCTATGTGGCTATATTTCTCAAATAAGTTATAAATGGGGCTCTGGTACTGTAACAAGTTGCCATCAAGTCAACACAAATGGCAACTTCATGTGTGTCAGAATAAGGGTTTTCAATGGCTGATTTTTTGGAAGTAGATTTCCAGGCTTTTCTTCTGAGGCGTGTCTGAGTGGACTCAAATCTCCAAACTTTCAATTAGCAGCTGAGCATCTTAACCATGTGCAATACCCAGGAATTCCTGTGGTACTACAATGAAAACACCCTTATGCCATTAAATTTATTCCAACTCATAGAAATCTTATAGGGCAGAGTAGAACTGCCCCCACAGGGTTTCCAAAGCTGTAAATCTTTACAGAAGCAAACTGCCACATCTTTCTCCTGGGTTTGAATCTCTGACCTTTCAGTTGGAAGTGGAGCACTTAACCACCGTCCCATTATAAAGAATGCTAAATGCCACCAATTAGGAGCCAGGTGAAGAGCAGTTAAGGTGGATCACACAGCTGGCAGTAGTGAGCACTATAGGAATGGTGGGTATGCACCAGGGAATGGCATCCAAAAGAACTGGCACTCAGTGGGGGCGCTAGAGGGGCGCTGTTCTGACCTGCTTTTCTCACTCTACAGGTTGGGCACCATCAGCTCTGCCTAACTACCTGGGATATCCAGTAGATGTGATGGGGGTGGAAGCAAAAGAGTAAAAAGACATCTCCAATTCTAGGCTGTGCAATTCTAGGCAGAAAGGGAGAGCTCTGCAGGCAGGGCAGTTATAGGGACACATTGTATCTACTTCGATAATACAAGAAAATGAGAGAATTGGCTTAGAGTCTGCAATCAGGACATAAATGAAACAAACACCCACTGGGAGTAATAAGCTTAAGTGGGATGCGTGAAATGCCTTAGAAAATTTATGGCCATTTCTGTTTCCGAAAGGAAGCAAACCCTATTTATTCCCCAACTCCATCATAATACGAGCATTTATATCAATCATTTTCCAATTCAATAATTTAAAAAGTCTTAAAATCACTGTAAGACAGTTAAATTTTTATATCATGTCAAAGGTATCAGAAATAATGAAGTAATCTGCTAAAACCTCTTCATAAGGCTTCTGTGAATGATGATTACATATACAATGCAAGCATTTGATTGCATATGAAATTACCTTTTTATGTTTTGCTTTGTCATCTATCCCCAACTAAGGAAAACAAAAGTAAAAAGAAAATTGTCCTTAATTATGTATCTTAGCATTCATCAGGCACATATCCGTCTTGTTTACTTTTAATACCAGTGAAAGTAATGAAGGGTCCCTGGGGGGTGGAAATGGTTAATGCGCATAGCCTCTAATCAAAAGGTTGGAGGTTTGAATCTACGCAGAGTTGCACTAGAAGAAAGGCCTAGTGAGCTGCTTCAGAAAAATCAGCCATTGAAAGCCACACGGTTCTACTCGGACGCACCACACATGGGGTCGCCAAGTTGAAAGCAACTCCACGGTAACTGAAAAAAAAAAAAAGTCATAAATCATACCTGACATCCGTTTTGAAATTTCTCTGGTGTTATCCAGTCTTCAAGCATTCGGAGAATGGAAGCTCCCTAAGATGGAAAACAATGAAGAATTAAACTAATAAAGGATAGGTAGGAACAGGTATCGGTCATCCCTTCTGGGGCTAGCATTTCATGCTTATATTTGTTAGATTATTTCTTCAGCATAATTCTGCTAAATTAAATGGGTGTGGCTTTATATCTGATCTGAGGAGAAAAATACCAGTTGGTACACCCCTGTACCTCATCTTCTAAATGCCACATCCTCTGTAGCTGTATTTCTCAAATATCTAACAGGTGAAGAGAAATGGAGCGCCCTTCGTAGCACAGTGGTTAAGCGCTCAGCTGCTAACCGAAAGGTCACCAACAGTTCAAACCCACCAGCCGCTCTGTGGAAGAAAGACAAGGACACATCAACTGCGCCCTGAGGTATAAAAACAGTGGCTAGGACAGTCTTGGATAACACCTTTTAGGGAACCTTCTACCAAAACAAATCTTAAATAGAGCACAAAAAATCCACATACTTTCCACTTATCTTTTTTTCTATTGGTGCTCTGGTGGCACAGTGGTTAAGCACTGGGCTGCTAACCAAAATGTCGGCAGTTCGAATCCACCAGCTGCTTCTTGGAAACCATATGGGGCAGTTCTACTCTGTCCTACAGTGTTGCTGTAAGTCGGAATCCACTCCACTGAAATGGGTTTAAAGAGAAATGGCCATTGATGTAGCGACGTGAGGTTCAAGTAATTATTGTACTTCATCAAATGAACCAGTAGATGGGGCTTTACTCATGAAAGAGAAACTCAGAAAATGTCAGAAAAAAACACTTTCTGTGAAGAATAAGGAAATAAAGTAGTTCCAGGATAAAATCCTGGTTACTCATTATACATATTTCCATACTTTGGAAAAAAAAAACTATATTTAGTAGAGGGAAGTAGGTAGTTGAGGAATTATCTGGTCAAATGGTTTCCTATAAAAAAATAATTTAGGCACAAAATCCTCTTCAAAAGTGGTCTCATTTGATTTCCTTTTGTCTGAAGAATTTAATGAGTACTTCTGCTCTCTACTTTCTTTCCAGTGTTATAAAATTAGTACTAAAATGTACTATTTATAAAACTTTAAATCAGTCTTCAAATAAATGACCAGAAAAACATTGCCTCCCAGTTAAGATAATTATTATAGTTTTTACAGTAATTTATTAAGTATTCTAAATTATCTTTGCACCTAGTAGAAGGCTAAAGACTTGGAAACATTTAATTTTGACCTAATATCTTAAACCCATTGAATATCTAGTACTCAGAAAGAAACTGAATTGATGAATATGAAGTTTCTTATGTAGAAAAATTATAGAATATGCTATTAGGAGATTACAAATTTTCATTTTAATAATAATAGTAAAAAGAAACATTGACAATATGATAGAAAAATGAGTAAAAGAAGCCTAAAAAGGTGTCATGGAAGCAGTATGAGAGGGAAAGTCAAAAAATATGATTCTGTAAATTTCAAATACTAAGATATGGAAAGCTTTTCACAGAAGCCAAATTTATCTAGTATTTTAATAATTATACTATTTTTTGACTTAAATAAAACTTTAGGTATCTTGTTGTTATTGTGTACCATCGATTCTGGGCCAACTCATAGGGACCCTATGTGACAGAGTAGAACTGCCCTATAGGGTTTCCAAGCCTGTGATCTTTGCAGGAGCAGATCACCAGGTCTTTTCTCTCACAGAGCTGCTGCTGGGTTCAAACTACCAACCTTTTGGTTAGCAGCAGGGTATTTGACCAACACGGCACTCTTTTTTCTCCCGATATCTACCAGGATAAACAAACAAAAATATTAGTTTGAAGTAGCTACTGAGCAACTCTGTGTAGTGAGTAAACCATGTGAGAGCTGACGTACCAATGACTAAGGTACTGTAAATTATATGCATATGGCTACGGATTGTGTTCAGAGAGGAGGCTACAGGAGATGTTGAGAAAGAATTGGTAACAGCTTTCTACACTATAAATTTTCAGCAACTTTTTATGGAGTTGGAATGGATAAAATGTCACATCTACAACATGCTAAAAAGTCATCATTAAATCTTATCTAAAAATCTATAAAAATAAACTGACTTGGATTTAAAAGTTTATGTTGTTGTCAGGTGTTGTTGAGTTGGTTCCAACTCACAGCAACCCTATAGAACAGAGTAGAACTGCCCCGTGGGGTTTCCAAGGAGCAGATGGTGGGTTTGAACTGCTGATCTTTTGGTTAGCAGCTGAGCTCTTAACCACTGAGCCACTAGGACTCCCAAAAGCTTACTGGGGACACTGAATGATTCTACTAGAAAGGGTATCCACATCTACGGCATTCTCACTTACCAATGGAAAAGGTCAACCGTCTTTTAAACAAGTGTTTAAATAATACAATTCTAACTTTGACGCTTAAAGTCTAAATATCCAATAATCAGGTTGAGAACAGTTATAAACAAAAGTGAAAAGAGAACATTTTATAAAATCTGATTTGAAACCCCATGGCAATCACTTGCATTGATCGGTTCCACTGCAAAAGACAAATTATTGAATATTGAACACTCAGGGTAAGCTCTACATGGTTTTTCCACAGCTCTTTGAGATACACTAACCATTCTTACTGTTTTTAAGCATTTGCTAAAAGAAAAGCCACTAAACAGGAAGAAGTTCAAAACAATGTCTTATTTTTCCCACCTTGTTATAGGATATTCCATCAAATACAGATGTTATTTCGGCAGGGGTTGTCACAGTGACAACAATTGGGTGTGAAGACATCAAAGAGTCATCCTCTTGTACAGGTAATACATCTTCATTCAACATCTGGTCACGCTGAAATGGCAAAATGAAACCAAAGCAATAAAGTACTTCCTTTATACTGGCTCATAGTTTAATACATCATCTATATAATAAAAATTGGGGGAAAAGTAAATAAAAACCACTCTTCCAAATTGTTCGAAAACACATTAGGTTCCCAAACTAACCATATTTTTCACTGTCCGGTAATTTCATGGAAATCCTGGTGGCGTAGTGGTTAAGTGCTACAGCTGCTAATCAAAGGGTCGGCAGTTCGAATCCGCCAGGCACTCCTTGGAAACTCTGTGGGGCAGTTCTACTCCGTCCTATAGGGTCACTATGAGTTGGAATCAACTCGACGGCACTGGGTTTGGTTTTTTGATGGTGATTTCATTCCCTTCTTCTATGTATAACAGCTTCAATCTCTCCCTCTAAATGACAGGCCTAGAATACACAAAAGTAAAAACCAATCCAGTGGCCTGCCATGGAATCAGTTCTGACTACGGCGACCCAATATGTGTCAGAGTAGAGCTGTGCTCCACAGGGCTTTCAAAGGCTGATTTTTTGGAAATAGATTTCCAGGCCTTTCTTTCTTCTTAGGCATCTTTGTGTGGACTTGAACCTCCAACCTTTCAGTTAGCAGTGGAACACTTAAACCGTTTGCATCACCCAGGGACTCCTCCAAAACCAAAAACCAAACCCGTTGATGTCAAATTGATTCCAACGCCTATCGACCCTAAAGGACAGAGTAGAACTGTCCCAAAGGGTCTCCAAGGAGCAGCTGGTGGATTCAAACTGCTGACCTTACGGTTAGCAGCCGAGTTCTTAACCACTTCTAGGGACTCCTAGAAGACACAAAAACCCATTGCCGCCCAGTTGATTCTGACTCACAGTGAACCTATACAACAGGGTAGAACTGTCCCATAGGATTTCCAAGGCTACAATCTTTATAGAAGCAGACTGCCATATCTTTCTCCTGAGGAGCAGCTGGTGGGTTCAAACCATCACCTTTCAGTTAGCAGCTGAGCACTTTGAATGCTGTACCACCATTGCTCCTCTAAGAGGACAAAACCATCTTTGAATTCAGTTTCTGCTACTTTAGTGTGACTCTTCGATACTGCCAAACTTTTCAAGCACAGTTTCTGTTTCTGTACGATGAGAATGATATTGCCTCACCTGTTCTTCTGAGAATTAAATGAGGAAGGACGTAGAAGTGTCAGGTGTACAGCTGATGTTCAATTTTCTTTTTCATATCAACTTGTCTTTGGAATTTGGAAGACTCACAATTAACGAAAGAATTAACAGAAGGTAATTTTTTTTTTTTTAACATTAGCTTACGCTTGAGTTCTACTATGCATCCTCTCATTCCAGCCCGAGGTTTTGTCAGTCTAACAGAGTGGTTGAGAGGTCTCACACTATAGTTGGGCTTTTTAGGTTCCTAGCTCGGTTTTTCTACTTCTAGCTATATAAGTCCAAGCAAGTCCCTTTGCCCGTTAATAGGGATAATGATGGATCTCCTTTTTCTGAGCTGTGCAGAGGATTCGAGGAGGTAATGCATGAAAAGTATCTGCCATAGTACCTGGCCTACCGTGAAAACACAGCACCTTAGCTGTTATTATTACTCTCATCCTTAAACAATTAGATTCTAAAATCTAGGTCCCTTAAATCACTACTAATTTAAAAAAAACTAGAAAATTTATTAGTTCTACTTAATTAAAAATATTTCCAAAAGAGGAACACTCTATTTTATTTTTAGTTTTCCACTTTTGTGGCTTCCATTTATAAGGAGCAAGATGTTATTGCTAAGTAATGTCTGACGATCAAGATACTTTTGACCTGGATTTTGTTTTTAAGAAGCGGTTTAGGAAAATAGAAAGAAGCCTGTTCTTGATGACAGCAAGTTTGACTCTAGTCTTGGTTTTGGGCTGCCAATTGTCTATGTGACATTGGGAAAGTTATGTTACCTCCCTAGGCCTCAGATTTTTCACTTGTGAAATGAGCTATTTATTATATGAGATACCACTATGGTATCGGTCAAACTCTGGTACAGTGTATCTTGATTTATCTCTCCCCACCCTGACCAAACCCTACATTGGGAACTTCTTAAGGGCAGGAAATGTGTTCTATTCATTTTTGGGTCCTCTCTAGCATTTGATGACTGACTGATTGGACTGACTGGCAGACTGACTGACTGAATGATTGTGTTAGACCATGTGATTAAAGTTTCCTTTAAAAACCGCATACCAAATTGTTCTGGAATCTAGTCAGTGTTTTTTAAATAAATGTTATAATTTATTAATTGATACCCAGGGCATTTTGATATAAGAAGGGCATCAGGCCATTTTAGAGAAGGAAGGGCAAAATAAATCTTTACTTATAATGTTTCAATAAATTATGAAATCAGCAATTTTCAATGCAGATCAGTATTTCTCAGTTGGGGGAGATTTTGATGCCTAGAGGACAGTGGGAAATGTGGAGACAACCTGTTCGTCACAATTGGGGTGCGGGCGCTACCGACATCTAGTAGGTAAAGGCCAGGGATGTTGCTATATATCCTACAATACACAGAACAGCCCGCCACAACGAAGAATTACCTGTCTCAAAATGTCAATGGTTCCATGGTTGAAAACCCTGATGTAAATTAAAATATTTAAAGAAGTGATTATTGCACAATAGCTTTTTCACCTTTTAAAATAGGTTATGGAATTTTGGGGCTTAGCCTTAGGGAAACTTGAGGCTTAAAGCATTTAACAGTGTCTTTTTATTCTGTCCCAGGAGAGGGCAGTAGTCTACACAGTACATTACCTCCAATTCCCTACTTTCACACATCTACACAGCATGCATTTATAAATACAAACAGATAAGAATACTTACATGATCTAAATATAAATAACAAACAGGCCTACTGTCACGGATTGAATTGTGTCCCCCCCAAAAATGTGTCTATCAATTTGGCTGGGTCATGATTTCCAGTATTGTGTGGTTGTCCTCCATTTTGTGATTATAAAGTTAAAGATGATTAGGGTGGGATTGTAACACCCTTACCCAGGTCACATTCCTGATCCAATGTAAAGGGAGTTTCCCTGGGGTGTGGCCTGTACCACCTTTTATCTCTCGAGAGATAAAAAGGAAAGGGAAGCAAGCAGAGAGCTGGGGACCTTATACCACCAAGAAAGCAGTGCTGGGAGTAGAGTGCTTCCTCTGGATCCAGGGTCCCTGTGTGGAGAAGCTCCTAGTCTAGGGGATGATTGATGAAAAGGCCGACAAAGAGAGAAAGGCTTCCCCTGGAGCTGACACCCTGAATTTGGACTTTTAGCCTACTTTGCTGTGGAGAAATAAATTTCTCTTTGTTAAAGCCATCCACTTGTGGTATTTCTGTGATAGCAGCAATAGATGACTGAGACACCTACCTTTCTGAAAAAAAGTTCTGTAGGTTTGATATAAGCTTGAGAACTTCAGTTTCAGGGCCCTTGTGGGCACAGCGAATAATAATAGTAATTGTACATACATCTCGGAAGCTTTTAAGCTTATAAGATGGAGAACAACGTTCTTATTTGACAGAGAAGAAAACTGATTTAAAGAAGTTACCAAACTTGCTCTAGGCCACATTCCCTGTCACACATTTAAGAAATCATGAGTCCAGTGATTTCTGCCAATCAAGATAATTTTGACTTTGATTTTGTTTTTAAGAAGTTTAGGTAAGTAGAAAGAAGCCTGTTCCTGGTGACAAGAAAGTTGACTCTAGTCTTGGTTTTGCTACCAAGTGTCTGTGTGACATTTGGAAAGTTATATTACATCCCTGGGCCTCAGATGTTTTACCCATAAAATGAGCTGTTTATCATATGAGGTGCCACCATGGTACTTGTCAAATTCTCTTACAGTGTGCCTTGATTTAACTGATCCTTTCCATGACCAGACCCCAAATCTGGAACTCCTCAAGTGCAGAAAATGTGCCCTTATCTCTTCAATGCACAATTTCAGCAACCTTTTTTTAAGGTAAGTAGTTTACAAAGTGAGGATTAGAAATTTTTCAGAGAGTTAGTACCTATTGTTTTGAACACAGAATTGGCATTTTCTAAGCCAGCTATTTCTTTTTTCTTGCCTTGCTACATGTTCTTAAGTAACTCCATCAAAGAAAATCCCAGATTGTGGTGGTCATTTGTTCTCCAGGCATCGAATCTACGTGAGGTGTAATTCTGCAGGAGTCAGCTGACTCTACCCCATCCTCACAATGGAATTCCCAAGTAACCACTGCACTGGATCCCCTGACTGAAGACCCTGCTCATAGTCCAAAGGCTCCAAACTACATTGTACAAGGGAAGTAGAGATTCTGGAGTTTGTGTGTCCAGGGCTTACCATTTGCCACTCTTTTTCTGCATGTTCTACTCCCAGGTACTCGAAGAAGGAAGCAAATCCTTCATTTAGCCACAAGTCATCCCACCAGTCCATGGTCACAATATTTCCAAACCACTGAAATTATAAGCAATAAGAAGGTAATTAAATTATCATGCTTACAGTAAATAGAGAGGCCTAGAAAACTTCAATACATTTATTTGTTTATGTACATTTTGTCAAGTGTGACACAGAAGTGGCCGGCATGGTACTTGGCATTCATCTCCTGCTTTATTTCTCTTGATTGCTAAATGACCTTAAATTCTCCTTAGCTCATTGCCTTTATTTAGGTATTACTTTTTTAGGAGTATATAAAGTTATGTGAACGTCTCCTGTGTATTTATTAGAGGCAAAACAATGTGTTTTAAAAGTTGTTTACAGTAAATGTTTATTAGCACTATGGAAGGCTTTCATGGAGGATCTTCTGAGTTGGATATTTGTATTTGCTAAGTTGTAATTAATTTGAATTATTCCTGTGGTCTTAAGTTACTTTTTAAAACTAACTGATATGATGGCCAAGATCCTGTACCTGATGCACAATTTCATGGGTAACCACACTGGCCACCCTCTGTTGGTTAGAAGAGGCTGATTCATTAGGGTCATAAAGCAGGTTAGTTTCTCTGTAAGTGATGAGGCCCCAGTTCTCCATAGCACCGGTGCCAAAATCTGGAATAGCAATTTGATCTATGGAAAAAGAAAGAGTCCAGTGAGAAATACATTCTTTCCATTTGTTCATAACATTTCAACCAAATTAAGTTGTTTGGATGAATGTTTTTAAAAAGGCTTAAAATAATTTCATAGAGTAAAAAACAGTAGTTTATTTGTGCAGATTTTTCACTCCTAATGCACTCAAAATTTCCATGGAGCCTTTTCTGTTGGTTCCAGATATTAATGGGACTTCCCCCTGCCTCTAAGAAGGATACTAATGGCAATGCTTTTTTTTTTTTTAAGGCCTTTATACTTTATAATTTTATGTTTTCTGCTCCTCTCTGTACTTCATTTTCTCTAATTTTTTTTTCATGATTTTCACTTAGGTAAAACAGAGCATCTGTTTTTGGAATAAGCTGTGAAGAATAAGAGAACAAAATTTTCAAATAAGAACTTGCAAGTACAGAGCTTCTAAGTGTACAGAAATAGATTTCTACCCAAGGGTACAGAATATTGGATAATATATAAATTCTACTTTTTTTCCTTGTTCTACACAATTTGAGGTCAACCTGATTCCCTACCAATCTAATAGCTTATGTCCCACTTACATGTATTAAATAAGTTGAAGAAATATGGATTGACTATATTCTTTCTAAATTCTCTTCCAGATTTAAAATTTTGGGTTCTAAGAGGGCTTTCTCTTCCTTACTTTTGCTGGGGCCTATAATAGTAGATATAATATCTGATAGGAGGAGACTGTGTCCATCAGTTCTATATTAAATTTCAGTGCTCAACTTGTTAGCAGACAAAATATAACTTCCCCAGTTAATGAACTAAGGTCAAAATGTATTTTTTTAAAATAACTACATATGATTTAAATGAGGCATTTAAATGAAAATCAATTGAGTTTTCCTTTACCATCTAAGAAAAGGCTTCTTCTTTTTGGTTAAAAGAAAGATTCTTAAAGGTTTTTTATAAAAGAGTGAAAATGGGTATATCTTAAATGGAGGTCAAGATTACAGCAGTAGTTTCCTTTTCATGGTATCTTCATTAGTAGGGTTGGTTACTTTGTCACTTAAAAGGTAGATAAATATTCATTCCCCCAAGGGCCAATATTTTATGTATTGCACGTAATACTTAAACAAAAGAAATTTTTATAACCTCAGTTCTTTGGTGAGTGTTGTCATTTATAATTATCTCCAGCACATTTTACTTTTTTGAGTATAATAAGTGCAAGTGTTATTTCTAAGGAAATGCTAAGATAGAGTCAACTCTGACGGGGTTGAAAATGCATATAAAAGAGTTAGAGGAAGAAGGAATGAAAAAGGTGGAGGAGGAGACAGAGAGGAAGAGAAGAAAGAACTAAATTTGTTAGAGTCCACTTTCCAAGGTAAACTGGGTGGTACAAGTGAGATAAAAGGGAAAAAGACTTTTAGGTTAATGTGCTTAATATTTTATTAAATATTATTCTGGTTTTAATGAAAAGTTGTTTCTCTTTCAATCTCCTAAAATGGTTGTTATGCAATTAAAAAAAAAATGGAGCTGCTGTCATCGAAGAGAAAATGCAACGTCTACAAACTTGTTCAGAGCCATCGCTGTTTCCATGCAGAGAATGTGGCATCCAATTGTTTTGCATAGATAATTGATTAAAGTAAAATAAGAAACAGAATTAGGGAAGGCAATTGTTGGTTAGTTTTCCTGCTGCCTGTATTTCATTCTTATAGACATACATATAGGTTTTATCATTAAGATGATGATTTGCTAACCACCACTCAAGCTCGGAAACCCTGGTGGTGTAGTGGTTAAGAGCTACGGCTGCTAACCAAGAGGTCGGCAGTTCGAATCCACCAGGTGCTCCTTGGAAATCCTATGGGGCAGTTCTACTCTGTCCTATAGGGTCGGTATGAGTTGGAATTGACTCGATGGCAATGGGTTTGGTCTTTTTTTTTTTTTTTACTCAAGCTTATTAATAATATAGCATTTCTGCTCTTGATAGAATTGTCATATTCACACTGTTTTGAGCATAGGCTTACTTCTATTTAGAAAATATTTATGGAAGGAGCACTAGTGTTTCATTTTAACTGCTGGAGAATTTAGATGTAGTCCAGTTCAACAATGCAAAGATTGGAATCACATAGAACTCTTATAGCATCATTTATTCTGTTATCTTCCAAACTATTGGTCTTAAGGAGGCAATATAAGCTTCTGAGAACTGTGGTGATTTAAAAATCAACTGATCTAGATTGCTCTTCTGGCTCCACCATTGTCAAGGTCTGTAGTTTTGTGCCTATCTTTTAATCTTTATTTGGAAATAGAGGACTACTCATTTATCAGATGAGACATTATTCTCAGAGACTCCAGAAACAACTAGCTGGATCTTTCAGCATCTTTGGGATGATCATTGAATAATGATGATATAATTGGAGGAAGCGAGTTAACTTAAGTAAAAACAAAGGCAATATTAAAAATAAGAAAATAAAACATGATTCTTACCTAATTTAGGAAGAGTATACTCCATAGCAAAGTATTCTTCAAAATAATCAAACACACTTTTAGTTATGTTTAAAGCATATACAGCTGTGTGCTTTTGCTCTGGCTGGACATAAATAGTGAGCTATTAAACAAAACACAAATTTTCAGTGAAATGTATTCTTTATTTGGATAAAACAAAAACTATGATACATGAATAGTGGAAAGAGGTTGGACTTTGGAGCCAAATAAACATATTCTGGCTTAGAGTAACTATATGGTCTCGGATAAATCACTTCACATCTCTGAGACTCATGTGTAAAAGGGCAATAACACTGCATATGTCCCTGAGTTATAGTAATAACTATAGATAACATAAGACATAATACCTGATACAGTAGATATTTTAAAATGGTATTTTTTTCTACTGAGAAGGCATATTGTCTTCTAATGTCTGTTTGTCTATCTATCCACCCATCTGTTCATCCATCCATCCATCCGTTCATCCGTCCGTCCGTCCATCTGTCCTTCCGTCCATTCACCCACCCACCCACCCAACTTCATCTCTGTGTAATTTATCTTTGAGGAAATGAAGTCATGTGATTTTTCTAATCTGGCAAAGTCTCGGATACATGTTTTCTTCCACTTGTGCTGTTTCATTCAAAACAGCATTCGAGTCGATTCCAACTGATAGCGACCCTATAAGACAGAGTAGAACTGCCTAAAAGGGTTTTTAAGGAGTGACTGGTGGATATGAACTGCTGACCTTTTGGTTAGCAGCTGTACCTCTTAACCACTGTGCCACCAGGGTTCTGCTTTTTTAATCAGTGCTACCCAAATTACTTTTTTGGTATTTTAACTTTTTTACTCCCAGAGCCTAAAGTATAATGATCCAAAATTTCCTTGGGAAAGAAGCATCTTGGTAAGGTACATCAATTCTCTAAGTTGTTACTATTTTGTGCCCCTTTGACATAATTTATAAATCAAACCAAATATAGAATTTTTTTTCAATTTTAAGCATGAAAAAAAATTTTTTTTTATGACATTATAAAACATTATCAGGAATCCTCCTAAATACAGTATTGTGCAAGCAGGTTTGGTCCCTGGATTCTAGGACATAATTATGCACAAATATGCCATAGGTGTATAGGCACTTCTAAGTATGTGAAAGAGGAAAAGGTGCTTCGAACAACTTGCCTCTGCTAAAAGGTTGTGAGAGATTTAAATGAAACATACCTGCTGGACTAAAATCTGATTGAAAGCCCTCAAGCATGAGATGCAGTCATTTGATAAGCACAAGACTACTTCCTTAACTAGACCAGGTGACTCAAGATTAAAGAAAAAAAGGAATAAAGAAAATAAAGAAATGAATTGCTAGTTTTGGCACTCATTTAGGCACACATCTTGAGCGATCTTTTCTTAGAAGTGAAGAACAGTGAAAAGATCTGGTAATTTAAAGGACAAGTTCTGAGGAGCATCCCTTAAAGAACCAGCACTGCATCAACTGTTCTCACATCCATTGGGTAACAGACATTCTTTCCTTATTTGCATAAATAAACATGTCTTTACCTTCATCCCTGAAGGCAGCACAAGTCACTCAATTATTAATGTAGCATTCTTTGAGCTGTTTTTATTTTTTTCTTGCCAGAAGTGGTGATACATTTCTTCACTGCTCTCCTAACCTCTTTGTGAACAATGACATGAAATTTCCAGGGAGTTAAGTGAACCTAAGATTCAATTGGTGGCCATTGTAAATCAAAGGTAGTCCCATTTAAAATCAAAACCATCACGGTTATATAAGATGACTATGTTGTAAACTGAAACTCTCAGAATTTTTCATCTGTGAGCTAATTAGTATGTCAAAACTCAATCAGATTTTCTACCACATCTGTTCTCTACCATTAAAAATGTCAGGAAGAGCAGCTCCTCCCAACTCTTCTGTTGTCTCCAAATTCTGTGCTTTTGTGCTGTACACAATGTTTGAGGAGTTATGTAAGTGAACCAAAGATGGCCTCTGAGTATTGGCCCTGAATTGTTTATTTCTTCATAATAAGCTGAGATTTGTTAGCCCAAAAGCCCACTGGTGCCAAACTAAAATTTCTACACAACTAATTGCTTTTAAAATAGCCCAAATAAGCATTTTTTAGGCCATTTAAAGCCTGCCTACATTGCACATCCTACAAAATTGCACCCAACATGTGCTAGATAAATCCTGCTGCTGTTCTTCGGAGATCACAGACCCAAAGACGTCACCTAGATACATAAGCACTCCACCTCTCTCCTGGGTGTTCTCTGGCCCTATTGCCCTCATGGTGGCTCACCGAGCTGCTTGCTTTTGGAAGGTCTCCTGCTTTGAGGGACTGCTCCCCACATGCAAACTGTTAACACATGAGCCTGAATAGGTTGTTGTGCAATATTGCCACCTTATATTCATACTGTTTTCCTTGATGAGCCCTAAAATTCCTCAAACTCACTACAGGAATAGAAAGAGAAGAGAAACAAGAAGAATATAAGAGTGAGGCCTTCTACCATAGGTGAAGCCACGGGGAGGAGAAAGACACTGTGTGCACTTTCTACCAATATCTTCTTATTTCCTATGCCAGTAGATCGACCACCCTTAAGCAATAAGTTTCTGAGACAATCTAATCTCCTGCTGCCTTCACTCATCCTCTGCTCTGCTCTGCTTTTCCTGCTCTCTGGCCTCATCTTCAACATGTACTCTGTCTGCATCTCCCTCCCTTTCCTCTGGACTTTAGTGGAGATGATTAACTTTCCTCCATTATCTCTACTAAGTCTTGGTGTTTCCATTCCTGACAAACTTCAGTATGTTACCCCTGAACTATCATCACATTTTAATAAAAACTGCTACTTCTCTTGTTTCTAGTTTACATGCTAAATTTACTCAGATAAAATTTTGATTTATTTATTTTTTGTGTGTAGCGGATGTATTGTAATAACGTGAAGAATGGAGGTATACATGCAATTGTTCTTTACCCTTTAAAGAAATTATATATGCCCTTATTACTCGTGTACTCCATAGAAGGCTAAACATAATGTGAAGTTTATAAGGCATCAAGAACCTAACTTCTATGCATAAAAGTTTATACAGATCACTTTTTAAAGACAGTAAGTTTTCTAAGCAAATTAAATTACATTGACATCTAACTGGTAGACACCATTAGTCTTGTCTCAAAGCATTGAATCTACTGAACTAGTAGCAGTTTTTAACACCTGGTATTTCTAAAACCTATATTGAGCTGAATATTCTTTTGGAAGGTGTGATATATCTGCTTTATCGTTGTTGCTGTTGTTGTTTTATATATATTAGGTTCCCTAATTATATTGGAACCTAATATATTCCCTAATTATATTGGAAGGCTTTTAGTGTTCTTAATATCGTCCCTTTCATTCAAGTGTCTCCAAGAATTTCAGAGATAGGATGTAAGTCTATGAGAACTGATTTATGGTTGGTTACTGCCACCCTTTTGTTAAACTTTATACATACATTACTTGACAATAATGATTAGGTCCACTAAGTGTATCTCCCTTAGAACAGCTTAATAAAGCCATGTACCATCTGTCCATTCAATGATTATTTATGTCTCTGAAACCAAAACCAAGTAGAAAGCTCAACAATGTAGTTAATATGATTAATTCTAAGTCTTAGTGAGCTCCTACAATTTGCCAGGTAAGATGATAAGGATACAATATTTCTTTCACTCTGCACACCTTACTTATTCAATCTGTATGCTGAACAAAACATCTGAGAAGCTGGATTATATGAAGAAGAATGGGACATTAGAATTGGAGGAGACTCATTAACAACCTACAATATGCCGATGATACAATCTTTCTTGCTGTAAATGAAGATGAAGCATTTACTGATTAAGGTCAAAGTCCACAGCCTTCAGTGTGGATTATATTTAAACAGGAAGAAAACAAAAATCCTCACTAGACTGATAAACAGTATCATGATAAGTGGAGAAAATACTGAAGTTGTCAATGATTTCATTCTGCTTTGGCCAACAATCAACGCCCATGGAAGCAGCAGTCAAGAAATTAAAAAATGTGCTGCATTGGGCAACTCTCTGCAAAAGACATCCTTAAAGTTTTAAAAAACAAAGATGTCACTTTGATGACTAAGCGTGCCTGACCCAATCCACAGTCTTTTCAATTACCTCAAAAAGTAGTTGGACAATGTAAAAGGAAGACCAAAGGAGAACTGATGCACTGAAATTGTGGTGTTGGCAAATATATATTCAATATATACCATGGACTTCCAGAAGAATGAACAAATCACTCTTGGAAGAAATACAACCAGAATGTTCCTTAGAAGCGAGGCTGGTGAGACTTTGTCTTGCTTACTCTGGACATGTTATCAGGAAAGACCAATCACTAGAAAAGGACAATCATGTTTGGTAAAACAGAGGGTCAGCAAAAATGAGGGAAACCCTCAATGAGGTAAATGGGCACAACAGCCTCAACAATGGACTCAAACAAACCAATGGTCATGAATATAGCAACAGGACCCGGCAATGTTTTTTTCTATTTTACATAAGACTGCCATGCGTTGGAGACGATTAGACAGCAACTAATAACAGCAACAACACACCAACCCTACGAATCTGATAACATTATTAATAATACAGTATTTTGCAGCACTGATGATTAACCCCAAATCTCTTGTCCAAATCTCACAATCCCTTATCCACAATTATAAATCCAAAGAGCTCTGAAAAATCAAAACCTTGTACTTAAGTGTAAAGCAAAATAATTTGGCAGCATCAGTTGACCTGAACTGATAGGAAGCTTTATATCGTCTTCATTTTTCTAACTATAAAAATGCTCCTTCAGAAATAGCATAGTGTTTGATTACGAGGTGCTGCCTCAGATCTTGCTGAAGTTACTCTATAATATACAGTATTATATAAATTGGCCCTAAGTTGTTTACTTTTTCATTGCGAGCTGAGATTTTGTTAGCCCAAAAAAAGCCCGCCGGCACCAGGCTGAAATTTGTACATATCTAATTGTTTTAAAAATAACTCAAATAAGCAGATTTTCAGTCACTTACAGCCTGCCTGCTTTACCTACCCTGCAAAACTCTACCCAACATCTGCTAGCCTTAGATAAGATAAAACCTGGTAGTTTTAAGGACCCCCAGCTTTATCTGTCTTTTGGAGTTCTCTGACCAAGAAACTCTCCACCTTGCTGCTCTCTGACCAAGAAACTCTCCACCTTGCTGCAGGACGCCATCGCAAAGATGTACCTAACCATTCCCCTTCCCCATGGCTTTTGATGTCCTCTTTCCCTTCTGGTGGCTCCCTGTATCATTAGCCTCTGGAAGACCTCTTGCTATGGGGGACCATACCCTGCATACAGCTGTCAATGCATTAGTCCCAATAAATAGCTTGTTGTACAACACCATTTCATGGTCACATCTTTATTCTTGATCAGTCCTAAATTCCCCCAAACTCACCATAAATAATATTTGTACCATATTATCTTTCACAATCCAAAAATTCCTGAATTCCAACATACAACTACCCGCAAGGGTTTGCGTTAATGATATAAACCTGTATTTAGAATTTTGGAGTCCCTGAATGGTGGGAAATTTTAACACACTCTGCCGCTAACTGAAAGATTGGAGGTTCAAGTCCACCCAGAGGCTCCTAGGCCTGGTGATCTATTTCTGAAAAATCAGCCACTGAAAACCTTATGGAGCACAGTTCTTACCCAGTCATATATGGGGTTGCCGTGAGTCGGAGCCAACTCTACAGAAAATAATAAATGTAAAACTTTAGAGTTTAAAGGAGATTTAAATATAAACTTCCTTTTTTTTTTTATTGTATTAAAAAAAATCAAAACCAAACCTGTTGCCGTCGAGTCGATTCTGACTCATAGCGACCCTATACATAGGAAAAATGAGGTCTAAAGTCACAGCAATTATAGGCAGAACTGATACTAGAATTCAGTCCAAGGTTTTTTTTTTCTTACTATGTCATACTGCCTCTTTTATCTACTTTTAAGACTGAAACCTGACTTTCCTTAGTCGAGAAATAGAGATAACAACAGTACCTATCTCATAGAGTGATTGTGAGAATTAAATAAGTAAATGCATAAGCAGTGCTTGACACATAATAGTTTTATGCCTTCCATCAAGAGTACTAGTATCATTAGAAATAGTATATTGAATTATTAAGCTATGTGATTTCTTTGTCTGCACTTATATGTAAGTGATATCCATATTGTGGTATCTGTGTTGCCATTAGGAGAAATCAGGGGGAAAAATCAGCGCCAATATTTTGCCTTCCAAAATATGCTCTTGATGTGCACACAATAAATTTGAAAGCCAAAACCTTTCGATTTGTAAGAGCCTGGTTGGAAAGGATTTTAGCAATAAAAAAGGAAGGCCAAGGGATAAAGGAAAGCAAACCACACAGTTAATCTATAACAACAGGTTGGAAAGAGAAAGGGAAGGGTTCCTGGTGACCCTGTCTCAAAAAAAAAAAAAAAAAGAAATGAAATCATCGGAGCCAGGAAGAGGTGCAGGAAGGTTGGTGGGGTAAGACACTGGAAAGGCCTGGTTGAAGTCTGAGTTGAGGGCATGAACTTGTAAAGACCTGTGAGCAGAAAAGTGTGAGGATCAACAGATTTCCTGCCACTGTTGCTACCATTACCTGGATCAGAAGCTGGGCCAGTACCTGCAGGGTTCCCACCACCCACCAGAGAGTGCTGTCTGTTGAGGATTTTCTATTGATAAGGATGATCATGCATCCAGGTTTTCCTAGGACTGTCACAATTTATGCCCGTTGCTTACCTGTTTACGCCTCTTATCCCCGCATAATTAACAACACCTCCTCAATTATTTGTGAGAGTCTCTGGGGGGTGCAAACAGCTACTAACCAAAAGGTTGGTGGCTGGAACCCACCCAGCAGTACCAGGGAAGAAAGCCCTGGTGATTTGCTTCTGTAAGATTACAGCCAAGAAAATTCTATGGAGCAGCTCTATTCTGTAACACATGAGGCTGCCATGAGTCGGAATAGATTTGATTTCTGTTATTTATATTTTATAAAGGATAACATATATGGTTATTCTACCTATCGACAGCAGCATGCTTTTCTACTGCTGATCATCCCACAGAAGCTCATCTCTGAGGTGTTGGTCAGTCTCATCTGATCTGCTCCAAATGACATACCCCTTTAAATGGCCCAAGACCCTTGCAGGGCCTCTAAAACACAAGGTGAGACCCTTGACACTCAGAGGGATGGAATGACCGCGAAAAACCTGAAAACTACACTTGAGTGACGCTGGACAGTAGCCACCACATCTCTTTCACATATGAATCATTGTTGTAATTCACTGTGTCTTGTCTTCCCAGCTATATTTGCAAGCTTCTCTGAGGTACAGATTGTATTTCACCTCCATCAGGATTTAGCATACTCCTTTCACTCATAGTAAGCACTCAGTAAAGATTTAAAAGATAATCTAATTGAAAGAACCTCTGTTTTTTTTTTTTTTTTAACATTATAGGTGGCCATGGTAAGAAAGAGAAAATAATTTTATATAGTTTTTAATTCTATTAATGCATAGTTAAGATAAAACCAATTGCTGCAAAGTCCATTCTGACTTGGAGATCTCATGTGTGTCGGAACACAACTGTGCTCTGTAGGGTTTTCAGTGGCTGTGACCTTTCGGAAGTAAATTGCCGGGCCTTTCTTCTAAGGGACATTCTGCAAAATTTCTGACCAGTACTCTTCAAAAGCATCAAGGTCATGAAAAACAAGGAAAGACTGAGAAACTATCACAGAAATGAAGGAGATATCGTGATTAAATACAATGTGGTATTGTGGATTGGATCTTGGGACACATAAAACTCATTAGTGGAAAAACTGGTGCAATCCAAATAAAAGTTGTAGTTTATTTAATAGTATTGTACCAATATTAGTCCCTTAGTTTTGAGAGATACCTAATAAATGGTTAGGTATGATGTTAACATTAGGGGAAGTTGAGTGAAGGTTATATGAGCACTCTCTTGTATCTCTGCAGCTGTACTGTAAGTCTAAGATTATCTCAAAATAAAGAAAGTTTAAAAATATATCCCTGAGTACTAAAGCTATGTTAGTTTTTTTCACTAAGACTTTTTCTATGTAGGGAAATAAGTAAATAAAAATCCATTGTATATATACTTCCTACTCCTGACTGATCTTTCTCATCCAGATAAACAACGGACTAAGACAGAATCAAGTAAAAAAACATAGGCAAGTAAGAAAGATACATTCACAGCTATAATTATCCAGGAATCATCTTGTAATACTCTTTGGAAGAAAGCACAATATAATCTCTTTTACTGAGTTATTAGAATTCACATGGGTATGAGATAAACCTAATTGAATGCGTTGAAATATTCTCCAATTGCTCCTATTTACACATCCTTCTTTACAAAAGACAGAGACCAAATGCCCCAAAGAAATTCAAAGCCTAAATATAATTAACTGTCTCTCAAGAATAGACAACCCTTGTCATTTAACTTGTCCTGAATTTAGTTCACAGAAGACTGCTGCAAAATAAAACATTCTGGAAAAATTACTGAGGTGGTAGGTTAAATGTATCTCAGACAGCATCAACAGTCTAAAAACTTAAAGTTATTTCATATATGGCAAAATGGATAACTTGTCTTTTTTTCTACTGCATTTTCTGTCCAAATTTTCTATAATGTGTGTGTACTAATTAAAAAACAAAAATATATTTATAGTCCATAAAACATTTATAATTTTGTAAGGTTATAAAACATATTTTATAATAAGCACAAAATATGTTTATAATTATAAATTTATAATTTAATAAACTTATAAAGTAAGTTCGGGATTGGAAAATGAATTGTGATTTATCTGAATGGAAAGCTTTATGCTCAACTATTAGGTTAAGAACATGCTAATTGGGGCCATTGTTTTATGTTTTATGGCTCTTACAAGTATACAGAAGTGCAATTTTTATCCATAACTCAAGAGTTAGTTCAATAATTAAATATTAATATAATTTCTCTACCCTTTATACATTTCTTTTTTTTGTCTTTGCTTGTTTGTCCTGGGGTGAAATTCAGTAATTTAATTTACTTTAAAACTCTAACGCAATCAACTAAACCTCAAAAAGGCCTCAGGAGTAGATTTCTTGCCAAAACAATTGTAAGAAAATTCCTGTCATCCTTGGCTGGACTCAATATTGTCTTGTTGCTAAACTCTTCAAGTTACTGTTTTTTATTTTTTTTTTTTAGTATTGAATCAATGTGTAATGCAACTAATCTTCGAAAAAGGAAATATGGGAGGCAGAGCCCACATGGCACCCTAGACAGATGCATCATGCTATCCCTCTGCAGCAAAGACCCAAAAAACTAAGTAAAACAGATACAAACATCAATCCTGGAACTCTAAGCATCAAATGAAGGGATAAAGAACTAGATCAAACACCAAATGGAAGAAACAGAAGGAAAACAGAGAACAAGGAGTCAAGGCTCCCTGCCTAACACCACACAGCAACAACCTAGGACAGGGAGTATAGGAAGGTAACTTCATGCAGCTCCCAACAGAAGACAGAGCACTCACTCCATATGCCACCTCAACCCCTTCCTGCTGGATCATGCCACACCATTGCAGGAAGGGAATTATTGGCTCACTGCAAGACAAGCCCTCCCCCACCCCCACACACCAGCTCCTGCCAGCTCCTGTTGTGCCATTTTTTTTTCTTTTCCCTTTCTTTCTTTTCATTCTCCCTCTCACCTAGCCCCACACATCACTTCTACCCCTTCCTGCTTGGCTACACCACACTACCATGGGTAGAGAGCCACTCACCTGCCACCACCTTGAGTCCGTCCTGTCCACACCCACTGGCTCCACTGTGCCATTTTTTTTCCCTTTCCTTTATTTATTTCTCTCTCCCACCTAGCTCTGAACCCTACCACTACCCCTTCCCACTGGGCCATGCTGTGTCACCTTGGCTAGAAAGCCACTGGCCCACAGCTGTCCTGGGTCTCCCCCACCCCCACCCGCTGGCTCCCATCGTGCCATTTTTTTTTCTTTTTCCCCTCTCTTCCTTCTCTTTCTCCCTCCCACCTAGTCCCATATGCCACTTCTACCCCTTCCTACCAGGCCATGGCACACAGCTGCAGGGAACCACTGGCTGGCCACTGTCCTGGGTCCTGCCTGTCCCCACTCACCTCCACCCACTGGCTCCTGCCATGCCATCTCCCCCCCCTTTCTTTCTCCCTTCCACCTGGCCCCATATGCCACCCCTACCCCTTCCCAGCAGACCACACCACACTGCAGTGGGTAGAGAGACATTGGCCTGCCACCAGCACACGTCTGCCCCGCTCCACCTGCCGGCTCCCACCACATGATTTTTTTTCTTTTTCCCACTCTTCCCTTACTTTCTTCCTCCCACCTAGCTCCATACCACACCTCTACACCTTCCCGCCGGGCCATGCCACACTGCCACAGCTAGAAAGCCACCAGCCTGCTGCCACCCCAGGTCCACCTTGCCCTGACCCAGTAGCTCCCACAGCACAACATTTTTCCTTTCTTCCTTTTCTTTCTCTTACCCACTTACTCCACACTCCACCTCCCCCCTTCCCACCTGTCCACAATGCTCTGTTGTGGCTAGAGAGCCATCAGCCTGCTGCTTTCTACCTCAAACCTAACCGCATATACCACCCACCCCATCTCACTGGTCCCCAGGTCTACCCAGCCCCCATCCACCAGCTACCCCTTTTTTTTTCTTTTTTCTCTTTTCTTTCTTCCCTCCATCTAGCCCAGTATGCCAATTCCCCTTCCTGCTGGACTTTGCTGTGCCACCACAGCTTGATCATCCCCAGCTCAGGCCTGCTGCCATACCAGGCTGGTACTGCCCCTCCCCTCCCACCACTTGACCAGTGGCTAAACAGAGGAAAGCAAGGCTGTAACACTCCCTGTATGACACCCCTGCATATCTGGTGAGGGGCTGTGAACACTCCCACACCACTGGATCAACATCAGGAGGCAGACAGCACCTGCCCCGTCCACCCTCAGAAACCTCACCAAACCAGTGTACAGCAAAGAGGGCTCACCCTGCCTGCTGCTGTCTGTCCCACTCGGACAAGGTGGTGAGAGCTATCATGTCCACAGATGAGCAAACAGCAAAGCATGCCTGGTCCACCTGTCCTGACATATCAAAACAAAGCTAAGAAGCAGGAAGGAACAAATGAACATACAATCAACAAATAAGGAAAGTAATAGCTAATGTCTCAGAAACAGTAGAAACCTCCGAAACATATTTTAAAAAGCTGGACAAGATGGCTCCAGCAAGTAACCAAAATAATCAGATGAGCTTTTGGTATAAGAAGAGTCAGTGGAACCAACTGATATGGAATTCAAAAGACTAACATTTAGGGCTCTCCAACAGATTAGGAAACAGATCAAGGAAAACGCAAGCAAAACCAAGGAAAAAGCTGGCAAAATCATGGAAAACGCAGACAAAACCAACGAAAACATGGCCAAAATCAAGGGAAACATAAACAAAATGATAGAAGAATTAAGGAAAGTAATCCAAAAACAAATCACCAAACTAAATAAGCAATTAGAAATAATACAAAAACAGCAACTAGAAATCCAAAATATAAACAAGAAAATTTCAGAAATGGACAACTCAATAGAAAATCTTAGGAGCAAATTTGAAATAATGGAAGACAGAATAAGTTAGATTTAAGACAAATCCATGGATACCACTTTGTTTTGTTTTATGTGGGACACAATCAAAGAGACATACCTTAGACACAAAGACATAAATATATTAAAAATCAAAGAATGGAAAAAATGTACTTCAAGCAAACAGTAACCAAAATACTAACCAATACTAATCTCAGATAAAATAGAGTTTAAGGCAGAATCAACAATAAATGACAAGAAAGTACATCATGCAGGGATTAAACGGACAATCCACCAAGAAGACATAACCTTAATAAATATCTAAGCACCAAAAAACAGGGCTCAAAAAATACATAAAACAAACTCTAACAGCACAAAAACAGAAAGAGACAGTTCCATAATAATAGTAAGAAACTTCAACATACCAGTCTCGGTAAAGGACAGAATATCTAGAAAGAAACCCAGCAAAAATACAGAAGATCTAAAGGCTAAAATCAATCAATTTGACCTCATAGACATATATAGAACATTCCAACCAACAGCAGCAAAACCAACAGCCAACATCTTTCTCCAAAGAGAGAGGCTGAAAGCATTCTCCGTGAGGATGGGAACATGACAAGGATGCCCTTTATCACCAGTACTATTTAACATTGTGTTGGAAGTCCTAGCTAAAGCAATAAGGCAAGAAAAAGAAATAAAGGGCATTCAAATTGGAAAGTAAGAAGTAAAACTATCCCTATTCACAGATGATATGATACTGTACATAGAGAACCCCAAAGATTCCACAAGAAAACTACTGGAACTAATAAAATGATTTAGCAGAGTAGCAGGATACAAGATCAACATACAAAAATCAGCTGGATTCCTATACACCAACAAAGAGAACTTTGAAAAGCCACTAAGAAGATAAAATACTAAGGAATAAATCTAACCAGTGACATAAAAGAACTATACAGAGAAAACCACAAAACCCTATTGCAAGAAACCAAAAGAGACCTACCTAAATGGAAAAACATACCATGCTCATGAATAGGAAGACTCAACATTGTGAAAATGTCAATCCTACTCAAAGGAATCTACAGATACAATGCAACACCCATCCAAATAAAAACAGCATTTCTCAACAAGATTGAAAAACTAATCACCAACTTTACATGGAAAGAGGTCCCAAATCAGCAAAGAGTTATTGAAGAAAAAGAACAAAGTAGGAGGCCTCACACTACCTGATCTCAGAACCTACTATACAGTTACGGTAGACAAAACAGCCTGATACTGGTACAACAGACACATAGACAATGGAATAGAATCTAGAACCCAGATGTAAATCCATCCACCTATTTTTTTTTTTTTTTATGGTTAGGTGATCTTTGACAAAGGACCAAAGTTCATTAGATGGGGGAAAAGACAGCGTTTTTAACAAATGGTGCTGGCAAAACTGGATATCCATCCGTAAAAAAAAAGAAACTGGAACATACACAAAATGAAACTCACACCATACACAAAAACTAACTCAAAATAGATCAAAGACCTAAATATAAAATCTAAAATGATAAATATCATGGAGAAAAATGGGGACAATGCTAGGGGCCCTAATACATGGCATAAATACAATACAAACCATAACTAACAATGCACAAACACCAGAAGGTAAACTAGATAAACACATGCTCATCAAAAGACTTCACAAAAATAGTAAAAAGAGAACCTACAGACAGGGAAAAAATTTTTGACTATGACATATCTGACCAGGTGTAATCTCTAAAATCTATATAATACCTAAATAACTCTACAACAAAAAGACAAATAACCCAATTAAAAAATGGGCAAAGGATATGAAAAGATACTTAACCAAAGAAGATATTCAGGCAGCTAACAAACACATGAGGAAATGCTTGCAATCATTAGCCATTAGAGAAAGGCAAATCAAAACTACAATGAGATACCTTCTCACCCCAATATTACTGGTACGAATAAAACAAAAACAGAAAGTAACAAATATTGGAGAGGTTGCAGGGAGGTTGGAACTCTTATGTACTAATAATGGAAATGTCAAATGATACAACTGCTACAGAAAATGACATGGCACTTCCTTAAAAAGCTAGAAATACCATATGATCCAGCAATCCCACTTCTCGGAAATATCCTAGAGAATTAAGAGCTGTCACACGAATAGACACATGCACACCATGTTTACTGCAGCATTATTCACAACAGCAAAAGATGGAAACAACCTAAGTGCCCATCAACAGATGAATGAATAAAAAATTATGGTATACACACAATGGAATACTATGCAACAATAAAGAACAATGATGAATCTGGAAAACATTTCACAACATGGATGAATCTGAGGGGCATTATCATGCTCGGTGAAATAAGTCAGTCCCCAAAGGACAAATATTTTATGAGACTACTATTACAAACACCCAACAAAAGGTTTACACATAGATAAAAAAAAATCTTTGACGGTTACAAGGAAGGGAAAGCAGGGGAGGGAAAATCATTGACTAGATAGTAGACAAGTGTTAACTCTTGTGAAGGGAAAGACAACACATAATATAAGGGAAGTCTGGATAACTTGATCAAGGCAAAGCCATACAAGCTTCCTAGACACATCTAAACACCTTTGAAGGACTGAGTTACTGGGGCCGAGGGCTGGGGACTATGGTCTCGGGAGACATCTAGGTCACCTGGCATAACAGAGTTCACAAAAAATAAAAAAATAAAAAGTTCTACATTCTAGTTTGGTGAGTAGTGTCTGGTATTTTAAAAGCTTGCAAACGGCCATCTAAGATACATCTACTAGTCCCATCACATTAGGAACAAAGGAGAATGAAGAAAACTAAAGACACAAGGAAAATATTAATCCAGAGGACTAACGGACCACATGAACCACAGCCTCCTGCAGCCTAAGCCCAGAAGAACTAGCTGGTGCCAGCTACCACCACCAACTGCTCTGACAGGGATCACAATAGAGGGTCCCAGACAGAGCAGAAGAAAAATGTAGAACAAAATTCAAATTCATAAAAAAAGACTAGGAGGCAGAGCCAAGATGGCGGGCTAGGCAGACGCTACCTCGGATCCCTCTTACAACAAAGACACGGAAAAACAAGTGAATCGATCACATACATAACAATCTACGAACCCTGAACAACAAACACAGATTTAGAGATGGAGAACGAACTAATACGGGGAAGCAGCGATTCTTTCCAGAGCCTGGAGCCAGCGTACCAGTCAGATACGACACAAGCACAGAGAGCTGCTCCACCCCCCTGAACTAACCCCGGGAGGGAGACCAGCCAGTTCCGCGGGCGGCGTGGGACGCAGCCGGTAGAAGTCCCCGGGAGGCAGTGACTGGTCTTGGAGCAGGAAGAGCAGCGTCCCAGCCAGGGAACCATCTCGCCGGGATTTGGACTGGACGCAGGTACGGCATAAACACGAAGAACTGCTCCACCCCCCTGAACTAACCCCGGGAAGGGGACCAGCCGGGTCGCGCGGGCGGCGTGGAACACAGCCGGTAGCAGAAGTCCCCGGGAGGCAGCAACTGGTATTGAAGCGGGGAGAACAGCGTCCCAGCCGGGACACTCAGTCACGGCACAAGCACGGGGAGCTGCTCCACCCATCTGAACTAACCCCGGGAAGGGGCCCACCTGGTTCGCGCGGGCGGCACGGCCACGCGGCTGGAGGGACGAGAAGTCCCTGGGAGGCAGCGACTGATTTTGGAGTCGAGAGTGCACGGTCCCAGTAGGGGAGCCTTGACGTTGGGCGTGGGGCTGGAAGCGGAGGATCTGACCGTGACTCCAGCGGGCCAGACCCCCCGGGGGCAATCTCCACACAGCCAGCACACATAGGCGACGCGCCTGCGGGAATCTCAGATATAATAGTCACTCCAAGCAAGACAAGCAACTCTGGCTATATTCTGAGGTGCTACTCTCCTATCTCTCTGTTCCCTCCCCCACCCTCCCCAGGCGGCTTCATTAACATCCGAATAGCCTGAGCCAGAGGGAGAACTCTGATAGGGGTCTTACTGCATTTTTTTTTTAGCGGGTTTTCTGGAAAAACTAGTTTCCCAGTGATGGCTCGGAGACAACAATCCATATCAAACCACTTAAAGAAGCAGACCATGACAGCTTCTCCAACCACCCAAACAAAAGAATCAAAATCTTTCCCAAATGAAGATACAATCCTGGAATTATCAGATACAGGACATAAAAAACTAATTTACAGAATGCTTAAAGATATCACAAATGAAATTAGGATAACTGCAGAAAAAGCCAAGGAACACACTGATAAAACTGTCGAAGAACTCAAAAAGATTATTCAGGAACATAGTGGAAAAATTAATAAGTTGCAAGAATCCATAGAGAGACAGCATGTAGAAATCCAAAAGATTAACAATAAAATTACAGAATTAGACAGCGCAACAGGAAGTCAGAGGAGCAGACTCAAGCAATTAGAATGCAGACTGGGACATCTGGAGGACCAGGGAATCAACACCAACATAGCTGAAAAAAAATCAGATAAAAGAATTAAAAAAAATGAAGAAACCCTAAGAATCATGTGGGACTCTATCAAGAAGGATAACCTGCTGATGATTGGAGTCCCAGAACAGGGAGGGGGGACAGAAAACACAGAGAAAATAGATGAAGAACTCCTGACAGAAAACTTCCCTGACATCATGAAAGACGAAAGGATATCTATCCAAGACGCTCATCGAACCCCATTTAAGATTGATCCAAAAAGAAAAACACCAAGACATATTATCATCAAACTCACCAAAACCAAAGATAAACAGAAAATTTTAAAAGCAGCCAGGGAGAAAAGAAAGGTTTCCTTCAAGGGAGAATCAATAAGTTCCCTCTACTCAGCAGAAACGATGCAGGCAAGAAGGGAATGGGACGACATATACAGAACACTGAAGGAGAAAAACTGCCAGCCAAGGATCATATATCCAGCAAAACTCTCTCTGAAATATGAAGGCGAAATTAAGATATTTGCAGACAAACACAAGTTTAGAGAATTTGCAAAAACCAAACCAAAGCTACAAGAAATACTAAAGGATATCGTTTGGTCAGAGAACCAATAATATCAGATATCAGCACAACACAAGGTCACGAAACAGAACGTCCTGATATCAACTCAAATAGGGAAATCACAAAAACAAACAAAGACTAATTCAAAAAAAAATACACATAACAGGGAATCATGGAAGTCAATAGGTAAAAGATCACAATAATCAAAAAGAGGGACTAAATACAGGAGGCATTGAACTGCCATATGGAGAGTGATACAAGGCGATATAGAACAATACAAGTTAGGTTTTTACTTAGAAAAATAGGGGTAAATAATAAGGTAACCACAAAAAGGTATAACAACTCTATAACTCAAGATAAAAGCCAAGAAAAACGTAACGACTCAACTAACATAAAGTCAAACACTATGAAAATGAGGATCTCACAATTTACTAAGAAAAACGCCTCAGCACAAAAAAGTATGTGGAAAAATGAAACTGTCAACAACACACATAAAAAGGCATCAAAATGACAGCACTAAAAACTTACTTATCTATAATTACGCTGAATGTAAATGGACTAAATGCACCAATAAAGAGACAGAGAGTCACAGACTGGATAAAGAAACACGATCCATCTATATGCTGCCTACAAGAGACACACCTTAGACTTAGAGACACAAACAAACTAAAACTCAAAGGATGGAAAAAAGTATATCAAGCAAACAATAAGCAAAAAAGAAGAGGAGTAGCAATATTAATTTCTGACAAAATAGACTTTAGACTTAAATCCACCACAAAGGATAAAGAAGGACACTATATAATGATAAAAGGGACAATTGATCAGGAAGACATAACCATATTAAATATTTATGCACCCAATGACAGGGCTGCAAGATACATAAATCAAATTTTAACAGAATTGAAAAGTGAGATAGATAACTCCACAATTATAGTAGGAGACTTCAACACACCACTTTCGGAGAAGGACAGGACATCCAGTAAGAAGCTCAATAGAGACACGGAAGATCTAATTACAACAATCAACCAACTTGACCTCATTGACTTATACAGAACTCTCCACCCAACTGCTGCAAAATATACTTTTTTTTCTAGCGCACATGGAACATTCTCTAGAATAGACCACATATTAGGTCATAAAACAAACCTTTGCAGAGTCCAAAACATCGAAATATTACAAAGCGTCTTCTCAGACCACAAGGCAATAAAACTAGAGATCAATAACAGAAAAACTAGGGAAAAGAAATCAAATACTTGGAAAATGAACAATACCCTCCTGAAAAAAGACTGGGTTATAGAAGACATCAAGGAGGGAATAAGGAAATTCATAGAAAGCAATGAGAATGAAAATACTTCCTATCAAAACCTCTGGGACACAGCAAAAGCAGTGCTCAGAGGCCAATTTAGATCGATAAATGCACACATACAAAAAGAAGAAAGAGCCAAAATCAGAGAACTGTCCCTACGACTTGAACAAATAGAAACTGAGCAACAAAAGAATCCATCAGGCACCAGAAGAAAACAAATAATAAAAATTAGAGCTGAACTAAATGAATTAGAGAACAGAAAAACAATTGAAAGAATTAACAAAGCCAAAAGCTGGTTCTTTGAAAAAATTAACAAAACTGATAAACCATTGGCCAGACTGACTAAAGAAATACAGGAAAGGAAACAAATAACCCGAATAAGAAACCAGAAGGACCACATCACAACAGAACCAAATGAAATTAAAAGAATCATTTCAGATAATTATGAAAAATTGTACTCTAACAAATTTGAAAACCTAGAAAAAATGGATGAATTCCTGGAAAAACACTACCTACCTAAACTAACACATTCAGAAGTAGAACAACTAAATAGACCCATAACAAAAAAAGAGATTGAAACGGTAATCAAAAAACTCCCAACAAAAAAAGCCCTGGCCCGGACGGCTTCACTGCAGAGTTCTACCAAACTTTCAGAGAAGAGTTAACACCACTACTTCTGAAGGTATTTCAAAGCATAGAAAAAGACGGAATACTACCCAACTCATTCTATGAAGCCACCATCTCCCTGATACCAAAACCAGGTAAAGACATTACAAAAAAAGAAAATTATAGACCTATATCCCTCATGAACATTGATGCAAAAATCCTCAACAAAATTCTAGCCAATAGAATCCAACAACACATCAAAAAAATAATTCACCCTGATCAAGTGGGATTTATACCAGGTATGCAAGGCTGGTTTAATATCAGAAAAACCATTAATGTAATCCATCACATAAATAAAACAGAAGACAAAAACCACATGATCTTATCAATTGATGCAGAAAAGGCATTTGACAAAGTCCAACACCCATTTATGATAAAAACTCTTACCAAAATAGGAATTGAAGGAAAATTCCTCAACATAATTAAGGGCATCTATGCAAAGCCAACAGCCAATATCACTCTAAATGGAGAGAACCTGAAAGCATTTTCCTTGAGAACGGGAACCAGACAAGGATGCCCTTTATCACCGCTCCTATTCAACATCGTGCTAGAAGTCCTAGCCAGGGCAATTAGGCTAGACAAAGAAATAAAAGGTATCCGGATTGGCAAGGAAGAAGTAAAGTTATCACTATTTGCAGATGACATGATTATATACACAGAAAACCCTAAGGAATCCTCCAGAAAACTACGGAAACTAATAGAAGAGTTTGGCAGAGTCTCAGGTTATAAAATAAACATACAAAAATCACTTGGATTCCTCTACATCAACAAAAAGAACACCGAAGAGGAAATAACCAAATCAATACCATTCACAGTAGCCCCCAAGAAGATAAGATACTTAGGAATAAATCTTACCAAGGATGTAAAAGACCTATACAAAGAAAACTACAAAGCTCTACTACAAGAAATTCAAAAGGACATACTTAAGTGGAAAAACATACCTTGCTCATGGATAGGAAGACTTAACATAGTAAAAATGTCTATTCTACCAAAAGCCATCTATACATTTAATGCACTTCCGATCCAAATTCCAATGTCATATTTTAAGGGGATAGAGAAACAAATCACCAATTTCATATGGAAGGGAAAGAAGCCCCGGATAAGCAAAGCACTACTGAAAAAGAAGAAGAAAGTGGGAGGCCTCACTTTACCTGACTTCAGAACCTATTATACAGCCACAGTAGTCAAAACAGCCTGGTATTGGTACAACAACAGGCACATAGACCAATGGAACAGAATTGAGAACCCAGACATAGATCCATCCACGTATGAGCAGCTGATATTTGACAAAGGACCAGTGTCAATTAATTGAGGAAAAGATAGCCTTTTTAACAAATGGTGCTGGCATAACTGGATATCCATTTGCAAAAAAATGAAACAGGACCCATACCTCACACCATGCACAAAAACTAACTCCAAGTGGATCAAAGACCTAAACATAAAGACTAAAACGATAAAGATCATGGAAGAAAAAATGGGGACAACCCTAGGAGCCCTAATACAAGGTATAAACAGAATACAAAACATTACCAAAAATGATGAAGAGAAACCCGATAACTGGGAGCTCCTAAAAATCAAACACCTATGCTCATCTAAAGACTTCTCCAAAAGAGTAAAAAGACCACCTACAGATTGGGAAAGGATTTTCAGCTATGACATCTCCGACCAGCGCCTGATCTCTAAAGTCTACATGATTCTGTCAAAACTCAACCACAAAAAGACAAACAACCCAATCAAGAAGTGGGCAAAGGATATGAACACACATTTCACTAAAGAAGATATTCAGGCAGCCAACAGATACATGAGAAAATGCTCTCGATCATTAGCCATTAGAGAAATGCAAATTAAAACTACGATGAGATTCCATCTGACACCAGCAAGGCTGGCATTAATCCAAAAAACACAAAATAATAAATGTTGGAGAGGCTGCGGAGAGATTGGAACTCTCATACACTGCTGGTGGGAATGTAAAATGGTACAACCACTTTGGAAATCTATCTGGCGTTATCTTAAACAGTTAGAAATAGAACTACCATACAACCCAGAAATCCCACTCCTCGGAATATACCCTAGAGATACAAGAGCCTTCATACAAACAGATATATGCACACCCATGTTTATTGCAGCTCTGTTTACAATAGCAAAAAGTTGGAAGCAACCAAGGTGTCCATCAACGGATGAATGGGTAAATAAATTGTGGTATATTCACACAATGGAATACTACGCATCGATAAAGAACAGTGACGAATCTCTGAAACATTTCATAACATGGAGGAACCTGGAAGACATTATGCTGAGCGAAATTAGTCAGAGGCAAAAGGACAAATATTGTATAAGACCACTATTATAAGATCTTGAGAAATAGTAAACCTGAGAAGAACACATACTTTTGTGGTTACGGGTGGGAGGGAGGGAGGGTGGGAGAGGGTTTTTTTAATTGATTAATCAGTAGATAAGAACTGCTTTAGGTGAAGGGAAAGACAACACTCAATACATGGAAGGTCTGCTCAATTGGACTCGACCAAAAGCAAAGAAGTTTCCAGGATAAAATGAATGCTTCAAAGGTCAGCGGAGCAAGTGCGGGGGTCTGGGGAACATGGTTTGAGGGGACTTCTAAGTCAATTGGCAAAATAATTCTATTATGAAATCATTCTGCATCCCACTTTGAAATGTGGCGTCTGGGGTCTTAAATGCTAATAAGCAGCCATCTAAGATGCATCAATTGGTCTCAACCCACCTGGAGCAAAGGAAAATGAAGAACACCAAGGACACACGACAACTAAGAGCCCAAGAGACAGAAAGGGCCACATGAATCAGAGACCTACATCATCCTGAGACCAGAAGAACTAGTTGGTGCCTGGCCACAATCGATGACTGCCCTGACAGGGAGCACAGCAGAGGACCCCTGAGGGAGCAGGAGATCAGTGGGATACAGACCCCAAATTCTCATAAAAAGACCAAACTTAATGGTCTGACTGAGACTTGAGGAATCCCGGCGGCCATGCTCCCCAGACCTTCTGTTGGCACATGACAGGAACCATCCCCGAAGACAACTCATCAGACATGAAAGGGACTGGTCAGCGGGTGGAAGAGAGACGCTGATGAAGAGTGAGCTAATTATATCAGGTGGACACTTGAGATTGTGTTGGCAACTCTTGTCTGGAGAGGGGATGGGAGGATAGAGAGAGAGGGAAGCTGGCAAAATTGTCAAGAAAGGAGAGACTGAAAGGGCTGACTCAAGAGGGGGAGAGCAAGTGGGAGTAGGGAGTGAGATGTATGTAAACTTATATGTGACAGACTGATTGGATTTGTAAACGTTCACTTGAAGCTTAATAAAAGTTATTAAAAAAAAAAAAAAAAAAGACTAGATTTACTGGTTTGACAGTGACTGGAGGAGTCCCCGAGACCATGGTCCCTGGACACTCTGCTTACTCACAACTGAAACCACTCCCAAAGTCCACCTTTCAACCAAAGATTAGACAGGCCAATAAAACAAAACAAAAAAAAAACCACACTCCAGGGATGTGCTTCTTAGTTTGATCAAGTGTATGAGACTAAATGGGCAGCACCTGCCCAAAAGCAAAGAGGAGAAGGCAAGAAGGGACAGAGAAACTAGACGAAAGGACATGGAGAGCCCAGGGAGAAGAAGAAAAGGTGGAAAGTGCTAACACATTGCAGGGATTGCAACTAATAACAGAAAACAGTTTGTGTATAACATTTTTGAATGCAAAAATTACTTGCAAAAAAGAAAATATGCAGAGCTTTAAGCCTTCTGAATTACCTTCAAAACTGTTAACTTTTTTCTTAGCAAATTTATAGGATTGGATTCTCTAATTTTTTCACATGAGCAACAATGATTTTTAAGCATAGTGAATGGTTCAACTACAAACATCTGCTATGTTCTCAAAAGGTAAACAATTATGGAAAACATAGGTCATCATTATGTGTTTATTGATATAAAAGAATTCTTGGTGGAACGGCAAACACGCTCAAGAGAGTTTAAGCAGGGGATTATAGATTCTTGGATTCCACAGTATAATTGGATTATGAATGGTTGGTGATTAACGTACCAGAATAATACTGTCAGATCAGAGCAGATAACAATGGTCTTTTGATTAATGAATTTTTCTACTAAAAATGGTGTATCACACAGCAATGATCTAAGCTCCATCTTTTATTTATGATTATTTTTTAACTGAAAAAGTAATAAAGAGACTTTGGGTCAAGATGATCAGTAAATTGAAGTTTTCATGTAACCCTCTGCTTCTAACACAAATAATAGAAATGGAAAAATAGAAAGCCCAGAAGATGTATCAGGGTGCTAAAAATATATAAATCTCTCCACGAAGTTAACAAAACCGCAGAGCTGGGGGCAGGAAGTGAAGCTACAGGTCTGTGTGTTTGTGAAAGGAAGAGGTCAGAAATAGGTTCCCAGGGGTCAGAGCCTGGTCATGTTTTGGAAATCCCTTTTTAAAATTCTGATTACTCCTTTAAATTGTTTTCTCATAGCTTTCTGTTTCTATGTTATGGTGATCGTATCTCTTCGATTTCTCTGACCATACTCACTAAAATGTTGTGTGTGTGTGTGTGTGTGCATGTATGCTTTATTTATTTTGGATTTTTAAAAATTATCTTCTGTTTCTGCCAGTATTACTATTTATTTACCCCCATGGTGATTTTCTGTTTATTTATCTTGGATTTTCTCCTTTATGTTGTTTGTCTTCCTCACATGCCCAGTTGTCTTAGGTTGTTTGTTCAGCTTTAAGAATGCTGGACTGTGAGACTGGTGTGGGTTTCCTCTGATGCTAAGTTTAAGTAGACTTAAGTTGGTTGGTTTTTCTGTAATTCTCTGTGGAGTGGCAAATCAGGCTGGGAGCATTTTGTACTTGGGTGCCAACTGTTAGCTTTCAAGTTAGAGTGAGTAGGTAGGGAGCCAGGCAGGGAACCTCCCAAATGCTGAAGAGGAGGAATTTACTGTGGAGCACTGGCATTCACACTAGAAGCCTTAAAGTTCTCCACAAGGCTCTGTTCATCTTTTTAAGGAAACAGCTTCAAGGATTTTTGCTTTTTTTTTGCAGGAGGGAAATTCTGGTTGCCTGCCTTCTATAGAAGGGGTGAAGGGAGGCAGGGAGATGCCTCCTTTGTATGTTTCTCATCTCACTTTCACTGAATTCTTCGGACCCAGAGTCTCTAGGAAGTTTCAAAAGGCAGTCTGACTCTCTGCTCCTCTTTTATTAAATAGATGATCAGAAACTAATGTCCTATGACAATATTGTCTTCATTTCCAACTGAAATGATGAAACTTCACAGATTTAAGACAGGTAATGCTCTTCACTTTTATAGAAGAACACTTAAAGAACATTTTGAGATCTTTTGTCAAATTTCCCATTGTAACACCCCAAATCCTTTATATAAAATCTATCAATAGAGCCCAGTTAACTAACTGGTACAGGATCTAATGACTCACTCAGCTAACACAGCTACCTCACAAATAAGTGTTCTTGGTCAGAAGATCAAGTGAGAGAGTCATATTGGAAATTCAAGCTGTTACTATTAAAAATAGCTCCACATATAATATTCACCACTGGTTAGTTAGTTGCATTGTTTTTATTTATGAAAATACATCATTATTGGTAAATTATTTAGTCTTTCTGCCTGCCTACAGCATAAGCATAATTTTAAAAAATTGGGGTAGAAAATGCCTGTACATGATAAAGACAGTGATGCAACTGAATTGTGGATGAGACAGAAAGCATTTCAGGCAAAAATTCCGTGTTGGCTATGAGACTGGGATGAAAAAACAAGCTTGAACAATGTTCTCACTTTTCTATATTAAGCAAGAGAAGTGCCACTGACTGCACGCAGCACAACCTTGTAAAAGCAACTTCCTCCTTCTGGTGGCATTTCTTTTTCACACCTAATATTATCTGTCCCACTGGTAGTGTCCTTTACCACAACTGAAGGTCACATCAAAGCCACAGCTGTGGCAAGGGAAAGACAAAAGGTGGTGCATCATCACAACTTACAGCCTCTCTAAAGGGGATTTAGACATTCCCCCACTCACCATAATTTGGATGTAGTATAGGCAACATGCCAGAAATCTTGGGTTAGCATATCTGAATATCAAACCCACTACACCAAAATGAAGGTACATTTTCCTAGGAGCCCGTTTGACAGGATCCCTTCCCCTCCAATTACTGATGAAGAGGTAAAGATACTTTTCAAGATACCACATTTCAGAAGGTACAGTTTTTGGAAAGAATTTGGAATTGGAATCTCCACCATTTGGCAGTTGGGGGACATTGGGCAAATTACTTAAACTCATTAAAATTCAATTTCCTTATCTGTATAATAGGGATAATTTCTTCCTTATAAAATTATTATATTGCAAAAATTATATATATTAAGACCTCATATATACAATATAGATATATTAAAACTTCATAGTCTTTGAAACATAGTAATTTTATATTTGTGTAATATGTGGCACAGAGGTGGATTAACTGATAGACTAAGCAAGTGTTTGGGGCATAATCAAGATGAGGGCCCCCAAAATGGAAAAATAACTAGGTAAAATTATTTGGTTTCTCAAAATAAAATTATTGAAGTAGTCATCCTGACTAAAAAAATAAGCTTAATTGTACTTTCTTGTATTTTTTAAAAATGCTTTTTAATGCTTTATTGCCCTATTTTGAATTAAAGACAGGAGTTAGTACCATGAACTTTTCAGTGCTTAGTTACTCTAAGGGCATTTATCTACCTCTGGTTTCCTCCCCCTTCTCTATTGAGAATTCCACCCCAAGACATACACCCAACCATTTTACTAAACTGGGCACATTCAACTATTTTAATAAATTTATGCTGTCATACTTAGCTTGCTTTTGATTTACTATAAAATTTCCCCTTAAAGTAATTCAAAATTATGCTTTTGTATGTCTATCTGCTTATTTATTTTTGTGTCTTTTTAGTTTACATTTTTCTATACTGTTTAGTGTATCATCAACCTTATAGACTCCGGGGGAATCTTGGACTTTTCTGGCCTGTTTTGTGAAGAAACGGTATGTAAACAAGGTAGAAAATCAATCATTCCCAAATGCATAGGTGATGAACTTTAAAAATGTAATGTGACTTACAGGTTTTCCGCTCTTTGATTGTTCCGTTATGGACCCAAATTGATGTACAGCAAAACACACTAGGTAAGTGCTCATGGGGACAGACTTCTGGAAAGTTGTTCGATTCCATTTATCATCTACCGACTCTTTTTTCTGTGGAAAACAAGAGATAATTTTTTACTTATCAAAAATATCAATCATGTACAAACAAAGAAATGTTTGCCTCCAACCTGGCTTCCTAGTCAGAAGTCCTTTGTCACAGTTTAGGGGTAAAATTTTCGTGGTGATGTTGAACAGACTACAGGAAAAGTCATTTTATTTTCAGTAATGGGAACCATTTTGCAGTTGATGGCGCTGGGTGTTGGGTTTTAAGAGTGACTGAACTACACATTGTATCAGGATTCTCAGGGAGAAATAAAATTTTGACTATGGTATAAACTAGACAGGAACTTCTTTATATTTCTGCACTAAATGCATAATCCTTTGAGAGAATACTGTGATCCCTTGATGAAGACTAGACTATTGCTCAGTGCCTTGCACACAGCAAGGACTAACTAGGTACTGCTGATTTGACTAGAGGTAGGAGGACAATAGCTGTTATCTTTTCCACCTCTGGTTGTCTACACAAAAGAACCATGGTGTGCCTCGGTTACCGTGGAGAGAGAGAGGGATTCCACTGCCTGATTTTACTGTCCCAATCAGATTTCCTGTCCATGCCAGCCCTGCCTTCCTCATGCCAACCACCAATTCTAATACTTCAATCATGAGTACTTGTCAACACTTGCCACCATTGTTTAAACATTTCCACATCCCCTGCAGTCACTCTCTAAGTCACACTATAATGGAAAGCTTTACAAATGGATTAAATGAGGGTGGCTGGACTAGATTTGATGCATCATGGACAAGGTATGTGTGTGTGTATGCATGTGTTTGTATAAAAGTGTTGGGGCTCCAGTGAGGTTAAGTCACTCTATGATAAAAACCTAGTAGTACTTGTTTTGGCCTCCTAATGACCCAGAAGATTCTCCTTCTTCCAGGACTATTATCTAGATAAAGAACAGAACATCTAATTTAAGGAATTATACTCTGCAAAATTAAAAGGTCATGCAGGGAAGTCTTAAACAGAAGTTGGCAAAGCTTGCCTTCTTTGTTTTCCCATCTTCACCCCCTCTCTGATCCATGCCAAAGTGTTCTAACAACATTTGACCCTGATCCAACCTTCTGGTTTGGTGTGTCAGGCTTTAAGTTTATCCTTTCCTCTTTCTTCTCCAATCAAAACTCAATTTCTCAGGCACCCGACACCAGAAGAAAACAAGCTGGTAAACGAATTCAGGCTGAGACAAGGATGGCTGATGACAGTTTATATTTTAACCCTCAAGTTTTAGTTTTTTCTAGCTGTTTTTTGCCCTGCTTTTAAAAAGGATATTTACAATGAGAAAGGATTGGTTTCAATGGTATTTTAGAAAGTGGATCAGGATGACAAATGACAGAAATACAATTTCGAGCAGGATGTCCTTTAGGTATTAGGTAGTTGACAATTATGCCAAAGTATGAGCCTGATCCTTTTATATGTCAAGTGTGTGAGGTATAATAAAGCTCAAACTTCAGGTAATGACACTTTAGTTAAATACATTACCCATTATGGGACTGAGGAGCAATAACAGATGAAAAAGACTCTATGTTAATTAACAATTTTACAGCTAGAACTTCTTGTAATTTTTTTTTTTTTTTTTAACATTTAACAAGCACTTCCTGTACACAAGAAAATCTACGGGCATGGTGTTCTCTGGACTTGGCTTCTATACTATACCCAGAGTTTAATTTTTTTTTTTTTTAAACCATAGATCTGTACTAAAAAGCTTGATTTTTATTCAACTGCATACAAAGAATAGTGACTAGGCCTTTGGAAATTTTAGTTTGCAGTTAATTTGCCATGACTAGAAAATTCTTTGAGTTAAGCTCAGTCCAGCTGATGTCCATCCATTGTATTCACTATTGTTTAGAAACCCCAAAGTGGCCTTTTGACTGGACTGTGATATCTTCGGTTAAAGACTTCTCAGACTCAGGGCGGGGCAAAAAAAGAGAAAGAGATTGCCAAAATGTATTCTAATTCTCTAAATAAACGTCTAGTGCGCATTCAATTTTAAAATTCAGTGAAATCTCTTCCATAGCAAACCATTAAAAATGGACTATCTGTCTAAACAAAAAATTTCAAAAATACTCACCTCCACTGGCATATTTGAAAGTGCTTCATAGTCATTGGGGTGAATGACAGATATATTGTAAGTCGCCTTTTTGTTGGGTTCATCAAAACAAGGGAAGGATTTCCTGGCATCTGTTGGTTCATGATCAGTGGCTGCTATGCTCCTTAGAAACAAACACACAAACAAACAAATCTTTGTTGCCTCTTCTGACAGTCCCTATGTTTCTATCATTATAGGGGAAAATTCTATAATTATACCTATTGCCATTTCCTAAAATGAGTTTCCGTTTAGAAAACTGTCAAATAATTCTCAAAGTCTTTCCTGGAATATTTAGGTTAACAAATAAATGACCATTCTGGGAATGTCTCAGATATTTTATTCTAATAGTTAGATATTTTAATGCAATAGCTAAAAATCTGTGAACTGCAGAGGAGCAAAAACAAGTCCAGTTATGAGATATCACTCTGTCCACCTCAAAGCTACAGAGCAACAAGCAGATAAACACAAACACAAAGGCTTGTTTCTAACTGTCCTTGTGAGAACTGAACAGCTGTGTTCTGTCACAGAGTAGAGGAGGACATTCCAGAGTCCCTAGCTCCTGTCTCTAATGGCACTTTCTTCCTTGTTTATGTTACACCAGGGACAAAATCCTCATTTTCATTTCTATGCAAAAGCAGTGTCTGTATAACCTCCCAGGTGAAGTGAGCTTTGACCAGGTACAAAGCCCACTTTTGAAAAGAGAGAGTAGCATTCTAACCTGGTGTCATAATGGTTAGGTGCTCGTCTGCTAACCAAAAGGCCGGCAGTTCAAACCCACCAGCTGTTCCGTGGGAGAAAGATGTGGCAGTCTGCTTCCGTAGAGTACAGCCTAGCAAAGCCTATGGGGCAATTCTCTTCTGTTATATTGGGTCACTATGAATAGAAATCGCCTCGACGGCACATAACAACAACCAGGCATGTGTTTTTTGTTCTATTGTACATAGGGTCACTATGAGTTGGAATCAACTCAATGGCATCTAACAACAATGAAAATGTTAATATTTCCATCATTTCAAAGTGAAAATATTTTTTATAAGTAATGTAATTTTTTCTAAGTGATGTATACATCACTTTTGATATATAAGTATTATCAAAGTAAGAAAATGTTGTTGTATACCTGTTCATTGAAAAGTAAGCCAAGTAAAAAGTTTAGAAGAAGGAAAGAGTAAAGAAATGTTGACTTATATTCACTAATGATTTGTCTAAGGAATATTTTCCTTTCAGGGTTCTCAAGGAGTGAAGAAGGCATATCATAAAGTAATCCAGTTTAAATTATAAGATTCATTCATGCATCCATCAAATATTTATTGATTCATCCCCTCGTCCCCCAACACACACACACACATTTGCCAGGCTTTATTCTAGGGGCTGAAGAAATAACAAAGACCATATAGATTAAGTACCTGGTTCCTTACTAGGTGATAGAAAATAAACACGTGAACAAATAATTTAAGAGAGTCAGGAGGGCTGTATTGAAAATAAAATGTAGGAAGTGACAGAGAATGACTCAGAAAAAGTAGGGAGCAACACTAGGTACTTAGGTACAGTAGTCAAGGACAGTCTCTGAATGTGTGATGGTTTACTGAGACCTGAATAATGAGGAAGAGCCAGACAGATAAAGATTAAGAAAAATGTGTTCTAGCAGAGGGAACCAGAAATGCAAAGTCCTTGAGGTGGAATAAAATCTAGGTGTGCTGGAGGAACTGAAAGGTGTCCAGAGTGGATTAAGTACACTGAAGAAGTGAGTCTGGGATAAAAGGCTAGGCCAGCAGAGGCCAGACTGGGACGACCTTGTAGCCCATAATAAGAGTCTTCATTTTAGTCTGGCTCAAGGAAACATTACATATGTTATTTTATCTCAGAAGTAATAAGCCATATGTCAACGTCCACGTGCAAGAAACTACAATATTAAAATTTTTTTGGAAAAACACTCTGGAGGTAAAAATTGCTTGTTCAAATCGCAGCCAAGAAAGCTCATCCATGTAAAAAAAAAAAAAAAAAGAAGAAATGAAATTGGAAAAGTGGCTGTCTTATGAGGGAGAGATGACTGAGAAAAGGAACTTTCTGGGGTGATTGAAAAATTCTATATCTTGATAAGAGTGCGGGTTACAAAGATGTGTGCATTTTGTCAAAATTCATTGAATTATGTCCATCATATTTGTGCATTTCAATGTAAGTTTTACTTAAGTATAACCATAAAAAAATGGAACTTCAACTAGTAAATAGGTTTGTCTTTTTTGCAGCTGTATGCATTAGCAATTATGAAGCAACTTCTCTGTGTTCTAAGTTTAAGCAAATGACAAAAATATATTGAAGATAGTAGAATCCAAGCTTCTGGCTCTTGGGGCAGAGAGTTATAAATTTGGAAAAGGGGAAGACTAGAATGTACCCTGTGGTAATGAGCTGTAACTACAGATACCAGTGGGGATTCAATGCCTTTTAATAAATATAGATAGATGGATATAGAAATGCACACAAAGAGACATATATTTCCTTGCTCTGTATGCAGAGAGGGGCTAGAAGCAATGACAACCTTTTTTTCTTAATTTTTATTGTGCTGTAAGTGAAAGTTTACAAATCAAGTCAGTCTCTCATACAAAAATTTATATACACCTTGCTGTATACTCCTAATTGCTCTCCCCCTAATGAGACAGCACAATCCTCTCCTCCACTCTCTCTTTTTGAGTCCATTCTGCCAACTTCTGACCCCCTCTGCCCTCTCATCTCCCCTCCAGATAGATGTCAACATAGTCTCAAGTGTCTACTTGATCCAGGAAGCTCATTCTTCACCAGCATCTTTTTCTATCCCATTGCCCAGTCTGATCCCTGTCTCAAGAGTTGGCTTTGGGAATGGTTCCTGTCCTGGGCTAACAGAAGGTCCGGGGGCCATGACCTCTGGGTCCTTCTAATCTCAGTCAGACCATTAAGTCTGGTCTTTTTATGACAATTTGGGGTCTGCATCCCACTACTCTCCTGCTCCCTCAGGGGTTCTCTGTTGTGCTCCCTGTCAGAGCAGTCATCGGTTGTAGCCGGGCACCATCTAGTTCTTCTGGTCTCAGGCTGATATAGTCTCTGGTTCATGAGGCCCTTTCTGTCTCTTGGGCTCATAATTACCTTGTGTCCTTGGTGTTCTTCATTCTCCTTTGCTCTAGGTGTGTTGAGACCACTGATGCATCTTAGATGGCTGCTTGCTAGCATTTAAGACCCCAGACACCACTCTCCAAAGTGGGATGTACAATGTTTTCTTAATAGATTTTATTATGCCAATTGACCTAGATGTCCCCTGAAACCATGGTCCCCAAACCCCCACCCCTGCTATGCTGGCCTTCAAAGCATTCAGTTTACTCAGGAAACTTCTTTGCTTTTGGGTTAGCCCAGTTCTGCTGACCTCACCTGTATTGTGTGTTGTCTTTCCCTTCACCTAAAATAATTCTTATCTACAATTTAATTAGTGAATACCGCTCTCCCTCCCACCCTCTCTTCCCCCTCTTGTAACCATCAAAGAATATTTTCTTCTCTATTTAAACTATTTCTCGAGTTCTTATGATAGTGGTCTTATACAATATTTGTCCTTTTGCAACTGACTAATTTCACTCAGCATAATGCCTTCCAGATTCCTCCATGTTATGAAATGTTTCACAGATTCCTCACTGTTCTTTATCGATGCATAGTATTCCATTGTGTGAATATACCATAATTTATTGATCCATTCATCCATTGATGGGCACCTTGGTTGCTTCCATCTTTTTGCTATTGTAAACAGAGCTGCAATGAACATGGGTGTGCATATATCTGTTCCTGTAAAGCTCTTATTTCTGTAGGATATATTCCAAGGAGCGGGACTGCTCTATTGTATAGTAGTTCTAGTTCTAGCTTTCTAGAAAAAAAAAAAAAGCTTTCTAAGGAAGCGCCAAATCAATTTCCAAAGTGGTTGAACCATTGTACATTCTGACTAGCAGTGTATAAGTGTTCCAGACTCTCCACAACCTCTGCAACATTTATTATTTTATATTTTTTGGATTAATGCCAGCCTTGTTGGAGTGAGATGGTATCTCATTGTAGTTTTGATTTGCATTCATTTCCTCATGTACCTGTTAGCTACCTGAATGTCTTCTTTGGTGAAGTGCCTGTTCATATCTTTAGCCCATTTTTAAATTGGGTTGTTTGCTTTTTGTAGTTGAGTTTTCGCAGTATCGTGTAGATTTTAGAGATCAGGTGCTGATGGGAGATGTCATAGCTAAAAACTTTTTCCCAGTCTGTAGGGAATCTTTTTACTCTTTTGGTGAAATCATTGGATAAGCATAGGTGTTTGATTTTTTAGGAGCCCCCAGTTTCCTAGTTTCTCTTCTGCATTGTTGGTAATGTTTTGTATACTGTTTATTCCATGTATTAGGGCTTCTAGTGTTGTCTCTATTTTTTCTTCCATGATCTATATCATTTTAGATTTTATATTTAGGTCTGTCATCCCTTTTGAGTCCATTTTTGTGCATGGTGTGAGATATGGGTCTTGTTTCATTTTTTTTGCAAATGGATATCCAGTTATGCCAGCACCATTTGTTAAAAAGACTGTCTTTTCCCCATTTAACTGGCTTTGGGCCTTTGTCAAATATCAGCTGCTCATATGTGGATGGATTTATGTCTAGATTCTCAATTCTGTTCCATAGACCTATGTATCTGTTGTTGTACCAGTACCAGGCTGTTTTGACTACTGTTGTGGTATAATAGGTTCTAAAATCAGGTAGAGTGAGGCTTCCCACTTTGTTCATCTTTTTCAGTAATACTTTACTTATCTGGTGCCTCCTTCCCTTCCATATGAAGTTGGTGATTTTTTTCTCCATCTCATTAAAAAATGTCGTTGGAATTTGAATTGGAATTGCATTGTATCTATAGATTGCTTTTGGTAGAATAGACATCCATGAGCAAGGTATGTTTTTCCACTTATGTAGGTCTCTTTTGGTTTCTTGCAGTAGTGTATTATAGTTTTCTTTGTATAGGTCTTTTACATTTCTGGTAAGATTTATTCCTAAGTATTTTATCTTCTTTGGGGCTACTGTAAATGGTATTGATTTGGTGATCTCCTCTTCGATTTTTGTATGTTTTTCTTGTTTCCCGATACTATGCTGAACTCTTCTATTAGTTTCAGTAGTTTTCTTGAGGATTCTTTAGGGTTTTCTGTGTATAAGATCATGTCATCTGCAATAGAGATACTTTAACTTCTTCCTTGCCAATCTACATGCCCTTTATTTCTTTACCTAGCCTAATTGCTCCGGCTAGGACCTCCAGCACAATGTTGACTAAGAGTGGTGATAAAAGGCATCCTTGTCTGGTTCCTGATCTCATGGGGAATGCTTTCAGACTCTCTCCATTTAAGATGATGTTGGCTGTTGGCTTTGTATAAATGCCCTTTATTATGTTGAGGAATTTTCCTTCTATTCTTATTTTGCTGAGAGTTCTTATCATGAATGGGTGTTGAACTTTTTCAAATGTCTTTTTTGCATCAACGGATAAAATCATGTGGTTCTTGTCTTTTGTTTTATTTATATGATGGGTTACATTGTTTTTCAATGTTGAACCATCCCTACATACCTGGTATGAATCCCACTTGGTCATGGTGAATTATTTTTTTGATATGCTGTTGAATTCTACTGGCTAGAATTTTGTTGAGGATTTTGGCATCTACGTTCTTGAGGGATATAGCTGTGTAATTTTCTTTTTTGTGGTGTCTTTACCTGGTTTTGGTATCAGGGATATGCTGGCTTCATAGAACGTGTTAGGGAGTATTCCATTCTTTTCTATGCTCTGAGATACCTTTAGTAGGGGTGATTTTAATTCTTCTCTGAAAGTTTGGTAAAACTGTGCAGTGAAGCTGTCCAGGCCAGGGTTTTTTTTATTGTTGCGAGCTTTTTCATTACCTTTTCAATCTCTTCTTTCTTTATGGGTCTATTTAGTTGTTCTACCTCTGTTTGTGTTAGTTTATATAGGTAGTATGTTTCTAGGAATTCATCCATTTCTTCAAGGTTTTCAAATTTGTTAAAGTACAATTTTTTGTAGTAACCTGACATGATTCTTTTTAACTTCTGTTGGGTCTGTTGTAATATCACCCATCTCATTTCTTATTCAGGTTATTTGTTTCCTCTCCTGTTTTGCTTTTGTCAGTTTGGCCAACGGTTCATCAATTTTGTTAATTTTTTCAAAGAACCTGCTTTTGGTCTTGTTAATTGTTTCAATTGTTTTTCTGTTTTCTATTTCATTTAATTGTGCTCTGATTTTTATTCTTTGCATTCTTCTGGTGCCTGAGGGTTTCTTTTGTTATTCTCTTTCTATTTGTTCATGCTGTAGGGATATTCTTTGATTTTGGCCCTTTCTTCTTTTTGGATGTGTGCATTTATTGATATAACTTGACCTCTGGGCACTGCTTTCGCTGTGTCCCAGAGGTTCTGAAAGGAAGTGTTTTCATTCTCATTGGTTTCTACGAATTTCTTTATTCCATCCTTAATATCTTCTATAATCCAGTCTTTTTTGAGCAGGGTATTGTTCAGTTTCCAAGTGTCTGATTTCTTTTCCCTTTTTCTGTTATTGATTTCTACTTTTATGGCCTTATGGTCAGAGAAGATGCTTTGTAATATTTCAATGTTTTGGATTCTGCTAAGGGTTGCTTTATGACCTAATATGTTGTCTATTCTAGAGAATGTTCCATGTGCACTAAAAAAGAAAGTGTACTTGGCTGGTGTTGGGTGGAGTGTTCTGTATATGTCTATGAGGTCAAGTTGATTGATTGTGGCATTTAGATCTTCTGTGTCTTTATTGAGCTTCTTTCTGGATGCCCTGTTCTTCACCTAAAGTGGTGTGTTGGAGTGTCCTACTATAATTATGGAGCTGTCTGCCTCACTTTTTAATGCTGTTAGACTTTGTTTTATGTATCTTGCAGCCCTGTCATTGGGTGCATCAATATTTAATATGGTTATATCCTCCTGGTATATTGTCCCTTTAATCATTATATAGTGTCCTTCCTTATCCTTTGTAGTGGATTTAACTTTAAAGTCTATTTTGTCAGAAATTAATATTGCCATTCCTGCTCTTTTTTGACTGTAGTTTGCTTGATATATATTTTTTCCATCCTTCTAGTTTTAGTTTGTTTGTGTCTCTAAGTCTAAGGTGTGTCTCTTGTAGGCAGCATATAGATGGATTGTGTTTTTTTTATCCATTCTGCCACTTTCTTAATCGGTGCATTTAGTCCACTAACATTCAGCATAATTATGGATAGGTATGAGTTTAGTGCTGTCATTTTGATGTCTTTTTTTCTTATTATTAACTTTTATTGAGCTTCAAGTGAACGTTTACAAATCAAGTCAGACTGTCACATATAAGTTTATATACATCTTACTCTGTACACCCACTTGCTCTCCCCCAATGAGTCAGCCCTTCCAGTCTCTCCTTTCGTGACATTTTTGCCAGCTTCCAACTCTCTCTATCCTCCCATCCCCACTCCAGACAGGAGATGCCAACACAGTCTCAAGTGTCCACCTGATATAATTAGCTTGCTCTTCATCAGCATCTCTCTCCTACCCACTGTCCAGTCCCTTCCATGTCTGATGAGTTGTCTTCGGGGATGGTTCCTGTCCTGTGCCAACAGAAGGTTTGGGGACCATGACCGCCGGGATTCCTCTAGTCTCAGTCAGACCATTAAGTATGGTCTTTTTATGAGAATTTGGGGTTTGCATCCCACTGATCTCCTGCTCCCTCAGGGGTTCTCTGTTGTGCTCCCGCTCAGGGCAATCATCGATTGTGGCCGGGCACCAACTAGTTTTTCTGGTCTCTTGATGTCTTTTTTTTTTGTGTGTTGTTGACAGTTTCTTTCGCCCACTTAATTTTTTGTGCTGAATAGTTTATCTTCATATATTGTCTTTTCCTATTATTCGTTGTTGTTGATTTTTTTTCTGCTGAGTCTCTTTTTATTTCTTGTATTTTATTTTGATGTGTAGGATAGTTAGTATCCTTTGTGGTTACCTTAATATTCACCCCTATTTTTCTAAGTTTAAACCTAACCTTTATTTCTTTATATTGCCCTGCCTTTCTCTGCACATGAAAGATCTGTGACTGCTCTTCTTAGTCCCTCGTTATTGTTTTAATGTTGTCCTCTTTTACATAATAACATCACTATTTCAGTGTTTAGGGTGTTTTTTTATCTTGATTTATTTTTGTGATTTCCCTTTCTGGGCTGACATCTGATTGCTCTGTCAAGTGTTCTAGTTGGTACCTGATATTATTGATTTTCTATCCAAAGAACTCCCTTTAGTGTTTCTTGTAGTTTTGGTTTAGTTTTGTATGAATTCCCTAAACTTCTGTTTATCTGCAAATATCCTAATTTCATCCTCATATTTGAGGGACAGTTTTGCTGGATATATGATTCTTGGGTGGATATTTTTTTCCTTCAATGCTTTATATGAGTCATCACATTGCCTCCTTGCTGGCATGGTTTCTGCCAAGTAGTCTGAGCTTATTCTTATTGACTCTCCTTTGTGGGTGACTTTTCGTTTATCCCTAGCTGCTCTTAAAATTCTCTCTTTATTTTTGGTTGTGGCAAGTTTAATTATAGTAAGTCTTGGTGACTTTCTTTTAAAATCTACCTTATGTGGAGTTCGATGAGAATCTTGGATATCTTTTCATCGTTCACAATACCAGGGAAGTTTTCTGCAAACAAATCTTCAACAATTCTCTCTGTATTTTCTGTTATCTCTCCCTGTTCTGGTACTCCAATTGCTCGTAGGTTATTTCTGTTGATAGAGTCCCACATGATTCTTAAGGTTTCTTCATTTTTTTATTATCTGATTTTTCTTCAAATATATTGGTGCCAAGTGTTTTATGTTCAAGCTCACCGATTCTGCCTTGCCCTTGCTCAATTCTGCTCCTCTGACTTTCTACTGAGTTATCTACTTCTGTAATCTTATTGTTAATCTTCTGAATTTATGATTGTTGTCTGTCTATGGATTCTTGCAGCTTATTACATTTTTCATTATGTTCTTGAATAACCTTTTTAATTTCTTCAACTGTTTTATCAGTGTGTTCCTTGGCTTGTTCTGTATACTACCTGATCTCCTTCCTGATGTCTTGAAGGGTTCTGTATATTAATCTTTTGTATTCTGCATCCGGTAATTCCAGGAATGCACTTTCATCTAGAAGATCCCCTCATTCTTTGTTTTGAGAGCTTGTTGAAACAATCTTGGTCTGTTTCTTTATGTGATTTGATATTGACTGTTGTCTCCGAGCCATCTAAAAGCTATTATATTTGTTTATTTTATGTTTGCTTACTGTATCCTAGCTTTTTGCTTTGTTTTGTTTTGATATGCCCAAATGGGTTGCTTGAGTGAGCTAGCTTGATTATTTTTGCCTTTGAAGCTGTTATCAGGTATATCAGTCTAGGAGTCCTTTCACTTTTCTTATATGGATTCAGCTCAGGTGTCCAGGTAGCTGATCATGAAGTGTGTGGTACAGACTCTATCCTACAATCTTAGAGGGGCAGAGGTGATTGGTGTACATACTGGTATCTGGTTGTGGCAAGTTGTCATGCTTTGAACAAGACATATGGCTGAGACTTATCCCCCACGTGCCTCTGAGGAAAGTGTGTACCTCTTCCCTAGAGTGTACAGGTGGGCGGGTTCTGCAGACAGACTATGGGCACCCAGTCCTTTTGGTTGTAAGGGCTGGGAGGTACCAGTTATCCTTGGACCCCTGTCATGGGTGGCTAGGTGACCTGAGTGGAGCCACCAAGCCTTAGGCCCCTCATGTGGGTAGTTGAGGACCCTGTTTAATAGGCAAAGCAGTGTCAAATATCAAACACCCACCTCTCAGTGTTGCATTCTGCCAACAAAAGCCTATTCTCCTGAAATAGGTCCATATAGGTCCTTGCAGTGGGGAAAGTTATACAAAGTCCATGGACCATGTATGCCTGGACAGGAGCTGCTTCTGTCTGGAGCTCCCCAGGGTAGTGGAGCTGGTAATTTATCTTTTCCCCCAATTGTGAATTTATTCCTTCTCCTTTTTTTTCCAAGGCTGGGAGAATGGTTCCCGGCACCCAGCAGGGCCTACCTCAGGCCCAGGGAAATCAACAGCCACTGAAGCCGGCTTTGGGGTGGGGGGTGCAGTATATTATATGCACGTGCTTAGCTTTTGCTGAGAGTGCCGTTCTTCTCTGGTTCCAGAGGTGTGAGTAGGCTATGCAGCTGGCTGCTTCTCCCTGAGGAAATTGCGGCCAAACACTAGTACCAGCCCACCTCAGCTGCTCCTGGGAATGGTGCCTGAGGAATCCTGGTGATTTAGGTCCAGCAACTCCTCTCCACTTCTGAATCATCTCTCCATCCCCCTGCTGCTCAGTCCATTTTCTAACTTTGCCTTTGATGTTCAGGGCTGCTAGCTTGTCATAAATATAATCATTTCACTTGTTTTTCTCTCTTTGTTGTAAGAGGAATCACCAGAAGCATCTGGCTATTCCACCATCTTGGCCCTGCCTCCCCAGATGTTGATTTCTAAATACTGGTCTCCACTAAAAGGAATCGGGGCTCCTTAGAGAAGGGGCTGATTCTAGGGCTGGGGCAGAGAAAGTACAAGATGATCCTGGAACACCTTACTCTGCACAAAATTAAAGAAGTGTTAAAAAAAAAATTCATAGGAATAGGTCAAAAGGACACAGGAACCAGTCTGAGGGAATTATCACTGGCCATACCTGGGAGAATTTGAACATCAAAATAAATAATGAGATTAACCATTGAATAAATAAGAATTCATGCCTCCTGACTTTATATATATATATATATAAAAGAATGAATAAATAAATGGGAGAGAAGGTCATTATCTTCCTTACTATACACATCTACTAATCATTTTAGAAGGAAGGATGGATTTGGAAAATCTACAGTGGATGCCAAAACAAGTGGGTGAAAATTTGATGAGGAAAGGTATTTATGTAGTTTCAAAGAATCTCTCTGAAAATTATTTAAAAAGGAAAAAAATATTGTAAATTTACAGCAAAGAAACCTGTTGGATACCACCTTAATCAAGTGATAAAAGCTAACATCACTAATAATAGTACAAGCTAGCATGATGTATCTCCTCATATGATTTCCCAAGAAAGATATAATATCACTTTTGTGATATCCTGGGCAAAAATGCTTAACTTACATTTTTAAATCAAGAGGAAAGTCAGACAAACTAAAATTGAGGGACAGTCTCAAAATAACTGGCCTGCACTCTTCAAAAATGCCAAGGTGGAGAAAGGCTAAGGGACTGTTCCAGTTTAAAGGCATCTGAAAAGGTGTGACAACTAAATACATGATTCTGGAAGGGATGCTGACTGGGGAAAAAAGGCTAAAAAGGACATCATTGGTTAATTGATGAAATTTGATAATGGACTGTGGAATAAATAATCGTATTATACCAATGTTCAGCTTCCTGATTTTGATAACTGTACTGTGGCTATGAGGGGCCAGCAGTGGTTCAGTGATAGAATTCCCACCTCCCACACGGAAGACCTAGGCTCAACCTCTGGCCAATGCACCTCAAGCACAGCCACCACCTGTCTCTCGGTGGGGGCTTGGGTGTTGCTATCACGCTGAACAGGTTTAAGTGGAGCTTCCAGGCTAACACAGACTAGGAAGAAAGGCCTGGTGATTACTTCCAAAAATCAGCCAATGATAACCCTGTGGCAGCTACCAACAACAACTGCAGTTATGTTAGAGAATGACCCTGTTCTTAAAAAATATACAGTGACTATTAAGAAGTAAAAAGACGTGACATCTCAACTTATTCTCTAAAGGTAGAGAGAGAGAGAGACAAGGATAGAGATAGAAAGGAAATGAGATAAAATCCAAACAATTGGTGAATACGGGTCTTTGTAGTATCCTCTGCAAATTTTCTTTAAGTTTGAAATCATTTCAAAATTACAAGTTGCCAAAAAAAAAAAAAAAAAGGCCTTATCCAAGAATTTATTCTTCAGTGGAATAGTTTTTCATTAGTTTTGTGACGTTAACAACTTAATAGTCAATTGAAGTTTCTAATGCCTTGCAGATTGTGGTGAATTGCAAATGTATCAGAATATCAAGAAACCTATACACTGCCCCAGGATATTAAGGTTTTATAATAAGCTCCACCAAGCTCCAATCCCATGTTTAGTCAGCTGCCTTTTTCTTCTGAATTCTTCTGGCTTCTTATTTCTTCCAGAGGCAGAGGAAAATCACTCGCAGCAAGAATGTTTCAATTTAGTCACACCTCAGAAATAAGCCAGCTAACTAATTTGTGAATATGAGTTGTGTGTGTGCCTATGTGCGTGGGAGGTGAGGGCGAGGAGGGAGTGGAAATTGCGTAGGTTTTCAAATATTTTGTTCCACTGTCTGTTCTATGCTAAAGCATCAGGAAGAGAGAAAAAATTCCAATCCTTTCCTCATCTTCTCTCTTGAGAGGAAGTTCTGCTCGATTCTAGGCAAAGACTGCCTTCCTAAATTAGAGTGTCCAAAAAATTTTTTTTAAATAATTTTTTTTTTTTTTTGAGCTTGCCTTTGCAAATGGCATAGTGTTGGAGGTGTGGTATGTTTGGTTCTCCACAAATGTTAATCACAGCAAGTCCAACTCAGTTATGTGATCTGAACTTACGCTGGTGTAGGTACAGTGACTTTCAGCAACTAGAAGGGTTATAAAATCTGGGTTTTTTTTTCTTTCTTTCTTTTTGAAAGGGCAGACTCAGTATGATTTTATGGGGAGAACTCTCTTCTAAGAGTAAAAAATCCTGTGTTCTAATCCTACACCTGTCCCTTAAGTGTGATCTTGACCAAATCACTAAACCTCCCGCTTTTCATCCGTAAACTGTGGTTGCCAGAACATGCCTAGGCTCTTCACAGGAGTATGGTGGTGGGGGCAGGGGTGGGGGAGGGAATCACATTTAGTAACAGAATTTAAACTCCCTTAAAAGTTATATAATAGGACTAAGATACACTTTATTCTATTTTCTTTAATTTTGAAGGTTAACTATACTTTTAATATAGCACTTTTCACACTCTAAAGACTTTAAAATTCATTCGACTAGAATACCTATCCCGGAACAAAGCTGCTTGGTTTTTATTGCAAATACAATAGGCATATACCCATTTTTAAAAACGGTGATCAGGTATGTTTCTCATAAACTCCTGAATAACTCGAGAACCCCGTTTGCTACTACCGCCACCAAAATGAGCTGTGAAGCTGCTTCCCGCTCGCAGTGACCCCATGTATGTCAAAGCAGAGCTGGGTTCCATGGGTTTTCAATGGATGATTTTTCAGAAGTAGATCTCCAGGCCTCTCTTCTAAGGCACTTCTGGTTGGACTTGAACCAACAATCATTTGCACTGCCCAGGAACTCCTCCTATTTATATATTATATGCTAGATTACATTTATAGTCACTAAGCATTTCTAAGGGAAACTCTGGTGGCATAGTGGTTAAGTGCTACAGCTGCTAACCAAAGGGTCGGCAGTTCGAATGTGCCAGGCACTCCTTGGAAACTCTAGAGGGCAGTTCTACTCTGTCCTATACGGTCGCTGTGAGTCGGAATCGACTTGACGGCACTGGGTTTGGTTTGGTTTGATAAGCATTTCTAAATACATGCAAATTTGAAGACAAGGTATATGAGATAACAATACAAAACAATTTTAGATCACAACTTCTTCAGGAATGTTTTATTCAGCAATTTAAACTCCTTTTTTAAATCAGATTAATTGTGCTGCAAATTAATGGAAAAAGCCTGGCTAATAGCACAATGTGTTCAGCAGAGATTCTGGGGTATGTCCTGAATAATTATCACGCTAGGCAAATGCGCTGAGTTAAATCACTTTTCCACAGGGGCCTCTCTACCCTATGTTAATAAGTCACTTACTAGACCCAGCACATTAAAAAAAAAAAAAATCTATGTAGCTTATTAAGGAAGGACGTGCCTCTGACTTCTCTGAGTGCATCAGAACAAGGTGACTTTAGAGGAGGCTGAAGGGAGGGGAGGTGATGACGCAAATCACAGCTCGGCTCATTTGGAATCAACTTAAACAGCAAAAAACAACTTGATTATCTCATAAATCATCTGGCACACTGTTTCCACCGAAGAATCTCATGCTATGTTCAGCAATTTAATAATGTAAGCCCGCAAAATAAACAGCAAGGCCTAAATGAAAACTTTATACTAAGGGCTTCAGACACAGTAGAGGCAGCCACAATTGTGAAGTCTTTGCAGACTATGTAGAGGGGTCTAGAATTACATAGGGTAGCTGGACACTGCGAGACAACTCATCTAGATTATTCAGACCCCAAAATATTTTTATAGTGGACTGAATGAACCAGAAAAATTCCTCAACTTTATTTTCCACTTGCTTTTCTTCTATGTAGAAGATGTTTAAGGCTTTACATAATGTCAAGTAAATTTTTTTTTTTCCTTGCTCCCAACATAAAGGAAATTACTAAGGCTACTGCAACAAGGAGACAAGAAACTCTCTTCTTTGTTGATAATGGATATATTGAGAGCTCATCATATCAATCTAAAGATGTCAGGGGTAAACTGACATATGCTGAAAACTAAAATTTTTAAGATCAAAACTACACATGCTTGAGTATTCATGTTCAAGCATGTGAGGATACAACACACACATACACACATACAACCAAGACCATCTCACTGGTTTCTTTTTCGACATGTTTCTACTACTCAACTCCTAAGTCTTTATCACAAGCTGTAACCTTGCATATCAGATTTATTTATCCAAATGCATGTTAGATACCTCTTCCTAGATGTCCTAGAAGCACGTACCATTCAAAATGTCAGGGAAGGTCAAGCTCATGACCTTTCCTTTCAAATCTGCTCCTTATCTTGTATTTCCAATTTAATAAAAAATGTAGACTCACTCAGAACAGATTATCTGAGGCATCATACACCCATAACTTTAATACTTTTCTCTGTAGTCAGTCGGCAAATTCTGACTATTTTGCCTCCAAACTGTTTTTGCATTGTGTCCTCCACTCTCTGTCCTCACCCACTGACCTATCTGGTCCTCATCTTCTGTTTCCTGGGCGGTCACAATAATCTCTCATACATCCAGGTGTTCACTTAGCTCTGTCCTTCATCACCCACATCCAAATAGACAGCAAAACCCATTGCTGTCAAGTCAATTCTGACTCATATCGACCCTATAGGACAGAGTAGAACTGCTCCATAGGGTTTCCAAGGAGCACCTGGTGAATTCGAACTGCCGACCTTTTGGTTAGCAGCCATAGCTCTTAACCATGGTGCCACCAGTGTTTCCAGACAGACACAAAGACCTGTTAATTTTTCCTTCATAATTCCTGTTGTAGCTATCCTTCGTTTTCTTTCCTATAGATTTGCCAGACTTCTCTCTAGCTATCCTCTTCATATAAACTTTGCCTTACTGTTGTTTTGTCAGTTGCCATTGAATCAGCTTTGACTCATAGCGACCTTATGTAGAACAGAAGAAAACACTGTCTGGTCCTGAGCTATCTTCGTGATCATTGGTATAACAACAACAACAACAACAAAAAACAACCAAAAACCACATGTGTGGTATTGAGTCGACTCATAGCGACCCTATAGGACAGAGTAGAACTGCCCCAAATGGTTTCCAAGGAGCGGCTGGTGGATTCGAACCGCTGACCTTTTGTTTAGCAGCCAAGCTCTTAACCACTGTGTCACCAGGGCTTGATGATCATTGGTATAGTGCTGGAATATGAACCCAAAAAAGATCACCGGTATATTTGGGCTCATATCCCAGCACTATATCAAACAATGTTCTGTTGTGACCCATAAGGTTTTCATTAGCTCATTTTTAGAAGTAGATTGCTAGGCCTTTCTTCCTAGTCTTAGTCTGGAAGCTCCTTTGAAACCTGTTTACCATGAGTGACCCTGCTGGTATTTGAAACCAGCATCAGAGCAACATGCAAGCCACCACACTATGACCAACTGACTGACAGGTGATGGCAACATCTCCCACAAACAAATTTTCTCATCCTCACTATGCTTTTATGACTTGGAGGTCTTTGCTTTTTGACTGTTTTTACTTTTTTTCTTGCCTCTGCCTATTGAAATCCTACTATAATATCCAAATTCAGCTGAAATCCTAACAATGCTATGAAGAATACTCTCAATACCCGAAACAGAAATGATCTCTGCGTCCTTTAAATTCTTGTTGTACTTCCTATCAATTCCAATGATTCTCAGTATTTCAAGTATGAAGACTACATTTTCAAGTCACAAAAAGATTTTACCAACCCCCTCTTCCTATCCACAGGGGTAGGGAGAAAAGGAACGGAGGGGAATTTTCTGCCCTGACTGAGTGGGAAGGTAGAGATGTCATTGGTGGATGTTGGGTTCATTTGGGAAAGGGCTGTAGCAACGACATGATCCTAGTCATGTGACACCCTATATGGAACTGTTTCCATTTATTCACTCAGTAACATTTGAGTGTCCACTGTGTGCTAGGCAGTAAAAGAGAAACACAGGCCTACTATCAGAGACCCAGCCGAGATGCCATAGACACCATAGACATGTAAGGTTGGGAAACACTGCATACTATAAGTCTCTTAGAAATTAATAATGGACACTATGAAATTAAAGTTTCTGAAAAGTCTCACCATTTAAAAAAAAAAAAGCGTTTGTATTTAGTATTATTCCATACAGTAACTTGGCCACAGAATCCCCTCTCCTTTTTTTGGTCCAGTGGTTAAAAGCGTGACTGCTAAACGAAAGGTTGGCAGTTCGAACCCACCAGCTGCTCACTCTGTGGGAGAAAGATGTGGTAGTCTGCTTCTGTAAAGATTACACCCTTAGAAACTCTATGGGGCCATTCTATTCTGTCTTATAGGGTCGCTATGAGTTAGAATCGACTCAACAGCAATAGGTTTTTGTTTTGATACCTATTAAGACCTCGTGCATTAGAGCTCTGTGGAACATACTTTAGGAAAACCTGTGCAAGAACAATGCAGATGCTAAGAAGGAAATGCTGAATCCCATGTGCACTAAGAAGCTGGCAGTGTCTTACGTATCGTGACAGCCTCTACCGCTACCAGTGAAAACAAAGGCACTCGGGAATACCAGTCCTCAACCAGAACCACACCGAGCACTGCCTTCTTTGACAATCTTTCTGTTATTTAGGATTTTCTGACCAACACTTGAGGCAGCTGAGTTAAAGAACGTCAGTTCTCAGGTATATATTTTATGGTACAATTAGCTGGTACAGTAAAATAAACCAGAGTCAGACTGAATATGTATGTTAGTATATAATACGTCTGTAACATTACAAAGTATGTAACAAATTTATTAATGAAATCTTGTTTCATGTTTTTGACCTTCCTATAAGCTAACCAAAAGGTTGGCAGTTTGAATCCAGCAGGCGCTCCTTGGAAACTCTACGAGGCAGTTCTACTCTGTCCTTTAAGGTGACTTTGAGTCGGAACCGACTCGGCGGCAACAGGTTTGGTTTGGTTTGGTTACAGAGTGTAAAAGGAGCCCCGGTGGCACGGTGGTTAAGTGCTCCGCTGCTAACGAAAGGTCAGTGGTTTGAACCCACCAGCTGCTCTGTGAGAGGAGGATGTGGCAGTCTGCTTCCATCAAGATTACAGCCTTGGGCCAGTTCTACTTGGTCTGTATAGTTGCTATGAGTCGAAATTAACTAGAAAGAAACGGGTTTAACAGGATAAGGTGTAAAATTTTTATAAAGTATTTTGATTTTTTTTTCAGATGAAATTTTTATTGTCTTCACAACCTAACAAGCAGTTTTAAAATAATACTTTTAAAGTTTTGACTCATTTTCACTTTATATGAATGAATTTTATGTAGACTGTCCTTAAGGTGAATATTCTTCAGATATTAGGCCTTTTCCTCTACCAAATTGGCAAACACTTCAAAAAAAGCATTTACCTGTTAGTATAGTTCAGAGAAACAGGCCCTTTGATTTGTTTTGGTGGAAATGTTAGTATAGTTCAGAGAAAGAGGCCCTTTAATTTGTTTTGGTGGAAATGTAATTTGGGACACTTTTTTTTATTTGTATGAATATATGTTATATATTCATATACTCTATATCTATGAATATATATGTGATTTTGGCCAATTTCCAAGGAATTCTCCTGTAGGAATATTAGATGTTTATAAATAGTTATATCTAAGGTCGTTCATTGCATTCTTAAAGGCACTTATAAGTGATAAAGCGGTGCCCAAATTTAAAGGAAAAGTTGAACAAATTACATTAGAGTCATATAATGGAGATATCCATTACCTCAGTTTTAGAAGAACATCAAATGACACTGTAAGGGTGTTAAGGATACAGCAAAAAAAGAATGGTACATAGTAATGCCATGCTTACTGGTGTCTGGAAAAAATATTAGAGGAGCACCTGACTGAATGTAACAATGGCTATATGTGGGTGATAGATTTGTGGATGAATTTTCTCTTTTCATATAATTTTCTGTTTTTCATGTTTTCTGCAATTAAATATATTATTTATATAATAAACAAAATAAATGTTACAAGTCTCTTGATATATGCATACCTTTGTTTGACTCTGAAATTCTATTTTTAAGACTCTATCTACAGCTGCTAACCAAAGGGTCAGCAGTTCAAATCTGCCAGGTGCTCCTTGGAAACTCTATGGGGCAGCTCAACTTTGTCCTATAGGGTTGCTATGAGTTGGAATCGACTCAATGGCAACAGGTTTGGTTTTTTTTGGTTTTAATCTTAACCTAAGGAAATAGATACACATATAAAGATGTCCTTACATCTATATGCTTTTGTGAATTGTTTATAGTAATAAAATACTGAAAGTCATTCAAATGTCCAACTTTAGGAAACTGGTTTTAGAAAATAACAATGCATCCATACAACGGAATATTGCACAGTCTTCAAAATCAAGCTCTTGAAAATATTTCAGAATGAGGAAAAATGCTTATAACACGCATAAAGAGAAACAGTTGCCATAGAGTTAACTGCAACTCATGGTGACCCCATAAGTGTCAGAGTATAACTATGCTCCATAGACTTTCTTTGGAAGTAGAATGTCAGGCCTTTCTTCCAAGGTGCCTCTGTTTAGGCCTTTGGTTACCAGCTGAGCACGTTAATCATTTGTACCATCCAGGGACTCAAAAAACAAACAAAAAACAATAAAAGGTATATATGTAGCTATATAGATACAATTACAAACTGATTTCTTTGAAAAATATTAGAATATACGTTAACATAGTAACAGTGGTTACCACTGCGTGGTGAAATTATTTATAGGTTCTTATGATTTTTCTTTTTAAAAATTTCCTATACTTTTAACATTTATAGTTTTTATAAACAGAAAAAATACTTAAGCAATAAAAATAATTGTTTTATTGCTAGTGACATTAAGCTAAAGCATCTATATGAGTACCACCCCTCCAAATATTTTCTTCGACTATCATTGCTACTCAATTTACTAGTGCACCACACAGTAACATAGGGATATTTAAACGCTTCCTTTAATCCAGAAGTCTCTTTGACAATCAACAGGAAGAGAATTGATCAAAAGGTTTTCTTTGCTCCACAACGAAGAACGAAGAAAACTAAAGATACAAGGGAGAGATTAGTCCAAAGGACAAGTGGACCGCATCTACCACAGCCTCCACCAGACTGAGTCCGGTACAACTAGATGGTGCCTGGCTACCACCAGTGACTGCTCTGACAGGGGTCACAATTGAGGGTCCCAGACAGAGCTGGAGAAAGATGTAGAACAAAATTCTAACTCAAAAAGAAAGACCAGACTTGCTAACCTGACAGAGACTGGAGAAGCCCTGATAAGGCCTCTGGACACCCTTTCAGCTCAGTAATGAAGTCACTTCCGAGGTTCATCTTTCAGCCGAAGATTGGACAGGCCCATAAAACAAAACGGGACTAAAAGGGCAAACCAGCCCAGGGGCAAGGACTAGAAGGCAGGAGGGAACAGGAAAGCTGGTAATAGGGAACCCACGGTTGAGAAGGGAGCGTGTTGACATGTTGTGGGGCTGTTAACCGATGTCATAAAACAGTATGTGTACTAACTGTTCAATGAGAAACTAATTTGTTCTGTAAACCTTCATCTGAAGTACAATAAAAAGGTTTCTTAAAAATTTAATACCTTTGTGAAGAAATAAAATTTTTACCTCATCTCTTCTGATTATTGTCAACTGAGAAAACAAAAAGAGAGCCAAAATAGAACTCCCAACTGAAAAAAAAAAAAAAAGGGTTTCTTTTCTCTGTAAGATGTTTAAAACAGCATATAAAAAGGATATTCAGTGGGCTTGTCCCAGGCTCCTTTTTCTGAACTCTGACACTAGCTTTCTCAACCATCAGCTGTTCAGGATCTAGTGGGCAAAGGTCAAAGCAGTTTCAAGTCCAGGCACAACTCAGGTATAGCGCTCATCCCTGATGCAGTCTACACCCAGAGTGTGATGGGTTTTTGAGTTCAATGAGAGTTTATGCTTTTAATATTATATATACATGTACACACACATCTCTCAATTCTCATCTCTGCTTAGAGGACTACGGTCAGGAAAAATATTTTATGTACTTAATTACTTAATATATCTTTCATATTGCAAAAGCTTAGAGATTTATTCATGGTGCTGCCACTCCTGACTTGTGTAATCAATGAGTATTACTGAAAGCCCATGCGTAAAGCAGGGTACTGGCTATAAAACAGAAGACACAGTCCTGCTTTCCTTCCTAGATAAAGATCCAAGAAAATTCCTTTGATTTCATGTAATCACTCAATGTCTCTCTTTTCCAATAAAACGGACAATAATAATTGATGTTTATCAACTTTTTGCTTAAATTTACTGCAATATCATTTAAAAGTTCAGTTTCAAATCCTTGCCATATAGCCCAAGAATATTACTAGTGAAATTGATCACGCATGTATACATTTTTAAAATCGGAGGCAGTTTATGCAAATATTAAGATTAGGATGCAGTATATTATTATTTCTCCAGTTGGAATAAAAGACACTAATTTGTGACTCAGTACAGATAAGGCAGTTCTTCCAAACTCTATGGTGGATTTGCAAATACAATAAGGCAAGAATTTTTTGCTTCCCAGATGAATAGGCAGAATTGAAACCAAGTGTAGATAAAGATCAGGCCAACGAACTAATTAAAAGTTGGAGAGTGAAAAGGAAAGGGAAAGAAATGGAGAGCAGATATAACTGAGTTTAGGAGAAGTAAAGCCAAAAGTCATATTTACTTGGTTATTCCATTCTCCGTGTACGTTGTTCTGTAAAACCCCACGAGGGAGCCGTTCAGCCAGCCGGCGAACTCCATGGTCAGGAGGTAGGTACCATCGCCACTGCTGGGTGGAAGCTCTTCTTCGGCCTCCACCACCACATACTCCTGCTTTGTATACTCGAAACACCTCCTGACTTGCACCTGCTCCCCGGTGGGCTTCTTCAACACTGGGAGCTGGGTGATTCTCGTCTCCCGGAGGTGCAGCCACAGGTGGCTGGTGGGCGCGCTCACGTTGATGGAGATGCTCACGCTGCCCGTGTACGTGTCCTCCTCCAGCACGGGCTTTATCTCCAGATCATAGTGCACTGGGCTGATGAAATCCGGCAACCTGAAATCTTTCCACTGTCCACTTTCGTCTTCACTGGCAGGGCAGACCCCTTGGTCCTGTGGAGGCAGATCTGAAGGTCCAGCACTGGGGGGACTGTGGGAGGGAGCCGGAGTCGTGCCCTGCCCGTTGTCTCGGCTGGAGTCTCCGGATCTGGTCAAGCCCACGGATAGTCCCACTATTAATCCTACAGCCACCACCACCGCACAGATAATAGCCACATGTTTGGCTTTGATGCAATATCTCTTAGAGTCTTCTCTCTCCGCAAAGTTCATTTTTGTTTCCCAAGTCAAATGTTACACTTAAAAGTAAATTTAACTAACGGTCGACTTCCTTTTTAAATTGGAAGGAATTCCCTGGTCTGGCTGGCTGTTTTCCCTTTTCCCACACCTCTCTCCGGCTTCTGGCTTTCTTTCCTCTGCCTTCACGTTCCCACCACCCACTCAAGACTGAATGTGAAAACAAGGGGGGTGGGAAAGGGATCCCATAAGAGGAGCTGAGCTGGAGGAAGCGGATTGACGAGAATATTGTTACAGTTCCCCTTATAAACAACGCATCCTCACCCTTACTCCTCCCTGCACTGGAGCGAGTTAAATATAAAACAGGGCTTAGTTATCAGCGGACGGGAGGATGATCCCTTGCCAAAGCTCTGTCAGCAGCTTTCAGGGAAACAGCGTTTGGGAAAGAGGTGTGCTTATGCTAGAAATACTCAACCTTTGCTACTTACTAGGTCTGTGAATTCTTCCTGCTGTGCTTGCAATCCCTCTCTTAACCAAGGGGCTTCTTGAAATTTCAGCTGTATTACCAGGCAGCATGCCAAAGAAGCCAAGTGTTTTCTTTTCATTCTTTTTCCTCATATTACGTAAACATTCAGATTCCACCTTTTGCTAAAGTCCTATCCTGGAGTTGGGTGCTAAGACTCAAACATAAATCTGAGGACCACTTAGGCAGTAAATATTTGTTGAGTTGGGGCTAGTAAAGCATAGCCAGGGAACCATAAGTAAATTCCTTTAATACTCAGGTAAGGAGAGAAGGGGAACAGGAAGACATTAGCCAAAGCAGTAGTGGAACTGGGAAGCATAAGAAGAGAAAAGAGGGAGAGAGAATGGAAAAGAGTTGAAAGGGAAGAGAGAAAAGAAAAGTTCTCTACTTGTCTGCAGTTTGTCTCCAGGTGAGTTTGATTTCTTTAGATTCAGATGTGGTAGCTTAGGTTTGGAGCAGTTTCTAGGGATGAAAGTTGACCTATTAGGAGGTTCCTTATCAGTATAAAATTATTGCTTCCAAATGACAAAGTCTGGGGGAAATCACAATAATGACCTCCATGTTTATCATTAGCTGAAATATAGACACACAAGCCCTTTCTAATAATAACAATAGGATAATAGTTATAAAAATGTTGAGAGCTTTCTATATGCCAGGCACTGTGCTAAGTACTTTTATTAAGTTATCATTTAAGTTTTCTAAACAAACCTGTGAGATTATACCATTATAATACCCATTTTAGAGACACAGAAACTGAGTTTTAGAGAGGTTAAGTCATTCTCTCGAAGTCATACAACTGTAAAAGAGAAGAATTAGGGCTTGAACCCAGGTTGTGTGAGTCTAAAGCCCATGTATCTAACTACTAAAGCACAGTGTTTCCGTTCTCTGAAGAGGAGAAATATTCAAGGATTAAGTCACTATGAAAAACTTAACCTTCCCCAAAGTGCAATTCATGGATATTAATAGATATATTTGCAGAGCAGGAAATGCTGGGTTAAAAAACAAAAACAAAAAATATTGCCGTCAGTCGATTCCGGCGCATAGCGACCCTATAGGACAGAGCAGAACTGTCCCAGAGGGTTTCCAAGGAACAAATTGCTGACCTTTTGATTAGCAGCCATAGGTCTTAACCGCTGTACTGCCAGGGCTCCACTGCTGGATTAGATATAGCTAAATACGTTCCTTCACTACCTTCTAATGTTTCAGAGCTTCCATATGGTCACACACATTGTAAATATCCCAGAAAGGGTATGCTACCAAGTAATTTCCATATTTAGTTGACAAGAGAGCTTTTTTTGGTGAGGTATTGTCTTGGTTATCTGGAGCTGCTATAATGGAAATACCACAAATGAGTGGCTTTAACAAACAGAAATTTATTTTCTCACAGTTTAGGAGACTAGAAGTCTGAATTCAAGGCTCTAGGGGAAGGCTTTTCCCTATTGGCTCCGGGCAAGGTCTTTGTGTCTCAAGTCCTTGGTGATCTCGGTGTGGCTTGGCAGCTGTCTTCCCCCATCTCTGCTGCTTTGCTTTCCTAATCTGCTTTTTCTTAAGTCTCAAGGGTGATTGGCTTAAAACATACCCTACACTGATATGGCTTCTTAACATAACAAAGAAAACCCGTTCTCAAATGAGATTATAATCACAGGTATAACAGTTAGGGTTTACAACACATGTTTTTTGGGAACACAGTTCAATCCGTAACAGGAACTTTTTGAGGGACTTCCATGGAACATACGCTAAGAAATCCTGGTTTAAACTGTTTCACATTACAAACTAAACAAACAAAAACACAGAGTAAAAAAAAAAAAAAACTTTAAAAGCAAAAGGGTCCATTTTGCTCTGTAACATTTCTGTTGTTTTCCATAAAATGATGGTAAGAGAAAAAAGAATTAAGGAAAGAGGAGTATGCTTTTCTGGATTATAACTCCATCTTATATTTCTTAATTTTATATTCTGAAGCAAGCTTGAATTTTTTGAGATCATAGTATGTTAAAATTTGGCTAATAAACTTCCTGAGTTTTAGCCCTTGAAACCCCCTTTTTATTGAAAAGATCACCTGACATCTCACTAAGCATTCAATAGGTCAAATATTTTCATGTGTTTCTCATAAGTGGAGGCAAAAAATATGGATCAAATTGACCTCAACACAATAACTGAAAAATAAAAAGTATTTGGGAGAATGTACATAGAATTATGTTAAACTGGAAGCTTTATATATAAAAAAAATTCTTAGATAAGGAGACATACATGAAATCTCTTAAACTTAACCTAGTCTAAAAAGATACCAATCTTATCACAAGGCCCAGTGTTTGGGTTAGACTAAACAGAGAAAATAGTAGACCTTTGGGTTAGAGTGCACTTAAGGGAGCTGAGAATGGTCACCTGCTATAAAAAAAAATCCTCTCACTCTGCCTGAAATTTTCCCATAAGGGATTCATTACTTAAATGGATTTTACATGGAAAAAATAAGATACCTTAAATTCATGTATGTAGAGTGTGTGTGTGTGTATAAATTTTGAGTCTAAGGCCCAGATCAAGCCACAGGATCTTACTATTATCAATTCATAAGAACTACCTGCATCTGGGGAAGGGCATCACATCTTGTAAGAATCAGCGTTTCAGGGTTGCATAGTGATGCAGTGATTAAGTGCTCAGCTGCTAACCAAAAGTTTGGTGGCTCAAACCCACCAGCCGCTCTTCGGGAGAAAGATGTGGCAGTCTGCTTTCATAAAGATTTACAGCCTTGGAAATCCTATGGGGCAGTTCTGCTCTGTCCTGTAGGGTCCCTAGGAGTCAGAATCCACTTGATGACAATGGTAGTATAACGTCGGGCATAGTGGTGGTTTAGTTGTAGAATTCTCACCTTCCACGCAGGAGACTGGCTTTGGATTCCTAGCCAGTGCAGCTCATACACAGTCACCACCCATCTGTCTGTGGAGACTTGTGTGTTGCTATGATGCTGAACAAGTTTCAGTGGAGCTTCCAGACTAAGATGGACTAGGAAGAAAGGCCTGGCAATCTACTTCCAAAAAAAAAATCAGCCAGTAAAAACACTATGGATCACAATGGTCTAATCTGAAATCTATCATGGGCATAGTATAGGACTGGGAAAGCTTTTTGTTCTGTTGTGAGTGGTGTGGCTATGAGTCAGGCCACCTCGATGGCAGCTAACAACAACAGCAATGTAATATAGGAGTCCCCGGGTGGTGTAAACAGATAACACACTCAGCTGCTGACTGAAAGTCTAGCAGTTCTAGTCCACTCAGAAACACCTTGAAAGTCTTGGAGATCTACTTCCAAAAAATCAGCCATTGAAGACCTTATTGATCGCAGTTCTACTCTCCCACAAATGGGGTCTCCCTGAGTTGGGATGGACTCTAAGACAACTGTTTGTTTTTTTTTTTAATGCAATATGGGTAAAACATACAGCCAGGTGAGTGGGGTTAGCCAAACCAGGATGGACACTAAACACATCTAGAACTGACATATCAGGGTTTACTAAATATAAAGGCCCTGAGCTTTCAAAGCTCGATGGAACCTGTGCCCGTTGCAGTGGTGCTTGCTATCTTCCCATCACTGACACTGGAAGGTTGAGTCTCTGGTAGGAGGCTCTGGATCTTGAAAGCTCTTTCCTGATCTAATCCACAGCAATGGTCTAGACAGACACTGGAGAGAGAAAGGATCCAATGAACTGTCACAGGCACCCACCTAGATTAAATAGTTTATATTGGATAATCTTATGTTAAATGAATCTGTAATAGAGATAAGTAATTTGAAAAGGCTACCTCTGGTCAGTTTCCACTTATTAGGTCTCAGCCAGTAGTGGAGCGAATGCACAGCCATTCACTGTAGGTCTCTGACAAATGCTGCCCCACCCCCACTATAGCTTTTGACAATGTATATTGTCATCCTGTGCCATGACTCCCATGTTCAGTATCTACTCCATATTTGTCACTTAATAAATTATTGAATAATAAATGAATTGGAAGAATGAATAAATGAATAAGGAGAAGAAAGAAGACAAGGAATCCAGAATGGGAAGGATTAATGGGCACAGAATGCCAGGATTGTTGAGATAAAATATATTCATTTCAAATTCCAGGAAGAACTAGAAAGAAAGTTGCTGGAGGTGAGGACCTGCTCTTGAATAGGTGAGAGACTTCTTTACTGATTCCTTACCATAGCAAATGCTCTAGTACAAGACTGAATATCCAGCATATGACCCCCCTTTTCACATGGAGCTTCAGTTTAAATCTTTTCTGTAAGGCTCTAGGAATCTAACATATTACATATCCCACAGAGGCTACTGGTTGTGATGCTGTTGGCCTACTTGAGAAGTAGGAGCAGCTCCAGAAATAATTTAGGTTGTTAATAATTAACACTACAGTGTTACTATTTGACTGTCCCTTGGCTCCTATCAGCTGATTAGAACGAACCCCATTGGTTCAGCAAAATCACAAGCCAACAAACATGGCAATGTGGGTTCACGACAGAGGAAGCAGAATCTGGAAATCGGCCTGTATTACGTTGGGAACAGGAAGGATTTGAGCCATGGTCTTGCCAGGCTGCCAGAGGGTCCCTACGATCAAGCACGTAAAAGCTCTAAATGCCAATGGCCAATCCAAGCATTTCAAAACTTACAGTGTTTAGTTAGAATTGAAAAAGGAGATAACCATTGTATTTGACTTGGCTACCCATGAGTTCTAAATCCATATTGTCAATGTTCTTTGTGATCCTGGTCAAGTAGCTTGTTTTTCTATTCCCTGTGCCCTATTCTTGATCTTTTATTTTATCTCAGCAACTGTGTACTAAGGTTCACTCAGTTCTAAAACTAAGATCTAGATTAACTTTTTCCAAGAGCTGAAAACGGCTGCAGGTGTCAGGAGTAGTTTTAAGATGCAAAGTGTTCAGCATCCCACATCTAATGTTTGTTAGTTGATAATGACGAATTTGTGCAATGACTGGTACACCATGGGGAAGTATACAGTAGGTAGAATGGGAACGAAGAGAAGGAGAAAGAGGGGCAAGAGAAGAAAGAAGAAGGGAGAAAAAGGAGGACTTTCAAAAAGGAAGATGAGGAAAATAAATCTCCAAAACAACCAAACATAATTCAATAAAAAATAAAAATCAATAAAACAACAGGCTTGTTTCTTCTCTATTCCTTGTTGTTTCCACGTTGCTTCTAGGCTGATTTGAGAATTCTCCTGCAGAAATTCACGGGATGCACAGACTGGTGTTCGCATTACCCTCCCCTGGGCACCAGGGTTTCACAGCTCACAAGCACCAACCATGCTACTGTTCTCATTTGGATCACCCTCGGTAGAATCGGTTCACTTTACCTACCCCCTAAAAGTGTCTCTGGGCTATTAGGCATTCATTCATTTATGCATTCACTCAGTCGACAAGTATTTGTTGACTCAGTACATAATTACTTTTCAACAAATATTTACTAGGCTGAATTATAGGATAAACTTTAAAATGTGGACATTAAAAGAAATGTTAGTAAATACCGGTAGTCCCTGACTTGTGATGGGGTTCCATTCTGATGACTACTCCATAGTCAGCCAGTTCTTATGTAAATCCAATCTCTCTCTCTCTTTTTTTTTTAGTTTTCATTATTTTGCCCTTTTATTATTGGTATCTTTATAAATCTGATCTTTTTGTCTTTGGGGGTTGAAAACTACATCTGAGAATGATAACATCAGCAAATTACATGCTGCGACATTGTATGTAGTACATATCACGAACAATAAGATGTACAAAAAATAAATAAAACAAATAAATGGCCCTTAAGTGCAGTTCATAGTAACTCCAATACGCCGTCAATCGTGTGCTACCGGTATTCTGAAAGGCATGTATGTAAACCTCTGCTTTGTTCTGAGAGTGTGGAGATTTTGGAAATATTCAGAAAAGCAAACCAAATAAAACTAAAGGATTTATTGTCCCTACAACTTTTTAAACTGCTTTTGTACTGGGTTCCCTATTGTGCAATAATACTCTGGGAGAAAGTGGCAGGATATAGAAACGGCAGGAGAAAACCAATAATGTTCATATAGTCTAGATTTTTGTTGTTCTAAGAATTTCAAAACTATCTTTATATATTTTCTCAGTGCACTAAATAATATTCAGCCTTTGTAGTCAGAGAACTATTTGCAGTATTTCCTTCTCTCTTTTCTATCTGTGGAAGTCTACAAAAATAGTGCTGGTGTAGGGAAGATACCGTAACCAATGTTCTTTTACTCCAGAGTCCAAGTGAATTATACTAGCAATTGTGATTTCAGACTATGTTCTGCACAAAAAATCTAACAGATCATTCTTTAGCTAGAGTAATGTTACTTGTTTTTTTCAGAGAAAAGCCCTGGAATTTTCCAGCTTTTATTTATTAGCACTGGCTGTTTGGTTTGCAAATGTCTTTATTACTACATTAATTTTAACAAATAACATTATCTTCAATTTTTGTTTTTTTTGGAAGTAAAGACTTGAACAGTGTTAAAATGATCAAAGTCATCCATATGAGTTAACAGGAATATTATTTCTCCTGTTTGTCCTCTCCTGGTATCTCTTCTATTTTCAATTTATAATTCTTTTATAAACTACATAAAGAATGTCTTCATGTACTCGCTCAACAAACATTTATTGAGAGCCACAATGGGGCAGGCATTGTAATCGATGGAAAAACACTGATTAAAAACACAGAAGAAAACATAGTTTCAGGAGGAATAGTGTTTCTCAAGGAGAGAGTTGGAATGAGCCAGAATCTGGCTTTTTGTACATTAGCGTACCCTCTTCTGTCATTCACTTCCGATTTTCTGGAGATACACTTCAGAACTCTGCTTTTGCTCTTCGGGGTGTATACAGAGTTTGCTCAAGGCTTTAAATGATTTTAATGCATTTATTTTCCAATCATCTTCACCATGGAATATTTGTTAACAGGGCTGATAAATTATTTCTTCAGTGAGGAAGATACATATTTTTCAGTATAAATAAAATGACACCCACTGATGTTATTGGATGATTTTTCAACTTATGTCTGGGGAAAGGTTTATAGTCACTTCCAATTTAGAAGCTTTAGCTCTGGGTGCTTCTTTTGTCAACGATTTTACAAATCTAGTGCAACATAACAGTATTTCTTGTGAAGAAATTGAAGTTGTCAAAGATTTCATTCTACTTGGATCAACAATCAATGTCCATGGAAGCAGCAAAATCAAAATATCAAACAACATATTGCATCGTGAAAATTTGTTGCTAAAGACCTCTTTAAAGTTTTAAAAAGCAACAATGTCACTTTGATGCCTAAGATGCACCTGACCATTTTCGTTAGTCTTACATGCATGCAAAAGCTGTGCAATGAAAAAGGAAGACAGAAAAAGAACTGATGTATTTGAACTGTGGTTTTGGCAAAGAATATCAAATATACTGTAGATTGCCAGAAGAACAAACAATTGTCTTAGAAGCAATACAACCAGAATTCTCTTTAAAATTGAGGATGGTGAAACTTCAGCTTGCTTACTTTGGACATGTCAACAGAAAACACCAATCACAACAAAATGACATTATGTTTGATAGTAGAGATCAGTGAAAATAAGGGAAACCCTTAATGGGATGGATCGACAGCTGCAACAATGGGCCTAGATATATGAGAGATCATGGAGATGGCACAGGACCAGACAGCATTTCATTCTGTTGCACATAAGGTCGCCATGAGTCAGAGCCAACTTGATGACAACTAGTAACAGTAATTTCCTCCTGTCTGCCAAATTCTTTGCTTTATTTATTTCTACTCTTGTCATTGGTGGCCAGTCTAGTGAATGACTGAATATTTCAATTTTGCATTTTAGGTTCTTTTCTTTGATGTCTTGCTTTTAATGCAGCTTTGAAGGTATTCAGATGAATCTTTCATTTTTGGCTCATCTGATATGTTTTGTATCTGGGCCTGAGATATTTATATTCATGTGTTCCAAAGGTCTTGGTTTAACTACTTTACTCAAGATTGAGACATTCCTCCATGTGTGAAATTATCAGGCATAGCCCACCATGAGTTGGAGCATATGAAAATTTTAGATACCTCCTGAGAAATTATTTTGGAATTTACAAGTCAGAGATGCTTTTAGTTTTGAGTAACAAAAAATTTAACTAATGTGACTTAATCTATAAAGACATCAACTATCTGGCATAACAAAAAGTATGGAGGTAGGGAGTATCAGTGTGATTTGATAACCCACTAATGCCATCAAGAAACTGAGCTCTGCCTATCTTTTCATTCCACCTTCTTCATTGTTTAGTTTCAATCTGATTGCCACAGCTCCAGGTATCACAATCACTTTAAAAGAAAGAAGTGGAGAGGGATGGTAAGAATTTTTTCCTTAGGCAATTCTTTCCTTTTATCAGTGAAGAAATAATGCCTCAGAGGCTGCAGCAGACTTTCCCTGACATCGCAATGGCCAGAGCTGACTCACTTGGTCTTTAGGTAGAAAGGAATGTGATAGAAATGGTTGACTTAAAGCAGCCTCAGTTCATCTCCAGAGCAACACACGTTGCTTCTACAAACAAAGCCAGGGTATCTGTTGGCAAATAAGAAAGGGGAAATAGCTGTTGGGTAGACAATAAAGATGTTGCCACAGGTCAAGGAGAACAAGCGTGGCCTGATATGTCATATCCATGGGAAAGGGGAAGCACAGATCTGAGAATAGCAGGGAGTTTGTGCTTCTTATTGTTCACTACCTACGGCTTTACGTGCTTGATGCCGCAAATGGTTAAGCGTTTGACTACCAGCTGAAAGGTTGGCTGTTTGAACCCACCCAGAGTCGCCTAGGAAGACAAGCCTGACGACCTGCTTCCAAAAGGTCACAGCCATGAAAATTCAGTGGAGCACAGTTCTACTCTGCACACATGGGTTCGCCATGAGTTGGAATCAACTGGATGTAACTGCCAACAACATCGTCTTATTCCCCACTCTCTCTAGCACCTTACCTGGCTTTTTTTTTTTTTTTTTGGCTCTTTCCCCTCCTCACTTCTTCCTAACATCACCTTTTATCTTGCCATTGCACTATGCAAAAATCTTCAGTGAGTGCATTCACTTAAAGGTCAGTTTCATGGTATGATTTTCAAGCCCCATTTCCCTTCTCTCCAGAAGGCTCCTAACTCCTCAAAATCCCTTCTCAAATTTACCACTGAACCAAATTGGTCTCTATGGACTGTCTTGCAAACATACATTACACTTGGATACCACAATGCCTTTGCTAGTGCTGATGCCCTGTCAGTGTTTAAATTTCTCTTCCTTTCTGATACATTCTCGGGACCCGGCTCACATCCCTCTCAAGTAAGCCTTCTTGGATACAGCCAGACCCCAATGTTCAATCCTTCTTTAAACTCCTACAAACACTTATACTTGATACCATTCATTTGTCATTTATCTTTAAGTCAATTCAATTTGGTGAATTACACTATGTATTAGTAAATGAAATTGTCCAGAATTTCATTTTTCTTGGATCCACAATCAATGGCCACGGAAGCAGCAGTCAAGAAATCAAGCGACGCATTGCACTGAGCAAATCGGCTGCAAAAGATTTCTTTAAAGTGTTAAAAAGTAAAATTATCTCTTTGAGAACTAAGGTGTTCCTAACCCAAACTGTGGTATTTCCAGTTGCCTCAAAGGCATGGGAAAGGTGAATAATGAATGAGGAAGACCAAAGAAGAATTGATGCCTTTGAATTATGGTGTTGGTGAAGAATATACCATGGACTGCCAGAAGAACAAGCAAGTCTGTCTTGGAAGAAGTACAGCCAGAATATTCCTACTTTGGAGATGATATCAGGATGGACCAGTCCCTGGAGAAGGACATCATGCTTGGTAAAGTAGACAGAGAAAAAGAGGAAGACCCTCAACGAGATGGATTGACACAGTGGCTGCAACAATAGACTTGAACATAGCAACGATTGTGAGGATTGCACAGGACCAGGCGGTGTTTCCTTCTGTTGCACACAGGGTTGCTATGAGTTGGAACTGATTCAATGACACCTAACAGCAACTTCCAAAACAAGCCATACCAGTTGCAGATACAGGAGGACCAAGTAAATGAAGGTAGTTGCATTCAGGTAGAAAGAAAAAGGAGGTTGGAAGCAACAGAATGGAATAGAACTAACATTCATGGCACATACTTGGTGCCAGATGTTTTTTATTTGCTATCTTCTTAATGCATCCAGCAATCCTATAAGTTCGTTATTATTAGCCCCAAATGCCACTTACCACATCATGCTCTCCAAGTCTAATAGAAGGAGTTTATTATTGTTTGTGGTCTATTCCAGACTTCCTCATAAATAATTTTGTATTTTAGCTACATTATGTAGATCTTTGTACCTAGCCTAAGGAACAAATGACATGTATAACATTATTTCTAAGAAAAAAATGCATTACAAGAGGACATATTTATTGGGTCGTTAAGTTTTATGTAGATCTTTGTACCTAGCCTAAGGAACAAATGACATGTATAACATTATTTCTAAGAAAAAAATGCATTACAAGAGGACATATTTATTGGGTCGTTAAGGCTACCAGTACACTAGGAGATTCCTCCACCCCGACATGTACCAGGGTGAGGTGGACATTGCATTACTTTTTGCCCTCTAGTGCCCCAAGGATGCCTCTTTTTGTTTGGGGTGATCAAAAATAAGTCTTATAAGCTAAGCAGTATAAATACTGCCTAGCTTGTTAGTTAAATGACAACAAGTGCTAGAATAATGAAAGAACAGTAGAGAGAGAGTGGGAAATGTGAAGCACTAATGCTGTTTAATGCAAACGGTAATTGTTCTTCTTTTCAAATCCTGTAGGTTTGAGAAGATGAGTAACTAATCATTTCACCTGATTTTTTTTTTTAAATCAGAATACTCATTGCATGACTTAGCGTTGAAATCCATAAGATGAACTGGATCCTTCATCGGCTGCCCTCTTGGGTTTAGGTATCGTTTCTTCACAGAATGCCTGCCTCAATACAATTTTTAGGTGTCTCATTTGACCAATACCAGTAGCATTTCGTCTTTTAGCTTTGGCACTCCAGTTATACTTTCTCTTGCACTTGGCAGGGTAGCCACATTTGCCACAGGTGGACTTCTGAAGGTAGCAGGCCCTAGAGCCACAGTGGCAGCATAACATGTGTGTCTTACTGCAATGCCTTCCAAATGATGACACTCTCTTTGTCATCTCACTTCTGCAACCAAGACTGAAAAGCCATTTCAGATTATTTTGATTAAGGCTATTTCATTTTCTTGATTTATTTTCCATGCATTTCAACTGCAGTGTTACAGACGTGAAGTAACTTTTCCAGTACTTAGGGAGTCTGCCATGCCATTTTCCTGTGGTAACTCTGGCGACAAGTTCAAGCTCTGAAATCACTTCTGTGATTTCAATCACAGCATTTAATCATCCTTTTCTGTATCTATTTGAAGAGTGGCATTGTTCATTTCCCCAACTGACTATAAAGTAATTTGTATAATAAGTGTGTGTCATTCAATATAGAATTCCTAATTCTTATGTTGCTTTTCTTTGTTTCTGTAACTCAATATAGTTGACTTTAAAGCAACAATGTCTGCACATGGAAAAAAGATACATGGGGATTTAGCTAATAATTCTATGAATTTAATCATGTTAGACATTCAAACCTGATAATAAAGGACGAAATTTCATCTGAGGTCAAAGATAACTTTGGTTTGTTGGCAGTGACTGGTTAATTATTCATGAAACGCATTTTCCTTTCCTGCTGGATTCATAGCTGTACAGTGGTTCTCAGCCTTCTTTGCAGTGGAAGTGTGACTCTATTTTGGTTAATATAATGTGGACACAAGTGATGTATCCTCTTCTAGACCTGGCCTATAAAAACCACCTATGTGATCCTGCTCTCTCTTCCTTTGCCTGCCAGCCAGATCTAGTTACCCAGGGTAGTCTGGAAAGCCACATACTGGAGATGGGAGAGTCACAGATGGAAGGAGTCTGGGCTCCTGAATGACCACATTTCCCTCCCTGACTCCACACCACTAATTGAACCTTATGTGAGCAAGAAATAAAATTCTATTGTATTAAGCTACTGAGTCGATGGCACCTAACAACAGCAAGCCACAGAGAGCTGAAGGAATCATCCACTAGCATGACTTCAATATTCTTTACCATACATTTTGTCATTGTTAGCTGCCCTCAAGTCAGCCCCTGACTCATAGTGACCCCACACACAATGGAATAAAATGGAACCGAACGCTGCCCGGTCCTGTGCCATCACCACTATCAGCCACAGATCAGTTACAGATTGGACTCTTGTGATCCATAGGGTTTTCACTGGCTAATTTTCAGAGGTAAATTCCCAGGCTTTTCTTCTTAGTCCGTGTTTAGTCTGGAAACCTCTGCTGAAACCTGTTCGGTATCATAGCAACATGCAAGCCTCCACTGACAGATGGGTAGTGGCTGTGCATGAAGTGCACTGGCTGGGAATTGAACCCTGGGTCTCCAGCGTGAAAGCCAAGAATTCTACCACTGAACCTCCAATGCCCCCGTATGTATTAGTTTAATTGTCAGTTTTTACTTTAGGCCAGTGCTTCTCAACCAGGGAAAATATTTCCCTCCACCCCCACCTTGGACACATTTGGTAATATTTGACTGTCATGACTTGGGGGACTACTACCTGGCATCTAGTAGACAGAGGCCCTGGGTGCTGCTAAACACCCTACGATGCACTGGACAGCCCTCCTCCCCACTCCGTGCATTATCTGGTCCAAATATCAATGGCACTGAGGTTGAGAAACCCTGCTTTAGACTCTATCAGGCACAATATAATACTTGGTTAACGTTAATATATGCTTTTTTTAATAATCTTCTAATCCTGTATTTGATTAATTTTAGGTTTTTGTTCTCATGCTCTGATCCACTGATAGCTTTGGGTACTAATCACCATTTATGCAAAAATCTGTGATCTCTATATTTTTCTTTTTGCTTCTATAGCTATCCTTACCCAATCTTCCCCTTTACCACACTATTATCAACACCCTATGTTTATTGCTTTATCTCCAGCAATTCTCACAATACCTGGCATACAGTAGGTGTTTAATAAATGTTTAAAGACTGAAGAATGAACTAATGTAAATAAAAGCATAGAGAAAACAAAACAAAAGAATGAAGCATTTCTGCCCTCAACTCAACTTCAATGACACTGCATTTCTTTGATTCTTCTCTCCTTATCTATCTTCTCCAATGGGTCAGTTTCCTTCTCTTGCCCTCTAAATGCAGTTCTTCCACAAGACAGTTGTTTTCTTTTCTTTTTCCCCCCCCTTTGCATAACTCAATATTATGACTTCAAATATCACCTCTATTCAGAGAATCCGAAAACCTAAGCACTATTCCAAATTTTCTCCTGAGACTCAAGGTCAAAACTATGTCTGCTTGTGTCCACTTGCATATTCCACCATCACCTGCCATTCAATTTGCCTAAAGCTCAGTATTATCGCTGCCCACAAAAGCATTGTATCTCTCACTTCTTTCCATGTCCTTCCCCCATCAATGTTATAATCATTCTTCCTTGGGGGCCAACCAAGACTCTTCCCTCCTCCTCACAGTCTATATTGGTATATTGTAGTTGCTTGACCATTTATAGCTTCGCTTTCCCATCATTTGACACTTTATATAAGTTGTCTTAAACTGAACCAAACCAAACCCTTTGCTGTCGAGTTGATTCTGACTTACAGCGACCCTATAGGGCAAGGTAGGACTGCCCCACAGGGTTTCCAAGGAGTAGCTGGTGGATTTGAACTGCCAACCTTTTTGGTTAGCAGCCATAGTTCTTAACCACTGTGCCACCTATGGCTTTAATTTGCCATTTTCTTATTTAGATTTTAAAACTCCAGAGTCTGGATGGTTAATAGACATATAATGCGAACCATATATGTAATTTTATATTTTCTAATAATAATTTATTCTCTCACAGTCTAGGAGGTTAGAAGTCCGAATTCAGGGCGTTAGCTCCAGGGGAAGACTTTCTCTGTTGGCTCTGGAGCAAAGTCCTTGTCATCAACCTTCCCCTGGTCTAGGAGCTTTTCAGCACAAGGACCTGGGTTCAAAGGATGTGCTCTGCTCCCAGCTCTGCTTTCTTGGTTGTATGAGGTCCCTCGATCTCTCTGCTTGCTTTGCTTTTTTCTATCTCAAAAGAGATTGACTCAAGATACAACCCAATCTTGAAAATTGAGTCCTACCTCATTAACATAACTGCCTCTAATCCTGTTTCATTAACATCATAGAGGTACGATTTACAACACAGGAAAATCACATCAGGTGACAAAATGGTGGACAATCACACAATACTGGGAAGCTAGCCTAGTTGACACACATTTTGGGGGGACACAATTCAATCCATAACGGCGCCTATGCCTTAAATAATAAAAGCAAACAGCAAAGTGGCATGTACAATAAGAAACTGCTTTTGTAAAAATATATATGTAGAAAAAAGACTGGAAAACACAGGTGAAAATGTTAAAAACAGTGGTTTTCTTTGGGGGCATATAAGATTATGGAAAATTTTGTTGTAGTTTTGTTTTATTTTGTTTTGCTTAGAGTATTTTCATTAAGATATATTAATTTAGTATTTAGCAAAAAGTAAACACACACACAGACACACATATTGTTGTACTGGACCAAAGTCCATCACGAAAACTCTAGATGTTTATTAGCATCTGTTACTTCCTTGATCTGTAATAACTACACTCTAATCTCCATCCATTAAGTTGATTAAACTAAGAAAAGATGTTATGCTGTCTGTAAAAAACTATATCCCTTCCCCTCATTATTCCATACTTCTAGTTTATTAAAAAAAAAAACTAGAAGTTTATTAGTGCAAGTTTAATTCCTTTGCTGTGTTCTTCCTGTTTACAAGTTCCCATAAATTATATTTTTGATTGTTAACCTTGTATCTGTGCTGAGGTTTTAATTTCATGTGTTATCCATCCCCCCAGTCTTCCTCCCCACTACTCACCCAACCCTTCAGTTCTAGACCCTCTTTGGTGTCCAACCATGTGGACATTATTACGTGTTACTTCCTCCCTTGGAGGTTGTTTTTGCTACGTGGATTAGAGTACATTCAAATCACAAACATGTCATATTAAGCCTTTATTGCAGACCTCTAAACATTCAGACAGAAATGCAGATAAAACAAATATTTCACATTTTAAAATCTGGTTTAATTTTTTATTAAAGAAAACTTTATGACATCTTTCTTTATAAAGTTTACTTTTTCTTTTGTAATTCAGAAACCATGCTGTATACACAGCAGCCAGTCTTTTTTTTGTGTGTGCTTTAAGTGAAAGTTTACAAATCAAGTCAGTCTCTCATACAGAAACTTATACACACCTTGCTATGTACTCCTAGCTGCTCTCCCCCTAATGAAAGTTTACAAATCAAGTCAGTCTCTCATACGAAAACTTATCACACCTTGCTATGTACTCCTAGCTGCTCTCCCCCTAATGTGACAGTACACTCCTCCTCTCCGCCCTGTATTCACCATGTCCATTCAACCAGTTCCTGTCCCCCTCTGCCTTCTCATCTCACCTCCAGACAGGAGTTGTTCACATAGCCTCATGTGTCTACTTGAGCGAAGAAGCTCACTCCTCACCAGTATCATTTTCTGTCTTATAGTCCAGTCCAATCCCTGTCGGAAGAGTTGGCTCCAGGAATGGTTCCAGTCTTGGGCAGCCAGTCTTTTAAAAACATAAATCAAATTGTATTTTTTCCCTGCTTAAAACTCTCAGTTGTAATAAAATTGAAGCACTTTTCTGTGGCCTGCAAGTACTTACAAGATCTCCTTTCTCTTTTCCCCTAGACTGCATTCACTCTAGCTTGCTTTCCTTTCCTTGGGCACTAAGGAGTCCCATTTCTGGGCTGTTCTCTCTGCTTAAAACACATTTCCCCAATATCTTTGCTCCAGTGTCTCCTTCTCAAATGTCATCTCCTCAGAGAGGACCTCATGGACTACTTTAGCTACAGTAACTACAGCCCTTCTCTCTTTTCCTTAACACTTTCCTTCCATTGCACCACTTCCTATTTTTCATAACCTTCTCACCATCTGAAGTTATTTCATTTAACTGTTTACCTAACTGTTTGTTATTGTGAATTGTCTTTCTTCCCAGACTGTAAACTTCACTGTTGTTCTTGTAGCTTCATTACCTAGAACTGTATTGGGTATATTGTTGTTGTTGTTAGCTGTCCTGGTGTCTGCCCCAACTCATGGTGACCCTATGCACAACTGAACCAAACACCGCCCGACCCTGCGCCATCCCCATGATTGGCTGTGGATCAGATCGTTGTAATCCACAGAGCTTTCATTGACTGATTTTTGGAAGTAGATCACCACGTTTTTCTTCCTAGTCCATCTTAGTTGGGATGCTGTTCAGTACCATAGCAACACATAAGCCTCCGCTGACAGACCAGTGGTGGCTGCTCCTGAGGTGCGTTGGCTCAGTAACCTGAGTCTTCTGCATGCAAGGTGGGAATTCTACCACTAAACCACCATTGGAAGTATATATTAAAATAAATAAATAAAACAGACCATTGCCATCCGGTCAATTTCACCTCATAGCGAACCTATATGACAGAGTAGAACTGCCCTATAAGATTTCCAAGGAAAGGCTGGTAGATTCGAACTGCTGACCTTTTTCGTTATGGCTGAGCGCTTAACCACTGTACCACCAGGGCTCCATTTATATACAAACAAACCAAAGCTGTTGCCAATTAGATATATAGTAGGCACAAAATAAATACCTATTATTTTGAGGGATAGATAAAATGTAGCTTCAAGCAACACACAATGTCCGTGACTTGTTTGCTATTCAAAATAGTTACATGATTAGCTGCTTATGACATAAAGAGCACAATTTCCATTTTTGAGTAGAAAAATCCTTCCTCTCAGTTTTTCAGATTCTCTTGGTCATGGTTCTCAAACTGTCAGTGGCTTTTGAGGCCACTTCCAACATTCACCAAACTTGTGGAGAGATTCCTATTAGTTTCTGTAATGGAAAATCAGCCTAATCAATGAATCTTTGTGTTGTTCTTTGTCTACAAAGATGTAATGATAGTACATTAGCGAGCTCAGTAGCGTTTCGGTGGTAGAATTCTCACCTTCCGTTTGAGAGACCCAGTTTGTTTCCCGGGCAATGCACCTGCAGGGCAACCACCACTTTTCTGTCAGGGAAAGCTCATGTGTTGCTATAATTCTGAATAGGTTTCAGCAGAACTTTAAGACTAAGATGGACTCAGAGGAAAGGCCTGGCTATCTATTCCCAAAAATCAGCCAGTGAAACCCCATGATCATAATGGTCGATTCCATTATGCGTGGGGCACCATGAGTCAGGCTGACTGGATGGCAGCTAACAACAACAACATAGTACATCAGTAGGGTTTGTGCTTTTAGTTGAATTGTCCCTTAAGTAACCAAGTTATTATTACACCCTCTTATCACGCCCACACCCTGACCTTGAATCAGAGCATTCATCTGCTTGGCTGTTCACTAGGACCCAGGATAGAGTCTCTTTTAGAATTTAAATCAAAATGGGAATTCTGAACCTGGTTTCATTAGCACTGCAATCTAATCAACCTTTCTAACTTATTCTAAAAATTAATTCAAACATAACTGCCTATACCTGTACTGATTTAAGAATAAAGACGAATTTATATTTCATAAGAACTTGAAAATTTAGAACTGCAATGCAATTTAGATAAGACTAGTTCACAGATAAGAAAAACTAAAACCCTGGGTGAGGCTATGTAACCCTCCAAAGGTCACTAAGCCAAGTGAAGACAGAACCACAGTTAGACACCCAGTCCAGGGCTCTTTCCACTACATCTAATGAAATTCAATGTCCCTTGGTTATGGGATTAACTATTTTTCAATATTTAAGTATTATCTTTTCTGTACCACTGCCTGACACATAGGAGGCAATCAATAAAATTGGCAATAAATTGGCAGATAAAGTTTTAAAATGTATTTTTGAGTATAGGGATTCGGTTGAACTTCGTGACTTTATTTATTTGTAGGTTGGAGAACACAAGCATGAATATTATGCACAGTTATTTAAACAATATAAAGTAACGTGGTTATCTATCACTCATGCTTCAGTCCATAGTCAGCTCTGCCTGATGACATCCCCTGGGATGTGTACCCATCTCAGTATTCATAATGCAATATATATAATTCCACTTCTGGTAATAAAGTAATGTAATTTTATTTATTGGTAGTTATTTTAAAAAGGAAAATAAATTCAGAGGGAATTCCTGAATTTAATTATTCACACTTGCTCTTTGGGTAGAAATGGTTTTTGAAAATATAATTAACACCGGAATAATAAAAACAAAGATTTAATACTGTATCTGGAAAAGTTTATTCATTTTATAATAAAGTAATAGCATGATGAGAAAAAAAGTTCAATTTGACTTTAAAAATCAGATATAGCATGAAGTGGGGAGTGAACTAAAAAAGGCTTTCCTGAAATGCTACTCCTCAAAGAGTAATTACACCTACTCCTCACTTATCTCCTATCTCGCTATCTGACAATTCGCATTTACAACAATAGTGAAAAGTCTACTTTCATACATCTGGCAGTAATGAACACTGAAGTGCAAGGGAAGAGTAATGCTGGCTGTGATGGTTAAGGTTATGTGTCAGCTTGGCTGGGCCATGATTCTCAGTGCTTTGGCAGCTAGGTAATGATGTAAATTGGCAGTTATATAATGAGGTAGTTATTCTCCATTTTGTGATCTGATGTGGTCATCATCCATTTTCACGTAATGCAGATTTTCACATAATAACCTGGTCTTGGGAAACCAAACATATGGATAAGTGAGGAGTGGGTGCATAATTGTAACCATAATTTTAAAAATAAAATGTCAAGCTTTATCTTATTGTTATTAGGTGCCACTGAGTTGGTTTCAACTCGTAGCTACCCTATACACAACAGAACAAAACACTGTCGTCCTGCACCATCCTCACAATCGTTGCTGTATTTGAGTCCAATGTTGCAGCCACTGTGTCAGTCCATCTCTTTAAGAGTCTTCCTCTTTTTCGCTGGCCCTCTACTTGACCAAGCATGATGTCCTTCTCCAGGAACTGGTCCCTCCTGATAACATGTCCAAAGTAGGTGAGATGAAGTCTCATCATCCTCGGTTCGAAGGAGCATTCTGGCTGTACTTCTTCAAAGACAGATCTGTTCATTCTTCTGGCAATCCATGGTTTATTCAATATTCTTTACCAACACCATAATTCAAATGCATCAATTCTTCTTCAGTCTTTAGATGTTTTGAAACTGACACTTTAGGTTTTGAATGAAAGGTCTTATAATCCGTGGAAGTGTTTTGCTTTCACTTACAAGCCATGCAACAGAAAAAAACCCACAAAAAAACCTCTTGCTGTCGAGTCAATTCTGACTCATGGAGACCCCGGATGTTACAGAGTAGAACTGCTCCATAGATAGTTTTCTTGTCTGTAATCTTTTTATAGAAGCAGTTTGCCAAGCCTATCTTCATTGCACTGCTGGGTAGGCTCAAACTGCCCATCTTTAGGTTACCAACTCATTACAAATCATTTGAGCCCCCCAAGCTCCGAAAGCCATGCAATAGAGGCCTTGTATGTATATTACGTCCCTATAGGATTGTTTTTATAGGATTGTTCTACTCTGTCATATACTTGACGGCAAACAACAACAAATATTATGTCCTAATGGTAATAATCGCTCTTCACTACACTCATCTCACTGGTTGCTTGCACTTGACGGCAAACAACAACAAATATTATGTCCTAATGGTAATAATCGCTCTTCACTACACTCATCTCACTGGTTGCTTGCTCCTTGCTCTCATTTACGTTTTCTCTAAAAAAGGGTTTTTTTTTTTTTTATAGTACCTCCTTCAAGAGTTTAATTATTTTCATATGTCCCATTCCACGAATCTTCACTTTCACTAGCTCAATTTAGCATTTCTCTTGATATACGCAAAACCTTATTGCCCTTCTGTGCCCCTGGGGGTCAACAGCATACTCCTGTTTCATTGCCAAGCAGTTTTCTTAGCATCCAGTCTATAAAATACTTCTACAGGCAGCAAAAAATGATGTTACCAATCTTGCATGAACCTATACAGCAATATTAAAACAGCTTCATCACTTGTCCATTAGTCATGTTCATTGAAGCAAGTAATGATCAGAATGATGGGCAATTTCTCCCACTATTACACACTAATGAAATGTTGCCGCCTCATGAATGATAGCTTTCCCTCCTCACCTTGGTGAAGTATGAGTTGAGAAGCAGTTTTGTGGGACTACCACAGCTGGAGAGCCCAGCAACTGTTGGGTTTCAGCTGTCTCCAGGACGTAGTGTTTTAGAGTGTGGGGAACGCTGAATTTTGTAATTGTTGCCACCTTAACCAGTTGCCTTTGAGTCCATTGCAATTCTTGGCAACCCCATGTGTGTCAGAGTAGAACAGTGCTCCATAAGGTTTTCAACGGCTGATTTTCCACAAGTAGGTCACCAGGCCTTTCTCCCAACACACCTCTGGGTAGATTCAAAACTCTAACCTTCCAGTTAGCAGCCAAGCACGTTAATCATTTGCACCACTTGGGGACTTCTATTACCACCTTACCTTTCTTGAAACTTCCCTTTACTTCTGACAGTGATTCTGTGAAAAGAAAGTTTTATGGAAATACCTCAAAGTGAATCTTGAAGGGGAAAAAGTTCAAAATCTCCTCACTGAAATCACGTTTCTGTCAAGCACAACGTAAGCCCCAGTTCTTCCACGAGGCCTTTTTAAACTATCTCAGCCTAGTAATTATCCGTTCTTCTGAACTTAAAAATACTATTATTTTTTCTTCCATTTATTCGATAACTTTGTGACATTTCTTGCATTAACATTCTTTCCTGTGTGATACTTTTAATAAATGTATGACTTATTTCCCCACTAGGTCCTCACAGCATCTCAAACTGTAATTTTCTCAAAGTTATTTTGAAAAAAAAAAAGACTAGTTTATTTCTATGCAGGTGAGTGTAAGTTTTTTGTTTTTTGTTTTTTTTTAAAGTATTATCTCCGCTTTGGTGGTGTCAGAAAAAATAGTCCTTGTAAGAACTCAGGTAGGGAGCAGGGAGTCTCTTAATTCTGTGCATTTTCAAGCATGGAGGGGAGAAAATGTTCTCTTTCTTTAATTGATGGTCCCCACTGCCTGCTCTGGAGAACCACATAGGCTTCATGTAGGCATGTGCTAGGCTGATTTGCACCACTTGAAATATGACAGTGCAATAAATGTGGCAAATTGGACCACGTATTTTCCTCAGATGTGTGCTTTCCACGCCTGCTGTACCCGAGACTGTGGTTGCAATACCCTATCCCAGCTCTAAAAGCAAGCAACCAGATTGTGCCAAGTTCCAGATAAGAAGAACCTGCTACTTTTTGTCTTCTACCAGGCAGTCTCCATCTCATGGGATGGGAAGTGAAGAGGAAATGAGTAGAATTTTAATTATATGTGAGTACAACTTTTTCAAATATGGTGTTTGAACTCGCCGTGGAGATTTAGAACAAATTTTCCTAAGAATTCCAAGAACCTTTTTAGGAGGAAAACAATTGAGCTCTCAAACCAATGGCAGTACCAAGAGGAGATTTAGCCCTCTCTCCATATTTTCCCTATTATTCTTTGATATAGACATGGATTTTTAAAAATATTATGTAAAGTGCTAAGCAAATCTGGCTTTAAAATACATCCCTGGGTGGCATAAATGTGCTTGCCTGTTAACTTAAAGGTTGGCATTTAAACCCACTCAACAGTGCCATGGAAGAAAGGCCTGGTGATCTGCTTCCATAACAATTATAGTCAAGAAAGTCCTATGGAGTAGTTCTAGTCTTTAATATACGGAGTCACCAAGAGTTGACTAGAAGGCAGAGGACTTGGTTTTTTGCTTTTCCAAAAAAAAATTGCCAACCCTAAACCTCTCTGGGTTAGACATCCTGGAAGTACCACTACTACAGACCCTTCTCCCCGAGCTGGAAAACTAAGGTCTGTCTGGATTCAGGTAGACTTATACTTCTAGCCAAGATAAAGTAACAGGACCAGATTTGCCCTCCCACCTCAAACTATCAAAAAAATGGGGAATTCCAGGTTTGTGGCATGCTTTTATCATGAAAGCGTGTTGGATTTTGTTGCATGCATTTTCTACATCTACTGAGATTATCTTGTGGTATGTTTTCTTCATTCTATCAATATGGTGTATTACACTGATGATGTTTGGATGATGTCATGGATTGAGTTGTGTCCACCAAAAATATGTGTCAACGTGGCTAAGCCATGATTCCCAGTATTGTGTGATTGTCCACCATTTTATCATCTGATGTGATTTTCCTATGTGTTGTAAATCCTACCTCCATGGTGTTAATGAGGCTGGATTAGAGGCAGTTATGTTAATCAGGCAGGACTCAATCTACAAGATTAAATTGTGTCTTAAGTCAATATCTTTTGAGGTATAAAAGAGAGATGTGAGCAGAGAGACATGGGGAACCTCATATCACCAAGAAACACGAGCCAGGAGAATAGTGCGTCCTTTGGACCCAAGGTCCCTGTGCTGAGAAGCTCCTCGATCAGGAAAGACTGATGACAAGGACCTTCCTCCAGAGCCGACAGAAAGAAGAAGTCTTCACCTGGAGCTGGCACCCTGAATTTGGACTTCTAGCCTCCTAGGCTGTGAGAGAATAAATTTTTCTTTGTTAATGCCAAAAAAAAAAAAAGAAAAAAATGGGGAAAAAATATAAGAACAATGATTTTCAGAACACCAGAAGGTGATGAGGGACAGTTAGCCCTGAGAGACAGGAAACAAATCAGATGAGCCTTACTTTTTCCCCAGCTCACTGCCTTTAGAGAATTTCTAGATGGCAGTGCCAGGAGGGGAACCCTGGAGAAGCCTGGCAGACTCTCTGAGTTGAGTAGAAAGAGATGAGAGCTCAGGGAGAACAAGGCACCTAGAGTTCATTTGAGAGAGGACCAACGAGGAGAGAGCTGCACACAGAGAGAAATCCAGAGATCTCCGGAGGGCCGCCCTGACCATGGGGCCGAGTACTCATTAGTTCATGTATATGAGGAAACTGCCCAAGGCTGGGGGAAAAACAACCCAAAAGGACTAGAGGAAACAGTGCTGGGAATCACACAAGGCTGGGAATAATTCCTTTTCCTACTGCCAGTTTTCTCACTTATAATTTTTAAGGAAACAGTTCTCCAGGCCTTTCTTCTGAAGAGCTGCTGGGTAGGTTTAAAATGCCAGCCTTTTAGATTAGCAGCTGATTGCAGACTGCTTTCACTACCCAGGCTCTTCTTTCCTTAGCAAAAAAAAAACAAAAAACAAAAAAACCTGTTGCCGTTGATTTCGACTCATAGCGACCATATAGGACAGAGTAGAACTGCCCCATAGGTTTTCCAAGGAGTGCCTGGTGGATTTGAACTGTCTACCTTTTTGGTTAGCAGCCAAAGCTCTTAACCACTATGCCACAAGAGTTTTCACCAAGGTTGCCTTAGTAGTGGGGAATAATCAGCCAAAGACTTAGCATGGCTCTCGGCCCACCTAACAAATCTTAAAATCAAGACCTGAAAGGATCAAACTGTTTCCAGTAGTTTAACTGCATCCCAGAACAAAGCTCTAGAGTATTTTTTGAATAAACAGCATCCAGCACCCAAGAAGATAAAATTCACAATATTTGTGTCTTAGTTTCTTAGCACTTCTATAACGAAGAACCAAAAGCAGGTAGCTTTAAAGAACAGAAATGTAGTTTCTCATGGTTCTGAAATTCAGAGGTCCAAATCAGGATCTTGGCCTTGTCAGTTCCTTCTGGGGGCTTTGAGAGAGGAGCTGTTCCGTGCCTCTCTCCTGGTTTATGGTGGTTGCTGACAATCCCTGGTGTTCATTTCCTGCTTGTAGATGTATTTTCACTTGATGTCTTCCCCCTGTGCCTGTGTCTTTTTCTGTGTCTGGATGACTTCATTAGCTTAACTGATAACATCTGCAAAGAAAGACTATATTTTCCCAAACAGGTTCACATTTGCTGGTGTAGGGGTTGGAACTTCAACATGTATTTTGGGGGGATACAATTCAATCCATAATGGTCTTGAATCCAAGAGAGCATTATCAGGCAGGCAAAGAAGCAGAAAAACCTGATCCCTAAAGAGGTGAAAAGCAATAACTGATGCAGATGTTAGAATTAGCAAAGACATCAAAATAATTATCATAACTGTATTCTGTATATTCAAAAAGTTAAGTAGACATGTAAGAAATAAAAAGACTCAAATTGCACTTCTAGACATGAAAACTATAGTGTCTGAGCTAAACAATACACTGGATGGTACTAATGGCAGCTTAGATATTTCAGGAGAAAAGATGAGTGAACTAGAAGGTATGACAATAGAAACTATCCAAAATGAATGGACTCAGGTGGCCTGACTAGATCAGGAAAGGGCTTTGAAAATCCTGGGGGGAAAAGTTCCCATGAGGATAGAAAGAAACATAACTGTTGGGCTCAGCCCTGCTCCGAGTATGTGGTCAAGTATTGTGGATTTGGGTCTGTGGGGTGGCAGACATTGGAACCACTCTTAAGTCAGCCATCCATCTTGGTGCAGCAGAGGGGAGGGCCCTGCACTTGGGGAGTGGCCCTCTGAGTGATACTAAGGGCTGTGACATGGGAGGCTCAGACTAATTTTGGTGCTAACATTCTTGGCTGTGGGGATTACCATTCTTGCACCTTGAAGAACCACTCTGGTGACTATAGCAACGATTACAATGAAGGAGCAGTAACATGAGTCAATGTCCACTGTGATGAAGGGTGAATTTCTTTGGACTATCCAGGTTCCAGCTGCAATAGAAGGCAGGAGCAATGTAGCATATTCCAGACATGCAAATTCTTGAAGCGTTTGTGGAATTCATCAGCCTCAAGTAGGGAGCAATTTGTTCTGTTTCCAGCAGCAAACCAAAAGCAAACATGGCGGGTTCTTTATAACAAGTAAGTTTCCTGGGGGGGGCGGTTCTGGGACATATCAAGCATCAAGAATGTATTGGGGTGGACAATCTGGTCTTCTTGTTAATATGCAATGAATGTTATACTTTGAATTGCTCTTGGAACACAATTATTGCACACCACATTGAAACTTGGACACTGGTTAAGGAGGAGAAGTTGAAGGTGTGTTTCTTAACTCCTTATTGGCTAAAACATTTCTAAATCAAAAAACCAAACCCAGTGCTGTCGAGTAGATTCCGACTCATAGCCACCGTATAGGACAGAGGAGAACTGTCCCATAGAGTTTCCAAGGAGCGCCTGCTGGGTTCGAACTGCCAACTCTTTGGTTAGCAGCCTTAGCACTTAACCACTATGCCACCAAAACATTTCTAGAAGTAACTAATAAACTGAAACAAAAACAAATATTTCTACAATAGAGATTTTTGGAAATTCTGCTTGATTTAAACTTTCCCTTCAGGTTCCAATAATTTCACTTGCTGACATTTTGCTTTGTTTTGTGTGGCAAAGAAATAAGTTACTGAAATGAATATGTAACTCTTACCCAATTCTAAAATCTCTCTTTATCTAATACTACCTCTATTTTGAATGGTCATAGCTAACACGTACGCTATTATCATGTGCCAATTACTGTTCTCCATACTGATTTAACTTATTAAATATAGTTAAATTAAGAAGTCTTAAATCTACTTCTCTCTGTTCATGAAAAATCATTATTAGAATGTAAAACATTTCCTGTGGAAAAATATGGAATCATAGTATAGATAAATGCTGTCTGTACAAGACTTAACTTGATGTGGAATTAAAATTATTTAGTTGCAGATTTCATGTGATGAAGCTTTATTTGGTTTGTCTTTAGCAAAAACCTTATCATTAAGACACACAGACATGCTTATGCTTGAATGTCATGATTTAGGGCCTGTTACAGAAAGATAGTTATAACTATATGTCAAGCCATGTAAAACGTTAGATCTATAAAAATGTTTCTCTTAAAATGCATATAAAAAGAAATAAGATAAAGAAGGAGTGGTAGGAGAGGATTGCACTAATTTGAATGGAATTGCCCAGGCATGCAGAGTTCAGGAAGAATTCTAAGAGTTTTTTATTTTCAGGTAAATCTCCTTTCTGATATGTCATCTCTTCTGCCTTATTACAATGGCGATTGTTTTCAACTATTTTGTAAATTAAAAAAAAATTCCATACTTCCTAATCATGAGTTGCCTAACTATGTAGTCTCAAAACAAAAATTTCAACTATAGCTTCCTTTCATCTGTTTTTTTTTTTTTTAATACCATTCTCAGTGTTTCAAATGTACTCAAACAACAGCTTTCTGAGTGAATAATTTCAAAAGTATGAAAAACTAAAGAGCCCTGGTAGTGCAGTGGTTAAGAGCTACAGCTGCTAACCAATGTTCAAATCCACCAGCCATTCCTTGGAAACCTTATGGGTCAGGTCACTCTGTCATATAAGGCTGCTATGAGTAGTAACCTCCTCAATGGTTTTTGTTTAGTTTTGCTTTTTTTAAGTTAATGGGTTCAGATTCTTTGTGAGTTATGTTTTTAACAGAAATATATTTTAATAACACTGTATATGAAACCAAACAGTCAACATTTACTCTAAACCAAAAATGAGAAGGTAAGGGGGGTTGGAAAGCTAGAATAATGGAGTCAGAACAAACATAATGAAAATAATGAGAATGCTGACACATTATGAAAAATGTACCAGTGTCACTGAACAATATGTATAAACTAAAAAAAACAAGCCCACTGCCTTCGAGTTGATTCTGACTCATGGCAACACTATAGGACAGAGTAGAACTGCTTCTTAGGGTTTCCAAGGCTGTAAGTCTTTATAGAAATAGACTGTCACATCTTTCTCCAGTAGAGCCACTGCTGGTTTCTAACCGACAACCTTTTGATTAGCAGCTGAGCACTTTAACCACTGTGCTACCAGGGCTCTCTTAACAATATGTATAGAAATTGTAAGATGAGAACCTAATTTGCTGCGGGAAACCCTGGTGACGTAGTGGTTAAGAGTTCAGCTGCTAACCAAAAGATCAGCTGTTTGAATCTACCAGGTGCTCCTTGGAAACCCTATGGGGCAGTTCTACTCTGTCCTATAGGGTCACTATGAGTCGGAACTGACTCGACAGCAATGGGTTTGGTTTTATTTGGTTTTGGAATTTGTTGTGTAAATTTTCACCAAAAATATAATAAAATATTATATATATAAAAAGAAATACTTTTTTAGTGGGTGTTATTCTTGAATTATTATATTTTCAATACCAAGTGAGTTTTATTACCATAAAACACTGCAGTACTGGAAGGAATGTTTAAAATATTTTTATTCAAAAACTAAAATTCTTAGATAATTACATTATATACTGCTAGTCTTTCTACATACATAAAAAAACCCAGTGCCATCGAGTAGATTCCGACTCGTAGCAGCCCTATAGGACAGAGTAGAACTGCCCCATAGAGTTTCCAAGGAGCGAATGGCGGATTCGAACTGCTGACTCTTTGGTTAGCAGCCGTTGCACTTAACCACTACGCCACCAGGGTTTCCTTCTACATACATAGATCATATTAAAAATCAGGTAACATAGTATTTTGAATTTCAGAGAAAACTATCCAATTCTGCATGCCTTTCCTATAGTTTTCAACAGGCACGTAACCTATTTGATAAATTACTTAACGGGTAAAAATAAATCATGATAGGAGGTACAGTTCCTTACTACAACCACTTACTAAGATTTAACCTTAATGTACTAAGTGGCCTTTTTTTGCCTGAAAAAGTGTACGTAAGAACAAAAGGGAGAAAACAAAAAGCGAACTTTACCCTGAGGAATAGCTTGTTCGCTTCTGAAAATATGAGCAATTAAAAACATAATTATGCTTGTCAATCATCTTTACTTTAAAATATTAGTACAAACTATTCCAAGAGATTATGCTTTAATCTCCAGGGAAAATAACGTATTGAAAATCATACTGAAGCAACAAATTGTACTAAACAGGTAGTTCATCAAAATGCCTTATCCCGAGTTTCAATACCAAAAGACAGTTTTCAGAATTTATCAAGGTAAAAATCAGCCTAATGTTTTTCATGAAAGCTTATTCTTCCCCGTGTATGAAAATATCATTTACTAGAATGAGAAGCACCTGAAAAATACTTTTAAAATCTACTTCTCCTTGTATAATACGAATAACAATGCTAATTCCATGGAAATTTGACAACAATGTGTTGGCTCAGTCTACCTACAAAAAGTATCTATTAAATAGTGTCTAACACATTGCAGGTTCTGAAAATGACATTTTTTTGTCGATCTCAGCTTAAATTTAATAAAACTCAAGAGAGCTTATCACACTTGTCTCTAAGCACGTAAATTCAAGACTCTCTAGATTCAGGAGTTTAGACCCTCCAAGAGTCTATTTACACCTGACTGAATCACCGCGTAAAGAAAAATTCAGCCTAAGGGAGGAGAGTGGGGCCCACTGATGTGGTAGAAGCCAGTCCTGAGCATCGGGAGGAGGAGGAGGACTTCTCAAGACGGGATTGTCTATCATTGAGCTCAGGTTGCCCACCTTGACTTTTGCCTGAGGCTGTGGAAGGGAGAGAGAGAGAGACCTGGCTCAGATCAGCACTGCTGCTGCCAGGGTGAGATACCTGGTTGCTCTGACAGAAGATTTTTGCCAGCGCTGGCAGCAGCTGCACATGCTGGGTATTAGTGGCAGCATCTGCACTGGCAGAGAGCGGCAGCGCAGCATGGAGGAGTGCTGTCAGGACAGGGCCAGCAGTGGACGAGCAACAGTGTCAACAGCCATTGCCTTCATGAGGCTTGACTGACTACAAGGCTTTAGCTGTAGACGCAACTGTGGGGAGCCAGAATACAAGCAGAGAGGTTAGAGGAATAAAATGGTGGATACCACACAGCGGCTAAAAGTGCTGTGTACACGGAACACACGCCTGCACACTTCTAGGAATAACAAGAGGAGCTCGAAAGGGCCTGCCTGCAGGACTCAAAGCAGTTGATAGAGTACAGAAATACTGTTTCGGATGCAGAATAAACTATAGAAGCCGAAAGCCTGGGTTTAAATCCTGCCTCTACTATGTATTGGGTGTATGGGCAGGTTACTTAATCTCTCAGTTTCCTCATTAGTAGTATTTATTTGTCTCACTGGGTTGTTATGAGGGAGGATGAAATAGAGTTTTTCTCTCTGCAAAAGAAGCTGTTTCAAAACAGCTGAGCTAATGAAGTATAATATGAAAATCTAGTGATCAATATTCCTTCATAAACACATTTTTTTCTCAAGCTATTTTACTTTAATTTGGACATTCGAAATACTTAGGTTGTAAACCAAAAACCTGTTGCTGTCGAGTCAATTTCGACTCATAGCAACACTATAGTACAGAGTGGAACTGCCCCATGGGTTTCCAAGAAGCAGCTGGTGGATTCTAACTGCCAACCTTTTGGTTAGCAGACAAGCTCTTAACCATTGCACCACCAGGGACTCCTCCTATCAAAAGGCAGGGCTGATTTCCCCAATCTCTTAAAATGGCTGGGCTTGTTGCTTGTTTGACCAATAGAATAAGGTGGAAGTGATGATGGGTGGCTTTCAAGGTTAGATCTTAAAAGGCCTTGCTGGAGGCAGGACTTCCAGAATGGCTGAGTGAGAAGCTCAACATTTCATTCCCTAAAAAGCAATTATAAAAATAGACAAAATTAAAAACAAACAAACAAACAATCATTTCAAGACTCTGGAAACTGACCAAAGGCACACAACAATTTGAGAGGTGTTTATTCAAGAAAGACTATTGAACTTTCGTAAGAACAGTGGGAGTTTGTAGAGTGTCAGCCTGGGGCTGCTTTCATGTCACCCCGCCCCCCCACCACACCCCAATATGCTCCATGGCACAGGACTTCTTCCAAGATGGGGCAGGCTGTGAGGACTAGCAGCCCCAGTGCCTAAGGGAGCTAACTTGATTTGGAGCAGAATGCAGAAAAGTACATACCCAGGGTCATTGACGAAAATAATAGTAATCTCTGTAACAAACAATTAGGAAAGGCCACCATTGCAAGCAGCCTCAGGTTATAATACTGGTTGCAATAAGTAACATATCAGCCAATCAGTGAGAAATTTAAAAAAGAGATTTGGAAAATGAGACAGACATAGTGGGTTTGATAAGCTCCCATATATTCTTAGGGGTCAGGAGGTTTGCAAGCATGCACAAGGCTATGCACATCCTCAAGAGAGATGGAAAAGGGCTCCAACTATATCTGATTGTCCTTGGCTGAACGTGAGGCTTTGTGCATGCAGGAAGTTAAGTCTGGGGAAAACTTTAAACTGCCTGAATTTTTTAAAGCACTCCCCGCACTACACCATAGAGTCAAAATTAAGGGTAAAAGCCTTACTGTCTCAAGGTATTTAAGCACAACATCTGACCTATGGTTGGGTGACTGCTAAATTCTGCTGATCCTGGGAAAATCCTAGGAAATGAGGCTCATATGTAAAACAAAACTAAAAAACAAAACTTAGCAGAGACATTAATGGTACACACTTCAAGGGTGTTTGCAAGGGAGACAGACTTCAAAGAGCTAGTACAAGCAAGATGCTTAACAAACAAACAGCAATAAAACCTCCAGAGGGAGGAAATCAGAATCCAAAGTTACTGCAATATATTTCTAAAATGTTCAATTTTTAGTAACAACTGCAACAAAATGAGACATCAGATAAACAAGGAAATGTGACCTATACATAGGAAAAAAAAAAAAAAAGATCAATAGAAACTATCCTGAGGGGGACCAGATGCTGGACTCGGCAGACAAAGGCTTCAAAGCACCTATTATAAATATATTCAAAGAACAAGTGGAAACCACATTTAAAGGAAGTATAACATCAAGGTCTCATCAAAAAGAGAATATTAATAAAAGGAAATTATTTTTAAAAAACTAAATGAAAATTCTGGAGTTGAGAAATATAATAACTGAAATAAAAATTTTTCTAGAGGGCTCAAGAGCAAATGTGAGCTGTAAAAAGGAAGAATTGCCAAACTTAAAAATAGATCAATATAGATCACCAATCTGAAGAAATGAAAGGAAAAAGAACAAAGAAAAAGGAACAGAGTTTTTGAGACCTATGTGGCATATTAAGCAAATCTACATAAGTGTAATGAGAGTCCCTGAAAGAGAGGCGAGACAAAGAGACTGAAAAAAATATTTGAAGAAACAATGTCCAAAAAATTTCTCAGATTTTATTTAGAAAATATTAATCTATACATCCAATAATCTCAAATAACTCTAAGGAGGTTAACCATAAAGAAATATACACATAGATACATCAAAATCAAACTCTTCAATGTGAAAGACAAAAAGAAAATCTTGAAAGCAACAAGAGAAAAACACCTCATCATGTACAACAGAATTACAGTTGTATTAACAGCTGACTTCTCCTTAGAAGCGATGATGGCCAAAAGGCACTGGGATGACATGTTCAAAGTATTGAAAGAAAAAACTGTCAATGAAGAATTATATGACAAGCCATATCAGAGAGACTGAGACAAAAGGGAAAAGTCAAGTAATACTGACCTTGCCTTTATTTGAAATTTTGATATTTTATTCACTATGAATGTTTGCATTAATTTTGATTTTTGACTACTACATTAAAATTTTATTTATCTTGATTACAAAGATTTTTGGTTCTCCTTAAATTTTGACCCCAATGTAAATGCCTAACTTGCCTCCTCACTCTAGTCCCAGTCTTAATGAAGATGAAATAAAGACATTCTCAGATAAACAAATTCTGAGGGAATTTGTTGCTAGCAGACCTGCCTTACAAGAAATACTAAATAAGTCCTTCAGGCTGAAAGGAAATAACACAGATGGCAACTGAAACCCTCATGAATAAATAAAGAGAACTAGTTAATTACATAAGTAAATATTAAAGATAGTACCAATATACATTTTTCGCTTTTCTTCTCTTAACTGACTTAAAAGATAATTGCATAAAGCAATATTATGAAAATGTATCATTGGGATAATAACACATAAGAATCTAATATATATGACAATAACGGCATAGACAAGTGGGGAGAGAATGGAGCTATACTTGAGCAAGAAGATCAGACCAGACAGTAACTAGAATCCACAGGCAGAGATGAAAATTGGAAATGGTAAATATGTAAGTTAATATAAAAGATTCTATAAATATACCTTTTTCGTTTCCCCTCTTACCTTCTTCAAAAGACATAATAATGTACAAAGAAATAATTATAGCATATAAGACAATAACAACACGAGGAGGAGAAACAGAATGCAGCTAAATTGGAGCAAATTTTAAATATGTTTACTTTCACCCTCTTAGAAGGTGGCCTTGTGACCATCATGTCGGTAAGATAGGATGCAACTTGAGAGGCTTACGCTGGAGAAAACACCATCAGTTTGGATTAAACAATAGAGAGGGAGCCAGACAGTACAAAATGAAAAGAGGTTCTTGGTCCACCAATTTTTCGAGCACAAGAAACAGAAATAGAGTCAAGAAAGCTACTCAGCAACAAACGCAGACTTTGTTTACCAAGAAGGAAAGACACCATAATCAAAAGCATAGCAGAGAGCATAGCCAAGAGTCTAGAGAGCCACCAAGGAGAACCAAAGAGAGCAATGGATTGTGGTTGCTGCTGCTGTTGTGAGGTGCCATCGTGTCACTTCCAACTCATAGCAACCTTATGTACAACAGAAGAAAACACTTCCTGGTCCTGTGCCAGCCTCACAATTGTTGTTATGCTTGAGCCCATTGTTGCAGCAACTGTGTCAATCCACCTCATTGAGGGTCTTCCCCTTTTTAGCTGATCCTCTACTTTACCAAGCATGATGTCTTTCTCCAGGGACTGATCCTTCTTGATAACATGTACAAAGTACATGAGGTGAAGTCTCGCCATCCTTACTTCTAATGAGCAATCTGACTGTACTTGTTCCAAGATAGATTTGTTTTCTCTTTTTGCAGTCCATGATGTATTCAATATTCTTCTTCTGTTTTCCTTATTCATTGTCCAGTTTTCACATGCATATGAAGTGACTGAAGAAACTATGGCTTGGGTCAGGGGCACCTTAGTCCTTAAAGTTACATCTTTGCTTTTTTAACACTTCAAAGAGATCTTTTGCACCATATTTGCCCAATGCAATGCATCCTTTGATTTTTTTTGACTGCTGCTTCCATGGGAGTTGATTGTGGATCCAAGTAAAATGAAAGCTTTGACTTCAATCTTTTCTCCATTTATCTTGATGTTGCTTATTGGTCCCATTTATAAGGGTTTTTATTTTCTGTGTGTTGAGGTGTAATCCATACTGAAGGCTGTGGTCTTTGATCTTCAGGAGTGCTTCAAGTCCTCTTCACTTTTAGCAAGTAAGTTTGTGTCATCTGTATATCGCAGGTTGTTAACAAGCCTTCCTCCAATCTTGATGCCACATTCTTCATCATAAAATTCAGCTTCTTGGATTATTTGCTCAACATGCAGACTGAATAAGTATGGTGGAAGAATACAACCCCGGTGCACACATTTCCTGACTTTAAACCAGGCATTACCCCCTTGTTCTGTACCATTGACTGCCTCTTGGTCTATGTACAGGTCCCCCATGACACAATTAAGTGTTCTGAAATTCCCGTTCTTTGCAATGTTATTCATAATTTGTTATGATTCACACAGTCAAATGCCTTTGCATAGTCAGTAAAATGCAGGTAAACATCTTTCTGGTATTCTCGCCTTTCAGCCAAGATCTGTATGACATTAGCAATGCTATCTCTCGTTCCAAAGTCCTCTTCTGAAATCAGCTTGAATTTCTGGCAGTTCCCTGTTGATGTTTTGTTGTAATTGCTTTTGAATGCTCTTTAGCAAAATTTTGTGTATGGTATTAATGATATTGTTTGATAATTTCACCTTTCTTTGGAATGGGTACAGATACAGATCTCTTCCAGTCAATTGGCCAGGTAGCTGTCTTCGAAATGTCTTGGCATAGATGAGTTAGCACTTCCAGCACTGCATCTGTTTGTTGAAACATTTCAGTTGGTATTCCCTCAATTCCTGGATCCTTGTTTTTGCCAATGCTGTCAGCGCAACTTGGACCTCTTCCTTCAGTACCATCGGTTCTTGATCATATGCAACCTCCTGAAATAGTTGAATGTCGACCAATTCTTTTTGATACAGTGACTTTGTGTATTCCTTCCATCTTCTTTTGATGCTTCCTGAGTTGTTTAATATTTTGCCCATAGAATCCTTCAATATTGCAACATGAGGCTTGAATTTTTTCTTCAGTTCTTTCAGCTTGAGAAACGTCTAGTGCGTTCTTCCCCTTTGGTTTTCTATCTCCAGGTCTTTGCACATTACATAATAATACTTTGTCTTCTCGAGCTGCTCTTTGAAATCTACTCTTCATCTTTTCTTCCTTTTGCTTTAGCTACTCTATGTTCAAGAACAACTTTCAGAGTGTCTTCTCATATCCATTTTGATCTTTTCTTTCTTTCCTGTTTTTTTAATGACCTCTTGCTTTCTTCAGGTATAATGTCCTTGATGTCATTCCACGACTCATCTGGTCTTTAATTATTAGTGTTCTATGTGTCAAACCTATTCTTGAGATGATCTATAAATTCAGGTGGAATATACTCAAGGTCATACTTTGGCTCTTGTGGCCTTGTTCTAATTTTTCAACTTCGACTTCAACTTGCGTGTGAGCAATTGATGATCTGTTCCACAATCACCCCTGGCCTTGTTCTGACTGATAATGTTGAGCTTTTCCATCATCTCTTTCCACAGATACAGTTGATTTGATTCCTGTGTATTCCATCTGGTGAGGTCCACATGTACGTCGTTGAAAAAAGGTACTTGCAATGAAGAAGTCATTGGTTTTGCAAAATTCTATTGTTCAATCTCCAGTGTCATTTCTGTCACCAAGGCCATATTTTCCAACTACCAGCCTTTTTTCTTTGTTTCCATGTTTCACATTCCAATGGCCAGTAATTATCAATGCATTTTGATTGCATATTTGATCAATTTCAGACTGCAGAAGTTAGTAAAAATCTCCAATTCCTCATCTTTGGGGCCTTAGTTGTTGTGTAAATTTGAATAATAGTTTACTAACTGGTCTTTCTTGCAGGTGTATGGTTTTATCCTGTCACTGACAGCACTGTATTTCAGGATATATCTTGAAATCCTTTTTGACAATGAACAGGACTCCATTCATCTTCAATTTGTCATTCCTGGCATAGTATACCATATGATTGTCTTATTCAAAATTGCCAATACCAGTCCCTTTGGGGTCATAAATGCCTAGGACATCAGTGTTTATGTGCTCCATTTCATTTTTGATGCCTTCCAACTTCCCTAGATATATACTTCACACATTCCACCTTCCAATTATTAATGGATGTTTGCAGTTTTTCTTCTCATTTTGAGTCATGCCACATCAGCAAATGAAGCTTCTGAAAGCTTGATTCCATCCACTCATTAAGGTTGACTCTACTGTGAAGAGGCAGCTGCTCCCCAGTTGTATTTTAAGTGTCTTTCAACCTGAGGGGCTCATCTTCCTGTGCTGTATCAGACAATGTTCCACTGTTACTCATAAGGTTTTCACCTGCCAATATTTTCCAAAGTAGACTGCCAGGTCCTTGCTCCTAGTCTGTCTTAGTCTGGAAGCTCTGCTGAAACCTGACCACCACGGGTGACCCTGCTGGAATTTGAAACACTGGTGGCAAAGCTTCCAGTATCACAGCAACATGGATGCCTCCACATTACTACAAACTGATGGACATGTGGTGGGACAATGGATTAGGGAGCCATTAATACATTAATTTAGCAGGGTCATAGGAAATAAGGTTAATATACAAAAATCCATAGTGCTTCTATATACCAGCAATAAAAATTGGAATATGAAATAAAAAGCATGATTTACTAGCATCCAAGTACATCAAATACTTAGGAATAAATTTATCAAAGTACGATCAAAACCTGCACACTGAAAACTACAAAACCTTGCTGAGAGAAATTAATAAATTCCCAAATAAATGGAGAGCTACCATTTTCATACAGTGGAAGACTCAATATTGTTAAGATGTCACTTCTTCTCATATTGCTCTTAAGATTCAACTCAATCAAAATTCTAATAGACCTTTTTGGGGGGGGGGAGTAGAAATTTACAAGCCAATTAAAAAAATAATATAAAAATGCAAACACCTAGAAGAGCCAAAAAAATTTGAAAGAGAACAAAAAGTCTGGGAGAACTTACATTACCTGATTTAAAGCTTTGTTATAAAGTTACGGCATTCAAAAAGGTGAAGTATTGTCAATTCCGACTCATAGGTGCCCTATAGGACAGAGTAGAACTGCCCCATAGGGTGTCCAAGAAGTGGTTGGTAGATTCGAACTACCAACATTTTGGCCAGCAGCTGAGCTCTTAAGCATTATGCCACCAGGGCTCTGGAATAAGAATAGACATGTAGAATTCTGAAACAAAACAAAAAGACTAGAGATAAACCTATGTAGACATGGAAAATTAACTTTTGATGAAGATACAAAGGTACTTTAATGAGGAAAGTACAATTAAAAAAACAAAAACAAATGATTCTGAAATAACTGAATAAAATACTTTGTATGGAAGAACCTTGACCCAATGTCATCACACAAAAAAAATTAAATGTGAATATTAATACCGTAAAACTTCTAGAGGAAAATAGTTGAGATAGGCAAAGATTTCTTAGGATGCACAAAAGTGTTAAATATAAAAGAAAAAACTGATAAACCGGACTTTACTAAAAATTTCTTTACTTCAAAGTATACCATAAAGAATATGACAAAGCAAGCCATAAAACAGAACAAAAACCAAATCCAGTGCCGTGGAGTTGATTCCGACTCCTAGCAACCCTATAGGATAGAGTAGAACTGCCCCCATAGAGTTTCCAAGGAGCGCCTCGTGGATTCGAACTGCCAACCCTCTGTTTAGCAGCTGTAGCACTTAACCACTATGCCACCACCGTTTCCAAGCAAGCCACAGACTGGGAGAAATAAAATTGGAAGAAAATTTTTTTACAAAATTGGTAGTAAACTTGAGGATTTGCATTCCCTATGATCCAATTCCATTCTTAAAGATTATACCCTAGAGGAAACAGTCCTGGTGATGTAATGGTTAAGCACTTGGCTGCTAACCAAACGTTGGTGGTTCAAACCCACCCAGCAGCTCCAAGGGAGAAAGACCTGGTGATCTGCTTCCGTAAAGATTATAGCCAAGAAAACTCTATGGGACAGTTCTACTCTGTTACATGGGGTCACTATGAGCCAGAATCAACTCTGTAGCACACAACAACAACATATCCTAAAGAAACTCTTACATGCCCAGGCATGTATTAGCTTTATTAAAAAAAAAAAGTGGGGAATGGGTTTAAAAAGTCACTTTCTGAGAGGTAACTCAAAGAAAGTACAAATTCAGCCAAATTTCTGACAAATTATACATTTTTAACTACATAAGAACAATGAAGGCTGATTTCAGAGTGAGGTCTGAGACATCGTAAGATTATGATTCATGTAAGATTCTATTAAGTTAATGAACAACAATTTCTACTAATTTGTTTTATAAAATTTATTAAAACAGCGGTAATTTAGATTATTCTTAAAGTTAAGAATCTAGAGTAATCTATGAGAAAGGTGATAAAGTTTAAATGTACCATTTTAACAAAATTTTCAATATTCAAGCATTAGCTAAGGCTTCTTCAGGTTAGAATAACACAATGATTTCGATAGTGCCATGGAGCAAATATTTTTTCTAATGAGATTTATTCTATATACTCAAAGGTGATTTTTCATAAGCAAGACTGAAAACAAACAAATGGACAAAGGACTATATTCAATAATTTCTGATCTGGGAAGAATGAGAGCAGGTAGTTCCTGTGGCCTTAAGATTCCATCTCTTTAATCCTATTTGGACTTGGCTGGTGGTTTTTTAAAAAAAATGTTTTCTTTTAAAGGAGTTGAAGCTTTTTTTCAAGTGCTCAAATTATGTGCTTCTCCAATATTGAAAACAAATGAAAGCAGAGTCTTTCAGGTTGATGTGGGAATGTGGGTGGCTCAGAAATGAGTTTACTTGGCCCTAAAGGAACTTCGAGGAGTCCCGATGGTGCAACCACTAAATGCTTGGCTACTAACTGAAAGGTTGGCAGTTCAAACCCACCCAGTGGCTCTGGCTCCATGGGAGAAAAGAACTAGTGATCTGCTCCCTTAGAGATTCCAAAAAAAACGAGAACCAAACCCGGTGCTGCTGAGTTGATTCCAACTCATAGAGACCCTATAGGATTTCCAAGGCTGTGGAGTGGCTCGTGGGTTCAAACCATTAACCTTTTGGTTAGCAGCTGAGTGCTTCAACCACTGTACCACCAGGGCTCTATCCCTAAAGATTACAGCCTAGAAAACTCTACGGGGCAGTTCCACTCTGTTAGGTGGGGTCACTATGAGTAGAAATTGACTCAGCAGCACCTAAGAATAGCAACGGAGGAACTTCTGAAATTGTCAGACTACATGAAACACATTTTGCAGGTTTGTGGACTAAATTATCTCTAAACACCACTCCAGCTCCGGCCCAAGTGATTTAGGATCCCAGTGCTGTCCTGTCAATTCCAACTCTTACTGACACTATAGGACAGACTAGAACTGCCCCATGGAATTTCCAAGGCTGTAAATCTTTACAGAAGCAGACTGCCACAACTTTCTCCCTCAGAGAAGCTGGTGGGTTCCAATCACCCTCCTTTCAGCTAGTAGCCCAGCGCTTTAACCACTGCACCACCATGGCTTCTTTGATTTAGGATAGCACCTGTGTAATTTTCCTTCTTATAATCCTACCCTGCCTCCCCCCACTCCTCCAAAAAAATCTTTAATAGACCTCCCTATTGCTTTCTGGAGCCCTGGTGCTGCAGCGGTTAAGAGCTCAGGCTGCTAACCAAAATGTCGGCAGTTTGAATCCACCAGCTGCTCTTTGGAGACCCTCTGGGACGGTTCTACTTTGTCTTATATGGTCACTATGAGCCAGAATCAACTCGACGGCACACATACACACAAAAAATTGCTTTCTAGTCTTCTTTCGGGGTCTCTGAGCCTCTGCCTCCGCTTTCCCATGTCTATGCCTTCTAATCTCCTGGAAGCTTGAAGTATGCCCTTGACAAAATCCTACCGGCATGTATGTGTGTTTCTGTGTTTGTGAGTGTAGTTTTTCTCAACTAATACCCAACCCTTCTTTCCTTTGCTTTTTTCATGTCTTCCTTATTTTCAGTTCATAGTGTTAATGACTCGACTAGACATTGAAAAAGAGAAGTAAAAAAGCTAATGGTATAAACGGGCCCTAGTTTCCATGCATACATGTTTGCCTGCCACAGGGATCAGATCTGGGAGAGGCTCTTCTCCATTCTCCACTGAGCATGAGGTCACGAAGGGCCCTCAGCAGTGATTCTGTCCCTGACAACTCCTGACTTTTGTACCAGGCCAATGTGGACTTTTATGACTGCCCTTACGGTGTACCTTGTACCATCCCTGCTGCTAGAACTTCCTGTCAGAAAAAGAAACTTGATGATTAAAGAGCAATATACCTAATCTAGGAATCATGGGAACGTTTTTTCTCTATCTTTCTGAGGGCAAAATGACCTGGGTTTTCCTGTCATTAAGGAAGGCCAGAATGAGAAAATCACCATTTTGCAACTCCCAATGTAAAAATTGATTCTGGTAAAGGTAACCAATCACAGAAAAGTGCTAAGACACTTGTTAGAAAAGTACTTGAAGCTGCTTCCCTCAGCCATCAGAATGCATGTTCTTAATGCAACTCCTGTCCTTACTGAAAGGCAAACTTCCCTTCGATGGTTTGGCTATGGGATATGGTGTTTTCCGTCGTCAATTCTCCGGAAGCAGTGTGTTTCACTAGACATACGGTTAGAGAAATTCACTGAGAAGCCCAGTAAAACCAATTTTAAGAGCGTTTCATAATAGGATGCTAGGATGCATTGAGAATGTTTCAAGGACTGTTCTTTCATAGTTATACATCTCCATTGTTGTAGGTAGAGTTTCAGATGAAAACATGATTACAAAGTTGGTTGAAGAATAGAGAAGATACTACTGTCTGGTTTTATTAGAAGGCCCTAAAAGTAAGGACTTTGTAAATAAAGTTATTCTTTTTAACGTTTTACTGAGGAAGACATTCTTTCTAGCTTTTCCTAAGCCAGGACATTAATGTTTATTGGTTTTGCACCAAGGAAAAAGTGGCACAGCAGGACGTTCTGTGAACTACCCATACGCAGCTACGTTGCAGGTCCTAGCGAGACGTTCCCTATTAAGTTGCTGATTCTATGCACGTTTTCCTGAGCCGGTTAGACTTCTGAGATAAAATCTCAATGATATTCATAAAGATACCAGATGTGATCATAAAATGAGAATTTTTGCCCAGTATTTAGAATAATATTTACTTTATAGGGGGATGTGAGGATAAAATGAGGTAATGCATTTTAAATACTCAGAACGCTTCCTGGCACGTAGCAAGTGCTCAATAAATATTAGCTGTTATTATTCTTGGCACTGCTGATTTCCCTTCCTCTAAAAACTCCACTATGTAAGAATGAGAGTATACGGGGACATAGCTAAAGGAAGGCAGCAGTGATTTAAACAGGCAATAAGTCAATGGGTAAAAAGAGCTAGGGCTGTGGAACCAGGCTGTCTGGTTCAAAAGCCTATTTTTGCCCCTTTTATTGGTGTTATTAGTTACAGTTGAGTCGGCTTCAACTCATGACAAAATTATGTTAAACAGAAGTAAACTTTTCCTAGTCCTGCATCATCTTCAAGATCTTTGGTATGTTTGAGTCCATTGTAGTGGCTACTGTGCAAAGCCTTCCAACTTAGGGTGCTCATCTTACAGCATTATATCAAATATTCTGTTGTGATCCACAGGGTTTTCACTGACCAGTTTTTGGAAGTAAATCTCTAGACCTTTCTTTCAAGTCTGCCTTAGCCTGGAAGCTCTGCTGAAACCTGTCCACCATGGGTGACCCTGCTAATTACTAGGTATCCTTTGGAAAATTACTTGATCATTCTTTTAGGGATGAAGTGTCCCTTTCTCAAGATCTACTCGATCTATCCTCAGGTGTAAAATGAGGATACTAATAATTCCTATCAAGTGGTTCTTCTTTGTCAGGACCTGGCACTTCGTCTGTACTCGAGCAATGATTAGGTATCTAATCAAGGGTTTGTGATGGTTTTAGTTGTTTGTCAACTTGGCTGGGCCATGATTCTCCATGGTTTGGCAGTTATGTAATGATGTAATTTGGCAGTTATGTAATGATTTAGTCATCCTCCATGATGTGCTCTGATGTGATCAGCCAATCAGCTGTAAGGGGAGTTTCCTCAGGGGTGTGGCCTGGATCCAATATACATATGGACATTCTGGCAAACTTGCTTGCTTGTTCTGGATCCTGCATCTGGCTCTTCATCATCTAACCTCCAGATCTTGAGACTTGAGCTGGCAGCCTGCCATGTTACCTGCCAATCTTGGATTTTTCAACCTCCATAGCCCATGAGCCAGCAGTCTGTGTCTGACCTGCTGATCTCAGGTTCTTCAGCCCCAGCAGATCCATGAGCCAGAATTAGCCTCCAGCCTGACACCTGACCCACGGATTCAGGACTTGGCAGCTTTTACAGCCAGGAATCATTTCCTTGAGATAAATCTCTCTCTCTCTATGTATATATACAGACATACCTCACAGATATTGCTGGTTCAGTTCCAGACCACTGCAATAAAGCAAATACCACAATAAAATGAGTTACATGATTTTTTTGGTTTTCCAGCACATATAAGTTGTGTTTACACTATACCGTAGTCTATTAAGTGTGCAATAGCATTATGTCTAAAAGAAAATGCACATACCTTAATTAAAAAATACTTTATTGCTAAAAAATGCTAGCCATCATCTGAGCCTTCAGTGAGTCATAATCTTTTTGCTGGTGGAGGGTTTTCCTTGATGATGATGGCTGCTGACTGATCAGAGTGGCAGTTGTTGAAAGTTGAGGAAACTGTAGCAATTTCTTAAAATGAGACAACAATGAAGTTTGCCACATCAAGTGACTCTTCCCTTCGTGAAAGATTCCTCTGTAGCATGTGATGCTGTTTGATAGCATTTTTACCCACAGTAGAACTTCTTTCAGAATTGGAGTCAATCCTCTCAAAGGCTGCCACTGTTTTATCAATTAAGATTATGTAACATTCTAAATCCTTTGTTATCATTTCAACAATGTCCACAGAATCTTCACCAGGAGTAGATTCCATCTCAAGAAACCATCTTCTTTGGGCAGCGTAAGAAGCAACTCCTCATCTGTTAAGATTTTATCATGAGATTGCGGCAATTCAGTCACATCTTCGAACTCCACTTCTAATTTTAGTTCTCACCACATCTGCAGTTACTTCCTCCACTGAAGTCTTGAACCCATCAAAGTCATCCATGAGGGCTGGAATCAACTTCTTCCAAACTTGTGTTAATGTTATTTTGACCTCCTCCCAAGAATCACCAATGTTCTTAATGGCATCAAGAATGATGAATCCTTTCCAGAAGGTTTCTAATTTATTTGTCCATATCCACCAGAGGATTCACTATCTATGGCAGCTATTACCTTACAAAATGTATTTCTTAAATAATAAGACTTGAAAATCAAAATTACTCCTTGTTCCACAGGCTGCAGCATGGACATCATGTTAGCAGGCATGAAAACAATATTAATTTCCTTGTACGCCTCCATCAGAGCTCTTGAGTGACCAGGTACATTTACAATGAGCAGTAATATTTTGAAAGGAAGCTTTTTTTTCTGAGCATTGGTCTCAACAGTGGGTTTAAAATATACTGTAAATCATGTTGTAAACAGATGTACTGTCATCCAGGCTTTGTTGTTCTGTTTATAGAGCACGGGCAGAGTATATTTAGCGTAATTCTTAAGGGCCCTAGAATTTTCAGAATGGTAAATGAGCCTTGGCTTCAACTTAATGTCACCAGCTGCATTAGGCCCTAACAAGAGAGTCAGCTTGTCTTTTGAAGCTTTGAAGCTAGCACTGACTTCTCTCTAGCTATGAAAGTCCTAAATGGCATCTTCTTCCAATATAAGGCTGTTTCATCTACATTGAAAATCTATTATTTAGTGTAGCCACCTTCATCAATTATGTTAGCCACCTTTATCAATTATCTTAGCTAGATCTTCTGGATAACTTGCTGCAGCTTCTATAAGCAGCTTTTGTTGCTTCGCCTTGCACTTTTATGTTACGGAGATGGCTTCTTTCCCTAAATCTCATGAGCCAACCTCTGCTAGCTTCCAACTTTTCTTCTGCAGCTTCCGCACCTCTATCAGCCTTCATAGAACTGAAGAGAGTTAGGGCCTTTCTCTATATTAGGCTTTGGCTTAAGGGAATGTTGTGGCTGGTTTGATCTCCCATCCAGACCACTAAAACTTTCTCCATATCAGCAATAAGGCTGACTCACTTTCTTAATCACTCGTGTGTTCACTGGAGTAGCTCTTTTAATTTCCTTCAAGAACTCTTCCTTTGCGTTCACAACTTGGCTAACTGATTGGCACAGGATGCCTAGTTTTTGGCCTATCTCAGCTTTTGACAAGCCTTCCTCACTAAACATAATCATTTCTGGCTTTTGATTTAAAGTGAGAAATATGGGACTCTTCCTTTCACTTTAACACTTAGAGATCATTGTAGTGCTATTAATTGGCCTAATTTCAATATTTTCATGTCTCAGGGAATAGGAAAGACTGAGGCAAGGGAGAGAGAATGGGGGAACAGCAGGTCAGTGGAGCAGTCAGAGCACACATCACATTTATTAAGTTCGCTGTCTTATATGGGTGTGGTTTGTGGCACCCCAAAACAATTACAGTAGTAACATAAAAGATCACAGATCACTATAATATATAACAATAATGAAAAACTTTGAAATATTGCAAGAATTACGAAAATGTAACACAAAAACACAAAGCAAGCACATGCTGTTGGAAAATGGTGTTGATAGGCTTGTTTGATGCAGGGTTACCATAAATCTTCAATTTATTAAAAATGCAGTATCTGTGAAGCACAATAGAGCAAAGCACTATAAAGGAGGTATGCCTGAATCTATGCTTCGCTGGTTTTGCTTCTCTAGAGACCCAGCCTAAGACATTTTTTACCGGAAGTGGTTCTAAAGAAACAAAATTGTAAGGATGAATTTTCTGAATTGGTTCTCAAGTCCAGCTACTCTTAAAGGTGCTGATGACTCTGCCTCCAGTAGTAAAGAGGGTGCTGCTAATCCATGGTATGAGGTGGTGATATTAATAGGCAAAATATTGCAACCAATACATCAAGTATTGGTAAGAAGCCAGGGTCTGGGAGATAGCATGTTTAATACTTTTCTACAATTTTGTCAGAATGAGTAGTATAAGAAGCTGGCTGGTTAGTCCTAGTTTCACCATAAAAAGTGGTGAAAGAAAGAGATGAGCTCAGGCCTTCAAACTTCAGCTCAAGCACTGCATAAATGACCTCAAAGTTGCCACTCATACCCTGAAAGAAAGCTTTAATTCTTGTAGTAACAGAGCTAATATTGCCAAAAACCAAACCCAGAGTCTTATCATAAGTGCAGCTGAATTACAATGCCAGTGGAATTCCCAACCTTGAATGGTGTCTGAAGTTAAAGTGAGGTCATTGATTGGGAAGAAATGGGACCCTGAAACTTGGAATGGGGACATATGGGCAGATAACCAGGAAGCTGGGGACATTGAGCCCTTAAATTCTGTTGAATCACTTCTGCCAAAAAAAAAAAAAAAAAAACCCCAACCCTTCTACTCCCATATGAATGGATCACTCCACATTTGTCTGGTAAGCCATCCTCCCCAGTAAAACCATTACCCTTTCCACCCCCATCTGATGAGATTAACCCAGGTGTGCTTGAAGACTCTTTTGAGATATTGCCTGGGACAACATCTGGGGCATTACTGAATGTTCCCAGGACCTACCCCTGCCACCCATACTTGCTTCTAAACCTATAATTAGATTTCAGTCCCAGTGAGGCCCAAAAGGTAAGACACAAAATGTGACAGGAGAAGGTACTCTACACTCCAAAAGAACTGCTTGACTTTTCTAATATTTATAAACAGAACCGTGGAGAATATGTGCAGGAATGGCTATTAAGGGTGTGGATAATGGAGCAAGTAACATAAAGTAAGATTAGTCTGAGTTTATTGATATGGGTCCACTAAGCACAGATTCTTTATTCTGTGTTTATTCTGTGTTTCAGCTCAAGAGGTTAAGAAATGATCTAATAGTTTATTTGGTTGGTTCACTGATGTATGGATTATGCAGTGGGCTACACTAAGTCAGGTTGAAGTACCATGCCTGCCTTGGTATACTTCAGAAGAAGGCATCCAAAGACTTGGCGAAATTAGCATGTTAGAGTGGATTTATCAGGTTAGACACACAGATCTACATGTGGAGTGCTCAGAGAACACACCTTTTACCACAACAGTGAGAAACAGATTTGTGAAGGGAGACTCAGCATTCTTGAAGGCTGCTATGATTGTTATTTTATGTAAGTCAGATTTGACAGTGGTAACTGCCCTAACTGAATTAAGACACCTAACTACAATGGAGGTGATTTGACTCCGTGGTAGTAGGGGCCAAGTGGCGGCACTCAAACTACAAAGACAAGATGGGCATGGTTGCTGTAATGGACAGCAGAGTCAAAGCAGTAATCAGAATAGTCTGATTCATATGGACTTATGGTGTTGGCTACATAGTCATGGTGTCCCTAGGAGTGAAACTGATGAGAAACTCACGAAATATTTACTTGATCTGTACAAGCAGAAGAATTCTAGATCCAGTGACTGGCAGTTTAACTCAAATCACCAGAATGGAAAGTTACACTCCCTCAATCAAGTCCCAGATTTGAGCCAGTTTACAATCCCTCAACCCATTATATGAAGGAGGGGCTGGGTCCCTTTGAGGAAGAACTCCACTACAATGCCAAAAATTTATACTGTTAATCTTTCTTTTAACCTTTCCCAAAGGGATCCATGGCCTTTTACGAGAGTGACTATTGATTGGGGAAAAGGAAATAATCAGATTTTGGGGGGATTACTGGATACTGACTCTGAACTGACACTGATTCCAGGAGACCCAAAACATCACTGTGGCCCAACAGTCAGAGTGTGGGCATATGGAGGTCAGGGTATTAATGAAGTCTTAGCTCAGGTTAGTCTCACAGTGGGTCCGGCGGGCCCCCAAGCCTATCTTGTAGTGATTTGCCCAGTTCCAGAATGCATAATTGGAATAGATATACTCAGCAACTGGCAAAACCCCCTCATTAGATCCTTGATGAGTGGAGTAAGGGCTATTGTGGTAAGAAAAGCTAAGTGGAAGCTATTAGAACTGCCCCTACCTAGGAAAAATAGTAAACCAAAAGCAATACCACTTTCCTGGAGAGATTGCAGAGATTACTGCCACCATCAAGGACTTAAAGGATGATGGGGGTGTTATTCCCACCACATTCCTATTCAACTTGTCTATTGGGCCTGTTGAAAAAAAACATGACTCTTGGAGAATGACAATGGGTTATCATAAATTTAACTATGTGGTGACTCCAATTGCAGCTGCTGTTCCAGATGTGGTTTCATTGTTTGAACAAATTATTACATCTCCTGGTACCTGGTATACAGCTGTCGAACTGGTCAATGCCTTTTTCCTGATTTTGGTTTCAAAAGAATACCAGAAGCTGTTTGCCTTCAACTGGCAAGGCCAACAATACATCTGCCCTGTCCTACCTCAAAGTATATCAACTCTTCAGCCCTATGTCGTAATTTGGTCTGCAGGGATCTTGATAACCTTCCCTTCCCACAAGATATCACACTGGTCCAATTTACATTGATGACATTATGCTGATTGGACTTAGTAAGGAGGAAGTGTCAATGACTCTGGAGTTATCGGTAAAATATTCCCATCTTCGAGCAAAATTCAGGTGCTTTCAACCTCCGAAATTTCTGGAAATCCAGTGGTGTGGGGCATGTCAAGATATTCCTCCAAACATAAAGGATAAGTTGTTACATCTGGCCCCTCCTATAACTAAAAAGGAAGCACAATGCCTGGTGTTCTTCTTTGGATTTTGGGTTAAAGCTTAGGCTCTGGACTGTCTGGGTAAATCCTGGCTCCTTCCATTTCTAGGAGTGTGACCAGGAGCAAGTTATTTAATCTTGCCTCTCTTTCTTGTTTGCAAAATGAGAATAATTAATAATAGCTCTAATATTCAGAAAAAAAATGTAAAGAATGTCCAAGAAAGAGGTTTATGGAAAATGGGCAAGGCATTTTGTGACAGAAACAAATATTTGAAATATTTTTCTATCCTTGGAATTCCCTAAACCACTGAATGAGTGTCACTGGGATTTATTCTTGGGCCCACCCACTGCCGTTGCGTCGATTCCGACTCATAGCGACTCTATAGGACAGAGTAGAACTGCCTCATAGAGTTTCCAAGGAGTGCCTGGTGGATTAGAACTGCCAACCTCTTGGTTAGCGGCCGTAGCACTTAACCACTATGCCACTAGGGTTTCCTATTCTTGGGTAGCAGTGTGGTATAATGCACTGTCACAGGATGTAACCCCAGACCCCTGGAAGAAAGTCAGTTAACCTTTCTGAGTTGCTCTCTATATGAGTAATATGAGCCCTACTTACCTCCCAAGAGTTATGTTAGATAATATAGATTAGTATTAATTCAATATATACTGAACATCATCCTAGATCCTGTGGACGTGAAGACTGATAAAACAAAGTCTCTAACCTCCCTAAGCTTATCCAGAGGAGGGAAGTAAACACAGCAATAGTTATGTGCAATAAATGCCAGAAATGCTCTGATGGAGGATTGTACAGGGTGCAGCATAGACACAAAGGAGCAACCTATTTTTCCACCTGTGGTTAATGAAGAAATGTTCCTTAGAGTTGGTAACACAAACCGATATGTGAAAGTGATGGGCTTTTCTCAGTGTGTGGTGTGTTGTTGTTAGTTGTCATCAAATTGATTCCTACTCACAGAAACCTCATGTATGCAGAGTAGAGCTGCTCCATAGGGTTTTCAAGTCTGTGACCTTTTGGAAGCAAATCTGCAGGCCTGTTTTTTGAGGCACCACTGGGTGGGTTCAAACCACCAAACTTTCAGCTAGTAGTTGAGTGATTAACCATTTGCTCCAGCCAGAGACTCCAGGGTGTGGTATAGTTGGAAGTAAACTGAAATCCTGAAGTGTCTCAGGCATTTTTGGAATCCATCATCTACCTTTGAACAGCTGTGAATGTGGAAAGACTAGCTGAATGGCTGGAGGTCAGAACTTCAGAGGTACTTCAGGTGTGGGTTGAGGCATAGGGCATGCCAAAGCCTCATATTAAGTCTTTCCAGGATTCATATATACAGAATATTGCATTTATCCTTCTAGGCTACCTACTTTATATAATCTAAAATGTTAGTTTGCTTCTAGGCATTGTTGTTCTGTTTTGGAGAATTACAGAGATGCCCTGTATTTGCTTTATGTGGTCCCATCAGGGAAGAGATGTCATACGGAAAAAGGATAATTTAAGAAAAGTACCTAAAAAGGGATGGTTTATAAAGGCATAAGCTGTGTGTAGAGAAACTACCAGGAAGAGTGCAGTTGGCAGTGCTGGTAGCAGTAGGGCTTAGCTATCACCAAGAGCTGAAAAGGAGAGAGGAGTGAAGAGCTGGAGGAAATATGGAGATGAAGAGAGCTGTGTATAGAGGGCCACATAGTTGGTATTTTGTCCTTTGCTTTATAGGTGCAGCTTGCCCTCAGGCAAACCCAAAGAGAGGGACCTGAGGAAATAAATACCTCAATTTCACTATCTTCTTCCTCCTAATCTTCTGCAAGTGGTCCCCATGGCCTGTACCCATCAGGAAGCATTGATGTAGTCTATACAGATGAATTTCTCAGGGCATGCAGCAGGTGGAGAAGGGTGGGAAATGGGTCTGGAGAGGCACATGGAAGAGCTTCTGCCCAGTTTGAGACTCTGGATGGGGACAGAACATCTGCCTTATTCAGTTTTTCTTTCTTATTTTGGAGATATTAACACTTTTCAGCTTCTTCATTACTTCTTGGAAAGACTTTTAAAAAGATTTATTAGTTTGTTTATCTGTTTTGTTTACCAGATACTGTTACTTAAAGAATGTCTGTAAAATTGTAGCCAAAGGCCTTCTTTAGAGTAGAAAGAATGAATTATTGAAGGACAAAAGCCACTAAACTGAGATGATTGAGTAGGTCACGATTGATCATCTGGCTCTTTTTGAGCCCTTATTAGGTCAGCCTCTTAGCTGGCTGCAGAGCCTCCATCCCCTCCCCACGGTGGTTGGGAAATCTCACAAGGAAGACAGTCTGGCAGGATGCCACATAAATTGGGCTCCAGTACAGTCAGGGTCTCCTGGTGGATGACTTCCGCAGTCAATGTTCCCCATTCTCTCTATCTTCAGTCCCAGGGCAGGATGATGAACACAAGTTTCGTAAAAATAAAGATGAGCTCTTCAGCAGGAAAGGCTGGGGAACCTCAGGCAGACTGATCAATATATTTTGCAGAAGTGAGAGAAAAAATGAGTTACTTTAAGCCAAACTGCCAGACAGCCCATGGAAAAAAAAAAGGCAGAGCTACAAAGAACAATAGATACTGCTAAGAATGACTAAGCAGGAAGCAATTATGAACAACCCTACTGCAGGTCACATGGCAGCCTCTGCAGCCTACCTTGTGCACCTGCACAATAAGCAGAAACTTCTGAAAATGGAATATGATGATACAGATATGTGCAGGGGACAAGATACGCAAAGATACAAAGTCCTCTACCAATGGTTTTAGTCCCTTTGCGTATGCAATCCACCCTGGCAGAAGTGCCATTTTATCTTTTAACCAATCTGATCCTTAAATCACAATAAATTTTTAAGTTAATGGATAAAAGAATGTGTGCTAGAAATTTCTGAAATAGGATGACAGGGCATATGATCCAATAGAAACATGTCCATATTTATTTTGCTCTCTATACTTCTATATTGCTTGGATCTTTCCATGAAAATTTCATGTAATGTTCGTGTAATTCAAAAGGCATCTTTCTGTATCTCTATATCCAACACAGAATGCAGTGGTTCTTCATCCTGGTCGTGAATCAGAATCATCTGTGTTAACGTTTAAAATTCTCTAGACCTGACATCACCCCAGAACCAGAATCTAAGAGGATAGACAGATAGCTTTGTGTGTGTGTGTGGTGGCAGGAGGGGGGGGGGGGGGTTGTTTGGTTTGGTTTGTACTGCTCCACAAGTAATTCTGATCGACAGGGGATTAGAGGACCACGAGGGTCGTGGTTTTGTGTTCCCATCTTGGAGCTAACAGCTTGCCCAAGTTTTGCATCACTTTGCTGAGTGAGGACCAACGTGTGCTCAGATCCTAACCCCACTGCTTATCTCCCAGAAAAAAAAAAAAATTGCCCTCCAGCTGATTCTGACTCATGACGACCTCATGCGTGTCAGAGTAGAACTGTGCTCCACAGAATTTTCAGTGGCTGATTTTTCAGAAGTAGATCACCAGTCTTTTCTTCAGAGGTGCCTCAGTGTGGATTCCAACTTTCAACCTTTTGGTTAGCTGCCAAGTGTGTTAACCTTTTTTACTACCCAGGGACTCCTACCTCTTAGAAAACCTCAGACAAATAAATTCATCTTTTCAACTCTCAATTACCTCATGTCTAAAGTCAGGGTAATAGCAGAACTGAACTCATAAAGGTATTATGAGACTCAGATAAGATAATGCAAATACAACATTTGGTATAGTATGTGGTTTCTGGTAAATGCTCAGTGAAGATCACCATTAATTTGGTATATAGTGATCTACATTCTGGTATTTACATATTTATAGCAACATAATTATAGTTGTTTGAACATATTTCAATATGATGATAAACTCCATCATTGATTTAACATATCTCATGAAATTTTTCCTCACACATTTCACATCCATTAACCAAAATTCAATGGAGAAAAATCAGAGTAGTGAAATGATAAAATAGAACAACTGACATAAATGAGAATAAAACTTCTTATCCAGCCTTATACTGGGGTTTATTTTGAGCAGTGACAGGTTCTTTGGCTCAGACAAATGACTCAGTTCATTAAGCAGCAAAGAAAAGAAAGTCTCATCTGACAAAAGCCATGTTGAAAGCTGGAGGTATCTATAAATACCCCAAATTTACTTTTTTGCTTCCTTCCTCCCCATTGGCTAAACCCAACTGGTCAGCTTCCCAGGATGCAAAGCAGGTGGAGATGAGTAAAGACTAGATACACACGAGCAAACCAGCTATGCAAAACCAAAACCAAACCCACTGCCGTTGAGTTGATTCTGACTCACAGAGACCCTATAAAGCACATTAATATTTGTTGAATGCTTTGTATTTATTTACAGTAAAGACATTTAAAGACAAATTCAACACAGATCTTGCCCTCATGGACCCTGTGGTTCAGTAGGGAAACTAAACTAAATACACAAATAACTAAAATGTGAATAGACATGTCTAGGAGTGATTCAGACAAAGTACTATGGAAGTTATCAGAGGGAGGAGCATCCAGCAGGGTGATAGTGGGCCACAGCTAAGCAAAGACAAGGGAATTTAAATTGGAATTTAAGGGATGGGTAGAATTTGGGTATGTGGAGATAAGCATTTTAGGTACAGAAACTAGAAATCTTGGGGCATAAAGTCAAAACAGCCAAGATATGAGAAGGAAACTATTGATAAACAAGGTCAGAAATATAAGTTGACTACGTTTTCAGTCAGAGTTTCAGATTGTAAACTTCTACAAAATAGGATATCATTTCATCTTGAACATGATGAATGGGTTATAATGCTTAGATAAGTAAAGACTAAATGACTTTAAAGTAGTAATTCTATAATCTACTCAGCAGAATGATCAAATCTAACCCAGAGCTATTTCATACTTAAAGGACATGGATTGAGGATGTTACATTGGTTGAATTTTTTTTTTTGAAATTATGTTGAATAAAAAGTAACTTTCAAAATCTTCTCATGCTTAGTAAAACTGTACATTTATACAATGATATGTACATAAGGGAAAGCCTGAGTTGTAAGTTTGATTTTCAGCTCAAGCAAATTTTGCCACCCTCTGATTATTTCTCAGGATTTCAGAATAAGATCTATACGGTTAGAAAAAGGGAACAAAACACAGTTGAAGATTTTTTTTTTCTTTCTTTCTTTCTTTTTAATATGGTGGGACTGCAGGGGAGGTATAGTACAGCAAGTTGTAGTGAAAAGAATTTTAGATTTAGAATTAAAAGCCACAAGACCTGGACTCAAATTCCAGTTTCATCAACTGTGTGGCCTTGTGCAGTTAGTTCCATAACCTCAGCAACTACTTATGGCTGTGTACACTGAATTCTCATACCTCCAGGTACGTCTGCAGTTCACATCCTGGTTTTTCAGAGGTCCTGCAAAGATAAAACTTATATAATGGAGTTGTGGTGAGGATTCATCTTCATTGAGCAATCTAATCATGATACAAAAATCCCTTCCCATTTCCTGTGAAAGAGATTTCGTACGCTGACTTGGCAATGGTGTCCTTCACTGACTAAACAAAAACTGCTATTTCCCCTCCATTTTACTTCCTTTCAAGACTACTCTTCTTCAGCTGGAGTCCCTGGGTGGTGTAAGCAGTTAACGTGCTCAGTTCCTACTTGAGAGGTTGGTGGTTCCAGTCCACTTACAGGTGCCTTGGAGAAAAGGTCTGGTGATCTACATCCAAAAAATCAGTCATTGAAAACCATACGGAGCACAGCTTTACTCTGACACACATGGGTCACTATGCATTGGAATCAACACAGAGCCAACTGATTTTGGTTTCTTCAGTTAATAGAATTGCTAAGTGTTCCTAATACTCACTATACTCTTATATTTCTGTGATTCTCATACCACAAACTTACTGGTTCTTCCAAGTTCAATCCAAAGTCACCTATTCCATGAAGCTTTCCCTGATTGTCTCTCTCCCAACTGGAAACAATTTCTCCTTCCCTTGAGTTGGCCAATGTTGTCTGTGAATCTGCATCAGTGTTTAACTATTTTATCACATCTGTCATATTGGGAGCAGGGTTGAGGGAGAACAAAATTCATTCATGAGTCATCATTGTATTTCTCACAGCATTGAACACAGAGCCTGCACTTAGTGGGTGTGCTGGGTTAGCTGGGTGTCACTGCCAACCTTGGGCAAGCTCTCGAGACGTACCCCTGTGGGTGCTACAGGCTAAGATCATCGGTGGCAGCCTCCTTGACCTTGATTTCCCCAGCATTCCAATCACTGAGTGTGCGTCTGATTCCCTGTATTAAAAAATATTCATACTTGGAATACATTGAGTGGCTTCTGTTTTCAAGCCCAAACACCAGCTAACTTGTTCAGTAAATATTTGCAGAATGAATGAAAGATAACAATTGCATTGAAAAGTCAGTGGGCATTTCCTCTTATTGTTTGAGGAGAAAGAAACTAACATTCATTGTGAGCTGATTATGTACCAGCCAGTTTCATGTGCATTATTTACCACCCTCCAAGAATCTTAAGAGATCACTCTCATTGTCCCCATTTTATACATGATGACATGGCACAGATGAGAGCCCAGAAGATACTCTGACCACAAACCAGTGCCTTTTCTACAAGATGTTGCCTTCCTTTTAAAAGGGCATGTTTTTACGGATAGTTGCCAACAATTTTGAAAACGATTTGAATTTCAGTATCAGTCAAATTTTCCAGGACACTTTTTCCTACCCAGAGTAATTATACTGAATGGGCTATCTATAGCTAATGGATCTGATTAAATTATGAACCAATTTTTCTTCAGTTTTCTAGTACTATGTGCTTACATTGAGTCCCTGGGCTGTACAAACAGTTAACAGACTTGGATGCTGTCTTAATGCTGCTATAACAGAAATGCCATAAGTGGATGGTTTTGACAAACAAGCTTATTCTCTCACAGTCTAGTAGGCTAGAAGTCCGAATTCAGGGTACCAGCTCTAGAGGAAGGCTTTCTCTCTCTGTCAGCTCTGGAGGAAGGTCCTTGTCATCAATCTTCTCATGATCTAGGAGCTTCTCAGCACAGAGACCCTGGGTCCAAAGGGCATGCTCTGCTTTTGGTGCTACTTTCTTGGTGGTATGAGGCCCTCCTGTCTATCTCCTCTCTTCTGTCTTTTATATATCAAAAGAGATTGACTCAAGATACAACCTAATCCTGTAGATTGAGTCCTGCCTCATTAACATACCTGCCTCTAATTCTGCCTCATTAACCTCATAGAGGATAGGATTTACAACATGTAATCACATAGAATACAAAATTGTGGGCAACCACACAATGCTGGAACTCACGGTCTAGCCAAGTTGACAGACATTTTGAGGGGATACAATTCAATCCATAACAGCTGTTAACCAAAAGGTTGGAAGTTCTAGTCCACCCAGAGGTGCCTTGAAAGAAAGACCTGACGATTTACTTCTGAAATTTAGCTTTTGATTTTATGGAGCCCAGTTCTACTCTGACACACATGTGTCACCATGATTTAGAACTGACTTCACAGCAACTGGTACCTGGTTTTATGCCCAGATATTGTTAAAAGGATCTGTCTTCAATGGAAGGTAACGTGAGAATTTGTAGACAGATCAGAAATTTGGGGTGAGGTGGGTTTATAAACTCGAAATGGGAAAAACCTCACACGATAAAAGACCAAGCAATATACTGTATCTGCATATTTTATCCAGCACACCTACTAAGCACAGGCTCTGTGCTCGGTGTTGTGGGTAGCACAATGATGACTCATGTATGGATCTTGTCCCCCCTACCCACCTTGCTCTCAACCTAATAGGGGAGATAAGTTTAATTACCCATCAATAACTGTTGAGTTCTTTTGGAACCTGCCCAATAACTACTTCTCCTTGACCCTATGTATATTCTGGAGACTTTGATCCTAAATGTAATCACCTGAAATACTTTTCAAAGATTTATGGCTCATTGTAAATTCTACTGAATATTTTAGATAATGTAATTATACGTGTGCTTTTAAATGTTATAATCTTTCCATAAATAGTTTTCTACATTTAACAGTAAAGTTGATTTATGTCTTTGATCTAAAACAGGAAGAGATAAATATCATAATCATAGCAGTGGAAAAACATATAATATGTAGTAATGCAATGGATTTCTGAAAAAATCATATTTAAAAGGAATTAATGCTTATAAGTTAATACGCAACATTCTGCTAGGAAATTGGCAATTCTACAGGAAATTATTTTTGGCCTTGGTTATTTATTCTTTCTGTACTACTTTTGGATAAGTGAAGCATGCTTCTTGAAATAGGAAAAAGAGACTGATTTTATGTCAAGTGCCAAAGTTCTTATATTTGCAGGTAAGCAACTACATCTCAGATTGGAGATGGGCTTTTTAAGTTTCTAATTCTGTTAGGGTTGACTGTTTGCTGAGATACAAAAATTCACCTTAAATTTTCTAAGAAACTACAAGTTGTTTTTCTTTTATTATGATGACTCCAAATCTATTTTGAATGTTTATTTACTTGAATTTTTAAAAAAGATAATATAATTTGTCAGTTAATCTTGAGTGAGTAAAACATTCTGAAGTTTAGAAACAATGTTGTAGATTAGAATAAGTTACCAGCAAAACATAAAAATCCAGAGCTAAAATCTTCAGAAAGCAAACAGACCACCTTGCTCTATCAAATTATTCTTGAAGAATAGTGACATTTATAAAGCAAAGAAGACACCAATTACACCTGCCCATAGTAAAGCAGAAACCCTGGTGGTGTAGTGGTTAAGTGCTATAGCTGCTAACCAAGAGGTCAGCAGTTCAGATCTGCCAGGCGCTTCTTGGAAACTCTATGGGGCAGTTCTACTCTGTCCTATAGGGTTGCTATGAGTTGGAATTGACTCGACGGCAGTGGGTTTGGTTTTTCGTTATAGTAAAACAGGAGTCATGGTGGTTAAGAGCTCAGCTGCTAACTAAAAAGTCAGCAGTTAGTTTGAATCCACCAGCCACTCCTTGGAAACCTTATGGGCAGTTCTACACTGTCCTGTAGGCCACTCTGAGTCGAAATTGACTCAAAGGCAATGGGTTTGGGTTTTGTTTTTGGGTATACTAAAGAAAAATAAATTCAAGAACTGCTTCAGTTATAATTGTCACTTAAGCTAATGTTAACATTCCTCAGAGTCTGATGTGACATCAAACTTGAGGCCCTTGTAAATTTTGTCACCTTGAACTGAATCACAGCTGACTGGTTTATCAGCACATATAGTTCAGAGAGTTCTGAATAAATCTGCCTTCCCTAAAAGACAACTTAATTAAATAAAGGCATCACTTTAGGGTTTATAGATAAGGCAAAGAGCATTATTAATTTAGAAAGAGAAATCTCATCACTTCCTGCTGAAGGTAAAGAAAGACTGAATAGGAATAAAATTGCTAATCAAGAAAAAAAAAAAAAGCCACCTATACTAGCTTGCTCTAAGAAGCTCTAAGAAGACTAACAGACTAGAAACACTGTGACTAGTATGGCAGAAAATGAGAATGTTGAAATATAAAAGTTTATTTTCCATCTTATTTATAATTTAATCTGCTTATCCTTAAAAGCCACTCTTAGAAAAAGCACAAACAGGAACACGTTTGCATACTAGGCACATTCACATACTGCTTTTTCCTTTTTCTTCCATTACCAAAAAAAGAGCTCGTAGACCAGCAAAATGCAGAAAACAGAAACCACCCATAATTCCACTTGCTCATAGATCATTGTCTTCAATTTGATACATCCACTTCTAATGCCTATTCTTTTTTTATTTTTAATCTTCTCATAAAAATTCTTTCATTTTAAAACGCACTTATAAATATGTATTTTTACACAAATATGACCTATCAAACATACTCTTCTGAAATACGTATTTACTCTTTTCATATAATCACCATGTGAAGACAGCAGAAGGTTGAGACAGGCAGACAGTGCAGGGTTAAGTCAGTAGACTCCGGAGCCAGACTAATAAACTTTATGACCTGGACCTGTTGTGTGACCTTGGACAAGTACCATGCCTCAGCTTTGTCATCTCTAAAAGGGGAGTAATAATATTATTACCCACCTCGTGGAGTTGTTATGAGGATTAAATGGCTTACCACTTTTAAAATGCTTAAATCAATGCCTGGCACATAAAAAATAAAAACAAAATCCGTTGCCATCGAGTTGATTCTGACTCATGGCCACTCCCTGTATTTCAGAGAAGAATTTCTTCCACTTCTCCGTTGACCGTCTACTTTACCAAGCATGATGTCCTTCTCCACGGACTGATCCCTCCTAAACACATGTCCAGAGTATGTGAGGCATAGTCTGGCCATCCTTGCTTCGAAGGAATATTCTGGCTATTCTTCTTCCATGGAATATTCAGTATTCTTCTCCAACACTATAATTCAAAGGCATCAATTCTTCTGTCTTCATTATTCATTGCCCAGCTTTCATGTACATATGAGGCAATTGAAGATACCATGGCTTGGGTCAGGTGCACCTTAGTCCTCAAGGTGGCATCTTTGCTTTTCAACACCTTAAAGAGGTCTTTTGCAGCAGATTTGCCCAATGCAATGCGTCTTTTGATTTCTTAACTGCTGTTTCCATTGATATTGATAGTGGTTTCAAGTAAAATACGAACCTTGACAACTTCAATCTTGTCTCCAGTAATCATGATGTTGCTTATTGGTCCAGTTGGGAGGATCTTTTTTTTTTTTTTTTAATGTTGTGGCGTAATCCATAGTAAAGGCTGTGATTTTTGATCTTCATCAGTAAATGCTTCAAGTTCTCCTCACTTTCAACAAGCAAGGTTGTAGCATCTGCGTATCAGAGGTTGTTAATGAGTCTCTCTCCAATCCTGATGCCCTGTTCTTCATATAGTCCAGCTTCATGGATTATTTGCTCAGCATATAGATTGAATAGGTGTGATGAAAGGATACAACCTTTACGCACACCTTTCCTGACTTTAAACCACGCAGTATCCCTCCTTGTTCTGTCCCAACGACTGCCTCTTGATCTATGCAGAGGTTCCTCATGAGCACAGTTAAGTGCTCTGGAATTCCCATTCTTCACAATGTTATCCATAATTTGGTATGATCCACACAGTCAAATGCCTTTGTATAGTCAATAAACACAGGTAAACATCTTTCTGGTATTCTCTTCTTTCAGCCAGGATCCATTTGACATCAACAATGATATCCCTTGTTCCAACGCCCTCTTCTGAATCCAGCTTGAATTTCTGGCAGTTCCCTTTCGATATACTGCTGCAGCCACTTTTGAATAATCTTCAGCAAAATTTTACTTGCATGTGATATTAATGATATTGTCAATGATTTCCACACTCAGTTGGATCACCTTTCTTGGGAATAGGCGTAAATATGGATCTCTTCTAGTCAATTGGCCAGGTAGCTGTCTTCCAAATTTCTTGGCATAGATGAGTGAGCACTTCCAGAGCTGCATCTGTTTGTTGAAACATCTCAACTGATGTTCCATCAATTCCGGGAGCCTTTTTTTTCATCAATGCCTTCAGTGCAGCTTGGGCGTCTTCCTTCAGTGTCATTGGTTCCTGATCATATGCTATCTCCCAAAATGGTTGAAAGTTGGCCAATTCATTTTGGTATAATGACTCTGTATTCTTTGCATCTTCTTTTGTTGTTCCTGCATCGTTTAATATTTTTCCTGTAGAGTGCTTCAATATTGAATTATTTCTTCAGTTCTTTCAGCTTGAGAAATGCCAAGTGTGTTCTTCCCTTTCAGTTTTCTATCTCCAGCTCTTTGTACATGTCATTATAATACTTTGTCTTCTCCATCCACTCTTTGAAATCTTCTGTTCAGCTCTTTTACTTCATCATTCCTTCCTTTCCCTTTAGTTACTTGGTGTTCAAGAGCAAGTTTCAGAGTCTCTTCTGACATCCATTTTGGTCTTTTCTTTCTTTCCTGTCATTTTAATGATCTTTTGCTTTCTTCATGTGTGATGTCCTTGATGTCATCCCACAACTTGTCTGGTCTTCATTCATTAATGTTCAATACATCACATCTATTCCCGAGATGGTCTCTAAATTCAGGCAGGATATACTCAAGGTTGTATTTTGATTCTTGTGGATTTATTTATATTTTCTTCAGCTTCACCTTGAACTTGCATATGAGCAATTGATGGTCCATTCTACATTTGGCCTCTGGCCTTGTTCTGACTGATGATATTGAACTTTTCCTTCATCTCTGTCCCCAGATGTAGTTGATTTTGTTCCTGTGTATTCCGTCTGGTGAGGTCCAAGTGTATAGTTACCGTTTATGTTGGTGAAAAAAGGTATTTGCAATGAAAAAGTTGTTTGTCTTGCAAAATCCTTTCAAACGATCTCTGGCATTTTTTCTATCACCAAGGCCATATTTTCCAACTACTGATCCTTTGCATTGGAATCACCAGTAATTATCAATGCATCCTGATTACATGTTTGGTCAATTTCAGACTGCAGGAGATGGTAAAAATCTCCAAATCTCCAATTTCTTCATCTTTGGCCTTAGTGGGTGGTGCGTAAATTTGAATAATAGTTGTATTAACTGGTCTTCCCTGTATGTGTATGGATATTATCCTATCACTGACACGGTTGTACTTCAGGATAGATCTTGAAATGTTCTTTTTGACGATGAATGCAAAGCTATTCCTCTTCAAGTTGTCATTCCTGGCATAGTAAACCTTATGATTGTCCAATTCAAAATGGCCAATACCAGTCCATTTCAGCTCACTAATGCCTAGGATATTAATGTTTATGTGTTCGATTTCATTTTTGATGATTTCCAATTTTCCTAGATTCATAATTCATACATTCCACGTTCTGATTATTAATGGGTGTTTGCAGCTATTTCTTCTCATTTTGAGTCATGCCACATAATCAAATGTAGGTCCCAAAAATTTGACTCCATCCGTGTCATTAAGATCGACTCTTCTTTGAGGCAACAACTCTTCCCCACTTGTCTTGTGAGTGCCTTCCAACTTGAGGGGCTCATCTTCCAGCACTATATCAGAGTGTTCGGCTGCTACTGACAAGGTTTTCACTGGCTAATTCTTTTCAAAAGTAGACCAGTCTGTCTTAATCTGGAAGCTCAGCTGAAACCTGTCTTGGGTGACCCTGCTGGTATTTGAATACTGGTGGCATAACTTCCAGCATCACAACATATAAACCCCCACAGTACAACAAACTGACAGATGCATGGGGGAAGTTATTACTACTTTTCTACTAAATCAGCCAATTGGATAATGGATATTTTTCTACATATATCTTTGCATGTCTCTCCAATTATTCCTTTGGATGTTGTTGTTGATAGCTGCTGTAGAATTGGCTCTGACTAATAGTGTCCTAATGTATAACAGAACAAAATGTTGCCCAGTCCTGAGCCATCTTCACAATCATTGCTATATTTGAGCCCATTGTTGCAGCCATTATGTCAACCCATATCATTGAGGGTCTCCTTCGTTTTCCCTGACCCTTTACTTTACCGAACATGATATCCTTCTCAGATGATTGGTCCCTCCTGATGACATGTCCAAAGTAAAAGAGATGAAGTCTTGCCATTTTCACTTCTAAGGAGCATTCTGGCTGTACTTCCTCCAAGACTAACCTGTTTATTCTTCTGCAAGTCCATGGTATATTAAATTCTTTTTTTTTTTTTTTTTTTTTGCTAGCACCACAACTTGAATGCCTTAATTCTTCACCTGTTTTCTTTTTTCATTGTCCAGCTTTCGTACACATATGAGACAATTGAAAAGCCCATGGTTTGGTCAGGCAAACCTTAGTCATCAAAGTGATAGCTTTGCTTTTTAAGATTATAAAGAAGTCTTTTGCAGCAGATTTGCCTAATGAAACACGCTGTTTGAGTTCTTGACTGCTGCTTCCATGAGCGTTGATTGTGAATCCAAGTAAAATGAAATCCTTGACAACTTCAATTTCTTCACCATTTATCATGATGTTGTTTATTGGCCCATTTATGAGGGTTTTTTTTTTTTTATGTTCAAGTATAGTCTATTCTGAAGGTTGTGATCTTTGACCTTCATCAGTAAGTGCTTCAAGTTGTTTTTACTTTCAGCAAGTGAGGTTGTGTCATCTGCATATCTCAGATTGTCAAAGAGTCTTCCTCCAATCCTGATGCCACATTCTTCTTCATATAGCTCAGCTTCACAAAAAATTTGCTCAGCATACAGATTGAATAAGTAAGATGAAAGTATACAATCTTGTGGCAAACCCTTTCTAATTTTAACCGTGCCTTTGGATAAATTCCTAGAAATGGAGCTACCATGTCAAAGGATATGCATGTTTTAAATTTTGTTGAAAAGATTGCAAGAAAAATATGGCACAGCATAAAGGATATGCCAATTTTCACTTTCTCTGAGCAATTCAATAAAGGGCTGAATTTAAAAATGTGATTGTATATTTTGAAATATAGTTCTCAAACTTTAGTTTTCATAAGAATCACCTGGGAGGTTATTAAAGCAGCAAATTCTCAAAAACTCACCCACAGAGATTCAGTAGATCCAGGGTGAATTCTTGGAGTCTGTATTTTTTTAATTTTTGTGAAAATATAGATAGCACCACATTTGCCAGTTTAACACTTTTCACATAGACAATTCGGTGAGATCAATTACATTAATCATGTGCAACCATCACCGATGTCCTTTGACATTTCCCATAAACAAAAATTCAGTAAACAAAAATTCTCCCCATTTCCTGCCCATTCTGCCCCTGGTAACCACTATTAAACTCTCATCTGTATGTATCTACCTATTTTATGTACTTCATATTAGTGAGATCATACAATATTTGTCCTTTTGTGATTGACATATTTCACTCAGCGTTATGTTTTCAAGGTTCATCCATGTTGTGGCACGTATCAGGACTTCATTTCTCTTTATGACAGAGTACTATTCCATTGCATGCACATATCACATTTTGTTTACCCATTCATCTATTGATGAACACTTGGATTGTTTTCACATTTTGGCTGTTGTAAATAATGCTGTACTGAACATTGGCTTTCATGTGTATTCGTGTCTTTCAGTCTTGAAAAAGAAGAACAGAGTAGGAAGACTCACTTTTGGATCTCAAAAGATAGTATGAAGCTACAATAATCAAAACAGTCTGGAATCTGCATTTTTAACAAGTACCTTAGGTGATTCTGATGCAGATGGCTAATGAGTTGAGAAATATTGTATCTTGTCATTGACCTCTTTTATGACACTAATAACTAAAATCCCATCGTGGCTGAGATAGTTGAGTTCAGCAAAGACATTATTCTATTAGGGCCTAGGTAGAAAATGCCATTCTTAACAAACTGGCCATTAATAAATAAGTTTTGTTTTTCTTTATGTGACACAAAAAGTTGACTCCCTTTTAATCCATCCTTAAAATTTCTACAAATAAATTTTGCTGTTTTTGTCTATTTGTGGTTGGGTTATATCTCCAAGTCTGCTCAAACATAATTTTTTCAATGTAAATATTATCATTCCAAATGTAGTTTTTACTCTGCGAACTTGTCATACTTCTACTCAGTTTGCCAAAGTTCAAAACAAAGCAAAGCAAAGCCAATTTTCCAAGTGAGATAAAAGCCTGAGGCCAGCAGTCTTGGATACGCTTGCTGGACAGGCCCAAATGCTCTATTTTTGTGCATGTAAGCTTTTTTGGTTGAGGCATGTGCCATAATTTATCTTTTCTGAAGCTACCAGACTAATTAGTTTGTTAGCTTCCCCTTCTCATAAAGATTCGATGCAGAAGGTTGGGAAAGAGCCACTGAGAACCAACACTGGAGACAGCTATTGAACAAAACAAATTTCTTCGGGGATTGTGAGAACTAGTCAAAATATTCACAAATGACTGTAGTGAGGGTCTACCCTTATTTAAAACAATAAGGATGAATTCTAGAAACAGAAAAGTTGCTTTTACAAAGTTTGCTTTTAAGCAAACCGTTATGGCAAATAAGCAAATATTTAAAGAACGATCACTATTTTAGATTGAGAACATTTCAAAGCTTAATTCAATTTGATTACATGGCTGCCTGTGATTTCACTTTAACAGAGTACCTCTTAATGGGCCCACTTCCCTCTGCCTCCATACAGTGCATCTTGCTCTTCCCTTAAACCAAAAACCAAATCAAATCCATGCTATCGACTTAATGCCAACTCATAATGACACTATAGGACAGAGTAGAACTGCCCCATAGGGCTTCCAAAGCTGTAACCTTTATGAAAGTAGACTACCACATCTTTCTCTTACGGAGCCACTGGTGGGTTTGAATTGCCAACATTTTGATCAGCAGTCAGGCACTTTAACCACTGCACTACCAAATCTCCTGCTCTTCCCTTACCTTCCTTTTGGCTACCACACCAAGTCTTTCCGTCTTTTCAGCCCTGAGCTCATAGGGCTTCTCTCTACTTCCCAAATCATTCTAATTTCCTGTTGATTCTCAGCAAGACGGCTTCTAACCTATTCACTCTATTGACGAAGCTGCACTCTTGAAGGTCATAAAAAACTTCTGAAGGATTAAATTCAATGACTTGTACTCTCAGGTCATATGATTTGGATTTTTTGCTATGACATTTTGTTTCCAGCTCTTTCATGCTATTCTCTTCCCTTGATGATAGGAGTTAGAATCTGGTGGCCTACTCGTGCCTGACTAGGTCCGCAGACTTTTTTTTTTCAGCATGCCATTTTAGTAAAAGCTATATTTAGTCATTTCAAGCCCTTAGAAGTTCACACAGTACTCATTTGCAGCTTCACTCATTGCCGCCTGACCACAAAGACCTGCATTTATAACGGGCACTACACTATTGGGATTCTCCTGTGACCTCTTTTTCTTAAATATTATTTGTTGGCCATCTAGTTCTTTTCACAGCATTTATAATCAAACTTATTATTCCCTCTGATAATATCAAATGTTTTGTCTAAGTGTATGGTTCTAACATTGACATTTTCTGTTGTAACGTTGCTACTAATACCAAGTTGTAGATTGCCAACTGATTTCTAGACATTTTCTCGCAAAAGCTCTGCCACCACCCTCAAGCCTGACGTGCCTAAAACCTCATAAAAACTCATATTCTAAAAATTCATTATCTTCTACAATAAACTATGTTTTTCCTTCTGACTTCCGTATTTTGATTAGAGGTAGTATCATTCTCACAGTTGTCCAAACTGAGACTGTCTTAACCTGGTTGCCTAGTGGTTAAGAGCTATGGCTATTAAACAAAAGGTCGGGAGTTTAAATCCACCAGATGCTCCTTGGAAACCCTATGGGGCAGTTCTACTCTGTCCTATGTGGTTGCTATGAGTTGGAATTGACTTAATGGCAACAGGTTTGCTTTTTGTTTTTTAACACTCTTTGCTTAACCAGCTATGCCTCATTAGTTACTGAATTCAATGCTTTAGGAAACCAAAGATCCTGAAGGGCTAAGGGGTTAGTATGAAACCATCCAGCTGTTGGTTACAAGGTTGTTGGATAAAGTCCATGTTTCTTAATGGTTAAAATTAGTATTCTTTTCACTGAGACATGCTACCTTCACACTGAAAGAATTTACCACATTCATGCAAAAAATTGTAACCCTAGAAAATTTAGTAAGCAATCATCTTCCAGAACGTCAGCATAATTTTGGGATGCTGACAGAGTTAATTCAACTCACAAAACTTTCACATTCGCTATCCACTTTACAAAGGAGAGATAGATTTTATTTTTCAAAAATAGTTCTAGAAATGTTCAATTTGGGTCTGAAGAGATTTTGAGGGTGTAATGATGATAAGAATAGTGATTCTAGCTAACATTTCTTGATGGTGGATTTCACTTCATCTTCATGCCAACTCCATGAGGTATGTATGTACTGTTATTGTCCCTGTGTTATTGATAGGGAAATTGAGGCTTATAGACATTAAGTAACTTGTGCAAGATCACGTAATTAGAAGGGTTGGAGCCAGAGTTAAAATCCAGGTCACCAGAACTTATTCCAAACTCAGTATTCACAATTGAGGAGTTACACCTAGGCTAAATCTATTCCAGATAATTCTGGATCTCAGAAATTCTGCATTTTGCAGCATTGCTCCTTAAAAAATTTTAAGACCAGCACAGTTTTTCAATTGACTCTGCTTCTAAATTACAGCACTAATGCTTTCCAAAAGTTGGAAGCAGAATGAAAGAACTGAGTGCTCTTGGACATTCTGCAAAATACAGGAAAGTGAAGACCCCTTCAAGGCAAAACTTCTTTGTGCCCAGGAAGTTGCTGAGAATGATATTCCCAGTAGAGAGATTACTTTCAAAGTGAGAATGATTCGTTCAGGAAATAAGTTTGTGAAGGGATCATGCAAGTGAGGAGGGTAGCTGTGGACACTTGCATAGCTCTTTTTTTCCTGATATTTTCTGTTTTCAGTTCATAGTCCACGTGTCAGCTCAAGTGACTCTCTTTCTTGAGCAGTGATGTTCGGTGGCAGGGTTCAGCAGCTCACCTGGTTTCTTCCCTACTTGTTTCTGTCCACATCTCCCAGCCACTATCCTATTGATAAAGAGGCTCTGTCTAAGGTACTTCTCATCTTCTAATATTACAGGATCTGAAGTTTCCTCAAACTATAAATTTTCTACTATAGTTTCTTATTTTATGTACATATTTCATATATATTTTAATGTATATATGTGTGTATGTACATACACACATATATCTTTTTCAGACTGTAAAAATCAGCACAGTGTGGAAGATGGAGGGCTGAGTTCTCATGCCTGTGTTCTACTCTGTCTGATAATCACTTAAATCTCTCGAGGCCTCTGTTTCCTCATTTACACAAAAAGAAGGGTTGACTAGATCTCTGTAGTTCTTCCGCAGAGGAAAATTCTAATATTATTTATAGTTATAATAATAAGAGCTAACATATATTGAGCATTTACCCTTTATCAAACACTGTGTTAAATGCATTCTTTCCATTATTACATTTAATCTTCATAACAGCCTCATGTAATAGGTATTAATATTATTATCTACTCTTCAACTGGAAACCCTGGTGGTGTAGTGGTTAAGTGCTATGGCTGCTAACCAAAAGGTCGGCAGTTTGAATCCGCCAGGCACTCCTTGGAAACTCTACCAGGCAGTTCTACTCTGTCCTATAGGATCGCCATTAGCCGGAATCGACTGGATGGCAGTGGATATAGTGGGTACTTCTCAATTAAGGAAAATGGGGCCTTGAAAAAGATTAAATAATTTGTGTAAAGTCACTCCCCAGTAAGTGGTTTTCATTGATATTGAGGCTACTCGCAAATATCCCAGTTGAAGTGTCTTTCAAGGCACTAGTCAGACTTCATTTCTCCAGCCTTCTTGAAGTTAGGCATGGCCATGTAAATTGCATTGGTGAAATGAGAACGTAAGTGATATGCTTCATTCCAAGCAGAAGTTTGAAGAATTAGTGTAAATTTGCCACAGTTATTTTTTCCACTTGCCATCAGTTTTTCAGATATTGATGCCAGCTCTATCAGCTTGGGTTCTGGAGGGAGGCAGTGAAGAGCAGAGACTCCGGCCAATCCACATTTGACGTGTAGTATGAAGGAGAAATAAATCTTTGTCTTTTTGGATGTTGTTTATCTTGGCTTATCCTGACAAAGCGAAGAAAGCATGACTTGTGACACTAGATCTGACTCCAAAAACCACAAGCTTAACAGCTATGCTCCATTTGCTCCTGGGAAGATATGGCTTACTAATTACTGAGGCATAGACACCCTAGTTAACCTTTTCAAATTTAATTTACTCTGCAATCTATAGGTTTTTCCATTATACTTATTTTAAAATAAAAAGAGATTCCCCTTGAAACTATATGAAATACTGCTCCATTTATCTAATATTAGATATTGTTGCCAGGTCTACATATGAGTCCTAAAGTCTGAAAAGTGTATTCTTGATAAAAAAGAAATGCTTGGGCATCAAATATTGCTGAAATTCTAGTAAACACAGTTAGTATTCACATAATCTAAAATTCAGTCATTAATGAAAGACTTTACGACAGCGATCAGGACTATTGCTCTGAGTATCTTAATTCCCTGCTATTCTGTATTTGAAACAAATATTTCTTAGGATAAAATAACACTTTTGAAGCAATCTGTATTTTCGCATTGACAATAGCTAAAGAAAATTATAAGTGACTTAACTAGTTTCAACATTTAGTACCATTTCTTCAAGACCACTATATGACTAGAACTAGAACTTCTCTAGATTTCTGCCTTCTAAAAGATACTTCCTTTCATCATAACTAAGAAGTGCTTTGAGAATAGTCTAAAGGCATCCACAGACAGGTGCTATAGAAAAATATTCCATTTCTTCTTCTTTGGCATTAGTGGTCGGTACATAAATTTGAATAATAGTTGTATTAACTGGTCTTCCTTGTAGGTGTATGGATATTATCCTATCACTGACAGCATTGTATTTCAAGATATATCTTGAAATGTTCTTTTTGACAATGAATGTGATGCCATTACTCTTCAAGATGTCATTCTCAGCATAGCAGACCATACAATTGTCAGATTCAAAATGGCCAATACCAGTCCATTTCAGCTCACTAATGCCTAGGTATTGATCTTTATGCATTCCATTTTATTTTGATGACTTGCAATTTTCTTTGAGTCATACTTTGTACATTTCACCTTCCAATTACTAATGAATGTTTGCAGCACCAGCCACTAATGACAAAGATGAAGAAGCTGAATATTTTTACCAACTTCTGCAGTTTGAAATTGATCATACAAGCTATCAAGATGCATTATAATTACTGGTGTTGGGAATTCGGAAGTTGGAAACAAGAAGGATCAGTAGCTGGAAAATAAGGCCTTGTTGATAGAAAGGATTCCAGAGATCACAAGATAGAATTTTGCAAGACCAATGACCTGTTCCTTGCAAATACCTTTTTTTCAACAACATAAACAGCAGCTATACACGTGGATCTCAGCAATGGAATATACAGGAATCAAATTGACTACATCTGTGAAAAGAGACGATGGAGAAGCTCGGTATCATCAGTCAGAACAAGGTCAGGAGCCCACTGCAGAAAAGACCATCAATTGCTCATATGCAACTTCAAGTTGAAGCTGAAGAAAATTAAAACAAGTCCACAAGAACCAAAGTTTGACCTTGAGAATATATCCCACCTGAATTTAGAGACCATCTCAAGAATAGATTTGATGCATTGAGCACTAATAACCTAAGACCAGACAAGTTGTGGGATGACATCAAGGATATCATACATGAAGAAAGCAAAAGGTTGTTAAAAAGATAGCAAAGAAAGAAAAGATCAAAACGGATGTCAGAAGAGATTCTAAAACTTTCTATTGAATGTAGAGCTACTAAGGAGAAAGGAAGGCATGTTAAAGTAAAAGAGCTGAACAGAAAATTTCAACGGGCAGTTTGAGAAGACAAAGTAAGGCATTATAATGAAATGTGCAAAGACCTGGAGTTAGAAAACTAAAAGGGAAGTACACATTTCGCATTTCTCAAGTTGAAAGAATTGAAGAAAAATTCAAGCCTCAATTTGCAATACTGAATGTTTCTATGGGTAAAAAATTGAACAATGCAGGAAGCATCAAAAGCAGATGGAAGAAATACACACTTGCTGAACCAAAAAGAATTGGTCAACATACAGCCATTTCAGGGGGTAGCATATGACCAAGAATGGATGGTACTTAAGGAGGAAGTCTAAGCTGCACTGAAGGTATTAGCGAAAAACAAGACCCCAGGGATTGACAGAATACCAACTGAGATGTTTCAACAAAGCGATACAGAGCTGAAGGTGCTCACTTATCTCTGCCAAAAAATTTGGAAGACAGCTACCTAGCCAACAGACTGGAAGAGATCCATATTTATGCCCATTCCTAAGAAAGGTGATCCAGTGGAATTCAGGAATTATCAAACAATATCATTAATAGCACATGCAAGCAAAATTATGCTGAAGACAATGCAAAATGGTTGCAGCACTACATCGACATGGAACTGCCAGTAATTCAAGCCAGGTTTATAACAGGACATTGGAATGAGGGACATCATTGCTGATTTCAGATAAATCTTGGCTGGAAGCAGAGAATACCAGAAAGATGTTTACCTCTATTTTATTGACAATGCAAAGGCATTCGGCTGTGTGGATCATAATAAATTATGGATAACAGTGTAAAGAATGAGAATTCCAGAACACTTAATTGTGTTTATGAGGAAACTGTACATAGACCATGAGGCAGTTGTTCAGACAGAACAATGGGATACTGCATGGATTAAATTCAGAAATGGTATGTGTCAGTTTTGTATCCTTTCACCATACTTATTCAATGGTAAGAAAATAATCCAAGAAGCTGGACTGCATGAAGAAGAATGGGGCATCAGGATTGGAGGAAGACAAATTGACAACCTGTGATAGGCAGATGACACAACCTTGCTTGCTGGAAGTGAAGAGGACTTGAAACACTTACTGATGAAGATCAAACACTACAGCCTTCAGTATGAATTACACCTCAACGTAAAGAAGACAAAAGTCCTCACTACTGGACCAATAAGCAATATCCTGATAAACAGAGAAAACATTGAAGTTGTTAAAGATTTGATCTTACTTGGATCCACAATCAATGCCCATGGACGTAGCAGTCAAGAAATCAAATGATATTTTGCATTGGGCAAAATTGCTGGAAAGATCTCCTTAAAGTGTTCAAAACCGAAGATGTCACCTTGAGGACTAAGGAGCACCTGAACCAAGACATGGTATTTTCAATTGCCTCATATGCATGTGAAAGCTAGACAATAAATAAGGAAGTCAGAAGAAGAATTGATGCATTTGAATTATGGTGTTGGTGATTGTCATGGATTGAATTGTGTCCCCCCAAAATATCTGTCAACTTGGCTAGGTCTTGATTCCTAGTATGGTATGATTGTCTGTCATTTTGTCACCTGATGTGATTTCCCTATATGCTGTAAATCCTATCACTATGATGTAAAAGATGGATTAGTGACCGTTGTATTGCTGAGATCTACAAGATTAAACAATACCTTAAGCCAATCTCCACTGAGATATAAAAGAGAGAAGCAAGCAGAGAGACAGGGGAATCTCAGGCCACCAAGAAAACAGCCCTGGGAGCAGTGTGCATCCTTTGGACCCAAGGTTCCTGGTCAAAGAAGCTCCTCTACCAGGGAAAGACTGATGACAAGGACTTTCCTCCAGAGCTCACAGAGAGAGAAAAGCTTCCCCTGGAGCTGACGGAAGAGCTGATTTTGGACTTGCAGCCTACTTGACTGTGAGAGAATAAATTTCTCTTTGTTAAAGCCATCCACTTGTGGTATTTCTGTGATAGCAGCACTAGATGACTAAGAAGTGATGAATATTGAATATACTATGGACTGTCAGAAAAATGAACAAATCTCCTTAGAAGTGAGGATAGTAACACTTCATCTCATGTACCTTGGAAATGTTGTCAGGAGGGACCATTCCCTGGAGAAGACCATCATAACTGGTACAGTAGAGGGTCAGCAAAAGAGAGGAAGCCCCTCAACAAGAAGGATTGGCACATTGGCTGCAACAATAGGCTCAAACCTAGCAAAAATTGTGAGAATGGCACAGGGCCTGGCAGTGTTTTGTTCTATCGTACATAGGGCCACTATGATTCGGAACCTACTCCACAGAACCTAACAACAGCAGCAACAACATAGGAGATGATAATGATAATAACCATGTAGGCAGAATTTTAAGACTCCCTCCTCATGATCTCTGCCCCTGCTGTTACTCCAATGATTAGATTATATGACAAAAGATGCCACAGTGTTAAGCACTGAGCTGCAAACTGAATGGTCAGGGGTTTGATCCCACCAGCCACCCTGCAGGAGAAAGATGTGACAGTCAGCTTTCATAAAAGATTACAGCTAAGAGGCGAAGTGGTCAAGATGGCAAAATAGTAAGATGCTTCCGGTGGTCCCTCTTACAACAAAGACCCGAAAAAATAAGTGAATCAATTATATATGACAATCTAGGAACCCTGAATATCAAAGGCAAAGTTGAGGGATCGGACTGAGCTGCAGGGGGAGGGAGAAATGGTTCAGAAGCTAGCTGCCCTGAGTTCCCGGCTTAGGAGAGCTAGCAGATTATTTTTCCTGTTTGTTAATTTTTTCCCTCTCCCAGGCTGGGAGAATGGCTCAGGGCATGTGATAGGCCCTACTTCCAGCCCAGGGCAAGCAGCAATCAGCAATCACTGAAGCCAGCCTGGGACCCAGTGCAGAGGGAGGAGGAAGCAGGGAGAGAGGTTCTTCCCAAACAGGCATTTTTTGATCCACATGGTAGGTTAGATGCATGTACTTATCTTTTGCTGATTGAGAGCCATTTCTCACTGGTTCTGGAGGTTCGAGCCGACTCGCCACCACTTAGTCTCTCACGATGTGGAAACTGCATCCCAAGTGCCACTGCTTGCCTCACCGCTGGCGCCAGGGTGCTGGTTCTTGCTGGGTTGGGTCTGGCAACTCTTCACTGCTTCTGAACCAGGGCTTCAGTCTAACAATCACATGAAACTGACTTCTGCCAACAATCCAAATGAGCCTGGAAGTGGATGCTTTTTCAGAACGTCCTAATCTTAATTTTGGCCTTATAATTCCATTAGCAAGAGAACCCTTGTGGATTTCTATCTTTCAGCATTATGACATAATTAATGGGTGTAGTCTTCAGCTGCCATTAGGAGTAATTTGTTATGCAACAAAATTTTTGTTGTTGTTGTTATGAAAACAAACTTGCCATGTCGTCGGTAGTTTTCCTTAAGTCAGCTCAGCCTCATGGTGACCACATGTACAAAAGAACAAAACATTGCCTGGTCCTGTACCATCTTCGTGATGTCTATGCTCGAGTCCATTGCTACAGACACTGTATTTCGAGAGCCTTCCAACCTGAGGAAGCGGGGGTCATTTTCCGGTAGCCTATGTTCTATATTCTGTTTTGACCCATATGGTTTTCATTGGCTTGTTTTTGGAAGTAGATTGTCAGGCCTTTGTTCCTAGTTTGTTTTAGTCTGGACGCTCTGCTGAAACCTGTTCACCATGGGTGACCCTGCTGGTATTTGAAATGCCAGTGGCATAGCTTCCACCATCATAGCAACACCCAAGCCATCAAAGCACCACAAACTGACATACAGGTGGTAGAAATGCACCATGTTATTCTCATTGTTAGGTGCCTTTGAATAGGTTCTGACTCATAGTGACCCTATGTACAACAGAACAAAACACAGTCCTATCCTGCGCCATTCTTACATTATCGCCATTGTCGCAGCCACTGTGATAATCCATCTTGTTGAGGATCTTCCTCTTCTTTGCTGACCCTCTACTTTACCTAGCAAGATGTCCTTCTCTAGGGACTGCTCCCTCTGGATAATCTGTCCAAAGTATGTGAGATGAAGTCTTGCCATCCTCACTTCTAAGGACCATTCTGGCTGTACTAATTCCAAGACAGATTCGTTTGTTCTTCTGGCAGTCCACGGTATATTCAACGTTCTTGGCCAATACCATAATCCAAATGCATCAATTCTTCTTCGGTCTTCCTTATACATTGTCCAGCTTTCACATGCATATGAGGGGATTGAAAGTATCATGGCTTGGGTCAGGCACACCTTAGTCCTCAAGGTGACATCTTTGCTTTCGAACACTTTAAAGAGGTCCTTTGCAAAAGATTTTCCCAATGCAAAACATTGTTTGATTTCTTAACTGCTGCTTCTGTGGGCATTGTCTTAACCATCTAGTGCTGCTGTAACAGAAATGCAACAAATGGATGGCTTTAACAAAGAGAAATTTATTCTTTTACAGTCTAGTAGGCTACAAGTCCAAATTCAGGGCAACAGCTCCAGGGGAAAGCTTTCTCTCTCTGTCAGCTCTGGAGGAAGGTCCTTCTCATCAATCTTCCCCTGGTCAAGGAGCTTCTCAGGTGCAGAGACTCCAGGTCCAAAGGACACGCTCTGCTCCTAGTGCTACTTTCTTGGTGGTATGAGGTCTCCCCACTCCGCTCACTTCCCTTTTATCTCTTGTAAGCTCAAAGATGGTGCAGGCAACACCCCAGGGAAATGCCCTTTACACTGGATCAAGGGTGTGACCTTTGTAAGAGTGTTGTAATCCCACCCTAATCCTCTTTAACATAAAATTACAATCACAAAATGGAGAACAACCACACAATACTGGGAATCATGGCCTAACCAAGTTGATACATTTTTTTTTTATTGTGCTTTAAGTGAAAGTTTACGAACCAAGTCAGTCTCTCATACAAAAACTTATATACACCTTGCTATATACTCCTACTTGCTCTCCCTCTAAAGAGACAGCACACTCCTTCTCTCCACTCTCTATTTTCACTGACATATTTTTGAGGGACACAATTCAATCCATGACAGGCATTGATTGAGGATCCAAGTAAAATGAAATCCTTGACACCTTCAATCTTCTCTCCATATATCATGATGTTGCTTACTGGTCCAGTTGTGAGGATTTTTATTTCCTTTATGTTGAGATGTAATCCATACTGGAGGCTGCAGTCTCTGATCTTCATCAGTAAGTGCTTCCAGTTCTCCTCACTTTCAGCAAGAAAGGTTGTGTCATCTGCATATCACAGGTTGTTAATGAGTCTTTCTCCAATCCTGATGCTGTGATCTTCTTCATATAGCCCAGCTTCTCAGGTTATTTTCTCAGTATACAGATTGAATAAGTGCGGTGAAAAGATGCAATCCTGACACACACTTTTTCTTATTTTAAACCATGCAGTATTCCCTTGTTCTGTTTGAACAACTAACTCATGGTCTATGTACAGGTTCCTCATGAGCACAATTAAATGTTCTGGAATTCTCATTCTTTGCACTGTTATCCATAATTTATTATGATCCACACAGTAGAATGCCTTTGCAGAGTCAATAAACGATAGCTAAACATCTTTCTGGTATTCTCTGCTTTCAGCCAGGATCCATCTGACGTTAGCAATGATATCCCTTGTTCCAGTCCTCTTCTGAATCTGGTTTGAATTTCTGGAAGTTCCTTGAAAGTGTACTTGCTGCAACCATTTTTTAATTATCTTCAGCATAATTTTACTTCCATGTGATATTTCTGCTATTTTTTTTTTTTTGTAATTTCCAAATTCCATTGGAATAGGCACATACATGGATCTCTTCCAGTTGGTTGGCCATGTAGCTGTCTTCCAAATTTCTTGGCATAGGTAAGTGAGTGCTGCCACCTTTGCATCTTTTGTAGAAACATCTCAATTGTTATTCCATCAATTCCTGGAGCCTTATTTTTTGCCAAAGTTTTTGGTGCAGCTTGGACTTATTCCTTCAGTACCATAGGTTCTTGGTCATATGCTACCTCCTGAAAGAGTTGAACATCAGCCAATTCTTTTTGGTACAGCGACTCTGTGTATTCACTCCATCTTCTTTGGATGCTTCTTATGTTGCTCAATTTTTTGCCCATAGAAGCCTTCAATATTGTAACTCGAGGCTTGAATTTTTCCTTCAGCTCTTTCAGCTTGAGAAATGCCAAGCATGTTTTTCCCTTTTGATTTTCTAACTCCAGGTCTTAACACATTCCATTATAATATTTTACTTTGTCTCCTTGAGCCACCCCGTGAAATCTTCCATTCAGCTCTTTTACTTCATTGTTTCTTTCTTTTGCTTTAGCTGCTCTACCTGCAAGAGCAAGTTTCAGAGTCTCTTGTGACATCCACTTTAGTCGTTTCTTTTCTACTTTTTTAATGACCTTTTGGTCTCTTTGTGTATAATGTCCTTGATGTCATTCCACAACTTGTCTGGTCTTCAGTCATTAGTGTTAAATGTGTCAAATCTATTCTTGAGATGGTCTCTAAATTCAGGTGAGTATACTCAAGGTCATACTTTTGCTCTCTTGGACTTGATTTAATTTTCTTCAGCTTACCTTGTACTTGCATATGAGCAATTGATGGTCTGTTCTGCAGTGGAACCCTGGTCTTGCTCTGACTGATGATATTCAGCTTCTCCTACATCTCTTTCCACAGATGTAGTCACTTTGATTCCTTTGTGTTCCACCTGGTGAGGTCCTCGTGTATGTTGTTGAAAAAGGTATTTGCAATGACGAAGTCGTTGGTCTTGCAAAATTCCATCATGCTATCTCTGGCGTTGTTTCTATCATCAACACCATATTTTCCAACTACTGATCCTTCTTCGTTGTTTCTAACTTTCTCATTCCAATCAACAGTAATTATCAATGTCTTCTGATTGTATGTTTGATCGATTTCAGACTGCAGAAGTTGATAAAAATCTTCAATATCTTCATCTTTGGCCTTAGTGGTTGGTGCACAAATTTGAATAATAGCCATTTTAACTGGTCTTCCTTGTAGGCCTATGGTTTTATTCTATCACTAACGGCATTGTAATTCAGGATAGATCTTGAAATATTCTTTTTCACAATGAATGCAACACCTTTCCTCTTCAATTTGTCATTCCTGGCATAGTACACCATAGAACTGACAGATTCAAAATGGTCAGTACCAGTCCATTTCAGCTCACTAATACCTAGGAAATCAGTCTTCAAGCGTTTGATTTCATTTTTGACAACTTCCAATTTTTTTTAATTTGTAATTCATACATTCCTTCTTCTTATTATTAATAGATGTTAGCCTGTTTCTTCTCATTTTCAGCCATGCCACATCAACAAATGAGGGTCTCAAAAGCTTTACTCCACCCAAATCATTAAGGTACACTCTACTTTGAGGAGGCAGCTCTTCCCCAGTTGCTTTTTGAGTGCCTTCCAACCAGAGGGTCTCATCTTCTGGCACTATATAAGACAATGTTCTGCTGCTATTCGTAAGATTTTCACTTGCCAATTTTTTCAGAAGTAGATCACCATGTCCTTCTTCTCACTCTGTCTTAGTGTGGAAGCTCCACTGAAACCTGTTCGCCAAGGGTTACCCCGCTGGTGTTTGAAATACCAGCAGTATATCTCCCAGCATCACAGCAACACACGTGCCACACAGTACAATAAACTGGTAGATGAATGGTGGAATGACTACTTAGAATCCATCATTGGGCATTGTCTAGCTTCTTCAGCATGCAAGGCCCTTCACAATAGTTTCTCCCCATCCCACCCCATGCCTATCTCATCTTAATGTCACTTTTTGTTGTATATTTACACGTTAGCATTGCTGACAGCTTATACCTCCCACAACCACTGTGTTGTTTCACACCTTTATACCTTTGTAAGTTGTTTTAGTTTCCTAATGTTGCTGCTGTAACAAATTACCACACTAAGTGTCTTAAAACAATACAAATTTACTATCTTATAGTTCTTAACTTCAGAAGTCCAAAATGGTTTCACTGAGTCAAAAAATCAATGTGTTAGTGTGGCTGCACTCTCTCCGGAGGCTCTAGGGGAGAATCTGTTTCCTTGTCTTTTCCAGTTTCCAGAACTGCATTCCTTGCATTTTCCAGCTTGTGACTCCTTCCTCCATCTTCTAAGCTAGCAGCATAACATCTTCAAATCTCTCTCTGCTTCCATCCTTACATCACCTTCTGTCTCTCTTATCTTTTGTCTGTTACAAAGACCCTGTGAATATATTGAGCTCACCCAGACAACCCAGGATAATTTTACCATCTCAAGATCCTTTACTTAATCACACCCGCAAAATCCCTTTTACAAAGTAAAGTAACATTCACAAGTTCTGGGGTTAGAAGTCACAGATTAGGATTTGAGCCTGTTGTTGTGTGTCATCGAGTTGATTTCAACCCTATAGGACAGAGTAGAACTCTCCTATAAGGTTTCCTAGGCTAAAATCTTTACAGGAGCAGATTGTCAAGTCTTTTCTTTTGCAAAGCAGTTGGTGGGTTCAAATTGACAACCTTTCACTTAGCAGCCAAATGCTTAACCACTGCACTACTAGGGGTTCTTGGGGGGGGGGTCATTATTCTCTCTACCATATGCGTGCTGTGAAAAAATTACACTCAAGGTTACAAAGACCAGAGCCATTTAAAGAGGAATTATGGGGGATCCTACACTAGAATGGTTCTTTAAAGGAGTTAGGGAGCAAATACTGTTGGTTTAGGCAAGTCTATAACAGCATGTATTACCTCAACTTGAAGGAGCCTTGAAAGTCCAACTCGAATGACAGAGACCGAGGTACAAGTTCCAAATGCAACTTATAAGTGAGGCCACTGAAACCCAGAGCCCAAGTTCACATCCAGGGTCAGTGAGAAAGCCAGTTCATTGATGTTTTTGCAACACCAAATGTTTCCCTAGGTTATATAACACAGAATATTCTAGATTTTAGAAATGGATACACTAGATGTAGGGAAATAATTCCTGATTCATTTATCAGCATTTTTGAGGACGTAATACACATGTATATAATAACAACTAGCAGCTAATATGGAAACCCTGGTGCCATAGTGGTTAAGAGCTATGGCTGCTAACCAAAAGGTTGACAGTTCGAATCTACCAGGTGGACCTTGGAAACCCTATAGGGCAGTTCTACTCTGTCCTATATGGTCACTATGAGTCAGAATCAACTCAACAACAACAGGTTTTTAACAGCAGTAGCTAATATTGACCACTTATTACTTGCCATGCTCTATTCTAAGTACTTTACACATATTAATCATTTAACCCTTACAACAACCCAATGAGATAGGTTGTCGTTGTGGTGGTCATTAGCTGCCTCCCTTTACTCATGGTAATGCCATGTATAACAGAACAAAACACTGCCCAGTCCTGAGCCATCCCCATGTTTGATGGTAGATTGGACCTCCAGGACCCACAAGGCTTTCATTGGCTGATTTTTGAAAGTAGATCACCAGGCTTTTCTTCCCAGCCCGTCTTAGTCTGGAAGCACCATTGAAACCTGCCCAGCATCACAGCAACACACAAGCCTCCACTGACAGACAGGTGATGACTGTTCATGAGGTGCACTGTCTGGGAATCGAACCTGAGTCTCCCGCGTGGAAGGCAAGAATTCTACCACTAAAACACCATTGCCTTCAGTGAGCTAGGTACTGGAGATATTCATCTATTTATAAATGTTTTAAATTTAAAGTCATTATATATAAAAGATTATAAATTACTTAAAATAATTATAAAAATCATATATTTAGAGTTCTAACAAGACTTTGATATTAACGATTAAAACATTGTGAGATTGGAGTATTATGTGCCCATGGATAAATAACTAAGGGGTAACAAGCAAAGAACTGGATTTAATAGGCTTTTCTGCATGAATACATGTGAAAAGAGTACCTCATAGCTTTTTGCTAGATTGCCCTTTAACAATTTTATTAACAACGCAGAATAGAAAACATACTAAAATTTCCAAATTGGAAAAAGACTCCAAACCAGGAGTTCAAAATTCAGATGCTTTCAATAGGCAGACTAGAAAGGATGAAATCAACGGGCTTAAGACATTAGGGATTTGAGGGATGGTGGCTGAACATAGAGACGGCTTGCCTGTTTGAAAACAGTTACTTGCTGATGGAACATGATCAAGAGTTAAGGGTGCTTCAAAGGTCAGCGGAGCAGGGGCTGGGGTCTGGGGAACTTGGTTTGAGGGGACTTCTAAGTCAATGGGCTATATAATTCTATTATGAAAACAGTCTGCATCCTACTTTGAATTGTGGCGCCTGGGGTCCTAAATGCCAACAAGCGGCCATCTAAGATACATCAATTGGTCTCAACCCACCTGGAGCAAAGGCAAAGGAAGAACACCAAGGTCACACGACAACTAAGAACCCAAGAGACAGAAAGGGCCACATGAACCAGAGACCTACATCATCCTGAGACCAGAAGAACTAGTTGGTGCCCGGCCACAATCGATGTCTGCCCTGTCAGGGAACACAACAGACAACTCCTGAGGGAGCAGGAGACCAATGGGATGCAGACCCCAAATTCTCATTAAAAGACCACACCTAATGGTATGATTGCGACTAGAGGAATCCCAGAGACAATGCTCCCCAGAACTTCTGATGGCACAGGACAGGAACCATCCCCGAAGACAAATCATCAGGCATGAAAAGGACTGGTCAGTGGGGGGGAGAGAGATGCTGATGAAGAGTGAGCTAATTAAATCAGGTGGACACTGGAGAGTGTGTTGGCAACTCTTGACCGGAGGGGGGATGGGAAGATAGAGAGAGAGGGAAGATGGCAAAATTGGCACGAAACGAGAGACTGAAAGGGCTGACTCAATAGGGGGAGAGCAAGTGGGAGAAGGGAGTAAGATGTATGTAAACCTACATGTGACAGACTGATTGGAATGGTAAATGTTCACTTGAAGCTTAATAAAAATTAATTAAAAAAAAAAAAGAGTTAAGGGTGGTCTGTCTAGCTATTGGCTCTTTCTCATACCCAACCCTGGAGATCCAAAGGGGACTCAGAGAGGTTAATAGAACTCAGAGCTCTGATTTAGTACCTGACACCAAACCTGAGAGAGGCCTATGGGAGACAGAAGGTGATTAGATACCTAAGAGGGAGGAAAGAACAGTTCTGAGTGAAAATGGATGAAGAAGGTATTGTGTCTTAGAGATGGGAATTTCAATTAGGACAACCGAGCTAAGGTCAGAGCTGGGAGGCCCTTTTCCTATTGGCCTTGAAAACTTTACTAGTTCTTTCTGGGATGATGTGACTTTTGGACATTTAGAGCTCAACAAAGTAGAGTAATTGGCACAGAAAATTAAAACTGCCTGGGCACACATTTGGAGCCCTGGTGGCATAGTGGTTAAGGGCTGGGCTTCTAACTGAATGGTCAATAGTTCGAATCCACTAGCAGCTCTTTGGAAACCCTATGGGGCAATTCTACTCTGTCTTATAGGGTCACTATGAGTCGAAATTAACTCAATGGCAACAGATTTGGTTTGGGTTTTTTTTTGGGAGGGGCACACATTTACCTTCCCAACCTGTACAGTGGGAATGAAAAAAATAAGTACAAGCATCAGGTGGTGAGTGGGTGACATCAAGCAGAGCTGAGCCTGGCACAGTGCAGGTGGCTGGCTTGCCTGTGAGCATTCTTTCTCTGCCTTTCCTAGCTAGGCAGTTACACAGAGGATGGCTTCCCACTCTGACTCTGCCAAATACACAGGAGTGGAGAGACTGGGAAGTACAGTGTCACCTGGGGGCAGGGGTGGGAGGTGCTGAGTCCCAGATTGTACCAGCATAGGCTCTCAGCCCTAAAGTCTGCCTTTTCCCCAAACTCTCCTGGGAAGGCACAAGTTAGAATCTAGGTCTTTCTCCTTTCCCCAAGTAGCTCCCACTAGCTGAAGCAGCTGGTTATTTCAAAGCAATAAAGATAATTCACAGTGGGGTATTAGGTGACATTTGAGGAACAAGAGCCATGTAACAAGCAGACAATAAACAGAATACTTTTCAAGAGAAAGCAGAACCAGTGGAACAGATAGAATGGGAACTTAAAATAAGTGTAATAAATGTACTTATAAAGATAAGGAATAATGTTGGGAACATGAAGTAGGAACAAGCTCTTATGAGGAAGAACCACTTAGCAGTATTGATCATGCAAAAACGTAATTGTTGAAATAAAAACACAGTATTGGCAAAACAAATCATGCCTCCTGGCCTGAGAGAATCTCTGGGCACTACTTTACAACTCACTATGAGAGTGAATTGCCAAATGGATGGAAAAAAATTGTAAGAAACTTCTGAAAGACTGAAGAAGAGACCAGAAAAACCGCCTTAGAGGAATATAGCCCAAATTTTCTTACAAGATAATCTTTTAAAAATAGGAATTATTAAAATAGAAATTAATATATCCTAATTTATTCTCCCTCCCCAAATATTCCACTGTATTATTGAGGCTAAATAAGCCTATTACCATATTTGTACACAAATAATGTGCACCTTCTACATTCGTTTGCCAACCACTCTCCCCACCTATGCCCCAGGTATTTTCCTAAGTGCAATATGCTAATTTTTTACAACAACATGTAAAAAAAATTGGCATAGCGGCACTTACAAAAATACCTTGCAGAGGGAGGGAGGGATTTGCAAACGAATGTACAAGGTATGTGTTATTTGTGTAAAAATATGTCAGGTATGGGGGAGAACTCCCAGCAAAATTTTATCTTTCTCTTGATCACATAGTAGATCTGCACCTCAGTTGTCATATACACTTACAAGTGCCACACCTCAAGAAAAATGTAATGGAGCTAGTAAAGTCAGAGCAGGACAAACAAAATAATCAGGTTGAAGAACTGACCCGAAAGCATAGCCTGGTAACTTTGGGGCTATTTTTGTGGGTGCCACGCCTTGAAGAGTTTCTAGCCCCTGATTTTCTCCTTTCTACACAGCACCCCATAAGTAACTAACTTATCTCCTCTTTGTCCCATTTTCCTCCAGTTGAAAGAGAGGCTAACCAGATGACCCCATAAAAATCCAGGACAGAGTACACTTACCTGCCATAGTGAGCTGGGGGCCAGAGAATGGAAGGCAGACATAAGATCAAAGTAAAAAAAGCTAGGAGCTTGTTACAAAGCAAGCTAGCTCAGGTGAAGAGGGCCAAGGTACAAAGTTCAAATGCAGGAAATCAATGAATTAAAAAAAGAAAAACCCATTGCTGCTGAGTCAATTCTGACTCATAACGACCCTATAGGACACAGTAGAACTAACTAACAGGATTTCCAAGGAGCAGCTGGTGGATCCGAACTGCTGACCTTTTGTTAGTAGTCAAGCTCTTAACCATTGTGCCCCCGAGGGCTCCTTACCAAAAAAACCAAACCCATTGTTGTCGAGTTTGATTTGGACTAATGGCAACCCTAGGTTGCACAAAATAAGAGTAGTTGATAAATCAACTTGGGGGATCTGGAGACATTCCACTGACAGTATACATACCTGTGGCAACCTTTTCTATAGACCGATAAGTTATTTAGAGGCCAAATGAGTCTCTTGGAATTTTGCCCCTGAACCACATGTACATGGTTTGAGCCATACGATCTGCTTCCATAAAGATTAGAACTACCTTACGTGGCAATTCTACTCTGTCACACGTGGTCACTACGAGTCGGAATCAATTTGAGGCATACAACAACACCAACCTTTGGCAAAGTTCTGTGATGTTGATTCCCAAACTGCCTAGAAATGAAGAGTATCTCCGGCTCTTAAATTGTCATCACAGTGCTCCACCACTTTTATTTGGAAGCCTGATACCTTGCCATACCCTTTAAACACTGTGTTCTGCCTGCTTCCACCTGGGTGGCTGGGGCTATACCATGCCCTGACTGTGGCTAGGTTGCCTCATGTTATTGCAGGTGACTGGGACATGCTAACCACCAAAAATGTGCCAGAAGCACCTAAGGCCAGGAGAGAATATCATTACATTCTATAAATCACAAAGGTTGTGATTCAAAGACATTGTTTACCATGTTCCAAATATAGAAACTCTTGAAATCTTAGAAGTGGTCATTTAGATCGAATCAAGGTACCACTTTCACATAAAGTAGTTATGTAAAACTACTGGTAGAAATTTTATTAAAATCATAGTAATGGCTCAATATAAGAAAAGATTTATGAAGAATCTGAGAAAATTCATCTATGAAACGTCTGTAATAGATTATTAAGAGAAATTAGGGATTATTCTTAGTGTTATATGAGGTTCGTGTCCTGAAGGACGACTGTATGTGGGCTTTTATTGATTTCTGTGTGGGGGAGTATATCAGAACCTATTTTTTCCCTTCCTAAGGGCACCCTGGTTTCCTTTGGAGGAATTAATTCCCATTTGTAAGCAGTCTTGGTGGAACTGTAAATCAGGATTTCTGCCTTTTCTTAGCCACGTAGCATGTAATTCTGGCCGGATCGATAGGAATCTCACTCCTGGGATTTTGAATCATCAGCAAATTAAATACAATTGCTGTGTAGGATTTTAATCTTAGAAATAAATAGACACTTGGGTCTGTCACGCATAAACTCTTTTAGTTTATTGCAAGGTGGACATGGCAAGGCACGCAAATAAGACCTCATGACATTCATTTAGAACTGGAGAATCAGAATTAACAATTTTCATTAGAATGTTAGTTTAATGGTTGCTGTTGTTAGCTGCTGTTGAGTGGATTTCGGCTCATGGTGACTCCATGTGTGTAAAGTAGAACTGCTCCAGAGGGTTTTTAAGGCTGGGACCTTCTGGAAGCAGATCACCAGGTCTGTCTTCTGAGGTACTTCTGAGTGGGTTCAAACTGCCTACATTTCAGCTGGTAGTCAAGTGTTTAATCATTTGGGCCACACAGCTCTCAGTTCAATGGTTAGAGCCCAAATCTTTAGACTTCTGGCTTTTACCTTTTACTGGTGGCCTTGGGAGGAAGACTTGACCATGGCTTGAGCTAGGGTATGAGACTGACAGAATCTTATTTTAGCATTTCAGTCTTCAGAGAGAGTCAGACTCCAGAGGGAGGGTCCATCCCTGCCCTCTGGCGGTGAGTGAGCAGAAATTTGGGGTTAATACAAACAATTTTCACCTTGGCCTCACATGATAACAGCCAGCGTGACATCAAAGGCAAGTATGTTATGTCTTCTCTCCAGGGTTAGAGATTTGCGGAATATCATATCTTTTCTTCCATTTTAGAGATTAGGGAGATTATTTAGACTTATGTCTCAAGGCTAGTTTATAAAGATTAACTATGTTATGTTTTATCACAGCATGCAGGTGCAAGACCAACTTAAGGTTTGTTTACCACACTTTCACATACCTAAGTTTGGAAATTTTCTCAGTGACTGTCTAATGGCTCACAGGTTTCTAATAACTTACAGCTAATGTTAGAAATCTCCACAAAGGTAGAAATATTTTTTATTTCTAAGTTCATATTATGAGTGCTTATACATATATATTTTGAAAGTATAATAGTGACATATGCATTATGTGATTTGAGAGCATTATAGAAACACACGGGACAACAACAATGAAAACAACTTTTGGAGCCCAGAGAGTGTCTTGCTGTCTAATATTTGGGACAGTTGTAAGCCCTGTCTTGGTGACTTGCCTGGTCCCACCGGGCTGTCTTCCCATCAGCTCTGTGAGTAAACCATTATCACTACAAAAACTCTGCTGGTTCATGTTATTTGAACAAAAACAAATCTCAGTTGCTATACCCACTGCTGTCAGTCAATTCTGACTCATAGCAACCCTATAGGACAGAGTAGATCTGCCCCATAGGGTTTCCAAGGCTCCATATCTTTACAGAAGCAGACTGCCACATTTTCTCCTGTGGAGCAGCTGGTCAGTTCGAACTGCTGATCTTTTGGTTAGCAGCTGAGCACTTTAACCACTGTGCTACCAGGACACCTCTCAATTGCTATACCCTCTGCAAAGTACCATCTGGAAACCACCCTGTCAAGACTTTGGTACATGAAATATTAAGTTGGACACAGGTGTTTGGAATCAAAGAAACACAAGGACTGATGCCTACTTTGCCACTGACTGGTTTTGTGATTGTGAGAAACTTGGTTAGCTTCACTGAGCCTCAGCATCCTCACCTGCATGATGAGGTAAAGAAACAAAACAAGCAAACAAATAGAAAAACCCTCATTCCCTGTTGTTGTTAGAATAAAGTGAGCATTATGTGAAAGCTCCCAGCACAGCGCCTGGTGCCTGTTGTTTTGCTGTCTGCTGAGGAATTAGCTCCCAACCCAAGGCAACGCCATGCATAACTGAACGAAACGTTGTCTAGTCCTGCACCACCCCCATGATCGGATGTGGATCTGATCACAGTGAATCAGACTGTTTTCACTGGCTGATTTTGAGAAGTAGCTCATCAGGCCTTTCTTCCCAAATCTTAGTCTGGAAACTCTGTTCAGCATTGCGGCAACACGCAATCCACAACGGCAGTTGGGTAATGACCGCACATTAGGTACATTGGCTGGAAATTGATCCCCGGTCTCCTCCATGGAAGGCGAGAATTCTACCACCGAACCACCAATGTCTCATGCCTGCTGCCTAGTAGACGCTTAATAAATAATTCCTTTCCCTGCCCCCTTATGTGTCTATGCATACATAAAAAAGAAAACCTGTGAATTTCCATGTCAAAGTGGTCCTCTTTATAAGGAAAAATTGGACATTATTGATTTGGCCAACGATCCCAAGGTGGAGGATCAGACAATCATTTAGAATCAGAGATACTGGGAAGGAAATTATTCTTAGTAGTCAAAATACATGTTGCCCTTATTACTGTGCTGGGAAGAGGTCAGAATTAGCTGTTCACGGGTATATTAATTCTGGCAGTATTTCTTCCCTACTGGTAATAAAGGTGACGTAAATTTCCCATATGAATATTTAAGAAAGTAATTTGTTCTGCAGTTATATCATGTTTGCATACTTATTAATTTAGTTCTTGGCAGATTTAAACTGCATGTCTGTTTACAATGAAATGAAAATCATTTGCCGCTTTTCGCAAAAGTTCCTTTTCTATCTGAGGTAAAGAATACACAGCATCAGTTTACTAAAGAAAGAAATTTTGTCTTGGGAATAATGTCAGACAGAACTGGCATTTTCCCAGAACAACTAGATTCGTGACTGAAGGGCTGTGCTTTCCCTGAATCGCCACTGTTTTAGGTTACCCAAAACCCTAGTGCCGTCGAGTCGACTCCGACTCATAGCGACCCTATAGGACAGGGTAGAACTGCCCCGTAGAGCTTCCAAGGAGCACCTGGTGGATTTGAACTGCTGACCCTTTGGTCAGCAGCCGTAGCACTTAACCACTACGCCACCAGGGTTTTCTGTTTTAGGTTATGTTAGTTAATGTTCTGCAGAGGCTTCAGATCATACGTGAATTCCTGGCATAAAGCAGAGGCACCAAGAAAGCAAGTCGACTGCTTTTTCTCACTCTCCTATAACTGAGGATTAGAAAGTCTTGGAATTGGCTTAACAGCGATTTTTTTAAAAATAGAAAACAATAAAGAAAAAAATACATATGCGTCCCTTATAAGGAATCCAGCTCTGTCCTGGGCAATTTGAGCCTAACCAGCCCTGTTGTCCCCTACCAAGGGGAAGGAAAAGAGCATCATGTGTAACCCTTACAAAACAAAAGCCAAAGCCGTTGCTGTCAATTCTACTCCAACTCACAGGAACCCTATGGCAAACCTTCTTCATCTACGATCAAGCTGGATTGAGTCAGCATGTCCATTTATGGAAACATGCTAAACTAAGAAGTCCAGGGTTCTAGTCAATGGAGAAAATGGTGGAAAAACCACTGCTTTAGGGCAGCCTTTTTTAGTGTCATCTGAGAACATCCTGCAGCCAAATCATCTTGAGAGTATTAAAAAAAAGTTTACATGTGAGATCCACCGTAGATTCAAGGAATCAAAGTCTCTGTGGGTGAGAACTTAGAAGGCTCTGTTGCTGAACTAACACTTTAGAAACACTAGCATGGGGGCCTCAGAAATCTAATTCCTTGCCCCCTCCAATTTTTTATCTCGTCAAGAAGAGAAAACTAGAATACGCAATACATTTAGTGAGCAATTATGAATTCAGCTTTATGAGAGTTACAACAGAGAGAGGGCCCTGGACGTACAGGGCTGTATGACAGATTCTTATCAGTGGCAAAAGTGCTGTGTTTTGCCTCATTACCTCATGCCTCTAACCTAGAGGTCATTAACTGGCCCCTGCGATCCAGCACAGGACTTTTTTTTCCCACAAAAATTATTGGCCAGGACAGTGCTTTTTGAACTTTGCATTGTCAACCAGCATTTTAAAATTGGGAAATACAACATTAAAATCAAGGAAGGATACCTAGTCCCTCCTGAAAAATCATATTGATAACAACTGGCTGCCACTGGCCGCCCCCTTTAGATGTGCATATAGATCATTTAACAACATGCCCGATATTTTCTCTTCCCAGCCCAGCAAAATTCCAGCTGACCCTTGTCATTGAGCTTATGATGATGTTTTTACTAGTCTTCAATTAAGAAGAAAGTAAAATGTTCTTACTCTGTATGTTGTCATTCATTACCTGACTGTGTTACGGAGTGGAAACCCCAGGTTCTTAATAGGCATGACTTGTATTAGCCAATAAACGAGAGACTGAGGTGGGGGAACAGGAAAGACACCTTTATTTTGTTGTACAAGGAAAAGAAGTCAGTCGGAGCTGCTGCTACCAAGGCTGCTCTCCAAGGGCAGGAAGGCAAGGGATTTACAAATAGGGAGTTCATACAAGTTAAGCCAACAAGATTCTTAATCATACCATGAAGGCGCAATGGGGCTTACACATAATGTCTAAGCAAAAGCAGGATTCAAATGCAAAGCTGGGGGGGAGGGAGGGAGGGAGGCAGGGAGGCAGCCCAGCAAAGGAAACAGGGTTTTTAATACAATACTGTGGGGCTCTATCTCAGCTGGCCTAGCCCCTAGAGGCATTTGAGTTTGAAAACTCTAGCAATGTTGATGGAACCCATAATCTCAGCTGCCCTGACTCCCCTGTCGGCAAAATCTGGGCATACGAGTGTGCTCTATCAGACCTGTAGGCTTTCCATTTCCTAACAACTTTACAAATAAGCAGCATTCTTTTTCAAAGCTCTTGGAGGACAATTTGGAAGAGACATGGGATGTTTGAATTCATAAACCCATCTAGTTAACCGCCAAAAAAAGAGACTTGCTCTGAAAATCTCTTCCGGAGTTTTGGGAGTGTACACAATTTTGGGACTATAGAGCCAAGCCAACAATAAGTCCATAGACAAGAGCGTTCTTTAAAGAGAATTTTCATAATCTACTAGTGAAATAACCTTTTTTTTAGGTTTTAGGTTACTAGTGAAATAACTTAGAGTATACTATTTTACATTTTATGAAGCTACATCATAGTATTCCTTTCCGTTTTCATAGCAATCTGTAAGGATCATATTATTATCTCATTTTATAGACCAGGACTCAGCTGTTTGGTAGTTAATTGACTTGTGTGAGGTCAAATACCTACTAAACAGCAAATCTGCAGTTTGAATACAGGGCTTTTGATTTAAATGTATTATTCTTTCCATTATACAACATCTACATTCCATTATAATTTTAGAAATATATTTCTTCATAAAAATAAAGCCAGAAGGAATGCAGCACCACAAATTATACTAGCCATCAGGAGAGATCTCATGTTCAAAGCCCTAAGCCTCAATCACACACCAAGCCCTTCGCATGGGTAGTGACATACCCTAGTATCTTTCCAATAATGCTTCTATTTTTCTTAAACTGATTAACATTGGCTCTCTGTCACTAGTAACCCCCCAAAATTATGCCAAATTCAAAACTATACCATACATAACCAAAAACACCAAGCCAGTTGCCATCGAGTCGATTCCAATTCATGGAGACCCCATGTGTTGCAGAGTAGGATCGTACTCCATAAGGTTTTCTAAGCGATGACCTTTCAGAGGCAGATCAAGAGGCCATCCTTCCGAAGCATGTCTGGGTGGGTTCAAACATCCACCCAGGGAATCATCTACCATATCTAAAAAAAAAAAACCTAGGATCTGGGAATTCATAAAACTTACCAAGGCTTAGCCAAGAATTTGTGGCTTTAAGGTCTTCATGAGAAACATTCTAAAATATTGGCAAATAATGTAATCTATACTTTGCTCCCGTAAGTCCATAAAGCAATGACTGACGTGTTAATGTTTTCATATATGATTATTATAAAATTCAGTTATCTCTTCAGGAAAGCACTGAAGTGAAATGGTGAAAATCCGGAACTGGGAGTCAGGTTGTTTGAATTCAATTGTTTCTTAGCGCTAATTGGTCGCACAATCATTTAGCCTGACCAGTCTTCAGCCATGGCCATGGGTGTTTTGAAAGTGAGCTCTAACAGCACTTCAAAATACAGAATTTTAAAAATATTTGACAAATCAGTCTGGTATCTTTAATACAATTTAATAAGAAAAAGATGAATATTACAACAGAAAACAAAGAACATGAACAGGCAACTCACAAAAAAATATATAGTTAACAAATCGTTGAAATAATCTGAACCACATTTGTCACTAAAGACATAAAAATAAAAACAACTTAAATATAATTCTCTACCTATCATTTGCCAAACTGAGAACACAGATAATTTTTAATATTATCAAGAGCTTTGAGAATCAAGAATTCTCACGTCTTAATCATACAGGATTTCTGGAGGCAATCTGGAGATATGTAGCAACATTTTATTGTCATTCCTTTCAGCCCAGCAATTCCATTTTTAGAAGTTCATACTCAGAAAACAATTAAACAAGTGTGCAAACATGTGTGGAAAAGTTCTATAAATGGAAGTTCATCACAGCAGTGTTCATTATGTATAAAACAGGAATAACTTTGATTCCCATCAATCTGGTGTTAATTAAATATAAAACCATAGCAAATCCAGTCAAAAAAAAAAAATCACTATAAAAAGGAAGAGTTAGATCTACATGCCTGGAACAGTGCTAACACTAGAGCAGGGCTTACTGCTGAGTATGTGCTCAAAAAATGAATCATTAAAAAAAAGAAGTGTCAGATATAATAAATAAAAATACCGGGAGCTAGAATGTGATCCTATTTCTTTAAAACAAAAAGGAAGTTTTCATAGACACGCATAAATGTTTAGGAGAATGTATATAAAGTGTTCATAGCAGTTATGTCTAGAGACTTAGATGGGGAAATTTTCTCTTTCTATTTAACACATTTCTGTACTTTTGGTTTGCTTTCTTTTTACTGTGAGAATGTGTCTGTATTGTTCTTATTTATGAATTTGTTAATTATACTATTAATAGCTGAATGCTTCTCATGTTTTTTTTAATAATGTATTTTATTTAGCACAATATAGTCAGAATCAGATTTTAACATGCAATCGATATAAAAAATATTTTTACAACTTTGTTGTTAGCTACTGTTGAGTCGCCCCTGACTCACGGTGACCCCATGCATATAAAGGATCAAAATGCTGCCTGGTCCTGCACCACCCTCATGATCGACTATAGATTGCATCACTGAGATATCTAGGGTTTTCACTGACTGATTTCCAGAAGTAGTTTGCCAGTCCTTTCTTCCTAGTCCATCTTAGTCTGGAAGTCCCACTGAAACATTTTCAGCATCATAGCAACATGCAAGTCTGCAGTGACACATGGGTGGTGGCTGTGCTTGAGGTCCACTGGCCAGGAATAGAACCTGGGTCTCCGGTGTGGAAGGTGAAAAGTCTACCACTGTTATTGAACTACTAAATGACATACTGTAAAATTCACACAATTATTAAAAATTCTGAGTGGGATTTTTACATTCACTTTTAGCACTGAGTCTTTGCAATCTGGTGCATAGTATACACTCACAGCACACCTCAGTTTGGACTAGCCATATGTCAAGTGCACCATAGCCTCACACTGCCAGGGGTTACTGTACTGGGCAGTGCGGTTCTAGAGGGCGAGACAGACAATAAAAAGCTAAACAAACACCCAAGTAATAGAATTTTTTTTTTTCAGTTTTTGATTTTAGTTTATTTTTTTTATTAACTTTCATTGAGCTTCAAGTGAACGTTTACAAATCAAGTCAGACTGTCACATATAAGTTTATATACACCTTACTCCATACTCCCACTTGCTCTCCCCCTAATGAGTCAGCCCTTCCAGTCTCTCCTTTCGTGACAATTTTGCCTCCTTCCAACTCTCTCTCTATCCTCCCATCCCTACTCCAGACAGGAGATGCCAACACAGTCTCAAGTGTCCACCTGATATAATTAGCTCACTCTTCATCAGCATCTCTCTCCTACCCACTGTCCAGTCCCTTTCATGTCTGATGAGTTGTCTTTGGGAATGGTTCCTGTCCTGGGCCAACACAAGGTTTGGGGACCATGACCGCCGGGATTCCTCTAGTCTCAGTCAGACCATTAAGTATCGTCTGTGTGAATTTGGGGTCTGCATCCCACTGATCTCCTGTTCCCTCAGGAGTTCTCTGTTGTGCTCCCGCTCAGGGCAGTCATCGATTGTGGCCGGGCACCAACTAGTTCTTCTGGTCTCAGGATGATGTAGGTCTCCGGTTCATGTGGCCCTTTCTGTCTCTTGGCCTCTTAGTTATCGTGTGACCTTGGTGTTCTTCATTCTCCTTTGATCCAGGTGGGTTGAGACCAATTGATGCATCTTAGATGGCCGCTCGTTAGCATTTAAGACCCCAGACGCCACACTTCAAAGTGGGATGCAGAACGTTTTCATAATAGAATTATTTTGCCAATTGACTTAGAAGTCCCCTAAAAACACAGTCCCCAAACCCTCGCCCTTGCTCCGCTGACCTTTAAAGCATTCAGTTTATCCCGGAAACTTCTTTGCTTTTGGTCCAGTCCAGTTGAGCTGACCTTCCATGTATTGAGTATTGTCCTTCCCTTCACCTAAAGCAGTTCTTATCTACTGATTAATCAGTAAAAAAAACCCTCTCCCCCCCTCCCTCCCTCCCCCCCTCGTAACCACAAAAGTATGTGTTCTTCTCAGTTTATACTATTTCTCAAGATCTTATAATAGATATTTGTCCTTTTGCCTCTGACTAATTTCGCTCAGCATAATGCCTTCCAGGTTCCTCCATGTTATGAAATGTTTCACGGATTCGTCACTGTTCTTTATCGATGCGTAGTATTCCATTGTGTGAATATACCACAATTTATTTACCCATTCATCCGTTGATGGACACCTTGGTTGCTTCCAGCTTTTTGCTATTGTAAACAGTGCTGCAATAAACATGGGTGTGCATATATCTGTTTGTGTGAAGGCTCTTATTTCTCTAGGGTATATTCCGAGGAGTGGGATTTCTGGGTTGTATGGTAGTTCTATTTCTAACTGTTTAAGATAACGCCAGATAGATTTCCAAAGTGGTTGTACCATTTTACATTGCCACCAGCAGTGTATAAGAGTTCCAATCTCTCCGCAGCCTCTCCAACATTTATTGTTTTGTGTTTTTTGGATTAATGCCGGCCTTGTTGGAGTGAGATGGAATCTCATCGTAGTTTTAATTTGCATTTCTCTAATGGCTAATGATCGAGAACATTTTCTCATGTATCTGTTAGCTGCCTGAATATCTTCTTTAGTGAAATGTGTGTTCATATCCTTTGCCCACTTCTTGATTGGGTTGTTTGTCTTTTTGTGGTTGAGTTTTGACAGAGTCATGTAGATTTTAGAGATCAGGCGCTGGTAGGAGATGTCATAGCTGAAAATTCTTTCCCAATCTGTAGGTGGTCTTTTTACTCTTTTGGTGAAGTCTTTAGATGAGCATAGGTGTTTGATTTTTAGGAGCTCCCAGTTATCTGGTTTCTCTTCGTCATTTTTGGTAATCTTTTGTATTCTGTTTATGCCTTGTATTAGGGCTCCTAAGGTTGTCCCTATTTTTTCTTCCATGATCTTTATCGTTTTAGTCTTTATGTTTAGGTCTTTGATCCACTTGGAGTTAGTTTTTGTGCATGGTGTGAGGTATGGGTCCTGTTTAATTTTTTTGCAAATGGATATCCAGTTATGCCAGCACCATTTGTTAAAAAGACTATCTTTTCCCCAATTAACTGATGCTGGGCCTTTGTCAAATATCAGCTGCTCATATGTGGATGGATTTATATCTGGGTTCTCAATTCTGTTCCATTGGTCTATGTGCCTGTTGTTGTACCAGTACCAGGCTGTTTTGACTACTGCGGCTGTATAATAGGTTCTGAAATCAGGTAGAGTGAGGCCTCCCACTTTCTTCTTCTTTTTCTGAAATGCTTTACTTATCCGAGGCTTCTTTCCCTTCCATATGAAGTTGGTGATTTGTTTCTCCATCACATTAAAAAATGACATTGGAATTTGGATTGGAAGTGCATTGTATGTATAGATGGCTTTTGGTAGAATAGACATTTTAGTATGTTAAGTCTTCCTATCCACGAGCAAGGTATGTTTTTCCACTTAAGTGTGTCCTTTTTAATTTCTTGTAGTAGAGCTTTGTAGTTTTCTTTGTATAGGTCTTTTACATCTTTGGTAAGATTTATTCCTAAGTATTTTATCTTCTTGGGGGCTACTGTGAATGGTATTGATTTGGTGATTTCCTCTTCGATGTTCTTTTTGTTGATGTAAAAGAATCCAAGTGATTTTTGTATGTTTATCTTATAACCTGAGACTCTGCCAAACTCTTCTATTAGTTTCAGGAGTTTTCTGGAGGATTCCTTAGGGTTTTCTATGTATAAGATCATGTCATCTGCAAATAGAGATAATTTTACTTCCTCCTTGCCAATCCGGATGCCCTTTATTTCTTTGTCTAGCCTAATTGCTCTGGCTAGGACTTCTAGCACAATGTTGAATAAGAGCGGTGATAAAGGGCATCCTTGTCTGGTTCCTGTTCTCAAGGGAAATGCTTTCAGGCTCTCTCCATTTAGAGTGATGTTGGCTGTTGGCTTTGTATAGATGCCCTTTATTATGTTGAGGAATTTTCCTTCAATTCCTATTTTGGTGAGACTTTTTATCAAAAATGGGTGTTGGACTTTGTCAAATGCCTTTTCTGCATCAATTGATAAGATCATGTGGTTTTTGTCTTTTGTTTTATTTATATGGTGGATTACATTAATGGTTTTTCTAATATTAAACCAGCCTTGCATACCTGGTATAAATCCCACTTGGTCATGGTGAATTATTTTTTTGATATGTTGTTGAATTCTATTGGCTAGAATTTTTTTTTTTAATTTTTATTAAGCTTCAAGTGAACATTTACCATTCTAATCAGTCTGTCACATGTAGGTTTACATACATCTTACTCCCTTCTCCCACTTGCTCTCCCCCTATTGAGTCAGCCCTTACAGTCTCTTGTTTCGTGCCAATTTTACCATCTTCCCTCTCTCTCTATCTTCCCATCCCCCCTCCGGTCAAGAGTTGCCAACACACTCTCCCGTGTCCACCTGATTTAATTAGCTCACTCTTCATCAGTATCTCTCTCCCCCCCCACTGACCAGTCCTTTTCATGCCTGATGATTTGTCTTCGGGGATGGTTCCTGTCCTGTGCCATCAGAAGTTCTGGGGAGCATTGTCTCTGGGATTCCTCTAGTCGCAATCATACCATTAGGTGTGGTCTTTTAATGAGAATTTGGGGTCTGCATCCCATTGGTCTCCTGCTCCCTCAGGAGTTGTCTGTTGTGTTCCCTGACAGGGCAGACATCGATTGTGGCCGGGCACCAACTAGTTCTTCTGGTCTCAGGATGATGTAGGTCTCTGGTTTAAGTGTCCCTTTCTGTCTCTTGGGTTCTTAGTTGTCGTGTGACCTTGGTGTTCTTCCCTTGCCTTTGCTCCTGGTGGGTTGAGACCGATTAATGTATTTTAGATGGCCGCTTGTTGGCATTTAGGACCCCAGGCGCCACAATTCAAAGTGGGATGCAGAGTGTTTTCGTAATAGAATTGTTTTGCCCATTGACTTAGAAGTCCCCTCAAACCAAGTTCCCCAGACCCCAGCCCCTGCTTCGCTGACCTTTGAAGCTTTCATTTTATCTCGGAAACCTCTTTACTTTTAATCCAGTCCAATTAGGCTGACGTTCCTTGTTTTGAGTGTTGTCTTTCCCTTCACCCAAAGCAGTTCCCATCTACAGATTGATCAATAAAAAGCCCTCTCCCTCCCTCCCTCCCTCCCCCCTTTGTAACCACATAAGTATGTGTTCTTCTCCGTTTTTTCTATTTCTCAAGATCTTATAATAGTGGTCTTATACAATATTTGTCCTTTTGCAACTGACTCATTTCGCTCAGCATAATGCCTTCCAGATTCCTCCATGTTATGAAATGTTTCAGAGATTCGTCACTGTTCTTTATCGATGCGTAGTATTCCATTGTGTGAATATACCACAATTTATTTACCCATTCATCCGTTGGCGGACATCTTGGTTGCTTCCAGCTTTTTGCTATTGTAAACAGAGCTGCAATAAACATGGGTGTGCATATATCTCTTTGTGTGAAGGGTCTTGTATCTTTAGGGTATATTCCGAGGAGTGGGATTTCTGGGTTGTATGGTAGTTCTATTTCTAACTGTTTAAGATAACGCCAGATGGATTTCCAAAGTGGTTGTACCATTTTACAATCCCACCAGCAGTGTATGAGAGTTCCAGTCTCTCCGCAGCCTCTCCAACATTTATTATTTTGTGTTTTTTGAATTAATGCCAGTCTAGTTGGTGTCAGATGGAATCTCATCGTAGTTTTAATTTGCATTTCTCTAATGGCTAATGATCGAGAGCATTTTCTCATGTATCTGTTAGCTGGCTGAATATCTTCCTTAGTGAAATGTGTGTTCATATCCTTTGCCCACTCCTTGATTGGGTTGTTTGTCTTTTTGTGGTTGAGTTTTGACAGAGTCATGTAGATTTTAGAGATCAGGCGCTGGTCTGAGATGTCATAGCTGAATATTCTTTCCCAGTCTGTAGGTGGTCTTTTTACTCTTTTGGTGAAGTCTTTAGATGAGCATAGGTGTTTGATTTTTAGGAGCTCCCAGTTATCTGGTTTCTCTTCGTCATTTTTGGTAATCTTTTGTATTCTGTTTATGCCTTGTATTAGGGCTCCTAAGGTTGTCCCTATTTTTTCTTCCATGATCTTTATCGTTTTAGTCTTTATGTTTAGGTCTTTGATCCACTTGGAGTTAGTTTTTGTGCATGGTGTGAGGTATGGGTCCTGTTTAATTTTTTTGCAAATGGATATCCAGTTATGCCAGCACCATTTGTTAAAAAGACTATCTTTTCCCCAATTAACTGATGCTGGGCCTTTGTCAAATATCAGCTGCTCATATGTGGATGGATTTATATCTGGGTTCTCAATTCTGTTCCATTGGTCTATGTGCCTGTTGTTGTACCAGTACCAGGCTGTTTTGACTACTGCGGCTGTATAATAGGTTCTGAAATCAGGTAGAGTGAGGCCTCCCACTTTCTTCTTCTTTTTCTGAAATGCTTTACTTATCCGAGGCTTCTTTCCCTTCCATATGAAGTTGGTGATTTGTTTCTCCATCACATTAAAAAATGACATTGGAATTTGGATTGGAAGTGCATTGTATGTATAGATGGCTTTTGGTAGAATAGACATTTTAGTATGTTAAGTCTTCCTATCCACGAGCAAGGTATGTTTTTCCACTTAAGTGTGTCCTTTTTAATTTCTTGTAGTAGAGCTTTGTAGTTTTCTTTGTATAGGTCTTTTACATCTTTGGTAAGATTTATTCCTAAGTATTTTATCTTCTTGGGGGCTACTGTGAATGGTATTGATTTGGTGATTTCCTCTTCGATGTTCTTTTTGTTGATGTAAAAGAATCCAAGTGATTTTTGTATGTTTATCTTATAACCTGAGACTCTGCCAAACTCTTCTATTAGTTTCAGGAGTTTTCTGGAGGATTCCTTAGGGTTTTCTATGTATAAGATCATGTCATCTGCAAATAGAGATAATTTTACTTCCTCCTTGCCAATCCGGATGCCCTTTATTTCTTTGTCTAGCCTAATTGCTCTGGCTAGGACTTCTAGCACAATGTTGAATAAGAGCGGTGATAAAGGGCATCCTTGTCTGGTTCCTGTTCTCAAGGGAAATGCTTTCAGGCTCTCTCCATTTAGAGTGATGTTGGCTGTTGGCTTTGTATAGATGCCCTTTATTATGTTGAGGAATTTTCCTTCAATTCCTATTTTGGTGAGACTTTTTATCAAAAATGGGTGTTGGACTTTGTCAAATGCCTTTTCTGCATCAATTGATAAGATCATGTGGTTTTTGTCTTTTGTTTTATTTATATGGTGGATTACATTAATGGTTTTTCTAATATTAAACCAGCCTTGCATACCTGGTATAAATCCCACTTGGTCATGGTGAATTATTTTTTTGATATGTTGTTGAATTCTATTGGCTAGAATTTTTTTTTTTAATTTTTATTAAGCTTCAAGTGAACATTTACCATTCTAATCAGTCTGTCACATGTAGGTTTACATACATCTTACTCCCTTCTCCCACTTGCTCTCCCCCTATTGAGTCAGCCCTTACAGTCTCTTGTTTCGTGCCAATTTTACCATCTTCCCTCTCTCTCTATCTTCCCATCCCCCCTCCGGTCAAGAGTTGCCAACACACTCTCCCGTGTCCACCTGATTTAATTAGCTCACTCTTCATCAGTATCTCTCTCCCCCCCCACTGACCAGTCCTTTTCATGCCTGATGATTTGTCTTCGGGGATGGTTCCTGTCCTGTGCCATCAGAAGTTCTGGGGAGCATTGTCTCTGGGATTCCTCTAGTCGCAATCATACCATTAGGTGTGGTCTTTTAATGAGAATTTGGGGTCTGCATCCCATTGGTCTCCTGCTCCCTCAGGAGTTGTCTGTTGTGTTCCCTGACAGGGCAGACATCGATTGTGGCCGGGCACCAACTAGTTCTTCTGGTCTCAGGATGATGTAGGTCTCTGGTTTAAGTGTCCCTTTCTGTCTCTTGGGTTCTTAGTTGTCGTGTGACCTTGGTGTTCTTCCCTTGCCTTTGCTCCTGGTGGGTTGAGACCGATTAATGTATTTTAGATGGCCGCTTGTTGGCATTTAGGACCCCAGGCGCCACAATTCAAAGTGGGATGCAGAGTGTTTTCGTAATAGAATTGTTTTGCCCATTGACTTAGAAGTCCCCTCAAACCAAGTTCCCCAGACCCCAGCCCCTGCTTCGCTGACCTTTGAAGCTTTCATTTTATCTCGGAAACCTCTTTACTTTTAATCCAGTCCAATTAGGCTGACGTTCCTTGTTTTGAGTGTTGTCTTTCCCTTCACCCAAAGCAGTTCCCATCTACAGATTGATCAATAAAAAGCCCTCTCCCTCCCTCCCTCCCTCCCCCCTTTGTAACCACATAAGTATGTGTTCTTCTCCGTTTTTTCTATTTCTCAAGATCTTATAATAGTGGTCTTATACAATATTTGTCCTTTTGCAACTGACTCATTTCGCTCAGCATAATGCCTTCCAGATTCCTCCATGTTATGAAATGTTTCAGAGATTCGTCACTGTTCTTTATCGATGCGTAGTATTCCATTGTGTGAATATACCACAATTTATTTACCCATTCATCCGTTGGCGGACATCTTGGTTGCTTCCAGCTTTTTGCTATTGTAAACAGAGCTGCAATAAACATGGGTGTGCATATATCTCTTTGTGTGAAGGGTCTTGTATCTTTAGGGTATATTCCGAGGAGTGGGATTTCTGGGTTGTATGGTAGTTCTATTTCTAACTGTTTAAGATAACGCCAGATGGATTTCCAAAGTGGTTGTACCATTTTACAATCCCACCAGCAGTGTATGAGAGTTCCAGTCTCTCCGCAGCCTCTCCAACATTTATTATTTTGTGTTTTTTGAATTAATGCCAGTCTAGTTGGTGTCAGATGGAATCTCATCGTAGTTTTAATTTGCATTTCTCTAATGGCTAATGATCGAGAGCATTTTCTCATGTATCTGTTAGCTGGCTGAATATCTTCCTTAGTGAAATGTGTGTTCATATCCTTTGCCCACTCCTTGATTGGGTTGTTTGTCTTTTTGTGGTTGAGTTTTGACAGAGTCATGTAGATTTTAGAGATCAGGCGCTGGTCTGAGATGTCATAGCTGAATATTCTTTCCCAGTCTGTAGGTGGTCTTTTTACTCTTTTGGTGAAGTCTTTAGATGAGCATAGGTGTTTGATTTTTAGGAGCTCCCAGTTATCTGGTTTCTCTTCGTCATTTTTGGTAATGTTTTGTATTCTGTTTATGCCCTGTATTAGGGCTCCTAGGGTAGATCCTATTTTTTCTTCCATGATTTTTATCGTTTTAGTCTTTATGTTTAGGTCTTTGATCCACTTGGAGTTAGTTTTTGTGCATGGTGTGAGGTATGGGTCCTGTTTCATTCTTTTGCAAATGGATATCCAGGTATGCCAGCACCATTTGTTAAAAAGACTATTATTTCCCCAATTGACTGACACTGGTCCTTTGTCAAATATCAGCTGCTCATAAATGGATGGATTTATATCTGGATTCTCAATTCTGTTCCATTGGTCTATGTGCCTGTTGTTGTACCAGTACCAGGCTGTTTTGACTACTGTAGCTATATAATAGGTTCTGAAATCAGGTAGGGTGAGGCCTCCCACTTTCTTCTTCTTTTTCAGTAATGTTTTGCTTATCTGGGGGTTCTTTCCTTTCCATATGAAATTAGTGATTTGTTTCTCTATTCCCTTAAAGTATGACATTGGTATTTGGATGGGAAGTGCGTTGTATGTATAAATGGCTTTTGGTAGAATAGACATTTTTACTATGTTAAGTCTTCCTATCCATGAGCAGGGTATGTTTTTCCACTTAAGTGTGTCCTTTTGAATTTCTTGTAGCAGAGTTTTATAGTTTTCTTTGTATAGGTCTTTTACATCCTTGGTAAGATTTATTCCTAAGTATTTTACCTTCTTGGGGGCTACTGTGAATGGTATTGATTTGGTGATTTCCTCTTCGGTGTTCTTTTTGTTGATGTAGAGGAATCCAAGTGATTTTTGTATGTTTATTTTATATCCTGAGACTCTTCCAAACTCTTCTATTAGTTTCAGTAGTTTTCTGGAGGATTTCTTAGGGTTTTCCATGTATACGATCATGTCATCTGCAAATAGTGATAGCTTTACTTCCTCCTTACCAATCTGGATACCCTTTATTTCTTTGTCTAGCCTAATTGCCCTGGCTAGGACTTCAAGTACGATGTTGAATAAGAGCGGTGATAAAGGGCATCCTTGTCTGGTTCCCGTTCTCAAGGGAAATGCTTTCAGGTTCTCTCCATTTAGAGTGATATTGGCCGTTGGCTTTGCATATATGCCCTTTATTATGTTGAGGAATTTTCCTTCAATTCCTATTTTGGTTAGAGTTTTTAGCATAAATGGGTGTTGAACTTTGTCAAATGCCTTTTCTGCATCTATTGTTAAGATCATGTGGTTTTTATCTTTTGTTTTATTTATGTGATGGATTACATTAATGGTTTTTCTGATATTAAACCAGCCTTGCATACCTGGTATAAATCCCACTTGATCAGGGTGTATTATTTTTTTGATGTGTTGTTGGATTCTATTGGCTAGAATTTTGTTAAGGATTTTTGCATCTATGTTCATGAGGGATATAGGTCTAAAATTTTCTTTTTTTGTAATGTCTTTACCTGGTTTTGGTATCAGGGAGATGGTAGCTTCATAGAATGAGTTGGGTAGTATTCCGTCTTTTTCTATACTTTGAAATACCTTCAATAGTAATGGTGTTAAGTCTACTCTGAAGGTTTGGTAGAACTCTGCAGTGAAGCCATCTGGGCCAGGACTTTTTTTTGTTGGGAGTTTTTTGATTACCGTTTCAATCTCTTTTTTTGTTATGGGTCTATTTAGTTGTTCTACTTCTGAATGTGTTAGTTTAGGTAAGTAGTATTGTTCCAAGAATTTATCCATTTCTTCTAGGTTTTCAAATTTGTTAGAGTACAATTTTATGTAGTAATCTGATATGATTCTTTTGATTTCATTTGGTTCTGTTGTGATGTGGTCCTTCTCGTTTCTTATTCGGGTTATTAGTTTCCTTTCCTGTTTTTCTTTAGTCAGTCTAGCCAATGGTTTATCAATTTTGTTAATTTTTTCAAAGAACCAGCTTTTGGCTTTGTTAATTCTTTCAATTGTTTTTCTGTTCTCTAATTCATTTAGTTCAGCTCTAATTTTTATTATTTGTTTTCTTCGGGTGCCTGATGGATTCTTTTGTTGCTCACTTTCTATTTGTTCAAGTTGTAGGGACAGTTCTCTGATTTTGGCTCTTTCTTCTTTTTGTATGTGTGCATTTATCGATATAAATTGGCCTCTGAGCACTGCCTTTGCTGTGTCCCAGAGGTTTTGATAGGAAGTATTTTCATTCTCGCTGCATTCTATGAATTTCCTTATTCCCTCCTTGATGTCTTCTATAACCCAGTCTTTTTTCAGGAGGGTATTGTTCATTTTCCAAGTATTTGATTTCTTTTCCCTAGTTTTTCTGTTATTGATTTCTAGCTTCATTGCCTTGTGGTCTGAGAAGATGCTTTGTAATATTTCGATGTTTTGGATTCTGGAAAGATTTGTTTTATGCCCTAATATGTGGTCTATTCTAGAGAATGTTCCATGTGCGCTAGAAAAAAAAGTATATTTTGCAGCAGTTGGGTGGAGAGTTCTGTATAAGTCAATGAGGTCAAGTTGGTTGATTGTTGTAAGTAGGTCTTCCATGTCTCTATTGAGCTTCTTACTGGATGTCCTATCCTTCTCCGAAAGTGGTGTGTTGAAGTCTCCTACTATATATGTGGAGGTGTCTATCTCACTTTTCAATTCTGTTAAAATTTGATTTATGTATCTTGCAGCCCTGTCATTAGGTGCGTAAATATTTAATATGGTTATGTCTTCCTGATCAATTGTCCCTTTTATCATTATATAGTGTCCTTCTTTATCCTTTGTGGCAGATTTAAGTCTAAAGTCTATTTTGTCAGAAATTAATATTGCTACTCCTCTTCTTTTTTGCTTATTGTTTGCTTGATATATTTTTTTCCATCCTTTGAGTTTTAGTTTGTTTGTGTCTCTAAGTCTAAGGTGTGTCTCTTGTAGGCAGCATATAGATGGATCGTGTTTTTTTATCCAGTCCGTGACTCTCTGTCTCTTTATTGGTGCATTTAGTCCATTTACATTCAGCGTAATTATAGATAAGTAAGTTTTTAGTGCTGTCATTTTGATGCCTTTTCATGTGTGTTGTTGGCCATTTCATTTTTCCACATGCTTTTTTGTGCTGAGACGTTTTTCTTAGTAGCTTGTGAGATCCTCATTTTCATAATGTTTAACTTTGTGTTTATTGAGTCGTTACGTTTTTCTTGGCTTTTTTCTTGAGTTATGGGATTGTATTCCTTTTTGTGGTTACCTTTTTATTTACCCCTATTTTTCTAAGTAAAACCCTAACTTGTATCCTTCTATTTCGCCTTGTATCACTCTCCATCTCGCAGTTCTATGCCTCCTATATTTAGTCCCTCTTTTTGATTATTTTGATCGTTTATCTATTGATTTCCATGATTTCCTGTTGTGTGTATTATTTTGTTTATTTATTTATTTTTTAGAATTAGTCTTAATTTGTTTGTTTTTGTGCTTTCCCTATTTGAGTTGCGTTGATATCAGGACGTTCTGTTTTGTGACCTTGTATTGTGCTGGTACCTGATATTGTTGGTCATCCGGCCAAACAATCTCCTTTAGCATTTCTTGTAGCCTTGGTTTGGTTTTTGCAAATTCTCTAAACTTGTGTTTATCTGTAAATATCTTAATTTCTCCTTCATATTTCAGAGAGAGTTTTGCTGGATATATGATCCTTGGTTGGCAGTTTTTCTCCTTCAGTGCTCTGTATATGTCGTCCCATTCCCTGCTTGCCTGCATGGTTTCTGCTGAGTAAAAAGTCTGAACTTATTCTTATTGATTCTCCCTTGAAGGAAACCTTTCTTTTCTCCCTGGCTGCTTTTAAAATTTTCTGTTTCTCTTTGGTTTTGGCAAGTTTGATGATGATATGTCTTGGTGTTTTTCTTTTTGGATCAATCTTAAATGGGGTTCGATGAGCATCTTGGATAGATATCCTTTCGTCTTTCATGATGTCAGGGAAGTTTTCTGTCAGGAGTTCTTCATCTATTTTCTCTGTGTTTTCTGTCCCCCCTCCCTGTTCTGGGACTCCAATCACTCGCAAGTTATCCTTCTTGATAGAGTCCCACATGATTCTTAGGGTTTCTTCATTTTTTTTAATTCTTTTATCTGATTTTTTTTCAGCTATGTTGGTGTTGTTTCCCTGGTCCTCCAGAAGTCCCAGTCTACATTCTAATTGCTCGAGTCTGCTCCTCTGACTTTCTACTGCGTTGTCAAATTCTGTAATTTTATTGTTAATCTTTTGGATTTCTACATGCTGTCTCTCTATGGATTCTTGCAACTTGTTAATTTTTCCACTATGTTCTTGAATAATCTTTTTGAGTTCTTCAACAGTTTTATCAGTGTGTTCCTTGGCTTTTTCTGCATTTATCCGAATTTCATTTGTGATATCTTTAAGCATTCTGTAAATTAGTTTTTTATATTCTGTATCTGATAATTCCAGGATTGTATCTTCATTTGGGAAAGATTTTGATTCTTTTGTTTGGGGGGTTGGAGAAGCTGTCATGGTCTGTTTCTTTATGTGGTTTGATATGGACTGCTGTCTCCGAGCCATCACTGGGGAACTAGATTTTCCAAGTAGTCGGCTAAAAAAAAATGCAGTCAGATCCCTATCTGAATTCTCTCTCTGGCTCCGGGTATTCGGATGTTAATGGGGTTGCCTGGGGAGGGTGGGGGAGGGATCTGAGAGCTAGGAGTGTAGCACCACAGAATATAGAGCTGAATACCACGTTCACGCTCCGCCCCCGTTTGCCAAAATCCGGGCTGGACGGGTCCCTGGCTAGGACACTGCTTTTCTTGCTTGGAAACCAGTCACTTCCTCCTGGGGACTTCCTCTGGTGCGCGGCACCGCTCGTGGGCACTGGGTGGGCGTTTCCCGCACGAACAGGTGGGCCCGCCCCCAGGGTCTATTCAGGCGATTATAATTGGGTCCCGCGGTCACGCCCCGCCCGTGCGCGCGCCCAAATCCCAGCGGGATGACTTCTGGGTTGAGACGCTGCTTTCCCCGTTCCAGAACCAGTCACTTCCTCCCGGGGACTTCTCCTTCCGGAGTGCCACACCTCTCGCGCAAACTGGGTTGGCGTCACCTGCATGGCCAGGTGGGCCCGCCCCCTGGGTCAATTCAGGGTAATAAAAATGGACCCCGCGCTCACGCCCCGCTCGTGCGCACGCACAAGTCCCAGCAGGACAGCATCCCGTCTGGGACGCTACTTTCCGTGCTTCGGGACCAATCACTTCCTCCCGGGGACTTCTCCTTCTGGTGTGCCACACCTCTCGCACAAACTGGGAGGGCGTCACTCGCACGACCAGGTGGTCCCGCCCCCTGGGTCAATTCAGGGTAATAAAAATGGACCCCGCGCTCATGCCCCACCCGCGCGCGCGCGCGCCCAGATCCCAGCGGAATGGCTCCCCGTCTGGGATGCTGCTTTCCCTGCTTTGAGACCAGACACTTCCGGGGATTTCTCCCTCTGGTGTGCCGCGCCACACGCGCGGACTGGGTGTGCGTTCTCCCGTACGAACTTGTGGGCCCTGCCCTGGGGTCACTTTAGGGAAATATAGTTGACCTCCTCCCCGCTCGCGCCCCGTCGGCTTCTCGCCTAACTCCCGGCGGGACGGCACCCCAGCTGGGACGCTGTTCTCCCCCCTCCCAGATCAGTCACTGCCTCCCTGGTGCTTCTCCCTCTGGCTGCGCCCCTACGCCGCCCGCGCCAACCTGCTAAACTTCCTCCCGGGATGGGTTCGGGGGGGAAGGGGTGGGCCCCCTTTCTGTGCCGTCTGCCCCCCTGGGCTCTGCCCCAGATCGGGCTCTGAAGGTCACCTGCCTGGTGCGCTGGCTCCTAGTTCTGAAAACAGTTTCTGTCTGCCCGTATTTGTTCGTTTTCCGTCTCTAAGTCTGTGCTTGTTGTTCAGAGTTCGTAGATTGTTATGTATGTGATCGATTCCCTTGTTTTTCCGAGTCTTTGTTGCAAGAGGGATCCGCGGTAGCGTCCACCTAGTCCGCCATCTTGGCCCCGGATCTATTGGCTAGAATTTTGTTGAGGATTTTTGCATCAATGTTCATGAGGGATATAGGTCTGTAATTTTCTTTTTTTGTGATGTCTTTACCTGGTTTTGGTATCAGGGAGATGGTGGCTTCATAGAATGTGTTAGGTAGTATTCCGTCATTTTCTATGCTCTGAAGTACCTTTAGTAGTAGTGGTGTTAACTCTTCTCTGAAAGTTTGGTAGAACTCTGCGATATAGCCATCTGGGCCAGGGTTTTTTTTGTTGGGAGTTTTTTGATTACCGTTTCAATCTCTTTTTTTGTTATGGGTCTATTTAGTTGTTCTGATTGTGTTAGTTTAGGTAGGTAGTGTTTTTCCAGGAATTCATCCATTTCTTCTAGGTTTGCAAATTTGTTAGAGTACAATTTTTCGTAATAATCTGATATGATTCTTTTAATTTCAGTTGGGTCTGTTGTGATGTGGCGCTTCTCATGTTTTAAAAAATTAAGCTATATAGAGTAAATGTGTTCTCTTCGCCAACCTCAAATCCAAGTCCCCTTTTCAGAGGTAACACCATTAATAGTATCTTTTTCTAGACCTTTGTATATATGTTTACCCACACTAGTTTAGTTTTGCTGGTTGCTATTTTTACCCCCTAACATTATATCATACTGTATGGATTGTTCAGCTACTTTCAGTTTTTAATGGTATGTCTTGGGGCTCTTTATGTGTAAGATATGCAAACATAATATTCTTTTTAACTACTGCATAGTATTCCATAGTATAGTATACTGTACTATTATGTAGATTATGTAACAATTATGTTATTGATAAAAATCTAGGTGTTTGTGTTAATTTGTTTTCTAAGTTTTACCACTTTAAAACACTATTAAAATAAAAATCCTTGTTCAAGGTTCTTTATACATTATTTGTATATTGTCTAAGTAGACACTTAGAAATTGAATTGCTGGGTCAAAACTATATCAATTAAAAATTGTAATAGGCACTCCCCAACCACACATCAAAAAAAAAAAAAAAAAACTTTAAAGTTATGCTCACACCAACAATATTGTTATTGTTAGTTGCTGTCAGGTCAATTCCAACTTAAGATAATTCCACGTGTGCCCGGTGGACTTGCTCCATAGGGTTTTCAAGGTGGTAACATTTTGGAAACAGATTGCCAGCCTGTCTTCTGAGGTGTCTTTGGGTGGGTTTGAACCAACAACCCTTCAGCTTAACCGTTTGTGCCACCCAGGGACTCCTATATGAGTACTTATTTCTCACATCCATGCCATCCCTTGATGTGACCAGTTTTTTTAATTTTTGATAGTCTGATGGGTAAAATGGTATGGTGTTGTTTTTTAAATTTAATTTCCTTGATCACAATTCCTTATTATTGGTTTTTCTCAGTATTTGGTGACTCTCAGAAGTATATATTTGACATTTTCTGGCAACCTGCCTGTAACTGCTGAACTACCACAACCTGCCTCTAGAGGTAGTGAGAGAGGAGCAAGATGAGCTTCCAGGCAGGATATCTCAGGGGTTGGCCTTATCCGCTCCTGCTTTTTCCTGGTGTGACAGCCACCAGGACTCTGCTCCTTTTCTGGGGTTTTTCACATACTGTTGCTTTCTGGGGCAGGTGGCACTTTTGGGCACTGCTTAGCATAGCACCTGGCTGCTCCTATTCTGGTGCTGCAAATCTGCACTTGACCATTTCCACAGAGCTCCCTCCTGCTCCCTCTATTCTCTACTTCTAAAACCCCTCTAAAGCTACTTCCATCTTTGGCCACAGCGTTCTTAGCTACATCTCTTCCTTCAGTTCTTCCCATGTGCTTTCCATCTCTTAAGGATTCCTCACCACTTCTGCTTCACAGAAAGCACCAAGAACCTCTTCTCATTTCTAGCACTGTTGGAGACATTGTCTGTCATTGGATAAATGAAAGGCAGAAATATAGGCTCAAATCCTGATCCAAATACGAATAGCATTCTTTAACAAGATGGGAAAACAAATCATTAAATTTATATGGGAAAGAAAAGAGGCCCTGGATAAGTAAAGCATTATCGAAGAAGAAAAATAAAGAGGTCTCGTACTACCTAACCTCAGAAACTACTATACAGCTATAGTAGTCAAAACAGCCTGGTACTAGTACAAAGACAGACACATTGACCAGTGGAACAGAATTGAGAACCCAGATGTAAATCCATCCACCTGTGGTCACCTGATCTTTGACAAAGGCCCAAAGTCCATTAAATGGGAAAGACTGTCTTTGTAACAAATGGTGCTGGCAAAACTGGATGTCCATTTATTAAAAAATGAAACAGGACCTGTACCTCAAACCACACACAAATACTAATTCAAGAAGGATCAAAGACATAAACTTAAGACCCAAAACTATGAAGATCATAAAAGAAAAAATAAAGTCAATGCTAAAGGCCTAATACACAGCATAAGTAAGATACAAACCGTAACTAACAGTACACAAACACCAGAAGATAAGCTAGATAACTTGGATCTTCTAAAATTTAAACACTTATGCTCATCAAAAGGCTTCACCAAAAGAGTAAAATAGAGCCTACAGACTGGGAAAAAACGTTTGCCTGTGACAAATCCAACAATGTTCTAATCACTAAAGCCTATAGAAAAAATTCAATACCTCTACAACAAAAAGGTGATCCAACTGGAAAATGGGCAAAGGATATGAACAGACACTTCACCAAAGAAGATATTCAGGCAGCTAACAGACACACGAGGAAATGCTCACGACCACTAGCCAACAGAAAAATGCAAATCAAAACTATGATGAGATGCCATCTTACCCCAACATTACTGGCACAAATCAAAAACAAAAAACTGAAAATAACATCGTTGGAGAGGCTGCAGGAAGATTGGAACTCTTATGCAGTGCTGGTGGGAAAGTAAAATGGCACAACCATTTTGTAAAAGGATATGGCACCTCCTTAAAAAGCTAAAAATGGAAATACCATACAAATCAGCTATCCTGTTCCTAGGAATATATCCTAGAGAAATAAGAGTTGTCATACAAATAGACATATGCACACCCATGTCCTTTCCAGCATTGCTTGCAATAGCAAAAAGATGGAAAAACCTAAGTGCCCATCAACAGATGAATGGATGAACAAACTATAGTACATACACACAATGGAATATTATGCAACAATAAAGAACAATAATGAATCTGCAAAACATCTCACAACATGGATGAATCTGGAGGGTATTGTGCTGAGTGAACTAAGTCAATCACAAAAGTACAAATACTGTATGAGACCACTATTATAAAAACTCAGGAGAAAGTTTACATGCAGAAAGTAACAATTTTTGATGGTCACAAGGGAGGGGCAGTGTGGGGAGGGAAAAACACTAACTAGGCAATAGATAAGTGGTAACTTTGGACGTTTAGACAGTACACAATATGGGAGAAGTCAGTACAACTTGACCAAGGCAAGGCTATGGAAGTTTTATAGACACGTCAAAACTCCCTGAGAGACTGAGTTCCTGGCCTGAGGGTTGGGGACCATGGTGTCAAGGGACATCAAGCTCAATTGGCATATCATAGTTTATAAACAAAATGTTTTACATCCTACTTTGGTGAGTAGTGTCTAAGGTCTTAAAAGCTCCCAAGCACCCTTCTAAGATATTCCACTGGTAGTCTCACCCTGTCCAGAGCAAGAGAGAATGAAGAAAACCAAAGACACAAGGTGATGATTAGTTCAAAGGACTAATAACGGACTATGAGTACCACAGCCTCCACCAGACTGCGTCTAGCACAACTAGATGGTGCTTGGCTACTACCACCAACTGCTCTGACAGAGATCACAATAGAGGGTCCAGACAGAACTGGAGAGAAATGTAGAACAAAATTCTACCTCACAAAAAAAGACCAGACTTACTGGTCTGATAGAGACTGGAGAAAACCTGAGAGTATGGCCCCTGGACAGGCTTTTAACTCAATACTAAAGTCATTCCTGAGTTTCATCCTTCAGCCAATGATTAGACAAGCTCATGAAACCAGACGAGTCTAAAGGGGTACTCCAGCCAAGGGGCAAGGACTAGAAGGCAGGAGGGGACAGGAAAGCTGCTAATGGGCAACCCAAGGTTGAGAAGGTGAGAGCTGTTGACTCGTCATGAGATCGGCAACCAATGTCACAAAGCAATACATGTATTAATTGTTTAGTGAGAAACTAATTTTCTCTGTAAATCTTCATTTAAAGCAAAAAAAAAAAAAAACAGAAAAGAAATATGGGCTCAGTTTATCATATCTAACCAAGTTCCAGGTATTATTTTGATCATTAGGAGAAAAAACTGACATGTTCACATTTTGGGAAAAAAAATTCTATATTGTTTGATAAGATTAAATGTGGAGAGGAGACAAGTTGGACACTTAGGCTCCAAAATCCAAGAAATGTGCAAGAAGATATTGTCAACTCCTACGTGATATTCTAGTTTCTGCCTTTTCAGGTTCCTTCCCTCCTGACTTACTCATCTTCTACCACCTTCCAAGTTTCCACACCAGTCCTGACTTGAAGCAGGAAACAGACCAAAACGACTGTCTCCAGAGGTGTGAGTGTTGAAGAATAAACCAATAAATATTGGTTTCGAACTGGTCAATGAATCAGAGGACATCACTTAGCAAAATTCAAGGAATGTTTAGCCTCAATATTCTATAGAAAATATGATTATGACTTTGAGCTGAGGACTGTGCTTTAAGGATTCTTGGTGTAGTAGAGGAAAGAGTAAGAACTATGAAGATAATCAGACATAGGTTTGCATACCAGTGCTGCTCTTACTAAGCTATATTATTTTGGGCCAGCTACTTAACCTCTTTGATCTCAATTCCTTAACCTGTAATCACTGGAGAAGAACATCATGCTGGGTAATGGGCTCAAACATGGCAACAATTGTGAGGATGGTGCCAGGCAACGTTTCATTTTGTTGTTCACAGGGTCATTATGAGTTGGAAGTGACTCAATGGCACTTAACAACTATAATCACAAAACTGGAATAAGGATATTTCCTCTAAAAATCAATACCTCTGCTACCCTGTGCACTGTGGCCCATAACACCATCGTCTTACTGAATTGACTCAAAAGTTCCTAAGTGGTCTCCCTGCTTTCAGCATTGCTCCCTCTTCAGCCTATTTCCAGCCCAGCAGCCAATCTGATCATACCATCCCTCCATCACTCTGATTGACTCTTCCATATCATTCTGAGTAAATGCCAAAGTCCTTACAGTCATGGTCTTAGCAGATCAGCCTACTCTGTGACCTCTCTGACCTCTGCCACCACACTCCAGCCCACCAGGCACACTCTGGCTTCAGGGGTTTTTGCACTGGCTCTACTCTCTGCCTGGAGTGCCCTTCTTCACATATTTACATGTTGTTCTTTACTTGAAGGTCACCTTCTTGGTTAGGCCTTTCCTTGGTATCCTGCCAAAAATGTCAACCCTCCTCCTGATAATTCTCAGCTCCTTTCTCTGCATTAGTTTTTACCTTAGCAGTTATCACTACCTAACACACTACATATTTACTTATCTATCTACCCTGGTGGCATAGTGGCTAACTGCTAAGGCTGCTAACCAAAGGGTCAGTGGTTCGAATCCGCCAGGTACTCCTTGGAAATTCTGCTCTGTCCTATAGGGTCGCTATGAGTCGGAGTCGACTCGACAGCACTGGGTTTTGTTGGTTTATCTTGGCTATAGTCTGTCTCTACAGCCAGAATGGAAGTTTCATGAGGATGGGTTTTTTTTTTTTTTTTTTCTATCCTGAGTGCTACTTATCCTAGCACCCAGAATAGTTTCTGGCTCATAGCAGTGCTCGATATATATTTGTTGAAAGAATATAGAATAGCTAGAGGTAGCGTTTGTAAAGCAAAATAGACATAGTGTTGTGGCCAAAGGCACAGCTTTGGAACCCAGACTACATAGATTCTAATCCAGCTCTAATGATCACTATGCATGTAACCTTGGCAAGTGGCTTAAACCTCCCTTGGTCTCACATTTATCATCTTTAATATGACTAATAATAGCTCCTAACAAAGAGGTGTTGGGAAAATTAAATGAGATAATATATGTAAAGTATTTAGAACTATGACTGGCACAAAGCAAGCCATCAATTAGGAATAGCAACTCTAGGGTCGCTATGGATTGGGATCTACTCAATGGCAACGGGTTCTTTTTTTTTTTTAATCATGATTGACATATCTAGCTCACAGTGGTATTTAGTTTAATAGTAGCTGAAATTGTTATTGGAGTCCCTGCGTGATGCAAAAGGTTAACATGCTTAGCTGCTAACAAAAAGATTAGAAGCTCGAGTCCAACCAGAAAGGACTGGCAATCTACTTCTGAAAAATCAGCCATTGAAAGCCCTACGGAGCACAGTTCTTCTTCCACACACTTGGGGTCTCCATAAGTCAGAGTCAACTCAACGGCAACTGGTGGTGGTCATGGTAGTAATTGTTATTAAACACAATCTGTAAGTGTCTTGGGGGCCTCAGAGACTGAGCAGATTTAAGAGGTGAGGACTCAGTTATCTTGGACATTTGAACTGAAAAGGCCAAGCTTGTGAGCTATGGGGAAATCTGTAGCTAAGCTGACCATCTCTAATTCATCCATATGTATGCAGTTTATCCTAATAATATCTGTACTCTAAACTGCTGATGGAGCACAATGTGTTTGAAGGAGAAATGGCACCATGTAGGACAGAAGGTCTAAGCTGTGGTCACAAGGTTGGTCTAAAAACAGGGCTCACTTCATCTCTTACAGAGCACAGGGTATAATTACCCAGAGGGGAGCACAGAGGCCTCTGGGAATCCCCTGAGCAGTCATGTCACAACTGAAATGAGGAGGCAGGCACAGGATATTATTAACTGTTCCACAAGCAAAGGCACATAAAACTACAGTTATGCTTTATCAGCAAATTCCACTACAGACATATCACCCAGTGACAGAAAAATAATTCCAGGAAGCAAAGGAGTTATTAAACACATGATTCCCAAACACTGAGACAAAGCCAATACTTTCCTTCACCCAATTACATCTCCTCCTCATGATGAGTTTATGTGAATTGCCAAACTGCTGAAGGAAATTGAAATTAAAAATAAAAAGTGTAAGTCAAAGTGACTACAAAATAATGTACTTCTAATTTTGGGAGGTGTGATGGTTAAGATTGTGTGTCAGTTTGGCTGGGCCATGATTCTCAGTGTTTTGGCAGTTGTATAACTTGATCGAGTCCCTGTTAAGGTTTAATACGTGATCACCCTCCATGATGGGATCTGCTGTGAGTAGCCAATCAGTTGAAAAGGAGTTTCCTTGGGCATGTGGCCTACATTTGAATACAAGTAAATGTTCTGGCTTTTGCCTACTCTGGGTCCTGCAGCTGGCTCCTGTTTGTCTGACCTCCAGTTCTTGACACTTGAGCTAGCAGCTTACCTGCAGTCTTGACTGCCAGTCTTGGGATTCATTGATCTTCACAGACTGTGAACAACAGCCCCACTCTCTGACCTGCCAATCTTGGGTTCACTAGCCCCTGAAGCTACATGAATCAGGAGAAGCCTCTATCCTGATCCATGGACTTGGGGTGTTCCAGCCTCTACAACCATGTGAGCCATTTCCTTGATATAAATATAGATAGATAGACAGGCAGACAGACAGATAGATGACAGATGATAGATAGATGATAGATGGATGATAGATAGATGATAGATGATAGATAAGTAGGTAGATAGGTAGGTAGGTAGGTAGATGATAGGTAGGTAGGTAGATAGGTAGGTAGGTAGATAGGTAGATAGATAGATGATGGATTGATTTATACACTTTCCTGGTTTTGCTTCTCTAGAGAATCCACTAAGACAAGAGGGTTGAGGCATATAAAATTAATGTTGTTAAATCACATAAGTCATTAAATGATCTAAAGGAATTATATACTTTATATTGTTCTATGATTGCACTGACAAAATGGTAGCTGAAAAATGAAAGAAAAAAAAAAGCTGTCTTAGTTTTCTAGTGCTGCTATAACAGAAATACCGCAAGTGAGTGGCTTAACAGTTCAGGAGGCCAAAGTTCAAATTCAGTGTGTGGCTTTAGGAGGCCCTTCCTTGTCTCTTTCAGCTTCTGGCCCTTGTTTCCTAAGTTTCTTGGTGATCCTTACCATCTATCTTTCCCCATTTGAGCTTGGTATCTATGCTGCTCCTTATACCTCAGAAGTGATTAGGTTTAGGACATACCCTACATTGACACAGGCTCATTAACATAACAAAGAAAACCTTATTCTCAAACTGGATTACATCCACAGGTATAGGGGTTAGGATTCCAACATATGTTTTGGGGGGACACAATTCAATCCATAACAAATGGGCTTGTTTCTCAAACAACCAGTTTTACTTAACTGATGTAGGTTGAATTGTGTCCCCCCAAAAGATGTTGAAATCCTAACCCTCAGTACCAGTGAATGTGACTTTATTTGGAAATAAGGTCCTTGCAGATGTAATTAGTTAAGATGAGGTCATTAGGGTGAGGCCTTAATCTTTTATGACTGGTGCCCTTATAAGACAGGAGACTGGAGAGAAGAAAACAAAAAAAGAAACCAAACCAAACTTGTTGCTGTTGAGTGGATTCTGACTCACATCGACCTTGTAGGACAGAGTAGAACTGCCGTGAACACCATATGAAGACAAAGAGACGCAGAGTGAATGCACCATTAAAAGACAGAGTCTGAGATTGGAGTTATGCTGCCACAAGCCAAGGTACGCCTGGGGCTACTAGACACCGAGGGAGACAAAGAAGTATCTTCCCCTGGAGGCTTCAGAGAAAGCATGGAACTTCCAATGCCCTGAATTTGATTTCTAACCTCCAGGGGTGTTACAGCAGCCCTACGAAACCAATGCAATGACCTATGCTGACTGACCGAACTGGCTCCTGTCATGTTAGAGCCACAATCTATAACACACAGAATTATAAGGATGAAAAGGATTAAAGAGCCATGGCCACCTATCATTTGAATCACTGAACCACATATCACTTAAATCACTGAACAAAATACTACTTATACAAATCCCTGGCGTCAACACCCAGGGCTCCATTGCCCTTACCAAAGAGGGAGTCTTTGAGATCACTCTTGCCCCTGGGCAGGAAGTAAATTCTAGGCCAACACTCAGTATCAATGGATCTTGGAGCCACACTGGCTTGTCATCCCCATTCTAACTCTGGAGTTCTGAATGTTTCCTCATACCTGATAACCCATCTCTAGCAATCTTCCCTGGAGGCAGAGTTCCTACTTGGATGACAGCTCCTGTCTGTCCATTACTGGGACCACAGGACAGCCCTTAACCCCTAAAAGAGACTGTCTCTTTATTTGAATCTCAGAAGTCAGAGATCCCTAGATGCCTGGAGGCTGTGTTTCAGCCATTCTCTCTGCCAAGTAGTCTGATACTAACAACTTGCCGAGACATCCACCTTTAGATCCTTGTTCCCCTTCTAGCCTTGCTAGAGCCTTCCACTGGGGCCATTGCCTTCAGCCCTTCCCTCCAGCTCTGCTCCAGTGGGTAGGTGTGGGTCTGGGTCTAGCACCCTTCCACTTGGCCTGATCATATAGTAAGCCCCTTCACTTGCATTCTCTCATTTTATACACTCAGCTCTGCCTCACAGATGTACAAATTTGTATTAATGTCTCTGTTTTAAAGTTCAGGAAATTGAGGCTTAGAAAGGTTAAGTGCCTTGCCCATCTGAAGGCAAAACTAAATGGAGCCAGGTCTCCAAACCAGGTCTTATATACCTACAATGGAATATTATTCAACCAAAAAAAAAGGAATAATGAAGTTCTGATACATGGATGAACCTCGAAAACATTGTTTAAGTGAAGCCAGACACAAAAGGCCACATGTTATGTGATTCCATTTACATGAAGTAGAATAGGTAAATTCATAGGGACAGAAAGCAGAGTCACGTTCACCTATGACTCGGGAGAAGGGAAAATGGGGGGCGACTGCTTAATGGGTGCACAGTTTCCTTTTGGGGAGATAAAATGTTTTGGAATGAGATAGAGGTGGTGGTTATACAATATTACAAATGCACAAAGTGCCACTGAATTGTTGACTTTAAAATGGTTATTTTTATGTTATGTGAATTTTACCTCAGTTAAAAAAAAAAAAAAGCCAGATCTTTTGATTTCCAGAGCCTGAGCTTTTTTCACTGAATTTCTTAGTTGCCAAGTTTGAAGATGTAAAAAAATTAATGATGATATTCTATTACATTTTCGAATTAGATATAGAAAAGCAATTTATTATTGTTTTAACTCGAGACTCACCAATAAAGATTTTAAATTTAAATAAGTAAAAAATAATCGTAACAATATTAGATAATATTAAATGTTATATAATAATATGAAATATATGATATATAAGTAATATCTATATAATATATTATTAAATAGTTGTTAATAAACTAATTTATAAAGTAAAATAAAAATAATTTTATTATTATTGACTTAAAACAGGGATACAAAAAAGTTCAAATAGTACAGAAGAGTATGGATAAAAATACACGTTTAAAACTTTTCAGCCACCTCTATCTCACTCCCTAGAAATAGTATTATTAACAGTTTTCTGTGTATATTTCCAGGAGGCTTTCTGAGCATTAGCACATGGGGTTTTGTCTCTCTCTCTTTTTTTTTTTTCTCCTCCTAATTAACAACAGCTCTTGGAGAACTTTCATAAGAGACATATATCTCTAACTTATGAATTCTAACACCTATATAATATTCCATTTTATGTGCATACCATAAATTTATCTCCCACCTCAGTGCTTCTCTTAATTCATGTTAACTATCTTCACTTTTCCCCTCCTTTCTCCTTAACCCCTGCTCTCCCCATCCACATCAAACCGCAGCACTCCTAAAGTACTACTTTGGCCTAAGAAGTTGATTGTTGTTGTTGGGTGCCGTTGAGTCGGTTCCGACTCATAGCGACCCTATGTACAGAAGAGGAAACATTGCTTGGTCCTTCACCATCTTCACAATCACTGCTATGTTCGAGGCCACTGTTGCAGCCACAGTTTTAATCCATCTGATTGAGCGTCTTCCTTTTTTTGATGAAACTCTACTTTACCAAGCATGATGTCCTTCTCCAGGGACTGGTCCCTCCTGATAACGTCCAAAGTACATGAGACGAAGTCTCTCCATCCTCACTTCTGAGCGCATTCTAGGTGTACTTCTTCCAAGAGAGATTTATTTGGTCTTCTGGCAGTCCATGTTATATTTAATATTCTTCATTAACACCATAATTCAAAGTCATCAATTCTTTAGTCCTCCTTATTCATTGTCCAGCTTTCATGTGCATGTGAGGCGATTAAAAATACCAGGGCTTGGGTCAGGCACACTTTAGTCCTCAAGGTGATGTCTTTGCTTTTGAACACCTTAAAGAGGGCTTTTGCAGCAGATTTGCCCAGTACAAAACATAGTTTGATTTCTTGACTGCTGCTTCTGTGGGCTTTGATTGTGGATTCAAGTAAAGTGAAATCCTTGACAACTTCAATATTTTCTCCATTTATAATGATGTTGCTTATTGGTCCAGTTGCAAGGATTTTTGTTCTCTTTATGTTGAAGTGTAATCCCTACTGGAGGCTGTAGCCTTTGGTTTTCATCAGTAAGTGCTTCAAATCCTCCTCATTTTCAGCAAGCAAGGTTGTGTCATCTGCATATCGAAGTCTGTTAATGAGTCTTTCTGCAATCCTGATGCCTCGATCTTCTTCATACAGTCCAGCTTCTCAGATTATTTGCTCAACATACAGATTGAATAAGTATGGTGAAAGGATACAACCCTGACACACACTTTTCCTGGTTTTAAGCCATGCGGTATCCCCTTGTTCTGAACAACTTTCTCTTTGTCTATGTACAGGTTCCTCATGGGCACAATTAAATGTCCTGGAATTCCCATCATTCACAATGTTATCCATAATTTGCTATGATCTACACAGTCGAATGCCTTTGCACAGTCAATAAAACACAGGTAAATATCTCCCTGATATTCTCTGCTTTCAGCCAGGATTCATCTGACATCAGCAGTGATACCCCTCATTCCACATCCTCATCTGAATCCAGCTTGAATTTCTAGCAGTTCCCTGTTGATGTACTGCTGCAACCATTTTTAAATTATCTTCAGCAAAATATTACTTGTGCGTGACATTAATGGTATGGTTTGATAATTTCTGCATCCTGTCAGTTCACCTTTCTTTTGAATGGGCACAAACATGGATTTCTTCCAGTAGGTTGGCCAGGTAGCTGTCTTCCAAATTTCTTGGTATAGATGAGTGAGCGCTTCCAGCAGTGCATCAGCATTGGTGCGGGGGCTTAATCAAGAGAGATAATGGGAAAGTCCTTAACAGTAGCAGCTATGGAATTTAAAGTAGCTTGAACTGGCTGAGCAGAGGTTGGGGAGAGAAGTGGGATAGGACGAGTTGGAGTTCCAAGAAGGGAGAAGGGAAGAGGGGTCAAGGGTTTGTTACAGGGAAGCAGCACTGGACAGGCCGACCTTGTCAGTAGCCCATATCATCTGCAGGAGCTTGCAAAAAATATTCACATCTGTAGCATGTTTTTACATACTCTGTTTCCTTCCACAGTAGGAGGGTGAGAGGCAAATTGAGGAAGCTCCAGTCAGAGCCAGAGTAGAAGCAATGACCAATGTAGAATCAAGGAAATCAGAGTCCTGACTGGATCCAAGCAGGTCAGAGGACCCTGAGCTGGAGCCAGAGACCAAATTAGAGCAGTCCCCTGGCTGTGCGACTGATGAGAATATCCACCAGCTTCATTTCTCACCAGCAAAGCAGCTCTAAGGAGCCAGGAAAGCTCAAAGGGAGGGTTTTCAGCTGCAGATGGTACAAGGGGAGAGGTGAATGCCTATTTAAGAGTTTCCTAGCTGTGAAGAGGCAGAAATTGATTTTACAGAAATATCTGTACAAATGGAACCCAAATTTCTTAGGGGCATGGAAGGAGAAAGTTAGTGATTCCTTGCTCCAAGAGCAAAGGTCCACCTTATGAAACGAACCCCATAACCTAGGAAATAACCCCAACCATTTCTGGCAAGTCACTTGTCCAAAAAGGAAATTCCTATTTCATAGTCAATGAGGTGGATAAATTCTTCCTCTGACCTGTCTCCACAATTTACAACCTGTTATCTCCAGCGTGCCTCCCACGTACCACCCTCCTGCACATGGTTAAATTATGATGCGATGGAGACACCCATGTTGGTGACCTAATCCTACCATTTGCTTAACACTTTCAAACCTTCAGCTTATTTAATCTTTTTTGGTGACATTCTCAAAGGAACATGGGAAGATAAGAATTCTATCACCGAACCACCAATACCACAACATTAACATTTCTCATATTCTAGAGCAGGGTTTCTTAATAGCAGCACTGTTGATATTTGGAGCTGGATAATTCTTTGTTGTGAGGGGCTGTCCTGTGCATTGTAGGATATTTAGTAGCATCCCTGGGCTCTTCCCTCTAGACACCAGTAGCATCCCCCAAGTGGTGACAACCAAATATGTCTCCAGGCATTGCCAAATATCACTGGTGACAAAATTGCCCCTGGTTGAGAACCAGCAGTCTAGGAAGCTTATCTGGGAACTGGAGGGAAGATAGGGATAAGGTCCAGCAAGGACAGGACAAGGAAACAAAATAATCACAGATTTGGGGTTAATCACTACTATGATTTCAACAGTAAAATATAGAACTAATTTTCATTTAAGCTAAATATTTATTTAGTACTAAATTAGTACAAGGGATGAATCAGAGAGACATTCAGTTCAGTGCAGAGTTGAGAAGTTTAGATAAAAAAAATTTTTTAAGGAAGCTTCTCAAAATATCCCACCGCCAGTCTGGCAGTGTGTCGTGCTGTGATGGCTTATCGTGTTGCGATGCTGGAAGCTATGCCACTAATATTTCAAATACAAGCAGGGTCACTCACTCATAGTAAACAGGTTTTAGCAGAGCTTCCAGAGTAAGAAAGACTAGGAAGAAAGAATTGGTGGTCTACTTCTGAAAATTAGCCAATGAAAACCTTTAAATCACAACAGAACATTCTTTGACACTCTTGTTTGGGACACGTCATCAGGAGGGATCAATTGCTGGAGAAGGATATCATGTTTGGCAAAGTAAAGAACCAGCAAAGGCAAGGGAGGTCCTCAGTGAGATGGACTGGCATAAAAACCCTAACGATGGAATTGAACATGCCAGCATTCATGAGGAACATGCAAAATTTCCATTGTGCATAAGGTCTCCATGAGTCAGAGTCTAATTGATCACACCTATTTATTTATTTATCTCTATCAGCTCTCAGCAAAATATCAACTCTCAGCAAAACTGGTTAGAACATGAGAAAAGAATCTGTTCTCATGACAGGAGATTTTGGTAGTTTGGCTCATCTGCATCAAAACCAGGAAGTACTTAGATGTAGGTAGGACCTCTAACCAAGCGTATGAAGGACATTCGCTAAACACTTCAGGAGTTCCATGATGGCCTGTGATTCATCTAACACGCAGCATGATGTAAGAAGTGACTGAGAGTCTCTCCCTTCATTCCAGGGGACTCTGGCTCAACCCTATTTATAGGAATTCTCCTGCTCACCACTGAAATTTAGACTCCTCTAGCAGCTTTTTCTTTAGCAGCTGTTTAAACATCACCAGTGTGTAATGCTAGAGTTTAGAATAGAAAACAAAGGGCAAAGTTTTCATTTATGACCACAGGGAGCATTCAAGAAGTTGATAAACAGGAGTTTTCAAAGGGTGGACTCTTCAAGGGTTCAAGCTGAGCAGTGTGACCTAAGAAAACCATAGGCAGTCATTGAAATGCCATTTCTTCTTTTTAAAACAGTCTCACGAAAGTTGTCATTTAAAATTTTATGGAGAGATTTGTAGAAATAAAGGCTATACAATGATGGCTTTGAACCTCTGACTCTAAGTCATTTATTCTTTCTACAAATATTTGTTTAGCACCTGTGCACTGGGTACTGTGCTAGGTATTGGCCACAGCAGTAAAGAAGACAGTTTGATTCTTTCTCGTTTTATCTGGATTGCAGGTCCAACCTCAGGCAAAATTTGGAAATAGGATTTGTGTGTCTTTCAAGATTTCCTTACTCTTTTATCTTTATACGCATAAGTCTGGCTTTCAGTACCTAGCCCCTTTGGTACTTAAAACCAAGAGGCACTATAGATACACCACTTTGAGAAAGCACTTAACTTCTCAGGGCCCCAGTTTTCTCATCTGTAAAATGGGAAGAAAAAAAAAAACCCCGTATCATGGGATTGGTGAGATGATTAAATGATAAAATATATGTAATTATTAAGTTCAAAAATCCTTAGTAACTAGTACAACAATGATACTGACCCACACTCATCTATAACTGGGTGCCTCAAGTCATCTTTTCTTTGACCGGCTCCAAATCACCACTAGGAACCTCCACCCAGACTTGCCTCTCAAAATAGATTCTCCTAGCTTCCAAGAGCTTATCTCTGAAGAACATTCGAATTCTCTCACAAATTCTAATCCTGTTTCTTGTTTTCTCAGGGTTAGAATTGTTGGAAACGAGAGGAGACTAGAATGGATTTTGTAGTTTTGGGGTTGCAGTGGATCTTCAATAACCTTGATATACTGGGTCCAAAAACTTGTAAAAGCTAACGCTATATGAAATTATTACAACAAAGAAATACAGAGACATCTTAGGAAGCAGTTTTCCATGAAATGTAATAGCATCCTAGGGCTGAGCAGAAATTCTGAACTATAAAAGCTGAATTCAGAAGAACACTTCACTGAGTAATATTTCCATTTCCTGGAAATATTAATGTAGCAGCACTGTAGACCAACTACTTCTACCACTAAGTGAGAGCAGGCCCAATTATAGCAAATACGTTCTGATCAGCAAGGACAGCAAGGGGAAGACTGACTGTGGGTCCTAGATGTGGGTACTAATTAGTTTTGTTGACTTTGTAGTTACAACATGCATAAATGTTACCTTATTTTTGTAGATTTAATGCATTGGGGACAAGAAACTGATTTGAGGTCCCCTAGTTTAGTTTGACTTAGATGAAGGGTAGCAGATGGGTTTTGTCAAGAGTGCCAACTAGGTCATGTGGTTATAGCACCCGGAACAATGTATTGGGAGGGCTGTGTGAGGCTGTGTCCAGGCTCACGGAGAAGAGTGGACTATGAATGATTGAGTGGGCAGATGGGCAGAGAAGGAAAGAATATCAGATTACATGCTACTAGTTGACATCCCAGATTTAGGTCAAGTCATCATGTCTTCTCCACTTTTAGAGTCCAAGTGAGTTTGTTCAAAAAGAGAATTCAAATGGAATGACCTTGACACAACAAATGATTGTCCATTCATTTTATTTGTTCAACAAATAATAATAGAGCAATTACTATATTCCAGACACTGTGCTAGATGCTGGGGTTGGGGGGGGGTGGAGAGGGAGACTAGAATAGATGGTCTCCACCCTCATGAGGCTAAGAATCTGGTAGGAGAGCTAGACCTTAAACAAATAATCATCTAAATAAACTGAGATAAATATCCTAGAGAGTATTTCATGGAGCTATGACTATAGAACAAGGGAGCTTAACACTTCCTTGGAGACTAGCTTGGAAAATAGGGTATATGGCTCATCTTCAGGGGACTTTTTGCTGTCAACTTGTGACAGGTGGAAACATTTTCACATAATTAAAAATAATTTTAATTGAAAGCCAAGTACTGAGTTAGATGTTCACAATACAAAAGATTAAAAGAACATTGTCTTTTTCTGTACTCAATTCCTAGGTGATCTCACCCAATCCCAAGACATTGAATAGCATCTGTAAACTGATGACTTCCAAAATTATATCACCAGGGCCTCTTTAATTGTCTTCACAGCATGTGCACCTGCGTTTTTAGCAGAGACCTTGCTGTTCTCCCCCGACTTCATTCTCCCTGGATATATCTTCAGGAAAGACCAATTGCTAGAAAAGGACATCATATTTGGTAGGGGGTCAGCAAAAATGAGGGCAGTCCCCAATGAGATGGATTAACATAATGCCTTCAACAATGGGCTCAAACATACCAACGATTGTGAGGGTGGTGGTAAAGAGGGCAATGTTTCATTCTGTTATACACAAGGTCGCCATGAGTTGGAGCCAAATTGATGGCAACTAACAACTGCATATATACATACATATGTATCTTAAATCATGCTTATTTTTTGTCTACTCCAGGATGTCATATGACTTTCTTGGGCCCTAGGCACTTTGCCTTCCTAGGCTCCTTCTACCATAAGAAATATTAAATCTATATTTGATGACTACATTGGTATAAAGATAAATAAAATCCAGGATAGAGTGGTTATTATATATTCATTATTATTATTATTATATATTCTTCTTATCTGATTTTAAAGGAAATTAAAACAGTTTTGTGGCCCCCTAAAAGTATATTGGGCCATAGGCACTGTGTTTACTCTCTCCAGTGAATAAATCAACCCTGGTCTACCTGACTAGGATATAAATACCATTAAGGCAGAGATTTTTGATGATATTGTTCACTGCTGTATCCCCAACCCTTAGAATAATGCCTGGTACATAGTAGGCACTCAATAAATACTTGCTATGTGAATTAGTTAATGAATACATGACCTCGAGATGATTGGACTGTGGAAAATAACCCCTGCACATTCATAATTTGTAGCAATATCAAATTGTGATTCTTATACATGAAGGCCTTACCAACACCAGTAAATGGCTTTGAAAGAAACTGCTGTGTATTTACTGATTTTTGGTCAAACAGAAACAGAGCCATTTGAGAGTATTATCCTCCAAGATGAGTGCTTCCTACCCTGCATTCTATAAATTCAATACCACCCTTGGGCTTCACAGTCTTGTAAATAATAAAAATTGTTTAAAACCAGGTGATGTGAGAGGGAATGGCAGCTCCTAGACCTTCTTAATGGATATTACAAGGTCTGTTCCTTCCAGAGGAGTCCTCTGGTGGTACAAAGAGTTAAGCGCTCAACTACTAACCAAAAGGTTGGTGGTTCGAACCCATCCAGAGGCTCCTTGGAAGAAATGCCTGGCACTATGCTTCCAAAAGGTCACAGCCTTGAAAACCTTATGGAGTGCAGTTCTACTCTGTCATACATTGGGTCAGCATGCTTCGGAATCAACTTGACAGCAAGTGGTTTGGTTTTGGTTTGGTTCCTTCAAGGCGCCCGTCTCTGCTGTAGATTTCTTAGTCTGAATCCTTGAAGCTGCAAGTAAAGCTTTGGTAGCTGAGCAAGTCATGATATGTCTGAACCATCCCTCAGAGTCATATAGAGAATCTTTTCTATGTTCTGCTGACCTTATTGGCAAATGCGCTCTGCCTCAGACAGTTTCACTTTGAAAGATAATCTCTTAAACATCTGTGACATGAAGTAACCCTCTCTCATCAACTAGGGCCTTTGCTTGTTATTGTTAGTTGCCCTCCAGTTGATTCTGACTGATGGAAACCCCATGTGTGTCAGAGTAGAACTGTGCTCCAAAATGTTTTCAAAACTGTGACCCTTCAGAAGCAGATCTTCAGGCCCACCTTCCAAGGTGGTTTTGAACCATCAACTTTTCAGCTAGTAGTTGAGTTGCTTAACCGTTTGTTCCACCTTCTGAAAAAAACAGCCATTGAAACCCTATGGAGCACAGTTCTACTCTGATACCCATGGCGTCACCATGAGTCAGAGTCGATTCCATGGCAACTAGTTAGTTAATGAGGAGACAAAGCTTTAAATAGCTTAGGTGGCCTGTACAAGATCAAGAGCTAGTGAGAAGGAATTGAACCCAGATGTGTGTCCCCATAACCTAGACTTTCCCTCTTGCACCCACCCCCACCGACCCCTAGCTTGGCAATATGATCGAATAAAGTGCATTTTAAATGTATTAAAACACCCTGGACACTAAAATGACTACGATTTAATCTAAATCGAACACTGATATAGAAAAGAATATTCTGCAAGATTGAATGCTGTTATAACATTGTGCCATTGGGCTATAAGAGTGGTGAGGAATGTGTTTTTTACCTATTAAGAAATTAGTTTCAAGACATTCGCACCACCGTATTTTGAAGAGTTATTTTGAATAAATTCATCATTCTTGTATTAGGAAAAGCTGTTCTTGTGAGCATTTGTAAAACATGAATGATTCAGTAGCTAAGCTATTGTCTCTCAGCTCAAAATCCAGGGTTCTATTCTTGCTTTGCCATTCGGTTTTCTGTTAGGATCCATTTATGGAGGACACAAAAGGAAACTGGAAGTCTGGAGGCCGGGAGAAGTGACTTAGGCCTTCCAGTTTGCATGTTGTTCCTATCAGAGTCATTCGAAAGCAGTTCTTCTCTGTGGCAGCAGCAGTTAGATTTCAGTATCCTGCTTCTTTGGCCCTTGGATGTCTGAGTCCTACTTCACTGGAGCCCCTTCCCTGAGTTTTTAAGTTCTGGTAATCCCTCTTCTTCTCTTTGTTCTTCTATGTAACTTCAGTCTCCCTGTTTTTGCTTCTTGGACCACCAGTGTCTCTTAACTAATTTCTATATTAAACTCCCTCTGTGTAAATGCATAGCATGGTTTCTAACTTGACCCTGACTGATAAAAAAAACAGGATATAATAATACTATAGACCTTGTGAGATTGGTTGTAAGGACTCACTGAGATAATTTGGGTAAAGCACTTGACCATGGATTAATGTGTCTGACACATTAATAAATATTTGTTGAAGGTGTATTTTTACATGGATAAATGAAAGTATGTTATCAAAATGGCATTTATTTATTTTTTTGTCTTAACATAATAGATCATGGTGAAAGAATAAGCGTTAAAATTTCAGTTGAGAATGTGAGAGAATTCTCCTTTGTGAAAACAGTTTGGAGGAATGGGTAAGTGTGTAAGAGGAAGTTTGGAATTTTTTTTTTTTTTTTTTTTTATCAGCTAAGCTTCACTGTAAAGAAATGTTTAATGAGTGAACCTAATAGCATGTTTTCTGAGCAGAGAAAGATGGTGGTATGTCCTTTCTTTGCTTGGGTAGGGAAATCTTCTGTAAGTAAAAAATAGAGTCACTACAATTTTTTCGTTTTTTAACCAACCAGTTTGTCACATAATGATTATGAACACAACTGCTTGGTTCTGCCACCTCCTAGCTGTGTGAATTTGGGCAAGTTAATCTCTCTGTGTTTCAGTGTTCTCACCTGTAAAATAGAAATAATAATGTAATAATAGTTCCTTAAAGGGTTATAAAAAAAAAAAGGGTTATAGTAATAATTAAATCAGTTAACATATAAGAAGTGCTTAAAACGGTGCCTGATATGGATTGAATTGTGCCTCCCAAACATGTGTATCAAGTTAGCTAGACCATGATTTCCAGTATTGTGTGATTGTCCACCATTTTGTCATCCGATGTGATTTTCCTGTGGTTGTAAATCCTGCCTCTATGATGTTAATGAGGCAGGGTTAGAGACAGTTATGTTAAAGAGGCCGGACAATCTGCAAGATTAGGTTGTATCTTGAGTCAATGTCTTTTGAGATATAAAAGAGAGAAGCAAGCAGAGAGACAAGGGGACCTCATACCACCAAAAAGCAGTACGGGAGTGAAAGTGTGTGCTTTGGACCCAGTACCTGAGCGCTGAAACGCTCCTAGTTAGGGAGGATTGATAACAAGGACCTTTCGCCAGAACTTACAGAGAAAGCTCCTGCAACTGGCACGGTGAATTTGGACTTCTAGCCTTCTAAACTGTGAGAGACTACATTTCTCTTCGTTAAAGCCATCCACTTGTGGTATTTCTGTTATAGCAACACTAGATAACTAAGACAGTGCCTAAACTATACGGTTGCTATGAGTCAGAATTTACTGGATGGCAACGGGTTTGGTTTTTTTTTTTTTTTTTTTTTTAACATGTTATAAAGTGTATATAGCATTTGCCATTTTAATTTTCATGTGAAATGTTCTAACTAGGCCAGCATCAGAGTCAGTCATATGTATGGGATACAGAATGCTTCAGTAAAAAACAGCTTTATAAAATTATCTGTTCCACTACGTAAATTTACCATGTTAGACTCTGTAGAGAAAAATAATTGTTTTTAAAGCAATAATTTGCTTTTGATTTGTAAAAATAGGTGACATATGTATAATAGCTTATATATAGTAGGCATGCAATACAGCATATATTATTTACTAAAATATATAAATTAAGACATCTATTGTTACCTAATGCCACTATATCCTAACTGCTAAAAAAAAAAAAAAAAAAAAGCAGTTTTTAAGAACTTAACCTGAAAATCTACAGTTAGAATTACAGTCAAAATACTGTGTGGGGTAGAGAAGTAGTGGAATTTTGAAAATTGGAGATTCGAAGTACTGCCACAGTTTTTTTCTTCCTGGAAAATAATTTTCTTCTGAAAAAAGTAATGCTTCAAAAATGTAATGCAATGAAAAGAGATTTATTTAGAGCAACACTTTTTTTCCTTGAGGACATACCTAATTATAGTTAACTTATAATCATGATAGATTTGCTCCTATAAACTAATAAATACCAGTGAAATGATATAAAACTGCTGAACTACAGTGGAAGAATTGCAGGCTGGTTGATTTAACCCTCATACATTCTCATGTGAATCATTCAGGACATTATCTCTAACAGGAATAGAACTGAAGAGGTAGGAATTAATTGCAGAATTCCAAATAATGCTCACATTCTCTAATGATAAGATGTGAGATCCAAAATCAGAGACAGGTATTTTCATGGAATCATATGCCAAAGGGGAAAGTTCTCTTAAAAAGGGAAAAGAAAGATAAATAAGTTCTTTGAAAGGAAAAGAAAATACTAGAGACATCTTAAGGAAGACAAAAATTTAACATGCTATCTATTTCTTTGCCTACTCAAACACTTACTCTGAGAACATTGCAAAGCCTACATTGTTTTTTGGTTAGAAGCTGTATATGCTATTCATGGGGAAACAGGTTTGTAGCAGCAAATCTCACTTAATTAGGTGTTTAGTCAGATAACTAAAAGAAGTTTAAGGTTCTTTCTATTCCTGAATAATAAAAAGATAGAAAAATTGTCCACAACTAATTTTAATATTTTAAAGCTTTCTTCTTTTTTTTACTATCCATATTGCTGTTAAGATTGGAAAAGAAACCACTGTATTTATGTTAAGCAAAAACAGAATTTACCACAACGAATTAGCTACTTACAAATAATCAAAAACACCGAAAAATAGGCTTTAAGTTGACCCTCCAAAAATGACTCCTGGAATGCTAGAGAACAAACACACAGGGGAAGATACTATGTCAGATAAAGATATTGGATTATTAAAATCAAAACACACCACTGGGGGGAATGCTGGGAAGATGGTGGCATGAGCATGTTTAAGATTCCAGCCCTCAGATTGTGGTCTCAAGGGACATCTAGCCTAATTGGCATAATGTAGTTTATAAAGAAAATGTTCTACATCCTACTTTGGTGAGTAGCATCTAAGGTCTTAAAAGCGTGGGAGCAGCCTTCTAAAATACACCACTGGTCCCACCCAGTCTGGAGCAAGAGAGAATGAAGAAAACCAAATACACAAGGGAAAGATTAGTCCAAAGAATAATGGACCACAATACCACAGCCTCCACCAGACTGAGTCCAGCGCAACTAGGTGCTGTCTGGCTACTACCACTGACTGTTCTGACAGGGATCACGATAGAGGTTCCCAGGCAGAGCTGGAGAAAAATATAGAACAAAATTCTAACTCACAAAAAAGACCAGACTTACTGGCCTGACAGAATGGAGAAGCCCCAATGGTATGATCCCTGGACAATATCTCTTATGAATATAGATGCAAAAAACCTCAACAAAATACTAGTGAACAGAATCCAACAGCATATTATAAAAGTAACACAACATGACCAAGTGGGAATTATTACAGGAGTGCACTGATGATTCAACATTAGAAAATCAATCAATGTAATATGCCACATCAATACAGCAAAGGAAAAGAATCACACACTTATCTATCAATGTAGAAAAGACATTTGATAAAATCCAACATCCTTTCTTGATCAAAGTCCTAAGAAAAATTGGAATAGAAGGTAAATTCCTCAACATGATTCAGGGCATATAAGAAAAGCCAACAGGGAACCAACATGGTACCCTAGACAGATGCACCATACCATCCTCTTGCAGCAAAGACCTGAAAAACTAAGGAAAACAGATACAATCATCAATCCTGGAAAAAAGCACCAAACGAAGGGCTAAAGAACTAGATCAAACACTGAATGGAAGAAGAAACTGATGAAAACACAGAATGAGGACAGATAAGGAGTGGAGGTCCCCTACCAACTAACAGCACAGCCTCACCACCTTGAAACACAGACAGCAACAACCCCAGACAACAAGTACAGGCAAACAACTTCACAGAGCTCCCAACAGGAGGCAGAGCACCCAGTAACCACAGAAATGTGCTTTCCCACCCCTCACCCTTCTGGTGAGTAGAAGCAAGAACCCCGCTCCAACCTGGCAGCCCCCAGCTGCTGGAGTCCACAATATGAGCCCCTCCACCTCTGCCCCCTCCCACTTACTTCTTTCTTTCTTTCTTTCTCTTTCTTTCTCTCTTTCTCTCTTTCTCTCTTTCTCTCTTTCTCTCTTTCTCTCTCTCTCTCTCTCTTTCTCTCTTTCTCTCTTTCTCTCTTTCTCTCTTTCTCTCTTTCTCTCTTTCTCTCTCTCTCTCTCTCTCCTTCTCTCCTTCTCTCTCTCTCTCTTTTTCTTTCTTTCTTTCTCTCTCTCTCTCTCCCTCCCTCCCTCCCTCCTTCCTTCCTTTCTTCTCTTTCTCCCTCCCACCTATCCCTCTATAATACCTCCCTCCCCCCAGGCCTCTGGGTCCACCCTACCCTCAATCATCAGCAAGAACCACGCCGTCATTTTCTTTCCTCTTTTTTTTCTTTTGTTCCTCCCTCACATGTAGCCTCATACACCAACTCCCTCCCTTTCCCACCAACACCTGCTGCACTGCCCTGGCTCTGCTCTGCCCCCACTCACTGGCTTCTGCCATGCTGCCATCGTTTTTTTCTTTCTTTTCTTCCTTCCTTCCACCTAGCCCTGTAAGCCAACTCCTCTCCCTTACCACTATCTTCTGGGTCTGGGACCCCCCCCCCCCCCACACAGGCTGGCTTCCAATGCACATTTTTTTTCCTTCCTTCTTTTTCTTTCTCTCTTCAACCTAGCCCAGGAAGCCACTTCCCCCCTTAGCGCCAGCCCCCACAGCACAGCTGTGGATACAGTGCCACTGGCACACAGGCTCTCTGCTGCCCCCAAGTCCACCCCATGCCCACAATTTAGCCCCCAAATGTGCTGCATTTTTTCTTTCTGTTTTTCTTTTCTTTTTATTTTCTTCTTCTTTCCTTCTTTACTCTATCCCTCTTATCTAGCGTGATATGCCACCTTCCCCAATTTCCCATTAACTCCTGAGTCCATCCCACCACCACCCACCAGCTTCTGCTGTACCTCCCTTTTTTTTCTTTCTCTTTTCTTTTCTTTCTCCTCCCCATTTAGGCTAGTATACGACCCTCCTCCCCTTCTTACCACTGTGGCAAGACTGCCACCAGTACTCAATTCCACTGTTTCACCAGGCTTACAATACCCTTTCTCTCCCATCACTCAACCAGCTGCTGAATGGTGGGAAGTGAGCCCGTATCACTCTGCATCAGACTGCCCTGTCTATCTAGTGAGGGGTTGTGAATGCTCCCCCATCACTGGAACAACATCAGGAGGGAGAGAGCACCCATCCAGTCCACCCTCAGTCACTTCGTGAAACCAATGTACAGAAAAGCAGGCTGGTCCTACCTCCTGCTACCCTTCCCACCCAGATAGTGTGGTGAGAGATATTGTGCCCACAGACTAGCAAGCAAGAAAGCACTACCAGTCCACCAGCCCTGACAAAACAAAAAAGCAGGATGAAACAAACATACTATCAATATATAAAGAAAATAATACCTTAATGCCATGACCAGAAGACAGCCAAACCAAAAAACCAAACCCGTTGCTGTCAAGTCAATTCTGACTCATAGTGACCCTATAAGACAGAGTAGAACTGTCCCATAGAGTTTCCAAGGACAACTTGGTGGGTTCAAACTGCTGAACTTGCAGTTAGCAGCCATAGAACTTAACCACTGTGCCACCAGAAGACAGTAGATAATATCAAAACATACTTTAAAAAAAGCAGAACAAGATGGCTATAGCAAGTGACCAAAATAAAGAATTAGATAACCTTCTGGTAGAAGAAAAGGTATTGGCACTATCTGATATGGAATTAAAAAGACTAATATTTAGGGCTCTCAAAACAGACAAAATCGTGGAAAACAAAACAAAGCAATAGAAGAATCCAGGAAAATAATACAAGATCAAAATGTCAAAAATAAATAAACAATTAAAAGTCATACAAAAACATCAACTAGAAATCCAAAAGATAAACACCAAAATTTCAGAAATGGACAACTCAATAGAAGGTTTTAAGAGCAAATTTGACACAATGGAAGACAGAATCAACGAGATTGAATACAAATCAATGCACACCAATTTGAGAAAAAATCAGAGAAAAGAATGAAGAAAACCTGAGAATAATACGGGACACAATTAAGAGCAAAAATCTGAGCATGATTGGAGTTACAGAACAGGGGAAGAAAATGGAAAACCCATAGAAAATTGTTGAAGGTTTGCTGGCAGAAAACTTCCCAAATATTGTGAAAGACAAAAAGCCAACCGTTCAAGAAGCTCATTGAACCCCGTGGAGGATAAACTCCAAAAGAAGTTCACCAAGACATATCAAAATCATACTTGTCAAATCCAAGGACAAAAAAAAAATTCTGAAAGCAGTTTGAGAAAAATGAAAAGTCACACACAAAGGTGAAACAATAAGACTAAGCTCTGATTACTTGGCAGAAACTATGTAGGCAAGAAAGCAGTGGGATGGCATATATCAAACCTTGAAAGAAAAAAACTGCCAACCAAGAATAACATATCCTACAAAACTCTTGCTCAAATATGATGGTAAAATTAAGACACTCCCAGATAAACAGAAATTAAGGGAATTCATAAAAACCAAACCAAACTTACAAGAAATATTAAAGGGAGTCCTTCGATAAGAAAAATAACAACATCAGACAACAACCGGAGGCTGGAACACAGGACAGCATCAGTCAGATACCAGCCTAGATAAGGAACTATTAATTTAAAAAAAGCTAAAAGACTTAAAACAGAGACACCAATTTGTAAATGATGGCAACATCAAAACAACAAAAGGGGGGATAAATGGTGTAAGTATAGAACTTTCAAATGGAGAAGTTGAGGTGATATTAAGTAATAAAAGACTGGTTCAAACTTAGGAAGGTAAGAGTAAATTTCAAAGTAATCACAAAGAAAGTTAACAAACTAGCTAAGCAAAATAAAAAAGAAGAAAAACATACTCAGTAAACACAAAATCTGTAATAATGAAAGAAAAGAAAATCCATAAACAAAAGGAACTCAACACAGGAAAGTAAGAGGAACAAAGAAAATGTCAACACCATAAAAAATTTAAAAAAGCACAACAATATGACAGCAATAAACTCCGGCCTACCAATAATAACACTGAATGTAAATAGCTTAAATGCATCCATAGGCAGAAAATGGCACAATGGACTAAAAATAGTAATAAAAACATGGCCCATCAATATGCTGTCTACAAAAGACACACCTTAGACATGAAGAATATATTAAAAATCAAAGTATGGAAAGAAATATATATCAAGCAAACAGTAACCAAAAAGAGCAGGAGTGGCAATATAAATCTCAGATAAAACAGACTTTAAGGCAAAATCAACCATAAAAGAGAAGGAAGGACATTATATGATGATTAAAGGAACAATCCACCAAGAAGACATAACCTTAATAAATATCTACGCACCCAATGACAGGGCTCCAAAACACGTAAAACAAATGCTAACAGCACTGAAAAAGAAATAGACAGATCCACAATAATAGTAGGAGACTTCAACACACCACTCTCGATAAAGGACAGAACATCTAGAAAGAAATTCAGCAAAGATACAGAAGATCTAAAGGCCAGAATCAACCAACTTTACATCATGGGTATATATAGAACACTCCACCTAACAGCATCAAACTATACGTTCTTTTCCAATACACATGGAACATCCTCCAAGATAGACCACACTTAGGCCACACAGCAACCCTCAACAAAATCCAAAACATCAAAATAATACAAACCATTTTCTCTGATCACAACACCATAAAAGTAGAAATCAATAACAGGAAGAGAAAAAAAAAAAAACAACCAAGTACATGGAAACTGAATAACACCTTGCTTAAAAACAGATGAATTAAAGAGAGAATAAAATACAAAAGAATTAAATAAGAATGAAAACTCAACATATTAAAACATTTGGGACACAGCAAAGGTAGTTCTCAAAGGTCAATTTATAGCAATAACTGCACACATCAAAAAAAGAATAAGGGGCCAAAATCAAAACGGTAGTCCTACAACTCCAATAAATAGAAAAGAAGCCAACAGACATCAGAAGAAAGGATAAAATAAAGATTAGAGCAGAAATAAATTAACAGAGAATAGAAAAACAATAGAAAGGATAAACAAAGCCAAAAGTTGATTCTTTGAAAAGATCAACAAAATCAACAGACCACTGGGAGAACTGACAAAAGAAAAACAGGAGAGGATGCAAATAATCTAAATAAGAAAGGAGATGGAGAACATTACAACACACCCAAATGAAATAAAAAGAATCATAAAAGGACACCACGAAAACTTATACTACAAAAACTTTGAAAACCTAGAGGAAGTGGTAGGATAGTACACAATATAGTCAAAATCTGAATCACAATGGCCATTACCAGTCCATTTCAATTTACCAATGCCTGGGATATCGAAGTTTATATATTCCATTTCATTTTTGACAATTTCCAATTTTCCTAGATTCGTACTTTGTACATTCCATGTTCTGATTATTAATGGATGTTTGCAGCTGTTTCTTCTCATTTTGAGCCATGCCATGTCAGTAAATGAAGGTCCAGAAAACTACTCCATCCATGTCATTAAGGACGACTCTACTGTGAGGGGGCAGCTCTTCCCCAGTTGTATTTTGAGTTCCTGCCAACATGAGAGGCTCATCTTCTGGCACTGTATCAGATAATGTTCTGCTGCTATTCCTAAGGTTTTCACTTCCCAGTTTTTTTCAGAAATAGATTGCCAGGTCCTTCTTCCTAGTCTGTCTTAATCTGGAAGCTCTGCTGAAACCTGTCCACCAAGGATGACCCTGCTGGTATTTGAAATAGTGGTGGAAAAGTTTCCAGTATCGCAACAACAAGCAAGCCACCACAGTACGACAAACTGAAAGACACGTAGTGGTGGCAGTCCATAGTATATTCAATATTCTTTGCCAACAGCATAATTCAAAGGTGTCAGTTCTTCTTCGGACTTCCTTATTCATCATCTAGGTTTCACATGCAGATGAAGCAATTGAAAATACCATGGCTTGGGTCAGGTGCACTTTAGACCTCAAGGTGATATCTTTGCTTTTTAACTCTTTAAAGAGGTCTTTTGCAACAGATTTGCCCAATACAATACGTTGTTTGATTTCTCTACTGCTGCTTCCGTGGGTGTTGATTGCGGATCCAAGTAAGGTGAAATCCTTGACAACTTCAATCTTTTCTCTTTTATCATGATGTTGCTTACTGGTGCAGTTGGGAGGATTTTTGTTTTCTTTATTTTATTTTATTTTTATGTTGAGGCATAACCCATACTGGAGGCTGTAGTCTTTGATTTTCATCAATAAGTCCTTCAAGACCTCTTCACTTTCAGCAAGCAAAGTTGTGTCATCTGTATATTACAAGTTGTTAATGAGTCTTCCACCAATCCTGAGGTTCTTCCTCAGAGTCCAGCTTCTCGGATTATTTGCTCAGCATACAGATTGAATTAAAATGGTGAAAAGATAGAACCCTGATGCACACCTTTCCTGATGTTAAACCACACAGTATCCTTTCGTTCTTTTTGAACGACTGCTTCTTGATCCATGTACAGCTTCCACATGAGCACAATTAAGTGTTCTGAAATTCCCATTCTTCAAACGTTGTCCATAATTTGTTATGATCCACACAGTTGAATGCCTTTTCATAGTCAATAAAACACAGGTAAACATCATTCTGGTATTCTCTGCTTTTAGCCAAGATCCATCTGACAACAATGATATTCCTAGTTCCATGACCTCTTCTGAATCCTGCTAGAACTTCTGGCAGTTCCCTGTTGATATACTGCTGCAACCATTTTTAAATTATCTTCACTAAAATTTTACTTCTGTGTGATATTAATGCTGCTGTTTGATAATTTCCACATTCTGTTAGATCACCCTTCTTTGGGATGGGAATGAACATGGATCTCTTCCAGTTGATTGGCCAGGTAGCTGTCTTCCAAATTTCTTGGCATAGACAAGAGAATGTTTTCAGCTTTCATCCTTTTGTTGAAACATCTCAGTTAGTATTCTGTCAATTCCTGAAGAGTTGTTTTTTGCCAATGCCTTCAGTGCAGCTTGGATTTTTTCCTTCAATACGATCATTTCATGATCATATGCTACTTCTTGAAATGGTTGAATGTTGACCAATTTTTTTTGGTACAGTGACTCTGTGTAAGGGCATTCAAATCTTACAGTCTCTTAGCCTCTACTTTCTCAATGTGTTCAAAGAGTTAACCCCTCCACATACAGGATCTATGTTTGTCTTCCTTGACCACTGCCACCCCAACGTCACTCTCAATGCCCTTTCTCAGCTTTATCTTTCTTCATAGCAGTTGTAATTGCCTTTTACAACCAGTTCCTAGCTCATCTTGTTATGTCTACGCTCTTGTCTTTTCAATTTATTCTTCACTCACAGAACCAAAATTGTCTTCTGAAAATACCGATTTAAGCAGCTAACTCACCTCGGAACTCTTAAGTGGACCTTCATTGTTTATTGAGTAAAACACAGGCTCTGCTCAAGTAGCACTGAAACTCCCCACAGTTTATCTTCCAGAAGTCTTTCTGGCATCATGTATGATTTTTTCTCCATTTTACAGCCAGCCACACCTGTTTACTCACTTTTTCTGGCCATGCCAGGTGCTTTCATGTCAATGGGATTTTAATCTTCTTTTTTCCATTCCCAGTCTCAGCCAACTTAATCATCAAAGTCCAGGGGTTTTTCCTCCCATTTATGTGAGAATTTTGGGTTATAATTTTTATTTGGTTTGTGACATTTTTTTTTTTTTCTGGTGAGTTTTTTTTCATATTCTTGACATTCTTTCATAGAGTTTGTTTGTATGCTGTGCTTATACGTATTTGAATGTATTTTATTGTAGTTGTTGTTGTTTCCAGATTGGCCATTAATAAAAGATTTCTGTGGAATGAGGGAGGAACCGGGGTAGTTTTCTAGAATCCTCTGCTCAAATTATTCCTCTTCTAATGCTGCAGTAATGAATTATTTCTTCAAAACATGGCCCCAGTGTGTAGCTCCACCTCCTTTGACTCTCCCAAGAGTGAGTCTACACCCAGCGTTGAACTTCCCCAACTGTTACTACCAAGAAACCCAGTATCTACCTTCTACATATGTTCTTTTTCAGAAAGTGGTGCTTTCTGAGTTTAGTCACCCGGAATCTTCCCTGGGCTTTTCCCACAATTTTTCCTCTGCCTCCTCCAGTGATAGATCCCTATTCCATCTTAGCCCTGCTCCAAGCCCAATCTAAACATAACCATAAAAATGCAATTAAAAATTATACAGATTGAAAAATATCCCACATGTTGACAACATAGACAGATGCTTTTGCACACTGTCAGTAATAGAGGAAAAAGGTACATTTGCAACAGGAAGGGCAATGGGGTGACACCTATCAAAATTACAGCATACCCACTTTGAAAAATCAACTGTGACTACACATTTGTGAAATGATACAAGGTTATTCACTGTAGCATTATTTATAACAGAAAGAGATTAGAATCAACCCAAGTACCAGATGGAAGAATGAATTGAAGAGGTGAGGAGGTGTGAAATTTGGAAGATACCGTTAACCTACGAAAATTTTTCAGAATTCCAAAGCAATATTGAAAAAGGACATCATGATGAATATTTTCATAAAGCTAAGTTCCTCCAACATAAGTTTATTTTATTTTTTGTATACAGAAGGCATTCATTCAAAAATCAAAACTGAGGGACTAAGAAATGTAGTTATAAATCTTTCATATGGAGAGAAAGGCAAGGCAATATATATAAAAAAAAGTTAGGTTTAAACATAGAAAAATTGGGGTAAATATTAGGAAACCACAAAGGAGACTAACAATCCTACTCATCAAAATAAAATACAAGAAAAAAATAGAGACTCAACAGAAACAAAATTAAAAAAAAAAATGAATAAGAGGAAAAGACAATATATAAACTACTTGCACAAAAAATTGAGTGGGAAAAAGAAACTGTCAGCAACACACAAAAAAAGACATCAAAATGACAGCACTAAACTCATACGTATCCATAATTAGGCCAAATGTAAATGGACTAAACGCACCAATAAAGAGAAAGAAAGTGGCAGAATGGATAAAAAAACACAATCCATTTATATGCTGCCTACAAGAGACACACCTCAGACTTAGAGACACAAACTAAACTCAAAGGATGAAAAAAAATACATCAAGCAAAAAAGAATTTTAAAAAAGAAGGAGTGGCAATATTAATTTCTGACAAAATAGACTTTAAAGTTAAATCCATGACATAGGATAAGGAAGAAAACTATATAATGATTAAGAGGCAATAATTTATACCAGGAGGATATAACCATATTAAATACGTGACCAATGACAGGGTTGCAAGATACATAAAACAAACCCTAACAGCATTAAAAAATGAGATAGACGGCTCCACAATTATAGTAGGAGGCTTCAACACACCACTTTCGGTGAAAGACAGAACATCCAGAAAGAAGCTCAATAAAGACACGGAAGATCTAAATGCCACAATCAACCAACTTGACCTCACAGACATATACAGAACACTCCACCCAACAGCAGCCAAGTATACTTTCTTTTCTAGTGCACAGGAAACATTCTCTAGAATACACCACATATTAGGTCATAAAGCAAGCCTTTGCGGAACCCAAAACATCGAAATACTACAAAGCACCTTCTTTGACCATAAGGCCATAAAAGTAGAAATCAGTAACAGAAAAAGCAGGGAAATCAAATACTTGGAAATTGAACAATACTCTGCTCAAAAAAGACTGGATTATAGAAGACATTATGAATGAAATAAATTCATAGAATCCAATGAGAATGAAAACACTTCCTTTCAGAACCTTTGGGATGCAGTGAAACAGTGCTCTGAGGTCAATTTATATCAATAAATGCACACATCCAAAAAGAAGAAAGGGCCAAAATCAAGGAATTATCCCTACACCCTGAAGAAATAGAAAGAGAGCAACAAAAGAAACCCTCAGGCACCAGAAGAAAACAAATAATAAAAATTAGAGCAGAGCTAAATGAAATAGAGAACAGAAAAAAAAAATTGAAAGAGTTAACAAGACCAAAAGCTGATTCTCTGAAAAAATTAACCAAATTGATAAATCATTGGCCAAACTGACAAAAGAAAAACAGGAAAAGAAGCAAATAACTCGGATAAGAAATGAGATGGGTGATATCACAACAGACCCAACTGAAATTAAAAGAATCATATCAGATTACTATGAAAAATTGTACTCTAACAAATTTGAAAACCTAGAAGTGGATAAATTCCTAGAAACACACTACCTACCTAAACTAACACAAACAAAGGTAGAACAACTAAATAGACCCATAACAAAAGTAGAGATTGAAAAGGTAATCAAAAAACTCCCCCCGATCCCCGCAAAAAAAAAATGCCTTGGCGCAGGTGGCTTCACTGCAGAGTTCTACCAAACTTTCAGAGAGGAGTTAACACCAACACTACTAAAGGTATTTCAGAACATACAAAAGGACAGAATACTTCCAAACTCATTCTATAAAGCCAGCATATTCCTGATACAAAAACGAGGTAAAGACACCACAAAAAAAGAAAATTACAGACCTATATCCCTCATGAATGCAGATGCAAAAATCCTCAATAAAATTCTAGCCAATAAAATTCAACAACATATCAAAAAAAATAATTCACCATGACCAAGTGGGATTCATACCAGGTTTGCAAGGATGGTTCAACATTAGAAAAACAAACAATATAATCCATCACATAAATAATACAAAAGACAAGAACCACATGATCTTACCAATTGATGCACAAAAGGCATTTGACAAAATCTAAAACCCATTCGTAATAAAAACTCTCAGCAAAACAGGAATAGAAAGAAAATTCCTCAACATAATAAAGGGCATTTATACAAAGCCAACAGCCAACATCATCCTAAATGGAAAGAGTCTGAAAGCATTCCCCTTGAGATCAGGAAACAGACAAAGATGCCCTTTATCACCACTCTTATTCAACATTGTGCTAGAGGTCCTAGCCAGAGCAGTTAGGCTAGATACAGAAATGAAGGCCATCCAGATTGGTAAAGAAGAAGTAAAAGTATCTCTATTTGCAGATGACATGATCTTATACACAGAAAACCCTAAAGAATCCTCAAGACAACTACTGAAACTAATAGAAGATTTCAGTAGAATAGCAGGACACAAGATAAACGTACAAAAATCAGTTGGATTCCTCTACATCAATAAAAAGAACATCAAGGAGGAAATCACCAAATCAATACCATTTACAGTAGCCCCCAGGAAGATAAAATACTTAGGAATAAATCTTACCAGAGATGTAAAAGACCTATACAAAGAAAACTACAAGATGTTACTGCAAGAAACCAAAAGAGACCTACAGAAGTGGAAAAACATACCTTGCTCATGGATAGGAAGACTTAACATTGTAAAAATATCTATTCTACCAAAAGCCATCTATAAATACAATGCAATTCCGATTCAAATTTCAACAACATTCTTTAATGAGATGGAGAAACAAATCACCAACTTCATATGGAACGGAAAGAGGCCCCGGACAAGCAAAGCATGACTAAAAAAGAAGAAGAAAGCGGAAGACCTCACTCTACCTGATTTTAGAACCTATTATACCACCAGGGTAGTCAAAACAGCCTGATACTGGCACAACAACAGATACATAGACCAATGGAACAGAATTGAGAATCCAGACATAAATCCATCCACATATGAGCAGCTGATATTTGACAAAGGCCCAAAGTCAGTTAAATAGAGAAAAGACAGTGTCTTTAACAAATGGTGCTGGCATAACTGGATATCCATCTGCAAGAAAATAAAACAAGACCCATACCTCACACCATGCACAAAAACTAACTCAAAATGGATCAAAGACCTAAATATAAAATCTAAAATGATAAAGATCATGGAAAAAAAAAATAAGGACAATGCTAGGAGCCCTAATAAATGGCATAAACAGTATACAAAACATTACTAAAAATACAGATGAGAAACTAGATAACTGGGAGCTCCTAAAAATCAAACACCTATGCTCATCCAAAGACTTCACCAAGAGTAAAAAGGTTACCTACGCACTGGGAAGAAGTTTTTAGCTATGACATTTCCAATCAATGTCTGATCTCCTCTAAAATCTACATGATACTGCAAAAACTCAGCTGCAAAAAGACAAATGGCCCAATTAAAAAATGGGTAAAGGATATGAACAGACTGTTCACTAAAGAAGACATTCAGGTAGCTAACAGATACATGAGGAAATGCTCGCCACCATGAGCCATTAGAGAAACGCAAATCAAAACTACAATGAGATTCCATCTCACCTCAACAAGCCTGGCATTAATCCAGAAAACACAAAATAATAAATGTTGGCGAGGTTGCAGAGAGACCGGAACACTGATACACTGCTGGTGGGAATGTAAAATGGTACAACCACTTTGGAAATCGATATGGTGCTTCCACTCCTTGGAATATATCCTAGAGAAATAACAGCCTTTACACAAACAGATATGTGCACACCCATGTTCATTGCAGCACTGATTACAATACCAAAAAGATGGAAAAAACCAAGATGCCAATCAACCAATGAATGGATAAATTAATTAGGGTATATTCACACAATGGAATACTATGAATTGATAAAGAACAATGTTGAATCCATGGAACATTTCATAACATGAAGGAATCTGGAAGTCATTATGCAAAGTGAAATTAGTCGGTTGCAAAAGGACAAATATTGTATTGAGATCACTATTATAAGAACTGGAGAAATAGTTTAAACAGAGAAGAAAATGTTCTTTGATGGTTACGAGAATGTGGAGGGAGGGAGGGACAGTGGTATTCACTAATTAGATACTAAAAAACCAAAAAATACTAGACAAGAACTATTTTAGGTGAAGGGAAAGACAACACACAATACAAGAGAGGTCAGCACAACTGAAACCAAAAGCAAAGAAGTTTCTTGGATAACTGAATGCTTCAAAGGCCAGCGTACAGGGGCGGGGGTTTGGGGACCATAGTTTCAGGGGACATCTAGGTCAACTGACATAATAAAATCTATTAAGAAAACATTCTGCAACCCACTTTGGAGAGCAGCGTCTGGGGTCTTAAACGCTAGCAAGCAGCCATCTAAGATGCATCAATTAGTTTCAACACACCTGGAACAAGGGAGAATGAAGAACACCAAAGACACAAGGTAATTATGAGCCCAAGAGTCAAAAAGGGCCACATAAACCAGAGACTACATCAGCCTGAGACCAGAAGAACTAGATGGTGCCTAGCTACAATCGATGACGGCCCTAACAGGGAACACAACAGAGAACCCCTGAGGAAAAGGACAGCAGTGGGATGCAGACCTCAAATTCTTGCAAAAAGGCCAGACTTAATGGTCTGACTAGAACTAGAAGGACCCTGGAGGTCACGGTCCCCAGATCTTCTGTTAGCCCAAGACAAGAACCATTTCCAAAGCCAATTCTTCAGACAGGGATTGGACTGGATTATGGGATAGAAAACGATACTGGCGAGGAGTGAGCTTCTTGGATCAAGTAGACACACGAGACTATGTGGACAACTCCTATCTGGAGGGGAGATGAGAGGGCAGAGGGGTTCAGACGCTGGCTGAATGGACATGAAAATAGAGAGTGGAGAGAAGGAGTGTGTTGTCTTATTAGGGGGAGAGCAACTAGGAGTATATATATAAAAATAAAAACCCTATAGGAGTATATAGCAAGGTGTATGTAAATTTTTTGTATGGGAGACTGACTTGATTTGTAAACTTTCACTTAAAGTGCAATAAAAAGTAAAAAAAAAAAAAATCAAAATTATGTGAATGGGCATATATTTGGAAGTTTAACTCCTGCCTTTGGTGACCCAATTATTTTCTCCTTTTAGTTTTTTGTTGATACCCTGTTTTTTATCACTAACAAAAGTCATGAGGATTAAAGGACCAATTCAGAATTTTTGTTATGAGTTATGGATTTTGATACCCATTGTTTGGGATCACTTATGTCCAAGCAGAAGGCAGGAATTAAGAAATCCTACCAATATGATTCAATCATGTGATCTCCAGCATCGTTTCTATCACTAAGGCCATATTTTCCACCTACCGATCCTTCTTCTTTGTTTCCAACTGTTGCATTTCAATCACCAGTAATTTTCAGTGCATCTTTATTGCATGTTCAATCAATTTCAGACTGCAGAAGTTGGTAAAAATCTTCAATTTCTTTCCAAGACCAACACCTTCTCATTGCAAATACCTTTTTTCACCAGCATGAACAGTGACTATACACATGGACCTCACCAGATGGAATACACAGGAATCAAATCAACTACATTTGTGGAAACAGATGATGGAAAATCTCAAATCATCAGTCAGAACAAGGCCAGAGGCTGACTTCAGATTAGACCTTCAATTATTCATATGCAAGTTCAAATCGAAACTGAAGAAAATTAGAACAAGTACACGAGAGCCAAAGTACGACCTTGAGTATATCCCACGTGAATTTAGAGACCATCTCAAGAAGAGATTTAATGCATTGAACACTAATGACTGAAGACAAGACATGCTGTGGAATGACATCAAGGACATCATACATGAAGAAACCAAGAGGTCATTAAAAAGACAAGAAAGAAACAAAAGACCTAAAGGAATGTCAGAAGAGACTCTGAAACATCAAGTAGCTTAAACAAAAGGGAAAAATGATGAAGTAAAAGAGCTGAACAGAAGATTTCAAAGGGCGGATCCAGAAGACAAAGTAAAGTATTACGATGACATGTGCAGAGACCTGGAGATAGAAAACCAAAAGGGAAGAACACACTCAGCATTTCTCAAGCTGAAAGAACTGAAGGAAAAAATCAAGTCTCAAGTTGCAACACTAAAGGACTGTATGGAGAAAATATTAAACTACACAGGAAGCATCAAAAGAAGATGAAAGGAATACACACAGTCACTATACCAAAAAGAAGTGGTCTATGTTCAAACATTTCAGGAGGTAATATATGATCAGGAACTGATGGTACTGAAGGAAGAAGTCCAAACTGCCCTGAAGGCATTGGCAAAAACCAAGTTACTGGGAATTGACAGAATACCAACTGAGATGTTTAAGCAAATGGATGCAGCACTGGAAGTGCTCACTCATCTATGTCAAGAAATTTGGAAGACAGCTACCCCGCTAATCAACTGGAAGAGATCCATATTTATGCCTGTTTCCAAGAAAGGTGATCCAACCAAATGCGGAAATTATCAAACAATATAATTAATATCAAATGCAAGCAAAATTTTGCTGAAGATCATCTAAAAGTGGCTGCAGAATATATTGACAGGGAACTGCCAGAAATTCAAGCCAGGTTTAGAAGGGGATGTGAAACCAGAGATATCATTGCTGATGTCAGATGGATCCTGGTGGAAACCAGAGAATACCAGAAAGAAAGATGTTTACCTATGTTTTATTGACTATGCAAAGGCATTCAACTGTGTGAATCATACCAAATTATGGAAAATATTGTGGAGAACGGGAATTCCAGTACACTTAATTGTGCTCATGAGGAACCTGTACATGAATGAAGAAGCAGTTGTTCAAAGAGAACAAGGGGATATTGCATGGTTTAAAGTCAGGAAATGTGTGCGTCAGGGTTGCATCCTTTTGCCATACTTATTCAATCTCTTTGCTTAGCAAATAATCTGAGAAGCTAGACTATATGAAGGAAAACGGGGCATCAGAATTAGAGGAAAACTCATTAACAACCTTCATTATGCAGATGAGACAACCTGGCTTGCTAAAAGTGAAGAGTACTTGAAGCACTTACTGATGAAGATCAAAGACCACAGTCTTCAGTATGGACTACACTTTAACATAAAGTAAACAAAAATCCTCACAACTGGGCCAATAAGCAACATCATGATAACTGGAGAAAAAATTGAGGTTGTCAAGGATTTTATTTTACTTGGATCCACAATCAGCACCCATGGAAGCAGCAGTCAAGAAATCAAAAGATGCATTGCATTGGGCAAATCAGCTGCAGAAGATCTCTTTAAAGTGGTGAAAAGCTAGGATGTCACCTTGAGGACTAAGGTATGCCTGACCCAAGCCACGGTGTTTTCAATAGCCTCATATGCAAGTGAAAGCCGAACTGAATAAGGAAGACCGAAGAAGAATTGATGCCTTTGAATTGTGGTGTTGGAGAAGAATATTGAATATACCATGGACTGCCAAAAGAACAAACAAATCCGTCTTGGAAGAAGTACAACCAGAATGCTTCTTGGAAAAAAGGATGGAGAGACTATGCCTTACATACTTTGGACATGTTATCAGAAGAGATCAGTCCCTGGAGAAGGACATCATGCTTGGTAAATTTCAGGGTCAGCAGAAAAGAGGAAGACCCTCAATGAGGTGGACTGACACACTGGCTTCAACAATGGGCTCAAGCATGGTAACAATTGTGAGGATGGCAAAGGATCAGGTGGAGTTTCGTTCTGTTGTGTATAGGGTTGCTATGAGTTGGAAACCACTCGACAGCACCTAACAACAACAAAGGATATGATTCAATGAATGTGTGGTATGAATAACTTATAGGAGTTCAAGTTTCTTGAAAAAGTACCACTGCAATGCCTTATTTGTTATTGGAAAGACATTATTTACTGTTCAGAAGCTAGAAAAGAAGGGAATCAGTAACACCTACAAGCAATGAATGGCATAAAGGAGAAAATGGCCACTATGACTGGATGAAGATTGACAATAGCTTATTCTTGTGGTAAGTACATTCTCATGCGAAAATAGTAATTGGGAAACATAGTGAGAAGTCTTATCTCACAGAAATACTGGCAAACATCAAAAGATTAGAAAATCCATACATTTGAGAAGTATCACCTAAGACAATGCTCAATCTACACAAAATAAGGCTCCTACCATGGTCTCGGGGAACACCTAGCTCAATTGGCATAACATAGTTTATAAAGAAAATGTTCTACCTCCTGGTGGAGTGGGGTACCTCCAAGCACTTATCAGTGGAGTTAAGCTTGCTAACCCATGGAGCAAGAGAGTTGAGCGCCTTCTGGTCGAAGTTTACTGGCAGAGTGGAGTGCCTCCAGGCACTTATTGGTGGAGCTACAGAGCTTTGGAACACTTGCCCCAGCAGGACAGTTGTGGGTGTGAGGCACCAGGAGCTGAGAGGCCAAGAAACCAGGAAGTAGAAGCTGAAGAGACAAGGAACACAGGAAGCCGAGCTGCCTCAGTCTCAAAAGGTATGGCCACGACCTCTGGGGTTTCAAGTGGTGGAGCCATGGCCTCTGCTGTTCCTAAGGGTAGAGTCACTACTCAGATGGACTAGAAGAATGGTGCTCCTAAGGCCGAATGAGCAGAGTTGCTGACCCAGTGGGCCTGGAAGATGGAGCTGAAGCCCAGGGTCAAGGGGCCTTCACTCTGAATCTGGAAATTGTGACCTATACCTCGAGTTTGAATGGCAGGGCTATTGTGTGAATTCTCTCAGAGAACAGAGGATTATTTTCAAAGCCTTGAGGGCTAATGTAATGTAATATAATGTAATGTAATGCTTACTTGCTTGGTGCCTATTATGCCTTCTTTCCCTCCTATTTCTCCCATTTGTGTTGGAAATATCTACCTTGTGGCTATTGCACCATTGTACTTTGGAAGCAGATAACTGGTATTCTAGATTTCACAGATGAAGAGGAATTTTTGGATTTTGGACTGGGAGTTGATTTAAGACTTTGCTATGATATGATGGGGGTGAATATGTTTTACATGTGGCAAGGACATGAATTTTGGGGAGTCAAAGGGTAAAATGTCATGGATTGAATTGTGCCCCCCCAAAATATCTGTCAGCTTGGCTAAGTCATGATTCCCAGTATTGTATGATTATCTACCATTTTGTCATCTGATGTGATTTCTCTGTGTGTTGTAAATCCTATCACTACGATGTAATGAGACGGTTTATTGATGACATAGTTTTGGAATAAATGGGTAGAAATGGGAAAGGCCCTTGTTGCTATTACACCTAGTGATCTACTTGTAGAATTTTTTTTCCCAGTTTCCACATATTTGGATTAATACTTTCTCTAGGAGACCCAGAAAAGGTCCTACTGAACTGGGAGGTGGGGTGCAACTACCACGTGGTAAATTTGCATTTCTTATGCCAGTTGACTGAAAGCAAAGACGAGAGTTACTATACTGGTTGGTTAATTAATCCTGATCACCGAGTTAAATAAGAAATTGGGGAAGGTAAGATTACATCTAAAAATGAGGTTCTTGGTATTTTCACACCAGAGAACAAAAACACAAGGTCACGAGGCCTCTGACCACTCAGATATGAAGATACGAGTTACCTTACCAGGCAAAGAAACTAGACCAGCCAAAGTGCTAGCAGGGGAATCTAGACCAGATCATTGGAGGACGGACATGATAAATATCACTATTGTCAATTACATGAACAGGGAAACTGATTTACTAACCTTCTTGCATTAATTCTTGACAACTTCGTCAGAGACTCTGTGACTGGAGTTTTATCTCCACTCTTGGGAAAGAAGCAAGTGTACCATGATTTTCATAGAAAAATGAAGGCTCTGTATTATATCATACTTTGGAAACTGAGGATAATGACAAGGGAGTAGTGTATTGGATTCGTGCAAACAATGGGTTGTAGTGGACACAAACTTTGGGGACCTTCTCAGATTCTCCTGATCTCTTACTTTCTGAAGATGTGCCTGCCTTTCAGACCTCACTGCCCATATCGCCTGTGATGGTATCCTTCTGGACCTCAGCTGACCGGAGTCTGAGTTAATGTCCAAGGCCTGCACATTCCTCATACTCTATAGGCTGAGTCCTAGCTGCACTAAGATTCTCCCACACTTCTGGATTTGGTTTAAATCCCAGGCTGTGGGGCATGGGATCTCATTTTCTGAATGGCCACTGAGGGTCTGGATGATGCAACCTTACAGTGTGGGGAGTCAGTGTCTTCTGGGGTGAACCTTGTCCAACGGGAAATAGGAGTCAGGAGGTAGCTCAGCAGATGGATTCCACCTCTTTTCTCCCTTCCATGGACTTTGGTAAGGTATAGTTTCTCCTTACAAACCTTCTGGAGAAATTTCACATGTTAGCACTCTTGCAATGTGACTTGTTATCTTATTGTGCTTTGTTGCAAACAATGGTCTGCCTGGTAACACCTTGCACCATATTGCTTCTTACATTTCCTTGCTTTACTTCACCTACTTCCTCACCTTTACCACACTGGGCTTGCACCTCCCCAATAAAATGTTGTTGTTAGGTGCTGTCAAGTCGGTTCTGGCTCAGAGCAACCCTATGACAACAGAACGAAACACTGCCCGGTCTTGCGCCATCCTCACAATTGTTGCTATGCTTGAGCCCATTGGTGTAGCCACTGTGTCAATCCATCTTGTTGAGGGTCTTCCTCTTTTTCACTAACCCTCTACCAAGCATGATGTCCTTCTCCAGGACTGATCTCTCCTGATAACATGTCCAAAGTATGTGAGACATAGTCTCGCCATCCTTACTTCCAAGGGGCATTCTGGTTGTACTTCTTCCAAGACGGATTTGTTTGTTCTTCTGGCAGACCATGGTATATTCAACATTCTTCTCCAATATCACAATTCAAAGGCATCAGTTCATCTTCAGTCTTCCTTTTTCATTTTTCACATACATATGAGGCTACTGAAAACACCATGGCTTGGGTCAGGCCTCCTTAGTCCTCAAGGTGACATCCTAGCTTTTCACCACTTTAAAGAGATCTTTTGCAGCTGATTTGCCCAATGCAATGCATCTTTTGATTTCTTGACTGCTGCTTCCGTGGGTGTTGATTGTGGATCCAAGTAAAATGAAATCCTTGACAACCTCAGTATCCTCTCCATTTATCATGATGTTGGTTATTGGCCCAGTTGTGAGAATTTTTGTTTTCTTTATGTTGACGTGTAATCCATCCAATAAAATAGCAGCACTTTAATCTTTGCCCCAGGTTTCACTTTCAGAGTTCTTTGGCTCATAGCATAATGTTATGGTGATATAGCAAACAAAAAAATGCTTTACAGACAAAAGCTAGTGTGTCTTTTATTCATCGTTCTAAAATCCCTGCTGTATTATAAATTAAGAAGAAAAAAACTGAGATAAAAAATATTTTAACATAAAGTCTCACAGTACTTTGAGCTTTCAGACTCCCACTTAAAACACTGCTTCCTACAGGAAGATATTTATATATGACTACAGACTTGATTGACGTTGTGTATTTCTAAAAGCAAATATGAAGAATAATTAATATCTTACATTTTGGGAATTGAATTCTCCTTCTATCCTCCTCCCACATCTCTTTCCTCTTTCTTTCTTTTTTTTTTTTTCCTTTTGAAACAGAATGCTCGGGTGATTCCACCTAATTATTCTCCAGAGAAATCAATTAATACTTGGCCACTCATCACCTCCAACTTCTCAAGCCCAATTGCTATTGTTCTGGAGCATGGCATGCAATCCAACTGTTAATCTATGTGACTCAGTTTTTAGCTTCAGAAACCATAGTAGTTTGCAAATATTTAGTATTGTTTCTCATAAGATACAAGTTTTATTTTCTCTTACTTAAACAACCTGAATCTTGATTTACTGTCTATGTCCTGCATTCAGTTTGCTTCTCTCCCTTTCTGTGAATTAAAAATTTGTTTGCTTGGATAGCTAGTTTTTTTCTGCTCCTCAAAGCTACTTTATTTTATTTGCAGAACTTGATCTAACGAGTTCCATAAAGTCTTTCATTCAACTAAATTCAGGCTGTCTCTTGGTCTCTCTTTCTCTGATCTCACTCTGTGTCTCTTGATCTCTCTCTGTCTCTCTTTTTTTCTCCGCTCTCTCTCTCTCATTTCTTGCTTTACTTTCGAGGAGAATTTTCAGGTAAATGAATTCATCTCTTGCTGGTGGGAGTTATAATTACTTTGACCTTTATGTGGTTTGACAACTTTCATAATTCTAACTGGCCCCTAACAATTCTCTCTGTAAGATGTTTTATGACAAATTCCAAAAACCTATTTACTTTGACTAAAGAAGTGCCCTCCAAGGCTTCAACATTTCTAAATCAAATTTAGTAAGTGGAATTTTGTTTTTCTATATTATCGCTTCTTCTAAAGGTCTCTGATACTATGTAATTGTTTAGAAAAAATTCTCCATATAATAGAATCACCTCTGACCATTTAATCTTACTGTATCCTCAATATCATGTTACCCTTTAGATACCATGGTATGGGATGTAAATTTATTTACAAATAAGTAAATACTATTGTCATTTTTCAGATAACATTCAATATTATTACCATTTCCGTAAGTGAAGGAATTAACATTCGATGATCTCATAAGGAATTACAGACATCGTAATTTAAAAAAGTTCAGATCTTTCTTCAAATAGAAAAGTATAGACATTGAAAAGTGTATATTATAAATTAAAGAGACTTAAGAGGGAAAAACTAAACACAATTTGTTAACCTTGCGTACATTTTGACACTAATTTGTGTACTAATTTGAACAAACCAACTGTAGAAAGGTATTTGGGAACAGTAGTTAACTTTGAATATAGACTGGATACTAAATAAACTAATGAATTATGATTAGTTTGGTTAGGCGCTGTAAAAATATTGAGTTTAGATAGGAAAATATCCTTCTCCGTTATAAAAGCACAGTGAAGCAATTAGGATTAAAAAATCAGAAAAAAATAGGTTAAGCAAATATTAAAAATATTAATACTTGCTTTTTTTTATATCTGGATGGTCGGTCTATTTTGAAAATTTTTATAGTAAAGTTTAAAAAATGTAGATTAAAGTGTATGTGTTTGATAAAGCAGGAAATGACTTTTAGAAAGATTTTTTCTGAAAGCTTTTATGTTTTCTTTTAACTTCAGGGTAGATTTATATTTAGAATTCCAAACAACTTCTAGTGACAGGTCACTTTAACTTTCTTGCCATTGAATTAGAAGCTAGTGACATCTTGCCCTGAATAAAAACTACTCTGAAAATCAGGGCCCAGCAAAGTGCTATTTTTGTTAGTTGCTGTCAAGTCGATTCCAATTTATTGTGACTCCATGCGTGCAGAGTAGAACTACTCTGTAGAGTTTTCAAAGCTGACTTTTCAGAAGCAGATTGCCAGGACTGTCTTTCAAGTTGCTTCTGGGTGGATTCACATTGCCAACTTTTTGGTTAGCAGTTGAGTGCTTAATGGTTTGCACTACCCAGGGACTTCAGCAAAGCACTACTGTTTCTGAATTCAAAATATTTTTAAAAATTCAAATGACTTCTGAAATTAAAGTAATTGATGATAAGATCTGGTGAGGATACTAGTTTATTTTTCATTTACTCTTTCGATGTAACAATGGAATATTAAACAAAGGCTGTGTTAGCATACGCCATTCCATGGTTATTGACTTGATATTATACAGCTTGATGTAGTACAAGAGCCATGGCCAAGTATGGACAGATACTAAGATAATAATTCTTTAAGATTTATACTCTGTTACAGAAATCACTGAGTCAAGTGGTTTGGTCTACCAGGGGTCAATCAAGTGCGTAAGCTCCTAGGTTTGGTCATCCCAAGGAAATGAGGCTAAATCCTGGAAGCCTGGAAGTGCAGCTTAGTGAGTTGAATTAGGGCAAGTCAAAAGAACTTATTAAAAGCTAATTAAGTTAATGTAAGTTTTATTGGAAAGAATCTTCCTTTTGTCAAGATGTTCAGTTTTTCTCCAATCTATCAAACTCACTCACGTTGATCTCCTTTCCTTCTCTGTTCTTTTTTTAATCCCAATACTCTAGTACAGCTCCAATAAATCAAAACTAATTTTGCATTTAAAACCACATTTAAGAGTTACTATGGCAAAAAAAAAAAAAATTTTTTTTTTTTTTATGGCAGAGTTGGAAACCCTGGTGGTGTAGTGGTTAAGTGCTATGGCTGCTAACCAAAGGGTCGGCAGTTCGAATCCACCAGGTGCTCCTTGGAAACTCTATAGGGCAGTTCTACTCTGTTCTATAAGGTCGCTATGAGTTGGAATCTACTCGACGGCATTGGGTTTGGTTTTTTTGTTTTTTATGGCAGAGTTAAATGGGCCCAAGCTTTCAAGTTTGGGTTGGACATGTTAAATTTGTGTAAGTAGTTGTACATCCAAGTGGAGCTACCCAGAAAAGTTGAAAAATATGGGACTGAGGATTGAGGTAGAAGTCAGGATTGAAAATTTGAGAGACAGAAGCTGAAGCTGTAAAAATGGATTAAGTCTGGTGGTAGGAGTAGGATGAAGGATATAGAAGGAGGAAAGAAAATACATGATGCTTGATCTTAGATGAAAAACTCCTTTTAAAGGTAGCCAGAGGGTGTGAAGCATGAAAATTAGTCTTAGAAGGGGTAAGAGAGGCAGAGAAAAAACACAATAACCCAGAAAGTGCCAGGAGGAAGGGTTTCAAAAAGTGTTATATTAAAGAGATGGCAACCAAAGAAAGACCAATGAGGAGGTCTGAGAAACTACCACTGAATCTGGCAATTAGGAGGTAATTGGTGATTCCCAAGAGAGAAGGATTTAAGGCATGATCAGATAGCAATGAGAAGCTTTTCTTCCCCCAAGAACTTTGTCAGTGAAGAGGAAGTAGGATAGTAGACAGTAGGTCAAGAGATTTTTTTTTTTTTTTTGAGATGTCATAGTATATTCGTAGATCAAGGCAGAGCCAGGGAAAGGGGAAAAATGATGATGCAAGAAAAAAAAAAAAAGGATGACGGACTCAGGAATACAGAATAAGAAATTTCTTGAAAAGGAGGGTAAACATGCAAAGATAGTTTTAGGTTGCAAGTTGAGGTGTTTATTTTGGAATGATCTTTTCCTCCTTTGGGGAAATAATAAGAAACTAAGAGCCCTGGTGGTGCAGTGGTTTAGAGCTAAGCTGCTAACCAAAAGATCAGCAGTTCGGATCCACCAGCCGCTCCTTGGAAACCCTATGGGACAGTTCTACTCTGTCCTATAGGGTTACTATGTGTCAGAATCGGCCCTGGGTTTGGTTTTTGGTTTTTGGAAGACACAAAGAAGTTCTTGTGAAGAGAACGTCATCTCAATAGGTATTAATGATTTAAAAATCTGTCTTATTTTCTTTGAAGATGGGTAGAGGAGTTCAGTACCTTCATTTATTAAGTGACTGGCCAAGATCACAAAACTGGTAAGTATCAGAGCATGTTCTAAAGGTTGCGGGGCCAGAGTTGGGTGTGGTAATTGTATAGCAGTGAGCTGTTTCCTTGTCTTTCTTTCTTTCTGAACAATTTCACTGAGGTATAATTTACATACCATAAAATCACCCTCTGTGTGTACAGTTTGATGATTTTTAGTGAGTTTATGTAGCTGTGCAACTATCAGCAGAATCTAGTTTTAGATAATTTATATTAAAAGGGCCTTCTGCCCATTTGCAGTCAGTCCTGCTCCTACCCTCAGCCCCAGGCGACCATTTATCAGCTTTTTGTCTCTATAGATTTGCTTCTTTTAGAAGTTTCATATAAACAGAATCATAAAATATTTTGCATCTAGTTTCTTTCCTTGCGTCTGTTTTTTAGGTTCTTCATGTTGTGGTATATATCAGCAGTTTCTTTCTTTTTGTTGCCGAATAGTATTTCATTGTATGGATCTACCACATTTTTAAGGAGCCTTAGTGGCTCAAAGGTTAAACGCTTGACTGCTAACTGAAAGGCTGGCAGTTAGAACCCACCCAGCAGCTGTGTGGGAGAAAGACCTGGTGATCTGCTTCTATAAACATTACAGCCTAGAAAACTCTATGGGGGCAGTTCTGCTTTGTCATATAGGGTCTCTATGAGTCAAAAATTGACTTGAAGGCAGTGACCAGCACCACCATGTTTTACTTATCTGTTTTCACCAGCAGGAAATGAGTGTGTCCATTTCCCAGCAATTTCTTCTTCAAAATAACAAATTACCCTTTTGTGCCTGGTGGTGCATATAGCAACCATGAACTTTTTTAGCCTCTGGAGCTGATTGGGAATCTGCTGTATGCTGTACCAGAGATATTGTGTGCTGCCACAAGGCAGGGGCCTTTGTGACTGAGACTGAAGAACTGTGCACATGCTACAAATTACTATTTTTACAAGGTATTGTAAAGTTTCTGAATTTTTGGCAGGAAAAATTAAAATTTTGAAAATTTTTATTAGTTACAAATATATACTAATGGACTCCAGTGGTGACTTTCGGGTAGAATAAATGGTATATCTTATGTACCAAGGCACACTAAGGGTACACTTGTGGTAGGAGCAAAAAAAAAAAGAAACCGTACTACCTACCAAAAACTTAGACACTCAATGATTCAACACGCTTGCATTAATTAAAACACATGGTATCCACAAAAAATTCAAACAGAAAATAAGTGGGTCACTGAAGGGTTAATAGGTGATACAACTGTGAAATATTTTCTTAATTTTTGCTTGTGTTAACCTATGATTTTGCCCCTATACCATAGCCAGCAGTTAAGAGCTTTGAAGAGCTATGGCTGCTAACCAAAAGGTCAGCAGTTTGAAGCTACCAGCCACTCCTAGAAAACTCTATGGAGCAGTTCTACTCTATCCTATAGGGTAACTATGAGTCAGAATCAACTCAACAGCAATGGATTTGGCTTGATTTACCATAGCCAAGGAGTCCCTGGATGACACAAAGAGTTAAGTATTTGACTCTGAGCCAAAAAGTTGGCAGTTGAAACCCACCCAGACGTGCCTTGAAAGACAGGCCTGGTGATCTGCTTCTGAAAGGTCACAGCATTGAAAACCCTATGGAGCAGTTCTACTCTGCACAGATGGGGTCGCCATGAGTTGGAATCGACTCAAAAGCAACTAACAACAACAGCACAATAACCAAGAAGTTCTCATCCATGTTATGGGAATGTATCATGAACATTTTTTGAATAGGGATTTCAAAAACTCATTATTGAAGCACTTCCGGTTTTTGTTGGAGTATAAAAGATGAGATACTTTGACATGCCTAATCCCCAATGCTTCCTCTGGAAAACAGGGATTTAGTGTTTATGAAACTCTTTTATCTCAGTTGATCATTTCAACATCCCTGCATCCTAAGAAAAGGAGGTATTGTAATCCTCATTACAGGAAATTAAATAGGTTAAGAGAAGTTAATAGCTAAAGTTTAATATAGTCAAAAATCATATCCAGGAGGCAGGGCCAAGGTGGCAGAATAGCCAGACTCTTCCTGTGATCTCTCTTACGAAAAAGACCCCCCAAAACAAGTGAAACAATTATATTTATGACAAGCTTGGAGATCTGAATATCAAAGGCAAAGTTAGAAAATGGACTGAACAGCAGGGGAGAGGAGAGACGGTTCAGAAGCGGAGAGGAGTTGCCAGACCTGAATTGCTGGGATCCCTAAAGCACCATTCCTGGGAGCAGCTATGGTTGGCTGGTGGTAGCATTCAGCTGCAATTTCCTCAGGGAGAAGCAGCCAGCCACACAGCCTACTCACACCTCCAGAACCAGAGAAGAATGGTGTTCTCAGCAAAAGCTAAGTACTTGCATATATTTTCATGCGCCCCCAGTGCCCAAGCCAGTTTCAGTGGCTGATGATTTCCTGGGTCTGAGATATGCTCTTTAAGTGCCCGGAGCCATCCTCTTGGCATTGGAGTAGGAATAAATTCACAATTGGGGGGAAAGATAATTTACCAGCTCCACTAACTGGGGGAGCTCAGGACAAAAGCGACTCCTGTCCAGGCATAAATAGTCCATGGACTTTGAGTACCTTTCCCCATTGCATGATGCTGTATGGCCCTATTTCAGGAGAATAGGCCCTTGTTGGCAAACTAGAACCATTTCAGCTGTACGGTGAAGAGGTGGGTATTTGATATTTCACACTGCTTTTCTATTAAACAGGGTCCTCACTGACCCACATCAGAGGCATAAGGACTGGTGGTTCCTCTTAGGTCATGCAGCCACCCATGACAGGGGCCCAAGGATAACTGGTACCTCCTAGTCCTTACAACCAAAAGCACTGGGTGCCCAAGGTCCATCTGCAGAACCCACCCAACTGCACACTCTAGGGAACAGGGACATGCTTTCCTCACAGACACTTCAGGGATGGTTCTCATCTCCCTGCCTTGTTCAGAGCATGACCCCCTGCTGCAATCAGATACCAGTACCTACACCAATCACCCCAGTCTCTCTAAGACTGTAGGACAGAGTCTGTACCACACACTTGATGATCAACTACCTGGACACCTGAGCTAAATTCATACAAGAAAAGTGGATGTACTCCTAGACTGATATACCTGATATATAGCCATCTGGAGAAAGGATGTCAGAGCTTCAAAGGAGAAAATAATCAGGCTAGCTCACTCAAGCAACCCATCTGGGCATATCAAAACAAAACAGAGCAAAAAGACAGGATACAGTAAGCAAACATAAACTAATACAATGACTTATAGATGTCTCAGAGAAAACTGTCAATCTCAACTTACATAAAGAAACAGACCATGATCCCCTCAACAAGCTCTCAAAACAAAGAATCAGCAGGTCTGGATGAGGGTGCCTTCCTGGAAATACTGGATGCAGAACTCAAAAGATTAATATACAGACCTCTTCAAGACATCAGGAATGAGATTAGGAAGGAGAGCAAGCAATACACAGAAAAAGCCAAGAAACACACAAAGTAGTTGAAGAAATTTAAAAAGTTATTCAAGCACATAATGAAAAATTAAATAAGCTGCAAGAATCCATAGAGAGACAGCAATCAGAAATTCAGAAGATTAACAATAAAATTATGCAATTAGACAACTCAATAGAAAGTCAAAGGAGCAGAATTGAGCAAGTGGAAGGCAGAATTGGTGAGCTTAAAATAAAGCACTTGGCACCAATATATTTGAAGAAAAATTAGATAAAAGAATTAAAAAAAATGAAGAAACCTGAAGAATCATGCGGGACTCTGTCACGAGAAATAACCTATGAGTGATTGGAGTACCAGAACAGGGAGGGATAACAGAAAATACAGAGAGAATTGTTGAAGATTTGTTGGCAGAAAACCTCCCTGATATCATGAAAGATGAGAAGATATCTATCCAAGATGCTCATCAAACTCCACATAAGGTAGATGTTAAAAGAAGGTCACCAAGACATATTATAATCAAACTTGCCAAAACCAAAGATAAAGACAGAATTTTAAGAGCATCTAGGGATAAACGAAGAGTTACCTGCAAAAGGAGTTAATAAGAATAAGCTCGACTACTCAGCAGAAACCATGCAGGCAAGAAGGCAACGGGATGACTTATATAAAACATTGAAGGAAAAAATTGCCAGCCAAGAACCATATATCCAGCAAAAGTGTCTCTCAAATATGAAGGTGAAATGAGGACATTTCCAGATAAACAGAAGTTTAGGGACCTTGTAAAAACCAAATCAGAACTACAAGAAATAATAAAGGGGGTTCTTTGGTTAAAAGATCAATAGTATCATGTATCAACCCAAGACTAGAACACTGGATAGAGCAATCGGAAGTCAACCCAGACAGGAAGTCACAAAAATAAATCAAGATAAAAAAATGCTCCAAACAGGGAAACAGAAATGTTACTATATAAAAGAAAACATTAAAACGATTAAAAAAAAAAAATTTTTTTTTTTTTCTTCAAGAAATGCAGTCATAGATATTTCATATGGAGAGAAAGACAAGATGATATAAAGAAATAAAAGTCAGGCTTAAACTTAGAAAAACAGGGGTAAATATTAAGGTAACCACAAAGGAAACTAACTATCCTAATCATCAAAATAAAACACAAGAAAAAATAGAGACTCAGCAAAAACAAAATCAACAACAATGAATAAGAGGAAAAGACAATATATAAAGATAAACTACTCAGCTCAAAACATAAAGTGGGAAAAAGAAGCTGCCAACCACACACACAAAAAAGACATCAAAATGACAGCATTAAACTCATGCCTATCCATAATTAGGCTGAATGTAAACGGACTAAATGCACCAATAAAGAGACAGAGAGTGGCAGAACAGATTTAAAAAAATGATCTGCTTATATTTTGCCTAAAAGAGACACCTTAGACTTAGAGACACAAATAAACTCAAACTCAAAGGATGGAAAAAATATATATCAAGCAAACAAAAATCAGAAAAGAGCAGGAGTGGCAGTATTAATTTCCAAAAAATAGACTTTAAAGTAAAATCCACCACAAAGGACAAGGAGGGATGCTATATAGTGATTAAAGGGGGAATACACCAGGAGGATATAGCCGTATTAAATATTTATGCACCCAACGACAGCACCACAAGATAGATAAAACAAACCCTAACAGCATTGAAAAGTCAGATAGATAGCTCCAAAATTGTAGTAGGAGACTTCAACACACCACTTTCAGTGAACCACAGGACATCCAGAAAGAAGCTCAATAAAGACACGGAAGATCTAAATGCCACAATCAACCAACTTGACCTCACAGACATATACAGAACACTCCACCCAACAGCAGCCAAGTATACTTTCTTTTCCAATGCACATGGAACATTCTCTAGAATAGACCACATATTAGGTCATAAAGTAAACCAAAACAACGAAATATTATAAAGCATCTTCTCTGACCATAAGGGTGGAAATCAATAACAGAAAAAGCAGCAAAAAGAAATCAAACACTTGGAAACTGAACAATACCCTGCTCAAAAAAGACTGGATTATAGAAGACATTAAGGATGGAATAAAGAAATTCACAGAATCCAATGAGAATGAAAACACTTCGTTTCAGAACCTTTGGGACACAGCAAAAGCAGTGCTCAGAGGTCAATTTATATCAATAAACACACACATACAAAAAGAAGAAAGGGCCAAATTCAAGGAATTATCCCTACACCTTGAACAAATAGAAAGCGAGCAACAAAAGAAACCCTCAGGCACCAGAAGAAAACAAATAATAAAAATTAGAGCAGAGCTAAATGAAATAGAAAACAGAAAAGCAGTTGAAAGAATTAACAAGATCAAAAGCTGGGTCTTTGAAAAAATCGACAAAATTGATAAACCAGTGGCCAAGCTGACAAAAGAAAAACAGGAGAGGAAGCCAATAACCTGAATATGAAATTATATGGGTGATATTACAACAGACCCAACTGAAATTAAAAGAATCATAGCAGATTACTATGAAAAATTGTACTCTAACAAATTTGAAAACCTAGAAGAAATGGATGATTTCCTAGAAACATACTACCTACCTAAACTAACACAAACAGAGGTAAAACCCAAAGCCACTGCCATCGAGCCGATTCCAACTCATAGCGACCCTATAGGACAGAGTAGAACTGCCCGATAGAGTTTCCAAGAAGCACCTGGCGGATTCGAACTGCCGACCTCTTGGTTAGCAGCTGTAGCACTTAACCACTACGCCACCAGGGTTTCCAACTAAATAGACACATAACAAGAGATTGAAAAGGTAATGAAAAAAACTCCCAACAACAACGAAAAAAGCCCTGGCCCTGATGTCTTCACTGCAGAATTCTAACAAACTTTCAGAGAAGCGTTAACACCAACACTACTAAAGGTATTTCAGAGCATAGAAAAGGGCAGAATACTCCCAAACTCATTCTATGATGCCAACATATCCCTGATATCAAAACCAGGTAAAGACACTACAAAAAAAGAAAATTACAGACCTATATCCCTCATGAATGCAGATGCAAAAATCCTCAACAAAATTCTAGCCAACAGAATTCAACAACATATCAAATAAACAATTCACCATGACCAAGTGCGATTCATACCACGCATGCAGGGATGGTTCAACATTAGAAAAACAATTAATGTAATCCACCACCTACATAAAAACAAGACAAGAACCACATGATCTTATCAATTGATGCACAAAAGGCATTTGACAAGGTTCAACACCCATTCATAATAAAAACACTCAGCAAAATAGGAATAGAAGGAAAATTCCTCAGCATAATAAAGGGCATTTATACAAAGCCAACAGCCAACATCATCCTAAACGGAGAGAGTCTGAAAGCATTCCCCTTGAGATCGGGAAACAGACAAGGATGCCCCTTATCACCGCTCTTATTCAACATTGTGCTGGAGGTCCTAGGCAGAGAAATTAGGCTAGATAAAGAAATAAAGGGCATCCAGATTGGTAAGGAAGAAGTAAAAGTATCTCTATTTGCAGATGACATGATGTTTTACACAGAACACCCTGAAGAATCCTCAAGAAAACTACTGAAAAGAATAGAAGATTTCAGCAGAGTATCACGATACAAGATAAACACACAAAAATCAGTTGGATTCCTCTACACCAACAAAAAGAATATCGAGGAGGAAATCACCAAATCAATACTATTTACAGTAGCCCCCAAGAAGATAAAATACTTAGGAATAAATCTTACCAGAGATGTAAAAGGCCTATACAAAGAAAATTACAAGATGCTACTGTAAGAAACCGAAAGAGACCTACAGAAGTGGAAAAACATACCTTGCTCATGGATAGGAAGACTTAACATGGTAAAAATGTCTATTCTACCAAAAGCCATCTATAAATACAATGCAATTCCAATTCAAATTTCGACAACATTCTTTAATGAGATGGAGAAACAAATCACCAACTCCGTATGAAAGTGGAAGAGGCCCTGGATATGTAAAAAAAAAAAAAAAGTAAAGCACTACTAAAAAAGAAGAAGAAAGTGAGAGGCCTCACTCTCCCTGATTTTAAAACCTATTATACCACCACAGTAGTCGAAACAGCCTGGTACTGGTACAACAGATACATAGACCAATGGAACAGAATTGAGAATCCAGACATAAATCCGTCCACATATAAGCAAGTGTTATTTGATAAAGGCCCAAAATCAGTTAAATGGAGAAAAGACAGTGTCTTTAACAAATGGTGCTGGCATAACTGGATATCCATCTGCAAGAAAATGAAACAAGACCCATACCTCACACCATGCACAAAAACTAACTCAAAATGGATCAAAGACCTAAATATAAAATCTAAAATGATAAAGATCTTGGAAAAAAAAATAGGGACAATGTTAGGAGCCCAAATACATGGCATAAACAGTATACAAAACATTACTAACAATGCAGAAGAGAAACTAGATAACTGGGAGCTCCTAAAAATCAAACACCTATGCTCATCCAAAGACTTCACCAAAGAGTAAAAGGATTACCTACAGACTGGGAAAAAGTTTTTAGCTATGACTTTTCCGGTCAGTGTCTGATCTCTAAATTCTACATGATACTGCAAAAACTCAACTACAAAAAGACAAATAACCCAATTAAAAAATGAGCAAAGGATATGAACAGACACTTCACTAAAGAAGACATTCAGCTGCTAACAGATCCATGAGAAAATGCTCACAATCATTAGCCATTAGAGAAATGCATGTCAAAACTACATTGAGATTCCATCTCACCTCAACAAAGCCGGCATTAATCCAAAAAACACAAAATAATAGATGTTGGAGAGGTTGTGGAGAGACTGGAACACTTATACACTGCTAGTGGGAATGCAAAATGGTACAACCACTTTGGAAATCGATTTGGCACTTTCTTAAAAAACTAGAAATAGAATTACCATACTATCCAGCAATCCCACTCCTTGCAATATATCCTAGAGAATTAAGAGCCTTTACATGAACAGACATATGCACACCCATGTTCATTGCAACACTGTTTACAATAGCAAAGAGATGGAAGCAACCAAGGTGCCCATCAAGGGATGAATGGTTAAATAAATTATGGTATATTCACACAACGGAATACTACATATTGATAAAGAACAATGATGAATCCGTGAAACATTTCATAACAGGAGGAATCTGGAAGGCAGTATACTGAGTGAAATTAGTCAGCTGCAAAAGGACAAATATTGTATAAGACCGTTATCATAATAACTGGAGAAATAAACAGAGAAGAAAATATTCTTTGATGGTTATGAGAGGGGGGAGGGAGAGAAGGAAGGAGAGGGGCTTTCACTAATTAGATAGTAGATAAGAATTATTTTAGGTGAAAGGAAAGACAACACACAATACAGGCAAGGTCAGCACAACTGGACTAAACTAAAAGCAAAGAAGTTTCCTGAATAAACTGAATCCTTCGAAGGCCAGCGTAGAAGGGGAGGGGGTTTAGGGACCATGGTCTCAGATGACATCTAAGTCAATTGGCATAATAAAATCTATTAAGAAAATATTCTGCATCCCACTTTGGAGAGTGGTGTCTGGGGTCTTAAACGCTAGCAAGCAGCCATCTAAGATGTATCAATGAGTCTCAACCCACCTGGAGCAAAGGACAATGAAGAACACCAAAGACACAGGGTAATTATGAGCCCAAGAGGCAGAAAGGACCACATAAACCAGAGACTGCATCAGCCTGAGACCAGAAGAGCTAGATGGTGCCTGGCTACAACCGATGACTGCCCTGACAGGGAGCACAATGGAGAGCAGTAGAGCAGTGGGATGCAGACCCCAAATTCTCTTAAAGAGACCAGACTTAATGGTCTGACTGAGACTAGAAGGACCTCGGAGGTCAAGGTCCCCAGACCTTCTGTTAGCCCAAGATAGGAGACATTCCCAAAGCCAATTCTTCAGACAGAGATTGGACTGGACGATGGGATAGAAAACAATACTGGTGAAGAGTGAGCTTCTTGGATCAAGTAGACACATGAGACTATGTTGGCATCTCCTGTCTGGAGGGGAGATGAGAGAGCACAGGGAGTCAGAAGCTGTCCGAATATACACAAAAATAGCGGAGGGAAGGAGTGTGCTGTCTCATTAGGGGGGAGAACAATTAAGAGTATATAGCAAGGTGAATATAAATTTTTGTATGGGTGACTGACTTAATTTGTAAACTTTCACTTAAAGCAAAATAAAAATTAAAAAAAAAAAGAAAACAAAAATCCCCACAACTGGACCAATAAGCAACATCATGATAAATCAAGAAAATATGAAGTTGTCAAAGATTTAATTTTACTTGGATCCACAGTCCATGCCCATGGAAGCAGCCGTCAGGAAATCAAATGACATATCACATTGGTCAAATCTGCTGCAAAAGAGCTCTTCAAAGTGTTAAAAAGCAAAGATGTCACTTTGAGGACTAAGGTGCACCTGATCCAAGAAATGGAATTGTCAATTGCCTCATATGCATGCAAAAGCTGGACAATGAGTAAGGAAGACAAAAAGTTGATGCCTTTGAATTATGGTGTTGGTGAAGAATATTGAATATACCGTAGACTGCTAGAAGAATGAACAACTCTCTCTTCAAAGAAGTACAGGCAGAATGTTCCTTAGAACTGAAGATAGCAAGACTTCATGTCACATACTTTGGACACGTTATCAGGAGGGACTGGTCCCTGGAGAAAGACATCATTCTTGATAAAATAGAGCACCAACAGCAAAGAGGAAGACTGTCAATGCAATGGACTGACATAGTGGCTGCAACAATGGGGCCAAACATAGCAGTGATTGTGAGGATGGTGCAGGACTGGGCAGTGTTTTGTTCTGTTGTACATAGGAACCAACTCGAGGGCATCTAACAACAACAACAGACAAATTTTTCGGTGACATTAGTTAGATTTTTTTAAATATGTCCACGCTCTCTTTAATTGTACCCTCGTTGTTCTTTTTCTAGTGCTCTAGTCTCCCTGCCGCCTTATCTTCTCATCTTTGCTTTTAGGTAATTGTTGACCTTTTGGTCTGATATATATGATTTTTCAATGGATCACTGTACTCACAAGTAATACCCTTTATTTTGTGTTCCAATCTCTTATTTCGCTAAAAGGTGATCTCAGGGGATAGTTCCAGTTCAAAGTTTAAAGCGTATCTCAGGGCAATAGTCTCAGGGTGTCTTCTCATTTCAACTGGTCCTATAAGTCTGGACTTTCTAAGAATTTGTGTTCTGTATTTTTCTCCCATTATGTCAGGGTCCATCTATTGTGGCCCTAATCAAAATGGATAATAGTGGTAGCCAGACACCATCTAGTTCTTCTGGTCTCCGGGTAGATGAGGCCATGGTTCATGTAGGCTATTAGCCTTGTAAACTGGTTTCTTCTCTGAGACTTTGGCTTCTTTCTTTTTCTACTGCTCTTGATGAATAGAGACCAATAGTTTTATCTTAGACAGCTACTCACACGCTTTTAAGATCCCAGATGCTACTCACCTGGCTAGGATGCAGAACATTTACTTTGTGACCTATATTATGCCAATTGGCTGAGTTGTCCCATGAGATTAAGGTCCTAAGCCTTTAAACTCAGAAAAAACAATCTCACAAGGTATTTAGTTATGTCTGAGAAGTATCTGTAACAGTGTCCCCCATATAGATACTTCTATCGGTCCACAAATATGTACACAACTGTACCCTCATGGCATAGTGGTTAAGAGCTACAGCAGCTAACCAAAAGGTTGGCAGTTCAGATCTACCAGGCTCTCCTTGGAAACTCTATGGAGCAGTCCAACTCTGTCCTATAGGGTCACTGTAAGTTGGAATTGACTTGACGGAAATGAGTAGTAGTAGCACCTACCCATAAATACATATGCCTATACACATACACTGGTTTTTTGGTTATTGTTGGTGTTGTTGCCCAATTGTATATGTCAAATTCCTTAGCACAAGACTCCTTTTCTCTTGTGCACTTCTTACTGGTATTGTTTATTTTGGTCAAGTCATGCTGAGTACACCCATATTCGGTGAGGTTTTTCTCATCACCAAAAATAACAAGTATCTACAATCTAGAGAGTGATTCCCCCTTCCATCCACCCATCTGTGGTGGATTAATTACTTTTGTGTGTGGCCTTTATAGCCATGTTCTTGGTAACTCCCACCCAGGTGATTGTGTGGTAGGGTAATTGTGGCCTACCAAGGGGATTGGTCAGTTTTGCTTTAACAGACAGCTAGTTCCAGCGCAGGAGGCGGAACCCACCACCAACAAGGAAGGAGAGACCAGCAGAAGAGACCCAGCAGCAGAAGACAGAGTGGTGGGCTTCCTGGCCCATGGAGAGAGAAAGCTGAGTGCCACTGGGCAGAGACTGAGGGCCAGGGAGAGGTGTGCCTCTGAGCGCAGCTGGAGAGAGGCTATCCTGATGGAAGAACTGTATGCTAAGTGTTCTTGAGCTTGAATTGTAACTGTTACATCCCTAATAAACCCCATAATTGTGAAAAAAAAAAAAAAACTCATACCTAAGTGTCCCAGTGCCATTTTTACTTGACCATAACTCAATTCGCCATTCCTCATTGCCTACCATAGTGTTAGGCTTGGCGGTGGTAGTGTATGTGTATGTGTATGTGTATGTGTGTTAAATCCAATCAAAGAGATCATCATATATACAACTAGAAAGGCCTGGCTACATAATTTATGGATACTAGTGCAAAATAAAAATTTGTGGTACCTTGTAAAAAATTATTAAGAATTTCGCTATGGTAACAGCAGAGCATTAAACCAAGCACAGAGCCTGTCTAAGCCCTGGGATCTGTGAGACTGCACAGGTTGCATACCCATGAAGCTGGCCATGGGCATGCAGAAGAATGTCTTATTCAAGCAACTACCAGTAAGGCTGGAGTGCTCTATATAAGGGTAGAAAAGTAAGGGAGAGTAAATAATGGGCACAAAAATTAATAGAAGCCAGATCGCTAAAATTTTATGTTCTGTGTATTTTCATTATAACTCAAAGGCAAAGAAAGCCACTGAAAAATTACAATCAGATTTATAATTTAGGTAAATTATACTGACATAAATTTCAAGGACGGGTTCTCGGGGGAAAAACTGAAAGGAAGAGGGCAAATTAGGAAGAAATATCAATAATCCAGGCTACAAGAAGTAAGGGCCTCAGGACAGCGGGGTTTTAAATGCAGAAGAGGGATCCATGTGGGAGACATTGCTGGGCTCTCGTCATTGATTTCCCTGGATAAGCAGCCCTTGCAAACTGAGGGCATAAATAACTCTTTACAGAACTGAGTATCAACAATGGTGACTGCATTTCCAACAACTAGGATAGTGTCTGGCAAATTGTTGTTGCTGTTGTTGTTAGGTGCCATGGAGGCAGTTCCGACTCACAGCAACCCCATGTACGACAGAATGAAACAGTGCCTGGTCCTGTGCCAGCCTCCCGACTCTTGCTATGTTTGAGCCCATTGTTGCAGTCATTGTGTCAATCCACCTCTTTGAGATTCTTCCTCTTCTTTGCTGACACTTTGCTTTGCTAAGCATAATGTCTTTCTCCAGAGACTGGCCCCTCCTGACAACATGTCCAAAGTACGTGAGACAAAATCTTGCCATCCTCGCTTCCAAGGAGCACTCAGATGGTAGACATTTAATAAATACTTGTTAAATAAATAATTAGATGGCGGACAGAATTGTACAGTATAATTCATAGTACTCAAATATTTAGAACCACAGTAGTTGTTAGGAGATGCTTGTAGAATTATATTCAAACAAAATTGCATTTTGTAAAAAATGAAGACAAAATTGTATGGTGGGTACTGTAGATGATCTTTCCGATCTCTACACCTACAACTCAAGAGTTTTCTGAGAAGCAGAGGTTAGAAAGCAGAAAAATACTGTGCTCTTAAAGATAAGGTTTTGAATGCAGATTAGACTTTACAATTACGTGCATTTTCCTGGGATTTCAAAGGCAGAGGCCATGTTTATGTACATTTGGATTTTTTTTTTTTTTTCTGTAAGCAAAATCGTACGGATGTGAGATTTTTCTTTGACAGCAGCATTCCAAATAGCTGCCTTAGATTTCTGCGTATGAAGAAATGGTTTTGAGAGATGCAGTGGATAGGTAAATGCATAGCCAAGTGCGCATTTACTAGAGGAGGCAGTTGTGATAGTGCACCTTGGATCTACTGGATTCAGCTTGGTGGCACCCTGAAATACAATTACAGCCTTGTATTTTTACTTCCCAGGCTTTGGCTAACTTGAGGCCCTAAAATTTTAAACGAACTATTAAAAAAAAAAAAAAAAACTCGTTGCCTTCGAGTTGATTCTGACTCATAGTGACCCTATAATTCAGAGTAGAACTGCCCCATAGGGTTTCCAGGGAGTGTCTGGTGAATTCAAATTGCCAGCCTTTTGGTTAGCAGCCTAACTCTTAACCGCTACAATACCAGGGTTTCCGAATGAACTGTATTCAATTATAATTTAAAGACAGAAAAAAAAAAATACTAATTTTACATGTTTAGTTTGATGAGTTTTGCAAAATGTATACAGTGTGTAACTACTATCACCATTAAGAAATAGAACATTTCCATCGCCCCCTAAAATCTCCTTGTACCCTTTTGCAATCAATCCTCCCACATGCCTTGCCACAGGCAACTATTTACCTGCCTTCTGTCACAATAGATTAGATTCGCCTGTTCTATAACTACATAACTAGAATCATACATTATAGAGTTGCGTTATTTTGTGTATGGCTTCTCTCACACAGTGTATTATTTTTCAGTTTCACCCCTGTTGATAAGGGTATCTGCAGTTTGTTTCTTTTTATTGATGTGGAATATTTCTATGCATAGAACTATACACAAGTTTTTAAATCCACTTATCTATTGTGGATGTTCAGATTTTTCTATTTTGGGGAGATGATGAATAAAGCTGCTACAAGCATTTAGATAATAGTCTTCGTGAGAACATAGGTTTTTATTTATCTGGGGTAAGTACTTATAGGACTGTGTTTAACTTTAAAATAAACTACTAAAATGTTTTCCGAAGTTGTACCATTTTACATTTCTAACAACAATGTATGAAAGTTCCAGTTATTCTATATCCTTGCCGATACTTGATATTGTCTATAGTTTATCAGGTATACTTCTTTATTTCTTAAATTGTTCTCTAAGTCTTCTTTCCCTTATCACAGTCTACCTTCAAATAATGCTGTACTATTTCATATATCAGCCTACATCAGACAATGATCTGCTGCTATTCATAAGCTTCTCACTGGCTGATTTTTTCAGAAGAAGATCACCAGGTCCTTCTTCCTGGGTCTGTCTTAGTCTGGAAGCTCTGCTGAAACCTATCCACTATGGTTGACCCTGTTGGCATTTGAAATACTGGGAGCATAGCGTCCAGTGTCACAGCAATGTGTAAGCTACCACAGTATGACAAACTGACAGACGAAGGGTGGCATATATAGTGCTGGAAGATGAGCCCCTTTGGTTGAAAGGCACTCAAATACAACTGAGGAAGAGCTGCTTTCTCAAAGTAAAGTCAATCTTAATCATGTGGATGGAGTCAAACTTTCAGGACCTTCATTTGCTGATGTGGCATGACTCGAAATAAGAAGAACCAGCTGCAAACATCCATTAATAATAGGAATGTGGAATGTATGAAGTATGAATCTAGGAGAATTGGAAACTGTCAAAAATAAAATGGAATGCATAAGATTGATGCCTTAGGCATTAGTGAGCTGAAATGGATTGGTATTGGCCATTTTGAATCGGATCATCACATGGTCTACTATGCCGGGAATGACAAATTGAAGAGGAATGGCAATGCATTCAGTGTCAAAAAGAACATTTCAAGATCTATCCTGAAGTGCAATGCTGTGTATAGAACTGTGTATAGGCAGACCAGTTAATACGACTATTATTAAAATTTATACACTAACCACTAATGCCAAAGATGAGGTACTTAAAGATATTTACCAACTTCTACGGTCTGAAACTGATCAAACATGCAATCAAGATGCACTGATAATTACTGGTGATTGAACTGCGAAAGTTGGAAACAAAGAAGGATCAATAATTGGAAAACATGGACTTGGCGATAGAAATGATGCCTGAGATCACATGAGAGGATTTTGCAAGACTAATGATCTATTCATTGGAAATATCTTTTTTTCAACAACATAAACAGTGACTATACACGTGGACCTTGCTGGATGGAATACACAAGAATAAAATTGAGCACATACGTGGAAAGAGACAGTGGAAAATCTCAACATCATCAGTCAGAACAAGGTCGGGGATGATTGCAGAACAGACCATCAATTGCTCACAGGCAAGCTCAAGTTGAAGCTGAAGAAAATTAAAACAAGTCTACAAGAGCCAAAGTATGACCGTGATTATATCCCATCTGAATTTAGAGATCACCTCAAGAATAGATTTGATGCACTGAACACTAACGACCAAAGACCAGATGAGTTGTAGGATGACATCAATGACATCATACGTGAAGAAAGCAAGAGTTCATTATAAAGACAGAAAAGAAAGAAAAAAGCAAAATGGACTGCTTAGTAAACCTTCATCTAAGGTACAATAAGAAAACAGTGAGAGAGAAAAAAATGTTTAAAAAGTACAGCTACTTTGGAAATAATTAGGCAACGTCTTTAGAAACTAAAGATACAATTTGTTGTTGTTAGTTGTCGTTGAGTAGATTCTAACTCATAACTAGTATATGTGTGCTTATTAGAACTGCTGCACAGGGTTTTCAAGGCTGTGACCTTTCAAAAGCAGATTGCCAGTCCTGTCTTCAGAGGTGTCTCTGAGTAGGTTTGAACCACCAACCTTTCAGCTTGTAGTGGAGTGCTTGACAGCTTGTGGCACCCAGGGACTCAAAACATACAATTACAACCAGCAATTGCACTTGGGAATATTTATCCTGGAAAAATGAAAACTTAGGTTTACATAAAAGTTCATACAAGATTGTTCATAACAGTTTTATTTGCAGTAGCCAAAAACTGGAAATAACTAAATGTTCCTCAATAGATGAGTTGGTTAAACAAGCTGTAGTACATCCATATCATGGGATTCTACTCAGCAATAAAAAGATATGAACTATTAATTTGTGCAGCAACTTGGGCGGATCTCAAGGGCGTTATGCTGAGTGAAAGAAGCCAGTCTCAAAAGATCATTGTTATGGACTGAATTGTGTCCCCCCAAAATGTGTGTTAACTTGGCTAGGCCATGATTCTCCGTATTGTGTGATTACCCACCATTTTGTCATCTGTGTTGTAAATCCTACCTCTAGGATGTTAATGAGGTAGGATTAGAGGAAGTTACGTTAATGAGGCAGAACTCAATCTACAAGATTAGGTTTTATCCTGAGTCAATCTCTTTTGAGATTAAAACAGAGAAGTGAGCAGAGAGACAGGGGAACCTCATACCACCAAGAATGAGAAAACAGGAGCAGAGCACATCATTGGATCCAGGGTCCCTGCACTGAGAAGGTCCTAGACCAGGGAAAGATTAAAGACAAGCACCTTCATCCACGGCCAACACAGACAGAAAGCCTTCCCCTGGAGCTGGCACCCTGGAGCTAGCCTCTTAAACTATGAGAGAATAGATTTCTCTTTGTTAAAGCCACCTATTTGTGGTTTTTCAGTTATAGCAGCACTTGATAACTAAGACAGTCATATACTGAATGACTATTTACATAACATTCTCTAAGTGACAAAATCGTAAAGGTGGAAAATAGATCAGTTGTTGCCAGGAGTTAGGGATGATGGTGGAGGAAAGCAGTCTTTGTAACTATAAAGGAGTAGTACAACAGAAATCTTGGTGGTGATGGAATAGTTCAGTATCTTGATCGTGGTGGTGGCTACAGAAATCTACACATATGATAAAATGTCATAGAGCTATACACACAGTGTACCAATGTCAAATTCCTAGTTTTGATATTAAACTATAATCATGTAAGAAATAACCACTGAGAGTAGGGAACTTAGTGAAGGGTATATGGGACATATCTCTGCTATTTTTACAACACTGTGAATCTATTATTGTTTCAAAAAAAAATCTGAAGAAAATACTTTTAAAAATCCTACTGAGATACCCAAAAGACTTGAAAGCAAGGACTCGAACAGATTCTTACACATCAGTGTTCACTGCAGAACTATTCACAATAACCAAAAGTGGAAACAACCCAAATGTCCATCAACAGACATATGGATTTTAAAAATGTGGTATATCCATACAATGGAATATTATTCACCCATAAAGAGAAATGAAGTTCTGATACATACCATGACATGGATGAACCTTGAAAACATTATGCTAAGTGAAATAAGTCAGAAACATGAAATATCTAAAATAGGCAAATGCATGGAGACAGAAGTTTATTACCAGGGACCTGGGGGAGGCAGTAATGCGAGTTACTGCTGAAGAGGTACCGAGCGTCTCTGTGACCTGATGAAAAACTTTGGAAGTGGATAGTGGTGATGGTTGCACAACATGGTTGATGTAATTAATGTTGCTGAATTGCACACTTAAAATAGTTAAAGTGGCAAATTTTTGTTATTTGATCAAAATATTTTTTAAATAGTGTATTAAAAACAAAAATCAAACCAAAAATAGAACAAAACACTCCTACTGAGGGTCTCGTAACCTAAAAAAAAAAAAAAAAAAATCTTCCACTTATTTCTGATCAGAGGAACCTATACAAATTTAAGGTTGATTTTAATAAATCATATTTCTACCTCATATAATGGTATACAATTTTAAATGTAGTCTAGAATGGCACAGATTTTAATCAGAAATAATCTCTCAAACACACACATATGGTTTTTTTAAAAGTCAAAGACTGACCTTATAACAGGCACTGATTCAGAACAACTCAGTGATCAGTTGGCATTTGTCTGGTAGTCTGAGCAATTGTCTCTTTTTTCTTCCAGGATGAAAAAGATCAGCAAGTTTTCTACTCCTGATAATGCAAGTTCAGGCTAGTCCATGCAGGCTGGCAGAAGCAATGTAGCTACATACATTGTGGTTGCTAGTTGCATCTTTTGAGTTTCTATATTTCTAGAACGATCCTTGGTGTTTCTTCTCAATTCAAGGAAGTTGTCCCATATATTTACGACAGTGGGACAACTTCTTTGAATATAAATATATATATTTATTTAAAGAGGAAGACCCTCAATGAGATGAATTGACACAGTGGCTGCAACAATGGGTTCAAATATAGCAATGATTGTGAGGATGGCGTAGGACTGGGCAGTGTTTTGTTCTGTTGTACATAAGGTTGCTATGAGTGGGAACTGATTTGACAGCACCTAACAACAGCAGAATGCATATATGTACACATATATATATATGTTTAGCACCAATCAAATATTGTCCTCAAACCAAGCGATGTATATACATATACAAGGGTAAGTCAAAAAGTATGGCTACTAGGGTTCCAATTCATACCTTCATGGGTTTATCCCAAACAAAACGTGTTTGAACATGTCTCTGCAGTCAGTGGATGGCTGCAGACAAGCTCTGTCAGTATTACACTTGTCTTAGTCTTGTTAAGGCGCCTTCAAAAAAAAGGATACTTTTTTGTGCCATGGAAAAAATGATTTTGAGTCAGGTTAATATCAAATTTTTAACAAAACTCAAGTGGACATCTTCCCAAATCATTGAAGCTTTGCAACAAGTTTATGAAAACGCTGTCCTGCATAAAACAGCAGTTTTTAGATGGATCGCGCATTTTAAGGAATGTCCAGAAGACCTCAAAGATGAACCAAGAGTGGGAAGACCACTCAGAAGGTTATGGCGACTGTTTTTCGAGATTCCAAAGGGATAATCTTTATAGATTTTCTCAAAGGACATGGGATGATCATGGGGGCCTATTAAGAAGCTTTAAGAGAATTGAAAACTGCATTGATGAAAAACAGGCCAGGAAAGTTGAATTTTTTTTCCTTCACAACAATGCCCCTGTTCATCCTTTGAGGGTAGCAAGGGCTGTCCTAGGAGAATTTCGTTGAGAAACCTTACTTCGATCAACCCTACAGCCCTGATCTTGCCCCTCCGGACTCCTTTTTGTTCCATAAACTCAAAGAACATTTAAAATGAACATGATTTGAGTCCCTCGAGGATGCCAAAACTGCCATTTTGATGTGGTGTAAATCAAAGAGTGCAGAATTCTTCAAGGAAGGTTACAGAGATGAAAACTCCGCCTTTGAAAGTGTATACACCTAGGTGAAGGATATGTCAAGAAACAGTTGCTTTACATTTTGATATTTTTGTTTAATAAAAATTTATATGATTTTATAGCAATACTTCTTCACTTACTCTTGTATATATATACACACACATATGTATACATATATATGCGTGTATATACATATATATACACACACACACACACACACATACACATATATATATCCCAAAAACCCTGGCAGTGTAGTGGTTAAGTTCTACAGCTGCTAACGAAAGGGTTGGCAGCTCAAATCCGCCAGGCGCTCCTTGGAAACTCTGTGGGGCAGTTCTTCTCTTTCCTATAGGGTCGCTATGAGTTGGAATCAACTCGAAGGCGCGGGGTTTGGTTTTTTTGTTTGTTTATATGTACCCCAAACAAGGGATATATAAAAGGTATTGCCACTCTTGGAGACCTTCTTATTTATGATGCCTAGTTCAAATGTCACTGTCTTTATAAAGTTTCCCCTGATCCCACCCCACCCCCCATTAGAATAGACCTTTTTTCTGCTTATGCCCACATGTGACTTGAACTCTTCAGTCTGTAGGGCATTCATTCTACCATGTTTCATAGATTCTATTAACATGTCTGTGCTTCCAATGAATTTTAAGTTTTTAATTGCAAAGTACAATCTTAGAGACCATAGTTCTTATCACAAAATAAGCAGTAAAAAAAAAAAGAAAACAAGATTTTTGACTTTAAGTTAAACAAATTTTATATAATAGACTTCCCTGCTGAAAATTCAGGCCTAAGGATTTGCAAGATTCTCAATTGGTAAAATTGGGAAAGAAAAACAACCTTGCATTTCTAAGCTGCAAGCAGTCAAACTCTACTTAATTAGGTGATTTAGTTACAAAATTGTAAAGCAAAGCATCTCCCATGTTCTTAGGGAAACTGACTTGAACAAGACCTTAACCCTTTCCTGACCTGTAATACGTAGCATCGACTTCCGTTTCCTGGCTCTGGGGTTTATCGGGAAGCATCTTTCCTACTTATAGTGCATATCACTATAATGCATGGACCTGTGTAACTGTTTGAAGTGGCAGAAATGGGCATGTGCCACAAATTACTTTTCTTACAGGTATTGTATGATGTGGTGCTGAATCAGTTTTTGGTATGAAAAATATGGATGATGATAAAAAGTTTTTGGTACACATATTATCTTAGTTATCTAGTGCTGCTCTAACAGAAATACCACAAGTGGATGGCTTTAACAAAGAGAAATTTATTTTCTCACAGTCTAGTAGGTTACAAGTCTACATTCAGGGCGTTGGCTCCAGGGGAAGGCTTTCTGTCTCTGTCAGCCTTCTCATCAATGTTCCCCTGGATGAGGAGCTTCTTCATGCAAGGACCCCAGGTCTAAAGGATGCGCTGTGCTCCTGGTGCTGCTTTCTTGGTGGTATGAAGTCCCCAGCTCTCTGCTTGCTTCACTGTCCTTTTATCTCTTGAGAGGTAAAAGGTGGTACAGGCCACATCCAAGGGAAACTCCCTTTACCTTGAACCAGGGAGGTGACCTGAGTAAGGGTGGTGTTACAATCCCACCCTAATCCTCTCAACATAAAATTACAACTACAAAATAAAGGACTACCACACACTAGGAATCATGGCACAACCCAGTTGATAGACATGTTTTTTGGGGGGACATAATTCAATCCATGACACGTGTGTACTACTGTACGCTGGGGATTGGGGTGGAATTTGTGGTACACATATGTACCTCTGGACTCTGAGGATAGGATTGGTGGGATGAAGCAAGAAAAAAATCCATAGTACGTACCAAAAATTCAAACATAATGATTCAGTATACAGTCCATTAATGAAAACACATGGAATCAACATAAAATTCAAAGCAGAAAATAATTGAACGTAGAGATCAGTGCATGGTAAGAATTTAGCATAGTGCCTGGCACAGAGTTGTTTTTTCTAGTTAGCCGCCCTCAAGTCAGCCCCCAACTCATGAAAACACCAAACACAATGGAATTGGATCCATAAGGTTTTCATTAATAGACTTTTGGAAGCAGATCTCCAGGTTTTCTTCCTCGTCTGTCTTAGTCTGGAAGCTCTGCTGAAACCTATCCAGCATCATAGCAAGCCTCCACTGACAGGTGGATGGTGATTGCTCTTAAGGTGCATTGGCTAGGTATTTAACCCAGTATTCCCACGTGTAAGGTGAAAATTCTACCGTTCAACCACCACTGCTCCTAGGCACAGAGTTAGCACTCAAAAACTTGATTGATTTTTAGCACTACTCTACTTCATTGATTTTTAGGGTGCACTTTTTTTCTTTTTTTTACATTTAGGCTCTGGAATAAAAAAGCACCCTACACTGTGTGGTATTTTATAATCTCTGTCAGCCAGAGGTAGTCATTATGCCATTCTTTAAAAAATTTTCCCTGGAAACCATTTGGTAACATCAAGAAAGTGCCAAAAGCAAAGTGTCTTCATTTCCCTGAAATACGAGTATTCTAATTGTGTACAGTTAGATCCTGCAGTAGTGCCTGTCACATAGTAGATGTGAATATGTGTTGAATAATAGCTAATATGATCACCTTAGCTTATAACTTAAAATTTAAAATATCTTGAAATTAGAAATGTACCTGTACTGAAGGCTGTGGGGACCATGGTTTCAGGTAAAATCTAGTTCAATCATCATAACATAGTTTATAAAGAAAATGTTCTACATTCTACTTTGGTGAATAGCGTCTGGGATCTTAAAAGCCTGTGAGAGGATATCTAAGATGCAACACTGGTCTCACCCCTTCAGGAGCGAGGGAGAATGAAGAAAACCAAAGACACAAGGGAAAGGTTAGTCCAAAGGACTGACGGACCATAACTACCACAGCCTCTACCAGACTGAGTCCAGCACAGCTAGATGATGCCTGGCTACCACAACTGACTGCTCTGATAGGGATCGCTATTCAGAGTCCCAGATAGAGACGGAGGAAAATGTAGAAAAAAATTCTAACTCACAAAAAAGGACTAGATTTACTGGTCTGAAAGAGAATGGAGAAACCTCGAAAGTATGGCCCCCAGACACCCTTTTAGCTCAGTAATGAAGTCACTCCCGAGGTTCACCCTTCAGCCAAAGATTAAACAGGCCCATAAAACAAAACAAGACCAAAGGGGCACAGCAGCCCAGGGACAAGGACTAGAAGGCAAGAGGGAACAGGAAAGCTAGTAAAAGGGAACCCAAGATTGAGAAGAGAGAGTTTTGACATGTCATGGGATTGTTAACCAATGTCATAAAACAACATGTGTGCTAACCGTTTAAAGAGAAACTAGTTTGTTCTGTAAACCTTCATCAAAAAAAAAAAGAAATGTTCCTGTAAGAAAAAGAGCTCCCTTCAATTAGTAATGTCTAAAAAAAAAAAAAAAAAGTCAGTAGAATGTCACCTTTGTTCTGTCCATATTCAGACACTGCCATTACCAATTACTGCACAAGAATTGAGAGTTATAAAAGCAATTGACATTTTACAAATATATGCATTGAAGGGGTACATATCTAAGTGCAAATACAGACTGGTGCCTTTTGCTATTCCTTTTCAACAGAGTTGATCTTGAGCTGCTTCCTGCTTTCTTGGTGGAAAATGCATGACTGGTGTTATTCATTATTGATAGCTGCTGTGTGGGTTGTCTCGTCTTGAAAAGCAATATAAATTTCTTGATTGAAACAATAAAATAAATGTAACTTGTCTTGTCTGGGCTCACTAGAGGAGCAAAATCAGTGAAGCATATATAGAGACATATGGAGAGAGAAATTACTTCAAGGAAATGGCTCACACAACTGTGAGCAAATGGCTCATGCAATTGTGGGAGCTGGCAAGTCTCAAATCTGTGGATCAGATGACAGGCCAGGAATTCTGCTCGCTCACATGGTTGCAGAGGCTGGTGAACCCAGAGCCTGCAAGTCAGGCAACAGGCTGGAGTTCTCTGCTGACTTACGTTCCAAGAGCCGGGATGTCATATGCCGAGAAGATTGCAGGGCCGAGAGAGAGAAAACTTTGCCAGAACATTCATTTATATACTGAATGCAGGCCACACACCCTCAAGGAAACTCCCCTTCCAACTGATTGGCTGTTCACATCAAGTCACAAGATGGAGGATGATTGCATAGTGTCTGCCAAACCACTAAGAATCATAACCTAGACAAGTTGACACATAACATTAACCATCACATGACTCAAGTTAGATTTTAAGAGAATCACAATGGCATGGAGGAAAGAAAGTGTTAGAATTCTTCTTCCCCTAAGCTCAATAGGGTTTATTTCCTAGTTTCTCCCCTTGAACTTGAGACTTCAAAGAAATGATACAAATAGAATTTTCTTTTTTATTTTCCAGAGTTCAAGAAATTTGAAGAAGGAATATACAATCGTATACACACAGAAAAAAAAAATCTTTTCTGCAATTCCTTCTCTTCTCTTTTACTAATGTCACTAATCATTGCTCCATAACCCAGGCATTTTTATCTCTTTCTTACCCTACAAGTCTAACCAGCCACTAGGTCCTGGACACTCTGCCTGTGTAATATTACTACATTCTTCTCTCGATTTCCACATCTATTGCCAGTTCAAGTTCAGGCCCTCCTTATCTGGTTCAGGTTATAATAGCCTTCTAGGCCATCTTCTCTATTCCAAACCAAAACCAAACCCACTGCTGTTGAGTTGATTCCGACTCATAGTGACCCTATAGGACAGAGTAGAACTGCCCGATAGAGTTTCCAAGGATCACCTGGCAGGTTCGAACTGCCGACCTCTTGGTTAACAGCCATAGCACTTAACCACTATGCCACCAGGGTTTCCTCTCTGTTCCAGTCCATCAAATTCTAAGGCATTTCATGCTTACACAAACAGATCACCAATTTCTTACTTAAAAATCTTCAGAAGCTTCTTCTTGCCACTTTCATGTCTAATAGATGCCTCAAACTCAACATGTTCAAATTTTGACCCTAATGGTCCCCTCAGAACCCACATTTTCCATAGCAGTCCTGGTAGAAATTTCAAAATCAACATGTCTAACTTTGAAGTCTTGATTTAGTCTGCAAAACTCACTCGTTCCTGCAGTATTCTCCATCATTCCAGTTAATCAGACCTCTTTGAAACCACTTATTTACACACATAACATCTAACCCATCAGAAAAATCTGTTAGCACCACCAGAAGAAAGAAAATAATAATGATCAGAGCAGAAATAAATGAAATAGAGAATAGGAAAACAATAGAATCAACAAAACTAAAAGTTGGTTCTTTGAAAGGCTCAACAAATTTGGCAAACCACTGACCAAATAGACAAAAGAAAAACAGAAGAAGGAGCAAATAACCCAAATAAGAAATGAAATGGGGGACATTACAACAGATCCAAGTGAAATATAAAGGATCATAACAGAGTTCTATGAAAAACTATACTCCAAACAAATTTGAAAACCTAGAGGAAATGGACAAATCTCTAGAAACACACTACCTACCTAAACTAACACAAGCTGAGGTGAAAAACCTGAACAGACTCAAATCAAGGAAAGAGATTGAAAAAGAAATTTAAAAAACTCCCAACAAAAAAGTCCTGACACAGATGACTTCACTGGAAAATTCTACCAAACATTCAGAGAAAAGCTAAAACCAGTACTACTCAAACTATTTCAGAATATAGAAAAGGAAGGTATACTTCCAAATTCACTCTATGAAGCCAGCATAACACTGATACCAAAACCAGGCAAAGACACAACAAAAAAAGAAGATTACAAACCAATAGCTCCCATTAATACAGATGCAAAAATTCTCAACAAAATTCTAGCCAATAGAATTCAGCATCATATCAAAAAAATAATACACCTGGACCAAGTAGGAGTCATACTAGGTAAGCAAGGATAGTTCAGCATTAGATGATCAATCAACGTAATCTACCACATAAATAAAACAAAAGAAAAACAAATAATCATCTCAATCAACACAGAAAAGGCATTCAATAAAGTCCAACACCCACTCCTGATAAAAACTCTCAATAAAATAGGAATGGAAGGGAAATTCCTCAACGTAATAAAGCACATCTATACAAAATCAGCAGCCAACAACATTCTCAACAGAGAGAGACTGAATGCATTCCTCCTTGAGAAAGGGAACAAGACAAGGATGCCGTTCATCACCACACCTATTTAACGTTGTGCTAGAAGTCCTAGGTAGAGCAATAAGGCCAGAAAAACAAATAAAAGGCATCCAAATTAGTAAGGAAGAAGTAAAACTATGCTTATTTGTGGATGATATGTTACTGTACATAGAGAACCCAACATAGTTTATAAAGAAAATATTCTACATCCTACTTTGGTAAGTAGTATCTGGGGTCTTAAAACCTTGCGAGTGGCCATCTAAGATACTTCATTGGTCCCACACAGTCTGGAGCAAGGGAGAATGAAGAAAACCAAAGACACAACTGAAAGGTTAGTCCAAAGGACTAACAGACCACAACTACCACAACCTCTGCCAGACTGAGCCCAGCACAACTAGATGATGCCTGTCTACCACTACCAACTGTTCTGACAGGGATCACAATAGAGTGTCCCAGATACAGCTGGAGAAAAATGTAGAACAAAATTCTGACTCACAGTAACCTTGGGAGTATGGCTCTAGACACCCTTTTAACTCAGTACAGAAATCACTCCTGAGGTTCACCCTTCAGCCAAAGATCAGACAGGCCCATAAAACAAAATGAGACAAAATGAGCACACCAGCCCAGGGGCAAGGATGAGGAGTCAGGAGGGGACAGGAAAGCTGGTAATAGGAAACCCAAGGTTGAGAAGAGAAGAGTGTTGACACATTATGTGGTTGGCAAACAAAGTCACAAAACAATATGTGTACTAATTGTTTAATGAGAAACTAATTTGCTCTGTAAACCTTCATTTAAAGCACAATTAAAAAAAGAAAATCTATCAGTGCTAAAATCAAAATAAATATCTACAATCTACCTGTTCCTCAGTGCCTTCGTTGTTAACGCCCCAGTCTGAGCCACTATCAGTTTTTGCCTGGATTACTTGAATAGTCCCTTATCTCTAACTTGGAACTCTATTGTTGTTGTTAGGTATCACTGAGTCAGCCTCAACAGGTAGTGACCCTATGTACAACAGAACAAAATGCTGCCCAGTCCAGTGCCATCCTCACAATCCCAGTTATGTTTGATCCCATTGTTGCAGCCACTGTGTCAATCCATCTAGAGAGTCTTCCTCTTTTTTGCTGATTCTCTGCTTTACCAGGCATGATGTCCTTTTCCAGGTACTGGCCCCTCCTGATAACATAACCAAAGTACATGAAACAAACTATTGCCATCTACACTTCTAAAGGACATTTTGGCTGTACGTCTTCCAACACAGATTTGCTTGCTATTCTGGCCCACCCAGTGCCGTCGAGTCGATTCCAACTCAGAGTGCAGTGTATGATATATTCAATATTCTTGGCCAAAACCATAATTCAAAGGCTTCAATTCCCTTGTCTTCTTTATTCATTGTCCAGCTTTTGCACGTATATGAGGCAATTGAAAATACTATGGTTTGAGTCAGGCTTACCTCAGTCCTCAAAGTGATATCTTTGCTTTTTAAAACTCTAAAGAGGTCTTTTGCAGCAGATTTGCCCAATGCAATGTGTTGTTCAATTTCCTGATTGCTGCTTCCATGGGCGTTGATTGTGGATCCAAGTAAAATGAAATCTCTGCCAGTGTCATTCTTCTCTCCATTTATCATGATTTTGCTTATTGATCGAATTGTGAGGATTTTTGCTTTCTTTACATTGAGGTGTAATCCATACTGAAGGCTGTAGTCTTTGATCTTTATCAGCAAGTGCTTCCAGTCCTCTTTGCTTTCAGCGTGCAAGGTTGTATCATCTGCATATCGCAGGTTGTTAATAAGTCTTCCACCAATCCTGATCCCACATTCTTCTTCATATAGTTCAGCTTTTCAGATTATTTGATCAGCATACAGGTTGAGTAAGTATGATTGAAGGATAAAACCCTGATGCACACCTTTCTTGATTTTAAACCATGCAGTTCCCCTTGCTCTGTTCAAACGACAGTCTCTTGGTCTACATACAGGTTCCTCATGAGTACAACCAAGTAGTCTGGAATCCCATTCTCCACAATATTATCCATAATTTGTTATGATCCACACAGTCAAGTACCTTCACATAGTCACCAAAACACAGGTAAATATCTTTCTGGTAGTCTCTGCTTTCAGCCAAGATCCATCTGACTTCAGCAATGATATCCTCGTTCCACGTCCTATCCTGAATCGGCTTGAATTTCTTGCAGTTCCCCATTGCTGTACTGCTGCAGCCATTTTTGTATGATTAGCAAAATTTTACTTGTGTATGATATTTAATGATATTATTCCATAATTTCTACATTCTGTTGAATAATCTTTCTTTGGAATGAGTACAAATATGGATCTCTTCAAGTCAGTTATGCAAGTAACTGTCTTCCAAATTTCTTGGCATAGATGAGCGAACACCTCCAGTGTCACCTCCCTTTGTTGAAACATCTTGATTGGAATTCTGTCAATTCCTGGAGCCTTGTTTTTTCCCAGTGCCTCCAATGCAACTCGGACATCTTCCTTCACTACCATCAGTTCTTGATCGTATGCTACGTCCTGAGATGGTTGAACATCAACCATTTCTTTTTGGTACAATGACTGTGTATTCCTTCCATCTGCTTTTGATGCTTGCTGCGTTGTACAATATTTTGCCCATAGAATCCTTCAAAATTGCAACTCGAGGCTTGAATTTGTTCTTCAGTTCTTTCAGCTTGGTTTTCTGACTTCAGGTCTTTGCACATTTCATTATATTATTTTACTTTTTCTTCTTGAGCTGTCCTTTGAAATCTTCTGTTCAGCTCTTTTACTTCATCATTTCTTCCATTTGCATTAGTTACTAGATGTTCAAGTGCAACTTTTGGAGTCTCTTCTGACATCAATTTTTTCTTTTCTTTTTTTCCTGTCTTTTCAATGACCTCTTGCTTCCTTCATGTATGATGCCCTTGATGTCATTCCACATCTTGTCTGGTTTTAGGTCATTAATGTTCAAAGCATCAAATCTTATCTTGATGTGGCCTCTAAATTCAGGTGGGATATACTTAGGTTGTATTTTGGCTCCAATGGGCTTGTTCTAATTTTCTTCAGCTTCGACTTGAACTTGCATATGAGGAATTGGTTGCCTGTTCTGCCGTGGGCCCTGGCCTTTTCTGACTGACGAAATTGAGTTTTTCCATCGTCTTTTTCTTTCCATAGATGTAGTTGATTTGATTCCCATGTTTTCCACCTGGTGAGGCCCACATGTATAGATGCTGTTTATGCTATTGAAAAAAGGTATTTGCAACGAATAAGTCATTGGTCTTACAAAATTCTATCATGCGATCTCAGTTGTGGCTTCTATCATCAAGGCCATATTTTCCAACTACCGATCCTTCTTCTTAGTTTCCACTTTAGAGTTCTAATCGCCAGTAATTATCAATGCATCTTCACTGCATGTTTGATCAATGTCAGCCTGCAGAGGTTTGCAAAATTTTTCAATTTTCTCATCTTTGGCATTAATGGTTTGTGCATAAATTTGAATACTAGCCATATTAACTGGTCTTCCTTGTATACCTGTTGCTGTCGAGTTTATTCTGTCTCATAGCAACCCTATAGGACAGACTAGAACTGCCCCATAGGGTTTCCAAGGAAGAGCTGGTGGATTCAAACTGCTAACCTTTTGGCTAGGAGTCACAGCTCTTAACCACTGTGCCACCAGGGCTCCATTAGGTCTTCCTTATAAGCATATGGATATTATCTATTACTGAGTTGTACTTCTTTCTGACTATGAATGCAGCGCCATTCCTCTTCAATTTGTCATTCTTAGCATAGTAGACCGTATGATTCTGTGATTCAAAATGGCCAATACCAGTTCATTTCAGTTCATGAATGCCTAGGATATCAATCTTTATGTGTTTCCTTTAATTTTTAATGACTTCCAATTTTCCTAGATTCATGCTTTGTACGTTCCATGTTCTGATTATTAATGGATGTTTGCAGCTGTTTCTTCTCATTTTGAGTCATGCCACATCAGCAAATGAAGCTCCCAAAAGCTTGACTCCATCCACATCATTAAGGTCGACTCTACTTTGAGGAGGCACCTCTTCCCCAGTCTTATTTTGAGTGCCTTCTGACCTGAGGGTCTCATCTTTCAGCATTGTATCAGACAATGTTCCACTGCTGTTCATAAGGTTTTTGCTGGCCAGTGTTTTCAGAAGTAAAGCACCAGGGCCTTCTTGCTAGTCTGTCTTAGTCTGGAAGCTCTGCTGAAACCTGTCCACCAAGGGTGACTCTGCTGGTATTTAAGATACTGGTGGCAAAGCTTCCAATATTACAGCAATACACAAGCCACCACAGTATGACAAACTGACAGAAACACAGTGGTACTCTAGAGTCTACTATTCTCGTCACAGAACAGAACGATCCTTTACAAGCATAAATCAGATTTTGTATTCCTTTGTTCAAAACAAAGGAATACAATGGCATTCAATTTCCTGTAATAGTCTGCAAGGCTTTAAATGATCTGTTCTCCACGTTGCCTTGCAGACTTCATCTCCTATTACTCTCCTCCTTGCTTACTCCCCGGCAGGCACAGCAACCTCAAAGAGCTACCAGTTCTTTGAGCAAGCCAGACATGCTCCCACCTTAAGGTTTTAAGGTAGTAATGGCCTCTGCATGGATTACTCTTTCACCAGATATTTACCTAGCTAACCCCCTTACCTCCTTTATATTTTTGTTTAAATGTCACCTTCTCAATGCATAAATTGTTGCTGTTGTTAGCTGCCATTGAACTGGTGCCAAACCCAACCAAACCCACTGCCGTTGAGTTGATTCTGACTCATAGCAACCCTGCAGGACAGAGCAGAACTGCACTATAGAGTTTCCAAGGAGTGCCTGGTGGATTTGAACTGCCGACCTCTTGATTAGCAGCTATAGCACTTAACCACTACGCCACCAGGGTTTCTGAACTGGCGCCAGACTTGTATAAAACAAAATGAAAACGTTGGTCCTGCATGGCCCTCATGATTGGTTGTGTTCCATAGGGTTTTTTATTGACTGATTTTTCAGAAGTAGACCACCAAGCCTTTCTTCCCAGTCCATCTTAGTCTGGAAGCTCCACTGAAACCTGTTCGTGATCATAGCAGCACACAAGGCCCCAATGACGAATGGTGGCTATGCATGAGGTATATTAGCTTAAAACCCCAGTCTCTAGCATGAAAGGCAAGAATTTTACCACTGAACAACCACTGTCCCACTAAATGAATAAATACCCTACTTAAAATTATACCTCTCTACCACCCAGCACTCTTGACCCCCTTACTATGCTCTACTGTTAGTTTTCCGTGGTGGTATTTACCACCTTCTAACATATTATGCCATTTTCTTAATTATCTTCCTTCCCCTGCTACAATAGAAGCTCCACAAATATAGAAATATTTTGTTCATGGATACATACTAAGCAGCTGTAATTGTACTTGAAACATTGTAGGCACTTAATATTTTAAAATGAACTGAACTGATTAAATAATAGACTTCTCAGCCTAGTGAGAAAACAACCACACAGCAAGTTCCAATCTATTTCCCACTTTTCTCTCCTACTTCACTACCTAATTTTTCTACACTTCAGTCAACGAGCAGAATATCCATAGTTAGTTAGTTTTTATGGAGGGGAAAAAAAAAACTTAAATGCATACTTCCAGAAAAAGGATTTTTAACACTAGGTACCTGTCCAAATTACAATGCTTAAAAAAGGAAGCTAATTTAGTTCTTTCACAGGCATTTCCAAAGTGGTTGCTTGCTGGTTCCCTAAGACAAGAAGATGGAATAGCACCATCTGCTGTCAGCCTGCTGATCTTGATATGACTAATTTAGGCCCCTCTGTAAGTTTTTTTTTTTTTTTTGTAAGTTTAGGGGCCTTGGTGTCATGGTGGTTAAGCATTCTGCTACTAACCAAAAGGTCAGTGGTTGGAATCCACTGGCTGTTCCACAGAGCGAAGATGTGGCAATCTGCTTCTGTAAAGATTTACAGCTTTGGGAACCCCATGAGGGCAGTTCTGCTCTGTCCTATAGGGTTGCCATGAGTCAAAATTGACTCAGTGGCAATGAATTTGGTTTTTGGGTATGAAGTTTGTTCTCTAATACATTCTAATCGTTACCTTTTTTGACCTTTATTATATCTCCCATGTTGCTATTGTCATTTGCTATCAAGTTGATTCCGACTCATGGCAACCCCATGTGTGTAGAGTAGTACTGCCCCATAGGGTTTTCAAGTCTGTGACCTTCCAGAAGAAAATCTTCGGGACTGTCTTCAGAGGCGTCTTTGGGTGGGCTTGAACTACAGACCTTTTAGCTAGTAGTTGAGCACTTAACCATTTGCACTACCCAGGGACTCCTGATACCTCCCATAAAAAAAAAAAAAAAAAAATTGCTATCGAGTTGATTCCGGCTCATAGCAACCCTATAGGGCAAAGTAGAACTGCCGCATGGAGTTTCCAAGGAGCACCTTGTGGATTTGAACTGCCAACCTTTTGGTCAGCAGTTGAAGCATTTAGTCACTACGCCACCAGGGTTTCCGATACTTCCCATAAACAAAAAAAAAAGCAATTTTTATTTCTTCTTCCCTTGAGTCAGCATCAGCTCGATGGCATTGGGTTTGGTTTTTGTTTTGTTTTACCCCAATATATTTATTCCAGTGTTTTAAATCAAACCCCAAACATCATACCATTTTACTTGTAAATAATTAATTATGTATCTTAAAAGATAAACACTCTGACATACATTTTTACATTTCTCTGGTGACTCTGTTTGGAATTGGCCAACGGGGAGTAAAGGACTTAGGCAACTTTTGCAATCATCCAGATGAAAGATTAAGTGGTAGTAATGCTTTTTTTAATGGAAAGGATGAGAGTGATTTGCTGATGGCTTAGAAGTGATAGAAGAGAGAAAAATGGATGCAAGGATGATACCAGGAGTGTTAACCTGAGCAATGAATAAATGGAACTGGCTTTAACTAAGATGAGAAAGACTGTGGAGAAACAGGTTTGGATAGGAACAGGAACTCAGTTTGGAACAAGTTAAGTTCATCAAAAAACTTCTGAATAAAAATGATGCTAGTACTGAATTTTATTTTTGTTTGTTTTGTTTTTGTTTTTGTTTCTTTTAGTACTGAATTTGAAGAAGTACAGCCAGAATACTCCTTAGACGTGAGAATGACAAGACTTTGTCTCACGTACATTGGACATGTTGTCAGGAGGGACCAGTCCCTGGAGAAGGACCTCATGCTTTGTAAAGAAGAGGGTCATCGAAAAAGAGGAAGATCCTCAACGAGATAGATTGACACAGTGGCTGCAACAATGGGCTCAAACATAGCAATGATTGTAAGAACAGTGCAGAGTCAGGCAGTGTTTCATTCCTTTGTACATATGTCCCTATGAGTCGGAACTGACTTGACTGCACCTAACAACAACAGGGAAGAAAGAGGCGTCCCTGGGTGGTACAAATGTTTAATGCATTCAGCTGTTAACCAAAAGGTTGGAGGTTCAAGTCCACCCAGAGGTACCTTGGAAGAAAGTCCTGGCAATCTACTTCTGAAAGATCACAGCCTTTGAAAACCCTATGAAGCACAGTTCTACTCTGATACACATGGGGTTGCCATTAGTTGGAGTCATCTCAACACAACTGGTTTAGAGAAGAAAGCGCTAGAAGCAAGTTGTTTCATCTATTTGCCCTGAAATCAGGTTCTCCACAGATATTCTCCTCTGCTGATCATCTTCTAGCTTCAGGAAGTTAGAGAGGTCCCCAGAAATAGAGCCAGAGGATCAATGAGCAACATGAAGATCAAAAACATAATTTGACAAAGTCCATTAATAATAATAATAATAACTGCCATTTGTTAAATGTTTCCTGTGTCTGAGACTCCGCTATGTGTTGGAATCGACTTGATGGCAATGATATGTCTCAGTGCTCAGATGGATTTGTTAGTTCTAAAATCATCTCACTTAATCCTTGCAATGATCCTGTGAATCGTTTTTTATTGTTACTGTTATTATCATTCCCATTTTTCACCTAAGGAAACTGAAGCTTCGAGAGGTTGATTGAGTTTTCCAAATTTTCACAGTTAGTAAATGACAAAGCTAGAACACATAGACCCAGTACTGACTGGCACCAAACTCTATGGTTTAAAAAAAAAAAACAACACACAGCTGCCATTGGGTTGATTTCTATTCATGGTAATCCCACCTGCATCAGAGTAGAACTGTGCTCCATAGGCTTTCCAATGGCTGAATTTTTGCAAGTAAGGAACAGGCCTTTCTTCCGAGGTGCCTCTGGGTGAACTGGAACCTCCAGCATTTCAAACTTGTTAGCAGCCCAGTGGGTTAACTTAGAAAGAAAAAAGAAAATTTTTTCTTTCTAAGTTAACCCCCTGGGTTAACTTAACTACTAGTAAATATAAATGAAAGCAGATATTGGCTGGTCACCACTATATATGCCATCAGACTGAAGCATAAATTCTTTGTAACCATTTCTTTTCTACTTACTAATAGGCAGCTCAGCTTGAACACATTGTGCTCTCTGTAAAATTATTTTCCTCCTGCTACACAAAAATTTTCTTTCTGTCTTATGTGCACTTTTAATGTACATTGTACAATAAATTCAGGAGCAGCTATAGCATCTAATTGAAAATCTTTATTCAATTTTGAGAACTTGCAGAAATGGAGAATGTATTATCTTATATCCCATAATACTACAGCTTTAGCGTTTAGAAAGACGTTCCGTTTGTGGAAGCAAAAAACCTTTTTTTTTTTTTTTTTTTTTAGGAAAATGAGCGTTTTCCTTTTTATAAAATTGCTGGTAGCTCCACACTGAGAGAAGTATTCCTGAATTTATTTCTGTGAAATACAAGGGCCAAACTCACGACTCTCTCACTATCCCAGGAACCCTTCACTTTACCTTCATTCCTCCAAATTCATTCACATTTCTTTACTTTGGACATACACCATTTCTGGCAAGAACGAGCATCTCCTCAAGTACCCACTTTTCTCCTGCTTATCCTTCAAGACCAGGTTCAAATGACTCTTCTTCTGTGAAGCCTAAAAAATAAGTTACCTACTCTCTTTTGGGCCCCACTGTGCTTTGTTCATCTCCCCCTCATACCACTTAATCAAAAAAACCAAACCTGTTGCCGTCAAGTTGATCCTGACTCACAGTGACCCTACAGGACATAGTAGAACTGCCCTATAAGGTTTCCAAGTAATGCCTGGTGGATTCAAACAGTTGACATTTTGGGTAGCAGCCGAGCTCTTAACCACTGCGTCACCAGGGCTCCTTTAGAGTAGTAGTTGAGTGCAAACTGTGCACCACTTAGAGGCTTTACCTTATCTGCTCATATGACTATTTCCTCCACTAGACTGACAGCAACATGACAACATGGAACATGTCCCTTATTGTTCTGAATTCTTAATACTTCAGTCAGTTCTTGGCACACAGTAGGTAGACAAATATTTGTTGAAGGAACGATGGAATTAGTCTAATAAGAGAAAATGGCATGAACTGTACTAGCTCTGAATAAACTTATGACAAGATATAAAATAAGAGATCCGGTATACAAGGGTTTATCATTTTATAATATTGAGTTTAAAATTAATTTAATATATAAGTAAAGAACAGTTTAAAAGCAATTCCTTGGCCAAAGTCGTCTTTGCCCTATCTAGGCTAGACATCTCAACTACAGTTTGAATTAAATTTATAAGTCACGATTATAAAATAAACACCATTTTTCATTAAATTTTAAAGGGTTTGGTGGTTACGAATTTTCTTTTCAAGATACTTAGATATACTCCCACACCAAATCGAAATCAAAGTTTCAGCGAGCTGATAAATCTTCACTCTTTTACTGCGATATCTTTTACAGTTATGCAAACATACCAGGTGTCAAATGTTTTTATCGAAACTAAAAGTGTAAACTACAAGGAAGCTACCAATTGCATGGTACAGATGCGAAGGTTTGACTAATATTAGCATGATATGAAATGAGCCTGTCCTTTCTCCTGCTCAATAGAACAATTTTTCACATAATTTCTCATCTATTTTCAGAACTCAAGTCTGTAAACTCTTCTGCCAGGAGCGGAATCTCTGAAATTAAATAGGGCTTTAAAATTGAGAGTGTAGTACTACACTACTCAAAGTGATAATGCCTGGAGATGATTAACTATTGTGTCACTCCTTATCTTTAATAATAAAATACGCTTTTAAAAGAAACCCTCTTTTCTCCCCAGCCTAGGTCTGAAAAACTTTTCTCTGCCTGTCTAGAACAGTATGTCCATAACCCTAGCGTTAGGAGAAAAGACTAAATGCAACATGCCAATATCCCTGACACACAAAAAAATTTCAGAAACTGAAAAAGGCACTACTTCATTTCATGAGCTCATTTCCTTCACCCAAATGTCTCTGAATTCGTTAACAAGATGGTGAGACTTCTGTATCAATTATGATTACTTACACATTTATTTCACTTCTACCATTTTTTTCTTGATTTCTACTCACTCTTTTTCTATGCTTTTCTTGATTTAGTAGATAAATATCCTAATACTTCATCTTTCACTCTAGAAAATGCTATAGCCATGCTTTCCAATAAAAATATAATGTGTGACCCACAAACCGAAGTCTAAATTTAAATAAAAAGTAACAGTAAATTAATTTACAAACATATACGTATCATAGCGACCCTGTAGGACAGAGTAGAACTGCCTGTATAGGGTTTCCAAAGAGTGGCTTGTAGATTTAAACCCCTGACCTTTTGGTTAGCAGACACAGCTGTTAACCATTACACCACCAGGGCTCCTATGTACATAAAAAACTATCACAAAAAAAGTTATGAATTTCACATATGATTAATATAAAAATTATTAATGAGATATTTTAATTTTTTTATAAAGACTTGGAATCTGGTGTGTATTTTATACCTAAGAGCATGTCAACCCAAGTAGCCACATTTCAGTGCTTGTAGTTACATGAGGCTAGTGGCGACTGCATTAGACATTGCAAGTCTAAAGTGTACTCTCCTTTCTCAGACTTAGAAATAATTTTTAAGAACACTAACTTGGAAATGGAACAAGCAAAGAACAATAAAGAACTAGCAATAAACATTGCAATTTGCCTAAAACTGTGTTACTTATTCAGAATTTGCTTGAGAGGTAGGATCTATTGTTGGCAAGGTCTTATAATATGCCATTATTACACATTAAATCAACAAAAATCTGTTACGCGCTTCTAAAATCAGGAACTCTAAATCACTACAGAGAGTAGTATATTTGTTCACTGGAAAATAGGATCTTGTAAAAACAGCATGGGGATGGCATTTGACCTCCTCTAAATTCACAAGGGGAAAAGGGAATCAAGAACAGTCCATAGCTGATACCTATGGAGGTCAGACACTCCTCCTCTCTCCACCATCTTTACCAATTCTGACACCAACCGTCCCTGCCATGGCACTCTCTAATTCTCTGATGGGTTCAATAATTCATTGCAATGGCCACACAGAACTCACAGACAATACTCACGATTATGGGGTTTATTAGGGAATTAACAGGTTACAATTCAGGTTCAGGAACAGTCAGGATACATACAGTTCTTCCATCAGGACAGCTTCTTCTCAGCTGTGCTCACAGGCACGCCTCTCTGGCCCTCAGCTTCTGTCCAGCTTGGGCAAGTGTTACAAAGCTCTTTTAGTTCTGCCAGTAAGTAACCAGAGGCACTCTACTCTGCCAGAGAGGCTCGGCCCTGAAAGCACTCATCTTTAGCTCCGTGGGTCGGCAAACATAGCTCCACCAAGCGCCCGGAGGCACCCTACTCCTCCAGCAAACCTCCTGCCCAAAAGCACTCAGCTTTCTTGCTCCGTGGGCCTGGAAGCTCACCACAACACCATGTCCTGCTGCCAGTCTCTGCTGCTGCTCTCTCCTGCCACTGCTTCTCTGCCACCATTTCTCACTGTCTTCTGTGTTACAGCTCTCTCAGTTTCTATCTCTCTGTCTTCCTTTCTCTCTCTCTCTCAGTCTCCTGGCTCCAGGAGATTCTCAGCACAGGGATCCTGGGTCCAAAGGATACACTCTGCTCTTGGCTCTCCTTCATGGTGCTGGTGGGATCCTCTCTTTCCTCTCTCTGTGATGGTTCATTTCAAGCCCAGTGAGATGGCAAAACTGACCAGTCCCCTTGGTGGGCAACAATTACCCTATTTGCACAGTTCCACCCAATCATTTGAGCAGGAGTTACAAGACCATGGTGAGGAAGGCCATACAAAAGTGACCCATAGCACCACAGATCTCAAAAAAAATTTTTTTTTTCTGTTTTTAAGATTAGCAATCCAGGGTCATTCACATCAACATGGAAAAAGCATTTAACTGACAAAAACTGAAGAGGGCACAGTATCACTTAACAACTTTGATATCATCAGTCCCCCAGAGAGCACGATAAATCCCCCAGGTAAAGACAGTATTCATCACTGGGTTGACAGACAGTGATTAAAGGACTCAACCTAACCTCATGCTCTGAATGGTCTCTGCCATTGCCAAAGGAATTCCATACACATGCCTTGATGCAAGGCATCTCTAAAACACTCAACTCGAGACTGGGGAGATTACAGGTCTGCTACCAAAGATCCTATTGGACTGAGTTCAATGTAAATGTTGAACCTATCTTATCCCCCACGCTCTACCACCAGCACCATTTTGGCTAGCTGCATGAAGAAAGTCACAAAAATAAAAAATAACCTATTGAAACAATTCAGTTCAGTGTTGACAGATCCTATTTCAAACTGTCAGCACAAGTGTTCAAAATGTTCCCTGCATAAATCAGTTTAAATGAGCCTGTTTAAAATGACCAAAATTGTGTCTCAACTGCCAGCAATTTAACTAGAAATACATAGAGGATTTTTCTCCTCCCTTTTTAAGGAGCCACACGCCAGTGGAGAAAAATTGTACCATTTCTCATTGTGTATGGCAGATTTGGTTTAAACATAAATGATTTATTTAAATTTTTTAATAATTCCTTCACACTTCATTTTGATGTTCTTTTCTTTTTTATGTGAGCGCTTTACGTTTATTAGAATAAAGAGATAAAAATATTTACATATAGCACACAGGTTGCATCATGAATAAGCTGTTAAGATACATAAATTATAGTGATTCAAAAAAGAAATGAACATTTTCATCAATTTATTACTCGATAATTTTTTTTTTTTAGGTTAAATATGAACATGTAATCAAAATCAGTTGATAAAAGAACCATCCATTATTTCACAAATGCTCAGTGTGTGCTTTTCATGTCACATGGTACCCACCAACACTGTAGTTAATTAATCTCAGTTCTTTTATAGCATACCATGAATAATGGTTAAAATGTCAGCCTTCAGGTAATCCTTCATTTCCTCAAGAGTATAAGGAAGAGGCAATTCATATTACTTCTAACTCATATCAGGTAATACAATGTTGTTGTTAGGTGCCATTGAGTCAGTTCTGACTCATGGCGATACTATACACAACACAACGAAACCCTGCCTGGTCCTGTGCCATCCTCACAATTGTTGCCAATGCTTAAGCCTGTTGTTGTAGCCACTGTGTCAATCCATCTCTTTGAGGCTCTTTCTTTTTTCTGCTGACCCTCTACTCTACCAAGGGTGATGTCCTTCTCCAGGGACTGATCCCTCCTAACAACATGTCCAAAGTATGTGAGACACACTTCTGCCATCCTTGCTTCTAAAGAGCATTCTGGTTGTACTTCTTCCAAGACAGATTTGTTCGTTCTTTTGGCTGTTCGTGGTATACTTAATATTCTTCACCAACACCACAATTTAAAGGCATCAATTCTTCTTCGGTCTTCCTTATTCATTGTCCAACTTTCCCATGCATATGATGCGATTGAAAATACCATGGCTTGGGTCAGGCACCCCTTAGTCCTCAAGGTGACATCTCTGCTTTTTAACGCTTTAAAGAGGTCTCTTGCAGCTGATCTGCCCAATGCAATGCGTCTTTTGATTTCTTGACTGCTGCTTCCATGGGTGTTGATTGTGGATCCAATAAAATGAAATCCTTGATATCAATCTTTTCTTCATTTATCATGATGTTGCTTATTGGTCCAGTTGTGAGGATTTTTGTTTTCTTTATGTTAAGGTGTAATCCATACTGAAAGCTGTGGTCTTTGACATTCATCAGTAAGTGCTTCAAGTCCTCTTCACTTTCAGCAAGCAAAGTTGTGTCATCTGCATAACACAGCTGGTTAATGTGTCTTCCTTCGATCCTGATGCCTTGCTCTTCTTATAGTCCAGCTTCTCGGATTATTTGCTTAGCATACAGATTGAATAGGTATGGTGAAAGGATACAACCTTGAAGCAAACCTTTCCTGACTTTAAGCCATGTAGTATCCCCTTGTTCTGTTTGAATCACTGCCATTTGGTCTATATACAGATTCCTCATGAGCACAATTAACTGTTCCGGAATTCCCACTCTCTGCAATGTTATCCATAATTTGTTATGATTCACATGGTCAAAAGCCTTTGCATAATCAATAAAACACAGGTAAACATCTTTCTGGTAATACTTAGGACTGGTGAATTACATTTGGCTGTTATATACATACACACATTATTATATTTCTTTAAATATTTTTAATGAGGTCAAATTCACATAACATAAAATTAACTGTTTTAAAGTGAGCAATTCAGTAGCATTTACTACATTCACAATGTTGTGCAACCACCAACTCGTCAACTAGTTCCAAAACATTTTCATCACCCCAAAAGTAAACCCTGCGCCCACTGAGAATTTGCTCCCCATTCTTCCCCTCCCCATTCCTGGCAACCACTAATCTGTATTCTTTCTCTCTGAATTTACCTATTGTAGATATTTCATAAGTATTAAGCCATACAATACGTGACCTGTTGTGTCTGGCTTCTTTCACTTAGAATAATGTTTTCAAGTTTCGTCCATGTTGTAGCATGTATCAGTATTTCATTTCATGGCTGCAGAATATTCTATTGTATGTGTATACCACAGTTTGTTTATCCATTTATTCACTAATGGGCATCTGGGCTGTTTCTAGCTATTGGCTACTGTAAATAGTGCTGTTATGAACATATGTGCACATAGATTTGAATACAGTTTTTAATTCTTTTAGGTATATATCCAAGAGTGGAACACAAAAAACAAAACTCCAAACCTGTTGCTGTCGAGTCAATTCCAACTCATAGCAACCCTATAGGACAGAGTAGAACTGCCCCATAGAGTTTCCAAGGAGAGTCTGGTGGATTCAAACTGCTGACCTTTTGTTTAGCCACAGCACTTAGCCACTATGCCATCAGGATTTCCAAGAGTAGAATAGCTGGTTCATATGGTAAATCTATTTTAACATTTTGAGGAACAATCCAAATTTTTTCCACAGCAACTGAACTATTTTAAATTCCCACTAGCAATGTCAGAGAGTTCCAATTTCTCCATGTCTTCATCAACATCGTATTTTCATAAATAAGGTGCCCACACATAATGCACAGAAATGATGACATTAAGTAAAACAGTTCCGGTGTAGCACACCCATGCATATACCACACATGTCTCATGACATTTTCAGAAGTGATTTTTCAGCCTCATCACCCATCTTCCTACATTACAGGTCAATCATATTGTTCTGTTCATTTTCTTTAATCTCCTGTTTTTGTATATAAAAATATTCTGAAAATGTTACTTTTACTCATAATTGCATAGTAAAGGTATAAGCGATGGTCAAGAAGTCACAGATCAAATTTAGTCCTCCTCCAGTAGTCAGAAAATAATTGAAACAGCGCCTTTGTTTCTATTAATTTAAGTTGATAATTATAGCACATTAGCTCAACAGTTGAATGCAAAAAACTTATCAGACTGTGTTAAGTAAAACCATTAAGTTACATTAGGTCTACTTATTTCATACTTTAATTATGTCTTCTAAGTGTCAGTTGAAGTCAACAAAATGTAAAAAAAAATTGGCATAACACGCTTATGAAAATAATGTGCAGAAGGTGCACGGTTGGCAAAAAAAAGCATAATGGGTGTTATTTGTGAAAAACTACAGTATACTTGCTATTTTCCTTCTTTAATTTTTAATTATACTCATCCAAATGGGTGTGAAGTAGCACCTCATCGTAATTTTTATTTTCATCTCCCTAATGACTAACGATGTTGTGCATCTTTTCATGTGCTTGTTGAGCAGTTGTATATCTTCCTTGGAGAAATGTCTGTTCAAGCATTTGCCCTGTTTTTAATTAGATTGTCTACTAGTCTCTGAGTAATACAAATCCTTTATATATATTCTGGAAACTCTCCCTAATCCATGTCTGTCAGTTTGTAGCACTGTGGTGGCTTACATGTTACTGTGATACTGGAAGATTTGTCACCAGTATTTCAACTACCAGCACAGTCACTCTTAGTGGACAGGTTTCAGCAGAGCTTCCAGACTAAGACAGACTAGGAAAAAGGACCTGGCAGTCCACTTCTAAAAAAATTGGCCAGTGAAAACCTTATGAATAGCAGCGGGACATTGTCCGATGTAGTGTCAGATGAACTGCTCAGATCAGAAGACACTCAGAATACTACTGGGGAAGAGCTGCCTCCTCAAATCAGAGTTGTCCTGAGTGATGTGGTTGGAGTCAAGCTTTTAGGACCTTCGATTGCTGATGTGGCATAACTCAAAATGAGAAGAAACAGCTGTAAACATCCATTAATAATCAGAACATGGAACATACAAAGTATGAATCTAGGAAAAATTAGAAGTTGTAAAAATGAAATGGAGCTCATAAAGATTGATATCGTAGGCATTAGTGAGCTGAAATAGACTGGTATTGGCCATTTTGAATCAGACAATAATGTGGTCTACTAGCTGGGAATGACAAATTGAAGCAGAATGGTGTCAAGGACATTGTCAAAAAGAACATTTAAAGATCTATCCTGAAGTACAACACTGTCAGTGATAATATCCATATGCCTACTAGGAAGGCCAGTTAATACGACTATTATTCAAATTTACGGGCCAACCACTAAGGCCAAAGATGAAAAAATTGAAGATTTTTACCAACTTCTGCAGTCTGAAATTGTCCAAACATGCTATCAAGGTGCATTGATAATTACTAGAGATTGAATTGCAAAAGTAGGAAACAAAGAAGGATCAATAGTTGGAAAATATGGCAGTGGTCATAGAAATGATGCTGGAGAATGCATGATAGAATTTCGCAAGACCAACAACTTCACTGCAAATACCTTTTTCAACAACATAATGGTGACTGTCTTAGTTATCTAGTGCTGCTGTAACAGAAGTATCACAAGTGGATCACTTAAAAAAAGAGAAGTTTATTTTCTAACAGTCTAGTAGGCTAGAAGTCTGAATTCAGGGGGTCAGCTCCAGGAGAAGGATTTCTCTCTCTCTTGGTCTGGAAGAAAGTCCTCGTTGTTAATATTTCCCTGGTCAAGGGGCATCTCAGCCCAGGGACCCCAGATGCAAAGGGTGTGCTATGCTCCTAGTGCTTCCTTCTTGGTGTTGTGAAGTCCCCATGTCTCTCTGCTGACTTCTGTCTTTTATACCACAAAAGAAATTGGCTTAAGACACAATCTAATCTTGTAGATCTCATTGATATAACTGACACTAACACATTTCAGTAAAATCATAGTGATAGGATTTACAATGTATAGGAAAATCACACTGGATGACAAAATTGTGTGGGAATTGTGGCCTAGTGAAGTTGACAGATACTTTTGGGGGACACAATTCAGCCATGACAGTGACTATACATGAGGACCTCACCAGAAGCAATAAACAGGAATCAAATCAACTACATCTGTGGAAAGAAACAATCGAAAAGCTCAATATCATCTGTCAGAACAAGGCTAGGGGTGGATTGAGGAACAGACCATCAATTGTTCATATGCAAGTTCAAGACAAAGTTAAAGAAAATTAAAACAAGTCCACGAGAGACAAATATGACCTTGAGCATATCCTACCTAAATTTGGAGACCATCTCAGGAATAGATTTGGCACGTTGAACACTAATGATCAAAGACCTGACAAGTTGTGGAATGACATCAAGGACATCACACATGAAGAAAGCAAAAGGTCATTAAAAAGACAGGAAAGAAAGAAAAGACCAAAATGGATATCAGAAGAGACTCTGAAACTTGCTTTTACACTAGCTATTTTTTTTTTAAAGCAAAAGGCGGGGTATACTCAAGGTCATATTTTAGCTCTCGTGCATTTGCTCTGATTTTCTTCAGTTTCAGCTTGAACTTGCATATGAGCAAGTGACAGTCTGTTCCACAGTCGGCCCCTGGCCTTGTTCTGACTGATGATATTGAGCTCTTCCATCGTCTCTTTCCACAGTTGTAGTCAATTTGATTTCTGTGTGTTCCATCTGGTGAGGTCCCTGCGTATGGTCGCCGTTTATGTCCGTGAAAGAAGGTATTTGCAATGAATCATTGGTCTTGCAAAATTCTGTCATTTGATCTCCAGCATCGTTTCTATTACCAAGACCATATTTTCCACCTACTGATCCTCCTTCTATGTTTCCAACTTTCACGTTCCAATCACCAGTAATTATCAATGCATCTTGATTGCATGTTCGATCAATTTCAGACAGCAGCAGCTGATAAAAATCTTCTATTTCTTCATCTTTGGTCCTACTGGTTGGTGGTAAAGTTGAATAATAGTTGTATTAACTGGTCTTCCTTGTAGATGTATGGATATTATCCTATCACTGACGGCGTTGTGCTTCAGGATAGATCTTGAAATGTTCTTTTTGAAGATGAATGCAACACCATTCCTCTTCAAGTTGTCATTCCCAGCATAGTAGGCTATATGATTGTCCAATTCAAAATGGCCAATACCAGTCCATTTCAGCTCACTAATGCCTAGGATATCAATATTTATGCTTTCCATTTCATTTTTGACAATTTCCTAGATTCATACTTCGTATATTCCAGATTCCAATTATTAATGGATGTTTGCAGCTGTTTCTTCTTATTTTGAGTCATGCCACATCAGCAAATGAAGGTCCTGAAAGCTTTACTCCATCCACGTCATTAAGGTCGACTCTACTTTGAGGAGGCAGCTCTTCCCTATTCATCTTTTGTGTGCCTTCCAACCTGGGGGCTCATCTTCCAGCACTATATCAGACAATGTTCCGCTGCTATTCATAAGGTTTTTGCTGGCTAATTCTTTTCAGAAGTAGACTGCTGGGTCCTTCTTCCTAGTCTGTCTTAGTCTGGAAGCTCAGCTGAAACCTGTCTTCCCTGGGTGTTCCTGCTGGTATCTGAATACTGGTGGCATAGCTTCGAGCATCACAGCAACACCCAAGCCCCCACAGTATGACAAACTGACAGACACCTGAATTTAGAGACCATCTGAAGAATAGATTTGACGCATTGAACACTAGTAATGGAAGACCAGATGAGTTGTGGAATGACATCAAGGACATCATACATGAAGAAAGGAAGAGGTCATTGAAAAGAGAGGAAAGAAAGAAAAGACCAAGATGGATGTCACAGGAGACTCTGAAACTTGCTTTTCAGCATTGAGCAGCTAAAGCAAAAGGAAGAATTGATGAAGTAAAAGAACCGAACAGAAGATTTCGAAGGGCGATTGGAGAAGACAAAGGAAAGTATTAAAATGACACGTGCAAAGAGCTAGAGATACAAAACCAAAAGGAAAGAACACGCTCGGCGTTTCTCAAGCTGAAAGAACTGAAGAAAAAATTCAACCCTCGAGTTGCAATAGTGAAGGATTCTATGGAGAAAATATTAATGCAGGAAGCATCAAAAGAAGATGGAAGGATGCATCAATTGGTCTCAACCCACCTGGAGCAAAGGAGAATGAAGAACACCAAGGTCACACGACAACTAAGAGCCCAAGAAACAGAAAGGGCCACATGAACCAGAGACCTACGTCATCCTGAGACCAGAAGAACTAGTTGGTGCCCGGCCACAATCGATGACTGCCCTGACAGGGAGCACAACAGAGAACCCCTGAGAGAGCAGGAGAACAGTGGGATGCAGACCCCAAATTCTCATAAAAAGACCATACTTAATGGTCTGACTGAGACTAGAGGAATCCTGGTGGTCATGGTCCCCAAACCTTCTGTTGGCACAGGACAGGAGCCATCCCCGAAGACAACTCATCAGACATGAAAGGGACTGGACAGTGGGTAGGAGAGAGATGCTAATGAAGAGTGAGCTAATTATATCAGGTGGATACTTGAGACTGCTTTGGCATCTCCTGTCTGGAGGGGGGATGGGAGGATAGAGAGAGTTGGAAGCTGGCAAAATTGTCACGAAAGGAGAGACTGGGAGGGCTGACTCACTAGGGGGAAAGCAAGTGGGAGTACGGAGTAAGATGTATATAAACTTATATGTGACAGTCTGACTTGATTTGTAAACATTCACTTAAAGCTCAATAAAAGTTAATTTAAAAAAAAAGAAGATGGAAGGAATACACAGAGCTATTATACCAAAAAGAATTAGTCAATGTTAACCATTTCAATAGGTAGCATATGATCAGGAACCAATGGTACTGAAGGAAGAAGTCCAGGCTGCTCTGAAGGCATTGGCAAAAAACAAGGCTCCAGGAATTGATGGAATATCAATTGAGATGTTTGAACAAACAGATGCAGCGCTGGAGGTGCTCACTCGTCTATGCCAAGAAATATGGAAGACAGCTTTCTGGCCAACTGACTGGGAGAGATCCATATTTATGCCTATTCCCAAGAAAGGAGATCCAACCAAATGTGGAAATTATAGAGCAATATCATCAACATCACATGCAAGCAAAAGTTTGCTGAAGATCATTCAAAAATGGCTGCAACAGTATATCGACAGGGAACTGCCAGAAATTCAGGCTAGTTTCAGAAGAGGACATGGAACCAAGGATATCATTGCTGATGTCAGATGGATCCTGTCTGAAAGCAGAGAATACCAGAAGGATGTTTACCTGTGTTTTATTTACTATGCAAAGGCATTTGACTACGTGGATCCTAACAAATTATGGATAACATTGTGAAGAATGGGAAGTCCAGGACACTTAAGTGTGCTCATGAGGAACCTTTACACCGATCAAGAGGCAGTTGTTCGGACAGAGCAAGGGGATACTGATTGGTTTAAAGTCAGGAAAGGTGTGTGCCAGGGTTGTATTCTTTCACCATACCTATTTAATCTGCATGCTGAAAAAATAATCCGAGAAGCTGGACTATATGAAGAAGAACAGGGCATCAGGATTGGAGGAAGACTCATTAACAACGTGCATTATGCAGATGACACAACCTTGCTTGCTGAAAGTGAAAAGGACTTGAAGCACTTGCTAATGAAGATCAAAGACCGCAGCTTTCAGTATGGATTACACCTCAACATAAAGAAAACAAAAATCCTCACAACTGGATCAACGAGCAACATCATGATAAACGGAGAAAAGATTGAAGTTGTCAAGGATTTCATTTTATTGGATCCAGAATCAACACCCATGGAAGCAGCAGTCAAAAAATCAAGAGATGCATTGCATTGGGTAAATCTGCTACAAAGGACCTCTTTAAAGTGTTGAAGAGCAAAGATGTCACCTCGAAGACTAAGGTGTGCCTGACCCAAGCCGTTATACTTGGTTTGGTAGTATGCTTTTGTCAAGACAGCCTGTATACAAAGTTATGTATATGATTCAGAGGAATTTCAGTACCTGGACAATCATAGCCATGAAAAATAAATGCTATCTTGCCTTTTATTTCCCAGAAATTCTATACAAAAAAAAAAAAAAATCCCGTAACCCCATTGTTAGAGCAGGTAATACAAGTAAAGCAGAAATAGTTACCTTCTTATAGCTCACAGCTGCTCATCTGGAAAGTCTTTTCAACAGTGGTGATATAATACAACCAATGAAACCATTTAACATGCCAGCACTCTAGGTTTCTCTACGTCACTATTAGCTAACAACCTTACACAGGTTTACAGTAACTTGATTATTTTTTCTTATGGTCACTTTGTCCTTTTGGTCACCAAATAAGAGATCCCCTTTTCCTCACCAAATAAGAATTTGTAAATCTTTTGTAACATAGAAACAATACATCTTCCCAAGATTTGATGAGAAAAAAAGAACTGTAAAAATTATGTCACTGAACATTTTTGAAAATCCGAAGATGATTATAGCATCTATACTATATCCGTCTCATCATTGTATATTGGGTGTATGGGGGGAGGGTAGGTAATGTGTCTCTTTAGTGTGCAGGTCTTCAGGAGAAGAACTATAAAAAGGAACTATACTTGAAAAACTAATATTGAAGAGCCTCATCTACACCTGGACCTCATTTTTTTTAAATAATATTTTATTGTGTTTTCAGTAAAAGTTTACACAGCAAGTTAAGTTCCCATTTGACAATTACTACACATATTGTTCAGAGAATTGGTTACATTTTTCATAATGTTTTAACATTCTCATTCATTCCCTTCTGGATGTTTCACTTCCAGTAATCTGGGTCCCCTGTCCCCTTACCCTTTCATCGTTGCTTTAGAGTAATTGTTGACCCTTTGGTCTCATATAGATGATTTTTTAAAGGTATGTAGAATTTTTTCATTTTATGAGCCAATCTGTAATTTAGCTAAAAGTTGCCCTCAGAGGGTAGTTTCAGTCCAAGATTTATGGTATCTCAGGAGTCCTCTAGTCTCAACTGGTCCAATAAGTCTGGACTTTTTAAGAATCTGAGATCTGTTCCACATTTTTCTCCCCTTCTATCAGGATCCATCTATTGTGACACTGATTAGAATGGTCATTAATGGTCAGTAATGGTAGCTGGGCACCATCTACTTCTTCCAGTCTCAGGGTAAATGAGGCTGTAGTTCGTGTAGACTGTTAGTCCTATAGACTAGTTTCTTCTGAGTTTTTGGTTTCCTTTTTTCTCTTTTTGTTCCAGGTTAGATAAGACTGATATTTATGTCTTAGATGGCCGCCCAGACACTACTCACCAAACTGGGATGTAGAACATAAATTTCCTGAACCATATTATGCAAATCAACCTAGTTGCCCCACGAGACTATGGTCTTAAGGCTTCAATCCCAGAAAACCAACCGCACGAGGTGTTTTGTTATGTCTAAAAGGATCTGTAACTGTGCCCCTTTTGTGTTTTATTATATATATGAACATACACGCATGGGAGCCCTGGTGGCACAGTGGTTAAGAGCTCGGCTGCTAACCAAAAGGTTAGCAGTTCAAATCCACCAGCCTCTCCTTGGAAATTCTGTGGGACAGTTCTACTCAGCCCTATAGGGTAGCTATGAGTTGGAATCAACTCAGCGTCAATGGAGTTGGTTTTGGAATGGCTAAAGGTCTCGACGATCTCTTCATGTGTTTGTTGGCTGTTTGAATGCCTTCTTTGGTGGTGTCTATTCACGTCTTTTGCTCATTTTTTTAATTGAGTTTTTTGTCTTTTTGTTGTTGAGTTGTTGAAGTTTTCTACATATTTTAGAGATTAGATCCTTATCAGATTGTTGTTCCCAAAGATTTTTTTCCACTCTGTAGATTGTCTTTTTATTCTTTTGATAAAGTCTTTCGGTGAGCATAAGTTTTATGAGGTCCCAGTTTTCTATTTTGTCTTCTGCTGCTCTTCCATTTGTACTCATATTTGACAATCTGGCAAAAAAAAAAAAAAAAAATTACATCGCATAGTTTTATGGGCCTATGTTTTTGTCTAAGAACTTTTTGATTTTGGCTTTAACATTTAGGTCCTTGGTCCACTTTGAGTTAGTTTTTGCATATGGTGTAAGGCATGGGTTTTGTTTCATTTTTCTACATGTCGTTAACCAATTCTGTAGGCACCATTTTTGAAGAGATTTCTGCTTCCTCATTAAATAGAATTTGATCTTTTATTGATCTTTTATTGAAAATCAGTCATCCGTAGATGGACAAATTTATTTCTGGGTTCTCAGTTCTATTCCACTGGTCTATGTAACTATAGTTGAATCAGTACTAGGCTGTTTTGATTACTGCAGCTGTATAGTATGTTTTAAGATGGGGAAGTGTGAGGCTTCCTACTTTGTTCTTTTTCTTCAGCATTGCTTGAGCTATTCAGGGCCTCTTTCCTTTCTATATAAAGTTGGTGATTATTTTTCCATTACAGTAAAGGATGCTATTGGATTTTGGATCAGGATTGCATTATATATATAGATAGCTTTGGGTAGTATTGACATTTTCACAACATTGAGTCTTCCAATCCATGAGCAGGAAATGTCCTTCCATTTATGTAGGTTTATTTTTTTTCTCTCGTACTAGTGTTTTATAGTTTCCATTGTATAAATCTTTTACACACCTGGTTAGGTTTATTCCTAGGTATTTTATTATTTTGGGGGCTATCGTAAATGGTATTGTTTTCTGAATTTCCTTTTCAGCTCCCTTTTAGTGTACAGGAACCAAACTGATTTTTGTGTGTTGATCAGATACCCTGTAACATTGCTGAATTCTTCTACAGAATATCACCTGTGGATTCATTGGGGTTTTCAGTGTAGAGGATCATATCATTTGCAAATAGGTATAGTTTTATTTCTTCCTTTCTAACTTGGATGCCCTTTATTTCTCTTTCTTGCCTTATTGTACTAGCTAGGACTTAAAGTAAAATATCGAATAAGAGAAGTGATAGTGGGTATCCTTGTCTCTTTCCCATTTCAAGGGGAAGGTGGACCTCATTGATATGATGAGATTTTTGACTTTGAGCTGAGAGTATAATTGGATGAGACTTTCAGAAGCCTTGGAAGGGAATAGGTGTATATTACATTTGGGAGAAAGTAAATAATATGTGGCCAAGGGCACTTTCTGGCGGTTTTAAAATATGGCCAGAAATTTTTAGCTATTCCTCCCTTCAAGAAGTAGAGCCTAACTTCCCACCCCTTGAATATGAGCTTGAGTCCCGGGGTGATGCTGATAGTTAACTAACGTGATCGGCTGCCAACAAATGGTTGGAGGTTAGAGTGTACCCGGAGGCCCTTCGGAAGAACGGCCTAGAGATCTACTTCTGAAAACTCAGCCATCGAAAACCCTATGAATCGCAGCTCTACTTGGACACACGTAGGGTTGCCACGAGTTAGAATCCATTCCACAACAACTGGTAACTGGTAACATGGGCTACATTTGGTAAATCACTTCTAATGAATAGGATAAAGCTGAAGAGACAGTGTATGACTTTGGAGACTAGGTTATAAAGGCACTATGACTGTCTATATACTCTTCCTCTCAGATCTCTCCCTCTTTAGGAAGTTAGCTGCCAAGCCCTGGGACCTTCAAGGAGACTATAGAGAGGCCCACACCCAAGGAATTGAAGTACCCTGCTGGTAGACATGTGAGTGAGCTATCTTGGAAGGGGGTCCTCCAGCCCCAGTCTAGCCTTCAACATTCTTGCTACAACTATGTGAAAGACTCTGAGCCAGAACCACTCAGCTAAGCTTCTTGCAAATTCCTGATCCATAGAAATTAATAAGATAATAAGCGTTTGTTGTTTTAATCCACTAAGTTTTGGGGTAACCAATACAATGATATAGGAGAGATAATATCGGTTAAATATGGCCACAGTAATTCTGTGTAACAAACACAAAATCTCACTGTCATACAACAATAAACATTTCTTGTAGGTCAACAGACGTTCAGCTGATAAAGGCTGGTCTCAGGTATGTGGTTCTGTTAGTTAACGATGGGCTCTCTCAGAGAAGCGCCCGGGGCAATATCTAAATTGTGCCCCCCTCCCAATTCGAATGCCCAGGGTCAATCTCTAAGTCACATTACCTCATCCCCCCCCCCCCCATTTCAAGAAAGATAAATAGACATTGATAGAGGCCAAGTGTCAACAGAAACGTCTTTTCCCCTATCTCCTGGCTTCCTCATTCAGGCACCTTTCGTATTTGTGGTACTTTTGAATGCCATTCCGTGCCTGGCCTAGAGCTCCCTTGGACTTGCACCTCGGAGGAGGACTTCTGCCGGGGGCGGGGGGAGGGGACAAGTGACTCCCTCTGCCTGTCCCCCCACACTAAGCTTCTGGGCTTGCTCGTGCATCTGCGATGAGATAAGAGTCTTCCTTGTGTCTTTTTCATCCCCTTCCTGGACCAGTGGACTATTCCAGGCATGTTCTTCTAAGCTGCAAGAAAGAAAGCCCAGTCATTCGCATGATTTCTGTACCTGTTGACATGTGCCATCTACTGACATTACAGTGGCCAAATCAAGTAGTGTGCTGGCCTCAAAGTCAGAGGCAGGAAAATATACAGGTTCCCACTCTCTGTAGAAATACCCACATGACAAAAGGTGTGGATACAGGGAGGGGTAAACGCTTGGAGCCATTAATGTTTAACACAGGAAGTGAGTTTTCCACCAAGTCTGGAGGGGTTTGAGAAGTGAAAGAACTAGAGAAGTCGCTCTTATACTTTTGATGCACAAAGCTGCTGCTGCTCTGCCAATAGTGAGGCTACAGCAGCCTTTTCCACTGAGTCATGGAAACCACTGGTGAAAGCGGTTATAGTGCAAAACAAATTTTCAGTCTCGTTGAAACTGGGATTTTGGGGAAACAAATGCTGTTTCGTACACTCATTTCAGAAACGAGAAAAAAAAGACATAATTTCTGCAAAGATAGGCTAACATTGCTTTTAATGTTATACAGGTGATGCTGAGTTCAAACTTATGCTGATGACCCACTTCAGAAACCCTAGGGCCTTTAGGAGTGTAAGTTATCAGGAGCTATAAAATGGAGAAGAAGGGGAACGAAAGCAAATATTCGTTCTGTGTTTTCTTCACACTAAATGTGTCTAGAAGCTTTGGGTGACACTTCTATTCTGCAGTCTCAAGTGCCAAGAAAATTCTTCACTAGCTCACAGATTTGGACATTGACGTATCTCAGGCATTTACACTTCTGTTGTCATTGTTAGCCCTTGTCAACTCCTGGTGACCCCACGCACAATAGAATCAGACAGGGTTGTCATTGTCTGATTTTCAGAAGTAGACCACCAGGCCTTTCTTCCTGGTTTGTCTTAGTCTGGAAGTTCCACTGCACCTGTTTGCATCATACTGACACCCAAGCATCCACAGATGAGTGGTGGCCAGGAATTGAACCCAAGTCTCCCACATTGAAGGCAAGAATTCTACCACTGAACCTCCACTGCCCTCATTTACTCTTCTGCATGTTTCTTATTCTCTCCACTCACCACTGAACAGCAACAGGGACCACAGGTACACACAGGCAGCTCTTCAGTAGGTCAAGTAATCCTTTTTAAAATCACCTTTTTTGTCGTTGCTTTTTTAAGGGCTACAGCTGCTAACAAAACGTTGGTAGTTCGGATCCACCAGGCACTCCTTGGAAACTATAGGGCAGTTCTACTCTGTCCTATAGGATCACTATGAGTCGGAATTGACTCAACGGCAATGGGTTTTTTAAGTGTTATTTGCTTTCAGTATGTACATTTATTCCATTGCTTATACATCACTGTATGTTTGCTGTACTATAGATGGAAAAAGCAATTTACATTGCTACTATAGAATATTTTTCTACTGAGCACAAACATAATCACAAAGTAGTCATAAAAAGTTAAATACTTAGGTAATTTTCACTTCAGATGCTTTCATCTCAAAATTCTTTGTGAATTGTTAAATAGATATTTCAGAGTACTTTTGTGATATTTGGGGAAATTGGACTCTTTGAGATACACTTGGAGGGCATTATTATTTTTCTCGTTTACAATGATGGAATATAGTTTCTCACATCTAAAAATGTGTTTTCTGAAGCAGATAGACAGTGAGGGATATGTGTTTATGTACTTATTTATTACACTTAAACATAAAAAAAAAAAAAAACCCATTGCCATCAAGTCAATTCCAACCCATAGCGACCCTATAGAACAGAAAAGAACTGCCCCATAGAGTTTCCAAGGAGCGCCTGGTGGATTCGAACTGCCAACCCTTTGTTAGCAGCCACAGCACTTAGCCATTATGCCACCAGGGTTTCCACACTTAAATATACTTTTTTAGAATTAGATTGCTATATTAGGCAGATGATATAAAATTTAGAAATATATTTAAAGGACTACAGCGTCTATACATATACAATTTTTTACTTACTGTCTAGTTTTCTCAGCCCTTGCTTACTTGACGTAATCCTATGAATTGATTCATTGCATGTTCTTGTAAGATACTGCTGTAGGCAGTATCGAGACTGGATTTATCTGTAGCAGAGACATGACTAAAAAAGAGAGAACTTAGAAAATGATTGATACGGGCAGGGGATTGATAACGAGAGGCAGAACCATCAGGGTGGCAGAAGAAATAAATACAGAAAAATGGAAAATGGAAGAAATGCAAAAGATAATGTAAGGAGACACTAAATAGGACTTGGCATTTTATTCCATATTGTAAGCAAAGAAGAGGATTCTGTGGTTTCAAGATTAAGAGCTTCACTAGAAAGACGTTAACATAAAGTAGGATATCAAGAAAAGGAGTTGATTTTGGCAGGAAATGATGACTACAACATTGAATATGTGTTCAAGAATACTGGTAGGCTTCGAGGCTACTAGACAGTTTTAGAAATGTGAAATTGGGATTCTAGAGAATGATTTCAGACCTTGAGATCTGGATTTGCCAAAAAAAAAAAAAAAAACTTCAGTACAATTGATATCTAAAGTAATGAGAAAAATTGAAACCAGCAAAGAAGAGTCTTTCCAAAATTGAGATCTCTTGGAGAATTCCTAAATTTACGGGAGAGGAGATGGAGTAAAACAGAAGATAAGAAGAAAATATTTAAGAGGTAGAGGGAGAAAAGGTATAGAATAACCCCACGGATATCAAGGCAGAGAGGGTTTTGAAAAGGGATAAGTCCTCAAAATAGTCAAGGGCTAAAAATTATCAGAGAAGATATAAACTAAAAATTGGTAATTTGTGACTTAATGGGATAGATATACTAGAGAAATGATTTCTCTAGGGAAACAACGTAATAGTTAATTTGAAACCTTATAATTTTCTCCAAGAGCTTCAATTAATTTGCTTTCAGTAATATTAATGGACAGAATAGGGTGAAGAAGACTTAATTTTTCTTATTGATGAAGTTAGAGTTTCATGCTCAAAATCTTTCTGTTAAAAATAAACCTCTGTTCAACACAGTAAAAATATTAGAGTTACTTAGAACAATGTAGAATTACTCAAATATATCCACATATATGGCTAAGGTAGTAGTGGAGATGTTAAGTAGTGAGAGTAGTTTACAAACTGAACAGTTTTGTTGTTGTTAGTTGCATTGCGTCACCTCTGACTCATGGCAACCTTACATATGTTGTTGTTAGCTGCTGCCAAGTCAGTTCCAAATCATAATGACCCTATATACAACAGAATGAAACACTGGGAATCATGGCCGAGTTGACACCAATTTGGGGGGACACAATTTAATCCATGACAACATCTTTCTGGTATTCTCTGCTTTCAGCCAAAATTTATCTGACATCAGTAATGATATCCCTCATTCCATGTCCTCTGGTTCTGTAAAGTCCTCACAATCATTGTTATGTTTGAGCTCATTGTTGCAGCCACTGTGCCAATCCATCTCGTTGAGGATCTACCTCTTTTTTGCTGACCCTCTACTTTAACAAGCATGATATCCTACTTCAGGGACTGGTCCCTCCTGATAACATGGCCAGAGTACGTGAGACAAAGTATTGCCATCCTTGCTTCTAAGGAGAATTCAGACTGTAATTCTTCCAAGACAGATTTGTTTGTTCTTCTGGCAGTCCATGGTATATTCAGTATTCTTCACCAATACCATAATTCAAAGGTATCAAGTCTTCTTTGGCCTTCCTTATTCATTGTCTAGCTTTCACATTTGTATGAGGCAATTGAAAATGCCAAGGCTTGTGTCAGGCACACCTTAGTCCTCAAAGTGACATCTTTGCTTTTTAACACTCTAAAGAGCTCTTACGCAGCAGATTTTCCCAATGCAATATGTCGTTTCATTTCTTGACTGCTGCTTCCATGGGTGTTGACTATGGATCCAGATAAAATGAAATCCTTGACAGCTTCAATCGTTTCTCCGTTTATCATGATGTTGCTTACTGGTTCCAGTTGTGAGAATTTTTGTTTTCTTTATGTTGAGGTGTAATCCATAATGAAGGCTGTAGTCTTCGATCTTCTTCAGTAAGCGCTTCAAGTCCTCTTCACTTTGAGTAAGCAAGGCTGTGTCATCTGCACATAACAGGTTGTTAATGAGTCTTCCTCCATTCCTAATGCCACGTTCTTCTTCATATAGTCCAGTTTCTCGTTTTATTTGCTAAGCATGCACACGGAATAAGTATGATGAAAGGATACAACCCTGGCACACACCTTTCCTGGTTTTAAACTACACAAGTATCCTTTTGTTCTGTTTGAACAGCTGCCTTTTGGTCTATGTATAGGTTCCTCATTAGCACAATTTAGTGTTCTGGGATTCCAATTATTGGAAATGTTGTCTGTAATTTGTTATGATCCACACAGTGGAATGCCTTTGCATAGTCAGTAAAACACAGGTAAACACCTGTATAAATTATCTGGTGCTCCTATAACAAGCTGAGGAGCTTCTCATTGCAGGGATCCTGGGTCCAAATGACAGGATAATCTGGCTCTTGTTTCTTGGTGGTATGAGGTCCCCCTTGTCTCTCTGCTAGCTTCTCTGTTTTATATCTCGAAAGAGATTGGCATAAAACACAACCTTATCCTGTAGATTGAGTCCTGCCTCATTAACATAACTGTCGTTAATCCCACCTCATTAATATAATAGAGGTAGGATTTACAACATACAGGAAAATCACAACAGATGACAAAATGACAGACAAACACACAATACTGGGAATCATGGCCCAGCCAAGCTGACACAGATTTGGGGGGTACACAATTTAATCCTTGACAACATCTTTCTGGTATTCTCTGCTTTCAGCCAAAATTTATCTGACATCTGCAATGATATCCCTCATTCCATGTCCTTTTCTGAATCTAGCTTGAATTTCTGGCAGTTCCCTGTCAATGTACTGCTGCAATCATTTTTTAATTATCTTCAGCAAAATTTTACTTGCGTGTGATACTAAAGATATTGTTCTATAATTTCTGCATTTTGTGGGATCACCTTTCTTTGGAATAGACCCAAATATAGATTTCTTCCAGTCTATTGGCCACGTAGCTGTCTTCCAGATTTCTTGGCATAGATGAGCGAGCACTTCATTGCATCTGTTTAACAGAATGAAACTTTGCCCTGTCCTGTGCCATGCTTATGATCGTTGGTATGTTTGAGCCCATTGTTGAGGTGTATTTTGAGTGCCTTCCAACCTGAGGGGTTCATCTTCCAGCATGCTATCAATGTTCTGTTGTGAACTACAGGTTTAGGGAAGATTATATATTTAAGCCTTTCCTTTCCCATTGAATCAGAAGGTCTATACACTCAGATCTGGAATGCAAAAAAAACCCAAAAACCGTTGCCATAGAGTTGATTTCGACACACAGCTTCCCTACTGGACAGAGTAGAATTGCCCCATACGGTTTCCAAGGCTGTAAATCTTTATGGAAGCAGACTGCCACATTATCCTCCCTTGGTGACCAATAAAGTTGAGCGTCTTTGGGCAGGAGGCTTGCTGGCAGAGCAGGGCGCCTCCAGGTACTTGGTGGGGCACATTTGCCAACTCATGGAGCTAAAGCTGAACCTCTTCAGACCAATGTTTTCGGGCAGAGTGGAATGCCTCTGAGCATTGGCAGAGGTAAAAGAGCTTTGTAATACTTGCCCAATCTGGGCAGATGTCAAGGACCAGAGAGGAGTGTCTGTGAACACGGCTGAGAAGAGGCTGTCCTGATGGAAGAACTGTATCCTGAGTGTTCCTGAACCTGAATTGCAACCTGTTACCTCCTTAATAAACCCATATCGTCTGTGAGTTCTGTGTAACCATTGCAATGAATTATCGAACCCTGCAGAGAAGTAGAGAGATCCGTGGGAGGGAGGGTTGGTGTCAGAATTGGTAAAGATGGCAGAGGGAGGAGGCATGTCTGACCTCCACTTCATAGGAATCAGCCTTGGGCAGTTGATCTTGATTCTCTTTCCCCCTTGTGAAGTTAGAGAAGATCAGACACCACCCCACACCATTTTTACACCCTGCAAAAGATATGTTGAAGTCCTAACCTCTGTGAACATGACCTTGTTGGGAAATAAGGTCCTTGAAGATATTCTCAGTTAAGTTAACATGAGGTCAAATTACAGTAGGGTAAGTCATAATCTAATATGACTGGTGTCCTCCTGAAAAAGGAGAAGAGACACAGAGAAACAGACAGAAGAAGGATGGCCATGGGAAGATGCACCTGCTCCCTCGAATTCGGGCAGTCCCATTTTCCGAGTCCATCTCAGTGGCAAATCCACCGTTTCATACCCTAAAGGCCGTGGCTCCACCCTTTGAGATTGAGGCAGCTCCCCTTCCTGTGTTCCTCATTTCTTTAGGTTGTGCTTCCTTGTTCCTTGGCCTCTTGGGCTTCACTTCCCGAGTGTGCCCCGCTTGGGCAAGTGTTCTAAAGCTCTCTAGCTCCACTGACGGGTAAGTGCCTAGAGACACCCCATTCACCAGTAAACTTCGGCTGGAAAGCACTCAGCTCTCTTGCTCCGTGGGTCGGCAAGTTAGCTCCACCGACAAGTGCCCAAAGGCACCCTACTCCACCAGGAATCTTTCTGCACAAAGGCACTTGGCTCTCTTGCTCCATGGGTCAGTTCCAGTGCTGTCTCTCGCTGGTCTCCTGGTTCTGCTGCTGCCATTTCTCTGATGCTGCTTCTTACCATCTGCACCATCTCCAGTGTAACAGTTCTCCTCACTTACTTCAGAGTCCTCACCAGAATTGTCTTTGATGTCCATAAATCTACCAACAGTCTCTTCAAGGCAATCTAAGCTTTTATTATTACCCATTGCTGTCCAGTCCATTCCAACTCATAGTGATCCTACAGGATGGAGTAGACCTGCCCAATAAGGTTTCCAAGGAGTGCCTGATGAATTCCAACTGTCAACCTTTTGGTTAGCAGCCAAGTTCTTAACTTCTGCACCACCAGGGCTCCAAGAAAGGCACTTTAAAACTCTTCTGGCCTCTATCCATTCACAATTTCAAAACTGCTTCCACATTTTAGGTATCTGTTAGAGTAGCACCCCACTCTCTCAGTACCAAATTCTATCTTAGTTATCTAGTGCTGCTATAACAGAAATACCATGGGTGGATGGCTTTAATGTAGAGAAACTTATTCTCTCACTGTCTAGTAGGCTACAAGTCCGAATTCAGGGTGCCAGCTCCAGGGGAAGGTTTTCTCTCTGTCAGCTCTGGGGGAAGGTCACTGTCATCAATCTTAGCCCAGCCTAGGGGCTTCTCAGCACAGGGAGCCCAAGTTCAAAGGAGGTGCTCTGCTTCTGGCACTACTTTTCTTGGTGATATGAGGTCCCTGTGTCTCTCTGCTTCCTTCTCCCTTTTATATCTCAAAAGAGATTGACTTAAGACACAACATAATCTTGTAGCTTGAGTCTTGCCTCATTAACATAACTGTCTCTCATCCTGCCTCATTAACATCATAGAGGTAGGATTTACAACACATAGAAAAATCACACCATATCACAAAATGGTGGACAATCATACAATACCGGAAATCATGGCCTAGTCAAGTTGACATATATTTTTGAAGGGCACAATTCAATCCGTAACGGCACCCAAAGAAGTACTACAGTAAAGATAACTTTCTCGTATCAGGTGGGACTTCCTGAACTATAATTGTAATTTTGTTTTTTGAATGTTGCTATAGATTTACTTTTGCCTAAGGTTTTTTTTTTTTTTTTAAGGTTTTAGCTAAACTCCCTGAGGTGAGCTAATCTTAATGAATTTTCCAGGTTTGAAGACAGTGTGGCACAAGTTTAAGGGTTAGGCCAAGAAGTTGGATGCAGGCAAAAATCTAATCTGCATTCCACCCACTAAGCAGTACACCCTGGGACTGACTGTAGGGGCAGTGTCTTTTTCTAATTTGCACAAATGTGCCCCATCGACTAGAGGTGACCGTGGCTGGTTGTTGAGGGGAAGGCAGAAAGTCAGTGCAGTTCTTGATCTCATCTACTGAAGCCGGCATCCATTGGAACAGCCATCATTCTAGCTGGTTCATAGATGACAATGCATGTCCCTCATTCATATCTCCACAGGCTGTCCATTTTCATCACTCTCTCTATTATCCTGTGCCTCTCTTGGGTGCATAAAAATCATCCTGCTCCCATGCCTCGCTGGGGTACAGGGAAGCCTATGAAGATATATCTAGTGCCATCTGCCTCGACAAACCAGGCGGCCATTTCTCTTCTGAGGCCTTGTGATTTCCCCAGTGTCTGCCTGAGCAACAGGGCTTTTCCTCTAACCCCAGAGACTACCAGCCTATCTAGGGGTTTTGCCTCCTTTCCAGAACTCAGCCCAAAGGCTGGGGTAAGGTTCCACTAGACTCTGTGTTATGACTTCTGTTTTTCCATTGCAATGAGATGGAATCCTCCCCGAGCTGGAGGACTCTTTTTGAGTCTAGGGGCTGGGGACTGGCAGGGAGAGGGATGAGACTGGGACAATTTGCTCTTACTCAACATATATTTTCCAAATATGTTGTATCTGCCATGGCTCCTTTTTCACCTACAAATGGCCTAAATTTTAAAATCCCAAATCCAAGAACAAACTCCTCTAAATTCTATTTTTCTGCTGACACATCCTCTTCTCTAGTCAAGGAGCATAGAAGAATCTAGTTGTCCAAATGGTTTGTGTTTGGGAAGGATAAGGGGGGAGGGTGTAGGGTGGCAATGCCTTAATATTAAAAAACAACTGATAAAATCTTTTTTTTTTCCTTTTGCTCTTTTCATTAGTCTTAATTGATACCCTCAAAGGCATTATTTCCCAAATTTGAATAATGTAAGACCCCTCTTAAAATAAAATCTTTCAAGCTTATCCCTGATTCTAACTCTGTAGATCAGGTTCATTGAACTCCAATTGCGAAACTGCGCATTCAGTGGAGATTGCTCAAAGTGTAAAACAGCCTCTGGGGACTTGTCAGATTTACTGGGCCAGGTTTCCAGGGAGTGGAATGTGTACAAAGGGATTTAGAGTAACAGTGCGCATAAGGGTGCCAACTTCTGGATACACTCTTTCATGAGACCCAAGCTTTGATGCATGGTGGCGAGGGTGTAGGGATTGCTCCCTCTTGGGGTGCCCTAGTTATTCCTCAGTCTCTCTTTTCTTGAAATTCCTTCCCTTATGGAGATTTCAAGAAGATACAGGTAAATCTGCTTCGAGATCATTGTCCTTCTCTCTTTGGCTGTCCCTTTATTCTCTCTTTAGAACCTACTGCTTCTAGAAATCTAGAAAATTAAGGAAGGACTGGAGGCATTTCTTATTGAAAGAAAGTTTGGCCATGCCTCTTTTTCTTCCTTTCTTTTTTTTTAATTTTTTCTTGAGGTTTAACTTACATGCAGCAAAATGCCCAAATCTTAAATGAACTGTTTGATGTATTTTTGCCTATGTATGTCAGAATGTGGAGCTTTGGTGGCACAGTGGTTACAAGCTACAGCTGCTAACCAAAAGGTAGGCAGTTCAAATCCAACAGACACTCCTTGAAAACCCTATGGGGCAGTTCTACTCTGTCCTGTAGGGTCCTATGAGTTGGAATCAACTTGACAGCAGCAGGTTTGGGTTTTTGGGGTATATTGGAATGTAATCATAAACCAAATCAAAACCAAACCTGTTGCCATCAAGTCTATTCTGATTCATGCCCACCCAATGTGTTACACAGTGAAGCTGCTCCACAGGGTTTTCTTGGCTCTAGTCTTTACAGAAGTAGTTCACCAGATCTTCCCTCCTCTGATCTGCTATGTGATTTTGAACCATCAACCTTGTTAGCAGCTAATCACAAACCACTGTGCCACCCAGTACCCAAATCAAAATATAAAATATTTCCATGGATCCAGAAGGTTTCCTAGTGCCCTTTCCCAATCAAAAGCCACTCCCTCAGGTAACCACAACTTTGACTTCTATCACCTCTTAGGTGAGCTCTCTGGCACCCTGGGGACTCTGTCCTCATGAAGGTTGGTGAAGTAAGTTGACAGCTGTTCCGCTGGCCTGCGGAGGAAGGACTCTGTTTTCTGTCTCTCAATACTCTCCAGCTTCAGCTTTTTGCTGGATGAGCTTTCCTTTGCCTCTGGAGTGGAAATGACAGAGATTGAGTTGCTTAGGGAGAAAAGATCAAGGTAGGTCATTTGTTCTGCTTTGGTTCTAGGCCGTAGGCTACCTGTTGCTGTGGCAAATGATGTTGCCCAAGTAGCCCATCCTAATTCATCAATAAAAAAGAATCTTTTTACTGTTTTCCACAGTCTGCATTCCTCTACTTAATAATGCTATCTCTGCTATAGCTGGTGGCTGGCAACTATCACATGGGTTTAGGTTGAAATATGTGTTGCTTTGGCTTGAGGGACAGTATTGGAAGTGTATAGGTGCTGAGATTTATAGAGCTTGCATTTTGTTTTGAGGATTTCCTTAAAGTTTTAAAACTTGAGGGGTAAAGGACTAGTCCTGTGGACACATGAGACACTGGAGTTGGAGCAATCCAGCTTTGCACATGCTGAGGAAGGCACCTCAGTTTCAGCGCAAGTTGTTGCATGCTTCCAAAAAAAAAAAAAAAATTTTTTTTTTTTTTCCCCCAAGAAGGAGTGATTCACCCTAGGCATTTCGGTGTGATTCCTTTAGTTGGGTCAGAGAAAAATAAGAATTTAAGGAAGAGAAACTTTTTTTTAAGTGCTTAGCTACTAACCTAAAGTTCAGAGGAGTCCACCAGCTATTCCATGGGAGAAAGATGCAACAATCTCCTTGTGTAAAGATTCGCTGCCTTGGAGACCCTATGGGGGCAGTTCTGTTCTGTCCTATAGGGTGGCTATGAATCGAAATTGACTCAATGGCATACAACAACAAACCTGTTCTGGGACTTTAAGTTCTCTGTGTAAAAGTGAAGGAGAGACCTATTGGGTGGGTATTAATTTAATTGTAGAACAAGTATAGACTTCTTATTAGGAGGAAATTCATAGTAAACTTATATGGTGGTAGCCAAGTTCAGGGATTTCTCACTGCTGTCTGTGCTGGCATTTGTTGGGTAATGTTATCGTGTTATCCATGTCATATGAGCCTTCTTGGTGAGTTAGGTTGGACAATTTAGCACAGTTTAATTTGACTTTTCTAAGTAGCCAACATAACTTGTCTCTACTGGGGTGTATGTAGATTGGCTTCTCAGTGAACTCTGAGTTGGGACAGGGTGTTTTTGGTTGTTGTTAGGCACAGTTTACTTTTAGAGGAGCAGGCTTTAATCTGGAGGCTGGAAAGGTCTAAATTTCAGAATAGGAATAATGTCACTCTGTGGCAATGCTTCTCCCCAGAAACCCCATTTCTCCCCATGTAATTTGTACAATTATTTTTTTTAAAAAAAAAAAACAGTTTTTTAGAATTTTTTTTTCCCCTGTAGGTAAAATGCTCATGCTCATATGAGTAGTGTATTAGTTTTTTAGGGCTTCCACAACAAATTACCAAAAATTTAGTGGTTCAAAACAGCAGGAATTTATTCCCTTACAGTTTCAGAGACCAGAAGTCCAAACTTAAAGGGTCAGCTGGCTGTGCTCCTTCTGAAGGTTCCCATGGAGAATGCTTCTTACCTTTTGCCAGCTTTTGTAGCTCCAGGTATTACTTGGTATATTAGTTATCTAGTGCTGCTATAACAGAAATACCACAAGTGGATAGCTTTAACAAACAGAAACTCATTCTCTCACAGTCTAGGAAGCTAGAAGACCGAATTCAGGGTGCCAGCTCCAGGGGAAGTCTTTCTTTCTCTCTCAGATCTGGGGGAAGATCCTTCTCATCAACATTCTCCTGGTCTAGGAGCTTCTCAGCTCAGGGACCCCAGATTCAAAGGATGTGTTTTACACCTGGCTCTTTGTTTTTTGGTAGTAGGAGGTCCCTCTGTTTCTCTGCTCACTTCTCTCTTTTATATCTCAAGAGATTAACTCAAGATACAACCTAATCCTGTAGACTGAGTCCCACCTCAGTAATATAACTGCCTCCAATTCTGCCTCATTAACATCATAGAGGTTAGGATTTACAACACATAGGATAATCACCTCATATCACAAAGTGGTGGACAACCACACAATATGGGGAATCATGGCCTAGTCAAGTTGACACATACTTTGGGGGAACACAATTCAATCAAAGACACTTGGCTTGTGGTAGCATAGGTCCAATCTCTGCCTTCATCTTCACATGGCCACCTTCTCTCCTGTTTGTGTCTTCTCCCCTTCTGTCTCTTATAAGGACAGTTGTCATTGGATTTAGAATCCACTGATTAATCCAGGATGATCTCATCTGGAGAGCCCTAACTTAATTAGATCATAAAAGTTCTTTGAAGGTTCCAGGTGGACATATCTTTGAGGGCCTCCATTCAATCTACTTCAAGTACAGTTGGTAATATGAGAAGATGGGGTGTGGAACACCGACTGGGGCAGCTTTTGCACAGTCAGGATTTTACTTATACCTCCTGCTTTTGGCCTACTTTTTTTTTTTTTTTTTTAATCTAGTCCACTTTAGATGTGCTCATTCAGAGCCTGAAAATTTACAGGGATTCTGCCTTGCTGAAATTCCTTCCTTTTTCACTGCAAGACTCTGTTGTATTTGTCTTTTTTTCAGCCTCTAGAAGTTTGTTGAATTCTCACATCTACTGACAACTTTTCTTTTTTTCCTTTGTGATCTGCATCTTGAACCAAAGGCTATCAAGCATAATTTGGGATGGCAATGGAATCCATATAGGCTGCTGTATAGTGATTTAAAGTTGAGTTAATAGCCCATTCCAGAATATGTGAGATGCCTCTAGGGTAAGAATTCTCCTATCAGCTAGATTGTCATACCTGGGAGCATTGGCAATTTCCCCACAAAAGGATAGCTAGATATTCTGATGTCCTTCTGATATGCTGTCCTGTTAATTGACCATTTAATAGCTGCAACAATGGGCTCAAACATACCAACAATTGTGAGGGTGCCACTGGACTAGACAATGTTTTGTTCTGTTGTACATAAGATGGCCATGAATAAGAGTCAACTTGATGGGATCTCACAACAACAACAATGAATTGACCATTGGACTGGCTATTATGCCCCATCTGTGGCAGAAACTTTTTTTGTCTGACTAAACCCATTTTTTCTTTTCTGCCTCGAATATAAAAAACAAACCAAACCCATTGCTGTTGAGTTGATTCCGACTCATAGCGACCCTGTAGGACAGAGTAGAATTGCCCCGTAGAGTTTCCAAGGAGCGCCTGGTGGATTTAAACTGCCAACCTTTTAGTTAGCAGCCAAACTCTTAACCACTGTGCCACCAGGGTTTCTTTCCTTAAATACAGAACCCTGATTTTTTTGGGTTGTGGCAATGTGCTCAGTTAGGTTTCTAGCCTCCTTTGGTGGCACGATGGTTAAAGCGGTCAGCTGCTAATCAAAAGGTCTGTGGTTCGAACCCACCAGCTGCTCTGCAGGAGAAAGATGTGAAAGTCTCTTTCTGTAAAGATTCACAGCCTTGGAAACCCTATGGGGTCATTATGAGTTGGAATCAACTCTATGGCAGCAGGTTTGGGCTGCAGGTAGTCATGTCATCTGATACAGTTCTAGCCAATGAGATGTACACAGAGTAATTGGGTGAGTGTTTTGAGGAAGTTCATTAAAAATGGCCTGATTCTGTTAACAAAATCTCTTTTTGCTGTCTGCTTTTCTTGCCTAAAGGGAATTCCAAGGTTCCAGGAACTCAAAGGGCTCTGGGCTCTGGGTGAACAAGTCTTCTTGGCCCTGCAGTCTCACTGCAGGCCCTGAGGAGGTAAAGTCAAAGAAGGGTCCAAGTGGGTAGGGCCCCATTATCTGGGTCTAAAGAGTGCAATTTTAGTCCTGTTCCTGATTCTGTATTCCATGCATGGGTAGGCATTTCCTGCTTAATGCCAGTAACCTATTCTTGAAAATTGGATTTTATGGTACAAAACATAAATTGGAAACATATTTCACATTATTTTTTAAATTGCAAAAATTATATTGTGCTGTGTATTAACCACAAATCCTGAGCCAATTTCCTAAAATGTAGCTAAACACAGTAAAATACTATACATAATTAATAAACTGTCATATGAGGATTGAAAATGTTTAAAGTGTCATTTCCTGGCCACCAAAAATTGATATGGATGTTGACAAATCTTTGCTTTGTATGTCGTTAATATAGTCTCTCTTAAAAAAAAAAAAAAAACGCACTGGCAAAATACAAATTTCATATCGATGTGTTGACACCTGGGGCTCTTTTCATGTGATTCTTGAGACTCTCCATGTGTATTGTTTTGTTTAAATTATTGTATTAAATTTTGAGGATATATACCTATACGTGTGTACACACAGACACACACATTTTTGCCTATACATATTGGCCCAAGAAATGTAGTGAAAGATATATACTATGTATAAGATTTGGGCATTAAAAACCAAGAAGTATTCCACCAGAAAAAAGATTAACTAACTGTATTTCTTTCAGAAATCTCACCTGGTAGAAAGCGGGTGCTTGTGGGCAGGACTCAAATATTCAGAGTCTGTTATTCTGACCAGCCATACCTTAGCCTCTTCCCATTCCAGCACCAATGTCATGTCAGGACGTAAATACCTTTATAACGTTAGTCCAGGGAAAGGTTATGCTGGGAAATATCAATGTGGCAAATGCTACTCAGCAGCAGAGTTTGAAGGGTTCTCATGGAGATTTAAAAAACACAGACATGGATTCAGGGTGGCTGTAGTGGGCTGAACAGTGTCACACAAAATGATGTGTCCCAGTCCTGACCACCTGCCCCCACCTGTGAATGTGACTGTACTTGGAAACAAGGTCGTTGCAGATGTGATTTAGTTAAGGATCTCAAGATCACAGTGGATTTAGCAAACCAAAACCACACCAGTTGCCACTGAGTCAATTCCAACTCATGGTGACCTAGCGTGTAGAATTGTACTCCACATGGTTTCAATAGTTGGTTTTTCAGAAGCAGATCACCAGGCTTTTCCTTCGAGTCACCTCTGGGTGGATTCGAACTGTTGGGTTAGCATCCAGTAGCCAAGTGTGTTAGCCATTTGAAAATCCAAGGACTAGTGTTCTTATACTAGAAAGGAGAGGGAGAGTTCAGACACACAAACACAGGGAAGAAGGCCATGTGAAGATCCATGTAAAGATAGAGGCAGAGATTACAGTTATGCTGCCCTAAATTAAGGAACATCAAGGGTTGCCGACAGCCACCAGAAGCTAAGAGAGAGGCATGGAACAGATTCTGTGAGCAGCCAAAGGAATCAACCTTCCTGCACAGAGATTTCAGACTTTTGGCCTCCACAGCTTTGAGACAATAAATTTCTGTTGTTTTATGCAACCCCGTTTGTGGCAATGTGTTACAGGAGTCCTAGGAAGCTAATAAGGCAACTTATCTGGCTTCATGATGAGAGGCCTTCTGGCAACTCTATTTTTTTCTATTCATTCTGAAACTCAAAGAAATAACAAAATGCCTGTTTGATATAGAGTCAAAGAAACGTGGATTCAAATCCTCCCTTACTAATGACTAGTTCTGTAACTTTGAGCAGATTATTCTACTTCTTGGAGGCTCAGTTTTCCAATTATAGGAATTATTGTCTTGAGGGTTTTTTTTTTTTTTTTTTTAATCTACCACAATTTATTAAGCCAATTTTCTGATGATGGACATTTAGGTTGCTTCTAGTTTTCCACCCTTATAAATAACACTGTAAAAAAAAAAAACGTAAAACTAAAATTAATGCTGTCTAGTTGATTCCAACTCATAGTAACCCTATAGGACAGAATAGAACTGCCTCATAGGGTTTCCAAGAGGCAGCTTGAGGATTTGAATTGCCAATCTTTTGGTTAGCAGCTGAGCTCTTAACCACTGTGCCACCAGGGCTCCTCTATACCTATAGTAATAGATTACTGTAGCTTATTTTTATATAAGGATCCCTGGGTGGCTTAAATGCTGAACCTTTAACCAAAAGGTTGGTGGTTTATGCCCACTGAGAGGTGCCCCAGAAGACAGGCCTGGCAATCTACTTTTAAGGTCATAGTCTTGAAAACCTCATGGATCAGTTCTACTCTGCACACATCAGTTTACCATGAGTCAGAATCAACTTGATGGCAACTAACAACATTTTTATATAAACTGTACTCCATATCACATTATATCTTGGACACATTTGAAGGAGTTTTGTTTGAGGCTGAAATGACACATTATGTGTGAAGCCTGAAGCACAGTGCCTGGCATGAAATAGGTCTACAATAAATGTAGTCTCAGTTCAAGTGGTAATTTGTAAGGGCCTCCTCTGTGCTAGACACCATGCTAGGTGCTGAAAAATACCTTGGATAAGAATTGATCTCTGTTCTTAAAGGTCTTATATATTCAAGGGGATACACATAGGTAACTGATGAGGATAACATATTGTGATAAATGCTACAGCGTGAGTAACTAGAGGGATAGATAATAAGCTATCATTATGAATCAGAATTGATTCAATGGCAAGAGGTTTGGGTTTTTTGTTTTTGTTTTTGTTTTTTTTTTAAGGAGCCCTGGTGGCACAGTGGTGAAGCACTTGGCTGCTAACTGAAAGGTCTGCTGTTAGAACCCACCAGCTCCTCCATGGGAGAAAGATGTGGCAGTCTATTTCCATAAAGATTAAAGTCTTGGAAACCCTATGGGGCAGTTCTACTCTGTCACATAGGGTCACGATGAGTCAGAATCAAGTCAACAACAACGGATATGGAAACACATAATGAGCCCTGGTGGCACAATGGTAAAGTGTTTGGTTACTAATCCAAAGGTCAGTGGTTCAAACCCACCAGCTGCTGCATGGAAGAAAAGACCTGATGATCTGCTCTCAGAAAGATTTATAGCCTTGGAAACCCTATGGGGAGTTCTACTCTGTCACATAGGACTGCGATGGGTCAGAATCAACTGGGCAGCAGACAACATCATGGAAGCACACAGAGTCCCTGGGTGGCTCAAATGGTTAAGCACTGGACTACTAGCAGAAAGGTTGGCAGTTTGAACCCACCCAGGGTGCCTAAGAAGACAGGCCCAGTGATGTGCTTCTGCCTTGAAAACCCTATGAAGCAGCTCTACTCTGCATATATGAGGTTGCCATGAGTCAGAATCAACTTGAGGGCAACTAAAAACAACAACACACAAGCACATAAGAGGGCCTCTTAATCCAAAATTGGGAGCCCAGGTTCCTAGAGAAAAGGACACGAAAGCTGAGACCTGAAGGATGAACAGGGATGAGCCAGGTGAAGAAGGCAGAAGGGGTGCATGACTCTTCCAGTGGATCACAGACAGTCAGTATGGTTGGGACTAAAAATGGCAGAACAAGATTGAGACGAAGAAGATGAGAGAGATGAGGCTGGAGAGGAAAGCAAGAGACCCACCAGCAAGGGCTTTATCAACTGTTGGGGATTTAAAACTTTACCCTAAAGGGGGTATGAAACCATGAAAATTTTGTTATCAGGGGATGAATATCATACAAAGGACCCAGGGTTTAAAGGAGGGATGGTCAAATCATGTCAAATGCTGCAAAATCTGGGTCCACTAAGATGAGAACAGAAACATTTCCATGTGATTTACAACAAGGAGATCACTAGTGGAGGTGGGGCCAATATGGCAGAGTAGTCAGACACTTCAGGTGATCCCTCTTACGACAAAGACCTGAAAAAAAAAAAGTGAAACTATTATATATATGACAATGGAGGAGCCCTGAACATCAAAGACAAAGTTAGGAAATTGGACTGAGCAGCAGGGTGAGGAAGAGATGGTTCAGAAGCAGTGAGGAGTTGCCAGATCTGACTTGGCAGAAACAAGCACCCCTCAGGCACAGTCCCCTGGAGCAACTGCGGCAGTGCTGGTGGTAGCATTCTGGACACAGTTTCTCAGGGAGAGACAGTGAGCAGCACACTCTATTCACACCTCCGGAACCAGAGAAAAACTGCTCTTGGCAAAAGCTAAGTACTTGTGTTTATTTTACCTTGTCCCCAGGCCCCAAGCTGGCTTCAATGGCTGTAGATTTCCCTGGGCCTGAGATAGGTCCTGCTGTGCATCCTCAGACATTCTCCCAGCCTTGAAGAAGGAATAAATTAAAAATTGGGGGAAAAGATAATCTGTCAGCTCCATTTAGCTGGGAAGCTCAAGCCTGAAAAAGCTTCTGTCCAGGCACAAGTGGTCTGAGGACATTGGATACATTTCACCCTTGCATGGACCTGTGTGGGCACCATTTCAGGAGATTAGGCCCCTGTTACTGCAACAATGTATGTGCTTGAGGTCCCACTTCAACTGTTTCAGCTGTGACATGGAGAGGTGGGTTTTTAATGTTTGACACCACTTTGCCTATTAAACAAGGTCCTCGCCTACCCATATCAGGAGCCTGGGGACTAGTGGTTCCATCCATGTCTCCTAGCCACCCATGACAGGGGTCCTAGGATAAGTGAGGCTTCCCATTCCTTACAACCAAAAGCACTGGGTACCTGTGGTCCTGGTGCAGAACCCATCTACCTGTGCACTCTAGGGAACAGGGACAGGCTTTCTTCACAGACACATAGGGGAAGGTTGTCAGCCCCCTGCCTTGTTCAGAGTGTGATCCGCTGCTGCAACCAGATACTTGTGCCTGCACTAATCACCACTGCCCATATGGACACAGGCCATATCACACATTTGATGACCAACTACCTAGACACCTGAGCTGAATCCATACAAGAAAAGTGAATGGACTCCTGGGCTTATATAGCTGGTAACAGCTCTAGCCATCTGGTGACAGAACGTTAGAGCTTCAAAGGCAGAAATAATCAAGCTAGCTCACTCAAGCAGCCTGTTTGGGCATATCAAAACAAAACAAATGAAGAAGCTAGGATACAGTAAGCAAACATAAATTAATACAATAACTTATAGATGGCTCAGAGACAACAGTCCATATGAAATCATATAAAGAAGCAGACCACAATCGCTTCGACAAGCTCTCAAAACAAAGAATCGAGGAATCTTCCAGATGAAGATGTCTTCCTGGAATTACCACATGTAGAATACAAAAGATTAATATACGGAACCCTTCAAGACATCAGGAAGGAGATCAGGCAAAATGCAGAACAAGCCAAGGAACACACAGATAAAGCAGTTCAAGAAATTAAAAAGGTTTTTCAAGAACATAATGAAAAATTTAATAGTCTGCAAGAATCCATAAAGAAAGAGCAATCAGAAATTCAGAATATTAACAATAAAATTACAGAAGTAGACAACTCAATAGAAAGTCAGAGCAGAATTGAGGAAATGGAAGACAGAATTAGTGAGATTGAAGATAAAGCACTTGGCACCAATATATTTGAAGAAAAATCAGACAAAATAATTTTAAAAAATGAAGAATCATGTGGGACTCAATCAAGAGAAATAACCTTTGAATGATTGGAGTGCCAGAACAGGGAGAGATAACAGAAAATACAGAGAGATTATTGAAGATTTGTTGGCAGAAATCTTCCCTGATATCGTGAAAGATGAGAAGATATCTATTCAAGATGTTCATCGAACCCCACTTAAGGTAGATCCAAAATAAAGTCATCAAGACATAATTCAACTTGCCAATACCAAAGATAAAGAGATAATTTTAAGAGTGGCTAGGGATAAAGGAAAAGTCACCTACAAAGGAGAGTCAATAATAACAAATTCAGGCTACTCAGCAGGAACCATTCAGGCAAGAAGGCAATGGGATGACTTATACAAAGCATTGAGGAAAAAAAATGCCAGCCAAGAATCATATACCCACCAAAACTGTCTCTCAAATATGAAGGTAATACTAAGACATTTCCAGATAAACAGAAGTTTAGGGAATTTGTAAAAACTAAACCAAAACTACAAGAAGTACTAAAGGGAGTTCTCTGGTTAGAAAATCAATAATATTGGATATCAATCCAAGATTAGAACACAGGACAGAGCAAACAAATATCAACTCAGATAGGGAAATCACAAAAACGAATCAAGATAAAAAAAGTGCTCAAAACAGGAAAACAGCAATGTCATTATGTAAAAGATGACAATATTAAAACAATAAAGAGGGACTAAAAAATGTAGTCATAAATCTTTCATATGGAGAAGAAGTCAAGGTGATATAAAGAAATAAAAGTTAGCTTTAACCTTAGAAAAATATGGGTAAATATTAAGGTAACCACAAAGGAGACTAATAATCCTAAACAACAAAATAAAATATAAGAAAAACGTAAAGACTCAGCAAAAACAAAATTAACAGCAACGAATAAGAGGAAAAGACAACATATAAAGACAAATTACTCGGCACAAAAAGTTAAGTGGAAAAAAGAAACTGTCAACAACTCACAAAAAAAGACATCAAAATGACAGCACTAAACTCGTATCTATCCATACTTACGCTGAATGTAAATAGAGTAAATGCATCAATAAAGACAGAGAAAGTGGCAGAATGGGGATCACTAGTGACCTTGGTGAGAACAGTTTGCAGTGAAAAGTAGGGGCAGAAGCCAGATCACTATGGGAAGTGATATGAATTGGAAGGGAGAAAATGGTCCAGTTCTTCACTAGAGTATGTTCTCCATTAACAGGCAGGGAATTTTGTCTGCTGTCTTTGTTGCACCACTAGTACTTAAAACAAAACCTGGCATGTACTTGGCACTCAACAAATGTTTGCTGAAAGAATGAGTGAAGTAATTATAAAATTTGTCTCTGTGTCTGAATGGGGTGAGGGACTGACAGTGGGTGGATTTTATTTTAAGTGAGAAATCGCTTTTAAATGCTGACAGGAGGAAGCCAGTAAAAAAGAAGTCGAAGGTGGCCCAGAACAAAGGAAATTCAGGGGAATGAGTCTCTAACGAGACCAGAGGAACAGGATACCAAGTATAGGTGAAAGAGTTGGATGTGGAATGAGAAACGTTGCCTCTCAGATTGTAACTGAAAGACAGAAAGAAAAAATGGGTAGGATCCAGAGGAGAGTGTAGGTAGGTGGCAGAGGCTGAGGAACTTATGTTTGGAAGTTTATTTACTTATTTATTTTTAATTTTATTATGCTTGAGGTGAAAGTTTACAGTGCGAATTGGTTTCTCTTTCAAAAATTTATACACAATTTGTTTTGTGACATTGGTCATAATCCCTGTAATGTGTTAGCACTTTCCCCCTTTCTCTTTACACCCCAGGTTCTCTGTGTCCATTCATGCAGTTTTTCTGTCCCTTCCTGCCTTCTCTGCTTTTGGGCAAGGGTTGCCCATTTGGTCTCATATACTTGATTGAACTAAGAAGCACATTCCTCACTTGGGTTATTGTTTGTTTTATAGGCCTGTCTGATCTTTGGCTGAAAGGTGGACTTCAGGAGTAGCTTTGATTCTGAGTTATCAGGATGTCTGGGGGGCCACAGTCTGGGGGTTTCCTCCAGTCTCTGTCAGACCAGTAAGACTGGTTTTTGTGTTTGTGTGAATTTGAATTTTGTTCTACATTTTTCTCCTGCTCTGCCAGGACACTCCATTATGATCCCTGTCAGAGCTGTCAGTGGTGGTAGCTGGGCGTCATCTAGTTCTTCTGGGCTCAGGCTGGTGGAGGCTGTGGTTCATGTGGTCCATTAGTCCTTTGGACCAATATTTTCCTTGTGTCTTTGGTTTTCCTCATTCTCCTTTTCTCCAGATGGGATGGGACTAATAGACGTACCTTAGATGGCAGGAGCTTTTATATTTTGTCTGAAGTGGGAGATGAGATTGTCAGTTGAAAATGAGAAGGGAGGAGGAGAAGGCGAGTGTGTAGACTAGGTTTGAAATAGTCACTGTGAAGAAGTGTGGTGAGAGCTTGCTGGGAACACAAAAGAATTGTCAAGTAGTGTTGAGATCCATAGCTCCATGAACTAGTAGTTCTACTGACCTAGGCTATGGTGACTTTTCTTCCTTCTCACTACACATTCACTTCCTTTATCTATTTCCTTATATAAATGAACCTGTCATTTTGACCTGTTAAAGAAATGTACAGATCTATTTTGGTTGCTGCAACCTCAGACAGGTAAATTGTTCTTAAAAAAGGTTTCAGGGGACATCTAGGTCAATTGGCATAACAAAATGTATTAAGAAAATGTTCTGCATCCCATTTTGGTGAGTGGCTTCTGGGGTCTTCAGCACTAGCAAGCGGCCATCTAAGATGCATCAATTGGTGTCAACTCACCTGGAGCAAAGGTGAATGAAGAACACCTAAGGCATAAGGCAAAGAAGAGCCCAAGAGACAGAAAGGGCCACATAAACCAGAGGCTACATCAGCCTGAGACTGGAAAAACTAGATGGTGCCTGGCTACCACTAATGACTGCCCTTACATAACACAGAATCTGTGATGGACCAGGAGAAAAATGGGATGCAGGCCTCAAATGCTCATAAAAAGACCAGACTTAATGGTCCAACTGAGACTAGAGGGACCTCGGAGGTCACGGTCTCTGAACCCTTTGTTAGCCAAAGACTGGAACCATTCCCGAAGCCAACTCTTCAAACAGGGATTGGACTTGACTATAAGACAGAAAATGATACAGGCAAGGAATGAGCTTCTTGGCTCAAGTAGACTCATGAGGCTATGTGGGCAACTCCCGTCTGGAGGTGAGATGAGAAGGCACAGGGGGACAGGAGCTGATTGAATGAACGCAGGGAATACAGGGTGGAGAGGAGGAGTGTGCTGTGTCATTATGGGGAGAGCAGCTAGGAGTACATAGCAAGGTGTGTATAAGTTTTTTGTATGAGACACTGACTTGATTTGTAAACTTTCACTTAAAGCACAATAAATAAATAAAAATTAAAAAAAAAAAAAGTGTCCCTCAGTCTCTTCCCATTAGGCAAAAAGGGTGTGGCAAACTGAAAGTTGCAAATCAAAGAGCAAGCTTCAGGTCGGCAAGATTGATAAAATGCTGAGGGTTTCACAGGGCTGAAATTGCACAGGACATGATGAGTAAAGTTCTAGTTTAGTTGGTGAAAAAAAAGCCAAGAAATTAATTCAACTGTTATTCCAGACAACATTAGATTTCAACATAAACAACCTCTGAAATGTTTTGTCAGTGCATCTGTTTTTCAAAAGGATCAGGTGATATTTGGTTTGATTTCCCCAAATTAGATCACAGGCCAGCCTATTAAATTAGTTACTGAATATATGTTACGGTTTTGTTAGCTGCCATTGAGTTGGCCCTGACCCATGGCAACACCATCTATTACAGAATAGAATGGCTCCATAAGGTTTCTTCAGCTGAAATCTTTATGGAAGCAGTTCACCAGGCTTTTCTTCCATGGAGCCACTGGGTGAGTTTGAAATGCCAATCTCTACATTGGCAGCTGAACACAAACCACTTGTGCCACTAAGGCTCCTGTACAGAATATATATACCTGTTAAAAATGGACACATTGAATTGACTCCTAGTTGAATTAATCTGTGTGTACATTTTTTAAAAAAAAAAATTTGTTTATATATATTATATATTTTCCATATATATATATGGAGTCCTTTTTTTTTAGTGGCGCAGTGGCTAACAGTTCAGCTGCTAACCAAAAGGTTGGCAATTTGAATTCACCAGCCACTACTTGGAAACCCTATGGGGCAGTTCCACTCTGTCCTATAGGGTCACTATAAGTCAGAATTGACTCTCAATGGCAATGGGTTTGGTTTCTTCGTTTATATGGCCTTGGTGAGAATAGTTGTCATTGTCATTGTCCTCAACCCCTTTCCCTCTAGGGACAAAACAAGGAAGAGAAATAAGATCAATGTTGTTCCCCTGAGGTGATGTAGCAAATTTATTATTCTGCTATCTGTGGGTCTCATTGGAACTATTTGTGTGCTTCCAAGCCTCCTGAAAGCCCTGTAATGGAGTCTAATGCCCCAGGCATCACTGTCCTCTACAGTCATAAAGGTAGACTGGATTATTTACAAGAGATATGGCTGATTCTCAAACCCAAGCTCAGCACCAAGTCCCTGGAGGAAGACTGGAGTTAACTGCACTTAGAGAAGGTCATTGGCTGGCACTGGAGAAAGACCAATGTCATTTTCAAACTCTACGCCTTAAATATATTTGTGTACGTCAAGACACAGGACAGGGCTAAAAAAAGAATGGAATATTAACAAGAGTGGAAAAAAAGTCATTTTAGACTAAAAAGACTGTTTCGCCTTTTTGAAAACCAGTCACAAAATATATCACTGGGAATTTAAAAAAATTTCAGTGAACCTTAATTACATATAAGCTCATACACTCATCTGAATAAAAACATCTTTGAAAATATACAGGTTATGACATTTTAGAAACCTGTTCTTTTTCTCACTGAAATTTTGAGAAAAATGCAGTCAAAACGGTCCTGTAAACACTTGGGATAAACCAAACCCATTGCCATACAATCAAGGCCTACTCAAGGCAACCTACTCTTATATCTTGGGGTAAAGCTATGCTATTCAGGAAAACTTTTTAGAAAAGTCATATATAATATTTCTGTTTATTTTTCCTTAGATACTCTCAGTCATGGTAAGAAGTCCTCAACTGGAACTTGTTCCTACAGGTGACTTCTAAGGAAACTTTCATCTCCTGACAATAAATCTTCATTGACCGTCACATGGATTAATGATTAGAACAATAGGTCTGAGATAGTATGGGTTAAAACATATATATATTTAAGATCGGAAAGACATCTGAAATGTTCTTGAAGTTCTCCTTTCACTTTTAGCCACCATGGTGATGGATCTTATCCATAAGTGTGACAGAGGTGACCACCACTCATGCAAGAATTAATTAGGTCCACACAGGCCTAAATACTGAGCATGGGCTTTATGAAGATGTAGCAAGTATGCGAAGGGAAAACTTTAACACTCTGGTTGTCACTACTTAAGTAGGTGGTCAAACTGCTCTGGAGTATTCAACATACATTATTGTTGTCGTTAAAAAAAAAAATTTTTTTTTTTTTTGTTGTCGTTAGGTGGTGTTAAGTTGGTTCCAACTCTTAGGGACCCTATGTACAACAGAATGAAACACCGCCCTGTCCAGCACCATCCTCACAATCACTGCTATGTTTGAACCCATTGTTGCAGCCACTGTGTCAATCCATCTGATTGAGGGTCTTCCTCGTTTTTGATGACTATTTACCTTACCAACCATGATATTCTTCTCCAGGAACTGGTCCCTCTTGATAACATGTCCAAAGCAAGTGAGACAAAGTCTCACCATCCTTACTTCTAAGGAGTATTCTGGCTATACTTTTTCCAAGATAGGTTTGTCCATTCTTCTGGCAGTCAAGGGTATATTCGATATTCTTCACCAACTCCATGATTCAAAGGCATCAATTCTTCTTCTGCCTTCCTTATTCATTGTCCAGCTTTCCCATGCATTGAGGCGATTGAAAATGTCGTGGCTTGAGTCAGGCACACACGGTTGTTGTAGTTGTTGTTAGATGCTGTCAAGTCAGTTCTGACTCATAGAAACCCTATGCACAACAGAACGAAACTGCACCATCGTCAAATTTTTTGCTATGCTTGAGCTCATTGTTGCAGCCACTGTGTCAGTCCATCTCATTGAGGGTCTTCCTCTCTTTCACTGACCCTCTATTTTACCAAGCATGATGTCCTTCTCCAGGGCTGATCCCTCCTGATAATATGGCCAAAGTATGTGGGACATAGTCTAGCCATCTTTGCTTCTAAAGAGTACTCTGGCTGCACTTCTTCCAGGACAGACTTGTTCGTTCTTTTGGCAGTCCATGGTATATTCAATAGTCTTCGCCAACAACACAATTCAAAGGCATCAATTCTTCTTCAGTCTTCCTTATTAATTGACCAGCTTTCCTATGCAAAAGAAGCAATTGAAAACACCATGGCTGGATTAGGCGCACCTTAGTCCTCAAAGTAACAACTTTGCTTTTCAACACTTTAAAGAGGTTTTTTGCAGCATATTTGCCCAATGAAATGTGTCTTTCGATTTCTTGACTGCTGCTTCCATGAGTGTTGATTGTGGATCCAAGTAAAATGAAATCCTTGACAACTTCAGTCTCTTTTCTGTTCATCATGGTGTTGCTTATTGGTCCAGTTGTGAGGGTTTTTTTGTTTTTGTTTTTTTGAGGTATAGTCCATACTGAAGGATGTGGTCTTCGATCTTCATCAGTAAGTACTTCAAGTCCTCGTCACTTTTGGTAAGAAAGGTTGTGTCTTCTGCATAATGCAGGTTGTTAGTAAGTCTTCCTCCTTTCCTGATGCACTGTTCTTCTTCATATAGTCCAGTTTCTCAGATTATTTGCTCAGCATACAGATTGAACAGGTATGGTGAAAGCATACAACCCTGACACACATCTTTCCTGACTTTAAACCGTGCAGCATCCCCTTGTTCTGTTCGAATGACTGCCTCTTGATCCATGAACAGATTCCTCATGAGCACAATTAAGTGTGCTGGAATTCCCATTCTCTGCAATGTTATCCATAATTTGTTATGATTCACACAGTCAAATGCCTCTGCCTAGTCAATAAAACACAGGTAAACATCTTTCTGGTATTCTCTGCTTTCCGCCAGGACCCATCTAACATCAGCAATGATATCCCTGTTTCCGTGTCCTCTTCTAAATCCGGCTTGAATTCCTGGTAGTTCCCTGTCAATATACTGCTGCAGCTGCTTTTGAATGATCCTCAACAAAATTTTGCATGTGTGTGATATTAATCATATTGTTTGATAATTTCTGCATTCAGTTGGATCACCCTTCTTGAGAATAGGCATAAATGTGGATCTCTTCCAGTTGGTTGGCCTGGTAGCTGTCTTCTAAATTTCTTGCCATAAATGAGTGAGCACTTGCAGTGCTGCATTCGTTTGTTGAAACATCTCAATTGGTATTCCATCAACTCCTGGAGCCTTGTTTTTCACCAGTGCCTTCAGTGCAGCTTGGACTTCCTTGAGCACTATGGGCTCCTGAAAATACGTTACCTCTTGAAATGGTTGAACGTTGACCAATCCTTTTTGGTATAGTGACTCTGGGTATTCTTTCCATCTTCTATTGATGCCTCTTGCATTGTTTAATATTTTCCCTGTAGAATCCTTCGGTATTGCAACTCTGAGCTTGAATTTTTTCTTCAGTTCTTTCAGCTTGAGAAATGCTGAGCATGTCTTCCCTTTTGGTTTTCTGTCTCCAGATCTTTGCACATGTCCTCATAATACTTTACTTTGTCTTCTTGAGCTGCTCTTTGAAATCTTCTGTTCACCTCTTTTACTTCATCATTTTTTATCTTTTGCTTTAGCTAAGCAATGTTCAAGAGCAAGTTTCAGAGTCTCTTCTGACATCCATTTAGGTTGTTTCTTTCTTTCTTGCTTTCTTCATGTATGATATCCTTGATGTCATTCCACAATTCATCTGCTCTTCGGTCATTAATGTTCAAAGTGTCAAATCTATTCTTGAGATGGTCTCTAAATTCACGTGGGATACACTCAAGTTTGTACTTTGGCTCTCATGGACTTGTTCTGATTTTTTTTCAGTTTCAACTTGAACTTGCATGTGAGTAATTGATGGTCTGATCCACAGTCAGCCCCTGGCCTCGTTCTGACTGAGGATATTGAACTTTTCCATCATCTCTTTCCACAGATGTAATCGATTTGATTCCTGTGTATTCCATCTGGCGAGGTCAATATGTACAGTCTCCCGCTTATGTTGGTGAAAAAAGGTATTTGCAATGAAGAAGTCATTGGTCTTGCAAAATTCAATCACTTGATCTCTGGCATCATTTTTGTCACCAAGGCCATATTTTCCAACTACTGATCGTTCTTCTTTGTTTCTGACTTTCGCATTCCAGTCTCCAATAATTATCAGTACATCCTGATGACATGTTCAATCAATTTCAGACTGCAGAAGCTGGTAAAAATCTTCAATTTCTTCATCTTTGGCCTTAGTGATTAGTGCATAAATTTGAATAATAATTACTGGTTTTATTATTATTACTGGTTAATAATATTAACTGGTTTTTCTTGTAGGTGTATGGATATTATCACTGACAGCAATGTACTTTAGGATAGATATTGAAATATTCTTTTGACGATGAATGCAATGCCATTTCTCTTCAAGTTGTCATTTCCGGCATAGTAGACTACAGGATTGTCTGATTCAAAATGACCAATACTAGTGCAGTTCAGCTCACTAATGCCTAGGATATTGATGTTGATGCATTCCTTTTCATTTTTGACGATTTCCAATTTTTCTAGTTTCATACACCATACATTCCAGGTTTCAATTATTAATGGATGTTCGCAGCTGTTTCTTCTCATTTTGAGTCATGCCACATCAGTAAAAGAAGGTCCAGAGGGCTTGACTCCATTCACATCATTAAGCTCAACTCCACTTTGAGGAGGCAGTTTTTCCCCAGTTGTATTTTGAGAGCTTTCCAACCTGAGGGGCTCACCTTCCAGAACTATATCAGACAATGTTCTGCTGCTATCCATAAGGATTTCACTGGCTAATTCTTTTCAGAAGTAGACTGCTGGGTCATTCTTCCTAGTCTGTCTTAGTCTGGAAACTCAGTTGAAACCTGTCCTCCATGGGTGACCCTGCTGGTATTTGAATACTGCTGGCATAGCTTCCAGCATCACAGCATACAAAGCCCCCACAGGTCTTCATGAGCCAGCAAACGTCTGTAGCTTTTTAGCATGGAGAGGTGAGCTTTTAATGACAATGGGGAAGAGAGACGGTTACTATGATAATCACAATAGCTGTTATCAAAAAAGATCTCTCCTAGAAAATTCTTTCCTACTCTTACACAGAATCTCCCTCTAAGGCTTATAAGGGGCAAGAACAGTGCACCTAAAAGCAGAATTTCTTGAAAAAGTATAAGATGCAGGTATTTTTCCAAAAAAGAAGTAACTAACAAATTCCTCACCAAGGTCTCTCACACATATACCACTAGTCCAGTTCTTTGAGTCCATCAATGTTTTACCTAGATTGTAACTTCTTCAGAATAGCAAATATGTCTTTTTTTTTTTTTAATCTTTTACTGTGCCTACACTCAGTAGTAGGTACTCTATAAAGCTTATGTAAAACTTTTTGAAAATTATCTTTATACACCACTGACTGCTCTGACAGGGATCGCAATAGAGGATCCCAGACAGAGCTGGAGAAAAATGTAGAACAAAACTCTAACTCGCAAAAAAAGACCAAACTTACTAACCTGACAGAAACTGGAGAAACCCTGAGAGAATGGCCCCAGAAACCCTTTTATCTCAGTAATGAAGTCATTCCTAAGTTTCACCCTTTAGCCAAATATTAGAAGGGACCATAAAACAAAACAAGACTAAAGCATCACAACAGCCCAGGGGCAAGAACTAAAAGGCAGGAGGGGACAGGAAAGCTGGTAATAAGAAATCCAAGGTTGAGAACGGAGAGCATTGACATGTCGTGGGGTTGTTAACCAATGTCATAAAACAATATGTGTACTAACTGTTTAATGAGAAGCTAGTTTGTTCCGTAAACTGTCATCTAAAGTACAATAAAAAAGTTTTTTTTAATTATCCTTACAAAAGACACACATATTAGAAAACATAAGCAAAAAAAAAACTTTAAAATTACCCATAGTGTTGCCTCCTAGAGATAATTGCTATCAACATTCAGCATCTATCTATGCCTATGTAGAAAATATGCTCTCCTTGCAAAACAGAACACTTACTTAGCAGATAAGACTAAAACGTTTAGCAGATAAACCTCTTTGGCCACAATGGTTTGTCCTTTTCTGTTCCCCAACTCCTCAGAAGAAATCACTGTAATCAGTTTCGTGCATATGCTTCCAGCCCTTGTTCATGCATTTATGTAGACATATCCTCCTATTGGAGCCCTGATGGCACAGTGCTTAAGAGCTTGGCTGCTGACCAAAAGGTCAGCAGTTCAAATCCACCAGTTGCCCCTTGGAAATGTTATGGGACAGTTCTACCCTGTCCTATAGGGTCGCTATGCGTTGGAATTGAGTCAATGGCAATGGGATTATTTTCTTTCTTTTTTTTTTTTTTTAGTGACATAGTGGTTAAGCACTCACCTGCTAACCAAATGGTCAGCAGTTCGAATCCACCAGCCGCTCTTTGGAAACTCAATGAGGCAGTTCTACTCTGTTCTATAGGGTAGCTATGAGTCAAAATCGACTCGAGGGCAGTGGGTTTAATGGTGATGACAAATTTGAGGATTCGATAGCTCTGTGGTCATGTAACCAACAGTTGAATGATCCCAGATCTGAAAGTAAATGGACCACAAAATACAAGGTCAAGGTCAGGTGAAGGACGGCCTTCTAAGATAAAAGGTGATTGATGGGGAGCCCATACGAAATATGCTGGTCATTGAAAATAACAATTATTTTTAAAACGATTTTGAAAAATTATTTTAATAAAATAAAATGTGATTGTATCATAACATTGAGTACAAAAGGCAGAACATATATCTATATATTAAAATGAAGTTCTAATTATATTTTTGAAAACTTCTGGCTTCACAATAACAAAGTAATGACACTTCCATTCTCTTCTCTTAAAAATCACCCCAAAGTAACAGGGGACACAAAAAGAGAAACACAAATGCCACCTTTAATACATATATAAGGGACAACTGAAATCCTGAACCATAATATCTGAAGAAAGAGAACAGTAGATGGAGAAATTGCAGGTGTCTCATGGGGGCGTGGGGGGCTGCAGAAGTACATGGTGGTCAGTGGCGGGTAAAGTAGGAAGGGTAAGGAAAGAAGGTGAGATAATACAGAGGGAGGGGAGCTGAAAGCAGGGAAAATGTTTGAAAAGTCTATACAGAGACAAGTTAGAGTCCCTTCAGGACTCACCACTGCCTGTTAGAGTCAGACAACCATCCCTCCTCCATGCCCAGATGAGACCAGTGGTTTCTTTCTAGAGAAACAAGGTTACTAATTTGTTTTCAACTGTGTCCATTATGCTATTCATCCATCTTATTAAGCTTTTTAAATTCGCCCATTATATCTTCTATACCCCATATTTCCAGTTGGTTTTCTTTTGTAACTGCAAGTTACTGCTTTATGTTTCTAATTTCCTCCTTTATCTCTTTAGGTTACTATGCTTATTTTCATTTCTAGTTCTGTTTAACACATTAACTATTTTCTAGTGAATAAATTGTTCAGTTTATTATCTTTCTTTCATGGTGCTTGTATTCTTCACATTTATTTTTCATTTCCTTGGGGGCTCATCATAGACCCAGGCCTTAACCTGTGTTCCTCCAAGTCAGCTTGTGGTATACGTGGGGGAAGGTCTGGAAGGGAAAGAGAGCTTCTGATTTTGTAATCTGGCCTTACCACTTCCTTCTCATAACTCCCCCAACTCTACCTCTACCAGGTCCTCAGAAAACTCCTAGTATTTTCTTTCCAAGTTTCATTTTTTGCAGTTATTTGCCATCTTTGGAATTACCTCAACGATTCAGTTGGGAGAGAGGAGCAAGTGACCATTCAGGGACTGCTCTCTCCCTTACCCTTTTGTTATCAGCTCCCCACTTCTGATGTTTTATCTCCTCTTGTGGCTTTTTCCAGGCTGGGGCTGATTGGGACTGCTGTTTTTATGTCCTGCTATGGAAATGGTACAGTGGTTAAGAGCTCAGCTGCCTACCAAAAGGCCGGCAGTTTGAATCCACCAGGTGCTCCCTGGAAACCCTATGGATCAGTTCCTGTCTGTCCTATAGGGTTGCTATGAGTCAGGACCAACTCCATGGCAATGGGTTTAGTTTTGGGTTTTTTTTTTTAATGGAAATACAAAGCAGCCCTGGTGGTGCCGTGCTTAAGTGCTTCGCTGCTAACCAAAAGGTCAGCAATTTGAACCCATCAGCCACTCTGCAGGAGAAAGATGTGGCAGTTGGCTTCCATAAAGACAGACTTTGAAACCTATTGGGGCAATTCTACTCTGTTCTATCAGGTAGCTGTGAGTTGGAATTGCCTCCATGGCAAAGGGTTTAGGGCTTATGGAAACACAGTAGTCAATGATCTGCTGATTCCAGGAGGTGTTGAACAGTAATGACCAAAAACCAGACAAGTTGTGGAATGACATCAAGGACATCATATATGCAGAAAGTAAGAGGTCACTGAAAAGACAGTAAAGAAAAAAAAGACCAAAATGGATGTCAGAAGAGACTCTGAAACTTGCTCTTGAACATCAAGTAGCTAAAGCGAATGGAAGAAATGATGAAGTGAAAGAGCTGAATAGAACATTTCAAAGGGCAGCTCAAGAAAACAAAGTACTATAATGACACTTTCTAAGACCTGAAATTAGAAAACCAAAAAGGAAGAACATGCTCTGCATTTCTCAAGCTGAAAGAACTGAAGAAAAAATTCAAGCCTCGCATTGCAATATTGAAGGATTCTATGGGTAAAATATTTTACCCATAAAAAAAAAAAATTTTTTTTTTTATGGGTAAAATATTAAATGTTAAATGACACAGGAAGCATTAAAAGAAGATGGAAGGAATAAAGAGTCACTATTACACCAAAAAGAACTGATCGATGTTCAACCATTTCAGGAGGTAGCATATGATCAGGAACTGATGGTACTAAAGGAAGAGGTCCAAGCTGCACTGAAGGCATTAGCAAAAAACAAGGCTTCAGGAATTGATGGAATGCCAATTGAGATGTTCCAACAAACAGATGCAGCACTGGAAGTGCTCACTCATCTATGCCAAGAAATTTAGAAGACAGCTACCTGGCCAACCAACCAGAAGAGATTCATATTTATGCCCATTCCCAAGAAAAGTGATCAATTGAATGCAGAAATTATAGAACAATATCGTTAATATCACACACAAGTAAAATTTTGCCGAAGATCATTCAAAAGCTGCTGGAAATTCAAGCTGGCTTCAGAAGAGGACAGGTAACCAGGGATATCATTGCTGATGTCAGATGGATCCTGGCTGAAAGCAGAGAATACCAGAAAGATGTTTACCTGTGTTTTATTGACTAGGAAAAGGCATTCATCTGTGTGAATTGTAACAAATTATGGTTAACATTGTGAAGAATGGGAAATCCAGAACACTTAATCGTGCTCATGAGGAATCTGTACATAGATCAAGAGGCAGTCATTCAAACAGAATGTTTAAAATGGTTTAAAGTCAGGAAGGGTGTGCATCAGGGTTGTATCCTTTCACCATACTTATTCAATCTGTATGCTGAGCAAATAATCCGAGACTATATGAAGAAAAAAGAGCATCAGGATTGGAGGAAGACTCATTAACAACCTGCATTATGAAGATGACACAACTTTGCTTGCTGGAAGTGAAGAGGACTTGAAGTATTTACTGATGAAGATCAAAGACCACAGCCTTCACGATGGGTTATACCTCAACATAAAGAAAACAAAAATCCTCACAATTAGACCAATAAGCAACATCATGGTAAAAGGAGAAAAGATTGAAGTTGTCAAGGATTTCATTTTACTTGGATTCACAATCAGCACCCTTGGAAGCAGCAGTTGAGAAATCAAATCACTCATTGCACTGGGCAAATCTGTTGCAAAAGACCTGAGAAATCAAATGACTCATTGCACTGGGCAAATCTGTTGCAAAAGACCTCTTTAAAGTGTTAAAAAGCAAAGATGTCACCTTGAAGACTAAGGTGTGCCTGACGCAAGATGTGGTGTTTTCAATTGCCTCGTGTGCATGTGAAAGCCGAATGATGAAGAAGGAAGACAGAAGAATTCATGCCTTTGAATTGTGGCGTTGGTGAAGAATATTGACTATACCATGGACTGCCAAAAGAACAAACAAGTTTGTCTTGGAAGAAGCACAACCAGAATGCTCCTTAGAAGCAAGGATGACAAGACTACGTCTCACATACTTTGGACATGTTATCAGAAGGGATCAGTCCCTGGAGAAAGACATCATGCTTAGAAAAGTAGAGGGTCAGCAAAAAAGAGGAAGACCCTCAATGAGATGGATTGATACAGTGGCTGCAACAACGAGCTCAAGCATAACAATGATTGTGAGGATGGCAGTGTTTTGTTCTGTTGTACACAGGGCCCATAGCACCTAACAACAACAACAACAACAAACTTCCTTGACTCCATTAGATCACTCCAGGGTCCTGAATAGGCAAAATTTAGTGCAAGGCAAAGGTGGATGAAGGCTCATATGAATAAAAGTCTCATTTAATCTTCCTAACGACTATTCAGTGTCAATGTTTTAGTCCAGTTGTACAGATAAGAAAAGTGCAGATCAGGGAGAAAGTACATTGTTTAATATCACACAAGGCAGATAGTGATGCAGCAAGGATTTAAACCTACATTGTTCTGGCCCCAGAGCGTGTGTTTTGCCCACTCTACCACACTGTTTTTCAAAAGCTGGCTCTCGCACTGAACTCCTTAACTTGGCCTGATGTCACTCTCCATTCGATTCCTAAAGCAGAATCCTAGATTTTCCTCAATCTCTTCCTCTTCTTCATACACCTATTCAACAATGATGCCCTTTCTATCTGAATTTGTAGTTCCTGAATCCATTTTCTCTTCCCATCCCCTTGCCCCTGCATTACTTCATGCCTTTGTTATCTCTTCCCTAGATCTGGCAATCTCTTCCCAACTATCTCCACTCACTTTCAAACATTCCCCATTATCTAAAGTATCAAGTCCAAAACCTGAGCATGGCATGTTGTTGTTAGGTGCCATGGAGTCAATTCCAACTCATGGTGATCACATGTGTGCAGAGTAGAACTGTTCCATAGGGTTGTCAAAACTGTGACCTTCCAGAAACAGATTGCCAGGCCTGTCTTCTAAGATGCCTCTGGGTGAGTTTGAGCTGCCAATCTTTCAGCTAGTATTTTAGAGCTTAACTGTGCCACCCAGGCACTTCCTAGCAAGGTATAAGCATCTGATACCAAACTATCTCACTTAACAACTTTGTTTTCCCACATATCCTTTGTTCTAGTCACACTGAATTTTTTTATTGTTCTTCTGTACACCAGACTTTCACCACTCCATGATTCTGTACGTACTTGTCATGTGCAGGGGTCCTGGTGGCAAAGTGGTTAAGAGCTACAGCTGCTAACCAAAAGGTCGGCCTTTCAAATCCACCAGCAACTCCTTGGGAATCATAAGAGGCAGTTCTACTCTGTCCTACACGGTCACTATGAGTCAGAGTAGACTTGATGGAAATGGATTTTTTTTGTCATGGATTGAATTATGTCCCCCCAAAATGTGTATCAACTTAGCTAGGCCATAATTCCTGGTATTGTGTGATAGGCCTCAATTTAGTGATCTGATGTAATTTTCCAATGTGTTATAAATCCTAATGTCTGTCTGTTGTTAATGAGGCAAGAATAGGTCATGTGAAAGAGGGTCTAATGTAAGTGATCCGGTTTCCCTGGGGTGCAGCCTGCATCACCTTTTATTTTACAAGAGATAAGAGAAGAGAGAATCGAGCAGAGAGAGAGGGACCCCATACCACCAAGAAAAAGCACCAGGAGTAGAGCATGTCCTTCGGGTCTAGGGTCCCTGCACTGAAAAGCTCCTAGGCCAGAGGAAGACTGATGACAAAGGCCTTCCCCAAGAACCGACAGAGAGAGAAAGCCTCCCCCAGGAGCTGGCACCCTGAATTTGGATTTATAGCCTCCTAGGCTGTGAAGGACTAAATTTCTGTTTGTTAAAGCCATCCACTTGTGGTATTTCTGTTATAGCAGCACTAGATAATTAAGACAATACTATTCTTTCTTGGAATCTATCTTGGAAGAAGTACACCCAAAATGCTCTACTTTGCCCTCTGACTGCCTTTTCAGAAATGGAGATATGATCATTGACCCACTCTTCAAGATGTGTCAGTGGCCAGCCCTATCTCCTGCAGAGATGTCAAACTGATGGCCCTTGGGTCAAACCTGGACCACAGATAGTTTTTGTTTTGCCTCAACAATGACTTGTTAAAAAAGAAAATTAATCTGTGATCAATGTTTTAAAATCTTAATATGTCACACACTATTCCATATTTAAGTTTTTCTTAAAAAAAATTAAAAATCTGGCAACACTGGGCCTGCATTCCTACAAGGGTCACACTTAGCTACATAAAATCTACTTCTCCAGTTGAGCACGATCTCCACCATACCCTACATATGCTATACATACTCTGCACTGAGATTGTCAGTTACCATTTATTATCACAGTTGTGGTGTTGCATTTCTTAGAGTTAAGATGAAAGTGAAATATTCTTATACCCATGTTTCTATCAAAATCCGGAAAGCAAAACATAGATTTGAAATAGTGGTGTGTTTTAGGAAAAGTGGGAAACAGCAGATTTCTTTGAGGAGTGAAGATTATTCCAACTTATTTCACATGCACACAAGGTGTGTGTGGGTCAACATAACACACCATTTTCTAATAGCCTGTCTGCTTCACTCATTTGCCATTTATTCCTGGCCCCTGAAGGCATTTGAGATTTTGACCCATGGCCTAGAGGATAGAACCCAAATACTTAACATGACATGGAGGGAGGGCCTTTCACCTTACCACTTCCTGTCTCCACCTCCTCTATCCCATCACTGATTCCTCTCATTTTATTCTTACCAGACAATTGCTCTGCACGGTGGTAATAATAGTAATAGTAGCTACACTTTTGGAGCGCTTTCTATCGACTGAAGATGGTGTGTGCTTCCCAAACCCACATGCTTACTATTCACTAAAATGTTTCACAAGTAAGAAGATAGGTCTGGAAAATCTAATTTGAGGCTTCAGAAAAATGTCTAGGACTTGAGACCAATATGGCACCATAGATGAAAGCACCGTGCCATACCTCCACAGCAAAGACCGGGAAAACTAAGTAAAACAGAGACAGACATCATTCCTGGAACCCAAAGTGTCAAATGAAGAGATAAAGAGCTCAGCCAAACACTGAATGGAATAAGAAACTGACAGAGGACTGAGAGCAAGGAGAGATATGTACTGAGGTTCTTTATCAGCTAAGGCAGCATAGATAGACTTGCCACCTTGGACTCCTATCAGATATCGGCTGACAGGGAGCATGGGAAAGCAGCTTCATGGAGCTCCCAGCAGAAGACAAAGCACCCAGTAACCAGTAATACACGCTTTCCCATGCCCCATCCTCTCCCCACTGCTCTACCTCTGAGCTTCCTGGCTGGCTGCAGTGGCTCGACTGGCTGGGAAATGCAGCATCCGTGTCACTTGGATTTGCCCCTCCCACATCACAGATTGGCAGACGGGTGTATGAGAAAGCAGCTTCACGAACTTCCCAGAAGGAGACCGACCACCCCGTAAGAAGCAATATATGCATTCCTAAACCCCACCCTTCTTCCCCTCCCCCTTCGGCCTCCTTTGCTTATTGCCAACCTCAGTCTCTTGTCCAGGAGGCAACTGCTTCTGCCCCGGGCTGCTTGGATTTGCTCCGTCCACACTGGCTAGGCACCTGAGCAGGTGTTGCTTCTTTCCTTCTCTTTTGGTTCCTTCTGTGCCTCCCACCATCTCCTTCCCCTTTCTCTCAAACACCTAATTTTCCAGCACATGGCTTCATGTGCCATGTTTGCTTCTTCTTGAAAGGCTATGAAGCCACACTCAACTGGAGATACACTCCCCTGGCCTATGACACCAAGATGGTGGGATCCCTGGGGCTGTGGTTTTTGTTTTTTCCGCTTGATTTGTTTTGTTTGCATGTTTGTTTTCTTTCTCTTTTCGCACTTGGGAGCCCCTTCTAGCTGGGCTGCACTGCACGGCCGAGGAGATACTCCCCCAATCTGCGCAGCTGCGTAAACAGAATGCCTGAGGGCATTTCTTTCTTCTTCTTCTTTTTTTTTTTGTCTTCTCTCTTCTTCCCTTTCTGTCTTTCTTCATTGCTCAGTTCTTGTCTGTATATCCTTACCTTCTTTTCCTGTCTCCTGAATACCTGGTTCTGTGTGACATCAATACCCCCTCTAGAGAGGCTATACTGTGCAACCTGGGAGAATTCCCCAGTCTTCACAGCCACACTGGGGAACCCCTGGGAGTTTTTCTTTTCTTCTTCAAATTTTTATCATCTTTTTTTTCTTTTCTCTTTCTCTTTTTTTTTTTAACCCCCCTTTTTGTTCTATTTCTTTGGTTCTCATCTCTCCACTTTAATGGCAAGCTGTCTTTGTGCTCTTTTTTTTTGTTAGTTTTTCCTTTATTTTTGATTCCTGTTTCTCTCTCCTCTTTCTTATGCCCATACTAGATCCATACAACACAACCTCCTCCCTCTTTCCTGCCTACCTGCAATGTGTGCTGAACATCACACCTCTGAGCACCACAGGCACAGCCTACAAGAAACTGCCTGGCACTGACTCCTGGCCCACCCTGTCAGCCCTAGTATGTGCCCAAAACAACCCATCCCAGCCCCTTCCCTTCAGCCGTACCTGCCCTGCTGCACAGTAGCTAAGTGATTGGCCCCACCCATTGAACAAGGAGGTAAATATTATCGCTACTGCAGACAAGCAAACAACGCACAGCCCACCTGCTCAGACATAACCAAATAAAACAAAAAAGCAGGATGAAGTAAACAAATTTACAATCAAGAAATGAAGAAAATAACTACTGAATGTCCCAAAGACAGCAGACAATATCAAAACATATTTAAAAAAAACAGGACTGGATGGTTCCAGTAGGCGTCCAAAACAAAACACCAGATGATCTTCCAGTAGAAGAAATGGCACTAGAATTACCTGATAGGGAATTCAAATCTCTCATATTCAGAGCTATCCAAAAATTGAAGCAAAAAAACAGACAAAAATGAGGAAAAAAATAGACAAATTTTTGAAAAGGCAGACAAATTCATGGAAAATACAGACAAAAAAATGGTATAACAGGAAAATAATACAGGAACAAAATGCCAAAATAAATTCACAACTAGAAATCATACAAAAACAACAATTAGAAATCCAAAAGATAAACAAGATTTCAGAAATAGTATCACAGAAGGGCTGAGGAGTAGGTTTGAAATGATGGAAGACAAACCAAACCAAACCTGTTGCCGTCGAGTCAATACCGACTCATAGCAACCCTATAGGACAGAGTAGAACTGCCGTATAGAGTTTCCAAGGAGTGTCTGGTGGATTCAAACTGCCAACCTTCTGGTTAGTAGCTGTAGCTGTTAACCGCTATGCCACCAAGGTTTCCCTGATGGAAGACAGGACCAGTGAAATTGAAGACAAACACTTGGGTACAACTCTGTTTGAGGAAAAGTCAGAAAAAAGAAAAATGAGGAAACCCTGAGAATTATGTGAGATACAATCAAAAGCAAAATTTGAGAGTGATCGGAGTTCCAAAACAGGGAGAGAAAATGGAAAACAAAGAGAAAAATCATTGAAAAATTGCTGACAGAAAACTTCCCTAATATTATGAATGATGAAAAGCTGACCATCCCAGAAACTCAATGAACCCCATATAAGATAGACCCCAAAAGAAAAACACCAAGGCCTACCATAATCACACTCACTAAAACCAAAGACAAAGAAAAAATTCTGCAAGAAAATCCTGTGAGAAAAACAAAAAGTCACATACAGAGGAGAAACAAAAAGCCTAAGCTCTGATTATCTGGCAGAAACCATGCAAACAAGTATGCAATGGGATGATATATATAAAACCTTGGAAGAAAAACACTGCCAACCACAAATAATATGTCCTGCAAAACTTTCATTCAAATATGGTGGTGAAATTAGGACATGTCCAGATAAACAGAAATTAAAGGAATATGTGAAAACAAACCAAACTACAGGAATTATTAAAGGGAGTCCTTTGGTCTGAGAACAAACAACATCAGACCACAGTCTGAATCTAGGACACAAGATTGTATCAGCCAGATACCAGTGTAGGAAATGAACTCTCAAGGACCACCCAAAATCAAAAAAACTTGCAACAGAGGACCAGAGAGGTTAATCTGTAAATGACAATAATGTCAGAACAATAAAAGAGGGAATAAACAGTGTAGGTATAGAACTTTCTAATAGAGAGGAAGGCAAGGCAATACCAAGTAATAATAGACTGGTTCAAACCTAGGAAGATAAGGGTAAATTTTGAGTTAACCACAAAGAAAGTGAACAAACCTACTCACCAAAATAAAGAAGAAAAACATAAAGTCTCAATAAAAACGAAATCTACAAAAATAAAAGAAATAAAAAAACAAAATGAACTCAGCACAGAGAGTAAGAGGAACAAAGAAGAAATTACCACCACAAAAAAAAACCACTGCAAAATGACAGCAATAAACTCATGCATATCAATAATTACACTGATTGTAAATGGCCTAAACACACCAGTAAAGAGACAGAGTGACAGAATGTATTAAAAAGAAAGGAAAAAAAAACAGGATCCGTCAATATGCTGTCTACAAGAGACACACATTAAACACAAACACTTAAATTTATTAAAAATCAAAGGATGGAAAAAAATATATCAAGGAAATAACTACCAATAAAGAGCAGGAGTGGCAGTACTAATCTCAGATAAAATAGACTTTAAAACAAAATCCACTATAAAAGACAAAGAAGGGCACTATATAATGATAAAAGGGACAATCCATCATGAAGACTTAACCATAATAAACATCTATGTACCCAATGACAGGGCTCCAAAATACATAAAACTCTAACAGCACTGAAAAGAGAAACTGACAGTTCCACAATAATAGTAGGAAACTTCAACACACTGTGCTCGGTAAAGGGCAGAACATCTAGAAAGAAACTCAGCAAAGATACAGCAAAGAGCTAAAGAGCAAAATCAACCAACTTGACCTCATAGACATATATAGAACACTCCACCCAACAGCTGCAAAGTACACATTCTTTTCCGATGCACGTGGAACATTCTCCATAATAGACCGCAGAGCAACCCTCAACAAAATCCAAAACATTGAGAGTAATACAAAGTATCATCTCTGATCACAACACCATCAAAGTAGAAATGAACAACAGGAAGACTAAGGAAAAAAAATCAATTACATGGAAACTGAATAACATCCTGCTGAAAAACCACTGGGTAATAGAAGAAATCAGAGATGGAATAAAAAAAATTCCTAGAAACAAACGAAAATGAAAACACATCATAACAAAACCTTTGGGACACAGCAAAGGCAGTCCTCAGAGGACAATTTATAGCAATAGATACACACATCAAAAAAGAAGAAAGGGACAAAATCAAAACATTAGCTATACAACTTGAACAAATAGAAAGAGAACAGCAAAAGAAACCCACAGCCACCAGAAGAAAGGAAATAATTAAAGATCAGAGCAGAAATAAATGAAATAGAGAATAGAAAAACAATAGAAAGAATCAACAAGACCAAACAGGAGAGGATGCAAATAATTCAGATAAGAAATGAAATGGCGGACATTACAACAGAGCCAACTGAAATAAAAAGGACCATAACAGAGTACTATGAGAAACTATACTCTAACAAATTTGAAAACCTAGAGGAAATGGACAAATTTCTAGAAATATACTACCTACCCAAACTAAAACAAAATGATGTTGAAAATCTAAACAGATCCATAACAAGAGAAGAGATTGAAAATGTAACAAAACAACAACAAAAAAAGTCCTGGCCGAGATGACTTTACTGGAGAATTCTACCAAACATTCAGAGAAGAGCTTATACCAATACTAATCAAACTATTTCAGAACATGGAAAAGGAAGCGATACTTTTGAATTCATTCTATGAAGCCAGGATAACCCTAATACCAAAACCAGGCAAAGACACCACAAAAAAAGAAAATTACAGACCAATATCTCTCACGAATATAGACGAAAAAATTCTCAACAAAATTCTAGCCAATAAAATTCAGCATCATATCAAAAAAATGATACACCATGAACAGATAGGATTTATACCAGGTATGCAAGGATTGTTCAACATTAGAAGATCAATCAGCATAATCCACCACATAAATAAAAAGAAAGAAATCACATGATCATGTCAATCAACAGAGAAAAGGCATTGGACAAAGTCCAACACACATTCTTGATAAAAACTCTCAATAAAATAGGTATAGAAGGAAAATCTCTCTACATATTAAAGGGTATATATGCAAAACTAACAGCCAACATCATTCTTAATGGAGAGAGGCTGAAAACATTCCCCATGAGAACCGGAACAAGACAAGGATGCCTTTATCACCACTCCTATTTAACATTGTGTTGGAACTCCTAGCTAGAGGAATAAGGCAAGAAACAGAAATAAAGGGCATCCAAGTAGTCATGAAGAAGTTAAACTGTCCCTATTTGCAGACGATATGGAAAACCCAAAAGACTCGACAAGAAAACTGCTGGAACTAAAAACATCCAGCAGAATAGCACGGTACAAGATAAAAATATAAAATTCAGCTGGATTCCTATACACCAATAAAGAGAACAATGAAAAGGAAATCAGGAAAATGCCATTTATAATAACCTCTAAAAAAATAAAATACTTGGGAATAGATCTCACCAGGGACGCAAAAGACCTATACAAAGAAAACTACAAAACACTTGCAAAAAACCAAAAGAGATCTACATAAATGGGAAAACATTCCATGCTCATGGATAGGTAGACTCAACATTGTGAAAATGACAATTCTACCCAAAGTGATTTACAAATACAATGCAATACCAATCCAAATACCAACAACATTCTTTAAAGAGATGGAAAAACTTATCATTAACTTTATATGGAAAGGAAAGAAGCCCCCATAAGTAAAGCACTATCGAAGTAGAAGAATAAAGTACAAGGACTCACACTACCTGTCCTCAGAACCTACTATACAGTTAGGGTAGTCAAAGCAGCCTAGTACTCGTACAACAACAGATACATTGACCAATGGAACAGAATTGGGAACCCAGATGTAAATCTGTCCACCTACGGTCACATGATCTTTGACAAGGGCCCAAAGTCCATCAAATGGGGAAAAGACAGTCTTTTTAACAAATGATGCTGGCAAAACTGGATGTCCATCTGCAAAAAAAATGAAACAGGACACACACCTCACACCATATACAGAAACTAACTCAAAATGTACCAAGGGCCTAAATGTAAAGCCAAAAACCATGAAGTTCATAGAAGAAAAAATAGGATCAATGCTAGAGGCCCTAATATACAGCATTAACAGGATACAAACCACAACCAGCAACACACATGCTCCAGAGGATAAGCTAGAAAACTGGGATCTTGTAAAAATTAAACACTTATGCTCATCAAAAGACTTCACCAAAAGAGTAAAAAGAGATCCCACAGACTGGGAGTAAAAATTTTGGCTATTACAAATCAGACAAAGTTCTAATCTCTAAAATCTACAAGAAAATCCAACAACTCTACAACAAAAAGACAAATAATCCAATTAAAAAATGGGCATAGGAAATGAACAGACGCTTCACCAGAGAAGACATTCAAGTGGCCAAAAAACACATGAGGAAATGTTCACAATCTCTAGTCAGTCATTAGAGAAACGCAAATCAAATCCACAATGGGATACCATCTCACCTCGGCATTACTGGGATGAATCAATAAAACAGGAAATAACAAATGTTGGAGAGGCTGTGGGGAGATGGGAACTCTTATGCACTGCTGGTGGGAATGCAAAATGATACAACCATTTTGGAAAACAATATGGTACTTCCTTAGAAAGTCAGAAATAGAAATACCATGTGATCCAGGATTCCCACTCCTAGGAATATACGCTAGAGAAATAGAGCCATCACACGAATAGACATATGCACGCCTATGTTCACTGCAACATTGTTCACAATAGCAAAAAGATGGAAACAACCTAGATGCCCATCTACAGATAAATGAATAAACGAACTGTGGTACATACACACAGTGGAGTATTACACAACCATAAAGAACAAGAATGAATCTGTGAAGGATCTCATAACATGGATAACTCTGGAAAGTGTTATGCTGAGTGAAATAAGTCAATCACAAAAGGACAAATAATGTATGAGACCACAACTGTAAATACTCATGAAAAGGTTTACATACAAAAAGAAACAGTCTTTGATGGTTACGAGGGAGGGAAGGGTTGGGGATGGAAAAACACTTAATAGACAATAGATAAGTGGTAACTTTGGTGAAGAGTAAGACAGTACACAATTCTGGGGAAGCCAGCACAAGCTGTATAAGTCAAGGTCATGGTAGCTCCGCAGACATATCCAAACTTCCTGAGGGACCGAATTGCTGGGCTGAGGGCTGTGGGGACCATGATCTTGGGGAGTATCTAGCTCAATTGGCATAGCATAGTTATAAATATGTTCCACATTCTACTTTGGTGAGTAGCTTCTGGGGTCTTAAAAGCCTATGAGCAGCCACCTAGGATACTCCACTGGTCTCAACCCTTCGAGAGCAAGGAATAATGAAGAAAACTAAAGATACAAGGGAAAGGTTAGTCCAAAGGACTAATGGACCACATCTACCATGGCCTGCACCAGACTGAGTCTGGTAAAACTAGACTACCACCACTGACTGCTCTGACAGGGATCACAATAGAGAGTCCCAGTCAGAGCTGGAGATAAATGTAGAACAGAATTCTAACTCAAAAAGAAAGACCAGGGAGGCGGAGCCAAGATGGCGGACTAGGCAGAAGCTACCTCGGATCCCTCTTACAACAAAGACACGGAAAAACAAGTGAATCGATCACATACATAACAATCTACGAACCCTGAACAACAAACACAGATTTAGAGACGGAGAACGAACTAATACGGGGAAGCAGCGATTGTTTCCAGAGCCTGGAGCCAGCGTACCAGTCAGGTACGGCACAAGCACAGAGAGCTCCTCCACCCCCCTGAACTAACCCCGGGAGGGGGACCAGCCGGTTCCGCGGGCGGCGTGGGACGCAGCCGGTAGGAGAAGTCCCTGGGAGGCAGCGACTGGTATTGGAGCGGGGAGAACAGCGTCCCAGCCGGGACACTCGGTCACGGCACAAGCACGGGGAGCTGCTCCACCCATCTGAACTAACCCCGGGAGGCGGCCCAACTGGTTCGCAGAGGCGGCACGGCCACGAGGCTGGAGGAACGAGAAGTCCCCAGGAGGCAGCGACTGATTTTGGAGTCGAGAGTGCACCGTCCCAGTAGGGGAGCCTTGACGCTGGGCGTGGGGCTGGAAGCGGAGGATCTGACCGTGACTCCAGCGGGCCAGACCCCCCGGGGGCAATCTCCACACAGCCAGCACACATAGGCGACGCGCCCGCGGGAATCTCAGATATAATAGTCATTCCAAGCAAGACAAGCAACTCTGGCTATATTCTGAGGTGCTACTCTCCTATCTCTCTGTTCCCTCCCCCACCCTCCCCAGGCGGCTCCATTAACATCCGAATAGCCTGAGCCAGAGGGAGAACTCTGATAGGGATCTGACTGCATTTTTTTTTTAGCGGATTTTCTGGAAAAACTAGTTTCCCAGTAATGGCTCGGAGACAACAATCCATATCAAACCACTTAAAGAAGCAGACCATGACAGCTTCTCCAACCCTCCAAACAAAAGAATCAAAATCTTTCCCAAATGAAGATACAATCCTGGAATTATCAGATACAGAATATAAAAAACTAATTTACAGAATGCTTAAAGATATCACAAATGAAATTAGGATACCTGCAGAAAAAGCCAAGGAACACACCGATAAAACTGCTGAAGAACTCAAAAAAATTATTCAAGAACATAGTGGAAAAATTAATAAGTTGCAAGAATCCATAGAGAGACAACATGTAGAGATCCAAAAGATTAACAATAAAATTACAGAATTAGACAATGCAATAGGAAGTCAGAGGAGCAGACTCGAGCAATTAGAATGCAGACTGGGACATCTGGAGGACCAGGGAATCAACACCAACATAGCTGAAAAAAAATCAGATAAAAGAATTAAAAAAAATGAAGAAACCCTAAGAATTATGTGGGACTCTATCAAGAAGGATAACCTGCGGGTGATTGGAGTCCCAGAACAGGGAGGGGAGACAGAAAACACAGAGAAAATAGTTGAAGAACTCCTGACACAAAACTTCCCTGACATCATGAAAGACGAAAGGATATCTATCCAAGATGCTCATCGAACCCCATTTAAGATTGATCCAAAAAGAAAAACACCAAGACATATTGTCATCAAACTCACCAAAACCAAAGAGAAACAGAAAATTTTAAAAGCAGCCAGGGAGAAAAGAAAGGTTTCCTTCAAGGGAGAATCAATAAGAATAAGTTCAGACTACTCAGCAGAAACCATGCAGGCAAGAAGAGAATGGGACGACATATACAGAACACTGAAGGAGAAAAACTGCCAGCCAAGGATCATATATCCAGCAAAACTCTCACTGAAATATGAAGGCGAAATTAAGATATTTACAGACAAACACAAGTTTAGAGAATTTACAAAAACCAAACCAAAGCTACAAGAAATACTAAAGGATATTGTTTGGTCAGAGAACCAATAATATCAGATATCAGCACAACACAAGGTCACAAAACAGAACGTCCTGATATCAACTCAAATAGGGAAATCACAAAAACAAACAAATTAAGATTAATTAAAAAAAAAATACACATAACAGGGAATCATGGAAGTCAATAGGTAAAAGATCACAATAATCAAAAAGAGGGACTAAATACAGGAGGCATTGAACTGCCATATGGAGAGTGATACAAGGCAATATAGAACAATACAAGTTAGGTTTTTACTTAGAAAAATAGGGGTAAATAATAAGGTAACCACAAAAAGGTATAACAACTCTATAACTCAAGATAAAAGCCAAGAAAAACGTATCGACTCAACTAACATAAAGTCAAACACTATGAAAATGAGGATCTCACAATTTACTAAGAAAAACACCTCAGAACAAAAAAGTATGTGGAAAAATGAAATTGTCAACAACACACATAAAAAGGCATCAAAATGACAGCACTAAAAACTTATTTATCTATAATTACCCTGAATGTAAATGGACTAAATGCACCAATAAAGAGACAGAGAGTCACAGACTGGATAAAGAAACACGATCCATCTATATGCTGCCTACAAGAGACACACCTTAGACTTAGAGACACAAACAAACTAAAACTCAAAGGATGGAAAAAAGTATATCAAGCAAACAATAAGCACAAAAGAAGAGGAGTAGCAATATTAATTTCTGACAAAATAGACTTTAGACTTAAATCCACCACAAAAGATAAAGAAGGACACTATATAATGATAAAAGGGACAATTGATCAGGAAGACATAACCATATTAAATATATATGCACCCAATGACAGGGCTGCAAGATACATAAATCAAATTTTAACAGAATTGAAAAGTGAGATAGATACCTCCACAATTATAGTAGGAGACTTCAACACACCACTTTCGGAGAAGGACAGGACATCCAGTAAGAAGCTCAATAGAGACACGGAAGATCTAATTACAACAATCAACCAACTTGACCTCATTGACTTATACAGAACTCTCCACCCAACTGCTGCAAAATATACTTTTTTTTCTAGCGCACATGGAACATTCTCTAGACTAGACCACATATTAGGTCATAAAACAAACCTTTGCAGAGTCCAAAACATCGAAATATTACAAAGCATCTTCTCAGACCACAAGGCAATAAAACTAGAGATCAATAACAGAAAAACTAGGGAAAAGAAATCAAATACTTGGAAAATGAACAATACCCTCCTGAAAAAAGACTGGGTTATAGAAGACATCAAGGAGTGAATAAGGAAATTCATAGAAAGCAACGAGAATGAAAATACTTCCTATCAAAACCTCTGGGACACAGCAAAAGCAGTGCTCAGAGGCCAATTTATATCAATAAATGCACACATACAAAAAGAAGAAAGAGCCAAAATCAGAGAACTGTCCCTACAACTTGAACAAATAGAAACTGAGCAACAAAAGAATCCATCAGGCTCCAGAAGAAAACAAATAATAAAAATTAGAGCTGAACTAAATGAATTAGAGAACAGAAAAACAATTGAAAGAATTAACAAAGCCAAAAGCTGGTTCTTTGAAAAAATTAACAAAATTGATAAACCATTGGCTAGACTGACTAAAGAAATACAGGAAAGGAAACAAATAACCCGAATAAGAAACGAGAAGGACCACATCACAACAGAACCAAATGAAATTAAAAGAATCATTTCAGATTATTATGAAAAATTGTACTCTAACAAATTTGAAAACCTAGGAGAAATGGATGAATTCCTGGAAAAACACTACCTACCTAAACTAACACATTCAGAAGTAGAACAACTAAATAGACCCATAACAAAAAAAGAGATTGAAAAGGTAATCAAAAAACTCCCAACAAAAAAAAGCCCTGGCCCGGACGGCTTCACTGCAGAGTTCTACCAAACTTTCAGAGACGAGTTAACACCACTACTTCTGAAGGTATTCCAAAGCATAGAAAATGACGGAATACTACCCAACTCATTCTATGAAGCCACCATCTCCCTGATACCAAAACCAGGTAAAGACCTCACAAAAAAAGAAAATTATAGACCTATATCCCTCATGAACATAGATGCAAAAATCCTCAACAAAATTCTAGCCAATAGAATCCAACAACACATCAAAAAAATAATTCACCCTGATCAAGTGGGATTTATACCAGGTATGCAAGGCTGGTTTAATATCAGAAAAACCATTAATGTAATCCATCACATAAATAAAACAAAAGACAAAAACCACATGATCTTATCAATTGATGCAGAAAAGGCATTTGACAAAGTCCAACACCCATTTATGATAAAAACTCTTATCAAAATAGGAATTGAAGGAAAATTCCTCAACATAATAAAGGGCATCTATGCAAAGCCAACAGCCAATATCACTCTAAATGGAGAGAACCTGAAAGCATTTCCCTTGAGAACGGGAACCAGACAAGGATGCCCTTTATCACCGCTCTTATTCAACATCGTGCTGGAAGTCCTAGCCAGGGCAATTAGGCTAGACAAAGAAATAAAAGGTATCCGGATTGACAAGGAAGAAGTAAAGCTATCACTATTTGCAGATGACATGATTATATACACAGAAAACCCTAAGGAATCCTGCAGAAAACTACTGAAACTAATAGAAGAGTTTGGTAGAGTCTCAGGTTATAAAATAAACATACAAAAATCACTTGGATTCCTCTACATCAACAAAAAGAACACCGAAGAGGAAATAACCAAATCAATACCATTCACAGTAGCCCCCAAGAAGATAAGATACTTAGGAATAAATCTTACCAAGGATGTAAAAGACCTATACAAAGAAAACTACAAAGCTCTACTACAAGAAATTCAAAAGGACATACTTAAGTGGAAAAACATACCCTGCTCATGGATAGGAAGACTTAACATAGTAAAAATGTCTATTCTACCAAAAGCCATCTATACATTTAATGCACTTCCGATCCAAATTCCAATGTCATATTTTAAGGGGATAGAGAAACAAATCACCAATTTCATATGGAAGGGAAAGAAGCCCCGGATAAGCAAAGCACTACTGAAAAAGAAGAAGAAAGTGGGAGGCCTCACTTTACCTGACTTCAGAACCTATTATATAGCCACAGTAGTCAAAACAGCCTGGTACTGGTACAACAACAGGCACATAGACCAATGGAACAGAATTGAGAACCCAGACATAGATCCATCCACGTATGAGCAGCTGATATTTGACAAAGGACCAGTGTCAATTAATTGGGGAAAAGATAGCCTTTTTAACAAATGGTGCTGGCATAACTGGATATCCATTTGCAAAAAAATGAAACAGGACCCATACCTCACACCATGCACAAAAACTAACTCCAAGTGGATCAAAGACCTAAACCTAAAGACTAAAACGATAAAGATCATGGAAGAAAAAATTGGGACAACCCTAGGAGCCCTAATACAAGGTATAAACAGAATACAAAACATTACCAAAAATGATGAAGAGAAACCCGATAACTGGGAGCTCCTAAAAATCAAACACCTATGCTCATCTAAAGACTTCTCCAAAAGAGTAAAAAGACCACCTACAGATTGGGAAAGAATTTTCAGCTATGACATCTCCGACCAGCGCCTGATCTCTAAAATCTACATGATTCTGTCAAAACTCAACCACAAAAAGACAAACAACCCAATCAAGAAGTGGGCAAAGGATATGAACACACATTTCACTAAAGAAGATATTCAGGCAGCCAACAGATACATGAGAAAATGCTCTCGATCATTAGCCATTAGAGAAATGCAAATTAAAACTACGATGAGATTTCATCTCACACCAGCAAGGCTGGCATTAATCCAAAAAACACAAAATAATAAATGTTGGAGAGGCTGCGGAGAGATTGGAACTCTTATACACTGCTGGTGGGAATGTAAAATGGTACAACCACTTTGGAAATCTATCTGGCGTTATCTTAAACAGTTAGAAATAGAACTACCATACAACCCAGAAATCCCACTCCTGGGAATATACCCTAGAGATACAAGAGCCTTCATACAAACAGATATATGCACACCCATGTTTATTGCAGCTCTGTTTACAATAGCAAAAAGTTGGAAGCAACCAAGGTGTCCATCAACGGATGAATGGGTAAATAAATTGTGGTATATTCACACAATGGAATACTACGCATCGATAAAGAACAGTGACGAATCTCTGAAACATTTCATAACATGGAGGAACCTGGAAGGCATTATGCTGAGCGAAATTAGTCAGAGGCAAAAGGACAAATATTGTATAAGACCACTATTATAAGATCTTGAGAAATAGTAAACCTGAGAAGAACACATACTTTTGTGGTTACGAGGCAGGGAGGGAGGGAGGGTGGGAGAGGGTTTTTTTTATTGATTAATCAGTAGATAAGAACTGCTTTAGGTGAAGCGAAAGACAACACTCAATACATGGAAGGTCAGCTCAATTGGACTGGACCAAAAGCAGAGAAGTTTCTGGGATAAAATGAATGCTTCAAAGGTCAGCGGAGCAAGCGCGGGGGTCTGGGGAACATGGTTTGCGGGGACTTCTAAGTCAATTGGCAAAATAATTCTATTATGAAATCATTCTGCATCCCACTTTGAAATATGGCGTCTGGGGTCTTAAATGCTAACAAGCGGCCATCTAAGATGCATCAATTGGTCTCAACCCACCTGGAGCAAAGGAAAATGAAGAACACCAAGGCCACACGACAACTAAGAGCCCAAGAGACAGAAAGGGCCACATGAACCAGAGACCTACATCATCCTGAGACCAGAAGAACTAGTTGGTGCCCGGCCACAATCGATGACTGCCCTGACAGGGAGCACAGCAGAGGACCCCTGAGGGAGCAGGAGATCAGTGGGATACAGACCCCAAATTCTCATAAAAAGACCAAACTTAATGGTCTGACTGAGACTGGAGGAATCCCGGCGGCCATGCTCCCCAGACCTTCTGTTGGCACAGGACAGGAACCATTCCCGAAGACAACTCATCAGACATGAAAGGGACTGGTCAGCGGGTGGGAGAGAGACGCTGATGAAGAATGAGCTAATTATATCAGGTGGACACTTGAGATTGTGTTGGCAACTCTTGTCTGGAGGGGGGATGGGAGGATAGAGAGAGAGGGAAGCCGGCAAAATTGTCAAGAAAGGAGAGACTGAAAGGGCTGACTAAAAAGGGGGAGAGCAAGTGGGAGTAGAGAGTGAGATGTATGTAAACTAATATGTGACAGACTGATTGGATTTGTAAACGTTCACTTGAAGCTTAATAAAAGTTATAAAAAAAAAAAAAAAAAAAAGAAAGACCAGGCTTGCTAGTCTGACAGAGACTGGAGAAACCCTGGGACTATAGCCCCCGGACAGTTTTTCAGCTCAGTAATGAGGTTACTCCTGAGGTTCACCCTTCAGCCAAAGATTGAACAGGCCCATGGAACAGAATAAGACTAAATCGGCACACCAGCCCTGGGGCAGGGACTGGAAGGCAAGAGGGAACAGGACAGCTGATAATAGGGAACCCAGGGCTGAGAAGGGAGAGTTTTGACATGTCCTGTGATTGTTAACCAATGTCATAGAACAATATGTGTACTAATGTTTTGATAAGAAACTAGTTTGTTCTGTAAACCTTCATCTAGAGTACAACAGAATAATAATTACAAAAGAAAAATGTTTAAAGTACACTGAGAACTTACTTTGTGCCAGGAACTATGATAAGCTCTGTATATAATACTCCTGAAAGATAGATTGCACCATCCCGTTTCACAATTGAGGACACTGAGGCCCAGGGAGCTAAACAATTCCAGAGATTTTGTGCCTAGCAAGAAGCTCATCCTGGAATTGAATTCAGGTTGATCTTACACCAATATTCTTGACCTCAGTTCCTACCCAGATATCATTCCTCGATCTACAGTGTTTTTCCCCATCCTTACCTACATTAAACTTTCACCAATTCTCAGTGACTCAGCCTAAATAACCCCCCATGTGTCTGTCAGTTAGTCGTACTGTGGGTGTTTGTATGTTCCTGTGATGCTAGAATTTATACCACCAGTATTCAGGTACCAGCAGGGTAACCCGTGGAGGACAGATTTCAGCTGAGCTTCCCGACTAAGACAGGCCAGGAAGAAGGACCTGGCAGTCTACTTCTGAAAAGAATTAGCCAGTGAAAACCTTATGGATAGCAGTGGAACATTGTCTGATATAGTGCTGGAAGATGAGCTCCCCAGGTTGGAAGGCACTGAAAAGACGACTGGGGAAGAGCTACCTCCTCAAAGTAGAACCCAGTGCCATCGAGTCAATTCCGACTCATAGCGACCCTATAGGACAGAGTAGAACTGCCCCACAGAGTTTCCAAGGAGCACCTGGCAGATTCGAACTGCCGACCCTTTGGTTAGCAGCCGTAGCACTTAACCACTACATCACCAGGGTTTCTGCCTCAAAGTAGAGTCAACCTTAATGACGTTGATGGAGTAAAGCTTTCAGGACCTTCATTTGCTGATGTGGCATGACTCAAAATGAGAAGAAACAGCTGTAAACATTCATTTATAATCGGAACTTGGAATGCACAAAGTATGAATCTAGGAAAATTAGAAATCAGCAAAAATGAAATGGAACGCATAAACTTTGATATCCTAGGCATTAGTGAGCTGAAATGGACTGGTATTGGCCATTTTGAATTGGACAATCATATAATTTACTATGCCAAGAATGACAACTTGAAGAGGAGTGGTGTTGCATTCATCGTCAAAAAGAACGTTTCAAGATCTATCCTGAAGTACAACGCTGTCAGTGATAGGATAATTTCCATATGCCTACAGGGAAGACCAGTTAATACAACTATTATTCAAATTTACACACGAACCACTAAGGCCAAAGATGAAGAAATTGAAGATTTTTATCAGCTTCTGCAGTCTGAAGTTGACTGAACATGCAATCAGGATGCATTGATAATTACTGGCGATTGGAATGCGAAAGTTAGAAACAAAAAAGGAGGATCCGTAGTTGGAAAATACGGCCTTCGTGATAGAAACGATGCTGGAGATCAAATGATAGAATTTTGAAAGACTAACAACTTCTTCATTGCAAATATCTTTTTCACCAAAATAAACAACTGTACACATGGTCCTCGCTAGATGGAATACCCAGGAATCAAATAGACTACATCTTTGGAAAGAGACAATGGAAAAGTTCAATGTCATCAGTCAGAACAAGCCAGGTGTGGAACAGACCATCAATTGCTCATATGCAAGTTGAAGTTGAAACTGAAGAAAATCAGAACAAGTCCGCGAGAGCCCAAGTACAACCCTGAGTATATCCCAACTGAATTTAGAGACCATCTGAAGAGTAAATTTGACTCATTGAGCACTAATGACCAAAGACCAGATGAGTTGTAAAATGACGTCAAGGACATCATACATGAAGAAAGCAAGAGGTCATTGAAAAGACAGGAAAGAAAGAAAAGACCAAGATAGATGTCAGAGGTGACACTGAAACTTACTTTCGGATGCCGAGCAGCTAAAGCAAAAGGAAGAAATGGTGAAGTAAGAGAATTGAACAGAAATTTCAAAGGGTGGCTTTGAGCTGGAGACAGAAAACCAAAAGGCAAGATCACGCTCAGCGTTTCTCAAGCTGAAAAAACTGAAGAAAAAATTCAAACCTCTAGCTGCAATAGTGAAGGATTCTATGGGGAAAATACTAAATGACACAGGAAGCATCAAAAGAAGATGGAAGGAATGCACATCATTATACCAAAAAAGAATTAATCGCCGCTGAACCACTCCAAGAGGTAGCATATGAGCTGAAACTGATGACACTGAAGGAAGAAGTCCAAGCTGCACTGAAAGCACTGGTGAAAAGCAAGGTTCCAGGAATTGACAGAATATCAATTCAGATGTTTCAACAAACGGATGCAGGGCTAGAAGTGCTCAGTCTTCTATGCCAAGAAATTTGGAAGACAGCTACCTGCCCAACCAACTGAAAGAGATCCATATTTATGCCTATTCCCAAGAAAGGTGACCCAACAGAATGTGGAAATTATTGAACAATATCATTAATATCACATGCAAGTAAAATTTTGCTGAAGAACATTCAAAAGAAGCTTCAGCACTATATCAACAGGGAACTGCCAGAAATTCAGGCCGGATTCAGACAAGGCTGTGGAAACAGGGATATCATGCTGATGTCAGATGGATCCTGGCTGAAAGCAGAGAATACCAGAAGGATGTTTACCTGTGTTTTATTGACTATGCAAAGGCATTGGAGTGTGTGGTTTGTAACAAATTATGGATAACATTGCAAAGAATGGGAATACCAGAACTCTTAACTGTGCTCATGAGGAACCTGTACATAGATCAAGAGGCAGTTGTTTGGATAGAACAAGGGGATACTGACTGCTTTAAATTCAGAAAAGGTGTGTGACAGGATTGTATCCTTTCACCATACCTATTCAATCTGTTTGTTGAGCAAATAGTCCAAGAAGCTGGACTATATGAAGAAGAATGGGGCATCAGGATTGGAGGAAGACTCATTAACAACCTGCATTATGCAGATGACACAACCTTGCTTGCTGAAAGTGAAGAAGACTTGAAACACTTACTGACGAAGATCAAAGACCACAGCCTTCAGTATGGATCACACCTCAACATAAAGAAAACAAAAATCCTCACAACTGGACCAATAAGCCACATCATGATAATCAGAAAAGACTGACGTTGTCAGGGATTTCATTTCACTTGGATCAACAGCCATAGAAGCAGCAATCAAGAAATCAAAAGAGGCGTTGTACTGGGCAAATCTGCTTCAAAGGACCTCTTTAGGGTGTTGAAAAGCAAATATGTCACCTTGAAGACTAAGTTGTGCCTGACCCAAGCCATGGTATTTTCAATTGCCTCATATACATGTGAAAGCTGGACAATGAACAAGGAAGACCAGAGAAAAACTGATGCCTTTGAATTGTGGTGTTGGCGAAGAATATTGAATATACCGTGTACTTGCCAAAACAATGAACAAATCTGTCTTGGAAGAAGGAAAACCAGAATGCTCCTTATAAACAAGGATGACTAGACTGCATCTCACATACTTTGGACATATTGTCAGGAGGGATCAATCCCTGAACTTTCCCTGCTTGGTAAAGTACAGGGTCAGTGGAAAAGAGGAAGACCCTCAATGAGATGGATTGACACACTGGCTGCAATAATGGGCTCAAGCATAACAAAGATTGTAAGGATGGTGCAAGACGGGGCAGTGTTTCTTTCTGTGATACATAGGGTCGTTATGAGTCGGAACCGACTCGACAGGACCTAACCACAACAATGGTGAAGTCTTCCCTGATTTTTTCTCTTTAAAACCCCTCCACTTCTTCATCTATCACATTTATTTCACAACTATTTTTGAGTTCTTAGGTGAGATAATAAGATACGTAAAGACCGCATTGGTGTTGACTAAACCATTGGTGTTATTAGCACGTACAGGCACTATACTAGACATAGGAGATGGAGAGCTCCTCAGGACAGACAGGATTCTGTTTTGAGGAGGGGACGGACAAGAAACAAGTAAGGAGATAAATAAACGAGCTACTTACAGCTCATGACAGTGCTATGAAGGAGATCAAAGCGGTAGTGTGATAGAAAATAATTGAGGGAAAGTTGCTACTTTGGGTCCGGGAAACCTGTCTCAGAATAATTAAGCTGAGCTGAAACCCAGAGAATGACAAGCAATGAAAAGGGGAGGAGCCCTGTGTGACTGGAATCTAGTGAGGGAGGAGTGTAAAGACCCGGACACCAAAAAAAAAAAAGTTGCCATGGAGTCAATGGCAACTCACGGCAACCTCATGTGCGTCCGAGTAAAACTGTTTCATAGAGGGTTTTCAATAACTGATTTTTTGGAAGCAGATGGCCAGGCCTTTCTTCTGAGGTGGCTCTGAATGGACTTGAACCACCAATGTTTCAGTTAGCAGCCAAGTGTGTTAACCATTTACACTGCACTGTAACTGTAATTAGTTCATCTCTGGTGGCACTTATCATCTGGAAGGAAAGAAGAGTCATTAAAAGATGCTGGACTTATTCATCTTCACCTGTGGGGACAACAGAAATTATTTCTACAAATTGTAAAAAAAAAAAAAAAAAAAAGATGAAACCAAAACCCCTTATAGCAGAGTATCAAAGGGTTATCTGAATTTGAGCACTAAATTCTGAATGAATGTTAATATTTTTGAATGGAATAATGCCCTAGAAAAAAGTCTTGAGTGACCATTGAAAACACATACCCATAGAATATGGAAAGGAAATAGCAATAGATAAAAACGCAAGAGAGGACAAAATAAGTAAGTTATCTTAGAAGGGAGCCACATGAAGGCAATACGTTCTGGAAAAGGCCAAAGGGCAAGATTTTGTAGTGACAATAAACTCAATTGCGGACATTTGTGAATTGAAGATTTAAAAAAAACCCTGTTGCAAAGCAAAGTTGTATCACTTAAACTAAATGAGGTAATATATATGAAAAGTCTCATTTCCTGATTGTCATTCAATGCAAAATGTTAGTTCCATGCCCCCCAAAAAACCCCTCTTGAATGCTGGTATCCAGCTTGTCTTTTTTTTTTTTTTCTTTGCAACAGCTGTATTGAGAAATAATTCACATACCATGCAACTCACACACTGAAGGTGCATAATTGAATGGTTTTCAGTATATCCAAAGAGTGGTACAACCATTACCACATCACTTTTAGAATATTTTTATCATCCTAAAAAGTAACTCCTACCTTTCAGCTATCACCACTACTGTCTCCATCCCCCAGCTCTAGGCAACCACCAATCTATTTTCTTTCTCTCTAGATATGCCTATTGTGGACATTTTGTATCAATGGACTCATATAATGTGTGGTCTTTGTATGAGTGACTGGCTTCTTTCACTTAGCAAAATGTTTTCAAAGTTCATCCATTTTATGGCCAAAGAAAAATTTCATCATACATATACCCCATTTTGTTTATCCATTCATCATTTGATGGGCATTTACATTGTTTCCACTTTTTGGCTCTTACGAGTAATACTGTTCTAAACTTTCACATACACTTTTTTGTGTGGACACGTTTTCATACCCAGGAATGGAATTGCTGGGTGAAACCAAACTATCTTTTAAAAATCCCTCCTCCACAATGCATCCTAGACTCCATAAATGTTCAAAAGTATACAACTTATCTTGGCCTTCCCCTTGAATAAAATTCCTCAGCGGTGCCTCATTATCTAAAGAGTAAAGTCCAAATTCCTTAAAATCAAAATGCCCCACAGGATCTTCTACAATTTGACTTCTGGCCACCTTTCTAGCTTATCTCTGACTACTCTGTCCCACACCCAAGACATGAAAAAAACTTTAATCATACTTAGAATTGCATCCTGCTTTTGCCTCGTCCCATTTTATCTGACCCTTAGCTTCTTTACCTGTATTATGAGATAATAAAACCTACTTTGCAGGGCTGTCAATAAGGTTAAATGGAATGGAGTATGTAAAGGGTCTGGTACATTGTCTATACTCAGTGCTGTTGTTAGCTGCCATCCAGCTGGCCCTTGACTTGTGGTAACCCCATGCACAATGGAACAAAACACTGGCCAGTTGTGATCCATAGGGTTTTTATTGGCTGATTTTCAGAAGTCAGTCACCAGGCCTTTCTTCCTAGTCTTAGTCTGGAAGCTCCACTGAAAACTGTTTGGCATCATAGGAACACTCAAGCCTCCACTGACAGAAGTGGTGACTGCATGTGAGGTACATTGGTTGGGAGTCAAACCCCGGTATCCCGCATGGAAGGTGAGAATTCTACCACTTAGCCACCACTGCCCTCCTATAGCCAAAAGACGGTTATTATTATTGATGGTGTTGTCATTATGCCTCCATGTCTTTGCCGGTGCTGTTCTTTCCAATTAGAAATTAGAATGCTTTTTCTGCAAACTGAATTTCTTCAAGTCTTAGCTCAAATGTCATCTACTCTAGTGAGTACTATGCTCCTCAGAATAATCATTTAAATGTAACCAAATGGAAAGCATTTATCCTAGACCTAAGATGAGAAAGCAAGGGGGGCAGGGAAGTTGGATTAACGGAAACAGAACAATCAGAATGTAAATAATGAGAACGCTGATATATTGTGAAAAATGTAACCAACGTTACTGAACAATATGTATGTTGTTGTTGTTATTAGGTGCTGTCAAGTTGGCTCCAACTCATAGCAACCTTATGTACAACAGAATGAAACACTATCCAGTCCTGAGCCATGCTCACAATCATTGTTATGCTTGAGCCCATTGTTGCAGCCACTACGTTAATCCATTTCATTGAGGGTCTTCCTCTTTTTCACTGGCCCTCTACTTTACCAAGCATGATGTCCTTCTCCAGGGACTGAATCCTCCTGATAACATGTCCAAAATATGTGAGATGAAGTCTTCGCTGTTCTTGATACTAAAGAGCATTCTGGCTGTACTTCTTCCAGGACAGATTCGTTGTTTTGGCAGTCCACAGTATATTCAAAATTCTTTGTCAACATCATAATTCAAAGGTATCGATTCTTCTTCAGACTTCCTTATACATTGCCCAGCTTTCACATGTATATGAGACAATTGAAAACACCATGGCTTAGATCTGGCACACCTTAGTCTGCAAGGTGACATCTTTGCTTTATAATACTATAAAGAGATCTTTTGCAATGGATTTGCCCAATGCAATGCATCTTTTGATTTCCTGACCACTGTTTCCATGAGTGTTGACTGTGGAACCAAGTAAAATGAAATCCTTGACAACTTCAATCTTTTCTCCATTTATCATGATGTTGCTTATTGGTCTAGTTGTGAGAATTTCTGTTTTCTTTATGTTAAGTTGTAATCTATACTGAAGACTGCGGTCTTTGATCTTCATCAGTAAGGGCTTCACAAGACCTCTTCACTTTTTGCAAGCAAGGTTGTGTCATCTGCATGACACAGGTTGTTAATGAGTCTTCATCCAATCCTGATGCCCCTATTTGTCTTTATCTAGTCCAGTTTCTCAGATTATTTGCTCAGCATACAGATTGAATAGGTATGGTAAAAGGAGACAACCCCAACGCACACAGTTCCTGACTTTAAATCATGCAGTATCCGCTTGTTCTGTTCAAATGACTGCCTTTTGATCTATGTACAGGTTCCTCATGAGCACGATTAAGTGTTCGGGGATTCCCATTCTTCACAATGTTATCCATAATTTGTTAGGATCCACACAGTCGAATGCCTTTGCATAGTCAATAAAATACAAGTAAACATCTTTCTAGTTTTCCCTGCTTTTAGCCAGGACCCATCTGACATCAGCAATGATATCCCAGGTTCCATGCCTTCTTCTGAATCTGGCTTGAATTTCTGGCAGTTCCCTGTTGATATACTGCTGCAGCTGTTTTTGAATGATCTTCAGCAAAATTCTACTTACCTGTGATATTAATGATATTGTTTGATAACTTCCGCATTTGTTGGATCACCTTTCTTGGGAATAGGCATAAATATGGATCTCTTCCAGTTGGTTGGCCAGGTAGCTGTCTTCTAAATTTCTTGGCATAGATAGTGAGCACTTTCAGTGCTTCACCCATTTGCTGGAACATCTCAGTGGGTATTCCATCAATTCCCGGAGGCTTGTTTTTCACCTTTGCCTTAAATGCATCTTGGACCTCTTCCTTCAGTTCTATCGGTTCCTGATCATATGCTACCCCCCTGAAATGTTTGAATGTTGACCAATTCTTTTTGGTATAGTGACTCTGTATATTCCTTCCATCTTCTTTTGATGCTTTTTGTGTCATTTAATATTTTCCCATAGAATCCTTCAACGTGGCAACTTGAGGCTTGAATTTTTTCTTCAGTTCTTTCAGCTTGAGAAATGCTGAGCGTGTTCTTCCCTTTTGGTTTTCCACCTCCAGCTCTTTGCACATGTCATTATAATACTTTACTTTGTCTTCTCAAGACGCCCTTCGAAATCTTCTGTTCAGCAATTTTACGTCATCATTTTTGCATAGTCAAAAAAATTTTGCATAGCCAATAAAACATTTTTCTGGTATTCTCTGCTCTCAGCCAAGATCCGTCTGACATCAGCAATGATATCCCTCATTCCAAGTCCTTTTCTGAATCCGGCTTGAATTTCTGGCAGTTCCCATGTTTCCATGAGGTAGGTACTGTTATTATTTTTACAGGTGAGGAAATTGAGGCACAGAGAGATAAATAATTTGCCCAGATCACCCAGCTAATAAGTGGCACATGCAGGCAGTCTGTTAGCACAGAGACCTGAGTGGAGCTACCCTCTCCACTATCTTTTTTTTTTTTTTTTTTTTTACATTATATTGTTTTATATTATTTATATTTTTGTATTATACTGTTTTAAAACAAAACTGTGCGTTTCCTTTTTTTTTTTTAAACAGGAATGTAAGTGGACCTCATAGATCTAATTACACTGAACAACCCTGAAGTCTTAAAAGACGTTGTGGCAGCTGATATCCATTAATGGCTGGAGCTCGATTTACTCTTCCTTTGATGGAAATTTTAGATTGCAACTTTGTGGAGTTGCCCACACCATGATATCCACTATGAGACTTTCAATGTTTCCAAATGAACAGACTCAAAGCCAAATGCCCTTCCAAAAGCCACTCAACATCTACAGACCTCAATAGTTCCTCATTTCTAGAATGGGAGTGACCATCCTGGATCATCTCTTAAGCCCCTTTCAGGTCTACCTCTCTGTGTGGAACTAAGGGGAATGTCATACTATAAAGCACATGCCTGCTATTGCCCTGAGCATTGTGCTAGTCATATTGCACTGACAATCTATTTAAGCCTTATAATTTTCAGAGAAGGACACAGAGGTAAATAAGAGAGGGAGCGCTGTATATGGGTTGAGTGTAGTTTCTTAAATCGAACCACCTGTGTTCCTCGTCTCAAATCCTTTTCTTACAACTCGGAAAAGTGTCTTACTGTCTTGCTGCTCCTTATATTTAAATTAGGAATGCTAACAGAATCTGGACCACAGGCTGTGGGGAGGGTTACATGGAATAACGCATGTAAGGCACATAATCCAAATCTGAGAGACAGTAAGCTATTGCTTTTGTGGTTGTCTGAAGAAATGTTATCAGAAAGCGGTGGTGCCAGGTTAAAATATGAATACAAAGATCATGTTCTTACCATTGAATCACACAACTACCCTGAGAAGAGAATTCTGGGATCGAAGCCCTACTTGTCCTTGCAATCTGAATTCATGTTACTACTTTTGGGATCCCAGCTGGAAACTTCACAGACTCAAATAACCTCCACAATAGTCCTTTCAGAGCTCTTACTTCAATGTATTATGAGTGAATTAACTGCCCATCTCCCCCACTGGACTTTTGAGGGTATCATAAGCACTTGCCCAGTGTCTGGCATAAATATGCACTCAGTAAAGACTTGCTAAGAATCCCAGGATGGCAAAAACAGTTAAGTGCTCAACTGTTAGCCGAAAGCTTGGTGGTTTGAGCACAACCAGAGGTACCTTCGAAGACAGGCCTGGTGTTCTGCTTCCAAAAGGTAATAGCCTTGAAAACCCTATGGATCAGTTCTCCTCTGCATACATGGGGTCACTATGAGTAGGAATCAACCTGAATGTGGCTAACAACTACAAGCTATTTGCTGAATAAATGTGTACCTGAACAAACGAATGACATGGCTCCTACAAGTGTTAAGTGGGAAGGCAAGAAAAGAATCATCTTTCTCGTCCTGTTTAAGACCAGTTCTGGTAACACAAAAAGATTTGTTAACCTTCATGTAACCTGTGTTCTAAACCTTATCGCCTGTACAGAGAGAACTGTGCAAAGGAGAAGTTCCCAAGTCCAGGAGCTGTGAATCTGGTGGTAAACATTAAGAAATGAAGTCACATTTTTGTGTCCCCAACCACACATTTAAAAAAGAAAAAATAATGCAAGGGAAAATTATGTAATACAATTTAAGCTATCATTTCACAATATTAGCCATTTTCACATCACACTCCTCTAACTGTGATTAATTTATATCTTCCTCCTCTCTCAACACGATAGATCTCAGGGGGAGGGGTGTGAACCTAGGGAGTAATTATAAACTACTATCAGTTGTGGTAGAGTCGATTCCCACTAATGGTGACCCCATATGCATCAGAGTATAACTATGTCGCATAGGGTTTTCAATAGCCGTGATCTTTCAGGAGTAGATCACCAGGCCTTTCTTCCAAAGTGCCTCTGAGTGGATTCTAACTGCCAAACTTTTCGTTAGTAGCAAAGCACTTAACCGTCTGTGCCCCAGTGACTGGAGAAGAGCTATAGTTAAACTAAAATGGAAGTTAGGCCAATGAAGAGAGAGAACAAAGCAAACCCAAGTGCTCCTTCCGTAACCAGAAACCACTTCCCTTGTCAGCTGCTCTGGCTTAGCCAAGTTCTTGGCACCACTTGACTGATTCTGCATGCTAGTGAAAGAATTTCGCCAGACACCTGCAGATTTGTGACAATAATTTTACATCCAGGTGCTGTGGAAAGAGAACCTCAGGAGAAGTTGAGGGTATAGCTCTTAATCCAGAATTTGATTTACCAATATTTTTAGAAAGTTTCTTTTGTGTTTGGCAACAACATTTCTTTTTCACTGTGTCTCATAGAAAAGAATTTTTTGGCCTTTACTTTTCCTCCAGTTTTTATACCTTATATTCCTTTTCCCCTCTCAAAGCTCACCCCTGTATAAGAAACCCTCAGTGGTCTCTGATACACTGTTCAGAAGGTCTTTGTCCTTACTTGAAAACCATGGAATCATTTAACTTAGCTTGGATCTCTTCAGGAACCTAGACTGGCTACTTAGAAGTTAATACCAAGTGAGTGGCTAAATATCTGACATAACGAACCATCATCCATCCACCATAAACAGGCCAGCAGGGTCAGGACTCCTGTGAAGGGTAGTCATGGAGATTGCTAAAGTTCATTGAATCCATTTTATCAAACCCTAAGGATGTAACCCCCCCACGTGTCTGTCAGTTTGTCGTACTGTGGGGGCTTGCGTGTTGCTGTGATGCTGGAAGCTATGCCACTGGTATTCAGATACCAGCAGGGTCACCCATGGCCGACAGGTTTCAGGTGAGCTTCCAGACTAAAACAGACTAGGAAGAAGGACCTGGCAGTCTGCTTCTGAAGAGCATTAGCCAGTAAAAACCTTATGAACAGCTGAGGAACATTGTCTGATATAGTGCTGGAAGATGAACTCCCCAGGTTGGAAGGCACTCAAAATATGACTGAGGAAGAGCTGCCTCCTTAAAGCAGAATCAACCTTAATGATGTGGATGGAGTAAAGATTTCGGGACCTTCATTTGCTGATGTGGCATGACTCAAAATGAGAAGAAACAGCTGCAAACATCCATTATTATTCAGAACCTGGAATGTAAGAAGTGTGAATCTAGAAAAATTGGAAATCATCAAAAATGAAATGGAAAGTATAAACATCAACATACTAGGCATTAGTGACCTGAAATGGACTGGTATTGGCTATTTTGAATTGGACAATCATACAGTCTACCATGCTGGGAATGACAACTTGAGGTGGAATGGTGTTGCATTCATCGTCAAAAAGAACATTTCAAGATATATCCTGAAGTACAATGCTGTCAGTGATAGCATAATATCCATACCCCTACAAAAAAGACCAGTTAATACGACTATTATTCAAATTTACACACCAACCACTAGGGCCAAAGATGAAGAAATAGAAGATTTTTATCAGCTGCTGCAGTCTGAAATTGATCGAGCATGCAATCAAGATGCATTGATAATTACTGGCAATTGGAATGCAAAAGTTGGAAACAAAGAAGAACAATCAGTACTTGGAAAATATAGCCTTGGTGATGGAAACAATGCCAGAGATCAAATGATAGAGTTTTGCAAGACCAATGAGTTCTTCATTGCAAATAACTTCTTTCACCAACATAAATGCAACTATACACATGGACCTCGCCAGATGGAACACAGAGAAATCAAATTGACTACATCTGTGGAAAGAGATGATGGAAAAGCTCAATATCATCAGTCAGAACAAGGCCAAGGGCTGACTGGAACAGACCATCAATTACTCATATGCAAGTATAAGCTGAAACTGAAGAAAATCAGAGCAAGTCCACAAGAGCCAAAATATGACCTTGAGTATATCCCACCTGAACTTAGAGACCAGCTGAAGAATAGATTTGACACATTGAACACTAATGACCAAAGACCAGATGAGCTGTGGAAGGACATCAAGGACATCATCCATGAAAAAAGCAAGAGTTCACTGGAAAGACAGGAAAGAAAGAAAAGACCAAGACGGATGTCAGAGGAGACTCTGAAACTTGTTCTCAAACGTCAAGCAGCTAAAGCAAAAGGAAGAATTGATGAAGTAAAAGAATTGAATAGAAGATTTCAAAGGGCAGCTCAAGAAGACAAAGTATTGTAATGACACATGCAAAGAGCTGGAGATGGAAAACCAAAAGGGAAGAATACGCTCGGCATTTCTCAAGCTGAAAGAACTGAAGAAAAAATTCAACCCTCGAGTTGCAATAGTGAAGGATTCTATGCGGAAAATATTAGACACAGGAAGCATCAAAAGAAGATGGAAGGAATACACACAGTCATTATACCAAAAAGAATGAGTCAATGTTCAACCATTTCAAGAGGTGGCATATGATCAGGAACCAATGGTACTGAAGGAAGAAGTCCAAGCTGCTCTGAAGGCATTGGCGAAAAACAAGCCTCCAGGAATTAATGGGATATCAATTGAGATGTTTCAACAGACAGATGCAGCACTGGAGGTGCTCACTCGTCTATGCCAAGAAATATGGAAGACAGCTTCCTGGCCAACTGACTGGAAGAGATCCATATTTATGCCTATTCCCAAGAAAGGTGATTCAACCAAATGTGGAAATTATAGAACAATATCATTAATATCACAAGCAAGCAAAATTTTGCTGAAGATCACTGAAAAACAGCTGCAGCAGTATATCGACAGGGAAATGCCAGAAATTCAGGCCGGTTTCAGAAGAGAATGTGAAACCAGGGATATCATTGCTGGTGTTAGATGGATCCTGGCTGAAAGCAGAGAATACCAGAAGGATGTTTACCTGTGTTTTATTGACTATGCAAAGGCATTGGAGTGTGTGGTTTGTAACAAATTATGGATAACATTGCAAAGAATGGGAATACCAGAACTCTTAACTGTGCTCATGAGGAACCTGTACATAGATCAAGAGGCAGTTGTTTGGACAGAACAAGGGGATACTGATTGGTTGAAAGTCAGGAAAGGTGTGCATCAGGGTTGTATTCTTTCACCATACCAATTCTATCTGTATGCTGAGCAAATAATACAAGAAGCTGGACCATATGAAGAAGAATGAGGAGGCGAAGCCAAGATGGCGGAATAGACAGACGCTTCCGGCAAGCCCTCTTTACAACAAAGACATGAAAAAACATATGAATCAATTGTATTTGTGACAAGCTGGTAGCCCTGAGCTTCAAAGGCAAGCTTAGAAAACAAACCGAGGGGCAGAGGGAGGAAGAGACAGTTCAGAAGTGGAGAGGAGTTACTGGACCTGAATTGCGGGGAGCCATCGGGCACCATTCCTGGACCGGCAGCAGCGGGCTGGTATTAGCATTCAGCCACGGTTTCCTCAGGTAGAAGCAGCCAGCCACACAGCCTACTCACACCTCCGGAACCAGGGAAGAACAGAGCTCTCAGCAAAAGCTAAGTGCTTGCATATATTTTACCTTGCCCCTTTCCCCCCCACCAAGCTGGCTTTAGTGGCTGGCTTCTCTGGGTCTGAGATAGGCACTGTTGAGCACATAGAGCCATCTTCCCAGCCTTGGGGAAAGAAAAAAATTGCAATTGGGGGAAAAGATAATTTGCCAGCTCCACTTACCTGGGGAGCTCAGGACAGAAGCGGCTCCTATCCACGCATAAATGGTCTGTGGACTTTGAGCACCTTTCCCCTCTGCATGGACCTGTGTGGGCCTATTTCGGGAGAATAGGCCCTTGTTGGCAAACTACAACAATTTCAGTTGTGCAGTGGAGAGGTGGGTATTTGATGTTTGACATTGCTTTGCCTATTAAACAAGGTCATCACCTACCCACATCAGGGACCTAAGGACGGGTAGCTCCACTCAGGTCACCCAGCCACCCATAACAGGGGCCCAAGGATAACTGGTACCTCCCAGTCCTTACAACCAAAAACTTTGGGTGCCCATGGTCCATCTACAGGACCCACTCACCTGCATACTCTATGGAACAGGGACACGCTTTCCTCAGAGACACTCGGGGGTCGGTTCTCAGCCCCCTGCCTTGTTCAGAGTGTGACCCCATGCTGCAATCAGATACCAATATAAATGCCAATCACCCTTGCCCCTATAAGACTGTAGGACAGAGCCTGTACCACACACTTGATGATCAGATACCTGGAAACCTGAGCTGAATTATTATAAGAAAAGTGAATGGACTCCTAGACTGGTATACCTGAAAATAGCTCTAGCCATCTGGGGACAGGACGTCAGAGCTCCAAAGGCAAAAATAATCAAGGTAGCTCACTCAAACAACCCATCTGGGTATATCAAAACAAAACAAAGCAAGCAGCTATGACACAGTAAGCAAGCATAAATCAATAGAATAACTTATAGATGGTTCGGAGACTACAGTCAAATCAAGTCACATAAAGAAACAGACCATGATCACCTCAATAGGCTCTCAGAACAAAGAATCGAGGGATCTTCTAGATGAAAGTGCATTCCTGGAATTACCAGATGCAGAATACAAAAGATTAATATACAGAACTCTTCAAGACATCAGGAAGGGAATGAGGCAATATGCAGAACAAGCCAAGGAACAGACAAAGAAACTGAAGAAATTAGAAAGATTATTCAGGAACATAATGAAAAATTTAATAAGCTGGAAAAATCCACAGACAGACAGAAATCAGAAATTCAGAAGATTAACAATAAAATTACAGAATTAGATAACTCAATAGAAAGTCAGAGGAGCAGAATTGAGCAAGTAGAAGCTAGAATTTCTGAACTTGAAGATAAATCACTTGGCTCTAATATATTTGAAGAAAAAATCAGATAAAAGAATTAAACAAATGAAGAAACCTTAAGAATCATGTGGGACTCTATCAAGAGAAATAACCTATGAGTGATTGGAGTACCAGAACAGGGAGGGATAACAGAGAATACAGAGAGAATTGTTGAGGATTTGTTGGCAGAAAACTTTCCTGATATTGTGAAAGATGAGAAGATATCTATCCAAGATGCTCATCAAACTCCACATAAGGTAGATCTTAAAACAAAGTCACCAAGACATATTGTAGTCTTGCCAAAACCAAAGATAAAGAGACAATTATAAGAGCAGCAGGGGATAAAAGAAAAGTCATCTACAAAGGAGAGCCAATAAGAATAAGCTCAGACTACTCGGCAGAAACCATTCAGGCAAGAAGGCAATGGGATGACATATTTAAAAAATTGAAGGAAAAATTTGCCTGCCAAGAATCATATATCCATCAAACCTGTTTCTTAAATAAGAAGGTGAAATTAAGACATTTCCAGATAAATACAAGTTGAGGGAATTTGTAAAAACCAAACCAAAACTACATGAAATACTAAAGGGAGTTCTTTGGTTAGACAATCAATAATATCAGGTATCAACCCAAGACTAGAATACTGGGCAGAGCAACCAGAAGTCAACCCAGACAGGGAAATCCAAAAAAGCAAAGCAAGATTATAAAAAAAAAAAAAAAAAAAAAGCCCAGCACATGGTAACGGCAATGCTATTATATAAAAGAAGACAACATTAAGATAATAAACAGGGACTAAGAAATGTAATCATACACCTCCCATATGGAGAGGAAGATACGGCAATAAAAAGAAAAAAAAGTTAGTTTTAAATTTAGAAAAATAGGGGTAAATAATAAGGTAACCACAAAGGAGACAAACTATCCTACTCATCAAAATAAAATACAAGGGAAAAATACAGACTTAGCAGAAACAAAATCAACAACAACAAATATGAGGAAAGGACAATATATAAAGAAAATCTACTCAGCACATAAAATAAACTGGGAAAAAGAAACTGTCAACACACAAAGAAAGACATCAAAATGATAGCACTAAATTCATACCTATCCATAAATACCCTGAATGTAAATGGACTAAATTCACCAATAAAGAGACAGAGAGTGGCAGAATGGATTGAAAAACAAGATCCATCTATATGCTGCCTACAAGAGACACACTTTAGATTTAGAGACACAAAGAAACTAAAACTCAATGGATGGAAAAAAAATATATCAAGCAAACAACAATCAAAAAAGAGCAGGAGTGGCAATATTAATTTCTGACAAAATAGACTTTAAAGTTAAATCCATCAGAAAGGATAAGAAAGGACACTGTATAATGATTAAAGGGACAATACACCAAGAAGATATAACCATATTAAATTTTATGCACCCAATGACAGTGCTGCAAGATACATGAAACAAAATCTATCAGCATTGAAAAGTGAGATAGGCAGCTCCACGATAATAGTAGGAGACTTCAACACACCACTTTCGGTGAAGGACAGGACATCCAGAAAGAAGCTCAATAAAGACACGGAAGATCTAAATGCCACAATCAACTAACTTGACCTCGTAGACATATACAGAACACTCCACCCAACAGCAACCAAGTATACTTTCTTTTCTAGTGCACATGGAACATTCTCTAGGATCAACCACATATTAGGTCGTAAAGCAAGCCTTAGCAGAATCCAAAACATTGAAATATTACAAAGTATCTTCTCTGACCATGAGGCAATAAAAGTGGAAATCAATAACAGGAAAAGCAGGGAAATCAAATACTTGGAAACTGAACAATATCCTGCTCAAAAAAGACTGGATTATAGAAGACATTAAGGATGGAATAAAGAAATTCATAGAATCCAATGAGAATGAAAACACTTCCTATCAGAACCTTTGGGACACAGCAAAAGCTGTGCTCAGAGGCCAATTTATATCAATAAATGCACACATCCAAAAAGAAAAAAGGGCCAAAATCAAAGAATTATCCCTACAACTTGAATAAATACAAAGACAGCAATAAAAGAAACCCAGAGACACCAGAAGAAAACAAATAATAAAAATTAGAACTGAACTAAATGAAATAGAAAACAGAAAAACAATTGAAAGAATTAACAAGGCCAAAAGCTGGTTTTTTGAAAAAAATCAACAAAATTGATAAACCACTAGCCAAACTGACAAAAGGAAAACAGGAGAGGAAGCAAATTACCCAAATAAGAAATGAGATGACCCAACTGAAATTAAAAGAATCATATCAGATTACTATGACAAACTATACTCAAACAAATTTGAAAACCTAGAAGAAATGGATGAATTCCTAGAAGCACACTACCTACCTAAACTCACAGAAATAGAGGTAGAACGACTAAATAGACCCATAACAAAAGAAGAGATTGAAAAGGTAATCAAAAAATTCCCAACAAAAAAAAAGCCCTGGTCCAGACGGCTTCAATGCAGAGTTCTACCAAACTTGCAGAGAAGAGCTAACACCACTACTACTAAAGGTATTTCAGAGCATAGAAAAGGACGGAATACTATCAAACTCATTCTATGAAGTCACCATATCCCTGATACCAAAACCAGGTAAAGACACCACAAAAAAAGAAAATTATAGACCTATATCCCTCATGAATGCAGATGCAAAACTCCTCAACAAAATTCTAGCCAATAGAATTCAACAACATATCAAAAAAATAATTCACCATGACCAAGTGGGATTCATACCAGGTATGTAGGGATGGTTCAACATTAGAAAAACAATTAATGTAATCTTTTTTTTTTTCACCACATAAATAAAAGACAAGAATCACATGATTTTATCAATTGATGCAGAAAAGGCATTTGACAAAGTTCAACACTCATTCATGATAAAAACTCTCAGCAAAATAGGAATAGAAGGAAAATCTCTTAACATAATAAAGGGCATTTATACAATGCCAACAGCCAACATCACCCTAAATGGAGAGAGCCTAAAAACATTCCCATTAAGATCAGGAACCAGACAAGAATGCCCTTTATCACCGCTCTTATTCAACATTGTGCTGGAAGTCCTAGCCAGAGCAATTAGGCTAGATAAAAAAATAAAGGGGATCCAGACTGGCAAGGAAAAATCAAAGTATGTCTATTTGCAGATGACATGATCTTATACACAAAAAACCCTGAGGAATCCTCCAGAAAACTACTGAAACTAATAGAAGAGTTCAGCAGAGTATCAGGATACAAGATAAACATACAAAAATCAGTTGGATTCCTGTACACCAACAAAAAGAACATAGACGAGGAAATCACCAAATCAATGCCATTTACAGTAGCCCCCAAGAAGATAAAATACTTAGGAATAGATCTTACCAGAGATGTAAAAGACTTATACAAAGAAAACTACAGTATGCTTCTGCAAGAAACCAAAAGAGACTTACGTAAGTGGAAAAACATACCTTGCTCGTGGACAGGAAGACTTAACATTATAAAAATGTCTATTCTACCAAAAGAAATCTATACATTTAATGCAATTCTGATCCAAATCCCAACGACATTCTTTAATGAGATGGAGAAAGAAATCACCAATTTCATACGGAAGGGAAAGGGGCCCCAGATAAAAAAGGCATTACTGAAAAAAAAGACCAAAGTGGGAGGCCTTACTTTACCTTATTTTAGAACCTATTATACTGCCAGAGTAGTCAAAACAGCCTGGTACTGGTACAACAACAGATACATGGACCAATGGAACAGAATTGAGAATCCAGACATAAATCCATCCACATATGAGCAGTTGATATTTGACAAAGGTCCCAAAACAGTTAAATGGGGAAAAGACAGTCTTTTTAACAAATGGTGCTGGCATAACTGGATATCCATCTGCAAAAAACTGAAACAAGACCCATACCTCACTCCATGCACAAAAACTAACTCAAAATGGATCAAAGACCTAAATATAATATCTAAAATGATAAAGATCATAGAAGAAAAAATAGGGACAATGTTAGAAGCCCTATTACATGGCATAAACAGTATACAAAACATAATAAGAAGGTAGAAGAAAAACTAGATAACTGGGAGCTCCTAAAAATAAAACACCTATGCTCATCCAAAACTTCACCAAAAGAGCAAAAAGACTACCTACAGACTGGGAAAATTTTTTAGCAATGACATTTCTGATCAGCACCTGATCTCTCTAAAATCTACATGATACTGCAAAAACTCAACTGCAAAAAGACAAATAAAAGTGGGCAAAAGATATGAATAGACACGTCACTAAAGAAGAAATTCAGGTAGCTAACAGATACATGAGGAAATGTTCACGATCGTTAGCCTTTAGAGAAATGCAGATCAAAACTACAATGAGATTCCATCTCACTCCAACAAGGCTGGCATTAATCCAAAACACACAAAATAATAAGTGTTGGAGAGGCTGTGGAGAGATTAGAACACTTCTACACTGCTGATGGGAATTTCAGATGGTACAACCACTTTGGAAATCGATTTGACGCTTCCTTAAAAAGCTAGAAATAGAACTACCATACAATCCAGCAGTCCCACTCCTTGGAATATATCCTAGAGAAATAAGAGCCTTTACGCAAACAGATATATGCACTGCCATGTTTATTGCAGCACTGTTTACAATAGCAAAAAGATGGAAGCACCCAAGGTGCCATCAACAGATGAATGGATAAATTATGGTATATTCGCACAATGGAATACTACGCATCGATAAAGAACAGTGATGAATCTGTGAAACATTTCATAACATGGAGGAACCTAGAAGGCATTACACTGAGTGAAATTAGCCAGTTTCAAAAGCGCAAATGTTGTGTAAGACCACTATTATAAGAACTTGAGAAATAGTTTAAACTGAGAAGAAAACACTCTTTTGTGGTCACGAGAGGGGAGAGGGAGGGAGCATAGGAGAGGAGTATTCACGAATTAGATAGTAGATAAGAACTACATTAGGTGAAGGGAAAGACAGCACACAATACAGGGCAGGTCAGCACAACGGGACTAAACCAAAAATAAAAAAGTTTCCTCAATAAACTGAATGCTTTGAAGGCCAGCGTAGCAGGGGCAGGGGTTTGGGGACCATGGTTAAAGGGGACATCTAAGTCAATTGGCATCATAAAACCTATTAAGACAACATTCTGCATCCCACTCTGAAGAGTGGTGTCTGGGGCCTTAAATGCTAGCAAGTGGCCACCTAAGACGGATCAATGAGTCTCAACCCACCTGAATCAAAGGAGAGTGAAGAACACCAAGGACACAAGGTAATTACAAGCCCAAGAGACAGAAAGAGCCACATGAACCAGAGACTATATCATCCGGAGACCAGAAGAACTAGACGGTTCCTGGCAACAACTGATGACTGCCCTGAAGAGGAACACAACAGACAACCCCTGAGGGAGCAGGAGAGCAGTGGGATGCAGACCCCAAATTGTTGTAAAAAGACCAGACTTAATGGCCTGACTGAGAGTAGAAGGACCCCGGTGGTCATGGCCCCCCGGCCTTCTGTTGGCCCAGGACAGGATCCATTCCCGAAGCCAACTCTTCAGGCATGGATTGGACTGGACATTGGGTTGGAGAGGGATGCTGGTGAGGAGTGAGCTTCTTGGATCAGGTGGACACTTGAGACTGTGTTGGCATCTCCTGCCTGGAGGGGAGATGAGAGGGTAGAGGAGGTTAGAAGCTGGCGAAATGGATACGAAAAGGGAGAGTAGAGGGAGGGAGCGGGCTGTATCATTAGGGAGAGAGTAATTGGGAGTATGTAGCAAGGTATATATAAGTTTTTGTGTGAGAGGCTGACTGGATTTGTAAACTTTCACTTAAAGCACAATAAAAATTGTTTAAAAAAAAAAGCAGAATGGGGCATCAGGATTGGAGGAAGACTCATTAACAAACTGCAATATATATGCAGATAAGACAACCTTGCTTGCTGAAAGTAAAGAGGACTTGAACCACTTACTAATCAAGATCAAAGACCACAGCCTTCATTATGGATTACACCTCAACATAAAGAAAACAAATATCCTCACGACTGGACCAATGAACAACATTATGATAAATGGAGAAAAGGTTGAAGTTGTGAAGGATTTCATTTTACTGGGATCCACAATCAACAGCCATGGAAGCAGCAATCAATAAATCAAAAAATGCATTGCACTGAGTAAATCTGCTGCAAAGGGCCTCTTTAAAGTGTTGAAGAGCAAAGATGTCACCTTGAAGACTAAGGTGCACCTGACCCAAGCCATGATATTTTCAATCGCATCATATGCATGCTTTCTTCATGTATGATGTCCTTCATGTCATTCCACAACTCGTCTGGTCTTTCGTCACCAGTGTTCAATGCATCAAATCTACTCTTCAGATGGTCTCTAAATTCAGGTGGGATATACTCAAGGTCATATTTTGGCTCTCGTGGACTTGCTCTGATTTTCTTCAGTTTCAGCTTGAACTTGCATATGAGCAATTGATGGTCTGTTCCACAGTTGGCTCCTGGCCTTGTTCTGACTGATGATATTGAGCTTGTCCATCGTCTCTTTCCACAGAGGTAGTCTATTTGATTTCTGTGTGCATCAAGGACATCACACTTGAAGAAAGCAAGAGGTCATTGAAAAGACAGGAAAGAAAGAAAAGACCAAGATGGATGTCGGAGGAGACTCTGAAGCTTGCTTTTGAACTTTGAGCAGCTAAGGCAAAAGGAAGAATTGATGAAGTAAAAGAACTGAACAGAAGGTTTTAAAGGGCGGCTTGAGTAGACAAAGTAAAGCATTATAATGACCTGTGCAAAGAGCTGGAAATGGAAAACCAAAAGGGAAGAACACTCTCGGTGTTTCTCAAGCTGAAAGAACTGAGGAAAAAAATTCAAGCCTCGAGTTGCAAAAGTGAAGGATTCTATGTGGAAAATATTAAATGACGCAGGAAGCATCAAAAGAAGATGGAAGGAATACACAGAGTTATTATACCAAAAAGAATTAGTCGATGTTCAACCATTTCAAAAGGTGGCATATGATCAGGAGCAGATGGTACTGAAGGAAGAAGTCCAGGCTGCTCTGAAGGCACTGGCAAAAAACAAGACTCCAGGAATTGATGGAATATCAATTGAGGTGTTTCAACAAATGGATGCAACGCTGGAGGTGCTCAATCATCTATGCCAAGAAATATGGAAGACAGCTTCCTGGCCTGGAAGAGATCCATATTTATGCCTATTCCCAAGAAAGGTGATCCAACCAAATGTGGAAATTATAGAACAATATCATTAATATCATGTGCAAGCAAAATTTTGGTGAAGATCATTCAAAAACAGGGCAGCAGTATATCGACAAGGAACTGCCAGAAATTCAGGCCGGTTTCAGAAGAGAATGTGGAACCAGGGATATCATTGCTGATGTCAGATGGATCCTGGCTGAAAGCAGAGAATACCAGAAGGATGTTTACCTGTGTTTTATTGACTATGCAAAGGGATCCGACTGTGTGGATCATAACAAATTATGGATAATGTTGCGAAGAATGGGAATTCCAGAACACTTAATTGTGCTCATGAGGAACCTTTACATTGATCAAGAGGCAGTTGTTTGGACAGAACAAGGGGATACTGATTGGTTGAAAATCAGGAAAGGTGTGAGTAAGGGCTGTATTCTTTCACCATACCTATTCAATCTGTATACTGAGCAAATAACCCGAGAAGCTGGACTATATGAAGAAGAACTGGGCATCAGGATTGGAAGAAGACTCATTAACAACCTGTGTTATGCAGACGACACAACCTTGCTTGCTAAAAGTGAAGAGGACTTGAACCACTTATAATGAAGATCAAAGGCCACAGCCATCAGTATGGATTGCACCTCAACATAAAGAAAACAAAAATCCTCACAACTGGACCAATGAGCAACATCATGATAAACGGAGAAAAGATTGAAGTTGTCAAGGATTTCATTTTACTTGGATCCATAATCAGCCATGGAAGCAGCAGTCAAGAAATCAAAAGATGCATTGCATTGGGTAAATCTGCTGCAAAGGACCTCTTTAAAGTGTTGAAGAGCAAAGATATCACCTTGAAGACTAAGGTGCACCTAACCCAATCCTTGGTATTTTCAATCACATCATATGCATGTGAAAGCTGGACAATGAATAAGGAAGACCAAAGAAGAATTGATGCCTTTGAATTGTGTTGGCAAAGAATATTGAATATACCATGGACTGCCAGAAGAATTAATAAATCTGTATTGGAAGAAGTACAACCGGAATGCTCCTTAGAAGCAAGGATGGTGAGACTGAGTCTTACATACTTTGGACATGCTGTCCGGAGGGGTCAGTCTCTGGAGAAGGACATCATGCTTGGCAAAGTACAGGGTCAGCAGAAAAGAGGAAGACCCTCAATGCGGTGGATTGACACAGTGGCTGCAACAATGGGCTCAAGCATAACAACGATTGTAAAGATGTCGCAGGACTGGGCAGTGTTTTGTTCTGTTATGCATAGGGCTGCTATGAGTTGGAACTGGTTCGACAACAAGGATGTAACCTTAAGGAAGAGTTGTATTAGCTCTGCTTGGTTCATATGTCCAACTCTAAAACAGTAACTGGGCCCAGGAATGGAACTACTACAGTTGCCCCAGCCTGGATCAAGTGCCCTCTCTATCTCTGTGGTTGGGAAGAAGAGGAAAAGGCTACACTATCACTGATTGGAAACCCTGGTGGTATAGTGGTTAAGTGCTACGGCTGCTAACCAAAAGGTTGGCAGTTTGAATTCACCAGGCACTCCTTGGAAACTCTATGGGGCAGTTCTTCTCTGTTCTATAGGGTCGCTATGAATCGGAATCAACTCGACGGCAGTGGGTTTCGTTTTTTTAGTTTATGACTGATAGTAGTCCCTTGGGTCCTCATGGAACAAAGAGGGGTGGTTTATCAAAGTAAAGTGGGTTGCGGTTACCATAAGAAGAGAGGCAAAAGCAGCAACTGTCCATTTCAATATAGAAAGAAATAATAGTATAGGCTATGAGTGGCCATCCAAGACACAAAATTTTTTCTTTATTCACCTAGAGCAAAGGAGGAAGAAGGAGAGTCAGGAATAGGAGGAGGATATGGAGTGTGTAGCTGGTTGCCACTATGAACTACTGCCTCCTTTGCCATGAGACCAGAAGAACTGGATGGTGCCTGGCTACCATTACTGAATATTTTGATCAAAGATTCTATAGAAGAATCCTGATCAAAAGGGAGAAAATGCAGAACAGAATTTCAAACTGTCATGGAATCTAGATGTCTGAAGCCATGGAGGCTGGATGAACCCTTGAAAGTATTGCCCTAACCTTAAAAATATCCCCTGAAGTCTTCTTAAAACCAAGCAATACTTTAGCTTAACTAGTAAAAAATATCTGCCTTGAGCATTATGCTCTTTTGAAAACTGTCTATATGGGATCAAACTGACAACAACAACTTGAAATATTAGGTAGGAAGCTTAGGGGGAAGTGAGTTTATGTTAATGGGGGAGGAACAACTCAGAAAAGGAGGATGAGAACAGTTGCACAACTCGAAGAATGTAATCAATGTCACTGAAATGTACATGCAGAATCGAATTGGTGTATGTTTTGCTGTGTATATTCTCAAAAACAACACAATAAATAAATAAATAAATTTTTAAAGAAGAGTATAGGCTCTGCTTTTCCAATTTCTTTCCTACTGATGTTATAAACCAAATCTCCCTGTCACTGCTTTACTTATCTTCTCAAATCTCTTTTCTGGCTTTTCAAAATCTTTCTTTTAGAGTCACTTACTTTCAAGGCTCTTTTCAATTCCCTGTGGCATCCCTTGCTTTCCTCTTACCTCTTGTCTATATCTATAGGAGTTCCTAGGTGGTGCAAGCAGTTAACACACTCTTCAATTTCTCTTCCAATGTTTTCTCCCCGAGAGACTTGAGTAAGTACATGAGATCTCCACCTAGTGTAATTGAGAAAGACTCTAGGCTGGAAACTGGTCGGAGAGGAATCTTTGCTCCTGAGTGCCTGCCACACTCAGAGCACGTGAACCTGAGGTGATCAGTCTGCAGCGTGGCCAGTTATGTCACAGTCCTCTTCACATCTCCTCCTCTGCCCACTAAGAACCAGAGAACTTTTGAGCTGGAGAAGACTTTACTGATTACAATGTCCAAGACCCTCATTTCACAGATGAGGAATCTGAGGCCCAGAAAGGTGAAGGAATTTGTCCAGGATTTCCAGTGGGTTAATGGCAGGGCTAGAAGTCTCTGAGTGGTGTAAATGGTTAACACACGGCTGCTAACGGAAACGTTGGAGGTTCTAGTTCACCAAGAGGTGCCTCAGAAGAAAAGCCTGGTGATCTACTTCCAAAAAATTAGCCCTTGAAAATCTCGACGGGGCACAGTTCTACTCTGACACACATGGGGTCGCTGTGAGTCAGAGCTGACTTGATGGCAATATCTAACTGGTAATGGTAGGGCTGGTCTTCTGACAGCAGGTCAAGGATTATTTCCATTGTGCCACACTAATCCCTTTCAAGATGCCCTTTGTCTAACAGGCAAATGAAATGACATATCCTGCCACATCTTGCTTTGAGTGCATTTTAGGCTAGTAGGTCTCCCTCCCTTCTTTTCTTTCTCCCTTTCCCTTCCCTCCTCTCCTCCTCTCCTTTCTTTCCTTCTCTCTTCCCTCACTTTCTTCCATTCTTTTCCTATCTTGTAAATATAACATATAAAATACGTGATAGTAAAAATAATTAAAAGAAAAAAAAAAAGAAGGGTAAAATTATAAAATGGAGAAGGGAAATGAAGTTAAACCTAAACACTTGCTACACGGGAAAGTCACAGATTCACTTCCATATGACAAAAGGATGCACAAAATACAACAAAATTATAAAACAATTTCAAAGAAGGAAAAATAAGGATAAGATTACAAGGTGGACAAGGGAAATGAAGTTATATACATGTATTATATAAACCAAAACACTTGCTACAAGGGCAAATCACAGATTTGCCTTCAAGTGTCTTAAACAGTGAAGGCACGCATGATTCACAGTGCTGTTTATACTAGATCAATTACTTAAGAGGATACGATTATTCTTAGTACGGAGATGGCATGGAAATGGTCTTCAGAGGTTCCTCCTAATGAGGTTTCAAGGTTCCCCCGCCACCCGCCTCCATCCATCTCTCCTATAGGCTACCTGGCCTGGAACAGTCGGAAAAGTTAGTCTTTAGGAGTTGAATGGTTGTTCACTGTGTACAAGTCTTAGCCTAAGTCACAAGACGCTGCTAAACTTTACATGATACTCAACTCCCTGCTCATCCAAAGGTCCCTGCTCTGCTATGATGCCTCTGACAGGTGAGGGTTGGATCACGGTAGGAAAGAGTGGTCCTCTGGGGCCCACATATTTTTTGAGGCTTCCGCAAGAGATCGTGAGGATGGCGCAGAGCCACGCGGTGTTTCCTTCTGTAATGTGTGGAGTCGCGTGAGTGGGGGCGGATTCCACGACAGCTAACAACAACAATTCATCATTAGGTATTTTCCTCGTGTCTTCTCTTCTCTATTAGCATAGATAATCAAGAGTGAAGGCAATTTCTATATGTATATAGTGAGGGCAGTAGGGAGACGGGGAGGGGAAACGGAGAGAGAACCAAGAATAATGTTAAGGGTAACTGTGTCCTTTTACATGCAGGTTGACCAGTTACCTCTAGGGGCGCTATGATCTTAGTAACAGTGTTAAGAAATCTTTCATTATTAAACAGTGTTCTTTAGGTTTTCATTTATATCTCAAATAAATATTTGTACTACTGAACAATTTTGTGCGTTGAATGTATACAGGAGAAGTATATTAGACTACACCTAAAACAAAGCACAAGATAGGGAAATGCTCATCACCTCCTGAATCTTTCCTAGAGTGGTCCTGAATCCCAAGGACCAGGACAACTTCTCCCTCGAACTTTATTACCCGCTGTCGCTCACTACCAAAGTGAAAAGCCTTGGCTTGCAGACTCAAAAGAGTTCAGACAGAAACTGTCTTCAGTGTGGAAGGCACACGCTCAGAGTGTTGTGAAAATCCCAGGTTAAAACTGGACTTTAGAGCACCCAACATAGTCCCTAATCACAGATTTTAATCCAATTTCTTCTTTTAACTGCTGCGCTACAGTTCATCTGATTAAACCTTTGTAGGTATCTATTTTGAGGCATTAGTCTATGTTTGCATAATTATTTGCATCCCTCTTATTTACTTAAAATATTTGCTATCATCTATATCCTCAAATCCCTTCAAAATCGACAAGGAATATTTGCTAATATGATGAACTCTTTTATTTCTCTAGCCCTTCCTTGTTAAAAACAACAACAACAACAACATTGCCTTCCAGTCAATTCTAACTCATGGTGACCCTAAAGGACAGAATAGAATTGCTCCCATAGGGTTTCCAAGGCTGTAAATCTTTAAGGAAGCAGACAGCCATATCTTTCTCCTGCAGAATAGCTGGTGGATTTGAACTACTAACCTTTCAATTAACCATTGTGCCACCAGGGCTCCTATGACTTCCTAGTAGGAGTATGATAATTAGGACCAAGGCTCACACTGGAGAGCTTAGTAACGCTGCCAGATACTAACTGGCCTATACTTTACATGGCTATTTCATTTAATCCTCACAATATCTCTGTGAAATAGGTACACTATTATTCCCCATTTATGCCAGAATACTCCTTAGACTTGGAAACCTTGGTGGCTTTGTGGTTAAGTGCTACGGCTGCTAACCAAAGGGTCGGCAGTTCGAATCTGCCAGGCACTCCTTGGAAACTCTATGGGGCAGTTCTACTCTGTCCTATAGGGTCGCTATGAGTCAGAATCGACTCAACGGCATGGGTTTGGTTTTTGGTTTTTTACTCCTTAGACTCAAGGATGGAGAAGAACATCAAGTTTCGTAAAGAGGGTCAGCGAAAAAGAAGAAGACCCTCAATAAGGTGGACTGCCACAGTGGCTGCAACAATGGGCTCAAACATAACTATGATTGTGAGGATGGCATAGGACAGGGCAACATTTCATTCTATTGTAGGTGGTATTGCTATGCGTTGGAGCCAACTCAACGGCACCTAACAGCAACCACACAAAAAATTTTTAAAAAACCATGGTTTAGAGAGTTTAAGCAACTTGCCCAAAGTCAGAGTTAGTGGGGAATTGTAAGCCATATCTGACTCTTCTCCTATAAGGATTTATAATTTTCAGAGAGGTCTAAAATGAAAATGGCCAGAAAATGAATATTGATTTTTCTGCTCGAAGGCAGTTACTAATTTGTGGACCAGCTTTTTATCTGCAATATTATGAACGCACATAAAAGTATGTTTTGTGAGTCTCTTTTACAAAAAAAAATACGTTATCCAATTTTTTGAAAAGATCTGCAATCAGGTGGATACCAAAGTTCAGTGGGGGAAAAAAATTAGATATACTGCTGTATTGCCAGCCTCTGTAGGTGGGGCCAGACTATAAACTGCAATTTGCAGCTGTATTCAGAGAATACATTCCCTTTCCACATGTGCCCTGTGTCCTGACCTAACTTCAGCTTGGTGGCACCAAAGAGAGAAAGTGAAGAAATTATGACTTGGATCCCAATACTTCCCATGGGGCAAACATAAGCAAACTAAATTAAAAGTTCACATACTCAGGGTTTGTTTTTCCATTTAGAAATCTCTGGATCTTGTGGAAAGAGCGCTGTGTAACTGTGGGATGATGTAGTAATTTGGTTCAGAGTTCCCAGGTTCAAACTGACTGGGTGGCCAAGTTCTCTCTCTAGAGACAGGACAAAGATAAGATGTTCTTTATGTACCTAAACATGTAATGCCCTGCATACTGTAGGTGCTTAATAAATACTGGCTCTGTGTTGATCACGGTGGCCAAGGTGTGCTGGATTTAAACAAGGACTTCCTGGACTTCCCAAGCTGTGGTCCACAGACCTAGGGACTCAGAGCTTACTGAATATGCTTTTCATAGAATGAAAGCCTAATGTGAACTACAAATTTCTTACCTATTTGCAGGTACTTTCCATTTAAGAGGTTAACACTCAGTCATGTGTGTTGCAAGGATATTTTATCTCCTGCAAAATATATGTAGCTTCTAAAAGCTTACTTTGTAGGGATCATGTTTTCAGAGTTGGACTCACATATAGAAATACAAATACAAATACAAAGAGATGTATTTTTCCATCTGCATGTGAATTAATAAAGAAAAGGCCTTTATAAATATCCAGTTGGTCAATGCTTTCTGAAGGGAAGAGGAGGAATTGAAGAGGGAAAAGAGGTAGACTATGTTAATTGGCTTCACTCTTTTCAATGGTCTAAAGTTAAGAGGGTTGTCTCTCTTTGGCTTAAAATGAATACTCTCTGCTATGTTTTTCGGAATCGACTTGATGGCACTGGGTATGTTTTGGATTAGGAGGTGGATGAGGAGTGGTTTTTTATTCCTCAGTTTTTCAAGTGTGGTGGTTATGAGAATGGATCCAGATTGTAGAGGGTCAAATTCTGACTTTACCAGTAAAGAGCTGAGAGAGTTGGGGTAGATTACTTAATATCTTTGCACTTCAACTTCTTATCTGTAAATTGAAATAATAATGGAATTTATACATGAACAGGTGTTATGGATGTGTAAGGAAGGCTGTGGGGGAACCATGATCAGTAAGTCATTGTCCCTACCCTTAATGAAACTTACAATCTCCTACATAATGGCTATAATATAGAAGAGAATGAGCTAAGGGCCTTAGGAGCAATGCTAACAAGGGCTTCAAAAGTTTAGGAGATGAAAGTGATGATCCCTACGAATACAAAAGGCCTCAAGTAGGGAGTAGCTTGTGAGTACCCAAAGAGTGGATTGAATGTGACAGGCAGAAATAGGGGGTTGGAGAGGGAAAGTTGTCCCAAGCAGAAGGAACTATAAGAGAAAAGCAGCATAGGTGGGAAAGCTGAAGACGTTCAGAGCATGTCAAAAGGTCCAGCATAACTGGACTATGCCTATGGAATAACCAAAAAAAAAAAAAAAAAAAAACTCTTGCAGTGGAGTCGATTCTGACTCATAGCGACCCTACAGGACAGGGCAGAACTGCCCCATAGAGTTTCCATGGAGCACTTGGTGGATTCAAAGTCCCAACCTTTCGGTTAGCAGCCGTAGCACTTAACCACTACACCACCAGAGTTTCCACCTATGGAATAGAGGTCTAGAAAAGCAGGTCAGTGCTAGAAGATCCCAGAAAGAATGTGTATGCATTTGGACATATTTCTCTATTACAGAAATTTTGAGCTAGTAAAAAAAGAAAAAAAAAAAAATTTTTTTTTAATCAATATAATCAAGGAGCCCTGGTGGCACAGTGGTTAAGCCCTCAGCTGCTAACTGAAAGGTTGTTGGTTCGAACTCAGCAGCTTCACGGAAGAAAGATGTGGCAGTTGGCTTCCATAAAGATTACAGTCTTGGGAACTCTATGGGGCAGTTCTACTCTGTTCCATAAGGTTGCTATGAGTGGGAATCAACTCAACAGAACACAACAATGACAACATCAAGATCATCCAGCCTATTCCTATTATTTTACATATAGAAAAATAAAGTTTCAATTTACTTTCCCCAAGATCAGATAGCTAGGTGTGTAACAGAACCAGGACTGAAATTCAGATCTTTCATTTAGTTGTCATCATTGCAATAAATTTTTCTATCCTTCAAAATACTCTTTCCTCTCCATTTTAATTTTAGAAATTTTATTACAAAATGTCAATTGTTACATTTTTTAAAATAATTTTTATTGTGCTTTAAGTGAAAGTTTACAAATCAAGTCAGCCTTTCACTTATAAACTTATATACACCTTACTACATACTCCCATTTACTCTCCCCCTAATGAACCAGCCCGATCCCTCCTTCCAGTCTCTCCTTTCGTGACCGTTTTGCCAGTTTCTAACCCTCTCTACCCTCCCATCTCCCCTCTAGACAGGAGATGCCAACACAGTCTCAAGTGTCCACCTGGTACAAGTAGCTCACTCCTCATCAGCATCTCTCTCCAACCCATTGTCCAGTACAATCCATGTCTGATGAGTTGTCTTCGGGAATGGTTCCTGTCCTGGGCCAACAGAAGGTTTGGGGTCCATGACCGCCGGGATTCTTCTAGTCTCAGTCAGACCATTAAGTCTGGCCTTTTTATGAGAATTTGGGGTCTGCACCCCACTGATCTCCTGCTCCCTCAGGGGTTCTCTGTTGTGCCCCCTGTCAGGGCAGTCATCTGTTGTGGCCAGGCACCATCTAGTTCTTCTGGTCTCAGGATGATGTAAGTCTCTAGTTCATGTAGCCCTTTCTGTCTCTTGGGCTCATAATTATCTTGAGACCTTGGTGTTCTTCATTCTCCTTTGATCCAGGTGGGTTGAGACCAATTGATACATCTTAGATGGCCGCTTGTTAGCATTTAAGACCCCAGACCAAAGTGGGTTGCAGGATGTTTTCTTAATAGAATTTATTTTGCCAATTGACTTAGATGTCCCCTGAAGCCATAGTCCCCAAACCCCCGCCCTTGCTCCGCTGACCTTGGAAGAATTCAGTTTATTCAGGAAACTTCTTTGCTTTTGGTCCAGTCCAGTTGAGCTGACCTTCCCTGTATTGAGTGTTGTCCTTCCCTTCACCTAAAGTAGTTCTTATCTACTAACTAATCAGTAAATATTACCCTCCCTCCCTCCTCTTTCTCATAACCACAAAAGAATGTGTTCTTCTCAGTTTATACTATTTCTCAAGAACTTATAATAGTGGTCTTATACAATATTTGTCCTTTTGCATCTGACTAATTTCATTCAGCATAATGCCTTCCAGGTTCCTCCATGTTATGAAATGTTTCACAGATTCATCACTGTTCTTTATCGATGCGTAGTATTACATTGTGCGAATATACCATAATTTACTTAACCATTCATCCACTGATGGACACCTTGGTTGCTTCCAGCTTTTTGCTATTGTAAACAGTGCTGCAATAAACATGGGTGTGCATATATCTGTTCGTGTGAGGCTCTTATTTCTCCAGGATATATTCCGAGGAGTGGGATTTCTGGGTTGTATGGTAGTTCTAACATTTTAAGGAAACACCAGATAGATTTCCAAAGAGGTTGTACCATTTTACATTCCCACCAGCAGTGTATAAGAGTTCCAATCTCTCCACAGTCTCTCCAACATTTATTATTTTATGTTTTTTTGGCTTAATGCCAGTTAACTGTTACCTTTTAAGCCCCAGTTATTTATACTCAATATTTGCTACCTTTCTGGTTATGGCCTAGAAACACACAATAAAGTGTTTAATAAAAATTCTTAGTGGTGTTACTGGGCACCTTTCCAACATTTTCCTCCATCTTTCCTAACCTTCGGCAGCCTCTCTTCGGAAGAATTTCTAAGCAAAGAAAGAGCCAGACTTTAGCATATGTTTTGTAATTTTAAGTAAGTCTAGAAAATTTGCCATTTTCAATTTCTAATATTATGTTACATATTAAGTTTTTCACTTTCCAAAAACCCAAACCCACTGCTGTCGAGTTGATTCTAACTCATAAGTGACACATTATCTCACTGTCCAGCTAATCCCTATCAATTTTTTTAAGGAATGGTAAGTGTATGGTAAGAAAATTGAAATAGTGCAAGAAAATAAACAATGCAAATAGTAAGTAGACACTCTCCTTCGTTTGCTCCCAGGTCTTTGGGGGGGGGGGGAGGGGTTAAAAAAAAACAATTGTAGATACATTTGTTAATGTACATGCCAGGAATAACACTGTACACAATGTGCTATATCTTTCTTTTTCATCTTAAAATACATTTGGAAGCTCTTTCAATATTGCGATCTGTAGAACCATGTCTTTTTAAAAGAATTCATAATATTGCATTATAACAGTGTGCCAACATTTATTTAACCAGTCCCATTATTTCCTGTGTTTTGGTGTTACAAGCAGTACTGAAAGAACATATATCTAGAATGTTTTTGTGACTGTATCCATAAGGTAAGTTTCTAGTGGTGGAATTACTAGGAGTTAACATTAAAACCCTTTAATATTTCCCTACCCCATTTTGGTGAGAATAAAATCCAATTACCTTATCATGGTTTGGAGTCCCTGGGTGGTACAAATGATTAACTCACCTTGCTACTAACCTAAAGGCTGAAGGTTCCAATCCACCCAGAGGAGCCTAGGAAGAAAGACACAGGGATTTATTTCCAAAAAATTAGCCATTGAAAACCCTAGGGAGTACAGTTCTACTCTTGGGTTACCATGACTTGGAATCAACTGGGCAATTGGTTTATATTGGCTTATCGGACTGCTACAACCTGGCTTCTGCCTGCCTATTTCTCCAACCTAATCATTTATCTCTTAGCTCTGGCCTGGTGACAGCCCAGTCTTTTCTACTCAAACTTGAAAGCCCATTATTTACCTCAGGGTTTTGTACTTGGTTTTCCTTCTTGTTACACTGTGCTCCCAGGTGGCTGGCTTTTGTCCTGGGGCACTTGGCTGAAGGTCACCTTCTCAGTGAGTGCCATCAGGTTTAAACAAGCACTCTCACCCCTTCACATCTTGCTTGTTTAATGCTAATTCCAGCACTTCACTCCACAGGAATCCTTCTTCCCCTCTGGATGTGAGCTCCAAGAGAGCAGGAGACTAGCCTCTCTGGTTCCCTACTGAGTTCCACGTGCTCAGAAGAGTACCTGCCATGGAGTATGCACTCAGTGAATATCTGGTAAGTGAATGGTTAAATGATATGTGGATTAAAACTACCAAAAACCCAAATTGCTTTCCGGATAGTCACCAATTTTCACTGCCACTAATAGTGCCTGTTCTTAACACCCTCGTCAGTACTATCAAGCGTTTATCATGTTTTGTAATATGTCTACCGTAAAGGTCAAGAAACAGGGATCTATCTCCTATTTAGAGTAACTTTTTTTCTAGAGGCTCTTAAGAACAAATCAGATACTTGTTTTTAACATAAACCCAAATTCATCCTCAGAAAATAAACAGGCAATAACAGACATTATTTTAACAAGAAACATAGTAACTAAATGAGCATTTCCGATACTACTGTGAAACTGAGGTGATGACTAGTAAGAATACTGAATTTAGAAATGAAAGCCTTTTAAGAGAAAAGTAGGACTCATACTTCCAACACTCAGTAAACCATTTGCTCAATTTTCTTATTCTTGATTCCTTTCTCACTTCCCTCCCTTCTTTCAATGATTTGATCATTCATTCACTTTACAAATATTTATTGATTGTTCACAGGCCCAGGCACTGTGCTAAATCCTTATCTCTTCTGGGACCACACCCACCTTCCAGTCCAGTCCTTCCAAGCGCTTTGGCCTGGGCCTGCAAATTCACTCAGACTTGTATGACAGGCCCCTTAAAGAGATGAGTACAGACCATACATGGAATCTTGGGATTGTCAGTTTATAAATTAATTTTCAATCATCAACCAGTCTAGTCCTTTATTTTATGTAATATTGTACTGGAGTTTGTTTTTTTTTTTTAACGCTTCTTTATTATGTCTTTCTCCCTTACAGATGTGCTTCTCCCAGTTCCCACTCTTCAGTGGATTTGAGACAAGGATTTTTCTTCCCTGTCCTAATGTTGTTGTTGGGTGCCCTGGAGTTGGTTTCAACTCCTGGTAACCCTATATGTACAACAGAAGGAAACACTGCCAGGTCCTGCACCACCCTCACAATGGTGTTATGCTTGACCCCATTGTTGCAGCTACTGTGTCAATCCATCTCATTGAGGGTCTTCCTCTTTTCCACTGACCCTTTACTTTACCAAGCACGATATCCTTCTCCAGGGACTGATCCCTCCTGATAACATGTCCAAAGTATGTGAGACAGTCTCGCCATCCTTGCCACCTACTTTTTAAAGTATAGGTTCCTTGTTTGGTTGTTTTTTTTTTTTTTTTAAGTTTACAAACAAACTAATAGATTAAATTATTAGATGCCTCCTTGTCCCATACCGCATATTTCTTAACTTTTGGAGGGGGCGGGAATGGGTGGAGGGATAAACAAACAGAAAATACTTTTCCACTCTGGGGAAAAAAAAAAGAGGGTCCTGTTTGGAAGCTGAGGTTAAATCGTGGACAAGGTTGCTGTAAGGCTAGGGGGCTCAATAGGGGATCAACATTGCATTTAACCCTCTCCTCAAACATTATTTTGTTCCACCTCCACAGACAATAAATAAAAGGAGATTACTCACGCATACAAATAAAGTTTTTGCATTGGACCAGTTGGTCCAGTTCTACTATCTGCTAACTCCCCTCCCCCCTCTTTGTTTCGGTTCCATTAACTCTCCCCCCTCACCTTACAAAAACCTTCCTGACCCCTCTCCCGGCGCTTTCTCCCTCTACCAGCCAGTAGCAGGTCTTGACTTTCCACTATCCTCATCGTCTTTTTTTTTTTTTTTTCATTGTCAGCGTTCCCAGTCCGCAGGTAAGGAGCGCAGGTTAGCGTGAGTCAAAGCCAGATCTCAGGGAAGAGAGTGGAGGTGGGGGCCGGGAGGGGACAGTGGGGGCGTGGAAAGTAGGAAATGCGTTCTCGGCAAATTTGCCCAAAGTTCTCTTGCGATAGAGCTGGCAGCTTTTACTATTTCCCAATCGCCTACTCTCCAAGCCGCGGTCCGCACGCCTGCAGGCTGTGCCCCGCAAGCTGAAACTTCATTCAAAGGCAGAGCGAGGCGGCCCACGAGGTTGGGACTGGGGGGTGTAGATGATCTCTAGACCACTTCCTCCCTCCCCGCGTCCCTCCTTCCCTCCCCCCCAGCCTCCTTCTTGTAAACAAAATTGCCCCCCTGGGCAGGAGAGGTCGCGCTGGTGCTAGTTTTCCCTCTCAAAGGGTTAATTTCTCCAGTCGCATGAGGGGGAGGAGATTTCCCTCTAGACGAGTAAAAGGGGTGATGGACAAACGTGCGGGCACTAAGACCGCAAGGCATTCATTTCCTCCTACCGTGGATGCAGACGCCGGGAGGAGGAGAGCCCCAGACCGAGGAGAAGAAGCGAACCGAGGCACAGGCAATGCTCAACCCTGGATGTAGCTGAGGAAGGCTGGGAGAGAGAACGGCCGCCTGAGACCGAGCGGCGAGGGGAAGACGAGGGGGGGTGGGTGGGAGAAGCAGACAGGCGAACCCTCGAAATCAAGCGCTTTACAGATTATTTTATTTTGTGTAGAGAACACGTAGCGACTCCGAAGATCAGCCCCAATGAACATGTCAGTGTTGACTTTACAAGAATATGAATTCGAAAAGCAGTTCAACGAGAATGAAGCCATCCAATGGATGCAAGAAAACTGGTAGGTGATGCTTTCGCGTGATACTGTTCCCGGGAGCCCTGCGCGTCTTTTTGGTGTGCTTTAATGTCGGTATTCCTTCTCTGGGCGTGAATGGAGCGATGAATCGGCGAGCAGCGCGAGCCGATACCTAAGTTCCTGGGTCCCTGGGGTGCAGTAGATCCTGGGGCTTCAGGAAGCGTGCGGGTCTGTGGGTGTCCCTGTGTGAACCGCCGCCACACATGCATTTTTAATATAGCTTATATAACATAGAACGTATGTGTGCATAGAGTGCGACAGGGAAGGCGAGAGAGATGCGACAGTCCAGATTTCCTACCTGGGCTAAACCTCGTTTTCATCTGGATTTGGATTTTCTTGCTCGGCCTCCCAACAGCCGAGTGTGAAAGGCAGCGGAGGGAGGATCTGGTCTCCGGCTCCCTTAACCCTCTCCAGCCCACCGCCCTCGACTCTTGTCCTCGCCCTCTCCCCATCCCTTGTGTCCTTCCTTTCTCCTTGCAGCTCTCCTACTTCACTGCCCTCCTCTCTCTGCCACTCCCCAGCTCGATTCCTCCATTCTCGGACCCCTTTCCGGTTTTAGAAAGAGACCGGGGGACGGGGGGAAAAGGAAGGGACGATGAAAGCCGTAATAAAAATGAATGAAACCGAGCGAGTAGAGCCACGCCATTATTAAGTTTCTGTTTCACGGTAACGCCTTTAGACTCACACACTTCTAATTCAGTGGGAAGCTGCTGATTGGATTTGAAGCACATTAAAAAAAAGAAAAAGAAAAAACCTCGGTCCGCAGAGTCCTCTTCCCCAGAAAAAGTTCTCATCAGGGAAAGCATCTTTCCTGTTTACTGGATTCCCTCTGCCAATCCTTTTGAAAATCTTTGTGTGGGAGGCGATCCGGTGTCACCTTGCAATATTTAACATGGGAGTGTGTGCTTGTCTCGCTTCTTCCTTGTAGATAGAGCTGTGGCAGAAACATTCCCTTTCCCCGCACTCCCTGGACTGGCTGGTTCAGTAAAAGGCAAACCCAACGCACCCAGGAGCTGAGCAGTGGCCGTCAGTCCCGGGGTTGGGGGACTCGACAGGAGGGTCTGGCCGAGGGGGTGCCAGAGCGCCGGGCATTACACGCACGGCGTGCGCCAGCGCGCGGCGCCCGGGTGCCCTCAAGACCTGCTTTCCCTCCCCTTTCTCATCAATGGGGGAACCCGAGACGCCGGCGCGCGGTAGGCTAAGGCGAGCTGATGCTTTAGGAGGGGGTGTCGCGCCCGGAGCCGGGAGGTTCAACTTCCTCTCCTCCCGCCTTCTGCAGCCAGCCAGAAGCCTCAGAAGCACGGCCGCGGCTCCCGCCTCCCGGCCGCTACCTCCGGCAGGCCGACCCGGGCCCGCTGGCGATTTGTGGCTGCAGCTGGGCTGAGCCCGCCTCCTGCGCTGCGCACGCCGCCTGGGGCCCGGCCTGCTTGTGGGCGGGCGCGGAGAACACGGCGCGTTCATCCTGGCGGCGGCGTGGCCGGGAACGCGGCGGGGCGGTGGCGGCTGATGGTTGTGTCCGGCCAGAGCCGGAGGCTAAAGAGGACGCGAGCCGCTCAGGAGGACCGGAAAGTGCGGCAGGCCTCCGGGATGAGGGGCCGAGTCCCCTCCCCGGAGCAAGTCCGCAGCTCAGGCCGCCCCTGCCGATAGCTCCGATTGTGGGTCCGTAGGTGGTAGTGTACCGCGAAGCTTGATCCCAAAGGAGACTAAACATTGAGGGCCGCTGGCACTTCGGGAAACCTCCATGGGTCTTACTACAAATGCGCTTCCTCCTGCTGCGTAGAGGGTCGCACTAAAGGCGGGGAGGGGATGGTAGCCCAAGCCAGCCGGCCCCGGTTGCCGCCAGACGTGCCAGCCGTGGGGCCGGGTCTTCTCTACAGGTGTTTGACACATCCTGCCGCCACACAGCTTCCTTCTTTCCCCGTCCCTTCCTTCCCCCAGAGCCCTGTGTGCTCTGCGTTTTCTAACGTCCTCTATGTCTCCAGCTTGCTGCTCCCTGGTTGAACCTGCCTTTCCGGAGTCGACTTCCTCTAGCTGGGAGGACTGAGGCCCACTCAGTGTTCCCTCGCACTGCTGCGGTCCATACCGCCTCTTATTTACTTGTGTTTTCTCTGAGGCCACTTTCTGTGCCTTCCAGGTACTGTTTCCCGCCTTCTTCCCAACATTCATTCAACAAATACTCACTGAGCCAGACAGGGCCTAGCTTTCAAGGGACTGAAAATGGCAAAAATGTGTCAATTTATCTTTTCTTGTTGAGCTTACTACTGTTTTCCTCCGAGCTCTTTATACCTTTCTTCTGGCAATGTTTTTTTCTTGGCTTTTATTTATATAGATGAATACTTGCATACATGTTTCTGTCTTCTACCAGATCAGCTCTTTAGAGGCAAATTTCTTGCCTCATTCCACTTTTGGTTCCTCACAACACCCAGCAGAGTACCTTGTACATAACAGGTGCTTGAGAAAGTGCTTGTCCAGTGAGTTAAAATGGTGATTGGTTCCCACTTTATTGCCAGTAAATAAAAAAAAAAAAAAAAAATTTTTTTCTTTATTGCCAGTACTACCTGTTAATACCTGAAGCTGAACATACTTGGCCTCCCCTTCGTTTTGAATACTGTTTCTTAGTTATTAGGGTTTTCCCCAGCTTCTTTTCCCTTTGTTGACTTAATTTTCTTCTTCCTGGCTTGCATATTGCTATAAAAGAACCCTGCTGGCTGTTACCCCTTGCTTGCAGCTTTTCCTGAACCTAATTGTTCTGTTTTTTTCTCTTATTCCAGCATCCTGGGGCCCCAATTTTATAACCTCCCCCAAACAAAAAACAACCCAGTAGCCTAAAAGCCTTGAACCAGATATGTAAGAAAATGAACGTTTTCTTTTAATTATTTTTGTTAACAGAAGACAGCTCCATAACCGTGGCTTAGACCTTAACTCTTAGGAAGGAAAGTTTAGTAAACCACATCTTTTCCATAGACACATTACTTAAAAAAAAAAGTCTAGAGGAAAATAAAAGCCATTATTGTGAATCTTCTACTCTGCCTTTTGGGATTTATTTGCAGCTGTCCTTAAAAACCTTAGAGGTAGCCTCAAACAAAACTTGTTAATTTTGAGAATTTTAACTTGCCTCTTAAAAATGAGCTCCGTTGGCTTTTGAAGAACCGTGAGGAAGGCCAGGAGAGATGTTTTGCCAGTATACTGTTAGTGCTAACTATCATCATTTAAAAGGACTTAAAGGTACTTTATTAAACAAACCCTATAATCCGTATTCATTACCTTAGCAAATATTAATGGAATGGAGCCCCGTTTTTGGAGTGGGGTTGGAATGAGGCATGTTTATCAAGTTCTTTGCCGTTTTAATGAATGATAACCTTGTATTCATACTGGCTTAGACATGAAGTAAATACTATAGACCTTTTTTACTTTCCTAACAAATTCTTTCATATATAATAGAAGAGCAATTGAAATACAAAGTAATAAATATATCCCCTGGGAGAATAATAGCCTTATTTTGAAACTACATGTCAAGTTAAAAATACCCAGGATAATATCACCAGGTGAGAGTTCATATCCTGAGGGAGAAGAAAATGTCTGCTTTTCGCTCCAGAGGGCTTTGAGTTCCAGTTTTACCTGGAAAAGCCCTTGTGATTTGACAACATTGAGAATAGAGATGTTTTGTTCTTTTATGACATGTCTGGCCTTTACTTGTTATTCTCACTAATAGTTGACTTAGTTTGTAAGTGCTGCTAGCAAGGGAGCAGAATTGCTTAGTGATTGGTAAGTTGACATAAAATTCATTGAGTGAGAAGGGAAGCTGGGCTCTGCCTTCTCTTTCAGCAGCCTGCCAGGTTTGTGTTAACAGCAGTGGATGCTAGTTGCTCCAGTTGTAATTGTCTGGCCAATGATGATTATCTTCTGATGTCGGCTGACAGGGTATTCACCAATAGGAAACCAGGAGGCCTGTGCTGACTGCTGTAACATTATGTATGTGAGGTGACGTCATTAAAGGGCTTGCCTAGAACCTCATGAAACCCTCCCCCGCTCCTCTGGCATGTTCCACACATCTAGCCTTTCAATGCTTTGTATCTTCTGACTTTTTTTCCTCCCTCTGTGGAGATGGATATAAGGATTTTATTTTTATAATTTTTCTTCTATATTACATGGTCAGTAAGATAGTGTAAGAATTTTTAGAATTAAATACGGTCTGGCTGAGGAAACCTTTTTATTCACAAACTTATTTTTTACTAAGAAAAAAGTTAAAGAATCATTTTTTGAGAATTATACATTCATATTTTCTTTTTTATATGTGAAGTTTAGAAAATAACAAGGTTTAGAAAGTAATATTTCAATATTAAAAAGCAATATAAACCCATATTAGTATTTTACTGAAAATATAACTATCTTCATTAAACTTTTAAAATGCAGGCAGGGTATTAGGACATTGTTTTTCCCTTAGCTACAGTTGCTTCGCATTGATCCCTGAAATCCTGGCGACCTTCTGCATGTATTTGTGAGAAAGATGGCTGAGAAATAGTACAATCTAGTTATGGAGCAGAAAAGGCCACAGAGTTTCATTTAATCGATGACATTACAGCAAATACAAATTTGGCCAGCTGTCTAGGAAAATACTATGGCCACACTGTACTCATTATGTTGCTTGTCACTAATTTAGGAGACTTACAGGTCATATTAACCTTAGGATCAAAAAGTCCTAAGTGTGAGAAACATAATACGGCATTCAATAAACTTTAGAAAGCACCATAATATAGGCATAATATGCTCTAGGTTAAGAATGAAAAGACTGAGAAAATGTACAGAGAAAAATAACGTGATCTATGTTATAATTCTAGAATGTAATGAAATGTGTGGGAACTTTGGTTTGAATATTCATGTATCTTTTAAAAAACAATGAGTATTCATACAATCTTTGGTTATTTAGGATTCCCAAGGAAGAAAACCAGATCAGTGCAAATTATTTTGTGGTTATATTATCCACTTGTATATTTAAATTAGTTATAAATCATATACTGTGGCAGCATTTTCGCATTCTGCTTTTTGTTAAATCAGAAGTTAAATTTCAAGGTTGGAGAATCTTTTTTTTTTTTTTTTTATTGTGCTTTAAAGGAAAGTTTACACATCAGGTCAGTCTCATACAAAAATTTACATACACCTTGCTATACACTCCTAATTGCTCTCCCTCTGATGAGATAGCACAGTACTTCCCTCCCCTCTTTCTCCTCATGTATGTTTGGGTAGCTTCTGGACACGTCTGCCCTCTCATCTCCCCTCCAGACGGGCGATGCCAACATAGCCTCATGTGCCTACTTGATCCAAGAAACTTGTTCTTCACCAGCCTCATTTTCCATTCCCTATTCCAGTCCAATCCCTGTCTGAGGAGTTGGCTTTGAGAATGATTCCTGCCCTGGGGGAACAGAAGTCTGGGGTCTGTGGCCTCCGGGGTTCCTCTAGTCCCAGGTCTTTTTACGAGATTTTGGGGGTCTGCATCAAGGTTAGAGAATCTTGCTTGTTGTTCTTGATGTGAGATGATAAGTCTGAAGGTGTCAGAGTCACACTGAATTTCATTCCAAAGTCGGTCCACTCCAGATACAACAGTTGCTTCGCATACTTCCTTCAAAGAAGAAGCATCTTTCAACTTTAGGCAGTTGAGGGGGATGGTAGCTTAGAAATACATAAAACCATAAAAACCAAACCCTTTGCCGTCTGGTCGATTCTGACTCATAACGACCCTATAGGACAGTAGAACTGCCCCACACAGTTTCTAAGGCTGTAATCTTTATGGAAGCAGATTGCCATATCTTTCTCCTGGTGAGCAGCTGGTAGGTTTGAACTACCAGCCTTTTGGTTAACAGCTGAGTGCTTAACTACTGTGCTACCAGGGCTCCTTAGAAATAAAAAAAAATAGAGGGCACAAAATAACTGCCTCATCAGCCTTTAGCCAGCGAAGTAAAATGAAGGAATGTGACATTATTGAGGCAGTTCTAGAAGTCAGCTTCGCTTCAGTGATCTGGATATTTGAGCTCTGAGTATTTTCTGAGACAATTATCCAAAAAATTGTCTTGATTTTTCATTATGGATATAGGTGACCAGAGCTGTTCTTTATTAATAAAAACCAGACATCAGTACACAAAATTTGCCTCAGCTCTCTACCTGTGCTCAGTACCTTTATCCACCCCTAGGAGTCCCCAGAAGGAGCCCTAGTGGCGAAATGGTTAAACACTTGGCTGCTAACCGAAAGAATGCAGTTCAAATCACCCAGTGGCTCCAAGGGAGAAAGACCTGGCGATCTGCCTCTGTAAAGATCACAGCCTAGAAAACCCTAGGTATCACTTTTACTCTGTCACATGGGGTCGCTATGAGTCGGAAAGCCGATCCACTGCCCACAATAGCAACAACAAGGAGTCCCTGGGTGGTGCAAACGGTTCAGGGCTTCACTAGGAACCAAAAGGTTGGCGGTTCAAAGCTACCCAGATTGCTTTGGAAGAAAGGCCTAGCCTTGAAAGTCACAGCCTTGAAAACCCTGTGGAGTGAAATTCTGGTCTGCTCATATGGGGTTACCATGAGTCAAAATCTACTCCAAGGCAACTGGTTGGTTTGTTTTGTACCAGGTCCTAGCTTCAAATCAGCCTGCTGCCATTTGCTTTCTACTTACTTTTGTTTGGCGAGCACAGTCATTTTACCTAGAGAAGTTACCTGTACTGCAGATCTTAATTCTGTTGGTAATCCTAGGAAGTCTGAATGGAAATGTAACATGGCTTTATTGAAATTTTAAGGCTCATAATTTCACTGCTTTATCTGTACTCTGATTATTGTTTGTATGTGTATTTATGAGCAGGTACAAATGTGTAATGTCCAAAATAAGAATTTGTAATTTAAATTTGTTACCCAAGAATCATCCTAAGGCATCAAACCAAACCCATTGCCTTCGAGTCAATTCCGACTCATAGCGACCCAATAGGAAAGAGTAGAACTACCCATAGGGTTTTCCAAGGAGCGACTGGTGCATTTGAACTGCCAGCCTTTTTGATTAGCAGCTGTAGCTTTTTCCTAAAGCACAGTGCCATGTAAGTAATCTTAAATTCAAACTTCCGTGTTTATTGCAACTCATTTGTATATTGAGGATTCGTGGTTTTTAAGTTGTTCTTTATTCCTAGTGTATTGGAATCACCAGTACTTTCAGGATGGCTTTTGTTAAGTGACCCACTGAACTTTTTTTGAAATTTAACTTTAAGCCTGCCTTTCAAAAAGATGGACAAGTGAAAAAGATTTACACTTACCTTTTGTGTGATATCTTTTAGTGTGATAATCACTCATTTATCCTTCTAATGCTTTTTTTTTTAATTTATTTATTGTGCATGAGGTGAAAGTTTACAAATCAAGTCAGTCTCATACAAAAAGCCATACGCACCCTGCTGTGCACTCCCAGCTGCTCTCCCCTTAATGAGACAGCACATTCCTCCTCTCCACCCTGTATTCCCCGCGTCCATTCAACCAGCTTCTGTCCCCCTTTTCCTTCTCATCTTGACACCAGCCGGGAATCACCCACACAGTCTCCTGTGCCTACTTGAGCCATGAAGTTCACTCCTCACCAGCATTATTGTCTATCTTATAGTCCAGGCCAATGCCTGTCTGTAGAGTTGGTTTCAGGAATGGTTCCAATCTTGGGCTATCAAAGGGCCTGGGGACCTAATGCTTTTATTCTATGTCCTTCAGAGATGCATATTTTAATTTTCTGAAGTTTTTATAGAAAGGGTTTCTAATTGCAATACGATAAGGAAAGTATCATTGACATAATGTATTTGGGGGAGGGGGATCCCTACTATCTTTTATCAGATTTTTGATCACATATTTTAAGTGAAATACGTATAATCCCATTTTCTTAGAGATGAACTTCAGATATTTTAGCACAGTCCTTAATTTCTTGGAACTACTATTTTTAAATGATCCTTTGAATTTTGAGACTGAATTATCGGCCTGACATTTTGCAAGGGCTTAAAAAAAAAAAAAAAAATTTTTTTTTTTTTTTTTAAGTGAACTGTTGTTATTAGCCTCTGACACATGCACAATGGAACGAAACACTGTCCGGTCCTGCCTTGTTCCTGTGATCAGTTGCAAATCAGACTGGTGTGATCGAACTGTATGATACATAGGATTTTTACTGGTTGATTTTTGGAAATAGATCACCAGGCCTTTCTTCCTAGTCCAGCTTAGTCTGAAAAATCTTCAGAAAACTTTTCAGCATCATAGCCACAGACAAGCCACCACTTACAGATGGGAGGTGGCTGCACATGAGGCCCATTGGCTGGGAATTGGACCCAGCTCTCCTACGTTGAAGGCAGAGGTTCTACCACCAAACCACCAATGCCTCACCTGACAAAGGGTGGTGTTGTTGCTGGGTGCCATCAAGTTAATTTTCGACTCATAGAGGCCCCATGTGATGGAGTAGAACTGCCCTATAGGGTTCTCTTAGCTGTAATCTTTACCCAAGCAAATCGCCAGATCTTTCTCGCACAGGGCCACTGGGTTGGTTCAAAACCAACCCAGTTAACAGCCCAGTTAACGGAGTGGTTAACCATTGCGGTGCCAGGGCTCCATTAACAAATTATAACACAGGGTGAATGAGAAAAGGATAGCTCCTCAGACTGGCCCAGGAGAATAGGACTATACAACAGAAGTATTCAGAAAAAAGAAAATAAATAAATAAATAAGAATTGACAGATTATTTGACAGGTTGAGAATGTTAAAAAATAGTGCCGATAAATTTAGAATAGAGTTGTTGACATATTAGGGAGATGTTCCTTTAAAGCTGTGGAAGTAGAAAATAAGGCATACATATATTGATCCAGGATAAAACAAACCTTTACAATGAAAGAAAGTAATCATGCTATATTATTAATGAATATTATTAATTCCTTAGTGGTCAATATGTACATCTTTAGAATAGTTTAATACCAACTATTTATTTAACTAAATAATTGAAGTAATACTTCGTAGAGTATGTAGAGGAAGTCAGAGGTTTAAAGATAGTATACTTGAAAAACAAACAACAGCATAAACATTTTCTAGAAATACGGGATCAATTCATCAAATTAACTACTTAACTTTTCTCTTAATGGACAGTATACTAAATAGTTCTAAGATCATCAAAAGTTCAGTGAAAATGCATGGTAAATATATATGTACACACACAAACATACATATGTAAAGAGTGGCTTTTTTAAAAAATGAAAACTGATATTTCATTAAGGATCATTTCTTGTCTATTTTTTGCTATTAGATTATCCTGCTGAGTTAAAGATACTCCTCTAAAATGTGCTGTAAAACTACCCCATAGGGTTTCCAAGGAATAGCTGGTGGATTCAAACTGCTGACCTTTTTTGGTAGCAGCTGAGCTCTTAACCACTGCGCCACCAGGGCTCATACAGGGATTAGAAGAGGAAAATGAGTTCCAGGCCTGACCGAGACCTGAATGGGCAGGACCACCAGGCCTTAATCATCCCTGTATTTGAATATGGAGTGTGACAATCAATAAAACAATGAAAACTTGCTAGCACTGTAAGCACATAAAGTACCTATAATTTTTGTTTTTGTACATTTTATTGTGCTTTAGGTGAAAGTTTACAGTGCAAATTAGTTTTCCAATCAATAATTCAGGCACAAATTGTTCATTGACATTGGGTGCAATCTCTACAACGTGTGAGCACGCTCCCCATTTCCTCCCTGGGTTCCTTGTTTCCATTCATCCGGTTTCCCTGTTGCTCCCTGCCTTCTCATCTTTGGTTTTGGGCAAAAGTTGCCCTTTTGGTCTAATGTGGTTGATTGTAAGGAGCACGTTCTTCATTGTTTATTTTGTAGGCTCGTCTATGATTTGGCTGAAAGGAGACTTTTGGAAGTGTCTTCACTTTCAAGTTAGTAGGTTGTCTTAGGGAATAATCTAAGGGGTTCCTCCAGTCTCGATCAGACCAGTATGTTTGGTTTTTTGTTTTTAATTTGAACTTTGTTCATTTTTTACCTGTTCTAACCAGGACCTTCCATTGTGGTTAGAGTGGTCAGTTGTAGTAGCTGGGCACTATCTAGTTCTTCTGGTCTCAGGTTAGAGGAGGCTGTGGTTCATGTGGGCCATTAGTCCTTTGGACTAATTGCTTCCTTGAGTCTTCATTTTTCTTCATTCTTCTTTTCTTGAGGAGGGAAGAGACCAATAGATGCTTCTTAGATGGCCACTCACAAGCTTTTAAGACCCGAGATGCTATTCCCCAGACTAGGATGTAGAATATTATCTTAATGAACTGTGTTTTGCCAATTGACCTAGATGTCCCCTGAGACTTATGGTCCTTAGCCTCCAAGCCCAGTAGTTTAGTCCCGATGTCTAAGAGCACACACCTCCTATGTGCTCTTATATGTATGAGTATACATGCAGCATTTACAAATACATATGCAGAAATATCCACAGTCACATCTATATATGCAAGCAGGTGTACTCCCATACAACCCCCACACCTATTTAGCATACATACTTGCCTATGTATCTACTCACGAATTATTGTTGATTATTATTGTTGTTGCAAGATTGTATATGTTCACCATTTGCCAGCATAATTACAAAAAAAACACCTATTTGCATTGCTGGGCATAATGAATGTTAAACTGTGTAGAAAAATAATCATGAAGAATTATTATTTTCTGAATATCACTTGGGTGGAGCCCTGATGGTACAGTAGTTAAGCGCTCAGCTGCTAACTGAAAAGTCACAGTTTGAACACACCAGCCGTTCTGTAGGAGAGAGAGATGGCAGTCTGCTTCCATAGAGATTTACAGCCTTGGAAAGCCTATGGGGCAGCTCTTATCAACACTTTTATAATTGCAGAAAGTCAAGTCACCTTTAAGGATGCTTCTGTCATAAAATATTTACAATTTCATCTAAAACAAACCCATGACACAACAGATTTGCGAATTTTCTTTTAAAGCTTTGGCCTAGAAAATGTTTTTTGTCTGCCTTTCTGTGATATTAATATCATACACTCAGCTTGGTTCTGTATTCTGGGAGCTTCTTTTCGTTGCAGCTGAAAAATCCACCCAGTGCTGCCTGCCTTCAAGCCAGGTTCTCCTAGGGGCAGATTTTAGTAGCTACTGGTAAACGGCCTCCCCTTGTTGACTGAAAAGAAAAGAAAAGAAAAAAAAAAATGTGTGGGTTGGGGATATCCCTGTTTTTGGAGATCACCTGGGACAATATGAAGAATTAAGGAGTACTTTTTTTTTTAGCTTTGTTTTATAGATTTAAATTCCCTTCCTAAGTCTGAAGAAATATTAAAAAGAAATGAAAACATTTAAAAATGTGAAGATGCAAGAAAGAAAACACTCTTAATTTGCTCTTGTGAATTTATCTGTGCCTGTTCTTTCCTAATGAGCTATTTGTTTACACTTGGAATATATTAAGGATATTAGCCTTTTGTTCAGGGCATCTAGTTGCAAACAATCTCTTCTCCATGACGATTTTCTGTCACCTCTGATATGCCAGCTTTCCATGGTTGGGAGCAGATCTAGCCACTAATTTAGGATATGAAATGGAAATGTGTCTTACATCATCATCTAAATCGATAGAAAGAACTTCGTTATCTTTACAAATAGCCTGTAGGTCAGTAGCTTCAGGGAGGAAGGGAGAGAGAAAAGAAGGTAGGCTGTTGGCTGGGTTTATCTTGTTCATTGTGGGCAGAGAGGGATTAGTCTCTCTGACTTTCTAATGTATTCTTGGACTCCACTATCAATTGAATTTGTTTTTCAGTTTTTCATAAGTATAGTGATGAGTATTCACTATGGTATTGTGTGTGGTGGTTAGGCCCGTGGTCTCAGGAGCCAGTGTGGTTAGGTTCAAATCCTGATTTCACCACACAGGAACTGAGTGACCTTTGGGCATTTTAATACACCCTCTATGCATCGCTTCCCTCATCGCTATACTGGAGATAATGATAGTAATAGTATCGGGCCTGGTGGTTGCGAGGATTAAACAAATTAATGACACGTTCAGCCCTTAGAACAATGCCTAGCGCATATACAATTTTATTGTATCGTTATTGTTGTCTGAGGAGTCCCTGGGTGATGGAAGCAGTTAACGTGCTAGACTGCTAACCAAAAGGTTAGAGGCTCAAGTCCACCCAGAGGCACCTCAAAAGAAAAGACTGACGATCTACTTCCAAAAAGTCAGTGCTTGAAAACCCTATGGACCACAGTTCTACTGTGACACACATGGAGTCGCCGTGAGTTGGAATTGACTCGACAGAAACTGTTTTTTTGTCAGTTTGTTTGCTTTTTATTTTCTGAACCATAGACTCAGTGGGATAAAGAGGGAAAAGGGAAGCTGTATGGGGATCATAATTAAATTCTTGAGGTAACCCAAAATGGCTGTGCAGTCAGCCCTCCAGAGACCAGATAAAGACCCTCACTATGTAGGAGCAGGTAACCTTGGGTGGCTCGCTTGGTTAAGCTAGGCTTGACTATTAACTAAAAGGTTGGCAGTTTGAACCCACCCAGAGGTGCCAGTATATCTGATTCCGAAAGATCACGACCTTGAAAACTTTATGGAACAGTTCTATTCTGCACACATGGCATCACCACAAGTTGAAATCAACTCGATGGCAACTAATAACAACAACATGTAGGGCCACTAGCAAGGTATGTCCTGAGGCAAAAAGAAAAAGTATGGTACCTCTTCTGCCTTAAAAAAACCTATAATCTACTTTGAAAGATTCCGGCAAGAGAAAACATTTTTGTTAATATAAACATGGTTTATTTCAACATGGGGGCCAGCTCTACTCTGAACATTTGGAAACATTTTTAGAAGCTAGCTTTCTCTTCATTTACACATAGCAAACAGTGTGAAGTGTAGGCACTCCTGGTAAGAGACACTGATTATTAATTTATTTCCTAAAAAACACCTGAGATTATCTCATTTAGGAATTTATTCAGCAAAAGTGTGATAGTCTATATGTTATACACATTAAAGATAAAATTATTCTCTTTCAATCAGGAAATCACAGTGACTCAGATTTTGGGGTTATGAGCTTGCAAGTACAGTCGTCCTTCAGTATCCATGGGGATTGGTTCCAGGACCCCCGAGGATACCAAAATCTGAGGATGCTCAAGTCCTGTATATAAAATGGCATCGTATTTGCATGTAACCTATGCACATTCTCCTGTATACTTTAAAACATCTCCAGATTACTTATAATACCTAATACAATGTAACTGCTATGTAAATAGTTGTTGCATCACAACTGAAGACTTGGTCGGCAAAGTAGCCTTTTTCTTCTATGAGTTTCTTGAGCTGTCTGGGAACGTTGATGCTGCCTTGGCATTGATGCAGAATCCCCCATAATCTTGAAGTTCTTGAGGTTGTAGTGCCTTACATAGCCAGCCATCCACGCCTTACTAGCCTTAAACTCCTTCCTCTTGCTCTCCTCAACCCCCGCACACTTAGCCTTTGAGGGATTGCTTTGACCACTTTATTGCTTTGTAGAAGCCATTTTTTCACAGAAACAACGGGCACACACAACACAAGTAGCAAACAAACACATCTTAAGGTGAGCCGTGCTCAAATGAACATGAGGGAGACTGAGGATCTGTAAAATGGAGGACGGCTACAGCAGGGTATGCTTACACATCGCTTCATCTGTGTGATTCAGCAAAGTAGTTGGCATGTATGGCAAATTCCAGTTTTTGCTTTTTGGAACTTTTGTTTTCCAAGTATTTTCTATCTGTGGTTGGTTGAATCCACTGATGCAGAACCCCTGGATACGGAGGGACAACTGTATGTGCTTCAAGTAAATCTTTGGACATTGTTCAGAGATTTTTTATTTCAATGAAAGAAGCATGGCGGTTTCATTTTTTGGTGAAGTAATATGAGACTTTCACACATCAGTTTTTTCTTATATGCTTGAATTGTGGTAAACCTTTGGTGGATAAACCTTTTAAGGACAGTGCTTTCTTCTAGTCCTTTCATTCACAAGACAGGGAAATCCACTAGGGGACTTCTACATGCTCATTCATTCTCCTGGTTCCCCATCTAAGCCTGAGGTTGATGCACGGTGGTTAAGGATTTGTCTGGTAACCAGAAGGTCAGTGGTTCGAATCCATCAGCCACTCCTTGGAAACTCTATGGGGCAGTTCTACTCTGTCATATACAGTCACTATGAGTTGGAATAGACTGCAATGGGTTTGGGTTTTTTTGTTGTTGTCATGGTTGTGGTTGAACAGGTAAAGCACGCTTGGCTTATTACAGTTTTATAACTGGCCTCCGAAACATAAATGAACTGGTCCACTGGGGTGCCTGTCAATTGCAGAGTAATTCACTTTTCTCACTAGGCAGCATAGATACTTGGAATGTGTAGTTTTAATTGCAGTTTTGTCTATTAGAAAATTAATGACCCAGAGATCTGGAAAATGAAGCAGTTTTAAATTTCGTTGAGGCCAAATTTAAGAAGCACCCATTTGTCAGAGCAGTAATGTGTTTTTTCTTTTTGTTGTCTGGTAGGCAGTAATTCTCATGAAGCTGTAGAAAATTTATGCTCTTGTGTGTCTCAAAGGAGTGCTACAGTTGGTACTGACAAAGAAAGTAAGAGAAAATTAAGAGCTCAAAGAATGTTATGATGCTTAATTAGAAAAAAAATAAATGCCTTTATGGAGTTTTGTAAAGGAGTTCTCTTCAACCTTTTTGCTCACATTGCCGTAAAAGGATTTTGAAAAACTATGTGCTACTTCCCATATTTACAATTTTTCATCGTAAGTGGAAATTTGTTTTTTAATTTTATAAAATGGGTGAAGATGGGGATTGACTAATGACAGTAAATATTTCATTATATGATGATAAGAGATTTATCTACTTTATTGAAAATATAGAATGAATCTGAAATAAATCACATAATATTTTTATCCATGGCTTTATTCAACTGGGTAGTTCCAAAAAAGCATTCTACTTATATTTCAAAGAATCAACAGCACTAACCTATATTGTTTCTGCTTGTCCTACATTCAGAACATCCCAACAGGAGCCAAATTCACTGTTGACGGAAACATGTATAAGGCAGAGAAGAGACAAAATTCTGTAGGTTTAAAGAGGCTTAATTTACCATTAAAGAAGACTTCCCTTAAGCCAGCACCTTTAAACTTTCCCTCTGTGAGGTTTTTTCAGATTATCTGTCTAAGAGGTTTTCTTCAAACAGAGCATGCACCATAGTCAGATTTTGGTTGTATCTGTCTTTTGTAAAATGAGAGACCATTTACTGTAAGCACAGCCATGTTTTCAGGAAGTTTTAGAAAAGTGTACATATGGGATGTTAAGGATATGGAAGTCAATTTCTTTAAAGCTATCTGTATATAGATACTCCTTGGGAAGTTTTTACCTATACTCAGGAATGTGTGTGTGAAGATCCCTGGAGTTAAGTGAGTGTGACGGTGGGGTTTGAGAGTGCACCCTGGTGAATGCAGAGGGTCAGTGAGAAGGGGGAAAAAGGAAGATTACCGTTCTGTCTCACATCATTGTTCATTTTCATATTGTTTTGAGGCTACAAGGAAAAAGATGGATAGGGCATCAAGTGTCTTAAAAATAAGTTTTCTTGACTGCAGAGAAGGTTATTGATGGAAAGCATTTGGAAAGTACATATGGGTAATCATTGGGATTAGTCTCCTACCTGGTAAAGCAATTTCCTTATTCTTGACTTGCTTATCCACTCAGACGATGAGGACTTGCCTAAGAAGCTCTTCTCGTCCATTCACTTGGGGTGGTTCTGTTTGAAGGCTCTTCTACATAAAAAAAAAAATAGTGACCTGAAAGTTATGTCCCTCCATTATTCTTCCATTAGTCCCTGTTCTGACTCTAGCTGTACTTTGTTCCCACTTCGGCATGACCATCTTGTGTGTATTTGAAAATGGCAATATGTTCTCTGAGCCTTCTTTTCTAAGCCATTTCTTAAATATCATTTGCAGTCCACTTGTAATCCACATAGATAGTTGTGTGTGTGTGGGGGGGGGAAATTAGGTCTCTTTTGATTTGAACAACTAAATATTACCTGTTAGGAAACTACTAAGAATTTACTAAGGCTAAAATTAGGCACTTATACATTAAAATGAGCCAGTGTGTACTAGAGAATAACTGAGGGTAATGGCTGCCGCCCAGTGCTTTGGAACATTACGAAGCTCCTACTATACATGGCATTCTAGAAATTTTAAGGACAGTCTGTTTTCAGTGAACCACCAGGGCTGTCTTGTGTTGCAGTTGTTTTTTTAATATCATTTTTGCATTCATATTGTAACAAAAAAATTTTTTGAGCCTATATTTTGTGATTTCTGATATTGAGCATGATTGCCAATGTTGGGTATGATTGCTGATGTCAGATGTGATTGCATCACTTGGTTGGTACTTGGTTCTTTACTCCTTTGTAATTACTGAGTTCATTTTCCACTGATGGAAGAAAAGTTTGGGGGCAAAAAGCATTTCAGAACCATGCTTTAAGTCAGTAGTTCTTAACCAAGTATTTGAACCACCACCTGGAGAGTTTGTTTCCCATCAGAATACAGATGCCCAGGTTTCACTTTGGAGATTCAGATTTAGCCGGTCTGTGGAGGGGCCCAGGCAGGTATAATTGTGAAAAGTCTTTCTAGATGATACTTACAGTCGTCTTCAGTGAGAAGTACTGCTCCAAATAACCCTGATCCCATTTCATTCTTTGGGTTTGCCTTCTCAAACCTTTGATTTCACATCACAAACCAAAGCCTTCGTCCTCTGCCAAACCTGTCCTACCTCTCTTGTCATCTGAGACCAGGACATAACTATGCCTGCCACCCAAACTAAGATCCTCGCCTCACTCCTCTCCCAAGTCTTGTGTGATCTGTCTGTCAGTTGCATTCCATTTATTCCCACTGGCTTCTTTTATCCCCACCCTCTCCCCACCACACCACTGCTTTATCACTCCTCTCTGTTCCTTTGATGTCAGCATTATCTTTCTAAGTCACAGATACAATCATAGCACTGCTGTGATTAGCAACCTTCAATGGCTTCTCATTGTCTATAGGACAAATCCAAATTCTTTTTGAATAGTTTGAAAGACCATTCAAAATCTGACTCCAAATTACCTTTCTAGTATTACTTTTTGAAGTTGTGTTTCTCCCATGTCTGCCTATTCAAATGGGAATTTCAAAGCCTTCCCCTTTCTCTCTTCCACCCATCAAAACCCATTGCTCTTTCCTTTTTGATTTCCTGGAACTTGTTTCATAAACAGATTTGTATTTTTTCTTTTAGCTTTGAAATCAGTGTCCATCACAGAATTTGACATACAGTTGCACTCAATGCCTGTTGAATAAGTGAATGCCTGTACACATGGATACCCATTAAAAACTCGACTCATGGTTACCCTATAGGACAGAGTAGAACTGTCACATAGGGTATCCAAGAAGCCACTGGTGGATTCGAACCCCCAGCCTTTTGATTAGTAGCCAAGCTCTTAACCAGTATACCACCAGGACTCCACACGCATGACTACACAAGGCTGTTACTCACTTTTGAGTGTATGTGATTTTATCCAGCACATTTTGATCGTATCCTCAAGTGAATCGGAGAGCTCTGGTGGCACAGTGACTAAGCACTTGGCTGCTAACCAGAAGGTTGGCAGTTTGAACCCACCAGCTGCTCAACAGGAGAAAGGTGTAGCAGTCTGCTTCCTTAAAGATTTACAGCCTTGGAAACCCAGTGGGGCAGTTCTACTCTGTCCTTATAGGGTTGCTAAGAGTCGAAATCGACTCAGTGGCATGGGGTTAAGTGAATCATGGGAGACTATCCAGTGCCTTATTGAAACAATAATAAAAAACTTTTCCCTTCATTTAATCTGATTCTTAAGAGAAAAGGATATTAATTTGGGGTGACTCATTCTTAGTGAATCCATGCCAGTTGTTGGGGATTATTGGTCCTTCTCCAGGGACTCAAACTCTAACTGCCGTAATCAGTCACGTTTTTAAAAGAGATTTTTCTAAAATGGAGGAGGCAGGGAGGGATTGGATGCACAAGGGAAAAATGGAAAAAGAAGAATATGGTACCAAAATAGTAAAAGTACTGTGTAAAGATGGTAAAATAATAATTTATTTCTCCGTTTTCCCAGTTTCTGTTAATTTTTCTTATATTGTTTTCTGTGTATGTATGGATGGCATGATTACGCGTGTGGTTTTACTTTTTCATTCTCTGTTAACTATAATGTACTATTATTTTTATACTAAAAGAGAAACTTCCTTTAAAAAAAGGGTTTGTGCAATATCTGGTATCAAGTAACAGATGCATTTTTAATAAACATTAAAATAAGCAATGCCATTAAACATAAAGGCCATTTGTGAGGACATTCTTACTCCATTCTTTCTCCAAATGAATAGGTTTTCTTAGCTTAAGGTAGAGATGAGCCTTGCTGTTGATGTCACAGTAAATCTTCCTTCTCTTTCTCCAGTAACAAATTGGTCAATTGATTATTTCTTAGTGGGAAGGAGTCATACTTCTTGAAATAAGGGAAGGTGGTAAAAGACATTAATTTGACTTTAACATTATAACTTTTAGGTATCTATTTTCAGGATTGCATCTAATGGGGCAGAGGTTCCCCAGGGACAGTAGTCATCTAATCTAATAGAGATAAAAGATTAAACATAAACCTGCCCCGAGGGAGAAAAAAATGAATAGAATAATTGGCTCAGGGACCTTGTGGCACCTGGAAACAGATGCTGAATACATACCTGGAATATATCATTAACGAATAGATCCAGCACTGCAGAATGCCTAGGAGATTGTATGTCTGAATTAGAGGAGCTAAAAGGGTTTTGTTGCCCTCTGAAATGAAGGTTAAAGGGCTAGCGCAGTCTACAAAAAAAAAAAAGAGAGAAAGAAAAAACAGTTGCAGACCAGTCAATTCCAACTCATGGGGACCCCATGTGGGTCAGACTAAAACCGCTCCCATAGTGTTTTCAATGGCTGATTTTTCAGAAGTAGATCCCGAGGCCTTTCTTCCAAGGTGCCTCTGGATGGACTCAAACCTCCAGCCTTTCAGGTAGCAGCCAAGCGCGTTAACCATTTGCACCATCCAGGGATTCCCGGTTTTATCTAGAGGCTCTGTGGACCCAGAGAACTTGATATGTCTGAGCTGGTAACAAGTCTCATGGATCTGACTGGGAATAGTGTGGCAGGGCTTTTTCACAGGACTACTTGGTACAGAAGATCTTACTAGTCCTGGGCGTTGCTTTGGACTCCTGCATTCTCTAGACTTCCTCTTAAAGCAAAAAGAGAGAGATTTGGGGGTGCGTTTGAGTCCATGGAGAGTTGTTGTTGTTAGGTGCCGTCGAGTCGGTTCCAACTCATAGAGACCCTATGTACAACAGAACTAAACACTGCCCGGTCCTGCGCCATCCTTGAAATTGTTGTTATGCTTGAGCCCATTGTTGCAGCCACTGTGTCAAATCCATTTCGTTGAGGGTCTTCCTCTTCTTCACTGAGCCTCTACTTTACCAAGCATGATATCCTTCTGCAGGGACTGGTCCCTCCTGATAATATGTCCAAAGTATCTGAAACGAAGTTTCACCATCCTTGCTTCTAAAGAGTATTCTGGTTGTACTTCTTCCCAGACAGATTTGTTAGTTCTTTTGACAGTTCATAGTATATTCAATATTCTTCGCCAACACCATGGAGAGTAGTTTCTGTTTTTTACATTATAGTTACCCTGTAGTTGATACTAGTCTTGCCTCTCTGTTGTCTCAGCTTTCAAGATGAAAAGCACAAGAAAGGGGAAAGGGAGCTTAGAGGAAAATGGTTCAAAATTATATAGGATACCAAACCCAAACGAAACCCACTGCTGTCAAGTCGATTCCAATTCATAGCAACCCTATGGGACAGAGCAGAACTGCCCCATAGAGTTTCCAAGGAGCACCTAGTGGATTTGAACTGCCGACCTCTTGGTTAGCACCTGTAGCACTTAACCACTAAGCCACCAGGGTTTTAAAAATCTTCTGTAAATGATTCAATGATCAACTTGGTTCTATACTTTCTGCAAATTTAGAAGAAATTTCACTCTTTGTTACAGACAACTTAAATAAGCATCCTTTCTAGATGCAAGAAATATCCTGAAGTGGCAAAAATGAACTACTAAATACTAAGAAAAATACTGCATAAATAATGTTTTAAATATATTAAACCTAGTTTTTCTAAAAGCGTTAAAATACTTTTTCCTTACTTTTCTTGAACTAATTTAATATTTAAATCTCCTGAACATTATTGGTCACTTCTGGAACATCAGAAGAAAACATACATTAATCTCCTTTCAGTTTTTTTTTGGAAGGGAATCGTTTTCCTTTACAGAAATTCATTTTTTAAAAAAATTAAAAATACTCCAAAATAAAGTATAAGAAATTATAAATAGTTTCAAATTCTCTAGCAACTTTTTTTATATCTCTCTAATAGCAAAATTGGGGCCCTGGAGGTGCAGTGGTTAAGCATATGGCTGCTAACAAAAAGGTTGGCAGATTGAATCCACGAGTTGCTCCTTGGAAACCCAATGTGGCAGTTCTGCTCTGCACTGTAAGGTCGCTAAGAGTTGGAATCCACCAATGGCAAGGCGTTTGTTTAAGTAAAATGAAGGAGCCTTGGTGGTGCAGTTGTGAAGCACTCGACTGCTAACCGAAAGGTTTGAACCCACTAGCTGCTCCGTGGGAGAAAGATGTGGCAGTCAGCTTCCATAAAGATTTACAGGAGCAGTTCTACTCAGTTCTGTAGGGTCGCTGTGAGTCACGACAATGGGGGTTAGTTAAGCTTAATGTTTTGACTTGAGCGCCCACTTTAATGGTTCCATCTAGTAGAGTGGAAACGGCTGCTAACCAAGAGGGCAGCTGTTTGAAACCGCCAGGCGCTCCTTGGAAGCTCTATGGGGCAGTTCTACTCCGTCCTATAGGGTCGCTTTGAGTCGGAATCGACTCGAGGGCAGTGGGTTTTGGTTTTGGTTTAGTAAGAGTAAATGCTATATGAGTGTATATTTGACTTTTTTAAAACATTAAAGCAAGAATATCCACAAATTATGAACTTTTGCTAAGCTTTTAAACATGAAAGCGAATTTTCAAATTTATTTGATAAGCACTTTATTTTGAAAATAGACTTCAGTTTTAATGCTGCATAATATGAATATTCCCCAAAACCCCAGTGCCCTCGAGTTTTTTAAATCACCGTAATATGAATATTCATATTACGGTGATTTAAAAAACCTTAATTAATTATTGGACTTATTCTTTTTGAATCAAACAAACATTGATTCTACTCCTCTTAGTTCTGCTGTGCCAGTAAGAAGAGGTTAACACAGGCTAAGTGCTATCTGGGCTTGGATTGTCAGTGTTACTTCATGTGGATAATTCAGGCAAACCAGAGATTTCTTCTGACTCGCATAACTTAGATGAAATAACACGCCCACAATTGAAAACTACATGGAACACATTGGGTAATAGACTCCACCATGTTTTTGACAATTTAAACTTTGGATAAGTTCAGCCTGAGGGATCTATGCATTTGTTATCTGACTGAATTTTCATTTTAGTTGTGGTAAAACATACATAAAATTTGCTATTTTAACCATTTTTAAGTGTAAATTGCAGTATTATTAACTGCATCCACCATCTTGTGCAACCATGTCTGCTGACTAAACTTCTTGAGTTGACTGTTTTCTCTCCACAAGGACTCTTCTTTTCCAGCAATGCTGGAGGGACAAGGAATGAGAACTCTGAGGTTGATGAACTATGCTTGTCCCACCTTCTCACAGTGGAGTACAGAAAATAACCAAAACTGATCCAACTGGGTGCCTTCAGAATTGGACCCGTGGTGGCACAGTGGTTAAGTGATATGGCTGCTAACCAAAAGATCAGCAGTTCGAATCTACCAGCAGCTCCTTGGTAACCCCATGGAGCAATCCTACACTGTCGTAAAGGGTTGTTATGGGTCAGGATAGACTGGATGGCAACAAGTTTCACTTTTTTCTTTTTTTTCAGGGTTAAATTTTATCCAGTGGAAAAAAAAACAGCCCTTTTTTTTTTTTTTTTTTTAATATCTATAGTTTATCATACCTAGATATGCTCTAACAGATTTAAATGGTTTTCCTCAAGTAGTTACAATATAACACCTCCAAGTATTCTCTGGTTAAGTTGTATGCAAAGTCTAGAACATTTGGAAGTATCATTATAAATTCTGTTTTCATTGATCTTAGGCCAGATCATCAGCAGCTTACCAGTTGTCTTCAATCATTAGCTTAAATTGTTTTTTTCATCTGAAAATAAAAAGCAATAGTCTTGCTTTCTCATGAGTTCAGCTGGGTTTAAAGATTTAATATTTCTACCCAATTTTCTGAAATGTATATAGAGAAGGGAGAAAGAGAATGTTTTGCTTCATTAATTAAATTGTGTGTAACTGAAGGCCTAGAATTTGTACATATACATATACTCTTTTATTTTTTGTTCTTAAGATTTTACTTAATGTAGGATTCATTTTGATAAAGCAAAGATGTATATCATCACAGAAAGTTTTTTAAAAGGAATAAACTTCTGTCAGTTTCTTTCTACAGATAGTCCTGGAACAAGTAACTTTAAATAATACACTGTACAAAACTTAGGAAACACAGGTAAGCAAAAAGAAGAAAATAAATGTCACCTTGAGGTAAACACTAGCATTTTGGTACAAATCCTTTTAAACTTATTTTTCTTTCTAGCTACCCATCTCTACAATATTCTTTATAAACAATATTGTCATGGTCTTTGTACTATATTTTTCTGTAAACTGAATGATTTCTAAATATAGAATGTACATTTTTCCATGGTGTTCAATACTTCTTGTACCAGATTGTAAATGGGAGAATTGTTTTTTTAATGTTCTAGCTGACATGTGAATAATTTCAAAGGCATATCACTCTTTTCAATGAGAATATTATTTTCTGTTATTCTTAGTTAGCAAAAAGAAAGGTTTTAAAAGAGCACAACAATCCACTAAATAATTGTATTAAAAATGTTTTTAATTTTAACCAGTAGACTGAAAAATGCAGTAAATTTCAGATTAGGTCTTTCATGGATTATGTCCTTTTTGGTTAATACTGATCAGTTTGCTCTGCAGAATATACCCACCAATCAAAGAAACAGGGTTGAGATGCTTTCAGCTGCAAGTAACAGAACTCAATTACTGTGGCTTAAAACAAAAAAGTTAATCATTTCACATAAAATAGTAAGTCTGGCCAGAAGCCTCCACATTCATTCAGCGGTTTAATAATATCATCAGCGACCCAGGCTCTTTCTGAGTTTCTGTTCTGCCATCCTTAATATGTCAGCAGTTTTTCCTTTGTGGTCACAAGATGGCTGCCATATCACCAAGCATCATGTCTTTACACCAGCTTCCCTCTTTAATCTGTAAAGATAAGACTTTAATTACTAAACTTCTAATGAAAGTGGAAGAGTAATGCTTAAACACAGTATAAACAAATGATGAAGAAAGAATAGTTTTACATATTACGTGACATGAGATTCCTAAAACTTGACCCAACATGTGCTGTGGTTACTGATGTCAAAACATGTCATTCATCTTCAGTTACTCAGTACATAAATATAATACAGATCTTATTTATACTTTTTGTTTTTTAATTGTGTATTAGGTGAAAGTTTACAAAGCAGATTAGATTCCCATTCAATAGTTTGTATAGAAAGTGTTTCTTGGGGTTGGTTTCATTCCCCACAATGTATCAGCACTCTCCTCATTTCTGCCCTGGTTTCTGCTTTTCCTTTTGTCCCGATTTTCTACACCTTCCTTGCCTTCTCATCTTTGCTTTTGGGCAAATATTGCCCTTTTGATCTCTTGTAATTGATTGTTCTAAGGAGTGCGTTCTTCTTGGGTGTTACTGTTTATTTTATGGACTTGTTTATTGCTTGGCTGGAAGGTAGTCTCTGGGAATAGCTTCATTTCTAGGTTAGAAGGGTGTCTTAGGGCTATAGTCTCAGGGTTTCCTCCAGTCTCTGTCAGACGAATAAGTCTGGTCTTTTTGTGAATTCAATATTTTATTTTACATTTTTCTCCCACTCTGTCCAGGACCCTCAGTTGTGATCCCAGTCCGAGTGGTTGGTAGCGGTAGCCAGGCACCATCAAGTTTTTCTGGTCTCAGGGTCGTGTAGGCTGTGGTGCATGTGGTTCGTTAGTCCTTTGGACTAATTGCTCCCTTGAGTCTTTGGTTTTCTTCACTGTCCTTTGCTCTGGACGGGAAGAGACCAATGCTTGTATCTTACATGGCCGCTTGCAACATTTTAAGACCCCAAGTGCTACTCACCAAAATAGGTGCAAAACATTGCCTTTATGAACTGTGTTGTGCCAGTTGATGTTGATGTACTCTGAGTCTATGGTCCCTTTGCCTTTGAGCCTAGGAACTTCATCCCTCGAGGTGTTTGGTTATGTCTAAGAGGTTTCCCTGACTGTGCCGCTTGTGTGCTCTGTTGTCTGTGTTAATATATGAGGAGCATCTGCCGTCATGTGTGTAGAAATACCTACCACCAAACCTGTATCTGCCAGTGGGTGTGCTCCCTTACATACTCCCACACCTCTAGGCACATCTATCTGCCTATGTATCCATTTGTAAATTATTGTTTGTTAATACTTTTGTTGCAGGATTGTCTGTGCTATGGTAAAAAAAAAAAAAGCTATGGTATATCTTTAATTCTTGTATTCCTCTCAGTGCCCTCCCACGCCTTGCTTATGTTGTGCTGACTTCTTCTATATTGTGTATTGCCTTTCCCTTCACCAATGGTAACATTTGTCTTCTATCAGTTTGGTAATTTTCCCTCCCTTACCCTCCCATCCCTGGTAACCATTGAATAATTTTTTTTTTCTTTTTCTGTGTGTAAACCTTTTGTTGTCGTATTATAATAGTGGCCTTATAAAATATTTGTCCTTTTGTGATTGATTTATTTCACTCAGCATAATGTCCTCCAAATTCACCCATGTTGTGAGATGTTTTGTGGATGCGTCATTTTTCTTTTAACTTTTTGCATAGTATTCCATTGAGTCTGTGTACCACAGTTTATTAATCCATTTATCTGTTGATGGGCACTTAGGTTGCTTCCATCTTTTGCTATCGTGAAGAATGCTGCAGTGAACGTGGGTGTGCATATGTATTCATGTCATGGCTCTTATTTCTTTAGAGTATATACCTAGGAGTGGCATTGCTGGATCATATGGTATTTCTATGTCTAGCTTTTTGAGGAAGCACCATGCTGTTTTCCGTTTTACATTCCCACTAGCAATGTATAAGAGCTCCATTCTCCCCACAACCTTGCCAACATTTGTTATTTTCTATTTTGATTAGGGCCGGTAATGTCAGGGTGAGATAGTATCTCATTATAGTTTCGATTTGCATCTCTCTATTTGCTAATGATTGCAAGCATTTCTTCATGTGTTTGTTAGCTGCCTGAATGTCTTCTTTGGTGAAGTGTCTATTCATAACCTTTGCCCATTTATAATGGGATTGTTTGTCTTTTTATTGTCGAGACATCAAATTTTCTATGAATTTTAGATATCAGACCCTTGTTGGATATGTTGTAGCCAAAAATTTTTCCCCAATCTGTAGGTTCTCCTTAGAGAAGTCTTTTGTTGAGCATAAGTGTTTCATTTTTAGGAGGTCCCATTTATATAGTTCATCTTCTGCCATGTGTATATTTTTCGTTATGTTTGGTATTCTATTTATCCCATATATTAGGGCCCCTAGCATCGTCCCTATTTTTTTTTTTGTTGTTGTTCAGGAATCTTATAGTTTTAGGTTTTATATTTAGGTCTTTAATCCAGTTTTTATTTAGTTTTTGTGTATGGTGTAAGGTATTGGTCTTTTTCATTTTTCTACAGATAGATATCCAGTTTACCGGCACCATTTTTTGAAAGACTGTCTCTTCCCCATTTAATGGACTTTGGCCCAAGATCTTATTTACTCTTGATGCTGCAAGAACATAAACTCGGTGCATGAGGGAAGCTAAGGTCAAGTCCAATCTGATTCCAGTAGGACCACAGGCAAAAAGAAATAACTAACTGAACTTGATCATTTAAATTTATTTTGAATTCATGTTCAAAGGTAACAGCATTCATTATTATGAAAAAATGTATTTAAAATGGCTGAGGGGCTTTTTACAGCCTGATGTTGTATTTACAAAAAAATTGCATTGAATGTAATGTCATTTTACCTTACCTTTTTTATATAATTTATTTTAGTTATTTTGTGTTGTTTTTGAGAATATATGCAGCAGATCATATACCAATTCAACAGCTTCTACATGTATAACGTGGTGACATTGATTATAATCTTCAAGTTTTGCAGCCATTCTCACCCTTCTTTTCTGAATTATTGTTCTCCCATTAACATAAACCTACTGCCCCCTCAGTTTCCTGTCTGATCTTTCAAATTGCTGTTGTCAGTTTGATCCCCAATAGACAGTTGTTAATAGAGCACAGTGCTCAGTTACCTTGCTTTGTGACAAAGCGTCTAGCAGAAGAACCAACAGGAAAGTTTTTACAGTTCAGGAGTTTGTTTTGGCATAGTGCAGCCATGGAGTACCTGACACAGGCTATTTATTTAATAAAAGGGTAATTTACATTATGCTGGCCTCATGTAGATCTAGAAACCAAAATCAGTTCTCATCAGGTCTAATAAATTTAGATGATGGTCAGGAGTCTTTGGAAATGTGTCAGTGTGGATGCTCTAAACCAAAAAACCAAACCCATTGCCGTCGAGTCGATTCCGACTCATAGCAACCCTATAGGACAGAGTAGAACTGCCCCATAGAGCTTCCAAGGAGCACCTGGTGGATTCGAACTGCCAACCTTTTGGTTAGCAGCTGTAGCACTTAACCACTACACCACCAGGGTTTCCATGGGTGCTCTAGGAGAAAATGGCTGGTAGTGGATATCATTAGGAGCATTAACAGAATGTGCAGCAGTTATTGCCTCCTGGGAGTAGTGTTCAGGGAGCACACTGGTCTTCTGGGACCACATTCTCCGTGCTTCCGATTACTGTCTACTCCTGTGCCTTGACAGACTGAGTTCACATTTCCCCGTTTGTGTTCATTCTCATGCTTGACTAAGTCACACCCAGCAATTTGTGCAGTATAGTTGGAGAAGCAGGTCAGAGGTGCTACTTGAATACCTTGATAAGCAGATAAAGTAAATGGATGAAATAGTATACTATTATGCTGATAATGGAGTGCTTCTTGTTCTTTCTTACACATACCTGCAGGATGCCCAGCACAGGGTAGATTGGAAGGCGCCATGTGCGCTGTAGGAAGTCAGCATGGCTGTAAATTCTGCCTTTCCTCTTGTACTTAGGACTTGAAGAAGAGCAGGTTTGGGGAATCCTGGCACTGAGGTTGGTTTTCCTGTTTATTTCTTCTGCACTGTGTAGCACAAAGGCTCAAAAAAAAAAAAAAAAAAAAAAAAAAAACCCATGTTCCAGGGGACATATATATCTATTGTTTCACTGTAACAAGACTAAAAGGCAGTTTGAAAAATCCACACTAAAAAGCCAGCAAGAATTTTAAGTACCTTAGGCTAATACAAATATTTATGTATTCATTTTTGCAAGCATTTACTTTAAACTAAGTAAAAAGTCAGATCACATCTCTCAAGAAGAAAGGTACTCACTCATCTAAGCAACCAATTTCAAATAAGAATTATTATCTAGAAGGCTTTTCCTTCCAAGGGTTTCATCTACGTACATCAGATGGATTAGCGCTGTCTACCTCTAACCCATGTACCTCATAGGAGGTATTCAGTGTTCAGTTGTAGGAAGTAACATCCAAGTTGAAGTCTTCATCCTGTCCTGTATAACCCAGATTTAAAATGGCAGCACTCACCTATGCTTAGCAATAAAAATACTTTTCCAGCGAATGCTGATAAGGCAGGTTTCTCTTCATACGGGGAACTTGTCTTTTGAACCTTAAATCACAAAGCATACCTTTCAGGCTGGAGATGAAAATTTATATTAAAGGAGATAAGAATTAGGTTAAAAAAAACAAACAACTGTGGTTTCCTAAGGGAGAATCAGGAAACCCTGGTGGTGTAGTGGTTAAGTGCTACAGCTGCTAAACAAAAAGGTCGGTTGTTCAAATCCACCAGGCACTCCTTTGAACCTTTATGGGGCAGTTCTACCCTGTCCTGTAGAGTTACTATGAGTTGGAATCTACTCCATGTCAATGGGTTTTTTTTTTTTTTTAAGGGAGAACCCAGAGAGGATTATGGAGAGGGGTGGATAATGGTAGACAAAAGTTTTATTGTATGAATTTAAATATTCAGTTTGTCTATCTTGAAGGTAAAGGGTGCCAAATCTCTGCCTCCTTATTCTCTTAAATTAATTTTACATACACTAAAACAAAAAAATATGTGTGTGTGTTTGTATGTACACACACATACACATACAGAAACACACAGTGCATCCTTTGCCATTGCATTTATGAATGCGAAAGGCGATTGCTGAGTGTTTGCAAATCATGAGCAATACTCATTTAAAGACTTATATTGAGCTTTTAATAAAGACATTAGCTCACCTTTTTTGAGAATCTACCATGTGCCTCTAAAGGCTTAATGAACATTAAGCTTACTCAATCCTTCGTTTCATGAAATAAGCTTTATGACTGGGCGTGTTTTGTAGAGGAGTCCCTGAGTGGCACCCGGCTGCTAGGCAGAAGGTTGGCGGTTTGAACACACCCAGAGATACCTCGGAAGACAGGCCTGTGTATCTGACTCTGAAAGGTTACAACCTTGAAAACTATACTCTGCACACCTGGGATTGCTGTGAGTTGGAATCAAATCGAGGGCAATTAAAAACAGCACGTTTTGCAGATGAGGAAACTTGAAGCACAGAGGCTAAGAAACCTGCAAAAGGTCACACAGCTGGTGATCTGCAGAATTGGGCTTCAGATCCAGGCAGGCTGGGCCCACCCACTGTGGTATACTTCTCTCTCTTTGGTTTATGACCTCAGTACTCATTGGGAAAATCACAGAAGCTATTTCAAAGACAGTATTTTAAAAAGGTGAAAGAATGGGGTTCATTTTGTTAAAGAAGGCCCCAGGTCAATGGAAATACATTGTATAAGAGAGTGGTTTTGAGAAAGTTCCAATTGTGTCTCTTGAATTGGGCTTAAAACGTATAGCAATATAATACTGACATGTTAGTTGTGGTCAGCTCCTACTCATGTCAATCTTCTGTATAACAATGAAATGCTTCCTGGTCCTGTACCATCTTTATGATTGTTGGTAGGTTAGAGTCCTTTGAACAAGCTAAAGTAACAAGCTAAAAATACAGCTAGAAAATGCTGATTCACTCTTGAACAGTTTCACTTTTTTTTTGTTTTTTTTTTTGAGTGATTCCTTCTATGATCATTTATATCCTGGTTGTATATTCATAAATAACATGAGGGCAAAATTACTACAAAAATACTGATCTTAAGTAACAGATCCAAAGTCGGCCTTCCAGTTTGAATTAAGCACTAAATCTAAAATTTTGTACCAAAAATAGGAGAAAGAACTTCTTTAATTTTCTTGCTATTTGTCAGCTCCTTCAAGGCTTCAAAAAGTTTTATACAAACCATTAGAACAGCTTTAAACATTGAGTTAGGCGTTCTGTTCTTACTAAGAAATGAGAAAACTCTACATATCCAAAAAAGTAAATAAATTAACTACTTGTGTGCCTTGACAAAGAGCAATTCTAGTCAGGAATGTTTTGATGGAAAGCCCTTACTCCCCCAAAAGTCTTTTAGTAGACCCTTATTTAACCATTAAAAATACCATTAAAATTATAGAAGAGTATTTATTGGACAAAAAAAAATACGCACTGTGTATTGTTAAGGGGGGGGTAGTCTTCCTACAAAACAGCATATGTAATATAGTCAATTTGTAAAAAAAGAAAAGAAACTACATGCGTGTGCCTATCTGTATATATACACACACACATATACAGCTAGTATAGTAATTCTGTATGTGTACCAAAATTCTAGTCATGATGACGTTTTTAAGATAGAACTAAGCTTTTCTGCTAGTTTTCCTGTGTTTCAATGCACTTCTTTTTACCAGTGGAGAGACTTTTAGATGCTCTGGTCTCCAGCAGTTGTGTACTTGCAGCCTGTTTTTGGGTCAAGTGAAGCCAGCCCATGATTATTAAATGATTCGCATGTGTCTGACATTGTACAGGAGTCAGGTAAGAAGACAGAGACATAGAAGTCAGTGCCTTACCATTGGTAGACACATCTGTAAATATTTCAATCTATTTGAATTACAATCCATTCAGGAAAGCAAAACGTATATGCAAAATACAGGTAGAATATCACGTTGTTGTTAGGTGCTGTTGAATTGGTTCCAACTCATAGTGACCCTGTGTACAACAGAATGAAATACTGCCCTGTCCTATGCCATCGTCATAATTGTTGTTATGTTTGAGCTCATTTTTGCAGCCACTGTGTCAATCCATCTCATTGAGGGTTTTCCTCTTTTGAGTAAATGTCATACAGCAGAGCAGATACTCAAGTGCTGAAATATAAGAAGTATAGTAACCCAGAAAGGAAAATCATTTTGTAGTGGAGTATTTTGGAATGAATCCATTAGGAAGTAGGGACCTTGAGAGCTTATAGTTGGATTGATAAAAATGAGAGTGGGGAGTTTACTTCACAGCAGTAGTAACAGAATAATGCTATGTCCTCTGCAGAGATTAAGTGACAGCATTTTTCAGAGCTTGCTGGCAGCCAGGGCAAAAGGAAAAACACAAGAAGTTAGATAATGCTTGTTACCTGAAAGAAAGGTGGGCATCTAATTATTGTTTAAGAGAGCCAGATGCTGTTTCTGGCTTCTGACAAACCAAGGTCCTAGACAAAGACTTCTAACAACCTTTGGGGAAAAGTCAAGAATGTAAGGTCAAAGAACACTATAGCCTAGTAGCCAAATTAGCATGACCTAAGCAACTCTCCAGTAATCTCACTTGTTGATAGCAGGCTAGCATTTACAGTATCCAGGGGACTAGATAATGCTGGCAGTATATCTTCCCTGAAGATCAGTTCTGATCTGGGCTTTTGTTGAGCTGTTCCAGGAATGCTGGGGCTGCAAGTGGCTGAGGAGGAGGAAGCCAGGTTCATTGAAAACAGGATCACAAGTGGATAATTTATGAGCAATGTAGAGAAACCTAATGAGTCCTTGATTGGAGAAGACCACCTCTCCTTTACACCTTGCCTCGTGGGCCAGAGAGTATGGGCAGAGGATATAGGATTGTCCTCAGGAACCAATCTTGGATTCTCTTCAACACATGGGTATATGTTTTGAATTTTTCAAAAGAAGTGTCACCTGGAACACTCCACGTACTTTACTTTATAAACCCTCCTGATAACCCTGATAGCAGTATATAATAAATGTTATTTTATCTTTGAGGAAACAGTCTCAAAAGGTGATTAACTCACCTCTGCTCCATAGCAAGTGTGTGGCTGATACGGGATTAGAAAGTAAGTCTGTCCTGCTCCCAAGACCAGAGCCCATGCTTCTCCTGGACCACGTGAGCCGCATGTGTTAAAGAGAACGGGGCTAACACACTGCACTACCGTCTCTGTGAGCTGAATGACCCAGGCTCATTCCTGCTCATGCTGTTTCTTACAGGGCTATTAACATGCGGGGTTTGATCATCCTGGCCTGACTGAGGCTTAGCTGGGTTGTTGTGGGGAATAAGGTTGTATACTTGGGGGCAGATGGTCAGTTTGAAAGCCCCTGAGAGGAACTGGAGTAGCTCTGGTAGGCAGAAAGGAACCACATAAATGGGGTAGAAACATAATGGTGGACATGGCCTATTCTTTCATAAGCCAAAATAATATTTAAGATGAACCACGTGAAATTGCCAATAGTTAACTATTTGACCTGGGAAATGGCAGCATGACATGGTCCAACCAAAAACTATTCCTTGTTTTTGTTTTAATCACACTGTACTTTTACATGAGAGGATATTTGAGAGTATTGCCATTTTGAGTTTATTGTTGTTTGCACACACCAAGCAAACAGTCTATTTAGCTTGTCCAACTCCTCAGAAGCCAGTTCTCCTTTTGCAGAACAGAGGCCAAACCTGCCCCACAAGCTTATATGTTTGTCACAATGTGGATGGACATTATAAAGATTAAATGCACAGAAAGGCCACACCCTGCATTCCAAACGAGCAGCTTACCTGCTTGCCTCCCATCGGCCTTTCTTTTGACAAATTTTCATAGTATCCCTATGGCAGACTTGTGAAGATTGAGTTATGTCAAAGTGCTTACTGGTGTCTGGTGCATAATACTCATGCTATAAATGCAATTTCCCTTTTTCTTTTTCTAAGACAGCCCTGGCCTCTCCTCTTTATGTCAGGGAAGCAGTGTATTAAAGCCTGGGAGCTGTAGATTCAGACATGCTGAGTTCTGGTCCCACCTTTGCCACTTAATGGCTTGTGAACTTGAGCACATTAATTAGCCACCCCCTAGGCCTCCATTTCTATGTGTGAAATTGGAATAATCACATCGGGCTGTGGTAAGAATTAAACTAGGTAAGGTGTCTCAATTGCTTACGAAATGTCTAGCACTTTAGAAGCCCTTCATAAATGGTAGCCTTTACAGGTATCATTAGCAGCTGCCATTTTAGCATTGCATGTTTTTAACTTGACAACTGATTTACTGAATAATCAACAATATTTTTTAACTTCTCATTAAACATTCAGAAGCATCATGTCACAGCCCTGCCTAAAATCTCTTCATTGCCTCCATATTGACTTCCTGTTTCCCAGCCTGGTATTGAAGATTCTTTGCAGTGTGACCTCAACTCACCATTCTGCTCTTATAGTTCACCTTTTTTCCCGCATATAACTTATGTATGTTGCTGTTAGCTGCTGTCGGGTTGACTCCAACTCATTGCGACCTTACGTGCAATAGAAGGAAACACTGCACGGACCCACGTCATCCTCATAATTGCCAGCATGTTCCAGTCCATCGTGGTGGTTACTATGTTGATGCCTCTCATCAAGGGTCCTCCTCACCCTCATTGGTCCTCTGCTACACCAAACATGATGACCTCCTCTAGCAGTTGATCGCTCCTGTTGATGTTGTGTCCAACGCAAGCGAGTCAGACAGATTCTGTTGTGATCCATAAGGTTTTCATTGGCTAATTTTGAGAAATAGTTCATCAGGCCTTTCTTCCTAGTCTGTCATAGATTGGAAGCTCCACTGAAACCTGTCTACCATGGGTTACTCTGCTGGAATTTGAAATACCAGTGGTATAGCTTCAGCATCACAGCAATACACAAGGCAAACTGATCGATGGGTTGGTGGATCTTATCTGTAACCCTGGCAAACTGAACCACTCGCTATTTCTTATGTGTTTTCAGGCCATTGTTCTCCTTTTGTTTTTGTCACCTGGAATATCTCATCTTTTCCCACTTTTAAAACTTACCCTAAGAGCACAACTCAATGCTGTCGCCTCATCAAGCCTTTTAAGGTTTTCTTTTTAGATGGGTTTGATCTTTGCATTATTTTTGAAACCCCTAACTCTTCAATTTGTTTGGCACTTGTGGGTTTTCTCATAATAAAGTTAGTTTTGATTTGTGTTATTGCCCTTATAGCATTCTATACTTTAAGACTCCCCTTTTGTCCAAGCCTGCCATAATGTACAGTCATGGGCCACATAATATCCATTCAGGCAATGTCCAACCACGTATACGTCCGTGGTCCCATAAGGTTATAGCAGAGTTCAGAAATCCGGGTTGGGTAATGTGATCTAGCAGACATAACCAGATGTAGCAAACAGGACAGCTTCCTGCACATAATGCTTGTATCTCATGTCTCTGGTATAAAAAGTGATTGTGCTGCCAGGTGTATAATGGTACAATGTGTATATAATCTGGAATACACGTCTTGATAGTCATAATAAATGCCTGTGTTACTGGCTTATGTATGTACTGTACTCTCTATCTTTATTTTAATATGAACTTCCCCTACTTATAAATAAAAAGTTTTCTATATAACAACGTATGCTTTGACTTATAGGCAGCAGCATCTGGTTTCATGTATCTTGTGTATCTCAAATGTTGTAGCATTATCTCTGTTTAATTTTCTTTTGAAAATATTACCATGAAATGCATCTTGGCTCCCAAATGTGGCAAAACCAGTGCTAGTGATAGCAACAGCAAGAGGCAAAGCAGAAGCATGGATTTGGAAGTGAAACAAAAGGTTATTAAACAATATGAGGGTGGAAAATTAGTGAATGCTATTGCTGGTGATTTAGGCATGTTCGCACAATGTCCAAATCACATAACGTCCTATTTCGCAGAACGTATCGTGGATGTTAAGCAACTTGTGATTGTATGGTAAGCTCAGTAACTATTTGCAGAATTTCATCCAATCAATTCAATAAATATTTGCCAGGAAACCCTGGTGGCGTAGTGGTTAAGAGCTACGGCTGCTTACCAAAAGGTTGGCAGTTCGAATCCACCAAGAGCTCCTTGGAAACCCTATGGGACAGTTCTACTCTGTCCAGTAGGGTCGCTATGAGTCGGAATCAACTCCATGGCAATGGGTTTTTAATAATTGCCAGACACTGTTTTAAACATAAGACCCCTGCTCTCATGGAACGTGTATGTCAGTGAGACAGAGAGACATTAAGCATGTAAATAAATAAACAAAGTAATTTTAGACATTGAGAACTGCAAAAATGGAAATGAAACAGAGATGTGATAGAAGGAGGTCCCTTGGTCCCTGGGTGACACAAACGGTTTGTGCTCCACTACTAACCTAAAGGTTAGTGGTTCTAACCTACCCAGTGGTACTGCAGAAGAAAGGCCTGGCAGCCCGCTTCCATAAAGATTACAGCCAAGAAAACCTATGGAACAGTTCTACCCTGACACCCATGGGGTTGCCACAAATCAGAATTGACTTGACACCTACAAGTTTTGATTTTTTGGAGTGATAAAAGGCGACTTGAGGTCTGGGGGAACTGTTCTAGCTAGTAGTCAGAGAAGGCCTCTAAAGGAGTGGCATATGAGCTGGTACCAAATGACAAGACAGTGTCAGCCCTGGGAACACCTAGGAGAATGGGGTTCCAGACAAGACACAACAAATACAAAGCCAGCATCAGATGAACTAAGGCTTTGCACCAGAGTGGACTTCTGCTTTCTGTTTTGTTTCTGAGAACCTATCAGGGCCCACTTTGTTGTAGCATGTGTGAGTATATCATTTCTTTTTGTTGCTGAGTAATATTTCTTTATACGGGTAAACCCTATTTTATCTACCCATTGATCAGTTAATGGACATTTGTGTTACTTCTACATTTTGGCTATTATGAATAATGCTGCAGTGAACATACGTGTATAAGATTTTGTGTGGACATGTTTTCATTTTTCCTGGATATATACCTAGGAGTATAGCAGGGAACTGCTAGACTGTTTTCCAAAGCAGCTGCTAAAAACTCAGATATTGATTCTTCATTTTTTTGAGTCTTATCTGATAGTTTGGAGTTCTTTGTATTCTCAGTGTGGCTTTGTATTTTTCTCTAAATGATTTGGTTGTATCAGTTTACATGTAGCCATTTTTTCCTTGCATAGTCCTGGACAGAGAACATTTAGTTCAGATTCTAATGGCCATTTACTATGAGTGACCTCAAGTGAGTGACTCACCCCTGAAGACTGTAGTTCCTCATTTTAAGTGATTATCAAAGTAACAGTTTTGCAGAGCTGTGAGGATTTAATTAGATAACATATATCAAGTGCTTGATACATAGTACTTGTTACTGGGAGGGAGTCGGTTCTGACTCATGGCAACCCCGTGTGTTACAGAGTAGAACTGCTCTTGGGGTTTTCTTGGCCGTAATCTTTATGGAAGCAGATCACCAAGGCTTTCTCCCATGGAGCTACTGGGTGGGTTCGAACTGCCAACCTTTAGGTTAGCAGTGTATTGCAAATTTCTTGGCCACCCAGGGACATCTTGATGCATAATAAAGGCTCAGTAAATAGTAGAATTTATTACTTCATGCATTGTGTATTTGGTGTACCTTAAAATATGTTATTAATAAAACCAAACCCAGTGCCGTTGAGTCAATTCCTACTCATAGTGACCCACAGGACAGAGTAAAACTGCCCTGTGGAGTTTCCAAAGAGCACCTGATAGATTCAAACTGCTGACCCTTTGGTTAGCAGCCGTAGAACTTAACCGCTACACCACCAGGGTTTCCATGTTATTAACATGGTATTCTAAATTTAGGTTCTGTATCATTGCAATTCTGTCCAGTGATTAAGCTTTTATTGTTGGGGAGTTTTCATCATAAGAAAGCAAATTCACCCCAGCGAGAAGCAGAAGCCCCCACTAGCCCCAACAAGCTGCTCTGGTTTATAAACAAAGGTGATTAACAATAGAAGTTATTATTTGCTAAATAAGTTGGAGAAACTGCCAGGAGGTTTTTCCTTACCCAAAGTAGGACTCCATTTCAGATTTCCTGTCTTTATGTTTGCAGGCAGAGAAACAGAAGAAAAAACGGCAACTCTAATATTCCAGAAAAAAAAAAAAATTCATCCAAAATATCTATATTCAGCAAAATGGTTCAAGAGTATTCAGTATAAAGGATACACCTCTTCTCCCAGCCACCTCCCTGTAGATAACCAGTATACCTTTACAGAGATATCCTGTGTACATACAAGTAGTTACAAATACATATTCTATTTTCTTCTTTTTAAAAGCAACAACAGTAGCATGTAATACGTAATATTCCCTATCTTTCTGTCTTCACTTAACCCTACATCTTAAAAATCTATTATGTATTATGTATGTTTGTATGTATATATATACACATATATGTAATATAAACAAGGAACTTCTATATTCTATATTGCTGTTAAGACTCTATGTTATTCTATGATATGGGGATTTGTGTTGTTTCTAATTTTCTTATTTCAGATAATGTATATGCATATCTGTAGGATATACATGGGTCAAATTATATTTGAAATATTGATATTGTCAAGTTGTTCTCTGTAATGACTGTACATTATATGTTCCTACTAGCATTATAAGAGGGGATAGCATTCTTTCACAGAGCAGCATCCATTGCTAGTTGTTCTGGATAAAGACTTGAATTCTCTTTATTCCTTAATACCAATCTACTGTGTTGGAAGAACCATTTTACTAATTTTCCAATAAGACACAAGAGTCCAAAGAGAAAAGTATTCATTAAAATCTCAGATGAGTCAATGTGTGGGGTATTTAGTTTCCTTCCCTCTCTTTTGACCTAATTCCTAACCCCTTTATTTGGTAATTGACAATACTCTCATCCTTATCTTACTGCTGAATATGGTCAGTGTTTCACATGAAACCATTTATTTTCCTTTCTAGTTAAATATTCTGTAGAAGATGGTGGGTTTCAAAACTCAGCACACATTATAACAACATGTGGGCAATATGAAAGCTTTCAGTATTTTATTGTTACAGCAAGGATACTTTGAATAAGTTAAAAATAAAATACCCAAAGCTTTAGTACCAGGATGTTGGTGTGAATGGAAGTTTGCAAAATGGCAAGGCTATGCAGATTACTTAATAACAAACCACTTTTTAGTCCCTGCCTTCATGAAGCTTACATTTTAGTAGCGAGAGATAGACAATACACAAAATAAGTAAAACATATAGTATATATTTACATATAGTTTACATGTACTGTGCCTGTTGTGGTATGGAGGTATGGAGAAAAGTAAAGCAGGAAGGTCAGCAGGGACACTGGGACACATGGTTTTGCAGGGGGGTTAGACAAGATGACACCTGAGCAAAGACTATAAGATGGTGAGTTGAGGTTTGTGAATATTGAAATGTGAGGCTGAGGACAGGAGCAGTGAAAAGGACTTATCCAGGAGGAGTGTAACACACAAGGAATCAGTGTGGTAGAGCAGATAAGTGAGTACAGAGAAGAGGAAGGTGGGTTAGAGAGTTGAGGAGGAACTAAATCATGTAACTCCATGAGGAAAATTTAAAAAATTGATCAATATCAGTGTATTGAGAGTATGGGGGTATAGACAAGCTTACGGACTATTAGAGGGGCAATCAATGGCTAAGATCTTAGGGATCTTTTTGGCAATATCTATCAAAAGTTTTAAATGTATGTGTTTTTTGCACCATGACTAGAATTTAATATTTAATTACTCTTTAAATATATTTATTTAAAAAAATATATACCCTACCTATTCCTTGAGTGGATCATAACAAATTATGGATAACATTTTGAAGAATGGGAATTCCAAAACCTTTAATTGTGCTGATGTGGAACCTGTACATGGATCAAGAGGAAGTTGTTCAAACAAAACAAGAAGATACTGCATGATTTAAAATGGGAAAAGGTGTGCAGCTGGGATCTTTCCACCTTATTTATTCAATCTATATGCTGAACAAGTAACCCAAGAAGCTGGACTATTTGAAGAAGAACATGGTGAAAGACTCGTTAACAACCCGAGATACACAGAGAGCATAACCTTACTTGCTGAAAATGAGCACTCGAAGCACTTACTGATGAAGGTCAAAGACCACAGCCTTCAGTGTGTATTACACTTGAACATAAAGAAAATGGAAATCCTTACAACTGGACCAATAAACAGCAACATGATAAATGTCAAAGAAACCGAAGTTGTCAGAGATTTCATTCTTCTTGGATCAACAATACCTATGGAAGCAGCCGTGAAGAAATCAAACAACGTATTGCATTGGGCATACCTGCTGCAAAAGACCTCTTTAAAGTCTTAAAAAGCAAAGATACCACTTTGATGGCTAAAATGTGCCTGACCCAAGCTATGGCATTTTCAGTTGCCTCATATGCTATGAAAACTGGACAGTGAATAAGGAAAACTAAAGAAGAATTGATGCGTTCAAATTGTGTTGGTGAAGAACATTGCCAGAGGAACAAACAAATCTTAGAGCAAATAAACTAGAATGCTCCTTAGCAACAAGGAGGATGAGACTTGATCTTCCTTACTTTGGTCATATTATCAGGAGGGACCAATTGCTAGAGACATCATGCTTGGTCAAGTGAAGGGTCAGAGAAAAAGAGGGAGACCCTCAATGATATGGATTGACATAGCAACAATCCTAAGAATGGTACAGGACTGGGCAACATATTGTTTTGTTACACATAAGGTCTCTGCAGGTCAGAGCTGACTGGACGGCACCTAACAACAACAACAACCTGTTCCTAGAAAAGGATTTGCTATATTAAACAGTGATCTCCAGTCTACTTCTTACCTTCACGAGCATGTATTTCCTACTTCTCTTCCTTAAAAAAAAAAAACAAAAAACTTAGCGATATAATGAAACAAACAGAAGGTGTCACTCGGGCTATTTCAACATGTATAACCCCTTGAGGTCTGGTGTTTTTATATCCTCCATAATGGATTGGATTGTCTTAGTTTTCTAGTGCTGCTCTGACTGAAATACCAAGTGGGTGGCTTTAAAAAATAGAAATTTATTTTCCTATAGTTCTGAAGGCTAAAGGTCTAAATCAGGATCTTGACTGTACAGACTCCTTCCTTGTTGGTAGCCCTGGGCATCGCTTGGTTCTTGGTGATCCTCACATGGCATCTGTCTTCCCCAGTATGTGCTCACATGTTTCTGTGTCTATGCTGCTCTTTATTATAACTCAGAAGTTATTAGGTTTGGGATCCATCCTATACTGGTATGACCTCAACTGAAAGGTGATTACATTACATTAGATAAGATTACATCCACAGACATAAGGGTTAGGATGCCAACACATATTTTTTGGGTACACAATTCAATTCATAATATGGATATATGCCTTGGGATAGTTGGCTCTCTGAAAATGTTTATCGAAATGCTGTTGGTTTTCTTAGACCTATAAATAAATAAATACTTAATCTATAAAATATCTGTAAGCTATACTTCATAAACTATCCAGGTACTTTCTTTACCTGGAGCCCTGGTGGCACAGTGGTTAAACATTTGACTGCTAACCAAAAGGCTGGCAGTTCGAATCCACTAGCAGCTCCTTGGAAATCCTATGGAGCAGTTCTGCTCTGTCCTGCAGGGTTGCTGTAGGGTAACTATGAGTTGGAATTGACTTGACAGCAGCAGGTTTGGTTTTTTGGTTTCTTCCCCCAAACGTACTGTGTAATATTTGATATCTGACCTCCTCAAAGTAGAATCACTAGATGTTTGCTTCACATTGCATATACCAAATTATTTTCCTATTATGTTTCAGTTTTTTCTGCTTTTAATAATTAATTGTGGAGGGAACAAGTGAAGTTTGTGTTTCTCAGCGTTACTGGTGACTAAGATGTGTGAGCTCTTCTTTCCGCTATAGTGTGAACAGCCTTTTGCTTTGGGACCATCATCCTCTCTGAATTTACCAAAAATTGGGTCAGAATGATGGTTAGCAAGTTTGCAGAGATTGTTACAAATCAACTAAGTGATTGAGGAAAGAGCACCTTTTACCAGTTGTGAGACGTACATGAAGTAATTTGGCCTTTTGTCCTTGGTTCATAAGGAATAATCTCTTTAAAAAAAAAAAAAAAAAAAACTTGGAATTTAAGTGTTTTAGATAAGGACTCAGACTGTGCCTAACAGGTTAGGTTAGGTGATGAGGTGACTCTAGGGTAGGGGCTGGCCAAGCCAGAAAGACCCACCACTTAAATACCTCATGATCACTTCATGATATCAACCAACCTCAGGGAAGAGGGGCTGGTCAGGCCAGAAGGACCATCCCCTGATGTCAATCAACCTCAGGGGAGAGGCCCCGGGCAGGAGTTGATTATCCAATAGACAAAGTAAGCACATCAAAGATTCTGCCTCTAGGTATGGCTGCCATCTGTTTCTCTCCCAACCCCAGAGCACCTTCCTACAGAATCAAAGCCCCTTTTCAAATTTACAATCCCTGACAGGGGTGGATGACCCAGTAAATAAGGTAACAAAGATCAAAGATGTGGTGAAACCCATGTAAAATTGTTCACTACAGATGATCTGGTATGCAAGGTTAGCACTGTGCTTACCTTGCCTGGGAGAGGGGCTTGAGTTTTGCATTATTCAATGAGACCGCCAATAAAAGCTGTGAACACAGAAGCTCTGTGGACTTCCTGGTTGGTAAAAAAAAAACATCCATTTAATGTGGGAGGGCCCTTTTATGGGACATGGAAGTGCTGCATTGGGAACCCTTCCAGACATCTTATAAAAAACTCATTGCCATTGATTCTGACTCATAGTGACCCTATAGCAAGGACAGAGTAGAACTGTACCATAGAGTTTCCAAGAAGTGGCTGGTAGATTCAAACTGCTGGCCTTTTGGTTAGCGGCTGTAGCTCTTAACCACTGAGGCACTAGGGCTTCACTGGGACTCTTCATTTGTACCCTTTTTTTCCTACAATAGAGCTGTAATCGTAAGTATAGCACTTCCTGTGAGTCCTGTGAGTCATTCCGGTGAGTTATTGAACCTAAAAGAGTAGTAGGAGCCAGCAGGTCAGAAGTTAGGGAGCCTGGGGGCACTCCTGAACTTGTGGCTGGCATCTCCCTGTTTGGCAGTGTGAATGACCATGTCCTTTTAGCTTGTGAGATCTGACTTAGCTCTGGGTGGCTAGGGTCAGAGAAGGAAGTGCCATATGGGCTGCTGGTGTCAGGGCTGAAAAGGGAAGTTAAAAAAGTGGGGGATTTGATTTGATGATTATCCTCGTTCCAGTCTTGCCATGACTTCAAGCCACAAATACCCTGCGGTGGACTGCCATATGAAAGATATTAGGTACCTACCATTTTTTTAAGTAGACATTTGTTATTCAAGTATTTGTTATTAAAGGAAGTACAAAACTAATTGCTTAAAGAAATGCATTCGATCCTCCTGTCCCTTCTTTCCTGAAAAACAAGCATGTGTTTTATCACACAAACCCCCCAAAAATTCCAACTCATAGCGACTGTATAGCACAGAGTAAAACTGCCCCATAGGGTTTCAAGGAGCAGCTGGTGGATTCAACCTGCCAACCTTTTGGCTTTTAGCAGCCAAATTCTCAACCACTGAGCACCCTTTTATTTCTGTTAATGTTGTGCTTAATATTTTTTCTTTATTATTATGTTTTTATCGTTGCACTTTAGATGAAAGTTTACAGAATAAACTAGCTTCTCATTGAACAATTAGTACACATTGTTTTGTGACATTGATTACCAACTCCATGACATGTCAACATTCTCCTCTTCTAGACCTTGAGTTCCCCATTACCAGTTTTCCTGTCTCCTCCTGCCTCCTAGTCCTTGCCCCTGTGCTGGTGTGCCCCTTTAGTCTCATTTTGTTTTATGGACCTGTCTAAAATTTGGCTGAAAGGTGAACTTCAGGAATGACTTTATTATTGAGCTGAAAGGGTGTCTGGGGCCATACCCTCGGGGTTTTTCCAGTCTTTGTCAGACCAGTAAGTCTGGTCTTTTTGTGTGTGTGTGTGAGTTAGAATTTTGTTCTACATTTTTCTCCAGCTTTGTCCAGGACCCTCTATTGTGATCCCTGTCAGAGTAGTCAGTGGTGGTAGCCGGGCACCATCTAGTTATACTGGACTCAGTTTGGTGGAAGCTGTGGTAATTGTGGTCCATTAGTCTTTTGGACTAATCTTTCCCTTGTGTCTTTGGTTTTCTTCATTCTCCCTTGCTCCAGATGGGGTGAGACCAGTGGAGTATATTAGATGGCATTCAGAAGTTTTTAAGACCCCAGACACTACTCACCAACCAAAGTAGAAAATAGAATATTTTCTTTATAAGCTGTGTTCTGCCAATTGTATTGTGCTTTAGATGAAGGTTTAGAGGGCAAATTAGTTTTTCATTAAACAACTAATACACATATTGTTTTATGATACTAGGAACCCTGGTGGCTCAGTGGTTAACAGTCCAGCTGCCAACTAAAAGGTCGGCAGTTCAAATCTACCAGCTGCTCCTTGGAAACCCTATGGAGCATTTATACTCTGTCTTATAGTATTTCCAAGAGTAGGAATCAACTCAACAACAAGGATTTGTTTTTTGTGTGTGTGGCATTGGTTGCCAGCCCCATGACGTGTCAACACTCCCCCTTTCTCGACTTTGGGTTCCCCATTTCCATTTGTCCAGCTTTCCTGTCCCCTCCTGCCTTTTAGTCCTTTCCCCTGGGCTGGTCTGCTCATTTAGTCTTGTATACATGGTTGAGCTACGTGTTCAGTTAGGAAAATTTTAGACGGAGCTCAATCAGGCACAGAATTATATTGGAAAAACCATTACCTTTCATTATCCTCTATGCTGCAGTCCTTGAGGAGAATCCACATCCTAATTTTAGGTCACTTGTTACCTAATCCTTTCTCCTGACACAGCATCCCACTCCAGAAAACATTTTAACTTTCTCAGTGTACAAATTTTAACCAGTCTTGGCAGATTGAGCAACAACTGCCAATCCTTAGTATTTTCAAGGTGGCTGTGATGTAATTTTACATTTCCTATAAATTCTGATTTTTTCATCTTTCTCTTCTGCTTTTATCCTTTCATTCTAGACTAGGCATTCAAAGAAAGGAAAACAGGAATATTTGAAGACATGTCCACTAAGGCACTGTTTTTAAGAGGATGTTTGTGCACTGTCTTTCTTTTATACTTTATTATTTCTACACTGGATTGTACTAGCTCTCATTATTTAGGACAGTGGTTCATAACATGAGTTATGTGTTCTAATCACCTGACAAGCTTTTAAAATCACCAATCCCAGTGCCTTGGCATCTCTCTGGGGTTAAGGATAAGGAAGGTAGTTTTAAAATCTCCCCAGGTTAGGCGGTGAGAACTAGTAATTTAAGAAGATGTTAGAAATTAGGGGCCTCTCTACCTCCCCAAGTGATTCTAATTATTTTAAATACACCTGGACTGTGCAGCCATTAAATCTGTCCTGGCATATTGAGTTATCTCTGGGATATAGACAGACATGGGGACATGAACTGGGATAATCTGGGTTTCTCTGTGCTCAAAAAAATGGAGTCACATCAGAGTAAAAAATATTCCAACAAAGATCACTAAACCAAAAACCAAACCCCGTGCCGTCGAGTCAATTCTGACTCATAGTGACCCTATACGCACAAACCCACTGCCATCGAGTCTATAGCATCGTTTAAATGCTGAGGTTATGTGGTACAAATTTGTAAACATTCATTTTGTTAAATATCTAATTTGTAATAGAATCCATCTAAATGTTTTTTGTAGTTTGAAAAAAGTCATCATTTTCATTTTTTTTAAAAAATATGGCTACTAAAAAAAAAGAACCAGACTAAAAAGCATGGTTAATGCATACTTAAAAATTATATTTTCATGAAAGTTTAAAAAAATGTATTAGCAGTGATGCCCAAAATTTTCTCAGATTTATTGGAGTTAAGTAGGTATTCATTAAAAAAAAAAAAATTAAGTGCCTATCATGTGCTTAAACTACGTTACTTATTCTCATAATAATGGTGCAAGGAAGGTATTATCTCCATTTTACAGATGTGGAAGCTGAGGCTCAGGCACAGAATTAATAAATGTTAAAAGGGCAGGATTTGGTCTCTGATCGCTCTTTGTTGAAAGCACTTGTCGTTTTCTTCCAATATACTACTGGCCTTATTGCAGCCACTTTCATGATATTATTTCTCCTCTAAGTTAATTACGAATAAGAATGGGATTCCATGGTTGAAGAGAGTGATGTTCTTTATTGTGTTCCCTCCATTACTGCTTCCGAGCCATCTTCTCAGCTCAGAGGTAATATTGTGGTAGGCAAGTTGGCAGCTGAAAAGCGATAGAGCTGTTGTTTGGGTTTGAAGACAGGATAGATAACTTAAAAAATAAATTTGGAGAGAGGTAAGCCACATGTTAATCTTTACATTACAAAATCAATGTTGATGATAAAATGCCTGGTGCTGTTAAAAATTCCTTAATCTTACTAAATAAGAGAGGAATTTGTTATTTTTTGATATATAATGCCTGTGCCTTGGTATACAATTGTGTTTGGGGGGAAAAAAAACTTTGTTTTCTTGCAATTGAAGTAAAGAATGCTGTTAGGTCAGTTCACCCTTGGAAAGCTGCTTACCTTGCATTAAGAAAGAAACTACCGAGTAAAAAGAAGCCCATTATTCCATCTCTGGAGTTATTTCAGGAATGGCATTGGAAAGTTCAACGAATCCCACTTTAAACAAAGATCTCTTGGCTTTTTGTTTTGTTTTGTTTTGAAATCTGTAAAACCACCCTTAAAAATTTAAAGGTATAATACTTTTTAACTTCCTTATTTATATAGGAGCATAAGCTTTAGAAGTTTTAATTTTCAGGACACCAAGAAGAAAACTGTTTATTCTAAGAATAAGATTTACATGGAGGATAAAAATATATCAGTAGTTTATGAATCGTGAAGGAGTATTTATTCATCAGTCAGTGCTCATTATTCCTGGTAGTTACATCCTATAAAGTCACATTGGACACTGAATTAGTGAATTTCCTAAGGGAAATTCAGAGTTAGATTCCTGCAAGCCTCTAGTCACAGCATTTTGATCAGCCGATCAATACATAACCTTGTGTTACGGATGTTTCTGTTTAAAGACACCTTACTTAATATACATTACAGACTCATTGACATTGAACTCATGACCAACAGCAATATAATTCATGCCTGAATGAAGATTATCTATCTAAGGCACATTACAGCCTTCTTGTACTTAGGAATACTAGACTTCACTACGCTTGGGGGCCATTTTAAACAGCAAAATCGCAAACAAAACGCAAGAAAAAAAAAATGCAGCACTAAGGAAACTGCATAAAATGTTTACAGATGAGTCAAAAACCTAAATGTAAAACCTAAGACTATAAAGATAATGAAAGAAAAAATGGGGGCAAACCTAGGGACCCTAATTTATACCATAAATAAATAGACTATCAGATGTAACTAGAAATGCCCAAACAGAAGAGAATAAACTAGACAACTGGGACCTCCTAAAAATTTAATACTTGTGCATGTGAAAATACTTCACCACTGACTGAGGAAAAAACAATTTTTTTTTTCCCATCTTGTAAATCTCTTATTTATTTCTATTGTGCTTTAGGGTGAAGATTTTCAGAGTGAATTAGTTTCTTATTAAACAATATACGTATTGTTTTGGGACATTGGTTGCCAACCCCATGAAGTGTCAACACTCTCCCAATTTCTACCTTGGGTTCCCCATTTCCTTTTGTCCATCTTTCCTGTCCCCTTCTGCATTCTTGTCCTTGCCCTTGGGCTGGTGTGCCCATTTAGTCTAGCTATGTGCATTATTGTTTGTTTTATAGGCTGAAGGGTGAACCTCAAGAGTGACTTCAGTACTGAGTTTAAAGGGTGTCTAGGGGCTATTGTTAGAGGCCATACTCTTGGGGTTTCTCCAGTCTCTCTTAGACCAGTAAGTCTTGTCTTTTTTTGTGAGTTAGAATTTCGTTCTACATTTTTCTCCAGCTCTGTCTGGGACCCTCTGTTATGATTCTTGTCAGAGCAGTCAGTGGTGGTAGCTGGGCACCATCTAGTTGTGCTGGACTCAGTCTTATGGAGGCTGTGGTAGCTGTGATCCACTAGTCCTTTGGACTAATCTTTCCACTGTGTCTTTGGTTTTCTTTATTCTCTCTTGCTCCGGACAGGATGGGAACAGTAGATATATCTTAGATGGCCACTCACAAGCTTTTAAGACTCATATGCTACTCACCAAAGTAGGATGTAGAATATTTGCCTTGTAAACTATCTTATGCCAATTGAGTTAGATATCCCCCGAGACCGTTGTCCCCAGCCTTTGGCCCAGTAACTCAATCCCTATGGAAGTCTGGATGTGTCTATGAAGCTTCTATGAATTTGCTAGGTTAAATTGTGCTGGCTTCCCCTGTGTTGTGTACTGTCTTACCCGTCACCAGAGTTTCCACTTAACCTATTGTCTAGCCAGTGCTTTTCCTGCCCCGTCTCTGTCCTCCCTTGTAACCACCAAATATTGTTTCTTTCTGTGTGTAAACCTTTTCACGAGTTTTTGTAAAAGTGGTCTTATACGGTATTTGTCCCTTTGTGATTGATTTATTTCACTTGGCATAATGCCCATCAGATTGATCCATGTTGTGAGATGTTTCATAGATTCATCTTTGTTCTTTATCTTTGAGTAGTATTCCATTACGTATATGCACCATATTTTTTTTATCCACTTATCTGTTGGTGGGCACTTAGGTTATTTCCATCTTTTTGCTGGTGTAAATATAACTGGAATAAACATGGGTGTGCATATGTGTATTTGTGTGATGGCTCTTATTTCTCCAGAACATATTCCTAGGAGTGGGATTCCTGGATCATAAGGTATTTCTATTTCCAGGTTTTTAAGGAAGCACCATATCATTTTCCAAAATGGTTTGTATCATTTTGCATTCCCAGCAGCAGTGCATAAGAGTTCTATTCTCCCCACGGCCTCGCCAGCATTTGTTATTTTCTGCTTTTTTGATTTGTGCCAGTAGTGTTGGGGTGAGATGGTATCTCATTGTAGTTTTAATTTGCATTTCTTTAATGGCTGGTGATCACGAGCATTTCCTCCTGTGTCTGTTATCCGCCTGAATGTCTTCTTTGGTGAAGTGTCTGTTCCCTTGCCCATTTTTTAATTGGATTATTTGTCTTTTTGTTGTAGAGGTGTTGGATTTTCCCACAGACTTTAGAGGTTAGACCTTTGTCTGCTATGTTATAGTCAAAAATTTTTTCCCAGTTTGTAGGTTCTTTTTTAGTCTTTTCGTGAAGTCTTTTGATGAACAAGTGTTTAAGTTTTAGAAGATCCTAGTTGTCTAGCTTATCTTCCGGTGTTTGCATATTGTTAGTTATGGTTCGTATCCTATTTATGCCATATATTAGGGCCTCTAGTATTGACCCTATTTTTTCTTCCATGATGTTTATAGTTTTTGGTTTTATATTTAGGTCTTTGATCCATTGTGAATTAGTTTTTGTATATGGTGTGAGGTATGAGTCCTATTTCAATTTTTTACATGTGGACATCCAGTTTTGCCAGCACCATTGGTTATAAAGATTGTCTTTTCCCCATTCAATGGACTTTGGGCCTTTGTCAAAGATCAGGTGGCCATAGGTAGGTGACTTTACATCTGGGCTCTAGATTTTGTTCCACTGGTCAATGTGTCTGTTATTGTATCAGTAGAAGGCTGTTTTGACTCCTGTAGCTATATGATAGGTTCTGAGGTCAGGTAGTGCCGGGCCGCCCACTTTGTTCTTCAGTACAAAGATGGGGCCTCTGTATTTTTTATGTAAAATTAATGATTAATTTATATGGGGCCTCTGTATTTTTCATGTAAAATTAATGATTAATTTTTCTATCTTGTTAAAGAATGCTGTGGATATTTGAATCATGATTGCATTATTGCATTGTATTTGTTGATTGCTTTGAATAGAATTGACATTTTCACAGTGTTAAGTCAACCTATCCATGAGCATAGTATGTTTTTCCACTTATGTAAGTCTCTTGGTTTCTCGTAGTAGCATTTTGTAGTTTTCTTTGTATAGGTCTTTTATGTCCCTGGTTAGATTTATTCCTAGGTATTTTATTTTTTTAGGGGTTGTTACAAATGATAGTGCTTTCCTGATTTCCTTTTCATAGTTCTTTTTATTGGTGTATAGAAATCCAAGTGATTTTTGTATGTTTATCTCGTATCCTGCTACTGTGCGAATCCTTTCGGAAAATTTTTTTCGTAATGACATAGCCAACAAGGGACTAATCTCTAACATTTATAGAAAACTTCAACACCTCAATCACAAAAAGACAAACACTCCAACTAAAAAAATGCCCAATGGACGTGAGCAGACACTTCACTGAAGAAGACATTGAAGCAGCCAACAAATACATGAAGAGATGTTCTCGATCATTAGCCGTTAGAGAGATGCAAATCAAAAGTATAGTGAGATAGCATCTCACCCCAGTAATAACAGCACTGATAAGAAACAGAAAACAGCAAATGCTGCCAAGATCGTGGAAAGATTGGAACTCTCATACACTGCTGGTAGAAATGTAAAAAGGTACAACCACTGCAGAAAATGGTATGGTGCATCCTTAAATAGCTTGAAATAGAAATACTGTATGATCAGCAATCCCACTCCTAGATATATACCCTAGAGAAATAAGAGGCGTGTCACGAATAGACATATGCACACTCGAGTTCATTGCAGCATTATTCACAATAGCAAAATGATTGAAGCAACTAAAGTGCCCATCGGTGGATGAATGAACAAACAAACCATGGTCCATACACACAATGGAATACTACCTAGCAAAAAAGAACAATGATGAATCTGCGAAACATCTCAAAACAAAAGGACAAATATTGCACGAGACCACTATTATGAAAAAAATCAAGACAAGGTTTACACACAGAAAGAAGTATTCTTTGATGATTACCAGGGGTGGGGCGGGGGAGGGAAAATCACTAACTAGGTGTAGACATGTATTAACTTTGGTGAAAGGAAAGATAGTACGCAATATGTGGGATGTCAGCACAACATGACCGAGGCAAAGGAATACACTGAGAGGTATGCAAGAGTAAAAGGTAACAATGATAAGCAGTATTACATATATAGTTCTACAACAACAGTAATAACAGACAATAATTTACTAGTAGATTTTTTTTTTTTTTTTTGTATGTAGGCAGATATGTAAGCTGAACAGGTATAGGATGATGCATGGGAGTACACCCACAAGCATGTATAGGTTTGGCAGTGAACATTTCTACATACATACATATATATAATAGAACACACAGGGGGCACTGTCATGAAAACTTCTTAGCCGTAAGCAAACACCTCACAGAACTGCAGGGCCAGACTTGAGTGCTTAGGACTTGAGTGCATAGTCTTGGGGTGCATGTACGTCAATTGGCATCACATAGTCCATAAATACGATGATCTACAACCTACCTTGGTGAGTAGCAACTGGGATCTTGCAAGTGGCCTTCTAAGCAAAGAAGACTGAAGAAAACCAAAGACTCTAAGAAGCAATTAGTCTAAAGGACTGACAGACTACATGAACCACAGCCTCCACTAGCCTGAGACCACAAGAACTAGATGGTGCCCGGCTACCACTAATGACCACTCTCACCGGGACCACAATAGAAGATCCTGGACAGAGTGGACGAAAAATGTAGAACAAAATTCAGATTCATAAAAAGACCAGATTTACTGGTCTGATAGAGACTGGTGGAATTCTGGACACTATGGCCCTTAGACACCCTTCAAACTTGGCACTGAACCTTCTCCCAGAGATCACCTGTCAGCCAAACAATATATAGACGGGACTACAAAGGGAACAACAACATCCGTGAGGCAGGTGCATCTTAGAAAAGTCAACCAAAATGGCAGCATTTGCCCAAAAGCAAAATCTCTGAAGGCAGGAAGGGACTGGAAAGCTGGGCGAATGGAAACAAATCCAGTGAGGAAGGAAGAGGGGGAGTGCTGACATATTGAGGGGATTGCAACCAGTGTTGCAAAACAAACTGTGTGTAAATTGTTGAGTGGGAAAAAAAGGTTTACAGCAAGAGAACTAAAACAAGAAGGCAGGGCGCTGCCTTGTTTGACCTCAGCTGGGAAGGTGTGCTCTGGACAACTCAAATTTTTTGCCACTCTGTGTATGTCTGCAAATAACTGCAGAAGCAACGCACGTACTGATTTTGGGGTGCAAGTAAATTTTAGTGGTTATGACAAATTTGCAAATACTCAAAGAAGGAGGATCAACTGTACTTTATGTGTTTTACATGGTACCTTCCGTCTGACCACCTTGGGGGTTTTATATTGAGTCAATTTCTCATGCTATGTAGCTGTGGCAGTTTTTGTTTTTGTTTTGTTTTAACCATTTCAACTTTTTAAAATATACAACTCAGTGACAAGTGGCAGTTCTTAAGCTGTTTCAGTGTTATTTTTATCCCACTTCTAATAATTATTGTATTTTCTGCTATCTGCTAAGATTTAATGCATTTAAGAGAGATACCAAAAAAAAAAAAAAACCCCGTTGCCATCAAGTCAATTCCAACTCATCGTGACCGTATAGGACAGAGTAGAACTGCCCCCATAGGGTTTCCAAGGAGCGCCTGGTGGATTCGAACTGCTGACCTTTTGGTCAGCAGCCGTAGCTCTTTACCACTATGCCACCATGATTTCCTGAAGAGAGATAGGTAGTGGTAAATGCTGTTGTTCTGTTTTGAAGATAAATATTTTAAAAGATTAAGACATACGTTTACTATAATCATTGCTTGTTATATATTTTATAAGATTTGCAAGATCTTATGTCATAACACCAGGCATTTTTCTAATATGCACTGTTTATAATTCTTTCTTCGAATCTGTCAGTGTTCTGGCTCCTGTTTATAAGCCAGCACAGGCTATGCTTCCTGATCATGACATTAAAAAGTGAATTTCTTGTTTTCAGGACCAGATCCAAGGATACAGCAAATAGAACAGTCATCAACTACTGTGTCCTTCCTGCTCTCCTTAGACCAGTGCGTTTACTCAAGAGGGGTCGGATAGCTCTGCTATCCTAATTTTGCAAGAAAAGAAAAAATTGTCTGCCAATTTGAAAAAGCAGATTTTAAAAGAAGCAAATGTTCATTTTGAAATAAGGTTTCTAGGACAGTGCAGCAAGATGCCTTCTCCTTCTTCATCTAAATTTTTTCTAAGATATTTTTAGCCTTCTAACACACACACTATAGTGACCTACTTGACTCAGTCTCACTACTTGTAAGTGTGATCTGTGTGGGGGCCATTAGCATCACCAAGGAGCTGGTTAGAAATGCAGAATCCCAGGCCCCACCCCAGACCCACTGAATCAGAATCTGCATTTTAACAAGATCCTCAGGTGTTTCATAGGTTCAAACATATTCAGAGTTGGAGGAGCTCTGGTATTAGGAATCACTCACTGTACGGAAAGGCCACACATGGTCACCTGTATTTTCCCTAAATATATGCTCTTCCTCTACCTGAGAGAATCCTGTACTGTTTTCTAAACAAGGAAGATCCCCAGCTTGGTGGGGGAGAGGTGAGGTTTGAGCAGGTAAACATTTTATAACCATAACAGTGTGACAATGTCAGTTGTAAATACAATGCCAGGGAAAGAATCCATTGTGACAGGCGGGTCTTTTTCTTAACAATGATGTCTCTGATGGTGTATTCAGTTACTATTCTGTAAAAAAAAAAAAAAAAAGAAAAAGAAAGGATCCGTAATAGGGTTTGGGATAATTTAAGGCATGAGCTTTCCATAGTCTCTAAAGAAAAATACTTCTTATTATAGTGTGATTCAGTCAGTATTAAACTTTTGGCAGTATATTGGGGTTGGGGGAGTATGGGAATGCCAAGAGCCAGTAATAAATAGAATTGAATAGTTTGTATGTTCATATTACTGTTAGGAAGCCCTGGTGGCACAGTGGTTAAGTGCTAGGGCTGCTAACCAAAAGGGGAGCAGTTCAAATCCACCAGGTGCTCCTTGGAAACTCTGTGTGGCAGTTCTCTGTTTTATATGGTCCTTATGAGTAGGAATCGACTCGATGGCAACTTTTTTTTTTTCATATTACTGTTAACCTGTATTAGATAAACCTCCCTTTTACCTCCAAGATTTTCATCCAGTTTAGAATTTAAAGTATTTTAAATTTTTTTATTTTTTAATTGTGGTTTAGATGAAAGTTTACAGAGCAGATTAGTTTCCCAATCCACAATTTATACACAGCTTATTTTGTGATATTGGTTGCAAACCCCTGAATGTGTCAGCACTCTTCCCCTTCCTCCCTGGGTTCCCAGTGTCCATTCGTCCAGCCTCTCCACCTCTACTGTCCTCCTGAACTTTGCTCTTGGACAAATGCTGCCCTTTAGGACTTGTATAGTTGATTGTTCTGAGGTGTACATTACTCACTGGTGTTACTGTTCATTTTACAGGCCTGTCTTTTGTATGGCTATAATGTGATCTCCAGGAGGGATTTTAGTCCAAGTTTGAAGGATATCTAAGGACCGTAGTCTCGGGAGTTCCACCAGATTCTGTCAGATCAATAAGTCTGGTCCTTTTTATGAGTTTGAATTTTGTTCTACATTATTGTCCCACTCTGTCCATGACCTACTATGGTGGTCGGTGACAGAGCAGTTGGTAGTGGTAGCTGGGTACCATGTAGTTCTTCTGGTTTCAGGCTAGTGGAAGCCATGGTTCATGTGGTCCATTAGTCCTATGGACTAATTGTTTCCTTGGGTCTTTGGTTTTCTTCACTTTTCTTTGTTCCAAACTGGAAGAGACCGATTGTTATATCTTAGAAGGCCACTTGTGAACTTCTAAGACCCCGGTCCCTACTCACCAAGAAAGTAGAACATTGTCTATATGGATTATGATATACCAGTTGACCTAGCTGTCCTTCAAGACTATGGTCCGTAGCCCTTAAGCCCAGTATCTCAGTCCCAGAAGGTGTATGGTTATGGCTAAGAAGTTTAAATGACTGTGTCCCCTGTGTGCATACTATTGCATACACAGATATATTTGCAGCATGTACACAAGTATATGTACGTGGGTGTGCTTCCATACCCCCTCCCACCCTTGTTCAGTTTACATATCTTCCTGTGTATCCACTCGTACATTATTGTTTGTTACTACTATTGTTGTAGGATTGTATATGTATTATATTTACCGTTGTTGCCTTTTACTCTTGTGTACCTTACAATGTCTTCCTTTACTTTGATTGTGTTGTGCTGACTTCTCCCGTATTGTGTATTATCTCTCCCTTCGCCAAAGTTAGTATGTGTCTATCATCTAGTTAGTGATTTTCCTTCCTCTCACCCCTCCCATCCCTGGTAACCATCAAAGAATGCTTCTGTCTGTGTAATAACCTTTTCCTTTTTTATAATAGTGATCTCATACAAATATTTGTGCTTTTGTGATTGGCTTTTTTCACTCGGTATAATGCCCGCCAGGTTCACCCATGTTATGAGATGTTTCGCAGATTTGTTGTTAGTCTTTAAAGTTGCATAGTATTCCATTTGTGTATGTACCATAGTTTGTTTATCCATTCATCTGTTGATGGGCATGCTGTTTAAAGGTGGTAATATTTTCAAATAATGACTTCTTATTCTTGACTATAATAAGATTAATATTCACTGATTGAATACTAAATATGTCCTGCACAATCCATCATATAAGCTAATCTTTATAGTACTCCTAGACAACAAAGGTTTCTTATTGTCTCTTTTTTACTGATAAGGAAAGGAGTCCCTTAGCGACGAAAACAGTAAAGCTGTGGACTACTAGCCGAAGGGCTGGTGGTTCAAATCTACCCAGAGGCACCTCGGAAGATAGGCCTGCTGATCTGCTTCCCAAAGGTTATAGCCTTGAAAATGCTGTGGAACAGTTCTACACTGCACACCCGGTGTTGCACAACCGATGAGGAAGCTGAGAAATCAAGAGATAAGTAACTTGCCAGAAGTTATATAGCTAATAAGTGGCAGAGGCAGGTATCAACTAACTCTTAACTACAACACTAAACATGCCTTTAGACTTCCTTATGGCCCAGAACTCTGTCTCTTAAGTGGATAAGCCTGTCAAGTCACAACATCATTACTGCTCTCATTAGTAGGAAACACTTTTAGTAAAGAATTGCAGCCAAGTCTTCTAACTTATTCAAATACCTATGCTATTGGTCACACCCAAATACCAGTCTTATCAGTGGCCATTAATGAAGCAATGGTATTGACTTATAGTGACCTATGCACCAGGAAACAAAGCTGCCTGGTACTGTACCATCCCCATGAACCATTGTGGATCGGACCATTGTGATCGTTTTTATCAGCTGGTTTTTGGAAGTAGATTACCAGGCCTTTCTTCCTAGTCCATCTTAGTCTGGAAGCTCTGCTGAAACCTGTTCAGCATGATAGCAACACACAAGCCTCCACTGACCAAAGATGGTGGCTGTGTGTGGGGTGCTTTGACCAGAAATTAAACTCAGGTCTCCTGCATGGAAAGTGAGAATTCTACCACTGAGCCACCAATGCCCCAACAATGGTATTACAAGACCTCAAAATCTCTCTAGTCAGGTGGCACTTATGCAGTTAGGAGGTATAGAAATTCAGTTAAGTGCTTATCTCATGTATAGCATTCTTGATAGAATGAAGACTATGGTTTTATTACACCTTTTTGCATTTTGGCCTAAATACAAATCAGAAACAGTGTTCTGAAAAGTAAGTCAAAGGAAAAAAAAAGTAAATCAAGAAAAACAGAATGTTGAAAACAAATTTAAATTAATAAATAAGTCATTTGAAAAGAAAATATAAAAAAACTATATAGTTAAGAATGAGTTGTGGCATACAGCATTTATTAAGTGATTGATTTGAGTAGAGAACTCATTAGTTCTAGGGTATCATGGTAATTTTTAATTTTAACAGTATCAGAAAACTAAGCATCCATTGCTATTAGCAAACAACTTTCCTCCTGCCGTCTCTCAAAGGAGCTGTTTTCTGCATTATGGGAGAGAATTTTTCTAAGAATTTTTATTTCATCATTGGTAGATGAGCTTAGGTCTTCTCTGTCTTATTACACAAATAACTTCTATTTAAAATAAAAGTTGTATTTTTATTTCTAAAACATCAGTATGGTCGTTAAATACTAAGATTAAAATGTGGAAATAAAAGGCCATGCCACGAAAGAATAACCAAAACTATCTAAATAATGTCAGAATTATTCTTTTAAGTATTCTACTTTTAAAAAGTTTTAAATTTTTTTTTTTTTTTACTTTTTCAAAATATGAATTGGAAGGTTCAAAAATATTTACTTCCTTAAAGTTGAGAACTTTAACATGTAAATCATCTGTTTTAGAAACTGGCATTTACTGACAGGGCTATTATGTGTTTGAGGTTCCCTTTTGCCAGGTGAAATTGTAGGAACACATAGTACTATGAAAATTACCACTCGCTCAGGTATTTATTATACAGAGAGCCATCAAAAACAAGTCTGGAGTTTAATTCTTGTTGCCTATCTATTGATGATCGGTGATTCAGGCAGTGAGAATGCTGGATGAGCTATAGGATGTGGCCTTTGAAAACGAATGCATTCATTCATGTATCAATTCCTTATGGCGTCCCCACAACATGCATTTTTCTATGTAGGTATTGTCTAAATGATGATTTGTTTTGTAGGAAGGTGAATATCAGTCTTAGGAAGATTCTTTAACAGGAAATAGCAGATGCTTCAAAATATTTTCATAAGCCTTACAGGAAGACAAATTTTATATATCTGCTGAGCATCTTGGTAGCCAGTTTTTCTTTCATCGTCTCCTAAAATCACAACATATCTAGGAGAAAACAGATAAGGAAACTGAGGCTTATCCTGCAAGGTCACACAGCTAGAAAGTGGTCCAGGTAGAATTCAAACCCAGATCCATTTAATTCCAAAATCTTCATCTGTCTTTAATAATTGTTTTTTTTCTGTCTCATCCCGGCCCTGCTTTATGATCACCTAAATGTGGATAGACTGGTTCACCTCTATTTCAGAACCAAATCAGAAGTCCTCAATTGCTCTGTTGGGAAATAGCCGTGGTGACATACTTCCCATCAGTATCCTGAGTAGGGCCCTGCAGGTCCAGTGGCCTTCTGCGAAAACCAGCGAGCTAAGGGAAGCCCTTCTGAAGACCCTCCTTGACTTTGAGCAAAGACTGAAAATCGACCAGATTTTAGTGGCTCACCCATACATGAAAGACCCGAATGCGCTCTTTGCCATGGTGTTGGATTGCAGATGGTATTGCCATGGTGTCAAGAAGCTGGCTGACTGATGGAACTCAGGCTGATGTCTGTATCTGGTTTGAAACAACATAATGTGAAGATACCTATTTCCCAGTGTAAACATTGTTGAAAAAAACTATGGAAGAAAAATTGGTTTTATGTGTTAAAAAAAAACCCGGGGTTTCAGAACCAGCTTTTTTCTCTATATAAGTTATGCTGCTCTTACAGTTTTAACGTTTTCTGTAAAAGGAAAGTCTATACTTCCTGCCTTTTCAGAGTTGTTTAATAGCAGTTTTCTGTCAAGTGTATTTACATTTTTATGTTTTCTTAAACTGTTTTCCTTAAAGCTGAAAATATTGACAAATGAATATGATTAGCCTTTCTAAATTAAAAACAAAGAAAGAGTTACTTTCTTAAGGAAAGCAAAATGTCTTTGAAGAAAAAAAAACTAGGGGGCTTCTGCCTGGAGATCCTCTTTATCTTTGGTTTCTCACCTTGTGCAACAGGGGTTTGGAAAAGAGGTGTTTGGAAAACAATCCTTACTTTGGCCCTAGGAAGTTGGCTAGGATTTGTTTCCCTCTTTATTAGCTTGGGGCTGGGTTGTTTTTTTCATTCTCACCTTGTGCGGCCTCTTTCTATCTCTTCCTTATACTGTCTACTTGGTCTGTACCTCAGATGAGACCATTCCTCTCCACCTGAAGCACCCCTAATTCCTCTTCCAGTGGGCCTGGACCCTCTTGTGTTACAGAATGCTGAGTACTAACCTTCCTAGGCTCCGATGATAGTTCTAACATATTTCTGGGAGCTTATGCTGAAAATGAGAGTGCAAATCAGATCTAGAAGAAAAGGAGTAGCTGCCTGATAATAAGAGAGAAAGTTTTTTTTTTTTTTTTTTTTTTTTTTTTTTTATATGTTAGCTCTCCAGCTCAAGCCTCCATATTTTTAAGTTTTTTAACTGGTATAATTTCTTTGGCTTTTGCCTTGAATTCCACGTAGTTTTCTGTGTCTATGTGGAGTTTTTTTTTTTTTTTTTTTTTTTATAATAACTTTTATTAAGCTTCAAGTGAACGTTTACAAATCCAATCAGTCTGTCACATATAAGTTTACATACATCTCACTCCCTACTCCCACTTACTCTCCCCGTCTTGAGTCAGCCCTTTCAGTCTCTCCTTTCTTGACAATTTTGCCGGCTTCCCTCTCTCTCTATCCTCCCATCCCCCCTCCAGACAAGAGTTGCCAACACAATCTCAAGTGTACACCTGATATAATTAGCTCACTCTTCATCAGCGTCTCTCTCCCACCCGCTGACCAGTCCCTTTCATGTCTGATGAGTTGTCTTCAGGGATGGTTCCTGTCCTGTGTCAACAGAAGGTCTGGAGAGCATGACCGCCGGGATTCCTCCAGTCTCAGTCAGACCATTAAGTTTGGTCTTCTTATGAGAATTTGGGGTCTGCATCCCACTGCTCTCCTGCTCCCTCAGGGGTCCTCTGCTGAGCTCCCTGTCAGGGCAGCCATCGATTGTGGCCGGGCACCAACTAGTTCTTCTGGTCTCAGGATGATGTAGGTCTCTGGTTCATGTGGCCCTTTCTGTCTCTTGGGCTCTTAGTTGTCATGTGGGCTTGGTGTTCTTCATTTTCCTTTGCTCCAGGTGGGTTGAGACCAATTGCTGCATCTTAGATGGCTGCTTGTTAGCATTTAAGACCCCAGACGCCACATTTCAAAGTGGGATGCAGAATGATTTCATAATAGAATTATTTTGCCAATTGACTTAGAAGTCCCTGCAAACCATGTTCCCCAGACCCCCGCGCTTGCTCCGCTGACCTTTGAAGCATTCATTTTATCCTGGAAACTTCTTTGCTTTTGGTCCAGTCCAATTGAGCTGACCTTCCATGTATTGAGTGTTGTCTTTCCCTTCACCTAAAGCATTTCTTATCTACTGATTAATCAATAAAAAACCCTCTCCCACCCTCCCTCCCTCCCTCCCCCCCTCGTAACCACAAAAGTATGTGTTCTTCTCAGGTTTACTATTACTCAAGATCTTATAATAGTGGTCTTATACAATATTTGTCCTTTTGCCTCTGACTAATTTCGCTCAGCATAATGCCTTCCAGGTTCCTCCATGTTATGAAATGTTTCACAGATTCGTCACTGTTCTTTATCGATGCGTAGTATTCCATTGTGTGAATATACCACAATTTATTTACCCATTCATCCGTTGATGGACACCTTGGTTGCTTCCAACTTTTTGCTATTGTAAACAGAGCTGCAATAAACATGGGTGTACATATATCTGTTTGTATGAAGGCTCTCGTATCTCTAGGGTATATTCCCAGGAGTGGGATTTCTGGGTTGTATGGTAGTTCTATTTCTAACTGTTTAAGATAATGCCAGATAGATTTCCAAAGTGGTTGTACCATTTTACATTCCCACCAGCAGTGTATAAGAGTTCCAATCTCTCCGCAGCCTCTCCAACATTTATTATTTTGTGTTTTTTGGATTAATGCCAGCCTTGCTGGTGTGAGATGGAATCTCATCGTAGTTTTAATTTGCATTTCTCTAATGGCTAATGATCGAGAGCATTTTCTCATGTATCTGTTGGCTGCCTGAATATCTTCTTTAGAGAAATGTGTGTTCATATCCTTTGCCCACTTCTTGATTGGGTTGTTTGTCTTTTTGTGGTTGAGTTTTGACAGAATCATGTAGATTTTAGAGATCAGGCGCTGGTCGGAGATGTCATAGCTGAAAATTCTTTCCCAATCTGTAGGTGGTCTTTTTACTCTTTTGGTGAAGTCTTTAGATGAGCATAGGTGTTTGATTTTTAGGAGCTCCCAGTTATCGGGTTTCTCTTCATCATTTTTGGTAATGTTTTGTATTCTGTTTATACCTGGTATTAGGGCTCCTAGGGTTGTCCCAATTTTTTCTTCCATGATCTTTATCGTTTTAGTCTTTATGTTTAGGTCTTTGATCCACTTGGAGTTAGTTTTTGTGCATGGTGTGAGGTATGGGTCCTGTTTCATTTTTTTGCAAATGGATATCCAGTTATGCCAGCACCATTTGTTAAAAAGGCTGTCTTTTCCCCAGTTAATTGACACTGGTCCTTTGTCAAATATCAGCTGCTCATACGTGGATGGATCTATGTCTGGGTTCTCAATTCTGTTCCATTGGTCTATGTGTCTGTTGTTGTACCAATACCAGGCTGTTTTGACTACTGTGGCTGTATAATAGGTTCTGAAGTCAGGTAAGGTGAGGCCTCCCACTTTCTTCTTCTTTTTCAGTAGTGCTTTGCTTATCCGGGGCTTTTTTCCCTTCCATATGAAATTGGTGATTTGTTTCTCTATCCCCTTAAAATATGACATTGGAATTTGGATCGGAAGTGCGTTAAATGTATAGATGGCTTTTGGTAGAATAGACATTTTTACTATGTTAAGTCTTCCTATCCATGAGCAAGGTATGTTTTTCCACTTAAGTATGTCCTTTTGAATTTCTTGTAGTAGAGCTTTGTAGTTTTCTTTGTATAGGTCTTTTACATCCTTGGTAAGATTTATTCCTAAGTATCTTATCTTCTTGGGGGCTACCGTGAATGGTATTGATTTGGTTATTTCCTCTTCGGTGTTCTTTTTGTTGATGTAGAGGAATCCAAGTGATTTTTGTATGTTTATTTTATAACCTGAGACTCTGCCAAACTCTTCTATTAGTTTCAGTAGTTTTCTGGAGGATTCCTTAGGGTTTTCTGTGTATATAATCATGTCATCTGCAAATAGTGATAACTTTACTTCTTCCTTGCCAATCCGGATACCTTTTATTTCTTTGTCTAGCCTGATTGCCCTGGCTAAGACTTCCAACACGATGTTGAATAAGAGCGGTGATAAAGGGCATCCTTGTCTGGTTCCCGTTCTCAAGGGAAATGCTTTCAGGTTCTCTCCATTTAGAGTGATATTGGCTGTTGGCTTTGCATAGATGCCCTTTATTATGTTGAGGAATTTTCCTTCAATTCCTATTTTGGTAAGAGTTTTTATCATAAATGGGTGTTGGACTTTGTCAAATGCCTTTTCTGCATCAATTGATAAGATCATGTGGTTTTTGTCTTTTGTTTTATTTATGTGATGGATTACATTAATGGTTTTTCTGATATTAAACCAGCCTTGCATACCTGGTATAAATCCCACTTGATCAGGGTGAATTATTTTTTTGATGTGTTGTTGGATTCTATTGGCTAGAATTTTGTTGAGGATTTTTGCATCAATGTTCATGAGGGATATAGGTCTATAATTTTCTTTTTTTGTAATGTCTTTACCTGGTTTTGGTATCAGGGAGATGGTGGCTTCATAGAATGAGTTGGGTAGTATTCCGTCATTTTCTATGCTTTGGAATACCTTTAGTAGTAGTGGTGTTAACTCTTCTCTGAAAATTTGGTAGAACTCTGCAGTGAAGCCGTCCGGGCCAGGACTTTTTTTTGTTGGGAGTTTTTTGATTACCGTTTCAATCTCTTTTTTTGTTATGGGTCTATTTAGTTGTTCTGCTTCTGAATGTGTTAGTTTAGGTAGGTAGTGTTTTTCAAGGAATTCATCCATTTCTTCTAGGTTTTCAAATTTGTTAGAGTACAATTTTTCATAATAATCTGAAATGATTCTTTTAATTTCATTTGGTTCTGTTGTGATGTGGTCCTTCTCATTTCTTATTCGGGTTATTTGTTTCCTTTCCTGTATTTCTTTAGTCAGTCTAGCCAATGGTTTATCAATTTTGTTAATTTTTTCAAAGAACCAGCTTTTGGCTTTGTTAATTCTTTCAATTGTTTTTCTGTTCTCTAATTCATTTAGTTCAGCTCTAATTTTTATTATTTGTTTTCTTCTGCTGCCTGATGGATTCTTTTGTTGCTCACTTTCTATTTGTTCAAGTTGTAGGGACAGTTCTCTGATTTTGGCTCTTTCTTCTTTTTGTATGTGTGCATTTATTGATATAAATTGACCTCTGAGCACTGCTTTTGCTGTGTCCCAGAGGTTTTGATAGGAAGTATTTTCATTCTCGTTGCTGTCTATGAATTTCCTTATTCCCTCCTTGATGTCTTCTATAACCCAGTCTTTTTTCAGGAGGGTATTGTTCATTTTCCAAGTATTTGATTTCTTTTCCCTCGTTCTTCTGTTATTGATCTCTAGTTTTATTGCCTTGTGGTCTGAGAAGATGCTTTGTAATATTTCGATGTTTTGGACTCTGCAAAGGTTTGTTTTATGACCTAATATGTGGTCTATTCTAGAGAATGTTCCATGTGCGCTAGAAAAAAAAGTATATTTTGCAGCAGTTGGGTGGAGAGTTCTGTATAAGTCAATGAGGTCAAGTTGGTTGATTGTTGTAATTAGATCTTCCGTGTCTCTGTTGAGCTTCTTACTGGATGTCCTGTCCTTCTCCGAAAGGGGTGTGTTGAAGTCTCCTACTATAATTGTGGAGGTATCTATCTCGCTTTTCAGTTCTGTTAAAATTTGATTTATATATCTTGCAGCCCTGTCATTGGGTGCGTAAATATTTAATATGGTTATGTCTTCCTGATCAATTGTCCCTTTTATCATTATATAGTGTCCTTCTTTATCCTTTGTGGTGGATTTAAGTCTAAAGTCTATTTTGTCAGAAATTAATATTGCTACTCCTCTTCTTTTTTGCTTATTGTTTGCTTGATATACTTTTTTCCATCCTTTGAGTTTTAGTTTGTTTGTGTCTCTAAGTCTAAGGTGTGTCTCTTGTAGGCAGCATATAGATGGATCGTGTTTCTTTATCCAGTCTGTGACTCTCTGTCTCTTTATTGGTGCATTTAGTCCATTTACATTCAGGGTAATTATAGATAAATAAGTTTTTAGTGCTGTCATTTTGATGCCTTTTTATGTGTGTTGTTGACAATTTCATTTTTCCACATACTTTTTTGTGCTGAGGCGTTTTTCTTAGTAAATTGTGAGATCCTCACTTTCATAGTGTTTGACTTTATGTTAGTTGAGTCGTTACGTTTTTCTTGGTTTTTGTCTTGAGTTATAGAGTTGTTATACCTTTTTGTGGTTACCTCATTATATACCCCTATTTTTCTAAGTAAAAACCTAACTTGTATTGTTCTATATTGCCTTGTATCACTCTCCATATGGCAGTTCAATGCCTCCTGTATTTAGTCCCTCTTTTTGATTATTGTGATCTTTTACCTATTGACTTCCATGATTCCCTGTTATGTGTATTTTTTTTTTAATTAATCTTAATTTGTTTGTTTTTGTGATTTCCCTATTTGAGTTGATATCAGGACGTTCTGTTTTGTGACCTTGTGTTGTGCTGATATCTGATATTATTGGTTCTCTGACCAAACAATATCCTTTAGTATTTCTTGTAGCTTTGGTTTGGTTTTTGCAAATTCTCTAAACTTGTGTTTGTCTGTAAATATCTTAATTTCGCCTTCATATTTCAGAGAGAGTTTTGCTGGATATATGATCCTTGGTTGGCAGTTCTTCTCCTTCAGTGTTCTGTATATGTCGTCCCATTCCCTTCTTGCCTGCATGGTTTCTGCTGAGTAGTCAGAACATATTCTTATTGATTCTCCCTTGAAGGAAACCTTTCTTTTCTCCCTGGCTGCTTTTAAAATTTTCTGTTTATCTTTGGTTTTGGTGAGTTTGATGATAATATGTCTTGGTGTTTTTCTTTTTGGATCAATCTTAAATGGGGTTCGATGAGCATCTTGGATAGATATCCTTTCGTTTTTCATGATGTCAGGGAAGTTTTCTGTCAGAAGTTCTTCAACTATTTTCTCTGTGTTTTCTGTCCCCCCTCCCTGTTCTGGGACTCCAATCACCCGCAGGTTATCCTTCTTGATAGAGTCCCACATAATTCTTAGGGTTTCTTCATTTTTTTTAATTCTTTTATCTGATTTTTTTTCAGCTATGTTGGTGTTGATTCCCTGGTCCTCCAGATGTCCCAGTCTGCATTCTAATTGCTCGAGTCTGCTCCTCTGACTTCCTAGTGTGTTGTCTAATTCTGTTATTTTATTGTTAATCTTTTGGATTTCTACATGTTGTCTCTCTATGGATTCTTGCAACTTATTAATTTTTCCAGTATGTTCTTGAATAATCTTTTTGAGTTCTTCAACAGTTTTATCAGTGTGTTCCTTGGCTTTTTCTGCAGATATCCTAATTTCATTTGTGATATCATTAAGCATTCTGTAAATTAGTTTTTTATATTCTGTATCTGATAATTCCAAAATTGTATCTTCATTTGGGAAAGATTTTGATTCTTTTGTTTGGGGAGTTGGAGAAGCTGTCACGGTCTGCTTCTTTAAGTGGTTTGATATGGATTGTTGTCTCCGAGCCATCACTGGGAAACTAGTTTTTCCAGAAAATCCGCTAAAAAAAACTGCAGTCAGATCCCTATCAGAGTTCTCCCTCTGGCTCAGGCTATTCAGATGTTAATGAAGCCACCTGCGTGCAGTCCAAATCCCTGTGGGACGGTTCCCCGGCTCGGGTGCTGCTCTTTCTGCTCCAAGATCAGTCACTGCCTCCCGGGGACTTCTCCTAACGGCTGCGTCCCACGCCGCCCGTGGAACCGGCTAGTCCCCCTCCCGGGGTTAGTTCAGGGGGGTGGAGCAGGTCTCTGTGCTTGTGCCGTACCTGACTGGTATGCTGGCTCCAGGCTCTGGAAACAATCGCTGCTTCCCCGTATTAGTTCGTTCTCCGTCTCTAAATCTGTGTTTGTTGTTCAGGGTTCGTAGATTGTTATGTATGTGATCGATCCACTTGTTTTTCCGTGTCTTTGTTGTAAGAGGGATCCGAGGTAGCGTCTGCCTAGTCCGCCATCTTGGCTCCGCCTCCAAGAGAGAAAGTTTTGAATAGCCCATGGGCTCTGGTATCTAAAATTAGATTATTTGAAATGCTGGAATTTCCATCTGTAACAGAGTATTTCTTGGCAAAAATCCTCTTTGTAGTGATTACAGTTGTTCCATTTGGAATTAGTTCAAGTCTTCAAAGCAAGGCGAGTCTGTTTAAAGATTTAATTAGGGATTGTATTTTTATTGGTGATGGTGACTTCTGTGTAACTCTCAAGCAAAAAAGCACTAACTGCATTCATCCTAGCGTGTTCTGTTAGAATGGGGCTCCTTACTGCAGACTAGGTACCAGTGTGAAGCAGGGAGGGGTGCCATGGTTGACTACTGTACATGGTTGATCTGTACTCTGATGGGGTTATCAACTCAAGGATGGTTATTCAGGCTCTGTTAGGAAATATATATATATATATATAAAATGTTCACATTCATCATCGAAAAATTGAGAATGGAGATAAGTAAATATGATTTGAATGCCAGTAGAGAATGACATTATATGAATAATACAGTATTGTAAGCATTGTGCCAAGTTTATTGATTTACAGTAGAAGATAGCCTGTCCAGTATCTAAAATATTCATAGCTACTTCCGTGGCTTTCCCTTTCTTCTAAAAATGCCTACGTGCAGATTATTCATTGGGGTGAAGCCAAAATGCAGGACACTACGTAGTTTTGTGAGTTATTTCAACTGTAATAGTAACTGATGGGTTGTGCGTCTCTAGGATCCAGTGGATCATAGAGAAGGCCCATATATGACAGACTCAATGCTTTTGCTTTGAAAATTACTGTATTGTGCCTTGGCTTAAATTTTTCTCAAGACCACCCCTCTTATGTTATGGAACCTACTCAATTTGATTGAATCTCAACTTATTTTATGGGGTTGTTTTGGTTTTTTTTTTTTTTTTGGCTGCTGGTGTTTTCTGGACAGAAAATGAAACTTTCTAAACCAGGGTTGTTCACATTTTAATGTGCATCCAGATGGCCTGGGGAATCCTTTTTCCTTTTCAGTAGGGTTAGCAGGAACGGATTACTCCATAAGCAAGGTACACAGGGGGTTACTAGTGCCCAGTTGACATCAAAGATGTGAAACGCATGTGAAATTGTGCACTACAGATTAGTAAGGAAACATGAGTAAGCCCTTGTGTACATTGCTTACTGGTTAATCTGCCTCTGAGAGTTAGTATGTTCTTGGATGATGTTGATTAGTACTGGCTGTCACCACCTTTTGAATAGCAAAGCTCCAGTCTTGTCACCAACTTACTTATAAGCCATTTCTTAGGATGGGTTGTTTCTATGCAAACTGACTACACAGTTTTCTTGTGAGCCCACTCTACCATTTCCTCTATAAATGCAAAACGTGAAATGACAGAACAAACTTTTCTGATCTTATCCTCAGATGCAGGAATGCCATTAAAAAATAATTCAACTAATGAAGTAATTGGAAGACCTGTGTTATATACATCAAAAATCTCCAAAGGAGCCATAGAAATTTTGTAAAGATAAGTTTAAAAACGAAAACAGCAATGGAGTCTAGTCTGGGTGAAAATCTTCTACTTGTTTGAGCTGACATTGAAGAGATATGCCACTTCTAACAATGTCAAATGAGAGTGCTTGTTTGTTTTTTAATGATGAATCCTTATCAAATCCTGGGATCAGGAATGTTATGTCCCTGGCAATTTAGTATGAAATTATAAATCAAGAACACAGTGACACATATTATGTTCCAGCCTACATTTCCTGCTGACTTGATAGGCACCGAGATTATTGATTTTTAATTGGTAGATTTAAGGACCTGTGAAACTTTGCTGTGCGACAAGACATTCTGTGGATGCTTTAGGGACAAAGGAGAGGCTGAGTATAAGAGGATAATCGGTAAGTTATAATAATAGCTTTAGAAGATTTAGGATTGGTATAATTAATAACATCTTCAAAAAGTAAAACCATAATTTAAAGATGAGTGATTTGGAGAGTTGGATTGATGATAACTGGAAAGCATGGGAACATAGCAACAAAACCACCAGCCAAGGGATACTAAATGCTATGAAAAGGAATTAACTAGAAGTCAGTCATTATGCCCTTTGCCTGTTCCGTATGAGTGAGGAAATGCCATGATCCACCCAGAGGAGTAAGGACAAGTTTGACTATCAAGAGAGTGAGAGTTCATTCTTACTACTACAGATTTGAACTTCTTGGTTATTACATTAATTGATTCATCTAAGTGTTTGTCCGCAAATTCCTTAGGCAGACAAAATGAGTAGACTAATTAAATCAAATGGCAGTAATTCTACAATTTAGGCAGGCATATAAAATAAGAATGTAAGCAATGTTTGTAAATTCTTGTTAGAATGGGATCAAAATTAAATCTGTTAAACAGGCCAGGCAGATTCCTATACCCACAGGATGTTACTAAAAGTGAGTGAAGGCCAGGATGTAATAGGTGAAGTTCCCTGGAGTACAAAGCTCCCAGAAACAAATGACATTTGGCAGAGCTGGCACTGAAAGGCAGGCTTGGCAGTCAGACTTCAGACCACCCATATGTCTGCGCATTTTCATGTCTGAGTTCTTGAGTGGAATGGGAACGTCCATCATGTGTGGGTGACTTGGCAGGACAATCATTCTCCCTGTGAGTCACCAGTAAAATTTACCAAATCAATGTGCATGACAAAGGACTTTGCAGCCCTTTTTTACCTGGAGTTAAAATTGGAAATGCAGTTAATGCTCTTAAAACATATATGTCGGAATGAAAACCTTTTAATATTGAAGTCCAGCCCATGCTGTCGAACACAGGCCTGGGAAATGGTAAGAAGTGTGCAATGCCAGTGAAGCATGCTGCAGCCACTGGTACCTACAATTTTTAAAACAGCATGAGTTGCTTAACCTCCACACCTGTTTCCTCATCTGTAAAACTGATATGGTAACGCCTGGGTTGTTGTGTTTTTTACAATATGGTTAATTAAGTGAAATCACCTTGAATAGTGTTGTCAAGTTTTTTTTAAAAAAAATACAATATACATGCAGAATATTTGCAGTGCTAACATTCACGGCTTAAACTACGTGCAAACAACATTTATTGTTTCACTGGGGATGAAGTTCTCCAGAGTTGTGAGACAGTGTGCGTGAGTGATATACTTCCCAGGTGCTTGAGTGTGGTAGCCAGCTCGGCAGCACCACATCTCAACCCATTCAGGAGTGTGTTCCCTACCTATCAGAGCAGAAGTAGTATGTGGGAATGTGATAATAACTTGTCTGTGTGTGTGTGAAGGAAAAAGAAAAAAAAAAACCTGTTGGTACTAGAACAGTAATACCAATTTGAGGAATTAGAAGATATCATTTATGAATATCAAAAGTCCTTTCTATTTCTATTAGAGAGATTAATTACTGATTTCATGATATTTCAGTGAGAAGGGAGCCATCTCCCCAATAAGAAGGAAATTTGATAAGAAGCAAAGTGCTTCTCAAATCTTAATCACATATCCTTGTTGGTTGTGTTATGCCAATTCCACAGTCTGTTGTGCTTTGAAAACCAACGTTACGTCTGGAAAGAGATCAGCGTACCACCAATAATAAGTGATGGGTTATGAGTGACCACCATGGCTTATAACTGTACTATTGTCCCCCATGGCCAGAGCCCCTGCTGCTGCTGCTATTTGGGCAGGGAGAGTGGGGAGGGGTATAGAGCATTTGGGCGTGTTGCTGGTTCAGAAGTGCAGAAAACCAGGAGCAGCATGTAGAAAAGGTGGGAGCTAGGGAATGAAGATCCTAAAGCAGGGCGAAACTATCTTTATGGTTGTCATCAGGTTTGGATGAGAGTGTATTTTCCCACATGAACTGAATTTCTTCTATTTTTCATTTGGCCTAAAATGCCAAGTACTGCAAGGCTCTTTTATACTAATAGAATACTAACATGAGTTGATTCTGACTCATAGGGAGCCTGTAGGACAGAGTAGAGCTTCCTCGTAGGGTTTCTAAGGAGTGGCTGGTGGATTTGAACTGCTGACGTTTTGGTTAGCTGCCAAGCTGTTAACCACTGTGCCACCAGGGCTCCAATACCAGTAAAATTCAAATATTTCTTTCTGTAAGGATCACAATGATTCTTAAGATAAGGACCACCCCTCCCCAAAACCAGAACGAACCCAGTTGCTGCTGCACAGATTCCGACCCCACGTGTACAGGGTAGAACTGTTCAGTAGGGTTTTCAAGACTGTGACCTTTCAGAAGCAGATCACCAGGCCTTTATTCTGAGGCACCACTGGGGGAGTTCAAACCACCAACCTTCCGATTAGCAGTCAAGCACTTAACCAGCTGTGCTGCCTGGGGACTTATTAGTCATCTGCAGTGCTTCTTCAGATCTTCCAGTCCCCTAGAGCTTCTGATACTTCCCTTCTGAGGGTGACTTGCTGTTTCTCTTTTCTTTATGGGTATGCTTCAGATGTGCTGGGCAGAAAATTAGTTACCTGGACACCTTTTAAAAAATACTGGTATCCCAGGCCTTCACCCTGACAAATCAGAGCCTCTGGAAGGTAGCTTTCAAATATTGTCTCTTTAAAAGCTCCCTTGATGATTCTAAAGGCTCCCTGGGTGGTGCAAATGGTTAAGTTCTGAACTTCTAACCAAAAGGTTGGCTATTCAGATCCACCCAGAGGTACCTCGAAAGACAGGTCTGGAGATCTGCTTCCAAAAGGTCACATCCTTGAAAGCCCTATGGAGCAGTTCTCCTCTGCACACGTGGCATCCTCGGGAGTCAGAATTGACTCTACAGCAACTAGCCAGTGAGTCCAGTGTGCTCAGAACCGTGCAACTTTGAAGACTAAAAGTAACACCTGTCAGCCGTTCATGGCTCAGGGTGAATCAATTTTATGTGCTGAGTTTTTCTAAGATGGTAATGGGCCAGTGAGAAATTTTCATTTTGGAGGTGGGGTGTAAAATGCAAATGCCTTAACAGTCTGTAAATTGGGGATAACAGAAATTAGTTTATTTTAATATTTTGTTCAGTCTAAATTGTAAGTCCTTTGACTAGCTACCAAAAAACGTGCAGCTTAAGGCTTTGTACTCTTCACAGGTCCAAGAGGGGACTATTACTGGTACACATCCTCAGTAACTATTGTGAAACATCCCTTTACGTATTATCTATTAAGGTCATAATAGATGAGGGTTTCAAAGCATTAGAATACTAGGATAGCCTTTCTGTAAGAGTTTATTGTGATTACTGGCATTTTTATGGTGTCCAAGAGGTGATCATTGTGGGTAATAAAAAGTTATGCACAGTATTATTCAGACTCTGCTAAACTTTAGGTACCTCATGAGGACTTTAGTGTTTTCATGAAAAAATATTACCCTTGGTTGTGATTAATGAATGGTCATTGAAGGCGCATGGGTAATAAAAGGATATTCTCAGTATCACCCAGACTTCGTTAATGTCTGATGACTTTAATCATTCCTTAAAAAATTATTTCTTGGTTGCAATTAAGACACGCTCAGAATTCAAGGCAGAAAACCATCCCAAACTTTAAAAAGAACTGGAGCCTCACAGTCAATGTTTATTCTTTTTAGTGGATTAAGTGGTAGAGTTTGGTAGGGGTTTGATACTTAGGAAGTGCGGAAAACAGGCTCATTATTTCAGTTGGAGAAATCAAGAAGTCGGGTGGACTGTGCTCAGGCTTCCTTTGGCTTTCTTTCGTAGAAAGAAAAGGAAAAAAGAGAGAGAGAGAGACCCAACATTTCTGCCTTTCTCTGAAACACAAACTTAAGTTTTGGACTTAGCAAGATGTTATTCATGATGTCCATCTCCAAAACAAGCTGGGGAATTGAGAGCTGTAAAAGTCAACAATGGGGGCATTGTGGTTCAGTAGTAGAATTCGCCCTTCGTGCTGGAGACTGGGGTTTGATTTCTGGCCAGTGTACCTCTATGCAGCCACCACTCACCTGTCAGCGGAGGCTCGTGTGTTGTTATGAAGCTGAACATGTTTCACTGAAGCATCCAGGCTAAGACAAACTAGGAAGAAAGGCCAGATGATCTGCTTCTGAAAATCTTCCAGTGAAAACCCCGTGGATCACAATAGTTTGATCTGCAACCAGTCATGGTGATGGCACAGGACCAGGCAGTGTTTTGTTCTTTTGTGCATGCGGTTGCCATGAGGCAGTGGCCAACTCTACAGCAGCTAAGAACAAAGAGCCAGTGGCAACCTAAGAGGCAAATGAATCATCCCAGCAGTCATCCAGTAGGTGAGCAAGCGATTCAGCCCCAGTGACTCGGGGATTAGGGAAGTCATAGCCAATCACCATCACCGTGCCTAGTGATGTGCTAGGAGCTGTAAGGAACGCCAACCAAACAGGAGCGATACAACCCACCCCTAATGATTAGTTTAAGAGCAAGTTAGGAAAGGTGTCTACAAGGGAAGGGGCAGGACAGGACAAAAGCACATCCAACATTTAGGATTATCCACCACCACCCACTCCTGTCGAGTCGATTCCGACTCATAGCGAACCATATAGGACAGAGCAGAACTGCCCCATAGAGTTCCAAAGAGTACCTGGCAGATTTGAACTGCCAACCTCTCGGTTAGCAGCCGGAGCACTTAACCACTAGGCCACCAGGGTTTTCTTTAAGATTATAACACAGTATAAAATCAAGGAGTGAGTTTTGAGATTCTTTGGCGTGACGATTCAGTAACGTAGAGGTTATTTCAGTTATGGCAGAGATTATTAGTTGCTGAGTGAAAGGTTTGTCTGAAATTTACTTGGGAGTAGGAGCAGCGTGAGGTTAAGTAATTGGAAAAAAAAAAACCTTAGGCAGACAAAGTTCATTTTCCCTGAAAAATTATAGGTCAAAACGCAATGTTGATAGGAAGAGTGGGCTTGACTATATAGCCGTTCTCTTCTTTGCTTCAAAATCACTTCCAAAAAGAAACACAGAGTAGACACATGGAGGAAAAAGTCCAGGTCTTTCAGAGAGTGAGGGGAAATTTTTTTATGTGTGTGGTCATTCTCTAAAAATGTATCTGTAAGTCTCCTCCCCCTCCCCCCAAAATCTTTAACAGCCAAAAATACAATAGAAATAAAATAGATTTTAAAACGGAAAGAGTTTTACTGAGGTCACCATGACTGTCTATGCATGTCTGCCTACCTCTGAAAAGTAAAATATTGACAGACCAGAGCCCTAAGTGGATAAAAATGTATCCAATTCTCACTCAAATAAAAATGAATTAGGCTCCATTCCAGAGAACATTGTCGGAGACAATTTTTTTTAGCTACCTAAATTTAACCAGCTGAAATTTTTCTCAAGACCAGGCTTTCAGAAAAAGAAAAGCTTTCTTCATTTTATTTTCTTAATTTAAAAAATAAGCATCCACAAAAAAGTAAGCCATCTATAATCTCGCCTTCTATAATCTCACCTTTTTTTTTTTTTTATTTTTAACATTTTATTGTTGTTTAGGTGAAAGCTTTCAGAGCAAATTAGTTTCCCATTCAACAGTTTATGCACAGCTTGTTTTATGACATTGGTTGCAAACTCCTGAATGTGTCAGCACTCTCTCCCCTTCCTCCCTGGGTTCCCTGTGTCCACTCACCCACCTTTCCTACCCCTACTGAACTTTGCTTTTGGGCAAATGCTGCCCTTTGGGTCTCTTATAGTTGATGGTTTTGAGGTATACATTCCTCATTTTGTAGGCCTGTGTATTGTATGGCTATAATATGATCTCTGGGAGTGATTTCAGTTAGAAGTTTGAAGCATGTCTAAGAGCCATAGACTCAGGGCTCCACCAGTCTCTATCAGACCAGTAAATCTTGTCTTATCTATGAGTTTGAATTTAGTTCAACATTTCTCTCCCACTCTGTGGTCTTACTATTGTTGTCCTGGTCAAAGCGATCAGTAGTGGTAGTTGGGCACCATCTAGTTCTTGTAGTCTCAGGCTAGTGGAGGCTGTGGTTCCTGTTGTGGTTTGTTAGTCCTTTGGACTAATTGTTTCCTCGAGTCTTTGATTTTCTTTACTCTTCTTTGCTCTGGACAGAGACCACTTATATCTTAGAAGGCTGCTCGCAAGCTTTTAAGACCCTAGTCACTACTCACCAATGCAGAATGTAAAACTTTGTCTATATGGATTATGATATGCCAGTTGACCTAGATGTCCCCCGAGACTATGGTCCCTACCCCTCAAATCCAGTATTTATCTCAGTCCCATGAGGTGTATGGTTGCACAAATGAGTGTATTTGGAGCATGTATACATATATATGGAGCCCTGGTGCCTCAGTGCTTAAGTGCTCAGCTACTAACCAAAAGGTTGGTAGTTCAAATCCACCCTATGGGACAGTTCTACTCTGTCCTGTAAGGTCACTATGAGTCTGAGTCGACTCAACAGCAACGGCTTTATATATGTATATGTGTGTGGGTGTGCTTCCATATGCCCTCCCACCCCTGTTCAGCTTACATGTCTATCTATGTATCCACTGGTACATGATTATTTGTTATTACTGTTGTTGCAGGATTGTATATGTATTAGTATTTGCCACTGTTGCCCTTTACTCTTGTGTACCTTTCAGTGTCTTCCTTTACTCCGGTTATTGACTTCCCCCGTATTGTATATTATCTCTGTCTTCATGAAAGTGTCTACTGTCTAGTTAGTGGTTTTCCCTCTCCGCCTCTCCCATCCCTAGTAACCATCAAAGAATGTTTCTGACGATGTGATAACCTTTTCTTGACTTTTTATAGTAGTGGTTTCATAAGATATTTGTCCTTTTGTGATTGACTTATTTCACCAGCATAATGTCCTCCAGGCTCATCCATGTTGTGAGATGTTTTGCAGATTCGTCATTATTCTTTAACGTTACATAGTATTCTGTTATGTGTGTGTACTACAGTTTGCTTATGTACTCATCGGTTGATGGTCACTTAGGCTATTTCCATCTTTTTGTTATTTTAAATAATGCTGCAGTGATCATGGGTGTGCATATGTCTATTCATGTCGTGGCTCTTACTGCTCTAGGATATGTACCTAGGAGTGGGATTGCTGGAGCACATGGTATTTCTCTTTCTAGCTTTTTGATGAAGTGCCATATCCTTTTTCATAGTGGTTATATCATTTACATTCCCACCAGCAGTGTATGAGAGTTCCAATTTTCTCACAGCCTCTCCAGCATTTATCATTTTCTGTTTTTTTGATCAGTGCCATTATTACTGGTGTGAGAGAGTATCTCATTGTAGTTTTCATTTGCATCTCTCTAATGGCTAATGATCACGAGCATCTCTGCATGTATTTGTTGGCTGCCTGGATGTCTTTGGTGGTGTGTGTTCCTGTCCTTTGCCCATTTTTTAATTGGGTTGTTGAGGTGTTAAAGTTTTCTGTAAATTTTATAGATTAGACCCCTGTCAGATGTTGTAGCCAAAAATTTTTTCCCAGTCTGTGGGTTCTCTTTTTACTCTTTTGGAAAAGTCTTTTGATGAGCATAAGTATTTGATTTTCGGAAGATTCTAATCATCTAGTTTATCTTCTGCTGTTTGCGCTTTTTAAAAAATTATGCTTAATAGTCTATTTATGCCATCAGTTAGGGCTCCTAGGTTTGTCCCTATTATTTCTCCTATGATCTTTATGGTTTTAGGTTTTATATTTAGGTCTTTGATGCATCTTTAGTTAGTTTTTGTGTATGGTTTGAGGTATAGATCCTGTTTCATTTTTTGGCAAGTGATATTCAGTTTTGCCAGCACCATTTGTTAAAGAAACTATATCTCTTTCCCCTTTGTCAAAGATCGACTGTCCATAGGCGGATGATTTTATTTTTGGGTTCTCAGTTCTATTCCACTGGTCCATGTGTCCACTGTTTACCAATACCAGGCTGTTTTGACTACTGTGGCAGTGTAGTAGGGCTCTGATACCGGGGAATGTGAGGCCTTTTACTTTGTTCTTTTTCTTCAGTAATGCTTTACCTATCTGGGGCCTTTTTCCTTTCCATATAAAGGTAGTGATTAGTTTTTCCACCTCACTGAAGAATGTTGTTGGAATTTGGATTGAAATTGCATTATATCTATAGATCGCTTTGGGTGATATTGTCATTTTCACAATATTAAGTCTTCCTATCCATGAGCATAGTATTTTTTTCATTTATGCAGATCCCCTGGTTTCTTACAGTAGTTTTTTGTAGTTTTCTTTATATACGTCTTTTATGTCCCTGTTGTTGTTGTTCTTAGGGGCCTTCGAGTCAATTCCGACTTATTAGCAACCCTGTGTACAACAGAAAGGAACACTGCCCAGTCCTGCACCATCCTCACAATCGTTGCTAAAGGTCTTCCTCTTTTTCACTGAACCTCTGCTTTATCAAATGTGATGTCCTTCTCCAGGGACTAGTCTCTCCTGATAACGTGTCCAAAGTATGTGAGATGAAGTCTCGCCATCCATACTTCTAAGGAGCATTCTGGCTGTACTTCTTCTAAGACAGTAGTTTTCTTTGTGTAAGTCTTTTATGTCCCTAGGTAGGTTTATTCACAAATATTTTATCTTTTGGGTGGCTATTCCAAATGATATTTTTTTCCTGATTTCCTTTTTGGTAAGCCATCCATAATCTCACCTTTTCTTTTTTTCTTAAAATTTACTAGTAACCAGTGAAATTTTCCTACCCTCCAATCCTGAGAGATAATGGTCTTGATACCTTTTTTTTTTTTTTTTTACTCCTCTAAACCTTTTTTTTTTCCATGATACTAGATATATCTGTGTTTATCACTCTATCCATGAATAAATCTATACCTAGAATTCTATATAATGATTTAACTTTGTGTAAACCTTTATCAAAAAGATGGAACAATGTGTCTTTGGCTTAGACAGTCTATTGGTATTATGGTTTTAGTTTTTTATGCTGAGTCTATAATAGTCTCTGACTTACAGCAAAATTATTCAGATCATGATGGATTGAAGGCGCACATATACATGAAGGTTTCTTATCTCATACCCACCCCCACTATGTCTTAACTACATAGTACAATTTCTCAGCCTCTTACACATACCAAACTGTAGATCAGACTTGCCCATATGCTGTTCCTTCTCTTTGGAATGTTTTCCTTTTCACTCCTTTCAAGGGGGGCTCCCATTTTTGAGATCTCAGCCTGTGCACCACCTCCTCAGGGAGACATTTCATCCTTTCTCTAAAAGAACTTCCTCCCCTCTTGCAATCATTCCCTCTCCCAATACCCTGCTTATTTTTCCTTTGAAACACATCATAGTTACTTTTATTGGTTTGATGGTTAGTGTCCATCTCTCCCCCATTCAATAGAACAACACATCTTTTTCAATATGATGTGTTCAGCACCTAGCTCAGAGTCTGGCAGGTAATAGGTGTCCAATAAATATTTGTGGAATTAATGAGATACATAAAACAAATAGCACAAATCTACAGATGTTAAATTATTAGCTTGCTTCATAACCACGAGGCCATGAAGAAAGAGAAGTTTGCCCATTTCAGTTGTTTTTATTAGATATGATTTATCAAATTAAAAGTTACTGGTGAATCACTAGTGAAGCACTGTACTCGGTAGTAAATTATGGAGTATGTTGTATTGCTAGAGTGGGTTACTGCTCTTTAGAAACCTAAGCAATATAGGAAGAATTGCTCTATACATTTCTGTAATGACCTGAGCAGAAGCTGTGGAGTGGAGGAAAGAACTAGACTTGCTTTGAACCTAGATATTCTATTTATTGTTGTTGATAGATGCCCTCAAGTCGTTTCCAACTCATAGCAACTCTTGTACGATAGAATGAAATGTTGCTCAATTATGTGTCATCCTCACAATAGTAGGTATGTTTGAGCCCGTTGTTGCAGCCACCGTGTCCATCTATCTTGCTGAGGGTCCTTCTCTTTTTCACTGACCCTCTACATTCTACTCTGCCCTATAGGGTCGCAATGAGTCGAAATTGACTCGACGGCAATGGCATTTTTTTGGTTCTACGTTAAATAGCGTGATGCCCGTCTCCAGGGACTGGTCCTTCCTGATAACATGTCCAAAGTACGTGAGACGAAGTCTTGCCATCCTCCATTCTAAGGAGCATTCTGGCTGTACATCTTCCAAGACAAATTTGTTTGTTCTTCTGGCAGGCCATGGTGTAGTCAATATTCTGAGCAATACAAAAGCAATCATAGTATGACAAACTGACGGATAGGTGTTGGTCCTGTTTATTAGCCATTTATTAGTAAGTCATTTTCTGAGCCTCAGTTTTCTTAGCTGTAAAGTGGCAATACTTTTATCTCATAGTAATGACGTGGATATAATGATATGTAGTACATATTACTAACGATAAGATGTACAAAAAGAAAAAAACAGATGGTCGTAAGTGCAGTTCCTTATAACTCAAATATGTCGTAAGTCGGGGAGTATCTGTACTGGCTTAACTGACATGGATGTAAGATAGATCTACAGTAAAGTCAAAACAGCTTGTAAAACTTTGAGTGTGCTAATGTTTACTAGCGGAATCCCTGGGTGGCACAAATAGTTAAGTACTCATCTACTAACCGAAAGCTTGGAGACTCGAACTCACCCAGAGGCATCTCTGAAGAAAGGGCTGGAAATCTGCTTCCAAAAGGTCACAGCCTTGAAAACCCTGAGGAGCACAGTTCTACTCTGCACATATGGGGTCACCACCTGAGTCAGGATTCACTCCACAGCAACAGGTTACTGGTTAATGTTTAGTAGTGAAAGTGTTGTCTTCCCCAGGTAATGGAAGGTGAGTTTGCTTTATTTCTGATTGACTTTGACCTCCGCTTTCCAACTTTGCCCCAAAGGAAGTTAGACACAATGATGAACTTACTAAGAGAAAGCAGCCATAAAGTGGAAACCCTGTAAAGGCAGCCAGCCAATCATTCAGATTTTTGCTAACCAACGTAGATACAGTAATCCAGAATCAGAGTCAAAGAACCACAGAATTTTAGTGCTGGAAGGAACTAAAAATTTCTGTCATTAACCCTGAAATATCATCCTCAAAGTTTCTTGATTTCCAGTTTTCCGTGGAAACCAAAGAAATTAGATTTACTATATTTCTTGATGTGTATATAATCTCAAACTTAAATATGATCTCAGGTCACGTGTTGCAGTCCCTCTGTTGCCATTTTCCTTGTCATGTGTGATACTTAGTACTATGGTATCCTTGGCCTTTTTACCAAGAAGGACGAAAGGAAGTAATCCTGCATTTATGTGAATTATGTACTTATTTAATAGGCCAGTCCAGAATCTGGAAATTTTCATGCCTCCATTTCTTTTCCATTTCTACCTTTCTAACCTTCCAGTCTTCTCTTTGTGCTCTGTATTGGGATATGGGTAGACATGGTGTAGTTATTATTTAGTTGCTAATTTTGTTAATTCAGCTTCAGACAGCTTCAGAAATAAGTTAGCACTTTTGAGAACTCGAAACATAAAAAATGATATGAAACACAAAATCATGGTTGACCTTGAGCCAACTCTTCCAAAGGTAGAATAATGCCATTCAACGTGGTCACTGGGTACAGCCAGTATAATTAGAGGTAACTGGCAGATCCTACAGAATTAGTTATTCTGCATGAATGAAGAAAATAATTTATAAACTGATTCGAAGACAACATCTCCAGTCTTAAATACAGGTTATAAGGAAGTGCTGATTGCCACTGATGGAGATGATTGTTTCTGTCAGTCAATCGAATACATAATCAGTTCTAGCTTTGGTCATAGGACAAACTACTTATGTATTTCTAATGTTTTAAATGAAAGGCTTTCAAATAGAGTGAACATTTTATTAAAGACAAATCTGTAGTTGTAGAAATTCTACCCAGAAGAATTGTCAGAATGGCCTTTTCAAAGCTAAGATTGATTAAGCTTAGAATAAGAAATGTAAAGTAGGCAAATTTGAGTGTCTGTTCCTAAAGCATGGGGCCCTGGTGGTGTAGTTGTTAAGGGTTCGGCTGCTAACCAAAAAGTTGGCAGTTTAAATCCACCAGCTACTCATTGGAAGCCATACGGGGCAGTTTTACTCTGTCCTATAGGGTCGCTATGATTCAGAATGGCCTCGACGGCAATGGGTTTGGTTTGGTTTTATTCATAATGCAGGGCCATTTCTTGCACTGCCAGAGAAAACATCTGAGGGTATTCATGGGGGGCCAAAGAATGAGGGAGAAATTTGAGATACTTCTCTAGAAAATTGAGAACAAAATACTTGGAATTTCAAGTATCTAGAATCGTAAACAAACACCATTAATAGAAAAAACAAGAATTTGGTGAACTAACTTTTCTGAACTGGTGTGTCTCAGTTTCTAACTTCATTTTGTGAAGGTGCAGTCTCCATGATCGGTCCTTTAAGGAATTCATTACATTTTTGTACCCATTTCATAGTTCACGTTTGATGAGGTCTCTCTACAGATACCTTTTGCGTTAACCCAGACCTAATCATTTATATCATTTTGATTGAATTAACATCTCAGTCACAAACTTAAGTTCGTTTTTTAGCTAAAGGTTTAACATGTCATTGATGGTTCTTCTTGTGGTGTTGATAGAAAATAGGTGTCAATTCTTAGGAAACTTCATGCTAAATTAAGTTCAGACTCCTTCTTGCTGGTTCACTTTGTCATTTCTTCTTAGATTTTATTTTTTGACCCTTCGTTCATCTTTAAGGATCTTCCCTGAACATCAGTCGTCTGCGGTGCCTGGCACTGGATCAGACCAGTGCTGAGAATAGGAGGATTACTTCGTTGTCCCTCCAGGCTGCCTTGATTGAGCTTCATTATCAGAAGAGCAGAGAGGGAAGGAGAGAGCGCTATGTTGTAGTCCTTCCATTGGCTTATTACTCAATAAGGCCTTTTCTTGATGCTTGTGCTTACTCATTTTTTATTTTCTAGCATCTTACTTTTTTCCCTATGCTACCACCTTGCTGCCCTATAACTGTCATGCTCGAACTTCTGATTTACCAATTAAATTATGTTTTTTTTTTTTTATCATCCAAGGTGCTGACCCTTGCTTTGGAGTTATACAGGCTAATTTGAATTCAGGAACCCCACTACTTGCTAGTTGCCCAACCTTGGGCAAGTTATTTAACCCACTGGAAGCTTTCAATAGGGGTAGACATCCACTTAGTGGAATTTGGGCAATATTAAAGAAGTCAGTACCAAGTTCTTAGTACCAAACCAAAACCAAACCAGTTACCATGCAGTCTGCTTCAGCCCATGGCAAACCCATCTGTGTCAGAGAACTGTGCTCCACAGAGTTTTCAGTGGTTGATTTTTCTGCAGTAAATCACCAAAATCTCAGGTAATACTGGACACTGGTACAAGCCTAAGAAGTCTCATTGTTCAGGTTTTCTCAGATTAATTTTAATAACTTTCTTGTTGCCCTTTTAAGGTGATTCCCTCATCTTCAACCAGTTGTGCATCCACATCGTAAAGGAGTATTCTAGGCTCTATTTTCCAAGTCTACTAGTGAATGTAAATTAAAGGATAGGCCTGACACTTTTAGCCTGGAATTCAAGGCCTTTCACTGTCCTGTCCCAGATTCTCTCTTCAGTTCTGTCTTGCACATCAGGTTTAACAACACACCTGCCAAACTGGAATAATCTGAAATAATCTTCTTTCTTTGAACAGTCTCTTGAAAAAAAAGAAAAAAGCAAACAGTTGCCATTGAGTTGATTCTGTCTCATGGTAATCCCATGCGTGCAGAGTAGAAGTGTATTCCGTAGGGTTGTAGTGGGTATGACCTTTCAGAAACAGATCACGAAGCTTTTCTTCTGAGTTGCCTCTGGGTGGGTTTGAACCATCAAGGTTTTGATTAGTAGTCCAGCGTGTAACCAGTTGTGCCACCCTTTTTTATGCTGTTCTGTCATCCTGGAATGTCGTATTTTCCCAACTCACTGTTCCGTTATCCGCCGTCATGTAAGTTCTAGCAGAGCACTTGTCTTCTAACAATTTGAAATAATTCTGCCAGCAGCTCACCTGGCATAATTATTTTTATAACTTTCTCATGACAGAGCATGTTCTGCCTTGTGTCACAGTTACTACTAGATAGTAGACTCCTTGGGTATGCAGGAAATATTTTCATTTTTCCATCTCTTGCTATGCTTAAAATGGGGCTAAGCACATAGTCAATCTCAATGATAGAGTATTGAAGGGAATCAGAACCAGCAGCAATTATGAAGTCAAATATATTTTCACCTTTCCAACATTTTTTCATGTATTTCTACTTAAGGAATTGGAGGCCTTTCCTGACCACCATGCTGTTCCTGACACACTTGTTCTGCTTTATTTTTGTACTTAACAGTTATCACTATGACATTGTTATAGATCCTCGAACTTATTTGTTAACTTCTGTCTCTCCCACTGAAATACAAGCTTCATGACCTTTTTTAACACTTGTAACCCTTAGCCAGAACTCAATAAATGTCTGTTGAGCAAATGAACAGGTAACTGAACTAATAAAGGGATCTACTCAATGTTAGTGTTATGGATGTTATTAGTAGTTCTAGTTTTCAAAAAAGTATGTAACAGGCTTTTTATCATTGCTATTTTTCTGAGTTTAAAGTTTAAGTTTTTGGAGTAACTGTTAAGAAATGGACATTTAATCATTACTTGGTTAAGTAACTATGAGATGGGGCGTTTCTGTAAGTTATAGTCAAAGGCGGAGACATATTTAATTTAGTTTGGTGAGTTTAACTTTTTCTTTCTTAATTTCTTCTTCTGACACCAAGAGAGTATAATGGAAAAGGCCTTTTCTTGCCGCTTGAGCTTATTGATTGTTTTCATCAGCCTAGGACTTTGCTCCCCAAACAGACTTGGGTTAAGCAGAAGAATAAGTAGGTCACAGGATAAGGAGGCCATGCTGCTGGTAGTTTTTCTTCTCTTCCCCACTTTCAGGCTTTTGTAATTTTCTAAGCCCCATTTCACTTCACTTCTTCCTCTATTTGTCCAAGTTCAGTATCAACAGGGTGCCTGGCGGATGCTATGGATTGAATTGTGTCCTCCCCCCCCAGAATGTGTGTCAGCTTGGCTCAGCAATCATTCCCAGTATTGTGTGGTTGACCATCATTTTGTGATCTAATGTTTTTGTTGTTGTTGGCAAGATTGTTGTTGTTTAGTGCAGTCGGGTTGGTTCCGACTTCTAGCGACCCTATGGGCAACAGAACCAAACACTGCCTGGTCCTGCACCATCCTATCGTTATGCTTGAGCCCATTGTTGTGTCACTTGAGCCACTGTGTCAATCCATCTCATTGAAGGTCTTCCTCTTTTCCACTGACCCAGTACTTTACTAAGCACGATGTCCTTCTCCAGGGACTGATCCCTCCTGACAACATGTCCAAAGTATGTAAGATGCAGTCTCGTCATCCTTGCTTCTAAGGAGCATTCTGGTTGTATTTCTTCCAAGGCAGATTTATTCGTTCTTCTGGCAGACCATGGTATATTCAATATTCTTCACCAACACCACAATTCAAAGGCGTCACTTCTTCACTCTTCTGTATTCATTGTCCAGGTTTCACATGCATGTGATGTGATTGAAAATGCCATGGCTTGGGTCAGGCACACCTTAGTCTTTAAGGTGACATCTTCGCTCTTCAACACTTTGAAGAGGTCCTTTACAGCAGATTTGCCCAATGCAATGTGTCTTTTGATTTCTTGACTGCTGCTTCCATGGCTGTTGATTGTGGATCCAAGTGAAATGAAATCCTTGACAACTTCAATCTTTTCTCTCTTTATCACAATGTGGGTTATTGGTCCAGTTGTGAGGATTTTTGTTTTCTTGATGTTGAGGTGTAGTCCACACTGAAGGCTCTGGTCTTTGATCTTCATTAGTAAGTGCTTCAAGTCCTCTTCACTTTCAGCAAGCAAGGTTGTGTCATCTGCATAATGCAAGTTGTTAATGAGTCTTCCTCCAATTCTGATGCCCCATTCTTCTTCATATAGTCCAGTTTCTTGGATTGTTTGCTCATCATACATATTGAATACGTTTGGTGAAAGGATACAACCCTGACGCACACCCTTCCTGATTTTAAACCACTCGGTAGTCCCTTGTTCTGTCGGAACTACTGCCTCTTGATCCATGTATATAGCACAGTTAAGTGTTCTGGAATTCCCATCCTTGAGAAGAGGCAAGATTAGGTTATGTTAAAGAGGATTAGGGTCGGATGCAACACCCTTACTCAGGTCCCAGCCCTGATCCAATTTAAGGGGAGTTTCTTTGAGGCGTGGCCTGCGTCAGCTTTTAACTTACAAGAGTCAAAAGAAGAGAGAAGCAAGCAGAGAGAGAGGGGCTTCATGCCACCAAGAAAGAAGCACTGGGAGTGAAGCACATCCTTTGGACCCTGGATCCTTGTGCTAAGAAGCTTCTATACCAGGGAAAGACTGAGGACAAAGACTGTCTCCCAGAACCAACACAGAGAGAGAAAGCCTTCCCTTGGAGCTGGTGCTCTGAATTTGAACTTCTAGCCTCCTAGACTGTGAGAGAATAATTTTCTGTTTGTTAAAGCCATCCATTTATGGTATTTCTGTTATAGCAGCACCAAATAACCAAGACAACAGAGAAACTCAGGTCCTGTGTTTGTGTCTGATTCAGCATACAATGTTAAATAAGCCATGGGCTGCATCATACATAAAACAGGCTCCATCCAAAAAGAAAATGCTTTTGCTCAGAGCCCTGAGGGCACAGTAGGTAAGCATTTCGCTGCTAACCCACGAGATAGGCAGTTTGAATTCACCAGCCACCTCTTGGAAACCCTATGGGGCAGTTCTACTCTGTCCTATAGGGTCACTGTGAGCCAGAATTGACTCAGCCGCAGTGGGTTTAGTTTGGTTTTGGATAAACTCAGTGGAGGCTGTCTTTTATGTTTAAGATTTGTCTACACAGCACCTGGCACCAAGGGAACTTCAGTAAATATTTGTTGAAGAAATGAATGAGCCATTCATAGGGAAGGTGCTGATTAAGCTGATGTGGGTCAGAGTGGAACGCTGTTTATCAGTCCTTATCTGACTTGATTGCTCTGTGACACTGACACCTTCTCTTTTCTTTAACTGTGTTTTCCATGATACTCTTTGGTTTTCCTCTTACCTTTTGGCTGTCCCTTCTCACTCTTCTCTGCTCAAATAGGCTCCACCTTGACCTACAGAGTATTCTGGGTGACCTCATTTTGTCCATGACTTCAACCACTACCACTCAGACAGGGATGGCTTCCAAAAGATCTCTTCATCCCAGATATTTCTAAGTCACACACCTTTTCTTCCCATCTCTACCAGTGAGCCTTACAGTCCTGTTAGCTGTCTTTACTGGGACTGCTGAAATGCCGTTTATTCTCTGCTCCTGATCCCAGACTAACACCAGCTACACAGTCAGACAAGCCAGAAGCCCAGGAATCATCACCTACCCCTCTTTCACCTCTCTCCCCACATTAAACAGTTTGGTAAGTTCTGTCTATCGTTTGTTGAATTCATTTCATTAAACATAGGGAGTGATTACTCTGTGGTGGTTATCAGCTCAGAACTCTTCTCCTTTGCCTGTCTCCACTATCACAGGTGTCTTTCTTGCTGAGAATCGCCATTACCTGGCCTCTCCACCTTCGATTTACACTCCTCCAGTCTGTCCGCCATAATATTGTAGATGCCTAGAGGGCTTTCTGAAAACTCAATCTGACCGTGTCCTTCTTTCCTCATTTAAAACCCTTCAATGGCTTCCTGTGGCCTTCAGGATAAAGGTCAAGTAGCCATATATACCTATCGCATATCTGTTTCTGTTGGGTCTATTCCAACTTTTAGCAACCCATGTGTTATGGAGTAGAACTGCTCCACATGGTTTTCTTGGCCATAACATTACAGAAGCAGATCACCAGGTCTGTCTTCTGTGGTGCCACTGGGTGTGTGAACAGTCACCCCCTTGCTGAGTGGTTTGTACTCACAATTCCTCCGGCCTGAAACGCTGTTCTCCGTTTCTTCTCTTGCTGCTCTGTGTTTTAATTACTGTTTAAAAACTAGTCATTTCTGCAAGAGAATTTCATCCTGCTCTCAAAGACTGAGTCAGAAGTCCCTCTTTTTATGTTCGTCTACTACCCTCTTCATTGCCCTGTGAATATCCAGGCTGCATTGTAAAGTTTTGATCACTTTCTGTCTCACTAGACTATGAGCAAATGGTGATTTGTGACCCCAGCACCTAGCACGGCATAGACTGATGTACCCCGCCCCTCCCTGCCCCCACAGGACTTAGAGAATCAGAATTTCTGTTTTGTTGAAATAGACTCCCCAGGTAATTTTTATGAACGCCAGTATTTAATAAATGTTTTTGAATACACAAATCAGCTGGAGCCCTTGGTTATTTTTATTCACATAAATTATGGTAACTTGGATTTATTACTGACAGTAAATATATAAGTATATACAGTTTTCTGGAGCCCTGGTGGCACAGTGATTAAGAGCTCGGCGGCTAACCAAAAGGTCCACAGTTTGAATCCACCAACTGCTCTTTCGAAACCCTACAGGGGTTGCTATGAGTCGGAATTCCTAAATGTTCCACCTTCTATTCTTCTGGAAAGTTACTTTCCTTTGAGCCACTGTCATTTCTACTCTAGCATCCTGGGTTCAATCATTTTTAATATTTGACCAGCCAAGATGGATTGACACAGTGGCTGCAACAATGGGCTCAAGCATAGCAACAATTGTGAAGATGAGGCAGGACCAGGCAGTGCTTCCTTCTGGTGTACTTAAGGCTGCTATGAGTCAGAATTGACTGGAAGGCACATAACACCAACAACAGCCAGGCCCAAATACTGAGAATAATACTTGTGGCCAAAAAAAAAAAAAAAAAAGACCAGCAAATGTGTGGAGAGTTTTGCTGTTGTTGTGGGTTTGTTCTTTTTTTTTTTCCTTTTGTGGTAACAACACAGCTTGTATAGATCAAACAGCTCAGTGTGTTTATAAGAATGAGGCTAAAGAAGTACCACCGCCATTTACGTTTGGGAGGAGTGGCATGCTGGTTCTCACCCGTATTACTAAATCAGCACTGAATTCCACATACTGTCAGTAACAACAGAACTTTGTATGCTATACTGAGAGAAGATTCGAGAGAAATTCAGTATGTTGATTAAGAACATGTGGGGCCAGAAATAACAGAAAATTCAGCAAATAGAACCTGAAATAAGTATGTTTTTTTTTTTTTGTCATTCAGCTGAAGTCTGGGGCACCGAATCTAGAGCTGATAAGGCAGCTCACTGTTGCCCCTGGGAATCCAAGCTCTTTTCATCTTTCTTTCATTGTTGAGTGCTGTGTGTTGCCTTGGGGCCACAAGATGCCTGCTGCCAGACATCAGATCTATGAGTGGGCAAGAAAGAGTAAAACGCTAACGGATGTCACCCAAGTCAATCTGTTTTGAAATGCTTTCTCCGTATTCCCACCTGGCTACTTCTACTTACACACCGTTGCCAGAACTCCCTCACATGGCTAGCGCTCGATCAACGGCTGAAAGGGAGGGTATCCTGGATGGGTGTTCAGTCACACTGCCATACCCAACATGATCCAGCCCAGTGGGACTAGAGTTTCAGTCAGAGGACATCTTGTGAGGTACATCATTTATATTATAAGAACTGTCCTGATATTGTGGCATTTCTTGAGAGACTCAAGAACTTTCAATTTTTACTCCAGGAGATGCACTGTGTTAACATCCTATCCTCTCACCTAGTGAGGAGAAAGAGCAATTCAGCATAGACTTGCCTTGCTTGAGAAAATAGATAAAAACAAGATCTGATCTCTACAAATAATCATCAATTTTTTTTTTTTTTTAACTAGGAACACTCCTCAAGTATTTCCAAAATACAATTCAGTTGTTTTTTTTTTCCCCCTAATTGTGGTAAATATATAGGTAACAAAACATTTGTTATTTCTGCTATCTTCACATGTACAGCTCAGTAATATTAATTTTGTTCATCATGTTATTCAACCATCACCATTAACTGTCCCCAGATTTTTCTCTTATCCTTCATGAAAGCTTAGTGTCTACTAAGCACTGTGCAATTTAGTTTTTTTTTTTTTTTATGATTTATACATAATTTTCCTTGAGTAAATCTGTTGCGTGAATCAAGATAAACCTGTACTTTTAAAAGATTTATTTTGCTTTTGAGGCCTGAATATAAAATCTTGGTAACTCAAGCACACACTTATCTGTCTTCATCACTCCAGCCTTTCTTGGAGCTTCAAAAATGTGTTCCAAGTAAGTTTAGAACTTTCCTTTACAAGTTCGGTCTTGTTGGTTGGGAACCTCGGTAACTGTCTTCTTAGTCCTGAAACTGACATCATTGCATATTGGTGGTTGATACATGAAGGGAGGAACATGATCTTATATCTAAGATTTTATCTGATCTACAAAATCAAATTCTTTATGATAAGCACTGTCATGGATTGAATTATGTCCCCCCAAAAACCTGTGTATCAGCTTGGCTAGGTCATGTGTGGTTGTCCTCCATTTTGTGAGTGTAATTTTATGTTAAAAGGATTAGAATGGGCTAGTAACTCCACTCTTACACAGGTCACCTCCCTGATCCAAGGTAAAGGGAGTTTCCCTGGGGTGTGGCCTGTACCACCTTTTATCTCTCAAGAGGTAAAAGGAAAGGGAAACAAGCAGAGAGTTGGAGACCTCATACCACCAAGAAAGCAGCACCAGGAGCAGAGTGTATCCTTTGGGCCCAGGGTCCCTGTGTCTTAGAAGCTCCTCCACCATGGGAAGATTGAGGACAAATACCTTCTTCCAGAGCTGACAGAGAAAGAAAGCCTTCCCCAGGAGCCGCCGCCCTGAATTTGGACTTATAACCTACTAAACCAAACTAGACTGTGAAAAAATAAATTTCTCTTTGTTAAAACCATCCACTTGTGGTATTTCTGTTATGGCAGCACTAGATGACTAAGACAAGCACTGAAACAAATGAAGAAATACTACTTTTTGCATTGGGCCCTATGCTCACAGATAAGTGAGTGAAAATAGTTGCTGAAGGCACCTGACTTACCTCATACACCCATATATCGAACGTTTAACCATATAATCAGCTACTCTGAAGTGACTCCCCCTAACTGAGCGTGTTGAACACAGGAACTTCCTGTGACCACTGCTACCCACCACAACTCCCCATCCACAGCTGCAGGTCCTGTTGTTATCTAAAACCTATGCTACCCACACAAGACTCACTCCAGGTACAGCTTTGATTTCATCACCGAGAAATTGCTATATATCACAACTGAGAACATGTTGACTTCTTTCAATAATACCCTTCAGTGCTTATCCATTGCTCTTTGGATTTAAAAAACAAAACAAAATAAAAAAAACTTCTTAAATGGTTTGTAAGAGCCCTCATGATCTTGCTCCCACTTACTTCTTGGGTCTTCATCTCTTCAATACTTTCCCAACCTGCTCTTTGAACTTGAATGTCAGGCATGCACAATGCTGATAGTTGTTTGAATGTGCTTTCTTTCTGTTACCTTTGACTCTTTGCCTATGCTGTACCCTCTCACCTCCTGCCCTTTCTTTGCCAGGCTCATACTCACCCTGTCAGCATATTCCTCCAGAAAACCTCTGATCCCATAAAACTGGTTTGGGGTGCCCTCCTTTACATTTCTTTATAATCTATTCCTTCCATTTTCTATTTACTTCAACATGACTCCAGAAGATTCCAAAGTCTCTAGAAGGTAGGAAATGTGTCTGTTTTATTAACTATTCTCAATGCCTTGCACATAGTTCACATTCAGTTCACTAGTTGAATAGCTGTATGAAAGAGCAAATGAATCATTACTCTCAGCCCAGATTAAATCTTCTTAGTAATAATAATTCAACCAAATTTTGTACCTTAAATTGAAAGGCTTAATACAATTTTATTAATTAGGAACTTTAGAGCTTTGATCTATGTTGTTAGATAAACTATCATCCTCAAAGCAATTCCAGGACAACTAATATCACCCACCTGAAATAGCCCATTAGTTATGAAGAAAGATAATTATATCCATGAGGGCAAGTTTGTTTGTTTCATTTATCAGTGCATCTCCAGAGCCTAGAACAATGCTTGGGACATTAATAGGTGTTCAGTTAATACTTGCTGAATGAATAACTCAAACCTTTCAAGAGTGAAAACCCTAGATAGATTAGCAACAACAACAAAATAAAGTATGTTTTCTATAATTTCTCTCATTCCTTAGTTTGTGGAAATAAAACCATGTCTGTGGGAGAGTGACGATAGGTTGCTGGGGTTAGAAAAGAATATGGGACTCTTATTTCATTTTTCTGTGTAGTATCTGTGCCATCACAGAGTACAATGTTCTTTTGGATGACTGTGGAGACTAGACATGAGGTCGTCAGTTATTGACCCTGCGTACAACAGAACAAAACGCTGCGTGGTTCTGCACCATGCTCACAATTATTGCTATGTTTGAGCCCATTGTTGCAGCCTTTGTGTCAATCCATCTCACTGAGGATCTTCCTCTTTTTCTCTGACCCTCAACTTTACCAAGTATGAAGTCCTTCTCCAAGGACTGGTCCCACCTGATAACATATCCAAAGCATGTGAGATGACATCTTGCCATCCTAGCTTCTAAGGAGCTTTCTGGCTGTACTTCTTCCAAGACAGATTTGTTTTTCTTCTGGCAGTTCATGGTATATTCAACGTTCTTTGCTAATACTGTGATTCAAAGGTGCCAGTTCTTCTTCGGTCTTCCTTATTCATTGTCCAGCTTTCACATGCACACGAGGCGATTGAAAATACCATGGCGCACCTTAGTCCTCAAAGTGACATCTTTGCTTTTTAACACTTTAAAGAGGTCTTTTGTAGCAGATTCAGTGATATACAGATATATGCCATATAAATTTCAGCAAATACATGACTTGTAGATTACTAGATTCAGTCAATTTACCGAAGTGAATTCATCGGTTTAATGGTGGGGAAAAAAAAGAATCAAGTCATTTTGCTATCATTTAGGTAAAACCTATGCTTTTAATATCATATACAGTCATGGATGAGAATTCTTGACCAAAAAGCCCAAGTACAGTCAGTCACACAAGGCTGCCTTTGTCCATAGTCTTACCCGTGCCGTATCTTTATGGAGAATTTAGTAGAGTATAACAACACAAAATGGATCCAGTCAGAATTTGTAACTGGGGAAAAGATTTAACTCTAAAAATAGAGGTTAGCTTTTCAGCATCTACATACCACTCTTGAAATTAAAGCTTTACGCCTTAGAGTTACTTCACATGGAAGACTACCAGTCAGATCCCTGCTACTTGACTGTTAGGGTGAAGAGAACTCCAGTTCAGCTGAAGGCAGCTAGGATTCTTGATAATATACCAAGAATCTTAAAAACGCTCATACCTTTTAATCCTACAAAACTTGCTGCCCACTTCTCTGGAAGCCAAAGGGATATTGAGGAGAAGATGAGCCTCCCTAAGGTCTTTCATAATCATCACCTTTTGTATAGAATCCTTTGGAAGCTAATTCCTCATGTAAACGTCTAGGGAAAGTCATGGGCAAAAGTCATGACCAGAAGGTAGAAACTGATTACATAAGATTATCAGTTGTTGTTGGCCCAAAGGGAAAAGTGCACTTCAGGTCAAATAACTGGTGACTTTTTGCTCATGATCAGTCAGTTTTGCCCAAGATCGGGGACGTGGAATGGAGGTCAAAGTCTTGGACAGTAGCTGATTTGGAATAATCAGATGATAGTGTCATGTTTGTATTAAGCAAGTTGATAACCTTTGTATGTCTGCTGGCACCAAAAAAAATGATGCCAGTTTTGTAAATGTAGCTTACATCAGACCTTAACTTTGTGGCCAGGCTTGCCTTTTACCGCTGACCTCCAAGGCAGAGCAGCGACCTCACAGTACAGTACGGTCATCTCTACCCATATACACCATGACCAACCTGAGCTCAGCTCAGGCATCCTAACTCTGAAACTCTCCTGCAGTAAACATCTTCAGTTGTAAAAAATACTGTTAAGTTGTGAAAAGAGTGAGCACTGTCAAACATTAATGTCATGATTGCAAACAGTACTGGTATTACTAATGTTTCATGGGCCCTTTAACTGCAGCATAAATCAGCCATGGCTAATTGAATCCCTTTCTTTACTGTTACTTCAGGAATTAAATGACTACAAAGGAGACCTTACTTTTTTCTCCCATCATAAACAGGTCAGGAAAAAAATGTTATCTACCCATAACATTTTTTTGTTTTCATTTCAAATATCTGGCTTAGAAGACTTATTTATAGCCAGGCTTTATTGTTACTGTTTCTTAGCATACTGCTTTTAGGTAGACCAGTACTTTTCAGCTCATTTCAAGGGTGACCTGCTTGCTCATGGCATCTAAGAAATGTTTGACTCGTGGCCTGTATTGGGAATTGTGTATAAAAAAAAAGTGCTCAAATTGTTTCTCAGTTTTCTCTTCATATTCAAGCTGAGATATCAAAATGACTTATTCTCAGAAAAACTCTTGTTTACAAACTTGGATTCTGCTTTTTTGCTTATTTATTACTTTTTAAATTTCTGTACTCACAAAGGGCCAATATCAAATTCATGAGCATCCTGGTCTCATTTGTACCTTTAAAATGGTTGAACTGGGCCTGAAATGCCTCAGGACTAAGAGACTCAAGTAGCTTGATTTTTCATCCAATGCTTTTATTTTAAAATTTTCTATTATTATTATTTTTTTTAATATAAAAAGCAATAATATTCACTACCACGTATTGAGTACTTAGATGTGTCAGATGCTGCCAGGTTCAGTATTCTGATGATTTATCTGAGAAGTAGGCGTTATTTTCCACTTTTTTTTCAACAAGGAAACTGAGGCTGAGAACTATAACTTACTTGTGATCCCAGAATAATATTCAACAGCCGGGGATTTAAACCCCGTTTTTTGTGACCCCCCTAGATGCAATGATCAGCTGCTGTACCACTGTCCAATCAGATCTACGCAGAAGTGTGTGGAAGAAAATTTGTGTAATTTTATACAAAACGTATGTAACTGCCACCCAATTTTTGGTATGTTTTAGCACTTTGTATTTGTTTAATTAAAAAAAAATTATTTTTAAAATTTATTTTAGGTCTATAAAATCTTCCATTTGTCATTATTAAACTAGTAGAGAAATTCAAATATGGAAAAAAATAGAAGAAAGGAAGCATGCGTGGTTCTGCCACCCACTGGTAAATATTCTAAATTTTGTGAGATATTTCTTCCTCCAATTTTTGACTAAACTGCATTCTACTTTATTTTTCCACTTAGTACATTATGATACATCTTTTCAAGTTATTAAAACCATGTAAGTTTTGCATAACTATAACGGCTGCGTAATAGTCCCTTAGAGCCCTGGTGGTGCAGCAGGTGAGAGCTCAGCTGCTAACCAGAAGGTCAGCAGTTCGAATCCATGAGCTGCTCCTTGGAAACCTTGTAGGGCAGTTCTACTCTGTCCTGTGAATGTACCATAGTTAAGTTTACTCCCTTAACTCTGAAGAGATTTTGTCTACTTTTTCACTAATTTGCTGCAGTGATTATCTTGCCTTTACCATAAAAAATATTTAGGATTATTTCCTTAGGACAGATTCCTTAAAGTAGGATTGCAGTATTAAAAGGTATAAATGTTTTTCAAGGTTCTTGGCATATTACCAAATTGTTTCAAAGAAATCTATCATTTTACCTTCCCACCTGCAAAACATAACAGCACCTGTGTCCCTGTATCCCCACCAGAATGGGGAATTGCTTTATCTATTGGTGGACACCAAATGGCATCTTATCGTTTTCTTTGATTATACAATGATTCTGATCAAACAAACATGTTTTATTTAGAATCAAAATATTGTGTTGTTTTAGATTGTGATATCAGATTAAACCTACCCCCTGGCAGAATCTGTTGGGAAATGCATCAGTGAATAACATTCTATTGGTTGCAAATTAGAACAGTATTATCAGGAGGAAAGCTATGCTGTCACAGGGCCAGTCTCACTTTTTTTATGCCTGTCTATTCTGTCTTTTGGAGCCCTGGTAGCACAGTGGTTACCAAAAGATTGGCAGTTTGAATCCACCAGCCACTCCTTGGAAACCCTGTGCGGTAGTTCTCTGTCCTGCCAGGTCACTGTGAGTCTGAATTGACTAAACGACAATGTGTTTGGTTTTGAGTATTCTGTCTTTGGCTTAATTTATGCAAACAGTTACACTGAGAAGTAATACGTTGATCTATGGCCAGCAAGAACTAAAGACATTGCATGTCACTCTCCCAGTATTTCTGAACACTGTCTGATAGAGTATACTATTCTAGGAGCAGGAATGCCGTGGTAAAACATAATTATATTTCCAAAGAGAGGTTTTTTAAAAAGGCCAGTAGAATTGAATTCAAATTAATTGGTAAGATTCTTTTAGCTCCTGAGGAAAAATAAAACTGTAATGTAATTTTCACTGTTTACATTTAGAATCAAGCGGGTATAAAGCATAGATTCATAGATGGCTTGAATAGTGGCTGTAGTATTTAATCTGCCAGTAATATGTATTTTTTTCTTTTCGCTTAAGGCATTTTCAAAAGGCTTTTTTTGTGTGTGTAATTCCGTATTTTATTCATTCGTTCCTATGCTAGGGGCCCATTAAATGCCAGCACTGTGGTATAAGGCCCTGGGCATACAAAGTTGTGTTAAACAACAGTTCCCACTTTTCAAGATTTCAAAGGACAGACTTGTAAACTTATATGTGAAAGAGATAAGCACTATAATAAGCATGTAAAAGATAAGTAGAATGAAGAGTGGTGATGAAGGAAGGGGTAATCAACTTAACCCAGAAGAGGTCAGGGAAAAACTTCACAGAGATCAACAAAAATGACAAGGATAAGCCAAAATTGTATTCAAGGTTGCAATAACGGCTTGTGCAAAGGCAAGGCATATAGAAGGAGCATTATGTCTTTTGAGAATCAAAATGTGGCTGTTTGAGGGGAAGTACAAGATACGATTCCAGAAAAGTAGGCAGAGACCAAATCATTTGAACCATATAAAAACATTCTTTTAAAATCGTGGTAAATATGATCAACAGATGAATGGATAAATAAATTATGGTATGTTCACACAATGGAATACTACGTACCCATAAAGAACAGTGAGGAATCTGTGAAACATTTCATAACATGGAAGAATCTGGGAGGCATTGTGCTGAGTGAAATTAGTCAGTTGCAAAAGGACCAATATTGTATAAGACCACAATTATAAGAACTCGAGAAATAGTTTAAACCGAGAAGAAAATATTCTTCGATGGTTACGAGAGGGGGAAGGGAGGGAGGGTGGGAACAGGGTATTCACTAATTAGATAGTAGATAAGAACTACTTTAGGTAAAGAGAAAGACAACACACAATACAGAAGAGGTCAGCCAGCACAACTGGACTAAACCAAAAGCAAAGAACTTTCCCGAATAAACTGAATGCTTCGAAGGCCAGCATAGTAGAGGCGGGGGTTTGGGGACCATGGTTTCAGGGGACATCTAAGTCAATCGGCATAATAAAATCTACTAAGAAAACATTCTGCATCCCACTTCGGAGACTGGCGTCTGGGGTCTTAAACACTAGGAAGCGGCCATCTAAGACGCACCAATTGGTCTCAACCCACCTGAATCAAAGGAGAATAAAGAACACCAAGGACACAAGGTAATTATGAGCCCAAGAGACAGAAAGGGCCACATAAACCAGAGACTATGTCAGCCTGAGACCAGAAGAGCTAGATGGTGCCTGGCTATAACTGATGACTAACCTGACAGGGAAAACGACAGAGAACCCCTGAGGGAGCAGGAGAGCAGTGGGATGCAGACCCCAAATTCTCATAAAAGACCAGACTTAATGGTCTGAGTGAGACTAGAAAGACCCCGGTGGTCATGACCCCCAGACCTTCTGTTGGCCCAGGACAGGAATCATTCCCAAAACCAACTCTTCAGAATGGGGATTGGACTGGACAATGGTTTGAAGAGGGATGCTGGTGAGGAGTGAGCTTCTTGGATCAGGTGGGCACTTGAGACTATGTTGGCATCTCCTCCCTGGAGGGGAGCTGAGAGGGTAGAGGGGGTTAGAAGCTGACGAAATGGACACTAAAAGAGAGAGTGGAGGGAGGGAAGGTGTGGGCTGTCTCAGTAGGGGGAGAGCAACTGGGAGTATGTAACAAGGTGTATGTAAGTCTTTGTGTGAGAGACTGACTTGATTTGTAAACTTTCACTTAAAGCATAACAAAAAAATTTTTTTTTAAATAAAGGTAAATATGTATGTAACAAATCATTTGCCATTTCAACGTCCTTCACATGTACAATTTAGTGGCATTATTGTATTCATCTTGTTGTGCAACCATAGCCGCTATCCGATTAGAACTGTAAAAGTATTTTGAACATAGTCTTATAGACAGTGCCATACCTTTTCAAATTCCTATAGTCTGTAGCAACTATAACCCATGTTGTGACATTAATGATATATTCATGTTTATATAGATAAGAATATTTTAATGACATATTTGTACTTAAACAGACGAAACTCTTCTCATACAGGAGCTTTGTGGTTGTTAGCTGCCATCAAGGCGGTCCCAACTCATGGCGACACCATGCACAAACAACAAAACACTACCCAGTCCTGCACTGTCTCCATAATCAGTTGTGGATCTGCCCGTGGAGTCTGGTCTTTTAATGTGAGTTTGAGTTCTCTTCCACACTTTTCTCCTGCTCTGTCAGAGACTCTCTGTTGTGTTCCCTGTCAGGGTGTTCATTGGTGGTTGCCAGGCACCATCTAGTTCTTCTGGTCTCAGGCTGATGGTCTCTTGATCTAATATTTTCCTTGTGTCTTTGGTGTTCTTCATTCTCCTTTGCTCCAGCTGGGTTGGGACCAATTGATGTATCTTTGATGGCCACTCACAAGCTTTTAGAACCCCAGGTGCCACTCACCAAAAAGGGATGTGAGCTTTATCTTAATAAACTTTGTTATGCCAATTGACCTAGATGTCCCCCCAAAAGCCAGGCCTTTCTTCAGAGCTCCTTCTGGGTGGACTGATTTTCCAACCTTTTTGTTAGCAGCTGAGTATGCTAACTGTTTGCTCCACCTAGGGACTCCAACAGCAACAAAAAGAGTTGTTGGTACTTTGACCAAATTGAAACGTTCTAATTTCAGGGGCCTGCAACAATGCACATTCTACTTCAGGCCTGAACTTTGTGCCTATTATGAAGCAGTAAGGTCCTAGGCAACCACCACTCTGCTGTCAGTGGAGACTTCCCTGTTGCTATGATGCTGAACAGGCTTCAGCAGAGCTTCCAGACTGTGACAGACTAGGATGAAAGGTCTGGGGATCTACTTCCAAAAAACCAGCCAATGAAAACCCTATGGAGCACAACAGTCCTGGCTTAGACCAAGCATCATTTTGCTCAGTTGTACATGGTGTCACCATGGTCATGGGTGACTTGACAGGAGCCTAGAGTAATAGAGCTCTTGTATACGAGAGGTATGGGTAGAGCTGCAACCTGTGACTGTTCAGTAAATCCTTTTCAACTGTTTTTTATAGCCTTTTAAGCATCTAACATTTCTCAAATTGATTAAAGTATGTTTTAGATTCAAAGGATCATCTTGTCAAAAAAAAATTTTTTTTAAGTGAAACTTCTTTGTTAGCAGAGCTAAGAATGAATATTGTTACTCCAATCTTGGTGCTTAGTAATTCTGTCTTAGCAAATGAGAAAAGTAGAAAAGAGAAGAGCAAAAGCAACGACTCAGGCTGTCTCTTTACACCGCCTGTGCGTGTGGTAAACTGGCCCCGCATAAGCAATCTAAAGAACCAAAAACCCGTTGCTGTCGAGCCAATTCTGACTCATAGCTACCCTATGGGACAGAACAGAACTGCCCCATATGGTTTCCAAGGAGCAGCTGGTGGCTTTGAACTGCTGACCTTTTGGTTAGCAGCCAAACACTTAACCATTTGCGCTAAGAGGGTTCCAACTTAAAGGGCGGAGCCCCTCACAATTCATATTCCCAAAAGGAAAGTTCTTCTTGGGAATATGGGAAGACACATTAACCTGGCTTCCAAAAAAATGATGAGTCAGATACACGCTTTTCTCTACCTCAGCGTTTTTCCTACTTTGGGAGACTACTTGAAGAAAAGGATCCCATTGTTATTGTTATTTTGAGGATCTCCTTTCTCAAAACCTGTGCTTGATAAACCCAGCTGTGCCTTAGTCCCATCCCAGGATTCGCCTGATGGGCAAGTGAAGAAGAAATTTTGCCTCACAGTCTATTAAAAAAAAAAAAAAATTTTTTTAAGTTCCCTTTCACTTTCTGTAGAAATGGAAGCTGTGTCTATTTTCCATGTCTTCTGATAGTTCTTAAGATTTTCCCATTAAGTGTTTTTCTCCAAAAGCTCCTTTTAAAAAAAAATCATTTTTCTTGATTTTGAAAATGAAATTAAAAAAAAAAAAAAAGCAAAGTGAAATTCTCTGTGTGACATGATGGAAACAAATATAAAGATAAAAGGCTCCTAAGCCTGCTTTGGACACTATCTGACAGGTTTTACTCTGGTTTGCCTTGTAGAAACTGATAACACATGTAAAAGAGAGCAGTTTCCGGTTCAGCTTGTTCAGCTTTCTATCATCAGAGGAGAATGAGTTCCTTCCAACTTGGCAAAAATGTAGGGGAGCAAAGGCCTGATAGTAGCTAGTAAGAGTAATCAATAATATGTTCTAATTTTGTTCAGTATTACTAGTACAATTCATCATACAATAGCACCTATTTTCTTTCCAAGCCTTAGATAAAGCCACTCCCACTATTGACTTTAAAAAGTTTTTTGTCATGGAAACCTTAATTTCTTCAGGTTGTCATAGTTGAATGTTTTAGGGGAGACTGGAAGCATTATAAATTCTGACAGTCTAATGTATTTTTATAATATTGCCCCATCTTGGGCTAAGTTAGGATTGACTATTGTGAAATATTCTTGTACTCTAGGACTGGTCAATGAAGAGATGACAAGAAATAGCTGGAATTCTACTTCAAGAAGAATTTCAACTCTGTGTGGGTTGGGGGGTATTATGTGTCTTGACGGTGACCATGGATTCTGGTTCTCTTCATCTCAGATTATTCTCTTATCTGGAGATATTGTGAATGCAGTCCTGGACTGTCTTCATGGCTAGAGATGAATTGCAGCAGATGTACAATTTGTAAGAATTGATCACACCAGCCTCCATGGTTCCACGAAGAGAATCTAATTCTAGAACAATGGCATAATATATTGACCCAGATTGGTTGTGTTATCCTGCCGTTTTTTTTAACAGCTTTATTGAGATCCAGTTCACATTCCATACAATTCACCCATCTAATGTGTACAATTCAGTGGTTTTCAGTATATTCACAACTGTGCAGCCATTGCCACAGTCCATTTTAGAACATTTTTATCACCTCAAGAAGAAACCCATATCCTTTAGCTATCACCTTGCTATCTCCCCTGCCTCTCCTGCTACCCTTTTCTATACCCCCTCTTTTCCCCCTCCCCTGAGCTCTCACTAACCACTAATTTACTTTCTCTCTATAAATTTCCCTACTCTGGGCTTAGTATGAATGCAATCAGATAGAACGTGGTCTTTTGTGACTGGCTTCTTTCAACTAGCCAGTCTTTCATAATTTTTTCAGTGTTCATGTTAGAGCATGTATCAGTACTTCATTCCTTTACAATCAGATAACATTGCATTATATGGACATACCACATTTTGTTTATTCATTTGTTTTTTGGAGCCCTGGAGGTTCAGTGGTTAAGAGCTCAGCTACCAACCAAAAGGCCAGCAGTTCAAATCTACCACCCACTCCTTGGAAACCCTAAAGAGCACTTCTACTCTGTCCTGTAGGGTCTCTGTGAGTCGGAATCAACTCAACAGCAACAGGTTTTTTGGGGATTTTATTCCTCCATTGAAGGGCATTGGGGTTGTTTTCAGTTTTTGGTTATTATGAGTAATGCTGCTGTAAATATTTGTATACAAGTTTCTACATGGACATATATTTTTATTTCTCTTGGATATAGACCTAGGAGTCAAATTGCTGGGTCACATGGAACTTTGTTTAATCATTTATGGAACTGCCAGATTTTTTTCCATTAGCAGTTGCACTATTTCACGTTCCCACCAGCAATGTATGATGGTTCCAATATCTCCACATACTAACACTTGTCTGAGTTTTTGATTCAAACATCCTAGTGGGTGTGAAATGATATCTCATTGTGGTTCTGATTTTTCATTTCCCTGATGACTAACAATGTTGAGCCCCTTTTCATGTTCTTGTTGGGTATTTGTTTATCTTCTCTGGAGAAATGTCAATTCAGATCATTTGTTGTTGCTAGGTGCTGCGGAGTCAGTTCCAATTCATAGCGACCCTTTGTACAACAGAACGAAACACTGGCAAGTCCTGCACCATCCTCGCAATCCTTGTTATGCTTGAGCTCATTGCCGCAGCCACTGTGTCAGTCCATCTTCTTGAGGTTCTACCTCTTTTTCGCTGACCCTCTACTTTACCAGGCATGATGGCCTTCTCCTCGGATTGATCCCTCCTGATAAACATGTCCAAAGTATGTGAGATGTAGTCTCGCCCTTGCTTCTAAGAGCATTCTGGTTGTACATCTTCCAAGACAGATTTATTTGTTCTTTTGGCAGTCCATGGTGTAGTCAATATTCTTCGGCAGTACCATAATTCAAAGGTTTCAATTCTTCTTCAGCCTTCTTTATTCATTGTACAGGTTTCACATGCATATGAGGCAACAAAATCTTTGTTGCAAAGGAGTATAGAAGACATAGCAATTTAAAACTGCTGGAAATGGAAATAAATTGAGTACAAACAGTAATTTCTAAGAAACTGTAGACTAGAAATTTTATACTTTGGTGTCCAGCCTGTTGTTAGGTATATACTAAGTCATATGTTACCAGTAAGAGTTCAGGCACTGACATTTGTGGGTTATATGTATGAGTGGGTTCAAAACAACCTCCATAACAGTACGACTCTCAGCCCCTTGCATTCTAAAATGCTTTCGTGAGTTGCAGAGAAGCTGGCATTAGATATAGCAAACCAGGAACAGACACGAAAGTTTTGCATCTGTAGGGCATTCATTTATGTGTTACAGTAGAAACATGGATTTAGGCCTTACTTATTCAGGTTAATCTATGTGGTAGGCTAAATAATGGTCTCCCAAAATGTCTGTGACCAACTTTCTGGAACCTGTGAATATGTTATTTTACATGGCAAAAGGGACTAATCCTTTAAATTTAGACAATCTGAGATTGGGAGGTTGTCCTGGATTATCCAGGTGAGCCCAATGTAACCACAAGAGTTTGTATAAAGGGAGGCAGGAGAATTAAACTCAGAGAAGGAGAAGTGACAGTAGAAGCAGTGATTGCAGTGATGTGCTTTGAAGATGGTGGAATGGTCCATGAGCCACAAAATGCAGGAGAGCTCTAGGACCTGGAAAAGGCAAGGAAACAGATTCTCCCGCAAACCTTCCAGAACCAAAACAACCTTGTCAATATCTCCATTTTAGCCCTGTAGGACTCATTTCAGACTTCTGAGCTCCTGAACTATAAGATAATAAACTTGTAATGTTTTAAGCCACTAAATTTGTGGTAATTTGTTACAGCAGCAAGAGGAAACAAATACAATCAAATTCATAAAGCAAGTTGTCCTCATTACCAGAGTTCTCAAAGCTAGTGTCTACAGAACTTATCTTCTTGTGTCACGGAACAAGCATTCGGATTTTGAAGGAGCAATCTGAATACCTGAACTGAAATGTTGCCACATTATTTCTAAGAGCAAAATGCAATTTACAGTCCATTCTTGAATAAATGGGTGATAACTCATCTCATGGGTGAAAAAATGTATGTCATTTTTACTTACTAAAGTATTTCTTCTTGTCATTGCTAGTTTTAACTCAGGCTTAATTTCTTATGTAAATTGTATTTTGCTGACAAAAAATGTATCTGTGAGCCATACCGTGAGGTAATCCTCACCACCGCTGAGCAATTTTCTCCTGAGTCCACAAATAACATTTGGGGAATGTCTGCTCATTGCTTCCCTCCCCCTCTTCAAAATTGGTACCAAGGGACAAATTAGTGACAACAGTATTTTAATCACCCAATAGTTAAATTGAAAACATATAATTTTTTTCCTTTGACTTTATACCTTTACAGCTGTCCGTGAGGCAATAGTGTAAACTAACCCACTGCTGTTGAGTAGATTCCAAACCATAGTGACCCTACAGGACAGGGTAGACCTGCCTCCATAGGGTTTCCAAGGCTGTGAATCTTTACGGAAGCTGACAGCCACATCTGTCACCCACGGGGTGGCTGGTGGGTTCGAACTGCCAACCTTTTGATTAGCAGCCAAGTGCTTTAATTTCTGTACCACTAGGGCTCCTTAGTGTAAACTAAAACCCAACCACCAAACCTGATGCCCTCAGGCCGATTCTGACACATATTGTTGTTTTTAGGTGCTATTGAGCTGGTTCCGACTCATAGCGACCCTATGTACAACAGAGCTGCCTGGTCCTGCGCCATCCTCACAATCGTTGTTATGCTTGAGCCCATTGTTGCAGCCACTGTGTCGGTCCACCTTGTTGAGGGTCTTCCTTTTTTTCATTGATCCTCTACTTTACCAAGCATGATGTCCTTCTCCAGGGACGGATCCCTCCTGACAACATGTCCAAAGTATATGAGAAGTAATCTCACCATCCTTGCTTCTAAGGAACATTCTGGTTGTACTTCTTCCAAGAGAGATTTATTTGTTCTTTTAGACAGTCCATGGTATATTCAATATTCTTCACCAACACCACAATTCAAAGACGTCAGTCCTTCTTCGGTCTTCCTTATTTTTGCATGCATATGAGGCATTGAAAATACCTTATTTTTGCATGCATATGAGGCATTGAAATACCATGGCTTGGGTCAGGCGCACCTTAGTCTTCAAGGTGACATCTTTGCTTTTCAACACTTTAGAGAGGTCTTTTGCAGCAGATTTGCCCAATGCAATGAGTCTTTTCATTTTTTAACTGCTGCTTCCATGGGTGTTGATTGTGGATCCAAGTAAAATGAAATCCTTGACAACTTCAGTCTTTTCTTCGTGTATCATGATGTTGCTTATTGGTTCAGTTGTGACGATTTTTGTTTTCTTTATGTTGAGGTGTAATCCATATGGAAGGCTGTGGTCTTTGTCTTCATCAGTAAGTGCATCAGGTCCTCTTCACTTTCAGCAAGCAAGGTTGTGTCATCTGCATAACGCAGATTATTAATCCGTCTTCCTCCAATCCTTACGCCCCATTCTTCTTCATACAACCAAGCTTCTTAGATTATTTGTTCAGCACACAGATTGAATAGGTATGGTGAAAGGATACAACCTTGATGTATGCCTTTCCTGACTTTAAACCACTCAGTATTCCCTTGTTCTGTTCGAAGGATGGCCTCTGAACTACATACAGGTTCTTCATGAGCACAATTAAGCGTTCTGGAATTGCCATTCTGCCCAATATTATCCATAATTTATTATAGTCCTCACAGTCTAATGCCTTTGCATAGTCAATAAATTCTGACTTATAGCGATTTTTATAGGACAGGGTAGAACTGTCCCATAGAGTTTCCAAGGAGCAGCTAGTGTATTCAAACTTTTGACCTTTTGGTTAGCAGCCAAATGCTTAACCACTGTGCCACCAGGTCTCTTTGTAAACTGGGAAAAAAAAAACATATAAATACAAGTTCATTGTAAACTGCAACAGAAATGGGTCATCTTTCAATTTAAATGTTCAGTCCATGAATATAGATAAAGTACTTACAGGTAGTAGATATGTTTATGCTTGTTTATATAGCTGTCCCTGAAGCAGTCATTTTTCTTGGTTTTTATTTAAAGCTGGGAAAAATTCTGTCTGAATTGGACTTTTTTTTATAAACCTGAAATCCTGTTTACATTCCACTGTGAATAAATATATCCTTTTTATAGTGTTTTTACACTGCTGCTTTTAGTCTCCAGCTCTTGGAGAAAAACCTACTACCTATAAAATATTTGAGCCTTTTTCAGGATAAGGACAAGCAGGAAACAGATTTTTATGTTTGCCTATAAAGTCTGATTTGTTTGTTTTAAAGATTATTGTTGATCCACATAGGAAGAAATGGAAAAGATCAGTGACTCCAGAACGTGGATCTTTTCGCGGAGAAATCTAGCTACACTACAGGGCTGATGACAAAAGCCAGATTGCGTTTATTGCTATTTTTACATTCAGCAGAAACTGGGTGATCATCAGCCAGAAACTTTTTAAACAAGGAACTCTTGAATTGAGAAGTTTAGAATAAAAGATCTCTAAGATCCATTCCCAATCCTGAGATTTTATATTTCTGTAGTCAACTGAGGAGTCCCTGGATGGTGCAGATGATTAAAGTACTTGGCTGCTAACTGAAAGATAGGTGGTTCAAGTTCACCCAGCGGTGCTTCAGAAGAAAGGCTTGGCAATCTACCTCCAATAAATCACCCTTTGAAAACCCTGTGGAGCACAGTTGTACTCTGACACACACGGGGGCTCCGTGAATCAGAATCGACTCGACAGCGACTGGTTTCCAGTATTTAAACCAGCAGTTCTCCACTGGGAGAACAGTTCCTCACACTTGGGTGCATAATGGTATTCATGTGCGTGAATCTTCTTTTAATTTTAGAAGAAGAAAATAAAACTAAGCCACATATGTCAGTACTGTAGTTTAAAAAATATTGTATTTTTGGTGAAAATATACACAGCAAAACACGTTACCATTCAACAGTTTCTATATGCAATGTTCATCAGTTACGTTCTTCACACGTGTCAACATTCTCATTATTTCCATTCTAGTTGTTTCATTCCCCTTAATTTAGTCTCACTTCCTCATAAGCTTCTCATCTATGCTTTAGAGTAACTTTTGTCCATTTGGTTTCATATTGATAATTTTTTTAAAAGATGTCGGTATTCAAGGGTTAACATTCGTTACTTTTTGAGCTAACCTGCTATTTAGTTAAAATGTTACTGCAGGGGATATTTTTGCTTCAAGGTTTAAAAAGTATCTCAAGGCAATAGTCTTGGGGATTCCTCCATTCTCAGTAGATCCAGTGAGTTTGAATTCTTTAAGAATTTGAAGTTGGTAAAAAAAAAAAAAAAAAATTTTTTTTTTTTTTTTTTTTTTACTGTACTTTAATTATTATCCCATTGCTGTCGAGTCAATTCCAACTCATAGCAACCCTATAGGATAGAGTAGAACTGCCCCATAGGGTTTCCAAGGGGAGCCTGGTGGATTCGTACTGCTGACCTTTTTGGTTAGCAGCTGTAGCACTTAACCACTACTCCACCAGGGTTTCCACTTTAATTATTAGTAAAAAAAAAAAAAAAATAGTAACTAATTACTGGGTGGTCACATACTTCACAACTTAATTCCAACCAAGAGGTTGATGTATAGCCCTAACTTTTTAAACAAGGAATTCTTGAATTGAGAACTTTAGAATAAAAGATCTCTAAGAACCCTTCCCAATCCTGAGATTTCGGAGCTCCACACAATCCAACTTTAACCTGCCTTTCCAAACTTACCTTCTGCCACCCCCACCCCCAACCCAAAGCATTTGGTTCAATATGCTTTCCAACTTAGCTTATGTCTAGCTCCACTGCTTTGTCCCACTGCTTCTTCCCACCTGAAATTCCCCCTTCTTTCTTGCCTATCTTTTCAAAGTCTTCTTAGCTTGCAGGGTCCACTTCAAAGCCTGCCTTTCCACAGAATGTATCTTCCTCCTCAGAATATTTGTAAAACACTATCTGTGTACATACTTACCACTCACTGATATATAACTATGTATTCTCGTGAATTTTTTTTTTTTAATCTTTCCAACTAGATTAGCAGAGGCAGAATTTACTCTTGCATAGGGATTAGTTTACTTTTTTTTTTTAATTATTGTATGACATATTAGCTGTACTACAAATGAATATGATTCAAAGTTCATTGAGTTTTGAGTGTGTGAATGGATGAATGTCAGCATTTTTCATCAGCTACTGATAAATAATATCTAAGTAAACAATGGGAATTATTTGATATTTTGCCAATTTATGTATTGGCGAGATTGCCGCTTTTAGTTTTTGTTTTTTTTTTTTAATCTTTTGGAAGTGTTTTCTCCCCAAAGATCTTGTTTCCAGTAGTAAAAGGAAAGCCAACAAGAAAACAGAATTCAACAAGATTAAAAGAAAAAAAAAAAAAACAAAGTAAAAAATATATGTTCACAGATATATACAGGCAACTTTCTATGACAGGTCTGTTCTAAGTGAGGTATACTTTCTGGAAATGAATATGTAGTTATTTTATTGTACTCATTGTACTATATGTGGCTCTACTTTGATCATAACTTACTTCAAAGTTAGGGTAACTGAATTACAAAACAATAGTTTTCTCACCTTTTCTTAATATAAATAAAGAGAACCTGTGATGCTAAATTAGCATATGACGGGATGCAGAATGAGAACGTGGTGTTTGCAAATTAAAGAAGCCAAGAAATCACACATTTGGTTTCCTAGGTCACATATACCAGATTAGAATAATGTGCTTTTTTTTTTTTTTTAGCCTCGGCTTTGTCTTAAAATTATCTACAGGGAAAATATACTTGCAAAGCTTTACCTTCTATTCATATTTCAATCAATAAAAATGCCACTATTCATATTTTTAAATTATGGGCTAATTTCCATTGTTAGTGGCAAAATTATTCTTTGTCAGAATTTCTGGACACATGATTGATTTCCAGGTATAATTTACATATGAATAAAAACTTCTGGAAATTTTCAGTTATTTTTAATGTAGAAAAATGCCTTTAAGAATATTTGGTTAATCCTCAAGTATGTGACAGAATCTAGCCCTGGTCAGACTCCACGAGTACAGTTTCAGTACCCTCCTCAAGAAAAACCTTCCTTTGTATTCTTATACATATGGAGTCGCCATCGGTCGGAATCAGTTCAGCAGCAAGTGGTTTGGTTGGGTTATATCCTTACCAAAGTATAAACCACCATATTGTTGTTGGTTACCGTTGAGTCGCTTTCAACTCCTGGTGATCCCACCTGTGTCAGAGTAGAACTGTGCTCCACAGCATTTGCAATGGCTGATTTTTCAGAAGTAGATTGCTGCGCCTTGCTTCTGAGACACATCTTAGAGGACTGGAACCTCCAACCTTTAGGTTAGCAGCCGAGCACATTAACCATTGCACCACCATAGACAACCGTTGGATGTCTGGTGGACATAAAGTAGTGTATCATATTCATTGGTCCTTGGAATCCAATTTATTTGTGGCTCTACAATCCCTTTCAGAACCTTGAATTATTTCCTATCATTATTTAGCAGCAGAACTAGAGGAGATAACTTAAAGAAGAGGTAATCTCACCAGTTAGCATTCTGTCTCAGCTTTAGATTCTCTGACTCCAGACATGAGAACTTTCTGTGCAGTAGGTAGTCGTTAGCTGAAGTGGGTAGTGCTTTAGGTTTTTCTTTTTTCCTCACAAATCTATAATAGCTGGATTTTCACTTTCACAACTCCTTGCACATTACACTTGTACAAGAACAATAAAACAAAGCCATCTAGACATGTTAGAGTTGGGAAGTAGCTCAAGCCATCTTTCCAAGGTGTTATATTAGTAATTATGTCAAAATGCTACCCACATAAAAGTTTCTTCGTTCTTAAATAGACTTGTTTGACTCTTTAAGGAGTACAATACAGCTGGCAGAAGTCTCGATGCGTGTGCTTAAGAGACTCATGCTAAATATTGGTTTCAGTGGCATACATGAATTAAAAAATGCAGTATAAAAACATTTCAGTTTATACATGCTCTTTCAGAAGCGTTACTGGATGAGCAATAAATACAAATCATAAACAGGGACTCATTCAGCTACTCTGATATGAATACAAAGCACCCTCTAGGAATGGTAGAGAAATCTAGATCCCTAAGGATGCTATACTTGATGACAGAAATGAAAGGGGGAAAGGATAAATCTGTTCCATTTGAGGTAAAAACAAAATGAGTTTTGAAAATGAATAGTGGTGATGATTGTACAACCCTGTGAAAGTAATTAATGTCACTGAACTGTACACTTAAAAATGGTTAAGATGGCAAATTTTATGTTATACATATCTTACCACAATACTTTTTTTTTAATAAAAAGTAGAAATATAAGCATAAGAAACTCAAAACACATCAGTATTTCATTTGGGTGATGTTTATTTAATTGGTTACTTAGTGATCACACATTAGCTGAAAAATATTTGTTAAACGTTTACAGAGAAAGGTGTGGTATAGGATGCACATTTGACATTTGGTAAACAGGAGGAGTCCATACCATCTAGAAATTACTAGTTATCTGGTAATGAAACCGTGTAGTGTTATCATTACACCCTCCTAAGGAGGCCTGCGAGAATATGAAATGTCATTAGGTTACCATTAAGGCATTGGAGCCCTGGTGACACAGTGGTTAAGTGCTATGGCTGCTAACCATACAGTTGGCAGTTCGAATCCACCAACCATTTCTTGGAAACCCTGTGAGGCAATTCTACGCTGACTTATAGGGTCGCTGTGGGTTGGAATCAGTTCGTCAGCAGCAGGTTTTGTTTTTTGTTTGTTTGTTTGGCTTGAGGCATTAGGAAAGTAATGTACCCATGTTAAATACTAAGTGAGCTAGCAGTAGGCCATTATTCATCTTGATGATGATTGAATATTTATCGGAGATACTAGAAAGACAAGGCAATTATAGTCCTCTCAAATTGTTCACTTTGCTGAAGGAAGTTTTATCTTTTAATAAGCAAAGTGGAAAAATAATTATACATTCAACCATAAATGATACATAAATTTTGAGTACTCAGATGAAAAGGTAAGAGTTAATGCTTCATTAGATGACTCTTTCTTAAAGAAGAAGCCCAAATTGCCTTAATTCTAAACTAATCCAAAGCATTACTTGAATTTCACCACAGTAGATGATATACATAGTATGCAATAAGCAATTAATTTTTATAATAACACTTAAGCAAATATCAACTCCTGTTGTTGACTGCCTGTGACCCAAATACAGCCTAGACACTTAGTGTGTGTTTAATTGCTTGATCACAGCCTGCTTGATCACAGCCAGGACAATTTTGGGTGGTGTTGACCAATGTGCTATGTGCAATGATGCACAGAATAATGGTCTTGGGAGCCAGAGGGGCCTGGCTGTGTGGTCACGAGCAACTAATGTCATTGGGACCTCTATTTCCTCTTCAGTGGAATGAGAAATTTGGCCTCCATCTCTAGGGCCCTTTACAATTCTCAAGTGCTGCGATTCTATATTGATTGACTTGGTTGCCTTAGTTTTTGAGTTGATGGTTTATACAGAGCTTTGGAAATCTTCACGGGAAAAGAGAAAGATCCTTCACAGGAAATTATCAGTGCATTAATATTAATTTGCATTCTAGAACTGAGAAAATTAGTGAGAGAAAAAATACAAAGGGAAGATTTTCATTCTTTTCTTGGCACATTTCCCCTTACAGGCTGGTTTATAGGATCTTATAAAGACCAGGGCTCCTGTTCAAACTCCTGCATTTCTACCCCAGATATACTGAATCAGAATCCACATTTTAATAAGACCCCCAGGTGATCCTTATGTATAACTTCCTGGGAACTTTATAGAAATGAAAGTTCTCAGCAGGGAGCTTGCTAGAATTCTCCTAGGGTTCTCCAGAACAAACTGGCTCAAAGCTCTGATAAAGGCATTGATTTAACATGGTTCATAATTGCAAATAATACAATTAATCCAGCCATGACCAAAATCTGAATTATATTGAATGTGTGAGTGAAGGAATGATGAATAATTATAAGGAAAGGTTTTCAGTGGTATATATAGCTAATTTGTATTTTTAGGGAGGTGAAGAGGTATGGATAAAAGAGTTCCAGGCTGAGAGAATGCAGTTGTAACATCAAGGTGGGGAGCTTCCTTTTCATTTTTCAAAGTTACGTGATGTTCTCCATAATTACACAATAACCATGTAATTCAGCAGGAGAGCCTATGAATTCTTACATGCGTATCAGATGACACATTAGGAGCACCTTTTTTTTTTCTCCTCTAAGTTTCCTACAGGAAAGCAGGGTGATCTGAGGCTACTTAACCTCTAAGCCTGATTCTTCATCTATAAATGGAAGACACCACTTTCCCTATCCTGGGGGGTGATTAGGAGAATTAAATGGTAATGATTTTTAGCATGATGTCTAAACACAGGAAGCACTCGTAAATATTATGATTATTAATATTAATACTACTATCATTATTACTGCCACTTGTCTTTACCTTATAATTTAGAAAACTGTATATTACTTATATTTCAGGTTACTATTGCCTACATTAACTGTGTAGAATTTTATTTTTCTTCAGTGAGCTCTTGCTCATGAGCGTAAACGCAGATAGTGAATCTATCTCTTAAGTACCTTAAATTTGCACTTGGCAAATTCCAGTGAAGAAATGAAGTGATATATTTTCATGACAAAAAGTACTTTCTTCCTGAAATGTTCCATAGTAAAAATTGCCTCAATTCTTCTCCTCTATGAAATATGTTAGTTATTATTAGTTGATCCCAACTCTTAGTGACCCCATGCGTGCAAGGTATGCTCCATAGGATTTTTAAGCTGTGAACTTTTGGAAACAGATCACCAGGTCTGTTTAGAGAGGTTCTTCTGAGTGGGTTTGAACCACCATCCTTTTGTCTTGTGCTTAATCATTTGCACCACCCGGGGACTTCTCTTAAAAAACAAACAAACAAACCAAACCCATTGCCCTGAGTTGATTCCCACTCACAGCCATCCTATTGGACAGAGTAGAACTGCCCCATAGAGTTCCCAAGGAGCGCCTGGTGGATTTGAACTGCTGACGTGTTGGTCAGCAGCCATAGCTCTTAACCACTATACTACCAGGGTTTTCAGGGACTTCTCTTGTTGTTGTTAGGTGCCGTCCAGTTGGTTCAGACTCGTATCTACCCTGTGCACAACAGAACGAAACACTGCCCGGTCCTGAGCCATCCTTACACTCCTTGTTATGCTTCAGCTCATTGTCGTAGCCACTGTGTCAATCCACCTCCTTGAGGGTCTTCCTCTTTTCCGCCCACCCTGTACTCTACCAAGCCTGATGTCCTTCTCCAGGGACTGATCCCTCCTGACAACATGTCCAAAGTATATGAGAAGCAACCTCGCCATCCTTGCTTCTAAGGAGCATTCTGGTTGTACTTCTTCCAAGACAGATTTGTTCGTTCTTTTGGCAGTCTGTGGGATATTCAATATTCTTCGCCAGGACCACAATTCAAAGGCATCAATTCTTCAGTCTTCTTTATTCACTGTCCAGCTTTCACATGCATATGATGTGATTGAAAATACCGTGGCTTGGGTCAGGCGCACCTTAGACTTCAAGGTGACATCTTTGCTCTTCAACACTTTAAAGAGGTCCTTTGCAGCAGATTTACCCAATGCAATGCGTCTTTTGATTTCCTAACTGCTGCTTCCATGGCTGTTGATTGTGGATCTAAGTAAAATGAAATCCCTGACAACTTCGATCTTTTCCCCATGTATCATGATGTTGCTCATTGGTCCAGTTTTGAGAACTTTTGTTTTCTTTATGTTGAGGTGCAATCCACACTGAAAGCTGTGGTCTTTGATCTTCATTAGTAAGTGCTTCAAGTCCTCTTCTCTTTCAGCAAGCAAGGTTGTGTCATCTGCGTATCACAGGTTCTTATTGAGTCTCCCTCCAATCCTGATGCCCCGTTCTTCTTCATATAGTCCAGCTTCTCCTATTATTTGCTCAGCATACAGATTGAATAGGTATGGTGAAAGAATACAACCCTGAAGCACACCTTTCCTGACTTTAAACTAATCAGTATCCCCTTGTTCTGTCCAAACAACTGCCTCGATCTGTGTAAAGGTTCCTCATGAGTACAATTAAGTGTTCTGGAATTCCCATTCTTCCCAATGTTGTCCATAGTTTGTTATGATCCACACAGTCAGATGCCTTTGCATAGTCAATAAAACACAGATAAACATCCTTCTGGTATTCCCTGCTTTCAGCCAGGATCCATCTGACATCAGCAATGATAACCCTGGTTCCACATCCTCTTCTAAAACCGGCCTGAATTTCTGGCAGTTCCCTGTTGATATACTGCTGCAGCCGTTTTTGAATGATCTTCAGCAAAATTTTGTTTGCACGTGATATTAATGATATTGTTCTATAATTTCCACATTTGGTTGGATCACCTTTCTTCGGAATAGGCATAAATATGGATCTCTTCCAGTCAGTTGGCCAGGAAGCTGCCTTCCATATTTCTTGGCATAGATGAGTGAGCACCTCCAGCGCTGCATCTGTTTGTTGAAACATCTCAATTGATATTCTATCAATTCCTGGAGACTTGTTTTTTGCCAATGCCTTATGAGCAGCTTGGACTTCTTCCTTCAGTACCATGGGTTCCTGATCCTATGCCGCCTCTTGAAATGGCTGAACATCAACTAGTTCTTTTTCGTATAATTACTTTGTGTATTCCTTCAATCTTCTTTTGATGCTTCCTGCGTCATTTAATATTTTCCCCATAGAATCCTTCACTATTGCAACTCGAAGCTTGAATTTTTTCTTCAGTTCTTTCAGCTTGAGAAACGCTGAGCGTGTTCTTCCCTTTTGATTTTCTATCTCCAGCTCTTTGCACATGTCAGTATAATACTTTACTTTTTCTTCTTGAGACACCTTTTGAAATCTTCTGTTCGGTTCTTTTACTTCATCAATTCTTCCTTTTGCTTTAGCTGCTCAACGATGTTTGAGAGCAAGTTTCAGAGTCTCCTCTGACATTCATCTTGGTCTTTTCTTTCCTGTCTTTTCAGTGACCTCTTGCTTTCTACATGCATGATGTCCTTGATGTCATTCCAGAACTCATCTGGTCTTTGGTCACTAGTGTTCAATGCATCAAATCTATTCTTCAGATGGTCTCTAGATTCAGGTGGGATATACTCAAGGTCATATTTTGGCTCTCGTGGACTTGCTCTGATTTACTTCAGTTTCAGCTTGAACTTGCATATGAGCAATTGATGGTCTGTTCCACAGTCGGCCCCTGGCCTTGTTCTGACTAATGATATTGAGCTTTTCCATCATCTCTTTCCACAGATGTAGTCAATTTGATTTCTGTGTGTTCCGTCTGGTGAGGCCCATGTGTATAATCACTGTTTATGTTGGTGAAAGAAGGTATTTGCATTGAAGAACTTGTTGGTCTTGCCAAATTATATGATTTTATCTCTGGCATTGTTTCTGTCACTAAGGCCATATTTTCCAACTATGGACCCTTCTTTGGTTCCAACTTTCGCATTCCAATTGCCAGTAATTATCAATGCATCTTGATTGCACGTTCGATCAATTTCAGACTGCAGCAGCTGATAAAAATCTTCTATTTCTTCATCTTTGGCCCTAGTGGTTGGTGCATAAATTTGAATAATAGTCGTATTAACTGGTCTTCCTTGTAGGCGTATGGATATTATCCTATCACTGACAGCGTTGTATTTCAGGATAGATCTCAAAATGTTCTTTTTGAAGATGAATGCAACACCATTCCTCTTCAAGTTGTCATTCCCAGCATAGTAGGCTATATGATTGTCTGATTCAAAATAGCCAATACCAGTCCATTTCAGCTCACTAATGCCTAGGATATTGATGTTTATATGTTCCATTTCATTTTTAACAAATTCCAATTTTCCTAGATTCATACTTCGTATATTTCAGGTTCCAATTATTAATGGATGTTTGCAGCTGTTTCTTCTCGTTTTGAGTTGTGCCACATCAGCAAATGAAAGAAGCTTTACTGTATCCATGTCATTAAGGTCTACTCTGCTTTGAGGAGGCAGCTCTTCCCCAGTCATCTTTTGAGTGCCTTCCAACCTGGGGGCTCATCTTCCAGCACTATATCAGACAATGTTCCGCTGCTATTCATAAGGTTTTCACTGCCTAATGCTTTTCAGAAGTAGCCTGCTGGGTCCTTGTTCCTAGTCTGTCTTAGCTTGAATGCTCAGCTGAAACCTGTCCTCCATCGGTGACTCTTCTGGTATCTGAATACTGGTGGTATAGCTTCCAGCATCACAGCAACATGCAAGCCCCCACAATATGACAAACTGATAGACACATGGGGAGGAATTCTCTTAGAGATATACAAATAGTCTGTGTCTTTCCGGAGGAAGAAAATAAGTTATACAGTTTTTCTGAATTTTTTAATTTATTACTAATACATTATTGGGAAAGTGCTACTCATTCAGTCAGGACTTACATTTACCATGCGTAGGTGCATAATTGTTTTCCCTATCAGAAAATTTGATGTGACAAGTCCATTTTTATTCTACAAATATTTATGGAGCGACCTACTACTGTATGTCAGGTCTTAGGTACCCAAGAGTAGATTTTGCAAACCTCAGTGAGTGATTTGTTCAGCACTCATTGATGGGCGAATTTCTATAATCATTGCTTTGTTTGGTGATGTTCACTAAGTAAGTCAGAGTGTTGCTTGTGTAAATAATGTGTTATCAGATCCCTTATGAGTCAGCAATAAATGTCAGCAGTTAGAAAAAAAAAAGGAAGCATTTTACAAATAATGCTTTTTAACTTAACACGTTTTGCATTATGTGTTTATAACTTTTCTACCCCTTCCTTATTGATCTGATTGATTGAGGAATACCCACTTAAAGACAAAAGTTGCTTTTTCAGGAAATGTGCTCAGATGCAGAAATTATTTACAAGGCCTTTGTTGCTTTCTATTAAATCAAAGTCCTAGTGAACCTTGTTTTTTGGTTGTTGTTGTTGGTTTTTTTTTTTTTTTGGCATCATAAGTACTATCATTTGACTCTACTTGGTACAGCAATAAACCAGCAGGCTTATTTGGACCTGGAGATTCTATTTTATATTGTTCGTGTATGTCCAACTGAGAGTCCTACCAAAACCTGACTACCAAAGACATGGCTCAAAACACAGCTCTTTCAAAGTGGACTTCTTGAGATATTGCTCCATCGAGTGTTTCACTGAAAAATTTCTGATGCAGATATTTTCTTCACAATGAATCATCTTTAAAAAATGTTTTATTATGGAAATTTTAAATGTGCAAAAAAAGAAAAAGATGAGAGAGAGAATAATGATCCCCATGTTCCATCATCCCTCTTGTGAATTTTGCTGCACCCTTCCACCCTCAATATTTCTTTGGTTTTGTTTGTTGGCTGGAGTCTTTAAAAGCAAATCTAGGATGTCACTTAGTTTCACCTATAAATATTTCAGTGTGTATCAGTAACTAGTATGGACTTTTAAAATTACAGTTCACATAAAATTAAAAAGTTTTTTTATACCATCTATACCTGTAATTCTTATTAAAATTTTTCCGATTATATTAAAAATATCTTTTTACAATTGATCAAAAAAGAATCCAAAAATGTTCTATACGCTATATTTGGTTATGTTTCTAAACCTGGAATAATCCCAGATTTTATTCCATGCTACAGACTTGTTGAAGTTCAGTTGTCCTGCTGAATGTCCACATTTTGGATTTGTCTGATTGCTTCCTCACGATCTATGTCGTTTATCCACTGTATTTCCTACAAACAGATCAAGAGGTTTGATTAGATTCAAGTTTTGGGGCAAGTGTACTTTACAGGTAGTTCTGAGTGCTTCCTGTTTTGTTGTATAATGTCTGGCAATTATGCCTGTTATTAACAATTATATTGAAATTTAACACATGCCTTCTTTGAGGGAAAGGATTTCAAGAATCCATGTTGGGGAAGCCATATGTCATGTAGCTTGCATTTTAATGTTTTAAATCCAGCAAGAATTACTCCAAGGTCATCTTTTAATACCATTAGCCTATTGCCTTTATTTTCTCAAGACACAGCCTTATCATCAATGATTTATTTTCAATTGAATCAATTTTTTTTTAATTCATCTATGAAAATTGGCTTTGCAAACTTTGAAAAGTAAATTTAATTCTCTCAATGAAAGGGTAAAACGTGTTTTCTGCAGCTCAAGGCTATGTTGTTGCAATTTCTAGAGTCATAGAGCTGGTAAAGAAAACATAGCCTGACGTGACAGTTAATGCGTTGTTGGTTAATACGCTTGATGATCTCATTTGTCAAGGGAGGTTTCAACAAGGAAGACATGGACTAACCACACTCTCTCCTAAGTGAACGGACACGTTCCCAGGAATATGTTTTCGGTGCTCATAAAGAGGGGAACTGGTATAAAATTTGTCTTCTAATAAAATTAATTGGTTAAAGAGTCTTATTTCGTAAGCTCTTGTTTCTTTATTCACAGGAAGAAATCTTTCCTGTTTTCCGCTCTGTATGCTGCCTTTATATTTGGTGGTCGGCACCTAATGAACAAACGGGCAAAGTTTGAACTGCGGAAGCCATTAGTACTCTGGTCTCTGACCCTTGCAGTCTTCAGGTAGGTTATTTCATTTTCTTAATACAGTCCATCCATTTCATTGGATTTCTTGAAAGAAAGTGACAGTGGAGTGTTTTATTTTATATTTATCAAATGCCTTGAGGACTAAATAAGGTCATGTTTAGAGAAAAAGCCTTCACTGGGACCAAATTTTCCACACTGTGCACAATCTTAGCTTGAGAGCTATTGGGCCACCTTCCTTTTTGTCCAAATTGATCATGCAATAATCCAATTCATCTGTTAAGGCTGGAAGCAGTGCTCCAATTCTATTATTTCTGCTATATAAATATAGATAAAGGGCTACATGGAAAGCCACAGCAGTAATATGGTGAAGTCTGTTGTAAGGTAGGGCTCAGATGTGAGGGGCATGCTGTTACAGACTAATACACAATCAATAGATGGCACTCAGGCGTATGAGCAGACCCTGGACATCTGTTTGTGTCCACATCACTAGCCAGAGCATGCTTCTGCTTGCCATTCTCAGAAGCTTTCTCCACCCAGATGCCTGGAACTGCCTCAAACACATATGCTCGGGCAGCCACTTCTCACTCTGCGTCTGGCAGAGCTTGCCGTACAGGCTGTCGTGACACAGCTTGATCTTCCCCACGGACATCTGTCAGCCAACACGCAGACACATTCCTCCAGAAGCTGGAAGGAGCACTTCCAGTTTTGTCATATTTGGTGATCTAGGCAATCAGAAGATTAATTAGCACGCAGCTGGTGTCCAGGCAGGTGCCAAAATTTACCTGCAGCGATGACAAAGGCACCTGCTCTCTTTGTGTTTTGCTTGTCAAAACTGGCCAGTTTATAACTGGGCTTGGAGGGAGAGGAGGATATACTACGAAGCACAGAACTATTCATTTTAATATTTGGGATTTCTTTTGTATTTTTCATATTATACATTAACTGTTATCAGATGGGACCATTTTATATTTTACATTTTTTTATATTTTATATTTTTACATGTCTGATTATAGAGTACCTTGAGGACTAAAATAAAGCCATGTTTAAAGAGAAAGCCTTCACTGCAACCAAATTTGCCACACTTTGTGTAGTCTCCTAGTTTGCATGCCTTTGGGCCATCTTCCTTCTTGTCCAATTTGATCCTCCAATAATCCAGTTCAGCTGTTAGGACTGAATTGGTGCTTCAATTTCATTATTTCTGCTGCATAAATATAGATGAAGGGCAATATGGAAAACTCATTTGATTATCTAGCTTATTAAAAACGATTAGACAGGAAGAGGATTTCCTGTAACCTGAACACTTCTATTATGTTAGCTCTCCGCATCTAAAACAGCCATTCCCTGCTGCTACAGAATATTCTTTTGTTGTGGGTGTGTTTTATAAGGTAGCAGACTTGAGAGACTCCTGATTCGGGATCTGTCATTAGAGACTCCTGTAGTCCGTACCAGGTCATATGAAGTAGCATTTCATTTTTATTTACATTTAAACTTGACAGAGTATGCCCCACCTATGGTAATCTGATATGTGGGGGGAAATGTACCTTTATTCAAATGAGTCTTTTCAGGATTTTACAGAATTTTCAATATGCCCTCGGTCTTTACCTTTCGTTTTGTTTATTAAACTTTAACTCGTATAAGTGGAGAAAAGAGTACAATAAACTTCCACACACGGGTTACCCTCCTTAAATGATTATCAACATTTACTAATCTTGTTTCACCTATACAAAAAAAAAAAAAAGAAAGAACAAACCAAACTTATTGCTGAGGAGTCAACTCCCACTCATGGCGACCCAACAGGACAGAGTATAACTGCTCCGTAGGGTTTCCAAGGCGGTAAATCTCTGCTGATGCAGACTGCCACATCTTTTCTCCTGTGGAGCAGCTGAAGGGTTCAAACCGCTGACCTTTCAGATAGCAGCCGAGCACTTAACCCCTATGCCACAAGGCTTCCTTGTTTCTTCAGTATTCCCACTTATGTCCTACTTCCCCAGATTGTTTTGAAATAATACGGACTGAAATGTTGCAGATTGAAATGAAACCATTTCCAAAAAATAAATGTTCTATTTTTAAAAATGACTGGAGTATCATTATCTCACCTAAATTGATTGTAATTCTTTAATGTTATTAAAATTCAAGCATTATTCAGATCTTCCTGGGTGTTTCACAAATGATTTTTTTTAATGGTTTATTTGCAAGAACTAGATCAAAATGAGATCCATACATTTCTATTGGTTGCTCTCTTTTTTAATTTATGGAATCCGCCTTCCACTTTTTTCACCTCCTCGTTAAGTCTGTCCATTGAAGAAACTAGATTATTTGTCCCATACATTTTCCCATAGACTGGATTTTGCTGATTATATTCTTTTGTCTTCTGTATTTCTTACAAGCTGGCAGTTAGATCTAGAAGGTTGATTATATTTAGGTTTAATATCTGACAAGACTTTTCTCTAAGAATAAGCTTGACTTTATCAACTATTCAGTTGTCCCAAGATGTAAGAGAGAGACAAAGTATGTGTATGTGTTTGTGGAGAGGGAGAGATATTACAGGAACTCAAACCAACCCAGTGCCCTCAAAAGGCAAAACAAATCCTTGATACTTTGTCCGTGTTTACTAGTGCCCCCACCAATGATTTGATTACCTAATATGTGAACAATAAAGTTTGTTTTGTTAAAGTATCATTATACAGTTATGGCTTTATACATTTTTATTTGTCAGCGATCTTTTTGACTTGTTTTAGTCCATTGCTGCTGTTATTCTTTTTAATGGTAAGTTATCCCATCCTTCACAATAGGAGCTTCTTCAAGTTGACCCTTGAATCCTTTCCACATGCCCTGAGTAGTGCTGATACCTTGATTTTTGGTATAACAAGATATTCCAGGCATCTTCCATATATTTGTCCTGAACGGGAATCAGCCATTTTTCCCAGGAGCCCTACATCCTTAGGAAGACAGCCAAAAAACCAAACCCATTACAACTGAGTCAGTTCCGACTCATAATGACCCTATAGGACAGGGTAGAACTGCCGCATAGGGTTTCTAAGGAGCAGCTGGTGGATTCAAACAGCTGACCTTCTGGTTAGCAGCTGAACACTTAATCGGTCACTGAGTCAGAATTGACTTGAGGGCAACAGATTTATCTGGGTACTGGAGTCCTTGAGTAGTGCAAAGAGTTAACATGCTTAGCTGCTAACCGGAAAGTTGTAGGCACCCCAAAAGAAAGGCCTGATGGTCTACTTCTGATAAAATCAGCCACTGAAAACCATTTGGAGCACAGCTCTCTTCTGACACACGTGAGGTCAGCGTGAGTTGGAACTGCCTCAGTGGCAACTGCCATCTGATTACTAGGGGTGCACCTTTGTGTTAAGTTAGTTATTTCTAGGCTTTTTCCGAGTTCAGAAATGGAATGCACTCCTGAGTTGATACTGGTACTTACAATTCAAATTTAGGACTGTTGTTAGGTGCAGTGGAGTCAGTTCTGACTCATAGCGACTATATGTACCACAGAAGGAAACACTGCCAGGTCCTGCGCCATGCTCACAGTCATTGTTATGCTTGAGCCCATTGTTGCTGCCACTGTGTCAGTCCATCTCCTTGAGGGTCTTCCTCTTTCCCGCTGACCCTGTACTTTACCAAGTGTCACGTCCTTCTCCAGGGACTGATCCCTCCTGACATGTCCCAAGTATGTAACACGCGGTCTCACCATTCTTATTTCTAAGGAACATTCTGGTTGTACTTCTTCAAGACAGATTTGTTCACTCTTTTGGCAGTCCTTAGTATTTTCAATATTCTTCGCCAATGCCACAATTCAAAGGTGTCAATTCTTCAGTCTTCCTTTTTCATTGTCTAGCTTTTGCAGACAACGCAACACATCTTTTGATTTCCTGACTGCTGCTTCCACTGGTGTCAATTGCAGATCCAAGTAAAATGAAATCCTTGACAACTTCAATCTTTTCTCCGTTTATCATGATGTTGCTTATTGGTCCAGTTGTTTTCTTTATGTTGAGGTGTAATCCATACTGAAGGCTGTGTTCTTTGATCTTCATTAGTAAGTGCTTCAAGTCCTCTCCACTTTCAGCAAGCAAGTTTGTGTCATCTGTATAATGCAGGTTGTTAATGAGTCTTCCTCCATTCCTGATGCCCCATTCTTCTTCATATAGTCCAGCTTCTCAGATTATTTGCTCAGCATACAGATTGTATAGGTATGGTGAAAGGATACAACTCTGACACACACCCTTCCTGACTTTAAACCACTCAGTGTCCCCTCACTCTGTCGGAATAACTGCCTCTTGTTCTATGTACAGGTTATCATGAGCACAATTAAGTGTTCTGAAATTCCCATTCTTTACAGTGTTATCCATAATTTGTTTTGATCCACACAGTTGAATGCCTTTGCATAGTCAATGAAACAGGTAAACGTCCTTCTGGTATTCTCTGCTTTCAGCCAGGATCCATCTGACATCAGCAATGATATCCCAGGTTCCATGTCCTCCTCTGAATCTGGCCAGAATTTTTGGCAATTTCCTGTTGATATACTGCTGCAGCCACTTTTGAATGATCTTCGGCAAAATTTTGCTTGCATATGATATTAATGATATTGTTCAGTAATTTCTGCATTTGGTTGGATCATCCTTCTTGGGAATAGGCATAAATAATGGATCTCTTCCAGTCAGTTGGCCAAGTAGCTGCTGTCTTCCAAATTTCTTGGCATAGACAAGTGAGCACTTCCAGTCCTGTATCTGTTTGTTGAAATATCTCCACTGATATTCATCAATTCCTGGAGCCTTGTTTTTCGCCAGTGCCTTCAGTGCAGCTTCGACTTCTTCCTTCAGTACCATCGGTTCCTGATCGTGTCCTAGCTCTTCAAATGGTTGAACATCGACCAATTGTTTTTGGTATAACTCTGTGTATTCCTTCCATCTTCTTTTGATGCTTCCTGTGTCATTTAATATTTTCCCCACAGAACCCTTCACTATTGCATCTTGAGGCTTGGATTTTTTCTTCAGGTCTTTCAGCTTAAAACATGCCGAGTGTGTTCTTTCCTTTTGGTTTTCTATCTCCAGGTCTTTGCACATGTCGTTATAATACTGTACTTTGTCTTCTCGAGCCACCCTTTGAAAAATTCTGTTCAGTTCTTTTACTTCATTTCTTCATTTTGCTTTAGCTGCTTGACATTCGAGTGCAAGTTTCAGAGTCTCTTCTGACATCCATCTTGGTCTTTTCTTTCTTTCCTGTCTTTTTAATGACTTCTTGCTTTCTTCATATATGATGTCCTTGATGTCATTCCACAACTCATCTGGTCTTCGGTCGTTAGTATTCAACAGGTCAAATCTTTTCTTGAGATGGTCTGTAAATTCAGGTGGGATATACCCAAGGTCATAAATTTGGCTCTCGTTTGGAACGGCATATTGAGGTTCCTCTGCAGGTAAAGAATATGAGTCAACAATTCAGTAAGTGAAACAGGCAACACATAGAATGATATATTGATATTTTTTATATAACATTTATGTAAATCTTAATCCTAGACACAAAACATCTACCTGTTATCACATTTAACTATTTTTAAAAGCATTTTTAAAATACTAGAGGAGAGTATTCTGACATGCATTTATTTACCAGTGCCTAGTATTTACTGGAAAACAAAACAGAAAAATCACAGTGCATGTGGAGCATGGCTTTTGTAGCCTAGGCATATAGAAAGAATTTGAATTTTTTTCTATGATGTTTTATCTCCTTATTCAAAACAAATGAAACAAACACGATAATGTGGGCAATTCTTAATTCTGGATACCTGGTGTTTATTTTATTCTTCTGTTTTTCTGCATTTAAAAAAATTTTAATATTATACATATGTGTATATATCTATTCTTATCCTTACCTATCTATCTATACACACATGATCTCAAGTGGTAGTTTGCTATTTTTATTTTGACATCCAAACATCTTTTCCTGAATGAAGTTGATCCCTCAAAAATGTGCTTTTCTCACAAGTAGATATTTGGATGAGTTGTAGTAAGAATTTTCCTATGTGGTTGAGGGCAACTTAATTATTACAAGGATGTGTTTTTTGTAAAACTCTTCCCTTACTATAATTCGTAAGTTTTCAAATCCATCTGTGCATAGTATCAAATATAAAAGTGTATGTATGGCTCAGGAGACCTTCCTTTTATTAGATATTTTTCAATTAAGTAATAACTTAAGGGTCTGTCATGTAGTATGCCTCCCCCTCCTCTGCCTCCCTGCAAGATGAGATATCGATTTGGAAAAAGAAGGAATGAGAAAGAGAGAACTGGTCTTATCCACATTTTTCACTTACAGAAATTGGATTGGGGGGGGTAGGAAGGTGCTTCTTTTGGAAAATTACTGAAAAGATGATTTTTCATGTATTTTGCTGCTGAGGAATAATTTTTTCTTCCCTCTAACTTCCCAGGCGTGGCTTTTAGTTTATTGCAATAACCAGGGACTCAGCTATGACTAATATCCAGATCCTATACACGGTGCTTACTCACAAACTGAGACAACTGAGATGGTAATTAATTTGGATATTTAGAAAACTGAAGCAACAATAAAACCTTCCCTTGATTACCAGTGTACTTTAGAAAGTGGTGGGATTTTTTTTATTTGTTTGTTTCTTGGTTTTTTTTTTTTTTTTTGGCAAGAATTACCTGTTTTCTTATTCTCCTTTTCTCTTTACCTTTGAGTTTACACTGAAAATGAAAATGATAGCAGTCTTCATACAATGCCATTTATTGAAATCTGTCATAGATTTTGATGAGTACTAGATATGACCACTTAAGTTTTCCAAGGCTCACAGTGGATTTCATTTGAGAATGATTTTGCTGGGATTCCACCTTTATTTAAAACCAAACCATCGGCTTCTGGAGGCAGTTTGTCTTTAGAGACATGCGTGGAACGGTGCCATAGCACCCTACTTCCAACCTACATTCTGCCCATACTGAAAGTAAACATTTTCTAACTTGATGGCCCTAGATGTTTGAACATTTCCTTAGGATAAATATTGAGAAAAACTCTGGTAATTTGAATTAGTAAATCCTTTAGATGAGATTGTTCATGGTTGCAAATGAGGTAAAGTTAGTGTTGGGTTTGTTATGGAACTTTGATAGGATAGCAAGCACCAGACCTACTTAAAGTTGCCTGTGACCCATTCTCCTTAGAGTCTGCTGAGCCAGTCAATCAAGTTACTATGACATCTTTTTTTTTCTGGGCTTATTTGTAAAGGACGGTCTATGTGCTTATTTAATAAATTCAGATGCCTCCAGATTGGAGGCAGATGTGTGTGCATCTCATTCGAGCAGTCTTGTCTTGACCTGTTACCTGTCTGGCAGTGTTTTCTTCTCATCAGCAGTATAAGGAGTTCCAAGGAGCCATCTTTGAGGTCTTGGACCCAGAACAGGTCAAAGCCCAGTGTCTTCTCAGTACACATTGTAATAAGAGAATTGTTTGGTGCTGCATATTTAAAGCTGCCAGTATCACACTTGCTTAAAATTTGCTTACTCCTGTTTCCTGGTAATTCACTATGACCTCAATTTTTTTATGCTCTGTTTGCACAAATCCAGGTGTTTCACACTTTGCAGTTTGACTTCTTGCCTAGTTATTAACCAGCAATTTCCCCAGTAGAACCTCATTTTTATTTCCTGGCCGTATTTCATTTTGTTATTAAAATTTATCTTAAGTGTAAGTATAAAATACAGTCAAGATTAATAGAAAATTATTCCAAATTTTTTTTTCCCTAATAGGGCTTCCATGAACAAATTGCTTACATACAGCACTTTCTAAAAAAAAGTATGCTTAGCATTGCAGAGCAGATGAATGGTTTAATCAAATCATTAGATACCTGTTGTCTACTGACAGCATGTATACACATCAGTATTTAATATCTGAAGAAGTTATTGGCAATTGCCTTATTTTTAAGGCTAATAAATATATAATAAAACCAACTGAAACTGTTCAGATGAGAAAAATATTACATTCTAGTGCCCATATTGAAGCAGTGAGGGTGCCATGGGCCTGTAAAATGGTATCTTAAAAATGACAAATTTCAGAACAATTTGAATTAGTTTGTACTCAGGTCCCTCTTTAGTATTTTGTTTTTTAGTTGCCAAAAGTGGTCTGCTTTAATCCACAAAGATCAATGATCTAAGCAGTGGTACTGGATACATGAACTGTAAGTATCACAAGAGATGCTCCTGTTTTATGAATAACAGGCTATAAATTTCACACTTCGAAAGAAATCATCAAAAAGGCAAAAGTAACAAAAGATACCTCTAAAAGCAAAATGCCGAGTAGTAAAAAAGCAAGCTGCTGTGATTAATACTAGGATTATTAAAAGTTTTATTAATTTTCATAGAAAGTTTCATCACCCATGCATTTATGAAGATATATGCGATGAAAGTACAGAGGCCTATGTGAAAACTTCAGGATAGTGATTGTTTCTGGTTCTGGGGAGGGAGGGAGAGAAATGGGATTAGGGAGACTCCAAAGGAAGCTTCAGCTCCTTTTTTAGTATTTTATGTAATTAGAAAACAGCAACAAAAAGATAACTAACTGTGTTTGATACAAAGTATGGAAATATATATTTTTTTTAAGTTTAAAACATAATAAAGAAGATTCAGTTTTCCAAAAGAAGTGGTAACGGTTGTAGCCATTTTATAAGATTCCAATGAAACACTGTATGTGCGTTAAATAAAGCAAGTTTATATCAAAATACGATCTATGTATCGTATCGATCCACTCACGGTAGACTTATAGCTAAAATTGAGAATGGCTTTTGTTCTCTCTTTTCTGACGGTTGACCCTGAGTTAAGTGTGTATGGGTAGCTGAAAGAATTAATTTGGGACCTTCTTTTCCACTCACTTGTTGTTCATCTCTTGAGGATTCTATCATTATTAGTGTTTGGGGACTTCTGGTCAGATAGGGTCCACTATGAGTTGGAATCGGCTCAATGGTAACGAATTTTGGTCAGATAATACCCTTTTCATTGGTTGTTTATCATCTTTTTTTAATCAAAATCTGATTTGTTTTTACGTTTAGATCGACTCGAAAATGTAAAATATGACCTTAACTGTGTCAGTACTTGGTGTCTTCTTTCCTCCCTCGCTTCTGTGCCGTTTTGTGAAAGAATGATAGAAAGTACTCATCACCCTAACGCCTCAGTTCTCCTCGGTTCTCAGGCTGTATTTACAAATTGCAGCTTTTTTCTCTCAGTTTTTAAACTTAAACTAATGGACAGGTAGAAAAATATTCATTTCTAAAGGCCAGAGTGCATAAAACTTTTCATTCTTTGCAAAGTCAATTGATCTTTTTCAAATCAACCTGATTTTTTTCAAATCAATTTGCTGGAATATTTGTTTATTGAAAGATTAAATCATGGAGACTAGGAACAACGCTACATCCAGATGATTTGAGACACACTGGCGGTTTTAGTGGTCAGGCCACAGAAAGATAACAGGACACATTTTGTTTTCCCTCTGCACCAAGAAAAATGTGAAGGATCTCTAATGAAGGGGGGTGGGTGGTGGAAAGCCCAATAAACCCAGTGAGGCAAAAAGCTTAATAAACAATAAAGGCAAAAAAGCCCACTGCCATAGGAAAAATAACCCCTATGTCTCCTTGTCGTTAGTTTTGTCCAGTCGGCTCCAACTCATATAGAACCCATGTAGACCAGAACGAAACGTTGCCCAGTCCTCTGCCATCCTCATGATCACTGATGTGTTGGAGCCCATTATTTAGTACTTCCAAAATTGACTTCCTTCTTGGATGAAGACACCATGGTAATTTTTTCATAAATAAAGGAAACAACGTCTACTCTGAAAGATATTGGACTTGTTCTTAATTTCAAGTCGTATTTGAATCTCTTTCAACCTAAGAGCTGCCATTCCACTCAGTTTCAATATCAGTTTTATTATCTGTTCACCTATAAATGAGGCAAGGTAACTACCAAACAAATTGAAGCTACACGATAAAGAAAACTCTTTTCCTACCTGTTCCTCCTCAACATGTGTGTGCATATGTAAGCATTCACAAACACACATGCTTTATGTACTCTCCCCACCCCCAGAGAATTTATCCAGCCCTCTCATCTTCAGAAATAATTCAAGTAAAATGCTGCTGGGGTTGCATCAACTTCCAGTGCCAATCCAGGGCATCCCAGATTCTCTCCACATAAAACCTCCACATTTGCCATCAGTAATAGGTAATAAAGAGGAGTTACAGGACACAGGCTACTTCATTAACATTCTATTTATCTTTTAGATGCCTAAAACTAGATCCTTTACCAGAAAAGGCTTTCTGAAATCACAATAAAATGACACTAACTTAATCACTTGTCTCCTTTTGAAAAACCAAAGACAATAATAAAAATAAGAAATGGCAACTCTCCATCAAGCTTGTAAACTGGGAACCATCCATCCTGGTTTGCTCTGGACAGTCTTAATTTTATGCCTGTTGTCTCAGTGTAATTATTAATAGCTGCTCTCTCACTCTAAGAAATGTTCTAGTTTGGCTGGGGACCATGGTCTCAGGGGACATCTAGGCCAATTGGCATCACATAGTTCATAAAGAAAATGTTCTACATCCTACTTTGGTGAGTAGCGTCTGGGGTCCTAAAGGCTTGCGAGTGGCTATCTAAGATATATGTACTGGCCCCACCAAGTTCAGAGCAAAGGAGAATGAAGAAAACCAAAGGCACGAGGAAAATATTAAAGTACCAATGGACCACATGACCCACAGCCTCCACCAGCCTCAGCCCAAAAGAACTAGATGGTTCCCGGCTAACAACGACTCTGACAGGGATCACAATAGAGGGTCTTGGGGAGAGCGGGGGGAAAAAAAAAAAAACGAAATTCAAATTCACAAAAAATGACCAGTCTTACTGTTCTGACAGAGACTAGAGGAACCCCTGAGACTATGGCCCCTGGACACCCTGCTAACTCAGAACTGAAGCCACTCCCACAGTCCACCTTTCAGCCAAAGATTAAACAGGTCTATAAAACAAACAATAACACACATGAGGAACATGATTCTTAGTTCGCTCAATTGACGAGACCAAATACCTTCCCAAAAGCAAAGACAAGAAGGCAGGAAGGGACAGGAAAAGTGGACAAGTGGACACAGGGAACGCAGGGTATAAGGGAAAGGAGGAGAGAGCTGACACATTTACAGGGATTGCAACCAATGTCACAAAACAATTTGTGTAAACATTTTTGAATGAGAAACTAAATTGCTCTGTAAACTTTCACCTAAAGCACCATTAAAAAAAAAAAAAGTCCCAGTAAGAACGATAATGAAATGCCCATTTGTCTTGGTCAGCTGGTGCTGCTATAAAGGAAATACCACAAGTGGGTGACTTTAACAAAGAGAAATGTACTCTCTCACAGTCTAGTAGGCTAGAAGTCCTAATTCAGGGAGGGCATCAGCTCCAGGGGAAGGCTTTCTCTCTCTGTCAACTCCGGAGAAAGGTCCTTGTCATCAGTCTTCACCTGGTCCAGGAGTTGCCCCATGCAGGGACCTGGGATCTAAAGGACGTGCTATTCTCCTGGCTCTTGTTTCTTGGTGGTATGAGATCGCCAACCCTCTGATCGCTTCTCTCTCCTTTTGTCTTTTTGTAAGATAAAAGATGGTGCAGGCCACACCCCAGGGAAACTCCCTTTACACTGGAACCGCTATGCTGATCTTGGGATTTGTCAGCCTCTATTTATTTTATGAGCCAGCAGCCTGCAAACTTACCTACCAATCTCCGATTGGTCAGCCCCCACAGCTGCTACATGAGTCAGGAGAAGTCTCCAGCCTGATTCACTGACTTGGGCCTTTCCAGCGTCTACAACCGCATGAGCCACTTCCTTAATAAAAATCTCTCTCTCTTTCTATGTATATATTTATATACGCACCTCACCGGTTTTGCTTCTATAGAGAACCCAGCCTAAGGCATATATATTTTACTTTTCTAGCCATAAAAAACACTGAAGAAATGCTTCCAAACCATGCAATGTTTTCATGAGTGTCACAAAGTAGTCTGTGCATTCGTTACTATGAACCATTGTATTTAACTCAAGTTTTTAAAGTAATAGGCTTTATGGTAGTCCATTCTTAAAAGTACAAGTTGTCTATAAATTGGACTTTTATAACCCAGGAACTGCCTATACAATCTTTTCTCAACCCACCTTTCACCACTGACCTATACTAACTTTCCATCCAAGCCAATGTGCTACGGCTGCTAAACAAAAGGTTGCAGTTTGAATCCACCAAGCGCTCCTTGAAAAACCTGTGGGGCAGTTTTACTCTGTCCTGTAGGGCCACTATGAGTCAGAATTGACTTGACGTAACAAGTTTGGGTTTTGGGGCATATACTGCCTTACTGAGGAACCTCCTGGTAGACTGTGAGTTTCTGGCAGCAACAGTTGTGTCTTGCTGTTCCTAGAACTCTTAGCGCGCACAGTTCCTGAATTAGTGAATAAAAATCTCACCGTTGACCACTTTTCCAGTTACACTTTCAGACAGCTGATGCTTACTATGCAATTCATTGCATGTTCCCATGTATCCTATTTATCTAGTGCTACTATAACAGAAATACTACAAGTGGGTGTCCATAACAAACAGAGATCTGTTTTCTTACAGTTTAGGAGGCTAGAAGTCCAAATTCAGGGAGCCAGCTCTAATGGAAGCCTTTCTCTTTCTGTTGGCTCTGGAGGAAGGTCCTTGTCTCTTTGAGCTTCTGTTCCTGGGAGATCTTCATGTGGCTTGGCATCTCTCTTCCCCCATTTCTGCATCCTCACTTGCTTGCGTAATTTCTTTCATGTCTCAGAAAAGATTGACTCAAGACATACCCTACACTAATCCTGTCTCATTAATGTAAAAAAGAAAACCCATTCCCAAGTGGATTAAAACCATTGGGCGTTGGGGTTAGGATTTACAACACATATTTTTGAGGGACACAATTCAATCCATAACACCACACAGTTGGTGTTTTCAGTCATTACGCCTTTTTACCTTTTATAGGTCCTGTACCAACTGCCTCAGACATACTCTAGTCCTGCCTTCATTTGGCTTCTGTGAAAGAGGCATGCTTCAAGAAATTAGGGATTAACATCATATTATTTCAGGAACTCTCCAGAGGCCTGCAAGGCTCTATATAAGCCGGCTTTTGTTGCATTCTAACCTCTCCTCTCCCCTCTCTCCAGTCTCCTGCTGTTTCTTAAACATTCTACCAAGTTTCCTTCTTCGGGGCCCTCAAACTCATGATTCCCTCTGCCTAGAACATTTTTTACCCAGATGGCTTCTAATGGCTTATCGCTCACCTCCTTCAGATCTTTGCTCAAATTTTACCTTCTCAGTGGGGCCTTTCCTGCCCTCCTGTCTAAAAATCACAGTATTTCACACCTATGTTCCCTATAGTCCTTTCCTAGTTTATTTTTCTCCGTAGCACTTATGACCTTGTAGCCTACTCTATGTTCATTATCTGTCTCCTCCCACTAGACCCTAAGCTCCATGAGGGCAGGGATTTTTGTCTCTCTGGTTTCCTGTTGTGTCACTGGTACTCGATAAATATTTATCTTTTAAAAAAATTAGTAAGAAAAATGGAGGAGAAGGCTTGGTAAAAAACTGTCTGCATTTCCTTCCAAAGGGATAAATAGGAAAATATTTCCGCTTTCCGCTTGAATCTAAGAACCACTGGGAGCTCCAAGTATTCCCAAGAAAATAATTACATCAGTTTAGTGAGTACATGGTATTTTGCTTGTTTTTATTGTTGTTTTTAAATAAATAGGGAGAATTCCAAGCTGCTGTCAAAGGGGCTTACGGAGGAGAAGCCAGGAGAACATCCCCCTGCTTTGCGTGGCACTGTGGCCTCTGGTCCCTCCTTCCCTTAGCTGGTGTCCTTCCTGTGGGTCACCAACCAGCAGCTCAGTATGGTGCTCCAGACTTCCCTGATTTATGTACTTCCTGCATGCCCCCCCCGACCAAGTCCACTCATACTGTAATGATTTAGTTCAAATAAGATAAAAATTGAACGTTTATTCCAGTTTGTTCTAAATGTAATAGTTTATGTAGAGAACCCAGACTGCTATCAATGTGATGCCTACAAGCTTGAAAAAGAGCTGCAGGTTACAGTCTACAAAGGCGAGGAATGACCTCTCATTCTCCCAGAACCACAGTCAATTGACTACTTGTTTATTTTTCTGATGGAATAGCTACCCAGTAGTTATTTTTTTCACTAAATTTCTCTTTCTAGTTATGAAAGTGATGGTTCTATGCATAAAAACTGCAAATCACAGAAAAGCACATGCCCAAACCCTTTGCTCTCACTTCCCATAGCTATTTATTGTTAATATTTTAGTGAATGCCCTTCCAATAATTTAAAGTTATACTTGAGATCCTTTTATCATAATTTTAATAATCTGCAACCCAATTGATGTATTTGAGTTTGGACAAAAGTATGACTTCAATAATATGTTTGTATTACAGGTGCTATAACAACTTGAAACAGCTGACATGTAAGATATTTTAAATCCTTTAACCAAAATGTCCTCTGAATTAGTTTTTAATTATTTGGAGTACTAAAGCTCTTCTGAAATTTGTTTGAAAAATAACATGGGCATTCTAGAAGAGATTGCAGGGTAATTTAGGATTAAGTATCATAACCCCTGAAGCATTTGGTAAAGATTATTTTGAGTTAAGACTAAGGTTAAAGATTACAGTGCTTATAAACTTCTTGAGTTACTTTACAGATCCTTAGGATTCTTGCTTGGCAGGATTTTTTAAAAAAACAAACTACAGTATTTTGAACTAAAATTTGAACTCTTAAAAAAATCCTTCAGACTAAGGAATTGACTTAACTTTTTTATGAAAATGCCTAATTGTGTATTCTGGAATGTATCAGATGATGATGACATTCATTACTAAGGTGAGGTAACCACAGTTGTAGATCAGCAGAAAAAAATATAAAAGTGAATAACAAGCAAAAATTCTAGAAGTTTCTAAGCTGGAGATGCTCATTAGTGAGCAGATTTACTGAAACAGTGAGAGGTGAGTCTTCCTTTCCCCCACCCTCTTCTGATAGTCCGTATTTCTTCAAGGCATGGATGTGAGTGGAGGACTCTAGAAAACAAATAGGGTCAGGGTTTGCTTAAAAAAAACATTAGTCATAAACCCAATGGTTATACACTGCTGTCAGATAAATAAAAATCATATTCCTAAATATTCTGCCTTTCCCACATGGAACCACTGTGGGAGGCCTCTTTTGACCTGCAGTCTTGAAAGTATTGGTAGTTCTCTCATGAAAGCTATCAATTTTTATTCTCTATATTTCAATTCAACTTGCTCTTGAACGTACAGTAGGTAAAGTGAATGGAAAAATGATGAAATAATAGAGCTGAACAGAAAATTTCAAAGGGTAGTTCGAGAAGACAAAGTATTATAATGAAATGTGCAAAGACCTGGACTTAGAAAACCAAAACGGAAAAACACGCTTCGCAGTTCTCAAGCTGAAAGAACTGAAGAAAAAATTCAAGCCTCAAGTTGCAGTATTGAAGAATTCTTTGCTAAAAAATTGAGCGATGGAAGGAATATACAGAGTCAACTGTACCAAAAAGAATTGATTGACGTTCAGCCATTTCAGGAGGTAGCATACTATTAAGAAGCGATGGTGCTAAAGGAAGAAGTCCAAGCTGCACAGAACGTGTTGATGAAAAACAAGGCTCCAGGAATTGACAGAACACCTATTGAGATACTTAAACAAATGGATACGATGCTGGAAGCAGTCACTGGTCTATTCCAAGGAATTTGGAAGACAGCTACCTGGCCAACCGACTGGAAAAGATCCATATCCATGCCCGTTCCAAAGAAAGGTGATCCAACAGAATGTGGAAATTATCGAACAACACCATTAATCTCACATGCAAGTAAAATTATGCTGAAGATAATTCAAAAAGAATTGCAGCAGTACATGGACAGGGAACTGCCAGAAATTCAAACCAGATTCAGAAGAGGATGTGCAATAAGGAATATCATTGCTGATGTCAAATGGATCTTGGCTGAAAGCAGAGAATACCAGAAAGATGTTTACCTGTGTTTTATTGACTATGCAAAGGCACTTGACTGCGTTGATCATAACGAATATTGTGAAGAATAGGAATTCCAGACAGTTAATTGTGGTCTTGCAGGACCTGTAGCTAGACCAAGAGGCAGTGGTTTGAGCAGAACAGGCGGATATTGGGTGGTTTAAAATCAGAAAAGGTGTGTGCCAAAGTTGTATTCTCTCAACATACTTAATCTGTATGCTGAGCAAATAATCTGAGAATCTGGACTGTATGATGAAGAACGAAACATCAGGATTAGAGGAGGACTCATTAACAACTTTCGATATGCAGATGACACAACCTTGCTTGCTGAAAGTGAAGAGGACTTGAAGCACTTACTAGCGAAGATCAAAGACCACAGCCTTCAGTGTGGATTACACCTCAACATAAAGAAAACAAAAGTCCTCACAACTGGACCAATAAGCAACAACGTGATAAATGGAGAAAAGAATGAAGTTGTCAAGGATTTCATTGTACTTGGATACACAATCAATGTCCATGGAAGCAGCATTCAGAAAATCAAATGATGTATTGCATTGGGCAAATCTGCTGCAGAAGACCTCTTAAAAGTGTTAAAAAGCAAAGACGTCACTTTGAGGACTAAGGTGTGCTTGGCCCAAACCATGGTATTTTTAATCACCTCATATGCATGACAAAGCTAGACAATGAATAAGGAAAACTGAAGAATTGATGCCTTTGAATTACGGTGTTGGCGAAGAATATTGAGTAGGCTGTGGACTGCCAAAAGAATGAACAAATCTTTCTTGGAAGAGGGACAACCAGAATGCTCCTTAGAAGTGAGGATGGAGAGGCTTTGTCTCACTTTCTTCGGACATGTTATCAGGAGGGACCAGTCCCTGGAGAAGGACATCATGCTTGGAAAAGTAGAGGGTCAGTGAGAAAGAGGAAGACCCTCAACAAGATGATTGACACAGTCGCTGCAACAATGAGTTCAAACATAGCAATAACTGTGAGGATGGCCACAGAGTCGGGCAACGTTTCATTCTGTCATACATAAGGTTGCCATGAGTTGTAACTGACTTGACAGCACCTAAGAACAAAAACAATATTTCAACCAAGAGCTTCAAATAGTAACCGTTCCTCTATTTTTGATGATGTGATGGAATTGACAGGTTGCCTATGATCTCACTTGATTTTGTATATGATATTGGGGGTCCTAGTTTTTTCTCTCACGGCCATGAATTCTTTTAGCCAATGCTACCAGATTTTCAATGGTAGAATTCGCAGCTTCCATGCAGGAGACTCACGTTTGATTCCCAGCCAATGCACCTCATGTGCAGCTACCACTCATCTATTAGTGGAGGCTTGCATGTTTCTACAATGCTGAACAGATTTCAGCAGAACTTCCAGACTAAGATGGACTAGGAGGAAAGGCCTGGTGATCTACTTCCCAAAATTAACCAATGAAAACCCTATGGATCACAATGGTCTGACTCACAACCATTCCATTGTACATGGGATGACTGTGAGTGAGGCACCAACTCTATGGCAGCTAACAACAACCAGTACATAGATAGGTTTAATTGATAGCTAGCTCTCTTTGGCACTATTTCTTACTATTTGTTTCAAAAAATTTAAAAGTGAAAATTGGTGGGGGTTGGTTGATCCCATCTTATTGTCACTTATAACTCAATTGTTAGTGCTTGCTAGAGGCTGCAGTACCCAAGCAATGTTCGCTGTATTCATTGTTTATCCATGATTGTTCTTACGGTTTTCTGAGCCCTAAGATTTAGAATCAGATCTCTGTAATTAAAATGATTGATTCAGAACATTCCGCTTCATTGCTCACACACTGCGATTTCCTAACAACGTAATAAAACAATGATTTTCTTTTACTCCTGTTCATTTCATACTCATGGTACAATGTTGGACAGAGAAGTGGCTTTTTGCAGTGTTCTGTTCTGAGAAGTGAGTGAGCATTATCGATATACAGGGTGATTAAAATAACTAGGAGACATTGTTCATCAATTGTAGGTATTTGTGTTAACCCAGAGTTGGTGCAGAAATCTTTAGTACAGCTTAATAGAATTGTTTATGATTTGAAGAAATTATGAATCATTAGCTATTCAGAATTCTCTAATACAGGACATTGGGATTTGGGTTCTCTGAAAGGGTTTAGCTTTAAATTGGAGTTGATGGTAGTTTGATGCAAAAAATAAATCAAAAAGAGTCCAGGATAAGGCCATGCACAGCTCAAGACAGAAGGGCAGAGAAGGCAATTAGCCACCCCATGTGACAGGGCAGAACTGTACCGTAGGGCTTCCTAGGCTGTGATCTTTACAGGAGCAGATTGCCAAGTCTTTATCCCACGGAACCTCTGGATGAGTTTGAACCACCAACTTTCCAGTTAGCACCCAAGCACTTAGATGTTGACTACCAGGGCTCCTTCCTTAAAAACATTGATCTTTAAATACTCAGGGAAGAACTAAGTTATAGGTTGAAATCATTAAAAATTAAGGCAGATGCACATTTTTATGCCTCATGTATTTCTTCTCTTGATTATGTCTTACTTCCTTCCATCTTTACCTGACCTGTGAATATTTTACTGATCCCCTTTATTTCATTCCTTTAGAATGCATTCTATATTTCTTCTTCCACATTCACACATAAACTTTCTTTTAAGTTTGATCAAAGCCTAACTCCTGAGGCAGGTCCAATTTCAGCACAAAGTATGATTCACAATTATGCCTCAATCAATAAATGACTGAATGGATAATATATCTTACAAGCAATATGTGATACAAGCATTATGTGTAGAATGCTATTGGTGTTTGTCCCAAACTTGCATCTTTTAATAGTTGTGATTGACAGAAATATGAATAGAGGGTGTCCTATTTTCACTTCTATTCCTCTTCAACAGAAGGTCCTCATGTGGTTGATATATGGTAGCGTATGATATATGCGGAAACCCTGGTAGCGTAGTGGTTAAGTGCTATGGCTGCTAACCAAGACGTCGGCAGTTCGAATCCGCCAGGCTCTCCTTGGAAACTGTATGGAGCAGTTCTGCTCTGTCCTGTAGGGTCGCTCTGAGTCGGAATCGACTCGACAGCAGTGGGTTTGGTTTGGGTTTGGTTTATGATATATGCTGCTCAGGAGGAGCCCTCAGAAAATTTGGCTTTGCTCCACACAACGTTTTAAACCCCTGGTATGGATTGAATTATGTCCCCCCAAAATATGTTGTAAATTCTAACCTCTATGCCTGTGGTTACAATACCATTTGATAATGTGATTTCTTTGTTATGTTCATGCAAAAGGATTAGTTCAGAGTGTATCCTGAGTCAATATAAAAGAGATTAAAAGCAAGCTAGCAAGTAGAGATAGGGGAAGACAGATGTCGATCCACGTGAAGACTGCCCAGGGGCAGAAGCTCAAAAAGACAAGGACCTTCCTCCAGAGCCAGCAGAGAAAGAAAGCCTTCCTCCAGAGCTGGCACCTTTTAGCCTCCTAAACTGTGAAAAAATAAATTTCTGTTTGTTAAAGTCACCCATTTGTGGTATTTCTGTAATAGCACTAGATAACTACAACAACCCCCACCTCAACACAAAAGATTTAAGGGAGGTAGTGGTATCCTTGAGTGGTGCAAATTGTTAAGCACTTACCTACTAACTAAAAGGTTGGCAGTTCAAACCTGCCAGAGGCACCTTGGAAGAAAGGCCTGGCAACCTACTTCTGAAAGGTCACAGCCATGAAACCCTGTGGAGCGCAGTTCTCCTGTGCAACACACAGGGTTGCCATGAGTTGGAATTGACTTGATGGCAACTAGTTTGTTTTTATGTGGAATTAGGGGGAAAGGTTTGAGAGAATATTGGTCTTTGCCTTTATAATACTAAGTGAATAGATACTGTTCTTCAGGAGCTTATTAGGTACCTGGCACTACACTAAGCTGTGTTTGCATACATTGCCTTACATAATTTTCAAAACTGCCTTGAGGTACTTACTTTATTCTTATTCTCCAAGTGAGAACACTAAGGCTCAGAGAGTTTTAAATGGCTTGCCCAAGTCAAACCCAAGCAACAGACCCTAAAGCCAGTTGTGTTGTGCAAAGAAAATTGCTGCAGTACACAAACATATTGCCGAGTTTGTGCCCTTTAGATACCTAAGAAACTGAGCTCCTCTACTTAGTCTTCCTCTTCCTCCTCCTCTTCCTTTTGGTTATGCTCATCACACAGTTCTGAGGTTTTTCTAGTAACTTAATGACCTGCTATCTTGGTGCAACACTGACACTTTACAACCATGAGCTGCTTTGACAAGGAGAAAAGCTGGCCCTTCTAATCAAAAGTTTTCATTGAACAAGGATCTCACATAGTCCACAGACAATGTTAGCAGCTAGTGTCCCCATCATCTGCCTGCATCTCAAAAAAGACCTGGATCTCTTACGAGTGAATTTCAGTTACTCAGAAATCCAGAAGTGTGGCGTTTATCCACATTTCTGAGCCTGCCCGTAGAAATCTATTCCAGGTCTGTAAACAGCCTGTACATACACCTACTCCTCACTTATCAACTATCTCGTTATCAAAAATTTCACAAAAAATCTACTATCTGTTTTGCACATTAACGACGTATGTCTGGTAGTAACAAATGCCAAGGGGCAAGGCAAGAATAACAGTGGCTGTGACGGTTAAGATTATATGTCAACTTGTGTAATGATGTAATTTGGTAGCTATGTAATGATGTAATTTGGCAGCTGTGTAATGATGTAGTCATCTTCCATTTTGTGATCTGATATGGTCATTATACATTTTCACATAGCAACTTGGTCTTTGGAACCTCTCCATGTTGATAAATGAGGAATGGGTATAGTTATCTTCAGCCAAATGCATGTTTTCACACACTACTGTCTCCACACTAGTTTAAGAAGAGAAGATTGCACTGTTAATTTTGCCCATGTGAGTTGAGCATTTTTACCTTAAATTAAACATATAGTATTGATTGAAATAGTTATCAAAGTTGCATTTGCTAGAAGGGGGAAAAAAAGTAAATAACCCAAATAAAAAACAGAAACAGATCTTATTTTTAGAGGAAAAAGAAATCCATTGCAAAAGTTTTGTCTAGGTTAAATTGTAGCGTCCCCCTTACACTATGCCCTAGTTTACTTGAGTAATTCCTCATGTTTTTGCTTGCTGTTGCTGCACCTTGTCCTTTGAGGGAATAGTGTGTATTCTCATTTTAACTCCCATAAACTGTACAAGCTTCAACACTAATGAGTGTCCTGTGCTTGGCTTGGTGAAAACAGTCTGCTCATATTGTTCCACTGAACCCTTTGATTGGGAATGAATGAAGGGCCTGGAAGCTTTTGAACTGAGGGCCTGGCCAGCATTACCTCTTGTTTCATTAAATACTTCAAGGCTAAACCCTGCAAGATGTTCTTCAAAAAGGCAGGAATCTGGAAAAAAAGAAAAGGAAAGGCAGAACTGAAATGACTCATTGTTACAGACAAATGAGCAATCTTTTGACTATAACAAAGCTACTAGAAATCTCTTTAGATTTAGATTCGATGTATCTTATCCTGAAAACCAACCAGGAAACAAGAGCTATTTTTTAAAAGTTAACACTTCCTTCATCCCACCATGTGTTAAATTATTATTTCTTGATCTGAGAAACGTAGGTGCATTTTAAGTAACTGTATGAACAAGATAAACTTGAGCCTCTCTGCTGTGCCATTAATGACAGCTACACACTAAGAAACCTAATCAACTATTTTTACAGCACAGGGAGAGAGGAGTGTCAGAGACAGCTGGGCTTGGAAACCTTCCGGAAGTCTCTTATTGTTTCCTGTACTGTATCAGGTCCAAAAGTGAGAATAATTACCCATTAAAACTGCCAAGTTTTCAGGCCATTCAGATGACTCTTGTAGTAGGAGAAAAATGTGAGCCAAAGTGAATGAATAGTGTTTGAATTTTATAAAAATATTTCTGAGGGAGTAGTTTTCTCAGAAATGGTCCGTTTGCTTTGACTAACAGAATGTAGAGAGCCATCTAACCAAAGGCTTGGAAAATAAAAGAAAAAGAAAATCAGAGTCATTATCTACTCCTAGGCTACTGTAATAATACAAGAGCTGAGGATTTCAACCAGCTCTTTGGGTTCCTTGGGACTTTATGTAATTCGTGGAAAGACTTGGGGCTGGAGGTAGGAGGTAGAGCAGGAGGAAGCTCTTAGTATTGAATGGAAAAATTGTGTTGTTCTGAAAAGTCCATCTTCCAAAGATATGTAATAATACTCTGATTTAAAGTGAGCAAGCTCTGTCTATTGACAATAAAGAAGAAATTATAAGTTTTTTTGTTCCTCTGAATTTCCAAACCTAATAACCATTTTGTTGTTGTTGTTAGTTGCTGTCAATTCCAACTCATGACAACCCCATGTGTGCAGAGTAGCTCCATAGGTTTTTTCTTAAGATGTTGTATATAGAAAATATTGAAGTTGTCAAGGATTTCAGTTTACTTGGATCCACAATGAACGTGCATGGAAGCAGCACTCAGGAAATGAAACAATGTGTTACATTGGGAAAATCTACTGAACCTCTTTATAGTGTTCAGAAACAAAGATGTCACTTTGAGGACTAAGGTGCGCCTGACCTAAGCCGTGGTATTTTCAGTAGTCTCATATGCATGGGAAAGTTGGACAATGAATAAGGAAGACAAGGAATTGATGCCTTTGAATTGTGGTGTTGGCAAAGAATATTGAATATACCATGGACTGCCAGAAGAACGAAAAAGTCTGTCTTGGAAGAAGTACAGCCCAGGTGTTTCTTGGAAGTGAGGATGGCAAGAATTTGTCTCACATACTTTGGACGTATTATCAGGAGGGACCAGTCTCTGGAGAAAGACAGCATGCTCGGTAAGGTAGAGGGTCAGTGAAAAAGAGGAAAACCCCTGATGAGATGGATTGACATAGTGGCTGCAACAGTGGGCTCAAACAAAATGATCGTGAGGATGTCGCAGGACCAGGTGGTGTTTTGTTCTGCTGTGCGTAGGGTCACTATAAGTTGGAACTGACTCGACAGTACCTAACAACACAACGTATTTGAAAAACCAAACCCATTGCTGTGGAGTCCATTCTGACTCACGGCTACCCGACGTGTTACAGACTAGATCTATTCCATAGGGTTTTCTTAGCTATAATCTTTATGCCACAGCGCTCCTGGGTGCATTTGAACCTTTAGGTTAGTAGTCAATTACAAACCGCGTGCACCACCCAGGGACCTAGGTGTTACATGCCAGGTGCTTTATTTACGTTCTTAACTCATCTTCACAATAGCTCTGCAAAGAAAACATAGAGTGGTTACATTTTATGAATGAGTTTCTTGAATATCTCGAAATATTTAATTTTTTCACAATTTCATCATTCAAGTCCAGTTTTCCTATAGAATCAATGTCAAGTAGAAGGATATATTTTTCAGAACTTATAAATCTACATCTGGGTGATTTTGTGTTTTAAAACGTAATTTTACATACAACAAATAAATACATACCTAATAGTAACCTTGCACCATCTCCAGCTTTTTTCCTTCATTCTGAAGTTCTTAGGTTCTGACACGTTTTTCCGTCCTTTCCCCGGCACCCCTGCTTCGTAAATGTTCGGATGGTGTTATTGTTAGAATTTACCACTGGTGATTGTTAAACTAAGAGCACAGCAGTCACCAAAACCACACTGGGGATTTCTGAGGAACCGAATCGGCGACAGGGTAGCTCAGAAGATGCTGACCAAAAATTGTATGTGTTTCTATTTCCCACTGAAGCAGTATTCCCATGTGACAATGTTATAAATGCAGTTTAAATTACCTGGGCCACCAGCTTTGAAATAATGGGTCTTTTGAACATTTTTTAGATTTAGAAGTCACGGTCTTTCAAATTTCACACATAAAATTACATGCACTATACTGCACATACTTTGGGTGTGTTATCATTATTTCATGATGTTTCATAATGTCATGATCCAGATTCATATAAAATGCAACTGTGTCTCCACTTTGAGCATGAGGAATCAGATGCTTAGAGAGATTAAGAAAATTACCCAAGGACACATAATTTGTGGGTGACCACATCAGGATTTGTTGATCTGATTCAACACTATGTTGCTTACATAAACTGAGATAGTCAAAATTAAAGAGCTCTGAATCCAAGAAGACTTTGGAAGCAGCATCAACAAGAGAGAAATATGATTTTATGAGCCTGAGGGGGAAGGAGAAACCTGGTAGGGTTTCCAAACAGACTGCTAATCCATTTGTATCAGAACACCTGGAATGTTCATTAAAAATTCCCATTTCTGGGCCCTCTGCAAAAACTATTAAATTGCAGTCTTTGGTGGTAGAACCTGGAAATCTGCATTTTTAACAACTGCCGTGGATGGTTCTTATTTGCACTAAAATTCAAGAACCAGTTTGTCAGAATCAGCATCACAGACTGTTCTAGAAATGTAAAATCGGGACCTGAAGAACAGAAGGACCAGAAGATGGCAACTTCAAGATTGTTTTGTGAGAAAATCAAGATATTGGAGTTTTTCCATCTCTGAGAAACTCAGAATAAATTATGAACCCCAGAAGTTATAAACCCAAGGGTACTTCAGCTTTGGTCTAAATGATGCTTTTAGAGATGTATTTGGAAAATCCCCTTAGAATTACAATATGAAACAGACAGGAATCTCTAGAATATTGTGATTGCATGCCAGGCTTAAACATGAGAAAACCATAAGTCTGATTAAAATACAGAAGAGATGGCATTTTTCTTAATTGTACTTCAGATGAAGGTTTACAGAACAAACTAGTTTCTCGTTAAACAGTATACATATTGTTTTATGACATTGGTTGACAACCCCACGACACGTCAACATGCCTCCTTCTCAACCTTAGGTTCCCTGTTACCAGATTTCCTGTCACCTCCTGCCTTCTAGTCTTTGGAGGTGGCATGCTTTTAGGGGAAACTCCTTGAAGAGTCAAACTTTTGTTAAAGAAAAAGGCCAGAGAATGAGAGTAATTACCCTGAAGAATGGTAGATTAAACTTCTTGGGAATATTAGATCCCTTTTAGAATGTACTGAAAGTTATGAACTCTTCCCAGAAAAATACACACCAACACACAGTTCACACACATTTACATTTATTAAAGTTTTCATCTTACATGCTCCTTATCCCTGGGTGGCGCAAACAGTTAAAGGCTCAGTCTGCTCACCTAAAATTCAGAGGTATCAGTCCACCCAGAGGCATCTGGGAAAAAAGGCCTTGTGATCTACTTCTGAAAAATCAGCCACTGAAAACCCTATGGAGCACAGTTCTATTCTGACACACATGGAGTTGCCATGAGTTGAAATTGATATTACAGCAACTGGTTTCCCACGGTACGTGCCCTTTAGACACCAACATCACAGCCTACCCCAGACTCCAGGGACTGCTAAGCTGATAATCCCTATTGAACAACTAAAGACCTCGGGGAGATGGTCAACAGATGAGAAGTGCAAAGCAGGTTGTGCTTCTCTGCAAAAATATCAGACTGTGACTCTCTGGCTGACACTGGCATACTTGGTCCTTAATCATGCATTTTTTATTGTGTTTCTGACCTTTCTACAGCCATTTTTTCCAGCACCATGGACTATTAACCTGGTGCTTGCCCCTGTGATAACATCAGTGTTCTGGTAACCTTTCACTTGAGGACTTTGCTGTCTCCCTCAGCTTCCTGGTTGACCTAATGCCATCTCTGCAGACCTGGGACAGGCAGAGCCACCCCATCAGTGTCGAATGTCTCCCTCGTGGGCCCTGACTCTGTTTTGGTTTCCTGTGAAGAGGTTTTCTGCATGATTTCGGCTTCGCCCACCCCACATCCCTTCATGTGCACATATGGTTGGATATGTAGATTTGCCAGCACTCCTGAGTCTCTCTTTCATGCTAGTTTGCATTTTCTTGCTTAGATGTCCCATCTTACCTCAAACTCAGCATGGTCTGAAATTGAGTTATAAAAATGTTCTTAGCCAATCCTTTGATTAAGTAATTTCACTACTGGGAGTCTGTCCCAAGCAAACACTCCAAAACAAGGAAAAATCTTCATATATAGTGATGTTGATTGCAGCAATATTTACACTTAAATTAGAAGGAAATCTAAATAGATGTGTAGAAAAATGGGAGTGGTTAACTGAATTACGGTGCAGGCATTTGATTGACTATTATGCAGTTATTAAACAGGGAATTCATGAAGACTATGTAGAAACATGGAAACCCTGGTGGCACAGTGATTAAGAGCTATGGCTCCTAACCAAAAGGCTGGTGGTTCAAATGCACCAGGTGCTCCTTGGAAACCCTATGGAGCAAGTTCTACTCTGCCCTATAGGGTCGCTATGAGTCAGAATCAACTTGACGGCAATGGTTAGGTTTAGGTTAGGTTATGTAGCAACATGGAAAAATTGTTGATGATAAGTACAAAATGTAGGCTGCACTATTTAGGTTTTCTCAGCTCAATTATGAATGGAAAATGAGCAAGACTGAAAGGTAATAAAAATTATAATAGTTGTTATGTTAATAGGATAGTGACTGATATTTTCCTTTAATTTATGAATATTTCAATATGTATAGTTTTTATTAGAAGTTTTTTTTTAATTCATCTTTGTTTTAATCCTAGTTTCCCCATGAGGACAGTGGCATGACTTCTTCCTTCCTGTTCACAAGGCTCAGTACAGGGACTCTTTGATTTCACACTCTTTTTTCTTGTTGTTAGCTTGACCTCATGACAACCCCATGTACAATAGAGCAAAATGTTGCCTGGTCCTGCCCCATCTTCATGATCATTGTTGGTATGCTTGAGTCTGTAGTTGTGGCCCCTGTATATTTTGAGTGCCTTCCAACCTAGGAGCCTCATCTGCCAGCACTGTACTGGACAATATTCTATTGTGATCTGTAGGGTTTTCACTGACTAAATTTTAAAAGTAGATCACCAGGCCTTTATCCCTAGTCTGTCTTAGTCTGGAAGCTCCACTGAAACACATGCACCATGAATGACCCTGCCGGTATTTGAAATACTGGTGGCATAGCTTCCAGCATCCTAGCAACATGCACCCAGTACCACTTTCTCTCCCATAGCTGTCTAGTCATCCCATCCTCTCTGTAGGTCCTCCGTTAATGTCTCTTGACTACCTACTCTGAGCACTCTACCTGGCCTGTAGACCTTACAACAATCTTCTGACTGGTCCTTCTGCAGTCGTGCCCAATTCTCCCTCTTATCTAACCTTCAAAGGTTGAAGTGCCCTAGGGCTCAGTCTTCTGAGGACCTCTTCTCTCTATTTACATTCTCTCCTTAAATGAGCTTGTGGTTGTTGGTAGGTGGCCTTGAGTCGGTTCCAACTTATGACGACCCTATAGGACAGAGTAGAACTGCCCCATAGGGTTTCCAAGGAGGGGCTGGTAGATTTGAACTGCTGACCTTTTGGTTAGCAGTTGAACACTTAAAGTGCTGTACCACCAGGGCTCTATTAAAAAAAAATTTTTTTTTTTTTAGTGATATTTAAATATGAAATGACTCCCAAATTTTTTTTTTTTTTTTTTTTTTTTAGCTCTGAGTGCTTTCCTAAACTCCTAACTGGTTTATCCAAAGGCTATGTTATCTTCATTTGGGTGCCTCCTGGGCATCTCAAATCAAGCGTGCCTAAACAGTACTTTTGATTTCCTCTTTTCTACCCCCACATAGGAAAGGTGTGTGTCAGGGTTGTATCCTTTCACCATACTTAATTCAGTCTGTATGCTTAGCAAATAGTCCAAGAAGTTGGACTATATGATGAAGAAAGAATGCAGCATCAGGATTGAGGAAGACTCACTAACAGCCTGCGATATGCAGATGACACAACCTTGCTTGCTGAAAGCAAAGAGGACTTGAAGCACTTACTGATGAAGATCAAGGACTATAGCCTTCAGTATGGATTACACCTCAACAGAAAGCAAAAATCCTTACAACTGGACCAATAAGCAGCATCATGATTTTACTGGGATCTACAATCAACACCCACGGAAGCAGCAATCAAAAAATCAAACGACATTGGGCACATCTGCTACAAAAAAAACCTCTGTAAAGTGTTAAAAAGCAAAGATGTCATCTTGAGGACTGAGGTGCACCTGACCCAAACCACGGTATTTTCGATCACCTCATATGCATATAAAAGCTAGACAATGAATAAGGAAGACTGAAGAAGAAGTGATGCCTTTTAATTGTGGTATTGGCAAAGAATATGGAATATACCATTTGCTAACAGAAAAATGAACAAATCTATCTTGGAAGAAATGTGAATGCTCCTTAGAAACAAGCATGGCGGGACTTTGTCTCACATACTTTGGAAATGTTATCAGGAGGGACCTGTCCCTAGAGGAGAATATCATGCTTGGTAAAGTAGAGTGTCAGCAAGAGGAAGACGTTAAATGAGATGGACTGACACAGTGGCTGCAATGATGGGCGCAAGCATAGCAACGATTGTGAGGACAGTGCAGGACCAGGCAGTGTTTCGTTTTACTGTACATAGAGTCACTAAGAGTTGGAACTGATTCAGTGGCACCTAGCCACAACAAAAGCAGCCCACACACACCCTCTACTACTTAATTTATTAATTCACAAATAAATAAGAATAAGGTGATTTCTCTTCATCTCACTTATTACCTGGCATCACTATCCACCCTGCTGATCATACAAAAAAACCTTAATCTTCTTTTCTTCTTTGCTATATCACACCACCCATAACCCAGTCTCTCGGGAAATCTAATGAGCCATACTGCCAAAATAGTCCCAAGTCTGTCTACTTCTTTCTATCCATGCCCACTGTTACCATGTCCCAGCTACCACCATCTCTCAATTGGAAATAAGAGATATTAATATTCTTCTAAATGGTCCCCCTGATGGCTTTCTTATATTACAGCCCATTCTCCACACAGCAGCCAGTTGTCATGAAAAACATAAATCACATTGTGTCACTCCCTTAACACCCACCAATGTCTATATCATGTAGTTAGAATAAAATATTATTATTAATATTACTATCTGTGTTCCATATAAATTCCTGAAAGGCTCCACAAGACCTGGTCTGTGCCCACCTGTTGAACTCTATCTCATCCCAGCTTCTGTCACTGCCAGCCTCCCTGGCCTTGGAGCTCAAACATGCCAAGCTAGCTCATTATTGCTTTACAGTTGTCATTCCTTCTGTTGACTGTGTCCTTCTTGCAGGTCTGTCATTAATTACCAGCAGAAAACCTCCTTGCTCCCCATCCCTATCATTACTTCACCCAGTTATATTATCAGCATGGCACTGACCACTATCTGAAATCATTAAGCTATTTTTAACATGTTGGTTCATTTCCTCTACTAGAATAAAGTCTCACTGAAAATAGGTTTCTCATCTTTTTCTCCTTCCTAATCCTTTGAACCTAAAATGAATCTGTTACGTAGTAGGCATAGATTTTTGTTTTTGTGAATGAACTCTGATAGAAACACTCTAATGAAATCAGAATTTTCTAAGGGATATCTGTGCTCTGTGATTTTGTTCGTAGTAGGCACCAGAATATTGTCTCAATACTAGAAAAAAAAAAACTTTTTTTTTTTTTACAGGTAAGATTTATTAATTTTGATACTTACATGTAGCTGTACCTTGAAGGGGGGTTTTGAGATTTTTTATGGAACTGCTCAAAGTGTTTGTGAATAATGATTGTGCCCATATCCAATAACCAAAACTTGATGTACTTTATAACAGACAGCAATCCCCAACTTATGACGTATTCGAGTTATGACAAACCACACTTAGGACCATCCTTTTTTTTTTTTTTTGGACATCTTAAGTATTAGTAATATGCACTACATACAGCGTTGCAGCGTGTAATTTGCCGATGTTTTCATTCTCATGTCAACCCCCAAAGGCATATAAAGATTGGATTTATAAAGATACTAATAATAAAAGGCAATAATAATGAAAACCAAAAAATAGAGCTATTCGACTTACGTCAGAACTGACTTACGAGTCAGTCATTGGAGCGGAGCCCCACTGTTTAAGTCAGGTACTACTTATATAGTTAGTATACAGTAAAGTATAAAGAACAGTTTGATCTCATTCTTACCATGTGCTTCATAGCATTCTTTTCCCAAGGCATTTGCACTAAAAATTATTTTTCTTCAGCACTCACCACTAATTCCTTATTTTTACTTATGAACAGATTCAGCTTATAGCCTCAGGTGCTGAGTCATCTTCAGGCAATTTCTTTATATCTTTCTGGCAGGATGCTGGCTGTAACACTGGAAGTTTTCTGTCTCCTCGCTCTGGATTACCACCTTGTACCATAATACATGAAACAGCACTAAACATCCTTCCCTATTACAGTTTGCTTTTGAGGAGATAAAGGACCCAGGCCTCCTATGGGTCAATTACCAACTTTAAAAGACGGAGGACTAGGGCACGGTTTGATCTAGGGATCCCATCAAAGTCCGAAGGCCAGGGTCATGGGAAGAAGGGCGTCCTTTCATTTTTTTCAAGTCTCTGCTCAACTCTCACCATATTATTGAGGCCTCCTTACATCATATAATAAAATAGGAAGCCCCAGGCCCACCCAGCACACTCCCTATCCTTCTCATCACCATCTTACATACTACATCTCTCCCCCCTTTAAAATGTGAACTCCAAGAAATGCAAGACCTGTTTAGTTCACTGCTGGATGCCCAGTACCTGTGTCTTATCCACATCCTTTCCAAACTTCCTGAGATCCCATGATTTCAGGCCTCTCATTCACTTGAAATTGTGCCTGGCACATAGAAAACACTCAGGAAACAGTGGTTGATTAAATGAGTGAATGATGAGAAATTCCTGCCCCTTTCCTGTCTGAAATTCTCAGCCAATACCTGGACTAACTACTTGCATTCCCATAGCTTGAAAATGCTCCTAATACTATAGGAGGTATAAGGGAGTGGCAGTCATCTAATCACATCTGTCTTCTCTTAACAACTGATTGAGAGATTACAGGAATTTCCTGCAGAGATGGAGGAGCAGAAGTATCTGTGTTTTGCAACCTGAAGCTTTGAAGGGCCGTGGGTTATGGGAAAGGATACGACAGACAGGCAGAAAGCGAGGTCGAAAATGCCAAACGCATACAAACTGATTTCTAGTTGTGTTCTGGGCTATATCTTTTCATTTCCCCTCTTAAACATCAGGTGCAAACTGGCTTCTCCTCCAAAGAAGAATTCATAAAATCTCAAGTCCTCCAGCCCCCTTGCTGAGATGGCTAGGAAGTCAGAAGAGGGAGAGGTATTTCCCCTTGTCCCTCCATGCTGACATTTAAAGAAGCGAGAAGAAGACCTGTGCCCCTGGATGTCCAGGCCATGTGATCCATACTGTCATCTCCTGAAGGAAATTTACAGGAGCCTGGGAGTTTGAGCTACGCTTAATGAGGCCGTTGGGAAAATTCAGTAGCCCGGGATCTGTAAAGCAGGAAAAGCATGGTTCTCCAGGCTTTTGGAAACCTTTGTTTTTATTTCCCAGTCATACTCATCAAATTCATAAGTACCGTAACGCACAAATACCCACTGAGTTCTTATTATCCTTGCTGTGCCTAAGGGCCCCAGGTTATTCTTTTTTTATTGTGCTTTAAGTGAAAGTTTACAAATCAGTCAGTCTCTCATACAAAAATTTATATATACCTTGCTATACACTCCTAATTGCTCTCCCCTTAATCAGACAGCATGCTCCTTCCCTCCACTTTCTCTCCTCATGTCCATTTGGGCAGCTTCTGGCCCCCTCTGCCCTCTCATCTCCCCTCCAGACAGGAGATGCCAACATAGTCTGATGTGTCTGGTTGATCCAAGAAGCTCATTCTTCACCAGTATCATTTTCCGTCCCATATTCTAGCCCAAACCCCAGGGTTATTCTACAGGTAAAACCCACTTCCAGGCTTTTTTTTTTCTAAAGACATTTGTGATGATAAAAAAAAAAAAAAATTATTTTATAATTTTTTTATGAAACCACACTCAATGACATTTTAACCTTTTTCTACCCTGAGGGTTTTAAAAAAAAAAAAATGCCTCTGCTCAAAGAAAGGGGAACACGCTTGGGATTTGACTGGTAGAATGCCAAGCCAGGGCTGCAGTCCAAAGTTGTAGCAACTATCAGCTTGTATAAGCTTCCACATGTGGTGTGGAAACAAAAGCAATGGAGTTATTTCCGTTAACTTGTGGTCCCAGCCAAGTGATTGAATTGGCTTGAAAATTTTTTCCAGTGCTAAAACAAGGGAACAAAGCATTAATGCTCTCCTTATTTTGTGGTTGACATTATTTTCCACCATCAATCCATTAGTAGTCAGATATAGTTTCTTACCAAGAGAGAGAAGTATACATAGATACCCAATCTTGAAAGTTACCAGATGTGTGCAGTTAAAATCTAGCAGCTTGGCCTTAAGAAACGTTGATGAGGAAGAAAGAAAAGCACATAGATAAGCAGGAATAAGTAGGAGAGAAGGTAAGCTGAGTTTAAGCATGTTCCTAACTCTTACAAATTACAGATCACAATTACTATGCCTCCGGATGGTTTTAGAGTATGTGTTTTCTTAGACAGAAATTAGAGAGATTATAAAAGAAAATTAGGTAGTCAGGATGTTGATGAAAGGGTGAGAGTGTAGTAGTATCAATAATAATGTTTTAGTGTTGTTGAGTAAATAATTTTAACATCTCTCAGCTTATTTGATCCTCATGACAACCTTGTGATGTAGGCAGAACATAGGCGTTGCCATCTCTAGCTTCAAAGGAAGTGAAAAGGAGCACTCCATAAGTAGAGAAGAGATTAGGAATCGGGTTGTTGGCACCAGGTGCCTCTCCTATAACACTTTAACCTTCTAGAGGTTGCCACAGTTTTCAGATATATTTTCGCATATTTTATCTCACTTGATATTACACATGTTATTAGTGATTAGCATTTTATTAAGTCCTTCCTACTTACATGAACAAGGAGCCCAGTGACACAACAGTTAAGTACTTGGCTGCTAACCCAAAGGTGGTGGTTCAAACCCACCCAGTGGCTCCTGGGCAGAAAGACCTGATGATTTGCTCCCGTAAAGATTATAGCCTAGAAAACCCTATGGGGCAGTTCTGCTCTGTCACATGGGTTGTTACAAGTCAAAATCAACTCAATCAACTCCATAGCACCGAACACCTACAGGAACAGTCCTAAAGTAAGTATTATGGGAAGGGGGGTGTACATGTCTTGTTAAATTGATTCAAAATAGATAAAATTTGACGCATAAAACATAACTTTTCAGAGGCATAGTAATTAAAAGCATTCATTTTGGCTCTCTGTTTGGGAGTGGGCAGTTGCTGCTAGTAAGTAAAACTTGTCTGATTTAAATTCCCTACTCAGAAATAGGAAACAGTGGTGGCGTAGTGGTTAAGTGCTACGGCTGCTAACCAAGAGGTCGGCAGTTGAATCTGCCGGGCACTCCTTGGAAACTCTATGGGGCAGTTCTACTCTGTCCTATAGGGTCGCTACGAGTCGGAATCGACTCCACAGCGGTGGTTTTTTTTTTTTTGGTTTTACTCGGAAATATGAGGAATCCCTGGGTAGCACAAATAGTTAAGCACTGGACTATTACCAGAAAGGTTGGTGATTCAGACCCACCCGGAGGTGCTTCAGAAGACAGCTCTGGCCATCTGCTTCTGACAGGTCACAGCCTGAAAACCCTATGAAGCAGTTCTACTCTGTATACATGGTATCGCCATGAGTCGGAATTGACTCAACTGCAACTAACAAGAGCACTCAAAAATATGAATTTGTAAGCAAAATGTAAAAAGACAGAATGCCAAGGAGCTGTAGAAGAATTAAGGAACACAGTGGATTTTCCTTCTTTAACAACCTGGTATACACAAATGTATAAAAATATGCATACTTATGCTATGATTTTTGTGTTCAAAATCATTTTGTATTTGAATTAGGTCCATGAGTTTCTTTTACTTTATTGTGGAGGATTATGGAAGGCTTTGATTTGAGCTTTGAGGTACAGGAGAGTGAAAATTCCCAGACTTCCTTGGAGCAATGGAAATGGACGGTGAAAGGATCCCAGAGCAGGCCACGTGGGGCACATTCTAAAGTCTTCCAGCAGATACTCACACCTCAGAGTAGCCGTGACAAACTCTTAGAGATTTTGCAGTAGGAGATTCTGGATTGGCCACTGATTGAGAGGTGTAAGTGCTGCCTGAGGATTTTGCTGGCCCTTGTCTTTTTTTTTTTTTTGTCTTTGGAGGAGCAGGTGAACTTGCAACACAGTTGCTGTCAACCTGGTGCTGTCACCGTGTCAGATCTGAAGGGCGGCCCATCTGAGCACCATCTGTAAATGCCTTGCGATTGAAGAGCTTAATGTCAAGTTTCACCTGGAAGATAAATTCCCTGGTGCTGGTACTGGTTAAGTGCTACAGCTGCTAACCAAAAAGTCAGCAGTTCAAATCCACCAGGCGCTCCTTGGAAACCCTATGAGGCAGTTCTACTGTGACCCATAGGGTCGCCAGGAGTCGGAATCGACTCAGTGACAACGGGTTTGATTTTTGGTTTTCTTAGGTAGAAATGATTTTTATAGCTGCTTTTTTTTTTTTTTTTAAGACTGTGGACTCACTGCTCCTCTGAGAGGTCTCTTGAGAAAAGGTCTTTCTGGCTTCAGTTGATAGCTATCTGTCTGACTATCTGTCTCTCTATATCTCATGATAATGGTGAATTGGTCTTGTTTTATAGCTACTGTGTTTCTGATAGAAAGGATCCAGGTAATGGAGAGGCTAGTGGTCCCCTCCTTGCATTATGAAGTTCACCTGCCAAAGAGGTTTCAAGCCCTATAATCCTTTGAAAAGCCCTCTGGAACTTCCCTGGAAGGCTATGTATCCCCATCCTAAAAAAAATAAAGATGTGATTTAGTAAGGGATATGTTTTCTTGTCCGCTATATCTTAGTTACCTAGTGATGTCATAGAATTGCCACAAGTGAAATTTATTTTCTGACAGTTCTGGATGCCAAAAGTCCAAATCAGGGTCTCGGCTGTGTTGATTCCTTCTGTAAGCCTCTCTTATTTTTGGTGTCTGCTGGGGATCTCTGGTGTTCCTTGATGGCTTTCCAAACTCCTGTGTGTGTCTGTGTCTGTTCTGATCTTTTTATAACTCAAGTGATTAAGTTTAGGGTCCACGCTACACTGGTGTGGCCTCATTAACATAACAAAGGAAAAGCTCTATTTCCAAATAGGATCACATTTACAGGTACAAGGGCCAGGAATCCAAGGCATGTTTTGAGGGGACAATTCAATCCATAACACACCATCTCTTTCAGTGATGGTCTTTGAGTGGTTTCTTAAGGAAATGAAACTCTCTTCAATGGCAGCAAGATACGGTCCAGGGCCTGTCAGCTAGCAGGCATTTATTCTCAATAAGTATTTGTGAAATGGATGTTGGTTATGTTTAGCTTCTTTAGTAGTACCGTTACTGTGAACAACTATGAAAATTGCAGAAAAACTTAATGGCAATCAATGTGTGGCTTAAAGTTGTAAAAATATATTTAATGGAAATTTAGATTAATAAACCCAAAGGAAGAAATTGGGCATAGGAAAGAGCAGAAACATATTTTTGCTCCCTTTCTTATCATCATAATATGTTATCACAGAAGTTTAGAGCTGAAATCATAAAGGACATTTCCAGTCCCTTAATTTTTAGGATGTGAAAAACTGGGGTCAGAATGACTTTTTCTCCTTTTTTTTTCCCCCTTCCTTTGTTTTTTTGTTTTATTTTCTTGGGTTATGGTAATTGTTTGATTGGTTTGGTTTGGTTGGGGAAGAGACTATATATAAATAATGCTATATATCATGATTCAAGTACACTCCAAATGAAATATTCGTTAGTCATCCTTCAGGAAAAAAAAAAGGTTGGTTTCCTCATGAGGCTGTAGAACCTAGTTAAGATGCTGAGATGCAGTTAATGGAGCAGCGCTATTAGTCTTGGCATGGGAATTGTCACTCTCTTAATAATTTGGTGATATTCCAAAAGAGATTAAGAGTTTTCTCAAAGAAACAAAGTTTTCTGTGGAAACAAGATGACTAAGCACTTTTATGACCCTGGTGAGTTTTTTTTTTTTTCCGGCCTTCAGCATCAATCTTTACTACTGCCCACATTTATTTCCAGTTTTTTTTTTAGTTCATACAACTTTTAATTTTTTGCCGTACTTAATTGGGGTAACTAATCCAGCACATTGTTCTTTCCGCATGTAATTCAAAGCCATTATACCTTAGACCTGGGCAAGCCTTCCCAGGAACACATTAGATAGCATCTCATCGGTAGTTGAATCAAGAAGATAAAGCAACGGAAGAAACACACCCACCAGAAGACATAATTTTATAAAATTTAGGAGACCTCTAAGCCTTAAAATTCAGGGAGAAGTTTTCCCATCTAAGACAATAGTGCTGCACAGATAAGCAAATTTCTCTGCAACTTCGTCCAGAGTTTCTTGTAGTGGGGGTGGTGAGGGGAGGGGAGACAGGAAGGCAGGTATCTTGGAGGGTGAAGTCTCCAGGGTTTTCCTAACCCAGAGCTAGGACTCATTAAAAAAAAAGAAAAAGAGAAAAAAAAAAAAAACCTGTTGCCTTTAAGTTAATTCCAACTCATGGCAACCCCACGTGTTACAGAGCAGAATTGCTCCATAGGTTTTCTTGGCTGTAATCTTCATGGAAGCAGATCACCAAGCCTTTCTTTGGTGATGCTACTGGGTAGATTCAAACCACCAACCTTTATGTTAGTAGTCAAGTACAAACCATTTGTGCCACCCAGGGACCTTTTTCTAGGACCCATGTTGTTATGTGCCATCAAGTCTATTCAGACTCATTGCAACACCATATGACAGAGTAGAACTGCCCCACAGCATTTGTTGTTGCTATTAGGTGCCCTCAAGTAGGTTCCAACTCGTAGGGACCCTATGACAACAGAACAAAACACAGCCCAATCCTGCACCATCCTCACAAGCAGTCATTGCTATGCCTGAGTCCATCATTACAGCCACTGTGTCAATCCATCTTGTTGAGGGTCTTCCTCTTTCTCGCTGACCCTCTACCAAGCATGATGTCCTTCTCCAGGGACTGGTCCCTCTGGATAACATGTCCAAAGTACATGAGCTAAAGCATCACCATCCTCACTTCTGAGGAGCATTCTGGCTTTACTTCTTCCAGGACAGATTTGTTCGTTCTTCTGGCAGTCCATGGTAGAGTCAATATTCTTTGTCGACACCGTAATTCAAAGGCATCAATTCTTTGGTCTTTCTTATTCATTTTCCAGCTTTCGCATGCATATGAGGTGATTGAAAATACCATAGGATTTACTAGGCTGTAAATCTTTATGGGAGCTAATCACTTTCTCCTGTGGTGGGTTTGAACTGCCAACCTTTCAGTTAGCAGCCAAGTGTTTAACCATTGTGCCACCAGGACTCCTTTCTAGAACTCATAAATACTCCCAAATCAGAGGTTCTGATTCTATTGGCATTAGAATGGTTTTAGAGCCTCCCAGTGGTTGTAATATCCAGCCCGGATGTAGAACCACACTACCCTAAAGGGAAGTCTGGTGCGGAGTTTAGAGGGGCAGCCTTGGGATAAGAGGCAAAGCACTAGAGCTATTCTCAAAAGATTCTGCTACTCAGGAACTGTGGACCTTGGGCAAGTCCCCTGACTTCTCTGTGCCTATTTGTCTATAAAATAGGATGATAATGGTGCCCCTGGTAGAGTTGTTCTGAGAATCAAATTGCATAATGCAGGAGCTCAAGAAAGTTCTTTACATGTGGAATATCATGCCAGCATCCAGCACAATGCTTACACAGAGTCGAATACTTGTTGGCAAGAATCGAAGCTGGCATTGTTTGGTCTGACAGTCAGGATGAAGCAAACCATGGCTGCCTTCCACTCTGTCCCTAAACGGGCTGAGGCTACTAGTAGTACCAAGGAGGTGAAATCCCTGTGTCCCAAATTAAAACATAATGATAGCTGAAGTAACATAACAGAAAAACCTGCCTGTTTCATGAAGTAGTGTGCAATCTTAATCAACATCTCAAACTGAAGTGAAGTGTTTTAAGTTCCCCAGCCTGATGTTCTATTTCTTTTGGGAAATTCTAATTGGGCCCCATTATGGTACCATGCTGTCATTGTTTTTTTAACGTCTCCACCTCCTTACTGCCCCATCTGCCAGGTTTGTTTTGTCAGGTTAGTTTTTCAAACTTGGCCCCAGCATTCCTTTGCATTGCCAGATACCTGGAACAAGGTGTTATGTACAAGTCGTCGTTCATTGTAGAGGCAAGGACTGTACTCAGCAGTATGTAAACTATCATATCTCTGAGAAGCAAAGGAGTTATTATCCAAGTAGCATTCAGACCCTTAAGGGTTCTTTTCCATTTATTTATTTTCCTTTAATTAAAAAAAAAAAAAAAAGTGCTTAAATTTAAAGTTAAGGGAATAACTAATACATCAGAAAACAAGTCGAAGCCAACCAATCCTATCACACATTTAATTAGAACATCTGTCTCAGACTGAATTTTGCTGCCTTATCAAGGGGATTCATGGTGAGTGGTGACAGCAGTCAGATGGCATGTCCACTGTACGTTTGTCTGTGGGGAACCGTCGTAGCCACTAAGATAGCTTCTCTGGGCTGCAAGTCTTTTCTCATTTACTGCTTCTTCCATGAAGCCTTCAGCACTGATAGCCTCTCCACTACAACACATAGTGTTTAATTATCCTAGGAATTACATTAATATCATCGCATGTTATTATTTAACAGCTATTTTTAGATATCACTGCAAAAATACAATGGCAGCAATTTCGTGCTTCAGGACTGAGCTTAAATGACCTTTCTTCAAAGAGGCCTTATCTATTCTCATCCTGTTCTAAACTAATTTTAGCTTTTTATACCTAGTTCTTTTCTTTCTTATCAGTCCCTTCCCCCTCCGCCCCAGCTTTTTTGGTTACTGTGGACTCTGGTTACCCTTTATACTAAAAGCTCTACAAGGAGGGTCGTAGCCTACTTTACGTACCATGTTTTCCCCAGGGCCTGCTAAGTAGTAGGTGCTAACAACCACTTGCAAAATGATTCCTGGGAGTTAGGTAGCAGTAGCCGTGGTGGCGCAGCAGTTAAAAGCTACTGCAAGCTCTGGCTGCAAACCAAGAAGTCACCAGTTCGAATCCACCAGCCACTCCTTGGAAGCCCAATGGGGCAGTTCTACTCTGTCCTATAGGGTCTCTGTGAGTCTGAATCAACTCAGCAGCAATGGGTTTGTTTGTTTTTTGTATCCCTATTTTATCTATAACTGGAAATTATATTGAACTGATCAGTTGCCACTGAGTTGATTCCATCTCATGGGACCCTATGTGTGTCAGAGTAGAACTGTGCTCCATAAGGTTTTCAATGGAGAGCCATACTCACAGGTAATATCATTTATTTTGTGTGTCAATCTGTTATTTCCCTAAAATGTAACCTTGGGATAGTTTCAGTTAAAGGTTTAAAGAGTATCTCAGGGCAGTAGTCTCAGGGAGTCCTCTAGTCTCAACTAGTCCACTAAGTCCGAACTTGTCAAGAATTTGAGTTCTGTTTCTCATTTTTCTCCCACTCCACCAGGGTTGTTTGGGAGATTTTTGTAAATTTTCTAATGGAGATAACTGATTGAGAGCTCCTGGCACAGCCAGTGAGTCAAATTTAGAGATGATCACTCAGTAGTAAAAGGTAAAGTGAAATTATACACACTGAATTGTTAGTGAAGGAGTAGAAGAAGTAAATCAACAGGAGAACTGCAATTGTGTATCATTATTTGACTGCTGAATTATTGGACCAAAAATAAAAATCCACACTTGGACATCTTGTCATATTATTATCAATAAATATATTTTTAGCAAAGGCTAAACACTAGACCATATTAGGCATTCTGTGCTGAGTTGGCCTCTCATCAGTTGTCAAAGGTTTTAGAATTTGGGTTACACGTTGTGCGTAGAAGCTTATGATACTGATGTGGAGATGCCATTATTCCATATCACAAACACCAGATTCCTATACTGCTTCCCAAGCCTAGAGGTATTACAGTAGGTTTTTTGGTTTTTGCCTTGTTTTAGTCTGCTCTGGGATCATTCTATCTTCTTCCCACTCTTGAAACTGACAGGTGCTAAGAGAAAGAGCAGTTCAGATTTTGTTATCAGGAAAATCAGTGGCCTCACCTATGTTTATAGAGTTCCTACTGAGTCAGAATCGACTCCAGGGCACTGGGTTTGGTTTTTTGGTTTTACTGTGGCTCAGCTGCTGCCATGTTTTGACAGCTGACAAGATCTCACATCTTTTTTTTCTCCCCTGATTGTAGACTAGTAGTGTAGTGAAACATTCTCCATTACCCAATCCTGGAAGTAATTGCACCTTTGATTATTGGATTAATAAGATGGGGGGTGATCAACACTTGAACAGATATGGTCCTTGAGAAATCCTGTTTTGATTTCAAAATACTTTACATTTAAGTTGAGGACCAGTAAATGAACAATGTAAGAGTGGTTTTACCATCTTTTGGTGTTCATGTTGAAAAAATGGAAGCATTATTAATGATTTATACCCGCGGCTCTTTCTACCCAAGGCAGAATTCTGGAATTCTCTGAGTCATTCCTGAGACATTCCACTTTGACTTGCAGATAGCAATAAAATTGGAATGCTAAAATACAGAGTTATTCAGTCTTTTAAATGGTCGGACCTAATGATCAGAGCCTGGGTTTCAAAGGTTAGCCATATCCCCCACACTTCTTTAGAAAGGACTCCAATACTTAGACCTGTAAAAGAAAAAGAAAAAAAAAAACTAATAGATCGTGAAAGTGAGGACTTGTTTCCTGAACTTATACTCTAAATGTTCCAATATCTGTTTATGTAGCCCATGATATATCAAAAGAAGAATCCCACCCACAAACATACACACCCTCCCCTAGTATTCTGTCAGCACCACGAATTTTCCTGTCAAAATTTGAAATTTGATTATGTTATGCATGTACTTTATATATATACATACATGTATTTTGTTGTTAGGTGCTGTTGAGTCAACTTTAACTCATAGTGACCCCATGTGACAGAGTCAAACTGCCTCATAGGATCTTCTGGTCTGTAATATTTCATTTATGGGAACAGATCTCCAGGTCGTGGAGGCAACTGGGTAGGTTTGGACCACCAACCTTTCAGTTACTGGCTGAGAGCTTAACGTTGTGCCACCAGGGCTCCTTTATATATGTAGTATAATATATGGCTTGTTTCTTGTCACCTCTCACAGGTTTAACTGTACTAAAAAATAAAAGGCTTCCTGCCAACCCCCAGAATGGTCACAATGAAGAGTTCAGTGGCATTCTTGGCATGCCTTGTCAAATTGCTCAGGCTCCTTTTGGACTGGGAATCTGGAACAGTAGTTTGAAAAGCAGCGCCTCAGTTAATTAGGCTGCATTTTCCTCCGATCTTCTTGCTGCACTGTGGCCGAGATGACTGAGGAGAAACAAAGCATCCACTGCACCCCCTGCCCCTGGAGTTCTCTGCTGCTCCATGAACTGTTGTGATCAAAACTGGGTCTTGACAAGAAAAATGATACAGTGAAACCTCTGAGAGCTGGCACTCAACAGGACTGCCTTGTTTTTTCGAGTCTAGCGAGTTTTCCGCCTTTGACAGGGTGCAGTCTTACCACTTTTCTGTTGCTCATTCTAATGAAAAATATTTGCGTTTTCCTTCTCGAACAGGTTTCCACCTTCAACAGATTCCGGCTTTTTCAGGTTTTACTGTATATTGCTTCCCAGAAGGGGAAAAAAAAAAGGTGCCAGTCTGACCATATAGCTGGGAAAAGACATGTGACACAGTCCAGTGTGATCTGCCCTCATTAAACAGTGGTCCAGGCTCTGGGCCTGTTTGAGGCACTAGATTTAGAATAATCTTTCTTACCTGATTTAAAGATAAATTTCATGTGAACCAGATGCTTTTCTATACCAACATCCTCTCCTCTTCATGGCATTCATGAAGTTCTATGGAAGATGCCCATTTCACCTCATGTGGCAAACTATTAGGTGTCACTTATTTCATGTAAAAGTTGGCTTCGTGGAGATAAGTGGAAGAAATAGGAACAACGCGAACAATCATCAGTGCAAATCAAATTCTCTATTAGCTTTCTTGGCTTTCAGTTAGAGACAATTAACCTTTACCGCTCTTACATGACAAAATGAAATGAGAGTTAAAGGTGATTTTCAAAGTTGACGGGTAGACAAAGTAAAACAGCAACAGTAACAACAATAATGAATAATAATAAAATTACAATAATAAAATTTTTTATTGAGCACATCTATCAGGCTGTATGCTAAATATTGTTTTAAAAATCATTTTAAAATTTTCTAGAACTAATTTGCAAATTATAGACAACATCATCTTCATTTCAGATGAAGAAAGATAGATTAAGTTACTTGCCAAGGTGTGAAAGTAGTACCGGTAAGGGGCGGGACTATGCTTGGAGCCAGTCTAAAAAGGCCTCAGTTTACAGCTTACATATTGGTAGTGACTTATAGTGGTTGAGAAGAACTTTGATGCTATCTTCAGGCATGGCCAGAAAGAGTATCACGATTGATTAGCCATGTCTGCGTGAACATCAGAAAGGACTGGGAGTAGCTGAACACGAGCTGTGTATTTGCCTTCTGCTTCATGCTGTCTCTTGACGTAATGTAATTTAGGGAGGAAAAAAAAGCCTCCCTCCTTTACAATGTATTTTGCTAAGGTGCCACAGTCTTTGTGGCATTGTACCCACTTATAATAAAAGCCACATGGCTCCAAAGTGTGCAGTGGCTGAGATGTGCCGGGGCAGAGCCATGGCTTCCCATGAATAACAATCATCCCATTGGCCAAGCAGCTCCCTGGCTGCCCCCCAGCAGTAGCAGTGTCACATCGTAACAATGCGCCTTTGCCTGCAGACACGTAGGCCCAATGGCTGGCACTGATGGTTTCTATAAAAGTGCCTCTGTCTTTTGTTCTCAGTCAGGCTTATTGTTCAGAGCTTAGGGAGGGAGGCTTATGTCCAGATATGGGACAATAATATGTGCTATACACTTGTTGTCAGCAATATTGTGGGTCACCATGATAACAAAATATTCAGTTCTACAAGGTTCTGAAATGCCTTTCTTACCCACTAACCACCCCCCTAACTTTTGAATACCTATTCACTCAACTCAAATACCACTTCCCCTCAAATCTTCTAGGACCACCACCAGCCAGAGTTAGCTTGTTGAAGCTTGCCACTCCAGCAACTAGCATAATGCCAATAAATATCTAATAATTCAGAGAAAAAATTAAACTGTGCAGATACTTAAGAAATCATACATATTTGACCTGCAATGATTTTGAGACTTGGATAATCAAAGGGAAGTAACCATTCCAAAGGCACTTTAATCGGATCTAGTCCATCACGTGTGGAGCACACTGTCTAGCAAGAAATAAGAGAAAAAATGCTCCGGGCTGTGTGATTCCTGGGTATCTTGAGCTGGAGTCAGCCGGGAAGAGGATGCTTTATAAAATATTCTGAAAATTTATAGATCTGGACCTCATAAGCAGAGACTAATACATTTTGAAAACGTGTCATTGGTGTTTTATTGCTTTGGATTTGTACAAAAGTCATTGACATCTCCCCCACTGGTATAATAAAAGCAGATAACTGATGTAGTAAGTAGCTCATCAGTAATATCTACGATTAGATGTGTTTTATAGCCACAGAGGGAACTTCTGCACAAAATATTAACTAGTGTTCAAAAGTCTACTGAAAATCGGACCTCGCGTGCTGTGTCCAGTGGAAAGCACTGGGCTGCAAGTAATAGGAAAATGCAGAATGGCTTATACAATAAGGAAGATTTAGCATCTCAAAAAACAAGAAGTCTAGAAACCGGATCACTCGGAGGTTGGCTAATTCAGCAGCTCAGTCCCATCTTTAAGGACTAGTTTGCCATCCTCTGTGACTTGGCTTGGTCCTCAAGCTAGCTCCTTCTTGATTACAAGATGACGGCTACAGTTGCAGACCTGTTAAAGAATAAGGAACCCTTTCCCCAAAGGCCCCCAGCAGCCCTCTCTTCTGATCGCATTGGCTAGAATTGGGTCACACGCTCACACTAATATAAATCACTGGTAAGGGAAATGGGATTACTGGAACTAGTTTGGATAATCAAGGTTTACTCCTGAGTTAGAGATAAGGTCACTTTTCTTGGGGGGAAGACAGAAGGGTCTTGGCTCTTGAATAGGCAACCAGCAGTGTCTGCTACATAAACTCAGTGGAAATGCCATGTCCACATTCCCATGTTACTTTGCATAAAAAATTTTTTTTTTTTTTTAATTTCCATAGCAGCTAATAAATTGGTCAAGATGCAATATCTTAATTTATGACAGAGGCACTTTTTCATATTAAGGTTTAGCCATCACATGGTAAGGTAAAGACAAAACAGAAAAATCAGTTCAGATGGGAATAAAAAAGCCTCCTTTACTTGACTTGAACAAGCAGATTCAGTTCCCCACATCACTCTCCCAAATTAGGAGAGTTTATTGACTGTAAAGTCTGAGGTCATTCCACTGACGGAGAGATTCCTTTGAGATAAGAGAAAGAGAAGGAGCCAGCCGTGAAGTGAACAAGGGGAACAGCTCACTAGGCAGAGGAAATAGCAATGTGCAAAGGCCCTGAGGCAGGAAACTGAAAGGAACTGTAAGTAATGGAATGATTGGCTTATGTGAGCAGAAAAAGAACGGCAAAGTGAGAGTGGAGATGGGGGAGAGACAGGCTGTTAAAAGCCTTATGTGTCCTGGTCAGGGATTGAGGTTTCATTATAAGTATAGTGGGAAGCCACCGAAGGATTAAACAGGATCTATAATGTAAAAAATCCCTGAGTAGCTCAAACAGTTTGCACCTGGCTACTAACCAAAAGGTTGCTGGTTTGAACCTACTCATCAGTGCTGCAGAACAAAGGCCTGGCTATCTGCATCTATAAAGATTACAACCAAGAAAACTTACGAAGCAGTTCTACTTTGTAATACATGATGTCTCTATGAGTCAGAATCGAGGCAACATCAACAGGGTTGGTTTTTTTGTGTTTTTTTTTTCCCCCAATTTGATGAGACTGCCACTCAATTCAACAGTTGTCACCTAGTTTATCTCCTAATTGTCTTCTGAAACCTGGAAGGGGATGCTGCCCCTTAGGGCAAAAAGGGATGGGCAAGAACATCACCACCCCACCCAGCCAGTCACGCCTGTGGTTTGCATACTCTGGGGCACACACTTAAAGGGGTCATTCACGTCATGAAGGCTGCTCCTTTCAGTTGCCAAGTCCTCCCACACTTGAGATTGCATTACTGAGCACAACACATTCCAGAGCTGATGCCCTCCTGTTTCCTTACCAGTTCCTTGACAAAAATTTCATATGACAGTTTCTTCATTTTTTTCTTCCATATTTTCAACTATGCTTATGCAGAGCTAAACACATTACAGAGCATTGAAAACAGTTTTAGAGCAGAGGTATGTACATGGCTCTGCGGAGCTCAGACGAGTCAGCACTAATGTCTTTCTGGGCAGGCTTCCTTGAGGCACCTGAAGAAGGGATAGGAGAGCTAGCCTTTGAGGGAGATTTAGAGGGAGGTTGACACAAACAATTAAGCACATGGCTACTAGCTGAAAGGTTGGTGGTTCAAACTGTCCCAGTGGCATTTCAGAAAACAGCCTTGGCTATCTGCTTCCAAAAGATTACAGCCTTAAAAACTCTATGGAGCAATTCTAGTCTGCACACATGGGGTCACCATGAGTCAGAATTGACTCTGTGACAACAACAGAGAAGGCAAAGGAGTAACCACGGACAGTGGTGTGAAGGCTGCTAGAGAAATCCAAGGAGAGGCTATGGACATCTGGGTTGACTAAGCCAGTCCAGATGAGGAAGAGTTGGATTAAAGAGATAAACAGATATTCAGGGGATAGAACCGGAATGATTGGACATAGGACAGAGCTTACAGAAACCCCATCTCACTCCCTGTGGGATCGTTCTCAATCTGAAATACAGAGATCACCAAAGTTCATCATGAAACCCTGCTCTGGCTCTGAACCTGCTTTTCATGACCTCTTTTGGGGACACTGATGAAGAATGAATGGTTTCATGTGTGGTCTTCAGAACAAAAAAAAAAAAAGCACTGAAAAATTTTATTAGCTCTTGCTTGCAGATTTTAGGATGCTTTGGGGGTAAATGCAAATTTATTGTGATTCCATCTGTGCCGATTTCCCACCAATGGCAACCCAGTCTTCTAAGTATAGTTAATGTCAGAAGTGAAATTATTTTCCTGAATATTGTTTCTTTTCTCTTTTCATTATGAAGTATATTCGGTGCTCTTCGAACTGGTGCTTATATGGTGTACATTTTGATGACCAAAGGCCTGAAGCAGTCAGTTTGTGACCAGGGTTTTTACAATGGACCTGTCAGCAAGTTCTGGGCTTATGCATTTGTGCTAAGCAAAGCACCTGAATTAGGTGAGTGTCTTCTCGCCTTCCTTTTTCTCCCTGTCACTTTGTAGCTACTTGCATATCTATAATATCTGTCTTAAAAAAAAAAATTAAGGTCCTATTTTGTTGGTTGCAGGAAAGTTACAGTTATTGAATTTGGATTCTTAATTGACTTCCATTTTCGTTTTCTCTCTCCTCTCCCTCCCTTCTTCTAAATAATTGTACATTGTGTATATTAAAAGCAAAATAGTTTACATAGACCATGCAGGTTTTTAAGCACTACTGAAAATACACTTCCAGCAGCTTATAAAATATACACAGCCCCTTCTCTAAGTCCCATTAACAGCTGAACTAATATTAGAATATGGGGGAAAAAGAGCAATGAAGCTATATCCAAGTCCCATATCACAATACACTTTTCATCTCTAGAGTTAAGAATGAGATTAGCACGTTAAGCTTTTCATTTGGGCCTCCTCATGTTCTCATTAGCAAATGCTAAGGGCTGGTCTCTGGCGTTGTTTGATTTTTATCATCACAGGGATGGGCCTTGGGGAAGGAGAATGTAGTTCACCTGCTAGAATAGAAAATATTAGCCATATTTGTAGACTCCTAAGGTTTTTCCCTCAACTCTGTATGGATCTTGACTATAAGAGCGGCACAGGTTAGCAGATATAGTGAAAAATGTAAATGGCAAGGAGTTGACACAGGTATAGTTCTCTAGGAAAATACCTTTATTGCCAGAAAAAGGGCGCCGCTGGTGATGATGAGCTGAGTTTATCTGTGAGCAGTGCTGGCCACCATGCCACAAACTGGTATATATTCTTAGGGAGATAGCCTTGCCATGCTATGGGCTCCTTATTTATTTATTTGTCTTTTTTTTTTTAATCTGGAGTTAAGAATCATACGTATTCAATTCAAAACCCTTACTTATAGTATTTATAACACATCCCGAGTTCCCCTATATTAAGTCACCTATAACATAAGCTATCAACGATCTTTCTGTAAGATGCCCCTAGTTCACGTTCTGTGTCTATTTATATAGGGTATGAGGTCTCCGATATGTGGATTAGCTACCTGTCCACTTTCCAGTGGGTGCTATACATCTGTTGCCTATGACTAGCTAGCAGTTGGCTTGAAATACAGGTTTGACCACCGTCTTACCAGGTTAAAAACAAAGGAAGAGCAGCAGAAGAAAACATTTTTCTGATAATCTTTCCTAAGAGGGGGAGGAGCGTGAAGATGAGCCACTACTTAATCTAAAATAACTCGATCACTGTTACACACACACACAGTCTTAAAGTGAAATGCATTAGTATGAATTCATTCATTTATTCAATAAATTTACATTAAGTACCTACCATGGGCCAGGCTTTTAACAGTGGTGGAATAGAACGGTTACTTTATCTAAAAGGAAATTTATTATGTGAATGTTATGAACCAGGCCCCAGGAAGCTATTTTTTTATACTTGAATTGAGACTGTAGGTCCAAAATCTTAAGCTAGAGCAGTGATTGTCAGACTTGGATCTGCAAACAATGCAGGAAATTCTGCAGATATATTTTTAGGAATTCAAAATTTCATCGTGAATATTTTTGGAAATGCTGGTGGCCTAGTGGTTAAGTGCTATGGCTGCTAACCTAAAGGTCAGCAGTCCGAATCCGCCAGGCACTCCTTGGAAACTCTATGGGGCAGTTCTACTCTGTCCTATAGGGTCGCTATGAGTCGGAATCAACTTGACTACAATGGGTAATGTGTTTGAGAATATATTAATCTTGAGTTTTCACTTTACGGCTAATATTTTTAAAAAATTATCTTGTCAAATATATTTCTCTCACAGTAACTTTGTTATGTAAATTAGATTCATAGAGTTTCTGAGTCAGCGCATTTGTTCTGAAACTGGGGTTGGTCTGAGAATATGTATTCTTTATTCTTGGGGTTTTGTGACTTTTTCCTTAAAATAAATCCATGCATTATTAAAGTTTGAAAATTATGCAGGCTGAGAAACATGCACCCCCTCCCCCTGACTTTTAATTTATTCCACACTGTTGTATTTTAAGTATCCTCTTTAATCCCCTTCTTGATCTTTTTTAATACAACTACAAATATAGGAATGTGGTAAATGCCTGAAACAGCGTATTTCCTCTACACGCTATCCTCAAACTCTTTCAGGGTTTCCAACTCTTACTACTCTCAACAATGTTTACAAACCAAAACCAAAAAATATCAGAAATGGTTTTTTTGTACTTTTGGCCCATAAGCCTCAGCTTGCAAAGGAAAAACTAGCTCTCTATTTGTATTTAAGGGGCTTGAGAATGAAAATAGTCCTTTCTACCTCTTGGAGGAATCATTCATTGAGGAGCCATCCCACACTACCTACAATGGTCGCTTTCTACTTGAATTCTAAATTTAAGTCAAATTTTTAGGGTGGTCGATGGAAATAGGATTACAAGAGAAGAACTATTAGCTCAAAACTCAGAGATACTAGTGCTATCATCCTGTGTCTCATTTTGTTGATCTTGATGACATTAAGGAATCATCCGTATCTTAATCTAGGCACAAATGTGCCAGTCTCTGCTACCCCATGTTGTTGTTGTTGTTGTTAGGTGCTCCCGAGTCAATTTTCCACCCATAACAACCCCATGTGACAAAGTAAAACTGCTTCATGGGGTTTTCTAGGCTGTAATCTTTATGGGAGCACATCACCAGGTCGTTCTCCCATGGAACCGCTGAGTGGGTTCAAACCACCAACCTTTCAGTTAGCAGACAAGCGCTTAGCCATTTTGCCACCAGGACTCCTCACCACAGCAGACAATATAACTGAACAGAGTCTTTCCTCTTGAGCCCAGAAGGATCTATAACTCAAGTCTACCACTTGCAGTTGACTGAAATGCTATACCATTGACGTTATAATCCCTTTCCCTGCAGAAGCCTAATTTACCACAGTAGTTTGTAGGTTGGATACCAAATAATCCATCCCTTCACAATTAAAATGGGAATGATACTGTTGACAATGGTCCGAAGAGCTGAGGGGGTGGGGAGCATATGCTAATCTTGACATAGTTCTTTAGGGGGGCTAGTTAGTTAGTGACACAAATTCTTCAGGCAGTTTCAGATCCATTATACAGATATTTTTATATCTTGAGTACCTTTTCTCAATTTTACAATAAGATTTATTTTCCTTCAAATATTGTGGAGCTCATTTGACAATGGCCTACCAGAGATAAACTGCTGAGTCAAAACAGATCCAAAAACCTGTGCAGTTTGAGTGTCTCTGAAATAGTTACCCCTCTAGTCTTCATTTAGGAAATGAACAGGTTGCTTGGATGGCTTCTTTCATTTTGTAAGTTAAATTCTTTCACAGTGTTTCACTCATAGAAAACCTTTTCACTAGCATTTAATTAGGAAAGATTTATCCATTTAGATTATTTAGAGCTATTCTTATTTTTAGGCCCTACGTCCTACCTTTCATTTATCTAACTTTTTAGACTCCCATATGAACACCAGAAAGAAAAGAGCTTAGGAAAATAAAGAACAGTTCTTCATGTTCAATACTGAAGCTGTATTTTCCCAAAAAAAACCTCATATTCCTGCAGTTTTCACTAAACTCTTGATAGCAAGAAGGGCTTTCTGTTTCAGCAGAAACAATGAGCTTATTTCAGTGAATTATAGGGTTACAATCTACTAGAACAAGTGAGAAGAAGGGAGCCACTAACCTGCTTTGTGTGTCAAAATCTTTGAGCGCCTACTGTTTGAATTATATTAAAACCTGCTGAGATTTGGTTTTGTTAAAACTTGGAAACATCTGCTCTGAGTCTAGGTCCTTGCTCAGTTGGCTTGTCATTGTTTTCGAAAACTCTGACTCAGCTGTGCTCCAGCTAACTCTGCAAAGGGGAGCACAGCCATCTGTGAAAAACTACACACTCAGAGTAGGTACTCTGTGTCTCTTTGTGGCCATGAGCATGCTGGGGCTTCCAAATGTTGTTGGACATCTCCATGGCTGCATAGAGACCTTCGCTTACCAGGCACACGGGCAGAAGGTATAATTCAGGAGGCAAACCTGGGTACAAGGAACACCACGCCCTCCCTGCAAAGCTAGCTCTTGACTGAAAACAGCTGAACCAGTGCTAGAGAAATCATGGTAAAGAGAAAAGGAACCAGAAAGTAGCTCAAAGAGGTGACATGACTAAAATGTTCAAGATTCAAAAGTCCTATTGCATATACTTGGCCAAAATCATTTACATAATGCTAGCTGGACCTTTGGCAAAAAAGACTGATTGGCCAGCACCAAATACACAGCCTCTGATAGTTTGCATTTCTGGGTGATGCTGTAGTGTCTGGCAAGCCTATAAATACCATGGTTGGCACGACCCTGGCTCATGACAAATCAAATGTGATGCGTGATTTCTCCAGAGGAAAAAAAATCTATATGTCAACTGAAATATGAAGAAGTACCATGAGCGGTCTCAATGAGTCCCTCTGGAACCTTGTTGCCTGAGGGAGGTTACCATTCTCTGAGTCAGCAGCCTTCCTGGGATACTGACTTTGATATGGCATTACAGTGGCATTTCTGAGAGGCTCCCGAACCATTATTGGGAGATCCTCATCTTCTTTACTCCATCTACCCGCGCACATATTCAAATTAATTTTATTTTGAAGATTTCAAGACACTCCCCTCCTCCCCAACCAAGTAACTAGAAACATGGAGTATACCATGGACTTCCAGAAGAATGAACAAATCTGTTTTGGAAGAAGTACAGCCAGACTATATAGCTACAGTAATCAAAATTGCCTGGTAGTGATATAGCAATAGACACACAGGCCAATAGAATAGAATTAAGAGTACAGAAATAAACCCACACATCTATGATCAACTGATTTTTGACACGGGTGTAAAATTCATTTGATGGGGAAAGAAGAGTTTCTTCAATAATGGTGCCAGGAAAATTGAATTTCCACATGCAAAAAAATGAAACAGGATCCATACCTCACACCACACACAAAAACAAATTCAAAAGGGATTAGGGACTTAAATGTACAAACTAAAACTATAAATTTCTTAGAAGAAAAAGCAGAGCAACACTGTCAGGCCTAGCTTTTAACAATGGATCATCTAATATAATAACAAAAGCACAAACAGCAAAAGACAAAGTAAACAAATGGGACCTCATAAAAATTAAAAGCTTTTGTTCATCAAAAGACTTTACCCAAAAAAGTGAAAAGACAGGCTACTGACTGGGAGAATCTATTCAGAAACCATATATCTAATAAGAACCTAATAACCAAAATATATATAAAACTTAACAAAAAGACATACAACCCAATCATAAAATGTGTAAAGGACTTGAATAGACATTTCACCAAAGAGGACATTCAAGTGGCCACCAAACATATGATAAGATGTTCAGCATCAGAACCATCAGAGACATGCAAATCAAAACCACAGTGAGATACCATTTCACTCCCACTATGATGACTAAGATTAAAAAAAGAAGAAAAAACCAACAAATGTTGATGAGGATATGGGTTAATTGGAACCCTAACCAATTGCTTGTGGAAATGCAAAATAGTACAGCCCTTGTGGAAAACAGTGTGGCAATTCCTCAGAAAGCTAAAAATAGAATTACCATATGACCCAGCATTTTCACTCTTGGTATATACCCAAAAGACTTGAAAACAGAGACTCAAACAGAGGCTTGCACACCAGTGATCACTGCAGCACTATTCCCAATGGCCAAAAGGTGGAAACAACCTAAATGCTCAACAACAAATGAATGGATAAACAAAATGTGGTACAGACGTACAATGGAATACTACTCAACCAGTAACAGAAATGAAGTCTTGGCACATGCTACAATATGGATGGAGCTGGAAGACATTATGCCGAGTGAAATAAGTTAATCACAAAAGGACAGATATTGTATGACCTCACTTATATAAAAAGACAACAAAAGACAAATGTATAGAGAATAAAGCTTATTAGTGGTTGCCAGGGGCAGGAGGGAGGGATGAAGTGTGTGTGGGGGGGGGTGTTGATGGTGATGGAAATACTGTATTGATTAAGTGTAGGGTTGTACACCCTATTGTAATTGCTGTCAGTAAGTCATACACCTGTAAAATGTTGAATTGGCAAAAGTTTTGTGATAGATATATTTACAACAATGACCAAAAAAAAAAGGTAGCTGCTGAAGCTTATTGTGTACAACCAAAAACCTCATGGGATTTGGTTTCTTGGTTTGGAGCTTTAGGGTCACTGTTTCACAGGACATCCCAGTTAATTGGCCTAATAACATGTTTAGTGCCTCTGTTCTACCTCCTACTTTGATCCATAGTGTGTGGGGTTTTAAAGCTTGCAAGCAGCCATCCAAGGCTCAATTTGTCTCTACTTGCCTAGAATGACAGAGGAAGGAGGAAAAGCAGGAGTAGAAGGAGGATATGGAATGTACGGCTAATTGCATCCTTGAACAGCTGCTTCTTTTACCTTGAGACCAGAAGAGCTGGATGGTACCCATCTACCATTACTGATCGATTTGATCACAGATTTCAAAGGAGGGTTCTGATCATAAAGGGAAAAATACAGAATAGAATTTCAAATTCTCATGGACTCCAGACTTCCTAGAGCCATGAAGTTTGGATGAACCCCTGAAACTATTGTCCCGAGATAATCTTTAAGCCTTAAATCAAAAACATCTCCTGAAATATTCTTAAAACCAAACAATAATTTAGCTTAACTAGTAAAAAATGTTTGCCTTGACCATTATGCTCTTTTAAGAACTGGGATCAAATGGGATCAAATTGACCACAGCAACTTTAAAGATGAAATAGGAAACTTAAGGGGCAGTGAATTTATGTCAACTCAGAAAAGGAAGGTGAGAATCGTTACGCAACTTGAAGAATGTAATCAGTGTCACCGAATGGTACGTGTAGAATCTGTTGAATTGGTATATGTTTTGCTGTGTATATTCTCAATAACAACAATAAAATTGTATATTAAAAAAAGAAGAAGTACAGCCAGAATGCTCCTTAGAAGCGAGGATGGCGAGGCTTCATCTCACATACTTTGGAGGTGTCATCAGAAGGGCCTAGTCCCTGCACAAGGACATCATGCTTGGTAAAGTGGAATGTCAGCAAGAGGAAGACCCTCAATAAGGTAGATTGACACAGTGGCCGCAACAATGGGCTCAAACATAGCAACAATTGTGAGGATGGCACCAGACTGGGCAGTGTTTCATTCTCTTGTCCATAGGGTAGCTATGAGTCAGAGGTGACTCCACGGCACCTAACCACAGTGTATCTCAGATCAAGCCTGAGACACCCTGCCCCCCGAGACAGGAAAAGCAAAAAGCAATTCTTTCAACTCCAGAGGCGTATGTATGATCCCCTTTTCATTCTACCTTAGCCCGTTCTAATCTGGTTCATGTTTTGTCTCCTGCTACTTTCCTGGCATAGAAATTGTTCTCTAGACCATAAAATTTTAATATTTATTTCATAGTAGGGGATGCAGACAGTGATGATAGAGTTAAATTAAATGTAAAGATTTAGAGAGAATGAAATGTTTATTACTTTAAGCCAAAAAACTTTTGTTACCATGTGTTTAGATATTTATGAATGACTAAGTTTGTATTTAATATACCACTTCTTAGACTTCTGTCTTTTTTTTTTCACTGTGAATAAAGTCAGGCCTACAGAATTACTACAGAGTAGTAATTATACAGAAATAGTGGGTCTTTCACAGGCACGCAGAAATAGCAGTTTAACACTAAGAAGTAGACTTCAGGTCTCCTGATACCAGTTGTCCCTTAAATGTACATGTGGGAGTTACAATCACCATCCATCACTATCAGCCTGTCATTGACATTTACAGGCATTATAAAAAGCAGGCATCTCACACTAGAGAAGAACACATCAGTGAGAATATTATAATAGGTTCAGAAACACGGCAACTGGCAACTTTCCTTTTCTCTTCTAAACAAACATGAAAGAACCATGATCCAGTAGGTAAATAATAGCTCCTGCAAATGGTATTGGATTCCACCTGTATTATTCCAGTGATGGCCTTCAGGACCTTTAAAGGTCCTTTGAAGGCCCAGCATCCTCAGCCCTTCCTTAGGGCCAAGCGTTGCAGCGTGTCCTTGCAGTATGAGAGAGATAAATAAGACAGTGTGGTTTCACTAGCTCTTCACTAGTTCCCTTTGTGCTTAAATAATTTTCAGATTAAGAAGAGGGACCTTCTAGTGCAACCAGACATCAAGTTTGCACCAGAGAAAAGACCTGGCAATCTGCTCCCATAAACCCTCTGGGGCAGTTCTACTCTGTCTTATAGGCTCACTATGAGTCAGATTTGACTTGATGGCACACAGCAACAGTAACAATCTGGATCTCAAGTGATAGCTCAAGATGGCTACTCTCTTGCAATAATAGAAATTTTCATTATGTGATAGCCAAAGGACTCAAGTGCATTTTTCTTCTTCTTTGTCTTTCAGGAGATACAATTTTCATTATTCTGAGGAAGCAGAAGCTGATCTTCCTGCACTGGTACCACCACATCACTGTGCTTCTGTACTCTTGGTACTCCTACAAAGACATGGTTGCCGGGGGTGGTTGGTTCATGACTATGAACTACGGCGTGCACGCCGTGATGTACTCTTACTATGCCTTGCGGGCAGCGGGGTTCCGAGTCTCCCGGAAGTTTGCCATGTTCATCACCTTGTCCCAGATCACTCAGATGGTGATGGGCTGTGTCATTAACTATCTGGTCTTCTCCTGGATGCAGCAAGACCAATGTCATTCTCACTTTCAGAACATCTTCTGGTCCTCACTCATGTACCTCAGCTACTTTGTGCTCTTCTGCCATTTCTTCTTTGAGGCCTACATCGGCAAAATGAGGAAAACAATGAAAGCTGAATAGTGTTCGAACTGAGGAGAAAGCCGTAGCTCAGGGTCATCAAGGAAAAAAAAAATAGACAAAAGAAAATGGCACAAGGAATCACATATGGTGCAGCTAAAACAAAACATACGAGCAAACACAACACCCAAGGCAGCTTAGGGATAATTAGGTTGATTTAACCCAGTAAGTTTATGATCCTTTTTTGGTGAGGACTCACTGAGTTCACCTCCATCTCAAAGGACAGCTGCTGGAAGACCCCATCCCCTCGTTATCTGTCAACTCTATGACAAATGAGAACAAAAATGAGCCAGAGGCAGAGAGAAAGAGAAACAGAAGGCAAACAAAGGCTATTAACACGATATGAAAAAAATGTATTTACTGTTACATCTCTCTAAGGATGAAAGAATTTTATTTAAAAAACTGTGCGAGCACACACACATACACATAAAATCCTTCCTATTCTTTTTCAACACTAAACCAGAGCCAATATAGCAAAGATAAAAATGGAAGAGACACTGGGTGTATAGCTAGAACAACAAATGTTTTTGAAAAAATTAAAAACTTTTAAAGAAGAGTGAGCCATTGTAGCCCCCCTCCCCACCTTCACAAAAGATGTCTTAATCACCCATTAAGAAATTGGATGTAAACAATGATGTTTCAACTTAGAGAAAGACTAATATTTTCCTTTTACCATACAGTGTCTGGAAATCCTGGTGGCATAGTGGTTAAGAGCTACGGCTGCTAACCAAAGAGGTCGGCAGTTCGAATCCACCAGGCGCTCCTTCGAAACCTTATGGGGCAGTTCTACTCTGTCCTATACAGGTTTTTCGTTTTTGGGGGGCACAGCCTCAGGCTAGTGAGTTTGCCCAAGCCAAACGGGGCAGAATGCTCTTCAGGGTTCTTCCTGGGAGGATGGAAGCCTTGTCACCCAGTTCCCAAAGGGGCAGCTCTATCTTTTCCGATCACTGAACTGCAGTTTCTGCTCTTAAATGAGATAGGAAGTATTAGCCTTTATCCGGTTGCCCCAGGCTTTTGTAACAGGAGAGTAAATACAGAATAGATCAGACAAAAACTCGATTAAGAGAACTCAACCAAACGATTTGGAAATGGATTCTGTACTGTCTGTAAAGGAGGTTCAGTGCAATACCATTCCCGAGCTGAGAAAAGATGGTGAGGGAGAGAGATGAGCCGGAGATTCTATTCAACAGTCAATATGTCTATTCCTCCCGATCTGACTTCACACATACGCATAACCTTCCAGATGAAACCCTGTGATACAGTCCATATTTTCTGCATTTTTGTGACTTTCAAAAAGAATCCTACAAGGCTTTTCCTGACACGTGTGAACACTGTGTTTCTGCATTTGCTCCCCCAAGCAATGTGGAGGTGTTTAAAATGCCCTCTGCTGGCCACGCGAAGATACTTCAACAAACACTTCATGGCAAGTTTGGCTGAAACAGTTGACAACCAAGGGCCCCCTATAGACTTACTATAGTTTCAAATGGGGTAAAATATTCATCGGTTTTTTTTTTTTTTTTTTTTTGGACCAAATCAGAAGACATTCTGCTTCAAGTCGGCTTCAGAAATTTTTTAAAAGGGACTTTCTCTCTGGAACTCAGAAAATCAATTTAAGAGCCATATTAAAAAAAAAAAAAAAGCTAGATTATATTACCTATGATATTTCAATCCTTTGCAAGCCAAATAAATATGTAAAACGTTCCTAGTAGTTCACAGAAGCAATTACATAAAGTCATCCAGTGTGATAAAACAGTATTTTAATTGGTTAAGTAGCTTAATGATTAGACAAACTAGATGAAAAGAATAGGGGCTCCTACATTGCATAGATTACACACGTAACCACACATATATGCATACAGATGTGGGGTACACTGAACCTCAAAGCCTAAATGAATAGAAACACATTTTATGGCTAGCAGAAAAAGAAACTTGTTTGTTTCCTGGCTTTATTTGAGAGTGTACAGTAAAAGGGATTTTTTTCAAAATTATTTTTATATTATTTTAGCTTTAATTGTGCTGTCATTCATGAAACAGAGCTGCTCTGCTTTTCTGTCAGAGATGACAAGGGCTTTTTCAGCACCTCGTTTATGTGTGGAATTTAAAAAGAAAAAAGTTTTATTCCATTCTGTGTGAATGGCTTGAACAATGAACAAAGAGTCCATGTAAACCAAGTCATGGCTGGTAGAGCTGGGAGAAGGTGTGACAGGGAGCAGAGCTGTGACATCTGTGTTAAATTATTGTGGACAGTTTGTGATGACTTGACGTTGGCTCATGGATGAGAAACAGTTGATGGTGGAATGCACTATTACTATGGTAAAAACTGACATGAGCTGAAAAGACCGGTCCCTCGATAAAAAACAACTAATAGATTTGTAGGATTCGAATAATGTTATTTTGAGCTTTGAAAATACATGATACTGTGCAATAAGCCTTTTTTTCCTTATACAGAAAGTGAGCCGAATAATTAAAATGAGGAAAAGGCAAAATAATAGCTAACTGGAGTTTAATTGAGGGACCAGTTAGAGGCTCATCTGGTTGATTTAATTTAATTATTTAATTCAGTGATTTGTTATTGATCCTTTAATGCAGGTTAGAATAAGGCAATGAGCAGAACCCTTAAATAGATCCCAAATGATGGTTCCAAAGCACCTCCATCTTGGTAATGATTTTGTACTTGTGTTCACTTGTGAAATGATTTAGGATTTTTGTTTACAGGTTGAATGTGTAATAAATAGTTTTTAAATTAGCTAAATATATCTGAAAGCATTTCTGATGTTTATCATGGGAAGGAAAAAAAAACACATTTTAAAAATCAAAATTCTGGTATTACGGTTTTAGTACCATGTTTTTAAACATCTCAGCTGCTTAATTGTATCAAGATATGAGGCTGGATCACAATCCCATGGCAAATCTGAAACCTACCAGAGAATCGACTGTCACATAGATAATCCTGCTGTCAGTTAACATTCCAGAAAACTTGGGCAGGCAAGTTTTTATAGCTGCCCCACTGTGCTGCAATAGATTATCTCTCTATTGAAGATGTTCCACTGCATTCCAGTCCCAGTATGGTGAAAACATCATTCCTGAATAAAAATGAACCCTGATTTCTTATACATGTATACATGCGACTTTGTACACAGGGCGTGAGCATCAGCCATGAGTTTGCGATGGAAAACAATCTAGTGAGCAATACACTATTCATGTGGCAGAGGGGTTTACCTGAATCTTCTGGATGGGTTATGAGACAAAAACAACTACATTATTCCTATCCAAAGCCAGGTCCAGAGTACCAAATTAAAATCATGGACTGATGTTGTTATTCCAAAAATTTATTCCCATCCTTCTAATCACCCTCCAGGAGCCATAGTGGTGCAGTGGTTAAAGCTCTGGACTGCTAACCGGAAGATCGGTGGTTCTAACCCACCAGCCTCGTCGAGAGAAAAAGACGTGGCAGTCTGCTTCTGCAAAGATTTATAGCTTTGGAAACCCTATGGGGCAGTTCTTCTCTGTCCTATAGGGTCACTATGAGTCCGAATCACCTTGATGGCAGTTAGGGTATCACCCTCCACTACAAAAAATTAGATGGGGGGAGAGCGAAGGGAAATACATACATATATGATGCTTGAAAGGAAAGAAAGGGTTGATCGTATCTCCCTCACTTCTTCACCTCTCTTTACTAATGTAGATCTAGACTGAGTCAGAAACTTCATTTGAGTGGGATTTTGTATAATCTAATGGAAAACCAAAAAAAAAAAAAACCTGTTGCATCGATCGATTTCAACTCATAGTGACCCTATAGGGCAGAGTAGAACTGCCCCTTAGGTTTTTCAAGGAGTCTGGTGGATTTGAACTGCCAACCTTTTGGTTAGCAGCTGTAGCTCTTAACCACTGTGCCACCAAGGTTTCCAGTTTAATGGAAAGACAGTAGCAACCTAAGAGAGCACTTATAGGAAGTCCACAGAATTGTTTTGAAAATCAGATATCTTTATAAGATAATGCCTATCACATCAGAGAACAAGGAAAGCAACTGGAGTCAATTACACTGGAGTGGAATATTCCAGAAGTCTGGCCTCATTCCCAGACTGCTGAATTACCTGGGAAGGACAACATGATCAGGCTACCATCTTAATTCTTTATTCTGATAGAATAGCTTCTGCTTAAAGACTGAGTCAGCTGTAACACAGTTTAAGGGCATTTCTTTTCCAGTTTGGCGGGTGATGATCTAACACAGTGGTTGGATTGGCCATGGGCTGCTTCAGGAGAGCTCTTGAAGGAGTGAAGAAGATCAGACAGACCTGGCCTCCCACAGTTCAGCGCTTTGACTTGTGTATTTGTATAGGCATGGCCCATTTCTGCCTCTTTTAGATACTTATTTCTCTGAAAAGTTTCCATCCTAATTTTTCATCATGAAAAATTTTCATATAATTGTGTGAGAACTTCATGATGAAAGCCCAGGACTTTCCAACAGTTGAAGGGAAGGTCACTTCCCATCTTTTGTTTCAATAATAAATATTTTACTATTGATGTGAGACAGTACATTATAGGAGCCTTTGTTAATGCTGTGACTCATTGTCTTATAGCTTTTTTAAAGTTGTTCTCCTGTCCCTTTTGTATTTGTTTCAAATATGCAAGACCTGATTCTTTGTGCCTCAGATTCATTACAATATGGAAGAGATTTTGCTGAGAATGTCCCACAGGACTTGGCCGGTAGTGTGTACACATTAAATTGAGAGCTGGTAAAGCAACGATACCCCATTTTGTGCCGACAATCAGGACAAAGTGTTAGGTCCCAGTTTGCCAGTGAATTAAGAGCCTTCATAGGCCCGAACCCGGGACTTAAGCAGGACAAGTGTCAGTGCAGTTAAAGCATTTTCTTGAACACCAGTTGTCACAGGCTCCAGTTACAAACATCCGTGAGCCATGTGGCAGAATCCATAACTGAAGTGGTTGTATTAGTACACCTGTGCAGAGCGTCAAGAAATGCCCACAAGCCTGTTGAATCATCAAGTTGCTTTCCTCACAGAAGGAAAAAAGGAATCTACTTCCCAGGCTCTTCTGCTACCCTTCCCTCCTCCTGAATTATACTTCTCTCTCTCTTTTTTTTTTTTAAGTAAAATAGAAATTGTCCTGGTATTAAAGAGACTGACAATGGGAGCATGTCAGTGTGTGGGTTTGGGGAGGTCTCCATAAGGGCACTTTGATTTTAGGTTGGGCAGGCAAAAGTCTTAAAATCAGTTCAGTGGAAGTCCGAAACCAAAAATACATTGTAGCAAACTTCTCCTTCAAGCAACTGGTTAAATTAAAGAACCTGGTTCCATAAATCAAGGTCAAGACACATTTGCAAAACATTTAGGCCGTAACTGAAGCGCCTGACTCATATGTTGGTACTTAAACCCATATGTTGGTATTTAAACCCAGCTATAAATGCTTGGCTGCACTTGAGTCTTTCTCCCAGTAGACAAAAATCAAGAAGGCTACAGAAGTAGCCTAATAGTGCTCCCGGGTCATGTCAGTTTCTGATGTTCAGGCAGGAGGCTGCTTGCTGCTACCTTGAAAACCACTGGGAGATTTAGCCTCTTAGGGGCCCCAGAGCCAATGTTCAGATAGAAGCCCACCCATACAAGCCTCACAGCAATGTTGGAAATGTTATTTTCAAGTGCTTACTTCACAACATTTGAAAAAGTTATTTTTTCTGGTGTATTAAGATTAAAAATAAAATCATAACTTTTGATTTAAAATTAATCTATGTTTCTGTTTTCTTTTATCCCTTTTATGGGCAGTTCAGAGGGGCATCCAGGACCCTGAGGGCTACTCAAAAATCACAAGGCCACTGACGCCATAGAACATAGATAAGTCATTAAAACTGCTATCTAGTGAAGTCCAACAATGATGTAATTTCTAAATCTAAAACCAAACCACACCTGTTGCCATAGAGTCAGTTTCAACTCCTGGTGACCCCATGTGTGCAGAGTAGAACTGCTCCATAGGGTTTTCAAGACTGACCTTTTGGAAGCAGATCGCTTGGCCTGTCTTCCAAGGCATCTCTGGGTGGGTTTGAAACACCAACTTTTCAGCTTAACTGTTTGTATTAAGCCTTTCAGTAATAGTATCCACGTATATTTTACAGGGTTTCCAAGGCTGTAATCTTTACAGAAGCAGACTGCCACATCTTCCTCCCGCAGAGTAGCTGATGGTTTCCAACCACCGACCTATTGTTACCAACCAAGTGGTGCAGTGGTTAAAGCGTTCAGCTGCTAACCGAATGGTCAGCAGCTCAAACACACAAGCCGCTCCATGGGAGAAAGATGTGGCAGTCTACTTCTGTAAAGATTTACGGCCTAGGAAACCATATGAGGTAGTTTTACTCTGTCCTATAGGGTCACTATGAGTTGGAATCAACTCGAAGGCGGTGGGTGTGTTGCACAGTGGTTAAGCACTTGGCTGCTAACCAAAAGGCCCACTGTTCAAACCCACCAGCTGCTCTGCAGGAGAAAGATGGGGAAGTCATAAACCGTAAAAACTTACAGGCTTGGAAATGCTATGGGGCAGTTCTATCCTATTAGGATTACTATGAGTCGGAATCATTTTACAGTTCACGTGATTTCCATATTGGCTCACCAAAGCAGTCCTAGTGGGGCAGTCTAAATTGGATCACAGTTTTACAGATGAGGAAAATCGCTCATTAGATCAAAAGTAAAAGGGTAAGATTTCAATGTAATTCTAAGTTCAATTTCATTACAGACATTCAATTCCTTTGGAAAGGAGTGGAGTATAAATGGATAAAACCCCAGTTCTCTGCACTGACTAGGAAGCATCTTGCTATGTCATTGAGCAAAGTGTTTCAGGACAAATATATTTGGGAGAAAATATCTTGTTCCTGGTGATTGGTCAGTACTGTACTTAGACACCTGCTGCTGTTAGCAAATAGAGTCCAAGTCGTCCACTCACTCTCTGATCCAAAAATAATTTGGACTTCAACTTCTGGTGTTGCGTTTCTCACGTTCTGTTTCATACTTTTTAGATCAATTGACTTACGTCATTCTTCATGGCTCTTTGGAGCATCTATACACTGTGGTATCCTAGTGGTGCAAACAGTTTGCACTTGGTTACTAACCTACAGGTTGGCGGTCCGAACCCATCCAGCGGTACTGCGGAAGGCCTGGCAATCTGCTTCTGTAAAGATTACCACAAGGAAAGCCCTATGGAGCAGTTCTACTCTGTAACAGATAGGGTCACCGTGAGTTGGAATCAACTCAGTGGCCACAGGTTTATACAATGTGTACAGTGGCAATGCCCCTACAGCACTGTTATTTAACAACCAAGAACCTTCTATTTGTGGAGACCTTCCTCAGCCAAGTTACTCTGAACATTATGCCTCTTTTCACATCACCTCAGAACATATTTTTACAATAGAAAATTCTATTCATTTTGCAATCTAATGTATTTTCTTAGCCCAGAGTAAAATGGAGAAAAATGCATAATGGACACAAAGCATTTTCCTTAACTTTAAAAAAAGAAAAGCATTAAGAGGTCATTTCTGCCTTTGACTAGCCAAGTCCTAGAGGCCTAATACAAATGATAGAAGCACAATCTCAATAAATGCAAGCTTCAGAAATGAATAAAGCAAGCATTAAAACATACATGCAATTTGTATCCCTGTCTAATCCATTGCCATGGAGTCACTTCTGACTCAGCGACCCTATAGGACAGAACAGAACTGCTCCACAGGGTTTCCAAGGCTGTAATCTTTACGGAAGTAGACTGCCACATCTTTCTCCCCCAGAGTCCTTGAAGATTTCCAACCACCGACCTTCTGTTAGCAACCGAGTGCTTACCCATGGCGCCACCAGGGCTCGCTGTCTAGCTAACGAAAATATTGTATTTGTGTAACTTTGAGATGGTATAACATAGCCAACTACCTAGGAAAGAAAATAAAAACAGGACCGGAATACCAATATTTCAGGTACATGACTGAAATATTGACTGCTTTTTGTTTTTTTTAAGTGTGAATGAAATTAATTAGAGCCACAGTAGGTGGCTAAATCAATGATTAAAACTGTTAAAATAATTTAAGGGCTCCCTACTGGCTGATTTTAACGTTACCTGATTCATCTCCAGCCCCCGTAGGTCTGGGGCAGGCACTAATGGTTATTACCAAAGGCCTCTCCCTGAGATCAAAGCGAGGAGGCCCTGCTGAGAAGCCATGGTGACCACAAGGATTTCTAAAATTTGGGGGAAGGCGGGCAAAAGCTATGCGGACAGAGTGTTCCCCCTGCCCACAAACTGGAGACACACGCAGAATCATGCATGCGCTGGCCACCTCTAAGGCCCTGATCCTCTGCCGGGTCAAGACTCCAGGCAAGTCAGGAGAGCTCTGGGTCAAGAAAAGATTGGAATGTACTGATATAAAAGAGACTATTACCTAACTGATTATCCCCTTGAGCTGTAATCTTTTAGGTTTTCTTCTCCTTTTCATTATTCTTCATCTATATAATAGTTGAAGGAAGGAACCCTTAATTGACTCCACGGCAATGGGTTTGGTTTTTGGCTTTATATTTAAGTTTATACATGCATTATAGCATATGTATTGCCATACTGTGATGGCTTGCTTGTTGCTGTGATGCTGGAAGTTATGGAACTGTTATCTCCAATACCAGTAGGGGCCACCCATGGTAGACAGGTTTCAGCAGAGCAAGCTTCCAGATTAAGACCAGGAAGAAAAGCTTGGAGATCTTCTGAAAATTAGCTAGTGAAAACCTTATGGTTCACAATAGAACATTGTCCAATATAATGCTGGAAGTGGGCCTCCTAGGTTGAGAGGCACTCAAAATATACAATGGTCACAACAGTAGACTTGAGCATGCCAACGGTTAGGAAGAAGGTGCAATACCAGGCCATGTTTTGTTCTGCTGTACATGGGGTCCCATGAGTCAGAGCTGACTTGATAGCACTAACAACAGCAACATTTTTATAGAAAAGATTATACACACAAAGCATACATATACAGCTCTATTAAAACAATGAAGCAACCTAAGGGTTAAGTAAATGTGACAGCTGCTTCCTGACACACCATCCTGGGATCTCACTATGGGTTTTTGTAATCTTTGGTATTTGCAGACCCGCAGGGTGAAAACCCTGTGCTGTATTCTGGGGTTTCATACACAGCTTCCTTTTCTATTGACTACACTAATTCCTTTCATACTAGAAGGAAAATCTGTTCCCCTGGGTGTTTCTCTGCTATGTTTTATTTACGAAAACTCCAGCACTGGGTGTTTCTTAAGGCAGCCAGTATCTTTTTATGAAGAGAAGGCAAATAGTGTTTGCTATTCCTGAATCTTCCTCCACTGCTCATAGTTACATATGAGTTACTATAAAATACCAGAGCACTTCTGGAAAATGAACACTTTGTCTTCCAATTCGATGCAGTTCTGATTTCGACTTAGTTTTAGAATAAGAAAATCAATACAATGTAAATAAACCTCTTGAACTTCCAAATGGACATAGGCAGCCCTGCCAACTCATTTGTTCATTTACACGTAACCCAGATTTCCCCAGGACCCATCAGCCTATATTGAGGCAATTTTTTTTTGCTGGCTTGTTGTTCCCACTGATGCAGGACTCTGATTTCTTGCCAAGGGCTGTCTCACAGTCCCTACTCTATCATGCATTTCTATTATGCACACTCTGCTCCACCAGATTCTGTGGTCAACTCCACCCCACCTCTCCTGCTCCCATCCCACCAGGCTCAGCTGCTGTCACAGCTCTCCATTGAACCCTGAAATCTCTGTGCTCTGACAGGCAAGGCAGGCACTGCTCTGCAGTGGGGCAAGTTGCCTCTTCCCCCTTAGTTAGATGTTCTATGTGAAAAAGCTTGCCCCTTCTCTATGGGGGGCCAGGGGATGGATTGGGGTAACAGCCACTACACTGATTCAGAATCTCTACACTCTCCTCTGCAATGACCAAATCTTTACCCTGGGTTGAGCTTTTTGAGCCTAGATTCTTCTTTCACTGGGTGAGTACCCTCCCTGGAGGGTCCTCAGCCCCATTGAAATGGATTCCTTTGACCACCACACATGCTCCCCAGACTTGCCTGGATGTATCTGAGCCCAAGTGATAGCACAGCTGAAATTCCTTTTCTAGAAACACCCCACCTTTCCTGCAGACTCTTCACCCCCCGATAGGTCCAGACATCTGGTTGCCCTGTTACACACTTAAACTAATAATGAAGTATAAACCAGTTGCCATCAAGTTGATTCCAACTCATGGTGACCCCATGTGTTTCAGGATAGCGCTGCACTCCATACGGTTTTCAAGGGTTGTGATCTTTTTGAAGTAGATCACCAGGCCTCTCTTCTAAGGAGCCTCTGGGTGGATTTGAACCTTTAACCTTTCAGTTAGTACCCGAACGCATAACCACGTGCACCACCCAGTGACTCCATAGAGAAGTATAAACATATATAAAACAATACAAGTCCTTATCTTTCCAGTGAAAATCAGCTTTGTGAATTAAAAAGGCAAAAGGCAGAAAGGCACAGTAATTTCTTAGATTTGCTCTGATTATTCCCGATTCACACCTTCACGAGTCCCCATTTCCTCTACCTGGAAGATGCACTGTGTTCTCACAGCACTGTGTGCTTCTGCTTCGTGGGGCTTATCACCACCTAGATAAACTGCTATTTGTGTAACCGTCAGTTGAACGTGTATCTTTTTCAATAGATGACAAGCTCTGCAGGTCAGGAATCTGTTTTTGCATGTTTTCCCTGGTATCTCTAGGGCCTGGCAAGGGCTAACTAGGTTTTGAATGGATCAGTAAATTTTAACATGTGCTTGTGGGTATAAGCTGTATCATTATAGATCCCTGACTTCTCCCTCAGGTGTCTGTATGTTTGGTGTGTATGTATATGAACGTGTGTGTGTGCGTGTGTGTGTTGGAAAAGTACTCATGGCTTTTCACTGTATACTTTTAAACTGGCAGAACAGTCTTTTCAGGCATTGGATTATAGACATTTCCTTGTTTCACTGGAAATTTAAAAATCTCATTTATTATAGTGGCTGTGATCAATGAAAGTTCTTACCTGGGACTAAAGGACATAGACTCTGGAGTCCAAGTAACTGGCTCCACCATTTGTTTGAGGTAGTTATTTAACCACTTTGTGCCTCAGTTTCCTTGTCTACGTAAAGGGGATTGTAAAGGTCCCCAATGCATAGAATTGTCATGAGGATTAAATGAGATAATCCTTGTAAAGCGCTTGGCATAGTACTTTGTTACTGCTCTTAGGTGCCATCCAGTCAGTTCCAACTCATAGCGACCCTATGTACAACAGAACGCAACACTGCGTGATCCTGTGCCATCCTCACAATTGCTGTTATGCAAGAGCACATTGTCCCAGACAGTGTGTCAATCCATTTCATTGAGGGTCTTCCTCTTTTTCAATGGCCCTCTACCTTACCAAGCAAGATGCCCTTCTGGCAGTCTGTGGTACATTCAATATTCTTTGACAACACCATAATTCAAAACATCAATTCTTTGGTCTGCCTTATTCATTCTTCAGCTTTCGCAGACATATGAGGCAATCAAAAATACCATGGCTTAGGTCAGGCACGACTTAGTCCTCAAAGTGACATCTTTGCTTTTTAACACTTCAAAAAGATCTTTTGCAGCAGATTTGCCCAATGCAATGTGTCTTTTGATTTCTTGGCTGCTATTTCCATGGATGTTGACAGTGGATCCAAGTAAAATGAAATTCCAGACAACTTCAGTCTTTTCTGTTTATCACGATGTTGCTTGTTGGTAAAGTTTTGAGGATTTTTGTTTTCTTTATGGTAAGGCATAATCGGTACTGAAGGCTGTAATCTTTGATCTTCATCAGTAAGTGCTTCAAGTTCTCTTTGCTTTCTGCAAGCAAGGTTGTGTCATCTGCGTATCACAGGTGGCTAATGAGTCTTCCTCCAATCCTGATGCCACATTCTTCTTCATATAGTCCAGCTTCTTGGATTATTTGCTCAGCATACAGATTGAATATGTATGTGAAAGAGTACAACCCTGATGCACACCTTTCCTGATTTTAAACCATGTAGCATTCTCTTGTTCTGTTTGAACACTGCCTCTTGGTCTATGTATAGGTTCTACAAGAGCACAATTAAGTGTTCTGGAATTCTTATTCTTCTCACTGTTATCCATAATTTGTTATGATTCACACAGTCAAATGCCTTCACGTGGTCAATAGAACACAAGTAAACATCTTTCTGATGTTTTCAGCCGAGATCCATCTGACATCAGCAATGATATTCCTCGTTCCACATTCTCTTCTGAATCCAGCTTGAATTTTTGGCAGTTCCCTGTCAATGTACTGCTGCAACCATATTTGAATTATCTCCAGCATAATTTTACTTGCATGTAATATTAATGATATTGTTCGATAATTTCCACATTTTGCTGGATCACCTTTCTTTGGAATGGGCATAAATGTGGGTCTCTTCCAGTCAGTTTGCCAGGTAGCCGTCCTCCAAATTTCTTGGCAGAGATGAGTGAGTGCTTCTGGTGTTGCATCCATTTGTTGAAACATCTCAACTGGCATTCCATCAATTCTTGGAGCCTTGTTTTCGCCGATGCCTTCAGTGTAGCTTGGACTTCTTCCTTCAACACCATCAGTTCTTGATCATACGATACCTCCTGAAATCACTGAACATTGACTAAATTTTTTTTGGTACAGTGACTCTGTGTATTCCTCCCATCTTCTTTTGATTCTTCCTCTGTCGTTCAATAATTTGCCCATAGAATCTTTCAATATGGCAACTTGAGGCTTGAATTTTCTTCAGTTCTTTCAGCTCAAGAAATGCTGGGAATGTTCTTCCCTTGGTACTTAGTAGTTGGTCAATAAATATTAGCTAATATTACTTATTTTCTTATGTATTTTACTATTTCTTACTTTCTCTTTTCTGGGTGGGCTATAATGAGCCTTGGTTTATTCTTTACCATGATCCTCCAGAAGTTTGCCAAAAGAACTTGGCTGTCTCGTTATTTTGACACAAATTAGAAAGAAAGAAAACACTTTTTTTAGGCTAATACAGAAAAGGATGCTAAGTAAAAAACTTTTTTCCATTAGGGTAAATGCAAACTTCTTTCTGACATTTTTGTTGTGTTTTGTGTGTGTGTGTGTGTGCTTTAGATGAAGGTTTGCAGAGCAGATTAGTTTCTCATTAAACAATTAATACACACGTTGTTTTGTGACATTGGTTGCCAACGCCACTACACATCAACACTCTCCCTTCTCGGCCTTGGGTTCCCCATTACCAGCTTTCCTGTCCCCTCCCGCCTTCTCATCCTTGCCCCTGGGTTGGTGTGTCCATTTAGTCTATTTTGTTTTATGGGCCTGTCTAATCTTTGGCTAAAGGTGAACCTCAGGAGTGACTTCAGTACTGATTTAAAGGGTGTCCGGGGGCCATACTCTCAGGGTTTTTCCAGTCTCTGTTAGATAAGTAAGTCTGGTCTTTTTTTGTGAGTTAGAATTTTGTTCAACATTTATCTCCACCTCTCTCTAGGACTCCCTAGTGTGATCCTTGTCAGAGCGGTTGTTGGTGGTAGCTGGGCACCATCTAATTGTGCTAGACTCAGTCTGGTAGAGGCCGTGGTAGTTGTGGTCCATTACGTGTTTTGTTTTTGTTCACTACTTTTGATATCCACTCATGATGGGTTAGACGAAATTCATGAGATAAAGAAAAATGCTTTCACCTGAATGTCCATTATTTGAGCCCAGATATTATTCTCAGAGATCATTTTTCACTACAAGCTCACTTCTAGCATGGCTATTATAAGAAAAATTTGGGGGGAGATAGAGATAAATTGTTGCATCTCATAGCTTAAATATCAACTTTTCAGCATAATGCAATTTGAAATGGCCAGAGCTATTAATACGAACACAAACTTTTGAATTTAAAATTGAATGGCCTTTCTGTATCGTGGCTCTAATGGGTGAGTCTGTCAAGAACATGTGTGTCTTATTACTGGGATTTTTAGGAAAAGAAACTTGATTCCAGAAATGGAGATAACTCCCAAGTGATTGTTATATTCAAAATGCCCTAAAACTCTGGATTTCATATAAAATTTCAAGCTAATTAAACATGCATTTATTATTCGAAAGTATTGAATGAAATATTACTCATTAGGAATGTCATTAAATGTAGGCCTATTCACCTACCTTTAGACCCATAAGTAAACCTTTAATTTAAAAATGTAGAAGATGAGATTAAGTATGTGAAGGCAACTGAATTGTCAGAAATCATGTGTGTGCTGAGGAAGCACATTTGTTTGTCCATTGAAACTAAGTTAACTGTATTTTGAGGCTTTAGATTATGGATTTTGCTTTAACTGTGGAAATTTTAGAAATCTCATTTAATTTACTCAGGTTGTTGTTAGTTGCCATCGAGTCAGCTCCAGCTCATGACAACCCCATGAGCAGCAGAACGAAACATTACATGGTCCTGCACCATCTCCGTGATTGTTGGTATGTTCAAGTCCATGGTTGTAGCCACTGTGTATTTTGAGTACTTTCCAACCTAGGGGGTCTCATCTTCCAGCACTATACCAGACAATATTCTGTTGTGATTCATAGAGTTTTTATTGGCTAATTTTTAGAATTAGCATCCCAGGCCTTTATTTCTAGTCTGTCTTAGTCTGGAAACTCTGCTGAAACCTGTTCACTATGGGTGACCCTCCTGGCATTTGAAATACCAGTGGCATAGCTTCCAGCATCATACCAACATGCAAGCCACCATAGTACTACAAACTGACGGATGGGGTGGTGGAATTCACTCATAATACCATTAAAAAGGACTCTCCCCGTCTAGGATTTTGGTGTAATGCATGACCTTTATACTTCTTACTTTACAACTATAGTATAGTAACTATGTTTTCATTATAATGGCATGTTTCTTTAAAAATTGCAGTTCTAGTCAATGAATTTTACTCCTTATTCAGTTCGTAGCTTTGGAGCTGCAATGAAGCTAAGTATTCCCAAAAAACAGAATATAAAAATCTGTTTATTTTTCCTTTTTTTCTTTTATTACGTAGAGTTAGTATATCAAGTAAAATCCTTACTGCATCTTAAAATCTATTTTATTCCTATCAAAATGTCCAACATATACATATGCATGCATATTTTAAAAAGTGATTAGAAGTATTTTTGAATATTTTGAACTGTGTCTCAGAGCTTATTTCACAAATAATTTTATTGTGCCTAACCACAGCTTAAACTGTTTATTATGAAAATTTTTATACATAAAAGTAGAGAATAGTACAATAATCCCATATGTTCCCAGCACCTAGTTTTAACAATTAACATTTTGCTATGTTTACCATATTTGTTTTAAAACAAAACTCAAACATTATGACATTTTACTGTTAAAGACTTCAGCACGCATCTTTTTAAAGTGACACATGCTTACATAACCACAATACCATTATGAAACCTAGCAAAACTAATAATAATTTCTAACTATCATATAATAACCTTGCCATTTTTTCAAATTTCCCTGATTGTCTCCAAAATGTCTTCTTACAGAGTGGTCCTCCCTGATTTTTTTCCATGTCAAATGATTTATTAAAGAATCCGGATCAGTGGGCCTATGAATTTCCCCACATTCTGATTTGTCTTATTGTTAGCTTATGGTGTCATTTACCTCATTCCTCTATCCCTGGTATTGCCTATAAATGAGACATTAGATCTTAAAGCATGATTAAATTTAGGCGTAAGATTTTTGCCAAAAAACATTTTTAGGTGGCATGTGCACTTCGTATTGCTTCTCTAAGGAGGCATACATGCCTGGATGCTCTGTTTTTAGACAGTCTAGGGTGCAAGGAGTTGCTGGATGGTGCAAATTGTTAATATGCGCTGCTGTTAACTGAAAGGTTGGAGGTTTGAGTCCACCTAGAGGCACTTCCCAAAAAATCAGTCATTGAAAATCCTAAGGAGCATAGTTCTATTTTGACACATAGATGGCAACTGTTTTAGGATGGATCAAGTGGTTCAGATGGCAATCTCTCCCATCACAGCATTGACTTTTCCGCTTATACTAGTAAATAATCTATGGATTTTTACTTTGATACCTTTCACATATCCAGGTCCCTGTAAACTTTTACCTAATCCTTTCATCATCCGTTTTGATAATAGTTGCCTGAATCTTTGGGGAATGAAAACCTGTGATTTTATAACTGCATTCTTTCATCCACATTTATTAACTAAAATTCTTTTGCTTAGAAAAAAAGCATTCTTCTTTAACTGAGGCATTTTGAGCATCCTGAAACACAATTTATATAGGAAACTACATAAGAAAGACAGAATGAATGCTCAATTCTGCCCTTAAATTACCAATTAACCAATTTCAGAGTATCTATTTAATGTACTAGCCACCTCCGATGGCGACAAATGAGTTTTGAGAGTTTTTTTTTTTTAACTATCTTTATGAACTCATGGTTTTTAAAATACCCAATGTATTTTGATCAATTGTAGTTGTTATTCTTTTTAGTTGCTCTAATTATCCCATCTTTGGCCAGTGGGAGCCCTTCAGAATGGCTTCTACTATGTTCTTTTGACATGTCCTCGGTAGTGTTTGATAGCTTCCTTGCTTTTTGTTACAGGAAGTCCCAGGTTCACCTTGTACTTTTCTAGCTCAAGACACAGAATCAACCATTTCTCTAAGGGATCATGGTTTTGGGTTTTTTTTTTTAACTTTTTTTTATTTTTACATTTTTTTATTGTGCTTTAAGTGAAAGTTTACAGTTCAAGTTAGTTTCTCATACAAAAATTTATATACACCTTGTTATGTGACCGTAGTTGCTATAATGTGACAGCACACCCCTCTTTTCCACCTTGGATTTCCTTTGTCCATTCAACCAGCTCCTGTCCCTTGTTGCCGTCTCATGTCACTTTCAGAGAGGAGACGCGCATTTAGTCTCATGCATCTGCTTGAGCCAAGAAGCACTCTCTTCACGAGTATCATTTTATGTCTTATAGTACAGTCTAATCTTTGTCTGAAGAGTTGGCTTCCGGAGTGCTTTTAGTTCTGGATTAACAGACAGTCCGGGGACCATGTCTTCTGGGGTCCCTCCAGTCTCAGTCAAACCATTAAGTCTGGTCTTTTTACTAGAATTTGAGTTCTGCACCCTACTTTTCTCCTACTCTGTCAGGGACACTCTGTTGTGTTCCTTGCCAGGGCAGTCATTGTTGGTGGCCAGGCACCATCTAGTCCTTCTGGCCTTGGGCTGATGGAGTCTCTGGTTTATATGGCCCTTTCTGTCTCATGGGCTAATATTTTCTCTCTGTCTTTGGTGTTCTTCATTCCTCCTTGCTCCAGGTCAGTTGGGACCAATCGATGTATTTTAGATGGCCGCTCACTAGCTTTTAAGACCCCAGACACCATTCACCGAAATGGGATGCAGAACATTTTCTTAATAAACTTTGTTATGCCTATTGACCTAGATATCCCCTGAAACCATGTCATGGTTTCTTTTAGTCAGGACATTACAGCTTGAATTTTTTCCCCTTCTAAAATGCTTACATTTCAAATGAATCTGAGTCTAACTGCATTGTCTTGTTAAAAATCAACTTATTTCAAAGACTAAAAACACACTTATGCGCTGCTTGCAAAAGACATTTTAATTAATATAATCACCAGGCACACACAAGTAAGGTTATCAAAGCACTTGGGGCATTTTCTCACTGGTTTTTCAATGTTCCCATTAAGTTGGTACAAGACAGTTTTATCCTCATTTAATAAGGTGAGCTGAATAGAAATGCACAAATTTAATTGTACAGAATATTAGGTATGTGTAAACCTTAAGGCATCATTCATGTTCTCTCACTGTTAACAAAAGCTACTGAAGGCTTAAAAGAAACTGTACAAAGCAGTTCAAGAAGCATTATGCAAGTGATACTAACTGGAAATTATTTAATTAACTTTCAGTTAAAGATGTAAAAGGAAGTGTTATTATAATTTTTTAAAAATTTATTCCACATAAAAATAGGTCAAGATTGACCAGGGACATGATGTTCCAGCTACAGTAAACCTTCATTTCTTCATTTAGTCAATAAATATTTATATGCCTGGAAATCTGAAGCACCAACATTTAGTCTTTATAGCCGTGATGTTTTAAATTAATTTCTGGAGACAGGAAATTTTTGTGAATGTAAATCAGTCACAACTAAACATTTTGCACAACTGTCAAAGGTGGGATAACAGTATCGTGATATATTCAAAAGACCTAGTATATAAGGAAGAAATTGGAATAGTTTCCCAGCATATCAAATCCCCTGAGATCCTTGGCACTTTACAATTGATAGCCCCTTGTTTTTCACTGTGGTTTGGGTTAGGTTTTCAAGCGACAAGTCTGCTTTATACTCTTTTTGGTTGCCAATTTGTCATTATCACCCTTCCAGCCAGCCCCAGCCACCTCATTGTCAGGCATCTATTGTACCAAAGAGTAAACTCGAGCCAAATATATTCTTCCCCAGAGGACTCTCTGTGGCTGAATGGCCCAGAAGCCTTTCAGTATGGGAGTTTTTCCATTTGACTTTGCCTCTCTGTCAGCAAACACCCTGTCACCAGAGCTGTTACTTTTTGGGTGTTGCCTGATAGCTTGATTCTTCAATTTATAGGGCACCATTGTGGAAAGAGCTCTGTTATAAGAAGCCAACATGCAAGGCTCACTTTAAGCTGCTCTCTGAGCCATCTCACTTGGTCTTGGACAAGTCTTTGGTCTCTGTTCACCCTTGGTTTCCTCATCTCCAGATGATCTCCAAAGTTTCTGATGCTCCTACTTTTTTTTTTTTTTTTTTCCAACTAAAGTTGCATATGTCTCTCCAAAACCCTTCTACAAATCCACATCGGCAGAGGGAAACATATTCAAAGTCAGATGCAGGCTATTTTTTTTTTTTTTTCCATTTGTATCACCACAGTTTGGTTCTTTTTAGCTGCTACAGACTCAATAAATTTAAGTGGAGAATTCAGGAAAACAAGGGGAGAAACAAACAAACAGTAATTGAGGACTTAAAAACCACCACCAACTACTTGACTTTTTCGAAACAGATGGATTGCTGAATAGAATTGACCAAATTCATCAGAAAATTTTCCAATTCCTCACTTAACTTTTTTGTGGAGATATTGCCTTGCTTCAAACTAACTTGAGTGATGTAAGTTTACAGGTAGATTCCTTCTCCTGGTTATGTTATACCTTCAGAAGCTTTGCAGCAAAATAACTAAGATCCTGTGTGCTCTTGGAGTCAAACTACCTAGGTTTAAATCTTACTCTATCACTAACCAGCTTTGTGACTATGGGTAAGTTACTGAACCTCTCTTTGCCTCAATTTCCTTACCTGTCAAATGTGAGTAGTAACAGTACCTCCCTTATGAATAAATACACTAAAAGTCTTAGTGCCTAGTACATCCTTAGTCCTCAATAACTCTTGACTAGTACACAGGAGCTCTGGTGGTGTGATGATTAACAGCTTAGCTGCTAACCAAAATGTTGAAGGTTCGAACCTGGTGATCTGCTCCTATAAAGATTTCAGCCAAGGAAAACCTTATGGGGCAATTCTACACTGTTCTATAGGGTGGCTATGAGTCAGAATCGACTTGACAGCACACAACAGTATACATCACACCTAGCCACTACTCCAGACCAGAAAAGAGAAGATTTGGTTTCCTTCAACATGTCACTATCACCCTTCATCACCCACCTCCAAAAGCTCAGGAGTCACTACATTTTTTACTGATCACATAGCACCTGTGGTGACAGTTAAATCTTCAAGGCAGCCCAATAGAGAAGGTATAAGTTCCAAATATGTCTAGAATACTTTCTTCAAGTTAGTACTTATCCAGTCACAGATCAATCAAACCCATGCTGGGCCATTATTGCTCTTGTGAGACCTGCTCAAAATGTCTGTCTCCTGGCAAGAGAAGCAATCCACCTCTTCTGCATTTTTTTCCCCTAGAGAAGATTATAGTATTTGTGGTGCTACAAACTTCAGTGAACACTGAAATGTGCAAGTTGTTCTCTTTTGACAAGATACTTCAGCCCACTACCTCTGCACCAAAACCTCAGCTTTCACTTCCAATATTCATAACCAATGGCTTGAATAAAAGTTAAGCACTTCTCATGACTGCTGCAAGAGTTAAAAAACATTTATAAATGGGTTTCCCTAAATGCAACATGTCCCCAAATTCCTTCACGTCTGCTGAATGTAAGAAGAAAATTAGATTTACCTTCAGAAAAGTATTTTCTTTTCTGTTGTGAGGACTACCCAGAGTAGCCTGAAACTGTAAAAACATGCCTGTAAATTATAAGTAGATTCACATTAATAGTTTAATGGATCATTCTGGAAGTTTCCCAGCAACTTTCAGAAAACAATTTCTCAGGTACTCACATGAAATGACTGAGGCAAAATGGATTTTTCGGCACAAAGTGCTAATTAATTCTGGTTTCCACTTATGTTTGTGAATATATAATGTGATACTGTATCCTTCTTAGCTAGTTGTAAGCAGGAGACAGTGCATTAATTCACCAACTTGGAAACCCTCTCCTGGATTACAGCTGACCAAAAAAAAAAAAACTGTTCTTACCTCAGAACCCAACAGACAGCCATTTTTAGGAGGGCAATGTGTGTGTGGATATATGTTAGGAGGCCTTGTGAGGAACGAGGAGAGAAAATTACTACAATAAACCTTTTTATTAACACTCTGTTTAATAAATTTACTTGCATTTTCACTTCAAATTAAAAGGCTTTTCCACTTAGACAAAGTTTACCATTAAGGAAAACAACTATTTGTAGAAGAAGAAAATAACATCAGTTTCACAGCAGCCATGAAAGGGAGAATTTTTCCAATTGTAAAAATACTGACTGCCTTTCAAGAATATTTTTAAGCACGATAACAATTATAATGGTGGTAGTGCTATTTGTTGTTGGTGCCACACTCTCTTTCCTGCCTAAAGCACCCACCCCGCAACTGCTCTAGGTGTTAGCTGATAACTCCATGGAGAATTGTCCTCTAGGCCAAACAGGAGTGTTGGGGTGGGTAGGAGTGAGGCAGACAGTGCAGACTGACTGATATTGGTACCAAAGACAAGCCCCCTTACAGTAGGTAGTACCTAATCTGCAGTGCAGTTCCTGCTCTAAATCTTCCCCAAGGGGACGCTAGTCTCCAGCTGAGACCCCTCCCTGAGTTAGTTTCTCTTCCTGCTCTATCCTGCTACTCTTACTAGTTTTCTCCAGAGAGCACTCCTCAAATAACTTGAACCAAAAAAATGCAAATCAAGTGCCTCTTCTAGGGGCCCCAACCTCAGAGAATTCATATCACAAATAGTTGTAGGGAACAATGCCAAGGATGAGATTTTCTAGTTGGATCACTGATCTGCGAGACAGGAATGAGGACCACTTCAGTGGCGGCAGACTAATAGGCCCTGCACGCTGATTGCTTAAACATTTACCTAAACTGGGAAAAGATACATGTGGAAACGGATAAAGTAACTGGTGCAATGGGACAGGTGTTTAATAGGTATCAGAGCAGTAGTAACTATGACTGGGGAACTGATTTAATAAAGACAGAAAATGACTGGCAGTTCTGTTAATCAATGGTTTAAAGCAAAGCATGAGAGTTTCAAAAAAAAAAAAAAAACACTCTGGCAGTTTTCACAGTGACCCTCGGATCTCCCATGGCTGAAGAGCTTAATTTAGGAATGATCGAAATTCAGAGAAGGCTGAATCCCTAGCAAAGGCCAGTCTCCCAGGCCAAAATCAAGGCCTTGATGGGGAAGAAGTGGGACTCTGAAAATGAGAAATATCTGAGTTGATGCACTTGAGAGCCTTGGGCAGCCAGACTCCCTTGAATTTTCTGGAACTACAGGGGAGGCCCACTTCCCATTGTTGGAAGATGGAACTACCACCACCACCGCAACACACACACATATACCCCAAGATGCTTCAAGTTAGAAAAGCACCTTACTAGGCAATGCTTGTCCTTCTCATGGTCTGCTGCAATCTCTCCTCCTGGTCACCAGACCCATAATTAGAGTCAACTCTCAACATTACCTGACCAAGAAAGTTCTGGGTCTGATAATGATAGAGATAGATTGTCCTCTCAGGCAACCACAGGACCTGGCTAACATGCATCACCAACAGGAGCCAGAGCATATGCCTTGGAGTGGATCAGGAAAGAGGGAGGAGTTACAAGACATGAGTTATGCCAGAGAAGGGTTAGTTCAGAATTGATATTATCTACTAATTTGGGGTATTCATCATTTTATTTCTGAGGTTGTAAACTGTTTGGCCAGGATTATTTTTTTTTAATATATATGGTTTTTCATTTGAATGCATTTATGCAGACCCCCTTACTCCCCACTGTATTATACTTAACAGTTTTCCATATTTCACACTACTTCCCCAGCCCCTGAAAATAATTGTTCGTTGTCCTGCTCTTCTCTAGACATTTTACTTTCAAGAGTCAATTAAAAAAAAAAAAATTTTATTGCTTTTTGAACTCTCTAAAATGAGAGTTCAAACCCTCTTGCCTTTTCTTTTTAGCTTCTCTGTTCATGTGCCCATTTAAATTTGATTGTCTTTTTGTAGTTAACATCTATCTTGTTTAATCTCTTATTCATTCATTCTTATCCAAACTTCTAACTCTCCTGACTGCCCTCCAAAGCTTCTGTATATTAGCTGATGTTCGTGTGTGTAAACTTGGTTATCTGTTATTTGTCACAGTGTACTTATAAGAGAATATCTACTACAATAAACATGGAAGTTTCGTGATCTATTTTAGTGGAAAAAAATTTCGACTAAAAATTTTATCTATTTAATCAGTTAATGGTTGATTGATCTTGTACTATTTATTTACTGACACCCTGCTTAAATGCATTATTTCATAATCTTCACAACAATCCTATAAAGTAGCCAATATTACTGTCTCTGTTTTACAGATAAGAGCAAAATAAAGGTAGACAAGGTTAAGCCACACGTTCACTGTCATACATCCAGTGATTAACAGAGCTGGACTTGAACTTTACTGACCCAAGTCCACAGTTACGCTCTTAACCACCACGTTATTGTAAGATTTCAGTTACTACTTTACAAATACCAACTTAATCTAGAATGGATTAAGAATAATCTTAAATCTCACATACTTCAGTCAGTTATAGCCTTAATGGTTTAACAAAGTTTGGCAAAACAACTACGTCACAAAATGGTTTGACAGCTTTTGTTTGCTATTTTTCAAAATATGCAAATAAAAAGGTAGAAAACGTATTTCTAAAATGATATAATGGAACAAAGAAAACCCCCAAACCACCACCCCCAATTTCTTTTAAGCTCTCTGTCCTTGTTGACCTACTTATTCTTTTAACTCTAAATTTCTCTGCTTCCCTTGAAAAAAAAAAAAAGTGGTCAACACTACAGAAATTAAGCAAGAGAATCTCATGTATATATAAAACAATATAAGTTGTTGTTGTTGTTAGGTGCGGAGGAGCCAGTTCCAACTCATAGCGACCCCATGCACAACAGAACGAAACACTGCCTGGTCCTGCGCCATCCTTATAATCATTGTTATGCTTGAGCTCATTGCTGCAGCCACTGTGTCAATCCGCCTCGTTGAGAGTCTTCCTCTTTTCTGCTGACCCTGTACTCTGCCAACCATGATGTCCTTCTCCAGGGACTGATCCCTTCTGACAGCATGTCCAAAGTATGTAAGATGCAGTCTTGCCATCCTTGCTTCTAAGGAGCATTCTGGTTGTACTTCTTCCAAGACAGGTTTGTTTGTTCTTTTTGCAGTCCATGGTATATTCAATATTCTTCACCAACACCACAATTCAAAGGCATCAATTCTTTTTCAGTCTTCCTTATTCATTGTCCAGCTTTCACATGCATATGATGCAGTTGAAAATACCACGGCTTGGGTCAGGTGCACCTTAGTCTTCAAGTTGACAACTTTGCTCTTCAACACTTTGAAGAGGTCCTTTGCAGCAGCTTTACCCAATGCAGTGCAGCTTTTGATTTCTCGACTGCTGCTTCTATGGCTATTGATTGTGGATCCCAGTAAAATGAAATCCTTGACAACTTCAATCTTTTCTCCATTTATCATGATGTTGCTCATTGGTCCAGTTGTGAGGGTACTTGTTTTCTTTATGTTGAGGTGCAATCCACACTGAAGGCTGTGGCCTTTGATCTTCATTAGTAGGTGCTTCAAGTCCTCTTCACTTTCAGCAAGCAAGGTTGTGTCATCTGCACAATGCAGGTTGTTAATGAGTCTTCCTCCAATCCTGATGCCCAGTTCTTCTTCATATAGTCCAGCTTCTCAGGTTATTTGCTCAGTATACAGATTGAATAGGTATGGTGAAAGAATACAGCCCTCACGCACACCTTTCCTGACTTTCAACCAGTCAGTATCCCCTTGTTCTGTCCGAACAACTGCCTCTTGATCTATGTAAAGGTTCCTCATGAGCACAATTAAGTGTTCTGGAATTCCCATTCTTCTCAATGTTATCCATAGTTTGTTATGATTCACACAGTCGAATGCCTTTGCATAGTCAATAAAACAAAAAAAAAAATTTTTTTTTTTTTTTAAACATCCTTCTGTTTTTTTCTGGTATTCTCTGCTTTCAGCCAGGGTCCATCTGACATCCCTGGTTCCATGTCCTCTTCTGAAACCGGGCTGAATTTCTGGCAGTTCTCTGTCGATATACTGCTGCAGCTGCTTTGGAATGATCTTCAGCAAAATTTTGCTTGAGTGTGATATTAATGATGTTGTTCTATAATTTCCACATTTGGTTGGATCACCTTTCTTGGGAATAGGCATAAATATGGATCTCTTCCAGTCAGTTGGCCAGGAAGCTGTCTTCCATATTTCTTGGCATAGACGAGTGAGCACCTCCAGCACTGCATTCGTTTGTTGAAACATCTCAATTGACATTCCATCAATTCCTGGAACCTTGTTTTTCGCCAATGCCTTCAGAGCAGCTTGGACTTCTTCCTTCAGTACCATCGGTTCCTGATCATATGCCACCTCTTGAAATGGTTGAACATTGACTAATTCTTTTTGGTATAATGACTCTGTGTATTCCTTCCATCTTCTTTTGATGCTTCCTGTGTCGTTTAATATTTTCCCCATGGAATCCTTCACTATTGCAACTCGAGGGTTGAATTTTTTCTTCAGTTCTTTCAGCTTGAGAAACGCTGAGCATGCTCTTCCCTTCTGGTTTTCCATCTCCAGCTCTTTGCACATGTCATTATAAGACTTTACTTTATCTGCTCGAGAGGCCCTTTGAAATCTTCTGTTCAGTTCTTTTACTTCATCAACTCTCCCTTTTGCTTAGCTGCTTGACGTTCGAGAGCAAGTTTCAGAGTTCCTCTGACATCCATCTTGGTCTTTTCTTCCTTTCCTGTCTTTTCAGTGGCCTCTTGCTTTCTTCATGTAGGATGTCCTTAATGTCATTCCACAACTCATCTGGTCTTCAGTCACTAGTGCTCAATGCATCAAATCTATTCTTCAGATGGTCTCTAAATTCAGATGGGATATACTCAAGTTCATATTTTGGCTCTTGTGAACTTGCTCTGATTTACTTCAGTTTCAGCTTGAACTTGCATATGAGCAATTAATTGATGGTCGGTCCCACAGTCGGCCCCTGGCCTTGTTCTGACTGATGATATTGAGCTTTTCCATCGTCTCTTTCCACAGATGTAGTCAATTTGATTTCTCTGTGTTCCATCTGGCGAGGTCCATGTGTATAGTGGCCGTTTATGTTGGTGAAAGAAGGTATTTGCAAAGAAGAAGTTGTTGGTCTTGCAAAATTCTATCATTTGATCTCTGGCATTGTTTCTATCACCAAGGCCATATTTTCCAACTACTGACCCTTCTTCTTTGTTTCCCTTCCGCCAGTAATTATCAATGCATCTTGGTTGCACGTTCGATCAATTTCAGACTGCAGCAGCTGTTCAAAGTCTTCTATTTCTTCATCTTTGGCCCTAGTGGTTGGTGCGTAAATTTGAATAATAGTCGTATTAACTGGTCTTCCTTGTAGGTGTATGGATATTATCCTATCACTGACAGCATTGTACTTCACGGTAGATCTTGAAATGTTCTTTTGATGATGAATGTAACATCATTCCTCTTTGAGTTGTCATTCCCAGCATAGTAGACTATACAATTGTCCGATTCAAAATGGTCAATACCAGTCCATTTCAGCTCACTAATGCCTAGGATATTGATGTTTATGCATTCCATTTCATTTTTGAAGATTTCCAATTTTCCTAGATTCATACTTTGTACGTTCCAGATTCCGATTATTAATGGATGTTTGCAGCTGTTCACATTTTGAGTCGTGCCACATCAGCCCGAGAGCTTGACTCCATCCCCATCATTAAGGTGGACTCTACTTTGAGGAGGCAGCTCTCCCCCAGTCATCTTTTGAGTGCCTTCCAACCTGTGGGGCTCATCTTCCAGCACTATGTCAGACAATGTTCCGCTGCTATTCATAAGGTTTTCACTGGCTAATGCTTTTCAGAAGTAGACTGCCAGGTCTTTCTTCCTAGTCTGTCTTAATCTGTAAGCTCAGCTGAAACCTGTCCTCCACGGGTGACCCTGCTGGTATCTGAATACCAGCGGCATGGCTTCCAGCATCACAGCAACACACAAACCTCTACATTATGACAAACTGACAGACATGTGGGGGACTTAAGTATCAATCATAAGAAAAATTAAAATTTCCCATTACACCTGTCCGTGTTCTGGCATTGCCAGCTTTGGGATAAAGTTCGGTCTCCTATGCAAAGCCAAGAAAGTCTGGTCTGATCAGGCCCCAGCCACTCTCACCTTCTTCACCTTCCTCCAACCACTCTAACTTCTTTCAACTATTTCAAAGAGCCAGCTGCTCCACACTTCAGGGGCTTCACTGTTCTTTTGGTGAAAAATGGTCTTTCCACACCCCTCCTCCTGATCTAACTCTTTTCCTCCTTCTGTTCTCAGGTTCAATATCAGTCCCTCAGGGAAACCTGCCCTGACCCCTACAGTTTAGGTTAAATTCCAGTATCTCACACTGTAACGTTCCTCTGTAGTAGTCATAACGACAGTAGTTTAACATCTGTCTCCCCAGATGGACTATCATTTTCCACTAAACAATGTTTCATTAATTAATGAATGAATTATGTTTTTGTTGTTAGCTGCCTTTGAGTTTGCCCCCAATTTATGGCAAACCCATACACAATGGAAAGAAAAGCTCCCAGGTCCTGTACCATCCCTATGATCAGTTATGGATTGGACCACTGTGATCCATATGGTTTTCACTGGCTGATTTTCAGAAGTAGATTGTCAAGTTTTCCTTCCTAGTCTGTCTTAGTCTGGAAGCACTGCTGAAACCTGTTCAGCATCATTAAAAAAAAAAAAAAAAACCAAACCCAGTGCCGTCGAGTCAATTCCGACTCATAGCGACCCTATAGGAGAAAGTAGAACTGCCCCATAGAGTTTCCAAGGAGCGCCTGGTGGACTTGAACTGCCGATCCTTTGGTTAACAGCCATAGCACTTAACCACTACGCCACCAGGGTTTCCATTCAGCATCATAGCAACATGAAAGCCTCCACCTACGAACAGGTGATGGCTATAAATGAAGAAGATTGGCTGGAATCGAACCCAGGCCTCCTGCATTAAACACAAGAATTCTGTCACTGAACCATCATTGCCCCTATTAATTAATTATAATTAATAATTATTAACGCCTACCTCATTGTGAGGGCAGCTCATTGTATACCCAGCACATTGTGTAGTTCCTGGAACACAAGTAGAGTCTTGATATTTATTTAATAAATGAATTAATTAAATATATAAATGAATGAAAAATGAAGTAAAGAGAGAATGGACTATAGTCAGGAAATTCTTGCTAATGATTACAAGTTAGTTTTTTTGACTTCTAATTTCCCCCTTGAACCCACATATTTCTTAGTACCTTTTCTCTTTGTTTTCCTGAGTGTTTGATATTCCATAAGGTAGGTTAGTGTGAAGTTGCAATGTTCGCATACAGAATTATTGCAACTCATACGACTTTTCTTAGCTGTGCATGAGCAGGCAGTTTTAGTCCTCAGTAATTAACCCCTATGACACTTTACAAGCACCCTCCTTTCATCATTCAATAATATGAAAAATCCTTTGAGCCTAAAGTTTCTCATTATCTGTAATTACTCTTTGAGGCACATGAGATGTTAACAAGAAGTACAATTATCCAGCTTTGTAACAAGAAGTCATACTTATTGACACTGCCATTAGGAAGTCACTAAATATACATGTGGTGAGGATGGCAAGACCTGGTCTCACATACTTTGGATGTGTTATCAGGAGGGCCCACTCCCTGGAGAAGGACATCATGCTTGGTAAAGTAGGGGATCAGTAAAAAAGAGGAAGACCACAAAGAGACGGACTGACACAGTGGCTGCAACAATGGACTCAAGCATAACAACAATTCTGAGGATGGCTCAGAACCTGGCAATGTTTCCGTCTGTTGTACATAGGGTCGCTATGAGTCGGAACTGACTAGACAGCACTTAACAACAACAACGACAATCTTAGGCTTAGTTCCAGTGCAACCAGATGATTGAAAGGCGCCTTTTTCGGATGGCCAGACCAATTGAAATTGGATAATTACATCATGTTACAAGTGTGGGGTGCTGCTTTAACAGATACCTAAAATGTGGAAGCAGTTTTAGAATTGGGTAATGGGTAGAGGCTGGAAAAGTTTTATAATGCCTAGTGGTAAGAGCTTAGATTACCTTGAAGTGATTGTTGGTAGAATTATGGACATCAAAGGCAACTCTGGTGAAGGCCCAGAAAGAAGTGAGGAGAAAGTCTCTATTGTCTTAGAGATGTGGCACCAGCCACAGAATGTTGCTAGAAATGAGGATGTTAAATGTGCTTCTGGTGAGGCTTTAAAAGAAAAATGATGAACATGTGATTGGACAATGGAGGAAGGGTGATGCTTTTTATGCAGTGTCAAATAACTTGTCTAAAGTGTGTTCAAATGTTTGGTGGAAGGTAGAATTTGTAAGTGACGAACTTAGAAAACTGGCTGAGGAGCTTGCTAAGGAAGCTCTTAAAGGGCCACATGGTTTCTCCTTGCCCCTTATTGTAAAATGCAAGGGAAAAGGATGGACTTAAAAATGAACTGTGCAAAATGAAAACAGAACTTAAAGGTTTGGAAAATTCTTCTTGTACAAACTAAGGACACATGTTCTAGAATTTTCTCCAAGAATGTAAGCCTGTGACTGATGGATCTAACCAACTACCACAGGACAAAATCCATCAGTTTAGACCGAAGGGAACAGAGAATGAATGAAACCAAAGAACACTGTCTGCCTCTTAGGATTCTACAAGCAGAAAAGAGGCCAAAGAAACTACATCTGTTGTCTTCCAAGGAAACGGCCATTCCTGGAGCAGCTTGGAAATCAGCAGAACTGTTAGAAGAAGCATGGGAAGTGGGCCCTTCTCTATGACAAAGACTGCGGCCGTGGTCTCCTAGGTTTCAAAGAGTCAGATCTTTGCTAACTCAGTTCCGGAGTGTGGGGCTGCAATTAAGGTGTTCCAGGGGATAGGAATGCCTCCCAAAGCTGCCAGGGCCGAGGGAATGGGGTCACCACTCAGGTAGACTAGAAGAATAAAATAAAGACAAAAAAAAAACCAAACCCACAGCCATCGAGTTGATTCCGACTCATAGCAACCATATAGGACAGAGTAGAACTGCCCCATAGAGTTTCCAAGGAGAGCCCAGTAGGTTTGAACCACCAACCTCTTGGTTAGCAGCCATAGTACTTAACCACTATGCCACCAGGGTTTCCCATGACTGGGAAAATAGGACCACTCAAAGCCAAGGGAGCAGAGTTGCCATCTCAGTAGGCCTGGAAGGTGGAGTTGAAGCTCAGGGACAAAGGGTCTCCAGCCAGAATCTGGATAGTATGGTCAACACCTAGAGTCTGGCGGTCGGGGCCATTGTTCAGATGGTCTCAGAGAAAGAAGATTATTTTAAAGCCTTGAGAGCTGACGTAATGTGTTCTGCTTGGTTTTGGACTTGCTTGGTGTCAGTTATCCCTTCTTTCCCTCCAATTTCTCCCATTTGTAATGGAAATGTCTACCTTGTGCCTTTTTCACCATTGCACTTTGGAAACAGGTAACCTGTATTTTTAACCTGTATTCTAGATTTCACAGGTTCACAGTTGAAGAGGAATTTTGCCTCAGGATGGAATATGCCTAAAGTCTCACCCATATTTGATTTAGATGATTCAGAAGATGAGATTCTGGACTTGGTGTTGATTTAAGGCTTTGGGATGATGCGATAGGGTGAATGTGTTTTGCATGTGGGAAAGGCATGAATTTTGGGAGTCAAAGGGTGGAATGTTATGCATTGAACTGTGTTCCCCCAAAATATATGTTGTAAATCCTAACCTCTATGCCATGGTTATAATCCTATCTGGGAATGGGTTGTCTTTGTTATGTTAATGAGACAGGAATAGTGTAGGATGTGTCTTCAGACAATTTCTTTTGAGATATAAAAGAGATTAAACAAGCAAGCTGAAGAAGCCTAGATGGGGTAAGATTCATGCCAAGTCACATGGAGGAATCAGGAAGCAGAAGTTGAAGAGGCAAGGACTTTCCTCCCTAGCCAATAGAAATAGAAAGCATTCTCCTAGAGCTGGCACTCTGAATTTGGACTACTAGCCTCCTAAATTGTGAGAAAATAAATTTCTGTTTGTTAAAGCCACCCACTTGTGGCATTTCTGTCAAAGCAACACTAGATAACTAAGACATCACAGAAGAGCTCAAGCCCACTTCTCTTAGGTGTGCATGAAAACCAAACTAAAGCAAACCCGTTGCTGTTGATTCAACTCTGACTCATAGTGACCCTATAGGACAGAGTAGAACTGCCCCATAGGGTTTCCAAGGAGCAGCTGGTGGGTTTGAACTGCTGACCTTTTGGCTAGCAGCTGAGCTCTTAACCACTGTGCCACCAAGGCTCTGGTGTGCACAAGCAGACAGTTTTATTCCTCAGTGATTAACTGCTACGACACTTTTCAAGCATCTTCCTTTCATCATTCAATAATATGCAAAATCTTTTGAACCTAAACTTTCTGATTATCTGTAATTACTCTTTGAGGCACATGAGCTGTTAACAAGAAGTACAATTATCCAGCTTTGTCATAAGAAGCCATATTTATTGATACTGTGATTAGTAAATCACTAAATATAGATGTGATAGTCTTAGGCTTAGTTCCAGTGCAACTAGAAGATTGAAAGTCGCCTTTTCCAAACGACCAGTCCAATTGAAATCATATGATTACATCATAGTTACAAGAATCTTAGTCCAGGGATATGAGGTAAGATTATTATCAGAGGCACTCAAAGAGTGTTGAGACCTAGAGGCAGAGGTTCTGGAATTCTCAGAAACAACAACTGAGAGGGACAGACTGAGAGAAAAAGAAGGAAAGTAAAGCAGCGTATCTCTTGCCTTCCCCATCGCATTTTCACCACCAGGGCAGCATCTGTGTAATATAGATTTGTTCAAAAATCCTACCCTACCCACTCCCTTATCGCACTTCATTCCATAACACACAGATCATGGAATCCAGGTGATCCCAAGAGATAATTATTCTCTTCTTGGTTCCCATGGCTGCTTCACAATAAGCTGGCTGACATAATTTCTCTCTAAACCTACCACCTGATCTGCTGGGAAATTTCATAAACCTGGCTCGGCCAGTGTCTCCACATAATCTATACAACCACCTACACAAGTTTCAATGGAGAAAAATGTTTGTATTAACACAGCAAAGCCCCCTTAATGCAAGGAAATGGTTTTGCAAAAATGTGCCCTAGATTATAAAAATATACTCATCAGAATTTTTAGTTACAAAAGACAGAAACCAAACTCAAACTGGTAAGGCAAAAAAAAGGTGATATTCACAAGCTGGAAAGGTCTGATCACGTACAGCTTGAACAGTTGCTTAAATGAAGTCAGTAATCTGTCTCTCCTTCTTGTTCTTTCTGGCTCCGGCTCTGCATTTCTCTCTGTGGGACATAGTTTCAGCCAGACTTTGGGAGGTGGTGGCAAAATGGCCTCGGCAGTACCATCACTATGGCTTATCAGCTTGGCAACTCCAATAGAAACAGAGTTACTCTTTCTCAGTAGCTCCAGAAGAAGTCCCAGAATTGAGTATTATTATTCTGACTTGGATCAAGTGCTCATCTCTACATCAATTATTGTGAACAGAGCGATGGGAAATGCTGATTGGCCAGGTCTGTGTCACAGGGCCAGGAAATGGGTCAGCCACCTACCCTGAGAATTTAGAACAGGTGTCGCCTAAGAAAAAGCAGCTTGCTGAATTAGAAAAAGGGGAAGCGAATGCCAGGCTGACAATGACATATGCCCATACCAGAAGGTGCCTAGTTGGTTTCATGCAATCCATTGACATCCTGAGAAAACCTTCAAAGCACAAGGTCTCAGTCAAGCAGCTTCATCTCCACACAGGACTATATGCCTCTTCCAGGTGATTTTTCTGCTTTCTAGAGCTATTTATTCCCCTGTCTCATTCCTTAGTTGAATATGTTGGCCTATAGAGTCTTTCACTCCTTGAGCTGATTAGTTCTTCTAAAATAACAACAGTAATAATAGCTTACCCCTTACATGGTGCTTGTTGTTGTTAGTTGCTGAGGAGTTGATTCCGATTCATGGCAACCCCATGTGTGCAGAGGAGAACTGTGCTCCACAGAGTTTTCAAGGTTGTGTGACCTTTCAGAAGCGTATCACCCAGTCTTTCTTCCAAGGTGCCTCTGGGTGGGTTCAAACCACCAACCTTTCAGCTAGTAGTTGAACACTTAACTGTTTGCACCCCCCAAGGACTTCAATATGGTGCTTACTCTGAGCTATTTAAGGAGCCCTGGTGGCACAGTGGTTAAGAGCTCGAGTGCTAACCAAAAGGTCAGTAGTTTGAATCTACCAGGCGCTCCTTGGAAACCCTATGGGACAGTTCTACTCTGTCCTGTAGGGACACTATGAGTTGGGATCAACTCAACGGCAACTGGTTTGGGTTTGGTTTGTTCTGGTTTGGTTTACCTGCTATTTACACATTTTTACTCACATTCTCCTCGCAACTCCATATGAAGTTAGTACCATTATTACTCACATTTTATGGATGAGGAAACTGAAACACAGAAAAGTAAGGTAATTCACCAAGGTCACACAGCTAGTAAATGATGGAGCCAAGGAGCAGCCTGGTTCCAGAGGGTGTACTAATATTCACCTTGTGTGCCTTTGTAATTCAATTTTCTTTTGTTTTGGTTTTTTACAATTAGACTGTTTAAAGCATGGTTTCAAAAGCAGGGATGATGCCTGATATTTTCTCTCAGGCTAATCTCAGAGTTCAACAACAGTATTCTAAATGATGGTAATTAGAATTTTTTAAAGATTTCTAGGTTTTGGTGTTTTTACTAAGTCCAAAAAAACCACAGAAATAAATGGAGTAAAAAATTACCTCCTTTGTAACAGAGTTTCTCAAATGTTCACTTATTCAGTTTGAACACATCAATTCTTCTTCTGTCTTCCTTTGTCACTACCCAACTTTCTCAACCATTGAAAAGACCATGGTTTGGGTCAGATGAACCCTAATCTTCAAAATGGCATCTTTGCTTTTTAAAACTTTAAAGAGGCCTTTTGCAGCAGTTTTGCCCAATAAATACAGTATGTCATTTAATTTCTTAACTGCCTCTTCCATGGATGCTGATTGTTGATCTAAGTAGAATGAAATCGCTAACAACCTCAATTTCTTCTCCATTTATCAAGATGCTGTTTATTGGTCCAGTTGTGAGGGTTTCCATTTTCTTCAGGTGTAAGCCACACCGAAGGCTATTGTCTTTGACCTTCATCAGTAAGTGCTTTAAGTCATCTTCATTTTCAGCAAACAAGATTATGCCATCTGCATATCACAGATTATTAATGCGTCTTCCTCCAATCCTGATGCTGCATTTTTCTTCATATAATCTGGTTTCTCAAATTATTTGTTCAGCATACAGATTGACTATGTAAGGTGAAAGGATACAACTTGCCACATACCTTTTCCAATTTTGAATCACCTATTTCCAAAAAAAAAAAGGTTTAAAATTGTTTCAAAATTGGAAATCAACTATTGTTAACCTAGTATTTTTATTTTTCACCACCCATCTGTCAGTTTGCCATACTGTGGTGGCTTACATGTTGCTGTGATGCTATGCCACCAGTATTTCAAATACCAGCAGGGTCAGCAGAGCTTCCAAATAGGAAGAAAGGCCTGGCAATCTACTTCTAAAAGTTGGGCAAAAGAAAACCTTACAGATCACAATAGAACATTGTTGGTGTGATGGATAAAGTTGTGTGTCAACTTGGCTAGGCCATGATTCTCAGTGGTTTGGGAGCCGTATGATGTTGTGATCACTTCCATGATGAGATTTGATGTAATGTGATCACCTCCATGATAGGACCTGCTGTTAGTAGCCAATCAGCTGAAAGGGAGTTTCCTTGGGTGTGTGGCCTACATCAAACATAAGTGAACATTTTGGCAAGTCTCGTCGCCTTTTGCTCCTTCTGCATCCTGCTCCTGTTCATCGGACCTCCGGTTCTTGGGACTTGAGCTAGCAGCTTACCTGCAGTCTTGCCTACTGATCTTGGAATTTGTTGATCTTCGCAGCCTGTGAGCAAGAGCCCTGCTCTCTGACCTGCCGATCATGGGTTCACCAGCCCCATGCGGCTCCACAAATCAGGAGAAGCATCTATCCTGACCCACAAACTTGGGACTTTCCAGCCTTTGCAACTGCATGAGCCATTTCCTGGATATAAATCTCTCTATGTATATATATTTATACCCTTTACTGGTTTTGCTTCTCTAGAGAACCCCGCCTAAGACAGTCAGACTCATGTGCTTTAAACACATCATCAGGAGGAATCAATTGCTGGAGGAGGACATCATATCTGGTGAAGCAGAGGGCCAGTAAGATTGAGGGAGGCCCTCAGGGAGATGGACTGGCACAATAGTTGCAACAATAAACTCAAACATAACAGGATGATGCAGGACCAAGGCAACATTTTGTTCTGTGGTACGTAAGTTCACCAAGTGTTGGGGTCAACTTGATGGCAGCTATCAATTTTTCTATTTTTATTTTATCTTAAATTGACTCATTTTTTACTTGGCCTTGGCTCAAACAATAACGTGCCTAAAATCATGTACTTGATGTTGTAATTGTATTTTTCCTAAAACATTAAAAATAAATGCCTGGCGAATGCAAATTAAACCTATAGTGAGATACCATTAACGCAACCAGAATGGGTGCATTTTGACTGTAGACAACTGAAACTGTCATGCATTATTGGTAGAAATGTAAAATGGTACATTCATCTTAGAAAAAATATTAAAACATTCTTATAAAACTAAAAAATACACCTATCCTATTACCCTTCAATTTCAATCCTAAACATTCTCCCCAGAGAAATACAAACATATTTGCACACACAAAAAAACTTGTATGAAAATGCTCATATAAGCTTTATTTATTTGAGAGACTGTAAACAAATTGTGATATATTCACATAATGGAATATTATTCAGCAATAAAAAGGAATGAAGTACTGATATGTACAGCAACAGGATGAATGAAAAAAAAATTAGGCTGAGTGAGAGAAGTTTTCCACGAAGAGTACATGCTGCATGAATTCATTTAAGTTCTAGAATAAGGACTAATGTGTGGTGGAAAAAATTCAGAACAGGAGTTGCCTGGTATAGGAGCAGGTGAAAGGATTAAGGAAGAACAGGCAAGAGCTTTCTGGGATAATGGTAATGTTCTATATTTTGATAGAGGCTCGAGTTACGTCAATGTATGTATGCATTCATCAAACTCAGTAAACTTTATTTCCAAAGAAAAATAAACTGTAAACAAATATTGAACTCTCATTAAAGACCTGCACGCTGAAGTACTTGAGGGGGAAATGTACTGATGTTTGCAACTTACCATGAAATATATTTTAAAAAATATGGTGGATTGATGACTGAATCGGAGGATGGATAGAAGATTAGATAGGTGGTAAAGCAAGTATAATAAAATATTGATAGAATCTAGGTGGTGGTCTTATGTGTGTTTACTGTAAAACTCTTTGGCTGCACTTTGAAAATTTTCATGATAAAATGTTGGATAAAAAGTAACAGCTAACCATTAAAATATAAATTTGTTTATATAAACAAACAAAAAACCCACTGCCATCGAGTTGATTCCAAATCATAGCGACCCCATAGGACAGAGTAGAACTGCCTCATAGGGTGTTCAAGGAGCTGCTGGTGGATTTGAACTGCCAGCCTTTTGGTTAGCAGCTGTAGCTCTTAACCACTGTGCCACCAGGGCTCCATTTGTTTATCTATACCGCTTAAAAACATCCTACCTAGCTCCAGTAGTAAATGCTTATACTCTGCAAACACTGCTACAGCAAAAGCTGACTTCTCTAGATGTTTAGAGTTGCAAAAGAACATCATTCCAGCTCTGTTTAAGCCTTTAAAGCTAAGAGAAAATTTCATGGTTTAGGATCGTATCCATGTCTCCATTTTTCATGTCAAAAATTGCACACTTCCTCCAATTTGTCTTCATTCCAAACTTCTCTGAAGCAAAGGAACAACTGACTAAATTTTCTAAATGAGCTCTATTCTCCTTAAGGAAAGTCATTCTTTAGGAAGAAAGAAAGATTTGGCTTCTGCAAGACATGGTCACTGCACAAATATGTCTCTAATTTAAGGGCACAATGAGAAAATTCAAAGCTGACAATCGTAGAACTTTGTGAGTTAAATTTACAAATTATGGAAACATTCTAGGCTGCCCCAACCATTGCCTGAGAGAACTTGTTGAATTTCTGGAGGGACGGTTCAGTTGCAGTATGCAGTTATCACGTATTTTAATCTAATGACAACCCACATGATGTGACTTAGACTAAAAAACATTTTTTGACAAACCAATGACTGTCCTTTGCAAGGTTTAAACAATAGTTCTTAATGAGAATTGAGGAATCTAGGAACAGCAGGGAAAGCAATACAAAGCAAAATTAGAATAGGAGGTTTGGAGCATAAGCAAAATAAAGAAAATGATTTTTTTTTTTAAGTAATGGCAATTACTGTCTTGGCCAAGGGGGGCGGGGGGAACCTCTGCCTGAAGACAAATATTCAGCAGTCTGAAAGAGTTTCAGTGGCTGTTAACATAGATTAAATCTGTGGAAGAAAGAAAAATGGCACCGGGCTTTCTACTTGCTATGGTAGCCAAAAATTAAACGTCTATAAAACACAGAAATCATTCTAATTAGGCAAATATAATGACTCTGTGTATTGGAACTACAGCTCAAATGCAAATTTCCATTTTACATACCATAGCATTAAAATGAATAAATTAATTGCTGCTAGTTGCTTTGCTTTATATCTGTGTATATATGTGTGTGAGTTCCCTGCATGGCACAAATGATTTGCCCTAGACTACTGACCTAAGGTTTGGCACTTCAAACCCACCTAGCAGCTGCGTGGAAGAAAAGTCTGGCAATCTGTTACCTTAAAGACTATAGCCAAGAAAACCCTGTGAGGCAGTTCTACTATGTAGCATATGGTTTTGCCATGAGTCATAATCAACTAAACAGCAACAGGTTTATTTTTTTGGTTTTATTTGTGTGTAAGTTCCTGAGTGGTGCAAATGGTTAACACGCTCTACTGCTAACCCAAAGGCTGGAGGCCTACTCTACTTCCAAGAAATAAGCCATTGAAAACCCTATGGAGTTCTGTACCTAGGTGTTGTCAGGAGTCGGAATCTATTCCATGGCAGCTGGTTTGGTTTTTTTGTTTTGTTTTGTGTGTAAGCTAATAGAGGATAGCAATTAGATCTATATTTTTTTCATCTGGAATTATCTACCTGGGAATCAAACAAAAAGTTTATTTGAAATTTTTTTTTAAAAAGTGATGGTATACAAAAAGAAAATTATCAAGTCAATATTAAGACTAGGGAGATGTTGAGAAACCTACAAAACTGCCCCCTAAGGGGAGAGGCCAGACCACCACAACTATACCAAAGATAAATTACCAGTTGCTAAAAGGAAAGTACAAAAGAGGTTTCTGCCAAGAAAAGCAGAGTGAGGAAACTGTATTTGTCTTGATATCTACTACTTGGCAAGAATGGAAAAGCCTTGTTGAAACAGTGTGATGAATAGGCGAGCCATGGGCACCGCCAGGGTCATACATAATGCAGTGGTACAGATGCTAACAGACTCACCCAAGGACACTTGCGTTTATTTTTCATGAGCTTTGAAAATTGATCTCCAAAGTGGTCCCATGTGAGTGTCTCCTTGGTCCAGCAAATCTCTGAGAGTACTTTGATTTTTTTTGCATTCAGAATGAATCTATCCATTGTGGCTATGCCTCTTAATTGACAAAATGAAGAGATGGAAAAGAGGCCAAGTTTCTGATTAAATTAACGTGCCAGTTCTCTGAATTATGGACGACCTCTTGCAAACCCCAAACGGATCATATGATTTTTTCTAGGACTAGTAAAAAAAAAAAAAGTCAATGAACAATAGGTCCAACTCTGACAATCCAGGACTGAAATGAATCGCTACAGGATTTCTTTCTAAACTCCCCCAAGCTAGAATCACTTTACCCTCCCTACTCTCATACCAGAGAACTTTCTCGTTATCCTGTCTCATCCATCCCTGTCACCCCCTCTTCACTGCATACTCCTTGAAGCACTTCAGTCCCTAGAAACTACCTGTATACTTGAAACTCAGAAAACATTGAGCCAGTTGGAATCGAGTGGCAGCACTATAGTATCTCCACCAAGGAGTAAGCATCTAGAGCAGATGGTAAAAGGAAATTGCTGAGATCTTTTCCAATGTCATCAGTGTTGTGGGGAACTCGGTGTCTTGTATGGTATGTGGGCTGGGAGGTGCAGGGTAGAGGTTTTTGTTCTGAACTTGCACAGTGTTTCCTCCAAGATGTCATTTGCACAGTAAAGAAGCCTGGAAAGGTCATATAGGCCCGCCTGGAGAAGCTGTTGTAAAGAGACATTGGCCATTATAATTGCAGATCTCACATACGTGAAGGCTGGTTTGCACTGAGTTCAGGGCCTGGAACAAAGAAAAAGAATGCGATATAAAGGGTTTCTTCTTTTAGATGACTGCCTGGGGGCAAGCATTTATCATTTCTTCCCCCAAAACTCTCAAAGTTATATCAGAAAAATAAAATCTGAAGCATGGAAAATTATCTTAAGGGGATAATTCGTAAAGTATTTTTTCCCCAGGCTATTTTAATTTAAGGGACAAAGTTTCACATCATCAGGAACAAGTTTAGCTTAATTTGTGGATAGTGCTTAAAGGAAATCAGAGCCATGTCAGTTACATTGGAAAATGGCAGTCTTTCCCATCAGAAGAATTAAATAAGTACAAGACGGACAAAACCTGGCTTAGTGAGCAACTTATGTAAAAATTATTTAGGGGTTTTAGTTGACCTCTGTTGTGGATACATTGTGTGTGTGTGTGTGCCTTTGGTGAAGGTTTTCAGAGCAAATTAGTTTCCCATTCAATATTTTATAACAAATTGTTCTGCGACTTTGGTTGCAATCCCTGCAATGTGTCAACGCTCTCCCCATTGCCACCTTGAGTTCCCCATTTCCATTTGTCCAGTTTTCCTGCCCCTTCCTGCCTTCTCATCTTTGCATTTGGGCGGATGTTACCCTTTTGTTCTCATAGATGATTGTTTAAGGAACACTTTCCTCACGGCTGTTACTGTTTATTTTCTGAAACCCTGGTGGCGTAGTGGTTAAGTGCTCCAGCTGCTAACCAAAGGGTCGGCAGTTCGAATCCGCCACGCGCTCCTTGGAAACTCCATGGGGCAGTTCTATTCTGCCCTATAGGGTCACTATGAGTCAGAATCGACTCAACCGCACTGGGTTTGGTTGTTTGTTTTTTATTATTCAGCTGAAAGGTGATCTTCTGAAGTAGCTTCAGTTTCAAATTAGAAGGCTCTCTATGGGCCATTGTCTCTGGCATTCCTCCAGTCTCTCTCTGTCTAATAAGTCTAGTCTTTCTTGTGAATTTGAATTTTGTTCTACATTTTCTTCCCTCTCTAACCAGGACCTTCTATTGTGACCCTAGTCAGAGTGGTCGGTAATGGTAGCTGTGCACCATCTAATTCTGGTCTCAGGCTAGTGGAGGCTGTGGTCCTGTGGTCCATTACTCCTTTGGACTAATTGTTTCCTTAAGTGTTTGCTTTTTTTTTTTTTCATTCTGCTTTGTTCTGAATGGAAAGAGACCAATAGATGTATCTTAGATGGCCGTTGGTAAACTTTTCAGACACTAGTGGATACTCACCTAAGTTTAAGACTTAGAACATTGTGCTTGTGAACTATGTTATGCCAATTGACCTGGATGTCCCCTGAGACTATAGTCACTACCCTTTAAGTCCAGTGACTCAGTTCCAAAAGATGTCTGGTTACGTCTAAGAAGTTTCCATGGCTGTGTTCCCTGTGTGCTGTATTGTATATATGAATATTCATGTAGCACGTACAAATATGTATGTAGAAATATGCACAGTCAGACCTATATATGCACATAGGTGTGCTCCCATACGCTCTCCCCCACCTATTCTGCATACATATCTACCTAGCTATCCACTCATAAATGATTGTTATTACTGTTGTTGCTGAATTGTGTATGTTGTAGTATTTACTTTTTTTTTTTTACTCTTTCATACCTCTCAGTGTCTTCCTTTGCTTTGATCATATTGTAATGACTCCCCTCATATTGTATATTGCCTTTACCTTCACCAAAGTTAACACATGTCGATTTTCTAGTTTGGAAACCCTGGTGGCGTAGTTGTTAAAAGCTATGGCTGCCAACCAAAATGTCAGCAGTTCAAATCCACCAGATGCTCCTTGGAAACCGTGTGGGGCAGTTCTTCTCTGTTCTATAGGGTCGCTATGAGTCGGAATTGACTTGACGGTAATGGGATTTTTTTTTTTTTTTTTTAGTGTTTTCAAGTTAGTGATTTCCCCTTCCTCCCCCTCCCATCTCTGGTAACCATCAGACAATGTTTCTTTCTGTACCTAAACGTTTTCTTGACTTTTTATAATAGTGGTCTCATACAATATTTGTCCTTTTGTGATCGACTTATTTCACTCAGCATAGTGTCTTCCAGGTTCATCCATGTTGTGAGATGTTTCAAGGGCTCATCATTATTCTTAATCATTGCATAGTATTCCATTGTGTGTGTGTGTACCACAGTTTGTTTATCCATTCATTTGTTGTTGGGCACTTAGGTTGTTTCCATCTTTTTGCCATTGTGAATAATGCTGCAATGAATATGGATGCCCATATGTCTATTCTTCTCATGGCTTTTATTTCTCTAAGATATATTCCTAGGAGTGAGATTGTTGGGTCATATTGGTATTTCTATTTCTAGGTTTTTAAGGAAGCGCCATACTGTTCTCGATAGTAGTTGTACCATTTCACCAGCAGTGTATAAGAATTCCAATCTCCCCACAACCTAGTCAGCATTTGCTGTTTTCTGTGTTTTTTTTTAATCAGTGCCATTACTACCAGGGTGAGATGACATCTCATTGTAGTTTTGATTTGCATCTCTCTAATGTCCAGTGATCGCAAGCATCTCTTCACGTGTTTTTTAGCTGCCTGAATCTCTTCTTTGATGAAGTGTCTGTTCATGTCCTTTGCACATTTTTTAATTGGGTTGTCTTTTTGATGTGGTGGTGTTGAAGTTTTCTATAAATTTCAGAAATTAGACCTTTCTCGCATATGTCGTGGCTAAAGATTTTTTTCCCAGTCTGTAGGTTCTCTTTTTACTCTTTTGGTAAAGTCTTTTGATGAGCACAAGTGTTTAATTTTTAGGAGATCACAGTTATCTAGTTTATCTTCTGCTGTTTGTACATTTTAGGTACGTTTGGTATTCTATTTATGCCATTTATTAGGGCCCCTAGAGTTGTTCATATCCAGTTTCACCAGCGCCATTTGTTAAAGTCCCCATTTAATGAACTTTGCCCTTGATTAAAGATCAGCTGTCCCTAGGTGGATGGATTTACTCTTGGGTCCCCAATTCCGCACCATTGGTCTATGTGACTATGGTTGTACCAGTACCAGGCTGTTTTGACTACAATGGTTATATAGTAGGTTCTGAGATTGGGGGATGTGAGGGCTCCTACTTTGTTCTTCTTCATCGGTAATGTTTGCTTATCCATGGCCTCTTTCCTTTCCTTATAAAGTTGGTGATTAGCTTTTCCATCTCATCACAGAATATTGTTAAAATTTGGATCGGAATTGCATTATATTTTCACAATGTTAAGTATTGACATTTTCACAATGTTAAGTCTTCCTATCCATGAGCATGATTTGTTTTTCCATTTATGTAGTTCTTCTTTGGTTTCTTGCAGTAGTATTTTGTAGTTTTCTTTCTATAAGTCTTTTAAGTCCTTAGTTAAATTTATTCCTAAGTATTTTTTCTTTTTGAAGGCTATTGTAAATGGTATTATTTTCCTGATTTCCTTTTCGGTGTTCTCTTTGTTAGTGTAGAGGAATCCACCTGATTTTTGTTTGGTGACCTTGTACCCTGCCACTTTGCTAAATCCTTCTATTTGTTCCAGTAGCTTTCTTGTAGAGTCTCTGGGATTTTCTGTGTATACAATCATGTCATCTGAGAATGGGGATAGTTTTACTTCTTCCTTACCAATTTATATGCACTTTATTTCCCTTTCTTGCTTTATGGCTTTAGCTAGGATTTCCAGTACAATATTGAATAAGAGTGGTGATAAGGGCATCTTTGTCTGGTTTCCATTCTCAAGGGGAATGCTTTCACTTTCTCTCAATTGAGAATAATGTTGACTATTGGTTTTGTATATATGGCATTAATTATCCTGAGAAATTTCCCTTCTGTTCCTATTTTGCTGAGAGTTTTTATCAGAAATGGGTGTTGGCTTTTATCAAATGCCTTTTCTGCATCTATTGAGATGATCATGTAATACTTGCCCTTTGTTTTATTTACGTGGTGAATTACACTGATTGATTTTCTAATGTTGAAACTTCCTTGCATACCTGGTATGAAGCCCACTTGGTGGTGATATACTATTTTTTGGTATGCTGTTAAATTCTACTGCCTAAAATTTTGTTGAGAATTTTTTTGTATCTATATTTGTGAGGGATATTAGTCTATAGTTTTCTTTTTTGGTGGAGTCTTTGCCTGGCTTTGGTACCAGGGTCATGCTGGCTTCATAGAATGAATTTGGGAGTATCCCTTCCTTTTCTATGTTCTGGAATGGTTTGAGCAGTATTGGTGTCAACTCTTCTCTGAATGTTCAGTAGAATTCTCCAGTGAAGCCACCTGTAGGTGGATTTTAGTGAACTACCTAGCCCACTTGTTACTGGAGTAAGGTTCTTGCCTCTCACTGGTCAAGAATGAGCAGGTAAGGCACGTAGTTTTCCACATGAGCAAAGCTTTATTGAAGAGGCTTGCAAGTGGAGACGAGAAGGGCCTAGAGCAACGCTCACCCTCATCTCACAGAACAAAAGACGAGCCTGAGTTTTTAAAAGTTCTTGGGGGGGAAAAGATTCATATTTATTCATAGACACAGGCGGAGATATGTTAACTACGGTGCACGAGCAGCAGCTTTCTAAGATGGCTCCTGTCCTGGAGACCTCTGGGATTCGTGACAGAACTTATTATGGGGTGCCGTGCCTGTGCAGTCTCTCACTCCCTGGGTTCGATTCCCCAGCTGGGGCTGTAGCCCCTCACTGTCCCTGGTGGAAGGTCACACAGCAGTCGCAGTTGGATGTTCTGTGCATGTCTCTGGGCCTGATTTTCTCCAGCTGCCTCTGAAAGGCAACTTTAAAAAAGTTTGTGGGCTATTTTTAGATACCCTGCCCCATTGTTCTGGGGAATGGCTTTGTTTCTGCTCCCTGGCCCATTTCTTGTTACTTTGTTTGCAGATTTGGGGGCCCCTCTGTTCCTTGTCTTACTAAGTCTCTAGGTTTCACACTCAGCCCTCTATATACCTCCCTGATAGTATACTCTATTTCTCTTTTACTTGCTTCTCCTCTAACCACAGCAGTCTCTTCGCTATTTCTCCAACAGGCACCCTCCGATCTCAGGGCCTTTGCTCCCTGTCTTACACTCACTGTTCCTACTGAAGGGGGTTAATCCTATTTGTATTATGTGCCTCTATTCTCCTGTCAATGGCTAATTCGACCAGGGGGAACACCTGACCCAGGGAGAGCAAATCCAAAAACTGGACAAAGAAAATCAGATTTCCTCACCAGCAGTTTGGAATTTGGAAACTGAGAAACTGAATCAGCTGCATCCTTGCTACTCCAAGCGACATCTGTGGACTAGCAGCATCCATGTCAGCTGGGAACTTGTTGGAAATGCAGATCCCCTCATACACTAGAGCTATTGTTGTCAGCTGCCGTTGAGTCGTCTCTGACTCATGGTAACCCCAGGTATTACAGAGTAGAAAGAACCGTCCCATAGGGTTTTCTTTGCTGTAATCTTTACAAAAGCATTTCGTCAGGCCTTTCTCCCATGGTGCCCCTGGGTAGGTTCAAACAGCCAACCTTTAGGTTAGCAGCCCATCGCAAACCACTGGTACCACCCAGACTCCTACCTTAAACCTGCTGAACCGGTACTTGCATTTAACAAGGTCTCCAGGTGGTTCTATGACAGCAAAGTTTGAGATGCAATTAGTTACATGATGAAAGATACTTGGAATGAAAGGTGATATAGAGTTTGGGCTGGATTGGTTTCATGGCACATTAGATTACAGGCAAGACAAATTACAAGGAAACATAAAAGATGTGAAAGGGCCACCTTGCCAAGAGAAGAGGGAGAGTAGAGCAGACCTGCAGAGAAAAACAGAGACACAAGGCCTTGGAGCAAGGGACCGAGGGAGTAACCCCAGTTCCCTATTTTCCTGCCCAATGCCCCTGTGGCCCAGGCATATTTCACTTCTAGGTCTTGGATGAATGCCTTGGAGACCTGTGGCAACCTCACAAAGAACCTTTCTTTGTTGCAGCCAGCTCCATTGGGTTCCTGGTACTAATCCCTGATTATTTCTATCTGAGCTTCCTGTGGGATGTAGTTTCTAACAAAACTGACAATGTCTTAGACTGCTCTGGGAAGTTTAGCATAAAAGAGGGAAATAAATCACTTTATACTCCACAGGATTTGGACCACGTCTGGTGTGTGGTACTCTGTTTGGACATCTCACTTTAAAAAAGATGCTGATATACCAAAGGCAGACCTCCAAAGAAGAGACATCAGCATAGTGTGAGCTCTGAAAACATAATCAGTTGAGGAATGGACAACAAAAGCAGGGATATTTGGCTTCACGAGGAGTCTTGAAACAAGGAGGCACTATTTTCTAAAATTTCCAGCACTGAAAGAATTGATCTTCTAGAGGGCAGAGTGAGCCCAGTGGATTGCTGTTGGAGCTGAGTATAAGGAAGAATTTTCTTATAATTCCAACAGCATTAACAGCTGTCTTTTGAGGTACCAAGCTCCTGGTGATTGCAAGTGTTAAGGCAAAAGCTGAAGCTGAAGGGTCCTTTCTGTAGACATTTGAGAGGAAATTCTACATTGAACATGGAACCAAATGACATTTAGGATATGTGGTATATCTAAGATTCTCTAGTTGCTGGGCTAGGTTTGGGAAGGTTCTTTTCTCTCTTCTAATCTTAAGTGGATCGAATGACTGCTTCAGTGAGCTGACTGAGCAATGACTGAAATGACTTTCTATTTTGCCTCGTGCTCTGAGAATTTTGCTGAGTTTTATGCCGTTTTTTGAATAAGAAGGTGGTAACAATCATGAGGGAATAAAAGGGTTTTTTTAACTCTAAGAGACAGACTGAAAGAAAGCTCTGGGTTTGGAATGAGAAGCAACAAAGCTGAGAGGTCTAATATGGAAAAAACAATCATGAGGGAATAAAAGGTTTTTTTGAACTCTAAGAGACAGACTGAAAGAAAGCTATGGGTTTGGAATGAGAAGCAACAAAGCTAAGAGGTCTAATATGGAGGAGGGTTAAAAACAAAGATCTCAGAGGCAGGAGACTTGGAAGCCAGATCGGGAAAGCTGCTGCTTTCTTCCATTTGTGATGTTGATTTCCTCTATTCAATTTAATTATTTACAATGTAATCCTTATTCATCATCTCACAAATGCAGGAAGGACAGTTTCATTATAACTTGTAGCTCAGAATAGACATATGCATTGCTATGAAAATCTGCTTAATAATTTAGCAAACACAGAGACACTTGCTCAAGTATTCAAAAGCAGCTCTTAAAACTCAAAATGGGGGGGGAAAACCCAACAATGGATTGTTGAAGCTCAGATTAAGAGAAGCTACAGAGAAGATCAAAGCGAATGAAGGCATTAGAATTTGATTAATCCTTCACAAGTATGAACATCTCGATTTTACCATTTCCAACAAAATAATTTCTTATGAGATTCCAAATGCCTTTTTTTCCCTACTGTCTCCTAGATTTTACACAGCCTTTCTTTCCTCAGAACCCCCATTATTATCTCATTTCTTTTTTTTTTTAATCCCTCTCTTTGCCCAAAGTGTTCAAGATGTGTGTGTGGTACACAGCATTTTCCATCTCTCCTCAGGCTCTTCAAATGGCAAAGGAAAATTCCCCAGCTCAGAAACATGTTAATCCAGCATGCAAGCTCCATGGCTTCAGGGATCCATTGTTCAGCAGACCCAGCTCAGACTATGCAAGGAATGTGAATAATTCTGCTTTGGAATCCATGAAGTGCTCATGAGAATTTGGGGACAATTTCTGTTGTGTTCTTTTCTTTCTTTTTAAACTCTAAGACATATCATCAAAAAAAAAAAAAAAAACTGAAAAACTGCATGGGCAACTTAAAATACAATAATAATAATAATAAAGCCCACGTATCTACCACTGAGACTTAAGAAACAAAGCATTGACAGGACCTAAGCCGCAGTGCCCATCACTGAAGGCATCCTCTGTCAGCACCAAAGACAAGTCCTCTCCAGAATTTTTTTTACCAGTGATGCCCTTGCTTTTCTATATAGTTCTACCACTTTAGTTTGAATACACAAAAAATACATTGTTTAGTTTTACTTACTTAAACACTTTATGTAAATGGAATTACTTGGTATGTAAAATTTGCTTCAACATTGTTTTTAAGATTGATCCATTTGATGTGCCTAGCTTTAATACACTTATTTTAACTGCTATACAATATTCCATTATATAACTATACCAGCATACTTTTATTCATGTTACACTTGATGGATATTTATGTGGTTTTTTTTGTTTGTTTGCTATATGAACTCTTTCGTATATGCCTTGAGATATGCAGGCGTAAGAGTTACTCTAAGATATATACCACAGATTAAAACTGGTAGGTTGTAGAATATGAACTTCTTCAACTTCATTAAAAACCCATTGTGGTTGAGTTGATTCCAACCCACAATAACCCTACAGGACAAAGTAGAACTGCCCCATAGGGTTTCCAAGGAGCAGCTGGTGAATTCAACTGCCAGCCTCTTGGTTAGCAGTTATAGCTCTTAACCACTGTGCCACCAGGGCCCCTCAGCCTTATGAGGTAATGCTAAATTGAGTGTAATCAATTAACACTCCCACTAATGGTGCATCAGAGTTCTGATTGTTCCACATTCTTGCCAAATTTTGGAATTACCTGACTTTAAAATTTTTGCCAATGGGTGGGTGTGAAATGATATCACAAAGTTATAAATTTCACATTTCCGTGATTACTAATGCAATTGATCATCTTTTCATGTGGTTTATGGCTATATTTGTGTTTCGCCTTCTACCTATTTTTCTATTGTGTTGTCTGTCTCTTTCTTTTTTAATTTTGTTGTTTTTAGGTGACATGGAGAAGGTTCTGACTCATAGTGACCCTATGTACAGCAGAACGAAACATTGCCTGGTCCTGCACAATTTTTGCTATGTTTGAGCCCATTGCTACAACCATTGTGTCAGTCCATCTCACTGAGGATCTTCCTCTTTTTCGCTGACCCTCTACTTTACCAAACATAATGTCCTTCTCCAGGGACTGGAGTACGTGAGGCAGAGTCTTGCCATCCTTGCTTCTAAGGGTCACTTTGGCTGTATTTCTTCCAAGACAGACGTGTTCATTTTTCTGGCAGCCCATGGTATGCTCAATATTCTTCTCCAACACCATAATTCAAATGCATCAATTCTTCTTCAGTTTCCTTATTTGTTGTTCAGCTTTCACATGTGTATGAGGCGATTGAAAATACCATGGCTTGGGTCAGGCACACCTTAGTCCTCAATGTGACATCTCTGCTTTTTAACACTTTAAAGAGGTCTTTCACAGCAGATTTGCCCAATGCAATACACCATTTGATTTCTTGACTGCTGCTTCTATGGGCATTGATTGTGGATCCAAGTACAATGAAATCCTTGACAACTTCAACATTTTCTCTGTTTATCATGATGCTGCTTATTGGTCCAGTAGGGAGGATTTTCATTTTCTTTATGTTAAGGTGTAATCCATACTGAAGGCTGTAGTCTTTGACCTTCATCAGTAAGTAGTTCAAGTCCTCTTTGCTTTCAGCAAGCAAAGATATGTCATCTACATATCACAAGTTGTCGATGAGTCTTCCTCCAATCCTGATGCCACGTTCTTCTTCATATAGTGTGGCTTTTCAGATTATTTTCCCAGCATACAGATTGAATAAGCATGGTGAAAAGATACAACCCTGATGCACACCTTTCTTGATTTTAAATCATGCAGTATCTCCTTGTCCTGTTGAAATAATTGCCTCTAGGTTTATGTACAGGTTCCTAATGAGCACAATTAAGTGTTCCAGAATTCACATTCTTTCCAATGTTATCCATAATTTGTTATGATCCCCACAGTCAAATGCCTTTGCATAGTCAATAAAACACAGGTAAACATTTTTCTGGTGCTCTCTGCTTTCACCCAAAATCTATCTAACATCAGCAGTGATACCCCTGGTTGCATATCCCTTTCTGAATCTGGCTTGAATTTCTGGCAGCTCCCTGTTGTACTGCTGCAACGATTTTTTAACTATCTTCAGTATAGTTTTATTTGCATGTGATATTAGTGATATTGTTCAATAATATCTTCATTCTGTCGGATCACCCTTCTTTGGAATGGGCACAGATATGGATCTCTTCCTGTTGGTTAGCCAGATAGCCATCTTCCAAATTTCTTGGCAGAGATGAGTGTGTACCTCCAGTGCTGCATCTATGTGTTGAAACATCTTGGTTGGCATTCTGTCAATTCCTGTAGCCTTGCTTTTCACCAATGCCTTCAGTGCAGGCTGGACTTTTCCTTTCAGTACCATTGGTTCTTGATCCATATGCTACCTCCTGAAATGTTTGAACATTGACCAAAATCTTTTTGGTACAGTGACTCTGTGTATTCCTTCCATCTTCTTTTGATGCTTCCTGCATTATTCAATATTTTGCTCATAGAATCCTTCAATTTTTTCTTCAGTTCTCTCAGCTTGAGAAATGCTGAACATGTTCTTTTAATTTGAGGGTGTATTTATACATTCTAGATTTTTATAGATTTATATTATCCTTTGTCAGTTATATTTTTTGCAAGCTTCTTTTCAAAGCTTCTTTTCACCTTCTTTATGGTGTATTTTGATGAACATAAGTTCTTAATTTTAATGAGAATTTATTGACTTTTTTTCCTTTTTTGGGAGATCATGATTAAAAAATCCTTCTTTACCTCAAGTTTATAAGATTTACTCCTATAAGTTATTCTATTACGTTTATAGTTTTGCTTTCCAAGTCCTGCCTGGAATCGATTTTTATGTATTATTTTCTGTACGCTTTATCACTTTCCAAGCTTTACTTACTTATAATTCACCCTTGTACCATTAATGTTCATTGCTCCCTCTATCATCTTTCAGATTTCTATGTGTGTGTGTTTTTCTATGTGTGTGTTTATCTACTTATTTATCTCTGTAATAATATTATACTTCTTAAGTTATTGTGACAGTTAATGTTGTATGTCAGCTTGGCTAGAGAACCCAGACTAAGACCGTTACTACAGCTTTATAATAACTTCTAATATGTGATACACGAAGTCCTCCTATTTAATTTTTTTCATGAATAACTTTTGCTCTTTAGTACAGTCTACATTCATTTAAATTTACCCACATTTTTACCCTTTTGATTGTCATTTCTTGTTGTGCCTGAAACACATCTTTCAATTTTTCTATTTGTGCAGATCTTTTGGTGTCTTATTCTCCAAGTTTTTGTTATAAAAGTCCTTGTTTTGCCTTGATTTTTGAACAATATTCATTACTAGATGCAGAATTCCAGTTATGTTCTTTCATCACTGTAAATATATTATCCCATTATTTTTTGGCTTTGTTACTTCTGTTGATTCTTTTGTTGATTACTTGTTGTTCATTCAAAAGTAATACTTTTTTCCTATTTAAAAAATTTTTATATATTCTTATTTGCCAAATATGGTTGCTTTTGTATTTATCTGTTTGTAGCCTTTCTTATATCTGGCTTCCTGTTTTGAAAAGTTCTCAGATATTATCCCTTCAAATATAGCTTATACCCTCTGTCTTAGTTATCTACTGCTGCTATAACAGAAGTACCGCAAGTGGATGGCTTTAACAAAGAAAAATTAATTTTCTCACAGTCTAGTACTAGAAGTCCAAATTCAGGGTGTCAGCTCCAGGGAAAGGCATTCTCTCTTGGCACTGGAGGAAGGTCCTTTTCATCAGTCTTCCCCTGTGCTAGGAGCTTCTCTGTGCGGGAAACTCAAAGAACGTGCTTTGTACCCAGCTTCGCTTTCTCTCATTTATATCTCAAAAGAGATCAGCTCAAGACACAATTCAATCTTGTAGATTAAGTCCTGCCTCATTAACGTAACTGCTGCCTATCCCACCTCATTAATATTATAGAGGTTGGATTTACAACACGTTGGAAAATCACATTAGTTGACAAAATGGTGGACAATCACACAGTACTGGGAATCATGACCTAGCCAAACTCATACACATATTTTTGGGGGACACAATTTAATCCATGACACCCTCAATCTCTCTTCTCTCCTTCTAGAAATAAAAAATCAGTAATAACTTTTTGGTGTGCCTCATGTCTCATGCTTTTCCTGTATTTTTTTCATGCCTCGGTATGGGCATTTTCTATTGACCTATTTGCTAATTCACTAACCTTGCCTTTGCTGTGTCAAATCTGCTGTTAAACTTATTTATTGTGTTTTTAATTTCAGCTTTTGTATTTTCCAGTTGGTTATTGTTAATAAATTTTTGCTGAAAAATATCTGTCTTTATATAAAATCCATGTCAAATAACTCCAGTATCTAGACTGCTGTAGGTCTGTTTATTTTGCCTTTTTTAAAAATTCCTCTTGGCTTCTGTTCAATTATCTTAACTCTTGGTTTGCTTGGTAGTTTTTTTTTTTTTTTTATTAAATGCTAAACATGTAAAATATTGAAGAGATAATCAGAGGCTCTAAATGATGTTATATTCCTCCATAGAGGGTTTACATTTTATTGTAGCAAAATTAAAGATGTGGTTAGATCACCTTAATTCAGTTTTGGAATGAATGAATCTGAAGTTTTGTTTCTTTCTGAGGGCTGGACTATTTTTATTTAGTACTTTTGACTAAGGTGTAGCCATTTAAACATCCCATGTGAAAGCTTGTATGGCTTATTAGGGCCATGTGCCTTGAGATACATAGGCCTTAGAGTTTCTTTAAGATATATATCTCAGATTAAAATGGTTAAGCTGTAGAATATGAACTTCTTCAATCTTATTAAAAACCCATGGCCACTGAGTCAATGCTGAGTCACAGAAACCCTATAGGAGAGACTACAACTGCTCCATAGGGTTTCCAATCTTTACAGAAGCAGACTGCCGCATATTTTTCCTGCAGAGCAGCTGGTGGGTTTGAACCAACAACTTTTCAGTTAGCGGTCAGGTGCTTAATCACTGCTCCTTATTTTATTCCTAGCCTCTGTTTGTCTTTTAAGCCTACTCTTACAAACTAGCAAATGCCTCAAGGGTAAAAAGTGACAGTGACTATCAGGTGCATCTCTTTGCACTTTCCATTCCTTCTCTCCAAAATCTTAGTACCTAGTCCAACTTCCTTGGTAATTATTTGATGCCTTCAAATGGATTGTTGTTTGTATTTTATCCAGTCACCTAATTGATTTCGTCAGGAGATTTCTGATAAATCCAGATATTTCCATATGAATTTCAGAACCAGTGTCTCAAGTTTTATTTAATAAAATTGAATTTTTATTGAAATTTAACTGAATCTATAGATCTGTTTGGGGAGAATTGACAAGTTTATAATATTAAGACTTCTTATGATATATCATTCAAAAATGTTTTAGGTCATCTTTAATGTCTTTCAGTTAAGTTTTTTACCTTCCCTATAATGGGCCTGGACACATATGTTAGATTAATTCATAGTTACTTCATATTTACATTAGTAATTAAAATAGATATGTTTTAATTATATTTTCTAGTTATATTGCTATATATTTGTGTTATTTTTATAATTTAGCTGTAGACTCTTTTGTGTTTTCATCAGTAAATAATGAGAATTTAATTTTCTTATTTCCAATCCTTATATATTTTTAAAATTTAATTTTATATCTTTAGACTATTACTCTGCTATCAGATTAGTAAGACATTTAACACAATGCTGAATAGAAATAATGATAGGGGGCATCTTTGTCTTGACCTGTATTTTAAAACGGATATTTTCAACATTTTACTATTAAGTATAATGTTTTCTGTGGGTTTTTAGTAGATTTCCTTCATCATGTTATGTAAATTTGGTTTTTTTGGTAAGAAAGAGGTTTTGTCATATATGAATGTTGAATCTTATTGAAAAAATTTTATGCATTTATTGAGATGTTTTTCTCGGTTTTTTTTTATTGCATTGAATTATACTTATTGGCTTTAAATATGTAACCAATCTTTCATTTCTTATATAATTGACACTTGGTCATGATATGCTATCTTTTTAATATATTGCTGGGTTTAGTCTGTTAGTATTTTGTTTAAACTTTTTGCCTCTGTATTTGTAATTGAGATTAGCCTGTAATATTTCTTTCTTGTGTCAGGTTGTTGTTAAAAACTGCCATTGAGTTGACTCTCTACTTATGGTGACCTCATGCACAACAAATTGAAACATTGTCCAGTCCTGCACTCTCTCCATGATTAGTTGCAGATTGGACCATTATGATACAAAGAGTTTTCATTGGCTGATTTTTGGAAGTAGATTTTCAGGCCTTTATTACTAGTCTTCTCTCTCTCGCTCTCTTTTGTTATTGTGTTGAATTGCACATATTGGTTTTAAATATGTAACCATATTTACATATTTCCAGCAGACCTGGAAGCTCTGCTGAAACCTACTTAGCATCGTATTAACAGAGAAGCTTCCACTAACAGATGGGGGGTGGCTGTGCATGAAGTGCACTGGCTGGGAATTGAACCCAGGTCTCCCACATGGAAGGAGAGAATTCAACCACTGAACCACTGATGTCCCCATTCTTGTGCTATACTCACCTACTCTAGAAATAAAGTTTATACTAACCTCCTAAAATGAGCAAGGGGTGTTTTCCTTCTTTAATTCTTTGGAAGGGTTTGTGTAATGTGAGAATTATCTGTACCTTAAATAGTTGGTTAAATGTGCCTGTTGTATCAATCAGTATTCAATCAAGAAAACAAATTACTGAATGTTATGATGTAGAGATTTATTATAGAAATTGGATCTTATATAATTGCAGAAGATGCTAGGAAAGTAAGGTCCAGACAGGGGAGATGGAGGATTAGAGAGAAGCTACTAATCAGCACTCATGATGCAAAGGGATGAGTGGACAAGCTGGCACTTGAAGGGAAATCTGGGAAGCCAGGTGCTCCCAGCTGCCCAAGTAGAACTCTATGAAGGCTGTTTTCTGTCTGATGGTGGGCCTGGGGCTGCTGCGCTGCTAGTATGCATCAGATCCAGCAGTCAGGAAAAGGAGCTGGACACCAAGCAAGGGAGAGTGAAGACAATCTGCAACCTGACAGCTATCACCGTGGGGAATAAACTAAGGGTCACTGTGCATCTGTTTTTCACTACACCCGACCAACACGATCTTCAGAGAAAATGGATGTTACTTCAACTCTGCCTTCCAAAACTCATGCAAATTTCTATGAGTGACCAACTGTATCCCAAAATCATATAGGGATGCAATTTTGGTAAATAATTCCATCTTATCAAGTTAACACAGTGCAAAACTGCCAGACATGTAAAGCTTGCTGTTTTCCTTGGGAAAGTATTTAAAAATCTTTAATGGGTTTAGTATTATTCAGGTTTCTTTCTGTGTCCATTTTGGTAGACTATATTTTTTTCTAGGCAATTGTCCATTTGTTCCAAATGTGCAAATGTATTGTCACAAAGTTTTTCATATTTGTCATAATCTAATTTTTAAAATCACCACCACACCCATAGTTTAATGTCCTTTTCATTCATAATATTATGCAGTTGTTCATTCTCTCCCTTTTGGAAACCCTGGTGGCATAGTGGTTAAGAGCTACGACCTCTAACCAAAGGTCAGTGGCTCAAATCCACCAGGCACTCCTTGGAATCCCTATGAGTCAGTTCTACTCTGTCCTTTAGGGTCACTATGAGTTATTATCAACTCAGAGACAACAGGTTTGGTTTGGGCTTTCTCTCTCTTTTATAATCTTGTCAGATATTTGTTGATTTCATTGACTTTTCAAACAACCAATTTTTGTCTTTTTTGATCCTGTCAAATATTTTTCCTATTTCATTAATATCTGCTCATCCCTTTATGTTATCTTTATATTTTTTTTGTGGGATTATTCTGCTTTTCTTTTTTAATTTCTTCAGTTGAGTGCTTCTTAACCCACTAATTTTTAACCCTTCTCCTTTTATAAGGTTGTAAAGCTGAAAAATTCCCTCTAAATGCCAGTTTACTTGTATACCATAAATTATAATACGTAGATTTTCATAACTGTTCAGTTATATGTATTTTATAACTTCCACTATGATTTCTTCTTTGAACTGTAAGTTATTTAGAAGTGTTCTTTTGTAATTCCCAAACATTCTAGTTATCTACTTATTATTTAATTCTAACTCAATTTTATTAGGATCAGAGAATGTGATCTGTATAATACCAATCAGTGAAACTTGGTAAAGCTACATTATGAACTAGCACATATCAATTTTTAAGAATTTCTACATGTACCATTTTATGTGTACAATAGTAATTTTACTTTCAAGTCTTCTATGTCCTTACTAACTTTTTATCTTTTAGGTTTACCAATTACCTAGAGTAGTATGGTAAAGTCCCCCATTATGATAATGTTTTTGTTAATTACTTCTTATAAATCTGTCAATTTTTGCTTTATATATTTGAGGCTGGTTATTAAGTGCATATGATTTTAGAATTGTAATATCTTTCTGGTAAATTGAACCTTTTATCATAATGAAGTAGTTTTGTTTATCTCTAGTAATGTATTTTACTATTCATCCTCACCTTTCTTCAGCATTGGAAACAATCTTTCTTTGAGGGTAAGTAAAATGAGAAGAATATCTGCCCTATCAGCTTGATTATGTGGCTGTGAGAATTAATGATGTCAACTAAAATGAATACAAAAATCCTTTGTAAATTAAAAAGCATGACGGGGAAAAATATTTTAATTCCACAGAGAAGGATTTTTGATCACAGTAAAAACTAACATACACCCAAATCCATACGACTAGGTAGGTTTAAGAGCCCTGGTGGCACAGTGGTTAAGAACTCAGCTGCTAACCAAAAGGTCAGCAGTTTGAGTCCACCTGCCACTCCTTGGAAACCCTGTGGGGTGTTTCTACTCTTTCCTATATGGTTGCTATGAGTTAGAATCGACTCCACAGCAATGGGTAATGAAAATGGTACCAAAACAAAACCAAACCCAGTGCCGTCGAGTCGATTCCGACTCATAGTGACCCTATAGGACAGAGTAGAACTGCCCCATAGAGTTTCCAAGGAGCGCCTGGCGGATTCAAACTGCTGACCCTTTGGTTAGCAGCCATAGCGCTTTACCACTACTACGCCACCAGGGAAAATGGTAGGTAGGTTTAAATAAAATGTGGGTATAAATGGTTTAAAACCCAATGATAGCCCAGTTATTGCCATAGTTCTTCAGGTGACGTTTCATTACCATTGAAGCAGTTACCATTGACGCATACTAATAAAGTGAGTGCTGTTGTTGTTAGGTGCCGTTGAGTCGGTTTCAATTCATAGCGACCTTACGTACAAGGGAAGGAAACACTGCCTGGTCCTGCACCATCCTCACAATCCTTTCTATGTTTGAACCCATTGTTGCAGCCACTGTCTGAATTCACCTCATTGAGGGTCTTTCTCTTTTTTGCTGACCCCTTCTTTACCAAGCATGATGTCCTTCTCCTGGGATTGGTCCCTCCTGATAACATGTCCAAAGTATGTGAGTAATGATAGTGAAAAATTTTGGAAAGCTGTTGTTGACAGAGATCAAGAGGTTCTATAATCCTGATTATATATTTTCTTATGCATCATTAGAAGCCATTGACAGTGTCTTTTGTGCTGCTGACTCAAGTACTAACAAACTAGTAAGTATTTAAAACTAATATCCACATCCCACAGTGCATTTCTATTGGTTTAATAGCAACCAACAAATACTAAAACCTATCTCACTAGAATATGTAGACAGAGGGATTATTCTCAAAAAGCATGGGGTATTTAATTGGAATTTGAACTTAATTTACTTGAATTATGAAAGTGAACTAAGGTTTTCACTAGAAGCCTTATGTTGGTTCCTCAAGAACGCCTTCTCGTTGTAAGCTTCTGCCTTTAAAAAAAAAAAACATTTTTCCCAGCTCCATCTAGACAAAGATGAACTATACAGAGTTGCCTCATACTTTTGCAGGTAGTTATTAATTAATGTTCTCATTAACATTCTTTCCAGTGCATAAAAATCAATGAATAAATGACCAACATCTCCCAAACATATATTTAAGGTAGTCATTTTAATGTAAAAATGAAGTTGAATATTTGATCTGTCTGGACATTTGTGTTTGATGGCTCCTGGAATTCTGACCAGGGGTTTAGGGCTTTGGGCTTTGCCCTGTCTGCATGTGCCACTTGCCTGGATTAGAAGCAATACCAACAACTTCACCATAGTGTGTGTTTTAATACTATTAAAACAGTGGTCTCAAGAACTGGCAATAATAATAATAACAACAATAGCTACTATTTGATTTTATGCTAAGCATTTGATCTTATGCCAGGCACTTTGCATGTGTTATTTCATTTAAAATTTACACCAATCCTATGACAAAAGTAGTGTTATCCTCCCTACTTTATACCAAGAAAAAAAAAAAAACAAAGAGTGCCATCGAGTCGATTCCGACTCATAGCGACCCTCTAGACAGAGTAGAACTGCCCCCATAGAGTTTCCAAGGAGCACCTGGCAGATTCAAACTGCCAACCCTTTGGGTAGCAGCAGTAGCACTTAACCACAAGCCACAAGGGTTTCCGAAGATAGATGCGTGGATCTGCCTACCCATTGCCGTTGAGTCGATTCTATCGAAAAGCGACCCTATAGGACAGAGTAGAACTGCCCCATAGAGTTTCCAAGGAACACCTGGTGGATTTGAACTGCCGACCTTTTGGTTAGCAGCCACAGAACTTAACCACTACACCACCAGGGTTTCCTCCCCACTTTATAGATGAGGATATTGAAGCTTAGAGAGCTTGAACAAGGTAACAAAGCTAGTAAGCAAAACAATGAGATTCAAATCCAGTTATGTTGACCTCTGAGACCGTCTTCTTAACCACTGCATGATTTATTGACATTAAATATACAGTAACACTACCTCATCTATCTGGAATCAGTCTATTGGCATTCTGAAATCTCCAGAACACAGCTCAGAATCAAATAGTAAGAAAAAACAAATGGATACAACATACCAAAAGTCCAAGGGCTGAAACGTATAGACTTTCTTCACTCAGGAGATGTTCTTAAGCTCTCTTCCAATATACATTTATTCTTACTTTACTTACATTGTCAACTTGCTTGGTTATTTGAACATCAGCCTCACAAAACAGAAGCAAGAAAGAAGGTGATGAGTAGCTTTTATGGAAGGTAATTGACAGAGGTGTGAGAGAGGACAGCTTCAAATCCCACAAGAAAATTAATAAAAATAATAAGTTAAAGTATTTGATCTCAAGTACAATAGTCTAAGGACCTTCAATATGCAGTGAAGAAGCCCTGGTCATCAGAAAATTGTAGCATGCTTTCACGGTTGATATGCAATGAAGCTCTTATGTCATTAAAAACTGTACAATTATGCTCAACATGTCTTATATGATGGTAGAGCAAAACTGCTATCCTAAACAGTTAAAATAACATTTGGCGTGCTAAAGTGGTAAGGCCTTGAGTTGTCACACTAATACCTTATGTTGGTATTGGTGCTTTCTGCTACTTTACACAAACCATGCCTATTTTAAAGCTGAAGAAACTGAGGCTCAAGTGCTTGAACCATTGTCCAAAATGACTCCATAAAGATTCTGAATAGTAACCATTTTGCTATTTTTCATTATTTTAGCAGATGAAGGGTATAAATGAAAAAGAACAACTCAAATAATTCAGGCATTAACCTGGGATTTGCATAGTTTAGAACGCACCCTGAAGATTTAAATTTTTTGTTTCTGGCCCACAAGAAGTAGAAATTGAACAATGTCAGAATAATCAAATATTTATCGGTTTCTCTTCAAATTTTAAAAGTTTCTATCAAGTTGACAGGACTGCTGAATAAGGGTTTTGTAGAGAAGAACAGGAAATAACCAACAGCTAGAAAACTTTCCTGATTAGTCATTTGTATGCTTCCTAAAGCCTCTTTTTCAAATATAAGTAGTCCCCAACTTAATGATGTGTTCAAGTTATGATGACCCGCACTTACTACCGCCTGTTTTTTTGGTTGGTTTTTTGTACATCTCTTCATTAGTAACATGTATTACATACAATGTTGCAGTGAGTAATTTGCTGATGTCATCATATCTGTAAATTTATATGTTTCCAACCCCCAAAGACAAATAAAGATCAGCTTTATAAAGATACTGATAATAAAAGGCAACAATAATGAAAACTAAAAAAAAAAATTAAGTATTCAACGTACATCAGAACCAACTTACCACAGAGTTGGTGGAATGGAACCCCATCATAAGTCGGGGACTACCTGTATGTGGATGATTAACAAAATTAAATGTCCATCAGACACTTTCCCATTCAGCATCTTGTTGCTAGCATATGACTACCAGCTACCAGTAGCAGAAAAGTAGGGAAGTACTGTGCTTCAGGCCTGCCTGGAGCTGAAGATCTCAGAATGAAACAATGTTGAGAAAGGAAAAAAGAAAAAGTAAAACAAAACAAATTCTGGCCTGTCACAGCCACTTACCTCAACTGGATGTTTGCCCTTTCACCTAACATTTTTGTTTGGGCTTTTTAGGGTAGGGGGACTTTGTTACTTAATGCTTTTGTCACATTTTCAGTTATTACACAGTAAGCATTTATTTATATGGAAGGACGCCAGTTGGAAATCAGAACGAACAGGTGGGATTAGAATCATATGGTCTCAGAAGATTACAGTGTATTTAGCCTTCATTAGGTGCCTAGAGGAGTCCCTGGTTGGTGCAAACGGTCAATGTGCTCGGTGGCAAACCAGAAGGTTGGAGGTTTGAGTCTACCCAGAGGTGCCTCGGAAGAAAAGCCTGGCAATCTACTTCCAAAAAATCAGCCTTCGAAAACTCTATGGAGCATAGTTCTACTTTGACAGACATAGGGGCGCCGTGAGTCAGAATGGACTTGACGGCAACTGATTTTAGGTGTCTAGAAAAGAGTATGGAACTCTCATATTATATGTATTAGGGGACACACGTGTTCAGATTGCATCAGGCATGATATGCATAATGTGACTTCGACATTTAGGAAATAAATATATTCAGCCTGGAAAAATGCAAATTAAATAGATGAAAAATGTTCTTTTTTAAACCTAGATTTTTAAAGAAAGGAGAACATTTCTGGTAGAGACGTGGAGAAGGAAGGAAGATTATTTCTTCAGTGTGACTGTTCACTGAATAACCCAAAGCACGTTTTTTTCTTTAATCTGACAGCAATCTGGCAGGACCTACCTGGTCAAGGGTTTAAGACAGTCTCAGTTTCTGAGGTGTCAGGTTCATGGAAAACTTCAGAGGAAATAGGGATTTTCTGATTCAAGGATAATGGTGTGATATGGGGTATACTGGTCTCATGCCATTTCTTTGGTTATTGTTGAGATCTTAAGTGAAAGGAGGGCTAACATACAGAAATATAAACCAAACCCTTAACATTTAAAAATTGCTCATTTTTGAAAAAAGAGACATTACATTTAGAAACAGAAAAAGCTGTTTTTCTGAGGTTAGTTCACTAATCAAAAATAAAAGATGAGTCTTCCCCTCGTCCGGGTTATCAACTGTCAATTAAAGCAAAACTGAAAGCAGAAAAATCGAAATTAAATGAGGAAGGGGGTCCTGCTGAATCAATCAGTTAATATTCACAAACCTCAAATTATTCTCCCCACCACCAAATGGTGACTAAAATTTCTAAAAAGTATCTGCTTGAAGAAGGAGCCCTGGTGGCACATGGTTTAGCCCTCCCCTGCTAACCAAAAGGTCAGTGGTTCAAACCTATGAGCCACTCCACGAGAGAAAGTTGTGGCAGTGAGCTTCTGCAAAGACTACAGCCTCGGAAACCCTATGGGGTAGTTCTACTCTGTCCTATAGGGTCGCTATGAGTCATTGACTCAATGGCAACAGGTTTGGTTTGATTTTATCCACTTGAAGAGGTGTGTTCAATTTTTTTTTATCCTGACTTTTGGTATAACCAAAGTCCAAGGAATGGAAGACAAAAGAAAGATAAAGATAAGAAAAGATAAGAATAGCTAATGCAATAAACTGAAAAAGTCCCCCCAAATCCAAAGTTATTGTATCAGGTGGTGTTATCTGTAGTAATAATTCCTTTGTTTCAAGATACATGTTTACTTAGAACGCTACGTGGATTTTTACCTTATAAAATTAGAGAGATAAATTTCAAACAATAGCAAGCTTGACAATTAATTTTGATTCAACTCTAATACTCTCTTAGATTAAAATTAACTACTTCACCAGATGGACAATAAAATGTTTGTTTCATGGTGATTTTATTTAAATAATTAGAAGAAATTGATTGCTGTCCATAATGAAAATCGATCAGGTAATTTGCTTACAATCTCACATTTAAAAATAAGTAAAAGGTTCTGTGCGAACACACAAAGGGAGAAGTGACCATTTTCATTGGAAAAAAAATTCTGCGAGGAAGAGTAATCACTGAAAAACATTGCAGTCTCTTGGGTAATATTTTAAAAATTAAATGTTTTCATTCACAGATTTTAAAGTAGAAAAAAATAGACCACCTAATTCTCAAGAAATAAAGTTCTAAGTTATGACATTTTTCATTAATTTATTACAATTGGTTCTGCAAAATTACCGGCATGGAAAACACCAATGATAAGCAAAAAGCCTGCAAAAAATCCTAACGGTGATTTTAATACTCTAAATGCTCTGTGCAGATAAAAGAAATTATAACTGACCAAACCTGTGTGCTTGCCTGCTTTAACCCCAGATTCCTTCTAGGGCAGCAGCGGGCAAAAATTTATCTGTAGATTTGATGATTGAAGACGACAGAGTTTACAAATCACCACTGTCTCAGTTTTGGTTTTTAACAAGTTACCTAGTGATTCTGCAGGTTACTATTATTTGAAAATCTGCAGTGGGGCTTCTTGAAGGAAGAAACAAAAGCACAGCTACATACTTTTCTCCAGGGTTAGCTGTAGAGATATCTGTGGAGCCAGAATCTGTATTTTTCCTCTACTTTTGGAAAGGAAAAATACTATCCATTGGCCCAGTTCTTCTTGACTTCTCATTTAATTCTGGTTTTTCACTGAGTCGGCTCCATTTATCATGATGGATCTAGCATGGTGGATTGGGACCCCTTTGTTGCCATAATGGCTTAGCTGACAGGAGAAGAGTGGAGCTTCTCAGCCCCCACAGCAATGGGTCGCGCCACATAGGACGGTAGATGAAGGTTCTTCTCCATTCCCTGGGGACCAGAGGTATTATTACTTGATGATGGAATCCAGCAGCTTTGCTCTGTGTTCATTCCATGAACCCGGGGCCCCTGCCTGTATGGAGTTGGTTGCACTGACCCTATACAAAAGAAAAAAGAAATTTCAGTATTCACATGCTTCACAATGCCCAGCAAAAGAGAGAACCTAATAGTGACGGTTAGAGAATAGGCCTGAAAGATGAGACACAAAATCAACCTATTCTCAAACCATTCAGGACCCAATTTTTAAAAATTAAAAAGTCTTGGTAGGTTGAGATGATTCAAAGGAATTTGCTTCTTGATATTTTTCTTTAGCTTTCTCTGTATATGGCCTCTCTCCGTCTGGGCCATAAATGACTTGAGAACTGGCCTCACAATTTATGCACACTTGTATTAGCATGGAAGTCTGTACCTAACCTGCACCATTCAATGCTTACTGAGGTCAATGAAGATGATTCTACATACCTACTGCTAGTAGAGCCTATGTTTTAGATGATTTTTCAGGAGCTGAGGAGGAATTGGCTCAAAGACAATCTTTTATCTCATGGCTCCTTAACATGCTCTTTTATCTCATGATCATTTATCTCATTCTCAGATCTCATTCCAACCTCCCATTCCCATCTCTATTTCCACTTTCACTGAAGGCATTTATGAGACAGCAAGACATGACTGGCAATGTGATCACCCATATTAACACAACCAAACCAAACCTGTTGCCGTTGAGTCAATTCCAACTCATAGCAACCCTATTGGACAGAGTAGAACTGCCCCATAGGGTTTCCAGGGAGTGGCTGGTGAATTCAAACTGCGAAGCTTTTGGTTAGCAGCTGTAACACTTAACCACTGGGCCACCAGGGCTCCATATATACATGTGTATATATGTATATGTGTGTGTGTATATATATATATACACATATATAATGAATTACATTTACAAGAAATAATTATGTGTGTTTAGTTCCTCAAGGAACAGTAGTATATAACAAGACATTCCAATATTTTTACACTGCTTTTTAATAGTGCTACCAATAATAACAAAAAAAATGCAAATTTTGAAAATGCTGAATTTTTTAATTATCCATGCAACAACAGTGGTACCAGTGCATATAAAAAAAACTGTAATATTTATTGTAGTTTTAATATTCAATTCTTAATGTGTACCTTAGTATCCAGGAACTTCCTCAAATTAGACAATAAAGTTCTACTGAATTCATTATTTATGTGAGTTATGTGGGAACATACGTGTGAGAGAGGAATTTAGAGTGAGTCTTCTAAAACAAGAAGCCTATGTTCTCTATACCAAGAAAGCTAAGGAGGAGGGTATGGTAATAAGCTTATTTATTGAAGGGCAAATATCAGAAAATATAAGTGGAGCTGAAGCCCCTTTCATTAGCGGAGGTACTGTTTTTATTGGCTCAGTGTTTCTCCCAACCTCTCTAAAGGCTTATGATACAAAACCATGTTCAACAACGTCCTCTGGGTTCTAAAGCAGAATATCAGAAACCTAAGCCCAAGAGGTTTATCATAATAAAACTCTTGGCAGAAGTATTATGTCAAAGGTTATCTGACTCCGTCTCTACCAGAAGCAGATTGAGTTCCAGAACAGCCTGAGAACCTATGTAGACTGTATGGCCCTTCCCCCACAGTGGCTCGCTTGGCTGGACTTCACAGACTGCTGGGCGTCTGGCTGAGTCTAGCCCCTGATAAGACTTGAATACTTCCAAATCCCCAGGACAACCTCCAGATCAACTTAAATTCACAGGAACCCTTCTTAGTGGAACATGGAACATGTTTTCTTTTCAGCCATTTCCAATTTAGCTGTAGCTATTTTTTTTTTTTTTTTTATATTTACAGCTACCGGTATATATAAAAAAAAAATATATATATATATATATTTTATATCTACAGCTACCGGTATAGATCCCAAACCTCAAGAAGGACCTCAGAACCCACCCTAATTCAAAACAAGTAATCACTCATTGTGTGCATGCTCAAATGGATCTAGTAGACTGCTAAGCAGCCAGAGTTTTGAGTAAACACGGTGACCTCACAGAAGATAAAAATCCAGTCTAAATTAATTTCTTTAAGCTCCATGTCATTCCAATACAGCCCAGCTGCTCACACAGATTATGCAATTTAACTTCTTGTTTCTGTGGTTAGGAGCCCCTGGGTGGTACAAATGGTTAACCTGCTCAGTTGATAAGAGAAGTAAGTGTACCCAGAGGTGCCCCAGAAGAAAAGCCTGGTGATCTACTTCCAAAAAATCAGCTACGGAAAACCCTGTGGAGTACAGTTCTACTCTGACACACATGGGATCACCATGAATCGCGGCTGACTCAAAAGCAACTGGTTTGTTTTTTCAGTGGTTAGATGAGACTTTTCACTGGAAAACATTCAGGACCCAGATAAAGGTAGCCATTTACCAGGTGCCAGGGAAGAAAGCTGGCCAACATCTGCTGTCTGAACATCCTTCAGGGCCACAGGTTGACTCCCACACTTGAGGTCTTGGTGTTCCTTTAAAATCACAAACTGCAGAGAACAAAAGGGAGAAAGAGGATATTGTCATAATCCACAAATTATCTCAACATTAAATCAAGTCCATGGCTTCATTATTTTCATCCTGTGGAAGATGCAAGCTGGAAGAAAAGGTCCTACCAAATTTATCTCTCTGGCAAATGAAAGATTCAGTTTTCAATTAGGATCTTATGTACCTCTCCATTACAACAACTAGGTACTACCAATACCTTTACTGAAGAATCTATTCTAATTTTGTAATCCCAGCTTTGGGGCCATAGATCCCTGGCATTACTGTTTTACTATAAGCAATCAAAGAATCCATAAGTATTTTACACAGTGCCTATCGGCCAGACAAGTAGCATAAGTCATATATGTATGTGTCGCAACTTTTCGTATATATAGATGGAGTCCCTGGGCGATGAGAATGGTTAATGCTCTTGGCTACCAACCAAAAGGTTGGAGATGTGAGTCCACCCAGACGCACCTTGAAAGAAAGGCCTGATGATCTACTTCCAAAATACCAGCCATTGAAAACCCTATGGAGCACAGTTCCACTTCGACACACACGGAGTCACCATGAGTCAGACCTGATTCAACAGCAATTGGTTATACATATATATACGTGTGTGTGTGTGTGTATATAAACACATAAATTTTTTATTAACTCAATTTTATTAACCATATATATAGATGCTTAAAGTGTTAAAAAGTAAAGATGTCACTTTAAGGACTAAGGTGTGCCTGGGCCAAGCCATGGTGTTTTCAATAGCTTCATATCCATGCAAAAGCTGGGCAATGAATACAGAAGACGGAAGAAGAATTGACATCTTTGAGTTATGGTGCTGGTGACAAATGTTGAATATACCATGGACTGCCAAAAGAATCAACAGATCTGTCTTGGAAGAAGCACAGCCAGAATGCTCCTTAGAAGGGAGGATGGTGAGACTACATCTCACATACTTTGGCATGTTATCACGAGGGACCAGTCCCTGGAGAAGACCATCATGCTTGGTAAAGTAGAGGGCCAGTGAAAAAGAGGAAGACCCTGAACAAGATGCATTGACACAGTGGCTGCAACAATGGGCTCAAGCATAACAACAATCATGAGGATGGCACAGGACCAGGCAGTATTTCGTTCTATTGTATATGGGGTCGCTATGAGTTGGAACTGACCCTACAGCACCTAACAACAACATATATATGGTTAATAAAATTTACTTAAATATGTCACTGAGTTCTGATTAAATGGGTACTAATAGTGTCCTAGAACTCTATGGGTCAGTTCTACTCTGTCCTATAGGGTCGCTATGAGTCGGAATCGACTCGATGGCACACAACAACAACAGTGTTCTTTAGGGTCACTATGAGTTGAAATCGACTGGATGGCAACAGGTTTGGTTTTTTGGTTTAATAGTGTAACTACTGTTTTGCAGGGACCCACAAAATGTTTTAATGTTACAAAGGACCTTTACTGTTGAACAGCTTGGGAACCAATATTTTAAAAGGCAGGCTAAGAAAGCAGCAAAATTTCTCTTCAGTCAATAAAATGATTACTTCTCTTATTATTTATATTGCCCAAACTTGATTGGGAACCTGCAGTGTAGGCTGACCAGAGTTGCTTGCACTCAAACTAAATAAATAGATTAGATAATAAAATAGATGACTGACAGAAGGAAAGAGAATACATGTTCCCTTGCTTAAGAATGAAGGATGTAGAGTGTGGTGCAGCCCCGCCCCCTGCCCATGAGTAGCCTTGAAGAGGGACTGGCTCCAAGGCTTCTGCTGATTACGCTCCATGGGTTCAGAAATAGGTCCTCCTCAGAAATACTGTGTACCACGAGAAAAAGGGAGTGGAAAACAAGCATTTCTTTGTCCATGGTTCTCTTTAAGGAAAGTGTAGGAAGGGTTAAGGAGTGGAGCTGATTAGAAAGAAGGGAAATAAATGTAGGTAATGGAAGAGCGAATCCCACAGACATGTGTTTTCATTTTCTTATTTTCCACCACACTAATTAACTGTCACCTCCTCTTTATTAATGGTCTCCCTGAAGCAACAGATTGCAAAGTCAATACACGACCCACTCTTCAAGGGGGCAGATCCATTATTTCTGGCTCAAGTCAGGAACCAGCCCTCTGTATTACAAATTTTCCAACCTTGTGCCTCTTGGCCAGAAGAACATAGAACCCAGAGTTCTGAGCTGAGATGGGGAAGGCAGCTAATGGAACCAGATTTGTTTCTGCTGCCTCTCCTAGTTTGGGTGCTTTGCTGTTTCCCATTCCCACTGATACGTGCAGCAGCAGTTGGTGTCGGGGACATTTATGACTGCTGGGAAGGACTACAGTCAGCAGCCCCAGGCCTCCTAACACAGCCCTAAGCCACCAAGCTGCTCATGACAGTGATTTTTTAAAACACCACAAACATAGATTGTGTTTCTCCTTCTCTTCCATAATTTAAATAAGATGAATTAAACTTGCTGCCCCAAACCTGAATGAAGTACCATATAGAATGACAAGTGTTGTTGTTCATTGTCATCAAGTCGATTCCAACTCATGGTGACTCCAGATGTGCAGAGTAGAACTGCTTCATAGAGTTTTCAAGGTTGTGACCTTTCAGAAGCAGATTGCCAGGCCTGTCTCCTAAGAGCCTCTGGGTGGGTTCAAACCACCAACTTTCCGCTAATAGTAGAGCACTTGACCGTTTGCACCACCCAGGGACTCCCCAGACTGACAAGTACAACCTGGGAATTTAAAGCCCACAATGCTTCAAAGAACTGAAGACAGTCTATAACTAAATCCATCCAGAAACACACACTTAAGAAATCTATAGAGACACAGGGATCTTGTTTTTGAGCTGGTTCTGACTCAGAGAGACCCTATGCACAACAGAATGAAACACCACCCGATCTTGCACCGTCCTTACCATTATGGCTATGTTTGACCCCATGGTTGCAGCCACTGTGTCAATCCATCTTGTTAAGGGTCTTTCTCTTTTTTGCTGACCCTCTACCTTAGCAAGCATGATGTTCTTCTCCAGTGACTGGTCCCTCCTGATAACATGTCCAAAGTACATGAAACAAAGTCTCACCATACTCTCTTACAAGGAGCACTCTGGCTGTATTTCTTCCAAGACAGATTTGTTTGTTCTTCTGGCAGTCCATGGTATAGTCTATATTCTTTGCAAACACCGTAATTCAAAGGCATCAATTCTTCTTCGGTCCTCCTTATTCATTGTCCAGCTTTGGAATGCATGTGAGGCAATTAAAAATACCATGGCCGGGTCAGGCGAACTTTAGCCCTCAAGGTGACATCTTTGCTTTTCAACACTTTAAAGAGGTTTTTTGCAGCAGATTTTCCCAACACATCATTTGATTTCTTGACTGATGCTTCCATGGGCATTGATTGTGGATCCCAGTAAAATGAAATCCTTGACAACTTCAATCTTTTCTCCATTTATCATGATGGTGCTTATTGGTCCAGTTGTGAGGATATTTGTTTTCTTTATGTTGAGGTGCAATCCACACTGAAGGCTGTGATCTTTGATCTTCATTAGTAAGTGCTTCAAGTCCTCTTCACTTTCAGCAAGCAAGGTTGTGTCATCTGCATATTTCAGGTTGTTAATAAGTCGTCCAATCCTGATGCAGTGTTCTTCTTCATATAATCCAGTTTTTCAGATTATTTGCTCAAACATGCAGATGGAATAAGTATGGTGAAAGGATACAACCCTGACACACAACTTTCCTGAGTTTAAACCAGACAGAATCCCCTTGTACTTTTTGAACGACTGCCTCTTAGTCTATGTACAGACTCCTCATGAGCATAATTAAGTGTTCTGGAATTCCCATTCTTAGCAATATCCATAATTTGTTATGATCCACACAGTCGAATGCATTTGCATAGTCAATAAGACACAGGTAAACATCTTTCTGGTATTCTCTGCTTTCAGCCAAGTGCCATCTGACATCAGCAATGATGTCTCTAGTTCCACATCCTCTTCTGAATCTGGCTTGACTTATGGCAGTTCCCTTTCGATGTACTGTTGCAATCACTTTTTAATTATCTTCAGCAAAATTTTACTTGCATGTAACCGGGACGAGTGGACACAGGAAATCCAGGGTGTTAAGGGAAAGAGGGAGAGTGCTGACATATTGTGGGGATTGCAACCAATGTCACAAAACAATTTGTGTATAAATTTTTGCATGAGAAATTAATTTGTACTGTAAAATTACAGCTAAAACACAATAAAAATTTTTTTAAATTTTACTTGGGTATGATATTAATGATACTGTTTGATAATTGCCACAGTCTATTGGAAACCCTGGTGGCCTAGTGGTTAAGTGCTATGGCTGCTACCCAAAAGGTCAGCAGTTCGAATCTACCAGGCGCTCCTTGGAAACTCTATGGGGCAGTTCTACTCTGTCCTGTAGGGTCGCTATGCGTCGGCATCAACTCGACGGCAATGGGTTTGGTTTTTTTTTTTTTTATTGGATCACCTTTCTTTGGAATGGGCACAAATATGGATCTCTTTCAGTCTACGGGCCAGGTAGCTGTCTTCCAAATTTTTGGCAGAGACAAGTGAGTACCTCTAGTGCTGTATCCGTTTACTGAAACATCTCCATTGGCATTCTGTCAATTCCTGGAACCTTGTTTTTTGCCCATGCCTTCAGTGCAGCTTGGACTTCTTCCTTCAATACCATCGGTTCCTGATCATACACTACCTTCTGAAATGGTACCAGTGGCTCTGTATTCCTTCCACCTTCTTTTGATGCTTCCTGTGTTATTCAATATTTTGCCCACAGAATCCTTCGATGTTGCAACTTGAGGCCCGAATTTTTTCTTCAGTTCTTTCAGCTTGAGAAATGCCAAGTGTGTTCTTCTCCTTTGGTTTTCTAATTCCAGGCCTTTGCACATTTCATTATAATACTTTACTTTTTTCTTCCTGAGTTGCCCTTTGAAACCTGTTCAGGACTTTTATTTCATCATTTCTTCCATTTGATTTAGTTCAAGAGTAAGTTTCAGAGTCTCCACTGACATCCACTTTGGTCTTTTCTTTTTTTCCTGTCTTTTTCAGGACCTTTTGCTTTCTTCATGTATGACGTCCTTGATGTTATCCCGCAACTCATCTAGTCTGCAGTCACTAGTGTCCAATGTGTCAAATCTATTCCTGAGATGGCCTCTAAGTTCAGGTGGGATATATTCGAAATCAGACTTTGGTTCTCATGGACTTGTTTTAATTTTCTTCAGCTTCAACTTGAACTTGCATATTGGCAATTGATGGTCTGTTCTGTATTTGGTTCCTGGTCTTGTTCTGACTGATGATATTGAGCTTCTCTTTCCACAGATGTAGCCACTTTGATTCCTGTGTATTCCATCCAGTGAGGTTCACGTGTATAGTTACATTTTATGTTATTGAAAAAAGGTATTTGCAATGAAGTCATTAAAAAACCCATTGCCGTCGAGTCGATTCTGACTCATAGTGACCCTATAGGACGGAGTAGAACTGCTCCATAGGGTTTCCAAGGAGTGCCTGGTGGATTTGAACTGCCAATCTTTTGGTTAGCAGCCGTAGCTCTTAACCACTATACTACCAGGGTTTCCAAGTCATTACTCTTACAAAATTCAATCATGCAATCTCCAGCGTAGTTTCTATCACCAAGGCCATATTTTCCAACTACTGATCCTTCTTTGTTTCCAGGTTTTGCATTCCAATCACCAGTAACTATCAGTACATCTTGATTGCATGTTTGATCAATTTCAGACTACAGAAGCTGGTAAAAATCTTCAATTTATTAATCTTTGGCATTTGTGGTTGGTGCATAAATTTGAAAACAGTTGTGTTAACTGTCTTTCTTGTAGGTGTATGGCTATTGTCATATCACTGACAGTGTTGAACTTCAAGACAGATCTTGAAATGTTCTTTTTGACAATGAATGTGATGGCTCTTTAATTTCTCATTCCCGGCATAGTAAACCATATGATTTTCCAATTCAAAATGGCCAATACCAGTCCATTTCAGTTCACTAACACCGAGGATATTGATCTTTATGTGTTCCATTTCATTTTTAATGATTTCCAATTTTCCCAGATTCATACTTCATAAATTCCACCCTCTGATTATTAATGGATGTTTGCAGCTGTTTCTTCTCATTTTGAGTCATACCACATCAGCAAATGAAGGTCCCATAAGCTTGACTCCATCCACATCATTATGGTTGACTCTACTTTGAGGAGGGAACTCCTCCCCAGTCATATTTTGAGTGCCTTCCAACTTGTGGGGCTCATCTTCAGCGCTATATCAGACAATGTTCTGCTGCTATTGATAAGATTTTCACTGGCCAATTTTTTCAGAAGTACACTGCCAGGTCCTTCTTCCTAGTCTTTCTCAGTCTGGAAGCCCCACTGAAACCCGCCCATCCTGGTGACCTTGTTGGTATCTGAAATATCAGTACCATAGCTTCTAGCATCATAGCAACACGTAAGCCCTCACAGTACAACAAACTGACAGACAGGTGATATACAGGGATCTTTAGTATTTTTTATTTTTTAGAGATCATCTAATCCAAACACCTTGTTGTACTGAAGAAGAAGCAGAGTTCTGCAAAGGTTGAGTGACTTGCTGAAGATTAGACAGACAATTAGTGGGAGAATAAAACTAGAACTCATATTTCTTATTTTAGTTTAATATTCAAGTTGAACACAAAAAATAAGTACACTCTAAAAGCCTATGACAAGCAGGGAGAGATGATCAACTGTTAGTCAGAAGCACAGCTACAGGAAAGCAATGCAAGGTGAGATGGAAACTTGGGAATGGAGAAAATGGAAGGACGTCAAACACTGCCTTTACTTATCCATAATCACTTCCTAATAGCTCTTTCCTATTTGCCAACAGGCTTCCATCTCCAATGGACCTTCATTATATTTCAGACTCTTAGACAATGTATACCACAAATAATACCAACGGCAAACACTAAACCAGCCAAGCTATCTCTGACAGGCTTCTGGAAATGGAAATTTCCTTAATATTTTCAAGAAAGCTTGTTGTTAGTTGCTGTCAAGTTGGCTCCAACCATCTGTATAACAGAACGAAATGTTGCCTGGTCCTACGGCATCCTCACAATCTTTGGTATGCTTGAGCCACCGTGTTAATCCATCTCATGGGGGGTTTTTCCTCATCTGCACTGACCCTTTACCAAACATGATTTACTTTTCTAACAATTAGTTTTTCCTGATGACATGTCCAAAGTAAGCAAGGTGAAGTCTCGCCATCCTTGCTTCTAAAAAGCATTCTGGCTGTACTTCCTCCCAGACAGATTTGTTCATTCTTCTGAAAGTCTGTGGTATATTCACTATCCTTTGCCAACACCACAATCAAACGCCTCGATTCTCCTTCTAGCTTCCTTATTCTTTGTCCAGCTTTCCCATGCCTGTCCCGAGTCTGCCCTCTAGTGTTTCAAGATCAATTACTGAAGTGGGTAATCTAAGGAAGCATCTCGAACTTCCCAATACACTAAACTTTTTAGAAAACATATAGGGTTACCAGATAAAATACAGGACACTCAGTTAAATTTGAATTTAAATTTGAACTTCTGGTATAAGCATGAATTTAATTGGGCATCCTGAATTTTTATTTGCTAAATCTAACAACTATTTTGCTGCTTTGAAATTGGAATTATAATGTATGGGAAAGAAAAAACACTAAGAATATTAGGAACATAATCTTGGGTTTTTAAAAAATCTGTTGGAAGAGGACCACTTAAATATTGGGGAAAATTCTTCATATAACACATAAAAATCTAGGTTCTAGGAAGAAGCTACATGTTAGGAAAAAAAAAAAAGATTCCATAAATTTCTTGTGCCATTAAATTATGGTACTATTTTTAGCCTTTCTTATTCCCTCTCTATGCTCTAACTCCTCACCCCACTTCCCTGACACAAAGCCTCCCCAGTGGATGTAGCATTGGTTCACATTAACACCAGCCAGAAGCTATAACAGATTCTGGTCTCTCTGAACTCAGTGGAAAATGAAGACAAAGGAACTGGGATTAATAGCAAGCCAATTCTTTGCTTCATCTGCTTTGGTTGCATTACCCAAAGTTGGGGGGAAGACATTCCAGCCTCTCCATCAGTAGGCTTGCTACTGCTCACATCTCTGCTCGACTCTTCATATGGATTCTTTGGATTTTTTGATAGCAACTTCTGATTCCTGCAATAAAGGCAAAATTTGAGAAAATCTCAAAACCAAACAAGTAAACAACAACAAAAAAGCACCCAGCCCAGAAGTGAAATGTCAATCACAAAACTCATGAAAAGATTTATACACAAAAAGAAAAAATCTTGGATGGTTATGAAGGAATGGAGGAGTGGTGGTGAGGAGGAAACACTAAATAGACAATAAACAAGTGGCAATTTTGGTGAAGGGTAAAACAATACACAATACTAAGGGAGCCAGCACTTGTTCAAGGCAAGGTCATGGAAGCTCCATGACATATCCAAACTCCCTGAGAGGCCAAATTACTGGGCTGAGGGCTGTGGGGATCATGGTCTTAGGGAATATCTAGTTCAATTGGCATAACATAGTTTAAAAAGAAAATGTTCTACATTCTGCTTTGGCAAAGTAGCATCTGTGATCTTAAAAGCTTGTAAGCAACCATCTAAGATACTCCACTGGTCTCACCCTGTCTGAAGCGAGGCAGAATGAAGAAAACCAAAGACACAAGGGAAAGATTAGTCTACAGGACTAATGGACCATAACTACCACAGCCTCCACCAGACTGAGTTCAGTTCAACTAGATGGTGCCCGGCTACCACCACTGACTTCTCTGACAGGGATCACAATAGAGAGTCCCCGACAGAGCTGGAGAAAAAGGTAGAACAAAATTCTAACTCACAAAAAAAGACCAGACTTACTGGCCTGACAGAGACCGGAGAAACCCCGAGAGTATGGCCCTTGGACACTCTTTTAGCTCAGTACTGGTCACTCCTGAGGTTCACCCTTCAGCCAAAGATTAGACAGGCCCATAAAACAAAACGAGGCTAAATGGGCACACCAGCGCAGGGACAAGAACAAGAAGGCAGGAGGGGACAGGGAAGTTGGTAATGGGAAACCCAAGGTCAAGAAGGAGAGAGTGTTGACATGTCTTGGTGTTGCCAACCAATGTCACAAAACAATATGTATATTAATTGTTTAATGAGAAACTAGTGTGCTCTGTAAACCTTCATCTAAAGTACAATTTAAAAAAATAAATAAATACAACAGCCCACCCAGTGATGGTCGGGGGCAACTTTTTTTGCTGCTGAAATTTCAGTACTTAATGTGTATGGGAGAGAAGAAATATTAACATAATTAGGAGTATAATTTTGAGGTTTTATGGCATTCTTTTCTGCAGGACTCAAAATGGTTTCCAGAAGACCTTTTACTCTTTCCAAGCTTGTGTGAGGCTGTGAGGGGTAGTTATGCATTCATTCATTCAAAAGATACCTACTGAGTACTAACTATATCCCAGGCAATGTCCTAGATGCTGAGGATATAGTAAAGGAAAAACAATAATGATGTCAATATCTTAATGAAACTTTCATTTCCTTTGTGGGGGTTGTGTATAGGAATAATACCACAGCAACCCTGTGGAGGCCGACTACTTTAGCCCCTTTTTACGACTGGAGCCAGCGGGGCTCAGAGATGCCAGTGACTCACCCAAGACACACAGCTACCAAGGACAATACAGGAAATGGGTCATAATGACACCACACCCTAGGCTTCTCCTACTGGCCCTCTGCAATGTTCTACTCATAAAGAATTAGAGGCAAGAACTGGAAGAGTGGAAGACCCCAGGTAAAACTATGTCTCACAGGAGTTGCCTGCCTCCAAATCCAGTTTTAAAAAATACATATTTATTTGACAGGAGCCGTGATGGCACAGTGGTTAAGTGCTCAGTTGCTAATTGAAAGGTCTGAACACATCAGCCGCTTCATGGGCGATATATTCCCATAAAGGTTTCAGCCTAGGAAACTGGGGCAGTTCTACTCTGTCCTATAGGGTCACTATGAGTCAGAATCGACTCGACAGAACACATTTATTTGACAGACATTAAGCATTAAGTCAATGCAAGGCATGGTGCTATTTACAGAGTTGGGGGTGACCTAGCATTAAGGTGAGGGCCCTATTTTCGAAGCAGCAGACTCTAGAGGTAAAGAGACAGGCACATAATGTATGTACACAAGCAGCCACTTAAGAGAAGGCAATGAAGAAAACATGGCAGAGAAGCACACCAGCCAGCCTTAAGGTTTCAAAACAGAGCACTGCTATCAAGGGGCAGATTGACCATTTAATTCTCTCTAGGAGTGCAACCCTCCATCGGACGGCACTATCTAGGCACTTCAGGAAGGGCAGTAAGGAAGCTGGGGCTGCTGTGAAAGCCTCATTCCAAAAGCTGTCTATTCAATGTATCAGATAGTACCAGGAGATGGGGTGGGTTGTTTGCTTATTGTTTTTAATCAAAGACTTCAAGGAAAAAATTGAAGCAAGCAACTAATATAAACAGTGCCATCGTTGCAAAGTTACAAAATTATAGTTTGTTAAGGAAATCATTTTGTTGCTTTTTTTTTTTTACAAGGGAGTCCTTCCACATTATCAAGTTTTATGAAGTAATAATATTAAAATATTAAAAAAATTATTTAGTTTCACAAATACTACCATATTTTTACAGAAATAATGCACATCTTTTACATTTGTTTGCCAACCATTCCCTCCCACCATGAGGTATTTTTAGAAGCATCACCGGGCCAATTTTTTTCATATGTTTCTGTGGAAAAAAAATTAGCATAACAAGCTTACGAAAATACCTTGTGGGTGGAGGGAGCGGTTGGCAAACAAATACGAAGGCATGTATTACTTGCGTAAAATGTAGTATTCTTTTGAGAGACAGATACAGAAGAGAGTACCAATCAGTCTGGACAAGATAGCCAGAGAATGGTATGAGGAGGAAATAACTGATTCTAGCTCTTTAAAGACATTTAACATCCTGATTAAAAACTCCTGAGCCATTGGTGGTTCAGCGGTAGAATTCTCATCTTCCACGTGGGAAACCTGGTTTGATTTTTGGCCAACGCACTTCATGTGCAACCACCATCCGTCAGTGGTGGCCTGTGTGTTGCTATGATGCTGAACAGGTTTCGGCAGAGTTTCCAGACTAAGGAGGACCAGGAAGCAAGGCCTAGCCATCTGCTTTCAAAAATTAACCAACAAAAACCTTGTGGATCACATTCATCAAATCTGCAACCAAACATGTTGTACACGGGGTCACCATGAGTTGGGGGCTTATTTGACAATTTAAAAATTCCAGGTTAAAACTGTATTTGTTGGTATACTCTAGTGGCACGGGGATATTGGACTAGCAGTTTTAATTTGATCTCATCAGAATCAATATATCTTTGGTTCAAATGCAGTCAAGCACATAGCTGAAAACTTCAGGGGGGTAAGCAGCTACACTGATCAGAACTGTTAGGTAAATAGCCATCAACTGACCCAGATAGAACTTTACACCTCTGGATGCATTTGGTAAAAAGAAAAAAAGAAGAGTTCTGATAAGCTTTCTTTTTAAGAAGTAGTCCCTTATCACCTTTGCTTTTAGGTAAATGGGAATCAGAAGCTGAGTATGTTCTTATTTATGTGTCAAGTCTATAGTCATCTTTTAGCTGAGCTGGTCTCTGGATTCCATGTCATGAATGCCCAGGAATTTGCCATTAGCTTTAAATCCAGAACTCTGAAAAATGCCAATGGAAGTATAGACATACTTATACCATTGTCCATCAAATAAGAAAAAATACTTAACAATCATTGCCCACATGAACTTACGTGTCCTGCTACACTTTTTGCCAAGCATCTATTTTCTTTTGGCATTCTGCGTATGTAACTGTTGATCGTTCAGTATTTTTTTCTACAAACATCCAAGATACCAAGTGAATACCAAGCTAAAAAGTACATTGTTACTGAGAGATCACTGAATTCCAATTTCAAGTTTGTGCCGGAGAATCTTGACTCTTAGTCTGAAGTAGAAAAGGGTTGGAACATGTGACCCTTTAGGGAAGATTACAGTTCACATAAAATCATAACAACCCAATAGCATTTAGGTCGGCAGTTCGAATCTACCAGCCACTCCTTGGAAGCCCTACGGGGCAGTTCTTCTCTGTTCTATAAGGTCGGTATGAGTTGGAATTGACTCAACAGCAATGAGTTTTTTTGTTTGTTTGTTTATATGTGTTATAGATTGAATTGTGTCCCCCCAAAATATGTGTTGTAAATTCTAACCTCTATGCCAATGGTTTTAATCCCATTTGTAAATGGGTCATCTTCGTTATGTTAATGAAGCAGGATTCATGTAGGGCATGACTTGAGTCAGTCTCTTTTGGATGTGGTAAGACTACGTGCAAAGACACAAGGAGATCTCCAAGGAACCAGGAAGCAGAAGCTGAAGACACAAGAGCCTTCCTGCAGAGCTGACAGAGAGAGAAAGCCTTCCCCTAGAGCTGTCACCCTGAATTCTGATTTCAAGCCTCCTAGACCGTAAGCCCTGGTGGCATAGTGATTAAGAGCTCCACTGCTAACCCAAAGGTTGGCAGTTCAAATCCACCAGCCACTCCTTGGAAACCCTATGGGGCAGTTCTACTCTGTCCTGTAGGGTCACTATGAGTCTGAATCAACTGAACGGCACCAAACAACAATAACAAACGATGAGAAAACAAATTTCTGCTTGTTAAAGCCATCCACTTGTGGTATTTCTGTTATAACAGCACTAGATAACTAAGACAGTATGCCAGATGTACACTAAGTTCTTTATTGTTGTTAGTTGCCATCAAGTCAGCTCTGACTCATGGTAACTCCATGGTAACGCAACAGGACAAAATGTTGCCTGGTTCTACACCATCTCCATAATGTTTGTATGCTTGAGTCCATTGCTGTAACCACTATGTATTTTGGGTGCCTTACAACCTAGGGGCTCATCCTTAGCACTGTATTGGACACTATTCTGTTGCGACCCATAGGATTTTCAATGACTAATTTTCAGAAATACATTGCCAGGCCTTTCTTCCTAGTCTGTCTTAGTCTGGAAGCACCACTGAAACTTGTCCACCATGAGTGAACCTGCTGGTATTTCAAATACTGGTGGCATAGTTTCCAGCAACACAGCATCATGCAAGTCACCACAGTACAACAAATTGACAGACAGTCTGTGGTTCTTTAAAATAACCCTTAAGATAAGTACTATCCTTATCCTCATTTTATGGCAAGAAAAAAAAAAATTAATGAACACAGGGGTTAAGTAATATGCCAAAAGTTACTTCAGCATGAACTGGGATTTAAATCTGTGTAGTCTCAGTCTGGGGCCCATGCTCTTAACCACTACACTAGAGTGCAGGAAAGTCTCAGACAAGTGCTTCCCAGCTAATAAACGGGATTCGCCAGAATACAAGATGGTTGCCCTCTGAGTGGTTGTGTAAAGCTGGAAGCTTTGGTCGGGTCTGCTGATGTCCATCCCGTGCATTCCCAGAGGATTGAGGCCTATTATTTAAGCGAATCTTAGGCTTTCACCTAGGAAATAATGAGATTGAACTAGATAATTCAAGTCCCCTTCAATCCAAAAGTTTCAGCACACTGATTTTGTGCAGCGTAAATGATAGCAATATATCATTGCTTTGAAATGTTGATGATAGTAGGGGATGCTGTTTTACTTTTTAACAAAATGGAAAATGAGCAAATGACATGACGCCTACCCCTGCACCCTAATGTACTGTTATCTAGAAGTCATTAGATGTGTATCTCCTTGTTCCACAGCTTTTTACTTTTAATGTGAAATGATCAAAAACACAAAAATCTAAGAGCCAGAAACTTCCTTCCAAGTTAGGGAAACTACTGATATTCTTTAACAAAACTTAATACTTCATGGGAAATCAACTTAATGGAAAAAAAAAATTACAAAACAAACCCATCATCATAAAGTAAAAAAAAAAAAAAAAAACCTGTTTTCATCAAGTAAATTGCAACTCACGGCAACCCCACGTGTTTTAGAGTGGGCCTGCGTTCCACAGGGTCTTCAATATCTGTAATCTTATGAGGGAATACCCGGATAGCGCAAATGGTTAAGCTTGACTGTGAGCTGTTCAAATCCACCCAGAGGCAACTCTGAGGAACTGCCTGGAGATCCAAAAGGTCATAGTCTTGAAAACCCTATAAAGTATAGTTTTATTCTGCACATATGGGGTTGCCATGAATCAGAACCACCCTGACAGCAACTGGGTGTTTTGTCTTGTTTTTAATCTTATGTAATTAGATCACCAGGCCTTTCTTCTGCAGCACTGCTGGGTGGATGCAAACTGCCAATCTTTCAGTTAATAACGGAGCTCAAACTGTTTGCACCCCCTAGGAAAATTAAACCCAAACCCAGTGCTGTTGAGTTGATTCCAACTCATAGCGACCCTATAGGACAGACTAGAACTGCCCCATAGGGTTTCCAAGGAGCACCTGGTGAATTTGAACTGCCGACCTTTTACGCTGTAGCTCTTAACCACAACACCACCAGAGCTTCCCCCAGGGACCTTAGACCGTCATAATAAACTATAGTCATGCAGGCTCTGAGGGGAAAAGCATGTAATGCTAAAAGAAAAAAGTAGAATACAAAAAAAAAAAACCCACATAAACTGTGATGTATATGGACAAGAGCCAGGACGGAACATGGAAAAGTGAAATCACTGATGTTTTAGTGCAATGGCCTTTATTTTTCAGTTAGTTATTTTTTTAAACTATAATTTCATATCTTTAATGTAGCAAATCTGTAAAAGAAATTCGTCTCAAGGAGGCAGGCATTTCTCTGGGAGGGGTTAGGAAGGGGCTTAAAGCACCAATGGAAAGCAAAGGGTCACCTGTAATAGCGAGTCCCCCACAGTGCCAGGAGGAGAAGCAGGACAAGCCCAACCACGCAGACAGCCACCACAGCAATGTTCCGTTGCTGCCCGTGCCCAGCGTGGCGCAGTTTCCACCATCTCAATTCTCGGTGCTGACATCGATCCCCGATGAAGCCAACGATACATCTGTGACAACACACAGAGGTTATCAGTAACCCTCGGCCCAAAACACTTGTATATTTCAGACTCGATATCTGGCCATCGCTCAACCTCTGCTTTTCCACACTCGGCTCTTCGGAAGCATATGGAAAATCCATCAGGGGTCAGCTGAAAGCATTAGGATTTACAAGTTAATGCAGCAGGGACTTCCCCCTTTGGTCTGTCTGCCCTGGGACTGATGGGAGATTATTGCATATTGCCTCTTTGAGGCATTCAGGACTTGATTAAAGGTCAATTTCTGTTAGTCTAAAATTCTGAGATGCCACCTTTTAAGACCAACAACCAAGCAACTCTGCCCTAAGAGCCAAGAGAGGTTTTGAAATAAACGTTTGGCCAGATTGCAATGAGTATAGGTCAAAGGCTAGAAGAACTTAAACGGAGGGTCTCCCCACTTGAGACTAGGCTATAAAAAAATGTGCACAGGCTCTGAACAGCAAGCACAACCTAATATGCTGAGGAAACTTAGTTTTCCCTTTTTAAAAAATCACTATTAGCCCAAAAGAATAGGTCTCAGTGTTGACATGCAAGCATTTACCTATTTTCTTTAAGGAGAGAGGAAAAAAAAAAAAACCTATATGGAGGAAAAAAAGAATATGCACCCATAAACACTCTGCTGTTCCATTAGAGAAATTATTACTAGAATTACCAGCAACCAACATATATGGCGAACCTTTAAAGTAAATGAAACAATGCTGCCATCTACTGGAAATACATGCTTCCAGAAATTATAAGGATCTCTGGTAGAAATAAAAGCAAAGGACTGTATTCTATTATTCTTCCCAAGAGCATCAACTTTAAAAATATCCTATTAAATATTTCATGACACTCACTTACGAATTCCTTGCCCTTGCCCCTGGATCAATTAACTATCTGTCCATGTTTCCCACCTTACTCCAGAAAGACGAAGGAATACACAGAAAATCGATACCAGTCCCCATGTTGGGAAGAGGCAGCATAGAACAAGCATTAGACCAAGCTCAAGAAGATGTAGATTCTTGTTCCGGTTCTACCTTTAGCTGGTTATAGGAGCTTGGCAAGTCACTTTCAGAGGGAGAAGGGGAAAGGAACTAGCATTTGTTAAGCACCTTATGTGTCTGACATTGCATAAAGCACTTTTAATCATATTACTTCCAATAACATAGTACTATTTTACAGATGAGGAAACTGAAGCTCAATGGTGCTAAATAACTGGTACAAGGTCACAAAGCTAGCGAATCATCCAAAACCAAAGCCAAACCCGTTTCTTTCGGGTCAATTCAGACTCATGGCAACACCATGTGTTACAGAGTAGAATTATGCCACAAGGTTTTCTTGGTAGTTCGAATCCATCCAGCAGCACCATGGAAGAAAGATCTGGCAATCTGCTTTCATAAATATTACAACCAAGAAAACCCTACGGAGCTCGGTTCTACTCTTTAACACATGAAGTCATCGATAGTTGGAATCCACTCAACAGGCTGTGTTTTGCTTTTGGTTGGTTTGGGGGATCTTGGTTTAAAGACTTGTCCAAAGTGTGTGTGTTGGTTCAAAGCCAAATAAGAATATACAAGGAACTCCTCTGAGCACACAAGGTTTGGAGCCTTCTGAAAATCTCCAGACCAGGAAAACTTTGAGGAACATCTTGGGCAAAAAGACTTGTTCTCACTTCCTCTGCATTGCTCGAGGACAGCCTAGGGTCCCATGTGTCTGTGCGGGAACTTTCACTGTCTCCAAGCAAGGAAGGAAGAGCCAGACCTTTACAAGCCTACTCACAGCATTAAGAACACTTTGTGCGGAGTGATGTCTATGAAGTGTTTTTAATAAAAGTTGGACTAGTAAACATTCTCTAGAGATTTGTTATTATGGAATTAAAAAAACATAAGATGAGTTCAACAGGGCAGGGGGAGGAAAGGGTTGAATTCTAGAACTGAACCACGCTTTTATGAAGCATAGAATTTCAAAATAAAGCTATGATCCTGATTACTGTGAACTCTGGTGATACTTTAAATATTGCTTTTGATTACAAGTCCTTAAATTTGAATGTTATCTCCAGTATAATTGTGAGCCTGTAGCAACTCATGTATAAAACATTATCAGGGAAATCAGATATTTTCATTAGGATTTAATGACAGAAAGAAAAGCAGTGTTCTAATGAGTTCATCAATCATTTAGTGAATTGATGCTATCAGTTCCAAACGAAAGTACTGTACTAAATACAGTGCCTAACCCTTCAATACCGATTATATTATATAACGTCTTTTATAATCCAAACTTAAAGTGTCATAGAGAAAAACAAACCATGACCTAATAAACAAGGGCTTTTCTTTTAATAATCTGCTTATTTGGAATAATAAGAAACAATGAAAAGCTTAAAAATGACTTGTTTCTCAATATTAAAATCAAAGTAACCTATTTTAAGTACTGGATTTATATCTGTTTAAACAATTAAGGCATGTGAATATGAACGTAAGAGCAGAATTCTATTAGACCTGAGTCATTTTGACTAATATTCATGAGCATTTCTCATTATTTCTGTCAGGCTGACATGATTTATAATGCAAGGTCACACACTTTGCCAGAGAATATAACTTATTCTTCTAATAATTTAGATTATGCTCTTTGGTTTATTATTATTGATAAAATAATAAAAGCCTTTAAGCTTATAACATCTATTTGAGAAGATCAGAATATTTTATCACTCCTTCCTCAGGTATAGAGAAAAAGATCAATCAGTCAAGAGTCTAGCCATGGGAGACTTATATATTCTTCAGCATCAGCAGTTCCCTCACAGTGCTTCGAAAATATGAAATTAATTAAAAGTAAAATTTGATGTAGAACGAGATATGGTGAGTGTGTGTTTTATTAAAGAGTCCAAGAACAGTTTCCTGAATGAGCACAGAGGAAGTACCTCCATGGTTTTAGGCCTTCCTCAAATCCAATTTTCAGGTTGACACTTTGCTCACTGTGAAGCCATCATGGAGGGCTGAGAGGAGGGAGTAAAAACAAAAAGTTGCCACATCCAACAATTGTTACCAAACAGCAAAGAGGTAAAAATCAACTATTTGGAAGTGAAGGGAAAAAAAAATTTTCTGTTTTGAAAATTAGAGGCAATAAGTCCAGTTGTGTGTATGTACAACTAACTAACCAACCAGTCGCTGTCGAGTAGATTCAGACTCATGGCGACGCCATGTATTTCAGAGTAGAACTGTGCTCCACAGTTTTCATGGCTGTGATCTTTTGGAAGCAGACGGCCAGGGATTTCTTCCGAGGTGCCATTGGGTAGGTTCAAACCACCAACCTTTTGGTTAGTAGGTCAGTGTTTAACCATTTACACCACCCAGGGACTCAATGAATATGTACAACACTTTTGTAAATCCAGAAATACATTGTGGATGCTACATATATTTGGCAGAAAATAAATGAAGATTTTTAAGAAATGCTCTCACAAATCTAAGCTTCTCAACCAGAATAAGTTTAGTCTCCAGACTATACTTATAGTAAAGGGGCCAGTGGTGGTTCAGTGGTAGAATTCCCGCCTTCTTGTGAGAGCCCTGGCTTCGATTCCTGGCCACTGCACCTCAAGCACAGCTACCACCCACCCGTCAGTGGAGGCTTGTGTGTGGCTGCGATGCTGAACAAGTTTCAGCACAACTTCCAGACCAAGATGGACTAGGAGAAAGGCCTAGTGATCTACTTCTGAAAAGATCAGCCAGTGAAAACCTTATTTATGAATCACAACAGTCCAATCCGCAACGAACCATGGAGATGGCGCAGGACCAGGCAGCATTTCGTTTTATTGTGCACAGAGTTGCCATGAGTCAGAGGACAACTCCATGGCAGCTAACAACAACATACTTATAGCAACATCAGGTTATTTAAGTAAAAGGGAAAGTTGCTAATTCCTTAGATTTACATTCACCACTGGCCCTTGGAAGAGGAAGATGGGGGAGGGTGCAGTAGAACCACACTCACTCATGGGTGCACACTCCTGTGCACACACACACACACACACACACAGTTTATATGTGTATATTTATATGTTTGTTCCCTAAGGAAAAATCTATTTGTAGAAATCTCCTCAATATAAACTTTACACATTAGCTAAAAGGGATGGACTTCAATGTCGTATCTGAAAGACAGTTTTAACTTACTTGCATGCGTACTGGTCTACTTGTTCAATATACATGCACAGACCATCATTGAGGCAGTAACCATCGTGCGACGGGGGACATCCAGGGTAGATATGTCTGGCAGCATGGAGGTCATCTTCCCTGAGACGAGAGGGTGGGGCTGTGTCTAGAAGAATCAAAGAGAGTGCTTTCATTTTCTGAAGTGATTAGGGCTTTTCGGGGCATATCAATATGAAGAACTAGTTTCTATGAACAGTTTGTGAAATAGTGTTTTTTGGTGACAGTAGAACCACCAGGAGCAACAATAGTTTCACTTCCTATAATGGATTGAATCGTATCCCCCCAAAATATGTGTTAACTTGGTTAGGCCATGTGTGGCTGTCCTCCATTTTGTGATTTTCCTATGTGTTATAAACTATAATCTCTGCCTGTGATTAAAGAGGATTAGGGTGGGATGTAACACTCTTGCTCAGGCCACATTCCTGATCCAGTGTAAAGGGAGTTTCCCTGGAGTGTGGCCTGCACCTCCTTTTATCTTATAAGAGACAAAAGGAAAGAGAAGGGAGCAGAGAGCCGGGGACCTCATACCACCAAGAAAGAATCACTGGGAGCAGAACATGTTCTTTAGACCTGGGGTTCCTGCATAGAGAAGCTCCTAGTCCAGGGGAAGATTGATGAGAAGGGCCTTCCTCCAGAGCCAACAGAGAGAGAAAGCCTTCCCCTAGAGCTGATGCCCTGAATTTGGACTTCTGGTCTACTAGACTGTGAGAAAATAAATCTGTTTGTTAAAGCCAGCCACTTGTGGTATTTCTGTTATAGTAGCCCTGGATGACTAAGACACTTCCCTCACTAGACCTTGTGTCATCTTCATTGGAGCCAGCACTTTTCTCTTTAGGTTCAGTTTTATTAGATACAAAGCACATTGGAGGCAATTAAGAGCATGGTCAATCCTGTGTCACCACATAAAGTCGTTAATCCATTGTAAAAGCAAATCTGTCATCCACAAACACACACTAACCATGGAAAACAACAGCTAGCTTTAACAATGTCTCACTAAACAATCAGTGTATCTTTGTGGCTTAAAAACTACCCACCAGTGCACAGTCCATTACCTCCAATATCCTACAAAAACAAACCCAAACTCATTGCTGTCGAGTCGTTTCCGACTCATAGCAGCCCTATAGGGAGAAGTAGAACTACCCCATAGGGTTTCCAAGGAGCAGCTGGTGGATTTGAACCGCTGACCTTTTCGTTAACAGCCGTAGCGCTTAATCGCTGTGCCACCAGGGCTCCTAGGAATCTCAAAAATGCCCCTCACACAATGCTTTCTTCTAAAAATTAACTTTCAGGAAAAACTCCAAAGAAAAGACTGTAGCAACTTTGACAGGAAGGAAATATCGTAACAAAAGGGCATGCCAACATGATAAAGTCCCATTAACCGAGTGGTTCGCTGCTCCTTAAAAGAAAAACATTAGAATATGTAGCTATCTGAATAGTAACAGCATTCAGTACCTTTAAGAAGAACAAATTATTGGAGCTAAATAGATCGCTAAAAAATAGAGGAGGAGCCTGGGTAGCGCAAGGAGTTTTCCATCAGTTGCTAACCTAAAGGTTGGAGGTTTGAATCCGCCCTGTAGGTCTGCAGAAGATAGGCCTGGTGATCTGCTTCTGTAAAGGTTATGGCCAAGGAAACCCCATAAGTAGTTCTACTCTGTAACACATAGGGTTGCCGTGAGTTGGGGGCCAACTAAACAGAAGTCAACAACAACAACAAAAGCAGAGACCCAAGCAAGTGTGGAGCTTTCCTTCCTTAGGGCGTTTTCTGATCACAGAACTGACAGAGGCAAGTGGCTGGCAGTAAGGTGATGCGGAAAGGACCATCGATCCTGTTTCGGGGTCTGAGGCTGATCGTGAGAAGACACTGCAACATGGGCAGAAGGTTTAGGAAGCAGGAAGCCATTAGGAACATTTACAAAGAAAGACAAGACAGCTGGAGTTCTAATTTAGATAAAGAAATGGTGTATTTTTCAAGTAATGTGTTAAAATCCTTGAAAGCGATTCAAAATACTGGGAGTCCAGACACCCTCATGGAACTCCCTAGCCCTGCAAAGTTTTTCCAGCAGTCCTAGAAATCAACATTACAAATCAGGAGCTTAGTTGAGAGTTAAAGAGAACCACCTGTGTTCCCACCTTTGCTGAGTTGTGAGTAATAAAAAAGGATTTATTCCAGATGGTATGAAATTAAGACAACTTGGGCCATTTCAAATCCTCAAGCCCCACACCAACCAATCAGGAAAGTCAACTCTCCAGCCTGTTTGAGTGGAATAATTTCTAGACTCTCTAATGCAAATACACTGGGGAAGAGATTTTTTCTGAACCAAGCCCCTCCCCTCTTATTCAGACCACCCAGCAATCTGCCAGGGCAAGTTCATCCAGGTTCAGACAGGCTGCCAAGGCACATGCAGGTGGAGTTTCCCTCTGTGTTTGTACAGATGGCACACTCTCCACAGGTGTGCATGCCTAGTTGATACTCATCAATATCTGTCAGAAAAGTGGGTGCAGGGGAGAGAAGAGTGGGATGCAAAGGAGGAAGAGGGTTATACGTTTGGAAAACCCAACATTCTGGAAGGGGAGCATCTTCAACTTTTGTCATACTCCATGTTCTCAGAGCCCTCTACATTTTTAGGCTTAAAAATATGATCATGATGGGGAAAGACAGGCAATGCTTAATGGATATTGAGCTTCTGTGAAGAGCGATGGAAAAATTGGGGAATGGTTACTGGTGGTGGAACAACATGATGGCCATATTTAATGTCACTGAACTGTACTTGTGACAATTGTGGAAATGGCTAACATTTTATTACTTAGGTATTTATCTGAATTTAAAAAAATAAATACGATTGTGAATGTTAGAGCGAGAGATGACTTAGGTGCCTCGGCTATACGCCCACTCAGGCGTTCTAAGCTTCTTACTTAAGGCTGGATGTGTTCCTACTGCTTACAAAGAATGAAGGTTTCCCAACATGAACAGCTAAGTGGGGAAAGTTTAAAATTGGTAAACTATCTCTAGACAGACATTTAGAAGTTCAGATCCTAAAGATTCATACTTAATTTTGCAAAAGGCATTCATCCATTGACATACATGTATGTCAAATGAAACACATTTGTTTTTTCACAAATAAAAACTACATCATCCCATTCATTCCCAACTATCTACCTTTTCCTTTCTCAACTACCACCACCATAACATTTAGATCCTTACTTCTCAATTAATTACATTACTACTAGAAAAGCAGCCTACTAGATTCCCCACATCCCATCTCTCCCATACTCTGCTCCTAAACACCACTACCAGATTCATCTTTCTAAACCACATTTCCCATCATTGCACCACTTCACTCCAACACTTCAGTGACTTCCCTTTGCCTAAAGCTGTGTTCTCCAATACAATAGCTGCAACCCGTATCTGACTACTGAGCATCTGAAATACATCATGATCTGAAATGAGATGTGCTATAAGAATAAAGGAAACCCTCGTGGCACAGTGGCTAAGTGCTATGGCTGTTAACCAAAGGGTTGGTGGTTCAAATCTGCCAGGCGCTCCTTGGAAACTGTATGGGGCAGTTCTACTCTGTCCTACAAGGTCGCTATGAATTGGAATCGACTCAATGGCAATGGGTTTGTTTTTTTGGTTTATAAGAATAAAACACACTGCAGATTTTGAAGACTTAGTACCTATACTGGATTGAATTGTGTCTCCCCAAAAGATATATTCAGATCCTAAATCCCAGGACCTGTGGTTGTGATCTTATTTGAAAATAGGGCCTTTGCAGATATAATCAAGTTAAAACGAGGTCATGTTGGATTGGGGGGCCCTAAATCCAATGACTCATGTTCTTATAAGAAGAAGAGCGAGCACACAGACACAAGGAAGAAGGCCATTGACAACAGAGGCAGAGACTGGAGTGATGTAACCACAAGCCAAGAACACCAAAGATTACTGGGAGCCACCAGAAGCCAGGAAGAGGAAACAAAGGCTTTGAGCCTTCAGAGCAAGTATTCCCTATGACACCTTGATTTTGGACTTCTGGCCTCCAGAATTGTGAGAGAATAAATATCTGTTGTTTAAAGCTACCTAGCTTGTGGTTATTGGCTACAGCAGTCCTAGGAAACTAATACAGTACCAAAATAAAAAGAATGTGAAATACCTCACTAATAATTTTTTATATTGATTACATATTAAAATGTTTTTATATATATACTAGAGTAGATAAAAAATATCATTAAAATTAATTTCATCTGTTTATTTTTTCTTTTGTAATATGGCTAGTAGAAAATGAAAATTACATATGTGACTCACATTATGTTTCTATTGGACACCAGTGACCTAGAGAATTAGAACCCCAAGGACTCACCCTCGGTTTCTGGTCTTCCACAAACTAACCCAACCCACCCTACCAGCCTCAGTTTTAGTTACTTCCTCACTTATAACCTACACTTAGCACCCAGTGGGCTCTCTCTACACTTCAAATAAGACCCGTGATTTGTTTATGCCTGGAGTGCTCTCTATCCCTTCACATTTCTGCCTAAAGAAAATTCACTCATCCCCCAAGGTCCACCTTAAATGGCACTTCCTCTATTACCAGATATGGTATCTCCATGTTCTGAACTTCAGTTGTGGTTTTTACTTCTCTTATGATGAGTGACCGTCTTCACCATTTATAACAGCTGCATTTCTTTTAAATCATATGTTTCTTGCAAACAAAGACTGCATCATCTTGCCATTCCTCACAGTTTCTAATACTATTAGGTATTATTAGATATATTTGTACTATATTATTAGATATAGTTGTTTCAAACCTGATAGGGGTCAATTTAATACTTGTTGCACCAAATTGTTACTGTGAACGGCCCAAATTGACTTTTTTTTTTTTTAACTGATTTCCTATTACAATCTCATTGAACTATCAGAGACAGCAAGAGCTCACCCACAGGAGCAAGCAAGCAAGCAGGAACAAGCCCTCTGCTTCCATGGGGCCCTGAGGACACCAGGCAGCCAGGCAGGCAGGCAGGTTCATGACACCGTGTTCCTTGTTCACTACAGGAAGGAGGTGGGTTAGTAAGAGTTAGAATCCAGAGTCTAAAGACTTTGAACGTCCAAGAAAGCATCCCTTCCTTTCTCTTCAAAGCAAATAAAACATAAAGCCTGTTTGTCTAAATTATCTGTGAGCCTGCTTAATGAGATCCATGACATTTTCCTGACAGCCCAGTATAAGTTTACAAGAGAATTACAGATATCTGTGGACTCCAAAAAACTAATCTGATAAAGGCTGATTCAAACCAACCAAATCCAGAAAATTGGTAGTTAAGACTGATATTTCAGCTTTAACCTTAACATGTGGGAGAAAGCAGTGCCACTTTTGTTTCTTATTGAGGGACCTGCCCATCACTGGGAAAGGATTTTTATGTTTTCCAAAAAAAAGAAAACCGAATACTAAAAGAGAAATTGAAAACTCCTGCAAAACTTCAGGTAACCACTTCACTGAGCCTCGGATGACAGCACACAGGTCTTCACTTGTCTGGCGATGCTGTACTACTGACACCTGGACAGGTACAAGACATCCACAAAGTGAACTCCTGACTCAAGAAGCCACACCCAGACCTTGGCAGGGGATGGTGATGATGAAAGAGGTTTTAATCATTCTTTATTTGCATCCAAATGCCAGTAGCTTGAATCTTCCATCTATTCAATTTATCAAGAGCTACCAGAAAAAAAAAAAAAAAAAAAACTTTTTTTTTTTTTTACCAGATGAGCCCTGACACAGAAAGACACCCCCTTCCCTTTTTGCACACAGCAATGATATCCAGCAAACCTACACCAGCTCTGCAGTTCACCACAGTTTGGTCTGTCGCCAAGTTCAAAGATAAAGAAAATGCTGACCAATTCCCCCTCCCTCTCCCCCGTGATGGCTCCAGATATGGAGTGTTGATGAGGCACTATTGTCACTCAAACCCCAGAGAATTAGCAAGGCAGAGGGCTAAGGAGCCCCTGCACATCTTGAAGCTGACTAGCGCAGTCATAGCACAAGCCAACACAAAACACCAAACCAATCGCTGTCAAATTGATTGATCAGTCATAGTACAGAGGCACAAATTTGGGTATTTACCAAGAACTGAAATAGTTTGAACAGGTCACACAACTTCTCTTTTAGTCTTGACATGTGTACAAACACCAATTATACCTTGTCTTCTCTTGGCCCATGGCACCCACAGTGCTTCATGATTCCCTGAGGCCTGACTCTGCCCTCCCCTGCCTACCGCTCTCTTACCGAGACAGTGAATTCCATCTTCTTGGTAGCCTTCTAAGCACCTGCAGACATAGCCACCTTCCGTATTGATGCACTGGGATGAGGCTGCAGGGCAAACTGTCATGTTCTTCTCACATTCGTCTATATCTGAAGGTGAAATTATAAGCTAGTGAAATATACAGGCAATCCTGGTGGAAATGGATTTAGTAGGAGAGAATTAGCACAACTTTATACTCAATCATTCGCTGTTTACAGTTACTATTGAAAAATGTAATCTGAACCCTACATTTTGGACATAAATTTCATTTCTGAATCAATTGTCAGTTTTTACAAGGTCCCACATATCTGATTCACTAAGTACATGTAAATAAACCACTCTGTGCCAGAGTTTCTGACCGTAAGGACCGTGATTTTTTTCCGGAAATCACTAACATGATTTTGAGGCTATCAGTGTTAAACAGAAACCTATCCATCACAACCTACTTATCTGACTAAAACTTAAGCGTCTGGGGGAAAATAAAAAAAAGTTGCGTTTTTATCAGCAAATTTATAAGTTTGACTTGAACCCAAACTAGCTTTTGAAACTAATTATAAAATTTCCCCTGAATGTCAGATGCGTGTATTGTAGAATTTTAAGTTAATCTCAATTTACTATAACAATAAATTAAATGTTTCATATATTACATGCATGTCATCCACTAGCTTCTTTAAAAAAAATACAAATCCACTGCCATTGAGTTGATTCTGACCCATAGCGACTCTATAGGACAGAGTAGAACTGACCCATAGGGTTTCCAAGGAGCAGATGGTGGATTCAAACTGTCAGCTTTTTGATCAGCAGCCGAGCTCTTGACCACTGAGTCACCAGGGCTAACAAATAATTTATTCAATCTTGCTTATTACATCAATCCTCCTGGAGGTTCTGAGTCAGTATTAGCTGAAAGAGTGTTTCTGGCTCACTATTTTCCAGGTATTATGTATGTTTGGCCTTTGCTATTACCAGAACATAATTTTCCATCGTCAGCAAATCCTTTCAAACACTGACATGTGGCGTTGTCTCCTTCTGAAACACATTGAGCATGTGTGCCACATCTCACGGGAGCACAGTCATCTTGATCTGCAAACAATGAGAAGCCCATCCAATTAGTTCCAGACCTCAGGGGAGAAAATGGACTTTAATGTTCTGGGTTCTGCAGAACATTCCAGCACTTTCTTTCCCAAATTCTGGATAGATTAGCCTCCAAGTAGAAACACTTTGTTGACCTGTAAGCCGTATTTATGGCCTTAACAATGGGCTCAAACTTATCAAAGATCACGACAATGGTACAGGACAGGGCAACATTTCATTCTGCTATATGGGTCACCATGAGTTGAAGTCAACTCAATGGCAGTTAACAACAACAAGCTATATCTATATTAAAGGATCCATATCAAACCAAACCAACCTGTTGCCATCTAGTCGATTCCGACTCGTAGTGACCTATAGGACAGCACAGAACTGCCCCATAGGGTTTCCAAGGATTGGCTGGTAGATTTGAACTGCTGACCTTTTGGTCAGCAGCCGAGCTCTTAACCGCTGTGCCACCAGGGGGCCAAAGGATCCATAAGACATGTTTTTGTGTCTTTACATGCTTTCAACAAACATGCTATCAAGAGACTTAAAGAACTATTTGGTGTTCAAGGAGTGCTATGTGATCTTATTTAAAGTTCTTTTTTTTTTTTTTTTAAGTGTTTGCAAATTTGAACTATAAAATTGCTAGGAGTAAATGGGATGCAAATTTCAAAAGGTTTAATAATTATTTGAAAATTCCCAACTCTTATGATACACAACCCAAAACTCATCGCCGTCAAGTTGTTTCTGGCTCATAGCAACCTTGTAGGACTGCCCCATAGGGTTTCCAAGGCTGTAATCTCTATGGAAGCAAACCACATCTTTTTCCCATGAGTCACATACAAAATGAGTTGATATATTCTTATTCCACAAAGATACACAGACCAACACATAGCAAGTAAATTCGTGTAGCAGCCTGGCAAAAAGATTCAATCATAAAAACTCTTAGTGTCAATTTACTAAAATCATATTTGATAGATAATAAAATATGCAAGTCACAATGCATGTTATTATCAAGATTTATGCAGTGACTTGCAAACCTCAGGGCACTTTTGCAAAGTCATGAACCATGCAAACTAAATGCAGTAAATGGATCATTTCATTTCATACTCCACTGAAATGCAAATGCCTCAGGGGAGAGTTACATGTTGAGTCATAAACATAGGCAATTTTTTCTTTTCTTTTTTTTGTGATAACTACTTACTTCTATAATCATGCCTTCCCTTTCCTACAGTTGGGGGTCTCTGATAGGATACTAAACCATCATCTGCCTACTCACCAGTAAGTCTGTTCATCTGAGCACAGAAGAGGAAGTAAAAGAAATCCTTCAAACTTGCCCATAAATTAGAAAGAGTTAAATGATCTAAGCAGGATTCCATTGCCATGTGAATGCAGACATCGCACAATTGCATTTGATTTGCATAGCTGCTTGAGGGAAATTTCTTTTGTGGGAACATGATTTTCATGGTTGCTTGATCATCTCCTGTCGCTCATGACTCATAGAGATGGAGACATTCCCACTAAATCAATTATCCATTTGATTCGGCATTTATTTTGAAGGCTAGTTCCCAAATCACAAGGCTGCTCAGAGCATATGGTGGACAGTATCCAATGATCCAAGATATTTTAAATCACTTGTAGATTTATCCTAAATTAGAATATGATTCAGGGTTTATTCAGTAACTTGCAAACCCCGAGGCAACTCTGCATAATGAAAAGCAATGGCTATAGTAGGGATATAGTCGTAAGATGGATCATCTCCAGTCAAAGTTCTTTCTGCCACAAACTTGCTCTTGCTCTAAAATATATATGACAATTTTGCCCGGTCGACTTCACATGATTGTCGTAAGGTCTTGAAAAAAAAATGATTTAAAAAAAAAATCATTTCAGAGTTATAAAAGATTATACCTACTTAAATAAGAATGATAAAGTAAGAGTATTGTGACAATCTGAATCAGAATTAGTCTTATCACACAAGCCTGTTAGTAAAATTCATTTTTTTTTTACTACAGGCAACAATGGGCTCAAATATAGCAATTGAGAGGATGGTGCAGGGCTGGGCAGTGTTACGTTCTGTTTTAGTTAGGTTTGCTACGGATCGAAACAGACTCAATGGTACTTAACACCACCACCATACGCTAGGTCCTGATCAGGCCCAAAGATATAGTGTGACGAATATAGAAGGACTCTGCTGTCTTGACAACTAGTTATTGAAGTACAGTACCAGACTATCAAGAAAAGTACTGGGTTCTAAGGGGACTGTATGTAGTAGAACAACCTTACCTGGTCAGGGGACTAGAAAGGCTTTCTGAGCAAGAGTATATTGAGCTGAGATCTGAAGGATACACAGAAGAGTTATAAAGAGCATCATGGGCCAAGAAACCAACATGTGCATATCACAGGCAGGGCCAGTGTAAAATGGAAGCAGTCCCTCAAAGTCAAGGGCAGAAGGGAGTTGAGACTGGTAAGGCTGGGAGTAAAGGCTATTTCATGCAGGCCATGCTAACAATTTTAGATTTTACTCTAAAGTCCTAATGTGGAGTTAAATGAAATCTCATTTTGAAACATAAATAAGACCCTATACCCTAAACTAGATGAAACTAAATTTTACAGGCTAGGACAAAAGAGGACACAATCTACACATGGCAAGACAAGGTTTTTTTCCCCAAGATAAGTAGCCCCATCTATTCTGTTTTTTTTTTTTTTTTTGGTACTTGGAAACCCTGGTAGTGTAGTGGTTAAGTGCTGTGGCTGCTAACCAAAAGGTTGGCAGTTCAAATCCACCAGGCGCTCCTTGGAAACTCTATGGGGCAGTTCTACTCTGTCCTATAGGATTGCTATGAGTTGGAATCGACTCAACGGCAGTGGGTTTGGTTTTGGGGTTTTATTCTGTACTCGGCAGAGTAGTCTCCTGCTATGAAGTTAAATACAGTCCGTTATCTATGTACTCACAAATCTTTGGTCATTTCATCACTCCCCCATCCCACCATGTACCCAATTTACTATCTGTCATTTATTTTAGTCTTTAATTTCCCCAAACATTTACCTTTCAAAGTATGCTCTGTGAACTTGTATGGTCCCTGGTAACTTTGAAAAGGTTCTCTATACTGCTAATATTTTGATGCATGGTGTTTTATTCTATCATATCATCTCCACATCAGGCTGTAACCTTGAGGACTAGGACTATCTTTAACTCATCACAGTATCCCTAGCACTTAGTACCAACCCAAAACTCGTTGCTATTGAGTCAATTCAGACTCATAGTGACCCTACAGGACACAGTCAAACTGCCCCATAAGGTCTCCAATACTGTAATCTTTTCAGAAAGAGACTGCGACATCTTTCTCCTGAGGAGCACCTAGTGGGCTCAAACTGCTGATCTTCTGGTTGGCAGTTGAGCACTTAACCACTGTGCCTAAATATATTCCTAATGTGACAATGTCTTCCAGTGCTTCTTACCTTGGCACGAATTAATTATTTACTCACTATTTTCAAAAAACCCTTTGGTCAAGTCATTAACATTATTTTATTATCTTAGTCTCAGTTTTCACATCTGCAAAATGATGGTTGTGATAAGGATAAAATTAGGGGATATATTTAAAGGGCTTGGTAAACTCAAAAGTTCCATATAAATGTTATTATTAGTAGTCAAAATGTGCACCACTTTATCTATATCTTATCAAAAATCATATTGATAAGTTCCTTTAAGACAGAGTAAAAGGTCAACAGAGTCTCTAATACCTATAAAGGAGTCTGCAGACCATGGAAGTTGAATGAGCACTTCTTTAATGTATCCAAAGAATGTCTTAATGTAGAGTTTTCGAACAATTTTTTAGCCACAAACACATTATAAAACTATATTCAAAAATACAAAATTTAAAAAAGTTTCCAAGTGGAGTTGGACCGATTGAAGGGCAGTAACCTGAAGTGAAGGAGGGTTTGGGTTTGCAGAAGCCCTAGCGTTGAGTTAAGCTGAGTCTGAAAATCACTGGCTTCATGAATGAATATAGAACATAAAAGACCGGGGTCCTGGACAGAGCTGGAGAAAAAGGTAGAACAAAATTCTAACTCACAAAAAAGGACCAGACTTGCTGGTCTAACAGAGACTGGAGAAACTCCCAAGAGTATGGCCCCCAGATACCTATACAGCTCAGTAATGAAGTTACTCCTGAGGTTCACCCTTCAGCCAAAGATTAGACAGGCCCATAAAACGAGACTAAATGGGCACACCAGCCCAGGGGCAAGGATGAGAAGGCAGGAGGAACAGGAAAGCTGGTAATGGGGAACCCAAGGTCTAGAAGGGAAGAGAGTTGACATGTCGTGGGGTTGGCGACCAATGTCACAAAACAATATGTGTATTAATTGTTTAATGAGAAACTGACCTGTGCTGTAAACCTTCATCTAAAGCACAACTGGGAAAAAAAAAAAAAAAGGATAAGAAAAAAGACTGAAGTTCCCTCAAGTATTACGCACTGAACAAATTATATGGCATTTTGGTGCTAAATATGCACTATATAAGAAAAGAATTCTAACATTTACTTTTTGTGGACTTTGTGGAGCAGCTGAAGCAAACAATCTCTGTTTATCAATTACTATCTACTTGTCACGCTAATGGAGAAACAACTAGATAGGCCAAATACTAAAAAGACTAAGTGCAGATGGAGATATAATCAAATCTATTCTGTCCTATTTTTCACCTTTGTTTCCAAGTTATATTTCTTCAAAGAACATTTAGTTCAAAGACTCTCAACAAGTAAAGTTCATGTCCAGCCTAATATGGAGTCATCTTCTTCACGCACACAGTTCAGAACAGGACACCTTTTCCAAAGTTTGGCTGCATTAGTCTTGTGTAGATTTAGCCAACATTAAGTTAGAGAATTCAGAATTTCTAATTGGTAGAATGAAAATTTTTGGACTCAAAGCTGTATTGGAGAACTCATTATTCCTACCTGACACCATGATTTCAGCCACTAGCGTGTGCTGAGATTGCAATTCTTCTGTAACATTATCTTCAAAGGCTTGACTTATCGATAAGGTGTCCAGCGGTGTTACTTGATTACTTAGATCTGCTTCACTACCTGTTGAAGGTTAACAGATGCAATTAATTTATCTTTTTAGATTCAAGGAAAGTAATATCTAATTAAGGAGCCCTGGTGGTAAGGTGGAAACCCTAGTGGCATAGTAGTTAAGTGCTACGGCTGCTAACTGAAGGGTCAGAAGTTGGAATCCGCCAGGCACTCCTTGGAAACTCTATGAGGCAGTTCTACTCTGTCCTATAGGGTCACGATGAGTCGGAATTGACTCAATGGCACTAGGTTTGGTTTGGTTTGGTGGTAGAGTGGTTAAAGTGCTGGATTGTTAACTGAAAGGTCGGTGGTTCAAAACCACCAGTGGCTCTGCAGGACAAAGATGTGGAAGTCTGCTTCTGTAAAGATTTACAGCCTTGAGATCGACTTGACAGCAGTGGTGTTTTTTTTTTAATATTTAATTTATGGCTGTTTGTTGGTTTTAAGTTCAGACTCTGTCTTACAGTAAGAGGATTCAGGGGAACTGGCAGAATATTGGTAACTTAGAAAAGTCATCACCATAGCACAGTCTCCCAGCTTCACTCACTGCACTTGATAGTTGGGAGAAAGCCACTTGAGAAAAAAGACAGGAATCTTCCAGGTACTGGCAAAAAACATTAAGAGTAAAATATCAAAAGTCCTTATGAATATAGTTCATAAGCACAGCCCACCATTAAAAACAAAACAAACCTGTTACTGTTCGGTCGATTCTGACTCATAGCAATCCTCTAGGACAGGGTAGAACTGCCCCATATGGTCCAGTCCGAGGAGCAGCTAGTGGATTCAAACTGCCCACCTTTTTGTTCAGCAGCCGTTGCTCCCTATAGCTCTTAACTAGTGCACCACCAGGGCAAATTAGCGAGATGATCACCTCAAGCCACCTTCCATACACACTCCTCCTTCAAGGCTGCTCCTGACACGTATTTTAGCCTCTTTTTAACCAGTATTTAAAAATGAGGAAAGGCATAAACAAACTATGACTTAGTATAAGCATGGGACCCATGTGGCCCCCCAGAACATAAAAGAAATGGATTCCCTAGAACAGCAGTTCTCTAAGTGTGGGAGGTCCCATTGTATAGAGACCATAAGACCAAAACTATTTTCATAACAATACTATGATATTATCTGTCTTCTTCACTGTGTTGACATTCACACTTGTAGGTAAAATTGCTGGTGCTTTAGTGTGAATCAACACAGTAAGACCAAACTTTACTAGCAGCTATGCTGTTCATCACCACACGTTCACATTTATTTAAAAAAAAAAAAATTCCATTTCCACTTAAGAAGATCCATGATGAAGCAGTGAGAATGGTTAATTTTTTTAAATCTCTACTATTGAAGGGTTTTTTTTTTTTTACTATTGAATATGAAGCTTATTCTGTGTAATAAAATACTCCTAGTACCTATAAGATATGACACTTGTCTGAAGGAAAAGCATTTGTGTGATCTTTGAGTTGCGAGCTGAAACTAGTCTCTTTTTTCATCGAACATCATTTTTTCTTGAAAGAATGACTGACAGACAAACTGTGTTACTAAGACCTGGGTGTTTGGCAAGCATTTTCTCAAAAATGAATGAAGCGAGCCTGTCACTTGAGGGAAAGCAACTGACAGTATTTGTTGCCAATGATAAAATTTGAACTTTTAAGTAAAAAGTAGAATTTTGGAAAATTTGTTTCCACTACTTTGAGCTTGCAGCTTCCCAATATTTAAAGACTTTTCTGATTAGTTCGATGGTGATAATAAATGAATGTGATTTTTTGTATCTTAATGTGACATTTGGGAGATCTTTATAACTCTGTCAACCAGTATTTTCAAATGACCAAAGTAAGATGTTACACAATTTGTATGCATACAAAATTTTCACTCAATGTGTAAAATAAACCAATGGATTTTAAGTAGCAGGATCCAAAAAGCTTGTTGATATCTTTACAGATTCCACTTTGCAACTAACCTCTAAGAAACTTCCACCTCTCAAGTTCTGGTATAATATCAAAAGAAGAGTATCTACAAAAACACCTGAAAAGGCTATTTAATGGCCCTCTTTTTTCCAACTACATATCTGTGTAAGGCTAAGTTTTCTGTATATACTTTAACCAAAACAACACATAGCTGCAGGTTTAATATAGAACCAGATATGAGAATCCAGCTGTCTTCTACTAAGCCAGACATTAAAGATATAAATGTGAAACAAAACCACTCTACTACACATTATTGGGGAAATATAGTTATTTTCATAGACATATTATGTTAATAAATAGTGGGTTATTGTTATTTTAATAGATATTTAATTAATAGAACTAAATTTTTCTCAGTTTTAATTTCTTATACCATAAATACTGGTAGATATAACCCATACAGACATAAACTTTTGCGGGGTTTCAATATTTTTTAAGAATGTAAAGAAGTCCTCAGACCAAAAAGTTTGAGGACCATTACCCCAAGACAACAATTAATAGAGAGTTCTGAAATCCTAATATAACCACTTCTGATTTAGGGATAAATCAATTTATTTATTTGTTGTCATTCTGTCACCTAACCATGCCTACTAGATAAGTTTCTGAAAATAATTTTTTTATTGTGCTTTAGATCAAAGTTTGCAGAGCAAATTCATTTCTCATTAAACAATTAATACACATACTGTTTTCTGACATTGGTTGCCAACTCCACAACATGTCAACACTCTTCCCTTCTTGATCTTGGGTTCCCCATTTCCATTCGTCCAGCTTTGCTGTCCCTTCCTGCCTTCTTGTCCTTGCCCCCAGGCGGGTATGCCCATTTAATCTCATATACATGGTTCAGCTACATGTATTATTGTTTGTTTGATGGGTCTGTCTAATCTTTGGCTAAAGGGTGAACCTCAGGAGTGACTTCAGTACTGAGTTAAAAGGGTGTCCAGGGGCCATACTCTCGGGGTTTTTCCAGTATCTGTGAGACCAATAAGTCTGATCTTTTTTTGTGAAAGAATTTTGTTCTACGGTTTTCTCCAGCTCTGTCCAGGACCCTGTCAGAGCAGTCACTGGTGGTACCCAGGCACCATCTAGTTGTGCTGAACTCAGCTTGGTGGAGGCTGTGGTAGTTGTGGTCCATTAGCCCTTTGGACTAATCTTTCTCTCGTGTCTTTGGTTTTCTTCATTCTCCCCTGCTCCAGATGGGTGGGACCAGTGGAGTATCTTAGATGGCCGCTCATAAGCTTTTAAGACCACAGACACTATTCACCAAAGTAGGATGTAGAACATTTTCTTTATAAACTATGTTATGCCAATTGAGCTAGATGTCCCTTGAGACCATGGTCCCCAGCCCTCATGCCAGTAACTCAGTCCCTCAGGGAGCTTGGATGTGCCTATGAAGTTTCTATGACTTTGCCTTGGTTAAGTTGTGTTGACTTCCCCAGTATTGTGTACTCTTACTTTTCACCAAAATTACCACTTATCCATTGTCTAGTAAGTGTTTTTTCCTCCTCTCCCTAGTAACCATCAAAGATCGTTTCTTCCTGTATATAAACCTTTTCATGAATTTTTATATTAGTGGTCTTATACAGTATTTGCTCTTTTGTGATTGACTTATTTCACTCAACATAATGTTCTCAAGAGTCATCCATGTTGTGAGGTGTTTCACAGATTCATCATTGTTCTTTATCATTGCATAGTATTCCATTTTGTGTATGTACCATAGTTTGTTTATTCATTCATCTGTTAATGGGCACTTAGGTTGTTTTAACCTTTTTGCTATTGTGATTAATGCTGCAATGAATATGGGTGTGCATGTGTCTATTCATGTAACTGCTCATATCTCTCTAGGATATATGCCTAGGAGTGGGATTGCTAGATGGTATTACTATTTCTAGCTTTTTAAGGACGTGCCATATCATTTTCCAAAATGGTTATATCATTTCACATTCCAACCAACAGTGCATAAGAGTTCCAATCTCCTCGCAGTCTCTCCAACGTTTGTTATTTTCTGTTTTTTTCCTGCCAGTAATTGCAGGGTGAGATGGTATCTCATTGTAGTTTTGATTTGCGTTTCTCTATCAGCTAGTGATCACAAGCATTTCCTCATGTGTCTGTTAGCCACCTGAATGTCTTCTTTGGTGAAGTGTCTGTTCATATCCTTTGCCCATTTTTTAATTGAATTATTTGTCTTTTTGTTGTAGAGGTGTTGGATTTTCCTATAGATTTTAGACGTTAGACCTTTGTCGGGTATGTCATAGCCAAAATGTTTTTCCCAGTCTGCAGGTTCTCTTTTTACTCTTTTGTTGAAGTCTTTTGATGAGCGTGTTTAATTTTTAGAGGATTCCAGTTATCTAGCGTATCTTCTGCTGTTTGTATATTATTAATTATGATTTGCATCCTATTTATGCCATATATTAGGGCCTCCAGCATTGACCCTATTTTTTCTTCTGTGATTTTTATAGTTTTTGGCTGTATATTTAGGTCTTTGATCCATTTTGAATCAGTTTTTGTGTATGGGTCCTGTTTCATTTTTTCACAGGAGGGCATCCAGTTTTGCCATAAATGAAATTCAAATTATCTATGGTATGTTTTTGGTATAAAAATATCAAAAGATGAATCCAAGTACATCTAATTGTTAGGATAATCATATTCAAGTCATTATCTGGCCTCACACAGACATGCAGTTGGAAGAAGGAGGACTATTTAATAGCCTTTTCAGATGCTTTTTATGGATATTCTTCTTTTGATACTATACTAGGACTCAACAAGTGATAGTTTCTTAAATTAGTACCACATTGCCTGGTTACACATCAAATTTCGTTTGTTCTCCCTTCCTTTTTCTCAAACCCATAGTTTTTAAAAATGGGGATCACAAGTCTCCTCAGATTGTATTCCCACATTAGTTTGATATCTGAAAGTTATTTTTTTTAAGGACTTTGTTGTTAATATTAAGACCAGTCGTGTGTGGTAGAAGGATTGTATATTAACTAAAACCAGTTATCACTGAGTCCATGCCAACTCATGGCAGCCTCCTGTTAGTCAGAGCAGAACTGTGCTCCATACGATTTTCAACGGCTGATTTTTCAAAAGTAGGTCACCAGGCCTTTCTTTTGAGGCACTTCTGAGAGGGCTCCAACCTCCAACCTTTCAATTAGCAGCCAAGCACGCTGACCTTTCACACTACCCAAAGACTCAGGATTGTATATTACAAAATCTCTCTAAATATTTTTGTGAGGTGGTAAGATACTGGCATTTATTTCCAAGCCTGGACCGTTCCTCTGTAAATACTCCTGGGGGTGGAGTTTAAGTCTTTATTATCTTTTGCTCATTAATTTTACAATTAGAGGAATTCAATTGATTTAATCTGCAATAAGGAACCCAAAACGCATCAGAAAGAAAAAAAAAAGCGCTTAGCATGCCTAAAAGCAGGGGAGCTTTTAATAAAATCAAATACTAAAAATCAGCAAAAGCATGGGGACGGGCGTAGTACTATATTCCTGCGCCAAGGTAAGATCACTTAGTCACATACATTTATCATACTACCTGCTGATACCTGAAGACCATTCAGAGTCACACACATTTTCCCATCTGGGGCTTTCATAAAACCTTCACGACATGAACACCAAGCTGTTCCAAACTTCCCTTCGCAAATATGTTCACAGCCGCCATTTTGGTATAAACAGGGATCTGCTCCTGGCAGGGGGAGAGGGGGAAAGCAAATTGGCAGGTATGCTTGGAGATGAAAAGGAAGCTATTAGTGCAAATCACAGTCGTACAGCTCCTGGGGAGAGAAACTCGGTGTATCTATGTGGATCTCTTAAAGAGCTATTTTGGAAGAGTTCCTTCCTATAAGGGGCCGCTGACTCTAAGATAAGCTCAGAGAGTTTTTACCTTATGAGGATTTATCGAGGATAGTATTTTGTTCAAGAAGCTCTTTAGGCAGATGTGATTCCTATTCCCTGACTCATAATCTAGTCAAATTGACAAAGGGCAACACAGCCAGAAGAGCTACTGCTGTAGGACTCGGATGCCTTTTCCTTTTGCTTACTCCTGGCTGACACTCTCTCATGGGCACCCTCGGTGCGTGGGGAAAGACCCAAGTGTAGGTAGAAGGTGTCTAAGCTGCTCCCTCTCTTGCCTTTAACCCAAGGGTCTTTGCAGATGTGACAGGTAAGTAAACCGTTTACAAACTATAAAGAGTGAAGAAAAGATGAAATTGGGGCAAAAATTTACTGAGAAATGATACTACATAATCTCTACTATGTTGTCTTAGTTTAAATGAAGTCCAAATTTCAGGAAATCTTAACATCTCCCCAGATTAGTGAAAAATGCAAACTCTTCCTCCTCCCCTCATTAGACAATGAAGATAGTCACAGACAGCAGCCAAAGAAAGACTGTAACATCTCCAGTGTACCTGGTTTTGCCAATGGATGAACCACAACCAGCGATGAGGGCTTCAGCATGCTGCCTTGGAGACGGACCCTGTTTTGGCCTGTCCTCTTGTTCACCCTTATTACTGATGGCGTAGCCCAATCAGAGAACCACACATGATCCTCAAACACGGCTACTGAAAATATGTGACCTGGAAGCAATTCAAACCCGTTAAGTAAACCTTGTTTTTTGCAATGAACATCTACAAAGTGGCAAGACTTGAAACATACTCACACATAATTCCTATACTGAATCAATTCTTTAATATAGCTACTAAGCAAGGTGTGAGCCACTGACCTCCACCAGCACCCAGGAGAACACACATGATGAAGGGTTCTCATCTCAGAATGGAAGCTGATGGTAGAGGTCCCAGAAAAGCCCATTATCACCCTGCATTTGGACAGTGGGAGAGTGTGGGCTGATTCACATAATGACACCAAGAAGAAGGAGGCCCGGGCTGGAATGTTTCTGTATTCAGTAGTTCTGTCACTATCTATTGACTAAACTTTATTAAGTTATTTTATACTTCTTAGCCGTAGGTTCCTTGTCTTTAGAATGGAAGTGATAACTAGTAAATCAAACTCCCAGTTTGCTGTAAGACTTTTTTTTTTTTAATTTGAGGTAAATCAATAATCCAAAAAAAAAAAACCAAAGGCACTGACATCGAGTCGATTCCGACTCATAGCAGCCCTACAGGACAGAGTAGAACTGCCCCGTAGAGTTTCCAAGGAGCACCTGGCGGATTTGAACTGCTGACCTCTTGGTTAGCAGCACGAGCACTTAACCACTACGCCACCAGGGTTTCCTAACTCAATAAAAATCCTCTCAAATTCCCATCTCCACTGACACATGTCTCTACATTGGACCCCCACTTCCTTTCCTCTCTTCCCGGTTATATTAGTCTACTGACCTGTGCTCCTGATGCCTCTTTCTTGCCTTCTGTAGGGTCTTATTCCATCAATGACATCTTTCTTTTGTATCTTCACCCTTTTTATCCTACTAGCTCCTTTCCTTTAGCTTATTAATATCTTCAAGGCTCTTCAAGCTTAATTTCCTTATTCCCTTGAGCCCTCTAGCTTATCTTTATCTCTTTGCTTTCCCTCTTAGGCAAGTTTTTTGAAGGAGGCATTTTTGTCTCCTGTCTTCATTTTCATGGCTCCAATTGACCTCTAAGTGGTCTCCCTCCTAACTCCCTGTCTTAGTTATCTAGTGCTGCTGTAACAGAAATACCACAAGTAGATGGCTTTAACAGAGAAATTTATTTTCTCACAGTCTAGGAGGCTAGAAGTCTGAATTCAGGGTGTCAGCTCCAGGGGAAGGCTTTCTCTGTCTGTCAACTCTGGGGGAAGGTCCTTGTCATCAATACTCCCGATCTAGGAGCTTCTCAGCACAGGAATCCTGGGTCCAAAGGACACTATCCCCTCCTGGTTCTTCATTCTTGGTGGTAGAAGGTCCCCATGTCTCTCTGCTCGCTTCTGTCTTTTATATCTCAAAAGAGATTGACTCAAGATACAACCTAGTCTTGTAGATTGAGTCCTGCCTCATATATATAACTGTCTCTAATCCTGCCTCATTAACATCAAACCCATTTAAAAAAAAAAAAAAACCTGTCATCATTGAGTCAATTCCAACTCATAGCAACCCTTTAAGACAGAGTAGAACTGCGACATAGGGTTTGCAAGGAGCAGCTGGTGGATTCGAACTGCCGACCTTTTAGTTAACAGCCATAGCTCTTAACCACTGCACCATCTAGGGTCCATTAGCATCATAGAGGTAGGATTTACAGCACATTGGAAAATCACATCAGATGGCAAAATGATGGACAATCACACAACACTGGGAATCATGGCCTAGCCAAGTTGACACACATTTTGGGGAGACACCATTCAATCCATAACACTCCCCAACTCAATCACACACACTTCCCCATGCCACTGAAACTGCTCTGGTCAAGGTGACTCAAGATCTTCTATTGCCAAGTCCGATGGATGATTTTAAGTCATTATCCAACTGGGCTGCCTGTGCAACTGCTGATCAGTATTCTTTATTGAAACTCAACTCACTATTGCTCTAACCCTGTATGTCCTCCCTTCATGAGCTCATGCGTGCTCATGGCTAACCATTTACATGGCGAATGATTCCCAAATCTCTACCTCCAGCCCTAACAGCTCCTCGGAGTTTCTGCCTCAGGTATGTAAATATCTTCTGCTTGGTGACCACAAACATGACCATCAAAACCTCGATTTATCATTTAACCTCCAAATCCTGCTCTTCCTCACGTATTTCCTGTGCCGTATAATAGAATCACTGTCCCCCAAGTCACTGAAAAGAAAAAAAAAAAAGCTCATGGACTTTTTATTCCTCCGTTTCCTTCACTCTATACATCCTGGATACTAAAATCTTACCAATTTTACCACCTATATTTTCAAATCGCTGGTTCATTTGCATTCCTACTGCCATTGCCTTGGTTAAAAATCTCAATATCTCTTACCTGGACTGTGGCAACAGCTTCCTAACTATTCTGCTTACCTCCTCTCTTAGCTTTCCTATTTCTTTCCCCTCCCTTGCCAAGTCGGTCCCCCACACTGCTGACCACACTGTCCTACTGAAATTAAATGCGGCCAATCCCATGCCCCTGCCTCAGACCCTTCATTGGTTTCTCTCCACCCACATAATGCAAGCTCCTCAGCTTAAACATAGGGACTTGTGTGATCTGAAACCTGTCAAGCTCCCCATATTCAGCTACTGCCACACCCTCCCAGAGGTGCCTTGGAAGACAAGTCTGGCTTCTAAAAGGTCACAGCCATTGAAAACCCTATGGAGTACAGTCCTACTCTACTAATAACACCACGCTGCTGGTATTTCACACTCAGACACCCCCGGTACCTTGTGCTTCCTCGCTTTTGCTCAGGCGTTCACTCTGCCTGACTCCCCCACACCCACTGCATTCACCTGACCACCTCTTAGTGACCCCTCTGCTCTGCTCATGTGCCGTAGGATCCAGGATGTGTTTACCATTTTGGTTTTCCTTATAACTTCCCAAGGTCCTTGAAAGCAGAGACCTGGTTTTATTCCCACTAAAAGATAAGCTTCATGACAGCACAGATTTTTTTTTCTTCCAGTTTTACTGTCCCCAGAAACTTGAATAGCGCCTGGCCTGCTGTAGGTGCTTGATAAATATTTGTTAAATGAATGCCTGAATGAATCTTTGCGTCCCCAGTATGGGGCTTGGCATAATGAAGCCACTTAATAAATATTTGTTCAACTGAACTAAAGAATCAAATGTAACAATGGATATAAGTGCTCTTTAAAAGGATAAAGGCATTATTATTATCGTTATATAATCATATATTCTTCTTATTCCTTAATGGTAGGTAGTACTCCACACTTTCCCCCGATAAACTGAGGATTCCCCAAAGAGGACTTTCCACTTTCCTATCCCCACTCACACTATAGTATAGGGGAGGTTTCTAGAAGTTTCTAGGATACAAACTGTAATTTTATATCACTCTCTATCAGGTAATGGTTATATATTGTGACTGCAAATATGGAGAGATGTGGAAGAGGATACATTCATGTGTATCACCGCACCACCCGTTGCCTTTGCGTTGATACCAACTCATAGTGACTCTACAGGACAGAGTAGAACTGCCCCATAGGGCTTCCAAGGCTGTAAGTCTTTACGGAAGCAGGCTGCTACAATTTTCTTGTGCAGAGCAGCTGGTGGGTTTGAACTGTCAGCCTCCTGATTAGCAGTCAAGCACTTAACCACTGTGCCACCAGGGCTCCATATTCACGTGTATGTTGTTGTTAGGTGTGTGGAGTCCGTTCCAACCCATAGTGACCCTATATACAACAGAACAAAACACCGGCCGCTCCCACACCATCCTCACAATCGTTGGCATGTTTGAACTCATTGTTGCAGCCACTGCGTCAATCTATCTCATTGAGGGTCTTCCTCTTTTCCACTGACCCTTTACTTTACAAAGCATGATGTCCTTCTCCAGGGACTGATCCCTCCTGATAACATATCCAAAGTATGTGAAACGTAGTCTCATCATCCTCACTTCTAAGGAGCCTTCTGGCTGTACTTCTTCCAAGACAGATTTGTTCATTCTTTTGGCAGTCCATGGTATATTCAATATTCTTCACCAACACCATAATTCAATATACACAACCACACATACAGTTGAGAGTTATAAAGGAATGAGTCTGATTGCATTAAAAAAAAAAAAAAATGTTGCTTTCTACTAACCAAAAGGTTGGCAGTTTGAATTCACACAAAGGTGCCTCAGAAGAAAGGCCTGGCTTCCAAAAGGTCAACCCATTGAAAACCCTATGGAGTACAGTTCTACTCTGAAACACATGGGGTTACCATGAATCGAAATCAACTCGAGAGCAACTGGTTTAAGGCCCTTGGGTGGTTCAAGCAGTTTTCGATGATCTAATAACCTAAAGGTTCGTAGTTTGAACCCACCCAGGGGCACCACAGAAGAAAGGGCTGGTGATCTACTTCCGTAAAGATTACAGCCAAGAAAACTCTATGGAGGAGTTCTACTGTATAATACATAAGGTCACCATGAGTCGGAACTGGCTCAATGGCAACCGGTTTGTTTTTGTTGTTGTTGAGTCTTCTCCACCCATCATTACTAATCAGGGTCATTAAGATTCATTTTAGCAAGCTTTGTCCCAAATGAAAGCCACAAATGCAACAAGGGAGTTTTTTTTATATAGCAAGAGTTTTTCAGCAAACAAATCCGAACTAGACATAATTTTCCTTATTTTTTGTTTGTAGAATAGCTATAACTAGTCATATTTTTAAATTAAGAATGAGTAACTTCTTTTTAGCTTCTATCTTGGAGTCTGGTGGTACTACGGCTGCTAATCAAAAGGTCGGAAGTTCGAATCCACCAGCCATTCCTGGGAAACCCTAGGGGGAATTTCTACTCTGTCCTATAAGGTCACTGTAAGTCAGAATCAACTCAGTGGCAATGGGTTTGGTTTTGGTTAACTTTTATCTTTATATTAAAAATCCTGAATTGGCAGTTGAGAAGTCACCACTTACGTACCAGTAGATGGCGCTGTAATGATTGTGTACTTTCGATATCAAATTATGATAATAGCCTTCAATAGGAAGTTGCATTAGTCATAGATTACAGTAGTAAAAAAATATATATATATATATATATATATATATATATATATAAATTATACACCAAATATCTGCCATGGTTTTTGGTTTAGAGTATCGTGGCTTTACATAGTGGTTAGGAATCTTCAAATCTCTTTATATTCTCTTAACACAGTTATAATATTACATTTATATGAGTGGTTTATTATTTTAATAACACGAGTCTTCCCCAGTAGACTCCGTGACTTCACAGGAGCCATGTTTGTTTTTACTCTCCACTGTATCTTCAGTTTCTATAATGACTCAACAAATACCTGTTAAATTTCATGAATGAGTAAATTCTAAGGTTATATACAAGCCTATCATTTATTGTGAAGTATGTCATTAATTTTTCAAGCACCTTGGCCATGTATAAATTTTTTGGTTACACTTATCTTTGATCTATCACATGTCACACAAATCTAGAAAGTCATTACCTCTAACACCAAAGACAATGAGCAAAATAAACAGAGTATTTATTTATTTATTACCTTCTTCCTAAAAGAGAGAGTCGAATTTTGTTTTATTTCATATTCTCAAAAAAACATTTTCTAAATCTCCAAAGCGTCTTCAATACATCCCTGGCCCTCATTTTCTATATCCAATCTGTTACGGTTGTTGTTGTGTGCTGTACAGCCAAGTTGATTCCGACTCATAGCAACCCTATATGACAGAGTAGAAATGCCCCATAGGGTTTCCTAGGCTGTAATCTTTATGGGATCAGATCGCCTGGTCTTTTCTCTCATCTAGCAGCTGGGTGGGTTCTAAGCTCTGACCTTTCAGTTAGCAGCTGAGTGACTAACCATTTTGACACCCACCCACCCACTGCCGTTGAGTTGATTCTGACTCATAGCAACTCTATAGGACAGAGTAAAACTGCCCCCACAGAGTTTCCAACGAATGCCTGGTGGATTCGAACCACTGATCTTTTGGTTAGCAGCCATGTCTGTTCACCACTATGCCACAAGGGTTTCCATTTCGACACCAGAGCTCCTTAATTTGTTACTACATCCCTTCAATTTTTCATCCACAATGATTTTTACTACCCTGATCCTCTAGGCCACTTTTAAATGGCAATGTTCTAGTTCAGCCCTCATTAACCATCGACTGGACAATCCCTGAAGCCTCCTGATTACCTTCTCTCCAATTCCAATTCCAATTCAGCCGTTATACTGACACCTAAGATCCAGAGATACAAATCTTATCATACACACTTGCTCAAGAATATACAATTGGTCCCTAGTACACTCAGAATTAAGTTCAGGCAACTTCTCCTGGCAGTACTAACAAAGACCAACTTCAGCAGTGTTATTTCAAATTACAACATTTATCCCCATCTAGCCACCACATGACTCAGCTCAGCTCCTGTCCTCTTTGTAGATGCCCTGAGTCAAAATCAGTCTCCCACTGATATATAATGTGTCATTTGCACTTTTAACACTTAGCATAAGCTACAATGTTTTAAAGATATTTATGAAAATGCATGCCACCCCATGCAAAAACTGAAAAATACAGTGCGGGGACAATTTATTCATCTTTGCACATGGGAAGTGATCAATACATATTCACGACTATGTAAAAAATGTGAAAATAATTCTTTTCTAAAATATAAGAAATTATAACAGTTCAACCAAGTGCTTGCCTCCTAAAGAAATTTAGAAAACTTTAATATATTCATTCTTATTTGAGAAAATTTTGGAAAAAAAGAAATTATTATGTATCACTATTTTTCTGCAATATTCCAATGTTAAGATAATTCTTATAGCTCCTAATTCCCTGGAGAAGTCTGTCTCTAGTTCTTTCTTACTTTATAGTTGAGTGTGTATGTGTGTATAAACACATTTTGAATTTAACATTCATCAGCACTCAGTCCAGAAGTAATAACCCATCCCAAAGCCTCACCTACATCATTCTGGGCAAGTCTTTGGCGTTTTGAACCATCCAGATTGGCCACTTCAATCACTGATTGCTTGGCATCACACCAATACAACTTGTCAGTTAAGTAGTCAATCGTTATTCCACTGGGCTGGACCAGATCAGAACTAGCTATAACCCGTCGGTCAGAGCCTTGAAGGGAAGAACTTTCAATTCGTGGATTAATACCCATATCAGTCCAGAATAGTCTCCTATAATCAAGAAAGTACACAACAAATAAAATCCGCACACAAAAAGCTTCCATTCTTTCACCATTGAAAACATCATTGTAAATTACTTTAGGATAAACTGAAGTGGTAAACTAAGGAATAGAGACCAGGAAAGCATAGCATGGTATATTGGACAAATAATTTTTAAAAGCAAAATGATAATCTTTTCTATATAAAACATGTTGAACAAAAAATATTGAATTAAAGCCCAAATCGTAAGATGAAAAAGGAATCATTAATTGAAAAAATTGTAGCATATTACTAATTGAATGTGTGTTTGATGACATCTTCTTAAATTAGCATTTCAAGCTGTAAAATGCGATGAAGCCTTACTAACCTGCCCCTCTGTAGGCATAAAGAAACTCACTGTTTATGGAAAACTACAACATAAAAGGAAGAGTATCTTTATCTCTAATCCACCTTTATACGATGTACTCGGTTATATTGAATAGTTAAAGTTCTATCAATCAGGTATTTTTTTTTTTATGTCAACTTGGCTTGGTATCTATTTTACTAGTCTGTTTAATCATTTGACTGGCTCCAAATCAATTATCTCCCATAAACCATTGTGAAACTTCCATCATAAATAAAATAAGGTTGGTTTTTATCCTTGCTTTTCACAACCAAAAGGGAATCAGTTATTCCCTATAATTTTCTAACCCCTAAATTAAAAAATGTATTCACAATTAACCTTCATAATTTCTGTTTCTTCTTGTTTAAATCTAGGAATGGCCTATCACTTAAACTCATCTGATGATTTTTCTAAAGTGAATTCAAAAATTATACAGTTGAAATATTGTCCTCTGCTTGGTAAAGCAATAATGTAGATTTTTAGAGAGAGTAGATTGATCTCTTCCACGTAATGGGCTTATATTGAATTTATTAATGAATCATAGCCCACTCTTGTAAAAGGGAAATTTAATTTGCTTAAAGTAAGAGGGCATATAAACAATAAGATTCTTATATCAGAATAAAAAACCAAAAGACATTAAAAGAATGCAGAAGTCGTGCTAGTTGTATCATTTCTAAAGATTTGAGCAAATCTGTTGGGTTTTCTTGGTTTCCACTTTCACTGTTCACCTGAGGTCTAGGACCAATTTTGGACACTAGGATATTAAATATAATGTCAGATGACTCAGCAGAAAGCCTCCTTGCTTTTAGAAATACCTACTTGGCCATCGGATGAACAGCAATTCCTCGGGGCTGAGAGATGTCCTTGTTAATGATTATTTCACATTGTGTTCCATTTAAGTCACTCCTTTCAATGAGAGCTTTCCTATAATGCATGTAATATGCAATGTTTGTTACATCAGCTTTATTTTTCAAACAAAAATATTCCTTTCCTTTGTTACTTGCTGAAATGCAAAGCTAAGCATTCTAAATTATCCCTTGTCCCCTTTCCCTTCCCCTTCCCCTACAGAGTCAGCGCCAACCAGCCCACAAATTCTATTTTTTTAACACAGTATTTTAATTAGCTCCTCAATATTTATTCCAGGAGATTAAAATGCAAAGTGATAGGATAAGGTAAAAGGGGCCTTGTATCAGTGACCAGGCTGGGACAAATCCAGGAGCGTAAATACCATCATCTCTTTCTCTTCACACGCTCCAATCCCTGCTGAAACCAATGGATGTCAGGGGCAAGGAGGGGTGGGACTGTGCACATAGGGTAATTATAGCCCACCAAGGGCATTGGTCAATTTTGCCATCCCGATAAACTTAAAAGACAGCCAATTCCAGAACAGAGAGAGGATCCCACCACCACCAAGGCAGAAAAGGCAGAACATCCATTGGACCCAGGATCCCTGTGCTGAGAAGCTCCTGGAGCAAGGAGACAGAGAGAGAGAGCAGTAACACTGAAGAGCCAGAGAAATGGTGGCAGAGACACAGCAGCAGGAGAGAATGGCAGGAGACAGCACAATGGGCACAAGAAAGCTGAATGCCTTCGGGCAGAAGTTGAGGGCCAGGGAGAGATGTGCCTTCGAGCACAGCTTGGAAGAGGCCATCCAGATGGAAGAACAGTATCCTGAGTGTTCCTGAACCTGAATTGTAACCTGTTACTTCCTTAATAAACCCCATAATCGTGACTATTGTCTGAGTTCTGTGCGGCCATTGCAATGAATTATCAAACCCAGCAAAGAAGTAGAGAGTGCCATGGGAGAGGCAGTTGGTGTCAGAATTGGTAAAGATGGAGGAGAGAGGAGGCATGTCTGACCTCCGCCTCATAGGAATCAGCCTTGGGCTGTTGATCTTGATTCTCCTACCCCTTGTGAAGTTAGAGGAGGTCAGACGTTGCCCCCACACCGTTTTTACTCCTCCCCCAAACCCCTTGGTCTACAAAGAGATCTCCAGGTTTATTCAAGTCTACTTTCTAGTTACTGGTTGGAGAATACCAGCAACAGTTCCAGTTGAGTAGGTTATTACCCATGGAGGACCCATGTGTGTCAGAGTTCTATCGGAGTAAAAATGTGCTCCACAGGGTTTTCAGTGGCTGATTTTTCAGAATCAGACCACCAGGCCTTTCTTCTGTGGCACCTCTGTGTGGACTTGAACCTCTAACCTTTCAGTTAGCAGAGCATGTTAACCATTTGCACTCTCCAGGGACACCAGTTGGGAAATAAAAATCAAAAAACCAAACCCGTTGCAAATTCCCACTCATGGTAATCCCACGTGTTACAGAGTAGAACTACTTCATAGGGTTTTCTTGGCTGTAATCTTTATGGAAGCAGACTGCCAGGCCTTCTCTCCCCTGTGACACCATTGGGTAGGTTCAAACCACCAATCTTTAGGTTAGTAGATGAGGGCAAACCAATGCCTGGTTGGGGAATAGAGCTCTATAGATTCCTTCTCACGGACTGTATGCAGGACAGAGGCAAGTGTAAAATTAGCTCAGAGCCAATGTTGGGTCCCTTATGCTTTGCAAACTACCAACTGCAGAACAGTGAATATCTTGAAACAATTTATACATTAGTCTATCACTTTTAAAGGACAATTTTATTCTTAGATGAAGTGACCATTAAAAGAGTACTGCCGGGTGGAAGATGTTTTTGAACTCAATGCTCCAAATTCAGTCCTCTTTCAGACACAACGGTCACTGTGACTCTTCCCTTGGTGAAAGGGAAGGAATTCTGAGGTACATTTTGACCCACTGGCTTGTGACCAAGGGAGATAAAACTGTCGATTCTGATCATATTGTTACCTTATCTTTAAATTCTTACTGGTTTGAGCCAGAGTTATGTGATGAGAATTGAGAATGACTGTGGAACTGTCTCAAGGCTGGAATTTACTTAAGAAGCTCCCCATGCATTCAGCTAATTAGAAATGTCTATTTGATTTAGCCAGAAAATGAGTCTCAAACTCCAGTGTTGTTGATGAGAAAGCAAAGACAAACAAGGACATTTGGGTAACCATAAGTTCAAGCATAACCCTAAATCTAGTGGTGCACCCTTCTCCTTATATCTGTTACCGAATTGGTCCCAATGCTGTTGTGAACCTCTAAGAGGAAATACACACATCTGGTAACACAGGAGCCCTGGTGGCACAATGGTTAAGAGCTACGGCTGCTAGCCAAAACATCGCAGTTCAAATCCATCAGCCACTCCTTGGAAACCCTATGGGGCAGCTCTATTCTGTCCTATAGGATCACTATGAGTTGGAATTGACTCAACAGCAATGGGTCTGGTTTTTTATTTTAATTCCTGGGTGACAAAAACTGTTAAGCAGTTTTAAGCCCTCAACTACTAACCGGAAGACTAGCAGTTCAAACCCACCCAGAGGTGCCTTCAAAGACAGGCCTGGCCATCTGCTTCTGAAAGGTCACAGCCTTGAAAACTCAATGGAGCATAGCTCTACTCTGCACACCTGGGGTCGCTGACTCAGCAGCAACTAACAACAACAGCAATGTCCAAGGTAAGTGCTGTCCATACAGGACCCTAGGAGAGTGATTTTTAAAAATCAAATAAAAAGATATAATATACTTTAACCCTCTTGATTCTTTTTTACTGAGCATTTAGCTATAAGAATCAAGGTTCCTTAATCCTGAGTAATAGTACCTCCAGTGGAATTATCAATTAGCTTCCTTCCTACAGTTAGATGTTAATTTCAATCTGCCTTTTCCTAGGCCAATACAGACTGTAACCATCTACTCTGGTTCTTTTAATTGGTTAATTAAATAATTGTAAGCTAATAAAAAAAATTTTTTTTTTAATATCACAAGATCGGAATCCCAGTTACTTAAATTCAACTGCTAGCTAATACTGTTTTATTGACTAAACAAAAGCATTCAGCTGTGTAGATCATACAAATTATGGATAACATTGCAAAGAATGGCAATTCTAGGACACTTAATTGTGCTCATGCAGAACCTGTACATAGACCAAGAAGCAGTCATTTGAACAGAACAAGGGGATGCCGCATGGTTTAAAATCAGAAAAGATGTGCATCAGGGTTGTATCCTTTCACCATACTTATTCAATCTGTATGCTGAGCAAATAATCTGATAAACTGGACTATGTAAAGAAGAACATGGCATCAGGCTTGGTGGAAGACTCATTAGCAACCTGAGATATACAGATGACATAAACTTGCATGCTGAAAGCAAAGAGGACTTGAAGCACTTATTGATGAAGATCAAAAACTGCAGCCTTCACTATGGGTTACACCTCAACATAAAGGAAACAAAAATCCTCACAACTGGACCAATAAGCAACATCATGGTAAATGGAGAAAAGATTGAAGTTGTCAAGGATTTCATTTTACTTGGGTCTACAACCAATGCCCATGGAAGCAGCAGTCAGGTAATCAAATGACAATTTGCACTGGGTGAATCTGTAGCAAAAGATCTCTTTTTAAAGTGTTGATAAGCAAAGATGTCACTTTGAGGACGAAGGTGAGACTTACCCATGCCATGATATTTTCAATCGCCTCATATGCATGCAAAAGCTGCACAATGAATAAGGAAGACTGAAGAAGAATTGATGCATTTGAATTACAGTGTTGGTGAAGAATAATGAAGATACCACGGACTACCAGAAGAACAGACATGTCTGTCTTGGAAGAAGTACAGCCAGGGTACTCCTTGGAAGCAAGGATGGCGAGACTTCATCTCACATACTTTGGTCATGTTATTAGGAGGGACCAGTCCCTGGAGAAGACTGGTAGAGGACCATTGAAAAAGAGGAAGACTTCAACAAGATGAATTGACACAGTGGCTGCAACAATGGGCTCAAACATAGTAATGATTGTGGAATGGCACAGGACCAGGCAGTGTTTCGTTCTCTTGTACATAGGGGTCACTATGAGTCTGAACCGACTCATCGGCACCTAAGAACAACAAGGTATTGTCAAGGTTTTCCAACTATAAACCTCTCATTTCCAGACAAATTAAAGGTTTTCTTTTAGCAGCTGCCTTTAGAGGGAAGAGGATTTAAGAAGGGCGTGTTATTACTGAAGTCAGTGAACTAGAGAATTTGAGGTCTGATTCTGCAGGATACTGCCTCGCCTGTCTATCCCCAAAAGCACTACCTCCGCAGTAGGTACTGTGATGTTATTAATCAAACACTGTTAAAATTAGAGGTGCCATGCAAATGTGGGGAAATATGAGGAGACCTGGCACCCTTAGAGACCCAGCCAAGAGGGTTGACATCTGCTCTCCTGATCAATGCTTACTCTTCAGAGAACAGCAGAGTGTATGCTCTGTTATTAAGCAGAACTGTCATTTAAAAAGTCCTTTTAAGTAGGTTCAACACAGAGGAAGCCATTATTATGATTTTTATCATTATTATAACTGAAGCTGATTTTAGTTTATTATATTACCCTGGGTCGAGCATATTTTATTCAGCTCTTGTTGTGGGAGGCAGTACATGTCTATGATTATTCAGCACCCAAGCTTTGGAAACCATGGTGGTGCAGAGATTAAGACCTACGTCTGCTAACCAAAAGGTCAGTAGTTCAAATCCACAAGGTGCTCTGTCTTATAGGGTCGCTATGAGCCGGAATCGACCAGACAGCAATGGGTAGGTAGGTGGTAAGCTTTGGAAATGGCCATCCTTGAGTTCAAATTCCAGCACTTGCTGGCTATTTGTCCTTGGGAAAGCTATTATATCTCCGTGAACCTCAATTTTTAATCTGTCAATTGGGGACAAGAAAACTTAACTTTCACAGCTTGTTTTTTTAATTCAATGGTATCATGGTATAAAGCTCTTACCCCGGTGTCTGGCATAATCCATTTATTCAGTAAATAAATACCCAAACAATAAAAGAATGAAGAGATGTTTGAATGAATATGTCCTCACCCTGGATAAAGAAGTGTCACATATTGATAACTGTAAATCATGTCATACATCTGGCTCATATTAAAAAACCAGGTTGTTTTACTTAAAGCTAAAGAGATTTTCTGAGACATAGAAAGCCTACCTCCAAGCGTATAAACTAGTTCCCTGGGGCTTCTCCCTCTGTTAGGCCTGTTGATTTCACAGAGGTGAAACCCTAACTAATCTCCCTTCTTTTATTTTAACACATTTGCATAGCTACCAGATGTTGAGGTTGGCTACCATTTAACTACATGGCTTTAAGTTACTGTGAGAATATATCCTAGAGCACACAGCATCTCTAATATTATCCTGGGAGGTACTCTGTGGTTAGCTTCTTTTCCACAGAAGCAAGGAAGTGGGCTATCATTAGCACACAGAAGGGAATCAGCCACTTCCTTCCTCCACCCTCCTTCTACCCACCGCAATCTGGCCCCCAGGGGGCTCACACAGGCCACACACACACACACAAAGGAGCCTAGATGCAGTTCTACCTGCAGCCCCTAGCGTTGTGTCCTGCACCACAACCTCCCTCTGGTAATGTTAATCTCAAATCCCTCCTCATGAAGGAGTTCCTCACAACTCCAGTGTGAAGCTCTTGCTGTCTCTTCCATGCTCACTTACCAGGAAGCCAGAACTGGATTCTAGCCTGAGGTTCATCTCTTTCATGCTGTATAACTTTGCGTAAATCACCAGGCCTCTCTGAGCCTTAGTTTCCTCATCTATAAAACCATGGGTTGTGCTAGCTGCTCCCTGCCGCCTTTTCTAGCCCTCCCTTGGGGAGTGTGCACCTTCATTTGGTGATTATTTATATATGGCCTTATGACATTTCTTGTATTGGTATTTAAGCCATGCATTTTTTTCCTGTGTGTAAGTGCCTTAACTCCCCAGCTAAACTGTGCACTGACCAAAAGGATGGAAAGCACATCTCATGCTCCTTTGCATTCTCCACTGTACCTAGGAAAGTGCCTTATCCACAGCAGATGTTCAAAAGACTTGTTGATTGAATTCAGACAGGTTTTGTTTTTCTCTGATTGCAACAGCCTAAACTGCAAAAATGCATGCTACATTCTTGGCCCTTAACATTCTCCCATGGGTACAGATCCAGTCTTGATGAAGAGGGCAATGTCCTGCTTGGTGGTGGGGAGGAGAATCAAGGCAAGTGTGGACCACAACGGGGGCATCTTTTCTCCAGTCCCAGCCAAGTGCCCAGCAATACTTTCCTGAGCTCAAAGAGGAGGAATCAAGCCAAAGGTATTACCTAGCCTACCACTCCCATCCCATGTGGCTTAAAACTGAAGGAGGAAACATACCCTCTGTCTGTCCAGTAGAGTTTACGGTTAATCCAGTCTACAGCAAGACCTTCTGGCACATCTACTGCATCCCCAATAAGCCTTTCCCGCTTGGAACCATCCAAATTAGCTCTCTCTATCCACTTCAGGGCTGTGTTGGCAAAGTATATCTACAAAAGAGAACATAGGCATTTTTGGTCTTGTGAAAAATAAAATTAAGGTGGATACATACAAGTTTGGTCAGTAATTCTTCAAATAGTTACAGTGTAGTGTAATTGTTAAAATGTGGTTTTGGTGACAGACACACCTGGAACTGAATTCCAGCTATGCTGTTCCCCCGACACAAGTAACCCTAGGCAAGTTACTCATCGTCTCAAAGCCCTATTTTCCTCATTGATAAAATGGGGATAATAATGACAAACTCACTGGGTTACATGAGATTATATATGTATATGAACAATATCGTTAATATTACACGAAAGCAAAATTTTGCTGAAGATCATTCAAAAGTGGCTACAGCAGTATATTGACAGAGAACTGCCAGAAATTCAGGCCAGATTCAGAAGAGGATGTGGAACAAAGGTATCATTGCTAATGTCAGACAGATCCTGGCTGAAAGCAGAGAACACCAGAAGGATGTTTACCTGTGTTTCATTGACTGTGCAAAGGCATTCGACTATGTGCATCATAACAAATAATGGATAACATTGCGAAGAAAGGGAATTCCAGAACACTTAATCATGCTCATGAGGAACTTGTATATAGCTCAAGAGGCAGCTGTTCCAACAGAAAAAAGGGGTACTGATTGGTTTAAAGTCAGGAAAGGTGTGCGTCCGGGGTGTATCCTTTCACCATACCTATTCAATCTGTGTGCTGAGCAAATAATCTGAGAAGCAGACTATGTAAAGAAGAACGGGGCATCAAGATTGGAGAAAGACTCATTAACAATCTGCGTTGTGCAGATGACAGAATCTTGCTGGCTGAAAGTGAAGAGGACCTGAAGCACTTACTGATGAAGATCAAAGACCACAGCCTTCAGTATGGATTACACCTCAATATAAAGAAAATCAAATCCTCATGACTGGACCAATAAGCCATATCATGATAAACGGAGAAAAGATTGAAGTTGTCAAGGATTTCATTTTACTTGGATCCACAATCAACAGCCATGGAAGCAACAGTCAGGAAATCAAAAGACGCGTTGTACTGGGCAAATCGGATGCAAAGAACCTCTTTAAAGTGTTGAAAAGCAAAGATGTCACCTTGAAGACTAAGGTGAGCCTGACTCAAGCCATGATATTTTCAACTGCATCATATGCATGTGAAAGCTGGATGATGAATAAGGAAGACCAAAGAAGAGTTGACTCCTTTGAATTGTGGTGTCAGTGAAGAATATTGAATATACCATGGGCTGCCAAAAGAACGAACAAATCGGTCTTGGAAGAAGTACAACCAGAATGCTCCTTAGAAGCAAGGATGGCGAGACTGCATCTTACATACTTTGGACATCAAGAGGGATCAGTCCCATGCTTGGTAAAGTACAGGGTCAGCGGAAAAGAGGAAGACCTTCAACAAAATGGATTGACACAGTGGCTGCAACAATGGGTTGAAGCATAACAACGATTATAAGGATGGTGCAGGACCGAGCAGTGTTTTGTTCTGTGGTAAATAGGGTCACTGAGTCGGAACCGACTCAACAGCACCTAACAACAAATACACACACACACACACATATAAAAGTCTTAGCCCTGTGCATGGCACAAATTTCTATTGTTACTGGTGATTTATTAATCTTTGATCATTGGTCAATAACACAGTCATTGTGCTTGAAACCCACTGAATTCTACAACCCAGGGAGCAATGATTTGCAGTTTAACTGTGACTACAAGCTCAGGCCACATCAGTTTACTACACTGCAAGGCAGAAGGCATGAGTTTCCAGTTTCACTTTGTATTGGCCTGGTTGCCTTGGCTGAGTCATTTAACTTCACTGAGCCCAATTTTCTATAAAAGTGAGGAACTTAGACTAGATATTTACCAAAGTTCCTTTCATCTCTAACCTTATGTAATTTCATTTTAATGCATCCATTTTGTCCAACACAACATACCTTGAAAGTGCAAAGTTCTTTTTCAGCCTAGTATGCAGATTATCAAACAGGTACAAGAATTTCATGAAGCATTAAAAAATGCTAGTGGTCTGTCGACAAGTTAATAATGAATATATATTCATACCTATAATCAAGGGCAAAAATATTCACAAAATAATGGGTTATCCACCTCTCTATATAAAATATTAAAACAGCCTTCTGTGGGAGAAAGTTGTGGCAGCCTGCTTCTGTAAAGATTTATGGCCTCAGAAACCCTAAAGGGCAGTTCCACTCTGTTCTCTAGGGTCACTAAGAGCCTGAATCAACTTGACAGCAGTGGGTTTGGGTTTTTTTGTTTGTTTGTTTTTGGCTTTATGCCTTAAACGGAGTCCCTAGCTAGTACAAACAGTTCACGCTCTTGGCCCAGTGCCATCGAGTCGATTCCGACTCATAGCAACCCTATAGGACAGAGTAGAACTGCCCCATAGAGTTTGATGGATTCGAACTGCTGACCCTTTGGTTAGCAGCTGTAGCATTTAACCACTACGCCACCGGGGTTTCCACACTCTTGGCGGCTAACTGAAAAGTCAGCGGTTCAAATCCACCCAGAGGCAACTCACAAGAAATGCCTGATGATCTACTTTGGAATATCAGCCATGGAAAATGCTATGGAGTACAGCTGTACTTGGACACTCATGGGTTTGTCACAAGTGGAAATTGACTTGATGGCAACTGGTTTTATTCCTTAAATACAAAAAATGGGTATTTCTCATACCCAAAAGCACGCTACTAGAGCTGTGCTTTTGAAACTCTATTTGCACTAATCACCTGAGGATCTTGGGAGAATGCAGAGCCTGATTCCGTGGCCAGCAGTGGGGCGTGAGAGTCTACAGTTCTAACAAGCTCCCGGTGATGTCAACGCTGCTAGTTTGAGGGCCACTATTTGAGTAGCAGGAAAATGAGAAAACTGATTAGAGAAATTAAAAACAGCCACATGACTTAAGTTTATTTCAGGTCTCCTTATTCACCTAGTTGTGCAATAAAAAACTAGTTTGGTAAGAACTGATTTACTTTCTATCATCTACTTTTTTCCCTGTTAATACAATTGTTCCATGGAGTCACACAGATTCAATTCAGGGAAAAGAAAGAAGAAATATTTGTTTGTTAGTGCTTAATCACAAGGCTTTTATTTGTAAAATTGATTATACGTGACTATGAATCCACACATATTAGAGCCAGAATCAACTTGCTTCACACTGTCTCTTTCAGCCATTCTAAGATTCCTTCAAATCAAGAAGAAACAACAGCATGGTTTAAGATAATTTTAGGTATTCATTCACCATCTAGGTATAACTAATTACATGACCCACTGTGTTCGATCAATTCCAACTCAAAGCAACCCTATAGGAAAGAGTAGAACAGCTCCATAAGTTTTCCAAGGCTGTACTCTTTATGGGGACAGGCTGCCACATCTTTCTTCTGTGGAGTGGCTGGCAGGTTTGAACCACTGAACCATCAACCTTTCAGTTAGCAGCCATGCGCTTTAACCACTGCACCACCAGGGCTCCTAATAATCAGATAGGGGGATCAATAGCTATGTAAATTTATAATTGATGAGTGATTCATATTCAAAAGACACTGTAACATATTTTAAGCACTTTCTAACCCAGCACAAATACAAAACCCATTGCCATTGAGTCAATTCCAACTCATAGTGGCCCTGCAACTAGATATTAAAGGCTAAATGGCCAGCTGATCAAATTGATAACATAGAAAGTATATGTTATATACAAAATCCTTAATATAATATTGGTTAATTATGAGCTAGACTGTCATTCCCACAATGAGCCATAAAATCTATGTTTTCTGGTTTCTATGGTTAAGAGGTCATTAAATCTCCTTCTTCAGTGATATAAATTAAATGCAAATTACTAGTCATATTTCCTATACCCCAACTCTAGCCACCCACTCCTCCCACCACCAGCAAATAATCCAAAACATATTTTTGGAGCTCCTGCTATGTCTACAGCACTGTGCTAGCCTCCTACCCTCATTCCCGATAAAATGGCTGAATCACAGCAAGAAGCAGGGCAGGGAGAAGGATGATAACTAGAAAGTCCTTAAAACTTCTCAAATGAGACTCCATTGTCTGTATTTAACTTTTTCTCTGCCTAATCACTCTCAGCTTAGCAGCGGATTTTCAAGTAGCTCAGGACATCTGTCGGGATAAAATACTCTACTCTGTCTTTAAAGCATACCCACATCTGCTCAGTAACAAAACCATACCTTATTTTCCACAGGGTCATGGTCTAGGGCAAAAACCATTCCCATCTGCTGACTGACCAGGATTTCATAATCTGTTCCATCAAAATGCATGTGTCGAATATCTTGAGAATTGGCAAACAGTAAAAACGGTTGTGGTCCTGTTAACCAAATTAAAATATGACTCCATTTAAAATATGCCTTGGAACCCAAAAGGCACTTCTGACACCTTCCTTTCATTGCATCCTTTTCCTTAAATTCTGTAGTACTTGTTTTTTTATATTTCCTACAATTTTTTTTACCAATGTGGCGTAGGTTAAGGCCACACACACACACACAAACATTCACTTCCATGAGGTGACCTAGTGCCAGAATTTCATCATTGGATTCCTCCCTCTTTAGGTGTCTGCTTTTAAAATGCAGATTACTTCTATAAAGAGCCAGCATTAAACAGATGTTATCATAGTTGGAGTTAGTTGTTGTCAAGTTAATTCTAACTCATGGTGGCCCCATGTGTACAGAGAAGAACTGTGTTCCACAGAGTTTTCAAGGTTGTGACCTTTCCTAAGTAGATAGCCTGGCCAGTCTTCTGAGGCATCTCTGGGTGAGTTTGAACCACCAACCTCTTGGCCACTAGTTAAGCACTTAACTGTTTGCACCACCCAGGGACTACTAATAACTAATATTACAGACAAATGATTCAAGTGTTAATGCTCTAGTCTCCTTGATTCATATATTGAAACATATTAGCAGATTGTGTAGATTCCCATCCATATAAATATTCTTGCCTGGCCTAGGCACTTCTGCAAGGGCGGCATGATTACCTGAGTTAATAGCAAGACACCTGTCAAGTTTCAAGACTTAGATTATATAATAATAACTGAGGTGCTGAGAAGTTAAGGGTATTGGGGTCTGACAAAAGCAAGCTATGCAGCATCATCATTATGTGATCCTAGATTACAAGCATAATGAACCTTCTGGAGAAATGAAATCCATTTGGTATAATAAGTCTAGGATTTCCAAGGCTGTTGAAAGATGTAAGAGATATAATATCGGAAGATGAAAAAATTGCTCAAGTATATGCCTTCATATTAAATTTTGACATGAAAAGCACAGAATTTGTCAAAGTATTATGATTATTACGTTCACTGGAAGATGAAAATCAAATCAATCAACAAATATTTATCAAATCCTGCTTAACTTCAAATTGCTTTAAGACTACTCTGGTAATGACTTTTCCATATACCGAAAATACCTTCCTGGATCCTACAGCGAATCTTTCCTGGATGCTAATTAACTTAGCAATATTCTTTAAAGATGTAGGATTATTATTTATACAGAGAGTACTCTGTTCCTTATTTCAAAAAAAAATCAAACTTTTCAGCCAGAATCCAAAACAACCCAACTCTCCTTCTTTCTAGACGAAATGCTGTTTTCACTTACTCTTTTTGCATAGACACATTTTCACACACCCACAGCACTAACCTGAAGCTGCACAGCTCTTTTTGTCCAGCTGTAGATCATACCCAGGAAAGCAACCACACTCCCAGGATACTGGGCTGAGGGGGAGGCAGAGCTGGCTACAACCACCATTATCAGATGACGAACAGCCTACAAAAAACTGTTGGTTGGTATACAGTCTATGGTATTAAAAAATATAATAAATTTTCATCAAAATATTGAGTTAAGCCAAGTATTTATTTGTTGATTTTTTAAAACCACTTCCATGGGCATTCAAACTGCTGCAATCAAGTTGATTTTTCAGACACTAGGAGCAAAATGCCACTGTATTCCACTCCCCTACAACCACAAATTTTGGGTGTTAACTCTTCATGGCCAAATGGCCCTTCTTCTCTTTTTCTATCTCTGTGTTGAATAACAAGTGCACTGGCACCTGGCTGGAGTAAGAAAAACATTCAGGTGCATTTGGTGACTGGTCTAACTCTGCCTAGCAAGTAATTCTTTTTCTCTCTCCTTACATTTTTAGGCTGTTATTTTACTTTCTTTATTTAAAAAAAAAAAGTCATGTATAGCTCTTCTGCTAATTTTGAGTTATGTCCAGCCTCCCATATGCTTAAATCTCTATGAAGATAAAAGTAGAGAAGGACATTTATTAAATACTTCTTAGATGTGAGGAACAGGCTAACCACTTTGCATCTGCCATCTTGTTTAATGCTGGCCACAAACCTAGAAGGTGGATATAATTAAGCCTTATAGATGAGGAAACTGAGACCAATAGAGATGAAATTCCAAGTCCAAAATAATGCCACTAGTAACTGGTAATGACACCTCAGGGTTTTCTATATGTTGATCTGTTGCCTAAATATCTTCCACTGTTGAAAAATCTATTCTCCTTTGGCAATAAGATCAATTTTTAGGTGTCACTTTGCAAATGACTGTTTTCAAGTAAAAGGTAAGTAAGCTTACCACTACACGTTTTTCCATCTGCCTCAAGCGCTGAGCCTTCAGGACAGAAACATATGGGGCCATCAGATGTCAGAACACAGTCATGGCTGCATTCAGATGCATTGTTTGGACAAGAATCTAATTCTAATTAATGAAGAATAATGCCAAGATTAGTATTAAATCAGCTTCATGGAAATTTATTAAAATCAGTTGCTAATAAAAATGCTATTCTGAAAAGAGTAAGTTAAATAAAGAACTAACATTTATGAAATGCTTTGGTAATGGAGATATAAAATAAAGAGAAAATTTCAAATTAAAAAAAAGACTCTTGAGTTTGGATGATGATTCTAGTTTTCTCTAATTTTCTGTTATGCTAAATAGTATTTTAAAAGTTATCAGTTATCCAAATTCCAAAAGATTTTAAAAGGAAATTGGCCAAACAATTCTTAAGGTCATTTGGAAAACAAATTCCATGTGTGAGAAAAACTAAGCATGTTATATGAGTGTGGTTAGGTATGGAGAGAAAAATGAGGGGGTCTTAACAAATATCAAAATGTATCAGAAAGGTACAAAGATCAAAACAGTGAGGAATGAGTGCAAGAATAGACAGAACAGATAATAAAACAAGATACACACCACCATCGAGTTGATTCTGACTCATAGCAACCCTATAGGACAGAGTAGAGCCACCCCATAGGTTTTCCAAGGAATGGTTAGTGGATTTGAACTGCTGACTTTTTGATTAGCAAAGGTCAATTAAAAAGAGTCAAATATCAAATATGCATAGAATGTATGAATTACACCTCAACATAAAGAAAACAAAAGTCCTCAAAACTGGACCTCAATAAGCAACATCATGGCAAACAGAGAAAATTTTGAAGTTGTCAAGGAACCCATTTTACTCAGATCCGTAGTCAATGCCAATGGAAGAAGCAGTCAAGAAATCAAATGATGTATCGCACTGGGCAAATCTGCTCCAAATGACCTCTTTAAAGTGTTGAAAAGCAAAGATGTCGCTTTGAGGACTAAGGTGTGCCTGACCCAAACTGATATTCTCAATCGTCTTGTATGAATGCGAAAGCTGGGCAATGAATGAATAAGGAAGACAAAAGAAGAATTGATGCCTTTGAATTATAGTTTTGGCGAAGAATATTGAATATACCATGGACTGTCAGAAGAACAAACAAATCTGTCTTGGAAGAAGTACAGCCAGGGTGCTCCTTGGAATCTAGGATGGTGAGACTTCATCTCACATACTCTGGACATGTTATCAGGAAAGACCAGTCCCCAGAGAAGAACATCATGGTTAGTAAGGTAGAGGGGTCAGAAAAATAGAGAAAAACCCTCAACAAGATGGACTGACACAGTGGCTGCAACAATGGGCTCAAACATAGCAATGATTGTGAGGATGGCGCAGTGTTTCGTTCTGTTGTGCACAGGATCACTATGAGTCGGAACTAACTGGACAACACCTAACAACTACAACAGAACCCAAGAATTTCTTTGTTAAAAAAATAGAGAGATTAAAAATACAAATACAAATTTTTTAAAAATTAAGTAAAAATCCTGTAATCCTACATTTGAACTGGAAATATCCATATTAACTCATAAGGCACCTCTTTAAAAAAAAAAAATGTATTCCTAGCTTTGATTCCAGAAAAGGCCTAGAAACAATTACTAACTCAGTACCAGATTGTGGTCTCTAAATACCATTTCTCATTAAAAGGAACCAGTGCTCCTTGAGAAATTGCTGATTCCAGGTCAAGAACATGAAGTGTGCAACGTGCTCCCAGAAAATATGCCCTACCAGATAACAAGGAAACCCTCAAAGACTACTGAGGTCAGGAAGTAATTTGAAAACGCTCCCACTGGCCAAAGAGAAGACAATTTGCACATGAGTAAGGATAACAACTACAATGGGTTGAAACACATCAGAAATGTTAAAAATCTATGAATTCGCCATAATACTTAATTAAAAAAAATTCATTGGTCACTTTTGGAAAGTGTTAAGGAACCAATCCACTATTCTGAATAATAAAGAGAGAAAAATAACCAACATTTCCACTGCCTTTACTGTAAGAATTGTATTTTGATGTAACCAAATGGTTAATGAGAGAAAGTTCTCTTTGTAAAGATATTCTGATTAATAATTTAAAAGAAATAATAAAACCAGAACATCACCATTTTGAAACCCTTGATGAAATAACGAATTAACAATGCAACAGTGGATAGTTGTTAATGGCTGATAAAACCATTTGCTGAAAAATTGTTGGGGAACTTACAATGGGTGAATGAACACACTGACCAAACTCAGCATGAAAGAAAAAGAAACAGCCAGATGTTATGTGTCTCCTAATGGGCCGACAGAAGCCCTGGTGGTGTAGTGGTTAAGTGCTACAGTTGCTAACCAAAATGCTGGCAGTTCAAATCTACCAGGTGCTCCTTGGAAACCCTATAGGGCAGTTCTACTCTGTCCTATAGGGTACTTATGAGTCAAATCGACTCCATGGCAATGGGTAATGGACCTATAGGAGCCCTTGTGGTGCAGTGGTTAAGAGCTCAGCTGCTAACCAAAAAGTTGGCAGTTCAAATCCACCAGCTGCTCCTTAGAAACCCTATGGGGCACTTCTACCCTGTCCTATAGGGTTGCTACGAGTTGAAATCGACTCAATGGCAACAGTTTTGTTTGTTTGTTTGTTTTAATGCACCTACAAACACAGCTATGAAGTATTCTTGCAAAAAAAATGTCAAATTTGAATCTGATCAAGTCCTCAGATATTACTTCAAGTTTGTAGGACAGAGGATAGAAAAACTTGTTAAATGACATCACAGATGTGCAATCAGCAAAATGTAGAAAGTGAGAAACTCTGCAGGAAAAAAAGGTTCCTTCAACAACAATTACGAAGGGAAAAAAAGAAAGAAGGAATCTGCAGAATAAAAGGTATATCAAGCAAATACAGCATGTGAAACTTGTTTGAACACTTATTTAAACAAATCAACTGTTTTAAAAAAAGCTTTTTAAGATAATAGGAAAATTTTTAAAACTGACTGGATGTTTGATGTTATTAAGGAATTGCTATTAATAGTATTTAGGTGTGCTAATGATACTGTGGTTAAGTCTGAGAACTGCCTGAATACTCGATGATAGTAAGGAATTATTGTTAATTTTTTAGATATAATAATATATCATGATTATGTTTTTAAAATATTTTTCTTTTGGAGATATACAACGAATTAAATATGGGTGAAGAAACAGGAAGAAATATATGCATGCTTCTTTCCCAACCTTGGAGTTCTAATTTAATAGGTCTGGCATAGAGTCTAGTCATCTATATTTTGAAAAGTAAAACAAAATAAAACTCCAAAGGGATCTAATGCACACTGCTGATGGAGGACCACCAATCCAGATTGTATCAACTTAGAAACATCACTGAAAATGAAGGCTGTGACTTACGGTGGCATCGTTTTCCATCAGGAAGCAGAATAAATCCTACAGGGCATGTGCAGTAATAGGACCCAGGGGTGTTCTCACAACCAAGAGTACAGCCATGATTCCAAAGGGCACATTCATTGACATCTACACAACGACAAGAACAAAACGTAGTCAGATGATTATTTTTTTAAATAAATTGTGAAATCACTAATAAACCACTCAAAACCCAAATCTATTGGTGACTGGTTGATCCCAACTCAGAGAGACCCTATAGGACAGGGTAGAACTGCCCCATAGAGCTTCCAAGGCTGTAATCTTTATGGAAGCAGGCTGCCACATCTTTCTCTCATGGAGCGGCTGGTGGCTTCAAACAGCCCACCTTTCGGTTAGCAGCCAAGCACTTTGAACACCTGTGCCACCAGGGCTCCTGATATCATTAACAGTCAGCACAAAGTAAAGTGTCTCACACTTGTACATGCTGTAACTGACCACTGAAAGACTTTTTGCTACTCCAGCAGAGAGTAAAAGAAGTCAGCTCACTTAACATGAAAGCAATTTTTATTATCATAGTTTTTACTTTGAAATACAGATTTACATACTAGAAATACCCTTGGAAAGAAATAGTGCTATAGCTTCGAAAATATGTAGCGCTCCATTTAAAGCCGGGAATTTTGAAGGTTCTCTGCAGGGATAGGACATTCCCTGTTCTGCTCTTCACCCTTCACAACACTGAGTGGAGCTTTTTCCTAAATAGGCAAACTTTCCTTAGCACCTTTACTCTGCCTTAATTAAGCTCCAGGCTTCCAGTTCAGTGTTTCTATGCTAAGGCTTTTGCCCACCAGTACCTGTATAAGCTATGGTTGCCAATAGCTGCCATCAAGTTGATTCCAAGTCAAGGCAACCCCACATGTATCAGAGTAGAACTGCTCCATAGGGTTTTCAAGGCTGCGACCTTTTAGAAGCAGATCGCCAGGACTGTTTTCTGAGGCACCTCTGGGTGGGTTCAAACCACCAACCTTTCAGCTAGTAGTCAAGCACTTAACTGTTTGTGCCACCCAGGGACTTACCCATAAAAGTAGGGGACCATAACTAATTAACAGAAGTCCCTGGGTGGCACAAATGGTTAAGGAGCTCAGCTGCTAACCAACAGGTTGGAGGTTCCAGTCCATCCCGAGACACCGCAAAGAAAGGCCTAGAGACCAACTTCTGAAAAATCAGCCGCTGAAAACCCACTGGAGCATAGTTTTACTTTGAAACACATGGGGTGAGTATAAGTCAGAAATGACTCAACAGCAACTGAATAACTAACAAGGCAGACACTAGATTTACCTGAGGTCTCATCCCAACTAATTCCACTGAACCTGTGCTGCAACCACTGTATTATTTTCATGACTAAACCACTGAACCTCCCAGGAAGGAGGGCACAGTGTTACTCACAGGTTCATCAAATTAGGTCTGGAATGTCAATACAGCAGAAGCCCTAGAAATATAGCCCTGGTTCACAGTTTTTCAAGATTCCTCATAGACTTTGAGGGGATGGGAGGTGGGTGGTCACATACTTTTTGAGAATTTTATGATAGCTATGGAGCCACTTCCCTAAAAAAGAAACCGGTTATACTGAAATTTGCACAAAGTGAAACCACGCAGGTCCATGGAGTGCATCCAAAGTATTCCTGCTTTATATCAACCCCTGAGCAGACTATGACAGTGTCTGATCTATAAATGCAAGGTAAAAAGAAGGCCTGGGGGGACTAGATGGCTGACAAGGTAGAAGCTACCTTGGATCCCTCTTGCAACAAAGACTCGGAAAAACAAGTGAATCAATCACATACATGACAATCTACGAACCCTGACCATCAAACACAGATCTAAAGAGTTCACCTGAGTGACAGGGGAGAGAAAAGCTGTGCGCTGAAGCAGCGACCGCCTCTGGGACCGGCATCCCGTGCCACAGTCTTGAGCCCTCGCAGCTCCCTGGCGCTGAGTGGCGGGGCTGAGTGGCTTGCCAAGGCTTGCAGGCACGGGACACAGCCCTAACCCCTAGCCCCCTGGGGTAACCTCGGTAGAGACTCAGCCATTGCAAGAAGGCTGCACACTGACGTGGCTAACGAGAGAATGAGCTACCACGGGGAAGAAGCGAAGGTTTTCAGAGCCTGGAGCCAGCGTCCCAGTCAGAAAACCTTGGTGCTGGGCTTTGGACTGGGCGCAGGGGAGCTGAGCACAGCATCCTGAGACAGCACAAACAAGGGATGCAGCCCTAGCTCCCTGAAGTGACCTTGGGGGAAGCCCAGCCAGCGCATGCAGGCAGCACAACGAGGCTGACAGGAGGAGAAGTCACCAGGAGGCAGAGACTGGTTGTGGAGCCTGGAGTGTGGCGTCCCAGCTGGGGAACCTTGGTGCTGGGCTTTTGACTAGGAGCAGAGGAGCTGACCATGATTTCTGAGACAGCACAAGCACTGGACGTGGACCTGACCCTCAGGGGCAATCTCAACCCAGCCAGCACACACAGGCTACATGCCCCTTGGGAATCTCAGATAAAACAGTTATCACCAAGCAAGATAAGTAACTTTGTCTATATTGCTGGGTGCTACTCTCTTCTATCTATCTGATCCCTCCCCTCCCTGTCCCAGGTGGCTCCATTAACATTGGAATTTCCTGGGCCAGGGATTGAAGTGCTCTGCAGGGCTTTTTTTTTTTTCTTTTCCTAACCCATTCTCCTGACCTGACAGAAAAAAATAAAAATAAAGCAGCTACTAAAAACCCAGGGACCAAAAATCCTTCCCTGACTTCCCTAAATTGGAATAAAAGTACAGAACCAGCTCCAGCCAAGCATATGAGATCCACAGTCTTGGGCTTTCATCCCTACAAGGAACAAGGTGGCTATTATAATGCAAACGCAATTCTCATAGAGATCTGACTGTAATTGTTTTAGCAGATCACTGGAAAGACAAGTTTTCCAGGTCTGATATCTCTACCTATTCAACAGAGCCCTCACTGATCCACAAAACGGGGAACTGAGGGCTGAAGCTCCACCCAAACCACCTAGCCACATGCCAAAGGGATCTGAGGATACTGACACCTACCAATCTTTAGAGGTACATGCACTGGGTGCCTAAGGTACAGCTGCAGAGTCCTCCCACCAAAGTGCTTTAGGAATAGAGACACACCTACCTCACTGGAATGTGAGGGAAGGCTGTCAGTATCCTGCCCCCCCAGAGTGTGACCCCCTGCTGCTACTAGAATCTGGTGCACACAACTATCACCACTACTCCTCTAACTTAATAGGTGGCAGTCTACGCCACACACTTGGTGACCCAAAATCAGATTCTATTCAAGAATAGTGAATGGACTCTTAGGCTTATATATCTATCTGGGAACAGCCCAAACCAGCTGGTAATAGGACATAAGTGATTCAAAGTCTGCAACAATCAAGACAGCGCAATCTAGTAGCCCATCTGCTTATACTGAAAGAAACAAAACAAGATAAGACTCAGTGAACAGATATAAAATAAATCATTACAATATCTTATAGATGTTTTGGAGACAGTAGTCAATACTAAACCACATAAAGAAGCAGACCATGATTGCTCCTACAACTCCCCAAATTAAAGAATCAAAATCTTTCCCAAATGAAGATACAATCCTGGAATTGCCAGGTGCAGAATATAAAAAACCAATATACAGAATGCTTCAAGACATCAGGGATGACCTCAGAAATGAAATAAGGTAATCTACAGAAAAAGCCAAGGAATGCACTGACAAAGCAGTTGAAGAAATCAAAAAGATTATTCAAGAACATAGTGGAAAAATTAATAAGCTGCAAGAATCCATAGAGAGACAGCATTCAGAAATCCAAAAGATTAGCAGTAAAATTACAGAATTAGGCAACTCAATAGGAAGTCGGAGGAGCAGAATCGAGCAATTGGAATGCAGAGTGGGGGAGTTGGAGGATAAGGCAATTGACATTTTTATAGTTGAAGAAAAATCAGATAAAATAATTTAAATAAATGAAGAAACCCCAAGAATCATGCGGGACTCTATCAAGAAGAATAACTTGCATGTGATTTGAGTTCCAGAACAGGGGGGGATAACAGAAAAAATAGTTGAAGATCTGCTGGCAGAAAACTTCCCTGGCATCATGAAAGACAAAAAGATATCTATCCAAGGTGCTCATCAAACCCCATATAAGATTGATCCAAAAAGAAAATCACCAAGACATATTATCATCAAACTTGCCAAAACCAAAGATAAAGAGAAAATTTTAAAAGCAGCCAGGGATAAAAGAAAAGTCTCCTACAAAGGAGAATCAATAAGAATAAGTTCAGACTACTCAGCAGAAATCATGCAGTCAAGAAGGCAACGGGATGACATATATAAAGCACTGAAGGAGAAAACTGCCAGCCAAGGATCATATATCCAGCAAAACTCTATCTCAAATATGAAGGTGAAATTAAAACATATACAGATAAACACAAGCTTAGAGAATTCATAAAAACCAAACCAAAGCTACAAGAATTACTAAAGGAAATTGTTTGGTCAGAAAATCAATAATATCAGACACCAACAACACAAGGTCACAGAACAGAACACCCTGATATCAACTCAAATAGGGAAATCACAAAACAAACTAAGATTAATTTTAAAAAGAAAAAAATGCTCAACACAGGGAATCATTGAACTCATTATGTAAAAGATCACAATAATCAAAAAGAGGGACTAAATACAGGAGGCATAGATCTTCCATATGGAGAGGAAAACAAGGCAATATAGGACGATACAAGCTAGGTTTTTAGTTAGAAAAATTGGGTAAATATTAAGGTAATCACAAAGAGGTCTAAAAATTCCATAACTCAAAATAAAAACCAAGAAAAACATAATGACTTGGCAAACATAAATTCGACTACTATGAAAATGAGGAACACACGATTTACAAAGAAAAATGTCTCAGCACAAAAAAGTAAGTGGAAAAATGAAATTGTTAATAACACACACAAAAAGGCATCAAAATGACAGCACTAAACTCATACTTATCTATAATTACACTGAATGTAAATGGACTAAGTGCACCAATAAAGAGACAGAGAGTCTCAGACTGGATAAAGAAACACGATCCATCTACATGTTGCCTACAAGAGACACACCGTAAACCTAGAGACACAAACAAACTAAAACTCGAAGGATGGAAAAAAAATAACATCAAGCAAACAACAATCAAAAAAGAGCAGGATTAGCAATATTAATTTCTGACAAAATAGACTTTAAAGTTAAATCCACCACAAAGGATAAAGAAGGATACTACATAATGATTAAAGGGACAATTGATCAGGAAGACATAACCATATTAAATATTTATGCACCCAATGACAGGGCTGCAAGATACAGAAAACAAACTTTAACAGAACTGAAAAGTGAGATAGACACCTCCACAATTATAGTAGGAGACTTCAACACACCACTTTCGGAGAAGGATAGGACTTCCAGTAAGAAGCTTAATAGAGACACGGAAGACCTAATTGCTGCAATCAACCAACTTGACCTCATAGACTTATACAGAACACTCCACCCAACAGCTGCAATGTATACTTTTTTTTCTAGTGCACATGGAACATTCTCTAGAATAGATCACATATTAGGTCATAAAGCAAACCTTTGCAGAATTCAAAACATCAAAATACTACAAAGCATCTTCTCAGACCACAAGGCCATAAAAGTAGAAATCAGTAACAGAAAAATCAGGGAAAAGAAATCAAATACTTGGAAAATGAACAATACCCTGCTCAAAAAAGATTGGGCTCTAGAAGACATTAAGGAGGGAATAAAGAAATTCATAGAATGCAATGAGAATGAAAACACTTCCTATCAAAACCTCTGGGACACAGTAAAAGCAGTGCTCAGAGGTCAATTTATATCAATAGACACATACATAAAGAAGAAAGAGCCAAAATCAGAGAACTGTCCCTACAACTTGAACAAATAGAAAGCGAGCAACCAAAGAATACATCAGACACTGGAAGAAAACAAATAATAAAAATTAGTGCTGAACTAAATGAATTAGAGAACAGAAAAACAATTGAGGGAATTAACAAAGCCAAAAGCGGTTCTTTGAAAAAATTAACAAAACTGATAAACCATTGGCCAGACTGACTAAAGAAATACAGGAAAGGAAACAAATAACCCATATAAGAAATGAGACGGGCCATCTCACAACAGACCCAACTGAAATTAAAAGAATCATATCAGATTATTACGAAAAATTGTACTCTAACAAATTTGCAAACCTAGAAGAAATGGATGAATTCCTAGAAAAACACTACCTACCTAAACTAACACAATCAGAAGTAGAACAATTAAATAGACCCATAACAAAAAAAGAGATTGAAAAGGTAATCAAAAAACTCCCAGCAACAACAACAACAAAAAAGCCCTGGCCAGGACGGCTTCACTGCAGAGTTCTACCAAACTTTCAGAGAAGAGTTAACACCACTATTACCAAAGGTATTTCAAAGCATAGAAAATGATGGAATACTACCTAACTCATTCTATGAAGCCACCATATCCCTGATACCAAAAACAGGTAAAGACACCACCAAAAAAGAAAATTATAGACCTATATCCCTCATGAACATAGATGCAAAAATCCTCAACAAAATTCTAGCCAGTAGAATTCAACAACATATCAAAAAAAAAAAATAATCCACCATGACCAAGTGGGATTTATACCAGGTATGCAAGGTTGGTTCAATATTAGAAAAATCATTAATGTAATCCACCATATAAATAAAACAAAAGACAAAAACCACATGATCTTATCAATTGATGCAGAAAAGACATTTGACAAAGTCCAACACCCATTTATGATAAAAACTCTCACCAAAATAGGAATTGAAGGAATATTCCTCAACATAATAAAAGGCATCTATTTTTTCTATACAAAGCCAACAGCCAACATCATTCTAAATGGAGAGAGCCTGAAAGCATTTCCCTTGAGAACGGGAACCAGACAAGGATGCCCTTTATCACAGCTCTTATTTAACATTGTGCTAGAGGTCCTAGCCAGAGCAATTAGGCTAGACAAAGAAATAAAGGGCATCCGGATTGGCAAGGAAGAAGTAAAATTATCTCTATTTGCAGATGACATGATCTTATACACAGAAAACCCTAAGGAATCCTCCAGAAAATTACTGAAACTAATAGAAGAGTTCGGCAGAGTTTCAGATTACAAGATAAACACACAAAAATCACTTGGATTCCTCTACATCAACAAAAAGAACATCGAAGAGGAAATCACCAAATCAATACCATTCACAGTAGCCCCCAAGAAGATAAAATACTTAGGAATAAATCTCACCAAAGATGTAAAAGACCTACACAAAGAAAACTACAAAGTACTAGTGCAAGAAACTAAAAGGGACCTACGTAAGTGGAAAAACATACCTTGCTCATGGATAGGAAGACTTAACATAGTAAAAATGTCTATTCTACCAAAAACAATCTATACACACAATGCACTTTCGATCCAAATTCCAATGACATTTTTTAAAGTGATGGAGAAACAAATCACCAACTTCATATGGAAGGGAAAGAAGCCTCGGATAAGTAAAGCATTACTGAAAAAGAAGAAGAAAGTGGGAGGCCTCACTCTACCTGATTTTAGAACACATTATACAGCCACAGTAGTCAAAACAGCCTGGTACTGCTACAACAACAGACACATAGACCAAAGGAACAGAATTGAGAACCCAGATATAAATCCATCCACATATGAGCAGCTGATATTTGACAAAGGCCCAGTGTCAGTTAATTGGGGAAAAGACAGTCTTTTTAACAAATGATGCTGACATACCTGGATATCCATTTGCAAAAAAATGAAATAGGGCCCATACCTCACACCATGCACAAAAACTAACTCCAAGTGGATCAAAGACCTAAACATAAAGAGTAAAGTGATAAAGATCATGGAAGAAAAAATAGGGACAACGTTAAGAGCCCTAATACAAGGCATAAACAAAGTACAAAACATTACTAAAAATGCAGAAAAGAAACCAGATAACTGGGAGCTCCTAAAAATCAAACACCTATGCTCATCTAAAGACTTCACCAAAAGAGTAAAAAGATCACCTACAGATTGGGAAAAAATTTTCAGCTATGACATCTCCGACCGGCGCCTGATCTCTAAAATCTATGTGATTCTGTTAAAACTCAACCACAAAAAGACAAACAACCCAATTAAAAAGTTGGGCAAAGGATATGAACACGAACTTCACTAAAGAAGATATTCAGGCAGCTAACAGATACATGAGAAAATGCTCTGGATCATTAGCCTTTAGAGAAATGCAAATTAAAACTACCATGAGACTCCATCTCACTCCAACAAGGCTGTCATTAATCCAAAAAACACAAAATAATAAATGTTGGAGGGGCTGTGGAGAGATTGGAACTCTTATACGCTGCTGGTGGGAATGTCAAATGGTACAACCACTTTGGAAATCTATCTGGCGTTTCCTTAAAAAGTTAGAAATAGAACTACCATACAACCCAGAAATCCCACTCCTCGGAATATACCCTAGAGAAATAAGAGCATTTACACGAACAGATATATGCACACCTATGTTTATTGCAGCTCTGTTTACAATAGCAAAGAGCTGGAAGCAACCAAGGTGTCCATCAACGGATGAATGGATAAATAAATTAAGGTATATTCACACAGTGGTGTACTACGCATCGATAAAGAACAGTGATGAATCTGTGAAACATTTCATAACATGGAAGGCATTATGCTGAGTGAAATTAGTCAGATGCAAAAGGACAAATACTGTATAAGACCACTATTATAAGATCTTGAGAAATAGTATAAACTGAGAAGAACACATTCTTTTGTGGTTATGAGAGGGGGGAGGGAGGGAGGGTGGGAGAGGGTTATTTACTGATTAGATAGTAGATAAGAACTACTTTAGGTGAAGGGAAGGACAATACTCAATACACGGAAGGTCAGCTCAACTGGACTGGACCAAAATCAAAGAAGTTTCTGTGATAAACTGAATGCTTCAAGGTCAGCGGAGCAAGGGCGAGGGTTTGGGGACTATGGCTTCAGGGGACATCTAAGTCAATTGGCAAAATAAATTCTATTAAGAAAACATTCTGCATCCCACTTTGAAGTGTGGTGTCTGGGATCTTAAACGCTAACAAGCGGCCATCTAAGATGCATCAATTGGTCTCAACCCACCTGGATCAAAGGAGAATGAAGAACACCAAGGTCACAAGATAATTATGAGCCCAAGAGACAGAAAGGGCCACATGAACTAGAGACTTACATCATCCTGAGACCAGAAGAACTAGACGGTGCCCGGCCACAACCGATGACTGCCCTGAGAGGGAGCACAACAGAGAACCCCTGAGGGAGCACGAGAACAGTGGGATGCAGGCCCCAAATTCTCATAAAAAGACCAGACTTAACAGTCTGACTGAGACTAGAAGAATCCTGGCAGTCATGGTCCCCAAACCTCCTGTTGGCCCAGGATAGGAACCATTCCCGAAGACAACTCATCAGACATGGAATGGACTGGACAATGAGTTGGAAAGAGATGCTGATGAAGAGTGAGCTACTTGTATCAGGTGGACACTTGAGACTGTATTGGCATCTCCTGTCTGGAGGAGAGATGGGAGGGTAGAGAGGGTTAGAAATGGGCAAAACGGTCATGAAAAGAGAGACTGGAAGGAGAGAGTGGGCTGTCTCATTAGGGGGAGAGTAAATGGGAGCATGTAGTAAGGTGTATATAAGTTTATACGTGAGAGACTGACTTGATTTGTAGACTTTCACTTAAAGCACAATAAAAATTATTTTTAAAAGAAAAGGCCTAAAAGCATTATAAAGGCTTTAAAAACAGAAGAAAAAACTAAAATTGCTTTTCTGGAAAGAAAGAGTGGAACTTGACGTTGGTATCACACTGAAGCTCTGATGACTCCACAGAAGACGAGTCACTGGACAGGTGGGCTTCCCTTGCCCAGAGAGTGCTCTGCACATTACCTTCGCAGTACTTCCCGTCTCTGCTTAAAGTATATCCCTCCGCACACGCGCACACGTGGTTCCTGAGATCTTGCCCACACACGCTGCCTCTGCAGATTCCTTTCTTCAATTTGCAAAGTTTCTGATCTAAAAGAGAAGACGGTTTATTTGGAGTGGAGATGTGTTTTGACAGGGGACAATGCTTGATTCCCTTCATGGTTCTTAAGGAGGTTAATCCCCCCGTGACATCAGTAGGGGTGTTGTCTTTCATGGTGGTGGCATCCCTCTGGAGTCAGACAGCATTCATCCGGATTTTCTACCATTCCAAAACCCATTTATTTCTCTGATTCTATTGCTCCTACAATAGCTCTCAGAATAAGGCCATCTTAATTGGCAGGAGATGTCATTCCTAGAGTTCCAAGCACTAAGCACAACTTATTAGCTTTTTCGTTCTGGTTTACTTTTTTTTTTTTAGTGTGGTAAAATATACACAACAAAACATTTGCCATTTTAACCATTCTGAGGGTACAATTTGGCAACATTAATTCCATCCGCCCTGTTGTATAACCATCACAATCTCCGTTTCCAAATGTTTTTCATCTCCCCAAACAGAAAAGTAGCGCCCCTTAAGCAATAACTTCCCGTTTCCCCCCTTTCTGATTTACACTTATCCCCCACCAAAAAAAAAAAAAAAAAAACAAGCAAAAATTCTGAAAATGAAATATCTGTTTAAGAAATCAAAAAGCCTCAAACCTAAGAACGTGTTTTCTTAAGTATAATATTTTTAAGTCATATCTATGTAATATTCAGCTGTTTTTAGGATCATTATTTCAAGAACATCTTTCAGGAGTAATACATACCATTGCCATATTCTTAGTACCAAATTTCTGAGTTTTTTGCTGCCAGCATTCCATGTTTTATAAAATATCCCAGGATAAATAGTAAAATCTGCTCAGTGAGATGGATGCTTATGTTGAATTAGGCAATTATATTGAACAACAAATGGCCAACCTTGTACTTTGATTTACAGAGCCAGAGACAAGAGCTAAAGTGGTAACACACATATCCCAGTTTAAAAAGTTAACAAGGTTTTTGTCTCCTTTGCTCCTTTATTATCTTTCTTATTTTTGCCAATAGCAAGACCTTTGGAATGTGCTATGGGGAATACAAGGAGACCCTGGGTGGTGCAAATGGCTAAGCACTCAACCACTAACAGAAAGGTTGGCCTCGGAACCTCTGGGTGCCTCGGATGACAAGCCTGGCAATCTGCTTTTGAAAGATCACAGCCTCGAAAACCCTATGGAGCAGCTTTACTCTGAACACATGGGGTCCCTGTGAGTTGAAACTCACTCACCGGCAACTGACCACAGCATGGTGAATACAGAGGTAAGCATGAGTCTGAGGGCAAATGCAGATAGACGTGGAGGTGAGAATTCTGGTAAAGGTAAAAGCCAGGGAGGTAGATTGGGGTCATGGGCCCTGAAGGCAAGGGCATGGGTGAGATCATCTAAAGTCCATGTATGGTGAGAAGAAACAAGAACCTGAGAGGACGCTGAAAACCCAGCATTGCTGTGATGGGCAGGGGAAACAAACAAGAACTTGAGAAGACAGAGGCGCTGAGGCTGTTCTCCCAGTAGGCTGTTCCTCTGATTCCTGTTTATCTCCATATAAAATGTCTCCTTACACTGACTCCACCCATTGCCTTCTATTTCAAGTTACTGAACTTGTCTTGACCAATAACAGGAAGCTACGTGTAGAAACATATTCTTGCCTCCCTTAACAATGTCCCTCTGTGCATCAGGACCCCCTGGAGTTTCATCAGAGTTACCCTCTCTGTAGAAGTAAATTAAGAAAAAGGCTTAAGAAAGCACATTTTCAACAGAATCCCTGGTGATTCTGATGCAGGGAGTCTTCACAACACACTCTGAGAAATACCGGCCTTCATCTTAGTTACAAATAGCTCTTTTTAGCTAGTCTGTATTAATTCCTTAGTTACTTTGAACTTTTTTTTCCTTCAGATCTCTTGACCAAGTTAAATGCTAAATCAGTCTTGTCATTTATTCAATACCATTGCAAAATTACCTACTAAATCATTTAAGATGTAAGATTTTGAATATTTATTTTAAAACTTTTTTTTTGTCTATGGTTTTTATGCCAATTATGCATTTATTGGTTAAGTGCTTGGCTGATTAACCAGAAGTTTGGCAGTTCCAATCCACCAGCTGATCCATGAGAGAAAGATGTGGCAGTCTGCTCCTATAAAGATTACAGGCTAGACAACCCTATGGGGCAGCTCTACTCTGTCATATAGGGTCTTATGAGTCAAAAACAACTTGAGCATCTAACAACAATGCATTTACAGTTAAATTGTTTTGCATGTTTCTAACTACTTCAGAAGCCCTGGAGGCACAACTGTTAAGTGCCCAGCTGCTAACCAACAGGTTGGCACTTCAAACCCACCCAGCAGCTCCACTAGAGAAAAGACTTGGCGATCTGCTTCAGTAACGATTGCAGCTTTATGGGGCAGTTCTACTCTGTCCTACAGGGTTGCTATGAGTCAGAATCTACTTAATAGCACCTAACAACAGCAACAAACTTTAGTTAATTATCAACATTTTAATTGAGCAGTATTAAAAATAAAATGTCTCAAATAAAATGACCTAAATTTAATAAGTGCATAGCTAAAATTGTTGTTGTTAAGTCGATTCCAACTCATAGTGACCCCACGTACACAGAACGAAACACTGTCTGGTCCTGCACCATCCTCACAATCATTGTGATGCTTGAGACCACTGTTGCAGCAACTGTATCAGTCCATCACATTGAGGGTCTTCCTCTTTTTTTTGATGACCCTCTACTTTACCAAGCATGTTGTCCTTCTCCAGGGACTGATCCCTCCTGATACCATGTCCAAAGTTTGTGAGATGTAGTCTCGCCATCTTTACTTCTAAAGAGCATTCTGGTTGTACTTCTTTCAAGACAGAGTTGTTAATTCTTTTAGCAGTTCATTGTATATTCAATATTCTTCGCCAACACCACAATTCGAAGGCTTACATTCTTCCTCAGCCTTCCTTATTCATTGTCCAGCTTTCTTATGCATAAGAGGTGATTGAAAACACCATGGCTTCAGTCAGGCACACCTGAGTCTTCAAGGTGACATCTTTGCTTTTCAACACTTCAAAGAGGTCTTTTGCAGCAATGTAATGCATCTTTTGATTTCTCTTCTGCCTCTTCCACGAGTGTTGATTGTGGATCCAAGTAAAATGAAATCCTTGACAACTTCAATCTTTTCTCCGTTTATCATGATGTTGCTTATTGGTCCAGTTGTGAGGATTTTTGTTTTCTTTTTGTTGAGGTGTAATCCATACTGAAGACTGATCTTTGATCTTCATCAGTAAGTGCTTCAAGTCCTCTTCATCTTCAGCAACCAAGATTGCGTCATCAGCATAATACAGGTTGTTAATATGTCTTCCTCCAGTCTTGATGCCCTGTTCTTCACAGAGTCCAGCTTCTTGGAATATTTGCTCAGTGTACAAACTAAATAGGTATGGTGAAAGAATACAACCCTGACACACACCTTTCCTGACTTTAAGCCATGAAGTTTCCCCTTGTTCTGTTGGAACAACTGCCTCTTGATCTATGTACAGGTTCCTCATGAGCATAATTAAGTGTTCTGGATTTCCCATTCTTCACAATGTTATCCATAATTTGTTATGATCCACACATTCGAATGCCTTTTCATAGTCAATAAAACACAGGTAAACATCTTTCTGGTCTTCTCTGCTTTCAGCCAGGATACATCTGTCATCAGCAATGATATCCCTGGTTCCATATCCTCTTCTGAGTCCAGCTTGAATTTCTGGAAGTACACTGTCAATATACTGCTGCAGCCACTTTTGAATGATCTTCAGTAAAATTTTAGTTGCGTGTGATATAATGATATTGTTCGATAATTTCTGCATTCAGTTGGATCCCCTTTCTTGGGAATAGGCATAAATATGGATCTCTTCCAGTCGGCTGACCAGGTAGCTGTCTTCCAAATTTCTTGGCATAGGTGAATGAGCACTTCCAGCTCTGCATCTGTTTGTTGAAACATCTCAATTGATATTCTGTCAATTCCCAGAGCCTTGTTTTTCACCAGTGCCTTCACTGCAGCTTGGACTTCTTCCTTCAGTACCATCGGTTCCTGATCATATGCTACCTCCTGAAATGGTTGAACATTGACCAAATCTTTTTGGCGTAGGGACTGTGTATTCCTTCCATCCTCTTCTGGTTATAAGTAAAATATTACAATGACATGTGCAAAGACCTAGAGATAGAAAACCAAAAGGGAAGAACACACTCTGCATTTCTCAAGCTGATAGAACTGAAGACAAAATTCAAGACTTGAGCTGCAATAGTGAAAAATTCTACGGGCAAAATATTAAACGACACAGGAAGCATCAAAAGAAGATGGAAGGAATACACAGATTCACTATACCAAAAAGAATTGGTCCACATTTAACCATTTCAGGAGGCACAACTAAAATTAGAAACTTGTAAATGTCTTGGAGACAAAATGAACCCACTTCAAATTTCTTTTAAAAAAAAGCATTTTTTTTTTTTAACTTTAGTTTTTGTAAACCCCACGAGTCAACAACAATGAAAATCCGGAATCGTCTGATTAGGCCTTTTACCAGCACTAGAAAGCTACCACTTTCTTGAGGTAGCAAAACATTGAGGGGTTATGCTTTCTATAAATGTCCCTTATATTTGTAGAATATTTCCAAACCCAGCATAATGGACAACCACTGGGTTAAGAATCAGAAAAACCAAGTTCTGTCTTGGTTCTGCCTTTTTAGCAATTCCCTTTATCTTTTTGGCCTCAGTTTCCTCATCTGTGGAATTGGAGAGTTGGAACAGATAATCCCTGAGATGCCTCCTCTTTTTTTTTTTTTTTTAAAGTTTTATGGTTCCAAACAGAATTAAAGGTTTGTGGTAAGTACCTCAAATCTTAATTGCTTATATTGTATTAATGGAGATGCAAACTGACTAATGAGGAAAACAATTCGTGTCTGGAGTACAGAAAATGCTCTGCTCTTCTCCTAGCTCCAATATATATATATATATATATATTCATACCTTTCTACCACTGTACTGGTTTAGGTCCTCATAGCCTCTTATCTGGACTTAGGTTTGTTCTTATTATCATCATCGTCATCGTAAGTACATATACACATATTCTTCCCATTAATTGATAAGCTTCTGAGGATAAGGCATGTACCTTACACACATTTGTAGTCCCACTAGCACCTAGCACAGTGTCTGTCACAATGCAGGCATGCAACAAACGACTCAGGCACCTAACAACGACATTGCATTCACAGTTACACTGTTTTTCTGGAGAATACACTCACAAAAAAACTGTCATCATATCACCTGCAACCTAACTCCCCTGCTTGGTTTTTCCTTGAGTATTTAGTTAATCTTAGAGTTAGAATTCGAACTTTCAGATAATGCTAGCCTGGTATGTTGCCCATGCTGCTGAGGGTTTTAATAATGATAATTACTGACAGTAATAAGTCGCTCCTCAGTGATGAACATAGGCAGGAGAGTAATCGCTGTTCCCCGCTGGATGGCTGTGCTCATGATGTGACCTGAATTCAGACAGTAAACACTTTAAAAGGTCATTTTAGGAAGTGGCAAAATACAGAGGATTGAGGGTTATATTTTTGTTTAATCTCCCTAATCTTCTGCTGTTCTTTAGCTTTGAAATAGGCTGAAGTAGAGCTCAGAATGCTGCTGCTGACCTCAGATAACACCCTTTCTCAGAAAACACCAGTGGGGCTCAATTACCTTGAGATCAAATTAAACCTCCTAATCATGGAGTTTAATGTCCACCACCAACTGCTGCCTCAATAGCTGCCTGGCCCTCACACACAGGTGCTCAGGCTTTTCTACAGGCAAGTAAGTGTAGAGTTTTTACCTTGGCCCAACTCTGAAACAATCTCACTTTTCTCCACTGGTCACATCTTTTTTCTATCTCAAATTCGGTGTAAGACTAAAAACCCTAATACTTAGTACATAACAATAAAAATTTTTGAATAACACCTTATAAAGCATTTACATTATCATATTTGATTTTCTCAACAAGTCATTGAGGTATGCAATACCCTAACCCTAACTCTTTTTTTTTTCTTTTCCAGAATTCAGCTACTTCGTATCCTTATCCATCTAAAGTCCTCTAAGAATCAGAAAGTATATAAAAGAATGGCCTCTGAGCATTAAAAAAAAAAAAGATTATTTTTACTCTTAAACAGCTCTTCAGGTCCACTCTCAATCTCTTCTTAGTTTTATATCCATTTCCGACAAGCTTAGCCAACCCATTTCATGAGGATGGAAAATACAAGGTATGTATACCTCCACCGCTGTTATCACCACCCTACCCCCACCCACTAATATCCCAATGGCATTAGTGTCTGCATGATACCAGTGTTATTTTTTGCTGAGCCTAGTCATAGGCTCAACATAGCATTCAAGGTCACCAATGGGAGACAGCAGAGGGGTTGAACCTACTAGCCTTCTTTCTCATGCAGACTAGAAGCCTCAAATCAGGGCTCCTCCTGGTGAAAGATGTTACAATTTGAGCACCAAAATAATAATAACTGCAATAAATGGCAGCATGTCAAGTATTTTTAAAATCCATGAGTTTATAAAGATGCTTTAAAAATTTAAAGATCATCTTTAGGGGCTACTGAGACACCAACCATTTATTCTGAAAACCAATAAATTAAGGGGAAAGACTGAGCATTTAATTTACTTTTCCTATAAAAAACTATACATCATGGAAATCATATAGCTGATGTGGAAAAGCTCTTTCTTATGTAAGAAGTCTAGCTAATAAACACATAAGCAATGGCAGAATTAAAATATCATCACTCTGAGCCTCTAATGAAAAAATGTATCTAAGCAAGAACACTCAGTAGCTTCTAAAACCACTATGAAGGGCTGATGGGAAACTTAATAATGGCTGGACCAGGTTGACAACACCTGAATCTGCTAACTAATCTTGAACATCACAAAACAAATGAGAACCAGACACTATGTGTCTTCTGATGTGGTGCAACAGAAAGTAAACAGTACCATGTACAGTACCACCTGCAAAGTGTTCTTGCAGATAACAGCAAACCTGAGTCTGACCAGGCTTCTAGACCTACGCTACTGGTTTATAGCAAATGCAGAGCATAGAGAAACATGTTAAATGACACCATTTCCAGAATGTGGAAAATTCTACGGGACAGATATCTTAGTTACTTAGTGCCGCTGTAACAGAAATACCACAAGTGGATGGCTTTAACGAACAGAAATTTATTTTCTCACAGTCTGGTAGGCTAGAAGTCCAAATTCAGGCCATCAGCTCCAAGGGAAGGCTTTTTCGGTCTGTTGGCTCTGGAGGAAGGTCCTTCTCATCAATCTTCCGCTGGTCTAGGAGCTTCTCCATGCAGGAACCCCAGGTCCATAAGGACATGCTCTGCTACCTGTGCTTCTTTCTTGGTGGTATGAGGTCTCTACTCTCTGCTTGCTTCCCTTTCCTTTTTTCTCTTTTAAGATAAAACGTGGTGCAGACCACACTCCAGGGAAACTCCCTTTACATTGGATCAGGGATGTGACCTTAGTAAGGACATTACAATCCTGCCCTAATCCTCTTTAATATAAAATTACAATCACAAAATGGGGGACAACCACACAATACTGGGAATTATGGCCAAAACCAAGTTGACACACATTTTTGGGAGACACAATTCAATCCACGACAAGAGGTGATCTGGTTTCCTCAACAAACAAATGGCAAGAAAAAGTCTCAGATAGGAAAATAGAGCAGCCACACCCAGGCACATGGAAATCAGCAAGAAAAAAGAGCTCACAGCAAGCAGGAAGACAGAAAAATGATAAAGAGCAAATGCCATTTCAAATGGTAGTCATTTGGTGTCAGGGCAAACCTGTATTCTAAAACCAGCTGTTCTAGTTACTTAGCACTACTACAACAGTGTGTGGCTTTAAAGAACAGGGAATATTTTCTTGCAGTTTTAGGGGCTAAAAGCCCGAATCAGGGTCTAAGCTGTGCTGATTCCTTCTGTGAGCCTCTCTCCTAATTTCTGGTGTCTGCAGGTAATCCTTGCTGTTCTTTGCATTCCTTGGTGTTCCTTGGTGGCTGTCTTCCCCTTGTGTGTCTCTATATCTATTCTGCTCTTTTTATAACTCAGAGGTTAGGTTTAGGATCCCTCCTAAACTCAGACCATACTCTGGTGTGACACCATTAACGTAACAAAAGAAACCCCCTATTTCCAAACTGGTTCCTTTTTACAGGTACAAGGGTTAGGATTTCAATACATATTTTGAGGGAGAGGGGCACCATTCAACCCATAACACCAGCTTTGCTACAAACCAGTCCTATCCTTGGCCATAATGGCGTGCCTTCTTGTAAATGTGACCCTAGTCGTCAAGAAAATGTCTATAACTATCTATACGTGGTCTCAGGAAGATACAGTAATCTTAGATACCTAAAACATAGCAATCCATTTTACTAACATTTCTATGAAAAATAAAAAGCTTTGGGTGTTTAAATTGAAAATATGAACTTATATTTAAAAAAAAAAACTTATCTAGTTAGGATGATTCTTTTCTAACGGCTTCCAAATAACCAAGGTTTTACAGTCATCTAAACAGACACTCCAGCAAAGGCGTAATCAAAATGAATCAGAGTTCCACCTGGACAGTTTTAGCTACATTAATCATTTCAATAAGCGGGTGGAAGCAATTATTCTTCACAAACTCACAGAATTAAAGAAATTCAGCAATACTTTTGTAAAAGAAATGAATGCTAAGTATTTTACACAGTGTTGGGTAATAGATAGCCTTCATTTTCCAAAAAACATGCTTCTGAAAAATCTCTTATGAACCTAAAACTAGAATCTACATTTGACGAATATAGACAAAAGTAAAAATGTTCTGGCCTTCTATAAAGTGCTATCTGTGAGCAGTAAACTAGTTGCAAAATCTTCAGAAGTTGAGCTTGAAATATTGCCTTTAGTATTGTATACAAAAAAGTTCCCACACTGGCTTGGAGATTCATATAACGGTACAGGTGACAGGATAGCCAGAAACCATTGGTGTTTAATAAGTTGAATCATGACAACAAAAATGTAAGATCAATTTTATGTTTTCAGAGAGCCAGGAGAAAAGTGTGTGTGTGAGTGTGTGCGTGTGTATGTGAGAGAGTGAGAGAGAAAAATTTCTGAGTTTCTGAAACTGAAAACATTTAAAAAGAAAGAGAAATATGATATTGACCCCACAATCTGTGCAAACTGAAGAGTTTAACCAGCAGGCATGGACAGATGATGGTATGCTGAATTACAGGTTTCCCCAAGACAAATAAGAAAATCTAAGATATGACATGATAGACAAATAAGAAAATCTAAGATATGACATGATAGATAATAGTGAAAGTATAGTTGAGGAGGCAGCCTAATGTCTATCTGCATAGGTCCAAATCCCAATTCCACCACTGTATGACCTTGAACAACCTATCATGACATCTCTAAATCTTAGCTTTTTAATCTATAAAATGGTACCAGTAATCACACTGAATTTATAGGATTGTTGTGAAGATTAAATGAAATTATCTAGGTAGAGCCAGCATTGAATAATTCCATACACACTCCATAAATATGGCTGTCTTTATTATTATTCAGGAGTCCCTGGGTGATGCAAACAGTTAACACAAGCTCAGCTGCTAACTGAAGGGTTGGAGGTTTAAGTCCACCCAGAGGGAGCTCAGAAGAAAGGCCTGGCAATCTACTTCTGAAAAACCAGCCATTGAAACCCCTATGGATCACAGTTCTACTCTGACACACAGGGGGTCACTATGAGTTGGAACTGACAGGACACCAACTGGTTTATTGGTTTATTATTAGTCAGGAACGTAACGTGTATTTGTTGTTCTTGGGTACCATCAAGTTGATGCCAACTTATAGCGAACTCATGTGACAAAGTAGAACCGTCCCATAGCGTTTTCTTGGCTGTAATCTTTATGGAAGCAGATTGCCAAGTCTTTCTGTCTCCCTCAGAGCTGCTTGGAACCACCAGCCTTTCAGTTAGGTATTATATATCTTTAAAATTTGTTCCTTATTGATATTATTTAGATATTATTTAGAGAAGAGAGTACCAAAGTGTGCTTTTCCATTCTTTTCTTCCAACTATTATTTATTAAATATCCTTTACACTCTGGGTGTATAATGGCAAGACAATTAGAGTCCCTGCCCTCATAGAACAAAGGAAGTAAGACAACTGCAGTGTTGTTGCTGTATGCCATCAAGTCAATTCCAACTCATAGTGACCCTATAGGACACAGTAGAACTACCCCTACAAGGTTTCCTATGGTGTAATCATTATGGGAGCAGATGGTCAGGTCTTCTCTCCCATAGAGCCACTAGTGGGTTCAAACCACCAAACTTTCGGTTAACAGCCAATCACTTAACCATTGTGCCATGAGGGCTCCTTGACAATTACAGTAACCCAGCCCAGAGCCCAGTGCCATCGACAGGAAAGCATGTAAATGCCATATGACAGAGGAAATAATCATTCTCTGAGAGCACATAGCTAACCTAGGTTCACAGGGGGACTGAGCAAGTGTTCTCAAAGGAAATAAATTTTGAGGTGTTTCTCAGAGGATGAGAACAGTTAGCCAGTACAGAGGAGAAAGAGTGTTCTGGAGCATGCTGAAGGGCCTGGAGGAGAAAGCAAGCATGCCTTGTGGGAGGAAATTCTATCTTTTAGGATGGTTATAGCATAGAATGTAATACAGAAAAGGGTGAACGATGAAACTAAGAAATGAGCAGAGGGCCTTGAAAGCCAGGTTAAGAGATGTGACTTTAATTATTGGCAATGGAAAACTGTCAAAGGGTTTTAACCAAGGGATGGCATGATCAGATATTTATTTTTGAAAGGTTATGCTCCCTGCAATAGAAAATGGAGTCAGGGATACCAACTGGTAGAATATTGGGAATGCAGAGCTGAGGGGAGGGGCACCAGTGGTTAGACCATAGGTGGTAGAATTGTGAGATCTTAGTAATCAACAGGGTGAGGGTAAGAAAGAAGGAGGAATGGAGCAATTCCTGGATTTCTGCCTTGGACGATGACACCTCTCACTGAGGGAAGGACCCAGGGGAGATGAGGTAGACAGAATGGGAGGTGAAGATTTACTTATTTGCTTTGAGCCTGGAGCACTTTAAAAAAATCCAAGTAGGAATGGTCAGAAGGCTTTTAAATATATGGGCCTTGATAAGGAAATTTTCACTGAGCCTGAGCATATACATTCATTTGTTCCCACTGCAGGACCCTGAGCCTGAGGTGCAAGGCAGCTAGCCACTCGTTGCCCAGAGGAAGGACCAGAGTGACAAATCTTCAGGAAACTGGTCAGAATCATGAGCAAAACAGCTCAATAAGAGAAACTGTGGCTGTACTACTTTGACTTGGGGCTCAGCAATCAGCTGCGTCGAGTTCCACTCTAACTGGTCAATCTGAATTGATGAGGCAAGGACTAATTAAAGCCAACAAATCTGCTTCTCTTATTCTAAGCACCATCTTTGGGACCTCATACCACCAAGAGAGCAGCGCCTGGAGCAGGGTGCATTCTTAGGACCGGAGATTCCTGCGTAGAGAAGCTCCTAGACCAAGGGAAGATTGATGACAAGGACCTTCCTCCAGAGCTGACAGAGAAAGCCTTCCCCTGGAGCTTGTGTCCTGAATTCGAACTTCTGGCCTACTAGTCTGTGAGAGCAGAAACTTGTGTTTGTTAAAGCCATCCACATGTGGTATTTCTCATATAGCTAAGACACCCATCCTGTGCTATCTTCATTTCATGATCACTGCTATGTTTGAGTCCATTATTTCAGCCACTGTGTCAGTCCATCTCACAAGCACCTCCCTCGCCTTTGCCTACCCTCCAGTTTACCACCCAAGATGCCCTTGTCTAGTGATTGGTATCTCCTAATGACATGCCCAAAGTAAGCGAGCTGAAATCTCACCATCCTTGCTTCTAAAGAGTATTCTAGTTGTATTTCTTCTGAGACAAATTTGTTATTTCTTCTGGCAGTCCACCATATATTCAATATTCTTTACCAACACCACAATTTGAATGCATCAGTTCTTCTTCCACCTTTTTCATTATCCAGCTTTCACATGCATATGAGGCAATTGAAAAGACCACAGCTTCAATTTCAGCAGGTAGTGAAAAGAATGGATTGAGGTTAACTTTAAAGACATCATCGAAGTGATATCTTTGTTGTTTAACACTTAAAAGAGGTCTTTTTGCAGATCAGCCCAATGCAGAAGATCAGCCCAATGCAGAAGATCAGCCCAATGCAATACATTTGATTTCTTGACTGCTGTTTCCATGGACGTTCATTGTTGATGCAAGTAGAATGCAATCATTGACAACTTCTTAACCAATAAGGTAATGCCAATGAAAATACTTCAGAAACTCTGAAGTTACATAAAACTGTAAGAAATGGTAGTAATGATGATGGAAACTCTATAACTATTTTGAATGAGTTTCAAATAAAGAAGGCTACGTAGAAAGTAGAAATTTGTGACTGCGACTAGAGTCAGTCAATCATTCATTCGTTCATTTTGCTAGCATTTCTTGTCCGAAATGGCATGATCCCTGCCGGAATGGCACTTAAACTGGAGTGGGAGAGAGGGTTAAAAAGAAAGCAAATAATATGGTATTATACCTTATGATGAGTTCAATGAAGGAGTGTACTGAGAGAAAAATAGGAGGTGATGGGGCATACTTTGATTGAATGATCAGAGAAGGCCTATCTGAAAACATGACATTTAAACTCAGATCCAAAGAAAATTCCAGGCAGAGAGAAAAGGGAATGAAAAAACCTAAAGTCATGAAGGACTTTGGCACATTAACTGTAGGAATACCTGTGTTAGATCTCAGCAAGGCGGGGGGGGGGGGCGCGTGGAAGAGCGCTAGGTCGGGTTGGTCAAATCTTGACAGATCTAGTAAAGGGATAAATTTCGATCTAAATGCAAAGAAAAGGATTTTAAGCAAGAAGGTGACTGGATCAGATTTATTATTTTAAAGGTGCAAGGGGAAAATAGACTAGTTGAGTGGTGTGATGGCTAATTTTATGTGTCAACTTGGCTAGACTATGGTGACCAGTTTTTGGTCAAACGCCAGGTTGGACTTAAGTAAAGCTGATTACCCTTCACAATGTGAGTGGGTCTTATCCAATCAGTTGAAGGTCTTAAGAGCAAAAAGGAGTTTTCACTAGGGGGTATTCTTCTTCCAGACTATAAATAGGTATCTTGCCAGAATTCCTCCACTCTTCTCTCCCTGTCACCTGACCACTGGATTTTTGGACACAAACTGCAGGAATCTCCAGCCTGTCACTTGATCTACAGATCTGAACCTACCATTGCCCTTACAATCACATCATCTATCTACCTACCTACCTACCTATTTATCTATCTATCTATTTATCTTACTGGTTCTGTTTCTATAGAGAACCCCAAGACAAGTGGCTACTATAATAGGCCAAGCAAGAAATACTGGTATTTGGACCATGATGGTGGCAGAATAGGAGAGAAGTGAAATATGAGATACATTTAGAAAGTAAAATGGTAAGAATTTAGCAATTAATTGGAAATTGGGAGGAAAGCAGTGGGAAAAATCAAGGATAACCCCTAAGTGTCTGACGTGAGCAAGTGGACAGGTGGGGACCATGTCCCAGCCCCCGTGCAAGGTCAAAGATGACTCACCAGACTCCCCAGCATCGTTCTTGGCCTTGGGCTGTACAAGTGGATGCACTACTTTAAGTTCACCAGGTGGTGCAAAGGACTGATTGAGGTTAATTTTAACCATATCTTTCCCAGTGTGTTTGTTGGCTATCCAAATTGCCTTCTTTTTCAAGGTTGAATAGAAGATACGGTCACCAAAAAGGGATATTGCAAACAAATTGTGCCTAAAAAATAACATGGGGGGAAAAAAACACAATGGGAAGACATTCGTTCTTTGGCTTATTAAAATTTCACTCCATTTTAATTTGTCTGAATTTTAATCACCCAAGTTTTCAATCATTTTTCATTTAGAAATGTATATTAAATTTATAGTTTTATTTATGTAGTTATAATCTGCACTAACAGAATACAATGTCTGGCTCTAAATCCACTATACCAATTCCTCTGCTAGTCAACGCATTAACAGGAAGTAAGTAGAACAAGATAAGGAACAGAATTTCTGGTTTTGTCATTTTCTCACTTGACTAATACCTTCCCATGGCCACAAGCTGCCGGCAAGATAGCAAATAAAATCAAAGATAAATGTTTTATAAGATACATTAGGCATAATTATGCTATAAATTATAACTACTACCAACATATGAAAACTTATTGTATGCCAGATACTCTGCCAATCATTTTTATTTGCATTCGTTTACTTAATCCTCACAATAACCCCCAAGAAATAGGTACTATTGTTATGACCACACTAAAGAAAACTAAGGATGATCTGCCCAAAGTCACACTCATCCAATAAATGGTAAATTTGGGACTTAAACCACTATACCAGTTAAGTTGACAAAAGTAAAACTAATCCATCACACAAGCTTCAAATGGAAATTGTTTTAGTTCACATCAAAAGTGAAACTTACCGTGTAAGATGTTTGTGAAGTTGAGAAGAACCTCCATCATAATCACAAGAACCAATATAAGAATAGCCTCCTTCTTTATTGTACTGAATCCAAAAGAGCCGTTTATTAAGCACATCCAATGACATGGCTGTTATTTTCTCTAGTGTCTCCAGCAGAATCTTCGCATCCGCACCATCGAGGCTGGCTCTGTGAAGGCTGCTGCCCACCTCTGAAGACCAAAATACAAACCTGAGGGCAGACACATGACATAGATGCATAATTGAGCGTGTAGTCACTTAAACGGCCGCCTTTCTCAGTGTTTCAGCGGCCCCTATCTGTCTGCATAGAACCAGTTTGATTATTTTGAAGGAAAATTCCATTCAACATGAATTTATTCCTTTATTATGATCCCTCATGTAAAAGGCAGGAATTGAAGCTAACAGAGACAATCCTTGCCCTGAGAGAGCTTCTCATCTGATGGAGTGGGTAAATAATTAAATACACAAAAACTAAAAAAATATAAAGCTGGAAGAGATCAGTGACAAAAGAAAGATAAAATGGAGATAGTAATCACACCCAGTTGGGAATCAGGAATGCCTCAAGGGGAAGGTCAAATCTGAGATGTGTTTTGAAGGGTGTATAGGTTTTCCATAGGTAAACATGGAGGAGATGGACTTTCCAGGGGAGAACAGAGGTTTTAAAAACAGTGCTAAGCCTGTTGGAAAAATACTGAACAGTTTCTTTGGGCTATGGCAAAAAGGTAAGTGAGGACAAGCAGTGCAAGTTAGAGCTAAAAGAAAGTTTGGCGTCCTGTGTCCAGAGCCTTGCCTGCCTAGATGTGAAGCTGGCAAAGGTTATTGAGAAGGAGTGGGACTTTATCAGAACTGTGTTTTTGAGAATTAATGTAGCAGTACGGTTTAAGAATGGGCAACCTTCAGTGACACAAACGGGTAAGCGCTCAACTACTAACCAAAAGGTTGGCAGTTCGAACCCACTCAGAGGCACCTTGCAAGAAAGACCTGGCGATCTGCTTCTGAATGGTCACAGCCTTGAAAACCCTATGAGTAATTCAACTTTGTACACAAGGGGTCGCCATGAGTCAGAATCAACTCAACAGCAATGGGTTTGGCTTGTTTTGTTTGTTTGTTTGTTTGTTTATGATGGATTGAAGTAGACAGAGAGAATAAGCAGTACTGCGAAAGAAAAGGAGTTACAACACACGTGAGGAACGTTCTTTTCAGTTCAATCAAACATGTAAGACCAAATGGGCAACTCCAGCCCAAAAGCAAGACGAGAAGGCAGGAAGTGACAGGAACTGGATGAATGAACACAGGGAACCCAGAGTGGAAAGGGAGGGAGTGGTGTCACGTTGTGGGGATTGCAACCAATGTCACAAAACAATATGTGTATAAATTTTTGAATGAGAAACTAACTTGAGTTGTAAGCTTTCATCTAAAACACAATTAAAAAAAAAAAAAGAAGCAACACTAGGCCTGGAGATAATGCAAACAAAAATAAATACGTGGAAAAGTTATTTTAAAAAATGGAAATGAGCATTTGATGCAGTGGTCACAGAAGACAAGGAGAGGTGGAGAGATGAGAAGTAGAACCTGTTCCTTGTGATTTCAATTTGTTATCGTATGCAGTCGAGTAGTTTTCAACTCATAGGGCCCTACAGGACAGAGTAGAAGAGTAGAACTGTCCTATGGGGTTTCCCAGGCTGCAATCTTTATCAGAGTAGATCACTAGGTCTTTTCTCTTGCTGAGTGGCTGATGGGTTCAAACCACCAGCGTTTCACTTAGCAGGTAAGCACTTAACAAGGGCTCCTGATTTCAAGTTAGAGAAAGAATTACGCTATAGCAAAAATCCATGGTAGTTAGAAGTAGCCTGCCATGGTTCAGATCCAGGCAACTGTCCTAGTGAAAATAATGAGATTTATCTTCTGTAAAAGATATCCTTGATTTCAATGAGTAGTAAGGTCCCTTTGAGTTCATATGTTATGATTTCTGTGAATCTTCAGATTTTGCAATATATTTCAATGTCTGAAAACAGCAGAATTTACCTTTCTACTGGATCAACTGCTACGTTTGCAGGATAATTTAAGCTACTTAAGAGAACCCGAGAATTGTTTCCTTTCATATCTGTTACTGTAATGACTCCTTCTTGTTGGTTTGACCAAATAATTTCTTCATTTATCCAATTTATTGCCATTCCTGAAACTCTTTTCTCTATATTGCCCACTCTCTGTAAAATCAAATTTCAAAATTAAGTTATTAATATTTCCCCATTCATACCAAAATTGTTTTTATTGTTATGTATAAAAATCCTATTCTTTTAAGTACTTGTCGTTTTTATATATTCTCAAAATTATCTAAATGATAAAATAGTCACAGACATGGCGCCAATTGTTTTAAGACAAAAATATGTTAACACTCCAAAATAAATACTTCCGAGCATAGTATTTATATCAATTGTTTTAAGACAAAAATATGTTAACACTCCAAAATAAATACTTCCGAGCATAGTATTTATGTCATAGATTTAAAATTGAAGATTATCTTATATGTTGTTGAAATCAGGTGATTGTGACGGTTAAGGTTGTATGTCAACTTGGGTGGGCCATGATTCTCAGTGGTTTGGCAGCTCTGATGTAGTCTGGCACTCATTTAATGATGTAATTTGGCAATTATGTAGTCATCTTTCATTTTGTGAGCTGATGTGAGCTGCCATCAGTTGAAAAGGGAGTTTCCTTGAGATTATGGTGTGCATCTAATATATATATGGATGTTCTGGCAAAGCTCACTTGCTCTGAACCCTGAATCCAGCTCGTCAGCATCTGACCTTCAGTTATTGGGACTTGAGCCAGTGGCCTGCCGTTTTACCAACCGATCTTGGGGCTCGTTGGCCTCCACAGCATGTGAGCAAACAGCCTGTCTTACTTGCCAATCCTGGTTTTCTCTACAATCACATGAGCAATTTCCTTGAGATAAATCTTTCTCTCTCTCTCATATAAATGTAAATACATATATATTTATGCATGTACATATGGCTCACTGGCTTTGCTTCTCTAGAGAACACAGTCTAAGACAGTGAAGCCATAACATAATAATTTCAACTATAGTTACAGCAGAATTTAGCAAAAGACAGTTTATTCAATTCCATTGGTTAATGGAAATTATTTCCAGATTCTTACTGAACCCAATGCTAAGCTTTGCCAAATTCTGGCAAGATTCTCTTGGATTTGTGCATAGAGCTATAAAGTAGATGAATTTTCTTTTTTCTTCTGCTCTACCTCCTCCATCATGATCCTTCCCTTCTGAGAACCTCAATGCCCTCCAGCTATATATCAGAGTAGCAGCTCTTTATGCCCTTTAAGCAGTGTTTCCCTCCTCCCTAGTGATACAAACAAACCAAACAACACCCTGTTATCTTCTAATCCAAGCTGTGGGTAGGTAAACTGACTTTCCTGGAAATGTAGGGAGTAGAAAAGCTCTGATTTGTAGAGTTGCAGATTTGCATGGTGTAAATAGTCCCGCGGTTACTGATTTCAAGCAACCTATGTGACACCACTAAGGAGCCCTGGTGGCACAATGGTTGCACTAACTGAAAGGTCGGTGATTCAAACCCACCAGCTGCTCTGTGGGAGAAAGATGTGGCAGTCTGCTTCTGTAAAGATCTACAGCCTTGGAGACACTATAGGGCAGCTCTACTCTGTCCTATAGGGTTACTATGAGCCAGAATTCGACTTTATGGCAATGCTTTTTTGTTGTTTTTGTTGCTATATGACATCACTAAGGAGCCCTGTGGTACAGTGGTTAAGCACTTGGCTACTAACCAAAAGGTTGGCAGTTTGAACCCATCAGCTGCTCCAGTCTGCTTCCACAAGATTACAACCAGTTCTACTCTGTCCTAGGGGGTTGTTATGAGTCAAAATCTACCCAGTAACAATGAGTTTTTTTTTTTTTAATGTGACATCGCTAGGGTTTTTTTATGATACTGCTAGTGCTGGAGATGAGTAGAAGTCAAGCAATCGGCTCTCTTAAGACTGCACAAGCTGATACCAGCACACCACTGTCCCTATTCTTAAATCTCATATAAATTAATCTAGCCAATCCATTTACCAGTTATTAATTTACTAAGATACATGTTGTTGTGAGTCCCCCTTGAGTTGATTCCAACTCATGGCGACCCCATAACTCACTCAGGCAAATTATTTGCATTTAATAGTTGGTATTCATAAAAAAATTTGTAAAAACTATTTTAGCCCAAAGGAGAGAAAAATGGTGGAGTTTTAGGCATCAGGCCAATCTATCGTCACCTAATGACTTGACATGATTTCCCAAGTATTTGACTGTTTTTCCTGTTCTGTGACAGGAAACCCTCTAGATTCTTAGACTTAAGGTTTTGAAAGTATTCTACAGATGGCTGAAGAATAATGAGTAGCCATACTTGTTAAAACTGGGATTAGCAAGTATTAGAGATGTGATGAAAACAGATTAGCACCTAATTGAGGCTTTTAAGAATAATTGGCGGGAGAAAGCTTTGGTTTAAAAAAAAGAAAACAGTGGGCACTTTATATTGGGAAGAAATGCTTAAGGGTTCTCTAATCATGTGATCTCTGTAATCCATCTCCCAAGAACTGAGAGAACATTCCTCTTGGGACACATTTAAGGGTTCTACCGGTTAAAAGGAAGATTAAAGATCTTTTGTACATACTTTAGGTAAAATGCTTTATGGCTATCATCTGCTTTACTGCCCCCTCCAACGCAAATATCCCCTGATAATTAAAAGAAAAAATGGCCCCTTTCTAAATGTGAGGTGCCAAAACCTCTGACAATGATTTTATATGGTTAACACAGAGTTTCTCAAGCTCAACAGTACTGACATTTTGGGTCAGATAATTCTTTGTTGTGGAGGTCTGCCCTATGCATTATGGGTGGTTAGCACCCTATCGGGCCAGTAGTAACAATAAAAAACGTTCCCAGACATTGCCAAATATCCCCTAGGGGGCAAAACCACCCTTAATTGAGAACCATGGCATAGAAAATAATTATGTAAATAATCTGTTTAAACCGTAAATTGGTAATGTAAGGTCATAAATTTAGATATTTTCAAAATCACATTCATATCCTCACTTTCTCCTTTGGGGAGCTGCTGAGTGTCAGTGCCACATTCGTACACTCATTCAGTAACACAGTAGTAGAGATGTGAATTAAATATATACCTACATATGCCAGACACACATTTGAACGATAATGTAATTTTCAATTATCTCTACACTAAGAAATTTACAATATCAGATTTGTCAGCCCATTTTAAAAAAATCCCTCAAGTACTGTGGGAAATGATACTTTACCTCTTGCCTTGTCCCATTCAGAAAAACTCTTTGCAAAAGTTGTCTTTCTAAATCCACCCAATAGATTCTTTCCTGGCTGTAATGAAAATCCACAAACACAGATACTCCAGCATCTGCCACCAATTGCTTGTGATTAGTTCCTTCCGGGTCAATCCTAAAGATACTGTTTCCACGGGAGAAAATTAAGAAGGGCACAGGACCTGAGTAAAAAGAAAGAAATCAAATGGTATATTTTCAATCTTTTTTTATTTGATTTAGAAAAAGCACTTCTGCATGATAACAAACACAAGCAGAATTCACTTTTAATACCTGGTTTATATTTTTAAAGAACATTTTATAGAGAATAAAGAGTTCCTGTAGATGGTGCATGGGGTCCCTGGGTAGTGCAAATGGTTAATGTGTTTGGCTACTAACCAAAAGATTGGAGGTTCTTGTCAACCCAGGAGTGCCTCAGAAGAAAGGCCAGGTGATCTGTTTCCAAAAGATCACAGCCATTAAAAGCCCTAGGGAGCACAGTTCTACTCTGACAGACAGGAGGTCGCCATGAGTCAGAATCGACTCAACAGCAACTGATTTTTTACTGGTAGATGGTTCACAATTACTTTTGTAAATCATCTTCTCCACAAATTGATTGTAAGAAATGAACATTGCCAAATTATGAAAAAAAATTTTTTTTTGAGAGAAAGATACTTTTTCCTCTTATCTATAAAATTTTAGGTTCTGTTTCAATGTTCAAAAGAAACCACCTTATGCTCTACACTGTGGAAAAGGTTTGTGTGAAAGCAAACTTTAGTTATGTAAGTTGAAAAATGACAGATATTGTTGTTTGGGAAGTGGGCCCCCTCCTCTGACTTTGAATTGTGGTGTTGGCGAAGAATACTGACTATACCATGGACTGCCGGAAGAACGAATAAGTCTGTCTTGGAAGAAGTACAGTCGGAAGGCTCCTTAGAAGTACGGATGTTGAGAATTCATCTCATGTACTTTGGACAAGTTATCATGAGGGACCCTGGAAAAGGACATCATGCTTGGTAAAGTAGAGGGTCAAAAAAAAAGAGGAAGACCCTCAAGGAGATGGATTGAAACAGTGGCTGCAACAATGGGCTGAAGCATAGCAACGATCATGAGGGTGGTGCAGGACTGGCAAAGTTCATTCTGTCATACGTAGGGTCGCTGTTAGTCGGAACCAACTTGAGGGCATCTAACAACAGCCTCTGACTTTACCTTATGATCGGGAACCTTTAGAACAGTAACATAGAAGATGGAAAAAAAGTTAAAGCTCTTAAGCTGGAGCAGAAAAAACTGAAGGGCTGTCCTGTGAAGGCTCTGAAGTATTCTGGCCTTGTTAGCATTGCCATATGAAATATAGGACGCCCAGGTAGATTTGGATTTCACGTAACAGTGAGTAATTTTTTTAGTATAAGTTCAATATGCCCCAAATGCTACCTGGAACATACTTATACTAAATAATCATTTGCCGTTTCTCTGAAATTCAAATTGTACCCGACTTCCTGTATTTTTCATTGTCAAATTTGTTTGGTAGACCTCACTGGACTGCCTGATTTCAGCCAGAATCATACAGGTAGGAAAACACTCATGTAAATAATCTGTTTTAACCATAAAATGGTTATCTAACTTCATAAATTTAGATATTTTCAAAATTGCATTCATAACCTCACTTTCTCCTTTTGGGGGCCTGTAGAACCATAATCCCTATACCTGGGCTCCTGTCCTATTCTAGGTTATGGCCAACTACCTGCCCACTCTAACCCCCAAGTACATCTGCTTGGGAACCTGATACATCTTGTTAAGGATTAAATTGTGTCTCTCAAAAAAAATATGTTGAAGTCCTAACCCCTATATTTATGAATGTGACACCGTTTAGAAATAAGGAAGACCCTGACTTACACCGTATTAGAGTTCTAACGAATCCCACTTATGACCATCCTTTGTTTTGGGTACATCTTAGTGATATACACTACATACAGTGTTGCAGTGTGTAACTTGCTGATGCTATCATTCTCAGATGTTCATTCCCAGATGTTTGATTTTATGATTTACTGTTCAAAACAATGCTGTATAGATTTAGTTTTCTAAACTAAATGAAGGTCTTCCGTTGCTTGAAAAAATGAACCCAAATGCTGGTCACTTTGCTAAAGTCGGTAGGCAGATCCAGGAAGCAGTGAGATGTTAGTGAGAAAAATATGAAGAAAAAAAGAAAAAGATCATACAAACATCTCTCACTAATTTTCTGGCTATAAATGCAATCCCCATTCCCAGGAATAATGCAGGTGATCCAGAACCTTTCACGAGTGACAAAAGGCCAACATCATTCATCTCTTCTTCATCATCAGAATAAATTTTTATAATTTGTATATATTATATGTGTGTATTAAAATATATTAGTTTATATGTCATGTTTGCAACCCCAAAGATGAATAAAAATAATATTTATAAAGACACTGATAATAAAAAGCAATAATAATGAAAACTAAAAAAAAAAAATTAAGGTATTCAACTTACATCAAAACTGACTTATGACGGAGTCATTGGAACAGAACCTCTCGTAAGTTGGGGACTATCAGTAACGTTTTCTGAAGATGTTATCAGTTAGGTTAACATGAGGTCATACTGGAGTAGGGTGGATCCTAATCCTATATGACTGGTGTTCTTATATAAGAAGAGAAAATACACAGCGACAAAGAGACAAAGGAAGGGGTGCCACATGACAACAGCAGCTGGAAGCCAAAGAATGCCTGGAGCTGCCAGAAGCTGAGAGAGAATCCTCAGAGCTCTCAGAAGGAATCAATATGACTGATACCCTGATTTGGACTATTAGCCTCCAGAACTGTGAGACAATAAATTTCTGTTCTTATAAGCCACCCAGTTTGTGATTTGTTATGGCAGCTGTAGAAAACTAACACACCAGCATAAATTACTGTCTGACTCCAAGTAGAGCTTGCCTTTAGTACCCTGAAATGAAGCCAGGGGATGATCTTATCCCCTGCAGCCAGGTTAGTCTCCCTGGTTTTTCCTTATCAAGGGCAACAAGGGTGTCTTCAGATAACTGTGCGATCACTGAGATGAGAGGGGGATCAAAGTTGAATTCTAACATTCTTGCTTCCCTGCTGGACTTACTCCTTCCTGTATTAACATTAACCCTTAATACTTTAATGTGACTTAATAAATGTGTTTATTGTTATAAGGATTAAACAAGATGATGGATTCACATCCTCTTACTCAAGGATTATGTTCTAGAGTCAGAAAATGTTAACTCCACCTTAGAGAGTACATTGGAATTGCGCAGGGAGACACACCTGTGAGATCATGAGAGTTGGAAATAGCATAATGTCTAAGAGAACTAGCTCAAAACCTTCTTCCCATAGCTTTACGGCAACACACAACTCCCTGGACATTCATGTAGAGAAGCCCACGCTCCATTGTCGCTCCAGTTGTGGAATCACAGAGGCATCGCAGGAGAAGTGGTGAGGGCACTGTACTGAGAGCCAGGAAGCCTGGTTTCTAGTCCTGGCTCTTCCGTATTCTCTGGGCATGTCACAGGACCTCCCGCATCAGAGAATTATTGGGAGGAACAAATGAAATTAGAGATGTGAAAGAGTTTTCTTAACTGCAGAGGTCCTTGGGAACCCTATGGGGCAGTTCTACTCTGTGAGTAGAATCGACTCAATGGCAATGGGTTGTTGTTGTTGTTGCAGAGTATTGTACAAATATAATTTGCCACTGTTATTTCCACAACCAAGAGTTTGCTACATAGGTTTGTGCCACTGTTCAGATTTGAACCCACACACTGGAATGTTTATGTAGGTCGTCTTAAATACAATAATATATCGTGAAGAAAAGGAAAAGGGGTCCTAACGTTAAAGGAAAGGGATTCTCTGAAGAGAAAAAAACAATAGTTACTAAATTTGTGGAACACAGATGACTGCGGACTTGTGGATTTATTGCCAGGTTCCTCTATTTGATACCTGTATCTTGCATTCTCTATTAACCAAATAAACATATCCTTTATGTATTATTAATTTTTAATGCATTGATACATTAATGAGATTGCTAAAATATATTATTCACTTAAAAGTATTACTAAATGAGAGATTTTCAAGGAAAAAAAAAAAGGAAAGTAACTCCAAATATTCTAATACTCCTTACCCCAGAACAATCCTTTGTACATAACAGGAATTTAAATTTTTTTAACAATGCAATCAATAAAGAAAAAAGTGTGTTTTGTTTTATTTTTTTGAGATTTTACCAATAGGAATGAAGCCAGAGAGACAAGTAGATCTATCCAATTCATAAAAGCAGAGTCTGTTTGACAGCTGTAATTTTACTAATAGCAATAATAATAATGATAAAATTTCACACCTTGATCTGATTTATCCTCAACAGACCATCATGAGCTAAACAGGTCAGATGTTAAAGTCAGTAAGTCAGAGAGAAAAGAGAAACCTGAAGAATACTTAGATTTATAAAACACAAATCATAACATCAACTTCAGTAACTTTTCAAAAAGTAAATACAGAAAATTTTAAAAACTAAGTCTAAATATGAATAATGTATTTTATCTCCAGGTTTTGTACATTCAAGAGTGATGCGTAGGATCCAGGGTTTATCTTAGTATCCAAGGCAATAGAGGTTTCTGAATTCAGTGTTCACAAAAATCACCCAGGATGCGTGAGTGAGTGTGTGTGTGTGTGTGTGTGTGTGTGTGTGTGTGTGTGTTCCAGATCTCTTCCCTTGAAACTCCAGTTCAGGAAGTCTGGAATCCCTGGGTGGTATAAATGGTTGCCACATTCCCTGCTAACCAAAATGCTGGAGATTTGAGTCCACCCAGTGGTGCTTCAGACGGAAGTCCTCGTGGTCTAGTTCCCCAAATCAGCCATCGGAAATCTAAGGAGCACAGTTCTACTCTGACACACATGGGGTCACCACGAGTTGGAATTGACTCAGTGGCAAATGGATTGGCTTTTTGGGTTTTGGCTGAGAGGTGATTCTTAAATCTTGGTGAATTTAGAAAAGATGGATCTAGTTCAGATGAGGAAATCATCTTTCAATTCAGTGATTTTTCCCAAAAAACCATTGCTACTTGGTGGTAGAACCCAGATACTGCCCTCCCTATCCAGTACTCTTTCCCCATGCCAGCCTGCCTTGTTCTGGGTTGTCATGTGTCAATACATTATAATCTTTGTTTTACTTATGTAACTGATTTTAATTACACTTCCCTCAAAACACTCTTCGTTTCTCCTACACTGACGACATCACTATTTAAGCCAGGAGCTGGGCTGAGTATTGGTAGAGATGAAATGCAATATGTTTTAAAAGAAAACAAAGGACTTGGACAATTAACCTTGGTCAAATAGTCACTATTCTGTACTATCGCTACAAATGATAAATAAGTTAGTGTTTTTCCAGACCTGTCAAGGACTCTATAAACAGCTGGTGTGTGGTACAATCCTTGGATTTGAATGTCAGCAGGTGTGCGTGTTTGAACAGCTAAAGATTTCCACGTCTAAACCTATGGTGTTTATTTTGGGTGCAGTTCAGTAAGAGTACAAGTACATAGAAAATCAACCATTGTTTCTGAGGAATATAAACTCAAAGACAGCTTACAGGTCACAGCAAATCAATTGGAATCTCTGACTTCTCAACCTGGGGCTTAGGAGGGGATCTTCAGGAATTAGAAAGAAATCCAGAATGTTTGGAGCATATTGAAGACTTTTTTTTATGACTACAAAGATCTGGAGCCTACATGGCATAGCAAGTCAGGGGCAAAACACAGGTTTTGTTCGGAGTGGGTGGCAGAAACACAACATTTCATAACATGCAACTCTTCATCTGCTGTAAGTCTGTGGGAGTGGTCACACCCAGGTATGTGAGGAGAGATAATTGACTGTCCTTTGCAGGCTCTGGGGACAAAGGCTCATGGGATCTAGTTAATGCATGAAGGATACTTGAACCCAGATTGACAAGAAATCTCGATCCTTTCTCTGTCCAACATTGCCACCTGCCCTCACCACCACAGATTTCTTGCTCTAAATCTGGAAGTGGAACTAAGGGCTCACAGGACAAAGAAAGTGAAAAGAAATCTTCTGGACCTTCAGGGTTCCATGATGCCATCAGAACAGAATAGCTTTAAACTGATGGATGCAATGTCTTCTCACACTGCTCCCCACCGACATCCCCTGAAAGGAATCATTCACTACCACTCCCAGGGCACTGACTTGAATGATATCTTGGGTTTTATGAAGTGCAGAAAATTTTATTTCTATCTGAAACACTCTCCCCAGATGGTGCTTTCAAGTGCGGTATTTTAAAACAGCACAAATTTACTTTTGGGGCAATAGCAATTTTCTTCTCTGCTTACTCATAAATGTCAAAATTCAAGGCAGATGAGAGAGAGAAGCCAGGTGACTCAGAAATAAGACATTCAGAAAGGGGAGCCAAGGGATTTGGATTTAAATCTCAATTCTGTAAGGAAAGTCCTAGGGCTCGATTTTGCTGTCTGAAAAACATGAAAGAAGATTGCCACCTTAGTCCCTGAGCAGTGGTAGAAACGCGTCGACCAAACCAATAAATAGGTCCTCCCGACCACAGCCCGCATTTACCGTAAGGAAGCTGAAAAAGCCTATTGCCAAATCCTCAGGATAACTGAGCTAGCAGGTTCTGCAAAATTAAACTTTTTTCAACAAGATCTCTTGGAGTGTTTAATGTGCTAATATAGATTTTGATTCTCCAAGAAGATAAGTAGTGAATATCATCAGAATAATAATACCTAACATCTTGTGTGTTATCTCTGGGGTAGCACATTGCAATTAACTTGCCACAAGTCACATGGCTGATAAATACCAGAATGGGGATTTGAATCTACATCTTTCTGACCACAGAGTCCTAGTTTTAAACATCACGTGTGACTGCTTCCATGTAGCATACCCCAAATTAAATTAACCAGGAACTCTGACCACTTAGCATCCTGTAGTTCAAGTGTTTCAAGGAACCCACTTTAGGAAAAGCTATTCTAGGTATACTCACCATAAGGTTGAATCCTTTGCATCCATGTTCCAGGAACAAAATAGGCCCCTTTAAATAGTTTCCTCTAATCACTCCGCATGAATTATTTTAAATCTAATTCTATAGTATAACAGGTTGTTTTATACAAATACTACTGTATATTCATATTTCTCAGGCAAGAAAATTTCAGAGTGTAACTCAACAGCAACGGGTGTAATAATTGTTCAAGAGGAGGTCCCAAAGTGGTGCAAATGGTTTGCATGTTACTGCTAACCTAAAGGTTGTGTGTTCAAACCCAACCAGTGGTATCACAGAAGAAAAGACCTGGTGATCTACTTCCATTAATATTACCAAAAGCCGACCAAACCTGTTGCCATCGAGTCGATTCCAACCCATAGCAACCCTATAGGACAGAGTAGAACTGTCCCATGGGGTTTCCAAGACTGTAATCTTTACGGAAGCCAACTGCCATGCCTTTCTCCCTCAGAGCTGCTGGTGGATTCAAACTGATGACCTTTCGGTTAGCAGCCAAGCACTTAACCACTACGCCACCACGGCTCCTTCCATTGATATTACAACCAAGAAAACCGTACGAAGCAGCTCTACTCTGTAATACGTGGGGTCGCCATGAGTCAGAATTGACAGCAACTAACACCGGGCGCTCCTTGGAAACTCTGTGGGGCAGTTCTACTCTGTCCTGTAGGGTCGCTATGAGTTGGAATCCACTCGATGGCAGTGGGTTTTTTGAGTTTAACAACAACGATTGTTCATAGATGTTGTTGTTGTTGTTAGGTGCCGTTGAGCGGGTTCCAACTCATAGGGACCATATGCACAACAGAACGAAACACTGCCTGGTCCTGCGCCATCCTTACAATCATTGTTATGCTTGAGCTCATTGTTGCAGCCACCATGTCAATTCACCTCACTCAGGGTCTTCCTCTTTTCCGCTGACCCTGTACTTTGCCAAGCATGATGTCCTTCTCCAGGGACTGATCCCTGCTGACAACATGTCCAAAGTATGTAAGACTCAGTCTTGCCATCCTTGCTTCTAAGGAGCGTTCTGGTTGTACTTCTTCTAAGACAGATTTTTTCGTTCTTTTGGGAGTCCATGGTATATTCAATACTCTTCGCCAACACCACAGTTCAAAGGCGTCAACTCTTCTTCGGTCTTTCTTATTCATTGTCCAGCTTTCACATGCATATGATGCCATTGAAAATACCATGGCTTGGGTCAGTCGCACCTTAGTCTTCAGGGTGACATCTTTGCTCTTCAACACTTTGGAGAGGTCCTTCGCAGCAGATTTACCCAATGCAATGAGTCTTTTGATTTCTTGACTCCTGCTTCCATGGCTGTTGATTGTGGATCCAAGTAAAAGGAAATCCTTGACAACTTCAATCTTTTCTCTCTTTATCACAATGTGGGTTATTGGTCCAGTTGTGAGGATTTTTGTTTTCTTGATGTTGAGGTGCAATCCATACTGAAGGCTTGGCATTTCTCAAGCTGAAAGAACTGAAGAAAAAATTCAAGACTCGAGTAGCAATAGTGGAGGATTCCATGGGGAAAATATTTAACGACGCAGGAAGCATCAAAAGAAGATGGAAGGAATACACAGAGTCATTATACCAAAAAGAATTAGTCTATATTCAACTATTTCAAGAGGTGGCATATGATCAGGAACCGATAGTACTGAAGGAAGAAGTCCAAGCTGCTCTGAAGGCATTGGCGAAAAACAAGGTTCCAGAAATTGATGGAATATCAATTGAGATGTTTCAACTAACAGATGCAGTGCTGGAGCTGCTCACTCATCTATGCCAAGAAATATGGAAGACAGCTTTCTGGCCAACTGACTGGAAGAGATCCATATTTATGCCTGTTCCCAAGAAAGGTGATCCAACCAAATGTGGAAATTATAGAACAATGCCATTAATATCACACGCAAGCAAAATTTTGCTGAAGATCATTCAAAAACAGTTGCAGCAGTATATTGACAGGGAACTGCCAGAAATTCGGGCCAGTTTCAGAAGAGGATGTGGAACCAGGGTTATCATTGCTGATGTCAGATAGATCGTGGCTGAAAGCGGAGAATACCAGAAGGATGTTTACCTGTGTTTTATTGACTACACAAAGGCAGTCAACTGTGTGGATCATAACAAACTATGGATAACATTGCGAAGAGTGAGGATTCCAGAACACCTAATTGTGCTCAGGAGGAACCTTTACATAGATCAAGAGGCAGTTGTTTGGACAGAACAAGGGGATACTGATTGGTTTAAAGTCAGTAAAGGTGTGTGTCAGGGTTGTATTCTTTCACCATACCTATTTAATCTGTATGCTGAACAAATAATCCGAGAAGCTGGACTATATGAAGAAGAACAGGGCATCAGGATCAGAGGAAGACTCATTAACAACCTGCGTTACGCAGATGATACAACCTTGCTTGCTGAAAGTGAAGAGGACTTGAAGCACTTACTAATGAAAATCAAAAACCACAGCCTTCAGTATGGATGTTCATAGATAGGCTAAGTAATATCTTTTATATTTTATTTTTAAAGTTATCATACAATAGAATTGACTTTATTTTTCTTTTGGTGTACAGTTCCATGAATTTTAGCAAATGTATAAATCCGTGTAGACACCACCTTAATCAGAATTAAGAACAGTTCCATCATTAAAAAAAGTAACTTGTGCTAATCCCTTTAAAGGTACACCCTGTTCCCACATATAACTCCTGGCAATCACAAATGTATATAGTTAAGACTGGCTGATTTCATTCAGTGAAACACCTTTGGGATTCGTCCAAGTTATTGCACCTATCAATAGCTCATTCTTCTTTATTGCTGAGTAGTATCCCATTGCATGGACATGCCACAATATTTTTTTTTTTTCGTTTACCCAAAGAGTACATTTAGGTTGTTTGCAGTATTGGGCTACTACAAATAAAGTTACTATATACATTCATGTACATTTTATACATTCATGTACATTCATGTACAGATTTTTGTGTGAATGTAAGTTCTTATTTTTCTAGGGTAAATATATAGGAATGGGATTGCTGGGTCACATAATAGTGTAACTTTGTAAGAAACTACTAGACCATTTTTCAGAGTGGCTGTACAATTTTGCATTCTTACCAGCAATACGCAAGAGCTCTGTTACCCACATCCCTGCAAGCGCTTGGTATTTTCACTGTTTTTTTATTTTAACCATTTTGGTAGCTGCGTAGTGGTACTCACCATGGTTTTAATTTGTATTTCCCTAGAGCCCTAGTGATACAACAGTTAAGAGCTCAGGCTGCTAACCAAAAGGTTGACAGTTCGAATCCAACAGCTGCTCCTTGGAAACCCTATGGTGCTTTCTACTCCGTCCTATAGGATCGCTATGAGTCTGAATTGGCTTGATGGCAATGAGTTTTGGGTTTTGGGGTTTGGTAGTGGACTAATGTAACAAATTATCACAAACTTAATGACTTAACACCACACAAATGTATTATCTTACAGTTCGGAGGTCAGAAATCCAAAATGGTTTCACTGGGCTGAAACTAAAGCGTCAGCAGAGCCATATTCCCTCTGGAAGCTCTGGGGAAAATCTGTTTCCTTACCTCTTCAGCTAGAACTCACTCCTCACAGTCCTTGGCTCGTGGCCACTTCCTTTATCTTCAAAGCCAGCAGTGTAGAATCTTCAAATCTCTTTCTCTTCCCGTAGCCTTCTTCCTTCTTTGATCTTTTTCCTTTACTCTTGTAAGAACCCTGGTGACTACATTTAGGGTCCACCCAGATAATCCAGAATAATTTCCCCATCTCAAGATCACATCAGCAAAGCCACTTTTGTCATATAAAGTAACATTGAAGATTCTAGGTATTAGAATATGGATATAATTGGGGTTCATACTCAGCCCACCACAGCTAATGATGTTGGGCATCTTTTCATGAGTTTATTTACCATCTTTATATTCTGTTTGGTGAAGTGTCTAAGTCATTTGCCCATTTTTTAATCAAGTTATTTGTTTTCTTACTGTTGAGTTTGAAAGTGTTTTTATATTATAGATACAAGTCCTTTGCCAGAGATGTGATTTGCAAATATTTTCTTTTAGTATGTAAGTTGTCTTTTCATCCCCTTCACATTGTCTTTGGCAAAGAAAATGTTTTTAATTTTGAGGAAGTACAGCTTATCAATTTTTTCTTTTATGGATCATGCTTTTGATGTCATTTCTAAGAACTCTTTACTCAATCCTTGGTCACAAGATTTTCTCCTCTGTTTTCTTCTAAAAGTTTAATCATTTTACATCTTAAATTTATATCTATGATCCATTTTGAGTTAATCTTTGTGTGAGGTGTGAGGTTTAGATCAAGGTTCATAATTTTGTTTACGGATGTCTAATTGTTCCAAAACCATTTGTTGAGAAGGCTATCCTTTCTCCATTGAATTGCTTTTGCAACTTTGTCAAAAATCAAGTGGTCATATTTATGTGAGTCCATTTCTGGATGTTCTATTCTGTTCCATTAATCTATGTGTCTATCCCTTGGCCATTACCAGAGCTCAGTATAACTTTTTGAACTCTTATAATAATGCAGTTTTGTAGAACAGCAAACTCTGTTCTAAGATTTCTGTGCTGTAGTTAATCCTTCATCTTAATTAAACATGTTTTAATATCCTTCAGCTTGTCAGTGTAAATTATGTTGAAGTTTCTTTAAAGACTACCACTACCAGACTAAAATGCATTTGCCAACATTAAAACCTTAGAAAAGTTTTTCCATCCGTTTCACAAAAAAAGACAGAAATCACTACCCCGATCTGTCTTTTGAGTTTTACCCCTATATTTTCAACTCTCTGCTGGTTATCTCCAGTTGGGGATGTCCCGCAGCCCCAAAAGATCCTCTGCATGTTAAAAAATTGAGTTTATGCAACATCCTGTGGTTAGTATGCATTTATTGAAAAGCTTGAATTTGATACAGCAATTCAAAAATCTGGTTTAAAGTTCAACGTATTTTGACATTTGGTTCCTGACAGCTGTGTGGACAAAAAAACATACTTCACAATTTTACATATTTTTTAAATAATATTTTATTAGGTTTTTGGTGAAAGTTTACACAGCAAGTTAGGTTGCCATTTGACAATTGCCACACAAATTTTTCAGAGACATTAATTACATTTATCACAATGTGCCAAAATTCTCTTTGTGTTCAATTTGTTCCCTTTCCAGGACTCTAGATTCCCTGCCCCCTTATCTTTTCATCTTTGCTTTTGAGAAATTGTTGACCTTTTGGTCTCATGCTGATGGCTTTTTTTAAGTAGGGGACCAATCTTACGAGTAATAGCCTGTATTTTGAGTGTCACTTTGTTATTTCGCTATTGCTACTATAACAGAGATACCACAAGTGGATGGCTTTAACAAAGAGAAATTTATTTTCTCACAGTCTAGTAGGCTAGAAGTCCAAATTCAGGGCATCAGCTCCAGGGAAGCCTTTCTCTCTCTGTTGGCTCTGGAGGAAGGTCTTTGTCGTCAATCTTCCCCTGGACTAGGAGCTTCTCTGAGCAGGAACCCTGAGTCTAAAGGATGCGCTCTGCTCCAGGCACTGCTTTCTTGGTGGTATGAGGTCCCCAATCTCTGCTTGCTTCCGTTTCCTTTTATCTCTTGTAAGATAAAAGGTGGTGCAGGCCACATCCTAGGGAAGTTCCCTTTACGTTGGATCAGGGATATGACTTTGGTAAGGGTGTTACAATCTCACCCGAATCCTCTTTAACATAAAATTACACTCACAAAATGGAGGACAACCACACAATACTGGGAATCATGGGCTAACCAAATTGACACATATTTGGGGGTGGGGGTGGGGGACACGATTCAATCCATGATGCAGAGAATAAGTTCAGTTCCAGCTTTAAAGAGTGCCTCAGGGCAATAGTCTCAAGGGATCCTCTGTTCTCTACTGTTCTTGTTTGTCTGGTTTATTTTGTTGTTGGTGTTTTCAAACAAGAATTTGAAGTCTGCTCCATATTTTTCTCTCATTCTTTCCAGGACCAACCATTGTGACCCCAATCAGAATGGTCAGTGATGGTAGCCGGGCACTATGTAGTTCTTCTGGTCTCAGGGTGGATGAGGTTGTGGCTCTTGTAGACTTGTTTCTTCTCTGAACTTTTGGTTACCAACTTACTTTTTCACTCCTGAAGATTTGAGACCCATAATTGTGTCTTAGATGGATGCTGGCAAGCTTTTAAGATCCCAGATGCTACTCACTTCACTCGGATGCAGGTCATGATTTTTGTGAATTATGTTATGACATTTGACTGAGTTGACCCATAAGACTATGGTCCTAAGACTTCAAAGTCAGAAAACTAATGTTGGAAGTTGTTTGATTATGTATTTGGAGTATCTGTATTTGTGCTTTCAATGAATATATGTGCCTACACCCACATATTTGTGTTTTCACATTCCTGTAGCTGTAGATACTTCTATCTGTTCTCACCTTTGTACTTACCTGTACCTACCCACACTCCAATTTGCCTATACCCATCCATATGTGCTCAAAAGCTCATTATTACTTTGTTGTGCTGTGCTCAATACATCCACAGTTGGTGCTACTTTTCCCATTACCAAAAATAAGTAGAGCCTACTGCATAAAGCATACTTTCCTCACAGTTATACTGATATCAAATGGAAGAAATGCTCCATTGAATGTATTTACAAAATCACACAAATTTTATTTCTTCAGCAAATCCATCAATTACGTGCAAATTTTTTTGAATTAGAATAACAAATTTCTGTCTTCCTAGATTACTGAATGCAAAGTATTCAGAAGGTATTGTATTTTATATTCTTAACAAATGGATTAATATGAAGAAAATTCATTGCTTTGAAGACTTTTTTTAAAAAAAAGTTTAGAAAATTCTGTTTGCCAGTTTTTTTTTAAAGTGCAGACATGAGAGTGTTTAATAGGCGACCTATTTGCATTGGCTCAACAACAAAATCAGATAACAACGGAAAAATGCTCTCTTCTTACATAATTTCTTAGGATTAGTAGTAGCTTTCTCACTCATTGTTAAAATGTCACCTTTAACCTTGAGGGATAACGTTTTGTTTCGTTGTTTTAGTTATTTTTGAATAGCACACTACTGACATCTATTTGTCAAGGAAGAAAAGGTCAAAAACATTTGTCCATTTTTAAAAAGAAAAATATGGAACATTTGATTATTTTCTTAAGTGCTTTGCTTCAAGATACTCTGTGGAAACGCCATGGGATGAATATTTTCATGATTACTCCTGGTTATGGGTTGATTTGTGTCCCCCCAAAAAGATACTTTCAAGTCCTAAGCCTCGGTATCTGTGAATGTGAGCCTATTCAGAAACAGGGTCTTTGCAGACGTCATTAGTTAGCATGAGGTCATCCTGGAGTCGAGTGGGCCCTAATCTAATACACTGGTGTCCTTATAAGATGAGGAGAGACGGACACAGAGGAAAGACAACCATGTGAAATGGAGGCACAGACTGGAGTTCTGCTACTCCGTGCCAAGGAATGCCAAGGATGCCAGATATCACTAGAGGCTAGGAGAGAGGCATAGAGCAGAACCTCCTTCTGAGCCCTCAGAAGGAACCGATTCTACTGTCACCTTGGTTTCAGATTTCTAGCTTCAGAACTGACAGAATAAATTTCTGCTGTTTTAAGCCACTCAGTGTGTGGTGCTTTATTATGGGAGCCCTAGGAAACTAATACAGACCCCTTTTCCCCCATCCAATATAAAGTATTATAGAATCTATTTGAGTCTTGTTTTTATAGAAGTAACTATATCAGTGACATCTCATTGTGCAATTCCAGTTTCGACTTCTCTGATGCACAGCTTCCCTGGGAAGACTGCTGTGAACACACTTCACATGTAGGGCTCTCTGTGATCTCACAAAAGAATCCTTTTTTGTTGATGCTGTAGTAAATTCAGAGGTTTAGTCACCACTGTGTACACTTACACTTTTTTTATGAAATATTTTTAATATTTTTTAATATATATAAAATATTTACTACTGAAAAAAATTTCTTCTCTGATTCATTTATTGGCTCATGAAAAAAAAAAAAGTAGCTCTTTGTAGTATATTTTATTGTTGAAACAAAGAGCCAGCATTCAAGAATGGATAAGATCACTGCCACTGGAGACAGAATACCTATGTTGATTCTTTCCTGGCTCCACTACGTACTAGCTGTGTGACCTTCAGGTCTTTATTTAACCTCTCTGTGCTTGGGTTTTCTCATCTTTAAACTGGGGATAATAATAGTACTTGTCTCAAAGGACTGTTAGGAAGACTGATTAAATTAATTCATGTAAAGTACTTAGAATCGTGTCTGACACATAGTGAGTTCTCATAAATGTTGGCTATTATTCTCTACCAAATACTATAAACTGAGACATACTACAAACACCTTTACTTTCACCCAACTATGTAATTTTTTTAATATCCATTTCCTTCCAGTTTTCAAAGTTGTTTTGTATGCAGTTTCCAACAGTGTTTTCTGACAAAGAAACACATTTTAACTTGCTATTTTTTTATCCTATGGTTTCCCACTTATTATTTTAGTCCTGTTTTACCACAGCAGGAAGTGGAAGGATCAAGTGTTTCACCAGTAGTATGCGGCTTTTCCTTTTTTGCTATAATGTAAGAAATCTCAAGAGAGGCTTCTAAATGTTTATCACTAAGTTTAGTAAATGTAGTAGTCTTTAATACCATAACCGAACACATTTGTAAAAATTATAAAAGTTTTCATATTCTGCACACTCATTTTAAAGTATCTTACTTATCATGATGGCCTTATGACAGTTCAAGACACATTTTACACCTGTTGCAAGATTTGTTACTAATAACAAGTATAAATCCAACTTTCAAGAAGTCTTGTTATTTTCTCTCTTTTTTTTTTTTTTGTCAGATCTAAAGAGAGTTACATTGTTATTACCTTCTATATAGCCAATAAAGAGTTAATTTTAGAAATGAAAGAAGCATCAGCTCCGCCATTTATTTCATCATTGTTCTCTTGGGCTTGCATTATTAGCATTGTCTGAAATGTTTTGCAAGAAAGTTTTTAAGCCACTTGTCAAACTCTGTGAGAGCCAGTTTCAGTAAAATTAAATTACATGGTCCATAAGTCTTCAGGTACACTTCAGCCACCCCCAGAGGCCCTCTGAGCTGTGGTGTTCCCCTCTCCCTTCAGGATACCCTAGGTGTAGGAATCAGTGATGTCACCACTGTCCTTCCAAGTACACAATTAATGTTGAATAAATATTTGTTGAATTGATTTGAATTAATTAATTCGTGCAATTTATGTGAAAGGGAATCTCAGCCTTACTTCAAAAGTGCTTTCAACATAGAGAATTAGATATAATAAGAAACCTTCTCCAAGCCACCTTAAAACTATTAGTATTTTTTGGTAGAACAAATGAAATCATTACATCTGCAAGCTTTCAGCAACAAATCTAGGTCTTAAAATATCCTGATGAGTTACTTCATCTCTCTGAATCTCAGCCTCTTATTCATAACATGAGGTAGTTGGACTACATGATCTTGAAGGAGCCTTCTAATTTAACGTTTCTCAGTTCAATTCTTGTCCTTCCTGCATTATAGATTTTAAGTTTCCCTATTTGTAAAGAGACCTAACCTTGTGGTAAATTCCTAGATAAACATAATTCATTTTAACACCTATTTTCTGTGAAATGTTTCCTTCTCTCTGTTTCTCTAAATTTCAAATACCAGATCTACAATGTGTCATTACGAGCTTTATTCATAATGGAAATAAAATAATCACCTAAAACAAACAACTTTTCCCAAATGACCCTTTTCCCTCAACACTCTGAAGGAAGTCTACAAAATTAATCAATTGGACAGATCTGTAAAAAATTTATTGAAGGTGCAAGATTTAAGATGGATTTTATTTATAAGTAACACAATTACCTTTGCATTTTACTAGTTTTTAAATAATGTTCCTCAAATTGCAAAGCTAAGCAAATAAATATTTGCCTATAGAAACTACATCGTGAGCTCGCCTATACAAATAGAAACAAAAGAGAATTAAGTAGAGTTGGAATCTAGATGTCACCTGAGTCCAATTTCATTGTTCTCATTAATCCCATGATCAATAAGTTCTGACCCCTAGCTGTATAGCTGTAAAAATACTTCATACAACTACCTTGGGATGTTCAAGGAAAATGTGAAAAATAGAAAGAATAATTATTTAGAAAAAATAATTAGCAGTTCTGTGCTGTAACTTATCGTCAAAGATAATAGCAAATCACAAAGAACAAGATGGTTGTTTGGGCTTGGTCCATTCTGGGAAACCAACTTCGGACTTCTCTAAGCATCGTCGAAAGCTTGAAGAAATAGGTATCAGAAAAAAACACACAACTGAGTGAAAGTAAAGGTGTTTGCAATATGTCTCAGTTTAACGTATTTGGCAAACAGTAATACCAGCGTTTACTGAGAACTCACTATGTGTCAGGCAAGATCCTAAGCACTTTACATGAATTAATTTACCCACTCTTCACAACAGTCCAATGAGTCAGGAACTGCTATCAGCTCATATCTGCTACTTAACTGGATCATACCAGTTTCAGAAACTGAGGCCTAACAAGACATGCTGGACGTAGTGCATTGACTAAGGTTGAGAGAACTCCATGCAAAGTAAGGTAACAAGCAAGACACGGAAACTGCTCTCTTTTTCTTGTGACGAGGTCAATCCACTTGTCTGTCTGAAGTGATAAACAAAAACAAGAGCAAACCACTTGCCATTGAGTCAATTCCAACTCACGGCGACCTCACGAGTGTCGCAGTAGAACTGTATTACACAGGGTTTTTTATGGCAGATTTTTCTGAAGCAGGCACCAGAGCCTTCTTCCAAGGCCCCTCTGGATGGACCCAAACCTCCAATCGTTTGGATGGCAGCCAAACATGTTAACTGTTTGCACCCAGGGACCCCTTCTGAATTAATAAAACCTGATAATTTCATGGAAAACCCTGGTGGCATAGTGCTTAAGAGCTATGGCTGCAAACCAAAAGGTCGGCAGTTCAAATCCACCAGGTGCTCCTTGGAAACCCTATGCAGCAGTTTTACTCTGTCCTATAAAAAAAAAAAAAAATAGGGTCACTATAAGTTGGAATCAACTCAACAGCAAAGGGTAACAGGGCTAATTTCATATGCATCAACAAAACCTATGGTAAAGGGGGTGAACACACACGGTGCACTTCTGGTTAGCTTTCTGTCCCTAAAGATAATACATCCACACTGAAAAACAGTGCCCAGTCATCACCCATTGCCTCCCATGGGAACTATTGTGTGCTTCTTAAATGCATTGAGGTTCTAGATGGAAACTTTTTCTTAATGTTTTTCCTCTTACATGAAATCCTTGTCATGATTCATTAACATAACCAGAAGACAGAGAAGTTCAGAGGATTTGTAAAATTTGTCCTCCAAAATCAGATAAGTCTTTTGATCCATTTGTTGTTGTTGGGTACCATTGAGTCGATTCCAACTCATAGCAACCCCATGTGACAGAGTAGAACTGCCCCACAGGGTTTTCTTGACTGTAATCATTACAGAAGCAGATCTCCAGATCTTTCCCCGAGGAGATGTTGGGTGGGTTCAAACCTCCAGTCTTTCAGTTGGCAGGTTAAGTATTTAACCATTGTGCTACCAGGGCTCCTTTGGATCCATACAGTGCTTTTAAAATTGTAAACAATGTTAGTTGAATCTGAAAAATATATATTTCCTCATACTAGATAAATTAATGTTAATGATGGTAACCTTTCAATTTGCCAAGGAGAGATTAAATTCCTTTGTGCTGAAAATCCTATAGTAAACAGAATAACATGTGCTTCAGAGGGAGGGAGAAAAACATTAGAAGGTCCTTGGTAGCTACTGCCTCAGGCATGTTTTTAAACCTCTTAAGCTTTGTTTAAAAAAACAAAATGCACAGGATCGGTGTTAGCAGGCATGTATTATGACATGTTGAGTTTGACTGGTCTTCCATCTTTTACCTGTTTATACAAGCATAGATTCCATGGAAGAAGAAAGATCTTTCCTCAGGCTTTTGAAGTTATGACCGAACAAGTAAAATCTGAATGAATTAAAACACTGTTTCTCAACTGGCACATCATGTGCTCAAGAACTAGGCAGCTGCCATGATGCTCTTAAGATTTTGTTTCCTAGCAAAAATCCACCCACAAAAAGAACCTTCTTAGGAATGAAATCTGCTTATTACACACAAAGCTAGTCATAACACCCTGACAGGCTGTTCAGAATGAAGGAAAAAGGCAGTCCTTTTCTCTGAAAGGCTTTCCCTATCACCGGAAGCGGGCTTTGCAAATAAATCAGCACATACCATGAATCACTGTCGTGGGGTTATGCTGGGTCTCAAATGCCTTCACACTCACACAAATTCCAGCCTACTGAGTACCCTGGGAAATACCTGGGAAACCCAGATACTGAGAGACAAACATGTTTGGCCAGACTCAGAAGAATCAGAAAATCAAGGTCATAAGTGAAAACAGACACACATACCAGTTCAAACTCCAAGTTTATCAAGAAGGTCAAGAGGTGATGAGAACCCCTGAGCCTATGGCCTTACGACACCCTTCTGACCTGGAACTGAAGCCATCCCTGGAGACTACCCTTCAGCCAAACAATAGACAGGCCCATAAAAATAAACAATAACACCCAAGAGGAACATGCTCCTTAGAACAATTAATTAGATGAAATTTCCCAAAAGCAAAGGTGAGAAAGCAGGAAGGGCTCGAAAATCCAGACAAAGGGAACCGGGAACCCAGGCAGAAATGGGGAGAGTGCTGACACATTGTGGGGAATTCAGCCTATGTCATAAAACAATTTATGTACAAACTATCAAATGAAAAACTAATTTGCTCTGTAAACTTTCACCTAAAGCACTACAAAAATTAAAAAAAAAAAGAGACAATGAGAGTAGGAATCCTCCTTTGCATTTGGCTGTAACAATTGAGGTTTCTACAAATCCACTAATCCCCAGAATTGAGAGGAAAGCTCTGAATGACAATGTTAAGGAAAAAAAGAACAATACATATTTACATGCATCATTCCACAACAACCACTGTTGGTGGCTAGTAATATTATTGGCCCTATAAAATAAAACAGAAATGCATTTTCAGATACAGTGAGACTTTTTAAGAACGTAAATGTCCCTTCTTTTCAACAAAAGTTTTTCTTCTTCTATTCCTAGCAAAACGTTACTCATCCTTCCAGACTCAGCTCCCTGTTTTCTTCGTGTCATGGGCCCAACAGTCAGGACAGCTAAGGATGGGCCTGGAACAGTGGTGTGCAAAGATACTTTACTTTTATTAAAGAATCTTTACAAAACGAATTGGCATTCTTGGTTCCCCTACTATTCAGGTAATATTTCCTTCATGGTAGGTAGTAGCATTAGCGTTCTGGATGAAAGCATTGACCTGTAGGCAAAAAGTAGAGCATTCCAGCACTCCAAGTTTTTGTTATTGACGTTTCTTATTCTTTCTTAAAGTTAATTCTAACATTACATTTTGTTTCTTAGCTCTAGGATTGCTGCAATTTGGAATAATAACTAATATTAAACTAAACACTAATGTGTTCCATGGCTTTTGAAAATTCTGTGAAAAAAAAAATAGGAATTCCTTAAAAGAGAGTATAACCTTTAAAACTGATGTTATCATTCTGAAAGCTCACTCAGTGCCATAGTTTTGGGGGTGTTGAGGTTAGTTATTGAGCCTGTCATTTTTGTTGTTGTTGTTCATAGCAAGTTTACAAAAATTACCTCAGTAAAATAATTGCTGAAGTAACTTTAGATCAGGCAATTTATACACAATGGAAATTTACTAATATCTTCTCCCAGTATTCCCTACTACATTCAAAGTGACTAAAAGGTTAAGAACGTTGAACAGATTTTAGAAAACTGGTTTTCCGGGTGTGGAGGTTTTATTATCTTTCATCTGAGGTCTAATAGTTGTTTTTGTTTGTTTGTTTGTTTGTTTTAATTCTATGTCTGGATTAAAAGATGATTTAAATTGTCTAGATAAATTGGTATAATAAAATCTATAAGTCATTAATAAATACAAGAGAGGAGGCATAGTTACCTGATTCACTATCCAAGCCATTTGATTCTCCCAATAGTAGATGATCCACTAGAAATATTCCAAGCTTGAGTCTCTGGTCATATGTAAATCCTATGCTTGGACCTAACAGCCAGTGACTACAAAATAAGGGTACACTTCTTTTTTTATATTCAAATGATTTTAGAAGATTCCACTGGGAAAATTCCTGGAAATTAGCCCCCTGTAAAATCCTCCCCACCCTCCATGCATCTGTTAGTTTGTCCTCCTGTGGGGGTTTGTGTGTTGCTGTGATGCTGGGAGCTATGCCACCGGTATTCAAATACCAGCAGGGTCACCCATGTCGGACGGGTTTCAGCTAAACTTCCAGACTAAGACAGACTAGGAAGAAGGAGCCAGCAGTACACTTCTGAAAATATTTAGCCAGTGAAAACCTTACGAATAGCAGTGGAACATTGTCGAATATAGTGCCAGAAGATGAGCACTCAAAATACAACTGGGGAAGAGCTGCCTCCTCAAAGTAGAGCCAACCTTAATGACGTGGATGGAGTAAAGCCTGCGGGACCTTCATTTGCTGATGCGGCACGACTCAAAATGAGAAGAAACAACCGCAAACCTCCGTTAGTAATCAGAACCTAGAATGCAGGAAGTATGAATCTGGGAAAATAGGAAATCATCAGAAATGAAATGGAACACATAAAGATCGATATCCTAGGCATTGTGAGCTGAAAAAGGCTGGTATTGATCATTTTGAATCAGACAATCATGTGGTCTACCATGCCAGGAATGACAACTTGAAGAAGAATGGTGTTCCATTCATCATCAAAAAGAACATTTCAAGATCTATCCTGAAGTACAATGCTGTCAATAACAGGATAATATCCACATGCCTACAAGGAAGACCAGTTAATATGACTATTATTCAAATTTTAAGCACCAACCACTAAAGCCAAAGATGAAGAAATTGAAGATTTTTACCAGCTTCTGCAGTCTGAAATTGATCAAACATGCAATCATAATGCACTGATAATTCTTGGTGATTGGACTGCAAAAGTTGGAAACAAAGAAGGATCTATAGTTGGAAAATATGGCCTTGGTGATAAAAATGATGTCAGAGATTGAATTTTGCAAGATCAATGACTTCTTTATTGCAAATACCTTTTTTCATCAGCATAAACTGTGACTATACACATGGACCTAGCCAGATGGAATACACAGGAATCAAATCAACTACATCTGTGAAAAGAGACAATTGAAAAGCTCAATATCATCAGTCAGAACAAGGCAAGGGGTCGACTACAGATCAGACCATCAATTACTCAAGTTCAAATTGAAACTGAAGAAAATTAGAACAAACCTATGAGAGCCAAAGTACAACCTTGAGTGTATCCCACCTGAATTTAGAGACTATCTCAGGAATAGATTTGATGCATTGAACACTAATGACCAAAAACCAGATAAGTTGTGCAAGGACATCATACATGAAGAAAGCAAGAGGTCATTAAAAAGAGAGGGGAGAAAGAAAAGACCTAAATGGATATCAGAAAAGACTCTGAATCTTGCTCTTGAAAGTCGAGTAGCTAAAGTGAAAGGAAAAAATGATGAAGTTAAAGATCTGAACAGAATATTTCAAAGGGCAGCTCGACAAGACAAAGTGTTATAACGACTTGTGCAAAGACCTGGCGATGGAAAACCAAAAGGGAAAAAAAACTCTCTGCCTTTCTCAAGCTGAAAGAACTGAAGAAAAGATTCAAGCCTCAAGTTGCAATACTGAAGGATTCTACGGGGAAAATACTAAGTGACACAGGAAACATTGAAAGAAAATGGAAGGAATACACAGAGTCACTATACCAAAAAGAATTGACTGATGTTCAACCATTTCAGGAGCTAGCATATGATCAGGAACAGATGGTACTGAAGGAAGAAGTCTAGGCTGTGCTGAGGGCATTGGTAAAGAACAAGGGTCCTGGAATTGATGGAATACCAATTGAGATGTTTCAACAAACAGATGCAGTGCTGGAAGTGCTTACTTGTCTATGCCAAGAAATTTGGAAGACAGCTACCTGGCCAGCTGGCTGAAAGAGATCTATATTTATGCCTATTCCCAAGAAAGGTGATCTAACTGAATGTGGAAATTATTGAACAATATCATTAATATCACACCCAAGAAAATTTTGCTGAAGATCATTCAAAAGTGGCTGCAGCAGTATATTGACAGGGAACTGCCAGAAATTCAAGCCAGATTTAGAAGAGGACATGGAACCAGGGATATCATTGCTGATGTCAGATGGATCCTGGCTGAAAGCAGAGAATACCTGAAAGATGTTTACCTATGTTTCATTGACTATGCTAAGGCGTTTGGCTGTGTGGATTACACCAAATTATGGATAACATTGAGGAGAATGGGAATTCCAGAACACTTAATTGTGCTCATGAGGAATCTGTACATGGATCAAGAGGCAGTTGTTCAAAGAGAACAAGAGGATACTGCATGGTTTAAAGTCAGGAAAGGTGTACATCATGGTTGTATACTTTCACCACACTTATCCAATCTGTATGCTGAGCAAATAATAGGAGAAGCTGAACTAAATGAAGAGGAACAGGGCATCGGGATTGGAGGAAGACTCGTTAACAACCTGCATTATGAAGATGGCACAACTTTGCTTGCTGAAAGTGAAGAAGACTTGAAGCACTTACCGATGAAGATCAAAGACCACAGCCTTCAGTGTAGATTAGAACTCAACATAAAGAAAACAAAAATACTCACAACTGGACCAATAAGCAACATCATGATAAAAGGAGAGGAGATGGAGGTTGTCAAGGATTTCATTTTACTTGGATCCACAATCAAAACCCATGGATGCAGCAGTCAAGAAATCAAAAGAAGCGTGGCATTGGGCAAATCAGCTGCAAAAGACCTCTTGCAAGTGTTGAAAAGCAAGGATGTTACCTTGAGGACTAAGGCGCGCCTGACCCAAGCCATGGTGTTTTCGATCGCCTCATATGCATGCATAAGCTGGACAATGAATAGGAGAGATCAAAGAAGAAGTGATGCCTTTGAATTGTGGTGTTGGCAAAGACTATTGAATATGCCAAGGACTGTCAAAAGAACGAACAAACCTGTCTTGGAAGAAGTACAACCAGAATGCTCCTTAGAAGCAAGGATGGCATACTTTGGACATTTTGTCAGCAGGAATGAGTGCCTGGAGAAGGACATCATGCCTGGTAAAGCAGAGGGTCAGCAAAAACGAGAAAGACCCACAAGGAGATGGATTGACACAGTGGCTGCAACAATAGGCTCAAGTGTAGCAACAATTGTGATCATGGTGCAGGACCGGGCAGTGTTTCGTTCCGTGATGCACAGGGTTGCTATTAGTCAGAATCGACTCAACGGCACCTAACAACAACAACAACAAAATCCTCCCACCCCAGATTTTTCTGAGAGATTCTTGTACCTGCCTCCTCCTGCTCTCCACATTGGTGGCTTTCATCTGACCTCCTCAACCTGTGGCTAGACCACAGCGAAGCAAGCCACTCTGTGAGAGGCCATTCATGCTTCTAGAGGGCCATCCCTCCTACCTACCACTCTGACTCACGAGAGGATCATGTTTTCATTGTACCATTTCACCTAAAATGTGGGACTGACATTTTTCTCCTTTTCCTCAGCACAAGTGAGAACAATCTCTAATGTTTAGTTAGACTTTTTAAGGATTGGGGATAATGGAATAACTGGCTAAGATCAGATATGTTCTTTTTTTAAGCCAGTGCCCTGCCTCACCTCTGAGTTATATCTACCAGGTCAATGAAAGCACTAGAACTGTTGCTATCCTTTCTAGACTAAGAGTGAGGGAGAAACATCTCATCTCCAGAGAGATGAAGACAGAGTATTTCTGCCACCTGAGACCCGCATCCTAGAATCTTCTTCACTTCCATCTCAAGATTAGCATTCTGCCAGTGCAGAAGAAAGGAAGTAAGATTGGTTTAAAATCTGGTACCACAATTTCTTTTCTGATAAATAACTATTTTTGTTTAGCAAAACACTTAAGTGCTCTAATTAGTAATCTTGGTGCCAGAAGCAGGATCCAGAGAAGACCACTAAGGACCCCTCACTGTTGGTGAGAGTTCAAGTGCAATACCACAATTGCTCTTTGTGCCCAATTGTTCTCTCACCACAACTAAGGAACTTGGTGATTTTTCCAGGTTCAAGCTTCACCCCTTTTGTATTGAACTGTGAGCAGTTTTGCAGGTCTTTTCCTTTTGTTCTATTTGCGGTAAGATTTGTGAATCTCTGCCTTCAGACAGCTGTTTAATGGGGATCTCAGTTTAGATATAGTCGTCTTAGGGATTCTAAGCATGAGTTCCTTCTGCTTTCATTCTGGAGCAGCATGTTTCTTGGAAGTGGGCTGACTACCATACTTTACTCAAATCATGCACCCATTTGTATGTTTTTGCAGACCACACAACTCCTTGTGCATTATTTTCCTAAGCATCCTATACCAATATTTTTTCACTTTACTAACTTAAATTTCATTTTTTTTTTCTGTCCAATGGATTTAATGTTACCAGGATAAAACTGATCTCATGGAAACTTCATTTAAGGTATATGTTTTCCTAAATCAAGTGCAACCAACGGTGAACTGAACAGGCTTATGATGGAATTGGGACGCTGTGTTGAAACCAAAGAGAATGAATGCACGGAGAGCTAGAAATTAGTAAGTAAGAGATGATCCTGGGCCTTAAACTACAAGAACAAGGTGTTTTTTTATATTTTATTACCTTCAAAATCTTAAACTGAAATGTAATTTTTTTTATAAACAATATCTTTGAAATCAACAAATAAAAGTCACCTGAAGAAATTGTGTTTTCATCTTAAAATAGGCCATTTTATTTTATTCATTCATTATCCTCATCATCCAACTCTTAGAACTCTTAAAGTCCAATCCCTCATCACTATTATCATTGAAATATCACAGAGCTGCCTGCAGACGCCCTTCTGTGACTTATGAACTGATGTCATCATCATCACTGCTTTCTGCGTCTTCATCTTCATCAATGGTATTCTGCTGGCACGCAATCCTGGCCTTTCCGAAGCCGTCGTGAATGGTTTCTGGGGTTCTTTTCCCCCAAGCAGAGGCCACCCACTCGCAGACTTCTGTAAACAATGCTCACTTCAGTCATCCTGATAGTGTGAACTCATGAATCCCAGACTGCATCCACTCTTTTACTTGCCGTCATGTGAAGGTTGCTGGCCTACAGTGATTCTTGTTCTCATGGAAAGGTCATTCTTTTTCATGAATTTAGAAATCCAGGTGAACTCCTCCTTGAAATCTGGGATTCCTCCTTTATTGGTCAGAAGCTTCAGTTTGATCTGAATTGCAACAGTAAAGATACTTGATTTTGTTCCCTTTGAGAAATGATCCACTCTTTCAAGTTGTTCTCCAACTCTGGCCATTTCACTTTGGGCCTATGACATGTGCGTTTTCACAGATTCCTTTTCTCCAGCTCCTTTTTCTCCCTTCTTCATTTTTGCATGGTTGACTCTCCAACCTCAAACTCTCTCACTGCCACTCTGTTGTTTGTTTCTTCTGCCCCTGCAACAGCTTTCAGTTTGAAGTCAGTGCCGTAGGACTTGCACTTAATTCCTGCCATGATCCTAAAGGGTTCTAAGATTTAGATTTATAAACTGAAAAAATGTGCACAATGTAATTGATAACTGGCTGGTTCTAGTAAAGATATTGCAAAATTTAAATGGAAGGTGTACAAGAAGCAAGGGTCTTTTTATACGCTCACAAGCATATGTCTACAGTGACTCGTGATCGTTGATCAAAGACGTCAGTGCTAATAAGGCATAATTCAAAACAGCTCATCAGATCTTTCCTAACCGTGATCAATTCTGACTCATAGCGACCCTATAGGACAGAGTAGATCTGCCCTGTAGATTTTCCAAGGAGTGCCTGGTAGATTTGAACTGCTGACCTTTTGGTTAACAGCTATAACCCTTAACCAATATGCCACTAGGGTTTCCATGTAGACTATGAAATAAGCAGACCTAACATGGCTTGAATTGTGGGAATATTGAATATCCCATGGACTGACAAAAGAACAAACAAATCTGCCTTGGAAGAAGTACAACCAGAATGCTCCTTAGAAGCAAGGATGATGAGACTACATCTCGCATACTTTGGACATGTTATCGGGATTGATCAGTCCCTGGAGAAGAACATCACGCATGGTAAAATAGAGGGTCAGCGAAAAAGAGAAAGATCCCTAATGAGATGGATTGGCACGGTGGCTGCAACAATAGGCTCAAGCATAGCAACAATTATGAGGATGGTGCAGGACCAGGCAGTGTTTCATTCTATTGTGCACAGGGTCCCTATGAGTTGGAACCGACTCGATGGCACCTATCAACATAATAACATAGCTTAATGGTTTCACTTAAGATGATCTGATAAGGTTTTTATATTCAACTGTTGAGCCTAGAGTGATCATGTATCAGTTTTCCTCTTTTTACTCCTCCAATTAAAAGTTGGACTCAGAAGATGACTGTGATAATTATGTCAATGCAGGTTGAACCAAGATTCCTATTGATAGCTACTCAATGGCATTTACTCCAGTGGAGGCATCACTTTGTTTACACTTCCAATTAATAGCATGTGATTTATGGACAGGCTTCAGTGGGTTCAAGGTTCCAGCTGATGGACTCAAAATCAACAGGGATATAACTATTAAGCTAATAGAAACAAATACACAGTTTCAATTCTTTATTTTCCAGTTACTGGGGTATTATCAAACTTGATCCATGACTTCTTGACCGTGGCTTACACCTTTATTACACAAATATGATCAAAAGTAACATTTTTCAATGATTGAATGAAGGTGAGTGAGGCCAAAATTCACTTCTGGAAATGTCACTAGACATGTGGGTTATGTACATGGACACGCTATGCCAGAAGTTTTTACATAACTTCACCATGTCCGAGCATTATATGTGTGTGTGTGTGCACGTTATTTACATGGGCATGCTATTTGCAAAAAATACAGTATACTAAGGATTGAATTTACAGTGGCCACTTTGGGGAACTTCTGTTTGATGCCTGGGTTCCATTGTTGGCTCCCATTTGTGTTATTTGAGCACTCTTTTTGGACTGGCTCCAAGTGAAATCAGACTGGGTCTAATAAAGAAAGTCAGACTAGATTTGACAGAGGCCTCAGACAGTTTTTTTAAATGGGTTCAGCCAAGTCCAAAGGGCCTCAGACCCCTCCACCTGGCACTCTGGCAAGTTATATTGACCCAGAACTTGTGTTTTACTTTTTTCTGTCAAAATGGGTTCGACCTTACCAAAGACAACTCTGGAGTTGCAGTAGCCACTTTAGGGAGCTGGGATCTCATTTGCCTTGCTTCCTGTTGTGATGTCTAAAAGTGTTGTGCTGTTTAAAATTGTCGACTGTCATAAAAAGGGCAATCATAAGGTAGAACAGAGGTATAGGCCCTATAAGCCTGTAGTTTGAGCCAGCCTAGCATCTGCTCGGATGAACTTTTCCATAGGTTACCAATAAAACCATCTTGTTCTTGTCCTGAGAGCTTGGCTTTGACCCAGAGAGAGCATTCTGTCTCTTTTTTCCACCTGCCGTCAGGTAGGGGTCCAAGACTGACCATTGCCAACTTCATGGAGTTATTTAAGTCTCAGCACTTTCTACTTCTAGGAAAACTGCCTTCTACATGTTCTTTTGTTCTTAATTCTTGCACATGTCTTTCTAAATGATAATTTCACTAAGAATGATTTGGGCCCTCAGTGGATACTTTGGGAAACTTTTGATATAAATTGAAAAGTGCACTGAAAAAAAGGATAGGGTACTTATTTTGATTGGTATAACGAAGCCTCAGAAAGACAAAATTATTCTAAAATTGCATCTCTAAAAGATCCTTCAAAGCGCACAGAAGATAGAGTTACATATATGTAATATTTTCCTACCTCTGGATAGTGTTACCAAATTTGATTATAATATCCTTTCAAAGAGTTTTATTCTGATTGGTTAGATATAAATGCACACTGATATAAACTGAATAATACTAAAAGTCCCCAAAATTAAGGAAATTGTACCTCAAATACTTTCAACATTTACCCATTTTCATAAATTAGATATAATATCCACTCTTCTTTGAAAGAAGGGTTAATCATTATGTTTAGAGATATTTTGTCTAAAATTTTCTTAAATTGACTTTATTTTGCTTTGCATACCACAGAAATAAATTTCCTTGTCAGTTGCCTTACTTTTGTAATGAACTCTCATCAGATCTTTCCTAACCATGGTCATTTTTAAGTGTTGTCATCTGCGGATTGTTTTTACTCTGACTCTCTAAAAGCACTTGCTATCAACCACAAGGCAGAGCATTTCAACAAAAAAAGGCTGCCTCAGAAACCCATGGACATGACTATGTCAGATATTTTGGGTGTGGACTGCTAACAACACTGCTTAAACCACTAGACTGAATAAAGATTTCTAGAACTCTTGTGGAGAAGCTGATGGTTTCACAAGCCTGCAAACTCAAAATAGAACGGAATAGCAATTAATTACATAGGACTGAATGGATTGACAGATTATTATAGGTTTTGTGGGAAGTGTTGCTGATGTGTTGATGTTCTATTTTCTGGATATAAGAAACCTCTTTTCTCTTTCCTCCTAAATTATCTATAACTTATAACAATTTAGTTTACCACATTTTTTTGCAAACAAAAATGAAACATTTAATTTTTTCTCCCTGCCTGATTCCTCTGGAATTGGAAAATTCTTCATAAGTGTTTTTATTTTTATAGCAATTTTTTATTTATTCATTTATTTTAACCTGTCCTCCTTGTTAATAGGAGATAATTGGAAATCTTGGTTATATAACCAAGCTTTGACTGGAATCTCATGTTTGAGAATGATGTTCATAGAATCAACTATGACTAGACATTTTTAAGGAATTAATGTTGACTTTATGGGTTTTTTTTTTTTTTTTTTTATGTTTACAAAGCCCTCCGAGAAAAACTGGCCTGGTACCTGACTTATAAGTTTTCCAGTCTTGCAGGTAAACAAGGAAAGTCACTTCCTGGCAGGCCAAGAACCTTATATTTTGGGACCTTGAAAATAGGTGGGTGCCAAAACTGTGGGTACTACAGGTGAAATCTAGTGGCAAGTTCTTGGCTTGGCTTCCTAGCCTCAAGAAACTTTTACAAATTCAATGTGAGATTTCGTATGAAAACTTACAGCAAAGCAAATTTAAAAGATTATGTGATAAATTACCATTCTGGCTGCATCTATGTAAATAATAATGAACAACCTTACTTTTAGATCTTTAAGATTGTCTTTTGATCAAGAGGAGGGTAACTGTAGAGAGAAATTTTATGTTTCATTAGAAAGTTATGGCAAGCCTTTGTAGGCTATCAAATTTTGATTCTATTCATTGTCTTTGATCTATTTTACATCTTTTTGTAAACTACAGACAACTAATGGTTTTGTTCCTTATCTGCACGTTGGACTGGTTTTTGTTACATAGCTCATGCTTTTCCCTGTGTCTATATGTAATCAATAACCCAAAGGGAAAATTAGAAACATGAGAGAGACCACTGATGTAAAAACAAGAGAACAAACTGATGTCCATTTAGATGCAATATTAAATGAAAATTGGAAAAAGTCTCTCACTAAAGGCAAATTTATAGGATGCTCAATTACGGAAACAGTTCCTTTAATTGCAGGAACTGCAACATTGGCCAAAGTAAAACCTAAAATACCATGGGAGTTGTCCTCCTGGATAAATGTTTATTCTTGGGATCCTTGGCTCAGAGAAATTTTTTGAAACTGAGGCACCGTCTCTTAGTATCTGTACTAAATGGTAATCAAGACCTTTTTTGACATTTACAGATAAATGCAAGCTTAGAGAATTTGTAAAAACCAAACCAAAGCTACAAGAACTACTAAAGGAAATTGGTCAGAAAATCAATAACATCAGATAACAACACAACACAAGATCACAGAACAGAACATCCTGTTATCAACCAGAATAAGGAAATCACAAAAACAAATAAAGGTTAATTTTAAAAAGAAAAAAATGCTCAACACAGGGAATCATTGAAGTCATTATGTAGAAGATCACAATAATCAAAAAAAGGGACTAAATACAGGAGGCATAGATCTTCCATAAGGAGAGGAAAACAAGGCAATATAGGACGATACAAGCTAGGCTTTTACTTAGAAAAATAGGGGTAAATATTAAGGTAACCACAAAGAGGTCTAACAATTCCATAACTCAAAATAAAAACCAAGAAAAACATAACGACTCAGCAAACATAAATTCGACTACTATGAAAATGAGGAACACACAATTTACAAAGAAAAGCGTCTCAGCACAAAAAAGTAAGTGGAAAAATGAAATTGTCAACAACACACACAAAAAGGCATCAAAATGCCAGCACTAAACTCATACTTATCTATAATTACACTAAATGTAAATGGACTAAATGCACCCATAAAGAGACAGAGAGTCTCAGACTGGATAAAGAAACATGATCCATCTATATGCTGCCTACAAGAGACACACCTTAGACTTAGAGACACGAACAAACTAAAACTCAAAGAATGGAAAAAAATATATCAAGCAAACAACAATCAAAAAAGAGCAGGAGTAGCAATATTAATTTCTGACAAAATAGACTTCAAAGTTAAATCCACCACAAAGGATAAAGAAGCACACTACATAATGATCAAAGGGACAATTGATCAGGAAGACATAACCATATTAAATATTTATGCACCCAATGACAGGACTGCAAGATACATAAAACAAAGTTTAGCAGAACTGAAAAGTGAGATAGACACCTCCACAATTATAGTAGGAGACTTCAACACACCACTTTCGGAGAAGGATAGGACTTCCAGTAAGAAGCTCAATAGAGACACGGAAGACCTAATTGCTGCAATCAACCAACTTGACCTCATAGACCTATACAAAACACTTCACCCCACAGCGGCAAAGCATACTTTTTTTTCTAGCACGCATGGAACATTCTCTAGAATAGATCACATATTAGGTCATAAAACAAACCTTTGCAGAATCCAAAACATCAAAATATTACAAAGCATCTTCTCAGACCACAAGGCCATAAAAGTGGAAATCAATAACAGAAAAATCAGGGAAAAGAAATCAAATACTTGGAAAATGAACAATACCCTGCTCAAAAAAGATTGGGCTCTAGAAGACATTAAGGAGGGAATAAAGAAATTCACAGAATGCAATGAGAATGAAAACACTTCCTATCAAAACCTCTGGGACACAGCAAAAGCAGTGCTCAGAGGTCAATTTATATCAATAGACACATGCATAAAGAAGAAAGAGCCAAAATCAGAGAACTGTCCCTACAACTTGAACAAATAGAAACTGAGCAACAAAAGAATCCATCAGGCACCAGAAGAAAACAAATAATAAAAATCAGAGCTGAACTAAATGATTTAGAGAACAGAAAAACAATTGAAACAATTAACAAAGCCAAAAGCTGGTTCTTTGAAAAAATTAACAAAATTGATAATCCACTGGCCAGACTGACTAAAGAAATACAGGAAAGGAAACAAATAACTCTAATAAGAGACGAGATGGGCCATCTCACAACAGACCCAACTGAAATTAAAAGAATCATATCAGATTATTACGAAAAATTGTACTCTAACAAATTTGCAAATCTAGAAGAAATGGATGAATTTCTAGAAAAACACCACCTATCTAAACTAACACAATCAGAAGTAGAACAACTAAATAGACCCATAACAAAAAAAGAGATTGAAAAGGTAATCAAAAAACTCCCAACAAAAAAAAAGCCCTGGCCCGGAAGGCTTCACTACAGAGTTCTACCAAACTTTCAGAGAAGAGTTAACACCACTACTACTAAAGGTATTTCAAAGCATAGAAAATGATGGAATACTACCTAACTCGTTCTATGAAGCCACCATATCCCTGATACCAAAACCAGGTAAAGACACCACCAAAAAAGAAAATTACAGACCTATATCCCTCATGAACATAGATGCAAAAATCCTCAACAAAATTCTAGCCAATAGAATTCAACAACATATCAAAAAAATAATCCACCACGACCAAGTGGGATTTATACCAGGCATGCAAGGTTGGTTTAGTATTAGAAAAACCATTAATGTAATATACCGTAAAAATAAAACAAAAGACAAAAACCACATGATCTTAAAAATTGATGCAGAAAAGGCATTTGACAAAATCCAACACCCATTCATGATAAAAACTCTCACCAAAATAGGAATTGAAGGAAAATTCCACAACATAATAAAGGGCATCTATACAAAGCCAACAGCCAACATCATTCTGAATGGAGAGAGCCTGAAAGCATTTCCCTTAAGAACGGGAACCAGACAAGGATGCCCTTTATCACCGCTCTTATTCAACATTGTGCTAGAGGTCCTAGCCAGAGCAATTAGGCTAGACAAAGAAATAAAGGGCATCTGGATTGGCAAGGAAGAAGTAAAATTATCTCTATTTGCAGATGACATGATGTTATACACAGAAAACCCTAAGGAATCCTCCAGAAAACTACTGAAACTAATAGAAGAGTTTGGCAGAGTCTCAGGTTACAAGATAAACATACAAAAATCACTTGGATTCCTCTACATCAACAAAAAGAACATCGAAGAGGAAATCACCAAATCAATGCCATTCACAGTAGCCCCCAAGAAGATAAAATACTTAGGAATAAATCTTACCAAAGATGTAAAAGACCTACACAAAGAAAACTACAAAGTACTAGTGCAAGAAACTAAAAGGGACCTACGTAAGTGGAAAAATATACCTTGCTCATGGATAGGGAGACTTAACATAGTAAAAACGTCTATTCTACCAAAAGCCATCTATACATACAATGCACTTCCGATCCAAATTCCAATGCCATTTTTTAAAGTGATGGAGAAACAAATCACCAACTTCATATGGAAGGGAAAGAAGCCTCGGATAAGTAAAGCATTACTGAAAAAGAAGAAGAAAGTGGGAGGCCTCACTCTACCTGATTTTAGAACACATTATACAGCCACAGTAGTCGAAACAGCCTGGTATTGGTACAACAACAGGCACATAGACCAATGGAACAGAATTGAGAACACAGATATAAATCCATCCACATTTGAGCAGCTGATATTTGACAAAGGCCCAGTGTCAGTTAATTGGGGAAAAGACAGTCTTTTTAACAAATGGTGCTGGCATAACTGGATATCTATTTGCAAAAAAAATGAAATAGGGCCCATACCTCACACCATGCACAAAAACTAACTCCAAGTGGATCAAAGACCTAAACATAAAGACTAAAATTATAAAGATCATGGAAGAAAAAACTGGGACAACTTTAGGAGCCCTAATACAAGGCATAAACAAAATACAAAACATTACTAAAAATGACGAAGAGAAACCAGATAACTGGGAGCTCCTAAAAATCAAACACCTATGCTCATCCAAAAAAAAAAAAAAATTTTTTTTCTAAAGACTTCACCAAAAGGGTTAAAAGACCACCTACAGATTGGGAAAAAATTTTCAGCTATGAGATCTCTGACCAGCACCTGATCTCTAAAATCTATATTATTCTGTTAAAACTCAACCACAAAAAGACAAACAACCCAATCAAAAAGTGGGCAAAGGATATGAACACACACTTCACTAAAGAAGATATTCAGGCAGCTAACAGACACACGAGAAAATGCTCTCTATCATTAGCCATTAGAGAAATGCAAATTAATCTACGATGAGATTCCATCTCACTCCAACAAGGCTGTCATTAATCCAAAAAATACAAAATAATAAATGTTGGAGGGGCTGTGGAGAGATTGGAACTCTTATACACTGCTGGTGGGAATGTAAAATGGTACAACCACTTTGGAAATCTATCTGGCGTTTTCTTAAAAAGTTAGAAATAGAACTACCATACAACCCAGAAATCCCACTCCTCGGAATATACCCTAGAGAAATAAGAGCCTTCACACGAACAGATATATGCACACCCATGTTTATTGCAGGTCTGTTTACAATAGCAAAAAGCTGGAAGCAACCAAGGTGTCCATCAAAGGATGAATGGTTAAATAAATTATGGTATATTCACACAATGGAATACTACGCTTCTATAAAGAACAGTGATGAATCTGTGAAACATTTCATAACATGGAGGAACCTGGAAGGCATTATGCTGAGTGAAATTAGTCAGATGCAAAAGGACAAATACTGTATAAGACCACTATTATAAGTTCTTGAGAAATAGTATAAACTGAGAAGAACACATTCTTTTGTGGTTACGGGGGGAGGGAGGGAGGGAAGGTGGGAGAAGGTTATTTGCTGATTAGTTAGTAGATTAGAACTACTTTAGGTGAAGGGAAGGACAATACTCAATACAGGGAAGGTCAGCTGAACTGGACTGGAACAAAAGCAAAGAAGTTTCCGGGATAAACTGAATGCTTCAAAGGTCAGCGGAGCAAGGGCGGGGGTTTGGGGACTATGGCTTAAGGGGACGTCTAAGTCAATTGGCATAATAAACTCTATTATGAAAACATTCTTTATCCCACTTTGAAGTTTGGCGTCTGGGGTCTTAATTGCTTACAAGCGGCCATCTAAGAGGCATCAATTGGTTTCAATCCACCTGGATCAAAGGAGAATGAAGAACACCAAGGTCACATGATAACTATGAGCCCGAGACAGAAAGGGCCACATGAACTAGAGACTGACATCATCCTGAGACCAGAAGAACTAGATGGTGCCCGGCCATAGCCGATGACTGCCCTGACAGGGAACACAACAGAGAACTCCTGAGGGAGCAGGAGACCAGTGTAATGCAGACCCCAAATTGTCATAAAAAGACCAGACCTAATGGTCTGGCTGAGACTACAAGAATCCTGGCAGTCATGGTCCCCAAACCTTCTGTTGGCCCAGGACAGGAACCACTCCCGAAGACTACTTATCAGACATGGAAGGGACTGGGCAATGGGTTGGAGAGAGATGCTGATGAAGAGTGAGCTACATGTATCAGGTGGGCACTTGAGGCTGTGTTGGCATCTCCTGTCTGGAGGGGAGATGGGAGGGTAGAGAGGGTTAGAAACTGGCGAAACGGTCACGAAAGGAGAGACTGGAAGAAGGGAGCGGTCTGACTCATTAGGGGGAGAGTAAATGTGAGTATGTGGTAAGGTGTATATAAGCTTATATGTGACAGACTGACTTGATTTGTAAACTTTCACTTAAAGCTCAATAAAAATTATTTAAAAAAAAAAAAAAAAGATCTTCTTTGGTCAAATTCTCAGTATCCCTGAGAGTATGGCCAGGAGAAAGGAATGTAAAAAGAGAGAAACTGAGATATAGGAATTACAAGATTCCTCTGAGAGTACAGCACCATTTCACAAAGGTAACTGAACAATGTGAAATGCATCCAAGAACAGATAAAAAGAAGTAGTGTGGAGACAGGTAATCATAACATCTCGAACCCCCTCTGGGATAAGATAACTCTGATAGCCTGGAAGCTGGTTAAAGTTTATCTTGTGCAAAGAATTTAACTTTAGGCAATTTCAAGTGAATGGGGGTCACAGAAACTACCTGGTAACCTAATGTCAGCTAATCTCAGAAAGGGGACTTGATTTCAATCAGTCATGTTGAGGCTGACAATTGGTTAATTTTTACTGTTTTCTCTTCTTTAAAGTGTCATGTAGCTAGCTTGCATTGAGCCATTTGTTTTTTAGAAACAAAATAGTCTCCCTGTATGCATACAAAATAACTGCTCAGATAAAACCTATACGTTTTAATTTCTTTGTGCTCTGATTATTTTTTAACAGTAATTTAAGAAAAAAAAATTTTTTTAATTTAAAAGAGTCACCCCAGGATATGATCAGGAAAACAAATGGAGGAGGAAGAAATCTTAAATGTTCTGCATAAGGATGTGGACCCTCTGAAGTAAAGTAAACCAAAAACACCCAAACCCATTTCTGTCGAGTAGATTCCCCAACTTATAGGGGCCCTAAGGACAGAGTAGAACTGCCCCATAGGGTTTCCAAGGAGTACCTGGTGAATTTGAACTGCCAACCTCTTGGTTAGCAGCCATAGCTCTTAACCAGTATACCACTGGGGTTTCACGGAGTGAAGAGCCTCAGAAAAAGGGAAGGGGTATAGATTAGCATAACTGAGGCAGAAGAAGGGTCCCACTAGATGGCAGAAGGCTAGTGTCAAAAAAGAGAACGCTGGTAAGCCCTTGCCACAGAAAGCAATCATTGTAAAACTTTTAGGAATCAAACCAAACCCCCTGCTGTTGAGTCGACCCTATAGGGCAGAGTAGAACTGCCCCATAGAGTTTCCAAGGAGTGCCTGGCAGATTCAAACTGCTGACCTTTTGGTTAGCAGCTGTAGCACTTAACCACTACGCCACCAGGGTTTCCACTTTTAGGAACAGAAATATCTAAATGTTCTGCTTTAGTTGTTTGATATGCTGGGCCAATGTAACCAGGTTTTGGGGGTTTTTTTTGTTTTGTTTTTTTGGCCTTCAACCTTCAGTAAAGTCTATACTCTCACAGCTCATAGCACTGGGGCTTTTGAGACGTAAGTAAAGCAGGATGGTGTCTGGTGTGAGGGCGAAAAAGGGATAGCACAGAGGGAATGAGACAAAGAGTAGATGAATAATTCACTAGAAACGAAACCAAAACCAGTGGGGAACACGTTGCCATCCACACCCGCACGAATCCTCCAAGATAAGGTACAGAGACACTGGGTTTCCCCAGGATGTAGAATGGAGGCTCAGGCCCTTTTTTTTCTTTTGGTGAATTCTTTTTTTTTTTTTCAATTGTACTTTAGATGAAGGTTAACAGAACAAACTAGCTTCTCAAACAGTTATTGTTTTGTGACATTTGTTACCATTCCCACGACAGGTCAACACTCTCCCCTTCTTGATCTTGGGTTTCCTATTACCAGCTTTCCTGTCCCCTCCTGCCTTCTAGTCCTTGCCCCCCGGACTGCTGTGCCCCTCTAGTCTCGTTTTGTGTTATGGGCCTGTCTAATCTTTGGTTGAAGGGTGAACCTCAGAAGCCACTTCTTTACTGAGCTAAAAGGGTGTGTCCAGGGGCCATACTCTCAGGGTTTCTCCAGTCTCTGTCAGGCCAGTAAGTCTGGTCTTTTTTTTAGAATTTTGTTCTACATTTTTCTCCAGCTCTGTCTGGGACCCTCTATTGTGATCTCTGTCAGAGCAGTCGGCGGTGGTAGCCGGGCACCATTTAGTTGTGTTGGACTCAGTCTGGTGGAGGCTGTGGTAGTTGTTTTTTGTTTGTTTGTTTGTTTCGTTTTTTAATATCACCAGATACGGTGACCCCAGCAAGGCCATGGGGCTTTGGGATTTTGGAAACTCCAGCCCACTCTCAGAGATGTCCTCTGACCTCAGGCCCTGTGGAAAGGCCTCAGTGCAGTCAAGATAAGAATATTTTTTAAGTCTGAGTTACCTAAGTTATTCAGTCTCCTTGTTTTGGGTGTAAAATGAAACCACATGGTTGCCAGGGCCCTCCTGCATTCCTTTCTTTCTCTCCAGCAAAGGTTCATCTTAGTGCTACTTGTCAGGTATACCCTCTAAATAAAACAGCGAGATGGCCTGTAATTCTTTTGTGGAGTCCCCAGTACTCTCTGAAGGCATGTGTTACCTGGGTCATTTTCTACCTTTCTACAGAGCAGAAGATAGTATATCTCCCAGATGAGGAAGGCAAAAAGGCTTGAAACAGCAATCTGGAACTCTAGTTACACTTATCTCCACGGTTCATGCAGAATTTCCTAGAAAACTATCCCGGAATTCAAAACTATTTTGAACAAAATTAATTCATCATAGGACATTCTCCTGTAAGATGACCTCCAGAATGCAAACTTCTATATTTTCTTAAAGTTCTTACTATTGATATGTTACATAAGTATACAATAGTCCTAAAACTAGATAAATGGCTAAGGATGGTAGGTTTTCCATGCTCTTGCAATTTTATAGTTCAGTAAAAAGCAAAAGAAACAAACAAAAAAAAAAAGCTAAGTTGATCATTGAGGTGTTCCTTTGGTCATAAAACAAACTAAAACGAGGTGTATTAAAACAAACAACAAAAAAGCATGACAGTATGAGCCTTTACCAACAATAGTACCATTGTTATGCATAATTGGACTTTACCTAGTAAGCAAAATAAATACAACACATTATTCAAGTTGTCAGATTTGGCACATCATAAGACAGGATGCCCAATTAAATTTGAATTTCAGATTAAAAAATTTTAAATATTTTAGTATAAGCATTTCCCATGTAATATTTGAGACATTAAAAAGTATGTAATTATTTAATCTCACAATCTACACATTATTGCATTTTTATTTTGACCATTACACACGGAGAAAAGTTATTCACTATGAAAAAAAATCTAGTAATCTTTTTGCATATTTCTTTGCATTTAAGGGAAAGGAGCTGAGCTAATAATGAGGAAAGGTAAAGTATTTTTTTTCCTATCATTTTACTATTTCTTTAGAGCAGTATCTCCCAAGTAGGGTGTGTACCATTTAGAAATTATGTAAGATGATTCATTGTTTTGTGGAAAAAAATACTAGAAATACCAACTGTTTTTATAATGTTCATGATATTAGTAAATATTAACCAATTGCCATGGAGTTGATTTCAACTCGTGGTGACCACATGTTTGTCGGGGTAGACCTATACGCCACGGTATTTTCAATGGCTGATTTTTTTTTTTAGTAGATGTCCACGTCTGTCTTCTGAGGCACCTCTGGGTAGACTTGAACCTCTTACCTTTTGGTTAGCAGCCAAGTGCACTAACAGTTTGCACCACCCAGGGACTCCTTAATGCTCACGACATGTATGTAATTGACAAATTCACTACCGTCTGTCAGTTTGTCATACTATGGTGGCTTGTGTGTTGCTGTGATGCTGGAAGCTCTACCACTGGTTTCTCAAATACCAGCAGTGTCACCCATGGTGGAAGGTTTCAATGGAGATTCCAGACTAAGAAAGAGTAGGAGGAAAGGCCTGGCAATCTACTTCCAAAATTTAGCCAATGAAAACCCTGTGGAACACAGTTCTGATCACAAGAGAATACTGTCTGTTATAGTGCTGGAAGATGAGCCCCCTGAGTTGGAGGACACTCAAAATAGACAGTGGCCACAACAATGGACTCAATTGTGAGGATGAGGTAGGGCTGAGCAATGCTTTGTAAGGTCACCGTGAATTGGAGCCGACTCATCAGCAGCTAACAACAATTGATTTAAAAAAAAAAAATGCATTGGGAGCATATGCCCACTTTTTTTTTTTTTTTTTGACAGATGGAGCAGAGTTTTAAGACCACTAATCTAAAAAACTTCAACCAATCATACTAAACATGGAATTGTTTCAAGTGGATTTTCATAAAGACATATTCGTAAAGTATAAGGTTATGGTTTTGAATTAACTTGAACCGAATTACTAGTTCATTTACTCTTTTTTGATGGGACACAATCAATCACTTGCTCTACTCTATACACAAGCAAATTATTCTCATCTTCCAACGTCTAAGTGTCAAAAATGTGAACAACCCCAAATTCGTCTACAAACATAAATTCATTTAAAAAACTAATTTGCAACCCTTTATATGCCCGTGAAAGCTTTAAAATCTTGGAGAAATGGATCCCAAACATGAGGAAAAAATAGGCAAAAAATTTTAAATAATCGCTACCATTTTCAAGTGGCATGTTTTTGCCACTGCTGTTTAAATAAAATTATTACCCTCTGCTAAGAAATCTAGAAAATAGATTTAGTTTGCACTGAATGAGGTTTTCTATCAGTTGATGTCATAGAAAGACAACCACTGGAGTTGCAAATTTGCAAAGGCTCTAGTTCAAAACAGTTTGATATGTGTTTGTATTTTTGCATATTTTAACTTTTATTAGACACTGCCCTATTAACTTCTACAATTATTATTCATACCAATTCACAGTTCTACCAAAAATGTATGAGTACCAATTTCCCCATCCTCTCAAAAGCACTGAATGTTATTAAACGTTTAATTTCTTCCGATCTGATGGGTGAAATAGATAGCTCATTGTTATTTTCCTTTATATTTATCTATTAGTGATTTTTTTAAATTTTATTGTGGTTTAGGTGAAAGCTTATAGCATAAATTAGTTTTTCATCCAAAAATCTTATACACAAATGGTTTTGTGACATTAGTTGCAATCCCTTCCAAGTGTCAGCACTCTCCCCCTTTCCTTTTCCACCCTGGGTTCTCCGTGTCCATTGGTCCAGTTTTCCTGTCCCTTCCTGCCTTCATCTTTGCTTTTGGGTGGTTGCTGCTCATTTGGTCTCATATACTTGATTGAACTAAGAAACACGTTCCTCATGTGCGTTATTGTTTGTTTATAGGCCAGTCTAATCTTTGGCTGAAAGGTGGGCTCTGGGTGTGGCTTCAGTTCTGAGTTAGCACAGTTTTTGAATTTTAATAAGCATTGCTTCTGATTACAAAAATACAAATTGTACATATTGAAAATATTTTGACCTTAATCTTTAATGTTGTAAAGCTATCCCTACAAAAAAACCCAAACCCATTGCCATCAAGTCGATTCCCAACTCATAGTGACTCCCAGTGACAGAGTAGAGATGCCCCATAGGGTTTCTCAGGCTGTAATCTTTACAGGAGCAGAGCACCAGGTCTCTCTCCCACGGAGCCACTGGATGGGTCCGAAGCACTGACCTTTCAGTTAGCACCTGTGTGCTTAACCACTGGATCACAAAACTGTCATCAGGTTTTTCAAAATACTATTTTTTCATGTGTAAAAAAAATGAGCAATAATTTCAGAGAAGCCCAAATCACATTTAGAAGCTACTACTACTAATATTAATAATGATAACATTAAAATAACAAAAATATTAACAGCAGCTAGCACTTATTAGTGCTTACCACATGCCAGACTGTTTTGTGCACTTTACCTGTTTTAACTTAGTAGTTTTCAACCCAGGCTGCCTGTTAGAACCACCAAGGGACCTTGAAAAAAAAAAAAAAAGGAAAAACTGACACCTGTATCCACCTCAGAAAAGACCTCCAGAGTGGTAACCTGGACATTGGTGGTTATAATGTGCAGCCAGGGTTAAAAAACAAATACATCAAAACAATCCTGACAACAAATCTAGGAGGGTATAATTACTTTGCAGTGCCCCCCAAAAAAAAACCAAACCCACTGCCATCGAGTCGATTCCAACTCATAGCGACCCTATAGGACAGAGTAGAACTGCCCCATAGAGTTTCCAAGGAGTGTCTGGCAGATTCGAACTGCTGACCTCTTGGTTAGCAGCCGTAGCACTTAACCACTACACCACCAGGGTTTACACTTTGCAGTGAGGAAAGTGAAATACATGGTTCACGAACATCAGTGTTGGGATTTGAACCCAGCCAGGCAGTTTGGCTCCAAAATTTAAAATCTTTACCACTAAGCTATAGGGCAGTGGTGGTTCAGTGGTAGAATTTACCCCTTCTGTGCAGGACACCTGGTGGCACAATAGTTAAGCACTGGGCTGCTAACCAAAAAGTCCACACTTCAAACCTACCAGTGGCTCCATGGAAGAAAATACCTGGCAATCTGCCCCTGTAAAGATCACAGCCTGGGAAACCCTATGGGGCAGTTCTACCCAGTTGTATAGGGTCACTATGAGTTAGAATTGACTGGACAGCACACAACAACAATACATGGAGACCTGGGTTCAATCCCCACCAATGCACCTCAAGTGCAACCACCACTCTCTGTCAGTGGAGGTTTGCATGTTGCTATGCTGCTCAACAGGTTTCAGTGAAGCATCCAGGCTAAAAAAGACTAAGAAGAAAGGCCTGGCAATCTACTTCCAAAAGTCTGCTAATGAAAACACTGTGGATCACCACAGTTCAATCCCATTGTACACAGAGCCAACATGGTAGTCAGCCCCCAACAACAGCAATCTCTAAGCTGTACTTACTACCCCTCAAAGACCACAAACCACTGTGTATTTAGGGGTGACACAGTGGTTAAAAGCTCCATTGCTAAACAAAAGGTCAGCAGTTTGAATCTATCAGCCACTCCTTGGAAACCCTATGAGGCAGTTCTACTGTCCTGTAGGGTCGCTATGACTTGGAGTCAACTCAATGACAGCAGATTTCATTCACATGCTATGCATAAAAAATCATTTCTGTAATTTCTTTGCAGTTAGATTAAAAAAAAAAATGTTTTTTTTTTTTTTTTTTTGCATGACCTTGGCTGAAAAAACAAACAAGATCCTGATCATGGAATTACTTTGCCTTGCACATGACTGGGAAGCTGACCAAGCCTTAGCCGGTGCTGAAATCAGTCATTTCACTGTTTACTGTAGAACGTTATCTACCCAATTGGCCAGCTCAGCGCCCCAGGATTCTTCTTGCAGCCAGCTCTCTGAGCTTGGCCTGTAGTTCGTTCTCATACAAATACTGCAGGTACAGATGGCAAGCAGGGACACTTCCTTTCCTCTACTGATATTTCTCCTCCAGGGCAAATAGGCTTGAAAGTTCAGAAGCCACTTGCCAGCAGTTTTCTTTACTGTTCTCCTCAGCTACCGTAGCTCAGAGAGAAGTTAACAGAATTCTCAGTCAATTTTAAAAGGCAGGAATGGAAAGAAAGCCTAATTCTGTGTTGCTATCACTTGTTTTATCCCTTGTTTTATCCAGGTAGCAGTCACATGCGTTACAACCTTGCATCGGTTTATCTGAAACTTGTCAGACCACGAAGTACCCTTCCTGCTGGGTCAGGTTGGCAGCAGAGGTGATCTGTCTCAATGCCAAGGAAAAGAAATAAGGCAAGGAGAATTTAAATGGGGGAAAAATAGACTATGGAATCATATCTATTTAGAGAGGAGAAAGAAATACTATACTGTGAAATGCAGGGGAGGGTAGGGTGTGAGCCAGGCATTTATCAGCTGACTTGAGAAGTGGAGTGTTAAGCAGGGGGTTTAAACCAGTGATCTGCAAGGAACAATGGAGTAAAGAGGCAGAGACTCACAAAGTGGCATCCAGACATTCTAACTCCATGGGGTCTCTGCCATGTCACTGCACTGTTCCAATAAGGCACTTCACAGTATGATTTGATCAGAGACTCAGGCAAGACATGGAGCCCAAGAGGCTATTTATTGAGCTCAGCTGCTAACCAAAAGACTGGCGGCTGGAACCCACCCATCGGCACTGCAAAAGAAAGACCCGTAGATCTGCTTCTGTACAGTTTACAACCTAGAAAACCCTATGGAGCAGTTCTACTCTGTCACATGGTGTCACTATGAGTCAAAAATCTGCTTGACGGCATCTAACAACAACCACAACATCTGCTGGCTACTATGCTAGGTGGCCTGTTCCACCTGTCATGTGATCTCCACAACAATCTCGAAAGGCAGGTAGTATTATTTATTATGCTTCCAGTGATATTCCATTGTAACTCAACTTTTAAGTGGGCAGCATGGGTTTGAAATGAGATCTGTTTGGTTCTAAAACCTATGTTTCTTCAACTCTCTGTCACTCTGTGACAATGAAGAAAGACAAGAAGTGTTGTCAGGGCAGCTCACGTTCTCTAAGGGATGGAAATGGATGCCTTCTCTGAGCGACACGTGGAGACCTACGTGTGGATTAAACAACATAAATCAGCAGAGAGTGAGAAAAGAAAGAAAGAGACAGGTTTTTCAGGAAAGGTCTTGAGGCAGGATTGTTATTTGCATTCAGGGAAACTCTTGTTTTCCCTTGATTAAAAATTGCATCTAATCTAGATGGAGAGAGTACTGCTTATTTACCCATTTCCATTTCCATTTCTTAACAGCTCTCAAAGTTACAGTGCACCTGTTACTAAAGCAACCAGCGCCAAGTCAGAGATTCAGAAACGGCGGGAGGGGGAGAGGAGAGAGGTCAACTTTAAACTTACGTTAATCCTCACAACAACAGAATCAGGCTTGTTCACAATTTCCTTGATATTTTTTTTCTGACATTAACCCTTTCTGAGCTCATACACAAAGTTACCATAAATAAATAAATAAAAGGATTCCCCCACCTTTGGCTTAAATGAGGACAGTTGCAAAAATAAATAAACAAAACACGTTTCCCCAGTTTCTAGTATAAAGCTAATCAACTAAGAGGAATCAACTAAGAGGTTAGTTACTCCTCATGTCAGAATAGACTGATGCTTGAAAGAAATGTTCAACTAGTCCAAAAGAACAGTTTGAGAGCCATAAATTTTTATAGTTGGTAGCAGATGAGGGCTAACAGCTGCTAAAATAAACACTCACCGGTGAACAAAAATAAAGCAAATATTTACATCGAAAAACAAGTCAGAACAAAATGCCAAAGTATACAAGGCAGAATGAGTAGGTATGTGACCACGGCAGCCCCCCAGAGGACGTGTTGATTTTCCTTTTATTACTTACCCACGCAAGTAGAATCCCCATTTCCTGCAGGGGGGCCTGTAGGGCAGTACCAGTGCTGCAGAGCTGAGAGGCTAACAAAACTAAACTGAAAAACTACTGACAACAGAATAATAAATAAGAACAGCCGCATCTTGATGGGTTTGAACTTTCAGTAGAAAGTAAGTAGATTTTGCTACAGGAGGGCCCAGGCAAAGCGAGGGTGTCTGACCCCAAGCTTGTCCACCGAGGTTGGCCTGAGGTCTTGGGGCATCTTTTTACTCTCCTGTTTTGCTCTTACGCTCCAGCTTCCTTCTCCTGTAACTCAAGACAGCTTCCAACTGCAGCCTGAAAGGGACACTCCAGGAGAGCGTTCTTCAGCTAAACTGTCTGGAGCCAGTAAGAAATACCTGACACCCTTACGTCAAAATTTGCAGAATTGAACAGGCAACCTCTGGAGGCCTGCAGCAGACTTCAGAGTGACAGGCAGAGCAGTGGAGGCAAAGGCTAGGGAGAAAAACGAAAGGGAAGAATTCATGGAAAACTCCAGTCAGGACCCTTGAATGAGGCTGAAAGAAGAAATACAGAGGTACGGTTCCTCATCAAACGCAGTTTCTCTCTTTGAAAAAAGTAGAATGACTCTCCTTTCCTTTTTAAAGCTCTTTTGGCTCCACCCTCCTTTCTTTTAGTGACACTTGAGTGAGCCTCTGTTTGCAAATGTGAATGTGGGCAATTCCGCACCACAGGAAAGCAGGGACGGCTGCCAAAGAGGAGATAACTCGCTACTCACCATAAATATTCTGGGCAGAACCAGGGAAAGAACAGTTAGGATATGGGGAGGAGCCCGTAGTGTCTTGGAGGTACCTGTTGAATACTGGCTATACTGTAATATCTTGAAGGACAGAGACCAAATGAAACCATGCAAAGTAAATCCACAGTGAGCAACACCGCTGATAATTCAGATTTATAGTGATTGATCATTCACATGAGCAATGTAATGATAACTCACTTTCAGCTCATTATTTGAATGAAATGTCAACACCCAATCTTTCTTTTCTCTCCTGTATATTTTATAGCGGAATTTGCAAGATTATTCTTTCCAAATCAAAGGGAAATCCCTGAAGCCAAATGAGGAGATACAGTATTAACAGACACCTTTTCTTTCAGCATGAACATAATAAAGCATCACAAGGGGCCAGGAGTGCAGGGAAAGGAGTGGGCTGTAATGACAGAGCAATGCTGGAAAAAATAAGCTAATCGTGCAAATGCTGGGAAGCACTGGAAACCCAGCACAGCTGAATGCTCTTCCCTGTCTGACAACGTAAGCTACGTTCAAATATCGGCGATACAAATGAAAAGCTTCAAATATTGGTTTAGCTGTCTGGATCATCACTTTCTACTTGGAGCAAGAGCAGTTATTTCTTCAGCAATGAACACCCCCACACACACACAAAAAAAAGGCCATTGAGGTCAAGTCCATTCCGACTGGTAGCAACCTACAGGACAGAGTAGAACTGCCCCATAGGGTTTCCCAGGAATGGCTGGTGGATTCGAACTGCCGACCTTTTTTTGCTTAGCAGCTGAGCTCCTAACCACTGCACCATCAAGGCCCAGAAATATCCAGCTCAGGCAAACTATTTACACCAGACTGGATGAACAATGGAAAATTCTGTCAGTTTACTCTACCCAGAAAAACAGTCTTTCATTCAAATTGCTCAGAGGTAGTGTTCCAAGTACTAGTCAAAATGTAGATAAAGCAGGAGTTCCCAAAACAACAGTCACCTGAGGGAATGCCCGTTATAGAGGACAATGGAAACAACTCTAAGCCTTTGCCACATATTTAATCATGTTCTGATTATCCTGCAAAGATTGTGCTATTTTTCACTTATCCAGCTAAAATCAGGATTTCTCTAATTTCGGTCAGCCTCTGCCAGGCAGCTCTGACTCCTGACGAGAGAAATAGGCCCTGGGCAGGAGAAGGAAAAAAACCCACATGGAATGGGGAGAAGGAATATTCCACTGCTTTTTGGACTCAGTCAGACATAAGACTCAGACCGAGTGTCCCACAAACAACCTGTCCTGACTACTATTCAGTTTACTAGCCTTCTTAATAAGCTTCCCCTTCAGCAAACTCATTGCCACTGTCATAGATAACAGCAGTACAAGGGGCTTAGAAGACAGCCAAGGATCAAGCTGTGTGAGTGAAAAGGTGTGGGGAGAAAGATGTGAGCACAAATATGAAACAAGCCACAGCTATATTCTATTTGGGCTTTGGATTCCTTATTTTTATTTATTTATTTTTTTGGTTTTATAAAGGTTTGCTTTCCTAATTACTTTTTACCTGGGCTAACGCTGTCATCGGATGGGTTTTTTAATGCTATCATTGGAGTCTCTCGGTGGCACAATGGCTAATGCACTCAGCAGCTAACCAAAAGGCTGGAGGTTTGAGCCCACCCAAAAGTGCCTTGGAAAAAAAGCCCTGGTGATCTACTTCCAAAAAATCGGTCATTGAAAACCCTGTGGAGCACAGTTCTATTCTGCCACACGTAGGGTCACCATGAGTCAGAATCAACTCATATAGCAACTGTTTTTTTTTTTTTTAGTGCTGTCGTTAATGTTGAGTATAAACCCCTGAGGATGGGAATGGTGGATATGGCAACTGACCACTGAGGATAAAGATCAATTCCAGCTAACCTATAGACAATATAGAACTGCAAAATCATAGGACAGAGCTATCCAACTGAAAAGGACTTCCAGAGATAATTTAGTAAGTCGATAGCCTTACTTCTGGATAAAACTGAGCCTGCCCTGTTGTTACGGATTAAATTGTGTCCCTCAAAAATATGTGTTGGACTCCTAACTCCGCTACCTGTGGATGCAATTCCACTTGGGCACTGGGTTTTCTTTGTTGTATTAATGAGGCCATAGCAGTATAGGGTACATCTTAAACCTTACCACTGTGGATTAGGCACAGAAGCAAGAAAGCAAGGGAGCCCAGATAGGGGCATGTTTCTCAAACCAAGAGGAACAAACCAGCACATCCTGCCTGGAATGCCTCCAGACCCTGGATATTAAAATAAGAAGAGGAAGAAGGAGGGCATAATATGTAATTTATAATTTCACAAAGCAGTGCCAAAATTTAAAAGCCAAAAACTAAATACAGTAAATAAACAGGTCATTTTAGACAGCATTGTATTTATTTACATAATCTCAGCACGCCTCCATCATCATTCCCTCAAGTACTTTCAGTGCCATAAAACCTGCAAAAGCCAGAACCTGTGTAAGGCAGAAATCTGTCAGAGGAGGAAAACTCAGATATTTTCCACTAGTAGAGAGCAATAAAAAAGTGGTAAGACCGCACCCTGTCAAAGGCAAAAAACTTGCAAGACCCGGAAAAATAAGGCAGTCCCTCGATTTTCGGTTCCCACAGCTTTCACTGTACTGTACTAAAATTGTCAAGGTGTCCGGAAAGAACTCTGGCTTTTTGATTTTCCGCAGTACAATCCTTCTCCTCATCCTCAATTCTGCTGAACCTACAGGAAGCACGGTCCCGCTGAGCACAGAGCATTTTTGTTTGTTTTTTGTGCTTTAGGTGAAAGTTTACAGAGCAAATTAGTTTCTCATTAAACGATTAATACACAAATTGTTTTGTGATATTGTTTGCCAACCCCACGACATGTCAACACTCTCCCCTTGTCAATCCTGGATTCCCGATTTCCTTTCATCCAGTTTTTCTTCCCCTTCCTGCCTTTTTTTTTTTTTAATTGTGCTTTAGGTGAAAGTTTACAAACCATGTCAGTTTATCACACAGTTACATACACCTTGCTGTGCACTCCTAGCTGCTCTACTCTTAATGAGACAGCACACTCCTCCTCTCCACTCTGTGTTCCCTATGTGCATTCAACCAGCTCCTGTCCCCCTCTTCCTTCTCATCTCACCACCAGACATCCTTCCTGCCTTCTTGTCTTTGCTTTTGGGCTGCTGTGCCTATTTAGTCTTGTGTACATGGCTATTGTTTGTTTTATAGGCCTGTCTAATTTTTGGCTGAAGGATGAACTTCAGGAGTGACTTCAGTACTGAGTTAAAAGGGTGTGCAGGGGCTATACTCTCAGGGTGAAGTACAGAGCATTTAAAGGCTGACAAGAGCAGTGGAAGTGCCATAAACTGCATGTAATTAAACACTAAACCAAAAACCTATGGCCATCAAGACGATTCCCACTCATAGCAACTCTATATAATTAAACACTACTTGCTGCAAACTAATGCAAGTGCGAACCCCTGTTTACAGCTCTTGGTTTGGTCTTAATATATTTATAAAACTGTGAGTCAATATCCTGTTTTCTTTCTTCTACCTCAAAGGACAGAAGTTATTTAGGTGAAAATAATCATGATTTGCTACTCAAAATTGGAAAGAGGTACAAAATAGATGGTAGAAAGAAAATATTTAAATAAACTAGATATTTTGAAAATTTTCACATACCAGAAAAATAAAATAAATCAAGTTAAGTTGCTTTCATTTGGTTTTCCCAGCCTGATTTCCAATGCATTTGTTTTATTTTAGTTCAAATAAAATCTACATAAAGTGAAGTTAACAGATTTTAGGTATACAATCTGATGAGTTTTGATAAATGTATATACGCATTTAACCAACATTCCATCCAAGATATAGAACATTTGCATTACCACAGAAATTTCCCTTGTGCCCCTTCCAGTCAATCCCATCCACACGGATAGGCAACCATTGCTCTAATTTCTATCACACATTAATTTTGTCTGTTCTCGAACTTTATATGCATGTAATCATACAGTACATACTCTTTTCTGTCTGGTTTCTGTCATTTAACATAATTTTTTTTAGATTCATCTACCTTGTTGCATCAATACTTCATTCTTTTGTATTGTTGGAAAATATTCTTTTGTGCAAATATATCACAATTTATTTCTTCATTCTCCTGATAATGAGCATTGGATTGTTTCCAGGTGTGGGTTCAATGAATGCTTTCATTTCTCTTCTGTTAATCCTAATTGCTGGTTTAAAGGGCAGGTGTGTATTTAACTTAATACAAAACTGTCAAATAGTTTTCCAAAGTGGCTACTCCATTTTATACTCTCACCAACAATGCATGTAGTTGTGACATTTGTAGTTGTCAGTTTTTGTTTTTGTTTTGGTGGCTGTGATGGTGAAGTAACTGAGACTTTGTGTCAACTTAGCTAGGCCATAAGCCATGATTCTGAGTGGTTGGGCAGATACTATGTAATTATCTTCCATTTTGTGATCTGATTTGAACAGCCAATCGGCTGAAAGGGGACTTTCCTTGAGGGTATGGCCTGCATCCAATATATATAGATATTCTGGCAAAGCTCACCGTCTCTTGACCCTGCGTCTAACTCATCATTCTTTGACCTCTGGTTCCTGGGATATGAGCCAACAGCCTACAGCCTGACCTGCTGATTTTGAGCTCATCAGTCCCTGCAACCACACGAATCAGGAGAAGGCTCCAATCTGATACCTGACCCACAGATTTGGGATTTGCCAGCCTCCACAGCTGTGCGTCATTTCCTCGAAATAAACCTCTCTGTATATATATTTCCACCACTCGTCTATCAGTTTGTCATACTGTTGTGGCTTGCATGTTGTTGTGATGCTAGAAGTTATGCTACTGGTATTCAAATACCAGCAGGGTCACCCACGGTGGACAGGTTTCAGTGGAGTTTCCAGACTAAGACAGATTAGGAAGAAGGAGCTGGTGATCTACTTCTTTAAAAATTGGCCAGTGAAAACCTTCTGAATAGCAAGAACATTGATTGGGGCCAGAAGATGAACTCTTCAGGTTTGAAGACACTCAAAATATGACTGGGAAAGAGCTGCCACCTCAAAGTACTGTTGACCTTAATGACATAGATGTAATAAAGCTTTTGGGACCTTCATTTGCTAATGTGGTATGACTCCAAATGAGAAGACACAGCTGCAAACATTCATTAATAACTGGAATGCAGAATGTACAAAGTATGAATCTAGGAAAAATGAAAGTCATCAAAAATGAAATGGAACACAAAAAGATTGATATCCTAGGCATTAGTGAGCTGAAATGGACCGGTATTGGTCATTTTGAATCAGGCAATCTTATGGTTTACAATGCTTGGAGTGACAAATTAAAGAGGAATGGCATCACATTCATCATCAAAAAGAACATTTCGATGTCTATTCTGAAGTACAATGCTGTCAGTAATAGGATAATATCCATACGCCTACAAGAAAGACCAGTTATTACAACTGTTATTCAAATTTACACACCAACCACTAAAGCCAAAGATGAAGAAATTGAAAATTTTTACCAAATTCTGCAGTCTGAAACTGATCAAACGTGCAATCAAGATGCATTGATAATTACTGGTGGTTGGAATGCAAAAGTTGGAAACAAAGAAGAAGGATCAGAACTTGGAAAATATGGCCTTGGTGATAGAAACAACCTGGGAGATCACATGACAGAATTTTGCAATATCAACAACTTATTCATTGCAAATACCTGTTTTCACCAACGTAAACGGTGACTATACACATGGACCTCACTGAATGGAATACACAAGAATCAAATCGACTACATCTGTGGAAAAAGACGATGGAAAAGCTCAATATCATCAGTCAGAACAAGCCCAGGGTCCGACTGTGGAACAAACAGACCATCAATTGCTCATATGCAAGTTTAGGTTGAAGCTGAAGAAAATTGAAACAAGTCCATGAGAACCAAAGCATGATCTCGAGCATATCTCACCTGAACTTAGAGACCATCTCAAGAATATTAATGGATTTGACGCATTGAACACTAATGACTGAATACCAGACAAGTTGTGGGATGACATCAAGGACATCAAACATGAAGAAAGAAAAAAGGTCATTAAAAATACAGGAAAGAAAGGACCATAATGGATGTCAGAAAAGACTCTGAAAGTTGCTCTTGAACGTAGAGTAGCTAAAGCAAATTCAAGAAATGATGATGTAAAAGAATGGAACAAAAGATTTCAAATGGTGGCTTGAAAAGACAAAATATCACAATGAAATGTGCAAAGACCTGGAGTTAGAAACCCAAAAGGGAAGAACACATTTAACATTTCTCAAGCTGAAAGAACTGAAGAAAAAATTCAAGCCTCGAGTCGCAATATTGAAGGGTCCTATGGGCAAAACCCTGATGGCATTGTGATTAAGTGCTATGGCTGCTAACCAAAAGGTCAGCAGTTCAAATTCACCAGGCGCTCCTTAGAAACCCTGTGGGGCAGTTCTACTCTGTCCTGTAGGGTTGCTATGAGTCAGAATTGACATGACAGCAATGGATGATGGATGATGATCATGATGGGCAAAACATTGAATGAATCAAGAAGCATCAAAAGAAGATGGAAGGAATATAGACAGTTACTGTACCAAAAAGAATTGGTCAACATTCAGTCATTTCAGGAGGTAGCATATGATCAAGAGCCAATGGTATTGAAGGAAGAAGTCCAAGCTACATTGAAGGCTTTGGCAAAAAACGGGGCTCCAGGAATTGACAAAATGCCAACTGAAATGTTTCCATAAACGGATGCAGCACTGGAGGTACTCACTCATCTCTGCCAAGAAATTTGGAAGACAGCTACCTGGCCAACAGACTGGAAGAGATCCATATTTGTCCTCATTCCAAAGAAATGTAATGCAACAGAATGCAGAAATTATCCAACAATATCATTAATATCACACACAAGTAAAATTTTGTTGAAGATAATTCAAAAACAGTTGCAGCAGTACATCAACAGTGAACTGTTAGAAATTCAAGCTGGATTCAGAAAAGGACATGGAACTGGGATTGTTGTTGTTGTGGTTACGTGCCATCCAGTCGGTTCCAACTCATAGCAACCCTGTGTACAGCAGAACAAAACACTGCCCAGTCCTGCACCATCCTCACAATCGTTGCTATGCTTGAGCCCAATGTTGCAGCCACTGTGTCCATCCATCTCATTGAGGGTCTTCCTTTTTTTCACTGACCCTCTACATTACCAAGCATGATGTCCTTCTCCAGGGACTGGTCCCTCCTAATAACATGTCCAAAGTATGTGACACATAGTATCACCATCTTTGCTTCTAAGCAGCACTCTGGTTGTACTTCTAAGACAGATTTATTCTTTCTTTTGGCAGTCCATGGTATATTCAATATTCTTCACCAACACCACAATTCAAAGGCATAAATTCTTCTTTGGTCTTCCTTATTCATTGCCCAGCTTTCGCATGTATATGAGGCGATAGAAAACACTATGGCTTGGGTCAGGCGCACCTTATTCCTCGAGGTGACATCTTTGCTTTTTAACACTTTAAAGAGGTCTCTTTCAGCCTATTTGCCCAACGCAATGCGTCTTTTGATTTCTTGACTGCTGCTTCCATGGGTGTTGATTGTGGATCCAAGTAAAACAAAATCCTTGCTCCATTTATCATGATGTTGCTTATTGGCCCAGTTGTGAGAACTTTATTTTTCTTTATGTTGAGGTGTAATCCATACTGAAGGCTGTGGTCTTCGATCTTTATCAGTAAGTGCTTCAAATCTTCTTCACTTTCAGCAAGCAAGGTTGTGCCATCTGCATAATACAGGTAGTTAACGAGCCTTCCTCCACTCCTGATACCCTGTTCTTCTTCATATAGTCTAGCTTCTTGGATTGTTTGCTCAGTATACAGATTGAATAGATACAGTGAAAGGATCTGGTAGAAGGATACAACCATGATGCACACCTTTCCTGACTTTAAACCACGCAGTATCCTCTGGTTCTGTCCCTTGATCCATGGTTAGATTCCCATGAGCACAATTAAGTGTTCTGAAATTCGCATTCTCTGCAGTATTATCCATAACTTGTTATGATCCACAGTCAAATGCCTTAGGATAGTCAATAAAGCACAGGTAAACATCTTTCTGGTATTCTCTGCAGTTAGCTAGGATCCATCTGATAATCAGCAATGATATCCCTTGTTCCACGTCCTCTTCTAAATCCAGCTTGAATTTCTGGCAGTTCCTGTCAATATACTGCTGTTGAATGATCTTCAGAAAATTTTGCTTGCATGTGATATTCATGATATTGTTCAATAATTTCCATGTTTGGTTGGATCACCTTTCTTGGGAATAGGCATAAATATGAATCTCTTCGAGCTGGCTGGCCAGGTAGCTGTCTGCCAAATTTCTTGGCATAGAAAAGTGAGCACTTCCAGCACTGCAACCATTTGTTGAAACATCTCAATCAGTATTCCATCAATTCCAGGACTCTTGTTTTTCACCAATGTCTTCAGTGCGGCTTGGACTTCTTCCTTCAGGAGAGTAGGTTCCTGATCGTATGTTACTTCCTGAAATGGCTGAACATCAATCAGTTCTTTTTGGTATAGTGACTCTGTGTATTCCATCCATCTTCTTTTGATGCTTCCTGTGTCTTTAGTATTTTCCCCACGGAATTCTTCAGTATTACAATTAGAGGTTTGAATTTTTTCTTCAGTTGTTTCCGCTTGAGAAATGCTGAGCATGTTCTTCCCTTTTGTTTTTCTATCTCCAGGTCTTTGCACATGTCATCATAATACTATATTTCGTCTTCTTGAGCTGCCCTTTGAAATCTTCTGTTCAGCTCTGTTACTTCATCATTTTTTCCTTTTGCTTTAGCTACTCAACATTCAAGAGCAAGTTTCAAAGTCTCTTCTGACATCCACTTAGGTCTTTTCTTTCTTTCCTGTCTTTTTAATGACCTCTTGCTTTCTTCATGTATGATGTCCTTGATGTCATTCCACAACTCCCCTGGTCCTTGGTCATTAGCGTTCAATGCATCAAATCTATTCTTAAGATGGCCTCTAAATTCAGGTGGTATATACTCAAGGTTGTACTTCGGCTCTAGTCAACTTGTTCTAATTTTCTTAAGTTTCAACTTTAATTTGCATATGAGTAATTGATGGTCTGATCCAAAGTCAGCCCCTGGCCTTGTTCTGACCGTTGATACTGAGCTTTTCCATCATCTGTTTCCACAGATGTAGTCTATTTGATTCTTGTGTATTCCATTTGGCAAGGTCCACCTGTATAGTTGCTGTTCATGTTGGTAAAAAAAAAAGGTATTTGCAATGAAGAAGTCTTTGGTCTTGCAAAATTCCATCATTTGATCTCCCAGGTTTTTTCTACCACCAAGGCCATATTTTCCAAGTTCTGATCCTTCCTCTTTGTTTCCAACTTTTGCATTCCAATCAATGCATCTTGATTGCACATTTGATCAATTTCGGACTGTAGAAGTTGGTAAAAATTTTCAATTTCTTCATCTTTGGCCTTAGTGGTTGGTGCATAAATTTGAATAATAGTTGTATTAACTGGTCTTCCTTGCAAGCGTATGGAGATTATCCTATCACGGACAGTGTTGTACTTGAGAATAGATCTTGAAATGTTCTTTTTGACGATGAATGCAATGCCATTCTTCTTCGAGTTGTCATTCCCGGCATAGTAGACCATATGATTGTCTAATTCAAAATGACAAATACCAGTCCATTTCAGCTCACTAACTCTTAGGATGTCAATCTTTATATGCTCCATTTCATTTCTGATGATTCCTAATTCTCCTAGATTCATACTTCATACATTCCAGGTTCCGATTATTAATGGCTGTTTGCAGCTGTTTCTCTTCTCATTTTGAGTCATGCCACATCAGTAAATGAAGGTTCTGAAAGCTGGACTCCATCCACATCATTAAGATCAACTCTACTTTGAGGAAGCAGCTTGTCTCCAGTTGTATTTTGAGTGTCTTCCAACCTGGGGGGGCTCATCTTCCGGCACTATATCAATGTTCCACTGCTACTCATAAGGTTTTCACTGGGTAATTCTTTTCATAAGTAGACTGCTGGGTTCTTATTCCTAGTCTGTCTTAGCTTGAAAGCTCAGCTGAAACCTGTCCACCGTGGGTGATCCTGCTGGTGTTTGAATACTGGTCGCGTAGCTTCCAGCATCACAGCAACACACAAGCCCCCAGAGTACCACAAACTGACAGACACGTGGGGGGAACAAGGGATATCATTGCTAATGTCAGATGGATCCTGGCTGAAAGTAGAGAATATCAGAAAGATATTTACTTGTGTTTTATTGACTATGAGAAGGCATTTAACTTTGTGGATCATAATAAATTATGGATAGTTTTTCAAAAAATGGAAATTCCAGAACACTTTATTGAACTCATGAGGAGCCTGTACATAGTTCAAGATTTAGTCATCCAAACAGAGCAAGGGGATGCCGCATGATTTAAAATCAGGAAAGGTGTGCATCAGCTTTGCATCCTTTCACCATACTCATTCAATCTGTATGCTGAGCAAATAATCTGAGAAGCTAAGATATATAAAGAAGAACGCAGCATCAAGACTGGAGGAAGACTCATTAACAACCCGTTACTTGACGCGGTCACTGAAGAAGTTCAAACACTACAGTTTTCAGTAGGAATCACACCTCAACATAATGAAATAAAAAATCCTTACATCTGGACCAACAAGCAGCACCACGATAAATGGAGAAAAAATTGAAGTTGCCAAGGATTTCATTTTATTTGGATCCACAATCAACACCCATGGAAGCAGTAGTCAAGAAATCGAACGGCGTATTGCTTTGGGTAAATCTCCTGCAAAAGACCCCTTGAACATGTTGAAAAGCAAAGATGTCACTTTGAGGACTAAAGTGCACCTGACCCAAGCCATGATATTTTCAATCGCCTCATATGCATGTGAAAGCTGGACAATGAATAAGGAAGACCAAAGAAGAATTGATGCCTTTGAATTATGATGTTGGTGAAGAATACGGAATAATACCACAGATGGCCAGAAGAACAAATAAGTCTGCCTTGAAAGAAATATAGCCAGACTGCTCCTTGGAAGTAAGGACGGTGAGGCTTCATCTCAAGTACTTTGGACATGTTATCAGGAGGGACTGTACTTGAAAAAGGACATCATGCTTGATAAAGTAGAAGGTCAGTGAAAAAAAGGAAGGCCCTCATGGAGATGGATTGACACAGTGGCTACAATAATGGGCTCAAATATAGCAAGGCTTATGTGGATGGTGCAGGATCAGGCCCTGTTTCGTTCCACTGTACATAGGGTATGAGACAGAACCGACTAGATGGTACCTAACAACAACAACATATATATATTTATATTCATATTTATATATAAATCACTCTTTTTGCTCCTCTAGAGAACCTTGCCTAAGACAACGGCAATAAACCAAAAAAACCAAACCCAGTGCCATCGAGTCGATTCTGACTCATAGCGACCCTATAGGACACAGTAGAACTGCCCCGTAGAGTTTCCAAGGAGCGCCTGGTGGATTTGAACTGCCCACCCTTGGGCTAGCAGCTGTAGCACTTAACCACTACGCCACCAGGATTTCTGACAACGGCAATATACACAATCAAAACCCGTTACCCACTGGCATCGAGACTATTCTGACTCATAGCAACAGTCAAACATACATCTATTCACAATTTCTACATCAACATTTCAATGACTTTGGTTACATATTTCACATATGTCACAGTGCTTGCTATCTCTACCCATATTGTTTCATCACCATTAATTTAGACTCTGCCCCTTAAAGTTCTCGTCTGTGCTTTTGATTTACTATTGTCAATTTAAACTCATATAATTTTTTATAAAAGTGCAATACTCAAGGCAAACATTCTTTATTAATTGGACTAAGCCATTTTTGTAGGTGTGAAATAATGTCACATTGTAATTTTAATTTGTTTTCCCTGGTATCTAATGATGTTGACTGTCTTTTTATATGTGTCTCTGTTATCTAGTGCCGCTATAACAGAAATATCTCCAGTGGATGGCTTCAACGAACAGAAGTTTATTCTCTCACAGTCTAGTAGGTTAGAAGTCCAAATTCAGCTCCAGGGGAGGGCTTTTTCTCTCTGTTGGCTCTGGGGGAAAGTCTTTGTCATCAATCTTCTCCTGATTGAGGAGGTTCTCAGGGCAGGGACCCCGGGACCAAAGGACACGCTATGCTCCCAGTGCTTCTTTCTTGGTGGTATGAAGTCCCCCGTCTCCGTGCTCACTTCTCTCTTTTATATCTCAAAAGAGATTGGTTTAAGACATGACCTAATCTTGTAGATTGAGTCCTGCCTCATTAATATAACCGCCTCTAATCCTGCCTCATTAACCTCACAGAATTAGGATTTACAACAAATAGGAAAATCATATCAGATGACAAAACGGTGGACAATTACACAATACTGGAAATCATGGCCTAGCCAAGTTGATACGCATTTTTGTGGGACACAATTCAATTCATAACAATATGTTAATTGAGCATTCATGTATTTTCTTTTGTAAGATGTCTATTCAAATCTATTGTCCATTTTTTATTATGTTCATTAAAAATTTATTATTGATTTGTAGAAGTTCTTTACATATATTCTGGATACAAATCTTTTGTCAGGTCTATGTATTGCAAATATTTTCCCCCAGTCTGTAGCTTGTCTACTCATTTTCTTAACAGCATTATTTGATGTGCAGAAGATTTAAATGGTGATGAAGTGTAATTTATCTTTTTTTTTTTTAATAGTTAGCTTTCTTTGTGTGTTTTACCTAATAAACCATTGCCAAGGTCTCAAAGATATTCCTTTATTTTTTTAAGGTACTTTTAGAGTTTTAGCTTTTATGTTTAGGTTTGTGATCTTTCTTAACTATTTGCATATTATGTGAGGTTAGAGTTAAAGTTTATTTTTCTTCACATAGATATCCAATTGTCCACCATAATTTGTGAACAGAGTTTCCTTTCCTATTGAATTGCTTTGACACATTGATTGAAAAATCATTTGAACATCTATGTGTGCATCTGTTTTTGGATATCATTGTTTGATTGTTTTGTCTGTCATGCCAGTACCACATTGCCTTTTTTTTTAATATATAATTTATTTTATTTTGGGTTGTTGTTGTTGAGAGGATACACAGCAGAACATATAAAAATTCAACAATTTCTATAAATATAATTCATTGACATTGATTACATTCTTTGAGTTGCACAACCATTCTCACCCTCCTCTTCCAAGTTGTTCCTCCCTCCATGAACATAAACTCACTCACCCTTAGGTTTTCTATCTTTTCAAGTTGCTGTTGTCAATTTGATAGATCTTAAAAAAGCACATTGCTCAAGGCAGACATTCTTTACTAGGTAAGCTAACTATTGTTTGTTTCTGAGAAGACTTCAGGGTATATTTTTGCTTTAAGGTTTAAAGATTATCTCAGGGCAATATTTCCAGAGGTTAATCAAGCCTCCATGGCTCCAGAAAGTCTGCAGTCCATGAGAATTTGAAATTCCTTTCTGTATATTCTCCCTTTTGATCAGGATTCTTTTATAGAATCTTTAATCAAAATATTCAGTAAGGGTAGCTGGGCACCATCCAATACCACCTTGTCTTGATTACTGTAGCTTTAAAATGTGTCTTAAAATCTCTTAGTGTAAGCCTTCCAGCTTTGTTTTTCTTTTTCAAGATTTTTGGCTATTCTTGGTTCTTTGTATTTCCATGTAAATTTTAGAATCAGCTTGGCAGTTTCTACAAAAAAAAAAAAAAAAAAAAAAAAGCCAGGTTGAGAGTTTGGTTGGTATTGCACTGAATACATACTTTACTTTGGAAAGAATTGACATCTTAATAATATTGCCTTCCTATCCATGAGCATAGTGCATTTCTCCATTTTTTTAGGTCTTCTTTAATTTCTCTCATTAATGTTAGTGTAGAGATACTTGTTAGTGTAGAGATTTACATATATTTTGTTAAATTTATTTGTATTTTATGCTTTTTGAATGCTCTTATAAATGAAATAGTTCTCATAATTTTATTTTCCCATTGTTTGCTGCTGTTATATAAAAATACAATTAAGTTTTATATACTGATCTTGTGTCCTTAAACCTTGTTAAATACACTTATTAGTTCTATTAGTTTGCTAATACATTCCTAAATAATTACAATTCAACCAATATATCATAGAAAAATAAAAGGAAAGGAAGTTTATATATAACTGTCAATATTAAAAATGCCTCTTGTCTCTAATAGTCCGTAATCACATGACAGCTTGCAGAAAAGACTATTTTCATGAAAAGGAAACTATATTATGCTTTTTTTTAACCCTAATAAAGACATTTTCTTTTTCTCCTCATAACATCATTATATTATTGAAATCTAGAATGATAATCAGTGTTTCATTATGCCAGGAGTCAGTTCAATGAGTCCAAATATTTTCCCCACAGTACCAGAGACCAAATAAAAAGTGATATGATGAAAAGCCATATCCAGTTTTTTTTCAAACATCAGCCACATTTTCTTACCATCAGCCGGAAACCACCGTCAAGTAGGAGAAGTTTGGGAAAGGAAAGCTTCCGTCTAGCTCCTGTGAAAAGTAGGCATCAACCCCATTTTATGGAAAGTAATCTGAGGAAACTCTATGGGGCAGTTCTACGCTGTCCTATAGGGTCGCTATGGGTCAGAATCGACTCAATGGCACTGGGTTTTTTTTTTTTTTTTTTAAATCTGAGGTTAGAAAACTTAAGAGTCTTGCCCAAAGTCTCACAGCTATTCAGTGATAAGAATGGGACACAAAGCCCAAGTCTGTCTGACTCTAGAGCATGTGTCTAAGTCACTATGTTCCAGGACTTCTTTTGTTTCATTAATAATGCTCAAATGGCAGCAGCTGCCACTGCTGCTGCTGCCGCTTCTGCATAACCAAACACCTCACGGGATCTGTTTTCTTGGTTTGGAGATTTAGGGTCATGGCTTTGTGGGACATGCTGGTCAAATGACCTAATATTGTTTCTCAGTACTTCTGTTCTACCTCCTAGTTTGCTGCGTAGCGACCAAGGTTTTAAAAGCTTGCAAGCAGCCATCCAAGGTACAATTGGCCTCCATTCACATGGAGCAGCAGAGGAAGAAGTAGACTCAGGAATCAGAAGGGGAAATGCATGTTTGCTTGCCTCCATGAACAGCTGCCTCCTTTGCCATAAGACCAGAAGAACTAGGTGGTACCTGGCTACCATTACTGAATGTTTTAATCAAAGATTCTATAGAAGAATCTTGATCAACTGCAAAACAGAATTTCAAATTCTAGGTGGAATTCAGACTTTCTGGGGTCGTTGAGGCTGGACCAACTCCTAAAACTATGCCCTGAGATAATATTTAAACGTTAAACCAAAACTATCCATTGAAGTCTTCTTTGAACCAAACAATAGCTTAATTAATAAAGTATGTCTGCTTTGAATCCTTTTAAAGAATTATCTATGTGAGATCAAATCAACCACACCAATTCAAAAGGTTAGATGAGAAGGTTAGAGGACACTGAGTTTATGTTAAGGGTGGTGGAATAATTTTGAAAAGGATAGCGAGAATGGTTGCACACTTGAAGAATGTAATCAATGTCACTGAATTTTACACATAGAAATTGTTGAAATGGTGTATATTTTGCCATGTGTATTTTCACCCAAAAATTAAATAAATAAAAAATGAAACATTCCCTTTTTCTTTCCTGGAGAAAAATAATGTTCATATGAGCACCCATCCCCCATCCCCCATGCCTGCTCCTAAAACCAGGAGGCCAACAGGAAATTATGGGTTATCTCATCTATCCGGCTGTTCTATTCTGTTCTTTGCCAGCTTCTCTGGTGTCTTTTCTACACTTAAAATTCCACCTGATGATGTCTCTCTAGCTGCTGGTGAATGCCATAATTTGTGTTATTTGAGAAGTGCAGTAATCTTCTTCAGTGATCCATAAAGTTGTGCCTGGAGATAAAAAGAAAGAGAAGCAACCATTAAATTAAATAAATAGATGTCCTGGTCTTCAAGCAAGTTTAAATGGGTACTTGAGACAGAAAAATCAAATGTGAATATGAAAAAATAGCTCCAAGAGTGAATGTGAGTGAGTGTCTTGTTTATGGAATAATCAATACATGGTGTTATTCCAAACTTTACACAAAGACATTAAGCATATTGGAGAAAGAAAGGAGGAAGGGATTAGCCACTTTTGCTGGCACTAAAGGATATCCTGGAGCAATTTTAAAAGTACCGGACCTCAGATTCTACAATAGCTCACCTGACTGAAGTCTATGTTATGGAAAGAATCCATTCTCCACTGATCACCTGTAGCTTCAGTTTCCCTGGCTTCATTCACGTGTGCATCTTAGCCCTTTCATGAAATGTATCTGCTAAACCAAAAAACAATTACACAACTCTGGCACTATATAAATGAAACCTCTTATGTGCAGTATTTTAAAAGCTATACATCAGCACACTCCCCCTTTCCACGCTGCATTTTCCGTGTCCACTCACCCATTCACCTAAAAAAAAAAAAAGCACAATAAAAAGAAAAAAAAAAAGAGAGAGATTTAGTGGATGTTCACAGATATTTATATATATAAAAAAAAAACTGTACATTGGAACCTGACTACCCTGTTTATTTAGTAAGGGGAAAATTGCATTGTGTCCAGGGAGTTTGGGAACCAGCTGAAGCATTCATTCTTAATCTTCTCAAAAGCAGGAGATGATGAAATAAAATGGGGGCCAAAATGTATATGCACGAGTGAATTACTCCCACAGCCTTCCCACATGTGCTGTGGCAAAAAGAAGAATGAGATTGTCACTCCTGGGGCTTAGCACAGGCTCACCCTTAATGTAACTTCCCAAAAAGGGGATCTACTCTACAGATACGACCAAAAATGAACAGAACTGAGGTTTGCGATCGCCTGGCCCATTCACAACTTGACTAATTTTGTTACCTTTCCGGGATTTTATTCTCATTCTCTATGTTAAGAAATAATAAATTTTGTCCATCAACAGTTGATAAATGGTTAGCTTCATATAACACACATGCTGCTCTTATATCAAAATAAGTCTGACCTTTAAAAGCCAAATGAGCACCCATCCCCCAAGCCTGTTCTGAGACCAGGACACCAACAGGAGGAGCCCTTTTAGCAAGCAATTTGGCAACACATCTCAGAGCCATAAAAATATTCATAGGTGTTGACCAAGTAATTTCACTCTTGGCTATTTCTCTCTCAAGGAATAATCTCTCAACTAAAAAAAAAAAAAAAAGTTATACAAATAAGTGTTGTAATGTTATTCATAGCAGAAAAAAAATAGAAACAGTCTTCATTTACAATAACAAAGTTAAAAAATCATTAAAAGAAAAAGATATAATAATTAAAAAAGAAAGTTGTTTCCCACAATACTAATTAAAAAATACAAAATCTTATCTACCCTATGACTACAGTAATCATTATTTTTTATACATCAATAAGAAACACAGAAAAATTAAAATAGGCAGTGAGACTGTGGGCTTTCCTCCTTTTGTGATTTAAGATTTTGTTGTTTAAAGTTGTCATTTTAAAGATTTACTAAGTCATCCACTCACCTTCATGCAAAGAGTATTATGTTCGGTTATGTTATATCCTAAAGTCCCTGCCCTCAACTCTGCCACCTTTGATAGCTCTCTTTCCATTCACCATCTGATTCAGGAGTTCTCAATTCTATCAGATCCAATGCCCCACTAATATCCGAAAGGACATTAAAGATAATATTCTTAGTAATTTGCCCACATAATTTTTAAAACATCAGCATAATGATTAATTGTATTATAAATGAGAAATAAGGAAAGTAAGCCATAATAAAATTATATATATCAATATATAAATGTTTAATATTATTATACTAGGAGACCCACTGAAAGTGTCAAAAACTTAGGTGAATCACCGTGCATTTAAGAGCTACAAATACAGATAAACTGAATGAGTATTCCAAATATCATGACTGGAATTGTCATCAGTGGCTAGGTGTTCCAAAATCTTGAACAACTCTTGAAGGAGTTCTAAACAAAACAAAGTACAGGCTGTCTTCTATTTGCATGGTGGTTGCATTCTTGGAAAATTCTATGTATTTTAAAACAGAAAAATACTTTATGTTTATATGTAAAAAGAGTTAGATTCTTTTGGCTCTCTGTGCAGTATCATGTCGGTTGGCAAGAAAAGTCCTTACAAAAGGTAGCCAAAAGGGGTCAAGAAGAAAGCGGTTGATCCATTTTCTATGAAAGATTGGTATGATGTGAAAGCACCATCTATGTTCAGTGTAAGAACTGTTGGGAAAATACTAGTCACAAGGACTCAAAGAACCAAAACTGCACCTGATGACTTCAAGAGTTGTGTTGTTCACGAGACTGTGTTGGCATCTCCTGCCTGGAGGGGAGATGAGAGGCCAGAAGCGGTCAGAAGCTAGCCAAATGGACACTAAAAGAGAGAGTGGAGGGAAGGAGTGTGCTATCTCATTAGGGGGAGGGCAATGAGGAGTATATAGCAAAGTGTATATAAATTTTTATATGAGAAACTGACTTGATTTGTAAACTTTCACTTAAAGCACAATAAAAAAGAGTTGTGTTGTAGAAGTAAGCCTTACTGACCTGCAGAATGACGAAGTTACATTTACAAAATTCAAGCTAATTATGAGGGTGTTCAGAGCAAAAACCGCCTGACCAGCTTCCATGGCATGGACTTTACCTGTGACAGAATGTGCCAGGTAGTCAAAAATGGCAGACTATGATTGAAGCTAATGTTGGTGCCAAGATGGTTACTTATTTCATCTCTTCTGTGTTGGTTTTACTTGAAAAAAAAAAAAAAAGAAAACACATTCAGAAGACCTCTTAGGCTCAGCACCACTGGGCCTGCCAAATCTAAAAAAGATGTTGGAAATCATGATCTGATAGGTACAGACAAATGGCTTAAAAAGAAGTTGTCAATAAATTGATTCCAGGCAGCCCTGGGAAAGACATACAAAAGGCTTTCCAATATGTTTATCTTCTCCATGATGTATTTGTTAGAAAAGTAAAAATGCTGGAGAATCCCAAATTTGAACTGGGAAAACACATGGAGCTTCCTGGTGAAATAAGGATGAAAGAGCTGCTAAAGCTGAACTGGCTGATAGATATGTCCAAGAATCTGTTTAAAATTCAGATTTTAAATGTGACAAATAAAAAAGTCTGATTTGTGTGAGGAGGGAGGGAGAGTTAGACTCTAAGCTAGTAACTGTCGATCATGACTGCACATTAGAACCAGCTGGGGAATCTTTAAAGCTCCTGGTGAACAAGCCTTACCCCTGGGAGTGGGAACCAGGTATCTGTGCTTTGGAATTACAAAATCTCAGATGCCACCTCACTCACACTAAGTCAGAATCTGCATTATACCAAGATTCCTAGGTAACTTACATGCTTGTTAAGTTTGAGAAATATTGGCCTACGCTCAGACAATTACAAGAAAAAAAAAAAAAAAAGGCCCATCAACCTGAATGTCCAGCAGAATGTCCAAGGGCTGTATGAGATTTGGAAAATGTTTGATGGTATAAGATTTTCTAGTACAGTACATTACAGAACATATAATATCCCTATCTCCCTCCCAACAAATGCCAGTTGTATTGTGGTGGTTGATATTATGTGTCAATTTGCCTAGGCTATGATTCTCCGTAGTTTGGTGGACATTATGTAATCACCTTCCATTTTGTGATCTGATGTGAGCAGTCAATCTGTTGAGAGGGGATGTTCCTCTAGTGTGTGGCCTACCTCCAGTATATAAATGAATGTTCCGGCAAAGCTTGCTTTCTTTTCTTGGCCCTGCATGCTTCTCATCACATGACCTCCAGTTCTTGGGACATAAGCCTGCAGAAGTCTTCAGCCTGGTGCCTGACCTGTAGATTTTTTAGTTTGTCAGCCCCTACAACCATGTGAGCCAGCAGAGGTGTTCAGCCTGTTGTCTGACCCATGGATTTGGGACTTGCCAGGACCCATAATTACATGAGTCATTTCTTCACAATTGCATGAGCCATATCTGGTTTTACTCCTCTAAAGAACTCAGACTAAGATAAGCACACTCCTCAATCATTTTGATAAAGAAAAGTACACCCACTCCTCACTTATCAACATGGTCAGGTTCCAAAGACCAGGTCTTTATGTGAAAATGCAGTATGACCACATCGGATCACAAAATGGTGGATTACTACATCATTACATAACTACCAAATTATATCATTACACAATTGCCAAATTATAGCATTACATAACTGCCAAACCGCTGAGAATCATGGCCAAGTTGACACATAACCTTAACCACCACAGCCAGCATTACTCTTGCCTTGCACCTTGGCTTTCATTACTGCCAGACATACATCATTAATGTGTGAAATACTTGAGTAATAAATATTTTACTATTGACATAAATGCAAAAATGTCAAATAATAAGATAGTGAGAAGTAGGCATACTCAAAAATTCTCAAAAATAATTCCTGTGGGTATTAATCTTACCATAAAAAGACTTAACTTTATTTCTTGAACACTCAAGTGTACTTTCATTGCCTTCACTCCAAACTATCTAACCCTTCCTTAATAGTAAAACTATCCCCTAAGACTTTCCAGCTGACTGAGTCTGTGACCATGTAGATCCCTCTTCAACCTGAAAGAAGCTCTTAAGACACAGAATATTTATCCTTCTATCCTTCATTCACTCAACAAATATTTATTGAGTATTTTTTATATACAAAGCACTCTTCTAGATTAAGAGATGAGTAAGGTGCAGTTCAAGAGCACCTACACCAGACCCTCTAGTACAATGAGCTAGGAGTCATAACAAAAATACATATTTTAGAAGTTCTAGAGGAAAGAAGGAGAGAGACTTAGTAGAACAATACTGATAATTAGCAACATCTGGTAACCAGAATTAATAGGAGCATCTCATTTCTCAAAAAGAAAAATATATTTTAAGTAGGTAAATAATACTCCTACAAACTTTTTAATGCTAATTGGCTTAGCAAAATTTGTCTTTAAAAACAATGCACTGGTAAAAAACCATTCCAGTTAAAGAAGGCATTTTACATAGTTCTAATTAATGGAATCCAGATTAATCCAACTGGCTTTATCCTAGCATGACAGCTCTAACAAATTATTCTTCTTAAAACATCATGTACTTGGTACCCTTTGAACTTGGAACTGAAGCCACTTTTGGTGGTCACCTTTCATCAAAATAAAAGATTGGCTTATATAAAATAAATAATATCACCCGTGAATACTGTGCTTCCTTAAATTAACCAACCATGTGAGACCAAATGGTCAACATTTACTCTAAAACAAAAATGAGAAGCTAAGGAGAGGCAGGGAAGCTAGATTAATGGAAACAGAACAAAAAGAATGGAGATAATGAGAAATGTTAACACATTGCGAAAAATGTAGGTAATGTCATGGAGCAAGTTATATAAAAATTGTTAAATGGGAACGTAACTTGTTAATGTAAATTCTCATCTAAAACACAACAATAAAAAAAAAATCAAATACCTGGGTACTGATGATCAAAAAAAGTAGAAAAATAAAAAAGGAAGGATCCTTAGAGTTTTTCCCTGCCTTCAGCAGGGACACATCTAAACTACTAAAAATTCCATATGGAATTCAAGGCTTTATAAGTGAGGATTTGATAACACAGTCCCAAGAGTTCACGTCGAGAATATTCTGTGAGTTCACAACTATCACGGCCTCCACCAGACTGAATCCAGTACAACTAGATGGTGCCTGCATACCACCACCGACTGCTCTGACAGGGATCACAATAGAAGGTCCCGGACAGAGCTGGAGAAAAATATAGAACAAAATTCTAACTCACAAAAAAGACCAGACTTACTGGTCTGACAGAGACTGGAGAAACCCTGAGTATGGCCCCTGGATACCCTTTCAGCTCAGTACTGAAGTCATTCCTGAGGTTCACCCTTCAGCCAAAAATTAAACAGGCCTATAAAACAAACAATAACACACATACTTCAAGCATATATACAAGACGAAATGGGCACACCAGCCCAGAGGCAAGGACGAGAATGCAGGAGGGGACAGGAAAGCTAAATGAATGGAAATGAGGAACCCAAGGTCGAGAATAGGAAAGTGTTGACACGTCTCAGAGTTGGCAACCAATGTCACAAAACAATATGCGTATTAATTGTTTAATGAAAAACTAATTTGCTCTGTAAACCTTCACCTAAAACACGATTAAAAAAAGAAAAAAATAGAATATCCTGTGAGTGCAAAACATATACTCTGTTTAAGAATGAGATATCAATTAAAAAGAAAAATAATTCTCCGAAGGATGCCAGCTTTAAAATCTTAAATCTCTATATTGCCCATTGTTAGCAAACTAATTTTTGTCAAAAATACCACATATTTCCAGTATAGTAAGAAGAACATAAACTATCAACAGGACAATTTTTCCCTGACAATTGCTAAGAAAGTAGATACTTATTTAACATAATTATTATCATAATTATACACATAATTAATATCATGTGTTGGCTGGAAACATGCTTAATCAATGCCATTTTATGATTTTCTATTTTTTTTATACCTACATTATTTAACCAGTTTCTCTTCAGTCTACTGTTTGGATGTATTTGTACAGATTTACTTAAGCACATCCTTCAAAACTCCTTTTGAGAATGTTTTGAGTTGGCCCCCTCCACCATTTGTCTTCAGGATGAGACTTTCCATCACTCTTTATCAAGCTCATTTGTTTGTTAATAGTGATAAATGTATCTCTGATCTTTAAATAATTGACAAATCATAATGTAATGTGATTATGAATTTTTTCAGCAAATTTCCATTTGGATGTTTTGTGTGGAGCAAGCATTGTTGTGATGCCAGCTGCTGTCCAGTTGGCCCCCTACTCATGGCGAAACAAAAGGCTGTCCAGTCCTGCCCAATCCCCATGACTGTTTGGGGAATGGACCACTGTGATTCACAGGTTTTCATTGGCTGATTTTTGGAAGTAGATTACCAGGCCTTTCTTCCTATCTTAGTCTGAAAGCTTCACTAAAATCTGTTTAGCATTATAGCAACACTCTGGCCTTCACTGATAGACTGGCTACATTGGCCAGGAATTGAACCTGGGGCATGGGAGGCAAGAATTCTACCACCGTAGCAAGCATTAGATATATAATCATCTTTATCCATATCTGAGTCTTCAACTAGAAGAATTTGCCTCATAATTCACCATTCTCTGATGAAAACGCAATGCCTAGAGTCATAAAAGCAGTAGAAAACAAAGCCCTCCAAGAGGTGTAGTCAGATCTGGGTTATGCTGGCCAAGGATTAAAAGACAAAGGCGGGGCTTTGGGCTGTAAATTGAAGATTTTTGCCTTTATGGAGAAAACATAGAATGCCTTGTCTACCACATTTCCTGAAAGGAATACCAACAGCACAAAATGAAACTAAAAGTTAGAAAAGAACTCTTAACGTATCAGTGATAATTCATATGTGACAGTTGACAGGATCTTTTGGATTTGAACACTGTGTGAAATAGTGTTGGCATTTATCTGAAGGAGTGGGTTTAGTTTTCATTGCTGCTGCAGCACTACAAAATTCAGGTTCTAATTCCTGAGCCCTAGAACTCTTCTCCTACTCCGAGGCAAAAATAAGCTTCATTAATTAACGCAAGACCATATAACTAAGAAAGCTTGTGCTGGGAATAGAATAGAACCTGGATATTATAAATTCCCCTCTTCTCCCCTTTTCCTGAGTCCCTGAAACATATTTCTGCTTGATGACTGGATTATTTTTACTTAAAGTTAATTATCTCAGGGGAAGCTACTCCAAAGTGCTCCTGCCAGATTCCTAAGTCACGTGACCAACCATACATCTTGTCCATACAGAGATAGCCCCTGTCTGGCACAGAGCAGGCACTCAATATTTCTCTGTCAAGTGGGTAAATGAATGACTAGTAAGTTAAAAGTAAAAAGAAGTAGAGGAAAACTTCTTGTGCTATATAGACGTAAGGATTCTTGAAAAATCTACCCACAGGCAGATAGTTTCCAAAAACCCAATGATAGTAAAATCCTCCATGAGACTGATAATGATGTGAAATGCCTTTCCTTTGGGGAAGTCACCCCAAAAATACATCAATTCAAGGCAAAATCTACTTGGTCATCTGGAAACTTGCGAAGAATCCTCAAGGGAAACAGAGATGAATCTACCATTTCTGCCCTAGAAGGGAATGAGGCCACTTGGAAAGGGAAACAAGCCTCAGCTTTCCAGAAGCAACACATCCAGGCGAGAAGCCCTGTGACCCCATGCAACCTCCCAGCTGTCCAGGGAGCAAAGCCAATACGTCGATCTCAAACTCAAATGCCACAAAGTGAGAGAGAATTTAGCGCTTGGCTTCTGAGTCCCATAGCCAGAGACATACCCTGTTTTTGATCACAGCTGTTAAGGAGCCCTGGTGGCACAGTGGTTCACCACTTAGCTGCTAACCAAAGGGCTGGTGGTTCAAATCCACCAGCCACTCCATGGGGGAAAGATGTGGCAATCTGCTTCCATGAAGATTAAAACCTTGGAAACCCTATGGGTCACTAGGAGTCGGAATAGACTCTACAGCAATGAGTTTTGGTTTTGGTCAAGGTTGTTCTTGGATGGAGTGAGAAGGTCAACTGACAGCAAAATTAGGGGGCTTTGGCTAAGTAACAGAAGTGAGTTTGGTGGCCAGGCTCGATATTTTAACAAATTGATCTCTGCTAGAATTAATCCATTTTAAACAGTAACTTCATTTGATGGCTCCTTGTTTCTATTTTTCCAGCATGCCACGATGCCTGGAGCAATTCACATTCTCTGACCCTGTACTTAGCATTCACCTGAGTTACTGACATAATCAAGAACTGAATCAAGAGTTAGAGAACACTGAGCTCCCCAAAACTCAGTAAGTCTTTTATTAGTTTGTGTAAACATGCTATTTATTCTTAAATTAATAAAGGAAATTTTTCAGCACATAGCAGTGGCATTCCACATGCTTTCTATGTGCCTGAACACCCTGTCAAACGCATTCCGAAGAGAGGTGACATTTCTGGGGCACAGAAAGAACGGTATTCACAGCTATTTCCCCAATCACGTTTCCTACCTGGTGCCAAGAATGTCCAATTGATTGCTCAAGCAAATGTGTCTCACCTGAAATCACCTTGAATTGCATGCAATAGTTTTATGCTAATTATGTTATGTCAAATGCTACTGGACATTTAAACCAGCAACTCCTGACAAATTCTGTTCTAGTCTAACACCTCGCTTCTAGCAATTCACCTGCACAGTAGAGACAAACTTTGGGTGCCAAGAGGGCTCTGACCTTGAATAAATCACTTACCCTCCTCGGTGCTGGTGTCCTTCTCTAAATTAAGAGGTTGGACTAGATGACTTCTAAGCTGTCTTTTGGCTCTCAGGTATTATTTTATAATTGTTTTATTTCTTGTTGTTGAGAATATACATGCCAGAACATACGCCAATTCAACAATTTCTACATGTACAATTCAGTGACGTTGATTACATTCTTCAAGTTGTGCAACCATTCTCACCCTCCTTTTCTGAATTGTTCCTCCCCCATTAATATAAACTCACTGCCCCCTAGGTTTCCTGTGTAATTTTTTCAGTTGCTGTTGTCAATTTGATCCCAACATCTTTACTAGTTAAGCTAAACTCTTGTTTGGTTTAAAGAAGACTTCAGGGGATATTTTTGGTTTAAGGTTTAAAGATTATCTCAGAGCCATAGTTTCAGGGTTTCATCCAGTTTCCATGGCTCTAGAAAATCTAGAGTCCATGAAAATTTGAAATTCTGTTCTGCATTTTCCCCTTTTGGTCAGGATCCTTCTATAGAATCTTTGATCAAAATGTTCAGTAATAATAGCCACACGCCATCAAGTTCCTCTGGTCTCATGATAAAGGAGACAGTTGTTCATGGAGGCAATTAGCCACATATTCCATTTCTTCCTTCTATTCCTGGCTTTCCTTCTTCTTGTGTTGCTCCAGGTGAGTAGAGACAATTGTTGTGCCTTGGATGGGCACTTGTAAGCTTTTAAGACCCCAGGAGCTATACAACAAACTAGGAGGCAGAACAGAAGCACTAAACACAGTATTAGGCCAAGTAACTGGGATGTCCCATGAAACCATGACCCAAAACGTCCAAACAAAGAAACCAAATCCTATGAGGTGTTTGGTTTTTATATAAGCAGTCTCAGCAGCTGCTCTTTTTGTTATGTTGTAAATATATCTATCACACACCTTTTACCAATTCAACTTTTTATAGGTGTACAACTTATTGACAGCAATTACATTAATTGGCTGTGCAGCCTTACCCTTAATCAATGTGATTTTTCCATCACTGTACACTGAAACTCAGTTCTTTATAAGCAATAATCACTCCCTCCCTCTTTACCCCTCTCTCCTGCCCCTGGTAACCACTAACAAACTTTGGCCTCTATACATTTTCCTGGTCTTGTCTGTTTTATATAAGTGTGGTCATACAATATTTGTCCTTTTGTGATTGGCTTATTTCTAATATCTCTTCTAGCACTTATGACATTGTATTACAATTAGTTAGGTACAGATTTGAGCAATATCACATGCGCACAGTGGTGTGTGCATGCGCTTCCATGCACATACACACACATGCACACACACACACATACTCATATACCTCATACTACCAGGCATGTACACACACTTTAGATTGTGAATTATTTGAAGAGTTTGTGCTCTTCGGTGTTTTTCTTACACATGGTAGACACTCCATAAGTGTCATGGATTGAATTGTGTCCCCCCAAAATATCTGTCAGCTTGGCTAGGTCATGATTCCCTTGTATGGTTCTATGATCGTCTACCATTTTATCATCTGATGTGATTTCCCCATGTGTTGTAAATCCTATCACCATGACGTAATTCGATTGATTAGTGCCAGTATGTTGATAAGATCTACAAGATTAGATAGTGTCTAAAGCCAATCTCTTTTGAGATATACAAGAAAGAAGTGAGCAGAGAGACATGGGGACCTCATACCATGAAGAAAGAAGCACTGGGAACAGAGCATATCCTTTGGGCTTGGGGTTCCTGTGCAGAGAAGCTCCTAGTCCAGGGGACCTTCTAGCCTACTAGACTGCGAGAAAATAAATTTCTCTTTGTTAAGGCCATGCATGTGTGGCATTTCTGTTACAGCAGAACTAGATGACCAAGACAATAAGTGTGTGCTGAATGTCACTGAATGAAATGCTTCTAAGAGAATGTATCAGAGGCTGGGGGTGAACCAACAATTTACTCCTTTTCTACTCCATGTTCTATGTACTTCCCTTACAGATTTTACTTCAATAGCATATAAACTGATAAATAAGTGTCAGACTTATTTTTGGAGGTACAGTAAATCTCAGCCAGCAGGGATCCCTGTAAAGATGGATTAGCAAATACAGTTTGGACTCAGGACAAAATGAAGTTCTTTTCTTGTTGCTGAGTACCATTGAGTTGATTCCGACTCATAATGACCCTAGAGGCCACAGTACTCCTGCCCTATAGGGTTTCCTGGGCTGTAATCATTAAGGGAGCGGATCGCCAGGTCTGACCTTCCAGTTTGCAGTCAAGCACTTAACCATTGCACACCAGGGTTCCTTATTACTTCACCCTTTCTAGCCTTGGGACCCATGGTGGGCAGAGGGGCATGCAATTAAGCATACAAAGAAACTGAGTATGTCTTGGCAGCAACCCAGTCACCCACAGAACAGATGACAGGCAGGCCTGCAAGCCTTCTGCCTCCCAGCTCCAGTGTACACATCACATAAGGCCAGATACCACAGGAGACACATGGCTTTGCCCAATCCATTGATGCAGGTGTAAAGGAGAGTGGGAAGTGGGTCTCCTGGTTGTAAGGGGGCTGTGTGGGCCAGGACCCAATGGATGTCGTCTCTTACCAGGTAATTAGTATCCTCTCCCTTTTGAATAGGTTTGAAGAAAGGAGAGAGGGAAAAAAATAACCAAAAGAGCAAGCCATAATACCCTTCCACATGAAAATATCAAGATAGAAAAATAGGCTCCCCCTCTTTAGAATGAAACAATTATTTAAAAAAGAAGAATATAAATCAAATAAAGTATATAGACTAAAATCTTTTTTTTTAACAGAATGCTGTTTAAATGGTTGTATTGGTTTTATAAAATGTAAGTTATTGAGAATATTTGGGTCATATAGACGAGCCCATTATGAATTTTTAACTAAGAAATACTTGATCTCTTTCTTTATAGAAGCTATACATGATTGTGACGGAAAATTTGAAGAAAATAACAAAAGCAAGAGGGAAAAAGTTAATAGCCCATAGTCCCAAACACCTATAAAAAAAAAAAAAAACAGTGCCGTTGAGTCGATTCCAACTCATAGCGACCCTATGGGACAGAGTAGAACTGCCCCATAGAGTTTCCAAGGAGCACCTGGTGGATTCAAGCTGCCAACCCTTTGTTTAGCAGCCATAGCATTTAACCACTGTGCCACCAGGGTTTCCAACTGCCTATAGGCAACAATTAACAACAGTAAGATGCACTTCTTTCTGCATGTTTCTTAACAGTATTGTGATTATAGGATATAAATGTAAATATTGATCTTATAAAACATGAACATGTATGTTATTTATGTATGTATTCATTGTAAAAAAAAAATACTTGACAAATACAGAAAATAAAAATCATTCTAAAATCCACAATTGATTTATTGGTATGTTACTTTATAAAAAAGGAAAGCAAAAAATCACCACATCTGTGCTAAAGTTTTACTTTACAAAGTTTTTCACAAGTTCTTCATTTTGCTCTGCAGCGAAATCATAGTAGAAAGTTATATTGCCAAGGTAAACTGACAAATTCACTCTCCTGGGAAATAACTCTGAAAACTTTCATTAGACACATCAGTTCTTCAATTCTCTTAAATCCGTTGTGTAGATTCCAAAGCACCAAGAAGGATGTGAAGATCATATTGAACCCAATGCCAATGTCCTAGAGGTTTCTCTACAACAATACCTTACGGCCTAAAAGTGGGAAGGCTTTAGAACTAAAGTTTAGAGACACAGCTTTGTCTGAATCATGACTAAGCATTTAGCCAACAGTACTGGGGGGATCAGTAAGGCATCATTAGGGAGCTCTAAGCCATTGTTTCTCAAACTCAGCTCAATCTCACCTGGGGAGCTTTTAAAATCCCAGATACCTAGGCCCAGACCAATTAAATCAGAGACCCGGGCATCAGCATTTTAAAAGCAGGTTATTCCAAAGAACATTCAAGCCTGCAAACACACCCCTTACCCCGCTCTAATAATTCTTAGGAAGTACAGAATGTCTTTCTCCTAGATGACCAAAATATCTGTCATCCACTTTTCCCACAATGCAGATTAGCCTGGCTAAGTTGTGAATCCTCATGATTCAGAGCTCCACAACTCCTAAATAGGAAGTCTTGCTGTCAATTCACCTCAGAACTAATTGAGACAACCAGAGGCGAGGTATATTTTTTGTTTCCCAGTTATATTATTTTTCACAATTTTTATTATAAACTTATTATATTTCAAACACAGTCTGATCTTGCCATTGTAAAGTCCCAAGAAATATTTTTAAATTTACAAGACTAAGTTAATTTTAATTCACCAAAATTTTGAGTTATATCTGCCCTGTACTTCATACTGTATGTAAATTAAAATTCCATATAAAGTAAAAAGGAAGAAGAAAAAAAGAACATTAAAAATCCAGGAGAACATTTGGATAATATGTGTGCAGTTTTGGGATGGGGAGGCCTTTCCAAGCACAGTAATAAGGCCAAAAGCTGTAAGAGCGAAGACAAATTGATCTGACTACACAACTATCTAAAACTTTTTATGCAAAACACAATAAATAAAGTTAAAAAAAAACAAGAAAGGTGTATCTATGATATATATGACAGACATATTTAATGCCCTTGATGTTTAAATGCTCTTAGAACTGAAAAACAAAGATCATCAGCTCAACAGAAAAATGACATAAAGTCAAATATACACTATTCACAAAAGAAGTATAAACAATCAAAATACATGGACGGGTGTTCAATCTCGAAAATAATGATAAGAATTCAATTTCAAATAATAAAGGAATGTTTGATCACTTATCAGGCTGGCAAAGATTGATAATGCTTAGTGATTTCAATGGCATGGGAAACAGACACTTTCACACACTATTAGGGTTAACGTATCACAAATATTGAATCCACTTTGACTCAACAATTCTGTTTCTAGGAATTTATCCTGAGAAAATAATTGGACATGTGGACAAAGATGTATAAATTAGGATATTTACCAGAACATTCTTTATAATATCAAAAAACATGGAAGCAACCTTATTATCCATAAATAGTAGCTTGGTTCAATATATAATAGGGCACCTGTATTAATGAAAACTGTGCAGCTGTTACAAAGATTAGGGTTGCTGTATATTTATTGACATCGAACACTGTCTCCAGTATGTTGCGACATGGGTTTTTAAAAGCTTATATTTAAATTTAAAAGCTTGGAAAGCTATAAACAAACGTATTAGTTATTATCTTTATACACTTCAAAATTGCTTCAAATATGCATTACTTTTACGATAATCAAACACAAGCTGTTTTCATTTTGGAAAAACAAAACACTCCCTTTCTGTGATGCCCTAGCCAACATTCCTGCTCTTAGGCATCCGAAGAACACTGGGGCCCCCTTCAAAGGAAGCAGACACTGTTACCACGCCTCACTACGGGACCCACAATGTCAATGGCTGGCCTGATGAAGGCCGATGAATCTTATTGGATTAAATTGAACAAATTGTGCTTTGTCTTCCTTCTCTATGCTCTTTCTCTCTGCTCAACCATGAATTTGTCATATAAAATTTATAATTTTGGCAGTCCAAAGCTAACCAGTAGTATATAGGGTTGACTTTTTAAAAATCCAGTATTTTTTTTTTCAGCTTTCAGTAACTATAAGTACATGAAGTGTCTTCCTAGTGAATAAGTGAATGAATGAATAAATAAATGAACAAACCAAGGACTGTAATCTTTACTGACTATAATAAGACCTTGATTCTGTTGGTGGGTAAATAACTGATCAATTTTAACCTTTTATTATCCTTTGTAAGGATTTTTTTCTTCTCCTATCAAGTAAAAAGATAAGAATGTGGCTCAGACTAGTTAAATATGGAGTCCTTGGGTGATGCAAACAGTTAACGTACTTGGGTGCTAACCAGAAGTTTGGAGGTTCAAGGTCACCCTGAGGTACATCAGAAGAAAGGCCTGGTGATCTGCTTCTGAAAAATCAGTCACTGAATACTATGAAGCACAGTTCTGCTCTGACTCACATAGTCACTGTGAGTCAGCATCAAATTGACAGCAATGCTCTGTGTGTGTGTATTTGTGGTTAAATTTGTTCGTTTATGGAGGTCGGAGCCATGAAACTGTATTCTCTACAAATTTCTTTGGTCTTCATGATAACGCTTATCTGGAAAACTGACACACGTAGTCACTTTCTTCTGAAAGTTTGACCTCTAAAACGTGACCACAGTTGATAAACTTACAGCCACACATCAAGAACTCTGAATTCTAAGGGAGTTCTGAGGGCAAGTTTATCAAGGAACAGACTGTGGTGTACACTCAAACATCACACACACACACACACACACACACACACGTATTTAAAGAAGCCAAGAAGCTAGGACACACCCCTTGAGCAATGCTTTGAAAATTAAAACCCTGGGTGTCCAATTTTACAAATGGGCAAATTACTAAAGTGAAATAAGATTCCACTAAGAGTAAAAGGATACCAGGATTGGCAGGGGTGCAGGGAGAGGGTGAAGGGGGTCATAAAGACAGAGAATTCTATGCTGAGTTTGTAAATGTTTTCCAGGGCTAGGGAAACCATTCCACTGGCCCAGAAGAAAGAGAATCAGCTGCTGTGTTTGGACACTGACTATTAAATGACATAGATCATGTTTAAATAAATACCTAAAATGCCTGCCTAAAATAGTCATATTCTAATAATACATGTGCACCATTGAATTCTATGTAAAGATGCACCTTAACTGCAAGGAAGAAATATCACTTTCCTATTTCTCAATTTTTACTACTTCTCCTTAAATGTTTCTTTAACACGTTAAGGAACCTGATCTAAATTCTTATGCTAATTGAAGCACTGCTATTTCTTTCAGCGCATGTTGAGCATGTGAGGAACAATGATATTCATAAACTGTATCAGCCTGAATGAAAAGAGTTTTGTAACAGACTTTATCTATGATTCAGAGATGAGGCTTTCACAAGATTTCCATTTCCTACCTTTGTTCTAGTTTTTGTTCTACTATCATGAATTTTTAATTTTTTTTTACATTAAAACAATTTCAAACTCACTGAAAAGTTGCAAGTCAATTCTGAAATACTCTGTGCAGATTCACCAGTTTTTAAGATTCAGCCACAGTTACATTATCAGCATCTCTATCTCTCCAAATATATATCGGACAATAGGCTACGTACGTCATGATACATCATGCATCTTTACCCCTTAATCAGGGACAGCTTACCCAATAAGCAAGGTACGCACGAGTTTACTTATATTTCCTTACGTAGTTATCTAGTGCTGCTATAACAGAAAGATCACAAGTAGATGGCTTTAGCAAGCATCTCTCTTACAGTTTAGGAGGCTAGATGTCTGAATTCAGGGCACCAACTCCAGGCAAAGTCTTTCTCTCTCTGTTGGCTCTGGGGGAAGGTCCTCGTCGTCAATTTTCTCCTGATCTAGGAGCTTCTCAATGCAGGGACCCTGGGTCCAAAGGATGAACTCCACTCCTGGCTCTTCTTGCTTGGTGGTAATGGGGTCCCTCTCCTCTCTACTTGCTTCTCTCTTTTCCATCTGGAAAGACATTAACTCAAAATAAAACCTACTCCTGTAGATTGTGTCCTGCCTCAATAACATAACTGCCTCTAATCCTGACTTATTAACATCATAGAGAATAGGATTTACAACACATAGGAAAATTATATCAGATCACAAATGGAGGACTACCACATAATACTGGGAATCATGACCTAGCCAAGTTGACACACATTTTGGTGGGACACAGTTCAATCCAAAACACTTAATAATCTGTAGTGCAAAATTTCATCTGTTTTTCACCACATCAAAAGATGTGATGAAACCCAGGTGAAATTGTGCACTACAGATTATTTGTTGTTGTTAAGTGCTGTCAAGTCACTTCCCACTCATAGCAACCCTATGTACAACAGAATGAAATACTGCCTAATCCTGTGCCATCCTCACAATCATGATGTTAGAGCCCATTGTTGTAGCCACTGTGTCAATCCATCTCGTTGAGGGTCTTCCTCTTTTTTACTGAACCTCTACTTTATCAAGCATGATGTCCTTCTCCAGGGACAGATGCCTCCTGATAATGTGTCCAAAATATGCGAGACAGTCTCGTCATTCTTGCTTCTAAGGAGCATTCTGGCTGTAGTCCTTCCAAGACAGATGTTTGTTCTTTTGGCGATTAAGTAAACACAATTCAGCCAGTGGGTACCTTGCTTACTGTAATCTGCCCCTGCCCCTAATACTCCATGTGCCTCGTCTAAGGACACAAATATTATCTTTATTCCGTTACAATATCTCAGTCCAGTTCTTAAATTCAAGGAATTTAACATGGATACGATATTTTTATTTAACCAGCCACCCATATTCAAATTTTGTCAACTATCCCAAAAACAAAAAACAGAGCCCTGGTGGCTCAGTGATTCAGAGCTGGGCTGCAAACCAAAAGGCCGGCAGTTTGAATCAACCAGCTACTCCTTGGAAACCCTATAAAAAATCCTACAGGGTCGCTATGAGTGGGAATCAACTCGACAGCAATGGGTTTGGTTTTATCCCAAAAACATCCATTATACTTTTTTTTCCTCTAGTACAAGATCCAGTCCAGTGTCACATATTGCACTTAGTTGACATGTCTCTTTAATTTCCTTTAATCTAGAAAATTCCTCAGCCATTCTTTGTCTTTAATAACATACAAAAACCATGGATGTGTCTATGGAGCTACCTTGACCTTTCCTTGCACAGGTTGTGCTGGCTTCCCAGTATTGTGTACTGTCTTACCCTTCACCAAAGTTACCACTTATCTATTGTCTATCTAGTGCTTTTCCATCTCCACTCCGCCTCATAACCACCAAAGATTCTTTTTTTATGTAAATCTTTTCATGAGTTTTTACAGTAATGATCTCATACGATATTTGACCTTTCGTGATTGACTTATTTCACTGAGTATAATGCCCTCCAGATTCATCCATGTTATGAGATGCTTCACAGATTCATCGCTGTTCTTTATCGTTGCGTAATACTCCATTGTATGTATGTACCACAGTTTGTTTATCCATTCATCTGTTGATAGGCATCTAGGTTGTTTCCATCTTTTTGCTATTGTGAATAATGCTGCAATGAACTTGGGTGTACATACATCTGTTCCTGTGACAACTCTTATTTCTCTAAGATATATTTCTACAAGTGGGATTGCTGGATCATATGGTATTGTTATTTCTAGCTTTCTAAGGAAGCGCCATATCATTTTCCAAATGACTGTATCATTTTGCATTCCTACCAGCAGTGAGTACAAAAGAGTTCCGATCTCCCTTTAGCATTCCCAACACTTATTTCCTGTTTTATGGATTTGTGCCAGTAATGCCGGGGTGAAATGGTATCTCATTGTGGTTTTGATTTGCATTTCTCTAATAACTAGAGATTGTGAGCATTTCCTCATGTGTGTGTTGGCCGCTTGAAGGTCTTCCTTGGTGAAGTGTCTGTTCATTTCCTTTGCCCATTTTTTAATTTGATTATTTGTCTTTTTGTTGTAGAGGTATTGGATTTTCTTGTAGATTTTAGAGATTAGACCTTTGTTTAGTTTGTAACAGCCAAAATTTTCTTCCCACTCTGTAGATTCTCTTTTTACTTTTTTGGAGAAGTCTTTTGATGAATGTGTTTACTTTTTAGAAGATTCCAGTTATCTAGCTTATCCTCTGGAGCCTGTGTGTTGTTGGTTGTGGTTTGTATCCCGTTAATGCCGTGTATTAGGGCCTCTAACGTTGATCCTATTTTTTCTTCTATGACCTTCATGCTTTTTGGCTTTATATTTAGGTCTTTGATCCATTTCGAGTTAGTTTTTGTATATGGTGAGTTATGGGTCCTGTTTCATTTTTTTTGCAGATGGACATCCAGTTTTGGCAGCACCAATTGTTAAAAAGACTGTCTTTTCCCCATTTGATGGACTTTGGACCCTTGCTGAAGATCAGGTGACCATAGGTGGATGAATTTACATCTGGGTTCTCAATTCTGTTCCATTGGTCAATGTGTCTGTCATTGTACCAGTACCAGGCTCTTTTGACTACCATAGCTGTATAGTAGGTTCTGAGGTCAGGTAGTGTGAGTCCTCCTACTTTATTCTTCTTCTTCAATAGTGCTTTATTTTTCTGGGGCTGTTCTTACCTTTCCATATAAAGTTAATGATAAGTTTCTCCATCTCTTAAAAGATGCTGTTGGTATTTCGATAGGTATTGCGTTGTATTTGTAAATCGCTTTGGGAAGAATTGTCATTTTCACAATGTTGAGTCTACCTATCCAGGAGCATGGTATGTTTTTCCATTTATATAGATCTCTTTTGGTTTCTCGCAGTAGTGTTTTGTAGTTTTCTTTGTACAGGTCTTTTACAACCCTGGTTAGATTTATTCCCAACATTTTATTTTTATTAGGGGCTATTTTTTTTATTATAAATGGTATTGCTTTCCTGATTTCCTTTTCATCTTTCCCTTTATTGGTGTAGAGGAATCCAACTGATTTTTTTATGTTTATCTTGTATCCTGCTAATCTGCTGAATCTTTCTATTAGATCCAGGAGTTTTCTCATGGAGCCTTTTGGGTTTTCTATAGTATCATATTATCTGCAAACAGGGACAGTTTAACTTCTTCATTACCAATTTGAATGCCCTTTATTTCTGTTTCTTGCCTTATTGCTCTAGCTAGGACTTCCAACACAATGTTAAATAGGAGTGGTGATAAAGGGCATCTTTGCCTAGTTCCTGTTCTCAAGGGGAATGTTTTCAGCCTCTATCCATTAAGAATGATGTTGGCCATTGGTTTTGCATATATGCCCTTTATTATGTTGAGAAATTTTCCTTCTACACTTATTGAGAGTTTTTATCAGGAATGGGTGCTGGATTTTGTCAAACGCCTTTTCTGCATGGATTGAGATGATCATGTGATTCTTTTCTTTTTATTTACGTGGTAGATTACGATGATTGATTTTCTAATGTTGAACCATCTTTCCATACCTGATATGACTCCTACCTGGTCATGGTGTATTATTTTTTTGGTATGATGCTGAATTCTATTGGCTAGAATTTTGTTGAGAATTTTGTTATCTATATTCATGAGAGATATTGGTCTGTAATTTTTTTGTGTTGTCTTTGCCTGGTTTTGGATTCAGGGTTATGCTAGCTTCATAGAATGAATTCAGAAATATCGTTTCCTTTCCTGTGATCTGAAATAGTTTGAGTAGTGCTGGTGCAAGCTGTTCTCTGAATGTTTGGTAGAATTCTCCAGTAAAGCCATCCAGGCCAGGGCTTTTTGGGGGGCGGGGGGAGTTTTTTTTGTATTAGCTTTTCAATCTCTTGTTATGTGTCTGCTCAGATCCTCAACATGATTTTGTGTTAGTTTGGGTAGGTAGTGTGTGTCTAGAAATTTGTCCATTTCCTCTAGGTTTTCAAATTTGTTGGAGAATAGTTTTTCATAATACTCTGTTATGATTCTTTTTATTTCAGTTGGGTCTCTTGTAATATCCCACATTTCATTTCTTATTTGGGTTATTTGCATCTTCTCCTGTTTTTCTTTTTTCAGTTTGGTCAGTGGTTTGTCAGTTTTGTTGATCCTTTCAAAGAACCAACTTTTGGTTTTGTTGATTCTTTCTATTGTTTTTCTATTCTCTGTTTCACTTATTTCTGCTCTGATCTTTATTATTTCCTTTCTTCTGCTGGCTGTGGGCTTCTTTTGATGTTTGTTCTTATTTGTTCAAGGTGTGTAGCTAATGTTTTGATTTAGTCCCTTACTTCTTTTTTGATGTGTGCATCTATTGCTATAAACTGACTGCTGAGGACTGCCTTTGCTGCGTCCCAAAGGTTTCGGTATGATATGTTTTCATTCTCATTTGATTCTAGGAATTTTTTTATTCCATCTCTGATTTCTTCTATTACCCAGTGGTTTTTCAGCAGGGTGTTATTCAGTTTCCATGTAATTGATTTTTTTTTTTTCCTTACCCTTCCTGTGTTAATTTCTACCTTGATGGCTTTGTGGTCAGAGAAGATACTTCGTATTATCTCGATTTTTTTGGATTTTGTTTACAGTTGCTCTGCGCCCTGAGGTGTGGTCTATTCTGGACACCGTTCCATATGCATTGGAAAAGAATGTGTATTTTGTAGCTGTTGGGCGGAGTGTTCTATGTATGTCTATGAGGTCAAGTTGATTGATTGTGCTCTTTAGCTCTTCTGTATCTTTGCTGAGTTTCTTTCTAGATGTTCTGTCCTTTACCAAGAATGGTGTGTTGAAGCCTCCTACTATTATTGTGGAACTATAAATTTCTCTTTCCAGTGCTGTTAGAGTTTGTTTTATGTATTTTGGAGCCCCCTCATTGGGTGCATAGATGTTTATTACGGTTAAGTATGATGGATTGTCTCCTTAATCATTATATAGTGCCCTTCTTTGTCTCTTATGGTAGATTTTGTTTTAAAGTGTATTTTATCTGAAATTAGTGTTGCCACTTCTGCTCTTTTTTGGTAGTTATTTGCTTGATATATTTTTTTCCATCTTTTGATTTTTAATAAATTTACCTCTTTGTTTCCAAGATGTGTCTCTTGTAGACAGCATATTGATGGGTCCTGTTTTTTATCCATTCTGTCACTCTCTGCTTTTTTATGGGTGCATGTAGGCCATTTATATTCAGTGTAATTATTGATAAGTGTGAGTTTATTGCTGTCATTTTGTAGTGCTTTTTGTGTGTGTGTGTGGTGCTAATTTTATTTTTTAATGTTTTCTTTGTTCCACTTACTTTCCTGTGCTGAGTTCCTTTTTTGTGTGTGGATTTCTTTTTCATTTCTTTTGTCTTTGTAGATTTTGTTTTTTATTAAGACTTTATGTTTTTCTGCTTTATTTTGATGAGTAGGTTTGTTAACTTTCTTTGTGGTTACCTTGAAATTTACTCTTATCTTCTTAGGTTTGAACCAATCTATTATTACTTGGTATTGGCTTGTCTTCCTCTCCATTAGAAAGTTCTAGACCTACACCATTTATCCTCTTTTTTATTGTTCTGTTGTTGTTGTCATTTACAGATTAACCTCTCTGATTCCATGTTGTAATTCATTTGGTTTTGGATAGTCCTTGAGAGTTCGTTTCCTGCATTTGGTATCTGGCTGGTACAATCTTGCATCCTAGATTCAGGCTGTGGTCTCATGTTGTTTGTTGAGACTGAAGGACTCCCTTTAATAATTCTTCTAGGTTTGGTTTGGTTTGTACATATTCCCTTAATTTCTGTTTATCTGGAAATGTCCAAATGTCAAAATCATATGTTTTGCAGGATATACTATCCATGGTTGGCAATTTTTTTCTTTCGAGGTTTTATATATGTCATCCCATTGCCTTCTTGCCTGCATTGTTTGTGCCAAGTAATGAGAGCTTAGTGTTGTTGTTTCTCCTCTGTATGTGACTTTTTGTTTTTCTCAAGCTGCTGTCATGATTTTTTCTTTGTCTTTGCTTTTAGCAAGTGTGATTATGATATGCCTTGGTGTTTTTCTTTTGGGGTCTATCTTATATGTGGTTCATTGAGCTTCTTGGATGGTCAGCTTTTCATCATTCATGATATTAGGGAACTTTCTGTCAGTAATTCTTCAATGATCCTCTCAGTATTTTCCATTTTCTCTCTCTGTTCTGGAACTCCGATCACTTGTAAATTTTTGCTTTTGATTGTATCCCACATGATTCTCAGGATTTCCTCATTTTTCATTATTTTTTCTGATTTTTCTTCAAACAGAGTTGTATCCAAGTGTTCATCTTCAATTTCACTGATACTGTCTTCCATCATTTCAAACCTGCTCCTCGGCCCTTCTATGGCACTGTCCATTTCTGAAATCTTGTTTATCTTTGGATTTCTAATTGTTGTTTTTGTATAATTTCTAGTTGTGAATTTATTTTTTCATTTTTTCTGTATTATTTTCCTGAATTCTTCCTTTTTTTGTCTATATTTTCCATGAATTTGTCTGCTTTTTCCATAAATTTGTCTACTTTTTCCTCATTTTTATCTGCTTTTTGCTTCAACTCTTGGACAGCTCTGAATATGAGAGATTTGAGTTCTAGTGCCTTTTCTTCTGCTGGAAAGTCATCTAGTGTTGTATTTTGGACGCCTACTGGAACCACCCACTTCCGTTTTTTAAATATATTTTGGTGCTGTCTGCTGTCTTCAGGACATTCAGTAGTTATTTTCTGTGTTTCTTGACTGTAGATTTGTTTGTTTTGTCCTGGTTTTTTTTGTTTTATTTGGTTACGTCTGAGCAGGTGGGCTGTGCATTCTTTGTTATTTGCTCATCTGTAGTCATGATACTTTTCACCTCTTTGTCCAATGGGCAGAGCCAGACACTCAGCTGTGATGCAGCAAGGCAGGTCCAGCTGAAGGGGAGGGACTAGGGTGGGTTGTTTGTGGCATGTACTAGGGTCGACGGGGCAGGCCAGGAATCAGTGCCTGGCAGGTTCCAGTAGGCCATGCCTGTGCTGCTCAGAGGTGTGATGTTCAGTGTATGGTGCAGGTAGGCAGGAAAGAGGGGGAAGTTGTGATGTATGGAGCCAATATGGGTGTGGGAAAGAGGAGAGAGAAACGTAGGCCAAAAGCAAATGAACAAAGGAAAAAAAAAAAAAAAGAGTGCCAAGGGAGCTTTCCATTGGAGTGGAAAGAAAAGAAACTGAGAAATGGAGAAAAAGAAAAAAATAGCTAGATAAAAATTTAGAAAAGAAAAGTCCCCAGTGGTCCCACCAGTGTGACCTCAAAGACCAGGAAGTCTCCCAGGCTGTGCAGTATAGCCTGGCTAAAGGGGATGTAGTTGTCACACAGCACCAGGTATTCAGGAAACAGAAAAAGAAGGTAAGCATAGACAGACGAGAATAGAGAAATGATGAAAGATAGAAAGAGAAAAAGAGAGACGAAAAAGAAAACCAGACAAAGAAGAAGAAAAAAGAAAAGAAATGCCGCAGGGATCCTGCCTACGTGGCTACGCAGATTTAGGGAGTGACTCCTAAGTTGTGCAGTGCAGCCTGGCTAGACGGAGCTGCCAAGTGTGAAAAGAGAAAGAAAACAAACAAACAATAAAAACAAAAGAAGGAACAACAACAACAAAACCCAGGGATCCCACCAGCATGGTGTCCTGGCCCAGGGGAGTGATTCCCTAGGAAAGCGGGACTTCACAGCCTTTCAAGAAGAAGCATAGATGGCATGTGGAGCTAGATGTTTGAGAGAAAAGAGGGGGAGGTAGTGGGAGGCACAGAAAAAAACAAAAGAGATGGAAAGAAGCAACACCAGCTCAGGGACCCAGCCAGTGTGGGCGGGGCAAACCCAAGTGGCCTGGGGTGGAAGCAGTTGCCTCCTGGCCAAGAGACTGCCACTGGTGGGAAGCAGAGGAGGCTGAAGGGAAAGGAGAAGAAGGGTGGGTGTTAGGAAAGTGTATATCACTCATTACTGGGTACTCTGTCTCCTGCTGGGAACTTTGAGATGCTGATTTCCTGTACTCCCTGTCCACTGATCTGTGATGTGGGTGGGGCAAATCGAAGCACTACAGACACTACACTTCCTGGCCAGCTGAGCCACTGCAGCCAGCCAGGAAGCTCAGAGGTAGAGCAGTGGGGAGAAGATGGGGGTGGGAAAGTGTGTATCGCTGGTTACAGATTGCTCTGTCTCCTGCTGGGTGCCCCATGAAGCTGCTTTCCTGTGTTCCCTGTCAGATGATCTCTGACAGGAGTCCAAGATGGCAGATCCATGCTGCATTAGCTGATAAGGAACTTCTGCACATCTCTCTTCACTGTCTGTTCTCTGTCGGTTTCTTATTCCATTTGGTGTATGGCTGCGTTCTTTATCTCTTCATTTGACACTTTGGGTTCCGAGAATGATGTTTGTCTCTGTTTTACTTCATTTTTCAAGTCTTTGCTGTGGAGGGATGGCATGGTGCTTCTGTCTATGGTGCCATGTTGGCTGGAAGTCACCCTTACTGAACATTTTGATCAAAGATTCTATAGAAGAATTCTGATCAAAACAGAGAAAATGCAGAACAGAATTTCAAATTCTCATGGAATCCAGCATTGTTAGAGCCATGGAAGATAGATAAACTCCTGAAACTATTGCCCTGAGATAATCTTAAGCCTTAAACCAAAAATATCCCTTGAAGTCTTTTAAAACCAAACAATAGTTTAACTTAACTAATAAAGATGTCTGCCTTGAGCATTCTGGTCTTGTAAGATCTATCTATGTGGGATCAAACTGACAACAGTAACTCAAAAAATTAGATAGGAAACTTACGGGGCAGTGAGTTTATATTTAATGGGGAAGGAACAATTTGGAAAAGGAGAGTGAGGATGCTTGCACAACTTGAATGTAAATCAATGTCACTGAAGGGTACATGTAGAAATTTTGAATTGGTGTATGTTCTGATGTATATATTCTCAACAACAAGAAATAAAATAAGTTATAAAAGAAGTTTCAAGTTTGTGATAATCTGTCTCCTTTATGAGTCAGAATCGACTTGATGACAATGGGTTTAGTAAGGTTAAAGATGTGGGTCATGTGTGGTTTTATTTGCATTTTTTTATTGTTGTTTTTAAACTAATAGTTTTTTTTTGGACAGATGCATGGAGATATTAGGATTCATGTAGCTTCCATTATCTTCCAGACCTGTTATCATACTTGCTTGAGTTATTTTCTCTCAAAATTCTTTTGTACTCTGTGGTAAGATGAATCACTTTTATATGGCTTTTCTTGCCATGGTCTTGTAATTCCCACCAAATGATTGAGTGGGACTATGCAAATAAGGTGCTTTTGGCCCACCAAGAGGATTGGACAGCTTACTAATAATGCAAATAAGGTGCATGACACCCTTGTGTGGGTGGGATCATGCAAATAAGGTTTATGGAACTCTAACAAAGGGATTGGTCAGTTTTTGCCATTCCACCAGACTCAAAATGAGCCATCCCAGATGCAGAAAGGGAGACCTCACTACTACCAAGAAAGAAGAGCTACGAGTGGAGCACATTCTTTGGATGCTGGATTCCTGTGCTGAGAACCTCCTAGACCCCAGAGAAAGAGAGAGAGCTGTAACACTGGAGACAGTGTGAGACAAGAAGCAGCTGCAGAGAGACGGTGGTAGCGGAACCAGGAGACAGCGAGATTAGCTTTACAGCCCACTGAGCAAGAAAGCTTAGTGGGAGGGATGGTTGGTGTCAGAATTGGTAAAAAGGTTAGAGAGAGAAGATATGTCTGACTTCCGCCTCACAGGAATCAGCCTTTGGCTGTTGATGGTGATAATGATTCTCTTCCTCCCTTGTGAAGTTAGACAAGGAGGTCAGAGGACCCACCAAAGTATTTTTACATACTCTCACCCTTCTTCCTTTGCTTCCAAGGGATCACAGCGTCAGTGGAAATTTGTACAATTAATTCCAAGAATTCAACATCTTACTACTGTCATAATATCAAACACTTGGAAAACTCAACAAGACAAAACAACTAACATGCTTAATAAAAGATGTATAAAAATAAAGGCAATGATAGGAAAATTGCTGCTTTTCTGTAAGAGCATAATGTCCTTGCAAATTGTACCAAAACAATACATAAACAATGTTTCTTTCTGAGCAATTAAGAAATGGGTCAATATTATACCCTACACTAAAAAGAAGGAAAGATGACAATGACTCTCTCATCCAACCACTTAGTTGAGCTAAATTACATAAAAAGAGGACAATACAAAAACATTATTTTGGGGGTAAAAGCTGTTTTTTTCACTGATTCATTAAATCAGAGTCCACTGTGTAAAAATTAATTTTATTATAAATTAAGATCCTACTTATCAATACAGACATTAGCTCTCTCTTTCCACTGAAACCAATAAATACACTTATATTAATTTTCTTTTCTTTCTGGTATATTCCAAATGATCAACTAAAAGGACTTTTAGTCTCAATGTCCTTCAGGGTCCATCTACATCATCCCTAACACCCGAAATAGCCACAAATTCCCTCAGTAATATTATTACAATACAACTTACCCTATTGTTTTCTAATTCTTATTGTTTAAAAAAAAAGTTTTTTTTAATGTGGAGTCAAATTCTGCTTCCTCGTCATTCTAATACTGCTTCTACACCCATTGCATAGAGCAATGTTTCTCAAAGTCTTTACATCACTGCATCAATTCCCTGGATTGAGTGTGAAAATGCAGTATCCCAGGCCCTGTGCTGCTGAATCAGAATTTCTATGTATGGAGCCCAGTATTCTCCATTTTAACAAGCCAAGCAGAAGGCTCTAGGCACATTCTTCTAGGGCAAGAGTTAGGGCCCTTTGCTGCATGATAAGTCCTCAAATATTCTAAGCTAGTCAGATCTCCCCATACCCTATTCCCTAGGTCACTAACCCTTTCTTGCATGATAAAGTTTCTGGACTCTAGGCAATCTTAGTCGCCTTCCTATGGATACACTTTAGTTCGTCAAAGTCCCTATTTACATTTGACACCCAAAATTAAACCCCATCCTAAAGACATGATCTATTAATACAGAGTACAGAGGGACTCTTACCTCCCTTGATGAAACCACTATGTACATTAAAGTAGCTTGATATTGTGCTAGGATTTTTAGCAATTAGATAATTCTGTTGGTTCATGGAATGATTCTAATCAACTGAAGTCACAGATACTTTTCTTTCAAACTTTCATATTTTCAGTAAATGATTTTTTGAACCAAATGTAAAATTTTATATTTACCCCTGAGAGATTTAATCCTGTTAATATGCCAGCTTATTTGAAGCTTTGATTTCTTCAACTATCATGTAAATATACCTGAAGGAGCCCTGGTGGGGCAGTGGTTGAAGCTATTAGCTGCTAACCGAAAGTTTGGTGGTTCAAAACTACCAGTGGCTCTGTGGGAGAAAGATGTAGCAGTTTGCTTCCGTAAAGATTTACAGCCTTGGAAACCCTATGAGGCAGTTCTGCTCTGTCCTAGAGGATCGCTATGAGTCAGAATTGGCTCGTTGGCAGTGGGTTTTTGTTTTCTTTGTTTTTTGTTTGTTTATTGATGGCTTTATACAGCATGGAAGAATCTCTATTACAGAGCCACAGGTCTTCTGCCCTTTACCCCAAACTATTCAAGATTTTTATAAATGATTTGGGTGACGATAAACAGAGTATCTCTGAGGAATACATGCAAAAGATATTAAAAGGCATAGAAATGCCCATTTTACTCAAAGAAAGCAGATTGGCTAGAAGAATTATTTTATATTTTTTAAAATGATAGCATAGAACGTAAAATTCACATGATTTTTAATTTAGACAAAATAATTCAAAGTAATGTCTCTTTTCAGGCAGCCACTTAGCACAATAGCCATGGTTTCTCCAGACGTATATGTTTATTTTCCCCTCACATTTTTTTTTTCACATTAGGTATACTTAATGGAAAAGTTTAAGAAGCACTGATATAAGATACTCTGCCTATTTTCATGTCCTTTGCAGAGTTGGGAAGTCTTATGTTTATCAAGTGATTTATAAAAACGCTGAACAGAATAGTGTAAAGGCACTCGAAGACATTTTCATGTTATGTAAAGCTATGAATAGACATTCTTCAGAGGAGACAATGCATATTATTCCATCCAGTCAAGAAAATAGCCAGTTACTTTAATTTGATTTTCAAGCAGTCCTCTGTATGAAAAATAAATCAGATTAGTTTATCAAAGCTTGTCCTTAGTTGATATTTGTTGGCTGCCAATGAGGAAATTTTTTTTTTTTTTTAAAGAGGAAATGCTGCAAGACACATACTTTGGAGATATTACCAGGAGGGATGTTCATTTCTTCATGTTCAAAATCAATCCTTTAATAACCTGTTGTAAAATCTGCAAACATGAATCAAGTTACTACTGTCTATAATTTTCAGAATACACCTTATTATCCTCTTAGAAAATAAGCATAAAATTCAACCATCTGTGATCTTATAGCATAGCCCCTATTTGCCATGGCTTTTCAACAACTACCAAACAATAGCTCTGAGTTTATAGCTGAAAACTCTGTGATCACCCTGGTACTTCTGGCCTCATTTTAAACATCTTGGAGGTAGCATACCAATCCCTCATCTGTCTTGGACTGCATTTCTCTCTTTTCATAGTTTGTTCTCCATACTCAGTTTGAAGCCCTATCTGGAAAAGAGAAGAAAAAAATGAATGATTCTGCCACTTCTCTGATAGTTTCTGTTATCTTCTCCAAACAGTAGGCTTATTTTTTCCTTGTTCTTTTTAACTAAACATAGCCTTTCAGTCCTTTCTGGTAATTTTTTTTTTTTTTTTTTTTACCATTTTTTAATTTGGGACCTTACTATATGACACTTTTTTGATAGATTAGCTATATTTCTAGGTTTAACTTTGGTTATTCTTTATTTATTTTATACATATTCTTTGAAATTTTAGATTATTAGACAAGCATGTAACCATTACCTGACCATTTTCCATTTTCTATTAATTATTTTGGCATTCGACTGTGTGGACCATAACAAATTATGGATTACATTGTGGAGAATGGGAATTCCCGAACACTTAATCATGCTCATGAGGAATCTGTAGATGGATCAAGAGGCAGTTGTTCGAACAGAACAAGGGGATACTGCATGGTTTAAAGTCAGGAAAGATGTGTGTCAGGGACAATGAGTAAGGAAGACTAAAGAATTGACGCCTTTGAATTGTGGTGTTGGCAAAGAATATTGACTATACAGTAGACTGCCTAAAAAACAAACAAATTTGTCTTGGAAGAAGTATAACCAGAGTGCTCCTTTGAAGCAAGGATGGTGAGACACATACTTTGGACATGTTATCAGGAGGGATCAATCCCTGGAGAAGGACGTCATGCTTGGTAAAGTATAGGGTCAGCCAAAAAGAGGAAGACCCTCAACAGAATGGATTGATACAGTGGCCGCAACAATGGGCACAAGCATAGCAACAATTGTAAGGATGGCACAGGACTGGGCAGTGTTTTGTTCTGTTGTGCATAGGGTCACTATGAGTTGGAATCAACTCGATGGCATCTAACAACAACAACACTAATTATTTTATGACTATTGGCTACAAGTGTTGAAGTTTTTAAAATCTCCTTTTATTAACCATAATTCATTTCTGAGACTTAACTCCAAGAGTCAAAATCTCTTTTTTTTTTTTTCTTTAAACTTTTTGTAATAGTTTTCTGAAGTCCAGGGCATTTGTCTGACTATTCAGGGTTCCCTTTTCTGGCTATCACAAACTATTAGCTCAGAGAACTCACACATCATTAATGATAGTCACACATGTGGTATGCTCTCACTGGTGTACCCCAAATTTTACCAACCTCAAGTACATTTTGCCTGGAAGGATAACATTGTAACCATTCTTAATTGCCATATATATTGACTATAGATCAAAAATAATAATAAAAAAAAATTTATTTTTTTAATAGATCAGTTATGATTACTCACCACAAAGGTAATGATAAAATACGCTGTTGAAACCTCTACACCACTGTTCAACGTGGCACTTTTTACAATAGCCAAAAGGCAGAAACAACCAAAATGTCCACCAACAGATAAGCGGATAAACAAAATGTGGTATATACATACAATGAAATATTATGCAGCCGTAAAGAGAAACAAAGTTCTGATGCATACCAAACATAGATGAATCTTGAAAATGTTATGCTGAGAAAAATAAGTCAGTCATAAAAGGCCAAACACTGTATGATCTCACTTATATGAAATAAGCAAATATATAGAAACCAAAGTCCGTTCATGGTTACGAGGGGTGGAAGAAAGACGGAAAGAAGGAGTTTTTATTTGGGGGGGAGGCATTGAGTGTATGTTAACAGTGGTGGAAAATATTTTGGAAAGGGATCTCGATAATGGCGGCACAGCATAAAAAATATAATCAATGTCATTGAATTGTAAATATAGAAGTTGTAGTGGTGAATGTTTTGTTGTGCATATTTTCACCACAATAAAAACCAGGCTGTGGATTAAGTGCAATGTCACACTGCTTGCTATAAGAACACTCTCTCTCCCAGTCAAGAAAGCATACTTGTAAGAGCATGAGAGCAATGATATCCTTGGGATAACCACAACCACACTCAAATGTATGTATTTTTAGAAAGTAGATAATTCATAATTTTAGTACTTACACTATTTTTTAAACTTAATTGAGATTATAACTTTATTATTTATACCTAGTTAAATTTGTGTAAATGGCTTTCCTTCCCTTTTTCTCCAGAGTAATTCTTGTTTTTCTTTTAGATTTCAAAATAAGCATCACTTCCTCAGGGAAGTAACTTCTCAGACCTGAATAGGTCAAATCCCCTACTTACAAGCTGTCATTATACTTTTCCCTCTCTTTGCTAGCAATTGGCACATTGCAATTTTCCTCTCTTCCATATTAGACAGTGTCTTAGTCACCTGGTGCGGCTATAACAGAAATACCACAAGTGGATAGCTTTAACAAAGAGAAATTTATTTTCTCACAGTCTAGTAGGCTACAAGTCCAAATTCAGGGTGTCAGTTCCAGGGGAAGACTTTCTTCCTGTGTCAGTTCTGAAGGAAGGTCCTTCTCATCAGTCTTCCCCTGGACTAGGAGCTTCTCTGTGCAGGTACCCTGGTCCAAAGGATGCACTCTGCTTTCTTCGTGGTGTGAGGTCCACCGGCCTCTCTGCTCACTTTTCTCTTTTATAGCTCAAAAGAGATTGGCTTAAGACACTATCTAAATCTTGTAGAGCTCATCAATATAACTGATGCTAATCCATCTCATTAACATTAAAATGATAGGATTTACAATATATAGGGAAATCACATCAGATGACAAATAATAGACAATCATACTGTATTGGGAATCATGACCTAGACAACTTGACAGATAATTTGGGGAGACACAATTCAATTCACGGCAGACAGTAAGCTACATGAGAAAAAGCTCCACGCATATTTATTAACTACTGTATTTCTAGTGCCTGGTTTGGTGCCAAATAAGTTCGCAGTAAACCAGCAAAAAAAAAAAAAAAAACAGTAGCTGTCAAATCTATTCAGACTCATGGTGACCCCACGTACTTTCACTATTATTAACAAATTACTTGTAACACACCTCATGTGTCAAGACCAAGCTGACCAATGACAAGGGTACTTTCTCCTGAGGTTCCTACCCCTTCCCCACCACCACCTAGCTTTTCCGCAAGCAAATTTCCTCAGTTTTCACTTGATTTTGATTAAGAGGGCAGTCAGTAATTAATCTCACCAGAGGAAACTCACTCATCTGCCTTTGCACAATTTGGGCAACCCTTCGTATCCACCATTTGGCTTGGTGGTCTGTAACGTTCTCCTGCAGTCATACTATTTGTAATAGGGTAGTATTTTGACAGTCTATTCATATGTTCCTTTTAAGTACATGGCAGTGAAATTGCATGATTTCTGTAGCAGAGTAAAGGAATGTAAGTTTTTGTAATCTTTTAATTTAAAATAAGTTGATCTAATATAAGTTGAAGCTAAGTACAAAATTGTCTGCAAAAGGTTAAAAAAAAAAATCCTAACAGTGAACACTGGATTAAAAACGGTTAGATCATTAGACAATGTGCTCAGTGATGAAAGCACCAAGAACCAACGGGCTTGAAAAGAAACGAAAGGAAAAACAAGGGATTTCTGAGCAGACCATTCATCCACGTTGATCTTCTAATACTCAGAGTATGGCTGATTTAGAATATATTTTTCTTTTTAAATAAGAGGCATTCAGAATGAACAATTTTTCATCTTCCAGTTGCATATAATTTTTGAGAATGTGTTACATTAAAGTCAATTTGCTTCTTATAAAATATATTGTATTTCCTTAGAACCCATTTCTCAGGATATTTCTCAATTTCTGACTCAGTTTTAGAAATCTGTTCTATACTCTAAAATCTGCAATGTAAAGAGAACATAACCTTTAGTAAAAGTTAAGAAAAAAAAAAAACCTGTTTCAAAAAACTAAAATTTATTTATGATGTTCCTTTCCTATCTATTCATGCGACCCACTCCAGTTCAACTTCCCTGATGTTTTAACCTAGAAAAAGAGTTAGACCAAATGAATCCATTGAGACTGCTCTTTCAATATCCTAAAATATCCTTTTGGGATCTTAAAAGACTTTCAAAGGACTTCCCTTTATCCAGAGGATAAAAATACAGTGTGGCAAAGACAAACAGCTTAGCTTATGTATGGTGCCTGGGCTTCCTGAATATTTTCTGACAAAGTGGAAGGGAGGAATGTCTGAGTTATGTAGTGCTGCTATAACAGAAATACCATAAGTGGATGGCTTTAACAAAGAGAAATTTATTTTCTCATAGTCTAGGAGGCTATAAGTCTAAATTCAGGGCGTCAGCTCCAGAGGAAGGCTTTTTCTCTCTGTCAGCTCTGAAGAAAGGTCTGTCTCATCAATCTTCCCCCGGACTTGGAGCTTCTCAGGCACAGAAACCCTGGGTCTAAAGGACACGCTCTGTTCTTTGTGGTTTTTCTTGGTGGTATGAGGTTCCCCCTCTCTGTTAGCTTCCCTTTCCTCTTATCTCTTGAGAGATAAAAAGTGGTGCAGGCCACACCCCAGTGAAACTCCCTTTACCTTCTATCAGGGAGGTGACCTGAGTAAGGGTGGTATTACGATCCCACCTTAATCCTCTTAACATGAAATTACAATCACAAAATGGAGGACAGCCACACAATACTAGGAATTATGGCCTAACCAAGTTGATACACTTTTGGAGGGACATAATTCAATCCGTGACTAGGAAGGAAGGAAGGAAGGGACAGAAGGAGGAGGAGAGGGACTGGGAGAGGGAAGAATGGAGAGGAGAGGGAGAAAAGAAAATATCAAAATATTAAAGACATTTTTTAAATGAGCACATTATAAAAAAAGATCCACACAGTATGTCTAAAAAGACTAATACAGATGTGTTAGATTACAGCAGTTACAATTTTTAGAAACAACCTTGCTATTTGTCATGATCCTCTCTTTATTTTTACTAATACCTATGCTTCTAATAAGGACAAGTGAAAAAAATTTTTACATGCAATATGAACAAAACTCTATAGTACTGCAATGCATAATGGTACCAAGAGACAGAGCTCTCCTTCTCCATTGGGCTGGATTTAACCTTGGTGAAGGCAAAATTCTTTGTTATCCAACTCTCATTCTGTAGGCCACGCCAGCAAAAGTTCAGAGCAAATGCCATAAAGCACCTTGAACATGAATGAGAATGAAGGCTTGGCTGGTTATACTAATCTTCTTCACTACTTAAAAAAATTATCTTTTTTAAAATGCAGACTTCACTTTTTACAACTATTTTCACATGAATTTATTTTTGGGAACTAAAACATTGCCTTAAAATGTATTATTAATTTATTAAGCACTACCCTAAAAATTATTTCCACAGACACCTTCCACATAACAAAATTCAAGATTATTTGTCTTTTAAGTTCAGAAGTCTTATGTTATTTTTTTTTAAAAATCCACTTAATAGCATTCCGTTTGTGATTTTCACAGATGATATGAAGATCTGTATTTCCATTTTATAGCTAAATGCAGTTTTTATCCAAACAGAAGGTAGGCTGCAACCTCAAACTCTTAATTTATGGTTTACACACACCTGAGCTGCAAAGCCTTAGCAACAATACTCTGATCTAGAGCCCTCACTTTTAAACGTCATCTGAGATTCCACGCTCAACCTAGAACAAAGCAGCAATTTTTCTGAGTCGTCTTTGTGCTTTCGTGTCCAGAGTTCCACCACACTTTGAGACCTGGGGGATGGGGTCTCAAATGGGATATAAGTCTCTTTGGCCAGGTCATCTTCCCAGAAAAACTCTGACTTACACTGAAGTTTGAAAATTTTGTACAACAGGAAACAAACCAACGGCAAGACAACAACACAGGCAGTACTGCTTACCACGACAAGGAAAGATCCTTGAAAATCACCTTCCTCTTCAACTTTGTCTGTAGAGAAGATGATACACTGGTCTTTCTGAGGAGGCACCCCTTTTGGACACACACATGCCATGTACTGCCTGCCGGGCTCCAAACCTCCTATGGTGACTCGGCTCTTGCTGGAGTCTGCATTCAGCAGGAGTAGATCCTTCTCACCATACTTGGAATACATAACGGTCACTGCAGAGTTATGCGCAGAGTTGATGGTATTCCACATCAAAGTCACACTCTCTTCAGTCTCTCTGACTACTCTGAGGTTTTCTATTGTGGCATTTCTCTCCATAGGCATTGCTCGATCCAAAAATGCCAACTCTTCTTTCCTGCTTGCACTATCTGGGGGAAGCTTGCTTCCACCCACCTCCATCTTTAAATTTCTTTTCCCTTCTGGGTGGAGCTGGAGTGACCGCCCGCTGGCCCTGGTGGTGCTGGCTGAAATTCTAGTGCTTGGTGTTGTGGTCCAAGAACCAGTGGAGGAGATGGAAGGAGATAAGGAAGCAGTGGAGGGAGGAGACAAAGTAGAAGTAGAAAGAGAAGTGGAAGAAACAAGGGAGAAAGAAAAGGAGGAAGAGGGCCCAGGAGATGATGATGAATTAGAGACGGATACAGATCTCCCAGACCCTGACTTGACCTCTCGCTCAGGGTGGCCTTCTCCAGTTCCTTCAGATGTTTCTGAAGATATGGTGGTTGTGACCACACCAACCACTGTCACAGTAACCACGGCTTCTGACATCCCAGCCAAATTTTTGGCCTTGCATTTGTAATTCCCAGCATCCTTGTAAGAAATGCCTGTCAAGCTTATTATGGACCATCTGACTCCTTCACCTGGAGACTCCTGAATTACTGGAAGAAAACAAACGTACATTCTGTGAGGAAAAAAAAAAGGAAACACTCGAGCAAACATGCCAGCTGAGAAGCAGCCCCTCTCATACTAAGCCAGGAGGGAAACGGTACACTGCAAGTCTCTGTGGGTGGTGATGAAGGTCTAGGGCATGCCAGATCCCATGACAGCTATATGGAGAATGGAATTTAAGAAGGACATGGAGATGGGAATCAGGAGACTTGGGTTTTAGTAAACTTTTGTCCACTAAGGGATACGTAGTTTTAGACAAGTCAAACAGCTTCTTTGGGCCCCTGTTTTCTCATTTATAAAATAAAAAGATCAGGCAAAATGATCTCAAAGCACACTTGTAATTTCAACTCAGTGCTGAGTCTATAAAATGTTCATCACAATGCCTCATCTAAGTATTTCGCGAAGTACTTTTTCATTGTAATAAAATGTCACCTATCCACATAGCCAGAAAGCACTATAGATTCCTTTTCTGTCATGGGACAGTCATAATTTAGATCCTGAATATCTCATTTTATATTTAATTTAGATGAATTATTAAACCATAGGTTCTCTTGTTTGCACAATAGTATACAGTTTATTTTACAAAAGATTGGAACTTTTCTTAAGCACTAAAATCTGGGCATATTTCCATTTTGTCTTGATTTCTGAAGTTTTCTGAAAAATAATAATGCACAGAATTGTATTCCAACAAACCAAAACTTAACTTGTTACTTTAAACTGTGAGCCATTTGCTTTTTTAAGGAATATTAGGCTTTAGCTTTTTTTATTCCATCAGGTTTTATTATTTCAACCTATATTCTAATTCTGTTAAAGAGCTTTAAAAATATATCCCTGTAGTCTTTGGAATGTCACTCTTAAGGTTACCCAAATAGAAATCACAGCCACGTCATTGATTTGGTTATAGAAGGATCTAAAAAAAATCTATGTAATCAATATTTTTAAAAATTAAACTTTTTGTTTCACAATAAGGCTTCTGTGTAATTAATTATTTAAACTATCATTCAAAAATGAGAAATTTGTATGAAATGTCATCTTAAAAAATGGTAATGTTTAAACACTTTGAAGTCAGATGTATTCAAGATGATGAAGCAAGACAAACACCTTGTCTGTAATCACCCATCCACTGAATCGTGCTGTTTTCTACTGAAGAAAAGAATCAAATTGGCTAATTTTATCTATGTGGTTAGTAGATAGACTGAAAGGACATTAACCAATAAAATGTACCTTTCAAATCCCTTGTATCCAACAATCTTGGTATATTTTATTAGAAATAAAATCACAGCCTTCAAATCAAACAAAAGCATGAGATTAAGTTGAGACCTTTGTGAACTCCTAGTTTCACAGGAACAAAATGAAGAACCAAAAAAAAAAAGACCCAAACTCATTGCCGTCAAGTCAGTTCCGACTCACAACAACCTGCAAGACAGAGTAGAACTGCCCCACAGGGTTTCCAAGGAGCAGCTGGTGGATTTGAACTGCTGACCTTTCGGTTAACAGCCATAGCTCTTAACCACTGCACCATCAGGTCTCCAAAATGAAGGAAATACCTACCTGCATAATTAACTGGTGAGCTGTCGGATCTGGTCCATGTGAGCTGTGGGGTGGGGTAGCCAGTGGCATCACACCTCAGCAGGACATTACTACCCAGAGCAGATGTGATTTTGGTGGCCGAGGTCATCACAGATGGCTTCAGGCACTGCTCCAACTCAGCCCGTTGGAACGAAATCCCTGTGAGGCTCTCAGGCTCACTACAAACCATCAGTGGATCAAGAAGCACTACAGTAGGGTCAGCAACTTTTGACAATTCAATCATTTTGGAAATGTGGCAGTCACAGAGCCAAGGGTTGTCCTGTAAACCTAAAATGGGAGAGAAAAAAGTTGACAAAGTTTTTTCTGATGGTGTCAACTTACATCACAGGCTCTGGGGAAAGCAGGTGTCTATACTGTCTCCCTAAAAAAAGAACTGCTTTGAGAGATGAGGTGGAGCCACCTCTCTGTCACTTTTGCCCTGCAACCCAGCAACCTGAATGAACGCATCCTGTCTGTTTAGATCATTAATGATATTACAGGTAACGTTTATTGAGCATTTATTCTGGTCTAGGCTACGCTCTAGATAAGAAGTTCTTACCTCCATTATCTCATTTAATCCCAACAATTTTATGAGGAAGAGAGTGTTATTATCTTCATTTTAAAGATTAATAAGCTGAGACACAGGGAGACTAAATAACTTGCCCCAGGTCACATAGCTTTACCAGGGTCAGAGTCAATATTTGACTTCAGGTACTATAACCAGTTCCTGTAGAGTTGACTCTGACTCATGATGACCCCATGTGTGTCAGAGTAGAACTGTGGCCCATAGGGTTTTCAATGGCTGGTTTTTTAGAAGTAGATTGCCAAGCCTTTTTTCCAAGGCAACGCTGGGTGGACTTTATGGTTAGCAGCTGAATATATTAACAATTTGCACCACCAAAGGACTCCCCAAGTCCACAAAAATGCTACATATACAGTGAGGGAGCTATTTGGAAACCCTGGTGACATAGTGGTTAAGAGCTACAGCTGCTAACCAAAAGGTCAGCAGTTCGAATCCACCAGGTGCTCCTTGGAAACCCTATGTGGTATTTCTACTCTGTCCTATAGTGTTTCAGTGAGTTGGAATCAACTCAATGGCAATGGATGATTGAGAAAAATGCTACTTGAAACCAGAGGAAAGAGGTTCGCTGTTATGAAGTGGCAGAAAACTTAGCAACACTGTCACCTGTGGTAACATGGAATTTAGAAAACATACTCAATGAAATGAATGATCTAGCTAACGGTATTTCCACACAGAGAGTTGAAACCTGCTGCCCAGTGTCTTCTAGCTGCTTACATTATGTTAGCTGTTGTTAAATCAGTCCTTGACTCATGGCAACCCCATGAACAATAGAATAAAATGCTGCCCAGTCTTGCACCGTCCTCCTGACGGGTAGCAGATCGGACCATTGTGATCATAGGGTTTTCATAGGCTGATTTTTGGGAGTAGATCTCCAGATCTACCTTCCTACTCCGTCACATTTGGAAGCTCCACTGATGCGTGTTCAGCATCATACCAACATGCAAGCCTCCACTGACAGATGGTGGGGGCTGTGCATGAGGTACTTTGACTGGGCATCTAACTTGAATTTCCCACATGGAAGAGGAGAATTCTACCACGGAACTACCACTGCCCCACCCCCACCCCCGCCAGTTGTTTATAGTAAAATGTAAAGGAAAGACAACAGCTAAAGAAAGAACTGCTGAATATAAAGGAGCCAAAAGTTGCTAGGTTCAATAATAAAACTGTTGCTCATTCTCAGCCTCCAAAAATTCTCAAATAAAGAGCTTCAGAGCAAAGATCAAATCCATAGTGGAACTATAAAACTCTTTGCTAAGATCTCAAAAAGATCTAAGATGTGCTTCAGAGAAGCAGGGGATCAGAGAAGAGACTCTAAAGATCTTAAGTGGGTGCCTCACAGACCCTCTTAAACAAGGCTCTCTAAGAGTCTTAAGGGTGATGTTCCATACGAGCCTCATATAAAATCCAAGGTAGAAAAGGATTCATCTCAAAGAGATTTGTGGGTGTGGGTTTTTATAAATGGAGTGAACTATAATCTGCCTCATGAGAAACCCTCTCCAAAACAAGACAGCACTGCAGTTTTAGAACTTCTGACCATGGTGGAAAATTCAACTGTTCATTCATAAATTCTAGATTTTTATGTATGCCTGTTTTTATCACAATAATAGTTTTTGACTGGCTCATATTTTTCCTTTAAGATTAATTTGTAAATCTGCAAACATTGAATTCATTCTGTCATATAATAATTAGTACGTATTGAATACTTAACGCTTGCAAAACACTTTGACTTGTTATATCAGATTTTTTCTTTATATAATAATAACACGTTACCAGTTATTGATTGCTTCCTATGTGGCAAATGCTACAGTCATCAAGGCCTCTAAAGAGCCTGAGATTCCACCCTACTCTAGGGTGACCAACCCATGGTGGTTCATCTAGGACTTTCTTACTTTCAGCACTGAGAAGGCCATGTCCCGGGAAACCCTGCAGTCCTGGGCAAGTTAGCCTGCCACAGTTGTACGGATGGTAGTAGAAGATATAAGACTTCTAGTCAGAAATGAAAGAGTTTATTGCTCACAGCTATGGATGGAGACATTATCCTTATTATTTTGGATAGTAGTCATGTCTATTCTTTGCTCTAAAGGGAGACATATATCCATCTTCCAAAGCCTTTTTTTAATAGAAACAGCCTGCTTCTGATCACAAGAAACACTAGACCCATGGAAAATTGTCTCCCAGCAGTGCTAAGCATGCTAAAAAAGTGTCTAACTCAATCCTCGCAATAGCATGACATAGGTAATATTATCATCCACATTTTAAAAATGAGGAAACCAAGACTAAGGAAGGCTAAGGAATCTGCCCAAGATCACACAGTTGGATACAACCTGGACTTGAACCTTTGTATTCTGATCTTAAAGCTGTCATTACAGAGCACCACGTTATATGTCTACTACCAAGCTCATGAAGCTAGTATTATTCTTCCAATTTCACACCAGAGGAAACTAAAGCACAAAGAGATTACTACCTTGACTTTGTAAGTGGCTTAAAGCTCTAAGTCCCAGATCTTTTACCCTCCTAATATAACACTTTCTCCACCATAACTCATCTCTTCATCATCCAAAAACATGTAGAGTCATGGGTTGCAACTACAAATAAAAAAAAAAAAATGATAAAGCAGCTGTGTCTAGAGCATAAATATCTATACAGGGGAAGATTCAAGAGCAATGCTATGGATTGATTATACATTCATTAATATTTTGAAACATTTCAGAAAATGGGTTAAAGGTAAAACAAGATCCTTTTCAAAAATTAATATGGGTGGTTATATCTAAAACTTATGTAACCCAGGAAGAAATTGTTTTAATCTCTTAAAAATAAAATATTTATTCCAGCTTGAAACAGCTAAGGCCAAAGGTATAATTTTAAAAACCTGAATAATGAAAGGGATCTGAGGGAGAAATACATTCATCAAATGCTCTCCATTTGGGGACAAAAGTAGCAGAACTCCCTGAAGTTAAACTGTTACTTGCACTGCATTCCTGCAAGGCAACAAATTGACTACAATCGCAGTGATTTGCATTAACAAATTTATGTTATGTAACTATTCTTGGCTGGGGCAGATGAACTATGACTTATCCTTTTCTACAAAGGGTAATGTTTTTCATGCACCACAGTAATTGGATTAAATGTGCTTTATTTTTTGTGTGTGTGAAAAGTAAGCAATAAATTCCTTTATGAAAGTTATTTTGCCAGACTATACACCCTTGAAGGCAAAGGCCAGCTTTATGGAGAAAAAGGTGTATAGCGTTTAAGGGTGAGGCACCAGTGCAATTCAATAGTGCAATGAAAGTCTTTTCAACAAACAGTGCTGAAGCCACTGAATATCAGTTTGGAAAAAAAAAAATAAACCTCAGTCCCTACTTCACACTATACTCAAAAAAATTTGAGCAGTATCATAGTCATTAGCAAAAAAGTGAAGAATATAAAATTAAAAATTACATGTAAAAGCTAAAACTATAAAGAATGTAGAATACCTCTGTGACTTTAAGATAGGCAAATATTTCTAAGATGGAACACAGAAAGCACTAACTGTAAAAGAAAATATTGACAAATCAGATGTCATCAAAATGAAAAGCTTCCTTACCAAAGACACCATTAAGAAGATGAGTAGACAAGATACAGACTTGGAGAAAATATTTAAAAATGTATATAACAGACAAAAGACATATTCATTAACAAAAAGACAACCCTAAAAGGCAAAAGATAAGCAAGTACTTCATAAAGGAATATATGTGAATGGCGAATAAGCACATGAAAACATGTCAATACCATTAGTCATCAGGGAAATTCAAATGAAATTCACCATGTGATACCTCTCTCTGACACACCCACCCCCCAGATTGGCTAAAATGAAAGAGATTGACAACATCAAATGTTGGTGAAAATATGGAGCAGCCAGACTGTCACGCAGTGCTAGTGAAAGTGTAAAACGTATATCCTCTTTGGAAAACTGGAAGTTTCTTAAAAAGTTAAATATACAGCCACCCTGTATGTAATCCAACAATTTCAATCCTAGGGATTTATATAAGAGAAATGAAAACATATGCCACAAAAAGCTTTGGATAAGAACGTTAACAGCAGCTTAATTCATAATAGCTAAAAACTAGAAATAGCCCAAGTGCCCATCAACAGTAGAGAGGATAAACAATTGGTACATTGTACAAGTGAACTCTACTCAGGGATAAGAACTACTGATACATGCAGCAATATAGATTAATCTCAAAATCATGAAGCTGAGTGGAAGAAGCCAGGCCCAAGAGTACATCACGTATGATTCCACTTATATGAGTCCTAGTCCAGGCAAAACTTATCTGTGGTGAAAGAAATCAAAGTAGTATTTGCCCAGGGTGGGGGGAACTGGCTGGGAAGAGGCACAGTAGAACTTTCTGGGGCAATGGAAATAATCTATATCTTGATGCGGGTGTGGGTTACATGAGGGCATACATTTATCAGCATTTAAGAATAAATCTGCCTTGGAAGAAGTACAGCCAGAATGCTCCTTAGAAAGGAGGATGGTGAGACTTTGCCTTACGTACTTTGGACATGTTATCAGGAGAGACAAGTCCCAGGAGAAGGGCATCATGCTTGATAAAGTAGAGGGTCAGCGAAACAGAGGAAAATGGATTGGCACAGTGGCTGCAACAATGTGGTCAACAATTGTGAGGATGGCACAGGACCAGATAGTGTTTCATTCTATTGTATATAGGATCACTATGAGTAGGAACCGACTCAACAGCACCTACAACACTTAAGATTTTGTATTACACTGTGTGCAAATTATACCTCAGTTCCTTAATTTTTTTAGAAAAAAAGCTTAAAAAGAGTGGTTCACTGGAGATGAACCATGAATGTGAAGCTGACTGCCTCTATGCCAGCTGCATGAAAGTGGCCAGTTACTTAGACTTTCTGTATTTCATTTTCCTCATTTGTGAAAAAAGGGTGGTGATAATCCCAGACTCATCTCCCACAGTGGTGGTGAGGGCTGAAATAACACACATGAAGCCCGCAGAAAAGCACCTGGAGAACAACAAGCCCTAACTATGTTGGTTTGTATCTTCAGCAGGGCATATCAACAGGGATTGAGTTTGCTGAATTAAATTAATACCATTTTAGAAAATTCTGTGGGAATGCTTGTGCTCCACTGCCCTACATGTAAACTCCATTCCAAGTCCGTTGTTACCATTGAGCAAAGCACTCAAAAAAGCATTTTATGCCTCCCCTGCTGCAGGCTTTCCCTCCAAGATAAATAGTATTAGGCCTTACAGAGCACGCCTGTGCAAATATTTGCTTAATCTTGATGAAGAGCACTTGGAATTTTACCTGTATTGCAAATCAAAAATCAAGCTTCATAGTTAATTTAAATGTTTATTTATAGGAAACTAGTTTATTTCTTAAGGATCCACTAAAGGAGAATTTTATTAAGCTTATTTTTTGCTCACGTAGAAGGGAGTAATTGAAAAGTCTCTCCCTAAATATTTTTTTTATTAATTAATACATGATTTAAAAAGATCAGTAAAGTAATGCATATCTGAAGGAAATAACCCTGTGTTATTACTAACTGTCATGGATTGAATTGTTTCCCCCCAAAATATGTGTCAACTTGGTTAGGCCATGATTCCCAGTATTATGTGATCGTCCTCCATTTTGTGATTGTAATTTTATGTTGAGAGGATTAAGGTGGGATTGTAACACCACCCTTACTCAGGTCACCTCCCTGCTCCAAGGTAAAGGGAATTTTCCTGGGGTGTGGACTGTACCACCTTTTATCTCTAAAGAGTTAAAAGGAAAGGGAAGCAAGCAGAGAGTTGGAGACTTCATACTACCAAGAAAGCAGCATCAGGAGTAGAGCATGTCCTTTGGACCTGGAGTCCCTGCGCCTGAGAAGCTGCTTGACCAGGAGAAGATTGAGGACGAGGACCTTCCTCCAGAGCCAACAGAGAAAATCTTCCCCTGGAGCCAACGCCCTGAATTTGGACTTATAACCTACTAGACTGTGAGAAAATAAATTTCTCTTTGTTAAAGCCATCCACTTGTGGTATTTCTGTTATAGCAGCACTAGATGACTAAGACACTAACCTTGCATCTCAAAGGAGTGGGAAAGAGTGTGGGTTCTGGAGCTTGACTGCCTGTGTTCAAACCCCAGCACCAAATATGTTCTCCCATTCTGTGGGTTATCTTTCCACTTTCCTGATAGAGTCTTTTGAGGCACAAAAGGTTTTAATTTTGATGAAGTCTAGTTTATCAATGTTGTTTTTTGTTACTTGTGATTTTGGTGTCATGTCTAAGAACCCATTGTCAAAAACAAGGTCATGAAGCTTTACCCCTATGTTTCCTTGTAAGAGTTTTATGGTTTTAGCTCTTATATTTAGGTCATTGATACATTTTGAGTTAATTTCTGCATATGGTGTGAGGTATGGGTCCAATTTCATTCTTTTGCATGTGGAGATTCAGTTATCCTAGCACATTTGTTAGACTATTCTTTCCTCATTGAATGGACATGGCACCCTTGTCAAAAATCAATTGGCTACAGACCAATTCTATTCCATTGGCCTATAGGTCTATCATTATACCAGTACCACATGATTTTGATTAGTGTAGCTTTGTAGTACTTTTGAAATCAGGAGGACATCTATTTGTCTGATATTATTACACCTACTCCAACTTCCAGATCCTTACTGTTTGCATGGTATTTCATTTTCTATCCTTTTACTTTCTCTTCATCTATATCTTCATATTTAAAATGTATCATTTATAAACAGCACGTGATTGGGTCATCATTTTTATCCTCCCTAACTATCTGTGCTTTTTTTTTTTAAAATAATATTTTATTGAGTTTTTGGTGAAAGTTTACACAAGTTAGGTTCCCATTTGACAACTTCCACACAAATCGTTCAGTGGCATTAGTTACATTTAGCATAATCTGTCAACAATCTTGCTTTTTTTTTTAAAACAACTTCTGCATGCACAATTTAGTTACATTAATTACATTATTCGAGTTGTGCAACCATTCCCACCCTCTTTTCTGAGTTGTTCCTCCCTCATTAACATATGCTCACTGCCCCTAAGGTTCCTATCTAATCTTCCAAGTTGCTCTTGTCACTTTGATTCCATATAGATAGATCTTAAAAGAACATAATGCTCAATGTAGATGCTTTTTACTAGTTAAACTAAACTATTGTTTGGTTTTAAGAAGACTTCAGGAGATATTTTTGGTTTAAGTTTTAAAGATTATCTTAGGGCAAATGTTTCAGGGATTTATCCAGCCTCCATGGCTCCAGGAAATCTGGGGTTTATGAGAATTTGAAATTCTGGTCTGCATTTTCCCCCTTTTGACCAGGATTCTTCTGTGGAATCTTTGATCAAAATGTTCAGTAACGGTGGCCGGGCACCATGCAGTTCTTCTGTTCTCATGGCAAAAGAGGCAGTTATTCGTGGAGGCAAATAGCCACACATTCCATATCTTCCTATTCCTGACTGCCCTTCTTCCTCTGTTGCTCCAGATGAATAGAGACCAATTGTTATGCCTTGAATGGCTGCTTGCAAGCTTTTAAGAGCCCAAGCACTACACAATGAACCAGGAGGTAGAATAGAAGCACTATACATGTTATTAGGCCAATTAACTGAAATGTCCTATGAAACCATGACTCTAAACCTCCAAACCAAATACCATGAGGTGTATGGTTGTATATAAGCAGCCTTATCAGTTACTTGTTTTGTTTTTTTTTTTATCATTGTTGTAAATATATCTATCACACAACTTTTGCCTTTCAGCTTTTTACAGGTGTACAACTTACTGACAGCAATTACAATAATTGTGCAACCCTACCCTTAATCAATGTAATTTTGCCATCACCACTAACCCTTCTTTTCCCTCTTTCCCCACCCCTGGTAATGATGTCATACTATATTTGTCCTTTTGTGATTAGCTTATTTCACTCAAAATAATGCCTTCAAGTTCCATCCATACTGTAGCATGCATCAAGACTTCATTTCACAAGTGAAAACTTTTAATGTTCTATAAATTACTGCTGTGTAATATTAGTAACTAATCATTAGAGAGCTATTAATAGCAATTTAGTGACTGAATTTTACTTTTTACTACACCTCTCCACTAGGTAATTGTATTAGAACTAAGAATTGCTTTCCAAGAAACAGAAAAATATGTAGGAAAAAAGAGAATCTTAACTCATAAATTAAGATAATTTTTAGCTATTCATAGTCTTTTTCATAAGGAACAAGGTGCTGACTAAAATAAACAGATCCTACAGTATAGTTGCTCATCACAGTGTATGTAATAAGGGCTTCATAAATATCTTTTAAAATAAATTAATGTGTTTTTTTGTCCTCTAAATAATTCTACCATATTTCTTTTATTCCTGAATTTAAAATGTTTGAAGAACTAGATAAGCAGTGGACAAAATGTAAAATGGCTACATAAGAAAAGCTTACATGATTCTCCTTTCTATCCTATACTTTTTTCTTATATTTTTAATCTCATGAGCACCACATAAAAGAAGCCCTGGTAGCACAGTTACTAGGCCAATTAACTAAAGCTACCAGCCTCTCGGCAGGAGAAAGATGTAGCGATCTGCTTCCATAAAGATTTACAGCAGGAGAAAAATGTAGAACGAAATTCAAATTCACAAAAAAAAAAACCAGTCTTACTGGTCTGAGAGACTGAAGGAACCCCCAAGACTGTGGTCCCCAGACACCCTGCTAACTCAGAACTGAAGCCACTCCTGAAGTCCACCTTTCAGACAAAGATTAGACAGGCCTATAAAACAAACAATAACATATGTAAGGAATGTGCTTCTTAGTTCAATCATGTATATGAAACCAAATGGGTAACACCTGCCCAAAAGCAAAGATGAGAAGACAGAAAAGGGCAGGAAAACTGGATGAATGGACATGCAGAACCCAAGGTGGAAAGGGATAGGGGGAGAGTGCTGACACATTTCAGGAATTGCAAACAAAGTCACAAAACAATTTGTGTATAAATTTTTGAAAGAAAAAATAATTTGCACTGTAAACTTTCACCTAAAACACAATAAAACTTAAAAATAAATAAATAAAATAAGACAAAAAGGAGGGGAATCCTTAGATAGGTGGAAAGATATTCCAAAATTTCTTTCCAAAAAGCTGACATTTGCATACCACCTTAAAGGAAAAGTCACAGCAAAGGGCTACAGATTGAACTGAGTACCCCAAAAGATAGTGGAGGTCCTAGCCCCCAGTACTTATGAATGTGCTCTTGTTTGGAATTAGAATCTTTAAAGATGCTATTGGTAAATTAACATAAGGTCATACTGGAGTAAGGCGGGTCCTAATCCAATCTGAGTGGCATCCTAATAAAACAAGAAGAGACACCATGTTAGAAGAATTCCATGTTACCAGACAGTTATAGCTGCAATCCAAGGAACAACTGGGGTTACCAGAAACCCAGTGCAACTGAGTAGATTCCAACTCATAGAGATCCTATAGGACAAAGTAGAACTGCCTCATCATAAAGTTTCCAGGGAGCAGCTGGTGGATTCAAACTGCCAACCTTTTGGTTAGCAGCCTGAGCTCTTAACCACTGGGTCACCAGGGCTACCAGAAGCATAGAAAGACTAGAGCACTCATTCCCTAGCGCCTTCAAAGAGAGCATGACCTTGCCAATACCTTGAATTGGGACTTCTAGCTCCAGAACAGGGAGACAATAAATTTCTGCTCTTATAAGCACCCACTTTGTTAAGGCAACCCTAGGAAATGATTAGACCAAGGAAAAAATGGGGCTCAGTAGTCACATCAATAAAAAGCATTTCCAGAAGGGAGGGGACACAAAACTGCACCATGACCTAGGACATTCCAGTCATGACAAAAACCTGAAGCAGAAGAACAAGGTTACTCTTAGCCAGACAGAAAGTAAAATATACCTTCTGACACTTGAAAGGCTAATTTTTGAACCAAGTACTTCTCACATACACGAAACCCAATTTGTTGCCATTAAGTCAGTTCTGACTCACAGAAGTAAGTAAACCCAAGGATGTTTTGGTTAATCCCAAAGGTGTTATAAGTTTAAATCACAGCCTTATAACACAGTTCCAAATAAGATTTAGTTAAATTAATGGCAGGAAGATAAACTATAAGAGTAAAATAATAAAATAGCACTATTGCATATGTATAACACAGCTGTTACACACCTTTTACATCAACTGATTAAATTCTCACAGTAATCCTTTGAGTTAGGTTCTCATTGCCAATTTACAGAAGAGAAAACTGAAGCCCAGAAACGTAATCGAGGTATGCTAGGCTATGTTGTTGTTAGTCTCCGTCGAGTCAATTCCAACTCATGGTGACTGTTATGGATTGAACTGGATCTCCCAAAAATATGTGTTGTAAATCCTAACCCTTATACCTGTGGTTATAATCCCATTTGGGAATTAGTTTCTTTGTTATGTTAAAGAGACAGTATTAGTATAGGGTGTGTCTTAAGTCAATCACTTTTGACATATAAAAGAGATTAAACAAGCAAGCAAGAAGCAGAGCTGGGGAAAGATAGATGCCATGCCACATAAAGATTACCAGTGAACCAAGGAACAAATACCTTCTCCCAGAGCCGAAAGAGAAAGAAAGCCTTCCCCTAGAGCTGGTGCCCTGAATTCAGATTTCTAGCCTTCTAAACTGTGAGAAAATAAATTAATGTTTGTTAAAACCAAAAAAAAAAAATTGATTTACAGCCTTGGAAACATTTTGGGACTGTTCTGCTCTGTCCTACAAGGTCCCTATGAGTCGGAGTCCACTCTACTGCAATGGGTTTAAGCACCAAATGCATTTACATTTCAAAAAAAGCAATGCTAAAAGCCATTTCTAGTGCTATCACAGAACTTTCTTTTTTATAAATCTCATTTATTTTTATTTTTACTCTATCAGTAAATATTTGTGCCAGACATCCAGGCACAAATTTACCATTTCTGTCACCTCTCTCTCCAAAAGACTTATAAGTCATTTCACTGGCCAAAGATCCAGAAATTCTTTCATCCTCCTAAGAAATGCAACCTCTTCTGCAGCCATAATGGCCATAACTTGAGGACTGACAACACAGCCTTCGTTGAGTGAAAAGTATAACAAAATTTTTAGGAAGTCAATCTGATTGATCCAAGCTTCAGGTTGTGTTTCACACTAAAGTATGAAAGACTCCACTGCCCACATATACCCCTGAGTTCACTGATTTCAATCAGGCAACAACAATTACTGGGCATATCCAGGCCCATGTACAGCACCATGCAAACCACTGTGGAAAGATACATAAAAAAGAAGACAGGGACTCGCTGGTCTTCAGGGGTTTACATTTTAAGAATACAAAACAAATTCAGGAGGCAGGATCAAAACAAATAAAACTAATCACAGCTAAACTAAGAGAGTAAATCCATTAGAAGACCCATTAAAGTCCGCTGCCATAGAGTCAATTCCTTCTCACAGAAGACCCATTAAACCAAAACCAAACCCAGTGCTGTCGAGTCAATTCCGACTCATAGTGACCCTATAGGACATAGTAGAACTGTCCCATAGAGTTTCCAAGGAATGCCTGGCGGATTCAAACTGCCCACCCTTTGCTTAGCAGCCATAGCACTTAAGCCCTACGCCACCAGGGTTTCCAGAAGACCCAAATTACTGGTGTCTCCACCATCTCTTTTACATGAAGAAATTTGAAAGTTGTTCTTCCTAACTAATTAAATCACTCTTAGCTCATAAAGATGCCCACACCCCTCTCCTACTCCTGATGAAGAGGTGAAAAGCGAACAGAACAGAAGGTTGACTATAGCAGAATACGGAGCTGTAGTGTGCTCACAAGAACCAGGGCAAATTTGTAGATTTTGTCACTTAGTTCAAGGCTTTCTAAATCAATGTTACTGCCTAAGTTTATGAGGTCACCTTTCACCACTCCGTGTACACACACGCACACACACACACACACACACACACACACACTAACCATTACACTGGTAATATAGGTCGACTGACAAGGTGCTGTTCCATTAAAAGTGCAAGCAGAGTGAGTGGCCATCTAAGATAAAAACCCGTTGCCGTCGAGTTGATTCCGACTCATAGCGACCTTATAGGACAGAGTAGAAATGCCCCATACGGTTTCCAAGGAGCACCTGGTAGATTTGAACCGCTGAACTTTTTGGTTAGCAGCCGTTGGCCTCTACTTGTCCGGAGTAAAAGAGAAAGAAGGAAACCAAAGACTTACAGAAGAAACTAGTCTACAGGACAAATATTCTACACAAACCATGGCCTCATCTACCCTGAGACCAGAAGAACTGGATGGTGATTGGCTGCCACTACTAACCACTCTAATCAAGGCCACAGTAGATATCTTGTGATAGAATGGGAGAAAAATGTGGAACAGAACCACAAATTCCTAAAAAAAAAACCAAAACAGAACCATCTAGTATTAGACCTACTGGACTGGTTTGAGACTGGAGGGCTTCCTGAGACTATGCCCTGAGATACTCTTCAAAATTTGAACAGAAACTAAACCTCTGAAGTCATCTAGTAGCTAAATAACAAACTGGCTCAAAAGACAATGAATATCACCTGTAAGTAATGTGCTACATGAGACCAAACAGTCAGCGATTACCTTAAAACAAAGAGGAGAATCTAAGGGGGCAAGAAAACTAGATTAACGAAAATGGAACAACCAGACAGAAATAATGACAATGTTCATACATTGTGAAGAATATAACCAATGTCGCTGAACAGTTTGTGCAGAAATTGTTGAATGGGAGCCTAAACTGTTGTATAAACTTTCACTGAAGACAGAATAAAATCTTATTTTAAAACTTGCAAGTAGAGTAAGAAACAAAATTCAGTAGATTTCAAAACACTGGATAACTAAAGGTATACATTGCAAATTATCCGCACATGAGAAGTCCAGAGGCTTGTGAGCTTACCGAGAATAACTCTTCTTAGTGCAACGTCCAGGCTTCTAGAAGCTGTTTCATCTGAGAAATGGGACCAACTCTCCAGGAAATCTGGTGGCAATGTGGTTAGTCTGTTGCTTGATAAATCCAGGTAGGTGAGGTTCTTCAGGTATTTGGCTGCCTCACGTGGCACACTGGTTATTCTGTTATTATGCAAATCCAGGGTCCTCAGACGGGGCATCTCCAGCAGAGATGCCCAAGGGAAAGCAGCCAGAGAATTCCCATCCAAGCGCAACTCATGCAGGTGCTTTAGGTTGTAAAAGCTGCTGGGGTCAATGCTAGTCACGGAATTGCAAGTCAACCAGAGGTACTGAAGCTCCACCAGGTAGTAGAAGGCCTCAGCAGGAATTCTGTGGACAACAGTCTTCTCTATGCGAAGCTTCACAGTGTCCACGGGGATGTTCATGGGAACCTCGTTCATATCCAGGTCATTGCAGAGCACCAACCTAGTGTAACAACAAGAGTAATGGAAAGAAACCTGTGTTCTGAAACCACTTGAAAATAATCCTTAATAAGTATATCAATTCTCCATTTCCCACTTTTTTTTTTAAAGAAATATCTATTCAGCCTGGCTAACCTGTTCATTAATAATTCATCATCATCATCTTCTTCTTTCATCATAATCATCGTGATAGCAGCTACTATTAGATTGAACAATATGAAATGGTCATTTCTGTAGGTCAAAAGTGGTCAAATATCAGTAATTACATATGTTCTTGCTGTTGTTAAGTGCCATTCAAGTTAGTTCTAACTCGTAGTGACCCTATAGGACAAGCAGAACTCTTTCCCCATAGGGTTTCAAAGATCACCCAGTGGATTTGAACTGCCGACCTTTTGGTTACCAGCCATAGCTTTTAACCACTGTACCACCAGGGTTTCAAAGCCAAACCAAACTCACTGCTGTCAAGTTGATTCCAACTCATAGTGAACCTGCGACCCTGTAGAATAAAGTAGAACTGCCCCACAGGGTTTCCGAGGCTGTATATCTTTACAGAAGTAGACAGTCTTCTCATCTCTCTCCTGCAGAGTGGCTGGTGGGTTCAAACTGCTGATCTTTCAGTTAGCAACCGAGTGCTTAACCACCGTACCACCAGGGTTCACTTAGTTCAATTTAATGTTTATGAGGTTCTCTTTCTGTGCCAGGCCTGTTTAACACGCCTAACATGCATTATCTTAATCATTGAAACAGCCCTATAAGGTAAATATTGGGTAACAGGTCAGGCTGATTCATCTAGGTCCAGTTTTAAGATCTTCCACCTCCTTTGTGGCCATGGAAAGTCACTTCACCAATCTCTCCACCTCATTTTCCCATTGGGCACTGTTGTGGTGATTAACTGAAATGGAGATGAAATTTTACAAACTTCTGGCTCAAAATAAGCCTGAATAAGTGTTTGCTATTACTGTCGCCAGCCTCATTTTTACAGACTCAATAACTGAGGTTCACCAACATTAGGTCACTTCCTGGGATCACAGCTAGTGGGATACAGAGCCACCTTTCAAACCCATAACTGTCCAAAAAAAAAAAGAAACTCCAAAATGCATGCTCTTAACCGCCTTTGGAAATGGCCCGTTTTTAAGAGTCCCCTGTGAAAGTTACAAATTGAGCCTTTTTAAAAGAAAAAAAAGTGTTAACACTAGATGTTTACAGTTGAGTACCGTGACTTGAATATTGCATCCCCCCATGGAATAAACCAGAAACTGCAAGTTTATTCCTTTCTATCACTCACATCACTGGTTGGGTATCACTCACTAACTTAAGTGACCTTCAGCAAGTCATGCTGTGATCTTGTTTACTGGCATGTGTGGAACAGGCATAGAAAAACAAGCCTGTCCCACATGTGGGTTTAAAGTTTGAGCAATTAGAATTTAGATTCATTTTAACTTGAAATAGGTCTGTCTCTCATTTATATACTCACCTCCACAGGAATGCTGAAAATGAAAAGTAAGTTTTACAAAGCACCACCTACATTATAAAATATACTATACATGTAGCAAATAATAACAATTAAATGGGCATTCAATAAAACACATGGTATTAAAGCACTTAGTTTTAACAGCCAGCCTACAATATAAAGGGAGGAAGCAGCATAAAACACAATTACCGGCAGCAGCATCTCCTTCCCATGACTTTAGGAGAAGACCCTACAGAATCACTGAAATTCTCTACAGATACCTCCTGCTCTTTATCTGTATTCTGTTGTACAAATTCCAGTGCTACTTTAATACTAGAATGATAGCAGTTTCCACTCAAGTCAGCATTCCAATGTACTGTAATGGAAAAAAAAAAGCCTGGATTGGAAGTTAAAGACTTAACATCTTTATCAGCCCAGTCACTGCATCAACTCGGCTATGCATGACCTTGGAAAAGTCACTTAATCCCTGCTACTGTTCAGTTTCTTCATTTCTAAAATGAAAAGGGTAGAACTAATTTATTTCTAAAGTTCTTGCCAGGTATAACAGTCTAGGGTTTTTATAAAAGCCAAGTAATGGGGCCCCTGTAGAAAAGGAAACATTTCTGTAATTTTTTTCTCAAAAGTTCCCTAGCCTGAGTCATTAATTGCTGCACATATTTGGCAAATAGGTCTTTAATTTGTTACATCCTTCTCATTGTCTTTAACCACCCGGTGAGTATTTCAAAAAGATACAAAGAATTGATTAAGTAAAGTTTATACAATATCTAGAAAAAATACCCAAAAAATATGTTTTCATTATTTTTATTTATTTGTTTAAAAAGTTGTGGGTCATAAATTGAGTGATTCTTTTAACAAATTATTTAAGAGGCTCATTGAAGTCAAGAGGCTTCAACCAAGCCACAAAATATCTGATTTTGCTGCTAAATACTCTCTCAAAAAAAAAAAAAAATGAACTTATACCGTATTTGGCTAACACCAGCTCCATTTTGCATTTAACTTCTAGGCACATTATAGGTAAATAACTATTCTCCCTTCATAGGTAGATGTTAAGCAACCCAGAGGTTATTTGTAAGGCTCCACTTTGTCTGCAATAGACAGTAGAAATCCATATATTTTGAACTTCTTTACTTTGTAAATTCTATTAGCTTAAAATGAAAAATTCTAAGTATGAATCTAACTTCACTCTTGGATTTTTCTTCCTGCATCATAAAGCCTATCCAGTTGTCATGAACAGTCCTCAAGATGAAATGGAAAACCCTGAAAGAAATGCTCTGGGCCTGTCAAGGAGCTTCGATCAGCCCAGCCTCCTTATTCTTTCTGGAATTAAGTGCAGAGCTGGCCACACACACAGAAATGGTGTGATCTCCTGAGAGGGACATTTTATGAACATGAGCACAATGGATATTCTTGTAACATAAATGTGTTTGAGAATCTCAAATAATTTGAGGGGATTTTAAGAGCGAAACTGGTCAAGATGAACACAATAAAGAAGTCTGGACAACTAAATAGAATATACCAGTATTAACACCATTAAGTCAAAGCTTATGTCAATTTTACCTTCTCTCCTCTGATTTCTAATACTCAAACTATTTGCTTTCAAAATAAGGCGTCTTGTTTGGGTCCTTCATCTAGGAATAATAAGAATGCTTGGTAGTGAAGAGAGGAGCATACCTTGATCCTGTGCCATCATTTCTGCCGTGGTCATCACAGGTACACTGTGAAGGGCACGAACAGTTCACCTCTTCCGCAAAGCTGAGTATGGTGCACAGACATACAAATAGACGCATCACTCCTTTTAGACGTTATTTGAACACAAGGTAAAAGCCAAATCCTAGGCATTCAGAAACTGGTGTGCCAGGAATGCAAACACCCACTTAGTAATTGCAGATTACACGGGATTAGCTGAGATCTGTAGTTACTTAACCTTCAAGTGTATGTTGCAGGGGATCAATCGACCTAGCGTTTGAATATAGTTTCAGCAAAGAAACACATTCTAAGGGAAATGAAGATCAAACGCATGTCAGGAAAACTTCAATAGTTGCCCATATCTAGATTTTCGAGGAAATGTCTATTAAATCCCTTGCCTGTGGGATTTAAAATCCCTTTCCTTAAAGATATAGACTTCATGTTAAAAGTAATTTAATATTTGGAAAATCCTAAAAAAAAAAAAATTGTAGATTATTTATGTGCAGTAGCATTATAAATTTTTTTTTTGCATTTGTTTTTTAGCAGCTTTCCTAACACAGGTTTTATAAAATTTAAAGACAGAAGCACATAACATAAAATTTAGAATACAGTTATTGATGTTACCACAAATTGGTTATTTATGGACATTCCAAAAGCAAAGTAAACAAAATCTACTCATTTCCATCAAGTCTATTCTGACTCATAGCGACCCTACAGGACAGAGTAGAACTGCCCCACAGAGTTTCTAAGGAGCACCTAGTGGATTCGAACTGCCAGCCTTTTGGTTAGCAGCCATAGCTCTTAACCACTATGCCACCAGGGTTTCCAAACAAAGTCTAGACATTAATTTTTTTTTTTTTTAGGAAAAATTCTTCAATTCACCACTGAAGTGCAGGACCAAAGACTCCAGTGAGAATGTGTCCTGAGACACTTCCAGACCCTCATGGGACAGTGTAAAGTTTATCCTAATATGTTTAAAAAGGCAATTACCTCTGTTCAAGAATATATTTATTCCAAGCCAGTGTCCCCAGCTTACATGCATCAAAAAACATAATTGAAGGTCAACTGTTATTTCTTTTAGCAATATTAGGCACTATCAGAGAATGGAAATTAAATTTAAAAAATAAAACTGCTCCCACACATAATGGAGATTGCAAGGATTTAGGTAATAAACGTGTAAGTCCTCTAATTTTCTTATTGAGTGGTTATATCTACCATCTTAAACCAAAAACTCTTTAAGAAGATCAACAATTGTATAAAAAAATTTTTTTTGAGAAATATTATTTAAGATTAATAGTTTTATACAGAAACAATAGAATCAGAAAAGCTTGCTTGATTTAAATAAAACACTTCATATTTTCAGATTCTGCTAATTCGTTTGTTCATTAGATATTTACAGAGCACTCACTCTGTGCCAAGCACTGGGCTAAGCACTAGGGGTACAAAGACGAATAGCACACAGTCACTGCACATAAGGAACTCACACGAAAAAGACAGGCCCAGAGTACTGAAGAAGCACGAGAACATCAAACCGGGCATGTGTTGGTCAGGACAGGCTTCCTAGGGTAGGTGGTAACTGAGCTGCCTCCTATAGGATGTATATTAATTTTTTAAGAGAAAAATCAGGAAAGGGGCATTGCAAGCAATGGGAATAGCATGGACAAAGGAGTGAAAGCAACAAACAGGAAGCTGTCTTCAGTGAACTGCAAGCAATTCTGGTTGGTTGGGCTTAAGATCTGAAGGAGAAATTAAAAAAAAAAAGTGGGAGAATGGAAGATAAAACTGGAAACCAGACAAGAACGAGGTCATGAAAGAAGCGCCTTAGATACACTATTAAAGAGCTTGCAATCAGCCTATAAGCAACGGGGAACAATCAACTTTGGGCAGTGGGGTGGCACGTCAAATTGTCATTGTAGATAGACTTCCCTAGCAGCTGCGTGCCAGGAAGGCTTAGGTAAAGCAAGTGAGAAGAGAGAGGAGGCTTCTGTTAGCCAGCTGTGGTTACAGTCTAGGCGAGTGCGGGTAAACAGCTAGGACAATGCAGCTTCAAGAAACGTCTAGGAGGCAAAAAATGCTTGATGAGATGCAGGGATAAAAAAGAAGGGGATATTTAAGAACAGCTCCAAAGTTTCTAGCACTGCAGTTGTAGTGGTTGGTGGTGCCACTAGCTGGGACTGCAGCCACAGATAGGGGAGGAGTTGGTGAAGGGGGGGTGGGGAAGTAGGGGGTGGGGGGTAGAGCTCTGATCACCAATGACCAAAATGCTTTCTGAATTATTAGTTTCACAGATGTTATGACTTACATAGAAGCAATTCATGATGCCAAGTTGAGTATAGAAAAACCTATTTAAAAACACAGAGCCCTGATGGCAAAGTGGTTAAGAGCCCAGCTCCTAACCAAAAGGGTGGCAGTTCAAGTTCACCAGCTGCTCCTTGGAAACCCTATGGGGCAGTTCCACTCCATCCTATAGGGTCGCTATGAGTCAGAACCGACTCAGTGACAATGGGTTTTGGTTTCCTATTTAAAAACATCAGAAATCAGGAGTCATATAACAAAAGCCAGGACTTCTAAGTCTCATCATGTAAGCAAATTAATTGACTAAAGTAGTATTAAAATATGGTCATCATGTTGAAGTCCTTTATGTTTTGAAACAAAGATGTCCTTGCTAGTTGCTAGAAACGAGTTCAAGGCTTTACAAATTGCAATGCTGAAATCAATTTTCTAGACAATATTATAAATGTTGTCTGGCCATTTGCTGGCTCTGTGACCTTGGGCACAAAGCCTTGCTCTGCCTGTTTTCTCTGTCAATGGCTCAGCTGCAGGGAACTGAATGGGCAAAGACCTAGTGGCACAAAAGCCCTCAGAGACCCCTGGGAACGCCAAACATTTTCATTTGGCCACGGAAAAAAGACAAAAAGCTGGAAAGTCTGTTTCAAATTGAGGGGCTTATATTTACTTGGCAGGCAATTGGAGGTTTTTTTTTTTAATTTGGAGAATTATGGGATAGAAACATTATTTTTGAAAGATTCTTTTAAAATACTAACGTATTGATTACAGTAGAGAAAGGCAGGGTGGAGAGATAAGTTAGGATATTATATCAGCTTACCATCCCAAATATATAGAGAGTTGTACAGCTATAAGACTAATGCCTTGATTTTATTTAATATGCAGTCAAAGATGCTAAAGAGACAATTTACAAAAAAGAACCTAAGAAAATATGATATGCAAAGATATACAGCCTCACTAGCAATTAAAGAAATGTGAAATAAAATAATTTTAAGCCACTGTATATAACTCATGGTTTAGAAAAATTAATAATATGGCACACTGTTAGCAACAATATGAAGGGGAAAGTCTGCTTATACACTGTCAATGGCAGTGCAAATTAATTCAATCTTTCCAGAGAGCAAGCCAGCAACAATGATACTATTTTTAGCCAATAATTCCAGTCTGAGGAGACACACAAATAAAAATGCCACCCCACCACCCCCACACACACAAAAAAAAGTTATTTGTACTAAAATGTTCCCAGTGGAGCATTCATGAAACTAAAAATGGAAAGCAATTTAAATGCCCACTGATAGTACACTATTAAACAATGGTATATTAACATGCTAGGCTTAATGGTCATTTAGAATGACAAATATATGGAGTCTACAAATCCATTCAACATTCAGTAAACATTTATTAAGAGCCTACTATGTGCCAGGCAAAATGGGTCTAGGTGCTGAAGATAAATCAAAGAAAGAAAAAAACAGACCAAAATTCCCATTCTCGTTGAGCTTAATTCTAGCATCCAATATGCGGAGACATACATGCAGAAAAATGGCAATTGAAAAATGCAGAATACATAACACTATGCACAGAGATTATATTGCTATATAAAATGCCTAAGCGCATTGATGGACATAAGCGATTTAGAAGCAATAGTGTTTAATGTTCATTTAATTATTTTTGTTAAGTAGTATAAGTTAATAATTGCATTAAAAAGTTTAATATTTTGAAATGCAAAAAAGAAAAGTTTTTTATTCTAGCTGGGAATATCCAACAAATCATCACAATAATTATGTATTATTGTATAATATTATATAATTATTATTGTTAATTTAGTCTAACATTAAAATAGCAGCTGCTTCTACGCTAAGGGAGGACCCAAACAAGTTAGCAGGCCACCAGTATGATGCCATTTGTGCCGATAGGGGAGAAGAGGGTAGGGGCCTTAATCTCGCGTGCCCAGGTCCGTAAAAGGAGATGAGCAACAAGTTCACATACAATGAAATAAAGCAACACGCACCACAGCAGGCACTGCACAGACAGAACCATCTGCTGCCCGTGAGGAACTTACAGTCTAATAGGACATTCATCTATGTCTGCATTTAATCTAAACAGGATCAAATAAAAAATTAAAACACTGCCAAAAAAAAAAAAAAAAAGTAAGTAAAATGTTTTGATAGTGTGTGCTTTTTTTCTCTCTTGTTTTAGATTCTTCCAGCAGCCAGTGGGTTTTGAGATACATTCATTGGTAAAATACACGTCACAGGCTCTGCTTGGTGAGTCTGACATTTGAACATGGCAAACATTGCCCTCCGGAACCTACGATAAAGAAAGGGAAATCTGGCATCATCTTACAACGACTTGGAACTCTTAACACATTTGCAAATATGAATAAGGTGCCACTACTACCAAATGACCTTTACAAAATAAACATCCACCTCCGATTGTAATGTCTTCATTAGATTGTGAGGCCTTTCTTCCAGGGCACCTCTGCGTGCATTCGAACCGCCGAACGTTTGGTTAGTAGTTGAATGCTTTAACTGTTTGTGTCACCCAGGGACTCCGTCACAAACTTCACAAAAGTCTAAGGTAAATGGTGCAGCTAAAGACCAATTTTGCACCATTGCTTCTAAGCATTGATGACCTTTAATAATAGTCCAATAATTACATGCATTTAAAATGACATTTCTAATGTCAATTGCAATCACGTTTTGTTTTGTTTTTAAACTAAGGGTGTGTATTTCATACCTCTATTGGAATCGACTCAACAGCAATGGGTATGGGTTGTTCTGAGCAAAAGCTAGTTGAAATTAAGGGTGTTTGAGAATAAATGACCTACACAAAGGAATTACTAACAGGCTCTGAACTTAAAATATGTTCTTTATTCTTCATCCTTAGTTTGTTTGGTCTTAAAACTTTTGTTTCTTCACTTCCCATGTCTGTAGCTAAAGCTGATTCCCAAACATGTGCATAAATACAAAAGTTAAAAAAAAAAAAAAAGCAACACTGGCATTCCAGGTTCAAATTACCTGACCTCTATTGAGATTCTCTGGCCAAATATTTAAGCACAGTGGATAGGTTCATTCCATTTTTCCAGCAATGAAAGGAAATGAAATAATCTCAACTCCACTGAGGAAGCAGGAAAGGAAATCTGAGGGAGAGGGGGATTCTGTTATCCTGAATAACTACCAATTCCTGGAACCCTTTATGTTAGCACTGGATTTTTCTCTTGTATTTGAGTGATATGTTTTCGTTCTGGTAAATATATAACTGTGCTAACCGCATAGGGAGCCAAACACTGCCTTGTCCATTTTCCAGTAATAGAACTGCTCTATCTTTTGGAAAAGTTCCTAGGTGGCACAGTTTGTACTCCACTGCTAAACTAAAGGTTGGTGGTTCGAACCTACCCAGTGGTACTGCAGAAGGTGTTCTGCTTCCATTAAGATTACAGCCAATGTGGGGACCATGGTCTCAAGGAACATCTAGCTCAATTGGCATAGCATAGTTTATAAAGAAAATGTTCTACATTCTACTTCGGTGAGTAGCATCTTGGGTCTTAAAAGCCTGTGAGCAGCTATCTAGGATACTCCACTGGTCTCACCCCTTTGGGAGCAAGGGAGAATGAAGAAAACCAAAGACACTAGGGAAAGATTAGTCCAAAGGACTAATGGACCACATCTACCATGGCCTCCACCAGACTGAGTCCAGCACAACTAGATGGTAACCAGCTACCACCAATGACTGCTCTGACAGGGATCACAATAGAAGGTCCCTAACAGAGCTGGAGAAAAATGTAGAACAAAATTCTAACTCGAAAAGAAAGACCAGACTTGCTGGCCTGACAAAGACAGGAGAAGCCCTGAGAGTGTGGCCCCTGGACACCCTTTCAACTCAGTAATGAAGTCACTCCTGAGGTTCGCCCTTCAGCCAAAGACTGGACAGGCCCATAAAACAAAATGAGACTAGAGGGGCATACCAGCCCTGGGACAAGGACTAGAAGTCAGGAGGGGACAGGAAAGCTGGTAATAGGGAACCCAGGGTTGAGAGGGAGAGTGTTGACATGTCGTGGGGCTGTTAACCAATGTCATAAAACAATACGTGTACTAACTGTTCAATGAAAAACTAGTTTGTTCTGTGAACCTTCATCTAAAGTACTACTTAAAAAAAAAAAAAAAAAACAGATTGCAGCCCAAAAAACCCTATAGAGCAGTTCTACTCTGTAACACATGGAGTCGTCAGGAGTCAGCAACTAACAACAACATCTTTTGGGAAACCCATTTCATATATTTTGAGTGAAGTAAGGGCGATACGAACAGTTAATGTCCTTGACTGCTAACCAAAACGTTGGAGGTTCCAGTCCATCTGGAGACACCTTGGAAGAAAGGATTGGCATTCTACTTCCAAAAAATCAGTCACTGAAACCCTAGTTCTACTCTGGCACACATGTGGTCACCATGAGTTGGAATCTAGTCAACGGGAACTGGTTAGCCACGCGAACCAAGCTGAACTGACGAGGGACCTCCTGGGGGCTTTTCTGCTAAACAGCCATCTGAGCTGAAGCTTGCTTTTGGAGTTGCTTAAGAACTTGGGTCTTGGATTATCCATGATCGTCTCTGCCACCATGTGGGAAAGCCTGTCACAGAACTAGAGATGTAGGCATTTCAGGTCCTAAAGGCTGCTGTATTTTTCAGTTGCATGAGGCAAATATCCTTTTTGTTTACACTAGTTTGAAGTGAATTTCTGTCACTTACCTCTGTAGAAGTCTTAGAACATTATCCATTGCCTTTTAACATTCGTGTATCAATTTTTTTACTCAGAAGCCTTTTAGACATTACTTACTTTTTATTAGCAACCACATAAATACAGGGGTTGTAGAACGTAGAAGACTTTGCAAACAGTGGAGCTATGATGGCCATAGAAGGTGGAATCTTCTTTGAGTCACCAAAAGAAGCCCATAAGCACACAATGGAATAAGGGGACCAAGCCACCAGAAACATTAGTATCATTATCACAGACATCTGTAAAAGAAATAAACATTTGCCAAACCCAATATTTAAAATAGGATGGAAAACTACCTAGATTGGAATTTGAACATGTTTATGTTGTTAATGACATAAAAGAAATAACTAAATTTTTCCCTCAGTATATTTTGCTTAGGTGCATGAAGTCAGCTATGATAACAAGAGCTTATATAATGGATATATCAATCAGTATACTACATTGTTTTTAAGAACATTACATACTGTAAAGAATATCTTCTTTATTTTGGTCTGTCACGGGATTAAAAGTGCCAGGAGAGGGTACGAAAGCTGGCTTTAATGAGAGGCAGATGAAAATCCATTCCTAACCCATTTCTCATAGTTGTGCTATGGGCTGCTGGCATTGCTTTTCCTCACTGTCATTATCTGCAAGTCTAAAAATAACTTTCCAACTTTTTAAACTCAATCTGGAAAAAAAATAAAACCCTAAGTTGATCTCAGTGAATTCTAACACAGGCCATTTGTGCTGGATATATAATATGTACAGGGCAGACGTTTTTGTAAAGGAGCTCCCTTGGAACTTTTTTAAATGGAAAATTATAACCTTTACATTGCTCCCTTCTGATCACACACTAAAATGATGAAAAAGAGATTTTTAAAAGATGAAAACCCATAAGACAGAGAATAGGTGATTATATAATAGATTTTTTTTTTAATGGAAACTGAATAACAATTGGACAAGTGACAAATTACTTCTCAGACATGAGAATGTTTTAAGGGAAAAAAAAAGGAAAGCCAGCCAGCAGTGAGGGAAAACCAGACACAGCTAATTTATTCCACTGAATTCCAGAAAGTTTCAGAAATTGGAGGTAAGAGATAACTGAACATAGGCACATACATGGAACTGATAACAGTAGAACAGGTTGACAACCTGCAAAAAGAAGAAGCTAGGTTTCTGAATTCCCTCTCCACTCCGCCAAGCAATTGCCCCTTCCTCTCACTGGAAGAGACCCAGAGATGTGGTCTAGGGGAGGTTAAAGCAGGGAGACTCAGGACTGGGGGACACTGGGCTCAGCAGGGTGCTGGCATACTTTACTCAAAAGAGGGTTACTGCATACTCCTCCCCCTACTGAAAATAAAGAGAAGATATATATCCATACAGGTCCCTAGGTGGCACAAACAGTTTGAGCTCACCAACTAATCTAAAAGTTGGCAGTTCAAACCCACCCAGCAGTACCATGGAAGAAAAGCCCTGGTAATCTGCTTCTGTAAAGATTACGGCCAAGAAAATCCCATGGAGCACACAGTTCTACTCTGTAACAAACGGGATTGCTATGAGTTAGAAACAACTCAGCAGCAACTGGTTGTTTTTTTTTTAGTACATCCATAAAACAAAAAGAGAAGGCTACAAAAAAGGAGTTTGCGGTATAAAAATAATTCCTTTACCTATAAAAAATAGTTTTTATCATACCTATAAAAGTAATATTGGAAATGTTTAAAATACAACAGAAAGGTTGAAAGACATAGTCAGGGCCAAGATGAGCATGAGGCTGGTGAGATGTGTCCTACAAGTGCAAGGTCCAATCCTGTCTTTATTTAAAATTTTATATTTTGTTCATCATTGATTTTTTTTTTTTAAATACTGCATTAAAATATTGCATTTCTTGGCCACAACCAATGACTGCCCTGACAGGCAACACAACAGAGAACCCCTGAGGGAGCAGGAGAGCAGTGGGATGCAGACCCCAAATTCTTGTAAAAAGACCAGACTTCATGGTCAGAATGGGACTAGAAGGACCCCAGAGGTCATGGTTCCCAGACCTTCTATTGGCCCAAGACAGGAACCATTCCCAGGGCCAACTCTTCCGACAGGGATTGGACTGGAATATGGGATGGAAAATGTTACTGGTAAACAATGGGCTTCTTGAATCAAGTAGGCACATGAGACTGTGTTGGCATCTCCTGTCTGGAGGGGAGATGAGAGGAGAGAGGGGGCCAGAAGGGAGGGAGTGTGCTGTCTCATTAGGGGGAGAGCAATTAGGAGTGTATAGCAAGGTGTGTATAAATTTTTGTATGAGAGACTGACTTGATTTGTAAACTTTCACTTAAAGCATAATAAAAATTAATTAAAAAAAATTGCATTTCTTGATTACTCAGCTTTTTGGTGCCCCTTAAATTTTGTACCCAAGGCAAGGGTCTCACTCTCTTCGTCCTAGTCCCAGCTCTGCATACGGCTGAAGAAATCTCCCAGAAAGCAGGATTAAAAAAAAAAGAGAGAGAAAATAGAAGACAAAATTTAAGAGAATTAGAAGATAAATCCAGGAGATCAAGTATCCAAATAAAAGGTGTTCCAGGGAAAGAGAAGAGAGAAAACAGAGAGGAAGGAATCATGAGAGAAATAATACAAGAGTCCTCCCGGAAGTGGACAACAAGAGCCTCCTCATTGAAAGCACTCACCAGGTACCCAGCAGGTAGATGAATAAAGACACACACCAGGCACATCACTGTGAACTTTCAGAAAAGAGGGCACAGACAGAAGATCCTACAAGCTTCCAGAGAGAACACACAGATCCCTACAAGGGATGTCGTCAGAATGCCATCAGCCTTCACAATAGCAATACTAGAAGCTAAGAAACTATAGAGCAAAGCCTTCGAAATTCTTTGAGAAAATCATTTCTACCTAGAATTCTATACATAGCAAACTACCAGTCAAATACGATAGTAAAGATATTTTCGGGCATGCAGAGTCTTAAAAATTTTACCTCCCTTGTATTCTTCCTAGAGCCCTGGTGGCTCAGTTGTTAAGAGCTTGGCTGCTAACCAAAAGGTCAGCAATTCAAATCTATCAGCTGTTACTGGAAACTCTATGAGGAAGTTTTACTCTGTCCTATAAGGTTGGTATGAGTTAGGATTGACTGGACTGCACCAGGTTTGACGTTTGGTTGGTTGTATTATTCTAAGGAATCTACCAGAGAATGCGCTCCACCAAATCAGACGGAGTACATTGAGAAAAAAGGAAAACATGCGATCCAGAAAACAGAGGATTTGACCCAGAAGAGAACCAAGGGCACTTCCAGAGGTGATGGTTTGCACTCGGCTACTAACCAAAAGGTTAGCTGTTCAAACCGTCCCACCATCATCATGGAACAAAGACCTGGTGATCTGCTTCTGTAAAGATTACAACCAAGAAAACCTATGGAACAGTTCTACTCTGTAACACGTGGGATTGCCATCCGTTGGAATCAACTCAACTGCAATGGGTTTGGGTTTTTTTGTTTGTCTGGTTGGTTGTTTTGTTTTTTGATGAAGGGAGATCTGAGGATGACCGCTAACTGGGCAGTAGCACTAGAGAACAGCCAGTCCAGAGTAGAGTAAGGGGCTGGAGAGTGCCAGGAGGGGTAGTTCCAAGACAATAGTAAATTGAATCTATTGCCTGATGTGTTTGAACATACTGAGAGGAGACTGACACTTCTGGTGAAGAGTTTAGGGATGAATTATGACAGGCACACAGAACGGTAAGCAAACAACAGTACAGAAAAAAAGGGAGGAGGGGTGAAAAAAATGAATGAATCATTAACACCAAAGGAAAAAAAAATTGTATAAAAAAGTGTGAATCACTGTACCCTACAGATACCTGCACAAAATAAAATTCAGATAGTCAACAATAATGCAAACATTGATTCTAAATATAGTCAAATATTGTTATCATTATATTGACAGGATGAGGAGAAAGAAAGATGGGGGGAGGAGAAGAGAAGTTTAGTGATATAAGAGAAACAAATCTTCATCTTCCATGGTAGGAAACCAAACAAAAAAATCCAAAAGAGCAAATAAGCATATCACTTAGAAATATGGAGACAAACACCAGAAGAAAGAGCTGGCAAGGGAGGATCAGAGATGGGGGAGAGGTGGCTGCTGAGAGCCAAGGGACTCTTTTACTATGTATGTGTAAAAGCTTGATTACAAAATTTTTTTAAGGACTCAGATTTCTTACCTTTGTTACATCTAACTGATCTGACCAGTCTCTGTTGAGGTACTCAGCACAGTTACTAGCAGTATGACGTTTAATGGATCGAGTGACATGGTAGTAGCAGTAAAACATCACTGCAAGGGGCACAACAAAATTTATCACAATAACTGTCATCGTGTAAGAAACAAAAGATCTGAAATAAGAAAAAGCAATTATGACTACTCATTGAATGCCCTTAATAGGGGGGTGGGAAAGGGGGGGCAATAATTAGAAATAATACTGGCATTGTTCCCCTGTCATATTATTAAATACCTTAGGATATATTGTTGACTTTTAGTTCATTTAGACCAGGAGTTAGTAAACTATGGCCTCAGGGCAAATCCAGACTGTCACTTTTTCTTTATAAATAAAGTTCTATTGGAACACAGCCATACATTCATTTATATATTATCTACAGCTGCTTTCATAGTACAATGGCAGAGTTGAATAGTGGTGTCAAAGACTGTCTAACCTGTGAAGCCTAAAATATTTACTTTTTGACCCTTTATGAAAAAAGTTCTAGAATTTGGATTTAGAAATTTCTATTTGTTTTTCTGAGTAATCTCATTTTAACGAACTAACTTATCCTCTTTCCCCAGGGAAATACAGAAGATTATTACCAACTACCACGCAAATCCTTGCAGGGACTGTGCTTTTGCTGCATTTAATTCCCAGAAAATGCTTTATCATCAGATCTTCTTGAAAAGACGTATCAGCCTGAACTACCACCAGAGCTGAGTGCTGTCTCCTTCCACTAACAGTCCGTTTTCCCTCCCTCGGTGCCACCTCTGAGATGTACAAATATTGTTAAGGGTGATTTGTACCTTTCATTGCTGCCTTAGGAGGGTCTGAGGAGAGGGAGGAAGGGACAGAGTAAGGGGGAGAAAGGGAGCTGGGTGACCTTCACTTGCAAACAAGCATAATTCATTTTCTCAGTTTTGTCTCTTGCTTGAATCACATCATCACCACCCGGGAAGACCTTTGCCACATTCTCTATGAGAAACATGCCATCTGAGCTTAAATTTGAAATGGTGGAAAAATGTTACATTAGTAGCATTTGATTTTAAAGTGTAAACACGTCTCTTACGCATCATTTTTCCTCCAGTTTATGGTACAAGTGGCACCGGTAGGATCTGGGGCATAACTCGCCCACCCTGTGATAGGCAACAAAGCCCAAAGCAAGCCATTGATCCAGGCCCCCAGGATCATGCTGACGTAAGTGTTAGAGGTCATTCTTCTTCCTGTTGACAAGCATATGAAATACTATCATCATTTACCAATGACAGGATCCATATCTTCACTTTGTTTTAACTGATGATTCGAAGTTAAAAAGAAGATTCTTTACAGAACACTTCTGGTTCACTCAAAGCCTATCTACGTGAATTCACATTCTGAAAAAAAGTCACATGTAAGCTGAAGCCTGAGTGATAAAAAGGATCAGCCAGAGGATAAACAGGAAGGAAAGCTTTCCAGGCACAGGGAACAGCATGTACAAAGGTCCTGAAGTGGGAGAGCTCTGCCAGTCCCCCAATGTGAGATGGCCCCAGCCGAAGCTGGAAAGGTAGACCAAGGGTCTGACCACGAGGGCCTTGGAGGCTAGGTTAAGAAGTTTGGATTTTATTCTAAGTATAATAGGAAGTCATTGATACTTTTGTACAGGAGAAGTCAGAGAGATAAGACTGACTGTGATTGAAAACCATTATGCCTGTTTATTTTCTTTCTTTCCCTCTGGTCAAATTGTGCTGACTTCCCCAGTATTGTGTACTGTCTTACCCCTTACCAACGTTACCACTTATCTAATATCGAGTCAGTGTTTTTCCCTTCCTTCCTAGTAACCATCAAAGATTGTTTCATCCTGTGTGGAAACTGTTTCATATAGTATTTGTTCTTTTGTGATTGACTTATTTCACTCAGCATAATGCCTGCCAGATTCATTCATGTTATGAGATGTGCTCCAGAATCATCATTGTTCTTTATCGTTGTGTAGTATTCCATTATGTGTATGTACTATAGTTTGTTTATCCATTCATCTGTTGATGGGCACTTAGGGTTCCACCTTTTTGCTATTGTGAATAATGCTGCAATGAACATGGGTGTGTATATGTCTATTTGTGTGACCACTTTTATTTCTCTAGGATATATTACCAGGAATGGGATTGCTGGATCATATGGTATTTCTATTTCTAACTTTTTAAGGAAGCGCCATATTGTTTTCCAAAATGGTTGTACCATTTTGCATTCCCACCAGCAGTGCATAAGAGTTCCAATCTCCCTGCAACCTCTCCAACATTTGTTTTGTTTTGATTCATGCCAGTAATGTCGGGGTGAGATGTTATCTCATTGCAGTTTTGATTTGCATTTCTCTAATGGCTAGTGATGGCAAGCATTTCCTCACGTGTCTGTTAGCCACCTCAATGTCTTCTTTGGTGAACTGTCTGTTGATATCCTTTGCCCATTTTTTAATTGGACTATTTGTCTTTTTATTGTAGAGGTGTTGTATTTTCCTATAGATTTTACATATTAGACTTTTGTTTAAAAATTAAACATGCACGTTCATCAAATGACTTCACCAAGAGTAAAAAGAGAACCTATGGACTGTGAAAAAAAAATTGGCTATGACATATCTGACATTATGTTCACATTTTGAAGAGAATGTGTGTCAAATGCTACTTAAGGAAGAAATGAATCCATTTAGAAAGCTCAGAAAAGTGCTGTACCTATGTGAGGATGGCAGATGGTCAGGTAGCGATCCACAGCCACGACAGTGAGTAATCCAATACTTGCCATCCCAAAAAAGATATTTAATCCAGCATAAATCTGAAAACCAAAATTGGATAGAATCTACCATTCTAAACGCCTTTCCAAGAAACATTTAAATTTTTTTTCCATTGGTAGAATATATTTAAATATATTAAATTTTTTTATTTTACTAAATTTAAAATCAATCTTCTATTGTCAAATTGTAAGTGGTTTAATAAAGGTATTTATGGAAAGTGTTTGAGATTTCATTAATTAAACTCTTTTAAAAAATATTTTAAGAGTAAAGGTGAAACTTCTACATGACAAAAGACATAAACAGAGTGCAAAAATAAAGCATAAATTAGGTACAATGCATGTAACGAACAAAAGATTAGTACTGAGAATATATACAATCAGCAAGAAAAAGAAAAACTCAACAGAAAAACAAGCAAAGGATGAATGGGCTATTTACACAAGAGAAACCTGAATGTTTCTGATGTAAGAAAATATTCACAACCACACTAAATATTCAACAGAACATAAATTATAACTACAAGATACAGTAGAAGTTCTCAGAATTGGTACAATTGTTTTGGAAAGCAATTTGCCACAAACAATAAAGCTGAAGATGAGCATCTTCTACAAGCCAACAATCCATCTCCTAAGCAACGTGTCTGGAGAAACGCTCACATATTGAAGGAGGAGATACTTATAAGAACATTTATTGAAGCCTTGTCTGTAGTAGAAAAAAAACTGGAAACAAATGCTCAATAACCAATTAGCTGTGGTACGTTCATATAGTGGCATACCATGTAGTAGTTAAAATTAGTTAATACCTACATCCATCAACATGTATAAACTTGAAAGACAGAAAATTGGACAATAAAAAGGAAATTGCATAACACAGAGAACATGATGTTATTTACAGAAAACTTAAAACATTCAGATAGTATTAATCACATCTGGTTTATGGACATAAATATGAAGTAAAATAGAAAAGTATTCATGGGAAGGAAGGGAATAGGATGGGGCATCATCAGTATCTATAAAGTTTTATATCTTTAAAATTTCTCTTCCTTCTCCTTACATTCTTCTATGACCTAAAGCACATATTGCAGAACTTCAAGATTTGACAAAGCTGACTGAAGCATGCATGGGTGTTCACTACTTGCTACTATTCTCATTTTATTCTCTGTAATTTTATGGCTTGAAATAGTAAACTATTGGAAAAAAAAAATTAGGCCAAAAGCCTTATTTGCCTACTATCCTAGTGTAAATTAACTCATTTCCTTGTCAGTAAAAATAACAGCAAATATATTTAATAACAATTCTCATGGAGGACTTTCCATCAGAAAAAATCACCAATATGGTAGCTTAACTACCTTCCTTAGAAATCTTGATTATGTCATTAAATATTTTCTTATCTCAAATGAAAAGTAGGGCTGTCACTTGAATATGTAAAACCACTTTTTTTCTCTAGGTAAATGCTGGTTGCTTCGGCTTTTTTTTTTTTTTTTCTTTGAGCTGAGGGAATTTTGAAAATATAATGATGCGTAGTGATTTCATTTCTCTTATTAAACAATATATTTCCCAGTCACTCTCAAAGCTCTTTTCAATAAAAGCACCACATCTATTATCCTACAATGTCTCTTATTTGATTTAAGCCCTCAGGATTTCTTTAAGACATTTAAATTTACGTCTCCTTGATCCAATTTATTTTACTTTAATTCCAAATGTCTCCAATACCTGACATCCTGTGTACCCAAACTTCCACCTTCCATGCAGATCTGACGCAGCAGACATGGGGTAGCCAATGCTGCTGACCCCTATATCAGTAACAGCCAGGTTTATGATAATCGCATTTGTGGGTGTCCGAAGTTCCTTGTACTTAATGAAGATGCCCAGAACTATTATGTTGCTGAGAATGCTTATCATACCTGAGAACATACCAAAAAAATTACACATTTTGTTTAATTGTGATGTTTAAAAGTAGAATCAAAATATTAAGCCCCTTCAAAAATACAGCAAATCCTTTTTCAGTTCATTTATTTGAAGAGGTCCAGCTCTTCCTAAAACTATTTATAACATCTTCACAGCCACTCTATAAAACAGAAATAAAGAAATTAAAACACAAAGAATCTACCAATTGCATAAGCAATTGAGGGTTGGTTTTAACATCACTTTGATCACTGTTACTGAAGTTCCTCCCGTGGCTTTCATGATATCATCCCTAGTGCTTTTTAGTATACTTGAATGGCCACACCCTCTCTTTTGGCAGCTTAATTTTCTCCTGCTTCCTGAAGTCTAAGTTTCTTTTTTTTCTAAATATTAAAAAAAAAAAAAACCTGTTGCCGTCGAGTCAATTCTGACTCATAGCGATCCTACAGAACAAAGTAGAACTGCCCCATAGGGTTTCCAAAAGCAGCTGGCGGATTCTAACTGCCGACCTTTTGGTTAGCAACCCAACACTATTACTCTGTCCTAACAGCTCTTATGTCACCATTTTCAGCCCTAACCCATGCTCTAGTCTTGCATCTTCTCTTTTCATTCAACTCATTGCAATCAAACATTCATTAAGCATCTACCGTGTGTAAGATCATATGACTGTTCCAATGTTATTTGAAACTCAACATGTCCAAATACGAATTCTTTATCCAACACACACACACACACACACACACACACACACCCCTATAGAAGAATGTACCCAACAAAGTTTGGATATTCAGAACACAAGATGAGCCTTCTTTCTGGCCCATCATGAAACCTCACCTAGTCAAATTCCTAGTTTGGAATCTGACTCTGTCCCAGAGTTGGCTGTCAATATAATTTATAATGAGAAATATTGTTGAGTGAACTAGATGTGCATGATAGCCTGATCAACACCACTTTCTTGGTGCAAAGCATGCATAAGTTTCCCAGAATCCAGGTATGGGTCACTATGGGTCCTAAGGATGAAGGTGAAGCAATTTCATCAGGGAGGTGTACTTCTAGGGGCTAATGGAGCTATAAGCAACAAACAATAAAGATGTGCTCATCAGCAAGGGAATTACTGGTGAGCAATCCCCAGTTATTGTGGAAGACAGAGGGAAGGTTTCCAAGCACAAACACAAAAGTATCAGCAAAGAACTTCTACTATATCTTTGTACCTCAGTTAAAACTTCCCTTTAACACTGTTATCTTCCAGATTCCTGTTCTTTCCTCCTCCACGCTGCTGGAAGAATAATCTTGCTACAACATAGAATTCATCATGGCTCTTCTTCTCAAAACTTCTAATACTCGGGCGGAGCCAAGATGGCGGAATAGACAGACACTTCCGTCGAGCCCTCTTTACAACAAAGACCCAGAAAAAACAAGTGAAACGAGTATATTTGTGACAAGCTGGGAGCCCTGATCATCAAAGGCAAGCTTAGACAATGAACTGAGGGACAGGGAAGGAAGAGACCTTTCAGAAGCAGAGAGGAGTTGCCAGACCTGAGTAGCCGGGAGCCCTCACGCACCATTCCCAGAAAGGCAGCAAAAGAGGCGGCAGTGGCAGAGATGGGCTGGTCCTAGCTTTTGGCCGCAGTTTCCTCAGGGAGAAGCAGCCAGCTACACAGCCTACTCACAACTCCAGAACCTGAGGAGAACGTGGAGCTCTTGGCAACAGCTAAGTACTTGCGTATATTTTACCACGCCCCCACCCCCGCCACCCCCAAGCTGGCTTCAGCGGCTGAATCCCTAGGCCTGAGATAGACTCTGGTGAGCACCTGGAGCCATCCTCCCAGCCTTGGGGAAGGAAAAACTTTGCAACTGGGGGAAAGATATTTTGCTAGCTCCATTAACTGGGGGAGCTCAGGACAGAAGTGGCTCCTGTCCAGGCATAAACCGTCTGTGGACCCTGAGCACCTTTCCCTTCTGCATGGACCTGTGTGGGCCTATTTCGGGAGAATAGGCCCTTGTTGGCAAACTCCAACCATTTCAGTGGTGCAGTGGACAGGTGGGTGTTTGATGTTTGACATTGCTTTGGCTATTAAACAAGGTCTCACCTACCCACAACAGGGACCTAAGGACTGGTGGCTCAACTTGGGTCACGCAGCCACCTGCGACAGGGGTCCAGGGATAACGGGTACCTCTCAGTCCTTACAACCAAAAACTTTGGGTGCCCATGGTCACTCTGCAGAGCCCACCCACCAGCATGCTTTAGGGAACTGAGACGTGTTTTCCTCAGAGACACTTGGGGGTTGGTTCTCAGCCCCCTGCCTTGTTCAGAGCGTGACCCCCTGCTGCAATCAGGTACGAGTATATACGCCAATCACCCCTGCCCCTCTAAGACTGTAGGACAGAGCCTGTACCACACACTCGATGATCAGCTACCTGGAAACCTGAGCTGAATTCATACAAGAAAACTGAAAAGACTCCTAGACTGATATACCTGATAACAGCTCTAGCCTGCTGGGGACAGGACACCAGAGCTCCAAAGGCAAAAATAATCAAGGTAGCTCACTCAAGCAACCCATAGGGGTATACCAAAACAAAACAAAGCAAGCAGCTACGACACAGTAAGCAAGCATAAACTAATACAATAACTTATGGATGGCTTGGAGACAACAGTCAATATCAAGTCACATAAAGAAACAGGCAATGATCACCTCAACAGGCTCTCAAAACAAAGAATCCACAGATCTTTTAGATGAAAGTACATTCCTGGAATTATCAGATGCAGAACACAAAAGTTTAATATACAGAACCCTTCAAGACATCAGGAAGGAAATGAGGCAATACGCAGAACAAGCCAAGGAACACAAAGATAAAGCAACTGAAGAAATTAGAAAGATTATTCAGGAACATAATGAAAAGTTCAATAAGCTGGAAAAATCCACAGACAGACAGCAATCAGAAATTCAGAAGATTAACAATAAAATTAGAGAATTAGATAATGCAATAGAAAGTCAGAGGAGCAGAATTGAGCAAGTAGAAGCTAGAGTTCCTGAACTCGAAGATAAATGGCTTGGCTCTAATATATCTGAAGAAAAATCAGATAAAAGAATTTAAAAAAATGAAGAAACCTTAAGAATCATGTGGGACTCTATCAAGAGAAATAACCTACGAGTGATTGGAGTACCGGAACAGGGAGGGATAAGAGAAAAATTGTTGTGGATTTGTTGGCAGAAGGCTTCCCTGATATTGTGAAAGATGAGAAGATATCTGTCCAAGATGCTCATTGAACTCCACATAAGGTAGATCTTAAAAGAAAGTCACCAAGACATATTATAATCAAGATTGTCAAAACCAAAGATAAAGAGACAATTATAAGAGGAGTGAGGGAAAGGTGGAGCCAAGATGGCGGACTAGGCAGACGCTACCTCGGATCCCTCTTACAACAAAGACACGGAAAAACAAGTGAATCGATCACATACATAACAATCTACGAACCCTGAACAACAAACACAGATTTAGAGACGGAGAACGAACTAATACGGGGAAGCAGCGATTCTTTCCAGAGCCTGGAGCCAGCGTACCAGTCAGGTACGGCACAAGCACAGAGAGCTGCTCCACCTCCCTGAACTAACCCCGGGAGGGAGACCAGCCGGTTCCGCGGGCGGCGTGGGACGCAGCCGGTAGGAGAAGTCCCCGGGAGGCAGTGACTGGTCTTGGAGCAGGAAGAGCAGCGTCCCAGCCGGGGAACCGTCTCGCCGGGATTTGGACTGGATGCAGGTACGGCATAAACACGGAGAGCTGCTCCACCCCCCTGAACTAACCCCGGGAAGGGGCCCAGCCGGGTCGTGCAGGCGGCGTGGGACGCAGCCGGTAGGAGAAGTCCCCGGGAGGCGGCGACTGGTATTGGACTGGGAGAACAGCGTCCCAGCCGGAACACTCGGTCACGGCACAAGCACGGGGAGCTGCTCCACCCATCTGAGCTAACCCCGGGAGGGGGCCCACCTGGTTCGCGGGGGCGGCACGGCCACGCGGCTGGAGGGACGAGAAGTCCCTGGGAGGCAGCGAATGATTTTGGAGTCGAGAGTGCACCGTCCCAGTCGGGGAGCCTTGACTTTGGGCGTGGGGCTGGAAGCGGAGGATCTGACCGTGACTCCAGCGGGCCAGACCCCCCGGGGGCAATCTCCACACAGCCAGCACACATAGGCTACGCGCCCGCGGGAATCTCAGATATAATAGTCATTCCAAGCAAGACAAGCAACTCTGGCTATATTCTGAGGTGCTACTCTCCTATCTCTCTGTTCCCTCCCTCACCCTCCCCAGGCGGCTTCATTAACATCCGAATAGCCTGAGCCAGAGGGAGAACTCTGATAGGGGTCTGACTGCATTTTTTTTTAGCGAATTTTCTGGAAAAACTAGTTTCCCAGTGATGGCTCGGAGACAACAATCCATATCAAACCACTTAAAGAAGCAGACCATGACAGCTTCTCCAACCCCACAAACAAAAGAATCAAAATCTTTCCCAAATGAAGATACACTCCTGGAATTATCAGATACAGAATATAAAAAACTAATTTACAGAATGCTTAAAGATATCACAAATGAAATTAGGATAACTGCAGAAAAAGCCAAGGAACACACCGATAAAACTGTTGAAGAACTCAAAAAGATTATTCAAGAACATAGTGGAAAAATTAATAAGTTGCAAGAATCCATAGAGAGACAACATGTAGAAATCCAAAAGATTAACAATAAAATTACAGAATTAGACAACGCAATAGGAAGTCAGAGGAGCAGACTCGAGTAATTAGAATGCAGACTGGGACATCTGGAGGACCAGGGAATCAACATCAACATAGCTGAAAAAAAATCAGATAAAAGAATTAAAAAAAATGAAGAAACCCTAGGAATTATGTGGGACTCTATCAAGAAGGATAACCTGCGGATGACTGGAGTCCCAGAACAGGGAGGGGGGACAGAAAACACAGAGAAAATAGTTGAAGAACTCCTGACAGAAAACTTCCCTGACATCATGAAAGACGAAAGGATATCTATCCAAGACGCTCATCGAACCCCATTTAAGATTGATCCAAAAAGAAAAACACCAAGACATATTATCATCAAACTCACCAAAACCAAAGATAAACAGAAAATTTTAAAAGCAGCCAGGGAGAAAAGAAAGGTTTCCTTCAAGGGAGAATCAATAAGAATAAGTTCAGACTACTCAGCAGAAACCATGCAGGCAAGAAGGGAATGGGACGACATATACAGAACACTGAAGGAGAAAAACTGCCAGCCAAGGATCATATATCCAGCAAAACTCTCTCTGAAATATGAAGGCGAAATTAAGATATTTACAGACAAACACAAGTTTAGAGAATTTGCAAAAACCAAACCAAAGCTACAAGAAATACTAAAGGATATTGTTTGGTCAGAGAACCAATAATATCAGATATCAGCACAACACAAGGTCACAAAACAGAACGTCCTGATATCAACTCAAATAGGGAAATCACAAAAACAAATTAAGATTAAACAATAAAAAAAAATACACGTAACAGGGAATTATGGAAGTCAATAGGTAAAAGATCACAATAATCAAAAAGAGGGACTAAATACAGGAGGCATTGAACTGCCATATGGAGAGTGATACAAGGCGATATAGAACAATACAAGTTAGGTTTTTACTTAGAAAAATAGGGGTAAATAATAAGGTAACCACAAAAAGGTGTAACAACTCTATAACTCAAGATAAAAGCCAAGAAAAACGTAACGACTCAACTAACATAAAGTCAAACACTATGAAAATGAGGATCTCACAATTTACTAAGAAAAACGCCTCAGCACAAAAAAGTATGCGGAAAAATGAAATTGTCAACAACACACATAAAAAGGCATCAAAATGACAGCACTAAAAACTTATTTACCTATAATTACCCTGAATGTAAATGAACTAAATGCACCAATAAAGAGACAGAGAGTCACAGACTGGATAAAGAAACACGATCCATCTATATGCTGCCTACAAGAGACACACCTTAGACTTAGAGACACAAACAAACTAAAACTCAAAGGATGGAAAAAAGTATATCAAGCAAACAATAAGCAAAAAAGAAGAGGAGTGGCAATATTAATTTCTGACAAAATAGACTTTAGACTTAAATCCGCCACAAAAGATAAAGAAGGACACTATATAATGATAAAAGGGACAATTGATCAGGAAGACATAACCATATTAAATATTTATGCACCCAATGACAGGGCTGCAAGATACATAAATCAAATTTTAACAGAATTGAAAAGTGAGATAGATACCTCCACAATTATAGTAGAGGACTTCAACACACCACTTTCGGAGAAGGATAGGACATCCAGTAAGAAGCTCAACAGAGACACGGAAGATCTAATTACAACAATCAACCAACTTGACCTCATTGACTTATACAGAACTCTCCACCCAACTGCTGCAAAATATACTTTTTTTTCTAGCGCATATGGAACATTCTCTAGAATAGACCACATATTAGGTCATAAAACAAACCTTTGCAGAGTCCAAAACATCGAAATATTACAAAGCATCTTCTCAGACCACAAGGCAATAAAACTAGAGATCAATAACAGAAAAACTAGGGAAAAGAAATCAAATACTTGGAAAATGAATAATACCCTCCTGAAAAAAGACTGGGTTATAGAAGACATCAAGGAGGGAATAAGGAAATTCATAGAATGCAACGAGAAGGAAAATACTTCCTATCAAAACCTCTGGGACACAGCAAAAGCAGTGCTCAGAGGCCAGTTTATATCAATAAATGCACACATACAAAAAGAAGAAAGAGCCAAAATCAGAGAACTATCCCTACAACTTGAACAAATAAAAACTGAGCAACAAAAGAATCCATCAGGCACCAGAAGAAAACAAATAATAAAAATTAGAGCTGAACTAAATGAATTAGAGAACAGAAAAACAATTGAAAGAATTAACAAAGCCAAAAGCTGGTTCTTTGAAAAAATTAACAAAATTGATCAACCATTGGCTAGACTGACTAAAGAAATACAGGAAAGGAAACAAATAACCCGAATAAGAAACGAGAAGGACCACATCACAACAGAACCAAATGAAATTAAAAGAATCATTTCAGATTATTATGAAAAATTGTACTCTAACAAATTTGAAAACCTAAAAGAAATGGATGAATTCCTGGAAAAACACTACCTACCTAAACTAACACATTCAGAAGTAGAACAACTAAATAGACCCATAACAAAAAAAGAGATTGAAACAGTAATCAAAAAACTCCCAACAAAAAAAAGCCCTGGCCCGGACGGCTTCACTGCAGAGTTCTACCAAACTTTCAGAGAAGAGTTAACACCACTACTTCTGAAGGTATTCCAAAGCATAGAAAATGATGGAATACTACCCAACTCATTCTATGAAGCCATCATCTCCCTGATACCAAAACCAGGTAAAGACATTACAAAAAAAGAAAATTATAGACCTATATCCCTCGTGAACATTGATGCAAAAATCCTCAACAAAATTCTAGCCAATAGAATCCAACAACACATCAAAAAAATAATTCACCCTGATCAAGTGGGATTTATACCAGGTATGCAAGGCTGGTTTAATATCAGAAAAACCATTAATGTAATCCATCACATAAATAAAACAAAAGACAAAAACCACATGATCTTATCAATTGATGCAGAAAAGGCATTTGACAAAGTCCAACACCCATTTATGATAAAAACTCTCACCAAAATAGGAATTGAAGGAAAATTCCTCAACATAATAAAGGGCATCTATGCAAAGCCAACAGCCAATATCACTCTAAATGGAGAGAACCTGAAAGCATTTCCCTTGAGAACGGGAACCAGACAAGGATGCCCTTTATCACCGCTCTTATTCAACATCGTGCTGGAAGTCCTAGCCAGGGCAATTAGGCTAGACAAAGAAATAAAAGGTATCCGGATTGACAAGGAAGAAGTAAAGCTATCACTATTTGCAGATGACATGATTATATACACAGAAAACCCTAAGGAATCCTCCAGAAAACTACTGAAACTAATAGAAGAGTTTGGCAGAGTCTCAGGTTATAAAATAAACATACAAAAATCACTTGGATTCCTCTACATCAACAAAAAGAACACTGAAGAGGAAATAACCAAATCAATACCATTCACAGTAGCCCCCAAGAAGATAAGATACTTAGGAATAAATCTTACCAAGGATGTAAAAGACCTATACAAAGAAAACTACAAAGCTCTACTACAAGAAATTCAAAAGGACATACTTAAGTGGAAAAACATACCTTGCTGATGGATAGGAAGACTTAACATAGTAAAAATGTCTATTCTACCAAAAGCCATCTATACATTTAACGCACTTCCGATCCAAATTCCAATGTCATATTTTAAGGGGATAGAGAAACAAATCACCAATTTCATATGGAAGGGAAAGAAGCCACGGATAAGCAAAGCACTACTGAAAAAGAAGAAGAAAGTGGGAGGCCTCACTTTACCTGACTTCAGAACCTATTATACAGCCACAGTAGTCAAAACAGCCTGGTACTGGTACAACAACAGGCACATAGACCAATGGAACAGAATTGAGAACCCAGATATAAATCCATCCACGTATGAGCAGCTGATATTTGACAAAGGACCAGTGTCAATTAATAGGGGAAAAGATAGCCTTTTTAACAAATGGTGCTGGCATAACTGGATATCCATTTGCAAAAAAATGAAACAGGACCCATACCTCACACCATGCACAAAAACTAACTCCAAGTGGATCAAAGACCTAAACATAAAGACTAAAACGATAAAGATCATGGAAGAAAAAATTGGGACAACCCTAGGAGCCCTAATACAAGGTATAAACAGAATACAAAACATTACCAAAAATGATGAAGAGAAACCCGATAACTGGGAGCTCCTAAAAATCAAACACCTATGCTCATCTAAAGACTTCTCCAAAAGAGTAAAAAGACCACCTACAGATTGGGAAAAAATTTGCAGCTATGACATCTCCGACCAGCGCCTGATCTCTAAAATCTACATGATTCTGTCAAAACTCAACCACAAAAAGACAAACAACCCAATCAAGAAGTGGGCAAAGGATATGAACACACATTTCACTAAAGAAGATATTCAGGCAGCTAACAGATACATGAGAAAATGCTCTCGATCATTAGCCATTAGAGAAATGCAAATTAAAACTACGATGAGATTCCATCTCACACCAGCAAGGCTGGCATTAATCCAAAAAACACAAAATAATAAATGTTGGAGAGGCTGCGGAGAGATTGGAACTCTCATACACTGCTGGTGGGAATGTAAAATGGTACAACCACTTTGGAAATCTATCTGGCGTTACCTTAAACAGTTAGAAATAGAACTACCATACAACCCAGAAATCCCACTCCTGGGAATATACCCTAGAGATACAAGAGCCTTCATACAAACAGATATATGCACACCCATGTTTATTGCAGCTCTGTTTACAATAGCAAAAAGTTGGAAGCAACCAAGGTGTCCATCAACGGATGAATGGGTAAATAAATTGTGGTATATTCACACAATGAAATACTACGCATCAATAAAGAACAGTGAGGAATCTGTGAAACATTTCATAACATGGAGGCACCTGGAAGGCATTATGCTGAGCGAAATTAGTCAGAGGCAAAAGGACAAATATTGTATAAGACCACTATTATAAGATCTTGAGAAATAGTAAAAACTGAGAAGAACACATACTTTTGTGGTTACAAGGGGGGTAGGGAGGGAGTGTGGGAGAGGGTTTTTTACTGATTAATTAGTAGATAAGAACTGCTTTAGGTGAAGGGAAGGACAATACTCAATACATGCAAGGTCAGCTCAACAGGACTGGACCAAAAGCAAAGAAGTTTCCGGGATAAAGTGAATGCTTCAAAGTTCAGTGGAGCAAAGGCGGGGGTTTGGGGACCATGGTTTAAGGGGACTTCTAAGTCAACTGGCAAAATAATTCTATTATGAAAACATTCTGCATCCCACTTTGAAATGTGGCGTCTGGGGTCTTAAATGCTAACAAGCGGCCATCTAAGATGCAGCAATTAGTCTCAACCCACCTGGATCAAAGGAGAATGAAGAACACCAAGGTCACACGATAACTAAGAGCCCAAGAGACAGAAAGGGCCACATGAACTAGAGACCTACATCATCCTGAGACCAGAAGAACTAGTTGGTGCCCGGCCACAATCGATGACTGCCCTGACAGGGAGCACAGCAGAGGACCCCTGAGGGAGCAGGAGATCAGTGGGATACAGACCCCAAATTCTCATAAAAAGACCAAACTTAATGGTCTGACTGAGACTTGAGGAATCCCGGCGGCCATGCTCCCCAGACCTTCTGTTGGCACAGGACAGGAACCATCCCGGAAGACAACTCATCAGACATGAAAGGGACTGGTCAGCGGGTGGGAGAGAGACGCTGATGAAGAGTGAGCTAATTATATCAGGTGGACACTTGAGATTGTGTTGGCAACTCTTGTCTGGAGAGGGGATGGGAGGATAGAGAGAGAGGGAAGCCGGCAAAATTGTCAAGAAAGGAGAGACTGAAAGGGCTGACTCAAGAGGGGGAGAGCAAGTGGGAGTAGGGAGTGAGATGTATGTAAACTTATATGTGACAGACTGATTGGATTTGTAAACGTTCACTTGAAGCTTAATAAAAGTTATTAAAAAAAAAAGAGGAGTGAGGGATAAAAGAAAAGTCACCTACAAGGGAGAGCCAATAAGAATAAGCTCGGACTACTCGGCAAAAACCATGCAGACAAGAAGGCAATGGGATGACATATTTAAAAAATTGAAGGAAATAAATTGCGTGCCAAGAATCATATATCCATCAAACTGTCTCTTAAATATGAAGTTGAAATAAGACGTTTCCAGATAAACACAAGTTGAGGAAATTCGTAAAAAACCAAACCAAAACTACAAGAAATACTAAAGGAGTTCTTTGGTTAGAAAATCAATAATAACAGGTATGGACCCAAGAATATAACACTGGGCAGAGCAACCAGAAGTCAACCCAGACAGGGAAATCAAAAAAAAAAAAAAAAAAAAAAGGCCAACACACAATAATGGTGATGTTATTATATAAAAGAAGACAACATTAAAATAATAAACAGGGACTAAGAAATGTAATCATACACCTTCCATATGGAGAGGAAGATATGGCGATACAAAGAAATAAAAGTTAGTTATAAATTTAGAAAAATACGGGTAAATAATAAGGTAACCACAAAGGAGACAAACTATCCTACTCAGCAAAATAAAACACAAGGGAAAAATACAGACTCAGCAGAAACAAAATCAACAACAACAAATATGAGGAAAGGACAATATACAAAGAAAATCTACTCAGCACATAAAATCTAGTGGGAAAAGGAAGCTGTCAACACACAAAAAAAGAAATCAAAATGATAGCACTAAATTTATACCTACCCATAATTACCTTGAATGTAAATGGACTAGAGGCACCAATAAAGAGACAGAGAGTGGCAGAATGGATTAAAAAACAAGATCTGTCTATATGCTGCCTACAAGAGACACACCTTAGACTTAGAGACACAAACAAGCTAAAACTCAAAGGATGGAAAAAAATATATCAAGCAAACAACAATCAAAAAAGAGCAGGAGTGGCAATATTAATTTCTGACGAAATAGACTTTAAAGTTAAATCCATCAGAAAGGATAAGGAAGGCCACTATATAATGATAAAAGGGAAAATTTACCAGGAAGATATAACCATATTAAATATTTATGCACCCAACGACAGGGCTGCAAGATACATAAAGCAAACTCTATCGGCATTGAAAAGTGACATAGACAGCTCCACAATAATAGTAGGAGACTTCAACACACCACTTTCGGTGAAGGACAGGACATCCAGAAAGAAGCTCAGTATAGACACAGAAGATCTAAATGTCACAATCAACCAACTTGACCTCGTAGACATATACAGAACACTCCACCCAAGAGTAACCAAGTATACTTTCTTTTCCAGTGCACACAGAACATTCTCTAGAATAGACCACATATTAGGTCATAAAACAAGCTTTAGCAGAATCCAAAACACTGAAATATTACAAAGCATCTTCTCTGACCATAAGGCCATAAAAGTGGAAATCAATAACAGGAAAAGCAGGGAAAAGAAATCAAATACTTAGAAACTGAGCAATACCCTGCTCAAAACAGACTGGATTATAGACGACATTAAGGATGGAATAAAGAAATTCAGAGAATCCAATGAGAAAGAAAACACTTCCTATCAGAACCTTTAAAAAAAAGTAAAAGCGGTGCTCAGGGGTCAATTTATATCAATAAATGCACACATCCAAAAAGAAGAAAGGGCCAAAATTAAAGAACTATCCCTAAAACTTGAACAAATAGAAAGAGAGCAACAAAAGAAACCCAGAGGCACCAGAAGAAAACAAATAATAAAAATTAGAGCTGAACTAAATGAAATAGAAAACAGAAAAACAACCAAAAGAATTAACAAGGTTCTTTGAAAAACTCAACAAAATTGATAAACCATTGGCCAAACTGACAAAAGAAAAACAGGAGAGGAAGCAAATAACATCAATAAGAAATGAGATGGGCGATATTATAACAGACCCAACTGAAATTAAAAGAACCATATCAGATTACTATGAAAAACTATACTGAAATAAATTTGAAAACCTAGAAGAAACGGATGAATTCCTAGAAACACACTACTTACCTAAACTAACACAAACAGGTAGAACAGCTAAATAGACCCATAACAAAAGATTGAAAAGGTAATCAAAAAACTCCCCCTCCCCCGAAAAAGCCCTGGTCTGGACGGCTTCACTGCAGAGTTCTACCAAACTTTCAGATAAGAGTTAACACCACTACTACTAAAGGTATTTCAGAGCAGAGGAAAGGATGGAATACTACCAAACTCATTCTATGAAGCCACCATATCCCTGATACCAAAACCAGGTAAAGACACTACAAGAAAAGATAATTATAGACCTATATCCCTCATGAATGTAGATGCACAAATCCTTAACAAAATTCTAGCCAATAGAATTCAACAACATATCAAAAAAATAATTCACCATGACCAAGTGGGATTCATACCAGGTATGCAGGGATGGTTCAACATTAGAAAAACAATTAATGTAATCCACCACATAAATAAACAAAAGACAGGAATCACATGATTTTATCAATTGATGCAGAAAAGGCATTTGACAAAGTTCAACACTCATTCATGATAAAAACTCTCAGCAAAATAGGAATAGAAGGAAAATTCCTCAACATAATAAAGGGCATTTATACAAAGCCAACAGCCAACAGCACCCTAAATGGAGAGAGCCTGAAAACATTCCCTTTGAGACTGGGAACCAGACAAGGATGCCCTTTATCACCATTCTTATTCAACATTGTGCTGGAAGTCCTAGCCAGAGCAATTAGACTAGATAAAGAAATAAAGGGCATCCAGATTGGCAAGGAAGAAGTCAAAGTATCTCTATTTGCATATGACATGATCTTATACACAGAAAACCCTAAGGAATCCTCCAGAAAACTACTGAAACTAATAGGAAAGTTCAGCAAAAATCAGTTGGATTCCTCTACACCAACAAAAAGAACATCGAAGAGGAAATCACCAAATCAATGCCATTTACAGTAGCCCCCAAGAAGATAAAATACTTAGGAATAAATCTTACCAGAGATATAAAAGACTTATACAAAGAAAACTACAGTACATTTCTGCAAGAAACCAAGAGACTTACATAAGTGGAAGAACATACCTTGCTCATGGATAGGAAGACAACATTATAAAAATGTCTATTCTACCAAAAGCAATCTATACATTTAATGCAATTCAGATCCAAATCCCAAGGACATTCTTTAATGAGATGGAGAAACAAATCACCAATTTCATATAGAAGGGAAAGAGGCCCCGGATAGAAAAGCCATTACTGAAAAAGAGGAACAAAGTGGGAGGCCTTACTTTACCTGATTTTAGAACCTATTATACCACCACAGTAGTCAAAACAGCCTGGTACTGGTACAACAACAGATACATGGACCAATGGAACAGAATTGAGAATCCAGACATAAATCCATCCACATATGAGCAGTTGATATTTGACAAAGGCCCCAAAGCAGTTAAATGGGGAAAAGACACTCTTTTTAACAAATGGTGCTGGCATAACTGGATATCCATCTGCAAAAAATGAAACAAGACCCATACCTCACTCCCATGCACAAAAACTAACTCAAAATGGATCAAAGACCTAAATATAAAATCTAAAACAATAAAGATCATGGAAGAAAAAATAGGGACAATGTTAGGAGCCCTAATACATGGCATAAACAGTATACAAAACATTATAAGAACGTAAAAGAAAAACTAGATAACTGGGAGCTCCTAAAAATCAAACACTTATGCTCATCCAAAGACTTCACCAAAAGAGTAAAAAGACTACCTATGGACTGGGAAAAAGTTTTTAGCTATGACATTTCTGATCAGCACCTGATCTCTAAAATCTACATGATACTGCAAAAACTCAACTGCAAAAAGACAAATAACCCAATTAAAAAATGTGCAAAAGATATGAATAGACACTTCACTAAAGAGGACATTCAGGTAGCTAACAGATATATGAGGAAATGTTCACGATCATTAGCCATTGGAGAAATGTAGATCAAAGCTACGAGATTTCATCTCACTCCAGCAAGGCTGGCATTAATCCAAAGAGCACAAAATAATGAATGTTGGAGAGGCTGTGGAGAGATTGAAACACTTCTACACTGCTGGTGGGAATGTCGAATGGTACAACCACTTTGGAAATCGATTTGGCGCTTCCTTGGAAAGTTTGGAAAGTTAGAAATGGAGCTACCATAGGATCCAGCAATCCCACTCCTTGGAATGTATCCTAGAGAAATAAGAGCCTTTACACAAACAGATGTGTGCACACCCATGTTTACTGCAGCAGTGTTTCCAATAGCAGAAACATGGAAGCAACCAAGGTGCCCGTCAACGGATGAATGGATAGATTGTGGTGTGTTGACACGATGGAATACTATGCATTGATAAAGAACAGTGAGAAATCTGTGAAACATTTCATGGCATGGAGGAACCTGGAGGGCATTATGCTGAGTGAAATTAGACCACTATTATAAGAACTTGAGAAACAGTTCAAACTGAGGAAAAAACAGCCTTTTGTGGTTACAAGAGGGGGGAGGGAGAAGGGTATTCACTAATTAGATAATAGATATGAACTACTTTAGGTGAAGGGAAAGACAGCACACAATACAGGGGAGGTCAGCACAATTGGACTAAACCAAAAGCAAAGCAGCTTCCTGAATAAACTGAATGCTTTGAAGGCCAGCGTAGCAGGGGCAGGGGTCTGTGGACCATGGTTTCGGGGGACATCTAAGTCAATTGGCATAATAAAATCTATTAAGAAAATATTCTGCATCCCACTTTGAAGAGTGGCGTCTGGGGTCTTAAACGCTAGCAAGCAGCCATCTGGGACGCATCGGTTGGTCTCGGCCCACCTGGATCAAAGGAGAATGAAGAACACCAAGGACACAAGGTAATTACGAGCCCAAGAGACAGATAGGGCCACATGCACCAGCAACTACATCATCCTGAGGCCAGAAAAGCTAGATGGTGCCCAGCTACAACCGATGACTGCCCTGACAGGCAACACAACAGAGAACCCCTGAGGGAGCGGAAGGGTGGTGGGATGATGCAGACCTCAAATTCTCGTAAGACCAGACTTGATGGTTTGAGACTGGGGGGACCCCAGTGGTCATGGCCCCCAGACCTTCTGTTGCCCCAGGACAGGAATCATTCCCGAAGCCAACTCTTCAGACATGGATTGGACTGGACAATGGGTTGGAGAGGGATGCTGGTGAGGAGTGAGCTGTTTGGATCAGGTGGACACTTGAGACTATGTTAGCATCTCCTGCCTAGAGGGTAGATGAGAGGGTGGAGGGGGTTAGAAGCTGACAAAAAGAGAGTGGAGGGAGAGAGCAGGCTGTATCATTAAGGAGAGAGTAATTGGGAGAGTGTAGCAAGGTATATATGGGTTCTTGTGTGAGAGACTGACTAGATTTGTAAACTTTCACTTAAAGCACAATAAAAATTATTAAAAAAAAAAAAACGGGGGGGGCCAAGATGGCGGACTAGGTGGACGCTACCGCGGATCCCTCTTGCAACAAAGACTCGGAAAAACAAGGGAATCGATCACATACATAACAATCTACGAACTCTGAACAAGCACAGACTTAGAGACGGAAAACGAACAAATACGGGCAGTCAGCGACTGTTTTCAGAACTAGGAGCCAGCGCACCAGGCAGGTGACCTTCGGAGCTCAATCTGGGGCAGAGCCCAGGGGGGCAGACGGCACAGAAAGGGGGCCCACCCCTTCCCCCCCGAACCCATCCCGGGAGGAAGCCTAGCAGGTTGGCGCGGGCGGCGTAGGGGCGCAGCCGGAGGGAGAAGCACCCGGGAGGCAGTGACTGATCTGCGAGGGGGGAGAACAGCGTCCCAGCTGGGGTGCCGTCCCGCCGGGAGTTAGGCGAGAAGCCGACGGGGCGCGAGCGGGGGGGGGTCAACTATATTTCCCTAAAGTGACCCCAGGGCGGGGCCCACACGTTCGTGCGGGAGAACGCACACCCAGTCCGCGCATGTGGCACGGCACACCACAGGGAGAAATCCCCGGAAGTGTCTGGTCTCAAAACAGGGAAAGCAGCATCCCAGACGGGGAGCCATTCCGCTGGGATCTGGGCGCGCGCACGCGGGCGGGACATGAGCGCAGGGTCCATTTTTATTACCCTGAATTGACCCAGGGGGCGGGACCACCTGGTCGTGCGAGTGACGCCCTCCCAGTTTGCGCGAGAGGTGTGGCACACCGGAAGGAGAAGTCCCCGGGAGGAACTGATTGGTCCCGAAGCGCAGAAAGTAGCGTCCCAGACAGGGTGCCGTCTTGCTGGGGCTTGGGCGCGCGCACGAGCGGGGCGTGAGCGCGGAGTCCATTTTTATTGCCCTGAATTGACCCAGGGGGCGGGCCCACCTGGCCGTGCGGAGGAACTGATTGGTCCCGAAGCGCAGAAAGTAGCGTCCCAGACGGGGTGCTGTCCTGCCGGGGCTTGGGCGTGCGCACGAGCGGGGCGTGAGCGCGGAGTCCATTTTTATTGCCCTGAATTGACCCAGGGGGTGGGCCCACCTGGCCGTGTGGAGGAACTGATTGGTCCCGAAGCGCAGAAAGTAGCGTCCCAGACGGGGTGCCGTCCTGCCGGGGCTTGGGCGCGCGCACGAGCGGGGCGTGAGCACGGAGTCCATTTTTATTGCCCTGAATTGACCCAGGGGGTGGGCCCACCTGGCCGTGTGGAGGAACTGATTGGTCCCGAAGCGCAGAAAGTAGCGTCCCAGACGGGGTGCCGTCCTGCCGGGGCTTGGGCGCGCGCACGAGCGGGGCGTGAGCACGGAGTCCATTTTTATTGCCCTGAATTGACCCAGGGGGCGGGCCCACTTGGCCGTGCAGGTGACGCCAAACCAGTTCGTGCGAGAGGTGTGGCGCTCCGGAAGGAGAAGTCCCGGGGAGGAAGTGACTGGTTCCCGAACAGGGAAAGCAGCGTCTCAACCCGGAAGTCATCCCGCTGGGATTTGGGCGCGCGCACAGGCGGGGCGTGACCGCGGGACCTAATTATAATCGCCTGAATAGACCCTGGGGGCGGGCCCACCCGTTCGTGCGGGAAACGCCCACCCAGTGCCCACGAGCGGTGCCGCGCACCGGAGGAAGTCCCCAGGAGGAAGTGACTGGTTTCCGAGCAAGGAAAGCAGTGTCCTAGCCAGGGACCCGTCCAGCCCGGATTTTGGCGAACGGGGGCGGAGCGTGAACGTGGTGCTCAGCTCTATATTCTGTGGTGCTACACTCCTAGCTCTCAGATCCCTCCCCCACCCTCCCCAGGCGACCCCATTAACATCCGAATACCCGGAGCCAGAGAGAGAATTCAGATAGGGATCTGACTGCATTTTTTTTTAGCTGACTACTTGGAAAATCTAGTTTCCCAGTGATGGCTCGGAGACAGCAGTCCATATCAAACCACATAAAGAAACAGACCATGACAGCTTCTCCAACCCCCCAAACAAAAGAATCAAAATCTTTCCCAAATGAAGATACAATCCTGGAATTATCAGATACAGAATATAAAAAACTAATTTACAGAATGCTTAAAGATATCACAAATGAAATTCGGATAAATGCAGAAAAAGCCAAGGAACACACTGATAAAACTGTTGAAGAACTCAAAAAGATTATTCAAGAACATAGTGGAAAAATTAACAGGTTGCAAGAATCCATAGAGAGACAGCATGTAGAAATCCAAAAGATTAATAATAAAATTACAGAATTTGACAACGCAATAGAAAGTCAGAGGAGCAGACTCGAGCAATTAGAATGTAGACTGGGACTTCTGGAGGACCAGGGAAACAACACCAACATAGCTGAAAAAAAAATCAGATAAAAGAATTAAAAAAAATGAAGAAACCCTAAGAATCATGTGGGACTCTATCAAGAAGGATAACTTGCGAGTAATTGGAGTCCCAGAACAGGGAGGGGGGACAGAAAACACAGAGAAAATAGTTGAAGAACTCCTGACACAAAACTTCCCTGACATCATGAAAGAAGAAAGGATATCTATCCAAGACGCTCATCGAACCCCATTTAAGATTGATCCAAAAAGAAAAACACCAAGACATATCATCATCAAACTTGCCAAAACCAAAGACAAACAGAAAATTTTAAAAGCAGCCAGGGAGAAAAGAAAGGTTTCCTTCAAGGGAGAATCAATAAGAATAAGTTCAGACTACTCAGCAGAAACCATGCAGGCAAGAAGGGAATGGGACGACATATACAGAGCACTAAACGAGAAAAACTGCCAACCAAGGATCATATATCCAGCAAAACTCTCTCTGAAATATGAAGGAGAAATTAAGATATTTACAGATAAACACAAGTTTAGAGAATTTGCAAAAACTAAACCAAGACTGCAAGAAATGCTAAAGGAGATTGTTTGTCCGGATGACCAATAATATCAGGTACCAGCACAATACAAGGTCACAAAACAGAACGTCCTGATATCAACGCAACTCAAACAGGGAAAGCACAAAAACAAACAAATTAAGACTAATTCTAAAAAATAAATAAATAAACAAAATAATACACACAACAGGAAATCATGGAAATCAATAGATAAACGATCAAAATAATCAAAAAGAGGGACTAAATATAGGAGGCATTGAACTGCCAGATGGAGAGTGATACAAGGCGAAATAGAAGGATACAAGTTAGGTTTTTACTTAGAAAAATAGGGGTAAATAAAAAGGTAACCACAAAAAGGAATATCAATTCCATAACTCAAGAAAAAAGCCAAGAAAAACGCAACGACTCAATAAACACAAAGTTAAACATTATGAAAATGAGGATCTCACAAGCTACTAAGAAAAACGTCTCAGCACAAAAAAGCATGTGGAAAAATGAAATGGCCAACAACACACATGAAAAGGCTTCAAAATGACAGCACTAAAAACTTACTTATCTATAATTACGCTGAATGAAATGGACTAAATGCACCAATAAAGAGACAGAGAGTCACGGACTGGATAAAAAAACACGATCCATCTATATGCTGCCTACAAGAGACACACCTTAGACTTAGAGACACAAACAAACTAAAACTCAAAGGATGGAAAAAAATATATCAAGCAAACAATAAGCAAAAAAGAAGAGGAGTAGCAATATTAATTTCTGACAAAATAGACTTTAGACTTAAATCCGCCACAAAAGATAAAGAAGGACACTATATAATGATAAAAGGGACAATTGATCAGGAAGACATAACCATATTAAATATTTACGCACCTAATGACAGGGCTGCAAGATACATAAATCAAATTTTAACAGAATTGAAAAGTGAGATAGACACCTCCACATATATAGTAGGAGACTTCAACACACCACTTTCGGAGAAGGACAGGACATCCAGTAAGAAGCTCAATAGAGACACGAAAGACCTACTTACAACAATCAACCAACTTGACCTCATTGACTTATACAGAACTCTCCACTCAACTGCTACAAAATATACTTTTTTTTCTAGCGCACATGGAACATTCTCTAGAATAGACCACATATTAGGGCATAAAACAAATCTTTGCAGAATCCAAAACATCGAAATATTACAAAGCATCTTCTCAGACCACAAGGCAATGAAGCTAGAAATCAATAACAGAAAAACTAGGGAAAAGAAATCAAATACTTGGAAAATGAACAATACCCTCCTGAAAAAAGACTGGGTTATAGAAGACATCAAGGAGGGAATAAGGAAATTCTTAGAAAGCAACGAGAATGAAAATACTTCCTATCAAAACCTCTGGGACACAGCAAAAGCAGTGCTCAGAGGCCAATTTATATCGATAAATGCACACATACAAAAAGAAGAAAGAGCCAAAATCAGAGAACTGTCCCGACAACTTGAGCAAATAGAAAGTGAGCAACAAAAGAATCCATCAGGCACCCGAAGAAAACAAATAATAAAAATTAGAGCTGAACTAAATGAATTAGAGAACAGAAAAACACTTGAAAGAATTAACAAAGCCAAAAGCTGGTTCTTTGAAAAAATTAACAAAATTGATAAACCATTGGCTAGACTGACTAAAGAAAAACAGGAAAGGAAACAAATAACCCGAATAAGAAACGAGAAGGACCACATCACAACAGAACCAAATGAAATCAAAAGAATCATATCAGATTACTACATAAAATTGTACTCTAACAAATTTGAAAACCTAGAAGAAATGGATAAATTCTTGGAACAATACTACTTACCTAAACTAACACATTCAGAAGTAGAACAACTAAATAGACCCATAACAAAAAAAGAGATTGAAACGGTAATCAAAAAACTCCCAACAAAAAAAAGTCCTGGCCCAGATGGCTTCACTGCAGAGTTCTACCAAACCTTCAGAGAAGACTTAACACCATTACTATTGAAGGTATTTCAAAGTATAGAAAAAGACGGAATACTACCCAACTCATTCTATGAAGCTACCATCTCCCTGATACCAAAACCAGGTAAAAACATTACAAAAAAAGAAAATTTTAGACCTATATCCCTCATGAACATAGATGCAAAAATCCTTAATAAAATTCTAGCCAATAGAATCCAACAACACATCAAAAAAATAATTCACCCTGATCAAGTGGGATTTCTACCAGGTATGCAAGGCTGGTTTAATATCAGAAAAACCATTAATGTAATCCATCACATAAATAAAACAAAAGACAAAAACCACATGATCTTATCAATTGATGCAGAAAAGGCATTTGACAAAGTCCAACACCCATTTATGATAAAAACTCTCACCAAAATAGGAATTGAAGGAAAATTCCTCAACATAATAAAGGGCATATATGCAAAGCCAACGGCCAATATCACTCTAAATGGAGAGAACCTGAAAGCATTTCCCTTGAGAACGGGAACCAGACAAGGATGCCCTTTATCACCGCTCTTATTCAACATCGTACTTGAAGTCCTAGCCAGGGCAATTAGGCTAGACAAAGAAATAAAGGGTATCCAGATTGGTAAGGAGGAAGTAAAGCTATCACTATTTGCAGATGACATGATCGTATACATGGAAAACCCTAAGAAATCCTCCAGAAAACTACTGAAACTAATAGAAGAGTTTGGAAGAGTCTCAGGATATAAAATAAACATACAAAAATCACTTGGATTCCTCTACATCAACAAAAAGAACACCGAAGAGGAAATAACCAAATCAATACCATTCACAGTAGCCCCCAAGAAGATAAAATACTTAGGAATAAATCTTACCAAGGATGTAAAAGACCTATACAAAGAAAACTATAAAACTCTGCTACAAGAAATTCAAAAGGACACACTTAAATGGAAAAACATACCCTGCTCATGGATAGGAAGACTTAACATAGTAAAAATGTCTATTCTACCAAAAGCCATTTATACATACAACGCACTTCCCATCCAAATACCAATGTCATACTTTAAGGGAATAGAGAAACAAATCACTAATTTCATATGGAAAGGAAAGAACCCCCGGATAAGCAAAACATTACTGAAAAAGAAGAAGAAAGTGGGAGGCCTCACCCTACCTGATTTCAGAACCTATTATATAGCTACAGTAGTCAAAACAGCCTGGTACTGGTACAACAACAGGCACATAGACCAATGGAACAGAATTGAGAATCCAGATATAAATCCATCCATTTATGAGCAGCTGATATTTGACAAAGGACCAGTGTCAGTCAATTGGGGAAATAATAGTCTTTTTAACAAATGGTGCTGGCATACCTGGATATCCATTTGCAAAAGAATGAAACAGGACCCATACCTCACACCATGCACAAAAACTAACTCCAAGTGGATCAAAGACCTAAACATAAAGACTAAAACGATAAAAATCATGGAAGAAAAAATAGGATCTACCCTAGGAGCCCTAATACAGGGCATAAACAGAATACAAAACATTACCAAAAATGATGAAGAGAAACCAGATAACTGGGAGCTCCTAAAAATCAAACACCTATGCTCATCTAAAGACTTCACCAAAAGAGTAAAAAGACCACCTACAGACTGGGAAAGAATATTCAGCTATGACATCTCAGACCAGCGCCTGATCTCTAAAATCTACATGATTCTGTCAAAACTCAACCACAAAAAGACAAACAACCCAATCAAGACGTGGGCAAAGGATATGAACACACATTTCACTAAGGAAGATATTCAGGCAGCCAACAGATACATGAGAAAATGCTCTCGATCATTAGTCATTAGAGAAATGCAAATTAAAACTACGATGAGATTCCATCTGACACCAACTAGACTGGCATTAATTCAAAAAACACAAAATAATAAATGTTGGAGAGGCTGCGGAGAGACTGGAACTCTCATACACTGCTGGTGGGATTGTAAAATGGTACAACCACTTTGGAAATCCATCTGGCGTTATCTTACACAGTTAGAAATAGAACTACCATACAACCCAGAAATCCCACTCCTCGGAATATACCCTAAAAATACAAGACCCTTCACACAAACAGATATATGCACACCCATGTTTATTGCAGCTCTGTTTACAATAGCAAAAAGCTGGAAGCAACCAAGATGTCCATCAACGGACGAATGGGTAAATAAATTGTGGTATATTCACACAATGGAATACTACGCATCGATAAAGAACAGTGACGAATCTCTGAAACATTTCATAACATGGAGGAATCTGGAAGGCATTATGCTGAGCGAAATGAGTCAGTTGCAAAAGGACAAATATTGTATAAGACCACTATTATAAGATCTTGAGAAATAGAAAAAACGGAAAAGAACACATACTTTTGTGGTTACAAAGGGGGGAGGGAGGGAGGGAGGGAGGGAGAGGGCTTTTTATTGATCAATCTGTAGATGGGAACTGCTTTGGGTGAAGGGAAAGACAACACTCAAAACAAGGAAGGTCAGCCTAATTGGACAGGATTAAAAGTAAAGAGGTTTCCGAGATAAAATGACAGCTTCAAAGGATAGCGAAGCAGGGGCTGGGGTCTGGGGAACTTGGTTCGAGAGGACTTCTAAATCAATGGGCAAAACAATTCTATTATGAAAACACTCTGCATCCCACTTTGAATTGTGGCACCTGGGGTCCTAAATGCCAACAAGCAGCCATCTAAAATACATTAATTGGTCTCAACCCACCGGGAGCAAAGGCAAAGGAAGAACACCAAGGTCACACGACAACTAAGAACCCAAGAGACAGAAAGGGCCACTTGAACCAGAGACCTACAATGTCCTGAGACCAGAAGAACTAGTTGGTGCCCGGCCACAATCGATGTCTGCCCTGTCAGGGAACACAACAGACAACTCCTGAGGGAGCAGGAGACCAATGGGATGCAGACCCCAAATTCTCATTAAAAGACCACACCTAATGGTATGATTGCGACTAGAGGAATCCCAGAGACAATGCTCCCCAGAACTTCTGATGGCACAGGACAGGAACCATCCCCGAAGACAAATCATCAGGCATGAAAAGGACTGGTCAGTGGGGGGGAGAGAGATACTGATGAAGAGTGAGCTAATTAAATCAGGTGGACACGGGAGAGTGTGTTGGCAACTCTTGACTGGAGGGGGGGATGGGAAGATAGAGAGAGAGGGAAGAAGGTAAAATTGGCACGAAACGAGAGACTGTAAGGGCTGACTCAATAGGGGGAGAGCAAGTGGGAGAAGGGAGTAAGATGTATGTAAACCTACATGTGACAGACTGATTGGAATGGTAAATGTTCACTTGAAGCTTAATAAAAATTTAAAAAAAAAAAAAAAAACAAAAAACTTCTAATACTCCCACTGCCTGAGGGATAAAAATTCAAATGTCCCTACCTCATATCCCAGGCTTTTTGCCTCAGCCTGTTTTCACCCGTCCTAAGCAAATTTCCACACTTGTCAAAACAAGACTTCCATTCAAGTTGTTTTCCAAATATAACACACTTGTTGTAAATCTTGACCCATTTCTCCCACTTAGAATTCCCTATTCCTTTTTTCTACCTATCCAAATGCTACCCATCCTCCAATGACTATCTCGAGCCCAATTCTACCCCGCGGTCTTCTCCTACCTACAGTATACGCTCTTCTCTATAAATTCCTGAAGTACTTGCCTATATTATAATGCTATATTATTTAACTCTCATATCTTCCTAGTTTTCCCATGTAGCTTTTAGGGTCCTAATGATTTCTATGTTATTTCAGCATGTAACATATAGAAGATTTGTTTAATAAATAAACCAAAGCTAAACAAATCAAAAGCTTGAATACAAAGTATTTCCACGTAATTGTGATAAGATTTTCTCTTTAAATAGTGTATTGTTTCTCTCATACAGTAGCAACAATACAAAATAAATAAATAAATAAATAAACCAGAACTTGTCCAATACCTATCACTCACTGGCACTCAAATGTTGCTTGAATGACTATGTCACTAAAATTTATAAAAACTAACTTAGGAATTCACAATTTCTAATATAAGAATCAGTACTTTTTACTCTAACTGTGAATCATGGGGGAAAAAACTCAGGAATTATAATTAGTTTGGTGCAGGAGGACTTAAACACTTTTCCCTCTACTTTTGAATGTTTGAAATTTTTCATAAAATTTCATCTAAAAATAATAACCCAATGTAATGAAACTAGCTTCCTCTAAAGTTCATGACAGGAGGACAGGAGGACAGGAGTATAAAGGTGGAAATCCAGGGATTGTTCAGCATAAGCTACATCACACTTCAACCTAGGCACAAAAAAGATACTCAAAGAGTTTTTATCATCCATCCTACCCTTTTTTCTGCAAAGAAGTCTTCATCTAAATGATTAATCCAATACTTGAATCAATGAGTATGTGTACATGGGAGAGAAAAGCAAATATTTGTGAAACACCTCCTAAACTCAAGGTGCTTTATGTGTCAGTTCATTTTACCCCTCAAAATGACGACAGGTAGCTTGTTCTTATCCTCATTTAACAGATCAGAAAATGGTAAGAAACTTGCCAACAGTTGCAAAGATATAGAAGATTGGATCCAAAGTTCAAGAGTCATATTATATTTTAACATTCTGGAATGAAATGAATTTTCATGCTCTGTCCTCAATGGCAATCTACTCTGCTCTTTTTAGAATTTTAATTTTCTTTCCAGGATTTTCAATGTTGGCTACCTTCTACCAAGGACAAAACTATAAAAAAACATGTACAGCAAATGATATAAAAATACATTTTTATCATAGTATACACTCTTCCTCAGTAAAAACTTAGTTTGACAATGTAATAATCAAATACATGGATGATATCACAATAGAAGTACTCATTTTATAGAAAACTTCTCAGCCCCATTTCACCGCTCTCGCATTATCAAGATTCAAAATAATTTGTGACATTAATCACCATCAACAGTGTTTTATTTATTCTTTTACCTATACTCTCTTATTTGATCTTTACAGCCAAAAGTAGATACAGCAAGTAGTTAACATTCTCATTAACACATGAGCAAGCCAAATCAGAAAAGATAAGTTACTTGTTGAGGTTGACCCACAATATGTATCTTGAAACACTCTCTGAACCCAGGCTCTGAAACCCATGCTTCCTACTTTCTTATGCTGAAAACCTTTTCTTCCCCCATTCTATAGTAATACAACTGTTCATGGAGTAAACAGACATACCTGCCATAATCAAGTAAGTTGCAACTATATTGTGTTCAGTTTGCGAAAAGACTGAGGCATCTTCATTTTTAGAGTCTGAACTGTTATCCAAACTATTCCTTAGCATTTTAGAGAAGATATTGAGACAGCCTTCATATAACTTCATATAAGCTTTCAATAACTATGAAATGTTTTAACAGCCAGTGAAGGAAGAATTTTCAGGACCAATCAATTCCACTTAGAGACCACAAAGAATGGCCTTTTCATAGAGGCCTTCTTTTAATAAATTTAATTGGGCTAAAAAGGAAAGCATTTTAATTCTCAGAACAAGGGAAAAGCTTATTAGCGAAACACAAAGAGAAATACCAAGCTCCACTAAATTGAGTATCAGTCATATCCATGAAGATTATCAAACAAAAACACCCACATTTAAACAATAAACTCAGAAAAACTGTGCAGGAGCTGACTTGATTCAACTAGTCTCTGCTAGAAATAAGTTCTGAAATTCAGACAGCCAGTCTCTAAAGCTATGCAGATTAAGGTTCCTATTTTTATTGATCCTTTTGAGTTTTTCCATTGCAGTTCCCGCCCCCCCTTTTTTTTCATTAAGAATTTAAATAATGAGAGGTAAAGAAGAAATCTCCCTTCCGTCCATCCAATCCTCATTCCCCTAAACTCACCGATATTGTTGGTAATATCCTTTCTTATGATTTCCTTTGTTATGCAAACATGTATTTATACAAGGGTTTGAGGTTCCCTTTTTTCTTTTTAAACCAAAATGGGAATATATACATGTACAGATACATACAATCATTCACAATTTGTTTCCCCCTGAAGCCATTTCATAAATTGCAGGTCAATAAACACAGGTCTAAGTTACTGAAAGCATTTCGTACCATGGATGTATCATGATTCCACCATTTATCTCAGTTCATTTACTCACACTTTGCATGAGTAACTAGTATTATCTGATGATGATGATAATCATAGCATGTGTCAACCAAGCGTCTGGATTCAATCGTTCATCTTGTGACATATAAAAAAAAAAAAATAGGGTAATGCTAATACTCTGAACCATTTTGTTATAACCTGAGAAATGGGTTATAATCTAACATGAATGTATACTGTTAGAGTAATAAGGTATCCCTACCACTTTTTTTCCCATGCTTTTTTATACCAGGTAACATAAGAAAATCTGATTCTCCTTAATATTGAATTACTTAAAATCAGTGAGAACTTGAAAGAAATGCTAGATGCGCCAAAGTTAACATTGTAAGCATGTGACAGAACCACTAGAGGGCTATATTTATCCACTTACTTAATTTTGTAAATCTCAGGATGTCAAAGCAGGAAGGGACCTAAAATAATCCTTTTGACCTCAGTTCTTTCACCTGTATATAAACCGAAGAGGTTGAACCAGGTTTGGTAATCTGTCCCAGATCTTATAGCCATCATTACCCAAATTTCTGTAAATGTAAAATCATATTCTGATAAGTATAAGAGTGAATCTCATCAATATTCCAGAAGTATGAAAATATTCTCAAATGACCCTAAAGCAATAAATATCAAAGAGGAACTCTTCCTTTTAAAAATATATAGGCTGTGGAGTCTTAAGTACTTTTTTTTTGCACTCGGTACACAAGATAAAAACAAACTTTTGATATGCTTTCGTTCCTAATCTCTTCCTTTTCTGTAATAGATCACACAGTTCTACCATTTGTGTGGTTGCAATGAGTTAGAATCGACTCAGCAGCAATGGGACCATTTGTAGAAATTTGCCAGAAATAATTCTTTTTAAGAACTGAAGAAAAACATTTCCGAAGATGGTCAGTTTTGTGCTGTAGATGGTTTTACAGATGAGCAGGGCAGGGACAGGCAATGTGCTTTCTTCACCATACCAAAAAAATCCAAAACTCACTGCCATCAAGTCGATTCCAACTCATAGTGACACGATGGGACAGAGTAGAACTGCCCCATACGAAAAAGACGTAGCTTAGAAACACTAAGAACTGCCCCATACAAAAAAGACGTGGCTTAAAAATACTAAGAAACGTAACTATAAACCTATATTAATGTTTATATGGCCACAATGCTTTAATTTCACATCCTTCCTCATGTGGTCTAAGGTCAGTCCTCCGTGTGATTTCCAATTTTCCAGAAATACCAGAGCATATTAATGTTTTTACTCCATTAAACTGTTTTATTGCTACGGCAGCAAGCACTTTTTAACATGATGTAGGGAATCAGAATATTAATCAGTTTTTAACTCAAAAGGTTTAGAATGTAAATAATCATCAAAGTCATCTTTACAATGGAACTCAATGACAGTTACCACAATACCAAATTTATTAATGCGAGGTTCCTAAAAATAGGAACTCAACTCAAAACAAGGAAACTCAGAAAGAACTACTATGACGAAGAAAAAAAAAAAATAAGACGTGGAAATGGAAATTTAAAGAAGCCAATGACCCAAGATGTATCTAAGGACAAAGGTACAAGCTCCTTTTAGATTGTTTGGAAAATGTAAAAAAAAAAAAAAAAAAGTGTGCAATGTTGCACTATTATCTGTCCCTGGGACAATGTCTATTACCTCTCTGGTGCACAACCAAAAAATAATAATAAATTATCTTTTACAAACCAAGAATAAAAATCCTGCCCCAAGTCTCATTGAAAATGTCGTCCCACGTATTCTGAAATAAATACACCTCCCTTTCCTAGGGTATAAAAACACAGCCACCTCTCCCTGTGTAATTCCCACCATCCTGCTCAAATAACCATTCAAGAATTAGGTACAGCATTCTAAAAAACTTAAGACAGAAACAGCATTCCTTCTGAGGAGTAACACATATGCAGGGGGAAAAAGTCAATGGTAGGTTCGATGATACGTCATGGTATTCTAGATCGCATTATGTCTTTAGCCTCTAAAACTACACTAGCAATGGTAACCAAAACTAATCTCATTTGTAACATCCCTGCCCAGGAATCTGAACATGTAGTAGGCAATCAAATACTTAACTGTGGAGAATAACATCTTAAAGCTTTAGAGTTACTTTTTTAAGAAGGTAAAAGAGCATTCAGTAAAAACTCAATATTCTATCTATACTGAATGAGAAAATTTAACATTTCCTCAGAAATTTCTTGAATTGTTGTTCCCACCTGAGCAGACTGCTCCAACTTTCACAGATTACTATTACTAACATTCTCTAATCAACAACTAACTGCACTTAGAAAACAACTCTCCTAACTCACGTACTATGTACTACGTAGTATGCACTAACATACGGAAGGGAGATACGATAAAGGGGACTAAGTTTTCTCATAGAAAAAAGAGGTTGTTAATTCAAAAATAATGTTAATTCTTAAGTACTACTACTGCAACAGTCTATTTAAAAGATCAGTAATGGACACAAATTCTTTTTTCCGTCTGCAATCTACTGGATATAAGCTTTATTTGTTCCTTTTAGCTTAAAAAATAGGCTAGGTTTAATAAAAAATAAGAAAAAAAAACAGCTCTAAATAACTTAAAGGAATATAAAAACTTTATTTTAAAAATTCGAATAGGTTTCAAAAGAAAACTGTCCATTTGCTAAGCACCCACAGAGCGCCAGACAGCATCTAAAACATTAAAAGGCTGAGTTCATGCTCTTCTAGAGCAAGAGTAACCACTTTACTGGACTCCTTTTGGCATGATGTTAACACCGTAATTCCACTCTCAGAAAATGATCAGTTCTTCAAGACTTGCTTAAGAAACAAGAAGGAGATCATGCAGGGTAACAAAGAAGTCAAATGGTGAAGTCTGTCCACTGTTACATTTAATGTCCTCTCCCTGTTTAAGAGAAAATTAAAAGTATTTAGAGTACAGAAAAACATATTTTTAAAAGGCACTATTACCCCAGCCGAGTTTGAAATTAGTTCCTATCATGTTCAGCAAATCTACTTACATCAAATTCAACCAATAATCATGTTTTACATGATTGAAATGATCATGTCTGAAGTGAACGTCTGAGATATACAAAATATAGTAAAATTAAACATGAGCAGTAAGGTGTAGGATTTATAAACCTTACCAATTCTGTGGATAGATACTAATATTTTAGTTTTTAAAGGACTAAGTGACTTGAAAATATACAAAAAAAAAAAAAAAAGCAAACTCAGTGATAGGAGATTACCTCCTATCTAGACCCAAATAGCCCAAATAGGAAGTGGGTGAAAAAAAATAAAATAAAAAAGGGAAATGCAAGAAAAAGTGATATAAAATGAAGTCAATAAATTAGACTAACGCCAAAGACAACACAATGTTCTATACACCGACTGGCAGAAGTAACCGGCGTAAGTAAAAAGAGAAAATGGTAGACAGTATCAATAAAATTCAGTCATTTTTTCCCACACTTACCTCTGAAACCACCACCCCCTCTTCCTCCTCTGAAGCCTCCACCTCCTCCTCTTCCACCTCTAAAACCACCTAAAAAAAAAAAAGGAAACATGCATTTATTAGTAGTGTATCATTCTGATAAACCTACAGAGATCAATACAATTTCTATAATTACAAAGATTAACAAATATTATTGCAACTAATGTCACAAAATAATTTGTGTATACAATTTTTGAATGAAAAGCTAATTTGCACCATAAACTTTTACTTAAAACACAATAAAATTAAAAAAAAAAAAAGACCATGGCCCTACATTAAAGACTGGGAAATTACCTATTTGAAAAAAATTTTATTTACATATTTTACCCTACAGAATTTTTTTTTATTGTACTTTAGATGAAGGTTTACAGAACAAACTAGCTTCTGACTGAACAACTAGTACATATATTATTTTGTGACACTGGTTGCCAACCCCACAACATGTCAACATTCTCCCCTTCTCGACTTTAGGTTCCCCGTTAGCAGCTTTCCTGTCCCCTCCTGCCTTCTAGTCCTTGCCCCTGGCCTGGTGTGCCCGTTTAGCCTCAATTTGTTTTATGAGCCTGTCTAATCTGTGGCAGAAGAGTGAACCTCAGAAGTGGCTTCATTACTGAGCTAAAATGGTTCTGGGGGGCTATGCTCTCAGGGTTTCTCCAGTCTCTGCAGGCCAGTAAGTCTGGTCTTTTTTTTTTTTTTTTTGAGTTAGAAATTTGTTCTACATTTTTTGCCAGCTCTGTCCACTACCCTCTATTGTGATCTCTGTCAGAACAGTTGGTGGTGGTAGCCAGGCACCATCTCTAGTGGTTGCTGGACTCAGTGTGGTGGAGGCTGTAGTACTTGTGGCCCGTCAATCATTTGGACTAATCTGTCCTTGTGTCTTTGGTTTTCTTCATTCTCTTTACCCTAGGGAATTTTTTAAGAGCAACATGGAGAAACTACTGTAGTTGCCCAGATTAAACAAGTATTCTGTTTTAAGGAATTAGAAAAGATTGTTACATTAAAATCTGGTTTAGCCCTATTGCTAAGGATATGCCTACTTTAGCTTCTGCTTAAGGTAAATATTTTCAATTGAACTATGGATGAAAGATTTTATCCTAAGAAGAAAGTGTGGCAGATATGGTGTATTTTGCTCTAGGAATACTATAATAAAATGTTTAAGGTGAATTGAGCTACATAAGGACCATAGCTAATGCTCACATATTGATAATTCAGGAAATTTTTTAATTTCTTAAGCATTTTTCTATCATTCAACACGTTTTCCTCCCTGTTTTTCAGACTCTGTTTTTACTTATTTGGGGGTTAATTTTATAAATAATTTCTGAATTATAAAAAGGAGAAAAGTAAAAATATACTTCTAAAATGCTGGTATAAAAATATAAGGTAAGGTTTTAAGAAAACAGACCAGAATTGTGATTTTTGGGGGGGGGTGTGGGGAAATGTTAACTATGAGAATAAATACAAAATGGGAAAGAGAGGATCTCCATTCATCATATTCTCAAGGGGTACCCTCCAAAAAGGAGTCCTGATGGCACAATGGTTAAGTGCTCAGCTGCTAACAGAAAGGTCCAGGATTTGAACCCATCAGCAGCTCAGCAGGAGAAAAGACCTGGTGATCTGCTCTCATAAAGATTACAGCCTAAGACACCCTATGGGACAGTTCTACTGTCACTGCATTGCTAAGTCGGAATAGGCTTGACAGCACACAACACCACCGCCATCCAAAAATATTTAAAAGGAATATTTTCAGATCTTTTTAAGAGATTACCTCCTATCTAGACCCAAATAACTACATTTATAGTGAAATGATGATTAAATTGAGAGAAGCAAAGATGAAAACAGAGTTTCTTCTCTTTTTTGATCCGGTAACGGAAGCCGTCAGAGCCCAACTTTCAATTCCTCTCCCTCGCCACTTTAGCTCTGCCCATCAGCCTGTCAACCACCCATCACACTACTCACAGATCTAGGCACAACTAATGCTACAGCCCTACCTCAACCCCAACCCTGCTCATTATCTATCTGCCAGATAATAGTGACAATGCCAGAGCCGTGGGGAAAGACATAAATCAAAATATTGAAATCACAGCAAAAAAATTTAATGGTAATATTCCTTGGTATGACATCAGAAGACATGACCTTCAATTCTGGGTCTGCCAATTATTTGATTAGAGAAAATTAACTTCTATAAGCCTCTGTTTTCTAATTCATAAAATAAGGGTAATATCACCTACCTCACAAGGTATTGCTAAGTATTAAAAGAAGGTGGATATTTAAAATATGTATGACCAGCTCTTGGCACACAAGCAACACCCATTAACTAAGAAAGTAAAACTCAGTTAAGATAATCCTACACTTTATTAAAATGCCCAACAAAACATGAACACCCTAAAGAGATGAAACCACTGAAAAGTATACTTCATTAGACTTTTTAAATAAGTGGCTGGAACTAAGCATTACCACTATGGGCAATCTGCCAAGATTATGAAAGTAATTTTACTAAAAAGAAATAAATTTCAGGGGTATTACACCTATATACAAAATTAAATTATACTACACAGTCTTCCTTAATCCTAAATTAGCTCTGACTTTGAAATCTCATTAGAAATTTTTCCCAACAAGTAACTTACCACCTCTACCACCGCCTCTGCCACCTCCTCCTCTTCCTCCTCCTCGACCTCCCCTGCCACCACCTCTTGGAGGTCCTTTCTCACCTGGAGGTCGAGGTAGAAACCTCTGCAGTGGGAGCAGTTTAAATGGATCTATATAAAACTGGAAGTATAACAGAAGCAATTAGCGTGATCACTTAGGGGACTGTGTAATCATTAAAAATCTAGACGTAAGGACTGCCTGGGTTCAAATCCCAACTCCACCACTTAATACTATGTAGTCCTAGGCAAGGGCTTGATTACTTTGTGCCTTAATTTTCTCATCTATAAAATGAAGAGAATAAAGTACCCACCCCACACAGTTGTTATGAAAAGCAAGAATAATAATGTATATAAAACACTTAAATTTTGGCATACAATAAACATTAAAAAAAAATTCTTTTTTAAAGCCAAAACCAATTTAATCTCTTCTTCTCTTTAGAAATATATAATGCCTTCCAAAATTTAACTACATTTTCCTTCCCAACAGGAATGCCGTAAGAAAAATAAAACTATTAAAATTTTAACATTAATATGCAAAGTAAAGTATTGACATACTAGTTATTCCAAGACTTTAATAAAGGATAAATCAATAAAATACTGAACATACAACATAATGGAGGATACAGAGTTACAGGGCATTTCTCACGACAATGAAATGTCAAGGGGTAGACTGTTTCAGTTCTTCTATACAGAAAATTCATAGAGGACTTCCAAACTATAATATCCCAAATAAGATATGTGTACCCCTCTCTAGGAGCCCTGGTGGCACAGTGGTTAAGAACTTGGCTGCTAACCAAAAGGTCTACAGTTTGAATCCACTAGTCGCTCCCTCAAAACTCTGTGGAGCAGTCCTACTCTGTCCTACAGGTTTGCTGAGTCAGAACTGACTTGACGGCAATGGGTTTATCCCTCTCTACCTTATCATTCTTCTTCCCTTCACAGCTAATACTCTTAAATATACTGCCTGTAACTACACTGTCCAATAACATAGCCAACAGCCACAAATAGCTATTTATATTTAAATTAATTAATAATTAAAAAGTCAACTCCTGAGTCACGCTAGAGCAACATTTCAGGTGCTCAAAGGCTACATGTGGCTAGCGGACAGGAATTTTCATCATCGTAAAAGTTCAACTGGATGGCATTCATTTAGAGACTATTATAATAGCCTAGGCTAGATAAAACCAAAACCAAACCAACCCCGTTGCTGTCTAGTCGACTCCGACTCATAGTGACCCTAGAGGACAGAGGAAAACTGCCTGTACGTAGTGAGTGCAAACTGTGGACCTTTTGGTTACCAGCCAAGCTCTTAACCACTGCGCCTGTGGATCCGGAAATGGGGAGAGGCAGATGTGCTGAACTTAGCGTCCAAGATTAAAAACGCTAAATAATAAGTCCTGAAATAAGTAATACTATGAGAAAAGGCAGATACTCAGAGCCATTTAAGTGGCTATTACAGGGAAGAATTTTACTTTTCAGGTCACCAAATGAGTAGCTCCTCACAGCACTGTTTCTGGGCGCTTCAGCTCCAGGCACACCTGAACCAGTTAAATTTCCTGCTGGGCTGTTTGTCAGGGTTTATATAGTCAGCAGCCAGATGCTAGCAAAGAGGTAATGTCTCCACTTCATCTCCTATTCCAATATGGCCTCTAGTTCCACCACTGATTAACCATGTTGCTAAATCCAATGAACCTTTTTCAGCAACATTTTGTCACAGTTCAGCGCTCCCTCCTGGAAACACTGTTCTCTCAGCCTTTGTGATCCCACTTTTACAACACTTTCCTGGTTTGCCTCCTTTGCAGTTTCTTCCAGTCTTGGCTACCAATTAAATTTGGGAGGTGCCTCAAAGGCCCCCAGAGGCACTCTTTTACTCTATTTTCTTCCTATGCTGTCTGTACACTGACAATTTCCCAAGTCTACAGCTAATCCAGACTCATTCTTTGAGTTCCTGGTTCACCTTTTCCAATTATCTGAGAGCTGTATTTGCATACTTCCCAAGTACAGTATTCGCCCTTATCCACAGGGGATATATTCTAAGACCAACCCCCGTGGATGCCTGAAACTACAGACAGTCCCAAACTCTGTATATATTATGATCTGTCCTATACATACACACCTATGGTAGTTTAAATTAGGCACAGTAACAGGTTAACAATAATAACTACTAATAAAATAGAACAATTATAACAATATACTGTAAGAGAAGTTATGTTAATGTGGTCCCTGGGCGAGACAGCATGAGATTTCATCACTCTACTCATTTTACATTTTCAGACCGAGGTTGACAGCGGGTACCTGAAACCGTGGAAAGCAAAACCGCAGATAAGGGTGGGCTAATGTACCTCAAAACTGAAGTCATTACCTTTGCCCAAATCCCCTCTTCTCCAGTGTTGCCCATTCCAGTAAACAGTACCACCACCCACAAAGATGGTGACTTCAGAGAGACATCTGAAAAATAACTGTTTTTTACTTCGTTGACTTCAATAAACAAAACAAAACCTGTTGCTGCAGAGTCGGTTCCAACTCATAGCAACCTGACAGAACAAAGTAGGATTGCCCCACAGGGTTTCCAAGACTGTAAATCTTTATGGTAACAGACTGCCACATCTTTCTCCCATGGAGCAACTGGCAGGTTCATACTACCGATCTTTCTGTTAGCAGCTGAGCACTTAACCACAGCGCGACAGAGCTCCCCCTTGACTTCAACAGCCCATCAATTATCAATTCCTATAAGTTCTACAAAGGAGCCCTGGTGACACAGTGGTTAAATGCTCAGCTGCTAACCAAAAGGTAAGCGGTTCAAACCCACCTGCAGTTCCACAGGAGAAAGATGTGGCAATCTACTTCCATCAAGATTACAGCCTTAGAAACCCTATAGGGCAGTTCTACTCTGTCCTACAGGGTCGCTATGAATCGGAACTGACTAGATCACAACGGGTTATCAGTTCTACCTTCCTATAGATCTTTTTCCATAGCCCAAAATATCATCATCTATTCCAGGACTATTTCAACAGTCTCTTACCTGGCCCCTTCATAAACAATGATGACTCTTTGCCAGGGCGCTCATTTCTCCCCCAGGGTTCTCTTTTTACGGATAAATTTTACCATATTTATTGTTATTCAAAAACTAAACAAACTTAAAACTAAAGTGTAAACTCTTTCCCATGACCTAAAAGCCTTAGGTGATCTAGCCCCGGCCAACCTCTCCAGTCTCAATTTACATCTCTTCTAAATGTGCTACGCTCAAGCTATACAACTGCCTTCTTCTGGATCCTTAAAAGTTGCCTCCTGCCCCAGAGATTTTGCAGACTATGCTTTTTCTACTTGGAACACCCTTTACCCTCTTCTTTGGTTTTCAACAGCTAACCTAATTACATCAAGATCACCTGGGAGCTTTCTTTTTTAAACTGACTCCTGGGCCCAACCTAATATCCACCCAGTGCCGTCGAGTCGATTCCGACTCATAGTGACCCTAGAGGACAGAGTAGAACTGCCCCATAGATTTTCCAAGGAGTGCCTGGCGGATTCGAACTGCCAACCCTTTGGTTAGCAGCCACAGCACTTAACCACTACACCACCAGGGTTTCCAATGTCTATTGAGTCCAATTTCTCAGAATGGGACCAGATAATTCTAATGTGCAACCAGGTTTGGGACTCATTCCTCGTCACCTTTCAGGTTTCAGCTTCAAGCTTACTTCCTCAGTGAAACCAACAAACAAGACTGAATCTGATCCCACTGCAAACATCCTCACAGCAACCTGTATTTCTTCTTCAAACTTAAGATTCATCCAAGGTATTTAATAAGAGTTTTTCATAAACTAAAAAACAAAAAACTCTAGCAGTTACAGAATTTGCTAATATGAGCAGCCAATACTTTCTGAAAGGCTGTATTAAATAAATTACTTTTAAAAACTTCACTGAGTTTAATGTCTGAAATGTAAAACATCTCATTTTAAGAGCTGCACTAATGATATATTTAAATTGGGGGTGTCTCAGTGCCCCAGGTAGGACTGTCATAAGGCAGGTCATTCACTTTTAAAACAAAGCATCATTAAGTATCATAAATTTGACTCACCTTCTGTAGTTTTTTAAAGGAAGATGCCTTCATGTTTTCTGACAATTTAACTGAAAAATACTATTATGTTAAGGAACAAATAAGCAAAGAGATCAAAGTACAGAACCTTCTGAATTCATGTGTAATTTTAAAAACAAGATTATAGTATACAGAAGAGGTAAGAAAAATGCTGGAACACCAAGAGAAAACGGAAAAAAAAAACTTCCAATTCTCCCATACTATTCCGGTGGCACCATCATATCCGAATTCTCAATCTCAATCTCAATCCAAATATCCTCAATTCTGTAGCACTTATCCAAGGAGTGCTAGAACTTTCTCCTTCTAAAAGACTTCATCTTTCCAAGGCCCATCATTTCAATATATATTGATGCATACATTCTCCCTCATGATTCTCCTTTATGGTCCAATCTGTAATAATAATTATTCTGTCCAATATAATGAGGCAGCAAGTTTAATTAACCCAATACTTAATCACCTCAGAAAAAGCAAGTAGAAACTTTTAATGAGCTCACTAAGTCTTCCAGTTAAAAAGGATACAAAATCTCTAAGCTGTCCAAATATTTCATCCACTTTTCCAATCTGTTCTTTGTTTTCTAAATAAACAGGTGCATTGAAGTAAGGCACCTTATTTTCATCTGTGACACATTTACAAACAAGGTCATCTTCACAGGGGTGCATGAACTCTCCTAACACTGAGATAAGACAAGAAAAGGTTAATATATAAAGCTATTTCAAATGATACTGACCAACCTCTTCTGAAGGCTTTCTTCTTGGCTTCCTGGGATGTCATCATAACTATTATCATCTAAGCCAAAAGATAACAGTCAATGAGAGTATAGACTCTGGAATCAGACTTTCTAGGCTGGTATACCAATTCCACAATGTACTAACTATGTGATCTAAGTTACCCACTCTCTGTCTGCTTCGACGTCCTCATCTTTAATATGTGGCTAATAATGGTACCTCCATCTAATGTATGGTATTGTGAAGATTAAGTGGGATAATGAATGTTGTTTTATTTCTTTACTAGAATGACACTTATTATTTGATTAAACAACGCTTCATTCTCCTGACTTCTCTTCCTTCTCCCCAATCCCTAACTATGAATCAGTCTTTGTTTCTCTATTGCCTTTTTTTCTTCTCTGTTAAAACATACCCATTCCCACTACCACCTCTTCACCAATGACTCTTCAATTGTTCAAGAATGTTTGGAATTTCAAACAGCCTCTATTGGCTGAAAGCCGAGAATACCAGAAAGATGTTTACCTGTGTTTTATTGACTATGCAAAGGCATTCAACTCTGTGGATCATAAATTATATATGCAAAAAAAGGGAATTCCAGAGCACATGATTGTGCTCATGTGGAGCCTTGTACATAGACCAAGAGGCGGTCATTCGAACAGAACAAGGGGATTCTACATGGTTTAAAATCAGGAAAGGTATGCATCATGGTTGTATCCTTTCACCATACTTATTAAATCTATATGCTGAGCAAATAATCCGAGAAGGTGGGCTATATGAAGGACTCAGCATCAGGATTAGAGGAAGACTCATTAACAACCTGCAGTATGCAGATGATACAATCCCTTTTTGCTGAAAGCGAAGAGGACTTGAAACAATTACTGATGCAAGTTGAGGATGACATCTCAACATAAAGAAAACAAAAATCTTCACACTGGCTCAATAAGCAACACCACGATAAACAGAGAAAGGATTGAAGTTGCCAAGGATTTCATTTTACTTGGATCCCAATCAATGTCCATGGAGGTAGCAGTCAAGAAATCAAACAACGTATTACATTAGACAAATCTGCTGCGAAAGACCTCTTTAAAGTGCTAAAAAGCAAAAATGTCACTGAGAGCTGAAGTGTGCCTGACTCAAGCCATGGTATTTTCAATTGCCTCTTACGGGTCTTATGCATATGAAAGCTGGACAAGTAAAAAGGAAAACCAAAGAAGACATGACGCATTTGAATTACGATGTTTGGCGAAGAACAGGGGATACACCATGGACTGCCAGCAGAAAAAACAAATCTGTCTTGGAAGTACAGCCAGAATGCTCCTTAGAAGCAAGAATGGTGAGACTTTCTCTCAATTACTTTGGACGTGTTAGTAAGAGGGACCAGTCCCTGGAAAAGGACATCATGCTTCGGTCAGGGAAAGAGAGGAAGACCTTCAACTGAAATGGCTGCAAGGATGGGCTCAAGCAAAACAACGACTGAACGCTGCGAAGAACCAGTGATTCGTTCTGTTGTATACATGGTCACTATAAGCTGGAACCAACTCGATGACTCCTGACAACTCTTCCTTTCTGTCAAAGCTCAAGTTCCACTTCCATGATGCATTCTAAGTGTCCTTCACCTTCTTGGTCTCCCCCTCATATGCTACAGCATGATTATAAGTCAGTTAACAACATTACTCACTAACAGACTTGCCTCCCCAAGCAAGCAGCAACTTCCCTACGATAACACCTGACTCCAAGTCAAACTTTCTGACTAACAACACAAGCCCCAAGTCCCAAAGAAGCCATGCATTGAGCTGACATACAAACTACACGTTCTGGAGGTCCTTGGTCTTGGAATTTGTTAAAGCCTCCACGGCCACCCCCTCGTCCAAATCCGCCTCTGCCGCCGCCGCTGCCGCCTCTGAAATTGCCGCCGCCTCCACCTCGGAAGTGGTTGTTGCTGCCGCCGCCGCGACTGAAGCCGCCACCTCCACCACCTCGATTAAAGCCTCCACGACCTCCGCCTCGAAAAGACATGCTCTCTCCTACCTGGTGAGAAAAACGGTACGTGCCTTCAGGTCACTGTAGCCTCTGGATACACCACCTAACTCATCTGAGCCTCGGTCAGAAAACCATAAAAGGGGACAGTGATAATGGTCAGCCCTACCACCCCACTCACGGCCAAGGCACCTGTGACGAACACGAGGAGTGAGCCGTGGCACCTCTCCATGGACCTTCGGGCGCCGACCACTCACCATCCTCGTCGCCCTAGGGTTAGTACCTCCTCCCCCAGCTGGCACCGAGGTCTTCATGCTACATTCCCTTCCTCCCTTCCTCCCTCCTTCCCTGGCTGCGCTCCACATCCAGAACGCTCAGATCTTCGGGCTTCCTAAAGCCACTTACCGGCGCCACGTGCACCTCTGGCCCGGACGGTGCACGCACACCCACTTTCCCGGTACTTCCACCACCCGCGAGCCTCCTCGGCCACCGTATCTGCGTAGAGTGGGAGGGGGGAAATGCCCCGACCGGAAGTTGGAATAACTGACCAGCCAAAAGGAGCCAGTCACCAGCGAGACCAGCGACGATTTCACCTTTCTAAAACAGGTTTCATCCCCGTAAAAGTAAGAGCGATATCAAGCTTCAAACGCTAGTTTACAACAATTACGTCAACTTGCCTGACGACGGGCAGAGGAAGTGACGTAGGTAGCGTCCTTTGCATCATGACGTTAAAGGAAGTGCCGCTGCGCTGTTGCCCTTGGAGATGGATGGCGTTAGGGCTCTGCCACCTCTCCCGGGAGCCAGGAGGGTACTATTTGGAGCACGTTCGCTCCAGCGGTCACTGCGGACTGGCCGCGCGCTGTAGCTTCTCGGGCAGTAACATGATCCCCGACCTCGCTCTTCAGTTCATTGTCCGCTCTAGCAACCGTGCAGTCACAGCTCTGAGGACTCTTGATCCGCGCTCTGCCCAGAGGTGGATCTGGCCGCGTCGGAACCTGTCACAACCAGTGACGGGCTCGTCTGCGTTCTTTGTTCCGGAATTCTTTGTTTTTTCCGGTTCTTTTGAAGTACGCACCATTGTGGACTGAACTGTTCTTGTGCTTTTGTCCTGTGATTTCACTAGCTGCAGGAAGAAAAACAATGTGTATTTATATGTATATACGTTTAAAGAAACTACATTATCTGATAGAAAGCCAAACTTTTTTTTTTTGGTACCAGGTAGTTTATTCATGTGTCAAGTACTTTTTGAGCATAGACCTGGTGTTAGGCTGTGCCCCAACCTATACTGGTTGCCCCTCACCCCCTTCCCTCCTTCAGCCTTCGCTACATCTGTCTTCAGCTTCCCTCCACCAGCTAAAACTTCTCTCCCAAAGAAAGCTTGTATAACTTCCGATTAGTTAGCTTTGGTTGGATTCTTTTACACCCGAATTCTCTGCGACCTTTTCTTGATATTTGACATTGCTGACCATCCCTTCTTTGAAAGAGAGTGAGGATTGGCACCTATTTCAGAAGGCAATTATAAGTTTAAGTGAGATTTTGAAAGAACTTTGTGAACTCCACTATAGAAATGTTAGAAATTATAGTATGTCTTCTACACTAACTTAAAAGCTCTTTGAGAGACACCTGAGTTCTGTATACAAAATGAATTTGATAAATGTAGCTTTAATTCAGATTCGATAAATGTACTTAAATTCTGTCATACGGGAGTAAAATTACTCATACCTGCCATGCTGTTTTACTTTTGTGTCACTTAAGTTTGGTCTTTTATCTCCTTTTGGTGTCCCACTACTATCTCCAACTCAGTATGATGAAATCATTGAACTTTTTTGGGACCTTCAAGAGCACCTGGAGCCTACCACCTTTATTCTACAAGTAAGGAAATGACATTCCAAGAAGCAAAGTAACTTTCCCAGCTGGTTAGAAAGAAACTTGAAATGGGTTTTCACAGTCCTCAGTCCTTCTCTACCCATCCCGCTTTCCTCTTGCCAAAATGTTCATGTTTCCAAATCTCTGTTTGTCTTCATGATACAATCATACTCTTGTTTTCTAAATATTTGGACTCAAACCTTTCAGCACTCTCCTTCTTCCCTACCACCTATCCACAATCCAGTCTTTTATCCGAAGCTAGCAATTTCTGTTAATTCCTTCTAAGGTAGCTTTGTACTGTCAACAACCTATTACAGGCCTCCTGTTGTCGCTGCCAAATTTTCTTATGTTATCTCTACCCTAGATCACCCTATAAAATGTGCAAGAATTCAAAAGACCAGAAATAACAGTGAATCACAACATCCTGTCACATTTTGAGCATCTTGGTTACCTCAAACTATGCTTCGAGGCTACACTCTTCCTCCCGTCATCTGTACTGCATATGATGACATATTGAACTTTCCAAATCAGTTCCCGCATGTCATATCCATCCCCAGGACCCAAAACAGCTTCCTGTTCCCTTTAGCATTGAGTCTAAAATAAAATCTCCACATTCTATATAAAACTTTATATAATTAGTTGTGTTTCCCTCCTGTGTTATATACCATTCCTCCGTTCCAGCAGGCCAGCATCATCACCAGACAGCCTGCATGCCTTGCATCTTGTGCTGTCCCTTTGTCAAACACTTGCTTGGAAAAGCTCCATTTTCCATCCACTCGACTGGCCTTTTTCTTTTTACCTGAGGAACTCTTAAAAATTTTTTCATGTCTCAGGAACCCCTACATAAAAATTATTATATATACAGACCACAGTATGTTAGCATGATCAAGAAGTTGTAAATAAAAAACCAGCTGCTATCCTGGCGATTTCGCTCATGGCAACTCTATGTGTGTCAGGAGTAGAACTGTGCTCCACAATCCAATGATAATTGTCAGTGCTCTTTTGAGTAAATAATGATGTTTTTCTATGAATCTGTTTATTTTTGTCCAGCTTGTTAGCCTACTCTGTAGCTCTCCCTCCTCACAAAGAATATCAACTCTAATGCAAATTAAATGAGAAAGGAAACCTCAGCTTTTCTTTAAAAAAAAAAAAAACCTTGAATTTTTAAATCTTACCCAAATAGGCCTAAAAGTATTCACAAATTTCTGCTATATAAGATGCTAACGAGGTATGGTATGCGGTATATGATATGTGCAGAAGTAGGTTTTTCCCTCTATTTAAAACTGAAAATGACTTTTTAGCCAAACTTTCTTGAAGGGGTTGCGGGGGGGGGGGGGGGACAACAGGTTAAGCTTAGCTTACTTTTCTTGAGATTAATCTCTTTCCTTTTTATAAACCAAAACCAAACCCAGTGCCGTCAAGTCAATTCCAACTCATAGTGACCCTATAGGACAGAATAGAACTGCCCCATAGAGTTTCCAAGGAGCATCTGGCGGATTCGAATTGCTGACCCTTTGGTTAGCAGCCATAGCACTTTACTACGCCACCAGGGTTTCCAAACCCGTTGCATTCAAGTCGATTCTGACTCATAGCAACCCTATGGGACAGAGTAAAACTGCCCCTTAGTGTTTCCAAGGAGCAGCTGGTGGATTCAAACTGCTGACCTTTTGGTTAGCAGCCAAGCTCTTAACCACTGTGCCACCCGGGCTCCTTCCTTTTTATAAACTATAAATATTTATATGGCAAACATCATAACTTTCTGTTGAGTAACTGGCCTCAGGCAAAATGGATTTTATTTTTTTTTAAGGTAGGCTCAGTAGATCTAATTTAAATTTAGTAAAGGCTTCAAATTGATTTTTATTAATGTTGTTTACAAAATGAAAAAAGTATTGAGAATGTGGAAGAGTGAAGCTACTAAAATCACAAACCAAAGCAATAGTAAAAATATAGCCCAAGACATAATTTTACTTAAGACTTTGAAAATACATTTTCTTACTCAGTGACTTGATCAGACTCAAATATAGGCCTGTTGTTGTTAGGTTTCGCTGAGTCGATTTTGACTCATAGCAACCCTATGTGACGTAGTATATAACTGTCCCATAGGGTTTTCTGGCTGTAATCTTTATGGTAGCAGATCGTCAGAGCTTTCTTCTACAGAGCTGCTGGGTAGGTTCAAACCACCAGCCTTGGAGTTAGCAGTCGAACACTTAATTGCACCACCAAGGCTCCTAAATATAGGCCTAGCAGTTACAAAATTATGCACATGTGTTGATTTCTTGATCTCTTTTTATAGGCCTATATATGCATAAAGTGTTACTTTTGAAACGAAAAATACTGAAATTTGCCTAATTCGTGTGAAACCTTTGCTTATCTTTTGCTGCACAGATGCTCAATTCTGAGTCAAACTTAAGATTGGCACACACAGATTTTATTTTCAACTGATATGAAATGATTTCTGCCTTTGCTCTTAATGCTCCTGAGACAAGAAAAGGTTTGCTCACATGTGAGAAGTTGAAAAGTACAGTAAAACATGTATTTGTGTTCCTATGAATTTCCTTCACAGAAATCCAGAACTTGTAGAGGGCAGATCAGTACATTTCATCTTATGTTTATACAGAGAATAATTCTTCCTCTTCTCTCAGATTCTCAGGCTGAGAAGAAGACTCAGAGAAATAAACCCTCATCCAGTCATATATTTCTGTTGAAAGGGAAGGAAAAATGCTGTTTAATTTTGTTCTCCAATCCCCTCAGGTGGTCTTCAATAACACTTGAGACTTCTCACTTTCAAATCTAAGCAGCAGTGGGAACATTTCAAGATTTCCTTTTGCAGTATGATTTTCCCAAAGACTCAGTTTCCATTTAACCCCAAAAATCTTATCACTTGAAGTAAAATATTTTCTCCATCTTTAAGTAGTTCATGTGGTGAAAAATATCTGCTAACTAGTTTCTGCAGCCATCTTTATCGTCAAAGCACTTGACAAAATCTGGCTTACTATTTTCTTGAAAGTATTTCTAACAGGTCACCTTTCAGCTCAAACATCCTGTAAAGAACCAAAATCAGTATCAGTTTTTCTTTCTGTATAAGAAATTACTCCAACACTTAGTGGCTTAAAACAATAAATATTTATCTTGCACAATTTGTGGGTCAGAAATTCAGGAGCAATTCAGCTGGGTTGTTCTGGCCCAGGGTTTCATGAAGTTTCCGTCAAGATGTCCATGGGGACTACAGTCATCTGAAGACTTGACTGGGGCTGGAGAATCATTTCCGAGGTGGCTCACTCACATTCCTAGCAAGTTGATGCTGCCTGTTGGCAGGAGACCTCGTTTCCTCACCACATGGACCTCTTCACAGAGATTAAGGACTTGAATATTCTCATGACGTGTCAGCTGGCTTCTCCCAGAACAAATGATCTGCTAAGCCACAAGATTCATGCACATGGCAGGAGATTTGTGTTGTCTTTGTCCAACACAGTTTTAAACACAGCTTAAAAAAAAAAAAAAATTTTTTTTTTTTTAAATACTGCTTAAATGCCACAGTGAACTGGTCTTGGTTTGATAAGGTTAACCATTTTTATAGCATCATCCAGAACTTCTTTTGTTTTATCTCCAAAAGTTTCTAACACCAGCATGACTCTGGGACGAAAGCAGTGTGTTGTGAAAACATCAGGATTTTCTTTCTCTACAAGAGATGTAACCTCTCAGGGAGTCAATCTTTGATGGGCACCATCAATACAGATGCCAACACACTTCCTCCAAGACATACCATTGGTTTCTAGACATGAAGACAAAACATCAAATATATCTTGGCCTTTGCTCATGTGGGGCAAAAAATTTCTCAAATTTCACCATAATTTACAAGTCTTACAAATGTTACCTCATGACATTTGTTGTTGAAATCTGTTGATTCATCCATCTGGATAAAGAAGCTGTTGGTTTTAGTTTATTACACAAAATTTCTTCAGCATCATGTGACATGTCATGAATTATGTCAATTTATCAAATGTTAAGAATGAAACTTTTTCAGTTTCTCATACTGCATCTGGTCCTAGCATTTTACTCTATAATTTTACATGCAGGAATTATGAGATTCCTACCAACCATGCAACTTCCCCCCCACCCCACATCAATCAGCTTCCTGGACCATTTTACTAAATGTGACTTTTTAAACAAATCCTTTACTCTATTTTAAGATTCCAAAGCCCATTTAAGATAATCTGCCCCTATAATGTATTTTGTAGTTAAGTGTCTTCAATTTCGCTGGAGCCATTACTGTGTTTATAAGTTGGTTCTTCATTACTGTATCAGAATTACCTAGGCCTAGAATTCTCTTCCATCTCTCACTTCATCTTCAAAAATCACCACATTGGACTATAAGTCATGTTTGTAAAAGAGACTCTAATAAAGTATAAAATAAGCAAATTGTATAAGGTAATCATAAAAGAAAATGGAAATAACACAATTCACTTTTAATATATAAGCTCCATGTTTTACAATGTTTACAAAGTTAGAAAAGCAGCTGGAAGCATCTGAGTCATGGAGCATAACAACTTCTTTAGAATTAAAATTTACCCCTTGATTTTCTGTTCATCAGAAGAGTTTTTTTGCTCTCATTTGGCTGTGGGAAAGGGGAGGCTGGAGGGAGATTAGGAGGTAATTTGGAAAGGAGAGGCTGGTGTCATCAACCTTACCTCTCCTCCCTCAGTGCAATTCGGCACTCACCAATTGTTAACACCCTCCTCTATCTGGCAACAAGAACTGAGAAGGGACTCAACCAAATGAACACGGTTGTAGTCCTGCGGAGTGCCACCATATGGATGGATGAGGCCTAGCAGCATTGCTAAGGGGGCTTCTTGATCACTGTTCATCACTGGGGGTGCTGACATTACATGGAGAAGGAAGTTCAAAAAAAAATTTTTTTTTAATTTTTCAATCTCTTCTGGAACCTCTAGTAGCCATTCACGGAATCCCTACTAACATCTGCAGAACCCCAAGCAAGAAACCCACATTAGATTGTAAGTTCCTGAAGGGTGGGAACTATGTTTTATTTGTTCTAGGCACTTAGCACAGTGCCTGAAACAAAACTGATGACCAGTAGATATGTACTGAACTACCTGAACTCTTCTCTATGCTTTCAGTATCCGCCCCTTAACATCCTGCTTGTCAACACGTGACTTTAGAATGATGGTCAAAGAAGCAAGAGATTATAAAAGAGATGGGGTGGAGAAGAAAAGGAGTATAAGCGCAGCCTAATTACGGGATCTAAGATCTAAGAAGGCATACACATCCAATTGTGTTTCTGATGTTGAGGAATTTGAATTAAAATATTAGGTAAGGAGAGATTGCAAATGACAGCAGAGAAGCTAGTAGCTCAGAATAGGTAGGAAAAGGACTTAAAAACTTTATATTAGAACAAAATTTAGAAAGGACTTCGCCAAGTTGCCATTAAATTGAAAATACTAATGTGAACTTGTGACTTTCTATTTTCTTAATTATGAAGTTTTTCAAACATAAGCAAAAGTTGAGAAGACATCATAATGAACCTCTATGTATCCATCACCCAACTTTAACAATTGCCAGCATTTTGCAAATCTTGTTTCATTTATCCACTAATTTTTAAATTTTTTGGCTAGAGTATTTCATAGAATGCCCCAGATACCATTTTATCCATAAATCTCTAGCAGAGGACTTTTTTTTGTTTTTAACATAAGCACGATACCATTATTACACCTAACAAAATCAATAATTCCTTAGTGTAAGCTAATAAACAATCCATGTAGAATTTTCCCAAATTATTTTACAAATGTCTCTTAATAAGTTGGTTTGATCAACTGAAGATCCAGGTAAAGTCCATGCATTGTATCTGATTGATATGTCTCTTAAAAAAAGAAAAAAAAACATTGCCATCAAGTCAATTCTGACTCATAGCAACCCTATAGGACCCTTGGGACCCTTGGAAACTGCCTCTTAGGGTTTCCAAGCAGTGCCTGTTGGATTCAAACTACGGACCTTTTTGTTAGCAGCTGTAGCTCTTAACCACATGCCACCAGGGTTTCCTATGTGCCACTTAAGTCTCTTTTATTCTGTACTGGTTGCCCGTCTCTATTTTTTTTTTTTCATGGCATTTATTTGTTAAAGAAACTGAGTCCTTCATCTTGTAAAATTTCTCACTTTGTCACTGCATCATCTTAGTGGTATGAATCATGTTCCTCTATCCTCTTTATTTTCTATAAACTGGTAGTTAACTCATAGAGCTGGAGACTTGATTATGCTTAACCCAACCCCAGTGCCAGCAAGTCGATTCTGGTTTTTTGGTTTTTTTTTTTTTTTACAAGAATACTTTCTATAACATGAGAAGGCACATAATGTCTGGTTGTCTCTCTTTGATAATGTTAAATTTGATTGGTGGGATCAGTGTTATCCGCTTAGTTCATCTTTTAGGAAGTTCCGCCACCAGCTTTTCACCTAATGGTTTTAGCAGCTATTGAAGATCATCACTTAGACTCATTAGTTCATAAGGGGTTGCAAAACGGTAATATGCTAATTCTATCATTACTTCTGCAATTATTAGCTGGAACAAAAAACTCTCCCTCATTGTTACTTTATTTTTATATTTATCTCATTTCCTTGCTATCATTAATCTTTTTTATGCTTAAATTATTTCATCTTTGGCTTGTCAGAGCCACTTGAAGTTGAGTCCTATATCTTCTAATACCATTCTCTGGCCTGTGATAGCTTCCTTGCTTTCTGGCACAAGATGCCTCTAACTTATCTTGTACATTACCTGACCAAGACCTCGAATCTACGCTTCTCCAAGGAGCCTTGGTTTCTTTTAGTGGGAAATGATTTTTAGAGAACACAATCTGGGCACTAGGGAGTACTCTTTGCTTCTGGGTTGTCATGATTTCTATGCCTTATTAGTGGACAGAGCTGGGAGGTTCATATTTTTAGAAAGAAAAAAAAAATCTTGATTCATACTGATATTTCCAATTCACAGTTTACACTACAGGAATTTTGTTTTTTTGAATTTAAACTTGTGTCTCTTTAAACTTGTGTGAAACTCTGATGGCGTAGTGGTTAAGAGTTTGGCTGCTAACCAAAAGGTCAACAATTTGAATCCACCAGGCACTTCTTAGAGACCCTCTGGGGCAGTTCTGCTCTGTCCTGTAGGGTAGCTATGAGTTGGAATTGACTCTATGGCAGTGGGTTTGCTGGGTTTTTTTTTTTTTTTTTTTTGCTTATACATATATGTTGGTGTGTGTGTTTTCAAATAACAGTGTTAATATTATCAACAATAAGACTACTAAATAATTTGAAAACACACACACCAACATATATGTATAAGCAAAAAAAAAAAAAAAAAAACCCAGCAAACCCACTGCCATAGAGTCAATTCCAACTCATAGCTACCCTACAGGACAGAGCAGAACTGCCCCAGAGGGTCTCTAAGAAGTGCCTGGTGGATTCAAATTGTTGACCTTTTGGTTAGCAGCCAAACTCTTAACCACTACGCCATCAGAGTTTCACACAAGTTTAAAGAGACACAAGTTTAAATTCAAAAAAACAAAATTCCTGTAGTGTAAACTGTGAATTGGAAATATCAGTATGAATCAAGATTTTTTTTTTCTTTCTAAAAATATGAACCTCCCAGCTCTGTCCACTAATAAGGCATAGAAATCATGACAACCCAGAAGCAAAGAGTACTCCCTAGTGCCCAGATTGTGTTCTCTAAAAATCATTTCCCACTAAAAGAAACCAAGGCTCCTTGGAGAAGCGTAGATTCGAGGTCTTGGTCAGGTAATGTACAAGATAAGTTAGAGGCATCTTGTGCCAGAAAGCAAGGAAGCTATCACAGGCCAGAGAATGGTATTAGAAGATATAGGACTCAACTTCAAGTGGCTCTGACAAGCCAAAGATGAAATAATTTAAGCATAAAAAAGATTAATGATAGCAAGGAAATGAGATAAATATAAAAATAAAGTAACAATGAGGGAGAGTTTTTTGTTCCAGCTAATAATTGCAGAAGTAATGATAGAATTAGCATATTACCGTTTTGCAACCCCTTATGAACTAATGAGTCTAAGTGATGATCTTCAATAGCTGCTAAAACCATTAGGTGAAAAGCTGGTGGCGGAACTTCCTAAAAGATGAACTAAGCGGATAACACTGATCCCACCAATCAAATTTAACATTATCAAAGAGAGACAACCAGACATTATGTGCCACTGTGTAATATTTTATTTATATCAGTTTGCTGATATTTTATTTAGAATTTTTACATCTATATTCACAAATGAGATTGGTCATTAGTTTCCTTTGTATCGTATTACGCATTGTGGTTTTGTAGAGTCCAGTTTGGAGCTGCGCCTGGAATGGCTGTGCAGGAGAGGAGACTTGCCTACAGCTTGCCTTTTAGATGCAGGGACTCAGTGAACCCCATGGAAGTTGTGTGTTACCTGGGGTGCTTCTCTGCTTCTTTTACCCCGGGGCCCACTCAAGGGGCTCTGGGTTAGAGCATGCACTACAGAGTCTTAGTAAATGCTTAAGTTAGTAGCCCCAAGAGTAGGATGTTGGCTCAATCGTGCTTCTCTTTAACTGATTACCTAGTCCATCACTTCTCTCAGATTCTACTGTCTCTATTTTGTGATCTCTTTTTTTTTTTTCATGCTGGATACGTGATTTTCTTCTGCATGAATGTAACATTTCTGAAACTCCTTTACCTTTTGCAGTTAATCTCTTCCTCTCTGCAGGAACAGTAATTCTTCACTGTTTATATTTTGTTGATGGTGTCCTTCCTTTTTCAATGGTATAATGGAAATATACTTTATTTTTACATTTGTTCTTGCATTTCACTGAGAAATTAGGAGGGAGAGACTTAAATTGCACAGAATGTCAGTCATCAAAAGCCACCTATTACATTTTCTTTTCACTAATTGAGGGCAAACAGGAAAGTCATTTTTTATGTTGACCTTTTTTTGTGTGTGTGTCTAGCCTCCTTAATAAACTTTCACATTAGTTCTAATGGTTTTTCAGTTACTTCTCTTTGTTAGCTAAGTAGATAATAATTTCATCTGCAAATAATGGCAATTTTGTCTCTTCCACTCCAATATTTATATTTTTTCATGTTTATTGCATTGACTAGTGCCTCCAGAGCAATATTGAAATATAGCACCCTAGGTTTCGTTCCAGACTCTAATGGGTTTGCCTCTAGCATTTCACCATTTTACATACGGTGTTTTTTGTTGGTTTCTACCCTTTTTCATAGAGCCCTGGTTGCGCAGTGGTTAATAATATTCTTTTTTTCCCTACCTTTTTCATTTTTTACATTTTGAATCCAGTAACCTTCATAAACTTTCACATTAGATCTAATGGTTTTTCAGTTAATTCTTCATCTGAAAATAATAGATATTAGGTTCACATTTCATTTTTAGGCTCACATTTCATTATATAATTTATATAGATTTTCTAATCATATAATTATACAGATTTTCTCCTTTACCCTATTATTTTAATTGATTAAAATTTAAGCATATTTAATTACATTAACAGATATTCTAGTGTTTAACCATTCTGGTATTTCTGGAGTGATCGAACTTGGTCATGATATGGTAGTCTTAATATTACTGATGTATATAGTTTGCTAATATTTTATTTAGCATCATTGCATGTATAGTAGTAAGTGAGATTAGTTTATAGATTATTTTTTGAGGCTTATCTTGTCTAGTATTGCTAAACTCGTAAAATGAGCTAGGGAGCTTTCCATCTTTTTCTGTGTTCTGGAAAAGCTTAAACAGTAAATGAGTGCTCTTTCTTAAAAGGTTTGGGAAAACTCACATGGTGCCTTTTGGGAGGGGGTTAAAATCTTACCTTTCCTATTTCTTCTTAGTTATTAATTTATTGAGTTTTCTATCTCTTCTTGAATCAATTCTGATAATTTTATTTTTCTTGAAATTTTCACATCCAGATGTTCAAGTTCATTCAATAACTTGCACACGGTTTTATCACTTAGGCTCTAGGGGCCAAGGCACCCATCCAACTTTGGCTACCTTTAGTAAAAGAAAATTCATTTGGACGTTAATAGGATGTTCACAGTATTGATAGGAGGCTGAGACACAGGCATAAGAACTAAGCATACTCAAGAGGCTATATCCTTAAAAAAAAAAATTTTTTTTTTTTAAAAAAACCAAACCCATTGCCGTTGAGTCAATTCCAACTCATAGCAACCCTATAGAACAGAGTAGAATGGCCCCATAGGGTTTTCAAAGAGTGGCTGGTGGATTCAAAGCAGCCATATCTCTTAAACGCTGTACCACCAGGGCTCCTTAGAAGGCATACTCTAATTATATTCAAGAGAGCCAAGAAAGTACACAGAAAGCTTATCTCATGGCTGAAACAGTCATACTGAGATGCTGCTGCTGCTGCTGCTGTTGTGACAAATAACTCCCAAATGTTTCATCTTATCACTTCTCTATTATCACTTAAAACTCATAAATCAGAGAGAGAGAAATTTTATCAGTCTCCTGACTGTAAAGAGGTAGAGGGTATGGATTTTGACATGAATTTTTTAAACTTCTATTCTGGAAAACAGGTGCCTGGAATGACCCTCACACTAAAACAACCCACGATAGAAGAAAGATAATTCTCCAAATTAAAATGGGAACCTATTATGAAGAATAATGGCTGTTAGGCAGCCCTCAAAAAATGTCCACTTTCCCAGCACTGTCCTAAAATTGCGAAATTGTTTTACTCTTTTTGTTGTTGTTGTTTCCCAAAATGACTCATTGTTTTATTTATATTTACTTTCTGGTTTATTTACAATTGTTTGTATAATTACTATTTTTTAGTAATTTATTACTAAAATTTATTATTTTCTATCACTTCTATTTATCTTATTGCTCCTTTTGTACTATCCTAGGTTTCATTCTCAGTTATTTCTTTTGAATGCTTTTTTGTTGTAAAATTTTCTGGTGATTTGGATGTATAAATGTCTTCTTTTCTTCTATTCTTTCTAAGCTTAGAAATCTTCCTTACCTAAGGTTTAATATCTGTTTCAATAGCATTTCTTTTGGAGATGAGAACTTTGATTCTACTTTTAGCAGTATTATAAAGTATATCAGTAAGGATTTGGGTGGGAAGACAGGAATCACTCTAGGTATTTTAAGCAGAAATGAGAATACAAAACAGCATTGACATGGAATGGGCAACAATATGCATTGACAGTTTTCTCCCAGGCCTTATCTCCTACCCTCTGCCGTAATAAAGTCTTAAGAGATCTGGATCATCTGGACTTCTAGCAGCATATCACATTATTCTGCTACATAAACTGCATTACAAAGCAGAACAGATGTGCACGAGGTAGCTAGCATGCTGAATGCCTTAATAAGACACATATTCCAGAGGGCAGGAGATAAAATTTTTAGAAAACCAGTGCTCGGGAACCTGCCAGAATATCCTCTCTAAAGTAAAAGACAAATTATCGCATTTTGCACTTCCTACGACAAAGAAAGAGGCAAAACCTAGTGAGCCTTTGTGGGCTCTAGGGGCAACATATTCCACACCTAGGAACACTGCTGCATCTGCCATAGCAGGAAAAGGTTCTGCAGTGATCCAGTAGACCCTACGGTGGGTATCAGTGGAGTTTGAGAAAGCCCCAGTGAGGAAACTAGAATACAGGACCCTGGGGTTCTGGAGCAAGCCCACGGCACCTGCAGCAGAGAATTATACTCCTTTTGAGAAACAGCTTATGTACTTTGGGACCCAGATAAATGTGGAATAATTGGTCATGGGACACTGTGTCACCATGAGGCCAGAATTGCCCGTTATGGTCTGGGTCCTGGCAGACTCACAATGCATAACGTTGAGCAGCCCCAGCAAAAATTTATCCCAAGATATAAGTGTTACCAGGGACTGCCAAAAGAGTGAACAAACCTGTCTCAGAAGAAGTACAACCAGAGTGCTCCTTAAAAGCAAGGATGGCGAGACTACATCTCACGTAATTGGGACGTTATCGGGAAGTACCGATCCTGGAGAAGAACATCATGCTTGGCAAAGTAGAGGGTCAGTGAAAAAGAGGAAGACCCTCAATGAGATGGATTGACACAGTGGCTGCAACAATGGGCTCAAGCATGACAATGATTCTGAGGATGGCGCAGGATCGTGCAGTGTTTTGTTCTATTGTACATAGGGTCACTATGAGTAGGAAGTGACTCAAGAACACCTAACTACAACAACGACATAAGTGTTACATCCAGAATCAAACACATCCAGGACCAGAGGGCTGCATATGCAGGTAGTCCAGACCTTCCTGGTATTCATAACTGTTAAATCTGTGCGACTCCTCAGCTCACAACTATGGTTGTATGGGGAAGCTGGTATGACCAGTTGAAGGAGGAAAGGAAAGCTTGCATTTGGATCACATATGGATTGACTCAGTACTTAGGTGCAAGACAAAAATAGACAGCAGCTGCATTACAGCCACACTTAAGGGCAGTTTTGGAAGACAGTGGTGAGGAAAAGTCCTCCAATGAGCAGAGCTTCAGGTGGTACACTCAACCGTCCACTTGGCATGGAAGGAGAAATGGCCCAAGGTTAGACTATATATATGGAATTGTGGCAATACTAAGTGGCTTGGCTGGCTGGTCAGGACCTAGAAGGAAACAGACCGGAAGAACAAGACAAGAAGGTCTAGGCTAGAGGCATGTGTGAAGGGAGTATGAAGTATAAAATCTTTGTATCACACATTAATGCCCTCCAGAGAGCATCCGCCAGAGAAATGGCACTAAATAACCAACAGAATGACTCAGCCAGTTGATATCAGCTAGTCTCAGCCATCCGCCACCCTAGCGCTGGCACAATGGGCACAAAAATGAAGTGGCCATGGTAGCAGAGATGAAGGTATACAGGAAGCCCAAAGCTTGTTCAGCTATTGTCATCGTCAAACTGACAGCAATAGAGACCAATGCTGAGCCCCCAACATGGCACAGTTCATCAAGAAGACCAATTAGCCACTTGGTGGCAAGTTGACTATATTTGGTCCCTCAAGTCTTAGAAGGGTCAGTGGTTCACTCTATATTAATAGATACATATTCTACATATGGGTGTGCGTTTCCTGCCTGCTGGGTCTCAGCTGGTGCCATGATCCAAAGGATTACAGAGTGCTTAACATCCTGCCAGACCAGGGAACCCTCTTTACAATAAAGGAGATTCGGAGTGGGGATCCATGGTCCTGTCATAGACTGCACGACCTAGAAACTGTCTGCCTGATAGAGCATTGCCATGGCCTGTTGAATGCAGCGCTAAGCTGCTACTTAAAGGTGATACTCTGTGAGGATGGGATGCTATCCTCTAGGAAGCAGTATATGCATTGAATCAAAGACCTTCATACAGCATTTTATCCCCATTAGGAAATATACACGGGGGTGGGAACCAAAGGACAGAAGAAGGAATGACCACACTTACCATCCTTCCCAATGCCCAACTGAGGGCTTTTTGCTTAGAGTCCCCACAACTATGAGCCCTGCAGGGTTAGAGGTCTTGATCCCCCACAGGAAACACATTTTCACTAGGGGAAACAACAAGAACCTCATTGAATTATAAGCTAAAGCTGCTGCCTGATGCACATAGGACCAGCAGGGAAGAAGAGAATTCACCATCTTGGCAAGAGTAACTGGCCCTGATCACTCAGAGGAAGTAGGGTTGCTGTAATACAATGGGGGCATGGAGGAATATGTGTAGAGCCCAGATGGTCTGCTTGGGTGCCTCTAAGTGACAGAGAAGGGACAGAAACAGGAGCTCAGAACACTTCTGAAAGAGGTTCTGGGTCATGCCATCAGGTAAGCCACTGAGGCCAGCTGAGGTGGTAGCTCATGGTGAAGGGAATCTAGAGTGGATAAGGAGGAAGCAGAGGATGAGTATAACTACAGCCCCAAGGTCAACTGCAAGGGCAGGGGCTGTAGTTTTTCTCTAGCTCCCTCTTCTAAGTTTTCCCTCAGGAAGAGAGACCCACCAGAATTTTGAAGGAGCCACTTTGAACATATTTGGAGAAGTAGATCAAAAAGGTGCAAGGAGTGGACTCTGAAAGACACAGAGATGAGTTTCCTAGGCCCCGCAAGGAAGGTTTGCTGCCTAGCTTTGAAAAGTGTGGTCAGAAGATCCCTTTTCCTGACAGCAAACAGTTGTCAGATCCTTCAGGGTCTGCCTCAGCTACAGAGAACCACCTCATCCAAGGTCATGCCCTTCTTGGGGCAGCCCACATCAGGTGGCTGAGCAATTTTGGCCTGACCCAGGGACACTCTGACAGGCAACACTCACTCCAGAGCTTCCACCAGGTTGGCCAAGGCTTTGGCAAAACTGTTCCATGGTTCGACTTCTCCCTCTGTTCCCTTCCGATTCCTCTCCTGTCCTTTCACAGGTGTTGATCTGTAGTAAACATCTTGCACCAAACTCTGTCTCATGTCTGCTTCAGGAGCCCCCAAACTGTAACAGCATTTCTGCTGTCACAAATTTACTTCACAAGTACAAATGAATCCTGTACTATAGTTGGTAAAGTACTGGGGCAAAAATAGAGAAACCAAACCAAGCCAGTTGGCATTGAGACGATTCTGATTCATGGCAACCCCACGTGGGCCAGAGTAGATCTGTGTCCCATAGGATTTTGAATGCCTGATTTTTGAGAAGTAGATCACCACGCCTTTCTTCTAAGGTACCTCTGTGTGGACTTGAACATCCATATTTCAGTTAGCACCAGCCGAGGACTCTGGAAAAAAATACTTGTGTTCAAAAACTTTTCTGTGTGCAGAGAATGTAATTCAATCACAGCACGACCAATCCATGTAAATGAGCTCTTTTCTGAGCATTTTTGGTTTATTTAGTATAACCTTTGATTGATGGACATTCTCTTCTTACTGCCACATGGTCTTCAATCTTAAGAAAAAAAATTGTAATCTTATTGTACCTAGAAACATAAGAAATCTGCTTCCAGTGTAATTTCTGTCTTCACTGAAAAGCAGAATTGAGGCACCACTCAGCAACAAGGTGGGGAAATCACCCTCTTCTGGAGGAAACGCAGTTCCTATTGGTCGCCTCTCTCAGCTGTTTACTGGGAGGGCCATTTTTTGTTTCAGTTACGGTAAAACTCTGGATTTTAGCCAAATTCTTTGAACGTTCAAAAGTACAAATCTCTTTAGGAGGCTTAGTCTTTTTAAATATTTTTTCAGAGGTTAAAAATTAAATTTCAGAAGAATATCAGGTGTAGAGATAGTCCCTCAACAGAGGCACTGACCCTGACTATCTCCACCATGAAGCTTGTTCCTGTTCTGTTACTTTTGTGCTGCTACTTAAGTTTTTGTAAGGTAAGTAATTCAATCTTTATGCAAACCATTTTAAGGAGTTTTTTAAAACATAAAAATTACTGAAAAAATCTGAAAGGTATGATTTTGGCTTAAATATTACATTGTTTACTTACCAATAGTGGCACTATATAGTCAGTAACAAAGATTTTGTTAGTGTCTTAGTAAGACAGTTTTAAGAAAATAGCTCCTTTAATATGCTTATCTCTGTGCATAGATATTGAACTGAACAAGAATTTTTTTTAATATCAGTCTATAATTTACAGTAACCAAGTGAAATCAATAAACATTTACCAAGTTCCCACTGTGTGCAAGGTATAGTGCCAGGAAAATAATAAGACTGATCTCTTCCTTCAACAGCCTTTTAGTATAGTTATAGAGAGATGATACAATTATGCCAGTGGTGAAATAGCAAGCAAGGTTTAAATAATACTTGAAAACACAAAAGGAGAGACTTTACAAGACAGTATACATTTAATTGCCAAAAATGGCACAAATATCACATGCCAAAGACTTTGAGAAGAGCACAAATCACTTCATGCTGTGAGGTCAGGAAGAGTTTATGGACCAAGTGGGATTTGGTTTGGATCTTTAGTTCTTGGATCAGATTTGATCAGTGGAAAGAAAGAGGAAATACTTTCCAGTCTTTCTAGCCAAAAAAAGCAGCAAGTGCTACAGCAGAAACGCAGCAAAACACCAGGCTCTTTCAGATGAATAAATCCATTTGATTGGCGTAGAGTCTTTGTGGGCAACTGTGAAGTTAAAACTGAAAATGTCAGGTGGTAGCCCCCAGGTTGGAGGGCCATCTATTAAGATTAAAAATGTTTAAGACATTTTCATTATTTAATGCTGATTGTCTACTTTTGTGTTCAAAGCCTTCCCTCTATACCAAGAGCCCCCAGAGGCAATGGAAATGAAGTCAAGTGTCCCATTACATGTAGTATTGGGATTTAAGCCAATTATGTTTAAATCCCAAAGAAAAGGATTACATTGGAGGCAAGAGATATTGAGAACATTTGTGTTGTATATAAATAAAAAGCAACAGATTGAAATATCTGCTTGATAAATAATACTGATGAAAATCTAAAGTGTAAAGATTTGATTCAAATATGTAAGGTTATCATCCAGATTCCACTTATAAAATGCTCCTGGGAGATAATTGCGGTTTTTAAAATATAAGAATGAATATAAACTTAAGCTGATGTCAGCAATGTCATCCTATGGAAGAATATTCAGCCTCACTGGCAATTAAAAAAATAAAAAATTAAATCTACTCAGGTACCTCCACACAACGATTTAACTAGAAAAAAAAACTACCATTGGTTATTGGTGCTTTAAATAGATTTAATTTTTCTGGACAAGCTTGCTAAATGTGGGAAGTATAAAAATAATAACCCACTAGCCAGGTGATTCTTGTCAAAAACTGTGCATGGTTAGAGATTTTTGCCCTATTCACAAGCTATTGTTAGCCTATCACTGTTTCATGGATGATGGCAGAATACACACGATTCCTGGGTCAGAGATAAATGATTTTATTGCTCATGGCAAAATCAGTAGCCAGAGCTTAATGTTCATTTCCACAGGTTTCCCATGCTCTGCAAGTCCTGTAGGGGCGACACTTACCACTTACATGTGCAGTAAGTTGTGTTACAGGAGAAGAACACTGAGCTGCAGAGCTATTGCTTCTATATTAAGCAGAAGCAAGCCTACTCTTTGTCCAGCTTCAGAATGCTAACTCTTACCTCAAGGTTGTTCACTCCAAACAAAACCATCAGTGCCCGTGGAGGGCTGCCTCCCTCAGTAATTCTATTTCACAAACTTAAGGGAAAAAAATATGTATATTTGTTCATGGATTTATACAGTGGCATTTCTATAATTTTCCAGAACACATAAAATCTAAATGCTCAAAGTAGGGAAAAACCAAGCCCATTGCCATCCATTCGATTCCAACTCATAGCGACCCTATTTGACGGAGTAGAACTGCCCCATAGAGTTTCCAAGGAGCAGCTGGTGGATTCAAACTGCTGACCTTTTGGTTAGCAGCCATAGCTGTTAACCACTGTGATACCAGGGCTAAAGTAGGGAAAAGACTTAGCAAATCACAATATATTAACATAATGGAATGCTATATAGCAATTTAAAAAATCCATATGTAAATATTATTGAGGCATCAAAACTTGTATATAAAATATTGTTAAGTGAAAAGAGAACACAGAATATTATATACACAAAAGAACATTACGAATTTTTAGGCATCTATGTATATGAATCAAGATTGGAAGAAAATGTAGTCATAGAAATATAATTGATGCTCCTTGTTTCAATTTCTATGTTGCTCACATTCCTCAGAAAAATGCTAGAAAATGTCCTTTTAATGTCCATGACAAAAATACTTTAGATTATGACAATAGGCCATACACTACCAAATCTTAAAGGAATTTAGAGTTTATCTGAGCCCAACGCCATCTTTTCAGAAGACACTAAGGCTCAGAGACATAGTATCCCTTCCAAGATCACCGAGCTAGTGAGTGGCAGTCGTGGGACTAGAACGCTGTAGATTTTTCTCTAAAGACATTTTTACTAAAATCGAAAAGCACACAGGTCTTGTAATTTGTAAAATAATAATAAAGTCATGGTTTTCCTTTTCTGCTTTTGGAAATTATCCACAAGCAAAAAAAAGAACAGTAAATAAAAACACAAACTCTGCTTTTAAGTCTAACTGTGAGGTATCTAGACCCCCAAACCATGAGGTTTTGAGGAAAGTGAAAGTGAGTCCAGCAACAAAGAAGAGAAACCACCTGAAGCCACCGATCTCAGAAAAAAGCTGGCATAACACACTTCTCCAAGTAAGTGGCCCATGTGGAAGTATGAAACCAACCATCTCTTGTTTACAGAAATGACAATAGGATGACCAGATTAGAAGCAGGAGCCTTACAGGGCCCTATTTTTCATAAGCCTCAAGAACAAGGAAGATGGCCACAAACAAGGACTCACACATACAAGTCATATCTGCAGGAAACAATCTGCTGGAGAGGCAGCAGGGAAGAGTTTCTGCTCTGTGAGCATCCCAGTAGTAAGGCTTGTGTTGATTGGAAAGAAGCAAAGTCTAAAAGATTTTACTCACAAAACTGAAAATTCCCAAGATTCTGGAATATAGTCCTAAACTTTCCCTCACACAAACTCCCTTTGAACAGTTGGTCCAGGAACGACTCAATTCATTTCAATTGAAGTGAATAACATCAAAAAGGAACCAGCAAAGGATTTTTGAACATCAGGGAGTATTGTTCTCAGGAACCCTTCTTGAAGAAACTACTAGAGGGCAAACTTCAACCAATCGTGATATGAATGAAGAAACTGAGACAAAAAGACTGGTAACACGTGAAAAACGTTAAGCTGGCAAATGTGTTGTATATATTTTTACACTGATTAAATAAATGTGAAAAAAGAAAGGACTTAAGGTGAGTATTGACTCCATTTGACCCAGTGGGGGAATAGGACTTAACATGGGAACTGTGGTGTTGAATGGAGTATAAATATTGTTACTTCTGAAAATGTGGAAATGGCATAGCTAACAAAAGTTGGGAGGGGAAGAGGAACAGAAGGTGTTCAGTAATCTAAGTACTTTGATTTTCTCACTTTTTTAAAAATAGCAGAGAATCAAAAGAGATCAGTTAAAGCTGATAAATTATGTAATTGTGATGTAAACATGCTTGAAGGCACAAAGGCATATGCTTGGGATTCTTAATATAAAAGTAGACACTGCAATATGCTGTAATTGCTAGTGGATCAAGAGAGGAAAAAGTGGAAATTGCAAATTCTACATTGCTTATGTTAGGGAATCAGTAAAGACTAAATAAAAAGAGAATTATATGCATTAGATAAATGTTTACAAAGGTAATCACAAGAATAGAGAAACACTTCTTAGAATCTTTCCAAGGACACAAAAATACTTTTAAAAAGCAAACAGGCCACATAGCAGAAGATTAAAACAAACAAAAAAGCTATAAAAAGACTGATCATATCTTAAAATAACATGACATATTATACATTATATATACAATAAAAACCAATACATATATAATAATACACATAATATGTCATAAACCAAATATACCTGCCATTAAAAACAAATGGACTTTCCCATTTGTTAAAAACAAGCAGTAAATTTAGTTCAGTCACAAGGCAAAATTCCACATGGTACCCAGATAAAACAAAGTAATTGAAAATAGGAAAGTAAATAAATGAGCAAACATATATCAGGTAATTACAAAGCAAAGTCAAGTAGGATTTATGATTTAATATCAGACAAAGTAAAAATTCAGGGCAAAAAGCATTAAGCAAGAACAAGAGATAAATGAAACAAAGTAGAAACAGAACAGGCAATATTCTCTGATCTCAATATAATAAAACCAGAAATAAAATTACCTAACATGGAAAGTAAAAAACTTTTAAAACAAATTACTGAATTACAGATTTTTAAACAAAACACTTCAGGCTATTTAGAAACAATAATGGAAGTGTTACATATCAGAAGCTATGAGATACAGTTTAAAAATTTATAGCACCCTCCCAGCCAAACAATAGACAGGCACATAAGATAAACAATAACACCAGAGAGAAACATACTCCCAGGAACAATCAATTATAAGATGAGAAGGCAGGAAAGGGTAAATGCTCAGGGCAAAAGCAAATGGGGAAACCAGGGCAGAAATGGGAAGAGTGTTCACACAAGGTGAGGAATGAAACTAGGGTCATGAAACACTTTATGTACAAACTATTGATAAGAAACGAATTTTCTCTGTAAACGTTCATCTAAAGCATAATTAAAAAAAAATTGTATACCCTAAATTATTATATTTATTAGCAAGAAAGAACAAAAATAAATGAAGCATCCAACACAAGAAGTAATGAAAAGATCTATAGCACAATGATCTATAATATAAGCTTTAAAAAAAGCACGAGAAAGGCATTAATAAACATGAAAGTGGGAATTAAATAGAAAACAGAAAAGTGGTAAAACTAATAAGTTCAAGAGTTCATGTCTTAAAAAAGGTAATGAAATAGGGTAAATAATTAGCACATGTAATAAAGAAAAAAATATAAAAATCCAAAAATAAGTAACGAAGTGAAATAACTATAGATAAAAATAAAACTTAAAGAATCCTAAGAAATAAAATATTCCATTCAATTCTATGCAAAAAACAAACAAAACAAAACAAAAACAGCCCATTTCTAAGGTGCTTTCCTGATTCTCTGTGCCCCTTCCCCCAGAAACAAATAAGTAGCCTATCTAGCTTATCAGTGGGAACTGACACCACCAAAATTACAAGACACAGAAAATTTAATCTAAATTTTCCCAGAACATAGAAAGGGTAATAACAAAGATAGTACTTAAAAAGAAGACAAGTCCATTGGTGGTTTGACAAAAGTGTTAACCCCATGCATTTACAGCAGATGGGTGCGTATACCACACAGGCAGATGTAACCAGTCAATCATTATTAGCATTTCATGCTTTATATTTTTTTCCACCTGTTTATCTCAAGTTTGGAAACATTTGGAAGTGCACCAGTGTAATTTACATAATAAAAATTGGGATCTCTATATCTGAGAAAAGAAATCGAGACTAATTTGCATATTAATATTTCCCCTTCTTGATGCCAGACCACAACTCAGATAAATTTTCTTTGTTTTAGTCTTTGTATGATTCAAGATCAATTTTATTCTCTTCTAAAGGATCAGGGAAGTATACCAGAAAAACGAAAACCAAACCAGTGGCAGGAGAGCCAATTCTGACTCACGGACATTCCATATGTGCAGAGTAGAACTGTGCTCCATGAGGTTTTCAAGGCCGTGAGCTTTCCAAAGCAGATTGCCAGCCCTTGCTTCCAAGGAGTCTCTGGGTGGACTTGAACTGCCACCCTTTCACTGTGTCAAGTTCTCAATCTTTGTGCCACCCAGGACTCCCAGGGAAGTATAGGGAGAATGAAAATCAAGAGATAAAAAGAACCCAGAATGATTCTGTCCTGGAGGATATTATCTTAAAATAAAGAAATGCTCAGGTTTGTCATTCATAAACTCCTTTAGTTTATTGCATGGTAGTCATAGCAAGGCACACAAGTAAAATCTTGTTCTGGATGGAATTGTGTCCCCCCAAAATTATGTGTGTCAACTTGGCTGGTCCATGATTCTCAGTGTTGTGAGACTATCTACAATTTTTTTTGTTTGTTTTTAACTTGGGAGAGCTGAAGCCAAGTAGTTTTATTTATTTATTTACTTTTTTATTACACTTTAGATGAAGGTTTACAGAGAAAATTAGTTACTCATTAAACAATACACAAATTGTTTTGTGACATTGGTTGCCAACATCACAGTTGTCAACACTCTCCCCTTCTCAACCTTGAGTTTCCAGTTACCAGCTTTCCTGCCCCCTCCTGCCTTCTCCTCCTTGCCCCTGGGCTGGTGTGCCCATTTAGTCTTGTTTGGTGTTACAAGCCTGTCTAATCTTTGACTGAAGAGTAAACCTCAGAAGTGACTTCAGTACTGAGTCAAAAGTGTCTCCAGGGCCATACTCTTGGGATTTCTCCAGTCTCTGTCAGACCAGTAAGTCTCGTCCCTTGCTTGAGAAGGGGTGGGGCCAGTGGAGTATCTCAGATGGCCACTCACAAGCTTTTAAGACCCCAGATGCTACTCACCGAAGTAGGATGTAGAACATGTTCTTTATTAACAATGTTATGCCAACTGAGCTAGATGTCCCCCAAGACCATGGTCCCTCAGTCCCTCAAGGAGTTTGGATGTGTTTATGCAGCTTCCATGACCTTGCCTTGGTCAAGTTGTGCTGACTTCCCCAATATTGTGTACTGTCTTACCCTTCAGCAAAGTTACCACTTACCTATCGTCTGGGAAGCACTGGTGATGTAGTGGTTAAGAGCTATGGCTGCTAACCAAAAGGTCGGCAGTTCAAATCCACCAGGCGCTCCTTGGAAACCATATGGGGCGCTCTACTCTGCCCTATAGAGTTGCTATGAGTCCGAATTGACCGAATAGTAAAGGAGGGGGGGGAGTTTGTTTGTTTTTTTATAGGTAGTGTTTTTCCCTGCTACCCCTCCCCTCCCTAGTAGTTATCAAAGTTTGTTTCTTTCTGTGTGTAAACCTTTTCATGAGTTTAGATAATAGTGGTCTCATAGAGTATTTGTCCTTTTCTGATTGATTTATTTCACCCAGCATAATGCCCTCCAGATTCATCCACGTAGTGAGATGTTTCTCAGATTCATCATTGTTCTTTATCGTAGTATTCCATTATGTTTCTGTACCACAGTATATCCATTCATCTGTTAATGGGAATTTAGGTTATTTCCATCTTTTCGCAATTGTGAGTAATGCTGCAGTGCACATGGAAGCGTATATGTCTGTTCATGTGACAGCTCTTATTTCTCTAGGATATATTCCTAGGAGTGGGATTGCTGGGTTATATGGTATTTCTATGTCTAGCTTTTTAAGGAAGCACCATATTGTTTTCCAAAATGGTTGTACCAATTTACATTCCCACCAGCAATGTATAAGCATTCCAAGCTCTCCACAGCCTCTCCAAAATTTGTTTATTTTCTGTTTTTTTGATTCTTACTAACAATGTTTGGGTAAGATGGTATCTCACTGTAGTTTTGATTTGCATTTCTCTAATGGCTGTTCAACCGTTTCAAGAGGTAGTACATGCTCAGGAACCAATTGTACAAAAGGAAGAAGTCCAAGCTGCACTGACGGCATTGGTGAAAAACAAGGCGCCAGGAATTGACGGGATATCAATTGAGATGTTTCAACAAATGGATGCAGTGCTGGAAGTGCTTACTTGTCTATGCCAAGAAATATGGAAGACAGCTACCAGGCCAATTGACTGGAAGAGATCCATATTTATGCCTATCCCCAAGAAAGGGGATCCAACCGAATATGGAAATTAATTATAGAACAATATCATTAATATCACACACAAGCAAAATTTTGCTGAACAGCATTCAAAAGCAGCTGCAGCAGTGTATCGACAGGTAACTGCCAGAAATTCAGGCCAGATTCAAAAGAGGATGCGGAACCAGGGATATCATTGCTGATGTCAGATGGATCCTGGCTGAAAGCAGAGAATACCAGAAGGATGTTTACCTGTGTTTTATTGACTATGGTAAGGCATTCGACTGTGTAGATCCTAACAAACTGTGGATAACTCTGCAAAGAACGGGAATTCCAGAACACTTAATTGTTCTCATGAGGAACCTTTACATAGATCAAGAGGCAGTTATTCGTACAGAACAAGGGCATACTGCGTGGTTGAAAGTCAGGAAAGGTATGCATCAGGGTTATATCCTTTCACCATACCTATTCAATCTGTTCACTGAGCAAATAATCTGAGAAACTGGAGTATATGAAGAAGAATGGGGCATCAGGATTGGAGGAAGACTCATTAACAACCTGCGTTATACAGATGACACAACCTTGTTTGCTGAAAGTGAAGAGGACTTGAAGCCCTTACTAATGAAGATCAAAGACCACAGCCTTCAGTATGGATTACACCTCAACATAAAGAAAACAAAAATCCTCACAACTGGATCAATAAGCAACATTATGATAAACATAGAAAAGATTGAAGTTGTCGAGGATTTCATTTTACTTGGATTCACAATCAACACCCATGGAAGCAGCAGTCAAGAAATCAAACAACATACTGCATTGGGTGAATCTGCTGCAAAGGAACTCTTTAAAGTGTTGAAAAAGCAAAGATGTCATTTTGAAGACTAAGGTGTGCCTGACCCAAGCCATGGTATTTTCAATCGCATCATATGCATGTGAAAGCTGGACAATGAATAAGGAAGACAGAAGAAGAATTGATGCCTTTGAATTGTGGTGTTGGCAAAGAACATTGAATATACCACGGACTGCCAAAAGAACGAACAAATCTGTCTTGGAGGAAGTACAACCAGAATGCTCCTTAGAAGCAAGGATGGCGGGATTGCATATTACACACTTTGGACGTGTTGTCAGGAGGGATCAGTTCGTGGAGAAGGACATCATGCTTGGTAAAGTACAGGGTTAGCAGAAGGGAGGAAGACCCTCAACGAGGTGGTTTGACACAGTGGCTGCAACAACAGGCTCAAGCATAACAATGATTGTGAGGATGGTGCAGGACCGGGCAGTGTTTTGTTCTGTTGTGCATAGCGTCGTTATGAGTCAGAACTGACTTGACAGCACCTAAGAACAACAACAACAATGGCTAGTGATCGTGAGCATTTCCTCATGTGTGTTGTGCACCTGAAGGTCTTCTTTGGCAAAGTGTCTCTTTATATCCTTTGCCCATTATTTAATTGGATTATTTGTCTTTTTATTGTAGAGGTGTTGGATGTTCCTTTAGATTTTAGAGAATAGACCCTTGTCAGATATGTTGTAGTGAAATTTTTTTCTGAGCCTATAGGTCGTCTTTTCACTCTTTTGCTGAAGTCTTTTGATGAGCATAAGTGTTTAATTTTTAGAAGGTCCCATTTATCTAGCTTATCTTCTGGTGTTTGTGTACTGTTAGTTATGGTTTGTATCCTATTTATGCTGTGTATTAGGGCCTCTAACATTGACTCTATTTTTTCTTCTATGATCTTTATAACATTTAGGTCTTTGAATTGGTTCTATTTCATTTCTTTAGAGATGGACATCCAGTTTTTCCAGCACCATTTGTTAAAAAGATTGCCTTTTCCCCATCTAATGGACGTTGGGCCTTTGTCAAAGATCAGGTGAACGTAGGTAGATGGATTTACATCTGGGTTCTCAATTCTGTTCTGTTCCATTGATCAATGTGTTTGTCGTTGTACCAGTACCAGGCTGTTTTGACTACCATAGCTGTATAGTAGGGTCTGAGGTCAGGTAGTGCAAGTCCTCCTACTTTATCCTTTTTCTTCAATAGTGCTTTACTTATCTGGGTCCACTTTCCTTTCCATGTAAAATTAATGATTAGTTTTTCCATCTCATTAAAGACTCCCGTTGGTATTTGGATGGAGATTGTATTGTATTTGGGTAGAATTGACATTTTCACAATGTTGAGTCTGCCTATCCACGAGCATGGTATGTTTTTTCCATTCATGTAGATCTCTTTTGGTTTCTTGCAGTAGTGTTTTGTAGTTTTCTTTGTGCAGGTCTTTTAGGTCCCCGGTTAGATTTATTCCTAAGTATTTTAATTTTTTAGGGGCAATTACAAATGGTATTGCTTCCCTGAATTCATTTTCATAGTTCTTTTTATTGGTGTATAAGAATACAACTGATTTTTCTATGTTTCTCTTGTGTCCTGCTACTCTGCTGAATCTTTCTATCAGTTCCAGTAGTTTTCTTGTGGAGTCCTTTAAGTTCTCTATGTATTGTATCATATCATCCACAAATAGGTATAGTTTTACTTCTTCCTTACCAATTTGGATGCCCTTTCTTTCACTTGCCTTATTGTTTTAGCTAGAACTCCCAGCACAATGTTAAATAGGAATGGTGATAAATGGCATCCTTGTCTTGTTCCTGTTCTCAGGGGGAATGTTTCAGCCTGTCTCCATTACGAATGATGTTGGCTGTTGGTTTTGTATAGATGACCTTTATTATGTTGAGGAATTTCCATTCTATATCTAATTTATTGGGAGTTTTTATCAAGAATGGGTGTTGGACTTTATCAAATGCCTTTTCTACGTCAATTGAGATGATCATGTGATTCTTTCCTTTTGTTTTATTTATGTGCTGGAATATGTTGATTGGTTTTCTAATGTTGAAACATCCTTGCATACCTGGTATGAATCCCACTTGGTTGGGGTGTTTTTTTTTTTTTTTTTCATTGTTGTTTTTTATGATGATCAATTCTATTGGCTATAATTTGTTGAGAATTTTTGCATCCATATACATGAGAGCTATTGGTCTGTAATTTTCTTTCTTTCTTTCTTTTTTTTTTTTTTTTGGTGGTGTTTTTGCCTGGTTTTGGTATCATGGTTATATTGGCTTCATAGAATGAATTTGGACATAGCTGTTCTTTTTCTATATTCTGAAATAGTTTGAGTAGCACTGGTGCAAGCTCTTCTCTGAATATTTGGTAGAATTCTCCAGTAAAGCTATTAGGACCAGGGCTTTCTTTTATTGGGAGGTTTTTGTTTGTTCATTTGTTTTGTTTTTTACCTTTTCAATCTCTTCCCTTGTTATGGGTCTGTTCTGATTTTCAATATCAGTTTGTTTAATTTAGGTAGGTAGTGTGTTTCTAGAAATATGTCCATTTCCTCTAGGCTTCCAAATTTGTTGGAGTATGGTTTTCCATAGTACTCTGTTACAGTCCTTTTTATTTCAGTTGGGTCTGTTGTTATGACCCCCATTTCTTTTCTTATTTGAGTTATTTGCATCTTCTCCTGTTTTTCTTTTGTCAGTTTGGGCAGTGGTTTGTAGATTTTGTTGATTCCTTTGAAGAACCAACTTTTGGTTTTGTTGATTCTTTCTACTGTTTTTCTATTCTCTATTTCATTTATTTCTGCTCTGGTCTTTATTATTTTCTTTCTTCCTGCAGCTGTGGGCTCCTTTTGATGTTCTCTTTCCATTTGTTTGAGTTGTATGGTGAATGTTTTGATTTTGTCTCTTCTTTTTTGATGTGTGCATCTGTTGCTATAAATTGACCTCTGAAGACTGCCTTTGCTGTGCCCCAAAGGTTTTGATATGATGTGTTTTCATTCTCGTTTGATTCTAGAAATTTTTTTTATTCTATATTTGATTTTTTTGTATTACCCAGTTGTTTTTAAGCAAGATGTTATTCAGTTTCCATTTATTTGATTTTTTTTACTTGCCCTTCCTGTTATTAATTTCTACTTTTATGGCATTGTGATCAGAGTAAATGCTTTGTATTATCTCATTGTTTTGGATTTTGTTGAGGTTTGCTTTGTGGCCTATGATGTGGTCTATTCTGCAGAACATTTCATGTGCATTGGAAAAGAATGTGTACTTTGCTGCTGTTGGGTGGAGTGTTATATATATGCCTATGAGGTCAAGTTGGTTGATTGTGGCCTTTAGGTCTTCTGTATCTTTGTTGAGTTTCTAGATATTCTGTCCTCTACTGAGAGTGGTGTGTTGAAGTCTCCCACTATTGTTGTTGAACTGTCAATCTGTCTTTTCAATGCTGTTAGAGTTTGTTTTATGTATTTTGGAGCCCTGTCATTGGGTGCGTAGATATTTATTAGGGTTGTGTCCTCACAGTGGATTGTCCCTTTAATCATTATATCATGTCCTTTCTTGTCTTTTATGGTGGAATTTGTTTTGAAGTCTATTTTATTTGAGATTAGTATTGCCACTTCTGCTTTTTTTTTTTTGGTTGCTGTTTTCTTGAGATATATTTTTTCCATCCTTTGCTTTTTAATATATTTATGTCTTTGTTTCTAAGGTGTGTCTCTTGTAGGCAGCATATTGATGGGTCCTTTTTTTCTTTTTATCCACTGTGTCACTCTCTGCCTCTTTATGGGTGCATTTAAGCCATTGATGTTCAGTGCAATTATTGACAGGTGTGAGTTTATAGCTGTCATTTTGTAGTGCTTTTTTTTGTATGTGTGGTGCTGATGTTTTCATTGTTCCTCTTACTCTTCTGTACTGAATTGCTTTTGTTCATGGCTTTTTCTCATTTCTTTCATTTTTATAGATTTTATGTTTACTGAGGCTTTATGTTTTTCTTCTTTACTTTGATGAGTAGGTTTGTTAACTTTCTTTGGGTTACCTTGAAATTTACCCCTATCTTCCTAAGTTTAAACCAGTCTTTTATTACCTAATATCACTTTGACTTCCTCTCCATTTGAAAGTTCTATACCTACACAATTTATTCCCTCTTTCATGGTTCTGACGTTGTTGTCACTTACAGATTGACCTCTCTGGTGTCCTGTTGTAAATCTTTTAATTTTTTTTTTTATCCTTGATAGTTCATTACTAAGGTTGGTATATGGCTGATGCTGTCTTGCGTCCTAGATTCACGTTGTCATCCAATGTCTTGGTTCTTTAACTGAAGGACTCCCTTTAATAATTCTTGTATGTTTGGTTAGGTTTTTACATATTCCTTTAATTTCTGGTTTTCTGGAAATGTCCTAATTTCGCCATCATATTTTAGTGAGAGTTTTGCAGGATATATTATTCTTGGTTAGCAGTTTTTTTCTTTCAAAGTTTTATATATGTCATCCCATTGCCTTCTTGCCTGCATGGTTTCTGCAGAGTAATCAGAGCTTAGTCTTATTATTTCCACTTTGTATGTGGCTTTTCGTTTTTCTCTGGCTGCTCTCAGGATTCTTTCTTTGTCTTTGGTTTTAGTGAGTGTGATTATGATATGTCTTGGTGATTTTCTTTTGGGGCCTATCCTATACAGGGTTTATTTAGCTTCTTGGATGGTCAGCTTTTCATCTTCTGTGATATTCAGGAAGTTTTCTGTCAGCAAATCTTCAATGATCTTCTCTGTGTTTTCCATTTTTACCCCTTGTTCTGGAACTCTGATCACAAGCAAATTTTTGCTTTTGATTGTACCCCACATGGTTCTCAGGGTTTCTTCATTTTTTTCATTCTTTTCTCTGATTTTTCCTCAAAGTGGTATCCAAGGATTTGTCTATAACTTTGTTGATCCTGTCTTCCATTGTTTCACATTTGCTCCTAAAACCTATTGCACCATCCATTTCTGAAGTCTTGTTTATCTTTTGAATTTCTGGTTGCTGTTTTTGTATGACTTCTAGTTGTTTTTTATATTTTGTTCCTGTATTATTTCTTGAATTCTTCCATTGCTTTGTCTGTTTTCCCTGATTTTGTCTGTATTTTCCATGATTTTATCTATTTTTTCTTTATTTTTGTCTGCGTCTTCCTTCATCTGTTGGAGAACCCTGAATAATAGAGTTTTGAATTCCCTATCAGCTAGTTCCAGTGCCTTTTCTTCTACTGGGAGGTCATCTGATGTTTTATTTTGGTCACTCCCTGGAGCCATCTTGTCCTGTTTTTTTTTAAATATGTTTTGATGTTGTCTGCTGTCTCCGGGATATTCAAGAATTATTTTCTTCATTTATTGATTGTAGATTTGGTTGTTTTATCCTGCTTTTTTGTTTTATTTGGTAACGTCTGGGCAGGCGGGCTGGGCGTGCTTTGTTTCTTGCTCACCTGTGGGCACAATGCTTCTTACCACCTTGCTCAGGTGAGCAGGGCCAGTCACTCAGCCATGGTGCAGCAAGGCAGGCCCAGTGGGGGTAGAGAGGCATGGATGGGTAGTTTGCAGCACAAACTAGGGCCGATAAGACAGTGCCAGGCAGCAGTGCAGGGTAATGTCTAGGAGTCTACATTGGTGCTGCTCGGGGGCATGGCAGCAGCACATGGTGCAGATAGGCAGGAGGGAAGGGACAGGATGTGACGTGCAGAGCTAAGTGGCTGAGTGAAAGAAGAGAGGGAAACAAAAGAAAAAAATGAAGGAAGAAAGTAAATAAAATGATAGAGAGGTAGGATTTGGTGGATGAGGGCTGGGAAGACCTGGTGAAACCATGTGCTGATGGCTCTCTAGCTGAGTTGTGTGGCTTGGCCTGTCGAGAAGGGTCATGAGTGGCACATGGAGCTAGGTGGGCAGGAGAAAGGAAAGAGTTGAAAGAGAAGAAACCAAGAAACAAAACAAAAAAAAATTAAAAAATCACAGTGGGGAAGCTGGCCTCCAGGGTCAGCATGCAGCTGGGGTGGCAGCAAGCTGATGTCTTTTTCACTGGGTGGCATAGCACAGCTCATCAGGAAACGGTGGAGGCAGTGCAGGGCGTAGGTGGGAGGGAGAAGGAAAAGTGCATGGGGGAAAGATAAAGAAAAATAAAAAATATGCTGCTGAGGGAGCTGGCCTGTGGGGGCAGTGCAGACTCAGCAAGGCTCACGCAGTGACTCTCCAGCTGGCCCCTTGAGAAGGGATGGGGTGGTTCACAGAGCTGGGTGGGTGGAAGAAATAAAGGAAGAAAAGGGCAGAGAGAAAAGAAACGAGAAAAGAAAAAGAACAAAAAAAAATCACAGGCCATCAAGAAGGCAAGGAGATGGCACACAGGGCTAGCTGGGCAGGAGAAAGGAAAGGAAGGAAGGGAAAGAGAGAGAGAAGCAACAAAGTAAGCCAAAAAAAACAGACAAAAAAAATGGTGCTGAAAGGGCTGGCTGGTGGGGGCGTGGCACCCAGGTGGCTGTGAGGTGGTATCTCTCTGGCCAAGTGACTTTGGCCTTTGGAAAGTGGCAGAGGCCACATACAGGGAAGAAAGGTGGAGGGGGAGAAATTGTGTATCCCTGGTTACCAGGTGTACTGTCTCCTGTTGAGGGCTCCATGAAGTTGCCTTCCCATACTCCCTGTCAGCAGTCCTTGGAGGCTGATGTCCAAGATGGTGAATCCAGGTGGCAGTGAGCTGGTGTCTCTCCAGTTGAGTGACCATGGCCCATTGGAAAACAGTGGTGGGAAGCAGTGGAGGCCTCATACAGGGAAGAAGGGGGAGGTGGAAAAGCAGGTATCCGTGGTTACCGGCTGCTCTGTCTCCTGTTGGGAGCTCAGTAAAATTGCCTTCCCACACTCCCTGTCTGCATTCCTTGGTGGCTGTAGTCCCAGATGGTGAATCCATGCCACGTTAGCTAGTAGAGGACCTCCACTCCATAGCTCTCCTTGCTCTCTGTTCTCTGACAGTTTCTTATTCCATTTGGTGCTTAAAAGAGTTCTTTATTCCTTCATTTGATACTTAGGGTTCCAGAATTGATGTTTGTATCTGTTTTACTTAGTTTTTCAGGTCTTTGTTGCAGAGGAACAGCATGGTGTTTCTGTCTATAGTGCCATGTTGGCTCTGCCTTCCTCTGATTGTCCACCATTTTGTTCACCTAATGTGATTTTCATATGTGTTGTAAATCTTATCTCTATGATGTTAATAAGATGGGATTAGTGGCAGTTATGTTAATGAGGCAGGACTCTATCTACAAGATTAGGTGGTGTCTCAAATCAATCTCTTTTGAGATATAAAAGAGAGAAGCCAGCAGAGAGATATGGAGACCTCCTACCACCAAGAAAGCAAAGCCAGTAGCGTAGCATGTCCTTTGGACCCAGGGTCCCTGCACTGAGAAGCTCCTCAATCAAGGAAGATTGATCAAAAGGACCTTCCTCCAGAGTTGACAGAGAGAGAAAGCCTTCCCCTGGAGCTGGCACTCTGAATTCTGACTTCTAGCCTCCTTAACTGTGGAAGAATAAATTTCTCTTTGGTAATGCCATCCACTTATGATAGTTCTGTTATAGCAGCACTAGATAGCTAAGACAGACCTCAAGTCATTCATTTAGCATTGTAGAATCAGAATGAACATTTACAGTGTTAGTTTAAATGTTTGATTCCAAATCTTCAGATTTCAGGTTTACCTTTAGCAAGTGGCCTTGGGGAGGAGACTTGACCACCTCTTGAACGTAGAGGAGGTCTCTCACAGCTAGAATCCAAGGTTGGTTGTGATGAGCAGCATCTCAGCAGGCTTCTCAGTCTTCAGAGCATGAGAGACCTTTCGCTTCTGTCTTCTTCTCCAAAAATAAGCAGAAATCCATGGATTTATATACCATGGGTGCTGTCATGATCAACAATAATTGGTATGTTTTATATTCTTGTTTACTACATGTTTCAAGGGTGAGTTAATTCATTGAAAGTGATGAAAATTGTTTACTGACAAAAAAAGAAAGCAAAAAACCAAGAATATAAGTTCAAGAGTCTTAATAAATAAAATATTAACAAAAAAAATCCATCAACACACTAAAGAATTATACACCATGATCAAATGGAGGTTATTCCAAGACTGCAATGATGATTAGATTCAAAATCAGAAATTCTACTAGTATGATTATCTATTAATATGATTCATCAAATTAATAGTATAAAGGGTGAAAATTCCCGTATGTTAAAGGGTAGCCACTCCCACTGCTGTTGAGTCAATTCCGACTCTTAGCAACCCTATAGAACAGAGTAGAACTGCCCCGTAGAACTTCCAAGGAGCACCTGGCGGATTCCAACTGCCAACCTCTTGGTTAACAACTGTAGCACCTAACCAGTACGCCACCAGGGTTTCCTGTTAAAGGGTACTTTATCAAATTCAACAATAAAAAGAGTAGGGGCAGTAGTATCTATAGTGTGTGTGCTGATAAGAGGGGTGGAGAGTAAAATATGGGCTCACATATAAATTGATGATCCCTGGAAAGATGAAGAAGGAATTGTTAAGTGATTGCTGAAGAGGGTCTGGGCATGTTGAGGGGATGAGGTAGGGAAGGAAATATAATTTTTACAGTTATCCTTTGGTGCCTTTTGAATTTTGTATTTCCTATTCAAAAAATTTTTTTTAAAGAGAACATTCTATCCATCTTACATTCATTAGGGAAAAAAAACAAGGCCAAGAAACTAGGCCTTTTTTTTTTTTTTTAATCTCTGATTCAAAAGAATGGAGTTGACCCCAAAACAATATTCCCAAATTTTTAGAGAAATGAAAGAACAGGGTACAATAGCTCATATTATCTGGCACAGCATAAAACCATCTTCCCACCATTCCCAAAAACAAAATTTTGATCTTGGAAAAAGTGGGATATTTATTTTTAAAACCAAAACAAACAACAACAAAAAGTCATATCCAAATTTCTTATGTGAACTGAAATAATTCATTAGTAGGTATTAATGGATAAGTATTTTTTCTCTGACTTTTTTTTTTTTATCAGCGTAGAGTGGCTGTCAGTTAAGGGTTGTTGGAGCATCTGAGGCATAGCTTTTATCAGAGGCAGGGCTGCTCCCAGGTATGATGTAAGATGAGCAGATCTAAGGAGAAAAAAAAATTGGAGGAAAAAATTGCTAATGAAGTCCACGGTGGGGAGGAACTGAGGCCAAATGGAGCCTAAAACTCTTCTGATTGAAAGACTTCTGATCTGGTTGATACCTTTTGAGATCCGAGTTATTCCTTCACTTCTGGGAGAAAGACAAAATTTTATATAATTTGCTCCTTGAAACGTCTCCATTTTTTTCCTCAATATTTTCCATGTTTTCCTTTTGGTTAGGGAAATCATCATTGTTTCAATTGGTTATTGCCATAATAATGCTACTCAAGAAACCACCACAAAATCTCAGAGGCATACAACTTCATTTAGTGTCTTTGTCTGCAGGTTGGCTGGGGATCAGCTTATTGAGGCTGGCTTCCACTAGGTTGATTCTGCTTTTTATGCCTTTGCCAGCCTGGCCATGTTGTTCTTATAGCCATGGTTGAGAAGCACAAGGACAAACCCAGTAGACAAGTACTTTCCAAGAGGCTCTTAAGTCGCATCTGCTGACTTCCCATTGGCTAAGACATGTCACATGGTCAGGCCCAGCGTTAAGGGGTACAAAAATACACTGCTCACAGTAGGAGGCATAGCACAGGGTGAGGATGAAGGAAGAGTTAAGGAACTAGGGCCTATGCAATCTACCACAATCATCATCATATTAGTATTTATATAAGATCTTAAATGTTCATATGTGCTTTCCTATGTGTTTTTCATTTGAGCCTCATAAGAGCTCTGTGAGGATATTATTTCTTTCTTTCTTTTTTTTTTATTATAGAAGAGGAAACAAAATCAGAAAGGTAAGGTCACTTACCCAAGATCATACAGCTAGTTAGCAGGAGAGGGGAGACATTCTCATAATACCATAAAAAGGGGGAAAGTGGTGGATTTACTATTCTTTTGGTAATAGTTGATCATTTTTCCCCTTGGTTTATAGGTCAAAGGTGAAATACAAATATATATAGCTGTATACTTAATAAGGCTTAGAATAGGAAATTGTTTTATTTCTTATTTATTTTCTAATTAATGGCTATCTATCTAAAATGGTTTCATTGTATTCCTGCCTAGAAAAAAAAGACAAAGCTCACATCAAAATAATTGCTACATGATTACAACTACCAAGAAAAGAACAACAAAAATGCTCTACATACACAAAGAAGCAGCAGAAGCTGCACCTAAAAGAGAGAGAATCATGTTTTGTAGATAACTGGGCTAAACAGTAATTGCTAAAATTTTTGAGCATTTGCTCCAAGTATATGGTAATATATTTATTTATAAATATTAAATGCACTGCAGTGCAAAAAATGTACCTTAAAAATAACCCAAAATTTACATACGTAAATGTTATTTTAATAATAATTTTCATCAGTAACCTTTAATGGAACAATGTCATTAAACTTACGTCATTGTCTTTGAAATTTTTCATACTATCCTTTGTGATGCAGAGGTTCTAAGTTTGGTTTAATTAATATTGGATTTTAATGGCACACTAGTTGGAAAAGATATATCACAAAGAACAACATACACAATAAATACGTAGGGTAAGATTCATCATTACTGGTATTTGATGTAAATCTATATTTCAAGTAGTTTTTTTTTTTTTAATAATGCTGATTGCGAAACCCTGGTCGTGTAGTGCTTAAGTGCTATGGCCGCTAACCAAAGGGTCGGCAGTTCGAGTCTGCCAGGAACTCCTTGGAAACTCTATGGGGCAGTTCTACTCTGTCCTATAGGGTCACTATGAGTCAGAATCAACTCAACAGCATTGGGTGGGAGTGCTGATTGTGGGGAGCTGACTTCTTGTCATAGTTAATTAACTCTTCATTGTTTTTAACACCATAATGTGGCTGATGAACAGCTTCTACTGGGGTTAGAAGTGTAGAAGTGGTTCATTTTGGCATTGTTTCAAATCCAGCATTCCTATCCCTACAAGGGTCTTAAGTCACTTAGTGATTTGTAAGGATTACTTTAGCTAAAGCTAGATCATGTAATTCATAGTGTCCCTTACACAAGCACATGCATATAATACTCCAGTTTAAAACAAAGCCCTTCCTTCACCCTATATCCTCCTCCAACTACCACCCCATTTCTCTGTGCCCCTTTACATCTAAACTCTAAAAAATTTGCTAGGTCCAATTTCTCTCCTATTCTTTCTTGAACTCAGTCAGTCTTGGGTTCCCACCATTCCACCAAAATTACATTTGTCAAGGTCACCATTTTACTGAATCTATGAGAAGCATTCAACACAGTTGTTGGTCATGCCTTCCTTCTCTTTGCTCTGTGCTGTCATTTTCTTTCTTTTTTTTTTTTTTTACTTCACTGGCCATATTTTCCCAGTCTCCTCTATTACGTATTCCTCATCTGCCCAGCCACTGAATGCTGCAGGGCTCACACATTCCAATGGCTTTATGTTTCATTCAGAGAAGAAGCTTAAGTTTTTACAGTGGTCTGCAAGGTCTTATATGATCTGTCACTCACCTGTCCAATTCTCTGACCTCACCTCCTTCTCTTCTCCCTGTCACTCATTCCCCTGCAGCCACGCCAGCCTCTTGACTAAGAACACACTACATATGCTTCTACCTCAGAGCTTTTGTTTATGCTGTTTCCTCTGACCATGATACAGTAGTCTCCCTTTATCTGTGAGAGATACTTTCCAAGACCGTCCATGGATGCCTGAAACCTCGGACAGTACTGAACCCTATACACACTATGATTTGTCCTTACATTCATACCTATGATAAAGTTTACTTTATAAACTAGGCACAGTAAGAGATTAACAACAATAACTAATAGTAAAATAGAGCAATTATAACAATATTCTGTATTAAAAGTTATGTCAATGAGCAGGACAGTGTGAAATTTCATCATGCTACCTACTCATTTAACATTTTCTAACAGGTGTCTTGGTCATCTAGTGCTGCTGTAACAGAAATACCACAAATGGATGGCTTTAACAAGGAGAAGTTTATTCTCTCATAATGCTTAATGCAGTAGGCCAGATGTCCAAATTCAGAGCGCCAAAGGCTCCAGGGGAAGGCTTTGGAGGAAGGTCCTTGTGATGCATCAGTCTTCCCTTGATCTGGGAGCATTTCCGTGCAGGAACCTCAGGTCCAAAGGATGATGCCCTCTGCTCCCAGCACTGCTTTCTTGGTAGTATGAGGTCCCCACTCTCTGCTTGCTTCCCTTCCTTTTATCTTTTATAAGATAAAAGGTAGTGTAGGCTGTGTTCCAGGGAAATTCCCTTGGCATTGGATCAGGGATGTGACCTTAGTACATCCCTTACAATCCCACCGTAATCCTCTTTAACATCAAATTACAATCACAGAATGGAGGACAACCACACAATACTGGGAATCATGGCCTAACCAAGTTGACACATATTTTAGGGGGGCACAATTCAATCCATGAAAGCAGGTAACTCAAACTGCAGAAAGCGAAAACTCAGATAAGGGTGGATGATTATACGTTCCCCCTAGATATCTTCATGGCTTGCTCTTTCACATTTTCAGGTCTATGATCCAAAGTAATCTTTTCCCTAAAGTCTTCCCTGAAAACCATAACAAAATAGCAGTTGTCCCCTCACTGGCCACACTTTCTACCTCTCTTACCCTGCATAGCATTTGTCACCTTATGTTATACTATATGCTTACATGTTATTTGTTTATATCTGTCTCCTGCTACCAGAAATGTAAGCCCCCTGACTTTGTTCTTTGAGGTTTTATCTTCAGGCCCTAGAATATTCCCAGCACATAGTAGGCTCTCAATAAGCAGTGAATGGATATTTCGTGAGTGAAGGCACAAGTATCAACCCATTAGTACAGATTAATTTCATTCCTTCCTATTTTTTCAATAAAAAATAATAGAATTTCTAAAATTTTTCCGTATACACTGCACCTGGTTGTCTTCATACTCCCCAGCGTGTGTGTAACTCACTTTGAAAATTATTGTGGTCCAAAGAGGTGACTCTTGGTCTTTCACTTTGGGAGTCATAAGAATCCTTATGGAGCTTGTTTAAAGTGCAGATTCCCAGGCTATCCCCCAGAGATTCTGATTCAGAAGGTATGTGGTTGAGTACAAAAATCTGCATTTGTAAGATGTACCTGAGATGGTTTTGATGCAGATGGTCTAGGACTACAACTGGAAATACCTCCTCCATATATTTGGTAGTCTCATCACAATTTGTAATTCCAGGTTCAATGAAAACAGAAAAAATTATTTAGCACGCCTCAATCAGCTCACAAACAAAATGATTGAGTCCCCATACTCCCTACACCAGTGGTTCTCAACATTTTGGATTATGGAGATTGTATCATTCAGTGTAGGCTAGGTTATACAGCAGAGAAAAACCAACCCCAATCTGCTTTATTCAGGTGGTCTCCCTGCATACAGGCTTGGGTTTCTTTCTACTCATTTAGTTACCACGAGCCCCTCTACTTTCCAGCTTCCTTCATTTTGGTAACATCTCTAGTCTGGACTCTCATTTCTCTCCTTCCCCCATTCTCCTTGACCTTATTTATCCATTTTTAAAAATTCCTTTAATCAGGACAGAAAAAAATATATCAAGCAAACAACAATCAAAAAAGAGCAGGAGTGGCAATATTAATTTCTGACAAAATAGACTTTAAAGTTAAATCCATCAGAAAGGATAAGAAGGACACTATATAATAATTAAAGGGTCAATATACCAAGAAGATATAACCATATTAAATATTTATGCACCCAATGACAGGGCTGCAAGATACATAAAACAAACTATCAGCATTGAAAAGTGAGATAGACAGCTCCACAACAATAGTAGGAGACTTCAACATACCAGTTTTGGTGAAGGAAAGGACATCCAGAAAGAAGCTCAATAAAGACACGGAAGATCTAAATGCCACAATAAACAAACTTGACCTCATAGACATATACAGAACACTCCACCCAACAGCAACCGAGTATACTTTCTTTTCTGGTGCACACGGAACATTCTCTAGAATAGACCACATATTAGGTCATAAAGCAAGCCTTAGCAGAATCCAAAACACTGAAATATTACAAAGCATCTTCTCTAATCATAAGGCCATAAAAGTGGAAATCAATAACAGGAAAAGCAGGGAAAAGAAATCAAACACTTGGAAACTGAATACTATCCTGCTTAAAAAAGACTGGATTATAGAAGACATTAAGGATGGAATAAAGAAATTCAGAGAACCCAATGAGAATGAAAACACTTCCTATCAGAATCTTTGTGACACACCAAAAGCAATGCTCAGAGGTTAATTTATATTAATAAAAGCACACATACAAAAAGAAGGGCCAAAATCAAAGAACTATCCCTACAACTTGAACGAACGGAAAGAGAACAAAAGAAACCCTCAGTCACAAGAAGAAAACAAATAATAAAAATTACAGCAAATGAAATAGAAAACAGAAAAACAATTGAAAGAATTAACAAGACCAAAAGCTGGTTCTTTGAAAAAAAACAACAAAATTGATAAACCATTGGCCAAACTGACAAAAGAAAAACAGGAGAGGAAGCAAATAACATGAATAAGAAATGAGATGGGCGATGTAACAACAGACCCAACTGAAATTTAAAAAATCATATCAGATTACCATGAAAAATTGTACTCTAACAAATATGAAAACCTAGAAGAAATAGATGAATTCATACAAACACGCTACCTACCTAAACTAACACAAACAGAGGTAGAACAACTAAATAGACCCATAACAAAAGAAGAGATTGAAAAGGTAATCAAAAAACACCCAACAAAAAAAAGCCCTGGCCCAGATGGCTTCACTGCACAGTTCAACCAAACTTTCAGAGAAGAGTTAACATCACTACTACTAAAGATATTTCAGAACATAGAAAAGGATGGGATACTCCCAAACTCATTCTACGAAGCTACCATATCCTGATACCAAAACCAGGTAAAGGCACCACAAAAAAAAAAAAAGAAAATTACAGACTTATATCCCTCATGAACACAGATACAAAAATCCTCAACAAAATTCTAGCCAATAGAATTCAACAACGTATCAAAAAATAATTCACCAAGGCCAAGTGGGATTCATACCAGGTATGCAGGGATGGTTCAACATTAGAAAAACAATTAATGTAATCTACCACATAAATAAAACAAAAGATAAGAATCACATGTTTTTATCAATTGATGCAGAAAAGGCATTGGACAAAGTTCAATCAACACCCATTCGTGATAAAAACTCTCAGCAAAATAGGAATAGAAGGAAAATTCCTCAACATAATAAAGGGCATTTATACAAAGCCAATAGCCAACATCATCCTAAATGAGAAAGCCTGAAAGCATTCCCCTTGAGATCAGGAACCAGACAAGGATGCCCTTTATCACCACTCTTATTCAACACTGTGCTGGAGATCCTAGCCAGAGCAATTAGGCTACATGAAGAAATAAAGGGCATCCAGATTGGCAAGGAAGAAGTCAAAGTATCTCTATTTGCAGATGACATGATCTTATACACAGAAAACCCTAAGGAATCCTCCAGAAAACTACTGAAACTAATAGAAGAGTTCAGCAGAGTATCGGGATACAAGATAAGCACAAAAATCAGCTGGATTCCTCTACATCAACAAAAAGAACATTGAAGAGGAAATCACCAAATCAATACCATTTACAGTAGCCCCCATGAAGATAAAATAAAGAAAAAAAAATTTTTTTTTTCAATACTTAGGAATAAATCTTACCAGAAATGTAAAAGACTTATACAAAGAAAACTATAAAACACTTCTGCAAGAAACCAAAAGAGATCTCCATAAGTGGAAAAACATACCTTGCTCATGGATAGAAAGACTTAACATTATAAAAATGTCTATTCTACCAAAAGCCATTTATAGATAAAATGCAATTTCGATCCAAATTCCAACCACATTTTTTAATGAGATGGAGAAACAAATCACCAACTCCATATGGAAGGGAAAGAGGCCCCGGATAAGTAAAGCATTACTGAAAAAGAAGAACAAAGTGGGAGGCCTTACTCTACCCAATTTTAGAACCTATTATCCTGCCACAGTAGTCAAAACAGCCTGGTACTGGTACAACAACAGACACATAGACCAATGGAGCAGACTTGAGAATCCAGACATAAATCCATCCACATACGAGGAGCTGATATTTGACAAAGGCCCCAGAACAGTTAAATGGGAAGAAGACAGTCTTTTTAACAAATGTTGCTGGCATAACTGGATATCCATCTCCAAAAAAGTGAAACAGGACCCATACCTCACTCCATGCACAAAAACTAACTCAAAATGGATCAAAGACCTAAATATAAAATCTAAAATGATAAAGATCATGGAAGAAAAAATAGGGACAACGTTAGAAGCCCTAATACATGGCATAAACAGAATACAAAACATTATTAACAATGCAGAAGAAAAACTAGATAACTGGGAGCTCCTAAAAATCAAACACCTATGCTCATCCAAAGACTTCACCAAAAGAGTAAAAAGATTACTTACAGACCGGAAAAAAGTTTTTAGCTATGACATTTCGAATCAGCACCTGATCTCTAAAATCTACATGATACTGCAATAACTCAACTACAAAAAGACAAATAACCCAATTGGAAAATGGGCAAAAGGTATGAACAGACACTTCACTAAAGAAGACATTCAGGCAGCTAACAGATACATGAGGAAATGCTCACGATCATTAGCCATTAGAGAAATGCAAATCAAAACTACAGTGAGATTTCATCTCACTCCAACAAGGCTGGCATTAATCTAAAAAACACAAAATAATAAATGTTGGAGAGACCGTGGAGAGATTGGAACACTTATACATTGCTGGTGGGAGTGTAAAATGGTACAACCACTTTGGAAATCTATTTGGCGCTTCCTTAAAAAGCTACAAATAGAACTACTATACGATCCAGCAATCCCACTCCTTGGAATATATCCTAGAGAAATAAGAGCCTTTACATGAACAGAAATATGCACACCCATGTTTACTGCAGCACTGTTTACAATAGCAAAAAGATGGAAGAAACCAAGGTGCCCATCAACAGATGAATGGATAAATTACGGTATACTCACACAATGGAATACTACGCATTGATAAGAACAGTGAGGAATCCGTGAAACATTTTATAACATGGAGGAATCCGGAAGGTATTATGCTGAGTGAAATTAGTCAGTTGCAAAAGGACGAATATTGTATAAGACCACTGTTAGAAGAACTCGGGAATTAAACAGAGAAGAAAATATTCTTTGATGGTTACGAGAGGGGGGACGGAGGGAGCGGGTATTCACTAATTCGATAGTAGATAAGAACTTCTTTAGGTGATACGAAAGACAACACACAATACAGGCAAGGTCAGCACAACTGGACTAACCCAAAAGCAAAGAAGCTTCCTGAATAAACTGAATGCTTCGAAGGCCAGTGTAGCATGGGCAGGGGTTTGGGGACCATGGTTTCAGGGGACTTCTAAGTCAATTGGCATAATAAAATCTATTAAGAAAACATTCTGCATCCTGCTTTGAAGAGAGGCGTCTGGGGTCTTAAAAGCTAGCAAGCAGCCATCTGGGATGCATCAATTGTTCTCAACCCACCTGGAACAAAGGAGAATGAAGAACACCAAGGACACAAGGTAATTATGAGACCAAGAGACAGAACGGGCCACATAAACCAGAAACTACATCACCCTGAGACTAGAAGAACTAGCTGGTGCCCGGCTACAACCAATGACTGCCCTGACAGGGAACACAACAGAGAAGCCCTGAGGGAGCAGGAGAGCAGTGGGATACAGACCCCAAATTCTCATAAGGAGACCAGACTTGATGGTCCGTCTGAGACTAGAGGGACCCCGATGGTCATGGCCCCCAGACCTTCTGTTGGCCCAGGACAGGAACCATTCCCGGGGTCAACTCTTCAGACAGGGATTGGACTGGACAATAGGTTGGAGAGGGAAGCTGGTGAGGAGTGAGCTTCTTGGATCAGGTGGAAACTTGAGACTGTGCTGGAGTCTCCTGCCTGGAGGGGAGATGAGAGGGTAGAGGGAGTTACAAGCTGGCGAAATGGACATGAAAAGAGAGAGTGTAGGAAGGCAGCAGGCTGTCTCATTGAGGGGGAAAGCAACTGGTAGTATGTAAAAACTAGAGTATGTAGCAAGGTTTATATAAGTTTTTGTGTGAGAGACTGACTTGATTTGTAAACTTTCACTTAAAACACAATAAAAATTTTTTTAAATCCTTTAATTTTTAATGGGTTTTAAGAAGAAGCAGATGCTCATGGATAGGAAGACTTAACATAGTAAAAATGTCTATTCTGCCAAAAGCCATCTATACATACAATGCACTTCCGATCCAAATTCCAATGTCATTTTTTAATGTGATAGAGAAACAAATCACCAACTTCATATGGAAGGGAAAGAAGCCACGGATAAGCAAAGCATTACTGAAAAAGAAGAAGAAAGTGGGAGGCCTCACTCTACCTGATTTCAGAAGCTATTATACAGCCACAGTAGTCAAAACAGCCTGGTACTGGTACAACAACAGGCACATAGACCAGTGGAACAGAATTGAGAACCCAGATATAAATCCATCCACATATGAGCAGCTGATATTTGACAAAGGCCCAGTGTCAGTTAACTGGGGAGAAGATAGTCTTTTTAACAAATGGTGCTGGCATAACTGGATATCCATTTGCAAAAAAATGAAACAGGACCCATACCTCACACCATGCACAAAAACTAACTCCAAGTGGATCAAAGACCTAAACATAAAGACTAAAATGATAAAGATCATGGAAGAAAAAATAGGGACAACCTTAGGAGCCCTAATACAAGGCATAAACAGAATACAAAACATTACCAAAAATGATGAAGAGAAACCAGATAACTGGGAGCTCCTAAAAATCAAACATCTATGCTCATCTAAAGAATTCACCAAAAGAGTAAAAAGACCACCTACAGACTGGGAAAGAATTTTCAGCTATGACATCTCCGACCAGCGCCTGATCTCTAAAATCTACATGATTCTGTCAAAACTCAACCACAAAAAGACAAACAACCCAATCAAGAAGTGGGCAAAGGAGATGAACACACATTTCACTAAAGAAGATATTCAGGCAGCTAACAGATACATGAGAAAATGCTCTCGATCATTAGCCATTAGAGAAATGCAAATTAAAACTATGATGAGATTCCATCTCACTCCAACAAGGCTGGCATTAATCCAAAAAAACACAAAATAATAAATGTTGGAGAGGCTGCGGAGAGATTGGGACTCTTATACACTGCTGGTGGGAATGTTAAATGGTTCAAACACTTTGGAAATCTATCTGGCTTTATCTTAAACAGTTAGAAATAGAACTACCATACAACCCAAAAATCCCACTCCTCGGAATATACACTAGAGAGATAAGAGCCTTCACACAAACAGATATATGCACACCCATGTTTATTGCAGCTCTGTTTATAATAGCAAAAAGCTGGAAGCAACCAAGATGTCCATCAATGGATGAATGGTTAAATTTTGGTATATTCACACAATGGAATACTACGCATCGATAAAGAACAGTGACAAATCTGTGAAACATTTCATAACATGGAGGAACCTGGAAGGCATTATGGTGAGCGAAATTAGTCAGAGGCAAAAGGACAAATATTGTATAAGACCACTATTATAAGATCTTGAGAAATAGTATAAACTGAGAAGAACACATACTTTTGTGGTTACGAGGGGGGTAGGGAGGGAGTGTGGGAGAGGGTTTTTTACTGATTAATTAGTAGATAAGAACTGCTTTAGGTGAAGGGAAGGACAATACTCAATACATGCAAGGTCAGCTCAACAGGACTGGACCAAAAGCAAAGAAGTTTCCGGGATAAAGTGAATGCTTCAAAGTTCAGTGGAGCAAAGGCGGGGGTTTGGGGACCATGGTTTAAGGGGACTTCTAAGTCAACTGGCAAAATAATTCTATTATGAAAACATTCTGCATCCCACTTTGAAATGTGGCGTCTGGGGTCTTAAATGCTAACAAGCGGCCATCTAAGATGCATCAGTTAGTCTCAACCCACCTGGATCAAAGGAGAATGAAGAACACCAAGGTCACACGATAACTAAGAGCCCAAGAGACAGAAAGGGCCATATGAACCAGAGACCTACATCATCCTGAGACCAGAAGAGCTAGTTGATGCCCGGCCACAATCGATGACTGCCCTGACAGGGAGCACAACAGAGAACCCCTGAGGGAGCACGAGATCAGTGGGATGCAGACCCCAAATTCACACAAAAAGACCATACTTAATGGTCTGACTGAGACTAGAGGAATCCCGGCGGTCATGGTCCCCAAACCTTCTGTTGGCACAGGACAGGAACCATTCCCAAAGACAACTCATCAGACATGAAAGGGACTGGACAGTGGGTAGGAGAGAGATGCTGATGAAGAGTGAGCTAATTATATCAGGTGGACACTTGAGACTGTGTTGGCATCTCCTGTCTGGAGGGGGGATGGGAGGATAGAGAGAGTTGGAAGCTGGCAAAATTGTCACGAAAGGAGAGACTGGAAGGGCTGACTCATTAGGGGGAGAGCAAGTGGGAGTATGGAGTAAGGTGTATATAAACCTATATGTGACAGACTGACTTGATTTGTAAATGTTCACGTGAAGCTCAATAAAAGTTAATAAAAAAAAAAAGAAGAAGAAGCAGAGATAAAAGCCTGTGTTCAGTCCCTTATGTGTAACCAAAAAAGATAATCAAACTTCTAGAAAGGGTTAGCCTGTACTTCTTCCACTGCTTCACCTCCTATTCAGGACTTCACTCACCAAGGTCTGGTTTCTGCTTCTAACACTCAGCTAAAACTACTTCTTCAAAGGGCTCCAATGACCTTTATTCATCAAACTTGATGGCCATTTTTCTACCTTCCTTCTCTGGAGCTCTCTGCAGCATTGAACCCCCGGGCAACACCCCACTCGCTGGAAGCAGTGTATCTTTTGCCTCCTCCATTTCTTCTTCCCCTTGATTGTGAATTGTCCTCAGTGTTCTGTTTTTGCTGTTCTTTTTCACTATTCAGTCAATGAATATCAGGCACCGTGCCAGGTGTGGGGACACAAATGTAAACAAAATGTTTGTAAAGGGATGTTAAAGTAATACTCTTTCTTCTCACTTGTAACTAAAACTCAAAAGGCTAAGAAGAAAAATACCAGTGGCAAATAATTCCACATTCCAAACTGAGCTCTTCAGAATGTGAAACTGGCAAAAGAAGTGGTCCCAAACTGGATTTGAAACTCTTAACTTGAATATGTAAAACCGTCGAAAGTGAAGAAACTGGGAATATCTTGAAAAGTTGTTGGAGTGAGGGAGCATTTTCACCCCCAGGCCCAACCCCAGCACTGAGGAAGGAGCAGATAGTGCTACTATGTGTCTTCAAACATTGTGAACGGCCTTCAGTAGGTCCCCTTGGAGTGTTTGATATTTGCTCCTTGGAGTCTGAGGGGACAAAGGAACTGGTATTTGACACACACCTGAAAGAATGAAAACAAAAGGATATGGCTAGAGGTGCCTGGTGGCAGAGCAAAGAGAGGTGCCTGTATTGGAGGAAGCAGTACTTCCAGAAAGAACAGGGCAGAAGGGCAGATGTGGGCCCTTGGAAAGCAATGGACCTGGGGATCATTTGAATAGGACTCTCTCCAGGAAGCTCCCTACCAAATTAAGCATCTCAGCAGAAAGAGACTGGAGGTGTCCTGCTGGATGCAGAAGCTGAGAAGGCATCCACTGTTAGTGGCCAGCTGGAGGAGAGGCATTACCAGCCATGAGGGGGTTGACATCATTGCGACTTCTAGAAAACCTGTAAAGCACTCCACAAGAGAGAGTCAGCTTTAACTCCTTACTCCACCAAGCTCAGAGTGCCAAGGCCAGATCACAGCAACAGTCAGATAAGACCCTATTCCACGCCCCTCTCTCTTTACTTTGACCGTGTGGTGGACAGAAACCTTGGCCTGCAAGCTGTAGGGTAGAGGAGAGCTCAAAGAAAACAAATATAAAATTGCCCACCAAACCCCTGAAGTAAGTCTGAACTGGAAGAGGAGGAAAGCTTTCATCTGAAAAAAAGGTCAGCATCTCAACTGTTACATGGGCCTGGACATTGTAATTGCTGTTTAATGACTTTTCCTGAGACTAAATGATTTTCATTTTCTGTTTTTGCTTTAATCTAAGAGTAACTAAAAAAGTAATGACATCTGCCCTAGTTTCTATCCAAAGATCACAAAAGACTGAGTTCTCAGAAAGGATTTAAAGGGATAAAGGTGGAAAAGAATCAAGTTGCCTTCTACTTGCATTCAGTTGGAGTATTGCTCTTTCAGCGTAGGAGTGACACGTAAAAGGTCTCTGTTGTCAGGGTCCTTACAGTCTAGTCAGTGGAAGATATGGAAGTTAAATAATTATAAATATTCCAACTCTGAGAAGTGCTTCAGAAGAGGTACATGGACTCATGAAGTGTCTAACTGGTAGATTGCATACTAATTTTTCAAGAGCCAGTTTACCAAAAACTTTTGTGCATCAAAGGACATTATGAAGAAAAAGATAATTTACGAAATGGGAGAACATATTTGGAAATCATGTATGTAAAGTGTTTAATATACATTTTAAAGGATTTTAACAGACATTTCTCAAAAAAGATATGCAAATAGCCAAAAAACACATGAAAAGATGCTCAACATCTTTAGTCATTACCAAACCAAACGAAACCAAACCCACTGCCGTCAAGTATATTCCGACTCATAGTGACCCTATAGAACAGAGTAGAACTGCCCGATAGAGATTCCAAGGTGTGCCTGGCAGATTCAAACCGCTGACCTCTTGGTTAGCAGCCGTAGCACTTAACCACTACACCACCAGGGTTTCCCTTTAGTCACTACGGAAATGCAAATCAAAAGCACAATGAGATATTACTTCACACCCACTAGGATGGCTATTACAAAAAAAAAAATCAGAAAACAACAAGCATTGGAGGGAATGTAGAAAAATTAAAACCCTCATGTATTGCTGGGCAGAATGTAAAACAGTGCAACTCCTGTAGAAAGCGGTCTGGCAATTTCTCAAAAAATTAAACATAGAATTACCATATGGCCCAATGATTCTACCCTTGGGTATACACCCCAAAAAACTGAAAGTAGTGACTCCAATAGATACTTATACATTAACGTTCATTGAAACATTATTCATGATAACCAAAAGATGGAAATAACCCAAAGTCTGTCAACAGCTGAATGTATAAACAAAATACAATATATACAAACAATGGAATATTCTTCTGTCATAAAAAGAGATGAAGTTCTAATACATACTATGACATACGTGAAACTTGACAATACTAAGTGAATAAGCCAGGCACAAAAGAACAAATTTTGTATGATCACACCTCTATGAAATATTTAGAATAGATAAATGCAGAGAGACAGAAAGTAGATTAGTGGTTACGGTGGGCTGGGGAAAGAGGTCAAGGGGAACTTATTGCTTAATAGGTACAGAGTTTCTGTTTGGGGAGATGAAAAAGTCTGGAAACAAATAGTGGTGATGATTTCACAACAATGTGAATGTGATTAATGCCACTAGTGATTGTTAAGGTTATGTGTCAACCTGGTAAGGCCACGATTCTTGGTGGTTTGGCAGATATTATATAGTCATCCTCCATTTTGTGATCTGATGTAAGCAGCCAATCAGTTGACAGCCAATCAGTTTCCCTGGGGATGTGGCCTGCATTCAACATATATGGATGTTCTGGCAAAGCTTTGTTCTACTCTGGCCTATAGGGTCGCTATGAGTCAGAATCTACTCGACGGCACTGGGTTTGGTTTTTTTAGTTTGGCAAAGCTTGTGCTCTCTGGATCCTGCATCTGCCTTGTCATCCTCTGACCTCCAATTTTTAGGACATGAGCCAGCAGCTTTCTGTTTGGCCTGCACGTCTTGGGATTCACCAGCTCCCACAACCCCATGAGCCAGCAGCCTTCCACCTGACTTGCCAATTTTGGGTTGGTCGGCCCCTGCAACCACGTGAGTCAGGAAGAGCTTCCAGCCTGGTGCCTGACCCACAGATTTGGGACTTGCATGAGCCATTTCCTTGAGATAAATCTCTCTCTATATATGTATATATATATGCTTCACCAGTTTTGTTACTCTAGAGAACCCAGCCTAAACCATTTAGTACCAAAAGTGATTTAGAGGAACAAAATCGTAAGGATAAGTTTTCTGAATTGGTTCTCAAGTCTGGCTAGACTTAAATATACTGATGACTCTGGATTCCAGTAAGGAAGAAGGCAGTGCTAAACCATGGCATGAGGTGGCAATAGAAATATGTAAAATATCACCACCGTTAGATCAAATATTTGTGAGAAACAAGGCTCTGGTGATTGTGTATTTGACGCCTTTCAGCATTTTCTGCCAAACTGAGAAATGGAGGGAAGCTGGTTGGTTGGTCCTGCTTTCACTGGACGAAGTGGTGAAAGAAAGAGATGAGCTCAGGGCTTGAGAGTCATGAAGTCGGATGTGTGCAGCAGCACTCCATCATTAAATGGAAGTGGTATATACCAGATTGGGCTTGAGCAGAACCTGAAGGCACAAGTAACTTACATGAGGAAGTGCCCCAAATGTCCATGGTCTCCACTCTTATCACGTTACCTTCCTTCTCCCAGTCTGCACCTATGGCCTCATGGGCGTTCCTAATGATCAGTTGACTAAGGAAGAGAAAACATGCCTGGTTTGCAGATGGCTCTGTGTAACATGCAGGCACCACTCAAAAGTGGACAGTGGCAGCACTGCAGCCCCTTTCTGGAACCTCCCTGAAGGGCAGTGGTGAGGGAAAATCCTCCCAATGGGAAGAACTTCAAGCAGTGCACCTGGTTGTCCACTTTGCTTGAAAGGAAAAATGGACAAATGTGGTATTGGACACTGATTTATGTGCTGTGGCCAATGGTCTGGCTGCATGGTCAGGGACTCGAAAGGAATATGATTGGAAAATTGGTGACAAGGAGGTATGGGGAAGAGGTATGTGGCTAGACCTCTCTGGATGGGCCAAAGAAGTGAAGATATTTGTGTCTCATGTGAATGCTCACCAAAGGGTAACCTCGGAATAGCAGGATTTTAACAATCAAGTGGCTGGGATGACATGTTCTGTGGATATCAGTCAGCCTCTTTCCCTAGCCACTCCTGTCATTGCCCAATGGGCTCATGAACAAAGTGGCCATCATGGCAGGATGGAGGTTATGCATGCCCTCAGCAACATGGACAGCCACTCACCAAGGCCAACTTGGCTACAGCCACTGCTAAGTGCTCTATCTGCCAGCAGCAGAGACCAAAGCTGAGTTCGTGATTGGGAACCATATTCAAGACAATCAGCCAGCAACCTGGAGGCAGGTTGATTACATTGGACAGCTTCTGTCATGGAAAGGGCAGCATTTTGTTTTTATTGGAATAGAGACTCTGGACACTGATTTACCTTCCCCACATGCAATGCTTCTGCCAAAACTACCGTCCATGGAGATATAGAATGCCTTAATATGTTTTTGGTTGTATGCATGTTAGTTGTATCATGTTAGGCACCAGTATGACTTTATAATTGTCTTTATTTAGAGGTTATATATGGTTTAAGTGATGTGTACAGATGCCAAGTTGACAATAGGTGGACTATGATGATTAAGGTTATGTGTCAATTTGGCTAGGCCATTAGTCTCAGTGGTTTGGCAGATATTATGTAATCATACTTCTTTTTGTGATCTGATATGAGCAGCCAATCAGTTTCCTTGGGGGTGTGGCCTGCATCCAATATATATGGATGTTCTGACAAAGCTCTCTCTGGATCCTGCAACCAACTTGCTATCCTCTGACCTCTGGTTCTTGGAATGTGAGCCAACAGCCTGCCGCCTGACCTGTAGAGCTTGGGATTAACCAGCTCCCACAATCCCATGAGCCAGCAGCCTTCTACCTGACCTGCTGATTTTGAACTCGTCAGCCCCTACAACCACAGGAGTCAGGTGAAGCCACCCGCCTGACACCTGACCTACAGGTTTGGGACTTGCCAGCCTCCACAACTACATAAGCCATTTCTTTGAGATAAATCTCTCTCTCTGTGTGTATATATATATATACACATATATACAGATACACATTTTTTATATATATGTGTGTATATATACATATATATATGTATATATATAAACCAAACCCATTGCTGTCGATTCCTTCTTATAGTGACCCTACAGGACAGAGTAGAACTGCCCCACAGGGTTTCTAAGGAGCAGCTGGTGGATTTGAACTACCAATCTTTTGGTTAGCAGCCATAGCTCTTAACCACCGTGCCACCAGGGCTCTCTCTCTCTATATATGTATACACATATATACATGCTTCACTGCTTTTGCTCTTCTAGAGAACCCAGCCTAAAACACCACTGGATCACACACTTGAAAATGGTTAAAATAGCAAGTTTTGTGTTGTGCATAATTTACAAAAAAAACAAAAAATGACAAGGAAAAGAAAAAAGCCAGTTTACCAAATGACTTTTTTGTCAAATTTCCTCATTTCTTTAGCTATTTATTAAGTTTACTGAGAAGCATATTGGATAGAATGATTTTCACAACTTTTACAAATTTTTACATGGGTTTAATTGGCTGGTTTTTATTGGTGTTCATAACAGCTTTTTAGAGATTGTTTGATTTGCCTCTGCCCCAGCTTGCTATTGCTGCAACTGGAGGGCACCAAGAAATAGAGGAGACCCCTGCTAGGGGTTGGGGTGACAGATGAGTCCATTTTCAGCATTGCCTGGGCTGCCAATCCTCCAGAAGGGGCAACTGGCAGACACGAGAGAGCACTGGCCTTCTACAACAGACTTTTTTCCAATTAGCCTGCTCCCAGCCTTATCATATCCCCTCCGGGTTCTGACAAGTCTAGGCAGCTCCTACCTGTCTGGTTTGTCCTCCCAGCAGGGTCCAGAAGGATCTTCCAAACTAAATATCTGCTTCCCTGTTTAAAGTCCTTCAATAGTCCCCTCTTGATCTGTTCCCTCATTACTTCACCTGCCTCATGCCCCACCATTCCCTCACTTCTACACTCTTCTCCACCAGATGACTCCTCTTCAGTACCCTCAGAACTCAAACCAGACATCAGCATCTCCTGGAAATGTCCCCAGCCTGCTAGTCAGGCTCACATGTTCTCATGGCATCCCTGGCCTATCTCCATCAGGGAAACTGCCAGTCACACTTGCCTGTCTCTCCTCTAGATGGTGCTCACCTCAGGAAAGAGGTTTTTAGCTCCTAAAAAAAGAAAAACCAAACCAGTTGCTGTAGAGTCCAATTCATGGTGACCCCATGTGTGCAGGGTAGAATTGCACTCCACAGGGTTTTCAAGGCTGTAACCTTTCAGTAGTAGATTTCCAGGCCTGTCTTCCCAGGCACCTCAAGTAGGTTTGAACCACCAACATTTCAGTTAGTAGTCAAGCACTTAACTGTTTGGCTACCCAGAGACTCCGACAGAGTAAAACAGAGTAAAAACTAATTCATTTATTGAATTACTTGATAAATAAACCAATGACTTGTCTTCCAAGCTCAGATACACATTTTCCCCTTATTACAAAATATCCCAGATGTATGTCCTTCAGGCATCTCAGAGTCAATAGATCGCAAACAAAATCCATAACACTCTACCTTAACTGAATATCTGTGTTGATTAAGGGCATTACACATCCTTACAATCACTTAGCCTCAAAACCTGGAATCAATGCATTCCTCCTCACCTTCAACCCCTACATGGATTAAATTGTCAAATCCTATTGCTTTTTCTTCCTCAATCATCTTTTCAAACCATTCTCATATTCCACTCCTGCTGCCTCTTCCTCTACCATTTCCTGCTCATTGACCACCCCACTTGAAGCACGCACCATCTCTGTACAATCATCAGATAGGACTGCAGACTATTCCCTAAATATATTCTGCACATTCCTCCTCTGTGCTTCTGTTGCACCAACCCTCTCGCACATCTGTCTTTCATGGCCTTGCTCAAACGCTACCATTTCAGTCTCTGGAAAGACTGAATCTCTCCCACCCTGGTTCTCCAAGAGTATTGTGTCATGTTTGTACCACTGTTACATCACTTACCACAGTCTGCCTTGTATCCCAGTTATTACATGTGTTTTTATCTTACTGCCCAGATATCAGGCCCTTAAAAAACAGGGACCATGTCATATTCATCTTGGCAAGATCTTGCACACTGTAGGAGTTTAATAAATTGTTTTGCATTATTTAATAATAGAATTAATAAATTTCATTCATCACTCATTCCATGAGACTACATTCAGCACCAAGTCTGTTACTCAACATGACTGCTGAGATTCATTGAATTTTACTTTGGCCTTAGGATAATAATAGCGCCCATTGATTTCATGCTTAATACCTGCCAACAATTATATACATATTATTTCTAATCCTTACAATAACCTTATAAAATAGACAACAAACAAACAATTGCCATCAAGTCCATAGGATTTTCAATGGCTAATTCAAAAAGAAGACTAAGTTAATGTTTATTTTGTGTTTGACAGTGCAATTTAACATCAGGCACACCTCAAGAGGACCTCATAGACAAAAAGTGCTTAACAGAAAAATACACGCATCTCTCCTGTAATAAAGTCTTCTGCCAACCATGGCAGAGATGCATCGATGGGACCTGTATTTGTAAGCTCCCTTATCAGTGCCCGAAGAATGGTACTTCGGTATGTTCAACTAATGGAAGAAGCTACCCAACTTACTGTCAGCAAAAGAGTTTTGAATGTCTTCGTCCACAGGCAAAGTTTTTAAATAATGGAACATGCATAGCTGAAGGTAGGAAAAGCCTATTTTCTAAGACCAAGTTATTCTGTGATACCTAGTGAGAGGGCAATTGTCTGCCATACTTTCTATTAGAAAGCATGTTTTTTCTGTGAAATATGATGAAGAAGATTCAGAGTTCTCTTGACTCTCCATAGTAAATTAGGGGATAACTAAAGAAATCAGGAATCACAAGAATTCAGCTCTTGAGTCTACAGCAGGTTGTCCTAACTCCAGGCCTTCCCATAGCATCAGTACCACCCTCTGCTGCCCATTCTCACTTCCATTTGGCTAATGGGATTATTCCCAGGGCCATTTAGAGTCCATTCAGCACCCAAGGAAAAAGTCTCGACATGAGATTGGTACTGATACGCAGCATTGTTAGCCCCCTGCTGGCCCCTGGCCTCAATGATTTCTGCCAGCTTCCATGCTTCCATCACCTGCCTCTCCCTCTCACCCACCCCCACCCCACCCCACTGGCCTTGATTATCCACATAGATCTTGGGCCAGTGTTGACTTGAACATACTCCAACCTGGCAAACTTGGCCTCTTAGACTGGAGAGCTTGTCTACTTCCCATTCAAGTTCCTAATTTATGAGGAGGTTGGGAACCTAATGTGCAGATTGGTGGAGTGGTTAAGATCAGGGTCTCACTGTCAGTCAGATTTTATTTCAAGCTCCTCCAAGCTCCACCTAAGTCAATGACAAGCTGTATGACCTCTCTGGGCTCCAGTTTCCTCATCTGTAAAATGTGAATAATAGTAGTCCCTAACCTATAAGGATTTTGTGACAATTAAATAAAATGATACAGGCTCTTGGCACACCAAAAGTGCTCATAAAATTTTAGCTGTGACAGCAAAACTCAGGCTCACTGTGCTCTGGTATCAAGTGATCACAAACACTGTGAATTTACAGATGAATTATTATTAAGTTCTTTCTAAAGCACCATGACATATACCAGCTCACAGTGGCTCACATATTTTTGTGACACTGAGTTAAGATGCTGAGGTAATGTGGAAAAGGAGGAAGAAAGCACCCAGTTGGAGTCCCTCCCTGTGGCCTGTTGGAGAAGAGGAAGGCAGCAGTGGTTATCATGTCAGTCAGTGCCAGACTTTTCTTCTCCTCAGCCGAATGCCTTAAATACATGTGTAGGCACAAGCCCTTCTTACATTTTCATTATTTGTTTGGCTGGCTTTTAAGACCATGAACTCTGGAGTAAGATTAATATAGCAAAACCAGATGCTGGAGAGTCATCTTCGACTCATGGTCTCCCCATGTGTGCCAGGTAGAACTGTTCTCCGTTGTATTTTCAATGGCTGATTTTTCAGAAGTAGATCACCAGGCCTTTTTTCCAAGGGGCCTCTGGGTAGACATGAACCACCAGTCCTTCAGTTAGCAGCACCACCTAGGGATGTGTAAGATTAATACTGTTGTTGTTATTACCTGCCGTAGAGTCGGCCTGCAACTCATGGTGACCTGATGCACTACGGAATAGAATGAAATGCTGCCTGGTCCTGTTCTATCCCCATTCTCAATTGAAGATCTGACTATCATGATTCAGAGGGTTTTTGCTGGCTGATTTTTGAAAGTAGTTTACCAAGCCTTTCTTCCTAAAAAAAAAAAATTTTTTTTTTTTTTTTTTTTAATCTGGAAGCTTGGCTTAACCCGTTCAGCATCATGTAAGCCTCCACTGACAGATGGGTGGCGGCTCTGCATGAGGTGTATTGGCCCAGAATGGAACCTGGGTCTCCTACATGTAAGGTGAGAATTCTACCACTGACTCACCAGTGCCTCAACAAGATTACCCAAAAACCCAGGGCCATCGAGTCAATTCTGACTCATAGTGACCCTATAGGCCAGAGTAGAACTGCCCCATAGAGTTTCCAAGGAGTGCCTAGACAATTTGAACTGCCAACCTTTTGGTTAGCAGCTGTAGCACTTAACCACTATGCCGCCAGGGTTTCCCAACAAGATTAATATTAATTAAAACCAAACCTGTTGCCATCAAGTCGGTTCTGACACATAACAACCCTATAGAACAGAGTAGAACTGCCCCATAAGTTTTCCGAGGCTGTAATCTTCACGGAAGCAGACTGCCACATCTTTCTCCCATGGAGTGGCTGGTAGGTTTGAACTGCTGACCTTTTGGTTAGCAGCCAAGCACTTAACCACTACACCACCAGGGCTCCAGGATTAATACAGCAAGTTCAAATTCCTTGTTTCACCACTTGAGCCAGTAACTTAACATCTCTTAGCTTTCGTTTCTCAGGTGTAAAAATGAGGCTAATACAGGCTTAATCTTCATAGGGTGATTGTGAGGGTTTTATGGTATTCTCTTAACTGGTAGCCAGCCACTGCCACATAGTAAGCACTCATAAAATGGTGTTTACTATTATTTGTTAAAATCTTCATGGTGTTTAGAGTTAATTTGACATTATGTAGTTTATTATTGTTAAGGTTCTACTCAAGGGGGAAAAAGTGAATGCCTAAATATTTCTCTTTCTTTTGGTTTTTATTTTAGGACAATTCAGTATTTCCTTGAATTATGGAAATACAAATTCAGAGGGAATTGTTGAAGTAAAACTTGTGGACAAAGATGAGAAGATGTTCATCTGTAAAAAAGGCTGGCGCATAACACAGGCCAACGTGGCTTGCCTTGACCTTGGATTTCAACAGTGAGTGCTTGTGTTAGTGATTTTCTCAGGGTTGATTTTATTGTCCCAACTATTTGACGGCACTGGGGCACTGGGGATTTGCATTTTGGTACCTAATCCTGATACATGCCTGATAACACTGTTATGAGGATTAAATGGGTTCACGCTTGCCTAACACTTAGAACACTGTCCAGTACACAGCATCTGTAAGTTTGTTAAAGAACATTCTGGATGCGAACAGTTCACTAATTCACAGCGTTACAAATGCATTCTTTACCATCTGTCTCTCCTTATGTCTATCTCTACTCTATGTCTACTTTTTCACATCTAATATTGCTTACTTATGCTTTCTCTTTTTTTCCTCACTTAATATATATTGTAAATCGTAGTATTAGTAATTATGTGAACAAACTGTTCCCTGATTCTTTTTATACGTCTGGAACTTATTCTATAGTGAATATAACACTCTACCTCTAGGAGATCTTAGTGAGCTCATTATGTCTTTGTTAGGTGGCGTAGAGTCAGTTTCAGTTCATAGTCACCCTGCGTAAAACAGAACGAAACATTGCCCAGTCCTGCACCATCCTCACAATTGTTGCTATGTTTGAGCCTGTTGTTGCAGCTACTGTGTCAATCCATCTTGAGGGTCTTCCTCTTTTTTGATGACCCTCTACTTTACCAAGCATGATATCCTTCTCTAGGGACTGGTCCCTTCTGATAACATGTCCAAAGTATGTGAGACAAAGTCTCACTATCCTCTCTTCTAAAGAACATTCTGGCTGTACACCACTTCCTCTAAGACAGATTTGTTCATTCTTCTGGTAGTCCATGCTACATTCAATATTCTTCACGAACACCATAATCCAAAGGCGTTCATTCCTCTTCGATCTTCCTTACTCATTGCCCAGCTTTCGCATACCTATGAGTTGATTGAAAATACCATGGCTTGGGTCAGGCGCACCTCAGACCTCAAAGTGACATCTTTGCTTTTTAAGACTTTAAAGAGGTCTTTTGCAGCAGATTTGCCCGATATGTCCTTTGATTTCTTTTTTCTTTTTTTTGCCTTTTCCGTCTTCCAGAGATTTGTCTGTTTGATTAGTCTTTTTTGTATTTGTTGCCTGTTTCTTTTTTATTAATCTTTGGTCTTAATTCTCCCTTCTTCTTTGTGCTATTGTATTTTTTTTCTAATTCACTGAGTTGGATGCTTAATTCACCAATTTTCAAATTTTCTTGTTTTCTACTATAAGCACTCAAGGTATAAGTCTCTCGCCAGGTAGTGCTCCACCTGCATGCCACAAGTCTCTGTGTTATTTTATTTATTGTTCTGTTCAAAATATTTTCTAATAATCCATATAATCTTGCCTTTGACCCATGAATAATTTGGAAATCTCTTTTTTACTTTCCAAATATATATGTTAGTTTGCCTTTGGTTATTTTTCTTACCTCCCTTTGGTCATCTTTTTAATAATTACTTCTTATTTAATTGCATTGTGGTTAGAGAATATGTCTGCATGTTGATAGTTTTGCCTATTTATATATTTTGTTGAGATTTGTTTTGTGACTGAGTATATTTTAAATGCTTCATTGAAATTAAATATTTTCTCAACTTTAGAGTGCAGGGTTCTATATAATAGATGTGTTATTCATTAGAATAGCAGCTTGTTAACTTCTTTGTTCAAATCGCTTTTCATTTCATTACTTTCAATCTTTCCTGTGTCATTATATTTTAGGTATGTCCCTTTTAAACAGCACATACTGAGATTTGTTTTTTTAATCCAATAAGGCAATCACTGTTAGCTGAAGAGTTTAGTTTATTTTCATTATGGTGATTACTTGCATTATTGGATTGATTTTTCCTGTATTATTTTGGTCTTATCACTTACTTTTTCTGTGCTTTTGTTTCTTCCTTTCCTAATTTCTATTAGATTAATCAAGTTTTTCTTTTTAAATTCTCGGCCTTTTCCTCCACTATTTGTTTTAAAAATTATGCATTCTATTTCTATTCTTTTAGTAGTAATCTTTAAATTTATACCAGGAATACTTGACTTAGGAAGTCCTCACCTTCCTAAGAAACAATACGAAGAAGACTATTACCCCATCTTATCTTAAATGCTTGTTTCCATCTTATTTTTACACCCCCAAAGTTAATCACTGTTATTATATAATAAGCTATTATTATTATGGGTGATCAGTCAATGCTTACGCAGATTTACTGCATGTTTACCAACTTCTTGGTTTGACATTCCTCCTTGCATCTCCCTCCTTCATTCTGGATTCAATTTTTTTCCTTAAACTACATCTGCTAGTAGTTCGTAGGAGAGTCTCTTATTATTAGATTGAACCATAGGATATTGCGGATATCCAACACTTTTTAACCTACAGTCTATGGTTCAACCTAATGGTAAACTCTCTCAGCCTTTGCTTTCTCGATATTTTGCTTATATTTTACATAAACTCATGGACATACTAGTCTGGTTTTAGCCAGTGGGGATTTTCCTTTCTTCCTTGTGGGCTCATCAAGGGTGTTTATTCCATTTTATCTGATATTTTTAGAAATATTTAGGTTGAGAGGTTTTTAGAAATTTTTCAATTGAGAGATTTTTACATTTCAATGCTGTTTGACAGTTTCATGACTATCTTCGTTATGGATCTTAATAAATGAAAAAGACTATTTTCTTCAGTGTTTCTTTTTACCTTTAATTTTAATTGTCTGATATTTGTATTGCCACTACTGCTTTATTTTTATTTACATTTGTCTGGTGCATCTTTGGAGCCCTGCTGGCACAGTAGTTAAGAGGTCAGCAGCTAACCAAAATGTTGGCAGTTTGAATCCACCCTCTGCTCCTTGCAAACACTATGGGGCAGTTCTACTCTGTCCTATAGGGTCGCTGTGAGTCAGAATCGACTCGATGGCAATCGGTCGGGTTCCCTGGAGAGAGGAGCAATTGAAGAGACGGAGAGAGGCCAGCAATGACACATCTCAGGTTGGAAGGAAACAACAGGAATGAGGAAGAAACGTTTCTCCTTAACAAGAGATGGGTGTGAAGAAACGAACATTTGATGAGTGCTCGCCATACTTTGAACACTGGCTAGTGAATTTTAATTGATTGTTTTAGTGACTCTTCACAAAACCCAGTGAGGTTGTTACATTCCCTTTGAAAAACTGAGGCTCAAGGAATTTAAGTATCTCATCCAAGCTGTACCTTACATATAAAAACTGAGGGGAAACAAGTCCCTTACCTCCTATAGTGAGTTTATAAATGCCAAGTACTAATTATTCCAACCTAATGTTTCATGTATTCTATTTGCAGAGGTGCTCTTTCTACTCAAAGAAGGTTTAATTTACCCAACTATCTTCCTATAAACAACACCGAGTGTCTGCACGTGCACTGTCGAGGATTAGAAACCAGTCTGGCTGAATGTACTTTTACTAAGGGAAGAGCTACCAAGTACCAGGGTCTAGCTTCTGTGGTGTGTTACACGCAGAGCCCCGAAGGTTGGTGGAGTATTTGCCTTATATTTTCCCTTCCTTCAAAGTCGTTTATGTCACATCAAGACAACAGTAAACAAATAAATGATTGATACTCAGTTGCCAGCCACAGAAGCCATGATAGGGCCTCTATCCTATTTTAAGCTTTAGAGATGAAATTGATACTTCCTCCTTATTGTACTTTTTTCCATTCAAATATTACTTCTTTTCAGATTCTTATAAGAGAAGCGAAGTTGCCTGACTCCCCTTTACTTCCTGGAACATCTGAGTTAAAGTTAGCATAACAAACACAAGTCAACTGAGCAGGAGAAGAAACCTCAGCATCTCCTTCCAGAGGTCCAGATTATATACATTCTTTTAAAATGTTTAGGTGACCATGTCAGTGCCTCAGTTTCTAGTAAATCACCAATACTTTGCTTCTCCATCCTGGCACTGGAATATTTTAGCTATGTATATGGTGCTAAAGGCTAAAGCCATACCCTTTCCTTTTCAGTGCTAAAAAACTAGCCATCATCAAAACGTAAATGGCAAAGAGACAACTCACAGAATAGGGAAGAATATTTGGTAACCATGTATCTGGTTTACCCAGAAGGGCTTAATACCTAGAATATATAAAGAACTTCCACAACAAAAAGACAAACAATTTTAAAAATGAGCAAAGGACTTTAATAGGCATTTCTCAAAGATATACAAAAGACCAATAAGCGCATGAAAAGATGCTGAACATCATTAATCATTAACGCACTACCGTCAAGTTGATTCCAACTTATAGCGACCCGGTAGGACAGAGTAGAACTGCCCCGTAGAGTTTCCAAGGAGACCCTGGCGGATTCGAACTGCCAACCTCTTGGTTAACAGCCGTAGCACTTAACCACTACGCCACCAGGGTTTCCCATTAATCATTATGGAGACGCAAATCAAAACCACAGTGAAATACCACTTCACTTCCACTAGGATAGCTATTACCAGAAAAATGGAAACTAACAAGTGTTGAAAAGGATGTGGAGAAATTAGGCCTTCATCCTTTGCTGGCGGAAACATAAAATGGTACAGCCACTGTGGAAAACAATATGCAATTCCTTAAAAAGTTAAACATAGACTTACCATATCACCTAGCAATTCCACTCCTAGGTATATACCCCAAAGAATTGAAAGCAGAAACTCAAACAGATACTTGTGTGCCAACGTTCATTGTAGCAATATTCACAATAGCCAAAAGATGGAAACAACCCAAGTGTCCATCAAAAGATGAATGGATAAACAAGATGTTATATATATATATATATGCAATGGCATACTATTCAGCCATGAAGTCTGAAGACCTGACACATGTTACAACACGGAAGAAGCTTGAAAAACATTATGTTGAGTGAAATAAGTCAGACACAAAAAGACAACTATTGTATGACCCCACTAATATGAAATGCTTAGATTAGGCAAATGCATAGAGACGGCACTGAGTTTTTTTTTATAGAGACAAATGTTCATTGTGGTTACCACGGGCTAGGCAGAGAGGGAAATGGGGAATTATTACTTAAGGGATACTGAGTTTCTGTTTAGGGGGATGAAAAACATTTGAAAATGGATAGTGGTAATGGTTACACAACATGGTGAATGTAAATAATGTCACTGGATTGTACATTTCAAAATAGCAAAAATTGCTGTTTCGTTATACATATTTTTCCACAATAAAAAAATGTAAATGGCACTGCCCAAGTATATCTTGGTAGTGGGGGGTGGGGATTAGTGTGGTAGTATAAGAGGAACTGGTGAGAACCAGAGTTTGCCAATATCCAACAAGTGTTCCTGATTCCTGAAGCCCCCACCTCAGCGAGCGCAGACTTCTACAATAAATACTGGTTTTCAGGGATAATGGAAGGGTCTCCATAAGCCAGCTTTGGCATTTATTTTCCTTATTAACCAGACATGCTAAGTTGATAAACCAAGCCAAACCCATTTGCCCTCGAGTAGATTCCGACTCATAGCAACCCTGTAGGACAGAGCAGAACTGCCACAATAGGGTTTCCAAGGCTGTAAATCTCTACGGAAGCAGATTGCCACATCTTTCTCCTTCAGAGCCACTGGTGGGTTCAAACCGGTGACCTTTCATTTAGCAGCCCAGCTTTAACCACTGCACCACCAGGGCTCCTTTCTATATTGACACTGCCAATATACTTTATATCATTTTTTATTTGAGGCCTGACTTTATCTTGTTGTTGTTGTTAGGTGCCATGGAGTCGGTTCTGACTCATAGCAACCCTACGTACAACAGAATGAAACACTACCGGGTCCTGCACCATCCTCAACAATCATTGCTATGTTTGAGCCCATGGTTGCAGCCACAGTGTCAATCCATCTCTTAATGACTCCATTATTCCAAAAATGTGATAAGGGCACCATGCCACAACTCCGTAAATAAATTTTACAAAGATAATTTCTGCTTTACAGATATTCTACCAGAAGAGTCCTTTCACTGTGTGAATGGGAAGCACATTCCTCAGATGGCGGCCTGTAATGGTCTCAATGATTGTGGAGACCAAAGTGATGAGCTGTGCTGCAAAGGTAGAGAGGAATGTAGTTTTTAAATCCCCCAAACGTATTTTTCTAACTAAAAAAGTAAAAACAACTTTATCACTACATTTTAGGATGTCATCTCGTTCCATTTTAAGAAATGAAAAGAACCATTCCTATTTATGTTTTCACAGGGTGTCAAGGTGCAAGTTTCCTTTGTAAATCAGGTGTTTGTATTCCAAAAGAATATAAATGCAATGGAGAGGTGGACTGCATCACAGGAGAAGACGAAATTGGTTGCAAAGGTAAAGTGTTTTGGTTACTTTTTGTCATTGATGAATCCAAGGATTCTGAAACATCTTAGGTGAATTATAATTTTAAGGGGCCACAGGAGGGTGTAGCAGTGAGAGTACTGAATGGACACTGGAGGACTATGGACTGTTCATCTCCTCACATCCTCATTTAGTAAATATTGATTTACTTTAGAACTTTTTTTTAAGAAAAATATTCCCACATACATAAAAATAGACTAGTAGAATGACCCTGATGCACCCCCGTGTTACAGCTTCAAAAACTTCAAAATTTTGCTAGTCTTGGTCATCTATCCTCTAGCTTGCCTGCTTTTTTGTTTGTTTGTTGGAGTATATGAAAGCAAATTTCAGACATTCTTTGCCTCGAGATGTATATACCTCTAATGATAAGACCCATGGTCATTGAGTCGATTCTGACTCTAACAACCCTATAGGACAGAGTAGAACAGCCCCACAGGGTTTCCCAGGCTGTAATCTTTACAGGAGCAGACTACTAAGCCTTTCTCCCACAAAGCAGCTGGTGGGTTCAAACTGCTGACCCTTCCATTAGCAGATGGGTGCTTAACCACTGCACAACCAGGCAGGACTCCTCAAGAGAGACAATTAACAAGAGAAATGAGTAAAACAATAAGAGCTAAAAAGTGCTAAGGAGAAAAAATAAAGCAAGGAAGTTTTCTTCGTTTCTTATGCTGCTGGAACAGAAATATCACAAGTGAATGAATTTAAAGAACGGAACTTTATTTTCTCACATTTAGGAGGCCTGAAGTCCATATTCAGGGCACTGGCTATAGGGGAAGGCTCTCTTTCTGTGGGCTCTGGGGGAAAGAGCCTTGTCTCAGTTTCTGTACCCTAGTGTTCCTTGGCTCCTTGTCAATCTTCAGGTGGCATCTATGTTCCCCATTTGTGCTTCTTACTCTATCTAATCTGCTCTTTTTACAATGCTGGAGTGATTAGGTTTAGGGCTTGCCCTACACTGACATGACTAACGTAACAGAAAACTTTATTCCCAAATGGAATTACATCCACAGGTATAGGGGTTAGGATTCCAACACATATTTTAGGAGAATACAATTCAATCCATTATGGAAGGAGAATATAATATGTTCGGGTTAAGTTTCAAAGTTTTACTGAGGTAGCCTTTAGGTAAAGAGCTGAAGGAAATGATGGAGTTAGCTGTGCAGATGTCTGGGAAGAGTGTTCCAGACAGAGGCAATAGCCATTGCAACATCCCTAAGATGAGAAAATCCATGTAAATTTGAGGAATGAGCAGCAATGAAGCCAGTGTGGAGGAAAGTGGTAGTGAAAAAATAATGGGACAGAACAATCCCCCTCTTAGGAATATACTCAAGAGACTTCAAGTAGCGATTCCAGCAGACACATGTACACCAATGTTCATTGCAATACTATTCACAATAGCCAAGAGGTGGAAACAACTCAAATGTCCATCAACAAGATCAATGGATAAAGAAAATGTGGTTATATACACATAGTGGAATATTACTCTGCCATAAAGAGAAATGAAGCTCTTATATATACAATATAGATGAACCTTGAAAACATGCTGAATGAAACAAGTCACTCACAAAAGGACAAATGTAATTTGGTTTCAGTAATATAAATATGTAATATAGGAAAATATATAGAAATCAGAGTTTAACAGTAGTTAGCTGGGGTGGGAGAGAAGGGGATAAAGGGAAACTTTTGTCTAGATAGCACTGAAGTTTTGGTTATGGTGATGGAAAATTATGGCAATGGACATTGGTGATGGTCACACAACATGACTGATGTAATTGGTTTCACTGAATTGTACAAGTGACAATAGTTGAATTGCCAGAGGTTGTGTTAGATGTATTTTTTATAACACTTAAAAAGAAAAAAAGGACAAACAATAAAAAAGGCTGGAAAAGTACAGAGGGGGCAGGGCAGATCAAGTAAGATTAGTGAGCAAAATGGGGGAGGTACTTCATGAATGTTTTCAGAGGGGCGACTAACATTTTAAATCAAAGGCACTCTGGGCAGTGAATAGTCTGTGTGAGGGACAAGGGGAGAAGCAGGAGGACCAGTTAGGAAGCTACTGCAGTAATCCAGGGAAGAGATGATGGTGACTTGGACAAGTTGGTAAGAATGGAAATGGTGAGAAGTGGTCAGGTTCTAGGTACATTTTGAAGATAGAGCCAACAAGATTTGCTGATAGATGGGATGGAGGCGTGAGAGCAAATGAGCAGTCGAGGATGACTACAGTGGTTTTGGTCTGAGAATAAGAAGGATGGGCTACTACCAGCAAAGATGGAGAAGGCTGTGGGAGGAGTAGTTGTACTTATACTCTCCTTTTTTATGGAAATTATCCAGTAGTGTGCTGGCTAATGTTTCAGAACTGGATTCCAGGATGAGGGCAGCCCTGATTGACAGTTTTGCCAATTTCTCTGGTATAAATACTCCCATCATGGGTAATTTCAAGCTACTGACATGATGTCCCAGAACACCAGTTGAGAAGTGATAGAAACAACAGATGCTTGCAATCTGGTAAGAATCAGCATCAGCACACCACTGAATTACTTTTGTTTGTCTTACCTCCCCATACTATAATAAGCTCCTTGAAAACAGAATCTGTCTAATTATTTGTAGATTCCAAAAGTCCTAGGAGAAATGCCTTACACATAAACATTAAATAAATGTTGAAGATAGGTACAGATAGGTTAATTGATATTAATTATATTTTGACATTACTTGGTATGCCAAGTGTTTGACTTTACTGAAATTAAAAAAAAAATTTTTTTTTTTCCATTGATATCAGTTCTTAAACTGGAGAACACACTTTTCTGGATTTCAAATCATTCATTTATTTTGAAGGCATATAGGTAGTTGAGCAAAAGTACTTTCATGCTCTTTAAATTTAGTTCAATCCCCAGTAAAGAGAGCAGAGGAAAAAAGAAAAAAAATTTCAAGGAGGAGGACACTAAACAATTACTTTTGCCAGTGAAGCTCCACAATTGGATCTCATTCTTTTGGTTTCTTCTCCTCCTCCTTCTCTTTTTTCCCCCTTCAGATTCCTTCTCCTCTTCCTCCTGATTCAAAGCTTAAAGTTCAAGGTGAAGGAACATAAGTCTTAGTTAATCAGAAAAAAACCCTACTGCCAGGAATTAACTACAACATAAACTTTACTTTTTCATCAGTTTCTTGAATCCATATCAAAACTTTACTTTTTCATCAGTTTCTTGAATCCATATCAAAACTTTACTTTTTCATCAGTTTCTTGAATCCATATCAAAACTTTACTTTTTCATCAGTTTCTTGAATCCATATCAAAACTTTACTTTTTCATCAGTTTCTTGAATCCATATCAAAAATGCATTTAGTCACCTGTTATTATTACTTAAGTTTACCCTTCTTTAGGATGAGCTCCGCCTTTTGTATTTTAGGAATGGTTCTAAATTTTGCCCATGTAAGGGAGGGCAAGTGAGAGCAGAGAGGTAAAATAAATATATTAACATATTCATTGGCTTCTCCTCTTAGTGGTCAGGACAGAATCAGTAAATCAACAGAAGTTTAGACTATATCTTGATTTAAACTATCTTTTATAAGCCCTCCTTTTAGTAATGTAAGTTAAAAATGGTTGTAAATTTTGCATAACTGTATAGTAGGCTGCCTGTTGGATAGGTATTCAAATATATCTAAAATACTAATTTCTCTTTTTCATTCAAGTTGAAATGATATCCTTGCTATGGTGAAATTGGTGTGTGTTTAATTGCAAGAGGAAAAATCTGTTATGCACTAGGAAAAACCAAAGTAAAGATGGCATCCTGTGGTTTTTCGTTTTATTCAAGTGAAAATGATCTCTTGCTATAGTGAATTTTTTTGTTTTGCTTTTAGAACGTGGACACCCTGGACGTCGAGGTAAATCTGTTTTCATTATAGAAAATTTATAGTACAGTATTGAAAACAAAACTGAGGTGCTAAAGCTTTTCTAATATATGGACAGTATGGATACAGTGCACTTTTTCTTTTTGCTTGAATAAAAATGACCTTTTGCTAAGGTAAATTTTTTTTGTTTGCTTTTGTTATTTTACATTTTGAACTTGTGCCACGAGGTAAAACTTTTATTAAATTATTGGAATATTGTATAATTTAAACAAAACTAAGATACTGTTATATTCTCATGTTGTTGTTAGGTGCTGTTGACTCGGTTTCAACTCTTAGCTATCATTTGTACAACAGAAACACTGCCAGTCCTGCACCATCCTCACAGTCCTTGCTGTGTTTAAGCCCACTGTTGTAGCCACTGTGTCCATCCATCTTGTTAAGGGTCTTCTGATATGTGAATCTAAATCTTAACTTAGGGTGATGGGACCAAGTGTTACCAAGAACTTGGCTTTAACATTAGCTTAGACACAGGATTCTTTTTTTGCACTGTGATAAATTTCCATTCTCACACTCCCCACCTGCAGCCTGCTGACCAAATTACCACCAAATACACCTTTCTCTGCACATTTCACCTTTGCCAAATGCCCTTCTCTTTAATTTATCCTTAAAACTAAGGCAGCTCCTGAAGAAATTGCCACCAGTGGAAAACACCTTTTCAAGAGAGGTATTTCCTTATGTAGACAAAATGTCCTCAAATCCTCTAGTTCTTTGAAGTCACTCTTTTCTTTAATATTCATATAATAAGACTCAAGTACTCAGTCCACAAGTTTATAGTGCTCTTCAGGATTTCTTAAGATTTCTAGGGACATACATGGTCAAGATCACTCCTTGCTCTAAAAACCTATGGTTAATGACGTCTTGGTATTCCCTCCCTCTTATAATTTTGCACTCCAAGGCTGCTGTTCTTTTTCCCCTTCTTCACTTCTTTTCTTCCTCCATTTTTACCTCTCTTCATTTTTTTCTTCTTCCTTCCCTCCTTCCTTCCTTCCTTCCTTTCCTTCCTTTCTTCCTTCCTTCCTTCTCTCCCTCCCTCCCTCCTTCCTTCCTTCCTAGTTTTGGGCCTCAGTGCAGGGGATGAGTTAACCATGCTCCTCAGTTCATTGCACACTATCTTCATTGGTCCCGGCCAGACCCCTCTCTTCTTTACTTTTAATTCCTCTTTATCCCTATACCAACCAAACCAAATCCACTGCCATCGAGTCCATTCTGATTCATAGCGACCATGTAGGACAGAATAGAACTGCTCCATAGATTTTCCAAGGCTGTAACTCTTTATGGAAGCAAACTGCCACATTTTTCTCCTGAGGAGCAGCCAGTGGGTTCAAACAGCCAAACTTTAGGTTAGCAGTTGAGATCTTGACCAATGAGAAACAGGGATCCTCTAGACAGACAACAAACAAGAGAAATTAGTAAAATAGTAAGTGCTAACAAGTACTAAGGAGAAAAAACAAGGCAAGGAAGTTTTCTTAGTTTCTTATGCTGCTGGAACAGAAATACCGCAAATGAATGGCTTTAAAGAACAGGATTTTGTTTTTTTCCCATTTAGGAGGCCCGAACTCCATATTCAGGGTACTGGCTATAGGGAAAGCCTCACTCTCTGTAGGCTCTGGAGGAAAGATCCTTGTTTCAGCTTCTGTAGCCCCAGTGTTTCTTGGTTCCTTGTCAATCTTCAGCTGGCATCTATCTTCCCCCGTTTGAGCTTCCTACCCCAGCTAATCCGTTATTTTTATAATGCTGGAGTGACTAGGTTTATGGAATGCCTTACACTGATATGACTAATTAACATAACAGAAAACTTTATTCCCAAATGGAATTACATCCACAGGGATAGGAATTAGGATTCCAATACATATTATGGGAGAATACAGTTCAATCCATTATGAAAGGAGAATATAACATGTTGGAGTTAAGTTTTGAAGTTTTACTGAAATAATCTTTAGGTAAAGAGCTGAAAGAAATGATGGAGTTAGCCATGCAGATGTCTGGGAAGAGTGTTCCAGACAGAGGCAGCAGCCACTGCAACATTCCTAAGACAAGAAAATCCTAGTATGTTTGAGGAATGAGCAGCAACAAAGCCAGTGTGGCAGAAGGTGGTAGTGAAAAATAACGAGACACGGCAATCCCACTCTTAGGAATGTACCCAAGAGACATGAAGCAGCGATGCCAACAGACACATGTACACCAATGCTTATTGCTGCACTATTCACAATAGCCAAGAGGTAGAAACAACTCAAATGTCCCTAAAAAGATACACGGAAAAAGAAAATGTGGTATATACACACAACGGACTATTTATTACTCTTCCATAAAGAGAAATGAAGTCCTGATACAAGCAATAACATGGGTGAATCTTGAAAACATGTTCAGTGAAATAAGTCAATCATAAAAGGACAAATATAGTATCGTTTCACTAGTATGAAATACTTAAAACAGACAAATACATGGAAATCAGACTTTATCAGTAGTAAGCAGGGGTGGGAGAAAAAGTGGAAAAAGGGAAACCTTTGTCTAGATAGTACTGAAGTTTTGTTTATGGCAATGGAAAATACGGCAATGGATATTGGTGATGGTTGAACAACATGATTGATGTAATTGGTTTCATTAATTTGTACAAATGAAAATAGTTGAATTGGTAAAACTTGTGTTAGCTATACTTTTTTCAAGACTTAAAAAAAAAGAAACATAGCCTAAAGCACAATAAAAGTCAAAAACAAAAAGAAATAAAAGGGCAAACACTAAGAGAGATTAGAAACGTAGAGAGGTGACAGAGCAAACCAAGTAAGAATAGCTGGTAAGTGAAATGGGGGAGGTACTTTATGAATGTTTGCAGAGGAGCGACTAACATTTTAAATCAAAAGTTCCCTGGGTAGTGAACAGTCTGCATGAGGGACAAGGGGAGAAGCAGGAGGGCCAGTTAGGAAGCTACTGCAATAATCCGGGAAGAGATGATGGTGACTGAGACAAGTTGGTAAGAATGGAAATGGTGAGAAGTGGTCAGGTTCTAGGTACATTTTGAAGATAGAGCCAACAAGATTTGCTGACACATTGGACAGAGGTGTGAGAGCAAATGAGCAGTCTAGGATGACTACAGTGGTTTTGGTCTGAGAAAAAGAAGAATGGAACTACAACTAGCAAAGATGGGGAAGGCTATGAGAGGAGTAAACCAAAGCAAAACAAAAACCAACCCATTGCCGTTGAGTCAATTATAACTCATAGCGAACCTATAGGGCAGGGTAGAACTGCCCCACAGGGTTTCCAAGGAGCCACTGGTGGAGCCAAACTGTCACCTCTTTGGTTAGCAGTTGAGCTCTTAACCACTGTGCCACCCGGGATTCATGGGAGCAGTAGACATACTTACATTCTCCTTTTTTTTATAGAACTTATCCGGTAGTGTACTGGTTAATATTTAACAACTAGATTCCAGGGTGAGGGCAGCCCTGATTGATAGTTTTTGCAGATTTCTCCCATCATGGGTAATTTCAAGCTACTGACATGATGAGGGTGGCGTAGTGGTTAAGCGTTACAGCTGCTAACCAAAAAGTTGGCAGTTCAAATCCACCAGGCGGTCCTTGGAAACTCTATGGGGCAGTTCTACTCTGACCTCTAGGGTTGTTATGAATTGGAATTGACTCGATGACAACGGGTTTGGTTTTTGTTTTTTTGGACATGATGTCCCAGAACATGATTTGAGAAGTGATAGAAACAACAGAAGCTAACAGTCTGCTGTGAACCTGTACCAGCACACCACTGAATCGTTTTTAACTGCTAATTATAGTTTTTTGTATTTGTCTTACTTCCCCTTCTCAATAATAAACTCATTGAAAACAGAATCGATTTTTAGATTCCAAAAGTCCTAGGAGAAATGCCTTACATATACACATTAAATAAATGTTGAAGATATATATGGATATAATTGGTATTAATTATATTTTGACATTACTTGGTATGCCAAGTGTTTGACTGCAGAAATTTAAAAAAAGAATTTTTTTTCATTGATATCAGTTGTTAAACTGGAGAACACACTTTTTTGGATTTCAAATCATTCATTTCTTTTGAAGGCATATAGGCAGTCAAGCAAAAGTACTTTTTATGTTCATTAAATTTCAACCCTCAGTAAAGAGAGCAGAGTAAAAAAGAAAAAAATTTCAAGGAACAGGGCACCAAACCATGACTTTTGCCAGGGAAGCTCTACAATTTGATCTCACTTCCTGTGAGTTTCTTATCCTCCTCCTTCTCTTCTCCCTCTCTCCTGACTCCTCCTCCCCTTCCTCCTGTTTCAAATTTTAAAGTTTAAGGTCAGAAAAAAAATCCTACTGCCAGGAATTAACTACAACATAAACTTTACTTTTTCATTAATTGAACCCACATTGAAAATACATTTAATCACCTGTCCTTATTCCTTAAGTTTTTTTCTTAGGATGAACTCTGCCTTTTGTATTTTAGTAACGGCTCTAAATTTTCTCCACGTAAAGGAGAGCACATAAGAATAAATATATTAATTATTAATATATTCATAGGCATCTCTTTAAGTGGCTAGGTCAGAATCACTGAATCAAGAGAAGTTTGGACTATGTTTTGATTTAATTTATCTTTTATAGGCCCTCCTTTTAGGAATGTAAGTTAAAAATGGTTGTAAATTTTTTCACAACTGTGTAGTAGGCTTCTTGTTGGACAGGTGTTCAAATATATGCAACATACTAATTTCTGTTTTTCATTCAAGTTGAAATGATGTCCTTCCTGTGGTGAAATTGGTGTGTGTTCAAGTGCAAGATGCAAAAGCTGTTATGCAGTAGGAAAAACCAAAGTAAAGATGGCGTTCTGTGATTTTTTTAAATCTTTTTGTAAACATCAAGTTTTCATATTATTTTTCAAATGCTAACAATCTGTGTATATTTTATTCACGTGAAAATGATCTCTTTGCTATAGTGAATTTTCTGTGTTTCTTTTTAGCAGCTGGACATCCTGGACTTCAAGGTAAATCTATTTGTATAATAGAAAATTTATATTACAGTATTGAAAAAAAGATAGAGGTGCTAAAGCTTTTCTAATATAGGGACAGTATTGATACAGTGTACTTTTTCTTTTTGTTGAAATAAAGATTATCTTTTGGTGAGGTAAATTCTTTTTGTTTGTTTTTAGGTGTTAGAACTGTGGCACGAGGTAAAACTCATTAATTTCTTGGGATATTGTGTAATTGAAACAAAAGTAAGGTACTGTGGTCTTCTTTGTTGTTGTTGTTGTAGTTGTAGTTGTAGTTAGGTGCCACCAATTCAGTTTGGACTCATGGCGACCTGTGTACAACACAAAGAAACACTGCCCAGTCCTGTGCCATTGTCCCAGTCATCAAGTGCTGCTATAACAGAAATACCACAAATGGATGGCTTTAACAAAGAGAAATTAATTTTCTCACAATCTAGTAGGCTAGAAGTCCAAATTTAGGATGTCACCTTTCTCTCTCTGTTGGCTCTGGAGGAAGGTCCTTGTCATCAGTCTTCCCCTGGACTAGAAGCTTCTTTGCACAGGAACCCTGGGTCCAAAGGATGCGCTCTGCTCCAGGCACTGCTTTCTCGGTAGTATAAGGTCCCCATGTCTCTCTGCTTGCTTCTCTCTTTTCTATCTCAAAACAGATTGGCTTAAGATACTATCTAATCTTGTAGACCTCATCAATACAACTGCCACTAATCTATCCCATTACATTATAGTGATAGGATTTACAACACATAGGGAAATTACATCAGATGACAAAATAGTAATCATACAATACCGGGAATCATGACCCAGCCAAGTTGACAGATATTTTGGGGGAACACAATTCAATTCATGATAGCCATCCTCACAATCCTTGCTATGTTTGAGCTCATTCTTGTAGACACTATATCAATCTGTCATGTTGAGGGTCTTCTTATATGTTAACGTAAATACTAACTTAGGGTGATGTGACCATATGTTACCTATCAAAATCATACCTGTTGCCGTCAAGTCTATTCCAACTCATAGCAATCATATAGGACAGAGTAGAACTGCCCCATGGGGTTTCCAAGGAGCGACTGGTGGATTCAAACTGCTGGCCTTTCGGTTAGCAGCCAAGTTCTTAACCATTACACCACCAGGGCTCTTGTGTTACCCATAACTTGGCTGAAACATTAGTTTAGACCAGGGGACTTTTTTCATAGTGTGATAAATTCCCACTCTTGCATTTCCCACCTGCAGCCTACAGACCAAAAAACCACCAAAATGGACCCTTCTTGCCCATTTCACTGTTGCTGAAGGCCCTTCTCTTTAATTTATGCTCAAAACCAATGCACCTCCTGAAGAAATTGCTACCAGTGGAAAGAAAGATCTTTTCATGACAGACATTTTCTTATTTACTTATTTAAGCAAAACGTCCCCACATTCTCTAGCTCTTCGGGGTCATCTTTTTCTATATAAAAAGACTCAAGTCCTCAGTCCACAAGTTCATGGTGCTCCTCAGTATTTCTTAAGATTTCTGGGGACATACATGGTCAAGATCACTCCTTGTTCTAAATACCTAAGCTTAATGATGTCTCAGTGTTCCCTCCCTCTCATCATTTTGCCCTCCAAGGCTGCTGTTCTTTTTCCCCTTCTTCATTCTTTTCTTCCTCCATTTTTACCACTCTTCCTTTTTCCTGCCTTCTTTCCCTCCTTCTTTTTTTCCTTCCTTCCTTCCTTCCCTCCTTCTTCTTCTTCTTCCTCTTTCCCTCCCTTCCTCCCTCCCTCCCTTCCTCCTTTGCTTTCTTCCTTCCTAGTTTTGGACCTCAGGTGCAAGCAATGAGTTAACCATGCTCCTCAGTTCATTGCACACTATCTTCATTGGTCCAGGCCGGGCCCCTCTCTTCTTTACTTTTAATTCCCTATACCAACCAAACCAAACCAAACCCACTGCCAAGGAGTCCATTCCAACTCTCAGCAACCATGTAGGCCAGAACAGAACTGCCCCATAGATTTTCCAAGGCTGTAACTCATTACAGAATCAGACTGCCACATTTCTCTCCCACGGAGCAGCTGGCAGGTTCGAAGAACCACCAACCTTTAGTTTAGTCGTGAGATCTTAATCACTGAGCAACAGAGCTAAACGATGCTAATAAGTCTAAGGAGAAAAAATAAAGCAAGGAGTTTTCTTAGTTTCTTAGGCTGCTGGAACAGAAATACCACAAGTGAATGGCTTTAAAGAACAGAATTTTATTTTTTCACAGTTTAGGAGGCCTGAAGTCCATATTCAGGGCACTGGTTATAGAGGAAGTCTCACAGTCTGTAGGCTCTGGGGGAAAGATCCTTGTCTCGGCTTCTGTAGCCCCAGTGTTCCTTGGTTCCTTGGCGATCTTCACATGGCATACATGTTCCCCCTGTTGCTGCTTACTTCAATATCTGCTCTTTTTGTAATGCAGAAATGATTAGGTTTAGGGCTTGCCCTACACTGACATGACTAATTAATGTAACAGAAAACTTTATTCCCAAATGGAATTACATCCACAGGTATAGGGGTTAGGATTCCAACACATATTTTAAGAAAATACAACTCAGTCCATTACAGAAGGAGAATATAACATGTGGGGGTTAAGTTTTGAAGTTTTACTGAGGTAGGCTTTAGGTAAAGAGCTGAAGGAAATGATGGAGTTAGCCATGCAGATGTCTGGGAAGAGTGTTCCAGACAGAGGCAACAGCCACTGCAACATTCCTGAGATGAGAAAATCCTTATAAGTTTGAGGAATGAGCAGCAATGAAGCCAGTATGGCAGAAGGTGGTAGTGAAACAATAATGGGACACAACTATCCCCTTCTTAGGAATATACTGAAGAGACTTGAAGCAGGGATGCTGTCAAAATGGCTTGGGGGCAATGTCTGATCTCCTCCCACTTCACGAGGGGAAATGGGAATCAAGATTAATAGCTCAAGCTGATTCCTATGAGGCGGGGGCCAGACAAGCCTCCTCTCTACCATCTTTACCAATTCTGACACCAGCTGTCCCTCCCATAGAACTCTCTATTGGGTTTGATAATTCATTGCAGTGGTCACACAAAACTCACAGACCATACTCACAATTATGGGGTTTATTAGGGAAGTAACAGTTACATTTCAGGCTGAGGAACACTCAAGATACATTTGTTCCATCAGGATAGCCTCTTACCAGCCATGCTTATAAGTACACCTCTCCCTGGCCCTCAGTCTCTGCCCAAAAGCACTCAGCTTTCTCTCTCTGTGGGCCAAGAAGCTTGCTGCGCTGTCTCCTGCTGCCAGGTCTCTGCTACCAGGTTTCTCCTGCTGGTCTCTCCTTCCTTAGTGGTGGTGGGCTCCTCCTCTCTGCTCTGAATCGGCTGTCTTTTAAGGCAAAACTGACCAGTCCCCTTGGTAGGCCACAATTACCCTATCACATAATTAGTTGGGTGGGAGCTACAAGACCATAACTAGAAAGGCCATACACAAAAGTAATCCACCATAGAGCCAACAGACACATGTACACCAATGTTCACTGTAGCACTACTCACAATAGCCAAGAGATGGAAACAACCCAAATGTCCATCGACAGATATATGGATAAAGAAAATATGGTGCACACACATAATGGAATCTTACCGTGCCATAAAGAGAAATGAAGTCCTTATACATGCAACAACATGGATGAAACTTGAAAACATGCTGAGTGAAACAAATCAGTCACAAAAGGAAAAATATAGTATGGTTTCCCTAATGTGAAATATTTAAAATAGGAAAATATACAGAAATCAGAGTTTAACAGTAGTTTCCAGTGGTAGGAGGTAAGAGAAAGCTGGGAAATCTTTGTCCTCATAGCACTGAATTTTGGTTTATGGTGATGGAAAATATGGCAATGGATATTGGTAATGGTTGCACAACATGACTGATGTAATTGGTTTCACTGAATTATACAAGCGACAAGAGTTGAATTGACAAATGTTGTGTTTACTATATTTTTATAATACTTAAAAAAATAAAAAATGTATAAAGGGACAAACAGTAAGAAAGGTTAGAAAGGGGGCAGGGCAAATCAAATAAGACTAGATAGTAAGTGAAATGAACAAGCTACTTCATGAATGTAATCATAGAGGTAACTAACATTTTAAATCAAAATCACTCTGGGTAACTGGACCAAAGCAAAAGCAAAGCAGTTTCCTAGACACATCCAAACACTTCGAGGAACAGAGTAGCTGGAATTGGGGCTGGGGGACCATAGATTTGGGAGACATTATCTTAGTCAACCAGTGCTGCTGTAACAGAAATACCACAAGGGGATGACTTTAACAAAGAGAAGTTTATTCTTTCACAGTCAAGTAGGCTGTAACTCCAAAGTCAGGGTGTCAGCTCCAGGGGGAGGTTTTCTCTCTTGGCTCTGGAGGAAGGTCCTTGTGATACATCAGTCTTCCCTTGGTCTGGAAGTATCTCAGCACAGGAACCTCAAGTCCAAAGGACGAGCTCCGTTCCTGGCGCTGCTTTCTTGGTGGTATGAGGACACCCACTCTCTGCTTACTTTCCTTTCCTTTTTATCTCTTGAGAGATAAAAGGTGGTACAGGCCACACCCCAGGGAAACTTCCTTTACATTGGATCAGGGATGTGACCTGGGTGAGTGGTGTCACAATCCCACCCTAATTCTTTTTTTTTAATTTTTATTGTGCTTTAAGTGAAAGTTTACAAATCAAGTCAGTCTCTCATACAAAAATTTATTTACACCTTGTATATACTCCTGGTTGCTCTCCCCCTAATGAGACGGCACACTCCTTCCCTCCACTCTCTCTTTTCATGTCCATTCGACCATGCTTCCGACCCCCTCTGCCCTCTCATGTCCCCTCCAGACAGGAGATGCCCACATAGTCTCATGTGTCTACTTGATCCAAGAAGCTCATTCTTCACCAGTATCATTTTCTATCCCATCGTGCATTGGGAATGGTTCCTGTCTTGGCCTAAGAGAAGGTCTAGGGACCATGACCTCCAGGGTCCTTCTAGTCTCAATCAGACCAGTAAGTCTGGTCTTTTTAAGAGAATTTGTTTACCCTAATTCTTTTAACATAAATTTACAATCACAAAATGGAGGACAACCACACAATGCTGGAAATCATAGCCCAGCCAAATTGATACACACATTTTTGGGGGGACATAATTGAATCCATGACAGACATCTAGGTCAACTGGCATAATATAGTTTAATGAGAAAATGATCTACATCCCATTTGGGTGAGTAGTGTCTGGGGTCTTAAAAGCTTGCGAGAGGCCATCTAAGATACACCTTGTGGTCCCATCTCACTTGGAGCAAAGGAGAATAAAGAAAACCAAAGACACAAGGAAAATACTAGCCCAAAGAACTCAAGGACCACATGAACCAGAGACTACACCAGACTGAGACCAGAAGAACTAGATGGTGCCTGGCTACCACCAAAGACCGCCCTGACTGGGAATACAACAGAGAGTCCCAGACAGAGCAGGAAAAAAATGCAGAATGGAATTCAAATTCATGTAAAAAGACCAGACTTAATGGTCTGACAGAGAATGGAGGAACACCCGAAACTATGACCCCCAGATGCTCTGTTAACACAGAACTGACACCATTCCTGAAGCCCACTCTTCAGACAAAGATTAGACAGGACTATAAAACAAAAATACATGCCAGGAACATGCTTCTTAGTTCATTCAGATATACGAGACTAAATGGGCAGCTCCTGTCCAAAAGCAGGACAAGAAGGCAGGAAGGGATAGGAACTGGTCAAACGGACACAGGGAACCCGGGGTGGAAAGTGGGAGTATGCTGTCACATTGTGGTGACTGCAACCAATGTCACAAAACAATATATATGTATAAATAAATTATTGAATGAGAAATTAACTTGACCTGTAAACCTTCACCTAAAGCACAATTTTAAAAAAAGAGAGAGAGAGAAAAAAAAATATATATATATATAAAATAAGATAAAAAGCACACAAAGGACAAAAAACAAACAAACAAAAAACCAGTGTTCTGGGCAGTGTGAGGGACAAGGGGAGAAGCAGGAGGACCAGTTAGGAAGCTACTGCAGTAATCCAGGGAAGAGATGATGGTGACTTGGACAAGTTGGTAAGAATGGAAATGGTGAGAAGTGGTCAGGTTCTAGGTACATTTTGAAGATAGAGCCAACAAGATTTGCTGATAGATGGGATGGAGGCGTGAGAGCAAATGAGCAGTCGAGGATGACTACAGTGGTTTTGGTCTGAGAATAAGAAGGATGGGCTACTACCAGCAAAGATGGAGAAGGCTGTGGGAGGAGTAGTTGCACTTATACTCTCCTTTTTTATGGAAATTATCCAGTAGTGTGCTGGCTAATGTTTCAGAACTGGATTCCAGGATGAGGGCAGCCCTGATTGACAGTTTTGCCAATTTCTCTGGTATAAATACTCCCATCATGGGTAATTTCAAGCTACTGACATGATGTCCCAGAACACCAGTTGAGAAGTGATAGAAACAACAGATGCTTGCAATCTGGTAAGAATCAGCATCAGCACACCACTGAATTACTTTTGCTTGTTTTACCTCCCCATACTATAATAAGCTCCTTGAAAACAGAATCTAATTATTTGTAGATTCCAAAAGTCCTAGGAGAAATGCCTTACACATAAACATTAAATAAATGTTGAAGATAGGTACAGATAGGTTAATTGATATTAATTATATTTTGACATTACTTGGTATGCCAAGTGTTTGACTTTACTGAAATTAAAAAAAAAATTTTTTTTCCATTGATATCAGTTCTTAAACTGGAGAACACATTTTTCTAGATTTCAAATCATTCATTTCTTTTGAAGGCATATAGGTAGTTGAGCAAAAGTACTTTATGTTCATTAAATTTTAATCCTCAGTAAATTTTTTTTTTTTAAAGAGAGCAGAGGAAGAAAGAAAAAAATTTCAAGAAGGAGGGTGCTAAACCATGACTTTTGCCAGTAAAGCTCTACAACTGGATCTGGCTTCCTTTGAGTTTCTTCTCCTTCTCCTCCTCTTCTTCCCCCCTCTCCTGATTCCTTCTCCTCTTTCTCCTGTTTCAAATCTCAGAGTTTAAGGTCAAGGAACAGCAGTCTTAGTTAATCAGAAAAAAATCCTTCTGCCAGGAATTAACTACCACATAAACTTTACTGTTTCACCAATTTCTTGAACTTATATCGAAAACACATTTTTTCCTGTTGCCGTTGAGTCGATTCTGATTCACAGCGATACTATACTAAAAACTATTAAATGCATTTTTTAAATGTATATCAAAAATGCATTTAGTCACCTGTCATTATTACTTAAGTTTACCCTTCTTTAGGATGAGCTCCGCCTTTTGTATTTTAGGAATGGTTCTAAATTTTGCCCATGTAAGGGAGGGCAAGGGAGAGCAGAGAGGTAAAATAAATATATTAACATATTCATTGGCTTCTCCTTTTAGTGGTCAGGTCACAATCATTGAATCAACAGAGTTTAGGGCTATGTTTTGATTTAAACTATCTTCTATAAGCCCTCCTTTTAGTAATGTAAGTTAAAAATGGTTGTAAATTTTGCATAATTGTATAGGAGGCTTCCTGGTGGATAGGTATTCAAATATATCTAAAATACTAATTTCTCTTTTTACTCAAGTTCAAATGACATCCTTGCTGTGGTGAAATTAGTGTGTGTTTAATTGAAAAATGAAAAATCTATTATATAGTAAGAGAAACCAAAGCAAAGGAGCATTCTGTGGGTTTTTTTTTTTTTCTTTCTTTTGGTAAATATTAAGTTGTTATATTATTTTTGAAATACTACTGATTTGGGTATATTTTATTCAAGTGAAAATGATCTCTTTGCTATAGTGAATTTTTTTGTGTTTTATTTTTAAAAGCTGGACAGCCTGAACTTGGAGGTAAATCTATTTTTATAATAAAAAATTTATATTACAATATTAGAAACTAGATTGAAGTGCTTAAGCTTTTCTAATATATGTACAGTATTGATATAGTATACATTTTCTTTATGTTCAAATAAAAATTATCCTTTGCTGAGGTAAATTTTTTTTGTTTTTGCTTTTTTAGGCCTTGAACCTGAGGTACAAGGTAAAATTTTCATTAAATACTTGGAATATTGCAGAATTGAAACAAAACAAAGATATTGTTGTCTTCTCATGTTGTTGTTGTTGTTAGGTGCCATCAACTTGGCTCCAACTCATAGCAACCGTATGTACAAAAGAAAGAAAAACTGCCCAGTCCTGGGCCATCCTCACAATCCTTTCTATGTTTCAGCCCATTGTTATAGCCACTGTGTCAATCCATCTTGTTGACGGTCTTCTTATACATGAATGTAAATATTAACTTAGGGTGGTATGACCGTGTGTTACCAATAACTTGACTTTAAGATTAGTTTAGACACAGGAGTCTTTCTTCACAGTGTGATAAACTTCCATTCTCATACTCCCCGCCTGCAGACCAAAGAACTACCAAAACGGACCCTTCCCTGCACATTTCACCTTTGCCAAATGCCCTTCTCCTCTTTAATTTATCCTCAAAAACCAAGGCAGCTCGTGAAGAAATTGCCACCATCTTTTCATGAGATGTAAGCAAAATACCCCCAAATCCTCTAGCTCTTTGGGATTACCTTTTACTGTAATATTCATATAAAATGACTGAAATCCTCATTCCACAAGTTCATGGTCCTTCTCATGATTTCCGGGGACACACATGGTCAAGATCACTCCTTGCTCTAAATACCTATGCTTAATGATGTCTCAGTTTCCCCTCCCTCTCATCATTTTGCCCTCCCAGGCTGCTGTTCTCTTTCCCTTTATTTTTCTCCCTCCATTTTTTTTCCCTTTCCTCCTTTCTTTTGCCCTCCCTTCCTCCCTTCCTTGCTTCCTTTCTTTGCCTTCTTTCCCTCCTTTTTCTTCTTCCTCTTTTCTTCCCTTCCTCCTTTCCTACCTCCCTCCTTCACTTTTTTCCCTCTTAGTTTTGGACCTCAGGGCAGGTGGATGAGCTGACCATGCTCTTCAGTTCATTGCACATTATCATCATTAGTCCGGGACAGACCCCTCTTCTATTTTAATTTTCCTTTATCCCTATACCCACCAAACCAAATCCACTGCTGTTGAGTCGATTCTAACTTATAGCAACCTTGTAGGACACAGCAGAACTGCCCCATAGGGTTTCCAAGGCTGTAGATCTTTATGGAAGCATACCGTCATGTCTTTCTCCCACGGAGCGGCTCGTGGGTTCAATCTGCCAACCCTTAGGTTAGCAGCCAAGAGCTTAACCACTGAGCCACCACGGCTCCTTCTTTATCCCTATACCTTACTCTTATTGCCCTCTCCCCATAGGCAACCATTTTAATATGTTTTAATGTTACATCTTTTTGTTTGTATGCATTCTTATCCAATGTTTATTTATTCATGAGCATATATTTCTCATTCACATAGTATTGTGAAGTAGATATTATTTATTCTTTTCACAAATCATTAAGTTTTTATGATCTGTCCATGTTTCTGTGTGTTCATCTAAAAAAGTCACTATTGCTTTTAACTGCTGCATAAAACACTCTGTGGTGTTCATCTTTCACAATTTACCCTCCACTTTCCCAGTAATGAACTCAGCCACCAATCACACTGCAGTGAAATATCTTCTCCTTAAAGATATTCAGAGAATTTTGGGGGGAACTGTCAGGTCTTAGAGCATGCATGTAGTTAATTTGACTAAGTAGCACCTGGATGTTCTTTGGCATAGCTGTACCAGTCGACATTCCCCACCAACAACGCCTGAGGCTTTTCTACAACCTACCAACATATGCCATTATCCTGCTTTCCAATTTTGTTAGTCTCATAGTGTAAAGTACTATGGATGGCATTGTTTCTTAATTTGTATTTCTCTATCAATCAATGATTTTGATTTTCTTTTCATGTGCATTTTTTTTTTAGTTTCCTCTTCCTTTCTTTCCTCTACCCTTTTGCCACTTCACATTCTTTGCCCAGTTTTATACTGGAGTTGCAGTCTTCTTTCTTATTGATTTGCAGGGCTTCCTTTTACATTCTAGATACTAATCCATGGTTAGTTTTAGACACTGCAAATACCTTCTTTCATTCTGTCATCTATTAACTTTATCCATGGTGAGCTTTCTTGCATATAAATCTTTATGTAATGTTTTTGAAGCTTTTGGTGCTCTTCTTCTCTGCAATCCACCCCAGCTACACTGGACTTGATCTATCTTCCTTTGCTGAGCATTTAATATGAATGTTTGAGTCTTCTCTTTAATTCAAGAAGGTGCTTTTGTAAATGCTTCTGAGCAGAGTCTCTTGGTCCCAGAAAACCACCTAGGTGTATGGCATACCAAATACATGTATGGCTGTCCCAAAGAGAACTTGGGAAATCCATGGGCAACAGAAAGGATTGCTCCATCAAAGTCGCATTACCCTTCTGGGCTATGCCAAGGCAGAGCGTGTTGGTGGGAATCAGCCTTTGAATCTGTATGTTAAAGAAATCATGATTCTGCCCACTGAGATGTTCTAGGACAACACAGGAAAGATGGAATCATCTAGTATAACTTCAAGGGAAAGTTTAAGGAAGCAAAGAGAATCTTTTTTGTTTTTTCCTTTTGCCTAATATTCACTATGCCTAATACTGAAACAAATGAAATATCCTTCTTTGCATGGCCCCTTTACAAGGTGCCTTATTATGTTCAAAGGACAGGAGACTTTTTAATATCAGGCTCAGGACTCACTTGGTCAGTGTCAATGACTGCTCCTTATGTTAAAAAAAAAATTGACATTGAGTCAATCTGGACTCATGGAGACCCCATGTGTTGCACAGTAAAACTGCACTCCAAGGGCTTTCAAGGATGTGATCTTCCAGAAGCAGATCACCAGGCCTTTCTTCTGAGGTGTTTGTGGGTGGGTTTAAACCTCCAATGTTTCAGTTAATAGTGGCGTGCTTGACCATTTGTGCTATCAACAGATGCCAAGACCTTGTGAACTCAGACAGCTAAAAGAAAGGTTTCCCTTCTCTGGGCCCATAAATTTTGTCTGCTCTAAATGCAGAAAACCTGAGCCTCACCACTCAGTTATACCAACAGATTCCTCCGGCAATAGTTCTAGATAGTTCATCTGAAGGCTTCTCAATTGCCTAGTGATAGAAAGGAAGTAAGATGATGTGCTTTGGGGATTTTGTACAGTCTTTTTTAAAGAAAGGACAAATTCAAGACAGAAAAGTATTATCAAAGTTTAAAATTATTTTAACGATTTAATTTTACCATAAACACAACTTTACACATTAGAACATTTTGCTTTATTATAGAAGAAATGGAGATCTTGACAGCTGATATGGATGCAGGTAAGTTCAATTATACTTCTTGACTAGTAGTGGTTCAGTGGTTTAAGTCTGCATTTTAATGTCATGTGTGCATGTGTTTTGATTCAAGCAATAATTAAATTTGGTATCAGTTAAGTTGAAAAAAATATTATTCTTTTCCTATTGCTTGACGGCAGTGGGTTTAGTGGGTTATCATTTTTAAGAAAAACAAGCATAAGTGCTTCTTGAGAACTGCTTTTAAGAACCGAGTTATTTCACATGGCTGCTTTTGAAGTGAAAACAACACTCTTCTGCTATATAAAGTTTTTCTGTTTGTTACAAGCTTTGCCGAGTCAGTCCTGTCAAAAACAACCAGATTTCAAACATGTCCCGTGGCATACATTTTGAAATAGAAAAATAATCAGATTTAATTGAATTAACCTGTTCTTTCATAAAACTTTTAACCATTATAATAAAAGGCCTGCGTCCTGAGAAGACAGTAATTGGTCAGAGCTTTCAGGTCAGACAGACCCGCATGGAATGCTGACCCCATTATTTATTAGTCACGTAAGTTTGGGTAACTTAACCTCAAATAAATTGGGAATAAAATAGGTGCTATTTTAGGGGGATTAGGGGCTTAAACTCAGATGAGAATTCCTTATATTTGCCAGGTCCCCAAATTATTTAACAGGTTTTGTTTTGCTTTTTAAATCAGGCAACGAGTTAATGATTTACAACTCAAAAGATACAGATGTCAGTCAGAAGGGTTTTCTCATCAAAGGCCCTTTATTTTCTACTCAAAATAATATTAATTTTCAGATATTACCCAAGCTGGTTTCATAGTTCTCAATGGATGAAGCATCTCTTCTTTCAAGTTCAAGCAGATATTTAAGCCTTAACATTACACTTTTTCCCCAACTCAGTTCTTAGGATGAGATCTATCTACATTCATTTACAGCTTCTTTCTCTTGGAGACCTACCTCCTTCTTGTATGCCCAAAACAACGCACCAAAACCAAACCCAAACCCACTGCCGTCGAGTCAATTCCGATTCATAGTGACCCTATAAGACAGAGTAGAACTGCCTCATAGAGTTTCCAAGGAGAGTCTGGTGGATTTGAACTGCCGACCTCTTGGTTAGCAGCCGTAGTTCTTAACCACTACGCCACCAGGGTTTCCAAAACAATGGACAGTGATATTTAATTTCCTTTCTCATGTGGATCTCCATAGGTATTACTAAGAAGCAAGCTTGCAAAAACATTCCTGATGTAATGAAAATATATGAAGAGAAGAACGAGAACTTCTGATAACTTTTACTGTCTTCCTTTGTCATGACTACTCTTGTAAATACATGTCTTAAGCCTGGCTCTACCACATTTTCCCAGTGGTAGACAACAATCACGGGGGAGGGAAACATCACCACACGTCAAGTGACTAAAAAACATGCCCAGGCCCACTGATACTGAATTGTCCAGGGGTCCCTGGCACAAAACCTCTCAGGCCTGATATGATGATTAAATAAGATAAACTATGTACGAAGTGCTTAGCATGGAGGCTGACACATACACTCAATATTAACATCATTAATGCTAATGTTAACATCACTGAAGAGTTCCATAGAAACAGTCTCTGCAAAATAAAAACTATGAGGGTGAGGAGATGCGGTTCTCCGTGTCAGCTTGTTCTGATTTCAGAATGTGAACCCACCACGTCATTGTAGTCACTGGACATGTGATGTCCCTCATCAGCTAGAGCCTGGTAAATAACTCCTCAGCCAGCCTCTTTCTGTCACTTGTCTGCCTTTAGGCAGAGCTTCAGAGAATCAAGCCAATTTTAATATTAAGCCAACATTTTTCAAAAAGGTGAGTAGTATGCTTTAGCATCCGAAATAATTTCCTTATATATCAGGCCCATTTTGTATTAGCTTTTTTTTTTTATGACTCTATTCTCTTTTTGTGGTATAGATAATCAAGAACTGTCTATCCACAAGGTAATGAGTACAAAATAATAATGATACAATCTCTTCCTTTCTTGAAGAAAGAAAACGGATAAAGTCATTTTTACCTACGCTATCCTGTGGAGTTAAGAACACCTCCCATGTTCGAAGAAAACGAGTCGTGGGAGGAGTAAATGCACAAGTGGTAAACCTGGATGAAAAGACATAATGTTTACTTCTTAGGAAGAGTCCAAGCAAGGGAAAAAAGTAGAGGATGACATAATTACAAGACACTGGGATCATACAGCAGAAATATCTTAGGGGTACTTCTGTGCACCGCTGTCTGGTAGAATGGTAATGATCACACCAATGTCTTTTATAGGGGGAATTCCCATGGCAGGTGGCCATCAAGGACGGTGACAAAATCAACTGTGGAGGAATTTATATTGGTGGCTGTTGGATTCTGACCGCTGCACATTGTGTCAGGTAAAAAAAAAGGTCTCCAGTAGATCTTGGATTTTCTGAAACAATGAAAATTTGTAATATAGATTGTGGCAAATACTGAAGAAAAGCATATCTGTGAAAAATCATTGAGAAGATGTACTTTATTAACTGCTAAATACCCTCAGATATTCATGACTGGGTTCCCAAATGCTTATCACCCAGAACCTACTGGTTCCTCACAGACCAAATTGCTTAATCCCAGGTAATAAGATCAAACGCCTGGTAGGTACCAAGTTACTTCACTTGGCTCATGTGCATGGTGGAAAAGTCCGTAGATTCTATCTACATTTCGTAGAGCTCAGACCAAACTGTTTGGAGGAGTTTATGATTGAAGAGTTTGTAAAGAGATAATACTAGCCCAGCATTGTCTCTAGTCTCACCTCAACAAAGTTGCTATGTAAGGAACTGCATGCACACAAAAGTTCCAAACGCACAACTCATTTTTTCTCATCCACGTACCCTTAACTGTATGTGTTTCAAGCAGTGAAGGAACTGATGAAAGCTCAGGAATAATTAATTCACAAGGCTAATCAGCTGCAGCACTGACTGGCTTACTCTGTGATTCTAGAATTGCTTACATGGGATACATGACTCAAAGCTGTGGTCTCGGTGAGTAGCGTCTGATCTTAAATGCTTGTGAGTGGCCATCTAAGATACTCCACTGGTCTCACCCCTTCCGGAGCAAGGAAGAATGAAGAAAACCAAAGACACAAGGGAAAGATTAGTCCAAAGGACTAACAGACCACAACTAACACAGCCTCTGCCAGACTGAGTCCAGTACAACTAGATGGTGCCCAGCTACCACCACTGACTACTCTGACAGGGATCACAAGAGGGTCCCAGACAGAGCTGGAGAAAAATGTAGAATAAAAGTGTAACCCACAAAAAAAGACCAGACTTACTGGCCTGACAGAGGCTGGAGAAGCCTGGGAGTTTAGCCCGTGGACACCCGTTTAGCTCAGAAATGAAGTTAATCCTGAGGTTCGCCCTTCAGCCAAAGATTAGACAGGCCCATATAACAAAATAAGACTAAAAGGGCACACCAGCCCAAGGGAAAGGACTAGAAGGCAGGAGGGAACAGGAAGGCTGGTAATATGGAACCCAAGGTACAGAAGGGGAGAGTGTTGACATGTCATGGGGTTGTCAACCAATGTCACAAAACAATATGGGTACTGTTTAATGAGAAGCTAGTTTGTTCTATAAACCTTCATCTAAAGTACAATTTAAGAAAAAAAAAAAAAAGCTGTGTCTAAGTCAGTCTTTCGAGGACAGGGCCATTGTACTGCACCACTGCAGGGGGTGCTACTCACACTGTTTTTTAGTTCCTCGGGCTGCACACATGAACCAGGAGTCAGTGAGGAATCAGCCTGCTGAAGAGCTGGAGGAGACTTGACAGCTGAAGAACAAATCCTGTTATTTCCTTCTTTGACAGGGTTTGAGATTCTTGGGTCACAGAAGTGGGGTAGGTTTATTGGTCCTTTTTTTTTTTTTTTTTTAATTGTGCTTCGGTGAAAGTTTACAGGTCAAGTTAGTTTCTCATTCAAAAATTTATACACATACTGTTTTGTGACATTAGTTGCAATCCCCACAATGTGACAACACTCTCCCCCTTTCCACCCACGCTCCTTGTGTCCATTTGTTCTGTCCCTGTCCCTTTGTGCCTTCTCGTCTTGCTTTTGGGTAGGAGTTGCCCATTTAATCTCATATATTTGATTTAACTAAGAAGCACATTCTTCATGTATGTTATTGTTTTATAGGCTTGTCTATTCTTTGTCTGAAAAGTGGGCTTCAGGAGTGGTTTCAGTTCTGAGTTAGCAGAGTGTCCAGGGGCCATAGTCTCAGGGGTCCACCAGTCTCTGTCATACTAGTAAGTCTGGTCTTTTTTGTGAATTTGAATTTTATTCTACAAATTTCTCCCACTCTGTCCAGGACTCTCTGCTGTGATTCCTGTCAGAGCAATCAGTAGTAGGAGCCATCATCTAGTTCTTCCTGGCTCACGCTAGTGGAAGCTTTGGTTCATATGGTCCTTAAGTCCTTTGGGCTAATATTTTTCTTGTGCCTTTGGTTTTCTTTATTCTCCTTTACTCTGGATGGGATGGGACCAATAGATGTATCTTAGATGGCCACTCATAAGCTTTAAGACCCCAGATGCTACTCAGCAAAGTAGGATGTAGAACATTTTCTTTATGAACTATGTTATGCCAATTGACCTAAATGTCCCCTGGGACTATGATCCCCAGCCCTCAGCCCTAGCAACCGGGTCCCTCAAGGTGTTTGGATGTGCCTAGGAAACTTCTATGACTACCTTGATCAAGTTGTGCTGACTTCTATGTTCTGTGTTGTCTTTTCCTTCACCAAAGTTGGCACTTGTCTGCTATCTAGTTAGTGGATTCCTCTCCCTCTCTCTCCCTACCCTAGTAAACATTAAAGAATTTTTTCTTTTCTGTGAACCTTTTCTTGAGTTCTTATCATAGTGGTCTCATACAATACCTATCCTTTTGTAACTGACTCAGCATAATACCCTCCAGACTCATCCATATTTTGAGATGTTTCAAAAACTCATCATTGTTCTTTATCTTTGCATGGTATTCCATTGTGTGTATATATCATAATTTGTTTATCCATTCCTCTGTAGATGGACACTTAGGTTGTTTCTATCTTTTTGCTATTGTGAATAATGCAGCAGTGAACATGGGGTGTGCATATGTCTACTCATGTGATAGCTACTATTTCTCTAAGATATATTCTTAGGTGTGGAATTGCTGGATTATATGGTATTTCTACTTCTAGCTTTTTAAGGAGGTGCCATATTGTTTTCCATAGTGGTTGTACCATTTTACATTCCCACCAGCAGTGCATAAGAGTTTCAATCTCCCTGCAATCTAACATTTGCTATTTCCTTTTTCTTTTTTTTTTTTTTTGATTAGTGCCAGTATTGTTAGGATCACTTGGCATCTCATTATAATTTTGCATTTCCCTAATGGCTAAAGATTGAAAGCATTTCCTCATTTGTCTGTTAGCAGCCTGCATGTCTTCTTTGGTGAAGTGTCATATCCTTTGCCCATTTTTTAATTGGGTTGTCTTTTTATTGTTGAGGTGTTATAGTATGTTATAGATTTTAGAGATTAGACCCTTGTCATATATGTCATAGCCAAAAATTTTTTCCCAGTCTGTGGGTTCTCTTTTTATTCTTTTGGTGAAGTCTTTTGATGAGCCTAACTGTTTAATTTTTAGGAGCTCTCAGTTATCTGGTTTCTCTTCTGGTGTTTGTGCATTATTAGTTATGGTCTGTATTCCATTTATACATGTATTAAGGCCCCTAGAATTGTTCCTATTTTTTCTTCTATGATCTTTATCATTTTAGGTTTATACTTAGGCCTTTGATTCATTTTCAGTTAGTTTTTGTGTATGATATGAGGTATGCATCTTGTTTCATTTTTTACAAATGGACATCCAGTTATGCCAGTACCATTTGTTAAAGACGGCACAGTGGTTCTGATGCAGCATTGGAATGGGAGAGGATGTCTTCTGAAAAAATGGGAAATACAAGTTTCTTGCAGGGCCAATAAGGTTATATATAAGTGACTAAGTGACAGTACCCAAAGGGTGTTGATAAATGAATCAAGGTTAACTTGGAGGAGGGACAGAGCTCAGGACTCTGGCCTCCGTTCTGACCTTTGGAGTGAATGAACATCATTTACTGAGTGCCTGTTTCTGACCAGGTACTGTGCCAGTACTAGAAGTATATATTATTTCATTTAATATTACCAACAGTCCTAAGAAGTAAATATTATTCTCCCCATTTTGTAGATAAACAGACAGACTGAGAAGTTACCTGATGTGGCTAAACCCAAAGTACTAGTCAGTAGCAAAACTAGAAGGATAAAATCAAGTTCAGTATATTTGATAGTAACTTAGATAAGAGTCTACTTAGCAAATTTTAGCAAATCCCCAAAGCTGGGAGGGATAGCAAATATGTTGAATGATTAAATATGCTGAACAACGTCCATAAAGGTCTTCATGGATATGAACAATGAGCCAAATCTAATTTCTCCTATCTAAAAGACTCTTTTCTCTTGCCTCCTGTGACACAGCACACTCTTGGTTGTCCACCTACCTCTCTGGCCATACTGTCTCTACCTCTCCTCCAGGGACCACAGCACCACCTGCTGCTCCACCCACTCTGTACTTCTTTCAGGTACTCAAGTGCACCTTGCTCCCTCCTGTAAAACCTCAAAAACAAACCAGTTGCCTCAAGTCAATTCCAACTCATGGAATGACCCCATGTGTGCTCCATAGGGTTTTCATGGCTATGACCTTTTGGAGCCAGATTGCCAGGCTTTTCATGTGAGGCATCTCTGGGTAGATTCAAACCACCAACGTTTCAGCTAGTAGTTTAGCACTTAACGTTTGCACTACCCAGGGACTCCTCATATGTTGTTTCCCCTGGCTGACATGGTCTTCCTTCCCTTCTTCGCTTAGTTAATGCTACCCTTTATTCAGAACTGAGAGCTCAATCTTCACTTCTTCAGAGAAACTTCCCTGACTCCCTGAAGTCAAAGCCCCCTTTCTATGTTCTTAGAACCCCAAGTACTATTCATTCTTCTCAATTTTCACAGTTGAACACATCCTCATCAGTTTCATCTATCTAATGCTGCCTCTTTCTACAGATCCTGAGCATTATGAGGCAGAAACCATTTCCGATTTTGCTCACTGCCGCACCCCCAGTGCCTAGCATAGTGTCTCATATATATTAGGTGCACAGTATTTGTTGAGTAAATTGAATAAATAAACAAGATTAACCCTTAACCAATGCTTAGAACCTCTGATCTTGAAAAACAACCAAAATTAATATGAAGCACAGCATCTGGGAACATTACTGGAGGAAAACCTGTGTGCTGAAGAACAAGCTGTTATTTCCTTCTCTGACAGAGTTTTGATATTTTCAGGTCAGAAAAGTCAGGTAGACATAATGAGTCCGGATTCATATACACATGTGTCCCATGTAAGCAATTTATCCAGAAGCACAGAGCAAGCTAGTAGTACTGCAGGAGTGTGGGAGTTAATTAGCATTGAGCTTTGATCATTTCCTTTATCACTTAGAATGCATATCAGTTATTTTTAAAGGTACATGATGGGTAAAATGATTGTGTGTTTGGAGTCTCTGAACGTATGCAGCTCTTTAAACAATAAACAAAAGCACGCCAAGCACCTCATTAGCTCCTGGGACGGTGATTAACTGTAAGGTGTAGCACCAACGTTTATGATTACCTGAATCATCATCACATAAGGATAAATTATGTTCAGATTATGCTGTTTGAGAAGGCAGAAGGTATACAGAAAACACATTTTTTAAAAATCTCCTTTAAGATGTTTAAAAATAAGTTTTGTTTCTTAAGGAAAATCCATTTTGTGAAATAACTTGGGTTTTTTGGAAATGCTAGGCCACGAGGTCATTATTTAGCACCTTACTTTTAAAAGGGCATCCCCAGGTGGCACAAATAGTTAAGCACACGACTACAAGCCAGAAGGGTGGCAGTTTGAAACCACCCAGAGGCATCTCAGAAGGAAGGCCTGGCAATCTGCTTCCAAAAAGTCACAGCTTTGAAACCTTATGGAGCAGTTCTGCTCTGCACACATGAGGTTCTCATCAGTAAGGGCTGACTCAACAGCAATTAACAACTAACAAGAACTGTCAAAAGAAGAAGGAAAAAACAAAACAAACATAAAAACCAAAGCTATACTTCACTGAAGTGACTCTCTACTGTTCCCTGAGAAAATGATGGTAGATTCACAACTTTGAAAATTGGTATGAAAATGGAGTGCAGTATAAGAATAGGCAATATTTAGCACATTCACCATTTCAACAGGATTTTTTTAAAAATAATTTTTACTGTGCTTTAAGTGAAAGTATACAAATCAAGTCAGTCTGTCACATATAAGCTTATATACACCTTACTACATACTCCCATTTACTCTCCCCCTAATGAGTCAGCCCGCTCCCTCCTTCCAGTCTCTCCTTTCGTGACCGTTTTTCCAGTTTCTAACCCCCTCTACCCTCCCATCTCCCCTCCAGACAGGAGATGCCAATACAGTCTCAAGTGTCCACCTGATACAAGTAGCTCACTCTTCATCAGCATCTCTCTCCAACCCATTGTCCAGTCCAATCCATGTCTGATGAGTTGGCTTCGGGAATGGTTCCTGTCCTGGGCCAACACAAGGTTTGGGGACCACGACCGCCGGGATTCTTCTAGTCTCAGTCACATCATTAAGTCTGGTCTTTTTATGAGAATTTAGGGTCTGCATCTCACTGTTCTCCTGCTCCCTCAGGGGTTCTCTGTTGTGCTCCCTGTCAGGGCAGTCATTGGTTGTGGCCGGGCACCATCTAGTTCTTCTGGTTTCAGGATGATGTAAGTCTCTAGTTCATGTGCCCCTTTTTGTCTCAGGCTCATAGTTATCGTGTGACCTTGGTGTTCTTCATTCTCCTTTGATCCAGGTGGGTTGAGACCAACTGATGCATCTTAGATGGCCGCTTGTTAGCATTTAAGACCCCAGACACCACACTTCTAAGTGGGATGCAGAATGTTTTCTTAATGGAATTTATTTTGCCAATTGACTTAGAAGTCCCCTGAAGCCATAGCCCCCAAACCCCCGCCCTTGCTCCGCTGACCTTCAAAGCATTCAGTTTATCCCGGAAACTTCTTTGCTTTTGGTCTAGTCCAGTTGAGCTGACCTTCCCTGTATTGAGTATTGTCCTTCCCTTTACCTAAAGTAGTTCTTATCTACTAATCAGTAAATAACCTTCTCCTACCTCTCGTAACCACAAAAGAATGTGTTCTTCTCAGTTTATACTATTTCTCAAGATCTTGTAATAGTTGTCTTATACAATATTTGTCCTTTTGCATCTGCCTAATTTCACTCAGCATAATGCCTTCCAGGTTCCTCCATTCAACAGGACTTCTAATGTCATTCTGCTCCCGGTGCAATGCTAGGCACTGGAGCTACACAGATGAGAATGACCACATCCTTGACCTCGAGTCTAGCAGAAAGAAAGTCATACGAATAAATAAGCACAATGCAATGTGAGGATGAAGTCAGCCTTAAAGAGTCAGGATAAATAACTGCTATGGTCTTTACCCTAAGATCTTCTTGGGTTGGCAGAGTAATTAAACAGTGTGTGATTCAACTCCCTATTTCTTCTAACACACTTCTGGAAACATGCTGTCTGCGCTCTGCATAAACACTTTCAGTGACAGGGCACTCGCTCTAGAGGCAACAAACTCACTGTACTTCTGTGCATCTCTCCCTTTTTTCTTGTGCTTTAAGTGAAAGTTTACAAATCAAGTCAGTCTTTCATACAAAAATTTATACACAACTTGCTATATACTCCTAATTGCTCCCCCCCCATGAGACAGCACACTCTTTCCCTCCACTCTCTCTTTTCGTGTCCATTCTGCCAGCTTCTGACCCCCTCTGCCCTCCCATCAGCTTTCCAGACAGAAGATGCCAACATAGTATCCTGTGTCTACTTGATCCAAGAAGCTCACTCTTACCATTATCATTTTCTAGCCCATTGTCCAGTCCAATCCCTGTTTGAAGAGTTGGCTTTGGGAATAGTTCCTGTCTTGGACTAACAGAAGGTCTGGGGACCATGACCACCAGGGTCCTTCGAGGCTCAGTCAGACCATTAAGTCTGGTCTTTTTATGAGAATTTGGGGTCTGCATCCCACTGCTCTCCTGCTCCCTCACGGGTTCTCTATTGTGTTCCCTGTCAGGGTAGTCATCCATTGTAGCCAGGCACCATCTAGTTCTTCTGGTCTCAGGCTGATGTAGTCTTGGTTTATGTGGACCTTTCTGTCTCTTGGGCTCATAATTACCTTTTATCTTTGGTATTCTTCATTCTCCTTTCCTCCATCAATTGAGACCAATTGATGCATCTTAGATAGCCGCTTGCTAGCGTTTAAGACCCCAGATGCCGCTCTCTAAACTAGGATGCAGAATGTTTTCTTAATAGATTTTATTATGCCAATTGACTTAGATGTCCCCTGAAACTATGGTCCCCAAGCCCTCGACCCTGCTATGCTGGACCCTGAAGAGTTCAGTTTATTCAGGAAACTTCTTTGCTTGGTTTACTCCAGTTGTGCTGACCTCGCATGTATTATGTGTTGTCTTTCCCTTCACCTAAAATAGTTCTTATCTACCATCTAATTAGTGAAAACTCCCTCTCCCTTCCTCCCTCCCTCCCCACTCTCGTAATCATCAAAGAATATTTTCTTCTCTGTTTAAACGATTTCTCGAGTTCTTATAATAGTGGTCTTATACAATATTTGTCCTTTTGCAACTGAGTAATTTCACTCAGCATAATGCCTTCCAGATTCCTCCATGTTATGAAACGTTTCACAGGTTCACCATTTTTCTTCACTGATGCGTAGTATTCCATTGTGTGACTATGCCATAATTTATTTACCCATTCATCCATTGATGGGCACCCTTGGTTGCTTGCATCTTTTTGCTATTGTAAATGGGGCTGCAGTGAACATGGGCATGCATATATCTGTTGTATAAAGGCTCTTATTTCTCTAAGATATATTCCAAGGAGTGGGATTGCTGGATAGTAATGGTAGTTCTATTTCTAGCTTTTTGAGGAAGCGTCAATTGATTTCCAAAGTAGTAGTACCATTTTACTTTCCCACCAGCAGTGTATAAGTGTTCCAGCCACTCCACAATGTCTCCAACATTTATTATTTTGTGTTTTTTGGATTAATGCCACCCTTGTTGGACTGAGATGTAATTTCATTGTAGTTTTGATTTGCATTTCTCTAATGGCTAATGATCGAGGGCATTTCCTCATGTATCTGTTAGCTACCTGAACATCTTCTTTAGTGAACTGCCTGTTCATATCCTTTATCCATTTTTGAACTGGGTTATTTGTCTTTTTGTAGCCGAGTTTTTGCACTATCATGTAGATTTTTAGAGATCAGGCACTGATCAGAAATGTCATAGCTGAAAACTTTTTCCCAATTTGTAGGTAATCTTTTTACTCTTTTGGTGAAGTCTTTGGATGAACATAGGTGTTTGACTTTTAAGAACTCCCAGTTATCTAGTTTTAGTCCTGCATTGTTAGTAATGTTTTGTATACTCTTTATGCCATGTATTAGGGCTCCCAGCATTGTCCCTATTTTTTCTTCCATGATCTTTATCATTTTAGATTTTATATTTAGGTCTCTGATCCATTTTTAGTTTTTGTGCATGGTGTTAGATATAGGTCTTGTTTCATTTTTTGCTGATGGATATACACTTATGCCAGCAATGTTTGTTAAAAAGACTGTCTTTTCCCCATTTCACTGACTTTGGCCCTTTGTCAAATATCAGCTGCTCATATGTGGAAGGATTTATGTCTGGGTTCTCAATTTTGTTCCATTGGTCTACGTGTCTGTTGCTGTACCAGTACCAAAATGTTTTGAATACTGTGGTGATATAATAGGTTCTAAATTCAGGTAGAGTGAGGCCTCCCACTTTGTTCTTTTTTAGTAATGCTTTACTTATCTGGGGCTTCTTCCTCTTCCATATAAAGTTAGTGATTTGTTTCTCCATCTCATTAAAAAATGACGTTGGAATTCAGACCTGAATTGCATTGTATCTATAGATGGCTTTTCGTAGAATAGACACTTCTACGATGTTAAAGTCTTCCTATCCATGAGCAAGGTGTGTTCTTCCATTTATGTAGATCTCTTTGGTTTCTTGCAGTAGTATCTTGTCGTTTTCTTGGCATAGGTCTTTTACATCTCTGGTAAGATTTATTCCTAAGTATTTTATCTTCTTGGGGTCTACTGTAAATGGTATTGATTTGGTGATTTCCTCTTCGATGTTCTTTTTGTTGGTGTAGAAGAATCCAACTGATTTTTGCATGTTTATCTTGTAACCTGATACTCTGCTGAACTCTTGTATTCGTTTCAGTAGTTTTCTTGAGGATTCTTTAGGGTTTTCTCTCCATAAGATCATGTCATCTGCAAATAGAGATACATTTACTTCTCCTTACCAATCTGGACGCCCTTTATTTCTTTATCTAGCCTGATTGCTCTGGCTAGGACCTCTAGCACAATGTTGAATAAGAGTGGTGATGAAGAGCATCCTTGTCTGGTTCCTGATCTCAAGGGGAATGCTTTCAGGCTCTCTCCATTTAGGATGATGTTGGCTGTTGGCTTTGTATAAACGCCCTTTATTATGTTGAGGAATTCTCCTTCTATTCCTATTTCGCTGAGAGTTTTTATCATGAATGGGTGTTGGACTTTGTCCAATGCCTTTTCTGCATCAATTGATAAAATCAAGTGATTCTTGTCTTTTATTTATATGATGGATTACATTAATTTTTCTAATCTTGAACCATCCCTGCATACCTCGTATGAATCCCACTTGGTCGTGGTGAATTATTTTTTAACATGTTGTTGAATTCTATTGGCTAGAATTTTGTTGAGGATTTTTACAACTAAGTTCATGAGGGATATAAGTTTGTAATTTTCTTTTTTGGTGGTGTCTTTACCTGGTTTTGGTATCAGGGATATGCTGGCTTCATAGAATGAGTTTGGGGGTATTCCATCCTTTTCTATACTCTGAAATACCTTCAGTAGTAATGATGTTAACTCTTCTCTGAAAGTGTGGTAGAACTCTGCAGTGAAGCCTTCTGGGCCAGGGCTTTTTTCTTTTTTTTTTTTTTTTTTGGAGTTTTTCAATTACCTTTTCAATCTCTTCTTTTGTTATAGGTCTATTTAGTTGTTCTATGTCTGTGTTAGTTTAGGTAGATAGTGTGTTTCTAGGAATTCATCCATTTCTTCTAGGTTTTCAAATTTGTTAGAGTACAATTTTTCTTAGTGATCTGATATGATTCCTTTAACTTCACTTGGGTCTGTTGTAATATCACCCATCTCATTTCTTATTCATGTTATTTGCTTCCTCTCCTGTTTTTCTTTTCTCAGTTTGGCCAATGGTTTATCAGTTTTGTTGAGTTTTTCAAAGAACCAGCTTTTGGTCTTGCTAATTCTTTCAATTGTTTTTCTGTTTTCAGTTCCATTTAATTGTGCTCTAATTTTTATTACTTGATTTCTTCTGGTGCCTGAGGTTTTCTTTTGTTGTTCTCTTTCTATTTGTTCAAGTTGTAGAAACAATTCTTTGATTTTAGCCCTTTCTTCTTTTTGTATGTGTACATTTATTGATATAAATTGACCTCTGAGCACTGCTTTCGCTGTGTCCCAAAGGTTCTGATAGGAAGTGTTTTCATTCTCATTGGATTCTATGAATTTCTTTAGTCCATCCTAAATGTCTTCTATAACCCAGTCTTTTTTGAGCAGGGTATTGTTCAGTTTCCAAGTAGTTCATTTCTTTTCCCTGCTTTTTCTGTTATTGATTTCTACCGTATGGCCTTTTGGTCAGAGAAGACGCTTTGTAATATTTCAATGTTTTGGATTCTGCTAAGGCTTGCTTTATGACCTAATATGTGGTCTGTTCTAGAGAATGTTCCATGTGCACTAGAAAAGAAAGCATACTTGGTTGCTGTTAGGTGGAGTGTTCTATATATGTCTATGAGGTCAAGTTGGTTTATTGTGGTTTTTAGGTCTTCCATGTCTTTATTGAGCTTCTTTCTGGATGTCCTGTCTGTCACTGAAAGAGGTGTGTTGAAGCCTCCTACTATTATTGTGGATCTATCTATCTCTGTTTTCAATGGTGTTAGAGTTTGTTTTATGTATCTTGCAGCCCTGTCATTGGGTCCATAAATATTTAATGTGGTTATATCCTCCTGGCCCCCACGTGTCTGTCAGTTTGTTATACTGTGGAGGCTTGTGTGTTGTTGTGATGGTGGAAGCTATGCCACTGGTATTCAGGTAACAGCAGGGTCACCCATGGAGGACAGGTCTCAGCTGAGCTTCCACAGTAAGACAGACTAGGAAGAAGGACCTGACAGTCTACTTCTGAAAAGCATTAGCCAGTGAAAAGCTTATGAATAGCAGCGGAACACTGTCTGATATAGTCCTGGAAGATGAGCCCCCCAGGTTGGAAGGCACTCAAAAGATGACGGGGAAGAGCTGCCTCCTCAAAGTAGAGTTGACCTTAACGACGTGGATGGAGTAAAGCTTTCAGGACTTCATTTGCTGATGTGGCACGGCTCAAAATCAGAAGAAATAGCTGCAAACATCCATTAATAATCGGAACCTGCAATGTACGAAGTATGAACCTAGGAAAATTGGAAATCATCAAAAATGAAATGGAATGCATAAACATCGATATCCTAGGCATTAGTGAGATGAAATGGACTGGTATTGGCCATTTTGAATCGGACAATCACATAATTTACTATGCCAAGAATGACAACTTGAAGAGGAATGGTGCTGCATTCATCGTCAAAAAGAATGTTTCGAGACCGATCCTGAAGTACGACACTGTCAGTGATAGCATAATAGCCATACACCTACAAGGAAGACCAGTTAATATGACTATTATTCAAATTTATGCACCAACCACTAGGGCCAAAGTTAAGAAATAGAAGATTTTTATCAGCTGCTGCAGTCTGAAATTGATCGAACATGCGATCAAGATGCATTCATAATTACTGGTGATTGGAATGCAAAAGCTGGAAACAAAGAAGAAGGATCAGTAGTTGGGAAATATGGCCTTGGTGACAGAAACAATGCCAGAGTTCAAATGATAGAATTTTGCAAGACCAATGACTTCTTCATTGCAAATACCTTCTTTCACCAACATAAACGGTGACTGTACACATGGACCTCGTCAGAGGAACACACAGAAATCAAATTGACTACATCTGTGGAAAGAGACGATGGAAAAACTCAATATCATCAGTCAGAACAAGGCCGGGGCCGACTGTGGAACAGACCATCAATTGCTCATATGCAAGTTCAAGCTGAAACTGAAGTAAATCAGAGCAAGTCCACGAGAGCCAAAATATGACCTTGAGTATATCCCACCTGAATTTAGAGACCATCTGAAGAACAGATTGGACGCATTGAACACTAGTGACCGAAGGCCAAATGAGTTGTGCGATGACATCAAGGACATCATTCATGAAGAAAGCAAGAGGTCACTGAAAATACAGGAACAAAAGAAAAGACCAAGATGGATGTCAGAGGAGACTCTGAAACTTGCTCTCGAGCGTCGAGCAGCTAAAGCAAAAGGAAGAATTGATGAAGTAAAAGAACTGAACAGAAGATTTCAAGGGGCCTTTTTTTTTTCTCGAGAAGACAATGTAAAGTATTATAATGACATGTGCAAAGAGCTGGAGATGGAAAACCAAAAGGGAAGAACACGCTTGGCACTTCTCAAGCTGAAAGAACTGAAGAAAAAATTCAACCCTCGAGTTGCAATAGCGGAGATTCCATGGTGCAGGCAGCATCAAAAGAAGATGGAAGGAATACACAGAGTCATTACACCAAAAAGAATTAGTCGATATTCAACCATTTCAAGAGGTGGCATATGATCAGAAACTGATGGTACTGAAGGAAGAAGTCCAAGCTGCTCTGAAGGCACTGGCGAAAAACAAGGCTCCAGGAATTGATGGGATATCAATTGAGATGTTTCAGTAAACAGATGCAGCACTGGAGGTGCTCACCCATCTATGCCAAGACTTATGGAAGACAGCTTCCTGGCCAACCGACTGGAAGAGATCCATATTTATGCCTATTCCCAAGAAAGGTGATCCAACCAAATGTGGAAATTATAGTACAATATCATTAATATCACATGCAAGCAAACTTTTGCTGAAGATCATTCAAAAATGGCTGCAGCAGTATATCGACAGGGAACTGCCAGAAATTCAGGCCAGATTCAGAAGAGGACGTGGAACCAGGGATATCATTGCTGATGTCAAATGGATCCTGGCTGAAAGCAAAAAATACCAGAAGGATGTTTACCTGTGTTTTATTGACTATGTAAAGGCATTCGACTGTGTGGATCATAACAAATTATGGATAACATTGAGAAGAATGGGAATTCCAGAACACTTAATTGTGCTCATGAGGAACCTTTACATAGGTCAAGAGGCAGTTGTTCGGACAGAACAAGGGGATACTGATTGGTTTAAAGTCAGGAAAGGTGTGTGTCAGGGTTGTATTCTTTCACCATACCTATTTAATCTGTATGCTGAGCAAATAATCCGAAAAGCTGGACTATATGAAGAAGAACGGGGCATCAGGATTGGAGGAAGACTCATTAACAATGTGTGTTATGCAGATGACACAACCTTGCATGCTGAAAGTGAAGAGGACTTGAAGCACTTACTAATGAAGATCAAAGACCACAGCCTTCAGTATGGATTACACCTCAACATAAAGAAAACAAAAATCCTCACAACTGGACCAATGAGCAACATCATGATAAATGGAGAAATGATTGAAGTTGTCAAGGATTTCATTTTACTTGGATCCACAATCAACAGCCATGGAAGCAGCAGTCAAGAAATCAAAAGATGCACTGCACTGGGCAAATCTGCTGCAAAGGACCTCTTCAAAGTGTTGAAGACCAAAGATGTCATCCTGAAGTCTAAGGTGTGCCTAACCCAAACCATGGTATCTTCAATCACATCATATGCATGTGAAAGCTGGACAACGAATAAGGAAGACCGAAAAAGAGTTGACACTTTTGAATTGTGGTGTTGGTGAAGAATATTGACTATACCATGGACTGCCAAAAGAACGAACAAATCTGTCTTGGAAGAAGTGCAGCCAGAATGCTTTTTAGAGGCAAGGATGGCAAAACTGTGTCTTACATACTTTGGACACGTTGTCAGGAGGGATGAGTCCCTGGAGAAGGACATCATGCTTGGCAGAGTACAGGGTCAGCAGAAAACAGGAAGACCCTCAATGAGTTGGATTGACACAGTGGCTTCAACAATGAGCTTACGCATAACAACGTTTGTAATGATGGCACAGGACGGGGCAGTGTTTCGTTCTGTTATGCACAGGGTCGCTATGGGTTGGAAGCGACTCGACGGCCCCTAAGAACAACAACAACATATCCTCCTGGTATATTTTCCCTTTAATCATTACATACTGTCCCTCCTTATCGTTTGTGGTGGATTTAACTTTAAAGTCTATTTTATCAGAAATTAATATTGCCACTCCTGCTCTTTTTTGATTGTTGTTTGCTTGATATATATTTTTCCATCCTTTGAGTTTTAGTTTGTGTCTCCAAGTCTAAGGTGTGTCTATTGTAGGCAGGATATAGATGGATCATGTTTTTTTTAAAATCCATTCTGCCACTCTCTGTCTTTTTATCGGTGCATTTAGTCCATTAACATTCAGCGTAATTATGGATAGGTATGAGTTTAGTGCTGTCATTTTGATGTCTTTTTTTGTGTGTTGTTGACAGTTTCTTTTTCCCATTTAATTTTTAGTGCTGAGTAACCTTTATATATTGTCTTTTCCTCTTCTTTGTTGTTGTTGATTTTGTTTCTGCTGAGTCTCTACTTTTTCTTGTGTTTTATTTTGATGAGTAGGATAGTCGGCTTTCTCTGTGGTTACCTTAATATTTACCCCTATTTTTCTAAGTTTAAACCTAACTTTTATTTCTTTATGTTGCCTTGTCTTCCTCTCCATTTGAAACATCTATGACTACATTTCTTAGTCCTTATTTATTGTTTTAATGTTGTTTCCTTTTACATAGTAACATCGTTGTTTCCCTGTTTTGAGTGTTTTTTTAAATCTTGATTTATTTTTGGAATTTCTCTGTCTGGCCTGACCTCTGATTGCTCTGTCCAGTGTTTTAGTCTTGGCTTGAAAACCTAATATTATTGATCTTCTAACCAAAGAAATTCCTTTAGTATTTCTTGTAGTTTTGGTTTGGTTTTTACAAATGCCCTAAACTTCTGTTTATCTGGAATGGTCCTAATTTCACCTTCATATTTGAGAGACAGTTTTGCTGCATATATGATTCTTGGCTTGCAATTTTTTTCCTTTCAATGCTTTATATGTGTCATCCCGTTGCCTTCTTGCCTGCATGGTTTCTGCCGAGTAGTTGAGCTTATTCTTATTGACTCTCCTTAGTAGGTGACTTTTCATTTATTCCTAGCTGCTCTTAAAATTCTCTCTTTATCTTCAATTTTGGCAAGTCTGATTATAGTATGTCTTGGTGACTTTCTTTTAACATCTACCTTATGTGGAGTTCAATGAGCATCTTGGATAGATACCTTCTCATCTTTTGCTATATCAGGTAAGTTTTCTGCCAAAAAATCTTCGACAATTCTCTCTGTATTTTCTGTTATCTCTCCCTATTCTGGTACTCCAATCACTCATAGGTTATTTCTCTTGATAGAGTCCCACATGATTCTTAAGTTTTCTTCATTTTTTTAAATTCTTTTAGCTGATTTTTCTTCAAATATATTGGTGCCAAGTGCTTTATCTTCAAGTTCACCAATCCTGCCTTCCACTTGCTCAATTCTGCTTCTCTGATTTTCTATTATCTAATTCTGCAATTTTATTGTTAATCTTCTGAATTTCTGATTGCTGTCTGTCCATGGATTTTTCCAGCTTATTATATTTTTCATTATGTTCCTGAATAACCTTTTTAATTTCTTCAATGTCTTTATCTGTGTGTTCCTTAGCTTGTTCTGCATATTGCCTGATCTCCTTCTTGATTTCTTGAAGGGTTTGTATATTAATCTTTTGTATTCTGCACCCAGTAATTACAGGAAAGCACTTTCATCTAGAAGATCCCTTGACTCTTTGTTTTGAGAGCCTGTTGAGGTGATCATGGTCTGTTTCTTTATGTGACTTGATAGTGACTGTTGTCTCCAAGCTGTCTTTAAGTTATTGTATTAGTTTATGTTTGTTTACTGTATCCTAGCTTCTTGCTTTTTGTTTTGATATGTCCAGATGGGTTGCCTGAGTAAGCTAGCATGATTATTTTTGCCTTTGAAGCTCTGATGTCCTGTTACCAGGTGGTTAGAGCTGTTACCAGGTATACCGGCCTAGGAGTCCATTCACTTTTCTTGTATGGATTCAGCTCAGGTGTCCAGGTAGCTGGTTCTCAAGTGTGTGGTACAGGCTCTGTCCTACAGTCTTAGCGGGGCAGGGGTGATTGGTGTAAGTACCAGTATCTGATTGCAGCCAAGGGTCACGCTCTGAACAAGGCAGGCTGCTGAGAATCGTCCCCCAGGTGTCTCTGAGGAAAGTGCATCCCTCCTCCCTAAAGTGTACAGGTGGGTGGGTTCTGCAGGCAGACCATGGGCACCCAGTGCTTTTGGTTGTAAGGACTGGTAGGTACCAGTTATCCTTGGACCCCTGTCACAGGTGGCTGGGTGACCTGAGTGGAGCCACCAGTCCTTAGGACCCTGATGTGGGTAGGTGAGGACCCTGTTTCATAGGCAAAGTGGTGTCAAACATCAAACACCTACCTCTCCACCGCACAGCTGAAACAGCTGCAATCTGCCAATAAGGGCCTATTCTCCTGAAATAGGCCCACACAGTTTCATGCAGGGGGGAAAGTTATTCAAAGTCCATGGACTGTTTATGCCTGGACAGGAGCGCCTTCTGTCCTGAGCTCCCCAGGTTAGCGGAGCTGGCAAATTATCTTCTCCCCCAGTTGCGAATTTATTCCTTCTCCAAGGCTGGGATAATGGCTCCAGGTGCTCAACAGGGCCTATCTCAAGCCCAGGAAAATCAACAGCCTCTGAAACCAGCTTGGGGCAGAGTGAGGGGTGCGGTAAAATATATGCAACTACTTAGCTTTTGCCGAGAGTGCCATTCTTCTCTGGTTCTGGAGGTGTGAGTAGGCTGTGTGGCTGGCTATTTCTGCCTGAGGAAACTGCAGCCAAATGCTACTACTAGCCCACTGCAGCCCCTCCCAGGAATGGTGCCTGAGGGATCCCAGTGGTTCAGGTCCAGCAACTCCTCTTCGCTTAAACCATCTCTCCCTCCCCCTGCCGCTCGGCCTGTTTTCTAACTTTGCCTTTGATGTTCAGGGCTCCTAACTTGCCATAAATATAATCGTTTCACTTGTTTTTTCAGGTCTTTGTTGGAAGAGAGATTGCTGGAAGCATTTGGCTATTCTGCCATCTTGGCCCTGCCACTAGCATCTCCCATTCTTAGCGAGTTCTTTATGTTCCTGATATTGAGCAGCTAGATGGATTATTCATCTATTTATTTATCCATTGAACAAAATTCTACCCTAAATGAATTTAATCTCCCTGCTTCATGGCAACAAGAATAGAAAAATATGGAAAAATGAAAAAGGTCTTTTAAAAGGGAAAATATAAAGTGTCAGAAATCCATGTTTATATTGTTTTTTCCCTCAATATAATTTATTTCCCTTTTCCTTTCCATTACAGAGTCAGTAAAGTTCGTCGTTACCAAATATGGACATCATTACTAGACTGGTTAAAACCTAACTCTGAGCTGAAAGTTCTGTGGGTAAATAACGTTATTGTCCATGAAAACTACAATGGAGCCACCTATGAAAATGACATAGCTTTGGTTGAAATGAAAAAAAGCCAAAGGAGTAAAGAATGTGAGCTGCCTCATTCCATCCCTGCCTGTGTCCCCTGGTCTCCATATCTCTTTCAACCAAATGATAAATGCATCGTGTCTGGCTGGGGCAGAGAAAAAGGTATGTGTTTTATCATTTTTCCATTCTTTCTTTTTTTTTAATTGTGATGAAAATATACACACCAAAATACTCACCAATACCACAATTTCTGCATTTACAACACAAGGATATTGATTACATTCTTCATGTTGTGCGATCATCATCACTACCCTTTTCCAAAGTTTTCCACCGCCATCAACATAAACTCAGTGCCCCCAGGCAAAAACTCTACCTTTCCCCCTCCCTTCCACCCCTGGTAACCATTAATGATCTTTGGGCTTTATATATTTACATATATATTTAGCTCATTTACCATTTCAACAGGATTTTTAACACCGTTCTGTTCCAAGTGCAATAGTAGGCACTGGAGCTACAGAGATGGGTATGTCCCCATCCTTGACTTCAAGTCTAGCAGGAAGAAAGGCATATGAATAAGTAAACACAATGCAACGTGAGGATGAAGTCAGCCTTTAAGAGTCAGGATAAATGACTGCTATGGTCTTCACCTTAAGATCCTACATGCTTATTTCATACAAGTGAGATCATACAGTATTTGTCCTTTTGTGACTGACACTTCATTCAGCGTAATGTTTTCAAGGTTCATCCGTGTTGTGGCATGCATCAGGACTTTATTTTTTTTTTATGGCTGAGTCAGATTCCATTGTATGTATATATCATATTTTGTGTATTCAGTCATCTGTCGATGGACATTTTGGTTGTTTCTACCTTTTGGCTATTGTATAAAGTGCTGCAATGAAGGTTGATATACAAGTTTCTGTTTGCATTCCTGCTTTTACTTCTTTGGATATATGCCTAGGATTGGGATTGCTGAGTCATATGGTAATTCTATGTTCAACTTTTTGAGGGACCACCAAACTGTTTTCCACAGTGGCAGCACCATTTTATACTCCCACCAGCAACGGATGAGTGTTCCTATTTGTCCACAACCTTGCCAACACCTGCTGTTTTTGTTTGTTTTTTTGTTTGTTTGTTTTTTGAACATTGCTATTCTAATGACAGTGAGGTCGTTTCTCAGTGTGGTTATTATTTGTATCTCCCTATATGGCTTTTTTTTTTTTAATGGCTTACGACAAGCATGTACTTGTTGGCCATTTGAATAGTCTCTTTGGTGAAATATCGTTCAACTCCTTTGCCTATTTTTTGATTGGATTGTTTGTCTTTTTGTTATTAAGTTGTAGAAGAAATCTTATACATTTTGTATATCACACCTTTATCAGATATATGGTTCCCCAATATTATCTCCCAATGTGTAGGCTGTCTTTTCACTTTGTTGATAAAGTCCTTTGATGAACAGAAGTATTTAATTCTTATGAGGTCCCACTTATCTATTTTGTCTTTTGCTACTCATGCTTTTGTTGTTATATCTGATAGTCTATCGTTAAATACTAGGTCCCACAGCTTTGCGCCTAACGTTTCTTCTAAGAATTTTATGGTTTTTATTTTCACATTTAGATTCTTGATTCATTTTGTATTGGTTTTTGTGTACAGTATGAGGCACGGATCCTACTGAATTATTCTGCATGGGGAAATACAATTTTCCTAGTACCATTTATTGAAGAGTTTCATTCTTCATCATAGACTGGACTTAGCGCCCTTGTCACAAATCAGTTGACCATACCTAATGTGTTCAGTGCTTCTGTTCTATGTCCTTGTTTGTTGCGTAGTGCCTGGGGTCTTAAAAGCTTGCAAGCAGCCATCCTAGGCACAACAATTGGTCTCTATTCACCTGGAGCAACAGAGGAAGAAGGAGAGTCAGGAACAGGAGGAAGAAATCAAATGTGTGGCTAACTGCCTCCATGAACAACTGCCACCTTTGCCATGAGACCAGAAAAAGTTGATGGTGCCTAGCTACCATACTGAACATTTTGATCAAAGATTCCAAAGAAGAATCCTGATCAAAAGGGGGAAAATGCAGAACAGAATTTCAAATTGTCTTGGACTCCAGACTTTCTGGCACATGGAGGGTAGGTGAATCCCTGAAACTATTGCCCTGAGATAATCTTTAAACCAAAAATATCTCCTGAAGTCATCTTAAAACTGAACAATAGTTTAGCTTAACTAGTAAAAAAGGTCTGCTTTGAGCATTATGCTCAAGGTTGCAGCAGTACATGGATAGGGAACTTCCAGAAGTTCCAGCTGGATTCAGAAGAGGATGTGGAATGAGGGATATCATTGCTGATGTCAGATGGATCCTGGCTGAAAGCAGAAAATACCAGAAAGATGTTTAACTGTGTTTATTGACTATGCAAAGGCATTTGACTATGTGGATCATAACAAATTATAGATAACTGCAAAGAATGGGAATTCCAGAACACTTGATTGTGCTCATGAGGACTCTGTACACAGATCAAGAGGCAGCTGTTCGAACATAACAAGGGATACTGCATGGTTTAAAGTCAGGAAAGGTGTGTGCCAGGGTTGTATCCTTCCACCATACTTATTCAGTCCATATGCCAGGCAAATATCCAAGAACCTGGACTATATGAAGAATACGGCATCAGGATTGGAGAGACTCATTAACAACCTGAGACATGCAGATTACACAACCTTCGTTGCTAAAACTGAAGAGGACTTTAAGCACTTACTGATGAAGATCAAAGACCACAGTCTTCAGTAAGGATTATACCTCAGCAGAAAAAAAGCAAAAACCCTGACAACTGGTCCAATAAGCAATATCGTTATAAATACAGAGAAGACTGAAGTTATCAAAGATTTAATTTTACTTGGATCCACTATCAACACCCATGGAAGCAGCAGTCAAGAAATTAAACAACATATTGGATTGGGTTATCTACTGCAAAAGACCTCTTTAAAGTGTTAAAAAGCAAAGATATCACCTTTAGGACTAAGATGTGCCTGACCCAAGCCATGGTATTTTCAATAGCCTCATATACATGCGAAAGCCAAACAATCAATAAGAAAGACTGAAAAAGAATTAATGCATTTGAATTATGATGTTGGTGAAGAATACTGAATGGACTGCCAGAAGAACAAACTAACCAACCTGTCTTGGAAGAAGTACAACCAGAATGCTTCTTAGAAGGGAGGACGGCGAGACTTCGTCTCACATACTTTGGACATGTTATCAGGAGGGACCAGTCCCTGGAGAAGGACATCATGCTTGGTTAAGTAGAGGAGAAAAAACTCAGAAAAGGGGCGTGCGAATGGTTGCATAACTCCAAGGACGTAATCAATGTCACTAAATTGTACATGTAGAACTGCCGTATTTGTAAATATTTTGCTGTGTATATCCTCATCAACAACAAAATGAATTTTAGAAAAAAAGTCAGTTAACCCTAGATGCTTGCATTTATTTCTGGACTATCGATTCTATTCTATTGGTCTATCTGTGTATTATTATACTGTTTTAATTAATGTTATGGATTGATTTGTGTCCCCCAATAATATGTGTTGTAAATCCTAACTCCTATACCTGTTGTTATAATCCCATCTGGGAATGGGTTTTCTTTGTTAAGAGGCCGTATCAGTGGAAAGTGTTTTAAGCCAATCACATTTGAGATATAAAAAGTGCAGATTAGGACAGAGAAGCAAGCAGAGATGGGGAAGACAGATGCCATGCCCCGTGAAGATCACCTGGAAGCCCAGGACTAGAAGCTGAAGAGACAAGGACTTTTACTCAGAGCTGACAGAGAAAGCCTTCTCCTAGAGCCAGCACCCTGGTTTCATACTTCTAGCCTCCTAATCTCTGAGAAAATACAATTGTTTGTTAAAGCCATCCACATGTGGTATTTGTTATAGCAGCACTAGGTAACTAAGACAATTACTGCAGCTTTATAGTATGTTTTAAAATCAGGAAGTGTGAGTCCTCCTATTTATTGTTATTATCAAGATTGCTTTAGCTATTCAGGGTCCCTTGCCCTTCCCTATAAATTTAAGGATTGGCTTTTCCGTTTCTGCAAAGAAGGCTGCTGAAAATCTGATGGAAATTGCATTGAATTTTAAATTGCTTTGGGTAGTACTGACATCTTAACTACACTAAACCTTCCAATTCATGAACACAAAATGTCCTACCACCTATTTAGATCTTGTTTAATTTCTTTTAGCAATGCTTTACAGTTTTCTGTATATAAGCCTTTCAACTTCCTGGTTAAATTTATTCCTAGATACTCTTAGATGCTATTGTAAATGGTAATGTTTCCTTAATTTCCTTTTCAGCTTGCTCATTGTAGATGTATAGAAACTCAACTGATTTTTGTTTATTAACCTTGTACCCTGTACTTTGCTGAATTCACTAATTAGTTCTAATAGCTTTCTTGTAGAATCTTTGGGGTTTTCTATGTATAGGATCATGTCATCTGCAAAAAGTTATATTTTTATTTCCTGCTTACCTCTTATTTATTTTCTAGCCAACTTGCTCTAGCTAGGACTTCCAGAAAGACATTGAATAGCAGTGGTGAGAAGAGGCATCCTTGACTTGATATTGATCTTAGTGAGCAAGCTCTCAGTTTTTCTCTATTGAGTATGATGTTAGTTGTGGGTTTTTCATAAATGCCCTTTATTATATTGAGGAAATTCCCTTCGATTCCTATCTTGTTGAGTGTTCTTACCATGAGAGGGTGTTGAATATCGTCAAATGCCTTTTCTGCATTGATTGATATGATCATATGGTTCTTTTCCTTTGTTCTACTAATGTGGTATATTACACTGACTGATTTTCTAATGTGAACCACCCTTGTACTCCTGGTAAAAATTCCACTTGATCAAGGTGTATAATTCGTTTAACATGTTTTGGATTGAGTTTGCTAGTATTTTCGGAATTGATAGCAACCGGTTTGTTTTCCTTTCCACAGTTAGCAACATTCTGCCATTCTTTTTTTTACCTACACGTATCAATCAGGAGGGAAACCCTGGTGACGCAGTGATTAAGTGCTACGGCTGCTTACTCCAAATGGTCGGCAGTTCAAATCCACCAGGCGCTCCTCAGAAACTCTATGGGGCAGTCCTACTCTGTTCTATAGGGTCGCTATGAGTCGGAATCGACTCGACAGCACTGGGTTTGGTTATCAATCAGGACTGCAATAGGATAATTACTAGTGCCAGTTGCCATCGATTTGACTCTGACTTACGGCTACCCCGTGTATGTCAGAGTAGAACGGTTTTCAATGGCTGGTTTTTCAGAAGTAGACCTCCAAGCCTTTCTTTCGAGGCACCTCTGGGTAGACTTGAACCTCCAATTATTTGGTTAGCAGTCAAGGATGTGGGGTTTATTTACATGCAGGGTAATTACAAAAATGGAGAGTGGGTTGGGGAACCACAAGGGCTAATGTAAGAACTTAGGACTAGTAATACCAGAGCTGTCAATGCCCCTAGATCTGAAGAGGTGAGAGGAAGGAGCAGTTACAAGAAGAGTCTTGGGTAGAGAGGCTGCCTTGAGAGAAGTTGTGACCTTAGGTTGAAGGTTACAGTCTCACTTTCCTCCCGCCTTTCTTCTCTCCCTCTTCTCCTGCTGGGTTCCTCTTTGTAAGAAACCAACTAGAAACAGAAGGCAAGGGATCACTTTTGAGGCAGTTCCAACAGGTCAGGCTCTTAGTGCAGGTAGCAAGGCATCAAAGGTTGGAGAATGGATCTGAGGGACAATCACTGACTAGTTAGCATATCCCCCCACTTATTTTTTTCCTGGCATATATTACATTAAATCCCAGATATCACGTAATTTCATCCATGAATACTCCAGCAAGACCATTATCATACCCAATAAAATTAAAGTGTTTCCTTAATATCATCTGATAACCAGCCTGTGTTTAATATTCCTTGATTATTTACAAAAATATTTTTACAATCAAATTATTTGAGTCAGGAGCCAAACAAAGTCAACACATTGTCTTTGGTGGCTATTTTTCCTTAAATTTCTTTTAACCTAAAACAGTTCCCCCTTCCTTTTGTTTAAGATGAATTAAAAAAAAAAAAAAAACTGGGCCATTCTTATTTGAGAATTTCCATACATTTAATCTGGCTTGATGTGCCATTTAACATGTTCCTCTATTCTATGTATTTCCTATAAACTGGTAGTTAGATATGTTCTTGTTCATGGATAATTTGTTAATCAAATATGGTTTAATACATTCATTGGTCATTTAGTATGCGTGCGTACTAAAGGTTGGCGGTTCAAACCCACCCAGTGGTGCTATGGAAGAAAGCACTGGCAATCTGCTTCTACAAAGAGTACAGCCAAGAAAACCCTTTGGGGCAGTTCTACTCTGTAACACATGGGTTGCCATGAGTCAGAGTTGACAACAATGGGTATAATGTGTGCAAGATAGTAATACCCGAGTGCCAGGAATTCACTGATGGAGATTTGACTAGGGAATGCAGAGGTTACAAGGTTGAGAGGCAAAGGCCCAGTTCTCAGTGGGCTTACAGTAACAGAGGGGCTGTCAGACAGGAACACCATTATCAGAAGCAGAATGTGATGAATACCTTAAGGAGCATACAAAACAAGAGTTAAGAGGAAGGAGCAATCTCTTAGTCATTAAACAAGGAAAAATAATAAATTCCTAAATTTTGACAGTTGAAGAAGACAGCTGTCTGGAGACTAATCTGAAGTGGGGTTTGAAGAAAAAAAAAATCCTGAATTCCCTTTCAATCACTTTCATATCACTCAGAAGATGAATTTCCTCACTGGCATGCAAAAACATGTACACACGGATAACTTCACGTATATTTTCTTTATTCTAATTTCTTATACTAAAAAGCCATTTTCACTCCAACAAGCAATTTCAAGAAAACAAAGGAGGCATTTATGTGAGAAAATCCAAATCACTGATTCCTATCTGTCTTAGTCATCTAGTGCTGCTATAACAGAAATATCACACGTGTATGGCTTTAACGAACAGAAATTTATTCTCTCACAGTTTAGAAGGCTAGAAGTCCAAATTCAGGGTCTAGAGGTAGGCTTTTTCTCTCTGTTGGCTCTGGGGAAACTCCTTGTTCCTTTGTTCCTGGGTGATCTTCATGTGGTGTGGCATCTATCTCTCCCCATCTCTGCTCCCTTAATCTGTTTTTACATCTCAAGAGACTGACTCAAAACACACCCTACACTAACACTGCCTCATTGAAAAAGAAAACTCATTGCCAAATGGTTATAACCACAGGTATAACCCATTGCCATGAAGTCTTTCTGACTCATAGTGACCCTAAGGACAGAGTAGAACTGCCTCATAGCATTTCCAAGGCTGTACTCTTTACAGAGGATCCCTGGTGGTACAGTGGTTAAGAGTTTGGCTGTTAACCAAAAGATTGACAGTTCAAATCCACCCGTACTCCTTGGAAACCCTACGGGGCAACTCTACTCCGTCCTATGGGGTCGCTATAAGTAGGAATTAACTTGACAGCAATGGGTTTTTTAGTTTTAATCTTTACGGAAGCAGCATGCCATCTCTTTCTCCTGCAGAGAGGCTGGTGGGTTCTAACTGCTGACCTTTCAGTTAGCACCTGAGTATTTAACCACTGCGCCACCAGGGTTCCTTATTACAGGTATAGGGGTTGGAATTTACAATACATACTTTGGGGGGGCCACAATTCAGTCCATAACACTATCCAATTCCCCTACTGGACTCAGCAAGCAGAGGGGTGCAGGGGTTTATCTCATTCATGTAAGGCTACCCAGCTCATTATTAAATGAGGGTGAGATTGTTAAGCATGACTTCAGACCACAAGTGTAAATAATTCCCCTTGACTACCCATACAATTTTAGAAAGACATTTATAGGAACTGGGGTTAGGAGTAATGTATGACTAAACAAGCTAATGAACCATCCTTAAAAGTTTGTATACATTAAAAATGAAAGTATTTAGTCAGATTTCTCACTCTTGACTTCTAAACGTCTATTTGTTTTCTCACTTTGTTTAGATAACCAAAGAGTCTTTTCGCTCAAGTGGGGTGAAGTTCAGTTAATAAGCAACTGCTCTAGGTTTTACCCAGGTCGCTACTACGAGAAAAAAATGGAATGTGCAGGTAAGTACTTAGTGGTTTATCTGAAATAGATGTGTTGTTAGGTGCCGTCAAGTCGATTCTGACTCATAGTGATCCTATGCACAACAAAATGAAACACTACTAAGTCCTGCGCCACCCTCACAACCGTTGCTACGCTTGAGTCCATTGTTGCAGCCACTTGTCAACCCATCTCATAGAGGGTCTATCCTCTCGAACACCTCTCCTCCTCCCCATTGCCTCAGTGCCCCTGAGCCCTGGACCCTTCTGTTTGTGGCATCGTCAAATTTTTCCAGTCCCTTTCCCTCAAGCTCAAATTCCCTCATTCTAATATCAATAGGAACAAACTTTCTGAAGGTATTATGTAGCAGTATGGGAAGGCGATTAAGAGCACAGACTCTGGAACCAGGCTGCCTGGGTTTATACACAGTTTTCACCAATTACTAGTCATGTGACCTTGAGCAAGTTTCCTCTTCTATAAAATCAGAGATCACAGTAGATGAGGAAACTGAGACACAGGAAAATTATGTAACTTGCCCCACCTTATAGACAAGAAGTAGTACATCCGTGATCAAAATAAAAACCTCTTCTAAATAAAAATCCCAATTATCTCGTTTCAAATGCCTTCAGTGGGAAGTAAATTCTTCTCCTTGGAAATCACATTGCACCTCTTGACACCTGCCACTGTTTCTGTTTATATCATAGAAATGCCAACGCCACTAACAGAACTACAGCAGTTCCTACTTTTGGTGGTAATTGAAAGGAAGGGTACCAATCAGCCAGAGTGGGGCATTTAGGGTGCTCGCTTGAGAACATTTCTGAATAGTCAATTACTGAAGAAGGCAGAGTTATTGCCACCCTATCACGTCTTAGAAGTGAAGAAGATTTTTACCATGAAGTAAAAATCTTGGAAAGCCATAGGATTGAGAAGAAAGTAAAGAGACCACTCCCTGAGCCTTCTCTATCTTGAAATGGAGCTCAGATTACAGTGGACAAGAGGGAAGAATGGCAAGAATCTATCAGGAGGCAGTATCACAGTTAAAAGGACAAGCTCTGGGGTCTGGCTGGGCGCCTGGCTCTGCCACTTATTAACTGTGTGATGTTTGGCAAGTTAGTTAACTTCTCTGTGCCTTATTTGCTTCATATATAAAGTAGGGGGAGACCTGGTGGCAAAATGGCTTAAGAGCTTAGCTGCTAACCAAAAGGTCAGCAGTTCAAATCCACCAGCCTCTTCTTGGAAACCCTATGGGGCAGTTCTACTCTGTCCTATAAGGTTGCTATAAGTTGGAATCGATTCCACAGCAATGGGTATGGGGTACGTAAAGTAAGGATAATAATAACTTCATAGGATTGTGGTCAGGATTAAAACAATGAATGACTAATACATATCAAACACTCAGTAAGCATTAGGTATTCCTATTATTTTCTCAGTTTTTGATGCTGCTTTCAGGTTGCTGTCTCATCATAATAGATAGTTGCATAAAGCAGAGGGCGGGGGGAGAGTACTTGCTAAACTTGGGGAATAATGAGAAGACTTATCAAGTATCCCCCAGCTTGCATCTCCCTAGCTTCGTGGGCCCAGCAGGGGCCCGTAAGGAGCACATGTTATTTCCTGTCAGGAAAGTGTAAGAAAGCTTCAATTATTACACACATTGTTGGAGGAGGTAGAAGACATCATGGCAACCTCCACAAATGGAAGGAAATGTGTGATTTTCTTTTTCTCTTTTCTTTCTCAGGTACAGATGATGGCTCCATCGATACCTGTAAAGGGGACTCTGGAGGCCCCTTAGTCTGTACGGATATTAACAATGTGGCCTATGTCTGGGGTATTGTGAGTTGGGGTGAAAATTGTGGAAAACCAGAGTTCCCAGGCGTTTACACCAAAGTGGCCAATTATTTTGACTGGATTAGCCATCATGTGGGAAGGTCTCTTATTTCTCAGTACAATGTGTAAAACTGTCATCTCCCTCTTCTTTTTCTCTGTCAGGAGTTCCATTTTAATCACGCATAATTAATACTTCTCTAGGAAAAAAAAAACAATGAAGTAAGTTTTATTGGATATTTTTAAAGGTCTCTACAAAGTTCATGCTGTATTGGAATCTTGCTGTATAATCCTCAAATAAATATTTTAGTCAAGCATACATATTTTAGTTACCAGAAAATCTGACTGAATTATCTCTTCATACAAAAAAGAGAAGAGTAATATATTGACTACACTAAAGCTTCAGCTAGTTGAATGAATTTGGTGTCAGATAGGCCTGGGTTCAAACCCCAACTCCACCGCCTACTATTTGTTTGATGTTGGGCCATTATTATTCTCTTTGTGTCTCATTTTCCATCTGTAAAATGGAAATTGAAATTTTGTGAAAACGAAACTGCACACTACACAAATGTAAAATGTTTGGCATAGTACCTATCACAGGGTAACAACTGGCCTCACAGCTCCGGCCCCATTTCTCTACTTCTTTAAGTAATAACATTTCTCAAAAAATTTGTCTTCACCTCCTTACTTCACAAATTCTTCTTGATCCTCTGTCTAAACCACTCCACACATACTACAACATGACCACTGACCTCCACAGTGTCGAATCTCATAGTCACTGAACTGTTCTCATCTCCTCTGACCCCCAGCAGGTTAGACACAGAGGACCACTCACAGCACCACACTCCTTGCCTTGCCCCGGGCCTCCCTGGCTGCTCTTCTCAGCCTCCTTCATACCTCTTCCTCCTGGGTCGCTTCCCTCACTTTGCACTCTCCCTGGCGATTTCAACTAGACTCAGCTTTAAATGCTACCCAGAGGCAAACAGGTGGCAGGAGTCCTGGGGTTGTGCAAACAACTGCTAACCAAAAGATTATCGGTTTAAATCCACCCAGAGGCGCTTTGGAAGACAGGCCTGGCAATCAGCTTCTGAAAGGCCACACAGCCTTGAAAATATTATGGAGCAGTTCTACTCTGCAGACATAGGGTGGCCATGAGAGGAAATCAACTTGACAGCAACTTGGTTTAGAGGAAAATGATTCTGAATCCCTATCTCCAGCCCTGACCTTTTCTAGAATTCCCAACCAGCATATCTCACAGAACACTTGATACCTCCATCTGGATATCTAATTGCATTTAAAAAAAAAACAGGCCAACACAAAACTCTTGGTTGCCCCTCCCTAAGCCTGTTTCTCCCTATTTCAGTAAATGGGACTGCTGTCCATGCAGGGATCCCCTGGGGATCCAATGTACAGTAGGCACCCATTCTCTATCACATCACCCTGCCCTTTCAAGACTCACGGACATATAGGCCCCACATATATTTGCAGCCTCTCAGGTTTACTGTGAAGCTGCTTTATCACTGCTAGTGCATGCTGCCCAAGGCAGGGGCCTTTATGACTGCTTGAAGCTGAAGAAATGGGAGTGTGCCGCAACTTAAAATTTTTACAGGGTACTGTATGAGGTTTGGAAACCCTGGTAGCATAGTGGCTAAGAGCTACAGCTGCTAACCAAAAGGTTGGCAGTTCGAGTCCACCAGGCACTCCTTGGAGACCGTATGGGGCAGTTCTACTCTGTCCTATAGGGTCGCTATGAGTCGGAATCGACTTGACGGCAACGGGTTTTTGGTTTCGTATGAGGTGTGCTCATTTCTGGTGGGAAAAATAGAAATTTTGAAAATTTTTATTTGGGACACATATGTCCCACTGGACTCTAAGGGTAGGCTTGTGGCAGGGGTTAAGGAAAAAAAAAATCTATACTACCTTCCAAAAATTCAAACACACTCGAAGGCTCAGCAGGCTTCCATTAATGAAAACACACAGTATCAAGAAAAAATTCAAAGCAGAAAATAATTGGGTCTTGAAAGGTTTTAAATTTCAGTACAGCACTTGTCATAATCCAACATATCCTGTCTTTAATGTTAATTGTGTACCTTGTTCCCAAACTTCATCTGCCTCCCCTACTAAAATGTAAGGTACATGAGAAGCGACCTTGCCTATCTTCCTTCTGGCTGCATGCTTAGCACTTGGTTCACCGAAGATGCTCAATTAATAAACATTAGCTGCTTTTATTATTGGGCATCCCTGGGTGGTACAAACAGTTAATACATTCAACTGTAACTGAAAGGTTGGACGTTCAAGTCCACACAGAGGCACCTTGGAATAAAGGCCTGGTGATCCACTTCTGAAAATCAGCCACTGAAAACCCTAGGGAGCATGCTACTACTCTGACACACATGGGGTTGCCATGAGCCGGGGTCAACTCAACAGCAACTGGCTTTTTTGGCTTTTATTATTTAAAGACCAGCTGTCATCATCCTGAAGACAGGGTTTATTTTTCACACAAATATTCTCTTCAATATGATTTCTGGGTCCAGTCTTGGTAACACTCAATTGTTTGAACAATAGCAAAGTCCATTCCTATATTATATTCCAAAATCAGTGGCTGCCCAGATTTTTAATTTCTTTTACCACTGGATATAGGCGAATAAGTACTCAGTTATCTATTCCTATCTAAGAAAACAAAAACCAAGCCCATTGCCATCAAGCTGATCCTACTCAGTTGCTAAACTAAAGATTGTCAGTTTGAACCCACCCCATGGCGCCACGAAAGAAAGGCCTAGCAATCTGCTCCCATAAAGATTACAGTCAAGAAAACTTTATGGAGCAATTCTACTCCGTAGCTCATGGGGTTGCCATGAGCTAAGAAAGAACCCCAAAAGACTGGCTTACATAACAATTGTTTATTATTTTTCTCATGAATCTGGGGGTTAACTGAACTCTCTAGGCAGTCTTATTTAGGTCTCTCAGCATTTACAGTCACACAGAACTGGGGCAGGGGTCATCTCGAGGTCTTCTTCACGCAGATGTCTGGCATCTTGCCTGGGAAGACACACACAGCTGGGCTCCTCAGACCTCTCTACGTGGTCTCTCCATTTGTGCTCTCCACATGGTGGACCCAGGGTCACCTGACTTCTCTCATAGCAGCTGAAGAGTGTCCAAAAAGAACCAGCAGAACATACACAGCCTTTTCTAACCTACTCTTGGAAGACACACAGCATTACTTTTGTCACAAAGATCTGCCCAGTTTCAAGAGGACGGGACATAATCTATCTCTTGATGGGAGGGGTACAAAAAATTTGTGGACGTGTGTTAAAACCACCTTGTCCTGACCCTGGACAGGACATACTGAAGCATGTGGGACTTTAGATGATGTCTGGATACAAGACAAAAAGAAAAAAGTGCCAAGGGCTGCAAACTGGGAAACCCAGCACAGGCATAGCCCCAGCTGATATAGGAAGGAGTGGCACTGTGGCCCTTCAAAGGACCAAGCCAGCCTGCACAGTGATCTGGGACCTGGAAGCTTTGCAGCAGAATGGACCAAGGTGGGAGTGCCTAAGGGTGAAATAAGTTTCTCCACAGCGACTCCTTGTGGCAGAGACAAGGAGCAGCAGGAGGGAGTGACCTGACATAGGAATCTGTGTTAGGACTTGTAGTTGCAGAGAACAGAGACCAATCTAATTGGTTTACTGAAACAAACAAACAAAATTATTCAAAGGCATTATACATTTCACAGAATCTCCAAGAAAGCCAGAGAATTGGAAGTTACCCATCCAGGAACGATGCTGCAAGTCCACTGTAGGTCTGCTCCATCAGAGACTCCCACTGACACTAGCTTGGGTCCCAGTCTCCATGTACAGCTTCAGCTGCAGAGGCTGGCCCCTGGACACTGCTACTTCTAAAAACTAGCCATCTCTGTTGGTCCCTTCACCAGAACAGCGACCATGTAGTGCCTGCTTCTTCCCCCACTCACTCAGGCACTCACTCACTTCCAGGCAGCTTCACACAATGCATCTGAGAAGCCACGCCTAGGATACACATCTGGGTATGATGATTCCCAGATTTACACCTTCAATTGCAACTCATACATGGAATGACTACTTGATATGATGCTACCCAACTCAGCAAATGTAGAGTCCTGATTTTCTCTCCCCCAAACCTCCTCCCTCAGTCCCCCTCATCTTACTTGATAGCAAACTCCATCCTTCAATTTCTCAGAGCAAACACTTGAGGTTAGCGAGGACCCCTCTCTTTCTTTCATATCCCATACCCAATACATCAACAAATTTTGGAGGCTATATGTTTAAAGGAAACCCTGGTGGCATAGTGGTTGACAGCTATCGCTGCTAACCAAAAAGATCGGCAGTTCGAATCCACCAGGCACTCCTTGAAAACCCTATGGGGCAGTTTTACTCTGTACTATAGGGTCACTATGAGTTGGAATCGACTCGAGAGCAGCGGGTTTTTTTTTTTTTTTTATGTTTAAAATATATGCAGAATGTGATCACTTCTTACCACCTCCACTTACACCAGTGGAGACCTAGCCACCACCAGCCTTCACCTGGATTATTGGGACAGTCTCCAAACAGGCCCCTGGCTTCTACCTCCCACTCAACCTTCACCTATAACCAATCCATTGTCTCACACAGCAACAAGACTGATCCTCTCAAAACATAAGTCATAGGGGGCCAAGATGGCAGACTAGGTAGACGCTACCTCGGATCCCTCTTGCAACAAAGACTTGGAAAAACAAGTGAATCGATGACATACATAACAATCTACGAACTCTGAACAACAAACACAGATTTAGAGACAGAGAACAAACAAATACGGGGAAGCAGCAATTGTTTTCAGAGCCTGGAGCCAGCGTACCAGTCAGGTAACATTCGGCGCCCGATTTGGGGCAGAGCCCAGGGGAGCAGACGGCACAAACAAGGGGCCCAGCCCTAGCCCCGAACTCACTCCGGGAGGGGGCCCAGCCAGTTCGGGCGGGCGGCATGGCGACACAGCAGGTGGGAGAAGTCCCTGGGAGGCAGTGACTGATCTTGGAGCGGGGAGAGCAGCGTCCCAGCCGGAGAACCGTCCCGCCGGGATTTTGGCTGGGCGCAGGCACGGCATAAGCACGGAGAGCTGCTCCACCCCCCCGAACTAACCCCGGGAGGGGGCCCAGCCGGTTCTCAGGGGCGGCACGGCAACGCGGCTGGCGGGACAAGAAGTCCCCGGGAGGCAGCGACTGATTTTGGAGTCCAGAGTGCACCGTCCCAGCAAGGGAACCTTAACGTTGGGCGTGGGGCTGGCAGCAGAGGATCTGACCGAGACTCCAGTGGGCCAGACCCCCCGGGGGCAATCTCCACACAGCCAGCACACATAGGCGACACGCCCCACGGGAATCACAGATATAATAGTCATTCCAAGCAAGACAAGCAACTCTGGCTATACTCTGAGGTGCTACTCTCCTATCTCTCTGATCCCTCCCCCACCCTCCCCAGGCGGCTTCATTAACATCTGAATAGCCTGAGCCAGAGGGAGAACTCTGATAGGGATCTGACTGCATTTTTTTTAGCGGATTTTCTGGAAAAACTAGTTTCCCAGTGATGGCTCAGAGACAGCAGTCCATATCAAACCACATAAAGAAGCAGACCATGAGAGCTTTTCCACCCCCCAAACAAAAGAATCAAAATCTTTCCCAAATGAAGATACAATCCTGGAATTATCAGATACAGAATATACAAAACTAATTTACAGAATGCTTCAAGACATCACAAACGAGATAAGGCAAACTGCAGAAAAAGCCAAGGAACACAGATAAAACTGTTGAAGAACTCAAAAAGATTATTCAAGAACATAGTGGAAAAATTAATAAGTTGCAAGAATACATAGAGAGACAGCATGTAGAAATCCAAAAGATTAACAATAAAATTACAGAATTAGACAATGCAATAGGAAGTCAGAGGAGCAGACTCGAGCAATTAGAATGCAGACTGGGACATCTGGAGGACCAGGGAATCAACACCAACATAGCTGAAAAAAAATCAGATAAAAGAATTAAAAAAAATGAAGAAACCCTAAGAATCATGTGGGACTCTATCAAGAAGGATAACTTGCAGGTGACTGGAGTCCCAGAACAGGGAGGGGGAAAAGAAAACACAGAGAAAATAGTTGAAGAACTCCTGACATAAAACTTCCGTGACATCATGAAAGACGAAAGGATATCTATTCAAGATGCTCATCGAACCTCATTTAAGATTGATCCAAAAAGAAAAACACCAAGACATATTATCATCAAACTCGCCAAAACCAAAGATAAACAGAAAATTTTAAAAGCAGCCAGGGAGAAAAGAAAGGTTTCCTTCAAGGGAGAATCAATAAGTTCAGACTACTCAGCAGAAACCATGCAGGCAAGAAGGGAATGGGATGATATATACAGAGCACTGAAGGAGAAAAACTGCCAGCCAAGGATCACATATCCAGCAAAACTCTCCCTGAAATATGAAGGCAAAATTAAGATATTTACAGATAAACACAAGTTTAGAGAATTTGCAAAAACCAAACCAAAACTACAAGAAATACTAAAGGATATTGTTTGGTCAGAAAACCAATAATATCAGATACCAGCACAACACAAGGTCACAAAACAGAACGTCCTGATATCAACTCAAATAGGGAAATCACAAAAACAAACAAATTAAGATTAATTTAAAAAAATAAATAAATAATACACATAACAGGGAATCATGGAAGTCAATAGGTAAAAGATTACAATAATCAAAAAGAGGGACTAAATACAGGAGGCACTGAACTGCCATATGGAGAGTGATACAAGGCGATATAGAAGGATACAAGTTAGGTTTTTACTTAGAAAAATAGGGGTAAATAATAATAATAAGGTAACCACAAAAAGGTATAACAACTCCATTACTCAAGATAAAAGCCAAAAAAAACGTAACAACTCAACTAACATAAAGTCAAACACTATGAAAATCAGGATCTCACAATTTACTAAGAAAAACGCCTCAGCACAAAAAAGTATGTGGAAAAATGAAATTGCCAACAACACACATGAAAAGGCATCAAAATGACAGCACTAAAAACTTATTTACCTATAATTACCCTGAATGTAAATGAACTAAATGCACCAATAAAGAGACAGACAGTCACGGACTGGATAAAGAAACACGATCCATCTATATGCTGCCTACAAGAGACACACCTTAGACTTAGAGACACAAACAAACTAAAACTCAAAGGATGGAAAAAAATATATCAAGCAAACAAGCAAAAAAGAAGAGGAGTAGCAATATTAATTTCTGACAAAATAGACTTTAGACTTAAATCCACCACAAAGGATAAAGAAGGACACTATATAATGATAAAAGGGACAATTGATCAGGAAGACATAACCATATTAAATATTTATGCACCCAATGACAGGGCTGCAAGATACATAAATCAAATTTTAACAGAATTGAAAAGTGAGATAGACACCTCCACAATTATAGTAGGAGACTTCAACACACCACTTTCGGAGAAGGACAGGACATCCAGTAAGAAGCTCAATAGAGACACGGAAGACCTACTTACAACAATCAACCAACTTGACCTCATTGACTTATACAGAACTCTCCACCCAACTGCTGCAAAGTATACTTTTTTTTCTAGCGCACATGGAACATTCTCCTGAATAGACCACATATTAGGTCATAAAACAAACCTTTGCAGAGTCCAAAACATCGAAATATTACAAAGCATCTTCTCAGACCACAAGGCAATAAAACTAGAAATCAGTAACAGAAAAACTAGGGAAAAGAAATCAAATACTTGGAAAATGAACAATACCCTCCTGAAAAAAGACTGGGTTATAGAAGACATCAAGGAGGGAATAAGGAAATTCATAGAATGCAACGAGAATGAAAATACTTCCTATCAAAACCTCTGGGACACAGCAAAAGCAGTGCTCAGAGGCCAATTTAGATCGATAAATGCACACATACAAAAAGAAGAAAGAGCCAAAAGCAGAGAACTGTCCCTACAACTTGAACAAATAGAAAGTGAGCAACAAAAGAATCCATCAGGCACCAGAAGAAAACAAATAATAAAAATTAGAGCTGAACTAAATGAATTAGAGAACAGAAAAACACTTGAAAGAATTAACAAAGCCAAAAGCTGGTTCTTTGAAAAAATTAACAAAATTGATAAACCATTGGCTAGACTGACTAAAGAAATACAGGAAAGGAAACAAATAACCCGAATAAGAAACGAGAAGGACCACATCACAACAGAACCAAATGAAATTAAAAGAATAATTTGAGATTACTACGAAAAATTGTACTCTAACAAATTTGAAAACCTAGAAGAAATGGATGAATTCCTGGAAAAACACTACCTACCTAAACTAACACATTCAGAAGTAGAACAACTAAATAGACCCATAACAAAAAAAGAGATTGAAACGGTAATCAAAAAACTTCCAACAAAAAAAAGCCCTGGCCCAGACAGCTTCACTGCAGAGTTCTACCAAACTTTCAGAGAAGAGTTAACACCACTACTACTGAAGGTATTTCAAAGCATAGAAAATGATGGAATACTACCCAACTCATTCTATGAAGCCACCATCTCCCTGATATCAAAACCAGGTAAAGACATTACAAAAAAAGAAAATTATAGACCTATATCCCTCATGAACATAGATGCAAAAATCCTCAACAAAATTCTAGCCAATAGAATCCAACAACACATCAAAAAAATAATTCACCATGATCAAGTGGGATTTCTACCAGGTATGCAAGGCTGGTTTAATATCAGAAAAACCATTAATGTAATCCATCACATAAATAAAACAAAAGACAAAAACCACATGATCTTATCAATTGATGCAGAAAAGGCATTTGACAAAGTCCAACACAAATTTATGATAAAAACTCTTACCAAAATAGGAATTGAAGGAAAATTCCTCAACATAATAAAGGGCATCTATGCAAAGCCAACAGCCAATATCACTCTAAATGGAGAGAACCTGAAAGCATTCCCTTGAGAACGGGAACCAGTCAAGGATGCCCTTTATCACCGCTCTTATTCAACACCGTGCTTCAAGTCCTAGCCAGGGCAATTAGGCTAGACAAAGAAATAAAAGGTATCCAGATTGACAAGGAGGAAGTAAAGTTATCACTATTTGCAGATGACATGATCTTATACACAGAAAACCCTAAGGAATCCTCCAGAAAACTACTGAAACTAATAGAAGAGTTTGGCAGAGTCTCAGGTTATAAAATAAACATACAAAAATCACTTGGATTCCTCTACATCAACAAAAAGAACATTGAAGAGGAAATAACCAAATCAATACCATTCACAGTAGCCCCCAAGAAGATAAAATACTTAGGAATAAATCTTACCAAGGATGTAAAAGGCGTATACAAAGAAAACTACAAAGCTCTACTACAAGAAATTCAAAAGGACATACTTAAGTGGAAAAACATACCTTGCTCATGGATAGGAAGACTTAACATAGTAAAAATGTCTATTCTACCAAAAGCCATCTATACATATAACGCACTTCCAATCCAAATTCCAATGTCATATTTTAAGGGGATAGAGAAACAAATCACCAATTTCATATGGAAGGGAAAGAACCCCCGGATAAGCAAAGCATTACTGAAAAAGAAGAAGAAAGTGGGAGGCCTCACTCTACCTGATTTCAGAAGCTATTATACAGCCACAGTAGTCAAAACAGCCTGGTACTGGTACAACAACAGGCACATAGACCAATGGAACAGAATTGAGAACCCAGATATAAATCCATCCACATATGAGCAGCTGATATTTGACAAAGGCCCAGTGTCAGTTAATTGGGGAAAAGATAGTCTTTTTAACAAATGGTGCTGGCATAACTGGATATCCATCTGCAAAAAAATGAAACAGGACCCATACCTCACACCATGCACAAAAACTAACTCCAAGTGGATCAAAGACCTAAACATAAAAACTAAAACGATAAATATCATGGAAGAAAAAAATAGGGACAACCCTAGGAGCCCTAATACAAGGCATAAACAGAATACAAAACATTACCAAAAATGATGAAGAGAAACCAGATAACTGGGAGCTCCTAAAAATCAAACACCTATGCTCATCTAAAGACTTCACCAAAAGAGTAAAAAGACCACCTACAGACTGGGAAAGAATTTTCAGCTATGACATCTCCGACCAGCGCCTGATCTCTAAAATCTACATGATTCTGTCAAAACTCAACCACAAAAAGACAAACAACCCAATCAAGAATTGGGCAAAGCATATGAACACACATTTCACTAAAGAAGATATTCAGGCAGCCAACAGATACATGAGAAAATGCTCTCGATCATTAGCCATTAGAGAAATGCAAATTAAAACTACGATGAGATTCCATCTCATACCAACAAGGCTGGCATTAATCCAAAAAACACAAAATAATAAATGTTGGAGAGGCTGCGGAGAGATTGGAACTCTTATACACTGCTGGTGGGAATGTAAAATGGTACAACCACTTTGGAAATCTATCTGGCGTTTTCTTAAACAGTTAGAAATAGAACTACCATACAACCCAGAAATCCCACTCCTCGGAATATACCCTAGAGATACAAGAGCCTTCACACAAACAGATATATGCACACCCATGTTTATTGCAGCTCTGTTTACAATAGCAAAAAGCTGGAAGCAACTAAGGTGTCCATCAACGGATGAATGGGTAAATAAATTGTGGTATATTCACACAATGGAATACTACGCATCGATAAAGAACAGTGAGGAATCTGTGAAACATTTCATAACATGGAGGCACCTGGAAGGCATTATGCTGAGCGAAATTAGTCAGAGGCAAAAGGACAAATATTGTATAAGACCACTATGATAAGATCTTGAGAAATAGTAAAAACTGAGAAGAACATATACTTTTGTGGTTACGAAGCGGGGAGGGAGTGAGGGAGGGAGAGGGTTTTTTATTGATTAATCAGTAGATAAGAACTGCTTTAGGTGAAGGGAAAGACAACACTCAATACATGGAAGGTCAGCTCAATTGGACTGGATCAAAAGCAAAGAACTTTCCGGGATAAAATGAATGCTTCAAAGGTCAGCGGAGCAAGGGCCGGGGTCTGGGGAACATGGTTTGAGGGGACTTCTAAGTCAACTGGCAAAATAATTCTATTATGAAAACATTCTGCATCCCACTTTGAAATGTGGCGTCTGGGGTCTTAAATGCTAACAAGCGGCCATCTAAGATGCATCAATTGGTCTCAACCCACCTGGAGCAAAGGAAAATGAAGAACACCAAGGTCACACGACAACTAAGAGCCCAAGAGACAGAAAGGGCCACATGAACCAGAGACCTACATCATCCTGAGACCAGAAGAACTAGTTGGTGCCTGGCCACAATCGATGACTGCCCTGACAGGGAGCACAACAGAGAACTCCTGAGAGAACAGGAGATCAGTGGGATGCAGACCCCAAATTCTCATAAAAAGACCAGACTTAATGGTCTGACTGAGACTAGAGGAATCCCGGCGGCCATGGTCCCCAGACCTTCTGTTGGCACAGTACAGGAACCATCCCGGAAGACAACTCATCAGACATGAAAGGGACTGGTCAGCGGGTGGGAGAGAGACGCTGATGAAGAGTGAGCTAATTATATCAGGTGGACACTTGAGATTGTGTTGGCAACTCTTGTCTGGAGGGGGGATGGGAGGATAGAGAGAGAGGGAAGCTGGCAAAATTGTCATGAAAGGAGAGACTGAAAGGGTTGACTCAAGAGGGGGAGAGCAAGTGGGAGTACGGAGTAAGATGTATGTAAACTTATATGTGACAGACTGATTGGATTTGTTAATGTTCACTTGAAGCTTAATAAAAGTTAATTAAAAAAAAACCATAAGTCAAGGTATATCATCCCTCGGCTCAAAAAGGCTCCAATGGCTCTCGATGAACTCAGAATAAAACCTCAACTCCTAACTGTGGCATAAAAGGTCATAAGTGATTTGCCCCTGGCTTCCTCTCTGACCTTGGCTTCTACTGAGCTCTGTTCTCTGACCACCTTCAGGGAAGACTGTGCTAACACACAGCCACTGGACAAACTCTTCCATTAAATCAAAGTCATTTAACAACTGGTTAACTGAGTGCTCATAATCTGCTAAGAGGCACTCCCTTCTTAGGATTTGGGAGAATGCCTACTTTTCCTGTAAGTCTGGTACAAGAAGCTTTTCAGAGTATACTAGAGTTTGAGAACCACTGCAGATGGAAAAAGTAATATCCAGAGATGATAAGAAAACAAAGTTGGAAGCCAACAGAACAGAGATTGAATAAGAGGTTAAATGAAAATATCAAATCAATAAAGATAAAATAGGAAGGTTAGTCTCTAAGTGGGAGCTCAAATTAAAGGGGAACAAGTGTTGAGTTTTAGCCCTCATACTAGGCAAAGATTGATCATTACAACTGGAATTGTTTTACCACGCGGCACTTATTTTCATTACAGTAATAAGGATGAGGTCATTTAATGAGACATTGGAAAAGACTAAAAAAATAGAAACTTCCCTTGATCCATTGTCTTTTGCTGATTTTGTGTTATTCCAGACAACACATAGGATTGCATAAGGTTCCAGTTTCCAAGTATTCTAAGTTAATATATTACATTAAGTCCAATAAACTTTGTATTCTCACCTCATCAGTACCATTATGTACCATGATGTCCATGTACATTGAAAAGATGGTTAGGGGTTTCTAGCAGAGATACCTGATAGACTGGGCAGCTCTGTATAGAAAGCACAGACTAGTCCTGACTATCCAGAAGATCTCATTTCGTGGCACTTGCATCGCTCAAACAAAAATCAATACAAATACAGGGTAGTTTATGTTTTCATAGTTTTGTTTTGGTAACACTGATTATATTGCTGTATTCAATTTCTTTTCCTTTTTTTTTCTTCCTCTGACTGTAATCATGTTTTGCCCTCAATACTGCATTGAAACTTCTCTTGTGAAGTTCACCAATAACCTCAATGTTGCTCAATCCAGTGGTGAATATCTAGTCCTCATCTTCCTCCATATCAGCAGGATTGATGGTTCTCTTTCTTGGACACACTGTGATACCACTCTCTTAGTTCTACTCCTGCTCTGGCTACTCCTACTCAGTCACTTTTAAACCAAAAACCAAACCCATGGCCGTCAAGTTGATGCCAACTCATAGCGATCCAAAGTAGAACTGCCCCACAGGGTTTCCAAGGCTATAATCTTTACGGAAGCAGAATGCCACATCTTTCCCCCGCGGAGTGGCAGGTAGGTTCAAGCTGCAGACCTTTTGGTTAGCAGCCAGGCGTTTACCCACTGTACCACCAGGGCTCCTTCTGTCACCTTTAAACCCAAAAACCAAACCCACTGCCATCAAGTCATTTCCAACTCATATCGACCCTACAGGACAGAAGAGACAGAGTAGAACTGCCCCATAGGGTTTCCAAGTAGCAGCTGGTAGACTTGAACTGCTGACCTCTTGGTTAGCAGCCAAGCTCTTAACTGCTGCGCCACCAGGGCTCCTTTACTAGTTTTTAATTCCCTGATCTTTTAAAACTTAGACCTTACTCTGTTTCTCTTTCCATACTTGCTTTACAGAGAACTTCATCTGGCCTCCTGGCTTTAAAATCTATCTCCATGCTGATGACTTCCACATTTATTTTTAGCCCTTACCCCACCTCTGCAGACTCAGAATAAGCCTCTCAAACACGGTATGTCCAAAATTGATTTCCTAAAATTTTCCCCAAACCTGCTCCTTGCACAATTCTCCCCATTTCTATGAGTGAGGACTCTCTCTACTTCCAATCACTTATACCCAAACCTCAATGCCATCCTTGACTCCCCTCCTTTCCTCACGTCTCACACTCAACCTATCAGCAAATCCTGTTGGCTCTACCATCAAGTTATACCCAGAATGTGACATTTCACACGGGCACTGCTCCCTGCCTGGGCCAACCCATAATCATGTCTCACCTGGTTTACCACAATAGCTCCATAACTTGCTTATTGGCTTCAGCTCCTGTCAGCCTACAGTCTCTTTTCAGCACAGCAGCAACGGCAGTAAGTCATGTGATTTCTCTACCCAGAATCCTCCAGTGGCTTCTCAGCTCCCTCAGGATGAAAGCTTGACACCGCCATACTCCCTCACCTCCACCCTCTATGACCTCACTCTCACTCCATCACACCACTCAAGTCAAACTCTCTGTCTTGCAGTTCCCTCAACATGGCCTTCTCTTCTCAGGGTCTTTGTACTTGTTAATCCCGCAGCCTGCCTAGAATGTTCTTTCCCTAGATATCTTCATGGCTCACTCCCTCACCAGTTCACATAAAATAGGAACCCCATGTTCACGGCTACAGAACACAACACTCCCTAAGCCCCATTTCCTACTTCAGTCTTCTCTCACACATCTATGTGTCATATTATTTATTTATTGTCTTCCCGCTAGGAGTTAGGTTCATAGAGAGTAGTGATTTTTGTTTGCTTTGTTCTCTGCTGTATTTATATTCCCAAGAACAGTGCTTGCCAGCTAGCAGGTGGTCAATATATAATTATTGAATGAAAAATGAATGGGCTTAAACAGTACAGAAAATGAATCCTTTATATAATAAGAATCTGGAGAATTGGTCTTTGCAGCTCCCATAAGTCATCAAGAGAAATTCTTTCCCTCTTTCTGCTCTGTAATCCTCAGCTTATTGGCTTTTATCTAGAGACTTTTCCTCTTACGGCTACAAGATGGCTGCAGCAACTCCAATTTCCCATCAACACTCAACAATATCTAGAGGCAGAAAGAGTGAAGAAAGCAGATCCTTACCTCCTATCTCTTTTTAAGAGTGAGGAAAATGTTTCCAGAAGCCCCACTGCAGACTTCTCAGCTCATTGGCCCAAAGGCATCACATGTCTAACCCTAAATTAAGCATAGAAAAGAGAAATGGAATTAGTATGATTGGTCTAAGCCAATCAAAATTCTTTCCCTGGTGTTGTGGAGAGACGCTGGGCCAAAGTATATGTGGACAGGCTAGCCATTCTCTAGCAGGAAAGACCTGAAAGACAGCTGGAGTGTGCAACCAACGATCTCTGCCACTATAATAAAGAAGGGTAAGCACAGATTTTGCTGATTAAATGAAAGTACCCTGTATAGAAGAGCCTCTTTCAAACATTTTATACTAATTATTGGGAAGAAAAGATAGACGTGGTAATCTAGAAGAAGCTACTTGATACGGTCAATCGTGGCATGAAACTTGGGCAGTTACACAAGGCCCCATGCTCAGAAGGGTCCTGCACTTGGTTTAATGCTCCGCTGTCAACTTCTTGAAATTCTTAAAATTTTTGAACATGGGATCCTACTTTTTTTTTTTTGTACTAGTCCCCACAAATTGTGCAGCTGGTCTTGTGGTCAATGTCTAGTCGTGGTATTTGACAGCAAGAGTTAAAACAAAAAAGTAAATCTTGGAGTTACTGCAGCAGAAGAACAAATATCTATTGACTATGAAGAGAACGCAGAACATAAAATTTAGAATGTTGTTGTCTAGAAAGATGGCAGTGATTCCCATAGGGAACACAGCAAACAAGGAGATTTGCTTGACAGAAAGAGAAAACAGGAACTGGCATTTGAGAATTTAATCCCTAAAGAGACACGACACACAGAAGAATAAATATGAGTCCTCAGAGCAGAGGCTGTAATTTAAGGTGTAAGGAGTTGGATGAGATCACTAAGGAGTAAACGTACAGAGAAAAGAAAAAAGAGAGAGGTTTGGGTCTACCTTAACTGAGTTAAAAAAAATCCAAACAAGTTGCCATGGAGTGGATTCTGCCTCATAGTAGCCCCCATGTGTGTCAGAATAGAACTCTACCCCACAGGGTTTTCAGTGGCTGGTTTTTCAGAAGTAGACTGCCAAGTCTTTTTTTCTAAGACATCTCTGGATGGACTTGAACCTCCAACCTTTTGGTTACTGTGTTAACTGTTTGCATCACTAGGGACTCCAAGACCAGTTTACCTAGCTGCATTCTGTCCTTCCTTTTGGAAGACTTCTTCCTGGACCAAGGAGCCCTGGTGGTGCCGTGGTTAAGCACTTGGCTGCTAACCAAAAGGTCAACAGTTCAACCCACCAGCCACTCAAGGGGAGAAAGGCCTCGCAGTCTGCTTTCATAAAGATTACCAAACCCAAAAACCAAACCCATTGCCGTCAAGTCCATCCCAACTCATAGCAACCCTATAGGTAGACTGCCTCACAGGGTTTCTAAGGCTGTAATCTTTACAGAAGCAGACTGCCACATCTTTCTCCCGTGGAGCAGCTGGTGGATTGGAACCACTGACCTTTCAGTTAAGTACAGCCGAGTACTTAACCACTGCACCACCAGGACTCCTTTCCGTAAAGACTAAAAAAACAAACAAAAAAACCAAACCCGTTGCCATCAGTCAATTTTGACTCATAGTGATGAGTAGAACTGCCCCATACAGTTTCCAAGGAGTACCTGCTGGATTCGAACGGCCAACCTTTTGGTTAGCAGCCATTGCTCTTAACCACTACACCACCAGGGTTTCCTCTGTAAAAACTACAGCCTTGGAAACCCTGTGGGGCAGTTCTGCCTTGTCCTATAGAGTCACAATGAGTCAGGATTGACTCGATCGCAATGGATTTGGTTTCAGTTACAGGATTCCTGGACCAGGAAGTTTCTTGGAGGTACAAGCTTTATTTAAGGATTCTGGTGGTGGAGCTGGGTGGGAACTCATAAGTAATCTAATCCATCTGTATTTTAGAGATGCTCCAGAAAGCTAAGAAAATGATCCTACATTCCCTTTTCAGAATGTATTGAAAGGCTTAACCAAAGACTGTCACTTGACTTCTCTGCACCTTGATTCCTCACTGTGAAATGAGGTAGTAATACCTGCCCTAGCACATTTCTCCCCTTCCCCCACTATGGTACAGGTGGATCACAGCACAGCCTGGCAGAGGGGCTGAACACAGACTAAAGGCCAGCTGGCTCTCTGCTAACGAAGCCCAGAGTAGGAATACAGCAGTCTGTGGTGGGAGACCTTCTGTTTCTAATTCACCCAAAGTCTGCATCCCTAAAAGGCAGTGCCCTGAATGTGAGAAATCATGTATAGTGAAGTGCCTGGCCCAGAGTAAGCTCTCAATAATGAGGGCTGTAATTCTTAGGAACTCTGTAGTGTGCATTTATTATAATAAAGTCATGAAGCCTGTAACAAACACAAAAAGACAAACTAGTATTCATTTGTAATTCTTATCATAGGAAGGGCACACTTTTTCCCAACACTTGCAACATTGCCCTGGATCGATCCTACTGGATAAAATTCATAGAAGATGCTAGGATACAAAGATAACTGATATTTATAGCTCTGGTAAAAATTACTGCAATTGTTATTTAAGGATCATGCACACCACTGGGAAAAAACAGAAGCGTCACTGGTGCTATCAAGTTACAAAATAACCTTGAGTAGGAAACAATGATTTCCTTGATTAAGTTTTTTTAACTGCATTCAAATACAGAGTACCGCTTCTGACTTACCAGGGAAGAAAACTTGTGTTTTTTACTCTGAAACCATTTTCTTCTTCCAGAAAGTCCAAGTATTTAGCTCAATGTAACCAAAGTCAGGCATCCCACCATAGCGTTGGGTTGACATCTACCGGGCCCAGCTCTCCCCTCTGAGGCCCTAACAGGTCGTAGGACCGAGAGTTGAAGCCGTGCTCAGCAAAGAAAGACCAGATCTACAGCATAACGCAGCTGGGACCCCTCGCAGAGCTCTCTGCAAGGGGCTACTGGAGCTCAAGTCTCAGGTCGTTCCACACCCGTGGTCTTGCCCCTTGGGCTAGCGGGGCAGAACCTTGACGGGACAGGTAACAAAAGTTCTCCGCCTTGGCTGCAAGGTACAACCACCCATAAAGCTTTTTAAAAATAATGATGTCCACTGCCACCCTGGACCAACTTAATCAGATTCCCTGGGGATGAGGCCCGGACATGCGTATTTTTTTTTAAAGCTCCCGGGGTAATTCCAACGCCAGGGCTAAAGGCTGCGCGCCGCGACGACCACGTGACTATGGAGGACGCCTCGCCAGCCCGCCCTGTGGCTCCTCGGCGCGACCCTGACGCGCCACGCTCCTGCGCAGGCGCGCTTGGCCGGCCGCCGGCCCAGGTGAGCGGGCGTGCTCGAGCGCGCGGCTCCGCGACGGCACCGCCTTCTCGCCGGGGCAGTGTGAAGGCGGCGGTGGCGGCCCAGCCAGGCAGGAAGGAGGCGCGGACATGGAGCCGGCGGCGGCCGCCTAGCCCCCAGCCCGCGTCGCTGCCTAGGGCGCCCAGGGGTCTCCGTGGGGCCTGGCGAGGCCCGGCGCTGAGTGAATGGCTCCGCTCGTGCGGCCGCGATCCGCGCTCGCCCTCCTGATCCTCGTCCTAGCCGCCGCCGTCAGGTGCCAGGCTCAGGCCCAGACCACAGACTGGAGGGCCACGCTTAAGACCATCCGGAATGGCGTTCACAGGATAGACACCTACCTGAACGCCGCCTTGGACCTCCTGGGAGGCGAGGACGGGCTTTGCCAATATAAGTGCAATGACGGTGAGAGGAACCCGGGGCCCTGGGCGACTGAGGTCGTGGAAACGTGAGAGCGACAGATGCGAGGCAGACCTTGACGCTGCCCTTTGGCGGTGGAAAAACTTAACCACTGGTAGAATCTTCCCGTTCTCGTGATTGAGCAGTTTGGTGACAAGTTCACACCGTTGTTAGAATGCGGAAAGTCGCTCGCCATTCACTATTTATTTATTTTTTTGCAATTGCATGAATAGTGTGCTCGCCATTCACTATTTATTTATTTTTTTGCAATTGCATGAAGTTGCCTAAGAACTTGGTGACGTTCGAATTACCGTCCTGGAATGGGACTAGCTGTGATTGTAGCTCTCCGTTTTAGTGTCTGTAAATTAGTCAACTGAACATACAAAAAGCAAACCTAGATTTTAAAGTCTGGCCATTTTAACTTTCTCGAGAAAATTGGCTTTGTTTTTTCTGCAAAGCTACCGAATATAAATTGAGACCTTTATACAGACTTTTAGTGTACTCATTTGTTGAGATAGTTATCTTCTAGAAAATAGTTTGTTAGATTTGACAGTTTTCTTTCCTTTGGTATCAAGGACCCTTCCTTTTTGTTGGTTAATAGTTTTCATTTACTCTTTTCATACTTTTTAAACATTAGTCCTGTTTAAATCTGAGAACTTGTTTGGTGATAGGGTAGGTAATGAGTGTTTCGGGAAGAGATCATTTTTTTGAAGCACTTAATTTCTTGAATGTTTAAATATTTTAATAGCTCAGATCAAGTACGTAGGCTTCTCTTTGGAAATTCAAAATGGTAAGGTAGCATTTGGAAGATTATGTTTTCAATAAGATTAGCCAGAGTCTGTTGTTGCTGTTGTCAGGTGCCGTCAAGTTTGTCCTGACTCATAACAACCCTATGTACAACAGAAAGAAACACTGCTCGGTCCTCTGCCATCCTCACAATCATTGCTATGTTTGAGCCCATCATTGCAGTCACTGTGTCAATCCATCTCATTGAGGGCCTTCCTGTTTTTCTCTGACCTTCTACTTTAGCAAACAAACATCCAAACCAACAAACTGTTGTTCAATATTTTGCCCATAAAATCCTTCAATATTGTGACTCGAGACTTAAATTTTTTCTTCAGTTCTTTCAGCTCAAGAAATGCTGAGCATGTTCTTCCCATTTGGTTTTCTAGCTCCAGGTCTTTGCACATTTCATTATAATACTTTACTTTGTCTTCTGGAGCTGCCCTTTGAAATCTTCTGTTCAGCTTTTTTACTTCATCATTTCTTCCTTTCGCTTTATCTATTCGATATGTTCAAGAGCAACCAACTTTCAGAGCCTCTTCTGACATCCATTTTGCTTTTTTCTTTCCTGTCTTTTTAATGACCTTTTGCTTTCTTCATGTACGATGTCTGGTCTTCGGTTATTAGTGTTCAATGCATCAGCTCTATCTTTGAGATGGTCTCTAAATTCAGGTGGGATATGAGCATTTGATGAAGCTGCATATAAGCAATTGATGGTCTGTTCCGCAGTGGGTCTCTGGCCTTGTTCTGACTGATGATATTGAGCTTTTCCATCGTCTCTTTCCACAGATATAGTTGATTTGATTCCTGTGTGTTCCATCTGGCAAGGTTCATGTGTGTAGTCGCTGTTTATGTTGTTGAAAAAAGGTATTTCTAATGAATAGGCTGTTGGTATTGCAAAATTTTATCATGCGATCTCCCACGTTGTTCATATCACCAAGGCCACATTTTCCAAGTTCTGATCCTTCTTTGTTTCCAACTTTCAGGTTCCAATTACCAGTAATTATCAGTGCATCTTGATTGCATGTTTGATCAATTTCAGACTGCAGAAGTTGGTAGAAATCTTCAGTTTCTTCATCTTTGACATTAGTGGTTGGCATATACATTTGAATAATAGTTGTATTAACTGGTCGTCCTTGTAGGTGTATGGACAGTATCCTATCACTGACAGTGTTGTACTTCAGGATGGGTCTTGAAATGTTTTTTTGGCAATGAATACAATGCCGTTCCTCATCAATTTATCATTCCCAGCTTAGTAGACCATATGACTGTCCAATTCAAAATGGCTAATACCAGTCCATTTCAACTCACTAATGCCAAGGATATTGATTTTTATGCTATTTCATTTTTGACACCTTCCAATTTTCCTAGATTCATAGTTTCTACATTCCATGTTCCAGTTACTAATGGATGCTTGCAGCTGTTTCTTCTCATTTTGAGTTGTGCCACATCAGCAAATGAAGGTCCCAAAAGCTTTACTCCATCCACATCATTAAAGTCAGCTCTGCTTTAAGGAGGCAGCTCTTCCCCAATCATATTTTGAGTGCCTTCCTCCCTGAGGGGCTCATCTTCCGAAAGTACTATCAGTGTTCCACTGCTATCCATAAGGTTTTCACTGTTTTTCAGAAGTAGATCACCAGGCCTTTCCTTGTAATGTAGAAGCTCCACTGAAACTTCTCCACCATGGGTGATCCTGCTGGTATTTGAAATACTGGTGACACAGCTTCTAGCATCACAGCAACATGCAAGCTACCACAGTACAACAGACTGATAGGCTGACAGACAAATTGGAGAGCCAGGGTCTGGGTCTAGTTAAGTTAATCTGGCAGCTTAAATGCCAGGGAATTCAATGACTTAATGTTAAAACCAGATTGTATATGTAGATGAATTTAACAAGAACCTATATCATGTAAAAATGTGATGCCATCTGCTGCCTGTAACTCTCAAAATAATTTCTAGTTTTATGTTAATGAAGGTTGAGAATGAGCTATATCTTGTATGCTGTAAGGTGCTGAAAGGTGTTCAGAAAATTTTCACTGCTTCTTAAATTTATGCCTAAATGTTACAAGTCCAACATCCCCATTCTCATCTTCTCTCTCAGCTGATGACCTTGATTGCTATTTCACCGAGGAAACCGAAGGAATCAGAAGAGAACTTGAACCAGCGTCTATGTCCGCATCCTCTACCTTTCCTACTAATAGGGACATGCTGTCTCCACTCCGGGCCACCCTCTCTATTTAGGCAGTGGAACACATCACTCTTACCACAGGATATGACTCCAGTAATTCTTTTCCTTGTCTCCTTCATCAGTGTTTTTATTCTCCGCTAAATCATTCCCAAAAGCATGCAAATATGCTATTGTTTTTCCTACCAACCCGGAATTTGTTCTTACCATGGTCTTCCCCATTTCAGTTTTTGGCAAGGAGTGTTTTTTAGACTGGAAATCCAAGAAAAACCTGTGGATTTAGATAAAGCACAAAGGGAAGGAAAATAGAAGGACTGCTGTGCAACATTGAGTGAAACATCTTCCTAGTGTGAAAAGACTCTTGGGAAGAGGAAATTAAAAACCCACGTGCTTTTACCACCCTAGGCCTATATCAGTTGTCTCAGGGTGATAATTTTTGATCCTTGTGGAAAAAGGACAGATTCCAGAAATCTGGAGACTGGCAGATGGGAGAGGGGAGGTACAGGACATCCAAAAAGTTGGACACGCAAGATAAATAATGTGTTATTTACACTTTCAGATAATAATATACTCAATTGTTTTCATTTCCAACCTCCGGACACTTTTTTAGGTGACATACTTCTAAATTTAATGCAATGAGTTCAATTGCTATCCTGAAGAAAAAATTCCAGTATTTTCCCTGTGTTCCAGACTTTTGGACAGCCCCTGGCATTTTTATTATTATATTTTAATAATGTAGACCCATTGCTTAAATGTCTGCCTCTAGACGAGTTCCTAAACAATTCAAAACATAGACTGTTATAATCCTTGATAAAAGAGAGCTTTGTGATGAAGCTTCAGGAGCCAGAATGGGTTCTGCATGAATATAATGCTAATCTAGCCTTACTCCCTTTCTGTGAAGAGGTTTCTAGTTTGGAAGGACAAAGAGGAACTGTAGATAAAATGTATACTTTCTCATAATAGTCCCATGAGAAATGTAGGCTGAATAAATTTAACTTCATGTAGACGAAGTTACAGCTAATTGAGTAGTCTGCCCAAAGGGTTGGGCTAATGGCTGTGAAACTGTGCCATATGGTATGTTTGAAATAACTGGGGATATTTCATTTTTAATCTGTAGGCAGAAGATTGATTACAGACAGAATTTGTTAGAAGGCAGAAGGACAATTAGTGCTGTTTGATGGTAAAATATGCTGTTTGCGTCGGAGACTCCAGATCTCAGGAATTACTCAGAGTAGTTGACTGGGATGTTGAAGTGATTTCTATATTAGATAAGGCGAGGTATTTCTGAAATACTGTCCCACACTTAAGGTTTTTGTGGTGATGTCACCTTTCTCCTGGTTACCGCACCATAGGGGTGAAATTTATTCTCTGGGCTATTAGGGAATAATAGTATAGACAGTATCAGGGTCTACCAAGCCATCTCTACTGCTGACCTTTCTTTTAGCTGACAAAGGAGTGTATTTGTGAAATGGCTAGTTGGAGTGGGGGGCGGAATGTGTGGTTCTGTAATGTCTTGTAATGGTATTAAGGTGATTAAATGATCATCGAATGGCCTTGTCTTCCTTAGCTCTAGGCTCTAGTATAGTAAACCTGTTAGTTAATGGTTATTGAGGTTTGTGTGCAGTGGTGAATGTGCTGAAGATTGGGAATACAGACCTTCTCTATAGGTTTTAACTGGAAAAAAAAAAAGTGTTAGAATGCAAGAAAACAGTGGATTTACCCTTCATACACATGGACCCAACCTAGCTTGTAACCTCTCATATCTCCAGAAGTCCGACAAAAGCTTTTGTATGTCTTATATGGCGCCAGCTTTCAAATAAAAATTGCATTTTAGGAACTGCCATTTATGTGCATGTTATAATATGGATATAAACTTATTGCCGTGGAGTCAACTACAACTTATAGCAACACTATACGACAGTAGAACTACCCCATAGGGTTTCCAAGGCTGTAAATCTTTACAGAAGCTGACTGCCACAGCTTTCTCCCATGGAGTGGTCGGTGGGTTCTAACCACTGACTTTTCGGTTAGCAGCTGAGCGCTTAAAATATAGGTACACATTTGTATATATTCTACATTGCTTATCACAGGAAAAAATTTTAAAAATTAGGTAGACAAAATTAATATTCCTAATGCTTATTAGAATAAAGACACATACTCACTTCAGTCACCATTCAAGTAAATATTGAATATTTCCAAGGCTAATACAGCACATTGTGGAACTGTTTTGAGTATGCATTTTATTTCTATTGTATTCAAAAATTAAGGATCTTGTTTTTGTTTTATAGGATCTAAGCCTTACCCACGTCATGGTTATAAACCCTCCCCACCGAATGGATGTGGCTCTCCGCTGTTTGGTGTTCATGTAAATATTATTTTTTATTTGATAAGTTTTATGACCAGGAGGCTGTGTAATACTTTGAAAATGCAAAACTATCAGTATATTCTCAGGTTCATAAATAATTTTGCTTGTAATAGTGATCAGGCTTATTACATTCTTTTATGGCTAAAGGTAACTATATGTTTAATAATTTCTAATAAAGCTAAGTGGAGAAATGTTTATGTTTTAATCTTATGGATGTTAACACCATTTAAATTATATTTTCTAAGTCACAAACATGGCTTAAAAGTTTAGAGTACGGAAATAGTACTTCTTAGGGAAAAAAGGTATAGATAAAACATAGTATTTTCTAAGTTAAAACTAGGCCAAGTGGGATAGCTGTGTGTTGTACCTCAGGCTGGATCTGAGACAAGCGTTACAGAGAAAGTGTTTATGAGAATAATTCCTAGCCACAGGGCTTTATGCATGAAGTTATTTAAAACAATTGAAGATAAGCTGTGGATTTGAAGTAATGGTATCTTTGGGGAATAATCAACACTTAAATATTAAAACAAAGTGATTGGAGTTGTAAAAGCTCAAAAGCTATCAGTGACATTTCACATAAAATATGTTTTATTTTGGGGATGTTAGAACATAAGACAAAACACTTTGAAATATCCAAAGGCATACTTGTCTAACCCCTAGAGAAATCTTTTAATGGCATTAACCTTACCTTTTTGTTTTTAAAACTGTGTTTTGGACAATTGGAAGTTGTGTTTGTTACCGGCAGATAGCTGTGAATATTTTAACTTTGCAAAACAGGGGGCAGCGAGTCATGGCTGAAAAAGGAGTGACATGGTAAGTCTGAATGAGAGTAATGGGAAGATTCATGACATGGAGAATATTTGAAGACAGAAATGGATTTTGGAAATTATCTAGAAAGCAGTCCTTATCATCTCTTTCTAAATCTTTTTGAGTGCACTGTTTCAGCAGAGAAATTTTGAGTTTCATTGACAAAAATCCACCCAAACACCTCTTTCAGCTGAACATTGGCATCCCATCCCTGACGAAGTGCTGCAACCAACACGACAGGTGCTACGAGACCTGCGGCAAAAGCAAGAATGACTGTGACGAGGCGTTCCAGTACTGCCTGTCCAAGATCTGCCGAGATGTGCAGAAAACACTAGGACTAGCTCAGCATGTTCAGGGTAAGGATGAGTACAAGTGTTTAAAGTGTTGTTGAATGCTTTATGTCTTAGTATAGGATTTATCAGTAGAAATTATTGTCTATATTTTATCTATGGTTACACAGCCCCTTCAATTTTCTGTAACCTAAAGTGGTTTGTAGTTGCAGAAGCAGAAAGTGTTAGAAGACCTTGCAGGGAGGATATGTGAGGCAGAGAGGAGAATTCATCCAACTAGTGCCCTTTGATATCTCTTTACTTATTCAGAGCCTAAAGTTTGAAACCCTGAATCCAGTGAACCTAAGAGTAGAATAAATTACACTGATTTGGAATAGGAGATTCTAGAAGATTTGAATCTCAACTTTGTCTCTGTATATCTTTGGATAGGAGCCCTGGTAGCTCAGTGGTTAAGTGTCTGGCTGCTAACAAAAAGGTCAGCAGTTCAAATCCACCAGCTGCTCCTTGGAAACCCTGCGGGGCAATTCTACTCTGTCCTGTAGGGTTGCTAGGAGTTGGAATCGACTTAGTGGCAATGGGTTTGGATTTTTTTTGTTTATCGTTGGATAGAATTCTTAACCTCTGTGAGCTTGGTGTCCTTATTTATAAAATGGGGAGAATGATAATACCCACCTCACAGACATGTCATAAGGGTGAAATGAAAAAGAATTTGTGGAAATAATATGTCACTCTTCAAGTATCAGCAGTTACAGCATTTCTTTCCTGTCAAGCCAAAGAATATATAATACCCTGAAATCAGAAGACAGAGGGCAATGGGAAGAGGCAGGAAAGGAAACTAATGTTTTTAAGCACTTTCCATAAGGTACTGTGCTAGATACTTTATGTATGCTCCCATTTGATGCTCATAACAACCCAATGAAGTAGGTGGTGGCATCCCCATTGTTCAAGGAAGAAAATTGAGGTAAAGAAATAAAATGCCCCAACTTACACACTGAGCCTTCAAACTAGGACTGTCTGACTCTAAAACCCATGTTCTGTCTATGACAGTATTCTTCATAGTCTCATGTTATAGATCTGATTCTGAAATCCTGAGTAATAACTGTCAGGAAGGACATCTCTTTTCCAGGTGAAGCTTGAACTTACATCCTCTGTATCCCCTTGCATGTTTTTGGCCAAGGTAAACTAGTTCTACAGCTGAAGTGTAGATGGATGTATTTTCTGTTTCCTCATATTTAATAGTTCTAGCCTCTACACTTCTGGAGTTGGTTGTGTTCCTTAATGGCACACTCTTGTGGAGAACTTTGAAAATGTTAACGATTTTTTAATGAAATCAATGAAGCTTCTTCCATAACATGTTGAAGTTGGAGGTATTTAGACAAGTTACATTTCTGTAAGTGAAACATGTTAAGATAATCCCACTTGGGTGTTACAGGTTTCTTAGAATAAAAAAAAGTAAATGCATTACCTGTTTTTATTACAGTAAAATAAACTACCAGGAGAAAAACACCTTTGATTCTTACACCCCTCCTCACACCAGCCACATTTGAATATTGGTCAGAGAAGGAGTCTGGATTGCATGAAGCGTTTTAAATGATGTGATCGGTTCTTAGAGAAGACATTGACCATGATTAAATGTTTTGAAGTTTCCTTTTTTGAACTTCAGTTCTTCTGCACCTTAAACATCTTTTCTTGAAATGCGGATTTAATAGTGTTATCTGGTATCTCTACTAAACCAAAACCAAGCCAAACCCATTGCCGTCAAGTTGATTCCAACTCATAGCATCTCTACTAGTGATTATATTTTTCATGTAAAAGGAAAGTTAACACTGATTAGCTGGTAAGTGCTATTGAGAGAGGCTATCATTTGTCTAGTACAAAAAATTAGGTGGAGCAATTGAATGCAAACAAAAAGTAAGATACATGGTAAAGAGACTAAAACTTGTAAGTCTGTGTACAGATGTGCTACCGGCTTGAAGGGTTTGGGATGACTTCATCTAGCACACATCGGAGCGCCCACTAAGGATGTGCTGCAGCGTGTAATACATGTAAAGAGAGAATGCATGGTTGTTGCCCAATAGTAACGGCGTTTCGTCACTTTGCAGCATGTGAAACAACAGTGGAGCTCTTGTTTGACAGCGTTATCCATTTAGGCTGTAAACCATACCTGGACAGCCAAAGAGCTGCATGCTGGTGTCGCTATGAAGAAAAAACGGATCTTTAAAGAAGATGCTGACAGCTGGAAACAGCAGATGAAGATGGAAGAATGTAACCTTTGACAAAGAACTAACGTTTTTACGTTATAAAGCTGCCTTATTTTGTAGATTAATTATTTTCAGACCTTACAAGACTTTACATTTTGACATTATAAGCTCAATCTAAAAAAAATTGAAAAAGGGGATGTGGTGGGGGGGCATAGGAGGAATGGCATGCCTTCCCTCTCAGGTGTCTTCCTGAGAGTTGCTGCCTCAGTGTGCCAAATTGTCTCGACCCATCCCAGAGAAAGGTGTCTGTTAAGGGGAAAATTGTTTAAAAGAAAGCATCTGCAGCTCAGTTTTTGCAACTGTATTTACAAAAAGAAAAAAAAGGTCAAAATTAAAAGTTGATCATAAGATGCTTTCAACATTATCTTAATTGGAAATAGGGGGAAGTCCTCACTTAGAAGTATGTTTGTTTACTCTGAAATTTAAATATGTATATATTTATACCTGGAAGGATCTGACTTTATTTTTTCTCTATTTTAGTTGCACATAATATGCTGTTTCTTTATAACCCATTTAGTATATGAATAAGTGATGCACCTGTTAATGGCAGGACTATTTATATGGGCAAGAGTCCCATGTCTGTTTCTCTTTTATGATTGGAACCATCAGCTGGTAACCTCTTAGGGAACAAAACCAGAGCATGTAGGTATTTCATATTATGCACAGAAGGTGACATGAACAAGATTCAGAAGCACCAAAAAAAAACCAAACCCAATTCCGACTCATAGCAACCCTATAGGACAGAGTAGAACTGCTCCATAGAGTTTCCTTGGAGCGCCTGGCAGATTTGAACTGCCGACCCTTTGGTTAGCAGCTGTAGCACTTAACCACTACATCACGGTTTCCTTCAGAAGCACAGCCACTCCTATTTTATGAACCACTCATATGACAAATGTCATATTTTACTATATCCTTTGCCTACATGGGAAAAAATAAGAATTTAATGAAACAAATGAAAAGTTGTTGAACATAACACACATCAGAACACTATATGCTGTTATGCTTTGGCGTTTTATCCCTAGCACTTGTTCTCTCTCTTTTTTTTTTTAGTAATATTTTAATTGTTTTTTGGTGAAAGTTTACACAGCAAGTTGGGTTCCCATTTGACAATTTCTGCATGAATTGTTCAGTGACATTAGTTATATTTATTACAATGTGTCAACATTCTCTTTGTGTTCTGTTTGTTCCATTTCTTGTACTCTATAGTTTCCCTGCCCCCCATCTTCTCATCTTTGCTTTTGAGTAATTGTTGACCTTTTGGTCTTAAACAGATGGTTTTTAAGTAGAGCACTGATCTTACAGGTAATATCATTTATTTTGTGAGCCACTCTGCTGTTTTCACGCAGGAGCTAGGTTCAGTTCTGTGTTTAGAGAGTGTCTCAGGGCAGTAGTCTCAGGGAGTCCTCTGTTCTTCACTGTTCCAGTTTGTCTGGTGTTGTTTTTTTTTTTTTAAGAGTTTTTGAGTTCTGCTCCACATCTTTCCCCCATTCTGTCCAGGACCATCTATTATGACCCTGGTCAGAATGGTCACTGGTGGTAGCTGGGCACCATCTAGTTCTTCTGGTCTCAGGGTCAATGAAGTCTTGGCTCCTGTAGACTTGTTCCTTCTCTGAGCTTTTGGTTACCTTCTTCCTGTTTTGTTCCTGGCAAGTAGAGACCAGTAGTGTCTTACATGGCCGCTCACAAGCTTTTAAGACCCAAGATGCTACTTACTTCACTAGGATGCAGATCATGAGATTTGTGAACTATGTTGTGCCAGTTGACTGAGTTGTCCCATGAGGCTATGGTCCTGAGTTTTCAAACCCAGAAAACCACTCTTGGAAGGTGTTTGGTTATGTCTGAGGAGTGTCCATGTCTGTGTCTTCAATGAGTATATGTGCCTGCAGCTACTATCTGTATTTACATATACCTATAGGTACTTCTATGAGGAGCCCTGGTGGTGCAGTGGTTAAGTACTCAGCTGCTATCTGAAAAGCCAGCAGTTCGAACTCACCAGCCACTCCGTGGGAGAAAGATGTGGCAGTCTGCTTCCGTAAAGACTGCAGCCTTGAGCAGAACTGGAGAAAAATGGAGAACAAAATTCTAACTCACACACACACAAAAAAAAGACCAGACTTACTAGTCTGATAGAGACTGGAGAAACCCCAAGAATATGGCACCCAGATACTCAGTAATGAAGTCACTTCTGAGATGCACCCTTACAGCCAAAGATTAGACAGGCCCATATAACAAAACGAGACTAAATAGGCAAGGATGAGAAGGCAGAAGGGGACAGGAAAGCTGGTAATAGGGAGCCCAGTGTCAAGAAGGGGAGAATGTTGACATATCGTGGGGTTGGCAACCAGTGTCACAAAACAGTATGTGTATTATTTAATGAGAAACTAGTTTGCTCTATAAACTTTCATTTAAAGTACAATTAAAAAAAATTTTTTTTAATTGCAGTGTTGGAAACCCTATGTAACAGTTTTACCCTGTCCTGTAGAGTCACTTTGAGTTGAAATTGACTTGATGGCATTGGGTTTGGTTTTGGTTGGTTTATAGATACTTCTATCTGTCTGTTCTCACCGATGTATATACCTGTACCTGCCTGTATACCAATATGCCTATACCCATCCATGTGTGTTCATTCATTTTTACTTTGGTTGTGCTGTCCTCACTACATCCACACTTGGTGCCACTTTTCCCATTACCAAAAAGAATTAGTCTCTACGGTCTAAGGTGTACTTTGCTCTCCCTTCTCCCTGCTAACCAGCAATGAACATTAGTCTCTATATATCTATTATCTTCTTATAATAGAAAGATCATACCTAATATTTGTCCTTATATGCTTGGCTTATTTCACTTAACATTATGCCCTCCAGGCCCACCCATGTTATATTTCAGGACTCATCATTTTTCTTTATGGTTGTGTAGTATTGCATTGTATAAATGTACCACAATTTGCTTGTCCATTCATCCATTGATAGGCACTTCGGTTGTTTCCATTTATTTGCTGTTGTAAATAAAGCAGCAGTGAACATGTGTATGTCTGTCTGTGTCCTTATTTTTTTGGTCTCTAGGGGTGGCATAGTGGTTAAGAGCTCAGGTTGCTAGCCAAAAGGTCGGTAGTTCAAATCCACTAGCCACTCCTTGGAAACCCTGTGGGGTTGCTATAGGACGGAGTAGAACTGACAAGTTAAAATTGACTTGATGGCAATAGTTTGTTTTTTTTTAGGGTATATACCTAGGAGTGGAATTGCTGGATCATAGGGTAGCTCTATTTCTAGTTTTTGAGAGAGCGCCGTACTGTTTTTCATAATAGTTGTACCATTTTACAGCCCCATCAGCAATGGATAAGGGCCCCAATCTCCCTACATCCTCGCCAACATTCGTTACCTGTTTTTTGTGCTGTTTTAGCTGGGATAAGATAGTATCTCATTGTAGTTTTGATTTACATCTCTCTAATGGCTAATGTTCATAAATATCTTTTCATATGTTACCTGCTTGGGTATCCACTTCGGTGACGTTTCTGTTCATGTCCTTTGCCCATTTTGATTGTTTGTCTTTTTGTTGAGTTGTCAAAGTTTTCCACAGATTTTAGAGATTAGACCCATATCAGATAAGTCATTTCCAAAGGTTTTTTTTCCCAGTCCAGTTTGTCTAATTTTGGAGCCCCAGTGGCACAGTGATTAAGAGCTATGGCTGCTAACCAAAAGGTCGGCTGTTCGAATCCACCAGCCGCTCCTTAGAAACCCTGTGGGACAGTTCTCCTCTGTCCCGTAGGGTCGCTATGAGTCAAAATCGACTTGACAACAGGTTTGGTTTTGATTTTTAGATTATCTGTTTACTCTTGGAATATAGTCTTTTGATGACCATAAGTTTTTAATTTTTATGAGTCCCATTTATTTCGTCTTCTATTTGTGCATTTGTTGTTACATTTGTTATCCTATTTTTACAGAAGATAGGGTAGCATAGCCTAGCACTTGATCTTTATAGTGGATTCTGGGATACTTTTACAAGACTGTAACCTTTTACTAGTAGTTTAATAAAAACTGTTCTCGATGTAATTTTTAACTGTGGAGTCAAAAGGGATGGATACAAATGAAGAACACCAAGGTCACACAATAACTATGAGCCCAAGAGACAGAAGGGGCCACATGAACCAGAGACTTACATCATCCTGAGACCAGAAGAACTAGATAGTGCCCAGCCACAACCGATGACTGCCCTGACAGGGAGCACAACAGAGAGCCCCTGAGGGAGCAGGAGATCAGTGGGATGCAGACCCCAAATTCTCTTAAAAAGACCAGACTTAATAGTCTGACTGAGACTAGAGGAATCCCGGCGGTCATGGTCCCCAAACCTGTTGGCCCAGGACAGGAACCATTGCCAAAGACAACTCATCAGACATGGAAGGGACTGGACAATGGGTAGGAGAGAGATGATAATGAAGAGTGAGCTACTTGTATCAGGCGGACACTTGAGACTGTGTTGGCATCTCCTGTCTGGAGGGGAGATAGGAGGGTAGAGAGGGTTAGAAACTGGCAAAATTGTCATGAAAGGAGAGACTGGAAGGGCTGACTCATTAGGGGGAGAGTAAGTGGGAGTATGGAGTAAGGTGTATATAAGCTTATATGTGACAGACTGACTTGATCTGTAAACGTTCACTTAAAGCTCAATAAAAATTATTAAAAAAGAAAAAAGGGATGGATACAAAAGGGCAACATACGAAGAACAACGCTTTATAGTAAATCTCTTAATAATTATTAAGATGTATAAGAGCAAAACCAGAAAACCTTGGCTTACTCTGAAAATGTCTGAATGTTGAAAACTTTTCAGCCCCTTAGAATGCTCAGCTTTGTTTCTGTACTGTCCTTTGCTTACTGCTGGTTGTTTGACTTTCCTTAGCCCAGGATCCCAAGTCATTTATCTTTTTGATAAAGTACGGCCAACGTTATTAAGATAAACTGCTTGCAAAGTCAGAGAAGGACAGCACAAAGAAAGGTGGTTATTTGGGAAGTTGTTATAGGAAGAACTGGGAGAAGGAAAAATATGTTCTGGATTTAAAGGGTCAGGTTCTTAACTTGCTCCAATTTGAATGTTTGGTACCCTTAAGTCACACTTTATTTCAAACTTGTTATGGGTACAGTTTTGCATGCCATTTCCAATGTTTAATTTTCATCAGTATTTAATATTGAAATGCTTGGCCAGGTAACTTTAAACTTACAATAAATATGTGCATTTTTTTTTTTAGCTCTGTGGTTGGCTTTCTGAAGAAGACAAACTCAGAATGTCTTTATAAAATATTTAATTCATGGTCATAGATGATATACAAAAATTAATAGAAGCAGCTTTTTATATGTTCAGATTTTTTTTTTTTAAGTTTCACCTTGGAATAATTGTATATTTATGGAAAAGTTGCAAAGATAATACAGAGCTCCTGCCTATCCCTCACCCAGTTTCCCCTAATGTTAACATCTTCTGTAATCCTGAAATGTTTGTCAAAAACTAAGAAATTGACATCAGTAGTCTGGGATGGGCCCAAAAATATTTGCATCTCTAACAAGTTCCCAGATGTTACTGATACTGCTGGTTTAGAGACCACAGTTTGAGAACTGGTCGAGGTTAACATTCAGTAGCTAAAGATAACATGTATTGAAAGCTTACTGTGAGTTGGCTGTTGTTCACGGAGCTTAGCATTTACTGTCTCAGAAACTGGAGTAGCTTTGGTACCCATTTAATGGAGAAGAATTTGAAGCTGTGCGAGGTTAAACTGCACTACTAGTCCAGTGGCTTAAAAAAAAAAAAAAGTGGCTTACAGCTAATAAAGTGGTGGAGCCAGGATTAGAACCCAGGCAACCTGCTTCTCAAGCTCAGGCACTTAACCATTTTACTGTGAATAGCTATTGCTTTAAAAGGCTACAGTTACACATTTATAATTCTGAAAATGCAGGAATATGCTTTGCATTTATATCTTTTAAGGAGAACAAAAGAAAAATTTAAAATACATAACCACATAGGCTATAAAAGTAATAACAGTAATAAAATATTCTGAGATATCAGGATATTTAAGGGGAAAAAAAATGACAAATTCCTTTCTATCTGCTGCTTTGAGAAAAGCAGATCAGTCAACTCAGAGGGAGTATTTTCAGCAGTCAAACAGAGGAGACCCTGAAAAGTAGGCAAAAGGACAGGAAGTTCCCTGGTGGTTATTCAAACTGGCTAAAGTCCAGAGTGCAAAAGCTGAAACCCTGAATCTCATTCAATGAATAAATATTTATTGAGCACCTCCTGCATGCTAAGCAACTGGGTTAGGTAATGAGGAAACCAAAATAAGGCCTGGTCCTGCTTTCAGTGAGCCTAAGATGATGGTAATAAAAATAAGAACCAATATTTACTGAGCTCTTACCACTGTTCTGAGTGTTTTACACCCATTTAACTCATGTCACAACCACCTTAGGAGGGAGATACTGATACACCATGTCTTAACTGCAGAAAAAATTACTCAGATACATAATGGTTTCTGAAATATGAGTATGATGAAATGAACAGTAAATGGCATGGGGAATATGAAATCCTTTGATTTCATATTCCCCATGCCATTTACTGTTCATTTCATCATACTCAAATCCTTTGATTTCATATTCTATTTAATGACCAGGCACCAAAGGACTTTTGCATCACAAGTACACGTAGGAAAAGTTACCAAGTTAGATTTTATTTCTCCTCTCCCAAATAATACTATATATTAATATTTATAGGAGACAGATCCCTTATATTTACTTTGCTATTTATTTACTTATGTATCCCTTATACTTATTTTAATGTATTAGAAATGGTGCCTTAACACATTATTTTTCCCAGTCTGAAGTTGGTTATTTTTTGAAGGAAACAATCCAGAAGAGTTCAAGAAGAGACCACTTTCTCACCCAACCTTAAATAGTTGTGCATTGAAGTGTGTTACAAAATAAGCAACCACTCAAGAAGGAGCTAAGAGAAATTCCAGTCCTGATTGCAACACAGTTTGAGGTCTTTTGACAGGTGACAACATGCGCTGCCTCAAGAAAAACTACATCGCTGGGCTGCTAACGGATTAGAGGTTTGAAGCCATTTACAGGCGCTTGGGACTGAAAGGCCCGATGGTTTACTTCCGAAAAATGAGCCACTGAAAATCCTTTGGAGCACATTTCTATTCTGACACACACATGGGGCCGCCATGAATTGGAATGGATCCCACGGCAACTGGTTGGTTTTTATGAAAGCCAGACTTGAAAATCCAGGAGCTGCTTTGCTGCAAATACCCCATGAAAACAAAGAACACTTATTTAAAGTAAATTATTACAAGTCTTTTACAGTAACTTGCACTAGGGAAAGGACTACAGTGAAACAGAAAGGCACACAAACGCCCTCTGCATTTAAGGGAGTAGGGAAGAAAAAACGTTAGGGACTACTGGGGACTGATGAGCCCTAGCTCACCACCAAAAACCAATCAAGTTGCCTTCAGTGGATTCCAACTCACACGACCCTGTAGGACTGAGTAGAACTGCCCCATAAGGATTTCCAAGGCTGTATCAGGAAGCCGATTTTCACATTGGAGGATTCGAACCGGCAACTTATAGGTTAGCAGACGTACGCTTTAACCACTGCGCCACCGGGGATCCCAGCTGACGGCAGGGTGACGTGAAATTGCCTCGGGCTTCCTGCACCCGGGCCAGCGTTTGTCCTCTGGGTGGCAACTCGCCTTTCCCGAGGGCCGGGCTCATCGCCACAGGCGGAGGCGCACGAGATGGCGTCCCCTCTCCCGCTCCCTCGGGCTCTCAGGCTGGGCGAGCTCCGGAGAGGGGAGGGGAGTTGTAACTCGGCCGAAAGCAGCGCGGGGCGGCCAGGCCCCCGGGCAGCGCAGAGCCACGGTAACCCGCCCGAGGCGGACGGCCGCGAGCGGGCGGTGGGAGAGGACCGAGGGCGCGGGGGGCGGAGACGGCGGAGGAAGGGGCGGGGGCTGCGCGCCCCTGGTTTCAGGAAGCCGAGTGGGTTCGGGCGGCCGCCCTCGCACTCTGCCGCGATGAGCTCGCCGAGGGCTCGGCCTGCAGGTAGGCGGGGGCGCTGCGCGCGGGCCTGGGGGCGGCGGGCCGGGGGCGCGGGGCTGGGGCTTCTCCGGCTTCGCTGGACGGGAGCGAGAAGTTGCGGGTCTTGGAGGGAAGCTTTCAGGTCCACTGGGCCTGGGAGGCTGGGGGTGGGTAGTAGCTTAGCTTTTTGGTCCAGAAAAACAAGTCGGGAGCCCGGTCGCCGTCTCCTAGCCGTCCGGGTAGCCCGGGTACCGGCGCCCAGTGACCGTCCCTGGGCCGTGCACCTGCACCTTTGTCCTCGGGCGGGGATCTTTTTCCAGGCTTCCGGGCCATTTAAACTTTTAAAACCCGGCCCTGCCCGTCCTTGTGTCCCCCGAGGGCGGTCATATAAAAAGCTGGCTTTTGGAGGTTATGGCTTGTTTTGTATTCGCACTTTTAAGTGGAAAGAAGTGGTTGTCTAGTGCTGCTGGCGGCATAAATAGCCTGACCGAGTACCCGGAAAGAGGCTCCTGGGTACCCCCAAACCTAAACTGGAAGCAAAAGCCAGGCTTTAGTGGGTACTGCCGCCTCAATACCATGTCCTGCATCCAAGAAACCTGTAAATATTTGTCGATTTGAGTTAAAACTTTTCTCTACAAAATAGTCAACTGCTAAATGCTTGTTTTCGAACGCTCTTCCCATCACTTGTTAATTATTTTACTGGTAAGGTTTAGAAAACTCAAGTGAAAAAGGGTTGAAACGCTAATAGCGGACTATTAGCTGCCGATTGCGACCCGTGTGTAGGTTCTCTATGAGTCGTAGTTGACTCAACGGCAACGGGTGTTTTGGTTTGGTGTGCAGAGTAGAACTACTCCCTAGGGCTTTGAAGGCTGTGACTTTGCAGGAGCGAATCGCCAGGACTGTCCTCCAAGGTGCCTCTGGTTGGGTTGGAACCGCCAACCTGTTGGGTTAGCAACCATTTCCGTCACCCAAGGACTTCTGCCTTTATTTTAGATGTTTATTCTTTGCTGTGCAAAACAAGCCTTGCCCCAGAGGCAAGTTGTGGAAGTCACGGTGGTGGTAGGAGAGTGGCCTTGCCCTGGAGAGACAGTGCAGGAATCAGGGGCCGTTTCCGACTTTGGAACAACTGGTAAGGGGTGGGGAGCCAGGGCAGTTGTCAGGGATGCCTGGCCTTTTGTTATTCACCTCTGTCACCATTCTTTTCATCTTATTCTTTTCCTTTACTGTCCTGCTCCTTCCTTGTTCTCCCCTCCCCCTCTCCAGTATATGTGCTAGGCTGGAAACCCTGGTGGCATAGTGGTTAAGGTTTTGGCTGCTAACCAAAAGGTCGGCAGTTCAAATCCACCAGGCGCTCCTTGGAAAACCTGTGGGGCAGTTCTACTCTGTCTTCTAGGGTTGCTATGAGTCAGAATCAACTCCACGACTATGGGTTTGGTTTTTTTGGTTTTGACCTGGCTTACTGTATGCAGTTACTAAAAAGGGAATAAGGAGCCCTGGTGGTGCAAATGGTTAAGTGCTCCACTTCTAACCGAAAGGTTGGTGGCTCAAACACACCAAGAGGCACCACAGGAGAAAGATCTTGCAATCTGCTTCCCTAAAGATTGTTGTTAGGTGCCATTAAGTTGGTTGCAACTCATAGTGACCCTGTGTATGACAGATCGAAACATTGTCTAGTCCTGTGATACCCTCACAATAGTAGGAATATTCAAGCCCATTGTTGCAGCCACTGTGTCAGTCCATCTTGTTGAGGGTCTTCCTTTTTTTCTCTGACCCTCGACTTTACCAAGCATGATGTCCTTCCCAGGCATTGATCTTTCCTGATAACATGTCCAAAGTAAGCCATCCTTGCTTCTGAGGAGTATTCTGGCTGTACTTTGTCCAAGACAGATTTGTTCATTCTTCTGACCCAACCAAAAACCAAACTCGTTGCTATCGAGTTGATTCCAACTCATAGTGACCCTATAGGACAGAGTAGAACTGCCCCATAGAGTTTCCAAGGAGCGTCTGATGGGTTTGAACTGCTGACCCTTTGGTTAGCAGCCATAGCTCTTAACCACTACGCGACCAGGGTTTCCATTCTTGTGACAGTCCATAGTATATTCAGTATTCTTCACTAACAAAATAATTCAAATGCATCAGTTCTTCTTCAGTCTTCCTTTTTCATTGTCCAGCTTTTGCTTGCACTTGAGGCTATTAAAAAGACCATAGCTTGGGTCAGGCACACCTTAGTTATCAAAGTGACATCTTTGCTTTTTAAAAAGAACTTTAAAGAGATCTTTGGGAGGCACACCTTAGACTCTAAAATCTACATGATACTGCAAAAATTCAACTACAAAAACATAAATAACCCTATTAAAAAATGGGCAAAAGATATGGATAGATATCTAAGTCAATTGGCATAATAAAATCTATTAAGAAAACATTCTGCATCCCACTTTGAAGAGTGGCGTCTGGGGTCTTAAGTGCTAGCAAGCAGCCATCTAAGATGCATCAATTGGTCTCAACCCACCTGGATCAAATGAGAATGAAGAACACCAAGGACACAAGGTAATTACGAGTTCAAGAGACAGAAAGGGCCACATGAGCCAGAGACTACATCATCCTGAGACCAGAAGAACTAGATGGTGCCCGGCTACAACCGATGACTGCCCTGACAGGGAACACAACAGAGAACCCCTGAGGGATCAGGAGAGCAGTGGGATGCAGACCCCAAATTCTCATAAAAAGACCAGACTTAATGGTCTGACTGAGACTGGAAGGACCCTGGTGATCACGGCCCCCAGACCTTCTGTTGGCTTAGGACAGGAACTATTCCCGAAGCCAACTCTTCACACATAGATTGGGCTGAACAATGGGTTGAAGAGGGATGCTGGTGAGGAGTGAGCTTCTTGGATCAGGTGGACACTTGAGACTATGTTGGCATCTCCTGCCTGGAGGGGAGATGAGAGGGTAGAGGGGGTTAGAAGCTGGCGAAATAGACACGAAAAGAGAGAGTGGAGGGAGAGAGCAGGCTGTCTCGTTAGGGGGAGAGTACTTAGGAGTATGTAGCAAGGTGTATATAAGTTTTTATGTGAGAGACTGACTTGATTTGTAAACTTTCACTTAAAGCACAATCAAAATTATATAAAAAAAAGATCTTTTGCAGCAGATTTGCCTGATGTAATACGTCATTTGGTTTTCTTGACTGCTGCTTCCACAGGCATTGATTGTTGATCCAAGTAAAATGATATCCTTGACAACTTCAATATTTTCTTTATTTATCATGGCGTTGCTTATTGATCCAATTGCGAGAATTTTTGTTTTCTTCATGTTGCATAAAGATTACAGCCAAGAAAACCCTGTGGAGCAGTTCTACTCTGTCATATGGGGTCGATATGAGTCAGAATTGACTCAATGGCACCCAGTAACGAACTGGGAATATGGGTAGATTTTTATAGACATGGCAGTGACTGAAGACGACAGTAGATACCGAAGAAGTTAGAAGAAAAGAACACGTAGTTTAGAAAAATAACTGGATTCTCTTTCTCTTGTGAGAGTGGATATAGCATGGTGACTGTGAGTGCAAAGAGACTTTGGAATCTACAAACACAGTCCCAACTCCACTGCTCTGACCTTGGACCAGCCAGGCCCACCTTCTCCATCCCTGCCTCTTGGGGTGTGGAGCTGAGTGAATGAGATAAGATAACTAAAGTGCCAAACCATCAAAGGCTGGTAACTGGTAGGATTATCTGTTGTGTACTGTGGAGTCGATACCAACTCATAGCAACCCTATGTGATAGTAGAAGTTCTCCATAGGGTATTCTTGGCTGTACGGGGAGCACTGGTTGTGTGGTGGTTAAGCACTCAGATGCTAACTGAAAGGTCGGCAGTTCAAACCCCCCAGCTGCTTCATGAGATAAAGATGTGACTGTCTGCTTTTGTAAAGATTTACAGGTTTGGAAACCCTGTGAGACAGTTCTACTCTGTCTATAGGGTCACTGTGCGTCAGAATCGACTCGATGGCAGTGGTTTTTGGGTGGAAATCTTTACAAAAGCAGATGACCAGGTATTTTTTCTGAGGAGCTGCTGAGTGAATTCAAATCTCCAACCTTTGGGTAAGCAGCACTTAACTCTTGTGTCACCAGGGCTTCTTAGATTATCTATAGAGATTATCAGAAACTGGTTTACAGAACAAAGAGGTAGTGGTTGCATCATGGTAGAGAGGAAAAAAGGTTATATCAGAGGTAAGAGGCCAAGAATCGGGTTTAATGATGGACAGCATTTTTTATAAACAGATTGCAGATGAATGGGAATTTACAAATCTCTTATGTAGAGTATCATCGTAAAAACGGCATGGTGGAGGTGTCTGACCTCCTCTAACATCACAGTGGAGAAGCAGAATCAAGATCAACACTCAAGGCTGATTCCTATGAAGTGGAGGTCAGATATACCTCCTCCTGGCCTTTGTAGCACAGTGGTTAAGCATTTGGCTGCTAACCAGAAGGTCAGCCGTTCAAATCCACCAGCTGCTCCTTGGAAGCTCTGTGAGGCAGCTCTACTCTCTCCTGTAGGGTCGCTGTGAGTCGGAGTCAACTCAATGGCAACGGGTTTAGTTTCATTGAGTTTTCCAACCTTTTTATTAATTCTGATACCAGCTGTCCCTCCCACGGCACTCTCTACTTCTCTGCTGGGTTCGATAATTAGTTGCAATGGCCACATAGAACTCACAGACCTTACTCATGATTATGGGGTTTTATAGGGAAGTAATGGGTTACTCTGGGAAACCCTGGTGGCGTACTGGTTAAGTGCTATGGCTGCTAACCAAAGGGTTGGCAGTTCGAATATGCCAGGTGCTCCTTGGAAACTATGGTGCAGTTCTACTCTGTCCTATAGCATCGCTGTAAGTCGGAATCGACTTGACGGCACTGGGTTTGGTTTTTTTTTGGTTAATGGGTTACAATTCAAGATCAGGAAATACTCAGGATACAGTTCTTCAGTCAGGACAGCCTTTTCTCAGCCACGCTCACAGGCAGGCCTCTCTTTGGCGTCAGCCCAGTCTCTGTCCTGCTTGAACAAGTGTTACAAAGCTCTTTACCTCCACTGATAAGTGCCGAGAGGCACCCCACTCTGCCAATAAGCATTGGCCCGAAGGCTGTCAGCTCTCTCGCTCCCTGGGTCAGCAATCCTAGCTTCACCGAGTGCCTAGAGGCACTCCAGTCCACCAGCAAGCCCCCTGTCTGAAGGCACTCAGCTCTCTTGCTCCATGGGTCAGGTAGCCTACTGCTCTGTCTCCTGCTGGTCTCCTGGTTCTGCTGTTTCTGCTCCTGCCATTTCTGTGCCACTGGTTCTTGCCATCTCTCGCTGTCTCTGGTGTTCACCACTCCCTCTCTCTGTCTCCTAGGTCCAAAGGATGTGCTCCACTCCCATCTCTTGTCCTTGGTGGTGGTAAGGTCCCCCCCTTTTCTTCCTCTGGGATGGCTCATGTTAAGCCTAGCGGGATGACAAAGCTGACCAGTCCCCTCATTAGGGTTCCGTGTACCTTATTTGCATGGTCCCACCCCCACAAGAGTGCCATGTACCTTATTTGCATTATTAGCAAGCTGTCCAGTCCCCTTGGCGGGCCACAAGGACCTTATTTGCATAGCCCCACCCAGTCATTTGGTGGGAATTACAAGACCATGGTGGGAAAGGCCATATAAAAGCATTCCATCCCATTACAATCTTCTACATTAAAATTTCTTTCCTCCACACCAACAAAGCCATTTATGGTTTTAGGCAATTTCTTTGTGTTCCTGCAGTATAATATTTGTTAAAGTGCACCTTTTCTGAATGTTTGTCTGCTCAGTACATACAGTTCAGAGTGGCTGTGATGGCAGTCACAATGTACTGTTTTCTCTGGAATCTGTGGGTGAAGTTTATCAACTCCAGGAAGGTGTTGGAAATTAGGCTCTAACGTCTGTCTCCATGGTTCTCTGTTCCGACTCCACATTTGCTAGAATGGCTGCAGGACCTAGACACGAATTGGTGCTGCAGGATGCAGGATGCACATTTATAGTAGAATTTTAAAACATTAGTGTTGAAAAAAAGAGTCCCCGTATTTTACAGAAAAGGAACTTGAGGACCAGAGAGGTTTGAGTGAAGTGGCCGGAACCAGACCAAGTTTCCAGAGTCCAATTTCTTGCCGTCTCAACAGCATGAAAAATAATAATAAAACATAAAAATAAAAAATCCTCTCTGAGATTGCCGTATTGTATAAATAAAAAACAATGTTATGTTGAGCAACTACCCTAAAACTAGCTGCTAGCCATTGTTAGACATGTAGGACTTGACTAAGCTGAGGGCAATATTTAAGACAACCCAAACTTCTTAAATTACATCTAGCTAAGAAGAATTGTGGCACATGAATAAGCACTCAGCTGCTAACCAAAAGGTCAGCAGAAAAGACCTGGGGATCTGCTCCCATAAAGATTACAGTCTTGGAAACCCTGTGGGGCCGTTCTGCTGTGTCGTGTAGATCACTGTGAGTCGGAATCCACTCACTGGCACACAACAGGAAGAACTGTGAAGCCCTTTTGAGAATATGAAAAACTGGAGCTTTAGAGATGTAATGGAGCATACACCTACAGGGCAGGGCGTTCACCTGCAGGGACTTGTTAGTTTGGTGAGTGGCCATTTGGCACAGCTCCCGCCACGTATACTTTGAGCTGCATCGGCTCAGCAACAGGTAACGGCTCAAAAGCCCAAGGGGGTGAGCTCACTGGTCTGCTGCCACTTTCTCTGCCAAGGAAAAGACTCGGTGATTTTCAGGCTGTGCAGGTGAGGGGATCGTTGGCTTTCAGAATAGATTTAATATGTTTGGAGTTATTCTATTTCTCTGTAGTATAATTGGTTTTAAGGAGCCCTGGTGGTGCAACAGCTAAGTGCTTGGCTGCTAACCAAAACGTCGGCGGTTCAAACCCACCAGCAGCTCCATAGGAAAAAAGACCTGGAGATCTGCTCCCGTAGATTACAGCCTAGGAAACCCTAAGGGGCAGTTCTGCTCTATCTTATAGGGTCCCTATGAGTCAGAATGGCACACAGCAGCAACAACATAATAGGTTTAAAGATAAGGAAGTAATGTTATGAAAAGGAGGTAGATCCAGGTGGGCTTTATGAAATCTGGAGTGAAAAATCCACTTATGTCTGTCTCCTTAGAGCAGAGTGTGGAGTAGGAAGTATAGAGTGACTGTGATCCCCCAGGGCAAGGGTCAGGTCCATCAGCTTTCTCCTGTGTGACACGGTTGCCTCTGCAGGAAACCTCAGGAGAGTGGGGAAGGCGTGTTGCAGAGGCTGAGCTTGGCTCTCCAACTTTGATGTTAGTAAAAATCACCTTGTTAAAAATGCAGATTGTCACCTTCTCCCCCAGGATTCTGATTTAGTCTGGGTTGAGACCCAGGAATCTGCATTTAACACCCATGTCAGGAATTCCGATGCATAAGGTTGAGAAGGAAACCCTGGTGGCGTAGTGGTTAAGAACTATGGCAGCTAACCAAAAGGTCAGCAGTTTGAATCCACCAGGTGCTCCTTGGAAACTCTATGGGGCAGTTTTACTCTGTCCTGTAGGGTTGCTGTAAGTCAGAATTGACTCAGTGGTGATGGGTTTGGTTTTTTTTTTTTTCTAAGGTTGAGAAGGAGCACTGGTGGCACAGTGGTTAAGGGCTCGGCTGCTCACCAAAAGGTCAGCAGTTTGAATCCACCAGCTGCTCCTTTGAAACCCTGTGGGGCAGTTCTGCTCTATCCTATAGTACCACTATGAGTTGGAATAGACGGCAACAGGTTTGGTTTGTTTTTTGGTTTGGGCAGGGGAACATTGGGAATTCCTCTATCAGGAATTCCTCAGAGGGAACGCTGGGGATTCCTGATAGAGGAATTCCAGGAGTAATAGGTTGAAAGTGACGGGCTAAAAGAAACTCGAGCTGAATTCAACTCTCCACCCTCAATCCCAGGGTGTATTTTTGTCAGGGAGGAGAAGTGAGCGTAGAACTAATGGGTGTCAGTTGGGAGACTTAAGTGAAGAGACGGGAACATGACCCTTTATGCGAGGAGGTGATGGATAGGAATCCACTCTTGAAGGTCAGGCTTCCTTCAGAGGTGTCAACAGAGGAGTGCATCTTGCTATACTGTAGGTATTTCTGTTTTTTAATTACTTTCTCTTTCCCCTCTAAGCTGCTGTTTATTGGTTACAAACAGATTCATGAGTAGATGGGCCTTTATTGTAGAAGATGCCAGACTCATTGTGCTGTCTAGTACAGAAACCACTGGCCACATATGGCTATTCAGTTTAAATTAAATAAAGTCAAAAATTGAGTTCCTCAGTTGCTCTAGCTGCATTTCAGGCCATATTGGGGTAGTGACTGCTGTATCAGGCAGCGCCGATACAGAACAGTGCTGCGCTAGAGAGGAGTTGTTGGTTGCCGTTGGGTCCATTCCAACTCATGGCCACCCCATGTGTGTAGAGTGGAACTGTTCTATAGGGTTTTCAAGGCTGTGACCTTTTGAAAGCAGATCACCAGGTCTGTCTTCAGAGGTGCCTGTGGGTAGATTCCAATCACCAACCTTTGGGTTGAGCACTTAACCATTTGCACCACCCAGGGCCGCCTCTAGAGAGTAGGGAGGGAGTCAGTGGAAGGTTGTCCAGAGGGTAGGGAGGGCTGACCTACAGTGGGGAGCTGAGGGCTCTCATCATAGGGTTATAAATGCCCTGGGTCACTCAGGAGATCCCAAATCTGTGTCATCTGCCTTTGCCCCTGCCCCTTTCCTTCCTTCCTCTGCCCGAACTTCTGGGTTGTCATAGAATCCAGCATTCACCACAAACTTCTATTTCAGTATTTCAGTTCTCCTGTATGATGTCTCTTTTTTAGGGAATATTTGCCCCCCCCCCCAAAAAAAAAGTTCTCTGCATAACAGCAATTTCATATTTCATTCAAGTCCATAATCATAGGACTTTGTTATCAAAGCACGTTTTGCAGTTAATGAGGTGATGTAATGTTTTCTCTTGTAAGAATTTTTGTTATTTTGGAGATAAGAGCTGCAGGTGTGAAAGACTTGAGCTATTAATTTATAGTTTTTGCGTTACATTAACAAGCAGTTTCCCTTCAATTCCCCTTCCACCCTCTCTTTATGTACTGTGACTTTTAAACTAACCAAAACAGAAGGCTTAGAGTTTAGGAGTTGAAGGGGAGGGTTAGGAGTTCCACAGTGTTTTTACTCCCATAAATCAGAAAGGAAATGAATTAACAAAACTCCATTTTATTTTATTTTTTCAATAGGTGAGGAACAAAACGTGACAGAAACAGATGCCTTTTATAGAAGGTAAACATGCCTTTTCTAATTAAGGTCTCTCCTTGGTGGTAACAACAGAGGGTCACGATCATGATCAGCCTGTGGAGATCAAAGCAAGAATGGAACCTGGGTGCTAGAAGGTGGAACTGAGAATGTCAGGTTTTAGCATTTTGGGGGTTAACTGGTAGATACGCAGGTTAGTTGCTGTCCTTGGTTGTCCCAGGACCTGGACTGATGATCAGATTATTTCATGATTGTTATGGCATGGGCCTCAGAGCTGGGGGCAGGGGTGCTGAGCACGGCAGCTGTTTACCAGCAGGTACGGAAGTGTCTGAGGAGCGCCCCACCAGTACTGCTCGGTGACTTTGCCAGTGGACTGTCAGCCTGGCGAAGGAGCGGGAGGCAGCAGACCTCTGTATACTTTGGCCTTGGGCTCAGAGGACGTCATTATTTATCACAACTTGACGTGATCGCATTTTAAACTTTTCATTGACAGTGAAACGTTTGATCCGGCAGAAAAGTACAAAATGGACCACGGGAAGAGAGGAGTTGCTTTAATCTTCAATCACGAGAGGTTCTTCTGGCACTTGACACTGCCAGAAAGGCGTGGCACCTGTGCAGACAGAGACAATCTTAAACGCAGGTAGTTTTGTCTACACATCAGGAGGATGAGACTTTAAGGTGATAACAGAATTGCTTATGAAAACTTGTCAGCGTGGATGGGCCTCATGTGAGCAGCAGGCTTCCCTTAGGAGCTTGCCTGAGTTCTTCCGTCTCCTGCCTTGCTGTTAACACTATTAACTATCACGTTGTTACTAACGTGTTTGTATAGTAGACGGCAATATTCTAAATAAAATCAGCTTATTGTTTTGATTAAATCCTTTTCCCACTCTGGGTGATTAAGGCAAGCCATCATTATCATGATATTTGATTTTTGTTTCTTTTCCCCAAAGTAAATTTATACGTCATAAAGATGTGTTTTGATTCCTCAAAAGTTAGGGGTATTTAACAAGTTTAAGAGCCCGTAAATTAATATTCAATTTAATATGTCACCAGGCTTTTAGACCTAGGATTTGAAGTGAAATGCTTTAACGATCTTAAAGCAGAAGAACTGCTGCTTCAAATTCATGAGGGTATGTAGTTTTCCTACCAAGTTCATCTTCCCCCAACAGGAATGAGTGTTTTAATTGTCCTCTCTATAACGACAGAGCCGTGTGTTCCAAGAGAGTCACGTTATCCGTTAATTTAGCGCGGACTACAGTTTTGCTTGTGCCTGTCTGTGTACACGTTACCTGCCAGATTTAGAGACCCCTGCAGAGCATTATGCCTCCAAAGTTTATATTTAACCTAGTGGTACAGTCTGTTACTCTAGAAATGACTGAAATGACCTTTTTATTTAGCATTAAATGTCTAAAATGCAAATCCCACAGATGCTGGGCAGTCAGTAGGCTCATTTTATCATTTTATTTTTTACCTGACTCCTCCATAACCCAGTTTTCACTGGGTCAAAATGGTAATGATTTTTATAGATTACCTGTTTTAATTTTCACAGCATTACTGTGCAGTAGATGTTTTAATTACAACTTAGGTTTATCTTAATAGTCATTGCAGTGCCATGGATTTTCAAGTCACATGTCAATAGGCTATCATGTTATCTGCATACTTATGTTATACTTTCTTCAGTGTTGTTTTTATCTGTGAATCATTTTCAATTTGACTGGCTGCTTTCCAGGTTTTTCCTACTTTGCTCATAAGCTTTGGATTACACCTGTCTCACGTGTCAGTAACTCTTTCGGAAGCTTTTAGTGCTGTAGACACACAGTGAAGGTACAGCATTCATGAGAGGCACAACAACACATAGGGAGTTGCTGAGGGCTAGTTTCTGGCACTTTGAAGTCTGCATGCTAAGAAGCTCTGTGCTGATCCAAAGAAACTTTTAATTTATTGCCAGAGTGACCGAGATTAGTAAGGGGTTCCCAACAACAATCCCTTTATGTTTTCCACATCATTACTCCATGTGCTATACAGATGGTTAACACACGTGGCTGCTAACTAAAAGGTAAAAGGTTCGAGGCCACCCAGAGGTGCCTTGAAAGAAAGGGCTGGCAATCTAATTCTGAAAAATCAACCATTAAAAAAGCCTGTGGTGCACGGTTCTATTCTGACAAACGTGGGGGCATCGTGAGTCGGAGGCGACTCCGTGGCAGCTGGTACTGGTTTACTCTGTGATTTAGACGTGCTGAGGAAATTTGACTCAACGCTATCTTTGAACTTTAATAATTGGATTTTTAAAAATCAGATACAGCATGGTATAAATTATTCTATTTGAAGACTAAACTAAGTAGTGTTTCAGTACAGGTATTTTATACTTACTATAAAAATAACAAATTTTCCCCCACCCTCAATGATATCTAGGCATCTTTATTCTAACTTTAGTAAATTGAATTTTTATATATAGCTGTTAACAAGCATCTTATTTTCATTTCTGTATGAACTTTTGGGGACCTTTATAGTGTCAACCTCTAGCCATACAGATGCCGATTGCTTTTTATGTGTATTCCTGAGTCACGGCGAGGGCAATCACATTTATGCATACGACGCCAAAATTGAAATTCAGACATTGACTGGCTTGTTCAAAGGAGATAAATGTCAGAGCTTGGTTGGAAAACCCAAGATATTTATCATCCAGGTAAGGCCGGTTATGTTATCATCTTACTGAGTCCATACATGTGATTATAAATGACTAAAGCCAATTTTGAAATTACCTGTTATGGATTGAATTGTGTCCCCCAAAAATGTGTGTCAAACTTGCCTAGGCCATGATTCCCAGTATTGTGTGATTGTCCACCATTCTGTGATCTAATGTGATTTTCCTATGTGTTGTAAATCCTACCTCTACGATGTTAATGACGTCAGATTAGAGGCAGTTATGTTAATGAGGCAGGACTCAATCTACAAGATTAGGTTGTGTTTTGAGTCTCTCTTTTTTGAGATATTATATAAAAGAGAATCAAGCAGAGACAGGCGAACCTCATGCCACCAAGAATGAAGACTCAGGAGAGGAGCATGTCCTTTTGATCAGAGATCCCTGTGCCGAGAAGCTCCTGGATCAGGGGCAGACTGATGACAGGGACCTTCCCCAGAGCTGAGAGAGAGAGAAAGCCTTCCCCTGGAGCTGGCACCCTGAATTTGGACCTTTAGCCTCCTAAACTGTGAGAAAATAAGTTTCTCTGTTAAAGCCATCCACTTGTGGTACTTCTGTTATAGCAGCACTAGATGACTAAGACCGTACCTCTCTCCAGTAATTGAGAAGGGCCTGTTTGAACGCTGGCTGGTCAGAGTTGCACTTTGAGCTGTCAGGTGTAATTCTTTCTTAACACTCTCAGTATCTTTATCACAACAAACCAGTACTTGGGCTGACACTTGAAGTGACTCACAGAATAACCCATATGTTCATCCCTGGCCTAGCCAGGTATCAGGTAGAGCCACCTGAGAAGGTATCTGCTGATTGAAGAGTGCCACACAAAGCTACCTGTTCAGATTAAGATTGGTTCCTTGGGCGCTGGAGAGAGTGTAAACCAGCGGGAAGAGTGTAAGAATAAAGAGCTGTCATCCTAGCTTTGCCTCCTCCCTTTCACATTTTCCCTTAAACCAGGATGCTAGTTTCTCCCTGTCAAAGTGGTTATTAGGGATTTGTTTTTTGTTTTGTTTTGTTTTTTTTGGCCTGAAAGTAATATTACTTGGCAGATCAATAAGGATGTTGGGCAAAAAAAAAAAGGGCAAATTCCTGATGTCCCATTGTTGCAGTTCTGTATTTCCGTGAGGGCGTGTCATCTATTACTAAGGTCAGGAAATTATGTGGTATCACATTTCACATCCTGCTATGAGGGAAGGGCTGTTAGAAGAAGAGTTAAGAGTGATACTCTCTGGTTTGGACAGTTGCACTGGGGTGTCTGTGGGACATGCACATGGAGTTACAGGTCTAGAAACTAAGATAGGCAGCCTGGGCTGGAGAAGTAAATTTGAGAGTAATGAGGAGATGGAGGATAGCCTGAATAATGGTATAAAACCAGTGAAAATGAGCAGAGGAGGAGAGGTGTTAAGGAGGATGGCTCAGAAGAACACGGACAGATGATTATTTTATGAAAAAGGGAATGGCCAACACTCAACCATAACATAATTGGAAATAACTAATGAGCTGCTATGGGAAGATAGCCAAAAAGGAGGGAAATGTTCTGGTAAGTTACTTTCTCTCTATGCCTCAGATTCCTCATCTGTGAAATGGGGATAATAATAGCACCTACCTCATGGGGTTGTTGTCAGGGTAAAATGATCTGATAATAAAGAATGAGAAACACTTAGAACAGTGCCTGGCATATGGTAAGCCCTCCCTATTAAGCCCCACTCTTATCCTGATTGCAGTGGATTTGGCATGCGATTTCATCAAGTTACAGGGAATCTGGAAAATGAGGGCAGAAAATGAACCTTATAATACCATGTAAGATTAAAAACTCCTTGTAAAAATGGGATATTAGGGATCTAATATAATAAAATTGATGATTTTGAAATCACTCGGGACTTCATTTCTTTCAAAAAAGCTTATAATTCTCTAACCATTTCAGAATTGATTGACGCATTTATAGTAACTACAGTGAAATCTTGTTAGGTCACTTAAGAGTAAAAAGCAGTGTTCGCCTCTGTGTGAATCAGTATTGATAGGAATTTGAGGCCTCACTTAAAGTAGGAGCCAGCATGAGAAAGGCACATTAATAGATGTCTTCTCGGGTCAGGCTGTGTCATGTGGGCCTTAACAGTTACGACTGCAGTCAAGCAAACAAAACTCAATCTAATACCACCCAATTAAATAGAAACTCTTAGTTAAACAGTGTAGCTTTCAAAAGACAGGGCAACTCTTCGAGCTGTGGGTGAGGTTAATCCATAACAAAATTAAAACCACTGAGGCTTTCTGTTTGACAGTGTACCTTTCAGTCAATAGAATTTGCCATGTAGTTGGGATGCCTTTGTTTTTTTTTTTAACATTAAAAGAAAACACAAGTAGGGAAGCAACTTGGTCAGCTTTTGTTGTTAGCTGCTGCGTTGGCCCCTGACTTGTGACAGCCCCATGCACAATGGAACAAAATGCTGCCCAGTCCTGCACTGTCCCCATGATTGGTTGCAGATCAGACTGTTGTGATTCATCGAGTTTTCTCTGACTTACCTGCAGATGTAGATTGCCAGGCCTTTCTTCCTAATCTAGAAGTCTTAGTCTGGAAGCTCTCCTGGAACGTGTTCAGCAGCATAACAACATGCAAGCTTCCACTGACAGGTGGTGGCTGTGCCTGAGGTGCCCTGGCTGGGAATCCAACCCTGGTCTCCTGCCTGGAAGGCAAGAATTCTACCACTGAACCACCACTGCACTCTTGTCGTCTTTAGCCCTCTCTAAACTTGAATGGCCATCACCCATCTGTCTGTTTGTCATAGTATAGTGGCTTGCATGTTGGCTATGATGTTGGAGGCTATGCCAACCAGATTTCAAATACCAGCAGGGTTACCTGTGGTAGATAGGTTTCAGTGGAGCTTCTAGACTAAGGCTAGGAAGAAGAGTGTGGCGATCTACTTCCAAAAACTAGCCACTGAAAACCCTATGGATCACAACACAGTACTGTCTGATACAGAGCTGGAAAATGAGCCACCTACGTTGGAAGGCATTCAAAATATACACTGGCCACGACAGTGGACGCAGTCATACCAGTGATCGTGAAGATGGTGCAGGACCAAGCAACGTTTCATTCTGTTGTACATGGGGTTGCCATGACTTGGAGATGACTTGACACCAGCTAACAACAAACTCAAACGTATTGTGTTTGAAGTGCCTTCTGTTGGTATGAAGGTTTAAACATTAAGCATTTGGAAGAAAACATTAGGTAAAGGCAGTAGTTTTTTCCACTTCTTGTCCTGCAGGCATGTCGGGGAAACCAACACGATGTGCCAGTCCTTCCTTTGGATGCCGTGGATCATCCGACAGACAAGCCGGATGGCAATGTAACGGAGGTGGATGCGGCCTCCGTTTACACGCTGCCTGCTGGAGCAGACTTCCTCATGTGTTACTCTGTTGCAGAAGGTGTGTTGGTGTGTGATACAAACATAGAGCTGGCTGTCTTGGTTGAGCTTCTCTAAGTTTCACCTTCCTTTGATTTGGGCCAGGTCTTCCTTTTGGGACATGGCGATTTGGTCCTGAAACTCATGGGCTTAGAATGGATTTCTTTGATCCCAAGGCAGAGTGATAAAGTATAAAATGCCTTATAGAAAAATCATTCCTGAGAGCTATGTTACATAAAGCAAAAAGGCTAGTTACATTAAATATTAGCAGCCTGCAATCAATTACTGATGGTGGTAGTGTCACTGTGAAAATATTCATCAAAACCTTTGTTAAAAATATTTTGGTGGTAGTTTCCTTTGTTTTGTTTTTTTAATTTTTATTGTGCTTTAAGTGAAAGTCTACAAATCCAGTCAGTCTTTCGTGCAAAAGCTTATATATACTTCGCTATATACTCCTAATTGCTCTCCCTCAGTGAGACGGCACACTCCTTCCTGCCACTGTCTATTTTTGTGTCTATTCAGCCAGCTTCTGATCCTCTCTGCCCTCTCATGTCCCCTCCAGACAGGAGACGCCAACATAGTCTCATGTGTCTACTTGATCCAAGACGCTCACTCTTCCCCAGTATCATTTTCTAACCCAGCATCCAGTCCAATCCCTGTCTGAAGAGTTGGCTTTGGGAATGGTTCTTGTCTTGGGCTAACAGAAGATCTGGGGACCATGACCACCGGGGTCCTTCTAGTCTCAGTCAGACCATTAAATCTGGTCTTTTTATGAGAATTTGGAGTCTGCATCCCACTGCTCTCCTGCTCCCTTGGGGGTTCTCTGTCGTGGCCAGGCACCATCTAGTTCTTCTGGTCTCAGGCTGATGTGGCCTCTGGTTTATGTGGTCCTTTCTGTCCCTTGGGCTCATAATTACCTTGTGCCTTTGGTGTTCTTCATTCTCCTTTGCTCCAGGTGGATCCAGATGCATCTTAGATGGCCACTTGCTAGCATTTAAGACCTCAGAAGCCACTCTCCAAAGTGGGATGCAGAATGTTTTCTTAATAGATTTTAATCCTTTGCTCTTAAGAGTAAATAATTTTGTTTTACTTCTAATAATCTCTTGCCTGTCAAAATTATCTCCTGGCTACCATCTTGGGAGTTTTTAGGAAATAGGAGAAATTACACAGAATTAACCTAATTTATGTAGAATTTCATAGAATTAACCTCTTTTCTCACATAATAATTGACAGAAAATTTTTAAAACTATGTCATGGATACGTCTTAGCCTTCTTTGGGGAATTTTGAGAATTTATACTTCTGTACATATGAATTATAAAGCTGTTTTTCAATTCCAGTAATTGAAAGCCAGAAAACTTCAGTGTCCTTTTTTGTCCTCCTATGTTTTGTAGGTTACTATTCTCACCGAGAAACTGTGAACGGCTCATGGTACATTCAAGATTTGTGTGAGATGTTGGAAAAATATGGTTCCTCCTTAGAATTCACAGAACTCCTCACGCTGGTGAACAGAAAAGTTTCTCAGCGCCGGGTGGACTTTTGCAAAGACCCAAGTGCAATTGGAAAGAAGCAGGTTCCCTGTTTTGCCTCAATGCTTACTAAAAAGCTCCATTTCTTTCCGAAATCTAAATGACAGGAGCTATTTTCTCTTATGCACCTATGTTCAAATATATTTCCCTTCTTTTTATATAAATAGCTATCACCAGGCTACAGCTTGTGGGTCAGCAATATAAACTATTTTCAGGTTTAATGTCTAACACAGAACTGTTTTGAAATACTTCATATTGGACATTAAGAAAGGGTTTGATATGTAGAAATGAAATCCTCAGGGAATTATTATAAAAATCTACAATATTTGTATTAGTTTATCTTTTTAGCAAACTGCAGGATTACTTATAATATCCATCTGATTTTATCTTGATATCTGGCTGATTTTAACTTGTATTTTGTGACATGTTTTTACGAAAGTTTATTTTGTAATGTTTTAAAAGGTTTTTGACACCCCAGAATTAGATCATTGTTTTCTCTTAATTAATTTGGCATTCATGTTTTATTAAGTTTTTCTAATTCACATTCTTATTCATGTGTGTAATCTATAGTAGACTTATTCTACTTGGCCACGTAAGTAAGCCTTCAAAAACTTATATGGCATTCTAAAGGTGAAATATAAAACAGTTAATTCTTAGTCAACATAAGCTAAACACGTGCCAATTTGCTTCTGTCAATGTCTTCCATGCTAAGTTGCTATACATTTTCCAAAAGTCATCAGCCACACTCACAGATCGTAACAGTGATGGAATAACAGATCTTTCTTTTAAAGCTTATTTCTTATTAATACAATATATAGAACTTGAGTAAGTTTTGTCCACAAACTGCCAAAGGCTGAAGATGGTTAAATGTTTGGGCTTTGAGAACTGAAACTTGTGAGCTGCTAGTTCAAAAGCAGTAGTTGCATATATGGTTTCAGTTGTCATTCAAAAAGAGTACCAACATAGAAGCTTTAAGGTTAGTGACATTCATACCTTGTGGTTACGGCAGGGGCTCACTTGCAGCTAAACAGTGTACCCTCCCTTTAATCCTAACCCCTACCAGTGAAGGCACCACAGGCTTTGCCATTCCCTGAGGCTCTACTTTCTGGCTCTAAGGACTACAAAAACCACTCCTCAGTTCACCATCTGGGCATTTGCCTGGCCCTCTTGGAAACCCTAGTGGCGCAGTGGTTAAATGCTATGGCTGCTAACCAAAAGGTCGGCAGTTTGAATCCACCAGGCACTCCTTGGAAACTGAATGGGCAGTTCGACTCTGTCTTACAGGGTCGCTATGAGTCGGAATCAACTCGAAGGCAACGGGTTTGGTTTTTTTGGGGGGCGGTTCTAGGCAAAGATTATACAATTCTGGCTACTTTTTAAGAGAAACTAGCCGCTGTTACTGAAAAGTTCTTTAAAAACAAAACAAGACAAAAAAACATCATTTGTCCTTGGATGTGATCAGTAGAAGGACTTATTTGAATTTAAATATTCTTGCTCAGATGCAGTAACATTGGTGCTCACATATCTGTGCACCAAAGCACCATTACCCTTTCTCAAAGTCAAATACTGAAAACACTGAAATTGTGGATAACTGATTAATGCCATTAGTGGTAAATTTATAGTCATTTGTGTTCTACAATGGGTTGATGCTTGGAGCCCTGGTGGCACTGCGGTTAAGAGCTCAGCTGCTAACCAAAAGGTCGACAGCTTGAATCTATCAGCCGCTCCTTGGAAAACCTATGGGACAGTTCTCTCTGTCCTATAAGGTTGCTATGAGTTAAAATCGACAGCTATGGGTTTACAGGTAACCCAGTACTTATATCTTCCAGCCTATGTGTGCACAAGCAAATTATTTAACCTCTATGTACCTGTTTCCTCCTTATAAAACTGGGATTAAAAATAGTTTCTTTGTGAAGAATGAAGAAAACTAAACATACAAGGGAAAGGTTAGTCCAGAGGACTAATGGACCACATCTACCACGCCTCCACCAGACTGAGTCCAGTACAACTAGATGGTGCCCAGCTATCACCACTGACTGCTCTAACAGGGATCACAATAGAGGATCCTGGACAGAGCTGGAGAAAAATGTAGAACAAAATTCTAACTTACAAAAAAAAAGACCAGATTTACTGGCCTGACAGAGACTTGGAGAAACCCAGAGAGTATGGCCCCTGGACACCCTTTTAGCTCAGTGAAGTCACTCCCTAGGTTCACCCTTTAGCCAAAGATTAGACAGGTCCGTAAAACAAAATGAGACTAATGGGGCACACCAGCCCAGAGGCAAGGACTAGAAGGCAGGAGGGAACGGGAAAGCTGGTAATAGGGAACCCTAGGTTGAGAAGGGAGAGTGTTGGCATGTCATGGGGTTCTTAACCAGTGTAATAAAATGTGTACTGTTTAATGAGAAGCTAGTTTGTTCTGTAAACCTTCATCTAAAGTACAATTCCAAAAAAAAAAAACTTGTAGGATTAGAGCATTACAGATAATCTATATATAAAGTGCCTAGAGCGGGAGAAGGATGTAGCAGCCTGCTTCCATAGCAGCCCTATAGGACAAAGTAGAGCTGCCCCAGAGGGTTTTCAAGGAGCAGCTGGTGGATTCAAACTGCCGACCTTTTTGTTAGCAGCCATAGCTCTTACGCACTGGGCCACCAAGGCTCCCCATAAAGATTACAGCCTTGGAATCCTATGGGGTAGTTCTACTGTCCTATAGAATCGCTATTAGTTGCAATCAACTCCACAGCAACAGGTTTAAAATGCCTAGAACAGTACCTGACACAAATGATAAATAGTATCTATCTCACACCTACAGGTTTTGTTTGGTTTTAAATATTAAGATAAAAAGTTTCAAATGATTCAAACATTTTATAATAACTTTAGCTATATTTAATAATAAAGAGCTTACTTTCAGCTACTGCATATTAAAAAAGAAATTCTATGACACAATGAATCTAAAGGAGGCCTAAGCATGAAAGTCAATGCCAAGCACACTGACCGTTTTCATTTCCATAGGGGAACAAACCCAGGACAGGCTAATGAGGGCTCTTAGATAAAGAGCCAAACAGCAGCAGCAGCCACTTTGGTTTTGATGGATGCACCCAAGCATTTTCTAACATTCAGCCTCAGCAAGTCATGGAAATTGACAAATCAAAAATCTCAAATCAGAACTTCAAAGAGTACTTATATTTGACAAGAATCTTTTATGAACTAAAAAAACGATTCAAACAGTCAAATTGAAATGAACTTTGAGACTCAAAAACTTCCAGTTTCTCAGTTGCAAAATGGAAAATTCAGTGACATATAAAAATGTAAGATTAATTCTTGTCATTGAGTTCCTCCACTGGCAATTGAAAATAGAGAATATGGCGCAAGCGTTTCAGGGCTTCTTTAGCCTGTCGATGGGAAGAAGAAAAAGTACATGATCAGAGAAATTCTGTAAATTTAATGTCTCCTTAGGGCAATAAAAAATATTAAACTACTGGCAAATACCTAAAATATTTCAGTTCCATAAGGATTCTTTCTTAAAAGGTGAGTTTAAGGTTTCTAGTTCATCCTTATGCTTTTTTTTTTTGGTATCAGTTTATCCCCTTCATAATGGTTTTTCCAGCTCATATTAAAAACAAACAAACAAAAAACAGTGTGACCTATCTGTCTCCCTTTTTCTCTCAACTTTATTACATAAAAAAATACAAGGTGTCATTTTAAATCTTAAATGCCCAGTCCTATAAACTTGCCAGATCATTTTGCAGCCTTCTTGGACTGGATCATTCAAATATAAAGAGTATCCACTGAATTAAAAAACAATAACAAAAACCAAAAAATCATTATTATATTTTCCTGTGAAGTGTTAAGAAGCCTTCGTGGTGCAATGATTAAGCACTTGGCTGCTAAACAAAAGGCTGGAGGCTCAAACCCAGGCAGTGGCTCCACAGGAGAAAAACCTGGCACTCTGCGCCCATAAATATTACAGCCTAGGAAACCCCATAGGACCGGTCTAGTCACATGTGGTCTGTGTGAGTTGGAATCGACTTGATGGTACCTAACAACAATGTAGTAATTATATGAAATAAGATATATTTTTCTAAAAATTAAAAGGCTCCTACCTCCTATTTTTGCACTTCAAATTTAGTTATAGTAACATCTTTCTTTTTTTTTATATTTCAGGTTACGGGTAGTTTAGAAAGCACAAAAGATATAATCACTGACTATTAAATGAGGATGCACTGAGCAATGAAAGATACTTTTTACCAAAACTTTTTTATATAAAATTACTAAGAAAAATTTAAAATCTAGTTATGCGCTGAGAAGTCACCGTCTGAAAAAAGTTAATGAGTGAACTGGGAGGTCAGATAAAGAGATTGCCTAAAAACCAGACTGGCGTTCTTAAGAGCTCAGGCTCCCAAGTCAAACTTGGGGTTCATACTCGATTTCCCCACTTCCTTCTCCACTCCCTGGCAGTATAGAAATGTGATCCGGCAAGTGACTTTAATAGCCTCTGCGTCATCATATGAAAGACGGGGAAAAGATAAGAGGAGGAGTTCCACATTGATTCTTCTATTTTTAAGAAGAAACTTGAAAATGCCTTTAGAGTTTAAAATTGTTTATCAAAGCATTCACTTTCCTAAAATTCTACTTTCTATTATTTGTTTAATACCTAAAAGTCTGCAGTTGTGCTTCATAGTGGGCTTTTTTCCTTAATAACTATACTCACTGAGAAATATATTTCTATTGAGAGCCTGCATTTTACTATTTCCAAGTCCTGTAAGACGTTTTCATACATATTTAAAGCTAACTCCATGTAGAAAACATGACAAGAATAAAACTAATATCTGAAATTAGTATCAGATACGTCAACTATTTCACTGAACACGGCAAAAATCGGCCTGGGCCAAGATTTAACCTATGAGCCATCAACTGCATTTCCCTGATACTGTATGTTCTGGTTCCCACACAAGACCAGCTACATAAGATGTTATACTTACAATAAGGTACCTACCTCATCAAGGTCGTCTTTTAACCTGTTGTACTGCTCCACATCAAAATGCTCTTGCTTCGATTTCTTATAAAAGAAGTGAAGAAACTGCCTACCACTAACAGCTGAGTAAGTATAATCCTTTAAAAAAAGAGAGAGAGAGCAGAGAAAACGTGTTTTGAATGAGCAGGCCTCAGCCAGGAGATGCATACTCAGCAACACCAAAGCCAAGCAAAGCAGGTGAGTGAAGTACTCGCAGTGGCCGTCAGAGCAAAAACAAGCCGATATGAGTGAAACAGTCTCATCTGAGGTCAGCTGCACCTTCAGTGCTGTTTTCAAAAGCAGGCGAGCCGGGAAGAAAAATCACGTATTGGAGTAAAAGACGAAGAAGAAGGGAGATTTTTAGCAAAACAACCACGAGGCAAAGCTGAACTTATTGGGTGTTTTGGATTAGAAATTCAATTTAATTTATAGATGAATGCACAGATAACATAAATTTCAGACGTTTATCCCAATGGGGAAATTTTATGGATAGTTGCTCTGTACTGTATATAAGTCTCCAAACAGCCTCATGAAAAATAGTAAATATTTATTGGCTTATAAACAGCCCCCTACACACCGCCCCCCCCCCAAAAAAACCAAACCGATTGCCGTCGAGTCAATTCAAACTTATAGCAACCCTATAGGGCAAAGAAGAACTGCTAGAGAAGAACTGCTCCATAGGGTTTCCAAGGCTGCAAATCTTACGGAAGCAGGCTGCCACCTCTTTTTCCCACAAAAGAGCTGGTGGATTTGAACCATCAACTTTTCAGTTAGCAGCTGAGTACTTAACCACTATAACACCGGAGCTCCTTCTATAAACACCCAGATAGCAGGAATTTGGTGGTGCATGAAGTGCTCAACTGCTAATCCAAAGGTAGGCTATTTGAACCCACCAGCTGCTCTGAGGGAGGAAGATGTGGCAGTCTGCTTCCGTAAAGATTACGGCCTTGAAAACCCTATGGACAGTTCTACTCTGCCCTATAGGGGTGCTATCACTTGGAATCTACTCGATGGCAATGGGTCAATGGGTTAGCAGGAATTCATTAAATAAAAGCTTTACTGCTCATGACTGGATTAAGAAATTCTTTCCGAAGATGTTCTAACTTAGTATTTTCCCAACAAATTACTCACCTGTCTAGTCACTAGAAAGTACGCAAAAAAGACCATGGAGTTTGCAAATGTGATGAAGTATGTAACTGGTTCCATGATGTCCCAAGAGTACACCCACCAAGTGAACCAAGCCAGTGCCCCACCCTGAATGGACAGCAGTGCTAATCCAGTCCACAGGAGTCTGCTGATTCTGGCTTCAGAGCGACCTTCGACTCTGGCTTTCAGCTGAGGAAAAAAAGCAAAGAATTTTTCGTTCAGTTTACAGCACACCAACCGAAGAAAAAAGAACAAAAAGAAAAATGCATATCTACATTACTTTAGCTAAAATTATATGCCTATTTTTCTTTGACCCAGCAATTCCACTTCTGGGACTTTATCCCACAGCTAAAGGTTGGCAGTTTGAACTCACCCAGTGGCACTATAGACTCAACTGTGATGCTTCCTAACCTGTTCGAGGGGCTGCAGTTGTTTCTTCAGGTGGTCAATTTTCTCCAGTAAATGGTTCTCTTTCTTTTTCCGATACTCATCAAAATGTATGGCTGTAAACAGTCTATGAACCAAAGACATCATGGTTTCCATCTCAGTAGCGTGCTCACTACTCAGTTTTTCTGAGAAAAGACACAAGGGAAGCGAGGCAATCACCACAGTTGTTCCTCAAGGGTCTGTAAATCTAGGGAACCAAATCTGAGCAGTAGTGCTAAAGTGCCCGAGACTGGCCACCTGAGTGCTCCCAACTCTGAGGGAGACATTTAGTATTGACCTCTCTTCCCATCTCAGATGATTCCATTAGTCTCTCTTCATATAAAGACAATCAGGAATGATAAATCATCAGGAAGTACTTTTAAAGTTGTGTTTAGCTTTTTTTTTTTCTTTGAAATATGATTTTTGCTATTTTCTTAAATAATTGCATACAGAAAAAGTAAGGCGGTATCCATGTACGAGAATCCAGAAGAATACCTCAATTAGGTCTTAACACAGTTTATATGAGTTCACTTTTATACCTGCATACAACCTAAGATCCCTCCTCCACCCCCGTCATCTTTCCAAAAATTGCCTTAGGATCCACAGGGCAGGAAGCTGGTGTACAAACATGTAAACAAAAGTATAATATACATTTGAAAAGCGACTCAAGTGTATGTTTTTTAACAAGTGGAGTCACAGTAAACAAAAAGTGTACATGTGAAAAGACATTCATCTATACGATTGAAAAGAGACAGAGTTTTTGACACAGAGTTCTTTTGATTGTGGATTTCTCTCATCATTCCCCCTCTCTGGGTCTACAAATCCACATAAAATTAGGCTATAATTATACTTTCCCAAGGGTTGTAACTTCACTATTACTGTAAGAGAACCTAAGGGAGGTGGTCAAGGATCTTCTTGCCAAGAAGGAACAAACTACAACTGAAGACAAGATCCCACAGTCAGTATTAGCCTGGTGATTTTCTAGCTCATGCTATTAGTCCTGATGTTTTTCTCTTCTATCTCGACTCAGTTTTTCAAGACTTTACTGGAATTTTTAACCCTTTCCACATTCTAAGCTAAAACTGCCACAAAGAAAACTAAGGGCTCCTTTCTAGAGATTTGGGGTTTTATGAAGGAGAGTCAGATTCCCCATGAAAAAAATGTATGAATATTTAAAAGGTCCACATCCAGAGAATGACAGTGGTGAGGCACAACTCTGTGGAAGGCTATGGAGTGACATGTTTATCTGAGTTCAGTGAAGCCCTCCTAGCTGTATGCTCTTTTAGAAATCTGGGCACTACAGAATTCATATGCTACATTATTTATCTGGAACATCTCCTAATAAAGGCCAAAAATGAGAGGCAGTTACTCTTCTTTTTCTTTACAAGCTGTTCATTCCTTCTATATGTCTTCAATGTGGATTTTGTTTTTTCTACCCGAAACTTTCAAATCCAAATTTGCCATTGTCTTAGGAAAGAAATTAAAGAATTTAAATAAACTCCAAATTTATAATTTTATGAACTTCATTTTGTTAATCCAGTATGATTCCCCTTTCATATTGCTTCCAACCATGCCTACCATGGCCCTGTTTATTGCTGTTCCAGTGTTCAGTGAAGCACCTCCTAACCCTGAGGACAGTGAGACAGTGCCTCGGCCTCTGCATCTCCAGGCTTCCCTGGCCCCTGGACACTCAGTCACAGCAAACAGCCTCTCCAGAAGGCTGAGTCTCCTTCTGATGAGCTGGCAGGAGCTGGGAGGCTGTGTTTAGCCCACGGCAATGTTGAATTTTAACCCAGCTCTGTGATTCTGGAAATCTCCCCACCCTTTTGTGTTCAGGAAAAGAGCTGACCAAGACGGCATTAACATTTCCCTTAGTTTGACTAAACTTTAGGTAGACTACTTCTAACAACCTTCTTTACTTCAGTATTTTTCCACTAACGTGTCAGCCTTTAAAACCCTTCCCAACCTCTGCTTCAGCAAGTAGGAGCTCAGACAGTTCTGACCTTTCTCCACAGTCTGATGATTCCCTACCATTGCAATGTTCCTTTCTCAACCTTCCCCTAGTCCCTTACACTAACATTTTTTGAATAAAACCATCTTGCCTGTTTTAACATTGTCCAGTGCAATATTTTCTTTTTAATAATTTTTATTGTGCTTTAAGTGAAAGTTTACAAATCAAGTCAGTCTGTCACATGTAAGCTTATATACACCTTACTACATACTCTCACTTACTCTCTCCCTAATGAGTCAGCCCACTCCCTTCTTCCAGTCTCTCCTTTCGTGAACCTTTTACCAGTTTCTAACCCTCTCTACCCTCCCATCTCCCCTCCAGACAGGAGATGCCAATACAGTCTCAAGTGTCCACCTGATACAAGTAGCTCACTCTTCATCAGCATCTCTCTTCAGCCCACTGTCCAGTCCCTTCCATGTCTGATGAGTAGTCTTCGGGAATGGTTCCTGTCCTGGGCCAACAGAAGGTTTGGGGACCATGACCACTGGGATTCTTCTAGTCTCAGTCAGATCATTAAGTCTGGTCTTTTTATGAGAATTTGGGGTCTGCATCCCACTGTTCTCCTGCTCCCTCAGGAGTTATCTGTTGTGTTCCCTGTCAGGGCAGTCATCAGTTGTGGCCCAGCACCATCTAGTTCTTCTGGTCTCAGGATGATGTAAGTCTCTAGTTCATGTGGCCCCTTCTGTCTCGGGCTCATAGTTACCGTGTGACCTTGGCATTCTTCATTCTCCTTTGATCCAGATGGGTTGAGACTAATTGATGCATCTTAGATGGCCGCTTGTTAGCATTTAAGACCCCAGACGCCAAACTTCAAAGTAGGATGCAGAATGTTATCATAATAGAGTTTATTATGCCAATTGACTTAGAAGTCCCCTTAAGCCATAGTCCCCAAACCCCCGCCGTTGCTCCGCTGACCTTGGAAGCAGTTTATCCCAGAAACTTCTTTGCTTTTGCTCCAGTCCAGTTGAGCTGACCTTCCCTGTATTGAGTATTGTCCTTCCCTTCACCTAAAGTAGTTCTTATCTACTACCTAATCAGTAAATAACCCTCTCACACCCTCCTTCCCTCCCCCCTCTCGTAACCACAAAAGAAGGTGTTCTTCTCAGTTTATACTATTTCGCAAGATCTTATAATAGCGGTCTTATACAATATTTGTCCTTTTGCATCTGACTAATTTCACTCAGCATAATGCCTTCCAGGTTCCTCCACGTTATGCAATGTTTCACAGATTCGTCACTGTTCTGTATCGATGTGTAGTATTCCGTTGTGTGAATGTACCATAATTTATTTAACTATTCATCAATTGATGGACACCTTGGTTCCTTCCAGCTTGTTGCTACTGTAAACAGTGCTGCAATAAACATGGGTGTGCATCTATCTGTTTGTGTAAAGGCTCTTATTTCTCTAGGGTATATTCCAAGGAGTGGGATTTCTGGGTCGTATGGTAGTTCTATTTCTAACTTTTTAAGAAAACGCCAGATAGATTTCCAAAGTGGTTGTACCATTTTACATTCCCACCAGCAGTGTATAAGAGTTCCAATCTCTCCGCAGCCCCTCCAACATTTATTATTTTGTGTTTTTTGGATTAATGCCAGCCTTGTTGGAGTGAGATGGAATCTCATCGTAGTTTTAATTTGCATTTCTCTAATGGCTAATGATCGAGAGCATTTTCTCATGTGTCTGATAGCCGCCTGAATATCTTCTTTAGTGAAGTGTGTGTTCATATCCTTTGCCCACTTTTTGATTGGGTTATTTGTCTTTTTGTGGTTGAGTTTTAACAGAATCATATAGATTTTAGAGATCAGGCGCTGGTCAGAGATGTCATAGCTGAAAATTTTTTCCCAATCTGTAGGTGGTCTTTTTACTCTTTCGGTGAAGTCTTTGGATGAGCATAGGTGTTTGATTTTTAGGAGCTCCCAGTTATCTAGTTTCTCTTCATCATTTTTAGTAATGTTTTGTATTTTGTTTATGCCTTGTATTAGGGCTCCTAGGGTTGTCCCTATTTTTCCTTCCATAATCTTTATCATTTTATTCTTTATGTTTAGGTCTTTGATCCACTTGGAGTTAGTTTTTGTGCATGGTGTGAGGTATAGGTCCTGTTTCATTTTTTTGCAGATGGATATCCAGTTATGCCAGCACCATTTGTTAAAAAGACTATCTTCTCCCCAGTTAACTGACACTGGGCCTTTGTCAAATATCAGCTGCTCATATGTGGATGGATTTATATCTGGGTTCTCAATTCTGTTCCATTGGTCTATGTGCCTGTTGTACCAATACTAGGCTGTTTTGACTACTGTGGCTGTATAGTATGTTCTAAAATCAGGTAGAGTGGGGCCTCCCACTTTCTTCTTCTTTTTCAGTAATGCTTTACTTATCTGGGGCTTCTTTCCCTTCCATATGAAGTTGGTGATTTGTTTCTCCATCACTTTAAAAAATGTCATTGGAATTTGGATCGGAAGTGCCTTGTATGTATAGATGGCTTTTGGTAGAATAGACATTTTTACTATGTTAAGTCTTCCTATCCATGAGCAAGGAATGTTTTTCCACTTATGTAGGTCCCTTTTAGTTTCTTGCACTAGTACTTTGTAGTTTTCTTTGTATAGGTCTTTTACATCTTTGGTAAGATTTATTCCGAAGTATTTTATCTTCTTGGGGGCTACTGTGAATGGTACTGATTTGGTCATTTCCTCTTCGATGTTCTTTTTGTTGATGTAGAGGAATCCAAGTGATTTTTGTATGTTTATCTTGTAACCTGAGATTCTGCCAAACTCTTCTATTAGTTTCAGTAGTTTTCTGGAGGATTCCTTAGGGTTTTCTGTGTATAAGATCATGTCATCTGCAAATAGAGATAATTTTAATTCTTCCTTGCCAATCCGGATGCTCCTTTATTTCTTTGTCTAGCCTGATTGCTCTGGCTAGGACTTGTAGCACAATGTTGAATAAGAGCGGTGACAAAGAGCATCCTTGACTGGTTCCCGTTCTCAAGGGAAATGCTTTCAGGCTCTCTCCATTTAGAATGATGTTGGCTGTTGGCTTTGTATAGATGCCCTTTATTAAAATTGAGGAATTTTCCTTCAATTCCTATTTTGCTGAGAGTTTTTATCATGAATGGGTGTTGGACTTTGTCCAATGCCTTTTCTGCATCAATTGATAACATCATATGGTTTTTGTCTTTTGTTTTATTTATATGGTGGATTACATTAATGGTTTTTCTAACATTAAACCAACCTTGCATACCTGGTATGAATCCCACTTGGTTGTGGTGGATTATTTTTTTGATATGTTGTTGAATTCTATTGGCTAGAATTTTGTTGAGGATTTTTGCATCTATGTTCATGAGGGATATAGGTCTGTAATTTTCTTTTTTGTGGTGTCTTTACCTGGTTTTGGTATCAGGAATATGGTGGCTTCATACAATGGGTTAGGTAGTATTCCATCATTTTCTATGCTTTGAAATACCTTTAGTAGTAGTGGTGTTAACTCTTCTCTGGAAGTTTGGTAGAACTCTGCAGTGAAGCCGTCCGGGCCAGGGCTTTTTTTTTTTTTGGGTGTTTTTTGATTACCTGATCAATCTCTTTTTTTGTTATGGGTCTATTTAGTTGTTCTACTTCTGATCGTGTTAGTTTAGGTAGGTAGTGTTTTTCTAGGAATTCATCCATTTCTTCTAGGTTTGCAAATTTGTTAGAGTACAATATTTCATAATAATCTGATATGATTCTTTTAATTTCAGTTGGGTCTGTTGTGATATGGCCCATCTCGTCTCTTATTCGGGTTGTTTCGTTTCCTGTATTTCTTTAGTCAGTCGGGCCAATGGTTTATCAATTTTGTTAATTTTTTCAAAGAACCAGCTTTTGACTTTTTTAATTCTTTCAATTGTTCTTCTGTTCTCTATTTTATTTAGTTCAGCTCTAATTTTTATTATTTGTTTTCTTCTGGTGCCTGATGGATTCTTTTGTTGCTCGCTTTCTATTTGTTCAAGTTGTAGGGACAGTTCTCTGATTTTGGCTCTTTCTTCTTTTTGTATGTGTGCATTTATCGATATAAATTGACCTCTGAGCACTGCTTTTGCTGTGTCCCAGAGGTTTTGATAGGAAGTGTTTTCATTCTCGTTGCATTCTATGAATTTCTTTATTCCCTCCTTTATGTCTTCTATAACCCTGTCTTTTTTGAGCAGGGTATTGTTCAGTTTCCAAGTATTTGATTTCTTTTCCCTAATTTTTCTGTTATTGATTTCCACTTTTATGGCCTTATGGTCTGAGAAGATGCTTTGTAATATTTCAATGTTTTGGATTCTGCAAAGGTTTGTTTTATGACCTAATATGTGATCTATTCTAGAGAATGTTCCATGTGCACTAGAAAAAAAAGTATATTTTGCAGCTGTTGGGTACAGTGTTCTGTATAGGTCGATGAGGTCAAGTTGGTTGATTGCAGCAATTAGGTCTTCTGTGTCTCTATTGAGTTTCTTACTGGAAGTCCTGTCCTTCTCTGAAAGTGGTGTGTTGAAGTCTCCTACTATAATTGTGGAGGTGTTTATCTCACTTTTCAGTTCTGTTAAAGTTTGTTTTATGTATCTTGCAGCCCTGTCATTGGGTGCATAAATATTTAATATGGTTATATCTTCCTGGTCAATTGTCCCTTTTATCATTATGTAGTGTCCTTCTTTATCCTTTGTGGTGGATTCAACTTTGAAGTCTATTTTGTCAGAAATTAATATTGCTACTCCTGCTCTTTTTTTGATTGTTGTTTGCTTGGTGTTATTTTTTTCCATCCTTTGAGTTTTAGTTTGTTTGTGTCTCTAAGTCTAAGGTGTGTCTCTTGTAGGCAGCATATAGACGGATCATGTTTCTTTATCCAGTCTGAGACTCTCTGTCTCTTTATCAGTGCATTTAGTCCATTTACATTCAGTGTAATTATAGATAAGAATGTGTTTAGTGCTGTCATTTTGATGCCTTTTTGTGTGTGTTGTTGACAATTTCATTTTTCCACTTATTTTTTTGTGCTGAGATATTTTTCTTTGTAAATTGTGTGTTCTTCATTTTCATAGTAGTCGAATTTATGTTTGCTGAGTCGTTATGTATTTCTTGGTTTTTATTTTGAGTTACGGAATTGTTAGACCTCTTTGTGGTTACCTTAATATTTGCCCCTATTTTTCTAAGTAAAAACCTAACTTGTATCGTCCTATATCGCCTTGTTTTCCTCTCCATATAGCAGTTCTATGCTTCCTGTATTTTTGATTATTGTGATCTTTTACGTAATGATTTCAATGATTCCCTGTTTTGAGCATTTTTTTCTTTTTTAAATTAATCTTAATTTGTTTTTGTGATTTCCTTATTTGAGTTGATATCAGGATGTTCTGTTCTGTGATCTTGTATTATGTTGTTATTTGATGTTATTGATTTTCTGACCAATTTCCTTTAGCATTTCTTGTAGCTTTGGTTTGGTTTTTTGCAAATTCTCTAAGCTTGTGTTTATCTGTAAATGTTTTAATTTTGCCTTCATATTTGAGAGAGAATTTTGCTGGATAAATTATCCTTGGCTGGCAGTTTTTCTCCTTCAGTGCTCTATATATGTCATCCCATTGCCTTCTTGACTGCATGGTTTCTGCTGTGTAGTCTGAACTTATTCTTATTGATTCTCCTTTGTAGGAGACCTTTCTTTTATCCCTGGCTGCTTTTAAAATTTTCTCTTTATCTTTGGTTTTGGCAAGTTTGATGATAATATGTCTTGGTGATTTTCTTTTTGGATCAATCTTATATGGGGTTCGATGAGCATCTTGGATAGCTATCCTTTTGTCTTTCATGATGTCAGGGAAGTTTTCTCCCAACAGATCTTCAACTATTCTCTATTTTCTGTAATCCCTCCTTGTTCTGGAACACCAATCACATGCAAGTTATTCTTCTTGATAGAGTCCCACATGATTCTTAGGATTTCTTCATTTTTTTAAATTCTTTTATCTGATTTTTCTTCAACTATATTGGTTGCCTTATCCTCCAGCTCTCCGACTCTGCATTCCAATTGCTCGATTCTGCTCCTCTGACTTCCTATTGAGTTGTCTAATTCTGTAATTTTACTGTTAATCTTCTGGATTTCTGAATGCTGTCTCTCTATGGATTCTTGCATCTTATTAATTTTTCCACTATGTTCTTGAATAATCTTTTTGATTTCTTCAACTGCTTTATCAGTGTGTTCCCTGGCTTTTTCTGTAGATTGCCTTATTTCATTTCTGAGGTCATCCCTGATATCTTTAAGCATTCTGTAAATTAGTTTTCTATATTCTGCATCTGGCAATTCCAGGATTGTATCTTCATTTGGGAAAGATTTTGATTCTTTAATTTGGGGAGTTGTAGAAGCAATCATGATCTGCTTCTTTATGTGGTTTGATATCGACTGTTGTCTCCGAGCCATCTATAAGATATTGTAATGGTTTATTTTATATTTGTTCACTGAGACTTATCTTGTTTTGTTTTCTTTCAATGTACGTAGATGGTCTACTAGATTGCGCTGTCTTGATTGTTGTAGGCTTTGAATCACTTACGACCTCTTACCAGCTGGTTTGGGCTATTACCAGATATATAAGCCTAAGAGTCCATTCACTATTCTTGAGTATAATCTGATTTTGGGTCACCAAGTGAGTGGGGTAGACTGTCACCTATTTGCTTAGAGGAGTGGTGGTGATAGTTGTGTGCACCAGATTCTAGTAGCAGCAGGGGGTCACACTCCAGGGGGGGCAGGATGCTGACAGGCTTCCCCCAAGTGCCAGTGAGGTAGGTGTGTCTCTATTCCTAAAGCACTTTGGTGGGTGGGCTCTGCAGCTATACCTTATGCACCCAATGCCATGTACCTCTACAGATTGATAGATGTCACTATCCTCAGACCCCTATGGCAGGAGGTTAGGTGGTTTGGGTGAAGCTTCAGCCCTCAGTTCCCTGTTGTGGGTCCGTGAGGTCTCTGTTGAATACGCAGAGATATCAGACCTGGGAAATTTGTCTTTCTAGTAGTCCACTAAAACAATTACAGTCAGACCCCTATCAGAATTGCCTTTGCATTACAATAGCCACCTTGTTCCCTGTAGGGATGAAAGCCAAAGACTGTGGATCTCAAATGCTTGGCTGGAGCTGGTTCTGTATTTTTAGTCCAATTTTCGGAAGTCAGGGAAGGATTCTTGGTCCCTGGGTTTTTTGTAGCTGCTTCTCTCAAGCCAGGAGAATGGATTAGGAAAAGACAAAACAAACAAAGAAAAAAAAAAAACCGAAGAGCACTTCACTCTCTGGCCCCGGAAATTCCAATGTTAATGAAGCCGCCTGGGAAGGGGAGGGGAGGGATCAGATAGATAGGAGAGAGTAGCACCCTGGAATATAGACAAAGTTACTTATCTTGCTTAGGATGACTGTTCTTTTTGAGATTCCCGAGGGGTGTGTAGCCTGTGTGCGTTGTCTGGGTAGAGATTGCCCCCGAGGGTCAGGCTCGTGTCCCGTGCTTGCGCTGTCTCAGAAGCCGTGGTTAGTTCCTCCGCTCCCAGTCCAAAGCCCAGCACCAAGGTTCCCCGGCTGGGATGCCACACTCCTGGCTCCAAAACCAGTCGCTACCTCCCGGTGATTTCTCCTCCTGTCAGCCACATCACTGCGCTGCCTGCGTGCACTGGCTGGGCTTCCCCCGAGGTCACTTCTGGGGGCTAGGGCTGTGTCCCATGTTTGTGCCGTCTCAGGATGCCGTGCTCAGCTCCCCTGTGCCCAGTCCAGAGCCCGGCGCCAAGGTTTTTTGACTGGGATGCTGGCTCCAGGGTCCGAAAACAGTCGCTGCTTCCCCGTGGTTGTTCGTTCCCTCGTTAGCCCTGTCAGTGTGCAGCCTGCTTGCACTGGCTGAGTCTCTATGGAGGTTACCCCCCTCCCAGGGGGCTAGGGGTTAGGGCTGTGTCCCGTGCCTGACCCACCTCAGCAAGCCGCAATCAGCCCCGCCACTCGGCACCAGGGAACCGCCGGGGCTCAAGGCTGTGGGGTGAGTTGCGGGTTCCAGAAGCGGTCGCTGGTTCAGGATGCAGCTTTTTGCTCATCTGTCACTCAGGCCAACTCTTTAGATCTGTGTTTGATGGTCAGGGTTCATAGATTGTCACATATGTGATCGATTCACTTGTTTTTCCAAGTCTTTGTTGCAAGAGGGATCCAAGGTAGCGTCTGCCTAGTCAGCCATCTTGGCCCCCAACAATGGCAATGTTTTCTTTGACACACACCTAGACCTAAGGTTTATGTTCCATGTTGGGGTTTTGGGAAGAGGAAGGTCATACAAAAGAACAATGAGATGCTCTGAAAATGTTTTTTACTTGTTCTCTCAATGCTCAACCTAGATAAAGAGGAAGTAAAGACCTCGCAGAGACCAGGAACTCACTAGATTTGAAAGTTGCTATCTTAGCAGGGGCTTTATCTTCTTATGTCACAACTTCTGCCATCTGTCTTTCTCTGGGATTAAATTTTGCCCTGGTGCTGAAATTGTCCTGGATATGTCTAGTGGGGGAAACCCTGGTGGCGTAGTAGTTAAGTGCAGTGGCTGCTAAACAGAAGCTCAGCAGTTTGAATCAACCAGGTGCTCCTTGGAAACTCCATGGGGCAGCTCTACTGTGTTCTGTAGGGTCGCTGTAAGTCAGAATAAACTCAAGGGCAGTGAGTTTGGTTTTTTTGTTATGTCTAGTGGGAGCCTCTTCAAACTGGTTCCTGTGTCCTCGTGACTTGACCCTTTTTTTTTTTTTTTTTTTAGTACTTCTTGCTTCTATCTAACTTCCACCAATAGTTGGCATCTAATGATGATTCTTGCCTGATCTAGAATTTAGCTCAAAATGATGATTTCCTAACTCCAGCAACCCTCCCGCATTTACCAGTCAGCACCTAACCTTCTAACTCTAAGCAAAGCTCTTTCTTATTTACTTTTCTATTTATGTTATCATCAATTTAGTATGGTATGAACTCATGAATTCCTTCTCTCCAACCCCAATGGTTTATAACTGTAGCTTACCTGAAGCAGAAGCAGTTGGAATCAGTACTGGTAGGAACTCTTAAACTATAATTGAGCAGTTGCTGGAGGCTTAGTGTTACCTGCCTTGAGAACTAAAAACTCAGGGCTCACACTCAGAAGTTTTACCTATAGGAGCCCCACCATGTTCTAACGGTGAAGATAGAAGAAAAATCCCCTTGTGCTTACAGCATGGAGAAACACTCTCACTAAAAAAAAAAAAACAAAAAACCCCACTGCAATCAACTTGATTCTAACACATAGCGACCCTATAGGACAAACTAGAACTGTCCCAAAAGGCTTCCAAGAAGCAGCTGGTGGATTCAAACTGCTGACTTTTTGGTTAGCAGCCACAGTTCTTAACTACTGTGCCAGCAGGGCTCCAAGAAGGGCACATAATCATTATTAAATATGTCCAGAATCATCATTAAATATGTCCAGAGCATTTTGTTCTTCATAACAAAGGCCTGCCCTCAATGGAAACAACTTTACAAGAGCCTTATGGGGTGGGGGAGCAATTAGCCAAGTCCAGCTCCCTCTAGTCTTTCTATGTCACATAAAGGGAGAGAAAAAAAAGGCTAAGAAACTCTTCTGAAGCTTACAGTCTAGAGACTCTGGCCCAATTTAAAAAAGGAGATTTAATCATAAGATTACAGAATACTTCTCTTCCCAAATACCTTACTACCACATCAACAGTGCTGTAGTATAATAACAGTGGATTACAACTAAGAAAGCTGCAAGAAAGAGGTTCTTCTTAAGAAGTTTCTAGGGAAATCCAAAGACAACAGGAGAGAGCAAAAGAAGGACACTAGAGGAAACTGAAAGCTCTAACACGCCAGACATAAAACATAGCCCAACTCCTAGCCAGATAAACAAAGCCTCACATTAAACATTATTTACCTCAATTCCTATTACCCGACATATCATGCCCAGTTTTTAATGAAAAATTACAAGGCTCAATAAAAGGCAAAGAGCTCACAGTTTAAGGAGAGAAAGCAAGCATCCGAACTGGCTTCAGACATGGCAGAGATCTTGGAATCATCAGACCAGAAATTTAAAATAACTATGATTAATATGCTAATGGCTCATATAGAAAAAGTGAACATGAAGGAACAGATGGTTGATGTAAGAAAGAATAAAAAGGAAAAAAACCTGTAACAGAAATGAAGAATGCCTTTGATGGACTCATCAGTAGGCTGGACACAGCTGAGGAAAGAATCAGTGAGCATGAAGATATATCAATAGAAATGTCCAAAACTGAAATACAGAGAGCAAAAACAAAAACAGAACAGAATATTCAAGAACTGGGAAAATTAGGTGTAACATATTCCCAATGAAATAATCAGGAGATTAAAGAGAGGAAGGAGCAGAAGAAATATTTACAGTAATGATACCAGAGGCCTTTCCAAAAGTATTGCTAATGGTCAAAATGACAGTTTGAAATGAAAAGAAAAACACTCTTTAAAAAATAACTAAGAACTGTACAACAGTATATACTTGAATACAAGATTTTCAGGCCCACCCCTCTCTTAGCCAAATAGTCTTGGAAATTAAACATTCAAAGTGCAAATGTGGGACTTTAAAAGTCTAAAAAGAACAAATGAGACTAAAACTTCTGCTAGGCAACTTCTGCTGATCACTTATACCCCTGCTACCAAACCCATTGCTGTGGGGTCAATTCCAACTCCTAGTGAACCTACAGGACAGAGTAGAACTGCCCCACACGGTTTCCAAGGAGCAGCTGGTAGATGCAAACTGCTGATCTTTTCGTTAGCAGCCATAGCTCTAACCTCTGTACCACCAGGGCTCCATTAGAAAAGCTTAAACACTGATACTCCGAAGACTTCTTGGTCAAATGGTCAATTAAAAGCCTTCTTATGATAAGCTACACTCCCCGTAAAATGCAAATGTTAAGAGAGCTGTATAGCTGTATAATTCTTACCTTGCTTGGGACACTGCACATCGTATGTTATTTTATTGATGACAAGTTTAAAATCACTCATTAGCAAAATTCCCATCAAAGTTGAAGCAGGAATCTTGCTGCCATCTGAAAGAGAAATCATCATACAAAAATATGCCCTTGTTTTAAAACAGTAAGAGCCATTTTCCAACACACACAAAAAAATACTAACCCATGTCTTCACAATATAATAGTAGGCATTTGCCTTAGGAGGGCTCCCCAACACCCAGGTATCCTTGCCACTGAGGCGGAGTCCTCCACTGTAGTTCTACTTCCCACCACATAGAAGAAAGCAGAACAGGTGTTCCCCTCCTGCCCTTTGTCAACTAGGCTGAGAGGCTAACGCCGCTGACCAGAGTTCTTTCTGCAGACCACCATGCAAAGATTCAGGGGCAGGTGGGAACTCTTCACGGCAAGGCCAGGGCAGCTGAGGTGGCAGATCTGGGAGGTATCAGCAGTGGGACCCACGAGGTGGTTTCCCAGGCTAACCTGGTCTTAGTTCATGGCTTCCCCTGCTTCCTGCCCTTTTGTGTGTGTGTGTGTGTTTGTGTAGGCCTTCATTTATTTTCTGTTATAAAATGAACGCATACACTTGGTTTAAAAGAAGCTGAACAGCACAAAAATATTGTCAATAAACAGTCCCATCCCACTCTAGACCGCACGTCACTTCTCAAAGGTAACCATTATCAAGAGTTTTTAGCGTATCTTTGAAATGTTCACAAGAAATCATACAAAACTCACATACGGATTCTATCCTCTATCATATCGATTTTACTATTGACTCCATTCAGCAAAGTTTTTTTTTAATGTTTTCAATTCTATAATTTCTATCTTTTATAATTTATACTTCTTTTCTGAAATTTTCTATATTTTTACTTGTTTCAAGAGAATTTATAATTGATTGTTAAAATGTTTTCTGACGGCTACTTTAAAATCCTTGTCAGATAATTGCAACATCTAGTTCATTTCAGTGTTGGTGTCACTTGATCGCCTTTTCACAGGCGAATTGTGATTTTCCTGATTCTGGTTGTGATCATCTATTGTATATTGGACATCTGGTATACCATATTTTAGACTTTGGGTCCTACTGGACATCTGGTCTACAATGTTAAAGACTTTGGGTCCTATTTAAATCTTTTACTTTAACAAGCATTTACCCTATTTAGGTTCAGTATGCAGGTTTTAGCTTATTTTTGTGGGCTTTGATTTCAATGATAGTTTAATTTTCAGAACCTTTTCAGTTTTATTTTATCTCGTGCCACTGAGGCTCACACTACTCTCTCCTGGTGCTACCTTGGAGAGTGAAGAAGTTTCCCCAGGCCTGACAACCCAGTGTCTCTCAGTGGGGGAGTGGTCTTTCAGGTCTACAGGAACAAAGAAGATGCCGGGGCCAGGCCACTTGCTGTGTTAAGGCCCCCTTGCTAATTCTACCAGGATGCCCTGATATCTCCTGGTAAGGCTGGGTAATATTGCTAAAAAAAATTCAGTGTCTGGGAAAATTTCCAACTACTACCTAATCCCACCAGGAGAAATAAGTACTCATTTGAATGCTGGACTGAAAACGATAAAGATACGACGTGCTTGCGGTAATATCGCAGAGTTAAACAAAAGCAGCCACCAAGATTTACCTTCTGATGAAACTGACTGATTGAGAGAATCAGCCCATTGTTTTTACTTATAATCTGTGCTAGTCTACTAATTACAGAAATATCCTGTAGCACTGGAATTTATTCATTCAGCTGATGATTTTTCATCTACTTCTAGAAACAAAACATGATTTCCGATGTTTCACTTCTCTCCTTTTTGGCAACAACAGTGCACAAACCCAAATTCAGCGTAAGTGGAGGCATAAGGCGAAAAAGTTATTTTCTCACCTTTTAGGGCACTCATATATAACTGACATGACTCGTGTTAGTTTTCTTGGTCTTGAACATAGGAGTGTCTTATGGACCAGTTCTATTTGTGGTGATGGTGTGGTTGTTTGCCCCCATCCAAGTAACACTGGATCTTAGTGTCTTGATCTTCTCTGGGACAGCAGATGAACACTTCTTGGCACATGCTCAGAAGCCTGAGATAAGCACTGTTATCATTTATTTCTAACTTACTCCTGCCTTCTTCTGAGCCTAGCTTTCTGTCTCTTACAATCTGATAAAAAACCAAAAACCAAACCCACTGTCGTCGAGTTGATTCCAACTCATAGCAACCCTATAGGACAGAGTAGAACTGCCCCACAAAGTTTCCAAGGAGCACCTGGCAAATTTGAACTGCCGACCTCTTGGTTAGCAGCCATAGCACTTAACCACTCTGCCACCAGGGTATCCTGCAATCTGATAGCTGTTGACATATCCCTTCTCTCCTTAGCCAGAGTCCATTTCTGTCACCTGCAACCAAGTCCCTTACTGGTACATGTAGGCACATGGGTAGTAACATTTTAAAAAGACTTTCTTTCTCTTATCTTTAATTACTAGAGGCCAATGGCTGTGTTAGTTAAAAACTTGGTAGCTAAACAGCAGCACAAACAACCACCACACTGACTCACCTCCCTTTCTAGCTTGGGAAAGAAGAAACAGGCAAAACTGCAGGGGTGGGGGAGAGGGGTGGCAGCGTAGTAGTAAAAATAATTAAGCCAAGAAATAAATCTGTGTTTGTGTGGTTACTTTTGTGGAGTTGGGGAGAGGCAGGAGAGATTGCAAACGTAGTGGCATAAATCCAAGGAGCATTTGGGGTGGGGGGAGGGGAACTCTTGGAAATTGTACCTTACATGTAGCCTAGTTTTTGTTATTATATTCTTGAACTAAGCTTTAATGTGACTCAGGTGTTAAGAAAGCAAGCTTGGTGAACAATAACCAAAAATTGCAGCTGGGTAGGGGTTTCCTTTTTCTGCCATTTTTCCTCCAGAACAGTCCACGTATAATCATGTGAAATAAAGTCCAGGAAAATGCTGGATGTATATTTTTTCCTGGCCTGGGATTTGCTTGGCTACATTCAACCGGAGCTATTTCAATGACATCAATATAAGTGATGACAGAGGAGCACTGCTAGTAAAATGCAGGAAGAACCTGGTTGCCTGCCTCCTGTCTGGCTCTCTGTAGCTCTTTTGTCTGGCTCTCTGTAGCTCAGACGGCAGCAAGTCAAGTCTGTACCTGGGTCTGTTCCTAGAATTTGGCTGTTTGGGTTCCTGTTCATCAGTTGGAGGTGAGATCATTTTCCCTAAAATTGCCAAATAATTCAACCTACACAACGGGCAAAACTGTGACAAGCTTAGAATGCTCTTTTCAAGCCCAAATTAAATGCAATTTCCACCCACAGAGCATTTTTTTTTAAATCAGCAACACACCAACCATTTTATGTCTTTGCAAGAGTCATTTAAAAATTTACATTTAAATGACTTCCAACCAGCTTCTTGAAATATTACTATAAAAAGAAATCATCTGAATATGATTTCTCAGTTGAAATACTACATTAGTACATTATCCTTTGTACTAATATATGAACAGCAAAACATCCGAACACTTTTAAGGAGCTAATGATAGATACTGTGTTTAATTTTCCTTTTGTTCTTGGACAATTATCAATTTAAATCTTAATAAAGTTTTTTTTTTTTTTTTCTAACTTAGCCCAAGGAGCCCCTTTTCGCTAAGATTTCTAGTCTCTGTGCTTTATGGTTAAAAACGAAAAACCAACCCCATTGCTGTCAATTCCAACTCACAGAGATGCTATAGGGCAGAGCACAACTGCCTCACAGAGTTTCCAAGGCTGTGATCTTTTCGGAAGCGGATTGCACATCTTTCTCCTGTGCAGTGGCTAGTGGGTTTAAATCACTGACATTTCTGGTTAGCAGCCAAGCACTTAACCACTGCACCACCAGGGCACCTTTATGCTTCAAAGCTGCTCAATTATTTTCAGAAAAAAGCAGGGTAAACACCAATCATTGTTTTAAACTGTTTTATTTCACTCATTTAACAGATATTTTTTGAGCACATACTACAAGGCAAGCACTATGCTCAGTTCAACCCCTTCTGAGCTCTGAGTTTGTATGTGCCTGCTCTTAGACGCTCAGGAGGGCAGGCCCTGACCCTGTGGGTAAGACTCACATGTTTTCAGTGCTCCTGTCATCGGGGGGATTATCTCATTCAGGGACGAAGTATTAGGAAGCCCATCGAGGCCACAGGGCTAAAACTTTATTCTTTGATCCAGGTTTCATCAGGAAAAGAGCTCCCCTTCCAGTTAAATCCAACGTCGTTACAACAAGGCTTTATACATAATCTGCCCCTCCTCATGTCTCCGACTTCTCTACCTTCCGCCTAGCCACCCCTTACCAGTGACGTTATACTTCGCTTCCACCTCAGGGCCTCTGCCTGGAGAGTAATTCCCATCTATATGGCCTGATTCCTCATCTAACCCAGGTCTTCGCTCAAATGTAACCTCAGAAGCACCCCCCTGCCACCAAACACTCCCATTTCCCTTCTCTGCCTTATTTTTCTCCATAACACATACTATCTAATAATTTATTATCTAACATATTTTGTTTATTTGTTCTTTTCTCCTAAAATGTAAGCTCCATGAGGGCAGGAATTTTTATCTCTTGTTCTTGCTCTATCCCTAGCATCTGGCATATATTACGTGCTCAATAAATATTTGTTGAATGAATAAACTCTTTAATTTCCACTTTCCCAACTTCTGTCTCTATCCCTAATTGGTTCCAAACTTGAACAGGAGAGAAGACTGTTTATTTCCTTTCAAAACAGCAACAATAATCATTCCTTTTTAAAAAGTTTATTCAAGCATGTAACACTACAATAAAATAACTACACGACACTATTCATTTATCTACATTTATATCCACCACATGTCTGTCAGCTTGTCATACTATGGGGACTAGCGTGTTGCTGTGATGCTGGAAGCTATGCCACCAGTATTCAGATACCAGCAGGGTCACCCATGGCAGACAGATATCAGCTGAGCTTCCAGGCTAAGACACACTAGGAAGAAGGACCTGGCAGTGTACTTCTGAAAAGAATTAGCCAGTGAAAAGATTATGAATAGCAGCAGAACATTGTCTGATATAGTGTTGGAAGATAAGCCCCCCAGGTTGGAAGGTACTCAAAATACTACCGGGAAAGAGCTGCCTCCTAAGGAAGAGTTGATCTTAATGACGTGGACAGAGTCAAGCCTTCAGGACCTTCATTTGCTGATGTGGCATGACTCAAAACGAGAAGAAACAGCTGCAAAAATTCATTAATAATTGGAACAAGGGCTGTATGAAGTACGAACCTAGTAAAGCTGGAAATCATCAAAAATGAAATGGAACATATAAGCATCAAGATCCTAGGCATTAGAGAGCTAAAATGGACTGGTATTGGCCATTCTGAGCTGGACAATCATATGGTCTACTATGCTGGGAATGACATCGTGAAGAGGGATGGAGTTGCATTCATACTCAAAAAGAACATATCTAGATCTATCCTGAAGTACAACGCTGTCAGTGACAGGATAATATCCATATGCCCACAACGAAGACCAGTTAATATGACTATAATTCAAATTTACCCACCAACCAGTAAGGCAAAAAATGAAGAAATTGAAGATTTTTTACCAACTTCTGCAGTCTGAAATTGATCAAACATGCAATCAGGATGCATTGATAATTACTAGTGATTGGAATGCAAAAGCTGGATACAAAGAAGGATCCACAATTGGAAAATATGACCTTGGTGATAGAAACAATGTTGGAGATCGCATGATAGAATTTTCCAAGATCAACGACTTCTTCACTGAAAATACCTTTTTCCACCAACATAAACAGCGACTATACATGGACCTCACCAGACGGAAGACACAGGAATCAAATTGACTACATTTGTGGAAAGAGACAATGGAAAAACTCAGTATCGTAAGTCAGAACAAGCCGAGGGGCCAACTGTGAAACAGATCGTCAATTGCTCATACGCAAATTCAAGTTGAAACTGAAGAAAATTAGTACTAGCCCACAAGAGCCGAAGTACAACCTTGAGTATATCTCACCTGAATTTAGAAACTATCTCGAGAATACATTTGACGCACTGAACACTAATGACCAAAGATGAGATGAGTTGTGGAATGACCTCAGGGACATCATACATGAAGAATGCAAGAGGTCATTAAAAAGAAAGGACAGAAAGAAAAGACCAAAATGGATATCAGAAGAGACTCTGAAACTTGTCCTTGAACATCGAGCAGCTAAAACAAAAGGAAGAAATGATGAAGCAAAAGAACTGAACAGAAGATTTCAAAAGGCAGATCGAAAAGACAAAGTATTCTAATGACATGTGCAAAGGGCTAGAGATGGAAAACCAAAAGGAAAGAATACTCTCAGCTTTTCTCAAGCTGAAAGAACTGAAGAAAAAATTCAAGCCTCAAGTTCCAGTAGTGAAGGTATTCCATGGGGAAAATATTAAATGATGCAGGAAGCATCAAAAGAAGATGGAAGGAATACACAGGGTCATTATAACAAAAAGAACTGGTTGATGTCCAACCATTTCAAGAGGAAGCATATGATCAGAAACCAATGGTACTGAACGAGGGAGTCCAAGCTGCACTGAAGGCACTGGCAAAAAACAAGGCTCCAGGAATTGACAGAATACCAATTGAGATGCTTCAACAAACGGATGCAGCACTGAAGTACTCATTCATCTATGCCAAGAAATTTGGAAGATGGTTACCTGGCCAACCAACTGGAAGAGATCCATATTTATGCCTATTCCCAAGAAAAGGGACCCCACTTAATGCAGAAACTACCAAACAATATCATTAATATCACGTGTAGTAACATTTTGTTGAATATCATTCAAAAGCGGCTGCACCAGTGTATCGACAGGGAACTGCCAGAAATTCAAGCCAGATTCAGAAAAGGACGCAGAACCAGGGATATCATTGCTGATGTCAGATGGCTCCTGGCAGAAAGCAGAGAACACCAGAAGGATATTTACCTGTGTTTTATTGACTATGGTAAGGTATTCGACTGTGTAGATCCTAACAAACTGTGCTAAGAACGGGAATTCCAGAACACCTAATTGTGCTCATGAGGAACCTTTACATAGATCTAGAGGCAGTTGTGCAGACAGAACAAGGGGATACTGCATGGTTTAAAGTCAGGAAAGGTGTGCATCAGGGTTGTATCCTTTCACCATACCTATTCAATCTGTATGCTGAGCAAATAATCTGAGAAGCTGGACTATATGAAGAAGAATGGAGCACCAGGATTGGAGGAAGACTCATTGACAACCTGTGTTATGCAGATGAAACAACCTTGCTTACAGCAAGTGAAAAGGACTTGAAGCACTTACTGATAAAGATCAAAGACCACAGCCATCAGTATGGATTACACCTCAACATAAAGAAAACAAAAATCCTCACAACTGGACCAATGAGCAACATCATGATGGACGGAGAGAAGATTGAAGTTGTCAAGGATTTCATTTTACTTGGATCCACAATCAACAGCCATGGAAGCAGCAGTCAAGAAATCAAAAGATGCATTGCACTGGGTAAATCTGCTGCAATGGACCTCTTTAAAGCGTTGAAGGGCAAAGATGTAACCTTGAAGACTAAGGTGCATCTGACCCAAGCCATGGTGTTTTCAATCACATCATATGCATGCGAAAGCTGGAAGGTGAATAAGGAAGACCAAAGAAGAACTGACACCTTTGAATTGTGGTGTTGGCGAAAAATATTGAATATACCATGGACTGCCAAAAGAAGGAACAAATCTGTCTTGAGAGAAGTACAACCAGAATGCTCCTTAGAAGCAAGGATGGCAAGACTGTGTCTTACATACTTTGGACATGTTGTCAGGAGGGATCAGTCCCTGGAGAAGCATATCATGCTTGATAAAGTACAGGGTCAGCAGAAAAACGGAAGATCCTCAATGAGATGGATTGACACAGTGGCTGCAACAATGGACTCAAGCGTAACAATGATTGTGAGCATGGTGCAGGACCGGGCAGTGTTTCCTTCTGTGGTACGTAGAGTTGCTATGAGTTGGAACAGACTCGACGGTACCTAACAACAACATATTTATACACTCTGTATGTTGGGCTGGTGTAAAGAATTCCTTATTCCATTTTAGTGGTAGTTAGGCTAAGACCATTTCGGATCACTAGAACATAAAAGCTATATCCTCAATTTAAAAAGTTCAAATGATTAGCCACCCCTGCTAGTATTAAAATATATAAAAATATCTACATTCTTCCTAAGAACTAATTCTGTCAAAAAGCATTCTAGATTGGAATTGATTTATAACGTAGATGAATGAGCTATCTGTGTATTTTACTTACACCACCACACCACCCACTGCCGTCAAGTCAATTCTGACTCATAGTGACCCTACAGGACAGAGCGGAACTGCCCCATAGAGTTTCCAAGGAGCGCCTGGTGGATTTGAACTGCCGACCTTTTGGTTAGTAGCCACAGTGCTTAACCACTATGCCACCAGGGTTTCTGTATTTTACTTAGGCACTGGCTATTTTAATTGAAATTACATTTCATTTTCTAAATGCTCAAATTTTGCTGAAAATCACACACTAATGCTTGTGCCATAAATATCTCAGAGAAAAAAATTTCAGGTGAAATTTATGAAACAGGTAACCAAAACTTGCATTAAACTTATTAATTTCTTATTCATTAGAGTTTTTTTTTTATATTACTGATGTGAAAAATGAAGAACTCAGTAAAGGCCAACCACTTAATATATAATAAATTAAAGTAAGTGAAGAACTAAAACAAAGGTTGAAAAGAATCCCTTTGTAAAAAATATACATGCAGTATGTATATATACATACATATACCTGCTGTGAAGATGGCTGCAGTTTTGACACCTTTATCTTCATTTTGTATTTCCTGAAGGAATGAACCAACTGTTGATAACATTGGTTTGACTACAAATTGACATCGCTCTCTTCTGGATGGCAAAGGCAGTGTTATCAAAGGAAGGCCATATCTATAATTAACTGTAATTTCTGTTAAAAAAATATATATATAGGGATGAATAAAATTTACTTTAAGAAACAACTTTAAAATATAAGAATTCTAAAAGGAATATCTAAACACAGAATTAAAAAACCTCTTTATTCATATAATAATTTGTATTGCTTGTATATGCTTTCCGTACACTACATATACCTTACACTACAGGTTATGTTTTCTGTACCAATCTCTAACATTTTATGCCTGTGCCACACTGTACTGTAATTATCTGCTTAGAGCCTTCACACGTGAACAATTCAGCCCTTCACGGCAGAAACTGTTGCTACTTTGTCTCCATCTCCTGAGGCTCCTGGTGGGGAGAGGAGTCTGCCAAAAGACATCAGAATTTTATGCGCACAGAAAAGGGAAGGACTACACCCAGGATGGGGGTGCAGAGGGGCAGGAGGAGTTATAAGAGCAGTTAGTTTGTTTTGCTCAAAACTCACAGCTATCATTTTATTTGGAAAAATGGAAGTAAATTAGCACATGAATCAAAGACGTGATAAGAAAACTTACCATCAGATGGCACCACCGTACTATAAAGGGGTGATAGATAATATTTCAGATTTCCACATACCTTCACACGCAAAATCTGTAAGAAAGATAAATTTTTTCTTTAAAAAAAAATGGGAAAGCTGAAATAAATGTCTTCACCAGAAGACTCTTTTTAACCTTATATGACTTCCCACACACATCTGAGTAAGCCCTTAAAGAGAAGCTCACTGAACCTTCCGGCTGCCTGCTGGCCGGCTACCATAGTATGTTGTGGCAGTAACACACTGGGACAGCGATTCTCAGATTGGGGTGTGAGGACACCGAAAACTCTAGAGTTCCGCGGTAATTTTTAGTTCAGTTTTTCCTCTTAGGTGATAATCTAAACAAATACACACATGCATATTTTAGCTGCTTCCTTTTCAAAGTATGGTCCTCAGATTAGAAACATCACATCCTCCTGGGAAGGATTAGAAACACAGACTCACAAGCCCAGCCCTGACTTACTAAGTTAGAATCTACATTTTAACAAGATCCCCCAGATAATTCATACACATATTAGAATTTGAGAAACACTGATCTAGATTTACGCTGTCTGATAAGGTAGCCACTAGCTACATGTGGCTATTTACACTTAATTAAAATTAAATAACATTCAAAATTCAGTTCCTCAGTCACATCTGCCATACTTCAAGTGCTCAATAGGTATGTTGGGCTAGTGACTACTGTACTCAACAGTGCAGGAACAGAACATTTCCATCATCACAGAAAGTTCTACTGGGCAATGCCGCCAAGTCTAGAAAACATCTGAATAGCCACTTTAATATGGAACACATTTTTAGCACTTGCATTGGTGTTTGTGTTTACAATTGCAATGGTGCTTGATGAAGGCCTAATGATATCATGGAGCACTGGTGGTGCAGTGGTTAAGAGCTCAGGCTGCTAACCAGAAGGTCAGCAGTTTGAATCCACTAGTCACTCTTTGGAAATCCTATGGGGCAGTCCTACTCTGTCCTGTAGGGTTGCTATGAGATGCAATTGTCTCAATGGCAATGGGTTTAGTTTAGTGATATCGAAGTGCGCTGTGTGAACAAAGATACTGCGGTAGTAGTAAGGGCACTAAGGAATTGGTTCACAGACGCTTGTGGAATGCAAATAACTTGTGCCAGAGCAATTAGTACTGTAGTCACAACATGGTGGCTGTATCACATTGACCCCATTTTTTAATGTATGAACTTGCAATAGCTCATGGACAATAAGTTTGACAGTAACTATGCAAAGAAGAATTCTTTAGTAAACCGTATTTTTTTAATTTTCTGGATTTATTTGAGGGTGCACTATTAAAATAAATCAGTGGCTAGCTAGAGCTATAAAAAAAGAAAAAGAAATAAGGGGCATCCAAATTAGTAATGAAGAAGTTAAAGTGTCCCTATTTGCAGATGATAAGATACTATACACAGAAAACTCAAAACACTCCACAAGAAAACCACTGGAACTAATAGAAAGATTTAGCAGAGTATAAGGATACAAGATAAACATAAAAAATCAGTTGGATTCCTACACTCCAATAAAGAGAATGATGAAAAGGAGATCAGGAAACAATACCATTTATAATAGCCACTAAAAAAATAAAATACTTAGGAATAAATCTAACCAGGGATGTACGAGACCTATACAAAGAAAACTACAAAACACTACTCCAAGAAACCAAAAGAGATCTACATAAATGGAAAAACATACCATGCTTATGAACAGGTAGACTCAACACTGTGAAAATGTCAATTCTACCCAAAGCAATCTACAAATGCAATACAATCCTGATCCAAATATCAACAGCATTCTTAAAAGAGATGGAAAAATTAATCAATAACTTTATATGGAAAGGGAAGAGGCCCTGGATAAATAAAGCATTACTGAAGAAGAGGAATAAAGTTAAAAGGACTCGCACTACCTGCCCTCAGAACCTACTATACAGCTACAGTAGTCAAAATAGCCTGGTACTGGTACAACAACAGATACAGTAACCAATGGAACAGAATTGAGAATCCAGATGTAAATCCATCCACCTATGGTCACCTGATGTTCAATAATGTCCCAAAGTGCATCAAATGGGGAAAAGACAGTCTTTGTAACAAAAGGTGCTGGCAAAACTGGAGGTCCATCTGTAAAAAAAATGGAACAGGACCCACACCTCACACCATACACAAAAGCTAATTCAAAATGAATCAAAGACCTAAATATAAAACCCAAAACTATAAAGATCATAGGAGAAAAAATAGAATCAACATTGGAAGCCCTAAGACAAACCATTCACAGGATACAAACCATAACTAACAACACACAAACTCCAGAAGATAAGCTAGATACCTGGGATCATCTAAAAATTAAACACTTACGTTCATCAAAAGACTTCATCAAAAGAGTAAAAAGAGAACCTACACACTGGGAAAAAAATTTTGGCTATGACAAATCAAACAAAGGTCTAATCTCTAAAATCTACAGGAAAATCCAACACCTCTACAACAAAAAGACAAATGCTCCAATTTTAAAAATTGGCAAAGGAACAGACACTTCACCAAAGAAGACATTCAAGTGGCTAAATGCTCCCGATCATTAATCATTAGAGAAATGCAAATCAAAACCAAAACGACATACTATTCACCCCAGCATTACTGGCATGAATCAAAAAAACAGAAAATAATAAATGTTGCTGAGGCTGCAGGGAGACGGGAACTCTTATGCACTACTGGTTGGAATGCAAAATGATACAACCATTCTGGAAAACAATATGGAGCTTCCTTAGGAAGCTAGAAAGAGAAATACCATACAATCTAGAAATTCTACTCCTATGAATATATCTTAGAGAAATAAAAGCCATCACACAAATAGACATATGCACGCCCACATTCACTGCAGCATAGTTCACAACAGCAAAAAGATGGAAACAACTGAGGTGCCCATCAACAGATGAACAGATAAACTATGCTACATACACACAGTGGGGTATTACACAATGATAAAGAACAATGATGAGTCTTCAAAGAATCTCACAATATGGATGTATCTGGAGCATATTTTCCTGAGTGAAATAAGTCAATCACAAAAGGACAAATATTTTATGAGACTACTACTGTAAAAACTCATGAAAAGGTTTACACACAAAAAAAAAACAATCTTTGATGGTTACAAGGGAAGGGACAGAAAAACACTAAATAGATAATAGATAAGTGCTAACTGTAGTGGAGGGTAAGACAGTACACAATACTGGGAAGGCAGCACAACTTGTACAAGGCAAGGTCATGGAAGTTCCTTAGACACATCCAAACTCCCTGAGGGACCAAGTTGCTGAGCTGAGGGCTATGGGGACCATGATCTCAGGCAACATCTAGCTCAACTAGCATAACATGGTTTATAAAGAAAATGTCCTACATTCTACTTTGGTGAGTAGCGTCTGTGGGTCGTAAAACCTTGTGAGTGGCCATCTAAGATACTCCACTGGTCTCACCCCATTGGAAGCAAGGGATAATGAAGAAAACCAAAGACACAAGGGAAAGATTAGTCCAAAGGACTAATGGACCACAACTACCACAGCCTCCACCAGGCTGAGTTCAGCACAACTAGATGATGCCTGGCTACCACCACTGACTGCTCTGTCACAGATCTCAACAGACGGTTCCAGACAGAGCTGGAGAAGAATGTAGAACAAAATTCTAACTCATGAAAAAAGACCAGAATTACTGGCCTGACAGAGACTGGAGAAACCCCAAGAGTATGACCCCCAGACACCCTTTTAGCTCAGTAATGAAGTCACTCCTGCGGTTCACCCTTCAGCCAAAGATCAGACAAGCCCATAAAACAAAACAAGACTAAAGGGGCACACCAGCCCAGGGACAAGGACTAGAAGGCAGAAGGGTACAGGAAAGCTGGTGATTGGGAACCCAAGGTCAAGAAGGGAGAGAGCTGACTTATCATGGGGCTGGTAACCAATGTCACAAAACAGTATGTGTATTAATTGTTTAATGAGAAGCTATTTTGTTCTGTAAACCTTCATCTAAAGTACAATAATAATAACAAATAATAATTCTAGAAGATAAAAATAAACCAGTAATTTAAAAAGTGTTAACTGCTATAAAGAAAAAATTTAAGATAATGACATTCAAATAATGTCCCATATGCTCAAAATCAAAAGATGTTGTCCACAAATGAAATAAAACATTCACGTACATAACAAAATAAGCAGTAAGTTTCAACAAAATACCATCAATCGTTATAGAAATACAAATCAAAACTAAACTGAGATACCATCTTTCCCTGCCAATGCTAGCACGAATCAAAAAAACAGAAAATAGCAAATGTTGGAGAGGTTTTGGGTAGACTAGGATGCTTATGCACTGCTGGTAGAAATGTAAATTGGTACAACCACACTGGAAAACAATATGGTGCTTCCTTAAAAACGTAGAAACATAAATAGTATATGATCCAGCAATTCTACTCCTAGGAATATACCCTGGAGAAATAAGAATCCTCACACAAACAGACAAATGCATACCCATGTTCACTGCAGCATTATTCACAACAGCAAGAACATGGAAACAATCTAAGTGCCCATCAACAGACAAATGGAAAAGCAAATTATGGTACATACACACAATTTTTTTTTTTTTTTTTTTTTTACACACAATGGGCCCTTTTGCTCACTCTGAATCCTGTAACCAGCTTGTCATAATCTGACCTCCGGTTGTTGGAACTTGAGCTGGCAGCTTACCTGCTGATCTTGGAATTCATCAGCCTCTGCATCCTATGAGCCAGTGGTCTGCTGTCTCACCTGCCAGTTGGGTTCATCAGGCCCTGCGGCTACGTGAGGCAGGAGAAACTTGCACGCTGGCGCCTGATCAACAGACTTGGGACTTGCCAGCCTCTATGACCATGTGCCCCCACGTGTCTGTCAGTTTGTCGTACTGTGAGGGCTTGTGTGTTGCTGTGATGCTGGAAGCTATGCCACTGGTATTCAGATAACAGCAGGGTCACCCATGGAGGACAGGTTTCAGCTGAGCTTCCAGACTAAGAGAGACTAGGGAAAAGGACCCGGCAGTCTACTTCTGAAAACAATTAGCCAGTGAAAAGCTTACGAATAGCAGCAGAACATTGTCTGATATAGTGCTGGAAGATGAGCCCCCAGGTTGGAAGGCACTCAACAGACAAGTGGGGAAGAGCTGCCTCCTCAAAGTAGAGTGGACCTTAATGACATGGTTGGAGTCAAGCTTTCGGGACCTTCGTTTGCTGATGTAGCATAACTCAAAATGAGAAGAAACAGCTGCAAACATCCATTAATAATCGGAACCTGGAATGTACAAAGTATGAATCTAGGAAAACTGGAAATCATGAAAAATGAAATGGAATGCATAAACATCGATATCCTAGGCATTACTGAGCTGAAATGGACTGGTACTGGCCATTTTGAATCAGACAATCATACAGTCTACTATGCTGGGAATGACAACTTGAAGAGGAATGGTGTTGCATTCATCGTCAAAAAGAACATTTCAAGATCTATCCTGAAGTACGACACTGTCAGTGATAGGATAATATCCATACGCCTATAAGAAAGACCAGTTAATACGACTATTATTCAAATTTATACACCAACCACTAGGGCCAAAGATAAAGAAATAGAAGATTTTTATCAGCTGCTGCAATCTGAAATTGATCGAACATACAATCAAGATGCATTGATAATTACTGGCAATTGGAATGCAAAAATTGGAAACAAAGAAGAAGGATCAGTAGTTGGAAAATATGGCCCTGGTGACAGAAACAATGCCGGAGATTGAACGATAGAATTTTGCAAAACCAAGGGCTTCTTCATTGCAAATACCTTCTTTCACCAACATAAATGGCCACTACACACATGGACCTCGCCAGATGGAGCACACAGAAAGCAAATTGACTACATCTGTGGAAAGAGACAATGGAAAAGCTCAATATCATCAGTCAGAACAAGGCCAGGGGCCAACAGTGGAACAGACCATCAATTGGTCATATACAAGTTCAAGCTGAAACTGAAGAAAATCAGAACAAGTCCCCGAGAGCCAAAATATGACCTCGAGCATATCCCACCTGAATCTAGAGACCATCTGAAGAATAGATTTGACGCATTGAACACTAGTGACCAAAGACCAGATGAGTTGTAGAATGACATCATAAATGAAGAAAGCAAGAGGTCATTGAAAAGACAGGAAAGAAAGAAAAGTCGAAGATGGATGTCAGAGGAGACTCTGAAACTTCCTTTCGAACATCAAGCAGCTAAAGCAAAAGGAAGAATGGATGAAGCAAAAGAACTAAACAGAAGATTTCAAAGGGCAGCTCGAGAAGACAAAGTAAAGTATTATAATGACATACGCAAAGAGCTGGAGATGGAAAACCAAAAGGGAAGAACATGCTCAGGGTTTCTCAAGCTGAGAGAACTGAAGGAAAAATTCAACCCTCGAGTTGCAATAGTGAAGGGTTCCATGGGGGAAAATATTAAATGACTCAGGCAGCATCAAAAGAAGATGGAAGGAATACACAGAGTCATTATACCAAAAAGAATTAGTCAATGTTCAACCATTTCAAGAAGTGGCATCTGATCAGGAAGTGATGGTACGGAAGGAAGAAGTCCAAGCTGCTCTAAAGGCACTGGCAAAAAACAAGGCTCCAGGAATTGATGGAATATCAATTGAAATGTTTCAACAAACAGATGCAGCGCTGGAGGTGCTCATTCGTCTCGCCAAGAAATATGGAAGACAGCTTCCTGGCCAACTGACTGGAAGAGATCCATATTTATGCCTATTCCCAAGAAAGGTGATCCAACCAAATGTGGAAATTATAGAACAATATCATTAATATCACATGCAAGCAAAATTTTGCCGAAGATCATTCAAAAATGGCTGCAGCAGCATATTGATAGAGAACTGCCAGAAATTCAGGCCGGTTTCAGAAGAGGATGTGGAATCAGGGGTATCATTGCTGATGTCAGATGGATCCTAGCTTAATGCAGAGAATACCAGAAGGATGTTTATCTGTGTTTTATTGACTATGCAAAGGCATTCGACTGTGTGGATCATAACAAACTATGGATAACATAGTGAGGAATGGGAATTCCAGAACACTTAATTGTGCTCATGAGGAACCTTTACATAGATCAAGAGGCAGTTGTTCGGACAGAACAAGGGGATACTGATTGGTTTAAGGTCAGGAAAGGTGTGCGTCAGGGTTGTATATTCAGTCTGTACGCTGAGCAAATAATCCGAGAAGCTTGACTACAGGAAGAAGAACAGGGCATCCGGATTTGAGGAAGATTCATTAACAACTTGCGTTATGCAGATAACACAACCTTGCTTGCTGAAAGTCAAGAGGACTTGTGGCAATTACTAATGAAGGTCAAAGACCACAGCCTTTAGTGTGGATTGCACCTCAACAAAAAGAAAACAAAAATCCTCACAACTGGACCAATGAGCAACATCATGATAAACGGAGAAAAGATTGAAGTTGTCAAGGATTTCATTTTACTTAGATCCACAACCAACAGCCACGGAAGCAGCAGTCAAGAAATCAAAAGACGAACTGCATTGGGTAAATCTGCTGCAAAGGACCTCTTTAAAGTGTTGAAGAGCAAAGATGTCACCTTGAAGACTAAGGTGTGCCTGACCCAAGCCATGGCATTTGCAATCCCATCATCTGCATGTGAAAGCTGGACAATGAATAAGGAAGACCGAAGAATTATGCCTTTGAATTGTGGTGTTGGCGAAGAATATTGAATATACCATGGACTGCCAAAAGAACGAACAAATCTGTATTGGAAGAAGTACAGCCAGAATGCTCCTTAGAAGCAAGGATGGCGAGACTTTGTCTCACGTACTTTGCACATGTTGTCAGGAAGGACCAGTCCCTGGAGAAGGACATCATGCTTGGCAGAGTACAGGGTCAGTGGAAAAGAGGAAGAACCTCAATGAGATGGATTGACACAGTGGCTGCAACGATGAGCTCAAGCATAACAACAATTTTAAGGGTGGCTCAGGACCGGGCTGTTGTGCATAGGGTAGCTATGAGTCGGAACTGACTCGATGGCACCTAACAACAACAACAACACACACACACACAATGGAATATTATGCAAAGATAAAGAGCAATGATGAATCGCCAAAACATCTCACAACATGAATGAATCTGGAGGGCATTATGCTGAGTGTAATAGGTCAGTCATGAAAGGACAAATATTATATGAGACCACTATTATAAGAACTCAAGAAAAGGTTCACGCACACACAAAAAAATTCTTTAATGATTACTAGGGTAGGGAGTGAGGGGCAAGGAAATCACTAACTAGATGGCAGACGAGTGTCAACTTTGATGAAGGGAAAGACAACACACAACACAGGGGAAGTCAGCACAACCTGACCAAAGCAAAAGCCTAGAAGTTTCTTAGACACATCCAAACACCTCCAGGCACCAAGTTGCTGGGGGGCTGGGGACTAGTCTCAGGGAACATCTAGGTCAACTGGTATAACATACTTCACAAAGAAAATGTTCCACATCCTACTTTGGTGAGTAGTGTCTGGGGTCTTAAAAGCTTGCTGAGTGGTCATCTAAGATACACTTATTAGTCCTACCCTGTCCGGAGCAAAGGAAAATGAAGAAAACCAAAACCACAAGGAAAATATTAGCCAAAAGGACTAAAGGACCACACGAACCAGACTCTACCAGCCTAAGCCCATAAGAATCAGATGGTTCCCAGCTACTACCACAGACTGCTCTGAGAGGGATCATAACAGAGAACCCCGGACAGAGCAAGAGAAAAACGTAGAACAAAATTCAAATTCACGAAACAAAGATCAGACTTAGTGGTCTGACAGAGACTGGAGGAACCCCCAAAACTATGACCCCTGGACACTCTGCTAACTCAGAACTGAAACCACTCCCAAAGCCCAAGTTTCAGACAAAGAGTAGATGAGCCTATAAAACAAACAATAACACGTGTGAGGAACGTGCTTCTTAGTGCAATCAAATATACAAGACCAAATGGGCGACTCCTGCCCAAAAGCAAGACGAGAAGGCAGGAAGGGATAGGAACTGGACAAATGGACATAGGAAAACCGGGGTGGGAAGGAGGTGAGTGCTGTCACATTGTGGGGATTCTAACCAATGACACAAAACAGTATGTGTCTAAATTTCTGAATGAGAAATTTGAGCTGCAAACGGTCACCTAAAACACAATAAAATAATATATATGTATATGTTATTAGGTGCCATTGAGCTGGTTCCGATTCATAGCAACCCTATGTACAACAGAACGAAACACTGCCTGGTCCTGTGCCATCTTCACAATCATTGTTATGCATAAGCCCATTGTTGAAGCCACCATGTCAATTCATCTCATTGAGGGTCTTCCTCTTTTTCACTGAACCTCTACTTTGCCAAGGATGATGTCCTTCTCCAGGGACTGCTCCCTCCTGATGACATGTCCAAAGTATGTGAGATGTAGTCCCATCACCCTTCCTTCTAAGGAGCATTCTTGTTGTACTTCTTCCAAGACACATTTGTTTGTTTGGCAGTCCATGGTATATTCAATATTCTTCGCCAACACCACAATTCAAAGGCAAAATTCTTCTTTGGTCTTCCTTATTCATTGTCCAGCTTTCACACGCATAGGAGATAATTGAAAACACCATGGCTTGGATCAGGAGTACTTTAGTCTTCAAGGTGACAGCTTTGCTTTTCGACACTTTAAAGAGGTCTTTTGCAGGAGATTTGCCCAATGCAATGCATCTTGTGATTTCTTGACTGCTACCTCCATGGTTGTTGAGTATGGATTCAAATAAAATGAAATCCTTGACTTCAATCTTTTCTCTGTTCATCATGATGTTGCTCAGAGGTCCAGTTGTAATGATTTTGGTTTTCTGCTGAGGTGTAATCCACACTGATGACTGTGGTCTTTGATCTTCATCAGTAAATGCTTCAAGTCCTCTTCACTTTCAGCAAGCAGTTGTGTCATCTGTATAACACAGGTTGTTACTGAGTCTTCCTCTACTCCTGATGCCCTGTTCTTCTTCACGTAGTCCAGCTTCTCAGATTATATGCTCAGCATACAGACTGAAGAGGTATGGTGAAAGGATACAACCCTGATGCACACCTTTCCTGACTTTCGACCATGCAGTATCCCCTTGTTCTGTCTGCGCAACTGCCTCTTGATCTATGTACAGGTTCCTCATGAATGCAATTAAGTGTTCTGGAAATCCCACTCTTAGCAACGTTATTCATAATTTGTTATGATCCACACAGTCGAATGCCTTTGCATAGTCCATACAACACAGGTAAACATCCTTCTGGTACTCTCTGCTTTCAGTCAGGATCCATCTGACATCAGCAATGATATCCCTGGTTCTGCATCCTTTTCTGAATCTGGCTTGAATTTCTGGCAGTTCCCTGTTGATATACTGCTGCAGCAACTTTTGAATGATCTTCAACAAAATTTTACTGCGTGTGATACTAATGATATTGTTGGATAATTTCTGCATTGAGTGGGACCCCTTTTCTTGGGAATAGGCATAAATATGGATCTCTTCCAGTTGGTTGGCCAGGTAGCCATCTTCCAAATTTCTTTGCATAGATGAATGAGTACTTCCAGTGCTGAATCCGTTTGCTGAAACATCTCAATTGGTATTCCATCAATTCCTTGACCCTTTTTTTAAATCGCCAATGCCTTCAGTGCAGCTTGGACTTCTTCTCTCAGTACCACTGGTTCCTGCTCATATGGTACCTCCTGAAATGGCTGAATGTTGACCAATTCTTTTTGGTATAGTGACTCTGCATATTCCTGTATCTTCTTTTGATGTGTCCTGCATCGTTTAATATTTTCCCCATAGAATCCTTCAATACTGCAACACAAGGCTTGAATTTCTTCTTCAGTTCTTTCAGCTTGGGAAATGCAGAGCGTGTTCTTCCCTTTTGGTTTTCCATCGCCATGTCTTTGCGCATGTCATTATAACACTTTACTTTGTCTTCTCGAGCCGCCCGTTGAAGTATTCTGTTCAACTCTTTTACTTCATCATTTCTTCCTTTTGCTTTAGATACTCTACATTCAAGAGCAAGTTTCAGAGTCTCTTCTGACACCCATTTTAGTCTTTTCTTTCTTTCCCGTCTTTTTAACGAGCTCTTGCTTTCTTTAGGTATGATGTCCTTCCACAACTTGTCTGGTCTTCGGTCATTAGTGTTCAACACATCAAATCTATTCTCGAGATGGCCTCTAAATTCAGGTGAGATAAACTAAGGGTTCTACTTTGGCTCTCGTGGACTTGTTCTAATTTTCTTCAGTTTCAACTTGAATTTGCGTATGAGCAATTGATTGTTCTGCAGTTGGCCCCGGCCTCGTTCTGAATGAGGATTTTGAGCTTTCCCATCATCTCTTCCCACAAATATATTTGATGTGATTCTTATGTATTCTATCTGGTGAGGTCTGCGTGTGTAGTCGCCATTTATGTTCGTGAAAAAAGGTATTTGCAATGAAGAAGTTGTTGGTCTTACAAAAATCTATCATGCGATCTCTGGCATCATTTCTATCACCAAAAAAAAAAAAGGCCATGCTTTTTAACTACCGATCCTTCTTTGTTTCCAACTTTCGCATTCCAATCTCCAGTAATTATCAATGCATCAATTTCAGATGGCAGAAGCTGGTGAAAATCTTCAATTTCTTCATTGTGGCCTTAGCGGTTGGTGCATAAATGTGAATAATATTTGTATTAATTGGTCTTCCCTGTAGGTGTATGGATATTATCTTATCAGACAGCACTGTACTTCAGGATAGATCTTGAAATGTTCTTATATATGTATATGTGTATATGTATACACACACACACACATATAAAACTCACTATTAAAATGAGGAAAGGTCAATTATTTCTTAAAGCAGAATACAATTCTCAATAAATATACACAGTAAAAGTCCTTGGATAATGGATATTATAATACTGTCTATTGCTTTTAGTGAAACTACATGAAATTGATAAAAATGTATCCCCTTGGAAACAAATCAGAATTCTCCATTAAAATACTTCTTTAAAAATAATTATACAAATGGTTCTCCGTGTATAAAAGTGAAGTACAGAAATGTACAGGGTAAAAGTTAAAGTCTCTCCCTTTACTCCCTCCCCCTCTTCCACATCCCACAACTGTCCCAGAGGTAATCACTGCTAGAAGTTTAGTGCATATCTTTCCAGACTTTTTTCCTACATCTTTACATTTCAGTTAAATTCTATGCTAAGCTCTGTATTATGCTAAAGACAGTCTGTGAGCCAGGTTTCTAGGTAATAATAGTAATTTCTAATCTTATAAATAAAGTACTTATTTATTTACTGTGCTGATGAAATTTCAGGTATACTTTTTTTTATTATTATTATTGTGCCTTAGATGAAGGTTTACATAACAAATTAGTTTCTCATCAAACAGTACACACACTGTTCTATGACACTGGTTAACAACCCTGTGACATGTCAACACTCTCCCTTCTCAACCCTGGGTTCCCTGTTACCAGCTTTCCTTTCTCCTCCTGCCTTCCAGTCCCTGCCCCAGGGCTGGTGTGCCCCTTTAGTCTTGTTTTGTTCCATGGCCCTGTTCAATCTTTGGCTGAAGGGTGAACCTCAGGAGTGGCCTCGTTACTGAACTGAAAGGGTGTCCAGGGGCCATGCTCTCAGGGTTTCTCCGGCCCCTGTCAGGCCAGCAAGTCTGGTCTTTCTTTTTGAGTTGGAGTTTTGTTTTGCATTTTTTCTCCAGCTCTGTCCGGGATCCTCTATTGTGATCCCTGTCAGAGCAGTAAGTGGTGGTAGCCGGGCATCACCTAGTTGTACTGGACTCAGTTTGGTGGAGGCTGTGGTAGATGTGGTCCACTAGTCTTTTGGACTAATCTTTCCCTTGTATCTTTAGTTTTCTTCATTCTTCCTTGTTCCTGAAGGGGTGAGACCAGTGGAGTATCCTAGATGGCTACTCACAGGCTTTAAAGACCCCAGACGCTACCTACCAAAGTAGAATGTAGAATAATTTCTTTATAAACTGTTATGCCAACTGACTTAGATGTTCGCCAAGACCATGGTCTCCACAGCGCTCAGCCCAGCAATTTGGTCCCTCAGGGAGTTTGGATGTGTCTATGGAGCTACCATGACCTTGCCTTGTACAGGTTGTGCTGGCTTCCCCAGTATTGTGTACTGTCTTACCCTTCACCAAAGTTATCACTTGTCTATTAAGTATTTTTCCATCCCCACCCCCCCATAACCATCAAAGATTGTTTCTTTGTTTATGTAAACCTTTTCATGAGTTTTTACAGTAGTGGTCTCATACAGTATTTGTCCTTTTGTGATTGCCTTATTTCACTCAGCATAAAAAAAAAAAAAAATAGTGCCCTTCGAATTCACCCATGTTATGAGATGCTTCACAGATTCATTGTTGTTCTTTATTGTTGTGTAATACCCCATCGTGTGTATGTACCACAGTTTGTTTATCCCTTCATCTGTTGATGGGCATCTAGGTTGTTTCCATTTTTTCCTATTGTGAACAATGCTGCAATGAATGTGGGTGTGCATATGTTTGTTCATGTGACAACGCTTATTGCCCTAGGGTATATTCCTAGGAGCGGAATTGCTGGATCCTATGGTATTTCTATTTCTAACTTTCTAAGGAAGCACCATACTGTTTTCCAAAATGGTTTTATCATTTTGCATTCCCACCCGCAGTGCATAAGCATTCCGATCTCCCCACAGCCTCTCCAACATTTGTTGTTTCCTGTTTTATTGATTCGTGCCAGTAATGCTGGGGTGAGATGGTATCTCAGTGTGGTTTTGCTTTACATTTCTCTAATGGCTAGAGATCGTGAGCATTTCCTCATGTGTCTGTTAGCCTCCTGAATGTTTTCTTTGGGGAAGTGTCTGTTCATTTCCTTTGGCCATTTTTTAACTGGATTATTTGTCTTTTTGTTGTAGGGGTGTTGGATTTTCTCATAGATTTTAGAGATTAGACCTTTGCCTGATTTGTAAGAGCCAAAATTTTTTTCCCAGCCTGTAGGTTCTCTTTTTACACTTTTGGTGAAGTCTTTTGATGTGCATAAGTGTTTGATTTTTACAAAATCCCAGTTATCTTGAGGATGTCACTTTAAAGAGATGTACAATTCAAACTTCTGGGAGTTCCCTGTTGATGTACGGCTGCAATCATTTTTTAATTAATTATCTTCAGTAAAATTTTGCTAGCATATGACATTAATGATATTGTTCAGTAATTTATACATTCCATTTGATTGACTTTCTTTGGAATGGGCACAGATCTGGAGGTCTTCCAGTTGGCTGGCCACATAGCTGTCTTCCAAATTTCTTGACATAGATGCTTCCAGTGTTGCATCCATTTGCTGAAGCATTTCAACTGGTAATCTGTCAATTCCTGGAGTCTGTTTTTCTCCAAGGCCTGCAGTTCAGCTTGAACTTTTTCCTTCAGTACCATCAGTTCTTAATCATATGCTACGTCCTGAAATGGTTGAAGGCCTACCAAATCTTTTTGTACAGCAACTTTGTATACTTTTTTTATCTTCTTTCGATGCTTCCTGTGTCACTTAGTTTTTTACCCATAGAATCCTTCAGTATTGCAACTCAAGGTTTGAATATTCTCTTCAGCTTTTTCAGCTTAAGAAATGCTAATCTGCCATTTTGTCATACTGTGGCGACCTGCACATTGCTATGATGCTGGAAGTTATGCCACCAGTATTTCAAATGCCAGCAGGGTCATTCATGGTGGGCAGATTTCAGCAGAACTTCCAGACTAAGACAGACTAGGAAGATAGGCCTGGTAATCCATGTCCAAAAATTAGTCAATAAAAACCCTGTGGATCACAGTATATTGTACATGACTTTGTCTCACTTACTTTGGATGCATCGTCAGGAAGGACTGGAAAAGGAGGACCAGCAAAAGTGAGGGAAACCTTTGATAAGATGGACTGACACAATGGCCACAGCAATGGACTGAAACATACCAATGATCACAGGTATGGTACAGGACCAGGCAGTGTTTGCTTCTGTTATACATGCTGTGATTATTAAGGGTGTATGTCGACTTAGCTGGGTCATAATTCTCAGTCATTTGGCAGTTACAATATAGTTTGGCATTCATCTGATGATGTGATCACTTCCATGATGAGACTTGATATAATGTGATCACCTGCACGATGGGATCTGCTGTGAGCAGCCAATCAGTTGAAAGGGAGTTTCCTTGGGGGTGTGGCCTGCATCGAATGTGAGTGGACTCTCTGGCAAGCCTCGTCAGCTTTTGCTCGCTCTGGATCCTGCAGCTGGCTCCTGTTCATCTGACCAGTTCTCGGGACTTGATCTAGCAGCTTACCTGCAGTCTTGCCTGCCGATCTTGAGATTCGATCTTTGCAGCCAGTGGGCAAGGGCCCTGCCCTCTGACCTGCCGATACAGAGTTTGCCGGCCCCTGCAGCTACATGAATCAGGAGAAGCCTCTATCCTGATCTATGGACTTGGAGCGTTTCAGCCTCTACAGTCATGTGAGCCATTTCCATAATATAAATTTTTCTTTACTGGTTTTGCTTCTCTAGAGAACCCAGGCTAAGATAAATGGGGTCACCATGAGTCGGAGACTGCTTGACGGCAACTAAAAACAACAGCCGTTCTGGAAAATGTTTGGCAGTTTCTTATAAAGTTAAACACTTTTGCATATTTACTCAAGAGAAATAAAAACTTACATTTTACAAGCCACCAGCAGAGATGTTATTTCCTCCCACTAGAGAGCATACTTTCTGAGATGAGGGTAAGACTTGGTCTGGTTTACTGCTATATCCCCAGCAAATGGACCAGTGTCTGACACACAATAAGGGGCTCAAAATTAATATTTGTTAAATGAATGTGTGAATATCTTCAACATGATAAGGGAAAATGGCTAGCAACCTAGAATGCTATGTTGTTATTGTTGTTAGCTGCCGTCAAGTTGGTTCCAACTCATAGCGACCCTATGTACCACAAAACGAAACACCGCCCGGTCCTACGCCATCCTTACAATTGTTGTTATGCTTGAGCCCATTGTTGCAGCGACTATGTAAATCCATCTCATTGAGAGTCTTTGCTATACCCAGGGAAATTAATCAAGGGTCAGAGAAATGAAAAGATTTTCAGATATACAGAGACCACAGTTTCTTTTCCACAGATCTTTGCTAAAGAACTTCTTCACGCAGAAGGGGACAGAACCCAGATAGAAGCAGAAAACATAAGGCAACAGTTAGCACCAAAGCCGGGAAAATATGTTGGAGTAAATAATTTTCTGTAAGAAATTTAAAACTATTTGTGTGTGTGTGTGTGTGTGTGTGTTAAAATGAGTGAAAAACGCTAAACAGGATTTGGTATATTGTATCCAGTGGATTCTTAAAACATGTAAAGGTCCTTGTCATTTTCAACAGGAAGGCAAAGATACTGAAAAACTTGAGGCTTTCTTAAAAAAGTTGTAATTATGTGTGCATATTAAATATTTAAAAGAAACTATTCAATCTGTAGTTTCTAAACTGGTAGCAGAAAATAAAAAGAACAGAACAAATCTTTTCAAGAAAAGTAGAAAAAATGGAAGTAGAAAAGAAACAAAAACAGAAAACCTGAAAGAAAAAGAAATCCTTTCCAGAGTAAAGGAGAGTGAGGACTCAAAGTAGAAATAAGTCCAAGGTACTAACAGCCTACACACACCACAACCTACACAACCCCAAGACCAGAAGAAATAGGTTGTGCCAGGCTACCACTACCAACCACTCTGGCTAGGATCACAATAGAGAGCCCTGGACAGAGCAGGAGAAAAATGTACAACAAAAAACCGAACTCATAAAAAACGACCAGACTTCCTGGCCTGAGAGACACTACAGGAACCCCTGAGACTATGGCCCTAAGACACCCCCTTTGACTTGGAGTTGCAGCCATTCCCAGAAACCACCTTTCAGCCAAAGCAATAGACAGACAGGCCCATAAATAACACCTGAAAAGAATGTGCTCCGTAGAACAAGCAATCAAATGAGACCAAAAGGGCAACATTTGCCCAAAAGTAAAGATAAGAAGGCAAGAAGAGGTAGGAAAACCAGACAAAATGAAACAGGGAACCCGGGGTGGAGACGGGGAGAGTGTTGACACAGTGTGGTGACTGCAACCAATGTCACGAAACACTTTTTGTACAAATTGTTGAATGGGAAACTAATTTGCTCTGTGAACTTTCACCTAAAACATAATAAAATATTAAACACACACACACACAAAAAAGATGAGGGAAATAAATGTAATAGAATTCACCACGGAAAACTTAAAGAAATGGAGAAAACAAGCATTCACATTCCCACCAACTTGACTTCTTTCATGAGTTTTTCTGTAGATATACTCATATAACCATAGAGTCAATTGAGAGCTAGTCATTAACATTTTATAAACAATTACCTATGTCACCAAATAAAATAATTTAAATAGTTCCATAATACTTTATCCTATCAATGTAACATTTACTATTTACCTATTGCTGGACATTTCTATTTTATCCATTATTTCTAACTTCATTTGTTTTTCTTCATCACAAAAGTAATGCATGCTCATTTTATAATATCTATAAATCAAATAAGAGCAAAAAAAAAGAGAAAGAAAGTAAAAGTCACCAGTAATGCTATCATATAGAATTACCACGGTTAACATATTGTTTTATACCTCACAGTTCATTTTATATGTACTCTGAATTATATATTCAGTTTTTCACCATTACAACTAGATTTTAATCATGTTTGCATATAAATCTCTGCATTTTATTTATTTCCTTAGGGTAGACTGTATAATGACAGGATCATAAAACTATTAAGTTTTAGGATCCTGATAGGTACTATCAAACTTGAGACTATTTCTTCTTTTTCCATGTTGTTTCACTCAATATAGCACCATATTAGTAGTAGTCTGAACCAAAACAAGCAGATTTTCCTAAGGTTCAGAATCAAACAACAGACACATCTGGGCATCCATGGAGCACCAAGCCTCCTGTCTTACAAGCCTACCAGACATCTCCACTGGATGGCCCATGGCCACCTCATATTCAGCACCCCCTGAACTGAGCTCTTCTTCCTCTATAGACTCAACCCTCTCCTTTATTCCTTATCCTGATGAGTTGGCACCACTAACCACCAGTCATCAAAACCAGAGGGTTGAAAGTTATCCTAAACAACTCATATTCCCTACAATCAATGGCCAGACTGTACCAATAGTTACAACTGAAATTTTACTAAGGCTTACTAATTCTACTTCATACAAAACCCTCAATCCTTTCCCCTCTATCTCCACTTCCACTGCCCTAGTTCAGATCCTCACATTCTCACCTGGATTACTGTAAGAGCTTCCTAATTGGTTTGCCCAACAATCTATCCAGATTTAAATCTATCCCAATCTTCTAAAATCAGATAAAATCAACTATTTCCAGGTTTAAAGAACTTTAATGGCTCTCATTACAAAAAGAAACAATTCCAAAGAAAATTTTCCATCAGTTGATGCTTGCCCACTTCTGCAGCCTCACCTTATCACCCCCCAGCACAACCCATCTCCCAACCCAATATTTCAGAAATGCTGGACTACTGCAGTTCCCCAAATGTCACACTATGCTTCCTTGCTCATGCATTTATTCCCTCCTTCCTGAAAAACGCTTCCTACTGGATCTACCTTGCATAGCCAACTATTAGTTTTAACTGTCTTATCTTCTTACCATAAAACCTACGGAATTCCATCTGTACCTACCTGTCTTAGTCATCTAGTGCTGCTATAACCGAAATACCAGAAGTGGATGGCTGTAACAAAGAGAAATTTATTTTCTCACAGTCTAGTAGGCTAGAAGTCCAAATTCAGGAAGGCTTTCTCTCTCTGGGTTGGCTCTGGAGGAAGGTCCTTCTCATCAATCTTCCCCTGGACTAGGAACTTCTCTGCACAGGAACCCTGGGTCCAAAGCCCATGCTCTGCTCCTGACACTGCTTTCTTGGTGGTATGAGGTCCCCTCTCTCTGCTCTCTTCCCTTTCCCTTTTATCTCTTGAGAGATAAAAGGTGGTACAGGCCACACCACAGGAAAACTCCTGGGTAAGGGTGTTACGATCTCACCCTAATCATCTTTAACATAAAATTACAATCACAAAATGGAGGACAATGCACAATACTGGAAATCATGGCCTAACCAAGTTGAAACATATTTTGGGGAGGGGGACACAATTCAATCCTTCACACTACCATTTCCTCCTCTCCTCCTACTACAGTAAAGTGGCACTCCTCTTCAAAGACCAATCCCTCCTCAGGTGCTCTCCATCTTGTATCCTTCAGTCTTTCTCAGTTATTACTGACTCTCTCCTGTATCACTCACTTGTCAGACAGGTGCTATACATCAGCATACAAATATGCTCTAATATCTCTCATCTTAAAAAAGTTCTAAACTCTCCATTGACCATGCATCTCTCCAGCTACTGCCTATGTGTATGCTTCCCTTCTGTCACGGATTGACTTGTGTCCCCCAAAAATGTATGTCAACTTGGCTAGGCCATGATTCCCAGTATTGTGTGACTGTCTACCATTTTGTCATCTGATGTGATTTTCCCGTGTGCTGTAAATCCTATCTCTATGATGCTGATGAGATGGGACTAGTGGCAGTTACGTTAATGAGGCAAGACTCAGTCTACAAGATTGGATTGTGTTTTGAGCCAATCTCTTTTGAGATATAAAAAAGAGATTTGACCAAAGAGACATGGATGCTTCATACCACCAAGAAAGTGGTAACAGGAGAAGGGTGTGTCTTTGGACCCAGCATCCGTGCACTGAGAAGCTCCTAGTCCAAGAGAAGATGGATGACAAGGACCTTCCTCCGGAACTGACACAGAAAGAAAGCCTTCCTCTGTGGCTGGCACCCTGAATCCAGACTTTGAGCCTACTGAACTGTGAGAGAATAATAAATTTCTCTTTGTTGAAGCTATCCACTTTTGGTATTTCTGTTGTAGCAGCACTAGATGACTAGACACCTTCTTAGCCAAATTTTTCATAAGTATTTTCTACTGGATGTCTCCAAACCCTCAGCGCCCATTCACTCTTCAACATTTGGCTTCTATCTCCACCCTCTCAGCTCTTTAGCTCACACCTCTTGTCTGAGGTCCAGACTTGGACATCCAAATGCCTACCTAATATTTCTCTTGCATAATCAGACATGTGAAACTTATCGAGAACAAAACTCTTGATTTTCTCTGAACCCTCCATACTCTTCTCTCTGGCTCCATACTTCCCCTCAGTAGTAATTGACCCACTATCTACCTAGCTGCTCAAGTCTGAAAACTAGCAATCGTTATTGATTCTATCATTTCCATCAACTACTATCAATTCTACCTGCAAATATTATCCACTTCTCTCCATTTTTGTTACTGCTCTGGCCCAGGTCACCTTCTCTACCCACTAAAACTGATTTTCTTAAAATGTAAATAGAATCACTTCATTCCTCTGCTTAAAATCCTTCAGTGGATTTCTTTTACACTTCCACAAAATAAAAGCTTATTATGCCCAATGAGATGCTACATGGCTTAGACAATGCTTCTTACACCAATCTAATTTCACTCCCCTGGTGGCATAGTGGTCAGCAGTTCAAATCCACCAGCCACTCCTTGGTAACCCTACAGGGCAGTTCTACTCTGTCCTATAGGGTCACTATAAATCAGAATTGACTCAATGGCAATGGGTTTGGGTTCCTTTTTTTTTTTTTTTTCTTTTGGTTTCCTCTTTGCTCACCTTACTCTTCTACTGGTTTCCTCTCAATTCCTAGTACATGACCAGTTTCTTATACCTCAGGGGCATAGCACATGCTGTTCTTCTCCCACTCTCTGTATAGCTAAGTGTTCATGTGCAGTATCTTATTTAATCTTCATAGCAAACAATAACATACTATTATTTCCCATATTTTAGTTGTTGGAACACTGGAACATAGATTAAGTAATCTGTCTAAGGTCTCACAACAGTTAAGTAACACAGTCAAGCAGTTAAGAACCACAGTCAAGCAGTTAAGAGTCCCCACCCTTTTAGCTGCTTCATTGTACTGTTATCCTGTGGTAAAAGGGACATGGCAATGCACCTGGCCCAGGGTAAGTCATGTGCAGAGTATGTGTTGGGAGAGTGGGGACTGTTTCCAGATGAAGAGAAAGGAATGGGTCCTGGGAAAACAAAAACAGTAGCTGTTAAAACTAGCTTCTACACTACTGAACCCCATGTAAAAGAAGGCTTCCAGGTACAAGCACGTTGAACTAGAGGAAAAAATGTTAGGTAATGCTATTACAAACAAATCTCAAGAAATTGCATTTACACATTGATGTTGAAACTAATTTCTTATTTGCAAATACTGTATCTGTTATTTAAGCCAATATATTCTAATATTTCAATATATTTTCTAACGGACTAGAATTGTTGTGGGGTGCTGTCAAGTCGGTTTCGACTTGTAGTAATCCCAGGCACAACAGAACAAAACACTGCCCTGTCCTAGTTTACACAGGTAAGCCAAAACAGGAACAAGCAAATTAGTCTAATATCTTTGCTTTGGATTATAATCTTTCATTATTTTTCCTCTGTTTAAAAATAAAATAAAGGATGGGACGGCAAATTGTTGCCATCAAGTCGATTCTGACTCATAGCGACCCCATAGGACAGAGTAGAACTGCCCCATAGAGTTTCCAAGGAGCGTCTGGTGGATTCGAACTGCTGACCTTTTGGTCAGCAGACAAGAGTGAAGGAGGAATATATATTTACACAAGAAAATAATTTCAGAGGTGCCTGCTGAAGTCAGCACAAAGCATGAAGTGATGACTGGCTTAAATGCCAAGTGCTTACAAGGGATACAAACGTGGCTTGGCTGAGAGAAGTTGGCTGAGAAATACACTCAATATGTGGAAGTTATTATTGGTTACCAGTCAATGCTGTATGTATTAGTTCTGTTTCTGTTTTCGTTCTATCATGTTGGAGATTAACTACCCTTCTTGAATTGTTCAGACCAATAAGAAAAATTTATTTTAACAGTGATGATTCATTTAGTAGCTGAGGGAGACTGAAATATTAATTAGATAAGTGCCTAGTGTATGCCACAAGATGTAATATTTGTTAAGCAGGCTTAAAAAATATATCTGGAGGCAAGTAAGAAGAGTTCATTCAGAGAGCTACTTCATAACAATTTGAGATATGTATGTATGTATGTACATATATTATACAGAGAAACAAAAAGAAAACATGAAAGCTTGAAGCTCAGTATTAGATTCACCAAGAATCATGATGCACCACATGGTAGAAAATTAATGAACCCAATAACCGGCTTCAAAGCAAAACAAATGATTATCTAGACTAGGAATTTACAAAGCAGTCCAACCCCAAAAGCACCACTCTCACAATCATTACTATGTTTGAATCCATTGTTGCGGCCACTGTATCAATACATCTTGTTGAAGGTCTTCCTCTTTTTCTCTGACTCTCTATTTTACCAAGCATGATGTCCTTCTTCAGGGGTTGGTCCCTCCTGATGACATGTCCAAAGTAAGTGAGATGAAGTCTCGCCATCCACGCATTCTGGCTGTACTTCTTCCAAGACAGATTTGTTCTCCTTCCGGCAGTCCATGGTATATTCAATATTCTTCACCAATACCGTAATTCAAAGGCACCAATTCTTCTTGGGTCTTCCTTATTCACTGTCCAGCTTTCACATGCATATGAGGGAACTGAAAATATCTCGGCCTGGGTCAGTCACACTTTAGTCTTCCCTCTAAGTGACATCTTTGCTTCTTAACACTTTAAAGAGGTCTTTTGCAGCAGATTTATCCAACACAATATGTTGTTTGATTTCTTCACTGCTGCTTCCATGGGCATTGCTGTGGATCCAAGTAAAATGAAATCTTTAACGACTTCAGGATTTTCTTTATCATGATGTCACTTACTGGTACAACAGTGAGAAATTTTGTTTTCTTTATGTTGAGGTATAACCCATACTGAAGGCTATACTCTTTGATTTCCACCAGTAAAAGCTTCAAGTTCCCTTCACTTTCAGCAACCCCAAAATTGTTATCATGAATGACTCTTGTTTTATACAGTCCATTTCACCTGTAACCTTTCTAGCTTTTTTCATCTCCATTTCTTCTTATACGCTGTTTCCTTTTACGTTCAGTATGATAGGTCCCAAGAAGGGCTTTCAGTAAGGATCTGTTTGTCTCTCAGGTTCCACTTTGTTTAAAAATGATAGTTTACTTGGATATAGAATTCCAGGTTGTTATTTTCCCTAAGAACGTTGAAGATACTCTTTCTGGTTTCTCTTGTTGCTATTAACTTGTCTTCTATAAATCGAATTGTTTTTTCTTTGTAGGCAATTTCTCCTGTCTTTGGGGAATTTTAAAAGTCTCTCTTCTTTCTGCTTCTGAGTCTCTGTAGTTTCATTACAATATGTCAAGTATAGATTTACTTTCATTTATCCTACTTGAGACTTACTATACTTCTTACATCTAAGGATTCGTTCATACCTTTTAGGGATTTGGGCAAATTCTCAATCATCATTTCTTTGAATTTTGTCTTCCCCCCAGCACAAGATGTTGGAAACTGAGGGCAATGAGGGACAGACGTTCGAGTGTGGAGAGTCTAAACCCGAGGGTGCTATGGATGGCATCCACACAGAGGGGGTAGCCCAAAGAGGCATGGGGGGGAACACGAGAAGGAGGGATTCATATCCCCAGGCACAAGTCCAAGGGGGCACCAGATGAGATGCGGAATGACATTCTCAGGCACCACAAATATGAAAAGTGACTGACTGAGGCAGCCAGATAAGAGAGGGGAAGGTGTTTCTGCTGATGCCTGGCTGCTATCAACGCCTGTTCATCTTGAAATTGGGGGAGGGGGACAACTTAGAGATTGCCCCTGGGTGCTTGTTACCCTCGCTATGCCTCTGGTAGCCCAGCATGAGGGTGTTGAACCCTAAGCATAGTGAGGAGGGTGTCCACATAGTGGAAGAGCCTGAATGGGGTGAAGAGGGCATCTGTATGGGAGGAAGGCTCAGAACGAGATGTTGGAGCCCAAATGGGGTGAGGAAGGCATTCATGCAGGAGAAGGACTGGTGGCAGAGATGAATGACTGTTACACACAAGAAGACTGACCAAATAAGAAAATATACTAACAATAATGGGAGCCAGATTTAACCTGCCAAAGAAAAGAGCAGCCATATGGAAAGGAAGAAAACTAGAATGAATACTGTGGTGTTGAACTAGAATTGGAAATACTGATGTGAACTCATGATTTTCAACATTTATAAATAAACATGAACTTGAAAAAGATGCAAATGTTTACGTATATGTACACATGTTATGGACTGACTCGTTGTCCCCCAAAAACATGTTTTAGAATCCTAACCCTTATACCTGAATTAATCCTGTTTGGAAACAGGGTTTTCTTTGTTATCTTAACTAGGCCATATCAATGTAGAGTTTGTCCTAAAACTAATCACTTCTGAGTGATAAGAAGCAGCACAGGCACAAATACAAGGAAGCACAAATGGGGAGAAGACAGATGTCAGATAAAGACCACCAAGGAACCAAGGAACATTAGGAAAACGTCAGATTTATCAAGCAGTAAAAACTATGGCCGAAAAAGAAATCCAGCTCAAGCTGAAAAAGATGCAGCAGGATGACTTTCAAAGAAAACAGAACTTTTTGACCTAGGGTCGAAATGACAGCACCAGGAACTAGCATAATTTCCCTAATGAATATAAATCAGAGAGTAGCAGTTTATATTTAAATTTCTTAGCTGAAAGGCAACAGTGATATACTGATAAAGAAAAGTAAATTAAGACTGTGTATAGGAGCCCTGGTGGCACAGTGGTTAAAACACTCAGCTGCTAACCAAAAGGTCAGCGGTTTGAACCCACCAGCTGCTCCTCGGGAGAAAGATGTGGCAGTGTGCTTCTGTAAGGGTTACAGTCTTGAAAACTCCAGGGGGCGGTTCTATTCCGTCCTATAGGGTTGCTACAAGTCGGAATCGACTCAACCGCGGTGGGTTTGGTTTCTGAATTCCTATTTACAAGCCTTTTTTAGGACTACTTTAATTACGCTGCTACAAAAGTACTCCATCTGACACTAGGCTCAGTGTGAGACTTTTAACAACAATACGATGCTACAATTCACCCTTTCCACATCCACAAGTGAGAACTCTGTTATTACTGCTCTTTTCAGGGATCTCTTGATTGTATTCTACAGATATCACTAGATCATGTAATTTGTTTTAAAAAGATTTAAGAAACAAGCAGGAAACTGGATAGGAAAAGCAAAAGACTTAGTTCCTAACAACGCTTGGTTGTTCAAAGCTATCAAATTCCCCTGGAAAAGACGAATGTTTATTAGCATAAAAGAGATTCAAAATAATGTGATTCAAGGTGCGAAGACAACTCCAAAACTGCTGTCATAATATTTTGCAAAGTTAATGAAATTATTCTTTATTCTCCCAAATGAAAGACAACATCCATTTAAATATGTACAGTATAGTGTGTGTGTGTCTATCTATATATATACATACACATACATATATATACGTATATATGTACACATACATATATACATACATATATACACACATACATATATATACGTACATAGATGTACACATACACATATATATATAGACACACACACAGAAGCAGATCACCAAGTCTTTCTCCCATGGACTTGCTAGGTGGGTTCAAACCACCAACCCTTCAGTTACCAGCCTTAACCGCTGTGCCACCAGGGCTCCTTCACATGTTTAAAGACACAGCTTTAAGTACCTGAAGATCTTTGATGACAAAGATGATAGTTTCCTACCAGGGAACAAACAGGAACTATATGAAGGTAACACATCTCTTTCTTTAGCACACACATCGTTTTAAAGTATTAAGCACTGTGTTCTGGTGGATGTAGAAGTGACTGCTCCCCTGTGTAACATAAGCTATACAGGAGATTCCTTTCCACGGGAAATCTGGATAGGCAGAGAACTAATAAATAAAGACAGCAGTTATAATGCCTGAAAATATAGTCATTCTGTCAACAATTAACTAATATTTACTGAGCACCTACTATGTCCAGAGTGACCAGACTCTTTCAGCCTTCTACCATCAAACCACCCACCCTTCCCTGCTTGCTTCATGTTAACAATGGAAGATGTGTTTCTGTGTCCCCCTAAGGCTAACACATTTCCTCCTGCTGCGTTAGGGATCTCACTTTCTTGACTATCTTCTCAATTGGATTTTCCCCATCCACAGTCTGAGCACTTTCTCTCCATCCCCACTCCTTTTGCTATGGCTACTTCTTTAGCCTTCACTCATTCCTGACCCACTGCAGTCTGGCTTCTGCCCATTATTTAACTCAAATAACTCTTGAAAGGCCACTGATCTCCTTGTCTCCAATGCCAATGGAAACTTCTTAGTCCCTGATCTCTCAAAAATAATTGCCACTTCTCCTCCCTGAAACATCCTTGGCTTCAATGATACCGCGTTCCCTTGCTTCTCTGATCATGTCTTTTTAGTTTCCTTTAGAGAGTCCTTTTCTTGTCAGCCCTTAAATGTTGGTATTTTCTAGAGTTCCATCATTGGCTACCTTATCTCATCCCACTCTATGAACTCTCCTTGGGCAAACTCACTATGGCTTCAACTACACTATTCTCCTGACGACTCAAAACTGTACCTTTAATCCACGGCCTCTTTTTGTGCACTTAATTTGTACACGCGTGGCAGAAATATTTCTGGGTGTCCACCTAGCTCAGACAATCCCCCGTTAGAAGAAACTGCCTCTACTTACACCCAGAGGATAGCAGTAATGAGCCTCCCAAAACCAGTCTGTACTATGTGACCCCCAGTGGTCACACACTATAACTGACCAATACACCTGATCTAAGCTGAGTCATCAGATTCCCATCCCAGGAATCTATGATTGAGATTAAGAGTCTACGTTCATATCAGAAATCTTGTACACTGCTGGTGAGAGTATAAACTACCACATTGGGAAACTGGCAGTATCTCTAAATACACACATACCTAATAACTTAGCAATTCCACTCCTAAGTATCAAGGCAGAGAAATATCTGCACATGTGCATAAAAGACAAATATTAGAATGTTCGTAGCAAAACTCTGTATAATAAACAAAAATATAAACAGCACAAATTTTCATCACAATAAATTGTGGTCTACCCATAGGATGGAACAGTATAGCAATGCAACAACACGGATGAATCTCATAAACATAACGTTAAGCAAAAAAGACAGGTAAAAAAAAAAAAAGACAGGTATAAAACACTATATTCTTTAAGGCTGCATTTATATTAATTTCAAAAACAGGCAAGAGAAATCTATGGTGACAGAAGCCAGAATGGTGGTTATATTTCGGGGTTTGGGGAGTGACTAAAAGCGAGCACGATGGGGCTTCTACAGATCTGATAATACTCCATTTCTTGATCTGGGTTCTAATAACAGGTATGTTAGCTTTGTGAAATGTCCTTAACTGTACACTTAAGGACTATGCACTTCCTATATGAATACTCTTCTTCAAGATTCTCACTATGTCTGGACTGCACTCTTGAATTGAGATTTAAATTCCCCTTTGTGAGAATTCTTTACAATAACAGATGTACGATGTGAATAATACAATCAAAGAGAGTATGACAAAGAAAAAGTGGAACAGAGTCCCAGAGATAGAAATAATTTAGTAAGGATAAGGTTCAGATAAGAACATATACAAATTTTTGCTCCTTGCCTAAGCCAGTTATTGTCAAAGATTCTCTCAAAAAAAGAGAATCAACAGTTTTGAAGTATAGCCACACGGTGCTAACAAAGTTATCTTCCTTGCTTTGAAGTCTGGGTGTCTGAAACGATAGAAGGCTGAGACCCACACAGGGGTACCACAGTTGGCAACACTACTCAGGTCATACAAACCAGCACAAAAATGCTTCAAATTTATTCCATTATAGGCATATTTAACGACATTTATAGTGCCTTTAAAAAAAAAATCTTTCTATTCCATTCTACTCAAATAAATGCAAAACAGAAGACTTGAACTAAAAACTTGACTGGTTTAAATGTACTTCTTAATGGATATTTCTTTACTTCTGTCATTTCTAAAGTTATAAATTTATAATTACATACTTCATTTTGGGCCCCTTCCTAAAATGTAAGGTGTTAGGTACTTCTATCTTTTGTCTGCACCTTACATCTCTGCTTCCTAATCTTACATCTTACCGCCTATGTTGTGGTTTCATAGTCATTATTTCGGATTATCACCCTCAGGGCCTGCTATTCTCTTGGTCGCCACATCCTTGACAACCACCCAGTTAGCAATGATACAGAAAAAAATTTTTTTCTATACTTTTATATGTATTTTTATTATTATTGTACTTTAGATGAAGGTTTATGGAACAAACTAGTTTCTCATAAAACAATTAGTACACGTATTATTTTGTGACATTAGTTACCAACCCCACAACATGTCAACACTCTCCCCTTCTTGACCCTGGGTTCCCTGTTACCAGCTTTCCTGACCCCTCCTGCCTTCTAGTCCTTGCCCCTAGCGTAGTGTGCACCTTTAGTCTCCTTTTGTTTTATGGGCCTGTCTAATCTTTCGATGAAGGCTGAACCTCAGGAGTGACTACATTCCTAAGCTAAAAGGGTGTTGGGGCCCATACTCTTGGGGTTTCTCCAGTCTCTGTCAGGCCAATAAGTCTGATCTTTTTTCATCAGTTAGAATTTTGTTCTATATTTTTCTCTAGCCCTGTCTGGGACTCTCTATTGTGATACCTGTTAGAGCAGTCAGTGGTGGTAGCTGGGCATCAACTAGTTGTGCTGGACTGAGTCTGTGTGGAGGGTGTGGTAGATGTGGTCCTTTGGACTAATCTTTCCCTTGTGTCTTTGGTTTTCTTCATTCTCCCTTGCTCCCGAAGGGGTGGGACGAGTGGAGTATCTTAGATGGCTACTCACAAGGTTTTAAGACCCCAGATGCTACTCACCAAATAGAACGTAGAACATTTTCTTTGTAAACTATGTTATGCCAATTCAACAGCATGCTCCCCGAGACCATGGTCCCACAGCCCTCAGCACAGTAATTTGTTCCCTCAGGGAGTTTGGATGTGCCTATGGAGCTTCCATGACCTTGCCTCGGACAAGCTGTGCTGGCTTCCCCAGGACTGTATACCTTCGGCAAAGTTACCACTGAACTGATACGGAAATTGGCAAGGAGAGAAGACTCAAAAGGGATAAAGAAAAATTTTTATTTAAATATCATTACTACTCAGTCAACTCTGAAAATAACCATATAGTAGAAGACATCTTATAAGAAGCTCTTTTAAGTCTTCTACTTATGTCTAGGAAACCCCGGTGGCACAGTGGTTAAGTGCTATAGCTGCTAACAAAAGGGTCAGCAGTTCGAATCTGCCAGGCTCTCCTTGGAAACTCTATGGGGCAGTTCTACTCTGTCCTATAGGGTCACTACAGGGTCACTATGAGTTGGAATCGACTCGACGGCACTGGGTCTTGTTTGGGCTTACTGATATCTAGTAACTTTCACTGGAAAAAAAAAGAAAACAAAAAGGAAATGGGCATGAGGATCTAAATAAACATAACCCCTGTGAAACCCATTGCCATAGTGTCAATTCCAACTCACAGCAACCCTACAGAACAGAGTAGAACTGCCCATAGGGTTTCCAAGGTTGTAATCTTTTGTGTGTGTGTGTGTGTGTGTGTGCTTTAAGTGAAAGTTTACAAATCATGTCAGTTTCGCATACAAAAATTTATATACGCCTTGCTATATACTCCTAGTTGCTCTTCCCCTGAGACAGCACACTCCTTCTCTCCACACTGTTATTCCTGTATCCATTCAGCCAGCTTCTGTCCCCCTCTGCCTTCTCATCTCCCCTCCAGACATAAGTTGCCCACACAGTCTCATGTGTCTACTTGAGCCAAGAAGCTCACTCCTCACCAGTACCATTTTCTATGTTACAGTCCAGTCCAATCCCTGTCTGAAGAGTTGGCTTTGGGAATGGTTCCTGTCTTGGGCTAACAGGAGGTCTGGGGACCATGACCTCCAGAGTCCTTGTAGTCTCAGTCAGACCATTAAGTCTGGTCTTCTCCTGAGAATGAGGTCTGCATCCCACTGGTGTCATGTTCCTTCAGGGATTCTCTGTTGTGTCCCCTGTCAGGGCAGTCGCAGGTTGTAGCTGGGCACCATCTAGTTCTTCTGGTCTCAGGATGATGTAGTCTCTGATTTATGTCACCCTTTCTGTCTTTTGGGCTCATAATTACTTTATGTCTTTGGTGTTCTTCATTCTCCTTTGCTCTAGGTGGGTTGAGACCAATTGATGCCTCTTAGACGGCCACTTGCTAGCGTTTAAGACCCCAGACGCCACTCACCAAAGCGGAATGCAGAATGTTTTCGTAATAGATTTTATTATGCCAATTGACTTATATGTCCCCTGAAACCATGGTCCCCAAACCCCTGCTATGCTGGCCTTTGAAGCATTCGGTTTATTCAGGGAACTCTCTGCTTTTGGTTTAGTCCAGTTGTGCTGACCTCTCCTATATTGTGTGTTGTCTTTCCCTTCACCTAAAATAGTCCTTGTTCACTATCTAATTAGTGAATACCCCTCCCTCCCCACTCTCATAACCATCAAAGAATTATTTTCTTCTCTGTTTAAACAATTTCTTGAGTTCTTATAACAGTAGTCTCATACAATATTTGTCCTTTTGCAACTGACTGATTTCACTCAGTACAATGCCTTCCAGATTTAAAGAAGACTGATAGTTGGAGTTTCACAATCCCATCTAGTTATTAAATGTTGAAAGAGCAAAAGGAAGTCTGGTATTTGAAAAGAAAAACAAATTCCTAGGGTCTCGAAACATGAGACTGGATGCTGTTGCTGTGTGCTGTTGAATAGATTCTGATTAATAGTAACCCTATAAAACTTGCCCATAGTTTTCGTGGCTATAATCTTTGTGGAAGCAGATCTCCTGGTCTTTTCTCCCTTGAGGCAGCTGGTGGGTTCAAACCACAAACCTTTTATTTAGCAGCCAAGTGCTTGACCACTGCACTACCAGGGCTCCTTTTGAGACTGGATAATGCTTGAAAATTAGAAATATGTTATTTGTCATCAAAAGCTACAAATCATGCACCTGTGTGTGATGTAGTGTTAAACATTATAACAAACAGAAGTATACAAATTGGGCGTATAATGTTTAGGAAGTTAACTTGGTTATATAATTAGCAGAAGTTATTTATATAATTTAATTCCTCTGGATTTGCCAAACAATCCAATCAAAAAAGTGGACAAAGGACTTGAATACACATTTCTCCAAAGAAGATATACAAATGAAGATACACAAACCACATGAAAAGATGCTCAACATTATTAGTCATCACCAAACCAAAAAACCAGACCCGCTGCCATCAAGTCAATTCCAACTCACAGTGACCCTATAGGACAGAGTACAACTGCCCCAAAGAGTTTCCAAGGAGTGCCTGGTGGATTCGAACCGATAACCTCTGGGTTAGCATCCAAAGCTCTTAACCACTATGCCACCAGGGTTTCCACGTTAGTCGTTAGGGAAATGCAAATCAAAACCTCAATGAGATACCATTTCACACCTACTCAAGATGGCTTTGTAGACTCATTAATAATCCACAATATGCAGATGACACAACCTTGCTTGCCAAAATTAAAGACACTCAAGTCTATTGATGAAAGTCAAAGATATAGCCTTCAGTATGGATTATGCCTGAATGTGAAGAAAACAAAAATTCTCACAACTGGACTGATAAACAACATCATGACAAAAGGAGGAAAAACTGAAGTTGTCGACCATTTCAGTCTACTTGGGTCAACAACCAATGTCCATGCAAGCAGGAGTCAAGAAATCAAATGACTGGTGAGTAGCATCTGGGGTCTTAAAAGCCTGTGAGCGGCCATCTAAGTCTTACCCCTTCTGGAGCAAGGGAGAGTGAAGAAAACTAGAGATACAAGGGAAGTATTAGTCCAAAGGACTAATGGACCACAACTACCACAGCCTCCACCAGACTGAGTCCAGTACAACTAGATGGTGCTTGGCTACCACCACTGACCGCTCTGACAGGGATCACAATAGAGGGTCCTGGGCAGAGCAAGAGAAAAACGTAGAACAAAACTCCAACTCACAAAAAAAGACCAGACTTACTGGCCTGACAGAGACTTGAAGAAACCCCGAGAATATAGCCCCCCCGACACCTTTTTAGCTCAGTAATGAAGTCACTCCCGGGGTTTACTCTTCATCCAAAGATTAGACAGGCCCCTAAAAGAAGACGAGACTAAAGGGGCACACCAGCCCAGGGTCAAGGACTAGAAGGCAGAAGCGGACAGAAAAATTGGTAATAGGGAACCCAAGGTAGAGAAGAGGAGAGTGTTGACATGTCGAGGGATTAGTAACCAATGTCACAAAACAATATGTGTACTAATTGTTTAATGAGAAGCTAGTTTGTTCTGTAAACCTTCATCTAAAGTACAGTAAAAAAAAATTAAAACTGAAAAAAAAAAGGAGCATTCCCTAAAGAAAGCAAAAAAGAAAAATAACAAATGTGAGGATGTGCAGAAATTGGAATTCTTGTCTATTGTTGGTGGGAATGTGAAATGGTGTAGCCACTGTGGAAAACAGTTTGGTCATTCCTCAAAAATTTAAACATAGAATTACCGCATGACCCAGTAATTCCATTCCTGGATGTATACCCAAAAGAACTGAAACCAGGAATGCAAACAGGTACTTGCACATCAATGTTCATCACAGCACTATTTACAATAGCCAAAAGGTGGAAACAATCCAAGTGCCCGTCAAGACATGAATGTATAAACAAAATGTGGTATATAATGGAACATCACTCAGCCAAAAAGAGAAATGAAGTCCTAATACATGCTATGACATGCATGAACCGTGAAAACATTATGCTAAGTGAAATAAGCCACAAAAAAGCACAAATATATGATCTCACTTATACAAAATATCTACAATAGACAAATGCATGAGAACAAACAGTAGATAAGTGGTTCTGATGGGCTGGGGGGGATGCAAGAATGGGAAGTAACTGCTTAAAGAGCATAGAGTTTGTGTTTGTGGTGATGGGAAGGTCTGGGAAACAAATGGTAGTGATGGTTGCACAATATCGTCAGTATGATTAGTGCCACTGGATTGTACGCTTGAAAATGGTTGAAATGGCAAATTTCATGCTGTACATATTTAATCACAGTTTTTAAAAAATGTATTAGCAGGTCTCATCTGTGATACCCTGAACTCTCTCCAGAGACTGAATATCTTAGCAGGAAAGATGAACAAGAGAATACATAACACATAAAGAATTAAAAGGAATTCTATATGCTCTGCAATCTGGGAGATGGTGAAGCTCAGGAACTCTTCAAATAACAAGTCAGCTCATGTAACAAGAAGAGGCCAGGGAAGGCAATACATACAACGTAGAAAGCAAGAAAAAAAAAAAAAAAAACCAGAAAGACGACTTTTAAAAATAACCCCTGAGAAGAAAATTCTCTTAGAAGATTCTTCTTTAATCTAATAAAAGAAAAAAGGAGAAGTCGTGTTTCCTAAATCCAATTTTTAGTAAAAATTCTAGGCTGGAGAAAAGCTCTAATTTAAGCTTCTTAGAAGTTTTCAGGATGCTAAGACTGAGTTTTACTTTAGGAATTCACAGAGAAAGAATGGAAGAGCAAGAAGGAAACCTGAAAGTTTCTCTAAGAGCCTACCTAACACATCCCACAAATAATTCTCTAGCAATAAGTTCAAAACCGCTCCAAATGTTTTCCACTTTTTTGGCTCTAAGGCTTTACCCACAGTTTCCTTTGCCTTGAATATCCTTCCTCTCAGATCTAAAAAGAGGAAAACAAACCAGTTGCTGCCAGGTTGATTCCGACTCATGGTGACCCCATTGTGTCAGAGTAGAGCTGTGCTCCATAAGGTTTTCAATGGCCATAATATTTTGGAAGTAGATCACCAGGCCTTTCTCCCAAGATGCCTCTAAATGGATCTGAACCGCCAGCCTTTAGGTTAATAAATGAGTGCTTAACTGTTTGTGCCACCAAGGGACTTCTTCCTAGACTCCACCGTACTATAAATTCTACCCGTGGAGCCAAACAAGAAAGGGTGACAACTTTAGAGCTGGACTGCCTGAATTCAAGTCTTGGTTCTATCTGCAGGACCTTGATCTAGGAGCTTAACACTTCTGAACCTCATTTTTCCTCTCCCTCTCCTTCAAGAAAATCCCATTATGGCAAAGGGCAGAAACTATTTTCTCTCTCAAATCAGCCCTTCCTCTACTCTTCCCCATCTCAGTAAATGAGGCCACCACCCACAATCTGCTCAAGCCAAAAACCAAGTCCTTCTTCATTCCTCTTTCTTTTCACTTTCACACATCTATCCTCTCAGCAGGAGCTATCAAGTCCATTTCCAAAATAAACTCCAAACAAATCAAATTCTTGCTATTTCCACCACTGCCACCCTTGCCCATGCCACCACCATATCTCCCCTAGTTATTTTAAGTATTTCCTAACTGATCTCCTGGCTTCCACGCTTGCTCTACAATCTATTCTCCATACAACAATCAAGCTGATCTTCTAAAAACATAAACCAGATGTTATTCCCCTGCTAAAACCTCAATGGTCCACCATCATATTTGGAATAAAATTTGAACTCCTCCCTGATATCCCCTCCCTACCTCTCTGACCTCATCCCTATCACTCTTTCCTTCACTCTGTCCTCTGTAGGCACATTTGTCTTCTCTCTGTTCCTTAAATACGTCAATTTCGTTCTTGCCTCAGAGGCTTTGTACTCGGCATTTCCTCTACCTGAAATGTCCTGTGCCAACTCTTTGCGCTGCTGACTCATTATTCAGGTCTCAGTCAAATGTTACGTCCTCAAGAAAGCCTTCCCTGATCATCCTATCCAATATTGTTCCTGTCCTGTGATTCCCTGTCCCAAAGCCCTTCCCGTTTTAACAGGGAGTTCTTTTCTCGATCTGAAATTACATTTATTTGTTCATTTCTTTACTGGCCTCTCCCCACTAAGATACAACCTCCAAGAGAGGAGGAGTACTGTCTCTGTGTTCACCTCTTTATCTCCAGTACTACAGACCATGTCTGGTAAAGAGTAAGCACTCATAAGAATGTCTACTGAGTTAATAAATGAATATGTAAACAACTACAATATAATGTGATAGCTATTCTAATAAAGCTATGAAAAAATGCTATGGGAACACAGGAGAAAGCTACTCATTTCCCAAATTCCTTGAGAGATGTCATTTGAGGAGGCAAAGATGATTTGTTGATTCCCGCAAATAATGCAGCACATCACCCTGTACTCAAATAATTATTGAGATGAATTTAATTCCTCTTCAACACCCTTAGGCTTTGTTAGTTACGCCTAAGTATTTAACGAAAAATCAAACTTCTTTCTTTGCTATCCCTTCCGAAATGCAAACACATGTCAGTAAACATCAGTCAACCACTTGAAGAATTAAGATTTATTTGGAGATAAACTTAGTACCTTTTGAGAAAATTAAAAATACCCTTAAAAATGTAATTTAGAAATAATGCTAGTAATGGCCAGTAGATTAGAATTGGAAACTGTGTTGTATCTTAAGCTATGTTAAGTTTATTTTAATAACAAAACAAAAACTAATCTCTCTAGCAAAAACACATACGGAATTATCCATTACTCCAACATGTAACGTCCACATATTTTTCACATACTAATTCCTACAGTTCTTTCTCTCTTTCTCCTCTTTACCCTGTAATGTTTAATAACCCACTGCCATAGAGTCGATTCTGTGACTCCATAGGATTTCCAAGGCTGTAAATCTCTATGGAAGCAGAGCGCCACACCTTTCTCCCTCGGAGCCACTGGTGATTTTGAATCGCTGACCTTTCAGTTAGCAGTGGTTCACTTTAATCACTGTGCCACCAGGGCTCCTTGCAATGTTTAATAAATCCCCCAAATAAAATTTCTCTTGTGGTGAAGGGGAAAAAAAAGTCTGTTTTAATCATAACTTAATAAAACACAGCAAGTGCACCTTAACTTGTTCAGTACAATTTTGCAAGTACAACCCAAGCTTACTCTAAATAGAATTCTTCTTGGCAACACAAGTAATTACCAGCAAATCCCAAACAGTACTGCCAGCTTCCATTTAATTTTATATCAAAACCCAACTTTAACTTCCAATAGCTGTAGATACTTTAAAACCCAAACTTTGGCTTACACAATGAAAATGAGTTATGCAAAGCACTCAGACACCAAAGAAATTCCAATATCCTTGAAAGCATAATGAAGTCTGACCAGCTAAAATGATAACTATGCATCTATTTGGTAAATAAGAGCATCATTTACATATCATGGTCATGATTTCTTAGAGAAAATAGCAAATATTAAGAGCAAACTTTATATCAGTTCATGATAGTAGCTAGCTAGGTGTGGTATAAGCATTTTTCCGGAGAAATTTAGTATCTGCTATACTTTCCTATTTCAGAAATCTTCCTTTTCTGTTTGAATATTTTTACTCCAAACTATTTGAAAATGTTCATACACAGAAGAAGGAAAAGCAGGGTTTTTAGCAGAAACTGTATTGAAATGAATAACAGCTTAAGTGCCAGTCATGATCCTGAGGCAAAATGCAGGACTTTGAACAAGCCACCTAACCACTCTGGACTTCAATATATTTATCTCAAAAAGATGGAATGAGATAAGGTGATCACCAACATTACTATTATCTCTGAAGTTCTGTCTTTCTGAAGAACCCTAAATAATTACAAAAATTAATACTACAAATAGACACTGAAAACACGAGTTTAAATAAAACAATCACTTACTAAATAAGAGATGAAGAGAGAGCTTTCCTCTTAATTACAGGAACAAAATAAGGATGCCAATCTCACCACTGCTATTCAACATTGTACTGGAAGTCTTAGCCAGAGTAATTAGGCAAGAAAAAAAATAAAAGGTATCCAAATCAGGAAAGAAGTAAAAATTATCCTTTTTCTCAGATGACATCATCCTATACATAAAACCAGTTGCCATCGTGTTAATTCCAACTGAGAGACCCCATGTGCATCAGAGTAGAGCTGTACTTCATAGGGTTTTCAAAAGCTGACTTTGGGGAAGTAGTTTGCCAGGACTGTCCTCTGAGGCACCTTTTGGCAAACTCAAACTGCCAAAATTTCAGTTAGAAGCTGAGAGCATTAACGATTTGCACCACCCAAGGACTTCACATATATATAGAAAACGCCAACAAGAAAGCTACAAGAGCTAATAAATGAATTCAGCAAAGTGGCAGAATACTAGGTCAATACATGTCAATTAGCTCAGTCTCTATACATCAGCAATGAACATTCTAAAAAGGAAATTAAGGAAACAATTTCATTTAAAATAACATCTAAACACACACACACAACAAAATACCTAGGAATTAATTTAACCAGAGATGAAAAACTTGTACATTACTAAAACCAGAAGAACTAGATGGTGCCTGGTTAGCACCGATGACTGCCCTAACAGGGAACACAACAGAGAGTCCTTGACGGAGCAGGAGGAAAGTGTGGTGCAAAACTCAAATTCATGTGAAATAAAAAACAGACTTAATGGTCTGACTGAGGCTGGAGGGACCCCAGAAGACATGGCCCCTGGACTCTCTGTTAGCCCAAAACTAAAGCCATTCTTGAAGCCAACTCTTCAGACAAAGATTAGACTGGACTATAAAGACATAAAATGATACTCGTGAAGAGCGTGCTTCCTAGCTCAAGTAGATACATAAGACTAAATGGGCAACTCTTGTCCAGGGCGAGATGAGAAGGCAGAAAGGCACAGGAGTTGGTTGAGTGGACATGGCAAATTCAGGGTGGAAAGGAGGAGTGTGCTGTTACATTATAGGGACAGCAACTAGGGTCACATAACAATGTGTGTACAAATTTTTGTATGAGAAAGTAACTTGAGCTATAAACTTCCACTTAAAGCACAATTAAAAAAAGAAAGAAAGCATTACTAAAAGAAATTAAAGAAGACCTAAATAAATTGAAGGATATTCCATGTTCATGGATTGGTAGACTTACTATTAAGATGTCAATACTACCCAAAACAATCTACAGATTCAATGCAATCCCCATCAAAATGCCAACAGCTTTCTTAACAGTAGCGGAAAAGCTAATCCTCAAATTTATATGGAACAGCAAGGGGTCCCAAAAAGCCAAAGCAATCATGAAAAAGAAGAATAAAACTCATACTTCTCAATGTGAAAACATACTACCAAGCTACAGTAATCAAAACAGTGTGGTACTTGTGTAATGACAGAAAAAACAGGCCAACAGAACAGAATTGAGAGTCCAGAAATAAATCCAGACATATATGGTCTACTGATTTTTGACAAGGGTGCTAAGTCCATTCAATGGGGAAAGAACAGTCTCTTTAATAAGTGGTGCTAGGACAACTGAATTTCCACATGCCGAAGCATGAAGCTGTACCTGTAACTCGCCACATGCAAAATTTAACTCAAAATGGATCAAAGACCTAAATGTTAAGAACTATAACCATAAGACTCTTAGAAGATAATATACAGGTAATGCTTCAGGATCCAGTTTTTGGCAATGGATTCTTAGATATAACACCAAAAGGATCAGAAACAAAAGACAAAACAATTTGGACCTTATCAAAATTAAAAACTTTTGTTCATCAAGGTGAAGAGACAACCAACAGATTAAGACAAAATTTGGGGGAATTATATATTGAATAAGGGCTCAATTTCTAGAATATATAAAGAATTCCTATAAGTTAGCAACAAATAAACAACCCAATCAAAAAATGAGCTAAGGACTGAAAAACACTATGGCCAAGAAACACATGAAAAGTCGTTCGATGTCATTAGTCATTAGGATAATGCAAATCAAAACCACAATGAGATATCATTTCACCCCCACAAAGCTCGCTATAAGCAGAAACCAGGAAACAAGTGTTGGCGAGGATGTAGAAAACTGGAATGCTCATCCATTGCTAGTGGAATTACAAAATGATGCTGCCACTGTCAAAAACAGTTTGGTAGTTCCTCAGAAAATTACAAAGAATTACCATGTTGTTGTTGTTGTTAGGTGCCCTCAAGTCCCTTCCAACTATAGCGACCCTGTGTGCACTAGAACAAAACGCTGCCTGATCCTGCACCGCCCTCATGATGGCTGTTATGCTTGAGCCCATTGCTACAGCCACTGTTGTCAATCCATCTCCCTGAGGGTCGTCTTCTTTTTTGCTGACCCTGTACTTTACCAAGAATGATGTCCTTCTCCAGGGACTGATCCCTCCCGATAACATGAGAATTACTATATTTCACGCCTAGGTAAATAACTGGAAGCAGGAACACAAAAAGATACTTGTACGCCAATGTTCACTGTAACACCATTCACAATAGCCAAAGAATGGAAACAACCTAAAAGTCCATTAACAGATGAATAGGTAAACAAAATGCAGTATATACATACAATGAGATATTACTCAGACACAAAGAGAAATAAAGCCCTGATACATGCTATGACAAGGCAAGAGAGGCCTAAGTGTGCCACATGCACAGCTTCACCTACCCCAGGCAACAGAGGCCCAGGTAGTGTGGTGGCCAGGGAGCCCCCAACCAGGGTAACCAGCGAGGCCCAGTGACAGAGCAGCAGAAGCCTCAGGAGTTGTGCAGGACCCCCATGCAGTGTGGTGGTGGCTGCAGGCACAGCATCTGATCTGAACCATGGCGTGCCCACCCAGTGACATAAGAATGGACATGGGTAATTTGGGGAAAGGTAAAGGCTTGCTCTTTGGGAATCTGTTATTGGTTACTGTTTGCTTTCTATAATAATAATGGCTTTCACTTTGCCAACACTGTGTATCTCGGTTGTTCAGCTCGATCACAAATGAATGTAGCACCCACTGAATGGCTGATGTCAGTGGGTGTACATGCCTCATTTCTAGCAGTCTTATGGCTGCCTGGAAGTTTGAGGCACGGCCTATCTACACGTGCAATGCAGATACATAAGCAATGCAAACACTTACCTCAAGTGCCAAAGTTTTATAAGTTAAAATGAAAAAAAAATTCAGAAATACTACAAATGTTAGATAGACGAGACACAAACTGGGCAACAGAGCTGTTCACAGCGACCTCCCAAGGACGAGATTCTTTTTACCTACATTTTTACGTGACCAGGGCTGACTGATCCAAGCTGTGCTAATTAACTCCTGAAGGAACTTGAAAACTCGAACAAGAAGGAACTGATTAAGGTTGCTGAATCCTTTTACCGTGGTGCCCTAGAGAGATGTATGCATCTCTGCTGCTAATTTCCTGGAGTTTAGTTTTTGTCCTTCCAAAAGACAGGCTTCAGCTCTTCCTTCTAGAAGCTACTACACCACCATTCCAGTAGATTTTGCGTTGTTTAAAAAGGCCAGAGTTGGTTTTTGCTGCTTGCAACAAAATGAATTTTAATTAATACAGAAAAGATGCAAAACAATACAAATATATTGTATTCCTTTAACAACATTAAAGTGGAGAAAAGACCTACATCTATTGAAAATCTATGTACCAACACTTCATCTGTGTTACATGATTTAACTCTCAAGTAATGGTTGTGGTTGGTTGCCCCTGTGTCAATTCCAACTCATGGCAATGCCATGTGTGCAGAGTAGTAGAACCGCTTCTTAGGATTTTCAAGACTATGACCTTTGGGAAACAGATCACCAGGCCTGTCTCTTGCAATGCCTCTGGGTGGGTTCAAACTGCCAACTTTTTCAAGAAACCATATGAGATTGGTGTTTTTCTCTTTATTTTCCTCACTAGGCTCCAAGGCCCCCACGCGTCTGTCAGTTTGTTATACTGTGGGGGTTTGCATGTTGCTGTGATGCTAGAAGCTACGCCACCAGTGTTCAAATACCAGCAGGGTCATCTAAGGCAGGCAGGTTTCAGCTGAGCTTCCAGGCTAAGATAGACTAGGAAGAAGTACCCGGCGCTCTACTTCTAAGAAGAATTTGCCAGTGAAAACCATATCAATAGCAGCAGAGCATTCTCTGATACAGTGCCAGAAGATGAGCCCCTCAGGTTGGAAGGCACTCAAAATACTACTGGGGAAGAACTGCCTCCTCAAAGGAGAGTCAATCTTAATGACGGGGATGGAATCAAGCTTTCAGGACCGTCATTTGCTGACGTGGCACAACTCAAAATGAGAAGAAACAGCTGCAAGCATCCATTAATAATCAGAACGAGGAATATACAAAATATGAACCTAGAAAAACTGGAAATCATTAAAAATGAAATGGAATACATAAACATCGATATCCTAGGCATTTGTGAGCTGAAATAGACTAGTATTGGCCATTTTGAATTGGACACTCATATGGTCTACTATGCTGGGAATGACAACTTGAAGAGAAATGGCGTTGCATTCATCGTCAAAAAGAACATTTCGAGATCTATCCTGAAGTACAACGCTGTCAGTGATAGGATAATATCCATACATTACAAGGAAGACCAGTTCATATGACTATTATTCAAATCTACACACCAACCACTAAGGCCAAAGATGAAGAAACTGAAGAGCTTTACCAGCTTCTGCAGTCTGAAATTCATCGAACATGCAATCAGGATGCATTGATAACTACTGGTGACTGGAATGCGAAAGGTGGAAACGAAAAGGATCAGTAGTTGGAAAATACAGCCTTAGTGACAGAAATGATGCCAGAGATCACATGATAGATTTTTTGCAAGGCCAACGACTTCATTGCAAATACCATTCTTCACCAACATAAACAGCTACTATACACGTGGACCTTGCCAAATGGAATACACAGGAATCAAATCAACTACATCTGGGGAAACGAACGATGGAAAAGCTCAATATCATCAGTCAGAACAAGGCCAGGGGCTAACTGCAGAACACAACATCAATTGCTCATATGCAAATTCAAGTTGAAACTGAAAATGAGAACAAATCCACAAGAGTCAAAGTACGACCTCGAGTATGTCTCACCTGAAGCGTTAAACACTAATGACTGAAGACCAGACAAGTTGTGGAATGATATCAAGGATATCATGCATGAAGAAAGCAAGAAGTCATTAAAAAGGAAAGAAAGAAAAAAAGACCAAAATGGATGTCAGAAGAGACTCTGAAACTTGTTCTTGAACATCAAGTAACTAAAGCCAAAGGAAGAAATGATGAAGTAAAAGAACTGAATGGAAAATTTCAAAGGGCAACTTGAGAAGACAAAGTATTATAATAACATGTACAAAGAGGCCGGAGATAGAAAACCAAAAGGGAAGAACACACTCGGCATTTCTCAAGCTGAAAGAACTAAAGAAAAAATTCAAGGCACGAGCTGCAATACTGAAGGATTCTACAGGGGAAATATTAAACAATGAAGGAAGCATCAAAAGAAGATAGAAGGAATACACAGAGTCACTATACCAAAAAGAACTGGTCAACATTCAACCATTTCAAGAGGTAGCATATGCTCAGGAAACTGATAGTACTGAAGGAAGGGATCCAAGTTGCACTGAAGGCATTGATGAAAAACAAGGCTCCAGGAATTGGTGGAATACCCACTGAGATGTTTCAACAAACAGATGCAGCACTGGACATGCTCACTCACCTACGCCAAGAATTTTGGAAGACAGCTACCTGGCCAACTGACCAGAAAAGATCCATATTTATACCTATTCCAAAGAAAGGTGATCCAACCTAATGCAGAAATTATTGAACAGTGTCATTAATACTACATACAAGTAAAATTTTGCTGAATATCATTCAGAAGCGGCTGCAGCAGTATATCAACAGAGAATTACCAGAACTTCAATCCAAATTCAGAAGAGGACATGGAACCAGGAATATCATTGCTGATGTCAGATGGGTGCTGGCTGAAAGCAGAGAATACCAGAAAGATATTTACCTGTGTTTTATTGACCATGCAAAGGCATTTGACTGTGTGGATCATAACAAATTACATATAACATTGCGAAGAATGGGAATTTCAGAACACTTAATTGTGCTCATGAGGAACCTGTACATAGATCAAGAGGCAGTTGTGCGGACAGAACAAGGGGATACTGAGTGGTTTAAAGTCAGGAAAGGTGTGCATCAGGGCTGTATCCTTTCACACCTATTCAATCTGTATGCTGAGCAAATAATTCGAGAAGCTAGACTCTCTAAAAAAGAATGGGGCATCGTGATTGGAAAACACTAACAACCTGCAATATGCAGATGACACAACCTTGCTTACTCAAAGTGAAGAGAGCTTGAAGCACTTACTGATGAAGATTAAAGACCACAGCCTTCAGTATGGATGACGTCTCAACATAGGGAAAACAAAAATCCTCACAACTAGACCAATAAGCAACAAACATCATGATAAACGGAAAAAAGACTGAAGTTGTCAAGGATTTCATTTTACTTGGATCCACAATCAACGCCCATGGAAGTAGCAGCCAAGAAATCAGAAGACGCATTGCACTGGGCAAATCTGCTGCAAAAGACCTCTTTAAAGTGCTGAAAAGCAAAGATGTCACCTTGAAGACTAAGATGAGCCTGACCCAAGCCATGGTGCTTTCAATTGCCTCATATGCATGTGAAAGTTGGACAACGAATAAGGAAGACCAAAAAAGAACTGATGCCTTTGAATTGTGATATTGGTAAAGAATATTGAATATACCGTGGACTGCCAAAAGAACAAACAAATCTATCTTGGAAGAAGTACGACCAGAATGCGCCTTAGAAACAAGGATGCCGAGACTTCATCTCACATACTTTGGACATTTTGTTAGGAGGGATCAGTCCCTGGAAAACATCTGCTTGGTAAAGTAGAGGCTCAGTGAAGAAGAGGGAGACATTCAACGAGATGGACTGACACAGTGGCTGCAGCTATGGGTTTAAGCATAGCAATGATTGTCAGAATGGTGCAGGACCGGGCAGTGTTTCGTTCTGTTGTACATAGGGTCACTATGAGCTGGACCCAACTCGACAGCACCTAACAACGACAAGTCTCCAAAGTTTATTAACTAACTTGCAGGGTCCAAGTTGCAGGGTGTAAATAAATTCACATCTAGGTCTGTCTGACTTCCAAGTCACAAGGCTTCACTGCTTTTAATATTACGCCTACTCTTCACTTATCAACTATCTTGTTATCCAACATTTCACATTTCCAACAATAGTAAAATAAATCTACTATCCGACTATTTTGAGTATTAACAACGTACTGCTGGCAGTAACATATGCTGAGGTATGAGGTGAGAGTAACGCTGGCTGTGATGATTAAGGTTATACGTCACCTTGGCTGGGCCATGATTCTCAGTGGTTTGGTAGTTACGTAACAGTATAATTTAGCAGCTATGTAATGATGCAATCTGGCAGTTATGTAATACTGTAGTCATCCTACATTTTGTGATCTGATGTGGTCATCCTCCATTTTTACATAACTCCAATTTTCAGGTAATGACCTGGCCTTTGGAACCTAACAACATTAACAATTGAAAAGTGGGTATATTATTTTTATTAAAAAAAAAAAAATTCCTGGCTCTCAAGGAACTTTTCATAAGTCTAAGCATTCAAAATTATTACTCATCTGTGTAGCCACTGAGATGGTAACACGCACGTACTAGAGCCATGATTTCTGAGTATTAAATTTTTGAATGTTAAATCTATAAAATCTCTTAAGATTTTACACTCTTCTTAACAGCAACTTATTTATAATCACTGGAGAAGGGATTTGAAGAATTTTTTTCTTGTAAGTTTGCTCTGCTAGAAAATCTTCAAAATTTTTAGTATTTTCTCTAAGAAATTTCTAAAAAGAATTTGGTATGGGCGAGATCTGTAAAATTTAGTCAAGTAGGAAGTGACATAGGAGAGAATTGAGTGTTAAGTGTAAACAGTGATGACAAATGTGTATGGTCAAAGTATCAGACATCTAAATTCCACTTGGGGTGTTAGCTCAGAATGTAGGATACTTGTCAGTAGGAACCCTAATCCAGGACACTCATTTGTAACTGAGAGAACAATGGAAAAGGTTAAAACTCAATCCCATCTTCACTTTAATACTAAGAACTGATGCATTCTGGAATGATCAAGAAGGAAAAGACCAGGGCAGATAAACTAAATTAAGATTTTTCTGACTGATGATAATATACGATGGAAAATTTCCATTCCATTCAGAACAAGGTACAACATCTCATCCTGGATCCTCTCTTCCTTTCTCCCAAAAACATTTGTTAAGCATTTATTATGTTTGTCAGATAAGGTACTATATATACTTACAAACAAGATACAGGCCCTACTCTGAGACAGATGAGAAAACAGACAACTGTAATACTGTGTGATAAGGTTTATGATAAAGTTTAGAGTGCTGTGGGCACATCCACAAGATGCATATATATGACTTAATCTTGAAGTGACTGGAGCATATTTAAACAAAATTAGTGTCCAGATGATTGTTTTTTTTAAAATGCCTCAGAGGATCCTCAATTTTAAAGGGTACTGACCTTTTTATTAGGAATGAAACACCCTTGAAGTCACACATCTGCTTCTCAAAATCCTAAAGGTCATTTAATATCTACCCTACGAGGCTTTTTTAAATTTTTAGTTTCTATCTATTCAAAACTCTTTGTTAATGAATAATTTGTTCATTTTACATATTTCATCCCAAATTTCAGAACCATTAGCTTATTATTCATTGTTAAGTTTTGTTTGTTTAAAATAAACGAACATGTATTACAGGTTACCCTGGGAGGTGGGGAGGGAGAGAAAACGCCAAGAACGCACTTTCATCTCTCATTTTATAACACTGCTTTATTGTTTGCAAAATGTATTCCTTATGTAACTGAGAAGCATATACATGTATTCATTAATAATGTCATAGAATCCACACATCATTTTATGTTTCATGTTTTCTACGGCTCAACTGCAGATGTACAAGTACACTGAAGTTATTTATCATTATTGCTGGGTAGTAACTCTGATGGTGGCACTATAATTATGTGACTTGGCATTACGCAGAAACATGTACAAAATGATAATATTCTATTTTATGTCCTCTGTCCCTTATTTAGGAACCCTGATGGCGCAGTGGTTACGCACTCAGCTGCTAACTAAAAGGTCGGCAGTTTGAACCCACCAACTGCTTCACGGGAGAAAGACATGGCAGTCTGTTTCCGTACATTATAGCCTTGGAAACCCTATGGGGCAGTCCTACTCTGTCCTATAGGGTTATTATGAGTAGAAATTTGACTTGATGGCCGTGGGTTTGGTTTTTTGGGGTCCCTTATTTTATCATAGTATTTACTGTAAAATCTTGAGGGATATAATTTGCTTTATTTCTTGCGTGTGCAGCGACTGTAGAACATTATGTTCCTTTCTCTCAGGGTATTAAAATTCAATACCGGCAACTTAAATGTGTATACTTTTTCTTTCAAACACCGCAAAGTGCGATACAGCCATCATTTCATCTATCCTGCAACATTTCTGCATGGCATATCAGGAATACCTGGGGTAATCATCACCTTTTCTCAAATAAGGAGAATAAGGTTCAGGAACGAGTATATAAAAAACCTTCTCCACCACCCAGACTCAAAGAGGAGCCCTCATTTGTATAATTTGGAACAATTATGGAATCAGAAACACTCTAAGTCTCTAGTCTTTCCTCTTCAGCTCATTCTCCTTGTAAACCAATCCAGTCTATTAACAGTCATGGGGAAAAAAATTCAACCAAAATAGGTAAGATCTAGCATGGTTACAGCTAGAAGAATGTTGAAGTTCTGGCTCCTTGAGCAAGTTATTAAGCCTCACTGAGCTTCAGACTCATTGCCTGTAAAATGGGAATAAAGTTACCTCTTTATCACCTGGAGTTGATCGAAGGCTCCAGGGAGGAGGCTTTGTGAGTTATAAACAGAAACCGGTTCGGTCTGCTCTGGTTCAAACCCCTGCTGAGAATTTTCATTTCTGCCCAGATGTACTTAATCAGAATCTACAGTTTAACAAGATCTCCAGGTGATTCTTATGCATAATAAATTTTGAGAACCACTACTCTCAGTAGGGAAACCCTGGTGGCACAGTGGTTAAGAGCTATGGCTGCTAACCAAAAGGTCAGCAGTTCGAATCCACCAGGTGCTCCTTGGAAACTCTATTGTGGCAGTTCTACTCTGTCCTACAGGGTCGCTATGAGTCAGAACCAACTCGACGCCAACGGGTTTGGTTTGGGGTTTTGGCTCTAACTAATGGTTCTCAGAACTGGACCCTAACCAGCAGCATTACCATCCCTGGGAACTTGTTAGAAATGCAAATTCTCAGCAGGGCTTTGAACCAGAACGAACCCGTTCAAAGCCCTGAACATAAAGCATCACAAAGACAATGTGTTACTAATATAATAAATGTTCTTTACTCTTAATATCAAATAGAAAAATGTACCATTGTTGCCATCAAGTTACTGGTGCACAGTAGCCAATTCTGACAAAAACTGAATGTTGTACGTACATGAGATTACACCTGGCACTAGGGAGGCTCTCCACAAACATTCCTTTCTCTACCACCTTCTTGTGTTACATCTTGTAAGTTACCTGGAGTTTCTTCATAAATGACTCCTTAGGGCACATGTACAATAAATTGTAGGGGACCAACTAAAATCTCTCTATGATACAAAATAGCTTGAATAAAAAGGCCAAAACCTAAGATGGTTAATTCTGATGCAATAACTTACTATAATCACTACTGTGGAGTGATGAACTGTTCTAGGCCACAGTGTGCAATAAAAAAATCAGTAAGAGATACCGGCAGGTCTCTCTCCTGACTGTTCATGGGACTGGTGAGCCAAGAGGAGTCGCTCTTAAACCTCTGCTGTGGAGTTCTAGAATTTAAATTTACTTAGGTGTTAGAGGCTATCAAGACATCTATCTGTCTGGAATTTGCAGGGCCTGTGTGCAAAAAGGAAAGAAACAGCGCTTGGTAGCTGGCTGTGAATCCACTCAGCAGTGGCTCTAACACTGTCCACAGGGACGTCATGTAAATCATTAGGGGCCTTGGAAACTATCTAAGGAGTGAGAACTAGCATGAAGTGTCAAAGGCCAAGCTGATTTAGGAAGGCGTGGATGTGCATCTAAACGTCTGTGTGAACTAGGCACATTAACTTCTTTAAATCTCAATGTCCCCATCTATACAACGGGGATAACAACAGTACCTACTTCACAGGGTTGACCTGTACATTAAAGATGAGCAGGTATGTAAAGTACCTTAGCACTCAGTAAGTGCAACAACATTGCTATTACTACTATTACTATTATTGTTGTTGTAATTTCTTGGGCAGAAGCAACATGATCCCAAAACACAATTACAGATTAAATCCACTTAAAAGTAGAGTGATGGCTTAAAAGCTTTGTTAATCTCAAGAGGAGCACCATATCATAAAAAGATATAATATTCAACAATAAACATGGAATCAACTGAGATTTCTAGTGTTATCAGTCTGGAAAGAGAAATAAGTCCACCCCCTAAGAAGCATATTAACATTCCGGTTGACAACTTTCTCTGTTGAATGTAAGTCAGTCACAAACAAGGAAGAGCCTACGGAAAAAAATTATTTTTAGGTGCATTTTAGACTAATCCAATTATCTAAAGACTGATGGTATTTACTAGAAAATAATGCCCTCAGGTCATATGATATTTTATTTCCCTCCAAGGCCTACTTTGGCCCAGTGGTTCTGCATCTTTGCTAATCATCATTTGTTACTAGGCTGTTTTCTCACCTACCATTTAGTTAGGTAAATATGCGTCATGAATTTAGTAAGAAAGGTAGTAACCAAAAAGGTCACAGTTATTGCCTGATCTTAGATTGGGGTTTACATGAAACCAGAGCCTAAGACAGAAAAAGAAAAAAAAAAACAGCTAATGCAAAAGCGTTATTGTGGTCACCGTTATAGGCAACAGGCGATCAATTCTATGAGAAGCATTTAAAATATCTTCCAGGATCGTCCATCTTAAATATAGGAGGCTGAAGCTGTTACCCAGCCTGACTGAGGGTTGTTGCTCTGGGGAGGAGGGCATTAACTCTACTACCTTCCCAGACTGCAGCTGGTACACAGGCTCGGCAAACTTGCTAGTTCCCGTGCTGCTGCAGAGGGCAGTAGGGCAGAATGCAGAAAGGCTCAGGGCAGTGTGACTTTGAGGCAGCGCACCAGAAATGGAAGGTGAGCCTGAACTTCCAAGAAATCGCCCACCATGTTTACAAAGGAAATCCAAGGTGGGCAAAGGGAGTGTGTGCAGGCAACACATGAACCTGCGCCACATAAAATGCCGGGAAGTTACATGAGAAAACAAGACTCCCCAGACTTTTCCACGGAATAAAGGGAAGCTATTATTATCTATTATTATTATCCTGAGCTTCCCCAAATAGTTTTGAGAGCATCTTGACCTCAAATAGGTATGAAAATAGATTAAAAAAAAAATAGGGAGGATAAAATCTTTGTACACTCCTCACTGTGTACTTATTTTTACAAAGAAGTTAACTGGAACATTATATATAACAACAAAAAACTGGAGACAATCCAACTGTCGAATAATAGTGAAAGGGTTAAAGAAATTATGAATCCACAAAATACTATTATTATATACTTATCAATATTGTTTTCAAGAAAATATTAATGACATGAAGAAAAACTCATGATATAACGACACTTTGAAAGAAGTCAGATCTGAAACTACACATACCGTTATTGCAATCATGTAAACAGGTGGCCTTGAATCTCTCACACTTCAAATAAATAAATAAACAAATAAAAACTTTTTTTTTGAACAGCACTTATTAATTATACATTTTCCCTTCTAAGCTACCTTTACACCAAATTTGGATTTTAATGCATCAGCTAACCAGCTGTGGTTTACTACACACACACACACACACACACACACACACACACACACACACACTGCGTACATTTGGGAATGTGTGGGGAGCCTTTTTGGGTTGTCATGTGGACTGGTGGATGCTAAAAACATGTAGCGGGTGAGGCCAGAGATGCTAAACATTCTGCAATCCACAAAACAGAACGAAAAATTGCCCCACCAAAATGCCAACAGCACCACAACTAAAACAATGAGCTAAGGATAAATCTTTAGAATGATCCTACGCCAGCCAACAGTTCAGTTTTGCAAACATCTGTGCCGGAATTAAGGCAAATTGGGACTATTAATTTGCATTTATCACTATTATTTTATAAAATTGAGTAAAAAAAAAAATTGAGTAGTGATGGGGAAATTAAAATGCTAATACTAGTGTTACAAAGCAGAGAAAGCACAACAAAATAGTTGAGACAAAAATGGAAATCAACAGAGATGAAAAGTGACAAAATTTTAGTACAAAATGGAATATTTAGGCTTAAGCTAAAAAAACCAAACCCAGTGCCATCAAGTCAATTCTGACTCATAGCAACCCTATAAGATAGAGCAGAACTGCCCCATAGGGTTTCCAAGGAGCAGCTGGTGGATTCGAACTGCTGACTTTTTGGTTAGCAGCCAAGCTCTTAATCACTGTGCCACCAGGGCTTAGGCTAACTTAATATGCATACATTCAATTACAAATCCAGACAACAAAATTAAAGCCCATGTTTAAAATACCGAAAATTCATAATCACAAACTGTGTCTAAAAGTAAGGTATATCATTTGCAATTTCATAACATATTCTTGCTTTCTTGGAAGAGAACAAATTTACATGAAGTATATTTTCTACATTTGTACTTTTTACTTTGGTACATGCTTATAAGAACATATTATGTATGAACATGATTGTGCACGGAGAAAAGACTGGGTGGAAAAATATCAAAATATTAACATGGTTATATCGAGTAGTGGAATTGTCAGTGGTTTTAATTTTCTTCTCTATTGAAATTTCAGTGGCTTAAAAGAAAAATATAAGTCTGCAGCTACCTCAAGAAAATTCAAGAGTGAACAAGTTGGGCTAAGTCACACATGTTTAAGGTGAGAGTCAGGTCCAAATGGAAGCAAAATAAAGCTGGTCTAGATGAAAGAGGGGATGACAAGTTGTGTTCTTTTCTCATAGTTGGTTATTCTGTTAAGTAATAAATGGCTCAGACCACAGGATAATATAGTCCCTTTGTGTCTATTCTACTAGAGGTAAGGTACTAAGAAAAAAACTCTCTGAAAGTCCTTCTAATCCACAGAAGCAAAAAGGTACATCAGTACAGACAGTATACATAATAAAGACAAAGTCTGTCCCACTACTACTATAAAGCAGTAAAAATAACAGATAATTTTCCAACAGTAGGTAGTCACAATTAAAGTAAACTCATTACTGGAAAAGTAAATAACTTAATTAAAAAGGCAATTTAGAAATATGCACTAAAGGGGAAAAAACAGTATCAAATATTCATTCATTTATTCATCCCACAAATGTCTGTTGAAAACTGCAAGACACTATGGATCCCTTGCTCAGTATGTTGCAGATACCTTTACTGCACGTAAATATTTGCCCTATGCCATCTCTGTAGTAAACTGTTTCATAAATTACAACTTGCCAGGCTGGAAGTACTTCCTACACCTGTCGCTCACTGATTGCCAGCACTAGTGACTCCTCTCAGATGCGCCCGCAGAAGAAAAACAGTCTTCACAGATAAAGTAAGATTATTCTTCTATGAGAAGTGTATTTGTTCTAAATCAACCTTCTTTAAATTGCATCTGTTTTAATTTTCTGACACCTAGCAAGTAAATTCGTATCTATGACAATCACATTCTTCATTACGTTACACAATATCAGCATCTTGCGGTGTTTTCTTTAGAGTTGGCCAGATTCTCCATAAACAGGAATTCTAATCTTCATAGAGGATGTAATCCTGGCGGCTGACATTCTGTGGTATATGGGTGAAGATGACTGAGAGTCTCAACTTCAATAAGTTATCTTTAATTCAATCTTCCTGTCTTCCATAGAATATTCCATCTCTCAACTGTGTCTGATGTCCCCAAGGTCAAAGAAATAAAACCTTGGGGTTCCTTCCAGGTAGGAGACAGGGCATTTGCCCAGATGTAGAGGGTAAGAAAGAGAGTTTAATGTCAAACAGCTTCTTTAAAAAGACACTCAACCAATTCTCATGTTTATAGCTCACAGCTTACCCTATATTTCTGGAGGTATCTGTTCCACCAAACCCTAAACCTTTTGGAGGTTAATGGTATATACTGCTTACTTCTTGGCTTTCCCCCCTGCTGCCCAAGGTTCAACTTTCTGGATTGTGTATCAGTTGGGGAAGCAGAGCCACTAGGAATATCTGGGGTGTGTGTATGTGTGTCTATATAAAAAGATCTGTTACAGTGATTTGCCCTCATGCAATTGTGGGAGCTGGATAAGCTGGTGTCTTCATGTCTGATGGTGGAGCCTGAAGTCCACGGGCAGGCAATCAGGAAAGGAAGATGGATGTAAAAACAAAAGTGGCAGAAAGCAAAAACGAGCTGAATACCACAAGCACAACCTGGCGCCCATAAGAATGGGCTGTGTTAGTTCCCGTTGCCTCTAACAACGGTGACGAGGTGTTTCGCAGAAGCTGCGGACCTTCCTCACAGAGCTAAACAGATGCGTGGAATCAGAGAAGCTATGGAGGATGTGGGAGAAGGTGCAACAGTTGCAGGCACAACTGCTGCTTCACACTCACGAGCTGAGTCATCATGTTGCCCGATTAGGGTCCGTGACCTGGAGCAGTCGAGCCAATGAAACGTACTCCAAGTCAGAAAGAGTGAGAAAGTTGATTTAGGAGGTATCCACCAACGAGGAATCCGCAGCAACGCAGGCTGTCTTTATGGAGTCCCAAAAGGCAGTTTTACATTAGACCTTATATATGATTTTTACAAGGGTTAGAAGTGTCTTTGTAGCCCACGGATGGCATGGCCTAATGAGTTAGTCAATACAAGATAATGACAAGAGACTCTATTAGACTAAAGAGATACATGGTGGACATCTCCTTATCAGGCTAAAGATACACATGTCAGACATCTGGGCTCTAATATCTCTGTGGGGGGTTGTAAGTTACAGGTGGTTGGACTGAACAAAACCAAAGCTATTAGCATCAGATCAAAACAAGTCATTAACGAAGGTATGCAGAAAGGAGAAGGCAGGCATAGGAAGGAGAAATACTTAAAGGTTCATCATGGCATTAGTCATATCAAGCTCTCTCTGCCCATTTTGAAAAGGAGAAAACATGCTGGGGAGTATCAGGGTCACAGCCAGATCAGCAACAGCATGTGTTGGGGGTAGATAACTTGTCTCTTTAGTTTCGCAGATGTATAAACAGAGAGGGGCTATAGTAGAAGAACTACATCCAAGGTGCCTCATCTGCATCTGTACCTGATTTCAGTAACACGATCCTGGACTTTGAGCTGATGCTGTAATGGGATGAGACTTTCTTGAGCCTTGGGAAGGGGTGAATGTATTTTGCATTCTGAAGGGGTGTAAATCGCTGGACAGACTTTGTATGCAGCTTTCAAAGATCCCTCCACCATGATGGATCCTTGATTGTAGTGGTGGATACATGAACTTACACATGTGATGTAATTATACAGAATTGCATAGAACTACACACACATACACAAATGAGTCCAACTAAAACTGGGGAAATATGAATAAGATTGGTGAACTGTATCAATGTTAATATTCTAGTTGTGATATTAGGCTATAGTTTTGCAAAATGTTATTGCTGGGGGAAACTAGGTAAAGTGTACAGCAAACCTCTCTGTATTATTTTTACAACAGAATGTGAATCTGCAATTATCTCAAAAAATAATTCAACTAAAAAAAAAGATCTCCCTCACTGATGCCCCCCTCCCCTCCCCTCACCTCCTAGTATTCCCACCCCTGGGAGATGGGATGTCAAATCTGTGATTAGGTTACAAGACTGTGCCTTCCCTCTTACTAGATTCTCTCTGTTGCCTTCTTGGCTTGCACACTTTGATGAAGCGAGCTGCTATGCTGGAGAAGCTCGCGGGGCAAGCAACAGAGAGAAGCCTCTGGCCAACAACCAGGAAGAAATGAAGCCCTCAGCTCAGCAGCCTACAAGGAACTGAAACCTGCCAACCACTGAGTGAGCTTGAAAGCAGATCCTTCCCAGAGCCTTGAGATGAGTGAAGCCCCTGCCAACATCAAGACTGCAGCCTGTAAGAGACTCTGAAGCTGAGGATCCTGCTAAGCCATGCCCAGATTCTTGACCCACAGAAACATGAGACGGTAAGTGTATGTTATTTTAAGCCACTAAGTTTTGGTGCATTTTGTTACACAACATTTGGTAACTAACACAGGCCTGTCCTCTGCTCTCTAGTACCAATATTTTGTTGCTGTTGTCTCCTTTCCCGTTCTCTTTATCCTTGTGGACTTAATACCTTTTAAATTCCTGTATTATTATTTTGTTACGGTTTCGGGAATGACACTCTAGCGCGTTTCTTGAACCTGCTGTCTTTTACTCAAAGTCATCCTCAAGTCTTCTATTTCTTCCTCCAGGACTTTGATAAAGCTATCACCACGAGTTGCCTTGTCTCCCTTGAGTGAGGCATTTCACTTCTTTGGCAATGACTGGAAAAGCCTAAAATTGTTCATTCATTCCCCAGGTTCTGCCATTTAACCAGATATGAATTTGCTGTTTCATGCTTGACTACATTCATAACTTATTTATAAGAGATAAAAAAACAAGGGATATCATATAATCGGATTCATTTTGAATTTATTTAAGCTAAGCATGCATGTGATGCAACACATTTTCACCAACCAAGTTTTCAAACCTTGTTCCACTGCAGGCTCTCTTACGCAGGTCGGCGGTACCTCATTATCAAACTGCAAGATTCTCCAGAGGTGCAGATTTTGTTGGGCCTTCCCTCTTTGTCTATCTGACCCAAAACGCCCAGCATTAGAAGTCTGTTTCTAAAAGGGGAGCGGGAATGGCTTTAGTACTATATCCAGAAGGCTACCATTACAGGGCCCATTTCTTCAAAGGGCAGCAGGCCCTGTGTGTCTACTTTAACCTCCTCTCAGCCACATTTACTTTCATTTGCCAGATTCGTCAGTCATCACCTGGAAAGGTAAAGGGAGAGCAAGGTCTATGAAGAGCAAAAAATAAAGATTCTGGTAGGAGGAGGAGCCTGATACAGTTTTCAGTTCCCGGAGAATCAAGAACCTGGGAGGCAAAAAATCCTGATACTCTTCTCACTTTAAGACATTCCAGAGGGCGGGGAGGGGGGAGAAAGAGACGTCTCTTAGACCTCCAAGTCTGTCCTAAAGTAGCCTCAGGGTCAACTGACATTTGAGTATAAACCAGACAAAGGGCCAGGAGCTCTTCTTTCTCTGTTTTGGGGCTTCTTCTGGAAAAATACCACAGAACATTAATAACATTAGTTACAATTTATGTGAATTTTGCCTAATTTATGCAGATCTTCACAAAGCTCACTTGAAAGAATCATGTACACGATTGTGAAGCCATTTTCATCACTACTACAATAAACAGGGGGCCACATGACCAACAAAATTAGTGAGAAAAATTTAGCAATCTCTTAAATGACAGTTATTTTATTCTAAAATCTGTACATCATAAGTCTAATCAAGAAGAGCAGAAGAAATTGTTACAAATGTACCCCTCTCATTTTAATCACTTGATCAATACAGCATAATCATAAGGCTTTATTTTGTTCTTATAGTTTTAGCTAGCAGTGGAATTTAAAATGCCCCAGTTTGCCATCTGCTTCATTTTCACTAGCATGAACCACACCAATGAAAAGGAATAGCCTCCGAGCCATCAGTCTTTTTTTAAACAGAGGGCAAAAGAAATATATGACGAATCTGTGGGTTCTATTTAAATCACAGTGAGGTTTGGCCCTAATTTCCAGAAATCCAAATTCACATGATAAATAAGTACTTGTATTATCCCTTTTTAAGTCACTTTTTCAAAAATAAATAAATAAGGAATGTCAAAATTATGTAACTATTCTTGGTGAATATGTGTCTGTAAAAAGCCTGGCTTGCTGAGACATGGAAATACATATGACATAAATGTTTGCTCTCACTTCTCCTAGAAACATTACTTTTCATTTACTGTAAGGATCAGATCTATAGCCTTTTGTCTAGTTAATTGTTCTGATCCAAAAGGATAATAATAGTTCTCTTATTTCCACAAGAGGGCCAAACAATTACAGCCCAGACTAGGCCCCTAGGCTAAGCTCCTAAGATGTCAGGAAACTGGAGCCCTTTCTCCCTAGGTATGTGTGGAAGCTCAGACCTTAGACACATCTCTTGGTCATAAAAGCCCAGAACAGAGATGTTTATCTAGTCCTTGGAAAGAGATGTATTTACATCCCAGAGGGTTAGGATGAGAACTCAGAATCCTTTCCAACCCATCTTAGGAGCAAAGGTTTTTCTCCCTCCTTTTAGGAAGGGGGCACGGTTGCCTCTCTATATAAATGAAGAAAATACATTGTCTTCCATCCCTTGTCTATAGAGTGAAACCTACCACCTGCACAGAGAAATTCTATGGGCGCTAACTGCACCGCCTGTGGGACTAGGTATAAGAGACCGACACTGCAATGTTACTCTAGCAGTTGAGCTGGTTGGGAGTATTAATCAAGAACTCTTTTCACTGACCCAAAGTGCCTCATCTTTCTGCAATATTCATATATATTTCTCACATGTTACGGACTGAACTGTGTCCCCCAAAAAGATGTGCTGAAGTCCTAACCACTGTACCTGTGACTGTGACTTTGTTTGGCACTAGGGTCTTTGACAATGTTATCAGTTACGTTAACATAAGGTCATACTGGAGTAAGGTGGATCCAAGTCATATATGACTAGTGCCCTCATAACAGGGAAGAAACACTGGGAGTCAGAGGAAGGACATCATACAATGTTGCCACTGCAGGTCAAGAAATGCCTGGAGCTACCAGAAGCTTGGAGAGAGGCATAGCACAGTTGCTCTCTCAGAGCAGTCAGAAGCAATCAACACAACTGATGCCCTAATTTGGACTTTACTTCTGTTGTTTAAAGCCACTCAACTTTTTGGTATTTTGTTCTAGCATCCCTAGGAAACTAAGTCAGCACATAACTGTAAAAGCAGGGTAGCATCTCAAACCCTTCGCGGTTCTTGACAAAACAGTAAAGAACACTAGTCTTAAGATCAAACAAGCAAGTTAGAAAGAGAATAGCCAATAGAAATAGCTGACTGACTACATTCGGAACAAACGAATAAATGGTATACTGAAATACTCCTCAATATATTGTAGATTAGTATTACATAAAAAGTCTCTTTAGAGGTAAGAAATGCATGTACAGGATCATGAAATTAGAAGATATAATAAAAACATTTCAAAGTATCCCAAGTTCCCCTATGGTGGAAAAGAAAAAAGAGAGCCTCTAAATCCTAACCCATCCTAACTCGATTTTGTTCTCAAGGCTAAGTTCAGGAATTGGTTTATCTAACTCTCCTCTCAAACCTATTTTCATCATATTTAGATGACAACTGTAATGTGTTACTAGGTAAGAAAGAAAACACTGCACCTGAAGTACAAAAGCTCACCGATCCTAAAGGCAACCTTAAAAGCCATCTAGTTCTACCCCTTAGACAAGGCACGAGGGACCAAATAGGTGAAAGAATTGCTTAGATTCCACAGGTAGACTGTGGCAAAACTAGGACTAAAATCCAGATCTCTTAAGTCATAACAAAGTACTTTCTCCATTTAATCACTAAAAATCTGCAATTCTATAGTGTAAAGTGGCCTACATGACATATTACTTAAGTCCTTGTCTAGCAAACAAACTTGTGTTTAATTCACATCCCCAAGATACCACAATAATGGGAAAGCACTGCTCTGCATTTGACAATCAAAATTTCTGACTGTAAACTAATGTTAACATGACTTTAACGAGTGGTAAGTTTGGCCAGCACGGCTCAGTTCTTGCTAGGGTTGAACTACCCCTGAGTAAATGGACAAAACCAAGACTGTGAATTCTGAGATTAATCACAGCACCCAATAGAGAAGAACATTCTAAGGTAGAGCCATCTCCAAGGGCCTTGTAGATAGACTTCCCTCGATAGTACTGCAGCACGAAGACTCGGGTTCTCTAAACACGTATGTTATGAAGTTAAAATATATCTATTTTTAGAAAATATCAGAAAAAGAATAAAGGTGGCAAAGTTGCTTCCTTAACTTCCAAGATGTTTTCTGCCATATAAAATACACAGCTAAACAAGAGGCTAAAGAGCCAGGTAGGATGAAACAGGGTTTTGAATCGAAACTATGTAAAACAGGTTTCACTTGATTTGACATGCAAACATAAGCAAAGCTCAGCACATAATTAAGCACTACTAAACCTTGATACCCAATTCTGTTCAGAGAGCACAGAGCTTAAACATCCATTGTTAAGAATACCTTCTCTACTCACTTTTTTCCCCAAATGACGTGATAGTTGTTTTTTAACATATAGTCAAGGACATTCAATGCTTTTTCATCCAAAAGTTAACATTTAAGCATTCTTCAGATGATCAATGTCCAGCCTATTTATTCTGACACAACATTTGGCTAATACAGAGCAGCTGACTGACTATATTCTGAACAGCTGAATAAATATAATGGTATACTGAAATACTTTCACAAGTATTTCTTTTGATACGAATTCAAAGAAATGAAATAATATCAACCATTCTGACTATGGAAAGAACAACTGTATACAGTATACGCATTTTAAAAGTAAAAGGAGATCAATGCTTAGAGTCTCAGTTTCAAGTTCTCAAACAAATCCTTTGTAAGGAGACCTCACTGGCAATATGGAAATCAAAGGCCCAGATCATAATTAAAAGAAAATTTTTTGTTCTAAAATCGACTATGGTGATGATTGCACATATGTGTGAATATACTAAAAACCACTGCATTGTTCACTTTAAATGGGTAAAATGTGTGGTAAGTGAATTATATCTCAATAAAGTTGCTAAAAAATAAATTAAATAAAATTTAAGAGAGAAAAAAGAAAGAAAAGAGATTTGGACCCAATTTTCCTGACATTTAAACGTACCTACCAATCCTGACCTGTGTGATGGTCCCTTAGGCAGTTTCCCATGCTGATAAAATATCTCAAATCACTTTCGTTCTCACTCAATAAATATCAGGGGCAGCCTTATTGTGGAATGGCTGGAGAGTCCCTAACAAGCCAATGGTCTGTACCTGAACTGTCACGCTTTATTCTGGTCAATAAACTGGGGGATTCTCCTACTCTTGTCCCTGATGCTGCTAACCAGTTACAAACTACTATTTTCATGCATCTGTCCACACAAGTCTTTTACCGATCATCTCTATCCAGGCTGGAAATAGAGATGAGTAAAGCAAGGTCCCTACTCTGCAGGCCCTCACAGTCAAAAAGGCAGACAAATGGCTACAATGAAGTATAACAGGTAGAAGCACATACAGGTTAGTGTAGGCGCTAGGGTGGGCATGCTCAATTCTATTACTGTTCAGGTGGGGTCCCGCTTGTTAGCATGCTGCTGTTAGTTGCCATCGAGTTGATTCCGACTCATGGAGACCCTATGTGTGCAGGGTAGAACTGTTCCATAGGGCTTTCAAGGAGGTGGCCTTTCAGAGGCAGATGGTCAGGTCTATCTTTCAAGGTGCCTCTCCTCTAAATGAGTTCAAACAGCAACCTTTCAGCTAGTACTCCAGGGCTTAGCCATTTGTGCCACCCAGGGACTCCTTCTGAGAAGGTAAAATGCAGCTAACAACAATGTGATAATGCCTGGTATAATAAATGTTCGAAGAATGCTAGCCAAATATTATTACTTTTATTATTCTTGCCAAGCACAGGGGGAGGGGCGCACTGCTGCCTCCAAGGAACAACAGTTCTATCATGTGATCTAGAATGGTCTGGCTCTTTTGGGCTCAAGAAGATCTTCTTTCATCTTTATACTCACAGTCCACTCTGTCAGTAAGTTTATAATAAAGAGCTGGGATGAGAAGCTGTGGTGTGGCACCTCTCCATTATGCGGTAGCACTCCTCTTCCACTACTCCTGCCTTTGTCTAATATGAGACACCTGTCCTTCCGGTCTCCCTCTTCCATCCTCACTTCAGGCTAAGCTGCTCTCCCTTCTTGAGGTATCCTCCCCAAGGGCTGGTGAGAGGGGCTGCCTTTCTCCCCTTCTTTTTAATACCAATGTCTAGTAACCTAACAATAACTCCCACATTGTCCTTCTACAGCTCTCTGGGAAGTCTAGGGAATCTCATGCAAATAGGCCATCAGGTAAACTACTTGGACATTTCTGAAGAACATATGCAAATTAGGCCCCATCATAACCTTTAGAGCAGAACTATACTTTTCAACAACCTGCACAGAATCTATGAAGCAGTTTTTCAGGCAGATGTTTACTGATTGCCTAAAATCCACATAGACTGTATCCCAAGTCTGCTTCAGAAATTCTCAGGTATCTGCTGAATTTAAAAGAGAAGACGCAGCTTATCTGCCAGGGGGTGGCATTAAATATAAATGGGAGCATTCAGCTATACCTGAAGTAAGGCTACACCTCTTCCTCTAGGGTTTTCTCCTCTAGTGAGACTGAGCAATACTTTGCCAATAACTCAGGTCTGGGAATAAGTCAAAAAATACTTTTGAAGTGCTAAAACTGCCCTTGGACTGACTATACAGTTCAAAAGGCAGAGATACAGCATCAAAGAAATAATACACAGAATTCGCTTCCCCAACTTCATAGCTCTGATATGATGCCAGTGAGTAACTGGGTTAATTAATCTGAAAAAAAAATTTAATGTATTTTATATTATTGAAGATGAAGTAAAGAAAAACTGAAAGTGACCAAAACTTCATTAGCTTACCTGATGATCAGATCTCCAAAGCAGGAGATATAAGTGTATATTGCACTGACAATCTTAAAATAATCACATTTTCTCACAATTATAAAGCCAGTTTTCAAATAAGTCTCTTCCTTCTTTCCAAATAAGAACATTTACTTTGGTGTTCTAAATAAATTCTAATAAAAATAATCTACTCACACTTTGGGCACTTTACCTGCAGATCATTACACATGCAGTCATAGAAAGGAATTACTTCCCTGAATGCCCAGAGAGACCTCCAATAATCAGTCTCTCAGTTTTAGATGAACCTTCTGAAAGGCAAGAGGGCTGCAACGAGTGGAACATATTGTTCCAACTGCTGGTTTATCCAATTCTGTGGGAAAATTGTAAACAAAGGCATTGGGAATCTTTTCCCAAGCTTGCTTTTCAACAAAAAACTGGACTATAGTGTTTCTTATTACACTACCCCCACCACCTTTAGGGAAAACTATTACTGTGTTCCTTCCACCTCTCCTCCACAAAAAAGATATGTGTGCTCATATTTGCATACAGAGTCAACTTGCTGTAGCCTTGAACTTGGCATTGGCAATCTCAGCATTGAAAGAAACATTAGTCCAGTATCTAGGAATAATTAAAGAAAAATGTAAAATGTGAACGAAGTTTCCCAAATATTTAAATGTCTACAAGGAAAAGAAAGTATAACACAGAACATATCCTAAAAAAATTTTTTTTACCCCTGGCTCTCTTATTCTCAATATATCCACTGCTCTTAAATTCTCCCCCATGACTGACTGAGAAAAAGTATGTGGGAACTTTCTGGTATGGTGGAAATGTCCTATAGCTTTATAGAGATATGGGTTACACAAGCCAATGGGTTGGTCAAAACTCAAAATTATACACATAAGCTTTTAAAAGATTTCACTGTCTATAAATTTTTTCTAGAAAAGAACTATATCCATTCCTCACTTATCGACATGGTTACGTTCCAAAGACCAGGTCGTTAAGTGGAAAATCAGCGTTATCTGAAACTTAGCGACCAAATGCTCCCAGGCTCCAGGAGTCATTCTGGAGGCAGCTCTATGGGGCTTTGCCATCCCCTGGAGCCACTGTTTGCAGCTCCCTCACTTGGTCACCTGCAGCTCCTTCATCTCAGCAGCCCTAACTTCAGGGTGGGCAAGGTGGTTTATGCCATTTTAAACTACAGGTAGAGCTGATTGAGTGAGGATTTGCAGCCAGGAGGGGCCCCACCCTACTGTGACCCATGAAGAGTTCTTGCTGTCCACAGAAACACCCACCCACCTAGCACTCTCACCCACTGGTCCCAGCACCTCCAAGTGCCTAGAAGGCGGATCTCTGGGTCTGCAGTGAAATGACTGCCTCACGTCCTGTCTGTGACCCTCTGCCACCTTCTCGCAGACTGACAGCCAAAGCTGAAGTCCCACTGGGACACCAAGGCAGCCACCAGCCTTCGGGCCACAGGGATTCAGCAAGGCTGCAGAGCATGTGTGCAGGTTTATGGCCCAAGACCAGGGCATGGGATGGGAGTGATCAGCACTTGGGGTTCAGGAGGTAGGCACTCTCTGGCTCAAAACACATGGATCCTTACCCGGCTTTGAGGTGATTTCAGTAGTTTTTTACTATTGTTGTAAATGTGAAATGTCAGATAACAAGATATTAAGTGAGGAGCAGGTTTATAAGCAAATACTGAACTCTAGTGAGTAGGTTGGATTTTTACAGTATATGGATTAGTGACTTTAAAACTACTATTTTGTGTATCCCCCACATGTCTGTCAGTTTGTCGTACTGTGGGGACTTGTGTGTTGCTGTGATGCTGGAAGCTATGCCACTGGTATTCAAATACCAGCAGGGTTACCCATGGCAGACAGGTTTCAGCTGAGCTTCCAGACTAAGACAGACAAGGAAGAAGGATCCAGTGGTCTACTTCTGAAGAGAATTAGCCAGTGAAAACCTTATGAATAGCAGTGTAACACTGTCTGATATAGTTCCAGAAGATGAGCCCCTCAGGTTGGAAGGCACTCAAAAGACGACTGGGGAAGAGCTGCTTCCTCAAAGTAGAGTTGACCTTAACCACATGGATGGAGTCAAGCTCTCGGGGTCTTCGTTTGCTGATGTGGCACCACTCAAAATGAGAAGAAACACCTGCAAACATCCATTAATAATTGGAACCTGGAATGTATGAAGTATGAATCTAGGAAAATTGGAAATCATCAAAAATGAAAAGGAACTCATAAACATTGATATCCTAGACATCCATTAATGAGTTGAAATGGACTCGTATTGCTCATTTTGAACTGAACAATCATATGATCTACTATGCTGGCAATGACAGCTTGAAGACGAATGGCATGCATTCATCGTCAAAAAGAACATTTCAAGATCTATCCTGAAATACAACACTGTCACTGATAGGATAATATGCATATGCCTACAAGGAAGACCAGTTAAAATAACTATTATTCAAATTTACACACCAACCCCTAAGGCCAAGATGAAGAAATTGAAGATTTTTACCAACTTCTGTAGTCTGAAATTGATTGAACATGCAATCAGGATGCACTGATAATTACTGGTGATCGGAATGCAAAATTAGAAACAAAGAAGAAGATCAGTTGTTGGAAAATATGGCCTTGGTGATAGAAACAATGCCAGAGATCACATGACTGAATTCTGCAAGACCAATGACCTCTTCATTGCAAATACCTTTTTTCACCAATATAAACAGCAACTATACACATGGACCTTGCCAGATGTAATACACAGGAATCAAATCAACTACATCTGTGGAAAGAGACCATGGAAAAGCTCAATACCATCAGTCAGAACAAGCTCAGAGGCTGACTGCAGATCAGACCATCAACTGCTCATATGAAAGTTCAAGTTGAAATTGAAGAAAATTAGAACAAGTCCACGAGAGCCAAAGTATGACCTTGAGTATATCCCACCTGAATTTAAAGGCCATCTCAAGAACAGATTTGATGCGTTGAAAACTAATGACTGAAGACCATACAACTTGTGGAATGACATCAAGGACATCATACTTGAAGAAGGCAAGAGGTCATTAAACAGACAGCATAGAAAGAAAAGACCTAAATGGATGTCAGAAGACACCCTGAAACTTGCTCTTGAACGTCGAGTAGATAAAGCAAAAGGAAAGAAAAAGATGAAGTAAAAGAACTGAACCGAAGATTTCAAAGGGCAGCTCGAGAAGACAAAGTAAAGTATTATAATGACATGTTCAAAGACCTGAAGATAGAAAAACAAAACGGAAGAACACGTTCAACATTTCTCAAGCTGAAAGAACTAAAGAAAAAATTAAAGCCTTGAGTTGCAATACTGAAGGATTCTATGGGGAGAATATTAAACAACACAGTAAGCATCAAAAGAAGATGGAAGGAATACACAGAGTCACCATACGAAAAAGAACTGGTCGGTGTTCAACCATTTCAGGAGGTAACATATGATCAGGAACCGATGGTACTGAAGGAAGAAATCCAAGCTGCACTCACGGCATTGGGGAAAAACAAGGCTCCAGGAATTGACTGAATACCAACTGAGATGTTTCAACAATCAGATGCAGCGCTGAAAGTGCTCACCCATGCCTATGCCAAGAAATTTGGAAGACGGCTACCTAGCCAACTAACTGGAATAGATCCATATTTCTGCCTATTCCCAAGAAAGACGATCCAAACAAATGCAGAAATTATCGAACAATATCATTAATATCACGTGCAAGCAAGATTTTGCTGAAGATTATTCAAAAGCGGCTGCAGCAGTATATCGATAGGGAACTGCCAGAAATTCAAGCCAGATATAGGAGAGGATGTGGAACCATGGATATCATTGCTGATGTCAGATGGATGCTGGCTGAAAGAGAATACCAGAAAGGTGTTTCCAAAAAAACCCACTGCCGTCGAGTCGATTCTGATTCATAGCGACGCTACAAGACAGAATAGAACTGCCCCATAGAGTTTCCAAGCAGTACCTGGTGGATCTTAACTGCCGGCCTCTTGGTTAGCAGTCGTAGCACTTAACCACTACACCACCAGGGTTTGTGAAAGATTTTTACCTGTGTTTTATTGATTATGCTAAGCAATTCCATTGTGTGGATCATAACAAATTATGGATTACAATTATGAAAACAGAAATTCCCAAACAGTTAATTATGCTCATGAGGAATCTGTACATGGATTAAGAGGCAGTCCTTTGAACGGAACAAGGGTATACTGCATGGTTTAAAGTCAGCAAAGATGTGCATCAGGATTGTATCCTTTCAGCATACCTATTCAATCTGTATGCGGAGCAAATAATCCAAGAAGCTGGACTGTATGAAGAACAGGGCATCAGGATTAGAGGAAGACTCATTAAAAACCGGCATTATGCAGATGTCACAACCTTGCTTGCTGAAAGTGAAGAGGACTTGAAGCTCTTACTGATGAAGATCAAAGACCACAGCCTTCAGTATGGGTTATACCTCAACATAAAGACAACAAAAATCCTCACAAATGAACAAATAAGCAACATCATGAAAAACAGAGAAAAGATTGAGGTTGTCAAGGATTTCATTTTACTTGGATCCACAATCAACATCCACAAAAACAGCAGTCAAGAAATCAAAACAAACATTGCATCAGGCAAATCGGCTGCAAAAGACCTTTTTAAAGTGTTGAAAAACAAAGATGTCACCTTGAGGACTAAGGTACACCTGACCCAAGCCATGGTGTTTTCAATCACCTCGTATGGATATGAAAGCTGGACAATGAATAAGGAAACCAAAGAAGAATCGACGCCTTTGAATTGTGGTATCGGCGAAGAATATTGACTTGACCATGAGCTGCCAAAAGAACAAACAAATCTCTCTTAGAAGAAGTACGACCAGAATGCTCCTGAGAAGCAAGGATGGCGAGACTATGTCTCACATACTTTGGACATGTTATCAGGAAGGATCAGTCCTTGGAGAAGCACATCATGCTTGGTAAAGTAGAGGGTCAGTGAAAAAGAAGACCCTCAGCTCCAAGGAAAGGCTTTCTCTCTCTGTCAGCTCTGGAGGAAGGTCCTTGTCATCAGTCTTCCCTTGGTCTGGGAGTGTCTCAGCAAAGGAGCCTCAGGTCTCTTTTTCTTGGTGGTACAGGGTTCCCACTCTCTGCTTGCTTCCCTTTCCTTTTATCTCTTTTAAGAAAAAGGTGGTGCAGGCCACACTCCAGGCAAACTTCCTTTACATTGGATCAGGGATATGACTTTAGTAAGGGTGTTATGATCCCCCCCTAATCCTCTTTAACATAAAATTACAATCACAAAATGGAGGACAACTACACAATACTGGGAATCATGGCCTACCAAGTTGACACATATTTCTTGGTGACACAATTCAATCCATGACAGATTATAACCCAATTAATAAAATAAGAATCCATGACCTGCTACTGATATTGAACACAGAACATTGTAGATTTTGAAACTGCCAGGTAATGGATTGTAAATCCATACTGAAAGGGTGTCGGCCAACTTAGAAAAACTCCACCTAATTGCACAGAGTTCCCCATAAGTTGTCTTAGTACCACACATCTAATTTTAAAGAGGAAAACCAAAATAAACTACAACAAAAGCAATCTGGAGGAAATAAGGACTAAGCAGGAAAATGGTAACTTAAAATAACAAAAACCCCTCATTAATATCTTCAGAGATAAAAGAAGATACGGCATCCACAAAACAAGACTAGGACACTCTTTGTTTAAGGGGGAAAATTCAGCAAATAAAAGAGAGCTCCTAGAAATTAAAGGATAGCAGAAATGAAAACATCAAAATAACACTTAAAAAATCAGGCTGAGAAAATCTCCCAGAAAATAGAAGCAAAAAACAAACAACAACAACAAAAAAAAAAAACGAAATTAAGAAAGAAAAGATTAGAACAGTAGAGGATTCGTCCTGAGGGTCCAACATCCAAATAATAGCTCTAGAAAGCTGTTACAGAAAAAAGAAGGGAGGAGATCATCAATTAAACCAAAAAATTTCCCAGAGCTGAAGGACACAAATTTCCAGATTGAAAAGGGTCTACCAAGTAGTCAGCACAATAATGAAGACATCTGCACCAGGACCATCTTTATGAAATTTCTAAATATTATAGACAAAAAAGAGACCCTACAACCTCCCGAAAAGCAAAAACAGGTTTCATACTGAGAATCAAGGATCAGAATGGCATTGGACTCCTTAACAGTAACCCTGGAAAATAAAATATGATGGAGAAATGCTTCCAAAATTCTGAGAAAAATGAACTCCCATTTAAAACTCAATATGCAGAAAAATGAAACCAAACTAACCAATGCAAACTATTTAAAAATATGTCATTCATATATTACCCCTCTCCTTCCAAAAATCTACTGAGAGGTACTCTACCAAACTGAATGAATAAACCAAGAGTGTTCTCTAGTATCAGGCTCCAACATGAGAGAGGACGATGGCAAAGGGAGATCACAAGGTGGCAGTTCTGCAGCAGACAGGGAGGGAACGTCATAAAGTGCCAAGAAAAATTCCTTCAAGAAGCACTTCACTAAAGAAGACATTTAAGCGGCTAACAGATACATGAGGAAATGCTCTCGATCATTAGCCATTAGAGAAATGCAAATTAAAACTACAATGGGATTCCATCTCACTCCAACAAGGCTGGCACTAATGCAAAAAACACAATAAATGTTGGAGAGGCTGTGGAGAGATTGGAACACTTCTACACTGCTGGTGGGAATGTCAAATGGTACAACCACTTTGGAAATCGATTTGGCGCTTCCTTAAAAAGCTAGAAATAGAACTACCATACGATCCAGCAATCCCACTCCTCAGAATATATCCTAGAGAAATAAGAGCCTTTACACGAACAGATACATGCACACCCATGTTTATTGCAGCACTGTTTACAATAGCAAAAAGATGGAACCACCAAGGTGCCCATCAACGGATAAATGGATAAATTATGGTATATTCACACAATGGAATACTACGCATCGATAAAGAACAGTGATGAATCCGTGCAACATTTCATAGCATGGAGAAACCTGGAAGGCATTATGCTGAGTGAAATTAGTCAGTTGCAAAAGGACAAATATTGTATAAGACCACTATTATAAGATCTTGAAATAGTTTAAACTGAGAAGAACACACTCTTTTGTGGTTACGAGACGGGGGAGGGAGGGAGGATGGGACAGGAGTATTCACTAAATAGTAGATAAGAACTACTTTGGGTAAACACACAACACAGTGGAGGTCAGCACAACTGGACTAAACCAAAGCAGTTTCCTGAATAAACTGAATGCTCAAAGGTCAGTAAAGCAGGGACAGGGGTTTGGGGACCATGGTTTCAGGGGACATCTAAGTCAGTTGGCATAATAAAATCTATTAAGGAAACATTCTGCATCCCACTTTGAAGAGTGGCGTCTGGGGTCTTAAATGCTAGCAAGCAGCCATCTAAGATGCATCAATTGGTCTCAACCCATCTGGATCAGAGGAGAATGAGGAACACCAAGAACACAAGATAATAACGAGCCCAAGAGACAGACAGGGCTACAATGAACCAGAGACTACATCATCCTGAGACCAGAAGAACGAGATGGTGCCCGGCCACAACCGATGACTGCCATGACAGAGAACACAACAGAGAAGCCCTGAGGGAGCAGGAGAACAGTGGGATGCAGGCCCCAAATTCTCATAAAAAGACCAGACTTAATGGTCTGACTGAGACTGGAAGGACCCCGGTGATCATCGCCCCCAGACCTTCTGTTGGTCCACTACAAGAACCATCCCCAAAGCTAGCTCATCAGACATGGATTGGACTGGACAATGGGTTGGAGAGGGATGCTGGTGAGGCTTGAGCTACTTGGTTTAGATGGACACTTGAGACAATGTTGGCATCTCCTGCCTGGAGGGGAGATGCGAGGGTAGAGGGGCTTAGAAGCTGGCAAAATGGTCACGAAAAGAGAAAGTGGAAGGAGAGAGCCGGCTGTCTCGTGGCGAGGAAAGTAATTGGGAGTATGTAGCAAGTTGTGTATGGGTTTTTGTGTGAGAGACTGACTTGCTTTGTAAACTTACACTTAAAGCACGATAAAAATTATTTTTTTTTAATTCCTTCAAGAAGATTAAACTGAAGTAATTTCTAATAAGTGCCAATGTATTCAGAGGAGATTTACACAATTGAAGGACAGTTTGAGATTGAATTACTGAGAAGAAAGAAGAAAACTAAGTTCAGGTGTGTGAGCATGCACACATACACACATATACACCAACAGTTTTTAACTGCAGGGAAAATAAACTTTGTGCAGAAAAGAAAGATTAATCACTGTCTTCTACACAGCTCACCTGTGAATAGCATTTCTGTAGCCACAAGGTAAACCCTGAATACGGAGCCAACTTAAGTTATAACTTTATAGAGAGGATGGGAGACAGAAAGTATGGGGCACAAGCGGAGAGAGGAAAATCCTTACCTTTCATAGAAGGCAACAGAAAAATTCCTTCAACTGAAATATCAGGTGTTAGCAACACGAGCATATCATCTAGAGCCATGAAGGTAAATAAAAACCAATCGGCTAAGAGAGCAGGAAGCACTCCTCGTTACGGAGTGGGTAGAGCTCTACTGTTTTTCATGACAAATACACATAACTGTTTCACTCTTATAATATATGCAAATATCAATTCCACAAAAATAAAAACTACAATTAAGAAACTCAGTTTTTTTTTCCTTTTATCTTTTTACATGGCCTTTCCAATTAAAGAGAAATTTGACTTCTAAAGTTCCATAAAATAGCTAAATAAGACATGGACATTGCATTAGATGTAGTTTTCACTGCTCTAATCAAATGAGATTTTAAAACTGAAGTAAAAAGCATTTAAACTATATAAGCAAAAGTAAGTCAATTATAGAACAATGACATCAGTTATGAGCACCTTACTGTTCATAAAATACTTTCATATATGCTATTTTTATATATCTCTGTAGTTATTGTATAGGTAAAGAAACTGAGGATTTGATGGCTACTAACTAACTTTTAGAACAAAGAGAGAAAAAAGAGACTTCTGATAACACCCTTAGTATAATTCTAACAGTCTCTCAATAGAAAATTAGCTTTTAGGAATATGTCCTCCTCACAAAATAACAAATGCAAAAAACAGATAATTGATACAAATTTGTCTTGATGGGTATTTCATCCTACTAAAAAAATAAATACTGTAGGGAGCCTACCATCAGACAAATTGGTTGATTGTAATTTTTGGATCCATATCAACTAGAAGGAGGAAACACAAGATGTTCCTAACATTCTTATCTAAGATATGATAAGGCAACTTGACTAAAGGCCACATCTGAGAAAGAAACATGAGGATTCCTACACGATCGGGAAGATGGGCAAAGTCAGTCCGGTAAGCAATATAGACTAAGCACCTACTATGTGGCCAGTAGGGATAAAAGAAAACCACCACCAAAACATGATTTCAGTAAGCTGCAATTAAAGCTCACTCAGCAATTCATGTGAGCGATACCAATAAAAAGATTCAAGTCTGTGCCTGTTTTTAAATTCCCACATCCCAGAACAGGAGATGCTGACTCAAAGAAAGGTGATTGCAGGACTTTGCCCAAGATGCCTAATCTAATAATTTTCTCTACTGCTTTACACTAAAGCGAATGGGCTGAAAGCTAAAGGCATCAGGTACAAAATCCACATCTGCAGAGAGGGGAAAGCACTTACAGAAGCACCAAGCATTTCCTGGGCTAGCGTGAACCAAGCAGTTTTCTCCAGACAGACTCCCTTGAAAGCTATTTCTAGAAGGGAAATAAATGTCAGCATGAAGATAATGCACCAAACCTAGAAGACAAACCAGCTCTGACCTGCCTTCTGCAAACAGGGTTTCCAGGGAACTTCCACCCTACTTTTTGACACAAGGAGGAACTTGTTGGGCCAGACATTGTCTTGCCCTTGAGGTAAAAGTAGTGGCTAAATACCTTTTACTTTATAAATGCACATAATATATACACATATCTATTCCATATTTCCCAGGAAATTCATGAGGGTATCAGCAAAATGCCTACATGCTTACACAAAAACAACTCCAAAAGGAAAAATACACCCACTTTAAAAAAGAACTAGCACTTAGACCCTGAGAAATCTCACTGGTCTATTTTTTAATCACTACACATTTCGGCTTCACTACTATTTTTTTTAATCCAAGTAATGGTTTCTGTCTTAGTTATCTAGTGCTGCTTTAACAGAAATACCATAAGTGGATGGCTTTAATAAACAGAAGTTTATTCTCTCACAGTCTAGCAGGCTGAAGTCCCAATTCAGGGTGCCAGCTCCAGGGGAAGGCTTTCTTCGTTGGCTCTGGCGAAAGGTCCTCGTCCTCAGTCTTTCCCAGTCCTAAAAGCTTCTCAGCGCGGGGACCCGGGGTCCAAAGGATACACTGTTCTCCTGACTCTTGTTTCTTGGTGGTATTAGGTCCCCTTGTCTCTTTGCTTGCTTCTCTCTTTTATAGTTCAAAAGAGATTGGCTTAAAACACAACCTAATCTTGTTGAGTGAGTCCTGCCTCACTAACATACTGCCACTAATCCTATCTCATTAACATCATAGAAACAGGATTTACAACACACCAGAAAATCACATCAGATAACAAACAGGTGGACAATCACACAATACTGGGAATCACAGCCCAGCCAAGGTGACACACATTTTGGGGGGACACAATTCAGTCCATAACAGTTTCCAAAGCGTTGTGTTCCAAGAAATCTGCAGAGGAGCCCCATGAGCCTGGTGGGGATGTAGAGAGGGAAAGGATAGGCCGGCATCTGGAACCCCAAGGTCATTTCCACAGATGCCTGTTTTTATCTGTTTTATATATTTGATTTCTTCTCAACATAGCCACTGAAAACAAGATTCCACTGCTTAAACCTTTTTAATTTTTTGTTGTTCAGTTTTTGTTAGATTCCTGATAGTTTACCACAGCACTCACACATAAAATAGGGGAGCAAATCAATTGGTAACAATAAAATACTTCTATTAAGAAAAAAACCTAACTTTAAAAGAGCAATGTAAAATGCAACTTTAAAAAGTCACTTTTCAAAAGGAACAACTGTAAAAAATCATTTGTCAAGCTAATCAGAATATCCAATGTGAAATTCCAAGGAAGAAAATTATCAGGATCAAGAAGGTCTACTGATTTAATGTCTAGTTTTTCTTGGATTATCTGAACCAGTTAAGAGTACCACCTTCTGGAAAACAAATTTACTCAAGGATTTACGGAATTTTATGTAATAGCCTGAAATATAATTGAAAACTACTATGTAAACAATGTTACAACTGTTACAAATGTTTAATATAATATTATGCATTAAAATTGTTGGGGGAATGGTCTGCCTCTAGGCCTCCCATCCAGGTCTCAAAGTAATGGCCTTGGGCCCAGAGCACTCTCTGATAAGGCGGCTGGGAATTGGGTCACCTTCTTTCTCCCAGTTCCCTCTCCTTATCAGAGAAGGCTTCCCCCTGCTCTGGGCACACAGTAACTTTCTCTGTTTCTTGCACTTAATGCAGGCACCTGGCCAACCACACTTCCGTATCTGTTCCCCGTAGGGAGGGAATGGAGAACGTTGCAGATTAAAAGAGCTGGCCTCAAGGGGTGGACTGAAGGGGAAACAGGCTTTGCAAGGCCAAACGTGAGTGCCCTCATGTGGTCCACTAGCTCACTACAGTCTGCTGAATCACTCATATATAAGCCCCTGGTTTGCAGCCACTACTGTCCAAACCAAAAATCCTTTGCCATCGAGTAGATTCCGACTCATAGCGACCCTATAGGGTAGAGCAGAACTGCCTCATAGAGTTTCCAAGGAGTGCCTGGTGGATCTGAACTGCTTGCTGACCTTTTGGTTAGCAGCCACAGCACTTAACCACTATGCCACCAGGGTTTGCAACTACTGTCCACTACCCCTATAAAACTCCTGCCCTCCATCGATGACAGCCCTGACAGGGAACACAACAGAGAACCCCTGAGGGAGCAGAAGAGCAGTGGGATGCAGACCCCAAATTCTCATTAAAAGGCCAGACTTAATGGTCTGACTGAGACTGGAAGGACCCTGGTGGTCATGGCCCCCAGACCTTCTGTTGGCCCAGAATAGGAACCATTCCCAAAGCCAACTCTTCAGACATGGATTGGATTGGACAATGGGTTGGAGAGGGATGCTGGTAAGGGCTGAGCTTCTTGGATGAGGTGGACACTTGAGACTATGTCGGCATCTCCTGCCTGGAGGGGAGATGAGAGGGTGGAGGGGGTTAGAAGCTGGCGAAGTGGACACAAAAAGAGAAGAGTGGAGGGAGAGAGCGGGCTGTGTCATTAGGGGGAGAGTAATTGGGAGTGTGTAGCAAGGTGTATATGGGTTTTTGTGTGAGGGACTGACTTGATTTGTAAACTTTCACTTAAAGCACAATAAAAATTATTTTTAAAAAAACCCTGCCCTCCCACTGTGGGATGCAAAGATCTGCTTTGGTCCTGCAGCTGCCTAGGACTTGCCTCAGTACGTAAGTCTCCCTGATAAAACTCCTTTGCTGCCACCCTGGTGTTGCCTGCCTTTTTCTTCAATCCCTCAGCACTCTACAAATTTGGAGGCAAATTTCAAGTTACTGGTCATTGCCTGGACAAAAATTCACCCATAAAAAATGTTTATTAAGACTTTTACACATATACCATAACTGCAGAAACCTTTTTAAGGCTTTGCTTATGATTTCTGTTGTAAAATCACTGAATGTAAAATTTACTGTTTTCATTTATACCTCAACCTCAAGATTATAAATATTCTCCCATATTTTCTTTTAAGGCTTCTATAGTTTTTCATATTGAACTTTTCAAATCATATAAAATCTACTTTGTGAATGTACGAAGTACAAATTTATACTTCTCGAATTCTCCAATCGCATAATCAATTATCCTAATACCACTGACCGAATAGTCTACCTTTTCCTTACTGGTCTGTAATGTCCCCTTTATAACATACTGACTTCCCATTCGGAGTCCCTGGGTGGTACACACGGTTTGGAATAAACTCAATGGCAATTCGGTTTTTGTGTGTGTGTGTGTGCTTTTGGTAAAAGTTTACAGCTCAAGTTAATTTCTCATTCAAAAATTTATACACCTATTGCTTTGTGACATTGGTTGTAATCCCCACAATGTGACTAGCACGTTCCCCCTTTCCACTCCAGGTTCCGTGTGTCAGTTCACCCAGTTCCTGTTCCTTCCTGCCTTCTCGTCCTCCTTTTGGACAGGAACTGCCCACTGGGTCTTGTATATTTAATTAAACTAAGAAGCACGTTCCTCACGTGTGTTAATGTTTGTTTTATAGGCCTGTCTAATCTTTGTCTGAGAAAGTGGGCTTCAAGAATGGTTTCAGTCCTGGGTTAGCAGAGTGTCTGGGGGCCATGGTTTCAGGGGTTTCTCCAGTCTCTGTCAGACCAGTAAATCTGATTTTTTTACATGAATTGTTTACTGCTTTAAATTCCCATTAAAATATAGTCTATTTCTGTACTCCTTTTTCTATTCCCTGATTTATTTGGATAGCTCTGAATTAGTTATTCTGTTTTAATTATGATGACCTTAGATCATTAGGATAAGTCCCTTCTCATTTTTTTTTCAAACTTTTCTTGACTATGCTGTTCTTTTCCAAATGAATTTCAAAGTTACTTTATCAAGTTCCATGAAAAACCCTATTGAGATTTTTATTAGGATTGCACTGACTTTATAGATTGATTTGTCAATAATTCTTTATAGCCCAGTTTCCACATAAATATGGAGTTGCCAAAAATGACAGACAATTTAAAATAAGTGTTAAAAAAACAAAAGCCAAGAACTAGAAGTGTGAGCTATGGAAAGCTATCACAATGAGGCACAAACTTGGTCCTCGTCTTCTAGACAGGCATGACAGGAAAAAAAGGTCAGGCTGACTTACTTTGCATTTATTACCTAACAGAAATAAGTCAGTTTGTCAGGAGAGGAGTTTTTGCTAATACTGAACTAAGAAATGTAACCCTTCATAAGGAATAAAAATAGAAGACAGAATTTCAATTTGGGGTGCTGGGGGTAAAACAGCATTTTCTCTCACTTGGCCATTTCTAATATTAATCTTACTAAAAGATGATGCATGCAATAAAAAGATTTTAGCATGAGAGAGCAAACATCAAAATATCCACAGAAAACATGGAAATGACTTGTTTTAGCTGATATAGAGTAAAACACAACTAAATTCAGTGACTCAAACACTAAGCTCATTCGCACTGCCATCACACAGCAACTTCCTGGATGCTGTCCAAGGAAACAGAAAGAGGTACCTGACGGTCTGCATCACCATAGCAAAATGAGAAACACATCAATTGGCTACAAAATTTCATCCTTACTTCCATGTGTCATCCTTTTAGCATGAATATTTTTAAAGATAAGAAACAGATGATAATTTTTAAAAATATACTCTTGCCATTTCAGCCACAATTCCACCTTGTCCTTCAGTTAAGAGATCAAGGCAAAGAGGCAGTCATAAAATTGTGATTTGGCTCTGTAACTGTAAAAGTGAAGACCACTGTTAAATTAAGTAGTTAAAACTAACTCTTTAAATGAGAAATAAATGGACCTTTTTAATATGTCCATTAGATACTGGATGTAATTCTTTAAGGTTTCTGTATTTTAAGTCATGTAAAAGCCATTAACCACTTCGGATTTTGCTTCTAATTTTTCAACTCTGTTAACCAAAATAGCTAACAAGTTTTTATTTCTACTGTGATAATTTTTTCAATACAATCCAAACCAAACCCAGTGCCATCGAGTCAATTCCAACTCACAGCAACACTACAGACAGAGTAGAAACGCCCCACAGGGTTTCCAAAGTTGTAAATCTTTATGGAAGCAAACTTCCACGTCTTTTTTCTTGCGGAGCAGCTGGTGGGCTCAAACTTCCTTTTGGTTAGCAGCCAAGCACTTAACCACTGTGTCACCAGAGCTCCTTTTTTAGTACAATAAAGGCAGCAAAATTACTATTTACAATGTCTGGGGAAGAAATAAATACCTTTGAATTTAATTCATTTACAAAGCTTCCAGCATAGGCTTATAGCTGTTTTCATTTTTATATGGGCCCATACCTTAGAAAAAGCCAAAATTATGATCTCAATAAGTATGTAACACAACATAGCTTTATAAATTCGTCATTTAATCACTGTTTTTTATTAAAATCTAGAACTCTACTTTTTTGGAGATAGTCTCATTTCCCCTTTTGAAACCCCTTTTGTTTCAAGGTTATTGTAAAAGTAATTTTTAAAAGCTTATGTTCTATTATTGGGATTTGGTTCATTATTTTTTCTCTCACCTAATGACCACTGTTGAGTTGGAATCGACTCGATGGTGCTGGTTTTTTTTTTAATGACCACTGTTAGCTAGATTTAAGTATCATTATTATTTTGACCCAATCTTTAAATAAATTTAAAATTGGCTGTTAATACACAAGCCTCTTCTATGCAGCAGTGGTCAGGACTTTTGCACTGACTCCATGGGTGCCTTTGAGTGAACATAAATAAAAGTCGCATCGCATTACTGGGTGTGAGGGCTGATGGGTAACTCAGTCAGTTGGCATAACATAGCTCATAAAGACAATGCTCTACACATCTTAGTTTGGTGAGTAGCATCTGGAGTCTTAAAAGCTTGCGAGTGGCCGTCTAAGATACAACTATTGGTCTCTACATAACTGGAGCAAAAGAGAAAGGAGGAAACCAAAGGCTCGTAGAAGAAGCTAGTCTACAGAACTAACAGTCTACACGAACCACAGCCTCACCTACCCTGAGGCCAGAAGAACTAGATGGTGCCCAGCTATGGACTGTTCTGACCAGGGACACAACAGATGGTCTCAGATAGAATGGGAAAAAAATGTAGAATGAAACTCAAATTCCTAAAAAAGGCCAGATTTACTGGACCAGTAGAGACTAGAGGAACCCTGACACTATCACTCTGGAATACCCTTTAAACTTGGAACTCAAACCACTCACGGAGGTCACCTATCAGCAAAAAGACAGAGTGGCTCATAAAATAAATAATATTACCCATGACTACTGTACTCCTCTAAACATCTAAATGTGACCTAATGATCAACACTTACACTAGACCAAAGATGAGGTAAGCTGGGGCAAGCAAGTTAGATTTAAGGAAAAAGAACAACCAAAATGGAAATAATGAGAATGCTAATACACTGTGAAAAGTTTAACCAATGTCACTAAGATACACAAAAACTCTTAAATGAGAACTTAATTTGCTATGTAAATTTTCTCCAGAATCATAATAAAATATTTTTAAAAAAACATTGGAGGGAAAAAAAAAATGTCAGCTCACCTTCCTAAGATACTTAATGGTCACTTCCCAGAAAAGCACCATAATAAGTTTACCTATCTACAATACAAATGGCACCTCTTACATGTAACACCGTGTGTAACCTACACAGATCTATGTGGTGGCCCTGCTTTTTCAAAATGGAAGGCTTAATCAGAGTCCCAACAACTAAGTTACGGAAGAAAAAAAATTAACCCACACATTTTGGGCTTTGCCTTTTAAGAATACAAACCAGAGGTATTTATCACATGTGGTCTCTGATCTCAGAGAATGTCTAGTTTAATTGCATTAACAAGTATAAATCATGAGAAAAAAATTTATGCTCTACATAATACAATCAACTACAATGAAGACAGTGGAATCAAGTGTTACATGCATCCTACCAACCAAAGCCAAAGGCACCGCAGACAGGTCAAAGACAGAAAAACTGCTATGAAATGGTGAAGCCAGGACTCAGGGGAAAATGGGCTGGATCTGGATATGCAAATGAAAGGAAACTGTGATATGAAAACTGAGGTACCCTGAAATATCAAGCTGCCTTTTTTTTTTTTTGCTACTTGTCTTGTTTATATTTACATCCCAAGAATTAAGAGGATTTCCTCTTTAGGATTAATCTTCTGTTTGCTCAAGTCTAGTTTATTATTTTACCTTTTGTGCTCCAGAAGTGGGGCAGTGTAGTTTAATGGAAGTATGGGAAGACTTGGATTTAAGTCCTGGCTTCACCACTAACAACTTTTCTAAACAACTTATTTAGCCATCTATAAAGGAGTAATTCCTGTATGAAAAGACTGTATAGCAATTACATGAGAGTGTATGTACAGATATTACTTTGTAAACTGTAGACAATAACTTATTCTTAGCAAATTATCACTTTTTCATAAATCCACCCATCATTCAGGTTTTAAGAACTACACTACTACATATTATTTTATGAGCATTTAAGAAAACAACTTTGCAATTAAAGACACTGGACTGCTTTCTTAGGAGCGGGTGTGAGAGAGAGACTGATTTTAAGTGAAAGGAAGCACAGCTATGTACTAGTTTAACTATAATCTTGCTACAAAATATGCTGACCCAGATTGTCTTCTGAAGCTCCTTGCAGTCCATGGATTTACATTATTTAAAATCACACTTGACATTTGATTGTCTTTGCAAAGAATTAAAGTCTCTTTAATTAATTGAGGTTTAATTAATGTAATTTCTTCTGTAAAACCAACCACTGTTTATTTGGAAATCTTTTAAAAAAATATTTTAGAAAGTTTTATATTTTTATATCATAAACAAGTTTTCCACATGAAACTCATACTGCTAGGTCACATTAGTGGTACATTTAAAATTTAATTACATAGCTCTTATAGAAGTCAACTGTCCATTTCAGACTGTAAAACAAGTTTTAGCAGTTTCAAAGCCCATCTTTAATTGAATCAGCATAATCAAAGCCTGAAAAGATACTGTTTTAGAATTTTTTTTTTCAAATCAAGAAAGGAGATACCTCAACAACAAAGCAGACTAGCCTTAGAGTGCTGGCCTTAAGAGTTAGGCTGGATTTGAATCTCTGTTGCTTTATCAGTTCTCAGTAAATGAGGGGTAATGCTCCACCTACCCCTCCCCTTTGTACTGCAATGTCTAGGGCAGTGTCTGATACATGTTAAGTGTTGGCTATCCTTATGTACATTATTATTAATCAAACAAAAGGAGTGCTGACTTCAGTAGATGCTATTATTTAAAAAAAAAAAAAGAAAGAAAGAAAAAATACTTTGACTTGGAAAAAATGAGCTTTGTCATTAAAAATTATTTAATAAAGCACCTGAAGTCTTAACTTGGACTAGTAAGATGAAGAATTTTGCACTTTAAGTTTTAATGAATGTCGATGTTTAAAAAAACAGTAAGGAAATAATTTCTGGGTAAGTACCTGACTGGGTCCCTCGACTCAAGGTTGCTATTCCTCCTGAGGTACCTTCAGTCCACAACTCCCTCTTCTTCTGGGCTCTTCCACGGGGCACCACTACCACTAACGAGCAATTGCCACAGAGTTGATTCTAACTCATGGCAACCCCATGTATGTCAGATCGAACTGTGTTCCACAGGATTTTCAATGGCTGATTTTTCAGAAGTAGATCACCAGGCCCTTCTTTCAAGGTGTCTGAGTGGACCTGAACCTCCAACAAGTTAGCCGTAACTATTTACACCACCCAGGGAACCCTTCACTTCCACTAGCCCTGAGTAATTGCACCAACCCCTGGCAGTTTCCCTACATCCACTAGTTTATATATAAATAGTCCTTTGTATATAAATTCTCTTCTAATTATCCTAATCTGCGTAAGCCATGTGTTTCCTGTTGTGACCCTGAATTATACTCTCACTTTACACCCTCACTAGCAGTCCAGAAGATTTTCCACATCATGTCATGCTTTATGCTTTGGGTATTATCTTTGTTTTTCTTTGCCAATTTAATAGGCCAAAAAAAAGGTATCTACTGCACTGTTGTTTTTGCATTTCTTTGACTATCGGTGAGGCTGAACTTTTACACAGGTTTATTAGGCATTTAAACTTTTTTTTCTGGGAATTTTGCCCATTTTTCTACGAGATTTTAGTGTTCCCCTTGTAAGTTTGAATGATCACTTTGTATACATTTGACTTAGCTTAAGCCAAGAGTAGGAATTTGCTCTAAGGGCACAGACATGTCCCTCATGGAGCCTAAGTAGAGGGATTCAACTAAGCTTTGGGAATGGCCAGTGCCGGGGACTCAGAGTGTCCTTGACGCTGGGGAGTCCTCTTGATCTCTGCACATCAGCATCATTCTGCTTTATCACGACAAAATGATTTTCACTGCTTTATGATCCACATGGTAGAAAATGGTCATAGGCCACAAAGTTGTTTTCTATAGTTTTAAAGCCAAGAACATTTCTGTATGAAAATATAATAAAAATAATTTTAATGGTCCCTGCTGTACCTATGAAAGACCTTTCTGAATGTCTAATAACTTTAAATAAACAGGGATGATTACAGATATTAAAATAAAAAAAAAACAAACCCACTGCCGTGGAGTTGATTCCAACTCACAGCAACCCTAGAGGACAGAGTAGAATTACCCCATAAAATTTCTAAGGAGCACCTGGTGGTTTTGAACTGCCAACTTTTTGGTTAGCAGCCATAGCACTTAACCACTATGCCACCAGGGTTTCCAGATATTAAAATAGTTCATCCTAATTCAGTTCCAAAGGTACATTCAGGTAATATAATTTCTCTCCAAGAGAGGTTAGACTTTGATGTTTCCACATAACTGTAGGCATAACAATTGTTGATTACAATGCTTAGTCACTGGCACAAATTCAGGCTTCACTAATTAAATGCCAGCATAATCCCACTAAATAGAATAACTAAGTGAAACTGTCTGGATTTATTATAAAGTGAATTTCATATGCAAAGAAGGGTGACAACCTGTTGTGAGAGCAGCTGTGCTTAAGCTCAAATCAACAAGAGTTACGAGTAGCACACCTGTGTCACTTCCAGGCCAATGCTCACAATAAACATTCTAAACCCAAACCTCTTACAGAAATGTTAATATATACATAAAAGGCTAAAACAAAACCACTACAACTAAACAGTTATTTCACTATAAACAAAGTTTTTTCTTGGCAGGGGAAGGCAGAAGGTAAAAGGTGGGCAGCAAGGGATAAATAGCAGTCAATTACTATTAATTTTCAGGTAAGTATTATCAATCTCTAAACTTCAGTGTTTTCTGACATTGTGGTGGATATCAAATCCCATGTACCTAAGCCCATGAGAGAACATTAGAGATGAGAGAAACCTTAGACATCACCTCAGCTCACCTGCTATTCTGACCTGGGCAGGTCAAGCCTACTTTGGCTTCTCAACAATTCAGTCTGTACCTTCCTATCTACTCAGTCTAAGTTCCTCATGCACTTATAAACGTCATTCTCTTCTTGGATCTCTGTGCATCCACGCTGGATCCTCTATTCCAAGAACAGCCAAGTGCTGATCCCTGATTTCTGGTCTAGACTGTACCTGTTGCTGTCAAGTCATTTCTGACTCACAGCAACCCTATAGGACAGGGTAGAACTGCCCCATAGGCTTTTCAAGGACCAGCTAGTGGATTCAAACTGCTGACCTTTTGATCAGCAGCCGAGCTCTTAACCCCTGTGGCACCAGGGTTCTGGTCTAGACTCTAGCACTGTATTAAAAAAATACCACTTGTTTACCAATGTCCAGCAACAAACCAGTGTCTGACCTCTGTTTCCCATCCCGCCTTGGCCTGGCCAGTTGAGGTGTAATCATGAGTGCAGCTGTCACCTCCAAGTACTATACAGGTGTTGCCTCATCCCTCCTGTGATGGCTATTGATTTATTGCCTTTCAGCTCCAAATTCATCCTTTTCAACTGCTCTCTGAAAATGGATCTGGGCCCTTTAAATGTTTTTCCTTTGCTAGGTGGCATTAAAATTTTGTCAGTAAAAAGCACAAGACATACCACAAGAGAACAGAGGGTTTTGCTCCAGGTTCTGGTGTGCTCACCTAGCAGGCCTATACACTGTAGACAGCTTCTGTAGCATCAGGCTCCTGGCATGAGGGAGGCTTCTCTGGTGCTTCTCTAGCTTCTGCCTGCATTCTTCTAGTCACCTAGGAGTTCTGTACTTTAAGAAGCAGTCTGTTCTCGTAAGAATAGTCTAATTAATTGGAGAATAACCAGAACAGATACAAACTGTTTCATAAACTGGCTGTACTCTTCCTACCCATTCTGCCCTATCTTGGTATGATCTTCTTGCCCTGAAGCAACATAGAATGACACCCTTCTTGAAGAGGATGCCTTCTCAGATATATTAAAACAAGTATCTTGTTTTTTGTTTGCCTTCTTTTCACCAGATTAACCACCCCTGGCCCCTTTAATCATCTCCTGTATCAATCTTCATGCTCTTAATCACTTTCTGAATGCATTTCCCTCCCCACTATCTTGTCAGTATCCCCATAACAAAACATAATGCTCCTGATGAGGTCTGACGATCCCAATCTAATATAATGGGACTATCACTTCCTGTCATCAGGATGCTACACTTCATAGATGAGTTAGTAGGCACGGTGCTGTTGTTACGCTTTGGATAACAACACCATGTGACAGAACAGAACTGCTCCATAGGATTTTCTAGGCTGTTACCTTTATGGGGGAAACCCTGGTGGCGTAGTGGTTAAGTGCTACAGCTGTTAACCAAGAGGTTGGCAGTTCAAATCCACCAGGCGCTCCTTGGAAACTCTATGGGGCAGTTCTACTGTGTCCTATAGGGTCGCTACGAGTCGGAATCAACTCGATGGCAGCAGGTTTGGTTTTTGTTTGGGTACCTTTATGGGAGCAGATCTTCAGATCTTTCTCCCGTAGTGCCTTTGGGTGGGTTCGAACCACCAACCTTCTGGTTAGCAGCCTAGCACTTAGTGTTCTGGAAGTTCACTGTTACCGGTGGCTTGTGAGTCAACTGGAATTCCAAGATCCTTTGTACACAATTCAGTGCCAAGCCAGGATTTGCCCATCCTATACATTTTCCCACAAAAAAAAGACTGGCTTTTTGTAGCACTGCCGATTTGGTTTTCTTCTACTACTCTTAAAGCAATGGTTGATATGAGCTTACTAAATCCAAATTAGTCCAGGTTACATTAGGCAATGTAGAATGAGAATAAACCTCTAGAAAAAGACAATTCCACAGGACCTACAATAATCTTTTATGCTCTGACACTCCCAGGCCACAGCTCATAATATGCTCAGACCAGCAATAATAATATTGTATTAGCCCTTTAGGATAACTCTTTCATTGAAGCCTTAATAATGTTTCAGAGATATTTACACAGTGTTCAAATTCAAGGACAGCATAGGTACTTATGACAAGCTAACTATTTCAATACATAAAACAATAATTATACTGAATTATAATGGGAAAAACATTTCTAGTAGGTCAAAGTTAATCAAAGTAATGCATTTAGGACTGATCAAAACTGCTATCTAAACCTAACAAACTGAAAAAACAAAAAAAAGAAAATCCCAAAGACTCCAACAGAAAATTTCTAGAGCTAATAGAGGAATTTAGCAAAGTTGCAGGGTACAAGGCGAACAAACAAAAATCAGCTGAGTTTATATACACCAGCAATAAGAAATATGAAAGGGAAATTAGGGGAACAATTCCATTTACAATAGCATCTAAGAGAATAAAATACCTAGGAATAAATCTAATCAGGGACGTGAAGGGCTTATACAATGAAGATATAAAACACTGCTGAAAGAGATTAAAGAAGGCTTAAATAAATGGGAAGATGTTCCATGTTCATGGACTGGAGGACTTACTATTGTTAAGACGTCAATACTACCCCAATACTACCCCAAATGATCTATAGATACAACGCAATCTCAATAAAAATTCCAACAGCCTTCTTTGCAGAAACCAATCCTCAACTTTATATGGAATGGCAAAAGACCACAGATAGCTAAAGCAATGTTGAAAGAGAAGAACAAAGTAGGACTCACACTTCCTGATTTTAAAACACACTATACAACTACGGTAAAGGAGCCCTGGTGGCACAGTGGTTAAAGCAATCAACCACTAACCAAAAGGTCAGCAGTTCGAAGCCACCAGCAGTTTCATGGGAGAAGGATGTGGCAGTCTACTTCCATAGACATTTACAGCCTTGGAGGCCCTCTGGAGTCACTGGGAGTCGAAATTGACTCAACGGCCGTGGGTTTGGTCTTTTGGGGATATACAGCTACAATAATCAAAATCAAACCAGCCTGGTACTGGTATAACAACAGACACACAGACCAATGTAACAGAATTGAGAGTCCAGAAATAAACTCACACATCTATGGTTAAATGATTTTTTGCAAGGGTGCTAATTCCATTTGACAGAGAAAGAATTTCTTCAGTAAATGGTGTTTAGAAAATCTGATTTCCACATGCAGAAAAATGAAGCAGGACTCATGCTTCACATCATACACAAAAACAAATTCAAAATGGATTAAGAACCTAAACTAAAACCATAAAATTCTTCGAAGAAAATGCAACAGCAATGCTGTCAGGCCTACATTTTAACAATGGATTATCTAAAAACAAAAGCACAAACAGCAAAAGACAAAATAAATATAGGGCTTCATAAAAACTAAAAACTTCTGTGCATCAACAGACTTTACCAAAAATGTGAAAAGACAAGCTACCAACTGGGAGAATATATTTGGAAGCCATATATTTGATAAGAATTTAATAACCAAATATACATAAAACAACAACAAAAAGACAAGCCAGTCATAAAATAGGCAGAGGACTTGAATAGACATTTCACCGAAGAGGACATTTAAATGGCCACCAGTGTCATTAGCCATCAGAAAGATGCAAATCAAAACCAGAGTGAGATACCATTTCACTCCTACTAGGATGGGTAAAAGGAGCCCTGGCGGCACAGTGGTTAAAGAACTTGGTTTCTAACCGATAGGTCAGTGGTTCAAACCCACCAGCTGCTCCATGGGAGCAAGATGTAGCAGTCTCCTATCATAAAGATTACAGCCTTGGAAACCCTATGGGACAGTTCTACTCTATCCCAGAGGGTCGTTATGAGTCAAAACTGACTCAATGGCAACAGGTTAGGATGATTAAAATAATAATTAAAAAAAAAACAGAAAATAATACATGTTGGCAAGGATATGGGGAAATTGAGACCCTTATCCACTGCTGGTGGGAATGCAAAATGGTACAGCTGCCGTGGAACAGTGAGGCAATTTCTCAAAAAATTAAAAATACGACTACCATATGACCCAGCAATTCCACTCCTAAGTATATACCCAAAAAACTTGAAAGCAGAGACTCAAAAAGAGACTTGTACACCAATGTTCACTAATGCACTATCCACAATAGCCAAAAGGTGGAAACAACCTAACTGCCCATCAAAAGATGAATGGATAAGCAAAATGTGGTATATACCGACAATGGGATACTACTTTGCCAGTAGGAGAAATGAAGTTTTGATACATGCTACAGTATGGATGCAGCTAGAAGAAGTTATGCTGAGTGAAATAAGTCAATTACAAAAGGACAAATATTGTATAACCTTACTTATATAAAAGACAAGAAAAGCCAAATTTACAGAGACCAAAGTTTATTAGTGGTTACCAGGGGCAGGAGAGAGGGGAAGAAGGGAAGTTAATGGTGATGGGAAAATAACATTGATTAAGGGCAGGGTGACACAGCTGATTATTGTAATTGCTGTCAATAAGTTGTACAGCTGTAAAAAGCTGTATTGGAAAAAGTTGTGGGATTAGTACATTTACAACAAAGACGCCAAAAAAAAAAAAAAAGGAAGAAAAAAGAGTAGCTGCTGAGGCTGCTCATTAATACAATCAAATACCTCACAGAATTTGGTTCCTTGGTTCCAAGATTTAAGATCATGATTTCATGGGACATTCCAGTTAATTGGCCTAATACTGTATTTAGTGCTTCTATTTTTTATTCTACCTCCTAGTTCATTGAGTAGTTCCTGGGGTCTTAAAAGCTTAAAAACGGCCATCCGAGGTGCAACAATTGATCTCTATTTATATGAAGCAACAGAGTAAGAAGTCAGGAATAAGAGAAGGAAATAGAATGTGCAGCTAATTGCTTCCATGAACAACTGCCTCCTTTGCCGTGAGACCAGAAGAACCGGGTGGTGCCCAGCTATATCGTTCCTGAACATTTTGATCAAAGATTCCACAGAAGAATCCTGATCAAAGGGGGAAAAATGTGAAACAGAATTTCAAAGTCTCATGGGCTGTAGACTTTCTGGAACCATGGAGGGTGGATGAACCCCTGAAACTATTGCCCTGAGATAATCTTTAAACTTTAAACCAAAAATATCCCCTTAAGTCATCTTAAAACTGAACAATAGTTTAGCTTAACTAGTAAAAAAGGTCTGCCTTGGCATTATGCTCTTTTAGGAACTATTCATATGGGATCAAATTGACAACAGAAACTCAAAAGATTAGATAGGAACCTTAGGGAGCAGTGCATTTATGTTAATGATGGAGGGACAACTCAGAAAAAGAGGGTAAGAATGGCTGTACAACTCAAAGAATGTAATCAATGTCACTAAATTGTACCTGTAGAAACTGTTGAATTGGTATATGTTTTGCTGTGTATACTATACTCTCAACAACAACAAAATAAAATTTAGAAGGAAAAAAAGAAGAGCCTGTATATAAGCCAAAAAGACATGGTTAACTGAATAATGTGAGGAAACATTATTCAAGACCATGTTAATAAATCTTTCTGAATACTCCCTTGAACTACGGTGGATTAGTCATAGATAGATAGGTAGATAGATCAGATAGATTAGGTAGACAGGTAGATAGATACATAAACAGAGATAGAGATACATATGTAAAGACACAGTACCTTTGAACCACCCTAAAATTGATTTAAGATTCCCTTTTTTAGACCATTTATTACAGGATAGTCTAAACTATGCCAATAAATTCATATAGTAGACACGAATGATACTTTTATAAATTTTACTGCTGCTCAATTATCTAATAATCACAGTAATTCCTCTAAAGGAAGTCCTTCCCTAAAACCTTTTGTCAGTGTCTTCTCTCTGCCATATTTCCTTACCAGGTATCACTACATAAACCTGAATTCTGCCCCATAGAGTTTCTGAGGATCGCCTGGCGGATTCAAAATGCCGACTCTTTGGTTAGCAGCCATAGCACTTAACCACTATGCCACCAGGGCTTCCTCGTAACACCTTACAAGCGTAAAAAATTTCTATGCTCTTTTGACTTTAGAAACCACATGTTGAAGATGGCAAAAGAGCTGGTCAACTTGGGTTCTTGAATGACTGTGTGCAACAGAGCCACTACTGACCTGAAAAGCTCACCTCAGAACTGTTACCTGAGAGAGAAAAAACTGGCTTAAGAATACAGAAATTTAATTATTGTGAGGTTTTTTGTTTCAGTGACATAGCCTACTGTAATCAATAAAGAGACATACTGAATCCCTTTTTAAAAAAGGTTTGAGGCAAGGCAAGGTCATGGAAGCTCCATAGACATATCCAAACTCCGTGAAGGACCATACTGTTGGGCTGAGGGCTGTGGGGACCCGGACCTTGGGGAACATGTAGCTCAACTGGCATAACATAGAAAAAATTTCTACATTCTACTTTAGTGAGTAGTGTCTGGGGTCTTAAAAGCCTATAAGCGGCCATCTAAGACACTCCACTGGTTTCACCCCTTCAGGAGCAAGGGAGAATGAAAAAAACTAAAGATACAAGGGAAAGATTAGTCCAAAGGACTAATGGACCACAACTACTACGGCCTCCATCAGACTGAGTCCAGTACAACTAGATGGTGCCCGGCTACCACCACTGACTGCTCTGACAGGGATCACAAAAGAGGGTACTGGACAGAGTGGGAAAAAAATGTAAAACAAAATTCTAACTCACAAAAAAAGACCAGACTTACCAGCCTGACAGAGACTGGAGAAACCCCAAGAGTACGGCCCCTAGACACCTTTTTAGCTCAGGAATGAAGTTACTCCTGAGGTTCACCCTTCAGCCAACAATTAGACAGCACCATAAAACAAAACAATACTAAAGTGGCAAACCAGCCCAGAGCCAAGGACTAGAAGGCAGGAGGGAACAGGAAAGCTGGTAATAGGGAACCCAAGGTCGAGAACGGAGAGTATTGATGTATCATGGGGTTGTTAACCAACATCAGAAAACAGTATGTGTACTAACTGTTTAATGAGAAGCTAGTCTGTTCTGTAAACCTTCATCTGAAGTTCAAGTAAAAACAAAGAAAGGGAAAAAAAAAAAGGTCTGAGGAAAGAAAAGGGAGGGAAAACGTACACAACTGATTGTAAGTTCTAATGCTGAGTTTAGATGAAAGACAAATAATATCCATGGTTTAATGGTAAATTCCAAAGAGAAGTAAATGTACTGGAATAAGTCCCTGTGCCAATGTGGTGCCTCTTGAACTTTCCTTACTGGACCCTTCTCCTTTTCACCCATCATATCACTTCTTCCAAAGGAGCTGGAACTCACCACATGACTGCTTCTTCCCCTGACTTTGGACAGCAACTCACTCCCAGCCTTCCCATTCTCTTCCTTCTCTCACACTTGCTGAGCACTATGGCTTCATGGCCTAACCACGGAGAGATGTTGAAATCTCTACACATCTTCACACTCTCCCTTTTTTTCCCCAGTGTGCTTGTATCTGCTAATTCAGCTCCACATACAGTAACCATGACTTCATAACTGGTCCTTGTTAATGTACTCATTTACTGCATCCCACCATACATACACTGGACTGCTAGAACCAGACTCATCTCCTAGCATATACTCTTGATATAGAGTTTACAAAGCAGGGGTTGGCAAACTACAACCTACAGGTCAAATCTGGGCTGCCGCCATTGTTATAAGTTTACTGGAACACAGCCACACCCTTTCGTTTATGTATTGCTTATAGCTGCTTCAGTGCTGTAATGGCAGAGCTGAGTAGTCATGGCAGAGATCTATGGGCTACAAAGTCTAAAATGTTGACTATTTGGACGTTTCCAGGAAAAGTCTGCCAAGTCCTGGTACAGTCCAATATCATTTCTCATAAAGACAATGGCAACTACCTTCTTCAACCTTATTCATTTAGGCCCATTACAAGCACCTGTACTAGCAGAAAGAGAGCTACGAAGAGAATATACAACGGGGGGAAGGCAGGCATGCAAAAAACTCTAACACAAGGGAGTATTTAAGTACCAAATGGGTAGTAAAAGAAAACAAAACAAAAAAACTCACTACAGGCAGACGTAAGAAGGTTTTATTTACAGAAGCAGTGATATCAAAGCTGGACTTGTAACCAGGAATAGAATGGGTAGGTTTCAGACAAAGACAGCATGGGACAAAATGTTATGTTCTTTAAAATACATTACATTCATACATTGAATGCTCTTTTATTTCAGGTTTCAACCATGGGTAACCCATACTTGGGGCTTCTGCCATACTGTTTTCTGAAAGACTTCAATAGCATCCATCTCATAGTGTCTCTGCTCTTCTGCTTCAACTTTCTCCATCCAAAGACTTAAGGTTGGCCTGGGAAGGCAATGTAGAAGATAGGCACAGGCTAAGCTGTTGTAACAGAGATGCAAAAATATAATAGGACTGAAACCACAGGCACATTTATTTTTTGAATAGGTAAGCAAATAAGACGACCTTCAGGTCATCCAGGGATCCAAGTCCCTTCTATCTGGTTACTCCACTATCCCTTAGAGGGTTGTGTACCTCCACAGGATCCAAGCTGGCTCACCTCTTCCACTTCTGCACTTCAGACCATGGGAGAGAGAAAAAGGAAAAAGAGAGAAATGAGCTTCCTTATTAAGGAAGTAAACTAGAAGCTATACTTATCATTTTCAGAACGTGGTCACATTCACACACCTGGCTGCAAAAAAGCTCTGATGAATGTGGCCCAACATGCTAGAGGCAAAGCAGCAAGACTGGTTATGCCTGAGGAAATAGACTAGGAAGTACTAAGGTTTCGTGTAACTTTCAACATAACTATCCCCAATCTAAGTCTTCAATGTAGTGTTTCTCAAATTAGATTCTGTGGACCACTATTTTGGGAGAAGTAACTAGGGACGTAGCAGAATAAAAGAAATGTGTGATTACTCTTTCCCATGCTCAGATTGTTGTCCCAATTCTGCACTCCAAAGCACCGCATCCACCATGTTTGAAATGGTAATGGAGGGGCAGTGGTAGGAAAGGGTCTTCATGTTTCCTAACACCAAAAATTATCCTTTTTGGGGGGGGGGGGTTATTTTCCAAAAGGTTGATTTTTTACTTTGCCCAAGAGTTATATCTTACAAATAAGTATTTTTATACTGATTTTTTTGTGTGTGTGTGCTTTAAGTGAAAGTTTACAAATCAAGTCAGTCCCTCACACAAAAACCCATATACACCTTGCTACACACTCCCAATTACTCTCCCCCTAATGACACAGCCCGCTCTCTCCCTCCACTCTCTCTTTTTGTGTCCATTTTGCCAGCTTCTAACCCCCTCCACCCTCTCATTTCCCCTCCAGGCAGGAGATGCCAACATAGTCTCAAGTGTCCACCTCATCCAAGAACCTCACTCCTCACCAGCATCCCTATCCAAACCACTGTCCAGTCCAATCCATGTCTGAAGAGTTGGCTTCGGGAATGGTTCCTGTCCTGGACCAACAGAAGGTCTGGGGGCCATGACCACCAGGGTCCTTCCAGTCTCAGTCAGACCATTAAGTCTGGTCTTTTTACGAGGATTTGGGGTCTGCATCCCACTGCTCTCCTACTCCCTCAGGGTTCTCTGTTATGTTCCCTCTCAGGGCAGACATCGGTTATAGCCAGGCACCATCTAGTTCTTCTAGTCTCAGGATGACGTAGTCTCTGGTTCATGTGGCCCTTTCTGTGTCTTGGGCTCATAATCGCCTTGTGTCCTTGGTGTTCTTCATTCTCCTTTGATCCAGGTGGGTTGAGACCGATTGATGCATCCTAGATGGCTGCTTGCTAGCGTTTAAGACCCCAGATGCCACTCTTCAAAGTGGGATGCATAACGTTTTCTTAATAGATTTTATTATGCCAATTGACTTAGATGTCCCCTGAAACCATGGTACCCAGACCCCTGCCCCTGCTACGCTCGTCTTCGGAGTATTCAGTTTAGTCAGGAAACTGCTTTTGGTTTAGTACTGATTTTTAAATTCATCTAAATTATTTACATTTTCATGATTAAACTTTTAGTACTAATTTTTGGCAATCACAAAGTAGCACTTATGAATCTAAAACAAACATGATCTAATACTGAGAATCCTCTTTAGAAAAGTTCGTTCTCTATGGAGAAAAATGCTGCCTACCCCAAACATAAACAATCACCCTAAATCAATACCACACTTTAATAGCAGCCAAGGAAATATTTATATGCCAGGTTGTCCTCAAGAATGTTTCATTAAATTATGTTAATTATGTCCTTTAAAAATCCTGATGTGAAAGCACATCTGAAATAACACAATTTAGCAAAATATGACTTATGACTACAGCTTGCTCTTACTGGAAAATATAACATGTATAAAGATTATCTTGGTTAACTTTTTAAAAATCTTCAATTATTCAAGGCTCATATCTCGAAAAGTGAATAAGAATGCTTCAGGTCCCTTGCCCCCAATTAAGCTGAAAAGAATCAGTTGAAAAGGTAAGTATTTTGTTGTTTATTATCCATTCATCTATTCCTCTATTCAACACACTTTTATTATGCACTTGCTGTGCCAGGGCAGAGGCAATCAGAAATGAAAAAACAGTTGTGGACCACAAAGTGCTGAGAATCCAGGTGAAAAATCAGATGAGCACAACTGACTATAATGCATGACAGAATGAAGTAAGTGCTTTAAGTACTGTGGGGTTGAAGGAAAAACTGTAATTAATTACGCCTGCAGAGGCCTCATCAAAACTGAAGTGGAGGGTGTACTGGAGCTAAGTCTTGAAGGACGAGCAGAAATCAGGAGGGTGAAGAAGTGGTATGATGAGAGGGAGACACTGCTGCCTAAGGAACAGAATAAACGCCAACGGGTGGAGGGGGAGTGAAAATACATGACAGGCATTAGTGCAGCGTGGCTGGACTATGGGGTGTGTGAAGGGATGAAGCTGAATATGAAACTGGAGAATAAGACCAAGCGTGGTCTCTGGATCAATTCTACCTATGTTTTAAAGCTTTCTTACTTTTGTTTCAATAATGACAAACCTATAAAAGGTTAATTTATACAGTCAGAAGAAATCATGCTTTTCTCCTGAAAAGTGAGAAATTGTTTTATTACACATTATCTCAACATTCCCCAAGCAGAGTTGCAGAAATGAGTTATCAGGCTATACAATATCACAACAAATACCCACTCCTATGCGAGGGCCGATGCTGGGTTGACCCATTTGCAAAGAATTTTTAGAAATAATTTTTTTTTCAGATTTACGTTCACATTACTGTCAGTCTCTCTAACAAAAAGGCATGATTGTATTCCAGCTGCATTACTGGCAGGAGGAACAACATCTTTCAAAATCCCTTCTGTAAACATTCCATTCAGTTCACTAGGTAAACCCACACCAAAAACAAACCAATAAACAAATAAAAATTTTACCAGAAGAGACAGCCCCCCCACACACAGATACAGGCGCACTCACAAAAACATCAAAGATTTATCAAAAAGAATGATACTGTCTTCTTTCCTCCAGCCAGATTCAAGCCATTTATTATTTACTGTTATGTGCAAGAGACTGAAAATAAACTAATTCATCTTTAGGCCCTGGAAATGTAATTTTGAGCAATGAATTCATTATAAAAAACACTGTCCATTTGCAGTGAATCACTTAATACGTCCTCCTAGCCACAGTCTTTGTGGATTTCACACATTGACTGGGGTTAGACTATGCCAATAAGGTATTTGTGGTCTACCAAGGGGATGAGACACCCTGCTAACAATGCAAATATGGTGCATGGAACTCTTGTGGGGGTGGGGATAGGGGATATGCAAATGAGGTGTATGGAACCCTAATGAGGGGATTGGTCAGTTTTGCCATTCCACTAGACTTAAAATGAGCCATCCCAGAGGCAGAAGAGGTGAACTCACTACCATCAAGAAAAAGGCTGGGGGCGGAGCTTGTCCTTTGGACCTGGGATCCCTGTGTTGAGAACCTCCTAGATCCAGGAGATAGCGATAGCACAGGAGAAGGCAGCAGACGGTGAGGGCAGGGGCCAAGGACCAAAGGGTCAAGGGTCAAGAGAGAGGTCTGCCTACAGACACAACCAAGAAGCTGTCCTGACTGAAGAACTGCATCCTGAGGTTGTTCCTGATCCTGAATTACAACCTGTTACTTCCCTAATAAACTCCATAACTGTAAGTATGGTCTGTCAGTTCTGTGTGGCCAGTGCAACAAATTATCAAACCCAGCAGAGTAGAGAATGCCATGGAAGGGAAGGTCGGTGTCAGAATTGGTAAAAAGGTTGGAGAAGAGGTACGTCTGACCATCACCTCATAGAATCAGCTTTGGGCTAACACTGATGGTGACTCTCCTCTCTCTCCCTCTTGAAGTTAGACAAAGTCAGATGTTGCGGTGCCATTTTTACAACACTACAACAAAAGTATTGAGAGTCCCAGTAAAGTTGAATATAACAGAATTACCACCTGTTTCCAAAGCAGTTCCCAAAAAAAAAAAATCTAGTCAATCTAGTACATATCATAAGACCTCAGGTAGAACTCATGCTCACAGTGCAACTGCTGAGTCTTCAAAACTTTTTCCTCCCTTAAGTTTGCTTTGAGCACCTGTCAGTTTCTTGACATGAGGTTCAACGGTTTATGACACTTCTTGTTTCCGCTCACAGGCTATGGAAATAAGTGTTCAACTCTAACTCCATCTCTCTCTTTTTACTGTTCTCTATTTTTTTGCCCTAAATCTATTCCCAGATATTCTCTTCAAGGGACCTGATTTATACTGCAGATTTCATACATCATTTCTCACCAATATTGCAGATTCCAGAGAGAAATCTGTCACCGAAAACAGCTGCCAAACAGAAGCTGAACTGCAATGCTTTCTATTTTATGATAAACCTGTAACTGAAATAAAAATGATCTAAAATCAAATAACATCATTTATGAGTTAATTAAGTAGGAAACTCAGATCCAGTACAACTAGATGGTGCCCAGCTACCACTACTGACTGCTTTAACAGGGATCACAATAGAGGGATCCAAGCACAGCTGGAGAAAAATGTAGAACAAAATTCTATCTCAAAAAGAAAGACTAGGCTTGCTGGCCTGACGGATACTGGAGAAACCCTGAGACTATGTCCCCCCAACACCCTCCCAGCTCAGTAATGAAGTCACTCCTCAGGTTTACCCTTCAGCCAAAGAGTGGACAGGCCCATAAAACAAAACGAGACTAAAGGGCACACTAGCCCTGGGGCAAGGACTAGACGGCAGGAGGGAACAGGAAAGCTGGTAATAGGGAACCCAAGGTCAAGAAGGAAGAGTGTTTACATGTCTTGGGGTTGTTAACCAATGTCATAAAACAATATGTGTATTAACTGTTTAATGAGAAACTAGTTTGTTCTGTAAACCTTCATCTAAAGAACATTAAAAAAAAAACAGGAAACTCAGAGTAAAGAGCCTTGCATGACTTGGTAGTTTACCAGAACTATATTTTAATTCTGGTGGAGATGGTGGAGGGAGCTAGGAAATAAGAAGAGTAAGGGTAGTAGCAAGAAAAGAGGAGGAACCCATTTCCTAGTTTGCGGAGGGTAAACATCTTCAGGACTGCTATATTTCTTTGAGAACCACAGCATCTAAATTAGATTCTTACAGCATGTCAATTCAATGCAATCAATATTTACTGAGCACCTCCTATGGAAGCTGCACCAAGGAGATTATGTGAACAAGAAAGAAACTAGTTTGCCACATTTTCACAATTAACTGCTTAGAACATATTTGTTCAAACACCAAAGAGCTGATATTTAAAATTTCTTAAAACGTTATTTATGCACCACATTTTCCAGCAAGGAGTCCCTAGGTGGCACAAAAGGTTAAGTACTTAGCTACTAACCAAAAGGCTGGCAGTTCAAATCCATCCAGAATAACCTCAGAAGAAGAGCCTGGCAATCTGCTTCCAAAAGGTCATTCACTGAAAATCCTACGTGCAGTGCTACTCTGAAACACATGGGGTCACCATGAGTCAGTATCAACTTGGGGGCAAATGTTTTTTTTCCCCAAGTAAAAGGTGATTGATTACATGTATGGAGAAAAAAATGAATGTGGAGAAAAGATGAAACCATGAGTAAGGTAAATACACAAAATGTCTGTCATAAGGGCTTACATATAATTTAGTACATTTTTAAAATAAATCTACATCTGCTCAGGAGAAACTCAACTATTCCGATACTAAGATCAGATAGCAGTTTCTTCCATGGGTCCTCTTAAAGGGCATCTTTTCATTGACTACACTGTTTCATAGGGCTGTTTCTCTAAAGGCATGCCAATGTGCGAAATGCAGTAAAAACTTCTGTGGAGGAGGTCCCACGTCACACAGTCTAAAGGTAACACTCAGAGAACAGAGGGCTAGTATTTGTTTAAAACCCAAGGAAAATTAATACTATGGTAAGTTCAATGGGATCAAAGAAGAAGATTCTTCTGAAATATGGCTAAGATAATACTGATTGATTTATTGTTTATACCCTGTAGCTTAGCCTAACATACCTACTGTATAATGGTTTTGGGGTTCTAATGCTAGATACTCTTGAGTATGCAGTAGTTCACAAATAAGAATGACAGAATGAAGTACTAGCGAGAGATTTAATTTATTGTGATATGCTAATTCCATTTAAGAAATTACAATTTCTTTTGATGGGGTAAACAGCTATTAGAAAAAAAATGCCATTCTACTGATTGCCTAAGATCATAAATGAGAGGATTTTTCAATCATTAAGAAAAATACTTTTAAGATCATTAATTGGTGCCTTGTTTTAAAAAGGGGGTAAAACAGACTGAATGACTTGGCTAAGGTCACATCTGCACTCAGATGTCCCAACTGCCTGTCCAACACCACCAAATAATTTGCTCATTTCTATTTCAGGACCTAAACACATTTACTTGTATAGCAGATGTTTTAGATCAACCAACACTTAGCCTCCGGTATCTACCTTAGTTTCATATGTACTTAATTCAACAAGTTTACCTGCCAAGAAAGAAAATGATTTCCTAGCTTCTAGTTTCTATAAAACAACACTAATACCTAATTGCTGGAAAGGTGGTGCTGGTGTTGTGGATAGGTGCCGTCGAGTTGGTTCCAACTCACTGCAACCCCATGTACAACAGAACGAAACACTACCTGGTCCTGTACCATCCTCACGATCGTTGCTGTGTTCGAGCCCATTGTTGCAGCCATTGTGTTAATTCATCTAGTTGAGGGTCTTCCTCTTTTTCGCTGACCCTCTAACTTTACCAAGCATGATGTCCTTCTCCAGGGACTGATCCCTCCTGATAACATATCCAAAGTACGCAAGACGAAGCTCGCCATTCTCGCTTCTAAGGAGCATTCTGGCTGCACTTCTTCCAGGATAGATCTATCTGTTCCTCTGGCAGTCCACGGTATATTCAATATTCTTTGCCAATTCAAATACATCAATTCTTCTTCTGTCCTTATTCATTGTCAGCTTTCACATGCATATGAGGTGACTGAAAATACCATGGCTTGGGTCAGGTACACCTTATTCCTCAAAGTTACATCTTTGCTTTTTAATACTTTAAAGGAGTCTCTGCATTAGATTTGCCCCATGCAATATGTCCTTTGATTTCTTGACTGCTGCTTCTATGGGTATTGACTGTGGATCCAAGTAAAATGAAATCCTTGACAACTTCAATCTTTTCTCCATTTATACTGATGTTGCTTATTGGTCCAGTTGTGAAGATTTTTGTTTTTCCTTATGTTAAGGTGTAATCCATACTGAAGGCTGTCGTCTTTGACCTTCACCAATAAGTGCTTCAAGTCGTCTTCACTTTCAGCAAGCAAGGTTGCGTCATCTGCATCCTGTAGGCTATTAATGTGTCTTCCTCCAATCCCAGTGCTGCATTCTTCTTCATACAGTACAGCTTCTCGGATTATTTGTTCAGCATACAGATAGAATAAGTATGGTGAAAGATACAACCTATCTTGATTTTAAACCATACAGTAGTTTCTTGTTCTGTTTGAACGACTGCCTCTTGGTCTATGTACAGGTTTTGCATGAGCATAGTTAAGCGTTCTGGGATTCCCACTCTTTGCAATGTTGTCAATAATTTGTTATGATCCACAGAGTTGAATGCTTTTGCATAGTAAATAAAACACAGGTAAACATCTTTCCTGTATTCTCTGCTTTCAGCCAAGATCCATCTGACATCAGCAATGATATTCCTCGTTCCACATCCTCCTTGAATCTGGCTTGAATTTCTGGTACTTTCCTGTTCATGTACTGCTGCAACCACTTTTGAATTCTCTTCAGCAAAATTTTACTTGCATGTGGTATTAATGATACTGTTCAATAATTTCCACTTTCTGTTGGATCACCTTTCTTTGGAATAGACATAAATATGGATCTCTTCCAGTTGGTTGGCCAGGTAGCTGTCTTCCAAATTTCTTGGCATAGGTGAGTGAGCGCTTCCAGCCTTGTATCCATTTGTTGAAGCATCTCAATAGGTATTCTATCAATTCCTGGAGTCTTGTTTTCCACCAATGCCTTCAGTGCGGCTCGGACTTCTTCCTTCGGTACCAGCAGTTCTTGATCACATGTCAAAGGTGGTAATGCTTAATATTTAATAGACAAACTGGTCTAGAATTATTTCAAGACCAAAACACCAATGTCTTTTCTATAGTGTAGGTACAATCACCAATATACAACAAATTGCTCTCTGCTCAGGAGAGAGCTCTAAAACCAATATTGTAGAACATAATGTCAATTACAAATACAAGAATAAAATGGTAGGAAAGTGTCAAATAAGAATATGTTCTTTTAACTTAAAAGATTAAAACAACAATTTCTAAATTAACATACTATGGTGGGACCAAAACACTCATATGCTTTATTTCTAGACATTTAAAAAGTTATGCTTGATACTTAAGTTTCCCTGCAAAATTCATTTGATTTTTTTACTTAAATACAGTTTATGGGGGGCTGAAATGCTGTATGAGGGCAAAAACTCATGTCAGGGAGTTCCTCAACCTAAGCAGCAGAAAACCCAAATTAAGAAAGGCAAAATTAGGCAAAGACTTTCTGTTGAAAGATAATTCACCCAGCACCATAATCACTCCAAGCTGCATCCTGGCACACAGAAACGCCAGCAGGAGCCATTGATTGCCCTGACAACCACTCAGCCAGGGTGCTGACAAGCAGAGACGCTGCCACCAGAACGTGATCATAGACACCAGGCCATGACTTGGCCGTAAGCAATGCAACATGCTCTTGTTTCTTATGCTTCAGACTAAATGTGTTCTTTAAAAGGCAATTCTACTAAACTAAACATATCCATGTCAACAAATTTTTTTTCCCACCCACAAAACACTGGCAGACAATTATTAACCTACCAAATAAGTTTGAGGACTGTATATTTTTCAAAGTTACTAAATGCTCCTATAAACCAAAAACCAAACCAGTTGCCGCCAATTCTGATTCATGGCAACCCCATGTGATTGAGAGCACAATTGTTCACTGTAGGGTTTTCAGCGGTTGATGTTTCAGAAGTAGATCGATGGGTCTTTTTCCGATGCCCCCTCTGGGTGGGTTCAAATCACCATCCTTTAGGTCAGCCGCCAAGGGTTTAATCATTTGCGCCACCGAGGGACTTCAAATGTTTCTATATGGCATACTCATAATTTCAGGAAAGGTCAAACATAACTGAGAAGGTTTACTTGAGATAGTACTCATTACAAGTCCTTGCAAGCTAGGTTTTTATGAACTGTCAGGCCGCAAACATCAGACTTTTTTCCCTAGCTGCTTTCATAGGGCCTAGGTATCTGAATGTGGCAAAAATATATAGAAATAATACTTGCCTTTAGCCACGAGACTTTTCATATCAAATGAGGCAACCACCAAACAGTGGGAACTTAGAATAAAAAATGTCTCTACAGCCAGGTAATCTGATTTTCAGAAAATGGTTCAGCTGTCCTATTTAAAACTACTAAGGAGGCAGGACATTTCTACCACTTTCTTTATGGTAATATTTCAAAGATATAAAAAAGTAAACTCACAGGCTTGCTTTTATTCTTTTGCTGGGTGGGGGAGTCTTTTACCAGCCTGTCGTTGCTTTGATTCTTGACAAGCAAGGCAATGGAAGCATTTACACTTCTATAGTTCAACTAATGGACTTTATAGCACGGACAGTCAAGACTTAAAACAAAAGATCGCAAATCAGAAATAGTCAAATGGAAAGCTTCTTAAAAATAACTACCTAGAAGCAAAGAACTAATCACTGTTTCCCTGTTATTAGACCTAATAAGCCCCACTGAATCATTTTCTACTTCTTTTAAAAGGGCATCCAGATTCCTGCTGGGGCAAGCAATGGCACCGCCCTACAAAGCACCAGATGGGAAAGAGACAAGGGCTTGGAACTGATACTCTGGGAAACGACAGTCAGTCCTGGGATCCCTAAAAAGTCTACTCAAAATATTAAATGGATTTAATGGAAAATGGAATCAATCATTTGCGTTTAAATAATGTGTGATGAAGAGGGTTCCTTGTATGGGTTGTTTTAATGTTTTGTATGTTTTTGATTGTAAAGTGTAACAAAGAAAAGTACAAGTTTAAAAAGTGGAAAAAGCCTATCTCCCCAATTACTTTATCAAGTCTACCATTTTACTTTTTAGGGAGTCTGCCCTTTTTCCTAGGTACTAGTAAGAAAATGGAAACCCTGGTGGCTTAGCAGTTAACAGCCTGGCTGCTAACAGAAAGGGTGGCAGTAGGAATCCATCAGGCGCTCCTTGGAAACCCTACGGGGCAGTTCTACTCCATGAGTCAGAATTGACTCAACAGCATTGGGTTTGTTTTGTTTTTTTGGTTCAGTAACAAAATGGTCTTCCTCATTCTCATCCAAGCATTTGGGGAAGGGACATTAAAATGTCATTAAATATCTTCTGCATCAATCTAAACTTGGAAGCCCTGACACAGCTGTAGGGATGGAAGAAAAAAAGACGAAACGGGAAGTGAAAAGTGAGAAAGTAATCACATCGGTTACTTTGCAATGTGATTTTTTTTTTTAATAGCACAGCTAAAAAATAATAATTTTTTCTCTAACAATCTAAAACTAATGTAATGGTCGGGGGGGGTAAAAAAAACAAACAAAAACTCAGGAACAACTCTCTCTCCGACCCCACAGACCCCGAAAGCTCTTTTTAAAAGGCTGTCTGTCCTCACCAGGCTCAGAGTTAGGGCTCCTGGGCTCCTGGGCGTCAGGCTCCATCACAATCCTAGTTACACTCAGCACTTTGTCCTTCTCTGTGTTTTTTAGTCCACATCTATTCTCCTCCCTCCTCCTCCAAGCAGCGGTTCCACACAGACCACAATACAACCGAGTCAGGCCAACTGTCACTCAACAGCACACACTCATGACTCACTCGGCGCTCGGGTCTCTGAACAAAACGCGAGTTTTTCTTCCCTCGTCAGAAGGGAGGTGCTCGAGGTTTTGAGGATGGGCATTGCACTCTCCTACCACAGTCCACAACGGGCTCGCTCGCACGCTCTGCTCGCTTCCCACCTTTCCTTCACCTGCTCCTAGTCGCTTGGCACTGACGGCCGAGGGCCCAGGGGGCACGAGGCGACAGCTACGCAGCTCTGGGAACTTAGCCTCCAGATCGCGGTTTGGGTGCGGAGAAAACGCCTGCCGGGGTTATATGCTGCTGCTTCCCCCGGCCGCAGCCCCCCGGTCCCCGCACCCCAACTTAGCCGCGATGGTGCCCCCGAGCCTCCCCCGTGCCCCGCCGCCCCAGCGGGGGGCTCTGTGGCCTTCCCTCCCCTCGGCCCCGGGGCGTGCGTGACTTCGGCCTGGACGCCGGGACCCACGTCTGCGGCCCGGCGACCACCTGTCGGGTCCTCGCCCGAGCGGAGCCCTAGGGACAGAAAAATGCAGGGGACTTCCCAGCCGCTCCCGGCACGCCGCCGAGGCTTTCACTCTCGCCAAAGTTGTCCGCCGCAAACTTTTCCTTCCGCCTCTCCCGGGGCGCCCCGAGACCCCCGCACCCTAAATCGGGGCTTTTTTTCTTACCTGGGGCGTCGGCAGCCGCGGGTACGCGCGACCCCCGGTAGCCGGAGCCTGCAGTAGCCACGAGCGCCAAGGCCTGGGACCCCCCCTCAGGAGCATCATCCTCTCCGGGGCGCCCGGCTCCCGCAGGAGTTACTGGGACATCCTCTCCGCGCGCCCGGGCGCCTTGGCGGCGGCAAGCGGCTCGGAACCCGGCGTTTGCTGTGGGCACGGCCCGACCCGCGCGGAGACGCCCGGCCCCCGCCTCCCGCCTCCCGCCTGCCTGCCTGCCTGCCTCCGGGAGCCGCGCGGCGCGGGCTGGGGGCGGGTTAAAGGGAGGGTGTGTCCCTGTTTCCACTTCTCGACTCTGTACACACACGGGCGCCAGGCTGTTTTCTTTCCTCCGACAAAAAAAAAAAAAAAAAAAATAGCAAGAGCGCGCAAGAAGGATCCTCCCCCATCTTAGGTTTCGAGGGGCAGCGCAAAGGCTTGGCATCGACTCTGCTCAGAAGCCCCTGCGGGAATGAACGAACGAGGCCGGGCCAGTCACAGCATCCGAGCTGTGATTTCAAAACTCGCTGCTAATTTCGTACACTTCGTGCTGTGAGGAAACCCTGGTGGTGTAGTGCTGCTAACCAGAACGTTGGCAGTTCGAATCTACCAGGCGCTCCTTGGAAACCCTATGGGGCAGTTCTACTCTGTCCTATATAGGGTCGCTATGAGTCAGAATGGACTCCACGGCAACGGGTTTTTATGGGTTGTGCTCTGAGATCAGTGTTCTCCACGCCCTTCCCATGGGGGCGGCGGGGGGGCGGTGTGAGGGGGAAAAGAGAGTCCGGGATCTGGAGAAAGGCAGGTGGTCTCCTCCATGGTCCACCTCTTGGTTGGCCGGCGGCTTGCGCTCTGGCTGCGAAGCCCGGGCCTTCTGCTCACCCGTGAGCGCTGTGTGCATCAGACAGGAGCCTACCTCCGCTATGGGAGGTTTGTTGTTCACTAGACTAAGGTCCAGACCAGAGTACAGGGGGAAAATCTCTCCCACCGCAGAACTGGCTTCTCTTCTGAAGCGTGTAGTTTTCCCAACAACTGCCAAAGCTAATGCTTTGCCCTGGAGACTTTTTACAAAAACAAAGCCATTTAAGAGCAACCTAACCCAAGCTTTCACACAGTTTCCTTAGAATAGAGTTGCCAGATAAAAACAGTAGACCCCGTTAAGTTTAAATTTCAGATAAACAACAAATAATATTTTAGTATAAATAACCTGTTGTCGATGAGTCGATTTTGACTCATGGTGACCCCACTGGGCTTCAAGTATATCCCAGACATTGCATGAGACACAATTATTTGGGGTATACTGAATAATTGTTCTTTATCTGAAATTAAAATTTAACAGCGTTCTGGGGGGTTTTTTAGTTGGTTGGTTGGTTGGTTGGTCTTGTTTTTGTGAAATCTGGCAACCCTAATTTAGAAGCTTAAGAGGTCAAAGTTGGTAAGCAATACAACAAGTTGCAAATCTCTCCTGATGGTGATCTTTGTTGGAAAAAAGATAGAACTGGAAGTTTCTATGATAGCAAAAACTTTAGTATCCCTGCCAAAGACTGATTCATATGTGTTAACTAGCATCTACATTTCAAAATGTAATCGCCCTGTGAAACGTTATACAGTAAATCCGAAGGTAAATTACCTGATTCCTTTTCTTCTATTAGTGCTTCAAAAGAAGAAAAGCACTTTATTTGGAAAGAGGGAAATGGAGAGGAGGAGAAAACACAGATTTTGGAGCATAGAATATGGCAGAAATGGCCAGGTAAGCATGTTACTGCAGGAAACTGTACACTACAGAGGAGGAGGGCTTAATCGAGATGCCCTGTCTGCATGGCAGCACACACAGATCTTTTTGGTGCACAACAAACTTCACCACATTTGTTTTTTAACAGCTTTATTGAGGTATAATATACATACCGTAAGATACACTCAATTTAAGAGTACAATCAAGTGATTTTTAGTAAATTTACAGTTATGCAACCATCACTACAATTCAATTTTAGAACATTTCTGTACCCGATTGGGGCCTGTGCCCTGGAGCAGTCAAGCCAATGAAACACACTCCAAGCCAGAAAGAGAGAGAAAGTTTATGAAGAGGTGACACCACCTGGGGGGGGGGGGTGGCGGGGAGGGGGCAACAGCAATGCAGGCTGACCTTTATGGAGTCCCCCAAATGCAATTTTTGCATCAGAGTTTATATATCATTTTGGCAAGGATTACCTAATGTTTTTAAGCACATAGGCAACAGAACTACAAGAAACTCTTTATTAAACTAAAGATATGCATGTCGGACATCTGGACTCTAATCTGTATGTTTGTAACAGGCTGAAAAAAACTTACATAAGAATCTCTCAGCTAGTGGAACTGACCTGCCAAGTCTACTCTGACTGAGATAAAGAGCAAGAAAGAAAGTTATGGACCAAAAGCACCAGGCAGCCTTCCTAGCTGCCGTCTTACAGGCCATTTCTCAAGAGAACAAACAAGAGGAGAGAGGCCAAGGCAACAGGAGCCAAGAGGGCTCTGCACCCCTTTGGAAAGATACCTGTGCAACTCATGCAATAAAAAAAAAAAAATGCTTAGAGATTACTTAGAGTATCATTATGATGTTAGTTATGTCAAACTCTCAATCACCCATTTTGAAAAGGAGAAAACTTGTGAGGTATTAGGGTCACATTTCCATCACCCCAAAAAGATTCCTCTGCCCCATTTGCAGGCATTCTCCTTTCCCATCCCTAGCCCCAGACAACTACTAATCTACTTTCTGTCTCTATAAATTTGTCTTTCCTGGACATCTTATATAAATGGAATCACACTGGTTGTTTTCTAGGCCCTTCCTATACTCCATTTTGCATTTCCCCGTAGTCTGAGGTCTAGCTCTGATCCTTTCCCTCAGGCACTTCACACAAGCACTTCCTGTTTCTGCATATTGTTATCCTTCCTGTCTATCCACAATTGCCTGATTTCTCCCCAGTCGCATCTGTTTTAATTTATTCCTGCTAGATCTCTTCCTCTCCACTAGCATACTTTATTCACTGCTAAATGAATCCTTAATTTAAAGCAGATATTGTGCTAGGCAGTTCTAATACAAAGAATAAAAGCAAAGCAACTGCCATGGCATTTATAATCTAGCTAGAGAGTCAGACATGAGCACAAATAAATACAATGAGATAAGTGCTACCGAATAGGCAGGCACTAAGTGCTGTGGCAAGGTTTGGCGTAAAATAAGAGCAGTTATTAAGAACTTACTTCGGTCAAAAAAGTTGATTTACTGTGACGCTGATGAAGCTTAAGCTTCAGGGCTCTTCATTATTTTTTTTTTCTTCCAAGACACAGAGTGAGTCCCTAGCAATGTGTTCACTTGGTCATATGTTTTTGCAATATTTCTAAAGTGAGATATTTTAATTGAAATCAGTTAAGACTATTGTCTCTTTCCACTCCAACCACCAATCTGTCACACATTCACATGGCAGAGTTATTGTGGTTAGGTTCTGTGGAATTGATTTCAACTCATAATGACCCCAGGTGACAGAGTAAAACTGCCCTGTAGGGTTTTCTAGGCTATACTTCTTACAAGAGCAGATCAACAGGTCTTTCTCCCACAGAGCCGCTGGGTGGGTTTGGACCTTCAACCTTTTGGTTAGCAGTCATGGGCTTAACTGTTGTGCCACCAGAGTTCCTTACATGGCAGAGTAGCCATGGACATTTCTGAGATCCAACGAAGAGTAAGTTGAGTTGGAGATACATTTCATTTGGGCTTTGTGGGATATTTTTATGTGGCTCACAGTTATTTCCATGTATTGTTAAGTTATTGCTAGTCACGCCCATGTAGGAATGGCTCCCAGGAATACTTCTATCATCTACTGGGCCAACTTACCTGGCGTTGCGACACAAAAGTGCAGGGCCAGAGATTGTATTGCAATATGCATGTGTCCTACACTGCCAGGTTACCAGAAGTATGGGACTAGTAGAAAAGAAATGATGTCTGAAAAGATGGAGCCAAAAGCTAGTGTGTGGAATATTCTTCCAAATCTTACAGCTTATCTATAAAAAACTCTTGATAGAAGTTTTCCCAAATTTAAGAACAATCATAAAAATGGACATGACATTACAATAATGAGTTGTGATGCTTGGAGACACTTTTGTAACTATCAATGATATAAAACAAATGTCCATCAACCATGCTGGAGAAAAGATAGTTATCTCTTCTATTCTGTCTGTTGAAAGTATTACAAAATTGTCATATGAAAAGGCGATTAAAGAGGATGTAGCCAAAGAAAGTATAGGGAAAAAGGTATTACAGTGATAACGTAAGGCAACTAATAAATAAAAATATTTTCTTTTTCTGTATTTCTGTGCTTTAAAAATTTTGCTATTTATGATTTATCTTCTCATTCCACTTTCATGTAAATTTTGTATTCCTTATTTTTTACTATTTTTCTTCAACAGGGCTCCCCAGATTATATAAGCTTTAAAAAAATAAAAAAAACCGTTGCTGTCGAGTCGATTCCAAAATCATTAGGCTCCACAAAATCTGGGTCTGCCTCTATGGGACAGGTATAAGCACTTTGCTTGCATTATCTTGTTTAATCATTATATAACCTGATAAAATAGGTATTATTAGCTACCTATTACAGATGAAGAAACTGAAGATTAGCAGATGAAGTAAGTTATCTAAGGTCAGATAGTCAGAATTCAAGCCTGGAATTATATAATTTATGACCTCAAGCTTTTAATCTTGACCCTATAAAAAAATTTTTTTTTTTTTTCTTTATTGCCTGTCTCTTCTAGCATCACCTTACCACTGGTCTTCCCATAGTCCCAGGTTTCATATCAAGACTACAACTAGGGTGAGGTGAGTAAGGTGACTTATATAAACACAGGGTCAGATCCTGTTTCTATTTTTAAAAAACAAAATTTTTAAAAATTTTGTTCCTCATAAGTTTTTTGCATTAATTTTGATTTTTAAAAATACTACATCAAAACATTATGAATCTTAATTACTGAGGTTTTTAATTTTTAATCTAAGGCGAGTGCCTCACTCATCTTACTCTAGTTGTAGTCCTATTGAGATACGGAAGAAACAGGGACTGAGCCCCTAGGCAAGGAGCCCTGCAACACCTGCAACTTGCAACTTACTTAACAAAATTATGTGCTTGGCTAATGATGCAAAACCCCCATCCTTGAATGTGTGATAGGGAAAGAACAAACAACGTGCTCCCTTGTGACATGTTTTTTCAGAGGAAACTGCCCTGGAGCATGCGCAGACATCCGCAAGGTGAGGAACGGATGACTTCTGCCTGATGCAAGTACACACAACAAGAATCAAACAGGCACCACAGGAGGAACTGTGCAGGCGTGACACCCCGTAATAAGTCCTACTACCTAGTCCCAGGAGCCTTTACTACAGGTTACATCTTGGATTCCAGATACCCGTGCAACCTAATTTAGTATGCACCACCATTCTGAGAAGTACCTGCCCCTTGAAAGAAACCTAAATATTCATTACTCTATTATCCTCTCCAAGCCCATATAAGACCCAGCAAAACCTTTTTTCTGGGGAAACAGAGGCCGGCGTTGCTTGGTCCCTCTCTGTTCCCCACTCCCGAGACTTTACTCTCTTTCTGTCGCTAATAAACCTTTGTTCCCGTGGAAGCTCTGAGCCTCTTCTGGTCATTCTTTGTCATTCTAGGCAGGGCTTAGTCCCGAGCTGGGAAGTCTTGCCCTGTAACACTATGTCATATCCTTAATTAGGACTTCATTATTAAGATTTGTGCATAAGCTTCCATTGACTTTCACGCAACTCACCTAGCAGACATTATTCACTTATGCCTTCAAACCATCTTCCATATGCAGACCTCAGTTTTTCACAGATTAACTGATGAATAATAATATTGAACTAGTGAGTGTTGGCGCTGCCTACCTGCCACTGGCAAAAACAGTCCAGCCTCCATCAAGTTGGAAAAAAGTTTATTAAAAAAAGGTTTATATTTATGTCACCTGGTCTTAATTGTAAAATCATCTGAATTGAGCTGCCTCTCATATGTCCTCTGCAGATCCCAGCAGCACCGGATTGTAGGGTGGATATGCTGAGGGGCACCCCCATGGGTATCTTACATGGAGGCCCCCCACTCTCATCGAATTCTAATGGTAATTGAGGAAGACTAGCCCTTTTTCCTTATTCTGCCTACAGGTCCTAGGCCTCCATTTTTAACAATTAGAGTCATAAAGAAGTTGGTACCCAAATGAGAATACATATTATTTTCAAACACATATAAAAGATTCATAATATAATGACCATATATTAGTCCTCAAAGGAAATTTCAAAAAGTTTTAAAACTTGTTTCTGTCTTAGTTATCTAGTGCTGCTGTAACAGAGATTCTACACGTAGGTGGCTTTAATGAACAGGAATTTCTCACTGTTTAGGAGGCAAGAAGTACAAATTCAGGGCACTGGCTCTAGGGTAAGTCTTTCTCTCTCTCTCTGTTGGCTCTGGTGGGGTGTGGGGATAGGTCCTTGTCTCTTTTAGGCTTCTGCTCCTCAATTCCTTGGTGGTCTTCATGTGCAGTGACATCTATCTTCCCCATCTGTGCTTCCTTGCTTTATGCCTAATCTGCTCTTTTTATAACTCAAAAGTGATTTACTTAAAACATACCCTACACTAATATGGCCTTACTAACATAACAAAGAAAACCCTATTCCCAAATGGGGTTACAACCACAAATACGGTGGGTTACAATTTCAACACATTTTGGGGGGACACAATCTATAACAGTATCATGTAAGCTTATGTTCATGAAATTAAATGCAAGAAATTAACAAAAAGATAAAGTACCCCATCTTAGAATTTAAATGACACACTTAAAAATATTAATTGATTAAATAGAAAATAATTGGAAATTGGCAACTATTTTAAAACTGAATACCAATGAAAGCACTTAATATCAAAACCTTCAGCACTTAGAAAAAGGAATAGCCTGAAATGTATTTACTAGCAAATAGAAGAGACTAAAAATTAACTACACTTACAATCCAAGAAGCTAGATAAAAACAGCAGCAAAAATAAACTTATAGGAAGTAGTAGGAAGGAAATGATAAAAGTAAAAGCAGAAAACAAAACTAACTTCCCCTATACCGTCTCCTACAGAACCACCTTCAAAAAGCAGAGTGAGTCAAAAAAAATGGAAAGTTTTTTTTTAAAAAGGCAGCGAGATAGACAAACCTGAAGTATCAAGAAAAAAGAAAGAAGGCATACATAAACATAACAGAAAGGATCAGAAAAGCTACTGATATGTTTACACCAATAAAGTTAAAACTACAAAGACCAATATTGGCTTAAGAAAGAGAACCCTAATAAACCAAAAACCATAAACTGAAACAGTGGACACCGATCTACCTAGAAAAAGGCTTGAAGTTCAGGAGGTTAACAGGCCAGTTCAACCAAAATTTCAAAATACAGAAAGCCTATTTTATACACCACAATTTTAGCTATTTTTGTTTTTTTTACAAATTTTCAAATCAACAAAAGAGATGGGAAGCTATCCAACTCATTTGATAAAACTACTAATCGTTGTTGTTAGTTTACCTTGAATCAATTCCAACTAATGGCAACCCCATGAGTGCAGCAGAGTAAAAGTGTTCCATAGGGTTTTCACAGTACAACACTGATATCAAAATCAGACAAGTAAGCACAATAAAGACAAACTATTAAAAAAAAAAAAAAAACCATTGCTGTCAAGTCGATTCCGACTCATAGCGACCCTATAAGACAGAGTAGAACTGCCCCCATAGAGTTTCCAAGGAGCACCTAGCAGATTCAAACTGCCAAACTTTTGGTTAGCAAATGTAGCCCTTAACCACTATGCCACCAGGGTTTCCAAAGCAAACTACAGACCAATCTTACTTATAAATATAGATGACCTACCTACAGATCCTAAATAAATATTAGCAAGTTGAACCCAGTAATGAAATAAAAGAATAACACATCATGATCAAGTAAGGATTAACTCAAGCTGCCAGAGTCAGTACCCAAATTCTAGAGAAATTTAAGAATCTCTTAATCCAAACATCTCCCATCTAAACCATGCCTCGTGGGCTGATTTATTCATACAAAGTTAACTATTTCTACCCTTGCCATCTACAGCTGCCTACAGCAGGCTGGACAGACTCGTCCTGTTCAGGTCAGATCCTATCACTCCTCTGCTCAAAGTTCTTTCAAGGCTTTCCATCTCTTTCAGAGTGAAATCCAAAACCCTCACTGTAGCCTGAGAGATCCTGTAAGATGCACTAAGCTGCATTACCTTCCAAACCCTGCGTGAAGGTCTTACTCTGCTTTATTTTTTCTGTCTTCCCCTATTAACAGAAGCTCCATGAAATCAAGGACCTTGTCTGCTTTGTTCATTGATTTTACTTAGTGCCTAACACATTGTAGGTTTGCAAATATTTGCTGAATGAATGCATCAGTGGATGAAGACTAAAACAGGACTTCTAAGTTTAAAACTTATCACCTTTAAGAATAACACCAACACACATACTCCTGGTTACAAGTGCCTGGTGGTGTGCTAGAGATTGCTCTAGGCTATAACGATAGAGTGGTGGATAAGAAAGATGAGTTCCTTACCCTCACAGAACATAGTGGTGAAGCCAAACAGTGAAAATGTAATTAAATAAAGTACAAAGAGCCATGCATGGGAACATATAGTAGAGAGACCTGATCTGGGCTAGGAGTGAGGGACAGGCTAACGTCTAGACACACTAAGAACTGAAGGATGAATAGGAGTCAGCCAAATGCAGAGATGAAATGTTTTTCTAGCAGAGTGAATGCTGTGTTCGAAGGCCCAGAAGTATAAGAGTTCATCACTTTCTACTAAAGAGATAGCAGGTGGAAAGTTAAAGAGTTTGGAATAGGCTTTATCGGAACAAACCTAAAGGCAAACAAAGCAACAACTGTTGATTACTGGTTAGCATCAGGTTTTGAAATCTGATGATATGTGGGCATAATGGACTAAGACTGCTTGCTTCTATATGCGCAGCAGTACTGGGTGGCCTGACGTAAAATAAAAGTACAGTCAGTAAACTGATCATAGGAAACAAGGAATTTAAGGTGGCAGTAGCCAGCACAAAAACTTTTGGTCTTCATTCTCAAGTGTGGAAGAAATTCAGTGAAGGTAGAAACTGGTAGGTGATATGAGGGCAAGAGAAGACTCAATATAGGAGGATAATTACTACTACTCCTTTTGTGCTGCTATTTGGTTAGACATCGATTGCCACTGAGTACGTTCTATGTGTCAGATGCTATGTGAGAAGCTATGTACACGTTTGATATAATTTTCACAAAATTCTTACCACAGAATTATCTCTAGTAAGTATACTAAGGCTCGGAGAATTTTGGAGACTTGCTCTAGGTCACACAGCTAGCAGAGGGACCTTTGTGGCTTCCAGACCCATATTCCTTCCCCTGTTGTTGTTAGGTGCCATCGAGTGGGTTCTGACTCATAGCGGCCCTATGTATAACAGAATGAAACAGTGTCTGGTCCAGCGCCATCCTCACAATTGTTGCCATGCTTGAGCCCATTGTTGCAGCCACTGTGTCAATCCATTTCATTGAGGGTCTTCCTCTCTTTTGATGACCCTCTATTTTACCAAGTATGATGTCCTTCTCCGGGGACCGAGCCTTCCTGATAACATGTCCGAAGTATGTGAGACGTAGTCTTGCCATCTTTGCTTCTAAGGAGCATTCTGGTTGTACTTCTTCCAAGACAGATTTCTTTGTTCTTTTCGCGGTCCGTGGAATAGTCAATATTCTTTGCCAACACCACAATTCAAAGGCATCAATTCTTCAGTCTTCCTTATTCATCGTTCAGCTCTCGCATACTTACGAGGCGATTGAAAACACCATGGCTTGGGTCAGGCGCATCTTAGTCTTCAAGGTGACATCTTTGCTTTTCGACACTGTGAAGAGGTCTTTTGCAGCAGATTTGCCCAATGCAATGAGTCTTTTGATTTGACTGCTGCTTCCATCGGTGTTGATTGTGGATCCAAGTAAAATGAAATCCTTCACAACTTCAATCTTTTCTCTGTTTATCATGATGTTGCTCATTGGTCCAGTTGTGAGGATTTTTGTTTTCTTTATGTTGAGGTGCAATCCATACTGAAGGCTGTGGTCTTTGATCTTTATCAGTAAGTGCCTCAAGTCCTCTTCACTCTCAGCAAGGAAAGTTGTGTCATCTGCATAACGCAGGTTGTTAATGTCTTCCTCCAACCCTGATGCCCCATTCTTCTTCATATAGTCCAGCTTCTCGGATTATTTGCTCAACATACAGATTGAATAGGTATGGTGAAATGATGCACATCTTTCCTGACTTTAAACCATGCAGTATCCCTTTGTTCCATTTAAATGACTGCCTCTTGATCTATGTACAGGGTCTAATATAATGTGACGGACCCAACTAGAATTAAGTTCTTTCTCACAAACTTGCTCCCTATATATATATATATATATATATATACCTCTCAAATTGTCTTTCAATTTCTATCCAGCATAGGATGGAACCTTGGTTGGAATTCTTTACCCACTGGGAAACACAAATCTTAATTTTTGACAAGTTTGAATCATCAGTGATCCATTCTTTCATCTGGTTGCTGTAGCTTTCCATTAACTCTCAGTATTGAACACAGAATTACTAAGAGGCACTCTGGAAAATCCCCTGGGTCCCAGATACAGTTCTCTTTGCCCCATTAGGTAGCAGTAAATCAATTCCTCTTCATAATCAGGATCAATCCCCTTTTGGCTGTTAGCATAAGAAGCCCCATATGGCCAGGTGGTAGTCTTAATTTCAAATTCAGTGGAAACATTGTGTCTCCTGGTTGGAAGCACCTCTCCTTTGGAACTAAGACTCTAACATTTTGAAAATAGATTAAGAAAGAATGCTCTCACTTCCAATTCTCCATTCTCAGACCTCTGAGTTCTGGTTTTGGAAGAAATAACTTCATATGCTGGCTGCTGATTCAAAGCATTTACAGCATCCTATAGGATAACAGTACCCCAAATCTCACTATAATTGAGTTTTCAGTAAGACATTTCACCATTTTGCCAGACCACTTATCTTTTGAGGTGATGAACTTGTGCTAAGACCAGTGAATTCCCACTGTCACACTTATTATGCTACGGAATGAGTTCTTTGATGAGAAGCAATGTTAAAAAGGTCCCATGGTAATGACTAAGGCATTCTATAAGTCTGTGGATGGTGGTGTGGGCAGAAATACTGTAGGCAGGGAAGACAAATCTATATCCAGAATATGTGTTTGTTCCACTGAGGGCAACTTGCTCCATGATGGAAGGGGTCCAATGTAATCAACCTGCTATCAGGTGGCCGCCTAGTTTCCCCAAGGAATAATGCCATACTGGGAAATCAGAGTGGGTGTCAGAGAAGGACAGTTTAGGAATACAGCAGCGGTAGCCAGATCAGTCTTTGTGAGGGACGTGGTGGATGTCCATAACATGGAGCCCATGTGCAGTGTGATGGATCACTTTTGTGTGGCCTTTCTAGTTATGGTCTCGTAACTCCCACCCAAGTGATTGGGCGGGATTGTGTGACAGGGTAATTGTGGCCCACCAAAGGGACTGGTCAGTTTTACCACCCTGCTGGGCTTGAAATGAGCCACCCAAGAGGAATGAAAGAGGGACTCCCACTACCACCAAGGAAGAACAGCCAGGAACCAGCACATCCTTTGGACCCAAGATCCCTGTGCTGAGAAGCTCGTGAATCCAGGAGACAGAGAGATAACTATAACACCAAAGGCAGCAGAGACACTGCAGCAGAAGACGGCGTGGTGGGCTTTCCGGCCCTTGGAGTGAGTGCCTTTGGGCAGAGACTGAGGGCCAGGGAGAGGTGTGCCAGCAAGCACGCCGGGAAGAGGCTGTCCTGATGGAAGAACTGTATCCTTGAGTGTTACTGAGCCTGAATTGTAACCTGTTACTTCCCTAATAAATCCCATAATTGTGAGTATGGTCTGAGTTCTGTGTGGCCACTACAATGAATTATCAAATCCAGCAGAGAAGTAGAGAGTGTCATGGAGGGATGGTTGGTGTCGCAATTGGTAAAGATGGTGGAGAGAGGAGGTATGTCTGACCCTCGTCTCATAGGAATCAGCCTTGGGCTGTTGATCTTGATTCTACTTCATACCTTGTGAAGTTAGAAGAGGTCAGACATTGCCCCCATGCCGTTTTTACACCATGCATAACTTCTGTCTTTGCAGGCCTGGCAACTTTGTACATGGGCTTTTGAGCAAATACTAAGTGGACAGGGAAAGAGGCTGACATTCACAGGATGGGTCACCTTATCTGCCTGATTGAGGTGGGCAATTTTTGGCACAGATGCTCTTTTGTTTGAATTCATATAGAACACAAATATCTTTCCACTCTGTGTCCATTTCATGAAATCCATCCAAATACCTGCTCTCCAGTCTTCCTTGTCACCAATTTCCAATCCTTTTCTTTCCATGTCCTGACAATCATTAACCACTGCTTATGAAGCTGTATAGATCTCTTGTCCATCTCATAGTCTAGACAAAGTGGCCAATCAATGTGCTTCTTGAAGTTCTTCCCAGAAAGAGGATTTCCCTTCACCACTTATAGAGTCCAGTAGGTGCCAACATTTTGTCATAGCCAAGTTTTAATGTTTTCTTCCCCAGTTAACTTATCACAGGAGAAAGCCCCCTTGAAGCCAGACGCAAAGTAAAGGAGGCAGTGCAAGAGGAGTGCCATAAAGTCTGAGCCACCTGCTCATGCATCTGACCTCAGGACCTACTTGAGCCTGATCTCTTCAACAATGTTTTGATTTAATGATAGATTTCTGCTGTGCATGCTCAATCTTATTGCTCACTTCACAATGGTCAGCTCAGATCACAACGCACTTGATATTCCATAGTCAGACAGTTCAGTAGCAAATTAGGAGTTGTTCTCAAAATGAGAAAAATTTTTTGGAGAAGAGGAGGTGTCTGTCTTCCAAAACCCTAAGGAGATCTGCCATTCTCCAGCTGAGGGTCCATATGGCATTCGTATTTGCCAGACACTCCAGGTTCGATCTATTGGGCCAATAAAGTCCAAGCGGCAGAGCGGTTTGCACTGTAGTCTGACCTGATGTGTACCCTCCTGTTGTTCTGGCCCCACCCAAAATTGGCATTTTACAGATTACTTGGTGTGATCATTAAGGTAATATGTCAGCTTGGCTGGGCCATGTTTCTCAGTTGTTTGGCAGTTATGAGGTAGTTGGCAGTGATGTTATCGTTTCCATAATGAGATTTGATATAATGGGATCACCTCCAGAATGGGATCTGCTGTGAGTAGCCAATCAGTTGAATGGGAGTTTCCCTGGCCACGCGGCCTGCATTGAATATATAACTGGACTTTCTGGCAAGACTCATGAGCTTTTGCTTGCTCTGGATCCTACAGCTGGCTCCTGTTCATCTGACCTCTGGTTCTTGGGACTTGAGCTAGCAGCTTACCTGTGGTCTTACACGCCAGCCTTGGGATTCATCGATCTTCGCAGCCTGTGAGCAAGAACCTTGCTGTCTGACTTGCCGATCTGTGGCTACACAAATCAGGAGAAGCCTTTATCCTGACCACAGATGTGGGACATTCCAGCCTCTACAATGGCGTGAGCCATTTCCTTGATACAAATCTCTCTATATATATATTTGGAAACCCTGGTGACGTAGTGGTTAAGAGCTACAGTAGCTGCTAACCAAAAGGTCGGCAGTTCGAATCCACCAGGTGCTCCTTGGAAATCCTATGAGGCAGTTCTACTCTGCCCTATGGGGTCCCTATGAGTCAGAATTGACTCAACGGCAATGGCTGTGGTTTTTGGTCTATACATTTATATGCTTTACTATATTTGCTTCCGTAGAGAATCCAGCCTAAGACACTTGGTAAAAGGGTCAGAGCAGTCTAATAAAACATGGCATGTGTAGCTTCCAAAATGCAAAAAAGTCACCGAGCCTAGTGCTTTGTATTGTGGTAGGTGGCACAAGCAGCAGCAACTTGATTTTCATTTTGGAGCTGATCTTGAGACGTGCTCTAGACCACTGAAGCTCCAGAAACGTCACTGAGGTGGTATATCCCTGAATTTTCACGGGGTTTATCATTTATTTTCTGGCACTGGTCCCACTGTTTCTCAGATGTTCTTTCAATTTCTATTGAACACAGTTTTTTCCTCTAATTTAAGACAGCTTCTTTACCTGTTTGAATTATTTAACTGACTTCGAATAATTTAACATTGGTTCAACAAACATTTACTGCATGCTTACTGTGTCCCAGCTACGGTAGGCCCTACGACAAACAGAGCATAAAACCCGACTGCCACCGAGTGAATTCTGACTCACGGCAGTCTCACATGTGTCAGAGAACTGTGCTGCACAGGCTTGTCAGTGGCTGATTTTTCGGAAGTAAATTACCAAGACTTACTTCCGAGGCACCTCTGGGTAGACGCAAAACTCCAGCCTTTCAGTTAGCAGGTGAGAGTGTTAACCATTTGCACCACCCAGGGAGTCCATTGAAATTTCTCAGGTTCCAATAGGGAGCACATGCAATAGGTATGTGCTTTTGTTACTACGCAAGTCATAAGACTTTAAGTCCCCAAAGAGCAAGACTTGAAAGAAATTGGAATAAATACAGGAAGAAAAATTCGTTAAAAATTTCACTAAGAATGGGAAAGTCCACCTAACTGGTTCATTGATTTACGGCTTTCCCAAGGGTCACTGCTAATAAGTTTTTCATCTTTCAATTAAATGAATGTGTTCCTGCAATATATCTTGTCCTGGAATAGGGAACTGAAGGCATGTGAGGTACATATGAAGCATTATAAAGATCCGAGATATAATCCCCACCCTGAAGCGACTTCCTATGTAACTACTTTAGTTGTCTTGTAGACAGAATACTGACTGTTCTCTGAAATTCGTTTCCAGATGAGAGGACATCGAAGCAATTTTCCTGATGTCCAGGGGCAATGATACCCTCATCCCCTCATCTGTTTATGAATATGGGATGAATGGAGGAGTAGCAAGTAAATCCACCATTTTATGGCAACTTGTAAGCAGCAGTAGCAAGGAAGATCACAAGAGATTACAAATTTTTCTCTAGGTACAATGCAAATTCCATAACTAATCAAGACAAAAACATTCATTTTAAAGGAATGGCCCAGATCACCCCATAAATTACTTTCTCTTTGTTACACTTTGAGATATACACATGGATGACAAAAGACCTATTAGGTGCCCAACTTTTTATCTCTAGACTTGAACCTATTCCCAAAACTACTGTTAGGAGACATCTGTACTTCTATGTCTCATAACTACTCAGTCAACACGTACACTAACTCAACATTTTAATAGCTAATGAGTTTATATTCTGCTGATTCTCCTTAAGGCTTTAAGCACGGAGCTTCTGTTCCAGACCGGCTAATTCATTCACAATATTGCAGCCTATGCCATGTGCAAACTCACCACCAGAGATGCTTCCTTAGCCCCCTGGGATGTGTACCCTCTCATTCAATCCAAACCTACTTAATCCAAATCACTGAAGGTCCACTTCAAGTCCCATCTCCTGGATAAACCTTCTTTGTTACTTCAGCCTCTCCTCCTTCCTCAAAATGTCTACATTACTTTCCATGCCACTTACATTAGCATTTTCATATAAACAACTTTGTGATAAACTAAGGCAGTCTCAGTGATTTAACACTATGCTTTAAATAGCATATCAGGGTAAACCTCACAGGGAAGAACCAGTATCCTACAAGGTGCCTAAGACAAGGTGTGCACTAAGTATATGTTCATTTAAAAATATATACATACTAATGGGCCTTTACCACACTGAGTCTAACTGGAATGAAGGAAATGTTCAACGTCAAAGAGAAAACATAATCCTCATTTAAAACGAAGTGTTCCCAGGCAGTCAACAAAAACTCTGACAAAGGGGAACATTTCAGTGAAAAATGAGTTGGCTTAGGAACCATTTCTTCTTTTCTCACCTCCTCTTTCCTGTCACATTTAAAATTTAGTTTATAAAATAAAGAGGAAATTAAGAAAAAAATGCAACTACATCTCTCCATAGACTATCATTAGGTGCCATCCAGTAGATTTCTGACTCACAGCAATCCCATGTGACAGAGCAGAACTGCCCCATAGGGTTTCCTAGGCTGTAATCTTTATGGAAGTAGACTATCAGGTCTTTTCTCCCATGGAGCCATTGCATGGGTTCAAACCACCAACCTTTCGAGAGCTTACCTGTTGCACCACCAGGGCTCCTTTAGACTCTGTTAAAAACCAAAACCAAACCTATTGCCATCAAGTCAATTCTGACTCATAGTGACCCTTTAAGACAGAGTAAACCTGCCCCATAGAGTTTCCAAGGCTGTAAGTCTTTATGGAAGCAGGCTGCCTGTCACATCTTCCTCCCATGGAGTGGCTAGTGGGTTTGAACCACCAATCTTTTGGTCAGCAGCTGAGTGCTTAAACACTGTGCCACAAGGGCTCCTTTTTAGACTTTATTAGCAGTACCAAAACAGTCCATATAAAAATTGTGATTAAAGCTGGGCCACCCTCCCTCCTATTTGCTCCCAGAGCACCTGGTACTTCCATTATCAAAACATGCATTATGTCTTCCTTGATAGCCTGTAAGCCCCATAAGGATAACAATTCACTGCTCTATCTTTAGCACTTAAATAGTGCTAAATAATGAGCTCTGGTGGTCAGCGGTTCAAGCCCACCAGACACTCCACGGGAGAAAGATGTGGCAGTCTGCTTCCGTGAAGATTACATCCTTGGAAACCCTACGGGGTGGCTCTACTCTGTCCCATAGGGCTGCTATGAGTTGGAATTGACTCAACGGCAAATGGTTTGGTTTTATAGTGCTAAATATATATTTATATAAGAATAAAAACTGAAATTAATGATACAGGGCTGCAGTTCTCAAAAATTTTTTGTCTCAGGGCCCCTTTACATTCTTAAAATTCTTGAGAACCCCCAAAGAGTTTTGGTTTATGTAGGCTATTCCTAAATATACCCTATCAAAAATAAAAATTGAGACTTAAAAAGTTATTTAAAATATTTATTGTCATTTTAAATCAGTAGACCCATCACATATTTACATTAATAACACGAAAAAAATTTTCAGAGCAAAAAATAAGTTTGTGAGAAGAGTTAGCATTGTTTTATATTTTTGCAAAATCTCCTTATTGTATGGTTTAATAGATGACTAGATTTTCACACCTGCATCTGCATTTAATCTGTTGTGATATGTTATTTCTGGTGGAAGTATAAAAAAAATAGGGCCTCACACAGATGTGTGGGGGAAAAAGGGAGGAGCATTTTAATAGCTGTTTCAAATGTGGATATTCTTCTTGGATACTACACTAACATGTAAAAAGCTTTTTATTTTTTTTCTTAAAGCTTAGTTGTAATGTGGAATCTGAAACCACACCTCTGAATTTTTTTGTCCTCTATTAAAATTATTAAGTCTGTATTGCACTTTGAATGTATATTTTACCCATGCGTGATTTTGGAACATCATGGATGGAACATGGAGCCCTGGTGGCACAGTGGATAAGAGCTCAGCTTCGAACCAAGAGGTCGGCAGTTCAAATCCCCCAGGCGCTCCTTGGAAACCCTATGGGGCACTTCTGCTCTGCCCTATAGGGTCGCTCTGAGTCGGAATGGACTCGATGGCAACAGGTATGTATGTATATGCATAAATTACACAGATTTTCCCGACGCTGATGCATTTCATTATACAGTCAGTACACCGAAAGGAATCATACTGTTAATATTACCACTGATCTCACAAAACAAAACAAAAACTGAAGTATTGGGAAGCTGAAAGTTAGCTCATAGTGGTAGATACAAGTTTTCCAAAATTTTATTTTTTGCTTGAAACCTCAAAATTTATCATTGGCAACAAATGCGATGAGTTGTTTTCTTTGAAGTGACAAGCTGACTTTGTTCATTTAAAATAAAACATCTGCCAAATGGTCAAGTTTGAATAACCACAGTTTGTCAGTTGTTCAAGTAAAAATGGTGTTCCACACAAAAAAAGCCACTAAATCAGCTCACAATTCACACAAGTACGTTTCCTCAAGACAAACCATAGTAAGTAATTCAGTACAGTCATCCCTCAGTAACCTCTGGGGATTGGTTCCAGAACCACCCCCTCACCAAAATCTTCAGATGCTAAGTCCCTTATATAAAATGGCATAGTATTTGCATATAACCTATGCACACCCTCCTGTCTTACACTTTAAATCATCTCTTGATTACTTATAATACCTAAGAGAACGTAAATGCTAGGGAAATAGCTGTTACACTGTATCGTTCAGGGAACAATGACAAGGAAGAAGTCTGAACATGTTCAGTGCAGACACAACCCTCCCAGGCCTAAGTACATAGTGCATGTGAGCAACAACGTAATGCTTTTTTCAAATATTTTTCTATCCGCAGTTGGCTGAATCTGCGGATGCAGAACCGAGACTACGAAGGTCCATCTTGTTTGTAGAAGTAATGTACATTATACATCCCATTTCATAGCACAGAATTCTGAAAGGACCCGTTTTCAAGAATTGAAATTTAACAAAATTAACTCTTGTTGCTTCATCTAGGACATCTTAAGGGAAACTGGCAAATATACACATTTACTGTGCATGCATTTGGTGAAGAATGCAATGAGACCAGTCTGGTGCCACTTCAGCAGTATTGCCACCATTGCTTCTGCACCATCAGTGCAAATGCCAACACACTGAAAAAGACATCTTAGAAGTATGAAAAAGGCTTTGATCCTGCAGATCCCCTAAGCAAGTCTAAAGAACCCCCAGGGATCTGCAGACCACATAGGGCACAATACAGTATTTCCAAATTTATTTAACCATGGATCACTATTTGTAAATTCTAGTCTAATAAAAGGATTGGGGTAGTCTACTAAATTTCTGGATATCACTCATGCAGACTGGCTTGGAGCACGGTAGGGTCCTTTCTTTACATTTCCTGGTATTCCTGTCTTAAAATTGGCCACATTCTCTTTATGGCTATTGTTCGTATCTGTTCTTTCTCTACCTTTAAAGTATTTTTTTTTACATAATGCATATTTATTTTTAGAAAATTTAGTTTTTACATACTATCAGAAGAAAAAATTCTCCATTAATGTCATGATGCAGAGCTAATAATCCGATGTATTAACTTCCACTTTTTCTATTCATATATCCACACTACATATTCAGTTACTTAAAAATGAACAAAAATGGGACAAAAGTGTAAACACTGTTTTATAATCTGCTCTACTTAAATTAATGTACTAAATCCTTTTCACATCAATGACATTTGTGCCGATTGGTTCTCAGATCCATTCCCAACCATTTCCCTGCTCTGCTCTATTGCTGGAGACTACATAGCCTGTGCTCCGTATTTTCTGGGTTCTGCGTGTGTTTGGCCCCACGGGGAGGCACTGGCAGATGAGACACCAGAAGGAGGGAAGAAGCCAGGATATTTCCCCACTTCCCTCTGCTGCTTCTGATGTCCCCAGCAATGAGTTTCTGGGCTCTAGCAACCAGGCTCTTGCCATTAGCCCTGCAGTCCTGTGGGTGGCAGGGGTTTTCAGCTATCACCAATCTCTGGGTTGCCTCGCCTGTTTACCATCTCAACCCTTCCGTCATATGTGATCAATTTCCTGTATTAAATCTTGTTTGGTTAAAATACCTAGTGTGGTTTCTGTTTTCCTGACTGGGCCTTGAGGTATACAACAGTCATACAATTTTTAAAACTGCCTGACATTTCACTGTATTGCTGTACCGTAATTATTTAAGCAATGTTTTAGTGTAGAACGATGAGTTCCAATGTTTCCCAAGGTAACCAAAGCGGAATCCAGTAGTAACAATTTACATTTCTACCAATAAGATAAGAGAAGGGTCGTCTCCTGGCGCCCTGATCAACATGGGGTACTGTTTATTTTTTTTTTTAATCTTTGCCAATTTGATAAGCAAAAAAAAAAAGTTATCTTATTGGTGTCTTTAAATTTGTGTGTCACTGGGTCCCAGGAGATGGAAGTGTTTTCATGTCCAGAGGCCATGTGTATTTCAGAAAATTGTCTGTCCATGTCCCCTTCCCATTCTTTAATTATTGTTGTTTTATCTTTTTAAAAATTTGATTTATAAGTACCTTTTAGTGTTTTTTTTTTTTTAGTCTGAATTTTTGTGTATCATATACATATCAATTATTTTTTTCCAGGTCATTATTTACAGATTTTGACTTACGACAGTTTTACATAATCAAATCTGGGGTCATTCTTTGAAAAGATTCCTCAACATGATTTTATCCCACCTTAATATTACAGAAAAATACATCTCATTTCTTTCTAGAACTTCTTGGTTTTGTTCTCTTCCTTTTTTTTTTTTTTAAACATTTAAATCTTTAATGCATCTGGAATTTATTTAGTTGTGGGATATAACCAAGGGATCTTTCTTAATATTTTTCCAACTGGTTAACAAGTTCCAGCATTATGAAAACTTTACCCTTTCCCTACTAATACAAGATGCTACCTTTATCATACAATAAACTCAGTCTATTCATGGACTTTTTAACTTTGCCCATCAATTTTTTTTCTAGTGGTTCACAATGATCTGTAGCCAGTGCGCTCACTTCTGTGCAAAAATAACTCAATAATAAAGAACTGAGGGGAACATATAGAAGTTGTTTATTATTTATTTTTAGAGAAGAATGAGCTTAAACACATGATTTTATATTATAAAACCACAGCTTATTAATTTTAAAAGAACCCAGTAATTATATTGCACTTACCTTAATTGTATTTACAAGTTACTTAATATTAGTACATTATTTACTAGCTATATCATTAATAAAGTGTTACAAGCAAGGTAAAGGGGTAGATTATGCATATTTGTTTTAGCCATGAAGATATAATTATTTTACTTCTACCAAAAATATATTTAAAAATCTATTTACTAGAAAACTAGAAAAATATAGTACAAATATACGCATATATATACATATTGCTACACACAAATCGAATTAACCTACAATTTAATATTATGCTAAAAAAGCATGTACATGAAAGCAAAAATACCAGCAAAAACCATGAACATCTCCCAACAATGATGACAGACTCATGAGAAAATGTCTCAATACTGACTGTAAGGTAGTTTCTGCCAGTTGTCTGACAGACTATCTGAGTGTGGGAACCAGATTTCTTAGAAGAGTAGAGTCAGTCCCAAGTAAACTCTAATGAAACACTGATTTTCATTTGTACAAATTTTAGTGATCTTTAATGATTCACTTAGTGGGTTATTAGTAAGCAATTCTTATTGGTCCAAAAAAATATCAGTCTACAGATTTGTGCATTATTTACTAATGGGAACTAAAGAAAGGGCTTTCATTTCTGGACCAGCTCATGTCCCATCAGAAGGCAATGCATTCATAGCCTCTGTGTCCCCTGATCATGGTTACCTTCTGGGCTCAAGCAATATACACATGCTTTCTGCCCTCTTGTTTTGTATTAAGTGGTATTTCTAATTGGTACTATAAGACATGGAGGATGAGGATACCCATTTTTCCAACTGACGCTGATCCTCTCTCTGAACTCAGAGAAAAAGGATGAGTAAATCATAATCTGTATTTTTCAGGTCTCTTCTGTTTCATGTACCAAAGCTTGAGTGCTTTTTTCTTAAACTCTTTCAGTTACTAGCGAGTCTATCAAGATAATGTCTACAGCGTTGTTTTCAGCTTTGTTGTGAGTTTTCGTCTTTTTTATGTCTTCAAAAGTATTTTAATGAGAAGCTACTTTGAACAGGAGGTCTCATGGTTTTCTTAACATAACACTTTGCCAATACGTGCATTTCACAGTCTCAGTAGTTGCCCAGAGTCAGATCCACAAATGGCTATCAAACTGTCTTTAGCACACATACAGGCATTAATGCTTAGAATTCTCTTTCCACGGATGCACTTTTACTTGTCCCATAGGTACATTCCTTAAAAGCAGTACATAAATAACATTTCTGCAAGTCAAACTGTGTATTCCTATTAAACAATGAGTAGCCCTGGTGGCACAGTAGTTAAAAGCTTTGCTCTAACCAAAAGCCCAGCAGTTCGAACCCACCAGCTGCTCCTTGGAAACCCAATGGCGCAGTTCTACTCTGTCCCGTAGGGTCGCTTTGAGTCAGAATTGATTTGACTGCAAAGGGTTTATTAAACAATGGTTCTAATAGGGGTTGTAGGAGGTTATTCAAATCATCTGGGATACTCTTTTAAAATACAAATCTTTGATCAACTCATACCCAAGTGGTATCTGAGAGGATATAGATGTATATGCAAAAAGCTCTCGCAGAAACTTCTGCTCCCATCCCCACCCCCAACACTAAGTACTACTTACTGACTTTAATGACAGTTTCAATGGACTGAAAAGGAAGCTCACAGACCTCCTCAAAAGCATACCCCTACCTCTCATTCAGACTCCCAGCTTCACAAAGCAAATGACCCAGACTTGTCCCACAAAGGAAGTGATGGGAACTGATCATCCACCTCCCATCAGAATCAAAATCATCAAGCCTATATCCCTGTTTATGCCAGTCACTACCTACGTGAACAGAAACCTGGCTGTCTTCTGAGAATGCCGCCTCCCTTGCAAACCTTTAAACGGGTGGATATTTTTTATCCCCAAATCCACAAATCTTGGCTCTGGAGGCCAGACAGGCATTCTCCTGCTTCTCATTTGTAATATCCAGATTATTCTTTCTTCTTTCCTACCCCAGGTCCTTCAGACCACGGCATATCTCCAGCTACCTTCCTTACTGCAGTTACTCTTAGTTCCCATCTCTTCACCCTACTCCTGTCATTTTTCATGGTGATCTTAATTAAATAGATGATCCATCTAAAAAACCTGGGATCTAAGTTTGGACCTGCTCACCTCCAGTTATCTTTAACACCACCTCAATCACCCACACCCACGGTCACATGGTAGATCTTGTCATTACCAATATGTAAGCTTCCCTAAAATCTCAATTTCAACCATTCCATCTCCTGTCCACCAGTTCTTATCTTTCCAGCTCACCACTGGTATCCACACTAGTAGTTCTTTTACCTCAACAGGATCTCCAACCTAATAACTCTACCACCTTTTCTCTACCCATCACCCATTTGTGTCCCTTTACTTAAATTACATAGTCACTTCTTTATATACACCTTCACTTCCCTTTTTCCTCTATCTTTGTACCACCCGGCAAAACCTCAATCCTGGTTAAATCCAACTGTCCACCAAGCAGTCATATGTGGCTACAGGAGAAAGGCACATGACTCAAATTCAAAGACTCAAATCCAAAGACAGGCCCTCAGTGCTGTCTGCCAATCCTCCTACATGCCACTAGTCAATTCAGTATCTCATTCTCCTAGGAGGCTATTTCATGAAACCTCTAACACGCCTTCCCCTTGCTTAGCTGATAATCCCACTACTTCTTTCACAGAAAAAACAACAGCAATTAGAGAATAACATCTACAATCACCCACCACAAAGTGCCCCTGCTTGAATGACTGGCTCTTCTTTCAGATATTCACAAGGCTTCAGGTCTCTATTCAACTATAACCTTTTCAGAAAGGCCTTTGCTGGTTCCTGTCAAAAGCAGCACTCTTTTCCCTTGACCAGCTTTATTTTTTCTTTATAGCATTCATCATACCTGACATACATATAAATTTACTGTCTCTCCTCAGCACTCCACACCCTCACTCTAGAGCGTAAGCTCCACAAAAGCAAGGATTCTGTTTTGTGTCTACAGCAATATCTGGCAAATATTAAGTGCTTATAAATATTTACTGAATGAATGAGAAAATATCCAAAGATAAAAGATATTTGTCTTCCTTAAAGTAGAAATAAATACTTTTCATTGTAAAATTTTTACTGAATGAATGAGAAAATATCCAAAGATAAAAGATATTTGTCTTCCTTAAAGTAGAAATAAATACTTTTCATTGTAAAATTAGCATTTGGTTGTCCTTAAAGGATTGCAGTTTCTCCTAACATTGAATGCAATTCTCCCTTGCTGGAGACAGCATTGTACAGGGCCAAGTGCAGTCCTGAAAGGGTGATGGTGGAAGGAGTAGGTGGTGGGTGGGCAGAACATTTGGCTTTTAGTATCAGCTCTGTCACTAATTAGTAATGTCATTTAGGGTGAGTCATTTAACCTCTCATTTCCATCAGAGAATGTGAGAGGACTTTTATTTTTATCCGAAGAAAAGAGATTCACCAAAGCACAAATCCAGTGAATATCACTCACCGCACACACCAACAACCTTTTTCCTTTCAAAGTTCATTGACAGGACTTACATAATATACCAAATAAAATAGAAGTTTTCATAATAAGTAAGCTATTAGTAAACGAGATTCCTTGGTTGGAATAAAATCACTCTCAAAATTCAAGACGGTATTCTTAAAGTCAATTAAATGCATTAGTCACACGTTATGAAAATTTTCTTATTATAATTCAGTATGCAGAAAAAATGCCTAATATAAATGGATTATAGATATGTACCTAATATATAGGATTATACTTACATAAATCAGTTATAAACTCTGTTTTGAAAGTTGCTACTTGTTTTTCGAATTCAAATAGAATAATGCTTGGTAATGTTCACAAACCAATGAAAACGTATCGATTCACACATATTACCAACTGATGAATGCAATCTCATTCCTAACCCCACATAACCCAAACCCAGTGCCGTCGAGTCGATTTCGACTCATAGCGACCCTATAGGGCAGAGTAGAACTGCCCTATAAGTAAACTCAATATATCCTATTAGAAAAAAAATTCCACCAACCTCAACAAAAAAAAACATACCATATTGTCAAGCAAAATATTTTTAATTAGTAGGCTGATCATAAATAAATCCACATAAAAGATTTAACAGAATTACAAAGAGTTTTGTGTTTCTTTTGTGGACTCAATTCATAATACGTATTAGTCAACTTCATTCTCTAACTGTGACAAAAAGTTGTCACCCAACAATGCAGCAGTTTAAGCAATTCATATTGTATAGTTACATTTTTACATTTTCTTTACAAATGTAACATTTATGTACATTATATATATATATTTTTTTCTATAGTTCATGTTCTGAAACTCTATTGTTTTTACAGGGAAAATGTTGAATTCATTTAATGAATACGAATCATTCCTTGTTAAAAAGTAATTCATAAAAACAAGTAACACGGTACCACTGCCTTTTGGCATCTCTTGTCAGAGTTCAAGTCCAGAAATGTCGTTATCAATTATAAGAAAAAAGAATTGATCTAATTGTACATTATGACATATCATTCCACGTAGCTACATAAATTTGCCAGCTTGCAATGAACAGAGCACTGTACTGCTGCACTACTGGAAATGTGCATAAAACAATTCAAATATACTTGGTGCAAAGGCATCATCATTACCATTAATTTAGGCTGAAGGAAATCTGTCAAATTCTTTCCTCCCCTTTACCTTTTGCCAAAGCCTCAGACAGGGTGCTACGCACTGTGTCTTGATAACAACAAACGGCTTCCTTTCAAATTTCCTATGCGCTTCTCTGACAGATTATGCTTCACCTATGTTATAGATCTTTCTCTTCTTACTCAATTTTATTCCACTTCACTTAAAAACCTGCTGCTGAACGTGAAGCAAAAATTCGTAGTAAGACAATGCAGCTTCTGTCCGGTCTTCAATCAAATGTTGAAAAAATTCCGTTTTAGCAGGACTCTCATCTCTGAGAAAGAGAAAAAGGTATTTATCTAAAAATGCATATTATTAAAAAGCTAAGAATGATTATACTGCATTTAAAAAGTATTAATATAATAGAACAGAGGGGCTACTAATCAAGTAACAGCATTGTATCACTAGGATATATTTTGATAAAATTATTTAAAGTTTGCTTTGAAGGCAAGCAATTTCCACACAGTCTGCACAAAGAAAAGACAATTTCATAATTAAACTACAGAAGCACTTACTTTACTACGTGCAGAATTGGGCTGAATGGTCTACTGTCTCTAAGCCAAGTGATAAAGGATCTAGCTCTTTCCGATGAAAGTGTATCTAGCTCGGGAAGATGCGTCTGGTAAAAGAAATATAATTAGAAAATTATTTCTGTTCTCATAGGCTTTAGCAGTATTAGAAATTAATCATGATTCCTACTACTAACAACCAACTGCCAGCACTCTATTTCATACTCTACTTCACATCAGTAGGTCACTGGTACGGTGCCGTTAGGTTTCTTTCAAAGAAAATATTCAAATAAAGGGGGCTACTTCAAAGTTCCAAATCCACTTAGCCCTATTCTGATTTTTTAAGATCTTTTATACTGTATTCTAATAGTAGCTATTCTGGTAGAATGTCATATTTCCTTTAGCTATTAAAAAAGGGTAAGGAATTTTAACGATCAATTTGGATATATAAATGTATTTTCAAACCATTTCAGAGTTTTCTCACTTTAAATTACAAACTGGTCTCAGTCACTACTTCTGTAACTTCAATGGCAGATGGAACGACATGACTGTCCCTGTGTCAGGTCTTCAAAATCAGAGGTGTGTATTGTCACTGTCAACACGATTCTTTCCTAGCACTAGAATAATTTAGTCTTACAGGATACAACTAAATATGAGAACAAGATAAATCTCTCATAGCCATATAGGTGAATTTGTAATACTTAAGTATTAAGAGTAAAAAATTTTAGAGATGGAAAAAACTTGAGAAACCATTTAGTGATGTGACTTGCCTAAAATCACACACAGGCTTAGTGGCAGAAGCCACCTACAAGCAGGTCTTTTAATTTCCAGTCTGATATTCTTTTTATCACACCAAACTGTTTAGGCTGAAAATTACTTCACAATGTCCATTTAAGGCTATACCTTCTTTCTAATTCTCTAATAGAAGAGAAACATCCCTACTATTTAAGAAAAGCTTATCTAAATAAAGTATCTGAAATATTTTCCCACAGCAGCCCACTGTTTCAACAACTGTGGGTGGAGAGAACAGAAGAAATAATAAGCTTAAAATAATTTGGTTTGTTAAAAAAAAAAAAAAAAAAACCCCGTTGCCTTTGAGTCAATTCTGACTCACAGTGACCCTATAGGACAGAGGAGAACTGCCCCATAGGGTTTCCAAAGAGCGGCTGGTGGATTCAAACTGCCGACCTTTTGGTTTGCAGCCATAGCTCTTAACCACTGCACCACTAGGGCTCCTGTTTTGAAAAGGTGGCGTTTAAATACTTTTGAGGTATAAAGCTTCATTTTTGTTCTCTGCTGACTAATGGGTAAAGTTCAGCTTTGTAATAACTAATATAAGTGAATAAATCTCCTAATTGTAAATGAATGGAATACTATTTCAAAATGGGTGTCTCAGCAGTTATATGTGATTGTGAAAATTTGAGCAAAAATGCAAGAAACAGGAGAAGTGGCTGTGGAATTTGTTTCCCAAATCACTACTCTTTCAGGGAAAGTACTAGTGCCATTAACATAATACACCCTGACTGGTAATTCAGCTAACATTAAAATTAGACACATCTACATTGTATCTCAATGTGCAGCCCTCTTTCTCAGTTCAGAAAGTGGTCATCTACTTGATAGAGGGGAAGTCTAGTTCATGGTCACAGTTCTTCAAACTAGATTGCCAGTAGGAAAGGCCTGGTTAAGCTGGGGCAATAACTTAAAAACTGAGTATTAACAGTCTTTTCTCTCTAACTCTGTTCTCTATATTTTTCATATATACTGTTGCTCTGGTCTAAGATTGCCACTACTAAGGAAATACAGAGCACTAAAAACTAAGTGCAAAGTTATTTTAAAAGACTTAAAAGTCTATTCTTCTACCAAAACAACAGATTTTTTCCTTTTCAAAGCCAATTTAGTAATAAATTAAATGATTCAAGCGTATAGTATGTAATAAAACTTAAATAGAGAAGTTTGAGTTAACAGTATTTGTAATTCCTGCTCAAAGATAAAAAAGTAGAAAACGATTCAGAAGTCCATAATGTAAACAGTTCCTAAACTACCCTATACCTCATTTCCATGTTGATGTGAATATTTTCAGGTATTTTCTAAGTACACATAGCTGTTGCTGATGGCCTGCAAGTTGGCTCCGACTTACGATCATCCCATGTGTGCAGAGTGCAACTGCTCCACAGGGTTTTCAAGCTGCGACCTTTTGGAAGCAGATGGCCAGGCCTGTCTCTGAGGCGTCTCTGGACAGGTTCAAACCACCGACCTTTCGGCTAAGAGTCGAGTGTTTAACTGTTTATGTCACTCAGGAATACATTCTTTGAAAAAACAATTGGGATCATACTATGCATATTTCTCTTCAGGTTTTATTCTTTTTAATAACTTATTTAACAATGCAAGCTTTTGTGTGTGTACATATACAAACTTCTATGAATATATGTATATGGCACATATTCTTGGAAGCAGCGTAATCCACTGCATCATAGAGTATGTGATTTTGGCAGGCAGTGTCAAATTGCTTTCCACAAACGTAGTACTACTAATAATGCATGCTTCAATCAATAGTGTTTGAAAGCACCTGTTGCCCTACACCCTCTGCATTATCAAACTTTAAAATCTATCAATTTGGTAGATAGAAAAAAAATGCTTTCGTGTTATTCTGTTTTCCTTAGTTACAAGTAAGGGTAAACATTTCATATGGCCACTATTATATTTTCCCTCCGTGAATTATCTACTCTTAGGAGTCCTTGAATGGTACAAGTGATTAAGGCACTTGGCTGCTAACTGAAAAGTTGGTGGTTCAAGTCCACCCAGAGATGCCTTGGAAGAAAGGCCTGGTGATCTACTTCCGAAAAATCAGCCACAGAAAACCTTATAGAGCACGGTTCTACTCTGACACACATGGGGTCACCATGAGTGGGAATCAACTTCGTGGTAACTGGTTTTTTTTTTTTTCATTTTAAATCTTTTTCTTATAGACTTATAAATGAACTTAGAGAAATCAGCCCCTTTTCAGTCATATAAGTTACAGATAATTATCCCAATTTGTTGTTTTTCTGGTTTTAGTTTTTTAACCAAATATAAGTATTTTTTTATTGTACTTTAGATAAAGGTTTACAGAACAAACTAGCTTCTCATTAAATAGTTAGTACACATATTGTTTTATGACACTGGTTAAAGACCCCATGACATGTCAACACTCTTCCTTCTCAACCCTGGGTTCCCTATTACGAGCTTTTCTGTCCCTTTCTGCGTTCCAGTCCTTGCCTCTGGGCTGGTGTGCCCCTTTAGTCTCATTGTGTTTTATGGGCCTGTCTAATCTTTGGATGAAGGGCGAACCTCAGGAGTGACTTCATTACTGAGCTAAAAGGGTGTCAGGGGCCATAGTCTTGGGATTTCTCCAGTCTCTGTCAGGCCAGTAAGTCTGGTCTTTTTTTGTGAATTAGAATTTTGTTCCACATTTTTCTCTGGCTCTGTCTGGGACCCTCTGTTGTGATCCCTGTCAGAGCAGTCAGTGGTGGTAGACAGGCACCATCTAATTCTTCTGGTCTCAGGCTGATGGAGTCTCTGGTTTCTGAGGACCTTCTGTTTCTTGGGCTAATATTTTCCTTATATCTTTGGTATTCTTTAGTCTCCTTTGCTCCAAGTGGGTTGGGAACAATTGATGCATCTTCGCTGGCTGCTCACAAGCTTTTAAGACCCCAGATGCCACTCACCAATGTGGGATGCAGAACATTTTCATAATAAACTTTGTTATGCCAGTTGATGTTCCCTGAAACCATGATCCCCAGACCCCAGCCCCAGCTACTCTATCCCTCAAAGTGTTTGGCTTTGTTCAGGAAACTTCTTAACTTTTGCTTTAGTCCAGTTGTGCTGATTTCTCCTGTATTGTGTGCTGTCCTTCCCTTCACCTAAGATGATTCTTGTCTACTATCTAGTTAGTGAATTCTCCTCACGCTTCCTCCCCATCCTTGCAACCATCAAAGAATGTTTTCTTCTGTGTTTAAACCTTTTCTTGAGTTCTTATAGTAGTGTAAACCTAATCACTTCTGAGTTATAAAAAGAGCAGAATAGACAAAGAGACACATATAGGGGTAAGATGCCATATGAAACCAGATGGTACATGGCAGATGCATCTACGAGCCAGGAATGTCTAGGACTGCTGGCAGCTACTAGCTGAAATAGACAAAGAAGGACCTGTCCGTAGAAGCATGCCCTGATTTTCTCTTCTAGCCTCCTGAACTTTGAGAAAATACTTTTCTGTTCTTTAAGGCCACCCACTTGTGGTATTTTTTGTTAGAAATATTTTATTTTTATGGTCTCAGATTTACTATTTTTATTACTGACATAGCACAGTTACAAAGGCCTTATCCATTATATCAGAAGGAAATACATTCATAAACGTTTCTTCTAGTAACTTGCATGCTTTCCTTTTTTATGTTTAAACATTTGATCCATTTGAAAGTTATTTTGATGTAAGAATAAGGTAAATATCCAGCTTCTCCCTCACCCCCATGGCTAATCAGTAGTCCTAAGAGAATTTTTCTAATATTCCATTTAAAAAACAAAGAAATTTTGTATTCTAGGTGCAAGTTTACATAGCAAATTAAGTTCCCCTTGAACAATTTTTATACAAATTGTTTCATGACATCAGTTACAATTTTGAGAATGGTCAGCATTCTCATCTCCATTCCGCTTGTTTTCTTTCCGTTGATCTAGCTTCCCTTCCCCTCCTTGGCGTCTCATCTTTGCTTCTGGGTAAATGTCGACTGTCTGGTGTCATACAGTTGATTGTTTAAGACAGCACATAACTCATGGCTGATATTATTTACTTTATAAGCCAATCCATTATTTGGCTGAAGGGTGACCTCGGGAAATAGCTTCAATTCCAAGTTCAAGGGGTATCTTAGGGTAACAGTCTTGGGGATTTCTTGAGTTATTAGTCCAATAGGTCTTGCCATTTTTTAGGAATTTGAATTTTGTTCTACATTTTTCTCCCATTCTATCCAGGACCTTCTATTGAGTCCCTGGTCAGAACCAGTGGTAATGGTAGCTGGGAACCATCTAGTTCTTTTTTAGGAGTCGTGGTTTGTGTGGGCTATTTAGTCTTATGGGCTAGTGTCTTCTTTGAGCCTTTGGTTTCCTCCTCTTTTGCTCCATAAAAGTAGAGACCAATAGTTCTATCTTAGATGGCTGCTCACAAGCTCTTAAGACCGCAGATGATACTCACTGAACTAGGATGTAGAACGTTATCTTTTTTTATTGTGCATTAGATTAAAGTTTACAGAGAGACTTTCTCATTTGATAGTTTGGTTTTAGTCCCTACAATGTGTGATTTCCGCCCCCTTCCTGCCTCCTCATCTCTGCTTTTGGGCAAATACTGCCCTTTCAATCTCTTAAAATTGATTGTTCTAAGGAGTACATTCCTTTCTGGTGTTACTGTTTATTTTATGGGCCTGTCCATTGTTTGGCTAGAAGGGGGTCTCCAGGAATGGCTTCAGTTCCAGGTAAGAAGAGTGTCTTTCTTAGGGCCATAGTCTCAGGGGTTCCCCCAGTCTCTATCAGATCATAAGTCTGGTCTTTTTTGTGAATGTGATTTTTTTGTTCTCCATTTTTCTCCCGCTCTGTCTGGAACCCTCTGTTGTGATCCCAGTCACAGCGGTCAGTAGTGGTAGTCAGGCACCATCTAGTTCTTCTGGTCTCGGGGTCATGTAGGCTGTGATTCACGTACTATAAGAACATTATCTTTATGATCTATGCTAGGCCAATTGACTAAGTAGTTTCCCTAGAATATGATACTAAGCCTTTTAACCCAGTACCCAGTAAACCAATCCTCCTAGTTGTTTGGGAAGTCTCTGTAACTAGGAAGCCTCTGTAACTATAACCCGTATGTGTTTTGCTTTATATATATATACATACATATACATATACATATATATATATATATATGTATGTATATATACGCAGCACACACAGGAGTCCTGGTGGCACAGTGGTTAAGAGCTTATCTGCTAACCAAAAGGTGAGCCATTCAAATCCACCAGTCATTCCTTGTAAACCCTATGGGGCAGTTTTATTCTGTCCCACAGGGTCACTATGAGTTGCAATCAACTTGACAGCAATGGGTTTGGTTTGGTATGCAACACACACAAACGTGTGAATATATCTACGTCTACAGACACAACTATACATGCACATGTATTTGCTCACATATGTCTTCCTATATACATATATGCATACATATTTACCTGTGTAACCACATATATTTTTTGGTTATTGTTACTATTGTTGCAAAATTGTATATGTTATAGTATTTATCGAAATTATCCCTTTTTCTTGTGTACTTATTAGTGTATTTACTTTGGTCAAGTTATGCTGACTTCATCCATATTTGGTATTGTCTTTCCCATCACCAAAAATAACAAGTGTCTACTATCTAGAAAGAGCTCCCCTCTTCCTCTCTACCATCTAAAAAGAGCTCCCCTCTTCCCCTCCCTCTCATTCCTGGTAACCATCAAAGAACGTTGCTTTTTGTGTGTATATCTATTTTGACATTTTATAATAGTGGGACCATACAATATCTGTTCTTTTGTGATTGACTTATTCCACTCAGCACGTCCTTCAGATTCATCCATGTTATAAATGTTTCACGGGCTCCTCACTATTCTTCATGGTTGCGTAATATTCCATTGAATGTATGTACCACAGTTTACCAATTCATCCGTTAATGGACATTCGGGTTTTTTCCATCTTTTTGCTATTGTGAATAATGCTTCAATGAACATAGGTGTGTATATGTCTGTTCATGTCACTGATCTTATATCTCTTACACATACCTAGGAGTGAGATTGCTGGATCATAGGATATTTCTATTTCTAGCTTTTTGAGGAAGCACCATACCTTTTCCACAGCGGTTGTACCATTTTACAATTCCACTAGCAATGTATAAGAGTTCCAATCTCCCACAACCTTGCCAGCATTTGTTGCTTTCTGTTTTTTTGATCACTGCCATTTTTGCAGGGTTGAGATAGTATCTCATTGTAGTTTTGATCTGCATCTCTCTAATGGCTAACAGTTGAGAGCATCTTTTCACGTATTTGCTGACCATCAGAATACCCTCTTTGGTGAAGTGTCTGCTCATGTCCTTAGACCATTTTTTGACTGGACTGTTTGTCTTTTTGTTGTTGACGTTTTCTATATGTTTTAGAGATTAGACCCTTATCCGATAAAACATTGCCAAAGATTTTTTCTGAGTTTATAGGTTCTCTTTTTACTCTCTTGATGAAGTCTTTTGATTAGTCCAAGTATTTAATTTTTAGTATGTTCCCGTTATCTAATTTATCTCCTATCATCCATGTGTTTTTAGTTGTGTTTGATAGGCTGTTTATGCCGAAAATTAGGTCCCCTAGTTTTGTCCATATGTTATCTTCCAGGAATTTTACAGCTTTAGCTTTAACATTTAGGTCTTTGATCTATTTTGAGTAAGTTTTTGTGCATGGTGTGAGATATGAATGCTGTTTCATTTTTTTTACAAATAGACATCCAATTCTGCCAGCACCATTTGTTAAAGAGACTGTTTCTTCCCCATTTTATGGGCTTCAACCCTTTGTCAAAGATCAACTGTCCAGAGATGGATGACTTCTGGGTTCTCAATTCTATTCCACTGGTCTATGTGTCTACCACTGAACCAATACCAGGCTATTTTGATTACCATGGGTGTATAGTAAATTTTGAAATCTTCTTCTTCAATATTGCTTTAGCTATTTGTGGCCTCTTTCCTTTCCATATAAAGCTGGAGATTAATTTTTCCATTTCATCAAAGAATGTTTTTGGGGTTTTCATCAGGACTATGTTATACCTATAGATCACTTTGGGTAGTATTGACATTTTCACAATGTTAAGTCTTCCAATCCATGAGCATGGAATGTTTTTCCATATATGTAGATCTCTTTTAGTTTCTTGCAGTAGTGTTTTATAGTTTTCCTTGTGTAAGTCTTTTACGTCCCTGTTTAAGTTTATTCCTAGTTATTTTATCCTTTTTGGCGCCATTGTAAAAGTATTATTTTCTTGCCTTCCTTTTCAGAATCCTCCTTCTCAGTGTAGAAGAACTCTGTCAGTGTGATTTTTATGTGTTGATCTTGTACCCTGCCACTTGGGTGAATCCTTCTATTAGTTCCAATAACTTTCTTGTGCAGTCTCTGGGATTTTCTACATATAGGATCATGTCATCTGGAATAAGGATAGTTTTACTTCTTCCTTTCCAATACAGATGCCCTTTATTTCCCTTTCTTGCCTTATTGCTCTGCCTAGGAGTCCCAGTAGAATCTGAGTAAGAGCGGTGATAAAAGATATCCTTGTCTCATTCCCACGCTCAAGGGGAATGCTTTCAGTCTTTCTCTGTTGAGAATAATGTTGGCTACTGATTTTGCATATATGCTACTCCATTCTCTTCCTCAGCCATTTGAAATGCGATCTTTACTACACTGTAATTTTCACGAACTAGATCTATTTCTGAACTGTTTTCTGTTCCACTGATCTGTTTACCGTGTATCATAGTGCTTAAATAATATATAGCTTTAAAATAAAGTTTACTATTTTACATGGTAGGACTCATTTTTCATACGCTTTCCTCACTCACTAGTACTATTCTCTTTTCAAACTTCTCTCATTATCCTCACTTGTTAATTCCAAGAAATGAAGTCTGGTGCTAATTTGTCAAAATACAAAAACAAACAAAATCTCATAAAAATCAAACAACAAGAGATTGTAATAAGGATTACACTGAATTTATATTAATTTCAGGAGAAATGACGTATTTCCACTATCCAAGAATAAGGTAGTACTTTCAAATTAATTAAATATTAGAACTGCTTTCAGAATTGTATTTCCCTGGTGTTAACACATACACAGTAAAAGCCGGCTGAAAAAATTATGTTTATCATCAGCAAAATAATTTAAATCAAAAGTAAAAGTTGTCAGAAAATAGTTTGGCAGTCCCTCAAAAAGTTAAACACAGAGTTACCATATGACAAAGCAGCTCCACTCACAGGCATATACTCAAGAGAACTGAAAATATATGTTCACACAAAAACTTGTACACAAAGTTCATAGCAACATTATGCACAATAGCCAAAAGGTGACAACAATCCAAATGTCCATCAATATTAGATGAGTGGATTAAAAAAATGGTAGATCCATAGAATGGAATACTACTCAGTAACCAAAACGGGATGAAGTATAGACACGTGCTATAAACCAAAAGCCAAACCAGTTGCTGTCCAGTCTATTCTGACTCATAGTGACCCTACAAGACAGAGTAGAACTGCCCCATACGGTTTCCAAGGATCAGCTGGTGGACCTGAACTGCCAACTTTTTGGTTAGCAGCCAAGCTCTGAACCACTGTGGAAAACATGCTAAGTGAAAGAAGCCAGACACAAAAGGCCACATATTGTATGATTCAATTTATATGAAATATCTAGAACAGGCAAATCCAGAGACAGAAAGCACATTAGTGGTTGCCATGGGGTAGGGAGAGGGAAGAATTGGGAATTAAGGGTTTCTTTTTGGAGTGATGGAAATGTTCTAAAATTAGATAATAGTGTTAGGTTGCATACTAAAAAATTACAGAATTTTATACTTTAAAAAGGTTAAAATGTTGAGTTTTATGTTATGTGAATTTTGTCTCAATTAAAAACAAACAAAGTTAAAGTTGTAAAAAATCTACTGACCATTTTCTGTGGTATTGATACAAAATTAGGATATCCAAGCACATCCTCTATGAAGTTGTTGTTGCAGCTTTTTCCAATCCAAATGTAAAAAGTCTAAAAACAAAAAGCAACAAAATATTACAACTCCCTAATCAGCCAAGACAACCCAATAGCTATGTTGTTGTTGTTGCTGTTGTATGCTATTAAGTCAATTCTGACTCACAGCAACTCAGGTCTCACAGAGTAGAACTGCCCCATAGGGTTTCCTAGGCTGTAATTTTACAGGAGGAGGTTGCTAGATCTTTTCTCCTGTGGAGTCGCTGGCAGGCTTGCACCACCAACCTTCAGTTAGTAGCCAAGCATTGAACCAGGACCTTCTAAAAATTATAACGTATAAAAGAGGTAAAGTGTACAATTTCAAATAAAGTAGGAAAGAACATAAAAATAAAACCTCTAACTGGTAAATTGTGAATCTAAATCCAGTAATCAACAGTGGTTCATATCTTCTTTGTTTAAAATTCAAGGTTTCTGATAAAATTCATTTTACTTTCTTTCTCACTTTTTTCTAAAAGGAATGAATGCTTTAATCTGGATAACTGATTCACTCTCTTTTCCATACACTATTGCAATGACTGCCTCTTTAATTCATGATTTTCCCCTCTTCTGTGTCTGCTGAAATTCTTTTCCCGTTCAGGACGGTATACTCATGAAGCTATCTTGAAGATTTGACACCCTCACCACCACCCAATGACTTCTCCTGCACTCCTAATAATTAATGTGATTTCCAACAATGCGTGTAAGTTGAACTAGACAAACTCTGCGGTACCCTTGAATTTTATGGTTCTAAATGATAAATTTAAAAAAAAAAAAAAATTTTTTTTAAAATAATAAAGTCCTTGAAGATAGGACCTTATCTCTTCATTTCTCTTTGTCAAGTACATACAATCCATGATAAGAAAATGCATTAATCTATGATAATAAAATGATACTCAACTATAAAAGTCTAAAATAAATTGACCTCTTGTGCCAGTTGCCAATGTACTCCCTCTCAGCTCCCAATCTACCTTTCACTGCCTGCTCTGTGATAATAGAGCTGGGCCCTGTGTTTCTCTTCCTTTTGTCAGCTAGCACAGTACTAAACTTTGTCAGAAGAGGGTGCTTACATAGCCACAGTCCATAAGGAAAGCACCTTCTCTTGTCAGCTTCTCTGCGGACAATTTTTGAAGAGGTGGCTGAGGTACAACCCTGTCATTAACATGTATTGCACCCTGAAAAGAAAAAGAATGTGAGTGAGATTGTATCACTGTCATCACAGTTCAGAAGCTAATGGTCACTGCATCTCCATGAAATGCTGAAAAATGACATCTGACAATTTTACAGGATGCACATGATTATTGATAATACACCACCACCATGGCTGTATAATCAAGACAGTCAAATATATTCCAGTTATAAAGGTAAAAACATAAATACGTAAAACAATCTATCATATTTACCTTTTGGGGTCAGGATATATTAAAAAGCAGTTGAATGTATCGCATAGCAAGCTAGTTTTTTACATTTCTCTAGTAAGACAATACAGAAAAGATTCCAAAGAGTATAGTTTTAGCACAAGAAAAAAAGACACTACACACTTGCATACTAGAATTATATATAGTTGGATACAGTATGATCAAAACTGCAATATGATCATATCAGAAACAGCCAATATCTACAAAATATAGATGGCAATGTTCACTCTATAACTTAATTTTTAACAAATACCATAACCAAAACTATAAAGTGAATAACTTCCGACATAAAACTATTTCTGAAAACTCCATAACCATAGATAGTGTTTGATAGTCCTATCTTCCAATCAGATCCATAGCTAGTGTCCTTATTTAATCTGTTACCACCATAGAGGGGGGGGGAAATGATGGAAAAAACTATTCATAACACATTATCACCTTAGCTATTGAATCAAGACAGTCAAATGTATTCAAATTTAAGTATTTCCAATGCACAAAAAGAAGTCATACCTCATCTGTCAATCTGTCTATCCTGTATAAGTTGGGATGAATCATTTTCATTAGATGAACAAGTGGCTGTGACTTTATCTGGCACATGGCATATACACGATCATCCAGGCGTGTGCTTGTACCAGTCCTAAATGCTTTCTACAAGGAAAAACATGTAAGTTTTTCAAGTAAAACATAAGGACAGTGGACAAACATGAACACGAATATATACCATCAATCACAGAAAAAGCATGACCTTCAAAGCCAAGCAGACCTGGATTCATGCTCAGCTCTGACATTTAATAGGTGGAACGTGACACCGAGCAAGTTACTCAGCTTCTCTGAGCTATACTGTCATCAGAAGACAAGCATGGAAAATAACCTCTTTAGGCTGTTGTAAAGATTAAAAAAGCTGATGTTAACAATAAAACATGAGGCCTGACACAAGGAAAGACGTTCAACAAATATTAGACCTTTTCCTCGGAGCCTCTTTCAAGAAGCACACGTTAAAAGCGTGCTGTGACCACACCATGACTCAAACTGCTCACACACACTACGGAAGCAGGCATTCGCTTTCACAAGTCATCAGGTATGTGAACACCTCTGCTTTCCATTGATCTTTTCCTAGTCTTCGAAACTCTGCAAATACTAAATAGCATAAATCTTTAATCATTAAAAAAAAAAAAAAAAAATCTGCGTTTCATCTCTTCACCTACGTATGTGACAATTAAAAGAAAAACTTTATTAAATATAACTATATATATTAGCTACCTGTTTGAGAAGGGCCAAAACGTAGAGAGGAAACAGCTTGAGGGAGCTGGGTGCTATCAACGCAGAGCGCTGTAGACTGGAGACCGTCGAGCCGTACGCAGACAACGAATCCACCACGGCATTCACTAAGGCATCTCTTGCATCTGACAGACTTGATGAAACTGATCGATCCACAGCTATAACCAAAACCAACCAAAATGAAAAGATATTTAACCACTAGCTTGCAATGAATGCCATCAGTAAGAGACAAAATTTCCATGCTTCATTTAAAAAAAAACAAAAATTCAGTGTGTTGGCTAGAGATATGCTTCCTACTTGTTCCCTCATTTTACAAGTGTCTGATGATTACACATTATTTCTCAACTAAATCTGACTGAATAAATTAGACAATTAGAACAAGTCTACATTCTTTTGGAGTTTTTTTTTTTAATCTCTCAAGTCTAAAAACACTGAGCCACTATTAACACTAGAGAATGTGTATCATCCATCTACTTCTGAAAAAGCCCTGGGGATGTTTCCATTATTGAAATGAAAGCCCCAAGTATAAATTATCATTTGTTTCCATACAGCCAATGTAAATTCCTTAATCTGAGATACCCCTTGTGATCCTCTAAAACCTTCTTTGTCAAAGTATTCCCAGGTCAACAAATAAAAGAGAGAGTAAACCGGACTTAGGCCTTCTCAGACACTGGTGAGCCAGGTATCAGAGTGAAACTGATTTTCCTCAAGCACATATTTTACTAAAATATAGGGATAATCTATATGTATGTCCAAGTATTAAAAATAAAATTACATGCATAATTAATTTGAAATCTAGATATAAAATGATTCTTAAAATTGGGATCCCTTAGTAAATGCTACTTTAATTCTCCTCCAAGTAACACTGACTGTTTTGTCTTCAGGACTATACGGAAAACAGCAAGGCTCATTTCATGTCCAAACTCATCTAGAAGGCAAATCCATTAAAAGCAAAACAAAAAACTCAACATTTTCTTAATTCCTTAAAGGACTGTTTTTTACTTTGTTTTTTTAACTTACATACAATAAAATTTACTTTTTCTGGTGTATGGTTCTATGGTTATTATGTATCAAATCCACAATTGTGTAATCACTACCACAAGATACAGAACAATTCCATCACCCCCCAGAAGTCCCCCTGTGCTGTCCCTTTGTAGTAAAACCCTTCCCCTACTCTCACCAGCCCCTGCCAATCACTGATCTATTCTCCAACCCTATAATTTTCCCTTTTCTAGAATGTCATATAAATGGAATTATATATATGTAGTCTTTTGGGTCTAGCTTCTTTCACTTAGCATAATGCTAAGTAAGTCATCCATGTTTGTTCATGCATCGATAGCTCACTCTTCTTCACTGCTGAGTTGCATTCCACTGTATGGATGCACCGTAATTTGTTTATACATTCACCGGTTGAAGGAAATATGAGTTGCTAGCAGTTTTTAGTGATTATGAATCCTCCAAAAGATTTTTAAAGAATTAGTAAGAAATATAAGAACAGTCCAATTCATACTGCAGTAAATGAAAATGTAAAACAAATACTTTCAAAAAGGGAGTTCTAGGGTTAAAATAAAAATGCCCTAAACATAAGTTTCACCTGTTCCCTCACTTTTTTACTCACCCATATTTGCCAGAAGGCAGATGGCAGCTTGTACATCCACTCCTGCATACACGTCTGCTAGTGAACTTACCACTGGCAAACAAAGTGTGTGTACTCTAATCCTCCGCTCACCTAAACAAAACGATGAAGAAATGTCACTGCAAGATACGTTACACCAAGAAAGAAATAAAATGAACAGGTCAAAATTTTATTCAAGTTATTATTTTGATGAGATTAAATCATCAACCGAAGTTTGAAATGTAAAAACAAAGTCTTACAACTAATAGGTTTGAAAGCAGATTAAACACTCTCTGAAGTCCCTGTGTGGTGCAAATGGTTAATATGCTGGGCTGCTAACCAGAAAGTTGAAGGTTCAAGTCCACCCACAGTTGCCCTGGAAGACATGCCTAAAGATCTACTTCTGAAAAACCAGCCACTGAATACTTGATGGAGCACAGCTCTACTCTGATACACACGGGGGCGCCATGAGTCAGAGTCGACTTGATGGCAACTGGTAAACACTCTAAATCTGAAGGCAGACTAGGAACAATGTATTTTGTATCTAGTTGAACAATAGTGTCTTAGTTATCTAGTGTTGCTAAAACAGAAATACCATTAGCGGAGAGCTGTAACATTTCCTCACAGTAAAAAAGCAGGCTAAAAGTCCCAATTCAGGGTGTCAGCTCCAGGGAAAGGCTTTCTCTCTCTGTTGGCCTTCTCATCAATTTTCCCCCAGACTAGGAGCTTCTCCGGGCAGGGCCCCCGGGTTCAAAGGATGTGCTCTGCTCCCAGCACTGCTTTCTTGATGGTATAAAAGGTCCCCGTCTCTCTGCTTGCTTCTCTCTTATATTTCAAGAGATTGCCTCAAGACACAATCCAATCTTACAGACTGAGTCCTGCCTCACTAACACAACTGCCACCCATCCTGCCTCATTAACATCATAGAGGCAGGATTTACAACACACAGGAAAATACCGGGAATCATGGCCCAGCCACATTCATACACACGTTTTTTGGGGGGACATAATTCAACCTGTGACAAATAGGTTCTGCCTTTTATTTTAATGTCACGCATTCTAAATTATATCCAATAGTTAAATATAAGAAATATAAATAATAAATAAAGGCCTTAACTGCTACGCAGAATTTTTTATTTTATGGGGCAAGAAGTAATGCTAAGGATGGCACAGTTGGATCTTGCATGAGAGGTTTACCAGAAGCATATGCTACTGTGAACACAGGCCTTCCATGAGTCTAAAAAGATATTATTTAAAGATTCAAATATAAGAGTTAAAAAAAAAAAAAAAAGAACTACATATATTTGAGTAACTAATGTAAATTCCATTACTTCCTACTGAATGTTCATTCTTCCTCCTCAGTACTAAAGAGCATGTGAAAGGAGGGGTGAGTTACTGCTGCAGGCTATAATTAATTTCTGTTAACACTACCTTTGCTTGATGTATATAACAGGGCTGTTTGAAAGCACACTAAAGAAGTATCTGTTAAATTTTCTTCAATTGATAGCTGTACCGCAAATCCAGCATCAGGATTGATATTGGCCAGGGATAACAAATCAGTGGAACGAACGAAGAAGTTTCCATGAAAAGTGTGCATTGAAAGACCTATGAAACAGAAATCTAGATATAAAACATGAAGTAACACTAGTATGTTTACCTCAGGCTAAAGTTACTTTGGAAAGTCAAAGATGCCTCTGAATTTGAACCAAGAGGATAACTGAAGAGGTAGGGTTGGAGTGTGGGTTGAGGTTCTAAAACACTAATACAAAAAAACCAATGCAGGTTATATCAAAGTGAGACTGTGTATTTAACTTGTACTGGTAACTAATCTTACTAATATTTTCTCATATATGATTTGAAGTCAGACAATGAGCAAACATACAAAATTAAACAAATGAAAGTTACTGTACAGCTCATTTTAGATGTAAAATAAGGCAAAAAAAAAAAAAATAAGGCATGAGAATCCCTAAAAACAAACATTCACACAGAACCAAGGAAATGTAGTTGAGGACTATTTCAATGATTACGCAGGCCAAGATCCTTAATTTGACAATTTTCTTTACAATCTTTCCTATTTCCTTAATTCTCCTTTTAAAATCAGTTCCAATATGGGCTTTCTTTTAGGTTTCTCTTTGAATAAAGCAAACCATTACTTTTGCCCACTTATTCAAGTTACATAAAAAAATTGGGCAATGATTAATCAGTAAGTATATATACTTTTATATATATATATATATATATATATATATATTTTTAAATATATACTTAAAACACCAGGTGACTCTACCTGGATCAAAAAGCAAATCCTCTATGGTAAGAAGTCATCGTTAGGTGTTAATTTTGACACAAGTATGTAACATAAAGCATAATTTTTATAATTTCATACCTTTAGTACACCTTATTCTCATAACAGCTTCAAATCCAATTTTTCTTGTGAGGTAACGTTTTAGGTCCTTTTGTAACTTCTCTGCTTGTGAAGGATTGTGAGTACAGTGGAAAGATGGATAATAATAGATGCACCCTGCAGAATACTTGGACATACAAGCTTTAGAGAGAAATTATAAAAAGTATTAGCTACAGAAACAATAATATACTACTTATTCATATAATAAGTACAGATCCTATATTCTGAAGAAATCTACATCATAATGAGAAAACCTAAGCTGTCAAAATAAGAATATATAAATTTGAGCAAACAAACATTGGTAAAATGTAACATATAATAAAGTTTACTGTTGAGCAGAATGGTTAAGGTAATCCTGCTATATTTGTGTTTGAATGCGAACCTCAAGGTTGACAGTTCGAACCCACACAGTGGTACCACAGAATAAAATCCCTAGAGACCTGCTTGCGTTAAGATTATGGCCAAGAAAACCCTAAGGATGACTGTCCTGCCAGGGAACACAACAGCCAGTACTGGACAGAGCAGAAGAAAATCTTAGAACAGAATTCAAATTCATGTAAACAATCCAGACTTAATGGTCTCACAGAAACTTGAGGAGCCCCCAAAACTATGGCCCCCGGACACTCTGTTAACCCAGAACTGAAACTATTCCCGAAGCCCACTCTTCAGACAAAGATTAGACAGGACTATAGGACAGAAGACAACACACGTGAGGAATGTACTTCTTGGTTCAATCGGATATGCAAGACCAAGTGGGCAGCTCCTGTCTAGGAGCAGGATGAGAAGGCAGGAAGAGACAGGAGTTGGTTGAATGGACACGGGGAACCCTGGGTGGAAACGGGGAGTGTGCTGTCAAATTGTGGGGGTTGCAATCAATGTCACAAAACGATATATGTATAAATTTTTGAATGAGAAATTAACCGGAGCTGTGAACCTTCACTGAAAGCACACACACACAAAAATCCTATGGAGCAGTTCTCCTGTGTAACACATGGGTGCGGGTTGCCATGAGTCAGAATCGACTCAACGGCAACACACAATAACAACAACATAGTACTTTACAGTTTACTAATTAATGTTCATAGATATTATCTTTTTAATTCACATGCCTTGCTACCCAACACATTGAGAGCTGAAGAGCTCAGATTTAATCATGTGTTAAAAATGTTTATGTAAACCCATAAAAACGACTGTTTCGCCTTACCTAGAGAAGCCAGATCGGAATATTGTGAACTTAAAAGGAACAGATCCACTGCAGTCTGCTGCCCTGAGCAATCTAAAGCAAGTTTCTTATAAAAATCAGTTGCAGGGCCAAGGTGCTGTACAACCTAAGTCAACAGATCACAAAGTAAGAGCCAGAAACCTTCAATTATGCACACATTTCGCTCTCTCTTATAATAACGAAGAGAATATTCGCTGTTCCTTATCAAACTAAGGAGGAGTTTTTTCAATGTCTGGGCAGTTGGCGAATATTTTCAATAATAAAAATAGCTAACATTTATAAAGCAGTTACTGTGTACCAGCACTGTTTGAGATGCTTTATATAAATTAACTTATTCAATCTGCATAATGGTACATATCATCTCAGGGTTTTCATTATCTTTATTTCACAGAGAAAGAAACTGAGATGCGCAACAATTAAGTAACTTGACCAAGATTACATGGCTATTGAGTGGTGGATACTAGAATATAAACCCAAGCAGTCTGACTCCAGAGTGAGTGGTGTAAACCATTATTACAAAGTATTATGTAACAACATGACAGAGTAACAAATTAAGGAAGATTTTTTCCCTCTTAGTATGAAGAAACTTGAGCTGAGAAGGAGGCACTGGAGACCAAAAGAATTAAAAATGCAAGAGAGAGGCTCCAAGTTCTTAATCGCTATGTTATACTGCATATCAAAAAATGTTTTAATCCTTTTAATTAATTATTATATTAGAGTTTATTCAGATATGATGAAATATGTAAACCACAACAGATACTTAAGCTTTTGAGTCCAGCAGATGGAGAATATTTTTGAATGTCAAATGGGAAAAAAAAAAAAAACCTGTATCAAAGAATTCAGTACATACCCATATAACAGCTTTCTCAGTTCAAAACACCAGTATTCTACAATGGACTGTTAGATCAATGAACTGAATGGTAGCTACACTTGTCAATGAATTTAAAAAACATATTTTCCCTAATTTATTTTGAAATTAGCTTTTTTTCTCAAAAGAAATTTAAAAGTATAATTTCTATAAAAATTAAAATATGGTGTCATTTTTCTTTAGCAAATTGGTAAAGAATGAAAAAGCAATGATATTTAATAGTGGCTAGAGGATGAGAGTCTTTAAGAGTGCAAGTTGATTTAAAAAACCCCATAAGTAAAATACACTAATAAATGTAAAATTTATCCTCTTTGAATCAGTAATTCCACCTCCAGGAATTATCCCAAGGAAAACCTGAACAAGTGACTAAAATTTATGACACTATCAAAACTCTTATTTGATTCACACTTCTAAGTAGTTTTAACAGTATTTTCTCATATAGAGTTTGAGGTCAGACAGAACTCACATACAAAACAATAATGAACACACTGCAATGCAAAAACAAAAAGATCATCTGAGTTACACTCTCCTACCTTTTTTTTTTTAATAATGAAGTAGAAAAGGAGAATAATGAACAAATAATTACAGGTAGAAAACACCATCCTGGATATGACAATGAAACTAAATATAAAATACCTTTGTACTCGACCTCTGATTAGGGTCTTCTCTGGACTGCAGAAGTCCGGCACCAATGGAAGGCAACTGTGTCTGAAATACAGACACACGGCCACCTGTTGGAGACATTAATTTAAAGGCAGCCTGAAGCGCAGGACCAAGGGCACTGTGCGTTTCTCTTGTATTGGTGAACATATTTGGTAATGCATTCAGTAAGTCTTTTATAAGCTGGGAAAACAAAGATTAAAAGTTGAGTTACTGAGAAGGCAAGGCAGTATTTTTCTTTAAAACATTCCAGAGTGTAGTATGTGCCTCTGCAGGTCATTCTGGGGACTGCAGCTGAGGAGTCAACAGATATGCTACCTACATTGTCTATTGTTTTCAATATTAATCGCAATATTCATATACCAAGTAAACAGATATTAAATATTTTAGTAGACAGTTGAAATAACAAATATTTTGATATTAAAAAAAAATCAATCTCACCTCTCTGCTTTCATATAGATTCACAAGTAAGCTATCTGGTGTAGGCAGAAAAACATCTATGGGGAAAAAATATATTTTAATCAATAAATAGAGTCAAAAGAATAAATTAAAAAATCTTAGCTTCTATCAGGTCACACATGTAATGTGTGCTATAATCTTGCTATATTAAATTAGCTATATGTATGTATACTCTCTAAATGTTATATATACGTATGTGTGATATGTATGTATGTGTAGGTATACACACACACAGATGCAAAAAACTTAGAATCAAATATTTCACAGGAATACAACTATTTTAAAATGAATACCAGAGTGTACTAAATCATCCTTACAACATATGATGAGGTGTACTATAAAATAAAGTAGCCCCAATTCTGAAGTCTGTAGTTAGAAAGACTTATTTTATAGCTCACGTCTTACCATCTATATCAGACACAATCAACATCTGAGGCTGTGATAATCCCTCTTGTAAGTTGTAGAAATGAATAGTGCTATCAAAGGTCATGAATCCTATTCTTGTTCTTGAATCTCCAGGAAGCCTAAAGATAAAAATGATTTTAAATTCCAAGTGCTCAACAACATACTTATTACAAAAAATAAAGAGATGGTAAACTAAGTTTGTTGTTGTGTGCTGCTGAGTAAGTTCTGACTCATACTGATCCTATACGACAGAGTAAAATTGTTCCATATGCTTTCCTTATCTGTAATCTTTACAGGAGCTGATGACTAAGTCTTTTCTCCCGCAAAGCTGTGAGAGGATTCAAACTGCAGACCTTTTGGTTAGCAGCCGAGTGCTTAACCATTGTGCCGTCAGGGTTCCATACACTAAGTTTAAGGATATTAAATGTACTTTTTTAAAGGGGACAGAAAAATTATCCCTACCTAAACCACATACATTAGAGAAGAGCAAGGATGATACATTCCATTTTCGGATGAAACCACTTACATGTTTACAACTCATTCAAACTTCAAAAAACTGAACTATGTCAATATTCAAATAAGAATAAATCAAAACTAAAAATGACATGATTAAAGAAACAGAATTCTTGCTACCTTTTTTTAGAAACACACCTTTTAAAGTGAAAAGTTACTGATATTTTTAGCTCCCACATTACAATAGCTTATCTTGTTTAAGCATCTGAAGGACAGAACGACAAATGAGTACTTGCAAGAAAAATCAGATTTTAATGTGTAAATTTTAAAATAAAAATACATGTAAGGATATCTACCAACAAGCTTTTAAAAATCACTGTTTACTTACCTGTCAAACTGACTAATAAGAAATGGATGTCTTACTTGAGTATATTTCTGAGTACCACCAACTACGTTAACTCCACTTAGACACTTTATTTTTCAGCAAAGCCTTTAAAATGTTTTTGAGTATTAATGGGTGCCAAAATACAACATGTACCTAAGCAACAGACATTACTACTGTTATGCATGACAGTGATAGATCAGGCTGTTCTGATAGCCCTCAGGCTAGGTCAGAACACATTTCAGAGAACAGAATGAAACAAATTACGTGTTTGTTCTGCTTCCCCATGCTGGTCAAGACTTACAACGTTTCTATAATCCACACTTTGAGATTTCGAAGGTCAATCAAGGCTATTTGTTACCCATCTGAGTCAGACAATTGGTCCACCTCAAGCTCAAAATACAGAGATGTGCTGGTACTGCTCCAGCATCAAACTCTCTTTTTTCTCAATGTTTCCAGAGCCCTTTCCAAAAACAAGTTACTTTATTATCACTATCCTTATCATATTTACTTATTTTATTGTGGTGGAAATATATATAACAAAGCATATGCCATTTCAATTAACTATCACATTTCCTTTTAAAATTTTCCCCATGCTTCTATTTTCTGCTACAATCAAATATAAACATTTTTTAAAAACTATTTTCCATTCCCAATTTTATCTGTTTCGTTTTGTGTAATCTATTTAATTTGCAAATAGTCATTCGTCTCTGTGTAATTTGTCACAGTGTACCTATCTGGGGCTATATCCTCACACGTTTTCAGCAGGCTAACTCTTCAGTCTCTGCAGGGTGGTCGTCTCCGTCACTCACTACTAAAGCTATTTCTGAAGTAAGCAGCTGTGACTACGACAAAGGTAAATACTTTGACCAACAGGAAACATAAAAACATTAAGTTACTAACAAACTAAAAGCAAATCATTAAATATCGCTGGATATTTTTATCTTGAATGAAATGTTATCAGTTTTATTCACAGGTCAACATCAGTGATCAGCAGACTATGGGGACTAGAACACAATTCAAAAGAACGAGGTTCTCAAACTCCAATGGGAGATGGGGGAGAACCTTCCAGAATTGCCTAGAGTACTTCTGACATCTCTACACATGTCAAGAACCAATGAAGTAGTGAGTGACTCTTACTGACAATCTTAAGGCAGATCTCTCCTGAGTGGTGGATGAAATAAAAGAGATGTACAAACAACTTTGTTTTCCAGAGATGTGGAAGCTCCCTTTTTAATGCTAAAGTGCTCCTGCCTGGCTGAAATTGGTAGACACATACGCAGGAATGAGAGCTAGGTATACGCAATCCACCTGCCTATTCTATATTCTGTTTCCATTTCTGCAATAGAGCTCATTAGTAATGTGCCAAATGAAAAGCTCAATTTCTGCTTTCCTGAAATATGCAGACAAAACTAATTTCCTTCCTCCCTTTATATTACTCACTTAGCACAATTATAACTAGTATATGAAAACCTTCCTTGCTCAGGAGTAAATTACAGCTAGGTTTCTCATTCAGATTCTGATGCTTGGGGGACCCTAGCCAGGTCAAGCTTTCTGGACTCCAGTGTTCAGAACTAGAGCTGCTACATCATAGGGATAAATCAGACAAGATCTCAATTCCCAACTAAATATTAAAAATTTATGATTTTATGATTCAGATACCCAGTCATCAGTCATAAAATAATCCAACTATTATATGGTAGGCAGGAAATACTCTTTTAATTCACAGAAAAATGTAATCCAACTTAATAAAAACCAATCCCGTAACTTCACATTTATATACACACTATGCATATAATACACACTGTGTCTGTAATACACACACATATTACGAGTAAAAAAAAAATTCTTACTTGTCTAGATTTTCTAATAGTGACTGGCACAAAACTGTCAAATATCCAGCTTCTACTGCATTATGAGACACATCTAAAACAAACAAGTAAACTGCAGGTTGAGGAGGACGAAGCTGAAAGGAATAAAAATAATATAATTTATTTAGCTGGTACAGTTTGTTCTTTTTATATACTACTATTGACATTTACTGAGTATACTACACAACAGAACACATACACAAATAGGGCTGACGTTCTGGAAGATCTCATGTGCTAAGGAAAATGACCCTCCTCCCTCTTTCTTTTTTCCTTGTAAAGTTGGTTGTGGATGAACATGAGAAGGCAGTCATCACACACTAAGGGCTAAGTAGGTGGGCTGAAAGTTTTCCTGGTAAGGAGTACTGGTTAAGATATCTTTTAGAGAAAAACTGGGCCTGTGTATTATATTTAATGCTGAGTTCTATATCCCTCCCCTGCAGAAGTTTTAAAAATACACTTTTTAAAAATAAATATTAAACCTGCATTTGCGATGAGTACTAGCTATCAGGTCACCTGGTAGAGGCTGAATCCCAAGCCTAAGTGTAAAGACAGTCATTTTCGTTTGGAAATGGTTATTTCAAAACAAATGAAGGTTGTGAAGGAACTGATTACAACTTAAAAGAGACTTAAGAGACATATCAAATAAACATAATGTGGGGGCACTGAATGAATCTTGATTCAAATGAACCAAGAGGAAAAAAAACACTTCTGAGACAACAGGGGTAATCTGAACACATACTGGACATTAGGTGACATTAAGAAATTACTGTGAATTTTGTTGGTTGTGATGATAAGATATGTTTTTAAAAATGATTATGACATCTGGGATTAGCATTTAATAAACTCCAGGGTAGGTGAGGGAAAGCAGAGACTGGAGCTGGCTGGTGAATAAATAAAATACATTCAGCAAAGTGTTGATAATTGTTGAAGCTTGGTGATAGGTAAAAAGGGCTTATTAGACTATTTTCTTTGCGATACACTTGAAAATTGTCATAGAAAGTTAATATAAAAGAATTTAGACTCTTTTTCTTTTTTCTTTTTTTAATATGTCAAGTGTCATACAGGGTCATATGCCACTTCAATTAGATTAAGATTCCTACATAGCCAAGACAGAGTGGGGACATAAGTTATAATGACAAAAGTTGAGAATAAATGTATTAGAGTGGTCAAGAGAGAGTTCATTACAGTTAATATGGAAATAGAGAAGCAAATAGTTCTTAACTGAGCAGAGGCTAAATTAGACATAAAGGGCCATAAAGATTACAAATAATATATAAAGAAATGGCTAAGCACCAGGAATTTTATACACGCCAGCTGTTCCGGTCCACCTTTTTCAAATAGCAGCACTTTAAATGTTTATGGACAATAAACATTAAAAATGAGGACACAGAAAAAAATATAGTTATTATAATACATTAAAAATGAGCAGACATGATAAAGAAGATGAGCAGAATTTAGACCAAGAATTCATTTTTGTAAGCAGCAAAGAAAAAGATCTTAGATTCAGCATAATTAAAGAACAGGTAGAATTATATGACTGAATCAGAAAGAGAAAAATTAGAGTGAAGTCAATATCCATTTCTCTTAATATCTGTACTTGGTGAACTGGTAAGATGGTGATATTATTAAGAGCCTGGAAACTGTAGTTTTTGGCAAAAACATGAGCTTTGCTGTTTTGAGGGTCTTAAATGTCAAATAGTAAAGAGTATCTAAATTCATTCCAAGTAATCAAATCATGGCAACAAATTTTAGATATTAGTGCTAATCATAAAGTATTATTAACATTTCCTAGTGACAGTATACACTCTTCTAGGTCAAATATCTTTAGAATTTTCTATTTGTTAAATATAACCTTTCAGCATTATTATAAAATTCATACTTCTGGACAACTTAAATATCTGGACAAAAATTCACTTAACAGCAAATTACAACTTATCGACGTAGGTAGTCCCCGATTTACGACATGGTTGAGTTAGGACGAACCACACCTGTGACCTTTGTTTAGGTCCATCTTATCCTCAGTACTATGAGCTACAGACAACGCCGCAGCACATGATGTGCCGATGTTACAATTCTCAGGCGCTCACTCGAGAAGTTCAATGTTATTACTGGATTAGCTCAAGTTTTTTCTAAACTAAATCAGGGGTTTCAGCTGTTTGAAAAAATGGACCCAAGGGCTGATCACTTTGCTGAAGTAGATAGGTAGATTTGGGAAGCAGTGAGATGTTACCTCAACACACAGGAATTAAAAAAGAAAAGTACCATACAGACAACTCTTACTAATTTTCTGACTAGAAATGCTATCCCCATTGCCAGGGACAATCCAGGTGATCTAGACCTTCCACAAGTGGAATTATTACAGCAGCTGACAAAATGTCAATGTTGTTCTACTCTCCTTCCTGTCGGAGTATATTTTTATGATTTGTGCGTTTTTTAACGTATATATGTACTAAAATACATCAGTAAGTTTATAAGTAATGTTTCCAACCCCAAAGACAAATGACGATTGGATTTATAAAGATACTGGTAATAAAAGGCAATAACGAAAACTTAAAAAAAAAAAAAGGTATTTGACTTACGTCAGTACCAACTGACAAATGAGTCGTCGGACCAGAAACCCATCGTAAATCGGGGTCTACCTGTAATTGTATCCCATGACTGATTTTAACACTGAATAGTTACCATGTAATCTGAAGAGGCAATGAACTCCACAGTTGAATTCTGAACTTCTGGTCGTTTATGAGGTTCACCGTATGATCGAGTAAGGGGATTGTACATAAATTCTTCAGGCACTAGATAAGAATTAGGAATCCAGCATAAATTTAGTAATACGATTTATAACACCTACACAACATACACATACAACACACGCACACATACATAACACGCCCTTAGAAATAAAACACCTCTATCATCAATATTTTTACGAGGTTTATAAAGAGTTCAGTAAACACTTTATGGTTAAAACTAGTCCCTTAAGCCCTCTTTAAAATATATATCTGAAGGATAAAACATTTATTTTCTGAAATCAGGGTACAAGTAACCTTCTTTCTTAGGTGCATGCCCTATTTGTTACACCGCATGACATGGAAAAAAAAAAACAGATACAGAAACACAGATTTGAAAACAATTATAATAAGGGAAGGAAGCAACAGAGAGACAGGCACACATACACACAAATACACACGTGTACACTCATGTATGCAAAGGTCTACCTGAAATGAACGGACCATATACACAGATGACAATCTTAACTTGATAGGAACAAGCATAATAAATCTGCATGACCTCACCTGCATGGCATTCACTGTTTTTTAAATAAACTTTTTTAACTTTGCCCTCCCTGTCATTCTCCCCAGCGTCAATGACCCTCTGCCGCCAAAATGAAGCTTCCTTAAACTATATTCTCTCCATTAAAAACAGCATGAAAGTTGTTTTTAAAGCAACGGGGGAAGAAATCAGGTAATGACAAAAATGTCAGAAAATAATATCAAAACAAATCATTTTAAGAATCTGAAACTCACCATCATTAACTCTATAGCACAAATTGCATTTCCATCTACGCTGATCAATGAAGGATACGAAAGGGTTGATATATGTTCGACAAGATCGGCACCTCACAATGGTATTCGATGTTATCACCGGTAATTGCTAGGAAGTAAAAATAAAGATGTTGTAGCAGAAGAGAGCACCCACCCCAGGGTAATTAAAACAACACTTCCTGCTTTGCTCCATATGCAGAACAGAAACCATAACTCTTTTCAGATGGTTTGAAATCGAAGCATTTTAAATATCCAGCAATGTGCCGTACAACGGAAACCCTAGTGGTGTAGTGGTTAAGAGCTATGGCTGCTAACCAAAAGGCTCAAAGTCCAAACCCGCCAGGTGCTCCTTGCAAACCCTATGGGGCAGTTCTACTCTGTCCTTTAGGGTCACTATAAGGCGGAATCAACTTGATGGCAATGGTTTTTTTTTTTTTGGGTGCTGAACGACACAAGTAGCTATCAAATTTTCTCTCGTCACAAACCATAAGATATTACTAAAATAAAGTTGTACCAAATGCAATAAAAGTTACTGACTGACAAGAAGAGCTTGATTGGCCAAGAAAATAATATAAGTCAAAGCTTGTCAGCTAGACTCATGAAATAATGGTGAGAAAGAAACATTAACCTTTGAGTATAAAAATATCCTTCTTTACTGACTGACTGCAACTGGCGCTAGACTATGAGGCACTGCTCATTATATAGCCAGAACCGGCCTGATGGGAACTGAGGCCAAAAAATACCAAACAGAATATGCCTTTTAAGAAAATACATCTCTTCATGCTAAGTTTGGAAAAAGAACTTTATTTTCAGTGTAGAAAATATAGAAGGGATGAAAACACATTGAGAAATCACATATTCTATCTCCCTGAGTTAACCCCTGTTAATATTTACTGTATTCCTCTCTGGCGTTTCTAAAAACACATAAACATACATTATTCATGTTTAATTTTTTTTCACATATACTACTTTTATTACATAAATAACTACGTATCAGTTATGAAAAATCAGGAAGTACAGTTAAATGAAGAGGGAAAAAAACCCCAAAAAACTCAGAATTCTATATCCCAGAGGAAGCTACTGTAACAACTGAGAGTATATATGACTTCCAGAATGTATCATACATGGAATCTGGGTTTAGAGGGGGGGAAAAAAACTCACCTATGTATATAGGAAATTAATTATCTTGATTTAGAGATAAAGGCTACAATAGTAATTACAGGTGATCAAACAGTACTGAAAAATTCACGGTACTTATCACATATTATAATTACTTTATTTTTTATTCATTTTACTTTTTTCTATGCTTCCTAGTAGGAAAGGAAGCTTATTAACCTGTGTATCCTTACCATCTAGCATGATAGGTAATATTTGTTGGGTGAAGGTGAGCAAAAGAAACGCAGCAGCAGCAGAACGGGTAGAAAACCACAGCGGGAGAAAAGTGTGACTGAAAATACAACTTAGAAGTATAAATTAAATATCTCTGAAAAAACTATTTCTGAAAAATTTAGTTTAAATACAATGTATTTGCATGAAATGCCAGAAGGATGTATAAACAGCCAGCAAGCTGGGTATTAAACCAAACAGACCATGGAAACTTAAACAAGTAACGTTTTACGGTTCCTAGGTGGTGCAAACAATTTGCACTCGGCTGACGGCTGAAAGGTTGGTGGTTCAAACCCACCTAGCAGCACCATGGAAGAAAAAGGCCTGGCAATCTGTTTCCGTAAAGATTCTAGTCAAGAAAACCCTGTGGAGCAGTTCTACTCTATAACATATGGAGTCTCCTAAGTGACAATCAGCAACAAAAACAAGTAACGTTTCAATTCAACAGACTTGAAGCATTTGGATTTTGTTATTATTGGATTTGTCTAATACCACTAAGAACAATCAGACAGTTTTCCTCCCAGGACTCCTGAAGTTGATCTACCCACTATGGCCTTTCCAATTTTCAAAACCACTAAATTTTCAGGCCTCATCTTTTGTAGAAAATGTTTTCTACTGTACCCAGAGGACATCACTCCCCAGACTATACTCACTACCTAAGTACCTCATAGAATTTGATCAATTACATATATTAATTATCCTGTGCACTTGTTTTTATATCTTTGTCCCTTGTTAGATAAGAACTTCTTAGGGGCAACGCCAGTGACTTAATCATTTCTGAATTACCAGTACTTGGTTCAGGGCCTGTAATAAAGCAGGCGGCTCAGAAAATGTTTGCTGAATTGAACTGGACAGAAATTATTATTTCCAACATCAAATAAAAGAAGGAAGATGACAAAAATTCTAAGAAACTATACAATCTAAGTATCCTGCACATAAGTACACATGTCAGCATTTAAAAATATTTAGAAATACGTTACTTTACCGTTAAGTCTCTGAAGGGATGTAACAACAATCCTAAAGGAAGTTTAGCTTTATTCAGTAAAGCCTGTGTCTGTGGAATATTTGTCAAAGTACACCGAAATGAACTGCAAAAACATAAATAACATGGACTAACGTTAGCTATGAGAAAAAAAAAAATACTCAAGTAGGTATGAGTTGTAGGTAATTAAGAATATTTAAGACCCGAAGTGAAAATCATTTGGGTATGTTGTGTAACTATAACCAGGATGTCCTGATTCCTTCAAGGAGGCATGTGTCATGAATTTAAAAAGGCCTAAATTAAGGACACATCATTTTCATGGTAGAAAAATACAACACATTCAAGAGAAAACAATTATGCCATTATAAGTACCATGTAAGGTATGAATACGAGTAGAAAACCTGAATGAAAAGGCTTGTCTCTGCATCTTAAATGACACTGTTCCTCTTTTATTGCCCTTTATTTAGCTGTTGAGCTCTTATTATGAGCCTCATCAAAGTTAGCACTTCTTCTGAAACCACCCTCACTCCAGATTCCCCCAGTAGGAGGAATGACTTCCCCTCTGTTCTCTGAGATCTACTTACACCTCTACACTATCAATTGACAGTTTCATTTGCTTTAGTTGGTTATGTACCTTGCCTGTCTTCTCCATTTGAGATCAGAGATCATTTTGTCTTTGCGTCACCCTAGCATTGTTCCTCTCACAGAGTAAGTGCTCAATAAATATGTCATATTAAGATCACTAGACAAAGAATCAAAGGAGCAGTCCAAGAGGCAAGAAGGAGAAATATCATGGAAATCAGAAGAGAAATTTTAAGAAGAGTGGGTAATATTATAATAGAGATATCTAGAATCGTAGGCATTTAGAAAACAGAACAAAAAGAATGAATGAATTTGGTAATAAGGAATTCAAATGTGATCTTTAAGAAATTCTGTAGAGTACTGAGGACTGATCTCATTCAGTAATTAGGGATAAGAATAAAAAGTATTAAGAATACAGCCACTGCTACCACAGTCATTATCTCCACCTACCAAGCATCTGGAAACCCTGGTGGCGTACTGGTTAAAGCTACGGCCGCTAACCAAAAGGTCAGCAGTTCAAATCCACCCAGAGCTCCCTGGAAACCCTACGGGACAGTTCTACTCTGTCCTATAGGGTCGGTATGAGGCGGAATCAACTTGACGGCAGTGGGTTTTTTTTTTTTTTTTGGTTTGGTTACCAAGCATTTACTATGTGCCAGATAACTTACCATAAAATACATGACGAAATTCCTGTTCTCTTGCCCCCCATTATCCAATCCAGTAATAAGGTCTGCTGGCTCTATCCACAAAATATATCTCCAGAATCCCACCACTTTCTACTACCTCCAACACTCCCACCATTACCTCTTGCCCAGACCACTGCATTAGCCTCTTTGCTCCCCTCAGTCAACTCCTTATACGGCTGCCATACTGGTCTTTTAAAAACGTTACTCCTCTGCTCAAACCCTTCCAAACACAAAGGAAACTCCAAGCACCTTACAATGGCCTATAAGGCCTTGCCTATATCTTTGAACTTATCACCTCTCTCATTCTGCTCCACGCACTTCAGGTTTATTGCTGTTCCCCAAACACGCCAAGCTTGTTCCCGCAGTTTGGAACACTCTCCTAAAGAGTCACACAGCTTGCTCAATCACTTCATTCAGATCGCTAATCAAATGTTAACTCCTTGGGAAAGCCTGTCCTGACTCCTCAATTAAAAATAGCTACTCACCTTCATTTTGGATGAAAAATGAGTCTTTATTACTCCCTACACAGATTTTTCTTCATAATAATACCATGACATTACATTATACAGTCACTGGCTTGACTGTTTACAATGTCTTCCCTAAAATATGATAAATTTCATGAGATTGGAGATTTTGTTTTGTTTACTGCTCTATTCCAGCATCTAGAAACGGTGCCTAGCACTTTGGAGGTACTCAGTAAATATTAATTCAAGAAATGATTTATCTTAATATGCAGGCTCTAATTCTTATTCCTGTTTTAGTGTTGATAATACTGAGACTTTGAGAAGTAATTTGTACAAAGTCTCATTAACTACTTACTAGGTCTGTCCAACTCTAAAGACTGTACTCCTTATTACTCTGCTTTGTTGTTTGGTAAGAGATATTTTCACAGAAAAGGCATAAATGAATAGAAACATATATGCCATTCCCTACCTATGGGATTTCTCTTATTTATACTGCTTTCAGTACTTCTGTCCCCTTTATATCTATATATATATAGATATATATAGATATACCTATATATATATAAAAGAAATCCATCAGTAGGGGAATGGCATATATATATATACACACACATACACAAACACACATACACAATATATGTCATATATATGACTTCTTCCTCTGTTCTCTGAAATCTATTTATGCCTCTATGCTATCAATTCTGGTCGCATTTGCTTTAGCTGCGTACCTTGCCTATATTTGAGTGTTACCTGTGTGTATATATATACATATTCACCTATTTAGAGGATACCTCGCCATTCATACCACAAGACTTTAACAGAGATACTTATCAACCTGACCGCACCTTATACTTAGGACGAGCAGCTGTTGTGAAACTATAACATATCATGCCCTACACTTTTACGGAAGTGATCTTGGCACCACCTTAGGCACTGACTGGGGTGGCAGTGTGGTAAGAGAAGACAGTGAACCTTCAGAGTAACTCTACTTTCTATTTCCAAATTCTCTAGTCACATAAATTTTGGGTTAAAAACAGGAGTCTGTAGTTTTAAAAAAGCCTTAAGGAAAGGAAAAGTATTGGCTATGAGTAACATGAATTTTCCCAATGTAAAGAAGACAATGCTGTGAATCAGAATTTACTTAATGAGGGAAGAGAGATTTCAGAAGCAAGAAAACATCTTCTAAAAAGCAACTGGGTCCAGAGAAATATCTTATTCTTAGGGGACAGAAGTACTGAAAGCACTCAAGAATAAAGAACATTTGGTTTTAGAGGCATGTAGGCTAAGTACCAGAGCTCATCCACTCAGAGGGCTCCCGAGGGCTTGGTGACCACCAGATACAGACTGCCAACTAAACTCCTCCATGAGGTGAGAAAATATTCAATAAGGAAATCCAAATATAAATTCAGGTTAGATAAATAAGTCTAGGGATTATTAGTCTTCACATTCTATACTGAGTAGGGAAAGAAAATCCAGAGATAAGCCATTTATCTAAGCATAGTTGAGGGATTATGTAAGTGAGGTTTGTGTCCTTGTCAAGCAAAGACCGAAGAACAGAAAAAAATTTTAAAGTTCTATTTTATTTAAAAGACATCAGAAGTTATTAATGGTGAAAGGTGAGGGAAAAATATTTATAAAATATATATAAAAATAATTTTAATTCTGGGTTCCTGAAATCCTTCACTCAAACAGAAAAAATTTTCCTGCCACTAGGTGGTGGAGAAATAGGACCAGATGGAGGTATAGCTGGGGACAGGAAAAGATGACCTATATGGAATTTTATAGCTAGAATATCTGTACAAACTAAAAGAGAAGTCTTTATTAAAAAAGCTTCCAATCGGGGAATTAATAACATACTACATACTTCTGAGAGACATACAACGTTTTCTTCCAAGTATATTACTTAAAAAGGATTATAAAATAAATACCTACTCTGGGCTACAATTTAATTTTCTGAGGTCTACATTCAAATTAGGTACAGGAGCCCAAATAGGAGTCATGGGTAATATATTCCTCTCCTGAGTGAGGTTTACAGGTCTCAAGCTTTCTGGTTGTGGAGAACTCTGAAGACTCAGTCCTCCTAGACTAGAAGACAGCTGGTTCATTCCAGGATACTGCTGAAAGAGCATTTCAAAACAAAACACAAAAAAGAATATTAAACAAACATGAATAAAATGTCTTATATATATATATAGGATTTCGACATACAGAAAAAGCAAGAAGAAAATTTAAATCTGGTTTGGTAACGGGAGGATGACAATATGGAAACTAAACTTAAAGCATAATTGAAAAAAACTCAAAGCAAAAATACCGAGTAAATTTAAATCTTATTAGCAAGGTTAAACAACACAACAAAACTTCATGAACAATGCTTTCAAGACAAAAATTTGGTTTCCCTGAAATACAGTTCATACTAGAAAGGCAAGATAAATGCTTAACTGATTACAGTTTTTTCAATTACCAATTTTCTGAATAATGAGTTCATGTCATAGAAAAGTCCAGTGAGTTTTGCTTAATTTTTTTCTCTTACCTACTTTTTAAACTGTGGTAAAAGATACATACCAAGTTCTCCATTTTAATAAATGTATAACTATATAATTCAGGGAGGCCTGGTGACGTGGTGGTTAAGAGCTCGGCCTCTAACCAAAAGGCCAGTAGTTCAAATCCATCAGCTGCTCCTTGGAAATCCTATGGGGCAGTTCTATCCTGTCCTATAGGGTCACTATGAGTTGGAATCAACTCAACAGCAACAGGTTTGGTTTTGGTTTTTTTGGTATACAATTCAGTGGCATTAATTACATTCAGTGTTTTGCAGCCATAATCTAATCTACTTTCTGATATGAATTTGCCTATTCTGATATTTCATACAAGGAGAATCATAATTTGTTCTTTTGTGTCTAGATTAATTCACTTAGCAAAATTTTTCAAGGTTCATCCATGTCATACCATGTATCAGAACTTCCTTTTTTATGACTAAATAATATTTCATTGTATAGTTATACCACATTTTGTTTACTCTGATCTACTGACTGACACTTGGATTGTTTCAACCTTTTGGCTATTGTGAATAATGCTACAATGAACATTGAGTACAGTTATCTGTTTTGAGGCCTTATTTTCAGTTCTTTTGGTTATATACTTAGGAGTAGAATTGCCAGACCATGTGATAATTCTGTTGACGTTTTGAGGTACCATCAAATTGTTTTCCACAGTAGTTGCTCCATTTTACACTCCACCAGCAATGCATGAAGGTTCCAATTTCTCTACATCCTTGCCAACGCTTGCTATTTTCCTTTTTTTTTTTTTAATAATACAGCTAACCTAGTTTGGGTATCCTAGTACGTGTAAACTGATATCTCACTGTGGTTTTGATTTACATTTCCTTAATGACTAGGGATGTTCAACAACTTTTCATATGCTTATTGACCATCTGTACATTTTCTTTGGAGAAGTGTCTATTTAAGTCCTTTGCTCATTTTTAAAATCAGCTATTTGTCTTTTTGTTGTTGAGTTGTAGGTCCTTATAGGGACTGTAAGCTCTTATCGTTTTTTTTAAGCTCTTACCAGATATATAATTTGTAAATATTTTCTCCCATTCTGTCAGTTATCTTTTCACTTTCTTGATAACGTCCACTGATGCACAAAAGTTTTTAATTTTGATGAAGTCCAACTTATTTATTTTCACTTTTGTAAAAATAGACCATTTCAAGAACAGATTTAACCAAAGACCAGATGAGTTGTGGAATGACATCAAGGACTTCATCCATGAAGAAAGCAAGACGTCATTAAAAAGACAGGAAAGAAAGAAAAGACTAAAATGGATGTCAGAAGAGACTCTGAAAGTTGCTCTTGAACATACAGTAGCTAAAGCAAAAGGAAGAAACAAAGTCGAAGAGCTGAAATGAAGATTCCAAAGGGTGGCTGAAGAAGACACAGTCGCAATACTGAAAGATTCTATGAGGAAAATATTAAATGACACAGGAAGCATCGAAAGAAGATGGAAGAAATATAGTCACTGTACCAAAAAGAACAGGTCAACGTTCAACCATTTCAGGAGGTAGTATATGATCAAGAACAGACGGTACGGAAGAGGACCAAGCTGCACTGAAGACACTGGCAAAAAACAAGGCTCCAGGAATTGACAGAATACCAACTGAGGTGTTTCAACAAAAGGATGCACCACTGGAAGTGTTCACTCATCTGTGCCAAGAAATATGGAAGACAGCTACCTGGCCAACTGACTAGAAGAGATCCACATCTGTACCCATTCCAAAGAAAAGTGAACCAACAAAATGCAGAAAATGATCAAACAATATCATAAATATCACACACAACTAAAATTTTGCTAAAGACAATTCAAAAGTGGCTGAAGCAGTACGCCGACAGAGAACTGCCAGAAACTCGAGCCAGAATCAGAAGAGAACGTGGAAAAAGGGATATCACTGCTGACGTCAGATGGATCATGTCTGAAGGCAGAGGATACCAGAAGGATGTTTATTTGCCTGTGTTTTATCGACCACGCAAAGGCATTCAACTAGGTGGATCACAACAAATTATGGATAACATTGTGAAGAATGGGAATTCCAGAACACTTAATTGTGCTCACGAATACCCCGTACTTACACCAAGAAGCAGTTGTTCGAAAAGAACAAGGGGATACTGGGTGGTTTCAAGTCAGGAAAGGTGTGTGCCAGTAGGTTGAATCCTTTCACCATACCTATTCAATCTGTATGCTGAGCAAATAATCCAAGCAGCTGGACCATGTGAAGAAGAATGTGGCATCAGGATTAGAGAAGACTCATTAACAACCTGCATTATGCAGATGACACAACCTTCCTTGCTGAAAGTGAAGAGGACTTGAAGCACTTACTGATGAAGATCAAAGACCAGAGCCTTCAGTATGGATTACACCTCCACATAAAGAAAACAAAAATCCTCACAACTGGACCAATAAGCAATATTGTTATCAACGGTAAAGATAACTGAAGTTGTCAAGAGTTTCATTTTACTTAGAGGCACAATCAACACCCATGGAAGCAGCAGTCAAGAAATCAAAGCATTTACTGCACTGGGCAAATCTGCTGCAAAAGCCCTCTAAAGTGTTAACAAAGATGTCACATTAAGGACTAAGGTGTGCTTGACCCAAGCCAGGGTATTTTCAATATCCTCATATGCATCTGAAAGCTGGTCAATGAATAAAGAAGGCCAAAGAAGAACTGATGCCTTTGAATTATGGTGTTGGTGAACAATACTGACTTCCTGAAGAAAGAACAAATCTGTCTTGTAAGAAGTAGACCCAGAATGCTCCTAGGGGCAAGGATGGCGAGATTATGCCTCACATACTTTGGGCATGTTATCAGGAGGGACCGGTTCCTGGAGAAGGACATCATGCTTGGTAGAGTGCAAGCGAAAAAAAGGAAGACCCTCAATGAGATGGACTAACACAGTGGCTACAATAGGCTCAAGCATAACAATTTTGGTCGCTCGTGCTTCTGGCGTCATATTTAAGATTCCACCGCAAATCCAAGGTCCTGAATATTCACCACTCTGTCTGTTTTTAGCTCTACGGTTTCTAGGAATTTGTCCATTTCATCTAGCTTATTTAATTTATTGGCATATAATTGTTCGTAGCATTCTCTTATGATCATTTTATTTTGGAAGGTCCGAAGTAATGGTCTCACTTTTATTTTTTATTTTAGTTATTTGTATCTTCTCTTTTTTCTTGTCAATCTAGCCTTCCTTTCCCTTGCCTACCACATTCTGTATCCAATTTTTACTACGTCCACTGATACCAACTTAATACAAGGGAGAATCATCTATTTCCAGGATTACTATAAAACTTCAACTTGTCTTCCTGCCTCCATTTTTGTCTTTTAAATCTCAACTCTAATCTACTCCTCAAACAGCAGTCAAAATAATCCTCTAAATAAATAAATAAATCGGATGTCATCTTACATAAAATCTTCAATGTCTGTCTCCCCTCTGCACTTGGGGTAAAATCTGAGCTTCTGACTATGGTGCCTTCCTAGCTTTCTAATCTCATCCTTATTATTTTTGTCGTTGTTAGATGCGTTCAAGTCACACGGGGACTTTATTCCTGGAATCTGACAAACTTTCAAACTTGCTCCTGTCTTAAATCTTTGCACATAGGTTTTCTAAGCCTGAAAAGCTTAGAGATTTTTTCATGCCTGGCTTTTTCTTGTCCTTTAAATGCTAACTCAAACATAACTTCTACAATGAGGGCTCCCTGACCACCTACTCTATATCCTCAACCCCAGCAATTTCTCTAATTTGTTTAACTTCCTTCACAGCACTTGTAGCTACTTAAAATTATCTTGTTAATTTATTGATTTATTTATTGTCTCATCAACTCATCCTACCAACCTTCAAGTTTCTTAAGAACAGGAACTTTGTTTTGTTTGCTTGGTGTCTTGTTTCTTCAGCGCCTAGAATAGTGCTGGCACACAGTAGGAACTCAATAAGTATTTACTGAATGATTAACTAGGGAAAAATTCTAAAGTCCTATAAAATTAGGTATTTAGATTCAATAATTCCACTTGTAGAAACTTCATCTTAAGGAAATAAGACAAACGAGCAAAGTTATATATACAAGGATATTGATTTTGACATTAATTTATGCCCAACAATAGTAGACTGGTGGAATATATTATGAAATGTTATACAGCTATTAAATGATGAAGAATATGTAATAATATGGAAAGATTCCCTCACACTGTTAAGAGAGTAAGAAATTTCCAAAACAATATCCATATCTATCAAGTTCCTTTGTTTAAACAAGTCATTTAAATGACCAACTTCCTTATTGGCTTTTCCTCAAGGATGTATAGCAAGAAGCTTAGAAAGACAGATTCCTAAGTTTTGCTGTGGTTACATCTTGATGGTGAGAATAAAGGTTGATATTTATTTTCCTTTTTTTTTTTTTTTTGGCTTTTATGCATTGTCTATAATTGATCTTGATCATTAAGTCTGTAAAAAATAAACAGCTATATGGTATCTGCATCTGGTTTTTCGTATTTAAATATCCATTTTTTTCCGTTTTTCAAGCCTGAAAACAAATTTTAGGTTTTTTTTTTTCCTTCTCAAAGGTCATCTTTTGGGGTTTCCAACTGCTTAATGAAAGTCATCTCAAATTAATGAACTTAGAGAAAGCTTTTAGATTTCAGATCCCTCCCACTGGGCTGCACCAAGTGCAACATTTAAAGGCATTTCAACTTTATTAGAGAAGGCTGCTTAAAGCTAAGAAAGTTGAATATATTTATCCTAACTAGAACTTCAAAAACAAATGATTTTAAAACTAGCTTGATTAAAAAAAAAAAAGCTTGATAGGTAATGTTAATCTTAGGTGAAAATCTACAATCTTTTTTTCAACAGATAGGTAAGAATTTAAATATAGGTCCAAGCTATGTGATTAAATCCTTATTGCTCACTGACCCTGGAACATTAGCATTCAAAAACTATTTTAAATTCTGACTAGACAATAATAAATCACTCCTTTGTAACCTTCCTTAAAGAGATACACATATCAAACCTGACTTTGATTTTCTTCTGCAGAAGTTCCTACCAGTCAAAATTCCAAGTGTTGACAAGGATGTAAAGCAACTGGACCCTCACACACTGCTAATGGGAGGAATAAATCAGAATATCCACTTTGGGAACTGTTTGGCAGTAACTGCTAAAGTTGAACCTATGGACATTCCATGACCGGGCAGTTCCATTCCTACATACACATGCTCACTTTTTTATTTTAACTTTTTATAACAAACATTTTCAAACACACACTAGAAGACATGCACAAAAATGTTCACAGCAGCACTATCTGTAATAGCCCCAAACTGGGATTACTCAAATTCCCATCAACAACAGAACAAATAAATAAATAGTGTATATTCACAAAATGGAGTAGTATGTAACAATAAGAATAAATAAATTACAACCATACGATAAGCATAATGTTGAGCAAAAAGGATCCAGACACAAAAGCATACATAATGGTTTCACTTACATAAAATTTAAAAGAAGGCAAAACTAATCTATGGTATTAGAAGTTAGGATAGTGGTTATGCATGTTTGGGAGTGGGAGGGGACCAGTGAGTTTAAGAGGCATGAGATAGGGTCTGGCTGCTATTAAGTGAATGTGTTCAGTTTAGAGAAATTCATCAAACTGCATACTATTGATTTGTATACTTTTTAACATAATATACACTATATTTCAAAAAAAAAATTTTTTTAATGGAAGGATGGAAGTGAATGATCACTAATCATCTACTTCTAAATACTTTGGTTTTATGATGCTCATTTAAACTATGATTAATAATCCACATTACTGTCACTATCCCCTTTATCCAAACACCTCTGATCCTTGCTCTAGGCCTAAAGCACAAAAAGCATTATAATCACAGAAGAATAAAATGAAGTTAGATTAAAAACCTTGCATACTGAATATTTATTTTTATTCCCAAGGCCAATCTCTTAACTTTTCCAAAATAATCTCCCAAATAAAACGGGAAAAGAACAGTAATGCCCATTTTCTTATGTTAGTATCAGCAAACTTTTTTTCGTAAAGGGTCAGCCAGTATATATTTTAAAGCTTTGAGAGCCACACTATCTCTGTTGCAACTATACAAGTCTACCATGGTAGTGCAAAAGCAGCCACAGGCACTACGTAGAAGAATGGATGTTGCTATGTTACAATAAAACTTTATTTACAAATATTAGGCAACCGGCTAGATCTGTCCTACGTCATCACAGAACACCGTTTATTATGTTAAAATAATTTTTTTCTCCTTGCACAACATTTCTAAGAACGAAATCCTTTTTTGAACTCTTCTCATTAAAGCATAGAAATAAATTATATTATGACCCAGAGATACGAATTTGCCTAAAACATAAAAGAATTAGATAAGATTAACTTATAAACTGTCCCATCTTGACCAATGGAGGCTAAAAGAAATCAACAAAATGGGAGGCATGTTCTAATCAACCACATGCTTCAGTGCCTCTTCCTGTTATCTTCCTCCCTTCTTCCTTCTCTGCCTTAATTCTAAATTAAATTCCAGAAACAAACAATTTTCCTATCTCCCTCTAATCTTCATTTTTGGCCCACAATAAGATGAAATTTCTGTAATGCCAGTATAATAAGAACAATTTTTTTTTAAATGTAAGTAGACTGCTTTTGTCCCTTCAACCACTTCTTCATATTTTACTTTCTTCTCAATAAATATAAATTTAAAAAATTATTCTATATTATAAAGCTGAACTGCATCTATATCAGGTCATTTTCTAAAGAGACATCAGCTTAGTAATACACAATATTAAAAAAACCTAACATTTTGGCATCTCCTCCCTGGAGGGGAGATGAGAGGGTAGAGGATGTTAGAAGCTGGCAGAATGGACACCAAAAGAGAGAGTGGAGCGAGGGAACAGGCTGTCTCATTAGGGGGAGAGCAACTGGGGGTATGTAGCAAGGTGTATGTAAGTTTTTATGTGAGCGGCTAACTTCATTTGTAAACTTTCACTTAAAAGCACAATAAAAATTTAAAAAAGAAAAAACAAAACTAACATTTATTTGGATTTCCTGATTATAAAATTAATACCTTCACATTGCAGAGAACCTGGAAAGTAAGGGTACAATGAAGAAAATAAAAATTACCCCTAACACCTTGACCTAGATTTAATATTTTATAAATTGATACTTATATGTAAGAACGCAAAAAAATGATATTAAATTGCAAGTGCCTTTAACCTGGGCATCTGTGTTTGTACCTATGATCCATTTGACTCACCAGGGATTCGTTAGAACTGGTAACAGTCTCACAATGTTTAGAGAGGCAATGTTTTCACAGGACTAAATACATACTTGAGTATACGGTTGGAATCCAGAATACATTGGGTGACTGGACTGCACTCCAGAATTAAGTGGTGCTGTAGCATTCTGATAACCAGGCTGAAGAGTGGGATAACCACAGCCAAAAGGTTTAGTCATTTTTGCAGGCTGGGGAACAGCAGGGGCCAGAGTTGGAGCAGGATCAGTTTCAGGGGCAGGATCAGGAGCGGGACTGCTCGCTGATGAAGAAAGCATATCTAACAAAGGGAAAAACACAGGGTTGACATCTAAGAATCAAGACTCTATACACACTTGACTCCTGAGTGAGCCATATAATCTTTGGGATTTCCTTTTTTATTTTAACTTTTTATAACAAACATTTTCAAACACACACATAGAATAATGAATGTGCACACACCCATCACTCAGCTTCAGTGTTATTTTTAGTATTTTGCTGAACTGTCTTAGCTACATATATACTACATATATACATGTTATTCCCACCCCGCTTGTTTTCACAGGAGTATTTACAAGCAAACTCTGTATTTCATAATTCACTGACAAATACTTCAGTTGGTATTTCTAAAGATAAACTTTAAGTATATACGTAGCTGAGACAGTTTTTTTTTTTCTTTTATTTTCTCAGCAGGAATGGGGCCCAAAAAGAAGAAAAAAAAACAAAGCAATAAAAAAGATTTCAACTACCCTTTTCTCTAACTTGCCTTTTAGCTGATTCTGTCTTCTATTAAAAAAAAGAAAAAAGAAAAAAAAAAAAAAGTCCATGGAAAGAACAGCCTGTTTCCACAATCTTCCACCAGACGTTTGCATTATTTGGCAGAGGCAAAGCTGTGACTACAGTATAAAAGATAATGTCTAGAACAGTGTTCTAGCTTGTACAGCAATGTCTGGTATGTTGTAAAAGCCAAATCAAATCTATTTAATGAAAGAATAGTCTTTTTTTTTTTTTAAATCTTAAAAAACCCTAAAATTCGTTTTTAGGAATTTTAGGGAGAGAAGAAGAAAATTACTCACTATTTAAAGTCTCTTAAAAGAGGAAAAAGACAAAGAGCATTATAAAAAAAGCAAGAAATTTTCTTAGGTCTCCCAGGAACAAAATTCGCAGGAGTTACGTATCACTTAACACTTGTCTTAGTCATCTAGTGCTGCTGTAACAGAAACACCACAAGTAGATGGCTTTAACAAAGTGAAATTTATTCTCTCAAAGTCTAGTAGGCTACAAGTTCAAATTCAGGGTGTCAGTTCCAGGGGACAGCTTTCTCTCTCTGTCGGCTCTGGAGGAAGCCCTCCCCTGGTCGAGGAGCTTCTCAGGCGCAGGGACCCTGGGTTCAAAGGACGTGCTCTGCTCTTGGTGCTGCTTTCTTGGTGGTATGAGGTGCCCAACTCTCTGCTTGCTTCCCTTTCCTTTTATCTCTTGAGAGATAAAAGGTGGTGCAGGCCACACCCCAGGGAAACTCCCTTTACCTTGGATCAGGGAGGTGACCTTAGTGAAGGTGTTGTTACAATCCCACCCTAATCCTCTCAACATAAAATTACAATCACAAAATGGAGGACAACCACACAACACTGGGAGTCATGGCCTAACCAAGTTGGTACATATTTCTGGGGGGACACAATTCAATCCATGACAACACTATTAAATCACTTCGTAAGTAAATAAAAAAGATGCCAGGAAAATATAGTCTGTTAATTATATATAATAAATTTTCATGTTTGAAAGCAATTGATGGTTAATAACTTCTAAAATGAACATCAAGCAAACACAAAACATCAAACTACCTGGATAGCTGCCTCCTTCTAGGGCATCATAACTGTTGGGCATTGGAGAAGCACTGCTTGTGGTAGAAGAGCTGTCAACACCTAAAAGGAAAACCAAAATATCTACTAAGTTTAAATGACAATATACCTTGGAACAGCCTTTGGCAAATTTGAAAAAGATGTTTTGTTGAACTAGGAAAATTCCTGACTTGACTAAAAAAATAAAATGACTGATGTTTAAAGACATTTTAAAAATCACACATGGATTCTGTTAATCGAAATAGAGGATGAAAGTGGAACAAATATGAAGCTGGTAAGTGGAACAAAGTTCAGTCAAACATATAAGAAGACGTCTTAGAGAATACATATCAAACTATTAAAGTAGTAAAATACAAATATGAATTTCAGAATGACTGAAATGTTACTAACCCACAATTCATGACTGCATCTACCAAATCTCAAGCTTTAAAGGCATTTTCTCAGTATTAGACTACTTTAAATTATTCTATTTGAATGACTTTTAGAACACAATACAGCTGTTATGAAACGTTCCAGTAAAGAGGTACGGGTCGATGCTTAGCACGTAACTAGGCTTTTCGGTGCCTCGGTTTATTCATTGTACAACGGAGGTTAAATATTACCTGTCATATTAAATAAGGTAATACAAATAAAAAGCATTCCAATAAATGTTAAGTGTTCGACTACAAAAATTTTTATTATATGTATTCATTTAAAAGATTTTTAGTGACAATTTATGTGGCAATTTAGCAATAGGTTACATGGATAGTAGAACATACAATATATTTCATACATTCATTCAGTCACTTAACAAATATTTTACGGAGAGCCTACAATTATCATATGTATATATGCTGGCGTATATACGGATGAATAAAAGAGAAAATGCACATGGTCCTTTGCTTCTTATAGAGGTCTTGGTCTCTTTCACAATACAACAAAATTCCGTGATACAGGGGTTATAAGTAGTTTTTAACACCAATATTACAACTGGCATTTAAACTATATTTTAGATTAATGTTCAGCTATGATATAAAAAAAGAATAAGTGTGCATAATTATCTTTCACTGAATAATCTCAGATTTCAATGAGGATGAGGTATATTGACTCAGGGCATAATACCCCTTGCCATTCAGTGCATTTCAACTTACAGTGAGCGACCCTATAGGACAGAGTATAACTGCCCCATAGGGTTTTTCAGGCTATATATCTTTATGGGATTGCCGCATCTTTCTCCCGCAAGAGTGCTCGTGGGCTCAAATTGCCAGACTTTCTATTAGCAGCCAAGTGCTTAACTACTGCACCATCATGTCTCCTTCAGGGCATAACAGATAAAGTTATCTGCACAGGAACATTTTATTATCAGCAAAGAACATAATTTGGAGACAAAAGACGGGAGTTCTATCAAACTCTGCCAGTTACTTGCTGTATAACTTTGGGTGAGTTATCATCATCGATATTATATACTACAAACACCAGAGCAGAAAAACGGCCTCATGTGTGCTGTTAGGGCTTTTGTGAGGTTTAAATGAGAGAGCAGATATGAAGCAACTTACACAGTAAAAGAGCAGTAAAATAAACAGTAGATGCAGGACTGTAATATTTACTAAGTCCCTTCTTTGTGACAGCTAGAGAACTTGTTACATATACACGCTATTACACTGAATTAGGAAAAGGAAACAATGGCTCTTCCTTTTTGTTTCTTGTATTTGTGAATTTGTAACTAGAGCAGAATGTTGATACAAAAGGGCAAAAGCCTTGGGAGTAAGAGTGTTAAAAACAATACACCAAAACCCAAATGTCTATAAACAAATGATCAGATGAACAAAATATTTTATAACCATACAATGGAAGATTATTCAGCTATGAAAAGGAATGAAGAAGTGCTGATACATGCTACAGTTTGAATGAACCTTGAAAACATTAAGCTAAGTTAGAAGCCAGACACAAAGGTCACATATCATACGATTTCATTTACACGAAATATCCAGAACTGGTAATCCATACAGACAGAAAGCAGATTGGTGGTTATCAGAGGATGGGGGTAGGGGAAACAGATGTGAGTTTTCTCTTGGGGTGATGAAAATGTTTTAGAACTAGATAAAAGTGGTAATTCTGTAACACTGTGAATGTACTACACTTTAAAGTGGTAAATTCTATATGGATTTCACCTCAATAAAAAATTTTCAAGACATTTCAGTGGGGAAAGAGTATTCTTTTCAACAAATTGGTGCTAGAATAACTATATATCCACATGCAAAAGAATGAATTTGGACTCCTTTCTTATACTTTAATACAAAAAATGAACTTGAAATAAATCACAGACCTAAACTTGTTGTTGTTAAGTGCCATTGAGTCGGTTCCGACTCATAGTAACCCTATGCACAACAGAACGCAACACTGCCCAGTCCTGAGCCATCCTTACAATCGTTATGCTTGAGCTCATTGTTGCAGCCACTGTGTCAATCCGCCTCGTTGAGAGTCTTCCTCTTTTTTCTGCTGACCCTGTACTCTGCCAAGCATGATGTCCTTCTCCAGGGACTGATCCCTCCTGACAACATGTCCAAACTATGTAAGACGCAGTCTCGCCATCCTTGCCTCTAAGGAGCATTCTGGCTGCACTTCTTCCAAGACAGATTTGTTCATTCTTTTGGCAGTCCATGGTATATTCAATATTATTCACCAACACCACAATTCAAAGGCGTCACCTCTTCTTCGGTCTTCCTTATCCACTGTCCAATTTCATATGCATATGATGCAACTGAAAATACCATGGCTTGGGTCAGGCGCACCTTAGTGTTCAAGGTGACATCTTTGCTCTTCAACACTTTTAAAGAGGTCCTTTGCAGCAGATATGCCCAATGCAATGCGTCTTTTGATTTCTTGACGGCTGCTTCCATGGCTGTAGATTATGGATCCAAGTAAAATGAAATCCTTGACAACTTCAATCTTTTCTCCGTTTATCATGATGTTGCTCACTGGTCCAGTTGTGAGGATTTTTGTTTTCTGTATATTGAGGTGTAATCCATACTGAAGGCTGTGGTCTTTGATCTTCATTAGTAAGTGCTTCAAGTCCTCTTCACTTTCAGCAAGCAAGGCTGTGTCATCTGCACAATGCAGGTTGTTAATGAGTCTTCCTCCAATCCTGATGCCCCTTTCTTCTTCATATAGTCCAGCTTCTCGTATTATTCGTTCAGCATAAATAGGTATGGTGAAAGAATACAACCCTGACGCACACCTTTCTTGACTTTAAACCAATCAGTATCCCCCTGCTCTGTCTGAACAACTGCCTCTTGATCTATGTAAAGGTTCCTCATGAGCACAAGTAAGTGTTCTGTAATGCCCACTCTTCGCAGTGTTATCCACAGTTTGTTATGATCCACACAGTCGGATGCCTTTGCATAGTCAAAGGCAACATTCTGGTATTCTCTGCTTTCAGCCAGGATCCATCTGACATCGGCAATGATATCCCCGGTTCCATATCTTCCTCTGAAACGAGCCTGAATTTCTGGCAGTTCTCTGTCGATATGCTGCTGCAGCTGTTTTTGAATGATCTTCAGCAAAATTTTGCTTGCGTGTGATATTAATGATATTATTCTATAATTTCCACATTTGGTTGGATCACCTTTCTTGGGAATGGGTATAAATATAGATCTCTCCCAGTCAGTTGGCCAGGAAGCTGTCTTCCGTATTTCTTGGCACAGAAGAGTGAGCACCTCCAGCATTGCATCTGTTTGTTGAAACATCTCAATTGATATTCCATCAATTCCTGGAGCCTTGTTTTCGCCAATGCCTTCAGAGCAGCTTGGACTTCTTCCTTCAGTATTATCGGTTCCTGATCACATGCCACCTCTTGAAATGGTTGAATATCGACTAATTCTTTTTGGTATAATGACTCTGTGTATTCCTTCCATCTTCTTTTGATGGTGCCTGTGTCGTTTAATATTTTCCCCATGGAATGCTTCGCTACTGCAACTCGAGGCTTGAATTTTTTCTTCAGTTCTTTCAGCTTGAGAAATGCCGAGCATATTCTTCCCTTTTGGTTTTCCATCTCCAGCTCTTTGCACATGTCATTATAATACTTTGTCTTCTCGAGACGCCCTTTGAAATCTTCTGTTCAGTTCTTATACTTCATGAATTCTTCCTTTTGCGTTAGCTGCTCGATGCTCAAGAGCAAGTTTCAGAGTCTCCTCTGACATCCACCATGGTCTTTTCTTTCTTTCTTTCCTGTCTTTTCAGTGACCTCTTGCTTTCTTCGTGGATGATGTCCTTGATGTCATTCCGCAACTCGCCTGGTCTGCGGTCATTACTGTTCAGTGCATCAAATCTATTCTTCAGGTGGTCTCTAAATTCAGGTGGGATATACTGAAGGTCATATTTTGGCTCTCGTGGACCTGCTCTGATTTTCTTCAATTTCAGCTTGAACTTGAATATGAGCAATTGATGGTCAGTTCCACAGTCGGCCCCTGGCCTTGTTCTGACTGATGATATTGAGCTTTTCCATCGTCTCTTTCCACAGATGTAGTCAATTTGATTTCCGTGTGTTCCATCTGGCGAGGTCCATGTGTATAGTCACCGTATATGTTGGTGGAAGAAGGTATTTGCAATGAAGAAGTTGTTGGTCTTGCAAAATTCTATCATCCGATCTCCGGCATTGTTTCTATCACCAAGGCCATTATTTTCCAACTACCGATCCTTTTTCTTTGTCTCCAACTTTCGCATTCCAAGCTCCAGTAATTATCAATGCATCTTAACTGCATGTTCGATCAATTTCAGACTGTAGCAGCTGATAAAAATCTTCTATTTCTTCATCTTTGGCCCTAGTGGTTGGTGCGTAAATTTGAATAACAGTCGTATTAACTGGTCTTCCTTGGAGGCGTATGATATTACCCTATCACTGACAGCATTGTTCTTCAGGATAGATCTTGATACTTTCTTTTTGATGATGACTAGCAACATCATTCCTCTTCGAGTTGTCATTCCCAGCATAGTAGACTGTATGATTGTCTGATTCAAAATGGCCAACACCAGTCCATTTCAGCTCACTAATGCCTAGATATCGGTGTTTATGCATTCCATTTCATTTTTGAAGATTTCCAATTTTCCTAGATTCATACTTCGTACATTCCACGTTCTGATTGTTAATGAATGTTTGCAGCTGTTCTCATTTTGAGTCATGCCACATCAGCAGATGAAGGTCCCGAAAGCTTTACTCCATCCAGGTCATTAAGGTCCACTCTACTTTGAGAAGGCAGCTCTTCCCCAGTCGTCTTTTGAGTGCCTTCCAACCTGGGGGGCTCATCTTCCAGCACTATATCAGACAATGTTCTGCTGCTATTTATAAGGTTTTCACTGGCTAATTGTTTTCAGAAGTAGCCTGCCGGGTCCTTCTTCCTAGACTGTCTCAGTCTGGAAGCTCAGCTGAAACCTGTCCTCCATGGGTGACCCTGCTGGTATCTGAATACCAGTGGCATAGCTTCCAGCATCACAGCTACACACAAGCCCCCACAGTAGGACCAACTGACAGACACGTGGTTGGACCTAAATTTAAGAGCTTAAATTATAAAACTCTTAAGAAAAAGCACCAGAGTAAATCTTCATGACCTTGGGGTTAGGCAATGGATTCTTAGATATGACACCAAAAGCACAAGCAACAAAAGAAAATAAATAAACTGGACTTCATTAAATTAAAAACTCTTGTGCTGCAAATTATACCATCAAGCAAGTGATGACAACCCACACAATGGGAGAAATATCTTCAAATTATGTATGTGTTAAGGGTCTAATATCCAGAATACATAAAGAATGCTTATAACTCAATAGTAAAAAGACAAATAGCCAAATAACAATGGACAAAGGATTTGAACAGACATTTCTCCAAAGAAGACAAACAAATGGCCAATAAGCACATGAAAAGATGATCAATGTCACTAGTTATTAGAGAAATGGAAATCAAAACCACAATGAGATACCACTGTATACCCACTTAGATACTTATCATGAAAAAGATAGTAGAAAGTGTTGGCAAGGATGTGGAGAAATCAGCACCTTTAAGGGATTGTAAAATTGTGAAGCCATTTTGGGAACAGTTTGGGAGTTGCTCAAAAGGTTAAGCATAGAGTTATCATATGACTCAGCAATTCCAGTTCTGGGTATATATTCAAGAGAAATGAAAACGGACACCCACACAAGAACTTATACATGAATGTTCACAGCAGCATTATTCATAATAGCCTCCAAGTGGAAGCAAACCCAAATCCCCAACTAACTAAAGAGGGAGTGAATAAAATGTATATATTCATACCACCCAATCCCAAACCCACTGCTGCCAAGTGGATGCCAACTCACAGCAACCCTAAAGGACAGAGAAGAACTGCTGCGTAGGGTTTCCAAGGCTGTAATCTTTATGGAAGCGGACTGTCACATCTTTCTCCTGTGGCGCAGCTGGTGGGTTCCAAACACCAGTCTTTCAGTTAGCAGCCAAGAGCATAGCCACTGCACCACCAGGGCTCTTTATATTTATACAACAGGATATAATTAGTCAATAAAAAGAAAAGAACTCATACATACTATGACATGAATGAACCTTGAAAATATTATGCTAACGGAAAGAAGCCAGTCACAAACTACCCTACGTGTATTTTGATTCTACTTATATGACATGTCCAGAATAGGTACACCTATGTAGATAGAAAGTAGATTAGTGCTTCCCTAGAGCTGTTTGGAGGAGCCCTGGGGGTGCAGCGCCTAAGCTCTTGGCTGCTAACCAAAAGGTTGGCGGTTTGAACCTACCAGCCACTCCGTGGGAGAAAGATGTAGTGATCTGCTTAGTAAAGATTACAGCCTTGGAAGTCCTGTGAGGCAGTTCTACTGTGACCTACATAGTCACTATGAGTTGGAATTGGATTGACGGCAAACGGGTTTACAGCTGTTTGGGGGTGATGAGGTGTGCATGGGAAATGACTACTAAAAAGCACAGGGTTTCTATTTTGGGGTGATGAAAATGTTCTGAAATTACATAATAGTGCTGTTTGTGCAACTTATGTGAATAATATCCCAATTAAAAAACACATCTGAAAAAAGTTGTTATAAAAACAGCACTCTTTCTGACCAAGAAAGAATTTTTGAAAGTAATTATCAGGAAAGAATTAAAAAAAAAAAAAAAAACAATGATAAAAGATTACTAACATATATCAAATTATTTTAGACAACATACCACTACTTGATTATGCTACTTAGCTTCTTTCATGTCAAATCAAATGTTAATATTTAAAATATTGCCCATGTTAATAATAATGTTATAACTACAAACTATAAAGTATTCTATAGAAATAGTTATTCTATTATAATTTGAAACTTGCTAGTTTATTTTAAAATTTACTTTCACAACAAAAGAATAAATGCAAATCTGTATTGGACTTGTTTAAAATATCAAAGCAATGACAGAAATTATAAACTCAGACAAATTACTAAACAAAACAGACTCAAACTTTGCTAAATCTTACTGTTCAGATTAATGAATTCTAATTAGGTCATGCCATCACTACCAATACAAATCACAATGGAATTAAAAAAACAGTATTATGAAACTTACATGTCAAAATTTTGAACATGCTTAAAAACACCTCCACTAATTCCCTCATCATCCTAGAAAATAAAGTCTAAACACCTTCCAGTTGTCACTCAAGGAACTCCACAATTTACTTCAACTTGTCCTCTCAACCTGTATCTCTCACCTATACCTATACTGTCCTCCCTCTTTTCCCTTGTAACACAGTCATACCAAACTTCTTACTCTTCATTCAATATGCCATTTTTTTGTTGTGTTTATGCATTGCACGTGTTGGTCTTTTAGCCTAAATTTCCTTTGTCCACATGGTAAATTCCTATTCATTGCTCAAATTTCAAGTCCTCTTCAAAACCTTTCCCATATGCCCATGGAAAATCATTTCCTCTTCTAGGTAGGAACACTTTCTCAACTTTGAATTACTATACTTGTCAAGTTGTATTGTAATTATATACAGTAACTGACTCCCCTATCTTATATGAGTATTTAGAGGTCAGAAACTATGCCACTGTAGTGATCTGTGGATCCATGAAAAAAAGCAAAATATTGCTTCAGTTAAATGAATAACTTTTGTACTTGACCCTGCTCTGAAACCTTAAACAACTGCCGTTTGTCTCGGGGACATCACAGAAACCGTGGTGGCGTAGTGGTTAAGTGCTACGGCTGCTAACCAAAACGTCAGCAGTTCGAATCCACCAGGCACTCCTTGGAAACTCTACAGGGCAGTTCTATTCTGTTCTATAGAATCGCTATGAGTCAGAATCGACTCAGTGGCAGTGGGTTTGGTTTTGAGTCACATCACACTACATTTAGTGATAATAAATATTCCGAGATCAAATGAGGATGAGTGTTAATATAGTACCTTGGGGAATAATTTTCCCTTATTCTTTTTCTGGCTCCACAGCACAGCTTGAGAAAAGAAAAGGGAGAGGAGGTAAGAGAGGCGGAGCTGAAATCTGAGGAAGCAAGGAGGAGGACAGATTAAAAGAAAAGCTCAGAATCCTTCCAGTTGGAAAGAGTATCAGGATACATTTAGGACTTTAGAAGAAGGCTCAAGCTGTTCTCTCTCTAAAAGACACGCAACACCAGTCAACAAAGTCCAGCGTACTTACTAGCATTTCTCAACTTGAAATTAACCACAAAAAAATTGAGATTTTACTTCCTGGTAACTTGGATAAAACGTGGAAAAAGCGCAAGTCAAACACCATCTCCACGACAGACCAGTTCAGGTAGGATGGGCAAGACACCTGATATCTCTGGGCCTCTTACTAGTTACAAAAACAGGTTTTATAACAACACCCACTCCCCAGGGTTACTGTTAAGATTAAACAGGTTAACATACAGATCACCTAGCTAGAGACTCAAGAAATGTTTTTCTCTTTCCCCTCTCGCTATCTGCAAACAGTACTATAATGTAAAACAAACAAAAACCCCAACCCAACAGCCCTAAAAAGAGAATCCTGAAAGAACAGGAGTAATTTAGCACTGGGGGAAGGGGTTCCAAACCTTGTAAGTGAAATAAATGCAATATAGAAAATTATTAGATATAGCAAAGGAAGCTACCTAGGGTATACTTATAGCTTTCTGTTGTTGTTGTTAGGTGCCGTAGAGTCGGTTCCGACTCACAGCGACCCCGTGCAAACAGCACGAAACACTGCCTGGTCCTGAGCCATCCTCACAATGGTTGCTATGCTTGAGCTCACTGCTGCAGCCACTGTGTCAATCCACCTCACTGAGGGTCTTCCTCTTTTCCACTGACCCTGTACTCTGCCAAGCATGATGTCCTTCTTCAGGGACTGATCCCCGTGACAACATATCCAAAGTATGTAAAACGCAGTCTCACCATCCTTGCTTCCAAGGAGCGTTCTGGTTGTATTTCCTCCAAGACAGATTTGTTCGTTCTTTTGGCAGTCCATGGTATATTCAATATTCCTCGCCAACACCACAATTCAAAGGTGTCAATTCTTCGCCAGTCTTCCTTATTGTCCAGCTTTTACATGCATATAACGCGACTGAAAATACCATGGCTTGGGTCAGGCGCACCTTAGTCTTCAATGTGACATCTTTGCTCTTCAACACTTTAAAGAGTTCCTTTGCAGCAGATTTACTCAATGCAATGCATCTTTTGATTTCCTGACTGCTGCTTCCATGGCTGTTGATTGTGGATCCAAGTAAAAGGAAATTCTTGACAACTTCAATCTCTTCTCCGTTTATCATGATGTTGCCCAATGCACTACATCCTTTGATTTCTTGACTGCTGCTTCCATGGGTGTTGACTGTGGATTCAAGTAAAATGAAATCTTTGACAACTTCAATCTTTTCTCTGCTTATCATGGTGTTGCTTATCGCTCCAGTTGTGAGGATTTTTGTTTTCTGTATGTTAAGGTGCAATCCATACTGAAGGCGGTGGTCTTTGATCTTCATCAGTAAGTGTTTCAAGTCCTCCACACTTTCAGCAAGCAAAGTTGTGTCATCTGCATAATGCAGGTTGTTAATGCATCTTCCTCTAATCCTGATGCTCCGTTCTTCTTCATATAGCCCAGCTTGTCGTATTATTTGCTCAGCATACATTTAACCACACACAGTTTCATTGTACAATATACTCAGTTAAACATTTAGAAAGAGTGCTGAAGTGTAAAATAACCATTAGACCTTTTAATGAACAAAAAAAACCCAACAATTTTATCGGTCAAATGTTTCTATTCAGATAATTTTACCATATGAAACTATGTATGGTTAAATGTATAGTTTCTATGACAGCATACAGATTGAATAAGTCTGGTGAAAGAATACAACCCTGCTGCACATCCTTCCTGTTATTAATGATACTGTTTGATAATTTCCGCATTTTGTTGGATCACCCTTCTTTGGAATGGGCACAACTATGGATCTCTTAACCCACTCCCAGAGATCACCTTTCAGCCAAACAACAGACAGGCCTACAAAGTGAACAATAACACCTATGAGGAACATGCTACTCAGAACAAGCAATCACACAAAACCGAAAGGGCAACATTTGTTCAAAGACAAAGTTCAGAATGCAGGAAGGGGCAGGAAAGATAAGCAAATGGAAAAGGTGAACTCAGGGAAGAAGTGGGTAGAGTGCTGTCACACTGAAGGGATTGCATGAAACAAAAAGTGTATAAGTTGTTGAAAGAGAAACTAATATGCTCTGTAAACTTCACCCAAACCACAATAAAATGTTCAAAAATAAATAAATATGGATCTCTTCCAGTCGACTGGCCAGGTAGCTGTCTTCCAAATTTCTTGGCATAAATGAGTGAGTACCTACAGTGCTGAATCCATTTGCTGAAGCATCTCAATTGGTATTCTGTCAATTCCTGGAGCCTTGTTTTTTGCCAATGCCTTCAGTGCAGCTTGGACTTCTTTCAATACCATCAGTTCTTGATCATATGCTGCCTCTTGAAATGGTTGAATGCAGGCCAATTATTTGTGGTACAGTGACTCTGCGTATTCCTTCCATTCTTTTTAATGCTTCCTGCACTGTCCAGTATTTTGCCTGTAGAACCCTTCAATATTGCAACCCGAGACTTAATTTTTTTCTTGAGTTTTTCAGCTTGAGAAATATGGAGTGTGTACTTCCGTTTTGGTTTTCTAACTCTAGGTCTTTGCACATTTCATTAAAAAATGTTAGATACAATAAACAACAATGATGACTCTGTGAAACATCTCATAACATGGATGAACCTGGAAGGCATTATGCTGAGTGAAATTAATCAGTCGCAAAAGGACAAATATTGTCTGAGACCTCTATTACAGAAACTCATGAAATGGTTTAAACACAGAAGAAAACACTCTTTGATGGTTACAAGGGTGGGGAGGGAGGGAAAGGGGTATTGAGGGTGGGGAGGGAGGGAAAGGGGTATTCAACTAACCAGATAGTAGATAAGATTTATCTTAGGTGAAGGGAATGACAACACACAACACAGGGCAAGTCAGCACAACTAGAGTAAACCAGAAGCTGAGAAGTTTCCTGAATACAACCAAACACTTCGAGGGACTAAGTAGCAGGTGCAGGGGTCTGGGGACCACAGTTTCATGGGTCATCTACGTTAGCTGGCAAAACAAACCTTATTAAGAAAATGCGCTGCATTCCACTTTGGTGAGTGGCATCTGGGGTCTTAAAAGCTAGCAAGCAGCAATCTAAGATACATCAATTGGTCCCAGCCCACCTGAAGCAAAGGAAAATGAAGAACACCAAAGACACAAGGAAAATATTAGCCCAGGAGACAGAGAAAAAAAAAAGGAGAGTGAAGAACACCAAAGACACAAGAAAAATATTAGCCCAGGAGACAGAAAGGGCCACATAAAATCAGAGACTACATCAGCCTGAGACCAGAAGAACTAGATGGTGCCTGGCTACCACCAATGACTGCCCTGACAGGGAACACAGTAGAGGGTCCCTGATGGAGCAAAAGAAAAGCAGGGTACAGAACTCAAATATTAGTAAAAAGACCAGACTTAACGGTCTGACTGAGACTGGAGGGACCCCGGAAGACATGGCCCCTGGACTCTCTGTTAGCCCAGAACTGAATCCATTCCTGAAGCCAACTCTTCAGACAATGATTAGACTAGACTATAGGACATAAAATGATACTCATGAAGAGAGTGCTTCTTAGCTCAAGTAGATACATGAGACTAAATGGGTAGCTCCTGTCCGGAGGCGAGACGAGAAGGCAGAAAGGGCAAGAGCTGGCTGAATGGACACAGGAAATGAGGGATGGAAAGGAAGAGTGTGCTGTCACATTACAGGACAGCAACTAGGGTCACATTAACAATGTGTTTATAAATTTATGCATGAGAAACTAACTTGAACTATAAACTTTCACTTAAAGCACACATACAAAAAAGGTAGGGTTTATGAAAATCTAAATAATATGTGTTAAACAATCTGTAATACATTCAAGGAAAAAAATAGCTAAACTAGTTAACTAAGGGTAAGTAGATAAGAAGAGAGAAGAAAAGCCATAAATGATAAAACTTTTAATCTCCCAATTTTTTTTTTCAATCTTAGCAAATGGAATTTTCAACAATTGTTTTTAATTTTAAGCAGAACAAAAAATGTGGTAATTTAGGGTGAAAAAATAACATTATACAAAATGTATTACACATTTTTTAAATCGGCAAAATGAAGCCTATGTGATAGAAAAGGGATATGTGTCCAGGATCTGATTAATATATGCATTTTAGAAAATCACTGAAGGCCTGAGAGCAATGACCTACCAGTAGTAATGAGCACACATGTGCAATCTGATCTTGGTTTCTAAAATATCCTTCTCCACTACAGGAACCAGGGCTCCCTGGGTTGCAGCACGGTAAGTACAAAGTGAGCTAGGCATCTAATTGTGGTCTTAAAGTACTTAAAGTAAGTGCTCAAAGGCTCATGGAGACACTGGAGTCATTCTGCCACTGGCCATGTCTAGGACAAGCTGACATCAAAATAATTAATGATAGTAATGAATTACATCCCTCTTACTACAGATACATTGAGTCAACATGGATCTAAAGAAACCGAAGGAGAAGGGAAAGCTCTTCTTTACAATAAGTGCCAATTCATAAATACAGAAGGAATGGTACAGTTAGAAAAATCATCAATGAATGCTAAAATTAATGGGTGAAAGTCTGATAAAGAACAGGATATTAACAGTCTCAAAGAATATCCCCATAAATTACTTATTAATTTCAAAGGGGAAAAATAGTAACTTTACAGCAGAGAAATCTGGCAGACACCACCTTAACTAAGTGATCAAAGTCAACAGCATCAATTCTGGAGCAAACTGACATCGTGTGTCTTAGATAGGATGCACTAAGAACACCTTACTTCAGTGCTGGTAAAACAAAACAAAACAAAACCCACTGCCATGAAAGTCGATTCCGACTCACAGCGACCCTAAGGTGGTAATCCTGTCAAAAATGCATAATCTGAATTTCATCAAGAGGAGACATAAGATATGCCCAAATTGAGGTGCAATCTACAAATTAACTGGCCTATACTCTGAACAGGTCATGAAAGACAAAAAAAGGCTAGGAAACTCCGCCAGATTAAAGGAGTCTAAACAAACATGATGGAGCCCTGGTGGTGTAGTGGTTAACAGCTTGGCTGCTAACCAAAAGACTCACAGTTCGAATCCACCAGCCACTCCTTAGAAACCCTATAGGGCAGTTCTACTCTGTCCTATAGGGTCACTCTGAGTAGGAAATGACTTGATGGAAACAGGTTTATTGTCATTTTTTAAAAAAAAATAGACATGAAAACTAAATGCAACATATGATCCTGAATAAGATCCCGAACCATGAAAATGGCTATGAAGGGTCTTACTGACACAACTGCTGCAATTTACTTACGGATTGTGTATCAGATATTACGGCATCAGTGTTAAACGTTCTGATAACTGTACTGTGGTTATAGAAGGTATTGTCCTTTTTCTTAGGAAATACACACTGAGGTTTTTAGAAGTAAAGGTTCATGATGTCTCCCACTGATTTTCAAATGGAGTAGGAAGAAAAATTTTATACAGATACAGGTATTATGAGAATTACAGATCAAAAATGGTTTACCTGAGTAAAGCGTGTATAATAATCTCTTTTACTCACTTCTTACAACTTTTCTTAAGTTTATTATATTAAAATAAAAAGTTACCAAAAAACTTCAGAAAGATAGATGGGTATTTAAATATTTATAGTAAGAAAAATTACACCCCAACTGGCATTCCTCTGGCTCCAACCCCCTCAAATAATACATAAGGGCTTGCATATAAAAAGGTGCAGAGGTAGTTGGCTTCATGGTTTGTAGAGAAAATCCTTCCACTCTATGAGAAAAATAACAGAGCGAGAATCATAGTCAGATATAGTAACTTGAAAGATCATCACTTATTGGTTCAGCCTTAAACCATTACAATTAATGCAGGAACCCAACTGCTTACCACCTATCCAAGGGAGAAAAAGGTATTAAACAGGTTGGAACATATAACCATCTGTACAAGTTCTTCAGCTAGCAAGATGTGCGCTACTATTTCATGCAGCAAGAAAATAACTGCAAATTCTGGGCCTTCTAATATGATAAGAGGAGCAAAAAAGGACCTCATAGAAACACTGCCCTATTCCTCTATCACCATTATAAAATCCATGTGGCTGGTTTTGATTAGACAAACATAGCATGCAAAGCAGAAGATAAAATAATATTCCTAAAAAGACAGTCATCAGCCAAAAGCTTTAAGTCGGGACTCATTCTTTTGCATGTGACATAGGAGGAAATACATTTCTGAAAGAAAGCACTCCACCGTCGCGAAGGAAGCATTCTGTTATTTATGAAATGGCAAAGATGTCCAAAAAAGGAAAACAAACAAACACTTCAAGTTCCCAACCTTCTATATCCCAACCCGAGTAACTTTATTGGGCTAAATCTGCAGAAACACTTTTTTTTTTTTAACGCTAAGACTGTGGAAATAAAAACGAAAACTTGAGTAGGAAAGATCAATAGCTGGTGTAAAGCTAAAGCAGACCTGCTTCCTCATCCTCATCCTCCTCTTCCTCATCATCGGAAGCTGATGACAAGGGAGTTGGTGCCGAGCTAGCTTGATTATTAACATATTCACCACACTGCACGCCTGTAAAGTGGAAAGCACAAACACAAGAGTCAAACCAACGGGAAAGACAAATAAAATTTTGACATTGCATTAAAAGTGAGAGAGAACTCCGACATTCCAAAGAACATCCAGCATGCATATTAATACTAGCAAGTCTATTATCAAAACTGCAACTGTTAGAAATTATCTGCGAAGCAGTTTAGTATAAGCAGCTTTAATATGAATTAACTGGCTTAAGTGTGAAAAAAGTACCAAGTATTACACTGATAAAATTTAGGAAACCACAACAATATTCTCTGAACGCTTTACTGCACTCTCTAAACATTTACCTTCTCTGACCTCGTGATATACTTCCTTCGGGATTGTGCATTCTTCATGGGCAATGATCATTTCTACTGAACTTAATTTGTACGGCATACAACGCACAAACAGATAACTGGTACCTTCCTTCCGCTAATGGCACCTTGAGGGTAACTCAGTTCCCATAACGGAAAAAGAATGACAGTTAAAGAAAAGAACTGTATTCAGCATAGTACTCTGCTCCTAGTAGATGCTCAAAAAAAAAAAGGCTTGTTAACTATAACCTTACAAATATGACAAACACAGAAAAGTGAAATTTCTTGAGATGAACAATCATCTCAGCTGTAGCTGTTGCCTCTGCATGAGATACACCAACAGTGGCCCTCTGCATGAGATACACCAACAGTGGGCAGATTCTACGGAAAAGGTACAATAACTGGTAACTGTACATATCCCGTAAAAACAAAAAAGTTGAATGAATATTTTTTATTATTAATATAGTAAAATCAGGATTTTAAAAAAAAGAACACCCACAAGGTTTTTAAGAAAATCAATCGTAATAAAAAAATGAAAATACTTCAAAAAAGAAAGAAAAAAAACACAGTGGAGATTTTCATGAATATTTCATAATAGTGGAAGGACAAGGAAGCCCTGCCTCACAAAAAGCATGTAAGTCATCTGATGTTCTCTTCATTGTTTTTTCAGGTCATCTTTTTGACTAGCATGGCTAAGTGTAACTCATCCCTATAGGCCTATAATAAGAAAAAGGCTGTAGAAGTATAAAATTTGAGCTTAGAAGAGAGCAAAAGTTAAAGTGTAGATGAATGAAGCTTTGGTCTTCCTACTATGACTAAAGATGTTATAGAAAAATCTGCTAGTTTGATGAAACACATTCTATATAGATAAAATAGCTGTCATCACAAATTCATCTGAGAAAGTAAATATCAAGGTAAAGTACATTTAGGCAACACAGGACACAAACCCGATATCTTGAAAGACCAAATTTAGAGTGGCATGTTCCTCTAATAAAAGCCTAGTTAAAATGAAAATTTCGCTAAAATTAGACCTTAGGTTAAATATATGAAGAAATCTATGGTTAAACATAGGTTAAGAGTAAAAAGGTTTTATAGACAAGAAATTTTTCTTCCATTAAGGACATATTAAAAATCAAGTACTTTCATCGCCCCAACAAGGCTGGCACTAATCCAAAAAACACAAAATAATAAATGTTGGAGAGGTTGTAGAAAGACTGGAACATTCATACACTGCCGGTGGGATTGGAAAATGGTACGACCACTTTGGAAATCAATTTGGCGCTTCCTTAAAAAGCTAGAAATAGAACTACCATACGATCCACCAATCCCACTCCTTAGAATATATCCTAGAGAAATAAGAGCCTTTACACAAACAGATACATGCACACCCGTGTTCACTGCAGCACTGTTTATAATAGCAAAAAGATGGAAGCAACCAAGGTGCCCATCAACGGATGAATGGATAAATAAATTATGGTATATTCACACAATGGAATACTACACATCGATAAAGATGAATCTGTGAAACATTTCATAATATGGAAGAACCTGGAAGGCATTACGCTGAGTGAAATTTGTCAGCTGCAAAAGGACAATTATTGTAGGAGACCACTGTTAAAAGAACTCAAGAAATAGTTTAACCAGAGAAGAAAACATTCTTTGATGGTTACGAGGGTGGGAAGGGAGGGAGGGAGGGGGTATTTACTAATTAGATAGTAGATAGCAACTATTTTAGGTGAAGGGAAAGACAACACACAATACAGGAGAGGTCAGCACAAGTGGACTAATCCAAAAGCAAAGAAGTTTCCTGAATACAACCAAACGCTTTGAAGGCCAGAGTGTGTGTGTGGGGGGGGGGGGGTTGGGGACCATGGTTTCAGAGGACATCTAGGTCAACTGGCATAACAAAACATATTAAAAAAACATTCTGTATCCCACTTTATTTAGTGGCATCTGGGGTCTTAAAAGCTAGCAAGTGGCCATCTAAGATGTAATAATTGGTCTCAACCTACCTGGAGCGAAGAAGAATGAAGAACACCAAAGACACAAGGTAATTATGAGATAGAAAGGGCCACAAAAAATCAGAGACTACACCACCTGAGACTGGAAAAACTAGGTGGCTGGTGCCCAGCTACAACCAATGATTGCCCTGACAGGGAACACAACAGAGAATCCCTGATGGAGTAGGAGAACAGTGGGATGCAAACCTCAAATTCTTATAAAAAGACCAGACTTAATGGTCTGATTGAGACTAGAAGGACTCCAGAGGTCATGGTCCCCAGACCTTCTGTTAGCCTAAGACTGGAACCATTCCCAAAGCCAACTCTTCAGACAGGGATTGGACTGGACTATAAGACAGAAAATGATACTGGTGAGGATTGACCTTCTTGGCTCAAGTAGACACACGAGACTATGTGGGCAGCTCCTGTCTGGAAGAGATTTGAGAAGGCCGAGGGGGACAGAAGCTGGCTGAATGGAGACGGGGAATACAGAGTGGAGAAAAGGAGTGTGCTGTCTCATTAGGGGGAGAGCAACTAGGAGTACACAGCAAGGTGTACATAAATTTTTGTATGAGACTGACTTGATTTGTAAACTTTCACCAAAAGCACAATTTAAAAAAATGAAGTACTTTCAGAGGCCAATAAACAGCATAAAATAAGAAGAGAATTCATTCTTTTCATAACTGAATGAGTATACAAGTTGTTGACTCTGTAACTAATCAAAGGGGCTAAAGTCCAGGACGAACCTACATGTAAGATAAAATAAATATTTTCCTCTTTCTCTCCAGATTTACTGACTCAAAACTGATTTATTTTACTTATTATTGGAAAAACAGCCAATGTTTAAGTGGAAGCAAATGAGATGGCTATACAATGATAAAAAAAAAAAAAATTGTAGAGCAACTAGAACAAACCTATGACTAAGACGAAACAGAGTAACATTATTGTTATTTAGTGCAGTATCACTGCAATGTACTATATTAACAGAATGTCCACAAAACACTGAAGTTTTCTCTTCCTGAAAAAGGTGCAATCCTTTTTGAGAATAACTGGAAATGAAAGTATCAAAATTGAAGCCCTAACCAGTGACTCTTAATATGCTTCGAATAACAAGCCTAACTTTGCTTGTTAAAGTAAACTTGTTAAAAGTCTGGGAATATTAATGACACAAGAATACGACATTTTAGTTAATCCACAAAGCAATGGGTATGAGCTCCAAAATAACAATGCATATTTAAGCGTCCTAACCTGGACTGTGTAGGTACACATGGAATGCAAGAAACGGGGAATTACGGCCTGAAAGGTGCCGATAGCTAAGTAATCTACTCTAGCATACACGAACGGTTACGAGAGCTTCTTGAAGCACCTCTGTTCAGACCCTCCGTAAGAGCCAGAACTGCAAGGTCACGTGTATGAGGTGGTAGAATATCCGTCCTCTCCCAGAGCTCAGCCTGAAATCCACTAGAAATGTACAAAGAGTACTTCCCACCATCAACACCAAATGAAGAGGGGATGCTATATCCTAACTTATTTTGTCTTAACCAAGGCTTCCGAGGTATTAATCTAGTAAACCAAGAGACAAGAAACACGTCATAGACAGAATGTGACATGATGAAGAACTCTGTTATTAACACGGCCCCGACATTTATAAAAGAACATTCTGTTTAAACTACCTTCAGGCAAAACTTGCCAGGAGACCATATCCTTGGAACTGCTTAATAAACAGTATCTTCACTGTTCCCTAGATACAACTACACTGGGAATAAATAAAACTATCTTAAGAGAACAAATCCCTGTGATTAGCTTTTTTCAATTCAAGCGTTCAGATTCTTGAGCAACTGTTATCTTTCCTAAGTTGGTCTTCAAATTAGGTACACGTACTAGAAGACTTTCCAAGGGTTCCCACACAAGAATGGTTTTAATGGAACCAATTTCCAGATCTTCAATTTGCATGAGTACTCGCTTTCCTAAAACTTATTCACCTCAGGAAATGCCTGTGTTAACAACACCCTTTCTCTCACTTTACTAAGGAAACAGAATGTCTCTAACTTATTCTAACGCTTACTATGACATATTGTCCTGAGGTACAAAAATCTCTCAGGCACCAAAGGGAAAGCTTCCTGCTTCCTTATATGATTAATCAAAAAAAAAAAAAACCCCATTGCTGTCAAGTCAATTCCGACTCATAGCAACCCTACAAAACAGAGTAGAATTGCTCCATAGGGTTTCCAAGGGGCGGCTGGTAGATTCGAACTGCTGACCTTTTGGTCAGTAGCCAAGCTCTTAACCACTGTGCCACCAGGGCTCCATGTGATTAACCAAGGCATCCTAAATCTGTATTTCTTGCTATATATATTTCAGTTAAGGGTGAAACATGTTGTTAGAAACAGGATTGGTTCTCATCAGAATATTCTTAATTCAGAAATATTGAAAAAAAAGGGTAGAAGGAGTAATAATTAATAATTCTGCTTTTAATGTGGTCCCCCACATGACTGCCAAAGAACTGCTTTTGAAAGAGTCTCATGAGAACAAGGCAAAAAACAGTAAGAAATACTGAATTGGGAAACAGTATGACATAGCAGATAAAAGTGGGGACACTCTGGGTTCAACTGTAGGTTCTACCACTCACTAGCTGAGTGGCCTTAGGGAAGTTACTAATCTGTTTTTCATTTATATCATCTGTAAAATGGAGACAATAACTATTCCACGTGGCTATTGTGAGGATTAAATGAGTTAACACATTTCAAATGCTCAGAATGGTGCCTAATATATGGTAAACACTATATAATTAAGAGCTATTATTGCTACTGAACTCTAAAAACATGTTTGTGCATATTAAATTAAAAAACAATTATTTTCAGCTATTCTTAATACTATCCCTAGGGTGGGTCATTAGTTAGGAAAAAAGAATCTTCTGCTAGCCTGAGCAGTATACTTAATAATGCTAATTCTTTTAAAAACAAGTGAAATGTGTTCTAGGACCATCAAATTTTTTCAAGATACACTCGTAGAATCACAAAATGATAAAATTAATTCCACATGATTTCTTTCAGATTCAGTGAGAGATGTTCAATAAGGTATTTTACAAATATTTTGTATCATGAAATAATTATAGTCAATTCTATATTTTATAAGATAAATACTTTCTACCTTCTATTAAAAAAATATTTGCTAGCAGCTAGACCTATTAGTACTTAGTAGCATATATTTTCCTTTTTATATTTTTCCTGACAAAACAGGATACTGCTGGGCTGGGCTTGGGAGGCTGAACATCTTGTATAACAGGACAGGATAAAGAATCTGCAACTGCAGACAAGAAACTATTTCATCTAAAATTTCAGAAAAATTTTATCGTGATGTCTGATGAAATTAATAGAGCTAGTTCTAATTTTTATTACTGATTTTTATTTAAATATCAAAAAAATCCAAAGGGGTTATACAACATGATTAATGTAATTGGTGTCACTAAATTGTACACGTGAGAAACGTTTAATTGGAAAATGTTGTGACATATATATATATTTTATAACCATAAATAAATTTTAAAAAGCCAAATACCAGAGTTGAATACATGAAATGCACATATTTACTGCAGGAATATAATGTTTTTCAAGATAATCCTCACTTCAAGAAGTGTGTGATATTACCTAATATTAGGTACACATAACACTGCTTTATTTAAAAATTAAGTAACGAGAAACAGCATATTGATACACTGGCTAGTTTTTATAATCTACTATAAAAAGGATAAATTAATTATATTAAATCTCTGACATTTGACAGCTTTGGGTAATTCAGCTTATGAAATATATGCTATAATTTATTCCTCTGTGGAGTTTACAATATCCCTTCAAACTCCAAGGAACACATTTCCTTTAACTGAAAAATTAAATCAGACTTTCTGACAAAGAGTAAAATTTGGCTCACTGGCTTGAAAATGAAGATGCCCTTTGCCAACTGGGTTATATGGCTACAGAATCTCTAACATAAATGACTTAAAACCCAGCTTGAAGTTTTTAATTAAAATACATTTAAAGGATGTGATAAACTATTTTACTGGCAACTGTGTAACGAAAGTAACAATTATTTTTTAATAACTTCTCATGTAGTAAAATGAACACTGGGTTTGGAGGCAGAAGGTCTATACTGGGTCATGGTACCCCTTCCAACAAGTTTATATGTCTCTGTGTAAGACACCTAATATCTCCAAGCCTCAATTTCTTCATCTATAAAATGAAGATGAGACATGATACATCTGCCTCATGTAATGATCAAGGGAGATAATAAATGTTAAAGGTATCTCTAAACTGTAAACTGCTATATGAAAGTAGGAAACCCTGGTGGCACACTGGTTAAGAGCTACAGTGCTAACCAAAAGGTCAGCAGTTCAAATCCACCAGGGGCTCCTTGGAAACCCTATGGGGCAGTTCTACTATGTCCTACACGGTCATTATGAGTTGGCATCAACTCGACAGCAATGAGTTGTTGGTTGTTGTTTACACAAAAGTAATAATAAAGCTACCAACAATCTAGAATCTGGAAAACATGAAAAACTGGAAAATAAAATTTAATGAACAACAACAAAAACTTCTGACATATAACTCAGAAAAACCAGAACAATATTGCTTTAGTAAAATCCTTCCAACACCATTCTCATCTACTTTATATGAACAAAGTTTCTCAGCGATTGTACGTATAAAAATGAAAACTAGAAGTAAAATTGATTTAATTCCTACCTCAGTCTAACAATGTATCATATTCAACTGAGACACACAAGGACTGGTGGTGAGCAGGAGAGCCCATTTAGCTCACTGAGACACATTTCCAATAAAAATGTACTTTCCATATCAATAATATCAAAATCCATGATATATATATATAGTGTTTTGACCAACTATATACTAATAATAACTGTAATGATAACTTAATCCAGAAGGAAAAAAAATATTAATGCTTAGAGACAAGGTCATGGTAAACAGAACAACTTTTAAAATTTTGATTTATATAATATTATTATAGTAGATAAGTATGACTGAGTGAAAAAAGCACTTTTAATTTAAGAATATATTATTATATTCTGGGTGGGAGGATATGGCTTCAAGAAGAAAAAAGGAAAATGTAAAGTTCCCAAATGTTAAAAGAAGGGCTTATCTGTGTATTTTTTAAAAGGATGAGGGTAGGTATCATTTCACTGGATACATTCCAGAGTAATATAACATCTTTGCTTTAAAACATCAACATACATAATATGCTGAAAATTACATAAATGCAATTGTTTGATGAAATCAACTCAACGGCAATGAGTAACGGGTTACTCCAGATTTATCCAAAGAAGTCAATCTCCCATTTAAGGAAAAATAAAAACAACAATTGAAATGTCTTCAGCATTACCTTTTCTGTTATTTATGCAAGGATTTCATCTTAGCTAAATTGAAAGTTTGTCAAAAGCCAACAAAAAAAAAATTCAACTTCACTTTCTAGACAGATAACAACAGAGAGGTTTCAGTTAAAAATCTTTCACTCTGCTACTTCTTAACTAGTAATCTTGGGCAAGTTACTTAGTCTCTGTGAATCTCAATCTTCTCATTTGTAAAACAGTGATGATACCTACCTTATAGGATTGATATGGAGATTAAATGAGAAAATAAATATCAACTGTCTGGCACACTGTAAGTACTCAATAAAGGTAGCTCCTTCTTTTCAAAATCTATTTTATCACAAGAAACAAGAAGAAATATAATTGTGTTTTAATGAAAAAATTTTAGGAAGTGATCTTTAGAGGTGCATGGTAGGATGTTATCTAAGTAAGATGGTCACAAAGAAAATGTAATAGGAAGAAAGAAATTAGGAGCAGCAAAGTAAAGGGTCAAAAGAAGCAAGACAATAAATAAGAGTGGAAGGCAGTTATGGATGTAAAAGACGTGAAAAGACATCATTCATTTAGTTAAGGTTTCAACCCATTCTTAAGTTTTTTTTCTACTCCTGACAAGCAAAACTTTCCTACCAGCCCTTCATTTTGAAGGCAAACGCTTTCAAGAACCAAATGCTATTCCCAGTCTACTTACTAACTTGTCGGGATCACTAGACACTCCTTGGCGTCCAGCTGATTTTCCTATAAAACTAAATAAGGAAACTTAATATAAAAACCGATCCAATTAACAGAAAGGCCTCTGTTGACCATATAAAACAGTTAACAGAAACAGTGAGACCAGCCTAAGAATTTACGATGCTTTTTTCTTTTTTTCAGAGATCGAGCATATAAGAGAGAGAATTCTTCATACCAAAAGCTAGGAGCTGTCACTACAAAGAGAAAATGGTCCCTAAAATATTACTAAAGATTGCTCTAGAAATACAAACTAGAGACTCCTGAAAACAGGTCAAATGAAAGATACAGTATATTAACCTCAAACATCAATAGCTTTGAGATTCTAGCAAGATGAAGAACACTGACAAAAGAAAAGGCAGTATGGGGAAAAGAGTCAAAACAATGTATCTTTGTTACCTGTCATTTATTTGATACATGGTGAATATTAAACAAGGGTACAGTTTGTCAATGCTACAAGAGTGTAAGTTACAATTTCACTTTCATCCTTTCTCATCCCCAAAACTGGGTCAAAGACTACTTTCCTTTAATAATAATGACAACCAGAGAAATCACCAAATAGGACACAGAGATTCAATAACTAAGGAGATCTTGGTTGTTTTATTGTAAAACAAACAGTAATTACCTTTGAAAAAAGAAAATGAATGCCCCATCATAGATTAGTAAATTATAATACATCAACACAATGGGTTATTTGCTATGAAATGACCATAAAGACTATGCAGATATACGAAAAACTATGTATAGTTTAACAAATGTAGAAGCAAAATACAAAATGACACAGGAACTATGATTGCGATTATATAAAATATATAATCATAAACAGACTAGAAGGTCATAAATAGAAAATAGTCATGTTTGGATTAAGGTTGTAAGTCACTTTTCTCATGTTTTCTAGAGAATATGGTTTGACTTTTTAAAATTAGTTATCTGAACATATAACACATTTCTCAAATACCTTTCTGTTGTAGTAGCTCTGACGGCTGTGTGACAGTGGCCACAGGCTTAACTGAGTGATTTGCAGCAGGAGGTGTTCTTGTTGACGAGGTTCCTGACAAAACAGTGGATACTACTGGGCTGGTCTTGGGAGGCTGAACATTTGGCATAACAGGACAGGATAAAGAATCTGCAACAGAAGACAAGAAACAATTTCATCCACAGCGACATATTTGAAATATATAAAAACAGACTTAGTAACAAAAGTTTATTTGAAGTTCTTGTAGAAACTTCAGTAGCATCACATTTACCTAGTATACAAAGAAAATAAGGTAGGCCAAAGAAATGACTTTTCAAAAAACTGAAAATGATTTACTCACCAAATGTCTTAATAATCTCTAATGACAATTTTCCTAGAACATTTCATATGCTTCCTTACTTTCTTAAATGAGATGAACCCAAAACAGTTTTTCTTTAATAAGTATTAACTACTGCTAGTAATATTAATCACTGTACTTACTATTCAATGGTGCCTCAGGTAAGAAGATGAATAGAGGTTATCTACCTCTGCAATAATGTAGCCCCTGAATTCCATAGATGTTTCTAGTAACAACTAATATCTCATCTTGCCTTGTAAACTGTCACTTCCCATTTGCTGTTTCTGACACCTTATTTCACACATAACTATATAAGAGCCTGATGGTAAGAGTAGGCTGGACTTCAGGAACAAAGTACATATAATTCATAGTGGGCTTTTTTGATAGTTCATTGAGTTTCACTTCAGGGAGAGATCAGGGCTTTCCCAAAGTCTAACTACTGACTAAGTGGTAGGGTATTATATATCGATGGAAAATATATACATATAAAGTCAAATCAGAGAGATGGAGTAATAAAAATAAGGAAAAATGTTAACAGCATTAAAAACACATGTGCATCATAATCATTCTCTTTTTTTTTTTTTGCAAAAACAGAACCTAACAGAAAATATGCTTTAAAAATGAAGGCAAAATAATGTTTTCAAATAATAATTATTATTATTTTTAAAAAGGTTGGAAAAATTCATCACCAGTATACCTAGGCTCAAATATTAAAGGACGTTCTTCAGACTAAACGCAAATTATCCCTGATGGAAGAATGGGAGTGTAGGAAGAATGAAGAGCACCATAAAAAGTTTTGCAAGTTCCTCAGACTCAGCTCAGAGGAAAAAAAAAAATGCTGTTATTAATGTTTTCTCAAACAGTTAAATTTATCAACAGAAAACTTCCAATATCTTTGCTCTGAGGTGGATTACTGAGAACATGAAATTTAAAAATACTTCCCATTTAATAACAGCAGCATCAAGGCATTTCCTACTTTCTTCTTGAAATCATCCCAAAGCAACAGAAATGAGGCATGAAACCACAAAGTATATTTTCAGTGAAAATAGGAAACAGATAAATCCCAAACACAACATGAATGGAAGGGCTGCCAACAGCGAGAGATGCAGAGGTGCGCAGACAGAAGGCGGGAGGACCTGGGGCTGCAGATACCAGAGCCTGGAAGGTACGCTTCTGGACGGTGAAAGGCAAACCACTAAAAGACCGTGAACCAGGCAAAGGGCTAAGAGCAGAATTACCCCTGATCTCACTAGAGTTCTGAGAAGCAGCAATGTAACAGAGTGATAACTATGCTTATTTAACAGGGTGGCACAGCAGTTAAGCTCTCAGAAGGCTGGTGGTCCGAACCCACCAGCAGGTCTGCAGAAAGACCTGGCAGTCTACTTCCATAAAGATGAGGGCCAAGAAAGCACTATGGGGCGGTTCTGCTCTGTGCACGGGGTCACTGAGGGTTGGAATTCACGCGACAACATCCAACAATGGTAAGTGAAAACCAAGAAAGGTAAAATCATCTCAAATTAGGTGATGCAGAAAAGGGGAGGGGAAAATAAGGGAAAGGAAATATACTCATTTTGCCTGTTATTAATAAGAAATTCAAAGACACCGTCTAAAAATATAGAGGATATTTCTGCTTCTGGTAATGGTGGCCTAGGTAAGCAGAACCAATCGTCCACTAAAGATAACTTTAAAAGTTATATTAAAAAACAGCTTCTTAAAATCGTCAAAGAGCTAATATGATAGTAATGAATTTCTGGGCCAAAATCTCTATGAAACTGAAAACCTAGAGAAACAGCCCAACACTCAAAGCTGCTTTCACTGTGAACATCTGCTACAAACCTGATGTGCTGGGTTCTGTGGCCTTGCAGAGCATGGGGAACAAAACATATCCCTGGGCATGCCCCAAATGGAGCGCCTGATACGGGACCCTATATTCCAACTCTTAAGATAGGACTCTGAAGGGTTATCCTCTTGGGATAAGGATAAACCAGGAAACTAATTCCTACAAACACCAGCAGCTTTGGTTTAACCTAGTAAATCTTAAACCTTGAACTCGGATTAATGTGATCACAAGCCGTAGTGCCTTGAGGCAACTGGCAGAGGCAAACATAAAGCCTCTGGAGAAAGGTTGCATAATCCTAGGCCCACGAATAATTTTTCAAAAACAATTCCGAACACCAAGTCAAAGAAAACAAGCCATACAAAGAAACAGAGACACGGTGAGTAAGAACCAACCAGAATAGATGACAGTAAAAGACACCCAAAGACATAACACATTAGAATAATCAGATTCTAAAGTAACTATGCTTGCTATGTCTACTACATTCAAAATATAGTAGCTTGAAAATATCTGCAGAGAACAAAAACCTATAAAAAGTGGACATGGAAAAGAACGAAACAGTATTGAAACTAAAAAATACAATAGCTAAAATTAATAATTCAACAGATAAACAGCCACTCTGGAAAACTGTTGAGCATTATTTATTAAAGCTTTACATATGTATACACTATGACCTCACAGTTTTACCATCAAGTATATACGCAACAGAAATGCATATATTTGTCAAAAGACACATCCTAAAATGTTTATAGCAGCACTGTTTATAAAAGCCCCAAACCAGACATAACCCAAATACCCAATTACAGAATGGATATATTCACCCGACTGATATGACACAAGAAGAATGAAATATATCTAAAACTACAAAATGAATATTCTCACAAACCTAATGCTGAACAAAGGAAGCCAGACACACACAAAACAGAACATATCATGTGATTCCATACTGAACGTAAAGTACAAAAACAGGCAAAACTATTTTGTTAGAAGCCAATATATGCTTGGGGGTAATGTTAACTGCAGGGGACCCTAGGAAGTCTTCTGGGGTGCTGGCTACAAAGGTCTGTTCAGTTTGTGAAAATACATCAAGCTGTACACTTAGACATCACACTTTTCTCTGTGTGTGTGCAAGCATATGTATATGTATATATATTTCTTCAACATAAGACAACACGCACAAATCATAATCACTCATTTATTCCCCCCTCAAACTTCTGCTGGAAAACTTCCTTGAGAAAAGAAAGATTACTAAGAAAACTGTGCAGAAACTATTGAAAAGGAAGAATTTTTTTAATAGTGTTGAAATCATAAAAAAAACTTTAGTTCATACTCATTTCCATTGCACATATAAATATAGAGGTTTATCTTTGTTAAGAAACCTCTGCAAGACATAGATAGAGCTATGTACAAAAGACTATAAACAAGAAAGGCTATTTTATCTGAGATTCTTTTTTTGTAGGCTGAAATTTACCTTAAATGATAGAAAAGCTAATTAAAATATTTAGGCTTTACAGCTATGCAACTTGCTAGAAAACTTAAAAAGAATCCCTCTTCAAAATCTAGTGCTTTTAGACTAATGGGAAAAATTAATTTCACTCTAAAATTTAACTGTGAATGAATATGAATTCTCATTCCATTATTTTATCAAAGGAAATTACTAAACTCATTTAGGCCCTATTGTTGTTGTTAGGTGCCCCAACTCATGGTGACCCCACGCACAACGGAATGAAAAAAACGCTGCCTGTCCTATGCCATCCCATCCCCATGATGAGCTGCAGATCGGACCAATGTAATCTGCAGGGTTTTGATTGGTTGATTTGCAGTAGACCACCAGGTCTTTCTTCCCAGTCTATCTTAGTCTGGAAGCTCTGCTAAAACTCGTTTAACATCATAGCAGCTGTGCATGAGGGGCATTGGCTGGGAAATGAAGTACTAAATAATAAAAATTGGTAACACCACTAAGAATATATTAAAAATTACTCACAAGTAATACAAGAACTAAACAAACGTGGAAAAATATTCAACATCAGTAGTAATACAAGAAATTCAAATTTAGGTCCCAAATAGCAAGAGGTCACAAATTATGACACATGTAGCCAACAAATTATTATGAAGCTGTTGTTAACAAAAAAATTATAAAGATATACATTAAGAAAAAAGAAAATCCCATGTTCTCAATAATTACAACTGCATATTCTTATGCACACTCTCACACATACACATATACACACAACACTGGAAGGAAACACAAATTAAAACAATGGCTTTGTTAGCACGGTGGTTTTATGGATCATTTTTTCCACTTCCTATGAGTCGGAATCGACTCGACGGCACTGGGTGGGAACTTTTCTTTAATGTAGTAAGAAATTCTAACTAGTAGTTTTAACATCTGAAATTGCCAATATTCAACCCTGTTTGACCTACAAAAACAGTAATTTCATATAGTTTAACCTAATACATAAATATTTTAAATGTTACTTCACAATGTCAATGAACAGGTCTGGTTGGGAATCAAGGATATATGTTTTTTTAAAAGTTATCATCTCAGCAATTAAACGTCTAAGAAGTTTAGTTTTGAACAGGGCTCCTCTCTGCTCTGCAACACTACATCTGATGATCTACCTGATATATGTCATCATCCTGCTTAAAACCCTTCAATATTCTGCCAACGCTTGTGGGTAAACATGAAACATCTTATCCTAAAAAGTTTTTAACATGGTGAACAAGGCTCTGAATGATCCTAACTACATCCCTAGGCTCACCCTGGCTCACAGTTCTCCTTTAGCTTTAGTGGTCTTTCAGTTCCTTGAACTTGCCATGCTGCCTGCCATCAACGGGCACCAAGCACTTACATCTTCCTTTCCCGCCACTCACTTTTTTCTTTAATAACATAACTGATACACACCTTGCTATGTACTCTTAGCTGCTCTCCCCCTGAGACAGCACACTCCTCCTCTCCACCCTGTATTGCCCGTGTCCATTCAACCAGTTCCTATCTCCCTCTGCCTTCTCATCTCTGTGAGGTATTTTTGTAAGTGCTGTGCTAAATTTTTTTACAGCAACGTATGGAAAAAGACTGGCATGGGGGCACCCGTGAGGATGCCCTGCAGGGGGAGGGCACACAGATATATACACAGACACATACATAAACGCACACATATATATGCCCATTGTCATCAAGTCGATTCCAACTCATAGTGACCCCCTAGGACAGAGTACAACTGCCTCGTAGGGTTTCCAAGGAGTGGCTTGTGGATTCGAACTGCTGACCTTTTGGTTAGCAGTCATAGCTCTTAATCACTACACCGCCAGGGCTCTACACACACTTGTCATTAGTTCTTATCAGGTCAATTCCAACTCATGGTGACCCCATGTGTGCAGAGTAGAACCGCTCCACAGGCTATGACCTTTCAGAAGGAGATCACAAGGCCTGTCTTCTGAGGTGCTTCTAGGTGAGTTAGAACTGCCAACCTTTAGGCTAGTAAAAAAAAAAAATTTTTTTTTTTTTTTTTAGTAGTCAAGCATTTAACTGGTTGTGTCAAACAGGGACTCCTATATACATACATACATGTGCATATATATGCATAATAAAATACTCACGAAGTCAGCATACATCAGAAACAGAACATTTCAAATACTGTTGAAGCTCTCACTGTGCTCCTCAGAACATCCTTCTGCCTCTCTCCCAGAGAAACCACTATTCTCAATTACAGTTATTATTGCCTTCCTTTTGTTTTTAAATAGTTTACTACACATATAACTATCCTTAAACACTATTTTTGCTCATGCCTGAACTTTATAAACAATGGCATACAGCATGTATCCTTCCATGACTTCGTAAGTTACATTTCTGGGATTCTTTCCCGTTAATGAGAGGTCTATTTCATCATTTTCAATGCTGTTGAGTATTCCATTGAAAAAATACAATTTATCCATTCCAGTATAAATGGCTTTTTGGGTTGTTTCCAATTTCTTGTTTTCACAAACAGTGCTGCGAGGAATATTTGTGAATCTGTTCCTGGTACAGGTGTACAGGTTTCTCTAGGGCAGAGCTTTAAAAGGGGTATGCCATGGCTGGGGTACAGAACCACCTTAGCCCTGGGGGTATATCGCTGTGGGAAATGAGGTCTCAGGCCTTTGGCAACCTAGTCCCTTCAGCCCAGTATTCCAAACAAACTGTTATCATTTGCTGTAAGGGCTACACACATCTAAAACAGGTTAGGAAGTGGTGCTTAGGGTCTTTCTATTCAAAGTGTAGCATACACTAGCAAAATCTCTCACTGAGTTTCTCAGAAATGTAGAATCCTAGGCCAGGCCCTACCAGACCTGCATTTTAACAAGATTTTAGGTGCCTCAAATTCCCAAAGTCTGAGAAGGACTTCTCTAGGTTGTATGGGAATGGAATAGCTGTGTTTTAGGACGTGGTTATTTTCGGTTCCACTAATAGCAAATTTTCCTGAAATATTGAGCCAACATACCCTCCTACCAACTGTGTATAAGAGTTCCCTGTTACTCCACATCCTTGCCATCTTTCGATATTATAGGACTTTTAAATTTTTACCAATCTGCTGCTAGGCATAAGAAGATATCCCACGCTAGTTTTAATCTTCTTTTCTCCGATTATTAATGAGGTGGAGTATGTTTTCATTTCACCTTCTGTGAAATGCCTGTTCATGTATTTTTCTCTTCGGTTGCTGGTCTTTTGCTTATGAATCTGTATATGTTCATATTGAGGAGAAGTTCTTAATTAGAAAGTAATCGAGTTTATCATGCTTATCTTTTATGGCTAGCACTGTGTGTGCTCTCTTTAAAGAAACCTTTCCCTACTCCCAAGGTTCCGGAAATAGTCTCCCAATTTTGTTTAAAAAGCTCTAATATTTTGCTTTTTGCATCTAAATATTTATTTCATCTGCAATTTATTTTATACATGAAAAATTCATTCTTCAGATTGCAGCTCAAGTATCACTTCCTCAGGGAAGACTTCCCTAACCTTCATGATTAGTAGGTAAAAAGCCCTGAGTATGCTCTCTAAACACCATATTTCACTGTTTTGTGATGCTTAAATAGCAATTTTACATTCATTTGTGTTTATTTGGATAACATCAGTTTCCCCAAGTAGATTGAAAACTTCACCAGGATCAAGTTTTTTTACTATTTTATCTCCCAACACTTGAACAATGCCTGACACATACTGGCTTTTAAATATTTGTTGAATGAATGGAGACAAGGTCTATGAACATTAGGGACTATAACAGCATGCCAACTGAGAAGAAATTGCCTCTCTCACCAAAGGAAATTCAAGAGAAGAAAGAACACATAAAACTGACACTATGCAAAATAAACTGCTATACTGTGGTTTAGTTTATGGGACACTTGGAGACAGAACACCCAATTCAACAATGAATCCTTCGTCATTCTCTGATAATTCAGGTAGTTCCCAACTTGTTACTTAGAACTCTTTTCATTACATATAACATATATGAGAATTAGGTATCTGGACAGCCTCTCAAAAGAACCCTTCTTGACAAATATTCTACTACAAAAGTAGATCCTATCTTACATAATTATGCATAAAATTCCTTTGGAACTATGGGGATTAAAATTCTCAGTTATATAGCACCATCCATTCAAATTGTTCAAGCTAAAAATTTAAACCACCTTTTATTCTTCCTTTTCCTCCATAAGCTGTATCACCAAGTCCTTAAAATCATCCCTGTCATCTATCTTCTGTCTAAACCAATACCAGCCAAAGTCATCATCCTATACCTGGACAATTGTAGTAATTTCTCCCTAGATGCTCTTCCTGCCTCCAGGCTCTTCCTCCCCCAGTCTATCTACTACACTGCTCCCAGAATAAAGTTGTAAAGCACAAATCTTATAACACCACTATCGTGCTTAAAAACTTCTGATGGCTCCTGGTCCCATATAGGACCACACCCATGTGGGTTCTTCATCAGTTCCCTCACCTACTCAATGCCACTGACCAGCAGACATTGAGAAGCTGCTGCACTGGAGAGGGGATAGCTGATAAGGCAGAGTTCTGCACGGTCTGATCAAGAGAATGGACATCTCATTACCCCTTCCCTGAGCTCAGAGAAGGGGTAATGGGGAAAACTTCGCAAGTGGCAGGTGCAAAGTTGAGAAAAGAAGATAAAAGATCAACAGCAGAAGCTTCAGAAAAACTGAAGGAGTATGAGGGGAAAAATTATGTTATTCTCATATTGCCAATTTACAATTTCACTTACAAATTTCCAACGCTGAAAATAATCTCTTGTACTGCACTACTTGCACCTTTCGTGAACATATTTGTTTTTCCACCTTTCTAATTTATTTCTAACTCATATCTCTTTGTCTAGTTAAGTTCAATCATCCTGTAGGGGGTGTTTATTTTGCTTTTCCTCAGGTATATCACCACCCAGAGATGACAGATATAACATTAACTATCAGTGACAATTATATCTTAAATGACATATATGTAGTGGAGTTTTATACAAGGACAAGATAGATGATGATGATTACACAAGTAGCTTTTAAAATGCTTCTTGTTTTATAAAATTGTACATAGCAAAACAGCTTAATCAGATACCACCATGTTATATTAATATGTAAAATTCTTATCAAGCATGAAACATTCAAAGTAAGTAATTTTCCTGACAAAATTCAGTACCTTGGCATCGACACTTATCTCACCATTTTTTTAAACTGTACTTTTGAAAACAAAGGGAGAGTTAAAAAAAATAACAAAATGACTATAAATGAATCTACAGAGTTCTGGTACCCATCCTGCATCAATGATGGGTATCATCTCCCACAGCAAAACGTTCAACCAGCTTTACCTCAAACTAGAAAATGAGCCTCCACACACTGAGAGATCTAACAGTGAGAGTTTAAACTTTTTAAATGGACTAATACAATGGCTCCTTTTAAACACTAGCCAAAATTTCGCCTTCAGGTAACAACTAAACGTAGCACCCAAAATGTACACACATAAGGTAGGCTTTTTAATGAAATAAATTTCTAGTGCTTAATTATAATATATTAACATTGCTTTTCTAAAATAAAGAAGCAAATGAGATGATACTTAAAGGTCCCATTTATTCCATGTTTCCGAACATTAACTCATCAACTGCCTAAAAATTAAAAGCATGTAGCCATCACTGCATTACTGATATTAGCTTAAGGCAAGTTTATGCTTTTGTATCTCCAAAGCTTTATAAATCACTTAAGGGTATGTCTGAAATCTGAAATGTACAGTATATCTGAAACGAATATCTCAAATATATCTTAAAATGAAGCTACTGTAATTAAGAAATTTTAAAAATACAATAATTTTTATCAATTACTCTAAGGTTGAATTTCACACTATACTATGATTAATACCAAAGATACTCATTTTAATGTGGCAATATAAAAGTACTCAAAGCAATATTAAGCTGTCTTTCCACATCATTAAAAATCTATATTCCCGTGGTTCCCAAACTTTGTACCAAGGTGTCCCAGGGCATGCGACAATTCCATGGGATACTTTATAAAGTTTCAAGAGAAACACAGTGATACCCACCCAACACCTCATGAACTATTATTACTAAGTTGCTTGGACCTAACTACTTAATAAATGAAACTGTTAGGTATTTATTTTAGGGAAAAGGGCATTGTGAAAAAAAATATTGAGACATGTTAGCTGAGAAAGTTTGGGAACCTCTGTACTATTTTACTTTAATCTATTTCTTTGGAAATGGTGAAGGGCAAGTGTCATATTAATCTCAGATACATCTGTCAACCTCTGAACTAAAATTAATTGGCAATTTACCAATCCAAAGGCAAAATATTAAGTAGTCTTATTATTCTTTTTCTTCTACGATTAATTTTCTTACATGCTTCTTAACATGAATTAACTTCTAAAATTATACTTGTTATGGCATCCGTAGTACGTTATTAGAATTAAAAGAATGGAAATATATCCCACCTATTTGCCTAAAGAGCCAAATATTACCATTATTTAAATAGAAAGTAATTTTGTAATTATTCTAACTCTCCATTCAAGATATTTTTAATAATAAGCTCTTTCTAATTAGGTATACTGTTCAGGAGACAAGTGACCCCATATTTCCCTAGTCTTACATCTCAGTATAAATTGGTTCCATCTATCCAGGGTAATATTCTCATCTAGAAATAAGGTATGAATTGCCTGTATTTCTTCTTTTTTGTCATGAAAGTCACAAAATCCTTAAGTGAAAGGGACCTTAGGATAAGCTGATCTGTACAAGGACTACTTAAAGAAGAAAGAAAACAATTTCTACGGGAAAGAATGTCCTGGTTCTGACAGGGATAGCCTGAGCTCCAGGCCCCACTCTATCTTAACAATAATGAGGACAGGCAACTCAACTTGGATCATTTTTCACCCCTCATTTGTAAAACAAAAAGACTGAGGTAAATTTGGTTCTGTTACTAAGCACCACTTGAGATCAAAACAGAAATAAGATTCCCAAGACTACTCCTGGGAATTCTGGCACATTGGTCTGAGGCTGAAGATTGTAGTCTGTGCAAACCAGATTTGGGAACTGTGACAGACACTTTAAGTTGACTCATCCAATATCCAGTCAATGCTAGCCCCCTTCTTTCTTGCCTGCCTCTACTGTGGAGGTTATAAAGCTAAACATTCATTTTTAAGGAACCTGATTGCACAGTGGTTAAGCACTCGGCTGCTAACTGAAAGGCAGGTGGTTCAAATCCAACAGCCGCTCCGAAGGGGAAAGATGTGGCAGTCTGCTTCCGTAAAGATTACAGCCTTGGAAACCCTATGGGGAAGTTCTACTTTGTCCTAGAGGGTCGCTATGAGTTGAAATCAACCTAACAGCAACGGGATGGCAAATGATACATAAAAGGAAGCCTGTTAACGCCACCACTCTCTTCCCTTTCCACTCCCTTCTTGCTGTGTTTAACTCTGACTTGATGCCTAAGGGTACATTAAGTTATCTTGTTTCTATAAACCAAGACGTTAAAGATGGTAGGGTAGAAAGAAAGAACACTGAGGATATCTGGATCCATAATCCAGACTTTCTGTTATGCGAGGAAAATACCCCCCATTTTTGTTTAAACCACTATTACTTGCTTATAGCTGAAAGCATTGGTAAATGATATAGCAATGAAGGATTACCCCTGTTAATTTTGAATCAATTCCGACTCATGGTGACCCTAAAAGACAGGGGGGAACTCCCTCATAGGATTGCTAAGGAGTGCCTGGTGGATTTGAACTGCTGACGTTTTGGTTAGCAGCCGTAGCTCTTAACCACCATGCAACCAGGGTTTCCAGCAAAGGATTAGATGATCTCAAATGTAGGGTTCAAATCTAATATTCTAAAGTTCTCATTTTAAATAATCTAATTATCCAGGGAAGAATACTTTTCTACATCGGTGACAGATGACTGACGAGACCCTAATGTATAATTTAAAGGCATCGTTAAAATTCAGAACGCTACCACAGCTTTACTAATTCTCCCCATTCTTTTCAGACATTTTCATTCAGTTAGAGAGCAGACTTATTAAGTTCTAGTTAATGAGTTGAACTAAAACAAAATAGCCTATCGAAACTCCACATTAAAAAGACCACACACCTTATATACATAATTTTTAAACTAATAAATTCAACCCCATTTTGGTTTAGCAAAGTCAGAAAAACTACCAGGGTATTCACCCTTCCCCTGTCCTATCCTTCATCCTAACTTACCCGTTTGGGAATGAGAAAACACCAGCTTTAATGTGTAGGAAACACATGCTCCATGAAAGTCACTAACAGTGGCTAACAGGGAAACCAGCATAGTGCTGCAGGCCATCAGCTTTCCCTCAGTGAGTAGGACACTGTTGGAAAAAGAACTATCTCCAAGGTTGAACTAGTATAAAAGGGAATGCAGAGGCCCACAAAGCACATTCCCATATGGATCCCACTGTTTTGCCTTATGCCTAACTCACTTTAAGACAATTGCAGAGGCATAAAACACATCGATAAATATTTACTGAGATTCCAATCATGGCAAGGAACCAGACTAGATAAGGCAAATGGCTGGGTGGTTAATTATGAATAAGACTGGGGGAAGGGTTCAGAGAGATGCTGTATAATATTACAATAAATAAATAAATAAATTGCAAAAGTAGCTAATTCCCAATTTTTCTATTAAGCAGTGTCATTATCTTTAATCTTCATGCAAATAATAATCTGATTGCAAATGCAATGATATTCAACCATGCTTTGGTGAACTTTTCATTCAACCTACCAGTATGTGTTTGGTTGTTGCTGGCTGTAGCCAAGGATCCAGTGTGGTTTCCGATGAGATTGTCTTGGGTTGACTGAAGGCTTGGAGCTGACCACAACGGAGTATTGTATCCTGAAAGACTCTGCTGCTGGTGGTGCTGTAGTGATGGTGGAGGTGGAAGTGGCGATGGATGACTGACAGGTGTATGTTGACCAGAAAATGAATTATCTTTAACTGGCCTGATAGTAGGAACATTCTGTGAGGTAAACATTTGCCCATATGGATCACCAGCAGGCAGAGAGGGATATGAACCACTAGGATACGCAGCATTAGAAACAGTTGACATAGCATAATGACCACAAGTAGAGGGAGATCCCTGAGAAGCAACAGAAGAGTTGGCAGAGTACATGGCTGGATTATTGTAGTGATTCACAAAAGAGTATGGCTGGGAGGCACTCGTATGCAAATGGTATGCTGATGATACAGCACCTTGGAAAGATCCCAAAGTGGATCCCACAATATGAGGGGCAGGAGAGCCCCTGCCATACATCTGCTGTGCTCCTGGTTGTTGACTCACTGTGGTAAGAGTCACCACATTTTGTGTTGGTACTGTATAGAGACCAGAGTAGTAATCACCACACTGGCTATCGGATGGTAATGAGGTCATTTTCCCAGGTCCTTGAGAGTAATGTCCTGAGGCAGCAACATAGTTTTGAGGATGCAATCCATACCCAGGTGAAACCTGCATTTGATTCTGTGCTGGACCTGAAAAACAAAAAAAATATTTACAGGGATTGGGTAAGAGATAACTAAAACATATATCACAACTGAATAGGTCATAAAAGAAAATACCACAGGGAGAAAAAAACAATCATGGAGTAATTTTTAAGCATACTTCCTATTTAAATTTCAGCCCAGTTAATTGTTTTCTCCATAATTCCAACTTACTACAGAGGATATACTATTATAGCCCCATTGTGGCAGTCAGCCTCCAAGATGGCTCCCGATGATTCCCACCTCCTGCTATTCACACCCTTGTGTAGTCCCCTCCCATACTGTGGTCTGTGTGACCCACAGCATATGGCAGAGGTGATGGAATAGCGCATTCAAGATCTTAAAAAAAAAAAAAGATTGGCATCAGTTTTAGACTCTGGCTTTCTTTCAAATCACTCAGCCTGGGGGAAACAAGTTGCCATATTGTGAGCAGCCCTATAGAGAAGCTCATGTGTCGAGGAACTGAACTCTCTGGCCAAGAGCCAGAGAGAAACAATATTCACTGCCTGCCAAGAGTCACAAGAGAGATTGGAAGCACACTACTGAAACCCAGTTGAGTCTTAAAATGATTACAGCCCTGGCTGACAGCTTAAATACAATCTCCTGAGAGACCCTGAGCCAAAACCACCCATGAGATAAATGTTTGTTGCTTTAAATTGCTAAGTTTTGGGGTATTTTGTTATGCAGCAATAGATAACTAATATGCTCAGCCTGGAAGGAGTTCAAATATTTTATTAGCTTTTTTTTTTTTTTTTAAAAAAAATACTATAAAAATAATATACCTATTGTAGAAAGAACAAAATCAAAGACAAAACTATGGTGTTGGCAAAGAATACTGAATATATCATTGCCTGTCAGAAGAACAAACAAATCAGTCTTAGATGAGGACATCATGGCTGATAAGGTAGAGGGCCAATGAAAAAACAAGAGAAATCCAGCGAGATCAACTGATACAATAGCCTCAACAATGAACTCAAACATACCAATGATCATGAATATGGTGCAGGATGGGGCAGTTTCATTCTTTTATACATAGGTCATCATCAGTCAGGGCTGGCTTGAAGGCAATAGCAACAACACTAAACAAAAATTCAAACAACGAAGAATATAAAGTAAAAGTTTCTCTCTCTCACTGGTAGCTGATATTCTACTTCCCAGAGTAGGTACATGTAATAGTAACTTGCGAATCCTTTAAGAATTTGTAATGCATATATGAAACCTGCTGTCGTCAAGTCAATTCTGACACATAGTGATCCTATAAGACAGAGTAGAGCTGCCCAAGAGGGTTTCAAGGAAAAACTGGTGGATTCGAACCGCCGACCTTTTGATTAGCAAGTGTAGCTCTTTAACTACTGCACCACCAGGGCTCCAATGCATATACACACAAGCATGTAAATATTGTGGTGCAGTGAATTACTTAACGTGGTCCTTCTAGCCACTGTCTTTGTGGCTCCCACACAAGGTCCAGATGGGACTATGCAAATAAGTGGACCACCAAGGGGATTGGACAGTTGCTGCTAATGTAAATAAGGTGCATGGGGATGGGATCATGCGAATAACGTGTATGGAACTCTAATGAGGGGATTGGTCAGTTTTGCCATACTGCTAAGCTTGAAGAGACACAGAGAGAGAGGCAAGAGGTGTAACACGGAAGACAACAAAAGAACAGCATAGAAGTAGCAAAAGGGAGAGACAGCACGAACTAGGAGACCTATGCCAGACAGCTACAGTGGGGCTTGCCGACCCATGGAGCTGAGGGCTGTAACACATGCCTGACAAGGCCCCGAGCAGGGCCCAGTAAAGAGGGCCAGCAGAAGCTGTTCTAATCAAGAACTGTATCCTGATTGTTCCTGTTACTTCTGAGTTGTTACAGATCCTGAGTTATACCCTGTTACTTCCCTAATAAAGCATTTAACTGTAAGTATGGTACGTGAGTTCTGTGAGACATTACTGAACCCAAAGATCAGAGGGAGAGTACTGAAGGGAGGCGGAGTAGATGATGTTAGAGATGATGGAGTGGTACTGCAGTTTGGAAAAGTTGGACATTTGGGACATCTTTAACCCCTGCCTCAGTGGAACCAGCTTTGTGCTGATCCTTATAAATGATATCATTCATTTAAGTACATATACAACATTTATTTTAACATACAAAGAAGATCACGTTATCGTTCTGCAACTTGCTTCTTTTACTTACTATGTCTTAGATGTCCTTCTGTGTTAACATATATAAATCCTCATTATTCTATTCAAAAATCTATATAGTACTGCATTGTACAGATATGCCATTATTTACTAAATACTGACGAATAATTATTTCAAGACGTGAACTAACAGGGTCACTATGAGTCAGAATTGACTCAATGGCAATGAGTTTTTTTTTAAGGTAAGCTATGTAATGAATCTGCAGGATAAGTTCCTAGCAGTGAAACTGGTGGTTCACAAGGTCTGTGCTTTTAAAACTGACCACTGTTACCAAATATCTCTCCAAAAAGGTCTATTAATTTCTATGTCCCATCAATAATGCCTAAGAATGCCCCATCTTCCCGACATTAAGTATTATCAGACATTTTAACCTTTGCCAATCTGTAAGTGAGAAACCTTTTAGTGTGCAGTACTTAACTTCGGGTGATGCCCAGAGAACCTTTACAAATGTTTATTAGCCATTTGAGTGTCTGTCTTCATCATTAGCCCTTTTTCTACAGAGTTGTGCTTTCTTTAATGATTTGTATTCTTGTATATTAAGAGAATTAGTCCTGCAAATATTTTTCCTTAGATTAATGTGTTTTGACTTTGCTCATGGCGTTTTCTGCTAGTTTCTTGATTATTTAGTAAAATCTTTCTTTTATGTTTGATAGATTTTGTCTTTACTCACTTTATTAATTTATATTAGTACCACCCAAGTGAGTTCATGGCACACAGTAAACAATCCATGAATATTTATCCAACAAATGAATAACTGTATCAAGACGAAAAGGAAGATGAATGGGAAGGACAGCTTTTCTTCTTAAAATAAAGTCTTGAGTCCTTCAACAGAAAGGAATAATTTCCAAGTAGAGGGAGAAGGCATAGCACATGATGGCATCAGGAATCAAGGTAAGAAAACCTGAAGGGGTAAGGCAACTATTTCAGAAAATCTCACCTCTCCTTCCTCTCCAAGGAGTCTTAGGTATGTCTGGTTAATTTTTGAGTCATACTAAGAAAAGTTTTCTCCATTCCAAGATTATAAAACTATTTACCCATTTTTTTTTCCAAGTACTTTCACACTTCCATTTTATATATTTATATCTTTCACCACTATAGAATATATTCATTTTACTATTTAAGATTAAAATGTTATATATTGATGTGGGATATAAAATCAAAAGAGGCATCTAACTTGAAGTAAAATGGCTGAACTAAATCCTAAAAGGCTGTTTCACCTTTCAAACAGATTCAAACTCTGGTTCCTAGGAACCAAACCTATTATTAAGGAAATAATTTTCTTTGTAGTCAGGCTAAGAATGTCAATACCCCATCAAAACTCTTTGCTTCTGATCTCCTCTGGAGAGGTGACACTCTGGGAAAGGTAATGTTTAACAACCCATTTCTGAAAGTATCCATCACTTCGTTGCTTTGTAACTGGTCATGAAACCCCTTCTGTAACCTCCATATCTTGCAATTATGTCTTTAAGCCAATAAATGTATTCCAGCTATATTAATGCAACCAATGTTAAAAATCATGCTTCTCTTTATTCTGCCTTTAACTGACCTTAATCACTGTAAACCAATCAGAATATTCTAATTTTTATTTCCCCCTTCAGCACTATAACTACGTGTGACTTGCACTCCCCCCCTCCCCACCAGAGATTCATGAGCTTCAGACCCTGAGGCTTCCCGATCTCCCACCTGAATGATACTTTCGCTTTGGTAAATCTCTGATTTCACTTCAACAGTCTTACCAGCTGCGAAAGCACAAGGCAAAACCCCTGATAAGGTTTTTATCAGACCCTGGAAGTGCTAAGGCTCTCAGCATACCTTTTAAGCCCTAAGACTCTTGTCTCTGTTCACAGTTTTGAACATTTTGGTAGAAATCTGGAGCATAACAAGCTCACCATCTAGTGGGCAAAAGGTATAACTCCCCACACAAACCTTTTTCTTTTGTTTCTCTAAGGATGCATTTTTGACTTAGTGTACCTTCTTGTCGGCACATACTGGTACTTGGTAAGATGGGGAATGCCACCTCTAAGGGCCACAGCAGATTCCCTTTTGGAACCTCCACTTTTGACATGGTCAGGAACTATGGCCCCTGTACAGTTCAGTATCTTGAATGGTGACATGCACTTACCAAGGAAACTGAGGATGAATGGCTATTGTGGGGCAGTTTAGAGCATACTAAGTTAACTTTTCTGTATAGTAAATTAAAGGATAAAGGCTCCCAGACTAATGAGACTCAGTGGGAGGTTTATTTTAATTAGTTTTTAGAAGCTTCCAAGACACAAAAAAAGATTTACCTCACCGCAAAATGTTGTTATTAAGGCAAGCAAAATAAATTAAGGAACTGCAAAGTCAAAATTCTGTATCTGTTCCTTTGTCAATTATATATCTCTTCCTCCTCTACTAACCCTGTTTTACCCGGCCCTCTGGCAGCCACTCCTCTATACCCCTCTCTATCTTCCCCTGATAGTATCTTATCAGAACTCCCTTATCACACTAAAGAGAAGGAGAAAGAGGCCAAAGAGGAAAGGACCAAACCTTCAAATAGACCTGGCCCCATAGCTGAGATGGCTTTATGGCAAAATACCTGAAGACAAGAGGAGGACAGCCTGAAGTTACCTTTGCAGAAGGTAGCTAAAGCAGTCTAAAGCAGAACTCTGCACTACGGTTAAATAATTCCCAAATCTGCACAAAGGCCCTCAGGAGTTTTAACAAGAATTTAAAATTCTGACAGAAACTTATGAGCCCAGTCCAGTTAATCTATATAACTTGTTACACATGTTGTTAGGACCTGGGAATGCTCTAAGGTGGATGGAAGAAGCTAAATGGAAAGAATCTGAGAAATTGTCCATCCAACCAGATGTGTCAGGTGCAGAGTTGGTATCTCAGACTAAAGCTATTACAGTAGACGTGATTGAATGTTTTCCAAAGGTTTGCCCCCGTAGAATTGACTGGACCAAAGTTCAGGCTTGCAAGCAAAAAAAGGATGAGAATGTTTATAAACTACAGAGATTGTTTAAATAAACTTTTTAGGGAGCATTTAGGGTTGAACCTGGAAGATGGAGCCAGGATAGCTTTTAATTCTATTTTTGTAGGAGGACTACACCCAGAATTAGCTGATCTAGTTTCTTTAATCATTTTGTATTTACTATAGGTCACTATGAGTTAGAATTGCCTTGATGGCAACAGGTTGATTTTGGTTTCTGTAGTGGTTAAGAGTTTGGCTGCTAACTGAAAGGTTGGCAGTTCAAATCTACCAGCTGCTCCTTGGAAACCCTATGGGGCAGTTCTACTTTGTCCCATAGGGCTGCTATGAGTCGGGATCGACTCAAAGGCAACAGGTTTGGTTTTGGCATATATACTTAGGATTATTTTTTGGTAAATGTTTATGCAATCTTTAGAATTTTGGACTCAGTCTAGTGATAAAAGGAGTAATCATATTTGTTGGGTGTTTGTGGTACTATTCCTTTTTAGTATTTGAGTTCCAGTCATGACTCCTACTACTGTTTTAATTCCACACCTCAAGTGAAAGAACAATAAAATATCCACAAGCTGTTTCAATTTCACTGACACAAGAACACAGAGTACCACTATATTCCTTACCACAACAATATATAAAAATATTTGCTTAAAAAGTGCTGAAGAGGAAAATTAACAGCAGACATCTTACTTCGATTTTAAGGTTTTTCTTCTCCATGAAACCAAACATTAACCATAAAAAGCCTGACCCAAACTGCAAAAGCCTGCTAGAAACTACACCACAGCAATGTAAACTTATCCTGCTAGAAAAGGACAGCTGTCAAACCATTATCTTCTAATTTAAAATCTCAAAAAGTTTCATGGCTGTAGGTGGGTGGAGGGCCAGATTATTAGCAGCCAGACCAGAAGTAACCTGATATCAGCTGATCTCAAAAAAAGGGGGAAGGAAGGGTTCAATCAATCCTGTTAAGATTAGCCAATAGCTCATCTATGTCTCCCTCCTCTTCTCTTTATAAACCTCAATGTACCTAGCTACTCTGAGCCATTTGCTTTTTCTGGAATCAAAATGGTCTCCCTGTACATACTAACTGCTCAGAATAAACCTTATGTTCAAATTTTGGTGAGTTTTGATCATTTTTAACAAAAGATACATGAACAAAGTTTAGAATTCCTTATTCTGTTTTTGGTTCCCATTAACCTTAATGGTGGAATCTTAATTTTTTGTCAGGTAAATACATATTCTATGGCACATACAAAGATAACTTAAAAAATCAAGTGGCAAGGGAAAAATTTTACCATCCCCACTTCTACAATTCCAATGAGTATACAGAGAACTGAAACTCAGAAAACACTGCTTTACTAGGTGCTATACTTTACTTTTTCTACAGGATATTATTTTATAAGATCGTAGTTCAACTGAAATAATTTATTTAATTAAAGGGGAAAAACAGTTTAATAGCACTCCTTAACTAATAATACAAAATTTTTTAAATGTTCCTTTCTCCTTTTTAAATACATAAAAAGGTGGGTTTGCTATCCTTCACCACAGTCTCAAAACTCTACACTAGTATGAATTTATGAATCAAAAGAATAGTCCAGTGAGATACAAATCTACCCACTTCCTAACGATGGATTTGGCTTATCCATGCTACATGATCTGAAAACAGGGAAACAGCATCATCCTGTCCAAACTACTCAAATGTCGTTCTTCTAAAAATAACAGGAATGTTGTATCTGCTGAAATTTACCAGAAGTGAATTACCCACCAGATGAAGCCTGTTTACCTTCCTGTCTACCAAAGGAAAAAAGGTACTTTGGGACTTGAGGGTGAGTGGGAATACCTAATTACTTGTCGATGCTCACTCCTCTTTATGTCAAGATCTAAATGTTCCAAAAGTATGAAAAAGTATCTGAAAATAAAATTCTTCAAAAAGATGATAAATGAATCAAGGCCCTTATGAAAGCAAAATATTTCCTTTCAAATATTTTACAGTATATTTTTAAAAGCCTGCACTTAAAAAAAAAAAGGAATTAACTTGATATAAAATATCTAGAATAGGCAAATATTTTTTCAAAAATTTTGTCTACTGTGACCTAGCCAAAAAAAAAATGCATTTTCTTTTCTTCAAGTTTAAAATGTTTTAGATAACTCTCCTAACTTTCTCTCGGGGTACAATAATAAAAACTAATACTAAAGTGTTAGCTCTTTTGCAAAAACTAAACCTGGGAAATGTTACATATAAACAGGTTAAGTACACCCATAAATTTTTTATGTGTTCTATAATTATAGGAATCTTATCAGTGTTAGCATTTTTATTTGCCCATATTACCTGGAATTCTCTCAGCAACTCTGGTTGATTAAAGCATAGGAGCCATCTCCCCTCTCCCTGAGTTTGAGCATGCTTATAACAGCTTCCAGCAATAAAAAATGGCAGAAATGAAGCCGTGTGATTTCCAAGCTCAGTCATAGGCAGTTAAGCTTCTGTTTTAATTCAACACTTGCAGGTGGAGCCCTGAGCAGCTATGTAAAAGGTCCAGTTAACCCTGTAGCTGCCATGCTTTAAGGAAGCCAAACCACGTGGAAAGGATATGTGTAGGTACTCTCATCAGAAGTCCTAGTCTTTGAGTCATCCCAGCCCAGGTATGGGTATATAGGCCTTCCAGATCACCCCAATCTCCAATCATTGAGTCACCCCCAGCCTTTAAATCTTCCCAGCTGAGGGCACAGACATCATAGAGCAGAGATAAACCATTCCTGCTATTGTCTGATCTCATCAAGTAGGTTCCCACTCATAGCAAACCTATGTACAAGAGAGTGAAACACTGCTGGTCCTGTGCCATCCTCACACTTGTTGCTATGTCTGAGCCCATTGTCGCAGCAACTTTGTCAATTCATTCCACTTAGGGTCTTCCTCTTTTTCACTGACCCTCTACCAAGCATGAAGTCCTTCTCAAGGCCCTGTCCAAATTCCTAATCCACAAATCTTGAAGCATAACAAAACAGTTGCTTTAAACCACTACATTTTTAGGTCATTTGCTATGCAGCCACAGCAATTAGAACAGCAATTAATTACTCTCATCACCCCCATACAACAATGTGTTGGACGTAGCAGCTAGTTAAATAAGGCAAGGAAAAGAAATAAATGGCACAAAGATCAGAAAGGAAGAGAAAAACCTGTCTTTATTCACAGAATGGCATGACTGTAAAAAATCCCAAAGAATATACCAAAAAGTGTCTAGGGCTAACAAGTAAGTTTACCGAGGTCACAAGGTAAAAGGTCGCTGCACAGTACAAAAGTCTAAAAGTAAGAACAATAATGAACACGTGTGATTTGGAGGACTCATATAATACAATTTCGAAAAGAGTCTTTTCATTAAACGGTGCTAGAGTATATACAAAAAATTAACCTCAAAACATAACTCAGACCTTACATAAAAAATAACTCAAAGATGAAATATAGATCTAAGTGCAAAATCTAAAACTAAAAAATTTACAGAAGAAAATATAGAACATCTGAGTGAATACGGTTTTGGCAATGAGTGTTCAGCTGTGATGCTAAAAGCAGGATCAGTAACAGAAAATATGGATAAAATGCACTTTATCCAAATTAAAAACTTTTCCTCTGCAAAAGCCACTGTTAAGAGAATTAAAAGCAACGAAAGGCTGGGAGAAAATAGCTGCAGATCATGTATCTGATAAAGGACTTGTATCTAGAATATATTAAGAATTCTTACAACTCAACAATAAGAAAAAAACACAATCGAAAAATTGGTGAAATTTCTCAAAACTCACCAAAAAATACATAGATGGCAAATGAGCATATGAAAACATGCTCATCAGTCTTAAGTAAAATGAAAAATAAAACCACAATGAAATATTGCTATGCACCTAATAGAATGACTAAAACAGAACAAAACCTGTGAATATCAAATGCTGATAAGGGTTAAGAGTAACAAGAACTCATTCATTTTTTGAAGGAATGCAAAATAGTACAGACACTTTAGAAAACAGTTTGGTAGTTTTTCATAAAGCTAACATATGATCCAGCAATTCCACTCCGTGGTATTTACCTAAGTGAGCTGAAAACTTACGTTCACACAAAAACCAGTATATAAATGTTTACTGCAGCTTTATTCATAATCACCAAAAACTGGAAACAACCAAGATGTCCAACAACGAGGGAATGGATAGATAACGTGTGGCACACACAGACTACTACTTAGCAATAGAAGTGAATGGACTACTGATTTATGCAACAGAATGAGTAAATGTAACTAAGTGAAAGAAGCCAGGCACAAAAGGTGTAAATTCTATTTATATGAAATTTTGGAAAAGGCAGAATGATAGGGATGAAAACCAGGGCAATGGTTGCCAGGGATTAAGGGGGGGAAGAAGCACTAAGAAGGGGACCACATGAGGGAATTTTTACAGTGATATAACTGTTTTATATGGTACTGTGAGGGTGGATCCATGATTCTGCATTTGTCAAAACCTATAAAACTTTACAAATAGTGAACTTGATTATACACAAATTTAAAAAAATCAACCAGGACGTCCTGAAAACCTAGGACAGAATGTAGTTAGTGACAAATCAATCTAACTGTATTGCAAATGTATGATAACCTAACTGAAGGATATTTAGGCAATATATATACAGATAGCTAGATATAGAAACATTTATAGGCATGTTTATGTACACAGGTTAGTATGTAACTGTTGTTGTTAGTTACCTATCAAGTTGATTCCAACTCACAGGGACCCCATGTGTGCAGAGCAGAACTGTTCCACCTAGGGACTCATTTCCCAGCTGTCTGCTGAGGGCCCCAGAGCAAGGAGCACATCCCAATTCTTGGTTTCTAAATATCCTCTCCCAACAGGTATTTAGAACCAGGGCTCCTTGGGCAAAGGGCTGATTCTAGGGCTGGGGCAGGGCAGAGTACAAGATGAGCGAGAGAGTAAGGATGTTCTCAAAAAAACAGAAGAATGGGGAGAGAAGGGCACAGAAGCCAACCTGAAAAGGCTTCCAGTGGCCGAAGCTAGAACAGTTTGAGCGATAAAATAATGACAGTATTAGGTGCTAACCCAAAGAATAAAATAAATATCTGTGAGTTTACAATGATAGAAATAAATGATTTTAAAATGGGAAAGGGCAAACCTTCCTTACAGAAAAATTCCAAAAAATAAGTTTGGAAGAAACGAGGAAAATAGAAAACCAACATTAGACCTCCACAGTAATAAATGCTCCAAGAAAGATCCAGTGAGGAGTGCTAAAATTAGTGAGCAAATTTTTAAGGAGAAACAGGACAGTTGAATAGCCTAGAAGTATTCCCCTCAAAGTAACTTATTAATTACTGTGGTGATTTTAAAATATGTCACAAACTATTGAATACTCCTCACTCCAGGAGGTGTAGCTTAATTCACCTCCTTTTGCATGTAGGCTGGGGTTATCAGCGAGTCACTTCTGATAGAGTAGGAAAAGGAAAAAAACAGTAACTTTACATTGGAGGAGCCTGGCAAACACCACCTTAAAAAAACAAAAAAACCAAACCCAGTGCCGAGTTGATTCCTACTCACAGCAACCCTATAGGACAGAGTAGAACTGCCCCACAGTTTCCAAGGAAAGCCTGGAGGATTTGAACTGCAGACCCTTTGGTTAGCAGCCGTAGCACTTAACCACCACACCACCAGGGTTTCCAAAAATCACCTTAACCAAGGTTAATATCACCAGTTATAATTCATGTTAATATCAGCCTGTGAGACACATAACTCAGTTTGGTCTTTGTCTCTTCTTGAATAATCAAGGTGTCTTTGTTTTCTAAAACAGCCAGACAACACTTAAAGATGTACAAATGAATTGGGAGCCACTCCCCTGGCCCCCCCTCCTCCAACTCATCACCTGGCAACAAACCTCAGGAAAGGAGAGAAGCATAATGCAGTCATGCATAGTCACTGATTCATGCATATGCACTGAGGACCCAACGGCTAGTATAAAGGACCCTGGACTTCGGGCTTTCTTTTTGAGCTTCTGGATGGATGATGCATGTGGGAGAACCAGCATGCAGCTAGGAATATGAAACTCTGTGCTGAAAACTCCTCCCAGACCTCACTGTTGCATCTTTTCATGTATATCCATTTGTGGTTGTGTATCAAAAAGTTTATAATGAGTATAGCCCTTTATGTGAACTCTGTGAGTCATTCTAGTGACTTATGAAACTGGTCAGAGGCAATAAAAGCCAGCAGGGTCTGGCATCTGCCTATCTGGCAGTTGATTAGAAGGACAGAGTCCTAACTTGAAAGAACCAGCCATGGGTAGCTGGTAGACAGAAGAGGGCTGTGCCAACAGTTGTTTTGTAAAGGCCTAACTCTGGGTGGTTAGGGTTAGGGTTAGAGAGAGCAAAAATGCCCTGAGTGGCTGGCGCCAGCGACGGAAAAGTGGAGATATCAGTTTTCACATTTTGGGGACTGGCTTTATGTTTATTATTATTAATGCAATCATGTACCCCAGATTTGATGTGATAAGGGGACTTCACCTTTGTGGCATATCTACAACTCTGGTCTAATCATGTGCAAATATCAGCATACCCAAAGTGAGAGACAATGTACAAAACAACCAGTACTCCTCAAAACTGTCAAGGTTGTGAAAAAAACAGAAAAGACTACAAAACTATCACAGATTGGAGGACACTAAACAAGACAACTAAATGCAATATGGTATCCTGGATTAGATTCTAGAACAGAAAAAACATTAATGGAAAAACAGTGAAATACAATTTCTAGTTTAGTTAACTGTATTTCACCAATGTTAATTTCTAAGTTTTGAAAAATATATCATGGATTTGTAAGATGTTAACAGTAGAGGAAGTGGAGTGAAGGGTATATGGGTGTGCTCTACTATTTTTGCAGCTCTTCTGCAAATCTAAAATTATTTTAAAATAAAGTTTTGAAAGGTCAATGAAAAAAATACTAGTAATGACCTAGTAAGTTGACTGTATAACGTAATTTTTTAGAAAAATGACTACACCAAACATAGAGTAATTTTCCTAAAAAACAAATCTGATTATGTCACTTTCTTTTTAAAGGTCTCTAATGGTTTCTCTTAAATCAATAAACAGTGCAAAGTCTTCAACATGGCCTATAAAACTGTGGTAGGCAGAATAATGGCCCTCTCAAATGTGTCTACATCCTAATCCTGGGAACTTGTAAAAATGTTAGGTTATATGGCAAAAAAAAGATGTAATTAAGGTTGCTAATCACTGACCTAACCCTATGGGGCAGTTCTGCTCTGCCCTATAGGGTTGCTATGAGTCGGAATCAATTTGACAGCACTGGGTTTGTGTTTTTTTTTTTGTTTTTTGTTTTGGTTTTTAATCACTAACCTATCCTGGATTATCTGGGTGAGCCAATGTAATCACAAGAGTCCTTAAAACTGGAAGAGAGACAGCAGAGACTCTGATTAAAAAAGAATTCTCAAAAGGATGCAATGTTGCTGGCTTTGAAGATCGAGAAAGAGACCCACTAGCCAAGGAATGTGGGCAGCCTTTAGAAGCTGAAAAAGGCAAGGGAACGGATTCTCCCCTGGAGCCTCCAAAAGAGAATGAAGCCCAGCTACCTTGATTTTAGACCCAGGAGATCTATGTAGGACTTATAATCTACAGATAATAAATTCATGTTGTATTATGCCACCAATTTGTTGGTAGTTTATTACAGCCCAAACCAAAAACCAAACCCACTGCTGTCAAGTTGATTTCAACTCATAGCAGCCCTATAGGACAGAGTAGAACTGCCCCATGGAGTTTCCAAGGAGTGCCTGGCGGATTTGAACTGCTGACCTCTCGATTAGCAGCTGTAGCACTTCACCACTACACCACCAGGGTTTCCAGCAGCAGACAGAAAATACAAAGGCCCTTAATGATCTGATACCTGCTTACTTCTCTGGTTTCATCACTTGCCACTCTTCCTTCACAAAATGATTTTCACCAAGTATGCCTTAGCATAACGGTATACTCGAAGTTCTTCACATGAAGCTGTCAACGTTTTATCGATAAATAAAACTTATTTTTGCTATAACTTGGGGTGCCTGCTGTTACGGTGATGTCAAACACAATGCTGAGTTCCCATCCGGTGGGAGGAGGTACAATTTGCCACAAAAATAGTAAAGAAGTCATAGCATAACATCAAGTAAGACTGTATGCTAGAGCTTTGCTTCAAGGGCCCATAATAGAGGTTGGTCAGGACAGAATACAGTTTTACCGTAAGTTTTAAAGGCAACAAAGTTCTGAATATACAGTAGTTTCCTAAAACTTGCTTTTTTTTTTTTTAATACAGATATTAAAACTTTAATTCCTTCAAGAATGCCCCCCAAATTTTTGGCACTAATGTAGCTATGATTATGAAAAGGTTGACAATCATTGCTTAGCACACACCTTCACTACACTGAATTTTTCTCAAGCCATGTTTCCTCACCTCTGAATCTCACACTGGCTCTTTCCTCTTTTTGGAACCTTCTAAAATTTCCCCCAACTCCCATCACCTGACTAGCTTTTACTCATTCTTCAAATCTCAGTTCAGGTCTTCCTTGAGAAAACATTCTCTTAACCTTCCAGGTAAATGTTAAATGATCTGCTTAATGTTGCTTCTACAATATCCTAAACATTCATGACAGTACTTTTTACAAGTACTGTAACTGTCTAATTGCAAACTTTGAAAGTGAAAAAATTAGGTCTATTTTGCTCTAAGCTCTAATCTCTATCTCAAGCGCTTAACACAGTGTCTTGACTCATGGAAACCGTTACTATATTTTGAAAAAAATGAAGTCTAATAATCATCAAATATTTCTTCATCAGGCATTTACCCATGACAACGTATCAACAAGGAATAGCATATGACACTTAAAGTACACAAAACTTTAAAGAGCTTCCACTACGTCATTTATACATAGAGTCACTATGAGTCAGAATCGACTCCACGGCACACAACAAAGATAAATATGAAGATCTGAATTTCTTTCCTTAGACATTTTACAATTTTACTCCATGGTAGTTTGAGTATAAGAACAATATTCATAACAAAAAGAAATTAAGAATCGACTGCATTTCATTACATCTAACATGTTCTGAAGGAGCCCTGGAAGTGCAGTGGTTAAGCACTCAGCTGCTAACCAAAAGGTCAGCACCTCAAACCCAGCAGCCGCTCCATGGGAGAAAGCTGTGGCAGTCTGCTTCTGCAAAGATTCACAGCCTCAGAAACCCTATGGGGCAGTTCTACTCTGTCCTATAGGGTACTATGAGCCGAAATCGACTTGACGGCAACAGTAAAATGTTTTGATATTTCTATTTTTTTAATCTTACCAGATGTATTAGTTTCCCATTGCTACTGTAACAAATTTCCACAAATTTAGTGGCTTAAAACATCACAAATGTACTCTCTTATAGTTCTGGAGGTCAAAAATTCAAGATCAGTTTCACTGGGCTAAAATCAAGGTGTTATGGGCAGGATTTGGTTCCCTCTGTAGGTTCTGAGGAAAGAATCCATTTCCTTGTCTTTTTCAGCTTCTAGCAGCCACCTATATTCCTTGGTTTGTGGTCCCTTCCTCCATCTATCTTTATTAAAGCACATCACTCCAACTCTGGTTCACCTCACAACCTCACATCACCTTCTCCAGCGATTTTGGCTCCTTCTGTGTCCCTCTGGAAACCCTGGCGTAGTGGTTAAGTGCTACGGCTGCTAACTAAAAGGTCCGAAGTTCGAATCCACCAGGCGCTCCTTGGAAGCTCTATGGGGGCAGTTCTACTCTGTCCTATAGGGTCGCTATGAGTCGGAATCGACTTGACAGCAATGGGTTTGGTTTTTGGTTTTTTGTGTCCATTTTTTTTTTTTTAATAAGGACAACTGTGATCATATCAGGCCCACCCGGAAAATTCAAGATAATCTCAAATTCCTTATTTTAAGCATATCAACAAAGCTTCTAGGGATTAGGATTTGAGCATATTTGAGAAGGGGGGGATTATTCAGTCTTCCACACCTGGGGTCAAATGGCAGGTTCTCACACAACTGTACCATGACCTACGCTTGACTGAAAGCAATTAAAAAATGCCACCAATTTTAAGCACCCCAATATCAGAGATAAAAATGTGTCCTAGAATCAATTATTTAATTATTGCATCTACCAAACAGCTACGCAGCACCTTATAAATAAGAATCAACAAATAATGGCTGAAAATGGAAAAAATCAGTTTACATATAACTTCTGAAAGAATTTTACATTTTTAGCTTCGAGTGAGGTATGTCATTAGAAAAGAAAGAAATTGATTATTCTAACACATTATTTACTCGCTGGTACCAATCTGACTTGTAAACAAAAATGTTTTAACAAGTAGTCTGTTTCAATGGAGATGCTTAGCTGGTCTGCCTGACTGATATCATCAGGTACCAGCTAGAAACAGCCTCTCATTTTCTGTAAGCAAGACTAAATTATCATAAGATGTACCCAAAGAATATATCCACCTCAGTGGCATAAACTCCTTCCAGAGACTACATTCCCACCAAAGAAAAATTGATTCTACTCCTACTTTAAAGCCATCCTGACATAAACATAAAAATTTACAAATCATATATTTTAGGGACTGGTTAAGTGCTATGGCTGCTAATCAAAAGGTCGGCAGTTCGAATCCATCAGGCGCTCCTTGGAAACTCTATGGGACAGTTCTGCTCTGTTGCTATGAGTTGGAACTGACTCAATGGCAACAAATTTGATTTCGGTTTTGGTCACTTAACAAAAAATTAATCATAACATCCCTTTAAATAAATGAGTTTCCTTAGGGAACAGGAAACATGATTTGGTCTGAAAAAAATTCAAAATCCTCTAATTGATTTCCCTTTATCCTACCACTGCTCCTCTCTAATTCAGGACCAATGCATTCAGAGAGTACCTTTTAACACACCTTACCACAACAGCCTTCAAGTGGCTCCCCTTTACTTCAAATAAGGTCCAAAGTTCTTAGGCTAATTTTCAAGAACATCTATGAACAGCCCCAACATACTTTTCACACAACTATTCTTTCATTACTCTCCCTTGAGCACCCTTGCTCCACTCAAAGCACACCTTTCTTTTAATTCTTTGCCTTTGATTTATGCATTCTTAACTGCCCGTTCACAGTCTGTCCAACAGTTAAGACCCAGTTGAAGTTCTACCTCACTTCTTCCCTATGTCTCACCTATTATTTCAACTAAAAAGAATCTTTCTCTCTTCAGAACTCTTGGCACCATTTTCACACAGCTTATAAAGTATGGAGCCTGGCGGCACAGTGGTTAAGAGCTCAGCTGCTAGCCAAAAGGTCTGCAGTTCGAATCCACCAGTTGCTCCTTAGAAACCCTATGTGGCAGTTCTACTCTGACCCTATAGGATCACTATGAGTCAGGATCGACTCGACAGCAACAGGTTTGGTTTCTGGTATACAGAAAATACATATTCAGGCCCACATTCATCTGTCCCTTTGCTAGAGTGCAGAGAACTCCTAGAGCACAGACATTTCACATTTGCATCCCCCAGAGTACGTAGCACAAAGAAACCACACAAGTGGGAGCTAAAAAAATATTTGTTAGGAACTGTGAATTAAATGTATACAAAACTGTTGGAATTACATATTTATTGCATAAAACAAGGCTCATGTGTTTAAAGATCAAAACAAATGGCGCAGGAACCAAGTTCTTAAGAGACAGGGAATGGAATTCTGCACCCAAACAATCTGGATTCCTCTCACACAGGCCAAGGATAACATGCAGGACGAATGACAGATTTGGTGATGAGAAGATTAGTACATTCTCTTCAGAATGCTTTTATTTTCTTAATGAAATAAGAAGTAAGGGCATCAGTGGAGACAGGAGAGAAGACGTTCAGGATTTGAGGAGAAAATGGAAGGCGTGAAATGGGAATGGAGCAGGGAAATACAGCAGGACTGCTAACTGGGGCTGAGGGCCCACTTGAGAGACATGACCACAAATTCAAAGTAAAGAGAAACCTCAAGAAAAATAAACCATCAAAATGGAATTATTCCAACATTACATAGTCATTTCATAGGAAAAAATTAACACAGAAAAGGTTGCCAAACATACTATAAATGTGCAAGACTGACAAGAAATGTAGAAGTACAGCAAAACACAAAAATATAGCAAGACACTTGAATAAGGTTGCAATAGTCACAATTTCTACTACAACACAATTACGATTTTAAAAGGGGAAAAAAAGTTTAAGAGAAAGAGAGGGGAAAAAACCCAGTAAGCTGCCTCCATTTCTACCAATCCTAAAATTTTCATGAGCGTGATCACTCTCCTATAAGACAGAGAAGCAACATTTTTAATACCAAGCATATTTGTTTTATTTGTCTTTTCCTGAATTGGATTTCAATCTTTTTAAAAGTCCAGTTAAAATTTTTCACTATCTTAAGACTACCTACAGACTGGGAACAAGTTTTTAGCTATGACATTTCTGATTAGTGCCTGATCTCTAAAATCTACATGATACTGCAAAAACTCAACTGCAAAAAGACAAATAACCCAATTAAAAAATGGGCAAAAGATATGAATAGACACTTCACTAAAGAAGACATTCAGGTAGCTAACAGATATATGAGGAAATGTTCACGATCATTAGCCACTAGAGAAATGCAGATCAAAACTACAATGAGATTTTATCTCACTCCAACAAGGCTGGCATTAATCCAAAAAACACAAAATAGTAAATGTTGGAGAGGCTGTGGAGAGACTGGAACACTTATACACTGCTGGTGGGAATGTAAAATGGTACAACCACTTTGGAAATCAATTTGGCGCTTCCTTAAAAAGCTAGAAATGGAACTATCATACAATCCAGCAATCCTACTCCTTGGAATATATCCTAGAGAAATAAGAGCCTTTACGCAAACAGATATATGCACACCCATGTTTACTGCAGCACTGTTTACAATAGCAAAAAGATGGAAGCAACCAAGGTGCCCATCAACAGACGAATGGATAAATTATGGTATATTCACACAATGGAATAGTGCGCATCAATAAAGAACAGTGAGGAATCTGTGAAACATTTCATAACATGGAGGAACCTGGAAGGCATTATGCTGAGTGAAATTAGTCAGCTGGAAAAGGAAAAATATTGAGAAATAGTTTAAACTAAAAAGAAAACATTCTTTCGTGGTTATGAGGTGGGGAGGGAGGGAGGGTGGGAGAGGGGTATTCACTAATTGGACAGTAGATAAGAACTACTTTAGGTGAAGGGAAACACAACACACAATACAGGGGAGGTCAGCACAATTGGACTAAACCAAAAGCAAGGAAGTTTCCTGAATAAACTGAATGCTTCAAAGGCCAGTGTAGCAGGGGCAGGGGTCTGAGGACCATGGTTTCAGGGGATATCTAAGTCAATTGGCATAATAAAATCTGTTAACAAAACATTCTGCATTCCACTTTGAAGAGTGGCGTCTTGGGTCTTAAATGCTAGCAAGCAGCCATCTAGGATGCATCAATTGGTCTCAAACCACCTGGATCAAAGGAGAATGAAGAACACCAAGGACACAAGGCGATTACGAGCCCGAGAGACAGAAAGGGCCACATGAACCAGAGACTACATCATCCTGAGACCAGAAGAACTACATGGTGCCCGGCTACAACTGATGACTGCCCTGACAGGGAACATAACAGAGAACCCTGAGGGAGTAGGAGAGCAGTGGGATGCAGACCCCAAATTCTCATAAGACTGAGACTGGAAGGACCCTGGTGGTCATGGCCCCCAGACCTTCTGTTGGCCCAGAACAGGAACCATTCCCAAAGCCAACTCTTCAGACATGGATTGGACTGGACAATGGTTTGGATAGGGATGCTGGTGAGGTGGACACTTGAGACTGTGTTGGCATCTCCTTCCAGGAGGGGAGATGAGAGGGTGGAGGGGGTTGGAAGCTGGCGAAATGGACACGAAAAGGGAGAATGGAGGGAAAGAGCGGGCTATCTCATTAGGGGGAGAGTGATTAGGAGTGTGTAGCAGGGTATGTACGGGTTTTTGTGTGAGAGACTGACTTTATTTGTAAACTTTCACTGAACACACAATAAAAATTATTAAAAACACACACACACACACAAAATTTTTCACTATCTTAGCAACAACACAGAAGTCAGCAAAATAGAAACTCCTCTACCCTACTGAGATAAACTGATATTAACTTGAAGAGGCAGATTCAGGTCCAAGAATGTAAATCATTCACCCCTGAGTAACCAACAAGTAGGCCAGGATGCATCCTGTACGCTTGTTAACAATCGCCCTTGTTAAAACATTAGAAATACTTCTGAACTAGTTGGTAAATAAGCACAGCCTGGTCCTTCTTCCCCAGCTGTCACCCCCATGCTGTCCCCTCCTCAGAGCTCCACATGATCCAGTAACTAAAGGACTAATGCCTGGCACAGCTGGAGGCTTACAGGATACTGCTCTAGGGTCAAGGCTGGTTCCATTCAGTGCTTAGTACACGTAATACCGATTACTCAATACTCCGAATATGAACATTACCCCTGCCAATAATCTTTCAATAACATTACTAAAATGCAGATTTTTTAAAAACATACACACACCCCTAAAGAAAATTTTTATTAAAAACTCTAATCATATCGTCTTTGAGTCAATTCTGACTCATAGCAACCCTACAGGACAGAGTAGAACTGCCCCATAGGGTTTCCAAGGAGCGGCTGGTGGATTCAAACTGCTGACCTTTTGGTTAGCAGCCAAGCTCTCAACCACTGTGCCACCAGGGAAATCCTAGTGACTGCAAAAATGGGAAGTTCCACAGCACATCTGGATACCCTGGATTACTCTTTCTGATGGAAGGCTAATAGCTACAGAGCTTCCCAAGCTCTGGGAGAAATGTTTCCTTATACACTTTCTCTCCTATCTCATAAAGATGCAAACTTATGCCTGGTTGCAAGGTAACTGACCCAGACATTGCTGGCAGACAGAGCCTACAGACAGCCTATGGCAACCATGTGGACTAAACCTCACTGCATTAAATATAGATTATTCCTGCCACCACATCAGCTGTCCTCTCTGGATACCATGATTATGAGCACTAGGAGTGAAAGGGCCAAAAGAAAGCCAGTATTGGTTAAGAACCTACTATACGCTGGGTACTTTGCTTTTCTATATATATAACCCTACATAATTCTAAGGACTCCCATAAAGTATTACCATCATCATTTTACAAATAGATAGGATCATAAAAGCTCTCTGTTGTTGTTGTTAAGTGGTGTCGAGTCGATTTTTGATTCACAGCAACCCCATGGGACAGAGTACAACTGCCCCACAGGGTTTTCTGGGCTGTAATCTTTATGGGAGCAGATCACCAACCACCAACCTTTAGGTTCGCAGCCGAGCCACTGTGCCAGGAGGGCTCCTTTAAAGCTCACTAATTCATACAAATTCAGATCACTGGTAAGCAGTGACGAACGCAGGCATTGCTGATTCCTATGCCAGGCTTACAGCCCATTTCACAACACCTGCTTCTCAGAAATGCTAAGAAAAACAAGCAAGTTACAACTTGGCCACTGGCTAGGCAAGGCATTGTTTTACTACTCCCTCTCTCTACTACATCCTCCTTTTTCTCATTTCCTATTACTAATGGCTTTTGGCACATACACAATTTTAGAAAATTTGAAACCAATTAAAACCACCTTCCAGGAAGGCGGTTAGCTAAAGTAGACAGCCTATTAGAGGAAATCTTCCAAAAACAGATTTGTGAGGAGAACTGGACAGTGTAAGAAAATATAGAAAGGACTAAAATAGTGATTGAGCCTTAAATACAAGAAAAGGGTGGGGGGAACTGTCCACACAGAGATTTCTGTCAGCGGCCAGTCTTCTAAAGCAGTAATGAACAGCAAGACAAGTTCACTCACTCTACTGGGTATCTACTGTGTGCTGCCACTAGGAACGTGGTGAAGAAAACACACACATGGTCTCTGCCATCAGAAAATTTATAACCTGGCACCTGAAGGAAATGGAATGAAGGGGACTATCATTTGGTAAGCATCTACTAGGGCCAGGTACTTTAAAAATATTACCTCATTTAATGCAGCCCTTTCAACAACAAGGAAGGTATTATTTTCCCCTGAAACTCAGAGATACTAAGTAATTTTCTTCACAAAAGCCTGAGCTGTATCAAAGCCTGCAACCTTTTCAACCTTTTCACTAGCCCATAAAAACCAAAAAAAAAAAAACCAAACCCAGTGCCATCGAGTCGATTCCAACTCATAGCGACCCTATAGGACAGAGTAGAACTGCCCCCCAGTTTCCAAGGAGCGCCTGGCAGATTCAAACTGCCAGCCCTTTGGTTTGCAGCCATAGCACTTAACCACTACGCCACCAGGGTTTCCCACTAGCCCATACCTTCTGGATAATTCTGAGTATGCTCAGCCTACTGGAAATAGTAGCATCCCCAGGGCTGAATAAATAACAGAGATTTGCTCTAACATCCAGAGCTGACTAGGCAAGTCCATTGAAGACTGGATCACATTTTGTTTTATTTCAACGCCTTTAATATACTGGACTGCCAGAATAAGAAACAAACCAGTCATAGAAGAAACATAATCAAAATGCTCCTTGGAGGTGAGAATGGCGAGACTTTGTCTCACTTACTCTGGACAGGTCAGAGAAAAGCCCAATCACTAGAAAAAGACATCGTGGCTGGTAGAGACTCAGCAAAAGTGAGGGAAAGCCTCAGCGAGATGGACTGACGTAACGACCACGACAATGGACTCAAACATATCAAAGATCATGAAAATGGCCGGACCGGGCAACGTTTCATTCTGTTGGAACCAGCTCCATGGCACCTAACAACATCATCAGATGAATCAGAAAGATGAAGGAAGCTAGCTGATATATGATGATCAGTAGCAATGAATATTGTTTATGACAGTTATTAAAGACAATCTCAGAAACCTGAGGTGGGGGGGTATGATAGGAAATGAAAAAGACACTGCAAATAACTAAACCGATACATATAACAGTAAAAAAACTAAAATCCACGTAAATGGTACTTCTTTATAGGAATGAATGATTTCTTAATATCCTTGAGACATATATCCATCAGCTCTGAAGGAAATTATGAATCCAGATAGTTACATTATCACCATGACAGTACCATCATGAGAGGATCTGATGCTTCTGATTAGCTATAAATGAAGACTAGAAACCTGAGACACATGATGCTGCTGGCTCTAATCAAAAGGGACTTACTTCAGGCACACTAGGGAGATTTATATGATTTTAAATTTTGCATGTGCTCTCAAAGTTGAAGGTTTCCTATTACTGACAAGATAGCATTTTTGATTTAATGGTATGTTTGTTTACATCCTCCATAATGAACTCTATATTCCCTCTACTTGTCTTTCTTGCATTATTGACAATTAAAGTGATAAAACTGCCAGTAGTATAAGTCTTGGAAAGGGCATATGGAAGGAAGGAAACACATTTTCATTTGAAAATAAGCACTACTTGCTTGCTAAAAATAAAACTAAAACGCAGTGGTTTACTGTTAAGTTGGGGTGCCCCCCAAACAAAACTTTTAAAAGATTCCTTTCAATCAATTCAAGTTAATTGGGAGCAATTCTGGAGTTATACTATCATTACCTGGATATTCTTCCACTTAATTCTCCTATGTTTGAGGATGCAGCTTTCGAAGGAATCTCAAAATTAAGAATAAAGTTGAAAAACACTGAATACTTCATATGGAAACACTAATAAAAGTTCCATTTGCTGCTCAATGCAAAACTAAAGCGTAGAGATACAACTCCAAGGTATGAAGTTTAAGGGAAAAGACTTCACAGAATAAAAGAAGTCAAAATGTATTTTCAAGTAACTGGGGAAAAGTATTTTAGCAGTGTCATGGATTGAGTTGTGTCCCCTAAAAAATACAAGTTAACTCGGTTAGGCCTCACATGGTTGTCCTCCATTTTGCGATTTTCCTATGTATTATAAATCATAATCTCTGCCTGTGGTTAAAGAGGTTTAGGGTGGGATGTAGCACCCTGTTCAGGCCACATCCATGATCCAATGTAAAAGGATTTTCCCTGGGGTGCAGCCTGCACCACCTTTCATCTCTCAAGAGATAAAAGGAAAGGGAGGCAAGGAGAGAGTCGGGGACCTCATACCACCAAAAAAGCAGCACCAGGAGCAGAGCGCATCCTTTGGACATGGGGTCTCTGCACCTCAGAAACTCCTCGACCGGGGAAGATGGAGGACAAGGACCTTTCTCCAGAGCTGACGAAGAAAAAGCCTTGCCCTGGGGCTGATGCCCTGAATTTGGACTTGTAACCTACTAGACTGTGAGAAAATAAATTTCTCCTTGTTAAAGTCATCCATTTGTGGTATTTCTGTTATGGCACCACTAGATAACTAAGACAAGCAGTTAAACCTAGAAAACAAGTACAGGTGATAATGAAGTGTCAGTTTTCTGCCTCTATATTCCCTACCCTCCTCAAACAATGTCAAAGTTCCTAAAATTAAACATCTTAGAATCTGTTAATAGAAAGAGATCTGGACTTGCAATCAGGAAGACTGAAATGGACTTCATTTAACAAATGCTTAATGAATACCTATAACGACCCAGCCACCACCCATCTGTCAGTTTGTCATACTGTGGTGGCTTGCATGTTGCTATCATGCTGGAAATTATGCCACTGGTATTTCAAATACCAGCAGGGTCACCCATGGTGGACAGGACTCAGCAGAGCTTCCAGACTAAGACAGACTAGGAAGAAAGGCCTGGTGATTTACTTCCAAAAATTAGCCAATAAAAACCTTACAGATAAGAACAGAATACTGTCCGACGTAGTGCTGGAAGATGAGCTCTCTAGGTTGGAAGGCACTACACAATAACCACAACAACGGACGCAGACATACCAACAATTACGAAGATGGTGCAGGACCAGGAAACATTTCATTCTGTTACACATCAGGTTGCCATGAGTGGAGCCAACTTGAAGGCAACTAACAAGAACAACTCGCCAGGCACCGCTCTAATCTTGAATATACAGCAGTGAACAAGAGATAAAGCTGCTACCCTCATGAAAGTTACACTGAAAGTGGTGAAAAACACACACCTAACCCTTCTGGATCTTGATTTTATCTGTAAAATAAAAGAGCTGGGCTGGGTGATTCTCAGATTATGTCCCCAAAACACCTGGACTTCCACTTCTATTTCAACCGCAACAGCTTTGCTTTTTCCTGATTTATCTATCAAGGCTCTACATACAATTTCCTTTGGAAAAACAAACCTGTTTTTAGAAAATTCTGATAATCATAGAGCTAAATGATCTCTAGGTACCAATTCTGTTTTACAGTTCTATGTTTCATACTCACTCTCCCGACCTATTTTTTTTTTTTTTTTCATGCCAGGAATTCCATAGAGATATATTAAAAGGCAAACTAGTTTATGTAGGGCTAAAGAATAAACCAGAAACCCAAATGACTGCTTAATCTTTCTACAGATGCCAATACCATGTAGCAAAAATTATGTTTTTTAAGATTAGCCCCCCCCCAAAAAAACCATTTAATCTGTCATTTCTCTACTTAAACCACTCCCCTCCACAAAATCAACAGAATTATCTCTAGTTCTTTATTTCCAAATTCCTTAGCATGACATTCAAGGCCTTGCTGCAACCTGGCTCCTTTTAACTCTTCCTTTCTACTTTGAAGCCTTGGCTTTCCCCATCTAGCGCCCTTTGAGCCTCTTCACTGTTTACTGTTTCCAAACATGCCTTGCACTTTCACACATCCAGACTTTTGCTCATGCTGTAATCTCTGCCTAGATCACTCCCACCGCGGCCACTTTCAAATCCCTCAAGGCCAGAACCAACTCCAATGTCACAATACAGTCCAGGATAGGAGAAAGGCAGGGATTGTCTTGTACATCTCTCTAACCTTGAGTACCCAACAGGTAAACATGCAATAAATCTTGAAATGAACTGATCACTATGACGTTAGAGGACAGTAATGGTTATGCACAGTAGAAATCAAACATCATATATATTTGACTTCAAAATGTATTACTTGATTTCTTCTTACAAATTTAAACATCCTGATTACAATCGGTTGAATAAATATCCTGGCATTCCTTGAGTATTCACAAAATTTAAAAGGCTAAGATAAATATTTGCTACTTTAACAAGTTCATTAAGATAACAATGCATATTCAGAAAAATCAAGGAAAGAAAACCAAGAGATATTTGGGATCTCCTCCTAAATTAGCAAGCTCTGGTTCCTTCACACACAAATCAGCTTTAAAAGCACAACAAAAACAAGAATCTATATTAAAAGTACAAGAACACAAGCTGCTCACAAAGAATATATTTGTATAAGTTCAGGACAGGTGAACAATACCTACACTTCATATTCAAAACCCACTCTAGTAAGCAACGACTATGGGAAGTAAAGCATGTAATACTGACAAGTATGGCTGATGGAAAGCCTATTAAGGCTAACCCATCGCTTTCAATTTATGAGACAATTCAACCACTGATTCTCAGGATAAACACATTTGAGAAAGCATCAGTTGTAAAAATCAGATGCTGGCTGATCATAAAGTTCAGTAAATTTTCACTAGCAAATTAGGCAAAATGGGCCAATCAGACAACCACTTAAGAGTACTAAGGTAGTTCTGTTCTCTTACCAACCCAGGACAGACATTTTTCTAAGGTATTCAGTCAATTACTCTGTACCAGGATTCTCATCTGACATATTATCAAGCCTATCTATGAAGAAAGCTTCCGTGCCCCTCCATCCCACCCACCAACGTTCCAAATCGCAAGAACTAGGGAATGATCCTAGAGAAGATCATTTTTCAGCTGAAACCCCCCGCATAGGACCTTAGTATGAAAAGCGGTTTTCACACTGCATTGGCTGCTGCCTATCTGAAGGCCTTGACTCAAAGCAGGGCCAACTCTGGCACGTTTTCGTATTTCTCAAAAGTGAACGTGGGAAAAACACTCAGATCTAAAGATGTTCGTTTAAATCCGTTTGACACCTGCTCCCTTCCAAATCCTACAAGCAAACTCCAAACGCTTGAGCAGCAGTCGCAGCAGCACTGACAGATCTCGAGGCCGAATTGGGTCAGGGTTACAGTTACACTTATGTTGCATATTTACACCCTTTTGTCTACAAACTTGAGCGCTAACTTAAGTTCCCTTCATAGCAACGTGCTCGGTGGGCCCCAGAAATGAAAGCAATTTTCCTGAGACGGGAAGAGCACAATCCACCCTGCTCGATCACAAGGACCTTCCCCGGACCCCATGCCCTGCAACCTCGGCTCCTCGTCCGGTGCCGGTCTCTAAGCGAACGGGTCGCTCGGGGTAAATGACCTGAACCCAGGCTTGATAAGGTTTTTATTTTGCACGTGGCCTCCCCCCTTCCTACGGCTCCTGCCAGCCCGGCAGTTTCGGGCCTGGGGTCACATTACGTAAACAGCCCCGGCCTCGGCTCTCCCAGCCCGGCCCCCGCCCCCGCGGTGCCCCTCCCCCGCACGTCCCGCACCGCCCTCCCCGCGCCCGGCCTGGCCCCGGCCCCACCGCCACCGCATCCCGCCGCCGCCGGCCTGTCCGACCCCGACGCCCCTCCGGGTCCGCCCCGCCCGGCCCGGCCGCGCAGGCCGCCCCGCCGGCGCTAGGCCCTGGGCTCCGCCTGGGCCGCCCGCCTCACCGTTCTGCTGGTGCGGCGCCGGGCCCGGGCCCGCGGCGGCGGCGGCTCCTGCGGCTGCGGTTCCACCGAGTTTGGGCGGGATTCGGGCGTTGGTGGCCGGGTGGGGGGACCCGGCAGGGGCCGACATGACGGCGCTGCTGGCGGCGGCCGCGGCTCCACTTCGAGGAGGTGGGAGGAGGGAAGAGAAGGCGGGGCCGCACAGGAGAGAGGAAGAGGAAGGAACGCGCTCGGCGTCACCAGGGGAGTCGCCCGGGACCGGTGATGAGTCGTCGGCGCTTCACCGCGAGTCCCAACGTCGCCTCTGGGCCGCCGCGGGCGCGGGAATCCCGGCCCGCCTCGCCCGGCACCGCGCCCCGCGTCGCCGAACTCTCGCCTCCGGTCGCTCCCCGCCGCGAGGGCTCCGCGCCGCTGCAGCGCCCCCTGTAGCCGGGAGACGGGCGGGCCGGGCCGGAGGCGGAGCCTGTGTCTGCAGCCGCGCGGCCGGCCCTCGCCGCCCCTGCTCTGGCCCGCGCCCCAGGCGTGGCCGCCTTCTCTGAGGCGGGAGGGACGGGCTTCAGGAGGGGCCGAGGGGTCCGCTCCCACCTGAGGGGCGAGTCGGGACGGCGTGGCGGATCCAGGGGCCCGGCGGTGCTGGGAGGGGGTCCGAGAGCGGTCGGGCAGTGCCAGGCTGGACTGACACACCCGGTCTTCTTCCCTGAATTTTTTTCCTTAATATTAATTCCAAATGAAATAATGGCATTCAGTCTCCCTGTCTGTAGGGAGTGTGTACACTGGGCAAAGGAGGAGGTAACTTTTCTCTTTTCCTATAAACATGAATCGCATTAAGAATTACAATGATTCGAAACTTTTTCCACAGACTTCAGGTACTACCGGAAAAAAAAAACCCATTGCTGTCGAGGTGATTCCAACTCATTGCGACCCTATGGGGAAAATGGAGTAGGAAAAAGCTAGAGAACAAACTTTTATCTTCCTCATGATTTTTACCGAGAGTTGGCTCAGCATGTTGGTGTTTCAGAGGAGGAGCTGTAGCATTCAGAAAAACTCAGCTTTCTTTATATACATTAGTGAAAAATTTGGATCTCCCTGGCCTGGTCCAGGACGCTAACTGGCAAGCACTGGACTACATTACCCAATTCGTTTTGCCATCCTAGAATCCTGATTCTGCCACCATCATTCTGTATTGGAAATGCGATTGTTCAGAAACGTTGAATTCAGAATGACATCTGGCAAGATGGTATTTCTGGAGCAATAAGGAGTCTAATTCACTGAAATACGCAAAGCATGAAATATGTTTTGTTGTTAGTTGAGGTGGAGTGGATTCAGACTCATGACCATCCCACGTGTGCAGAGTAGAACTGCTGCGTAGGGTTTTCAAGGCTGTGACCTGTCAGAAGCAGATCGCCAGGCCTACTTCCAAGGCGCCTCTGGGTTGGTTTGAACCACCGACCTTTTGGTTAGTAGTCCAGCGCTTAACCATTTGCACTGTTCAGGGACTCCAAAGTGTGTTTGAGTCCTAGAATAATGCAAAAGGAGCCCTGGTGCAGTTCGAATCACCAGCCACTCCTTGGAAACCTGATAGGGCAGTTCTACTCTGTCCTATAGGGTCACTGAGTCAGAATTCACCAGAGGGCAACAGATTTCTTATTTTTTTGGTTTAATAGGTACCATATATATATATATATATATTTTTTTTTTTTTGGATGCTAGGTACTTTGGTGGCATAGTAGTTAAGAGCTGGGCTGCTAACCCAAAGGTCGACAACTTACAGCGACCCTACAGGATAGTATAGAACTGCCCCACAGGGTTTCCAAGGAGGGGCTGGTGGATCTGGGTTTGGTGGATTTTTTTTTTTTCTTCTTTCTGGTTATGCTAGGCACTTTAGATACATTTTTCCACTTAATACAATAGTCTATGGGATATTTTTATTATCCATATTTACCCGGGGAGGAAACGAAGGCTTGTAGAGTTCAAGCAATCCTTGTAAAAATCATGAACCTGTAATTAGCAGAACCAGAGATCAAATCAAGGTCTATTTAGCTCCAAAATCTTCGCTCTTTTCAGTACAAACTGTGCTGTTAATTTACACTTTTCAATAAAGCTGTGCTACTTATGATATATTATTTTGCTTCTCAAAGGATTTTCAGTTTTACATATTTCAGCTTAGTCCCCGTATTCCTTAGCATGGCAAATCTCAAAGTGTTTGAAATGCAAAATTTCAACCCCACCCCAGATTTACTAAATCAGAAACTCTGGAGTTGAGAACCACCCAGTAATCTGTGTTTTCACAAGCCCTCCAGGTGCTTCTGATACAAAGTTTGAGAATCCCTGCTTTTGAATAGCAAAATTAAGCTGAATCAGGCCACTCTTTTTACTTTGGGGGGGGGGAAGGTGGCACAGTGGTTAAGAGCTCAGCTGCTAACCAAAAAAGTCGGCAGTTTGAATCCACCAGCCCCTCATTGGGAACCCTATGATGCAGTTCTATTCTGTCCTATTGAGCCCTTATGAGTCAGAATCGACTTGATGGCAAGGGGTTTGGTCGTTTTGGTTTTTACTTTGGGAGACAATTCCTTTACTTCAGAATATCTCTCCAACCTTTTGCAAACCCTTAAAAGTGATATTTTGTACATCTGTGATTATGGAGCCACAAATACCAAATATGATAGTTCCTATGTCAACTCTGATTAATTGCCTGATGTGCAGTGTTACAGATTCTGAGACCAAGTCTGTGTTCAGCAGGAAAGAGTGCTATAATTGATATTAGTCGCTGCCACAGATGCAGAAGGGAATTTTTTTGTTGTGCTTTAGATGAAGGTTTACAGAACAAACTAGTTTCTCATTAAACAGTACAAATATTGTCTTATGACATTAGGTAACAATTCCAGGACATGTCAACACTTCCCTTCTCAACCTTCGGTCCCCTTTTACCAGCTTCCCTGTCCCCTCCTGCCTTCTAGTCCTTGCCCCAGGGCTGGTGTGCCCCTTTAGCCTCATTTTGTTTTTGTCCAATCTTTGGTGGAAGGGTGAACCTCAGGAGTGACTTCATTATTGAACTGAAAGCATGTCTGGGGCCATACTTTCAGGGTTTCTCCACTCACTGTCAGGCCAGCAAGCCTGGTCTTTCTTTTTGAGTAAGAATTTTGTTCTACATTTTTCTCCAGCTGTGTCTGGGACCCTTTATTGCAACCCCTGTCAGAGCAGTCAGTGGTGGTAGCCGGGTGCCATCTAATTGTACTGGACTCAGTCTGGTGGAGATTGTGGTAGTTTTGGTCCATTAGTCCCTTGGACTAATCTTTCCCTTATATCTTTAGTTTTCTTCATTTTTTCTTGCACCCGAAAAGGTGAGACCAGTGGAGTATCCTAGATGGCTGCTCCCAGGCTTTTAAGACCCCAGACACTACTCACCAAAGTAGAATGTAGAACGTTTTCTTTGTAAGCTATGTTACGCCAATTGAGCTAGATGTTCCCTGAGACCATGGTCACAGAACGGAAATTTTTGATGAGTGTCAACCTGTGACACATGGGCCAGTATTCCTCATTCCTAACTTAGGACTCATATTCTCTGAAATAGTTGTGGGCGCTTTGGACAACTGGACACCTATCGCTATCTCAAGAGACAGTGGCCTAGTTTTTTCTCTATTATAGCCTGGCTTCTTCCTTGGCCAGGTTTTTCATTCTGTGTTTTAAAATCACATTTGACCTTAGGTTTAGCATTCGGCTAACCGAAAGATAAGTGGTTCGGACTCACCAGCCGCTCTGCAGGAGAAAGATGTGGCATTTTGCTTCCATAAAGACTCATGGCCTTGAAAACCCTATGAGGCAGTTCTGCTCTGTCCTATAGGGTAGCTATGAGTGGGAATCAACTCACTGGCAATGGGTTTAATCTTTACTGAAGGAGACCTGGTGGCACAGTGGTTAAGCACTCCACTGCTAACCAAAAGGTCGATGGTTGGAACTCACCAGTTGCTACATGGGAAAAAGATGTGGCAATCTGCTTCCTCAAAGATTTATAGCCTTGGAAACCCTATGGGGCAGTTGTCCTCTGTCCTATAGAGTTCCTATGAGTCGAAATTGACTCAATGGCAATGGGTAGAACAGCTTTTCTCTTTTAGTGTCATTCCCTGTTAGATGTCTAAATGAATAATCTCGTTTATAAGGATCAGCACAAAGCTGGTTAGTATGTGGCAGAGGTTAAAGTTGTCCCAAACGTCCATCTTTTCCAAACCGCTGCACCACTCCATCATCTCTAACATCAGTTACTCCCTCTCCCCTCGGTACTCTCCCTCCTGTCTTTGGGTTCTCTAATTCACCGCAACATCTCACAGAACTCACAAACCATATAAAGGAAATGGCTCACTTGGTTGTGGAGGCTGGCAAGTCCCAAATTCCTGGGTCAGGCGTTGGCTTCTTCTGACCCACGTGGAGGTCAGTTAATCACTAATAACAGGCAGGATCCAGATGCAGAGGGAGAGAGCCTACCCAGGTCACTCACACGTTTATCTTAGATGCAGGCCACACCACAGAGAAGGGCATAACTTTAATAAGGGTGGGACTTGATGCTTGGACCCAAGACACACCCTACACCAATCCTGCCTCATCAACATGTAGAGGTCAGGATCCACAACACTTAAAATGGGGAACAGCCATACAATACTGAGACTCATGGCCCAGCAAAGGTGACACATAACGCCATCCATCACAGGTTCCCTATACCTTATTTGCATAGTGCCTCTCAATCATTGTGTGTGAGTCACAAAGACCATGGCTAGAAAATCCATATTAAGTAATTCATTACACGGCAGTGTTCCTCTCCCAATATGAATAAACAGTTTTCTGTTTTCTCTTCCTTTATCTGATCTATTTACAGATTTATTGAATTTTTAATCTGCCAGGTGTTGGGGATACAAAGATGAATAAGATACAGTCTGCCCCCAAAGGTGTGCAGGACCTTTTACATATATCTATCACTATTGACTTTTTTATATTTGGGCTTCTTGATTTTTCTACAAGCTTACTGTATAATCTTTTCCTCTGTTTCTTGTGAATCTTTGTTTTTTTCTCTTCATTATGGCATTCCAATTTGAATTCCACCTTTATTTTATCACGGGAAGAAATAATTTCATTGACCTTTATGTTATTTGATCACAAGATTACTTCACATGTGTTGATGTCATTTAACGATCATTTTTGCCTCATGTTTTTTTTTTTTTTTTTATCTAGGACATAGCTAAGATTCTAACAACAGCGACAACAAAAAGGATGTGAAAAGGATGGGATAACTAGGAAAATACCACATAGTCAATTTACGCACAAAAGTACAAGTATGATCTGGCCGAATGAGAATCTACATTTTATTTAACAAGATCCCCAGGTGATTCTCTGGTATAATAAATTTTGAGAACCTCTCTCTACTAGTGGTTCTCAGAACTGGTCCCATCTCCCTCACCAGCAGCATTAGCATTGCCTAATTTAATAAATAATGCCTAATACCTTGTTAGAAATGCAGATTCTCAGCAGGGGTGCAAACTGGATCAAACCGGTTCTAAGCCCTGCCTTGAAGCTTTGAATCCAAGCTTACTCTTGTTTTTGCTGATATAAATTGTAAAATGGTGTCTCTCAACTTTTAATGTGCATATGAATCATTTAAGGACCTTGTTAAAATACAGATTCTGACCTTGCAAGTGTGAGATGGCCTGGAATTCTGCATTTCTAACAAACTCCCAGGTGATGCTGATGCCCCTGGTTCATGGACAATTCTCTGAGTAGCAGGGTTCCTACGGGCATCTATTCATGTACATTTGAAAATCTCTTGGAGAAAGAAATGCCTGTCATTCAGCCTTCGGGATCCTAAGGGAACCCCGTAACAGCTGCGGTGTATTCACACTCGCTGCCACTCATTTTGCTGGTGCACAGATTAAAACGGGCCTTGTATTTCCCTCTCTACAGAGCAGCACTTCCATAAAATAGGCTTTTAAAATACCAAACAATCTCCGAATCTTCTGAATTTAATTTGGTTTAATGGGTGCCCGATGTTGACACTGATCTTGTCAGGCTTTCAACAGTGTTTCCGGTTTGTCAACTACTTTCCCTCCTGCTGATTATTATTTGTTGTATAAAAATGGCATTACCACAGCTGGCATGATTCACGCTTTCCCTTCAGAATTGTTCCTGCTTTCAAATGGTTTGTCCCATTTCACCTTATATTGGTTTTTTCTTATGAGTTTCTATTTTAAAATCTCTGCCTTTGTTATCATCTTCAAATCACTTATCTTACTAGCACCTTCGGTATTCTCACTGCTTTCCTACTGGCATAAATGTTGGGATTAATATTTGTAAAACACATTTAAAAAATTTCATAGTAAGTCCAAAATTAATAAGAAAATGACCGAAATCAGAGGTTTCCAACCAATGGGTGAGGGCACACTGGGGGGGCTATGACATGTAACAGATGTGCCAAGATAACAATTCCCCTCAGACCCTGGGAGAATTGAGAGTGTCCTCAGGTGCTCCCCAACCCAGTCGCCTCTGCTGCAAGCACCCTGGTCCATTTACCCCACAAAAATACTCTTATTTGCTACAATATGAAAACCAAACCAAACCCGTTGCCGACAAGTCGATTCTGACTCATAGCAACCCTATAGGATGGAGTGGAACTGCCACATAGGGTTTCCAAGGAGCAGTTGGTGGCTTCAAACTGCCAACCTTTTAGTTAGCAGAAAGGGGCTGGGAAATGCTAGCCTAGACTAAAATCACTTTATGCAATCTTCAGTGTCACTTGCTGTGAGCAGGCGAGGTCAATATACTGCTGCTTCAGAAGGTAGATATGTTTTATATATTCACGTATACATTAAAAGAGCATAAGAAGAGGTGTTGCAATATTACATTGGATTTGGTTAAAATAAGTTTTAATTATTTGAAAAGATAAACTTTAATTACATGAAAAAAAATCAATAATGTGAAACACAGCTCTCAAACAAAATGCCGGATTAAAGAAATGTTGAACATGCTAATTCAATTAGAGAGGCTATACTTTCTAGAAGCAATATTGGCAAGCTAGAGCACTGCTGAGGATCCGTGGGTGGCACAAATTGTTTGCGCTGGGCTAAAAAAAAAAAAAAAATTTAGTTTTTTTTTTTTACTAACCTAAAGGTTAGAAGTTCGAACCCATTGTGTTGGTAAAGTGTTTAAAAAACTTGTCATGTGAGAAATATTTAAAAATTGGGGAGTTTGGACTAGAAGAGAGAAGACCATGGAAAAATGAGAAATTTCTTGTATTTTAGAAAGTTGTCTACTGAAGAGTGGTTAAGACCATTGCTTCAAATGGAAAAATAAGGACAAATGAGTTGAATTTTGGCTTAAGGAATGTTTTACCATTCAAGGCTGTCTCATGAATATATTGCTGAGGAAGTGAGATCTCCAGCATGGGATGTATTCAAGCACAGGATAGATGCTCTTCTCCTGGGAATCCTGGAAAATGTATTCTCATGAAGGGTAGGCATGGGTGGGCGTGTGGAGGGGGAGGAATAGGACTGCGTGGGCTCTGAGCTTTCTCCCAAATCCATGCTCCAAAACCTGTAATTCTATTTGCCGATTTGATTTAATTTAGTTTCATATTTATAGGAATTACAAAAACTTTTGTTAATGTCTTTAAAGTTTTTATAGGCATAGCCAACTATAACTTCAATATAATGTCTTTTCCAATGGGTCCTTCCTTTCCTCTATATTATATACAAGAATTGAAGGAAATTGTCTTTATTTTATTGGTTCATGATTTCTTTCAAAAAGATTTCTTCTTACATCAACTTTCTTCTTCACTCATGAAAAGTAGAAATCAAATAGTCGTATACACAGTTGTTATGTAACGGACCAAAACAATTTCTCATTTTCTAGCAAACTTGTATAATTTTTAAGACTTGAGCTACAAAAAAAAAAAAAAAAATTGAGAGGGCTATTGTAAACAAATTCCTCCCATGAGACTGTCTCCATGTAAATATAACAAAATGGGGAATGTTATTCCCCAGAAATTCCCCGTGAGAAAATTCCTCATGAGAAAAACATTCAGAAAGAAAAAATATATACATTCTAGGGGATGCCGTATGCTTCTTGCCAAGAAGAAGGGGAGAGCTGGGAGGCCCCTAGTTGTTCTGTAGGTGTGTCTAGTGGGCAAGGGCACGAGAACTGATTTGTTTTTTTTTTTTTATGTGAGAAGAAGGTAGTAAACAGGATGAAAGCAAAACTGAGAGAACAACATGGAGGGATTGGGAGATTAAAAGAGCTGGAGAAGAATTGTAGCAGCTGTCATGAGTATGGAAGTTTGGAGAGATGAAAGGTATCTAGAAGTATCACAGAGTCCCTAGGTGGTACAAATCGTTAAAGTGCTTGGCTGCCAACCAAAAGGCAGGTAGTTTGAGTCCACCCAGAGGTGACTCAGAAACATGGTCTGGCAACCTACATCTGAGAAGTCAGAACTGTGCTATGGAGCACCGTTCTACCCTGATACATTATCTCCCTGAGTTAGAATTGACTCTGCTGCAACTGGTTGGTTTTTTATAGGGCTATTGTCGGAAGCTTTACTTTGTGTTTTTCTATAAGAAATATTAGGCCTTAAGGAAACCTGTAAGAAATATCTATATTATTTATCAAAATTAACTTCATTGTTTTTGAATGAGACTCCCATAGAAACTGGATCACATGGCACCCCAGTTGTAAATCACATAAATTGAATCCAAAAGCTATCTCTAGGCCTACCTGTTCCCATTTCCTGGATCTGGAGATTTATGATATATGAGTGAAGTGGGTGGTTTCCTGTCTACTTCCAAGGCTAAAGGAAATCTTATTTTGTTTTCTATAGAACTCTAATGGAGCTATAAATTGTATAGCTGAACCCAGGTAATATAATCTATACACTTTCTCCATGACCCAGGGCAGGAAAAGTCAATCATTTTCTGGTATCAGTTTCCCCCCTCAACTGAGGTTTAAAAAATATGTGCTTGAGACACTCATACTCTAAGGTTAGCTAACATTTCTTCTGTGTGTGTATGTGTGTTTAATGTTATTGTTATTATAATCAGCAAACCAGGATAAAGCAACAGAAAATTGTAGCGGCTGCCAATATATGAGTTTATCATAGGCACAAAAATGTAGATGTTTTGGTAGCTTATCTGTGCATATATAACAATAGGCTTAGTCATCATTTTCTTGTATGATCATTAGGCACAAATGAAAATAATTGTGTAACAGTCTTTGATCTTCATCAGTAAATGCTTCAAGTCCTCTTCCCTTTTAGCAAGCAAGGTTATGTCATCTGCATATCTCAGGTTGTTAATGAGTCTTCCTCCAACCCCATAGATTTATTAATACGGTATATGACATTAATAGATTTCATTATATTGAACCAACCTTGTATTCCTAAAAGAAATCTCACTTAGTCAAATGTATTTTTAATGCGGTTTTGGAATGTTTGCTATTTTATTTAGTATTTTTACATTGATATGGAAACCCTGGTAGCATAGTGGTTAACAGCTACGGCTGCTAACCAAAAGGTCAGCAGGTCAAATCTACCAGGCGGTCCTTGGAAACGTATAGGGCAGTTCTACTCTGTCGCACAGGGTCACTATGAGTTGGAATCGACTCGACGACAACGGGTTTGGTTTTCTTTTTTTGTTTATTCATGAGTAATATTGGTTTGTAGTTTATCTCTATTTGGTTTTTAGTATCAGTGTTATATTTGCTTCATGAAAGGAATTAGGGAGTTTTCCTTCCTTTGCAATGCATTGGGACTGCTGACATTCACAGGTGTGGTAGAATTCCCCTGCAAAACCATCTAAACCTAGTGCTTTTTGTGGGGTGGTTCCCTTACAACTTTTCTATTTGTTTTATGGAAATTGGTCTGTTTAAGCTGTGTAAATCAAATGAAGTCAACTTTGGTAATCTTAATTTCTCTATGGAATTATCTATTTCACCTAGGTTTTTAAATCCTTTCGTATAAAGGTCTGCAATGTAGTCACTTATAATTAAAAAAAAAAAAAGGAATTGTATACAAATCACTATAATTAATAAGCCAGACGTCTACTTTCAAAATAAAGTAAAAGTTTAAGGTGAAAATAATAATTGTTATTTTTCGAGCACCTAACTGTGTGCCTGGCATTATTCTAAGTACATTAATATATTATTTCCACAAAAAATAAACATTTAAAAAACCATTCTACAGATGAGAAACCTGAAACTCAAGTAGATTAAAAAGTTCCCCAAGTCACACATTATTATTCCAACAATTTAGTAAGTGTAATGAGAACTGAAGAAAGTCCTAGCAAAGGGAAGGAAGAACTGCCTGAAAGACTTGAGAATATGGGTGCGAATGTTTACTCTCTAGTAGCTGATGGTGTCCATTTACAGGGTTTTCTTTTCTGTGCCTTCGTTGCGTGTGAAAACCTATAAGAGATTTCAAGCATGCTGAGGACTGTCACTTTCCATTTCTCCCCAGCCAAGTAGCTTTAATAACCAGATTACTAAGAATTCTTAAAAATATCTTAGTAAAACTTTACCCAGGAAATAGTGTTCAGTACCTGTGATGGACTGAATTATGTGTCCCCCCCCACCCCAAAACCTGTGTATCAGCTTGGTTAGGCCATGTGTAGTTGTCCTCCATTTTGTGATTGTAATTTTATGTTAAGAGGATTAGGGTGGGATTGTAACACCACCCTTACTGAGGTCACCTCCCTGATCTAAGGTAAAGGGAGTTTCCCTGGGGTGTGGCCTGTACCACCTTTTATCTCTCAAGTGATGAAAGGGAATCAAGCAGAGAGTTGGGGGACCTCATACCACCCAGAATGCAGCACCGGGAGCAGAGTGCATCCTTTGGACCCGGGGTCCCTGTGCATGAGAAGCTCCTCATCCAGGGGAAGATTGAGGACAAGGACCTTCCTCCAGAGCCACAGAGAGAGAGCCTTCCCCCTGGAACTGATGCCCTGAATTTGGACTTTTAGCCTACTTTACTGTGAGAAAATAAACTTCTCCTTGTTAAGCCATCCACTTGTGGTATTTCTGTTATAGCAGCACTAGATGACTAAGACAGTACCATTTTGTTTCATTAAAAAAGAACCAGATAATGTAATCTAGTTAAAAAAAAAGATTACTAAAAATATTTTGTCATTAACATATCATTTTTTAAATTGTATAAATATCTCAAGCTCTAAGATGCAACAGTGCTCTTCCATTTAGCAATTAGTTTTATAAAAACCAATCAAAAAGCCACACCTCCCCCTTCTGGCTTGACTGATTTTCTCCTCCTGGGAGTGGCAACGGGCTTCCAGTGCCATCTGGTGGACCATATGTAGATATACTCTGATTTGAGATATGACTCCTTGGAATAGACAAATATGTGATTAATACGAGTTTTTCATTTGAGTAATTTGGTCTGAAAGGAATGCATGGGAATATAAAGACTAAATGGATAAAAAATAGGTTATTTCTGAGTTGTTAGTTGCCGTTGAGTCCTTTCTGACTCATGGCGACTCCATGTGTGCATGGTAGAATGGCTCCATAGAGTTTTCAAGATTGTGACTTTTCAGAAGCAAATCGCCAGCTCTGTCTTTTGAGGTGCATCTGGGTGAGTTCAAACTTCCAGCGTTTTGGCTAGTAATTGAGCATTTAACTGTTTGCATCTTTTTTTATCACCCAGAGAATCCAGCTTATTTTTAGCCAATGAGAAAGAACAATTTTTAGGTGTTGGGTTACTTACTAGGACAATATGAAGCTAAAGTAATTAAAATATTCTTTGACTAATTCTGCTAGAATCCTTCAACTCCAGACTCCATAGTATACAAAACTTGATGAACAATTCCAGCACCATGGATCAACTTATATTAAGCTGTTTATCCAGTGGCCTCATTTGTCCTGTACCTAAATCCAGTTCTATTTTGACAATCCTAATTCTCCCTCGTGGTGTAGTGGTTAAGTGCTAGAGCCGCTAACCAGAAGGTCAGCAGTTCAAATCCACCAGGGCTCCTTGGAAACTGTATGGGGCAGTTCTACTCTGTCCTATAGGATAGCTACGAGTTGGAATCAACTAGATGGCAATGGGTTTACTTCTCCTACATTTAAAATTTCAGCATTGAAGATCTTTTTCTACCTAATAAGATTGTCTTTTTGTTTTTTCCTTTTAAAATGCAGATAATTCTTATAGCTATAAAACATCCTTACAATGTTTGAGATGGGGCAGTAGTGATACAGTGGTAGAAACCTCACCTTCTGTGCAGGAGACCCAGATTTGATTCCTGGCCAGCGCACCTCATGTGCAGCTACCACCCATCTGTCGGTGGAGGTTTATGTGTTGATATGATGCCGAACAGGTTTCGGCAGCCCTCCCAGATTAAGAAAGGCCTGGTGATTTACTTCCAAAAATCAGCCAATGAGAACCCAATGAATCACAGTGATCCGATCCACAGCCAATCTTGGGAATGATGCAGGTTTGGGGCAGCATCTAGTCCTGTTGTGCAAGGGGTTGCCGTTTGTTGAAGGTCAAGTTGAAAGCGAACTTGACACAGATAACAATAGTAGTATTTAAGTGGGGATGTGGTGGGGGAAAGTGTGTGGCAGAGGGAAAACAGTCAGTAGTGCTGATCACCAAGTAGTCCCAGCACTCCACATATCAGCACATGGTTGGATTGCACTTAGTGGTTAGGTTGGACTATGGGACTAGTTCTGGTCGCTGAGTAATGAGTTAAGATTTTAAAAGTTCATATGATTCTTTTGGAAACCCTGTTGGCGTAGTGGCTAAGAGCTATGGCTGCTATCCAAAAGGTCGGCAGTTCGAATCTACCAGGCGCTCCTTGGAAACCCTATGGGGCAGTTCTACTCTGTCCTCTAGGGTCGCTATGAGTCAGAATTGACTCGATGGCAATGGGTAATGGGATATGATTCTAAGCAAGTAGTTAACATTTGAGAATAAGTTAGCAGAGTAGATCTCATAATATTCAGTAATTTTTCTTGGTTAATCTCTTTTATCTCCATTAGTAAAATGAATAAGACATTAAATATATAGCATGCTCAATGTCATGCTCTCCTATAATAAATACATGACAAGTGGTATGAGATGTGATAAAGTATAATGAAATTAGTTTTTTCATACTTACTAGAATGTATTTAGCCACAAAAATAAATCTCAAAGCAGTCAACTTGCGTAATGATATACTTATTTCATCAATGGTTGTAGTGCTCAAAAGACACTAGATGTCATAAGCCAAAAAAAAAAAAAAAAAAACCATTGCTATCCAGTCGATTCTGACTCATAGCAACCCTATAGACAGAGTAGAAGTGCCCCATGGGGTTCCAAGGAGCAGCTGGTAGATTCGAACTGCTGATCTTTTGGTTAGCAGCTGTAGCTCTTAACCACTGTGTCACCAGGGCTCCAAACCCGTTGCTGTAGAGTCATTCCAGCTCATAGTAGCCCTATAGGGCAAAGTAGAACTGCCTCATAGGGTTTCAAAGTACCAGCAGGTAGGTTCCAACTGCCAGCCTTTTGGTTAGCAGCTGATCTCTTAACCACTGCGCCACCGGGGTTTTGAGTTAGAAATCAGATGCTTCCATTTTTCCCCACCTCCACTGCCTTCATCTGCTGGCCAGTCTCAACCAGCTGGTAAGCAAGACAATAACTGCATCAGGACCCTTAGTGGTTATCTGGTGGTATCTGATATGACTAGGGGTGAGTTCCTTGGCCCTTCACGTCTGCCAAGTCACATCAAACCTGACTCTACCCAACCTACATTGGACTGCTGAGTACTCAAATTTAGGGACAACCCTACAGTTACATAGATTCCCTCCAGACCTGGCTTCTTCCCTATAACCTCTGACCTGAGTGGCTTAAGGTAGAGGATAATTTATTATTTCTGTCTAGTTCTAGTTAGTTGCTTTTCGTCCCTGCTCCTCACTCCTCCACCCTCTCCACTGTTGCAGGGACAACTCTTCGCCGTGTTTTTGCTGCAGTTGATTGGACTAGGAATAGGCACTTGATTCCAACTGAGTAAATCAAAGCCCCTCCCCTCTCAATTTGGGATTGAGAATAAAACTAATCCAATCTCAGTTTGGAAGCTCTATTGAATGGTTGTTGTCAAATGCCATCAAGTGGACTACAACTCTTAGCAACCTTACTTATAACAGAAGCCCCATCCTGCACCATCCTCACAATCATTGCTATATTTGAGCCTATTGTTGCAGCCACTGTGTCAATACACTGTTGAATGGAGGAGCAGTAAATTCTGAAATTGTGAGGACCCACCTTTAGCCTCAGGGAATGCTTATCGACAGCATTTTTCTCTTCTGCTTTGTAATTCCATCACTCTGGTCAAGGAGGAAAAGGATGAAGGCTTACATGAAAGTCCACTGTGAGTGGGAGGGCTAATGAAGGAACGGTGTGCAGGGCAGAGTGACAGACACTCCGCTGGCATTTAAGGGCCAGATGCTAGCTCATTCCAGAGATTCAGCTGCATTCCTACCTCTGCACCCTTAGAGTAAGAAACTCCCCTCCTTTCAATTTAAGGTAATTTCATAGAGTTTCTGGTTCTTGCTGCCAAATTAGTTTAAACCAATACTCCGAGGTTTTTGCATGTCCTATGATAAAGTTATGAAAGGAAATGTCTTCAGAGGCAACCAGAAAATCGGTTTTACTACATTATTATCTTTTATGAGTTTGATGACATTTAACACAGCAAATATCCGGTAAATTCATGCTCTGTGCAATGCACACTGCTTGTCAATCAAAAGAATGCAAAGATAGGTAGGAGCTAACAGTTTCTTTGGGAGAAGAGCCAACATAAAAATTAATAATAGACAATAAGTTCAACCACAGAAGTAAAGTGCTTTGGGATAGAGAAAAGACAGTGATTAATTTGGATTTAAAAAAATGTTTGTATTTACCAAATGTTGTATGGTAACAATATGTTATGATCTGGAGATATGATGCAAAACAAAACACAATTCTTTACCTCAAGGAAAATAAGTGTTATTACAAGGATAAACACAAGTGTATGTGGTGGCCATAGGAGCACCTAACCAAGTGTTGGGACAATCTGAGGAGATATCAAAAAGAGGAGACATCTAGATTTATACCGAAAGTTCTAAAGGCTAAGTAGGATTAGATGAGGAGGGGCTGGAAGAAATATTTTAAACAAAGGAAACTGCGAATATAAAAGATTGGTATTGAGGCAGTTCTCTTAGCACCATTAAACACTCAACTCTCAGATTCCACTAACTTTCACTCTTCTGTTTTTTCTCTACCTGCAGGACCCCTTCTAAGCCTTCTTGTTCCTAGATTTTCTTGTCTTCCTTTCTTTTTCTTGCCTTTCCTTGCTTTCCCTTGCCTCTCCTTGCTTTCTCTTCCCTCATTCCCTTGCTGCCATGCATCCATTTCCACGGCTTTAACAACAAATGCACCAGGGATGTGATGTTGAATAGTAGACGTCTTGCCTGCTATACAGGAGCCCTGGGTTTGATTCCTGGCCGATGTACCTCAAGTACAGCCACCACCTGTCTGTCAGTGGAGGCTTGTGTGTTGCTCTGATGCTGACAGGTTTCAGTGGAGCTTCCACACTAAGACAGATTAGGAAGAAAGGCCTGGCTGTCTGTTTCACAATCTACTTCTGAAAACCCTGTGGATCACAATTGTCCAATCCTATTGTGTGTGGGGTCGCCATGAGTTGGGGGCCAACTTGACAGCAGCTAACAACAAATACATGTGTTGAGACCTGACTTCTGGTCAGTGAATCTTGCAGACCAAGTGAGATCTGAGTCCCCAAGGAGTTCCTCTGCCACCTAGTGGTGAGCTGCTGTGGCTACGTCCAGAAAGTTCAGTTGCTGCATGCTAGTTGAATGTTCCTATGGTAGTCACACCTCTCTCCAGGGGTCTGAATCTTAGCCTTGGTGGAGGAGAGCCCTCCTCTAATTTTCTAAATTTCTTTCCTTGTACACTCTCCATTGGCTTTGGGGGTATAGCTGCCATCTGCAGTTGCTATTTCTGTAACTCTTAGAGTCCTTTTAATAGTTAACTACATTTCACGATTTAACAATTCTTTACAGCAAACATTTCTGCCTGAATAACTGGTATTGTTTTTGTCTCTTAATTGGACCCCAGCTTATATAATGAGGCAGAGGGAAGAGTTGAGTATGACTCTGCAAAAAGCACGAACCATAGCGTAAATGACTTAAATAAATTGACCTTATGAAAATTAGAAACTTCTCTTCTTTGAAAGACAGCATTAAGAAAATGAAAGGCAAATTAGTCTGGTAGAGAATGTTTGTGATACAGGTATCTGACATTGGACTTGTATACAAAATATATAAAATACTCTTACAGCTCAAAGATAAAAAGCAAAGAATTAAAAGAAAATGGGCAAAAGTTTGGGCAAACATTTCAAAAAGTAAATGCATGAGTTCGAGGGGGCCAAGATGGCGGACTAGGTAGACGCTACCCCAGATCCCTCTTGCAACAAAGACTCGGAAAAACAAGTGAATCGATCACATATGTAACAATCTAAGAACCCTGAACAACAAACACAGATTATTAATTAAAAAAAAAAAATGCTCATAACAGGGAATCACTGAAGTCAAAATGTAAAAGATCACAATAATCAAAAAGAGGGACTAAATACAGGTGGCACAGAACTGCCATATGGAGAGTGATACAAGGCGATACAGAACATTACAAGTTAGGTTTTTACTTAGAAAAATAGGGGTAAATATTAAGGTAACCACAAAGAGGTATAACAACTCCATAACTCAAGATAAAAGCCAAGAAAAACGTAACAACTCAACAAACATAAAGTCAAACACTACGAAAATGAGGATCTCACAATTTACTAAGAAAAACGTCTCAGCACAAAAAAGTAAGTGGAAAAATGAAATTGTCAACAACACACATAAAAAGGCATCAAAATGACAACACTAAACACTTATTTATCTATATTTACGCTGAATGTAAATGGACTAAATACACCAATAAAAAGACAGAGAGTCTCGGACTGGATAAAGAAACATGATCCGTCTATACGCTGCCTACAAGAGACACACCTTAGACTTAGAGACACAAACAAACTAAAACTCAAAGGATGGAAAAAAATATATCAAGCAAACAACAAGCAAAAAAGAAGAGGAGTAGCAATATTAATCTCTGACAAAATAGACTTTAGACTTAAATCCACCACAAAGGATAAAGAAGGACACTACATCATGATAAAAGGGACAATTGATCAGGAAGACATAACCATATTAAATATTTATGCACCCAATGACAGGGCTGCAAGATACATAAATCAAATTTTAACAGAACTGAAAAGTGAGATAGACACCTCCACAATTACAGTAGGAGACTTCAACACACCACTTTCGGAGAAGGACAGGACATCCAGTAAGAAGCTCAATAGAGACACGGAAGATCTAATTACAACAATCAACCAACTTGACCTCATTGACTTATACAGAACTCTCCACCCAACTGCTGCAAAATATACTTTTTTTTCTAGCGCACATGGAACATTCTCCTGAATAGACCACATATTAGGTCATAAAACAAACCTTTGCAGAGTCCAAAACATCGAAATATTACAAAGCATCTTCTCAGACCACAGGGCAATAAAACTAGAAATCAATAACAGAAAAACTGCAGAAAAGAAATCAAATACTTGGAAACTGAACAATACTCTCCTGAAAAAAGACTGGGTTATAGAAGACATCAAGGAGGGAATAAGGAAATTCATAGAATGCAACGAGAATGAAAATACTTCCTATCAAAACCTCTGGGACACAGCAAAAGCAGTGCTTAGAGGCCAATTTATATTGATAAATGCACACATACAAAAAGAAGAAAGAGCCAAAATCAGAGAACTGTCCCTACAACTTCAACAAATAGAAAGTGAGCAACAAAAGAATCCATCAGGCACCAGAAGAAAACAAATAATAAAAATTAGAGCTCACCTAAATGAATTAGAGAACAGAAAAACAATTGAAAGAATTAACAAAGCCAAAAGCTGGTCCTTTGAAAAAATTAACAAAATTGATAAACCATTGGCTAGACTGACTAAAGAAATACAGGAAAGCACACAAATAACCCGAATACGAGACGAGAAGGGCCACATCACAACAGACCCAACTGAAATTAAAAGAATCATATCAGATTATTACAAAAAATTGTACTCTAACAAATTTGCAAACCTAGAAGAAATGGATGAATTCCTAGAAAAACACTACCTACCTAAACTAACACATTCAGAAGTAGAACAACTAAATAGACCCATAACAAAAAAAGAGATTGAAAAGGTAATCAAAAAACTCCCCCCCCAAAAAAGCCCTGGCCCGGACGGCTTCACTGCAGAGTTCTACCAAACTTTCAGAGAAGAGTTAACACTACTACTAAAGGTATTTCAAAGCATAGAAAATGATGGAATACTACCCAACTCATTCTATGAAGCCACCATCTCCCTGATACCAAAACCAGGTAAAGACATTACAAAAAAAGAAAATTACAGACCTATATCCCTCATGAACATAGATGCAAAAATCCTCAACAAAATTCTAGCCAATAGAATTCAACAACATATCAAAAAAATAATTCACCACGATCAAGTGGGATTTATACCAGGTATGCAAGGCTGGTTTAATATCAGAAAAACCATTAATGTAATCCACCATATAAATAAAACAAAAGACAAAAACCACATGATCTTATCAATTGATGCAGAAAAGGCATTTGACAAAGTCCAATACTGATTTATGATAAAAACTCTCACCAAAATAGGAACTGAAGGAAAATTCCTCAACATAATAAAGGGCATCTATGCAAAGCCAACAGCCAACATCATTCTAAATGGAGAGAACCTGAAAGCGTTTCCCTTGAGAACGGGAACCAGACAAGGATGCCCTTTATCACCGCTCTTATTCAACATTGTGCTAGAAGTCCTAGCCAGGGCAATTAGGCTAGACAAAGAAATAAAGGGCATCCAGATTGGCAAGGAGGAAGTAAAATTATCTCTATTTGCAGATGAAATGATCTTATACATAGAAAACCCTAAGGAATCCTCCAGAAAACTCCTGAAACTAATAGGAGAGTTTGGCAGAGTCTCAGGTTATAAGATAAACATACAAAAATCACTTGGATTCCTCTACATCAACAAAAAGAACATCGAAGAGGAAATCACCAAATCAATACCATTCACAGTAGCCCCCGAGAAGATAAAATACTTAGGAATAAATCTTACCAAGGATGTAAAAGACCTATACAAAGAAAACTACAAAGCTCCACTACAAGAAATTAAAAAGGACCTACTTAAGTGGAAAAACATACCTTGCTCATGGATAGGAAGACTTAACATACTAAAAATGTCTATTCTACCAAAAGCCATCTATACATACAATGCACTTGCGATCCAAATTCCAATGTCATTTTTTAAGGTGATAGAGAAACAAATCACCAACTTCATATGGAAGGGAAAGAAGCCTCGGATAAGCAAAGCATTACCGAAAAAGAAGAAGAAAGTGGGAGGCCTCACTCTACCTGATTTCAGAACCTATTATACAGCCACAGTAGTCAAAACAGCCTAGTATTGGTACAACAACAGGCACATAGACCAGTGGAACAGAATTGAGAACCCAGATATAAATCCAACCACATATGAGCAGCTGATATTTGACAAAGGCCCAGTGTCAGTTAATTGGGGAAAAGATAGTCTTTTTAATAAATGGTGCTGGCATAATTGGATATCCATTTGCAAAAAAATGAAACAGGACCCATACCTCACACCAAGCACAAAAACTAACTCCAAGTGGATCAAAGACCTAAACATAAAGACTAAAACGATAAAGATCATGGAAGAAAAAATAGGGACAACCTTAGGAGCCCTAATACAAGGCATAAACAGAATACAAAACATTACCAAAAATGACGAAGAGAAACCAGATAACTGGGAGCTCCTAAAAATCAAACACCTATGCTCATCTAAAGACTTCACCAAAAGAGTAAAAAGACCACCTACAGACTGGGAGAGAATTTTCAGCTATGACCAGCGCCTCATCTCTAAAATCTACATGATTCTGTCAAAACTCAACCACAAAAAGACAAACAACCCAATCAAGAAGTGGGCAAAGGAAATGAACACACACTTCACTAAAGAAGATATTCAAGCAGCTAACAGACACATGAGAAAATGCTCTCGATCATTAGCCATTAGAGAAATGCAAATTAAAACTACGATGAGATTCCATCTCACACCAGCAAGGCTGGCATTAATCCAAAACACACAAAATAATAAATGTTGGAGAGGCTGCGGAGAGACTGGAACTCTTATATCACTGCTGGTGGGAATGTAAAATGGTACAACTACTTTGGAAATCTATCTGGCGTTATCTTAAACAGTTAGAAATAGAACTACCATACAACCCAGAAATCCCACTCCCCGGAATATACCCTAGAGAAACAAGAGCCTTCACACAAACAGATATATGCACACCCATGTTTATTGCGGCTCTGTTTACAATAGCAAAAAGCTGGAAGCAACCAAGATGTTCATCAGCGGATGAATGGGTAAATAAATTGTGGTGTATTCACACAATGGAATACTACGCATCAATACAGAACAGTGACGAATCTGTGAAACATTTCATAACATGGAGGAACCTGGAAGGCATTATGCTGAGCGAAATTAGTCAGAGGCAAAAGGACAAATATTGTATAAGACCACTACTGTAAGATCTTGAGAAATAGTATAAACTGAGAAGAACACATACTTTTGGTGTTACGAGGCGGGGAGGGAGGGAGGGAGGGAGGGAGAGGGTTTTTTACTGATTAATTAGTAGATAAGAACTGCTTTAGGCAAAGGGAAGGACAATACTCAATACACGGAAGATCAGCTCAATTGGACTGGACCAAAAGCAAAGAAGTTTCCGGGATAAAATGAATGCTTCAAAGGTCAGCGGAGCAAGGGCGGGGGTCTGGGGAACATGCTCTAAGGGGACTTCTAAGTCAATTGGCAAAATAATTCTGTTATGAAAACATTCTGCACCCCACTTTGAAATGTGGTGTCTGGGGTCTTAAATGCTAACAAGCGACCATCTGAGATGCATCAATTGGTCTCAACCCACTTGGAGCAAAGGAGAATGAAGAACACCAAGGTCACACGACAACTAAGAGCCCAAGAGACAGAAGGGGCCACATGAACCAGAGACCTACATTATCCTGAGACCAGAAGAACTAGTTGGTGCCCGGCTACAATCGATGACTGCCCTGACAGGGAGCACAATAGAGAACCCCTGAGGGAGCAGGAGATCAGTGGGATGCAGACCCCAAATTCTCATAAAAAGACCATACTTAATGGTCTGACTATGACTAGAGGAATCCTGGCTGTCATGGTCCCCAGACCTTCTGTTGGCACCGGACAGGAACCATTCCCGAAGACAACTCATCAGACCTGAAAGGGACTGGACAGTGGGTAGGAGAGAGACTCTGATGAAGAGTGAGCTAATTATATCAGGTGGACACTTGAGACTGTGTTGGCATCTCCTGTCTGGAGGGGGGATGGGAGGATAGAGAGAGTTGGAAGCTGGCAAAATTGTCATGAAAGGAGAGACTGGAAGGGTTGACTCATTAGGGGGAGAGCAAGTGGGAGTAAGGAGTAAGATGTATATAAACTTACATGTGACAGACTGACTTGATTTGTAAATGTTCACTTGAAGCTCAATAAAAGTTAATAAAAAAAAAAAAAGTAAATGCAAGAACATCCAGTACTATAGAAAAAGATTCTCAACATCATCAGTAATGAGGGCAATGCTACTTAAAACTACATACAATGAAATATGGCTACACACCCACCAAAATGGTCAAATTAATAAGACCAACCATGCCAAGTGTTGGTGAGAATATGGGACTTAAATGAATGGCAGCTTCTTATAAAATTAAGCTTACACATATTACACTACTTAATGAATTCATATCTAGGTTTTTTACCCAAGAAAAATGAAAATATGTTTCCACATAAAGACTTATACACAAATATCCATTACAACTTTATTTATAATAGTCCAAATCTGGAAATGACCCAAATAGCCAGCAACACGAGTTTAGATAAATTGAGGTATATCCATACATTGGAATATTGCTTAAAAAAAAAAAAACTGATTGTTGTCGAGTCTATTCTGACTCATAGCGACCCTATAGGACAGAGTAGAACTGCCCCGTATGGTTTCCAAGGAGCTCCTGGTAGATTTGAACTGCTGACCTTTTGGTTAGCTGCCGTAGCTCTTAATCACTATGCCACCAGGGTTTCTGGAATATTGCTAAGCAATAAAAAAGAATAAATTACTGGTACACACAACAACAGGTGTGAATCTAAAAATAGTATGCTTAGCAAAGAGGCCTGACACAAAATGTAGGTACTGTATGATTCCATGTATATGAAATCCTAAAATAAGCAAAACTAATTCTTTATGACAGAAAGCAAATCAAAAGTCTGAGGGGGTGGGGAGATTGACTACAAGAGAACAGAAGGGAACTTTGGGGAGCCACGGAAAAATTCTATATGTTGATTATCATGGGTGTTACATGTGATACATATTTATCAAAACTCATTAACCTGTTATCTTAAAATGAGTGCATTTTATTATCTATAAGTTATACCTCAATACATTCTTTTTTAAATCAAAGAAGATGCCCTAAGCTACAAATTTCAACTAAGAGCTAATAAAAATCCTTAAAGATAAAGAAGCTACTGACGAGTGTTCTGAGAATGTACAGCGCTGAAATAACCATTCCCATCTCTTTAGGAAGATATTAGTGAATGCTTACATAAAATTTTCTATAAAATTTCACTTAAACCTATATTTATGCTGCATCTTGGTACCATAAAGTTGAGTTTCCATATAAGATGCTTTACTAAAAAGGCCAAAAGCTTTCCTACAATACTGAAAGCTTTGTTTTCATAGTTCTAGGGCTTTTGACTTAGAACCTTGAGTTTATGAATACTTGTCGTAAGAAACTATATTTGTCAAAAGATTTTTTTTTTTTTTTAGAAAACTGTTTGTTTACTTGAAGTTGTAAATTATGCTGGTCATGGGAGGCTGATTTTACTCAGCCAAGTTGAGATTTTAACCTGTTAACCAAAATCTTATCGAACTGTTTCTAATTAACTCAACCAATAAAAAACACTGGGCTGAGACTCTTAAAATAAGAAACATATCTAAAGACAAACTTCCTTGTAAAAAGTTATTTTAATAGAGGTTTTTAAGAAAGACTCTCAGGTTGCCTTTTTCTTTTTCATATAGTTTTATTGCATTTATATTTATTCCTAAAAGAATATTTTCATATTAGCTTTTTTTTTTTTAACTCTGAAAAAATTATATCATGATGCATGGGGCTTATTTTTCTCACTTATTATGTTTCTAAGATTGATTCATATTGGTGCACATCACTGGAGTTCATGTATCTTTACTATATAATATTACCATATGCGAAAATATAAAACCCGTTGCTGTTGAGTTGACTCCGACTCATAGCGACCCTACAGGACAGAGTAGGACTGCCCCACGGGGTTTCCAGGGAGCGCCTGGTGAATTCAAACTGCTGACCTTTCGGTTAGCAGCCATAGCTCTTAACCACTTCGCCAGCAGAGTTTCCATGTGAATATTTAGTACCTTAACTTTTTCATTCCCTCCCCAATTAGTAGGTATTTGAGCTGTCTCCAAATTTACTGCTATTGTGAATGGTACCACCAGGCAGTTTTGTACATCTGCCCTGCACATGTTTGTACCTAGTACAGGATTTGCTGGGCCATAAAAAAAAAAAAAAAGTTCAACTTTGCAAGATAATTCCAAATTATTTTCCAATGTGGTTGCACTAATTTAATTTCTAGCACACACATTAACTTTGAAATACAATCCAGAATCCCAGTTTTTGGTAAGACAACCCCCAGTTAGCCCAGTGTCGTGTTTCCTTTATTTAAATCCAATTCCCTAAATTAATTTTTTGTTTATTTGCTTTACTTCCTTCTTTATGACAATATTAAAATTTACCTGGGTCAGACTCATGGCCACCCCGTGCGTGTCAGAGCAGAACTGTGCTCCATAAGGTTTTCAATAGCTAATTTTTTGGAAGTAGATCACCGGACCTTTCTTCCAAGATGCCCCTAGTGGTCTTGAATCTCAAACTTTTGATTAGCAGCCAAATGCTTTCTGTTTGCACTACCTAGGGAATCCCGGAAAACAGCAGTGATTAAAATCTCCCCTTCTTTTGTTTTCAGAGAAAAGGCTTACTGCAAAGAACCACCTTTCTCCATATGACTTAGATGACACTCTCAAATGACCCCTTGTTTACTTATTTTACTTATGGAGCACCAAGTAAAAAACCCATTACCATCGAGCTGATTCTGACTTATAGTGATCCTTTAGGACAGAGTAGAGCTTTCCCATAGGGTTTGCAAGGAGAAGCTGGTGGATTTGAACTGTTGGCCTTTTGTTTAGCAGCCGAGCTCTTAACCACTGTACCACCATGGCTCCAGGTCAGATACAGGCCTTACAAATCCCTATTCTCTGCTTCACAAATAATAACTGAACTCTTTGTACCCACTGATCAATCTGGACAAAGTACTTGGCCAAATTTTTATTAAGGTTCTCTTCTTCCCCTGGAAACCCTGGTGGCGTAGTGGTTAAGAGCTATGGCTGCTAACCAAAAGATCGGTAGTTTGAATCCACTAGGCGCTACTTGGAAACTCTATGGGCAGTTCTACTCTGTCCTATAGGGTCGCTACGAATAGGAATTGATTTGGCGGCAATGGTTTTTTTTTTTTTTATTCTTCCCCTAGGCCTCTGAACATTCTTATCTCAGCCTGAATAAGCATCCAACCGTTCCTTAGTGGCCCCTCCTGAGAATGGGCCAACTAAGGAAAGACATTACCTGATCAATTGTCCCATCACAGCCACCCACTCCCCCACACTGCGTTCTTCCTGGCCTTGTGTACTCCCCGCTATAAAAGAAAAGTCCTTTTCTGCCTGACCTTAGAGATGGTTGTAGATCTTAAGGTCTGAGAGTTCATCTTACTATCATAGTTCCTCTCCCCTATTGCTATAATTTAGTCTCTCTTCACCTAAACCAGGTTGTTTTTATTTGACATTTCCTTCCTCCCTGCCATGTGTTCAGCAATGGGGCAATCTAGCAGGAATTAACAAATAAACATCCAATTACAACCTAGTAAAGTTTGTGTTATGTAGAACCTGCTATATAATTTGTAGGGCCTAGAGCAAAATGAAATGCAGGGGACTTTATTCAAAAGAGAAGGGAAAAACAGACATTAAAGGTACTAAAATACAAAGTTTTCACCTTTCTTCTGTGATCTTTCTTGACTTGTTATGACGTTTTTCTATTTGTTATTTAATATCATTCTAAGTAAAGAAAAATTAAAAATTTAATTACTAGCATCGATTTTTATCATTCATTTTTATATTGTACGTGCCAGTTTAACTTGTATGTGGAATCATCAAAATTACACAATTCATATTTCTTCACTCGTACATACATACATATTTCATTCTTAATAGAACATTGGAAACACTGCAGAAAACTAACTCAACACTTTTTATTTCACTTCTTGATATGTGCACACTCTATAAACACTCTCTACCAGCAACTTACCACCACCAGCAACTTATTGATGAGTAAAAATGACTGATAGGAAAAGGAAATACAGCTTGTTATATTTTTCCCTCTCCTTCTATTTCATCATTTTCAACCTCAGTGATTGGCTAATACTGGAAAGTATTACAAATGAGAAAGGATGTAATAGGTTTCCTTGGTTGTTCATGTTTCTTAGAATGTCATTGTCTTCTGTCTTAGTCTGGGTTCTCTAGAGAAGCAAAACCAGTAAAGAGTATAAATATATATATAGATTAATATCAAGGAAATGGCTCACGTGTTTTTAGGGGCTGTAACATCCCAAGTCTGTGGGTCAGGATAGAGGCTTCTCCTGATTCATGTACCTGCAGGGGCTGGAGAACCCAAGATCGGCAGGTTGGACAGCAGGGCTGTTGCTCACAGGCTATGAGGATTGATGAATCCTAAGATTGGTTGGCAAGACCACAGGTAAGCTGCTAGCTCAAGTCTCAAGAACCAGAGATCAGACGAACAGGAGCCAGCTGTAGGATCCAGAATGAGCAAAAGGCCCTGAGCCCTGCCAGAACATCTGCCCACACGTGATGCAGGCTACACACCCCAGAAAACTCCCCTTCAACTGATGGGCCACTCACAGCAGATCCCATCATGGGGGTGATCACATATCAAATCTCAACAAGGAAGTGCCCACAACATCACACGACTGCCAAAACACTTAGAATCAAGGTCCAGCTGAGTTGACATATAATCTTAAACATCAAACCTTCTTTCTGTATTTACAGCCAGTTCTTTTTTGATCAAGAAGATGGCACAGGACCAGGCAGCATTTCGTTCTGTTATTTTTCTGTTGCCATGAGTCAGAGCCAACTCAACAGCAACTAACAATCATGACAACTTGGGCTTATACCTAGTTGTTTGCAACTTGAAAGAAAAGTGATATCTCTGGGCTGGCAGTGTGTACCCTACCCCCACAGTCATAGACCTAGTGCACTGACCTTGTGCTCTGTTTGAGTCCTGCTGAGACTCCATCTCTTCCACCACCACCACCACCCTAGTACAAGCTACCATCCTCTATCATTTGGGTTACTGAACTACTACCCGCTAGTCTATCTGCATCCATACTTTGTCCTGTAATTTGTTCTACATGCTGCAGCCGGAAGATCTTCGCAACACCAAATCTGATCATGTTATCTCTAATAATAAATCTCTTCAATGTATTGAGAACAACCATTCCTTAATATGACATATAAAACAAACAGACAAACCCCCCAAAAACTTTTAATATTTTGAGAAGAAAGGCAACATTCCTTAATATGACCTATAAAACCAGTTGTTAAAACTTAACAAAAAGAGAAACAATCTGATCAAAAAATGGGCAAAGGACGTGAACAGACATTTCACTAAAGAGGATATTCAAATGGTCAGCAAGCACATGAAAAGATGGTCAACATCATTAGTTATTGTTGTTTGCTGTCTAGTCGATTCCAACTCATAATGACCCTATATGAGAGAGTACAACTGCCTCGTAGGGTTGCCTAGGCTGTAATCTTTATGGGAGCAGATTGCCAGGTCTTTTCTCTCATGGAGTGACTAGGTGGGTTCAAACCTGCTGACCTTTTGGATAGCAGTCCAGTGCTTAACCATTGTGCCATGAAGGATCCTTCATTAAAAGCAAAAAAAAAAAAAACCCATTGCCATCAAGCGAATTCTGACTCATAGCGACCCTATAGGACAGGGTAGAACTGCCCCATAGAGTTTCCAAAGAGTGCCTGGTGGATTCGAACTACCGGCCTTTCGGTTGGCAGCTGTAGCACTTAACCACTACGCCACCAGAGTTTCCGGATCCTTCATTAGCCATTAAAAAAACAAACGAACAAGACCGGGAAAAAATTTCTGGCTACGGCATACCCTACAAGGGTCTAATCTCTAAAATCTATAGAATATTTCAACACTTCAATAACAAAAAGACAAACAATCCAAGAAAATAATGGGGAAAGGATAAAAAGGAACAGACAATTCACCAAAGAAGACATTCAGGTGGCTAACAGACACATGAGGAAATGCTCACAGTCATTAGCCATTGGAGAATGCAAATCAAAACTAGATGAGATACCATCTCGCCCTGGCATTACTAGCACTAAGTGAAAAGAAAGAAAAAAACAATGTTGGAGAGGTTCTGGGGAGATTGGAACTCTTATGCACGGCTGGTGGGAATGTAAAATGGTACAATCACTTTGGAAAATGATATGGTGCTTCCTTTAAAAGCTAGAAATAGAAATACCATACAATCCAGCAATCCCACTCCTAAGAATATATCCTAGAGAAATAACAGCTATCACACGAATAGACCTATATACACCTATGTTCATTGCAGCATTACTCACAATAGCAATAAAAAGGAAACAACCTAAGTGCCCATCAACAGATGAATGGAAAAATAAATTATGGTACATATACACAATGGAATACTATGCAATGATAAAGAGCAATGATTAATCTGTGAAACATCTTACAACATGGATGAATCAGGAGGGCATTATGTTGAGTGAAATAAGTCTGTCACAAAAGGTCAAATATTGTATGAGATCTCTATTATAAAAACCCAAGGAAATGTTTACACACAGAAAAAAACACTTTGATGGTTGTGGGGGAAGAGGGAAAAGTCACTAACTAGATAGCAGACAAGTTAACTTTGGTAAAGGGAAAGACAACATACAATACAGGGGCAGGTAGCACAACTTGACCAACACAAAGTCATAGAAGCTTCCTAGACACATCAAAACACCTTGAGAGACTGAGTTACTGGGGCTGGGAACTGTGGACCATGGTCTTGGGGGACATCTAGGTCAATTGGCATAACATAGTTCCTAAAGAAAATGATCTACTTCTGACCTTAGTGAGTGTGTCTAGGGTCTTAAAAGCTTGTGAGTGGCCATCTAAGGTATGTCTATTGTTCCCATCCCATCTGGAGCAAAGGGGAATGAAGAAAACCAAAGACACAAGGAAAATGTTAGTCCGAAGGACTAACGGACCACAAGAACCACAGCCTCCACCAGCCTGAGCCCAGAAGAGCTAGATGGTGCCTGGCTACCACCACCAACCACTCTGAGAGGGATCACAATAGATGGTCCCAGGCAGAGCTGCAGAAAAATATAGAACAAAATTCAATTTTACACACACAAAAAAGACCAGATTGACTGGTCTGACAGAGCCTGGAGGAACCCCCAAGACTCTGGTCCACAGACGCCCTGCTAACTCAGAGCTGGAGCCACTCCTGAAGTCCCTCTTTCAGCCAAAGATTAGACAGGCCTATAAAGCAAACAATAACACACGTGAAGAACATGCTTCTTAGCTTAATCAAGTACACAAGACCAAAATGGGCAATACCTGCCCAAAAGCAAAGAGGAGGAGGTGGGGATGGATGGGAAAACTGGACAAATGGACACAGGGAACCAAAGTGGAAAGGGAAAGGGGGAGAGTGCTGATACAGTGAGGGGATTGCTACCAATATTTCAAAACAATCTGTGTATAAATTTTTGAATAAGAAAAAAAATTATGTTCTTTAAATCCAAAACATACAAATCATTGCCATTAATACAAAAAAAAAAAAAAAAAAACCACCTCATAATGACCCTATATATAAGACCCTAAAGAAACTCAGTGCTGTTGAGTCAATTCTGACTCCTAGTGACCCTATAGGATAGAGTAGAACTGTTCCATAGGGTTTCCAACGAGCACCTGGTGAATTCAAACTGCCAACCTTTTGGTTAGCAGCCAAACGCTTAACCAGTGTGCCACCAGGGCCGTTTTAGCCACTAAAGAGATACAAATCAAAACTGCAATAAGATATCATTTTGCACCCACTAGAATGGCTATAGCACTCAGCTGTTAACCCAAAGGTTGACAGTTGAAGCCCAACAGTCACTCCTCAGGAGAAAGATGTGGCATTTTGCTTCTGTAAATATTTACAGCCTTGGAAACCCAACGAGGCAGTTCTACTCTGTCCTATAGGATTGCTGTGAGCCGGAATTGACAGCAGTGGATTAGGTTTGGGTTAGGTTTAAACTCATTGCCGTCGTGTCGATTCCGACTCGTAGTGACCCGATAAGACAGAGTAGAACTGCCCCATATAGTTTCCAAGGAGTGTCTGGTGGATTCGAACTGCTGACCTTTTGGTTAGGAGGCATAGCACTTATCCACTACGCCACCGGGGTTAGGTTTAGGATGGATTAAAAATTGAATCCACAATCAACACCCATGGAAGCAGCAGTCAAGTAGTGAAAAGACTCATTGCATTGGGCAAATTGGCTGCAAAAGACCTCTCTTTAAAGTTTTGAAAAGCAAAGATGTCACCTTGAGGACTAAGGTGCGCCTGGCCCAAGCCATCGTGTTTTCAATTGCCTCATATGCACGCAAAAGCTGGGCAATGAATAAGGAAGACGGAAGAAGAATTATGCCTTTGAATTGTGGGGCTGGAGAATATTGAATATACCATGGACTGCCAGAAGGACGAACAAATCTGTCTTGGAAGAAGTACAACCAGAATGTTCCTTAGAAGCAAGGAACATCTCACATACTTTGGACATGTTATCAGGAGGGATCACTCACTGGAGAAGGACATACTTGGTAAAGTAGAGGGTCAGCAAAAAAGGAAGACCCTCAAGGAGATGGATTGACACTGTAGCTGCATCAATGGGCACAAGCTTAGCCACAATTGTGAGGATGGTGCAGGACTAGGCAGTGTCTCGTTATGTTGTGCATAGGGTCGCTATGAGTCGGAATCAACTCAATGACACCTAACAAGAACATGATTGAAAAGGTGTTGTCGAGGTTGTAGGGAAACTGAAATCTTCATCCTTTGCTGGTAGAAATGTGAAATTGTACAGCCACTGTGGAAAACAGTTTGGTGATTCCTCAAAAATTTGAACATAGAACTACCATATGATCCAGTTATTCCAATCCTAGGTATATATCCAGAAGTGAAGACAGAAACGTAAACAGAAACCTGTACATCAATGTTCATTGCAGCACTTTTCACAATAGCCAAAATGTGGAAACAACTGAAATGTCCATCAACAGATGAATGGATAAACAAAGTGTGGTGTATACACACTTGACCCTAAGGAGAAATGAAGTCCTGATGCATACCACTGCATGGATGAACCTTGAAAACATCATGCGGAGGGAAGTAAGTCTGTCACAAAAGGACAATTACTATATGATCTCCCTTATATGAAATATACAGAAACCAAAGATTATTAGTGGGTAGGAGGTAGATGGAAAGAGAGAGTTTTTGCTTAGAGGGAATTGAGTTTATGCTATGTTAATGGTGGTGGAATAATTTGGAAAATTATATCCATATTCATTGCACACATGAAGAATATAATCAATGTCACTGAATTATACATGTAGAAATTGTTGAATAGGTGAATGTTTTTAAAAGAATAATTTCTTCTATAAAGATCAGCACAAAGCTAGTTCCTATGAGATGGAGGTTAAAGATGTCCCAAGTGTCCAGCTTTTCCAAGCTGCTGTACCACGCCAACATCTCTAACGCCAAAAACTCCCTCTCCCCTCACTATTCTCCCTTCTGTTTTGGGTTCCCTAATTTGCGGCAATGTCTCACAGAACTCACGAACCTACAAAGGAAATGGCTCAAATGGTTGTGGAGGCCTGGAAGTCCCAATTCCTGGGTCAGGTGTAGGCTTCTCCCTGACCCTCCATGCCGTCTCCTACTGCTGGGTCTCTGTTGCCAGGTCTCTTCTGCCACCATTTCTCACTGTCTTCAAGGTTACAGCTTGCTGTCTGTCTCCTGGTTCCACGAGTTCCTCTGTGTGGGGATCCCAGGTCCAAAGGATGTGTTACCCTATGGCTCTTCTTCCTTGGTGGTGCTGAGGTTCTCCTCTCTGCTCTGGAACTCCTCTCTTTTAAGGCAAAACTGACAAATCCCTTTGGTGGGCCAAAATTATCCTATCACACAGTCCTGCCCAGTAACCTGGGTGGGAGTTACAAGACCATGGCTGCTGTTGTTGTTGTTAGGTGCTGTCGAGTCAGTTCCGACTCATACCGACCCTATGCACAACAGAACGCAACACTGCCTGGTCCTAAGCCATCCTTAACAATTATTGTTATGCTTGAGTTCATTGTTGCAGCCACTGTGTCAATCCACCTTGTTGAGGTTCCTCATTTCCGTTGTCCCTGTACTCTGCCAAGCATGATGTCCTTCTCCAGGGACTGATCCCTCCTGACAACATGTCCAAAGTATGTAAGATGAGGTCTCGTCATCCTTGCTTCTAAGGAGCATTCTGGCTGTACTTCTAAGACAGATTTATTCATTCTTTTGGCAGTCCATGATATATTCAATATTCTTCGCCAACGCCACAATTCAAAGGCATCAGTTCTTCTTCGGTTTTCCTTATTCATTGTCCAGCTATCACGTGCATATGATGCGATTGAAAACACCCTGGCTTGGGTCAGGCGCACCTTAGTCTTCAAGGTGACATCTCTGCTCTTCAACACTTTGAAGAGGTCCTTTGCAGCAGATTTACCCAATGCAACGCGTCTTTTGATTTCTTGACTGCTGCTTCCATGGCTGTTGATTGTGGATCCAAGTAAAATGAAATCCTTGACAACTTCAATCTTTTCTCCATTTATCATGATATTGCTCATTGGTCCAGTTGTGAGGATTTTTGTTTTCTTTACGTTGAGGTACAACCCATACTGAAGGCTGTGGTCTTTGATCTTCATTAGTAAGTACTTCAAGTCCTTCTCACTTTCAGCAAGCAAGGTTGTGTCATCTGCATAACGCAGGTTGTTAATGAATCTTCCTCCAATCCTGATGCCCCTTTCTTCTTCATATAGTCCAGCTTCTCGGATTATTTGCTCAGCATACAGATTGAATAGGTATGGTAAAAGAATACAACCCTGGTGCACACCTTTCCTAACTTTAAACCAAGCAGTATCCCCTTGTTCTGTCTGAACAACCGCCTCTTGATCTATGTAAAGGTTTCTTGTGAGCACAATTAAGTGTTCTGGAATTCCCATTCTTCTCAATGTTATCCATAGTTTGTTACAATCCACACAGTCAAATGCCTTTGCATAGTCCGATAAAACACAGGTAAACATGTTTTTGGTATTCTCTGCTTTCAGCCAGGATCCATCTGACATCAGCAATGATATCCCTGGTTCCTTGTTCTCTTCTGAAACCGGCCTGAATTTCTGGCAGTTCCCTGTTCATATACTGCTACAGCTGTTTTTTGAATGATCTTCAGCAAAATTTTGCTTGCATGTGATATTAATGATATTATTCTATAATTTCCACATTTGGTTGGATCACCTTTCTTGGGAATAGGCATAAATATGGATCTCTTCCAGTCAGTTGGCCAGGAAGCTGTCTTCCATATTTCTTGGCATAGACGAGTGAGCACCTCCAGCACTGCATCTGTTAGTTGAAACATCTCAACTGATATTCCATCAATTCCTGGAGCCTTGTTTTTTGCCAATGCCTTCAGAGCAGCTTGGACTTCTTCCTTCAGTACCATCGGTTCCTGATCACATGCCACTTCTTGAAATGGTTGAATGTCGACTAATTCTTTTTGGTATAATGACTTTGTGTATTCCTTTCATCTTCTTTTGATGCTTCCTGCGTCATTTAATATTTTCCCCATGGAATCCTTCACTATTGCAACTCGAGGGTTGAATTTTTTCTTCAGTTCTTTCAGCTTGAGAAATGCTGAGTGTGTTCTTCCCTTTTGGTTTTCCATCTCCAGCTCTTTGCACATGTCATTATAATACTTTACTTTGTCTTCTCAAGATGCCCTTTGAAATCTTCTGTTCAGTTCTTTTACTTCATCAATTCTTTCTTTGTCTTTAGCTGCTTGACATTTGAGAGCAAGTTTCAGAGTCTCCTCTGACATCCATCTTGGTCTTTTCTCTTTTTCCTGTCTTTTCAATGAAAAGACCATGGCTAGAAAGGCCATATTAAGTAATTTATTACACCACAGTTTTTTTCTATATATTTTCACCACAATAAAAACGAAAATAAAACAAAACAAAACCAATTGTGATTGAGTTGATTCTGACTCATGATGACACCATGTGCTTCAGAGTAGAACTGCACTCCATAGGTTTTCAATAGCTGTAATCTTAAGGAAATAGATTGCCAGGCCTTTCTTCCATGGTGCCTCTGAGAAAACTGCCAACCTTTAGGTTAGCAGTCAAGTTTAAATTATTTATTCCACTTAAACCAAAATGAAACCCATTGCCGTTGAGTTGATTCTGACTCATAGCAACTCTATAGGACAGAGTGGAACTGCCCCGTACAGTTTCCAAGGCTTTATAAACCTTTCGGAAGCAGACTGCCACATCTTTTTCCCTCAGAGCAGCTGGTAGTTTCAAACTGCCAGGCTTTTGGTTAGCAGCTGAGTGCTTAACCACTGCAGTGCCAGGGCTCAGGGACCAATAGATTTCTGCAAGTTTAGCACCTACATTTATTTTCCAGTTTTAGTTTGGAGCATGCTTCATCAGACTACACTCTATTCCAAACATGCTCTAGTGGCGTTTTGACCACCCTTTCCTTTCACCTTTCCCTGGACAGCTTTTCCCCACCTTCATCCCAGCCCCTCCTTCACCAGATTAAAATTTATTTATGCCTTCCTCAGTTAGGTCATCTCTTACCTTTCTGACAAGTTCAAATCCTCTAATTTTTTTTTTCCTTCATAAAATCATCTAGCTCTCTTTTGTAGCACTTACCACAGTTGCAATTTTATATTTATATTTGTGGTTATTGGATAATTGTCCTTTCCAGTGTATTGTTATTGTTGTTGTTAGTTGCCATCAGTTCGATTTCAACTTACGGAAGCCCCATGTGTGCAAAGTAGAACTGTGCTCTATAGGGTTTTCAAGGCTGTGACTTTTCAGAAGCAGATCATGAGGCCTGTCTTCCGAGGTGCCACTAGGTGGATCTTAAGCATCAACCTTCAGGTTAGCAGCAACCATTTAGAAAGAATAGCAGCTGCCATTTGCACCATGCAGGGACACTTTGCAGTGTATAAGTTAAGGAAAAAGAAGAAACCCGTCTACATATCTTTTTTTTGTTTTCATAACACTAACTGTAGATGGTAATTGATCATTTATTCATGAGATTACCTGAATAATTTGTCTCCAAGAGGGCAGAGATCAGGTCCATTTTTACTCATCGTGATTATCACTCTCCACCCACCAAAAACCTTGTCTGATACTTAGGAGGAGCTCTATAATTGATTGCTGACTGCATGCCAGCAAAGTTAATCAGCCTCCTCCTTCTAAATTCCAAAGAAATGCTGATTTCAATGAATGCCTAAGTAGCCTTGCAAATAACCATATTGTCTCAGTGTCTGAACTTTCCCTCCTTTTCCTTTGTTTTGAGTCTTTACTTTAGTCTCTTTCAAAATCTCATTTGTATGTCTATTCTACCAAAAGCCACCTATAGATACAATGCAATTCCAATCCAAATTCCAATGACGTTTTTTAATGAGATGGAGAAACAAATCACCAACTTCGTGTGAAAGGGAAAGAGGCCCTGAAGAAGTAAAGCATCACTGAAAAAGAAGAACAAAGTGGGAGGCCTCACTCTACCTGATTTTAGAACCTATTATACTGCCACAATAGTCAAAACAGCCTGATGCTGGTACAACAACAGATACATAGACCAGTGGATCAGAATTGAGAATCCAGACATTATCCACATATAAGCAGCTGATATTTGACAAAGGCCCAAAGTCAGTTAAATGGGGAAAAGGCAGTTTCTTTAACAAATGGTGCTGGCATAAGTAGATATCCATCTGCAAAAAAAAAAAAAAAAAGAAACAAGACCAATACCTCACACCGTGCACAAAAACTGACTCAAAATGGATCAAAGACCTAAATCTAAAACAATAAAGATCATGGAAGAAAACCGAGGGACAATGCTAGGAGCCCTAATACATGGCATAAACAGTATACAAAACATTACTAACAATGCAGAAGAGAAACTAGATAACTGGGAGCTCCTAAATATCAAACTCCTATGCTCATCCAAAGACTTCACCAAAAGAGTAAAAAGATTACCTACAGACTGGGAAAAAGTTTTTAGCTATGACATTTCTGATCAGCACCTGATCTCTAAAATCTACATGATACTGCAAAAACTCAATTACAGAAAGACAAATAACCCAATTAAAAAATGAGCAAAGGATATGAACAGGCACTTCACTAAAGATGACATTCAGGTAGCTAACAGATATATGAGGAAATGCTCACGATCATTAGCCATTAGAGAAATGCAAATCAAAACTGCAATGAGATTCCATCTCACCCCAACAAGGCTGGCATTAATCCAAAAAACACAAAACAATAAATGTTGGAGAGGTTGTGGAGAGACTGGAACACTTATACACTGCTGATGGGAATGCAAAATGGTACAACCACTTTGGAAATCAATTTGGCGCTTCCTTAAAAAGCTAGAAATAGAACTACCATATGATCCAGCAATCCTACTCCTTGGAATATATCCTAGAGAAATAAGAGCCTTTATGCGAACAGATATATGCACTCCCATGTTCACTGCAGCATTGTTTACAATAACAAAAAGATGGAAGCAACCAAAGTGCCCGTTGATGGATGAATGGATAAATAAATTATGGTATAGTCACACAATGGAATACTATGCATCAACGAAGAACAATGATGAATCTGTGAAACATTTCATAACATGGAGGAATCTGGAAGCCATTATGCTGAGTGAAATTAGTCAGTTGCAAAAGGACAAGTATTGTATGAGACCACTATTATAAGAACTCAAAAAATAGTTTAAACAGAGAAGAAAATATTCTTTGGTGGTTACGAGAGTGGGGAGGGAGGGAGGGAGAGGGGTTTTCACTAACAGTAGATAAGAGCTATTTAAGGTGAAGGAGAAGACAGCACAGAGTACAGGAGAGGTCAGCACAACTGGACTAAACCAAAAGGAAAGAAGTTTCCTGAATAAACTGAATGCTTCGAAGGCCAGTGTAGCAGGGGTGGGGGTTTGGGGACCATGGTTTCAGGGGATATCTAAGTCAATTGGCATAATAAAATCTATTAAGAAAACATTCTGCATCCCACTTTGGAGAGTGGCGTCTGGGTTCTTAAACGCTAGCAAGCGGCCATCTAGGATGCATCAATTGGTCTCAGCCTACCTGGATCAAAGGAAAATGAAGAACACCAAAGACACAAGGTAATTATGAGCCCAAGAGACAGAAAGGGCCACATAAACCAGGGTCTACATCAGCCTGAAACAAGAAGCACTAGATGGTGCCTGGCTACAACAGATGACTGCCCACACAGGGAACACGACAGAGAACCCTGAGGGAGCAGGAGAGCAGTGGGATGCAGACCCCAAATTCTTGTAAAAAGACCAGACTTAATGGTCCAACTGAGACTAGAAGGACCCCAGAGGTCATGGTCCTCAGACCTTCTGTTAACCCAGGACAGGAACCATTCCCAAAGCCAAATCTTCAGGCAAGGATTGGAGTGGACTATGGGATAGAAAATGATACTGGCGAAGAGTGAGCTCCTTGGATCAAGTAGACAGATGAGGCTATGTGGGCAGCCGCTGTCTGGAGAAGAGATGAGAGGGCTGAGGGTGGCAGAAGCTGACCAAATGGACACGAAAACAGACAGTGGAGGGAAGGAGTGTGCTGTCTCATTAGAGGGAGAGCAACTAGGAGTATATAACAGGGTGTATTTAAGCCTTTGTATGAGAGACTGACTTGGTTTGTAAACTTTCACTTAAAGCACAAAAAAAAAAAAAAAATCTCATTTATAGGATGGATACACTCCTCTGGTCCTTGGAAGTGGGAATTTTGAAGGATTCACATTGTCTTGCTGCAGCCTGCTTACCTGCTTCTCTCTTTCATGTTCGCTCATTTATGGGCCCTTTTCTTTTCTACCTGTTGCTGATAAAGTTCTTGTTGAGATTCCCTCCACCTTTTCTTTTTAAGCCAGTCTCCTAGCATTTCCAACATCTGGTATAGTTTAGAGGGACTCTTGCCTGCAAATAGAAGTTCTTTCCAGGCCATGATATAAATTTCTAGTAAAAGCAAATGAATGAATATATACGGCAAGAAAGAACATTTCACAGGGAACTTGCCCAGGAAGCGGACTGCTGTAGTAAAAAAAAAAAAAAAGAAGTATTTGCCTTTTATTTAGTCCCAGTAGCCTGATGGCTCCTGTCCAATCAGAACTTTTCATCACGTGTGCGGTTCGCTGTTCCAGTGCTCAGCAGACTCTGTGGATTTCAGTACGTACATTGGCACTTGTTACACGGCAAGTGCAAACAGCTGGGGTTCTTGCTGTTTATCCAGTGCCAAGATATTATTCCTTGTAAGACCTTTTAACTGCTTTTGCAGTTAGTAACATCAGTGACTGGGAAATCAAACATTTTATCCAGTGGTTTGTTAACGTAATGCTATTTTCCAGATGTTTTCTGAGGCTGGTCCTCCGACGTTGATTTGTGGTGGCGTTGATATTTTCTTTCTATAAAAATATAGCATTTTATTATTTTTGAGCAGTGATATTTAATTTAGTTTGGGGAAATGTCTTTTCCAAACTCTTTGTTTCTGGTGACATACAGTTATTTTGTGTCTTGTGTTAATCCCACAAATGACAGGACTTGGCGCCATTATTGAAATGACTAGACAAAAGAAGCTTCAGAAAAACCGCTGCACCAGACTCTCACTTCTAGCACAGCTACCGGATACAGTGATAGATTATAGGCCCATGGAATTTTAGAGTCAGAAGGGATTATTTATGCAGAGTCCCTCTTTATACAGAAAACATAAAACTGGAGCTCATAGATGTTAAATGATTTTGCCCTGGGCCACACAGCTAGTTATTAGTAAAACCAGAAATAGAACCCAGATTTCCTAGACACAGGGAAATTGTTTTTATTTGTCAAGTTGGCTCTGACTCATAGTGACCCCATGTACGACAGAATGAAATGTTGCCTGATCCTGCATCATCCTCACAATCATCGGTATGCTTGACTCCATTGTTATGGCCGCTGTGTATTTTGAGTGCCTTCCAATCTAGAGGCCTCATCTTCCAGCACTATATTGGACAATATTCTGTTGTGATCCCATAGGGTTTTTGTTGTTTAATTTTCAGAAATAGATCACCAGGCCCTTCTTCCTAGTCTATCTTAGTCTGGAAGCCCCACTGAAAACCTGTCCACCATGGGAGACCCTGATGGTATTTGAGATACTGGTAGCATAGCTTCCAGCATCATAGCAACACTAAGGCCACCATAGTAAAACAAACTGACAGACAGGTGGTAGGATAGGGTATATAGGCCTGTGGAATTTTAAAGTCGGAAGGGCCTATTTACTCAGATCCTCCTTGTCTTAGGCTGGGCATTCTAGAGATGCAAAACCAGTCAAGCATATAAATATATATAGAGAGAAATTTATATCAAGGATTGGCTCATGTGGTTGCAGAGGCTGGAAAGTCCCAAGTCCCTGGGTTAGGCTGGCAAACCCAAAATTGACAGGTCAGAAAGCAGGGCTCTTGCTCATAGGCTGTGAAGATCAACAAATCCCAAGATTGGCAGGCAAGACAGCAGGTAAGATGCTAGCTCAAGTCCAAAGAACCAGAGGTCAAGCGAACAGAAGCCAGCAGCAGGATCCAGAGCAAACAAAAGCCCACAAGCTTTGGCAGAGAGTCCACCTATAATGGATGCAGACCACACCCCAAAGAAATTCACTTTCTACTGATTGGCTACTCACAGCAGATCCCATCATGGAGGTGATCACATTATATCAGATCTCATCATGGAAGTGATTACATTATTATACGACTGTCAAACTACATCACAACTGCCAAACCACTGAGAATCACGGCCCAGCCAAGTTGATACACAACCTTAATGATCACATCCCTCTTTATTCATAAAACATACTGAAACTCAGAGATGTTAAGCAATTTTTCCCTAGGCCACACAGCTAGTTATTAGTAAAACCAGAACTAGAATCCAGTTCTCTTAGATATAGGGAAGAGAATGCCCTTTATCCATGCTTCTCACCTGCATGGTTGCCTGCAGGTGTGAATTCTTTTGCCCCCTTCAGTAGTCCAAGGATTCATTTACGGGCAAAGAAGCCTTTTGATAGCATTTTAAAGAGGCACAACAAACGCTTGCTGCCAGTCTACAGGAATCGCCACTCTTTCCCAGTGACTAGCCCTGCTTGTGGCTCACTGTCAGCCCTCTCCTTACAGGATCATACCACTAAGGTGCTGCATGGATGGAATGTCTCCCATGCAGAGTACTTTTCCAGGAACCATTTCCTTGTCTCTACTCTCCAATACGTCCTTTCTTCCCACAAGTTCTCTCCTACCATACAAACCCACCTTGGGCCTCTTGAATCTTTGTGATCATCTGTTTCCCCATCCATAGTGACAAAGAGCAGGGAAAGAATCAGGTTCAGTATGCTGTAAGGCAGAAAAGGTTGAGAGTTTGACAGCAGTTGTTTATAAATAACTTAGGGTAGAAGTGGCCGACAATGGGACGTATGCATGGGAAACAACATTACGAAAATGTATTCTTTGAAAATAAGGGATGACAGCGTACAGACTAAATCTCCAAAAGCTTAACAGAAATTCTCATAAAACTGTAGGTAAGCTTACATTACATAACACAAGTTTTAAACTCTGGATCTGGGCCGAAAACATCACCTGCCTTAGGTCTTCAAATAGACACTTAAGAGCTACAGAATAATAGAGTTGACCAGCAAAACACTTTAAGATTCAATTGTAGTCTATAGACTGTCAACTTGGGGGTAACTGGTAAAGCAATCTGTGGTCTCTTTTTGTCTGTTTTAATTGATGATATTTCTCTGCAGCTAGCCTTACAGGAGAAATTGAAACACAGCTGCTGCATTGTAAACCCACACAGTGAAATAAGCAGCGTCCAGTGAATAACAGTACAGCCCCCAGAATAGCTCCTCTAACAAGCCTGCTTGTTTCCTTTACGGGAATCCTTTCCTTGTGGGCTCAGCGATGATTCATGCAAACAGCACTGAGGGCAGTGGGACTTGGGATTCAAGGGCACATCGGGGCAGAAGGGAGCCCATAGCTTATTATTGTGAATTAGATCAGGTGAGTCAACAAAAACAGTCCGGGACATGAGCTTCAAAATCCAAGTCGAGACTCACTCCTAAGAGGATGCACCCAGTTCATCTTTTTTTTTTTTTCTTTTAACTATACTTTAAATGAAGGTTTACAGAGCAAATTGGGTTCTCATCAAACAATTAATACACATACGGTTTTGTGACATTGGTTGCCAACCCCACAACATGTTAACATTCTCCCCTTCTTGACCTTGAGTTCCCCATTACCAGCTTTCCTGTCCCCTCCTGCCTTCTTGTCCTTGCCCCTGGGCTGGTGTGCCCATTTAGTCTTGTTTTGTTTTATGGGCCTGTCTAATCTTTGGCTGAAGGGTGAACCTCAGGAGTTACTTCAGTACTGAGTTAAAAGGGTAACTGGGGCCATACTCTCAGAGTTTCTCCAGCCTCAGACCAGTAAGTCTGGTCTCTTTTTGTGAGCTAGAAGTTTGCTCTACATTTCTCTCCAGCTCTGACTGGGACCCTCTATTGTTAGCCCTGTCAGAGCAGTTGGTGGTGGTAGCCAGGCACCATCTAGTTGTGCTGCACTCAGTCTGGTGGAGGCCATGGTAGTTGTGGTCCATTTGTCCCTTGTGTCTTTGGTTTTCTTCATTCTCCCTTGCTCCAGACAAGACAGGACCAGTGGAGTATCTTAGTTGGCTAATCACAAGATTTCAAGACCCCGAACACAACTTTCCAAAGTAGGATGTAGAACATCTTCTTTATAAACTGTGCTACACTAATCGAGCTAGATGTCTCCCAAGGTGTGCTTGGTCAATCTTACCTGATTACGTTACTTTTTTTTTTTTTTTTTACTATTTTGTGATCCTTTCAACATATATGAGATCCCTGGGTTGTGCAAATGACTTGTGCTCATCTACTGACTAAAGATTGATGGTTTGAACCTACCTAGAGGCACCATGGAAGAAAGTCCTGGTGATCTGTTTCTGCAAAGATTACAGCCAAGAAAACCCTATGGAACAGTCCTACTCTGTAACACAGGGGATCACCATGAGTCGGAATCAACTCAATGGCAATGGGTTTGGTTTTTGGTCTGGTTTCAGCACATATATATTTAAGTTTGTTGGTACGGTGGTCCTGTAACCTCTACCAGTCCAGAATGCATTTATGGTCAGTAGGCTGTGACTGTCGTTCGGTGCCGTCTGTTTGGGGGGCTCTCTCCCTCTGGTAGGTTGGGCTAGACTTCACTAAACATTCACTGTACAAGGTCCTATACCCTTGAAACAGCTCACCTCACCAGTTCCATGACCTCCATATGTTCTCTCCAACTCCCAGCTCTCAACGCTGGTGTGGTTGGGTTCCTTACCCTTCTTTTTCATCTCAATGCTGAGTATAGCCTCTCCTGGCTTCTGAGACTGATAACTAGCCACATTTTCATCTCTCTTCTCCCTTGAAGCATTCCTAGACAATCTGAAGGTAATAATACACTTCCAAGCTTGGCTTCACTCTCGGGATTTATCAAACCATTCGCTGATCTTTAGAGTAGCCTGGCCACCAGTCTGTCCCAGTTCCATGAATGAGGCCCAGGTACTGTTCAAGAAATCCTGGTAGTGAGTAGAATGTTTTAAAGAAATTTTCTATTAAAAAAAAAAGAGAGAGTTTAGATATTTAAAGGGAGAGAGGATGAGTAAACTCACCTGTTCGGATAATCCAGCTATTAAAAAAAAAAAAAAATTCATTCCTGAAATGTTCCAAATAAATACAATTTGTTGGTATCAACTTTTGGCTTTACTAAAATGTTCTGTATTCATTTGTACATATATTCCATTTGCCTATTAAACTCCTAGCATCTTGAGGGCAGAGACCAAATTTTTTAAAAGTTTTATTTATTGTGCCTTAAGTGAATGTTTACAAATCAAGTTAGTCTCATACAAAAACTTACTTATACCTTGCTATGTACTCCTAGCTGCTCTCTCTTTAATGAGACAGCACACTACCCCTCTCTATTTTTTGGAATCAAAATCTGGATATATAATTCTTTTCCCTTTTTTATTGTGTTTAAGTGAAAGTTTACAGTTCAAGTTAGTTTCTTACAAAAAATTTATATAGATGTTGTTATATGACCCTAGTTGTTCTCCCTGTAATGCGACAGCACAGTCCTCCTTTCTACCTGTATGCCCTGTAACCGTTCAACCAGCTCCTGTCCACCTCTGCCTTATCATCTCACCTCCAAACAGGAACTGCCCACATAGTCTCAAGTGTCTCCTTGAGCCAAGAAGCTCACTCCTCACCAGTATCATCTTCTATCTTATAGTCCAGTCTAATCCCTGTCTGAAGAGTTGGCTTTGGGAATGATTCCAGTCTTGGTCTAACAGAGGGTCGGGGACCATGACCTCCAGGGTCCCTCTAGTCTCAGACCATTAAGTCTGGTCTTTTTATGAGAATTTGAGGTCTTCATCCCACTGCTCTCCTGCTCCATCAGGGATTCTCTTTGTGTTCCTTGTCAGGGCAGTCATCAGTTGTAGGCAGGCACCACCTAGCTCTTCTGGTCTCAGACTGATACAGTCTCTGGTCTATGTGGCCCTTTCTGTCTCCTGGGCTCATATTTACCTTGCGTCTTTGGTGTTCTTCATTCTCCTTTGCTCCAGGTGGCTTGAGACCAATTGATGCATCTTAGATGGCCGCTTGCTAGCATTTAAGACCCCAGACGCCACTCACCAAAGTGGGATGTAGAATGTTTTCGTAATACATTTTGTTATGCCAATTGACCTAGATGTCTCCTGAAACCATGGTCCTCAGATCCCCATCCCTGCTACTCTGGCCTTTGAAGCGTTTGGTTGTATTCAGGGAACTTCTTTGCTTTCGGTTTAGTCTAGTTGTGCCGACCTCTCCTGTATTGTGTGTTGTCTTTCCCTTCACCTAAAATAGTTCTTGTCTACTATCTAATTAATGAATACCCCTCTCTCTTCCTCTCGCCCCCCTTGTAACCATCAAAGAATATTTTCTCCTGTGTTTATTTCTTGAGTTCTTATAATAGTGGGAGAGAATGAATTTTTATTTCTTATTTCCCTTGCTGAATCGGCACTAAATTTTTCATATGATGAACCAACTGATCCACCAAACCAAGGCCTATATGTCAGGAAGTGTGAGCGATTGATTAATGTACAGATCTCATAACCTTTTAGAAGAAAATTCCTGTGGATTGCAGACCTGGTAGATTACACTGCATGGGCATTATTCCCTCCACCTCTCCACTCAGCACTAAAACATTGACATTTTTATTCATATGAAATTCCATTAAAAAAAAAATCAAGTAATAACTTTTATCAGGAGAACCAACACCAAGACCTTTAGTCAGTAAAACCTGTGTTTGTGTGTATGTGTGTGTGTGCATAGTGAGGGTGTGGTGGCACAAGGCTGGGGACAGATTAGAGTGACAATGGCATAAAAAGGTAGTATTTAGCTGGAAGATGCCTGTGGAAGCAGGAAGAAGGGTGTTGTTGCCAGGCTGTTTACCCCTTACCTCTTAGATGACTTAATGACTTTGGATGGGATATAGGTGGAGACCTTAACTCCTTCTTTTCACCACTCTGTCCTTACTATCACTACTCTAGTTCAGATCCCACCATCTCAGACCTGCATTATTCATAATAGCTTCCTAATTTATTTTTGAGGCATCCCTGGGTGACACAAATGGTTAACACATTAACACGCTTGGCTGCTAACTGAAAGGTTGGTGATGGGAGTCCACCCAGAGGCACCTTGGAAGAAAAACCTGACAATTCACTTCTGAAAAATCAGCCATTGAAAACCCTATGGAGCACAGTTCTACTCTGATACACATGGGGTGGTCATGAGTAGGAAAGGACTCAATGGCAACTGATTTTATTGGTTTAATTTATTTTATGGCTCTAGGTCTTCTTTCTCGAACCCATCCAATGCATCGTATCCATTGCCGTCGAGTTGATTCCGACTCATAGCAACCTTATAGGACAGAGTAGAACTGCTCCATCGGGTTTCTGAGGAGCATCTGGTGGATTCGAACTGTTGACCTTTTGGTTAGCACCAGAGCTCTTAACCACTATGCTACCAGGGCTCCCCCTGCATCATAGACAGATTAATCTTCATAAAGTACAGGGCCAATTGTGTCAATTCCTTAGCCTTAAATGTTCAATTGCTCTCATTTATTTAAATTTACTTTTCACCTTGTTTCAGCATTCAACATCATCCATGATCTATCTCTAATCTAGCTTTCCTATGGATTTCCCAGTATGTCAAGTAAGCAGGATCACTCACGGTTCCGCCAACGCTCCCCAAGTGCTTCTACCTCTGGGCTGTTCTTAGCTGGTGGCCCTACACGGCAGTCTCACGTGTCTAAATCCTTCCCACCTTCCAAGGCCCAGTTTAAAAGCTGTCTTACCTGTGAAATCCTCCCTGGATATTGCTCTGGAAGTGCTACCTTCCACCGTTTTTCCACAGCATGCTGCGCTTTATATTTCTTGGGATACTTGCCACTTTCTACATTTTGTCTACCTTGTGTACCCGAGCTGAGTGGTTTCAGCAGTTGATACAGTGGCTGAATGCTCTGAGTCGGACAGCCTGGATTTTAATCCCAGCTTTGATCTTGGTTATTAACCTTAAATTTTTTAGATTGTTCATTGGTAAAGTGCTGATAATAATTGTATCTACCACATAGGCTTTTTTGTGAAGATGGAATGACCTAATAAGTGTAGTACACTTAATCCAGTGGTTGGCACACACTAAATGCTTTAAAAATGAGGTTATTATGTTTTTATTATTGTTACTATTTTTATTGTCTTAATTGCCCTTCTAGACTATAAATTTATTGAGGGACTAATTTCCACACATACAGCAGAAGTCAGCAAACTTTTTTGTAAAAAGCCAGATACCATATATTTTAGGCTTTGCAGGACACATACATCTTTGTTACATATTCTTGTTTGTTTTTTGTTGTTTTTGTTCAAAACCTTTATAAAAATATAAAACCATTCTTAGCTCTCATGCCAAACGAAAATCCTGCCTGACCCCTGCTATAGCCCAGAGTGCACAGATCAGTGCTTTGTGCGTAAAAGTTGTGTCCGTTTTCTACGGATGCTGTAACAAATTACCACAGACTGGGTGGTTTAAAACAGCAAAAGTTTATTCTTTCACTATTCTGGAAACTAGAAGTCCAAAATCAAGATGTTGGCAGGGTCATGCTCACACTGAAGGGTCTATGGAACAATCTGTTTCATGCCTTTCTCTTCGCTTCTGGTGTTGCTGGCAATCTGTGGTGTATTTTGGTTTGTAGATGAATCACTGCAATCTCTGCCTCCCTCGTCGCTGCAATCTCTGCCCCGCTGTCACTGCAATCTCTCCCTCTTTTGTCCCTCTAATCTCTGCCTCCCTTGTCACTGCAACCTCTGCCTCCTTTGTCACTGCAATCTCTGCCCCCATTGTCACTGCAATCTCTGCCTCCTTTGTCCCTCTAATCTCTGCCTCCCTTGTCACTGCAATCTCTGCCTCCTTTGTCCCTCTAATCTCTGCCTCCCTTGTCACTGCAATCTCTGCCTCCCTTGTCGCTGCAGTCTCTGCCTCCCTTGTCACATGAAGCTCTGTCTGTCTCTGTGTCTCTTCTGTTCTTGTAATGACACCATTCATATTGGAGTAGTGCCCACGCTTTTCCAGTATAATCTTATCTTAATTTAACTAATTACATCATCAAAGACCGTATTTCCAAATAAGGTCACATTCTGAGGTTCTGAGAAGGACATGAATTTGGGGGAGACACTATCCAACCCAGTACAGAAGCTAACTTAGAAATGTTCAATTGACTAATTGAATGGTTACATGATTGAGCTCTATAGAAACACCTCTATACTTTTTTTTTTTTACCTTTTGCAAATGATTCCACTTAACTCCCTCCCACTCTGCACCATTCTAAATCCTGAATATTTCCTGTGAGTTTGATCCTAGGAACAAGCTGTATGAAGCCTCCAAAGCATGGAGTCACAGGTGAGTTGTCCCTTCTGGGTGTTGCCTTTCTGGGTGTTGGCTGGTCTCTAATCCCAGTCTAGCAGGGTAGTTGTGTACAAAGTCAGTGAGGTTAAATTATTATGGGGAAAAAATGAGGAGAATGCTAGAACTATATTAAATACTGTATTATTGTGTTTAGATGACAACTATTCATGTTTCTCCATGACTGTGTAAAATCTTTGCTCCCACCATGACTGTAATTGAAAGTGTGACAAATCCAGCCTTACTGTGGTAAAAGAAAATGATAATGTTGGTATTAGCATAACCTTTTTCCCTTGCTCACTGCATTTACATATCAACTCCTGGGATAAGTTATTTTCTCCTTTGTGCCTTGATTTAAGCAGCCCCATTGCCTCTATGAGGCACCTTTCCATAAATTTACTGGAATGTGAGTGAGAATGAATGGCTTAACTCTGAGAATTACTAGTACTAGTAATACAGGCATTGGCTCTGCTTCCTTTATAAAGTCTGTTTTAGAAAATAATCAATATGACATTCTAAATTTGAAGCACAGACTGTATGTGTATCTTCACTTTTACTTTAAAATACCTCTCTCTTGTCTTTAAGTACTTAACAACTCGAGGGCACTGGGGGTTTTTTTTGGTGGGTTTTAACAACTGTGAGGCCAATTCTCATTCTTTACGTTAAGTGAGTTCTATAAATCCACACCAGTTTTCTCACCAGAGGTAAATCTATTAAAAATATAATTATCATTATTATCTATACCAGTTGCATTCCTAAAAACAAGTCATCTTCATACTTTGAAAATGAGATGACTCTTCACTGATAAGAACTGAAACGTCCACTAGGTGTTGCTGCTGTACCCTGAATTAGCCAAAAGAGGGCATAGAAATAATAAGCAATAATAATTTCCCTCACAAATTCATTATTCCCCCGTTATTATTATTGGGAAGGCAAACGAGAAAATACATGGTACTTTATATGATTTTGAAGAAGCTGTCATTTTGCAACTTTTGTTTCACATATGGAAAGAAAAATGTCATACAAGTTAAAAAAGTCAAGACTAATTTTCATTTTTTGGTAAAACAACCAAAAGGAATATATAAAACAGAAATTTAAGAGAATTAAAAAAATTTCAAAGATAAAGTATATACTTGCTGTTTTGTTGCTAGATGCCGTTGAGTCAGTTACAAATCATAGTGAGACTATGTGCAACAGAACAAAACACTGCCCAGTCCTGCGCCATCCTCACCATCGTTGTTATGATTGAGCCCATTGTTGCAGCCACCGTGTGGATTTTTCTCGTCGAGAGTCTTCCTCTTTTTCACTGACCCTCTACTTTACCAAGTATGATGTCCTTCTCCAAGGACTGGTCCCTCCTGATAACATGTCGAAAGTATGTGAGACAAAGTCTCACCATCCTTGCTTCTAAGGAGCATTCTAGTTGTACTTCTTCCAAGACAGATTTGTTTGTTCTTCTGTCAGTCCATGGTATATTCAATATTCTTCGCCAACACCATGATTCAAAGGCGTCAATTCTTCTTCCATCTTCCTTATTCATTGCCCAGCTTTCGCATGCATATATGAGGCAATTGAAAACACCATGGCTTGGGTCAGGCGCACCATACTCTTCAACGTGATATCTTTGCTTTTTAGCACTTTAAAGAGGTCTTTTGCAGCAGATTCGCCCAATGCAATGCACCATCTGATTTCCTGACTGCTGCTTCCACAGGTGTTGATTGTGGATCCAAATAAAATGAAATCCTTGACAACTTCAATCTTTTCTCTGTTTATCATGATGTGGCTTATCGGTCCAGTTGTGAAGATTTTTGTTTTCTTTATGTTGAGATGTAGTCCATACTGAAGGCTGTAGTCTTTAATCTTCATTAGTAAGTGCTTCAAGTCCTCTTTCATCAAGGAAGGTTGTGTCATCTGCATAATGCAGGTTGTTAATGAGTCTTCCTCCAATCCTGATGCTGTGTTCTTCTTCACATAGTCATATAGTCTATGTATATAAAATATATACATAGACTTTAGATAGTGCTATGCTCTGGGTGGTATAAATGCTTAATGCACTTGGCCTCTAAGGGAAAGGTTGGTGGTCTAAGTCCACCCAGACGTGCCTTGGAAGAAAGTCCTGGTGTTGTATTTCCAAAATACCAGCCTTATAGAGCAAAGTTCTACTCCAGCACACCTGGGGTTGCCATGAGTCAGAATCAACTCGACAGCAACTAGTTTATGCTTTTTAACAATGTTGGAAACTTTTGGCTAACAAAACAATTATTAATCTGGGAATTGGGGAATATTCCATAGCCATCTAGCTGAGTCTTGAAAGAGAAAACCTTAATTTTTATTCCTGTTCAAAATTCAAGCCCTATTCATTTTATTTTCAGACTTACAGAGTAGCAATAGTTGCCAATATATCAAACAAAAACTGTAAATTTTATGAATCATGGTTTCATTTACTTCTTAGATCTGAGATGTTGAAATGTCTATGATGTTATTTGGTAATGACAACAGCCAAGACACAAGCTCAAGAAGGCGACAAGGCAAGCAGACCTTGCCTTCTACTAGCGTAGTCATTACATTTGTTCTATAAAGGTAAAGTGAAATGACATGGAATGTTTCTCTCCTAACTTTTAGTTTCCATTTTATGCAACTTGTGGGGAAGGAGAATTACCCAAACTGTAGACTGTGCACCTTTTCCCTCCTCAGCGGTGAAACCCACAATGAGAGCATTACTGCTGCTCTGGTACTTCCCTCTTATGGAACAAATTTGCAAGGTCTGTGGCAGTGATTCATAGTTCAGGAAAGACACACCTTCAAGCAAAGATGAAGAAAGAAGGATATTATATGTTTAGTTTTTGCTATTTTTACCCTTCTGGTTTTCAGTTAAATTGTGACTTACAATCGTTTGGTTATGGTGACCTATTAATTCACCAAACAGAAGCTCCATTTGAGTCAAAGACTCCTTTTTTTTTCAGACTTAAAAGAAAATCAATCTACATGGTCTTATACTTCCCCTGTAATACGTCCTGTCATTTTTCTAACACTGAAACTCTCTCCAGTAGGGTTGGACTCACCTCAAATAAAAATTTAGAGTTTCACATGAATAGGTGAATAGTAGTGTTTTCATTACAAATTAACAAAAAGACCAGAATAGTTCTCCCCCTCTCCCCCATTGATTCCAGCTCATAGTGACCCTATAGGACACAGTAGAACTGCCCCATAGGGTTTCCGAGGAGCAGCTGGTGGATTCGAACTTTCAACCTTTTGGTTAGCAGCTGTAGCAGTTAACTACTGAGCCACTAGGGCTCCAGTCTTGTTTATAATATGCAGCAAAAATTACTATTGTACTTAGGAAGTATTTTTAGTATTGAGGCTGACCTTGATGGTACTGAAATATTTGAACCTCCTGGTTGTGTCATATAGCAGAACTTGGTGCCATATAAAAATGCTGTTTATATATTTAATTGCACACTTTTTTTTTTTAACATCTGCCTCTTCTGATAGATGGCAAATACAAGGACTGTTTTGCATAAATAGTTCTATACGAATAGGTCCTTAAACATTTGATCTTTGTAGGAAGAATTAGCAAATTGATAAACAAAGATAGACATTGCTAAATTAAACATATGAAATGTCAGCTAAGGCTGATTGCTTATACGCTATAGTCTCAATCTTAGTTTAAAAACTAATCTCCAAACTGTGAGTCAGCCAGAATATTCCTAAGACTGAATGCAGAAGTCCATTGGTAGGAGAAGCATTTGAGATGCTAAGGAATTTACCATCTTTTTGTTTCCTAAAATTTTCAGGTCCTTAATGCCTCTTCGGAAACTCTGGTGGTGTAGTGGTTAAGTGCTACTGCTGCTAACAAAAAGGTCAGCCGTTCCTTGGAAACTCTATGGGGCAGTTCTACTCTGCCCTATAGGGTTGCTGTGAGTTGGAATTGACTCAACGGCAGTGAGTTTGGTTTTTTTGGTTTTAATGCCTTTTCAGATTACAACTTTTACCACTTTGCTTCTTGACTCTGCTGTCTCGTAACAATAAACCCAACACTTGGGTAACAGTTGCTGAATGCTTTCTGGTTTCATCTCTGGCTTCCAGTCACACTAATAGAACGCAAGTGATTTAATTAATACTGATAAGCATTTATTACACGCTTTCATCTGCTTAGTTCTATACTAATATTCTACATACCCAGTAACAAAATACCACAGAGTGAGTGGGTTTGAAAAACAGAAATTTACTATTTTTTTTTTTATGGTTCTGGATGCTGTAAGTCCAAATCAGGGTATGAGCCATGTTGGTTACTTCTGAGGGCTCTGAGAGAGAAACAATTCCATGCCTCTCTCCTAGCTTCTGGCAGCTGCCAGCAATCCCGGCATTCCTTGACTTATGGACTCATCATTACATGGTTCCTTTCCCCTGTGTGACTCTGTCTCCGTGTTTGTTCTACCCTTTTATAAAACAACCCTCAGAAGGGATTTGGACCCACCCTCCTCCTGGTATGACCTCATTAACTTTTTTTTTTAATTTATTTATTATGCTTTAGGTGAAAGTTTACAAGTCAGTCTCCCATACAAAAAGCCATACACACCCCACTGTGGACTCCCAGCTGTTCTCCCTTTAACCTGTATTCCTCTCCACCCTGTATTCCCCATGTCCATTCAACCAGCTTCTGCACCCCTCTTCCTTCTCATCTTGCCATGAGACAGGTGTCACTCGCAGAGTCTCATGTGTCTACTTGAGCCACAAAGTTCACTCCTCACCAGCATCATTGTCTATCTTATAGTCCAGGCCAATCCCTGTCTGTAGAGTTGGTTTTGGGAATGGTTCCAATCTTGGGCTATCAAAGGGTCTGGGGACCATGACCTCCAGAGTCCCTCCAATCTCATTCAGACCATTAAGCCTGGTTTTTTTACAAGAATTTAAGATCTACATCCCACTGTTCTGCTTCATCAGGGACTCTCTGTTGTGTTTCCTGTCCTGATCTTATTAACTTAACCAAAAACATCTTCAGAGAAAGATCCTAACTCCAAACGAGGTCACATTTACGGGTACAGAGGTGACACAACTTTTTGGGGGGCACAGTTTAATCTACAACACAGACCGTGATGTCTTACCCCTCTGTGCCTTTGTTAATGCCCATCTCTCTACCTTGAGTGCTTTCTCCTTTCTTTACTTGTGAACCATGACTTATCACCTCAGGCATCACTTGCCCCATTAAGCCTTTCCTGAATTACCACGCTAGAGTTCCGTAAGATACTATGGATAGCTCTATTACAGAACTTAGTGCACTTATATTACTGTTTATATGTTCATATCCTCCACTAGGCTATGAGTTCCTCAAAGCAAAGCAATCAGAAACAATCTGAAGAGAACTACCTCCTATTTCCATTACCAAATATACCAACTTACCTGTATTTGTACTCTAATACTCTGTCTTACCTCTCTATTACAATGGATAGACAGCCACTGATTCTAACTAAGGCTGATCTACTTTGGCGCTGAACCCATCTCTTCTTGCCTGTTCAGTGACCTTTTTCCTGTAATTCTTCCACTGACTCTCAGCCTTGCATCTTCAGTTTCTTCCTCTACTGAATCATTCTCATCGGTATACAAATATTCTGCAATAGCTCTGATTTTAAAACAAAATAAAACAAAAACAAGTTCACCTGACTCCATGATTCTCTCCACGTGTCATTCTTTGTCTGCTCCCCATTTAGAGCAAAACTCTTTTAAAAAGTTTTCTACAGCCACCGCCTCCAATTGAGTCAGAATTGACTAGACAGCAATGGTTTTTTTTTTTTTTTAAATGGGTTTGCTATGAGTTGGAATTGACTTGTCAGTAATGGGTTTGGTTTGGTTTGGTGAAGTTCCTGGGTGGTACAAACGGTTAATATGCTCAGCTGCTAGCCAAAACGTTGGAGGTTTGAGTCCACCCAGAAGCACCTTGTAAGAAAGGACTGGCAATCTACTTCTGAAAAATCAGCCAGTGAAAACCCTATGGGGCACAGTTCTACCCTGAGACACTTGAAGTCTCCATGAATCAGAATTGATCCCATGGCAAGTGGTTTTCATTTCTCCTTACTCTACTCAGTCAGGCTTTTCTCCTACTGTTGTTGTTGTTGTTGTTGTGTGCTGTCGTGTCGGTTCTGACTCATTGAGACCCTATAGGACAGAGTAGAACTGTCCCATAGGGTTTCCCTGGAGCTGCTAGTGGATTCAAACAGCTGACCTTTTTGTTAGCAGTCAAGATCTTAACCACTGTGCCACCAGTGCTCGTTTCTCACTACTCACCTAAAACCACTCTCATCAAAGTTATAAAAGACCTACATTTTGGCAAATATAATGATCAATTTTTAGTCCTCAGCTTACTTGCCTTTCATTTTCTTGGCTCATTTATATATTTTCCTTTGCATTTGGCATAGTTTATCACTATCTTCTTTTTAAAATTTTATTTTTATTATAAAATATATCACATACACAGAATAGCATTATATATAATGTATATATGTATACATTATATGCATACAGTTTAAAGAATAATAATAAAGTGAGCACCAGTGTAGCCATATCGAGGTTAAGAAACAGAATGCTACCAATACCTTAGAAGTTTTCCAGGTACCACTTCCTAATCGTACCCTACTTCTCTCCCAAAGGTAACCAACCACTAATCTAACTTGTAATCAGTCATATGTTATCTTACCGTCTTTGTATATTTCCTTAAACAATATATTGTTTGGTTTTGAAAAACTGATAGCAAGCATGAACCTATCCTTGTAAGGAAAGAGCAGTATTGCCACCGTAAATGAAAGCCCAAAGAGAATATAAACTGAGATAAAGTGAGTCTACTAATCATTGTCTTCGTTTGAACTTCCTCTAAGTAGACCCTGAGTCAAGAATTGTAGTGCAAGTACTGTGGTAGATTTAAGAGATGATCCCAGGAAACATTGATAGGGTAGGGGAATATGAGATAGGTAAGGAAAGGAAAACAATAAAGGGCATATCAGTTACCACTATGGGCAACCAGAGCTTGACTCTACTGGAAAGTCCTTAGAAACAGTGAGAATAAGGGACTTAAAATTATGCCATTTTGGAGCAACATAGTTAGGGTATTTGATCTCAGAGGGCAACTACTCCCTGGTACTTTTGACTTGTCCTTATAGGCAAAGCAGGTTCTTCAGTCACAGGTGCTGGCAGCTGGAAGGTTTAAAGTGTCTTAGTTACCTAGTGCTGCTGTAACATAAATACCACAAGTGGGTGGCTTTAAAGAATAGAAATTAATTTTTTCACTGTTCTAGAGGCTAAAAGTCCATATCAGGGTCTCATCCATGTTGATTCCTTCCTTGTAGGTAGCCCTGGGAATTCCTTGATTCCTTGGCTTGTAGATGATCCTCACATGGCATCTGTCTTCCCCACGAGTGTGTATTGGTGTCTAATCTGCTCTTCGTATAACTCAGAAGTGATTAGATTTAGGACACGACTTACACAAATATGGCCTCACTAACATATCAAAGAAATCCTATTTCCAAATGGGATTACATCTACAGGCTTAAGGGTTAGGGTGCCAACACACGTTTTGGGGGCACACAATTCAAACCATAACACTCTACATTATAGAAATTTTTAAGTATCTACAAAGAGAGAATAACATAACGAATCCCCACATACCCATCACTCAGCTTTCACAACTCATTGCCAATCCTGTTACACCTGTAGCCCACCCCCACTTCCCACCTATCTTCTAATTATTTTGAATCAAATTCCAGATATCATACTCTTTCATTTACAAATATTCATTTTTAAATATTCATTATTTATCTCTGAAAGAGAGACTTACAAGTCTGTCAAATTCTGATCTTTTGTATGTAGTTTGTTTTATTCTCTGTGAAAATATTTTTCTCCCTAGAGTTCTGAAATTTTACAATGAGATATCCACTGTGCTTGTTTCTGTAGCCCCTTTCTATCTGTGACCTAATGTTCTTCAGTTCCAGGAAACGTGGTTAAATTGCTTCACTGATGACATCTTTTCCTCATTATTCAGATGCTGGACTTCCTGAATGGTGCCCTAACTTTCTTTCCTTTGCTGTTTTTCATTTCTGACTTTTTGTTCTACTTTCAGAGAGATTTTTTCAACTTTATCTTCCTACCTGCCTCTCAGAGTTTTTATTTCTCCTGTGTTATTTTTATGTCTTAGAGCTCTTTTCTATATTCTCTGAATGTTTCTTTCTTTTATTGTGGCATCTTGTTTTATTTTGCATGCATGCCATACATTCTTTCTCTCTCTCTCTCTTTTTTTTGGTGAAAACTTAATGACACATTTTTGAAGTTTTTCTCTCTGCCAAAATTACCTTTTTATCTGTTTGCTTATTTTCATCTCCATCTTCCTTTGTAGAGGTTTTCCTCATTTGGCTTGTGATCCCTTGGCTCTCTGTTCATGATTAAGAAATTGTGAGACTAAAATACTAATCGGCAGCACTGAGCCTATAGGGAAGATTTTTCAACTTGGAGCCTCACTGAAGTGGGATCTGGGAGGGCCATTTGTAGGACAACCTTTGACGTCAGTATCTTTAGGTGTTGCTCTTGGGTAGGTCAGATTCTGTGCAATAGAGTTTTTCAGTTTCCTTTCTGGAAGGTAAGGGTTTTGCTATGGTATTCTGGGGAAGAGGGGTATGCATTCAGCAGTTCTCTAGACATATGATTTCAGGTCATCCTTCTGTATTTTATCCGGGTTCAGGTAGAGGATCTAGGGGTCTAAATACTTCTCAAACAGGTTTTACCCATACTTTCTTATTTAGGAACTCTTCTTCATGCTCAGTTTCTGATTTTCCGGTACTACCAATTTCTGAACCATTTGAGGTTGCAAATTGCGTTGGTTTTGAACTTTCCTCGATGCCATCTTGGGTGTGTTAAACCAGTTATCACACATCCATCCGCTTTCCAGCTACCAGAATTTTGTTGCTGCTGTTTTCTCTACTGTTTTCCACACACTTATAGGCTTATATATTTTAAAAATTCACTTATTATAGCCTAGTGTGTGTTCAGGAAAGAGAAAAAATGTATACGTATGTATGTTCACACCATTTTATTCTGGAAGAGTCCTTCCTTTGTGAAAATGCCTTCCTAACTTGGAACCTGGTGTATCATACTTGCCTGTTTTTTTTTTACCCCCTACCTCACTGGCCACCCAATTAAAAAAATCATTTGACACATATTTTTCAAGAGCTTTCTAAATGCTAGGCACTGTTTAAGATAATGGCAAAACAGTAGTGAACAAAACAGACAAGTTTCTGTCCTCATGAGGAATCTATTTCCCCTTTTCTTTGCTGGATTCTTACCCTTTTTCTGCTTAAGTGCTCGTCTACTAACCAAAAGGTTGTTTGAATCTACCCAGAGGTGTCTCAGAAGAAAGGCCTGGGGATCTGCTTCTGAAAGGTCACAGCATTGAAAACGCTCTGGAGCATAGTTCTACTCTGCAACACATGGGGTCATGAGTCGGAATTGACTTGATGACAACTGAAAAAATGATGTAGCGTTCCAAGGATTTGTCCTAAGAATTCTCTCTTCTCCTATGTGATCCCATTCAGTCTGATGGCTTTGAAAACATCTTGTCTTAGTTTCCCAGGCCTGCTGTGACAAAGATATCGTAAAAATGGGGGTTACTTTAAAGAGCACAAAGACTTGTAGGTAAGAGCTAAAACTATAAAACTCTCAGAAAGCAGGAATAATTTTCATGATCTTGAGTTAGCAATGTGCAAACAACAACAACAACAAAATAAAAATTAGACTTGAAAAAAATTTAAAACTTTTGTGCTTCAAGAAAGTGAAAAGATATTACTACAATAAAAAAAAAGTGAAAAGACAACACACAGAATGGGAGAAAGTATTTGCAGAACATGTATCTGATAAGGGACTTACATTCAGGACACATAAAGAACCCTTACAACTCAATAATAAAAATAACCCAATCAAAAGATAGGAAAAGGACTTGAATAGACATTCGTGGTAGGCAGAATAATGGTCACCCAAAGAGTCTGTGTCCTAATCCCTAGAATCTGATAATATAGTAAAAAACATTAAATTGTACACTTTAATTGGATGTCTTAGGGTTCTCTAGAGACCCAAACCTGCTGCTATGGAGTCGATTCCAACTCATAGAGAACAAAACCAGTTTTATATATACATAATATTGTGTATTAAAACATACATACTGTATATACACACGCACACACACACACTTATATGTACAGAGAGAGAGAGAAAAAAAGAGAGAGGTTTACTTCAAATAATTGGCTTCACTATTGAGGGCTGGCAAAGTCCATAGAGGCGATAGGCTGGAAACCGCCACTGGCTTGCATCCCAAGATTTACAGGCCAAACAACAGGAAGAGTGCAGAATAAAGTTCTGCCAAAGTATGTACAGTAGTTTTGCCCCCTCCCCCATCCTACGTTTTGTTTTGGTCCAAAAATATTAAATGGAAAATTCCAGAAATAAACAATTCATAAGTTTTAAATTGTGAGCTGTTCTGAGCAGTGTGATGAAATCTTGCCTCATCCCTCCCCATCCCACCAGAGACATGAATCATCCCTTTGTCCAGCATATCCACACTATGTAAGCTACCTGCCTGTTAGTCACTTCATGGCCCTCTCTCAGTTATCGGATTGACTCTTGCCGTATCACAGTGCTTGTGTCCAAGTAATCCTTATTTTTCTTAATAATGGCCCCAAAGCACAAGAGTAGTGATGCTGGCAATTTGGTTGTGCCAAACAGAAACTGTAAAGTGCTTTCTTTAAGTGAAAAGATGAAAGTTCTCAACTTAAGATATTTTGAGAGAGAGACCACATTCACATAACTTTTATTACCCTATATTGTTCTATTCTATTTTATTATTAGTTATTGTTGTTAATCTCTTACTGTGCCTAATTTATAAATTAAACTTTGTCATAGGTATGTTTGTATAGGAAAAAACATACCATAGATAGGGTTCGGTTTCAGTCATCCCCTTGGGTCTTGAAATATATCCCCCTCGGATAAGGGGGTATTACTGTATTTATATTCTGGAAGTAGAATGCACCCTAGGGAAGTTCTCTTTTCAACTGATTAATTACATTACATTCCGGAAAGTAATTCTATTACTATTCATATTAAATTACATTTACATTATGGAAAAGCAACTAGACTAGCGTTTGGCCAAACAACTGGGAACTGCAACCTAGTTGTCACATAACATTAACCATCACCGTGGGTGAGTTGTGTGGTATGTGAATTAGATTTCAATATCATTTTTTTTTTCTTTAAAGAATAGCACAAGGAACTCTCATATATTCTTTACCCAGATTCGCCAACTGTTCGTTGTGCCCCATTTACTTTATTATTTTTTCTCTTTTCTCTCTCTCTGTATGTACACAGATGTATAGGTATATTTTTTTCTGGACCCACTTGAAAATCATTTGGAAACATTGTGGAATACTATTCAACAATAAAAAAATAAACTATTAATGCACACAACAGCATAAATGAATGTCATAATAATTATACAGAGTGAAAGAAGGCGAACAAACAAACAGAAAATAGTATATGCAGTATGTTTCCATTTACAAAAATTACGGAAAACTCGAGCCAATCTCTAATGACAGAAAGCAGAGCTGTTTGTTGTTTGGGAAAGGGATGAGGAGCTGACGGGCAAGAGAAAGAATTTACAAAGGTCACACAAAACTTTTGGGGACGATGAATATGTTCATTATCTTGATTGTGGTGGGAGTTTCACAGGTGTATACATATGTCAAAACTTATCAGACTGTACACTTTAAACATGTATAGTTTATTGCATGTCAATTGTACCTTAATTAAGCTGTTAAAAAAGACAAATGAATATCTAGAAAAAATACCTTGAACTCATAGGCAAAGGGCTAATTTCCTTAACATAAAAGCTCTAACAAATCAATAAGAAGGCGGCTAACCACTCAACTGAAAAGTAAGTAAAAGGTACAAACAGGCAGTTTATGAAAAAGGAAATACAATTGGCCCTTAAACCTAGGAAAAGAAACTTAACTTCACACATAATAAGAGAAATTCAAATTAAAACAACATTGACATTATTTTTTCAACCAGATGGGCAAAGATTAAAAAATTTTATAAAACACTATGTTGTCAGGAGTTTGGGGAAATGGGTACTCTCCCACATAGATGGTACAGAAAGGATTGGTAAAACAGCTAAGCATACTTCGATAATACGTATCTAAGGTGTTGTATCCTTCTATTCAGCAATTCCACTTTTAGGACTATTTTTCTACAGATATGTACCTGTATAAGTGCAAAATGACCTATGTGCAATGTTATTCACTAAAACTTTATTTGCAATGGTTAAATATTGTCAACAGTCTAAATGCCTGTCCATTGGAGATTGTCTAAATATAGTTCAACCATTAAATGGATTACTGTGCATCTGTAAAAGGAATGAGAAAGCTTTTATATGTTGAAATGGAATATCCTCTCTTAGATGAAAAAAGCAAAGTGCAGAAGAACCTGCATAGTGTGCTACCATTTGGGTTAAAAACAAGTCTACAAATGAGTATTTATAATAACAGGCATTTGCAAGGATGCTGGAGGAAGTGGTAACAATGGTTGCCTCTGGGTAGTAGTTGGAATAAAGGTTTGGGAGTAAGTCTTTCGTGTGCCTATCTTTTATAAGACTTGAATTTTGAACCATTTGAATCCTACTTAAAAAACAAAGAAACAAACAAAACTTCCTTGTTTACTCATACCAATAAACCCTGTGGGGCTGCTGCAGTTTTAGCTCACAAACTTACTTGTTCTGGTTTTCAGGTCTCTCCTCTTCCCCCCTTGTCTCCTACTCCTTCTTTCCCCCAGCGTTTTAAAAAGAAGTTGATTTTTTTAAAAAAAATTTTTATTATGCTTTAAGTAAAAGTTTACAAATCAAGTCAGTCTCTCACACAAAAACTTATATACACCTTGCTACATACTCCCAATTGCTCTCCCTCTAATGAGACAGCCGGCTCCCTCCCTCCACTCTCTCTTTTCCTGTCCATTTTGCCAGCTTCTAACCCGCTCCACCCTCTCATCTCCCTTCCAGGGAGGAGATGCCAACATAGTCTCAAGTGTCCACGTGATCCAAGAAGCTCACTCCTCACCAGCATCCCTCTCCAGCCCATTGTCCTGTAAGAAGGTGATTTTTAATTCAACATTTCTGAGTGTTTTGTAGCAGGAATATTTTCAGGTTACATAGTTAATAATATTTCTTGATATTGAAGTCCTCTTTTTTTTTTTTAACCCTTTGGAAGCATATTACCAATTTGTGACATAAAAAGTTATTCTAATTTCTTTTCTCATCTGAAGTTAATTAAAGTGTTCCTTTCCTTGAACTCCCATGGGCATAATTTTTTAAATGCCAATTTAATGGGCTAAATTCATATCTGATTATTTCAATTTGCATTTTTTTAAATTGTAATGAGTTTGCACATTTTTCGCAGTTACATCGCTCATTTTATTTCTTTTTTTAATTACACAATTCAGTGATTATATTCTCACCTTATATGATCCAAACAATATAAAAATATACAAATATGTGCTAATACAGTGCATGGTGTTTGATGAGGAATCTAGTTATATTTTTTCAGAATTAACAATTTTTTAAAGCAACCATTTATTACTTATTACCTTCTCTACTGACTAAAAAAAAAAAAACAAACCATGATTCTCTAATTCTAAATACTTATGTATTCTGGGATGTCTCTAGTTTTTGAGTCTGTTTCATTGATCTGTGTTGAAACTTGCAGGAAGTACGTTTTATAGTTATTATTGCTTAAGAGTTTTAATCCTCCTCTTTTTTTTTTTATTCATATGTTACAAAAATTTGAAATTGGAATTTTGAGTGGAATTGTTCTACATTTCTAAGCGAACTTGTGAGATTTGAAATTTTACATTAATTCTTCGCATATGGGAACAAGATATAAATAAGTATGTATACGCACAAATGAGTAAAAAAGTATGTATACGTATATATATGTATATACTTTAACTCCATTTATTTTGGACTTCTTTACATTCCCCAGTAAAATTTTGTATTTCTCTTTATGTCGCCACTGCATATTTCTTATTAAGTTTACCCCAAGGTATTGGAAATTTACAGCCCCTTCCCAAGTGATTAGATTACTTTACTGTGTTCTTTCACCTTGTGTCATATTCTATGAGTCAGCATCTCTGCAGCTCCGGGCAGTCCCCTGCTGTCAGAATAGCTGGCCTGAGCTTTGAATGTCATAGATCTGGTGGATATTATTTATTCTTCTTGCATGTGGATACGGCCACCTCTTATTCTCCTTTTATGGCCTGGGGATAGTTTACAGTCACCCACTGCTGGACCAAGAGCCAGATTCTGCAGTAGCTTCCCTTCATTTACATAATTCTGTAGTAGCTTCCCTTCATTTACATAAACAGCTAGGTGGTTGGCTGCCAGCTTCTTTAGTGCCACCCCACAGAGAGCACCCCTTGCTTCTGATGCTAAGTCCCTGCTTGGGTATCTGATTCTAGGCACCTCCTTCCTCACAGGGCTGGTCCCCACCCAGGGCCCCCCGGACAACCCCAGGAAAAATGTCAAATGCTTGTTTCCACTTGAGCCCAGAGAACTGTTCCTGTATTTATTAAGTATCTAAAAAAAAAAAAAAATTTTTTTTTTTTTATGATATAATAAAACATGTAAAAGAGTCGGGCCTGAATCAGAAAATTTTAAAAAGAGAAAAAAGATATTTCTATTGAGAACTCTTTATTCCATGCACTTGCTTTCTAAGCGTTTTACTAGAATTATCTCATTTGAACCTTACAATAACTTTATTAATCAGGTACTACATACTTTTTTTTTTTTTAAATACTTGGCTGCTGACCAAAAAGTGAAAGGTTTGAGTCCAAACAGAGATGCGTAGGAGGAAAGATCTGCCAATCTACTTCAGAAAAGTCTCCGCCATTGAAAGCCCTACAGAGCACAGTTCTACTCGGACGCCATGGAGTCACCATGAGTGAGAACTGACACAACAGCAACAGGGTTTATGAATATCTCAGTTTCATAGATGTGAATACTGAGGCATGTGAGGTTAAATAACTTGCTAAGTAACTGCAATTCCAGAGTTCTCACATTTAACAATGTACTATATTGTTTTCCAAAAGAGACATCTAGGAGTCTTGCACCAGGGATAGGATAAAAAGAGAGAGAGAGGGAAATGAAAATCAAGTTTGCATTGACTGTTCTAGAAAGGAAGAGATAAGAATTGATCTGTATTGTTCACTACATTTAAAGAAAGAATAATACAGTAAGAATTGTATTCAGGCTATATCTATTCTAACAAAATGAATTACAAAGTTGAAAGCTATCCAGTTAATTCAGAGAAACATCTTGTTTGAGTTGCTTTTCACAAAAAAAAAAAAAAAAAAAAAAAAAAATTTACTCAGACAATTGCTTTGGTCTGAGTAATCTAGTAAGGCTAGGCCATATTTCCAAAATTAAACGAACTCTCAATTTCCTGTTCTTGGGTAAACACAGCCACAATGAAGTAAATCAGATGAAAATTCAAAAGCAAAATAGGGTAAGATTGTTCTGTGCAAACCTTAGGAGATGGAGCTCCTTATTTAAGCTGTGAATATCTACATCACCTTTAAGGTACTTCTTATATGCTAAAGTATCCTGTAAAATGATTTGCAGTACTACTCTAGGAATGAAAAATGAACCTTAACAATAGATTCTTCGTAGTTCAGCAGTCAGTGTGGGGCATGGAAAACTGGTAGTGGAAGTCATCCCACAGACTGACCTGCATTCCCGTGCAATTGGCTGGCCTGTGTCTTAGCTTGCAGATATTTCACATATGCTTTTGCAGTACAAATTCCAGAATCTCATGAGAAATGTAAAAATGTGTTCTGGGGACTGTTCTTTAATGGGTTGTCTATAAAGGAAGTGTGTGTGTCTGTGCATCGCATATATCTCGATATTTTTTTCTTTTTCTTTTCCTTTTTTCAGCTTAGCTGTACATTAAAACCATCCATCTTCCTTAGGTCTTAAAACCCTGCTACATTCTCAGGATCAGGAATAAATATGTTTTTGTTTCCTGCCCCCCAAACAAAATAAATTATTTGAGTTGTTTTTCTAAGCTAAATTATATTTCACTTCCTTCTAGATTTCTTTTACCACCACACTTTTTTTCAGTTAGTGTAAAATTTATACCAAGCAAACACATTTCTGTCAAAAAAGGTAAGGTCCTTTCTAGAGATACAAATCATTTAATACTTTTTATCCTCAAGATAGATGAAAAACATTTTTATCAAACTTCATGACTTTTGGTTGTAAAAGATATATGCAGCAGCAGATAAATAAAATAGAGCAATTATTTGAGGCAATTTAAAAATGATCTCAATTTAAAGATAAGTCAAGCAAAGCCCTGCAACTGAGAGAACTGTGTAGATTAAAGCTAAAGTTTCATGACTGTACTGTGCTCTCATCACATATATACGTGATAGGATTTCAGTTTGAAAGTACTGATATCTCATCATGGAGATGCAGATGACGGTATCTTAATATTGTTTCTTTGGGTTACATGAGAGAATGTTGCTATTGTTGTTAGCTGCCTCAGACTCCTACTCAAGGTGACCCCATGCACAACCAATTGAAATGCTGGCTGGTCCTGCACCCTCAGGGAATCAGACCATGGGACCTATGGGTGGTGGCTGCATATGAGGTACACTGACTGGAAAAAGAACCTGGATCTCCTTCATGGAAGGCAAGAACCCTGTCACTGAACCACTACTGTCTCACCCAACTTAAATTTTTTGAGATATAAAGATGATTTTAATTTGCTCACTGAATCCAAGAAAACCAAAACTTGCTGCTGTCAAGTTGACTTCTGACTCACAGAGACCCTATAGCACAGAGTAGAACTGCTCCTTTGGGTTTGGAAGGCTGTAAATCTTCGCAGAAGCAGACTGTCACATCTTTCTCCCATGGAGCAGCTGGTGGGTTCGAACCACCAACCTTTTGGTTAATAATAGCCGAGTGCTTAACCTTTGTGCCACCAGGGCTCCTCTGAATCCAAGAAAGAGTTGAACAAATAAAGTTGGGGCCTGGGCTACAAGAACAGCTGGTACCAGGGCTTCAATTGCTGCCAGCATCTCTGTCTCTCTCTCTTTCTCTTCAAGTGAGCTTCCTTTTCTTTCTCTGTAGACCAGCTTCCTCCACATGGCAGGAAGTGCAGCCAGTAACAATTTCCTAAATCTTCTCGTTTTAACTACTGTATCAGACACTGTTGGTGTCCTGGCCCTGTCCCTTCATTCCAACCTTGAGGTCACGTGCGGTTGGAGAACAGTTTCCCTACGTATCCCAGGCTTCCTATTTCAAGCACCTGCATCTTTTATCTGAGGGCATTTTCTGCCTGGGGGAGTGGGCTGGGACTGCAGGTAACTAGTTATCCTGAGTTGATTCTGACTTTTGGTGACTGCAAGTGTCACAGAGTAGAACTGAGCTCCATAGCGTTTCCATGGCTGTGACCTTTCGGAAGCAGATGGTCAGGCCTTTCTTGCAAGGTGCCTCTGGGTGGATTTTGAACCACAAACCTCTTGATTAGTAGCTGAGCACATGTGGAGGGAGAGGTAGCAGTGAGCAGAGACTCCATGGATAGTCTTGGTAGTCAGTTCATTAACTTTGAAGCAATTTCCACACTACTTCATATCTAGCTCTGGGTAGACTAAAATATGAGAGAATATTCATCGATTTAAACCAAACAATGTAGTATTATTGGGACATGTTGGAACATGTGGATGCAATCAGTGTGTCAGTGATGAATTCTTCAAACTGATTCATTCTTTATTTATTTTTAAATAATACTGTTCAAAGGTGGTCTCTAACCAAAACTTCTATATGGCCAATGGATATGTTGAATATATCATAGAAATTTACAACTGAGTGGACCTAGAGATTAGTACATTTCAACAGACAAGAAATTTAGGTTTACTGAGTTTAAGAAATCTGAACGTGGTAGTCAGTGGAAAGCCAAGATTAGATCCCACATCATCCTGAGTCCTCGTCCAGTGTTCTTTTCTATCCTGCCCTATTACAGATTGAATTATGTTCCCCCAAAATATACACTGTAAATCCTAACCTGTATGCCTCTGGTTACAACCTCATTTGGGAATGAGTTGCCTTTGTCGTGTCAATGAGTCAAGATTAGTGAAGGGTGTATTTTGAGTCAATTCTTTTTTTTTTTTTTTCTTTTTTTATTGTATTTTAGATGAAGGTTTACAGAACAAACTGGATTCTCACTAAACAGTACACATATTGTTTTATGACATTGGTTAACAACTCCACGACATGTCAACACTCTCCCTTCTCAAACTTGGGTTCCCTGTTACCAACTTCCTGTCCCCTCTTGCCTTCTAGTCCTTGCTCCAGGCCTGGTGTGTACCTTTAGTCTCGTTTTGTTTTATAGGCCTGTCCACTGTTTGACTGAAGGGTGACCCTCAGAAATGACTTCATTACTGAGCTGAAAGGGTGTCTGGGGGCCATACTCTCTGGGTTTCTCCAGACTTTGTCAGGTCAGCAAGTCTGGTCTTTCTTTTGAGCTGAAATTTTGTTCTACTTTCTTCTCCAGCTCTATCTAGGACCCTCGATTGTGATCCCCATCAGAGCAGTCAGTGGTGGTAGCCGGGCACTATCTAGTTATGCTGGGCTCAGTCTGGTGGAGGCCTTGGTAGATGTGGTCCGTTAGTCCTTTGGACTAATCTTTGCATTGTATTTTTAGTTTTCTTCATTCTTCCTTGCTTCAAAGGGGTGAGACCAGTGGAGTATTCTAGATAGCTACTCACAGACTTTTAAGATCCCAGATGCTACTCACCAAAGTAGAATGTAGAACATTTTCTTTGTAAACTCTGTTAAGCCAATTGAGCTAGATGTTCCCTGAGACCATGGTCCCCACAGCCCAGCAATTCAGTCCCTCAGGGAGTTCGGATGTGTCTATGGAGCTTCAATGACCTTGCCTTGAAAAAGTTGTGCTGGCTTCCCTAGCATTGTGTACTGTGTAACCCTTCAACAAAGTTACCACTTATCTATTGTCTATTTAGTATTTTTCCATCCTCACCCCTCCCCTCCCTCATAACCATCAAAGGTGGTTTCTTTTCTTTGTGTGTAAATCTTTTCGTGAGTTTTTACAGTAGTGGTCTCATACAATATTTGTCCTTTTGTGATTGACTTATTTCACTCGGCATAATGCCCTCCAGATTTCTCCATGTTATCTTCACAGATTCATTGTTGTTCTTTATTGTTGCGTAATATTCCAATTGTGTGTATGTACCACAGTTTATTTATCCACTCATCTGTTGATGGGCATCTAGGTTTCTTCCATCTTTTTGCTGTTGTGAACAATGCTGCAATGAACATGGGTGTGCATATGTCTACTCATGTGATGACTCTTATTTCTCTAGGATATATTCCTAGGAGTGGGCTTGCTGGATCATATGGTATTACTATTTCTAGCTTTGTAAGAAAGCACCATATTGTTTTCCAAAATGGTTGTATCATTTTGCATTCCTAGCAGCAGTGCATAAGAATTCCGATCCAACATTTGTTATTTCCTGTTTTATGGATTTGTGCCAGTAATGCTGGGGTGAGATGGTATCTTATTGTGGTTTTGATTTGCATTTCTGTAATGGCTAGAGATTGTGAGCATTTCCTCATGTGTCTGTTGGCTTCCTGAATGTCTTCTTTGGTGAAGTGTCTGTTCATTTCCTTTGCCCATTTTTAAATTGGATTAATTGTCTTTTTGTTGTAGAGGTCTTGGATTTTCTTGTAGATTTTAGCGATTAGTCTGATCTTTGTCTTTGTCTGATTTGCAATGGGCAATTTTTTTTTTTTTCCCAGTCTGTAGGTTCTCTTTTTAGTCTTTTGGTGCAGTCTTTTGATGAGCATAAGTGTTTAATATTTAGAAGATCCCAGTTATCTAACTTATCTTCTGGAGTTTGTGTGTTGTTGGCTGTGGTTTGTATCCTGTTAATGCCATGTATTAAGGCCTCTAGCATTGATCTTATTTTTTCTTCTATGAACTGCATAGTTTTGGGCTTTATATTTAGGTCTTTGGTCCATTTTTAATTAGTTTTTGTGTATGGCATGAGGTGTGGATCCTGCTTCATTTTTTTGCAGATCCAGTCTTGCCAGCACCATTTGTTAAAAAGATTGAGTCAATCTCTTTTGAAATACAAAGAGATAAAGAGATTAAACAAGGCAGCGAAGCAGAGCAGAGTTGGGGGAAGATTGATGCTAAGATACAGGGAGCTTTCCAAGGAGTGAGGAAACTGAAGCTGATGAGAAAAGGACCTTCCTCCAGAGCTATCAGAGGGAGATAATCTTCCCGTAAAGCTGGCACACTGAGTTCTGACTTCTAGCCCCCTCAACTGTGAGAAAATAAATTTCTGTTTGTTAAAGTCATCCACTTGTGATATTTCTGTTATAGCAGCACTAGATGACTAAGACATGCCCCAAGTGATCAAAATTATGCTATTTACTGTAGCTGGCATCTCAAATGCCATTGATGATTTGGTGAGTACCGTAATCCAGTTTTCAACGTGTTTGTTGGATCTTATTAGCAAACAAAACTTTACCAGGAAAGTTCTCACTAATTTAAGGGCTATCAATGGCAACGGGTTTGGTTTGGGGTTTTATCTAAAAGTGTTACTAATATTACACAGTTCTTTTGTACCTCAAAACATTCATTCTGCCAGTAGAAATGCCTCCATAGCTAAATGAGCAACTGTTTTATACAATAATTTCTGCTGAGATTTTTATGTTTTAGTTCTTGTTTTTAATTCTAAAAAGAGGTCCCCACTATGGCATTAATTTAAGAATAATGTACTCCAATGGAATGCAAGTCCATTCCTCTGATTAGTGAAAAAACAAGTTTTAGACAGAGCTCTTTCTTTAACAGGGAGAAGTAATTGAAAGACTGTTTGGTGCGGTGATAAGAAGACAGGTTTTAGAATCAGTCAAATGTGGCTTTAAATTCTTTACCAGTCAATATTAACAATGTGGCAAGTTAACTAATCTTTCTGAGCTTCAGATTCCTCATCTGTGTAATAAGAGTAATAATATCAATTATTAGACTATCTCTGTAAGTATTTACTTTTCAGGATGACAGATAAGGTATATTAAAGTATACGACACAGTGTAAGTGCTCAATCAATTGTGGCCGTTATTTCCTACTGGGTAATTGTCCCAAATCCTATGCCATAAGGAGGTGGCTGGAAGTATCATTACATAGTGAGGAAGCTGATCCTACCAGCTGGTGCTAAAAATAATTTGAGATTGTCATAAACAGTCCATACAATTATCCTTACACTTGCTTTGACCTGGGTTTGGGGTAGCAGTTAGCAATAGCATTAACCTCCTCTGTCCCACTGCTCTGGCTGGCTAGTTGCATTTTTTAAAAACTTCTTTCACTCTTCAAAGCTACCCTAGATTTTAATTTTTTATCAGGTTTCACTGGCATAAAAATGTTTTGGGAGGAGGGATCCTAATGGCAGGGCTTGCTCTACACTCTCCTTGGGGTGGCCATTGCTGTATTTATGTATCCCTGCTCCTTTCTTAATTGAAAATATGACCTAAGTGCCCATAGCATGCTAACAAAACTAGATGCGGTAAAGACATTTCTTGAAATTTAAAATCATCTGTATGCTTTTTGTTTTTCTGTTAGTTTTCTCATCTCTAAAGCAAACTGGTAAAATAAATTTTATAATCTTTCATGGGAATATTTCTTCCTGAGCTAAAGTCAGTGATGTCAAGTTAGGTTTGAATTACAAAGCTCTGAAATGGAAAACCTATAATGGAAACTGCAACTCAAGCATGCAAGGACAGTCTGCAAATATGACACAATGAAACAGACTCAATTACCACCTAATTGGGTTCTCTACCTTCAAGTCTTAGGGAATTACTCTTCTCTACTTTCCCTTCCTATTTGAACAAAAAGGATCTCAAAAGTGCCTGTGATTATCTGTAGGAACAGTTTATATCTAGATATCTATATATATGTATGTACATATATATATAAAACCAAAAAGTTACATATATGTATACATATAAAACCAAACCCATTGCTGTTGAGTCAATTCTGACTCATAGCGACCCTACAGGACAGAGTAGAACCACGCCATAGGGTTACCAAGATGAGGCTGGTGCATTCCAACTGTGGGCCTTTTGATTAGCAGCCAAGCTCTTAAAATATATATATATATCTATATATATATATATATCTATATAAAACCCTGGTGGTGCAGAGTTAAGAGCTGTGGCTGCTAACCCAAAGGTCAGCAGTTGGAATCCACCAGGAGCTCCTTGGAAATCGTATGAGGCAGTTTTACCATCCTATTTATAGGGTTGCTGTGAGTCCGAAGGGACCGGGCGGCAACGGGGTCTATATACTCACCCAGAGGTCAGAGGTGCCTCAGAAGACAAGCCTGGAAATCTGCTTCCAAAAGGTCACAATCTTGAAAACCGTATGGAGCAATTCTACTCTGCACAGGTGGAGTCGGCAATGACTCCACAGCAGCTAAGAACAGGTAATGCATACACGTCTGTGTGTATACACACACATACAATTCGTTACAGACCACCTCAAACTATTTTTGTAAAAAGCATTTAAACTATTAAATAAAAATGTGGTGCCGAGCCTGCTCAGGCTGATGATGAGGACTGGACATTTAACAAAGGGAATTTAACAAAGGACATTGAACCAACAGCAGTCAGGGGCTAGCCACAGCAGCACTTCCGTTTCCAGGTGTGATTCGTGTGCTCCAGCAGTGAGGTTTACTCATCTGGTGTCCTTTATTTCAAAAAGAGCCCAGCAGGTGAAAGGAAAAAGCTGTTAACAGCTGAAAATAGAACCAAATACGATAAAAGGTACGTCTATTTTTTGTGGTATATTGTAAGCTATATTTCTCAGTAGTCTTATGCAGTAGAGAATTTTCTTTTCTGCCTGCCTTTTTGTCTCTTGGGAGACCCTTTGATGATCAGTCCTGGTCTTATTTTGAGTCTCCCAGCCCAAAACTACTGCTCACGTTGGGCTTACGTTTCCTTTACAAAACCCAGGGCCAACCAGTCCATTCTGACTCATAGGGAGGGACCCGATAGGCCAGGGTAGAACTACCCACACGGTTTCCAAGGCTGAAATCTTTTAGGGAAGCCGACTCCAACATCGTTCTCCCGCACAGGGGCTGCTGGGTTCCAACCTCAGGTTAACAGCTCAACGCTTTAACCACTGCGCCACCAGGGCGACTTTCGGTTTCCGTTAGTGCCTCATTTTACACCAGGGTAGTGCGTGCGGTGGAGGAATGATCGCCGGGAGGGAACAGCTGTCTGTCACGTAGTAAACAGGGACGGCTGCAGATCAAGGCCGAGCTGAAACACATGGCAGGCCAGCAGGGATAGCAGAGCTGCTGAAAATTGAATCCTTCCTCCTAACTCCTGACCCTATCAAATCACAACGCGCGGGTTATTCTTATGCAGGCAAGGATTCCTAATTTTTATTTTCCTCCACACATTTGGTTCTGATTTTACTTGTGGTAACCGAAAGAAGACCTAAAAAGCAAAGAAGTTAGTATTTCAGGAGTTTGAGGGCAAAAGCCTCCACTGAAACATCACTTTAACTAATAGGCACTGGCACGACTCGCTTGTTTCCCACAGCCTGAGTCTCTCAGTGCCTATCTTTAGAATGAATGCTCTGAAGCCATCTATTACTAAGCATTGGGCCTACCTTATAGTTACTGTTTATTATATACCAGTGGGTCATAAAAATGAAAGATTAAGGCCACTATATGTTTACTTACTGTTGGAGATGACTATAAATAAACACATCCAGTGGCTGGAGAGATGAAATATTTAGCGATTCCTGAGCACCCATGTGGCCAGACCAGCCTGTTTACCAGGTTTTATACACCGACTACTTCCAGGACTTGAGAAATTCTAGCGGTTAATGCTTGCTAAGGGTTTTTTTTTTTTTTTTTTTTTTAAGGGTTGTTCCACCCATGTAGCAGAGCGGTTCTATCCATCGGGCAAGGTTTATTCACGATCGTTTATGTGCCAAACACGCTACCCGGCACTTTGGAGAATTACAAAGGAAGTAGAAGACCCAGTTCTTTGCTCTTGAGAAGTTTGCAATTTAATTAGAACCAGAGAAAACACAAGTGGACGACTGTAAATATAACAAACGAAACAACAATTGGCTCTATTCCCTGTGGTGGAGGTGGTGCCCGCGGTGATAGTTGTGTTACTTCTGTGCCAAAGGCGCTAGTAACAGATAATGTTGAATGTTCAGGAAAGAAAAGTCTTCTTAGTATCTTTTCTCTCCTGTCCAAAAAGTTGATAGCGTATATACCATAGTTCCATAGTTCCTAATTCATAAATTACTCAAAGCATCTTTGACTGAGGCTACTTGGCCTGAAGTATCAGAAAATGCTTGAGTTGGCAATGTGGTCAGTCCCAGTCACACAGTGGACATGCTCTGTTTTGGAACTAAATGGCCAGAAGAACATGCATAGGGATTCGGAGGATGGGCTTTGTGATTCCATGGGTCAAATTAGACTTGTCAATTTAGTTAATTCATTCAAGAAACATTTGAGTGCCAACTACCTTCCCAACCCTGTGCTAGATGTTGTGGAGTTTAAGGATGAAGAACAAAGAGGCCTTTCTCTCAATGAGCTCATAGAGTGGGTGTATATGTGTGAGGGGGGATGTTTGGGTGGAGAGCAAGTAAGCAGAAAATTGCATTAGGGTATGGCAAGTGCTATGATAATTTTTATTTTATGGTTTTTATTTTCTATTTTTGGATTTTGTAGTGGGGGTGCAGGCAGTTGGTAGCTGTACTGCTCCTAAACTTTCTGGGGGAGGTGAGTTCTGAATGTGATGATCTGGTTGCTGGGTATGAGTGTTGAGGGGCACAGAATCAAGGAGCGAAATAGAGTAATGCTTCCTCTTGGAATTCTGAAATTCTAGGGGCAGTGAAATTCTCAGGTATGACCACAATTGGAAGAAGGTCTATATATTTCTAATGGAAATATATTTGTATTTATGTAACAACCACTGTCAGTGCCTCGCCCATATTCTCATCACCTTTCCATTGTAGCTCACAGAGACCAGTTGCCATGGAGTCTGTTCTGACTCACGGCGACTCCGTATGTATCAGAGTAGAAATGTGCTCCATCAAGTTTCCAGTGGTTGATTTTTCAGAAGTAGATCACGAGACTTTTGTTCCCTGACACCAATGGGTGAACTTGAACCTACAGCCTTTCGATTACAAGCAGAGCCTGTTAATGGTTTGCACCACTCACTACTGTGGTTGCTTTTTGACAGCCTGACAGTTTTCTCTGGTAGCCTGGACAAGCTGGATTTGCCAGACAATTAATGCCCTCTTTCCTACACCTCAGTCCCACCAACAACTGACATGAATTGGTGTATCACTTCTCCTTTGGGGTAACTGTAAGATCTAGTTATACAGAGCGATTAAGCTCCAGTTCCCCAGAGTGGTAACTAGCTCAAAAACAGCCTTTATTGGCTGCTTTCCTTTCCCTGTCTCACTTCTCCATTAGCCTACTGGAATCACACCCAAACAAACTACTTGCTCTCAAAACCTAGTGTCAGGATTTGCTCTGGGGAAATTCAAACAGTCTTTTTTGCGAACAGTTGTTCACCAGCATTCTCTGTCCCACATAACCTCCTCAGCCAGCCCAATTTTTCTTTCCTCTGTTGGACCCAAACAGGGTAAGGTACTTCTGCTGATGAATGTCTGTAGATGAATACTCATCTTTTGAGGTCTTGACTAGACTCCTGTTGAGCAAATCAGATTTCAATTTACACGTGGTTGGCCAAGTTCTATACTACCTAATCTCGCCTTCCTGGCTATCAATATAAGTAGATCTGGAGTGGGCCAGTCAATGAGTTGGCCTAAATTAGGCATTCACTCATTCAAAAAAAAAAAAATGCATTGAGCATTGTTCACAATAGCAAAAAGGTGGAGACAACCTAAATGCCCATCAACAGGTGAACGGATAAACGAAGTGTGGTACATACACACAATGGGGTATTATGCAACAATAAAGAAAAACAATGAATCTGTGAAGCATCTCATAACATGGACAAATCTGGAGGACATTATGCTGTGAAATAAGTCAATCACAAAAGGACAAATATTATATGAGACCACTACTGTAAAAACTCATGAAAATGTTTACATACAAAAAAAAAAATAATCTTTGATGGTTACAAGGGAGGGGAGGGGTGGAGATGGAAAAACACTTAATAGACAAGAGATAAGTGGAAACTTTGGTGACGTGTAAGACAATACAACAATACTGGGGAAGCCAGCTCAACCTGTACAAGGCAAGGTCATGGTAGCTCCACAGATACATCCAAACTCCCTGAGGGACCAAATTGCTGAGTTGAGGGCTATGGGGACCAAGATCTCAGGGAATATCTAACTCAATTGGCGTAACATAGTTTATAAAGAAAATGTTCTACATTCTACTTTGGTGAGTAGCGTCTGGGTCTTAAAAGCCTGTGAGTAGCCATCTAGGATACTCCACTGGTCTTACCCCTTCGGGAGTAAGGAAGCATGAAGAAAACTAAAAATATAAGGGAAAGATTAGTCCAAAGGACTAATGGACCACATCTGCCACACCCTCCATCAGACTGAGTCCAGAACAATGAGATGGTGCCCGGCTACTACCACTGACTGCTCTGACAGGGATCACAATAGAGAGTCCTGGACAAAGCTGGAAAAAAAGTAGAACAAAATTCTAACTCAGAAGGAGAGACCAGACTTGCTGGCCTGGCAGAGACTGGAGAAACCCTGAGAATATGACCCCCAGATACCCTTTCATCTCAGTAATGAGGTCATGCCTGGGGTTCACCCTTCAGCCAAAGATTGAACAGGCCCATGGAACAAAACAAGACTAAAGGGGTGCACCAGTCCTGGGGCAGGGACTGGAAGGCAGGAGGGAACAGGAAAGCTGGTAATAGAGAATACAGGGTTGAGAAGGGCGAGTGTTGACATGTCATGGGGTTGTTAACCAACGTCATACAACAATGTGTGTACTGTTTGATAAGAAACTAGTTTGCCCTGTAAACCTTCATCTAAAGTACAATAAAAAAAAAAAATTGCATTGAGAATCTACGATGTACCAAGCACTGTGCCATGCATTGTGGATACAGGAATGAACAAGATAGATCTAAACTTGTCTTCTACTAGGAGTTTGAATGCAAAGCTTACAAAGATGGCAAGCAGGAATGGTAGCAGAAGCTGGGAAGCATATACTGGATACGGCACATGGAAACAAGGCAATATGCAAGGCCACAGGTAGGAGAGAAGCTATGAGGAGAGTAGAGGCCATTTGGTAGTGGGAGGAGAAGCTAAGATAGGCCCAGAAGCAGAGATGAAGAGTGGCAAGATCATGACAATGTTGTTAGCTGCCATGGAATTGGCCCCCGACTCATGGCAACCCCATGCACAACAAAACAAGATGTCACCCAGTCCTGCACCATGCCAATGATTAGTTGTGGATCTGAATGTTGTGATCTATAGGGTTGTCATTGGCTGATTTTTGGAAGTAGATCACACCAGGCGTTTTCTTTCTAGTCTGTGTTAGTCTGTAAGCTCTACTGAAACCTGTTCAGCATAGTGCTGTAGGTTCTGTTTCTCCATGTCTTTGGGGTCTCAGGCCCTGGTTTCTTATTTCCTAGTACATATTATGCATAACAAGCCTTCATTAATTAAGCAAACTTTTGAGCATTTTTCATTTAAAAACGAATTAATACAGTTAGACCTTAGAGATGTGATTGTGGAATTCAATTTTCTTTTTTAATAGATAGGGAAACTGGCACCCAGAGAAACAAAATGATTTTCTCTTGAAGTGAACACCTTGACTCTAAATTCTCAACATTTCCGATCTGTCAAACACTAGTAATCTTAATTGCTGTGAAGGGGACTAGACCGTGGTGATCTCTAGGGTAGCCAGTATGCTAAACTGGACTTGTATACAGTTTTCAAACATGACTGGGCTCATAAAAATTCTGTATGTTTTATTAAATTTGCACTGGCCCAATCCGTATTGGTCATGCTGTCCCCCAGTTTTCCTACCCAGTTTTCCTACCTATTCTTAAACCAGCAGCACCAGTAGCACCTGGGAACATGTTAGAAATGTTCCACCGCAATTGTAATGAATCAGGAACTGAAGGTTTGGGGCCCAGGCTCTGTCTTAATGCCATGTGATTCTAATGGCATGCTAAAGTTTGAGAACCACAGCTTTAGGCTAAGAAAAAATTTGGATTCACCTATAGCAATATTCAAATGTTCCTACAGATTCCCACAAAAAAAGTTTTTGAAAGAATGGTCAGTATATTCTTTTTTAAAATTAATCTCTGATGCTTATTAAGCCTATTTTTTATTGTTGTTTTTGTTGATCGTGATGGTGATGATAATGTGTGTATGCATGTGTGTGCATATTTTGATTCTAGGTACATCATACTTAGTGGTATGCTGGTAAATATTTAGCAACCAAATCTCCAGGAAAAAAAGAAAAAGACCTCGTTTATAGCATTTACCAACTTCTGTGGTGTAAATACTCCTGTCACGGCTGATTTCAGGGTACCAACATGATATTACTGAAAATGGAGTTGGGAGGAGAAGAGTGGAATCAACTCTCACAAATTAGTACTAGCGCCAGCCCATCATTTTTGATTCTATACATTTAAGTATAAAGCCCAGGGCATAGTTGTTGTATTTGAATGTTTGCTGAATGAACTGTGAAAGAGTAAAATAAAGACAAAGGACCAGAATTTTGTATTATGGGTAATGAAAAATTTAGTGTGAATGATGGTTTTAATTAACGTCTCATCCCATTCTTTCAGAATGTTAATGACCTTCACAAAAGTAATAACAGAAAAAAATTAAATTAAGCATGTATTTACTTAGAATATATGTATTTTCAAATGATACTATTTATTACCTATGGCAACAAATCAGGATATTTAAATACAGGCCATTTTCAACATAGCCCTTTATGGCAATAAAGCACTTTGCAAATCAATTTTATTGTTCCTCCCTGCAACCTCAGGAGGTAATAGATATGATTTCTCTATTTTCACAGATGAAGAAAGTAAGGCACAAAGAGATATTCAAACTTTCACATAGCGTGTTAATAGAAAAACTGGGATTAGAACTTGAATCCTGCAATGTCCCAGCTGTAGTTTATTAGGTTATATTTTCCGAGAAGTGGATAATTTAAAATGAGACGTTAATTGGCATTGGTTGTCAGGGTGGCTATGCTTTCTATTGGCTGGATGAACCAGACCTGAATTTCATCATGATGCTTGTCCTACCCCTTCTTGCAGCCCTGACTGCCCATGCCCCCTGATGAGAGGGGCCCTTAAAAGGCCGTGTTTTCTACTATAGTCTTCAAGCCATCCATCCCTCAAGCCACAGTTGCCTGGACTAGAGGTGGACACCAGATCCAGGGGTGGCTAATCAATAGGTTGGCCTGTAGCCTAAACAAAATAGGGCAATTATACTCCTTCTCTGTAGAATTTGGAATAACAAAGGATGAGAAAATTAGACATCATGGGAGCTGAAATTTAAAAGTCATGATGTAAAGATATGCTGGAAAGGCCTTGGCCAACAGTGTGTTAACTAAAGTTATAAGGTAGCAGAAGATACTAGTGAATAGAAGGCTTGGCTTAGAGAACAGATATAGAGATCAGATAAGGAAGCAAATAAGTAGAGAAAGGAAAATAAATAAATGTTCAGGAAAAATAAATACCGTGAGAGACACACCATGAAGCAATGGGGAGAAGGGGGAGACCGATGGAGAGAGTAGCCTGTTCTTAGGTCTGCTCTGGTGACTGGCAGCTTTCCAGCTTCCGTCCATGTATATATGTCTAAGTTCTGCTGCCTGGAACAGGAACTCTGCATTAGTGAGTTAGCCCAAAGGGAGTTTGTAGTCTTCACATAACGAGAAGTCTGGAGGTAGGAGGTTTAGGGCTGGAGCCGTCGCCCCGCAGCATCAACAACATACCAAGGCTCCACTAGCTTTGCACCTCACCATCCTTGGCTGTAGCTTGTACCCTTGTGTTTGCCATAGCAAATCCATTTCCATGCCAGAAGAAGAAGAAAATGATGAAATGTGTTTTCCATATTTGGGCATCAGGAATGCAAAACTTACCCAGGAAACTTCTACTTTTTTCTCATTGGCCTGATCAGTGGCATGGACTCCTAGTAGCAAAGAAGGTTATGGAATATATTTTGTCTGTTTTAGCTTAACACATTGCTGCCCAGAACAAAATTAGAAGTGCAGTTAATAAGGAAGTAGAGGAAAATTAGGTAAGCAAACAGCAGCGTCTTCCACAGTATCCTTATACCTAGACCCTCACCACTTGGTTAGCTTGAGTTTCTATTTCTTGAGCTAAATTAGAACTAGCATTGAGGTAAGAGGTGCCTGGCTGGTCTAGGGAATGTACTTTGGCCATCAGCAGTCATAATTCCTCTGCTTCCTATTTTAAGTGAAATAACCGGCCTATCCAGAAAAGTGCTATCTTGTTCTAAAAAAAAAACAACAACGTGGATTGCTAACAGCAAATATGGATTTGGTAATAAGTCACACCAAACTAACTTCATGACATTAAAAAATTTTTTTTTAATTAGATTAAAAATATAGGAAAATGCAGTGGACATGGAGTGTCTTGATTTTACCAAGCCATTTAATCAAGTTTTTTTTTTTCTTGATGTTATTGCAAAAAAGATGGAGAAATTTGACCTAATGGCAGTAGGATTACCTGGATACAAACCCAGGTAAATATATTTACTCAGTGTGTGATAAATGGATTAATGTTAACCCAACAAGAAGCCTTTAGAGGTGAACCAATAGACTTTGCCCTTGACTTTGTCATGTTCAATATTTCTGGTGGTGACTAGGAAGAAGAGAGAGTTCACTGATTCAGAGTTAGAAGAATAGATATTCCAGTGGATGATGGAGTAAAGATTAAAAATATATGAGCAGAAAGGCCTTTGGTGCAAAAGAATTGATCACACAAATACAGCAGAGAGAGGATCTGGCTTAATAGCAGTTCATGGGAGAAAAAAATGAAGAGGACTATGTTCAACCTGAGCCAACTGTGATGACACAGTCGGGGCTCACTAGCCCCTGTCTCTCTTCATCTTATTCACTTAGCAAATTCACAGCCCAATTCTTACTATTCCATACCTGCATCTGTTCAGCTGAAAGTGACTGGAGAAAAACATAACCATGCTGGAAGTCTTCACTTTAAATTTGTGACCAAACAGGCCCTTAATGCTGCCAGACAAACATACAAATGTTCTTGGTCGCACTAAAAAATCTGTTGCCATCGAGTTGATCCGGCTCTATAAGACAGAGTAGAGCTACCTCATAGAGTTTTCAAGGAATGGCTGGTGGTTAGCAGCTGTAGCTCTTAACCACTACACCACTAGAGTTTCCCAAGATAACTAGGACACTCTGCAAATCACCCAATACTTGTTGAATGAAACAAGGAATGAATGGCTGTTAAGAAAGCAAATGCAATTTTTGACGATGTTAGTAGAATCGGGGCCTTGGTGGCATAGTGATTAAGAGCTCAGGCTACTTAACAAAAGGCTGGCAGTTTGAATCCAGCAGCCACTCCTTGGAAACCTTACGGGGCAGTTCTACTGTTTTCTATCGGGTCGCTATCGATTGGAATTGACTCGATGGCAAAGTTTTTTTTTTTTTTTTTAATTTTAGTAGGATCACAGTTTCCAAACAATGAGTATGTAGTCTCACTCTTCTCTGGAGTAATGTTAAGAGTTAAAAATTTTGAGACCTTACTATGTTCTTTACATGTATTACACCATTTAATATTCACAGCAATATTAAAGAACTAAAGTGTGCCTGACCCAATCCACAGCACTTTCAATCGCCTCATAAGCTTGTGAAAGCTGGACAATGAATAAAGAAGACCGAAGAAGAATTGATGTCTTTGAATTATGGTGTTGGCAAAGAATATTGAATATACTATAGACGGCCAGAAGAATGAACAAGTCTGTCTTGGAAGAAGTACAGCCAGAATGCTCTTTAGAAACAAGGATGTTGAGACTTTGTCTCACTTACTTTGGACATGTTATCAGGAGGAGCCAGTCCTTGGAGAAGGACATCATGGTTGGTAAAGTAGCGGGTCAGCAAAAAAGAGAAAGACCCTCGATGAGATGAATTGACACAGTGGCTGCAACAAGGGGCTCAAACATAACAACAATTGTGAGAATGGTGCAGGATCCGGCAATGTTTCATTCTGTTGTACACAGGGTCACTATGAGTTGGAACCTACTTGATGGCACCGACAACTATTATTTTCTCTATTTTACTAATGAAGAAAATGGGACAGGAAATATTAAGCAGATTTCCCCATTCACACAGCAAAAGCTGGTAGAACCAGGATTCCAACTCAGGCAATTAACTCCAGAATCCATATTCTTAACCATCTCACTAGAGCTGGAGACAATCTAGAGCAGAGTGACTGGGTGCTAGAAGCCACATCATAAGAAAGAAGGGTGAAGGATCTGGCATTTTCCTCAGAAAAGGGAATATTCATGGGAACATGACAGTTTTCCAGTATATGAAGTCTATGAAGGGATGAGGTGGAAGAAGGATGAAATTTTTATATTAATATATAAGGGAAAAAGTAAGGCTACAATGGAAACAATAAAGAGAAACATTTTAAATTAATATTAACCCTTTAGGACTGGCAGTATATATAAAAACCCAAAATCCAACCCGTCGCTGTCGAGTCGATTCCGACTCATAGCAACCCTATAGGACAGAGTAGAACTGTCCCATAGAGTTTCCAAGAAGCACCCGGCAGATTTGAACTGCTGACCGTTTGGTTAGCAGCCGTAGCACTTAACCACTACGCCGCCAGGGTTTACAGCAGTATCTATAGCTACCAATTACTTTTTGTACCTCTGGGGTTCTTTGGGAAGCTACTTTTCCATTGTCAGTGTGTGCTGCCAGCAGGCAGGGCCCTATATAACAGCTCGAAAGAGAAAAAATAGGCATGTACAACAAATCTCTGTTGTTGTTTCTGTTAGCTGCCATTGTGTTGGCCCAAGACTCATGGCGATCCCAAGTGCAATGAGACAAAAAGCTGCCCAGTACTGCGTTATCCTCACGATCAGTTGGGGGTTGGGTCACTGTGATCCCTTGAGTTTTTAATGGATGATTTTAGTAAGTATACTACCAGGCCTTTCTTCCTAGTCTGTCTTAGTCTGGAAGCTCAGCTGAAACTTGTTCAGCATCATAGCAATAAGCTAAGTGATATCTTCTGTTCTGTTAATAAGTATGCCTTCACACCAATCATCTCTCTGATTGAAAAAAAAAGGGGGGGTTTATTTTCAAGTTTTTGAAACTGACAGGAGTCATTGTGGTGGATTCTACTGATTTTTGTGACAGACTGTGCTGGCTTCTCATCAATTTTAGCTTTTATGAATCTAAGCATAGTCACTAAGCAATGAAATGATTTTTAAGAGTCTGCTTGTTGGACTTTCAAAATTATGCATTTCTGGGATTCCTGGTAATAATCCCAAACTAGCATTAGAATCTAGAGTGCCTGTGAAACAAAACAAGACAATTTTTTTTTATTAACTTTTATTGAGCTTCAAGTGAACGTTTACAAATCAAGTCAGACTGTCACATATAAGTTTATATACACCTTACTCCGTACTCCCACTTGCTCTCCCCCTAATGAGTCAGCCCTTCCAGTCTCTCCTTTCGTGACAATTTTGCCAGCTTCCAACTCTCTCTGTCCTCCCATCCCCCTCCAGACAGGAGATGCCAACACAGTCTCAAGTGTCCACCTGATATAAATAGCTCACTCTTCATCAGCATCTCTCTCCTACCCACTGTCCAGTCCCTTTCATGTCTGATGAGTTGTCTTCGGGGATGGTTCCTGTCCTGGGCCAACAGAAGGTTTGGGGACCATGACAGCCAGGATTCCTCCAGTCTCAGTCAGACCATTAAGTATGGTCTTTTTATGAGAATTTGGGGTCTGCATCCCACTGATCTCCTGCTCCCTCAGGGGTTCTCTGTTGTGCCCCCTCTCAGGGCAGTCATCGGTTGTGGCCGGGCACCATCTAGTTCTTCTGGTCTCAGGATGATGTAGGTCTCTGGTTCATGTGGCCCTTTCTGTCTCTTGGGCTCTTAGTTATCGTGTGACCTTGGTGTTCTTCATTCTTCTTTGATCCACGTGGGTTGAGACCAATTGATGCATCTTAGATGGCCGCTTGTTAGCATTTAAGACCCCAGACGCCACATTTCAAAGTGGGTTGCAGAATGTTTTCATAATAGAATTATTTTGCCAATTGACTTAGAAGTCCCAAAACAAGACAATTTTAACGAAGAAGAATAATGGTGAGAAAAATACTCAGTTGGATGTAGGCCTTAACTTCTATTCATGATCTCTATTCAAAACTTTCAGATGAGGCTAAGGAAAGAAGCACAGTCTTTTCTTCTGTCCTTAATATAACATGGTTTTTCCACGTGTGCAATGAAGATAGTGCTTTTTGACTAATTGAAAATGCATTGAATCTTCCTCATTGTAGGTTTTATATCTTCAAAATGGAGAGCTAAGATAATTGAGGCATATCATGGAAGAAAATAGTGGCCGTGTTCCGAGTGGAATAATGATCTGGTTTGGCGATCTGCCACAATTCAGACAATTGTTCAGACCTTGGGTCCTTTCCTATGTATCTCCCACCAGCCCCCCCATACAATTCAACCTATGCCCAAGTCCTGACGACATGACCACATTGATTTTCTTTACTCCATTCCCTTTACTTAGGCAAGAGTAATCATTCGAGATGCAAATTTGATCATGGTACTAAAACCTGTTGACATGAAGTTGATTCCAACTCATAGTGATCCTATAGGACAGAGTAGAACTGCCCCATAGAGTTTTCAAGGAGCACCTGGTGGATATGAACTGCCAACCTTTTGGTTAGCAGCTGTAGCTCTTAACCACTACGCTACCAGGGTTTCCAATCATGATACTAGCCTCCATAAAACCCCTAGATGGGGTTCCATTGTCCTCAGGGTAAAGTCCAAATTACTTAGTGTGCGTATACAGCCCTCCCCGACTTGGCCACTGTCTTCCCTCCAACTTCACTGTTAGCCACTCTAAACTCCTTCCCCTGGGTTCTTTTTACTTTTGCAAACTCACCACACGTCTTCACAAGCTGTTTCCTCTGTCAGGAGCATTCTGTCCCCACTCCTCACCTATTCTTCTGGTCTCAACATAAATGCTGTTTTATCAGAGAGGCAGACTCACAGGCTAGTTAGATTCCTTGCTATAATATTTTTCTTTAAAGTTTGTCTGATACAGTGCTGGAAGAAGAGCCCCCTAGGTTGGAAGGCACTCAAAGAACATAGTGACTGCAACAATAGATTCAAACGTACCACCAGTCACGAAGGTGGCAGATGAGCAACATTTTGTTCTGTTGTACATTGGGTCGCCGTGAGTTGAAGCCGAATCAGAGGCAGCCAACAACAACAAAGACTATGAGATTGAAGAGGGCCAAGGCCAGTTTATCCTCTTAGCTCCTACATACCTAGAACTTCGCAGTGCCTCATACATCAGGGGTGTTCAACAAATATTTGTTAAATGAATGAGTAAGTAATTAGCACATTTTCTGGCACATAAAACAAACCAAACCAAACCCACTGCAGTCAAGTCGATTCTGATTCATAGAGACCCTGAATGGCAGTCATCTTTATCTACATCTAAATCTATATCAAGAAGCCTGGGTGACACAGTTTTCGATTGGCTGCTGACCTGAAGGTTGGCGGTTCAGTGGCTCTGTGGAAGAAAGACCTGGCGAACTGCTTCCAAGAAAACCCTATGGAGCAGTTCTACTCTGTAACACATGGGGTCGCCATGAGTTAGAATTGACTGGATGGCAACAGGTTTTTGGTTTTATATCAGTATCAATTCACATGCATGACACGTGGCACAATCAACCTTATGAGAATCATCTTGCTGTGTATAATAATAGACTTACGATGGAGGCTGTGATAGGAAGGATACAGTCTATCTATTTATTGAAATTAGTGAAAGTGTGTAAATTGGCTCTCCACCCAAACTGGAAAATAATCTTATAAATAAACATATTCCAGTGCTGCTGAGGCTTTAAATTTGAATGAGCTTTCTGTGCAGTAGAGGTGGTAGAAAAGTATATGTGTAGTGAAATTTTAGTAGCCCATATTATTTGAACATATACAGAGGTTATGGTGAGCAAATGTTTAAGTTATTACTATTTGACACGTACGTGTGCTACTGAGTGCTCTCATTGTGCCGGGTACAGTTTAATTTAAAAGTAGAGATGGTTCCTTGCCAGGTGGAGTTACATGTTCTGATTTAGGAGTCAGAATCGCCGTGACAGCAACGGGTTTGTTTTTTTATTTTTTTCCTAACAGGTTTAGGTTTTGTTAAACCTAAGCTTAGAACTACAAAGCTCATTCTGGCTCCCTGGCATTATGTTGGAGCTTCGTGGCATTAAAGGTGAAGGAGATGGTGAAGTGAGAGGAGATGAGGACTGGGAAGTGAGGGGAGTAACCGAAAGGGACTAACTCTCAGCTGCTGGCTTCCAGTTGCTACTTCCTCTCCAAAGGAAACAGTGGTATGTGTGAGGGAAAACAAATTTAGGGAGTTAGAAAATCACAGCCTGTGACATTTGCGTCACTTTCTGTGATTGAAATGTTAAGAACTGAAAAGTTACTTTTCCTTGCCAATTTCTCCTTGATAAGCTCTGTTTCAGGAATAGTTAAGCTACGTCAAGTCAATGGAGGCAACCGCTTTCCCTTATCACAAGTGGGATCACCATGAGTTGGAATCAACCCCACCGCAACAAAAGATATGTGCTCACAAGGTTTGGTAAGTCGATGGTATGTTTTCTCCAAGTCATATCCACTTTTAACCTCTCAAATATGGAAATAAGTTTTCTTTCTTAAAAAATTTGTTTAGAAAGATTCCCAAGGACCAACGTATGTCCAAATTGGATAAATATCATTATTCTGTCTTTCTCTTTAGCTCAGTGAAAATCTGTCAATTGAACACCATCTTTACAGATTTTACTCTAAAGAGCGGCATGAGTGACAGTGCTCTTTTAAGTAACTGCTCTTTCTCACAACTTTGTGTAATATTAATTCTATGTTAGTATGTGTGATGTATATTGCTTTAGCCTACCTACTGGCTGTCCTGAATTTTAATTATTCCAATTGTATGATACACTATCAATATGATATGTGGGTTGAACATTGTTAACAACAACAAAACCAAACCCAACCCTATAGGACAGAGTAGAACTGCCCTGTAGGGTTTCCAAGGAGCAGCTGGTAGATTCGAACTGCCAACCTTTTGGTTAGCAGCTGAGCTCTTTAACCACTGTGCCACCAGGACTCCTGAGCATTGTAAAGAGATGTGAAAAAGATGTCCTTTAGGGAATCCATTTACGTATGATTATAATTAATAAAGTTAGGCTAAATAATACCTAATTTAATGTACCCTTCTGGTTCCTAAATAAGAATCATGTGGCTCTTCTCCTATTGAGTCTCTCATTGAAAAGATTTTAGTAGAAAACTATTTCACAGAGCTATTAAAAACAAAACAATAGAATTTGTTTGCAATAGGGGCAACTGTGCAACCAGGAAAGTACCCTCAAATGTCTGGATGACTCTTACTCACTGTACTCCAACTTCGACCTGGTAGGAACCTTGGATTGGCCTGTTCAAGGCTGCTGCACTGTGGCCCGGCCTACTGACCCAGAGCTGGAGACAGCTTGATTATCCACTGTCCAGTCACATTTTTTTTAGACCCTAAAGAAATTTCACCTTAAGAGTTTATGTGCACTAATGCCTCGATTTTAGACACAAAGATTGAAATTATGTAAAATATCTTTATACTTTTCTTCCAAAGAGTTAAGGTTTTTTTTTTTTTTAATGTAAATTATAATCATTAATTCCTATTGATGATCTGATGGAAAGATAGAAATATTTTAAAGTGTAATTTCAAAACTGAAGATAATTCACTAAGGATTTATAGATTTTCAAAATATATTAGGCGTGACTGTTAAAATAATGGTATAATCCCCAAAACCCATTGCTGTTGAATCAGTTCCAACTCATAGTGACCCTATAGGACAGGGTAGAACTGCCCTATAGGGTTTCCAAGGAGTGACTGGTGGATTCGAACTTCCAGCCTTTTGGTTAACAGCTAACCACTTAACCACTGCGCTACCAGAGCTCCAAAAATAATGGTATATTAGTATACATATTGTACAGCAGCATTTTCTTTCCTACTATAGAAGAACTAAAGCTTATGTTCATGACACATATAGTTATACATATTTATTTTTCATTTATGGGGAATAAACCAAAATCAAAACCATTGCCGTTGAGTGGATTCCAACTCATAGTGGCCCTATAGGACACAGTAGAACAGAACTGCCTCCTAGGGTTTCCAAGGCTGTAAATCTTTATGGAAGCAGGCTGTCACATCTTTCTCCCATGAGCTGGTGTGTTTGAACTGACAACCAGTGTTGCTCCATCAGCAACACCGCCTTATGAGGAATAGGTCTACTTAATTAACTTAATTAATTAACTGATATGATTTCTATAAAAGTTATAACTATAAACATCTCTCTCCTTTTATCATTCTTTCTTTTTTTATTGGCTTATTTAAAAAATAAAATCCACACTCATTGATCTGAATAAGAAAACAATTCCTAGGAATATGTGTAATGACTCTTCATAACTGCACATCTGTTATTTTATTTAAATATCACTGTTTTAAAGAGACACTGGCATCCTGGAACATGCATAGTGTATAGCTGTTTTAGAAAGACTCAAGGCAAATCCCATTTTTATGGCTTTAGTTTTTAAATCCCAGGAAGACTTTACAGAAAGAGACTGACAAGAGAGACAGGTGGATATTGGCTCCAACTTGGTGACACGTTTTCAACCTCAGCTGCATTCTTACAACAGGGGAGTGAAGAGCAGCTGGTAGCTTGGGAGCCACTGTTCTACAGATGGAATTCTTGTGGCAGGGAGAAGAATGTTCTATCTGACTCCCCAGGCTTCATGAACAAAGAGCACAACTTAAGAGATTGAAGCTACTGTTTGATCTGAATGGTGGAGCTCCACTCCACCCCATCTTTTGTGTTACAGCTGTAGTGATTTATGATTAGAAAAGAACATAAAATTTCCCAAGTTACTCTTGGTCACTAATTTCCCTGAACTCAGTATGTTCTTCTAAAGGTCCACACTTTACATTTGTGAGGCCTGAGGCAAAAATACCAACAAAGGTCCATGCATCATACATTGAAAAGTTGACAAAATACAAATCAAGTCAACGAACTGTTAAATAAAAGACATTCTTTCTTCCTAACTTGGGAGTTTCTTACCAGAACGTGGAGATGTGAAGAGAGCCAGTCCTGTTTTCTTTCTGTTGCTGGCTCCATCCCACACTGCACAGGGCTTCATGCACGCATGCGTGGACACCTCAACTCACATACGTAGAAACTCTGGGAGCAGGTTGAGGACAATTTGGGCAAGGAATTCTGAAGTCCTAGAACTCAGAAAGTAGCCCGGAGGGCATACTGCCTTTGTCAGACAGGCCACTTGTGACATGGGGAACGGTTGGGCTGGATGAGGGCCACAGTGAGGCACTCTAGACTCAGAGCCGGGGGCAGGGTCTTTTTACTTGAGTCTAAAGAAAATTTTTTTTTTTTTAAAGATAACAATGAAGTTAAACATACCAATGATAATGAAGATGGCAGAACTGGGCAACATTTTGTTCTGTTATACAAAAGGCTGCTATGAGTCAGAGCCAACTTGATGACACCTAACAACAACAAAAGATAACACTTCTCTTTCAAACTTCAAAGTATATAATATCTCTCCATTCATGGCCAGATAGGGAGGAGAACTTACTTTGTGGTCAACATATGGATTCTCCATTTAATCAGGAATGGCTGAAGCCTGGGGTTTATGGTCCATCTGCTTTCAAACTAGGAATGATTTCTGTAAGGACTGGGTAAAACTTACTGCTGCAAAGAAAATACAAAACTCTGTAGTTCAACATGGAGGCCATTCTTCCCCTGCATTTCTATAGCATTTGGAAGAGTAGCTGCAAATGTGTCATAACTTCCTGCCAGTTAGTTATATTTCATGTCTGTCTGATAGGTAAATGGGAGCCACTATTTTAATCCTATAAATAAGGGAACTTGGAAAAGCTTTTAACTTTATGGTTGCTTCAAGTACACAATAAACTAGGAAAGAAGCCAGTAGCAGATGCAAGAGTTCTACCTGTGCTTATAAATCAGTGAAATTTGGGTTGAAGTAGAATGCGGAACCAAAAAGATTTGAATAATATTGCCTATTGGCAGTCTACTTCCGTAAAGATTTACAGCCTTGGAAACCCTATGGGTCGTTCTGAGTCAAAATCGATTAGACGGCAGTGGGCTTGGTCTTATTGGTATAGCTAATAGCAATTTAAAAGAAAGAAGGCACCCCCATTGGCGTTATTCATAACATCACACATAAATTAGTGGCATGTGTAGGCGGAAAACCCTGCATAGTGTTAGTAGGAGAGCTAATGTTACATAGATTTCTACTTTAAGGTCCTGGGGGACCCAGACAAGTGGAAAAATAGCTCAGTTATGGTGGAAACCAGTTACCTTGTTAAAACTGAACAACCAGGTGTTTAGGAAAAGAATGGTATGAGGGACTGATTTCTTTCCTGCTGGACACCGTCGTTAACTGTGAACAGAGAGAAGAGAAATCTCTGTTACAAGCACAGAAGAAGATATATATTTATATATTTGAATGTTTAAGAACTAACCTGTGCCACAAGTTCATTTTAGGTTTCACAATGTATACAGCCAAGGAGAGCTACATTTTGAACTCAGATTTTGCTGTATTCCCCAGAATAACCTTATTTGGGGTGTTTCAGCACGGTCTACAGTAATTCAACTGGGATAAGTTAGTGCGTAGGTAGAGGATATATTCACTTTTTCTGTGTGATTTCTTTCCTGAAAGAACAGTGAATTAAAAAGAAAAAAAGAGTAGGTATGAATAATTCTCATTCCAAAATAAATGGTGAGGATGTTATGACAGTGGACAAGAGAGGTTCAGAGTAAAAGATCACAAATCTTGCCCTTAAAAAATAGTACCACCAAAAACATAAATACAATTAATCTGAGAAATAGAAAGAATATTTAGATATATAAATATATAAAATACTCTTCTTTTTTTTTTTTTACTCTTCAGTGATTCCCTGTTGCTTTGGGATTAAAAACCCTATGTGATCTCTCCTCTCTTGCCTGTTCAGTTTTGATCCCCTGCTCTGCCCTAACCACACCGACCTTCTCTTCATTCTTCAAGTTTCCTTCCTATCTCACATACCATGACTTACATTTCTTCCCTCACTTGGCTAAGCCCTTCTCCTTCCAGTCTCAAACATTATTTTCCCAGGGACCTTTCTCCATTTTACTACCAGGTTAGGTCTTTCTACTGAACCCTTTCATTAAACCCTCTACTTTTCCTTCTGTGAAAAAATAAAAAGTATCATCTGATGTTCTTAGCATTTCCCTCTCAACTGCTCAAGAATAAGGTGTTTTTTAAATTCCACTCTCCCACCTCCAAGGAGGATTTGGGAATATTGAGAGGGAAATTGGAAGTGGAGAAGAAACTATAGAGGTGGGAAATGGGGAACAAGTAGAAATAAAGGATATGATGAGGCCTCAGGTGAGGGGATGCAATTTTTTTTTTAATTGTGCTTTAAGTGAAAGCTTACAAATCAAGTCAGTCTCTCATACAAAAACTTATACACACCTTGCTATGTACTCCTAGCTGCTCTCCCCCAAATGTGACAGCACACTCCTTCTCTCCACCCTGTATTCCCTGTGACCATTCAACCAGCTCCTGTCCCCCTCTGCCTTTCCATCTCGCCTCCAGATGGGAGCAGCCCACATCGTCTCATGTGTCTACTTGAGCCAAGAAGCTCACTCCTCACCAGTATCATTTTCTGTTTTACAGTCCAGTCCAATCCCTGTTTGAAGAGTTGGTTTTGGGAATGGTTTCAGTCTTGGACTAACAGAGGGTCCAAGGATCATGACCTCCAGGGTCCCTCTAGTCTCAGTCAGACCATTAAGTCTGGTCTTTTTAATGAGAATTTGAGGTCTGCATCCCACTGTTCTGCTCCATCAGGGATTCTCTGTTGTGTTCCCTGTCAGGGCAGTTATTGGTTGTAGCCGGGCAGGGATGCAATTTTTTTGTGGCCCTGGTGAGCAAGGGAAGCCCTTGGGTGGTGCAAATGGTGAAGCACTCAGTTAAGAATTGAAAGGTTGGTGGTTTGAATCCACACTTAAAAGCCTCAGAAGAAAGGCCTGGTAATATTCTTTTGAAAGGTCACAGCCACTGAAAACCCTATGGAGCACACTTCTACTCAGAAGCAGATGGAGTCATCATGCATTGGAGCTGACTGGAAGACAACTGGTAGTGGCGGTGAGTAAGGCAAGTAACCCAGGAAAGGGGATTTGGGGAAGTGTTGCTGAAGTATAAGTACTTCCTTCCCACTGTTATCCTGGAATTATTCATTAGTTTGTGTATTTATTTATTTTTTTGCAACAATGCTGAGACTGAATCACATGTGCCCAGGTGTGAGTAAGGTGATTCTTCTTGAGGTGTATCATGCTTATAATTATACGATTGTGTAATTGTTTTATGTTCTTCTCCTCAAGCCCCCCACCTCACAAGGGCAGGAATCATGTCTGTGTTGCTCATAGCTAAATTCCCAGTGTATAATACAGGATCTAGCCCATAGTAAACCCTCAAAAATGATAACTGAATGAATGAGTAAATAAATGAATATGTCAATCCATTCTGCTTCATCTTTCTAATCTCTAAGTATCACCCTTGGACTTGGTGACCAAATTATTCTCTCCTCAGGAAAAGGCCTCTAGAAGAAGGTTTTCTGAGCTGGCTTCCAAACTCCTGTAATTAAAAACCTTTCAAGTAAGTTTTCTTTGCCACATTCCTATTGATGTTAAGAGGGGCAGGGACTGAGTGTTAATGTGATTATTGTAATTGAAATGAAACTCACAAAATACTCATATTTCTTTCAAAATATATTAAAATATTTACTAAAATAATCATACCTTGTTATACATGTTAGCTAAGAGTTTCTTCTCTATTGAAGAGAAAGATAAAGCCTGGGATTATATATAATCATTGCCAATTATTGAGAACTTACTGTATACCTAGCAGTGTGGTATTTGGTATAAACATACTGTACCATTTAAATACATAAATATTATTTTAAGGTAGGTAGTAATTCTTGAGGGGGCAGTGGTGGTTCAGTTGTAGAGTTCTTCCCTGTGGGATGCCCAGATTTGATTTCTGGACAATGCACCTCAAACATAGCTGCCACCTGTCTGTCAGCGGAGGCTTGCTTGTTGCTATGGTGCTAAACAGGTTTCAGTGGAGCTTCCAGACTAAGACCAAGTAGGAAGAAAGATTAGGCAAAAATCATCCAATGAAAACCCTATGAATCACAACAGTCAGAGCTTATCGTGCATGGGGTCTCCTAGCAACAAGCAAAAATAAAAAACCAAACCTGTTGCCATCAAGTCGACTCTGATTCATCGTTAGTAGTTAGATGCCGTCAGGTCGGATCTGACTCATAGCGACCCTATGCACAACAGAATGAAACACTCCCTGGTCCTGCACCATCCTCACAATCGTTGTTATGCTTGAGCACATTGTTGCAGCCACTGTGTCAATCCACTTCGTTGAGGGTCTTCCTCTTTTCCGCTGACCCTGTACTCTGCCAAGCATGATGTCCTTCTCCAGGGACTGATCCCTTCTGACAACATGTCCAAAGTATGTAAGATGGAGTCTCGCCATCCTTGCTTCTAAGGAGCATTCTGGTTGTACTTATTCCTGGACAGATTTATTCTTTCTTCTGGCAGTCCATGGTATATTCAATATTCTTCGCCAACACCACAATTCAAAGGCGTCAATTCTTCTTTGGTCTTCCTTATTCATTGTCCAGCTTTCACCTGCATATGATGCAATTGAAAATACCATGGCTTGGGTAAGGCACACCTTAGTCTTCAAGGTGACGTCTTTGCTCTTCAACACTTTAAAGAAGTCCTTTGCAGCAGATTTACCCAATGCAATGTGTCTTTTGATTTCTTGGCTGCTGCTTCCATGGGTGTTGATTGTGGATCCAAGTAAAATGAAATCCTTGACTTCAATCTTTTCTCCATTTATCATGATGTTGGTCATTGGTCCAGTTGTGAGCATTTTTGTTTTCTTTATTTTGAGGTGCAATCCATACTGAAGGCTGTGGTCTTTGATCTTCATTAGTAAGTGCTTCAAGTCCTCTTCACTTTCAGCGAGCAAGGTTGTGTCATCTGCATAACGCAGGTTGTTAATGAGTCTTCCTCCAATCCTGATGCCCCTTTCTTCTTCATATAGTCCAGCTTCTCGGATTATTTGCTCAGCATACAGATTGAATAGGTATGGTGAAAGAATACAACCCTGGTGCACACCTTTACTAACTTTAAACCAATCAGTATCCCCTTGTTCTGTCTGAACAACCGTCTCTTGATCTATGTAAAGGTTCCCTGTGAGCACAATTAAGTGTTCTGGAATTCCCATTCTTCGCAATGTTATCCATAGTTTGTTACGATCCACGCAGTCGAATGCCTTTGCATAGTCGATAAAACACAGGTAAACATGTTTTTGGTATTCTCTGCTTTCAGCCAGGATCCATCTGACATCAGCAATGATATCCCTGGTTCCATGTCCTCTTCTGAAACCGGCCTGAATTTCTGGCAGTTCCCTGTTCATATACTGCTACAGCTGTTTTTGAATGATCTTCAGCAAAATTTTGCTTGCATATGATATTAATGATATTATTCTATAATTTCCACATTTAGTTGGATCACCTTTCTTGGGAATAGACATAAATACGGATCTCTTCCAGTCAGTTGGCCAGGAAGCTGTCTCCATATTTCTTGGCACAGACGAGTGAGCACCTACAGCGCTGCATCTGTTTGTTGAAATATCGCAAGTGATATTCCATCAATCCTTGGAGCCTTGTTTTTCGCCAATGCCTTTCGCCAATGCCTTCAAAGCAGCTTGGACTTCTTCCTTCAGTACCATTGGTTCCAAACCAAACCAAACCTATTGCCGTTGATTGGATTCCGACTCATAGCAACCCTATAGGACAAGGTAGAACTGCCCCATAGAGTTTCCAAGGAGCCCCTGGCAGATTTGAACTGCCAACGTTTGGTTAGCAGCCATAGTACTTAACCAATATACCACAGGGTTTCACCTGTCCCATAGGGTTTCCAAGGAGGGCCTTGTGGTTTCAATCTGCCAACCTTTTGGTTAGCAGGTGTAGCTCTTAACCCCTGCATCACCAGGGTTTTTGCTCTAGCAACAATAGTTCCTTATTTTACCTATGAGGAAACTAATATTGTCTCAATTAAGGAAGTAGTGGAGCTGGAATTCAAATGTAGGTCTGCAGATTCCAAAGCTAATGCTGGTGAGCAGCAAAATTTGCTTTTTAATTTTGAGGAATAAACTTACCTAATTTATTAACAGTTTTTTTTTTTTTTAACTTATAACAGCAAATCGGAGTTCACAGTCCTGCTCTGTCTTCTCTTTTCCAGAGATCACTTCAATTCATGATGTTTCCAGTCCACATTGTCAATTCTAGAACTTAAGTACTATTTACCACAGTGCTAGATATGTTGTTTTTAGGTGCCATCGAGTCGGTTCTGATTCACAGCGACCCTATGTACAATAGAACGAAATACTGCCTAGCCCTGGGCCATCATCACAAATGTTACTATGCTTGAGCCCGTTTTTGCAGCCCCTGTGTCAATCCATCTCACTGAGGGTCTTCCTCTTTTGTGCTGACCCTCTACCAAGCATGATGTCCTTCTCCAGAGACTAGTCTCTGCTGATAACATGTCCAGAGTATGTGAAACGAAGGCTTGCATCCTTGCTTCTAAGGAGCATTTTGGTTGTACTTCTTCTAAGACAGACATGTTCCTTCTTCTGATTGTACATGATATATTCAATATTTTTCTATGTATTGCATTGGGAAAATCTGCTACAAAAAACCTCTTTAAAGTGTTAAAAATAAAGATGTCACTTCGAGGACTAATGTGTACCTGACCCAATCCATTGTACTTTCAATCATCTCATATGGATGTGAAAGCTGGATGATGAATAAGGAAGACTGAAGAAGAATTGACACATTTGAATTTTCGGCGTTGGCCAAGAATAATATGCTAGATATCCTACTAATGGATAAGTAGTGCACTATCTACTAATTATCTAGTCTTATGTTGGTTGAATAACTACACAGAAGTTTAAAACAACTCAGTCAAGCCCATTTTTTACCAGGAATACCTGAGTGTCACTTTTTTTTTTTCAGTCTATCAGCTATGGCTCTCAATCAACTACCTGTTAATATATATTTTCACTAAAAATCCATTTTGGCTTTTTCAGTTTCATCCTCTGTGTTATTATACCTCTAGATCCATCTTTGAGGAGGGTCCTGGTGGCTCATTGGCTAAGAGCCTGGCTGGTCCAAACTCATCAGCCGCTCCATGGAAGAAAGATGTGGCAGTCTGCTTCCGTAAAGATTACAGTTCAGGAAACTCTATGGGACTGTTCTACCCTATAGGGTCGCTATGAGTGGGAATCGACTCGATGGCAATGGGTCTTCTACGGGGCAGTTCTACTCTGTCCTATAGGGTGCTGTGAGTCAGACTTGACTCGATGGGACACAACAACAGGTTCATTTTGAAAGTTTCTTCCCCATGGAAAGGGTGACCTCTTAAAGACTCACATAACAAAAATACGTAAATTGAACCAAACCAAAAACCAAACCTGTTGTTGTCAAGTCAATTCCAACTCATAGTGACCCTATAGGACGAAGTAAAACTGCCCCATAGGGTTCCCAAAGTTGTCTGTCTTTACAGAAGCCTTTCAGTTAGCAGCCAGCTGCTTTAACCACTGTGCCACAATTGGTTCTAAAAAATTACTGATTTTTTTTTTCTACACACACAGTACTAGTTAATATTTGTTGAGTGTTTGCTAAGTGACAATATTTACTCTAGGTTTTTAAAATGTTATCTCATTTCATTCTCATAAAAGCTATATAAGGTAGTGCACTAAGCAAGGGGCAAAGTGGGCAAATCCCACCTTTATTGCTATCTGCATGGTAAGGATCAGCATGATTCTAATTCCCACCTGGAAGTGGATCCAGTTCTCACCTTCCCACATCTGCATCCTTATTGCCAGCCACCCTAAGCAGCACTCTTTCTCATCCTCCGTACCTCTACCCCAGGGCTAGGTCAGGGGGGACCAGCTGCAAGCTTGGAGGTGCCCAACCTCCTAACTTCTCTAGACCAGCTGCCCATGCGGCCCTTCTCTAATTCCAGCCGACCAGATCTGGATCAGAGTTCACAAGTTAGATAGATTCAGCCGTTCAGGCTGCCACATAGGTAGATGCCAACCTTTGCTGGCCCTCATTGTCCCTGTAGTTCATTAATTCCTTGGAATGGCTCACAGAATTACAATTAGATTACCCATTTATTATAACCAGAAATGACACAAACAAAAAGACATGCTGGGTGCAGTCTGGGAAGGGTCATGGTGTGGTGTGAGGCTTCCATTGTCCCCAGGGATGGGTCATCCTCCTGAGGGCACCACTTTTGCCAATCTGGGAAGCCCCAGCTTCCGTGTTAAAAGTCTTATTGCTTCATTGTCTCCCTTCCTTCCTGAGGTTAGCTGACCAGGTGTGGTCTCCAGACCACCACTCATTTGAACACATTTAAGTGTTGTCTGGATGTTTTAGAAGACAAAAACACCTTGACTGCTGGGGAATTCCAAGGCCTATCTTTCTGGAACTAAAGACAAAGGTCAGACTGAGTTCTCTATATCACAGGTACTATTACTATCCCTATTTTACATATTGCAGAGAGAAGTAAACTTTCCCAGTCCACAGCTGGTAAATATCAAAGCAAGGGCTGTACCCAGAGCTCACACATTTATCTACAATGTTGCCTCTTTGTAAGTCTTTCAATATATGACATTTGGGAAACATTACCCAATCAATAATCTTTTCTAAAAGAGAATGTTTTTGTCATGGCTCATTCATTCATTTAATTAGAAAAATCTTTTGTCTATGTCTACTCCGTGCCAGGCCCTGTGAGTATTCTCCAGTGAAGAAAGACATGTCTCTGCCCTCACAGATCTTAGACTTTAGCTTACAATCGGATAAAGTAATTTAAACTATATAGTTAAAAAAGTCAGCAGTTCAAATCTACCGGGCTCTCCTTGGAACCCTATGGGGCAGTTCTACTCTGCCCTATAGGGTTGCTATGAGATGGAATCGACTCGAAGGCATGGGTTTGGTTTTGGTTTTAGTTTAAGATTAGGATTGGTTTTATATAATTAAAAAAAAAAAAAAAAAAAGACAAAAAACCCAAATCAAGAGTGATTTAAACAAGATGGAAATTGATTCCTCTCTCACATGAATGGAATCTGGAGGTTGGTGGCCAAGGGCTAGTATGATGTTTTCACTATCATCAGTGACCCAGGCTTCTTCTATATTCACCCTTAAGGAGATTTTATGTTCTATGCTTAATTCATACCTCATTTTCCAGAACTTAGTCATATAACTCTAACTGCAAAGGAGGCTGGGAAATGTAGTCTGTTAGCTTGGCCCATCAGTTCAGCAAAAAACAAGAGTTCTAGTTCTGTTTTCAAGGAAAATGAAAAGAATTGTACTTAGGAGGCAATTAGCGAGCTTCCACATATACAACATTTTTTAAATTTTAAAGTGATTTATAAAGGTAAAATCATATTACTAAATAGAGTTAGTTTCGAGCCACTTCTTGATATTGAATCTATTGTCTTAGGGCCTCTGGAATCAACTCAACTGCAAGAGGTTTGGTTGGTTTTGGAAGGGGCTTCAAGGAGCCCTGGTGGCACCGTGGTTAAGAGCTTGGCTGCTAACCCAAAGTCGGTAGATGGAACCCACCAGCCACTGCTCCATGGGAGAAAGATCGGGCAATCTACTTCTGTAAAGAATACACCCTTGGGAACCCTATGGGGCAGTTCTACTCTGTCCTGTGGGGTTGCTATGAGTCTAAATCAACTCGATGGCAATAGGTTTTAAGGGTCTTAAGTTTTCCCTTATAGTGATTTTTTTTTGGAACCTAAGATTTTCATTTTTTTCCCCAACAACTCCAATATTTTACAGTAAACTTATTTGTAAATAGGGAAAGTTCACGTTAAAATAATGATAGAAAGTACAGTATAGTACATACATAAGCCAGTAAATAGACTTTTATTATCATTATCAAGATATACGCATTATAGGTTATATATGTACTACAGTGGGTTTGGTTTGGTTTTTTTTTTTTTTAATGTACTGTAGCATTATATGCTTGGTAACGCAATCACTCTGTATACAAGAGACATGAGATACACATTTTCAGTGCAGGAAGCTGTTGCATTCAATATGTCCCATTCTCCATTTGGGGTTTCTGAACTCTATTATAACCTCAGAGACCCCGGCGGTATAGTGGTTAAGTGCTATGGCTGCTAACAAAAAGGTCAGCAGTTCAAATCCGCTAGGTGCTCCTTAGAAACTCTATGGGGCAGTTCTACTCTATCCTATAGGGTCACTATGGGTTGGAATCGAGCCGGCAACAACAGGTTTTGTTTTGTTTTGTTTTTATAACCTTTCGGGACCATGGACATATATGCGGTCAGACCTTGCCTGAATGTATGTTACATGGCACATGACTGTATTTGGTTTTAACATGCCCAGTGAGACAAATGCTAAGGAATCCAGGATGGACAAATTTTAATGTTTTGAATAGAGAGAGCAATCATATGACTAGGTGAAAATGAGTTGGCACTGTGAGTGGCCTGGAGAGGTGGAAAAAAGGTGTCTGAGAGGGAGTTTTACACATGTATTACCAAATTTTCCTTATTTGATCCTCATCACCACCCAGTATGTTAGATAAAGCAAAGATTATCTCCTTTAAAACAATATTAAGACTAAAAAACAAACAAACAAAACTGAGGCCCAGATAGGGTTAAATACCTTACCAAACAAAATGGCTCAGTAGGCTAGGCCAAAAACGGGAAACAGTAGATCTTCCCTATAATTGTTGTGTGGCTATGGGTAGACCACTTTGCTATCTGTGGTTCATTTCCTTTTCCTCCTTGTGGTGTAAAAGAATCTCTGAGAAATAAGTAGTGGAAGTTTTAGAAATCTCTTCAAAAAGACTTTGCATAAAATTATACTACCCCAGTTTTCCAGTCCTTTGCCTTAAACCAAGACTCATCCAAGACTTATTTTTCTGTCACTTACCCTGGGCAAAAGAAATGTTATTAGTCCATATATTGAGAAAACCTGAGCGCTTTGTAAACCTACAGTTTCTTTGCTACCTTGTAGCTTTCTAAAAATTCCCACTCACTTCTCTGTTTCCCTAGTTTTAGACTCTAACTACTGCATGCATTAAAGATTTAGGCTAAACAGAAATGAAAACCTCAGGGCACTTTGTCATTAATTGTTAGCAGGTACAAAAGTATTATTCCTTGAAGCAACCCCAGTAATTCAGAAACATTCTGTTAAAAAAAAAAAAAAAAGCCATCCACATGATTAAACAATGCCAAATATGATCACTTTGAGTAGTTGCCTGTTGTATTACTCACAGTCAGCATCAACGGGCAAAGAGGTATGGACCAGACAGGAGGCTAAGACAAGGAGGAACCGTACCAGGTTCAGAGCAGTGCTTGCCAATCAAGGATCAATTTGTACTGTAAAGACAAGTACAACCTGGTATATCTAAATGTTAGAAACAAGTGTAAAACAATGTAAGATGGGACACTTCCAATCATAGGTTTGCCTGAGGCTTCAAAGGCTGAGAATAAAAACATACATGCTAAATCACTGCCATGTACCAAGGGAGGGCTGGACTGCCTCTCAGGACTTGCTATGTGAGAGTGAAGCAGGCTCTATGAGTGGTGGCAATGCCTCACATCCATCCTGTAAAAATATGAAAGCCAAAGAGGCTGGGGGAGAAGATTCCTTTGGAGAGATTTGTGATGTGAAGACCCACTCCCTCCATGGGAGAGAGGAGAGGACCTGTTGCTCAGAATATACTCATTCATGTGGTAATGTATGTGAGAGAGGCTTCAAAGGCCCACCTGGAAAACTCGACATGCATCCCCTGAAGTTGAGGAAGCACGCGTGCGAACACTGACTCATACGTGGAAAATCTGAAAGGAAAAACCATGCGCTTTCACTGACTGGAAGCCAAGCGTGTATGAGTTTTCCTATGAAGCAAGGGAAGCCACTGGGGCTGGGTCCAAAGGAGTAGACCTGGCCTAGAGCCAATTTGAAAGTAATTTAGCCAATGGGGCTGCTTGGAGGGTGATGGGACTCCAACAGAGAGAGTCTAGGGTAGACTGCCAAAAGCTCAGGGGATTAGGGTTGGTGTTATTAATGACTAGCCAGAGAAAGGGCCTCTTCCTTTAAAAAAAAAAAAATTGTAGAATTCTGAGAAAACTCCAAAACCACTAGAGAAAGTGCCAGCTCTAAGCAACTGCCAATCTCAGAGCACTTCAATGCTAGATTGTAACTGCACCAGCCCTCACAGCCCTTACTGTGGCTTCTACCATTATACCTTTTTCCTTTGGTTTAGATCTTGGAAGGGCCAGGGATGCTAACAAGGATGCTGGAAAAGAAGGAGGAGAAGTTAGGAGGGAGAGCAAAAGCTGACCCTCTGCATCCCCTCCCACCTGTCCGACCAGACACAAAGGCTTCTACTTCTAAATAGTTTCCAGCCAGGGGTAGGGGAAAATCTCTACATTAGACAAAAGTTGGACTTTCGATTATTTCATACTACTGGATATTTTAATTACTCAAAAGTCTTGGGGCAGTGAGTGAGTGGTCACTTAAATAAATAAACCAAAAACCAAACCCACTGCCGTTGAGTCAATTCTGACTCATAGCAACCCTATAGAACAGAGTAGAACTGCCCGATAGAATTTCCAAGGAGCACCTGGCGGATTCCAACTGCTGACCTCTTGGTTAGCAGCCATAGCACTTAACCACTACGCCACCACAGTTTCCACTTAAATAGATAAGTAAATAAGAAAAAGTTATAGGACCGGTTGAAGATTTTATCCAAGGGATAGGAAAGAAGTGTTTACATGTGTTTAAAGGAGCAGTGTGCGTGTGTGAGAGAAAGAGAGAGACTCCTGAGCTCAGCCTATTCAAGAACATCACACTATGCTTTCCTTGTTCTGTGAGAAAAATATTACAAAAAGCTGTGGTGGGACTCGTAGCAAAACGTTTTTGAGTGATCTAGAGCAGTGATCTAGAAACAGCAATTGTGTAGTAGGAAGATGCCAGTGCCAGCCCTTTGGTACTCTGAGTGGAAATTGGGTGCAAGGTTATTCTGGGGCTGTTGTAGGTTTTCACTTCCGCAAGACTTTCAGATTTGGGATGATGAGCTGCCACTTCTGACCAACAGAGAAGACATTTTCAGAGGTGGGTCCCCTCAGGGTCCTTCTTTTTGAATATTACCTAATCTGTTTTTTTTCCTTTCTGAATTCTTTTGCTTTTGCTCTGGCCCCCGCTATCTGGGCATGTTTCTCTCCTGAGTCATCGAAGGGCAAATGGCTTAAGCCATTATTTAATTATGATCCTCCTTCAACTCCAAGATGACAGTGCATTGAACCTAGAAGTTCTTCTGATTAAGTTAGTACTAAGTACCAATTTTCATGCAAAACGCTCACCTTGGTATGCAAGGACTCCAGACATCACAGCTCCAGAATGCACTCAAAACTCTTTGATCTGATTAATTATTCAAATAAAGGCTTGATTTCCATAATAAATTAGACATAATGGAGAATGTATTAATGGAAAAAATGTGTAGACACATTATTGCAGTTAAAATTTTCCAACCTTGAAAGTCAGAGAACATAAAGTCATGGTTTTCTTGAATTCCATTACCTTGTCACACTTTTTATATCGCTACAATATAATGAAAGTTATTTTACCACGTTAATGCAAAACTTAAGGTCAAAATAATGAGGTTGAATTGAGGTTTAAAAAAAAGGTTTAGAGGAGGAAAATTAAGGAAGTTGAATGTTGTTTTCCTATCCCATTCATTCTGGCCAAACCACCTAAAGTGTCCCACCCCATTCTGCCAGTTTGCTGTGAGAAGGTAGTTTGAAAGAGTGAGGAATCAGAGAAGAAAAGGTAAGGGTGAGAAATAAAGTCATCCAGCAAGATCCTGGAATCCCCTCCTTTTGTTACCGGAATAGGGTTCTTGCCTCTCACTGGTCAGGAATGAGCAGGTAAGGCACGTAGTTTTCCACAAGAGCAAAGCTTTATAGAAGAGGCTTGCAAGTAGAGACGAGGAGGGCCTAGCACCATGCTTACCCTCATCTCACAGAACAAAAGACAGGCCCGAGTTTTTAAAAGTTCTTGGGCTGGAAAAGATTCATGTTTATTCATAGGCACAGGCAGGGATATGTTATCTAAGGTGCATGTGCAGCAGCTTTCCAAGAGGGCTCCTGTCCTGGAGGCCTCTGGGATTCGTAGCAGGACTTATGGGGTGTCACGCCTGCACAGTCTTTTGCTCCCCGGGTTCGATTCCCCGGCTGGGGCTGTAGCCCCTCACTGCCCCTGGTGGAAGGTCACACAGTGGTCACAGGTGAATATTCTGTGCATGTCCCCAGGCCTGGTTTTCTCTAGCTGCTTTTGAAAGGCAACTTTAAAGAAGTTTGAGGGCTATTTTTAGGTACCCTGCCCCATTGTTCTGGGGAATGGCTTTGTTTCTGCCCCCTGGCCCATTTCTTACTACTTTGTTTGCAGATTTGGGGGCCCCTCTGTTCCTTGTCTTACTAAGTCTCTTATAATATAGTCTATTTCTCTTCTACTTGCTTCTCTAACCACACCAGCCTCTTCGCTTTTTATCAAACAGGCACCCTCTGATCTCAGGGCCTTTGCTCCCTGTATTACTTTCTTATTACAACCTCTCACCTTCCAACTTGAAATTGAGTTGTTAAAAGAGTAAAACTTGGTCTCATAGCAGAGGAGGTAGTTGTTCTTAGAGGTATCCAGACACGTATTTGACTTCCTCCTCCAGTTCCTGACTCTCCTTCTTCCTTTATTGCTCCAGGTGAATAGAGACAAATTGTTATACTTTGGATGTCCACTTGCTAATTTTTAAGACCTCAGCCACTACGCAACAAACCGGGAGGTAGAACAGAAGTCCTGAGAAACATTAGGCTAATTGATTGGGACATCCGCAGAAACCATGACCCTAAACCTCCAAACCAAGAAAACAATTTTAAAGAATTATGTGTGAGATCAAATTGACAACAGCGACTCAAAGGTTGGCTTAGGGGGTTGTGAGTTTAATATAATAGTGGTGGAATCATGTGGAAATGGATAGAGAGAACGGTAGCACAACTTGAAGAATGTAATGTCACTGAACTGTACATGTTAGAAATTGTTGAAGCGGTGTATCTTAGGCTGGGTATACTTTCACCAAAATCAAAAACCTTTTTTTAATGCAAAAAAAGAGAGTAAAACTTGGATAGATTAATCTTGAAATTCAAGTGTTTTTTTTAATTTAATTTTTACTTTAATCAAATTAACGTATACACAGAGTTAAAATTCAAATTATATAAAACCCCACATAACACTCTAAATTGGGTCCAGAAAATTCAATTGGCGCTAATGAAAAAAAAAAAAAATTTTTTTTTTTTTTTTTCTAATGAGAGATTGTATTATTGTGACGGAGCCCTGGTGGAGTAGTGGTTAAGAGCTAGGGGAGTTTTACTATAGGGTAGCTATAAGAGTTGGAATCCACTGCAGGGCAGGGGGTTTGGTTTGCATAGGGTCACTATCCACTCAACAACAATGGGCTAATAGGGTTGCTGAGTCAGAATTGACTCAACGCCAACAGGTTTGGTTTTTTAATTTTATTATTGTGATGCTAATAAAACAATGGGGGTGAGTCTAGTACAGAGCACTGGAACCAGAGACCAGTCACTACACAGTGATTCATGTTATTGTGGGGTATTTCATCAAGGGATTTCCCTGTAGTTCGAACAGTCATAATTAAAACCAGCAATTATCCTCTCACCCCTCCCCATCCCTAGTCCCACTTCCCAGGCATGATCCCCTTTAACATTTTCAATTGTTCCTGCTGATACTGACATCTGTATTTCTAGATAATGTTTTGATGTTAAAACAAGAGTTTATATTGTTGTGATATCTGAATATTATTCACTGAACATGAAGTTGGTTCCTTTCTTGCACAATTTTTGTTACGATTTTTCACTTATTCAGTTTTCACATATTTATCCTCAATTCTTTCCACACACACCGTCCAATCTGTCCTGTATCAGTTTTTTTTCCCCAAATACGCAAAGAAATCAGAATATCATCTTTTTATAGTGTAAAACTTAAGCTTAACTTCAGAGCGGCAAATAACCAGTATCAGGTTTGCTGTACTGTGCTGTATCCCACAAAATTAAATAAGAAAACAACAAAGAATAGTCAGTGTTACAATTTTATCCCATAAAGTGATTGCAAAAGTCCACTGTTTAAAGCATATTTTTACTACCACAGACTAATTTGTCTATTTAAACACATATTTTTAAAATAGTATAAAATAAAATTCTGGACTTGAAAGAGACTTCACACCTTCGTTTATTTTTTACAGCCATTTTGAACAGATATTTTTGCACACCTATTTGATTGTTTTTGATCTACAAAGATGGCAATTTCAGATGATTTAATAGCGAATGTCTGGCACTCTGCTCGGCACTTAGTGTTTATAGTCTTATCCAGTCCCCTATTTTACAAATAAGAAAGAAAAACAAAGCTGGCTTGTAAAGTCCGTTGATGAAGATATAATAAACAATAAATGGTAATACATTTCTAAGAGCTCAAAAAAATAGGATTGTTAGCATATGCATTGGAATCGTAGTTTTACTTCCTGCTGGTTTACGGTTCCAATGACAATTTATTTTCCTTTTACTTTACTGTTTACATTTGAACATGTTGCTGAAATCCTATGTGATAGGTACTTAAAAGAAAAAAAAATCCCACTAAAGTGTAAATAAATAAAAACATTATAAAGTGAGTCTGAAAATATGTCTATTTTCATGTTGATGTGGAAAAGCCTTTAGCCTCCTGGGTATAAATATTCATTATTCTAATTGACTTTTGGCTAGTCAAGTCTTTAGGAGGATAAAAAACAGTCTGCGGGTTAAATATATTTGCTGGAAAGTAAAGGACTGGAATGAAAGCAGCATCTGAATTTCACTCTGAAACCAGAAAATCGAATACAGTAGTAATGATTTAGCCATGCGGCTTTTACCAGGAATGATCAATAAAAGAGGGGAAGTCAAGTAAGTACTATTTTGAGCACTAAAAAAAAAAAAAAAAAAAATTTTTTTTTTGAGCACTGGAGGTCATTAAAGAATAAATTGTAAGAGCTGAAAAAGAAATCAGAACTCCATTATTTGGGAGCACATATTGGAAAGAGAAAGTCCAAATAGAGGTGTGTGAAGAGGACTGGAAAGAAATAAAACTGTTCCATTAAAAAGGTGTTTAAGGGGCTTATTTTCCCCCAGCGTTCATGCATATAAATTCCATTAGTGTTAATAGGACCTAAATGCATGACTCAAGAGGATAATAGAGTGGCTTGTGTATGTGTGGTTAAATGAAGTCTAGGAAAAGTCAATTAAAAACCACAAATGGTAGTTTAGGAGCCTAATAGACTTACAGGTATCTTCAACAGAGGCATTTAATTTTAATTGATGGAATAATGTGTTTTTCTTTTGCTAAAGACAAAATCATAAAAATGGCAAAGGGAAAATAATTTTAAATGATCCCAAATTTAGCTCTCAAAATTATGGCTTAAAGTTAAGGGATATATCCTTGAATTCCAGATGGTAAAATTGACCCTTGGTGAAAAGTTTATAATTTCCATTCAAATTGGAATATTGAATTATATAAAGTCAAATCCACTGACCGTTTTTTCCTAGCCTTCACAGTAAGAGAGACAAAGAGAGATTCATTTATATAGAAATAAAAGGGAGCAGAGTTAAACCAGATTAAAAAAAGAATGATGGTGCATCTACTAGTAGATGGAAATTTCTTAAACCAAGGGAGGAATTTGTTTCTGGAAGAATTATTGGAGGAGGCATTGCTGTAGTTAACATAGAGTTTCAAGTGAACAATGAAGTTCTTTATCTAGAAGAGATAGGAAAATAAGGGTGTTTCTCTTTATAGAAAAAGGTGAAGAAATGCAAATACTCTTTCTGTTTATGAGTATCTGTTACCTATTTCTTATTAGGGCTTATATTACCTGATACCAAGCATGTCGTAATCTACTTTATCCCTCATGATTCTGTGTATATTAAACAGAAGCTCAAACATTTTGATGAAGAAGAACACAAGAACATAAAGGTGGATTTGAAAAATAAAAAATCTTACCTAAAGGTCTTCCTTTGAAGTGTCTCATCTGTCCTCTGCATTTGAGAAAATTTGAATTCAGCACTGAGAAAGGCTTTAGAAGGAAAGTGAATACCTAAGAATTTACTTGATCTCTTTTCTACTAAAAGGAACTACATTTAGGAAGAAGAATGTGAGTGAATTCTCTTTTGGGCAAATTTAATAAGAAGTAAATCTTAGATGGACTGGATAACATATGCTTTCACTGAACTTTAATCTTGCACTCTGTATTTCCAATATTATGGTACATGAATTATACTTCTCGCTGTAAAGTAGTAAGTCTATAATCTTGCCATCTTCCTCTCATCCGCTTTATTTTTAATCATTTTTAAAGGATTCATTATATTTTGGGATCTAATACAACATGATTTTTGAAATAGAAGACTCGTAAAATTTGCACATTCACAGATTTAGCACCAGGTGTATATACCTATGATTACAAGCCTACGACTGTTAGTATGAGATCACTTCAAATTTAGGAAAAGTCAAATATGGGAAGTCTAAGGAGAATAGGTAGTGTGTAATGTCATTTATTTACTGATAGTGCGTAGAAGGCAGCGCCTGAACCAGAGGGGTGAATTCAGCTTTAAGGCAAATACTAATCAGTACAGTGATGTTGCTGACAGGAGGCTGCCAAGACTCCATGGTTAGGGGGTGGGAATGGGAAGCAGAAAAGTGTCTCAATGCAGTGAGCGATGAGTGAGCTGTGCGGCTTAAATGAAGGAATTAAAAATGGTCCTGCCATATCTATTATTGGTTAGCCTATGGAGCAACTGGAGCTCTCATACATGCTGGTGGGAGGGTAAATTGGTGACACCACTTTGAAAAGCTGTGTGGCAGAACCTATTAAAGCTTAACATTTACAAATAATATGAACCAGCCATCTCACTCCTAGGGACATAGGAAACAGAAACTTATAGTTATTTACCAAAAGACTCAAACAAGTATGTCTATAGTAACACTGTCTGTAATAGCCAAAAATTTGGAAACAACCCCCATATCCATTAACAGCAAAAAGGATAAATTTCATTACATTCAAGCAATGAAATATATATATGGCAACAGGAATAAATGAACTATAATCACATGTAACAATATGAAGAAATCTTACAAACATATCGAGTAAAAGAAGTTAGGCAAAACAAGTGTGTGTTGTTTGATTCCATTTATAGAAAGTTGAAAAGCAGTAGACCAAACTAAACTAGCAGTTGTCAGCTGGGGAGGGGAAGAGGGAGTTGTGACTGTTTCTTAATCTGGTCATGGGTTACACAGGAATATCCATTTTGTAAAAAATTGCCGAGCTGTACACTTATAATTTGTGCAGTTTCTATTTCTGTATGTGCACTAACCTTCAATTAAAAAAATTTAGCCTCCTCTTCAAATAAGTAATAGCCCTGTGGAAACTTGGGAACCCAAGACACAAAGCAAGAATTTTAGGAAGAAAGAGTGTGATGTAGCACCTTAGGCAGGAAGAAAAGCTGAGCAGTCAATGCATACAGTCTGTAATCACTTCGAGAAATTAGAGTTTAAACAAAATCTTAGGTCACAGTAAATGTAACAATATAGACTAATCATACTATTCAGCAGATCTGAGGAAACCCAAGATTGAGTCAGAATAGACACAAATATGGGTATTAAACTAATAAGACCAGAGAAGGGACAAGCTGGAATGCCATGCATTCAAAACACAAAACTGTTGAAATATGAGCAATGTGTCACACAGTAGCTTGGTATGGCCTGCCAAACTCTGCTTGGGTTTAAAGGACTCTTGCCTGGGAGTGACAGCTTGGCAACTTTGTATGGTTTTATAAAGGAAAATCGACATGGCTTACTGTTTAATTTATAAATAATTTACTCATAGAGGCATGTCCTACACTTGTAAATTTCTTCTTGTTTGTCAAACTATTCTCTGACGTCTACATGTAAAACATGGTGTAACGATATACCAGCTTTATTCTAGTCATTTAATTCCTAGTCTTTCATCAATGTAGGAGTGTAAATAAGACTGACAAAGACCCAGGATAAAGTTGTTATTGAGCTATGGAACCTATGTAAACTGAAACAATAATAATAGCTAACAATTATAGAGTACTTGCTATATACCAAGCACTGTGATTATTACTTTACATATATTATGGTAAAACCTGCAAAAGCCAGAAACTGTGTAAGGCAGAAACCTGTCAGAGAAGGAAAACTTGAATATTTTCCACTAAAACGAGCAATAGAAAAGTTGTAAGACTGTAACCTGTCAAAGGTGAAAAACTTGCTAGACCTGGAAAAACAAGGCAGTTCCGTTGAGTTCTGGCTCTCACAGATTTCTCTGTATTATCTTATTTAATCCTTACTACTACCCTGAAAAATTTTTTATTTTTTTATTTTATACTACCCTGAAGGAACCCCTGGTGGCATAGTGGTTAAGTGCTGCAGCTGCTAATCAAGAGGTTGGCAGTTCAAATCTGCCAGGTGCTTCTTGGAAGCTCTATGGGACAGCTCTACTCTGTTCTATAGGGTCACTATGAGTCGGTATCGACTTGAGGGCAGTGGGTTAGGTTTGGTTTTTGGACTGAAAACTTAGAGAGAAAGTTACGCAGTGACAAGGGCAGAGCCAGGGTTCAAGCTAGGTTAGTTTACTTCAAAATGCTGTGCTGTCCCATCAACCATCTTTAGCTATCAGGTAAAAAATGCTTTGAAATCTCAAATGTGAATGTACCTGTAGGTTTCTCTTAGTTCAGTCCTCACCAAGAGAGGAGAAGACCATCCTCAGCATCTCGCTAGACCCCTTTTTCAATTATAAGAGCTGATGCTCTCTTCCACCATATCCATAGAGAAGGTAAGTGAGTGGAGTCAGTGGAAGATTTTTCACCCATGGAAAAGTTGAGTGGTCGGTTGACAAAGACATCAATGTAACACACTTCCTGCACACTTGACTAGTGTCCCTTACAATAATATTCCCTCTCTGTGCCACCAGGTTCCAGCTTCCCCTTCTGACATGGCAGGAAAGATAAAAAATATCTTTTTATCTTTCCTCAATGTACACCCTATTCTTTTCTTTCTCCAATGGTCTATGAAAAATGGAGGCTAAAGATTTTCTCTTTCTGGAAGAACAAGGAGCAGTGAATCTTTAAGCACACCATTTCTTCATCTCTGTTCCTTGGAAAGGAGTTTAAAAATTCACATTTCATGCAGATTGGGAGGAAAGTAAATCCATCCTTCCTTATCATGACAAAAAGAGAAAGTTAGTTTAGTTTCATGTTAAAATAAGTTGATATTTATATTCTGCTGGCAAATGTAGTATTAATCCAAAGGATAAATTGAGAAAAAGAGAGCAAAAGGAGAAAATCACAGATGGAATAATTAGCAAACAAATATCAAGATAATAGATTGAAATGCTACCATATCAATAATTAGAATAAATGTAAGTTGTCTAAATACTCTAACTAAAAGACAGAATTGTTTGACTGGACAAAAAAGCAAGACCCAACTATATGCTGTATACAAGAAACCCACTTTAAATACAAATACACATATTAAAAAAAAAAAAAGGATGGAAAAAGATATACCATGAAATATTAAGCACAAGAAAGATGGAGTAGTTGTATTAATATCCAGCAAAGTAGATGTGAGGACATAAAATGTTATTAGAGATAAAGAGAGTGATTTCATAATTATGAAGGGATAAAATTGTCAAGAAGACATAATAATTCTATATGTGGATGCACCCAAAAACATGGCTTCAAAGTACATAAAATTAAAAAAAAAGTGAAAGGTGAGAGAGGAAAAAAAAAATCACAATCACATCTGGAGATTGAAAAACCTCTCTCAGACTTTGAGGGGAAAAAATAGACAGAAAATCAGTAAATATAATAAAAGGCTTAATACTATCAACCAACTGTACCTAACTGACATTTACAAAACACTTTCCACAAAAGCAGAATACAAATTCTTTTTAAGTGCATATGGAATATTCACAAAAACAGATGATATTTTGTCCATACAAAAATATCAACACATTTAAAAGGATGAAAGTCATAGAAAGGATATTCTTTGACTATTACATAATTAAATTAGAATCAATAAGAAGATATCTGGAAAATGCCCCAAATATTTGGAAGTTAAACAAGAGAATTCTGAATAAACCAGGGGTAAAGTAATAATTTTTTTTTTAAAAGAAGACATCACAAAGCATATTAGAAAATAATTTGAACTGAATTAAAATAAAATGCAGTAAATTATAATGTGGGATATGGCAAAATGGTGTTTTGAGGGAGAAATTTATGGCTCTAAATGTTTATATTAGAAAAAAAGAAAACTGTAAAATTGGTCTAATCTTCCACCTTATAAAACTAGAAAAAAAGAGCAAATGAAAACAAAATAAGTATAAAAAAGACTATCTTAAGGAAAGCAGAAATCCATTAAACTGAAAACAGATGAACAAGAGAAACAATCAAACTATAAATATTATGATCAACTTTATGTCAATACATTCACCAACTTTGATAAAATGGGCAGATTCTTTGAAAGACAAATATTACCAAATTGACTCGAGAAGAAGTGGAAAATTTGAATAGCCTTTAATCTACTAAAGAAATTGAATTAGTAACTGAAACCTCTCGAAAAGAAAACTCTAGGCTCAAATTGCTTCATATTTAAGAAAGTAATATAGTCAATCCATATATATTCTTTCAGAAAATAGAAGGAGAAAAACATTTCTCAATTTGTTTTTTAAGGTCAGTATCACCCCAATACCAAACAAGACCAAGATATTACAAAAAAACAAAAACCAGATTGAATTAGTGATATAAGAGAAGAACCAGGAATCAAATGTTGGTTTAACATTAAAAAATTAATCAATGTAATTAATCATATTAATTGACTGAAAAAGAAAAGTCATAGGATCATCTTAATATATACAGAAAAAGCATTTGAAATTTTTTTTTTAAATCTAACATCCATTTAAATTAAAAAGCAAACGACTACTCTTAGCGAACTATGAATAGAATGAAATTTCCTCAATCTGATCAAGGTAATAAACAAAAGAAAAAAAAACTTGCACGCAATATCATACTTATTGTTGAAATACTGAACACATTCTCCCTGCTATCTAGAATGAGGAAAAGATGTCCATTCCCACAATTTCTGTTCTCTAGTGTTTTTTTTTTTTTTAGTAGGAAGGAGCTGTCGTGGTGCAGTGCAGTTATAGTGCTCAGCTGCTAATCTACAGGTTGGTGGTTCGAGTCTGTCAGCCACTCCATGGGAGAAAGATGTGGCAGTCTCTTTCCGTAAAGATTTATAGCCTTGAAAACCCTATGGGGCAATTCTATTCTGTCCTATAGGGTCGCTGTGAGTCAGAATCGACTTGATAGCAATGGTTTTTTTTAGTCTAGTAGAGCTCTTATAATAAGTGCAGCAAAGCAGGCAAACAAAATAAAAGGCATACATCTATCTTTATTTGCAGATAATTTGATTGTGTATGTAGAAGATCCTAAGGAATGAATAAACAAACCCCCAAAAACAAATTCTGCCAGAAAGTTTGGAGCCCTGCTGGCAAAGGGTTAAGAGCTCAAAATACGTGCAAAGGCTTATGCAAAGAAATTCACAAAACATTGGTCATTAAAGAAGATCTAATAAATTGAGAGACATACCATGTTCATGGACTGGAAGATTCAATATTGTTTAGATGTCAATTCTCTCGAAATTGATCTATAGATTCAACACAATACCTACCAAAACACTACTGGGTTTTTTTTTTTTTTCCTTAGAAATTGACAAGCTGATTCTAAAAATTTAAATGGAAAGATAAAGGAACTAAAATAACTAAAACAATGCTTTAAAACAGGAAAAATTTGGAAGACTCATACTACCTAATCTCAAGACTTACTCTAAAGTTACAGATTTCAAGACGGTGTGTGTAGTGTCATCAGGATAGAGATATAGATCAAGGAATCGGAATAAAGAGTCCAGAAATAGACCCATACATAATGTAGGTTGATTTTTGATGAAGTTACCAAGATAGTTCAATGAGAGAAAATGATCATCTTTTCAACAAAGGTGTTGGAATAAGTGGATATTCATATATCTATAAAAAGGAACCTCTATCTTATTTTATACCGTACATGAAAATTAACTAAAAATAAGCCATAGACCTAACTGTTAAGAAAAACCTAAAACTATAAAATTTCTAGAAGAACACCTGGGAGAAAATTCTTATGACTTCAGGGCAGGCAAATATTTCTTAGAACACTAAAAGCAAGAACCATAAAAGAAAATATTAATAAATTTGATTTCATTGAATTAAAAATTTCTGCTTTTCAAAAGACATTGTTAAATAATAAAGAAAAAGCAGACCACAGATAGGGAGAAAAAGTGTATTTTAAATACACTTACCTGACAAATATATTGGATTCAGAACATATAAAGAACTCTTACAACTCAATAATAAGAAAACAAAAATTCCAATTAAAAAACAAGCAAAAAATTTTGAACAGACTTTTAAACTGTGCCTCGATGGAAAACATCTGATCCCCTCCCACTCTAAGGTGTTGTCTTAAACAATAGCTACTTGTCTCCTCAGGTCAATTTGGATTCTGTGAGTCTCCAGTGATAAAGCTGTCCTACCCCAATTCGCAGCATAGTGGTTAAGTGCTATGGCTGCTAACCAAAAGGTTGGCAGTTCAAATCCTCCAGGAGCTCCTTGGAAACTCTGTGGGGGCAGTTCTACTCTGTCCTATAGGGTCGCTATGAGTCAGAATCAACTCGATGGCAGTGGGTTTTTGGACCCTAATTCTGTCCCCCTGGCATCTGGCAGTGTACTTACTCTAGTACATTATTTGCTCCATTAAATCCCTAAATTTTCCAGTCACCATGGTTCTGGTTCCTTGTGTCTTCATTATAGAGTGAGATCTTAAAAATTCATCTTATTCTTTCACTTAAACCTTACCCTGTTAGATGAGAACCTTACTCATCAACTGAATTAAACTACTTAGCCCGCTGAAAGGGACAGATCTTGATAGACCATGCCCAGCTTTGCTTGACCAGAGGTCCTTAGTAGAGAAAGCAATGGGAATTTGTTGTTAGAATCAAGCAAAATTTTCATGACACTTCTATGGAATAGAAGGAGCCCTGGTGGCACAATGGTTAAGCGTTCAGCTAACTGAAAGGTGAGCAGTTCAAATCCACCAGCTGCTCTTTGGGAGAAAAGACCTGGTGATCTTTTCCCATAAAGATTACAGCCTAGGAAACCCTATGAGACAGTTCTACTCTATCCTGTGGGGTCGATATGTGTCAGAATCGACTACGGCACACAGCAACAACAACATATGGAATAGGGCTGTTCTTAACTATGATTGCAAGTTACCAATATCCATCTTGTCTATTTTGTCTCTCCCTCAGCCTCACAAACCCTTTCCTTCTTATGATTTTTACCAGCTGATGCAAGCCACAGCAGACTAGTCAGGCTCTCTGACCTCCTAGAGCTGAGTATGTAATCCTAGTCTGGGCTAAACTAAAAATTTTCCTTTAGTTGGGAATGGTCAGATGATTAAGTATGCCCTTAGGGCTGATGGGGAGTCCCTGGAGGTTGCAAATGGTTAATGTGTTTGGCTACTAACTAAAATGTTGGCTGTTTGAGTCCATCCAGAGGCACTTCCGAAGAAAGGCCTGGTGATCTACTTCCAAAAAAAGTCATTGAAAGCTCTTTGGAGCACAGTTCTACTCTGACACATATGGGGTGGCCACGAGTCAGAATTAACCTGATGGCAACTGGTTTTAAGGGCTGAGGCAGGGATGTTAGCATCTGATGCTCAGAACTCATTTATTGTAAGAAACAGGGCCACCATTCTTAATGCTACTCTGAAACAGAACTTCTAGGGGTGATACCTACCCTAACACCTCTAGCAGTGAAGCTGCTGTGAGAGATCCTTCAGGGACTGGCTCCGTCTTGGCCATGCTGCAAGGATAGGATCAACACACAGGGGTCATACACTCAAATGCCAGCAAAGGATATTTAAATGACTGAAAGTGGTGGTGGGGAGTCCTATGGTCTAGATTTTCTACATAAAAAAATAGAGTTAACAACGTATGTGTGTCTGTTTGCGGGGGGTGGATTCAAAGGCCTAAAATTGACTGATTCTGAGGAGAGGAGCTGGAAGCTGCATTTATATAACACTTTTCATCAGAGTGAGAAAACAAAAGGGGTGGGTGTGAAGGATGATGGTGGAGGACTGCTAGGAAATGTGGCAAATTGAAGAAATTAGGCCCTCCCTCAGGAGGCAACCTCGACTTGGCTCCACCTGATTACTGCCAGTCAGCAATGAGGACAGTTGCCAGAACTTCTGAGTTTTCAGAAGATGGAAATCTAGATTTTTTTTTTAAATGGGAAACCACCTATTTTTAAAACACTGTGTGGGCCAAACAAAACACGTCTGTGGGCTGAATTCAGTCTGCAGCCTACCATTTTGAGACCTTTGATTTATAGTCCTCACAAAACATGACATTTCTGTTCCAATTTGTAATCTTGAGGCTTGTTACTTCCATACTCAGTTCATTTTCTGCACTTCACCTTCCTCCTTCACTCCTTTATTATTTACACACATATCTGCTTACACCATAAGATTATATATTATTTTGATGGCAGAACTTGCATCTTTTTCACTGCAACAATCAGCAAGTGCTAGTTAAACAAATGTTTGTTGAATAATGCATTTTCAAAGCTAGTCAAGGGAAACTTGAAGTTCTACTTGTACTTACCTGAAAATTAATTTTCCAAAAACCAAATACCTGCAAGGCATCTTGGGATTTTTATTTCCAGTAATAGTCTACTATAATCCAGGCCAACTTTCACAGAAAATAAACTGCAATATCTGGACACAATATAGAAAACATTAATAGCATCAAAGAAGGTTATAGATTAAATTCTGTGCCCCCAAAATATATGTTGGAATTCTAACCCCTATGTCTATGGATGGATATAATCCTGTTTGGAAATAGGATTCAGCTGTGTGGGTTGTAACAAATTATGGATAACATTTCAAAGAATGGGAATTCCAGGACACTTAATTGTGCTCATGAGGAACCTGTACATAGATCAAGAGGCAGTCTTTTGGACAGAATAAGGGGATACTGTGTGGTTTGAAGTCAGGAGAGGTGTGCATCAGGATTGTATCCTTTCACCATACTTATTCAATCTGTATGCTGAGCAAATAATTCGAGAAGTTGGACTATATGAAGAAGAATGTGGCAACAGGATTGGAGGAAAACTCATTAACAACCTGCAATATGCGGATGACACAACTTTGCTTGCCGAAAGTGAAGAGGACTTGAAGCGCTTACTGAAGAAGATCAAAGACTACAGCCTTCTGTATGGATTACATCTCAACATAAAGAAAACAAAAATCCTCACAACTGGACCAGTAAACAACATCATGATAAACGGAGAAAAGATTGAAGCTGTCAAGGATTTCATTCTACTTGGATCCACAACCAACACTCATGGAAACAGTAGTCAAGAAATCAAAAGACACGTTGCATTGGGCAAATCTGCTGCAAAAGACCTCTTTAAAGTGTTAAAAAGCAAAGATGTCACCTTGAAGACTAAGGTGTGCCCTGACCCAAGGCAAGGTATTTTCAATCACCTCATATGCATGTGAAAGCTGGAAAATGAATAAGGAAGACCGAAGAAGTACTGACGCCTTTGAATCGTGGTTTTGGTGAAGAATATTGAATATACCATGGACTGCCAAAAGAATGAACAAATTTGTCTTGGAAGAAGTAAAACCAGAATGCTCTTTAGAAGCAAGGGTGACGAGACTGTGTCTTGCATACTTTGGACATGTTATCAGGAGGGATCAGTCCCTGGAGAAGGACATTGTGCTTGGTGAAATAGAGGGTCAGCAAAAAAGAGGAAGGCCTCAAGGAGATGGATTGACAAAGTGGCTGCAACAATGGTTCAGGCATAACAGGATTGTGAGGATGGCGCAGGACCAGGCATTGTTTTGTTCTGTTGTACATAGAGTCGCTAGGGGTCCGAACCAACTTAACAGCACCTAAAAACAACATGTTATGTTAATTAGATTATATTTGAGTAGGATGGGTTCTAAATCTAATCATTTCTAAGTTATGAAAAGAGCAGATTAGACACAGAGATATGCACACACAGGGGGAGACAGATACTGTGTGAGAATTAAAAAGGAACCAGGAGTGCCCAGGGCTACCGACTGGAAAGGAATAGACAAGGCTGAAAATCTGATTTGGACTATTAGCTTCTAGAACAGTGAGAAAATAAATTTCTATTCTTTAAAGCCACTCACTTGTGTTTTTCTGTTACAGCAGCACTAGGAAACTAAGACAAAGAGCTTGAGAGAACAGGGAGAGTGTAAGAGCATAAATAAGTGATCTGGTAGGTCTTTTCTTCTGGGAGCATTTGTTACCAACAGGAGGTGACAGAGAGGGTGCACAGGAGATGTATAAGTGGGATGGGACTGAAGAATAAGATGGAAACCTTGGAAACTCACCCCCACCCCCACCAACCCCATGCTGTTGGTTGGGACTCTCTACTTTCTCTCCATGTTCTCATCCTGGCTCTCACCATTAGATATTTGGCCTGTGGAGGAAACAACCTATCCCTTTGTGCTTTAGAGGATTAGGAGTAGACACTCAGAATTAACTGAGGTCAGAAACCTCCTATAACATACCTATTGCCCCAGGACAGGTTGATGACTTGGCTTTTCCCATTCAGTCTCCTTCTCTTGTAGCTCACCCTGATAAGGCTAATCCTAAGTGAAATGATTCTTGAAGCTGTGGTCATCAGAGCTGTTACAGCTATACTAAGTGTGCTGGACATCAGCCTGAAGCAGAACCACACTCTCTGCTCTGGGCCTTACCTTTTGAGGGTTCCTGTGTAGGTCTTATTCAGCTACTCTCTTCCTCAAAGAGTGAAGAGCCCATGGGGCTAAAGGCATGTACATACCCAGTGCAGGCATTGTACTAACCCGATCCCAAATGCTCTCTGGGTATTGAACAGTAGAAGTCCCTGCAAAATGGTGCCCAGGCCTCCCTAGGCTTCTTCTCCAGGATCATCCTCCAAAGTGCATACCTCGCCATTGGGCTGTGCCTCCCTGTGTCCCAAGGGATAGGTTGTATATGTACGTTTGTGGGGTAGGTATGGACAAAATTTGGACATGAGGCTGGGTATCCACAAGACCCCACGTGGTGCTTGATTTTAGAACTCAAAACAAGTTATAAAAGGAAACAAACTATCTTGCCATTCTAGGGATTTTGTGAAGCTGGGGTTGAGTAATCCATTGTTGTCTAGAAATGCTGACCTTTCAGTTAGTAGCTGAGTGCTTAACCACTGTGCCACCAGGGCTCCTTGGAGTTGTATGAGGTTCTCTGTATTGTACTTGTTACTATGATAACATAAGAGTACCACTTCATGATGACAAAATTGTACCAACACCAGTCTTGTTGTAAGACTTGGATTCCCATATCAGGGAAAATACCTATTCAGGTGCCAGATGTATAACAGATGCCCACATAACAGGTGGCCTGGAGACTTAATTAATGAGGTGACTCAATATGTAGCTTGCCTGGATCTTTGCCCACAGCCCACTGCCTGAGCACTCTAATGCCACAGTCCACCCACTTGAAAAGATTTCTGTCCAGTGCTAACTTCTAGAAATTTACATAGTCACATATCTTAGACCCAGACTCATTAATGACAGGAGTAAGAACATGTACACTGTGTTAGCAATGAGCTAACTATTCCCTATTATTGTACTAATTAATTATAGTAATAAGACCTCAAAAATTCTTTGAGAAGTCAACCTGCCCTTGGAAAAATTATATTCTTTTCATAAAAAGACACTTTTGTCTTTAATAATAATCTAGATCTGTTGGAACAGCATGCCTAGTACACTATTTTGGGAGAACTGAATAAAATGCTTTTTAAAAAAAGTCCTCCTGGGAAACTGTAATTTAAGTTCTACTTCATTTTGTATACATGCCTGTGGTAGATATGTTATATGTGTGAGATGCTAAACTTCAGTTTTTTTTTATGTTCTCATTCTGTTGTTCTTATTAGGTGCTGTCTAGTCAGTTCTGACCCATAGTGACCCTATACACAACAGAACAAAACACTGCCTGGTTCTGCGTCATTCTCATGATCATCGTTATATCTGAGCCTGTTGTTGCAGCCATGATGTCAATCCATCTCCTTGAGGGTCTTCCTCTTTTTCGCTTCTCTAGGGACCAATCCCTCCTGATCTCATTCTGTTAGATGGCTTAATAACCAAGTTTTGTATACTCTCTGATTACCTTTGAATTTTAAACAACATATCGAATCTTTTTTGGGGTGGGGGCAACAGCTTTGAGGTGTAAGTCACATACCATAAAATTTACCTATCCAGTGTACTATTCAATGCTTTCTAGTATATTCACAGGGTTATGCAATCATCACTATAATCAATTTTAGAACATTTTCATCACGTCAAAAAGAAACTGCATACACTTTAGCAGTCACTCCCACTTCTCCCTATCACCCCCATGCCTAAAAATCCATTAATTTATTTTCTGTCTTTATACATTTGCCGATTCTGGACATTTGTTATAAATGAAATCATATAATATGTGATCTTCTTTTAGTTAGCATAATGCTTTCAAGGTTCATCCATGTTGTAGCATGTGTCAGTATTTCATTCCTTTTTATGGTCAAATAATAATCCCTCATATGGATATAAAAACCAAAAATCAAACCTGTTTTTGTCAAGCTGATCTCAACTCATGGCTACGCCAAGTGTTACAGAGTAGAACTAATCTTTAAAGTTTTCTTGGTTATAATCTTTCTTTCTTCCACATGCCACTGAGTGAATTCAAACTGCCAAAGTAGTCAGAACAAACATTTTATGCCACTCAGGGACCTATTTATTTATTCATTCATCAGTTGATGAACATTTGGGTTGTTTCCACTTTTTTTGGCTATTATGAATAGAGGGGCTATGAACATTTGTGTACAAGTTTTATGTGGATATATGATTTCAAGTCTCTTGAATATATACCTAGTAGTGGAATTGCTGGACCATATGGTAATTCTATGTTGAATCTTTTGAGGAATCGCCAGACTACCGTTTTACATTCCTTCCAACAATATATGAAAGTTCCAATTTCTCCACATCCTTGCCCAAACTTGCTACTACTCTGTTTTATTTTAGCCATCCTAGTGGGTATGAATCTGTATGACACCCACATGTCCGTCGGTTTGAACTACTGTGGGGGCTTGTGTGTTGCTGTGATGCTGGAAGGTATGCCACTGGCATTCAAATACCAGCAGGGTCACCCATGGTGGACAGTTTTCAGCTAAGCTTCCAGACTAAGACAGACTAAGAAGAAGGACCTGGTGGTCTACTTCTGGGAAAAACAAAACAAAACAAAACAAAACTAGCCAGTGGAAGCCTTTTGAATACCAGTGGAAAACTGTCTGATATAGTGCCGGAAGATGAGCCCCTCAGGTTGGAAGGTACTTAAAATAGGATTGGGGAAAAGCTGCCTCCTCAAAGTAGTCGACCTTAATGATTGAGTCAAGCTTTCAGGACCTTCATTTGCTAATGTGGCACAACTCAAAATGAGAAGAAATAGCTGCAAATATCCATTAATAATCGGAAAGTGGAATTTACAAAGTATGAATCTAGGAAAATTGGAAGTCGTCAAAAATAAAGTGGAACACATTAAGAGCAACATCCTAGGCATTAGTGAGCTGAAATGGACTGGTATTGGCCGTTTTGAAACAAACAATCATATGGCCTACTATGCTGGGAAGGACAAATTGAAGAGGAATGGCACTGCGTTCATCATCGAAAAGACCATTTCAAGATCTATCTTGAGGTACAACACTATCAGTGACAGGATAATATCCATATGCCTACAAGGAAGACCAGTTACTACACTGTCTTAGTCATCGGTTGTGGCCGGGCATCATCTAGTTCTTCTGGTCTCGGGATGATGTAAGTCTCTAGTTCATGTGGCCCTCCTTTCTGCCAACAGATCTTCAACTATTCTGTCTGTATTTTCTGTTATCCCTCCCTATTCTGGAACTCCAATCACACACAAGTTATTCTTCTTGATAGAGTCCCACATGATTCTTAGGATTTCTTCATTTTTTTAAAATTCTTTTATCTGATTTTTCTTCAACTATATTGGTGTCAATTGCTTTACCCTCCAACTCCCCCACTCTGCATTCCAATTACTCGATTCTGCTCCTCTGACTTCCTATTGAGTTGTCTAATTCTGTAATTTTACTGTTAATCTTTTGGATTTCTGAATGCTATCTCTCTATGGATTCTTGCAGCTTATTAATTTTTCCACTATGTTCTTGAATAATCTTTTTGATTTCTTCAACTGCTTTATCAGTGTGTTCCTTGGCTTTTTCTGTAGATTGCCTTATTTCATTTCTGAGGTCATCCCTGATGTCTTCAAGCATTCTGTAAATTAGTTTTTTATATTTTGCATCTGGCAATTCCAGGATTGTATCTTCATTTGGGAAAGATTTTGATTCTTTAATTTGGGGAGTTGTAGAAGCAATCATGGTCTGCTTCTTTATGTGGTTTGATATTGACTGCTGTCTCTGAGCCATCTCTAAGATATTATAATGATTTATTTTATATTTGCTCACTGAGTCTTATCTTATTTTGTTTTCTTTCAATATACTCAGATGGGCCACTAGATTGCACTATCTTGATTTTTGTAGCCTTTGAATCACTTATGTCCTATTACCAGCTGGTTTGGGCTGTTACCAGATATATAAGCCTAAGAGTCCATTCACTATTCTTGAATAGAATCAGCTTAGGTGTTCTGATTTTGGGTCACCAAGTGTGTGGTGTAGACTGTCATCTATTAAGTTAGAGGAGTAGTGGTGATAGTTGTGTGCACCAGATTTTAGTAGCAGCAAGGGGTCACACTCCGGGGGGGCAGGATGCTGACAGGCTTCCCCCAAGTGCCAGTGAGGTACGTGTGTCTCTATTCCTAAAGCACTTTGGTGGGTGGGCTCTGCAGCTGTACCTTAGGCATCCAATGCATGTACCTCTAAAGATTGGTAGGTGTCAGTATTCTCAGACCCCTTTGGCAGGTGGCTAGGTGGTTTGGGTGGAGCTTCAGCCCTCAATTCCCTGTTGTGGATCAGTGAGGGCTTTGTTTAATAGGTAGAGATATCAGACCTGGAACACTTGTCTTTCCAGTGATCCGATAAAACAATTACAGTCGGATCTCTACCAGAATTGCCTTTGCATTATAATAGCCACCTTGTTCCCTGTAGGGATGAAAGCCAAAGACTGTGGATCTCATATGCCTGGCTGGAGCTGGTTCTGTATTTTTATTCCAATGTAGGGAAGTCAGGGAAGGATTTTTGGTCCCTGGGTTTTTAGTAGCTGCTTTTCCTCTCAGGCCAGGAGAATGGGTTAGGAAAGGAAAAAAAAAAAAAAAACCGAAGAGCACTTCACTCCCTGGCCCAGGAAACTCCAATGTTAATGAAGCCGCCTGGGAATGGGAGGGGAGGGATCAGATAGATAGGACAGAGTAGTACTTAGCAATACAGACAAAGTTACTTATCTTGCTTGGCGATGACGGTTTTATCTGAGATTCCCAAGGGGCCTGAAGCCTGTGTGCGCTGGCTAGGTCAAGATTGCCGAGGGTCAGGCCCATATCCTGTGCTTGTGCTGTCTCAGAAGCTGTGGTCAGCTCCTCCACTCCCAGTCCAAAGCCCAGTGCCAAGGTTCCCCGGCTGGGATGCCGCACTCCAGGTTCCAAAACCAGTTGCTGCCTCCCGGTGAGTTCTCCTGTCAGCTGCGTCGTTGCACTGCCTGCATGCGCTGGTTGGGCTTCCCCCCGAGGTCACTTCAGGGGGCTAGGGCTGCATCCCGTGTTTGTACCATCTCGGGAAGCCACGCTCAGCTCCCCTATGCCCAGTCCAAAGCCCGGCGCCAAGGTTTTCTGACTGGGACGCTGGCTCCAGGCTCCGAAAAGTTGCTCCTTCCCCGTGGTTGCTTGTTCTCGCGTTAGCCGCATCAGTGTGCAGCCTGCTTGTGCTGGCTGAGTCTCTTCCGAGGTTACCCCAGGGAGCTAGGGGTTAGGGCTGTGTCCAGTGCCTGCCCTGCCTCAGCAAGCAGCGATCAGCCCTGCCACTCGGTACCAGGGAACCACGAGGGCTCAAGACTGTGGAGTGGGACACCGGTTCCAGAGGCAGTGGCTGCTTCAGGATGCGGCTTTTTGCTCCCCGTCACTCAGGTCAACTCTTTAGATCTGTGTTTGATGGTCAGGGTTCGTAGATTGTCACGTATGAGACCGATTCACTTGTTTTTCTGAGTCTTTGTTGCAAAAGGGATCCGAGGTAGCTTCTACCTAGTCAGCCATCTTGGTCCCACCTCCAATTTCTGTTTTTTAAATTCACTCCTTTGTATTTCTGTTATATCAGCATTAAATAACGAAGACAACTGTACCTACAATGTATCTAAAATCTGACCATTTCCTACCACTCTCACCCCAGTCCACGTCATCATCACTGTATCCTAGATTATACAAAGAGCCTTTCAACAGATCTTCCAGATTCCAGCCTTACATTTTTCAAATCATTTCTCAACACAGCAGCAGAGTGTCTCTGTTAAAAGGGAGCTTCTCTCGAATTCTCTCAAACCCTTCTGATGGCTTCCCATCTGTCTCAGGGTGTGATGGTTAAGGTTGTTTGTCAACTTGGCTGGGCCATGATTCTTAGTGGTTTGGCAATTATGTAGTTTGGCAGCTATGTAATAATGTAATCACCTACTGTAATCATCTGCTATGAGCAGCCAATCAATTGAAAGGAGGTTTCCTTGTGGATGTGGCCTGAATCCAATATATGTTGTCTTTCTGGCAAAGATTGCTTACTTTTGGTTGCTCTGAATCCTGCATTCATCATCTGACCTCTGGTTTTTGGGACTTGAGTTAGCAACCTACCTGCCAATTTGGGGATTTATCGGCCTCCACAGCCTGTGAACCAAAGACTTGCTGTCTGACCTGCCCATCTTGTGTTCGTCAGCTCTGTAGCTACGTGAGTCAGTAGAAGCTTCCAGCCTGACCCACAAACTTGGGACTTTGCAGCCTCTACAACCACATGAGCCATTTCCTTCTCTAGGGAACCCAGCCTAAAACACAGAGTAAAACACTACAGTGTTTCCAAGGCTGTAAATATATACAGAAGCATACTGCTGCATCTTTTTCCTACAGAGCAGCTAGTGGTTTTGAACCAGCAACCTTTGGCTAGCAGCTTTAACTACTGTGCCACCAGGCTCCTAGAACCTGAACACATCTTAAATATAATGTTGAGGAAAAAAGGAGTACATTTATTCAAGCAATACATTAATATGAAGTTTAAAAACAATATATTTCTCACGAATACATATATACGTGGTAAAATTAAAGAAAAGCAAGGAACGTATCAAATTCAGAATAGTTATGCATTAATATTATCTACTGTTTCATAACAAATTATCTCCCAAACTAAGTGGCTTAAAACAGTAAACAATTATTATCTCACAGTTTTTGTTGGTTAGGAATTTGGGGGTGGAATAACTCCTAAATGAGAGTGCAGTCAAGACATTGGCTAGGGCTATGATCATCTGAAGGCTTGCCTGGAGCAGAAGAATCCAGTTTGTTCATATGTCTGGCAAGCAGATGGTGGTTAGTAACAGGCTTCAGCTCCTCTCCACTTGGGATTCTTCTTACCCCCCAAAAACCAAACCTATTGCCTTCGAGTCAATCCCAACTCATAGGCTGCTTGAATGTCTTCATGTCATGGGAACTTTCTCCCCTGAGAGAAATCAATACAAAAGAGAACAAAATACACTCACCCTCTCCAAATCTCCCCCAAATCTCATCACATTACAGTATCAGCTTGAAGTCAAATATCTCATCATCTACATCAAGGCTAAGTGTGGATGAAGCCCTTCAGGTTTGGTTCCTTGGTTACAGCTCCTCAGGTATAGTACCCTTTTATATGAAGACTCATTAGGTAGCCTATGTTTGAAGGTGACAGTTTTCTAAGTCTGCTTATTGCCTACAATCCGAAGGCTTCTTTTCATTTTGTATCGTCTCTATCCCTTTCAATCCAAGCTGATCTTTTTGTCAACATGATTTTCTTAAAAAATTTGTGGGTCTCCTATACATTCAATGGGGGTTTTACTTTACTGAGATAAATTATATTTTATCTTGGGTTTCTGCTGAGACTATTGAGGGCTAATAACCTTAAGCTTTTTAGAAGCTCTATTGATTGACTAAACAGTTCTCTGAGACATTACTTTAGATATTTTTGAGACCTGAACAAAAGATTTTACAGTCATACAAGCAGCTTTATTCTTAGGCTGTTTTCCTGAAAGTCTTCTGGCTTTGATATTGTCCAAAAGTCCTTTCTTAAAATTACTGTCAATTGTCATCTGAATATAGTGGGAATTTTCAATCCCAACAATTCCTGACTTTTTTTCTGTTTAACTCTTCTTTCTGTAGCTTATCTATTTCCTTTTTATATTTTACTATACTCTAGAAGAAGAAACTTGTTGATACCTTTAACACTCTACCTGAAGCTCTTCTTAGTTAGGTCACCCAGTTTATTAAGTACTTTTTTTTTTTTACTTTCGATGTTACCACAGGTGACAATTTTCCAACATCTGCCAGCTCACAACAAGGATGCTTTTCCTGTTTCCAACGACATTTTATTCACTTTCCTTTAAGCCCTCACCTGAAGCCTCCTAAAAGGCCCTTAGGTGTCTACTAATAGGCTTTTCTAGGCCCTTCAGGCTTTCACTATTGTCTCAAAGTCCTTCCAGAGAGTCACAGGGCTTGCATATCCTCAGTTTTAAAGACAGTGCCAAAGGGTTTTCCAAAATACTGGTACAAATTTACATTCCATCCAGCAGTGTGTGAGTTCCAGGTGCTCCACATTCTCACTGACATTTGTTTTTGTCTTTTTTTTTCATTGTAGCCATTCTGGTAGGTGAGGAATGGTATTGGATGGTGGTTTTGACTTGCATTTTCCTGATTATTTATATGGTTGGGCACTATTTAAAAACGTTTATTTCCTATTTTTAGTTTTCCTTTCATGAAAGTACTTATTCAAGTTTTTTCTCAATTTTCTATTGAGCTGTCTGGGTTTTTCTCATTGATTTGGAGCTCTTATATACTCTAGGTAAAACCTTTTTCAGGTCTATATTTTGCAAATATTTTTGGCCATTCTGTGACTTGTCTCTTCATTCTTTATAAGGTTTTTCCTTTTTAATAAACAGCAGTTCTTGATTTAATGTATTCCAATTTACCAGTCATTTCCTCTATGGCTAGATGTGTCTTGATTAAGAAACCCCTCCTTAATCCAAGGTCATCCTTCCATGTCATCTTCTATGTGCTTTATATCATTATCTTTTATATCGAGGTCTATTAACCATCTCCATTTAGCACTTATTCTATGAAGAAGAGATTCAATTTAATTTTTTTGTGTGTGAATGCTCAATTGTTCCAACATTATTGATTGAAAACTCTTTTTCTCACTGCTTTGCAGTGCTCTGCAGTGTCATTTCTATTTCATATCAAGTGGATATATATGCATGGGGTTGTTTCTAGGCTTTTTATTCTGATTCTTTGGTTTAAATTCTTTCTATACCGTGTTGATTACTAAACCTTTATATTTTGGCATCTGTGTGGTAAAGAATTTAGCTTTAAAAAAGTAAGGAGGCCTTTGTCCTTGGTTTCTGAGAAACAACACTTGGAGTAATTGGGGTCCCTTGCTCTGAGATGTCTAGGCCACACTTGAGGATTTGTGCTGGTGAGTGGGGGCTGGCCAGACCTGAAAAGACTTGCCTGGGAGGCAACTCTCCTCAGGAGGCATGATTTAGCCTATCACGCTGGACTGGCTGATAAAATCCCTGAACACTAAGGCTCAGAGAACTTCCTGGTCAGTGAAGGGAGGGTGACATGGAAACCTCACTTTCAAGACCCTCCCAGACCTCACCCATGCATCTCTTTTTTATGCTGATCCTGAAGTGTATCCTTTTGCTATAATAAATCTATCATTGTCAGTATAGTGTTCTCTGTGGATTCTGTGAGTCATTTCAGCAAATTATCAAACCCAAAGCAGAAGTGGGGGAGTCTGCAGGTAAAAGTGAGGATGTGGTGTGGACTCCCAAATTTGCAGCTGGTACCTGCCTATTTGGCAGTCCAAAGGATGGTGTCCTTTTAACCTGTGAAATCTGCCTTAGCTCTGGGTGGCTAGGGTCAGGTAGATAGAGTGCCATATGGCAGCTGGTGTCAGAAATGATTGAGAAGTAGGAACGTGGGGACTGAATCGGTCTCCACATTTTGGGGATTTGATTGTCAGGGATTGAATTGTATTCCCCCAAAATATACATCAACTTCGCTGGGCCATGATTCTCAGTGGTTTGGTAGTTATGTAATGACATAATTTGGCAGTTATGTAATGATGCAATCATCCCCCATGATGTGATCTGATGTGATCAGCCGATCAGTTGTAAGGGGATTATGGTGGGATGCAATACTCTTACCCAGGTCACAGCCCTGATCCAATGTAAGAGGAGTTTCCCTGGGGTGTGGCCTGCATTATATTTTATCTTACAAGAGATAAAAAGAGAAGCAAGTATAGAAAGGCACCTCAGTACCACCAACAAAGAAGAGCCAGGAGAGAAGGGTATCCTTTGGACCTGGGGTCCTGGCATTGAGAACCTCCTAGACCCAGGGGATGACTGATGATCTGTTACAGCAGCACTAGATACCTAAGACAGCAATCATGCTGATTCTTATCCAAGAAGTTATCTATGAAGTATGTGATAGAGCTAAATTGTCCTCTTCTGTTCTTCTTCAGAGTGCAATCTGCCATCTCTAAGTGGAATTAAATTATTCTTTAGGTCTTTGGAAATATACACACACACAAAAAACCTTGTATACAAATATTCATAGTAGCAAAAAATTGGAAACAACCCACATGCCAATCAACAACTGACTAGATGAAAAAATTATGGTATATTCATACAATATATAACCAAAAACTAAATTCATCATGATTGAGTTGATTTCTATTCATAGTGACCCTATACGTCAGAATAGAACTGCCTCATAGGGCTTCCAAGGAACGGCTGGTAGATTTGAACTGCTGACCTTTTGGTTAGCAGCCATAGTTCTTAACCACTGCGTCACCAGGGCTCCAATGGGATACTACTCAGGGATAAAAAGGAACAAAATACTGTTACATGAAACACTACAGATAAATCTCAAAATCACTATGTTTAACAAAACAAGCCAAACATATAAAAATCCACAGCATATGCTTTCATTTATATGAAATTCTAGAAAAGGTAAAACTGATTTAAAATGACATAAAACAGATCAAAATCTGCCTGGAGTAGTAGGAAAAAAAAAATCCATTGCTGTCCAATTGATTCGGACTCATAGCGACCCTATAAGACAGAGTAGAACTACTACATAGGGTTTCCAAGGAGCGGCTAGTAAATCCGAACTGCTGACCTTTTGGTGAGCAGATGAGCTCTTAATCCCTACGCTACCAGGGCTCCCCCTGCAGTAGAGAATTCTTCAGATCATCTGATAGCTTAAAGATTACCCTGATTGAAGCTGTTCTATCCTTGTAAACTGAGTTGTTGTTGTTAGGTGGCTTGGGTCAGGCTCACCTTAGTCCTCAAGGCGACTGCTTTTTAACACTTTAAAGAGGTCTCTTGCAGCAGATTTGCTCAATGCAATGTGTCTTTTGATTTCTTGATTGCTGCTTCCATGGGCCGTTAATTGTGGATCCAAGTAAAATGAAATCCTTGACAACCTCAATCTTTTCTCCATTTATTGTGATGTTGCTTATTGGCCCAGTTGTGAGGATCTTTGTTTTGTGTTGAGATGTAATTCATACTCTGAAGGCTGTGGGCTTTGATCTTCATCCGTAAGTGCTTCAAGTCCTCCTCACTTTCGGCAAGCAAAGTTGTGTCATCTGCATATCACAGGTTGTTAATCTTCCTCCAAACCTGATGCCCCGTTTTTCTTCATATAGTCCAGCTTCTAGGATTATTTGCTCAGCATACAGATAGACTAGGTATGGGAAAGGATACAATCCTGACGCACACCTTTCCTGACTATAAACCATGTACTGTCCCCTTGTTCTGTTCAAATGACTGCCTCTTGATCCTTTCTGCCATCATCCATCTGACATCAGCAATGATATCTCTGGCTCCATACCTTTTTCTAAATCTGGTTTAAATTTCTGGAAGTTCCTTGTCAATATACTGCTGCAGCTGCTTTTGAATGATCTTCAGGAAAATTTTGCTTGCGTGTGGTATTAGTGATATTGTTTGATAATTTCTGCATTCAGCTGTATCACCTTTATTGGGAATAGGCATAAATATGGATCTCTTCCAGTTGGTTGGCCAGGTAGCTGTCTTCCAAATTTCTTGGCATAGATGAGTGAGCACTTGCAGTATTGCATCCCTTTGTTGAAACATCTCAATTGGTATTCCGTCAATTCCCAGAGCCTTGCTTTTTGCCAATTCCTTCAGTACCATCCATTCCTGATCCTATGTTACTGCCTGAAATGGTTGAACATCGACCAATTCTTTTTGGTATACTGACTCTGTATTCCTTCCATCTTCTTTTGATGCTTCCTGCATTGTTTAATATTTTCCCTGTAGAATCCTTCAGTATTGCAACCTGAGGCTTCAATTTTTTCCTCAGTGCTTTCAGCTTGAGAAATGCAGAGTGTGTTTTTCCCTTTTGGTTTTCTATCTCCAGGTCTTTGCACGTGTCATCATAATACTTTGCCTTCTTGAGCCGTCCTTTGAAATCTTATGTTTAGTATTTTTACTTCATCATTTTTTCCTTTTGCTTTAGCTACTCGATGTTCAAGAACAAGTCTCAGGGTCTCTTCTGACATCCATTTTGCTCTTTTCTTTCTCTCCTATCTTTTTAACAACCTCTTGATGTCATTCCACAACTCGTCTGGCCTTCCGTCATTAGTTTTCAACATGTCAAATCTATTCTTGAGATGGTCTCTAAATTCAGATGGGGTATACTCAAGGTCATACTTTGGCTTTTGTGGACTTGCTGTAATTTTTTTTCAGTTTCAACTTTAGCTTGCATTTGAGTAATTGATAGTCTGATCTGCAATTGGCTCCGGGCCTTGTTCTGACTGATGATGTTGAGCTTTTCCATCAGATCTTACCAAAGATGCAGTCAATTGTATTCCTGTGTATTCCATCTGGCCAGGTCCATGTGTATAGTTGCTCTTCATGTTGGTGAAAAAAGGTATTTGCAGTGAAAAGTTGTTGGTCTTGCGAAACTCAATTATGAGATGTCCGGCATCGTTTCTATCACCAAGGCCATATTTTCCAGCTACCAATCCTTCTTCTGTTTCTTACTTTCACATTCCAATCACCAGTAATTATCAGTGCCTCCTGATTGCACGTTTGATCAGGCTGCAGAGATTGGTGAAAATCTTTAATTTCTTCATTTTTGGCCTTAGTGGCTGGTGCACAGATTTGAAAATGGTCATATTAACTGGTCTTTCTGGTAGGTGTATGGATATTATCCTATCACTGACAGCGTTGTACTTCAGGATAGATTTTGCGATGTTCCTCTTCAAGTTGTCATTCCTGGCATAGTAGGCCATGTGATTGTCCAATTCAAAATGACCAATACCAGGCCATTTCAGCTCACTAATGCTTAGGGTATTGGTCTTTATGTAATCTGTTTCGTTTTTGATGGTTTCCAATTTTCCTAGATTCATACTTCATACATTCCAGATCTGATTATTGATGGATGTTTGCAGATGTTTCTTCTTCATTTTGAGTCATGCCACATGAGCAAATGAAGGTCCCGAAAGCTTGACTCCATTCACGTCATTAAGGTCGACTCTACTTTGAGGAGGCAGCTCTTCTCCAGTACTATTCTGAGTGCCTTCCACCCTTAGGGGCTCATCTTCCGGCACTACATCAGACAATGTTCTGCTGCTATTCATCGGGTTTTCACTGGCTAGTTCTTTTCAGAAGTAGACCACCAGGTCCTTCTTACTAGTCTGTGTTGGTCTGGAAACTCAGCTGAAACCTGTCCACCATGGGTGACCCTGATGGTATTTGAATACCAGCGGCACAGCTTCCAGCATCACAGCAACATGCAAGCCCCCACAGTACGACAAACTGACATACGTGTGGGGATAATGCTATATATGCTCTCTCTATTATCCTTTTGGAAGCATATAGGAGATACTTTTTTTTTTTCTAAATCTCTTTATCAGCTTTTCTTTTTTATTGAACTTGAGATGAAGGTTTACAGAATTAGTTTCTCATCAATTAGTACACACATTGTTGTATGACATTGGTTAACAACCCCACGACATGTCAACACTCTTCTTTCTCAACCCTGGGTTCCCTATTACCAGCTTTCCTCTTCCCTCTTCCCTTCCAGTCCCTGCTCCAGGGCTGGTGTGCCCTTTTAGTCTTGTTTTGTTCCATGGGCCTGTTCAATCATTGGCTGAAGGGCGAATCTCAGGAGTGGACTCATTACTGGGCTGAAAGGGTGTGTGGGGGCCATACTTTCAGTGCTTTTCCAGTCTCTGTCAGGCCAACAAGTCTGGTCTTTCTTTTTGAGTTAGAATTTTGTTCTACATTTTTCTCCAGCTCTTCCCGGGACCCTCTATTGTGATCCCTGTCAGAGCAAGTCAGTGGTAGTAAGCTTGGCACCATCTCACTGTGCTGGACTCAGTCTGGTGGAGGCCATGGTAGATGTGGTCCATTAGTCCTTTGGACTAATATTTCCCTTGTGTCCTTAGTTTTCTTCATTCTTTCTTGCTCCCAAAGGGTTGAGACCAGTGGAGTATCCTAGATGGCTACTCACAGGCTTTTAAAACCCCAGATGCTACTCACCAAAGTAGAATGTAGAACATTTTCTTTATAAACTCTGTTATGCCAATTGAGCTAAATGTTCCCTGAGACCATGGTCCCTCAGCCCTCAGCCCAGCAATTTGGTCCCTTAGGGAGTTTGGCAGTGGGTTGGGGAGGGAGTTTGGATGTGTCTATGGAGGTACCATGGCCTTGCCTTGTACAGGTTGTGCTGGCTTCCCCAGTATTGTGTACTGTCATACCCTTCACCAAAGTTACCACTTATCTTTGGCTAGTAAGTGTTTTTCCATCCCTCCCTTGTAACCATCAAATATTGTTTCTTTTTGTATGTAAACCTTTTCATGAGTTTTTACAGTAGTGGTCTTATATATTTGTCCTTTTGTGATTTACTTATTTCACTCAGCATGATGCCCTTTGCTGAGTTCCTTTTGTTTGTGGATTTCTTTTCCATTTGTTTTGTTTTTGTAGATTTTGTTTTTATTGAGACTTCGTATTTTTCTTCTTTATTTTGAATAAGTAGGTTTGTTAACTTTCTTTGTAGTTACCTTGAAATTTACTCTTATCTTCCTAGGTTGAACCAGTCCGTTATCACTTGGTATTGCCTTACCTTCCTCTCCATTAGAGAGTTCTATACCTATACCATTTATTCCCTTTTTTATTGTTCTGATGTTGTTGTCATTTACAGATTAGCCTCTCTGGTTCTCTGTTGCAATTGTTTTGGTTTTGGATAGTCCTTGAGAGTTCATTTCCTAGGTTGGCATCTGGCTGGTACAATTTTGCGTCCTAGATTCAGGCTCTGGTCTGATGTTGTTTGTTCTAAGACCGAAGGACTCCCTTTAATAATTCTTGTAAGTTTGGTTTGGTTTTTACATATTCCCTTAATTTCTGCTTATCTGGAAATGTCCTAATTTTACCATCATATTTGAATGAAAGTTTTACAGGTTATATTATTCTTGGCTGGCCATTTTTTTCTTTCAAGGTTTTATATATGTCATCCTGTTGCCTTCTTACCTGCATGTTTTCTGCTGAATAATCAGAGCTTAGTCTTATTGTTTCTCCTCTGTATGTGACTTTTTCTCTCCAGCTGCTCGTGGGATTTTTTCTTTGTCTTTGGTGTTAGCGAGTGTGATTATGATACGCCTTGGTGTTTTTCTTTTGGGGTCTATCCTATATGGGGTTTGTTGAGCTTCTTGGATGGTCAGCTTTTCATCATTCATGATAGTAGGGTAGTTTTCTGTCAGCAATTCTTCAATGATCTTCTCTGTGTTTTCCGTTTCTCTCCCTGTTCTGGAATCTCGAATCACTCGCAAATTTTTGCTTTTGATTGTATCCCACGTAATTCTCAGGGTTTCTTCACTCTTTTTTCTGATTTTTCCTCAAACAGAGTTGTATCCAAGTGTTTGTCTTCAATTTTGGTGATTCTGTTTTCCATCATTTCAGACCTGCTCCTCAATCCTTTTATGACACTGTCCATTTCTGAAATCTTGCTGTTTATTTTTTTGATTTCTGATTGTTGTTTTTGTATGATTTCTAGTATTGAATTTATTTTGGCATTTTGTTCTGGTATTACTTTCCTGCATTGTTCCTTTTTTTTTTTTTTGTCTATATTTTCCATGAATTTGTCTGCCTTTTCCAAATATTTGTCTATTTTTTCCTCATTTTTGTCTGCTTTTTGGTTCAACTCTTGGGTTGCTCTAAATATTAGAGATTTGAATTCCCTGATACGTAGTTCTAGTGCCTTTTCTTCTACTGGAAAGTCATCTGGTGTTTTATCTTGGACACCGACCAGATCCATCCTGTCCTGTTTTTTTTTTTTTTTTTTTAATATGTTTTGATATTGTCTGCTGTCTTTGGGATACTCAGTAGTTATTTTCTTCATTTATTGACTGTAGATTTGTTTTGTCTTGCTTTTTTGTTTTATTTGGTTATGTCTGAGCAGGCGGGCTGTGCATTCTTTGTTGTTTGCTTGTTTGTAGTCAGGATACTTTTCACCTCCTCGTTCAATGTGCAGGGCCAGTCATTCAGCTACGGTGGAGCACAGCAAGTGCAGCTGGTGTTCTCTCTCTTGCTGGGAACTTCATGAAGCTGCTTTCCTGTACTCCCTGTCCACTGATCTCCGACATGGGTGGGGTGAGTCTAAGCAGCATGGATGCTGCAGTTCTCAGCTGGCTGAGCCATCACAGCCAGTCAGGAAGCTTGGAGGTAGAGCAGTGGGGAGAGAATGGCAGGTGGTAAAGCATGTATGGGTGGTTACTGGGTGCTCTGTCTCCTGCTGGGGGCTCCGAGAAGCTGCTTTTCTGTGCTCCCTGTCTGGTGATTCCGGACTGAAGTCCTAGATGGTAGATCCATGCTGCATTAGCTGATGGGGCCCCACGCATGTATCTCTCCTTGCTCTCTGTCTTCTGCTGGTTTCTTATTCCATTTGGTGCTTGGCTGAGTTCTCTCTCTCTCTTCATTTGGCACCTTAGGTCCCAGGAATGATGTTTGTCTCTGTTTTACTCAGTTTTTTTTTGGGTCTTTGCTGTGGAGCGACAGCATGGTTCTTCCATTTACGGTGCCATGTTGGCCAGAAGTCCTGCTGTTTTTCTTCTAAAAGCTCTTTTCTTCTATATTCTCCATTTTTTTTCTCTTTATCTTGTTTTTCTTCCAGGCACTTTCTCACTTTAACCTCGTGCGATGCCTCTTTGTAAGAAGTCTTTGTTTATTTCTTTTTTTCTGGTGACCTGGAGATTGGTAACAGTAGTACTAGCAGTAATGCTGAGTACTAGGACAGAACTCTGAATGTCATGGATTGAATTGTGTCGCTCCAAAATATCAACTTGGCTAGGCCACAATTCCCAGTATTGTATGGTTGTCTACCATTTTGTCATCTGATGTGATTTCCTTATGTGTTGTAAATCCTATCACTATGATGTAATGAGATGGATTAGTGGCAGTTATATTGTTGAGATCTACAAGATTAAATAGTGTCTTAAGTCAACCTCTTTTGAGATATAAAAGAACGAAGTGAGCAGAGAGACTTGGGGGACCTCATACCACCAAGAAAGCATTGCCAGGAGCAGACCATGTCCTTTGGACCTGAGGTTCCTGCGAGGAGAAGCTGCTAGACTGAGGGAAAATTGATGATATGGACCTTCTTCCAGAGCCGACAGAGAAAACTTTCCCCTGGAGTTGATGCCCTGAATTTACACTTCTAGCCTACTAGACTATAAGAGAATAAGTTTCTCTTTGTTGAAAACATCCACTTGTGGTATTTTTGTTACAGCAGTACTAGATGACCAAGAAAGCTAGCATAAGTAGCGAGGAGAGATGAGAGTGTCTGTGCAGTTTGGCTGTTTATTGTTTTTAAGTTGTACCAATGGGAAGCATCAAAGAAATAGAACCTATTTGGTTCAGCTTAGTATGCTTCTATAGAGGGCATCCTAATTTTATATGATATGGGAGAAGGCATGTTTCTTTAATTCTTTCCAATTGGCATTTCAATTAAATGGAAATGTGTAAACACTTGAGAGATGTGGATTTTTTTTTTTTATTTACTACAAGGCCACCTTTAGTTATAGGGCATTACGGTGGTTCCAATACCATTTATGATGCTGTAGCAGATTAAGACTGATATCTTGTGATTGTGATTATATTAGTTTCCTATTGCTGCTGAAACAAATTACCACAAACCTAGTGGCTAAAAACAGCACAAATTTATTATCTTATAGTTCTGGAGGTGAAAAGTCTTAAAATCAAAAATTTTGGTAGGGGTGGGTTCCTTCTGGAGATTCTAGGATAGAATCTGTTCCTCACTTTTTCCAGCTTACAGAAGCTGCCTATATTCGTTGGCTTCTGGCCCTTTTCCACCTTCAAAATCAGCATTTGTATCGTTCGGACCCCTCCTTCTATCATCATATCTCCTTCGCTGACTCTGACGCCCTGAGTCCCTCTTATAAGGACCCTTCTGGTCATATCAGGCTCACCCAGATAACCCAAGATAATCTTCCCATCGCAAGATTCTTAATTTATCACATCTGCAAAGTCCCTTTGTCATGAAGGTAACAGTCATAGATTTTGGGGATTAGGATGTGGACATCTTTGGGTATCCCTTATTCTTTGTACAACATACCTGTTTTAAATCAGTTCCTTTTCCCTTACGACTTGTCTTAGTTATCTAGTACTGCTATAACAGAAATACAAGTGGGTGTCTTTAACAAACAGAAATTAATTTTCTCACAGTTTAGGTGGCTAGAAGTCTGAACTCAGGATGCTGGCTCTAGGGGAAGGCTTTCTAACTTGGTCAGCTTTGGAGGAAGATCCTTGTTTCTCTGAGCTTCTGCTCCTGAATGATCTTCATGTGGCTTGGCATCTCTCTTCCCCCATCTCTGCTCTCTTGCTTGCTTGTTTAATCTCTTTTACACAGTCACGTGTTGCTTAATATCCATGATAACTTAACGTTCCGTGAAATAGGACGTTATGTGATTTGGATGTTGTGTGAACACCATATTATATACTTAGCAAAGCTATATGGGATAATGGCAGTGCAATTGCTTTGTATACAAGAGACAAGAGATACATGTGTTGCATGCAGGAAATTGTTGTGTTTGCTACACCTGGCTATGTCTCCTGTACCCTGTTCTCCAATTCCGATATCTGAACTCTAGTATAACCTTATGGAACCACGGATGTATATGTGGTTGGACGTTGCCTGAACAGATGTTATGTGGTGAATGACTGTATCTGAAGAGATTGACTCAAGATTTACCCTACACTAATCCTGCCTCATTCACAAAACAAAGACAACCCATTCCCAAATGGGATTATAAACATAGGTATAAGAACCAAAAAACCAAACCATTGCTGTCGAGTTGATTCTGACTCATAGCTACCTTACAAGACAGAGTAGAACTGCCCCATAGGGTTTCCAAGGAATGGCTGGTGGATTTGAACTGCTGACCCTTTGGTTAGCAGCTGAACAGTTAACCACTGCACCACCAGGGCTCCAAAACCACAGGTACTGAGACTAGGATTACAGCACATGTTTTTTGGGGACACAATTCAATCCATAACATTATTGTTGATATCAGTCTTAGGTAAACTGGAGTTAGCAGGACTCCATTTTTAGTGCTATTTTTACTTTCTTGAATCCTTCTCTACATACGGAACAAAAATAACAACTGTGCTCTGATGAATCTACAGAACAATGTAAGTTCAAACCCCCAGACTTTTCTTGATCCACGCATTTTCTGTGCTTGATGCAGAGACTCTACTGGGTTTTGAAATCTTAGTGCTAATGGCTGGTAACATTTTTGAGTTATTGTGCCCACCAAAGAAATAAAGCAAACTTAATCCTCTGGATTAAAGGCCCCAAATCCACAAAATCCCAACTCTATCCCTCTACTAAGATCTGATAGTTCTGAGAGCTTGCAAGAGTTGTTAATGTATCTTCTCATGGCCTTCACATAGCATCAGTCAGGACAGAGAATGGACTTTCTACTAACATTTTAAGAGAGTGGTATCTTGTCAGAAAGAACAGCTCTTCATTCTGTCTGTTACCATACTTTCGTTAAGGAGCCCTTGGCTGCTAACTGAAATGTTGGCAGGTGGTTCAAACCCGCTAGTAGCTTTGCGGGAAAAGACCTGGCAATCTGCTTCCACAAAGATTTCAGCCTAAGAAACCGTGTGAAACCTAAGAAGCCTACTCTGTCCTATAGGGTCACTATGGGTCAGAGTTGAGTCCATGGCACACAACAACACCACTCTTTCATTCAAAAAAACTGACATGGAGGGTTTTAGGGGAAGAATGAGCAATGAATCTGATAAGATGGCAGATGCCAGGTGCTGGTGGGTCTTGTAAGACACGAAAGATCTTCACCCTAAGGAAAATATTAAAGGAATTTAGGTAGAAAAAGAGAGGTGGGCAAGGGAGAAGTCATGGCTTATTCCTGGACATTTTGGCTTGGAAGATTGGGTGGGTGGCAGCTCCACTGACTGAGATGGGAAACAAAAAGAAAAAGAGCAGGGTTTGAAGGTAAGATGCTAGTTAAGTTGGAATTGCTTGTGGGATATCCAAGTGGAGATGGAAAACAGACAATTGACTATATAAGTCTGAGGCTCAGGAGAGAGGTTTGGGCTTGTAGTACGGATTTATGACTCACTAATGTAAGGATGATCATTGGGAGTTCTAATGGAGACAGTGTACAGAGTTATAAGAGAAGATAGAATAAAACAGAGACCTGAGGAGCATCAAGATTCAAAAGACAAGCAGAAGAAAGACCTTCAATGGAGGCTAAAGAATGGTTAGAGAGGTAATTGAAAAATCACAATCAGTGGACAATGTCAAAATTCTTACCCATTCATTGTATGCTATTATTGGGAACACTTGCAATCATAATTAAATGACTTGAAAATTGTTTCATTACATATAAAACAGGGTCAATAATTCACCACTGTATCACAGCATTATGTGGTTCAAATGAAAAGATGTTTTTGAAAATATATTTTTTTAAGTTTTACACCAGTGGTTATCAAACATTAGTGTGAAACAGAATTATCTCGCAGATTTGTTAAAATAGATTACTGGGCTCCACCCCAAGAATTTCTGATTCAGTAGATCTAGAGTGGGGCTCCAAAGGCACCCTGGTAACACATGGTTAAGTGCTTGGCTGCTAACTGAGAGGTCAGCGGTTCAACCCCCGTCCCCAGTGGCTCTATGGAAGGAGGATGTGGCAGTCTGCTTCACTTAAAAGATTTCAGCCTTGAAAACCCTATGGGGCAGTTCTACTCTGCCCTACAGGGCCACTATGAGTTAGAATCTACTCCACTGCAATGGGTAGGAGATTGGGGCTCCATAATCTGAATTTTGCAAAAATTCTCAGGTGATATTGATGTTGATAGTTCAGGATCACTCTTCTAGAATTACTGTGTAAGACAAATGTAAGCAGTTATGCTTTTGGTTTTATAGCAACATTCACTGAGTTTTCCTCCTTATGTGTGTTTTCTCCCTTAATTTTTTTTCATCCCTGTCTCCTCCGTCAATAGATGCTGTTGAAACTTCTTTACCCAGCTTCATATCTAGCAATATTCATTGAAGCATGTGAAAGATCAGCTTAGTGCATCATTTTGTTGTTTACAATAATGAGCAACGGCTTGAGTTTAGTTTACGAATAGGAAAAAAAAATATGTGGTATATTTTATAGGGAGGAGAAGATAAGGAACCCACTGGTACAGAGGTGGGTTTGTGTGTGTGTGTGTGTGTGTGTGAAGTCAATTAGTTGTAGACGCTACTTGTTACCCAGCTTTCAAAAATCCCATTAGAGACCTTGTAATTTGATCCGGAGGGAACAATATGAGGAGTCAGGTAAGAGGAAAAATTGACCTCACTCTTTAGTCCCTTCCTAAGTCCTGAGAAATGCGTGCACCTCAACACTCCCCTTTTCAATCCCACAAAACAGGAATCAGGAAAACGCATTAGCACCCCAGAGTACAGCCTAGGAACACAGAGCGGGGAGGGAGGAGATTTAGCATCGCCAAGACAGAAGGAAACTGGGGGAGGGGAGAGAAAACTTCCACTAGTTGGAGAATCTGCTGCGCGGCCGTGGGAAGAGGAGGGAAGTGGGGAAATGTACCTCACAAGTCAGCCAGACACTTTGTCTCTGGGCTTGTGGGAAAGTGAGGGAGGAGGGAAAAACGCGGTGCCAGAGCGAGAGAACAGGAGCTCCCGCCGCTGATTTAGAGTGAAGACCTGGAGAGCTAGAGCGTTCTGCACTACTTCTTCCCTCCTGCGGGCCATTTCTTCATTGCTAGCCAGGATCAAGAGGGGGGCGCTGGGCTGAGTTGGTATAAGCCAAAGTTGCCGGCATCGCCGCCGCCGACCCCACTTCGGCCCCTGGCCCAGAGAGGGAGAGGTAGCCTTAGGGGGACACAGAACTCACTCTGCGGAGGGGGCGGGGCCGCCAAGCCCCTCTCCAATCACCGTGGCAGCTCCAGCTATTTGCATACCCTATGCTAATAACAGGCCTCCCGCTCAGCCCACAGCCGCGCTCCCCGCCCCCTCGGGGGTCTCCCGGGCGGCCCGCGGGCTGGGCGAAGGTGAATATATTATGATAACTAGGCGGGCTTATGCGTCAGCTCTTGGAAGGGGGCGCCCAGCCTCCGGAGCTGCAGCCGGACGCCCGGTGCAGGGAGGGGGTCGGGGGAGGGACGTCGCGCTCGGAGCGCGCGCGCACTCACACACACACACACACTAGCATCCCGAAGGGTATTTAAGGCTCGCACGAGCAGGGCTGCGGAGATACTTCGGGAAGCCGCGACTTCGGCCTTGCCACTCGCATTAACTCCTTGGCTTATTTCGTTTCGTCTCTCCTTTCCCCTTGGCCACCCCTTTTGCACTGCGCTCTCGCGGTGTCGCTCAGCCTTTTTGCCTTTAACTGATACAAGGTGGAAAACAGGTCGGCGTACAGGAAAACACCGAATAGCTAGAAATAAGAAAAACTAACAGAGACGCAACAGGTCCGGTGCTCCGTGGCGAAAGCGAGCGGTGACCTCTCTCCGCGCCTCGCTCGGAGCCCATCCGACCCTGCGCAGCCGCTCCCAGAAGAGGTGTCTGTCCTCTGGGGTACCGGGAGGGCCAGTTGGGTGGGTTTCATTTCTTTTTACTCCATTGTCACCCAGTCCCCAGACTGAGGGTGCTTTCCACTCGCAGCTGGGGGAGGGAAGAAAGCGGAGGATGGTCCACGCCTGCTTGTCTCGGCGCTGAGGAAGCGGAGGTCCATCTGCGCGCCCCGGCACTGACTCCGCCAACTAGTTGTGCAGCCACAGGGACTGAACTTTGGAGGAATCGTCCTTTTTCTTTCCTTCTAAGATTGGTCGAGGTGATAGAGGGTGGGAGGCGAAGCAGAGGCAGCCGACCCCGCCGCAATGCTGGTGAAGAACCAAGCAGGCAAAGGAGGGGGCCGTGAGCCGGGCTCCGAGGATCCGAGTCCCGCCGCCCAGCACTGTGCCCGGACCTGGCCCCCGTGCGCTATCCTGGCGGCCCTCCTGGCAGTGGTGGCTGTGATGTCTTGTCTGTACCTGGGGGTGAAAACCAACGATCTTCAGGCGAGAATCGCCGCTCTCGAATCCGCCAAAGGGGACCCTTCCTTTCGTCTGCTGCCTGATTCACTGGATCAGCTGAAGGCAATGGTGCAAGAGAAAGTGGAGGGACTTCTGGCTCAGGTGTGAAAGGCTGGGGTATTTTGCACGTGCATAACATCTTGCAAAGGCTTGATTCTATGTACGCATCACCTCTTGCTGTGCGGTACGTGGTGTGGCGGTTTGTGTGCATGTGTTAGGTGATGATTTACGCTCACTGTAGCCATGTGTTTGTATATGCACATTCGATGAATCGCCATCTGTCTCTGTCATCTTTCTTCACTCTTCCGTCATGTTTGCTTGTTAAACATATATGGAGATCTAGATGGGTGGCCAAAATGGTGGGGTGGCATGTTATATCTTCTTAGTTTTCTGGAGTTGCATGAAATTCTTTTCCAATTGTATGGAGAATATCCTTGGAGAGAATGTGTATTATTTTCCTCAAATGTTATGGCTAGGGCCATAGGTGTTATTAATATTCCAAAGGGTAATCACTCTTAAAAGTGAAATATCCCTACATATGATTTAAATCAAACGTTTCACACCTTGAATGTTTCCATACTAAATATTTAGAAAGAAAAATAATTAATTTTTGTAAAAAATACATTGCCAGGTATTTAATGAATGTAGAACCCTTGGAGTTGGGAGTTGAAAGGAATCTGCATTGTTACGTTTATCAAAACCAGGAGTGCTTTACACTAGAGTTAGTGGGTTCTCTGGAACTTGTTCTTCCAACGGAGAGGCTGTTTGGCAGTAATAACAGCCCAATGTGATAAAACAGTTGACCTTCATCTATGAAACATTGGCTGTTTTAAAACCTTACCTAGAGAAAGCTTACATAGAACTGTAACGTGTTCAAAAGGAAAAAAAAAAAAAAAAACTGTTGCTGTCGATTTGAGCTCACAGAGACCCTATAGGACAGAGTAGAACTGCCCCATAGAGTTTCCAAGGAGTGGCTGGTGGATTCGAACTGCCCCTCTTGCTTAGCAGCAGAGCTCTTAACCATTGCTCTGGGTTTTTGCATTGACTGCATATGGTGAGCTGGGGGAGGGAGTGATGATAGTTGGAGAGTGGAGAAAGGTGTTATACAAGTCCAGTAGTCTTGATACCATGTCAGTGGCCATGTTCTTTTTTCAGGAATTGGGTACTATTTATTACCTTTTGACTAAAGTCCAAGTACATAGGTAAATGTTAGTTATGGAGGATGTGACATGCTGGTAAATCAGCATAGGGCCAGAGAGCCCTCAAAGAATCCATTTCTCTGCAGTGCTGCTCATGGTAATGGATACATCTTCTTTTCCTACAGAAATCCTATGAACATATGGCTAAAATAAGAATCGCAAGAGAAGCATCTTCAGAGTGCAACTGCCCAGCAGGTAAAATGGAACAATTTAACAAGGTTACCTCTGTAGCAGAGTATTTTAGAACAAAGGTCCTGTGTCTGTCAAGTCTAACTGTAATAATAGTAAAGAAAGAATGCAGACCCAAGTTACTTTAATAAAATCAACATGTCTCCGTCAAAAGAATGGTAAATAAAGCCCCAACTATTATTTTAAGCAGTGTACCAAGGTCATATGGGAGAGCAAAGGAGATAATCACCAAGGAAAATACAGGCACGATGATGTACTAAGATGATGTTCTGAGATTCACAGACTGAAAAATATTCTTCAATTTTATGACATTATTTTAAGGTCTATGGTGAAAAGGACTGTAGAACATGTTAGATTCTGAATTCTCTGGTGGCTAATGTTACATTCGAATAGATTTCCATTGCCTTCCCTTTGGCATATGATTACACTAGTAGGCCACCTCCACTTCCTCGGCTGCTTTTTTTCTTTCCTATCAAAAGGTTCTCTCTGCTATCCTATAGCTAAAGTATCGCGAGGAGATTTGTTTTTTATCTTGACCTTCCCATTGCAAACTACTACATTCATTCTTAATGACTTCTCAGAAAAGGCTTTTTTTTTTAAAACCACTTTTCTGTGCAACTTTAGGGAACTGTATTAATGACAGCATATTAGTGGAAGGGTGGAGAAGAGAGATATCAAGGAATAAAACCCTCTGGGTAATCATTAAATCTTCATTCATAGACCTTGGAAGGTTGGTAGTCTTCTGTAGACCTCTTAACAATTTAGAACCCCTTGGAATATTGCCCTCGTAAAACATCTAGTAAATTTACCTGATATAAACGATGAGAAACTCTCCTGAATCTTGAGATTTTCATTTTAGATAAACTTTGTTAGTGCATTTTGATCCTTTTAGTTTCTTTTATTATCAGTTATTGAAAAGTGAGTCTCCTACATCTTCTTTAATATTCAGGAACATGATACTTAGATACAGCTGTCTATATATGGAAAGGCTACTTTCTATATTTTTCCATCTTCTGAGATTTTCTTTTTTTCTGATAATTTGTTTTGACACAGCTAAACCAGGTACCATCTTTAGAAACTTTTAATGTTAACTTCAGATTGTCCATCATAAAAAATTTGCAGTTTATGTTCTGCTACATTGTTGACAAAAGTGGAACTGTACTTTTAAAATGAAGCCTTTTGATTGAGAAGATGTATGTATGTGTTAGGTAACAGGCACACATCGAGTTTAAGATTTGACATTGTAGATTTCCTTCTTAGTTGATTTAAATTGGGAAAAACCTCAGAAGTCAGAAATACAAGGAAGGCACTTTTCTGGTTTAGGAATCAACTCATAACAACTTTGTCAGCCTGTAGGGATTATTTAAATTCTCAGGACAGTTGGTACAGGACTTCTGATCACACACTTAGAGTCCAGCATTTTCTGTATATAGTACTCTTGCTAGCTGTGTGAAGAGTAGTGTTTAGTTAATGGGATTCTCACTGGACTTAGTGAAAGGAGAAATGTGGCAGTCACAGCTCTAAGTTCCATTTTCTGCCATGTGACTATGATGTTTCATGTGGGCTGGTTACTGAAGTTTAATTTGTAATCTCAAAAACAATAAAGGTAGGCTACTACATCTAGAGTTTATTTTTTTATCTTGGAAGATCAATTTGAAACATATTTCATCTTACATGTTAATTTAATGATAAATGGTGATTTCCTTGGCTTTTTTGTTGGCTCTCACAAATGGCTGCTTTACTTCTTTGCCACCACTAGAGCTCCACATTACATCAGTTTTTACTGGGTTACTTGCAAGCAAACATTTGGAGGTGCACATTCCAATACATGGAATCAAACTGGTCTCTTGTTGAAAAAATCACTATTTTAGAAGCACCCCCTGCTGCCTGTGGAATAATCAGACATCATCAAAACAAAGGCCTTATGATGAAAGTAGCGTCTCCAGGAAAACTAGCTATTTTGTATTATGGTCAGTGAGTGAGGTATTGTCCTAGGGAATGAATGGCTGGCCAAGAGGATTAGAAAGGAGATACAGAGCTTCCCACCTGGTTTGGCTCTAACTCTGGTTTGCAGTGACTAAGAGTTGTCACCCAGACATCTGTTTGTAGTGCAGAGTGAGGCAAGTCTGTGACCTCAGCACAGTTCCCGTGGACAGATGCCCACCCCTTGAAGTTGACACTCTTGTTGACAGTCTCAGCCACAGAGCCAAGGCCTGATAGCAAAGGAGAGATGCTGTATTGTTTGTGCTCGCTTCAATTGTATTTGATAGAACTCAGTCCCAGTGAGGTTTCTCTAGGTAGTTTATAACAAAATCATAGAATTTACAGATTTTTTTTTTTTTTTTAATATACAGGAATGAAACTTTGTAGGAGACAGATGTGAAAGACTATTAATGGCTTCTGTTTTTTTTTTTTTTAAACTGTAGGGGATGGTGCTGTCTGCTTTATATGCATGCTCTCATTTAATCTTCACAACAGCTGTGAAAGTCAAGTATTAGTAATCTCTTTATTGTGCTTTAGATGAACGTTTACAGAGCAAATTAGTTTCTCATTAAACAATTAATATACATATTTTTTGTGACGTTGGTTGCCATTTCCACGGTGTGACAATACTCTCCCCCCTCTAGATCTTGGTTTCCCCCTTACCAGCTTTCCTGTCCCCTCCTGCATTCTTTTCCTTGCCCCTGGGCTGGTGTGCCCATTTAGTCTCATTTTGTTTTATGGGCCTTAATCTCATTTTACAGATGAGGAAACTGGGACTCAGAGAAGGTGAATAACTTAACATAGTACGTACAAGGTCAGAACTCCTGCCCACATCTGACAGAATCAAAAGCCCAACATCTAATAAAGAAAAGAGAATGAATTATAGGCTTTGGAGCTGGACTGGACAGCCCTGGGTTGAGATCCTGGCCTGCTGCTAAATAACTTTGTGGCCTTGGTCAAACTAACAAATTTTTCTATGTTCCAGTTTTCTCATCTGTAAAACATAGCTAACAATACTTTCTTTCCAGGGTGGTAATGAAACTAAACTAGATGATAGCAATTACTATTCCTTTTACTATATTATATGTTACTCCACTCTAATCTGGATCCTGGAGACACATGATATATAGATGGGATAACTGAGACCTGGAGATGATGATGTATAACTTGCTCAAAACCCAGCCAGTGGATAGTTAATGGCAGGTTTGGGGTGAAAATACTGTGCTTAATTAAACAAATTTATCTGTAGATCATTCATGCAGATAATCAAACTAGTCAGCTACATTAATGAGGGTTGGTTCTTTACAGGTATTTATGTTAGTGTCCTAAATTATTTTAATTCCTTTAAATGATTTTTCTTAATTTTAGGAAAAATTTTTGGTCTTTCAGGTAAATCATGATTGAGGTAGATAGAACCTGGGCTTAGAAGGGCGTAGAGATACTTAAGAATGTCTGTACAGTTTCCATACCAGATGTTTACAAAAAGAAGTAGTTTTAACTATTTGACTCATTTTCTTTTTAAAACAGTTTTATTGAAATATATTTTACAAAATTCACTTAAGTATGCAATTCAGTGATTTTTTTTTGTAAATTTATATTTGGGCAACTATCACCACTATCCAGTTTTAGATCATCTTCATCACTCTTTGAAAAAATCACATTTACTTTTTTCATATGCTCAGGAAAAGCTTTATTTTTTTGCTTTAAAAAAACTCTAATATTCACACTAAAGAAGCCCTAAAAAGAGACAACAACAGAAACAACCAAACTCAAACAAAGTGAAGCTCCATTTAGCAGAATGTTTGATTTAGCAGTAGTTGAGCCATGGGAATTCAGTTGGCATCTGTGGCTTGGCCTCTGTGAAACTTGACCCTCATAGGAGAGAATAATAAATGGGCCCTTTGCCATGGCTGTGGAATTCTGTTTTGGGTTCTGTTCTTAGAGCCCTATGTACAATGTGTATAAGCCAGTCATGTTTATGAGAGAGCTTCCATGTGCCAACTGATAAAGTACACTGGGAGCCAAGCAGCCACCCAAAAGATAATTAGATCACAACGTTTCTGAAATTTACTCATCAGTAGTGTTGCCTGCCCAGGGTATTAGGTATAAGAACCTCTGTGATGTAGTGGACAGAGAATATAAACGGGGAATAAAGAATCCAGAGTTCTAGTCCTGGCTCTGTCATTAACAAGTTATATGCTCTTGGGCGAGTCATTCTCAACAGTGACTTTTACAGATGGGATATTTTCATATCCCCAAAATAGGAGTATTGGACTAGAATGATTTCTAAGGGTGTTTGTGGATTCTCCAGGTATGTGTTCTTCTGTATGCCAAATACTGTGATAGATACTGGGAATACACTGACAATCAAGGCAGACTTGGTATCCGCCTCATGGAACTTGCATTTCAGTGGGAACGACAGCCACTGATTGAAAAATGACATGAATTTACTGGTGTGATAAGTGTAAACAAGCCAGTGTGCTTTGGAGCATATGACTGTTACCTAAATGTAGGTCCTGCCTAGTGCAGTTTTGAGTCAATGAAAGTACACTGAAGTGCGGAAATATGAGAAGCGAGGAAATACAAGGGCATATACTGTAAATGGCAACCCTGGTGGTGTAGTGGTTAAGTGCTAGGTTTGCTAACCAAAGGGTCAGCAGTTCAAATCCACCAGGCACTCCTTGGAAACTCTATGGGGCAGTTCTACTCTGTCCTGTAGGGTCACTATGAGTCGGAATCAACTCAAGGGCACTGGGTTTGGCTTTTTTTGGTTTATATTGTAAGTATAAAGGCAAGGAGGTATATACCTCAAATCAAGCTCCTTGAACAAAGAGAGGCAGAACCTTTTATACCATCCCTCACAAGCAAGTACATGCAAACGTCATGGGCTATGTAGGTTATCATGGTGCATAGGCACAGTAAGACAAATTGCATTTTTTTTTCCTTTAGTATGTAGAGAAAATGGCAGATAAGCTCCACGTGGGGCGGGGATCTTAATACTCAGTTAGGTCTTAATGAGGCTCAGGTTACTGTAGGACACTTTTGAGGCTAGTAAACTGGTTTTGACTGGTTTAAGGCAGAAACTGAGTTACAGGCAGCACTCAGGGTCTTGAGGACAAGGGACAGGTGGAGCAGGTCTTACTTGATAGTGGCTGAGCAGCTGCTGGCTGTGCTCACTATCATGACCCAAACCTCTGCCATGCTGTAAATACTAAGATTTTTTTTTCTTTTCTCTTGAAAAATAAAAGTGTAATTCTCTTTTAGAAATTCATAATAGGAGAAAATTTGGCTTCTGATTAAAAATAAAAGCTCTAACAATGAATAAAAAGTTGATTTGCATAGCCTCATCTGACTTTTGGTCTTCCCAAGAATCAGTGGTACGTACTGATACCTGGTGTACCTACTCTAATACTTCACCCAATTCAAAGGAAACAGAGACTTTTAGTATATAAAGGCTTGTTGTACATAGGATGGTAATGATTTATTCTTCTACTTTTCTCCTGAAAATAGTGAGATTTGGATTGATAAGAAGAAAAACTTCCTGTCTGGTGGTACTGGACAGTACTACTGGACCTGGACACTGTACTCACTAATAATCATTTAAATGTAAGACAGCCAGTTGTCTGCTTGGAGAGTTTAGCTAGAGGTAAAAAGGACATACTAGATAGCTTCTAAGGTTCTTTGGTACTCTCCAGGTCTGTGAAAAGTATTGTATGCAAAATAAGAATAAATGTAGGCAAGTAAAAGTATCTCTGATTCATGCTGTGATTGATACAGCTCCTGGTGACTGCCTTTGAGGTAAGTTCTCCACCTTTTAGGTAGAAATAAATGTTAGCTGTAGCCTTTTTTTTTTTTTTTTGTAGCCTTAAGGTTGTGTATCCTTTCCCATGGGATATGAAGAACCTTAAATTACTTCACATAGCATAAATTTTACTTTATGATATAAAACTCGTTTTTCCTGCTAACATGATTTTTCACTTATGCTGTACAGTTTTTCTAACCAGCCACACAATGAATGGAAAGAGTGCATCAAGTAAAGAGATAATAATGTGTAGATGGTCAGTTATGTAATGTAAAGAGTAGTCAGCAACAGTTGCTAAGAGAAAGCAAATTAAAAATGCTATGAAAGTTATTTAAATGAGACTAGCAGGCATTCCTCTCCTCTTATAAAGCCAACAGTACAATGTGACATCCAAGTGCATTAAAGCATTCTTGTTAAATTGTTTCAATCCTAATGAATGCAATAGCTTGGACTTACCACTTGGGTTGGTCTAGTAGTGACAGCTGTCAAAATGCCCTGCCCCCCAAGGGATCAGGGACAAATTGCCTCTTGACGTATTATTCTTGTTTTTTAGCATCTTTTTAGTTTCTCTTGTCTATGAGTTATTAAAAAGCCAATTCCTCAAATACCTTTTTTTCTTTCTTACCCTAGTAATTCTGCTTTTTTCCATGAGCAAGGAATTATTTAAGAGAAGGGTATAATTTCTACATAGAGCTTAATTCTTCTAGCTCATTTGAAGAACACAGATGCACACATAGTCTCTTAGGACCATAATAACCTACTACGCTCCTGGTTGGTTTGTAATTGTGCAAAATCAACTATATGGCATTAAAAAAAAAAAGCAGTATTTGAGCATCAAAATTAGGTCTAGGACTGGAGAAGGGGGGTGTACTGTCATCTACAGGATTGGGTAAATGAAGAGCTGGTGGGGAAACATGCCAGAATCAGGGATGTTTTGAAGTCCAGGGGATATTTCCTGCTACAGGGGCAACCCCACTAGACACTTACCAAAATAACATCAGTCTATGTTATCTTGAATGGAAACCATCCAAAACCATCAGGAAAAAGTGTTTTTATTTCATCCCATCACTTCATAAACATTACTTAGTGGTTTGATGGAAGTCGAGAATGTGAAAACAATGTATGCGTTACTTTGGCTGCAGGCTGTAGCCACTGTGTAACCACCAAACATGGAAGTATCTCAGTCCTTCCTGGCTTGCATGTATGGGTGATGTTCCATGCAGTGATTTGATGTACCATATTTAACATTTTTTTCTTCAATTTGTGTTAAAAATGACTGTGGCACACCCAATTCTTAAACATGGAGAGTTGCTGTTTCCTTTGGGATTTGTTCAGCAGACTTGCGATTAAAAACTACTGCTATTTTAAAATTGACTTTTAAAAAGGAGGGAATGCAGAAGAATGGGATGCAGAAGTGGAAATCGCTTACAAATTAAAACCGAGCACTTTTCATTGGCATCGCGTATTCCTTCAAGTGACTATTCTGTAAGTCATTCAAATGATAGGATTCCTTGAGGTAGTGCCACCAGATGGCAGGCACCTTCCCTTTGTGTCCACGAGGAGGAGGAACTGAGCTGAAGAGTAGGACTCCCTCTATCCTGCCAACTCCTTCCCGATTAAAACCCTAGCTGACTTCTCTCTTTTGACATCTGTTTGCTATGGAAAAGATTTCTGGAGGAAGCAAGTAATTTCTTCTAGCTATATTTGAAAAAGAGCATGTTCTATCAGTTTTAAGATATTTGAAAGAATCTAGTAAATTTTCCATTTATACTAGTGAAAGAGTTTAGTTATTTAGTAGACAAATTTACAGTTATGCACTTGAGGCTAATATAAATGAACTAAGTTGGATTTACAAGTTGGGGATTTTGTGCCTACATTCTGCTATTTTTCAAAATCATTTGAAGTCACTTGGACATTATTTCATCTGGAGTCTCCATTTCAATTTTCAGTTGCCACATTAAATAAGAAGCGATACACTTCTTTCTCCTTCATACTGTGTTCCTTAGTCTGAGCACTAAATTTGTCTTTTTGCTGTAAAGGCATGTTTGTTAGACATAGGCCTTATTTGCTAGGAATGACAAAAACTATGTCTGTTCATGTGGGTGTTAGTAATAGGTTAGATTTTAGGAGTTCTTGGTTTCTGGATTAGGTATACAAAGTTTTTATTCTTGCATTTGAAATGTGGTCAGCACATTTTAAAATACGATTTTCACATTTGGACTAAGAGGCTGAGTACCTTATTTGAGTAATAGCCAGATCTAGTTTATACATCGTGGTAACATTGAGAGTCAGACTATGTGGAACTGGAAGTAGCCTGGCTGGGGCAGGGGTAGAATCTATTTCTTTTTTTCATGAAAGATTTCACAGGTAAGGAGAGTAGAAGGGAGCAGAGGAGTCACTCATATTGCCTTATGTCTCAGGATCATATCTCTTCACCATCATACTTAGAAAGCCTGGTATTTTAGAGTTCAACAGATAAGGAGCTGGAGAAATTCTCCATTATACTGTCTCCAGACATCCTCTTTCAGTCTTATAGTAGTTAATGGGATAGGAAAAAAAAAAAAAATCTTATAGGAGTTTCTCCTTCAAGTCTGTTTCAGGGCCAGAATGGTGTTCTTTTCTTTGATCCTTCACATGCTAGAATTAAGCATACAGGGGAGTTGACACATTTCTTACCCAACATTCATGTATTCTGGGAGCTATTAAATTCTGGGAGCTATTAAAGATAAGTTGGTTGTATTATCCTTGTATGATAAAACTCCAGTTTGTGGTCTCAGGGCCCAGAATATGGTTGGACATTTTTTAGATATACATGATATGATCATAAAATTAAACCAATTTCCACAAACCGTGCAAAAAAACCAACCTTTTAACTTAACAGTCATGCCAAAAATGCTGGCAAATTCTCAGGCTCCCAAGTGAACTTTGGAATATTATAGATCATTTTTCCCTGGTAGAATCAGGGCACAGGGTTAGAGCAGACTAAGTCTGAACGGAAACAAGCTTCTTAAGTAACTTTCTTTCTGAGGATGGTTATCAACCTGGTTGGGGTCAAGTGGGTTAAGTGGGTCAAAGATCAAGTGACCCTTGTGGGCAGATCCTGACACACTAGTGATCCTACAAAACAATTGTATTTCACTTCCTGAGGGAGTGGGTTGAGCATCCAGTTCTTCCAATCTCATTTATGGGCTCCTTGTTAGGGCCTGTAGTTTGTATCTGTGTATTTCCAGGGCTTTTTGTAGAACTCTATAGAAGGTTCACTGTAAAAGTTCATACTGATTATGATGAAGATCTGTCAATTTGGCTTGGTTGAGGAATTTTTATTGTGGCTTATTTCCTTATATACACTGGTATTTTCTCTCATGCCTTTTAAGCATCTTCTCTGAGAACTTTGTGAGCCATAGGATAATAAATTTAATACAAATCTTGGAGATCAAGTATTTCAGGAGTTTTCCAACATTTCTTAAAGAAGCTGAATCTTTTTTAAAAACTGAAACCTTATAAGAAACCCCAGTATATGAAATCAGATACAGTTTTAGCTACACTGACCTGGGTCAATCAGTGGAGGAGAAAGGGACAAAGGCCAAAGCCCTATATGTTCTTCCTTTGTGCTGCCCCCTCCGCCGCCATGGTGGGCTTAAGACATCTCCGTGGAACCTTAGGACTCCATAGGACACTGTTAGAAAACCACTGAAGGCCAAGTTCTCAGTGTGACCCAAGGTCCCAGGTCTATAGATAACATATACTTAGCAATACAGAACTCTTCTCCACAGTGCTATAACTAGAAGCATGACTAGAAGTGATGGAAGTAAAATAATTTATTAAAATAAATGGAATTCAGAAATGACTATTAATGTAATATTGTCTCTTTAATGGGTTGCAGTATCCTGTCAAAGGAGGAGTTGTAATAATAGTAGCGGCACTGGAAAAATGGGTAAAACTCACTGTGTAACAGCCTGGTACTCTTCATTAGAAAATCAACATCTCACCTATTCTTTTTCTTAAAGTCAATTATTTTTAAGCCTTCAAATCACAGTATTGATCTTGTTTTATATGACAGTTTTTTTCTTCCAATTTCTTCCTTTGTATTTTTACTTGTGCTTTTTTTAATTTCTAGATATTAATAAGAGGCTTTGTCACCGTGTTGCAGTAATCATTGCCCTTTTAAATATATTTATTTAAAGTAGCTATTTTTTCTCATTTAAAAATTTACACACATATTGTTTTGTGATATTCATTGTAATTCCCACAATGTGACAGCACTCTCCCCTTTCTACCTTGAGTTTCCTCTGTCCGTTGTCCAGTTTTCCTGCCCCTTCCTGCCTTCTGTCTCACTTTTGGGTAGGAGTTGCTTGTTTGGTTTCGTGTATGTTATTGTTTGTTTTATAGGCCTGTCTAATCTTTGTCTGAGAATTGGGCTTAGGGAGTGGTTTCACTTCTGAGTTACGAAGTGTCCAGGGGCCATATTCTAGAGGGTTCCTCCAGTCTTTGACTTTGAATTTTGTTCTACATTTTCTCACGTTTCATCCGGGACTCTCTGTTGTGATCCCTGTCAGAGTGGTAGGTGGTGGTAGCTGTGCACCATCTAGTTCTTCCAGATTCAGGCTGGTGGAGGCTCTGACTCGTGTAGTACTTTAGTCCTTTGGGTTAATATTTTCCTTGTATCTTTGGTTTTCTTCATTCACCTTTGCTCTGGATGGTATTGGGCCAATAGATGTATTTTAGATGGCCGCTCACAAGCTTTTGAGACCCCAGATGCTACTCACCAAAGTAGAATGTAGAACATTTTCTTTATGAACTGTGTTATGCCAGTTGACATAGATGTCCCCCAAGACTGTGATCCCCAGCCCTCAACCCCAACCACTTGGTCCCCCAAGGTATTTGGATGTGTATGGGAAATTTCTATGCCTTTGCCTTGGTCAGGTTATGCTGACTTCCCCTATATTGTGTGTTGTTTTTACCTTCACCAGAGTAGACATTTGTCCACTATCTAGTTAATGATTTCCTCTCCCCCTCCCTCCCCACCCTTGTAACCATCAAAGAATTTTATTTTTCTGTATGCAAAGCTTTTCTTGAGTTCTTATAATGGTGGTCTCATACAATATTTATCCTTTTGTGATTGACTTATTTCACTCAGCATAATGCCCTTCAGATTCATCCATGTTGTGAGATGTTTTGCAAATCATCATTGTTCTTCGTTGTTGTGTCGTATTCCATTGTGTATACCATAACCTGTTTACTCATTCATCTGTTGATGGGCACTTAGGTTGTTTCTATCTTTTTGCTATTGTAAACAATGCTGCAGTGAACATGGGTGTGCATATGTCTATTTGTGTGATGGATCCTATTTCTCAAGGATATATTCCTGGGAGAGGAATTGCTGGATTGTTGTATGGTATTTCTATTTCTGGCTTTTTAAGGATATGACATATCGTTTTCCAAAGTGGTTGTACCATTTTACATTCCCACTACAGTGCATAAGAGTTCCAATCTCCCTGCAGCATTTCCAACATTTGTTATTTCTGTTTTTTGATTAGTGCCAGAAACGTTGGGGTGAGATGGTATCTCATTGTAGTTTTGATTTATATTTCTCTACTGGCTAGTGATTGTGAGCATTTCCTCATGTGTCTGTTAGCTGCCTGGATGTCTTCTTTTGTGAATTGTCTGTTCAAATCCTTTGCCCATTTTTTAATTGGATTTTTTGACTCTTTGTTGTTGAGGGGTTAACGTATTCTATAGATTTTAGAGGTTAGACCCATGTTGGATATGTTGTAGCAAAATTTTTTTTTCCCAGTCCATGGGTTCTCTTTTGGTGAAGTCTTTTGATGGGCATAAGTCTTTTAGGAGCTCCCAGTTATATAGTTCCTCTTCTGATGTTTGTGCATTGTTACTTGTGGTTCGTGTACTATTTATGCCATGTATTGGAGTCTCTAACATTGTCCGTTTTTTCTTCCATGCTCTTTTTCATTTTGGGTTTTATATTTAAGTCTTTGATCCATTTTTAGTTAGCTTTTGTGTATGGTGTGAGGTATAGGTCTTGTTTCATGTTTTTGCAGACAGTCATCCAGTTATGCCAGCACCATTTGTTAAAGAGACTGTCTTTTTCCCCTTTAACTGACTTTGGCCCTTTGTCAAAATATCAGCTGTTCATAGATGGATGAATTTACGCCTGGGTTCTCGGTTCTAGTCCTTTGGTCTCTGTGTCTGTTGTTGTGCCAGTACTAGGCTGTTTTGACTACCATGGCTGTATAATAGGTTCTGAGATCAGGTAGTGTGAAGCTTTCCACTTTGTTCTTTTTCTTCAGTAATGTTTTATTTATCGGGGCCTCTTCCTTTTTCATATAAATTTGGTGATTTGTTTCTCCATCTCATTAAAGAATGCTGTTGGAATTTGGATCAAGATTACATTTGTATCTGTAGTTTGCTTTGAGTAGTATTGACATTTTCATAATGTTGAGTCTTCTTATCCATGCACATGGTATGTTTTCTCACTTAGGTAGGTCTCTTTTTTCTTGTAGTAGCATTTTGTAGTTTTCTTTGTATAGTCTTTTACATACCTCTTAGGTTTATTCGTAAGTGTTTTATCTTCTTGGGGGTTTTTGTAAATGGTATTGATTTGGTGATTTCCTTTTTGAAGTTCTCTTTGTTGGTGGAGAGGAATCCAACTGATTTTTGTATGTTTTTCTTGTATCTTGCTATAAAGTAGCTAATTTTTTTGACTGATAGTTGATACCAAGTTTTCAAAGCAGTGTATGAAAATACCTTACCCCAAATTATATTATTCACAGAAAATCTGTGTTGCAGGGAAATTGTTACTAAAGATGATTCTAAGATCTTTGAGACTTTCTTACTTGATTTGATTTTTGGTTGTATGTAAACTGAGGATGTTTGTGTCTTGAATGTTAACCTGATAGTTCAATGAGAATAAATGAGTTGTGCATATATGTTTAAACAATAATAGGAAACATCTCTCTATTATAAAAATTAACTATATTTTAGCTAATAGTGAATGAGACATATGTTTCACAGAGAAAGTATAAATCTGGCTACAATTGTGCTATAATGGTACTGCAAAAGGATATTTGAAAGACTGTACTCAACTTCCCATTGGAACGAATATCCACTATCATCAGCAATGCTATTTACTGTATCACTAGCTAGTTGAGGACAGTAGTTTGGCTGAGTCCAGCACCTTCCTCAATTGTCTTGCGTTGTTAGGTGCTGTTGAGTTGGTTCTGACTCATAGTGACCTTATCTGTGTACAACAGAATAAAACACTGCCTGGTCCTGTGACATCCCCAGAGTCATTGCTATGTTTGGACCCAATGTTGCACCCACTCTGTCAATCCATCTTGTTGAGGGTCTTCTTCTTTTTCGCTGAATGACACAGTGTCTGTGGGAGTTATTGCGCTTTGGTGAGCAAATTATTTTTTCTTTAATGTTCAGTCTCAAAACTGCAGACCTCCAGAAAGTCTGAAAGAGAAAGCCACTTTTCTCTTTTAAACTATTGTAGTTACTTTGACTTCTGAGAGAAGATAATGATTAGTAAAGCAGTAAAGATAGGAAGGCCGACCAAGTAATAAAGCCTGGAAAGATTATATATGCCAACCAAAGCTATTGTGAGCTGTAAAAAAGAGATTTAACCAAACAAACTATATCCCCTAAATTTGTTCCCCAAATCCTACAGACATATTGACAGCTTCCCAGGGTTTACGCAGCAAGTCTGACACTGTGGCTCAGAACTACTATACATGTTATACATCTGGAAATTTTTAATAAAAGAAAAGCTCTAGCATTGAGGAATTACATCTGTAAAGAAACTAGGGCTTTTATGCTCTTGTATATAGTTTCCTTCCTTGTAATGTTATTTAATGTTCTAAATTTCAGCTACTTCTGAGAAATATTTTCCTCAATATTAGCTTAGTTCTGCAGTCAAGCTCTGTGTGAGGAATGCTATGTGTTGGTAGTAAAATTTTAGTTACATTTTTAGAATATTAAAAAAAAAAAGGTTACTTTATTTTTATGGCAAAAGTTGTCCTTGAACTGAGCAGTCTGGGGTATACTTTCTGTTTTGTGTGTGTGAGCCCATGACACATGAGATTCACAATGTGTTTTATTCTTTTAAGTCTTCATCTGTTTTTGAGTAGAGAACTCTTGTTTCCAGCATCAGCCCTCAAGAAGAAATCCCCAGACAGAGGGATTTTGTAATCAGTCAAATTTATCCCCTACACATGTGTATCATACATCATTTTTTGCACCCTTTTCCATTTTTTCACAAGTCTGTGCTTTTGTTTAATTGTAATCATATGCTGCTTCTCACTAGCATTTTGAACATTCCCACTGTTTTCACAGTTATAGGATGTGATAGGATTAATAATGTTCATAGAACTTATGAAACCAAGACAAACACAGCAAACATACCCATATACAAATAAAAGATGCTCTTTCAGGCTCTCGTTAAGCAAGTGTTGCCCTGATTGGAACTGTTGCTGGTGAACAGAGCAGACAGAATTTTTTTGGGAATGTGGCCATGTATCTATGAAGCTATAAAAACGGGATTTCTGTACTCCTAAAAAAGAACCCCATTCTAGTCAGGCCACTCTCCTTTCTATTCTCCCTCCCTTATCTGCTGTTGTTCTTACTGCTGTCAAATTGGCCCCCAATTCATGGCGACTCCTATGCACAATGGAAGGAAACACAGCCAGATCCTGCTCCAGCTCCATGATCGGGTGCAGACTAGACCATTGTGATCCGTAGGGTTTTCATTGGCTGGTTTTTGGAAGTAGATCACCTGACCTTTCTTTCTAGTTCATCCTAGTTTGGAAGCTCCACTGAAACCTGTTCAGCATCATAGCAGCGAGTATACCTCCCCTGACAAATAGGTGGTGGCTACGTATGAGGTGTACTGTCTGGAAATTGAACCCTGGTCTCCAGCATGGAAGATGAAAATTCTACCACTGAACCCCTTCTTTAGCACACGTATAAGCTGTATTTTGCCTCCATTCCTTTGATGACCTGGCTTACTGCTGGCCTCTAATTTGGTCAGGTGTTTCATCACCCTCAGCTTCCAAAACCTATTGGCCTTTCGTGGGCAGCAGCTGTCCTAATGGTTAAATCCAGCAGCACAACTGAGGAAACATCAATGGTAAGTATCAGTACTTTTCCCAAATTTCAAAGAATAACATTGTTTTCTCAAAAATTACTGTTAAAAGATAATGTTCAAAAAAAAAAAAAGATGGAAGATCTTGTCTTTCATACAAATACAAAATGAACAAGTGTTAAAGAATTTACCTAACTCATTAAAGAAGGAATTAGTAAGAAGTTGTCTTAGTTTCTCTAGTGCTGCTATAACAGAAGTAGCACAAGTGGGTGGCTTTAACAAACAGAAACTTATTCTCTCACAATTAAAGGAGGCTCGAAGTCCAAATTCAGGGTGCCAGCTCCCAGGGAAGGGTTTCTCTATCAGTTCTGGTAGAAGGGCCTTGTCATCGATCTTCCCCTGGTCTAGGAGCTTCTCAGCATAGGAACCCTGGGTCTGAAGTACATGCTCTGCTCCCAGTATTTCTTTCTTGGTGGTTTGAGATCCCTCTACCCTTCTGTTCGATTCTCTTTTATGTCTCAAAAGAGATTGACTCAAGATTTAACCTAATTTTGTAGATTGAGTCCTGCCTCATTAATGTAAGTGCCTCTAATCCTGCCTCATTAACATCATATATCTGCTGCCGTGGAGTCAGTTCTAACTCATAGCAACCCTATAGGACAGAGTAGAACTACCCCATAGGGTTTCCAAGGAGTGGCTGATAGATTCAGACTGCCAACCTTTTGGTTAGCAGCCTGAGCTCTTACAACACATAGGATAAACACATCAGATCACAAAATGATGGGCAACCACACAATACTGGAATCGTGGTCTAGCCAAGTTGACACACATTTTTGGGCAGCACAGTTTAATCCATAATAGATGCTATAGTCATTTAAGAGGAGAATTCAAAGACACATTTATAATTTAGGAATATTCAAATCGATGTATGTTGTTGTAGTGTGCCATAGAGTCAATTCCTATGCGGGCAAAACTGGACTTTTCAACAGTGGGGAGGGAAGCCGGTTACCCTCCATTAGATGGAATTTGCCTGTCTATAGACAAGAGTTATTTTGCTATCAGTCATCTACAATTTACAGAGTTGTAAAATAGTCCTAAGGAATCAGGAACAGGTAATTGGGAATGGTGTGCTCAAGACAATGCATCGTTTTTCATTGAAGCAAAAGCTTTCCCTTACATTCCTAAAGCAACTACACAGGAAAGAATACTTTAGGTAAGCAATTTTTTAAAATCTTTATTGTGGCAGTAATGATTGTTTATTATTCTGCCTCCTTCCATGTTCCTGTGTTACTGGTAATGTGATATTTATTTAATTTTGTTGTTGAAATTTAGTTACTGAAAGTGCAGTTCCTTTTCGTTTTGGCTTTATGTACTTGACCCATGGAGGTAGTGCTGATTGCTATGTCTGCACTACTAGCACGATTTACATAAGTGGCCTTTAAAATTGTAGTACAGAAAATTTGTTTAAGGTAAAGGCTACTTTGGAAGACTTAGCTTTCTGTATTCAGGTACCAATGAATATAGTTCCACTAATGTTTCAGAAAGAATTGCTGACCTTGCCCTTTTGTTTTGGGAAATTATGTCCAGGCAATTATTTTATCTTTTCTGTCTTTTTTGGACTTCCAGGGAGCCGTCCTAATAATAGCAGTCTTGTGGGTGTCCAATTTGAATTAACTAGAAAAATAAGACAAAATACGTAAAGGCAATCTTTAATCATAACAGATTTTTGAAAGGGACCACGTAGTGATTTGAAAAGCAGTCTTTGTGAATAAATCAATTCCATACTCATGCTTTATATTCTTCTATGTATATTTAGCAACAGAGCAAATACACCGTATTTATGCCAACTCTATTAATATATTTAAAAACTGGAGCTATAATCAAAAAGATATTTGTTGCATAATCTACAAAAATATCTAGTGTCTTTCCTTAGCAAAGGGTGTAGACTGTCTTCCTCAGGAGCAGAAAATCCTTAGTTATTTATGGGCTGCTGGTTAAGCGAGTCCTGAAAGACCTTTTCCTTAGGGTATCTTTATCCTGATGTGAGTGCATGGTTGCCTCTGAAATTTGTGCTGATATCTCAGCCAGCCTGGGAGTCCCTGGGTGGTGTAATTGAAGGTGGGAAGTTGTAGTCCATCCCACCAGAAACACTTTGGAAGAATGGCCTGGCAATCTACTCCTGAAAAAAATCAGCCATTGAAAACCCTTTGGAGCTCAGTTCTACTCTGACACACACGGGGTCTCCATGATTCAGAGTTTATTAGAAGGCAACTGATTTTTGCTTTGACTTCAGACATCTTATCTACTAGTTTGGCTTTTTCTTGGACACTTCCATCCAATTTTCCCCTATTCATTCACATGTTGCTGCTTCGGAAACTTGTCTTTAATCCATACTCCTAATGATTTATTTACCCATTCTTGGCCAGTTACCTCCTGATTGTTTGACCTCTCTTCATCTCTATGGCTACCTACAAACCTTGTTTATTTTATAAGCACCGCATCTGTATACTCTAGGAAGAAGTTATGTCAGAACTGGAGGGGGTGGGAATGGGTGAGGAGAGGGGCCTGAGGTGTTTTATAATATATTGAAATTATATGGTAATTGCTAGTTTTTGTAGGGAAATATTTACCTTCATTCAGAAGCAGATTATGTTTCGTTAGTCTCATATTACTAGGTAGAGGAGAGAATGAATTTGAAATACTAAGTATTTTGATTATTACTGTCTATTATATATATATATATTTTTTTATTATATATTGTTGGGTGGTTTCTGACCTCTGGTATTACCTAAGACCAAACAACTCTAGTAAAGGTGAAAGGGCCTTGTGTATGGTAGTCTTTAAAAAAATTTTTTGTTTTAATTCTTAAAATACTTACTACTGCCTACTGTGGGTGAGGTCCTGTGTCATATGCATTAATATTTAAAGAAGTAAGCTGCTAAGCCCTCCTGAAGGGATAATGGTAAGAGGTCTGTAGTGGACTGTACCCAGTTTTAATGGATTTAAAATTACAATGATAGTTGGTATTTGAACTCATAATTCCAGTTCATTTACCACTTCTCATGATTTTAAAAATAGCAACATGTTATTAGAAAAGTTGGCATTTGAATTCTTATATTTTTTCTAAGAAAAATGAAAAGATCTTTAATGAGTATTATGATGCTTTGCAGAAGTTCTTGTGACACATCAATTAGAAATTTTTTCCGAGGATAAATTATCTGTCAGTTGTTAGGTGAATTGTAACATTTTTAACCTCTCCCTAAGCAATTATTTTAAGGACTTCCATGGCAGTTATTTTTAAGGAGCTTTGCAGGATCTCTTAAATTTTGGTGCAGATTCTATGGACATGTTTCTAGTGAAAAAGAATCTCTGGGTCTTGGCTGAACTCTCTTGGGTTACAAAGAACAGAGACCCTTCAGGTGGCCTTAGCAGTAGTACAGGGTTTCTCAACTCTGTCACTATTGACATTTTGGGCTAGATGATTCTTAGTTGTGGGGAGTTGTCCTGTGGACTGTAGGATGTTCAGCAGCATCCCGGGCCTCTGCCCACTAGATGCCAGTTGCATCTCTCCATTCTGATAACCAAAAATATCTCCAGTCATTGCCAAATGTTCCCCGGGTGGCAAAATCACCCCAGTTGAAAACCATTCTTTTAAGGATGTTGATGTTGCTAGCTGCCATAGAGTTGGTCTCTGACTCATGGCGACCCCATGCACAAATGAATGAAACGGTGCCTGATCCTGCACCATCCCCACGATCAGTTGCAGATTGGACTGTTGTGATCAGTTGGCTGATTTTCAGAAGCAAATCACCAGGCCTTCCTTCCTAGTCTGTTTTAGTCTGGAAATTCCACTGAAGCCTGTTCAGTATTGTCAGAAATAAAACTTTCACAATGTTGAATTTGTATATGAACTCATTAGCTTTATTTTTCAGTTCATGACCTGGGGAATGTCTACTCTGGAAGCCAGAGGAGAGTTGCAAAGATGAGAAAACCTCCAGAGATTCTTATACCCTACCTCAATATTGACATGGAAATGGGGCCAGAGCAGTGTTTTTATAATAACGATTTACCCTAAAACGCAGCTTCCAGTCAGACCCTGAAGTTCCTGTTTCTTGAAACTGCTTGGACATAGATAATTCTTCAAAAAGAGCCCAATGCCTAAGGCAAAATGATCTTTGCTAAGCTGCTTACTAGGCTATTGTTTGACCTAAAGGTGGCTTTAAGGAAACCAGTTTCTTCAAGACTCAAGGTTCAAAGGGACACCTAAGGGCAAATGGTTTGGGTGGGTTACCCCAACTCCATGAACCCAGAAATCTGGATTCCAGTAGAATTAGAACAGTTTTCAGTATCATGCAACATGCAAGCCTCCACTGACAACGGATGGTGGCTATGCATGAGGTGAACTGGCTGGGAATCTAACACGGGTCTTCTGCATGGAAGGCAAGCACTCCACCACAGAACCACCAATGACCTCCTTTTAAGAGACCCAGTGAATAACGAAAACAGGACTATCAACTCTGCAGCCAGCTCTTCTGAAGGAATAGGAAATGAAGAGTGGTCAGTACAATCAGGATGCATAGTCATTCCCTCACCAGCAGGGCTCCATTGCCTGCCCTTACGAGCCCAAGAAATCTGTCTCTGCCTCTACTGTCTTGTCCAGGCTCCCCTCTCTCTTTCTCTCTACCTCGTGGTTGCCCCGATGCCTTATGGTCAAGGTGTTGCTCAAGTTCAAACTCTTTGTGTTCCGTGGTGCACCTGGATGGGTTTGAACTACCAACCTTTAGGCTAGTAGTCGAGTACAAACCACTTCTGCCATCCAGAGACCCATATTGCCAAAGTTATATTGCTAGTGAATGCAGTCTAAAATCACAGTGATTTTTGGGCTAGTCCTATAATTCTGTAGACTGACACCAAGTTTCCCATTGATGAAAATGCTTATGTATTTTACATCTCTAGCTGTTTTTAAGTCCTCTCTTCCTCACTCTTTTGCATAGTTTTTTTTTGGGGGGGTGGAGGACGAATTCGATGCTTTATATTTATTTTCATCTGTTTTATAGAACCCAACTGCAGCCTTGTTGAGATTTGTTAGGATTTTGGGTCCATCGTCCAGTAAATTTCCTACTCCTCTTAGCTTGATATGATTTGGAAATTGGATGAACTGGCCGACAGTGTTTTCTTCTGAGCCTGTGATAAAATCCCTGAGTATGAGAGAGTTGAGGACAGGGCCCAGTGGCTCACTCTTAGTTTTTCCTTTTTTGTTCACCATTCATCTATTTATCAGCACCTTCGGAATTGTCTTTTTACCGCTGAGTCATCCACTTAAGTGTCTTTCATGTACTGTGTTCCTCACAACACTGCTTCCTTTTTATGTTAACAAGTGTTCCGAGGAAGAAGGATTTCAAGATCAAATAAATTAGAGGCATGTTAAGTTAAACAAATATAAACATTTATTTACTGTAGGATTTGTATATTGTGAATCTTATAAACCCCAGACCCAGTGCCGTTGAAGGGAGAATATAATGTATCATGTTTTCTAAGCTTACTTGGTTATGAGACTTTTTTTCCCCTTTTGGATAGAATAACAAGGCTTAGAGCAAGTTATTTTGTGGGTTGATAAATATTTTCAGCCAGGGCAAAATATAGGGAAGTAGCTTAGGAGCCTGTCGTACTTCAGCTGAGATTGCATAGGATTAGTAAGGCAAGTGTTTCCCAGCTTGCAGAAGTAGAGTTTAATGAGTTTGTAGAAAGTAAGAGATCGGGGGAGAAGAAGGAGATCAAAACAGTGTAACTGGGAATACTCCAGATAGGACAAAAGTCTAAAAGCAAGGAAGGCAAACTCCAGTGCCAGACAAATAAATGTATGAAGTAGGTTAGATAATAAGGAGTGGAAGACCCACCTAAAAGCCTTCAGAACCATTTTTTTGAAGCACTTTGCCAAACTAAGCAAGTGTTTGGGTGTTACTTAGTCTGGTCTAAGGCTAAACTTCGTAATAGTAGATACCTGACTCTACTGTTCACATGGATACTCCTTTTGGAGAAAAATTGAGTAACTCATATTTTACATAGTTTCTTCCTTTTGAGTACAATTATCCTCCCTAATTAATGTTCCTTACTTGTCTTTGTGACACGATTCAGAGCATGTAGCTGACTCTTACATTAAGAATATTATAATAATTTTCTTTCCTTAAAAATATGACCTTCATCCTTTGTTTCTTTAATGCTCCACCGAGATTAGAACATTAATAATAGAACTTAATTAGTAACCAGACATAATTAGGTACAGTAAGTGTTTAAGTTACATCCAAGCCTTTTATGTGGAGTCTGAGTCAAAGCAACCTAATAACATACAGCTCGAAAGAATGCTCTTCAAACTTCAAAGGTATATATCGAACATAACAAACTTAAAATAATTTTCTTATGAAGATAGAAAAAAGTTTCTTCTGATGATATATTTTCTTATAAAGGTAGTGCACGCTCATTGTGACGTCGTGTAAATCTCCGAGATACTCATATGAATTTAGCATAATTTAACAATGTCCTCCTTTTCATACATTTCGATTATTTTCAGTACTATTATAAATAAATTTGCAGTGAATAATCTATGTTATATTGTGCATCTCTGGTAATTTCCTCTAAGTTTATTCTCTCAAACGTTACAAACCTTTGTACATCTCGTAAGGCATACAGCCAGTAAGAACTTTAGAAAGTGAATGAAAGTGCTGATCTCATTGTGCCCTCACTGCGTTGTGGTAAATTCTTGAAATGAGGTGGCATAACTGTAGTATGGAGTTCCTGGGCAGTACAAATGGTTAAGTGCTCAACTACTGGCCAAAAAGTTGGCAATTTGAACCCACCTAGAGGTGCTTTGGAAGGCGGGCGGGCCCGGTGAGCTGCTTCTGAAAGGCCTCAGCCTTGAAAACCCTCTAGAGCATTTCTGCTCTGTATAGGTGGGGTCACCATGAGTCGAAACTGACTCAACAGCAACTAACAACCACCACCACAGCCATAGTATAAGAAATTGGCAAATGATCTTTAAGTGTATTTTTAAACAGTTCTTGATTCTATAAATAGATAAGTAAAATCTGTCCAGAATTCCTTCCAAAATCTGTTTATTTTTCATCCTTTAGCTCAAATCAGTAATGTGAGTATAGTCTTTACTGTCATTCAAAAAAATTTTTTTCATTCAGTGAAAAAAACTTTTAGCTCTTTTTCACTTCTGGCTTCAGGTTCAGTTTTTGAGCTAAACAGGAAAATATATTGTAGTTGTCTTAGTACAAAAGAACATTTTAATTATATCATTCTGTAAGTGTTGTCCTAAAGACTTCGTAGGATCTTTGGTTTCTGTTGTTTTTATTCTTTGGGGAGCTAGGTTTAAGATCCAGCCAGAAATCCATCAACATTCTGCTGTATGTTTTGGAGTAGCTGAAAAATTGCTTAGTGTGAGCTTCAGTTTCATATAAAGAAATTAGTTCATTGAGAGATGAACAAGTTGTAAAAACATACTTGAGAGAAAAATATAATTTACTGGGTGTGAATCATTAGTTTCCCCAATAGGTTGGTTTTCTGCTGCCTAGAGGATGGCATATTGACATAGTCCACAAGCTTGGGTAGGAGAATTTATGGTTATATTAACAACAGTGCATTTCACTGTAACTTAGAAAGAATAGTCACTGTTCTGAGGGGATAAGTGTTTTCAAGGAAGAAAGTTAAGCAAAATGACTAGCAAAAGTGCTTATATCCCTGTAAAGTAAAGCTATAACCTTAAAAACAACAATAATGATACCCTCAATGACTTTTTGCTTTAGTGTTACTCTTTATTAGCTAGATCTAATATATTTTTTTAAAGGAGCCCTGGTGGCACAGTGGTTAAGTGCTCCATGCTAATCAAAAGGTCGGTGGTTTGAATCCAACAGCCACTCCATAGGAGAAAGATATGGCAGTCTGCTTCTATAAAGATTATAGCCTTGGAAACCCAATGGGGCAGTTCTACCCTGTCCTATGGGGTAGCTGTGAGTTGGAATCGACTCAGCAGCACACAACAAGAATTTTTAAACCACGTTTCTTGAAAGTAACCAGATTCCCCAAAAAAACAAAAAACCAAATTCTGTTGCCATCGAGTTGATTCCAACTCATAGTGACCCTTTAGGAGAGAGTAGAACTGCCCCATAGAGTTTCCAAGGAGCGCCTGGTAGGTTTGAACTGTCGACCCCTCGATTAGCAGCTGTAGCACTTAACCACTATGCTACCAGCGTTTCTGTAACCAGATTAAAAAAAAACAAACAAACCAAACCTATTGCTGTCAAGTCGATTTCCACTCAGTGACCCTATAGGACAGAGTAGAACTGCCCCATAGGGTTTCCAAGGAGCGCCTGGTAGATTTGAACTGCTGACCTTTAGGTTAGCAGCCATACCTCTCAACCACTATGCTACCAGGGTTTCCGTAACCAGAAGTAACCATTTAAGAACTTGGAAATGGCTTTTCTTGTTCTTGAGTGCTATTGAGCTCCCCACCCATAAAATAGGGTTTTGAGCAGATTGTTTAGTAGTTAACCATTAAGTTATTCCTTTAGCTCACAATTAGCTTATGTCCAGATGCCTTCTAGAAGGGTCCATGTGGTCATCTAACCATTCTAAAAGCAGTTTGAGAGGTGGTTGTGCTTGTCCTTCCTTGCAAAATTAGAATTTCTGCTCTTTGATTAAAATGGAACCTAAAATGTCACAGTAACTGCTATTGAATGCTCTACCCATCCTTCCTTTTTTTTTTTTTTTTTAACTCATTGATTTGGAATCTAGGGTTGATATGAGTCAGAATTGACTCGACAGCAACAGGTTTGGTTTGGTTTTAGGTTCTCTTTACTTTTTTTTCGTGGGGGAAAAGAGAAGATTTAAAAAGTTTAGCAAGCCAATGTGGGTATTGTTTAAGAAAGCAATTTTCGGAGTATGACATAAAGTCAATTCACAGTGACCTCTTATACTAATTGCTTGACTGCATTCTGAATAACCAAACAAAAGTTAAACAATGTCCTAAAAAATTTTAGTTTTAATTGTAATTTGATTATTTGAAAACTAGTGAATGGTGATGAGTATGTATTAATTTATAGTTACTATATTTATTTAAATCCTGGTGGTATAGTGATTAAGAGCTACAGCTGCAGACCAAGAGGTCGGCAGTTCAAATCCATCTGCTACCCCATAGGACAGGGTAGAACTGCCCCATTGGGTTTCCAAGGCTGTAATCTTTATAGAATCCTGTTAGGTCGCTATGAGGGAAACCCTGGTGGCATAGTGGTTAAGAGCTATGACTGTCAAGGTCAATAGTTCGAATCTACCAGGTGCTCTTTGGAAACTCTTCGGGGCAGTTCTACTTTGTCCTATAGGGTTGCTATGAGTTGGAATCGACAAGAAGGTTGGGTTTATATTTGTTTAGAAGAGCCTTTTTGTACGCCGTTTTGGATCATAGTGGAGTGTTTTTTTCATTGACTCTAGTCTGAAGTCCTCTGTGAGAACACGCTCACTTTGAAGCTGGGGGTGTAAACTGAGCTCTAGGAACCCCAGTTTTCTCATAAGACAATGTAAACCCCTTGTTAGATTCTAGACAGTGCCTCAGTCCTGAGGGTCCTTAGGATCATTAGACTGAGATTTCTTTAACAGAGCAGACTGTTCACGTTTGTACCTTTAATTGTAGGATTTTCAGAACTGGTCTGGTCTGCAGAGAACAAATCAAAATAAGGTGGTGGAGTGAGGGGAGACATCCATGCATACTGAAAGCAAAGAGCAAATATTCACCCAGTTATTATAGGGCATGGCTTTTCAACAAAATGAATTAATACACTTGATGAAAACTTGCTAACATACGTGTGTGTGTATATCTATCTATATTAGGTTATTTGCTTTTATAATATTTTTTCAGAAACTCAGCAATTTGCTTCTAATTATGAGAGGTATATTTTTAAAAAATCATAAAGCTCCTTTCTTTCTGACTGAACCTGATACCTATTGCATTCCTTGGTCCTTGACTCTGAAAACCTTACAGCAGAAATTGAAATAGAATATTGAACCAATCATAACAGATTGGAGGATCATTTTACTTTCTTTAAAAAAAAAAAATCATTTGTCGAGAGAGTCCTTCAAGGGAAGTGAATGTCGTGTCCAGGGCACCAAATTTTTCATAAACAGAGTTGAAACTAAGAGGTGTTCCGGGGGACAATATTCTTATTTTAATTACATTATTACTGGAAGGCAATTTCTCATAATTAGCCAGAACCAAGTAGTGAGTGTAGCATATTGTAAATTTTTATAAGAAATACATTTACTATCTATTTGGTAGTGTATTTAGTTCTTTAGATTACAGTAGGAACTGTTAATTTTTTTTAAGTCCTTTAGCTCTATAAATATAGTTTTCATAGGAAAAACATATAAAACGTTGCCCAAGGAATTATAGGACTAAATTCAATAAAAACTAGTAGATTAAAACATCCAGCCTTTTTTTTTTTTTTTTTTTGATGAAACTGCCAAATATTTTATAGATTACTAGACTATCTCAGCATATAAGAAATTACAAATGCTAGGTAGAGGATATAATCACTTGTTGTATACTTATATAGCTATGTAGTTGCATGCTGTGTGGCTAGTAGATTACAGTGGGTTTGAAATTATATAGATCAACTTTTATTATTGTGCTGCAGACTGGAGGCCCGGATTGATGTGCCGATTTGACTCAAGCTCATTAAAAAAATAGCATGTACTGCAGTTCTGGAAACCCTGGTGGTTAAGTGCTATGGCTGCTAACCAAAGGGTTGGCAGTTCAAATCCGCCAGGCGCTCCTTGGAAACTCTTTGGGGCAGTTCTACTCTGTCTTATAGGGTCACTATGAGTCAGAATTGACTCGACGACACTGGGTCTGGGTTATTGCAGTTCTAGAAATGAGAAATAATATTCAGGTGCAAGTCAAGAGTGTAACATAGTAATAATAAAATGCATTAATAGGGCCAGAAGACTCAAATATTGGACTGTAAATTCAAAGCTAGATAAATGGAAATGGCATATAATCAAAGTTCTCCAAAAGATTCCCAAGGCATTTCCTGTTTCTGCAATTTATGTGTTAATATTTTCAGCAATGACTCTTTTTTGTTGTTTGATGTGTATGAAAACACAGGTTATCTTGGGATATTGTTTTGATACTTACAGCAGGACAAATCCAAATTCCTGCTTCAGAACTGAAGAAATGAGTTAAATTTTCCCTACCCCCTTCCTGCCCCCTGCTTTTCAAACAAGCTAATTAAGGCAACTGCTTGTAATAGGCTTTTAAAATTAGTCTGAATTTGTGGCCTGATGATGATTTTATACCAGGGATGGGCTTTTCCTGCATTGTTGAATACAATGGTCACTAAGAAAACAGAGCTCCTAATCCCATTAAAGTTTTCAGTTATCCCTTTCAGAAGCGTGGATGGAGAGATACAAAGAAAAAAGCTAAGGGAAAACATATAATGCCACATTAATAACAATATTGTGTCTGGAACAAAGTAGGTAGTAGTTCTGTTGTGTAATGCTCAGTTTGAGTCCTGTATACAGTATTTTTTTTTTTTTTTTGGTTTTGAAAAAAGTATAGACAAACTAGAACAGTTCTAGAGGCAAGCGATAGGATGAAAAAAACATCTAAAATTTATCTTGTAGGAATAGCAGCAGAAGAAAATGGGGAGCAGTTGGCTTGGAAAAGACTAGAGTGATGTTAAGGAACCATGATGTTGTTATGTGCCTTTGAGTCGGCTCTGACTCCTAGCGACCATACAGGACAGAGTAGAACTGCCCCATAGGGTTTCCAAGGAGTGGATGGCAGATTTGAACTGCCAACCTTTTGGTTAGCAGCCGAGCTCTTCACCACTATGCCACCAGGGCTCCAGGAACCATGATAGTTGTCTTCAAATGTTTGATGGAACATTTGTGCTTAACACAAGACAGCAGAACTTAGATCATGGGTAGAATTTAACAGGGAACAAATTTCTGTTAAAATAAGGGAAGATTGTTATTTTTTCCCCTAATGACAAGTTGGTTTATAAATTGCTCCCTTTTGGTGTGGTGGAAGAATTCCTGTCATTGGAAGAGTTCAAGAATTGCAGTGGCAACAACAGCAAACAAATAGTTATTAAGTGCCTTCTGCAGTTGGCAGTTCAAATCCACCTTGGAAACCGTATGGGACAGCTCTTATCTGTCCTGTAGGGTCACTATGAGTTGGAATGGACTCAACGGCAATGGATATGGTTTGTCCTTGGTGTGTATCAAGCAGGAGCCCTGGTGACTCAGTGGTTAAGAGCTCAGCTGCTAACCAAAAGGTCAGCAGTTTGCAACCACGAGCTATTCCTTAAAAACCTTATGGGGCAGTTCTACTCTGGCCTATAGCTTTGCTGTAAGTCAGAATCGACTAAATAGCAACAGGTTTTGGCTTTTGTTTATATATCAAGCAAGGAGCCCTTGTGTCACAGTGGTTAACCACTTAGCTGCTAACCAAAAAGTTGGTGGTTTGAACTCAGCAGCCGCTCCGTGGAAGAAAGATGTGACAGTTTGCTTCTGTAAAAATTATAGCTTTGAAAACCCTATGGGGCAGTTCTACTCTGTCCTGTAGGGTTGCTATGAGTTGGAATTGACTCGACACTAATAGATTTTTTTTACTGTATATATGAAGCATTGTGTTGTCAAAAAAATAAGTCATAATCTTTACCCTTGAGGGTTTATCATTTAGTAAGAGGAGACACACATGTAATAAGAATAATACCTGTTACCAGTTCCATGAGAGCAGTATATGTGGAGGAGAAGAGTAAGCTAGGGAGAGATTGTCTTTGAGTTTAACATTAAACAATGGGTAGGAGCTTGCCCAGTGTATTGTGTGTGGGGATGGGGGTAAGCTGAGAGGAAGGAAAAAAGTGACATGACTTCCTGTCAAAGGCATTGTAGAAAGGTTCTCACCACTTTGGCATCAGGGTGGTGGTTAGTTAACCTCTAGAATCTTTTATAATTCTACAACCCTACTAAGTGATTTTCTTCTAAAAACACTTTAAGGAGAGAAACATAACATTGCATTCTATTCTTAATTTTGCCTGGGGTTGAATAGAAATTGTCATTTCTATTACTATTTCCTGTATAAAGAGTGATGGAAATAGGATTATTAAAAGTCTTTGGGAAAATGCTTATTGGCATTAAAGAGCGCTTGTTTCCGAGTGAAGACAAATTCCCTCTCCAGTCCTCTCTTTTCTTTTCCCCTCAGGCGCCTCTGCATACTCCATAGTTGACTACATTCACTGTTCTCTATTCTGTGTGGCAAGATGTTACAAAGAGGGTTACTCACATCTCTGTCTTGCTTTGTGCCTGGACACACTAATCTTTTTGTTAGGCCATGGTTGGTCACCTCAGACTAAACCGTATGAAACCTCTGAGGGAAAATGGCTTGAGATGAACTTTTTGTGACAGACAGCCATCAGTTCAAAGCCTGTTTAGTGTCAGGGTTGAAGGAAGCTATAGTGGTCCATGAGAAGAGGCTCACAGGGGGTCCTTTTTCAGGGCAAAAGGACAGATGGTTTTCTTCATTTGAGATCATACACTCTATACAATGGATTCAGTACTTGCTTCCCAACCATGCTTCACGCACGCCTTCTCCATGATGGGAACCTATACTTTTTATAGACCCAGCGGGGGGACATTTATTTGTTGCTACTGTTCTTTTCAGCTGTTTTGTTGGTAGGCTAAGACTGCCCTTTTGTAGGGTGACAAAAGGGGTTTTAGTAAAACAGTGGCTTCATAAAGAGGGCCATTGTGTATATACGTACCTTCTGTGTAAAAACTAATTTTAGGTTCTAAACACAATCAAAGGGAAGTTCAACAACCAATAACTCTGAATCTCAATTATTTGTGGTATGATGTAATCAATGGTTTTTACTGTGCTAACACATACTAAAAATTCTCATAGAGGATGTCTAGCATGTGTGTATTATATAAGAAGATATATAATGTATAATGTTTCTAGACAGTTTGTAAATATTGTAACAGTATGTTCTGTATTAACCCCCCCAAAAAGCTACTTAAATATTCATTATACCATTTTAACTTGCTAAATTTAGTAGTTATTTTCCAGTTAGAAAAGAAATATGATTTTTTCGTTAATACCTTTGTCTTAAAAAAAAATTTTTTTAAGTACTTTGTTTTAACTTTAAAAAGAAAGTGATAGTTTTGTATATTTCTCTGAATTGTCAAATTATTTGCTTTGACAAAAATTAATTGGCAAGGTAATTTTAAGTGACTGCTTTTTTTCTCCTAGGATATTTTGGCATATTACGTACACACAATCAACAATATTAACAATATTAATACAAAATATCTGATGAAAGAACATTTATTACCCTTTCATTTTATGGAAGTTAATAACCTGCTTCCCATAGTTGTCAGTTACTCTGTGGAAAGGGTTTCCTCCTTTCTAAATGAGTCTAAAGCTAAAAAGAGTAGCTCGTGAGTCATTAAAATCTTATTAAATGGTGTATTTTCCTTTTTGTCTCGTTTTGTTGCATCCAATGTATATATATGGCTTGGAAATTTGAGATGAAAGTGTGCAGAAAACTAGGGTATCTGTAATTAGAGAAGCAGAAAAATAGATTTTGAACTGAGTTTGGATTATCTAGATTTTTTAAATGAGAAAGATAAATAGAACATTTGATTGACAGGAGAATAAAAGGGGCTTTGAAAAATTTGGGATGGTGCAATGCATATACAAAGAAACATCATATAATACATGATTGATTTTAAACTGAGTGGTGCCGACTGCACAGGTTATGAATTCAGAGGAGAGAGGATTCAGGTCTGTGTATCTGGCGGTACTGCTTTTTGCTCTGTAAATAAGAACTGCCTTTTAAAGATTCCTTATGCTTATTATTTATTTATTTGAGTGATTCCTTCCACTTTATTTTACCTTTTCTTTTTTAAATTGTGGTAAAGTATACATAAAACATTTGCCAATTCAACAGTTTTTGCATGGATAATTCAGTGCCATGGATTATATTCAGCACATTCTGCAAATGTTATTACTATCCTTTTCTGAATTACTCCACCATCATTAACAGAAACTCAGTGCCCCGTAAGCTTTATGTTTATTTTTATAGATTTTTACAGCTTAGAACTGATCTTACATTAACTAGCTCATTTGCTCCCTATTATAACCTGGGCATCAGATATGATACCCCACTGCTGTCAAGTCGATTCTGACTCATAGTGACCCTATAGGACAGAGTAGAATTGCCCCATAGAGTTTCCAAGGAGCGCCTGGTGGGTTCGAACTGCCGACCTCTTGGTTAGCAGTCGTAGCACTTAACCACTACGCCACCAGGGTTTCCAACAGATATGATATAGGCATTTCTAACTATCCCAATGTGCATATTAGAAAACTGAGACTCAGAGGCAATGCCACTTGCCCAAGATGGAAGTGTCAGTCTTTGATTTTTCTAAGTATGAGGATAGATTTTCTGCTGATGCACAGAGTAATTATTATCCTTAAAATAGGATTGCTGATAAACTGAGAAAGATGGCCTTTGTACTTTTGATAATATTGGAAATCATTGGGTCAAACATAATTGCTTTTAACCAACTGATTTTGTCCATTCAGAAGTAATAATCATATGAGAACATATTATTTTGACAACTTTTATTATCTCCTGGCAAGCAAGAGTTGTAGAGGTTACATTAATTTTCTGTATATTAATAATTATCCAGCAGCCCAATTTGCTGTTAGAGTTCAGTGTCAGTTTGATCCTTCTGAAGCACTACGTAAGGGTCTGTGTGGCACTTGGCTGATATGAGCTAAATTAAAAATTTCAATTATTAGTTTAGTAAAAGATTGGGGATTTATTTCTTATAGAACTAATTAATTTTCAGTTAAAAGTCCCATTACCTTTTATTGGAAGACTTCTACTAGTAATTCAGGCAATTACTGCAATATTTGTCTCATATAAATTAAGAATCTGGTAAGCATAAGGCATTTTAGTGGGTCTGTAGGGTCACTGTAAGTTGGAATCCAATCAACTCAGCAGTGGGTTTTTTTTTTTTTTTTTGGTATGGCTATAGAGGGTTACACAAGATGCCATAGCTCATGTGGCATCTGATCTCTCTCCATCTCCTTTGTCATGGACTTAGTTCGGATGTCCTCACTCCCTTTTCTTGCTTCCTCTCCCAGTTTGTTCTTTACAGAGCTTATATTTGGGACATTTCTAAAATGCAAATCTTATATCATGCTTTAAAATGCTATTGCTCTTAGGATGGAGCCCAGGTTGATCCCAACCTACATTTTCAGTCCCATGACACAGTGCTTAGTTCCTTTTTACAGGAAGCCTCCGCTCCCTCAGACATGCTTTGTGTCTTTGCCTGGCCTCTTCGGCCTGGAATGTTCTCTACTCTCCTTTGCTGCCTTGTAATGCCTTCACAGTTTTTCAAGATCAACTCAAATATCAGTTCAGATGTTAAGCTTCTCCTCAAATCTTCTAGGCAGAGTTAGAGGCTTTTTTAGCACTTGATATAAAAAAAAAAAAAAAATTTTTTTTTTTTAATATACATTGCTCTTAGAGTAATACTACTTGACATCTCAGTTATTTTTTCCTGGGGTGTCTAGCCTGACAGAGTGCCTCACCCATAGCACATACTCAGTATCCATTCGATGGACAACTTCTGCTTTCAAAGATCTTTAGGAAGAAGTTGGGCAATAAATACAAATACCAATAAACACATATTACAAAGTAGGTTATATGGCTGATCCTAGATAATCCATCATCATTACCTCTGTTTCTGCACCCATTAAATAATGGAGTTGGATTAAATGATTTCCAGAGTTTAATCTTGTTTTGATATTTGGTGACATAAGGGCAATAACAATTTGGAATATTTTTATAACGGCATATAGGAAGTGATAATTCATTTGCACGTTGTTGCATACATTAAAGAAAAATTTAATTTCCCTTCACAACTTTATTGTGATACAACTGGAAAGAGACTCCTTGATTCTAAACTCAATTTTTGTTGATAATTTCCTGAAAATAGCATTTACAAATAAGAACATTGTTAGGATTTTGAGAGGATGTGTAACCTTTTTTCTGCTAATTATTTGAAAAGATTTAGCATTAATACTATAAAAGTTACTTTCTCCCACAGTTCTCAACCTCCATCTTAAAATTTGAAGTAAAAAGGAAATCATCAGTATGAAAAATAACTATGGATTGAAGGGTTGAAGCTTTTTATATAAAGAACTCCCTGGAAAGATGCTGGTCAAATTTCTCTTCTGCATAGTGCATAGTGTATAACGGGAGCTTGATAATATTTAATATAATCAATTTTAGAGGCTGAGAAAATTTGGGCCTCTGAAGAGCAAATACAAGATGGTAGATGGGATTTTCACATTTCTGTGAAGACAAGGTAGAAGTTGACATAGTTGGCCTCCTAGGCGTGCTTCATCACATAAGTGAAAGAGCTAATTTATTTTAGCAAGGGAAAGATTATTCCCTTTAACAGCCACTTATTTAATTTCAAAGAGAAAAGAAGACCAAAGGAAATAAGGTAATTTTCAGCTAGGTAAAGTATAATTTAGTATGTTATAAAATTTGGCATTTTCTCTTCCAAATTACATTGAAAGCCAACTTTATTTTATTTGCCTTCTTTAAATTTATATTTTCACTTTTGCTTTTCTGTGCCATTAGGATTTTGCATTTAAGTATTTTTGAGTAAAAATAATGTTAAAAAAACAAAAATTGCACTTTCTTCTAAATTGCTCAAAGAAGAATGTTGGTAATTTTCCACTGAGGCAGCAGTGGTGGGAAGAGCTTAGGCTTTGGAACCCAGAGAGTTGTTGTAGGTGCTGTTGAGTCATTTCCAACTCATAGTGACCCCATTTTACAACAGAACGAAACATTGCCCAGCTCTGTGCTGTCCTCACAATCATTGCTATGTTTGAGTCCATTGTTGCAGCCACTGTGTCAGTCTCTCGTTGAGGGTCTTCCTGTTTTTTCCTCATCCTTTACTTTAGCAAACATGATGTCAGTCTCCTGGTATTGATCCCTCCTGATAACATATCCAAAGTATGTGAGACAAAGTCTCACCATCCTTGCATTCTTCCAAGATGGATTCGTTTGTTCTTCTGGCAGGCCATGGCATATTCAGTATTCTTCACCAACACCATCATCAAAGGCATCAGTATTTCAGTTTTCCAGAGAGAACTTCTGGCTCAGCTACTTACCAACTGTTTGGGCTTGGACAAGTCACTTAAATCTTTTGAGCATCAGTTTCTTTATTCATAAAATAGCAGTATTAATACCACCTAGCTCCTTTGTTTTAAGGATTAGTAATATATAGTAGGTATGTAGCACAATGCTGGCACATAGGTAAGTATTCAATAAATAGAATATAATAATTATACTAGCGAAGCATTATATAATTACGGTCTTTAGATTCCAATTTTTATTGAAAGAGTTATATACCATAGGGTTTCCAGTGCCTAACACAGGACCTGACATATAATACAGTCTCAGTAAATATTTACTGAGTAAATGAACTAGTGTCGTATTGTGCAAAGAGGGCATGGTCACATATACCGTTAGTGCCGTGTGATGTAAATGTGATGTAGGGATAATGGAAGAACTTACAAGTGAAGAAGAGGTCAAGCATACCAAAATCCCCAAGCTGTCATGGCCCCCAGGTAACTGCTGGACTGCATCCTCCCTGGAAGGTTCCAGGAGGGGGACTTGCCATCTGAGCACTTTGTATATTTACAGGGATAAATGGAGGTGCTGATGGATGGAGAGAGAGAGAGAGAGAAATAGAGACCTCTGCCAGAAATATCCATTTATATTTTGGAAGCAGACCACACCGTTAAGGAAACTCCTCTTTCAACTGATTAGTTGATGACATTATGGAAGGTGATTATATTATATTACATTATGGAACACCAGCCAGTCTATTATCTGGCCAAACCATTGAGAATCATACCCTAACCAAATCGATACATAAAATTAACCATCAAAATAAATTACTGCATTAAATCCGTGTATGTCTTTGCAATGTAATTTTATTTTAACACATTTTGTTATTTTTGAAAGAGTTGCAAAGGCTCTTTGTACAATACTAAAAGGCTGAGAAAACAAGTCTTTCTCCCATCCCACCCCTTCACTAAACTACTCACCTTCCCAGAAGAAACCACAGATACCTATTTCTTGTCTGTCTTCCAGTAGTGGTCTGTGCATGCAAATGTATATGTTCCACATGCTTTGTAAGCTTGGACAATGGTCATCACTTTCCAGGCTCACGACAGCAGTAATTTACCACATAAAACATATTCAAGCATTGTGATTAAATAGGCATAAATTCTTTCCTACTTATAACAGTGTCTTGAAAACAAAACAAGACAAAGGAAAAAGGAAACCCTCAAATTATTGTAGACATTTTTTTAATCACCCAAATAATATGTATACTATTACCTGTGTCAAAAATAATCCTACTTTTTAAAACAATATTCTCTTTGTAATATGTTTCAGATAGTCATACCTTTACTTTTAAAAAATGTTCAAATGTGAGTTTTTAATCAGTGTGATGCTTTACTTGGAGTCCAGATTTTATGGTAAGTTCAACGTTTTAAAGTTTTAGATTCTCACCTCAAATAATTTGTACAATGCACAATATTTACTTACTAATGAAATTATCTCAATGAGTGGATGTCATAACAAAAGACAATATAGATGAAATCCAAACTCAGATGAAATTGGATTTGATTCGAGCGTCTTTTCAGCTGGTTTATGCTGTGTTACTTATAAGGGAGGTGAATATGAAGCCTTACTGACTGAAGAAACAAAATGCAAATTTCTTGTTTGATTATTATGCTCCAAAATTACAATGGAATTGTGTTGAGTTTGATCAGGGACACTGAAAGTGTTATTTTAGTTGAGTCATTTTCTAGTTTCTTTGATCCCCAACTCCCTCTTTAGGTGCTTCAGTCTTTACAAATACAGTTGAATAGGAAAGAATGCACATGTTTTGAATGTGAATTTTTTAAATGAGTTTAGAAAACTTATTAAAATAATAGGCAAACATGAGATTTAACCCAATTTATTGGATCTTTTTATATTGCCAGTTGTAGGAACAAGAATTTGTTTGTAGGCTGAGGGCTATGGGGACCACAGTCTCGAGGAATATTTCAATTGCTCAGTTGGCATTACATAGTTTATAAATCAAATATTCTACAGTCTACTTTGGTGAGTAGCATCTGGGGTCTTTAAATCTTGTGAGCAGCCGTCTAAGATACTCACTCCACTGATTTCACCTTGTTGGGAGCAAGGGAGAATGAAGAAAACCAAAGATACAAGGGAAAGATTAGTCCAAAAGACTAATGGACCACAACTATCACAACTACCACTGAGTCCACACAACTAGCTGGTGCCCTGCTACCACCACCAACTGCTCTGACAGGGATCACAATAGAGGGTCTCAGACAGAGCTGGGGAAAAATGTAAAACAAAATTCTAACTAACAAACAACAACAGCCCAGCCCACAACAACAAAAAAACAGACTTACAGGTCTGACACAGACTGGAGAAACCCTGAGAGTATGGCCCTCGGGACACCCTTTTAACTCAGTAATGAAGCTGCTCCTGAGGTTCACCCTTCATCCAAAGGTTAGACAGGCCCATAAAACAAAACAAGACTAAATGGGCACACCAGCCCAAGGGCAAGGACGAGAAGGTAGGATGGGATAGGAAAGCTGGTAATAGGAAACCCAAGGTCGAGAAGGGGAGAGTGTTGACATATCGTGGAGTTGGCAATCAATGGCACAAAATGATATGTGTATTAATTGTTTAATGAGAAATTAGCTTGCTCTGTAAACCTTCGTCTAAAGTACAATAATAATTTCAAAAAACCCTCCAAAAAAAAAAAAAAAAGATTTGCTAGTATATTTTTCATCAGTAGTGCTAGATGAATGGAGGTTTCTGACAGTATATTTAGAAAGGCAACTAAATTGACCATTTTTTAACAAACCCACAAAAAACCCTGTAGACTTTTTCCATCTGGCTTTAAGAGCTGTAGCTCAGCATTTGGGTTCATTAGTCTGTCCACCATATGATTTAGAATGATCTCAGATTCAAGTGATGCAGTTTAATCTAATTAAGACATAAGACAGAATAAGCTTGGCGTGCAATAGTGAAGGCTCTCAGAGGACCCCTGGAAAGCTGACAGCACAAATTCATGGGTTGAGATAAGAACTATAATTGCCACTTGGTTATTGCTTGAAGGAAAAATGCAACTCAACTGTATGGAAAAGACTTGTATCCACATGTTTTAATTTTTTTTTCTCTGTGGTTGGGAATAATCTATCCTCTCTTCCTAAAATGAGTATGTTTTTAGGTGGTAGTAATGGGTGCAACCATTTCAAACTGAGGATGTCATGCTGAATGGTCAGGGGTTAACCATTTATTTTTGAAAGCCAATCCTAAATTATTAGGAAACTTCCTCCTATCCCCATGTCTTTTTTGTTTGTTTGTTAAGTGCTAACAACATAAATAATCTATAAAATATGTTTTTGAGGAAATGAGGCTTTTTTTTTTTTTTTTAAAGGATGCCTGAAGTTGAAGTTATACCAGGAGCCCTGGTGGCGCAGTGATTAAGAGCTCAGCTGCTAACCAAAAGATCAGCAGTTAGAATCCACCAGCTGCTCCTTGGAAAGCCTATGGAGCAGTTCTCTGTCCTGTAGGGTCGCTATGATTGGAATTGACTTGATGGCAATGGGTTTTGGAAGTTATATTGCTTATGGAATTGGAATAAGCTTGGTATGGGCATTCTTTCTTCACACCACTGCATTGTCGTGTGAAGATTTCTGACAGTCACTCCAGTCTTCACCGGATTATTTCTAGAGTATAACTGTAACTTCTTCACTTCCTCAGCTGCTCAGACATAGCCTGCCAAGCAAGTAATAAAAATAATAGCTGACATTCATTAGACCGAGTGCAAAGCACTGTTTTAAATCTTTTTTCTTATATTATCTCTGTTAATCCTTACAACAAGCTACTATCCCAATTTTATAAAAAAAAAAAAAACAAGAAAACAATTTTATAGTTAGGATAAATGAGGCCGAGAGAGGTTAAATAACTTTCATAAATCATGTAGCTTTTAAGTGGTGGAGGTTAGCGCTGTCTTATTCCAGAGTCCATGCATTTAGTCTAAACTGTTATACCTGTTACTGCTGAAGAGACCAAAACCAAACTCATAGCTGTTGAGTAGATTGTGACTCATGGCAGACCTGCGTGTTGCTAAGTAGAACTAACTGCTCCATAGGGTTTTCTTGGCTGTAATCTTTAAGAAGCAGATTGCAAGGCCTTTATTCCAAGGCACCACTGGTTGGGTTTGAACCGCCAAACGTTAGGTTAGTAGTTGAGTGCAAACTGTTTGCACTACCTAGTCCCTCCCCTAAAAGAGAAAAAAGGCCCTATTAAAAAGTTTTGGCAAAGAAAATGTTTGGAGGTAGTATTAGTAGCAGGAAGGGTGTGTAGGGAGTAGAAAAGTACCTGAGGGGAGAGGAGTGCTGTGGAAAAGCATTAGAATAATGAGAGAAACCCAAGCAAAGGGCTGTATCCATTGATAGGATTTAGTTGTGGTTTCTGGTGTTTAAAAAATTTATACCAGTAACATTGACTACATTCTTTCTTTTTTAAGCGTTGGTTTTCTGAATATTTATCGTCTTACTGTTACCTGTTTTCAATAGCCAATTAGTAGGTAGGTAATAAGAAAAAGAAGACAAACTATTTTGAAGATAAAATTTAAGAAGGTCTAGTGATATGTGGCACATGGCCACAACAGTTGCTTTTCTGGAGAAGAATTCTGACATTGGTATTTTTATCTTCAATTCTTTATATCATTCAAATGACATAAAAGCACAAACACTTCCCGTTCTTTAATATATACTGTGTTAATACATCAAGAAAAATATGCAAGAATTAAGTATGTACTGACTTAATATTTAAGTTTATTTTAATGAAAAATTGCATAGGAAAAATTTTACTATTATTTGAAAAGAAATGCTTAAAAGAAAGCATAGTCAGCTTGTTTAAGGTAAAGAGTACTGTTTAAACTCTCCTCTGGCCTTCAGCTTGGAGTATTGTATATTGCAGATATAATTGTTAGCCTAAAGCTTTAGCCCTTGGTGAACGCTTTGCAGTGATTGAGTTCTCTGACTTTAATGGGCAGGTTAATAGATTAGACTCAAAGAGTTGAACCAATATAGCTCATAGTCTGCCTGAAAACTTGAAGATTTTCTAATTAAAAACCGATGATCAGTGAGCTTTTCTGAGCTTACTAAATCATGACTTTTTTTCATCTTGGTGACATGGTTAAAATTGGAAATGTCGAAAATGCCTGCATAGAGCATGATTCATGGGCTTGGATCTGAATTTAATTTCAATTTTCTTTATTGAAAAAAGACATAAATAGATTAACTAGAAATTATGATGTACACTTATTAATCATTCTTTAAACAATACTGTTTTTCTAGGGTGCAAACCATTCGTCAACAAATGTGATGTTGGTCTCTATAAAACAGGAAAAATAACTACCCATCATCAGAGGCAGAAACTATATGGTTGAAAATAACCAAGTTAGAACTCATTTGTGTGAATGACTGGGATTGATGAAGATGTTTGAGAACCTGGTGGTACCAATAATACCACTTTTGTTGGATTTCATTTGAAATTTCGGAGAGATTTGATCAGGAGACCTAATCTCCAGTTGGATACCTCAAACTCAAAATGTGTCCAACTGAATTGGTTATGCCTCTCCCCTCGCCTAAGTTGTCTCTTCCTCCTCCCTCAGTGAATATTGTTCATCATTCAGACCAGACACTTTGGGACTATCTTTGACATCCCCTGTGCCCCCCACAAATTTTCATTCACCAAGTCCTGTCTATTCTCCTTAATATCTCAAGGCTGTCCACTTTGTCTGCTTCTTCTGCTACTCTTGACCTACTCATGGCAACCCCATGGGTAAGGTTCATTATTGTGTTCTTTTGAAATATACCTCCTTCTTGTAACTTGCCAGCATGATATATTGTAAAGACTTCATAATTTGCTGTTAAAAATTATTGCCCTTAGTCTGAAAGATTTTGATGGACAGGTTGTCAGAAAATCAGTCCTTCTAATAAAATGTTGTTGTACATAAGGAACTTAAAACTTTTTAACACCCTGTATGATTCATAGGTATGTTAGTATATGTACCTATTTCAACATTTTGTTCACATTAGGCATAAATTATGAGTGTTTTGTTGAAGAAACTCTAAATGAAGGATGCACTTTGCAAATGGATGACACTTTTTTTTTTTTGAAATTAGTAATTTTTGCTGATGAACTGAGAGGAATGGCCCTTTCAGGCCTAAAATGATTATGAATATATAGTATGATCTTGATTGTAATATTTAAAAACCATTTTTTATAGGTAAATTTGGTTATGGCTAAGATGGAGGAATTTTAGTGCTTGCATCATGTCATGGATTTAAGACTATATTAGGGAAATGTACAGGTCAGCAATCAAGATTATACTGAACACAAAGACATTTTCTCTTACCACTTATTCTTACACTGATCAAGAGTGCCCTGTATTTTTGGGGGGAGGGGGAGGAAATGAAATGAGCCAAATAAAAAGGCTGCGTGAGTGTTTTTAATTACCATATGTCAATATATTAGATGATTATACTGTTATTATCTGTGTAATGATTTGCTATGCGATCTTGACCAAAACAAAAAAAAAACAAACCTAGCCGTTCAGTTGATTCTGACTCATAGTGATCCTGTAGGACAGGATAGAACTGTCCTGCAGGGTTTCCAGGGCTGTAGTCTTTACTGAAGCAGACTGCCACATCTTATTCCAGGGGAGCGGCTGGTGGGTTTGAACCACCAACGTTTTGGTTGGCAGCTGAGGGCTTAACCACTGTGACACCAGGGCTCCTTTGTGACCTCGACAGATGCTTATAACTGAGATACTCAAGGTGCCAAACTCTGCTTGTCAAAGGGGCATAAAATTAATTCCTTTATATGTATAAAAGTGATTTCAACTCAAGAATTATTATTTAATACCTAGGTGTCTAACATGTAATTACGTACCATGAAGAATGCTATTTTTGACTTTAAGGAGTTAAAGGTAGTTAAGTTGCAAAGATACGTAGCACTTGAAATACTGTAATTTGAAATGTGACTGCTTAAAGACTTTTATGTTTATCACCTTCCAGTTTTTATAGGAAATTTTCCTTCATTGCTTTATTTTCAAAATAACAATTTATCACTTTTTTGCAATTTACAGGTTATTTTTACAAAGTACTTTTTATGTATTATATAAATTCTGATATTTCCTCTAAAACTAAATTTTAAAAACCTTAAAAAACATATATTGATTATTTTCCCCCTGATTATGAAGGTAATGCACCTTGTTTAGGGGGGAAATATAGAATGTAATAACTAATAGAAGGATAATTTTACCATCCGAAGAAAACCACTGTTAATGTTTTAAAATATTTCCTCTTAGTATTTTTTAAATGTTAAATATGTTTTTACAAGGTCAAGATTATTTCCTATGTACATTTTATTCTATTTTTAACTTAACATTATCCAATTGACATTTCCCTTGTTATTAAAAATATTTATAAACATCATCCTCAATATCTACATGATAAATACATACCATGATTTATGTAACTGCATCCACCTTTCATATAGACTTAGTTTCCTGTAATCAGACTTCTTTTTTTAAACTAATAATATAGCTTCTAGGCAAGACTTTTTGGGGTATATGTCAAAAACAATATTGCTTGATTGTGTAACTGGAAATATTTATATCTTGTTTAAGCTCCCAAAACTTTATTCCTTCTCTGTTTTACCCAGTTCTTTTTACTTGAGCACAGCCTTCCCTATTCACTTTACTACGTAGCTCTCCAAATTAAAGAACCAACTTAATATGAAAATAGTTCTTCTCTTGACCCTTCAGACATAATCCTCATCGAATAGAAATATGTGAATAAAAAAGCTTACAGCATGATATCCAGCAATTTGAAGGAGATACCTTCAAAAGTTGACATTGAAAATGGATGTAACTTTGTATAAGGAGCTGGGGGGGTTTAACTAAGGACAGTCTTCTTGCCTCTTCTAACTTTGTATCTGGTGCAGCTGCACCTTGGATTATAAATTGAAATTCTAAGCTCTCCAAGTGGAAAACTCAGAAAGAGCACATTCATCCCTTGCTAGTCACACACTGAATCTTTACTTTGAAGACTCTTCCTGCAATGCACGGATGATAGGGTAGCCTCTAGCTGTATTGCTTGTATCTTTTTTTTTTCCCTCTCTATGACTGCCTGTGTTTTTCTTTTGTTGTTGTTTTTTTGAAGCTAGCATTTTTTTTTTTTTTTTTTAGCATTGCTTTAAGGGGATTAAATGGAGAAAGATGCCAGCAATAGTTATTACAAAATAGAAACAAGTAGTAGCTGTGTTGGAAACCCTGGTGGCGTAATGGTTAAGTGTTACAGCTGCTAACCAAAAGGTCAACAGTTCAAATCCACCAGGTGCTCCTTGGAAACGCTATGGGGCAGTTCTACTCTGTTCTATAGGGTCGCTATGAGTCGGAATCGGCTCGATGGCAACAGGTTTTTTTAAGTAGCTCTGTGTCTATGCATTTACCGGTGATAGTTTATGTGAATGCAAAGACTTAGAGGTGTAAGCATGAATATTTGTCACATTTTTCAACCCCTGAATCCATCCTAACTGCAGTGCTTGAGGAATGTCTAAAATAATTGGGAGGACCCTGCTGTTGTAGTTTAATGTAGCATTTTTACTGCATCACAATTAGGGGAAACCTTATGAAATCGAAATGAATCAACATAACTTTTGGGCCTTATATATTAAATCAAAATAAAGATGTAGGAAAGGAAAATGCCATTAGTCACAGTGACAGAATTGTACTTCCTGTCTACAAACTTCTTCCTTTAGTCACTATGGCAATGACACCTCATTTTTTTAGTAACAGAGAAGTACCAACAGTGTATTTGGAAGACACAAATGATAGTTTGCAGTAACGGACATATAAATGAAAATTGATTTTTTTAAAAGTCAGAAAGTTATTTCTTAAAGGAAAATAGGATTTAGTGAAAATTTTATTGTGAAAATTCGTCTGGCTTCTTTTTTCCAGTCACTCTATTGAAACTGCTTGCACATGGTAGTCGATGAGCTCCACACAGATATTTGTAGGGCTCTGCTCTATGTAACGCACTGTTCTAGGAGATGCTGAAGTTACACAGAGGGGTAAGTTTTATTTCCCTCAAGGGCCTTGGCGAGGGAAATAAAACAAAGAGTTGATCTATTAGAAAGTTGTTTGTAAGTTTTAAAGTAATACAAAAATATAGTGGGTTATAATTATAACATAAAAACTTAACTGTGGTTATTGTCTTGTGCCACTGAGTCGATTCCAGGTCATAGGGTTTTCTTGGCTATAATCTCTATGGAAGTGGGTTGCCAGGCCTTTCTTCTACAGTACTGCTCGGTGGATTTGAACTGCCAACCTTCTGTTTAGTAGCTGAGAGCAAACCATTTGCACCACCCGAGGACCATTTACTAACAATAGATTAAAAAAAAAAAATAGTAAGTGTTAAATAAAAAAAATAGAGATCAAAGTCCAACTGGAACTCAAAATTGGTAGACTGTAACTTTTGGCTGGAAAGTTCAGAGAAGACATCTTGAAAAGGGTAGTAATTGAGCTGGATTTTTAATGATTATATTTACAAATTCAATAATTTGAGAGTGGGTGAATCCTTCAGGTAGAAGACATAGCAAGAACAAATGCTTGGAAGTGTATTTTAGAGGCAGTCATTAGATCATTTCTTTATGGCATTTTAGTGTAGTAATGAAAAGCACAAATCTAGAGCCAGATAATGTGTTCAAATCATGGTGCCACCACGGCTATTATTGTTATTATTATTTATGTTGAGGTGTCATATAATATTTGGTTGAAAAGATAATAACAGTAATAATAGCATTAATATTTTTATTAACAATAATATAAAAATAATGATAAGGATTGCAATATTTATGGAGCATTTATTGAACAGTGCAGGCACTGTTTTAAGTGTTTTATATATATTAATTTCTTTTATTCTGAAAAGAATTATATGAGTGAAGTACCTCATGTATTATTTATTTTTCCTTTTAAAAAATATTAAACTGAGATACAGATAGTATAACTAATTTTCCCAAGATCAAGCAGCTAATAAAATGGTCATAGAGTTTGAAAGGTCAATTAGGGTCAGATTGGGCAGTGGTTTAAATATAAGAATACATAGAGGTTGTGGAAAAGACTAACAATGAATATTGTATGGTTAGTGGGAAGCCATTCTGATTTCTGCACAGAGCAATATGTCAAAACAGTGTTTTAGGGATATTAAGCTGGAAATTATGATAGATTGTCCAGGGCACTGACTGGCTGCTACAGTTTTTCATCTGTTAAATTCTAGGAGTCTGCTAGGTCGGGTAGGAGTCTCTGGGTGGTGCAAACAGTTAACGTGCTTGGCCACTGACTGAAAGCTTGGTTGTTTAAGTCTGCTGAGAGATGCCTTGAGAGAAAAGTGTGGTGCTCCTCCAAAAAATCAGCCATTGAAAACACTGGAGCATAGTTATACTCTGACATACATGGTGTCGCCATGAGTTGGAATCGACTCAACGGCAGCTGGTTGTTTGAGGCTGGGTATTGGCAAGAAAAGAAGGGCAGGAAAAGAAGATTCACTTGGATTCTGTTACAGTCTGGTGAGGGAGAAGAAGAGGCAGCCATCAGTGATAACTTGCAGGTTTTTCATGACGATTTTGTTAACAGATAATCAGTCTGTCCTATTTAACCGACTTCCTAATGCTTATATCAACCAACCTTCTTTTGAAATCCTTTTTTCTTCTTTATGTCAATGACCGTTGTTTAATCGTGGTTCTCTTCCTACCTACTCCCTCCTTCAGAGCTCTTTTCTGTAGTGCATTGTCTTCAGATCTCAATCTGGGACTCATTTCTTTTTCTTTTACATAGCACTTCATTATAGGGTATATATGCTGTCCAATTGCCTTTAACCTGGAGGCAGCATAACCTAATGGAGAAATGAATCTGGGCCTGGATCCCAGCTACCCCAGTATTAGTTGTGGAATAACAGTGCTTTGATCTTAGTTTTCTCATTTATAAATGGGAACAATACTACCGTATGGATTTATTATGAACAATAAACGAGCCTAGGGAAAAGGCTCAGATCACAGTAGGCCCTTGACAAGCTTTATTTGCCCCTTTTGTTCACTTCCCTCCTATCCAAATATTACCCTTTAGTTCAAGTTGCTTCCCTGATGGGGACTCTTCCTACGGTAAGAGGAATAGTCGTGATTTTCTTTTGCTTGCCAGATGTTAAACTGTACATTATCAGCTTCCTTAGATAAATAGCCCAATGACTGTCTCTCTGCCTTAAACATGGAATGAGTTAATACTCTAAAAATATAAGATATGAACTACAAAAAGATGTAATAATAAACTAGCTTTATGTGAAATTACATTTCAGACTGGGGGTGAAAATTTATCTTCAGATTGGATTCTTAAGTGCAGCATGAAGACAAGCTGTGGGAACACGATATATGAAATATAAAATTTTCCAAACTCCTTACATATCTAGACATTTTGTTTGTACAGATGTTGTGAATGATATAATGATTGATTTTTTAATGTAGCAATTAGAGCTGGAATTTCATTTCATTAAACAGATGCTATTGTGAAGAGAATTTATCTCAGCAAAATACTGACTTGTACAGAATGATAGGATCCGCTTTTTCTATAGTTAGGTGAGCCTAGATAAAATTACTGAGGTGACCTAGTCAGTGTGGTCAGGTGAGCTAAGTTTTGGTTAGGGATTTCAAAATGTTCTACAGTAGACTTCTCTGTGGTTCAATGAGCTTTGCTGGACTCCAGTATCTCAAAAGTAAAACATTTAAAATAATCTCAGACATTAGAGAAAGAAGAGATTTTAGATATGATCTCGAACAACCACCTTGCTTTATAAAGGAAGAAATGGAGGCTTAAAGATTTATGGGGACTCGTCCAAGACTCCCAGTAATGATCATGAAATGTCAGAGATCAACCTTGGGTCTCTAAATTCGCAGTGTTCTTGCTACTTTGCTACAAAAGTCCCAGGAGCATTAACACCATGTCAACCAAACACTGGTCCAGAAATAAAGCTTCTGTGAAATTAGAAAAAAATAAAAGAAAAAAAAAATAGGACTTGGAACTGATCTCCTTTAATTGTTATTCCTTATTTTTTTTAATTAAATTTCTTTTTTACTTTAAAATAAACTTAGAAACTTTTCTGTATTTCTTTTAAAATAACAAATCTAGAAACCTTTAAGATCCCCCCAATTTAGTTACGTCTACAATCTTTACATGAAATGGGTGCTTCAGGAATATGCATCGTGTTGGTACCCTGTGTACTGACATTCCACTGCGGAAGTGAACTCCAGTGTGAGAACATGGCACCCTGCTTCTTTGCCTCGAAGGTCACATCACTTATAGCCAAGCTAGTTGCAGTTGTATGCATTCATGCAAAGTAAATTTGCTCTGGAATAAGATAAATTTAACTGCATACACATTTCTGAATGAAAAGGAATTACTATTTTAAGCTCAAAATAAGATTTGTTTGTAAACAGTAGAATTACAGCCTCTTCTTGCGTGATCCAAGTTTCTATTACTTTTTCTCTCACCTTTATACGAGTTATATGTCCATATGTGTAGCAGAGTGTATAACAGATACAATATTCATTGGGAGGTAAATATATACGAGATTACCAGAAAGCATCACTATTTTGAAGTTACTAAATATTTTAATGGGAGGAACTTATTTGTTGTTGCTATTTTGAATTTTTATCAACTTCTCACCTCTTCCTTCCTGTTTTATTTTTTTTTGGTGGGGGGAAGAGAAGACCAGAAAAAGGTAAAGAGGTTTTAAAAACAGCCCAGTGCACAGTAATAAATACTGTTCGAATGAATGAGTGAGCAGTGGTTCTCATTTGGGGGAAAGGTACAGTGGAGGAGGGGAAGGGGCATATATAAGAATTCTCTAGGTAGCCTTTCCAACCACAAATATTCACCCCTTCCCCATTCTGAGATGCTGCCTGGGAGAGAGCCACTGCTTTGGAGCAATGAGTTAAAGTAAATTTGGAAAGCACCCAAACCACGAGTCCTTAGAGCTTTGCACCAAATTTTCAACTTCAGTAGGGTCTGCTTGTTTTAGCAGTGTGGCACTTTTTTGGTTTTATGATTTAAGTTTTATTTTTAAATTAATTTGGAGTATAAGATGAGGTCATAATGAGTGCCAATAGTACAATGATGCTTTTTATGAGCAAAATAATTTTTCATTATGGATAAGGCCAGAACTCTTGAAAAATTGCAGAAGTCATACTCTTATTGTCCCAAGTGACAGAGCTTTTCCGTCAAGTATAAGTTTCATTGAGAACAGGAATTTTCCCACCCAAACAGGATACTTATTTGTTTTTTTAAATGGTTCAATTCTCGGATTTCACCTCTTAGAGAAAGATAGCATTTTCTTTGCGCATTGATTCCAGTTCTTCCCTAACGGACAACGCAGATTTTGTTTGCCTTGCGTTTGTATTAGTACTTTCTGAAACTAAGGTAAATCTGTGAAAGCACTTAGCACAGGGCCTGGGGCATGGTAGAAGCTCAACAAATACAAATTTTCTCTTTTCCCCTTTCTTTCTTCTTGAGGAATATCCAGAGACATACAGATTTCACTTTAAATAATTCATATGTTTATTGGCTTGGAAACCCTGCCAAAAACCTAGAAAAATCCCTCTGTTGGGCATTGTGTCTCATTTTCAGGCATATTGTTCAAAATGTAGTCGCAGGAAATCTTATTAAAGGAATTTATCCAATTCAGTTGAATTTAATCTACGTTTATTCCATATCTACTACGTGTAAGGCACTTGTAAAGGCATTGTGAGTGGTAGAAAAGTACTATAACATTTTTCTTATGTTCAAAGAGTTTATAATCCAGGGTTGGAGAAAATGAGGGGTGCGTATATTACACATACAAATGTATGCACACACATACGTATCGGTGTACACATATAAAGGACCTCTGATGGTGCAGACAGTTAAGTACTTGGCTGCTAACCAAAAGGTTGGCGGTTTGAACCCACCCAGCAGCTCCATGGGAGAAAGACCTGGCGATCTATTTCTGTAAAGATTATAGCCTAGAAAACTCTGAGGTAGTTCTGCTCCGTCACATGGGGTTGCCATGAGTCAAAATTGACTTGACGGCACCTAACAACAACAACAGACGCATAAGATATAGATAGCTGCTCTCCAGTTGACTCTGCCTCATGATGACCACATGTGCAGGAAAATGAAACATCGCCTTGTCCTGTGTCATTCTCACAATCGCCAGCATGTTCAAGTTCATTGTTGTGGCTGTTGTATCAGTTCATCTCATCGAAGGTCTGCCTCACCTCCCCTGGCCCTGTGCATTACCAAACACAATGTTTTCCTCTAGCGATTTATCTTAGCCTGGAAGCTTTGCTGAAATCTGTCCAACCCGGGAGACTCTGCTAGTATTTGAAATATCAGTGGCATAGTTTCCAGCATCATAGCAACACGCAAGACACCACAGTACAACAAACTGACAACATGGGTGGTGGATATATATATAAAACCATATACACCTAAATATATACCAAATCAAACTCGTTGCTGTTGAGTTGATTCTGACGCATATCGACCCTATAGGACAGAGTAGAACTGCCCCATAGGGCTTCCAAGGAGCTGCTGGTGAATTCAAATTGCCAGCATGCCTATATATATGTAATACCTCGTAATTGCTATTATGCAAAGGCAGATGATAGTAGACTGCCTGATGTAGTCTCTCTGCCACTCTCACTTTGTGACCTGGGATAAATTCTTTAACCCCCACAGCCTCAATTTCTTCATCAAATAGAGTTGATAATAATAATAATAACAATATTCTACCCTCATAAGATTGTGATGATCAAATTAAATAGTGGTAATAAAAGCACATTTAAGCTGTAATTCTGCTTACAAATATTAATTATAATAGCATGAGAAAGAAATAAAACACGTAGTTTTTCTTAACTTTCTGCTGGCATAAAATTAACTGCAGCACTCTTTGTTGGTGAGATTCATCAGGCCTTTTGGTTTCTTTCCTCTTTAAACACAAATGATAACTTTTTGTTTTAAAAAAACCAATAAAAATAACTATTTTATTTTCTTAAGTTCATTATTATTTGGTGTTTCTCAAAGGGTGCATTTAAGAGTGATTCTGGGAAAAACCACTTAGCTCTTTTGAGTAGAAATTAGAAAAATGTATACTAAAAAATGATTTTGAAACTATGGTAAGTTTACCTCCCTAAAAAAAATATTGTAGCTTAAAGCTTTTATGTTAATTCAACCTTACCAATTCCTTACAATCTATATAGGCAACTGTTTTTACCCCATTTTACAGCAAACCTGTCAGGCAGGTAGTATCTGGTTTTACAGAAAAGGGAGCAGATCCTGGAACGTTAAATGACCTGCCCCAGGATACAGTGCTCATTCATACCAGCAGGGAGTCTGGAATCCAGATCTCCACAAACTCCTGACCCGTTATTCTTTCCACTATAGGACACTCCCGTACTATTGGATGCCCATCACCTTTGCTAAGAAAAAAAAACCCAAAAAATTGTCCCATCAAGTTGTTTCCAACTCTTGGTGACCCTGTGTGCGTCAGAGTAGAACTGTGCTCCATAGTGTTTTCAATGGTTGATTTTTCAAAGATCGCCGGACCTTTCTTTTAAGGCACCTCTGGGTAGACTCAAACCTCTAACCTTAAAGTCAGCATCTGAGTGCATTAATTATTTGCACCACCCAGGGACTCCCCCAAGAAGAAACCAAACAAACCTATAGAGTCAATGCTGACTCATGGCGACCTCATGCGACTTTTAAGTCCCACCTATCTTTTAATTTTTGGCTGGTATAACCCATAATGACCTCAGCATATCTCCAAAATGATGTTTTCACTCATTAAATTAGAGCATGTGAAGGAAATTAACACATAGGATTGTCATGAATTGGAATGGCAACTGACAACAACAATGACAAACATGAATTACTAAAATATATGAATTACAGATTATTTATAAATAAGCATAACTTAAAAAAATTATTTCAAGTTGTAAAAATGGCATGGTGGCGAGCCTGACCTCTAACTTCACGAGGAGAGTAGAGAAACGTTATCAGCATCAACAGCCCAAAGTTGATTCCTATGAGGCAGAGGTCAGACATACCTCCCCTCCAACCTTTTTACCAATTCTGACACCAGCCATTCCTCCCGCAGCACTCTATACTTCTCTGCTGGGTTTGATAATTCATTGCAATGGCCACATAAAACTCTCAGATCTGCTCACAGTTATGTGGTTTGTTAGGGAAGTAATAGTTACAACTCAGGATCAGGAATCAGTTCTTAGATCAGGACAGCCTCTTCTCAGACATCCCCACAGGCAGGTCTCTCTCTGACCCTTGGCCTGTCAGCCTGGCACCTGCTCTCCTTGGGCAAGTGTTAAACAAAGTTCTTTAGCTCCTCCTCCAGGAAGCCCCCCACCCGAAGGTGCTCAGCTCTGTTGCTCCATGGGTCAGCACACCCACCTTGTCCATGGGCCGGGAAGCCTACTGTGCCATCTCACACTGGTCTCTAGCCATCTTATTTCTCTGCTGCCGTTTCTCGCCATCTTGTGCCTTCTCTGGTGTGAAGCTGTCTGTCTCTGCCTTCTGGGCCTAGGAGGTTCTCAGCACAGGGACCCCAGGTCCAAAGAATGTGCTTTGCTCCTGTCTTTTCTTCTTGGTGGTGTGAGGTCCCCGCTTTCTGCCTCTGGGATGGCAATCCCCTTGTTAGGGTTCCATATACCTTATTTGCATTGTTCCACTCACATGGTGTTCCATGTACCTCATTTACATTATTAGCAAGCTCTCCAATCCCCTCGGTGAGCCACAAACACCTTATTTGCATAGTTCCACCCAATAATTTGGTGGGAGTTACAAGACCATGTCAAGAAAGGCCATATTAAAGTGATCCATCACATTGTAGGCCACTCCCTGACTTTTCTAACCGTGATTCTTTCATATTTGGAGGATGACTTCTTCCTCTAGTTATTTTACCAGTCCAAAATAGTCATTAATAATTAATTCTTCAGTAGGTTGAAGAGTCCTCAGGGTGAGTTTACTCAGGTACCAGCCATTCACATCTGCTGTAGGTATTCCATCTGATCTGGTCAGGTTCTCCAAAACCTTCACTCTTTCTGGTGTGTGATAAAATTTAACTGAGAGAAGATTTTTCCCTTGCTCTGAGCTTCATGAAGTATCAGCATAGCAAAACCTTTAAGAGACTTTAAGTTTGGCCACTGTACTCCAGTCTAGCAGTGCCTCCCCCTAAGTCTACTCTTTCACACTTACAGCCTTTACAATTACAATTTTTACAATCACAATTAATCCTCACAACTGGGCCAGTAAACAACATTGTAATAAACAGAGAAAAGATTGAAGTTGTCAAGGATTTCATTTTACTTGGATCCACAATCAACACCCATGGAAGGAGCAGTCAAAAAATCAAATAACATATTGCATTGGGCAAATCTGCTGCAAAAGACCTCTTTAAAGTGTTGGAAAGCAGAGATGTCACCTTGAAGACTAAGGTGTGCCTGACCCAAGCCATGGTGTTTTCAGTCACCTTGTATGCATGTGAAAGCCGGATGATGAGTAAGGAAGACTGAAGAATTGATGTCTTTATGTTATGGTGTTGATGAAGAATATTGACTGCCGAAAGAGTGAACAAATCTGTCTTGGAAGAAATACAACCAGAATGTTCCTTAGAACCAGAATGCCTCACATACTTTGGACATGTTGTCAGGAGGGATCAGTCCCTGGAGAAGGCTGTCATGCTTGGTAAAGTAGAGGGTCAGCAAAAAAGAGGCAGACCCTCAACGAGATGGATTTACACAGTGGCTCCAACAATGGCTCAAGCATAGCAATAGTAGTAAGGATGGTGCAGGACCAGGCAGTGTTTCGTTCTGTTGTACACAGGGTCGCTGTGAGTTGGAACTGACTTGACCACACCACCACCACCAACAGCACAATCAACACAGCTGAATCATATGATCCTATCAGCCCCTTCTCCCACCCTCTTCCCCAGACCCATCACGGAAAGGGGAAACTGTTCAATGAGAATCCTCCCTTGTCCCCCTAATTTTGAGTCTGAGCACAACCATGAAAGTGTGTAAGCCAGCCATTTCATGCCTTTATCTCCCATTTTAGATATCCAACATTTAAATTGTCTGTCTGTATCAAGTAAACCCTGGTGTCACAGTGGTTAAGAGCTACGGCTGCTAACCCAAAGGTCGGCAGTTCAAATCCACCAGGTGCTCCTTCGAAACCCTATTGGGCAGCTCTACTCTGCCCTATAGGGCTGCTATGAGTCGGAATCAACTCAGTGGCAATGGGTTTGGTTTTTTTTGGTTCGTCCGTATTAAATCAGTACTGCGAGGAGACAAGCATGTTCCTTGGTTTGAAGAGTCTTCTGTTCCAATTGGAACTTTGAGCATCTGCATCCGTAGGCAAAGTCCAGCTCAGAGCAAGCCATCAAATTGCAGTAATTTACACCAGATCACGTTGTCAAACGTCGTTCTTCATTCTGTAGAATCCTTGTCAGCTCATCCCTAGCCCCTGTGGGCTAGGTTAATGGGTACCAGCCGTAGGCTCAGGACAAGTACGTACAGGAATGCAGTTTCCTGGGCAATGAATGTTTGCTGATAGAGGAGAGTAGAAATCTTATTGGGCTTGCTTTAATGAAAATATGACTTAAGTGTATGTAAATTAATCTTCTAAAATATTTAAAAATAGTTTACTTGGTAGGTTTAAATAGGTCATGAATATTTGCTCTAGTAATTTTGTTTTTTCCTTTTTAGTAAACGCATTCGTTAATAGGTGCAAAGGTGAAGTTTAATCCTATTTTCATCAAAGCAGGACAGATACAGTATTATTGATATCAGAAGTATGTTTGTTTAAGTGTATTACCTTCATTTTTTTTTTTTTTTGAAACCCTGGTTGCATAGTGGTTAAATGCTATGGCTGCTAACCAAAAGGTTGGCAGTTCAAATCCACCAGGCGCTCCTTGGAAACTCTATGGGGCAGTTTTACTCCGTCCTATAGGGTCAAGGGTCGCTATGAGTTGGAAATGACTCGACGGCAAAGGGGTTTTTTTGGTATAGCTCTTTTTTGTTTCTTTTGTCCTCCTCTTAGATTTTAAAATTGTTTTTAACTGTAGAGAACAAGACAGTGTCCCTCCCTCCTCCCCCCAAGCATCTAATCTGTATAGGGCCAAGGTGGACAGCATGATAGTTAACACATATATTTATTATGCAAGGAACTGCATTATGTCCTGAGGAATATAAAGATCCTGGAGATATTAAGATGACTCTTGGCTTGTAGGTACTTAGAGTCTGTTAGGAGCTGACACATAAATAATTACCACATGGATTAATCACTGTGTTCCATGAAAGAGACATTGCTAGAGTGCTGTGAAATTTAAAGAGTTGTTACTTTTGCCTGAGGATACTCACAGGAACCTTCCCGGAGGGGCTGGCGTTTGAGCTGGGCTCATAAAGGCTTAAAGAGCCCTGGTGGTGCAGTGATTAAGCTCTCAGCTGCTAATCAAAAGGTTGGTGATGCGAACTCATCAGCCGCTCTGTGAGAGAAAGATGTGGTGGTCTGCTTCCATAGCGATTTACAACTTTGGAAACCTTACTCCATCCAGTAGGGTCGCTATGGGTTGGACTTGATGGAAATAGTTTTTTTTTTTTTTCTTAAAGACTGGGCTGGATTTGCACATAAGGAGGTATTTCTGTACGGTTCCTACCAGGTGTATGAATTACTTAAAGCAGTTAAAATATTTAGCCCTGCAATGTCTGGCACCAGGAGGTTTTCAATAAATGTATATTAGATCACACAGTTAATTGTATGCCACTAGCCAACTTATTTGAGTGCTGGCAGAAAAGTAATTGGAAAAGTTTTGCCCAAAAGCTGATTTGGGCAGTGCTTCTTTACTTATCAAGGGCTTTACCTGCTTAGTTTCACAAGCTCATCATCTCATAAGCATTAACCATAGTGCTGTGTCCCTGAAAAATGGTGCAGCTGCTTGGTGGCTGTTTCACCCACCCCTCACTAATCAGCTGTTTACCAGAGAGCTGGATGGCTGCCTGACAAACAGATGATCCCCCTGCAGGAATGAGAGGAGGAGTAACCTAACAGCTGGGAGGTTGCTAGGGCTCTGGCTTGGGGTGGACACTGGCTTTATTGCATTGCATGGGTGGAGATTGATGGATGCTTATTTTCAAGGAAGACACAAACATAGGGAGATACTAATAATTTTTGTCTTGGACAGCTCTGAATGCTGTGTCCACAGTAGAGTGTCAAATTCTGTAGACCCTAGTGCAGTGTCACTGTAGACTCATGTCTTTACTAGTGATCATTGAATGGGTAGCTGGGGCAGGGGACTTCTCCAACATAACTTTCTGAATAACCAATGAAGATTTCAGCCCTCATATAGAATCAAGGAATCCCTGGACACAATTGTCGGCAAAATGAGCCTTTGTCATAGCTGAATATATACATGTTTATGGTGGAAATGTTGCAAGAGTCAGAAAAAGGGAAATGTTAATCACTTTTTGAGTAATCATAACTCTGAACAAACTCGATGAAGAAAAGGTTTCAAATCACTCTGGACAAGGAATAGAAAATAGTAGTAATTATAATAATAATAAATTTATATAGGGCTTTGCAGAAAGTAAAACATTCTCACATATTATCTGGACTGGGGAATAATATTGCCTTTTCTCAGTTCTTATTCTTTGTAATTCCCTTGGTGTTTGGCTCTGTTGACTATCCCTACTTCTGCAAACTTTCTTTCCCTTGCCTTCCATGACAGTCAACTCTGTATGATCTCTCCCTTCTGCTGGCAAAAATACCCCACCCTTTTTTACTTGGACCTTGTCTCTTATGTCTTTATATTCTTTCTCTTGATGTCATCTACTCAGATGTATTCCAGATCTTTAATTTCAGTTCTGATCATTTGAGTTACACCCCATATTTTTAACTAGCTGGTAGTCATCTTCATATAGATGCCCTAGTTTTACCTCGAAGTTAGCATGTTTAAGGCCAACTTCACCTGCTAAATCTGCTACTTCTGTTGGTGATCTACTGGTTTTTGTTATTGATGTCATCTTTTCATCCTCCAGGTCTTCCTTTCCTGTGATTCTTGCATTCATCAATTTTAAAGCTCCGGCAACTGAACCTAAACAATCTTATGAGTATCAGTTGCTGTTGGGTTGTTTGGGACTCACAGTGACCCCGTGTGTGTCAGAGTAGACCTGTGTTCCAAGGGGTTTTCAGTGGTGGATCTTTTGGAAGTAGATCATCAGGCCTTTTCTTCCGAGGTGGGCTCGAGCCTCCAACCTTTTGCTTAGCAGCTGAGTGTGTTAACCATTTGTACCACCCAGGGTCTCCTAAGCAATGTTACTTCTGCACTAATTCAGGCCCACATTATCACTTGTAGACTCTTTCAGTAATCTTCGAGCTGGTCTCAATGTATGTCTTTTTTTGCTGCATAAAAGCATTAATTGACTTTCTTCCTTTCATCATTCCTTACTTGGCATTCGAAGCATTCCATAATCAGGCTTTCCACTACTTCAGGCTTATCTCCCTCTTTATTCCCTTTCTCGTATACCATATATTCTAGCTAATCTGGGACACTTTAAATTCCTCAGATCCACAAACACCAAACCTTCTCATTTGAGGTCTTCAGTTATGTTCTTTCCCTTTAGTTCCAACTTTTAGAGCCCAGTTCAGATGCAAATCTTCCTAATGAGAAATAATTTCTTCATCATCTGAACCTTTGAAGGATTGATTCTGTTTCTCTTTAATGATAGTGATTACAGTTGGCCTTCCATTCCAGTGCTTATGTATATATGCATTTTTCCAAGTAAGATTTTTGAAGGTAGAACTCATATTCGGCTTCATCTTTATATCCCTCAAGAAGCTCAGAATCAAGGCCTTCTTCTAGACAATTTAACAAGTTTGTAAAATGAATAAATGTAGACATATAGCAGAGAGAGAGTAGATGGGAGAAATATATGGAGACATATTAGAATAACAGTGTTAATTCTGTAGAAGAATTAAATTGGAAGACAATTTAACCCTAAAATATTTACACAATCTTGCATTCATCAGTTTTAAAGCTCTGTTAGTTGAGGATTAACTCAGAATTATTTGGATTTTACTATAGTAAAAAATAGTAAGTGTTGGTGGGTCAGTGGTAGAATTCTTGCTTTCCATGTGGGAGACTCAGGTTTGATTCTGGCCGATGAAGCTCATGTGAAGCCACTACCCATCTATCAGTGGAGGCTTGTGTATTGCTGTGATGCTGAACAGGTGTCACTGTCACTTCTAGACTAAAATGGACTAGGAAGAAAGGCCTGGCGATCTACTTCTGAAAATCAGCCAGTGAAAATCCTATGGATCACAGTGGTCTGATCCACAACAGATCATGAGGATGGCATAGGACTGGGCAGCATTTTTGTCTCATTGTGCATAGGGTCCCCATGAGTCAGGGTCAACTTGACTGCAGCTAACAGCAACAACATAGTTAAAGATATAGAGATGCACTAATTATAATAAATGTGCTAGGATTGTCCACACAGTAAGATCTCAAATCATTTCTGAGAAAACAAGAATTCCTTTGGATGAGATGGGGTACTCATTCATCATCACTTAGAATACCTTTCACTTTCCTTATGTTGTTTGTCTGATTATCAGAATTTCTGCATATTGATGTAAATGAAAATGATTTAGTCTATAAAGCTTATTTTTACTTTATTTACTACTAGAGCTAGTAGTTCTGCGGCATTGCCATAATCCTTACTGTGTAGACTTAACATTTTCATTTAATATCTATGCTTTAATTTTATATTAAGATATTGATATTTGAATACAGTACCTTAAGGACGATTTGAATCTTGATCATTACATTTGTCACTGTTTTAAAATGCTGCTTCTGAGCAGCCTTAGGGAATTTAAAATATCTGCTATGATAGTGTCTTTCTTCATGTTTAAAAAACAATTTCCTGCTACTTTGAATGCTTTTATTGCTGTTAGTGTTTTCTTTTTGTGTATTACTTAAGCTTTCCTAGCAAATTTTTTTTATTGTTGTTATTTAGTAAAGAAATTCATTAGAGGATCATCTGCTAAAAATCAGCAGCCTGCAGGCCCAGCCTCTCTATACCTCCCCTCTCCACGGGGGAGACCTTCTGCTCTTCCATCAGCAGCTGCATCCTTGACCGTAATCCTCAGGACAAGTCCACATCATTCGGTGGGAGAACTTTACTGTCTGTAGTCACTGACTCTTTCTTGCTACTATCTGTGAGCAACAGTTACGGTAGCTGAAGTTCTGTCCTATCCTGTGCCACAGTCCTTAACGTAAGGCTTCTTCTGCCTTATTGCTTTTAGACTTAATTCTTACTGTGCTATAGTTTGGGTATATTATCTTCTGCTGTTTTTTAGCTGATATCCTGTCTTGGTAGTCGCCATTTTCTCTAATCCCATAGCTGCTTTACTCAAGGAAAACAAAGAATTTGGCCCACAGTAGACATTCGTTTAGTTTTTTTTTTTTTTTTTTTTTTTTTTTTTATAATAACTTTTATTAAGCTTCAAGTGAACGTTTACAAATCCAATCAGTCTGTCACATATAAGTTTACATACATCTCACTCCCTACTCCCACTTACTCTCCCCGTCTTGAGTCAGCCCTTTCAGTCTCTCCTTTCTTGACAATTTTGCCGGCTTCCCTCTCTCTCTATCCTCCCATCCCCCCTCCAGACAAGAGTTGCCAACACAATCTCAAGTGTACACCTGATATAATTAGCTCACTCTTCATCAGCGTCTCTCTCCCACCCGCTGACCAGTCCCTTTCATGTCTGATGAGTTGTCTTCAGGGATGGTTCCTGTCCTGTGTCAACAGGAGGTCTGGAGAGCATGACCGCCGGGATTCCTCCAGTCTCAGTCAGACCATTAAGTTTGGTCTTCTTATGAGAATTTGGGGTCTGCATCCCACTGCTCTCCTGCTCCCTCAGGGGTCCTCTGCTGAGCTCCCTGTCAGGGCAGTCATCGATTGTGGCCGGGCACCAACTAGTTCTTCTGCTCTCAGGATGATGTAGGTCTCTGGTTCATGTGGCCCTTTCTGTCTCTTGGGCTCTTAGTTGTCATGTGGACTTGGTGTTCTTCATTTTCCTTTGCTCCAGGTGGGTTGAGACCAATTGCTGCATCTTAGATGGCTGCTTGTTAGCATTTAAGACCCCAGACGCCACATTTCAAAGTGGGATGCAGAATGATTTCATAATAGAATTATTTTGCCAATTGACTTAGAAGTCCCCGCAAACCATGTTCCCCAGACCCCCGCGCTTGCTCCGCTGAGCTTTGAAGCATTCATTTTATCCCGGAAACTTCTTTGCTTTTGGTCCAGTCCAATTGAGCTGACCTTCCATGTATTGAGTGTTGTCTTTCCCTTCACCTAAAGCAGTTCTTATCTACTGATTAATCAATAAAAAAACCCTCTCCCACCCTCCCTCCCTCCCCCCCTCGTAACCACAAAAGTATGTGTTCTTCTCAGGTTTACTATTTCTCAAGATCTTATAATAGTGGTCTTATACAGTATTTGTCCTTTTGCCTCTGACTCATTTCGCTCAGCATTCGTTTAGTTTTTGTAGAGTGATTGGATGGCTGCAATCCTGCTCTTCAGTTCCAGTTCAACCTACTGTTTGCTGATTACATATCCTGCTCATCTGCGATGCCAAGTTTCTCCTGCCTTTTCTTTGCCCAGCCCTATGCTCCATGCATACAGTGGGACACCTCTATTTCAAGTTGTACCTCCATCATTGATGACTTCTCTGCAGTGGCTTTTTGATAGGTACTTCGACCTCCAAAATAAACTTCATTTCCATACCTTCATACCATTTAATTGTTTCCTGAGCACCAGTCCCAACCCACAGGGCCAAATTCCCAGAGACATTTCAGGTTTCTATGCTTGGTTATGACAAACTGGATCATGTTTTTCTGTGATAAGAGGTGTTCATATTTCCTGGTTTGTCTAGGATAGTCTAGTTTTTACCTGCTGTTGTTGCTGTTAGGTGCTGTCAAGTCTGTCCTGACTCATAGCGAACCCATGTACAACAGAAGGAAACACTGCCTGGTCCTGCGCCATCCTTATAATCATTGCTATCATCTGCTATTCTGGTGTAATTATTAATAGAGTCCCCTTTACTCTCAAAAGTATCTTGGTTTGAATAATAAACTATCGAAATTTAGTCTTCCAGCCTCTGTCCTAAGATATGATTGTAACTGAACTTTTAATTTTGTCTTATCAGTGTCAATCATAGTTCTGTATTGAGAAACTTTGAGGTTTATATTTTAAATTTGATAACATAAGGTATCTAGCTTATTAAGTGACTTTGCATTTTATAGCTGTTTGGAATGGAGATTATAAAATGTAAATATAAAGATATCAAATGGACAAATCAAGACAGAAGATTTTTCTCCAGGCCCTCATGTTTATTATGCATTATAAGCTTAAGAATTTCTGGGAGGCCAATTTTAAAAGACTTATTTTTCATGGCCTTCATCAAATATTCTATGAAGTAACACACTGCCTAGACAGTTAATTTTGAGTGTCTATAATTGTATATATTTAGTTATGTCAGCTCCTCTGGGGACCATATTGCAAGTACTACAGTTATTGAATCACTCAAGTGAGGAATGATAAGAATTCTAAAACTATAGCATCTTGGGGTATTTTTTTAAAAAAGTGATTGGGTGCCTTCCATGTGCAGCCTAGCAGGAAATGACTAGGCCCTGGTAGTTATTCTTGGGCTGCTGTCTGTGAATTAAGGCTTAAATGTTTTGAATTGCAGATGCTTCAGCTTCTTTATATTCATTGTGTAAAGTCCCTCAAAATTGTTGCAAACGACTGCAATAGAAGTGGAGCGACTGCAATAGAAGTGGAGCGGTGGGATCTCTTGAGTACATTCAAGTTCATAGGAAGGCTGTAATCATAGGAAGGCTGACAAAAATGATATAGCACTTTCTCTGATCAATTCTGTGAACTTTACAGATACTATTATCCTGCTTTTCTTAGTATTTCAATGGATACTGCGATACTGGGAGAAAGGAAAAAGACAATCCACAGTATAGACTTATTTATTGTGCACGCCCAACTTACCTTGACTTAGGGAGTGAAGTGTCTGTTTTGGGCTATTTTTCCTGATGAGGTAAACAAATCTGCTACTGTTTCTTTTCCTCTTATATCCATTTGTCTATTCTAGGATTGGTCAAAAGGGTAGCGTTTTTGTATGACTGTAATGTCAACAAAGGTGAGGGTTTCCTGTAGTCTAGGGCTGATTATAGGGTCACAATGAATTGGCATTGACTTGACGGTAATGGGTTTGGTTTTTAATGGCTGATTTGTTTAAGCTGGGAGATTCCTTTATGTAGGAAAGTGCCTCTGTCTACCAGACTTGTTTCTTCTTTGACTTGTAACAATCACTGCCTCCAGCGGTAATTGTGTATTAAAATAAATAAGAGAATCTGGCTCAAAATCATGGATTTTATAGATATAGAAGGAGCACTGAGAGGATTGATCTTCCTAAATTCCATTAGCACCATACCTCCTTACGCCAGGAAGATGGTAATTTATGTCAGATTTAAAGATTTTTAGAGAGGATATTCTGTTCCAGTTCCAAATAACTTCACTCTCAGAGAAATCTTTCTTATATCTACCTAAGTCCTTCATATTGGAATTTAAGGCTATTTTTTTGGTTCTGTCCTTATTGTAGATGGAGAACAGCTGGTTACTGGAATAACTGATCAAATACCTTAAGAATGTTATTAAATCATCCATCAGTCTTTTCCTTCACCAGGCGGAATAATCCCAGTTCCTTTAATCTTTCCCCATAGATATTATTTTCCAGCCCTTTAATCATCTTTGTGGCTCTTCTCCACTTTAGTAGAGTTAAATTTGAACCCTAAAAATTGGGTACAGGTTTTAAAAAACTGTTCCTTTTAGAATAAAGAATAACTATCTGGTCCTACAAAGCTCTTGGCAGAGTTACAACTGCACCCAGAGGCCCTTTCATCCCAGAAGCAGAGCTGGTTCATAAACCTTTCTCTTCCAAGTCCGCAGAACAATTTCTTCCACATGCATTGATGGCGCGAAGAGTCATGGGGTTAAAAAGACATGAAGGCTTAAATTTTAGATGGTACTTTCCTTAGCTCCAATTTTCTCTCCACTCTCGCACTGAAAAATCTGTGACACCTTTTTATAGTTTATAAATATCACCGTTAATAGTTGAAGAAATATTTTAAAAAGGCTAGTTAATATGAAAAAAGTTGTTAAAGATATTGAAAGCTACTTGGAAGAAAGCCTTATTCTTTTTTTTTTTTAAATTTCTTAAGAGAAATATAAGTGCATTTGCTAAAAAAAAAAAAGTTGGTAATAAATAGTAATTATTTTGCTTAAAGAGCCCAACCAAGCTCTTTACATTAGAGTTAAGAAAGCTTTAACAAAAGTAAAAAACTAGTGAATTCCACTTATTGCCATAAAAGTGTTGGTCTCTAAAAGCAAATAATATCAATCTTATACATAGAATGTGAGCTTTAAACAACAGAGAAGGATCGTGCAAATGTACCATGTGACTTCTGGTACTAGGATTATACCATAGGCTTTGTCCAGTTCAGACTCCCTCTTATGAGCAATAATGTTGGCTAGTATCCCAGACCATAAAACTACCATTCTTAATTTGAACTTCAACCCTACCTCCTTGCCTTTTGAAAAACTTTGACAAATTGTGTGTTGGGGTGTGTGTTTATTGCAGGGAGTGAAGTGGAGTCTATATGGATTAAGGATATTCATTATTCCAAGGTTAGTTTTTTTTTGAGGCTAGAGTCTTTCAAGCAGAATAGGCTGCTAGAAGAATTGTTGGTGGAACTGACTTCTTGTTACACCAGTGATGTAAAGCTGAGGAAACATGGCTGTGAACGCATCAGCTCCTGGACCCTTTGTAGGAGGAACCGGATGGCAAGCATACAAGCATGTGCAAAGCAAGCAGCAGTCCCGTTACAAAGGCTCAGCATGCTGACTTCACAGTTGGGGAATGTGGCATATATGAGAGAGGAAGCCCATCAGCCATTAATATTCTAGACTAGGGCTTTTGGTCTTTGTATTCAGCTCCCACTACAGGCTTGACACAACAGAACAGCACCTCATATCAAGTCAAGACTTGATATTTGGTGCCTTTCTGTCAACTTTTTTTTTTTTTTAAGGTTAAGTGAAATAGAAGCGTATTATACTTGTAATAAAAAAGACTTATGAACACATCAGGAATATGTACAAATGAATTAAAGTGATGGAAGTAGTTGTCTGGGGGTGAGATTGGGGTTACTAGGTTCCACTAACTCTACTTCAATAACAAATTTTAAATGTTTCCTGTGTTATAAATTAAAAACTACTTGTTTTTAATTAAGAACATCTGTAAGCTCAGCAGCACTTGGGGACTAAAGGAGTGCCAAGGTGAAAACTGGTAGTGTTTATCTGAGTCATTTTTTCCTCAAGCCAAATGTTTTTTTGCTAGGTGAATGTTTCATAGATTTGGGTTAGGCCATGACCTACTTCCTCTAAAGATCCCCCATTAAGTGACTGGCAGGTGATTTAATGATGGTGTATATTCAGAAACCATCTAGAAAACAAGATTGCCCTCCCTGGCATAGATATGACTTAGAAGAATTTCTTAGCAATAGATCTTCGTTATTAAAACAAGGTTTCTGTTGTTTTAGGGACTGGACAAAGAGGGTGAAAGTGAAGACATGGCACTCCAGAACATACAAACCATATAGGTGAAATTTTAGAAAGAAAGAGAGCATTTAAGAGAGAAGGCAAGGAATGCTGGCAAAACTAAAAAGGAGTAGCTTCAGAATAGAGTAAGAATGATTTGGCTCTAATGGGTGTAATAGATTTCTAGAATGTGAGAATTGAAAGACACCATAGAAATTGTATAGCTCAATCCCTTAAATTTATAGATTAAAAAAAAAACCTGAGCCCCAGAAAGGTCTTCTTTCTTTTGTCTCTCTCTTCTTCTGCTGAAAGGCTGTCTGGATGAATACTAAGGTAGTGAACAGTCATTCAGCAAGTAAATGTGGGAGACCTTATGTAGCATTCTGGAAGAAAAAAATTTCCATTCAGATTAACGAATAATAACAAATTGACTTCAGGAAAAGCAAATTAAGTACTCTCAGGATGTATTTATTTGTACCCTGTATTAATTCAGAAGGGATTTATAATTTATAATTTAATACAGGATACAAGTGATTACTGTACAGTAACAGTAGTTGAAATTTAATGGACTGCCAAACAACTGCGCAGACAACTTAAATGTATCATCTCAGTGAATTCTCATAGCGACCTCATGAAGGATTATTAATGTTATCCATCGTATTTTACAAGTAACTGAAGCACAGAGATTACATCACTAGCTCAAGTGGCATTGGGTCTGTTCGTAACTGTGACATTACAGTGCCTCTGACTATTCAAGGCAAAAAATTAACATGCCTCAAGAAAGGGTAACTGAACTTATATATGACATTCAAAGAATGGGGAAAATCACATGAAGCCAAGTGGAAAACAGGATTAGAAGTGGATCTGCTGGAGATGGTGGTCTTGGTAATGGCCTTTGAAGGACAGTGGATTTTAGACAGATATTAATGAAAGGAAAGATGTTTTGGGCAGATGACAACAACAGAGAGAAAGCAAAGTTTTAGGGCAAGTGTGGAGAGTGACAGATTGGTTGGAGTGAGTAGAGTAGTGGGAATTAAGGCTAGATAGCTAAGTTGGGGCCATGCTGTGAAGAGCCTTGGTTAGGATTTTGCACTTTAAGTAGTGAAGCCTGATTTAAATGTTTTCAGGGTGAAAAATTGAAAAAAAAAAAAAGAATTTCATTTAGAATGGATGATACTATGTAGAGGTTCTATATTGTCTTACTATTGCAGGAAATATTAATGTCTTCTTTGTAGTTGCTAATTTCAATGTCAAGTTTGTCTTTAAAAATATTTATCTCTTTGAGTGACCTTCATTTATAATAATGAAAGTTTAGATGAACATTCTAGTAAACTATCTTTTATTTAAATGTTTGTAATATATTTCAATGTGAACATTCTATTTTGTACCAATTTACTGTTTCTGGAGGAAGAAGTGTATCAAAAGGGAATATGTTCCTGAAAGTTGAAGGATACCACATTATTCTTTTAGTAATGATGGGATGAATTCAAGAATAGTTGGTTCAAAGGTTACCATTAAACCATCCTTTTTACAAGAGTATATTCTGTGCATTAATATGAGTGGAAACTTGCCAATCTTGGTTTTAAATAATACTTAGGATAACTCCCTTGTTTATTCATATAATTTTTATTCCTCTTTTACTGCACTGGTGGAACCTTGTAAACTTTACATGTGAAAAATTCCATCTGGGTGAGCCCTAATCTTACCCAAAATATGATTGAGCTTTGAAAGAGAATTTTTCAATATACCTTAGGTATTTCCAAAATACCTCAGGTATGAGATGTTTTATTTATTTATATTCATGAATGAATTGCCCTTGTTTGTTTCCCTAGTTGTGCCATTCCTTTGAACAGTCAAGTCTCACATTTATTATTCTTTGTGAGAAGTAGATCACATTAACCAAAACCAAACCCATTGCTGTTGAGTCAGTTCCAACTCATAGCAACCCTATACAACAGAGGAGAACTGCCCCATAGAGTTTCCAAGGAATGCCTGGTGGATTTGAACTGCTGACCTTTTGGTTAGCAACTGTAGCTCTTAACCACTACACCACCAGGGTTACCATTAGATCACATTAGAAATGTTTTTATGTTTTCATTTCTGGTTATCCATGAAGAAGAGCAAAGTACTGTTACTACAGTGCCGGGGATAATACCTGGCATTTTTATGAACAGGACATATTGTAAATTTTATCTCTCGTATGGGATTGATTCAGGTCACATTCAGCTTTTGAACATGTTCAACTGACAAACTGGTAGCCTAACTGCTAGCTAAAAACATTTCTTTATCTGATGACATTAATTTTAATGTAAAATTAATTAATTTTATATATTTCTAAAACATCTTGAAGCGCTCCCTTTATTTCAGTGGTCATCCTAAGTATTTTAAAACTTGATAACAATGTTCCTAGAATTTTTTCCTTCTATACCTTTTTCTTTTTTTTTTTTCCTTTCAGAAGAGCAAAAAGAGCCCATTCCAGTCTGGCTGTCTTCCAGACTAACAATTGTTTGTAATTGTTACCTTGGCTAACAATTCCTGTTGAGATCTATATATAGTAAAAATCCATATGTAATATTAAAAACCCATAGCTTTTAACATAGTTTACAGATTATCGTTTAGAAATGTAAATCATTAGGGAAAACGATTGAGTCAAAGAATGTTCTCAAAACAAACAGTGAGATTATTTTAAAGTGTTATAGGACAATAAATAAGGGATTTCTAGAAATAAGGTATTTGGAGGAGACTTGGAGTTAAAATGCCTTTCTTGGATTAGGATGACTTTTTCAATATAAAAATATTTAGCAATCAACTCTATTCTGTGCCAGGTTCATAGACTGAACATGATTTATTCATTTCCTGAAGTATTGAACGGGGAAAGTGGCCATTTGTGGTTGTTCTCATGAGTTTTATGAGAGCTTTTAAGAATGAACTGGAGAAGTTACAGGTATTTGGGGAATGGCTTTGGGTTTCATCCAATTCAGAACTAATGTTCTCTGCCAGGTTCTGTTGCCTTTGCTGCCTGGCAAACCCGAAAACCCACGATAGCCGTTATTTAGAAAATATTGGTCTTTGTGTCTTATAAGTTTATTTTGCTTTATTTAATAGATATATTCTTGAAAAATTGTGTGCAATGTAAAGCTTTATGAAGTAGATGTTTCAAATACATATTGGAGCTTCCAATTTCAGAGACAATGCAAAAGTGAATAAACCTTTTGCAAAATGAGTAGTTTTTCCAATCAGTTTAATTTAAAACAAACAAACCCAAGTGTTTGTATTTTGATGATTTTTTTGAACTGTCATTATACAGTAGGGTACATTTTATCTTCAAACAATTTTAGGGAAAATATGAATGAAATAACTGTCTTAATCATCTAGTGCTGCTGTAACAGAAATACCGCAATTGGGTGGTTTTAACAAAGAGAAATTTATTTCCTCACAGTAAAGTAGGCTAAAAGTCCAAATTCAGGGTGTCGGCTCCAGGGGAAAGGCATTTTCTCTCTGTTGGGCTTCTCCTCAATGTTCCCCTAGACTAGGAGCTTCTCCATGCAGGGACCCTGAGTCCAAAGGACCCTCTCTGCTTGCGGTGCTTCTTTCTCGGTAGTATGAGGTCCCCCTGTCTCTCTGCTGGCTTCTCTCTTTTGTATCTCAAGAGATTGTCTCAAGACATAATCCAATCTTGTAGATTGAGTCCTGCCTCACTAACAAAACTGCTGCCTATCCTCCTTCCTTAACATCATAAGGGAGATTTACAACATATAGGAAAATCACTCAATACCGGGAATCATGGCCCAGCCAAATTGATACACTTATTTTTTGGGGGACATAATTCAATCCATGACAACTATAAAATATAAGAAATGTACAGGAAATCAGTGTTATATATGAAGCAATTAAGGTATATTTAGCCCTGTGCTTAAGAACTATGGGATGCAGAGAAGTGTGGCATGATCTTTGCTATAGAGGAAATTACACCTAGATCTTAACTGCACAACCTATGCCATAGAAGAGGTAACAAGTAGAGCTAACTATATAATCTGTGCCATAGTGGAGGTTACACTCAGACCTAACTGCATAATATGTAGCCTAGAAGAACTTACACCTAAAATTAACTGCACTATGGGAGATAATATGTAGATCTAACTGCGTAGTCTCTACGGGAAGTTACAACTAGACCTAACTGCATAACTTGTTCCATCAGCGAGGCTATACTTAGACCACATTGCTTAATCTGTGCCTTAGAGGTGGTTACATGTAGACCTTACTGACCAGTCTGTGCATAGAGGAGGTTACACCAGACACATGTGCACCGTCTGTGCCATGGAAGAGTTTCCACGTAGAGCTAAGTGCATAGGCTTTGCCATAGAGGATGATGCATTTAAATCTTAATGCATGATCTGTGCCGCAGAGGGAGATCCATATAAATATTAATGCATAATCTGTGCCATGGAAGAGGTTTTGGTTTGCACCCAAACCTAGCTGCATAGTCTGTTCCATACACCTAGATCTAATTTGTTATTTGTAGCATTGAGGAGATTACTTCTCCATATATCTGCATACTGTCAGCCATAGAGAAGGTAAACGTAGTCTGTGCCATAGAGGAGGTTACACATAGATCTAACTGCACCATCTGTGCCATAGAGGAAATAATGTCTAGATCTGACTGTATAGTCTGGCCAAGAGGAGGTAATCCTAGACTTAATTGCATAGTCTTTGCCATAGAAGAAGCTAGCCCTGGACCTAACTACACAAACCGCCCTAGGGGAGATTACACCTAGATTTGATTGCACAGTCTGTGCTATACATTGTGTTTCACTTATACTTTCCCGTTTATTTGCTTCACAACATTCCTGGACTAATTCTGTAAAGTCTGTATCCTTTGTCATGTGTGTTCACTGAAGTCTCTGCTCGTTTGGCTTAGTTTGTCAGCTGATGATTGGACAGAAGATTCTTAAATGCTTTGAGTCAATAAGTATCCTACTCTTTGATGAGAGACTCTTTGTTTGTGTTGGGGTATGTATGCGTTCAGTGCTCCAGCGGTTTACAACTCTGTCTTACCCTTCACTTCTTGCTTGCAGAGAACCTTAAGGTTAGCCAGAGGTGAGAGATTAGGGCCTTTTCAGGTCTTTCCTGGGCATACTCACAGTCACTCATGTGGCCTTCTAGATCTTAAGGAATATATCGGAGCTTTTCGGAGTCCCATATGGAAATCTTATTCCCCAGTTTTTCCTGTTAAATGTTTTGATCAACCTCTTGTTAGCCCAAAGTAGTATCACTACCTCAATCAGCAGCAGTGTTAAAAAATTGCTGCTGGTTGATGTCAACAAACACCCTGGGGTAGGGCTTTTCTCACTGAGTGATTTCTGAGTCAGGTCAAAAAAAGACAAGCCCTGAGAATGGAACTTTTTCAGGGAGCTGCCAGACAAGTCAAATAATGACAGTTCTCTGGGGGTGGGGGTTTTTTGGGAGCTCTAAACCTGTTCTGCCCACCCAGTGACTGCTGGGGTGCTGGTATCCGCAGCTACCATGGTTCTAAGGCTGCTGGTTTTGCTACTCTGTGAGGAGCTGGGGAGAGAGGGATGGGAATAGGGTAAGTTGAAATGCCACAAAGCTTGCTGTCCTTTTTGAGATATAGCTGTTTTTCTTGAATAAAAGATCCTCAGATTGTTGCAAGTCTTTGGTTAATTTCCAGAGTTCTAGAAAAGTTAATTTTGACAGTTTTGCCCGTGTTTTCACGGCACTTATGGAGGAGTAGAATTTGGAGGCCCTTACTCTGCCATTCCGGAAACTTCTCTGGCGGCTTCATTTTGGGCTCGTTTCCCTTGTATTCTAAGATGACTGCCAGCAGCAACTGGGTAACATGATTTCTGGCTTTCACCGAGATGGAGAGAAAGAGGGGCAAGCTTTTCTTTCCCAGAAACTGTTAGCAAACAAATTTAATACAGACCTACTCTTCCCTGGAACTAATATTAGTTACTGGTAATGGGGAGGGAATAACCATTGTTGGCTTAATGTAAACATTTGTGTGTGAAATGGATGTTGGTGAGGCAACCACACTGCTACCAGGGATATTTCTGGTGAATAACTTCTGATAAGGGAAAGCCACCATCTTGGAGGAGAAAAAATAGCTCAGGAAAGGAAGACTAGAGACAGTGATGGTGAATTCTTGCCCAAACCTTATCTTTTACTCTTGCTTTCTTCTTTATGTATACAAAAAGACATTTTGATGCAGGACAAATCTTTGTTTTAGTCACAACATTGAGTAATTTAAAAGTTTGTCCATATAGTCTGCTTCCCATTTACTGTATTTTTCTGTAATGGGGGAAGACTTTTTAATATTGCTTTAAGAAATACTGTGGGGGCTCAAGTATACATATGAGACTATGTGGGCAGCTCCTGTCTCAAGGGGAGATGAGAGGGCAGAGGAGGACAGAAGCTCGCTGAATGGACATGGGAATACAGGGTGGAGAGAAGGAGTGTGCTGTCTCAGGGGGAGAGCACTAGGAGTACATAGCAAGGTGTATATAAATTTTTGTGTGAGAGACTGATGTGATTTGTAAACTTTCTCTTAAAGCACAATTAAAAAAAAAAAGAAATACTGTGGGGCAATGAATTGACCATTGAGAAAAAGTTTGTAAAAAGTTGAGAAGGTAGGAAAGGAGCACTGGTGGCGCAGTGGTTAAGTGTGTGACTACTAACTGAAAGGTCAGTGGTATGAACCCACCAGCCACTCTGTGGGAGAAAGATGTAGCAGTCTGCTTCTGTAAACATTCACAGCCTTGGAAACCCTATAGGACAGTTCTAGTCTGACCTTTAGGGCGCTGTGAGTCAGAATCAGCTTGACAACAACAGGTTTGTGGAAGTAGGTAGGAAATCAGGATATACTTGGAGATGAGAAGTAGTCTGTTGTAGTTCTGTTACTCAAGCTGGGGACCTTGTTGAGAGTGCATTGTTTTGTCTTGAAGCAGGAGCTATGCATAGAGCATGAATTTATTCAGTAGCTGGAAAGGAGCAACAGAGTTGTACTTATCAAGTGGTTTTAAGTATGGTACATTATGTTCTTTGGCCCCTAGAAGCTTGTAATTAGCCACTGCAGAACACTGCAGCATGAGTAATGGGGCTTCATGTACTATAGTAATGTCAGATGGCTCCTTTATTAGTCATTCTTCACAGTCTTCGTGAAGTGGATCAGTATTAATATAATCATTACCTGTCTTCTGCATGATTCAATCTGAAGTATGTGAATCACTTTACTAAAGATCACACAGATGGCTTATTAAATCGGTTCTTCCAGTATTTCTTCAACATTCATTCAGTGAACTTCCTCCAGCAGTGGAATTAAATATGATTTCTGCCAATAGTCGGGAAAAAGAAAAAAATTCACATACTGTCCTTCAATATCTCTGGTTCCTGATGATCGTAAGTGAGATAGTGTTGGACTAGTTGAACCAGAATGAGTGACAGTCAGGGTACTAGGGAAAGAAATACAACTGTAATTAATATGTAGAGACAAAGAAAAACCAAGAGAAAGAGAACATGGATTAAGCAGCCTAAAAATAAAATGATAAGTAATGTATTTATTAAACACTTAATTATGATAGTGATTATATTTTCATTAGGCAGCACTGTCATCTATCCTGCCAAGTGAATTGGAATGCTGTACAGCTGATTAGGATTAAACACCTCTGTCTCCCTTAAAGAAATAAAACCCAGTTCCTTAAATTCATAAAATGCAGGTTGAAGCCATATTTGTTAGGAAGGAAGAAGACAAAATTCATAAGTACCCAAAAGGTAGCTGATACTAATGTTTGGTCTAATTCCAACATTTTGGACTTCCTCTTTTCCACTACGGATAGCAATTATCACTTTTTAATGTGGCTTTGAAATTTTAGAACAGAATCCTTGTGAAGTGCATCAAACATTCTTGAACTGTTTTCAGGACATTCTTTTCATGGAGCCATGGAGCCAGCTGTTCTGCCTTAGTCAGTTAGCGTTTTGTCGTTGATGCCTTTTAGAATGTGTGCATAATAAAACAGGATCCAAGACATCGATCCCGCTGTAGCTATTTTAAGGAGGTTATCATGACAAAATGAGGCATTGATTTATAATGTATTGTTCCTTCTGGTCTTGCCCAAATTGTGTGATTTGTTACAGAGGAACCTATGTATATCTCTTAGAAAAAACAGTTATATGGATGTACCTGTCGAACAATTCAATGGACTTTCTGTGCATGTGTGCGTGCGTGTGTGTGTGTGTGGTAAAGAAGAGGACAGTCTTACTCCAGAGAACTATTATGGGCCAAGGTTCTTGAGGTCTTTCTCAATAGCACAGGTGTGTCGAAATGATGGCAGAAATATTAGGATAATTCAGTCTGAAAAATTTTCTGTTGAAGACAAAATTTTATTGACTGTAAATACTCAAATGGTGAATCAAAATTTCAAGCACACTTTTCAGGCGTGTTGCTTAGCATCAGCACTTGGCTCTGACTCACTATCTAAAGTCACCTTGTAATTTTTATTGACTGAAACAGTAATACTTAAGTATCTCACTTTTTTTTTCAGTGTGCCGTGTTACAAAATTCATTCATATGATTAATTCTGAGTATTTGTGCCAAAGACCTGGAGAAAGAAACTATCAGTGTGGATTATGATATGTTTGCATGCTCATGGCGTGAATTTATTGACAAAGTATTGGTATTTGTACTTAGGAGTTGAAGGCACGTTTTTCTCATTCACTTGCCCTACGAATTGATACAGAGCTGATGACTACTAAACAAACAGCAGCTATAGTTGGATTTTGGTAACATCTGGGGTGTCTTAGTTGTCTAGTGCTGCTATAACAGAAATACCACAAGTGGATGGCTTTAACAAACAGAAATTTATTCTCTCATGATCTAGGAGGCTAGAAGTCTGAATTCAGTATGCCAGCTCCAGGGGAAGGCTTTCTCTCTCTGTCAGCTCTGGGAGGAGGTCCTTGTCATCAACCTTTCCAGGACAGGGAGCTTCTCAGCACAGGGACCCCGAGTCTGAAGGATGTGCTTTTCTCCTGGCTCTTGTTTCTTGGTGGTATGAGGGCCCCCCATCTCTCTGCTCACTTCTCTCTTATGTATCTCAAAAGAGATTGATTTAAGACATAACCTAAACTTATAGATTGAGTTCTGCCTCATTCACATAACTGTCTCTAATCCTGCCTCATTAACATCATAGAGGTAGGATTTTTTAACACATAGGAAAATCATATCAGATGGCAAAATGGTGGACAATCACACAATACTGGGATCATGGCCTAGCCAAATTGACACATATTTTTGGGAGACACAATCCATAACATGGAGTAATCCAAGAAATTGAGGTGATAATGTCAGAATACTTTGGCATTATCCAGTGCCTATAATGTAACAAAGTTCAATGCTTAAAAAAAAAAAGTTGCCAAAAAGTCAATTACAACTCTCCAATTGTGTGTCATAGGAGAACTGTGCTCCATAGGGTTTTCAATGGCTGTGGTCTTTCTGAATCGGATTGCCAGGCCTTTCTTACAAGGTGTCCCTGGGTGGAGTCCAGCCACCAACCTTTCAGCTAGTACCCTAGAGCTTAACTGTTCTTGTTGCCTGGGAACTCCAGTTCTATGTGATGATCTAAAGTATAAATAGCACCTAAAGGAGAACTGGGGAGTCCCTGTGTGGCACAAATGGTTAAGTGCTCAACTGCTAGCCAAAAGGTTGGTGGTTTGAACACACCCAGAAGTGCCTCAGGAGACAGGCCTGGTGATCTGCTTCTGAAATGTCACAGCCTTGAAAACCTTATGGAACACTTCTCTGTACACATGGGGTCACCATGAGTTAGCATTAACTCGGTAGCCACTAGCAACACTGCCACCATATAAATTATATATAATTTACTATTAATTTATTTTTTACAATACAACCATTTGGTGTAAGGTTTTAATTTACTCATTTTAAAAATGGAGAAACAAGCTCAGCAGATTGCTCACTTGCCTAAGATCACACGTTTAGTATCTGGGAGAGCTGAGATTCAAACGTAGATCTGTCTGAACTGCAAGGCCATCCTTTTCCATTCTTCCATGTTGCCTCTTAGCAATTTAGAAGCATCTCTCTCTATAAAAGCTGATAAATCTGTTTAGAAATTCTTACTCAGTTTAGTGGATCAGGGTAGAATTCATAGTAGATTAAAAAATAAAGCAAGTAGAGCGACGATACTCTTCCAAATAAACTTCTTTTATCATGGCACTGACCACACACCTCTTTTCATGTAAAAAGAGCCACTGCCTCCCTGCAGTTGTCTTTCCTCTATTTCTCTGTGAATTTTTGCCCTCTTTGATATATAATATCATACACCACACCCAAGAATGTAGTGCAGCTTCAGATTGGCTTAAGCCAAGCTGGTAGTCACCAAAGTCTTATATGTAAAATGAGAAAGTTGAATGAAATAGTAGCTGAATCTTAGAACTTGTACATTGTAGAATTCTAAGATATATGATCTGTTTGTCATATTACATAAGGCTTTGATGCTTGAGTGTTTTGTGGTTTTTGAATACTGGAGTGTTATCAATATGTAATAACAATAGTTATGTGCCACAATTGTATCAAGCAGCTCTCGCTGGCCATGAATAATTTCATTGATTACCTTTTAATTTCTATCAACAATTTTGAATTTGCGTTTTGGGGCATAGAAATCTATTTCTGTGTCACTTCGCCACCTCTGCACTAATGATTTAAGTAGTTTCAATGTACTTCTTTCTTCTTTTTAATTCCTTTGATTAAATGTTCTTGAAATAGGGCCTTTGTATTAGCATACTGACATTGGCATAGACACTTTCCTCTTTGACAATTTAAATAGTCCTCGTGTGGCTATTAACATATTATTGGTAAACTTTATGGGATCTTCTGGGCACTTAAACATTTGCACTGTTAAATACACAGGCCCTATTTAAGGCTGCATCTGAGAGTTTTAATGAAATATAAAAACTGTTGATTGTTATGAGGCAGGATGTAAATCATTGGAAATGTTATAAATGGCACTATTTATGGTACAATAATGTATTTTATTGCAGCATTACATAACTCTGAAAAAAAAAAAACCAAACCAAACCCGTCGCCGTCAAGTTGATTCCAACTCATAGTGACCCTGTAGGACAGGGTAGAACTGCCCCATAGGGTTTCCAAGGAGCGCCTGGGGGACTTGAATGGCCAACCTTTTGGTTATCAGGCAAGCTCATAACCATGACCTTACAATATCTTGCTCTTTGTGTCTCAAATCTAAAGATAGGGACTCACCTTGGTGGTGAAAGTAATCACAACAAAATGCCTCTGAAGTAATCAGGAAGACCTTTCAAATGTAGCTATTTAGAAGTTTAATTTTCCTTAGAGGGGAAGAGCCCCACAACTTATTTTAAGTTTTCATCAGATACCTCTCCTGGGATCTTCCCAAAGGTATTAAAATGTCTCGTGCGTCTTTTTGTTCATTCTCACTTCCAAATTTTACTACGTCTTTAGATCTATATTGTAAATTACTGTATCATTGTACAAAACGACATTTAAGTCACCTGTGCAGTAGGGCCTTTAAAAAGAGATTTTGTTTAAAGGAATGATGTAAGTAATTCTAAGACAGGCTGTTCATGAGGGAGAGAAAATAATCCCTGTGTCTCACTTCGCCACTGAACTATATCAAGAATTCGAAAGTAATGCCAAACACTTTAGTAGACCCTATACGCCAAGGGTTGGTGGTTCCAACCAGGTCTGGCCTCTGGTTAAGAAAGGGATCTATAGGATGATGTAGCACGTTTTCACATTATAGGAAAAGCCTTGGTAAAATTCACTTTTGCCTGTTTTGATGGTCGAAGGAAGAAGGGAAGCTCTGACTTTTTCCCTTGGGATTGATAGGAGATAAAGCTGGATAAATCTCAAACTTAGCAGTTTAATATGTTTTGTAGGGATTGCACGGTGCTTTTCACAAATCTCTGCTGTTTTTCTTGGGGCGTGTGAATATTAAATGTTTATTTTACTGAGAACAGTTATATGTCAGCTATATTTAGAAACATTTGCCAGATATCTACTGAGGTGGCAAGATAATTGGAGAGTCTAACCTTCTCAGGATCTGATTGCTGTGTTTCTCAAAGTGTGATTTCAGTGCCACCCACATCGCGATCATGTGGCAGGTTATGAAAATTGCATATTCCCCAGGGGCTCACTCCAGACTGATTAAATCAGATTTGAGGGGAGTATGACCCAGGTATCTGTGTTTTCCACTCCAGACTGATTAAATCAGATTTAAGGGGAGTATGACCCAGGTATCTGTGTTTTCAACAACCATTCCAGGTGATTATGTACATGCACTACAGTTTGAGAATCACTTCTACTGAATTGGTGGAAAATCAGAATTTCCACCATGTTTAAATCAGGTAATTTGCATTCATTAGATGATATATATATATATATATATATATATTTTACCAAATTAAGTAAACCTCATATATGAAAGGAAACCCTTGTGGTGTAATGGTTAAGAGCTACAGCTGCTAACTAAAAGGTCAGCAGTTCAAATCCACCAGGTGCTCCTTGGAAACTCTATGGGGCAGTTCTGTTCTGTCCTATAGGGTCGCTATGAGTCAGAATTGGCTCGATGGCAACGAGTTTGGTTTTTCTGTTTTTTTTTTTTTTTAATACATGAAAATACAGACAAACTCTATGGTAATATTTTAAATTAAGGTGACTGATATTTAAACATATATGCCAAAACTTAGAGGTACAAATAATTTTATTCTTTTCATTGTAATCATCCAAGGAACTTCCATATATATTCCAGAGACTTGGCCTGAAGAGGTTCCACACATTTTAGTGGGCAAACCCAATGACTTTTTTTTGGATACTTCCTTTCAGAGTTGTTTAAGAACTTGATTCACTGTACGACAAAACCCGTGTGATTACTTTTTCTCCTCTTCCTCCTTCATCTTAATACAGATGATATTACCCAGCAGTCATCAATGTTGTCATAAGTCCTGGCTCAGAATGACCTTCAACTGTACCTAAAAGTCATATACACTCTTAAAGGATTAAAAAAAAATGAGGATATTAAAAAGACTTTAAAAACACAAAAGTTCGGAGTATATTTGGAGCAATGAAATAAATAACATCTTCAGATATTTATTTTGAAGATGAAATATAAATTCTGAGATATATATTTCAAAGTCAATATATATAGGTATACTTCCTAGATATATAATTTATGTGTATTTATTGATCTCAGTGTCTTATATTTAGCACTAGCCACAGACTAGTTTGTATGCTATGCCTGGTTGTGAAAGATATTATTTAGAAATAAATATGGAAGACCTCATTATTTAACATCATTACAGAGACCCAACTAGACACAAGACATTTTGTTAAACAATAGGCTGATAAATAAGACTGCACTGTGTGTACATGCATGTACATGTGTATATACACACACAAGTTGTACCTCTAAATCCCAAGCAATCGTGAGACTGCTAGTATGAGGACTCTATTCTCTGATCCAATTGGGTCACACACACAAAGACACTTTATGTAGTGTTGGTAATTAAAAGCCCTTAATATTATTTATAAGAAGTAGATAGTAAACAAGAGGCACAGATTACTTACAGAAAGCAAGTAATAAATAACAGAAACATATTTGAGGTGAACTGATCTCCTCCTCTACCTCCATGGCTACCCGACTTAGCATCAAAGGAGAGGAACTCACTTATGTCTTAAAAGGGGACCTGGTTACCCTTTCCAAATTACCCATATCTATTTCTTTGTCACTGGGCAGGCACACTGTAGATCTGGTGTCAGCAGGTATGTGTGTCTCTCTCTGCAGGTGTGTCACTGGCTCAGGTCAGGTGTGGCATGGCTGTGTTTGTTCTCCATCTGTGGCTTTTCTTGGCTGGCTCTGGCCTCCTGTGCTTACTGACTAACTCTCAACTTGCAGCTTCAGGACAATCCCGGGGCCAGTGCCCGGGTTAGGGGGACATTACGTCAGCTCTGGAGGCAAAACTTGTTTTATGGGCAACTCTTGTATGGTGTATGCCCAGCCATCTGTTAGCAACCTCTCATTCCCCTCAGGACAGGCCTTCTCTTGGCCCTCAGGACTGAACCCATCTGGGCCTTAGGGTAATAGCTCTCAGCACAGCCAGTGTGTCTTGCTGCCAAAAGGTAGACCAGCTTGGCCCTCATGCTGCTGCTTGCTCTGCTCGGGAATCTGCCTCCATGGGCCTGGACTGTGGCTTCTTTCCCCTTACAGGATGCCCAGCTCCACTGGCGACCACCTGCCCAGAGGTGCCTAGCTTCATTAGTGACCAACTGCCTGGAGGAGCCCAGCTCCGTTGGAGACCTCCTGCCGGGAGGTGCCCAGCCTTTTTCTGTTGGCAAACTTAGCCCACTGCCATCCTCTGCTCTGTGGGCCGGCCCTCTCACTGTCATTTTCTGTGGTTCCTGCTACTTTTACCACTGCAAGTTTTTCTTTGCTGCTGGACTCTGCTGGTTTTTTGTGGTTCCTCTTCATCTTTGGTGTTATCAGCTCAGTTTTACCAGCTCAGTACAGCCCCTTTACTCAGATCTTGGAGGTTCTCAACACAGCAACCCTGAGTCCAAAGAATGCACTCTTCTCCAGGCTTTTGTTGATCAGGAGGTCCCCAGAAACCTCTGTGGTATTGGCTGCTTGTATAAGAACACTCCTTTTCAATTCCAGGGTCTGGCTTTCATAAACCGACCAATCTGTTAGGTGGATTGTAAACTGACCAATCTTTTTGGGTGAATTGCAAGCCACTTCTGTGGGTAGCACACCAACCGATCCTTGCAGGCTGCTTACGCGGATAGCAAACTAAACAATCCTTTAGTGCATTCCGTCCTGACCAGAGCTGGATTAAGGTATGTGAGGGCCCTAAACAGTGATAATCTGTGGTGCTCCTCCTTGTTTACTCATGCATTCTAATGGGATATGTGAGTTATGTATATACATGTGTGCATGTATGTTTCTTAGCTACCCATAATGTAACTTCTTTTTATTTATTTATTTTTATTGTACTTTAGATGAAGGTTTACAGAATAAACTAGTTTCCCATTAAAGAGTTAGTACACATATTGCTCTATGACATTGGTGAACAACCCCACGACATGTCAACACTCTTCCTTCTCAACCCTGGGTTCCCTATTACCAGCTTTCCTGTTCCCTCCTGCCTTCCAGTCCCTGCCCCAGAGCTGGTATGCTCCTTTAGTCTTGTTTTTTCCCATGGGCCTGTTCGGTCTTTGGCCGAAGGGTGAACCTCAGGAGTGACCTCATTACTGAGATGAAAGGGTGTCCAGGGGCCATACTCTCAGGGTTTCTCCTGTCTCTGGCCAGCAAATCTGGTCTTTTCTTTTTGAGTTAGAATTTTGTTCTACATTTTTCTCCAGTTCTGTCCAGACTCTCTATTGTGATCCCTGTCAGAGCAGTCAGTGGTGGTAGCTGGGCACCATCTAGTCATACTAGACTCAGTCTGGTGGAAGCTGTGGTAGATGTGGTCCATTAGTCCTTTGGACTAACCTTTCCCTTTTGTCTTTAGTTTTCTTGTTATTCTTTGCTCCCGAAGGGGTGAGACCAGTGGAATATCCTAGATGGCCACTCACGGGCTTTTGAGACATCAGACGCTACTCACCAAAGTAGAATGTTATGCCAGTTTAGCTAGATATTCCCTAGATCGTGGTCCTCACAGCCCTCAGCCCAGCAATTCAGTCGCTCAGGGAGTTTGGATGTGTCTATAGAGCTATCATGACCTTGCCTTGGACAGGGTGTGCTGACTTACCCAGTGTTGTGTATTGTCTTACCCTTCACCAAAGTTTCCATTTATCTATTGTCCATTAAGTGTTTTTCCATCCTCACCCCTCCCCTCCCTCATAACCATCAAAGATAGTTTCTTTTTTTATTATAATTTTTATTGTGCTTTAAGTGAAAGTTTACAAATGAAGTCAGTCTCTCACACAAAAACCCATATACAGCTTGCTACACGCTCCCAGTTACGATCCCCCTAATGAGACAGCCCACTCTCTCCCTCCACTCTCTCTTTTTGTGTCTATTTCGCCAGCTTCTAACCCCCTCTACCCTCTCATCTCCCCTCCAGGCAGGAGATGCCAACATAGTCTCAAGTGTTCACCTGTTCCAAGAAGCTCACTCCTCACCAGCATCCCTATCCAACCCATTGTCCAGTCCAATCCATGTCTGAAGAGTTGGCTTCAGGAATGGTTCCTGTCCTGGGCCAACAGAAGGTCTGGGGGCCATGACCACTGGCATCCTTCTAGTCTCAGTCAGACCATTAAGTCTGGTCTTATGAGAATTTGGGGTCTGCATCCCACTGCTCTCCTCCTCCCTCAGGGGTTCTCTGTTGTATTCCCTGTCAGGGCAGTCATCAGTTGTAGCCGGTACCATCTAGTTCTTCTGGTCTCAGGATGATGTAATTTCTGGTTCATGTGGCCCTTTCTGTCTCTTGAACTCGTAATTGCCTTGTATCCTTGGTGTTCTTCATTCTCCTTTTATCCAGGTAGGTTGAGACCAATTGATGCATCTTAGATGGCTGCTTGCTAGCGTTTAAGACCCCAGACACCACTCTTCAAAGTGGGATGCAGAATGTTTTTTTAATAGGTTGTATTATGCCAATTGACTTAGATGTCCCCTGAAACCATGGCCCCTGGACCCCTGCCCCTGCTACGCTGGCCTTCAAAGCATTCAGCTTATTCAGGAAACTTCTTTGCTTTTGGTTTAGTCCAATTGTGCTGACCTCCCTTGCATTGTGTGCTGCCTTTCCCTTCACCTAAAGTAGTTCTTATCTACTAAGATGGTTTCTTTTTGTATGTAAACCTTTCCAGGAGTTTTTACAGTAGTGGTCTCATACAGTATTTGTCCTTTCATGATTGACTTATTTCACTCAGCATTGTTCACAATACCAAAAAAGTGGAAACAACCTAGATGCTTATCAGCAGATGAATGGATAAACAAACTGGTACATACACACAATGGAGTATTACATAATGATAAAGAATAACGATGAATCTGTGAAGCATCTCATAACATGGGCGAATCTGGAGGGCATTATACCGAGTGAAAAAGTGTTTGATTGTTACAAAGGAGGGGAGTGGTGGGGATGGAAAAACACTTAATGAACAAATGAAAAGATGTCATAAAAGAAAATTTAATAATCAGAAAACAAATATTACAACAACTTACTAAACTTTATTTTTAGGTATATCCTTCATCTCTAACATGTTATAATGAAAAGCATTTCTTTCTGTTCTTTACACTTACAAAATCTTCAGGGATTTCGTTACGCTGCTGAACAATATCTACTTCCATACATAGTAAGGATAATGAATCGAGTCTTTCTTGAGTCATTGTTGTACACCAAGGGTATTTGAGTCTCTTTAGGGATGAAAATGAGCATTCTGTTGTACAGTTTGTGATCGTTAAAGTTAGGAATATGCATAAACCAGTTTCAACATTGGGAAATATGCATTGTATTTTATCTTCTATCATGGAATCATACATGCCTACATGAGTAAAATATGTCTTTTCTGAATCTGTAAACTTACTTCTCAAGTAAGAATGAAATTATTGCACTTCTTTGTAAAGGTTTGTATTTAAGTCATCTGGATAAGCCTGCACTAATTTCCTGGATGCCTTCATGTGTTCTTCATCAGGTAAATGCACATTGTTTAAGAAGGAAAATGTATTTGAAAGGACTTCATATACTTTAGCCCTTCTTTGCATGCAAGATTCAAGTGTGTCAGTGATGGTGTAGTATGTGGTTACACAAATTGATTTCTGGCACTCAGTGCTTCTGGAGCACTTCTGTCATTTACTTGTTTCTTTCTGTTGCATCTGCGATGTGAACTGCTTAATAATCAGTATTTGGCAGTATTTGTTTTGTTGTGTTTTCAAAATCTTCTCTTAAAGTATGTAAATGCCCTGTTAGTGACTGGTAGAGGTCTGTGCCTGTCTTTCAGTTTACTTCTGAATCTTGGAGAGCTTGTCTCATCCAATAAAAATGCTGCAGTATATTATTCCATATAACCAACATAAATACATACTCTAGTGTTTGCATTTTGTTGGTAATACTTTCAGCTTCTTTTTCAGTATCTCCTTTTTGTGTCTGGTCTTCAGCAATGTTTTTAAGACATCTAGAATCTTGAGTATATGATTTCAGGATTTTACTTGTTGCAATAGCATATATTTCTCAACATGTATTAGAAAGACATTTTAATACTTGATCATTGCCTAAATATGTTTTAAGAACTGCCTATCAGTGAGTAGGGAAACTCTGGTGGCATAGTGGTTAAGTGCTATGGTTGCTAACCAAAAGGTCGGCAGTTCGAGTCCACCAGGCACTCCTTAGAAACACTATGGGGCAGTTCTACTCTATCCTATCTGGTTGCTATGAGTTGGAATCAACTCGACGGCAGTGGGTTATCAGTCAGTAGAGGCAGCAAAAAATGTTTAGAATAACTGAACAGTAAAAACAAAAATTAACTGCTTCCAGACAACAATCTACTCCACTATGTCCTACAAGATTAAGTGAATGCTCAGCACATGGTATGGAAATGGCATGTTCATTACATCCTAAAATTTTCTGTTGCGTGCCTTTATAACATTCTGAAATATTGGCAGCATTTTCAGAGGACTGACCTCTGCACTTAGAAACATCAGTTTTGCAAACTTCACAAATAGTGAAGTACTTGATTTGCAGTTTCTTTACTGGTATGGCTTTTTAAGCTAGAATGTGATAAATTGCTTGACAGGCTTTCCATCTGTTGGAGATACATATCTGTCATGGATTGAATTGTGTCCCCTCAAAATATGTATTAACTTGACTAGGCCATGATTCCCAGTATTATGTGATTTTCCTCCATTTTGTGATCTGATGTAATTGTCCTGTGTGTTGTAAATGTTAACCTCTGCCTGTGGTTAATGAGGCAGGATTAGGTTATGTTTGTTATGTTGCTGGGGCAGGATTAGGGTGGGACAAAACCTGCTTACTTAGGTGACAGCCCAGATCTGATGTAAGGGGAGTTTCCCTGAGGTGTGGCCTGCACCACCATTTATCTTACAAGAGATGCAAGGAGAGAGAAATGAGCAGAGAGAAGGAGACCTGACTCCCACCCAGAAAGAAGAGCCAGGAGCAGAACATGTCCTTTGGACCCAGGGTCCCTGTGCTAAGAACCTCTTAGACCCAAGGGAAGACTGATGCCAGGACACATAGAGATCCCCAAGGAACACTGGGCTCACATATATTGAAAGGAGGCAAGGACCTTCCCCCAGAGCCAACAGAGAGAAAAACCTTCCCCTAGAGTTGATGCCCTGAATTTGGACTTCAAGTATCCTAAATTGAGAGAGAATAAATTTCTGCTTTTTAAAGCCATCCACTGTGGTATTTCTGTTATAGCAGCACTAGAGAACTAAGATAGAAATTTGGTACCAAGAGTGGGGTGCTGCTCTAACAGATACTTAAAATGTGGAAGTGGTTTTGGAAATGGGTAATAGGTAGAGGTTGGAGAAGTTTCAATATGCCTAATAGTAAAAGCCTGGATGGCTTTGAAGAGGCTAGGCTGTTGGTGGAATTATGGATGTCAAATGCAATTCTGGTGAGGGCTCAGAAGGAAGTGATACTGGAGAAAGTACAGACAGACCATTTGAAAACTTGTGTAGAAAATTTCTGGATGGTAAACAAACAAGGTTCTGTAGCCAAAATATATTTCTGGGGTGCAGAGCTAATGGTGGAAATTATAAGAGAGAGTGGCTACTATATTTTCTATCAGTCGGCTCTGTATATTTTTTTTGCAAACTATTCAGTTCTAAATCATATAATTTTCGATTTGCTACAGATGGATTTAGTGCAACTCGAATATGATTGATAAACATGAAAACAGTTTAACGCACAGAGATTGTATATTGTCATATTTAAACCATGGTTTTGGCTTAACTCACAAACTGGAAACACAAATTAATGAAGAATGTCAGTATTGGAAAGCCATTTTGCAGGGCATTGTTGCTGTCATTATAATAATCCCTGAACATGGATTGCTTTCTAAGGAAGAAACAAAGTGTTTGGGTCCCCACAAAATGGAAATTTTGGGGGTTTACTTGAACTTGTTGCTCAGTTTGATCCATTTTAGCAGGTCACATCTCAAAATATGGTAACACAGGAAAGGGCAACCCATTGTATATGTCCAAAAGAATGTGAGGAATTAATAAACTTAGTAATAAATAAACTCATGCAGATCAGCTAAGTATTGTTTTAAGATACTTAGTTATCTAGTGCTGTCAAAATGGACCAGAGACTTGTTATTTATTAATACAGTCCATTCTAGCCCAGTAACCACTCATGCTGGATCTAGTTGCATATTGGGTGAATATAGCAAGAGCTCGACTCGACAGCCTATCCCCACCTCTTGTTTATTAGAAGGAAATGGTATGCTCTCAAGAGACCCACCGAGATAAGGAGTTTCAGTTACACAGGAGGGAGACGTCAGTGAAGGTGTTGACATGGTAGGTGACCCATAGCTTAAACAACCTTTAGCCTGGGTGCCTTCGTGACCCTTCATGAACTTTATTTCCAGCCGGCACATTCTCAGGCACTGGAGCTGGTATCAATCTCATTTAGTGTCCTGCGGGTTCCCTTCCACTGCAACGCTTGCTTTTCCTTGTATCCTGTCTGCTTGATATCTATGGCTCTTTGCTTTGAACAACTGGTACCCTCGTTTTGCTGATGCATGTGCTTACCTTGCTTATTGGGTCATCCTTCCCTGAGCCTGACCAGTCATTTTGGGAGAATTGCAAACCCAGGGCCAGGAGGGCCAAATAAATGAAGGCCACCACAAAGATCTAACTAATAAATACAGTGGACATATGGGACACAATTTTTAGTCTCTTAAGAAGCTTGCAGAGTCCCTGGGTGGTACAAATGGTTAAAGTGCTTGAGTGCTAAGCAAAGGGTTGGGGGTTTGAGTCCACCCACAAGCACTTTTGAAGAAAGGCTTGGCTATCTACTTCTGAAAAATTAGCCATTGAAAACCCTGTGGAGCACAGTTCTACTCTGACACATACGGGGACACTATGAGTCAGAGTCGACTCCAGGACAAATGGTACTGGTAGTTACTGGGAGAAGCTTACAATGTTATGGGAAGAGTGACCTCTTTTTTACCCAAAGAATGATATAATTTTCATTTCCCTAAATATTAAGATCAAGGTGGGAGTGAGGGAGATATGCCCCACTCCTTTTTCCAGGAGTCTTTTCTGACTTGGTTTTGGGCGCTGTCCAGCTGCTAGGCACTTTGATCCACTAGTTCCCTATACTCTAAACTTCAGGGATTTAAGTTTCTAAAGTCAGTATTTAGGACTCAGAACTATCATTAATACAGTTTTGTTAGTGGGCCTGAACAGTAATAATAATTTCTAGTGTTTTAATAAAAATATGTACCAGTTTTCTAAGAGAAAATAAGTTTGAGGTCTACCTGGTCACAATTGATATTTTCCCATTAGACCTGTTGTTGTTGAATCGATTCCAACTCATAGCAACCCTATAAAAAAACCCACTGCTGTTGAGTTGATTCTGACTCATAGCGACCCTATAGGACAGAATAGAACTGCCCTGTAGAGTTTCCGAGGAGTGCCTGGCAGATTTGAACTGCCAACCTCTTGGTTAACAGCTGTAGCACTTAACTACTATGCCGCCAGGGTTTCCAGCGACCCTATAGGACAGATACATAGGATTGATACCTTAGAATAGTAATATTTGTGCTTGAGTAAGGCTCACATTGGTGGCTTGATTAATAGGTGGGTTTTATAGATTGGAGGGAAACCTTGGTGGTGTAGTGGTTAAGTGCTACATCTGCTAACCAAAAGGTCGGCAGTTCGAATCCACCAGGCACTCCTTAGAAACCATGTGGGGTGGCCGTACTCTGTTCTGTAGGGTCGCTATGAGTTGGAACCCACTTGATGGCCACGCGTTTTTTTTTTTTTTTTAACAGATTTGTTGCACAGTGGTTAAGTGCTCCGCACCTAACTGAAAGGTTGATGGTTTGAACCCACCAGCTACTCTGCGGGAGAAAGATGTGGCAGTCTGCTTCCATAAAGATTACAGTCTTGGAAATCCTATGAGGCAGTTCTACTGTGTCCTGTAGAGTTGTTATGAGTTGGAATTGACTCGATGGCAATGGGTTTGGTTTTTGATGTAGACTGGAAGGATGTAAATATCTACGTCATAATATTTAAATATTTATTTCTTTTGATGGTAGAAAATTAAAAATTAAACTGCAGCCTGAGGATATTTAGACTGGCAATGAAGAAGCATTTCCTAATGTGTATGGACTTAAAGCATCCTTAAGAAAAAAAAAATTTTTTTTTTAAGAAAAGGCACTGGAATATCACCCCTTCAGGAATTAATTCTTGGTCTATTTGAGCTGGGTCATGCATAATATAAGCAGTTTTGGTGGCAAAATGGTTAAGTGTTCAGCTGCTAACTGAAAGGTCGGCAGTTCAAACCTACCAGGTTGGAACTCACCAGCAGTTCTCTGTGAGAAAGATGTGGCAGTCTGCTTCCGTAAAGATTCCTGTTGCCCTTGAGTTGATTCCGGCTCCTAGGGACTTTATAGAACTGAGTAGAACTGCCCCATAGAGTTTCTAAAGCTGTAAATGTTTATGGAAGCAGACCGTGATATCTTTCTCCCATGGAGCAGCTGATGGGTTCAAATGCCCACCTTTTGGTTTGCAGCCAAGTGCTTCCCCTATGCCACCAGGGCTCCTCCCGTCAAGATGACAGCGTTGGAAACCTTATGGAACAGTTCTTCTTTGTCCTACAGGGTGGCTATGAGTTGAACTCGACTTGACAGCAGTGGGTTTTTTTTGTTTGTTTTATGTGTGATATTAGCTACAGGCAAGAGGGTCAGCTTCTGTGATCCCATGTAGCCCTGTGTCTGCAACACACAGATACCCATACACTCACACATACACAACCACTCACAGTTATTGCTAGGGAATAAATTTGATTTGGGATGATTATTTTTTAATTAATAAAACTAATCCTGTTTCTTTTCGGATGTATACAAGACAGAATTATTTGAAACGATAAAGTGGATTTGTAGAGAATCTGTTGTCAGGGAGTTTTTAAAAACAATGCGGCTTTTCCCTTCAGCAATGTAGATTTACTTAGTCTTGAGCCCAGGACTGACAGCTTCGTTTGGGAATATGTCTGGTTTATAGCTGTGAAGACAACGTGACCTTTTTAAACTCTCTTGGGTCACTGAAGAGATAGTTGACTAGGTGTGTGAAGTAAGGGTTCTAAATTCTACACTTAGTATTAATATAAAGGGGGAGATGGAATCCATAAGTTAAACATATTAAAATGTTTATCTGTGTAGTAATTACTAAATTAATTATCCACATTAAATAGCTTAATATCAGTTATTGAGAACATAAATTCTTATACTTAGTAGAAGCCCAAAAAGTTATAAAGTTGAGCTTTTAGTTTCTCTGAAAACATGCCTTTTTTTTTTTTTAATATGATTGTTTCAAATATTGGAAAGTATTGCAGTGGAGGTTAAAGAATAGGAATTATAAGGAACATTATGCTTGAATTGCAAAGCAGGATAATAGGTGTAATTACAAACACGTGATTTAATGGTTGCTTTGGTTTTTAAATTTTATTGCGTTCTGTGAAGCACTTATGCCTATTATGTTGAGGTTGCACCCACTTTATTCCTTTATACCCCTTTTTAAGGGATGAAGAATGACATAATAACATTAAGATATAGTTACTTAGTAGTAAAGTATTCAGGTAAGATCATGAGTGCATACATTTTGTCGGCTGATGGGTGAAAGGAAGGCTGTGATAGATAGGCTTTTAGTAATGTTGACCTAGGGGCCTCAGCACAGAAGGTGTGAAACTGTTAACAGCGTTGCCGAGTCTTCAGAATCTGATATTTGAAAAATATTGCTGCTTAAAATAATAGAAGTGTTAAAAAAGAGGTTTGTTTTGGTTTTTGGTATTTATTTCTCACTTTCCTTCTAACCCTACTCTTGTTATAACAGGTAAGTATTAATATCTGTTTTGGTATTAAAAATGAAGCACTTAACAAAATGTACTTCAAGGATAGCAGGGACCTGCTGGTTTCAGATGAATTTCTGCATACTCTCGCACACATTAACTGTGATTTTACCCATTGTTATTTCAAAAAGTGAAGTAACTTGTTGTAATTCCTATGGGCATTAAAGAGCTTCATGTCAGTTAAAAACAGAGTTGACACTTTCAGAATTCTTCAGAGAAATTTCATGAATTTTCATTCTACTCTGATTTAACGGTGATTAGGCAATTTTGAAAGCTGACTCATTTTTTAGTGAAAATTTATTCACACAAAGAGTAATCTAGGTTTTTCTTTATTTTGCTATAGAGTTTAACCAGTTATTCCCCCCAAATTATTTAGTACTTTATAGGGATAAGACATTGCACTGGGTTGGGAAACTCTTACTTCCTAGGAATTTTTGGCTCTAAAGATCTGCCATCACGTTCAATTTGCATATTATTCAGCCCTTATTTGGCTCCATATTTCAGCCATAAAATTTCCTGGAAAAATATCCACAGATACCAGTAAGATATTTGTCTACCTATATTCTTTCCAGAGGAATTATAAATGCAGAAACCCATAAACAGTGTGACACTGAAAACAAGGAAATATTACAGGAAATAAATCATATTGTATTTTCTTACTAAAAAGAAAGAAAACTGTTCCCATGTGCACTGAAGGAATTTGCGTTTAGTTTCTAGAATTTTGATTTCAATAAAGTACTTTTGAACTTTTTTCCATTATTAGAATCTTAGTGACATCATTCCTGTGAGGTTTGATTTGATCTTAATAGTAAACCACATTTCTACATATTTATGAAAAAATTCTACCCATTACAGATAATACTACATGTCTGATAGTAAAGATATCATGACTAAACTTGATACATGATAGAATTAATTCAGTTGTCAAATCTTTATTTAAAAATGTCATTAAAATTCTCTGCATCTCCTGGGGGAACCACAAGGTCCTGGTGAAAAACCTTTTGGGTAGTATTTATGTCTAGTTTGAATCGTTTTATTCATAAAAATCTGTTATGTAGAACTGTTTTTGAACATCTTATCAGTTGAGATAAACCACCAGTACCTAAAGTGAACTGGATGTCTGTTTAATCTCAAGGAATCTTCAGATTCAGAAATAGGGGTTCGCTGAAGAGCAAAATCAATTAATCTTTAAAATAAAGTGTAATGAACCAATAAAAGAACCACAGTTCAAATGTCTGACATCATACTAAATGTCTTCCAGAAAACAGATTTTCTCATAGTGTGCTTTCTGATGAAGTTTTGCCTTATAGGATACACAAAGACTCAGTTCATTGAAACCTCAAACAACTGGTGGCTATGACTTGGATCTTTTGCCTGTTTTTGATTAGAAGCGAGAGTATAAATGATAATATGATACCTTCTAATCTGCTTTCTAATTAGAAAACAAATAATACATGTAGATTTCCGTTACATTGTTGAACACATATACGAATAAACATGACTTGTTTTTGAGGAGATTATAATAGTATAGAAAAAGAAACATGCGTATATTTTCATTTTAACATGGTTTTTAAGGTAAGTTTTCTTATTTTGGAAACCCTGGTGGCATAGTGGTTAAGTGCTACGCTGTGGCTGCTAAAAGAGATTAGCAGTTTAAACCTGCCAGGCGCTTTTTGGGAACTCTGTGGGACAGTTCTGCTCTGTCCTGTAGGGTTGCTATGAGTTGGAATCAGCTTGACAGCAGTGGGTTTGGTTTTTCACATTTTAGATATAATAGTTGATTTTGTTTAGTAGGGTACCCAAGGAATTTGATTTATTGGAAGCTATATCGGGATTTTGAAATTTCATGTAGTTATGTGGAAGGCAATCTCAAGAAGAAATGAAAATTATTGCTATAGCTTGGATGTCAGGGAAGTATTAGGCTTTTTCTAAAAGTATTGTGAACAAAACAAAATTGCAGGGGACTTCTTATAAGGATGTATACTTTTCTGTTAAACTCATTGAGAATTACAGTCAGGAATTAATGAAAATAAGAATGTGGCATAGGAAAGATTTAAAAAAGAGTAACTATAAGCTCATACCAAGCTTTATGTTTCTGTTTTGGAGGGTAGTGTAGAGGTGATAGGAGTCCCAGTGTAACCAAAAGGTTAAGCACTCAACTACTAAAAAGATTGGCAGTTAAAAACTGCCGAGAGAAACCTTGGAAGAAGGACTTGGCAATCTGCTTCCAAAAGGTCACAGCCTTGAAGTCCATATGGAACAGTTCTACTCTGCACACATGGGGTTGCATGAGTCAGAATTGACTGAAAAGCAACTGGTTTGGTTTTTTATAGAGTGGTATAGGGGTGGGGGACTCTGAGGTGGGGGCAGAGCGGGGGAAGATACAGGTAACACAGAATGGAGACTGTGGTTTACAAATGGTAATTAAGAGCCAGTTTCCTCTTCTTCCATCTTGTACCTTAAAAAAAAAAAAAAAAAAAATCATCCTTTTTGTGACCATTGACAATAACTGCCTCAAAATATAGGCTTTGGAGAAGTGAGAAAGAGTATGAATCAGTGGAAAGAACACTGGACTAGAAATAAAAGGACGTGGAAATCTAGTCATGTGAAAGTTACCTTCTTCTGTGGTCTCAGTGTTATCACCAGTGAAATAATGACTTAATATATTACCTGCAAGTTTACTTTGAGTTCTGATTTACTGTAATTTGGTAATTTTATAAATAAAGCCTTCACTAGCTTAATTGCTTTTCTTGTAGAATTCCATCTGAGGGTCATAGACAACTTGCCCAAGAAAAGTTTATATTAACTCATTGATATAAATTTACATTGGTTTTCCTCTGACTAATTTCTTCAAACTTAGAAGTGGCTAGTCAGATTCTACTTATAAGTAGGTTGACATTGTTGAGAGCCGTTAAATTACACCTTTCAAGTCCAGAAAACAAGTGTTGGGAGGCGTCTGAGTTTTGGTGGAGGTTCTGACTATGAACCTGTCTCGTCAGTGAATATTCTAAAGGAGAAAGAAGATTTATCACTTTAATTCCAAACCAAAATCCATTTTAGTTTGAATTATAGAGATTAGTAATATTATTAGATCAAAAGCTCCCATGAAAATGGTGGCATCCTATTTGGCCATTTTTGCTGAAAGAAAACAGGGCTTACATATGCTGGGATATATGTTTAAGGGGTGATTTTTTTTTTCTTCAAAATGATAAAAATTAGTGATGTATAGATTAGGATCAAACAGGTAAAAGTCCAAAGGCTGTTCATTGGGTAAAAATATATACTCAGTATTTCCCTGAAATTAGGAGATTTACGTGGTTTCTGGCATAAGAGCTGAGAGAATACAGAGTGCATAATTTGAACAAGGACATGGCAAAGTAACAAATTATATCAAAATCTGAAAAGAGTGGAGGCAAAATCTAGACAGAGGCTGGATTGTCCTGAATTTGGATATAGTTTAGAGCCTTCATGGGGCTTCCATTGTTAAGCTGCCACGGAAGTAAGTTTATTTCAGAAAGCCAAAATAAATGTAGCAGTTGATCCTGCAGAACTTTAGTGTTTAGTAACACTTTCCACTAAAGCACAATAATAAATCATGTCTGCTAATCTACAAAGTACCGTGGAGCCTCCAAGTCATATCTTGTCAAACAGAACAACCCATGTAACAAGGATTATCCTAAAGGTGAGTATTTATTCATCTTCTCCGTTACTGGCAACTGAGAAATGTTTTAGAGTATGACTTTTAGTTGATCTGTAGAAATTCTGTCAGTTATCTATATGAGTAAGCCAACTTTGGGGAGAGCATACATTTCCAAAAAGAAGATATGGATATAGAATAGCGCATAAGAGTGTAGGCTCTGGAGTGAGATTTCATGAGTGCAAACTTGGCTCTACCATGTACAAGCTATGGAAATGTAGATAGATTACATGTGATTTGCTCACGACTAGATTTCTAGCTAGTCAGATCCTACCTGTAACTAGACTGACATCATTAAGATTCATTGCATTACACATTTCAAAGCTTCATTGTTTCTTATCTGCTAAACTAAGATATTAATAGTATTTTTTTCTTTTAGGGTTGTCTTGAGGACTAAAAGATTAATCCATGAAATAGGCTTGCAAGTATGCCTAGCTTAAGAATATTAGCTATTATAACTATCATCATCATTATTATTATATCTATCATCATTATTATTATATCTATCGTATGTTTGGGGTCCCTGTGTGGTAAAAATGGTTAATTAAGTTCTTGAGTACTAGCCAAAAAGGTTGTCTGTTCAAACCTACCCAGAGGCACCTGGGAAGACAGGCCCGGAGATATGCTTCTAAAAGGTCACAGCCTTGAAAAGCCTGTGGAGCAATTGTACTCTGTACACACGGGGTTGCCATGAGTTGGAATTGATGCGATGGCAACTAACATGTATATTTCAAATAAATATTATGTTAAAGGTTAGGTAGCCAAAGGAACTAACAGGATTAGCCTTAAAATATGGTCATAACAAAGAAAATTTAAATCATACTTCAAACAAATATAAAGGGGCCTGATGGTGATAATCATTTTGTATACAAGTTGTACTAAATATTACATTTTTTATACATACCGGAGCTCCAAACCAATTATCTTGTACTGATTGAAAAATTTTCAAGAAGAGCTATTAGTAGAGATGGGGGAGGGGCGGTATCTGTGATTTTGAATGGACTGGAGCATATTATCGTGGCAAAGTTTGGCAAGGAAGTCTGCTTCAAAGCACAAGAGAGAGCCCCACATCAACTGTGGTCACATCACTTGAAAGAAAACAGCTCTTCTGGTGGAAACATCTTTTCAAGTACTTATTGGCTATTTGTTTAACTTCTTTGGAGAAATGCCTATTCAAATCCTTTGCCAATTTTTCAATTGGATTGTCATTTTATTGTAAGTTGTGGGTTTTTTTTTTTAAAGTATATTCTGGGTACAAGTAAGTCCCTTGTAAGATACATGAATTTCAAACATTTTCTCCCATCTTGTGGGTTGTCTTTCACTTTCTTATGGTGTTCTTTGATGTAGAAAGATTTTAAATTTTGATGATGTCCAATTTCTTTGTTTTTTTTTTCTTTTGTCATTTGTACCTTGGGTGTCACATCTCAGAAACCATTGCCTGATCTAAGGCCACAAAGATTTGCTGTAGTATTTTTCTTCTAAGAGTTTTAGGTCTTTGATCCATTTTGAATTAATTTTTGTGTATTAGGTCCAACTTCATTTTTGCACATGGAAATCCAGTTGTCCCAGAACCATTTGTTGAAAAGACAAATTATTCTTTTCTCATTGAATTGCCTTGTCATCCTTACCAAAAATCATTTGACCAAAATTTAAGTCCCATAGTGTTTTAAAAATCTAAACTTTATCTAATTTGTTTCAGTTAAATGGCAAACTGTGATTTTTATTAAAGACATTTAATCACAAACTCTTTTCCTTTTATTCAGTTGATAAATCATTTCCATTAGTAGTTTTCTTTGTTATTAAACCAAAATTTTTATGTCTCAAGTCAAATAACTTTCGTATTCCTTGAAGTACATTCCTAAATTCACTTTCTGTTTAGATGTTATTTATTACATTCAAAGGAAAAAAAGTAATCTGAATGAGAGTTGTTTGTGGTTAGCAAAAGAAAGAAGTCAACTTACAAATCCTTCTTATTTCTAGTTCTTTAACTCATATGTTGTAAATTATCTTAAAAATTCCTGAAGTAGTCATTCGTTTGAGGTATTGCAGGTTTTATTCTGGATCCTTGAATTCTTTCTTTACTTGTAACCTTTACATCTAGTGTATTCTTCTTTTTTGATTAGTATCTTCATGTAGATTATACCCCGACTTCTCTCTAAAAGTCTCATACTTTTTTAATTGAAGAATTAACGTAAATATTTGCTTCTAAAGGATTAGAGAATTAAGATGTTGAATTTTGTTAAAAACAAGAAAGAATAAACAACCTCCCCTAAATCAACAGCAACAACTGTAAAACACCAAGATAAAAACCAAAAGATATTTTTAGTAGCTGAAACGGAAAATTTATATAACTAAAGAGACATATGGAATAATTCTAATATTAACAAAACTTTGAGAGGGGTTGGGAGGACTTTCACAGTTCTCAGAGGAAAATTAAAAAAAAAAAAACCAACAAATATTTTCCAAAAGAGAAGTAAAATGTACATAAAGAAATTCCTCCATTGCCCTTTTTGTAAACCCCAGTACACTCGAATTACAGCTTTACTGTTACTCCCCAGAATTTCATTTTTATGAGGCATTGTCTTATCTAGGCTTTGTGCAGATTGTAAAACCATCCACATCTGTTTGAACTGCCTCAGTTGCCAAAATTTCTGTGTCACCTTTTCAGTGTTCCACCTTTTTCTATTCCCTCTCTCTTTTAGCCTTACCAAGATAGTAGTATCAGTTACAGCCTCTAACTTAACCTTTACTACTCTCATGTCATGACATGCTGGTATTATTGGCAAATTTTTCATCAGGTATTCAGATTTTGGGTGGGTGGACCTGGAAAAAGTGAACATAAGTTAACTTTCTTCCTATTAGGGGCTGCAGTGAAAGATCTAAATACATATATTTTACACATGCACACATAAAAGAAACCCACACATACATACTCTTTATTAACGATTTTTTGGAACTATTAAATTGTACTGGATTTTATTTAACTTATTAAAATTCATTTCCCCAAATACCTTCAGTGGTTTTGAAGAAATTAATAATAAAAGTATACTTAAGAATCTTATCAGCTAGATATAAATGGGTCCAGAAATTTAGTTCCCTAGTTTCTTATCAAGGAACCCTGGTTGCGCAACGGTTAATAACTTGACTGCTAATCAAAAGGTAGGTGATTTTCACCAAGCTGCTCAGGGGGAGAAAAGACCAGGCAATCTGCTTCTGTAAAGTTCAGCCCAGGGAACCCCATGGGGCAGTTTGTACCCATGCTAATCATCTCATTTGCATAATGAGTCTGGTAATAGCCAAGAGACTAGTATGAATATCTGTCCAGTGAGGGTGGTACCTCACTACATGTAGTAGTGATATTCCTGAAAGTTGCAAATTAAATTTTTGTAAATAGAATAATTTTAAATACACCAGTGGAGTTCCCTACTCAGAGATTGACATTGTGAAATAAATAATTTTTCATAAAGCTAGTTACCTCTTCCTTTAACTGTTTAGGAAAACTTGGTGGCATAGCGTTAAGTGTTATGGCTGCTAACCAAAAGGTCGGCAGTTCGAATTCACCAGGCGCTCCTTGAAAACTCCATAAGGCAGTTCTACTCTGTCCTATAGGGTCGCTATGAGTCAGAATTGACTCAACGGCAAGGGGTTTGTTTGTTTTTAACTGTGTAAGTGTATATTTTAGCCTTTTTTTTTTAAAAATCAAAATCAAGGACCAAATGTTTTTACTAGCTGAGTAGTTTGAACAATAATGTTTGGATTTATCAGGCTGGGGAAGCATGTTTAATAATTCAATTGAAAATCATTTTAATGAAATAAAAAATGCCCTCATAATAAGGCATCACTTCTTTGAAAAATTTATAATACCAAAGTAATGAAATTAATAGAGTAATAAAAGTAGTAAAAATTAGATTTCTGATACCTGGAAAAGTTACTTTTTATCACCTGATGTAAAATATTAGCCCAGTGATAAGAAGTTGAACTTTGGTGCCAGACTTTTCAATTTCTTAAATTCTTAGGAACCCAAAAGAAAATATTCGTTAAGAAAACACTTGCTGTAAAAATTTGCCAAAGAGATTAAGTTACTAAACCAGGAAAAATAGCTATTTTTGAAAAGAATGATCTGCCCTGTTACTTTTAGAACTTGCGTTTTAAAACTCCGAATACATATTTTCTTTTTTAGTTACTTCGTAGTCAGCTTGGGCTCAATACAAAGGCAAATGTTTATCTTTAGTATTTCCTGCCTCTTGTTTTTTGAGACTCTTCCCTTCCCTTAATGTACACTGTGTATTATGTTTGGTTTATTGAGCTCTTCTACTATGGCAGCCCACTGGGTTTCTTCTCTTCTGTTATCTTTGGATCTTGTTCCATCCATCGATTTATTTATTCACTTAAATGAAATGAACATCTCTGTGTCAGGCATGCTTAGGCACTGGGAATACTGGAGAGAATGAAATAAATCCCTGCCCCCATGCATTTCCATTCTGGTAGGAGTTGACAGACCATCAGTACATTAAATAAATAGAGTATCTGTTGATAATGAGTGTTACAAAGATAATAATGAGTGTTACAGAGGGGATGGAGAGAGATGGAGCAGACAGGCATGGCATGTGTGTGGGAGCTACATTTCAGACAGCGTGGTCAGTGCCAGCTAGGTACCCTGCTAAACAAGCTTTCCTAAATCTGTTGCTGGTTACTATCTCAATGTGTTGACTCACTCATAACATATTTAAAAAGGTCTTTCTAGGAGTTAGTGTGCAAGTCAGAGTAATGATGCTAATATAGATTTGCTTGTAGAAGGTTAAAAAGATGGCTTTCAGGAGAGTCTTGCTGTATTCATTCAACTAATATCACCTAGTATCACAAAATGGTGGTGTCTGCCCTCATAGAACTTTATTTTATAGGGCTGCCTCTCAAAATCCTCATGTAATGGAGAAACCATTCTTGGGTAACAATTAGCTAGCAGCTGATTGGCATATGGGGCGGAGTCAATTCTGATGTGACGTTACTTATATTTTTCCTGCTGACCTCTAGGCAAAAGAATTGAATCTAATCTCATTAGTTGTGTAAAAGGCATTTCCTAAATACTCACATCTTACTAAAAGTCATGTATCAGAATTATAGGGAAGTGAGATAAATTTTTAGTGTAAATGTTTAAAAAAAAAAAAACTATGCTGTTTCCCTTGGTTTTAATATATCCTAGAGTTATTTTTCAGAAATATTACATTGGAAAAATATAGCAAGCTTCATAACCCGGATGTGAATTACGAAAGCTGGTAAAGACTAGATTTCATTTGATGATTTGTTTATTGACATACAGAACATAGAATAAAAAGGAATGATGTACTTTCACTTAAGAAAACAAATCTTCGTTTTGTACAGGACAAATCAAAGTTTGCTGAGTAGCTCACCTAAAAAATGACCCAAGTTGTTACCCCGATTTCCTGTAGACGGTGTATATCTGCCAGCTATTGTTTTACTGAAATGAATGAATCTCTGCCAAAGGATTTAGAAGCTCTTTTAGAACTATAAAATTCCTTAGTGTGCAGAGACAAAATTTGCTGAGCTAAATGTTCATCAAAAGGCAATGCATCAAGCTGAGGGGAAAAAAATATTTCCAGACACACAGGGAGATGGTACATTTGATTTTCTTGTATATCATGTTAAAACAAAAATTATGGAATGCATTTGTTACTAGTCTGAAAACCAGATTAAACCGGTATGGAGCCCAAGGAGATCTCTGTCTTTCTCTAGTGCTGTGCCAGCCATGCTAGGATCGGAGAGCAGCCATGGCACTCCCTAAATGCTCAGTGAGGCTTCTGTTTGGCATCTCTGACTCAGACTAACATCACCAATCTGATGCTGTTCAGCTTTACTGAAGCAGAGGCTGGATAAGTCTTTCCTTCCCTTTTTGTGCTGTTTTATCTCACACCAATGCTTTTTTTCCTTCACTTGGCTCTTCTCCAACAAGTAGCTCCTTTTACCGATCTTTTAAATTTTAATATCCAAGCTGAGACTGTCAAAGTCCTGTTGTTAGGAAGTAAAATACATACATTTTAATAATTTTAAAGCTGCCATTTATTAATTTTTCTGATAGATTTGATAGTCTAGGACTTTTCTTAGCCTTACTGGAGTTACACACTAAAACCAAAAAACCAACTAGTTGCTCTTGAGTTGATTTTGACTCATGGTGACCCCTGTGTGTCAGAGTAGAACTGTGTGCCATAGGGTTTTCAGTAGGTTATCTTCTGAAAGTAGATCACCACACTTTTCTTCTGAGGTGTCTGTGGCTGGATTAGGACTGCCAACCTTTTGGTTAGTAGCCATCTCTTAACTACAGTGCCACCAGGGCTCCACTCAGCTGATAGCCAGCATCAATTGCCATCCAGTTGAGTAAGCCATCTTGGATGTCCAGCCCAGTGAAGCTTTCAAATGACTGTAGCCCCAGCCAATGTCTGTAACTGTGTAAGGGACCCCAAAAGAAAACCACCCAGCTGAGCCTACAGAACAGTGAGAGATAATAATAAATTTTTGCTTAAAATTACTAAGTTTAGGAGTGGTTTGTTACGCAGCAATAGATAACCAGAACACTATTTTTCCCTTTTCTCTGTAATAAAAACAAAACCAAACCCATTGCCGTCAAGTTGATTCTGACTCATAGTGACCCTATAGGACAGAGTAGAACTGCCCCATAGGGTTTCCAAGGAACGCCTGGTAGATTCCAACTCCTGACCTTTTGATTAGCAGCTGTAGCTCTTAACTGCTATGCCACCAGGGAACAGATCTCCCATTTATTAATGCATTTCAATGAATCATGATTATAGAATTCTCATAACAGCATTAAAATATGTGTATTATTTATTGATGAGGAAATTTAGGCTTAGAGAGATTAATTAATCTCTCTAAGGGTGAACAGAAAATTAAGAGCCTATAATTCAAAATGCAGGTTTTTTTTTTTTTTTTTAACCAGGAAGAGAAAGCCCATATACTTTCTACTGCAGCATTCTTCATGTAAGACTACATGCTTATTGTGAGATAATATTAGCTGTCACTCAATATAGATGCCTAGAATGCTGAAAAGACCATACATAGCAGGTAGAAGCTCCTTTTGGATCCTTGGATTGCTAGGGGCTGGGGATGGAGTAAAACAAACAGTCAGATTAGAAATATATTTGGCAGAGTCAAGGGAACTACTGTTAACAGATATCCAGGGATGGGGGGATCGCAAAAATTCTCCATAGTCACCCTGCAGAGAGTGGGAAGCCAGTTTATGACAATGCCATATAAGTAAGAACTCCATACCTCTTCTCTCTCTGTAATTACCACCACCCATCTTCCACCTCTACGACCATCTTGGAGGGATCAGAATGAGCAAAGTGGGAGAGCAGGTGGTCCGGAAAGAAAGAAGTCTACTCATTCCCTGCCCAAGTGGTAGGATTTATCCAGAAGTAGGTGAAATAGCTGGAACACGAATGGGTGTTGGAAGCCTTCATTTTAATATGGATCTGACTTTCTAGGTATCAGATTGAGATTGTATTTTGCAACCTAAAGAAGATTCAGGCATTTTATCACCTAAGAGTGATCAAAAAGATCATGATTGTGAGAGTTTTCATCCAGGGCAGGGGAAGAATTTGACCCACAATGTAAACTTTAAAGAGCTAGTGAGAAATAAAGCTTGTATCGTGACTGTATCTGTTGAATTTATGCTGGTTCAAATCACCTTTTATGTAAGTAAGGCATCGTGCAGCTAGATTGCACTGTGTAGTGTTTTGCAGGGTGGGAAGAAACCTAAAAGAGAGCTACCATTTTGAACAGTTCGATGATGGTCCTTTTTGGAAAAGAAGTGATTTTCTAAAATTTTAAGCAAAAGAAGACTCTTTCGTTGAAAGAATAGAGCCAGAGGTTCTAGACCTTTTTATAAAAAATTTTAGGAATTCCAGAATTCCAGATAAATACTGTAGTTATTCAACATAAAGTAGATTTTTCTAAAGACTAGATTATTTTACTTGCAAATTTTTTTTTCCTGGATTATATTAGTAGGAGTCTTTTAGTGCTTCAAATAATCTTTTGAGGCTGTTCTCCTTTACGTTGCAACTGATGCATCACTGAGCTATAATAAAATCACTGTCTAAAGCAAGAACTATATATTTTAATCTTTATTCTTAAGAGTAAGTTGTTCTGTTGAGAGTACAGTACTAATAGTGAGAACATCATATATTCTTTCCAGTTAGGTTAATACAAAACCAAAAAAACCCAAACCCACTGCCGTTGAGTCGATTGCAACTCATAGTGACCCTATAGGACAGAGTAAAACTGCCCCATAGAGTTTCCAAGGAGTACCTGATGGATTCGAACCACCAACCTTTTGGTTAGCAGCCATATCTCTTAACCACTATGCCACCAGGGTTTCCAGATTGATACATTATATAGAAATATTCATAGCTTGTATTTCAAGGATAATAATAAACATTTTATTTACCAAAGGCTGTTGAAAGAAAGCAAAATGAATTTATTGATGTTATTACCAATACAGTTTTTCTATTCTGTTTTGTGGATTTTGGATATAATGCATTTTACTCAAAGATATTAAAATTTACTGCCAGGTATCTGAGGAGAAATACAGCTCTCAGTTAATCTTTTTTGCTTTATTTTACATTTTAATGTTGCCTTTATTTTTATTGAGTAAAATACCATTATTGATTTAGAAGAGATTTTATCTCTGAAGACCTTCACTGCGTTATCCGGTCAAATATGAACATATCAGGACCTTTCATTTTTTTCTGGCATAATCTTCTATCAGCTGTTTGGTACAATAAAAATAAAGTCTTTACCATTCAGTATTGTTATATGATTAGCTTCACCTGCTTTTGGAAACAGAAATAGATACTGGCTTATTCTAAATATGTGTTGAGCAGCATACACCCATTGTTTTCTGGCCACCCTTTTTGCAAAGAACTCTCACTTGTGTTGTTAAATTTACTTGAAAAATATTAATTCAGAGTCGTCTCCTTTACCATGGACATCTAGTGTGTGCAAAAGAAATGCCTCTATTTAACATTACCATATAAATGTAAGAAATATTCACTGTCTATACTCGGTATGGCAATAACAAGATATTTTATTCAGTGAATTAGTTACCCCCTATTTTCTCAGTAGAGTGCTAAGAACCAAGGTAGGTAAGTGTGAGGAATAGTCTAGTGTATGTTTCTGTGTGTCAGTGAGGATAGAGAAAAGGGAGAGGGAGATGATATTGTTTGGGGCATCTGGTATTCCCTGTGTGAGATGGTTCGTCATGTGCTGTTGCTTTCTGTAGCTTAGTATCAAGGAGATCCAATTTGGTATGATGAAGGAAAGCTGTGTGGACTAATGTATAAATGTGCCCCCTTCTCTCCAAAATGGAAACAAAGAAAAATATTTAAGTTATTCACTTTCTTCCATAATATGATTCTTTGTAGTATCTTCAATAAAATTAATAGTCTTTTTAAAAAAACAGTTTATATTGCAATTAAAAAAAAAATCTAAAATCACTGTGTTGATTGCCTTTTGAGATAAATAGCTGTTTTTAAACTACCTGGATGAAATCTAAAACTAAATTTTTCTTACTGACTACTGTTTTCTTTTTCAAGAAAAGAAAATTCCCTTTCAGGGATATGCAAGGTCCACTGGGGCAGAGTACGGTGGAGGCTGTGCCCTCAGGGTGTGGAACTGTGTCTGCTAAAAAGAAATCCCTCCATAGGTGTTGGTTGAATGAACAGACTGAAAGAATATAGTATGAAAAGTGATTTAATTATTTTTGGTGTATGGATTGCCTGTGTTAAGAAGTATAAGAGCCTGCTAATAAATTGAACCCATTCCTCCAATGAGAGCAGTTTTGCCCAAACTGATGTGTGGAAGAGAAAAATGAATGGCTCCCTTCAGAGCTGTTGATTGTGTCTTAGCTGTTCTCAAGGTGTAATTTTCATAGTATTGCACGTTATACTGTAAGTAGCAGAGGGCACAGAGAATGAGTGCACTGACGCATCTCTTTCTATGATGTTTCTTTCTTTCAGCTGCAGGACACCTAACTTATGATCGACAGGGAAAGTGGTGACTTACATTGGGTCCGCTTTAAGGAAGACTGTTGTTGTTAGCTGCCTTTGAATTGGCCCCCAACTCATGGTGACTGTCTTAGTTATCTAGTGCTGCTGTAACAGAAATACCACAAGTGGATGGCTTTAACAAAGAGAAATTTTTTCTCTCATAGTTTAGGAGGCTAGAAGTCCAAATTCAGGGAGCCAGCTCCAGGGGAAGCCTTTCTCTCTCTGTTGGCTCTGGGGGAAGATCCTTGTCGTCAATCTGCTCTTGGGTCTAGGAGTTTCTCAATGCAGAGACCCCAGGTCCAAAGGATGTGCTCTGCTCCTGGCACTTCTTTCTTGGTGGTAACGTGGTCCCTCCCTTTTCTGCTCGATTCTCTCTTATATCTCAAAAGAGATTGATTGACTCAATAAACAACCTAATCCTGTATATTACATCCATCCTCATTAACATAGCTGCCTCTGATCCTACCTCATTAACATCATAGAGGTTAGGATTTACAACACACAGGATAATCACATCAGATCACAAAATGGTGGACAACCACACAGTACTGGGAATCATGGCCTAGCCAAATTGATACACATTTTGGGGGGACACAATTCAACCCATAACAGCAACCCTATGGGCAACAGAAGGAACTGTTGCTAGGACCGTTGTGATCCGTAAGGTTCTCATTGGCTGATTTTTGAAAGTAGACATCCAGGGCTTTCTTCCTAGCCTGGCTTAGTCTGGAAGCTCTGCTGAAACTTGGTCAGCATCGTATAAACACATATGCCTCCACTGATGGATGGGTGGTGGCTGTGTATGCAGCGCATTGGCCTGGGAATCCAACCTGGGTCTATCACATGGAAGGCGAGAATTCTACGATAGAACCACCAATGCCTCACTTAGGAAGACTAGGCAAGGCGTTTCAACACTTTTGGAAGGAGCTTAAGAATGTTTTGGCAGGTGGTGTCATGGTATCACATTGAAAAGCAGTTTTTTAATGAAGCAACTCTGATACAGTTATTGGTAGCACTATGTGGGTTAGTGTAGGTCGGACTGACCTACAAACCATGACTCTAGGTGTCTGTTTGGATGAATTGTAAATTAAAACTTCACTTTCTTTTGCTTCTGACATTTTTTTCAACATCCTGAATATTCTTTAATGAGTAACGGTTAGTAATCCTTAAGTCCTTGTAAATAGAATTGGGCTATATCTTGAAGGTGGAGCACTATTTAGTGCTTATTTCAAAATAATAGTTAGCTTGTTGTTTCTGTTTTCGTCGACATTATCCAGGCAGATAAGCAGCTGTTTTCTCACTGACATTTGCTCAAGGAAAAACCATGCGATAGAAAATCAGCATTATGAGAAACTTCAGTGAAAAGTGACATTCAACGCCTGAGCCATAGCCTAAGTGTTTTGTCAGTGATAGAAGCCTCAGGGAGAAGCCGTCAGGAGTGAGAGCAGAACTGTACTGAGGGCATCAAACGATCCTCTTGCAATTCACTCACGCTCTGATATTACCTTACATCACTCCTAACTGTGCTCCAGGAAGACTGCCAAGATGTTAAAGCTTCCCCCCTTCCAGCCCCCACAGCTAATTGATGATCTGATAGGGGATGCCTTGACTCAGCTGTATCACATATACATACTGAGGTAAAGAGGCAGATGGCATACTCATTGCTGATTTCTTTCTTTGACAACTTCCGAAAGCAGCATGGGGCGTGCTGGAACTCTTGGCACTTCACCTAAAAGCAAAGAAGTCTGTTCGTTAACCCCAGCATGAGGGTAAACAGGGTGTTAACCATGGTCACTAAGTGTTGGATATAATTTATGGATGGGATTTAAAAAATTCTGGCTTTTTTTTTCTTTGGTTGCAATTATAAATTCTTATTTCTAAATTCTCTGCATAAATTAGATACCTAAAACAGATTTCTGTGTACAACTGAGGAATGTCAACTAAAAGAACCCCACGTGGTTGAGTTTGAGGCCAAGCTCAGCTGATTGGACGAGTCCTTGGGGGTGGTTGATGTATTATAGCAGACAGTAGACATGAGGGAGTTTGTCAGACAGCCACCGGGGCTTTCCTTTTCCCACTTATCCCCTCCTTGGTTCTTGCCAAATCTGCTTTGCATTTGAAGTTGATTGAAATGGGTCTCACTGTTAACCTGTCAGCTGAGACTCCTGTGATTTAGAGGGATTTTTGTTCATTTCGACTGGTGCAAGAAATTGAAGTGAAAAAATCTGGATCCTTTTAGAGCATTGGAGATGACCAAACGGAACAGCGTCTGAACTTACCCCCAATTAATGGAAAAGTGTTGTCAGGTGCAGGGGGTGAAATTTTTGTTAGCAAGGTGGTTCTTTAGTGCCAGAAGTTTGTTGTGGGTAATGACCTCTCTGGGGCTGTTCAGAAAGCCCCTGGAAAACATTATAAAGAATTATACCATCTTGGATTTAGGTGGATTTATTCTTTCTAGGAGCACAAAATGCTTTCACATATAGGTTATCTCATTTATCTTCGTAACGTCAGCATGAAATAGTTTGTGGCAGATATAATTATCCCCTTTTATGGAGAGAGAAGATGGGGTGTCAGGGGAAACCAGAGAGCCACAGACTGTTTATGTTTTGTTGTGTGTTTCTTTCCAAATAAATGAAACTACTTTATAGATATCTGAGCCTATTGATATTGCACGAGAAAGCTATTTCTTATGGGTGAGCTGCATACAGTGGAAGAATATTAACCATTTTTGTGTCATGTGATAGCGTTAGTGAAAGGCCACACATTGCTATCTATTACATCACTATTCCCATATAGCCAGTGCACATTTGGTGAATTGAAAGGATTGTGAATGAAAAGGAATTTTCTCTGAAAAATGAGTTAATCTTGTTTTGGGTCCCTGAAAACTGGAAATTTAGCTTGCCTAGCAGTAATGAAACAGAACCAGATGTTATTGTCCAGGGCAAAAAGCAGCCTGATGTGAGCACCTTGGTCATGGAAAATGGGCTTGAGTCAGACTTAAAACATTGTCACTCTATTACGTCTGAGACACGGTGAAGAAAAATCATGTAGGATTATGGAAAGTGAATTGGACTCCTTAGAAAAAAGGTGTTTAGTAAATTATATTGTCAAGAGAACCTGAATTATATCTGAGGAAAATGTTGGGTGAAATGTTATTCTGAAGCACCAGAATCTAAAAAATACAGCGACTTAATCAACTTGGAGGTTTCTATGTCTTGTAAATCTGGGTAGGCGGTCAGGCTGGCCTGGCAGCTGGGCAGTATCAGGAACCCAGGACCCATCTGTCTTCTAAGATTGAACAGGAAGCTTTCACATATGGTCTAAGATGGTTGTTCTTGTTTTCCCTTATTCCAATTCCACTGTCCATAGTCCAGTCTGAGGGGACGGGGAGAGTGCCAGTGGAAAGCCTGCTCCTTACTTTGGAGTGTGCAAACCAGAAGCCCTGCATATTAACTTCTGCTAACAATCCATTGGCCAAAATGTAGTCCTATTGCCACACCACGCTTCAGGAGACACTGGAAATGTAGTGTTAAGCTAGGTAGCCATATGTGCAGCTAAAATATAAGAGGCCGATTACTAAAGCAAGAGGGGAGAATAGATACTGGGGAAAAAGTAGCAGTCATTACAGAACATATTGTAGTAAAACTTTATTATAAGATGTATCAGCTCTATGATTGTCTTAGAGCTAAATACTGTGCCACGCAGTTTCTGAATAAGATTACCGATAGCTTCATTTTGTCTAATAGGTTTCCCTTCAGTTAAGACTTAATTGTGTAGCTGAATCATTAGGATAATGAATTACCTGTTTATTATAGTAAAAGGGCAAATGTCAGTTCATTACTTTTTGCCTTGCTCCTTGATATTTGACATTGGAGTAATCATAATGTGGTAAAGAAATTCCTCAAATACACACGCGCGCGCACACACACACACAGTAAAGTAGTTAAGTTTGGAAGAAATATAAAAAGTTTTACTTATTTATCTATTTCTGTGTTGTAGAATCAAGTTTACCAGTTATGGTAGAGTCAGAAGGACCATTTAGCTGCAGGAGAGGGAATGGCCACACTCCTGTTCAGCCAGAGTGCCAGGAATAGTTTTTAGGGGCCTAACCAGTCACTATCAAGTTGACTCCTTCTCATGGTGACCTCAAATGTGTCAGAGTAGAACTGTCCTCCGTAGGACTTTCAATGGCTGATTTTTCAGAAGTAGATTGCCAGGTCTTTCTTCTGAGGTGCCTCTGGGTTAATGCCCAACCTTTTAGTTAGTAGCTGAGTGTGTTAATTGTTTGTACTACCCTTTTAGGGACCTAGGTGTGTATTTTCTTTACTTTGTCTCTTATAGTTATTACAATACATTTCAAAAATAAGTTTCTTTTGACATACCTTAGGAAATGTCTTCATTTACAGGATAGAACTTATGAAAATTTCACATCTCTTTCTGTTTGATGCTGTTGAAAAAAAATTAGCCATGTTATGTCTCTAAGCAGCCTATCTTTTTGTAAAACAAAAGTTTGCTATGGTTTCAATTCTTTAAATTGTGTAATGGATCATATAACATTAATGCAATATTTAAGTTATTATCTGAATACACTATTGCTGGATGGTAGTGATTTTTGTTTTGTTTAATTGCTATTACAATTTTTTCCTTTTATGGTATGATAAAAGAGGGTATTGGATAGACCGTTTTCACCCCAAAATTATACTTAGAATGTGAGGGAAAAGAGCTTTCTGGGTGTGGTATTTCTCTCATTCTTTGGTATGGAGTTTTTCAGAATTATTATCTGAAATTTTAATGTAAAACTGACAGCCTTTAAAAATGTTAAATTACAATTGGAGTAATCCACTTTGGGATCCTTTGGGATCCTTTAGGAAAGAATGTTTTCCTTAAAAAATTTCACATTGTACTAATACAGATATAAACCAAAAACCAAACTTGTTGCTGTCGAGTCGATTCCAACTCATAGCGACCCTATAGGACAGAGTAGAACTGCCTCATAGGGTTTCCAAGGAGCGGCTGGTGGATTCGAACTGCCGACCTTTGGGTGAGCAGCTGAGCTCTCAGCCACTTTACCAATGTTTAAGAAATCATAATGCCTGTAAGAAAATAGAGCTTTATTTTGTCCCATTCTCTCCCCACCCTCATTTTACATTCTATAGAGGCAACCACTTGAAACTGTTTAGCTGGTGTTTCTGTTTTTTCTGGTATTCTATTTCTAAATAACATGCTTGCAGAGCTTTTTTTTTTTTTTTTTTTTTAAATAAAAAAATAGTAGACATTGTCTATTGAAGTCTAACTTTGTAAGATGAAGATTTTATTGTTATACCTGTGACTTCTTCCTGACCCCTACCCAACACACATGTGTCTTTCCCCCATCCTTTCAATAAAGCTATTTTATCTTTTGTGCTTCCATCACTATTTGGTGATCATTTTATTAGGATTATATGGAAATTAGTCACGGCTGAGTCATATAGAATTCTATGATTATGTTTTTTGTTTGGAATTAAACATTGCTTTATTTTTATTTGCTTACTTTTCTGCATACTTCTCACTGTACGTTTTACATCAAGACACTTTACCAAAGCTATCAAATTCCTCTCACGAGGATCAAAAACTAACAATCAATAGGATTCTTGGAGGCATTCCCCCCAGAGCTCTCAGTCCGCATCCTGTATGGACTGGTGTTCTCTAGCCTGCTAATTGTCCGGAAGGTTCCCCTTCCCTTCATCCTGTGGATTTCCTTTGCTTCTCTCCGTGCTTCCTGGGTCCCATATCCTCTTCCTTGGGTCACTGGATTTGTTGGACTGTATTAGTCATTTTGTTGCTGAGAAAGGGCATATGGGGAGAAAAAATTTTGAGACCTTTCATGTCTGAAAATGTTCTTATTCAGTTGCTATATTTGTTAGTTTAGTTGGTAAAGAATTCTGAGTTGGAAATCATTTTAGCTCAAATATTTGAAGGCATAGTTCCATTTGTCTTCTAGTTTTTACTATTCTATATTCCATATGGAATCAATAATTCCGTAGTCGAGAATTTTGATGCAATTCTGACTCTGTAATTCATGTGCATCCTGTTTTTCTATGCATAATTTTTGTGGAAGTGTCTCTATCTACAATTTTCTGAAATTTTAGTATGGTATGCTTTTGTGTAGGTCTTTAGTCAGTCATAATAAAGTGGGTACTCGGGGATTTATTTTCAGTAGTTCTAGTAATTTTTGGGGGGGAGGATATTATTTCTTTGGTTATTCCCCCTCCTTCATTGCTGCTATTCATTCTCATTCTCTCTCGTTTTTGCTCTAGTTCTTTCCCTCTGTGTCTAATAGAATATTCTTACTAGTTGGATGTTGGGCCTCTACGACTTATTCCTTAATTTAAATGTTTGAGTGTATCTTCTAGTATATTTCTTTAACATTAGCTGCACACTTTCTAGTAAATTCTTAATTTTTAAATATATATATGTGTGTGTTTTAGTTTTCTTTTCCTTTTTTATTCAACTTTAGATGAAGGTTTACAGAACGAGTTTCTCATCAAACAATTAGTACACACATTACTGTATGACATTGGTTCACAACCCCACAACATGTCAACACTCCGTTCTCAAACCCGGGCTCCCTATTACCAGCTTTCCTGTTGCCTCCTGCCTTCCAGTCCCTGCACCAGGGCTGGTGTGCCCCTTTAGTCTTGTTTTGTTCCATTGGTCTATTCAATCATTGTCTGAAGGGTCAATCTGAGGAGTGGCCTCATTACTGAGCTGAAAGGGTATCCGGGGGCCATACTCTCAGGGTTTCTCCTATCTCTGTCAGGCCAGCAGTTCTGGTCTTTCTTTTCGAGTTAGAATTTTGTTCTACATTTTTCTCCAGCTTTATCCGGGACCCAGTATTGTGATCCCTGTCAGAGCAGTCAGTGGTGGTAGCCAGGCACCATCTTGTTGCACTGGACTTAGTCTGATAGAGGCCGTGGTAGATGTGGTCCATTAGTCCTTTGGACTAATCTTTCCCTTGTGTCTTTAGTTTTCTTCATTCTCCCTTGCTCCTGAAGGGTTGAGACCAATGGAGTATCCTAGATGGCCGCTCACAGGCTTTTAAAACCCCGGATGCTACTCACCAAAGTAGAATGTAGAACATTTTTTACATAAACTCTGTTATGCCAATTGTGCTAGATGTTCCCTGAGACCATGGTCCCTACAGCCCTCAGCCCAGCAATTCGGTCCCTCAGGGAGTTTGGATGTGTCTATGGAGCTATCATGGCCTTGCCTTGTACTGGTTGTGCTGGCTTCCCCAGTGTTGTGTACTGTCTTTACCTTAACCAAAGTTACCACTTACCTTTTGTTTATTAAGTGTTTTTCCATCCCCACCCTCCCCTCCCTTGTAACCATGAAATATTGTTTCTTTTTGTATGTAAACCGTTTCATGAGTTTTACAGTAGTGGTTTCATACAATATTTTTCTTTTTGTGATTCACTTATTTCACTCAGCATAATGTCCTGTGCTGAGTTTCTCTTGTTTATGGATTTCTTTTTCATTTGTTTTGTTTTTGTAGATTTTGTTTTCATTGAGACTTTGTTTTTCTTCTTTATTTCGGTAAGTAGGTTTGTTAACTTTGTGGTTACCTTGAAATTTGCCCTTGCCTTCCTAGGTTTGAACCAGTCTATTATTACTTGGTATTGCCTTGCCTTCCTCTCCATTAGAGAGTTCTATACCTATACCATTTATTCCCTCTTTTATTGTTCCGACGTTGTTGTCATTTACAGATTAACCTCTGTGGTTCCCTATTGCAATTGTTTTGGTTTTGGATAGTCCCTGAGGGTTCATTTCCTAGGTTCGTATCTGGTTGGTACAATCTTGCATCCTAGATTCAGGCTGTGGTCTGATGTTGTTTGTTCTCAGACTGAAGGACTCCCTTTAATAATTTTTGTAAGTTTGGTTTGGTTTTAACATATTCCCTTAGTTTCTGTTTATCTGGAAGTGTCCTAATTTCACTATAATATTTGAACGAAAGTTTTGCAGGATATATTATTCTTGGTTGGCCATTTTTTTTCTCTCAAGTTTTATACGTGTCATCCCATTTCCTTCTCACCTGCATGGTTTCTGCTGAATAATCAGAGTTTAGTCTTATTGTTTCTCCACTGTACGTGACTTTTTGTTTTTCTTGAGCTGGTTGCAGGATTTTTCTTTGTCTTTGGTTTTAGTGAGTGTGATTATGATATGCCCTGGTATTTTTCTTCTGGGGTCCATCCTTTAGGGTTCCTTGAGCTTCTTGGATGGTCAGCTTTTCATCATTCATGACAATAGGGTAGTTTTCTGTCAGCAATTCTTAAATGATCCTCTCTGTGTTTTCTGTTTTCTCTCCCTGTTCTGGAACTCAAATCACTTGCAGATTTTTGCTTTTGATTGTATTCCACGTAATTCTCAGGGTTTCTTCATTTTTCTTCATCCTTTTTTCTAATTTTTCCTCAGAGTTGTAGCCAAGTGTTTGTCTTCAATTTTGCTGATTCTGTCTTCCATCATTTCAGACCTGCTTTCCTCAGTCCTTCTATAACACTGTCCATTTCTGAAATCTTGTTATCTTTTGGATTTCTAATTGTTGTTTTTGTATGATTTCTAGTTGTGAATTTATTTTGGCATTTTGTTCCTGTATTTCCTGAATTATTCCATTTTTTTGGTCTATATTTTCCATGAATTTTTCTGCCTTTTCCAAAAATTTGCCTATTTTTTCCTCATTTTTATCTGCTTTTTGTTTCAACTCTTGGATTGCACTGAATATTAGAGATTTGAATTCTCTGTTAGGTAACTCTAGTGCCTTTTCTTCTACTGGAAAGTCATTTGGTATTTTATTTTGAAAGCGTATTGGACCCATCCTCCCCTGTTTTTAAATATGTTTTGATATTGTGTGTTGTCTTCAGGACATTCAGTAGTTATTTTCTTCATTTCTTGATTGTAGATTCGTTTGTTTTGTCTTGCTTTTCTGTTCTATTTGGTTATGTCTGAGCAGGCGGGCTGTGCATTCTTTGTTGTTTGCTCATCTGTAGTCACAATACTTTTTACCTCCTTGTCCAATGGGCAGGGCCAGTCATTCAGCTATGGTGCAGCAGGGCAAGTTCAGCTGAAGGGAAGGGGCTGGGTTGTTTGAGGCACATACTGGGACAGATAGGGCAGGCCAGGAACCAGTGCTGGGCAGGTTCCAGTAGGCTCTGCCTGTGCCGCTCAGGGGTATGATGTTCAGTGCATGGAGCAGGTAGGCAGGAAAGAGGGGGGAGGTTGTGATGTGTGAAGCTAATAGGGGTGTGGGAAAGAGGAGATAGAGGAGAGAAAAACAGGAGCCAAAAACAAACAAGGAAACAAAGAAAGAGAAAAAAATAAAAAAGAGTGTTAAAGGAGCTTGCTGTTGGAGTGGAGAGATGAGAAACTGAGAAATGGAGAAAAGAAAAAGGGAAAAAGAAAGAAAAAATAACTAGATAAAAACTTGGAAAAGAAAAAAAGAAAAGAAAAGCCTTCAGAAGTCCCAGAGTCCCACCCATGGGGCTGCTAAGACCGGGGAAGTAGCTTCCATGCTATGCAGCATAGCCTGGCTAGAGAGGGTATAGATGTCACACAGCACCAGCTATTCAAGAGACAGGAAAAGAAGATAAGTGTAGAGAGACGAGAACTGAGAAATGAAGACAGAAAGGGAAAAAGAGACAGAAAAGAAAAAAAGTAAGAATAAAAAGAGAAATGCCCTCAGGGATCCCACCTACACAGCTGCGTAGGTTGGCAGAGTGGCTCCTAAGCTGTGTAGTGCAGCCTGGCTAGAAGGGGCTTCCAAGCTGTGAAAGGAAAAAGAAAACAAACAAAAAAACCAAGCCAAAACAAAACAGAACAAAGGAAAGCAAACCAAGGGAAAAAAAAAGCCCCAGGGATCTCACCAGCGTGGTGTCGCAGGGCGTGGGAGTGTTTCCCCAGTCGAGTGTGGCTTCACAGCCTTTCAAGAAGAAGCAAAGATGGCACATGGAGCCAGGTGTTCCAGAGAAAGGAGGGGGAAGGTGGTAGGAGGCACAGAAGAAGCCAAAAGAGACAGAAAGAACCAGCACCAGCTCAGGGGCCTGGCCAGTGTGGGCAGAGCGAATCCAAGCAGCTTGAGGCCAAAGCAGTTGCCTCCTGGCCAAGAGACTGTGGCTGGGGAGAAGTGGAGGGGGCCAGAGGCGGGGGGGCAGGAAGAAGGAGGAAGGTTAGGAAAGCGTATATCGCTTGTTACTGGGTGTTCTGTCTCCTGATGGGAACTTCATGAAGCTGATTTCCTGTACCCCCTTTCTGCTGCTGATCTCCAACATGAGTCCAAGTGGCACGGACGCTGCTCTTTCCTGCTGATGGAGCCACTGCAGCCAGCCAGGAAGCTCAGAGGTAGAGCCGTGGGGAGAGAGTGGGGGGTGGGAAAGCGTGTATCGCTGGTTACCGGGTGCTCTGTCTCCTGCTGGGAGTTCCTGGAAGCTACTTTCCCGTGCTCCCTGTCTGCCGATCCCTAACTGGAGGCCAAGATGATGGATCTGTGCTGCATTAGCTGATGGGGCTCTTCGTACATATCTCTCCTCGCTCTCTGTCCTCTGTCAGTTTCTTATTCCATTTGGTGCTTGGCTGAGTTCTGTATCTCTTCATTTGGCACTTCAGGTTCCAGGAATGACGTTTGTCTCTGTTTTACTTAGTGTTTTGGGTCTTTGCTGTGGAAGGACAGTGTGGTGCTTCTCCCTATGGCACCGTGTTGGCTGGTAGTCCTATATATGTATTTTAATGATATCCTGATTTTTTTTCATATGTGCATTCTTTTTTCTTCCCTTTCTGTTTCCTTAGGTTCCTTGCATTCTCTCTCTCTATTCAGAGTTCTTTTGATTGTTTTGGATTCTGCCTTTCATGTTAGAAGCTTTCTTCAAAAGCCTGATGATCACTGTACATCCAGATATATTTAAGAACAAACGCTAAAAAGCAGACGAGCCTAGATTTGGCAAAATTGATTATGTGTGGAAAGACATCTCGTGTTCATGGATTGGAAGACTTAATTTTGTTTAGATATCAGTACTACTGAAAGTGACCTACAGATTTAATGCAACCCCTATCAAAAATTCCAACTGCCTCTTTTTTTTTTTTTTTTGTAGAAATGGAAAAGCTGATCGTTAAATTCTTATGTAATTGCAACAGGCTCTGAGCAGTCCAAGAACAACATAGGAGGACTTGCAGTTTCTGATTTCAAAACATACTGCAATGCTATAGTAATGAAAACATTGTACTACTGGCATAAGTATAGACATATAGACCAGTGGAATAGAATTAAGAGTCCAGAAATAAACCCATACACTTATGGCCAATTGATTTTTGATAATGGGCCAAGTCCGTTCAATGGGGGAAAGAATAGTCTCTTCAACTAATGGTGCTGAAACAACTGGCGTTTTACATGCTAAAGGATGAAATTGGACCCTACCTAATACCATATAACAAATATTAACTCAAAATGAATCAACCTAAATGGAAGTGCTATAAGCCATAAAACTCCCAGAAGAAAACATAGGGGTAAAGCTTCAGGACCTTGGATTTGTAGATACAACACCAAAAGCACAAGCAACAGGAGAAAAAATAGATAAATTGGACTTGATCACAATTTAAAACTTTGTACATCAAGAGGCATTATCAAGAAAGTGAAAATACAGTGCATAGATAGGAGAAAATATTTGGGAACCATATACCTGATAAGAGTTTGACATCTAGAATATATAAAGTATGCTTACTAACTTCATAACAAAAGGACAAACAACTCAAAAAAAAAAAAAAATAGGCTAAGTACTTGAATAGACATTTGTCCATAGAAGATATACAAATGGCCAAAAAGCACATGAAATGATACTCAACATCATTATCTGTTAGAGAAATGCAAATCAAAACCACAATTAGATACCACTTCACGCCCACTAAAAAACCAAACCTGTTGCTCCTGAGTCCATTCTGAATCATAGAAAAGAAATGGAAAATAACAAGTTTTGGCAAGCATGTGAAAAATTGGAAGCCTCGTCTGTTGTTGGTGGGAATGTAAAATGATGCAGCAACTGTGGGAAACAGTTTGATGGTTCCCCAAAAAGTTAAACAGAATTGAAAGCAGGTACTGAAATACTTGTATACCGGTATTCATTGCAGCATTATTCATAATAGTCAAAAAATGGAAGCAATCCAAGTGTCCACCAACAGATGAATGGATAAACAAAATGTGATATATACATACATGGAAGGTTATTCCATCATAAAAAGAAATGAAGTTCTAATACATGCTATGACATGGATCCCAACATGGATGGACTTAGAAAATATTATGCTAAGTGAAATGTCAGACACAAAAGGACAAATATTATATGATCCCATTTATATAAAATATCTAGAATAGACAAATGCATAGAGACAGAAAGTAGATTAGCGGTTGCTATGGACTTGTGGGAGGGGAAGATTGCTTAATGGGTATAGAAATTTTCGTTTGGGGTGATAAAGTTTTGGGAACAGGTAGCGGAAATGGTCTGGTGGCATCATAGCCTTAAATAGTTGCAAATGTCAAACAAAATGGTTGCCACTGGATTGAACACTTAAAAATGGTTAAAATAATAAATTTTATGTTGTCTATATTTTACAACAATAAAAAATAAAGAAAAAAAAATTTGGTTGGATGAGCGAGGTCTCAGTTGATGAACTCACAGATGTTGGTTTCTGAAGGTTTTTCTTTTATGCAACTTGGTGGGAAAGTCTGTTATGCAGCCTTAATGTGGGATTTTATCACTAAGCTCAGCTGTGCCTTGGGTCCTGAACTCCAGACTATTTTAATCTCCATCTTCTTACTGTGTGGGGAAAGGGCAGTTTGAGGAGGGGATCAGGGGTTATCTAACCTTTAACCCTTCCTTGTATAGACTCAACCAGTCACTCAGTTATCTTCCCCAACCCTCGCTGCTCTTTTCAAAGCTTTCACAGTAATGTATAAAGAAGCTTAATTTTTGTTGAATTACCCTGATAAAACTTTAGGTTTAAGCTTAACCTGTTGTACTAAGTCAGTTTACAACTCACCCATCAGCTTCTGGCTTTCGAAATTTTGTTAGAATCTCTCATCTGCTATCATCTCTAAAATGTAGCATTGTTATTCTTGAAACTAGCAGTCATTAATAGCTCCTTTCCATTACTCAACGACCTTTTCAAAATAATTATTTTCATATTATGTCAGTGATGGGGGTAGTGATTAGGGTATCTATTACATATAGCTGAATAGGCTTTAGAAATAATATTCTAACAGATTTTGGAGCACATTGTCCTGTATTCCTTTATCTGTAATGAATTCTCAAAGTCTGTTTAAGCTTTATGATTCTCTTTTTAACTATGATGTATTTATAATTTCGTCATTCCAAAATATATTCTCATCTCTAGTAATATTGTTTTTCTTTTTTTAAAATTTTTATTTAGTTATTGTACCTTAGTTGAAGGTTTACAGAACAGACCAGCTTTTCCTTAGTCAGTACACATAATCGTTTTATGACATTGGTTAACAGCCTCATGACATGTCATCACTGACCCTTCTCAACCTTGGGTTCCCTATTACCAGGTGTTCTGTCCCCTCTTGCCTTCTAGCCCTTGCCCCTAATATTGATTTTCTTGAAAGTCTTCTTAGATTTTCCCATCATTATCTCAAATTAACATGAATACAGAACTTCATTTCCTGTATATATACACATGTACATATATATTTAAATTTTTATTTATAATTATAAATTTTTCCTGCCACTTTTTTTTTATTATTATTGTGTTGTTGGGGTGGGGTTCTTCTATTACCTGTCTCTTAGCAATGGATTTAGCCTATTTTTCTTTATTCAATATATACCAAGATATTTTTACTTTTTCTCTATTATTTTTAACTCTGTTCTTTATGATAAATTAATTACTAGATCAAGTGCGTACTAACAGAAAATGTAGCCTTTTTCCCCATAGTATTCTTGTGTTAAGTTAGTACATAATATGGACAGGACTTGGGGACTGATTGAATGTTGTTGGTGAGTGCTATGGGTTGATTTGTGTCCCCCCAAAAAGATATGTTCAAGTCCTAACCCCCAGTACCTGTGAATATGACCTTATTTGGAAATAGCATTTTTTGTGAATATAATTAGTTAACATGAAGTCATACCAAAATAGGGTGGGCCCTAGTCCAATATGGGGTCCTGGTCGCCCAGTGGTTAAGAGCTCAGGCTGCTAATCAAAAAATCAACCGTTCAAATCCACTCTCTGTGGAAACCCTATAGGGCAGTTCTACTCTGTATGGCTGCTATGAGTCGGAATTGACTCCATGGCAATGGGTTTGGGTTTTTTTAGTTTAGTCCAATATGACTTGTGTTCTTATAAGAAGAAGAGAATAGACACAGACACAGAGGGGAGAATGCCATGTGAAAATACAGGGATGGACAGAGGGGAGACGACCACGTGAAGACAGAGGCTGAGACTGGAGTTGTGCTCCTACAAGTCAAGAACTACCCGGAACTAGAAGCTGGAAGGGACAGCGAACAATCTTCCCTTTGAACCTTTGAAGAGAGATTGTCACTGCTGACACCTTTAATTTGGATGTCTAGACCCCAGAACTGTGAGAGAATACTTTTCTCTTGTTTTAAGCCAGCCAGTTTGTGGTACTTTGTCACTTCAGTCCTAGAATCTAACACAGTGAGAGAGAAGAAAGTATGGAACATAACTCTAAGCTGCTGGGACTTGTTGAGAGTACTAACAGTAAAAGAAAAGGAAGGAGGAAAATTCAAAAATACAAGTTTATTTTTGTAGTTCTAGTGGTATGGCCAAGAGGAGATACCTATCAAGTAACTTAGTAAGCGGAAACAAGTTGAAGATAGAGGGTTTTGGGAATCATCTATGTATTAGTGACATTTGAAGCTGTACACGTGGATGAGATTTTTAAGGAAGAGATGGAAAAGAAATGATGAATTTGAAGAAAAACCTTAGGAAATACTTATACAGGTAGTCCCCAACTGACGACAGGTTCTGTTCTGATGACTCCGTTGTAAGTCAGTTCTGACGTCAGTTGAATACCTCTTTTTCTTTTTTTTAAGTTTTCATCATTATTGCCTTTTATTATCAGTGTCTTTATCAATCCAACCTTTATTTGTCTTTGGGGGTTGGAAACATTACATATAAACTTACAGATATATTTTAATACATGCATACATACAAAACCACACAAATCATAAACATGTATTTCGATGATAAAGAGTTAGATGACGCTGGCATTTTGTCAAATGCAGTAATTACTCCGCTTGTGGAAGGTTCTGAATCATCTAGATTATCCCTAGGGATGGGGATGGCATTTCTAGTCAGAAAATTATTGAGAGTTGTCTGTATGGTTCTTTTCTTTTTTTCTTCATAACATCTCACTGATTCCTGAATCTGCCTACCGACCTTAGCACAGTGATCAGTGTTTGGGTCCGTGGTTTCAAGCAACTGAATTCTCTGATTTAGTTTGGAAAACTAAATCTATATGGCAGTGTTTTGAATAGTGAACCATAAAAGTCACATCTGAGAGTGAACATCTGAGAATGATAACATCAAGCAAATTACATGCTACAACATTGTTTGTAGTACATGCTGCTAATGATAAAATTGATAAGATGTACAAAAAAACTAAAAACAAAAAAATGGACAGTTTGTCATAACTCAAATACATTGTAAGTCAGTGTCACGGATTGAATTATGTCCCCCCAAAAATGTCTGTATCAACTGGGCTAGGCCATGATTCCCAGTATTCTAAGGTTGTCCTCCATTTTGTGATTGTAGTTTTATGTTAAAGAGTATTAGGGTGGGATTGTAAACACCCTTACCAGGTCACATCCCTGAGCCAATGTAAAGGGAGTTTCCCTGGGGTGTGGTCTGCACCACCTTTTATCTCTCAAGAGATAAAAAGAAAGGGAAGCTAGCAAAGAGTAGGGACCTCATACCACCAAGAAAGCAGCAGCAGGAGCAGAGTGGTCTTTGGATCTGAGGTTTCTTCACTGAGATGCTCCCAGACCAAGAGAAGACTGATGCATCACAAGGACATTCCTCTAGAGCCGACAGAGGGCTAAAGCCTTCCCTTGGAGCTGGTGCCTAAATTCGGACTTCTAGCCTACTGGACTGTGAGAGAATAAACATCTCTTTGTTAAAGCCATCCTCTTGTGGTATTTCTATTATAACAGTACTGGATGCCTAAGACAGTTGAGGACTACCTGTACATGGAGAAATAAGAACTCTGCTGGAATCTAGAATTTACTGAATCATGGTAGTCACTACCTCAGTCGTTGGATACATGTAGACTACATAGCACAAAGGAAAAGGTTGTTTGTTTTGGCCAAATGTGATTCATACAAGTCTGCTTTAACAGTTCAATCCCTTACGTAAACCCAGTTTTATTTCTTCTAAAATAAAATATTGGATTTAAATTTCATGAAATATTAACAATAGTTTTGGGGAGAAGAGGGTGCTATATTTGTTATATTATTTTTGGGCTTACATTTAGTGTTTCAATTTCTAAGATAAAATTTAAAAATAAAATTTTCGAAATGCAAAGAGAAAAAAAATGATTGTATATTTCTTGTTGACCCTCCAAGTGTATTTTGTAATGGGTCAGCTGCAGTTCATCCTCATTGTAGGACACAGGCTTAATAGAGCAGCCCTCTTTCCCAGAATTGCTGGGCAGAGGAAAAGTGTAATGATAAATTGCACATTGGTTTTTAAAGCTTCCAACTAGTCACTTTCAGTCACATTTCATTGGTCAAATCAAGTCACATGAGCAGGCTGCCTTCTTGGGGGCGGTTGCGAAATGCAATCGTAACACATATCAGGAAGGAGCTCTAACTGGAATATTCATGAACATCCCCACTGGCTAAAAAAAAACTGGCTAGCATAGGGAAAAAAAGAAAAGTACACTTATTTGTATTACTGATCTGCAGTTATAAAAAATATAATATTTGTGTTCTTTGTTGTAAAAAGTTGAGCATTAGACTTCAGGAAAATAATCCCATATCTCAGTTTTGCTCCTAAGAGGAAAATAAGATTAAATATTTTTCATTTCCATTTACAGTGCCACTTTCAGAAATGTCACTCCAATTATGAACCAAAAGTTCCTAATCATGATGGTAGAGATGTGAAAGAAATACATTGGATTCTACCCAATATCATTTTAAAATGAAAGTTATTGATAAAAAAAAGTTTAAGTGAAATTATTAATAGTCAATTAGAACTAGTTGACTAAAGACCTTTTTCCTTCTTTGAAAATTCTGGATAATTTCTTTAAAAGATGCCAAATGCTGTAAAGGAGGAAGACAGAAGAGGAAGCAAAGATCTGAATTTGGTTGCACTGATCAAATTCTTGGGCTAACAGTTCAGCTCACTCTAACTGTATAACCAGATTGGTTGCCTTTGAGTCCATACTGACTCATGATGACCCCATTCGTGTTAGAGTAGAGCTGTGCTCCATAGGGTTTTCAATGGCCATTTTTTTGGAAGTCAATTGCCAGGCCTTTCTTCTGAGGTGCCTCTGGGTGAACTCAAACCTTTCGGTTAGCAGCTGAGCACATTAACCATTTACACCACCTAGGAACTCTTCTATCTGAATAGTCCTAGTTTAAGACATGCCCTGCTATTCCAATAGGCTGTATTTTCTTTGGATACAAGTGACCGTGTATGTTTGGTTTAACATTGATTCAGTCTACAGTTGTAGTTTATAAATGTGTCAGGGAAGTGTTTAGTGTTCAGAGCAGGAGCTGCACTTTGTTATCCCAGCTTCAAGTACCAGAGTAATCTCATGACTCTGACAGATACTTCACAAATGTACTCATTAGAAGTCTTTAGGGAAGTATCCCAGACATTTGTAGCATTATGAAGTATTTCATTTATAAGCCATTATAAGTGTGGGCATGACAGGAGTAGTAATTATATGGATTTTGAAACATTTTCTCATCACAACCAAAACAGATTTATCTGTAACACTTTGTTAAAAAGTGAGCCTCCACTGCTAGCGTAGAATGCAATCAGGGTGTTATTACTGTTGTGTGACATCTATTTCCTTGATGTTCTCTACAGTCTTTCAGGAGTCTCTCTGTAGGATTTGATTTTTCAATGAATTTTACCCAGTTATCAGAGAATTTAAGTGAGTAAAAGGAGTCTCTCCACATAGCACTAATAAAGTTACTTGAGAACATCTAAAAAGAGCTAACATCAGATGTCAAGAAGCCTGCCAAAAAGATAAAATGGAATGTATTTTGAACATTGGGGTTCTCTTGATTAAGTGCACAGTATTAATAGTGACACATTAGTTTTGTGTGTGAGAATAGGTAGAATCTGGTTTGGTTGATAAAGTAGACTTTACTGTTCAGGGAGCTGCAAAGAGATGAGTTTTTTCTGAAGAGGGGCTTTCTGGCCAGTGTTGTATTGGGTTAAAGAAGAAGTAAGCATTGGCCAGAGCCCCACACTCGTCTCTAAAACAGCAGGGATAAGATAAAATTGAAAGAGTTCAAATTAGAAGCCAACAGTTGATATAAAAGTACGAGGTAAAAATTATGTTTAAGACATGTACAATCCAAGAAAAATACAAAATCTTGGTGTTACCGAGGAGTGGATCTTGTTTAGAATAGATTTTTATTAATAAGAAAATGTATTGGCTGGATATAAACTGGCAATATGGTAAAATTTCATGTGCATTATGAATAATCTCAGTTTATACTGCAGTGGCATTCCACTGATACTTGTTCATTATTTAACTTTATGGAATATAAACTATTTTGACAGAATGAATAACTTACTCATCTATTGAATCAGCCACTTTGGATCTATAATATTAACTTTCATATTGTACAGTATTGAATCTTAGAAATTACTACTTGGAGTTGACTTAGCATTTTAAATGGAGTAAGGGTTTAGAAACAGTCTGTATATTAGTTTTATTGTAATAAGATATAAGCTTGAATTTAGATGTTTCCCAAGGAGTGCTTGCAAATTTTAATGTGAAAGTGAAAAAGATTGTCTTTCGACTTTAAGTATTTAATATTTAAGCATAGAGTTTGAGTAAGAGTTTAAAAATATGTATTTGTGAGTTTTTTTATATATATATGGCTAATAGATTTTAAATGGACCGTGAGTAACAAGAAATAGCAATGCTATAATCGAAAAGTCTTGAAATTTTACCACTGCCGGATAGTTACGTTAAAGACCGTTGTTAAGCACTGTCTAGTTGGTTCTGACTCATAGAGGCCCTACGTATGACAGAGCAAAAAACTGCCTGGTCCTGTGCCATCCTCACAATTGTTGTTATGCTTGAGCCCATTGTTGCAGCCACTTTATCAGACTATCTTGTTGAGGGTCTTCCTGTCTTTTGCTGACCTTCTACTTCACTAAGCATGATGTCCAATCAGGGATTGGTTCCTCCTGATAACATATCCAAAGTATGTGAGACGAAGTCTTGCCATCCTTGCCTCTAATAATCTTTCTGGCTGTACTTCTTCCAAGACAGATTTGTTCATTCTTTTGGCAATCTGTGATATATTCAGTATTCTTTGCCAACACTATAATTCGAAGGCGTCAATTCTTCTTCGATCTTCCTGATGTTAAAGACTAGCATCTCTAAAATCTGGCACCAAACTGTAGCTGTACATTGATACTCAAAATATCTTAGAAATTGGCAGATCTTCTTGTTGCTCGGGAGCGCTGTCGCATTCTTCTTAAACCCACCACAGAGGTAGTAGTTTTGGTGTGTGAGATATGTAAGCTGAAGTACATTTGCCTGTTTTGCTTCTTCTACATACACAGAATAATGCTTTGAAATGCCTTCACTTTACCCATGAGCCACACAAAATTTTTATAAGTGATAGGCTCCATACTTCTGAGGATAAATTAAAAAAAAAAAAAAAAAGTACCTCCTTCCAAAAGATTTGAAGTAGAGAGTGCTATCATGTTCACTATGTGGAATCCTGGTAGAGACACAATTAAAGATATACGATTTATGTGTGTCTTAACAGATGTGTTAGGGTAATACATTGAAAAAAATGTGTATATGCACACATGCATAGTATATGCACACACACGTACACACATTCACATATAACAAATATAATACATGGTATTTATGTATGTATTCTTTTATACATTCCAAATATGATAAAAATTTATATATTTGTTCATTACATAGTAAACTTTAAATAGGCATCCACACTGTGAACATATCTTCAAAAATACTTTGAACTTAAAGAGGAAAGGAAGGCTGTCTGACCGAATTTCCTTTCATCACTGTAGTAATAATAATTTTGCCAGAAGTCTCATCTCCCCACCTGTAATAGAGGTAGCAGTCTCCTATCTGGCAGATCCCAGCAACCTGTGTGTAATACACAGAGATAATCTCTATATTAGGCATGGAGCATGAGTCCAGACCCATTATACTAGGAAAGATACAACATTTACTGCTTCGTAGATTACTTCCTTCACTTCTGTTGCTATTTCAGAGGCAGGACAGTGGGTAGCATGGAGCTCTGTAAATACGAAATTAAAAAGAATAGCTGGAAGTCACTATGCTGGGAGCCAAGTATACTATACCACGTTCACTTCCTTTATAGAACACAGGAAAATGAAAAACATATGGAGTGACTTGTTGAGTTGATTTTTGTTCTGTTCTCTATTCTCGTTATGGATTTGTTTTCAGAATCAAACATTTTGAGTGCCTCTTGGTGGATGCATATGGGTTTGAAAACATCACAGCATGTGGGACCCAGTAAAACATGAATTTCATTTGTTTTCCTTGGCTTCTGTATGTCATGATCTGTTCAAGATGACAGTCTGCGAAACGGTAAATTTTAGCAAGGTCTTAGGGCTGAGTCATGAACTTCACTTTGGTCATGATCAGAAGTCTGGTAATGAGAAGTGGACTGATACTCAACTCAGTCTTTCCATTTGGAATTTATATTATTTGGTTTAAGTTTTATGCTTTGGAGATTGGAGCATGTAATCATATGTCCAGCACATCCTCCTGCATTCTTTTTTTTAAACTCTATGTGGAGTGACTATTCTATCAGATGAACAGAGCATTAGAATCTAGTAAGATAATTCTATGTGATGTATCAATAATACTGCATAACAAGCAACCGCAATATCTCAAAGACACATAAAAATAAGCATTTATTAAGCTCATGTGTCTTTGGGTCATGTGAAGGTCAGCAGAAGTAGAGTGGGCTCATATAGGGCAACTGGCTGGAGCCACTCTGCTCCACATGTCTCTTCTCCTCTTCCTGCGACTAGCAGGCCAGGCCTGGTATATTCTTCTTCTGTAAGAACAATCCAAACCACACCCACTGCCCTCTAGTCAGTTCTGGCTCATAGCAACCCCATAGGGTTTCCGAAGCTGTAAATCTGTGTGGAAGCAGACTGCCACATCTTTCTCCCTCGGAGCAGCTGGTGGTTTTGAACTGTTGACCTTTCAGTTAGCAGTCAGTCGCTTTAACCACTATTCCACCAAGGCTCCTTCTTATGTAAGAGGGCAAGACCAAATCACGGATGTATTCTTCAATGTTTTGAATGCGGGTAGTGGTGTCATATTACACACACTTATGTCCAATTGGTCAAAGCATATCAGGTGGATAAATCCAAAGTTAAGGGACAGAGAAATTGTTTTGATTCTCTTTACTGGGAGGAATTGCAAGACACATGTTAACATGCATGAATACAGGGAGTGCTGAAAATTGGGGCCGTCAGTATAATCTATCATGCTCTTTTCTTTGATGAGAACAGAACATGTAGATAGGATGGACTGATGGAATCCAAAGAAGCCGTTTACAAAGTAACTCACCCCAATCTATTGTAATTGCTTGATTACATATCTTTCTCCTCCTTTCATTCTCCTCATATGCTCAGGAGGGTAGAGACAACATCTGTTTTATTCATCATTTTATTCCTGGGATCTAGAATAGTTCTCGGTATAGAAACTTAAATATTTTTGCGATGAATTAATGAACTTTACCTAAACCAGGTCCCTCCCTCAAACAATTGAAATAACAGATTAATTGATTTGTAAACTTTTATTGTATGCATGAAATGTGATTAGCACTGTGTGGTTATGGGATTTTAAAAGACATAACCTCTGGCCTCAATGAGAAGAGATAAGGTATATACGCAATTTTTTTTTTTTACATTGGTTTTTGCCACTGCAATCCTCTCTTCATGGTTCATGAAAACGTCAAGCAGGATAAGGAATAGCGGTTTCAGTGCTAGTGAAATCATTCCTTCTTGACCAAAGATTTGAGACCATGGCACTAAGGAGTCTGATGATAAACTAATTAGATATACATATATAAAATATTTTAACAAACATGCTCATGTTAGCCCTTCAAACAACTTGTTTGTTTGACAGAAATACTCCAGTTTTTCAAGAAAGAACATAACATTAGTTAAAAAAAAAAAACAAAAAACCTGGTTTATCAATTAATATCTTTATTCCTCAAATCTTTGCTTTCTCCTTTTTCAGTAGTTTCACTTTTTAGTGTCAAAAAAGCTCAAGTTGATTATATCCTAAGGCTTTGATCTTATGACCTCCTGGAGCCATCTTGCCATCTCTCTTCCTGTCATTGCCAGATTTCTTGAAGGTGTTAGTTTATACTTGCAGTCTGTTTCAGATTCCTTAGCTCCCACTTCCTCTTTTTCCCTCCATATTCCAGGCTCTGACTCTATTCCTGGCATTGCTTACTGACGATCAAGTTCTTAATCCAAAGCCTTTTCTTCTGCTCTCTGTAATGGCTGGAACATACTATCCCTTTGATCTTTCATCCTGCATATAAGTTTATTATCACTTATTATGCTCTCAACACTGTGCATGTTGCCTGGAATAAACAGATGCATAAAACACAATGCCTGGTATAGAAGGGTTTATCGAGGAGCTGCAACTTAGTGGGACTATTGAAATGAAACTTTAGTTTTTTTTGTCCAATCACTGCCTTCAATCTTCTATTGAATTTTCTTTTCCCGTTTCTTAATGAACTCTCTCGGAAAGGTATCATAATTTTCTGGTCCTGTTCAGTTATTGAAAATCCAATTTAGAATTTTAATCTCAGACTTGATTTAAATCTCATTTCCTTTCTTCTGCCTGTGGCTGACTTGGCCAGTTGCTCTTGGGATCTGAAGTGGGAGAGAGGCCCAAAATCTGCTTTTCACACTTCTTCCCACTTCCTTACCTTGGAGTGATGGTGGGAGGGTGTGGTTTGAACCCTGGTTGCTCCACCCATCCCCTCCCTTGTCTGGTATGTGTGTGGTAGGGGGGAGGGAGGGAGGGCGGCGTGGGGTGGGAGGGCAGGGCACAGCTGTCATCCTCACTTTCTTGGTATCACTATTTCTCTGGACAACACTGACTGATATTTGATGCTGCTCATGTGGCTAGGGTTCAAACATGGGCTATCTTCATCTCACTACAGCACTTTCAGATGAAGGATCCAGGTAATTCAAACTCCTTCATTCCTTTGCATTTCCTCCATCACAGCTCCTTAATGTTGGGTCCCCTCACAAGTAGGTAGCCCTCTGGGGTGGGAACTAGCCAAGTGGCTCAAGCTTACCCACCTTCCTCAGTGTACAAGAGACTATAGGAAACTCACACTTCGTTTCAGCCCCATGTGGTAGAAATTCTAGTTGCCTCACTGGCCAGTCCTGTCCCTGTGTCCTCTCATCTCACTCTGGGTCTCTGTAACCTTATATAGATAGGCACAGATACAGAAGATGGTCAGCTCCACCACCTAAGTGGACACCTAACTGGAGAACAGAATGCCAGTCTCCTCTTCCTATGGCATCCCAACTTCTTGATATACTAGATGTGGTGAGCAGGGACGTAAGTGCACTCTTTCCTTTCACCACAAACACTGCATTCCCTAACAAGGTGGGTGACTTAGCTCTTCCTCATCCTCAGTTTTCAGTTTTTATAAATAGGAGGTATGTGTGTTGTTGGGGGGACTGTTGGGGTGTAGCAGGGTAGTTTCTACAATATCTGAGTAAGACCCAGGGGGGAAACATGTAGCCCCAATTGTTGGCGGCTGTATAATGTGAAACTCTGGTGGCGTAGTGGTTAAAAGCTATGACTGCTAACCAAGAGGTCGGCAGTTTGAATCGACCAGGTGCTCCTTGGAAACCCTATGGGGCAGTTCTATTCTGTTCCTTAGGGTCACTATGAGTTGGTGACGGGCTTGGTTTGGTTTTTGGGTATATAATGTGAGGTACTTAGTGCCTTTGAGTTTCACCAATGAGTGCTAATCAGGAGCAGGAGGGAACAACCACTTGGTACCCAGTTACCTATGGAGGTGGACAAAGGTACTGAAACCTGTGTCACTGGCAGAAATTTATGCAGCAGGAGAACAAAGTACAAAGTAAAGGTAGTGATAAAGCAGCTGACACATGCAGTAATATGCTGTGTGCGTATGTATATATATCACACACACACACACTCCGGTTGCTGTTGAGTTGATTCCAACTCATAGCGACCTTACAGGACAGTGGAGAACTTCCCCATAGAGTTTCCAAAGACCACCTGGTGGATTTGAACTGCTGACCAATATTATCAATATTCAATAAATGATTTGAACTGTAATCTCCATCTTTTGAACAATCACCTCAGTGTTTTGCTGCCATCACACTAGACTACTGTGATTACCGACCACTCCTTTCTCTCGATTTGTCTGTTTATTTTGAGCATTTGAGCATTCTTCCAAGTTATGTCTTCAGCTTTCTGTTTTCATTTCCTCATTACTTTGCTGAACAACCTGACTGTTCCTATAGCCTCAGGTTTCATCTCTACCAAGATGACTCCAGAATTTAGCTCTTCCCTGAGCTCTGTTGCCACATTTGCAATGACTTAATTTACATCCTTACTTGGATGTCTTGTCAGAGCTCGAACTTAACATTTTTTACACTGAAATATAATTTTTCCTCAAATCAGCTTCGTTTCCAGTTTCCTAAATTCCTGTTATTTCTTATATTAACATTACCATCTTTTTGACTGCCCGAACTCAAATCTTGTCATCTTTTACTCCTTCTCCCTTTCATCTTTCTAGTTACCAATTGCTCTGAATTAGTCCTTCCTGCAATCTTTCACAGCTGTCCATTCCTGCCTATTCCCAGTGATAACCTTGTGTGAACTCAGTACTTCTAGTCTAGACTACTGCAGTCCCCCTCCCACCCGATTTCTCTGTCTCTAATCTTCCACCACTTTGCTATACGTGATCAGTGAATTAATCTGTCTAAAGCAGAGATCTAAATTTTCATTAGTGACCCCTCGGTCACTTCTTAGCCTGACATGTAAGACCATCCACCATGGGACCACGTCTTCCTTGCCAGGTTTGGCTCCCACTGCTTCTCCATATACCTTCTGTTCTAGTCAAACTAAATTACTGCTGTGTTCTAAGCAGATTCTTTATTTCTCTTGGCCTTCTCTCTCTATATCTAATCCTGCCTGCCCTTCAAACTCAAATGGTTACCTGTTTTAGGAAGCTCTCCTTGGCACTCGTTGTTGGAAGTAATCTCTGATCACTGCTCCATTTAATTTCTCTTAGAGAATTTACCACATTCTCCCTTGATTATAGTCATTTAATGAATCTTATCTCCTGTTCCTTTGTGTGCTTTCCTTTAACATAGAGATTAAACCTTGCATTTCCCACAGTGCTTTCACATAGCTGGTAGAATGAGAAGTCATGTTTATGGGATCCTTATATGCCTGTCCTGTGGTAGGGACTCAATACTTATTTGTGGGGACTGTATGTGTGTATGTATATATATACACACACACACATACATATGATATATATGTGGTATAAACATATATATATATATTTATATATGAAACCCTGGTGGCGTAGTGGTTAAGTGCTACAGCTGCAAACCAAAAGGTCAGCAGTTCGAATCTACCAGGTGGTCTTTGGAAACTCTGTGGGGCAGTTCTCCACTGTCCTGTAGGGTCACTATGAGTTGGAATCGACTTGACAGCAACTGGAGTGTGTGTGTATATATATATGTACACACACAGCATATTACTGCATGTGTCAGTTGCTTCTCACAATTTTTATCATTATCAATATTCAATAAATGATTTGGACTGTGTAATCTCCATCTTTTGAACAATAAGTATTAGATCTACTAACTCAAAAATATATGGAGACTGAAAGCCAAATGCATTCCTTATGGAAAACAGGGGAGTCTTCAAAGCTGAAGGTGGTTGGCAGGAGGGAGAGACTTTCAAGGAAGGTGACTGAATACAGGCGGGCTACTAAGCCCTCAATCTTCTCGAGCAGCTTCTTGGCTCTCTGTGCTTCGTGTGCCCCTTTCTTGTGGGTGACAAGTACCAAATCTCTTAAGGCGTGCAAGGGAATGAAAATGGGAGTTTGGGGTTCATGGCCTCAGCTGTTTGAATTTGTCACCCTGGTCAAATAGCACAAATTCTCTTTTCCCTTTGGCATTGTCCTTGGTTTCCTACAAGAATGTGTTTTCCCTAACCTGACGGGTAAATGCATAATTTATTTCATCACCAAATTTACTGTGAAACCGATTGTTTTCCTAATGTGTGGAACCAATGTAAACAAAATCAAGAAGCATGGTTTGTGGGTTGTTTAAAACACTGCTTTCTGTGTACTGTTCCAGCAAGCTGTCTGCTTCGGAATAGTGTTCTGGTGTGTATTAGCAACCATACAGGAGAATACAGAAGCAATTTGCCATCTTTCCTTAAAAGTAACACTACTAAAGACCAGAAGGGTAATGTGCTTTATGCCACAATCTAAAATAATTTTGAAACAGAAATGATGATGATTTTCAAAGCCTAATTCTGAATTTTCATTTTGTGTTTCCTTATGTGAAACAGCAGATGAAAAGATGTCATTCTGCAGCTATAAATGTCAGGTTTGATGAATGTGCCCAATGTTATTAGTTAGCTTTAAAATCTACAGGCTAATAAAAAGAAAAAGAGATATGGATTGTGACAGTAATGAAATTGCAAGGTTTGGAATGTTTACTGTCTCCTAAATAACTGATCAATTCTTATCACACCCATCTATTTGTATTTTCAAGAAGAAGTTGAATCAGCTGGCCAGGTAATTTCAGGCCTATAAAAAACTTCATTACTTAAAAATTTCCATAGTATACACTCATATGTTTAAAGTTGCTAATATCACACAGAACTTTCCCTTAGATAACTGATCCACCCACTTTCCTACCTTACAACCTCAGTCTCTTGCCTGCTATTGTTGTGTGTGTTCTGGCAAGGGTCTGATGATCCTCACTGGCATTGCATAGATAAAACCAAAAACCACACCCATGGCTGCCAAGTTGATTCCAACTATTGTGACCCTATAGGATGGAGTAGAACTGTCCCATAGGGTTTCCCAGGCTATAATCTTTATGGAAGCTGACTACCACATCTTTCTCCCACAGAGTGGCTGGTAGGTTCAAACCAAATCTTTTGGTTACCAGCTGAACAGTTGACTACTGTGCCACAAGTGCTCCTCATTTCATAAATAAACCCATTGCCGTTGAGCCGATTACGATTCATAGTGACCCTATAGGACAGAGTAGAACTGTTCCATTGCATAAATAGGGGGTGGATACGTGTTTGTGCTGGTTTAGTTCAGTATTTCTTTCACAGATTTCCTCCGTCTTCCACAACACCTAGAGTTTAACAAGTAGCCCTTCTGCAATATATATTTTGAATTCTGTTTACTGAGATTTATATCTGTACCAGTGGGTTACCTACAGGATTAATTCAGTAAGTCATGAGTGGATAATCTTTCTGAAATATTCGTACCTTGATTTATGTTTTTATTAGTTTCTTCCAGTTTTGTATTTCATTCATTATTTTTTTCATTATAAGAGAACTACAAGCTCGTTGTATAAAAATTGGAAAATATACAATAGTATGAAATAGAATCTCACCAAACAGAGATATCATTGTTATGGTTTTGGCATACTACCTTTAAATACTTTGCTATAAATTTTTTCCTTGCCCAGTTAAGATCACACTGTAATATTCAATTTTGTGCCTTGTATTTTAATTAACACTGTATTATTCACACTGCCTACCTAAGTCAATAAATGCTCTTTATAAAATAAATTTTATGGTTTCAGGGGATATCTAGGTCAATTGGCATAATAAAATCTATTAAGAAAACATTCTGCATCTTACTTTGGAGAGTGATGTCTGGGGTCTTAAACGCTAGCAAGCAGCCATCTAAGATGCATCAATTGGTCTCAACCCACCTGGAGCAAAGAAGAATGAAGAACACCAAAGACAAAAGGTAATTATAAGCCCAAGAGACAGAAAGGGCCACATAAACCAGAGTCTACATCAGCCTGAGACCAGAAGAACTAGATGGCGCCTGTTTACCCCCAAATGACTGCCCCTACAGGGAACACAACAGAGAACCCCTGAGGGAGCAGGAGAGCAGTGGGATACAAACCCCAAATTCTTGTAAAAAGACCAGACTTAATGGTCTGACTGAGACTAGAAGGACCTCGCAAGTCATGGTTCCCAGACCTTCTCTTAGCCCAAGACAGGAACCATTCCCAAAGCCAAGTCTTCAGAGAAGGATTGGACTGGACTGTGGGATAGAAAATGATACTGGTGAGGAGTGAGCTTCTTGGCTCAAGTAGACACATGAGACTAGGTGGTCCGAGGCTGGCCGAATGGACACAAAAACAGAGAGTGGAGAGAAGGAGAGTGCTATTTCATTAAACGGAGAGTAACTAGGAGTATATAGCAAGGTGTATATAAATTTTTGTGTGGGAGACTGACTTGATTAGTAAACTTTCACTTCAAGCACAATAAAACTTAAAAAAAAAAAGGAGGTAAGAGAAAGAGAAAAAATAAATTTTGCTGTTGTTGTTGTTAGGTGCCATTGAGTCAGTTCCGACTCATAGCGACCCTATGCACAACAGAACGAAACACTGCCCAGTCTTGCACCATCCTTACAGTCATTGTTATGCTTGAGCTCATTGTTGCAGCCACTGTGTCAATCCACCTTGTTGAGGGTCTTCCTCTTTCCTGCTGACTCTGTACTCTGCCAAGCATGATGTCCTTCTCCAGGGATTGATCCCTCCTGACAACATGTCCAAAGTATATAAGACGCAGTCTCGCCATCCTTGCTTCTAAGGAGCACTCTTGTTGTATTTCTTCTAAGACAGATTTGTTCGTTCTTTTGGCAGTCCATGGTATCTTCAATATTCTTCACTAACACCACAATTCAGAGGCATCAATTCTTCTTCGGTCTTCCTTATTCATTGTCCAGCTTTCACGTGCATATGATGCGATTGAAAACACCATGGCTTGGGTCAGGCGCACCTTAGTCTTCAAGGTGACATCTCTGCTCTTTAACACTTTAAAGAGGTCCTTTATAGCAGATTTACCTGATGCAGTGTGCTTTTGATTTCTTGACTGCTGCTTCCACAGCTGTTGATCGTGGATCCAAGTAAAATGAAATCCTTGACAACTTCAATCTTTTCTCCATTTATCATGATGTTGCTTGTTGGTTCAGTTGTGAGGATTTTTGTTGTCTTTATGTTGAGGTGCAATCCATACTGAAGGCTGTGGCCTTTGATCTTTATCAGTAAGTGCTTTATGTCCTCTTCACTTTCAGCAAGCAAGGTTTTGTCATCTGCATAACGCAGGTTGTTAATGAGTCTTCCTCCAATCCTGATGCCCCTGTTCTTCTTCGTATAGTCCAGCTTCTCCTACTATTTGCTCAGCATACAGATTGAATAGGTATGGTGAAAGAATACAACCCTGGCGCACACCTTTCCTGACTTTAAACCAATCAGTATCCCCTTGTTCTGTCCGAACAACTGCCTCTTGATCTATGTAACAGTTCCTCGTGAGCACAATTAAGTGTTCTGGAATTCCCATTCTTCACAGTGTTATCCATGATTTGTTACGATCCACACAGTCGAATGCCTTTGCATAGTCAATAAAACACAGGTAAACATCCTTCTGGTATTCTCTGCTTTCAGCCAGGATCCATCTGACATCAGCAATGATATCCCTGGTTCCATGTCCTCTTCTGAAACTGGCCTGAATTTCTGGCAGTTCCCTGTTGATATACTGCTGCAGCCATTTTTGAATGATCTTCAGCAAAATTTTACTTGCATGTGATATTATTCTATAATTTCCACATTCAGTTGGATCACCTTTCTTGGGAATAGGCATAAATATGGATCTTTTCCAGTCAGTTGGCCAGGAAACTGTCTTCCATATTTCTTGGCATAGACAAGTGAGCACCTCCAGTGCTGCATCTGTTTGTTGAAACATCTCAGCTGATATTCCAACAATTCCTGGAGCCTTGTTTTTTGCCAGTGTCTTTAGAGCAGCTTGGACTTCTTCCTTCAGTACCATGGGTTCCTGATCGTATGCTGCCTCTTGAAATGGTTGAACATTGACTAATTTTTTTTTGGTATAATGACTCTGTGGATTCCTTCCATCTTCTTTTGAAGTTTCCTGTGTCGTTTAATATTTTCCCCATGGAATCCTTCACTATTGCAACTTGAGGCTTGAATTTTTTCTTCAGTTCTTTCAGCTTGAGAAACTTCAAGCATGTTCTTCTGTTTTGGTTTTCCATCTCGAGCTCTTTGCACATGTCACTATAATACTTTACTTTGTCTTCTCGAGAGGCCTTTTGAAATCTTCTGTTCAGCTATTTTACTTCATCAATTCTTCCTTTTGCTTTAGCTGCTCAATGTTAGAAAGAAAGTTTTAGAGTCTCCTCTGACATGCATCTTGGTCTTTTCTTTCTTGTCTTTTCAGTGACCTCTTGCTTTCTTCATGTATGACGTCCTTGATGTCATTCCACAACTCGTCTGGTCTTCGGTCACTAGTGTTCAGTGTGTCAAATCTATTCTTCAGATGATATCTAAATTCAGGTGGGATGTACTCAAGGTCATATTTTGGCTCTTGTGGACTTGCTCTGATTTTCTTCAGTTTCAGCTTGAACTTGCATATGAGCAATTGATGGTCTGTTCCATAGTCGGTCCCTGGCCTTGTTCTGATGGATGATATTGAGCTTTTCCATCGTCTCTTTCCACAGATATAGTCAGTTTGATTTCTGCGTGTTCCATTTGGTGAGGTCCATGTGTATAGTCACTGTTTATGTTGGTGAAAGAAGGTATTTGCAATGAAGAAGTCGTTGGTCTTGCAAAATTCTATCATTTGATCTCTGGCATTGTTTCTATCACCAAGGCCATATTTTTCAACTACTGATCCTTCTTCTTTGTTTCCAAGTTTCGCATTCCAATCGCCAGTAATTATCAATACATCTTGATTGCATGTTCAATCAATTTCATACTGTAGCAGCTGATTAAAATCTTCTATTTCTTCATCTTAGGCCCTAGTGGTTGGTGCATAAAGTTGAATAATAGTCACATTAACTGGTGTTCCTTGTAGGCGTATGGATATTATCCTATCACTGACAGCATTGTACTTCAGGATAGATCTTGAAATGTTGTTTTTGTCGATGAATGCAACACCATTCCTCTTCAAGTTGTCATTCCCAGCATAGTAGACTATACGATCGTCCAGTTCAAAATGGCCAATACCAGTCCATTTCAGCTCACTAATGCCTAGGGTATCAATGTTTATGTGTTCCACTTCATTTTTGACGATTTCCAATTTTCCTAGCTTCATATTTTGTACATTCCAGGTTCCGATTATTAATGGATGTTTCCAGCTGTTTCTTCTCATTTTGAGTCTTGCCACATCAGTGAATGAAGGTCCTGAAAGCTTTACTCCATCCACGTCATTAAGGTCAACTCTACTTTGAGAAGGCAGCTCTTCCCTAGTCATCTTTTGAGTGCCTTTCAACCTGGGGGGCTCATCTTCCAGCACTATATCAGACAGTGTTCTGCTGCTATTCATAAGGTTTTCACTGGCTAATGCTTTTCAGAAGTAGCTTGCTGCGTCCTTCTTCCTAGTCTGCCTTAGCCTGGAGGCTCAGCTGAAACCCGTCCTCCATGGGTGACCCTGCTGGTATCTGAATACTGGTGGCATAGCTTCTAGCATCACAGCAACACACAAGCTCCCACAGTACGACAAACTGACAGACACATGGGGGAAATAAATTTTAGTGCCTGAAAAATTGCATAATACAGGATGGACTGTGTGAAATTGCTGACATTTGACCTCCATTTCACATGGTTCAACTTCACGTATTACTCTCTACTAATTTTGTGCATTAAGATTTTTCTGATTTTTCATTACTACTGAAAACGCTCTATTAATAACTTTGTGCCTAAATCCTGGTCTGCATTTTTTGTTTCCCTTGTGAATAGATCACTAGAAAGGGAGAACAAGCACCAATTTTAATATATCACAATTTTACTTTCTTGGAAGGGGGGCAGAGCCAGTATATGCTTTCAAATAGTACTTAAAGAAGTCTATATGCTTTGTATACTTTTAATTTCATACATGCAAATAATGCTTTTATTGCCTTTGCATGTGAAAATCAACTTATACATGTCTAAAATTCTTCAGCAGCAGCCTTCGTGCCTCAGAACTCTAAGGATATTGTTTCATTTATTATGGTTTTTAAAACTATAACTTGCCCTTGGAAACCCTGGTGGCATAGTGGTTAAGTCCTGCGGCTGCTAACCAAAGGGTTAGCAGTTTCAATCTGCCAGGCGCTCCTTGGAAACTCTATGGGAGAGTTCTACTCTGTCCTATAGGGTCGCTATGAGTTGGAATCGACTTGATGGCACTGGGTTTGGTTTTTGGTTTGGAACTTGCCCTGATTCCTTCCTTCCTTCCTTCCTTCCTTCCTTCCTTCCTTCCTTCCTTCCTTCCTTCCTTCCTTCCTTCCTTCCTTCCTTCCTTCCTTCCTTCCTTCCTTCCTTCCTTCCTTCCTTCCTCCCTCCCTCCCTCCCTCCCTCCCTCCCTCCCTCCCTCCCTCCCTCCCTCCCTCCCTCCCTCCCTCCCTCCCTCCCTCCCTCCCTCCCTCCCTCCCTCCCTCCTCTTTTCTTTCTCCCTGCCTCCCTCCCACCCCCATTCCTTTTCTTTCTATCTAAATGCTTAGTGAGTATTTTTCTTAAAATATTTGTTGATAAGTTTCTTGACACTGGTCTCTTTTTATAGATTTTTGCCTAAAATGTGGTGAGCCTAATTCATTTGTATATCTGTGATATTTTCAGCCTAGAAAAGTTCTTCTCTGATGATGTCTTTTATTATTGTTTTTGTTCTAGTTGATATGGTCTAAACACCACAGTAGTAGTCTGTCTCTCCAGTCTTTGGTCTATAAGTGTGTTATCCTCTATCTCATTTTTCTTATCTGCTTGTTTCTTCTGTATTATTAGATAACATCTCAAGTTTTTCTTTTAGTACCGTTGATCATATTTTCTGAAGTATAAATTTTGCTCTTTATTGCCTCTATGCACAATTTATTCCTATCCTTGCCTTTTTTTTTCTTTTACATAACTTTTTAAACTATATCATTGCTGATATTAGATGGATCTTGGCTAAAAGCAGAGAATACCAGGAAGTTGTTTACCTGTGTCTTATAGACTATGCAAAGGCATTCAGCTCTGTGGATCATAACAAATTATGGATAACACTGCGAAGAATGGGAATTCCAGAACAGTTAATTGTGTTCATGTGGAACCTGTTCATAGACCAAGAGGCAGTCATTCGAACAGAACAAGAGGATACTGTGAGGTTTAAAGTCAGGAAAGGTACATTTCGGGGTTTTATCCTTTTACTGTACTTATTCAATCTGTATGCTGAGCAAATAACTTGAAAAGCTGAACTACATGAAGAAGAACAGGGCATCAGGGCTGGAGGAAGACTTGTTAACAACCTGCGATATGCAGATGACACAGCCTTACTTGCTGAAAGTGAAGAGGACTTGAATCACTTACTGATGAAGATTAAAGACTACAGCTTCAGTGTGGGTTACACTTCAACATAAAGAAAACAAAAATCCTAACAACTGGATGAATAAGCCATGTCATGATAAATGGAGAAAAGATTGAAGTTGTTAAAGATTTCATTTTACTTGGATCCACAATCAACGCCCATGGGAGCAGCAGTCAGGAAATCAAACAATACGTGCATTGGGCAAATCGGGTGCAAAAGACCTCCTTAAAGTGTTAAAAAGCAAAAATGTTACCTTGAGAACTAAGGTGCACCTGACCCAAGCCAAGATCTTTTCAGTTGAGTCACGTACATGTGAAAGTGAGACAGTGAATAAGAAAGACCAAAGAAGAATTGATGCGTTTGAAATATGATGTTGGTGAAGAATATTGAATATACCATGAACTGCCAGAAGAACGAACAAATCTGTCTTGGAAGAAGTACAACCAGAATGCTCCTTAGAAAGAAGGATGGCGAGACTTCATCTCACAAACTTTGGACATGTTATCAGCTTGGTAATATAGAGGCTCGGCAAAAAAAGAGGAAGACCCCTGATGAGATGGGTTGACACAGTGGCTACAACAGTGGGCTCAAGCTCAGCAATGATTGTGAGGGTGGTGCAGGATTGGCAGTGTTTCATTTTGTTATGCTTTGGGCTTCTATGAGTCAGAATGGACTCGATAGCTCCTAACAACAACAACATATATATATGTATTATATAAAGAATGTAAGTATATACTGTATTGCAGTATGTATGTATATATGAAAGCAAAAACCAAACCCGTTGCATCTGAGTTGATTCCGACTCATAGCAAACCTACAGAACAGAGTAGACCTGCTTCGTAGCGTTGGTGGATTCGAACTGCTGGCCTTTTGGTCAGCAGCCAAGCTCTTAACTACTGCGCCACCAGGGCTCCACACACACACGCACACACGCACACACACACTTTTTGAAGCTATTTTTCTTCAGTGGATATGATTCAGTTGCTGTAGTGTGTGAGAGAGAAGACATCACACCTCTGTAACTTGGGCAAAGAGGTACAGCTGATTTTAGCAAAAATACCATTTTCTTCATTGCACTCTGCTTTGCCATGTTGTATTACTGCAGTCAAATAAAGCTGTCAACCACAGTGTAAGAAAACACGATTTTATGGAGTTGTACAGTAGCTTCATTTTGAATCCATGTTGATAATATATAAATATGCTTTAATAATGCTGATTAACTTCCACAGGTCTTACTGTGTGCTAGGTACTGTTTTAAGCACTTTGCATGTACTACCTAAATTTAATTCTCCCACCAATCCTATGAGACAAGGATTCTTTTCACAGTTTTACAGTTGAGGATACTGAGGCAAAGAAAGGTCAAGTACCTTGCCCAAAGTTTTGTAGCTGGTAATTGTCAGAGCTGGAATTTATAATCAGGCAGTGTGGCTCCATTTCTATGCTTTTAATTATCACATTAGATAATCAAAAGCCAAAAAAATAAAGCTTTTATTTTAAAACCCCAAATTTAGGTATTTTTGAATTTCATTAATTTAAACAGAAGTAAAGATACTCAAACAAGTCTTTGACTAAAAAAAAAAAGGAAAAGCTCATTTTACACACACACGCACATGCACACACATATAAATACACATACGTACACAAATGCATGTCTCCATATGTCAGCATTAAAAAAAATGTATATTCCACTACAATAATTTCTATAGTTTGTCTTTTCTATCACATATTTTGGAAGTAATTTTAATAATATTGCCTTTCATATATGGAAAGAATCCAATTATTACCCAAATCATACATTTATGTGTTTTTCCCTGTAGCAATGATAAATTGCATTGCTCATTATTTATTTTTTCATACCACTTCCTATAGACCATCAATTGTTTGAATTTGTGAGATGGATGAACAGTTTCGAATCCAGCCTTTGGCCGCAGAAGAGAGCAAAGCATATGCCCTGACGTTGGATTTGTAACCTTGGACATCCTCAGAAGCGTTCTCTAATGGAATAAGTTCTTGGGAACATATTATTTACATCTGGAAGGCAAACATTATGTAAATGTTTCTTCTTCCCACATTTATTTAGAGAAACTCAGAATTATCTCCAGGTGGGGAAGTCTACGTTTTCAGGCTATGGCTATTAGTAACCACGTCCCATTTCTCAGACAATGTAATGAGCTACACTTCTGGTGGGGACCACTTGAGAGGGCACTCGTAGAAAGGCTGCTTTTATCTCTGATGAATCTTTCTGGATTATCAAGAATTCCTGAGATTACATGTAGAACATTCTTGGGATGTTTATGTAGGGATTATACTGTAATATAAAAGGTGAGGTCTGGCATGCATCTGCAAACAAAATTAACTTTAAAGCTAGAGATCCTTTCTTTTTCTGAAAATTTTTACCGTTGATATCAAATTTTTTTTTCTGACTTTTTACCTTAAAAATCCAAAGAAATAACAAATACCATGTTTTTATGCAAACAAAGCACGTGTCATACTTTTTTTTGCCAACTGCGTGATTCCCTCACATGCCATTTTTCTTGGCATGCTCTGCATTATCTGAGAAAGATATGGTACCTGAGAAAAGAGAATAATGGACTAAATATGCAAAAATGTCCAGGAAGTGAATAAAGATTAGGAAACCTTTTGTTTCATGCATATAGAATAATGAAGTGGTAGAACTGAGATCTCTCAATTTACTGAGAAGACTAAATCACAAAGACCTGATATAGTTTCTCTAAAGTGCCATAGTCAGCAAGAGGGCCTCAGGAAGGACACCAGTCTGGTTCTCTTTTCATGACACAGGATCCTTCCATGAGTCATTGGAAGGCCTGAGAGAATACAAAGGTCCCTGCAAGAGATGCTGTCATTTTCGTTCTCGTCTCGGATGTTTTGTAGAGTCTGGCAGATGAGGGAAATCCTGTATTGCCTTCTAATTATAAAGAGTTGGGAGTGCTATAGAAATTTTTTTGTCCAAAAAATAGACAAGAGGGTTTGTGTAGCAGAAGAAACTTAGATTTGGAGTCAGACAGACTAGATATGAGACTGAGGCTCCTCCACTTACTATCTGTTGTGATTGTGGATAGTTACTTACTCTTTCTGAGCCTGTTTTATCATTTGTAAAATGGAGATGATAGTGCTTCAGAACTATTATATTAAACACCTAATGTAATGCTGTTCATATGGTAAAGTGCTCAATATATGAAAATGATGTTAAAAGTATAATTTTCACAGTATTACATTTGTGTAGGAACTCATAAGCTTTATTTTTCAGTTCATGAAGCAGGGAACGTCTGGCATGGAAGTCAGACAAGGGTTCCTAAGGGCAGAACAAAGCATAAGGGTTTTGTAATCACAGAAACACAGAAACAAGGAAGCTATATTGGGCAAATTTCGGCCTGGCTGGCAGGTATTTTCTTTCCTTATTTGGTATAAAGGAACTTTTGAACTAGGTTAAACTAAGTAGGCAAATTCCAATGGATTAGCTTAGGTTTCTGTTTCTGGGAGAGTCGTTTGATTGACTTGGGTTTTGTTCCTTAGAAGGTCAGTGGTCTACAAGAAATAGAAAGTTATCTAGGCCTCAGTTTTCTGATGTGTGTCTCAGCACAAGCGACTCCAGTTTGGGCCTAGCATAGTTAGGGACCAGTCCCTTCAGAAAGACATCATAAAATAGAGGTAAAATAAAGCGTCAATGAAAAAGAAGAAGACCCTCAATGAGATGGTTTGACACAGTGGCTGCAACAATGGGCTTGATTGTGGGGAAGATGCCAGACCTGGCAGTGTTTCCTTCTGTTGTACGTAGGGTAGCTATGAGTGGGGACTGACTCAACAGCACCTAACAACAACATAGTTAGGCTGACAGTGATTATTATTATTATTATTAGCCTATATAGGTTAAGTATAGCCCAAGGAATCCATTTACCTAATCAAGTAAAATTATAATCAAATATTTCCAAGTCCTGGCTGCTTTCTGATCTGAATGATCATAGAAGTAAAGCTATTAAAAAAAAAAAAAAAAAGCTATTACAAAGTGCATAATCAAGAAAGAAGCAAAGCTATAACTTTTTCTAAAAAACAGCACTTTCCTTAACCTTAGCAAGATTCTTGACTGCTTACAATACCTTTGTTTTCTACAAATCTCTGAATTTCAAAACACCCAACATGTTTATGCCAGTGAAGATTTTCCACTGATTCATCTTCTTCTGGGGGCCCCAGAGGGCAGAATCAGGACCAAAAGATAAGAATTCCCAGGAGACAGATTGAATCTCAACTAAAGAAAGAATTTTGGAACAGTTTGAGCTGTCTGCATAAGGGATGAGTTACCTCAGGAGGTGGTGAGTTCCTCATCGCGAAGGGGAACCCCTTGACAGGAATATTGTGGTAGGGTTCAAGCAATGGACAGGAAGCTGCTATGCATGACCTCCAAGTTCTCTTCCACCCTGAAATTCTGTGATTCCAGAATGTCACTTTCAGGAAATCTTCCACTTTACAAAAGGATACACAAATGGAAATGACTTCAGTCTCTGGCTTATGACATAGGAAATAGAACACTGATTGGTCTGTTCAGGCAGCCCTGGAACTTGAAGCTCATTCAGATGTACCTTAAGTCTTAGGGCTACTGCCCATAACTTTGGAGCTAAATATAGTCTAGAAAGTACCATTGTGTATCCGACACTAGCTGCCAGTGTAGCAGATTTGCATTTTACCTTGGTGTCTAACACTTCATTAGGCTCTGGACATGATCCTTTTGTTAGATGCCAGCATAAGCATTTCATTACCGATTCAGGAAATGATGAAGAGATAAATGTTAAAAAGAATGTTTCCAAGGAAGATATTAATGGAGTGTTAATGCATCTAACCCTCTTCCCAGAGAGGAGTCCTCTAGAGGGGTTTTGAATTTATGTATGTGAGGGTTAGTCCATGCCAGTGGGCTCCTTAGCTTCATTTAGCAACAAAGTAAATATGAATATTAATTAAAATACGTGCTTTAGTACTTCCTTGTGAGCAAAATTACTTGAAAACCTCTATCTGGAACAAAGCCATCTGCTTACTCAGTCATGGAAATCTAGAGCCAAGAAAACTAATGTATTCCTCTCCTAGCTCTGAAGTGTGAGACAGTAATAACATTGCCTTCTCCAAGCTAAAGAATTATAGACAGAAGCATTGTCTTCATGAAGCCCACTTCAAAGTAGACTTGTGGAAGTACTCTTGAAAGAGTTACTGGGGCACCATCATTTTTAAAAGCTGCTGTGTGTCTTGAAGGTATTAGAAATATGGGCTTCATAAATACTTTAAACAATCAATTCATCCTTAACATTTCAGCTTGGACAATGGAAGCCACAGCACTATTCAGAATATTCTAGCTGTCTTATTGAAATCAAGAAGGGGCATGCACAGTTGGGCATAAGTGCCGTGCCCTCCTTGACAAATTTGCTTTTAGTTTTAGCATTTATTTATAATGACCAAGAATGCTGTATAGTAAGTAGCATTTTTTCCCCCACATTAGAGTTTCTAATGTTTTCACGATGCCCTAGAGAATATGACATTCATTACAATTCCTGACTTACATAAAGATAAAAAGCTATGCTTGCTGTATCTCAGAATCATCTTTACAGTGACTATATTTGAAATCACTTGGAGTAGGAACAAAAGAATAAACATGGAAAAGGGGGAGGCAAGCTTGTAAAATGAAATGAAAGGCTTTGCATTTTCCTATTAATTACAAAACAAGTGCTTGCCCTTCCGGAGTTTGAGGTGTGGTCGATGGATGAAAACCCATGAATTGCATTTAGCAGCAAAGTAAAGATGAATAATAAATTTCTGTCCAGCATTTGGTGTGGGCACAGTTTTTATCATCAGTTTTTCTTTCTCATCCTTGCCTGTCCTTTCCTTCTTCTCTTGTCTAGATTTTGTGGCAGGTGAGTATAGGAGAAAAACATCAGAGTCCTTGATGCTGTGTGATCAGGATGCTGGTGGAAACGGAGAACAATCTGGTTGCTTTTATTTATTTAAAAGCCTTCTTTAATATATTTGTGGGCATGGTGTGGGGTGCGGGTGGGGGCGCTTCTCTCTTTGTCACCATATTACTTAGGTTAGTGGTCCTACAGGATTAATACATGATCATTCTAATGGCTGCATGTAATGAAAGTAGCTGGGCCAATCCTTGCTTTAAACATCCCTGACACCCAGGTAAAAAGGTTGTGGTATAATGAGCAGTGAAGGCAGTACAAAAAGGGTTTTGATAAAGCTAGGCTGATTCTGTTTTTTTTTTTTTTTTTGTGCTGTGACCTCTGTTGTTCTCAGAAAAGCAGCTTGAAGCATGAAGGGCTAAGAGGAAACCGTTTCTATACTGTAGCACAAAAAGTTCTCAGGCTTCAAGTTTGCAATTTATCCTGACACCTGCTGGGTTAGACACCAGGGCATTAAATCTGCCTCTAATTCTAATGGCCTTGTGGTGTGAGCCTGGTCATGTGGCCTTAAAAGAGGACTCCAGGCAACTGTGATTCTAGTTTTGTTTAATAAGAAAATTCGTAAAACAGTTCTACAAATTTCACATACTCTAGGCAATTATAATTCCAGTTTTGTTTAATAGGAGAATTTGTAAAACAGTTCTACAAATTTCACATGGTGCTAGCTAAATGAATTTTGTTTTCAGCTATTACTTGTGCACTCCTGGTGCTTTATCAATCTGCTAGAGCTGTTGGGAAAAGCAAGAGCGTGGCTTCACCAGGAAAACTGCATAATCTTTTACCATGCTCATCATGTGTTTGGCTTTTAAATGATTATATTGATTTTTAAAAATGAAGACTAGCTTATTTAAACAGTTATATAGCAGATGTGATCATAACATTTTACCTTCTTGAGTTTCCTTTATTTAATGACGAACAAAACTGACTCTCTTGCACACACCTCCTGCTTTTTGCTTTATACAATTTAAAACAGTAAAATAGCCTGGACGATAGTATAGTATACCCTGCTTGGACATTTAGCAATTGGTTGCTACTTTAAAACGATATTGCATAGAAATCCAATCTCTGTTAATCAATTTCATCTGTGTTTCATAAAGGTAAATAATATTTTACTGAATTATAAAGTTTAATTTCAGAATAAAATCAAATAGTTACCATTTGGAGTACGGGGTTCTATGGGTAGAACTCTGGTCTCTGAAACCCCTGAAACTGAGTGTAAAATGATATATGTATGTAAATTTTCTGGGGAGCAAGTCCATAGCTTTTGTCAGATTTTCGTTGTGGCCCTGGCCCTATCCTCACCTCCAAATACATAATATTTAAGGAACCAGAGGATTAACATGAAGTAGAATGGGCTGACAGAACTTTGGTGGGCTGGCGAAAAGCTTAAGGATTTATTTCTAAGAGAGCTGTGATTTAATGACACTGAAGCTAGTGACGATGTAGTTCTTGACAAGCTCACCTTGCTCAGCACACACCTTCCAAAAGGCCTTGGAGAAACCTGAGTTGCGGATAGTGCTAGGAATTATGACATTATAAGTCCAGTTCTACCTTTCCTTCTAAAATATATATATACATATATATACACACATATATATCTAGAAATGTCCCAAATGTGTATATCAAAGCACTGTTTTAGTAGTATATTTTACAAATATTAAAAAATTAGACAAGCAATATTTTGTCATTGAAAATTTAATAACTTGCAAAAACTGCTTTTATTTTTTAAAATTACAGCCTTTTATGAGATTATTTCAAGATCTTCAAACTTCAAAAATATAGATTTGAAGCCCATTTTTCAAACCTCTTAGCAGAAACCCCATTAATATAGTTTTTTTTTCTTAAATCTTAAAATCAAAGTCCTCTATATAATCATCACTATCATCATCATCTTTGTCACCATCATCACCATCATCATCACTACTACCATCTGTGCCAGGTACTGTTCTGAGTACTTTTCATGTATTAATTCATTTAATTATTACAACAATCCTATGCAGTAGGCATTACTATTTTATCGGTAAGGAAACTGAAGCAAAGAGAAGTTAATTAGCTTGCCCAATATGGTCTCTATGTAATATTTGAATGAATGATTAAACTTCAGTATCATTCTGGCTTTTCTTTATATCTAGTCACTAGAGCTGGAGAATTAAAAGCCTCAACATGTATGCATTTGACTCATTACCTAAGGTTTCAGAACCAAAATTATTTCAGTTGTCAGCTTCGTATTTTGAGGCCAGTTTGGCAATGTGGCCAAAGACTTTAGATTATGGTCATTTGTGTCTACTTATTAATTAACTTTCATCTACATGCAGTTTATTTACATTTTAATCTTCCTAAATTTCCTGTTCTCTGAGTAAATTCTGAGAGCAAGGTATTAAACACACACACTAAAATGAAAGCTTCACTGTAACAAGGAATATTCCTATCTATCATTTTTATACTTTTAACAACCTTTATACTAAGAGCAGAGAGTTAACATATTACCAAATCCACATGGTGCTCACAGCATCCAGCATCTATTTGACAAAAGCCCTAGAACACAATAATTAAGATATGCAAATCTCTTCATAATGGTCAGTGATTTTAGTCTGCTCATGGAAATCCCTATTGATTTCAGTTGTGAAGCATTTTCATTTTGTCATTAAGTTTTAGTTGTTGGTTGAATAACAAGAAATATACACAGGACTTTCTAAACCTCTATTTAAAAACAAAGTGACCTTCTGATCAACTTTTCTAGTGAGTTTCCATGTATCCGAACTCTACAGAAGACTGCGTTAAAAGCAAAAACAAAAAAACCTTCAAATTAATTTTATGGAAATTTTGAAGACAAAGTCTAGGTTTATGACATAGAAACTAGTCAATAAGACAAGTGTTAAAGCTTAAGTACTTTTGTGACTGGTGATTTCAAATAATGAGATCCGTAAAACAGAGTGAGATACATGATTACACATTCACATGGAAACCACCTTTCTCCACTCTAGCATGTCAGGGTTCTAAGACGGAGTTTGGTTTCTGAAATCCAAAGAAATTGAAATGAGGAGCAAATGTTTGGGATCACGAATGCATATCAGAGGGCTCAGATGACCATGGAGTAACGGGATTGGGACCGCCATGCATAGCTGAATGCTACAAGGCTTTGAAATCCACAGCCCTGGTGGGAGCTGCCCAAACAGTTGTTGTGTCAGGTGCAGCGGGGGGGAGGTGAGGACAGCTAAGGCAGGTTGTTGGGAAGACTGTCTATGACTCAATAGAGGATGTGCTGCTTTGGCCAGTTGGGAGGAATCTTAGAGATGTTTATTTAATATAGTGGGACACAGGTGGTGACTGTCACCTTGAAGGTCCCCTGTCTCTGGTGGCAGATGCTTTGCTCTGTCTTCTAAGTAGGAAGTGAGGACACGATTTCCTGAGTTGTCTCCGGTGACAGGTGAAACTTAGAAAAATGTTTTAAGGCAACTTTTTTTTCTTTCTTTTTTTAATGCAAGTCTAACGTATACTTAAATGTGTATATTCCGTAATGTTACTCGTTTGAATGATCAATATCCTACAGTCCTATAAAGGCCTTATGTCACAAAAACACTTTCATGTACAATATTGCATTTGATTGGAGCCTCACAAAATTCATGGGAGGTAGGTTGGCTAGATATTATGAAACCCATTTTTCAGATGGGGAAACTGAGGCTTGGTGAGATTAGCCAGCTTGTCTTCAGCCTCATCATGGCTAACACATGCAAGGCTGAATATGAATCTGCATCACCTAGCTCAATGTTCAGTGTTTTTCTACTATACTGGGCCCCCTCTGGCCAGAAAGTTCTGGCTCTTGTTTTCCCCTGTATGCCGTAATAATCAGGCTAAAGGATCATGTTTTTAAAAACAACCACTGGGCCCATAGTTAATAACTACCTAACACAGTTGAAAAACTTTTGAGTTTTGTACTTTAGGAGAAGGGTGCTTGGCGTATCCCTTTAAGGAATGTTTCAGATGTTTGAGTTTGCTATATCTTATTTGAATAATTGGCTTAGAGATGTACATAGGAGAGTTATAAGCTGCCAGAAAGGTGAAAAGAAACTTGCTTTTCTATTTATCTTATATAAATAGATAATTGAATTAAAGCAAGGAATTAAAGTCAGGTTCCCACGAATCATAAATATCCGTCTGTATTTAAGCTTTTATTTAAGCTTAGTATCATGGATGAAAATAGATATTTTTTCGTGTTTAAGTCACCTAATCATTTTGAAGCATAACATTTGAAGTACTACTCAGCTCTTTATAAAGCAGCAGTTTATGACTACTTAGGCCAGCTTTACCTTTCACAGCCTTTCCTCCCAAGATTTATATGTTTCTCTACTCTTTTGCATCATTTATATAGCTAATTTTGATAACAGGCAGTTTGCAGTCACTGATATTTGCTGTAGACGCACCCATAGAAGCAGATATAACTGGGGTCGTAATTATACAGAGAATCAGGTTACCTGGCAGATCATGCTCTCAGGTTTTAAATTATTCAGAAATGTTTTTGTTGTGAGCTCTGGCTCATCCTCATTAGCATGGAGCTGGTCAGCCAGGCTGAATCAGTCATGTGGGGGAAATTCATGTCCTGCCAGGCTTGTCACCTCCTGTTAACTCAAGATAAACTTGGCCTGTAACTCATGTTGGCTGAAAAGAGTGTAGGCTGTATTGCTAGCAGATGGTGCCCAATGCATTTGGCTTAAAGATTCAACATCAGAAATGGAGGAATAGGGTCTGGGATGTGGTGGGTTCAAGGAGAAAGCCTGTTGGAATAGTTTTGTAGCTCACACTGGCCTCTGGTATAATATAAGATTCTCCATTTTAATGTTCTCGAGTAGAGCTTTTTACCAGCCATCTCCAAATGCAGCACTGGGTAGGTGATTTCCGAAGCTGTTGTTCAGGTTTTGTTTACACTCCGTCTTAAGCCCTCAACATTTTCCTCCTCAGCTCCTCTTTCTCTACAGATGATGAAATTGAGGCTTTGAGAGGAAGGTGTCCAAGTCACATAGCTAGGCAGTGACAGATGGGGCTTCTAACCTAGGCCAATACAGACTCCACCAAGTTCCATCTCTTGTCGTCACAAGGGAGAATGTTGGTTTCCAATTTAGAAGCTTGATTTCGTTTGTTTGTGTATTTGTTCCTAGTATTTGACCCTAGACTGGAAATCTGTGAGAGTCCCTGAGTGATGCAAATTGTTAATGCACTCAGCTGCTAACTTAAAGGTTGGTGGTTTGAATCCGCCCAGAGGCACCACAGGAGAAAGGTCTGATGAGGTACTTCTAAAAAATCCGTCCTTGAAACCCTATGGAGCACAGTTGTACTTTGACACACATGGGGTGGCCATGAGTTGGAGTTGAATTGATGGCAACTGGTGTTAGTAGGAAATATACATACATAGATACCCCATCTAAATTAGTGTCCTAGTGTTGCTGTAACAAGTTACCAGAAATTTCAATGGCTTAACACAACAGAAATTGATTCTCCCACAGTTTTGGAGGCTAGAAGCCCAAATTCAAGGTGCAGTATCAGCAGGGTCACACTTCTTTGTAGGCTCTAGGGCAGAATCCTTCCTTGTCTCCTCTAACTTCTGGTGGTTCAGGCATTCCTTGGCTTGTGGTAGCCATGGCTTTCTCACATGGCCTTCTTCCCTGAGGTTCTTGTCCTCTGTGTTTTCTTCTTTTAAGGATACTTGTTGCTGGATTTAGGGTCTACTTGGTTAAACCCTGGTGGCATAGTGGTTAAGAGCTATGGCTGCTAACCAAAAGGTCAGCAGTTTGAATCCACCAGGCGCTCCTTGGAAACTCTATGGGGCAGTTCTACTCCATCCTATACAGCCACTATGAGTCAGAATCTACTCGACGGCCTTGAGTTTTTTGTTTTGTTTTGGTAATTTCCAGGATGATCTCATCTTAAGATCCTTAACTACATCTGCTAAGATCTTATTTCCAAATAAAGTCACATTTACAGGTACTGGGGGTGAGGATTTGGATTCTTTTGGGGGGGGGCGGACATAATTCAATCCGCTATACCACCCTTACAAACTAACTTCCATCAGGTCAATTCTGACTCATGTTGACTCTATTTTCAATGACTGATTTTTCATCCTTTTTCCAAGGTGCCTCTGGATGGACCCAAACCTTCATCCTTTGGATTAGCAGCAAAACACTTAACCATCTGTACACTCAGGGACTCCATACCATCCTTAAAATATATATATATATATATATATATATATATATATATATATATATATATATTTTGACTATCCTAATTCAATCAGCACTTGACTCTTTTTACACGAACTTTCTCATTTTTGCTTTTTTCATTCCAACCTGATTTTATTGGTCCTTTGTAGTCTCTGGGTGAACCATCAATAATTAGAGCTTTTACTAGTTTTGAGAAATCAAGTCCTCTTTCCAGATTCTGTGTAAGCTCCTTGAGGATAGGGACTGTATATTGTATCTTGGTAGCTTCAGTGGTTAGCCCTGGTAGATGTCCAGTAAGTGTTTCTTAAATAGATGAATGACTGTATGACCATTAGTAGAACTTTTCAAACATTTATGACCATACACTGTTCTCTAATGCAGTTACATCAAACAGCATCTTCTCTATGGAGACTGACTCTTACTGAAACGGGCATTTGGTAGGTCATGAAGCAAAAGCTCAAAAAAATTTTAAATAAATTGGAAAATACTGATACCATGGGCCCCCTATAAGGATGTGGGAAAAACGTACTCTATGCAAATAAAAAAAAAAATAGACAGCTATAAATCTTCATTAGATAGGACTTAACCTGTATTTTCAACTCTACCTTGCTATTTTGTGTGGTCTTAGCTATTTCTGTTGTAGTATTTTATTATCAGAATAATTGAGACTCATTATTTCTAAAAATTAAATACTTTGGAAGACATGGATAAATAAAACCTTATGTTTTGTGATGTAGATCGACTTAAAAAAATTTTTTTTTTTTTAATGTACTAGCAGGGAAATATTTAATCTTAAAAAGCATGAGGAGAAAAAAGTCATATTTAAAAAACATAATCATAATTATGTGTTTTATATGAAGAACTCTTATTGGAATGCTGTACAGTTCACCAACATTGTGGTAGAGTTAAACAAGATTCCTCTGAACTTATACTAATGTACAACTAGATAAATAGCGATTACTTCATAAAATATCTATTGAGTGTAGGTTTGTTCTCAGGGCCCCAATTTTCAAATTAAAATATATTACCCAACATATATTAGCTGCATAAGAACCTAAGTTTAGATTTGGTATAAACTTTTTGGTTTGTTATGCTGGAATCTTGATGTCATTTCTCATGGGCTTGACAGTGAGCAAAAACTCCTGGAAGCTTCCATGTCCTTTTTTGGCAATAGAGCTTAACACTCAACTAAAATGTACGTTTTGAATGTACGAATGAAAGGCAAGTTTGTAGCTTTGCATTAGAACAATCAATGATGTTGCTATTTTGATGGCCTCCTCTTGACGCGATTGGTGAAAGAAGGGTTTCTACCCTAGGGTTCTGGATGTGGCGTAACATGTAACACCCAACACTGAACAGAGATCCACAGCAGTTTATTAGTCTTACATTCTCACAGTCTAAGAGAGGAGGACACCGTACGCTATGCAGGGACAGGGAGGGGTTGTATTCACAAACAGAGTGAACAAACAGTGGCTGTGGGAGGCAGGCTTTATAGCATCAAGAGGGTGGGGTGCTCCCTGGTTCCATAGGAAACTGTGATTGACTGGTTTGAATGATTCCACAGGATGGCGGCGAACTGAAACCAGCTATTCAGGGAAAAGCAGGAATTGCAGTTGGTTCCCTTGATAAGGAGGACTGCTTGGTTAGGGGACCTTATCCATGGGAGTGGGGTGGGGAGGGAAACTTGTCATTAGGCCACTCGAGGCCCTCCTGGCTCTACCAGATGTCTAGGAAGCACGTAATATTGGGCCTTAATTTTGGGCCTTACACCCCAGTTTCCATTTGTGATACACAGACTTTTAATGTTTTTAGGTATAGAACCGAACTCATTTCTTATAAATATTGGGAGACTCCACTGGTGATAAATTTTCACTTGTGGCCTATGGACTGAATTTAGAAAGTACCCTAAAAGTTGTGTTTTCCATGTGCTAGCACCCCTCTCAGCATTTAGCATTTAATCCTTATAAAATTAGGGAATAATGCAATTCTGAATAAACAAGAATTATGTCTTACAATGAGTAAATTTTTGAGTTTATTGATGATCTGTTTTAAACTGAATGTGATTACTGACATGCAGTGAAACCTGTGAGAACTGGAATGTAATGGGACTGCCTTGTTTTTCTGGGTCTTGCTGATTTTCCACTTTTGACAGGTTGCAGCAGACCACTTTTGCTATTTATTAGTGGAAAATATTTGAGTTTTCCTTCTCTGACAGGTTTCCACCCTCCACAGGTTCTTGCTTTCACAAGTTTTACTGTATTTTATAGCAAACCGAACACTTACTCTGAGAATTTCTGTGATCAATTATCCTTTACATTGGTATTTTTATTAGCGCAGTCTTGCCATTTGGTGGCTCCTATTATAGAGATCCTTAGAAGCAATCACTTTGAAATCCCTACTAAAAAAGAGTGTAGGTTTGCATGTCCTCATGTGTGGTAATATTACATACCTCTTTAATGGAATTTAATACATCCAATAATATTTCCCATAATAAATCAGATAGATAGGAACCTAACTGAAGGGTATTTAATTTATCAAAAAATGTCTCATATCTTGCTGCATGGCTTTTACCGTGTCCAATTTTAAGAAGTGCCTTGGCAGTTTCTAACAGTGCCTTCCTAAGGATGAAGCTTTTCTGCACTGAAAGCCACCAGATACAGTGCTCATCTGCTGTAAGATATTTTAAATGCTTAAGTATGACCTTTTATTTTTAAGTATTTGCATAGCACCTTGTGTTTGTAGATTGCTGACCAACCAATCATGTATTCAATCGACAGAAGGAGAGGGGCTGATTTAAAGGCCCACAAGGCATTTTATTGCAATTCTCAGTCTTGAGAGTTCCTTTTGTTCTTAGTTGCTGTCAAGTTGGCTCTGACTTGCAGCGATCTTATGTATGACAGAACAAAGTGTTGCCTGGTCCTGTGCCATCTTCTTGATGGTTATTCGTTTGAGTCCATTGTTGGGGCTATTGTGCCATTCCATCTCATTGAGGGTTTCTCCTTGTTTTCGCTGACCCTTTACCAAACATAATGTCCATTTCTAGTGATTGGTATTTCCTGATGATGTGTCTAAAGCAAGCAGGGGCATTCCTGGCTTCTAAGGAGCATTCTGGTTGTAGTTCTTCTTAGACTGGTTTGTGCATTCTTTTGGCAGTCTGTGGTTGTTTATACCGCTGAATTACAGTAAAAAAAAAAAAAAAAAAAAAGAAAACTTATATTTTGTCCTTAGGAAATCTGGGTTTTTGTATTCTAATCGGACAAAAGGGAGTCCAGTCATTAGTTGGAGAATTGACATGGTTTGTGGCAAAGTGGTATAATCAAGATAGATTATAATCAAGCTGGATTATGGCAGAGGGGTCACTTAGAACCACGGGAGACAAGAAGGATCAGATTATGATCAGGATGCGGATTTGTAGAAAGGCTTAAATCAATTATATTCATCTTCAGATCCCAATTTAGACATTACTTCTCAGATTTGCCTTTCCCTCCTCCATTTCCACCCCTTTGGTTTGTGTCCTTGCCGTGTGCCTTCTCTTTCTTTTATTTTATCACAGTTTATTGTATTTGCTTGCTTAACTGTTTCCTTTGCTAGATTGTGAGCTCTGAGAGGACAAAGACTGTAACTGTATTGCTTACTATTTTTATCCCCTTCCCTTAACACAGTGCCTAGCAGAACTGATATTTGTTGACAAGTGGATGGAGAAAGAAAGGAAGGGAGGTTTCAGTAGGAGGGAATGTTCTTGGTGAGCCCACTAGGCGTATTGCTCCTATGTAATCTCAGTCTTCTAGAACTGGTGGCTCAGGTGACCTACAAAACATATTAGGCCTGAAACTATTGTGTGGAGGTCCTAATCCCTTGAGAATTTGCGCCTTACGTACGGGAGATCACGGTTCGATTCCTGGCCAATGCACTTTGTGCACAGCCACCACCCACCCACTCCCTGTCAGTGGATGCTTGTGTGTTGCTATGATGCTGAACAGGTTTTGGTGGAGCTCTGGATTAGGAAGAAAGACCTGGCAATCTACTTCTGAAAAATCAGCTAATGAAACCCCTATGCGTTACAAGAGTACAGTTCTGTTGTGCTTGAGGTTGCCATGAGTTGGTGGCTGACTCCATGTCAGCTAACAAAACAACAAATCCCTTGAGGGGAAACTGTTTATCACAACTTCCTGTTAGGCCTTATTTCCCCAGATGCCTCTAGCTGCACATTAACATGCAGGTCCATATCCTCTGTACAAACTGGTCTTTAAATAAAGGCCTCAAATAACTCCACACTGTTGGTATCTAGCAGAACACAGGCCGGGGAGTGACAGGTGTCTTGGTGGAGGAGTCCAGGATATTAATCATCTGCAGAAAACAGGTTATCTTTCTCTGTGCATCTTTAAGGTGTGTGGCCATCATTTATTCTGCTAACATAGGTTGAACACCAGTGATGTGTCAGTTATTATGTTAAGTACTGTTGAATAAAGGTCACAGCCCTTACCTTGGTCAAAGTGATTAAAACATAGCCCTTAACTTGGAAAAACTCAGGGAGAAACAAATATGTAAGCAAATAACTATGATATAGGGGTTTTCTTTTCTTTATTTATTGTGGGTTAAGTGAAAGTTTACAAATCAAGCCAGTCTCTCTTACAAAAACTTATACACACCTTGCTATGTACCCCTAGCTGCTCTCCCCCTAATGTGACAGCACACTGCTCCTCTCCACCCTATATTCCCCGTGTCCGTTCAGCTAGCTCCTGCCCCCCTCTGCCTTCTCATCTGACCTCCAGACAGGAGCTGCCCACATAGTCTCATGTGTCTACTTGAGCCAAGAAGCTCACTCCTCATCAGTATCATTTTTTGTCTTATAGTCCAGTCCAATCTGATATAGGGGTTTTCTTATATCCAGAACACTTACTTGTGCTCATGAGGAACCTGTATATTGACTAAGAGGCAGTCATTTGAATAGAACAAGGGTATACTGCATGGTTTAAAGTCAGGAAAGTTGTGCATTAGAATTGTATTCTATACTTATTCAATCTGCATGTGGAGCAAATAATCGGAGAAGCTGAACTATATGAAGAAGAATGTGGCATCAGAATCGGTGGAAGAGTCATTAACAGCCAGTGATATGCAGGTACCACAGCCTTGTTTGCTGAAGATGAAGAAGCCTTGAAGCATTTACTGATGGAAGTTGAAGACTACTACCTCAACATAAAGACAACAGAAATCTTCACAACTGGACCAGTAAGCAACATCATGATAAATAGAGAGAAGATTGAAGTTGTCAAGGATTTCATTTTACTTGGATCCCCAATCAATGCTCATGGAAGCAGCAGGCAAGAAGTCAAATGTTGCATTGCACTGGGCAAAAGTGCTGCAAAAGACCTCTTTAAAGTATTAAAAAGCAAAGATATCACTTTAAGGATTAAGAGGCACCTGACCCAAGCTGTGGTGTTTTCAATCGCCTCACATGCGTGAGAAAGCTGGACAATGAATAAGGAAGACCAAAGAAGAATCAATGCCTTTGAATTATGGTGTTGGCAAAGAATCCTGAATATACCATGGACTGCCAAAAGAATGAATAAATCTGTCTTAGAAGAAGTACAACCAGAATGCTCCTTTGAAACAAGGATGGTGAGACTTCATCTCACATACTTTGGACATGTCATCAGGAGAGACCAGTTCCTGGAGAAGGACATCATGCTTGGTAAAGTAGAGGATCAGCGAGAAAGCGAAAGAGTGTCAACAAGATGGATTGACAGAGCGGCTGCAGCATTATGGGCTCAATCATAACAATGATTGTGAGGATGGTGCAGGACCAGGCAGTGTTTCGTTCCGTTGTACATAGGGATTGGAACTAACAACAACATCCCACCATTCACTTTACATTTTAATGAGAGAAAATAAAAGTTGCCCATCATACTCAATTTTTATACATCAACTAGTTGAGACAAGAGATGAGAACTTTGGATTGAGAGTCAGGAGGAACTATTTCTCCTAGTGGTACCAGAGCTCTAAGTTGGCTTTGTGTCTGACTGGAACCTCTGTGATGTCTCCTTCTGCTTCCGTTCAGCCATCCAGTTTTAGTGGAAAGAAGTAGGGCTCAGAAAACATTAGATTGAGTCTTGTTGGTAGGATTCACATTCATTCAGTCAGTCAATAATTAGTTCCTATGCACTGTGCAGGGCACTAGTGATAGTTCAGCGGGGAATATAAACAGAGTTATTTCCCTCATGGAGCTAGTCTAGCATTCTGTGAACAGTGCCTGGTACATACTAACAGTTGATGGAGGAACTGGAGGGCAACCTGCAGTGTCCAGGGGACTACTCCCGTGTGAAATGGTCGTAGAAGAGTGACTTGGGTCAGTTAGGTCTGCAGGAGCTATCACAAATCAGACCTTGACACCAGGAGTGAAGGAAAATATATTCTTATTAATTTAAAAACAAACTTCTATCACACCTTGGCCATTTCTGCATATGATTGTTTTGAACTAGGGAATATAACACTGCTCTATAGTCATTTTAAAGAATCTTGTATAGTTCAAGTGAAAAATGAGCTGATTACTCCTGTTTTTTTCCCTGTGCACCTACCCATCCCATGACCTCTCTCACCCATATATATATTGAGAGGCTGCCGTTGACACTGTATACTCTGAATTGAAGTAGGCATGAATTCAAATATTCCTGCTCTTCAGGAGGCAGATATATATGTGTATGTATATATATGTATAAAAATATGTATAAAAAATATATGTATAAGTATATATATTTTTAAATCAGAAAAGCAGTTACGCATGCATGTACAACGAGATGTTAAAAACCCTAAAAGGATGTGTGACTTGCATAGTTTGCATTGAACTGTAGTAAATTTGGAGCCCTGGTGGTGCAGTGGTTAACCGTTGGGCTGCTACCCAAAAGGCCAGCAGTTCAAGTTCACCAGCAGCTCCTTGGAAAACCTATAGGGCAGTTCTACTCTGTCCTATACAGTCTCTCTGAGTCAGAATTGACTTGATGGCAGTGGGTTCACAGGTAGTAAATTCATTTCTCTTCTTGAACTAAACAGCTTGTGAGAACTATTTATCATAGAATGTTTTTAGAAGGAGCTGGTACGGATTTCCTATTTTAAGGACTTTAATTTTTAATATATAAATAGGATTTTACCTGTCATTTTCATCTTTTCTATCAGGGAATTGTCTTTTCTTTCTAATGAATAAAATATCATGAAAATACACATAGAATACTTGTTTAATGTCCTCCTTACTTGAATTTTTTCCTATAGAAAATAATAAAGTATTGATTCAGCAGATTTCATGGAGCATCCTCAGCTCACATTAGTTCTATAACATACTTATTTTCCTTTAAGCTAAGGTTCACAGCTAGAAACAGCAGACTTTATTTAATAGTTATTTTACTGGCTTGCACAATTAGTATGAAGGTTAATTCAGCTATTATAGACAACACACTTTCATATTAACGAATAGTAACGTAGTTTTCAAATAACATGGTTTACATGGCATCTTAAATTTTGTCATTCTTGTGCATAATTAGATAGTACCGGTATAAAGATGAATGTATGGTGTTGCTATGGTTGGAATCAACTCGACAGCAACAGGTTTTTTGTTGTTGTTGTAAAGAGATATGCTGTGTAACAAGAAAGTGTAACAAGTTTTGATTTGTCTCTTTTATTCCTTTACCTTTTAGTAGAAAAACCAACAACTATTCATGTGATTCTAGGTAACCTTTTAAATACAAATCCAAATAAATTGGTTACAGAAAAGGTACACTTTACAACATTATGGTAGAAATAAGCTATTATCTAGATTCATCTGGACTCTTCAGCCTTAACTAGAATATGAAGAACTGTGATAGAGTCTGATCAACTCAGCCAAAAAGGTTCAACTCAGGCTAAATACGTATTTAGAAAATTCATTTATCCAGCTGTCATTGAACACATGTAATATATTAAGCATTATGTTGGTGATAGATATATACATACGAAAGTTGGACAGTGAATAAGGAAGACTGAAGAAGAATTGATGCCTTTGAATTACGGCGTTGGCAAAGAATATTGACTATACCATGGGCTACCAAAAGAATGAACAAATCTGTCTTTGGAAGAAGTAGAGCCAGAATGCTCCTTAGAAGCAAGGATGGCAAGACTTTGTCTCACATACTTTGGACATGTTATTAGGAGGGATCAGTCCCTGGAGAAGGACATCATGCTTGGTAAAATAGAGGGTCAGTGAAAAAGAGGAAGACCCTCAGCTAGATGGATTGACACAGTGACTGTAACAACGGGCTTAAGCGTAACAATGATCCTGTGGATGGTGCAGGACCGGGTAGTGTTGTACACAGGGTTACTACAAGTTGGAACCAACTCAATGGCACCTAAAAACAACATATACACACACACACACACACACACACACACACACACACACACACACACAGACAGACAGTTAAGACATGATCTCTGCCCTCAAAGAGTATGTAGAGCAGGTGGAGGAGAAGGAAGACAAATATGAGTGTCATAACATAGGTGAACACCTTACTATGACAAGGTTGCTAACCATTCCTGGCTAAATTAGAGAAGGCTAGGCTAGGAAGGCTTCCAGGCAGAGAGAGGGGCAGGGGAGGGAATTTTATGCAAAGTAAATAATATGTACAGGGCAGAATTTACTAAGAAGCACATGTGGTCAGAAGTGAGGCATTGCATGTGGCTGGAATGAAGTGGCCTAGTAGGTGAGGCTGGAGAGTTAGGTTGGGAATAAATTTGTATAAAGCCATTTATTCCAAGTTAAAGAATTAACATGTATCATGTTGAGCGCCTGGAACATGTAGAGGCTTTTAAACAGAAGGATGACATTATCCTATTGTTAGCAAGATAATTCTCAGAATGATATGGAGGAGAGTGAGGTTGGGGAGAGTAGGCTAGAGACTTGGGCAATAATGCTGGTGAGAGATGCTAGGCCACTAGGTGTGGGCATGGAGAATAGCAATGAATTGACGTTGAATTCCCATGAATTCACATCAAAGTTGGGTATAAATAGATTCTAAGAAATTTAGTTTAGAAATATTTGGCTCTCTCCGGATTGGCTAATGTTTCTTTTGTTTTATAAGCTTGTGGTACTTTCTGAGTCAAATTTTGGAGTAGTTTGAATCACAGCTTAGTTTAGTTTTGTCTGGTTCCAGATTAAATTTTTGGCACAGCACTGAAGTAGCCTCTCCGGCAAGGAAACATTAATATGATATATAATAACTCCTGAGAGTCATATATGTCAACAGGAACTGGAGCTTCATAGGTATATTTGGAGTTTAGCAAAAGATAGACTATAAATAATAATATAAATTTGTGAATCTTTTATGACTGAGCATCCTAAGTATTGTTTAGGTGTATGTTTGTGTGTAAAATGCTACAGTAAAATTAGTTGGCATGATGCAATAATTATCTTTTCCTATTTGTAAGTAAAAGAATGAACCATAATTTGTAGAGAAACCATAAAGCAACAGGAATATATTGTGTCTCTAAAGTGAGCTAGCAAAAACTCCCACTTTCTTGCAGGTACTTACTTCTGCTCTCTTTTATTTACTTGGTATATTTCTTCCATCCATGACGGTAACAGTGCTGTAGTAAATTTACTTAAAATCTTCAGCATTTTAAAACCAGAATAGAAATTAAGAATGTAGGCTTATGACAGCAGAAGCGTTCAGAGGGATATCACTGCAGTTTCACATAGCCTTGAAACATTCCTAGCCAAGGGACTGCCACAGTTCATTTTTTTTCTCATCAAGATGAAGAAAAAACCATGAGCCATTACTGGAGAGTTAGATTCTCATTTGTCACTCATCATTTTTTTTTTTTTTTTACGATCCTCAGAAATGCAACCTAAAATCCAAGTTAGCTACTGTTATCCATGCCCTCTCTGCCTAAACTTACTTGGTTAAGGAACTAAGGTTGTATATGAATGGGGGCCAAGATGAACAGTTTTGACCAAATTATTTCTCTTGTTCCGTGAAGTCATTAGCCGATCTTTCCCCCATCCATCTGAGATTATTGGTAAGTTATTGCGTTGCTGTAGTTTATCTTCTTCTGTTATTTGCTCCAATAGCATCCGCTACTTCTTTTGTTTTACTTTGATTTGTTCACTGATGGTCTTTTCTACTAGACTGTAAAAGGCTGTATTTATCTCGTGTATGGGGGCATATTCTGAGTTTAACATAGTGTCTAGCCCCAAGTTAAAGCACATTAAATACGGCTAAAAGAAAGGGAGGAGAAGCGAGGGAGAGAGGCAGAGAAGAAGGGTTTTATAGAGAACATGGTAAAATCTTATAAATTTAGTTACAGTTACAATTGTAGTTATACTGACTTTGTTCTTACAGTGAGAAAAACATTAGAATGACATGCTTTAAGAACAGTTCCTGGCACAGTAAATATTTGTTTTTGTTGAATGTACTGAAACCTGTTCATCTGCTCAAGAAGCCATAGACAAAAAGATTTTCTTCATTTCTTCGCTTTGTGCTACATGGGTGGAATTAGTGAAGATGAATATAGAGGAGTTATGGGGCATAACTCAGAAAGAACTTGGCCCAACTCTTGATGTGTCCCTTGCCTCGCTTTGTGGCCATATATTGCCTAGGATTTGCACACATGTTACCCTGAATGGGTCTCCTGAGAGAGAAAGATGAGTTTTATAAAATGTACTTCTGGTTCAATTTCAAGGATTATTTAAACCTACTTAAGATGTTACACAAACTCCTATAGGGTTTTTTCCCCTTACAGACTGTTGTCTAACAAGATAAAGTTTTCATTTTCTTTCACTTTGTAAAACTCAAGAAGTACATGCTTGTTTTAAAAAATTACTAATGGAGACCTCATTGAGCATATTCATTTTATAGAAATATGGTTACATTAATTTCAATTTCAGAGACACATTATTTGCCATGATACTTTTCAAACCCCGTTGCCTTTGAGTCAATTCCAACTATAGCGACCCTAAAGGACAGAGTAGAACTGCCCCACAGGGTTTAAATCTTTATGGATGCAGATGCTAAATATTTCTCCCATGGAGCGGCTGGTGGGTTCAAACTGCCACCTTTTGGTTAGCAGCCGAGCACTTAACTACTTCTCCATCAGGGCTCCGCTGATACTTTTCTACTCCCTATAAGTACTTTCTTCTGGCAAGTTTCTCAATCACTCACTGGAATGAAAGAAAATGGTCATAGGTATTTGAAGTTCAATAGAAAAGTCTAATGTCACTCAGCAATAAAACGATTAATTCATACTTATTGAAAAAGCTCCTGGTCGCAAGCTCTAATTTGCGTATTTGATCCCTATTCAATGAACGGATTACTAGGCTTTACGCTCCTGAGAGAAAGACAATGGCAACATGCAACATGTAGAACGTTAATAAAACTTGTGTTCTCACAGTGCCAGAAAATCTTTTCATTGTAAATGTGCTTCACTGTAACTGTGACTTGACACAGATCAGTGGAATGCAAAGCCCATTTCACAAATGTTTTGATGTTTAGGCTCAGGAAGATATAGGCATCTGTTCTGAATGCAGAACCTAAATAAATAGCAGAGCCACAGTAACACTAAAAGATGGCTTAGTTGTTTTATTTGTGAGCCAGAAGTCATGGGGAAGAATTCTGCACACTAGATTTGTTGGAAGGCTGATTCAGTCAGATTCCTGGCCAAAGCAAAAGCAAGAAAGTGACACTTATTTGGTCGAGTACATAAAGGGAAGGAAAGAAAAGTGACAGAATAGTAGTTAGATTGGCAGAAGGGAGCTAATGAGTCCCAGCTGTATTTAAAACAAAAGCTTTAAGGTTTTTAAGCATGAGTGGTGGTAGAAGAGGGGAGATTGGGACAACTGACTGTTAAGACACGACAAATGAAATACATTTGTTGTTCAGTGGGAAATCTGGAATATGCCATTGAATACCGTTAGCTCATCTTATAACTTGTAACTTGTAACTAAAAATACACACTTAGACACACTCATGGACAACTCACATTCATTGGGACTGCACCGATTTGAAATCTAGGGACTACGTATATGACTCTTATTTGACAGAAAATTTGAATTAATTTCATCCTTTTTGCATTTTTAAAAATAAAAATGGAGATTTAAACTAAAAAATTGTCACCTTCTTCAATGCAACCAAAAAAAAAAAAAAAAACCCGTTGCCATCGAGTCGATTCTGACTCGTAGCAACCACACAGGACAGAGTAGAACTACCCCATAGAGTTTCCAAGGAGCCTCTGGTGGATTCGAAATGCTGACCTTTTGTTTAGCAGCCATAGGTCTTAACCACCACGCCACCAGGGTTTCCTCGTCAAAACAAGGGCCCAAGAAATACTTTTTTTTATGTTGAAACTTCAGGTGCTTTCAGATGTTCCTCTCAAGCTTTCCTCTGGAGGCAATCCTGTGTTAACACAATATTTATATTATATTTAAATATTTTATATGCTCCTAATGTTACGGAGATAGCATAAGCTTAGGGTGAAGTGTAATTTTTTCTCACTAGCTTCTACCATCATGACTGCTAGTTCTTATTTATTTATTTATTTATTAACAGTGTACTCCCCAAAAACCAAACCCATTGCCGTTGAGTTCATTCCGACTCAGGGTTGATTCCGACTCCCGGTGACTCTATAGGACCGAGTTGAACTGGCCCATAGCGTTTCCAAGGAGCATCTGGTGGATTTGTACTGCCGACCTTTTGGTTAGCAGCCGTAGCATTTACCCACTATACCACCAGGGTTTGCTAACAATGTACAGTGACCAGAATTCCCTTTGAAGGTCTTTACAGATCTTTAAAATTTATATGGAGACACTAATTTTAATTTTTCTTCATATTCTTCTTGTTTTTTTTTTACATGGTGATGACTGGAAATTATTGGAGATTACCTTAATGACTGATTTTAGGCATTAACTGTGGTTAGATAGAATTGAGAAAATTTTGTTCTTACTCAGCCGGATACATAGGGACTTTGTGGCCTCTCCGTATATTCTGCTTTAAAGTTACAAAATTTTATTTAAAAGATTAAAACAAAACCCTATAGATTTATAACAGTTAACTGCCCTTTCCTGATTATTAACTGTTGAAGTTAAAACCTAAATAAATGCGTTACTGTGCATACTTGAATTCTCAGTTAAATTTTTGGTAAGTCAGAGAGTATAGTATGTAGTTTCTGTGTGCAGACAGCGTTACATGATCATAATCATACCTTGTTTTTCCATTTGGAGGTAACAGTTTTTGTTGCAAACATTTGAAACATGCCTCACTGAGTCCAGGTATGAAGTCTAAAGCTGTAGAATGAAATGGAGCTAAATGGTGCAGGGATGACACTTCTCTGGGCCATTCAGCTAGGCTTAGTAATAAGTGAATTGCTGAAAATCAGGAAGAAGCCAGTATATTAAACTGGAGTTAATTGTATTTTTTCAGGCAGAGACTAGGCTGAAAGTTTCATATTGCTTATTAATATCAGAAACCAGATTGTTGTGGAAATGCTTAAAATCTGTAAGAGAACAAAAAAACATCCTCATACAACATGGAAAACCACTTAGAAAAATTGATTTACGTAATTTTATTTGGTCTTAACTATTCATTAAAAACCTTCCCTAATGACTTGTTGAGTAGATGAATGAATTAGATGAATAATCCCTGTTAACTAAATGATTAAATGAACACTGTAAACCTAGTCTAAAATTGTATTGCACTAGTCAGGGTAGGTTCACTGTTGTAACAAACACCCCCCCCCCCCCCCCCCCGCCAAATCCAATCTTAATCTCTTAACATAAAAAAGTATATTTCTTGCTCAGGTCATGGTCCAGTGTGGGGTGAGAGGCTTGGGTTCTGCTCAGTGCATTCATTCAGGGATCCAGGATCCTTTCATGTGTCTCTGTGCTAACTTCCCTTCAGGTTCTTGTCTTCCTGTCTAATCAAACAGTGGATACCAGTTGCCATTGAGTTGATTTCAACTCTTGGTAACTATGTGTGTGTCAGAGTAGAACAGTGCTCCTTTGGGTTTTCAGTGGCTGATTTTTCAAAAGTAGGTTGCCAGACCTTTCTTCTGAGATGCCTCTGGGTAGACGTGAACCTCCAACCTTTGGGGTAGCAGCTGAGCTCCTTAAATGTTTGCACTACCCAGGGACCCCTAACAATGGATAGGAAAAGAGAAAAACCATGGAAGACTTGCATAGAGGGTTTTGCAAGCCAGACCTGATAACTGATACAAGCCCACATTACTTCTGTCCACATTCCATATGTGCCCAAGAGAAAAAGGAAACCGGATTTGATGAATACATAGCATTCTCTGCCACAAGCATTTCTTGAGAAAACATTTTGAAATTCATAATTTTTACTAATTAAAACTGAGCTATATCACTTGCTAATCCATATTACTTAGGTTCTACCACGTGGGTAAGTAATTACTTAGCAGAAGTGTTGAAACAATTTGCAATTCAGTGATCATCAGCATAGACCAATTTCGCATTGGCTGTAAGAGGAAGGGTCAGGAAATCTCCCTGAATTATTTATTTTACTTTTATAATTAGGAACAACTCTTTGGTGTACTGCAACAGATCAGAACCAGAAACCAGCAGGATTTGATGAGCAGAGACACAGGTGGCTTCTCATAATGAAGCCGATATGAGGAATTTGGAACAGTTCATGAGCTGGCTTCCAGGTGTTCTTATTCCTGAAGTCAGTCACCTGTCAAAGAAGTAAAGCCTAGTGCATCAGAAAACACCTTTAGCCATTTATGCTGTTTAGGCTTCCAAAGGCTGCTGTGCAGCACTCACAGCAGGATTTCCTGCTGAGGGGAAATGGTTGATCTTCTGCAATTAGTCTCCTTCGATTTCCCCATTGCTTCTCTATGTATGTTGCTAGCCCACCACTCTTAAACGCCCTCAGGTCTTTCACATCCCGTCTTGCGTATCCTCTAGTTACGTAAAACAAAAACTCTGGAGAACTGATTGCTGCATAGCTGCAGCAAAGGCCATAGTATCGGATGGATAGCGTTTTAGGCTGATGATTTGGCAATTTAAAGTCTGTACCAAGGACTTGGAAACGCTGGTTGCGTAGTGGTTAAGTGCTACGGCTGCAGTTTGAATCTGCCAGGTGCTCCTTGGAAACTCTATGGGGCAGTTCCATCCTGTCCTATAGGGTTGCTATGAGTTGGAATCAACTCAATGGCACTGGGTTTGGTTTTTTACCAAGGACTTACCCCTTGTGGCACAGTGGTTAGGTGCTCGGCTGCTAACCAACAGCTCAGTGGTTCGAACCCACCAGCTGCTCGGTAGGAGAAAGATGTGGCAGTCTGCTTCGGTAAAGATTTACAACCTTGGAAACCCTATGAGGCAGTTCTATTCTGTCCTATAGGGCTACTTTGAGTTGTAATCAATCGATGGCAGTGGGTTTGGGTTTTTTTTGGTACCAAGGATTTAGGAGCCCTGGTGGTGCAGTGGTTAAACACTCAGCTACCAACGGAAAGGTCAGCAGTTTGAACCCACCAGCTGCTTTGTGGGAGAAGGATGTGGCAATTTGATTAACGGCCTTGGAAAACCTATGGGGCAGTTCTACTCTATCCTGTAGGGTTGCTGTGAGTCCAAATCAACTGGACGGCAAAGGGTTTTGGGTTTGGTTTACCAGGGACTTAATAACATTAGGTTGTTGTTGTTAGTTGTCATCAAGTCAGCTCCCACTTATGGCAACCTTATGTGTAGCAGAATGAAATGTTGCCCAGCTCTGCACTGTCTTCATGATCATGGGCATGTTTGAGCCCACTGTTGTGGCTATTTTGTAATGCCTTCTAACGTGGGGGTGGCATCTTCTAGACAAGGTCTAGACAGAATCTAGACAAGATTCTGTTGTGATCCATAAGGTTGTCATTGGCTAATATTTAGAAGTAGATCACCAAGCCTTTCTTCCTAGTCTGTTTTAGCCTGGAAGCTCTGCTAATGCCTTTTCACAGTGAGTGACCCTATTGGTACTTGGAATACTTTTTTTTAGTTCAGAGGTTGGTATCTTTTTTGGTTTCCTTTTTTTTGCTTTTGTAAAGAAAAATAAGGTTTGTTTTTTGTCTGAAACAAAACGTAAGTAAACCCCTCTCTCTCACCAGCCAATGTTCCCCCTACAGGGTGCAGGGTGGAGCCAATGGGCATATCTCAGAGCCAGAGAGGAAGGTCATCGGGAATGGAGTTTGGCTCTGTTAAGCAAAAATAAAACATAAAAACTTGACACACGTGCCCACCACCACACAAATGGGGGTCGAGGCACCACGTCTGAGTGGAGCTGTCTCCGGCAGTTGAACTCAGGCACAATGCAACCCATTCCCACACTCTGGGGATGACAAGGCAGGACAGAGCACCAGCAGCTCTCAGAAAAGGGATGGGAAGAGAGGAAGGAGGGTGAAGTCTGAGCAGTCTCCTTCCCTACATGTTAAAAAAACATTTAAAAAAGCACCCAAAGTTTAAGAAAATGTAACCTCCCTGGCAGGGAGAACTCATCAGCTGAATGCCTTTCCTGCAAAAATGTGCACAAAAATAAAATTAATCTTTATCCCTGAATGAGAGTGAGGACCCTTCTTCCTGCCCGGCAAACCTCCCACAACAAGCGCACCAGAGTCATCCACACTGCAGACACGTGCACTTGCACACAAGCATGCATACACGCTTCCAGCATCACAGCAATGTGCTGGCCACCAGAGTACAACAACATTGTACAAGCCTTTAAACGTTGCTGGACTTGTTCAAATATATTGGCAGTCAACACAAGCTGAGTAGTTGGGTCGAGTCTCAATTACTCGGTAGGGTAGCTTTTATTTTAGTCTGAATGGCCAGAAAATAGGCCTTGAGTCAGAAGCTTACATGCTACCCCTTTGTTGGGGAGAGCAAACCCAGGGAAGCAGAAGTGAGGGGAAAGTGGGAGCAAGACAGGGAAGGTGGAAGGTATAGGTGAGAACATCATCAGAGAGTGCATATGGTTTACTGCGCGTCTGAATAATCTGCCAGGAGGAGGACCAACCAAAACCAAACCTATTGCCGTCTCGTTGATTCCGACTCGTAGCGACCCTATAGGATAGAGTAGAATTGCCCCATAGAGTTTCCAAGGAGCACCTGGTAGATTCGAACTGCTGACCTTTTAGTTAGCAGCCATAGCACTTAACCACTATGCCACCAGGGTTTCCCCAGGGGGAGGAGGAGAGGAAAATTTGTTCACTGGCTCCCTCCTGATAAAATTAGTTTAAATTCCCTTCTGTTAAGCATCCCGCCCAGGGGGTATTAACTCCTCTGCACTTTGAAGTTGTGCCACTTGGCATCTCCAGGGAAACCAGTTCTCCATGTGTCCAGCCCAGCCAGTCTCTCCTTGTCAGATAGTGCTGTCCAGGGCCCTGTGTAGGTAGCTGGAGCCTCAGCTGGAACAGCGGCCTGGATTCATGACCACAGGAATTGCTGTGACTAGGGCTGCTCTGCCCGGAAAGCAAGGCAAGTGTGCAGATCCGGGGTGCCTCATAAGCTCAGTCCAGAAAACTTTGATTCTGCCACTTAATTCACTTGAATCATACTCATTCTGACTTCTAAAGCTTCCATACTAATCCAACTCATTTGAAAGAGGAGACGACTTACAAATCATGGCTCATTTCAATCCACACTCTTCCCTCATTGAACTTGCATAGCAGTTAGGGAGAACAGCGAAAGTCAAGTCAACAAATAAACCTGATGATTTGGGGGAGTAATAGGTGCCATGTCGAAGACAAAACAAGGTGATGGTTAGTAACTGGAGGTGTTCTGAGAATCCATATAATTTGGCACCAAATGCTTTTACCAGTTCTCTCTCCTTCTCTGCATTACTTGCTAATCCCAGCAATTTGATTTCTTATCACTCTCCCTGCTCCAGCAATATAAAGTGATTTGCAGTCCCCTTAATTTGACTTGCTAATTTCTATTTTTGTGCCTTCCCATGTAACATTTCTTGAACCAAAAATGCCCTACACTTCTTCCTAGTCAATCTTTCTCTGATTCAAAACCAATTACATTCTATAGCGAGCCTTCCTAAAATGCTTTTCCCCCATCAAATCTTCATATGCCAGTATTTATGTAAACTGCACGATATTACACTCATTTGAACTGAATTACATATTATCTTAAAAATGTTCATAAGCCTCTTTTAGTGATATTTATTCAATGCTATTTTCCTTGTTCCATATGGAGAGAATTGGACATAAATGTGGGAATGACTGACAGAGACCACACAGGAAACTTCAGGGCTTTGTAGAGAGAAGATTAACTACATGTCATCTGTTGCCTGACATTTGGAGTGAACCACTTCTTCACACCTTACACTAGTTAATACAAGATCGTTGCTCACTAACTAGTTCTGTGACCTCAAGTACTTTCCATCTTAATTCTCTCATTCATGGAATGAGAGAGTTTCATAAATGAATCCCAAGGTCTCTAGCTCCGTTATAACTTAAAATATTAATATTAATGTAGTAACTAGAATAATGTATCTGTTTTTGCTTTCATGAATTATGTAAAGAAATATACCATGACTTCCAGAATTTAAGTGTGGAAAAAGAAACACTTTAGTCCACAAAACAAAGAAGATGTTTAGCTTTTAAAATTTGGAGAGCAGGAGAAGCAGTATGGTGCTGGATAGAAATGTAAATTCTCTATCTCTTCCCCAATAATTCCGATTCTGGAAGTTCAGGAAGCTTATATTTAAACAGCAACCAAGGCAATTCTATTGTAGGCAGTTCTTCATGTAGATATTTAGGGGTAAAGAAAAAAAGAATTGATTTACTAGATTATAAGACATGCCAGTAAAAGAACTAATTTAGTTTTCTATCATCCATCCTTTTCCTAAAACTAGTTTGAGTTGGGCTTCTATGAGTTAAAATTTTTTAAAAAATCCTGGGTTTTCCAGCAAAATTCTAATTTTAAACATTTTTTTTTAACTCAAATATTGTGTTTTATTATTCCCACAAGTAACACTGCTAATAATTAACAGTGACTGGATGTACCACTTTTGCAATGTTGGTGGAGAATATTGAATCAACCATGAACTGCCAAAAGAACGAACATATCAGTTTTGGAAGAACACAACCAGAATGTTCCTGAGAAGCAAGGATATTGAGACTGGCTCACTTACTTTGGATATGTCATCAGGAAAGACCAATTAATAGAAAAGAACATCATGTTTGGTAAAGTGGAGGGTCAATGAAAACAAAGGAAACCTTCAATAAGATAGATTGACACAATACCCACAACGGTGGACACAGACATACCAATGATTGCGAAGGTAACAGAGGCCGGGGCAGTATTTCATTCTGTTATACATAGTGGTTCTGTGAGTCTGATCTGACTTGAGGGCAACTACCAACAACAACCATATGTCCCGCAATGTTCTAAGCATTTTACATGTTGCAACTCATTTATGGAGTCCCTGGGTGGTACAAATGGTTAAAGCTCTTGTTTGCTAAGTGAAAGGTTGGCAGTTCAAGTCCACCCAGAGACGCCTTGGAAGAAAGGCCTAGAGACCTTCTTCTGAAAATTCAGCCATTGAAAACTATGGAGCAAAATTCTATTCTGACACAAGAAGTCGCCATGAATTGGATTGAACTTCAGGACCACTCATTTAAGCTTTCCAACTACCTTATGAAGTAAGAGTTAGCATTATCCTTGCTTTACACATGAAGAAAATGAGAAACAAAGAGATTAGCTTGCCAAAGGCCACATGTGCTTTCTGTGCTGTCACATGGTCACCAAAGCAATTATACTTTGCATAGTGCACAACGGGAGTCTCTGGTTAAGCATGAGACTTCTAACTGGAAGGTTGTTGGTTCAGCCACACCCAGAGATGTCTCCGAACTAAGGCCTGGCAACCTGCTTTTGACAGATCATAGTTTTGAAAACACTGTGGAGCAGTTCTACTCTGCACACATGGGGTAGTCATGAGTGAGAATTGACTTGGTGGCAACTAACAATACAATCAACTAGAAAAACCATTGCACTATTGGCATTTTGGAGTGGGTAATTGTTTTGGAATGCTGTGGGCCAGTTCTACTCTGTCCTGTAGGGTTGCAATGAATTGCAGTTGACTCAATGGCAGTGAGTTTTTGGTTTTGCAATTGTTTTGGGAGCTGTGCCTGTGCATTGTTAATGTTGAGCAGCATACTTTGTCTCTGCCAAGTATAGATGCCAGTATCACACCTCCTCATTCCGAGTTGTCACAACCAAAGATGTCTCTAACCCAACAACCCGTTTGGCAACGTCCAAGATGTCTCTAGACGTTGCCAAACGTCCCCTGGAGGCAAAATTGCCCCTGGTTGAGAACTACTGAACTAGAAACATGCTGTAGTTGAAATCCGTATAAAGGAGTTGAAATGCATAAATTATTATAAATATTTCACGTATTGATTGTATAAAGTACCCAGAATCTAACAATATTCAAATTCGTAAAATGGTTCATCGTAATTAAAGGAAATAAGCCAATGATACAGTATGTAGGATGGTAAAGGAATTATGTGGTATGCTCATTTAAAAACTTTATTTTGAGGGTTTGAAAAACAGTGAATCTTAACACGCAATTTTAGTCCTTTCTTCAATTACAGGTCAGGTCAACAGGTCACACTGGCTGTCCAGTGAGGTCAGTGGTTGGGTCTTCCTGCTGACATCTGGTTCACGGACTGTCTGTTAGATGAACAATGGGCTCCTCTTGTAGTAATTATAGAAAATGTGCTAAATTGTACAGATGGACAGAGCCCAGTCACAAGAGAACCGTTAGGCAGTGGTGACTGATCCAGGACAGGTTGAAGTAAAGCAAACTTAGATACAAAGTTATAAAATAAGCAAAAGTCTCTGGTTTTTTTACTTGCAGTTTTAAGACCATTTGGCTTCTATTTCCTTAAAACCAAATAGCATAAACCTGTGCTAATATTTATTATTATTTGGATCATTTATGGCCAATTTCCAAGGCAATTTTGCTTTCTTCTAACAGTTTGTTTTATTTATAAATGTAACAAAGTTTTTCATTTGACTTCATTTCACTGATACCCAGATAGTTGGTGGTTAGGTGCTGTCGAGTTGGTTCTGACTGATAGTGACTCCATGCACGACAGAACAAAATACTGCCCGGTCCTGTGCCATCCTTACAATTGTTGTTATGCTTGAGCTCATTGTTGCACCCACTGTGTCAGTCCACCTGGTTGAGAGTCTTCTTCTTTTCTGCTGACCCTGTACTTTGCCAAGCATGATGTCCTTCTCCAGAGACTGATCCTTCCTGACAGCATGTCCAAAGTATGTAAGATGCAGTCTCAACGTCCTTGCTTCTAAGGAGCATTCTGGTTGTACCTCTTCCAAGACAGATTTATTTGTTCTTCTGGCAGTCCATGGTATATTCAGTATTCTTTGCCAACACCACAATTCAAAGGCATCAATTTTTCTTCAGTCTTCCTTATTCATTGTCCAGCTTTCACATGCATATGATGCGATTGAAAATACCATGGCTTGGGTCAGGCACACCTTAGTCTTCAAGGTGACATCTTTGCTCTTCAACACTTTAAAGAGGCCCTTTGCAGCAGATTTACCAAATGCAATGCATCTTTTGATTTCTTGACTGCTGCTTCTGTGGCTGTTGATTGTGGATCCAAGTAAAATGAAATCCTTGACAACTTCAATCTTTTCTCCGTTTATCATGATGTTGTTCATTGGTCCAGTTGTGAGGATTTTTGTTTTCTTTATGTTGAGGTGCAATCCATACTGAAGGCTGTGGTCTTTGATCTTCATTAGTAAGTGCTTCAAGTCCTCTTCACTTTCAGCAAGGAAGGTTGTGTCATCTGCGTAACTCAGGTTGTTAATGAGTCTTCCTCCAGTCGTGATGCCCCATTCTTCTTCATATAGTCCAGCTTCTCGGATTATTTGCTCAGCACACAGTTTGAGTAGGTATGGTGAAAGAACACAACCCTGGTGTACACCTTTCCTGACTTTAAACCAATCGGTATCCTCTTGTTCTGTCCAAAAACTGCCTCTCGATCTATGTAAAGGTTCCTCATGAGCACAATTAAGTGTTCTGGAATTCCCATTCTTTGCGATGTTATCCATAATTTATTATGATCCACACAGTCCACACAGGTAAACATCCTTCTGGTATTCTCTGCTTTCAGCCAGGATCCATCTGACCTCAGCAATGATATCCCTGGTTCCATGTCCTCTTCTGAAACTGGCCTGAATTTCTGGCAGTTCCCTGTTGATATACTGCTGCAGCTGTTTTTGAATGATCTTCAGCAAAATTTTCCTTGTGTGTGATAATAATGATAAAAAAAAATGATATTAATGATATTGCTCTATAATTTCCACATTCAGTTGGATCACCTTTCTTGGAAATAGGCATAAATATGGATCTCTTCCAGTCAGTTGGCAGGAAACTGTCTTCCGTATTTCTTGGCATAGACAAGTGAGCACCTCCAGTGCTGCATCTGTTTGTTGAAACATCTCAATTGATATTCTATCAATTCCTGGAGCCTTGTTTTTTCATTGCCTTCAGAACAGCTTGGACTTCTTCCTTCAGTACTGTCAGTTCCTGATCATACAGTACCTCTTGAAATGGTTGAACATCGACTAATTCTTTTTGGTATAATGACTGTGTATTCCTTCCATCTTCTTTTGATGCTTCCTGTGTCACTTAATATTTTCACCATGGAACCCTTCACTATTGCAACTCGAGGCTTGAATTTTTTCTTCAGTTCTTTCAGCTTGAGAAACTTTGAGCATGTTCTTCCCTTTTGGTTTTCCATCTCCAGCTCTTTGCACATGTCACTATAATACTTTGTCTTCTCGAGATGCCCTTTGAAATCTTTTGTTCAGTTCTTTTACTTTATCAGTTCTTCCTTTTGCTTTAGCTGCTCGATGTTCGAGAGCAAGTTTTAGAGTCTCCTCTGACATCCATCTTGGTCTTTTCTTTCTTTCCTGTCTGTTCAATGACCTCTTGCTTTTTTCTTGGATGATGTCCTTGATGTCATTCCACAACTTGTCCCGTCTTCGGTCACCAGTGTTTAATGCATCAAATCTATTCTTGAGATGGTCTCTAAATTCAGGTGGGATATACTCAAGGTCGTATTTTGGCTCTCATGGACTTGCTCTGGTTTTCTTCTGTTTCAGCTTGAACTTGCACATGAGCAACTGATGGTCTGTTCCACAGTTGGACCCAGGCCTTGTTCTGACTGATGATATTGAGCTTTTCCATCATCTCTTTCCACAGATGTAGTCAGTCTGATTTCTGCGTGTTCCATTTGGCGAGGTCCATGTGTATAGTTGCCGTTTATGTTGGTGAAAGAAGGTATTTGCAATGAAGAAGTCGTTGGTCTTGCAAAATTCTATCATTCGATCTCCGGCATCGTTTCTATCACCAAGGCCATATTTTCCACCTACTGATCTTTCTTCTTTGTTTCCAACTATTGCATTAAAATCACCAGTAATTGTCAATGCATCTTGATTGCATGTTCGATCAATTTCATACTGTAGGAGCTGATAAAAATCTATTTCTTCATCTTGGCCCTAGTGGTTGGTGTGTATATTTGAATAATAATCGTATTAACTGGTCTTCCTTGTAGGCTTATGGATATTATCCTATCATTGACAGCATTGTACTTCAGGATAGATCTTGAAATGTTCCTTTTGACGATGAGTGTAACACCATTCCTCTTCAAGTTGTCATTTCCAGCATAGTAGACTATGATTGTCCAATTCAAAATGGCCAGTACCAGTCCATTTCAGTTCTCTAATGCCTAGGAGATTGATGTTTATGCGTTCCATTTCAAATAGTTATTGAAAATGAACAGAAGATGTATTCCTTCTTTTTCTTTGACTTTACACGTATGCTTAACTTTTGGGAACTCTGAGATGAACAATATAATTACATTTTTATTTAGACATTTATTAATCATGGTCATATCTTGCCTCTAGGTTAAGAAAAAAAGTATTAATTTCTAAAGTAGACTGTAAGTTGGAAAAAAACAATGTATATTTTGTCCCTGGTGTTTAAACTTTATAGTTATAGTCTTATTACACTATTCTTAGCCAAGCACGGTGCCTTTTGTAGTTTCTGTCTATACATACTCGAAAAGAAATTGGTTTTGTCATAGTTACATATTTTTTATTTGACACATTGAGGTCTTTGAAAATACATGATTTTAAATATTTGTCTTGTATTAAAAAAAATAAAAAAATTTTTTTTATTTATACTTTGGTAATTAGTTTTATTTCCTACTTCGCTACCAACCTCTGTGTACTGATTGCTTTGTCGCTTTATGTAGATTATTCTGTTTGTTTCTAATGCTGACAAGCCTACCTACGTTCACACTTTTGACCCTGTCAACCAGCTCATTAATGTTTTTTTGTTTCTGAGGGTTCCACTCGCCACTTCTAAAATGTGAGAAATAGTCCGCAAGCCTACTATCTTTAGCAACATTTCAACCACATATCCAGAACCTGTCTTGTGAGTTTAGCTTACCTAAGGTTGAGGCCTTTTCGTATCAGTTTTCTTCATGATCAATATTCCCCATAGCTCTTTCTCTTCGTATCATCCATTCTTTGCTGAGAACCTTGATTCATCCTATCCAGTTACTTAACTGCTAGCCATGAGAGTTATTTGGAAGAAGGTCTCAGGGAGCTAGAGCAATGGAGGGAAAGACCTAGCAAAGGTTGGTGGGATGTTCATGTGGGTAAGAAAAGTGGGGAGCAACAGAGTCTCTGTCCTATTTTATTATTCTTATCATGTCTCTATTAGTGAAGTTAATTGAGAACTCACTGATAATATAAATTATCTTTTTATTAAAGAAAGGTTATCAGAATCACCACTATTAGAATTGGAAACGTTTGGTTAGATGATAGTAAGAACCACTTGAGTAATATATTTAACTGAACCTGTGATGGCAACTTTAGACTAAAGTCTGTGAAATATTTTTGAGGTTGTAGTGCAACCTTTCTTTGGCTTTTCTCACCATGGTCTTGTATCCCCCGCCAAAAGAGTGGGTGGAACTGTGCAAACAAGGTGCTTGTGGCCCACTAAGGGGATTGGACAACTTGCTAATAATACAAATAAGGGGCGTGGCACCTTTGTGATGGAGGGACCCTGCAAATATGGTGTATGTAACCCTGATGAGGGGATTGGCTATTTTTTCCATCCTGCTAAGCTTAAAATGAGCCATCCCAGAGGGGGAAAGGAGGACTTGACTACCACTAAGAAGAAGAAATGAGAGCAGAGCAGGTCCTTTGGACCCAGGATTCCTGCACTGAGACGCCCCTAGACCCAGGAGACAGAGAGAGAGCTGTGATACTGGAGATGGCAAGACAGCAAGAAGCAGTGACAGAGAAATGATGGCAGCAGAGGTAGCAGAACCAGGAGACCAGCAGGAAACAATGTAGTGAGCTTCCTAGCCTACGGAGTAAGAAAGCTGAACACCTTCAGGCTGAGGCATACTGGTGGAGTGGGGTATCTCTGGGCACTTATTGGCAGAGCTAGAGAGCTTTGTAACACTTGCCGGAGCAGGGCAGAGGCTGGGCCAAGGGGCTGAGGGCCAGAGAGAGGCCTGGTTGCTGGCCTGGCTGCCCTGATTGAAGAACTGTATCCTGAATCCTTTCTGATCCTGGATTGTAACCCGTTACTTCCCTAACTAGCCCCATAATCGTGAGTAGTGTCTGTGAGTTCCATGTGACCATTGCAACGAATCATCAAACTCAGCAGAGAAGTAAAGAGTGCTGTGGAAGAGACGGTTTGTGTCAGAATTGGTGAAAAGGTTAGAGGTGGAGGTATGTTTGACCTCCGGCTCATAGGAATCAGCCTTGAGCCCTTGTGAATTTAGAGGCGGTCAGACACCTCCCTGATGCCACCATTTTTACAGAGATGTTTGTGACATTTTCTTTTTTCCTTTAGGGTGCATCTTATATTTTCTTTTATGTTGTTCCTGCTCATTCTCCTCTTCTTCATTTGAAGTGTTATGAAAAATTTTTAGTATTATTTGACTAGTAAAAGAGAATTTTACCTGATACGTAATAACATTGGAAGTCTGTTTTATGGCAATTTCCAGTTACTGCAAGTTACTTTTAATCATATTAAATACAGTAGAGTCATGAGAATGTCATTGGTAGGCAATGTCTTTATAAAGTGGGGAAGCAATATTAGGGTGTTCTTATAAGAGATTGCATTGAATGCCTATAGAGAGGGCAACTGAGTAACTAGGAACAAGTGTGGCAAGGGAAGTTTTTACCACATACCCATTTGTTCCTTTTGAATTTTGAACCGGGTGACTATATTATGAATGAAAAAAAAAAAAAGTTAAAGCTATAGGACTTAGGGTTATTCTCTTTAGAATTCTCATGCTTGTTCCCTGTAAAGCCTTCCATAAATCACTGAAGCACAGCATCATGTACATACTTCATTTTATCCACTAATCAGAGAGAATGCCAGTAATTGCCGGTAACTCTGTCTCCTTAATAGATAACCTTGAGGGTACACCATTATTTATTCTTCTATTTATCCCGGGAACCCAGATTCACTCTTAAAATATTGTAGATACTCAATAGGTGTTTGTTAAAAGAGTGAATAAACATCTTATTTGGTTGTCTTTTATGTTCATTTCTATCTTGTCCTATTACCATAGTGCTGTATATTCAACATGTCTTGAGTAAAAGAATATGCAGTGTAGCAGATTGCAACTTTTTACAGCATTTTCTGGAAACTTTGAGTGGGGAGAGTTGGAGATATCATTGAGAAAATGCTTCATCTGTTGTTTTCTTTAACTTTAGAACATTGCCATTCATAGGAAGAAACACAAATTCGTAAATAATACAGCAATAGTATTTTTTTTCCCCTTCCGGGAGCTGGAAAGCATTTTGATAAACTCGAATTTCAAACTTTTTTTCTCTCTTTCATTTTGGATTTAAATTGTCATGACCAAGCGTTTAAAATAGAATATCTGCATTGAAAAAAAACCAAAGAGAAAATTTTATGGCAACGAACAGGGAAAAGTGGTCTTATAAAGGCACAATTTGATATATTTTTTTCTTTAGTCCAACAGGTGGTTGGTCGCCATCGATGTAATTTTATATAAAGGTATTCGGAGGCTTTAGCTCTGTAGATGATGGCATGCCAGTTATGTCCAGGCCTTTGATCCTGGGTGTGCTGCGGTGTCAGGAATGGCACGGCCCTCCACACTGTGCTTTGCAGCGGTGGCTACGTGGCTGCGAGCTTGGTGCCAACAGGTAGGTTGCTCGTGTCAGCCACTGCCCCTCCTGGGCACGAACTCGCAGCACACTTGCAGAAATTGCATTTTTTATGTACCAGATGTTACCCAAATTCTTAAGAGTCAGGATTGTTGATTTTAAAATAAATAAGAACTAAAATTGCAGCAGCTTTTTCTTTTTTGCTTCAGCTGATTCTAACTAAGCATATATATCAAAAGCAGCAAGAGTATTAAGACGCTTTTGAATTTATTACCATCTTTCGTTAAGGGAAGCTAAAACACATTGTAAATACTGTCTTCAACATTCCCCTGAAGAGTTATGAAATAGTACAGGTGAATATAGGGAAACCTCACAGGAAGCACCAGAAGTTATTTGTTGACCAAATTATGGAACTGCTGGATTCTCTGCACTGTACTCTGGAGGTTATTAGCGATGGATAGTTTCATAAGTTAAGTGAACATTGTTATGATCTTCCTGAGGTATGTTCTTTAGTTGTACTTGTCTTAACTCATATTTTTCAATGAGTTGACCTTGAAGGTATGAGATTTAAAAAAATCCCAGTAATTTTTTTTGAGTCAAAAATAATTTTATGAACTTTCATCTCAATTTCTTCAGCAGTTGAGAATATCCATAATACATAGCTCCTCTCTTCCTCATGTAATTTTGCTATTCCTGGAAATGTCTTTTAAGTTCTTCAAATTTAGGGGCTATGTTTAAGGTAATCCATAATCAGTTGAAAATTAAATGTAGATATGTGATCTCTTGCACTGGGTCTTGTGCACTTAACTTCTACAGTGTTTTGCTTTTATCAAGCTTAGGTTGAAAATGAAAGAGGTGCTCCAGATGTTATCACAGGTAGCTAGAATGCACATTCAAATTCATGTAAATCTAGAGCAATGGTTCTTGACTTTTGTTGGGTCACAGACTTCTTTGACAAACTACTGAAAGCTATCGTACCGCTACAGAGAATACAGTATACAGGCAAAACTTTTTGCATGTAATTTTTGGAGTAGGATAAAGACTTCCTAGAGCCCTGGTGGCGCAGTGGTTAAGAGCTAAGGTTGCTAACCAAAAAGTCAGCAGTTATGGGGCAGTTCTACTCTCTTCTGTAAGGTCAGTATGATTCGGAATCAACTTGATGGCAATGTTTTTTTTTGGGGGGAGGTATAAGTAAGAACCCTTGATCCAGGGTTCACTGCCAACCAGAAACTGCATGAAGTAGAATGAAATTTTGTTTTGTTTCACATTTTCTTGTTTCAGTGTGGTTTACAGTTGAAATCCTAAATTGTCCTTTTCCCCCACACTCCTTATTTACTCTCTTAAATCCCCAAGCAGGCCATCTAGTTTTCATATTTTAACTGATCAGTTTGTTTTGTAGTTGATGTAGTAATTAAACCATTGCCATTTTGCCACCCACTCAATTCTAATTCATGGTGACTCCATGTGTAATACCAAAACAGTCTAGATTTGGAGAAGCTCCGAAAGAAATTGTCATTGATGGCAAATTTACATGGGAAGCCAGATTTAAAAATCACTAACAGACTAATACTTTTCATAGCTTGTTGTTTTACCATTAAGAATTAAACATTTTAACTCACTAATTTTACTAGAATATGACATGTAGCTCTAGCTATGGTACTCCTTGGTTTTCTCAAAGCACTCCAGCAGGCATGTAAAAGAAAATTCAAGAGAGCTTTCAGTATTTTAGTTGTCGTCATTCTAGTCCAAGGAGGTCTACTTCAAAAAAAAAAAAAAAAAAGTAAGCCGGATCTAAAAGGTCCTTAGCTTTTATCTAGAACAGACAACATGCTTGAGAAAGTTTCTTTAGTTTTTTGTTTCACTTGACATTGACACACTAGGTCAGACTTGTCCTGAAGCACCATGTCTAAACGGCTTCCTTTATGTGTTTCTAATTGGGACTCTTTCTCAGGAGGGCCAAATTAGATCCCCATGCCAGGGGAGCTGCAGCACTGGTGGTTGCCAGTATCAGCTCAGTTCTGCCTCTTGAGACATGTAAGACAGCCACTTAGCATTTGTTCCTGCAGACTTTTGACAAGTTGCCCTTCTTTGACTGTGTACCTAATGGACATTTTTGTTTTCCCTCTGGATCAGTGCCAAAATCATGGCTTTTCCTTAACCACCTTAATTCTGTTTTGTTCTCAGCTTTTGCCTCTCATTTGCCATGATTCCATTTGTTCAACAGCATTTGCCAATTTTCTTGTTTGTGTGTTGTTGTCTAGGATACTTACATAATGGCACCTGGCTTAACCAACCTTTTGACTTTATTAACCTCTTGTGAAATTCATTCTGCTTGAGTGAAGTACACAGAGCTTTGAACACCTGAATTGTTCTGTTGTTCTCTGTGCTTAATGAAGATAATGCACGACAGATTAACCAAACCAAACCCATTGCCGTTGAGTTGATTCTGGCACATAGTGACCCTATAGGACAGAGCAGAGCTGCCACGTAGGGTTTCCAAGGAGCGCCTGGTGGATTCAAACTGCCGACCTTTTTTGGTTAGCAGTCGTAGCTCTTGACCACTATACCACCTGGGTTTCCGCACGACAGATTAGGCTTGATAATTTATACTAAACACGGTAACATCCAAAACTAATTGACAAGCAATGACAGGATAGAATCTAACACTCCTAAAGATTCATTCATTTGTTGGTTGCCTACTATGTACCAGGACCTTTGAAGATATGTTTAGTGTATTAATGTTAATCTTATTTCTGTAGCATTTCGGTACACAGATTTTCTAGGATTCCATTTTGGGTAACTTTGAAACAGAAAGCTTTTGTAAAGATTTTAAATTGCTTCATACATCTGAGTCCAGTTACTGGCGTTTAAGTGCCTTACAGTAGTGTCCTTTAGAATCCTGTTGTTTTAGAGCCTGAGAAGTAATTTATGACTGTGAAAATAAAAAAAAAATAGGAGTGATAAATTGGAGGCTGAAGCATGTGTTGCTTTTTCCCAACAGCCTAAGGGGTAGCAGGGGAGGTCAGACAACTTAAGTCTGTTTCTCTTTCTTTGGTTCTGTAGTGTTCTTATAGAAGAAGGAAGGGAATTGTTTCAGAACAGTGGAAGCGAGAGTGCCAAGTGACTCTTATCTTTAAGTACTGTAAAGTTTGATTAGCTTCCTGCTCCCTTGGCCAAAGTTGCTTAAAAAGGGATTATTTAATATTATGAATGTACTTAACACCATAAATATCCTCCCTGCCTCACTTTGAAATAATTTGAGTGATATCAGAGCTCCCTTTGTGGTTAGAAAGATCCAAGTGAATGGGGAAAGAGGGGAGGCTAAGTAGGGGGCATAACAGAATCATCTTTTCTTTCCCTTTCTCGCGAAGGATACAATTGCCAGGCCCTTCTCCCTTGTCCAGTAAAGAAAGAAGACAGAGCGCCTGAATGTTAGAAAGGATTTCTCCTGATTGAAATCTCAAGAGTAGGGAAGTTGAACTAAAAGAAGGGAAAGGCTTTCTGTACACTTTGCTTTAGTCGACACACCATGGAATTTTAATTCCTCGTGGAAGGTGCTTTTTTCATTTTCTGCTCATGATTTCAGTTTTCCATTGCTTATTTGCATCTGATTATTGATCAGGACCCTGAATGTTTTCTTTCTTACTCATGTGCAGTGGTGTTTTCATGTTATTGCTTGGAGGGAATTGCCTCAGTCATGGAGCTGAATAACTATCTTAACAAGGTGGCCATTAAGCCCCAAAGTCCTGCCACATAGTCTCTTACCTTATTTAGACATTTTTTTTTTTTCCTCAGTTTTTTTTTTTTTTCCCTCAGCTATCACCTCTCCCCTGGGGTGTTAGAAACTACTGAAGTATGTCTGTGTGTGTGTGTTTGTTTATGTGTGTGTAAAAGAGGGAGAGAACAAGAGAGAAATAGAGAGAGACTTTTAGAAACATAAACTGCATAAATCCCAGCAGTTGAATTAGGGATGTAACTGTAGCCAAGGAAGTCCACACACGATTAACAGAAACTTAGAGTTCTCTACTGGTCATGGGGATGGCGTAGGATCAGACAGCACTTCATTCCATTGTGCTTGGGGTCACTGTGAGTCGAGGCCCAACTAATGACAGCTAACAACAACAGAGTTTAACAGTGGCAAAGGACCTCAAGAAAGGATCTTAGGTAATACTGTTTGTGAACTGTATAAGACAAATGGCTGTTGCTATGCATGCTGTATTCTTAAAGATTCATATACACAGAAATTCCACTGTCATCCTGGGTAGTCTTTAATTGCTACTGAGATGTAAAATATATTTAACTCAGTTTCAGTTTGCTTTAATAGTGATTGTCAAAATCTCTGCAAAATTCCCAGTTTGCAAATAGGTTTTTCTTGCTATTTCTCTAAATTTCCAATTGTTCAAATATATTGGTTTTTAATTGCTGAGAGCCAGGGGCCGTGTGCTAGTAGTGCAGAGTCAGACCCTATGTTTCCCAAACCCTGTTCGTGCCACTCGGCAAGCTACTTACTCCCTGTGTTTCAGGTTCCTCATATGAAAAGAGGCATGATAATGCTGATCTTACAGGGTGATTTTGCAGTTGTTAGCTGCCGTGGAGTTGGCTCCAGCTCATGGTGATTCCAAGTACAACAGGATGTTAAAATATTGCTCAGTTCTGAGCCGTCTTGATGATCGTTGGAATTCTCGAATCCATTGTTTTGGCCACTGTGTATTGTGAGTGCCTTGCAACCTAGGGAGCTCATCTTTCATGACTATTTTGGACAGTGTTCTGTTGTGATGCATAGGGTCTTCATTGGCTAATTTTTGGAAGTAGATGGCCGGGTTTTTCTTTCTAGTCTGTCTTAGTTTGGAAGCTCTGCTAAAATCTGCTGGTATATGAAATCCGGCATCATAGCAACATGGAAGCCACCATAGTACTGTGAACTGACAGATGAGTGGTACCTGAAAGAACAGGGTTGTAGTACACATTAATTGAGTTAAAGTATGCATGGTGTTTGGTACACAATAGGTCACTTAATAAATGGTAACTATTGCTCGGTCTTAAACTTTTTGTAAGTTTTCTATAACTATAATTATGATGAGCTCATAAAAGATTACCAATAAACCAAAAAAACCACAGCCGTCGAGTCAGTTCTGACTCATAATGACCCTATAGGACAGAGCAGAACTGTCCCATAGCGTTTCCAAGGTTTCCAAGGAGCGCTTGGTGGTGCTGACCTCTTGGTTAGCAGCCTTAGGACTTAACCACTATGCCACCAGGGTCTCCTCAATGGAAACCTGTTACTTGAGTAATTATTGGTTAATAAACAAATATGTATAAATTCTTCTGAGCCAATATTAACTCTCTTTTACAGTATTTTTAATTAATGTGTGTCTTCATGAAAATCACACAAGAAGTATATTGTGGTTGACTACTAAGTTTTGTTGAGAAGATCAGTAGTAAATATATGGTTATTCTTTGGAGGCATATGCATTTTATAATAAAAAGGGATAAAATTCTCTTTTTTGAAATGTTTCCCTTTGGCTTAGAACCCAGCTACATAAGTGATGTTAATCTTGTTTTGCCTTTTTTGTTTTTTAATTGGTGTTAATTACTCATTTAAAATGAAAATTATGCTTTATGACAATTAAATGTCTATACCACTAGCATGGAAATACTGGTGCTTTTACATTCAATGTTGTCAGGGAAGAAGAATTTTTAAGAAAAACTGTGCAGAATAGGCTTGAGTGATTCAAAATGTAGGGTAGCTTATTTCTCATAGTTACTATGTCTGAGCTTTCCCTGACCACCTATAATTAAATATATGCTGATGAATTTGTGTAATGTAAACCCATCAGGATTTAAATATAGTTTTTGAACTCCACTTATTATATTCTGTTCAGTTAAATTTTGCTCCAGTGGTGTATCATTACAGTAAGTGTTTAGGATTATTAATCTTCCTTGGGTTCCTTATTCAGTTTTTTTTTTTTTTTGGTTATACACATATTCCAAATGAAAAGTTCCCTTTCCCCCTTTAGTGTAGAGCAAATGCTACTTCCTTTTCATTACAAAGTCATACTTTCTCTTGAAAATTACCTGTTCATGTAAGCAATCAGAAAACCTGAAATTGCAGTTCATTTAAGCACATGCATTTCATCTAGAAACATCATTTGAGAATACTGGGCTAAATTTTGTCAGGCATCAAGTTATGTGGACATTTAGCAACTAGCTTAGAATTCTTGCACTTTTCAACATAGAAAAGTCACTGTAATAAATGCCTTTTGTGCAGGCTAAGTTAGCTTTATTCACTGGATAGTAACCATTTCTTTAGCCTTGGCCTGTGTTGTCTGATGTAATCAGATCAGATAAAAGGTGGTCTAGAGCATCTTTAGAAACATAAAAGATCCTATTTCTAAGAAGCAATGAGAGATTTGCCAGCTTTGGAGTAATTGAAAGATAAATCAGAAAATGGTCGTTCGTGTATCCCAACAGTCTGTGAGATTTTATTTCCGTTATTTCTAGAATTCTAAGGGCAACTTGGAGGACTTCTTGTAGCTAGGTGATACTAACTAAAGAATTCTGATGTTGTTTCTGGCTTAATGATTTTAATTTTGTTTTTCAGAAAAGTCAAGAGTCTTAAAAATTAGGTTACACAATTGTATATGCCTTACATAGATTGCTTGGAAACCCTGGTGGCGTAGTGGTTAAGAGCTATGGCTGCTAACCAAAAGGCTGGCAGTTCGAATCAACCAGGCGGTCCTTGGAAACCCCATGGGACAGTTCTACTCTGTACTATAGGGTCTCTATGAGTCGGAATCCACTCGATGGCAATGGGTTTGTTTTGTTTTGTTTTTTTGGTTTTACATGGATCACTTCTCCCTCAATGAATTTCAATAAAACCCTAATACTGAAACTCTAATGGACATTTGGTTAATGTCAGTTACATTTTCCTGGGAGAATTGATTAAGAGAACACCAAAACCAAACCCAGTGCTTGTCGAGTCAGTTTTGACTCATAGTGACCCTGTAGGACGGTGTAGAACTGCCCCACTGAGTTTCCAAGGCTGTAATCTTTACAGAAGCAGATTGCTACATCTTTCTCCTGAGGATCGGCCAGTGGGTTCAAACTGCCAACCTTTTGGTTGGCAGTTGAGTGCTTTAAGCACTGCATCACCAGGACTCCTAAGACAATCACTAGCTATGTCTAAACAACAACGGCAAAAAACAAACCAGTTGCCATCAAATTGATTCAATTCATGGTGACCCAGTATGTTGCAGAGTAGAACTGTGCTTCCTAAGGTTTTCATGGCTGTGATCTTTTGGAAGCAGATTGCCAGGCCTTTCTTCTGAGATAGCTCCGAGTGGGTTTGCACTGCCGGCCTTCAGGTTGGTAGCCATGCGCTTAACCCTTTGTGCCACCCAGGGACTTCAAAAGAGACACTAAATGGTCGGCAACCCTAGAAGGGTCTCTCTATTTAGAAAGAAATCATTCATTGGAGATTTGTAGGTAAATTTCAGAGACATAGAAATGACCCCTATTAACATTTATACATTTTTTTTTAATTGAGGTAAAATTCACTTAACATAGAATTAACTGTTTTAAAGCATTTAATTCAGTGGCATTTGTACATTCACGATGTTGTGAAACTTGCTGTTTTTTACCAAGTGCTGGATGATATCAATACCTATGGCATCCTGAGCAGCTGCTTTTGCCACATTAAAGACCTTTTGAAAAGACTTCAAATTTCTCTTTTTACAAGTCACATATAATTAATTTTCAGCCAACCAAAATCGAAGTCAGAAAAATGGATTGATATCCAAGAGGTGCTTCTCAACATTTGCCGAGCTAGTAAGGTTGAAAATATTAAATTAAAAAGAACAGAGAATGCAATCTACTTTTTCAAAGTTCCACTCAAGGAATATCGTTATACTCAAGGAATATAATTTAAGGGTAAACAGTTACTTTTACAAGAAATTCAGTGACAGTTTGGTGCATCTCGAGATCTAAAATTGATCATTCAGATGGCAGAATGCTGAAGAATGTAAGGGCAAGTGAAACAACTAGGGCAGAAAAAGCGAGAATGTTGACACAGCATGACCAATGTCGCTGCTCACTACGTGTAGAAACTGTGTAATGGGAGTGGGTCTTGCTGTATATGTATTCATCAAAAAAAAATAATAATAATATCAATGCATATATAACATATTCCAGTATTGAATTTGTCAGTAGACACAGAGGTCCAAGTGCCAAATTGTAGTTCGCATAGAAAAGGTGGTTCTTCCCACTTTAACTTTAGATGCAATAAATTCCTATCTTACATAACTGTTGATTATATTAATGAAAAATGTTTTTGAAACATACACCTAAAATAAATTAGATAGCTGTAAGAAACTTTTCACCACGTCTCTACATTTCTCCTCCCCTCCTTCACACCTTCCCCAGACTGAAATAGAACTCTTGCTAAGTAATATCCCTAGGGTTTAACCAATATATAAAGTCCCATTTTCTTGACAGCCTAGAAATTATGATCCCAGTTTTTACTCATCTCTGAAGTACCCTTAGGAGGTATTACTTGATTAACTAGACAAGAGAGAACTGTCAAAGACTTTAGAAACTTAAGAAGCCTCAAAGATCCTCTTTGTAACAATCACATTGGGGTTAGACAGCTTTGAGGGAAATCTCAGAGAGATAGATGGGAATTGATCATTCACAGAATTGAGATGGTCTGTGTTGGCTTCACTCCCTGTATGTCAAAATAATAGTAACCAGTTTGTTTGAAGTAGCTTGGATAAATTAGAGACAACAGACACTATACACATAGACACATTACATATTCATATAAAATGATTTCCAGCAGACACTAAATCCAGAAACTTTCAGTAGGTATGAAAATCAGGAATGGTTCTTGATCATTTATATGTGTCTCCATTATCATCCATCTAATCCTGTAGAACAGCCAGCTATTATGTGCTTTACATCATTTTTTTTCATGTATATATATATATATGACATCCATTAAAAAAAAAATCCTATTTAAGAAGCTGTAAGTAAGATGCAGGTAGCACTGTGCCAGATATCTCAAGATGATCTCAACTCAGCATCCATATAGGTGTCTGATTTGCTGTGCTTTGCAGACTCATTTATATTTAGCAACTGCTAACCTCAATGACATAACATATATTATTCTTATGGCTTAAAGTCAGAACTCTGTATATTGCCAACATCATAAGTTTTCAATTACAAATTCCCATGGGCAGAGATTATATTTTATTAATATCATTTAAAATCACCTCAGTGCATAGCACTGTTATGCACTTCAGTAGACCCAATCAATATTCATTGATGAACCTTTAAGAATAGTGTTTTCTATGTATTTCAATATTTAGTTATTGAAATTTAACATATTTTAAATTAATCAATATTTTCAACTTTTTTTTAATGATGGCAAATGATTCGGTAGGAAATATTTTCTGAAATGGCTTTTGATCATGGTCTACTAGAAACTGTGGATTCATCGTCAAAGTGATTTGATTCCACAAACGTTTATAGAATACTTACGTATACAAGTGCTTTGTTAGAAAGTGGAGCTACAGAAACAAATAGGCAGCTCACAATTTAGGGGGGAATATGGAACTTGAGATGAAGGATATTTCAGAGGGGCAGATATGATAATACAAGTAAAATAGCTGTGGTAATAAATTGTTGTGGAGGAGCAATCAGTTGATTTATGTGTTTTTAAAAGAAGACTTTAAACAGGAGGTGAGGTAAAGTGTAAAAACGCTCCAGATAGAGAAGAAGGAGAAGCGAACAGGAAGAAGATTCCGGAAAGGGTGTGAGGCATAAGCCAAGACACAAAGGCATGAATGTTTGGGAAATTGTGAGAAAGCTAGTGCAGCTGCCCCCCAGGATGTGGATGAAAGATGGGCAGCTGAGGAAACTAGCCAGGGGTTACAGCCAGAGTGCGAAAGGTCACTGAATAACCTGCTTGTTGTTAGATGCCGAATCATAGCAGCCCTGTGTACAAAATCTTGCCCTGTCCTCTGCCATCCTTACAATCATTGCTGTGCTTAAGCCCATTGTTGGAGCCACTGTGTCAATCCATCTTGTTGAGGATCTTCCTCTCTTGACTCTCAACTAAGCATGATGCCCTTCTCCAGGGGCTGGTTCCACCTGATAACATGTCCAAAGTATGTGAGATGAACTCTCTCAGACCTCGCTTCCAAGGAGCATTATGGCTATGCTTCTTCCAAGACAGATGTATTTATTCTTCTGGCATCCAACATTTTTCACAGACACCACGATTCAAATGCATCAACTCTTCTTTGGACTTTCTTATTCATTGCTCAGCTTTTGCATGCATATGAGGCAAATGAAAATACCATGGCTTGGGTCACCTTAGCCCTTAAAGTGACTTTTTAACACTTTAAAGAGGTCTTTTGCAGCAGCTTTACTCGATGCAATACATCATTTAATTTCTTGGCTGGTGCTTCCCTGGGCGTTGATTGTGCATCCAAGTAAAATGAAATCCTTGACAACTTCAGTATTTTCTCCATTTATCATGATGTTGTTCATTGGTCCAATTGTGAAGATTTTTGTTTTCTCTATGTTGAGGTGTAATTCATACTAAAAGGCTGTAATCTTTGATCTTCATTAGCAAGTGCTTCAAATCCTCGTCACTATCAGCAAGCAAGGTTGTCTCATCTGCGTATCACAGGTTGTTGATGAGTCTTCCTCCAGTCCTGATGCCACATTCTTTTTTGTATAGTCGGGCTTCTTGGATTCCAGTACCATGCTAAGTGGTGGCAATAAGGAGCCACTGGAGCTTGTAAAGCAAGGGAGTGACAAGATCAAAACTGTTAATGAGAAATATAATTATTGCAGCAGTATGGAGGATGTATTGGAGTTGAGAAAGACTGGTGGCAGGAAGACAATGACCGTCTGGAACAGACCCGGGTAGTGTAAGTGAAGACCAGGGGACAGAACCGAGAGACTTTTTATGAGTGGTGACAGATGAACTGTCACCCGAGAGAGTTTTTCTGTTTTTAATTTGGGCACCTTGCTGGGTGGCACAATGAGTATTTGTTTTGGACAAATTGATTTTGAGGTTCTTTTGCGAAGGTAAGAACAAGGCATCCTTTTTTTTTTTTTGCATGTTAAGTGAAACTAGGAATTAATTGCAGAATATGCATAAGTAAAATTGACCTCCTTTACTATTTTTAAATAATGTTATTAAATCTCATTTCTGCGAGTTTAATTTTTTCCTCTGGAAAATTGTGTGGCTCGGGTTGTTTAAGAATTAAATAACCACTAAGATTTGTTAAAGTTCTAAATTCTGTGACTATAAATTTCTCTTGATCTAGTTTACTTGAACTGAAGTGTTCCCATACTAGATAATAGTTAGACAGTGGTAGTGAAGCTCAGGTTCTTTGTATTTACTGATACTTTCTCCCTATACTATGTATTTTCACTTTAATTTACACTCCCTGAACTCTTTTAAAAGTGCGTAGGAAGTGAAAAAGCCCCATCAAAACAACCCGTGTAAAAAGGACTAGTCACTTCTGACCTCTTAGGTCAGAGGTCCTGATCCCCTGCTACCTACAGTGGTAAAAACAGTTACCTCCCTCAACCTAGAAACCTTTCAAGCAAGTCATTGATGTACGCAGCATATTCACATTTTGAGACCAATTTAAAAGCATGCAAATAGAAATACTCTATGACTTTACAATGGATGATCAGTACAGATCCAAAATAAAATGTATTAAAAAAAATGATTTCAAATATATTTTGAAAGCAAACATTTAAAAAACAGTTTCTCCTAAACTAATTTTCCTGACGCAGAGTTCACCTGGGGTCGTGCACAGGCCCATGGTTAGCAAATGAAGCCTCTTTCTCTAGTGCTAGGGGATCTTTGTCCTTGGGTGGTGTGAACAGTTAATGTGTTGGGTTGCTAATCGAAAGGTTTGAGCCTACCCTGAGGTGCCTCAAAAGAAAAGCCTGGTGATCTACTTCTGAAAATCAGCCATTGTAAACCCTGTGGTGCCCAGTTCTACTCTGACATACATGGGGCCGCCATGAGTTGGAATTGACTTGATGGCAACTGGAAAAAAGTTAGGCTTTGGTGGAGAAGTTCAAGAGCCTCATGTCAGGTCTCCTTAGTCTGGAAAAAAGGAACAGATTTCACTGATTCAGTGCTAATCTGTATATGTGTTTGCAATTTAGAAGTCTGCATCTAAATTCTGTTAATCATTGGGAATTTTAACTAAGTTTTGAGTAACAAGCTGAGATGCAAACTCATATTACAATTAATGCTGCCAGAAACACAAATTTTGCCAGGGGTCTTTGAATGTGATCATTTTAGCTCTTCTGCTGCGAAGGCTGCACCAGCAGAGAATACTGTGATCCTTTCTAGTTCCACGTGGCTTGGTCCTTGTTCTAATCTTTGTATCAGGCAACCATGAAGTGTTTTATTTCCAGTCTGTATATACAGGTTTGTTCTGAGGATATTTGCAAATTCCAGGGGCACACTGACGCAACATTCTTAAGCCCAGGAATTACACAAGTGTAAATTTTGGAGGTCATTAATTGAAATAGAATAATGGGAAATGAGAAAAGGAAACGCCACATTCTGAAAGTGGAAACTCACTTCTCTGTCTTTAAGGGAAATTGCTGCGGGGGGACATGGAATGCATCACTGCTGCCTCTTGACAGGTTCACCTTGGAGAGACACAAATTAAATCCTTTCAGTTGCTGTTCTGAAGCTAAAAGTGTTTGACCAGTTCAGCCCCTGAATGGTGTTTAAGGAATAAAGAGAAAAGAGCAGGAAGCTCTAATTGGCAAATTACTCCTTGTTATTTAGTTTGGCTTCCAAGTTGGAAATTCCAATAATGAGGAGCTTTGTGGGACTTGCCCTTGAGCAGAACCAGGGGCTTTTTGTTCAATTACTATTTAATGTGAAGATATTCAAGAAACATATTGTATCATTTAAGCCATCACTTTCTATTAAACAAATAGTGTGGTATAATGATTTTTAAATCTCTCTCCATGGATGCTTTTTTGATTCTGAACCATCTAAGTGAAGTGTAAATTGCAAATAAGACCTAAATGGATTTTTCTTGTTACATGGTATTTATAGGGGAGTTATTACTTAATGATGGTGTCTCAAAATGTGAGAAAATATGTTTAGTTAACAGTTGTCTTAACTTCTTCATCATGGTTATTTTTATCCTGATTGGGAACTCAAAGTATTTGTTTGACTCGTTCTGGACTGAATATATAGCAAAGTGAAGATTTCCTTTTGATGGTGGTACTTCAGAATGTTAATGAAGAGCTGTTTCCTGCTGTTTACTTCCTAAATTGCAGGAGACATTTTGACATTAATTCAGACTTACATATTTAAATTTGAAAGAATGGGCTTCAATTTGCACAATTTTCTTGTTGTTAGGTGCCATTGAGTCAGTTCCGACTTATAGCGACCCTATGTACAACGGAACAGAACACTGCTGGGTCCTGTGCTATCCTCATAGTCATTGTTACGCTTGAGCCCGTTATTGCAGCCACTGTCTCAATCCATCTCATTGAGGGTCTTCTTTCTTTTCGCTGACCCTCTACTTTACCGATCATGATGTCCTTCCCCGGTGACTGGTCCCTTCTAATAACATGTCCTAAGTATGTGAGATGAAGTCTCGCCATCCTTGCTTCTACGGAGCATTCTGGCTGTACTTCTTCCAAGACAGATTTGTTTATTCTTCTGGCAGTCCATGGTATATTCAGAATGATCTTAGAGACTAATTAATAGTACTGTATAATGGAGAATTACTTTACACTTGCAGATACATGAAAGTGGTCTAAAAAGGGGGACTTTTCCTTTTGTATCTTGATGGCGCCACGGAACTTCAATATTTGCCCTTGTCAAAAGTTATGAAAGGAAAGATATAAAGAATTGCAGCTGCTCAATGGAAGGCATTTTAAAAAATAAGTAATTATGTGCTATTTTTTATTAAAACTTATAGAATGTGGATATATCATTTAGATAAATAAAAGGTAAGGTTTTAGCTGAAGACTTCTGTTTACTTTCGTTTCATAGATAGGGTCATTGGATTTTAGAGGAGAAGGAGATCTTTCCTTTTGTGATTATTGAGATTTCCATATTCATTTAATAGTTTCTTATTTGCTAAAGGATTTTATGATATCAGTATTACTTGAAACAATTGTGCAGTTAAAGTGACTGTGAATTCATTACCAATTTCCTTTTTACAATTAAGCGTCTCACACAGGAACAATTGATGTAATACTGTTAGAAATGCTAATGGCTCCTGAGGTACTAATCTTGCCCTGTGTCTGAATACTTACAAAATTGTGGCTCCCTGAGTGGGCCATGGACTTAACACTATGCTGTGAAGTGCTACGCAGAGGTGTCAAGTTGGTAAATGGAATAGTTTTCTGATGAGATGTAAGCCTGATATTTCTTCCCAAATGTGTTTGGCTTCCATGATCAAAAGAATGAAATTGCTTTTTTTCCCTTCTAGTATTTTAATTTATGTAAATTGGAGCATGTATTTGAAAGTAGTAATAATAATCTCCAATGTTTTAATATTGTGGCTCCTTCTTTAAAATACATATAAGGCAACTGACTTGTTGATTAATGGGTTTAGGTTCTTTTAGTGTAATGAAAAAAGCATGCTCTCACTCCATAGATTTTTTGAGAACCCACTAAATTTAGAGTACCAACTTGTAGTTTGCAGGGCCAAGAGATGATGGAGAAGGGGCAGGACCCATGTCTTTGAAGTATATGTATGACTTGCATAAAACCAAAAAACCCAACCTGTTGCCATCTAGTCAATTCTGACTCATAGCGACCCTAGAGGACAGGGTAAAACTACCCCATAGGGTTTCCAAGGAGCGGCTGGTGGATTCAAACCGCCAACCTTTTAATTAGCAGCTGAGCTCTTAACCACTGTACCATCAGGGCTCCATGATTTGCAGAGCAGCTTAAATTGTATCCTGTAATCTGATGGGGTATATTTGATTAACTTTCCCTTTTTTGAAGATAACCTTGGTGACAATTTGTGTGTGGATTGGAAGGGACCAGACTACAGGTAGGGGAATGACTAGGAGGTTATTGCCAGTGGCCAAGGTTAGAGATGGTAGAGGCCTAAATTAAGGCAGTGGGCCACTGGCAGTGAAGGGAGGCGGGATTTTGTGTTATTTAAGAAGTTAATCAAACTGTTGACTGATTAATTTGAGAAGTGCCATACATATTTTATACAGTATATTGAACTTTAAAACTCAAATTTTGTAGCTGAAATTGTTAGCTTAAATGCTTCTTTTCATTGATGGTTGGAGATTATTCTTTGAAGCATACCATGACAATTTCATTGAATATCTAAAATTGCAAATAGGGATATTTTTAGTGTTCTTTCCTGCTTTAATAAATTTTCATTCCTTTAAGATAATGCTCAAACCAATTCTTTAATATGGTGTATTAGTTATTTGTTGCTTTATTAACAAATTATCCCAGAATTTAGTGGAGACCACACATATTTATCATCTCACAGTTCCTGTGGGCCAGGTCTCCAGGACTAAGTGTTTCTGGCTCATGGTCTCTCATGAGTCAGGGTGTCACCCAGGACTGCAGTCACTTCAAGGCTCAACCTGGGGAGAATCTATTTCCAAGCTCACTCATGTGGGCCTCTTTAAAGGACTCCTTCATGACGTGGAAATTGGCTTACCCCAGAGTGAGAAATCCAAGAGTGAGAGAGAACACTCAAGACAGAAGCGATAGTCTTTTATGACCTAATCTTGGAAGTGATATTCCATTATTTCTGCTGTTTACTGTTCATCTGAAGTGAGGCGATAGTCTAGTCCATACTGGAGGGGTCAGGACTATACAAGGGCATGAACACCGGGCACTGGAGATCACTGGGGCCATCTCAGAGGCTGCCTACTACACATGGTTTACATCATCCGAACCCTAATTATCCATGTCTCCAGTTTCATGTCCTACCAGTTTTCCATTTACACTAGACTACAGCCAAACCAAATTTTTTTCAGTTCCGGAAATGGTCTGTGCTGTCTCTTGACTTCAGACTTTCTTTTACTCCTTCATTTGGTTCTTACGTGTACTGTAGATTGCAGTTCTAGTGTCACATCCTTCATAAGTATTTCCTTACTATTTCTTCCCAATCCTACAAATTAGTTAAAGTGCTCTTGCTACTTCTTCAATGATAGCATGCATCAGACATCAACGTTACTCCCTTTTTTTTTTTAATTGTGTGCCTTTCTGCCAGACTATACACTGTATCCTTAACACTAAGGCTTTTGCCCAGCACAACACTGGGCAATTATTAGTATTTGTTGAATGAATGGCTAAATAAATACAAAAATGTAGAAGATATAGTCAGTGTGTTCAGTAAGCTTATGGTCTCTTTTATGGATCTGTCAGAGAGCTACCACATGTGACTTCTTCTAAAACATTATTGAGCCAGAACTCAAGTTTATTGCTTTGGGGAAGAAATAAGTCAAATTTCCATTTTATGAAGGTAATTTTTTTTAATATTTAGCCCTGTGTTGCAGGTAGAATTTGGATTTAAAGAATAACCCCCCCCCCCCGCAAAAAAGTTACATTTAAATCAAGCTTCATTTGCTTTGTGGAAACCAAGTCCCTGTTTTGACTTAGCTGTCTTCACTTGTTTTGAAAGCTGATTAGCAGTAAGAAGAATCAAGGGAATTTGACTTGAGCGTGGTATATTTGCTTTCAATCTAGGTGGAGTCTAAGGTGGTATGAAAGTTTTACATCAAAAATGGGGATATAACTCTATTTCCTGGCTTCAAAATTGGGGCAATTTTATGTGATTTTGCATTTCTTTTTAAATTTAAAAAATGAGGACAAATTCTTAGGAAGTAAACACAATAAGGAAACAGTGCAGCAAGAAAGAATAAATATATTTAAACTCTTCAAAGAGCTATCTCTTTTCATTTTAGTCATTTTCACAATTACCACTCACTCTTCAACCTGAAAATGTGTCTGCTACCTCTGTATCTTCTTGGAATTTCTTCTGGCAAAGCTCACTCTTATCAGCTTATTGCAAGGGATTTTCAGATCCTTACTGGACTTTTCTACTGCATTTAACTCTTAATCCACTAATGCTTTTTTGAAACTCTTTCTATGTGAGGTTTTATAACAACACTTTCCTGGTTCCTCTTCCTGCTGCACGTTGTCATAGTCCTCCTCCTTCTTCTTCTTCACCTTTTTGGCAATTTCTTCTCATCAGTTTCCTTGAGCTCTTCTTCTGCCCATTCCCTAAGTATGAGGACTACACGTTCTGTTTTGAGCCTACAGTTCTTCTGTGTCAACAAGAGATCCCTTAACTTGCATTTTATCTGTCATCTGTGTTCTCATGACTTCAAATCTCCAGTTCAGACTTCTTCCCCAAGTTTCAGACTTATACTTCCAATACCTGTTGACCTTTCCACCTAGATGTTCTGCAAACAACTCAGACTCTAAACTTGTTTCTCTTCTGCATCTCCTGGCCTGTCTCAGTCGATGGCTCTACCATCAAGTTGATCCAGTTCATAGAAGTATCCCAGATTCTTTATTTTCCGTAACTCATTCCTCTACATGGTTATCTAATTATCAGATCCAGGTGATTTTACCTTCTAAATATGTGGTTCTCAATGTTTTCCTCCCCAAACAGCTGAAGGCTCTGACATGCTTATAGACATAATTAATCTCCATGTCAGTGATTCCCATTGGACATAGGGGGTACACCCATTAGGGGAAAGCCTTAAAGGGAGTGGAGGGGCCATGAGTAGTTTGAAACAGGCTCCCAAGTGGTTCTAATAGGCTCCAGAGATTGAGAATTGCCTCCCTAAGTATTGTGCAAATCAGATGCTCTCTTTTGCAGATGCTACTGTTCTAGTTTAAACACTTATCTACTCTCTCTTCAAGTACAGCAACACCATTCCACCTTCATTCTAATCTATCTTTCTACGTACTTGCCAAAGTAATCACCTAATATAAAAACCTGACTATCATCTCCTGCTTATAACTTTTTTTTTAAAAAAAAATTTTTATTGTGCTTTAAGTGAAAGTTTACAAATCAAGTCAGTCTCTCATACAAAAATTTTTATACGCCTTGCTATATGCTCCTAGTTGCTCTCCCCCTAATTGGACAGCATATTCCTTCTCTCCACCCTCTGTTTCCTGCTTAAAACTCTTAAAGGCTCTCCATTACCCTTAAGTTAAAAAAAAAAAAAAAAAGTTCTACATCCAGGCCTCTGCTTCCTTTTCCACCTCTCTGCTTTTCATGAAATCCGTAGCTATGTGGAATTTGTCATTTCTGGGCATCCCCTTCTTTTTCTCACCTTATTGTTTCTCTCTTTCTGATGTATTATTTCCCCTTTCTCTCTCTCTCTCTTTTTTTAATTTGGCTGCCTCTTGTTCATCATTTAATATTCTTCTCTTTTGAGAAGCATTCCCTGACCTCCATCCCCCTCCCCACAGTCCTCCCAAAGTGTATTCAATGTGTTCACATGGAATTTTCTGAAAATCTCAACCACTGCACTTTCCATTCTTTACTGTTACTATCTACTCTTTATCTTTTCTAATTGACCAAGAGTTTTTTGAGTTTGTGGACCATGTCTTCTTCATCTTTATCTCCAATGTCTAATATACCCACTGCCATCAAGTCGATTCCAACTCATAGTGACCCCACAGGACAGAGTAGAACTGCCCCGTGGGTTTCCAAGGCTGAAATCTTTATGGAAGCAGACTACCACATCTTTTTGCCACAATGTCTGGTATAGCATCTGTATGTTCATAAACATTTGTTGAAAGGTTACTTAAGCAGTTACCCATTGCTTCACTTAAAAAACACCTATTGAGTGCCTACTGTGTGACAAGTTCCATTCTATACATAGAGGGTTATAGTAATAAAATAAAAGGTAATGTCTTCCCTCATAGATCTCACATTCTATTGCTGATGCATATTAATACAATACCCATTGATATTTACTTGAACATTTTGATAAAAAGAGGAGACTTTCCTGATAAACACTGAGCAAGTTGAGCCTTTTGTTGGTGAACAATTGAATCTCTGCCTATTATTTTTTAAATTTGTACTATGGATATTTTTTCTGTTTTTTTTTTTTTAATCTCATTTCAACATTTTTTTGTGCCCAAGTATTTGTTAGGCAGAATTCTAAAACAAAAATAAAACACCAAAAAGTCCTATAAATTATAACAGTAAATACTAGACAATATGAATAATAGTAAAAAGTAATATTAAAACATTTCTTAGTATTTCAGTGAAATTTTTATTTCTGTTACTTGGATCACAGCAGCAAACCTTCCTCTGATATCATATAACTACAAATTTTATTTTTCCTCCAATAGTTGTACAAATTAAAATTGTAAAATCAGTTTCCATGGAGTGATTTAATATTAAATATCACGACAGAAGAAAAGGAGTTATATCTTATCTTTGAAAGTTGGGGTGCATAATGGATCTTTGGATAGATCTGAGGTTGTCTAGTGGTGTTGATGCTGTTCTAATTCATATCATAAATGGGTTATATATTAAAAGTTTTCTCCCTAAACAACAATAAAGATAGTCATTTATAAAAGGAAAAAACAAGGTCTCCAAATCAAATATTTCATTAGTCAAAATGTGAATGAATATGTAAAACTAATACTCTTATTTTTGTGTCCCAGTGTATCACATGAATTAATTAATTCTCATGGCTCTAAATACTACTATTTGGTATTTGCAGGTAGAAAAATAAAAACAGAAGACATTTCCACAACATAATATAAGAACCTACAAGATTCATAGGGTGATATTTTTGGAAGAGGCTTTGAAAGATTATCTTTTCTCCTATGTCTCCTAAAAATTAAAAATCTATATCGTCTATTCCTCATCTTCAGAAGACAGTCCATAACTCCAGAAAATATATTCCAATACATCAGTATATTATGACTCAGTGGGCTTTCTTAATAACTAATTGAAATTTCTCCTTTTACATTAAAATAGATACTATGATTAAGTTAATGTTGATATAATTCATTTTAAATGTGGTTTACAGAATCCAATTACTGTCTGGCAGTATTTAGGTTCCAGGAAACAAGTTCTTTAAAGGGTGCTGGAAGTAGCCTCATTGAAAACTTGGAAATTTGGGAGAAAAGTCCAATGACCAACTTCAAAAAATATATCTAATATTTTAAATCATAAAACCTTATTGGCACTTTTCAGCACCATAAATCTCCAAGTCAAGTTATGATGAATGTAATAAATGACTTTTATCTGTTTTAAAAGGGATGCGGGTGGTGGTTCAGTGGTAGAATTCTCACCTTCCACGGGGGTCAGTCGATTCCTGGCCAGTGTACCTCATGCATAGCCATCACCCAGTAATCAGTGGAGGCTTGTGTGCTGCTATGGTGCTGAACAGGCTTCAGTGAAGCTTTCAGACTAAAATGGAGGAGGAAGAAAGGCCTGGCAATCTACTTCCAAAAATCAGCCAGTCAAAACCCAATGGGTCATAATGTTCCCGTTGTCTGTTGTGCATGGGGTTACCATGAGTTGGGGTGGACTCACGGCAGCTAACAACATTGCTGTCATAGGATGGCGCTCCTTCCTGTTGGATTCCTGGGCAGCTTGGTAGCTAAGTGAGAGCTGAATCACCATCTGCCTCTCTGTCTTTTATTAAATGGTGTCATTGGACATGGGCTGACACAGTCCTGCAGTGGCACATGCTCCCTGTTCAGCCATTGCAGGGTTTCTGACAATATGCTGACAGTATTCATGTGCACTAGCTGAATCCCTGATGAATGTGGAAGTGAGGAGGGCTTGTTTTAGTGATTTATTTACCTTGGTTTGTGCTGCCCTGATCTCTCTCTCTCTCGAATACAGATCACATCTGGACCGTGATGTATAAGAGGCAGGGTTTTACCGCTTTAGTTGGTGATATCTTGCTCACATGTATTCCATCTCCCTGGACCTTGCTCATGGACTCCCCTCATCTCTTTCCCTTGGATAGTCTCTTTGAATAGCTGTAAAGTATCTGGTATTAAAAAACAAAATATATACTCTGCCAAAGATAATCTGATTAAGGGAGGAATATTATATTAAAAATTTTTTTTTGAAATTGCCTCGCTTTCCATAATCTTTTACTTATCAGCCACTTCAACATCTAGTCTAACGATGTCCGATAGACATACAATGCGAGCCGCAAAGGCAATTTTGAATTTTCTAGTAGCCACATTAGAAAAAGCAAAAAGAAACAGACTAAATTAATTTTAATAGCGTCTTTTATTTAACTCAATATATCCAAAATATTTCTTCAACAAGCAATCAATAAAAGTATTATTGATGAAATTTTTAAAATTCTTTTTTTATACTAAGTCTTCAAAAATGGCAGCACCAACTTTTCTTTATCGCTTCTTAAGAGCTCTTTGTCATATGAGATTAAACATGTTGGTCCAGTAAGATCATCTTGCCAAATAATTTGAAATTAATCAAAGGATTATTTGAAATACAAACTTTCGTTCATTGTCATTAGTGCTGAACCTCATCCTCAGAAGATAATGTGCGTTGAGATTTTAGGTAATGGTGGTATGAAGTTCTCAGAATTAGCAACATATTAAATTAAAAAAATTTCTTTATATAATTTTTTATTTCCATATTTGTATAAAAAAAGTATATTCATTATAAATTAATGATTTTATAGTGTAATATAATACAACATAATATAATATAAATGGTTTATAAATAAATACATTTCATATTATGAATGCAGGTTCAAAATTGAAAGGGTTACATGACCAAAACCATTTGATGACCACTGGCATACAGGATGAAGTCCAAATATTTAAGATTAGTTTTTAAGGTCCCCTATTTTGACCCCATTGAAGCTACCAATGTTTTTCCTCATAGTTCCTCTAAATTAAGGCCACCAACAAAAGTCAGATCTTCCTTCTTACCGTTTGCTTGAACCCAACATATTCTCTTCTCATTTCTATAACTTTGCCCAAGTTTACTTTTTTTTTTTGTTTGCTTCTTCCCCTTCCCTTTTCAGCTGTAAAAATAATATTCATCCTTCAAGATTCAGCACAATTTCTACCACCTGGAAATCATCACTGACCACTACTCCATCCTATATTCCTATCTTTCTAGTCTGAATACTTATATTTTTTTCTGTGCCGTTTGTTTTCACATTTATTTATATACTACCTCTTATTACTATTAATTTTTAAGTGTGTGCTCTTGTCTTAATGAAATTATAAGTATTTTGAAAGCAAGGACTTTATATTTCTTCTCTGTGACCTTTTAGTGCCAGGTACAGCTCAGAGAGGCACATAATATTGTGCAAATAAACCCTAGCTAAAAGAGAATTGAGATTTAAATACTCTTGTTGATTTGACTTTAATAGTCCCCATCCGTATGACCTGTCATAGTCTCCATGGTCTAGAGAGATTTTACTGATGAATGTGTGTATGTTCTATGGGAAGATGGGTTTAATAAATAATGCTTTGTGAAACCAAGGAATTTTCGTCCCTTATTTCACCTCAGAAATCCATAATTCTTTTGTTTTTAAACAAGTCTGTCCTTGCAAGACAGAGGGACAATTTAGCAACTTTTCCTGAAAGACTTAAGAACGTTGGCTCACTCCCTATAATCTCCCGTAACTTGTTAGCTTAGTAGAACAATCCAGCAGGAATGAAAATATGATGTGGTTTACTGGCAGAAATGCTGTCACATTGCATAGCTGAAAAGATAACATTGGACATCTGTCAAGGGAATGGGACAGATTTCACAAATCAAGCCCAGCCTGTCCAGGATTCAGTGTCATCACATCATTTAATCACCGTGAACTCATGTTTTGCTTTTGTGTAATCATCACTAGTCCTTTCTGAATGTTTTTATGGTCTCTCTCTAGAACATGTTATTTTTTAATTTTGAAGAAAATTGTAAGTTATTTTGTAATATTACATTACATTTTACACGGTAATTGGGGTTTGAGTGAAAATTCACAGAAATTACTTGACAAAATAAGATACAACTAAATAAGAACATGCTTTATTTCACTGTTTTCTGAGCCTGGTTGTATGTTAGAATCCCCTGGAGAGTTTCTGTAAAAGGTAGTCTCCAGGCTCCCCCTGGACTTATTGAATCACACTATCCAGCCTGGGAATCTGTGTTTGAAAGTCTCCCCAGTTTGGAAATTCACTGCTTTCTCTGTTCCCAGTCTCATACGTTGTTAGAGCACAATCTGATTCTTATGGCCTAAAAGTTATAAAAGTAATGCTGGTTTAGGGCCAGAAAGTGGAAATGAACCTTGGGTACCAGCTTCCTTGATTCTCTCTTATTTGAAGGAGTCTTTCTTTTGGACAATAGTTGGCAGAAGATTCCCTAAATTCACCATTGTTAGTTTCCTTGAAGAATACCACATGGCCTTGTTTGGGTTTTACATCAGTGTCAAGTCAGGAGTCAGAATTAACTCAGATTGCAATTAAACTAGCGAAGTCAGTGACCTACTCTGAGATGCACAGCAGGATAACAGCCTAGTCATGATCAGTGTCTAACCCATTGCTGTTGAGTCGATTTCGACTCACAGCGACCCTGTAAGACAGAGTAGAACTAACTGCTCCATAGGGTTTCCAAGGAGCCACTGGTAGATTCGAACTACTGACATTTTGGTTAGTAGCCGAGCTCTTAGCCACTGCTCTATCTTAGCTCTCAAACTGGGATGATGTATATTGGAGAAGGCTAAACCCTTAACCTTAGGTACTGAACTGTGTTTGTCACAGAAAAGCCAAACACCATTTGTCATAGGGCTGACTACAAGGCTAAGTCCCTTTCATGATTTATTGGTGGAGATATTCTTTGGAGACCTGGGGACTCAGTTGGTAAAATAAAATATAGCATATCCTTTAGATATCCACAGGAGGCATATTAAGGAATCATTCTGTCATTTCTCATCATTTTTGACAATTTCAATTCTATTTAAACTTCTTCTGTACAATATTTAAAATCACTTAAACTGAAGAATACGTAAAGTATGAGCATTGCCATACCTCCCTTTTGTTACACAGGCGTGTTTAAGGTTGTGGTGTGTACGGGATCAATATTACATATATACTATTCCCCATCAAGAAACCTGGTGGCGCAGCAGTTAAAGTGCTTGGCTGCTAACTGAAAGGTCCATTTACTGATTATATGAGTCCCCCCACGGCTGGTTTTACTGTCCTATTTTTTTTTTTGGTGATGAGGAATTTAAAATTCAGAGAGTAACGTGGCTGAGGTCACCAAACTAGTAAATGTTTATGTGCCGCGAGTGTCTGAATCCCAAATTAATTATTTTTCTACTTCAGCATGCCATTTCAACTATAAGTTTCCTACGGATCAATGCCCTCCTTCCTTCCCTTTGAGTTTTGAAAAAAATAATGACCAAATTGTGACCAAACAAGTTGAGGTTTCATTATGCCTTATAAATGTTTAGTCAGAGCAGCACACACTCAGAATGAAGACATGGTGCCAATACTCAAATGTATCAAAGCAGGTTAGAATATTTTATGGCTAGGAAATAGTGTACTGTACCAGTGTAATGTTCTGCCTGAGCATGAGTGGTCTTAATCAGTTATTTTAAACCTTTTATTTTCGTTCTCCATTTCTGTTACTGTTCCCATCTAATTCTTTAATAATGCAGAAATAAGTTGGAAAGTGAGAATGTAAAAGGTGAGTGAAGAAATTTTCCTGTAAGGTAGCATCCCATAGCTTTTAAAATGTAAATGAAAGTTTTCAGGTCATCTTTTCTAGTATTTGGAATAAATGCAATAGATTTCGTTTTAGCCTATAGCAAGTATCTGGTACAATTTAGTTTCTTTTGACCTTAAAATTAGAAGAGCTGCATATTTTGCAGCATTATTGAACTACGCACTGTTTTGAGTTTGTTGCATTCTAACATCATTATTGTGCTTTGTTTTTACCGTCAGTATGGGACAAAAGTGATACGGCAATAAAATATTGTTGAGCTTTTTCTCAAATCAGAGAGGACCAAGTTAGGAGGCTTCGTTCTACTTTCTTGTTTTCAGAGATGGATTTAAGATGTGACTCTCCTTGTCTGCACCTATCTTCTGATTCCTTGAGCCTTTTGATTTAAAAGAAAGTGTGTACAGAATGAAGCAAGTTGGCCTCTGACTTAATTTATCTTGTTTTAGAATGTTGACATTTTATCAAGAAATTATCTTTTTATTTGTGTGCTTTGCTTTTCTTATTTGTTACCAGAATTATGAAAAAAACCTAGATTTTTAACCTCTTTTGCATTTCAGTTAGCAAAATAATTAATTTTCCACAAAGGTATTTTCCTCCTAAAAAGAATACTGCACTGTGACAAATTACATAGGTGATATTTATAAAGCGAGGTTTATGAATAAAAAGCTTTGTGTTGGGAATACAAATAGGAACTATGTGCAACTCTTTCTGTCTTTTTTGTTTCCTTCAAATGAAGAACTATTAGAAGGTAGTATTTATCATTGTTGGGTATTGTTGAGTTGATTCCAACTCATAGCAACCCCGTGTGATAGAGAACGGCCCACCATAGAAATTTCTTGGCTGTAATCTTTACAGGATCTTGTAAGGATGGTGCAGGACCAGGCAGTGTTTCATTCTGTGGTACATAGGGTTGCTATGAGTCAGAACCAACTGGACAGCACCTAACAACAACAACAATAATCTTTACAGGAGCGGATTGCCAGGTCTTTCTCCCACAGAGCCACTGGGTGGGTTCAAACTGCCAGTCTTTTGGTTAGCAGCTGAGCGCTTAACTGTCATGATACTAGGGGACCTTATTTACTATTAAACCCAAACGAAAACCAAACCCATTGCGCTGAGTCGATTCTGACTCATAATGACCTTATAGGACAGAGTAGAACTGCTCCATAGGGTTTCCAAGGAGTGGCTGGTGGATTCGAACTGCCGGCCTTTTGGTTAGCAGCCGAGCTCTTAACCACTGTGCCACCAGGGCTACTATTTGGTGTTAGAAGGTAGAATTTGTGTGTGTGTGTGGTACAAATATGTATAACAAAACATTCCCCATTTCAGCATTTTTTTGCATGTGCAATTCAGTGACATCATGTGCGACCATCATCACTATATCATAGAAGGTAGTATTTTTAAAGTCATAAAATATTACCTATTTAATAATCTTACCAGAAAAAAATGGCAAAGTTTGTTTTATTTGATGTTAAAATCATGTTCAATCACTCATTCTTTCTATGTTTTCATGTGCTGACAATTTTCATCCTGTCAGCCCTCTGGAATTTCCAAAGTAGGACAACTTTCACCTATTCTGCACAAGAGTTGCTCCTGCCTCCAGCTTACTCTTTAGTGATGGTAGATCAAGGATTACAAATGCTGAAAACTGATGATGATTACAACAATGGTGTTGTTGTTAGTTGCTATTGAGTGATGGCAACTCCATGTACTACAGAGTGAAAGGCTGCCTGGTCTTGTGCCATTCTCGTGATCACTGGTAAGCTTGAGTACATTGTAGTGGCCACTATGCATTCTGAATGTCTTCCAACCTAGATGGCTCATCTTCCAGCACTATTATCAGACAGTATTCTGTTGTGATCCATAGGGTTTTAATTGACTACCTGGGAGTAGATTTCTAGGCCTTTCTAGTCTGTTTTAGCCTGGAAGCTCCACTGAAACCTGTCCATTATGGGTGACCTGCTGGTATTTGAAATCTTGATGGCATAGATTCCAGCAGCATAGCAACACACAAGCCATCACAGTATGACAAACGGACAGATGGGAGGTGGAAAACAATAATTGTTGTTAGGTGCCGTAGAGTCGGTTCCCACTGTAGCAACCTTATGCACAACAGAACGAAACACTGCCGGGTCCTGCGCCATCCTCACAATCATTACTATGCTTGAGCCCATCGTTGCAGCCACTGTATCAGTCCATCTCCTTAAGGGTCTTCCTCTCTTTTTTCTGACCTTCTACTTTATCAAGCATAATGTCCTTCTCCGGGGACTGATCCCTCCTGATAACATGTCCAGAGTAATGTGAGACAAAATCTTGCTATCCTTGCTAATCTAAGGAGCATTCTGGACAATAAAAATTATGTTAAAATGCCTTTTCTTACAACTACTAGCCCCTTAGGGAACAAACCATGATGGTAATATATCATTAATGATTACAAGGATTTTTTTTTTCAAGCTTATGGCTGCAATATAGGTAATCTATTCAACATACAGATTTATCCCTAGTGAAAGCAAGAACTGCCTTCTCAGGAAGTAACACTCCTGAGTTTCAGGAACTGTGTAGGAGCCCTGGTGGCGCAGTGGTTAAGCACTTGGCTGCTAACCGAAAGGTCTGAAGTTCAAACCCTCCAGCTGCTCTATGGGAGAAAGATGTGGCAGTCTACTTTGATAAAGGTTTATAGCCTTGAAAACCCTATGGGCAGGTCTCCTGTGTCTTAACTGTGTCACTGTGAGTCGGAATCAACTCGACGGTAACTGGTTTACCGGTGTGCTAAGTACACCTGGCAGGGTGCTGAACACCCATTTCTTTCAGTGGGTATATTTTCATGCCCAGTCTAAGGCAGCTCTGAATGAGTCTTCAGAATTTGAGAGTAAAATAGGCTATTTCAATAGACCTTCTTAAAGTATTTCTGGTGTATAAAACTGTCAACATTTCCCTTCATTTCTCTATGAAATTATTAATCCAAAGATTGTGTGCCCACGCTCATTGCCATCAAGTGAATTCTGACTCACGGTGACCCTGTGTGTATCCGAGTAGAGCTGTGCTCTGTGAGGTTTTCACTGGCTGACTTTTCAGAAGTAGATTGCCAGGCCTTTCTTCTAAAGTGCTTTTGGTAGACTGGAACCTCCCACCTTTCTGTTAGCAGCCAAGTGCTTAACTGGTTACATGACCCAGGGACTCCATCTGCTATAGAGGAAAAACTGATATTTTAACTGTAACATACTTTTTTTTAATTTTTGAAGGAATGATAAATTTCATGTCTCCATTAACAAAAGATTAAAAACTAGAAGGAAAAACTTTTTTTAAAGTTTCAGTTTTTGGCCTGTCTTTGTGATCTTGTGTTCTCTCATGTGATATTCTTTTTTTTTCCTAATTTTTGTTAGAACTGATATATATATATATATATATTTTTTTTTTTTCTTACATGTCTATCATTAAGGAGAGGTTGTAGCCAGAATGGAAAATTTCACAAAATCATGTATTTTAAACTTTTATTTTAGAGGGTGATTATAGCTAATAATGTCTAGCCTTCACTGAGTACTTTGCCCACATAATTGCATGGTGTATCTTAACATTACATTTTAGGACATTAATTAAAATCTTGAATTTAAGTCAGGATAAATTGCTAAGAAATTTATAGAGGTTGGGAAGGAAAGCTGAGTACTATTTTACAGCATGAAATTAAAAACTGATTAAGCAGGGAGCAGAGATTGTTTAAAAAATATATCTTACATAAAGTAAAATGCTGATTTAATAAGTTAAAAAGTCAGTGCTTGAAGCGGAGTGCTAAAAATTGTCGTAGAAAGCAGTGTTTCCCCTCTTGTATTTCTAGTTTTGCCGTTTATGAATTTTTTCCTGACTCTAACATGCTCTGAACTCTTAATGTAAAATTGAGGTAAAGTCTGGTACTGGGGAGAATGGATTGAAGCAGCATGTAGGTTTTATATATCTATCCCTTAATGTGTGTAAGCTTGCCTGGCTGTTTGTCTGCATTTGTGTGTCCGAGGCAGTGAGCTAGGATCAGAAGATGCAGGGGTTTCAAGATGAAGGAGAAATCCTAGAGAGACAGAGGTACTCTGTGATGGCTCTAGGGCTCAGGCCCATGTCCAAGAGCAACAGATGGCCCCACAGGAATGCTTTAGAATAATTATAAATGTATCATGGTTCCTTACACAAATGTGGAAATGATTTCATTTGTCAATTTGAATCCCATCAATAAAATATTGTTTCTCTGAAATTGTGAAATGTCTCATTTCTTAATCTTTGCTTCAAATGTAAACATATTACCGCATTCATATTTTGTTAGGGAGAAGCTCAATATGCCTTATTGTTTGTGTTTCCATGTACTTATTGAGTCACGTAAGCCCTATTTTTGTCATAATTTAATCGTATCAATTTAATCATTCATCTATCCATTCAAGGAATATTATTAATATGGGATACTGTAAAAATGGTGTGGGGAGTGGTGTCTGACCTCCTTTAACTTCACGAGGGGGAAGGAGAATCAAGATCAACAGCCCAAGGCTTATTTCTCTGAGGCGGAGACCAGATATGCTGCTTCTCTCCGCCATCTTTACCAATTCTGACACTGGCCATCCCCTCCCATAGCACTTTTTACTTCTCTGCTGGGTTCGATAATTCATTGCAGCGGCCACACAGAACTCAAAGACAATTCTCATGATTGTGGGGTTCATTAGGGAAATAACAGGTTACAATTCAGGTTGAGGAATGCTTAGGATACAATTCTTCCATCAGGCCAGGATCTTCTGAACTGTGTCTGCAGGCTTGCCTCTCTCTGGCCCTCAGTCTCTGCCCTGCTTCGGCAAGTGTTACAAAGCTGTTTCAGTTCTGCTGATAAGTATCTGGAGGCACCCTACTCTGCCAGCAAGCCTCCCTGAAGGCAAATGGCTTTCTTGCTCCGTGGTCTGGGAAGCCTACCATGCTTTCTCCTGCCAGTCTTTCCTGCCACTGCTTCTGGCCATCTTCAGTGTTACAGTGTTACAGCTCTCTCTCTCTCTTTCTGAAAAATCATTGCTCAGTAAATTTACTATCAAATAATACTTTCCGGTTTATAAAAAACTGTACACGTGTCTTTTTTTTTTTTTTTTGTCCTTGATATACTCATAGCTGAAAATATCCCTTAATTAGTATTATGAATTGTTTCACTGAGAAAGTTCCTTGGGGATGCTTAACTTCATAGTCCTATAATCGATGTGCAATTATATATGTTATAACTTATAAGTTATAACATTCTTTTCTGAATTCTATAGCACTTTTTTTTGTGGGCATCTTGAGCACATTTCTCATTCTACCCTCTTTTACTACTGAACTTACATTTCTTGAAAGAAAGAGTTATGTCTTATTTGTCTTTATATATTCTTACATAGTGCCTCCAATATAGTTGGTTCTCAATAAGTGCTTTTTAAATGAATGACTTATACTTTCATAATTTTTTTCTCCATCTCTTTCAACTGCTGACATTTCCCGTTTTTTCTCCTTTTGTCTGTTTTAAAAGTATGACATCTCCATTGTTATAGGTCTGGGGACTGAATCTACAACAATTCAGATAGCTTACTAGCACTTACCCCATTCCCATCCCTAGTGTAGGGTAATCTTGTTTGAGACATAAAAGATTAAATAAGCAAGCAAGCAAGCAAGCAGAGACGGGGAAAGAGAGATGCCAAGCCACATAAAGATCACCCAAGAGCAGAATTTCTGCTCAAAGAGACAAGGACCTTCCTTCAGAGCCTGCAGAGAGAGAAAGCCCTCCCCTAGAACTGGCACCCTGATTTTGGACTTCTAGTTTCCTAAACTGTGAGAAAATAAATTTCTTTTTGTTAAACTCCCATATTTGTGGTATTTCTGTTATAACAACACTAGATAATTAAGATACCTTCCTAAATATAAAAGCAATTTTTGTTGAAAAAGCAATAAAAATCCGCACTAAATGAAAAGTAACCTATAGATTCTCCTGCCCATAACACTGTTGCTGCCAAATTGTACTCAGAGGCCATTGTTGCATAAGAAATGAGTCCATTTCCATGTTTGTCAAAGCTACAAGCTCATGAATCACCTACCCTTGATGGGAGTCCCTAGCTGGCACAGATGACTTTAGATGACTAATAAGCTCAGCTGCTAACTGAAAAGTTTGGAGGTTGGAGTCTACCCAGAGTCACCTTAGAAGAAAGGCCTGGCAATCTACTTCTGAAAAGTCAGCCACCGAAAACTCTATGGGGCACACTTCTACTCTGACACACGTGGGGTTGCCATGAGTTGGACTCTACTTGAAGGCAAGGAGTGGTGGTGCTGGTGCCCCTTGACAGCTGCTCTCTGGCTTTTCGCTGTGGTCTTGAAATTACACTTTTCTGTATCTGATGCCATTTCAAATTCTGATTACAGTTTCTCCTAAAATAATAATCCCTAGAAGTAGAAAGTAGAAAGGGGAAAAATAAAGGGGCTTATTTTCTTTTTTGTTCAAGCAAATCCACTAGAAGTGGGGATGGAGCTATTCTTTCAGTTGCTATTTAAAACCTGGTGGATGAGATGATTTCTAAGATTCCTTTAAGACCTGTAATTTTATGACTATAAATAATCTTACAAGATTGTGATATGTTATTTTGAATTTTATTTGACATGTGGATTTGATTTTGGAAGAAACCAGTTCAATGCACTTTGTTTCTATTTTACAAGTATTTCATTGGTGCCTATATTCATAAATTTTTAATAACATCTTGCATCCTTCTGTTCTAGCAATTAGTGGTCTAGCTGTTTAATTTCACTGCAGTTTGATTTTGCCTGTACCCATACTTTTTGGAAACTGTTCTTTATTTTGTTGGTAATTTTCTTATGTCTTAAATATGTAGCTACTCCTTTTTTTTTTTTTTTAGGAGATAAAAAAAAAAATGGGGTGGTCCTAGTAATGTAGTCCTACCACAGTTTAAATTCAAAAGTGTTTTGTGCATCTAGATTGCCACTTGTACCGCACATGCTCTGCATAAAGACAGGACCCTATTCTGTGTTTTTTCTATTCTGTAAGGTTGGCAACTTCATTCTCTGATACCTGCCAAAAATGAAATTCCTGTATGCCGTATTGATACTCTTGGTAAATGTGTTTGAGCCCTATGCTCCAGCCTTACTGAAATATTTTTTTAATTTTTAGGATGCAGACAACTTCTTTGCATCTTCATGACTTTCTCAAACCCACCCCCTAACATCTTCTACACCTGGATAATCTATCTCTTTTCAAAACTCAGCTTGGGTGTCATATTGTTTGTGTAGCCTTTTTGAATATCCATTCTACATTCATGCTTTCATATAATTATCTGTGTCTTTGTAGTTATAGTTTTTTAAGTGTCTTTCCTAAACTGTGAACCTGTTGGGCTCAGGAGCAATGCCATCTCTATGCCAGTGTGCAGTAGATGGTCAATTAATGTTTGATGAACTGTGGGAATATTGGTTATAGGTAATTATTTGAGTTTTCTTTTTTTTTTCTTTTTTTAATTGTATCTGGATGAGGTGTGCAGAGTTTACCATTATACTAAATTAAGAATCCTATCGGAGGAAATTTTTCATTTTTTAAAGGTTTTGGATCTCTTTCTAAAACTATTATTAGTATTGTAATTTTATTCTTTTGGTGAGGGAAGGACTGTGATAATTATTTGATCACCTGCTGTACAGCAGGCCTTCTGCTAGGTGCTTAGGACATTTTCTCGTTGAATCCTATGACAGTTCCTTAAGATTGGTTTTATCAAGTTCATTATATAATTAAGGAACTAGACTCTCAGTGATGTTAGGTAATGTGTTCAGTTTCATGTCTGCTGAATGGTGGAGCCAGGACTTGAACCCTTGGTCTATCTATTATTTTGAGCTCATGCTTTTTGTACCACATCTCTTGTCTCTCTTTAGATGTAGCTGGAGATGCTTACAAAATGTGCAGAGCTTATGAAATGCTTACGGAACGTTACTGTAAGGACATTTTCACTTACGGAAATAGCATTAAAGGAATGATTAATAGGATGGTTAGCTCAATCATCAAGCCTTCTTTACTGCCCAGTCTACCATAAACAGTTATTTAGCTTTAAACGTATCCATTAAGCAACAACAGAGTTAACATTAAAAAAAAAAGAAAAAACTACATTGGTGTGAAAAAGAAAGCCTCCTGGATACACTGAGGATTACAGCAAATTTAATAACAACACTTAAACTAAAGAAGAAAATTACATTTGGGATCCCACACAAGTGTATCTATACACACTAAACCATCACGATGGAGATTTGTGTTTAAAAAATCTCTTGTGTTATCAGAGAATCACTTTGGAGTTCCCTAAAAATGTGATATTACAGCTCTGTACAATGTCCAGGATGCAGGGTCTGGTTTGCACATTTGTGACAAATCTCTTCCCAGAGCTGCAAAACAATTTGTTTCTGTCATCAGGGGGTTAAAGAAGCAGTTTTCTTCCTGTGCTGTTGAGAGATTTTTTTTCCCTAAGAGGTCAGGGAAATACATCAGAAGAGGAGATTATTCACATTCGCCCAGTGCTACTAAGACACTCGTAGGTTTTTTCTCTCTCCAGTGTAGAACAGAAGCCTTTCCTACCCCCCACTTATCAAAGAAATTTAAGAATGGCACCTATGTACTGCCACCACTGCTGATTCAATTCTTTGGTTTCCCCCGTATCAATCAGATTTTTACTTGACTGCACGGGGATCTTGAGTTCAAAGCTCAGCTGAATTTGGTGGTCCTTCTTAAAGTCTTTGTGGACATTTGCCAATTTTGTAAAAGTGCTACAGAGTTCAACAGGCTTTTTGCATTCTTGGCAGGGTTCCACCACCAAGAGATCTGGAATAAGAATAGAAAGAAGGCTGCACAGAGAAATAGACAAAATCTCAGGAAATATGATGGAGTAGTGTGTATCATATACTTATTTTATAGTGATACAGTGTTTTTTCAGGGTATACTGATTTTAACATTTACTTTCTTTGGGGCTACTGTCATTTTCTCTTTTTGAGAATAAGTTTTCTTAATAAGGAAATATTTATATATTAGTTTTACTTTAACCTAGACTGAGGAGAGATATTCAAGGGTTAAAAAAGGAAGTTAGCTTTTTTATAGATAGTATGGCAAAATAGAAAGATTGGCTTTTATCATTTGTTCATCCGTTTAGGTGGCCTTTGAAGGCAACAAAGGAAGAAAAGATTCTTAAAATTTCATAATTAAATTAATTGGTAGTTTGAACCCACCTAGTGGCTCTGCAGGAGAAAGACCTAGCCATCTGCTCCCATAAAGATTACAGCCTAGAAAATTCTATGGGTCACATGTACTCTGTCACATGGGGTCGCTATGAGTAGAAATCAACTCAGCATCTGACAATGACGATAGTAATAATGATAGTAATAACTTACATTTATTAAGCATCTATTTAGTATTTATACATAGGAATTTTTCTTATCATTTTACATATACCATTTAATCTTCATGGGATGCCTGTGAGAATTAACTTATTATCTACCTTTTACAGAAGAGGAAGATTAAGCACAGAGAAGTTAAGGAAGTTTCCCAAAGTCACACAGCCTTTCAATTAGTACACTTTTGATAGCAAGTAAAAGAAAACAATAAGGACATTTACTATCTCACATAACAATCTAGAGAGGGGGTACTTGTAGGACTGAATAACTCAATGACATTATCAAACACCCTTCTTTCCACCTTTCTACTGTCCTCAGTGAATTGGCATGTCCCCCCAGGCCAGATACCCTCTAACATGGTTGCTGTATTTTCAGGCATCTTAGGCAGAAAACTGCCTAGGTCCACTGGGAGAAAAAAAGGGAATCACCCTCTTCTCAGCTCTTCTTTTAAGAAAGAGCAGTTTTTTTTCCAGAGACAGGCAACCTTTGACTTACATCTCATTGGCTGGAATTGCATCATATGCAAAGGCTTAAACCAGTAAAAACCCCAAGGAAATAAGAAAAACACCACCACATTGGCTTAATTGAATATCCACTCCCTGGAGAAGAAGAAGAGTCCAGCCTATTCTAGAAATGAACTCTCAGAGGAAAGTGGACAAAATGGGACTTTGTTAGCAATTGTTGGAGAGGTGGCCAACCATGTCTGCCCCATATAGCTAATGATTTGTGGCCAGAAATTCAAACTCAGGCAATCGGCTTCCTCTTAGCCACCTTGCTATGAGAAGTTTCATGTTCAGTTTAATGCAATTTTCTCTGATCTTTTATAAAATCATATATTCTAAAAAAGTAAGCAAGCATAATTTTCAAAGAGGAATTTTGGGTGAAGGAAATTTTCAATCCATAGTTCACCGTATTTATTATGGAAAGACAAGTTTTTGCTTGGAAAGGGCACGTGTGTCTTGATGTACCTTGCTTAAGAAAAATAGACCACAGTCACCATCTTTAAGCTCACCTACTTCCCACCGGAAGGAGTCAGCCAGTAGAGGATGGGGTTCTCAGGCCTTATTTAGAATATCCTGAAGACCTTCCATAACAACAGCCAGTCTATTTTGCTCTACTATCTACAAACAAGCTAATTTCTTTTTTTAACCCCTTGATTATCTCTCCTCAGTCTATCTTAAAGTAAAACTAATACATAAATATTTCCTAAATAAGAAAACTTATTTCCCCCAAGAAAGAAAGAATGAAAATGAGAGTAGTCTTCAAAAAAGTAAATTTTAAGTTCCGTATAACCTGAAAAATCATATCACTATAGAGCAAAGTGAATTAAGTATATTAACCATGTTTATTGATAAGAAAATGGAAATATAATGAGATACTTAATTTGTACTACTATATCAATTCAGTCATTTACTCACTGTTTCTTTCATTCACTCAATAAATATTTAGTGCAAATAAAAACGAAAAGATAAAGCAAAAAAGACTAAGAGAAAAACAGGTAAACAGAAACTAGAGAGAATAACCAGAAGCCTGGTGAACCATAATTTTAATCTCAAAGATCGAGCGTGAGATTTCTTCTAATGTGTTGGAACGGGAATTTCTTTAGTCTTAAGGGAATACCCACGAGAGAAAAATACCACTGAGCAAGCTTCCCAGTCCTAGTCATTATGTATTAAGCATAGTGTTTTAGTCATCTAGTGCTGCCATAACAGAAATACCACAAGTGGATGGTTTTAACAAAGAGAGATTTATTTTCTCACAGTCTAGTAGTTACAAGTCCAAATTCAGGGTGTCGGCTCCAGGGGAAGGCTTTCTCTCTCTGTCAGCTCTGGAGGAAGGTCCTTGTCCTCAATCTTTCCGTGGTTGAGGAGCTTCTCAGATGCAAGGCCCCCATGTCCAAAGGATGCCCTCTGCTCCTAGCGCTGTTTTCTTGGTGATATGAGATTCCCTGTCTCTATGCTCAATTCTTTTTATATATCTCAAGAGATTGCCTCAAGACACAGTCCAATCTTGTAGGCTGAGTCCTGCCTCGCTAACACAACTGCTGCACATCCTCCCTCATTAACATCACAGAGGCATGATTTACAACACATACGAAAATCACAGGATACCGGGAATCATGGCCCAGCCCAACTGATACACCCATTTTTGAGGGGACAAAATTCAATCCATGACACATAGTAAATAGTATATTATTTGGTATTATGGATATAAAATAAATACTACTTTCTTCCTTTGATGAGCTTGTAGCCTAATAGGAGGAAAAAAATAAACAATTACAAGAATATGGAAACCGTATAATGGGAATTTATTAAATATCTAACAGTTACTGACACTGGGAAGATCAGGGAGGACTTCAGAGAGGAGTGTATGTAATGTTTGAGCTTAGACTTAAAAGGATGAGAATTTTACAAAGAGGTCTGTCCATTACTCAGCTGGCTGGGGTCTAACCCAGACTGTACCCACCAAGGTGTTGGTGAGAGAAGCTCCAGAAGAAGGATTCCAAAGCCAGGACAGAGAGGGCATAAAACCCACCCAGTGCCGTTGAGTCGATTCGACTCATAGCGACCCTATAGCATATCACTGTTTTATTTGCACTGTGCCAGAAAAAATATAAACAAGCTGTGACACAGGAAATGAGGTGGTGGGTCATGGGGCGAAGAATACGTAAAGCAAAGAATCAAACATGGGTATAGGACTAATTACAAAAGGGAAACCAGGAGGATATACTGGCACTTCAAATCCAGAGCAGGCTAAGGACAGGGAAGAGTGACTGGGATAGGGTCAGTCCAGGACACATTTTCCTAGACTAGATCCCAGCTCTCTCACTTGTCATAAAGCTGTCAATTCCGCTGGATGCAGAGAAGTGAAAGGGAAGGCATCCATACAGGCGGAACAGTAGCTGCAGGAACACAGCACAGTGCATTGAGGAAACACATGGGGTTTGGAACTGATCCTATAGGATGAAGGATAAATGTGATCAGCTTTGACTTTTAGAAAGACCACTCTGGAACAGGTTTAGAGGTAAATTTCAGGGAAATGAGACTGGAATCATGGAGATCAGGTAGCATGGTATTGCAGTAGTCCAGACATGAGCAGATAAAGGCTAAACTAAGACAGCAGTAGTAGAGATGAAAAAGGAGAAGGGAAACATATACTGTCTAGAATCTGTAGAATTAATGGGAACATTGGTGGTTCAGTGGTAGAATTCTCGCTTCCATGCTGGGACCTGGGTTTGATACTCATCCAATGCACCTTATGTGTTGCCACCACCCATCTATCAGTGGAGGCTTGCGTGTTGCTCTGATGCTGAGCAGATTTCAGCAAAGCTTCCAGACTAAGACGGACTAGAAAGAAAAGCCTGGCCATCTACTTGTGAAAAATCAGCCAGTGAAAACACTGTAGATCTCAGCTGTTGTTTGATTCAGACAGTGTTTTGTTCTACTGTGCATGGGTCATCATGAGACAGGATTTGGCGCCATGGCAGCTAGCACAACAACAAAAACAAAATATAATTTAGAGACTTATCAGATGTGTGGAGTGACAGAGAGGTGCAAGGATAAATCTGTTTCTTAGTAGACAATGGCACCACTATCCTTGATAGAAATTGCAGGATAAGGAGGAGCAGGATTAATTAGGGGAGTTCAAATTTTGGGCAAGGAAGGTGAGGGGGAGGATGAAGGAGTGAAAGACAAAGTGAGAAGTTCAGTTTTGTGCACATTATTTTTGAGGGGCCTGGGGAATTTGCCCATGTGAAGTTGGTAACATTGACTTGGAAATCAGGAGTGACATGCAAGTGTAAGAGATTTTGGAATCATTAATATTTAGGTTGGGTGGTAGAAGTAGGTAAGACCCTGCAGCAAAAAGCAGTGAACAGAGGGTAAAGAACATGAACTTTGAGAAACACTAACATTCTATGGCAGAAAAGAAGTAGAGTCTGTAAAAAACAGAATGGAATTCTAGAAACCAAAAGCAGAGAAGTTTGCAGAAATGTAAGTACTCCAGAGAGGAAGTGACTTTCTAGGTGCATACCAGCTGAGTAGCAACCCTGAAGCACAGATCGCAGATTATCTCCAGATTCTGGTTATCCCCAGCCTTGTGATTCAGAAGTGTTTAGAACCATACACACACACACCCCTTGCTGTCCAATAGATTCCGACTCATAGTGACCTTATAGGACAGACCCTTTGGTTTCCGAAGCACTTACTAATGAAGATCAAAGATCACAGCCTTCAGTGTGGATTGCACCTCAACATAAAGAAAACAAAAATCCTTACAACTGGACCAGTGAGCAACATCATGATAAACGGAGAAAAGATTGAAGTTGTCAAGGATTTCATTTTACTTGGATCCACAATCAATAGCCATGGAAGCAGCAGTCAAGAAATCAAAAGACGCACTGCATTGGGCAAATCTGCTGCAAAGGACCTCTTTAAAGTGTTGAGGAGCAAAGATGTCACCTTGAAGACTAAGGTGTGCCTGACCCAAGCCATGGTATTTTCAATCACATCATATGCATGTGAAAGCTGGGCAATGAATAAGGAAGACAGAAGAATTGATGCCTTTGAAGTGGTGTTGGTGAAGAATATTGAATATACCACGGACTGCCAAAAGAACGAACAGATCTGTCTTAGAAGAAGTACAGCCAGAATGCTCCTTAGAGGCAAGGTTGGTGAAACTGCGTCTTACATACTTTGGATATGTTGTCAGGAGGGATCGGTCCCTGGAGAAGGACATCATGCTTGGCAGAGTACGGGGTCAGTGGAAAAGAGGAAGACTCTCAACCAGGTGGACTGACACAGTGGCTGCAACAATGAGCTCAAGCATATCAAAGATTGTAAGGATGGCTCAGGACTGGGCAGTGTTTCATTCTGTTGTGCATAGGGTCGCTATTAGTCGGAACTGACTTGAAGGCACCTAACAACAACAACAACAGAGTCTTTGATTTCTCTGTCCACAGACCAAAGTTGGCATTTTTTAGCCTAAAGTGTAAAATTTAAAAAAAGAAAAAATCTTCCTGCTGTATTCTATACCTATCCATTTCTTACTCAAGATATGATATTATGAAAATTGGCCATGTATGTAAATTTTTTGGGTAGAATGTGTTCAGGAAACAGAAGCTGATACTTAAAAAAAAAAAAAAAAAAAAGAGGAGTGTATCATAGGAAATTCAAAGTTAAATGAAATTTACGGAAAAAAAAAAGCTATTATACATTGACCCTTCATCTTCTTTGTCCTAGAGGAAAACTCTCAGACTCTGCTAGAACAAAACAAAAAGATTTACTGAAAGCTCAAAATATATTCCCATGGGGAGGAAGAATGACCCAGGTAGTGAAACCCAGGAATCCAAGGGGCAGCTGTTTTGGGAGGCTAGAAAATAGGCCCTACTTAGGAACTAACAGTAAAAAATATTCTTATTGGCTAGCTAATGTAAGTTCTTCTGATTGGCTGTTTTTGGTAAATCATTAAACACGTGCCCAGGCAAGAACCCTGTATAAGCACCTTTCTGTATACTGCTTAATCTATTTTCAACCACATTCTTCCGGAGGGCAAGTTGCCCCTCCCGTGTTTACCCATTAACAGCCATGAGTCGCCTTCTCAGAAACAGAAGCAGAGTCTGGGACAAAATGGAGTCTGCCTCTTAACTTTAAACCAGCTCTCTACTTTGGTCAAGCGGTTTGATTTTAGGGCTCCTGCATACAACCTAGTCAGTAAACTCCTGCTACTACAATTACATTCCTGGCCCCCACCCTTATTTGCTAAAAGTGGATTTGGGGCAAAGGCCAGGTCGTTAAAACAAGATAATTGCTAGGGAGCCAAGATCTGTTGGTTCTACCCAGCCAGAGGCCCAAGTCCATATGTATGTGAATAAGAAGTCAAGGTTACTTTCTCAGGAATTCAGAAGCAGGAGCTTGTGACAAGATGGACCTGCGCCTGCTGCTAGCCCAATACCCAAATAAACCCTTGCCGTGGGAGTTGATTCTGACTCATAGTGATCCTGTAGGACAGAGTAGAATTGTCCCATAGGGTTTCCAAGGATCAGCTGGTGGAGTCAAACTGCCAGCCTCTTGGTTAGCAGCCTGAGCTCTTAACCACTGCGCCACCAGAGCTGCCTCTGTTCTGAAGCTCTTATTCAGCTCGATGATAAGCTGTGTGTACATTAGGAGCCTACCATAAGAAAACTAATACCTCAGCTTTATTTTTAAGTATGTCTGTGTTTTAACAAAGAGTACTTGGTGGCGCAGTGGTAAACACTCAGCTGCTAACCAAAGGTAGGCAGTTTGAGTCCACCAGTCCCTGTGTGGGAGAAAAATGTGGCATTTGGCTTCCATAACATTTAAAGCCTTGGAGACCCTATGGGGGCAGTTCTGCTCAGTCTTACAGGGTTGCTATGAGTCAGAATTGACTGGATGGCAGTGGTTTGGTTTGGGTTTGTTTAAATAAGTGATTTGTAGCCAAATTGGTGGCCCTCTTTTATATAAAATTTATCAGTTTCCATTTTAAAAAAACTGTTCAGAAATGTCAACGTTATTCTAGATGCTATTTTATATGATCAGGGCTAGTATCTCTGATTTCTCAGTTTATTTTAGGTAACATTGTGAGATAAAGTGGAGGGATACTCAACCCTCACCTCTTCTGTTTTCCTCGTCTTTTCTTCTCATTCCCAATGTTTCCAAAATGTTTCACTTATCAGTGGTGAAAACAACTTTATTATCTTATTAAATGACAAATTGTTAATTTTCTTTTCTCAGTGGAAAGAGACAAAAAAATTTTATATTGCAGCTCGAGAAACTGTGACACCTATTACTCACTTCTGAGTTGCTGGTTTATGTGTTCTTTTAGTCCTTTGGGCCAATATTTTCCTTGTGTCTTTGGTTTTCTTCATTCTCCTTTGTTCTGGGTGGAATGGGACCAATAGATGTATTCTTAGATGGTCGCTCGCAAGCTTTTAAGACCTTAGTCAGTACTCACCAAAGTGGGATTTAGAACATTTTCTTTATGAACTATGTTATGCCAATTGAACTAGATGTTCCCGAAAACTATGATTCTAGGCCCCAGCTCTAGCTACTTGGTCCCTCAAAGTGTTTGGCTGTGTCTAGGGAACTTCTATACTTTTGCTTTGGTCCAGTTGTGCTGACTTCCCCTATATTGTGTGTTGTCTTTCCCTTCACCGAAGTTGACGTTTATCTACTATCTAGTTAGTGATTTCCCCACGCTTGTAACCATCAAAGAATGCTTTTTTCTATGTGTAAATCTTTTCTGAGTTCTTATAATAGTGGTCTCATACAGGATTTGTCCTTTTGTGACTGACTGATTTCACATAGCATAATGCCCTCCGGATTCATCCGTGTGGTGAGATGTTTCGAAGAGTCATCATTGTTCTTATCATTGAATAGTATTCCATTGTATGTGTGTGCCATAATTTGTTTATCCATTCATTTAGGTTGTTTCTATCTTTTTGCCATTGTGAATAGTGCTGCAGTGAACGTGGGTTTGCATATGTCTGTTTGTGTGATGCCACTTATTTCTCCAGGATACATTCCTAGGAGTGGGGTTGCTGGATCGTATGGTATTTCTATTTCTGACTTTTTAAGGAAGCACCATATTGTTTTCCAAAGTGGCTGTACCATTTTACATTTTCACCAGCAGTGCGTAAAAGTTCCAATCTCCCCACAACCTCTCCAACATTTAAAAATAACTTTTATATTCTTTAATACTGCTTTTTGTCTAAATTGTTTCATTGGGATTTATGATGGATACTGATTTTACCTGTAGGATTTTTATTAAACAATACTAATGAAATTGTCTTTTGTTGGAGTTCTTATTAAATTTTAAATAGATATTGAGAATTACACATGTATCGCACATGTATATAGCCCCAAAATTATAGCTACTGTAAGATTTTGATCCATTTTGGTGAAAGATTTTGATTCTTACTCTTGTATATAATATGTTTTGCACACCGCTAGTAAGACATAAGTACAAATCATCTTTAGCCATACCTTTCCTGTGTACCATTTCTCATTTATTGATTTTCTGTAGCTTCTGAGATGGTTGAATACCTCTTCTTTGTCATGAATAACACCCCAAGGTAACTGTGAGGAAAAGCCTATCAATCTTTATGGTCAGTCTTTCTTGTAATACGCAATTTCAGAATTACTTTGCTTTTGTTTCTCTTCTTTCTTGAACAAATTTTAAGGTAAAGAAAACACTCTTTGCAGTATCAAAGTAAATATAAATGTCAGTTTATTGACTTTAAGTCTGTGTAGTTGTGGGAAAAGCGAGGAGTGGAGAAGAGTTGGAGTAGAAATTTCACTGCTCTTCACCCCCCAATTAAAAAAAAATGATGCTTGTGCCTCATGTCATATGTTACTGTAAAAATAATCTGTAGTAGGAAAATGTGGGGAAGTGGCAGGGGAGGGGAATGGGAGAGGAGGCAGGGATGAAAGATAATTTGGTATAACTCATTGCTATTTAAAAAATTTGTTTCTTGTATGGACATAACAGTGTTCTTTCTCCCATGTTCTCATGCCAATCATGTAAGAATTATCAGTCACACTGAAAATGTAGAAAGCACAGGTTGTTCATTCATTAAACGTAATAGAGGATCATGTCTGACGTCCTTAAGAATAACATATTCCTGAGTAAAGTTGTTAAGATTGTCGCAGAGCAAAGTAGATTGGACAGAGAACTTTACAGTTTCTAGAAATTAGCTATTTCAAAATGTGGAAAGAAAATTGATAGGCTTTAAGGAGGAAGCTGAAGCATATTTATAAGGAAAAGCCGCTGCTTGGTACATTAAAGTTTCCTAAAGAGGATTTGTGGTTTTATTTAATATCTTTACTTTCTGCTTCCTTGAAGAGATCCATGCGTAAAGACAAGCACCACAGCCCTTTCTGGTGCTTTTTCCTCTTTAAAATGAGGAAAATAGCATATTTCCATGTGATGGAGACTTTATTTATTTCACCTTTACATAATGGCTCTTTGTTTTTCTTTCTGTTATATGATTATCACAAATAAAATTATTTAATAATTTCCTTACCATTTAGCTTGAGTAAGATGGAAAGGCAGCATTTTTTCTTCAAAAAATTATTTTATTGTGAAAAATGGCAAACATATGAAAAAATAGAACAGTTTAATGATCCTGATTTATCCATCACCCAACCTCAACAATTATCAATATACGGCCTCTATCTCCACCCACTTCCCACACTGCCAAGGTTATTTTAAAGCAAACTGTAGATAAAATATTATTTCGCGTGTAAATATCTCTGTGAGTTTAGGATTCATTCTTCACCGTAATCACAATATCATTATTGTACCTAATTACGAATCCTGATATACTTAATATCATCAGATATTCAGTGTTCGCATTTCCCTGATTGTGTTATGTATTTTTAGCAGTTCTTTTGTTTGAATCAGGATCCAAACATCTTACATTTGGTTGACATATCTCTTAAATATCCTTTCATCTACATGCTGCACCTTTATCTCTTTTTTCTTCTGTTGGTAAAGAAATTGGGTAATTTGTTCATTAAGTTTCCCATAGCCTGGATTTTGTTACTGTGTTCCCGTAGATGTCTTTTAATGTGTTTCTCTTTATTTCCTCCAAATTGGCAGCTAAATCTAAAATACTGACCATAATTGGGTTCATGTTTTGGCAAGACTATGTCTAAATGGTTTGTGACTGGCAGTCATTTGAGTAGAACAAGGGGATACTGCATGGTTTAAAATCAGGAAAGGTATGGATCAAGGTTGTTTCCGTTCACCATACTTATTCAATCTGTATGTTGAGCAAACAATCTGAGAAGCTGGACTATATAAAGAAGAACTCAGAGTCAAAACTGGAGGAAGACCCATTAATAACTTGCAATATGCAGCTGAAAGCAAAAGAGGACTTGAAACACTTACTGATGAAGATCAAAGACCACACCCTTCAGTATGGATTATGCCTCAACATAAAGAAAACAAAAACAAAAACCTTTACAACTGGACCAATAAGCAAAATGAATGGAGAAATTACTGAAGTTGTAAAGGATTTCATTTCATTTCAGCACTCATGGAAGCAGCAGTCAGTAAATGAAATGTCATATGTGTTGGGCAAATTTGCAACAAATGACCTCTTTAAAGTGTTAAAAAGCAAAAATGTCACTTTCAGGACTAAGGTGCGCCTGACCCAAGCCATGCTATTTTCAGTCACTTCATAGGCGCGCGAAAGCTGGACAATGAATAAGGAAGATCGAAGAAAAATTGATGCCTTTGCATTGCAGTGTTGGTGAAGAATATTGAATATACCATGGACTGCGGGAAGAATGAACAATCTTTCTTGGAAAAAGTACAGCCAGAATGCTCCTTACAAGTGAGGATTGCGAGACTTTGTCTCAAGTACTTTGAACATGTTATCAGAAGGGACCAGTCCCTGGAGAAGGAGCTGATGCTTAGTGAAGTAGAAGGCCAGTGAAAGAGGAAGACCCTTAATGGGATGATTGACACAGTGGCTGCAGGGATGGGCTCAAACATAGCAACTATTCTGAAGATGGCGCAGGACCGGGCTGTGTTTCGTTCTGTTGTACATAGGGTCACTGTGAGTCAGAACTGACTCTATGGCAGTAACAACAACAACGCGTCCAAATGAGACTTTTGGACTGCCATTGGGAAAAGGAAAGATTCATGCTTAATCTTTTTTCTTTATTTATCAGTGTTCAAAACAATTAATTGCTTCCCTAGCGTCCTTCAAAGGTGGTCAATGTATGGGTTTTTATAGTATCATTAAAAACCTTGGGTTTAATGTGTCAACATATCATAGTTATTACCTGTATTAGTGTTCAAATTGCCCCATCTTTGGTCTGTGTTGGCTCTTGAGGCATTTTGACACAACTCTAGTAGTCTTGATAGCTTTCCTACTGTATGGTATGACAAGATGCTACAGGTTCATTTTGCTCATTTCCTGCTCCACACTTGAATTCAGATACTTCTCCAGGGAACCCTGGTTCTTTCAGTGGAAAATGGTTATTCAACACCACAATTCTGGGTATGCAGTTTTTGAAGTAATTTGGCATAAGAATAGCCATATGGACCAACAGAATAGAATTGAGAGTTGAGAAGTAAACTCATACATCTGTGGCCAATTTATTTTTGATAACAGTGTCAAATCCATTCAACAGGGAAAGAGTAATATCTTTAACTGATGGCACTAGGACAGCTGGATTTCCACATGCAACAGGATATAGCTGGAACCATAACCCCATATAAAAAATGGATCAATGTGCTAAAACCATAAAACTCTTAGAAGAAAACATAGGGGTAAACTTCAGGACCTTCTTTTAGGCAGTGAGTTTTAGAGATGACACCAAAAGCATGAGTAACAAGAGTAAAAACAGATAAACTGGACTTTATCAAAATGAAAAACTTATGTATCAAGGGATATTACCATGAAAGTCAAAAGACAACCTACAGAGCAGGAGAAAACATTTGGAAATGATACATCTGGTAAGGGTTTATTATCCAGATTATATAAAGAACTCTTAAAACTCAACAACAAAAAGATTAACAAACCAATTTAAAAATATGCCCAGGACTTGATAATTTCTCCAAAAAAGATACACAAAAGATGTTCAACATCATTGGGGAAATGCAATCAAAATCACAATGAAATACCACTTCCTATTTTTTTTTTTTTACCTAGTAGGATGGCTATTGTAAAAAAAAAAAAAGCCCAGAAAATAACAAATGTTGGTGAGCGTGTTGAGAAATTGGAACCCTCATACATTGCAAGTGGATAGGTTTAACAAAGAGAAATTTATTTGCTCACAGTCTTAGTAGGCTAGAATCCAAATTCAGGGTGTCAGCTCCAGGGGAAGGCTTTTTCTCTCTGTCTGCTCTGGAGGAAGGTGCTTGTCATCGGTCTTCCCGTGGTGTAGGAGCTTCTCTGCTCAGGAACCTCCATTTCAAAGAATGCTCTGTTCCTAGTGTTGCTTCCTTGGTGGTATGAGTTCTTCTGCTGTCTGCTTGCTTCCCTTGCCTCTTACCTCTTGTAAGATAAAAGATGGTGCGGGTCACACCCCAGGGAAACATCCTTTACTTTGGATCAGGGATGTAACCTGACCAAGGGTGTTACATCCCAACCTAATCCTCTTTAACATAACCTAATCCTGCCTCGTTAACCACAAGCAGAGATTAGAATTTACAACACACAGGAAAATTATATCAATCACGAAATGGAGGACAGCCACACAATACAGGGAATCATGTCCCAACCAACTTGACACGTTTTTGGAGGACACAATTCAATCCATGACAAGTATCATGAAACAAAAACAAAAACAATTTCTGTCAAGTCAACTACAACTCATGATGACCCCATGTGTGTCAGACGTATGCTCCAGAAGGTTTCTAATGGCTGGTTTTTTGGAAGTAGATCTTCAGACCTTTCTTCCGAGGCATCTCTGGGTAGCCTTGAACCCCCAACTTTTTGATTATCAGCAGGGCACTTTTAACAGTTTATACCGCACAGGGACTCCAGAAATACCATATGACCCAGCAGTTCCACTCTTAGTATATACCCAAAGTAATTGAAAGCATTGACTCAGACAAGTGTTCACTGCAGCATTAGTCATGATAGCCAAAAGGTGCAAACAACCTAAATGCTTTTCAACAGACGAATGGTTAAATAAAACGTGGTATATACATACAATGGAGTATTATTCAACTATCAAGAGAAATAAAGTTCTTATACCTGCCATTACATGGATGAACCTTTAAAACATTACACTGAGCAAAATAAGCCACACGCAAAAGAGCAAATATTGTGTGATCCCCACTTTTATGAAATTTCTACAGTAGATGAATCCACCAAGACAAAAGAAGATTAGTGGTTACCAGGGGATGAGGAGAGGGGGAAATGGAGAGTTTAAAAAAAAAAAAAAATTATTAACTTTATTTTACATGAATTTCACCTCAATAAAAAATGGTGAATTCTTAAAAAAAAAAGCCAATCTCTTAGTAGCAAACTGTAGACAAAAAAAGTTTCATTTTGTGCTGAGAAAATGATAATAGGGCAGAGTTTGCTTGCAGCTAATATACTATTTTGCTATGCATGAAGAAAACGTGCCTTAAATGTTAATTGATAATGATAATACTCATTTAGCTAATATGTCACCAACCCAATGTTTTATAATTGTCTAGCCCTTCCTTCCAGCTCCAAACACTTTGACTTATTTCACTTTCTCAAACATTCACTCAGTTAATGAATTCAACTTCTGCACAAATCTAAACCTTTAGGTGTGCAAAGACCAAATCTCTACTTTCTCCTCTTTTCTTTATGTGATTAATTTTGCCCTTCCTGCACTGCTAGAGTTAATATGACAGCTTGATCTCCTCTCTCGTTTTCTAGATAAGAGCCTCTAGTAAGTAGGGAGAGCACCTTAAGTTTAGCTAAGCCTTGTTTTACAAATACCCTGGTCCCCTGCCCCATAGGCATTCCTTTTACTGTTCTTTTATCCATAATGATACTTTCAAAGGCTTTTCAGAAAGGCAGCTGATTTTCAGAGTCTGGAAAGATTTGGTTTAGGATCCCCCCAGGTTTCCCAAGAGCAGACTTAGCTGTCCATGCTTTGTGTCTATCTGATCTCTTGGTATGAAACCTTTGGTCCCAGACATATTGGCTGCACATGTGTTGCTCTTGAAGAACCTGCGCTTGAAAAGATAAGTCACAAGAGAACTCACAGTCTCTGTCTACTTCCTGGCATATTGATTTTGTATCATCATGCCCTCTTCCAAAGAAGAATAATGGGATGAGTTTTCTTTGTTCCCCAAAGCATATCTGAGCACCAAATTTCCACTATTCCTATATTAAAAAAATGCCAGCATCTTTTAAAAAGAGAATTACATATATCATCTATTTTATTCTGGCGGAAGCTGATTTCTCAGTATGTCTTCGATGTTCTGACAGACGTAACATGGGGTGGATTCTCAGTGCATACAGGAATCATTTATCGGTTTCAATAAAATGATAGTGTGTATATTCACTATTATAGAAAGAATTAGGATTTGACGAATATCTAAAATTTTAATTTATCAGTTTGAAATTTGAGTAATTCATTTTGTTGTACATGCTTGAAATTTCCAGTGTATTACAATAAATAGTATTCAAGCTGAAAATAGTTTTATTTGGGATAATGTTTTGACATATTAACAACAAATGGTGCTTGTTTATATGGGTGAAATAAAATAAATCATAAAAAAACCTTTTACAAACCTCAAAAGATTAGACAGGGAAGAAATGTGGACCAATGACTCAAGTACATGAGTAATGTATGTTTAAGCTGATTTGTTCTTGTCCTTGGTTGTGCAAATGGTTAAGTGCTTGACTACTAACAGGGAAAGGTTGGTGATTTAAGCCCACCCAGAGGTGCTTTGGGAGAAATGCCTAGTGATCTGCTTCTGAAAGGATAGTCTTGAAAACACATAGGTTTGCCATGAATCAGAAGTGACTTGATAGAAACTGTTTTAATTTATTTTTAAAATTCTTAGAAGGCACTGCTTCATTTGTGTAGTTTTTGAAACATCCATTTTCAAATCCAGTGTTTGTAACTCTTCAGATGATGTAAAGGAATACTTACTTTGGGGAAAGATTTGTAAACTAATCATCGATGATGAACATTTTCACTGATGAGTGTCTAAAATTCTAAAGTTTTCAGACATAGCGTGAAGTGAATTGCCAAAATGTAATGTCTTAATGCTATCTGATGTAAATGCTTTGATTAAATCGACAGTCTGCTACCAAATGTAAGAACCTTATGTCAAGTATAGGTATGAGTTTGAATCAAACTGAGTTCAAAAGAAAGTTGTAATGATCTGTTAAGGAATTAAAGATTCCCAAGTTAGCAAACGTAAAACCATACATCATCTTTATTTTTAAAACTTAAAAAAGGGAAGAAAAGTAAAAAAAGTGATTTTGAATGTTCAAGAGGATTATGGTGATGTACTTAATAGTTCTCTTCTGATGGTGTTCAACGTCTGTGCCAAGCAAATGTAATGAAAATGAGGAAAATGAAATTCAAGGGTTTGTCTGTAAAACCTCAGTTCTCCTGGCAGGATCTGAATGAGGGCTTGTTTGACTAGTCAGCCTTAAATACTATCTCTTATCCATCATGTGCCTGTGGTTTGGATGGGTTTCCTTTTGTGTTTTTATGCAGTTATTAATGGAGTAAGGAAGAGCTCACTGTCTCCCACTGGAAGACTATTTTACATGTTTAGAAAGATTGTGTAAAACTCTGGAAGACAAACTTTAGCTACCATTCACTCATTACTGTGTTCACTTATTGATTCATTCATTCATCAAGCCTTTATTGAAACTCTGTTGTTTTCAAAGAATTCCTGGATGGTGCAAACAGGTAAAGCACTCAGCCACTAACCAGGAGGTTGGAGGTTCCAGTCCACCCAGAGGTGCCTTGAAAGAAAGACCTGTTGGTCTACTTCTGAAATATCAACCATTGAAAACCCTATGGAGCATAGCTCTACTCTGATACACGTGGGATTGACATGAGTTGGAATGATTCTATAGATTCTATAGCAACTAGTACCCTTAATTTGACAGGAAACATAATATTAAAATATTAAAAAAAAAACAAAAACAGTTTCTGTCGAATCTTTTTCAACTCATGGTGACCCCGTGTGTGCCAGGGCAGAACTGTGCTTCATAGGTACCACACAGGGACTTATACTGTTAAAAAAATTGGGCATTCAAAATTATGGTTTTCTTGATTTGTTAGGGCTGTTGTCCAGCTAAAATTCCTTAAATGGTTAAAAACATTTTTTCAGTGAAAAATAAAGAAACCACAGTAAGAGTTGCTGTGGATTTAGAAAAAGAAGAATTTTGATGATAATCGTGAAGTAACCCAAATGTCACCTAAATTTCATTAAGAATCAGTACAAAAGCATGCTTTTAAAAATTTGTTTTAATATGCTTTGCCTCGGCTATTATTTAGCAGGATTGCCATTAGTTCTGGAAATTTTTCTTTGTCCTTAGGCCACAGCCTTTTATTTCTAAGCCTATCTCTTGGCTGTGTGCATTTTTTAAGAGAAAGGATTACATTAGTTAAGATGTCAAAGGATTTTTAGTTGCAATCCAAAAAAAGTTTGGGAACTCTGTCTTAGACTGTAATGGGGGAAGGCGAATGTGATTGTTAGTTTTAGTCTGTATTTTTCACAAGCGTTATTAGGGTCTTGTCTGGTAGTTCTCTTTTAATTTATCATCGGAGCTCCACATGTCCTTGGAAGACTTCTTGGTTTGTTCAGGCCCAGAGTAGGAAATTTGACTAATGGTCAGTGTAGCGTTTCCCACTGAGGATAAAAAAAAAAGGGACTGTAATTTAACTTTATTTTGTTAAGTGGTTGGCAGAGTTAATTTTTTTCTCTTTAACAGTAGCTCATTTAACCTTCAACCCTCACAATTTCCTCTGAAGATAGGTTATTGTTACCCGCGCTTCATAGATGAGGAGTCTGAGGATAGCAAAGATTGAGTGCATTGCTCAAGGTCACATAGTTTCGGCAGAGCTGAGTGCCAAGCAAGTTCTCATACCAAGTTGTGCCCTTTTTTAGCTACACCATGTCTACCTCTAAGAGATATTGGGAAATAATAATAATAATAAAAATGTTTTGCATATAAAAGTTACTAGAGTAATCTTAACGAGCCCTGGTGGCTCAGTGGCTCAGTGCTTGACCACTAACCAAAAGGTCCGTAGTTTGAGCCCATCAGCTGCTCTTTGAGATAAAGATGTAGCAGGCTTCTTCCGTAAAGATTACAGCCTTAAAAACTTTATGGGGCGGTTTTACTCTGTCCTAAAGGGTCGCCATGAGTTGGAATAGACTCAGTGGCAATGGAGTGTAATCTTAGAGACATTCTTGCTTATCTATATGCTTATCAAATTCACACTCATTTTTTTTTTAATTGATAGTAAGCGGGACACAACAACAACAACAGTAAGGAGAACAAGTTTTAGTAGTTTTGTTGAATCCATACTTTGATACTTGTATCTTAAAGTTCAAGGTGGTTTCTAAGACAATGAGAAGGTAAGGGAGCAGAAATTGAAGCTTTGGGGTTGCCCCCCAAAAAGTCTATCTCTTTGGAAAGTGATATTGTTTCCTCTCTGTGTGTGTGTGCATGTGTGTGTTTTAACATTTTTTCTGAGGGCCGGTGGCAGTGCTCTACCTTATGGTCACTTTCCCCTGGCTCGCAAATAGCTCTCCTTGCCTTAGAGGGCTGTAAATTTTTCGTGATCCCAAGCTGAGTTTTAACCAGTCACCTCAAGGTGAAAAGCTCAGTATCACATTACTGTTTCCTTGGGCTGTCATCCACTGCCCCTGACCAGCATGTCATTATAAATGTTTTAAGAGTCTGCAGGTCTTTCAGCTCCAGGCTTGGTACTAATCTGAGGAATCCAGTGCTGTCTCACATCTCCATGAATCTTGGAAAACTTGCTGCTGCACTTGTGTGTTCATGCAGTGCAGCCAGACTCTTCAAAATAAGTGGTGATGTGTCCTGGCCTATTTCAGATTAAAATGGATTCCCTCTGAGTCTAGTGTTAAGGACAACAGTATTGTACAGGACTCTTTTTCACCCAAAGAGTTACTAGTCAGACATGTGAACCACTGCTTTACGAGTAATCAGGAAAGGGAAGAACTGTCCTGGAAATGCTTTGGCTGCCTTCTAGAAGAACCCTTGGGAAATGATATTTGCCCTTGAGCACTCTATCACTGTGTGCAGTGATGTATAAGTGTTGTGGGTGATGTATAAAAGTATGGAATAGAGACACACGCACATACAAAGACAATTTGAATTAAAATAACTAAGGAAAAATGCAGGACATCTCAGGAAGAAATGCATGATAATTGAAAATTATCATTGCATAGGCAATTGCTGTAGTGGTTTTGAGGTTAAAAGAAATACTTTGGTCTAAGGAAGACTTTCCTCAGTGAAGCAAGTTTGAGTTGCATCTTGAGTGTTGAGATTTAGATGGACAGAGAGAAGGAGAGAGGGCATTTATGAACAAAAACACAGAAGGGAAAAAGTACAAGACTTTTAGGATAGCAGGGAGACCAGTCTGACTGTAGTTAAGAGGCTGTGGGAAGGAGACTGAAAGCAGACAATTGGAAATGAAGGTTGTGGGCTAGATTATAGAAATCCTTGAATGCCAGGCTGAGGAATAGACTTGATCCTGAGGCATTTCAAAAAATGCTTCCACTGATTTCCACTTACGTCCTTCTCAAACATTTATATAATTCTTTGTCTTCCAGGAGTTCTTGCCAAATATGTTTTTTGCCTGTCACACTGGGGAAAGAAAGAAGGAAGTCTGCAAATTTAGATTCTATTCCTGTACATAAAAAATCTAAAACTGTGCTTGAGGAGAGGTTCTTTCTCAGACTATTTTGTTTTTTGATTTTTCTCTTTGTTTGATCCAGGCTTGTAAATGTTAGCAACCTTGATTTGATTCTGGTGATATACCGTCATCTCTTGTCAATCACTGTTGGATACTGAGCCCAAAAGACCTTTTGACTAGTCATTATATTATTTTTACTCCTCAATGATGTTAATTCAGAAAATAAACGTTCCTGTGGAATTTCAAACCAATATGTTCTACTTGGCATACTGACCAAGAAGTGTTTGAAACCGAAGTCTTAAAGGTTTTCTGTTAAATAGCACTTACTTATAAGTATATTATCTTTAATAAGACATTTAGACATAACATAACTACATTTCAGCACCTTCAAGCAATGTGTTTAGTTCTAGTTGCTGTAAGTTCTAGGACTGTATGTTTTAAATGTAGTTTCTGAAAACATTTTCAGTTTTTTTTTATTTTACAGTTTTTTGAGTTTTTGATATAATGAAATGACTGATGACAGATCCCTTCCTCTATGTTTAATTAGGATGAATAGTCACTTATCAAAGGGGAAAAAATATGATGGTAGAATGTAGAAGACAAATAAAGCAAACTAGCTAACAAAGAAATCATATGAGATAAAAACTCAGATTAAACATGCATGAATAAATTATCAAAGATTTGTTATAGAAAGAATTAAGTAAACTATGTAAAATTCTTGGCTTTTTGTAGCTCAAATATATTAATTTGAATCCAAACTCTAGAGAAAAAGTGATTTTGCTAAAAAAAAAAAAAAAACTTTCTGAAATAGAAATGCTTTGCATTTATACATACGCTTTATTCTGATACAGACATGTTTTACGTTTATATATAAAGAATTTTGTAAGCTCAAACTTCCTGTCAGATTTGTAGTGCTTCATATTTTCACTTCAGTTGCATCTTTGAAAATAATATTACCTATTCAGCAATTACAGTTCTAAACTATATTTAAATAAGTCACATAGTAGCTGTAACTGTCCTAAATGTCTCAAGTAGATCCAATCTCATTAATTTAATCTCTCCTGAAATTTGAATTCATGATCATTCAAATAGGAACTGAGGGTGATGTTGACCTTTGCATTGTTTATGAAAGAACAGAGTAAGTAAAATAAGCACAATTATATAAGAAATTATTTCCAAGCGCTTTTGCATTTTCCACTTAGTAGAAGTGAAAAAGGAAAGAAGCTAGTATTTATTAAATACAGGTGAAGCCGTGGCCCTTTCTCACATCCTGTGAGGAAGACATTCTAGTAAAGAAATGAAAGATCAGAGATGAAGCTGACCTGCCCCCAAATGGATTAAAGTCCTTGCACTGGGAAAACTTCTCTTTCCTGGGGTTTTCATAGATGATACTCCAGTTTCTTCTACTGTTGAATTTTGCCTTAGAAGTTGAGTTCAATCCGATTTTATTTTATTTTTCATTTTTAGAAATGACCTGATTTTTTTGGCCAGGATGATCAAATGATTCTTTGCTAGTTTGTTAGGTTGTATCTTCATTCTGATTGTTCTGCATCAGTTTTTTTCCTGGGCCTTAACGACCTTTTCAGTTAACTCTTCTTTGGTTTAAATTTCCCTTGAACTACTCCCTTCCTCCTTTTGCTCTGCCCTCTCCCAGCCCTCTTCTTCAGGTAGCAGCCATGGCAGACTGGCAGGCACAGCTTCATTTTCAGTCCTCTCTGGAACATTTTATTCATAAAGCGTTAAAAGATTCAGGCAAAGATGGCATTTATATTTCGGCTTCTTTCTCCTTGTTTGTAGTTGGGTGATTTCTGAGAGAAGAGGGCACCACTGTGGTAAAATTAAACCTCTCCAAGGAAAACTTCTTGCAAGAGTTCTATGTAATCACTGACTTCGTTCTCTTATCTCATACTGTTTAATCAAACCCTTCAGTTGGGCTTTCTGTCCCCACCACACTCTTGTCAAAATCACCAATGATCTCATGTTGCCAAATGTGTTGTTTCCTTTGCTGCTCCTCAGTGTGACATCACACAGAAGCATTTGGCACAGTTTACCGCAGTCCCTGAACTTCCCTCTGTGCATACTACTCTGGGGTGTTCTTATCTAGTCCCAAGATGAAAACCTTTATATATGCCCTTGACTTTCAAATATAATACCTCTAGTCTTGACTTTTCTGCAGATCTGCAGATTCTTATATTCATCATCCTACTTGACATATCCACATGGGTTCTTTCATTCAGGCTTTCAACATATATACATTGAGTGCTCAGCATTTGAAATGCGTAGTTCTGGGTGCTTGGGTCACAGTGAAGAAAACAAAGTCTCTGCCTCATGGAGTCCATATCCTTCTTGGGCCAAGCCAGAAAATGGCATACAAGCAAATCTGTAAATGATTTAGTCAGGTTAAGTGCTGCGAAGGAAATTAAGGCGGGGTAAGAGGGGATAAGGCAATGGCTCTCTGAGAATGGGTTATCTGGAAGGCTATTAAGTGACCTCAACTAACAAGATTAAAAAATAAATCATTTTTTAGCACTTCCTCTTCAAAATATGCTTGTTCCACCCGGTTGCTAAAGCCAGATTTTTATGCAATGTGGCCTTTCCCTATCACTCTGATACTCTGGCCCATTAGACTCTAACCACACTGTCCTTTTTATATCTGTTAACTTGAACGTGCCAAGCCTCTTTCCACCCAGGCCTTGTACTCTGGTGCTCTCTCTTTCTGGTGATCGATTGACTTCTTTTCTTTTTGTTATTCACATCTCAGGTTAGATGTTCCCTTTTCAGAGAAAACATTTTTGACCACATAGTTTAAAGTAGCTCCCAGTTACTCTATGTCCCCCTATTTTAATTCTCCGCGTTGCACTTTTTGCTATTGAATGTATATATTTTTGCTGTTTTTTTTGTCACTTCCTCCAATGAAGTGTAAATCCCATGAGAGCGGGGAAACAGTCTATGCCATATACTCCTATAAATTTAGTGCCTAGAACAGTACCTGGTTCTTAACAAATATCGCTAAATATATTGTGACCATTCATTCATTCATCAACACTGATTGACTGCCCTACTGTGTCTTCTCTACAGGCACTGTGTCAGGTTTCATTAGATCAAGTAGAATGGAAAAAGGTCCCTGCTCTTTAGAAGTTTAAAGATTTACAGAATAGACCAAAACCAAGCCAAACCCATTGCCATCGAGTCAATTCTGACTCGTAGTGACTCTATGGGAAAGAGTAGAACTGCTTCACAGGGTTTCCAAGGAGTGGCTGGTAGATTCAAACTGCTACCCTTTTGGTTAGCAGCCGTAGCTTGTGAATCAACTTTTTAGTAAGTATGATCTTACAACGATTGAGGTAGCCAGTGAGTTCACTGAAAGAACAAACATCTCATATCTATCCCTGGAAATATGCTGAGATGTTAATAGTGTTGACTGTTACCATCATTTTTATAATTGTCTTAAATTTCGCATCTTTTTTTTTAATAATTTTTATTGTGCTTTAAGTAAAAGTTTACAAATCAAGTCAGCCTCTCACATAAAAACTTATATATACCTTGCTACATATTCCCAATTACTCTCCCCCTTTTTAATGAGACAGCCCACTCTCTCCCTTCACTCTCTCTTTTCATGTCCATTTCGCCAGCTTCTAACCCCCTCTACCCTCTCATCTCCCCTCCAGGCAGGAGATGCCAATATAGTCTCAAGAAATTTAACATCTTCTATATGTTTTAGATAAAAGAGAACTGGCTCTAGACTTGAGTCTAACCTCAAGTTCTAAGGTGATGAATTCATCTATCTGGGAAGCTTTACTCATCTGTAGCTTGGGGGTAAGGCACTTTCCGCATCCTAATTTGTGGAGTTTAAATGAGGTATTTAGATTAAAATGAGGTATTTTTAAAAGTAATTAGCATCCTAAAATGTATACTAGTACTGTCTTATCATTAAATTCAATTTTATTTCTAGTGAGTAGAAGGCAATCGGTTGACATACATTTTGTGACCTCTGTAGACGATGAATGTGAAGCTTAGCACAGTGCCTGGCACATTGGGAAGAATAAATATGAGCTGTATAAAAAGTGCTAAAAGTAATAAAAAAAAAAAAAAAAGCATTCATGAAATGGAAGAATTACTTACTATTTATGCCTCTCACCTTGATCCTTCCTATAGAATCTACCACTGCAGCTTCCTCATTTGTGCAGTTTGAAGGTTGCATTGGTGAACCAATAAAACAGGAAAAGTAAAATTTGGTCTTGCTTAATAGTTTCTGCATATGAAATATAGAACTGTTAGGAATTATAATGCCATATATTCACTATGGATCTTATTGAGGGTGAAATCTTTACTAGTGGGGTGGGAATTATTTTATATGTGGATTGAAAACAATCCAACACTCTCACTACTGGAAGAAAGTCTTAATGGTTTATGGTTTCATGTGGATTTTTAAAACTTGAGCTGGTTGTTGCAGTTCACGTGGTGAAGATCTCGGAAACACTTATGTGAAGTATGGCTGCACAATTGGCAGTACAACCTTACTGCTGCCCCCATGCCCGTACCTTTTTGTGGAGCCATATTTACCCTGTCTTAATAAATTCAGAATTATTATGTCAGATCATGATACTAGAAATGTAGTCTCATGAAAGTGAGGTAACAGTTGTTTTAAATTTCATGTTTTGCATTTAACTCTCACTTGGGATCTTCAAATTAAATTTATCACCAGGCAGATTAGGAAAAAAAATTTAAGTATGCATAAACAATTACCTAATTTTGAAATTGAAAGCATGATGAGGTTACAAAATCTAGAAAACAAAGCTACAGATGTCATTGACTTTGATAATTATTGATTACATAAGATATCTGTGACACTTTAGCTAAGTTTAATAATGTATACTATGGCCCCACATGTCTCTTAATAGGTGTTTTTTATCAGTTAGTATCTAAGATGACAGATTTGCCTTTAAAGGTATCTTCTTTGCTTTATAAGTCATCTTTTCATCTGCAGAATAGTGTTTTGGTGATCACCTGTGCAAGGTGTACTGTATAAGATGCCTTTCAGAAATTAAATTCAATTGAAACAGCCTATAAATCTAACATTCTCAACCTTCGGGCAAGACTGATAAAATTAAAACTTAAAAATCACTTTTCGAATACATTAGATAAGAGCAGCATGAAAAACTCATTTTCATGTATGTCAGTTATTTTTGAAATCGTATTTCAGGTTTTAAGCATGTATATATGTTTTTCCTAAGAATGTATTTTCAATGAAAAGAGAGAACTTAGAGACTATTCATTACAACAGAAATCTTAGGGTATTAAATAACTCCTGTACTAACTTTTTGGATGCCAGTCCAGTTGTATGTTGTTTTTAAAATATAATGGTATTATAGTGTATGGAAGCGCTGGTGGCGTAGTGGTTAAGTGCTATGGCTGTTAACCAAAGGGTCGGCAGTTCAAATCCACCAGGCGCTCCTTGGAAACTCTATGGGGGAGTTCTACTCTGTCCTATAGGGTCACTATGAGTCGGAATCGACTCAAACGGCACTGGGTTTGGTTTGGTTTTTGGTATAGTGTATGGAATGAAGATCAAATAATAATCAGAGAATGGTGTATATCTCAGTGCATTGCAGCTATTTGATCTAATATTGAACTATTATGGGAATTCTAGTCATTCAAGAAAAAATACAGGTGAGACACACTATGCAGAGAACAATAAACTTTTGAGGAATATACAGGTAGTCCCTGACTTACGGTGGGGTTCCGTTCCTATGATTCCATCTTAAGTCAGTTCTTATGTAAGTTGAATACCTTATTTTTTAAAAAGTTTTCATTATTCTTGCTATAACCTGCTATATATAGCTATATATATAAAAAAAAAAAATAGTAAGCCATAATACTGAACATCTGCGAGTGAGCGTTTGAGAATGATAGTATCGACGGCAGCTCAGCCAGTAATGTTTTAGATGTTCTTAATGAACCTGCAGTGATTGAGTAGAGCAGAAGATCACTGGATGTGAAATACGATCTTGCATGTTATAGGTAAGTCTACCGTCTGGTGCGTTCATACAAGTTAGAGAGTCTACTTCTATCTTTCAGGCAAGATTGGTGCATGGATCGTTTCAGAGAAGGCAGCTGAACTTTCAGGCATAGGTTAGGCAGTGGTGCTTCAATGCCTAGTGAGATTTCGGAGGGGTGGGATAGGGTGGGGGCCAGGGGATGCACCAACCAAACCTGTTGCCGTCGAGTCGATTCCAACTCATAAGGCAGTGTGGTTAAATTTCTGCGTTTTAGGTGCAGAGTCCTATATTGCTCTGCCAAGTTGAAAGGTTTTTTTGTGATCCTAAAGCACTGGCTGGTAAAGTAGAGGATCAGTGAAAATGAGGGAAACCCTCAATGAGATGAATTGACACAATAGCCACTACACTAGACTCAAACATACCGATGATTTGGAAGATGGCACTGGACTGGGCAACTTGTTATTCTCTTATAGATAAGGTCACCATGAGCTGGTGCCAACTTGACAGTGACTAACAACAACAGAACACTGATGGTTCAGTGGTAGAACTCACACCTTCCATGCCGGAGACTCCAGTTCTTTCCTCATTTGTAGCCATCACCCGTCTGTCAGTGGTGGCTTGTATGTTGCTGTGATGCTGAGCAAGTTTCACAGGAGCTTTCAGACTAAGACAGACCAGAAAGTCCTGGAGCTCTACTTCCAAAATCACCCAGTGAAAACCCTGTGGATCACAACAGTTCCATTCCCAACCGATCATGGCGGATGGTGCAGGACTGGGTGGGCAGCATTTTGTTCTGTTGTTCATGGGGTCGCCATGAGTTGGGGGATGACTAGATGGCAGCTAACAGCAAGGATCCTAAGTATTGTACTGACTTCCTATATATGTTGCTTCCCTCAAGAGAGTTTTGTTCTCTTAAAAGAAAATGTCCCAGCATGAGGGCTAACAGCGGCATTATTGAGGGCTAAATTTCAGCCTCAGCCCTTGGATCACTTCATTGTTGCCTTTGCACAGCTTCTTGGAACATTTTGCCCACACACTGGTTGGTTGATAGGCAGGTGCATATTCAACCTTCATTATCTGCACACGGAAAATCTCAGTAGGAGGGATTCCACACAGAAGAGATGACAGCAGGTGTTCTGTTATTTACTGTCTGTTGACCCTTGTCTTGCTCTTCCTTTCCCCTGCTGAACCCTATAATGCAGGGTACTGTGTCAAAGGTCCTATCAGTGGACTTACTCATAGTGTTCTAATAATGCTTTGAGACATTCTCCAGGGACGTTCGCCTGACTCCTCGAAGGTGGGTAAATGGAGCCTACTGTGTTGAAAAACCACCCTTCCTAGGCTCCTGTGGGTAAGAGGGGGCTCCTGCGAGAAGAGTTAGGAAGAGTTTCATTTGAATAGCCAGGTGCAACTGATGAATAATTGTTATGTGTCAAGAAGCAATTTCAGCAGTCAAGCATAGGGCTGGGTATAATAACATCAATATCTTATTTGGAAGCATTAAGAGCTGTACTTATTATGATGATAGAATCAGAAGCGCCCATTAAAGACTGGTCTAGGCAGCTTTTCTACTTATTTTTAAATATTTTTAAGGGCTCTATGGTTCAAATCCCATTATAAAGATCTCATCACATACCATATGTTAAAGATAGCAGAGAGATTATCTGGAATATAGTCATTTAAGAGCTGATTTTCCCCACTCTTATTCCAACTTTATCATCATTACTAGACAAATTGGCACCTATTCCTTCAGTTTTATGGATGTTGAGATTTGAACATGCAACATATGTTTTAATTTACCAAGTAAGATTCTTTTTTCTCTTTAAGTACCAGGATGTTTTTAGGTTGAACATTCAGCATCCTTTGGCTAATGTATTAATTATGCATTATTCATAGTGAAAGGTTCAAATTTGTTATGCTGCAACTGTTCAGCCCTTGACAAATGACTCTGATAGGTGACACCCATTTTTAAGTAAATAAAGAACAGCAGGAACCAGATTTCTTCTAAAGTATGTGTAGTACTGGGAGCTTCTTTGGCAAGTTACCATTTGCCCTTTTACTTTAAGTCTAGAAAACTCATGTCCTTTCCAACATAGCTAATAATCTTTTTGGGGAGGTTCCTCCTGGGACTTCTTTAGTAGCTTCCACTCCCATTCCTCCTTTGGCTTACTCTGCTCTCTGGATTTAGTAAAGTTTACAGTAACTTCTACCTCATCCCTAATAAAATATACTGGATGTGTTTTCAGGATAAAGGACTCTTGTAGGCTATTATTCATTCTTTTAACAAGTATTTATTGAATACTTTTATATGCTAACCTATATTCTTGGTACTAGCAGTGCAGAGATGAGCATACTCACTTGTAGCATGCACAAAAATTTAGTAGCTGGGTTTTGCTGAAATACCAAATGCCCAAAGGGAGCAGAGGGAAATAAAGTTGGTAGATATCACATATTCTGAATGCTAACTGAATATTAGATTGATTTTTTTTCCTGCATTTTATCTCTTGATAGTTCGTTGAGCAGTGGAAATATATGATCAGAGATGTGCTTGAGGGAGATTAATGTAAGAGCAGTATATTTAATGTGTCGGAGAAGAGAAAGACTGGGAGCGAGGAATTTTACAATTTTCCAAGTGAATGAAATCAAAGATCATTCAGTTGAAGTAAGGGAAATTGAAAGAGAATAGATGCAAGATGTATTGAAGAACAAACAAGTGACAGAGGGAGTGGCCCAAATTTATGGTAAGACCAGAACCTGAGAGACAAGGAGGATAACATGACTACTAATAGAAATGAGATCCTCAGAGTATATCTGGGGGAAAAAAAAGTTCTGTTTCAAAAATTTTGCATTTGAGTAGTCTTAGGATACCTTGATGAACATATAAGGCCATTAGAAATGCAGAGTGTCTTCTCTTATAGGGCTCAGGGCTGGTACTTCAGCTGATTAGGACTAAAACTTGGAGAACAGGTATACTGATATGGAAGAGGAATGAGAAGGAGTCATCAGAGAGGAGTGGAAGGAGAACCAGGATAATTTGTTGCCACGGAAGCTAAAAAGGGAAGAAGTGCCAAATGCTGGTATGAAATCTAACGATGAGGACTGAAAAAAAAGAAAATGGTCACAGAATTTGAAAAGTTACTGGTGGCTTTTGAGAGAGCTGTTTTGGAACTGTGGTAGTAAATATCAGAATACAAGGAAGAATAAGAACACGTGTTTGATAGAATATTACGTATGATTACTATTTTAAAACAAAACAGAGGGTGTTAAACACCGTGTTCCAGAAAATAAAACAAAATGAAACAATCAAAAAATCAATAGGTAGCTCCCAGATGTGAAAATTACTGATTTAGACAAAGCTAGGTATTATAAATGAATCATGCTGGGCATACAGAATTCAATGGAATATGGGCTCTGAAAAACCAAAAACCCACTGCCGTCGAGTCAATTCTGACTCATAGCGACCCTATAGGATAGAGTCAAACTGCCCTGTAGAGTTTCCAAGGAGTGCCCGGCGGATTTGAACTGCCAACTTTTTGGTTTGCAGCTATAGCAATTAACCATTATGCCACCAGGGTTGGGTATAAAAACCTAGTGTATGGGTTTTGGTATAGTGTTGCTTGTATAATAACATACCAGCATAAATTCTCGAGGATTTCAATTTAATGTAAAAAGTGGTTTAGGCTCCCCTGTAGTGTTAGAGAGATTAAGTGTGTGATGTGAAGAGAGAAACATGCTTCAACCATCTGGTCACCAGAATTATCATATCTTGAGAATTTGCAGTGGAAAACGTATTCTTTCTGCTTTATGTTGCTAATTTTTCTTTGTTTGAGAGGTAACTTGTAAACAGTTTCCTTCATTACAATTTTGTTTTTTAAATTTCAACTTAGCAAACATAATACTAATACTGTGGCCTTAATTAGGGAAAGAGGCCTTCGAGGTTCAGCGGCAGAATTTTCACCTGCCATGCAGGAAAACTGGGTTCCATTCCCAGCCAATGCACCTCATGCCCAGCCACCACCCATCTGCAGGTGGAAGCTTGTGTTTTGCTATGATATTGAACAGGTTTCTAAGACAGATGAGGAAGAAAGGGCTGGCATTCTGCTTCCAAAAATCAACCAATGAAAAGCTTGTAAATCACAGAAGTCCGATGATCAGCAACTGACCATGGGGATGGTGCAGGACCAGGCATCGTTTTGTTCTGTCGTGCATGGAGTCAGCATGTTTCAGGGAGTGACTCAATGGCATCCAACAACAACAACAATTAGGGAAAGGCATACCCATAGCATTCTTTTTTTTTTTTCTCATCTCATTTATTACTATTTCTTTTTCTTTTGATGAATGTTAGTTAATTCTGTACCAGGAAATGAGGAATCAAAGGTAAATAAGACCTGGCCCCTTACCCTCAAGGAATTTACAGTCCTGTAGTGGAGACAGATGAGCCAAATGAATGCGGCTATCTGATGTAGCCTCTAAAACAGATACACATAATCTGAAGAGGACAAAAAATGAAGAAAGTCTAAGTCCTCCTTGGGGGAAAGGTCATCAGGTAAATGCTTTGGAGCATTTGTGACATTAAGGTGAGACTTGAAATAAAGGTAGGTGGATTATTCTTCTTTCAACAAAAAAACAACCAAATAAACAAACAAAAAAACTATCTGTAGAATTTTCTCTTTGTTTTTCTACTGCCAAATTAAAAGAATAGAGAATAGGGGAAGAAGAAAAAGTGGAGGGGAACATGGACATGAAAAGCTGGGTTGATTGATGAAAGCTATTTTTTTTCCCCTTTATTTTATGTGTTTCTTTGTGAAAGATTATTACAGAAGCCTTCCTACTCTCTGTCATTTTACATGCTTAAAATTATTTTATTATTAAAATTACTGGTGTTATTATGTTGTTGTTGTTGTTGTTAGGTGCTGTCGAGCTGGTTCTGACTCATAGTGACCCTATGTACAATGTACAACAGAATGAAGCAATGTGTTTCGATCACATTGAATATGTAGTTAAAGAGAAAGTGGAGCTTTGAAGTAAGAAGTAGTACAAATTGTTATACTTTCCTTTCCCCCCATTCCCATTAGATAATTGTTTTCATTTTTTAGGCTTTCTTTTTTAATTTTTCAAAATCATTTTTTTCTTTTAGAAGCAGCAACTAAAACTAATTTATTTCAGTATATCAAGTAGATGACTACTATAGAATTCACGATATCAGAAATTCTTAGACTAGGCTTCGTAGGCAAGTACTTGGATTTGTTTCTCAGAAGGCCCTAAAGGAGATGAATGTGTCTTTGTTTGGAAGTCCTATGAAATTTTCATTACAATATCAGATTTTTTAAAAGTTGCTTGTGTCTTTAGAAAGGTTTATTTTAAGAATGGCAATATTAGACTGGTTTTATATACTACAGTTTTCCATAAATTTCCCCCTGTCATTGTATTATATTTCTTGTTCAATAATATTCCATGAGATGTTCTTTTTTAGGGAAGAGAAAAAACAAAACAAAACATTCTTTTGTTGAAAATGTCAGTCTCCATACACATGGAACATTTGGATCATTTTGGGTTCACTACAAATGCTTACTAAAGATATTGTAACAATGAGAATTGAAAGCAAATGGAATTAATCTTCTCTCTCTTTCCAATCTACAGAGTTTTACTCTAATTTTTATATATCCCTTTCTTTTTTTCTTTAAAAAAAAACAAAAACAAAAACCCCAGTGCCTTTGAGTCAATTATGAATTGGAATCAACTTGATGGCACTGGGTGTTTTTTTTTTTCTAAATATTTATTTGATATGAGGCAAAACACTATTATGGCTGGTACAGTATTAAAACTAAGTCATATTGGTATAGTAGCTTAGAAGTAAAAAGTGTTTTACCCAAGAAAACACGAACCACCAACTTCACATTGCACATGATCCTCATAACATTTATGTCGTCATCATCACCACCACCCCCAGCACATTAACAATAACTAACAAACATATAAGCAATTACTCTTGTATATTTTTCTCATCATGCTTCAAACATGTATTAATCGCTAAATATGTATGAGGCAGAGACGTAGAGGGACATAAGATGGCGTCTTGGGAAAATGTGAAATAGCGTTGAAGTGGTTTTGAATTTTGGTCACTAGTGGTGTGACTTTGTGCAAATTACTTAACTTTTCTGAATCTTTTCCTTACCTGTTCAGTGTGTTTCAAACTCTGCTCAGAACTTTGATGAGCATCAAATGAGATCAATGTATTTTGTTTCTAACACAGTGTTTGGTGTGTAGCTTTTAGGGGAATTGATTGCCGTAATTAAAATAAGAGAAGATAGCTGAAAATAGGACACTTTTATCAAGGATGAGGAGGAAGGGATGTATTTAGGAAATATTCATAAAATTTAGGGGGTAAAATCTAAGTGGTATAATTGTGAAAGAATAGTATTAAATAGGAGGCAGTTGGAATCTGAGAGGTTTAAAGGATATAAAACATGTCGGAATCTCATATGATGCCTATTGGAACCCTGGGTTCAGTATCTGAAAGTTACATAAAAACATGGCTGCTCATCACTGTCCTTAAGGTAAGTTTAATGAATAATACATTTTTAAATGGCTCATATTATTTGGGTTTCTTTAGGGGAAGAAATAAAAGAGTTTTTAGGAAGAACTAGTCAATTTTTTAGTGAGGCATCTTTGTGTAAGGATATCACAGACTTACGGAGCCCTAGAGGTGAGTTGGAGCCTTGGTGGTGCAGTGGTTAAGAGATATAGTTTATCCCTTGCTTCTTGTGTATAAATTTAACAACATTTTTCCTGTTAGAATTAACTCTCTTAGGTAAATATTATATTCCCCCCAAAAAAACCCAGTTGCTGTCAAGCTGATTATGACTCATGACAACCCTGTGTGTATCAGAGTAGAACTATGCTCCATAGGGTTTTCGATGGCTGATTTTTTAGAAGTAGATTCCTAGGTTTTTCTTCCAGGGTGTCTCTGGGTGGACTCGAACTGTGAATATTTCAGTTGGCAGCCGAGTACATTAACCATTTTTACTCCCCGTTAAAAATCCCGTTGCCATCGAGTCAATTTTTAACTCATAGAGACCCTATAGAACAGAGTAGAACTGCCCCATAGGTTTCTAAGGAGCGTCTGGTACATCTGAACTGCTGACCTTTTGGTTAGCAGCTGTAGCTCTTAACTACTACACCACATCACTACACAATGGGTTTGTGATGGGTTTATGATCTAAGGTTGAATTCCAAATCAATAATTCTAATTTTCCATTACGCCTGTGTCTCTAGTTATTTCAGTACGTGTGATAAAGTTCTCAAGACAGAAGTAGCTTTAACTCATTTTAACTGTTAGAAATGTAAATAAATAAGACTCTCCAGGAGGATTGGAAGCATGTGACACAAAAATTAGCGTGTCAGCTCCAAAATGCTGGAAAGCTCTGCTCTAAATAAATGGAAATATTTTGCCTTCTTGTTTTTTTACAGTAGAAAGACAGAATTTTCCCAGCCTTTTCCTTTTAGAGATAGAACTAACCCCTTTATTGAGTGTAGTCTTTCACTCTCTAAGCTTGAATTTATTATGACTCTTGTCATAGTTGTTTATGTATCTCCCTCTGTATACGGGAATTCTCTCACAGATAAGAGCAGTATATATATTATTTTTCAGGTTTTCATGCCAGTGTTTAGTACAGCACCTAACCAGAAAGTATCAACATTTTATTGTTGAGTGAATGACTGTATGAGTCAATCCAAAAGAATTTCCCAAGTGATTATAAAGAAAATTTACAATTATACTAAACACTATCCTATGTACTGAATAATGGAGGATAGTCTTTAATAGAACAATGAGAGCATTCAGCTGTCTAGCTGGGGAATCTGTCTGGATATCAAGAACAAATGAAAACAAATGAAGAATTTGGATAGAAGAAAATCCACTTTAAAGATTGAGAGGCTTTGCTTTAATTCAGTCTGAATCTCAGGGTTATAACAGAACTACATTTCAGAACAGTCTGTCTTATTTAACACCATTCTTTCATTCACCTCCTGAAAAAAAAAACACAGTAACCTAGCAGACCATCAATCTGTTTCCAGGAGCATCAGCAGAAATTGCAAGATTTCTCTGACCACAGGGCTCTGTACGCTTGCCAGTGAAAACATGCATGTTTTTCTTATTGCCTTTTGTGTTTGGTATGCCCCATGTAGTAAGCAAACTTCCCCCAACACCCACATTCAGACCAGTGTCACTAGGAGCCAGCATGCCACAGCTGCTGGGCACACCAGGGAGGTGTTCAGGATTTATGGCAGGGAGGAAGAGCACCTCAGGGCCTCAGCGCAGGGTTCCTGTCCGAGTCTGCTGTGATGCTGAGGAGCAGGCGCCCTGCAGCATTGACGATTCCATCATCACATAGTCCACCCTACACTCGTGCCTTATGAGTCTGCTAGTTAAGTTTTTTCCCTTACGAATTTTAACGTTTCACCTAGAAGTACCTTGTTGCTTGGCTCTGCACCATCCCCAGGGTCTGTTGCGCATTGGAATATTGTGGGCCTTACTGTTTTCATTGGCTGATTTTCAGAAGTAGATCACCAGGCTTTTCTTCCTAGTTTCTGCTCCACTGAAACCTACTCAGTGTCATAGCAGCACGAAAGCCTGCACTGACCATTGGGTGGTGGCTGCATGTAAGGTGCACAGGCTGGGAATTGTTCTGGAGGTATGGGATGTGAGACTCCTACCTCTGAACCACCACTGCCCCTGGACTTATGGTAATTGATGCTGTTTTCCTCCCAGAAGCCATCTGAATCTTGACCTGTTTCAAGAAATATCGGTCTTCAACCTGATGCCAGAAAGAGCTGTGAAACGCCACTTTGTGATAAATCTTTTTAAAAAACCAGCTTTATAAGTTTTTTAAAGAAAAGCTTGGTTGACAGTCCTGATAATGCAAATACGCATGTCTTTATTTTATTCAGTATTTTAAAAATGCGGTTTTGAGAGTGTTTGGTAATAAATGGTAAATAAAACCCGTTGCCGCGGAGTCAATTCTGACTCATAGCAACCCCATAGGACAGAGTAGAACTGCCCCATATGGTTTCCAAGGAGCGGCTGGTGGATTAGAACTGCCGACTTTTTGATTAACAGCTGAACACTTAACCACTGGCGCCACCAGGATTCCAAATGGTAAATAGATACATCAAAAGTTACACAAAGTAATATTAAAATCCTCCAAAAACATAGTGGTTAGTTGAATTACAATGTGGTAAATTTTCTGGGGAAAAGTTGCTGTCAAGTTGATTCTGACTCATCGTGACCCCATGTGTGTCAGAGTAGAACTGTGCTTCATAGGATTTCCAGTGGCTGTTTTTTCAGAATTAGTTTGCCAGGCCTTTTTTCTGAGGCACCTCCAGGTGAACTGGAACCACCAGCCTTTTGGTAGACAGCTAAGTGTGTTAACAGTTCACACCACTCAGGAACTTTAAATTCTCTGATTCTCTGAAGGAGTGTCATAAATATCAGAGGCTACTTTTAAGTGGTACCAAGTTCTCTGATTTTATTTAAAATAGAACAAAAATCTCCAACACATTCTAGGAAAAGAGCTATGGATTATATTCTTCCAATGTTTCTTTGAGTTCTAGAGGATACAGGAAAATTAGCAGAGTAGTACAAAAAGTCAAACTTGGAAACCGTAACGCTCTAAGGCCAGCCAAGAAAAGACAAGACATCCCCACCAGCGGCACACTATGACAGACCACTTCCATCCTCTCTCTTTCTCAAAATTATCCTCTAATGGGTGATGACCGTTAGAATACTGTAAATATGAACATTTCAGCCACCTAAAAAAACCAGACTGGGGAGACTACCCTTGTCAGAGTTATAAATGACCTCTTTGCATGGTAGGTTTTGCTTTCTTCTCCAGTCTTATCCTTCCACATTTGATCTCAGTTTAGCTTTCAACACCACAGATTATGATATAGCTTGAAAATGCTTGAGGGAGTTTTTCTTTTTGTCTGTTTCCGTTTTAAAATAGTTTCATTCTTACTAGTCTTAACACTTGACATCATGTATCAATGGCTGCTCATTGTTCTGAGACTCAAAGTGTCCAAGGCCGATGTTCCACCAAAACAAGAAAAACCACTGCTGTCCAGTCAATTTCGACTCACAGCAATCCTACAGGACAGAATAGAGTTGCCCCATAGGGTTTCCAAGGTTGTGAATCTTTACTTTCTCCCGTGGAGCAGCTGGTAGGTTCGAACTACCTGGCCTCTTGTTTAGTCGCTGAAGGCTTTAACCACTGTGGCACCAGGGCTCCTTAGGCAGGTGTTCAATGGGGTTCTTATATGGGCCTATAACTATTTAAAGTCTTTAAGCTGCCTTTAGGCCAAGCTATTGCTAGATATAATAGTAGCTGATAGTTTTAACTGAACTGTTTAAAGATAATGCTGCTGCTTTTGTTGTTTGGGGGTATGATGGGGCAAGAGGTGGGTGCCTAGTTTTCTTTTCTGGAATTATGGAAGTGCAGATGTGGAAAGATATTCCACAAGTTGATAGTTCATCCCATGGTCTCTGGAGCAAGAAATTGGCCTTGTCCTTAAGGACTGCTGTAGATATGGATGCCACAATCTCTTGTTCTCTTCTATATTTCTGTTCTAAAAATTTCTTTCTGGAAGATATTCTTTTATATGACTTTAATGCTTCCTGATTATGTTTTATACTTTCGCTTAACCCATGATCACTCATGAAGCTGTTCACTTAGTGAGCAGCAAGGTACCAGTTAGCTTCTAGGATGACTTGCTTTAAAGGTAGCAAACAATCATGGCAGGAACCATGGCTGTGATTACTAGCATAACAGATATTGTCATTAGGAATGAGATGCAAAAATTTCTCCACCATTATCTCAATTAGGAGTCTGTAGAACACCAGGGTTGGGCACATAATAATATTAAATTGATTAATAATGAGGAAATAAATATGAAATTGATTAATAAATGGAGAAATTACTAGGGTTAATAAAAATTGGGGCAAAAGAGTGAATTCTATTTAAAGAGAGAGTTATAATTTTACCATAAGGTGCAATTGCTTACATACCTTAAAACACTTGGAAACTCATATCTGTGTGGCCTTTCTATCTAGGGCATTCTGGTAAATATTTAGAATATAGATATATTTGTTGTGAATGCTTCAACATTTAAATTTTACATAGTGAGAACTCTCTGGAAGCACATAATGTTTTGGCGTTTATATGGACTTAAAAGTAAATGTGCAAAATCAGGCAGATTGTTCATTTGACTAAGTCTGAATGGATTATGTAAAATAAAACAAAATATACACAGACTATGAAATATGTGTTAAAATTCATAATGTGTTTTTATTATATCGGGTTAACTTTTTTTCCCTGTGGGACTACATTTTTTCAATGTCGGTGAAAATCTTTGGGGAAAAATAGAGTTTGATATAAAATTTTTGCTTTCCCACAATTTTATGAGAAGCTTTAATACGTGAAATGAGATCAGTCTTAATACGTAATACTTTTTTAATCTTTGTTCTATTTTGTCATTCCATTTTTCTCAGATAATACCCATTTTGATGGCCATTCCCCCTTCAAACATGATTCTTGTCACGTCTAGACTTTAATTCCAAATTTAATGTATCTTCTTCAGCTGTATGTACACATCGTTCCAAAATGTTTCCCATGTTAAGGTATTATTAGAAAACTAACTGCGTAATTTACTATTTTATTACAGCGAAATGAAAAGTGTCTATAAATAACTTTAAAATTAATTTTTAAAGAACGAAATAATGAGACCAATAATGATTTTCTATGCTGGTTGTTGAAGCTACCACCATAGATTGCAGCAACTTGGTAGAAGTTGATGTTTTCTGGATTTTGAATTGATATTTGACTGTCATATTCTCATCTTAAAACTGCGAGATGATATAGCCATCTGGGTAACGTTACCAGCCTTTAAAGGACATATTTGTATCTGCTACCGAGCAAGTAAATAACCCATTTTGGTGAAATTACATTTCCTTTTTTTTTTTGCTTTTTTGATACAGATGCATATAAGAAGAAGCTCATCTTGCTTTGGTATTTTATCTCAGGGAGACTATTTTTTGAGGAAATGTGTGAGTTTGTGTCATCGATTTTTTTTTAAGTCATGTCCTCAGCCCTTTCAACATTATTAAGAAAGTCTGTGCTTCATGAGGGCCTGAGTAGCACCAATGACACTCTAGTAACATTGTAAAAATTTTTTGCTAAAACAAGTTTGATTTTCTTAAACGAAACACCTGGACTTTATTGAGCTCTCTAAGATTCCAGTTGAATGCCTTAATGATGGCACTATTGTAGTATGAATCGTTTATTCATATTCTCATAATAAATGAAAGTAATGCACAAAACTCCCTTTGGATCTTATGCTAATTTCATTACTGAAACCAAGTCACATCATCAGGAATCCAACGGCCTGAAAATTAAATTTGGATGCAGTTTAAGTAGTTTGGGAGAGCACTTTGGACTTGACACATTAGCTGAGCCTGTTTAGCATTTTGTATCACTTGGCACATCTGTGTTGTACGCGTCAGTTTCTATGACAGCAGAGGGAATGTTTAAGAACAGTTGCATATTATCTCCTGAAAGCAAACAAAGCCAACAATATTATGAGTAGGGAGCCTGGAATTGGTCATATTCTCTGGAGTCACTTTGATTCACTCTTCAGTTGGTCCAAACAGCCACATTAATATTGAATGATGACCCTGCCTAGAAAATCTCTGTCTTATTTTTATGGGTTGAATGGTTAGGGTCTGGACAAAAGAGCAAACATGGTTGTTTTCTTTCTATATATTAAACTACTAATTTTAGTAGTGGTGATTTTATCATGGAAATGACACTGAAAAATTGGTCGAATCCAATGGTGCACAACAAAATAATAGAGGTTTGAAGATATGATCTACGAGACGATATTAAAGAATTGAGTGTTTCCAGCCTCTAGGGAAATCAACCAGGAAAGACAGGATAACAGTTTAAAGTATATAGCTTAATGCTAGAATGGGTAAAGGAATATTGATTATCAGTGGACCACACAAACAAATAAAGCTGCAATATTTCAAAGGATACATTTTGTTGTGTTTCAGGGCTAAACATTAAGTATCTAGCAATTAACAATGGAACACAGTATTATAAAGCCAAAATCCCAGGATAGTTATGAAAGATCCACAGCAATTGCTATATTCTCTTTGAATAAATACATACCAGGTTGGGGAACCAGCTCAAAGGATGAAAATGAGTTTTGTGCTTAGATCCTTGGAGTAGAACCTTGGGATCTCTAGTGATGGAGTTGAATGTTCTCAGATGCACCAAATCCGTTGCCGTCAAGTGGATTCCAACTCGTAGTGACCCTACAGGGCAGAGTAGAACTGCCCCATAGAGTTTCCAAGGAGTGCCTGGTGGATTCGAACTGCCGACCTTTTGGTTAGCAGCCATAGCACTTAACCACTCTGCCTATGATGCACAGGCAGAGGTTATTCCTGGAGTCATTTCCAAGTCCTAGAAGGAGCTTAACAGAAGACTAGCAGCAGAAGTTATATTCAGGAGTTAGTTAAAAGGTGTTTGTTTATTCTGAGAAAAGAGGCCCAGATCTTGGCTTCTGTCTTGCCTACCTTCAATAACTATTCCTCCTCCTGTCCACCCACTCATCCAACACACACACACGCACACATGCTCCACAGTGTACAGACCCTACACCACACTCAGAGTCCACATCCTATACACTACGTATATGTGCATGCCCACACACACACACTACAGAGTTTATCAGAGGTTCTCTGAGATAATGCAGATTGTGTGTATAGCAGTACAGTGATCCCATCCGGGAACTTAGTGAATAATGGTAAATCTGTCTCAGAGAAAAGCCTCAGCCTGATAAAGCTGGATTGCGGGAACCAGCCCAGAACACAGTGAGTGGAGGAATGGAGTAAGCAGTTAAATCCTTCCCTATGTTACACAGTCTGAGCAGCCTCATGTTGGGGGTTGCTGTGGGATGGTGCTGAGCTGTGTGTAGAGTTTATATGGGTCCCCTATAGAGTTATGTAACTGATTTAGCACATCTGGGCAAAGAATAGCTTGGCAGCTGTAGTGCTGATTGCAACATTTATTATTGAGAAATAAGACATCTTGGTGAGGTTGGGGATCTGTAGTGGTTGTGGTGCTTGTCATTTCAAAGTCTTCAAAAGGTTTCAGAAAGAAAACAAAACTTGCAGAGGTTCTGCAAGCTGAGAATGTGGGTGGGTCTATATTACAGATTTCAGAAAGGACAGAAATGGTGAAATCATCATACTTGAGAGACACACATTGTTCCTATAATTGTGGGGAGAATGAGGTTCCAAAATCTGGGATCCCTGCAACAAAACTGGATTATGCTTTAGATTGGGAATTAAACTTTTGTAGTAATGAGAACCTCAAATACCAATTGTTTTTAAAAAGTAAAGACCTCTCATTATTTTATTCTCTCTCAAAACTCACCCATACAAAAGAAATAAACTGAACAAACAAAACAAAAACAAAACCTGTTGCCGTCAAGTTAATTCTGACTCATAGCGACCCTATAGGACAGAGAAGAACTGTCACATAAGGTTTCTAAGGAGCGGCTGGTGGATCTGAGCTGCTAACCTTTTGGTTAGAAGCCAGGCTGTAACCAAATTTTTATTAATGATTTAATAATAAAAAAATTCAGAATAATTAGGAGAGAAAGAAAGGAGAGTTACATTGAGATAAGATTTTTTCATGTATTAGAAATTTCAAAATTAATGGATTACCCAATGCTAGCATAGGTGCAGAGAAGCTAGAACTATCCTATATTTCTGGTGGCAATGTAAATTGTGTTTTAAAGTAAAACCATAGGAAAGTGATTTTCAAATACATGTCAATTGCCTCAAAAAGGATCTTTGACTCCTTTTAACCCAAGAGTCCACTATTCATCTGTCAGTTTAGCTTACCGTGGTGGCTTGCCTGTTGCTGTGATGCTGGAAGCTATTGCCATCTGTATTTCCAATACCAGCAAGGTCACCCATGGTGGGCAGGTTTTAGCAGAACTTCCAGACTAAGAGAGACTAGGAAGCATGACCTAGTGGTCTACTTCTGAAGAAACTGGCTGGTGAAAACCTTATGAATAGCAGGAGAACATTGTCTGAAATAGTGCTGGAAGATGAGCCTTTCAGGTTGGAAGGCACTCAAAATTGGACTGCGGAAGAGCTGCCTCCTCAAAGTAGAATCAACCTTAATGACATGAATGGAGTCAAGTTTTCATTTGCTGATGTGGTATGACTCAAAATGAGAAGAAACAGCTGCAAACATCCATTAATGATCAGAACGTGAAATGTATGAAATATGGATCTAGGAAAATTGGAAATCATAAAAATTTAAATGGAATGCATAAAGATTGATACCTTAGGTTTTAGTGAGCTGAAAGGGACTGGTATTGGCCATTTTGTATCAGAAGTTATATGGTCTACTATGCCAGGAATGATGAATTGGAGAAGGATGGTGTTACATTCATTGTCAAAAAGAACATTTCAAGATCTATGCTGAAGTACAACACTGTCAGTGATAGGATAATATTCATAAGCCTATAAGGAAGACCAGTTAATAAGGCTTTTATTCAAATTTACACACCAACCACTACTACCAAAGATGAGGAAATTGAAGATATTTACCAACTTTTGCGATCTGAAATTGATCAAACGTGCAATCAAGGTGCATTGATAATTACTGGTGATTGGAATGTGAAAGTTGGAAACAAAGAAGAGTCAGTAATTGGAAAATATGGCCTTGGCCATTGAAACTGTGCCCGAGATTCCTTGTGTGATACAATTTTGCAAGACCAGTGACTTACTCACTGCAAATACCTATTTTCAGCAACATAGACAGCGACTACACAAATGGACCTCAGTAGATGGAATACACAGGAATCAAATAGACTACATTTGTGGAAGGAGATAATGGGGATGCTCAATATCATTAGTCAGAACAAGGCCAGGGGCCGACTGCAGAACAGATCATCAATTGCTCATATGCAAGTTCAAGTTGAAGGTGAAAAAAACTAAAAGAAGTCCACAAGAGCCAAAGTACAACCTTGAGTATACACGTGAATTTGGAGACTATCTCGAGAATAGATTTGACACGTTGAACATTAGTTACCAAAGACCGGACAAGTTGTGGGATGACATCAAGGACATCATATGAGAAGAAAGCAAAAGGTCATTAAAAAGACAGGAAAGAAAGAACAAAATAGATGTCAGAAGAGACTCTGAAACTTGCTCTTGAAAGTAGAGCAGCTAAAGCAAATGGAAGAAATGATAAAGTAAAAGAATTGATCAGAAAATTTCAAAGGGCAGCTGGAGAAGACAAAGTACTATAAAGAAATATGCAAAGACCTGGAGTTAGCAAACCAAAAGAGAAGAACATGCTCAGCATTTCTCAAGCTGAAAGAACCGAAGAAAAAATTCAGTCCTTGATTTGCAATATTGAAGGATTCAATGAGTAAAATATTGAACGACGCAAAAATCATCAAAAGATCGAAGGAATACACGGAGTTACTGAACCAAAATGAACTGGTTTATGTTTCAGCCATTTCAAAAGGGAGCATATGATCAAGGACTGACGGTATTGAAGGAAGAAGTCTAAGCTGCACTGAAGGCATTGATGAAACATAAAGCTCCAGAAATTGACAGAATACCAATTGAGGGATGGAGTTGCTCTATGCCAAGAAATTTGGAAAACAGCTACCTGGCCAACTGACTGGAGGAGATGCATATTTGTGCCCATTCCAAAGAAAGGCGATCCAACAGAATGCAGAAATTCTGAACAACATCATTAGTATCACAGGCAAGTAAAGTTTTGCTGATGATAATTCAAAAGTGATTGTAGCAGTACATTGATGGGGAACTGCCAGAAATTCAAGATGAATTCAGGAGAGGATATGGAATGAGAGATACCATTGCTAATGTCAGATAGATCTTGGCTGAAAGCAGAGAATGCCAGAAAGACATTTACTTGTGTTTTATTGTCTATGTAAAGACATGTGACTATGTGGATCATAACAAATTATGAATAACATTTTGAAGAGTGGGAATTCCAGAATGCTTAATTGTACTCATGGGGAATCTTTACATAGACCAAGACATAGTTCTTCGAACAGAATGAGGGGATACTGCATGGTTTAAAATCAGGAAAGGTGTGTGTCAGGGTTGTATTCTTTCACCATACTTATTCAATGTGTATGCTGAGCAAAGAATCCAAGAAGCTGGATTATATGAATAAGAATGTGACATCAGGATTGGAGGAAGACTCATTAATAACCTATGATATACAGATGACATAACCTTGCTTGCTGAAATTGAAAAGGACTTGAAGCACCTTACTGATGAAGAGCCTTTAGTATAGATTACACCTCAACGTAAAGAAAACAAAAATCCTCACAGGTGGACCAATAAGCAACATCATGATAAACACAGAAAAGATTGTTGTCAAGGATTTCATTTTACTTGGATCCACAATCAACACCCGTGGCAGCAGCAGTCAAGAAATGAACTGAAGTATTGCACTGGGCAAATCTGGTGCAAATGACCCCTTTAAAGTGTTGAAAAGCAAAGATGTCACTCTGAGGACTAAGGTGCACCTGACCAAAGCCATGGTGTTTTCAGTTGCCTCATATGCATGCAAAAGCTGGCCAATGAATAAGGAAGATGGAAGAAGAATTGATGCTTTCAAATTATGGTGTTGGGGAAGAATATTGTATGTACCATGGACTGCCAGAACGAACAAATCTGTCTTGAAAGATGTACAGCCATAATACCCCTTAGAAGTGAGGACAGGGAGACTTCATCTTGTTTACTTTGGACAAGTTATCAGGAGGGACCAGTCCCTGGAGAAGGACTTCATACCTGGTAAAGTAGAGGGTCAGCAAAAGAGAGGAAGACCCTCAAGGAGATGGATTGACACAGTGGCTGCAAGGGTGAGCTCAAGCACAGCAACAGTTGTGAGGATGGTGGAGGCCTGGGCAATGTTTTGTTCTGCTGTACGTAGGGTCACTGTGAGTTGGAAATTACTCAGTGGCACCTAACAACAACAACATAACCCAGGAATCAAATTTCTGAGACTCCTTTCCAAGGAAAATGAAATCCTCAATGAGAGGGATTGACACAACAGCCACAACAATGAATTCAGACATACCAAGGATCATGAAGATGGTATAGCACCAGGTAGCACTTTGTTCTGTTATACATAAGGTTGCCATGAATTAGATCCAATTGGGCGGCCACTAACAATAACAACAATGGGAAGAAAAACCTGTATGCACAAAGATATTCATTATATTGTAACAGTAGTCAACCAAATGTTCAACAGTAAGATTAGAATCAAGGATCATGTAATTTACTCCAAAATGTTTACTTAATCAAAAATGATTAATGGTAATGGTTATGAAAACCCTGAGTTTGTCACTCTTTGCCTCTGTCTCTCTACCTCCCTCCTTCTTCCCCACCTCTCTTTCTTCCTTTCTTCTCTGTCCTTTCTTTCCTCTCTGCCTCCCTTCCTCCCTCCCTTCAGTCTGCCTGTCAAAAATGATTAATCTGTTGCATGTGCACCAGGCCCTTAGACTAAATACCCTACTTACTCATTACAAGTGTTTCTTTGTTGCATTTATCTTTTCATTCAAATATCAAGATCCAAATGCTGTGTTGAGTTTGGGAAGCCTTTAATATGTCATTAGGAAGATTTTGATAAAAGAAAAGGGCAGGTGTCCCACCTGTGAAAAAGCAGTAATAGAAGGGATTAGCTTCCTAAGTCCAGCATGGGGCTTACTACACTGGCTAACTTCCAAGCTACTGAAGATATGTACAGCTGGCCTTGGAGGAGCTACTGAAAGCAACGGCTCGACCCTCCATAGACTTCTGGGTGTTGTGTAGAATGGGACCTGAACTTAGAAGACAAGCTTTCAGTTAAGTTTATTGTTGAGATTTTTGATATCCATTTGGTGCATCAGGTCTGAGAACATCCAGTATTGATGACCTGATGAGGACACTCTCCTAGTGTCTTTGGTTTTATTTGAGATGTGATACTCCTTTCGGTTTCCCAAGACATACTTTAATTGGTGTTGAATTAGGTTGGGAAAATTTTTCGCTTCTCTAATCCCTTACTTCCATCTTTTCCTCCTATTTCGTTGTGCTTCTTTCCCTCCTTAAATCATAACCATAATGCTGGCCTCAAAAAATCAGTATAAGCCAGAGGCAGTCTCATGAGGGAGATATTACTTTCATGTGTGGCCTAAACATAGCACATGAACTACTCCCTGGAAAACAAAAGCTGTTCACCAGGAGGTGGAGAATGTATTCTTCTGTAAAGGAATCTTTCCACCGTGCTTCCTGATGTCCTAAATGGTCCCCAATGTTATGAAACAAAATTTGGGTTCCTGTCTGGCACCAAAGCATTGTCCACTAGACATTTTGAAAAAGCAAAACAAAACATTTTTGTGACTTTGATTTTTAAAAGCTCTGAAGGAAAAAACATTTTCAATGTTATTTTTCCCCCTGAAAGTAAGAGCTACGCTGTGTTTAGATGATGAGGTGGCAGGAATGGGGCTGGGTGGATGGGGGAGAGGGAACACAGTGGTGTCCCTCAGAGGTCGTTCACATTGAAAAAGTATGGGTGTTTGAAGAGTGCACGTTCTAAAGATGATTTCTACAGTGAGGCAGAGGAAAGGGATTTTTTTTTTTTTAATTTTGATGTTTTTATACTCATAGAATGATCTTTTATAAACCTGTTGTTACACTTCTGTGGAAAAGTTGCTGGAGTGAGGTAAGAAGCACAACTCAAAGGACTTCTCTCTTATGATTGTTAGTTCATCAGTTCTCTCTGTGCAACATGCCCCCCCCTTCAAATTTAAAGGGCATCTGTGTTTATAGGAATATCCTTATAAGAAATCACAAATCAATGAATGAGAATACTTTTATCTGTGTCACACTATTGAAGTGACATGATGAAATTTGATTTTTGTAACTCGTCCACTCACATGTTCACCAAACATCTATTCATACTGTATCTTTAGGGATCAAAGATGAACTAGACAAGATTCCTGTCCTCATGTGTTTGAGAAGAGCAGATGGAAGCAGACTTGTAAAGAAATAATTGCAATACAACGTGATAAATGCTGTAATGATGTTGGATGTGGTCAAGGTGATATCAACATGTTTACCAATCAATCAGTGAAGGATAAGCACCAACAAATCAGAGTAGATAATGCTGGAGCAGAGTTTGGGAGACCTACTGGACCAGGGAAATGGCCAAAATGTCCAGGTTATTAGGAGTGGAGGCACATAAGCGGTGTCTCTAAAACTGGCTGACAGCCAGCGCGGCAGTGGTGGTGTGTACCAGCTGCATTTCAACTCTGAATATGGAGTGTTACAGTTCATTTAAAAATGAACATCCAAAAAAAAAGAAAAAAAATCAGTGTTTAGATAATTCTATCACTATTATTCCAGATTGCTGTCTATTTTAAATCCACCGAGTACATTTCTGCAGCTGTCACTGAGCTTTGCTTCAAATGATGTATGTATCACCCTAGGGCAGGTGGGCATGTAAAGAAGACTTTGATGGGACTCTGCTCAACTTGAGTTTCTGGGTATAAGTGACTGATCAGCATGTGTGGGTTCACCAGAGATACTGCTATTACGAAACGGTAGTTATGTGCTACCTTTAATCTGGCCATATTGCATTTCATCATTGGTTGCTACAGTGAAATGAAAAACCTTCCCATACAATGAATACTTTAATCCGTTGTCAGAAGGCAGGCCTTGTCAATCTTGGCACAAAATCTAGGCTTCATGACCAAACTGGAGATAGTCTTTAAATAAAAACAGAGGTTTCTTAGTAGTTACCTTTGCATGATTTTCCCTAAATTAATATTAGGTATTATTGGTGTTTCATCCAATAGGAAAGAAGTTAAAAAATAGACGTAAAGCAGAAGAAACTTATTTAAGTGCATGCGTGTACGCGCGCGTGCACACACAGACACACAGACACACACACACACATATATCCATTGCCATTGAGTCGATTCTAACTCATGGTGACGCCATGTGTTAATAGAGTAGAACTGCTTCATAGGGGTTTCTTGGCTGTAATCTTTATGGAAGCAGATCACCAGGCCTTCTGCACTGCTAGGTAGGTTCAAACTGACAACTTTTAGGTTAGTAGTCGAGCACAAACTATGCCACCTAGGGATCTTCCTGTCACATATACACGTATAAAATATTTGATATTATTTGGGTTAGTGTACCAATGTTTATAACACAACAAAATGTTTCTGTCGGGTATCTGTAGAAGGAAAGCTCTTCTGGAATGTAGAGCTAAACTGGTCAGGTTATAGTTGACAAAAAGGTGAACGAGGACTGGCTATTGATTTATTACAACTTGGTATGCAATTGAATGGAAGTTTTCTTACTTCCTAATAGTCCTCTCATTTCTTCAGGAGGGGGGCAGAGTGTGTAGCAAGATCAAACAACTGTGCTTCATGATTGTGTGTACTCAGGCAGAATGGTTAGGACTCCAGAGGGATTTGTGTGCCTGCATCATGCCCTGGGCACTTCCCCTACTCAATCCCTGTGGAATTTCTCAGCTGCAGCCATCAGTCCAAGGGGTTAGATGAGCCTGAAAGGAGCAGACCACACTGGTTTCATTCATTACCATTCCCTAGTTCTTGTCACAGTTCTGCAAAGCCAATAGAACTGTGGGCTCTGGCTGACCTTCCTATCATTGCATTTGATAAACCATCCCTCATGTGCTCCTAAAGACAGGGCCTCCATACTTGGTATAGAAAAATCTGGTAGTGGCGGTTATTATTATACTTACTTAATGATATGTCTGCCTATTTGGATGTGAAATTGATCGACTTGCCTGGCATTCTTGTATTTACTTTGGTGTAACTTAGGTTACTACTTTTTTAGGTACTGAAGAGCAGGTTTGATCATTTAGGTAGAAAATGAATGATTTTCTTTTTCTCCTGATAAAATCATACTGTTGGAAGAACACATGAAACTGTAGTACAATCCTTTCATGTTACAGATAAGAAATCTCAGATCCAAAATTTGATGACAACAAGCTGTAAGAGGTGTCTGGTTCTTCCTGGTTCTTTTTTTCCCCCTTCAGGTCAAATTAAATTTTTATTATTATTTTTAATTGTACTTCAGATGAAGGTTTATAGAACAAATTAGCTTCTCATTAAACAATTAGTACACATTGTTTTGTGACATTGGTTGCCAACTGCACGACGTTTCAACATTTCTCTCCATCTAGACCTTGGGTTCCCCATTACCAGCTTCCCTGTCTTTTCCTCCCTTCTCCTCCTTGCCCTTGGGCTGGTGTGCCCATTTAGGCTTGTTTTGTCTTATGGGCCTGTCTTATCTTTGGCTGAAGGGTGAACCTCAGGAGTGACTTCATTAGTGAGCTGTAAGGTTCCCAGAGGCCATAGTTTCGGGGTTTCTCCCGTCTCTGTTAGGCCAGTAAGTCTTTTTGTGTTTGTGTGAGTTAGAATTTTGTTTTACATTTCTCCAGTTCTGTCTGGAACCCTCTATTGTGATTCCTGTCAGAGTAGTCAGTGCTGGTAGCTGGGCAACATGTAGTTGTGCTAGACTCAGTCTGGTGGAGGCTGTAGTACTTGTGGTCCATTAGTCCTTTGGACTAATCTTTCCCTTGTGACTTTAGTTTTCTTCATTTTCCCTTGCTCCAGGTGAGGTGGGACTAGTGGAGTATCTTAGATGGCCGCTCGGAAGCTTTTAAGACCCAGAGGTTTCTGGTTCTTGATACACTGTATGGGGCAGTTCTACTCTGTCCTGTGGGGTCAGGATCGACTCGACAGCAATGGGTTTGGTGTTATCATCTGGCCCCACTTTACTTATTCAACCTTTTGTTAAACATAGATTCTTATTTCAATGAAGGTAGTGTTATACTTAGGTGCAGTGCACATGGTGAGCTATGTTTGTTAATGTCTTATTCTATATCCTCCGTTTTCCTCTTATCTACGTTTCTAAGTCAAGGTAAGTCTCATCTGTCTGAGAATCTGTCTCTAGTTTCTTTCTCTGAGCTCCTGTAGTATAGTCAATGCCATATATAAACCCACTGCCATGGAGTCGATTCCAACTCATAGCGACCCTACAGGACAGAGTAGAACTGCCTCATAGGGTTTCCAAGGCTGTAATCATTCTGGAAGCAGACTGTCACATCTTCCTCCTTGCAGAGGGACTGGTAGGTTTGAACCACTGACCTTTCGGTTAGCAGCTGAGCGCTTATCCACTGAGCCACCAGGGCTTCTTAATATATAAAACTGTATTATATACTAACATTTTTCTTTAATTGTTTTGTTTTAGTTTAAGCCTTGTATCTCTAACAAGATCATGAGATCTTTTCAAAAAGAAATCATACATACGTAGAGTTGATAGTGTAAAGCATTCATGCCTATTCTATTGACTTATAATATTAAAAAAAATCAAGAATTGTTTTAGATATGCCCTTATTTCAGCATACAATATTCAGAAAACAACCAAATTTCAATCAGGTATCAGGGGATTTATTTTATTTATAGTAATCCTTTCTCATGCTGTGTAGCAACTAACTTCAGAGCTCACCAGCAGAGCTTAGGAATTTCTTAATAATGATTGTGTAATGAGGAGACTGCATATGGGGAATGATTAAACCCGATTAAGTCATGCATATTCATGATGTGGGTGGGTATAGGTAGTGTCAAAATGGATTAAGATCCTAATTTTCTCATTTTTGTTCCCACTCAAATACATATGGAAAATCACTATAAATGAAAATGTATACTATTGAATACATTTTAAACAAAGCTCTTCCTTGCAAGGAACTTATTTTACTTATATTGCACATGTGTTTTGTTAATGACATTTTCTTTTACATCATGAATGAGACACTTAACGTGCCTACCCACTGGCATCAGATGGGCCTATATCTCGGCACATTAACAATATGGGTCATTGTACAGGGACCTAAAATAGATTTCACCATACCAGTTCCATTTCTGAGCATCACAGTTCCTTCTATATTTACTACAGTTTATATTTTCCCTGAAGGTTTTTTGCTTTAATGTTGCATGACATCATAATAAATGCCATATTTTAGAACTACCCCATTTTGTGAAAAGCCCTTATGATAGTCAAGTTGCAAAATAAAAGAGCTCAAATTCTACTTTAAAATGACCCTGCCTAGAAAACTGAAGACACAAGGAAGTATTAGTCTAAAAGAGTAATGGACCACGAGTACCACAGGCTCCACCATTCTGAGTCTAAAACAACTAGATGGTGCCCGGCTACTACCACCAGCTGCTCTGATAGGCATCACAATAGAGGGTCCTTGACAGAGTGGGAGAAAAATGTAGAACAATATTCAGATTCACACACACAAAAAAGACCAGACTTACTGGTCTGACAGAGACTAGAGGAATCCTCGAGACTAAGTCCCCTGGAAACCGTTTTAACTCAGAACTGAAGCAACTCCTAAAGTTCATCCTCCAGCCAAAGATTAGACAGGTCTATAAAACAAACAATAACACACATGAGGAACGTGCTTCTTAGTTCAATCATGTATACTAGACCAAATGGGCAACACCTACCCAAGAGCAAAGATGAGAAGGCAGAAAGGGACTGGAAAACTGGATGGATGGGAATGGGGAACCCAGGATGGGGAAGGGGAGAGTGTTGACACATTGCAGGGATTACAATCAGTGTCACAAAACAATATGTGTATGAATTGTTGAATGAGAAACTAATTTGCTCTCTAAACTTTTACCTAATGCACACGTGCACACACACACACACAAATTACCCTCTCCCTCATAACTAAAGTTGTAACCCTTGAACTTTAACCCCTGGCAGTAAGTTCCAAAGGTCCTGGTCTACTTTATCAGGGGTCTTCATAAGTCCTTTAAGGTTGATTGGCATTTCTAGTTAGGCCTGAGACACACTACTCCTTGGCCTCTGACACACAGCCTAACCTTGGTGTGCTTTGAGATTTCCTTCTTTTTAGAATTAAAGATGCCAGGTAGAAAGTTGCTGAAAACTTGGTATGTGTTTTCTTTATTGTATAAGGCTAGAAGAATGTTTGTCTACCAAAATAAGACCCTTCCTATTTTTGTTTAAACTTTGTTTTAGTTCCTACGTAATGTAAAAAAGTAATGGAACTTCCAAAGTTAAAATCATATGTTTTGGAATGGCCTTTCTGCAATTTCATTGGAAAATGCTTGCTTTCTGAGTGATAGATATAGCAGCAGTAACGTGCAAAAATTACTATGAAATCATGTGGGGAAGTGCTCTATTCTTAGAAATCTACTCATAATATTTCTGCATTCTAGGGAATTTGCCTGTCAGAATGGATCTGCAATTTAACTGTAGGAAACAACTGTGTTAATTTTGGAAGAGGCACAGAAACTCTGTACGGTTGTTGGGAGATTTCAGGTATCTTTTTTAATGGACAAATAGGAATTGATTTTCCGGTGAAGATCACCCATGTGAGCATTTTCTTTGGGAGGCCAATCATTATTCTAACCCCACTGTATTTTACTCTCAGTTAGTTTAACAAGATAATTTGACATTTCGTTGAGCACTGTTCATATGCATGACATTTTCAAATACATTATAGCATTGAGCAAAAATTTGGTAAATAGGCAAATAGCAGCTCCTCCTTAAGCTATGGTTTGAAGTATGAAATGCCATGAGCTATTTAGAACACTGAGAATAAGGGTTAAAAAAATTGTGTACTATTATTTAATAACTCGATTAAAGTGTTTTTTAATCTGATAATGACATTGCAAGAAGTTTATATCATGAAAAGAATGACAAGAATCAATTCACAGGTACGTTGGGAAAAAATTGGAGAAGAAAAATGGGCTAAGTACGTGGAAAAGGAGGATAGGATTATCATTCCAATATCGTAGTTTCTTAAAGTTAAATTTCAAATAAGAAAAGGTGAAAGACCAGGAATTAGGCAGAAGAGACTTTTTTATATTGTATGGAGATTTGGGGTTGGGGAATAGTGAGGCCCCGTATGGGGACTATGTTGGGGAAAACCTTGCCTGCTTGGCCAATGGGTGAGGACTTCATCCCTTATTTAGTAAGAGATGCTTATTGATCGGAGCCCTGGTAGCAAGGTGGTTAAGAGCTTGGCTGCTACCCAAAAGGTCAGCAGTTCAAATCTACCAGCTGCTCCTTCGGGCAATTCTGCTGTGTTCTCTAGGGTTACTATGAGTCAGAATTGACTTGACGCAAGGGGTTTGGTTTTTTGGTTGCTTATTGATCAGAGAAATTACATGGTGACAACATGTTAAAATGATTACCCTGGTAGTAGTGTGCGGGTGGATTTGAGAGAGAACAGTAAGAATTCAATCAGAATTTCCACTCCTACAGCAATGGGAGTGGACGGAAAAGGATATGCCAGAGTTGCTTCAACAAAAGAATTAATAAAACACTAAATTTTTCAGGAACTTGTGGGAGGACTCAAAAACGACTGTGAGATTTTAAGCTTTTGTGAATGATGAATTGTATCCTAACACCCCAAATTCTAAGAGCTATGAAGCCATTTTGTCAGAGAGGTAATGGGCTTCTTTTTCAGAATTTTGAGCCTGAGGTAACATTGGGAACCCAATACGTGAAATTTATTATTTGCAAAACGATTTACTGAACAAATAAACATTTGAAAACATGGAAAAGTAACTATGATAACTCATCGTCACCAAGTTGATTCTGACTTAAAGTGATCCTATAGAACAAAGTAGAACTGCCTCATAGGGTTTCCAAGAAGTGGCTGATGGATTTGAACTGCCACCCTTTTGGTTAGCAGCCGATCTCTTAACCACTCCAGTAACTATAATAGGCATCATTTAAAGAATGGTTACTTCGTGCCAGACATGTTAATAAATGGATCAACTTGCTTCATCCTCATGAGTATAAGATACCTGCTATGTTTCAGCTCCTTTAAAGATGAGGAAACTGGGGCACTGAGAGGGGACACAACCGTCAGATAGCTAAGTCACAATATGCACCCGGGCAGACAGCTCCAGAATCCATGTTCATTACCATTATGCTAGGGTATTCAGGAAAATTAAACTCTTAAAAAAATGACAAGGCATTCATTAATTGCTCATTAATTTATTTACTTTAATAAACATCTGAGAATACACACCATGTGCTATTCACAATGGTAGGTCACAAAGCAGAAAAAGATTGGACTCTGTCCTCATGGATCTGGCTCAGGATCTAGTGTGAAAAACAGGTATGTGAGCACACAATAAATCACCACACAGGCTGGTGAGAGCTTTGAAGGAGGGGCAATGAGATCACATGAGAGGAGGCTGTCTTCAGGCTTCTTGGAGCTCACCTGCACTGAGCCTCAAGTAGCAAGAAGAATTAGGCAGGCGAAGAGAAGGACTGCCGGAGGGGAATCTAGGCAGAGAGAGCAGTGGGAGCAGGGGCATACAACTAGAAAGAGCACTGAGTGTGTGTGTGTTGTTCTAGCATAATGTTGGAAGAAGGGCAAATCATTGGAGACTGAAGCTGGTGGGTCTGACATGAACACTGAGGCAGCAGAGAACTACAGAAGGATTTTAAAAAGAGATGGGCCACTCGGGAAACTGTGCAGGCTGGATTGGAGCAGAAAAAGACTTGAGGCTGCTCTTTTTTCCTGGTTTTCGAATTCGTCGAAGTCAAGTCTCAAAACCTAAGTATCTCAGTAGGAGCCAGCGTTTCACTTTCAAGAGTACTGTGCTTTGCACTTCACGGCTGCTCTGCATACAGTACCTCACAAATAAAAATATCTCATTTGATCACCTCTGAGGTTGATAGTCTCTACATTTTGTTGGTGAAGAGACAGGCTCTCAAAGGTTAATCTGTCCCCAAACACAGCTAGTATGTTGCAAAGACAGGTTGGACATAGGTCCATGTGGCTGATTTCAAAGTTGTACTCTGCCATTTATTTTTTTTAACCAGAAAAAATACTACGAAAGTGTTATTGTTATTTCAGCTTAAAAAAAATCCATTAAGCTAACAATTAATTATGTACTAGGTATTGAGAATATAATAGTCAATAAGACAGCCAATATCCTCCCTCTCTAAAAGATCAATATTTTTCTTGTCTCATTTTAAATACTCATGTGTAACAGACTACTTAAAAACTGGTGTGCATGGTGTAAAAGCATGTTAACCAAGCATATCCACACATATCTGTTAGTCACATTCCCGTAGGTTAACTATGAGTATTTTCAGTGTATAAAGAGAGAACTCTTCCTCTCTAGCTTCATAAAATAAAAGTTTATTAACTTTTGGTCAGTAATTCCTTGTGATTTTTTTCGATAGCACGGCACATTATAGGACTTTTTGCATTTAAAATAAGCCTATAAACTAGAATTGTAAGCAGAGACCTTCAGAAATACACACACACCTATTCTTTCTAGGTTGACTTGTCATTATTAGTTGCCATTTAGTTGATCTGTTGATAGCAGATGGAGAAGTTGCCTGGTCCTGGGCCATCTTCTTGATTGTAGGTAGGTTTGAGGCGCCTGTTGTGGCTGTTGTGTCAGTCAATCTCATTGAAGGTTTCTCTCATTTTTGCTGACTCCCTGCTTTGCCGGAGCCCTGGTGGTCCAGTGGTTAAGAGCTCGGCTGCTAACCAAAAGGTTGGCAGTTCAAATCCACCAGCCACTCCTTGGAAATCTTTTGGGGCGGTTCTCCTCTGTCCTATAAGGCTGCTGTGAGTCAGAATTGACTCAGGGGCGATGGGTTTGGTTTTGGTTTTTGGTTCTCTACTTTGCTAAACACGATGTCCTTTTCTAGTGACTGGCCTTCCCTGAAGACGTGGCCACAGTAAGCAAGCCAAAGTTGAAAGCTCCTCTTTTCCTTAGTGACAGCTCTGTGTGTGATGTATCGGAAAATACAGTGATCCATAGTGTGCTCAATAAATGAGTAAATCTTTGGTTTTAGAATTCACAGTTCAAGCGTTAGGCTTTCTGCATATAAATCCCTAACCCACCACTTACTAGCTTCGTGACTTTAGGCAACTCAACATCTCTGTATCAGCATTTTCCAAAAGGTCACACAACTAGTATGAATAAATGATCCGAGGGATGTAAAGTGCTTAGCACAGTGCCACATGTGTGATGAACACACATAAATATTAACCATTATCATTATCCCTTTTCTATTATTTCCAGGCATTTTGTACCTATTTTCCCCTGTTGGTCTCTCTGACTTCCACCAACAACCTCTTATTCTACAGCTGCTTTTCTGACTACTTGAGTGTGCTCCTGCCTTCATACGTGCTGCTCTGGGTTCACTGACTTCCACATTCCCTTTCCCTCAGAAGTACTCCTACTTCTATTCTGACACTTTCAGTTGGATTTTTTGTTTACTCATTTCCCCTCATTAATTGTCAGTGTTAAACCAGTTCTGTTATTTTCTTTTAAGATTATTTTTCCTATTGGTGGCTAATTTTAGCAATAAATATCCTGTTGTTTTGTGCCATTGAATCGATTCTGACTCATAGCAACCCAGTAGGACAGAGTAGAACTACCCCATAGGGTTTCCCAGGAAGTAACCTTTACGGGAGCAGACTGCCCAGTCTTTTCTTTCAAGGAGTCGCTGGTGGGTTCGAACCGCCAGGCTCTCGGTTAGCAGCTGAGCACTTAACCATTGCGCCACTAGAGCTCCTTATAAAACAAAAAACCAAACCTGTTGCCATCGAGTCGATTCTGACTCATAGCGACCCTATGGGACAGAGTAGAACTGTCCCATAGGGTTTCAAAGGAGCACCTGGTGGATTCGAACTGCTGACCTTTTGGTTAGCAGCCGTAGCTGTTACCCACTATGCCAAAAGCTCCTTATAATCCTAAATCATTAATTTAGCATCAGCTTCCAGAAATTTGGGCCATTTACACGTATGTTTTTTTAATGGTGTATGTGGTACTGCTATGTTTAATTCTTTCATCAGAAATTTGGAAAAAGTTGTGACATTGCAAAGCCATTGATGAAAACAATACTAGTTTCCAGTAAAGCACTTTCCATTTCCCATAGGGAAGATTGTTTTGATCTCTGATAAATTCAGAATTAACATCAATTTATTTACTGAGCATGTGAAAAACTAGATCCAACCATTGATTTTTATCAGTTCTTTCTGTTAGCTTAAAAATTCTCTTTATCTAAGATCTGACTGCCACTCCTAAATTACATTAGAAACATGTAATCTAGAAAATTCATTTAAATTTTTTTCTGCACTCTTTGGAACTTTTTTTTTTCATTTTAATATTTTAAATGTTATCTATTTATAAGGCTATATAGCATGTAACCTCACAAAGAAACACATCTTTCTCATTCCCCATTCTATTCTGCAAGTGGAAAAAAAAAGCTGTCATGATAAATCCCCTGTAGGATCTTGGGGTAAAGCATTCTAGTACCATAATAATGAAACACTTTATGTGTGGGAGAAGGATGATAGAAATAACAACTGTGCCACCTCAGACCTCGTTAAAGTCAATGAACTGCAATACCAAGCTATTTGTAGTCTTGAGCAGTTTCTGTGGAATATTCTACTACATTTATTATCTAAATATTAAAAACAGCAATAAAGACATCTCCTCATTTGCTGGAATTCCATTTCTGGGAATAAAGCATCTACATAAAGCCCAGAAAATATTCTGTCACCCTTGGTTTGGAAATCTCTTTCTTTTATTGTTTAGCCGCAGTAATGTTTCGGTATGTTCTTGTGAGAGTCTCCAGTTGTCTCGTAAACTTTGCCATTTTTCTCTAGTTTTAAAATTTATCAGGATTAATTAATTCTTGGGTGAACTCGAAATTCTTCATTTGAACCTAGCATCAGGTAGAATTGAACTTACACTGAGAAAATTGGGAAGAAAGCTTAGAAGGCAATTATGGTCATTGGCCTCTCTCCACAAGGAATATAACCTCAACCGATTTAAAAAAAAGTCTAAGGATCACATAATGTTGAGAGCTAGATTTACTGCAGTTCTGATGTAAGTCACTGGTATTTGTTTAAAGTATTTTAATAGCAATTGTTAAAATTTCTGCTTCATTTAAAACCGGGAAGAATAAAGAAATAGATAAAACAAGATTCTGGCTCTCGATGCATTTCACAGGAAAGATAAAGAAACATACTTTGCCAGAAGGACACAGCATAGTTACTTAGGAGCACTTCTAATGAAAAGTACATTCTGTAATAACAAACCCATTTTTTCCCTTAACTATTGGCTGTGCCAAGGAAGTATTACATTTTACGTCTAAACTAGTACACACATCCATATACTTGGAGTTGGCTCAGGCAGCTTCATGTGCACACTGTTAATGCACCCCTTTGTTATCCTCTGAACGGAGTTCTTTTTTTATCTTTTTATACCTTTCATGGGTCACAAGGTTTTTCCCTCATTCAGTGAACACAATTTCGTCAAGTACTTTGTTTCATAAGTTTTACATGAAATTGTCAAAAATTTCCTGGTTTAAAAGCTAGGAAACAAAAATATTTATGAAAGAAGAATTCATAAAATTATTTTGAAGATTTTATATTTGATTTTTAAAATCTCTTCTAAGAATTTGACAAAATAACTCTGGACCAGTGCCTAATAGATATTCATAATCTTATCAAAATTATGAGATGGCCTCGTTAGGGTGTGAAAGCAAAAATTCAGAAACTTCTTTATTGTTTATAACTTCAGTGTAGTGAACGATTTTACTAACAGAAGCTTTTAATTTTTATGTTTTATATTACTCTAATAATGTGTAAGAATAGAGCCACTGAAACATTTTTTAGTATGTCTCTTGTGTTTTAACTTTTTGGTTTAGAAAAAAACAGAGAAATACTTTTCTAACCTTTTCAATTCCGCTCATTGCCTTTAAAATAAATACTGTTTATCTGAAAAATACTCTGTAGTGAAAACTATAGAACTTGGCTATTATAAACTTAAAGTTATTATTTATTATGATGAACTCTTTTATAAACTAACGTTCCACTGAGATTAGAAATTTGAAGACATTTGAGACAAAAACACACGTATAAGATATTTAAAGCAAATAAGCCTGTGTTAGGTATAGTAAAGTACATGCTGATTAACAAAATCTTGAGCAATTGATCTCCTAAATAAAAAAAATGTTATTTCTTTTAAACATTAACTTGATATAAAACAGTGTTGGCATGCATCAAATGGCCCACAGGCAGTATCCCTTTGAAGGTTCATCGTGTGATAAGCCCTATGCAAGTTGGTGGGAATACAAGGATGAACAAGAGAAACCCTGTTCTCAAGAGCTTATAGTCTATTGGAAGTCTGTAACAAATAATAATAACATATCTGCCTAAGCGGCCACATTATAAAAATGTGAGGCAGGCCATTGAAAAAAAGTTTGAAAGTTTGTGTTGGTTGTGTTCACTGTCTTCTTATGTGCAGGATAAGTTTAATAACGAGAGGGAGCGTGGTGAGTCAAAGAGCACACTCAGTTTGGAATCAGGAAGTTGGTATTTACTCTGTGACCTTGGGCAGTTTGTTCATCTCTCTGGGCCTCAGTTTTACTTTTGGGGAAATGAGACTCATTGATTTGTAAACTTGTTTTAGCTGGTAAGCTAATACTTCAAATGGTTGCAATCCATTACAATAAACTAGAGCTACCGTAGTCCGGATATGAAGCACAGTATGAAAACCTTTGGGTTGTAGGATCTTCAGGGTATGTTGTATTATAATTTTATGAGTATGGAGAGAATAGATTTTAGTGACTATTCTACTTCTACTAGACATTTGCCGTGTAAGCCTTTTACTTCTAATTGTGGAATGAAAGGCTTTGGTCCATGTTGAAAGAATTTCAGGCATTAAGCAAGCAAGCAGGTGGGAGGACTTTGAGGAAGGCTCTGAAATTAATCTGTGCCTACTTGTAACGTTAATCCAGAAGGTCTGAAGGTAAACCTGGTTTAGTGTTCTGAAAGTAGCTGGAGGATGGGACAGGATGGTTCAGAAAGATGATCCTCCATGTCCTCTGTGCCCAAGCAGGTTTCTCCCTCAAGAGGCATCTGTGGCTGGTGGAGACCTTTTCCTGGGATCCGCTGGGCTGGAGGGTGTCCTCAGTTTGCACACAAGTCTCTTCCAGACCTCCCGACCTCAGCATGTGTCTGCCCAGAAGGGCTTCTCCATCTTCCAGCAGCTGCTCACTCAGTTTCCCTCCCTAACCGCGTGTTCAGTCTCCTCTGCTCCCTCCTTTTCATTAACATCTCCATTTCTCTTGCCTCCAGAATTCTGAATAAGAGTGTTTGTTTTTTGGAACAGTTGCTATTGTTTGAGGTATTTTATGATATTTTCTCTGATGTCCTTAAAGAATCCCTATACCTCTGAAGATGAAATTTATGACCAAGAAGTTGTAGCTTCACTTTTTTTTAGAAGTCTTACAATATTTATTGAAGAATATCACAGTAACATAGCATGGGAATGGTTTATAAGCTTCAATATATTAATGAAAAATGAAAGAAACAGTCAATTAACATATGTACGTGGCATTTAATAGTTTTATTTTCACCATAATCATATCAGTTTGGCATTATTAGTATTATTAATCCTGATATTTTAGCAGCTTAAAAACAGAAGTTAATTGGAAGTTGCCCTAATTCACACACTAGTGAAAATCTATACGTTATTTAACTTTGCATCCATGTGCTTTTCGTTATACTAAATTGCCTCTTTAAATATTGTAATTAAAGGTTGATCACTAGCAATGTTATTCACATACATATTTGGTTTCTGAGCAAACATCTAAATGTATTATTATTGGTTTTTAAATTCAAAAAGAAAATATAAATAAAGCAGAATGGTGAGCTAATATTTATTGAGCACCTAGTGTGTGTCTTGATAAAGACACATTACCTTCTTTATGGAAATTAATTCAAGAATTAGTTCTTTAATGACCCAAGTTCAAGGATATGCCTCACTCTTCTACCAGAAGGCTGTATTTCACTCTGTTCTCAGGTTTTTATGACAACACACCTAAACACACTGACCCAGGACACATAGTGTGTCCTTTGATTTCTATCTACATATGATACCAGCTGTCCATAAAGCAGAGTCCCTGGGTGGTGCAGAGAGCTAACATGCTTGGCTACTAATTGAAAGGATGGAGGTTCCAGTCTACCCAGAGGGGCCTTGGAAAAAAGGCCTGGTGATCTACTTCTGAAAAATCAGCCACCGAAAACTCTATAGAGCACAGTTCTACTTTGAAGCATTCAGTTTATTCAGGAATCTTCTTTGCTTTTGGTTTAGTCCAGTTGTGCTGACCTTCCCTGTATTGCGTGCTGTCTTTCCCTTCACCTAAAGTAGTTCTTACTGACTATCTAATTAGTGAATGCCCCTCTCCCACCGCCCCCCTCATAACCACAAAAGAATGTTTCTTCTCAGTTTAAACTATTTCTCAAGTTCTGCTAATAGTGTTCTTATACAATATTTGTCCTGTTGCAACTGACTGATTTCACTCAGCATAATGCCTTCCAGGTTCCTCCATGTTATGAAATGTTTCACAGATTCCTCACTGTTCTTTATCGACGTGTAGTATTCCATTGTGTGAATATACCATAGTTTATTTATCCACTCATCTGTTGATGGGCACCTTGGTTGCTTCCATCTTTTTGCTATTGTAAACAGTGCTGCAATAAACATGGGTGTGCATATATCTGTTCATGTAAAGGCTCTTATTTCTCTAGGATATATTCGAGGGAGTGGGATTGCTGGATTGTATGGTAGTTCTATTTCTAGCTTTTTAAAGGAGCGCCAAATCAATTTCCAAAGTGGTTGTACCATTTGACATTCCCACCAGCAGTGTATAAATGTTCCAGTCTCTCCACAGCCCCTCCAACATTTATTATTTTGTGTTTTTTGGATTAATGCCAGCCTTGTTGGAGTGAGATAAAATCTCATTGTAGTTTTGATCTGCATTTCCCTAATGGCTAATGATCATGAACATTTCCTCATATATCTGTTAGCCACCTGAATGTCTTCTTTAGTGAAGCGTCTATTCATATCTTTTGCCCATTTTTTAATTGGGTTATAAAATACAAATAAAATCCTTTTGAAAATCACTTCTCAGAGTTCCCAGAGAGATTATATTTAAGCCCAACTTTGAAGTACTAAAAGAAAAAACAGATTCAAGTAATAGGGGTAGAATTGACAGGTTTTGAGAATTCATCCGATAAGCCAGATAAGGGAGACAGCATGGCTATCGTTGAATTTTTCCAGGCATTTGACTGGAGGAGATAGAAGGATGGTGAGTCACAAGCAGGGAGAGAACAGTGAGAAGGATCGTGTTTGGGCGGGCAGATGAAATGCTCAGTTTTGGACACGTTGGGTTTAAGATACTTACAAAGAGTCATCTCATAAGCAACTGAAACAACATAAGGATTCAGCCAAGTGTACTAGAATGTGTAGGGTCAGGACAGCCTTCTGAATTGAGAAAGTTCTTTAAAACAGACAAATACGGAACAATGTTTCGAAGGAAATAGATGAATTTGAGAGTCATACATTCTGTATTTTTTTAAACAATTCTGCTCAGGAGAGGACTTGTGGTTGGATTAAGTTGATGGCAGCCAGTTTCAAGGCTTATGAGATATTTTCTGCTTATGTGCTGCTACGATCAGCTCCTGGGTTTCTCTTCATTGCTCAGAGTTTGTCAGAAAGTTTGAGTCTTGACCGAGAAAGGCATGTAGCTCATACCCCACTGCATGTGAAGGGAAGGTATGTGTTAATGACAGTTGGAGGCCCTGCTGTCTTCTGTAATTCAGCTTTCTCAGAACTGCTTTGGGAGGAGCACCATCGTACTGCTGCTAGCCCCCAAGGTTTGAGACATAGCATCTTTTTACTCATTCCGGGTTCTTGTGTATCTTCACAGCTGGCCAGCTTCTTCTGGCTTCTTCCCCTTTCTCCATTCCCATTATCATTAACTCACTGCAAGATTTGATTGCCTTACTTTTTTGTTATTGCAACTATTCCTGTCTGGCTCCTTCTTCTCTTTTATTCTTTCCTTTTAGTCCACCTTTCAAATCATGGTCAGGCTCACTTTCCTTAAATACCTACTTTATACTATGCCTCTGCTCAAAAACTTTCCTTGACATCCTGTTATCTCTCATATAATGGCTAAACTTTTGCTTACCTTTCAAAGCTGCAAATAATCTGAGTCTGTTTTACCTTTCCCTCTATATTTTCAAATCTTCCAAAATGTATGCCTGCTACTTCTGCTAGGTGAGTCTTCTCTGTGCCATGTAAAGCCACCATGTCCGTTTCTAGTTTTGTATATTGTCCCCTCTTTGATTTATTTGCTCTCTATGGAAAGTCCACTCTTTGCCACTCTCATCTAAACCCAACTCTGCCCAAGTTTCATGTCCTCTACCAAGCTTTATGTAACACTTCAGTATTCACTGATCTTCTTTTGTGACTGTTATAACTTTATAATCAATACTGTATATTTAATTTGATTATATATTGTCACGTTTTGGTAGCTAACTTTATTCTTTTTACTTTGAAAAACAATATAGTATTACTTGACCTTTCAAATAATTTACCAATTACATGAACTGCATTAATTAAAATGAAGCCAAACACATATTTCTGCATTTTCCACTTTTAAGAGAGGTATAAGAGACATCTTGTTCTAGGTGAAAGTGCAGATAATATAGTCTTATATCTGGAAAGGAAGACCCACCAGAAACCAGAGAAGGTTCAAATTGAATAGGTGATAAGAGAAGTCCTCCTAAACGTGAGACCATACTGGGAATTTCTGAGAATGACTGAGTATCCTTGGCATCAGCATTTACCAGGTTATCCATCACCATAGACTAGAAAGGGCTTCTTCAGTGAAGCCACTCCAGGGTCGGAACAGAGGCTAAGCATTATTCCAGATACCTGTAATAACCCTCAATAACCAATATAGGCCCATATATAAGCATATGTTTGCTTCTAGGTACATATTTAATCTCAGAGAAGAGTCTTATCACAGGTGAGTACATCATTAGTGCAAAACAGAATGCTCCAACAGTATTAGTGCTAGTCCTGAAGAGCCAACTTGGCTTAAGAGACCTAGTTGTGACAAGATTTGATGGCCTGCCCTCCACAGGGTTTTCATGGCTATGATCTTTTGGAAGCAGATCACTAGGCCTTCCTTTCAAGGAGCCTGGATGGATTTGAACTGCTCAACAGTTTGTGCTACCAGGAACTCCGAAAAAAGCCAGCTTGGCTTACAAGACCGTGCTGTGATGAGATTTGATGGCCTGGGCCTGTCTGCAGTTGTGTTTGTAGTTACTGGTCTTTGAAGCATTACCATTATGGTTAGTTTGTACTAATTTCTATCTCAGGCTGACAGTTTTCATCTTCTTTCAAGGAACCGTGAGCAGTAGCAGTTGTTACGAATTTTCTCGTCATGAGGAGCAATCTGGTTTTATAGACTCTGTTTTCTGTAATTCATTCTTCATCTTATGAATTCTCTGCTTGTCAGTTTTTACTTCTTCAGTTGTTGCTACCAAAAACCAAACCAAACCCACTGTCGTCGAATTGATTCCGACTCATAGCAACCCTATAGGACAGAGTTAGAACTGCCCCGTAGAGTTTCCAAGGAGTGCCTGGTGGATTCAAGCTGCCGACCTTTTGGTTAGCAGCCGTAGCACTTAACCACTCCGCCACCAGGGCTTCCTCAGTTGTTGCTAGCTTCTGCTTTTTCTCTTCCCATTCATACTCTTCTTGCACTAGTGTCTTTTGCAGAGTCATATCTTTCTGTTGATAGAATTCAATGAGAATTACTGCTACAAGGCTTTGGTCAAATTCAGTGAATAAGATTCATGTTCTGTTTCTATATTTGTTCTTACAGCTCATGCCTGGCTGACACTTCATCACTCAGTGTGGAATGGATGTGGTCACTATCTTTTTCAACTATTGTTAGCATTGGTTTTGTCTGGGAAACATCTATCATTTTTCCTTCCTGATTTTTCATTGTCTCACTCTGGTGATCTGCCAGCTGTCCAAGGCCAAAATCATCCCATCTATTACAGTTTTTATTAAGCTTTGCTCTTAATTTCAGAAGCAAGATTATATTGTCTCATCTGCACAATAGACTTATTCAAAACTCCAGTTTTATTCTCTTTGTAAGCAAGATGTTATCTATGTCTTTCTGAGAGCTTTGTATAAATTATTAGTTCACTAAACTCAGTATATTACTCACTCCAGTCTTCTGTTTCTGCAAGTAATTATAGCATGAAAGTATACACTTCTTAAATCTAGTATTTTTCTTGTAAATCCAGTATAGTTTAGATTCCCGTCTTCTTAGCACTTAGCGTAGCTTCATTTTTCTCTTTTAAATACTATGAGTTTCTTTGTAAAACCTTGTCATATTCAATACATCTCTACCATGCCAAATGTCTTTTTAGTTTCCTTACATTCTGTTCTTCTTTAATATATAAAAAGCAAATTTTCCACAGCATTTGATTCATTTCTTGAAGACTTCTGATTGAATATTTAAGGCAGACATGCTCAGAAAGATTCTTGTTTCTTCGTTTTCTCAAAAGATATCATTTCTTTGTTCAGTTCTTCATAATCTGACATCTTTAAATATTTTTTAAAAGTTTATTTCTAATTATTTTTAAACTTTTGGGCAATTTGTTGTTTTTACTTAACAAATTCTACAATTTAAAAGGAACATTCTTCAGGAGGAAAATGACAAATCAACTAATTTCCAATAATCAGTAATTAGAGGCTTGTATGACTTTTTTTTTTTTTTTATGACATGTCATAAAGAACCCTGGTGGCACAACTGTTAAGTGCTTGGCTGCTATCTGAAAGGTTGGCAGTTCAAACACACCCAGCAGCTCCATGGGAGAAAGACCTGGTGATCTGCTTCCATAAAGATTACAACCAAGAAAACCCTATCAGGCAGTTCTGCTCTGTCACATGGGGTTGTTATGAGTTGGAATCAATTTGACTGTACCCAACAACAACATTACATGTCATAAAAATCAGGACTGGGCCTTTCTGGCATCTTTGTTGTAGGTGAGATAGCAGTCAGTCAAAGTACCTTCCATTATAATTTTCCCTCTGGTAGTTTTTAATGTTTTCTTTTTCCTTTCAATATTCGTAAGTTACTTCTTAAAAAAAAAAAGTTACTTCTTACGTGGGTTTAAATGTGAATTATTTTTACTCGCCACTTGGAATTCAAGTTCAGTTTAGGTCCTAAGCTCAGTCTAAGGGCTCCTGTGTTCAATTCTGGGAAAGTCTCATCTATGTCTCTTCAATAATAGCATCTCTACCATTCTTCCATTCTCTTCTTTTGGATTCTTGAGTTGGTAAAAGAAATAATAACTCTCTGTATCTCTAAATATGTGTGTGTGTGTGTATCTGAGCTGCATTCTGTATCTTCCAGTTCATTAATCCTCTCATGAAGGATATCCAGGTTAGCATTTAATCGGTTTATTTATTTTAATTTCAATGGGTAAATTTTCCATTTTCAGGATTTCTAAAGAATTTTCCTTTTAAATACAACTTGTTCTTTTCTCTGTTTTTTTTTTTTTAAAAAAAAAAAACCCACCTCTTTAATAGAAGTTACTTCTTTATTTATCTCTTAGAGCATAACTGACATATTGGTCATTGTCAGATAGTTTCTTAAGATAATTAACCTGGAAAGAATTCCTGATTGTATCATTGCTGTTATTTGCTGCTTTTCTTAGATTTCTTCACATGTTTTGGAATTTTGGTTTGTATACACACTATGAGTAGGAGGAATGTTTTTGGTGGTCCCTCTCTCTCTGTCTTTTCTCTGTGCTCGTCATTTCTTATCAAGCCATTTTATATTTGTGTTTACCTGACCTCCTAGCCACCTAGTCAAGAGTGGTCTTAAAATGACGTTTCAGGACTCCTGTCCCAGATTTTGTTGAGGGTATCGTAGAGTCACCAGGAGCTTACTTCATTTTCTGATTCAGAGATTGTATCTGTGTGCTTCAGTCTTTAAGCCACGAGCCTAGGTGATAGTCAACAACAGGTTCCCCCCGCCCCCGCCCCAGCTTCACTTTAGCACTTACCAGCTCCAGGCTTTAAGAAGTGAGTCTGACTCAGGTTAGAGAACTTTTGAGTCTTTATCATTCAGGCATAGAACTCCTGGCCCATTTCTACTTCGCGAACTAGATGCCAGCAGGTCATGGGTTTATCCCTGTTCTCCACTTTGCATTTCTGGTCTGTGGAGATGTTCATCTCTCTCTTTTTTTTTGAATCCAAATACTTATAAAAAGTTTTTCTCTTTTTATAGTTAACTATGTGTTTGGAGCAAAAAGAACACACCAGAGCATAAACTTATTGTGCCATCTTGACAACATGCTAATAATTTTTTTTTTTCTCATGTGTTATTTTAATTTTGCCAATTTCTTTGCCCTTTGAGGTCAGGTATACATCTTATACACATTCTATGACCCCTACTTTGAGGATCACAGGCATGATCAGGATATAGTAGTTACTCAATACTTTTTAGTTTAAATGATTTTTGTAATAGAAAAAAAATCTGGTTCCTAATCTTAAAGACATTGTGTGTATCAGAATATGTCAGTAGGTATGTGCGTGTATGTGCATGAACTCACATCATTCGAGTGTGTGTATATGTTTTTGATACCTATTAGGGTCCCAAGGAGCCTGGGTGGTACAGTGGTTGAGCTCTGAGCTGCTAACCAAAAGGACGCCAGTTCAAACCCACTAGCCACTCTGTGGGAGAAAGATATGGCAGTCCGTTTCTGTAAAGACTACAGCCTTGAAACTCTCTAGGGTAGTTCTACTCTGACCTATAGGGTCAGTAGGAGTTGGAATTGACTTGACAGCAATAGGTATTAGGATCCCACTGAGTTTATTTTGAATCCTGAAGGGCTTTATTTACCTATTATTGTTTATATGAGTCTTCTTTTGCTCCCAATCTGGCCAAGAATGCTTTGAATATGATGAAAATCTCCCTTTATTACAGAATCAGGAAAGAAATCTGAAATTTCTAGTGGCAGTTTTGGAGTCGGCTACAAAAACTGCTTCCTAAAATATTTTCAATTGATTTTATTGCATGAATGTTTTTTAACCTCTTACAGAAGACAGATGGCCATACTTATTCTGTGTAAGGGTTTGAGGGGAAACTAACTGGCCCACTGATGTTTTTGTTTCTGTTGATAGTATTTCCATGTGGAAGCCAGTAGCTCAATATCACATTGAGAGTCTGCTGGATGCTAAAGCCTGTGCTGCCTGAGTCTTGAACTTTCTAGGGTTTGGAAGTCATCAGTCCTACTTCACAGCCCATTCTTAAAAACCAGGCAGTTCTCTATTTTCCTTGGCCTTCTTCTCCGTTTTTTTTTCTTCTCCCAGTAAATATTAAAAGACCGCATTTCTCGTTGTGGGCTAATTATTCTCTTCTATTTTCCTCAACCATAATTCAGTGGGAACTATTCCTACTCAAGGAAATGAGGATAAAAATTATATAATTGAGAATAATGACTTGAAAATCTTGAGTGTCTAGAATTTTGTGCTAAGTCTGATAAATACTGGCTTGGTGGTCTTTACAGGCAACTCACTAAAAAAAATTTTTTTTTCCTCCGCTTTTTAAATGAGATAATTTTAAAGGCTAAATATTTATTAAATGGCAGTAATTAGCTTTGTTGTTACTGTTAGTTACCCTCAAGTTGATTCTGACTCGTGGCCCCTATAAAAAATGGGACCCATGGTTACTGTCTAAACAGTTTCCAGTTAAAAGGGTTGTAATTTAAATTCAGGTGGTTCTTAACTAGAGAAATTCCAGTGTATTAAAATTTATATTTAACAAAATAGAAATATTTAGAAGCATGACTTCCATTACTAATATGTACATGTTAATGAAATACTTTCAGGAGAACATAGTGGACCTGACTGAAGAGAATCTATAGTTATTTGTATTTACTATTATTAATTATTAATATGCTAGATCTTTCAGGAAATACTTTTTCCTAAGAAACTTGAAATCTCAATACCACTAACTTGCTTAGCAAAACTTTTCTTTATTGATGATATCCAAGCAAAATGAACAAAAATTCCAAATATTCAGTGTTTATCAGCAACGCTAGCTGACTGTACATCCAGAGCAGCTTTTATAATTAAATGAAGCTTAAGAGTTATACCGAAATATCACAGACAGGGCTGACCCTTTCAAATATTTGGTTCCTTTCTCAAATTTGGTAATTAAAAACAGTGATAAAATATATACAGATTATTTACTAGCGATTTTGGAACCAGAAAAAAAAAAAAAAAGTAAGCCACACTCAAAAAATTATTCTTTCTATTTCAGGCCCTCCAGGGAGACGAGGTAAGAGGGGCCGAAGAGGAGAATCTGGTAAGTCTCTCTCTCAGCTGCTCCATGTCATTCATGTTCTAGTTAGGTTCCCGCATCTGTTCCTCTTAATTAATTCTTGTACTGTATTGTGGAGATCTCGTGCACCTGTGTATGTGTGTGTATGCATACGGACCTGTGTGTTTAAATCTTCTCTGCTAGACTCAGAATTTTTTTTTTTTTAATCTTTCTATTTCCAGCAAACTATAGGAAACAAAAATTTACAAAATATTGTTAAAGTTTTATAATTATTGGCACCCAGTTTTGATTTATTTACTGTGTCAAGTCAAGTCTGTCCTTCTTATGCACAGTGGAGGGTTCCTTAGCTGCGCACAGTGTGGCGGCAGCACCCGTGCTTCCATCTTCATAGGTGATCAGTAAACATCTGTAGGTTCTTTGCCAGAACATCTGCCTTGGGACACTGGGGCACATGTCTTGGAAAACTATATCGTTATTTTATCCAAACGGCACAATTTTGTCGTGCTTTTCCTCTCATTCTTTTCATAATTGAGGAATTTTTATTCCCCGTGTATAACCACAAAATTTTAATGATGACAGGAGCCTTAGCCATCAATGCACTGTTTTCATTTTGTAGCTAAGAATCAAATGGAGGCCCAGAGCAGTCAAGTGATTCAGTCAAGGCCACACAACTTTTTTGTGAGCAGAACTTGAAACCAAACTAATTGTCCTGACTCCCATTTCAGGGAGGTTTTGCTTTCAGGCCAAGCCCCTATATGCAAAGTGAAGCAAAAAGTAAAATAAAAGAATTTTTTTTTTGGAACAAAGATACCCAAACAAGTGAGTTCACCTATTGTTTTGTTTTATAAAGTCCAAGATTCTAAAAAAGTAAATGACTACGTTAAGTCTTTTCAGGCCATCTATCCTTCCTTGCAAGATAAGAGGAAGGTAACTAAGAGAGGAAGAAACTCTGGTGGCACAATGGTTAAATACTTGGCTGCTAACTGAAGAGTTGGCAGTTCGAACCCACCAAGCTGCCCCATGAGAGAAAGACCTGGTGATCTGCTTCTGTAAAGATTGCAGGCAAGAAAACTCTATGGGGCAGTTCTACTGTGTCACATGGGGCCACTCTGAGTTGAAATTCACTTGGTGGCACCTAACAACAATAACTCATTGTCTTCCAATTGATTCTGACTCATAGCAGCCCTACAGGACAGAGTAGAACTAACTGCTCCATAGGGTTTCTGAGACTGTAATTTTTGTGGAAGCAGACTGCCACAGTTTTCTCTTGAAGAGCTGCTGGTGGATTTGGACTGCCAGCCTTCCAGTTAGCAGCCAAGCACTTAACCACTGTGCTACCGGGGCTCCATTGGAAACGCTAGAGGCATAGTGGTTAAGAGACACAGCTGCTAACCAAAAAGTCAGCGGTTGTAAGCCATCAGGCACTCCTTGGAAACTCTATGGGGTAGTTCTGCTCTGTCACTATGAGTCGATATTGACTGGATGTCAGTGGCTGTGGATATTTTTTTTTTTAAACAACAACTAAGAGAAAAGTTTGATTCTAGAGTGCTGAGAGGTGTTCTTTTCCTGTATTTTCTAAGAGTATCAGTATTAAAAACAATCATTTTCTAAGTGTTGAAATGGTAGACGCGCCCACCTAATTCATGAATAGCAGACAGCAGAATTGATGTTCTTTGCCCCTTTTCCTATTTTCTTTTGAAAAAGATGTCAAAATGAAAGGGTTTATGAAAATTCTTCATTTTGGACAGTATAGAGACTTCATTCCTTTAATAGTATTCTCAAAAGTTAAATGTTTAAAACTCATTAAATCTAAGTAATTGGAAACATGTATAGGTATCACTTCATGAAATGTAGCAAATATATATAATATATATATTTATAATAAGGGATGCCTATAAATTTGTTGTGAGGAAAAAGAAATGATGAAACACTAGTACAGTCTGGTACTCACGGAATTGATCTTTATGTCAAAAGAAACAAAAGGGATTGATAAAAAAAAAAAGTAGGAATATTTTGTGTATGTGAAGTTTTATACAAAATTTAAGTCCATGCTCAACTACATGGCTGCCAAGAATTCATGTTTACAATTGAACATATGGTGTACGGAAAATTGAAATCTTCTTAGGCTTTGCCTGCATTTTGATGAGAATATATAGTTTTAAAGAAACCCATATAAACTTTAGGGCTTAAGTCTTTAAAATATATATATATATAAATAAATAATAGATATATTTAATATATTGATAATATTATTGAGTAGATAATATTCTCAGGCAGATAATGATACATTTCTGATTTGCTGTTTTAACAATCTCAAGAAGTTATATATTAATTCTCTATAACTAAAAAAAAAAACAAAACTAGTCTATCATAAATGACCAAAGATTCCCCTAATTAACATTTTGTCTGAATTTTTAGGTATCTAAATTAGACGGTTTTCACTGAACATACGATAAGCCTCATGGCATCTGAAAAGTCCTTGAAATTTTATGTGAAATTTTCATGTGTGTAAATATGCATTTTTCCGAGGTCCCAATGGAGCCCATAATCTAAAAAAAAAGATTAAGAACCTTTGAATTCCAAATGCCTTCCATGTCCTTGTATTGGGCTGATGATTCTGCTGATTTCACCCTAATATGTTACGTATTCACTAATTATTCTCTCCTTTTCTCCCTCTCTTCACCCTCCCACCCGCCATAGGTCCTCCTGTAAGTATATTTGCTGCATTTGGGGTCTTCTCCATTAATCAGGATCACGTATGTTAAAGCTTTGTTAACATATCAAAATATCATCTATATTTCAATTAGAAAAATATTTCAACCTTTTAACAGCTACTAAGTGGGAGAGCTGAACATTGCTTGGGCATTTATTTTTTAAGTACGCTATTGTGATAATGTGATATGTGTCAATTTTTAAAAACACTTTTGTTTTTGATGCAATTATAAACTAATTACTCTCTTGGGGGCATCTCGGAGAATGGTTTATGAAGCTTGTGATTTTAAATGCTTTTCCTGGAATTCTGAGGTTTCTTTTGTGAGCAAATCTCCAAACTGTTTCACACTTCTTTTTTCATCCGTTTAAACTTGTGTCTGAAATATTTGCATTTGCCAGTCTACCAAATGTAGATGGCAATGTGATCATGGAAATGATACCCCCTGTGGGCTTGGTGTAGTACTTCCTCCTTAGGCAACACTCCCTTTGAAGTCTGCTGGAGCTTTGCCTGCATAAAGAGTGAGAGATGGAGCCCTTGGAGAGTTTCACTTTCTTTTTTCTTTCCTTGGGTAAGTTATAGCTGCAGCATTCCAGTCTGCTTTGTGCTCACAGGAACAGATTATCTTGTCAGCTTTGAGCTAGATGTGTTTTTGAGTAATATCCTGAATATCTGTTGTCTGATCCCAGTGTTTATACTATGAACTGTGCATTTACAGTAGCAATGATCATTGGCCTTGAGACATTTTCTCATCCCAAATAGCCAGGTTGCTCCAGGGTTCACAGACTCCACACTGGCAACTTACCTAGCAGGCCAGCATGGTCCCAGGGGAGGGGCTTAGCATATACTCACCTGCTTTATTCAGAGGAAGCATTGGCTTCCAAATATCTTTTGCAGTCTTCCTGCCACATTTGAGGCTGGGACATAAATCATGTTAAAAATGACTTTCCTTCTGTAACTGACTTTCAGCTCTTGCTTAATTCTAGGCAGATGGCATGCCCCAGGTCTAGGAGCCTTTACTCTTTGACTTCATATTTAAGCCTCTTTCTTAAAAACTAGAAACAAACCACTCCTGCCTAAAGGAAACTGCAGAGATTACAGCTAGAAAAGAGTATTCAAGGCTCCTTTTTGTAGAGGTAAGTATTAGGCAAGCCAGGAAGTAGGTAAATCTCATTTCTGCCTCACAGTGACTGTCAGGTTTCTAATATTTCCTCTTTGATCCCTAGCAAATTCAGGCAGCCATATAGCTCATGCTTTCTTGGGGCCAATCTCTTAGTTCAGATTGTCTCCCTAAAGATTGAAATTGTTCTTCCTTTTCTTATTACAGAAAAAGAAAAGAGAACTAGTCTAATTTACTAAACCCCTAGTATATGGCGGACAGTATCCTAGACACTTTACACGTATCATTTCATTTTGTTCTCCCAACACCCTCTGATGTTACTGTTCCCAGTTTTCTTTGAGGACCCTGAGCTCAGAGAGGTTGATTACCAAAGGTTGCATAGCTGTGGTGTTTGAAAAGTAAGAATTCAATTAGATATCTCTGATTTGAAGTCCTTTCTGCTTCCCACATTATTTCCTATTCCTGATGAATTAGTGTCATAACATGGGTCATTGTTACACAGGTTTGGCAGTCCATAGGTCATATTTCTTGATATAAATAAATATATATAATAAAAGGATGACCTAAAATGTAAAATGGCTAATCTATAAAACAAGTGTTAATACTGCCCCACCCAACTGCATCCTGAAGAAGTTATGCCGTGTTTAACAAAGGACATCACTTTCAAGAAATAAAATTTAACATAAGTTTTCGTATTAACTGAAGGTATTCAATCTGCTCACATTTATTTAGATGAAAAACTGCTGATTGTGAAAAAGAGAAAAAATATATCGATTATGGTATTTTTACTAATACTTTGGAGTCTTACCATAGGACTTCGGATCCCATATCTTGGGATCCCTTTTTGGGTGGAATACCTTATAATGAAATCTTGAACCTTTAATGTCTAAACCGCCATATATGATCTGCAACAAATATCTGCCATCCATCAAATTTTGCTTTAGTGTAGATAGCCTTGTAACAAATTTCCATTATCGTTTCTTACACCTGAATAAAAATTAATGAACAGTGGCATTTTCGTGAATAGACAGATTTATCAGCAATGTCTTGTGTACAGACAATATCTGACTATTGACAATTTTAATTTCTAGTGACTGTATCCTTCCTATTTTTAGCATCATTTTAATTTTATGTGTATTTTTTCCTTCTGCCTCTTTTCCATGAACTGAAATTTGTTTCAACAGTTTTATTTTTAGGAAAATTTTATTTCCCTAATTTTACTTTTTTTTTTTAATCATCCAGCTACCTCCACAAGTAAAAATACGGATCAAATATCAAGGCATATATTGCCATTTTAACTCCAATTGCCCTTGCTTCCATTCCTTAAAACCAAACGTAAAGCACAAATTCAGTCTGAGAAGTTAAATCATCTTGCTTCTTGTGAGGAATCCTTGACACAGAGCCTATATCAAGTGAATCCCAAGAACTTCCTTCTAGCCCTGAGCTGCTGTGACGCTGTGGTTTCACGTGTACTGAAAGATCATAAGGTGCATCCTGGTATCCTGATGTGTATTTTTCGAATCGTTCACTTCCACTTTGTTATGAAATGTGCTCTGGTAGTACAGAAGACAGCATTAGGGCACTCATTAAAACAAACAGATGAAAGACTGGTTGGCCCAGCGGTAATGGCAGATGTCCTTGTTATTGACAGTTGCTTTTTTTCCATTGCTGTCCTGAAGTAATGCTCTCAAGAAAGATTAAAAAAAAAAAAAAATCCATGCTTAATGATAAAGTTTAACCTTTACATTTACATCCTTATTTGACAAAGATTTGGAAAGCTTGCCCTGGTAGCACAGTGGTTAGGAGCTATGGTTGCTAACCAAAAGGTTGGCAGTTTGAATCCACCAACTGCTATTTGGAAACACTATCAGGCAGTTCTACTCTGTCCTATAGGGTCTCTAAGAGTTGGAATCGACTTGACTGCGATGGGTTTGTTGTTTTCGTTTTGCAGAAAAGTTGGATAAATTATACTAGCTTTTGTGTGTGGCTAAGTGTTTCTTTTTGTCAGTTTTTTTTATATTGCATATTGAGATAATTTATACTTTAAAACTTGAAATACAGCTTGAATTATACCCCATATATCAATTTACCCTTTAGGAAGCCATTCAGCTTTATTTTTCAGCCTTATCAGTTTTGACAAAAGGGTATTTCTACCTTAAGAGTCTCAGCTACAGAAGGATGTAATAGAGCAATTTTATAATTGTGTTTATATTTTTATGTGACTATTTTTTTTTATTAGATATCTTTTTTTCTATTTTCTTTCTCATATAGGTAGCATGTATTAAAATACCGTTCTAAAGGACGCCATGTGAGCATTTTGAGTGCCTAGCTTGGATATAACAGAGCTATTTGCTACAATGGTTTACCTGACCATTGTGTTACCGGAATCCAGATGGTACGAAATTGTACCTTCTATTTAAAAAAATAAAGACATTCGTGTCCCAGTAAGAAGCAAAGAGTTTGATAAAAAATGTACAAAATAGTTTCAGAATTTTCAAATGTAGCCAATTTAGAACCTAGTTTTGACCTTTTTTTAGTTAATACAGGACACACTCTGTTCTTTTGGCTCAAAGGGAAGTACCACAGTAATATTCACAGGTCACAGAAGCAAGCAAGTCCTATAATTGTAGCCAGAAGAGAGTCAGGAGACCTATTTTAACTGGCTTTTTCATTTGTATCGGTCTATCAAGCCCTATAATTATTCTTGACTGACAGAGATATGATGTTATTGTTGGTAGGGTAGAACCCTCTGAGGTGTGATACATGATGCTGCTGCACAGCCTGTTCTGTCCCATCCACCTTCAAGAATTGTCAACTCAGTTTGAACCCTAGACTCTTGTTGACAGATGAATGAAGCAGACTTAGCCAAGTTAAGCTTACAATGCTATTTCTGCCAATGTGGTAGATGAATTAGGAAAAGAAATCTCTGTAGAACTTTTAGATGAAAAGCTCGGATACCTTTATTTTATATTGAAAAAACAATGTGATTTTTAAGCAAAGAGTAAATCTTTTCCAGATATGCTGATGATTACTCTTTATGGTAATGATCTACTAAATGCCACTTTACATACCAATTCTTATACCATCCCTGTTAACTAGGTATTTATTACATCCATTTTACAGCAGAGGATACTGAGGCATGGGCTGGTCAAGTAATTTGCCCAGTGCTTCACATCAAGCAGGAGGCAGAGCTGGAATTTGAAGTCAGGTCTATCTGTCCGCAAAGCCTGTTTTTAATCCACGTTTTTAGGTTTTTTTAAGCAAGGCAAGGTTTAAGTGCTACTACCTTCTTTGTAAATACCTTTCTTATATTTTATCCTACCCTCAATCATATATGATTTCTATTAAGCTTTTCTTAGTTATCTGTAGGTCTTACATCTTGTATGTATGCTTTGATATTGCTAGTTACTCAGAATAAACCTATGAATTATCTAATTCTTGTTTCATGGAAGCAAGTAATGCAGAGGTACAAGTTTGGCTCTTGAGTCAACAAAGCTGGGTATAAAATTGTCATGGAATCTTTCAGCAAATGTTTCCTTAATTCCTTCTTCATTATATCCCTACTTAATTATTAATATATTTCTATATGTATTTGGGTTCAAAAGAGTGTGCTTTTACAGGTGGAGTGACTGCTATTTTTTCCATAATAAGGGGGTATTTTTGTTGGTGGGGGGAGCAAATCAATTATATCCTGCTATAAAACACCAGGAAAGCTAGACAAATTCATATGGAGTCATTTTAACAAACCAAGGGAAAAAAAAAATCTAGAGAATTAATTTATGTTAAAAGGCTGTATGGGGACGGACTTACAATGGAATTAACATAGGCTATCACAGGAGGATAGTTCAAGGAACAAAAGGTAGAAAAAGAGAATGTAATTATGAACTCTTACATGGAATAGGTTTCCAGTGTCTCTCTTGTGTCTTCTGATTTGAGTGGTCCAGGCTCCCATTTCTGTAGAGTACTGTATTCAATGGCATTTTGTTTCAATGCTTCCTCTGCTATTGTTTAGAAAGATTTAGTGCCAGGTTAAGAAGAAATTGGAAACCCTGGTGGTGCAGTGGTTAAGAGCTACAGCTGCTAACCGAAAGGTTGACAGTTCAAATCCACCAGGCGCTCCTTGGAAACTCTATGGGGCAGTTCTACTCTGTCCTGTAGGGTCACTATGAGTCGGTATCAACTTAATGGCAATTTTTTTTTTTTTTTAAAGAAGAAATTTGGAGTTCTGGAAGTGGCAACTGTGATAGGTTAAAAACCCTGAAAACTAGGATTAATCAAGATGTTTAGCTAAAAAAAAAAAAAAACAAGAAGAAAGAGGTATACAAAAATATTCACAATGTTCTTTGCGACATTATTATTTTTCTGTGACCTATTTCTGGATACCATCTGTGTTAGAATAACTTTAGCTGTATGACAGACAAATTCTAAAATATCAGTGGTTTACCACAATAAAAATTGTGCTAGAAATAGCAATGCTTCATGTAGAGACCCAGGCTAATGGAGACTTTGCCATCTCTAGTGTGTGTGTCCCCAGGTTACTGTGGGCATAGACATAGAGCCATCAGATAAGGGAAGAGAGAGGGAGTGGAGGGTCAAGGAGCATTTTATGGTGGCCAGTACTGGAAATGGTTTATATCATTTCTGACTGCATTCCTTTGGCAAGAATCAAGTCTCATGTTCACACCTAAACTGCAAGGGAGATAGAAAAATGTAGGTATGGGCCCAGAAGGAAAGATAAACAGATTTGGTGAACAGCCAGTCTCTGCCTTTCTATCTGGAAATAACTTCTTAAGCAATAGAAAGAACAAGAAACCCTCAGAGAGAGATACGTAAATACATCACCCAGGTAATAACGTGACCTCTATCTTCCTGTAAAATCTTAGAGAAGAAAACCTTCATTAAAACCATTATTACTAGAAGTTTTAACAGAAAAAAAAAAAGAAGAGTGTTTTTTGTTTGTTTGTTTTTTGTAAATCGAGCAGCATAAAAGTTGTGGTTTGCTTTGTAAGATGAAAAGATGAATAGGGTACTTCTCCAGGCCCTGAGCACTAGGTCTCCCAGGTTACATCGCATTTAAGTCTTAAACATTTTGAAAGTGCTTAAAGATAAAAAGACCTCGTGAAGTGTTTTGATTCTTTAAGCACTTTGAAAATGTTTAAGAAGCACGGAAGCTCTTATGCCTTCTCTTTCTTGCAGTTTCTCATGCCACTCGGTGGTTTCACTACCTTGTACCTATTGCAGCATTGGCTCCCGGGTGACCTCCTTGACACGTTGATTAGGGACAATTCTGGTTGTCTAGCTCTGTTTCAGGCAAAAGTCTCATTTTCAGTAGTGCATCTTTAAAAAAAGAAAATGACACTAACACGTTTAGTCACTTTTATGAGGTTTAAAGAACGAACAACTGCCATTCTTATGGCTGGGAAACATGATTAAAACAAAAAAGTGAGCATTTAAGGCTGGATCCTCTCTCTTGGTAGGTGAAATAAGAGTGAGCTGAAAGAGTCTGTTTCTTTTTGTATTAAAAAAAAAAAACAATGATAACAGGAATACCAGGTAGCACAAGGCAGTCAGGATTTCTAAAGAGGAAATTGAAAAGAAACCACACAGTTTTCGAGCCTTTTTTGCTGTTGGTTGCTGATTGGACACAGCCATACTTTTTCTAACTTCCGCGCTACTGGCAAATGGGTGTCATTTGCCCTTTCTGTGTTGCTTTTTTGTGATCAAATACTTAAGTCACACAGCCGAATTCCTAGAGCTGTCTGCCTGTGTAGACCTGTTAATATCTTCTGGGTCAAATTAGGGAAGTAACTATACAACTCCTGTGGCTTTGTGAAATATTAACTAGCCTTGTCCGGGAAAGCCTAAAATATATTGTTACAAATCAGTTTGGACACATTTCAAATGCTAATATATTGAACAATGGCAAATAAGTGATTTGAGGGTGGATTATGGCTTCCTAATGAATGGCTAAGCATTTAATAATCTTTAGAAGTATGTAACTGCAGAGAAAGAGTCAATGTCCCCAATTTTCCAAACAAGCTTATTTAAAATTCCTGTTATTTCCTCTCCTACAAAGAGTGGTTTCTGCTTAATTTAGGGTTATTTGGACATTATGAACTTAGCCTACATTTGACCTAAGTTAACTAAATGACCTACTTGATCTGAATTGGGTCCCAAGGGAAAAGATTTCCCCCCTTTAGTTATTTACTGAACTTTAGTTCTTGCTTTGGTGGAGTTTAAAAAGCATCAAGTTGTGTAATCTTATGTTTCCCAGGTTACTGTAAATGTTTTTACCATTATTAATTAATATCTCAAATGTAGTTTTTATTTTCACAAGAGCTCCTGCTTTCTTCAGACTTGGTTAAAGTTAAGTAAAACTTTTGCTTTCTTTGCTACATGCTAATATCTTCAGCTTCAAAGATACATATAGACATCTCCATCTTTTATTTCTGCAGATTTTTTTAAATTAAAAAGTATTTCTGTGTCATCAAAGAAATTAGTAAAAGATAGTATCATAGGATAGGTAAGAGGACAGGCAAGAGGACTATCAGTAATTAATTTATACAGTTATTTAAAATATAGTGCCCATTCATTCATTGACTTATTTATCAAACTCATATCAAGTGCCTAATATATGCCATGCCCTCTGCAATATGATGAGGATAAAATGGCAGATAAGACATGGACCCTGTCTTCAAGAACTTAGATTCTAGTGGAAAACAAAACAAAAATATAGCACTATTATGTGAGGAGAGGTATGCTCCAGATATGTCTAGATGGAACGGGAGAACAGTAGATGGGTAAATAATCCAGATTTGAGTGGGGAGGGGATCAGGTATGCTTCTGGATCTAAGATAAGTCAAGGAGTGGTAGCGGTGAAAAGTTACAGTGGTTTTTGATGGTTTTCAGGAAGGCTAGTACCTTGGAAGAAATGCCTGGCAATCTACTTCTGAAAATCACCCATTAAAACTGCATGGAGCCCAGTTCTATTGTGACATACCTGGGGTCACCATGGGTCGGAATCGAATTGATGGCAAATGATATTGGTACTGGTAGCATTTTCAAAGCCTTTGAAGCACAGGAACAAATGGCATTTTGTGAGACTGCATATTAAATACAATTGAAATGTAAAGTTCAAGGAGATTAGGAAGTAAATAATGAGAGAAGATATTGGAGTAGGCTGAAATTGTGAAGTAGTTCTCCTGAAGGTATGCAGAGTCTTTGAAGGATTTAAGCAGAGGAATGCATGGTCAGATGAACGTTTGAGGAAGACCCCTCTTACTTGGAGGAGGACAAATGGGAAGAGAGATGTAGGATGATGGTGGTATTTATTCAGGTGAGAAATAAAAATGGCCCGGAAGAATGGTAGCAGGGGTGATGCAGAGAATGGGGCAGATCCAGGTGGTGTTAACGGGGTAGATATGGCATAAATGTGCAACTTGATATAGGAATGAAGAGGAGGGAGAAGTAAAGATGACTCTCAAGTTTCTCTCAGGGGAATAATAGCTCAGGCCACTGGGATAGAAAATAAAGAAGGAGAGCAGATTTGGGGAGGGGACGGTGCTGATGTCTGATTTGGAGTTGTTGAGTTTTAGATTCACTCGGGACAGTCCTGTGCAAACGTCCAGTAGCCAGTGTGCTATATTGATATTCTGCTCAGGGGAGAGTTCTGAGCTGGAGATAGAGTAAAGAATCGGCAAAGCATAGGTGATTGTTGAAGTGATTAAAGCAGGCGAAGCTGGTCAGGGAGAGTGTCTTGGTTAGAAGGTGAATGAGCATGGAACTCTTCCCACCATGAGTTTGCCATTTAAGAAATAGGTGGAAAAAGTGGAGCCCTGAAGAGTGGAGACGGGGTGCATAGAGAAGTGCGGGGGAGAACCAGGACATACCAATGTCATGGGAGACACAAAAAGAGAAACACTCAAAATGAAGAAAGTGATAAAAGTGTCATATACTGCAAATGGGCAAATAGGATAAGTACTGAAAAGTGTCCTTTACCAACAAAAAGAGACTTGGCGATGTTTTAGAGAGCATCTCCATGTGGACTAGTTAACACTGTTTCCCGACGGATCTGTACCTGTCCTCTGCCTGACCCAGGGTGAGTGGGTTATATGTCTTGGTGCAAAATCAGTCACCACAATTGGAAAATCTATGTGTTCTCATTTATTAAATGCCTCTTTTGAAAACATGATTATATTCCCACAATTTGACATAAGAAGTATTCTGAAATAAGAAGTATTTGGAACGGAGGATGTACATTGTGCCAAGTTGCACCTAACAGCTTGTGAGCACAGAGGGAGGTCTTCCATTTAGTTTCTACCCCCTTCCCTTCTTTCTTTCCAAAACTTATTTTTACGATGGAATCCCTGTCTCGGATAGCTTTTGATCTGGTTGGAAAGAAAAGCCTTCACTCGTATTCACTATTTAATGATAATACAAGTGATTTTATATGTAAGTGCCAGATGAATGAGCTAGGCAGCCACAGCGCTCCTTCAGAAAGAGGAAGATTTGTTCAATATGAACGGCTGGAAAAATTGCATTTTGAGCTGAGACTTGAAAGATGGGAAGTAATTGGGCCAGTGAAGAGGGAGGAGGGTGGCCTGAGAGGTGGTAATGAGCCACTGGAGAGGCCAGTGTGGCTGGAGTGGATGGATCCTGATGGAAGTGGTAGAGGCTGCCCAGAAGGATTGGTTGGGATTCCACATGGAGAACTTTGAATGCCAGATGAGCAGTTTGAATTCTGAATTTTAATAGGGAAAGCGGTGGGTGGTTGATAAGCAACAAATGAAAGCCTATTTAAAATTACTGGTCTGAGAGTGATTTGCAGACTAGCATCTGGAGGAGACATGAAGAAAGCCTGGGCTGGGGTGCAGATATGCCTAGGAAGAGCTTCATCTGAGAAAATGGCCAGGAATTATAGGACTTATAGAACGGATATGAGAAGCAAAGCAGAGGGAGACATTAATCCTGATTCTGCAGTAGCATGTAGTAGTAGGGCACTCACTGCAAGAGCCCACAGTTCAAGAAAAGGAGCCTTTTATGGGGAAAAAAAGGTTTCAGCTGAGTTTGCGTCATTGGTAAGGTATCTAAGTGAAGACATTTACAGATTTTGTGAAATGTCTTGTGACTACAAGCATCATTTCCTTGGTGTCTTAGTCAGGACTTCTAGAGAAATAGAACCAGTGATGCACATAAACACACACACACAGGGTGAAGGAGAGAGATCTAGTTCAAGGAATTAGCTCACCCGATTGTACATCAGGAGGCAGCCTAGAGACTTCTGCAGGCTTGTGTCCCAAGATTCTTGGGTCAAACAGCAATGGAAGGAGTGCATAGTAGAGAGAGAGTGAGCTCTGCCAAAATATTCATTTATAGTCTGAAGGCAGAACACACCCTAAGGGAACTCCTTTACAACTGATCGATCAATTACATTATATTAGATTACATCATAAAAGATAATTACATTAGATTGAGGAGCCCTGGTGGCATAGTGGTTAAAGTGCTCAGCTTCTAACCAGAAGTTTAGCAATTGGAACCCACCAGCTGCCCCGTAAGAGAAAGACGTGGCGTTCTGCTTCCATAAAGATTACAGCCTTGGAAATCCTATGGGGCAGTTCTACTCTGTCCTATAGGGTTGCCGTGAATCAGAATGGACTCAATGACAGGGGGTTACATTAGATTACATTGGTGGAACAACTGTTAGTCTAGTATTTAGCCAAACCACTGGGAACCATAGCCTAGTCAAGTCGACACATAAAATGAACCATCAGACTTGGGGCTTTATATCTCTGCACTATATCGCTGGCATGTTTTCGGAGTGGAAATAGAAACAAGCAGATGATCCCGCAAAATGGCAAATAAGAAAAAGACTGAACAGTGCCCGCTGGGCTTACCAATAAAAAGGGTCCTAGTAATGTTTTCAGATAAATACCTTTTCAACGTGTTCTTCAGATCTCTACTGAACATGCATAGATCACCCTCACACTTGTTCCTTTATCACTCTCTTCCTCCTCTATTAATCCTTCCTCATTCCTCCTTCATTTCTTTCCTTGACTCAGCTTTCATATTCCATGTGCATAGTAACTTGACTGTAATTAAATATATGTCCCTGATTTGACACACATTCTTGGCTAATAATCATGCAATGCATTTAATTGGAAGTAGGAGATCAAAAGCCGTTTCACATAGATCACTTGATGCTCACAACCACGTGAAGCAGGCAAAAAAAAAAAAAAAAAAAAAGGCTAATAGTAATGTTCTGTCTTACACCTAGCTGTATGTGGGACTCAGAGAAGGGCGCAGTATATTTATGACCGCATGACTTATAAGTGATATATGGGCAACACAAATACTGAAGTTATTCAGTTTTCGCTGGGGTGGGGGGAGGCTCAGAGATCAAGTGCCAACTTTCTCTTCATTTTTTGAATAAGTCAACTAAAATATGGCAAGTAAATACGGACCCACCAAAGTTTTAAAGGCCACAAAAGGATCTCCCCTACTTGACACATCTGAGGATGAAGCAATGCTGGGAAACTGGTATTCGGAACCTATGCAAAAGAAAAGGGAGGTTACTTATAGTACTTCTGTGGCTTACAGCCCATATCATGATTGAGGACAAAGACAACAGGGTCAGCGGGGGCTGGCCAGAGGCTGAAGGTTCCAGGAAGGCAGCCTGGGCTACAGACAAACCTGAGAGACAAGGCGCTTGCTCTTCCAAATCACGGCCCCACCATGCTCTCCTTTCCCCCTTGTTTTTGACCTGTCACACCTCACAGAGTTCCCTGGGAGGAAAGAGGAGTAGAGGAGATAGAAAAGCTAGAGTGCCTCTAAAAAGTGGCTGAATCACCACTTTCTTCTATTAATAAACAAATTAAGCTCATATTTGTGTAGCGAGCCCATAAAAAAGGGAAGAGAATGTTTGGCAGGCATAGTAGAAACCCAATCTGGAAGCTACAAATTTAAAAACAATTATTTTAAAATTTCACATCGCAAACTTCCTTTTGGAGGCTTCCGTTACTTACATCTATGTTAGGATATTCTCCTGGGGGTAGTAACATAAGTGCTGTAAAACTTCGTGCTGCCTGGAGCCCATGGATTTTATAGGACACATGAAAGCATACTTTAGCCTGTGCTGCCGACACGGTGTCTTATTCTGATATATAATTTCATTCAGCAGTAGTAGACACACATAGTTTGTCTCTTGATTTGCAGTTTTGGGAACCATTTCAACTTGCTCCCTTCCAGAGACCGTTATTAACAACCCATTGGCATACAGTTTCAGGCTTTTTCACAGGTGAGAGTGAAAATTGAAAGAGTGGATTAGAGAGTTCTCAGCAGGCACCCCGGATAATTTATCGCCCTTCTGTTGTAATGGCTGAATGTATATCTTTCACCATATGTAGCCGTCCATGTAGAACCCTAATCAATGGTAAAGAATAAGAAATGTTTTTTAAAAACCATCCCTTGAAGTGGAACTAATCAGCTTGCGGTTTCCTTTCAGGTAGTCTGACCATTAGCCAGTATGCCCTATATATACACTCTGATAGGAAATGACCTAAACCTCCACTTCCAGTTGTGCGGGTTATTTGTCCTGACGTCCCCTTCACCCTCACCCAGCCCTCTACTTTGCATATTAAAGTTAAGCCTCTAGTCATTGACACTCCATGTCCGGAAAGTCGATCTGGCATTGCCATTACATAAAACTTACTTTGCACATTACATGGCAGGACTTGAAAAGAAACTATTTTGGAATTCTTCTATTGTTTACTGGTTTGAAAGTCATGTGAAAAATGAGGATTTATCTCGCTGCCTAAGTAGGTCCCCTGGGTTTTATCTGTGGAGAATGTTATTTTTCCTATAGGCATTAGCTTCTCTGTTTAGAGGAAAAAAATTCCTTATTTTATCTTTAGTTAATAGAGTTTAGGAGAGAATTTAAAGAGCATAAACAAACTGATGGCAATTTCAGATTGTTGGAACATTCTAAGCAAAATGACCTTGTATCAAATATCATAATTTGTAAGAAACTCACTACAGAAGTTGTATGTTTCCTATAACGTGAAGTTTCCTATGTGCATATATTTAATCAAAACCACAACAACACTGAATTTGGATTGTTAAACCTCTTCCTAGTCATTATTGCAAGGAAGGGAAGCTATTTTGTCATTAAAAATATCGTTAAAGAATAGGCAATTTCTTTCATCCCTATTAAAAAAAAAATTTTTTTTTTTTTTTAGCTACTAGAAATTCTAGTACCTTCTAGAACTTCCAAGAGCTAAAGTACCTGGATCATTTTCTAGGCTTATGTATGTACTATTAAGAAATAAATTAGAGAGCTTTCATTCATGTAAATTATTGCTGGAAACTGACCTGTTTTATGTCTCCGTAGTAAGGTTCCTGGGCAGTTTGTGCTTGTTTACTAACCGAAAGGTTGACAGTTCGAACCCACCAGCAGCCCTGCAGAAGAAAGGCCTGGTGTGAGCTACTTCTGTAAAGATTACAGCCAAGAAACCCAGTTCTACTTTGTAACATGTGAGGTCACTATGAGTCAAAATTGACTGGATGGCAACTTTTTTTTTGATGTCTTTATGGTAGTAGTAATTCAATATAGTGCCCTAGATTAGTATTTGTAGGGGTTTATAACATTCATATTATAAACATTCCTTTTGGGAAGTGTTTTGCCAACAATCAAGGCAATGGCTTTTGTTTCTTGAGGACTGAAAGTCAGCATCATTTTGGGTGTGAAATCTCTCCTTGCCAGACCCTGCCCTTGTTGGCTAACAAGGAGCTATAGCAGGTGGAAAACTATTACAATCAATATGACAAATCTCTTAGAAAAGGACATCTCTTGTGTTACGTATTTGTTCTCACCTTGTCTTGCCCTGTGCTGGCAAATCTTCTAAATACTTTAAGGTGCCAAGAATAGCCACAGTAAGGGTAAGCTCTGAAATTTTTATCTTAAATTACAGACCTTCAAACTTGTACTTTTAAACTCTAACCAAAAATAGCTAAATATTATTTGGTTTTTATCCATTTAGGGCATATATGAAACCCAGTAGCAATGAGCATGTGTGCTTATATAAAACTTGAGCTTCTCATTCTAAATATCCAAATGTATGTGTTATGGTATGCTGACAGCCCCATCGTGGATATTTAAGTTTTGATATTTGGCATTTATAGGCTTTTAATTGCTTTTTCACTGTTGTAGAAATGATAGATCTGTAGAAATTGACCAAGCTGTAGACTCTTTGGAAACCCTGGTGGCATAGTGGTTAAGTGCTATGGCTGCTAACCAAAGGATTGGCAGTTCGAATCCTCCAGGTGCTCCTTGGAAACTCTATGGGGCAGTTCTGCTCTATCCTATAGGGTCCCTGTGAGTCGGAATCGACTCCACGGCACTGGGTTTGGTTTTTTTGGTAATAGACTCTTTATTCAGAATATCTTTTGTACTCTAACTTTTTCTCCTAGGTAGAAAAAAATATATATTGTTTTTAGAAGAAAGATCATTTCCTGAGATATTATCTTCAAGCTATGGAAAGTCTCAGACTGTAGAAGTTGTGAATAAAATAGTAAAATTATATGATTTTACTCTAAGACCAAGTAGAAGCTTTTGCTTCATTTTTTAAATGAATGAACTAAATAAAAGTGAAGCCCCAACAGAAAGCTGAAGCAGGACATTGTCACACTGACATAGAACTATTCTGCAGCAATGAAAATGGACAATAAATAATGGTGTACAGTAGGCTGTATCTAAATTAATTCATTTCTAAGGGAATATCTTTAGAAATGCACCAACGTTGAAAAAAATTCAATTAATCAAAGTCATCATGCCACATCTGTTACAGAGATTCATCTCTTGCTGAACTATAGCCAACTAATTTTCCAGAAATGACATTTTCACAGTTTATTGTGCTCGCATCATCATGGCACAAACCACATCAAATATATTTTCTGAGTGACACTCAAGATGGATTAGCCATGTGCAATCTGTTTCTGGACATGGAGATTTCAGTTTCTTAAGAGAAATGAGAACTTTTAGGTGAAGATATCTTTCAGGTTTCTGTCAGCCTGGATATAACCATTTACATTTTTATCTTTAAAATGCGTGTGTGGTTAAGAAACAGAACACTATGAAGGGAGTCTGTTTCCTACTCTTTAAATAATATTATCCTTTAATGACTTGAGTTCAATGCCAAAACTTTGTTAATCTTTAAAAACTTGTTTTACCTTAAATTAATGAAAAAAAGGTTGAAAGAAAGTTTGAAAATCTATTTACTATTGAAGTGAATTAAAAGATCTGAATAATTTGATATTATTTATTAAGTTTTATTGCTCCTTTGGGTTCATATCTTTTATTTTTATTTTATTAATAACTGTACAAGTGAGAGAATAAAAGTTTATTTTAGAATGAAAAAAGAGAATGAAATAGAGTGTTTGTTATAAAGGATATTGCTGTAAAAATTTTTTTTTTCTATAAAGCTTAGAGGAAAACGTGATTCTACAGTGTTGTTAAGTGGGTTTAGTAGTTCTCATCATTCTTTTCTTGTTATGAGTTTTTTATGAATGGGAGATGCTGAAAATAAAATTTTAAAACCTGAGAAATTTCTGTACCCAGAAATACACAAGTTAAAACTCCATCCTCTACGGTCACAAAGCCAAAAGTTTCCAAATTTGTTGTTTTCCTTCAAAAATGTGAAAATCCGCACCATGCTTTGGTTGAATTGCTTAACCTCTGTCTTCTGTTCCTGCCTGCCATTGCAACATGACTGTGCAAACAAGGAGACTAGATTCCAGAGTCCTCTAGATTGTCCATGTGGGAATAGACACAGGAGCTAAAGGAACCCGGAACCGCACTAAACCTACCCTCTGACATGGGTGAAAAATCCTCCCTCTGCTTAATGGCAGAACCAGGTCCTTTGACTTCCTTTGTGAATAAGGACAGTACTACATAATCCTCATGTCCTAGTTCTTGCTTCATATACCTATATACCCTTCGTGTATGTGTGTGTGTGCACGTGCTCACGCATGTGCACATGCCTGAGCTGTGTGTGTGAACTGAATTGAAACTTCTCCCTGAACTCTCCTTTCAATGAGAAAGAAATAAATGCGTAAGGGTTTGCAGTTTGTCAAAAGCTTTGAAAAGATTGCTTTAGCAGACTTTATTTCTGGAGGTTTGGACTGCCTCTCCACCCCCTTTAGGAAGGATCTGGTGGGATAGACTAATTTAGTTCATGCACACCAATTATTCATACAAACATCTACCTTGGCCTACTTCCTTTCATTTGTACAGTTTCAGGGATGGCCAGTCAGCCATGCTCCGGATGGGACATAGAACCATTCATGCGTGGGGGTAGCGCTTTCTTCTCTCCTTAGTAGACCCTGCACGTGCTGCGGTACAGCCCATGGAACACTTTCTTTTATCCCTCAGCAGTTATTTAGAACCATTCAGAAAGAACCTGCTGAGTCTCATCAATAGAGGTAATTTAGCCAGTGGCTGTAAAAATGCTCAGCTACATTCCCCGCCTAAGAATACTTGTATTATGGAAGAAAAGAAATGAATTCAGAATACTCTTGCTGATAATATTACAGTATCTAATTTAGCCCCAGCATCACCAACTGCATAACGTTATCTGCTAAAATAAATTAAGGTGGTTCATTTTTCAAAACAACCTATTTTATTGCAGTGAGATGAAGAGAGGACTTTAACTAGGTTTTCACAGTTTGAGCCTCTGTCAAGAGGTTTTCTAATTGCTTGAGAGAAAAAGCCCAGTAAATTATGGGCATCTAAAAATGTATTAATCTAGCTGTGTCCCTTCGTGATGGCAAGTTCCCCTATTGAAGGGTCCATGCCTTATTTTTTCTTGTTGCTCTAGCATCACCACTGTGGTTGGCATTTAAAACCTGTTGCCGTTGAGTCAATTCTGACTCATAGTGAGCTTATAGAGACAGAGTAAAACTGCCTCATAGAGTTTCCAAGGAGTGCCTGGTGGATTCAAACTGCCAATCTTTTGGTTAGCAGCCGTAGCACTTAATCACTATGCCACCAAGGTTTCCAGTTGGCATTTAGTAGGTGCTTAATAAATGTTGGAAACCCTGGTGGCGTAGTGGTTAAGTGCCAGAGCTGCTAACCAAAGAGTTGGCAGTTCAAATCCGCCAGGTGCTCCTTGGAAACTCTATGGGGCAGTTCTACTCTGTCCTGTAGGGTTGCTATGAATTAGAATTGACTCAACGGCACTGGGTTTGGTTTGGTTTTTTTAATAAATGTTGGTTGAATAAAATTTATGTAAGGATGAACTTTTTAAAAATCAGATCTCTATTGTATGTCTTGCACTGTCCAAGGTGCTCTGAGTAATTCAAAGATGAATAAGGCAGTGTAACTGAATCATTTAAAAGTTTAGGCTCTTGAGTCTGACAGACCTGAGGTTCTATCCTAGCACATCCCCTTACTAGTTTTGTGACCTTGGGCAAGTCACTCGGCCTTTCTAGGCCTCAGTTTCCACAGCTGTAAAATCGAGATAATAATAGTACCTACATCATGGGATTGTGGTGAGGACAAAATGAGATAATGTCCATGAAACAAAAAGCACCAAAACCTAAACTAAACCCACTGCCCTCAAGTCGATTGTGGCTTGTGGCAACCCTAGAGGACAGAGTAGAACTGTTTCCAGGGCTGTAAATCTTTAGGGAAGCTGACTGCCACATCATTCTCCTGCGGGGTGACTGGTGTGTTCAATCTGTCAACCTACTGGTTAACAGCCGAGAGCTTTAACCACTGCACAACCAGGACTCCTTAACAAAGAGCACCAAAACTCAAACCCATTGCCCTGTGCTGAGGGTCAGGAGCCTGGAGTCAGGAGCTGGTAGCAGATGAAGAAGAGTCTCTGCAGAGGCTGGAACCGAGGGCTTTGACTGACAGGTCTAGCTGAGCCTTGATTTGGTAAAAACGTGATGCCATTCCTTTGATGGAGTAAAAGTGAAGCTTTAAAATTTGGCCAGTTTATCCCTCTGGAACTGCCTGAGTGCTCTAAGTACCATAGTTTTTCCTCTGACATTTCAGCAGCACACTGTTTACACAGCCCCCGTAACCCTTAGCATTTTGTGATTCAGTCGGTAAGGTTTATATGGCCTTGTTACAGAAGATGTAGAGATGGATGACTTGTGTAATTCTATGACACTCATCATGAACCTGTGGAGTGTTGGGCAGCCTCAGGATGAATCTAAATGTATTTAAGCAGGCTATGCTTAATATCTAATTATCATTGTTTCATCCAAGTTCTTGTCTTCAGACTTGTATGTATTTAAGAAAGTACCTGAAATGGTCCAACTATTTTCCCAAAATCGATCCATATTTAAGATCAACTATCCCAAATCAAGTTTTGCATAAAGGCTCTGTAGTCACAGCAAACTAGTTGATAACTTTCTACTTTCCAGGAAACCCTGGTGGCATAGTGGTTAAGTGCTACGGCTGCTAACCAAGAGGTTGGCAGTTCGAATCGTCCAGGTGCTCCTTGGAAACTCTATGGGGCAGTTCTACTCTGTCCTACGGCGTCGCTATGAGTCGGAGTCGACTCCATGGCAGTGGATTTGTTTTTGGTTTCCACTTTCCATGCTCTAGTCAGCTCCCTCCCGTAACTCCCAGGGCACCTCAGACCTACCTTGCTGGCAGGTTAGTGGGATGTTTCGGTGATATAATTTGAATGCTTTTCCTGTTGGAATTTTCCTACTTCATGTACAAACTTTATCACAAGACATAAAAAGTTGCTCAATATCATCAGTTCTTAGGAAAATGTGCAATGAGATATCACTTCACATCTGCTAGGATGGCTGTAATAGTAATAATAATAATAATAAAAAGGCAAGTATGTGGAGAAATTGGAACTTTTACTCACTGTTGTTGGGAGTATAAAATGATACAGCTACTGTGGAAAATAGTCTGGCAGTTCCTCATAAAACTTACACAGTTACCGTATAACCCAGAAATTCCACTTCTAGGCATATATCCAAGAAGTTTAATGTTGAGACAAAAACCTTTACACAAATGTTCATAGAAGAATTATTCATAGTAGACAAAATTGAGAATAACCCAAATGCCCATCAACTGATGAATAGATATACAAAATGTGATATATCCGTATCATGAGACATTATTTAACCATAAAATGGAATGAATTACTGATACATGCTACAATATTAATGAACTTTGAAAACATTATGCTAAGTGAAAGAAGCTAAACGCAAAAGGCTGTGTATAATACGATTCCATTTATATAAAATGTTCATAATAGGTAAGTCCAAGAGCTACGGCTGCTAACCCAAAGGTTGGCAGTTTGAATCCACCATCTGCTCCTTGGCAACCCTATGGGGCAGCTCTACTCTGTCCTATAGGGTCGCCATGAGTTGGAATTGACTTCATAGGAATGGGTTCATTTTTTTTTTTTTTTTTATTAAGCTTCAAGTGAACATTTACCATTCCAATCAGTCTGTCACATGTAGGTTTACATACATCTTACTCCCTTCTCCCACTTGCTCTCCCCCTATTGAGTCAACCCTTTCAGTCTCTCGTTTCGTGCCAATTTTGCCATCTTCCCTCTCTCTCTATCTTCCCATCCCCCCTCCAGTCAAGAGTTGCCTACGCACTCTTCTGTGTCCACCTGATTTAATTAGCTCACTCTTCATCAGCATCTCTCTCCCCCCCACTGACCAGTCCTTTTCATGCCTGATGATTTGTCTTCGGGGATGGTTCCTGTCCTGTGCCATCAGAAGTTCTGGGGAGCATTGTCTCTGGGATTCCTCTAGTCACAATCATACCATTAGGTGTGGTCTTTTAGTGAGAATTTGGGGTCTGTGGGTTCATTTGTTTTTATAGAGACAGAAGACATATTAGTGCTTGCCAGAGAATGAGAAGTGACTGCTGAAGATTATGGGCCTTCTTTTTGGGATGAAGAAAATGTTCTGGAATGAAATAGTGATGGTGAGTGTACAATTTTGTGGATATACTAAAAACCACTGAATTGTACACTTTAAAAGGGCAGATATTATGGTATGTGAATGATATCTCAATAATTTTTTGAATTTAACATAAGACCCTTCCATGCCTTTCAAACTGTTGAAGAACTTTACATGCCTTTCTGTAAAATCGGTCCCTATCATAGACCCAAAGACAGCATTAAAATAAGGTTTCTGCACACGCTGTGCAAGGTGTATTTTATCACAAATAAATTTTCTATTTAATTTTTTTTTTCAGTGAGTTCCTGGTTTCTGTATTTTTTATTCTCAATGCCAAATTTAAACAAAAGGACCTAAAAACAGTGGAGATCACTGTTTCTTAAAACATTGTCAATATCTAAGGATTATAAGTAAATTCAGAATATTTTAAGCAGAAAATTATATACAGTGAAACCTGTGAGAGCTGGAACTTGATGGGACTTCCTTGTTTTTCTGAGTCTTGCAAGTTTTCTGTCTTTGACGTGGTGCAGTCTTACCACTTTTCTGTTGCTCTTTATTAGTGGAAAATATTTGAGTTTTTCTTCTCTGATGGGTTTCCGCCTTACACAGGTTCCGGCTTTCTCAGGTTTTACTGTATCATGCATGATTATTCCAGTGATTTTGGAGTCCTTAATGAATACAGTACAGAAATTACCTTTATTATTTTACAACATGTATTACTGAGATTATATATCTGCAATTAATTCTATACAATCATAAACCAACTGAAATAACTTAGAACTATGTTAAAATATCTGTTATAGATATATTGGTAAAAACTATAATAATGGATTAACACATCAGATATTCCACTAATTCATAAAAGTAATGATACAATTGAACTTAGTGAATATAAAAACCCATTGCTGTCGGGTCGATTCCGACTCATAGTGACCCTACAGGACATAGTAGAACCACCCCATAGAGCTTCCAAGGAGCGCCTGGTGAATTCAAACTGCCAACCTTTTGGTTAGCAACCGTAGCACTTAACCACTACACCAGCAGGGTTTCCTATTGAATATACCCTGGTGAATATATCACAAAAATAATGCAGATAGAATAAAATATGTATCTGACAAGGAAATGAAAGTTGGTGTGTCATCATTTTCCTCTCCTCCAAAACTCCTGCCATCAACCTGAACATCTTCAGTAACTTAGCTCAAAGTTCCTTAACTTCCTCAACAACAACCTTCATCAACACTACACTTCAGCAACTCATTACCATAACTTCATCCTGGTTTTTGTCATCCTTTTATAATGTTCCGTCTTTGAAATTTTCAGTTCTAATAGACCAATCTTCTACCATCACTTCCGGTGCTTGCTAGTCCTTGACTTCCTTTCTTCCCTCCCAGGACATCTGTTCTTTGACCTCCAGTCCTTCAACACCTCCCCTTTCTCCAGGCCATCCTCCGTTACACTCAATCTCTGTCTGGTCCCAGCTGTGGACTACTTCTTTCTTATTTATCCCAGACGCCATAGTGTACAATCTTAGGAAATCAGTTTCTGTCCTTTTGACATCCTCAGTCTTTTATCTTTCCACACATCTACTCTGAAAATCCACAATTTGGGATTCCTCCAATGATCTGATTTCTCTTCTACCCACACCCTGCTGGACTCAGTTGAAAAAATATAACGTGATTATTTTCTGATAGTTTTTTTTCTGCTTATAGATTTATGGTATCCAAACTGAGATGACCTCTCAGTGTTCACAGACAATACTTTTACCTAGTCATTTGTTTCTCGCATACTAAACAATTGTTTTTCTAACTTTCACCAATTTCCTCAGTCCCATCCCTGTTCTTATACCACACCTCTTTATTATCAGTGAGAAACACTTCCATAAATCTCAGTTTCAGTTATTCTTTCTCTGATCAATGCCTCCTTTCCTTCTAGCACAATCCCTCTGTCTAGTCCTTTGACTCCAACAATTCCTTGGCCATATAGGGCCCCTATGAGTCAGAATTGACTTGATGGCAATGGGACTAAGATCCCCAATCCATTGACCCTATCACATTTTCACTAGCTAACAGCTCTTCCATCCTTAACAGCTTGGATGTCATGGTCTATCATTGTAATCATGCTCTTGCATTGAACCTATAACTCTTTTTGTTTTTCCTCTCTAGCTTCTTCTTCTCTCCCTCTGTCCTGGCCTGGGAAAATTCCAACCTTGGTTAAATCTGACTCACCCTCTACCCTGCACCTACACCAAATTCCTGAATGTGGGTGGAGAAAAACACACAACCCCACTAACTGCTCTAACTTTGAATTTACGACCACTAATTTTTTTTTTTTTAATTTCAAGACAGTCCTTAGCACTGCCCAGAAATCTATTCCATGTCCCTAATCTAGTCACTCTCTTAACTTCCTTAGAGAGCTATTTAATACCCTTTTCTTACTCCTGAATCCTCCAACATCTTCCCCCTACTCAATTTCATTGTTTTATACATATATATGTTTTTTGAGAAAATAGAAGAAATTAGAATATAACTTCTATATACTTCCACCACCAAGCCTACTAACTTACTCAGCTCTGTATTCTCCATTACTTCTGTTAAAGGAATGAACTGTCCATTTACTTGTGCAATTGATCCCATGCTCTTTTGTTCAAGGTCATTGCTCTTGCAATTGCCTTCCTCCTATAGCATTTTTTTCCTTCCTGTTGAATAATTCTATTAGCATACAATTATGCCATAATATCTTCCATCTTAAAAAAAAAATTTTTTTTTAAACTTCCTTAACTCTATATCTTTCCCCAGGCACTGTCCCACTTTTTTGTTCCTGCCCCCCTTTATAGCAAAACTCCTAGACAGAGTTGTCTATACTCATCAAATACTGCTTTCCCATTCTCTCTTGATTCCAGTAAGACTTTCATCTCTACCATTCTACTGGAAATGCTCTTGTTAAGATCAACAGTTACCTCTGCCATGACAAATTTAGTGATAAGGGATCAGTCCATATTTTACTGGACCACATTCAACACAGTTGGTCACTCCCTCTTTCTTGAAACATTTTCCTTACTGTTTTCTTGCTCAACATTCCTCTTTCAAGGTGTTTAATGAATATAGTACGTAAATTACCTCACTGGCCATTCAATCTCAGCATCCCTTTTTGTTCTTTTTCTTCGTGATACCTGAATGTTGGAATGCCCAAGGGCTCAGTCTTTAGATTTTTGTTCTTCATTATTTTCATTCACTTACTAGGTGATCTCATATAATCTCACGTCTTTAAATATTAAAAAACCAACCTATTGCCTTTGAGTTAATTGTGACTCATAGCGACCCTTTATTATCTAAAGGTCAAAGACTCCAAAATTTATATCTCCAGCCCAGACTTTTCCTCTGAACTCTGAACTTGAATATCTAACTGTCTACTCAATGTCTTCACTTGGGTATCTCGCAAACATCTCAAACTTAGCATGTCTAGAAATGTATTCTTAAATTCCATCTCTGCTCTCCATATCTGCTTCTCTTACAGTCTTCCCCACATCACTAACTGATATCTCCATTCCTTAAATTGCTCCAGTGAAACCTTGGAGTCATACTTACTCCTCTTTTTTTCTCCTCACATCCTACATTTAATCAGAAAATCTTCCACCAGTTCCTTCAAAACAGACCTGAAAACTGACCGTTTTTCACTTCCTTCATCACTGCTATCCCGTCCCGTCCCATCATTTACCTTTTGTTTGGATTATTACAAAACCCTCCTAACTTCTCTCCATACCCTTGCCCTTCCATAGCCTTTCCTCCTCCCACACAATAAACATGATTGGTTTCAAATATAATTCAGATTATGTCACTTCTCTGTGTAAAACTTACCAGTGGTTTTCGCTCTCATCCAGATGAAAAGCCAAGTTCTTACCATGACTTACAAAGTCCTACAAGATCTGCTTCCTCTACTTCCTTACTCTGGGGCCTTCTTGCCCCTCCTTTTCTATCACTCATTGCAGTCCAGACACCCTATTACTTAAACACTCTAGGCATACCTCCACTTTGTAAGGCATTTACACTTACTGTTCCTTTTTCCTCTTCCTCTCTGTTCAGAGTCCTTCTGTGACCATTCTATAAAATAGCATTCTCCCAATTTTGATGCTCTCCAGGCTCTTTATCCTCATATGTTTTTCTTCTGAGCTGTTATTACCACCTGTCACATTATTTATAAACATTCTTGTAAAGTCCATCTCCCCCCAATAAGAGTGATAGCAGGGACTTTGGTTTATTTACTATATGTACTGTATTTCTAGTACCTTAAAGAATGCCTGATGTTTTATAACTGCTTAATAAATGAACCATCGACCTTATTTTTCCCATGCCCACTGCACTAGCAGCAGGCCTTTATTGTAGAGTCTGTTGTGGTTTAAAGCAGGAAATACTCCCGCTTTCTCCTTCCATACACCCAAGATTTTCTCTGTTTGTGCTCACCTTCTTTCTCCTCTTCTTAGACAAAGTAGTATTTCTTCTGCTAGTCCTTATTCTCGGACTCTCCTTCATCTTGTGTTCTCAGGTACCGATTTTTTCAACAAGCCATTACCATTTGTTTTCTCTCACCCAAATATTTTCTGTCAGTTTATAAACATTTTCAAATCATTCTCACATTAACACTGCCACTCAAACAAACAAAACTTTTCCTCAACCCTATATCCCTTTCTAGTTACTATCCCATTTCTTACCTTTCCTTCACACATAGTTACTAGAAAGAATAGTCTACTCATGATGACAAATTCTTGGTATATATGACTATGCTTTACACTTTTTGTCTTCTGAAAACGTTGCTGATTAATCCCGGTGACCTTTTCCATAGCTTATAACCCAGTCTCAGAAACTTTTTAACACAGTGTTCCAGGCAGCTATTAACAATCAACCTGAGTTGGCATTTCAGGTGAAAACTACTTGCCATCTTCATTCTTGCCTTAATTTCCTCACCTTACTTCTCCATTAGTTATGGTAAACTTTCAACTTCGTACTGGTTAAGTGCAATGAGCCTTATCAGCAATCCTCATTTCACTTTATTTGCATTATCTGTTTTATTAATTAACTGTATAACATATCTCTTAATGGTAATTGTTCCTTTATTTTTTGGCTATATACCCTTTGCCTCTTCATATGAGAATGACTTTTTTTTATTGTTATAGAGTATAGATAGCACCGCATTTGCCAATTCAACCTTTTTCACATATACAATTCAGTGAGATCAATTATATCAATCATATTTTCCAACCATCACCAATGCCCTTTGTCAAATTTTCCATCGCCGTAAACAAAAACTCATTGCTTCCTAAACAGTGATTCACCCCCAACACCCCCTCCCTTCCACCCCTGGCAACCACTATGATACCTATATGTGTACCTATTCTTTGTGCTCATATTAGTGAGATCATACAATATTTGTCCTTTTGTAATCGACTTATTTTACTCAGCATAATATGTTAACTTCTTTTTATTAAATACTCCTCAATTTTGACTTCTATTAACTCTTTTTGTTTCTTTGTTTTATATTTTTTCTTTTCTTCCTCAGTTTCTCTTGTGTGACACTCTTTCTTCCTGCCCCTGAAATGTTTGTATTTCTCTACCTGGGGTGAATGATTTCCTGGAGAGTTCATGGAAGGACATAAGGGGATTGTTTTTTGATTGCAAAGTTTTTAGGACTTCATATGTGGATATTTCTAATTCGAACAATCATAGCTTTTATCCATTTCTCAAGAGGGTTAAGAGTCATTGCTATGTTCTTTCCCTGAGCAGTCTCATCCGAACTGGTGGCTTTAGCCACCAGCATGATGCAAGTGAGAACACAGAAGAGTCAAGTTAGATGAACTCATATTCGTATTCCAGCTTCTTCTTTTAGAAGCTGTGTGACTCTAGGCACATTACATGATCATGCTGAAACTTGTTTTAACTACAAAAATGGTGGAAATGGCCCTTTATTTGCAGGGTTATTAGGAGGAGGAAAGATGTCATTTGTAAAGTGCTCGGTGCCTTGTAGTAGTCAGTAAGTGGTAGCTGTTATGATGTACCCCCAAACATCTGAGTCCCTAAAGCACATAAGCTTGTCAGCTTGCAAAGCCTTTCATCTGCAATTTTAAAATAGGTCTTCATTTTTAGGGTTCTGCCTCACTGGAGTGATAAGCATTATGAGACTCATGTATTATGAATTATTTGATTCTCGAAGTGATAGAAATCTGCTACTATGCATTTATTTACACAAAACATCTAGGACAGCTGCAGAGAACACTAAGTCTGTCTTTTGTAGAATATTTAAAAAATTGGCATTGGTCACATATATAAATTTAATAGGCTGAGAGATGTTTATAAATTGGCTTCCAGTATTCATCTGGAGTAATCAAAATGGCACAATTTTAGAGTTGTTTAAAAAAAAATGGCAGAAATGAAATTATTCAATATATGTAATATAATTTATTCGATATGTATGCTGAGCAAATAATCCGAGAAGCTGGACTATATGAAGAAGAACAGGTGTCAGGATTGGAGGAAGACTCATTAACAACCTGTGTTATGCAGATGACACAACCTTGCTTGCTGAAAGTGAAGAAGGACTTGAAGCACTTATGAAGGTCAAAGACCACAGCCTTCGGTATGGATTACACCTCAATGAATAAGAAAGTCTGAGGAAGAATTGATGCCTTTGAATTGTGGTGTTGGCGAAGAATATGGAATACACCATGGACTGTCAAAAGAATGAACAAATCTGTCTTGGAAGAAGTACAGCCAGAATGCCCCTTAGACGCAAGGATGGCGAGACTGCGTCTTACATACTTTAGACATGTTGTCAGGAGGGAACAGTCCCTGGAGAAGGACATCGTGCTTGGTGAAGTACAGGATCGTTGGAGAAGAGGAAGATCCTCAACAAGGTGGATTGACACAGTGGCTGTAACAATGGGCTCAGGCATAATGATGATTGTAAGGATGGCGCAGGACCAGGCAGTGTTTTGTTCAGTGATACATAGAGTTGCTATGAGATGGCACCTAACAACAACAACAGCAACATGTAATATAATAAAATTGGTAAGGCAGTAAAAATTGCCTTTGCATTCTTTAAAAGATGTGTTTTTAAAGCTGTAGAAGCTGAGCAGGTGTCTCTCCTCACACGTATTCTATATGTTTGTGGTATTCTATTAAAAATGTGTCTGTAAAACTGATCATTAATTTACACCTTGGTAGCCAGTCCTGATTCTATGCCAGTTGGTGTAAAGGCTTGGATAAGTATTATGTTTTAGAAGTTTGATACACATTTATAGGCAAAAGCATAAGTTCTTTAAATGATTCCTTGTGCTTTAATTGATTCCACTGCTAAATTCCAACTCAAATATTTTGTCTTTACACAACAGCTAAGGTCATAGCAAACCCTGTGCCTAGCAGGGATCCCCAGTCTATATAGAGTATGTCATCCGTGTTTGAACTCCCCTGTTCCTTACCATATTCCTAGCTTACTCCTAAAAGTCGTGTGAGACATACGGAAAAAGTAAATTTAAAGCCTTACTTATTCAATTTGGAGGATATATTTTAAGAACTTTGCAGCATTCCTTCAAGTAATTAAAAACACCCTGAACTGGGAGAAACTTGAAAGCTAGAATTCAAAATCACTGACCTAGATCTTTGAGTGAATGAATTTAGTATGGCAGAAGTTTAATAAATTAAGGTTCCATTTAAAAGTTTTCTGCATTTAATTAGGTATCATGTGATAATATATTTTTGTAATCAAGACATAGGACTAGTAAAATTTTGAGAAATATGGAAAACTATAAAGATAGATATAATTACCCATGATTCTAGCATCCACAGATAATGTTATTATGGTTTTCTTTTATATTTCTTACTATCCTTTTTTCTTTCTCTCTCTTTTTATATGGTTAAATAAATAGGTTTACAAATATCTGAATAAATTTGTATGATCACACATAAATTCATATGCTAGAAAATGCATAATCTGTATTTTACATTCTATGATCTAAATAAATACATGTAAAAGTATATAAAGCTTGTAACTGGAATAACACTATATTTTTAGTGTTTGTCATAGGGAATAATCAGGGATGCAGAGTTATGTAAAAATATGTAAGCATTATTTATAACAGCAAAATTTGAATTAACCTCAGTGGAATATTAGGCATTCAATAACTTTTAATGATATAAATTAATGCACAAATAAGACTTTCTATCTTATGTTCCATATGTGAAAATTTAAATGACACAAATTCACACAGAAAAAAATCTTTATTTTTGTTAAAGTCCACATATGAACAATTAATCAAAAAGGATCAAAGATAAATATGGCGTTGCTTTAGAAAATATAATTTTGATTTTTAATTAATGTGGGAAAGATTCACTAACCTGTTTAAATATAAGAGGAAATATTCATGAGAGGCAAATATCATGGAAGAAATCTTCCAGGTTTTTCATAAATTTGTATTTTCTTTACATTTAACCCAACAAAACCATCTCCATGCTCCTTCTCATGTGTATGTTTTCTCTTTCTTCTCTCTCTCTGGAAACCTTGGTGGCGTGGTGGTTAATTGCTACGGCTGCTAGCCAAGAAAGAGGTCGGCAGTTTGAATCCGCCAGGCGCTCCTTGGAAACTCTATGGGGCAGTTCTACTCTGTCCTGCAGGGTCGCTATGAGTTGGCATTGACTCGACGGCAGTGGGTTTGGGTTTTTTTGTTTTCTCTCTGTTCCACTCTGTCTCTCTCTCTAACTAAAAAAGAGTATTCATTAGGTTTGTGACTATAGCTATTTATTTTCTTGTGATAAAGAATATGACTTTTCCTTCCTAGAGTTAAGACCACTGAGGATTAAATATTTTTCAACAGAAAATCTTAAATTGAAAGATTCTTATCTAATATATGGCTGCAGCTAAGATAAGAATTATTAATATCTATCGGGTAACACAAGAGGTAATATAAGTTATGAATAATATTTTTTTCAGTCAAGCGTGTAAGAGTGGTTGGAAGCGTGAGCAGCTTACAGACACCGCAGGATTGTTTATGGGATCCAGCAAAGCCATTTTTTAATTAATACACAGAAGCCATAATGCTTTATTTCTTCAATTGCATTTCTCTGTAGCGTATCATTTGCATGTTAATTTGTTTTTAAAATTAGGAGACACATTCTATCTAAATTTGAATTGGTTGAATGAATTGTTGGTATTGGATATACAGCCTACTTTAAATCATCATGCTGTATTTGTATAGCATTTTATGATTTACCAAGTTATTTTACATAATATTCCCATATTAGATATGGAAGCTTAATCAAACTAGGGAGTGATTTTCTTCAAGATAGAAAGCTCATGGTTTTCGTTCTGTGGCACATGAGTATTGATAGTTACCTATTTCTTCCTCTGAAGCCTCTGCAGTTTTTGCTTGCCTTTGTTCCATTTTTATTATCTCAGGGTTTCACTGAGGTGGAGACTTTCTTTTGGACATTGATATGTTTATTCTGCAGTTAACAGAAGCTAAGAGAACCCTTTCTAGAATATTACATTGAGCACCTGCATTTTGAAACCAGCTCTATATCATAAGCACAGTACTCTTTATAGTGGTTCTTTAAAAATATCATTGTAATTTGTCTTCTATAATTCTGCAATTGTTGAAGCACATTCTAGCTTGGATGCTGGGATAGATATTGAAGAGTAAAATGTGGACAAATTCACAGTGTAGTGAGAGCAGGCAAGATTCCTTCTTCCTGGTGCTGTAAGTATAGAGCATCTGTTCCACTTGTTGGCCCAGATTCTAGGTTAAACTGTTACTCTGGAAAGATTAAGGGTCCCACTGAGATGATGTAATCAGGAGCCAGGAGATGGTTCTATAGCCCTGGTGGCGCAGTGGTTAAGAGCTTGGCTATTAATCAAAAGGCTGGCAGCTTGAATCAACCAGCTGCTCTTTGGAAACCCTACGGGGCGGTTCTTATCTGTCCTGCAGAGCCGCTATGAGTTGGAATCAACTCAGTGGCAACAGGGTATTGGTCTTCAAGACCTCCTGCCACCAGGAATCCTGTTGCCACTCACAGTTCCTTTGATGTAGTTTTTAGGCATTATTCTGGCTGCCTACTGTAGGTACTGTTTTCACCTGAAAAGAAAAATAAATATGACATCTGAGTGTGTGGACTTGATAATTTTCAAGGGACAATGAAGTTATAGTAATCATCTTTAAATGATCATTTTAAACAATAGATGGTTGGATGGATGGATGGGCGGATGCTGTCAAGTTGACTCTGACTCCTGGTGACTGTATGTACGACAGAATGAAATGTCGTCCAGCTCTACATCATCCTCAAGATTGTCACCATGTTTAAGTCCATCATTGTGGCCATCTCACCGAGCGAGGATCTCCCTCACACTCACAGGCCCTCTACTTCACCGAACATGATGCCCTACCCCAGTGATGTGTGCAAAGCAAGCGAGTGGGACAGTGTTCAAATGTGTTTCATAAGGTTTTATGTAGCAAGGGTTCCAAAATGCAAAACATAAAAATTATTATTTTGAAGTATTTTCTTTCAGTTCAAGAGAATGAAATAAATCTGAATCTAAGTGCACTGAAGTAAAGTGTAGTCAAGCTTGGGTTTCTTAATAATGAATTTCTGAGTTGTTGAGGCAATTTCTTTCTAATTTCCTTGAAGTAGAGGCAGTGCCTTTTAAAGCTGCATGAATAATGCTAGCATTCTGTAGGTTTTTGTAAATTAAAGTTTTATTTAAAACTTATCACAGTAAAGATATCTGTGTCTATCATTATAATTAAAATTTCAAAGTAAGACTGCACTTTAAAACTACACATTTTTCACTTGGGTATCTGTGTGTGCATTAATAGGAAAAAAAAAAAAAAACCACAGTATTTGCTTCGTCTGAAAAGGAAGGACACAGATTTCCCATCCATAAAACAGTATCATGTAGTGAAACTAATTGCCTCAGTCAGAAGTCTAAATGTAGATTCAGAGAAGAGCATTAGGACTTTCTGGAAACCATAATTGTGATAACAGCTTAACAAAGAATGGTCGATATGGTGCTTTAATTGCCTAAAGTAATGATACATACATACTCCAGAGATACGCTGTCTCATTTATCGCTTTCCATTGTGGTTTACTTGCCTCACAAAACTTTTAACTTGCTTTGAAGACTTCCTTGTCAAGCATCAGCTACTGGCTGATTGTTTTCCACCATACTGTTCTGATTATCGCTTTTAAGTCGGCTCCTCCTGCTCTTTCTTTTCCTTCACACTGGTGCCAAAGCTGCCCTGAGGGTATTGCATTTAGCTGTTGACATACAGTAAATCGGAGCCCTGGTGGTGCAGTGGTTAAGAGCTCGGCTGCTAACCAAAAGGTCGGCAGTTCAAATCCACCAGCAGCTCCTTGGAAATCCTAAGGGGCAGTTCTACTCTATCCTGTAGGGGCACTATAAGTCAGAATCGACTTGACGGCAAGGAGCTTGGGTTTTTTTTTTTTTTAAATACAGTAAATCACACTATTCTCCACCTTTGCATATGTATTCTGAACATGAGTATTTCTGTGATTTAACTGTTTCCTTTGGCGTGGCTCTTGCTTATACTAGATTTAGGTTTTTATTTATAGAAATATTTTAGCAATTTGATTGGAAAAAGAAGGGACTTCTCAGGAATTTCATTTAAAAGAATCAACAGAAGTGTGTTTTGTATGCTTTAATTATAATTTATAACTACATATTGGGGTATATTTTAGAAAACAACAACAAAAAAGTTAACTTTCACAATTGATAGTGTTCGCCACTTATAAATTAGAATAGACTAGAAAAATATCCACCAATGAATGAAAAAACATGTATTTCACAATGAACTACTCAGACCCAACATAAGGAAATTCTAAGATATTTCTTTTGGTAATTCTTTTGTAACTAAGTCCTTGTTTACCAGTCCCCTCATCCGCGAGGGGGATTCTGGGATACTCTCCACTCTTAGTCTGTAACCTGCCTGCCTTCCACACTACGCACTCCCACTTAGCTGCCGATACCACCACGCAGCAAAAACCCTTATCACTTCCCCCATTTGGCCAGAAGGCTTAATTATGATGGCTACAAGATGCTAGCTGCCAGAGTCTTTTCTTACAGGTATTTTCGGTGGCTTCTAGTGAATAGTTTCTTAAATCATATTGAGCGAGAGAGGTTGGTGTAGCGAGGCTTAGTATCTTGCGTAAGATTTGAAAGGCTTGTATCGTGTAATCCATGTTTTAGGGCAGAGTGAACAAATTTGTAATGTTGTATACATCATTTCTCAGGAAAGCCTCCATACCAACCCATTTCTATCCTTATTTCTCGCTTCCCCACCCTACGCACACATGCACACACATACATATACACACCATATACACCTGAAATTAATACCAGACATGTATTACAGTAATCTGAGTTCTGTGGTGTTATATATATTTCCAGTGCCTATGTCATTTACTTTTTATTCTTGCTATCATTAACATAGTATTTATAATGCAGTGTATATGTGTATGTAACAACTTATAAATGTTTGCCCCCATTTTCTTTAAATCATTTGTTCAGTGGAATGGCAGAAATGCCTTCTTTCAATGTTGTATGGGAAAAGTGTAACATTTGTGAAACAACCTTCCCGTTGCTGTCAAGTCAGTTCTGACACATAGCTACCCTATAGGATAGAGTAGAACTATCCCATAGGGTTTCCAGGGCTGTAATCGTTACAGAAGCAGACTGCCACATCTTTCTCCCACACAGTGGTTGGTGGGTTCTAACCACTGATCTTTTGGTTAGCAGCCAAGCACTTAACCACTGCACCACCAGGGCTCCTTATAACAACCACAAACCAAAACCAAACCCATTGCTGTCGATACAATTCCGGCTCATAGCAACCCTATAGGACAGAGTGGAACTGCCCTATAGAGTTTCAAGGAGTACCTGGTAGATTCGAACTGCCCACCTTTTGGTTTGCAGCCAAGCTCCTAACCAGTATGCCACCAGGGCTCCAGAACAACCATAGGAATCAGAAAATCTCAGAAACTACGCTAAATATATTCTTTTGAAGAAAGTCTTTCAGATTTTAGAGAATCCTACATTTTAAGTTTCACATCATACATGCGAGAGGTGTGATGTATTCTGAGGCTCTATAAAGGTTGTACGTTCTTATCTTTGAGTTAGCTCTAAACATCGAAAGAGTAAGAGAGCAAGGGAGTGAATGCACGTGCTGTAACTGTCCAGTACAGGATCTACAAAGATCCATAGTTTACATGAAGACTGAGAGCCCTGCCTTTTTCAGGTCCTCCATATTTGGCACTGATTTGGCAGCTGACGGTGCAAAGGAGCCCGAGTGGCACAATAGTTTAGCACTTGGCTACTAACTGAAAGGTCAGCGATTCAAACTCACCACTGTTCCATGGGAGAAAAGACCTGGTAATCTGCTTCTGTCAAGATTACAGCCTAGGAAACCCTATGGGACGATTCTGCTCTGTCACACGGGGTCGCTATGAGTCAGAACTATGAGTCAGAATCGATGCCATGGCACCCAACAGCCACATGCTCAAGCAGGTTTGCTGACTTGGTTTCTGTACATGTATCAGTTAACAGGCTGAAGTGCCTGCTGATCCTCACTGTGCATTAGAAGCAGAGACGACCATTAGCAGCTCAGGAGTGGTGGGGAAGTTTAGAGCATCTTCTCATTTGAAGAGTGCTGCTGCACCGTTGGTGATCTGAATACATCTGCATATAGCTGTTGGATTAAACTTCAAGAATGAACGGCGAAATGACTTGGTGGAAAATGCCTTAGCTTTGGAATCAGATTTGGGTTTAAATCCTGCCTTTTCCACCTTCAGGCAGACTGTGTGATCCTTCACTTATTTCTTTAATCCTCAGTTTCTCCATTTGTAAAAGGCAGGGCACTTATAAGGGTAATGAAATAACATATCCAGAAGTATCTTTTACTCTGTGAGGATTTAATGTTACTCTCTTTCTCCCTCTACACCACTGAAGAGTACAGGAGTGGAGTAATAGCTGCAGTAACTAGGTTTAGCCCCCTTTCCTGGTTTTGCTCGATAAAAATGACCCCGTGTGACAAAGTAGAACTGCCCCACAGGGTTTTCTTTGCTGGAATCTTTATGGAAGAAGATCACCAGGCCTTTCTCCCACAGTGCCGCTGGGTGGATTTAAACTACCAACCTTTCAGTTAGCTGTCGAGCACTTAACCGTTGTTCCACTGGGGCTTTTTTCCGATAAAAGCTAGACGACCACATTTTCAGTCAAAGTTCTTACAAATCATCCGCTCTGTCCCCAGTAAGTTAGAGAACAAGTTCCTAGAGAGATTCCAAGCCTGAAGAGGAGTGACGTGAGAGTCCCTGGGGCTTCTCTGGGGGTTGTATTAGCTCTGTGTTGTTCTGTATTTACCCTCTGACATACAACTGATACCTTGAGACTATATATTATTTCTTTCTTTTCAAGGTTCCCTAACTCAGTGTAAACTTACTCTTTAATCTCATCTGACACAAAATGCAACTGGAGATTTTAAGAGGGTGATGTGTAGGCAATACTTTTATTCACAGGTGATTTTTCATTAACTAGAAGCATTTACAATTATGCTGCTTTGAAATTTTTATCAGCTTAAACCACAATTGCGACAAAATGAATTAGATTGGCCAGAGGTTATGTAATCTATTGACTGTGTGAGAAGTTATGATGCACTTAATCGAGCCAAAGACCTCTCGTATCCTTTTTAATACCCTTGGGTTGAATTAAGCAGAGTAAAAGATTTTTTTTTTAATTTAATTTAAAATATTATTGAAGCAATGAGAAATTCAAAGACCGTGAGTTCTGAGACTGAAATATCTCTGACTCTTTTTTCTTATCTTTGTATCATTTTTAAATTTGCAGTTTAAAATTTAGACTGTGCTAGCAGATTCTTCTTTTAAATTGAGTACTCCTTTTGCTTTCTTTTTCTTCAGTTAAATTCAGGAGTATGCTGAAACCCTTGAGTCATTTTGGTGTCACATATAATAGACCATAATTTTAAGCAAATAGCATAAAGTAAAAATAATGACGTGATGATTTTTTTAAAAACCACAGACTGAAGTTTGTCAAATAGTTAAATATTATCATTTTTAGAAATATTTTGTAAAGATTTTCAGAACTGGTTTAAAAGTTTTGGTAGTGAAAATATTTACTTAAAAAAAAACAATTTTGTAATTTTTTTTTTTTTTTCAATTTTAGGGACAGCCTGGTCCTCAGGTAAGTGAGCTAGCTCTTTTCTACCGAATTAATTCCAACATAGGATTCCCCAATGTGGAAGTTTTTCTGCAATTCTCTTCAAAGGATATAAAAAAGCTATAAACTGGTAATCATGACACCACACAGTAGACCAAATATTTCCCAGGGGTAAAGCCTGGGGGCCTCTTCAGGGTTGAGTGAACCACATCAACTGCTGGGCCAGATGGTAAGTTTAACAACACACTGTCATGGAAAGCAAAACTCTTAACTGATCTGAAATGGGGCCACAGAACTTTAATGTAAGATAGAATGACTTCATCAATGTCAGTACGAGCTGGTTTGCATTAGGTACTGATTAATCATGTACTAATAATGTTGTCATGAATCCATGCAGACTCTGATCATTTAGACTGCGGTTCTGCTGGCTACTTTGGATTCATTATAGACAGATATTGCGTTTGTTCTACATGTTCTGTATAAGCCAACTGCTGATTAATTAAATGTGAATGCCATCAATAGAAAGTCATATGGAAGAAAAAGAGTAAATTTTAGGAGAAGGAGGAATGTGTATAAAGATGAAAGTACAACATGAGAAAGAAGTTGTCAAAAATGAAGACCAAAAATACCAAACCCATTGCCATTGAGTTGATTCTGACTCATAGTGACCCTATAGGACAGAATAGAACTGCTCCATAGGGTTTCCAAGGAGCAGCTGGTGGATTTGAATAGTTGACCTTTTGATTAGCAGGCAAACAACACTGAACCGCTGCACCACCAGGGCCCCCAGAAATGAAGAATTAGTAAAAAATAACAAACAGCAAACTCAATATCAATACTAATTGTAGTCTGGGGGAAGCTATAGAGAAGGAAATAAAATTATTATTTACTTTTGACACCATAAACAGCTGCAAGTAACATAATTTTTCATCGTGCTTCCCTGACATTTCTTTCTCCTTGATGTACGGTGTCCCATTTTTGTCCTAGACTGCTTTGTAAATAAAACATTTTTTAGGGTGTCTTTATCAGTAAGTATCATGAATTAATTGTCTATTGTACGCAAATTTTCAGACTAGACCAAAAATCTATTTACAGTCTTTATGAATTCTGTATAAGAGGATGATTACTAAATCAAGCAAACAACAACAAAAAAAACCCACACACTTCAGTGGAATAGTCCTCTTCACACTAAGCTCATGAGAAAAAATTTGACCTTTAGTCAATTGATGTTGATACCAGAGGACATTCTCATTATTTGTGGTTTTCACTCTTGTATTCCAAGCTGGCTCAGAGTTATTATTGGGGAGGGGAAATCCCCATAAGAGAAAATTATATGTTCCCTAAATTTGAAACTGCTGCATTATAATGGGATGAAAACAAAGTAAAAGCCCTGGGAGGTATTATTATCCTCATAATATACAAATGAAAGCAGAAAATGGGATCAGAGAATTGGCTCACCTGGGGTGACACTGTAGAACAGGGAACAGAGGTCAAGTCTGTCTCTAAAACACTCATTCCTTGGTAGTACCCGGCTTTCGAGAGAAGGTGAGCTAGCAGGTAATAAAAGAAGTTGGAGTGTTGGTTTTGTGAGATTTTGTTCTTTAACATATTTTAAGTTTTAATAGGATTTCTGTTTTAGTTTGGTTCTTCTGCCCCCTGAAGAAGATCTTAAGATAAGGATTTGGGTATAAATAGTGTATTTTGGAGATGATCCCAGGAAGTTTGTGAGGGAGTGGGGAAATGACAGTGACAGCAGGAAAACCAGAAATGGATGCATTAATGAGCAGGTTACTGCTGCTCAGTCGTGCTGGGGAACCTGTGAGAGACTGTAGAACATAGCTCAGAATCATCTCACTGATGGGCAAGGCTGATGAGTTTATCCATTAACTTCCCTTCCTTTCATTGTTGAGAGTTGTGCCTGGGTGTTAGTTCCCTGGCACTTCTGGTCTGCCCCAGGCAGAAGTCTAGTACATGACCAACAGCTAGAAAAATGCAGGAAGCCACGGGGACCGAGGGGATCTGTATTCTAGCAGTTTTTTTAGGGGGTGGGAGGGTGAAGGTGACATGAGCAGGGCACCTACGTCTGCTACAACATCCAAGTCCTATAGACAAAATGAAGAGTAGAAAATTTGCATATGGATATAAAGACTTGGAAAATTGGACATAAGGCATATTAGTTAATGAGATGCTAAAGAGAGTAACTATAAAAAGAAGAGTACAAGATAATAAATCTTGGGTATACAGCCACAGTTCATGAGCAGAAGAAAGATAATAAAGCAGCACATGAAGCCAAGGACGGAAAGAACCAGGAGTATTATGGGTTATTAGGGTAAGATTCAAAAGTATTTCATGGTTCTTCAGAATATCTTCACATCAAGTTTGATTTTTACTATGGCTATTCAGAAAAATAAAGCCTACCCAACTACCCATACCTGAAAAATTTTGGAAATTTGCAAGGCGGAAGAGACTGGCATATTCAAATGGTGACTCACTCTTGTTTTTCTTCATTTTGGCTACCATTTTGCCTTCAGTGGACACTCAGATCATGTGATCATTTAGTTCAAAATGTCTTCCTAATCTTGGCAAAAGGAAAGTAATGAATTCAGGAAGGATAGCTGTGAAGGGAAATTTGAAGCCAAGAAATACTTTCCTTGGCATAAAAATTAGTTTTGCTAACCAAAACCAAAAACCAAACCCACTGCCATCAAGTCTATTCTGACTCATAGCGACCCTATAGGACAGAGTAGAACTGCCCAATAAAGTTTCCAAGGAGCACCTGGCGGATTTGAACTGAGGACTTCTTGGTTAGTAGCTGTAGCACTTAACCACTATGCCACCAGGGTTTCCCAGTTTTCCCCCCAAAATGTATGACCCACCTCTTATGACAACTTTATTCTCGTAATTTTTTCCAAAGAAACTTCTATTTTAAAATTATAAATTAAACTATTTTTAATGATTTTTTTCATCTAGTACTTGGTGATCATTAACATTACTTTGAGATTTTTACAAATTAGAGATGAATTTACAAATTCTGTCCATTTATATATTTCATTTTCCCCAGTACCTATTGTAATGTTTACGACTTCACATTCAACATGTGTTAAAGTTGTCAAGGATTTCATTCTACTTGGATCAGCAATCAATGTCCATGAAAGCAGCAGTCAGGAAATCAAACCACAAATTGCATTGGGCAAATTTGTTGCAAAATGACTTCTTCAGAGTTTTAAGAAGAAAAGCTATCAATTTGGTGACTAAGGTTTGCCTGATCTTTTCAGTCACCTCATATACATGTGAAAGCTGGACAGTGAAAAAAGAAGAGGGAAGAAATGAGGCATTACAATTGTGTTGTTGGAGAAGAATATACTACGGACTTTGAGAAGAATGAACAAGTCAGTCATAGAAGAAACGCAACCAGAATGCTCCTTAGAAGTGCAGATGGCAAGACTTTGGCTCACTTAGATTGGACATGTCATCAAGAAAAACCAATCACTGGGAAAGGACATTATGTTTAGTAAAAGTGGAAGGTAAAGGAAAATGAGGGAAACCATCAATGAAATGGATTGGCATGGTAGTCACCACAATGGACACAAACATACCAATGATCATGAAGATGGCTCAGGACTGGGCAACATTTTATTCTATTAAACTTAAGATCTTCCTGAGTCAGATCAAACTTGATGGCAACTGACAACAATTAACAACAACATTGTAATCTGTTACTTTCACAGCCCTTAATCTGCTTTTGAGAAATTTGTTTTGCAAAAAGAGGACTTTAAATAGATTTATAACTCTATGAACAAATTGTATCTATCTACAGTATAAACACTTAGAAATGTCCTATGCAGTAGATGTGATTATCAATATGTGCAGCAGGGTTATTGAATTTATACAATTCTATCTACATTAACACCTTCCCATGAGTCCATTTCTCCTTGAATAAATTTATATAAACCATACATTAAATCTCTTTAATGCAGACCTTATGAGGTACATACAGCGAACAAATAAGCAATGTACATTTAAACAACAAAGTAGGTTATTTTTATGAATTTGTAAAGGGTTTGAAAGGGCTTAGTCAAATTGGCGTGTAATTTGGAGTATATCTTTTTCTTTATTTTCTGTTTATTATTTTGCTTAAAGCAGATATCCAGTTATTTCTTAAAATGTGAACTTTTTCAACTTCCCCAAACTTATAAGATTTCTGAGCTAAAATTCCTTCATAACTTGTGTCTGTTATTTATCCAAGGCTCAAAATAACTAACTTGCCGCCATTTCTTCCCTGCTGATGGTTTTTGTCCTCAGCCCTCTTTTGGTCTCCTTAGCACAGAGCTGTGGGGAAAAGGAAGGGCATGAGCGTAAAACTTTGTTTTTATTCTTCCCTCCCCACCTCCTCAAGAGGGGAAGAGGAAGAAAGAGTTTATCACCTAGATAAGCTTTCTCCAAATTTTCCTTACCCAGTCCTCGAGCACCAGGTTTCCCACCTCCTCCCTGAGTCATGGCCACTTCACCCAGAGGCTCTTCACTAGCCCATCTACTCCACTGATCCACTGAAAATCTCTCCACACTCCCTCAGCCTGGATGGCATTGGTGAGAGAGACTTTCCTAAATTCTCATATTTCAACTCTTAGTGGATTTTCTATTAGAACAGTATTAACAATAATGATTGGCTTCTAGTGAACAACAAGAATTATTTTTTAGGTATATTAGGAATAACAAGCTTTTGTGGATTGGGCTGGGAAAATAAAGCATATTTATATTAATCTTCCTATTGGAAGATACAATCAGGGTTCCAAACAACTAGCTTTCAAACAAAGATTGCTAAATTGTACATCTCTAATGTTTATTCAAAGATTTGGACAAAAATATAATTAGGAACTTTTGATTCATATGCACATGTTTATGTTAAGCAGTTATTTCTTGCACAGGTTGAACATTCTTACATCATCTTATTCACAGTATTATATAGTATAAAGCTCTTCTTTGGAGAGTGAAAAACTTGAGTATTTCATGTTCTTTATTAAGGGATTCCTGATTAATAAGGTTTTACTTTGCAGACTCATGGTAATAAGGGAAAGTATCTAATATTCAGGGACTTCTGATCGTCTTCCTAAAATTGAAGACAGATTGGATGGATTTAGCTTTGATTGCTGGAAAGCTTAATGGCAGTAAGCTCTCTCACAGTGAGAGTATGAGATTGAAAAAGAAACTAGACCTTAGGGAAAACAGGTGAGTGTTTGCACTTACCTAAATGGGTGAGAAAATGGTTCTTAACAAGGAAAATGAGATGGTGAAAGGGAATTAGGAGGAAGAAAAGAAAATTCTAGCAGCTGTGGTTAAAATGGAAAAGAGGGCAGGGAAATGAACGGAGAGGATGTTACTGTGATCCACTGAAAATCAAATGCTTGGAGAGGAGAAGAATGGGGTACAGAGAATAATGTCAGCAAGGCTTGGAAATAATGGTTAGGTAAGAAGAGGAAAAATAACAAGTGGCAACAGTGTAAGTAGGTCAGAAATAAAGTTTTTTTTATTAGGAAAAAAAGAGACAAGCGCATTAGTATTTCAAACTAAAGGTAATGAGAATTGTTTGGGTGGTGGGGTGAAATTAGTCCCCTGAAATGAAAGTCATCTTGATATTTATTCATTAATTTCATATTGACATAATCTAATTCAGTCACTCAACAAGTATTTATTTAGCCCCTACTGGGGGAGCCCTGGTGGAACAGTGGTTAAGAGTTCCGCTGCTTACCAAAAGGTCAGCAACTTGAATCCATCACCTACTCCTTGGAAACCCTGTGATCTCCCAAGGTCTTCCAAGGTAGGACCAGGCAGTGTTTTATTCTGTTGTACATAGGGTCACTATGAGTCAGAACTGACTCGATAACACCTATCAACAACATGTACAAGGCAAGGAGCTCTGGTGTCACAGTGGTTAAAGCGCTTGGCTGCTAACCAGAAGGTTGGTGGTTTGAATCTACCAGCTGCTCCACAGGAGGAAGATGTAGCGATCTCCTTCCATAAATATTTACAGCCTTGGAAACTGTATGGGGCAGTTTTACTCTGTCCTATAGGGTTGTGATGAGTCAGAATTGACTCTGCAGCAGTGAGTTTGATTTGGTGGGTGTGTACAAGGCAGTTTCATATGATTCCATCTAATGTAGATTCATTTAAAGTGTGTATAAGGGATGGAGGGTTTTGGTAGTTCATTGGCAGAATTCTCACCTCCCCTGCAGGAGACCTAGGTTTGATTCTCAGCCAGTGCACCTCATGTGCAACTACCACCTGTTTGTCATTGGAGGCTTAGCGTGTTGCTGCGATGCTGAACAGGTTTGAGCAGAGCTTCTAGACTAAGACAGACTAAGGAGAAAGGCCTAGTGGTCTACTTCTGAAAATCAGCCAGTGAAAACCCTTTGGGTCATAGTGGTTCAATCCACAACTGATCATGGGGTTGGCCCAGGAATGTGCAGAGTTTCTTCCATTGTGCATATAGAGTCGCTATGAATTCAAGGCCAACTCAACGGAAGCTAACAACATATACAAAGCATAATGCTATGTCTGTGAAACCACGCAAATAAAGCAGAGACTGTTCTTGGGATAGTTTTTTTTTTTTTTTTTTAAAGCAAGTTCGGTCACACATCTGCAGATCTGCATCACCCCCGGCAACAATCTGGACCTTAAATATGAGGCATTTTAAGGAGAACTTAAGAGCCTGGTTGCACAGTGGTTAAGCACTTGGCTGCTAACCAAAAGATTGGCGCTTCGAACCCATCAGCCACTCCACAGGAGGAGGATGTGGCAGTCTGCTTCCATAAAGACTATAGCCCTGGAAACCCTACGAGGCAGCTCTTCTCTGTCGTTAGGGTCACTATGAGTTGCAACCAACTCAGTGACAAGGGGAAGGAGACCTTTGTTCAATCTGTAGGTGACTGGGATCAATACATTTGCTCTATGTGGTCCTGGTATCATGCCTCAGTTCTGAGAGTTGAGTTTCTGCCCAGATCCAGACATCCCTATTTTGGTAACGCAATCATTATCTGGATCCCTGTGCTTATATTCATTTTCTACATTATTCTCGTCTTCCCAGGTCCACCTTTTCCTTTCCTCTCTGTTGTTGTTGTTTGTTGTCCTTGAATTGATTCCAACTCATTGCGACCCCATGTGTCAGAGTATAACTGTATTCTTTAGGGTTTTCAAGACTGTGACCTTGTAAAGGCAAATTACCAGACCTGTCTTCCAAGGTGCCTCTGGGTGGGTTTGAACCACCAGCCTTTTAGCTACTAGTCGAGTGCAAACCGTTTGCGCCACCCAGGGACTTCCATCCTTTCCTCTCTGTGCTACCAGATACTAGAGTTATGAGCCTGAGACTCTGAATGTAGTTATGACTTTACTAATGGTAGACAGAATAATTAAGTTCCTCTAGCTTACTGCCCACCTGGCTGGGTTGCAGATTTGTGTTTCTTTTGACTCTGGCTTCCTCATTGCTGTTGTGCATACTGTTAAGACATGCCTGTTACCAGGCTACTCATATGCTGCAAGGGAGGCAAGTTGGGAAAGGGACTACTTAGCTTCTTCCTGTGTCTACAGTGGAGGTGGAAACCCTGGTGGTTTAGTGGTTAAGTGCTATGGCTATTAACCAAAAGATTGACAATTTGAATCCACCAGGTGCTCCTTGGAAACTCTATGGGGCAGTTCTACTCTGTCCTATAGGGTTGCTATAAGTCAGAATTGACTTGACAGCAATAATATTTTTTTGACAGTGGTTTGACAGTGGAAGCATCAAGAGCTGGGATTGACTTCACTGTCAGCCAATAACATCTTGTCTATGTCTGCCAAATAAAATTTTCCTGATTTTGCCATTCTTCTGACCCCCAAACCTTGACTTTCAGTATCTTTACCACTTAGAGTACAATACAATCTAGTTCCTTGCCTCATGTGCAACTCCTTTGATTTGGCCTGTTTTTCTAGCCCTGTCTGCCATTAATTTTCTATTAATGCTTTTCCTGGACACCATGCTTCGCCCAATCCAAATCAAATCACTTAATTTTTTTCTTCAAGCCTAGTTTTTTTATTTGCCCTTTCTTAGTCTAATCTTTCCTCCAGAACTGCCTCTCTCCAAGCCCCTGTACACAGTGTTTCTGCACTTCCAAATATGTTCACCCGTCATACTTCAATGCCACTTCTTCCATCAAGCTGTCTTTACTGTCCCTTAAAACCAAATCCAAACCTGTTGCTGTCAAGTCGATTCCAGCTCATAGCCACCCTATAGGACAGAGTAGAACTGCCCCATTGGGTTTCCAACCTTTTGGTTAGCAGCCGAGCTGGTAACCACAGCACCACCAGGGCTCCTACTATCCCTTAACTGAATGTAATTTCTCACTTTATCCAAATTCCCACAGCACTGTCTGTGTATAGCTTTTTATATTACTTTACAGTTAAAATAGAGGAAGCACAGACAATGAAGCCACATAGATCACAACTCAATTTCTGGCTCTACCACTTATAAGCTGTGTGATCTTGGACAAGTTACTCAATCACGCTGGGTCTCATTTTCCCCGTCTGTAAAGCAGACATACTGATATCTTATCTCAAAAGATGGTATGAGAAGTGAAATAAGAGAGTATATGTAAAACTTTTAACATGGCATCTAGTGTTTGGAAGATACTGAGTAAATATTAGTTTCCTTCTTCCCCTTTTCTCTTTCTATTTATTATACTTATTTATAAACATGTCTTTTTCTTACTAACTTTTATGTTCTTTACGGGGAGGATCCATGCTTTCTTCATCTTTAGTATCCTCCTCAACGCATAACTTAGTTCCTTGCAAAGAGGAGAAGTTCAACAAATGTTATTAAGATGCGAATGGTACCTACAAGAGCTCAGGGAAAAAGAAGCCGAGGAGAGAAAAAACTATCAGTTTTTTCATAATCCTGAATCTCTTGCTAATAGCAGGTGTCATTAATGATGCCCTTTTTAAATCAAGTCTCTGAGGTTTCCAAGCTCTGGATTTCACTGAACATTTATCAATTTTATTATCTTGCTTCCTCGTGATTTGGAGTGTTTACCCATAAAACCCATTGCTGTCGAGTCGATTCTGACTCATAGTGACCCCAGAGGACAGAGTAGAACTGCCCCATAGAGTTTCCAGGGAGTGCCTGGTGGATTGAACTGCCCACCTTTTGGTTAGCAGACGTAGCATTTAACCACTACATTACCAGGGTTTCCATTCACATCTTAATAACATTTGTTGGAGTGTTTAGGTACCTTTTTTTTCCCTTTCATTATAGTAGCTTATTTGTACTGATATTTAATCTTTGCTAAAAATAAACAGATAATGTTAACTCAGAACCCTACTTATAGTGTATTATTTTATTTTGCAGCAATTTATCTCTAAGGTTCAAGGGTTGGCTTTGAATCGTAACAGTCAAGGCTGTTATAGAGAGCAGTTCCTGGTAGTGGTGTGTAACACTGTGGTGCTTAAACCTGAATATTCTTCCCCTAGCAAATAATTTAATACATATTATAGAAACCAGGTGTTTTAAAAAATCATGTCAGAATTCCATATTGGACTATTTACAAAAATACATCAGTTTTTTTCTTTGCCTCAAATAACCCCATCAGTGTCTTCAATAGAGAATAATGCAATAATAGTGGCGCCATTTTGTTAAGTGAGAGGTAAGGCTCCACTTCAAGGCCATTTCTTTTGCATAACACTTTAGAATTTCAAAACACTCTTCATGACTGCTCTTTAGAGTTGCATGTGAACATAAAGGAGACATAATTCCCTAAGGAATTTGGAGGACTAAAGTGGGGTATATGTTGTAATACTGTATTACTCAGTGGGAAAAAAATGTAAGAGAAAACCACAAGCAAATACCATCAGACAACTGGGAAGAAAGGCGTGTGGCTTCTATTTGTATTTTTTTCACATGGACTTGAAAAACAGTTGGAGGATATAGAGAAATTGTTTTACCACTTTGCCTTTTTCTGCCAAATCCCTGTTTGCTTTTCTTTTGTTCTGACATTCTCATTGCCATTTCACAATGTTTCACTAAAATTTACAAAAATCTAGCTGTGTGTGCCTTGTAAGGAATTATTCTTGAATAAAATATTATATTTTGGGAGTTTATACAGTATTTAACTTTCTAACCATATGTTTTTAATTATATGTTAAACTGCTTCTAACCTAACACTTTAGCAATTCCCATATTTCATGTTTGTGTTTCAGTTCAGTCTTTTTCAGATCCATGTAGTCTGATGTAGGGGCAGAAGGAGGACACATACATGCTCCAAGAAATCTGCAGACCGTATGTGTGTGTGTGTGTTTGTGCACATGCGTGCAGAAAGCCTTTCTTTGCTCACTATAATAAAAAAAAAAAAGCAAAAACCCATTGCTGTTAAGTTGATTCCAACTCATAGCAACTCTCTAGGACAGAGTAGAATTGCCCCATAGGGTTTCCAAGGCTGTGAATCTTTATGGAAGCAGATTGCCATATCTTTCTCCCGTGGAGTGGCTGATGGGTTCAAGCCATCTACGTTTTGGTTAGCAGCCAAACGCTTTAACCACTGTGCCACTGGGGCCCCTCACTATATACAGTGAAAACTGTAAGAGCCAGAACTCGAGGGGACTGCCTTGTTTTTCCCGGTCTCACAAGTTTTCTGCCTTTGATATGATGCAATTTTACCACGTTTCTGTCCTCTCTCAGTGGAAAATATTTGGATTTTCCTTCTCTGACACGTTTATGCCTTCCACAGGTTCTGGCTTTCGTAGGCTTTGCTGTAATAGACCTGTCATATTAAACTAGTAATGTACTTTATCCCGAATAAATCATGCTAGACTTGACAAAATATTATCACCCCTCCTTAGTTACGTTTGGAAACCCTGGTGGCGTAGTGGTTAAGACCTATGGCTGCTAAACAAAAGGTCGGCAGTTTGAATCCACCAGGCACTCCTTGGAAACTGTATGGGGCAGCTTTACTCTGTCCTGTGAGTTGGAATCGACTCAACGGCAACAGTTTTGGTTTAGTTTTGGTATTAGCTGCATTTGATATGAAGGTTACAAAATAAAGTGTATGATTATAAAAATTTTAACATCTTAGATATTTTAGTATTACATTAACTGGTTAGTATGATATGAAATACGTCTTGGAAGAAGTACAACCAGAATGTTCCTTAGAAGCAAGGATAGCGAGACATATTTTGGATATTATCAGGAGGGACGAGTCCCTGGAGAAGGACATCGTGCTTGGTAAAGTAGAGGGTCAGTGGAAAAGAGGAAGACCCTCACCGAGATGGATTGACACGGTGGCTGCAACAACGGGCTCAAGCATAGCAACAACTGTGAGGATGGCGCAGGACCAGGCAGTGTTTCATTCTCTTGCACATAGTGTCACTATGAGTCGGAATAACCTAACAACAACAACAACATGATAGAAAGACTCCACAGTACTCCAAAAAGCTTATACCTTCAGGAGTAAAAAAAACCCGTTGAAGGGTACTCTAATCCATACTCCTTTATTTTTGAGTGGTCATTTTTGTATTGAAATTGGCATACCATCATTTCAAAGTTTAATTTTAGCATAGAATTATGTCTCAATGAAAGTAATGGAGGAACTTTTATTGTAGAACTTTATGCTGATTTTCACTCAAATATTCCTCTCAGTTCTATCTAAGTAAAGGTGAATAATAGATAGCATTTTGTGGGTAATTAAATTAATCCTACATTGATTTGCATGTGTGGAAGCTTTAATCACTTGGCTGCTAACCAAAAGGTCTGAGGTTTGAACTCACCAGCCATTCTGTGGGAGAAAGATGTGGCAATCTGCTTCTGTGGGACCGTTCTACTCTGTCCTATAGGGTTGCTATGAGTTGGAATTGCCTGGACGGCAGTGGGTTCCCCTGTGCTTCCACAGTACCTTGTACATGTTTCTGTCATTGAACTTACAAACTGAATTTCACTGAGGAGCCAGAATTTACTCGTTTTTGTATCTCAGTTTCCTTGTATAGTGGTTGGCATGTAGAAGATGCACAGTAAGCTTTTGTTGAATAAATGTGTATATTTAATAATTTAGATTTTATATTAAAATTATATTAATTTGATGATGAAATGACTTAACCAACTGAAATACCAGCTTTTAGCAGTCTGCTGTTAAAGCAGCACATAAAATACATTGATTATGGTTAAAGGTGTGGGTTATGGAGCCAGATTCCTGAGCTTAAGTTCTGGTCTACCGCTTAAAAGTTACATGGCTGTAGGGAAGTTAAGTTTTTCCTTCAGTTTTTCACATGTAAGATGAAGATGATTGCTTTGACTTAATATATGACTTAATAAACCACTTAGGACAGTATATGGCACACTTGTGTTAGTATTAATAAAATGTGTATACATATAAACACCCATTTGCATATCTTTTCACATAAGCACTCACACTGAGACAGCCAGAAGATTTTTTCGTGCCCATGTAAGTGGATAAACATGCCTATATAGGTTTAGGGTAAATAATTCAGTCTTAAATTAAAAAGTTCATGAACAGTAATTGTCAGGATTGTATAATGTGTAGGATTCTCCATCTAAAACATTCATGTGCACATTTGTAAGAGTGATAATTCTCTTGAAAGACAGCAGGGCGTTTTAGTTCAAAATATTGTTCTTCAGTAAAGTTAAATTAATTTGAAATGTTTTAAACTTTAAAAGTTTTATTTGTAAGTTTTCTAAGTATGATACTATGTGTATATGTGTAATTATATATATACACGTTGTTGTTAGGTGCCGTCAAGTTGGTTCCAACTCATAGTGACCCTACGACAGAACTAAACGGTCCTCACGATGGTTGTTAGGCGTGAGTCCGTTGTTGCAGCTGCTGTGTCAATCATCTCATTGAGGGTCTTCCTCTTTTTTTTTTTTACTAACTTTTATTGAGCTTCAAGTGAACGTTTACAAATCAAGTCAGACTGTCACATATAAGTTTATATACACCTTACTCCGTACTCCCACTTGCTCTCCCCCTAATGAGTCAGCCCTTCCAGTCTCTCCTTTCGTGACAATTTTGCCAGCTTCCAACTCTCTTTATCCTCCCATGCCCCCTCCAGACAGGAGATGCCAACACAGTCTCAAGTGTCCACCTGATATAATTAGCTCACTCTTCATCAGCATCTCTCTCCTACCCACTGTCAGTCCCTTTCATGTCTGATGAGTTGTCTTCGGGGATGGTTCCTGTCCTGTGCCAACAGAAGGTTTGGGGACCATGACTGCCAGGATTCCTCTAGTCTCAGTCAGACCATTAAGTCTGGTCTTTTTATGAGAATTTGGGGTCTGCATCCCACTGATCTCCTGCTCCCTCAGGGGTTCTCTGTTGTGCTCCCTGTCAGGGCAGTCATTGATTGTGGCCGGGCACCAACTAGTTCTTCTGGTCTCAGGATGATGTAGTTCTCTGGTTCATGTGGCCCTTTCTGTCTCTTGGGCTCTTAGTTATCGTGTGACCTTGGTGTTCTTCATTGTCCTTTGCTCCAGGTGCGTTGAGACCAATTGATGCATCTTAGATGGCCGCTTGTTAGCATTTAAGACCCCAGATGCCACCTTTCAAAGTGGGATGCAGAATGTTTTCATAATAGAGTTATTTTGCCAATTGACTTAGAAGTCCCCTTAAACCATGGCCCCCAAACCCACGGCATTGCTCCGCTGACCTTTGAAGCATTCAGTTTATCCCGGAAACTTCTTTGCTTTTGGTCCAGTCCAGTTGAGCTGATCTTCCATGTATTGAGTGTTGTCCTTTCGTTCACATAAAGCAGTTCTTATCTACTAATTCATCAGTAAAAACCCCTCTCCCACCCTCCCTCCCTCCTCCCCTCATAACCACAAAAGTATGTGTTCTTCTCAGTTTATACTATTTCTCAAGATCTTATAATAGTGGTCTTATACAATATTTGTCCTTTTGCCTCTGACTAATTTCGCTGAGCATAATGCCTTCCAGGTTCCTCCATGTTATGAAATGTTTCACAGATTCGTCACTGTTCTTTATTGATGTGTAGTATTCCATTGTGTGAATATACCACAATTTATTTACCCATTCATCTGTTGATGGACACCTTGGTTGCTTCCAGCTTTTTGCTATTGTACACAGAGCTGCAATAAACATGAGTTTGCATATATCTGTTTGTGTGAAGGCTCTTATTTCTCTAGGGTATATTCCGAGGAGTGGGATTTCTGGGTTGTGTTCTATTTCTAACTGTTTAAGGTAACGCCAGATAGATTTCAAAAGTGGTTATACCATTTTACATTGCCACCAGCAGTGTATAAGAGTTCCAGTCTCTCCACAGCCTCTCCAACATTTATTATTTTGTGTTTTTTGGATTAATGCCACCCTTGTTGGAGTGAGATGGAATCTCATCGTAGTTTTAATTTGCATTTCTCTGATGGCTAATGATCGAGAGCATTTTCTCATGTATCTGTTAGCTGCCTGAATATCTTCTTTAGTGAAGTGTGTGTTTATATCCTTTGCCCAATTCTTGATTGGGTTGTTTGTCTTTTTGTGGTTGAGTTTTGACAGAATCATATAGATTTTAGAGATCAGGCGCTGGTCGGAGATGTCATAGCTAAAAATTCTTTCCCAGTCTGTAGGTGGTCTTTTTACTCTTTTGGTGAAGTCTTTAGATGAGCATAAGTGTTTAATTTTTAGGAGCTCCCAGTTATCTGGTTTCTCTTCGTCATTTTTGGTAATGTTTTGTATTCTGTTTATGCCTTGTGTTAGGGCTCCTAGAGTTGTCCCTATTTTTTCTTCCATGATCTTTATCGTTTTAGTCTTTATGTTTAGGTCTTTGATCCACTTGGAGTTAGTTTTTGTGCATGGTGTGAGGTATGGGTCCTGTTTCATTTTTTTGCAAATGGATATCCAGTTATGCCAGCACCATTTGTTTAAAAGACCATCTTTTCCCCAATTAACTGACACTGGGCCTTTGTCAAATATCAGCCACTCATATGTGGATGGATTTATATCTGGGTTCTCAATTCTGTTCCACTGGTCTATGTGTCTGTTGTTGTACCAGTACCAGGCTGTTTTGACTACTGTGGCTGTATAATAGCTTCTGAAATCAGGTAGAGTAAGGCCTCCCACTTTCTTCTTCTTTTTCAGTAATGCTTTGCTTATCTGAGGCTTCTTTCCCTTCCATATGAAGTTGGTGATTTGTTTCTCTATCCCCTTAAAAAATGACGTTGGAATTTGGATCGGAAGTGCATTGTATGTATAGATGGCTTTTGGTAGAATAGACATTTTTACTATGTTAAGTTTTCCTATCCATGAGCAAGGTATGTTTTTCCACTTAAGTATGTCCTTTTGAATTTCTTGTAGTAGAGCTTTGTAGTTTTCTTTGTATAGGTCTTTTACATCCTTGGTAAGATTTATTCCTAAGTATTTTATCTTCTTGGGGGCTACTAAGAATGGTATTGATTTGGTTATTTCCTCTTTGATGTTCTTTTTGTTGATGTAGAGGAATCCAAGTGACTTTTGTATGTTTATCTTATAACCTGAGACTGCCAAACTCTTCTATTAGTTTCAGTAGTTTTCTGGAGGATTCCTTAGGGTTTTCTGTGTATAAGATCATGTCATCTGCAAATAGAGATAATTTTACTTCCTCTTTGCCAATCCGGATGCCCTTTATTTCTTTGTCTAGCCTAATTGCTCTGGCTAGGACTTCTAGCACAATGTTGAATAAGAGCGGTGATAAAGGGCATCCTTGTCTGGTTCCCGTTCTCAAGGGAAATGCTTTCAGGCTCTCTCCATTTAGAATGATGTTGGCTGCTGGCTTTGCATAGATGCCCTTTATTATGTTGAGGAATTTTCCTTCAATTCCTATTTTGCTGAGAGTTTTTATCATAAATGGGTGTTGGACTTTGTCAAATGCCTATTCTGCATCAATTGATAAGATCATGTGGTTTTTGTCTTTTGTTTTATTTATATGGTGGATTACATTAATGATTTTTCTATTATTAAACCAGCCTTGCATACCTGGTATAAATCCCACTTGATCGTGGTGCATTATTTTTTTGATATGTTGTTGAATTCTATTGGCTAGAATTTTGTTGAGGATTTTTGCATCTATGTTCATGAGGGATATAGGTCTGTAATTTTCTTTTTTTGTAATGTCTTTACCTGGTTTTGGTATCAGGGAGATGGTGGCTTCATAGAATGAGTTGGGTAGTATTCCATCATTTTCTATGCTTTGAAATAACTTTAGTAGTAGTGGTGTTATCTCTTCTCTGAAAGTTTGGTAGAACTCTGCAGTATAGCCATCCGGGCCAGGGCTTTTTTTTGTTGGGTGTTTTTTGATTACTGTTTCAATCTTTTTTTTGTTATGGGTCTATTTAGTTGTTCTACTTCTGATTGTGTTAGTTTAGGTACGTAGTGTTTTTCCAGGAATTCATCCATTTCTTCTAGGTTTTCAAATTTGTTAGAGTACAATTTTTCGTAATAATCTGATATGATTCTTTTAATTTCAGTTGGGTCTGTTGTGATGTGGCCCATCTTGTTTCTTATTCGGGTTTTTTGTTTCCTTTCCTGTATTTCTTTAGTCAGTCTAGCCAATGGTTTATCAATTTTGTTAATTTTTTCAAAGAACCAGCTTTCGGCTTTGTTAATTCTTTCAATTGTTTTTCTGTTCTCTAATTCATTTAGTTCAGCTCTAATTTTTATTATTTGTTTTCTTCTGGTGCCTGATGGATTCTTTTGTTGCTCACTTTCTATTTGTTGAAGTTGTAGGGACAGTTCTCTGATTTTGGCTCTTTCTTCTTTTTGTATGTGTGCATTTACCTCTGAGCACTGCTTTTGCTGTGTCCCAGAGTTTTTGATAGGAAGTATTTTCATTCTCGTTGCATTCTATGAATTTCCTTATTCCCTCCTTAATGTGTTCTATAACCCAGTGTTTTTTCAGGAGGGTATTGTTCAGTTTCCAAGTATTTGATTTCTTTTCCCTAGTTTTTCTGTTATTGATTTCTACTTTTATTGCCTTGTGGTCTGAGAAGATGCTTTGTAATATTTCGATGTTTTGGACTCTGCAAAGGTTTGTTTTATGACCTAATATGTGGTCTATTCTAGAGAATATTCCATGTGCGCTAGAAAAAAAGTATACTTTGCAGCAGTTGGGTGGAGAGTTCTGTATAAGTCAATGAGGTCAAGTTGGTTGATTGTTGTAATTAGGTCTTCCATGTCTCTATTGAGCTTCCTACTGGATGTCCTGTCCTTCTCCGAAAGTGGTGTGTTGAAGTCTCCTACTATAATTATGGAGGTGTCTGTCTCACTTTTCAGTTCTGTTAAAATTTGATTTATGTATCTTGCAGCCCTGTCATTGGGTGCATAAATATCTAATATGGTTATATCTTCCTGATCAATTGTCCCTTTTATCATTATGTAGTGTCCTTCTTTATCCTTTGTGGTGGATTTAACTTTAAAGTCTATTTTGTCAGAAATTAATATTGCTACTCTTCTTTTTTGCTTATTGTTTGCTTGATATATTTTTTTCCATCCTTTGAGTTTTAGTTTGTGTCTCTAAGTCTAAGGTGTGTCTCTTGTAGGCAGCATATAGACTGATGGTGTTCCTTTATCCAGTCCGAGACTCTGTCACTTTATTGGTGCATTTAGTCCATTTACATTCAGCGTAATTATAGATAAGTAAGTGTTTAGTGTTGTCATTTTGATGCCTTTTTATGTGTGTTGCTGACAATTTCATTTTTCCACTTACTTTTTTGTGCTGAGACGTTTTTCTTTGTAAATTGTGAGATCCTCATTTTCATAGTATCTGACTTTATGTTTGTTGAGTCGTTACGTTTTTCTTGGCTTTTATTTTGAGTTATGGAGTTGTTATACCTCTTTGTGGTTATCTTAATATTTTCCCCTATTTTTCTAAGTAAAAACCTAACTTGTATTGTCCTATATCGCCTTGTATCCCTCTCCATATGGCAGCTCTATGCCACCTGTATTTAGTCCCTCTTTTTGATTATTGTGATCTTTTACATATATGACTTCAATGATTCCCTGTTTTGAGTCTCCGTCTCTGTCACTCAGGTCAACTCTTTAAATCTGTGTTTGTTGTTCAGGGTTCATAGATTGTCATGTATGTAATTGATTCACTTGTTTTTCCGAGTGTTTGTTTCAAGAGGGATCCGAGGTAGCGTCTACCTATTCAGCCATCTTGGCCCCCCCTTCCTCTTTTTTGCTGACCTACTTTACCAAGCATGATGTCTTTCTCCAGGGACTGTCCTTCCTGATAACATGTCCAAAATATGTGAGATGAAGTCTCATCATCCTTGCTTCTAAGGAGAATTCTGATTGTACTTCTTCTAAGAGAGATTTGTTCATTCTTCTGGCAGTTCATGGTATGTCCAATATTCTTCACCAACACTGTAATTGAAAGGCATCAATTCTTCTTCAGTCTTTCTTATTTATTGTTCAGCTTTCACATGCATATGAGATGATTGAAGATACCATGGCTTGGGTCAGATGCACCTTAGTCCCCAGAGTGACGTCTTTGCTTTTTAACACTTCAAAGAGGTCTTTTGCAGGAGATTTGCCCAATGCAATACCTCGTTTATTTCCCGACTGCTGCTTCCAGGGATTTTGATTTTGGATCCAAGTACAGTGAAATCCTTGAGAACTTCCATTTTGTCTCTTTATCATGATGTTGCTTATTGGTCCAGTTATGTATATATATATTTTATAGATTATTTTATTAGATGATTTTTGTATCCTTATCAAAATTCTTTCTAGGCTAATTTCATTTTCTATCTAAGTATCTCAGATTGTTTCACTTGATAACAGTTTTAATATAGAATATGATGCTTGGAGAGAGTGCAGAGTTTAAATTGGGTACTTTATTATTATAAGGTAGCAGATAGATATCTCCGGAAAGACTTCATTCTGTTTTCTTTCAGGTGGCTGCACTTAAACATAGTTAAAATATGACTATAAAAAAACCAAACCTGTTGCCGTCAAGTCGATTCTGACTCATAGTGACTCTGTAGGACAGAGTAGAACCGCCCCATAGGGTTTCCAAGGAGCAGCTAGTAGATTCGATCTGCCAGCCTTTTGGTTAGCAACTGAGCTCTTAACCACTGTGCCACTGGGGCTCCAAATAACAACTATAGGAGACTCTGTTACCTTTCTAAGCTAATCTTAGGCATTATACTTGATTTTTTTTTCAAATTGTCAGTATATTTCATTGCTAATGATTGAATTGCTTAGATCAGCCAGAATTTGTCTTAGTAATTCAAGTTAAGTAATTTCTTTTTTTTGAAAAAACAGGGGTTGGAGATAAATCAGAGGTGATGCATTTTCAGTTAATATGATTGGATAAACATCAATTATAATTTTGCTTGGAATAACTATATCACACCTTTCTTGAAACCTCTTACCTGGTGTATTAGTTATCTAGTGCTGCTATAACAGAAATTCCACAGATGAGTGGCTTTAACAAATGGAAATTTATCTTCTCACAATTTATGAGGCTAGAGGTATGAATTCAGGGTGCTGTCTGTAGGCGAAGGCTTTCTCTTTTTGTTGGCTCTGGGGAAAAGTCCTTGTCTCTTTTCAGCTTCTGTTTCTTGGTTCTTTAGAGATCTTAATGTGGCGTGGTGTCTGTCTTCCCCCATCTCTGCTTGCTTGCTTGCTTAATCTGCTCTTTTATATCTCAGAAGAGATTGACTTAAAACATACCCTGTACTAATATTGCCACAATAACATAACAATGAAAATTCATTCCTCAGTGGTATTATAACCACAGGTATAGGCATTAGGATTTAAAACCCATCTTTTTGGGGACACGATTCAATCCATAACACCTGGTAAACCTGAGATATAGACCTATTTGGGAAAAAATAAATGTACTAGAATTTTCGGTTTCTAAAAGAAATATTAGTCCTTTCAGCAAAGTCAGGGCTACCATGTACATTTGTACAGGTTGTGCACTGCTCAGGGCTGTCCATCCAGGGGGTACATGTGGTCTGAAAGTCTCTGCTTGCCAAGCTGTGAGCCCTGGCTACAGATGCCTGGAGGAAAATGCTTATCTAATTAGCACAAAATCTCAGTTTGGGCTAGCAGGACCCTGATGAAGGGTATGCAATTGACTCAAAAGAAAGCCAGCCAGAGTTTTAGTGGTGGACATACTAAGTCTGAGATGAGAACAACACATCAAGAAGGAGATGTAGAATGGGTAGTAGGCAAGGTCCTGGAAGGAAGCCACCTCTGGAGATAGAGTGGACAAGTAGTAGCTGAAACTATGGAAATGAATTCAATCTCCCAAAGAGTGTTTAGAGGGGAAGAGAAGAAGTCAGGGGATGGAGGAAGTTCTTGAAGTGCAGAATGAGGAAAAGGGTTCAGGGAAGGAGACCAAGAAAGCCCCATCAGAAAGGAGCCGGCCCAGAAGAAAATGATGCCAAAGAAGCTAAGAAGGAGAGGTCAGCCATGTTAAGCATTTTCACTGGATTTGCAATTAGGAGATCACTTAGTAACTTTAGTAGCCTGTTGGTTTTCAAAGCAGCATTGCCATGGAATGACTCAGTATTGAAAATGTAGGGAGAGTGAAAATACAGTATTCTTTCTAAAAGTTTGGAGTCACAGGCAGGAGGGAGACAGGAGTCAAAAAATATCTGCCTCTGTGTGAGATGGGAGAAGAAAATCATTCATCGAATAGTGTTGATTTCATTTCCAAGAGACTGTGCAAAGTTGTTTTTATTCCTCTTGCTCTTTTTTTTTTCTCTCTGTTTTGCTCTTAGTCTTAATTCTTCTGAATTAGTGTCACGGGTCAACAGATGAGAAACTGTAGTGACCCCAAAAGTCACAATTTCTAGCTGAGCTCAAATATATCCTCTTAAGCATTAACTGGAAATTAATACAGATATCTGTGACTTCTTGATCATCATCAGACTATTGAAGGAATACTAATTTTAGCCCTGATGTCTTGTTAAGGACCTCTGTTGCAGGAAATCTTCTAATGTATTTATTGGATACTTACCACGTATAAGGTACAAAACCACACATTTGAATTCGGAAGAGAGGAGGGGAAGGGAAATAACATTCACAGAAAACCTATGTTCTTTTAATTACTTCCCCAAACTTCCATATAATTATTGTTTGCCCCATCTTACCGAAATGGAATCTGAGGCTCAGAGAAGTAAAGTGACAGCCCACGTGCTGATATCACATATGAGAGCCTCCAAAGTCAATGTTTGCTCATATACTTCTTCCTCTGTCCTCAAGGGCTTGACAGTTTAACAAGAGGCATAAATATTATACCCAGCCCAGGGTGAGCTAAGTTTCGTAAAGGAGGTACAAGGGCTTAGGAGTTCCAAAAGAGGAAAGAGTGTATCTAAAAGACAGCCAGAGCTTCAGGGAAGAGAGGTCATTGCGATGAGCCATCGAGGACTGCTATAAAGAGAATGAGATTGTGAGGGAGGAAGAGCTGGGAGGGGACACTCCAAGCAGAAGGAATGGAATAAGCAAAGATACAGAGAGTGGCAACACTGAGGGGCATTCTGAGAACAGCTGGTATTCAAGTCTGGCTGGAGGAGAGAGTTCTTACAAGGAATCAGGGGAGATAAGGAAGGAAAGGAAAGTGGGGAGCAGACTATAGAGGACTTTGGACACAGTGGAAGTTAATGTTATATTTTGCAGAAATCTGAAGGGTTAATTTTTAAATTTTATAGCTTCTTACTTTTGGACTTTTCAAACGTACTCAAAAGAAAGAGAAAATAGTATCATAAACTGCTCTAGACCTGTTCCCCAGCTTCAGAAACTGTCAATTGCTAACCTTATTATAAAAATCCTCTCCCGCATTTATTTTCTTTTGTTTTTGCTGGTGTATTTTAAAGCAAATACCATGTCATTGTATTTGCAGATACTAAAATATGAATCCCTGAAAGCAACTCTTTTAAACATAACCATCATTTCATGATCAACCCTAGTAAAATAAATGATAATTCCTTGATGTCATCAATAAGAAAAAAAAAAAAATACCTAGTCTATATTCAAATTTCCCCATTTGTCTCAAAAATGTGTTTTTCACAAGTGATTTGTTTGAATAAAGAGCCAAAGTCCGAAAGTGGCATTTAATTGCTGTAACTCTTAAGTCTCTTTTTTTTCTATAGAAGTCTTCTTTCTCTTTTTGTTTTTCTGTGCCATCAATTTTTCCAGGACATTTGTCCTACAGATTGAATGTCCCACATTCTGGATTGGTTTAATTACTTCTTCACGGTGTTGTTTAATGTGTTCCCCTATCCTTTGTATTTTTTGTAAATTGCTGGTTAAGTGTAGAGATTTATTTATGTTCGGGTTCAATTTTTAGGAAGAATCTTTTATAAATGTGTAGTTATACTTCCTGTTTCATCATATCTGGAAGCATATAATGGTTGGTTGATCAGTGGGCCAGGTGGTATGGCCTGATTCCCAACAACTTCTTACCTAATGGCTTTTGCATCCACTGAGGCTCATTGCCTGTTACAACTTTTTCCTTATGGGCTACAAAATGGGCCTCTGAGCCAAGGAATGATATGTTCAGAAATATGCTTCAGAAAATTAATCTGACGAAAGTATATAGGATGAAGTAGAATGAGAAAATACCAGAAGAGACTTGCAGGCTATTCCAGAGTTATCCAGATGAAAAATAAGTTTAGGAACAAAGGTGCCAGCACCAAATATGGAAAGGTGGGGATAAATTCAAGGGATTTTGTGTGGAATGAAATCTATAGGACTTGGCAATGGATTAAATATACTGAGTCAAATATAACACTGAGGCTTTAGGCTTGGAGGAATAGGAATGTATTTAACAAAAAATAGGAAAGCCAGGAGTCATGATTGGCTTGCTGCAGAAATTGAGAAGTTTGGTTTGAGAATGCTGGATTTGAGCTGACAGTGGTATACCTTGGCGTAGACACCTGATGAACCATTGGGAATGCAGGATTGTGCTTGGAAAAAAACTTAGAACATAAGTAAGGTAATAGATAAAGCCTTGAGGGTGTATTTGATAGCTGATGAAGGGTGTAGAGTGAGAAGAGAAAAGGTTCAGACACAAATTTGGTCAATCCCAATGTTTATGGGCTTTGTCAACCCTTCTTCTCCAAAGCACCAGCTCATTTAGTTTTAGTTTGGCCCAAGATAACTTCGTTTTAGGGACCAGAAAAGCCTTCCTCCCCATTGCTCAGCTTTCTTCTTCCTAACGGAAAAAAATGCCCCTGAGACCAATATGAATTTCAACTCACGTTCCTTTATTTTTCCCATAATCAGATTGTACAAATATGACTTCTGTTCTGCTACTTCTCTCCTGTTTTCCAAAATCTATTTCTTATCTTTCTATGACTTATCTATTCTTTAGGGAGATTTGGTGGAGACAGTAAGGAAGAAGATTAGAATTAATATAATTTTCTTCAGGAAGGGGAGAATTAAAATGTTTGAAGACCAAGAGGAAGAATCCAAGGGAGCAGTAATGGTTGAAAGACAAGTGAGAGAAACAATAACGGGCAAGATTGGGGAGAAGGCAAGAAGATGGATAGGTACAACTGTTAACCCTCACTCCACAGAGAGAGGAGGGTGAAGATACAGAAAAGTCTAGAGGTAGAGAGCATGGAAATTGCAGAAGCTCAAATTAAAAGGTTTTGATTTTCTCAGTCTTCAGGTGAGGATGAGGAAAGTTAGAGGTAGGTTGGAAGCCTGAGAATCATGAGCAAGTTCTGAGATTCAAACTCTCCTAGCCTCACCTGACAGTCACTTTTTTCATTCCTTCTGAATGTCTCCTTAGCCTCAAAGGGATGCCCTACCCTTGTCTCTGTGTTGTGCCCAGTTGCCCTTCACAATACTTACATTGCTTTATGAGCTACTACAAATGAAGCAAAGAATCAAATGGCCTAAACACCAGGCTTTCTAAAGTAGCCTGAGCAAAATTATCCTTAGACAGTATCTTAAGAAACATGCTGAAACAGACAATTGCAAATTAAACCCATGGTTTAAAGATGGATGTACTTCTGAATACATTTGAATAATACTGAGGACAGTAAGAGTATTGTAAGATGGCTTGTGAAAATGGTTAGCGGTAAAATCCTAGGGACTACTGTGGACATTTAGGGAGCAAGTGGATACGTTCTTTCAACAAAGGAATGTTTAGGATTCCAAGTCTTTCACCATGGAGTTCATTTTATTTTGACCTCTTAAGAACAAGTTGTTTTTTTTTTTTTTTTTTTTTTTAATGCAAAGTTAAACAAAAGAGTTACAGCAATCTCTTAAAATATTTGGATGCAAGGAACAATGCTATGGAGAAGGGACCCTTGGTTTTGATTGGCAGGAGCGGTAATTTGGCTGTATTTAATTTGTATTGTGTTAGAAAAGAAAGCCAGAGTGAGCTTTCCCAATTCCTGCTGTTTTATAAGCCCTTAACTCCATTGAGCTACATCAGTTGTACTTTTAAGAGTCCTTTTTTAATGTTTGTTTTTTCTAAATTTTCTTATAGTGCTAGACCCCATTAATTGCTTCCTTATGGCAGCTGCTTATGATTTAAGACTGATCATGGGCCGGTAGAGTCCCTTGTTCAGGGCTCAATTGCACATCACAAAAGACCTTATAGTTATGACCTCACAGCAGAAAATACCTCAATAGTAATAGCTATAAATATTAGTTTTCTAGTAAGTGGGGCTGGTTTTGATATTTTAAATTTCTGTTGATACCCACCCCCCCTTTTTTTTTACCTGGTCTCTTTTAATCTTCAGTGCAAAATGAAAGGTGTGAAGTCTGAAGCTATAAATCTGTTTATAGCAATAAGTCCCCTCCCTGGCTTAGCAGAGTTTGACACTATAATAAACACAGTTCTTCTGCAGCAACGTTGAATCTGGTTCTTGTATAATTCTTTATATGTCGCTGCTTTGAACACTGAGAGGTTTATGGCATTCTTCTCTCTCTGGTGTTTCAATTCGGTGTGAATTGATTGAGCACCTATATTATGCTAGGAGTGAATAGGTAGGGCCTAGAATTTAGTCATGTTTTATGCATTGCAGTAAAGTGGTTAAGATTGCAATGAAGTTTTTTTTTTTTAATTTTTATTGTGCTTTAAGTGAAAGTTTACAAATCAAGTCAAGTCAGTCTCTCACACAACAACTTATATACACCTTGCTACGTACTCCCAGTTGCTCTCCCTCTAATGAGACAGCCCACTCCCTCCCTCCACTCTCTCTTTTCGTGTCCGTTTCACCAGCTTCTAACCCCCTCTACCCTCTTATCTCTCCTCCAGGGAGGAGATGCCAACATAGTCTCAAGCGTCCACCTGATCCAAGAAGCTCACTCCTCACCAACATCCCTCTCCAACCCATTGTCTAGTCCAATCTCTGTCTGAAGAGTTGGCTTTGGGAAGTTCCTGTCCTGGGCCAACAGAAGGTCTGGGGACCATGACCACTGGGGTCCTTCTAATCTCAGTCAGACCATTAAGTCTGGTCTTTTTATGAGAATTTGGGGTCTGCATCCCACTGCTCTCCTGCTCCCTGAGGGGTTCTCTGTTGTGTTCCCTGTCAGGGCAGTCATCAGTTGTAGCCAGGCACCATCTAGTTCTTCTGGTCTCAGGCTGAAGTAGGCTCTGGTTTATGTGGCCCTTTTTGTCACTCGGGCTTGTAATTACCTGTGTCCTTGGTATTCTTCATTCTCCTTTGATCCACGTGGGTTGAGACCAATTGATGCATCTTAGATGGCCACTTGCTAGTGTTTAAGACCCCAGACGCCTCTCTCCAAGGTGGAATGCAGAATGTTTTCTTAATAGATTTTATTATGCCAATTGATTTAGCTGTCCCCTGAAACCATGGTCCTCAGACCCCTGCCACTGCTACGCTGGCCTTCGAAGCATTTGATTTATTCAGGAAACTTGTTTGCTTTTGGTTTAGTCTAGTTTTGCTGACCTCCCCTGTATTGTGTGCTGTCTTTCCCTTCACCTGAAGTAGTTCTTATCTACTATCTAATTAGTGAATGCCCCTCTCCTACCCTCCCTCCCTTCCCCCCTCATAACCACAAAAGAATGTTTTCTTCTCAGTTTAAACTATTTCTCAAGTTCTGCTAATAGTGGTCTTATTCAATATTTGTCCTTTTGCAACTGAGTAATTTCACTCAGCATAATGCCTTCCAGGTTCCTCCATGTTATGAAATGTTTCACAGATTCCTCACTGTTCTTTATCGATGCGTAGTATTCCATTGTGTGAATATACCATAATTTATTTATCCATTCATCTGTTGATGGGCACCTTGGTTGCTTCCATCTTTTTGCTATTGTAAACAGTACTGCAGTGGCCATGGGTGTGCATATATCTGTTTGTGTAAAGGCTCTTCTTTCTCTAGGATATATTCCAAGGAGTGGGATTGCTGGATCTATTTCTAGCTTTTTAAGGAAGTGCTAAATAGATTTCCAAAGTGGTTGTACCGTTTTACATTCCCATCAGCTGTGTATAAGTGTTCCAGTCTCTCCACAGCCTGTCCAACATATTGTTTTGTGTTTTTTGCGTTAATGCCAGCCTTGTTGGAGTGAGATGAAATCTCATTGTAGTTTTGATTTGCATTTGTCTGATGGCTAATGATCACGAGCATTTCCTCATGTGTCTGTTAGCTACCTGAATGTCTTCTTTAGTAAAGTATCTATTCATATCTTTTGCCCATTTTTAAATTGGGTTATTTGTCTTTTTGCAGTTGAGTTTTTGCAGTATCATGTAGATTTTAGAGATCAGGTGCTGATTGGAAATGTCATAGCTAAAAACCTTTTCCCAGTCTGTAGGTAATCTTTTTATTCTTTTGGTGAAGTCTTTGGATGAGCATAGGTGTTTGATTTTTAGGAGCTCCCAGTTATCTAGTTTTTCTTCTGCATTGTTAGTAATGTTTTGTATACTGTTTATGCCATGTGTTAGGACTCCAAACATTGTCCCTATTTTTTCTTCCATGATCTTTATCATTTTAGATTTTATATTTAGGTCTTTGATCCATTTTGAGCTCGCTTTTTTGCATGGAGTGAGGTAAGGGTCTCGTTTCATTTTTTTTGCAGACGGAGATCCAGTTATGCCAGCACCATTTGTTAAAAAGGCTGTCTTTTCCCCGTTTAACTATTTTGGGGCCTTTATTTTATTTTATCAAATATCAGCTGCTTATATGTAGATGGATTTATGTCTGGATTCTTAATTCTGTTCCATTGGTCTATGTATCTGTTGTTGTACCAGTACCAGGCTGTTTTGACTACTGTGGCAGTATAATAGGTTTTAAAATCAGGTAGAGTAAGGCCTCCCACTTTATTCTTCTTTTTCAGTAATGCTTTACTTATCTGGGGCCTCTTTCCCTTCCCTTTGAAGTTGGTGATTTGTTTCTCCATCTCATTAAAGAATGTCCTTGGAATTTGGATTGGAATTGCATTAAATGTATAGATCGCTTTTGGTAGAATAGACGTTTTCATTATGTTAGCCTTCCTATCCGTGAGCAAGGTATGTTTTTCCACTTGTGTAGGTCTTTTTTGGTTTCTTGCAGAAGTGTATTGTAGTTTTCTTTGTATAAGTCTTTTACATCTCTGGTAAGATTTATTCCTAAATATTTTATCTTCTTGGGGTCTACTGTAAATGGTATTGATTTGCTGATTTCCTCTTCGATATTCTTTTTGTTGGTGTAGAGGAATCCAACTGATTTTTGTATGTTTATCTTGTATCCTGATACTCTGCTGAACTCTTCTATTAGTTTCAGTAGTTTTCTGGAGGATTCCTTAGGGGTTTTTTGTGTGTAAGATCATGCCGTCTGCAAATAGAGATAATTTTACTTCTTCCTTGCCAATCTGGATGCCCTTTATTTCTCTATCTAGCCTAATTGCTCTGCCTAGGACTTCCAGCACAATGTTGAATAAGAGCAGGGATAAAGGGCATCCTTGGCTCGTTCCTGTTCTCAAGGGGAATGCTTTCAGGCTGTCTCCATTTAGGATGATGTTGGCTGTTGGCTTTGTATAAATGTCCTTGATTATGTTGAGGAATTTTCCTCTATTCTTATTTTGCGGAGAGTTTTTATCATGAATGAGTGTTGAACTTTGTCAAATGCCTTTTCTGCATCAATTGATACAATCACCTGATTCTTGTCTTTTATTTATGTGACGGATTACATTAATTGTTTTTCTAATATTGAACCATCCCTGCGTACCTGGTATGAATCCCACTTGGTCATGGTGAATTATTTTTTTCATATGTTGTTGAATTCTATTGGCTAGAATTTTGTTGAGGATTTTTGCATCTAAGTTCATGAGGGATATAGGTCTATAATTTTCTTTTTTTGTGAGGTCATTACCTGGTTTTGGTATCAGGGATACCCTGGCTTCATAGAATGAGTTTGGGAGTATTCTGTCCTATTCTATGCTCTGAAATACCTTTAGTAGTAATGGTGTTAACTCTTCTCTGAAAATTTGGTATAACTCTGCAGTGAAGCTGTCCGGGCCACGGCTTTTTTTTGTTGGGAGTTTTTGATTACCTTTTCAATCTCTTCTTTTGTTATGGGTCTATTTATTTGTTCTACTTCTGATTGTGTTAGTTTAGGTAGGTAGTGTGTTTCTAGGAAATCATCCATTTCTTTTAGGTTTTCAAATTTGTTGGAGTAAAATTTTTCATAGTAATCTGATATGATTCTTTAATTTTAGTTGGGTTTGTTGTAATATCACCCATCTCATTTCTTATTCATGTTATTTGCTTCCTCTCCTGTTTTTCTTTTGTCATTTTGGCCAGTGGTTTATCAATTTTGTTGATTTTTTCAAAGAACCAGGTTTTGGGTGGAATGTTCTGTATATGTCTATGAGGTCAAGTTGGTTGATTGTAGTATTTAGGTCTTCCGTGTCTTTATTGAGCTTCTTTCTGGATGTCCTGTCCTTCACCAAAAGTGGTGTGTTGAAGTTCTCCTACTATTATTGTGGAGCTGTCTATCTCACTTTTCAATGCTGATAGAGTTTGTTTTATGTATCTTGCAGCCCTGTCATTGGGTGTATAAATATTTAATATGGTTATATATTCTTGGTGTATTGTCCCTTTAATCATTATATAGTGTCCTTCCTTATCCTTTCTGATGGATTTAACTTTAAAGTCTGTTTTGTCAGAAATTAATATTGGCACTCCTGCTCTTTTTTGATTGTTGTTTTCTTGATATATTTTTTCCCATCCTTTGAGTTTTAGTTTGTTTGTGTCTCTAAGTTTAAGGTGCGTCTTTTGTATGCAGCATATAGAAGGATCGTGTTTTCTAATCCATTCTGCCACTCTCCTCTTTATTGGTGCATTTAGTCCATTTACAGTCAGCATAATTATGGATTGGTATGAATTTAGTGCTATCGTTTTAATGTCTTTTTTTGTGTGCTGTTGATAGTTTCTTTTTCCCACTTGATTTTATGTGCTGAGTAGATTACCTTTATATATTGTCCTTTCCTTATATTCGTTTTTGTTGATTTTGTTTCTGCCGAGTCTCTATTTTTTTCTTGTATTTTATTTTGCTGAGTAGGATAGTTTGTCTCCTTTGTGGTTACTTTCTTATTTGCCCCTATTTTTCTAAATTTAAACCTACCTTTTATTTCTTTGTGTCACCCTATCTTCCTCTCTATACGGAAGATGTAAGATTACATTTCTTAGTCCCTCTTTATTGTTTTAATGTTGTCTTCTTTTATATAATAACATCACTGTTACTCTGTTTTGAGCTTTATTTTTTTTAATCTTGCTTTTGTTTTTTGATTTCCCTATCTGGCTTGACTTCTGATTGCTTTGCCCAGTGTTCTAGTCTCGGGTTGATAACTGATATTATTGATTTTTTAACCAAAGAACTCCCTTTAGTATTTCTTGTAGTTTTGGTTTGGCGTTTACGAATTCCCTAAACTTCTGTTTATCTGGAAATGTCTTAATTTCACCTTCACATTTAAGAGCAGGTTTTGTTGGATATATGATTCTTGGCTGGCAATTTTTTTCCTTCAATTTTTTAAATAAGTCATCCCATTGCCTTCTTTCCTGCATGGTTTCTGCTGACTAGTCCTAGCTTATTCTTATTGACTCTCCTTTGTAGCTGACTTTTTATTTATCCCTAGCTGCTTTTAAAATTCTCTCTTATTTTTGGTTTTGGCAAGTTTGATTATAATATATCTTGGTGACTTTCTTTTCAGATCTTCCTTATGTGGAGTTCGATGAGCATCTTGGATAGATAGCCTCTCATCTTTCATGATACAGGAAAGTTTTCTGCCGACAAGTCTTCAACAATTCTCTCTGTATCTTCTGTTATCCCTCCCTCTTCTGGTGTTCCAATCACTCGTAGGTTATTTCTCTTGATAGAGTCCCACATGATTCTTAAGGTTTCTTCATTTTTTAAAATTCTTTTATCTGATTTTTTACAAATATATTAGTGTCAAGTGATTTATCTTCAAGTTCAGAAATTCTGGCTTCTACTTGCTCAATTCTGCTCCTTTGACTTTCTATTGAGTTGTATACTTCTGTAATTTTATTGTTAATCTTCCGAATTTCTGATTATTGTCTATGGATTTTTCCAGCTTATTAAATTTTTCATTATGTTCCTGATTAATCTTTCTAATTTCTTCAGTTGCTTTATCTGTGTGTTCCTTGGTTTGTTCTGCGTATTGCCTCATTTTATTCCTGATATCTTGAAGTGTTCTGTATATTAAACTTTTGTGTTCTGCCTCTGGTAATTCCAGGAATGCACTTTCATCTACAACATCCCTGGATTCTTTGTTTTGAGAGCTTGTTGAGGTGATCATGGCCTGTTTCTTTACGTGACTTGATATTGACCGTTGTCTCCGAGCCACCTATAAGTTATTGTATTAATTTATGTTTGCTTACTGTGTTGTAGCTTCTTGCTTTGTTTGGATTTGATATGCCCACATGGGTTGCTTGAGTGAGCTAGCTTGATTATTTTCACCTTTGGAGCTCTGACATCCTATCACCAGATGGCTAGAGCTGTTATCAGGTATATCAACCTAGGAGTCCATTCAGTTTTCTTGTATGAATTCAGCTCAGGTGTCCAGGTAGCTGATCATCAAGTATGTGGTACAGGCTCTGTCCTACAGTCTTAGAGGGGCAGGGGTTATTGGTGCAGGTACTGGTATCTCGTTGCAGCAGGGGGTCATGCTCTGAACAAGGCAGGGGCTTGAGGCCAACCCCCAAGTGTCTCTGAGGAAAGTATGTCCCTGTTCCCTAGAGTGTGCAGGTGGGTGGGTTCTGCAGACAGACCATGGGCACCCAAAGTTTTTGGTTGTAAGGACTGGGAGGTACCAGGTTTCCTTGGACCCCTGTCGCGGGTGGCTGTGTGACCCGAGTGGAACTACCAGTCCTTAGGCCCCTGATGTGGGTAGGTGAGGACCCTGTTTAATAGGCAAAGCAATGTCAAACATGAAACACCCACCTCTCCACTGCACAGCTGAAACGGTTGGAGTCTGCCAACAAGGGCCTATTCTCCTGAAACAGGCCCACAGAGGTCCATGCAGAGGGGAAGGGTGCTCAAAGTCCACAGACAATTTATGCCTGGACAGGGGCCACTTCTGTCCTGAGCTCCCCCGGTTAATGGAGCTGGCAAATTATCTTTTCCCCAAATGCAATTTTTTTCCTTCTTAAAGGCCTGGAGGATGGCTGTAGGCACTCAGCAGTGCCTATCTCAGGCCCAGGGAATTCAGCTGCTGAAGTCGGCTTGGGCGTGGGGTGGTGCATTAGAATATACGCAAGTGCTTAGCTTTTGCTGAGAGTGCCGTTCTTCTCTGGTTTTGGAGGTGTGAGTAGGCTGTGTGGCTGGCTGCTTCTCCCTGAGGAAAACACGGCCAGACCCTAGTACCAGTCCACCACCGCTGCTCGGGGAATGGTGCCTGAGGGCTCCCTGCAATTCAAGTCCGATAAGTCCTCTCTACTTCCGAACCGTCTCTTCCTCCCTCTGCTGCTCTGTACATTTTCTAAGCTTGCCTTCGATGCTCAGGGCTCCTAGCTTGTCATAAATATACTCGCTTCACTTGTTTTTTCAGGTCTTTGTTGAAAAGAGGGCTCGCTGGAAGCGTCTGTCTCTTCCACCATCTTGGCTCCACCTCTCTCTTTTTTTTTTTTTTAAAATAATAGTTTCTGAGCAGTAGAGGTAAAATAGCATATAAAACCTGTTACTCTTGGAATGTTTTCAACCACCCACCCAGCACATTTCCCAAAATAACTGTCCTTAGGTTTTAGGTAATCTATATGTTTGTTTCCTTCATCGTGAGGCCAAATATTTAAAATAAATTTCATCTTATTTTGTGTTTACTGTGATTGAAAATATTAAGTGTGTGCTTCATAATCACTCCTATTGGCAGGCCAGGCATTTTACAAGATGCTATATGTATTTTTTTTTTTTTAATATATATAGTGTTTTATCTTAGCCACTTTACAGATGAAGAAACTGCGGCTAAAATAAGTTACTTAAGCTACTGAAGATCATACAGCTGATCACAGCTAGGATTTCAGCCAGGATTCGTTTGGCTCTAAAGCTTGAACTCTTAACCACTGAGATACTTCATTTTACATACTTTATTTTAAAATAATTCCCCAAAAATATGCTTATACTTTTTTTTACTTTTTACTGAAGCATTTAAAAAGAAATTATACACATACGTATCTATACATGTAGATAAAAAAAAGGAACTCATAATTTTACCTCAGATTTTTCCAAAAAAAGTTTTTTATCTTTAAAGTTTACACATGTGTAGCTCATGTTTTTTGCAAGGTTGAAAGTCTATAAAATGAAATAATTTGGGGATTTGAAAAAGAAATATTCCTAAAAATAGATAGTATGCTAATAAAGCAGAAAACTATGAATTATTTCAAGTTGGGTATGTATTTGGAAGAACAGAGGTTCACATTTTAGTTAGAGGTGAACCTGTGCTAACTGTATTCAGAAGTAGATTTATCCACACCTTAAGCAGCTAGAGTCCCTCTTTTTTAAGTAAAACATTAGATTTCTAATTGTTGATGTTATTTGCAGTGTGATTATGTACAGTTTCAGATACCTGCTAAAAACGGCGGCATCAAATTCAATTTCATTATGGACATTTAAGAGTGTATCTCTCATTGGCACAATAAAATAAAACCAAACCAGTTATAGTCAAGTTGATTCTGGCTCATAGCGACCCTGTAGGACAGAGTAGAACTGTTCCATAGGGTTTCCAAGGAGCAGCTGCTGGATTCAAACTGCTCGCCTTTTGGTTAGCAGCCAAGCTCTTAACCACTGTGGCAAGTTATAATACAGTCTAGAGAATAGGTAGAAGTCTTAGCATTAGTAGAATTGAGGCTTCTATCCTAGGTATACAAGGGAAACACTCGATGCTACCTGTTTCCTTCCTCCCTGAAGACTGTGAACACTGAGAAAGTAAAATTTGCAAGAGTGCGTAAGCATATCAGAAAGAAGACAGGTGTCCAGCATGCACCGATGTGGTGCTTTGCTCCTACAGAACAGCCAGTGCAGCAGACCTTTGAAAAACTAGGGAAATTATGGTTTTTAAAATATAGCAGTTCCATTTTCAGTTTGCAGTTTACGAAGTAGAGGAAGGGGAAATATAGTAAAATCCATTGCTGTCCAGTTGATTCCTATAAGATGGAGTAGAACTACCCCATGGGCTTTCCAAGGAGCAGCTGGTGGATTTAAACTGTTGACCTTTTGGTTAGCAGCCGAGCTCTTAACTACTGCAGCACCAGGGCTCCATGAATGTAATAAAGGTGTACTTTTTTTTTTATTTAGAAGTTAACATAGAAGAAGGATGGCTTCTGCTGTGGTGTCAGCACAGTATGGCCACCACATATTATCTGTGCTTCTTTTACTCAAGGGTGATGAATGAGAGAACTCCCTCTCTCTATCAGTTGTTTCCAATTAGGCCAGCCAAAGCTGCCAACACTCTGGGTTTGAAACACACCCCTGAAATGAGATTTAAAACTCTGTATGGTTCACTTGGCTTTGGAACTGCTGGGTTTAACTGGGTTAAACCAGGTTAGGCCAACCCTATTGTGCAAACACACTAAGTTGTGAACTTTCTAATGGGTACCAGTATAGACCAGTTGCCATCACGTCAACTATGACTCATTGTGACCCCGTATGTGTCAGAGTAGTACTGTGCTCCATAAGGTTTTTTTTTTTTTTGGATATTTTATTGTATTTTTGGGAAACCGTGTACCCAGCAAAACAGGCTCCTATTCAACAATTTCTACACATACTGATCAGTGACATTGGTTACATTCTTCACATTGTATCAACATTTTCATTATTTTCATTCTTGTTGTTCCATTCTATGAACCTAGTGTCACAGCGCCTCAACCTTCTCATCTGTGCTTTAGAGTATTTGTTGACCATTTGGTCTATATAGGTGATTTTTTAAAAGAGAGCAGTACTTAATGGTGATATTCATTACTTTATGAGCTAATCAGCTATTTAGCTAAAAGGTGACTTAAGGAGTCACCTTTCCCATCGCCATAAATAAAAAGTGACTGCTATCTAGAGAATGACTCTCCCTTATCCCATAACTACCAATAAATGTTGTACTCTGTATATATATTCTTGTCACTTTATAAAAGTGAGATCATAAAATATTTGTCCTTTTGTGGTTGATTTATTTCATTCAGCATAATGTCCTCCAGGCTTATCCATATTCCAAGATGTTTTGGGATCTCATCATTCTTTACGGCTGCATAGTATTCCCTTGTTGTATGTACCACATTTTGTTTATCCATTCATCCATTCATCCATTGATAGACACTTAGGTTGTTTCCATCTTTTGGCTATTGTGAATAGTGCTACAATGAACATAGGTATGTATATGTGTGTTTGTGTCTCTTCTAACAATTCTCTAGAGTATATACCATTCTAGAATGGGGTTATTGGATCATAAGGTAGCTCTATTACTCATTTTTTGAGGAATTGCCATACTGTTTCCATAGTGGTTATATCATTTCACATTCTTACTAGCGGTGGATAAGGATTCCAGTCTCACCACATCCTCACCAACATTTGTTGTTTTCTGGGTTTTTTTTTTTGTTGTTGTTGTTGATTTTCTTTGGTTTTGTTTTACCAATGTCACTTTAGCAGGACTGAGATGGTATCTCATTTTAGTTTCGATTTGCAGCTCTTTAATGGCTATCATTACATGCTCACTGTTAACCAAAAGGTCAGGAGTTTAAACCCACCAGCCGTGGGAGAAAAATGTGACAGTGCGCTTGCATAAAGATTAGAGCATTTGAAACCCTATGGGGCAGTGCTGCTCCATCCTATAGGGTCATTATGAATTGGAATTAACTCGATGGCAATGGGTTTGGTTTTGGGTTAATGGCTAATGATAGAGAACATTTTTTCGTGTGTTCGCTGGTGCCTTGAATGTCCTCTTTGGCTAAATGTCTGTTCATGTCCTTTGCCCATTTTTTCTTTGGTTGATTTGTCTTTTTGTTGTTGAATTGTAGACGCTTTATATATATTTTGGAAATTAGACCCTTATCAGGTATGCTGTTCCTGAAGATTTTTTCCCAGTCTGTAGGTTATCTTTTTACTCTTCTGATAAAGTCTTTTGATGAGCATAAGTATTGAGTTTTTATGAGGTTCCAGTTATCTAATTTGTCTTCTGCTGTTTGTGCATTTGTAGTTGTTTTTGATAATCTATGTTTTCAAAAAATTAGGTCTCGTAGTTTTGTCCCTATGTTTTGTCAAATAACTTTATAGTTTTAGTTTAAACATTTAGGTATTTGATCCATTTTGAGTTTGTTTTTGTGTATAGTGTGGGGTATGGGTCCTGTTTCATTTTTCTGCAAGTGGATATCCAATTTTGCAAGTGCCATTTTTTGAAGGGACTTTCTTCCCCCAGTGAATGGACTTTGACCCCTTGTCAGCAATCGTTTGTCCATAGATGGATGAGTTTATTCCTGGGTTGTCAGTTCTAGTCCACTGGTATACGTGTCTATCATTGAACCAGTACCAGGCCATTTTGATTACCGTAGCCGTATAGTATGTTTTGAGATTGAGGAGTGTGAGGTTTGTCCTTCTTCTTCAACTCCATAGGGTTTTCAATGGCTAATTTTTTTTTAGAAGTAGATCACCAGGCTTCTCTTCCAAGGCACTTTGGGGGGGGCTAGAATTGCCAACCTTTTGGTTAGAAGCTAAGCAGCTTAACCATTTGGACCACCCAGGAATCCCTTCAAGACTCCCTGTTAAGTTGTGTTGATGGCCCCATATCCAATCAGTTAACTGTTCTTGTTGGTTCTATCTCAGAAATATCTTCTGTATCTAGAACTTCCTCTGCATCTTCACTGCCACAACCTAATTCAGACCTTCATTATATCTCTCCTGAATCAAGGCAATATCCTAAGAAGCTCCCTAGCACTCCATGTTCTCAGAGTTCTGCAAAGCACATTTGATCTCACTACTCCGATATTAGACTGATGACAGAAGCAGGTCCAGACACCTGGGCATGGTTAACCAGCCCTCCTAAGTCTTTCTTTTCCACCCCCTCCACTTTCCACTCCACATATGTTCTTACCTCCCTTAACTCCTCATCTCTGTCCTCTCACACTATGCATGCTCTTCCTTTCTGCCTGAACTGCTTCACCCTCACCCAGTCCTTTTTATCTCTGGCCAACTTCCAAGAGCCAGTTCCAATATCATCTTTTCAAATCTGGCTCTCCTACCTTCTTTCTTTTCTATACTCCCACAACACAGCATTATTGCACTGATCGTAATTATATTTATGTCCCCCTTCTGCAGACAAGAGCACGTTGCCTATTTGATAGTAGGCCATAAACGCTTAGAGAATGAAGCTTACTTGTTATCATAATTCTATATAGTGAAAAGATTAATCAGAAAAAATTGGTTATATTTCAAGAATGAAAGTAATCTGGAATTAAACTGAAGTTATCTGTATTTTTCTGGAATAGAAATCAAAACCCCATTCTTATTCCAGCAGATCTAGCTGCTAAGAATTTCCAGAGTTTGCTTCTTTTTCGTTTTTACTACCTCTAGAAGAATTTAATTTTGTTTTCATGAGTGTTAACTTTAAAAAATGATTACCTCCTTAACTTTGCCATTTTGAAGTGGGCAAAATTTATACTTCTAGTGAATGAAAGGAGCCTTGGTGGCATAGTAGTTAAGAGCTCGGATGCTAACCAAAAGGTCAGCAGTTCAAATTCACCAGCCACTCCTTGGAAACCATATAGGGCAGTTTATCTCTGTCTTGTAGGGTCACTATGAGTTGACACTTAATTGTGCTCATGAGAAACCTTTACGTAGATCAAGAGGCAGTTGTTCGGACAGAACAGGGGGATACTGATTGGTTTAAAGTCAGGAAAGGTGTGTGTCAGGGTTGTATTCTTTCACCATACCTATTTAATCTATATACTGAACAAATAATACCAGAAACTGGACTATATGAAGAAGAACGGGGCATCAGGATTGGAGGAAGGCTCATTAACAACCTGCGTTATGCAGATGACACAACCTTGCTTGCTGAAAGTGAAGAGGACTTGAAGCATTTACTAATGAAGATCAAAGTCCACAGCCTTCAGTATGGATTACACCTCAACATAAAGAAAACAAAAATCCTCACAACTGGACCAGTGAGCAACATCATAATAAATGGAGAAAGGATTGAAGTTGTCAAGGATTTCATTTTACTTGGATCCACGATTAACGGCCATGGAAGCAGCAGTCAAGAAATCAAAAGGCGCATTGCATTGGGTAAATCTACTGCAAAGGACCTCTTCAAAGTGTTGAAGAGCAAAGGTGTCACCCTGAAGACTAAGCTGCACCTGACCCAAGCCATGATATTTTCAATCACATCATATGCATGTGAAAGCTGGTCAATGAATAAGGAAGACCGAAGAAGAGTTGATGCCTTTGAATTGTGGTGTTGGCGAAGAATATTGAATATACCATGGATTGCCAAAAGAACAAACAAATCTGTCTTGGAAGAAGTGCAGCCAGAATGCTCCTTAGAGGCAAGGATGGCGAGACTGTGTCTTGCATACTTTGGACATGTTGTCAGGAGGGATCAGTCCCTGGAGAAGGACATCATGCTTGGCAGAGTACAGGGTCAGCGGAAAAGAGGAAGACCCTCAACAAAGTGGATTGACACAGTGGCTGCAACAGTGAGCTCAAGCATAACAACGATTGTAAGGATGGCGCAGGACCGGGCAGTGTTTCGTTCTGTTGTGCATAGGGTCGCTATGAGTCGGAACCGACTCGACAGCACCTAACAACAACAACATGAGTTGAAACTGACTCAGTGGCACCTAGTAACAACAACAATAGTGAATGAAAAGCATTCTTTAGTACACTCAACCCCTATGAACATACCTCTTTCCCAGCTATATTTCAATTACTTTCGTGTACGGATTGAAATTGTGTTCTCCAATAATGTATATCAATTTGGCTAGGCAATGATTCCCAGTATTGTATAATTGTCCACCATTTTGTCATCTGATGTGATTTTCTTTGTGCCATAAATCCTACCTCTACGATGTTAATGAGGCAGGATTAGAGGCAGTTGTGTTAATGAGGTAAGACTCAATCACAGGATTAGGTTGTATCTTGAGTCAATCTCTTTTGAAATATAAAACAAAGAAGCAAGCAGAGAGACAGAAGGACCTCATACCACCAAGAAAGTAGTGCCAAGACCAGAACAAATCCTTTGGACCCAGGGTCCCTGCGCTGAGAAGCTCCTAGACCAGGAGAAGACTGATGACAAGGACCTTTTCCCAGAACCTACAGAGAGAGAAAGCCTTCCCTGGGAGCTGGCACCCTGAATTTGAACTAATAGCCTCCTAAACTGTGAGAGAATAAATTTCTCTTTGTTAAAGGCATCCACTTATGGTATTTCTGTTATAGCAGCACTAGATAACCAAGACGACATTTAAATCCAATATTTTCCTGAATCCTTTTCATTGTGTCTCTCTTTGCCTTTAGTTTGCTCTTATCATTCAGTTGAAATAGACAATAGACCATGGGAAAAGAGCTAAACACTTCAGTTACTTGGGAAGAAATAGGTTGGGAAGGCTGAAATTGGTATAGGCAAAGACTGACATTATAGTCTTGATACAAATAAAAGTTGTTACTGTAAATTTTGAGTTTGAAATCATTTGAATAGTTTGATGCTGGAGCCCTGGTGGCGCAGTGGTTAAGAGTTATGGCTGCGAACCAAAAGGTTGGCAGTTAGAATCCACCAGCTACTCCTTAGAAATCGTATGGGCAGTTATACTGTGTCCTATAGAGTCACCATGTGTCAGAATTGATTTGATGGCAACAGGTTTAACAGGTTTGGGAGTTTGAAGCTTGCCACTGAAATTTAAATATAGAATTTGCTAGTAAATTAATAACACAAATAATGCTCTAAAAATAAAATGTTCCAACTACCGAATAGCAACACTAATAATAAAAACGTTGTTAGCACATTTATGCATTTTAGAGGGTCCTGCTACCTGAAAGATTGGCAGTTGGAACACACCCGCTACTCCGTGGGAGAAAGATGTGGCAGTCGGCTTCCACAGAAATTTACAGCCTTGGAAACCCTATTGGGCAGTTCTACTCAGTCCTTTAGAGTTGCTACAAGTCAGAATTAACTCGACGGCAACGGGTTTGGTTTATGACTTAATTATATAAAATCAATTAGATAATTTCATATATTATTATTTATTTATTAAAAATAAGCCTTACAATTACTGGTGTGAGACTGGAGAAACCCGAAGAGTATGACCCCCCGACATCCATTTAACTCAGGAATGAAGTCACTCCTGAGGTTCACCCTTCAGCCAAAGATTAGAGAGGCCCATAAAACAAAATGAGACTAAAGGGGTATAGCAGCCCAGGGCAAGGACTAGAAGGCAGGAGGGGACAGGAAAGCTGGTAATAGGGAACCAAGGCCGAGAAGGGAGGGTATTGACATGTTGTGGGGTTGTTAACCAATGTCATAAAGCAATATGTGTACTGTTTAATGAGAAAGCTAGTTTGTTCTGTAAACCTTTATCTAAAGTACAATTAAAAAAAAATAAAATAAGCCTTATAAAAGATCTGCCTTCAACATCCTGGAGCAGACCAGGACAAGAATACCCAAACTATAAAGCTGTGAATCCTATTCAGTTATTTATGACTGCAGTTTTTATCACCTTTCCCTCCCACGGATGTCAACCTTGTTTTAGCAACAAAGTTTTATCTTCAAACAGTTATCAACCAGCCATTGAGATTGTTGTCTAAACAACAAATGTATCTGCTAAATACTGGATTGTTAGCTCTTTTTAGAAGCTACAAAATGCCTTTGGGCTTAACATGCTCTGTATTTCAAATATTTCAGTCATTTGTATTGTTGGGTATTTGTTAGTATTTTGTTGTTGTTATTGCTTTTCCTCTAAAAATGAAGTAACTAACTTAAATAATTGCCTGGTTTTAATTTTTAAAGGTACTAAAAAAATCAAAGAAACCTTTTTTAAAAAATCATATTGTTCTGACTTAGAAAAGAACCATGGCGCCCAAATTTTGAAATGCTATCTGTGTTTACTAAGGGAGCTCACTCTTTTTCTTCACATTTAACCCATGTTTGCAGTGAAGAGGGGTCAACTTAGAAGAAAGAGTGGGATTTCAGTCAGAGCAGAAGAAAACACCTGCCACTAATCCCGAGTGCACAAGTGGGGTCTCTGTGTCCGAAGGAGCCCCCGCAGCTGTGACCTCTGCTCCGGTGCTGTCTTGGGCTGGCAGGTGCCAGGACGCCATTCTGTCTGCCCAGAAACAACCCCTTTTGAAGCAGCGCTATTTATTGCTTAATCGGGAACGCAAATTTTCAGTGTTCACCTTGCTTTTGGTGAGCTGGCCGAAGAGCTGTAGTTGACATGGGTGGCTTTGGCATTAGTAACTCAATTTGGAGAAATAAGAGACTGTTCCTACTGAAAACACTGCAAAATAATTTCAGAAAAGCTTTGACTGCGAAGGTGCCATGTGACCTAACGAGATGCTTTAGAGGACTGTTATGACTGCAGATCTGGCCTCTGAAATCTCGCCAGCAAAAGCAAACAAAATTTTAAGGAGTAGAAGCCTTTTGGGGGGGGGGGGGGACTAGCCACTGGGGGGAGCCCTGGTGGTCAATGGTTAAGAGCTCGGCTGCTATCCAAAAGGTCGACAGTTCTAATCTACCAGCCACTCCTTGGAAACCCTATGGGGCAGTCCTACTCTGTCCTCTAGGATCACCATGAGTCGGAATCAACTCCATAGCAACTGATTTTGAGCAACTGGGGAAGAGTGTCACTCAGTAACAGCTGAACTTAAAGTAATTAGATTTTCTATGGGACATTTTCCTTAATACTAGTATCTGCAAAGTGTTTGACTTTGACGCTAGAGTGCTTAGCTTTTCCAGGACAGGGTGATGTCTTTCTAAATCAGCTTTCCCTACATACTTTATACCAGGGTCTAGAACATTGCCGAATAATTCTTTGTAGCATTTAACAAATGTATGTAAAAATCAATGTAGAGGTTAAATAACATGCTACTTAAATTAAGTCTAGAGCCTGCATTGTATTTCTTAAAATTGATGGTAGGTATCCTCTCATTTTTCTTTTCTTTGGGTTTCCTTTCCCCCACCCCAAGTAAAATCCTGCTTGTATAGAATTAGTGAGCCTTTGGGGTGTGTTAAAAATGACCAAATAAATTCCTTACACCTAATTTTACAGAAATAATCACACACTATACTCCTTACACACTGCTTGATTTACTGAAAACATTAATAAAAACGTGAAGAAAAATTTCAATGAAAACATTAAGAAAAATCATTTTCTTAGCTTCCTTTTTATTTAAAAAATATTGAAAAGAATTTTTTGAGTAAGAAAGAAAAGGGTTTTGTCAAGTTGATTCCATTACCTCAGGCCTTTAGGCCTCTCCCTGTACCTTTCAATTCCCCTTCGTTTCATTTGGAACTTGAGATATTGGGGCCGGTTTCCATGACACTGTGGGAAATGCATTTGGGAGGCATCTGTTGAAGGCAGGCACTGGATATTGGGCATCATTTTTTCTGACTATCTAGTTCTCGACCTACATACAATACTTCGTGTCCCGAACCACTGCATTTAAAGACATGTGAACTCAGTTGGTGTTCTGGCTCAGTCACTTACAAGAAGCCTACCCTTGAGTTTGTTTGTTTGTTTGGCATCTATAGAAGGGAGAGGGACCTTTTGGTGGTTCAGTGGTAGAATTCTCACCTTATGCAGGAGACTCAGTTTCGATTCTGGCAAGCGCACCTCACACACAGCCACTACCCATCTGTAAGCGGAGGCTTGAGTGTTGCTGTGATGCTGAACAGATTGCAGCCAGGGTTCCAGACTGAGAGAGACTAGGAAGAAAGACCTGGTGTTGTACTTCTCCAAATCAGCCAGTGAAAACCTTATAGATCACAACAGTCCAATTCACAACTGTTCATGGAGATGATGCAGGACCAGGCAGCATTTTGTTCTGCTGTGCTTGGGGTTCCATGAGTTGGAGGCTGACTTGACAGCAGCTAACAACAACAATATAAAAGGGAAATCATAATACATTCCTAACTGGGTTGTGGAGCAGATTAACTGCAATAACAGGTAAGAGTTCTTTGCTGAAGGTAAAATATACAAAATATGAGATATGTGTTTGTTATTATTAATTTTATGATAACCTCACAGCTGTTACCAGAAGTGCCACAACTGAGAGAAAGAATCTGGTACTGTTCCTCTGTGGATGATACTTAGCTGAGGGAGATATTTTGGTAGGCAGAGCTTTCCTCCATTCCCACCTTCAGTGACCTAAAAAGAGGGTACTTTAGTAGAGCCCTAATATTACTTCCTGTCTAGACTTCTTCCTGTCTCCCCACCCTGCTAAGGATGGAGGCAAGAGATTGATGAAATGCCCCAATTCCTCAAGCGGGCTGACCACCGAAAGAAACATACTTCATTTTTAAGAGCTAGAAAAGACAACATTTTTGATGCCTCTAGAGTTAGCTTTTCACACTAGCACTTTTGTTCACAGATCAAAAAAAAAAAAAAACTTGCAGTGTGGCTCAAGGATAGACCAACTGCCCAGTGGAACCAAATAGAGATTTCTGAAAGACCCACGAATGTGTTTGGTTACCTGATGGGTGACAAAGTTACCACTGTACTACAGTGGAGAAAAAATGTGCTTTCAATAAATGGTGTTGAACTAATTTGATATTCATATGGAAGAAGAGGTATCTTGACTTTGACCTCATAACATATATACAATCAATTCTAGATGAATTCAGATATAATATGAAAGATAATACAATAAAGCCTTAAAAAAAATGTCTGCCTTGAGTACTATGCTCTCTTAAGAACTATCTATATGGGATCAAATTGACAATAGCAACTCAAAAAATTAGATAGGAACCTTAGGGGGCAGTGAATTTATGTTAATGGGGAAGGAACAACTCAGAAAAAGAGAGTGAGAATGGTTGGACAACTTGAAGAATGTAAGCAGTGTCACTACATAGTACATGTAGGAACTGTTGAATTGGTGTATGTTTTGCTGTGTATATTCTTAACAACAAAATAAATAGAATTTTTTAAAAATCATTAAAAAAAAACAACAAACAGCCTATTGCTTTTGGAATAAACATAAAACAACCTCTTCATGACCTTGGATTAGGCATAGATTTTTTAAGCAGAATGTAAAAAAGTTGTAACTCTAAGGAGAAAAAACAATAAATCGAGTTATATTAAAATTAAGAACTTCTGTTCCTCAAAAACACCATTAAGAGCATAAAAAGACAATCCACAGAGTGGGAGAAAATATTTATAATAATTATATATAAGACTTATATCCAGAACATATAAAGAATATCAGTTAGCCAATCTCTCTCTCTCTTTCTCAATGTACATGCATATGTGTGTGTGAAAATTTATACGTGTATGTATAATACATAACATAAAATATATAAAGAACTCATACAAATCAATAGGACAACTCAATAGAAAAAGGGCAAAAGATGTCAATGGACACTTCATGAAAAAGATTATCAAAATGACTAATAAATGTTTTTAAAACTGTTCAACTTAATTAATCACCAGGAAAATACAGTTTAAAACTATAATGTGAAACTGCTGGACACCCCCTGAATGTCTAAGATGAAAAACCAAAAGTTGGTAATGATATGGGAGAACTGAGATTCCCATATACTACAGATGGGAGTGTAAATTGTTAGAACCATGTTGGAAAACTAATTGGCAGTATCAAAACTAACTTTGGGCATGTTATGAGGAAAGATCAGTCCCTAGAGAAGGACATCATGCTTGGTAAAGTAGAGAGTCAGTGGAAGAGAGGCAGACCCTCAACAAGATGGATTGACACACAGTGGCTGCAACAATGGGCTCGAACATAGCAACGATTATAAGGATGGTGCAAGACCAGGCCGTGTTTTGTTCCGCTGTGCTTGGGGTTGCTATGAGTCAGAACCGAATCAATGGCACCTACCAACAACTAAAACTAAATATGTATCTTACTCTGTAACCTAACAATTCCACTCCTAGGGATATACCCAACAGAAATGCATACACTTTTTTTTTTAACCAAATGAGATGTACTAGAATGTTCATAGTAGCAATATTTGTAATAGCTAAAACCTAGAAACTGGAAACAAATGGCTCCTAACAGTAGGATGAACAAATAAACTATGGTATATTTACACAATGAAATATTATAATGCAGTAAGAATGAAGAGTCTACAACCACACACAAAATTATGGGTAAAACTTACACATTTTGAGCAAAATAAGCCAGGCATATACTGTATGCTTACATTTATAAAATACAAAAACAGGCAAACCTGTGCTGTCAAAGGTCAGGATCAGGGTTATGGGTGGTAACAAAATGGTAAAACAGGGGCTTCTGGGTTGCTGACACTGTTGTTGTTTCTTTAGCTGAGTGCTACTTGAATAGATGTGTTCAGTTTGTGAAAATTTATTTAGCATATTAAATACTTGTAACATGTACTTCTCTCCCTGTATGTGTGTGTATATATGTATGTGTGTATGTTTTATTTATATATATATATTTAGGAGCCCTGGTGGCATAAACAAAAACAAAAAAACCCAGTTCCATCGAGTCAATTCCGACTCATAGCAACCCCATAGGACAGAGTAGAACTGCCCCATAGAGTGTCCAAGGAGCACCTGGCAGATTTGAACTGCCAACCCTTTGGTTCGCAGCTGTAGCACATAACCAGTATGCCACCAGGGTTTCCCCTGGTGGCATAGTGGTTAAGAATTAGGTGCTAACCAAAGGTCGGAGCTCAAATCCACCAGCCACTGCTTGGAAACTCTATGGGACAGTTCTGGCCTGTCCTATAGGGTCGCTATGAGTCAGAACATACTCGATGGAACCTTAACAACAATAACAACAAATATATATATACTTATTTACCATAATTACCATTGCCATAAATACACCATATTTACAACTACAGTTTAGAACCCAAAATTTTTTGAGAAATGTCATTGACAGAGCTATCGCTGTGCTGTTTACATATATCTTGTGATACTAGGTGATCTATTCAAAGTACAGTAATTCTTAATTAAAAACTTTTTTTTTTCATCTTTCTGTTTCTTTTTTTAGGGCCCTCCTGGTCCAAAAGGCGATAAGGTAAGAATTATGACAGAAACAAATTGCATTAGTGGAAATTCATATTGACATGACCTACACCATATTATAATGTGGTCTTTTAAAAATGAGCATTACTTATAAACTTTGTGCTAAAGCTGTCGTCTCATCTTCCTTCTCTACAGGGAGAACAAGGTGACCAGGGACCTCGGGTAAGTTGTATTCTTCCTAGCCTGGGTAGAAAATTGTTTCCAGCTCCAAACTCATTGATTGAAGGTACCCAGCTTCATAACTGCCTTTGTGTTGCATGGTTTAGTAGTAGCTGGCAAAAATACCACACCACTTGTAAGTACAAAATGTGTATATCCTGTTGCATTACTTATCTTGATGCCTATAAATGGAACATACTACAATAATTAGCCGTATTGATTAAGGAGTCAGAGCCAGAATCACTTCTAAAAGTCAACAACAGCCACCTTTCCGATGGCTATTGGGTCCTTCAGAGATGTATGCATTGTTTTGCAATATGGAGGCTACGTGGATTTCTATGGAATTTGATCTTATTCTGCAGTTAAACTTCATGTGCTATTGCATAAATATGTTTTACTATAGATGATGAAATTATTCATGTATTTTACATTTCTTCATCGTAAGTTTGAATAATACTTACCTGAATTTCTTATTTTTTGTAGATCTTTAGCAGATAAAAGGTATAATACACTTTAGCTTTCCAGGGAGGAGGGGTGTTCTTTTATTCTTCTCAAATGTGGCCCTTTTAACCATTATAACACAATGGTGAAAGCTTTGTTGTTACCTTGGTAGTGCCAAGTCCTCTGTTTCACATCTGTGCCTTATTACCCAAATGTTCAGACATACTGTTCCAATGATGTAGTGGCTCGGTTCAGACATACCTCTCAATTTTCTCATGTCACTATGCACAAAAGCAAGCATTTGGTTGAAGAGAACCTTTTTTTTTTTTTTTTTACAGTGGAAAAGCACATTTAAAACTTTGGGGTTGAAAACAAATTATGTAGATCTTTTGTAAAATGCACTGTGTATAGTTAATTATTGAGTTCATTTATACTGCAGTAGAGATTTTATTGCAAAGGATGCAACTGATGCAAACCTGAAAGTTATGTAGTCCTATTACCTCTTCGTGTTTCCTAAACTTGATACAACTTACGCTGCCATTTACTTGCCCTTCGGTTCTTCAGCTATTTTTTAACATAGAAATAATGATTATGCCTCAGAGCATTTCATTTCGCACGGCAGTTATTCTAGCTGGTGACTAGCTTCTAGCTAAGAGCTCATCTTAATGGCCAAAGGGATTAAACGTGAAATCTCCTGTCATGGGTGTGAATGGAATGAAACTCTCAGAACTTTCAATGATTAGAATATAGCCACTTGCTGTGTATGTGGTGTTTATTTCACATGGCATGTCTCCATGTATTGAGTATCGTTTCCTTCTACACAAAATATCCAAATCACTCAACTTGTCCTTTCCAGGTAAGAGGGAAACAGTTTCCATTCTGAGAAATCTTCTCTTGGCAAAGGAAGCTAAGGGGTGGTTCACAGCTTAGCTGTCATCAGTACGCATGTAGTCTTCATTTTCAAAAAGGTGTGTTGGCTTTCATCATTCCAAAGAGTGATGATTGATTATAGAGCTAGGCCAATTTTTTCAGGATGAAACATGAAACCATGTGAAATTCACCTGGTTTCATGTTGCATTACAGACTAAGACTTGGACCAGGTTCCTTAAAAGTTTGGCCAAGGTTCATCAACTACTTTGACAAACCCAGACTGCCTTTCATACAGATTTCAGCCAGTTTTCACACCGACTGAGGCCAAGTTTCACACGATCCAGGGGCCACGTAGCATTTCAGGTGGAAAGTGGCAAAAATTGATCTCATTTTCTCCTGGATCTGGCTTTGTGTTGAAGGAATTTGGATTGAAGTCATAATGCAGGATGAATCTTCTTGGGTAAGAATCTAAGTGTCCTGGGAAATATTTATGAAAGAGGATGAGATCCCACTGAATTGGCTGTCTTTTCTAGGGTTCCTAATTCAGAAACAAAGCAGGTCACATTCAGTACTCTTAGAATTTTATAAACATGCTTTAAAGTAAGATAGTATTAGGCACTCATTAGAAAATTTATCATCTCAAGATAGTAAGATTTTTGTAATAGTAAGGGTAATAGTGAAGGTTTTATATTTCCAGAAAGTATCCTAGAACTGGAAAAGTCTTCAATTTAATGAAAATCAATTTTATCCATATCCTCTGTTCAGGCACACCATTCCAGCTGATGCTGACTGGAGATTCTATACTTTAAAATGTAGATAGGTGTTTGTATTTGAATATTCTTTCCATTTCTATGCTGTCATCACTGATTTTGAATTGCGTGTTTTACCATTTGTTTCTAGTTATTTGCTTCCTCCCTTAATTAACTTAACACTATGACCCTTAAAACTTTATCACCTGGGTTCTTTGTTAGATGACTTTCCTTTATGGGACCTCTGCTGTTTGCTTGAATTTATCCTTCTTTCTTCTCTTTGGCTCCTCAAGTGTCAAACAGGACTATGTTAAGCCATAATATATAAAGTAGGAAAAACTTGAAGATAATGTAGGAATTAAGAATGTGAAATTTTAACAGTATATATTGAGTATCTACCATGTGCAAGATATTGTGCTTAATACCATAGTGATTACACATCTAACCACTTTTCTCTGTCCCTTCTCCTTCCCCTGAATTCAAGCTACGATCATTTCATGTTCTTGATTTCTGCAATAGTGTTCCAATCAATCTTTCTGCTTCCACTCTTGACCCTGGATAATCCATTCTCTATACCATGGCCAGAGAGATCATTTTACATTGTAAATTAGATCATGTTACTCTCCTGTTTAAAACCTTAGAATGAAATCCAAACCACTTTCCTTGGCCTGCATGAACCCTCCTGCTCTGACCCTTGCCCACCTCTATAACCTCCACTCCCACTGGTCTTCCCCTCCACCCATTATACCCTGGCCATACTGGCCTCCATGTATTCATCAAAAACATTGTGCTTATTCTCACCTCAGGACTTACTTTTCATTTGCCCTCTTCTGGTCTTCTTGTGATTAGATTCTTGTTGCTGAGATTCCTTCTCAAATGTCACCTACTTGGGGAGTACTTCCCTTACCATCCAATCTACATCTGAAATTATCCTCCTTTGTTGTATATTTACTTGCTTATTATTGGTAAAACATTCCCCTCTTAGAACATATGCTCTATGAAAACAAGGACCTGTCTGTCTTGTTCACACCACCATCACCTTGAACACTAAGGACTCAATAAATATTTGTTGAATGTATGAATAAAGTATTATTACATTATTACTGGTCTCAAAACAAACAAACAAACAAACAGACAGACAAACAAACCAAGCCCACTGATGTTGAGTCGATTCTGACTCATAGTGACCCTATAGGACAGAGGCTGTAATATTTACGGAGCAAACTGCCACATCTTTCTACCACAGAGTGGCTGGTGGGTTCAAACCACTGACCTTTTGGTTAGCAGCTGAGTGCTTAGCCACTGTGCCACCAGGGCTCCTTATTGCTCTCAAGGAGCTGATAATTTTATGGGTGCATGAATAAGAACAATATGTGGTTATATATTTCCTAAAAAGCTATATCAAGAGATGTTAGAAAAGTGAATGTTCTTTCGTTTTATAGAATTTTTGCAGAAGAGGAGATGCTTGAACTAGGACTTGATAAATGGGTAAACTTTGGTAGATAAGGTGAAGAGGGAGACATTTCAAGATGAGGAAATAACCTGAGATGATACACATAGGAAATGGCCGAATTCATTTTAGGAACCATAATATTCCATTTGCCACAAAAATAGGTTAAATATAGAAAAATTGTTTCAAATGGTGCTGAAAATTTTTAATTGAAGTTATATGATGGAACATTTGAATGTCTAGTGTGGTAACCAATAGGGAACCATTAGATATTTTTGAGTACGTCATTTGACATATACTACCACCTGACTGGTTGGTATCACTACAAAATGATCTTTGTGAACATCTACTTGGTGGTAGTGTTTATTATGGATTGTAATTGTGAGACACTAAAAGCAGGGAGTTCAAGTCCACTTAGAAACTATGTCAGTCATCCAGGAAAAGGGCATAAAGTTCTGCACTCTAAGGATAATGTCCATTCCTCAGTGGAGAGGTCAGCAGAGTAGGTGAGCTGACTCAGCCTGGAACATCAGGGACACTCTGAGCAGAAAGCTGGGTGTTAGACTGAGAAGTTCAGCAATGGAGTGGGACTAAAGTAAGTGAGCCAAAGAAGAGATTTCAAAGGGGTCATTAAAATATTGAAGGATTCTCTACCTTTCCTATGGGGACTAGGGCATGAGTTTATTTTTCTCACATGAGGAGAAGTTTGGAGAAAGGAGTTGCTGGTATTGATGACATAATTTGATTATATTAGCTTGTAAGTCTCTGCAAATCTCTACCTCCATGACTGCAAAAAGGCTGATGCAAGTCCAGCCATTATATCTGTATCAGCAGGAAGGATAAAGGGAGAAGAATCTGCATCAAGAGAACAAAGTCTTGCCCAGGAAATCACAGCAGACTTCTGCTCACTTCTTGTTGGCCAGACTATGTCACATAGACATCCCAAAGCTAGAAGGGAACCAAGGAGAATGGCATTACGAAGGAGTGTTAGGTTAACTCATCAAAAGAATTTGCCACAAGCGCCAAACAAAAACCTGGGCAGACAAAGAGGGAAAAGCAGGGATGACACTAGTCAGAAAGAGATTGAGATAGAGAAGTCTTGAAGCAGAGAGTGGGAGATGGATTTGATCTATATTGTATTTACATCTAGACCCCATAGCTATAGATGGAGTTATGGCTAGTGTGATCTTTAAAGTTGTCTGTCAACTTGGCTGGGCCAGGATTCTCAGTGGTTTGGCAGTTATGATGTAGTTTGGCTGTCGTATGATGATGTAATCACCTCCGTGATGAGATCTGCTGTGAGTAACCAATCAGCTGAAAGGGAGTTTCCTTGGGGGTGTGGCCTGCATCCAATGTAGATGGACTTTCTGGCAAGGTTATCGAGTGTTTGCTCACTCTGGATCCTGCAGCTGGCTCCTATTCATCTGACCTCCAGTTCTTGGGACTTAAGCTAGCAGCTTACCTGCAGTTTTGCCTGCCAGTCTTGGGATTGATTGGTCTTCGAAGCCTGTGAACAAGAGCCATGCTGTCTGACCTGCTAATCTTGGTTTCACCAGCCCCTGTGGCTACTGTGAATCAGGAGAAGCCTCCAGCCTGACCCAAGGACTTGGAGTGTTCCAGCCTCTACAACCGTGTGAGCCATTGTCTTGATAATCAATCTCTGTCTATGTATCTATATACTTTACTGGTTTTGCTTCTCAAGAGAACTCAGCCAAAACAGCCAGGTTAAGTTAAAAAAAAATGCTGTCAGGGAATAAAATGGAAAGACACTGAAGTGAAAATTCAACAGTACTTGGAGCTAATTGGATGTGGGGGCTGAAGTTGAGAAGGAAGATAAAGATTGGGCTGAAGTTTCTGGCTTGGTGCTTTATAAAAATTGGTCAGAGGAAAGTCGGGAGGATAAACGATAAGTTTAATTTTAGTTATGTTGAATTTATGATCTTGGTGAGACACATTGCATTGTAATAGTTTAGAAAACAGAATCACGTGACTAGAATCCTGAGGCAGTGTCAAAACTGGAGGTAACCCTTGCATAGCTGAACTGTCACAAAGTAAGAGCTGAAGCTACAGGAGAAGATAAGATGATGGTGGTAAGAGTGAGGAGAGACCCAGCCTAGGATAGATCCTTTAGAAATATCCACCTTTAGGGAAATAGGTGAGAAAGAAAGCATGTAAAGGTAGAACCAGGACACTAAAATGTTTGAAAGCCAAAAGAGGAGCCACCTTAAAGTGATTGAAGGTAGCTAACAGAATGCTTTTACTAAAAAGAAAGCACAGGGATGAGGTCTATAAAAAGCTTTTAGATATGGTGTTTGGCAGTCATGGGATATTAAGAGTGGATTTTGTTAAAGTAGTTGGAGCAGAAGTTAGAGTGCAAGAGGTTAAAGAGTAAATGGTAGGGAAGTTGACTATCTTTGAATACTGTTGATGGCATATGATTTAATGCAGAAGAAAGTGGGCTGTTTTGGCATTCACCTTCTGTCAGTATACATTGAGCCACTTCTGAGCCCATAGTTTTAGGCATAATATAACATCCATAAATATCATTTGATTTTATTCTAGGAGGCATTGAGTTTTAGATTTCCACAGATGAATATGTCCTGACATTAGAATTTGATTTCCTTCCTTGATTCTTAAGAAGATGTCATTACAAATTTGGCATTAATCTTCAATTCTTTTTTGCAGTCAACCATTACACTATAGCAGTTAGGCCTCTGGTCTGTATGATCAGGATTGTGCTTTATACCTCTGCTGTCAGTAAGCATGCCAGTGTTTGATTTCTCCATTTCATCTTGTAGTTTTGTATTTATTGGAGCCCTGGTGGCACAATGGTTTGGCTGCTAACCAAAAGGCTGTCAGTTGGAACCCACCTAGAGGCTCCATGGGAGAAGGACCTGGCAATCTGCTCCTGTAAAGATTACAGCCTAGAAAACCCCACGGACAGTTCTACTCTGTCACATAGGGTCAGTATGAGTCGAAATCAGCTTGACTACACCCAGCAACAACAGCAGTAAGCTTTGTTTTACAAAGTTTTGAGGCTATAACTTTACCATGTATTCAAGCAGAGATTGGATAACCTGTTGTAGGGTGATTCCTAGACTGAATGAAACTTGGGTTAGGACATAACACCTCACGTAATAATAAGGTTGTTGTTAGTTGCTGTCGAGTCAGCTCCAACTCATGGTGACCTTATGTATAAAGAACAAACATTGTCCAATCCTATATCATCTTCATTATTGTTGGTATGTTTTAGTCCATAGTTGTGGCTATCATGCCAAACCATCTAATTGAAGATTTCCTTTGTTTTCTCTGACCACATAATAAGTACTAATTGTTTAGAGTCTTACAACTTGCTGAACACCTTTCTAAGTAAGCAGCACACATCATCTCTAAACCTCACTACTTCAGCAAAATAGCTTATCAGGGAGGAAAAGTAAGAAAAAAGGATATAATAGAGTGAAATGATTGTCCACATGGGCTGGAGTCAGTCTGAACGGGGATCAAATTCTATCTCTACCACTATATGATTCTGTGGTTATTATAAGAATCACCCATGTAAGAACTCAAAGTACAACCACTATGGAAAACAGTGTGACGCTTCCTCCAAAAACTAGAAATAGAAATACCTTATGATCCAGCAGTCCCACTCCTAGGTATATATGCTAGAGATGTAAGAGCAGTGACACGAATAGACATATGTTTATTGCATCGTTATTCACAATAGCAAAAAGATGGAAAAAACATAAGTCTCCATCAACAGAGGAATTGATAAGCAAATTGTGGTACATACATACAATGGAAAACCATGCAACTATAAAGAATAAGGAGGAGTCCACGAAACATAACATGGGTGAATCCGGAGGACGTTATGCTGAGTAAAATAAGTCAATCACAAAAAGATGAATATTGTATGGTCCCACTCTTATAAAAAAATCAAGAATAGATATACACACAGAAAGCAAGTTCTTTGATGGTTACCTGGGATGGGAGGTAGAAGAGGGGGAATCACTTTCTAGATAGTAGACACTTGTTACTTTTGGTGATGGTAAAGGCAATTCCAAGTCAGCACAACTTGACCAAGGTAAATAAAGACACTAAGAAGTACATGAGGTAGCATATGATCAGGAACTGATGGTACTGGAGGAAGAAGTCCAAGCTGCACTGAAGGCATTGCGAAAAACAAGACTCCAGGAATTGATGGAATATCAACTGAGATGTTTCAACAAACAGATGCAGTGCTGGAGGTGCTTACTCGTCTATGCCAAGAAATTTGGAAGACAGATAGATACATGGCCAGCTGACTGGAAGAGATCCATATTTATGCCTATTCCCAAGAAAGGTGATCCAACCGAATGCGGAAATTATTGAACAATAGCATTAATATCACGCACAAGCAATATTTTTCTGAAGACCATTCAAAATCGGCAGCAGCAGTATATCAACAGGGAACTGCCAGAAATTCAGGCTGGATTCAGAAGAAGATGTGGAACCAGGAATATCATTGCTGATGTCAGATGGATACTGGCTGAAAGCAGAAAATACCAGAAAGATGTTTACCTGTGTTTCATTAACTATGCAAAGGCATTCAACTGTGTGGATCATCACAAATTATGGATGACATCGTGGAGAATGGGAATTGCAGAACACTTAATTGTGTCCATGAGGAACCTATACACAGATGAAGAGGCAGTTGTTCAGACAGAACAAGGGGATACTGATTGGTTTAAAGTCAGGAAAGGTGTGTAAGGGTTATATCCTTTCACCATACCTATTTAATTTGTTTGCTCGGCAAATAATCCAGGAAGCTGGGCTGTATGAAGAATGGGGCATCAGGATTAGAGGAAGATTCATTTACAGCCTGTGTTATGCAGACGACACAACCTTCCTTGCTGAAAGTGAAGAGGCCTTGAAGCACTTACTGATGAAGATCAAAGACCACAGCCTTCAGTATGGATTGCACCTCAACATAAAACCAAAACCCTCACAACTGGACTAATAAGCAACATCATGATAAATGGAGAAAAGATTTGAAGTTGTTAAGGATTTCATTTGTTGGGTTGAAAAGAAAAGATGTCACCTTGAAGACTAAGGTGCACCTGACCCAAGCCATGGTACTTTCAATTGCATCATATGCATGCAAAAGCTGGACGATGAATCAGGAAGACCTAAGAAGAATTGATGCCTTTCAAATGTGGTGTTGGTGACAAATACTGACTATACCATGGACTGCCAAAAGAAGGAACAAATCTGTCTTGAAGAAGTACAACCACAATGCTCCCTAGAAGCGGGGTTGGTAAGACCATATCTTACATACTTTGGACATGTTGTCAGGAGGGATCAGTCCCTGGAGAAGGACATCATGCTTGGTAAAGTACAGGGTCAGTGTAAAAGAAGAAGACCCTCAATGAGATGGATCGACACAGTGGCTGCAACAGTGGGCTCAAGCAGAAGGATTGTGAGCATGGCACCGAGCCAGGAGTGTTCCGTTTTGTGGTATATAGGGTCGCCATGAGTTGGCGCTTACTGGACGGCACCTAACAACAACAAGTGCATTAGAAAAAGGGACAATTTCAGTAAATGTTATACACAATTTTGCAACAATAGTAACAACAACCAAAAATTAAGTGTGTGGTTATGTAGGTAGATATAGATACGTGTGTGTGTATAGGAAGGCATATGTGAGTAAATGCATGTACGTGTATAGGTGTATCTGTAGGCGTATGTATATATAGGTTTGTGTGTGCTCCATATATATCCACACATGTAACAAACCGCATGGGGGCACAGTTAACAGAGGCTTCCTAGACATATCCAAACAACTCATGAGATTGATTAACTGGGTTAAAAGTCTCGGGACCATAGTCTGGGGGACAACTTAGTGTAAGATAGTTCACGAAGATAATGTTCTACATCCTAATTTGGTGAATAACATATGGGATCATAAAAGCTTGTGAGCAGCCATTTAAAATACAGCTATTGGTCTCTGCTCGTATGGGGAAAAAGAGAATGAAGAAAAACAAAGGCTCAAAAAGAAACTAGTCCATGGGACTAATAGTCCACATGAACCACAGCCTGTTCTAACCTGAGACCAGAACTAGAGGGTGCTAATAACTAATTTAACGACTAATAACTTGTTGCTGTCAAATCAATTCTGACTTCTGGAAACCCCATGTGTGCAGAGTAGAACTACACTCCACAGAGTTGTCAAGGTTGTGATCTTTTGGAAGTAGATTGGCAGTCCCTTCTTCCAAGGTGCCTCTGGATGGGTTGGAACCGCCATCCTTTTGGTCAGTAATCAAGCGCTTAACTGCTTGTGCCACCCACGGTCTCCCACATGGTTAACAGGCTCCTGTATTAGTTTCCTAGGGCTGCCATCACAAAATACCACAAATGGGTTGGCTTATAGGAACAGAAATTTATTGTCTCACAGTTCTGCAGGCCAGAAGTCCAAATCAACATGTCAAGCAGGCCATGCTCTCTCTGAAATCTCTAGGGAAGATTCTTCCTTGTCTCTCCCAGCTCTGGTAGGCCCCCGCATTCCTTGGCTTGCAGATGCATCTTTACGTGGCTGTCTTTCCTCGGTCTCTCTGGGTCTCTTCTCTTTTATAAGGACACTGCCCAGATTATATTTAGGCCCACCCTATTCCAGGGTTACCTCATGTTAACAAGATTGTCTTTGCAAGTACCACAGGCTAGGATTTCAACATCTTTCTGGGGGACACAATTCAATATGTAACAGCCCGTTTTCAACTTTTAGATTCCATGCCTCTGTAAATAAGATTCAAGAAGCTGGGGACCACATATAGGCACCTCTATATTCTTTACAATCAGGATAGACTTGGTCTTTACAACCCATGCATTATCAGCCCCCCCAAAATAAAATGAATAAATTAATGAATGCCACATAGTAATATCCTAGAACCTCTCTATATGGAGCATAGGGAATCAGGGTAATCTTTACCCCTATCCAAGGGACATGATGTTAATCGCTCAGATCCCCATTACCTTGTTATAGCTTTACTTCTCAGCTCAATAGCTCCCGTGTGAAAATAGTATAATATCAAGATTCTGGTATATCTGCTGTTAGCGTTTTTTTTCTTTCCTTTTTTTTTTTTTTAGGATAATCAGATGAATGAAGTCTGTTTTCTGTTGTTCATAATACTGTCCTTACATGTTCTACAAGGTATTTTGCTATTTCTACTTCTATTCTGAGTCTGTCATTGCAAAAGATTGAATGACGTTTCTTGATCAGTAGCAGAACTTGGGTGCCAGCTGCAAATGTCTAGAGACTTTTAAGGCATTTCTCATTGCCATTTGCACCCACGAGCACCACCACTCTCATCCTTCATTTCTAAAGAGGACTTTTAGTGTGCCTGGTTCATAAGGGCCTCCGCCCTCATCATGAACCACAGCTCTGGGAACCACAGTGGTACCCAGAGCTTTGATACTGATAGCTCATATTCCTTTTCTCTATAATAGTGACTTAAAAACATAGCCTTAAAAATAAAGCTATTTTATTTAATAATATTCTTAAATTAGGGTACTATATATATTTTTTTTATCCTGAAATAGTGGCAATTTATTAATCAAATTTAGACAATAAGATGAACAAACATCATGGATTTATCTTTTGACTGCATATCCATCTTTTATTTAGTTGGCTGCCATCACCTTGCCCAGTAACACAGAGCCCTGATAACTAATAAGAGATTTGGTGGGTATTGGTCTCAACATCATCAACTGACAGCTGGTGTTAAATGAGTCCTGGGCTTTCACAGTGTCAATAAGCCACCCAGGAGCTCTGCTTAACTATTTTTCATAAAATTCTTTTCCCCTCATAGTGTGTTCGAGTAAAATTTCATAACAGCTGGGACCACACAAAACTGATAGCATCTTAAAAACATCTTCAGCAGGACAGATTAAGTTCTAGAAAAAGAAAGCATTTAGAAGTTTATTTTATTATCTTAACCTTTATTGACTTGAATGATTAAACAGATTCTTTGGCTCTGCTAAAACTTTTAGGACTGGATATTAATTTGGTGTTCTTATTTACTTAACCCTTGCCTTTCTCTTTAGCCTTAATGAATATACTCCTCTTTTGGTCCCACGTGTAGTGCCTGTGAGAGGGGAATTGATATAACGCAATGGAAAGAAATTCTGAGAAAATCATTTTAATGCATTCTAGATTCTGCAGAAGTTGGCATGGAAACAGCAAGCTCACTAAAATTTGCCAACGTTCTTGTTCTATTTTATAATCAAAGTTCCCATTTGAGTGTTCCCTGCCATACTTCAAACCACTAACACTTGCTATATTGAATTGAACTCAGAAGCATTTGTGAATTTGGCCTAATGTGGATCAATTTAAAAAATAAATTATTTCTGCAAACAATTGTTGGTGTGTAGACAATTTTCCCCTTGGAATTCAGTGTTGTAAATTATACCTCACAGTTATTGGTTAAATGGCTGAGTTCATCCAATGAGATAAAGAACAAGAGGTATGTTTGGAAAAGGTTGCGGAATAGTGACTTTACCTACTTTGTATCACTTTAAATATTGTACATTTTTCTCTAATGTAAAAGATTACATAAGTAAATCTGTCCCTACTGAATATATATAGTAACACAGTTGTGGACATTTTATGCAGAATATTTATTTGGAAGTAAGAGGGAACATTTTATACAACTCTTAAATTAAAAAAATAACAACAACCCGATAGCTAAAAGCCTGAGGTTTAGCTCTTAATTATAAGTTCTGTGAATGATCATAAACGCATTACAATAAAACCAAAATCCAATCTTAAGTACCTTCTCTGACAGGGAATTCAGAGACTGGTGGTCAGTGGTTTGAATAACCACTGGACTTCCTTTTAGTCTTTTGAATGCAGTTTCCTTCATATTCAAATACTTGACTCATTTCATTGTATGGAGAAAAGGGACAAATTCATTTGTCCACATGTTTGTAATCATTGTTAAATTACCTGTAACCTTCTTTTTACTTTCTTACATGATTTATATTTCTGGACATGCATCTTATCAACTTTTCAAACTAGTGGGCACCATTTCACATTTTTATTGAAATTTAGTGTGTGTGTGTATATATATATATATAGGTGTGTGTATATTTATGTAATTTAATATTATGCTATTTATATTCCTCTTGGTTGAATTTCTACAAGTGCTATTTTCTGTAAAATATTGACTAAATTTTAGGAAATTTGTTGGTGAGCAATACATTAATAATCTCACAAACACGAAACTATACAGAAGATTTTATTCACTTTGTCTCATCTTTGGTCACTTGAATTCACACATAAGATTATTAAGTTTATTAAATCATATCTTTTATAGTATGGAGCCATGATTTATACTAGTGTCTACAACTACAGCTTACAATAAAATGTGGAGGGAAAGATAGATTTGGGTTGGTGGCCTTCAATATTATAGAAGAAAGAGAAAGTCCTTTCAGTAAACATCTTAAAATCTGTATTTGAAAGAGAAAAAAAAAAAAAATCCACCTTCTACTACAACTGGTAATATCTCTGAATAATGAGCATATTGCAAATAGGAAGCTAAGCAGTTTACAAGAAGGCACACTAACAAAATCCAGCATGTTTACCTCCATTCTTTTTCCATCACTCCCAAAGGCAGAATTATAGTTGTAGAAGTAGAGGGCAGGACAATGTTTTTTATTCTTCCCTTCAGAATGGGTGGAATAATAGCTTCTGCACTGACAGACTGTGTTCAGGAAGAGCAGTTCCTGTAGGTCTGAATGAGATGGGTCTCTGGAAAGTCATTTAATGCCAGACAGCAGCATCCTTTCATAAGTATACCTGTACTAATGTGTCCACCAGCTCCTTGTAGCAGACACAGCCTGTAAATCACAAGTGGCAAACAGAACTGGCTTTGTAGGGAAAGGATGTCAGTTGCAAGGTCTGACTTCAAATGCAATTCTGCAGTGAGTTTGGAGGCAGTCAGGAAGCTTTGATTTTCATCTCTGAGAAGTCAGTTAAAATTATATTTAAAAAATGTTGATACTCAGAGGAACCCTTAGTGACCACTAATTTTTTTTTTTTTTTTTTACTAGCACAAATGAACCTTTGAATAGTTTAACATCCACATGTACACATACAATAACAAACTCAACAGTCATGATTGTAAAGCTGTTGTTTCCATAGTTCCTCATACCAAGAAGATTCTGGGCATTCTTATATTGTGGGTTTAGTGTAAATCTGTTGCTAAAGGAATATTCATGATGGAAAAGGTAGTATCAAAAGCCTTCAGGAGAGCATTCAAAACATCAACGAACTAGTAAAACAAGACATTATTTCCAGGGCAAGTACTATAGTGAGCTACAGGCCTGGAGGAATTCACTGCAATGAGGATAGGTAAATGACGGCGGGTGAGCAAGCAAGAGGAGAGAGAAATTGGCATGGCAGAGTGGCAGTGCTGTTCTGGCTTCAAGCCTGTGTGATCTGATGTGAAATAGCAGGAACTGACTGTAACCCTAGGAAGTGCGAGGGAAGAACAGGTGGCAATCCCTGTCTCATTCACCATGTCTTCAAAAGAACATGTCAGCCTGAACACTGAGTTTATTGGCAGGTGAGGAGAAAGGTGAAGGGAAACACTATCAAATTTTTAGTTAAAGGTACATTCAATTTTCTTAAGAAAAAAAAAAAACAAAATGAAACTTTATTCTCTGGGCCTTTCATCAGGCTTGTTATTCTCAGAAGCTGAGTTAATCAGTTTATCTAGACTGTTAAATTGGTGGCCTGTCCTTCAAATATATCACCAAAATCCTGACCTCATCATCACTTAGAGAAGGTCACCACTTTGTGAGAGTTCCAGAATTGCTGAAGGCAAATGCTTCCACTGATGAAGTAGGAAATGCGGAATGAGGATGTGAAAGAGGGAGCTGCGTCCAAACACTGGACAGACTGGAGAATCTTCTAAGACATGCTTTAGTTCTGAGTCCATGCTGTGTTATTTCAATTGTCTTTTTCAAGCGTTACAAGTTATTTCTCATATTAAGGAGTCCCTGGATGGTACAAACGTTTAACATGCTCAACTGCTATCCAAAAGAAGCTTGGAGATTCAAGTCCACCCAGAGGTGCCTTGAAAGAAAGGCTTGGTGATCTACTTCCAAAAAATCTGCTATCGAAACCCCTATGGAGCACAGTTCTACTCTCACACATGTAGGGTTGCCAGGAATAGGAATCAACTCCATGGCAATGAGCAATGAGCATCAACTGATAATAATTAGAATAGCATGACCATGATATGGGACAAAGCCCAATAAAGAATTACCAGGCACTTGCCTTTTTCACAACCAATTGTTTAAAATACTCTCCTATATATCATTTTGTGTGTGGGTGTGTGTACACATTATCAATTGTCACTAATAGGAATTATTCTATTTCATATACATATATGTGTGTGTGTGAATATTTACTCATAATTGCCTATAGTATCTTTCCTTGGGAGAAAGATGTTGTAGTCTGCTTCTATGAAGATTTACAGCCTAGGAAACTCTATAGGGAAGTTCTGCTCCATCCTCTTGGGTTGCTATGAGTTGGAATTGACTTGACGGCAACAGGTTTGGTTTTAACAGGTTGTAGTATCTTTATGAAACAGAGTTCTCTGTAAGTACAGATTATTATTCACACATACAAGATGTAAGCACATACAAATGTGAACCTACTCATGTTTATACTCTAATTTGTATTAAGAAAAAAGATCGAGGGAATCTGGGAAGTTCTGGATAAAATTGATTTATCTTAATTTTTTTTAAAAAACATCTTTCTATTCAATGTAGCATTTCAGGATGGCTTCAAGAGAGCCTAAATTAATTATGTTACACTTAATTTTTCTTCTTGTGTCTCCTAGCATACAAGAAAAGCAATTTTAATATTCTTCTGCAAAGTGGTTGTTGTTAGGTGTCATCAAGTCAGTTGTGACTCATAGCAACCCTGTGTACAAAAGAACAAAACATCACCCAGTCCTGTGCTACCTTGCTGCCACAGTGTAAGTCTGTCTCCCTGAGGGCCTTCCTCTTTTTCGATGACCTTCTACCAAGCATGATGTCCTTCTCTAGGGACTGGTCCCAACTGATAACATGTCCAAAGTACGTGAGACAAAGTCTCACCATCCCTGCTTCTAAAGAGCATTCTGGCTGTACTTCTTCCAAAACAGATTTGTTCATTCTTTTGGCAGTCCATGGTATATTCAGTATTTTTCACGAGTATCGTAATTCAAATGCATCAGTTCTTCTTTGGTCTTCTGTATTCATTGTCCAGCTTTCACATGCATACTGGGTGATTGAAAATACCATGTACCATGGCCTGAGTTGGGTGCATCTTAGTCCTTGTCTTAGTTATCTAGTGCTGCTGTAACAGAAATACCACAAGTGGATGGATTTAGCAAACAGAAGTTTATTCTCTCACAATTTAAGAGGCTAGAAGTTCACACAGGGCCGCCAGCTCCAGGGGAAGGCTTTTTCTCTCTGTCTGCTCTGGGGGAAGGTCCTTGTCATCACTCTTCCCCTGGGCTAAGAGTTTCTCAACACAGGGACCTCAGGTCCAGAAGGTACGCTCTGCTTCTGGCTCTTCTTTCTTGGTGGTAGAAAATCCACCTCTTCTCTGCTTGATTCTTTCTTTTATATTTCAAAAGAGACTGACTCAAGGTACAGCCTAATCCTCTAGATTGATCCCTGCCTCATTAACATAACTGCTTCTAATCCTGCTTCATTGACATCACTGAGGTTAGGATTTACAACACATAGGATAATCACATCAGATGACAAAATGGTGGACAGTCACACAATACTGAGAATCATGGCCTATCCAAGTTGACACACATTTTGGGGGGACACAATTCAAACCATGACAGTTCTAAAGGTGACATCTTTGCTTTTTAGCACTTTAAAGAGGTCTTTTGCAGCAGATTTGCCCAATTGCAGGTGTCAAATGGATCTTGGCTGAAAGCAGAGAATACCAGAAAGATGTTTACCTGTGTTTTATTGACTATGCATTCAACTGTGTAGATTATAACAATTTATGGATAACATTGCAAAGAATGGAAATTCCAGAACACTTAGTTGTGCTCATGCAGAACCCGTACATAGACAAAGAGGCAGTCCTTCGAACAGAACAAGGGGATACTATGTGGTTTAGAATCAGAGAAGGCGTGTGTCAAGGTTGTATCCTTTCACCATATTTATTCAATTTGTATGCTGAGCAAATAATCAGAGACGCTGGAGTATATGAGGAAGAACATGCATCAGAATTGGAGGAAGACTCATCAACAACCTGCGATATGCAGATGACACAATCTTGCTTGTTGAAAGCAAAGACGACTTGTAGTACTTACTGATGAAGATCAAAGACTACAGCCTTCAGTATGGATTGTACCTTAACGTAAAGAAAACAGAAATCCTTACAACTGGACCAATAAACAACATCTTGATAAATGGAGAAAATACTGAAGTTGTCAAGGACTTCATTTTACTTGAATCCACAATCAATGCCCATGGAAGAAGCAGCTTGCAAAGTTAGATGGAATCAACACAGTGACAGTTCTTGACTATTTCATCAAATATTAGTTCTGATTTCATAAGACAGTCCACTGACTTTTTTTTTTTTTGCAATATTCTTTGCAGGACAAATATTTACCTTGACCTGAATGTCAGAGAAAAGTTTGAAGCCTACTTCAGGAGAAGTCCACACCGTTTTCATAGATATTTATATTTCTTTGTGTTTGAAGAAGTCAGCAGTTTCTAGAATGCAAGCACCGGAATTTTCTTTTAGAGATATTAACTTTTTGATATAGAAGGGGCTCTAACATACTCCTTGAATTAAACATAAATTATAGCAGCAGCTTGTCATTTTTTAGCCTTGATTCTTCCCTACTCTCATTTGTTTTTTCCTACCTAACTGTTCTTTGAGGAGGTAAACATTAGAAAGACTGTACATCATTAATATTATTTTATCAGATTTTTTTAAAACACAAAATATGCTGTCTTCATTAGCATGGCTAATATCCATCATATGGCAGAAAGCTGCTAGCTACAGCTTAACCATTTATATAAATTTTTGACATTTCCTTTATATTATATCTTTGTTGTCTAAAGAATTTATAATCGCTGTGATAGTCACTATAATTTTGGTGATAAAAACAATAACAAATATTTTTACCTTTTAACAACATGCTGTTCTTTCTGTGCCAAGTAGATAACTGTTGTTGTTGTGTGCCATTGAGCCTATCCTGATTTATAGTGACCCTGTGTGACAAAGTAGAACTGCCCCATTGGGTTTCTTAGGCTGTAATCTTCATGGAAGCAGATCTCCAGGTCTTTCTCCCACAGACCCACTGGATGGGTTCGAACTGCCAGCCTTTCAGTTAGCAGCTGAGCACTTAACCATTGCGCCACCAGGGCTCCCATGTTTAAATTAAGAACTACCCCACCCTCCACCCACCCACCCTACTCCCCACCACCACTTTAATTTTCTGGTTTAGACAAGAATCCGTTATTTTATACTTAGACAAATTGACATTTCCAAAGGATTTTCATAATTTGGAGACTCTAAAATAGAGCGTTTTATTTTTGTTGCCTTTTTTCACTAGTACAAAATTACTCTTCTGTTTTACGACCTTTTGTTTAGCAGTCATTTACAATTATTCTATAATATTGTAAAAGGAAATGAATTTTGAGTAGTTACAGGAAGAAGGGAGTATCTGGAGATCTATTAGACATTTTGAATTTGTTCAGAATGTTAATGTAGAGATTTACAACTTCACCCTTCATTTTACACTTTTAGGCAGAAAAGTCAAACAAAATCAAAATGGAGAAAGCTTACTATATCACCAGTGCAGTGTTGAATGTTAATATTGTAACTCTATCCCGGGCTGGAGTATTGCTTCTACTTCAGAGCTGTGTAGTTCTAATAAAATGTGTCAGAGAAGAATGCAAAGTTTGAGTCATAGTATCTACCCAGGATTTTATATAGTAACTGTTACAATAACTCAAGATTTGTAGAATGTATCAAGTGTAACACATGTGCCAACAGGGTTGTAGTTTGAGAAACTGTCACAGCTTATGTGAGACTTCTTTTTAGGGTAGAAAGCAACACTAATTGTAGCAATGGAAAGGAATTCAATGTCTTAATTTTTTCTTATTACTGAAATGCATATACCATTTTGTGCAAAGTTCCTTCTGTATTTTTGAATTAATAATTCTCAAAGGGGAAGATTAAAGGAGGCTGCAAACTGGTAGCCTGTGGACCAGATTCTGGTAGTAGATAAATTTTATTTGGGTTTCCCAAATTAGTTGCTAGTATGTTAAAATTGGTCATTTTCACATAAAATCTGATTAAATTTTTTTTTTTTTGAAAAATTGGAATATCTGGCACCATTGAGTCCATATTCTTTTTTTATTTCCCTTGGCTGAAGCTGGGTAGAGTCTATTTCCTTCAGGTAAGGCGTGCATTCTGTATCACACACAGTAACACCTAGCCCACTGCATGTATTTGTATATATGTACAGACCCTGTTGGTATATGACTTTGGAGTGCATGGATTAGAGAGTAACGTTATTTTGCTTCTGATTGTCTGATGACAAATTCCATCAAAATATGTACACAGGTCACAAAACAACTAATAAGAAATCATTTATTTTCTAGGAAGAAGGCTATATTATCACCTTTAATTTAATTTACCTACCATTTGCTTTAAAATTATGTAGAATTCTTCTTATGCTACTGATGATCAATCCATGATACTATGAAATTTGTGTCATTAGTATACCAAGTCTGTTCGATGACTAAAATTAGGACTAGTTCAAACTTGGTAGTTTTACATCAAGATTCCAGTTTAATTTATGCTATCTTTTACGACCTTTTGTTTAAAATATAAACTTTACATTTTAAACAAAATATAAAAGGAATAAAATAAAAATAACAGAATCTTTAAAAGGTTACCTCAATTCTATAAGTAATTAAATAATACGCAAATTATTTGTAAAAGATAAATTGTAGCCCCTTAATTATATATGTTTAAAATTAGGACATCACAGACTTCAAAGGCTAGCACTTGAGAGTCATTCTATAGGGCAAAGTGTGGCTCTGAATTTCAGAATGTCTTCTAGTTGTTTTTTTGTTTTTGTTTTTCTTAAAAAAGGTAGATAAATTGATCACTTAATCTGATCTAGCTTAGATAGCTATGTAGGTTGAGCTGAAGTTCATAGGTATTTAGAATCATATATAAATTAAGCAGTATGTGCTTTTTGTTGGACCCAAATAATTTCCTTTATTATACTGGTCATTCTAGTTCAAGAGATATTCATGTTTTAATGCATTATATATGTTTTCCTGTGGTCTTATTGTTGCTGTGGTTTTTCTGGGTGTGTAGTTGGATAAATGGTAACAGCTCCCCTTGTAAAACATTTCCAACAAAATTTTGCTGATGGGGACACGAATATAAAACAAGTTCATGAGTTATTTGGAATTACCATTACAGCTGTACTGCAAATCTTAAAAAGGACTAATTTGGGTTAGTGTTATCTACCCTTTTTCCCTCTGTGTCCTCTTTGATATAAAAATAGTTTAAAACCACATTTCTTTGAGTGCAACAAATATAAAATTTAAGAGTGTTGCCCAAAGAGTTAAAAAAAAAAAAAAAAAGGGATGCCGTAAGGTAGATTATATTGCCTTCTATGGAAAAAAAGTTTTATGCATTTGAAACAATTTTATTGTAGCATTTTTAACTGTTGAATGATATAGGGATAAACATTGGCTTTTTATTAGAATTAGAAGTTCTTTGTCAAAGACAGAATGAGTGTCTTGATTGTCATATTTTTAAAGGGGGGTGAGGAAGAAGATAATGGAAGAGAAATCCACTTGCTGCTGACTCAGGCTTTCTCCTGTAAGTGCAAAATAAACCATTTCCCATACAGCCACGTTGCTCAGAAGCCCACATAGGTTGTTCTTAACTCATGATTCCTGGGCTTTACTCAAACACCTTCAGTAACAAGGAACTCACTTTCTCACAAAGCAGACTACTCCCATTTGTGAACAGTTCTAAATATGATAGTTATTTAATCATTCATTCAACAAATATTTATTGTTCCTTGTTTTATAACAGTGTCTGCTGCTCTCTGCTTTCTACATGTTTAGTTTTAGCCTTTTTTTTTTTTTTATGGACTTATTCTGCTGCCACTTGACAGCCCTTCAGTGATTTTATAGAAACATCAAAATTCAAAGTTAGAATGAACCCTGAAGGCCCTTCTGCTCCAAACCCTCATCAGCCACATCCCCCAACAAGTGATGGCCCAGCATAAGCCTGAATACACCTTGCGGTGGTGGTAGTTATGCACTGCACCCATCTAAGCCTGTTTAAAACACCTCTCATAGCCCATCTCATCTTCTCATGTCCCACACCCAGCTCCTTCATCCATTCATCATTCAACAATTTTGTGTCCTCTTACTGTTTTGGTTTTTCTCTGTACATGCCTGTACATACCTGTATCCTTCTTAAAGTGTAATGCCTAGTAAAGTGGGATATAGCTTCCCTGCCTATGTTCCTGTTTATGTTAATATAGCCTAGAATTAGATTAGCTTTGAACAACATTGCCAGCCATATCACATACTGATACATAAGCTTATTATCAATTTAGATTAGAAAGTTTTTTTCCACTGTTTTCTTACCCTTAGCTCTTCAATCATATATTTATGTAGCTTGTTTTTTAGATTAACACATTGTTTCTTATTTTTATTCCTAAGTTATTAGTATACTGCCATCATTCCATCCTGTTGAGGTCTTCTGGATTCTGATCCTCCTATCCAACAAATATTATTTCTTTTCTTCTCGCTCATTTTCTGGATTTTGAGATATAGATACAGAAACATATATACATAAAAAAAATAGAGAGAAATCATTCTAAGAGCCAAATTTTGAAACCCCCCTCCAAAAAAAAATCAATCCAGTTGCCGATGAGTTGATTCCGACTCATAGTGATTCCGTGTATTTCAGAGTAGAACTGCACTCCATAGAGTTTTCAATGACTGTAACCTTTCAGAAGTATATTTCCAGGCCTTTCCACCAAAACCATCTATGGGTGGATGTGAACAGCCAACCTTTTGGTTAGTAGCTGAGCATTTAATTGTTTGTGTCACCCAGGGACTCCTGAAGTTTGAGAAGACCAATCTAAATTGTTGATGGAAATGTTGCATGAATCAGGACTGAGGACATGAACTGTGTAACCAATTAAGCACTATTGTTTGGGTTGATTGTCCAATCAGTTAGAAATCTACCTATTTTTATCCATTTTCAGTTCAAATTTCTCAATTAATATCTAGGGATAATACAAGAAATCTTGACATATCTCTTGCTGTAATCAGTTGCATACGTACATCTATTTACTAAAAAACTCTTTTTAAAAATGAAATAAAGATAGTAATTTTAAACTGTACTTTTTCAATTTTCACAAACTATCCTTTTAATAATCCATTCTAGCTTTGACTTAGGTCAGTACTGATTATTCCAATTTGTCTGTATTTCGCAGCATCTATCTTCTATGATTTTTTCCTTCTCTTCTCTCACTTTCCACAGTTCCTGAAAAATAACTTAAATGGTTTGATAATTTGTTGGCAAATACTTAGAAGTTGTTTTCAGGCTAAGACACTTATAATCTCTTCACTTTTCATGGCCTTTAGTTTAATACCACCAGTATTTGTGGCAATTTTTAATCCAAATTATCTATCTCCCTCCCTCCCTCCCTCCCTCCCTCCCTCCCTCCCTACCACTTTTTTTCCTGTTTGGCAGAGAAACTAAATTAGAATTGGTTGTTATTGCTTTCCTCTATCAACTATTAACATTCTACTTTCGGTTGACTGAAAAAAAAAAAAAAAAAGGCCTAGTCTTTCATTGTCCTTCTCTTCCTCATTTTCACCAAATTTCTCAACAGAAAATGCCCTCCTCGTTGCCCTTAGTATTTCCCCAGTCCCCCATGGGGCCTTAGTGCTCTGACACAGACCCGAATGTCCCATGTAACTCCCTTGTATTAATCCTTGGTTAGGCTTTCATTTCCTTTTTTCTGTCCTTCCTTACATCTTACTTAGGGTGGTCATAACAAAGAAAATCCTACAAAGAATAGGAGAGTGGAAGAGAAATTAAAGGGCCAAATAATTCACCCTTTGGATAATGGTGCCTTGTATAAAAATTGACTTTGTAGCAGTTCCTTTGAAAATATTTTTTTTCTTAGTCAAATTTGTTTTGTGGCATTTTCCCAACAATTAATAACTTCTCAAACATTTCACAAGTCAAGAAACATGGACAATTTCACTATGAATATTTACAGAGTATCATCTCAACTGTATATATATAATGTTGTGAAGCTTCATCCCAGAGCTATAAAGCGGTAAGTTACTGTTCCTCTGTTTTGTGTTTCATAATTGCTAATCACCTATATCACAAAAAAAAAAGAATGGTTGAGAGTGCCTTATGTGTGAATAAATAAATAGTTCAATTTCCACAATGATATGATAAGGGTACATCTTGCAGTTTTTAAGCACATATGGGAGCCATAAAAGTTGTAGCTGATGAGGTGGTAGAACTGGTTACTTATCTGAGTATACCAGATGCCACCTGGTTTTTAAAAAGTAAACTTTGTTTCTTATGGGTGCTGAAATTGGAGATCCATTGAAGAAAAAAAATAAGATATATAAAATCCATCTGTATTTTGTGACTTGAGCTATTGCTTTTAAATCTTAAGACATCAGCAAAATATTTTCTTCCTTGGTCTTGGTTAATATAACACCATCATGTCATGTGTTCAACCACAGAACACTGTCATTTTTTTGCTATTTTTTTTCTTTACTGATAGATAAGGCAAACACTTAATAGTTGCTAAATTGAAAGGCAGTGTTACACCTTGAATTAATTCATCTAATCATGGGAAGAAAGGACATTGTTTCTGTTATAGGTGGGCAAGATCCTTTGACTAATGGAATATTAAGTATATTTAAATAAAAGGAGAACTAACCCTATCAGAAATTGCAGCTAAACCTTATTTTGAGCTCTTATTTCAGTAACTTTCTATGGCAAGTTAATCTTTACTCAACATTTTTTGGATGGTTAATTATCATCCAAATATTGGAAATTTGGAATTATGGAAGAAAATTTGAGGTAAAAGCTTGACTCTTACCAATATAGTTATTTTAAGTAAATTATATATGCAAATAAATGTCACTGTTTAAAAATTAAATATGAATAAACATTATAATATGTGATATACAACTTAACATAAAAATGTATTGCATTTCATTAAATAACAACATCATCAACGACAACCAGGAAATTAAAACCAAAAAGTAAAAAGTTCATATTATGACTTCTAATAATCCGTATCATTATAAAGTTTAGATTTAATTTCATAGAAGTCAGGAAATTCTGTTCTGAAATTCCCAAGGAAGCCATAATTCTCACATAGATTACAACAGCCTTTTTCATTAGGAGCTCAACTAGTGGGACTCCTCCCAAACGGATCCATCACTATGGAACATAGTACTTCCTTTTAAAAAAGGAATTACACCTTGTTCTGTTCTTTTTCCTCCTAGAGGTACCGTTTAACAATCATATTGGGAAGTTTTTATGATTTAAGAATAAGTGCTCTCAATTACAGGATGTGATTGATGCCATGAGAACCAGTAACGCTTTTTATAAATGCGAATTCAACAGAATAAAGTGACTTCAACTGAACTAACTTAATTATTTCTTTTCTGAGGCAAAGACCTTCTACGGTTGTTATTGTCTTGCTTCTAATTCAACATTCAGAAGCACTAGATCAGAGATCTTAAACTGGTGGTCATGGGCCAAATCCTACCTTCAAATGTATTTTTGCTTGCCCTAGAAGATGCTTTAAAGTAAATTTAAATTGATAGCAAACATTCAAAATCTGAAGCATTCATAAAAAGTTAGGATTTCTGGCTTTTCTTGAAGCATGTGAAGATGTAACAGTACCAGATCGGCTTTCCTATGTGAGCTAGAATCAATTGAGTAATCGACTCAGTTGTGACCAACAACCACAACAAGCTTTATTTATAGGGGATGGTGAACTTCAGAAGTAGGGTAGGAAGAATGAGGATAACTGTCCACCCATTATAGCTGAACACTGTGGGACTCTAACCATCTCTTTTATGGAGTGGCTTCAGCCGTTTAGGAACCCTCGTGGCACAAATGGTTAAATGCTTAGCTACTAACCAAAAGGTTGGTGATTCGAACCCACCCAGCAGCTCTGCGGGAGAAAGACCTGGCAATCCACTTCTGTAAAGATTACAGCCAAGAAAACACTATGGGACAGCTCTACTCTGTCACATAGGGTTGCTATGAGTCCATATTGACTTGACAGCACCTGATAACAATAATCAGCCATTTACGTCTTCTTTTGGAAGAAGTCAAGTCAATTCTAACTTATGGCGACTCTTTGTGTTACAAAATAGAGCTGAGCTCCATAGAGTTTTCATAGCTGTAATCTTTATGGAAGCAGATCACCAAGGCTTTCTCCTGTGGTGCCACTGGGTGGGTTTGAACTGCCAACCTCTCAATTAGCAGCCCAGCAAAAACTGCTTGCACTATCCAGGGACCTTGGAAGAAGAAAAAAGGCTACCACCTAGGGAGTATACCCAAGGAACTTTGAGGTCAACTGAATCTGATATCATACAATGAAGTTTCCAAAAAACCAAACCAATCCCACTGCCATCAAGTCGATTCCGACTCATAGCGACCCTACAGGACAGAGTAGAACTGCCCAATAGAGTTTCCAAGGAGCACCTGGCGGATTTGAAGTGGCGACCTCTTAGTTAGCAGCCGTAGCACTTAACCACTATGCCGCAAGGGTTTCCAATGGAAGTTTAGCAAATACCAATTAAGCCAAAATGCTAAGAGGATAGCAAACAATTTTTGCTTTCTCTTTCAGAACAAAAAAAGTTTAATTTTTCTTACAGGCTATGCAACAAATGCCTATTTTCCCTTCAGTTTAATGTGCCCTGTCAGCTGATGAATCTCCCATTTTCTTAGTGCTGTTCTTATTTCTTGATACATGTTGTGATTCCTTGCTCAGATTTGGGCTGTCTTCATTTGAGAAAATGGATAGGGTGGGTATATTAACTTGAGGTGGATCCTTGACCAGACAACCTCATTGTAAAAATGGCATGGGGGTAGCATGTGGAAAATCAAGATCAACAGCCCATGGCTGATTCCTGTGAGGCGAAGGTCAGACATGCCCTCTCTCTCTGCCATCTTTACCAATTCTGATACCAACCATCCCTCCCACAGCACTCTCTACTTCTCTGCCGAGTTCAGTAATTCATTATAGCAGGCACACAGAACTCACAGACAGTGCTCAAGATTATGGAGTTTATTAGGGAAGTAACTGGTTACACTTCAGGTTGAGGAATACTCAGGATACAATTATTCCATCAAGACAGTCTCTTCCCAGCTGTGCTTGCAGGCTCACATCTCCCTGGCCCCTTGGCCTCTGCCCTGCTAGAGCAAGTGTTACAAAGCTCTTTTAGCTTTGCTAATAAGTGCCCAGAGGAACGGAAGGTGCTCAGTTCTCGCTCCACTTAGGCAAACTTAGCTCCCCTAAGTGCCTATAGGCACCCTACTCCTCCAGCAGGCCTCCTGCCCAAAGGCACTCAGCTTTCTCACTCCATGCGTGGGCCAGGAAGCCCACTGCACATCTCCTGCCAGTCTCTCCTGCTGCCGTTTCTCTGCTACTGCTTCTCACTGTCTTCAGTGTTACAGCTCTCTCTCTCCATCTCCTGGTTCCAGGAACTTCTCAGTGCAGGGAGATCCTGGGTCCAAAGGACACACTCTGCTCTTGGCTGTTCTTCCTTGGTGGTAGCAAGATTCTCTCCTTCCCGCCAGTGAGATGGCTCATTTTAAGCCTAACAGGAGGGTAAAACTGACCAATCCCTTTGTTAGTGTTCCATAGGCCTTATTTGCATAGTCGCAATCATTGTGTGTGAGTCACAAAGACCATGGCTAGAAGGGCCATATTAAGTAATTCATTGCACCACACTCACCTAGAGAGTACACTTGGGTTTTTGAAAGTATAGATGCAAAATATTACAGTATTACATACCAGCTTGATACTGTACCAGTTTAGAGGGGATATTCCTTAGGGACTGAAAGGCTATTAGCTTAGGCTCCACAATTCAGAATTTGTATTTCAAATGCAAATTACATGAAATTCACATGAGGCTAGATTGAAGTTTATTTTGCATTATTTTTTTTTTTATAAGGAGGAGTTGCTAAGTAAATTAATGCAGCATTTGGTAATCAAATTAATGGTCTAAACGAAACTTCTAGAGAATTTTTTTAAATTTTATGAACAGAATTTTCCCAGGTTCTCATTTGCATTTACTTGTGAAACATGTGCTAAGTATAAATGTCCTTATTTATTCTTTAAAGCAGTTAGTTAAAAAAAGATGTGTACCAGATAACAATTGATCAGGCTGATTCTGATTAATATGTAAACTTGAAATTATAGAAGTAAATTTATATTTATTATAAACTAGTATGAATCTTTTAGTATGAATTACAGTATATAGTTCAGGTTTCCATGTATTTAGGTCATTTCCCAGACTAGCCTATATTAACAGATTTTATTGTTCAAAACCAAATTCATTGCCTTAACTTCAAAACTAAGTACTCTTCCTGTAATCTTTAATTCTGTTAAAGGCATCTTTATCATCAACTTTTGAATAGCCCCACAGTCCCTTGTTGAAATCCTCAGAGCCAAATGTGTTTCAGAATTTAGATTTTTTTGGAATTATACAGTTAATATTATGCATACAGTGTGTGTTATCTAACATCCTCCGAGGCCTGGGGAAGCCTGTAATCAAACCATGAATATTTCTGCAGTGAAACATGAATATTCACACTAAGAAGGATAGTTAGTCTGTAAATAGCCTCACATCTGTTCAAGTAAATTTTTCACACCAGATGAGTTTACCACAAATTTAGAAAAATCTGTGGTTAAACTTATGAAAAAATATTTTACTTTCAGGGACTTTGGATTTTGGAATTGCATTTAAGGGATTATCTTGACTTTTAATGTATTCTTCATAAGTGTGTTGGGGTTGTGTTCCTCAGACCCACATATCACATGTAACTCTCATTCTGTAAAAACCTTTCACCCCTTTAAGCATCTTTAAGGTCTCCCACATCTATGCCCTATCAGCTTTTCCAGGTTCTTGCCCCAAAATCCTGTGCTCCAACCCAGCCAAACTCAACATACCCATATTCCTTGACCATTCCTCCCAGTATTTCAGACTGGAATACCTTCTCCCAGAGGTCCAAAATCCACAGTCCACCATCATTCTATGCATCCTTGCTAGCTCATCTCAAATTCAACCTTTACAGGGGACTGTCTCCATTCTCCAGTTAGAATGTGCTTAAATAGCGTTCTGCTTGCACGAATTGATTATGTTTTCCATTTGAGTTGGTGTTCGTTTGATAACCCCCTACCTCACTAGATATAAGCCCCTACCGTTTCTTTCTCTGTACTTCGCAGATAGCATGTATTCAACAACCTTTGTTACATGAAGGAATGAATGGTTTAGTTAATCTCTCTTGCTGTCATCAATCTGACCTCCTACAGGAATCCTACACACTCAGTCATTGCCATTGCCCTTATCCTGACCCTTCCCAAATAGAGAAAAAAGTTTATGTCTCAAGTAGAGTACCTGGAGCAGGACATAATCTCTGTATTCAAAGTATAGATACTGTATGTCTTCAGCAAAGGAAAATGCATTTTTTATTTGGTTCCAGGGTTTGTCTTCATGGTACTATTCAGGAAGCAAACGTATCAGTGTCTCTTGAGAGTGTCCAGGCCAAATACTTCTACTCTCCTATTCTAAAGGGCTACTCCCATTCGTTCTGCAGGTCTGAGCTTATATATCACTTCCTTGGGGTTGTCCTCCCTGACCAGCTTACCTAGGCTAGGTCTCCTTTCTATGCACTGCCATAGCTTTTGTTTCATTAACAGTTATAATACTCACTTATCGAGTATGACTCTCAATCCATAAACTCTGGTGAGTAAGAAACATGATGTAATTTTTTATAACAACTTGATTTCTGATTCTGAGCCTCCAGTTTTTGTTTTGAGCTGATTTAAAAGGAAAAACATGGATCTTCTTGGGATTTTCACACCTCCCTCCTCTTTAGGTCTGTTTTACATTTTTGAGGTCTTACGTAGTTTGGGAGCAGTAGTTGAGGGGCACCTGGTCTCCAGTCATCAGTCCACACAGATGGCTGCTTGGCTGGTGTACATGGCCTTTCAGAACCAGTGAGTCATTGCTGCATCTGTGGGGCGTGTTAAGTGGTTTAGACAGTCCTTCTTTTACTTTACACTTGCCAAAGTTGAAGTTTATCTGCTATTTTTCTGCCTATTCATAGATCTTTTGCAGTTCGTTATTGCTTAACTTACCATTCTGGAGGCTACAGTATTTAATGACATCTGTCAGTGTAGAGATTGAATTATTCTCTTTCTCTTCCAGATATTGGTAAATTCACATAATAAGAATATAATTTCTGGGCTGACTAGGGTTAATGTTTGTGATAGAACATATTAGAATGGAACTTAGAATATCTATAAAAAGGAAAACTAGCTTTTTGGGCCAAATATTACATTCAACTACAGAAGATGGCTAGTTTTTAGAAGACTGATTAATACTTCAGTAGGGCAGTCTTTTTCAGTCATTTATAAATTCTGATTTTTACAGGCTCCACTACTCATATTATTTGTTCAAAGGATTTTTTTTTAGCTTCGTATAGATGATTTTTCTGTTAAAAAAAATTATACCATCTACTGCAATATGGAATGATTTAGTAGCAAATTACTTTTTCTAGATTTCTTTTCTTTCCTTATTAACCTTCTAACAGTTTCCGTTTTTAAACTAAAGTTATTCTTTTACCTAAATATTTTTGCACTGTATTATGATATTTCCCCCATCTGGTCTCTCTTAGCTGGAAATCATTTTATCAACTTCTAGGAATATTCATCTGTATTTATGCGTACACAAGCCCACTGTAATGGCTGTGTTGTAGTACATGATATATTTCGGGCAAACAGAATCATGATACTATTTATATAATGGAGAAACTCTGGGATTTTCATTCCTCAGAATAATGCTGTTTTTCCTCCAAAAGATTAGCTAGTGATTATCTTTATAGTTAAAATAATTCAGTTTATTTTCCCCAATTTGTCTACAACCTCAGGTATGCTCCCTCGTGCTTACAAATGAGCATCCGTTGTCAGCGACATGTTGGCCGCTGTTAACCTGTTCTTACTACAGGTCATTTTTTGTGCATATATACAGCACAATTAATGGTTCAGTGAATGGTGGAGTGAATATGTGCATCCATAATTTTGAGTCATTTGCCTGTAGTGAGCATTCCTCCTGCTTCTACAGCCACTCTTTTTAAACCCTCTTTGTAGTTGCCTCTTCTTTTCCTCATCTCTTAAATATGAGTCTTTCCAAGCGTCGGAATCAACTCGATGGCAATGGGTTTTGGGTTCTGGGTCTCCTCGTTCTGCAGCCTCCCTGGTGACTTCTCCCAGCCCTCTGCCTCATGGTTCCCACCTCTCTCCTGACTATTTTTGGCTGCCCTCCAAAAAATAAGAAACAAACCCATTGCCGTTGAGTTGATTCTGACTCGTGGTAGCCCCATGTGTTACAGAATAGAACTGCTCTGTAGAGTTTACTGGGCTGTGATCTTCACAGAAACAGATCACCAGGCATTTCTTCTGTGCCACCATTGGGTGGGTTTGAACCACCAACTTTCGGTTAGCAGTTGAACACAAACCATATGAGCCACCCAGGGTGGCTACCCACAGACACCTCAAATTCAGCAATTCAGTGACTGAATTCCTCAACCCTAACCACCTACCCTGCCTCCAAAAAACCCACTCTTCTTTTAGCGCTTCCTCCAGCATCCTTCCATTGCTCAAGCTAGAGACCTAGGACAGTTCTCTGCCCCTCGTTCTCCTGTCAGTCCTCAGCCAAGCTACAAGACCTTCTCGATACCACTCAAAACTGTCAATTTGTCCCTCCCGCCGCTCTGCCACACGATTCTTCAACTACTATTGTAACATCTTCCCAAACGTTCCCTCTATCTTCAGTGTTACTCTTGTAGTTCCAACTCCCACTCCTCTCCTCATGAGGCTCAGGAAGTCTTCCATGGCTCCTCAACCCTGGGGTTAGGTGCACTTTTTATTTCTTTGTAGCCCCTCCATCTCTCCATTATAACATGTATCACTAGGTATAATTACAACCTGCTTATTTTTTCATATTTCCCCACTAGGCTTAAAACCCTTTGAGCTCAGAGTCTCTCACCATTAAATCCCCAGGGCCTCGCACAACGAATGCTGCACAGAGGCACTCAATACATATTTCTTAAATACTGTTGAATGTTAGTCAACTTTTAAGCTTTCTAATACTTAAGCTATAAAACAAGTAGAAAGAAATTATGAACACATAAATTGCATAATGACAACGTCTGGAATTAAAAGCCCTGGATTAAATTTCTGGCTCTACTGTTGCCTTATTGAATACTTTTCACAAAACACAAAATTTTCTCCCTATAATGTAATCATGTAACACTCATCGTTACTGAGCACACCATAAAAATGACAATAACATCTTGAATTTATGTTCTCTAAAGACTTTTTTCTTTAAAGACTTAGAAGCATTTTTTTATGCATTATTTATTTGTTCAGCATCTCTGGAGTAGGCTTGCATCTTTCCTTTTAGAAGGTAATTGTTATGGATTGAATTGTGTCCCCCACAAATATGTGCTGGAAGTCCTAACCCCTATACATGTGGATGTAACCCCATTTGGGAATAGAGTTTTCTTTGTTATGTTGATGCCGGTGTATCAGTGTAGGATGTGTCTTAAGCCAATCGTTTTGAGATATAAAAAGAGCAGACTAGGCACAGAAGGAAGGAAACACAAATGGGGGAAATATAGATCCCACACCACATGAAGATGTCCAAGGAACTGAGGAAGAGACGTTGAAAAGACACAGGACCTTTCCCCAGAGCCGGCAGAGAAAGCCTTCCCCTACAGCTGGTACCCTGAATTTGGACTTCTAGCTTCCTAAACTGTGAGAAAATAAATTTCTGTTCACTCAAGCCACCCACTTTTGTTATTTCTTTTTTAGCAGCACTAGGAAACTAAGATGGTAATGAAGAGAGATATAGCCCCTGCTGTCATGATGTCAAAGATGAGGTACTGTGATGGTTACCCTAAAGGCCTCTGGTGTCACAGTGATTAAATTGCTTAGCTACTAACCGGAAGGTCAGCAGTTTGAACCCACCAGCTGCTCTGTGGGAGAATGATGTGGCAGCCTGCTTCTGTAAAGATTTACAGCCTTGGAAACCCTATGTGATCGCTATGAGTCGGGATCGACTCGACTGCAGTGAGTTTGGTTTGGGGGTGGTGATCACCCACATCACAGAACATCATGGCAATTCAGGAAGCTGTCTGAGTCTTTATGTTTGTAGGAGGAAAATGGGTCATTTAAGGTAGTTTTACACTCTGGTACATTTCAATTTCTTAAGAATTCAACATATTTCAGGGTGAAAATATATACAAATTAATTTCAACATTTCAGCTTATTCCTGGACTCTTTCTCCATGTTTTTCTGGAGACATGTATTTTTTTTCCACACCCACATGAACCATCTGTGTACCAGGCAAGTTTTCCAAGCTGTAAAACCAAGTGAAATATGTCCATTCCATTCATTTAGAAAGAATTATGACTAATGATGCTGTAGAAGAAATGGCGTAGTTAATGAAAAAGTGCATTTTGTGTGTGAATAGCTAGGAAAGCCTAGCGGTTTTGGTCACACAGAGCCATAATGTGAAGACAGTGGCTCACAATCTGTACTTTTCAGACATCCTTCAAGGAGGCAAAGGCGTCAGTCTGGATGTGTGGTCTGGAGGTTTCCACTGAGAGGTGGGGTTTTCTGCCACTATCGAGTGGTATTTTTTTCTTACTTTTATGCAAATTTTGCATTCTACCACACAACGTATCCATGTTTGCTTTACATAAAAATGCTCGAAGTTATTTACTGTTAATTAAAATGGACTTTAAAGGAAGTTGTACCATGTTTGCTATTGCTTTTAAGCACTCCCCTGATCATGAACATGTACCCTGAAGGTTACTTTCGTCCCAGTTTGAAAAGCACAAAGTCCTAGGATTTTGCAGCACAGACCATGAGGTTTTGTTAGAATTGAAGAGAATTCTTCCACATACATCCCTTTTTCACTTTCCTACGTATAAACTCCTAGCGTGCTTTTTCCTAGCTCACTAATGAAATCTTTAGCTCTCAGACTTTAATTGGCAGCATTTCCACAATTAAAATGATCGAAGGGTATCAAATCAGCTTTTACAAATAGAGGCTTTCTGTTTGAGGAAAAATATCTGTCTGAGGTATGAATTGCCTATTCACTTCCCTCTTTAGATCTCATTAACATTGGAAACCAAACTAAGAAGTTATAAAATATATATATATATATATATTTTGGTGAGCATTTAGAAAATATGGCCAAACAGCAAGCTGGTCATGCTCAGATAGAAGTATGAGGGGTGACTTATTTATACATTCAGGTTTCAAAACATTGGTAAGGCCAACCATATGTGCTGTTAAAAGGTTTTTAATTTTTTAAATTATTTTTGTTAGATAATCTCATTTAAAGTGACATTATGATTTATTGCCACTGATCAAGATTCTGATCCCTCCTAGCCTTCTTGTTTGTATCTGTTTTTGTTCTTTGTTACATAAATATGAGGTTTATATATAAAATTCTGACTATGTAATATAGGGCTAATGAGTCACAGATGGAAAGATGCTGGCACATTACCATCTAATAACATTTTAAACTCATATTCCATAGTAAAACAAAAGCAAATTGTACACATCTGTTTTCCAACTTGTAGCATTTCTGAATTTGTGTGGAGTCTATGTTTAAAGGACTTTTGTTTAGGAAGAAGAAAAAGAAGATACAGGTCACCTCGAAACTACCCAGGCACGTAATAACCTTATCAGAAAGGGTTTGGCAAAAAAGAATAAGATTTCCTCTGCTTTGTTTCCAGACAAAGCCTAGCTCTAAAGAATGAGAATCAAAGGCATGAGGACTGAGAAATGTATTCCTACTACAAACATAATTTTATTGACTTTCTTAGAAAGAAAAATGCATCCGTACTTTGGGGAAAATCAGGAGACAAATTCCTAAAAAATAATAAATTAAACACCTATGTTCTTTCTCACCTTTCTTGGGTGAAAATTATCCTCAGAATAGGTTTGGGTGGGAAGAGGGGAAAGGTAGCCAGGAGGAGGGGAAGGTAGGAGGATGGAAACAGAAACCTGAAGCCATGTATTGAGGTGGTTGTTGTTGATTTTATTTGTGTAGTAAACATGTTCTGTGGTAAAAAGAAAAAAAAAAATGGAAATAAAAGGCTTCAATTGCACATGCTGTTGGAAAAGAAATAGAGCAAAGGCAAAATTTCTCTCTCAGACCTACCCCATTGATAACGCCTGTGAGGACACGTTAGTACAAGTTACTGAAGTACATGTTTCTAAAACATCTCTCCCCCATTCTCATTGGTTAAGGAACTTAAAACCACGTTCCTGCTTTAAGGGGTTGTGTGAACTGTCAAGTTCTTTTGGAAAAGTTAAGTGACAGACATGATTCCTGCAGAGTGTGACCATAAATCTCCCTGACAAGAAATACTTCTGTTATAAGAGACAGATCTCCCTTCACCACCTCTGCAGGAATTCCTGAAAAGGAGAGAACTGAGAGTCGTTATATAATTTGAGAAATTTTGATATGTGGGTGGTAAAACTATTGTTTATGAGGCTTACTGCAATTATTCTAAAGAATACTTGTGATCTGACAGCAAAAGTTTGTTTACTGTTGTCGTCCAAAAAAGAATTAATACCTGTATTGTATGTCCTGAGTAGTAAACAATATCAAGAGGGGGAAATGACAGTATTGTTTTCAGAACAGTTTCTGTAGTTACCTCCATTTTGTACTAACAGTTTGTACACAAGATTCCGGAAATGTTGCACAACATGATTAACGTAACTGATATCACTAAATTGTACACCTGAAAAATGTTGAATTGGCAAATGTTGTGTTATATATGTACTTACAACAATTAAAAAAAAAAATCTCAGGTGTATTGAAGAAGTGGGGAAAAACAAAACAAAACAAAAAACCCAGAAATGTTAAGAGTTGCATACTCTTTACATTATGGTCATGTATACACGGAGCCCATTGTTACCTGCTGCTAGGGTGGTTACAATGAGTTCTCAATCTCTGAATTCCCTTTAAGGAATGGTTCCCTTGGGGCCACCTGTGTCTGATTTTGTTTACTATGTTTGTCAAACAAGGCAGGACTTAAAGCAGGGAAAGGGAGACATTAGGTGCATGCTTGTTTTGTTTGTCCACCAGTGAAATGTCTGTGTGACGTTTTGTGTCGTGTTGTTTTGGTGCTGTGCTATGTCCATAGGGTCTGCCAGGCTTCCCCACAGTTGCTGCTCTGCACAGTAATCAGATCCTCACCGTCAAGGTTTGTGGTTGGTACCCATGCCTGCTAGTCAGAGCACTCAATCAGCATAAGAGTGAACAAGAACCATTAAATTGGCTTGCCCAGTCCAGTCACTTCCTCTCATCATACACTTCAAGTTATTGGGCATTTAGGACCTCACCCATGTCAACGAGGTCAAATACATAATAAGAGGAATATCCTGTGCCTACACAGGAGTGGGGTATTGAGGTCAAGGATGTACAGTGAAGAGAGGTAGGCATAAATATCAAGGACTGTGCCATACCTCAGTGGTTTCATTTGCGTGAATTCTAATGCTCTGGGATGTTTTTCAGTCAATTAAATAATCCTAAGTACTCTGGACTTTGGGCATCATTAAAGGCAGTTGAGTTCATGCCACATTATGCTGGTTGAAAAGTCTGATGGAAATTGAACTGGTGCTTTGTCTCTGGAGCTTCTGCTCAAGAGTGCAAAATGCAGGATGACTCAAGGTTTCCTGCCTCTGCAATTATAAAAAGACCGAACATCCACAGCAAAAATGATGGAGTAAAAAAAAAAAAAAATCAATTCTAATTAAAAATCTGGTCTCACCATCCCGTTTCAGGATATTATTGCTTCTAAGAAGAGCTAGAGGGTTTGATGTCAGACACAAGTGCCAGTTCTATTTTATTTAATGGTTATTATAAGTCTAATGTGTATATCTTTATTTCTTTCTTGGGGTCTTCTGATGTCTATTCTTCAACTCTCTCATCTCTGAACTTCAACCTTTGACTTCACCTGACTGATCAGATGGTGTTTCCTAAAATCAATCATGGGTTTCTCTCTGCTGATCAGCAGCTCATTAAACGCCGCTTGATTAAGGTAGTGCTTATTCCTGCTGAAGTCTGATTTCCTCTTTGCATTCAGTTATTTCTCGGTATACTGTTACTTTACCATTTATTTCTTATGAGTGGGGGAGGGGGCATTTATTTGGAAAGATCTCAGATTAAAATTATGCTTAGGGCTCTGCATTTGTATGAAATGTATATAAAAGTACCAAAATAAAAAGGTATAGAAAGCTTATCTAATTGTTTCTTAATTAAAAAAAAAAAAAAAGCAACCTAAATTGGATTCAGCAATAGATTCCATTTCTAAGCTCTACAGCTTTGGTAATTTATAAATTTATTACACAGTATGCCAGGAGCCTCATGTGCTTAATTTTATAGGTTATAAAAAAGTAAATGGATTTGTCCAACTGTAAATGCAGCCATTTTATTAAGCAAGATGAATATAACTGATGCAACATCAGTCCTGGACAAAGTTATGCAGGAGTTTTGTACAGGTTCTGAATACAGTGATAACATATACACGTTTCCAAAAGCTGCGAGGGCTTGGGTTCTGAGCAGCTTTGATTTTAATAGCATCTAGTCAGCTCACCCGGCATGAATATTTATTTGCTCCCTGCTGGCAGGCAGATTGCCTACAAACTTCATGTCCCTGGTTGTTCTGGTTCTTTTCACAGTGTAAACGTGGATTAGATAATACAAATTTAAAGTATTAAAATGAAGAGCTGGGTCTTTATCTTTTATGGTCATCTCGGGTCTGTTCCCTTCTCCATCATAGGGTGACCAAGGACAGGCGGGGCCTCCGGGACCTCCCGGCCCTCCAGGCCCAAGAGGGCCTCCTGGGGACACAGGGAAAGATGGCCCCCGTGGAATGCCAGGAGTGCCCGTGAGTTGCTTTTCGGATCTGTTTCTGCCACAAGTTTGGTTTTGTTTTAAGGGCTGAGAACTGGGATGGAGGTGGCTGTGGAAGGGCCTTAGGTTCAAGGGATCACTGAATGGGATGGGTTGAAGGAAGTGGCATAATAGCCAAGTCCCTAAGTAGAGCAGATCAGCCTTAGCAGGATTCTGTTTTACCACTCAATCGGTGGGGAAGCCTCACAGACCACACAGAGAAACCTGGGGACAGCAACTACACTGCATTTCAGGTAAGCCTCAAGATTCCTGGTCTTGCCTGTGTCCTACTATAGGGTAAATCAGTGTCTTTGGTTTAAATGGTAGATTAGTTGGAAAACCTAGGTTGGAGATTGATAACATTTTCCAAAGGGTCAATAGCAGAGACAATAAATTTCCCTACTATTTATGGGAAGTAAAGGAGGTAAAAGTTTCTAATATTTAATTCCTTATGAATAACATGACAAAAAAAAATTGGTAATAAGAAAATTAAAACTAATTGTTAACACATCAGTGGGTATGGTTTGAATATAGCTTGTTCTTTGTAATGTGAGCCATATTAATAAAAACAGTTTAAAAGTGATCTCAGTAGATAAAAACAGCCCAGCAATTAAAAAAATATATGTGTAGATATGGAAGAGGCCAAACATTTTAGATTTATATTATGACTTTAAGAGTTGAGATTGAGGCATACTTAGGAATTATATTACTTAATTTTTGCTTTAACTTAAATTACTTTCATTAGTGTGTTCATGATACAAAAGTAATAATGGAAGTATCCACAAAGCAGAAAATTTAGAAAATAAAGACAGCCAAAAAGAAGAAAATAAAAATCAATCATAGTCATTAACGTTTTTGGTATGTTTCCTTCCATTTTTATGTAAATGAATAATTTACCTATGTTTTTCAAAGGTTCTTTATAAAAGTATGGGGTATTGGAAAAATCTTCTGAGATAACCTTCTTATAAGTCCCATTTTCCTTTCTGGAAGCTGCTGTGAATTTGACTATATGAAATGAGGAAATGACTTTTAGCATATGATGTCCTGGCTGTTAGGACTGCTTTCACTGAACCAATCCAGAGAGTGGTTTGTTTCTAAAATTGTTTTCTAATATCTTTCTTGGGGTGATATCCCAGTAGAGAGGGAGATCCATAGGGTAGGGATATTTAAAGCTGCTCCATTGATTGTTGGTTACCAGCAGAGGCACAATGACTGTCTCTTCAAATAAGAAAAGAAGTTAAAACTATTTTTATGGTATAAAATCAGTCAGATCATTGGGTATAGTGACAGTAATAACCAAAATAAAATTCTAGGTAGAAATTTTACAAAGGACAAGTAATTTTTTTTTTTTTTTTGGACCCACAAATCTGATTTGAACTAGATTTGTGGTTGTTGAGTTAATGCTCCTTAGAAGCAAGGATGGCAAGACTTCATCCCCTGCACTTTGGACATGTTATCAGGAGGGACCAGTCCCTGGAGAATAACATCATGCTTGGTAAAGTAGAGGGTTAGTGAAAAAGTGGAAGATCCTCAACGGGATAGATTGACACAGTGGCTTCAATAATTGGCTCACACATAGCAACGATTGTGAGGATGGCTCAGGAATGGGCAGTGTCTTGCTCTGTTGTAACTGACTTGATGACACCTAACAAGAAACAACATTGTAACCACTAGAAAAAGATTTCATAAAAATAAACTATTTATTTTTAAAGGCCGTCATCATCTACATATATTGGCTTTATAAGCATAGTTTCCCCCCCAAAAAAAATATAATGACAGTTTCTCTGTCATTATAATAATATAGTAAGAAGACATAATAATTCCATATTAATCTGTGTGTTAGAAAATGTTAATGATATAGAAGAATTTTATCAGTTTTAATAAAATACATTACTTCAGCCATCATTCATCTAGGAGGACCAAAATTAAAAAACAATCTCAGACTCATTTTTTTGAATTTCTACACTAAGAACAATTGCCTCTCTGTTCTTCATGTGAAAGCTCTGACATCTCCTGAAGAAGACACGAGTCCTCATCTTTCTGACATCATAGGAAAAAAAAAAAAAAGGACGTGATAAATGAGATGTTCCTGTAGTTATAATTAAATATTATTTTAAGATCATTTATTCACTTATAATCATTCCTGTTAGTTTTATTTAGCGAGTCCCAGTGATGCAATGGTTAAGCACTTGGCTGCTAACCAAAAGGTTGGCAGTTCAAACCCACCTAACTGCTCTGTGGGAGAAAGACCTGGTGATCTGCTTCCATAAGTATTATAGCCAAGAAAACCCTATAGGGCATTATGAGTTGGAATCGACTCAATGGCACCCAGCAACAACAACTAGTTTTACTTAGTATGTATACTAGGCATAAAAAATTTCTGCTGGTATCTAGATTTATCTTATTAAATCCTAAAGTGTTTCTAATATGCATTTGAAAAAAAATATCAGATCTCTTTTAATTGCATTATGTTTGTATTCCTCTATTTAGCCTGAAAAATATATTTGATATTCACATGCCCCAGTGGGCATTACATAAAAAGAAAATAACCAAAATGATTAAAATTGGTTTTCAATTTATAGCATTAATAAAATTTTCCCTATTCTTTTTTAAGGGTGAGCCAGGGAAACCAGGAGAACAAGGCTTAATGGTAAGTGTCTAAATTTATCTTTTTCTATGTCCAAAACAGTGGAAGCTCAAGTTATTAGAAACTATAGTCAAGAGTCACAAGGACTGCAATGTGCTCACTGGGGACTAGGTGGAGAAATTCAAATGGAAGGTCAGTACTTTTAGGAAGAGTCTTAGCTAATTGAAAAACTGTGAGTCAGGTTTAATTAATTAGCCAATATTGGATTGATATTCGATCAATAAACCAATGCTGACTATAGGCAAGTCTCTGTTCTCTTGTCCCTAGTCAGGAATGAACTCAAGAACTGGCTTATGGTTTGATGCCTAAAGAGTGTGGTGAAAACATCAGCGGCTTTGATGTTGACTCTGTATTTTGCTTGATGGGGTCAGCAAACTACTGTCTGTGCAAATCTGCCTGCTGCCAGTTGTTGAAACTAAAGTTTTATTGGAACACGTTCATGCTCATTCTTTTACATATTGCCTGTGGCTGTTTTCACTCTGTAACAGCAGAGTTGCGTAGTTGTGAGAGGCTGTGAGTCGATTCCGACTCATAGCAACCCAATAGGACAGAGTAGAACTGACCCATAGGGTTTCCAAGGAGTGCCTGGTGGATTTGAACTGCTGACCTTTTGGTTAGGAGCCGTAGCTCTTAACCACTATGCCACCAGGGTTTCCATGGCCTACAAAGCACAAAATATTTACTATCAAAACTGCCAACCTTCTGATCATCACAGTAGTCATCTTAGTAACTTTATTACACTGTTGACTGGTATTGCCTTTGACAATATTGGCTAATAAAAGATCCATGTCTATATCATATGAAAAAAAAGTTGTCAAGATTATGTGTGTCCAAGTATCTGTCACACAACCTGTAACAGAAGAGTGAAAATTAAGAGTTAAAATACAGTAAGATCTGTATACTACATGCCAAGGTCAAGGACTACACATCTACAGAACTGACGTTTTTGGTGCGGGGAGAGATGCTGCATGAGGTCAAAGGTGAGAATTTGATCTAAGCAGCTCTGCAGTGAGGCACAGTATAGTCAGGGATATGCCTATTAGCTTAAGTAGAAGTTAGTTTTCAAAGGGATCAGGTGTGACTAAGGGTGAATTAGCACAGTAAACCTTCCAGAGGAATTTAGAGTTCTTACCTTTGTTGATGGGCTCCACCGCCAAGAGAAACAGTTGTGCTTTTTGCTCCCTCTCTTTAAAAAAGGTCATGATGTGATTCTGTGTGGACTTGCCTGTAGGTCTACAGGTCCCAGTTGCTCATGACGTGATTCCACGTGGACTTGCCTGTAGGTCTACAGGTCCCAGTTGCTCATGACGTGATTCCACGTGGACTTGCCTGTAGGTCTACAGGTCCCAGTTGCTCATGACGTGATTCCACGTGGACTTGCCTGTAGGTCTACAGGTCCCAGTTGCTCATGACGTGATTCCACGTGGACTTGCCTGTAGGTCTACAGGTCCCAGTTGCTCATGACGTGATTCCACGTGGACTTGCCTGTAGGTCTACAGGTCCCAGTTGCTCATGATGTTTTAGCCTTTGCCAGTGGAAGGGAAGTTTGGGCATGGCCCTGAACCCTGAAGAGTAGAATTCCTTCAGTCTCCCTCTCCCTCTCTGTCTGTTGAACTGCCTTTCTAGCCTACTTTGTAGAACCTACTTTATGCAACCTGGAGCCCTGGTGGCACAGTGGTTAAGAGCTACCGCTGCTAATTTAAAGGTCGGCAGTTTGAATCCACCAGCCACTCCTTGGGAACCCTATGGGGTAGCTCTACGCTGTCCTATAGCATCCCTATGAGTCGGAATCGACTTCACAGCAATAGGTTTATAGAACCTATGGTTTATAGGACCTACTGTATTCTGACAATACCAGGGAATAGGGTCATGTTCTAATAACCCACATTTCAGAGGCAAACTATTTCTCGCACTCACCCTGGGTGTAGAATGGGTATGCTTAAGGGCAGTACAGGGAGCTGGCAGGGAGTGATGATAAGCTTAATAATGTCCTTTCTGCAATAACACATGGCCTAACACATGGGGCCCACAGTTGGTGAGACATTAAAACAAATGTGTGAATGTGTTAGAGGTTGAACACTTCGTGTGGGAAGCCTTCCATAGCCCTCCTTGGGGAAACACTCCCGACCTGTAGGTGTAGCTACCTTAGCAAGATCATTGGTGGAATGAATGTACATGGGACTGAATCTGACCCACCACCTGGAAATTCCCTGTTCCTGACCTATGAGTTGGAATCGACTCGTCGGCAACAGGTTTGGTTTTTTGGTTTTTGGACCTATATTATCAAGATAGATGTTTGATATAGATCTTTTTTGGGGGGTGGTGGATGGGGTACTGTAGTGGATTCTTTTTAAAAGGAAAAAAGACCACAAGTGAAAATTAAACATTTGTCATCAGTGGTAATGCTCCATGTGCAGCAATTAGCTTTCTCAATCACGTTGAGTCGCAGAGTAAGAAGAATCCTGGAAAAACTGCAATGTAAATTTAAGCACTTGAATGCACCTGTACTCTCTATTCTGGGTAATGGTCAACACATTTTCCTCCTACACATTCTGCTTACACTGAAGGCTACTGGGTATTCTTAGGAGCCCTTGTTTGCCCTCAGGTAGGCACAGCCTAGTCAGATTTTTATCCTTGGCATTAGCTTTCTACCTTAATGCTCAAAGAAGCATCCTAATTTACAAAGCTCAAAAATAAAATGCGTACATATTTTTAAAAATTATATTCTTACCTTCCTTGAACTCACATGATTTGGATTCATGGCGACCCCATGCTCCATTAGGTTTTCAGTTGGTTGGTTTTTCAGAAGTAGATCAGCAGGTCTTCCTTCCGAGGTGCCTGTGGGTGTCCTCTAACCTCCAACCTTTTAGTTAACAGCCGAGTGTGTTAACGGTTTGCATCCCCCAGGACTCCATATATACTCTCTAGGGTATACTATGTGAATCACAAAATAATCCTATCTTCCTACAATTCGTAGCTGCATACCTTTAAATATAAATGTTTGACCTAGGCCTAAAAAAAATTGTTATTATTGTGCTCTCTTAATAAAGATGATCCTGGATATTTTTCCAAAAACTTTATCTTCTTGCTTTAAACTCTTCAGATTTAGTTGATGTTCTTGTTTCAATGATGCAGCTAAGAAACTTAATTGAAATGACAAAATGTTTTAAGGATAAGTGTATTATAATGATCTTCTAAAGCAAATTGAACTATTTTTAAAGATGTACAATCCTTTTTCAAAAGAAAACTTCAATAATATTTAGAAAAGTAGACAAACCATAAGTGTACAACTCAGTGACTTTTCACAAAGTGAATGTAACTGTGTAACCACAAGCCAGATCAAGAAATAGAATGTTATCATAACCCAGAAGCTCCCCTTAGCCCGGAGTCACCATCCACCCTTCCCCAATTAACCGTCATTCTGACTATCACCGTAGATTAGTTTTACCTCTTTTTAATTTATATTAATAAAATCATACTGTATGTACATGTTTATGTCTGGCAACTTTCATTCTACATTATATTTGTGAGATCATCCATTTCTGTTTTAATAGCCTTCACAGCTGGTTAAAAAAAAAAAAAAAAAAGGAGGAAGAACCTTACTTCCTTGACTTCCCAGTTAAAACGACATCACTTAGCGATAAGTGAATGAACCCTCTCTCTGACCTTGGGCAAGTCACTTAACCTCTTAATGTCTCTTCTGTAAGGAAATGATAATGATACCCTCTCTGCCTGCCTTATAAAGTTGCCAAAGACAAGTGCAATAAATTAGGGGAAAGTACTTTAAAACATATAATGAAGAACTATAGGAGTATGTTATTATTATTATCACTCAGTTGTTCTCTCTAGAGTAAATTACAGGTGAACGTAGATTTAGATACCAGATGTATTCCTGGAAAGTTCTGTATGAATCAAATTTTCATAAATCAATGTATCTTAAAGGTACTGGGGAATTTGGCTATTTAAAGCAATCCTATTCAGTCTTTTTGTAAAGCAATAGAGCTCTCTAATTCCTCTTCCCAACAAACTGAATTTTTATATCTTATAGTTGCTTAAGGTGACATATTTCTATGATTTAAAGCAACAATCATTTTTTTTAAAATCGCATTTATGTTTAACTTGAGTAGCACCTTTATCGTTTAGCCCATCTAAAAGAGAGAAAAGGATACTTGGAACTGTAATTGTAGACAATTTTTAAGAGGAGAGAAATTGCTTTAGAAATTTTCTTGCAAATGTGAACTCTGTGTGTGTGTTTGCTTTAACTCCAAGTCTGGCAGGGAGAGAGGTACATTGTCCCAGTAGTTCCACTTTCAGAACTACTTAAGGGTGTATAAGTGTTATCTGTGATCCTTTTCGCTGATCTATAAAATGTAGGTAATAATTCTATTCTGCCTCCCTCCCTGGGTAATGATGAGAAGCACTAAAACAATAATAATATGAAAATGTTTATGAACTACGAAGAGTTGCATAAATGAGACGCATTACCGTTAAAACAAATGTCCGGTGACACACTTGGCACACAGAGACTACTCTGTGGGACGTAAGGGCCGAGTAAGTCTGATAATAGATATCAATTAAGTTATATTGTATCAAATACTGTAACTGATAGTGCAACTTATTTCTTTTGTCTTATTTGGGGCTTTGCAAGCTTTTTTTTCCCCCTTCTTATGAATCATACCATATTACACTATCAGGTTTTCATAGCACTCTCCTCACAGACCAGTTAAAACAAAGAAATGGTAATAAATGCCACCACTTTGATCTTTTCCACAGTATGTAAAATCTGCTACATTTGTTTATGTCATGGAGGAATTTTTGCTTACCGGAGAGTTTTGAGAGGCACTAGGGAGTTTTAAAAAATTTGAAATGCCTCTGATGATGACATGAAGAAGCCAGGAACGATCTAAAATTAGCTCTTACAAAACTGTTCATGAGCGTGTCAGGTGGGGAATTAGTTTCGTAATCCAGGATATATATTTTATATTGCAAAAATAATCATCTGAGGATTAACAGCATCTATGACAGAATAAAAAAGAAGACCTGCAGCTCAGGCGGTTCCACATTTATTTAATCCTGCTGTGCGTCTATTCTGTAAACACGACCTTCGGGTCTTCTGAGAAGTTCAGGATGGGATTTTAAAAGACAGATCTTGAGCTTAAATAAATTGGTCTCCATCTTAATAAGGAGAGAACTGCTCTTTCTTATGAAACTAGACCAAAGGATTAAGCCAAAGACTGACTACGCTTGGAAGTGCTAAAGTTATGAACCCTAGCTTAAGTGAGCTTTATTTTTTAGTTCTTTGGAAGTTTAAATAGTTACTAAGTCGTATTTTTTGAAAATATCTTTCCTTTTGATATCCTTAACTCTTTCTTACTTTGTAGTAGAAGTTCTCGAAAAAATTTTTAAAAAGGTAGATTTTTTTTTTTTAATATACCAACTAGTCCCAGTTTTTTGGATATTATTTTTTGGTCTAAAGTGTCTAGATCTCCTAAACCAAATCATTTTTCATACTCTAAAACTTTTTCTTCTTCCCTCTGCCCCACCCTATATGTACAAACTCTACAATGTACCCATTAATCTCTTTCGGAATTACAGGAGTACTTAAAATGTTACTCATTAGGCACTGGGGGTATCTGAGGGTTCATACCTCAGAAAAATTTTGCTATTGTTGTCCCTTAAAGTGAATTTTGGACTTGTGTAATTTTAGTTTATTTTAATTTTGCCTGCAGACCCACTTAATACATTCTGGGCCAAGAGAATATAATGCTTTTTATGTTAATTAATAATGTAAGCATAAATAACGGCTTCTGCTTCATTTAAAATAAAATATAAAGAACTGATATGTGAAGATTTGCTTTAAATTTAGTCCTCTACAATACATTGCTGTCTCACAGATTTTATAAAACGCATCACTTAGTTGTACTTGGCTCCGTCGGCTTTCTTGACCAGCATACATAAAGACAACTGCAGACTTCTCTTCCAGATCCGGTCTGGCAGAGAGAGCAAAAGCGTAATCCTTCAGATCACAAATAACAAAAATGACCAGAATCATCTCAGCGTATTTATTTATTAGACTAGATTTAACAATGAAATCTTGTTTGGTTCAACTGCGTGGACTTGTTATGTGCACTGCCTGCTGCGATGCCTTAGCAACTGTCCAAAGGCTTTATTGTCCTCACCAAATCTGATTGTCCATGAAGTACATGTAAATAGAACCAGCCCTTCCCACCTCCTTGGCGTTTTTGTCCAGAGCCTGCAATCCTTTGTTTTCCAACAGACTGAGAGCAAGTAGGCGAATAATTCCTTCTCTTTCTGTTCCCAACTGACTGGCCCTTCGGGTGGCCCAGCGCAAGGGAACTCTCTCCTTTTCCATTCCTGGGTGCACGGACTTTTACAGAGGTGTCTAAAGGCCACTTTAGTGTAGTAATGGAGAGGAACATTTGACTGTCATAGAACCTGGGTCTGTCTCCTAGAAACACAAAGCAGACTTTTGGGGGAGCATTTTTTTATAGTGATTTAGAAGCACGATCAATTTATGTAAATAAAAAGTAGTCTAAGAGACTATGTAGATGATTCTGTTTGTATTCTCCTTTCATTATTTCTTTTTTTGTTTTCCAAAAGACCTGTGAATCAGCTCTATTTTAACTGTCTTTACACTGGTTCTAGTTCAAGGTCTAATAAACTCTATCAAATTGGACAAATTATTGAAGATATTTAGGCCCCTGAGCCCTCGTCTATAAAAAGTGGTGAAACTGAATAACATCCTGTCATTCTACCATGTTTTCATCCGAAATGCCCAGAAACATGTTGTATACCCATTTATCATGTTGTGTATACACCTACATAGGCTATAAAGAATGAAAAACAGTGAACCATAGTTCTATATTAAGAATTAATGGAAGGTTAATTCTTAATTCTACTTAATTCTACCTCAAAACTGTATAGTCAACTTCTCTAAATCCAACCTACTATAGCCGTAACACTGCAATAATATCACTCTTGTATGAGGATATTAACAAAATTATAATTAATCTCTTTCACCACATTCTCAAGTCTTATTAGACTAAGAAGAAACTTTTCAGAATAATGGTTGGCCCATGTAAGGTCTGTGCTTTACATTTGCAGGGTCTAGGACAAGAGTACTGATGAAAGACACAATATGTCTAAATATTTAAAAGTTATGAATCAAGCTAATAAACTGTTACATAAAATATGCTCTATCCTCTAGTCTTGATGAATATATCCTCACGATGACTTGGAACATTTCAAATCTAGTATTCTTGCACTCTTTGGAGGTCCAAACCAGAGCGTGGCAGCCTGAAGAGATCTGTGATCATTCTCAGCCCCTGGCCCCTGGCCTGCTCCCCTTCCCTCCTATACCTGCCTCTATCTTTCAGCTTTGGAAGAGTCAGGCTCTCACATGTATATGTTCTTGAATGCCCACGGGACCAAATTCTACCCATACCACCCTCTATCCTTCTAAAATATCCATTTCTTTGCCCCTTCTTCCAGTTAATTGCTGCACACACCAGTGGTGTGGTCTGCCTTTGGAAGAACAAGAGCTGTGAGAGGCAACACGAAGTCCTTGAAGCATGCTCAGGTCATTGGGGTAGAGAAATGGTTAAGAGCTTGGCTGCTAACCAAAAGGTCAGCAGTTTGAATCCACCAGCTGTTCCTTGGAAATCCTCTGAGGCTATTCTACTCTGACCTATAGGGTAGCTGTGTGTTGGAATCAATTTGACGGTGCTGGGTTTGTTTTTTTGGTTTTTTAACACCCAAGGCACAGTCCAAGGTGGTGGGGGGTGGGCTAAAAGTGGGCATGTTCCTTTGATCTCATGGACTCCTAATCCCATGAGGAGAAGTGTGACAGAGAAGAGCTCTCTAAAGCCTGGACCCAAGGAAAGGGCCTTCTTTCCCAGGTCAAGAGGAGTACAGGTTCCATGTGTTGTGTGGAGTTTTTAAAAAATAACCTACTTCAATCACCTCCTTGGAGAACACTTCACAGACACACACACACACACACACACACAGAGAGATACAGATACACACTTCCCTAAGCTATGCCAGAAGCTGTCTTTTCCCTTCCTCCACAGCATTTATCACATCATGTCATAATTGTGCTTGGTACGTAGGCTGTTCAGTAAACTGAATGACATGAATCAATCAATAAATCATGTATTAATACAAAGGAATCACCTTTATATTTATCTCCCAACTGATGACGTTGCTTCCCAGGGTAGGATTCAGAAAAACTAAAGCAAATCCATTGCTGTCAAGTTGATTCTGACTCATAGTGATCCTATAGGACAGAGTAGAACCACCCCATAGAGTTTCCAAGGAGTGGCTGGTGGATTTGAACTGCTGACCTTTTGAGTAACAGCTATAGCTCTTAACCACTGTGCCACCAGAACTCCAGGGTAGGATTAAAAAAGGCAGGATAAATCCGATAGAATTACTACAAAGCTGCTTTTTTTCCTATATCTTCTTATATCATTCATGTAGTATTGATTATTTAGATTCTATGCATGCTTATGAATATGCATAGCATAATTAAAGACTGATTTTCATAAGGACAGTGGAAATGTAATTGCATCAATTCACAGTCACACTATGTGGCAATTTTTTAAGTAGGACGTAAAAGATGTAGAAGAAATTCTCGAAATCATCTAGTTTCCTACTTAACAGATGAAGAAACAGCATCAGAGTGAATAAGTAACTTGTCCGAGGTTAGTGGCAGAACTAGACTAGAATCCAGTTCACATGATTGTAGACTTACATGGTCTATAATCTAGATATCCATTGCCCAGTACATTAGCCAGAAGCTCCCCATGGCTATTGAAATTTAAATTAATTAAAATGAAATAAAAATTCAGTTCCTCAGTTGCTCTAGCCACATTTCAAGTGCACACTAGCTACATATGGTAAGTGGCCACCATATTGGATTGAGCAACAGAACATTTTCATCATTTCAGAAAGTTCTATTGGACAGCACTCGTCTAGATAGAAAATAGATCTCAGTAGTATATGAGTATATATTATAGCCTTAAATGTAAGTAAGGCCTTATTTTGTTAATCCCGGGATATTTAAATTTTAGCAGCCAGTGTTTTTAGCATTGTTGGTATAAAATAGCAAAAGCACTTACACTTTACTCAATAGAAATATTTTTCCTGAGTGTAATGTAGGATGATAGGCCTTTGTGAACCATAAATTTGTTTCCTTTATGGTACACGAGGGAAGTATGGTTAATCACAGAGGGCAGAGGAAGCCTGTTAATTTTTCTTTCTTTCTGGGTCATTTCCACTTTGGGTTCAGCAACAAGAAACCATTTATTAAATATTTAGAAGTGATAAAGTGAGCTTATTTCTGTCCTGGGTATCTGGTGGGAGATGATACTGAGCCTCTGTTTTGGGACCTGATCAGAACATAGATTCTCAAATATCTAGATCTGTCTTTAATCTGCTGGTAGTATTTAACATTCAACATGCAGTCTTGGGTTCTGGTTTTGTCAAGTGGTGAGAAAAATGTATAACTTCTTTAATTTCCTGAGCTTTAAGAGACCTCCCTAAAAGAGGTCACAACCCCATGATTTCCAGAAACCAATAAATGAATCATCCGGGCTTAATATTTTCCCCCCAAAAAGTCAGAGCATGAGATAGAGATGTCAGGAAGAGTTTACTCTTTAAAAAATAAAAATAATTATTTCATTTAAAACTTTTTTCATTGAATGTTCATGAATAAATATAATGACACTCCATCTTATTGACAGACTCTAAATGAGACTTGTTTTAGAGACACTTTTTTAAATAAGAGAATTATGGAGTGATAATATTTTAAAAATCCCAGATATTTAAAGGGAAACAACTGCCTCAAAACTGAGAGTACTTTCCAGTGATAGCAGTATGATAGTTTGAGTGGTAAAATAATGTATGAAATACAGTAAATGGAAGTTGATCCTTTTTATTTTCATTCATTTTTTCAATTTAGTCTATTTATTTAGTAGGCATTGAGTTATGTGCTAGCCTTGCTCTTGAGGAAATCACTGCCTAGTCAAGTGGATTTAAAAAAATATGTAAACATATTAAAATATAGCCACTTTAACTGTGCTAGAGAAACACAGAGGTTGAAAACAAGCTCTGTCTGGGTGCGTTGGAGAAGGCTCACAAAGGAAGTGAGTTATGACTGCTGAGCCTAAAGAATGATCAAGAACTTCACATGAGGACTAATAGGAGAGAGGCATGGACTGTTAGGGAAAATATAAATGATTAAGTGTGACTGAAGACAGAGTCCATGAAAGACTTGAAACAAGAGCTGAAGCTCTCCCATCTCGGCACTGTGCCCTTTTTCACTTGTTTATGCTGTGATTCTTCATACCCAGGTCAACTAAAACATTGGCTTTTAGATTGAAAATGCTTTAGCACTCTCACTTATATGCTAAACCTTTCCCAATAGTTTCTAGTTTGACATTTCCACACACTTAAGCTATGAAATCTGAATCTTGTAAAACATTTAAATTATACTCCAGACATACATATAATAGCAGCTAGAGTTTATGTTTCTTAACCTTCCCACATCGAACATCCAAGTAGAACATGGAATTTTATGTAAGTGCACATTAAATGATACCTTCTTAAGTAAGACAAATTTCCATTATTTGTTTCGAATTTCCTCTTACTCTTTATAAACCAGGTTTTTATATTTTCTAATGTTATGATGCTTTTGTCGGGGATAATATCTTTCAAGAAATTGTAATCAAAGTCTGTTGCATCAAACCCTTGAGAAAGTTTGATACTAACGTTTTATGGCTCCATAAGTTAGATTATATGCGTTATCATTCTTCCCTATGGAACCAGACTTTTTAAAAGTATTTTCTTCATTTTGCCTAACTTTTATTAAATCATGGAAAAATTCTTAATTCAAAAAGGAAATAATTTTAAATGGCTTAAAAGTTTGGAGCTTTTATCCTCCCATTCACAGGTGGACCACTTCTTTTTTGTTCCCTGTATTTTTTATTACAGAAGCTGGTTGTATATTCTTGTATCCAGCAATGACCAGCAGCTTTCAGAGCCTCAGATTTTACTGTTAGCCATCAGGGACAGAACAGGAACTCTGTCCGCCCCGTACTCACACAGAACATCATTTCCTAATAGCAGGCAACCAGAGCTTGCCTTAAAACATCTCCCAAGAGGCATCCTAAAGCACATCATTTAGAAACTCTGCATCCTGTTTAGGTAATTAATACCTCAATCACATTTGTGCTAACTTTGGTAGTGTCAGAAAAAATTACTTAATTTTTTTTTTTTTCCATTCTATGATCCATCAAGCAAAAGGCTTTTTTTCTTTTTTTCCTTTCCCTTAAACACACTGGAAAGTGCAGCCAATGCTTAATGGTTAAGCATCATCCATTTCTTAACTGTCTGTTTTGAAGATTAACTTGGATTGATAATTCACCCTACTGTTTGCATGATGACTTTCTGAAGTGTGTTGGAGGCCTTGGATCTACATCCACATGCACAACAATACCGCGTGACTAAGATGATTTTGGAAACCCTGGTGGCTTGGTGGTTAAGAGCTACGTCTGCTAACCAAAAGGTCAGCAGTTCAAATCCACCAGGTGCTCCTTGGGAACTCTATAGGGCAGTTCTACTCTGTCCTGTAGGTTTACTGTGAGTAGGAATTGACTCAACAGCAATGGGTTTAAGATGATTTTTGCCTTGCTGTTTTAATATAGAAGCCATGAACTAAATTCCTCCACTCAGTTTTGCACGTAGAGGTAATTTGGAGGGTATTAGAATAAACCAGTACAGTTAGAATGACCAAAAAGAAAGAAAAATCTTACCTTTCTTATTTTGAGACACTATTGTCTAAGGTGTAAGAAAAAAACAACATGCATTATGTATTTTTTTATTCATTCTTACTATTTTCATCATACTCAAAGTCAACACCATTGTGCTTACAGCCATCTACAAGGCCTTCAAACATGCTCTCCCTTCCTCATCCCTACCCCCATCTCCTGCTCCTCTCTTATAGACTCCTCACTGTTCTTTGAACAGACTTAACACGTGCCACTTCTGGCCTTAGCATTTTCTGTTCCCTCACCTGGAACATTCTTCCCCTTCCCATATGCATGGCTCTCTACCTGATGTCCTTCAGAGCTTTGGTTAAGGGTCACTGTATCAGTGAGGCCTTCACTGACCTTCCCCCAATTTAAAATACTACCACATCTACCTCTCCTCCCTTTTTGCTTTAGCACTTGCCACCTGACCCAACTTCACATTTCACTTGTCTACTTGTTTACTGTCTGTCTGCTTTCACTAGAATATAAAGTCTAGGGGGACATGCATTTTTGTTTACTTTGGTCACTGCTGTATCCCAAGCACCTCGAATATTGCCTGGTCCTCAGTGAGCACTCAAAAACTGTTAAGTGAATGAATAAATGGAAAAACTCGAAAGGATTTACTGAGTAATTTACATGTGCAGGCCAAGATAAAAGACACTTAGAGTGAAGAAAGCAGTAACCTGACAATCACAGTACTGTGTGGTAAGTTCCATGAAAATGTGCCGTCATAGTGATACTTTGGAGAACAGAAGAAGGGGCCCTAATGCCAAGGGAGTGTTGGGGGTGGGAAGTCACTGAGTTCTGAATTATTCAATGGGTAGGGGAGAGAAGACCAGAGAGAAGAAAGCCTATTAGAGGCAGAACCAGCGGTGCAGCAGTATATAGATATGGAAGCAGGGCGGGTGTGACAAACCACAGTTATTACTGAGGCTTGGACTGTGGAAACCCAGAGGAAAGGAATGAACCCATTAGCCTTTTAGGATGCTTGTTCAGGCAGCAGAGTGGCCATTAGGTGGATGTCACATTAGGCAGGTGAGGTGAGACGAGGATTTGAACAAGGACGTAGCAATGCAGTTGGAGAAGAGGGCCGGACTGAAGAGAGATTCTTGAGGGAGAAGTAAGGAATCATCTTGAGGGAGAAGTAAGGAATCATTCTTAGGCTTGAGTAACCTGCCTTTGGTAAAGGCAATCATCAACATGGGGGCTGTCATGTTTCTTTAACTTTCTTGCTCACCGTATGCTGAACATTGTACATAATCATTAGAAATGGAATCCAGCAAAGGTGGGAAAAACAGAAAAGAAAATCACTACGCACTACGTAATTTCTTACTTGCTTACAAGTTTTTATGTTAACTTTACATAGCTCTCCATAGTCTTTCTAAACAATCACGAAAATATTGGTGTAAAGTATTGTCTGCAGATTAGTGGTTACTTCATACTTAGATTTTTTCAGTGGCTCATTTGATGTTCATTATACAAAATTCTTCAATGAAAAAGTTCATACATTTTAGATCATCCAGAACGTGTATCAGTCGCATAAAGTATGTGCTAATATCAATGTGCCTGCCAAGGAAATGTCTAAGAAAGGGGCACTTCAGTGGTTAATAAAAATGGGCTAAAAAGATCATGACTCTGATTTTGGAAAGCCATTTGATCTAAACTTGTTAAATCACGAGGATATAATATGAACATGGAATCGTTTTAGAAATCTGGGGCCGCTAGGATAATTGACTTTAATTTTAGGAATAATAAGTGTGAAGCACTGATTTGACTAGTAAACAGTGAACTTAGAACATTCTTTATGTTGTTATGCAGGCTGAAAATATAAATACGTTTAAGAAAAAATAGATTAAAGGACTAAATGGTTCTTTGACATTTTCCCATTATTTTAAAAGTCTGTATTTGTACTAGAAGCCACAAGATGATTGAAATGTAGACATTTTAACCAACTGATGGCAAAATACCCTAAGTTCAGAATCAGTTTTCAAGCAGTGAAGGTTTAGTTGGTAAGCTTACGTTTAATGACCACAATGTTACAGATATATGATGGGATTTTAATCTAAAGATGCTCAAAACACATTCGTAGAAGTAAAATCTTGATCAGTAAAATAGGTGTATAGTGTGTGTTTGTGTGTGTGTACTTATATATATGCCTGAGTCTTGTATTCAGTTCTTCTTTACCCCGACTTCCCTCTTAGTAATAGACAGCATTGTCTTTGATATGCTACCGTTTTTCCTGCCAGGGAGATCAAAGAAGTATATGCACGTTTTTGGTAGCTGAGAATATATGCTTGGTAATACGGTTATGGATAATCTATGACATGTGTTCACCATTCAAAACTAGGGGTTTTTATTTTGGGAGTTTAACAAAAATAGTAGTAATTTCCTAACAGGGAAGAAAAATATTATATTTCTTTATGACCATCCTCTGACTTTCATAAATTTTGTGCCAAAATATACAACTAATATAATTTTATGCATTTAAGAATTGTGAGTACTAAGTCTCAGATTTTAGGTGTTCATTCAACACAGAACAAAATAGAAAATACTAGGTGTGTTAGTCTCAAGTCAAAACACTTGATTTAAAATTTGCTCTTATTTTCATATAAAATATTCCATTCCGTGGTTATACACATAACAAAAGATCGAATTTTAGTAAACAGTATTTCTGTATGTGGTAAAGTTAGGTTTACGATGAGAAACAAACCTTTGTGAGTTGAACATTACAGTCTCAGTCTAAACATTGAATTAATGTGTTTTTTTGTTATATGATTTCCTTTCTAACATAAATATTTTAAGAAATAAAGACTCTAGAGATACTTGGGAAAATGGAATCAGAGATAATGATAAAAACCAAGCCTGTTCTCCACTCTCAGATCTGCTATCACCACAGACTCTAAATTCTGCCCTTACTTAGCATAAACATTCATTTCCCAAACAATATACCCAAGTGAGGAGATGATTAAACATGTTTACGTGCTGAGGGGAAGGAACCAGTGGAGAGGGGGAGGTTCTGATAAGGATGCAGGGGATAATTGATGGAGAAAGATCCCTAAGGGGGAAGGCAAGGATGAATTCCAGAGTCCGCCAGATGAATTCATCCTGTATAAGAGACTCTTCTTCCTTCCTCAGTAGGAAGGAGGTTCACATGGATTGGTGAGGGACAAGATGTTGAGGGAATTTTACACCTGATAGTCTCTAGTTTCTTGGCAAAATCTAAAACAGAAAGAATTTAGGAAGGAGTGAGATGGGTAGGGTGAATGTCTGACCACACAGATATGCCAGATAACAAGCTCATTAAAAATTTGGTTGATTGAATAAATCAAATAGGTAGAATTGCATAGCGTACTTTTAATAACCTAAAGCTGATTGTCTCAGGAAACTGTTGGTCTTCCTGTGAGGGTTACAAAATAACTTGTGGGGAGCAGATTCCCTGAATGTTCCTAAACATGGTGCATTTTTTATGAAAAATTATGCATGACCAATTTTCCCACTGACCACCCTAGTGTTTTATTTAATGTTACTGAATATGTATGCAAGATGCTGATTAACTGAAATGTCACACATTGAAAATAAGGTAGCCATTGTTTAAGTGTAATGAAGTAAAGAGCTTTCTACATGAAATGGTGGAGTGTCTACAACTCCAATAAAATATATTATAATTGAATATATTTTTGAAAAAAATTGGGGAAAGTGCTTAATATTTTCATTTAAAAATGGACATGAATATTCAGAATATTCTTTTCTGCAAATACTCATGGAAGACAGTCCCAAAGTTGTGTCCCTCTCTAAATAAAGCTGACAGAATCCTGACACTGACTTTTGGTTGAAAAGTTGCCAAATATCAGAACTGCCACATTTCCATTGTATGTGTAAATATCCTCATTCATCTCCCTAAATATTGTGTTTCTTTTTTCCCCTCAGCATCAACATCTAAGCAACAGCTGGCAGCATCTTCTGTTCTCTTTTCCGGTCCACACTAGGTGCCTGAGTTGATGTTGGCATCTCCTAGTTTGTAAACAAGTTTTTGTGTAGATCAGTGGACACATTTTGTAGGAGGAAGAAAAAGAACAAAACACACCTCTTTGTAATGTTGTTCAATTATTTCCTTTGCAAATCTGCTTACTGAACTTCCGAAGATGCAGAAGAAATATAACGTGTTGGTTTGCTAGGGAACTGCACCGCCTTTTAGCTGATTCTAGCAACAACTCCAGCTTTTAAATGAGATCGATGTGATAGGTTTGGTATTTGAAGAAACAGATGCACTTGGAATGACAACGATTTGTTTTAAAGGAAAAAAAAAAAATCACAATCCTACCACATATGCTTAATGGCTGTCAAAAGAAAGCAAGAGAGAAAAAAAGACCCATTGTGTGTTTCTAACTGAAATTTTTGTTTTCCCTGATGTACAAAACATCAGCAGATTGCAGTTCAACAAAGAGTAGCATATAAAATAAGATCATTTTAATTGGTCATTTAAGCTTAACTGGTGACAGTAGTATGTTAATTGATTTTTTTTTTTTTCTTCTATAGGGTCCTCTGGGCCCTCCAGGACAAAAGGTAGAGTATAAACAAAAATACCGTGAAAGTAATTATACTTCCATTGCTTCATGGCTAGCATAAGAAGTGAATGGAATTAGCTACTGTAAGTCATGCTGAATCAGTTGGTCTGGTTTGTACATTCTGCTTTCTCAAAAATGCAGTTGTACAATGTGACCCATTAGATTTCTAATCAACTCCATTATATATATTAAAAAAAATCAATACCTACAGAGTAGACTTTTCAATCTGTGCTGTACTTGTAGGTTACTGAATTTTAATTCAAATACCGGTAGAACATTGAAACCAAACTTAAAATGTGAAGGGTCATATGAGATTGCAAATTGAATGCATGGCCTTGCTCAAATATATGATTGTGAAATGACCATAGAACTGACCAGAATAAGGAATGTAAGTACTGCTTGGTTGGCCGTATTCAAGTGGCTCTATAGTGTCTTCCTTTGCTGAGGTAGCCTGAAAAGTGGCTTCCTGCTTGTCATGTCAATGTTATTCACAGTCATCAGACTCAGCCATTACATTCTGATGGAGAGTCTTCTCTAAGACTCCTAAAATTACACCAATACTACAGTATGAAATATACCAATAGCAGGTAGATGGCTGTTTGCCAACAAAATATCACTAAGTCCCCACTCCCCATTATGCCTCCCACAGAGGGGAAAAAGGATATTTAACCTACAGAAATCTAAAGAAAACAATTGTATTTTAACAGGTGGAAAAGTGATTATTATTTATCGTTGGAATCCATCAAAGATAGAGACTTCTTATCCCCCAAGCATTGGGCATGTGACATCTGTTGAAACATAATCCTACAAACCAAGTAAAAGCCAATGAGTTGTGAGACACCTTGTGTGTAGGAACACTTAGTCCTTCGCAATAATGTCTCTATTAGGCATAGTGTGAAATTGTAAAGCTACCCTAATCCACATGCAACCAGGATAAAATTACTGCTTCAGGCCTCAGGAAGTCCTTTAATGACCCACTCAATATAATCATTGAACACAGTAAGGAAGTTGCCATCTCAATTTGTTTTGCATGTAAATACTATTTTAATAATTGTTTTCAATTATTACTAGACATTTAATAGCATACGTCTATTAAGAAAAGCCTGTTTTCTAATTTTAGAAAAAGAATGAACACATTGTATTTAAAAATGGTTTCTCCAGACCCTGGAAAGGAGGTCTAACGGAGGGAAATGACATCACTGTTTGAAAGCATTTGCTCATGTTTCTGTGCCTAGTTAAATGTCGTAGATTTTCTCAAGTAGTAATTAGCTTTCTATTCTCATCTCACCCTATCTGTATGCAACCATTCATACTCACTTCAGTATGTGCACACATACACAAAACAGATTTTTTTGGACAGAGTTGTATTGTTCCTGATCAGTATTTAACATTTGTGGCACATTTTCTAGTCAACTTCGGAAGACATATTCACACTCCAATGGCTTAAATATACCTCCTGAAAGCACAGGGGGAAATGCTTCAAATACAACAAAGTTAGGTTTACAACATTGGCCTTTCACTTGATTAAGTGGAACGAGGTATTATTATTTCAATTACTTTTCATTTTAGAATATTTAAACTCAGCTCAAAAAAATTCAATATTACTGTCACTGCTAGGCTTTTTCCAGATGGAACTAAATCTATTTGTTAAAAGCACCAAAATTTAGAGCCGTGTGGCCTTCTGATAGATATGATCTCAATTTATGATGTGATTTAAAAAAAAAAAAATCATATTAAGTCTACATTTAGAAACAAGGTTAAATTTTAACTCTAGTTTTTCTGGGGAAGCTTAACATGTCTATATTATTATATATTTGAACATAGTATAAGAGCTGAGAAACACAGTCTCCCAAACATAACCTGCAGTATATTTTTAGATAAAAGTCTGTATAAGCTGGGGAAATATCCCTCCATTAACATACATAAACAGCTCATTGCCATCAAGCCGTTTCTGACTCATAGCAAACCTATAGGACAGAGTAGAACTGTCCCATAGGGTTTCCAGGGAGTGGCTGGTGGATTCGACCTACTGACCTTTTGGTTAGCAGCCATAGCTCTTAACCACTGTGCACCAGGGCACCACTAACATACATAGTAACGTTTTTATAGGTGTAAGATAATATAGTAGAGTGGGATGTTTTAACAAGGTAAAATTATGATCGGCATAACTAATGCAATATAAACTTAGAATTGAAATATTTTGTGATTATGATGTTCACTTAGTGTTGTCATGTGTCTCCTTAGGGTTCTATTGGAGAGCCTGGCATTCCAGGGATGAATGGGCAAAAGGTGAGTTCTAGAGAGTATAGTATTTTTGATAATTTGAAGAGCAGTTAAAATCACAAAATTATTCTAATCAGTAATGTTAGTAACAATTTTATATGCTTATTAAAATACAATATATACTTCTGAAATATAGGAAAATTATGGTACAGATGATCAAAGTAGTTTAATTTTTAAAGCTGACTGAAATGGAAACTCTTCATGTAGTTTTCCATTATAGGTATTTTGGATATATTACTTTTTGATATGTATGAGATACAGTTATATCTTTCTCATAAATACATACAGAGTAGAGATAATGTTGTTTAACATTGGTTATGATTAAAATGTACTCTAGGTTATTCTTGTCATGATGAAATTAATATGTTTTATTTCTTTGGTTATCAAAGTTATTCTTACAGAGGGAACTTATTGGGCCAGAATCCAGAAGCAAGCACTTTCAACTGTTAAGTAAAATTGGGATTTATTTAAGTAGACTTGTCAGTTCTGGTACTGCACGTCTACTGTACTGTTAATAATGAGGGGAAAAAGTAAAGGAAAAAAAACTACAACTCTACCTACGCGTATCTATGGTTGTGTACATTAATACCTGGAACATACTGGTGAGCTGGAGTAAGCACCTAGCGTTATCCCACAGATGGGTCTGATATCCTGTGCTCCCCAACAGCGCTGACCAGCTCTTCAATCTGGAACCTCTACAGAGACCAGGAAAGCCTTGTGGCAGCTAACAAAGCCACTCACTGGAGCAGTCCACCAGAAGCCAGAGAGCTGAGCTAGGGACTTTCCTGTCCCTGGCAGGGCTCTTGGTCTGGCTTGGCCCTTTGAAAGCCTGTGACCCATTAGCTTGTCTTCCCAGGATTTTTTGTTTTTGTTTGTTTGTTTTTAAGTCCAAGTGCCTTGGACTGTATTCTGAAATCATAAGACAGAATAAGTCTATGCATGACCTTTTCTATCTTGTCCATCTTTTCCACCTTGTTCTTTTCTATCAACAAGACATGGGAGCTTGGCTGCTAACCAAATGGTTGACAGTAGGAATCCACCAGCTTCTCCTTTGAAACTCTGTGGGGCAGTTCTAATTTCCTATAGGGTCACTATGAGTTGGAATTGACTCGATAGCAACATGTTTGGGTATTTTTTTTGTATCACAATTTTAAACCCACTGAGCAGTTAAGAGCATACGACTGTCTCTTAGAGACTGTGGGAATTTTGGCAAAGTCCTTGAATTCTAGGGGCCTCGGTTTTCTCATCTGTAAAAGAGACAATAGCAGAGAATGATGAGAATGTACACAAAGCCCTTATGATACTGTTTGGTATTATCACTGTCAAGCTTTTTCTTCTCATTTTAGTGAAATTTTAGAAGTTTGATTAACCTATGTTTTGAAAGAGACTCTGTGTTTCCAGAATTACTCAATTCCATATTAAAGTTCTCAACCAAGGCTAATGGTATTCTAGGGTCCGCAAACCGAACACTGTACACTTATCAGTAGTTAACTGCCCATGCTTCAGCTCCATTTTTCCACTTAGTAAAATGCATATCCATTTGCTTCACAAATCCTGGTAACAAGAGGACATAAAGTTCTGTTTAGAACATTGAAGAAAGCATGAAAGAAAACACACAAAAAATTGAAAGCATATTAATTCTAAGATGAATTTTAAAATGATACAAATCGAGATAATATTTAGAAGAGACAAAGTATGGACATTGCATTGATGTAGTTTTTAATATTGGTTAAAAACAAAACTTATATGCCCTAAGGTTAATGTGTTTCTTGTTTTCTTTTTTCAACTTTGAGACAATCATGAAAATTTATAGAAGGCTTTAACCTTGAAACAAAACAACTTTAAAACTGTCAAATACACTCTTATGAAGACAGCGTAGTCTTTGTATTTGCAAAGGAAGTATGCAATTTCCTCGGGAAGAGGAAGGAATGTGACATTTTCTTGTCCTAGTCACCAAGTTTAAATTATATTGCAAGGAAATAGTTAATATTTATAGTTTATGTCTTATTATACATGTTTGTGGCATTTTGAAAGTGTTTTCTGTAAAGCCTAGGGAAACTAAATGATTTCACACTTTCATGAAGGTGTTAACACAATTTAGCTTAAATTTCTTTTGCCTATTCCATAGAACTTCACCTAAAAGTTTGTGTATGGAATTTTGGTTAACCCAAGTCACCAACATTTTTAACATCTGCTGCGTCATCTTTAGGAAAATAAAGTTAAAAAAAAAAAAAAAAAGACTCTAAGTTGGCTTCACGGACACAGCAGGTTTTGTACACAGTAAAAACAAAGTTGGGAATAGAGTTAATAATTCTATTCTTACAACACGTGAAATGTGTTTTGGACTTCTACGATTTGTCTTCCAAGAAGAAAGCTTACGTGACATAATGTTTTCTAACAACACCACCACCTCGATGTCCTTAAGCTGTTTTGGGAAACTTTTTTGTTTTTTCCCGATTTCACTTTTACTGAAGAAGTACTTTTAATGTGTAGAAAATAAGTTTCAGTTAATGGTTAAGGGAGAATATAATTTCTCAACCATCAGAAAAATGGAAAATAACAACCAGGAAATAAAAAGATTTTTCTCATTTGTTTGAAAAAAGAAAGAAAATTAAACCATTTAAGAGAACCTTTGTTTTTCACTGGAACACTTTCCCGTCCATTCGGACTGACAAAATGTGTGATTGGCTTTGGCCAGTGAACTTGGTGGTGACTTTTGATACTCATTTTCATTTAGGTTATGGTTACCTTGACTGCTAATCTGAATATTTAAGGGTTTTTCAATGATCTTCCAGTTTTCAGATTTTATTAGGAAGGAAAACTTACAGAAGCAGTTACGTATCCTTAAACTCCAATGTAGCATCACAACCTACAAGGGACTATTAAGCATCCTTCTTGAACAGTAGGAGGCAGTCTGGTCCCTTGCAAATAGCATGGTCTCTGCAGCCAGAGAGAGAATGCTTCATAGCCTTGTCTGGGCAAGTTACTTAACATCTCTAAGCCCGGGGTTTAGCCTCGGGTTTAAATTGCAGATACGAAACTTGCAGTATTGACTAGGTAATGTATCTAAAGTGAACACTGTGTAACAGGTGCTGAATAAATGCCATCAGGTATGTGTATTAGTATTATCACACCTTAAGATAAGTGTTTCAGCAAATGAGCCCTAGGCTTATGCTGAAGCATGGAACAGAACTCAGTTGAATTTATAATAGAAGAAAACGGATAGGCAGAATTACACACAAAAGTAGACAGTTTCCTCCACCCCCCCTCCAAGTACTGGGTAAGTATGGGATGTTGTTGTTGTTAGGAGCCCTGGAGTCAGTTCTGACTTATAGGACCCTATGCACAACAGATTGAAACACTGCCTGGTCCTGTGCCATCCTCACAATCGTTGTTACGCTTGAGCCCATAGTTGGAACCACTGTTATCAATCCACCTCGTTGAAGGTCTTCCTCTTTGCCGCCGACCCTCTACTTTACCAAGCATGATGCCCTCCTCCAGGGCCTGGTCCTTCCTGATAATATATCCAAAGTAAGAGAGACGAAGTCTCACTATTCTCTCTTCTAAGGAGCATTCTGGTTGTACTTCTTCCAAGAGACGCTTCTTCGTTCTTCTCGCAGTCCATGGTATATTCAATATTCTTTGCCAACACCACAATTCAAAGGCGCCAGTTCTTCTTCGGTCTTCCTTATTCATTGTCTCGCTTTTGCATGCATTTGAGGTGATTCAAAACACCATGGCATGGGTCAGGCACACCTTAGTCCTCAAGGTTACGTCTTTGCCTTTCCACACTTTAAAGAGGTCTTTTGAAGCCGAGTTGCCCAGTGCGATGCGTCTTTTGATTTCTTGACTGCTGTTTCATGGGTGTTGGTTGTGAATCCAAGTAAAATGAAATCCTTGACAACCTCAATCTTTTCTCCATTTTTCATACTTTTGCTTATTGGTCCAGTTTTGAGGATTTTTGTTTTCTTCCTATTTTTTTTCCTATTGAGGTGAAATCCATCCTGAAGGCTGTGGTCTTTGATCTTCATCAGTAAATGTTCAAGTCCTCTTCACTTTCAGCACACAAGGTTGTGCTGTCTGCATTATATGGGTTGTTAATGAGTCTTCCTCCAATCCTGATGCCCCGTTCTTCTTCATATAGTCCAGCTTCTCGGATTATTTGCTCAGCATACAGATTGAATAGGTATGGTGAAAGGATACAACAGGGGCACACACCTTTCTTGACTTTAAACCATGCCGTATCCCCTTGTTCTGTTCAAACGACAGCCTCCTGATCCATGTGCAGATGCCTCATGAGCACAAGTAAGCATTCCAGGATTCCTATTCTCCACAATGTTATCCATAATTTGTTACAATCCACACAGTTGGAGACCTTAGCATAGTCAAAACACAGGTAAACATCTTTCTGGTATTCTCTGCAAAATGGAAAGGAGAAAGACACATCTCTCATTATTTCAAAAGCTCAGTCACCAGCATGGGGTGGAGCACAGTGGTCAAGTCAGGATGCTCTGAGCCCTGCCATCTTGTGGGTAGCCTAAGAAGGACGCTTTTCCTCTCTGGGCTCAAGGGGCTTTGCTTATAAAATCAAAGAGGGGCTGTGCTAATTTATACCTAAAAAAATAAAAAAAATTTTAGTCCCTAAGAAATACTGCAAGCCCACAAAAAAAGCTAGTTCCCAGTTCAACCAGCTTCTAGCACCCTCTGTTTCCAATTCTGAAAGGTGTTGTTCAGACTTGTTTGCAACAGCCAAAGCAGCAGGTTTAATGCTAAGTCTCACCTAAAAATATGAAATGTGACCCTCTTCTTCTCTGGCTGTTGTATTGGAGATTTTTTTATTATTATTATTCTAATGAATAGATTTTGTAATATTTTAAAAGTATAATTAACATTTTATTTGTGCTCCATAATATTTTCTGTCTTACACACACAGACTAAAAAATGAATATCTGAATATTTGTAGTCAAATCCTACTTCAGATACACTGGAGAAGTAAGTTAATTAAAATAATTTTGTGAGAGAAGCATTTTTTAAACTGAAGAATGCTTTGGAAAAATAAATTGCTGCCTACAATTTTTCTTTGTAGACATGTCTGAACACCAAAAATCTAAACTCTTAATAGCTGTTATTGAAACCCTGTATTTTTCTACTTATTTCCAATTAATTGGCCTTCCTAAGCATGAATCACCATATTGATAATTTGAACAGTAAATAGTACCCAACACTGTGCAAATGCCATGGAAGAGAAGAGCTGGGGATGGAGAAAGGGTAGGTGAGAGGTCTCATTTGTACAATTTTAATTTCACATCCTTGTCTCTTTATTACCATGAAAATAATGTTAAAGTATTCAGGATCAAAAACAAATCCCATTGTCTAAGCAACTAGAATTTTTCTGAGGTCCTAGAGTCATAGGGATTGTTTGTAAGGCAAAAGATAAATATCAAATCATCTTGCTTTATGTATTTTCAAATGTTTTCTAGAATTTCTTCTTACTGTTAAAACTTCAAAATATAATTTAAAAATTGATATCAGATCTGTCACCTATAAATTATTCATGATAGCTATGTGATTTTTAAATAACATTAAATTTTAACTATTTTATAGTTATGCATTTGAAATTCCTTTTCATCTCTAATACATGGGTCTCACAGTTCTTCACTGACATTTATCCTTACTGCTTACTTCTAATGGCATTTTTATTGTAAGTGTATTTAGAGAGCAGGGAAATTGAAGCTCTCAGACCTCCAAAGCGTAAGCCATTTATTCAAGTCTATACAGTGGACTGACTATACACTGAATCCAATACTTTTTATTCCTGATCCTCTTCTGTAACCACTAAATGAGCTTTTTTCTTTTGCTATCTTAACTTCATCATTTTCAAAGTCTAAATTCTGGAAGAATTTTCATGTACTGTAAGTCTGTTTTCTGGTTAGTTAGCTTACAATTTTTCTGCATGAGAAGTAGAATTTACCCAGTGATCTGTTATCCAGTGTGTGTGTTTATATATATATATATGGAAACTCTGGTAGCGTAGTGGTTAAGTGCTACAGGTGCTAATCAAGAGGTCAGCAGTTCAAATCCGCCAGGCGCTCCTTGGAAACTCTACGGGGCAGTTCTACTCTGTCTTATAGGGTCACTGTGAGTCAGAATCGACTCAACGGCAGTGGGTTTGGGGTTTTATATATATATAAATATATACATTATAAATATTATATGTATTATTAATATATATATATACTTTTCCCATTTAAACATTAGAGTAAAGGAAGTGATTAATTTCTGATTCAGGATTACTTAATAGTTCAACGAAAGTCTCTTAACAATTCAATTCTTTTTGGGGATTAAAGGTGGGAAGTTAATTTTTAAAAGGTTTCTATCTTTTTAAGGTAGCAGTTGTGTAGATTTGAATTTTAAGAATACTTGACTTCTTTTCTCTAGTAACTATAAGAATAGGATTCATTCTTCCTTCTTAAGGAAGCATCATCGTTTTCCTGTATCACGATATTTCATAAAAGTCAAATCCTTTTATCCCTGAGTGTGAGTCACGCTTTCTCAGGCATTTTTATACATGAACTTACTCTTGAAGAGACTTTTCACTCAATTTTACTTGCTAAGCACAACAAAAGATATTTCTCTTCTTTGTACAATTGATATTAAGTTCCTTTACTGGGGAATAAAAAGTTAGTTGAAAGGGGTAATTTAATGCTGGCTTGAAATAAAACAATTATAGTACAATTTTCTTAAAACCACTTTCCCCCACCCGACTTTATTTAGGCATGTGACTATAAAATTTAATATATGTTATCGTTCTAGTAAATGAAAATGTCGGAGGAGGGCGAGAATGAAAAGTCGTGTGACTGTGATTGGTGAGACCCAGGGGTAAGAGGAAGGGAAGCTCCTCATAGGCTACTGCCAGACAGACAAACCCAGAAATAAAGCAGATGTGTTTGAAAGAACTATGACATCATGAAATCCATTTGTTTTCAGTTTAAATTTAAAAGACACTATATTTTATAGACAGGGTCACAAAAATATGGATTCATTATATTTTATTATGTTTCATATATAATCTGGAAAAGCTATTTTTACAACTTCTCTTAAATGTATTCATTGGTCCATTTACTGATTTTTTCAGTCATTTATTCAGCCTTTACTACCAAGTGACAGGGACCATCTAGGCATTGAGGTTAAAGTTGCTTCTGACCTTATGAAATTTCCAGTGTGTTGGAGGATATGGACATTAACCCAGTGCCATCAAGTCGATTCCTAAGTGAACGATTACACTAATCCAGGAGTCCCTGGGTGGTGCAAATGGTTAACTGCCCAACTACTAACCAAAAGGTTGGTGGTTCAGACCCCCCTAGACTCACCTGGGAAGGAAGGCCTGGTGATCTGCTTCCAAAAGGTGACAGCCTTGAAAACCGTATGGAGAGCAGGTCTGCTGTGTAACACAGGAGGTCACCGTGAGTCAGAATCAACTTGACAACAACTGGATTTTTTTCACACTAAAAGCTGTTAAATTACAATGCTGCTAAGTGCCCTGACAAAGAATCGCAGGGCAGCTCAGCCTGGTATGAACAGTCAGGGGATGTTTCCCTGAATAAGTGGTTGTAGATAAGACTTAAAGAATGAACAAAGTTAGTAAGGGGAAGAGAACTGATACTATGCTGCAGTATTTTTACAAATTGAGTTATGTACAGACTTGGTCTTAGAATTTTATTTCTAAAACATCATCTTATTAACCATAAATGAGTTGACTGGATTCCGACTCATGGGCACTCCATGTGTGTCAGAGTAGACCTGTGCTCCACAGCGTTTGCTTTGGCTGATTTCTTGGAAGTAGATTGCCAGGCTTTTCTTCCAAGTTACCTCTGGCCAGACTCAAACCACTAATCTTTTGGTTTAGCAGTGAGCCAGTTAACTGTTTGCACTGGCCAGGGGCTCTGAAACACCATCAGTGGGGTTAATTTATAAGAAATTGAATTTATTTCAGGATCCTCTTCTCTGTCTTAAGTTGCTCAAAGCAGAGAACAAAACCAGTGTATAATAATTATTAACATTCATTCAGCATTTACTAAGTGCTGGGCACTGTTCTGTGTCTTGTATGCTTATTAACTCACTTAAATTAGCAATCCTGTGAAGTGGGCATCTTATTTTCTCCCTGTTATGCATGAGGACACTGAGACTCAGAGAAGATAAATATTTTGCCCAGGTAGTAAGTGGCAAAGTTGGGCTTCCAACCCAGGCAGTCTACTTCCACTGCATGGTAGTTGTTAAGAGTGTGGGAATTCAGAACAGCCTGGGTTGAAATCTCAGGTTTGCTATTCAGTATTTTTATGACTTTGGACAACTTATTTAAATTCCCTGAGCCTTAATTTCCTCATTTGTCAAGTGGGGGTTATACTATTTACCTCAAAGTTTAATCAGAAAAATAAGAGAAGTCAGCAAATATAACTGTCCATCCAAAGACACTGGAGGAATTAATACTTTCGTGATGCAGAAATCCCTTGGCTGTGTAATTGAATTTTAATAGGAACTGTTATCTCTTCCTACTCTTCACTGACCTTTAGATGTTTTTTTTTTTTTCCAGTTGGACACAGCCTTGTAAGATTTCTATTAATAATTAAGGAGTCCCCAGGTTGTACAAACTGTTAAGTGTTCGACTACTGGCCAAAAGGTTGGTGGTTCGAACTCATCCAGAGGCGCCTCGGGAGACAGCCCTGGCAACCTGCTTCTGAAAGTTCACAGTTTTGCAAACCCTGTGGAGCGTTCTACTCTGCACACATGGGGTCACTGTGAGTTGGAATTGACGGCAAATAACGGCAACAACATTAATAGTTCAGCACATTTTTTTTCCAAGACAAAAGAATAAGTCGTCACTCAAATTATGCATAGATTTATTATTAAGAACTGTACTTTGGGAAAAAAATCAGCTGGATTTTTTAAACTTTAAAAATGAGTAGATTATCAAGGGCATATTACCTTGCAAGTCATAGGAAACTTAACAGACCTAGTTTAAAAAATAAAGGTATTTATTGGTTTACTTGAAAATCCATCGCTAAGGCAGGCTTCAGCATTGTTTTGCTCTGATGACTAAACCTTGTCACTAAACAAACAAACAAAAAAACCCAAACCCATTGCCATGAATTGATTCTGGTTCATGGCGACACTGTAGGGCAGAGTAAAACTGCCCTATGTGGTTCCCAAGGAGCGGCTGGTGGATTCAAACTGCCGACCTCTTGGTTAGCAGCTGAGCTCTTAACACACCTCTAGGGCTCCAAGAACTCAGGTTTTTTATCTTTTCCCCTTGTGTTCCGTGTCGCTGGCTTCGTGCTGGTTCTGTTCTCCTCTTGGTTACAAGGTGGCTACCGGTCACTCCTGGGACTTTAGTCTTCCATATGTACATCCAGAGAGGAGAAGAGGGTCTTTTCTCAAACATGCAGCAAAACTTCTGAGCGTCATTGTGATTAAATACACATAGGTCAGGGGCCTACCCCTCATCCCCTGTCCTGGGGGAATGTCAGATGCTGATTGGCTTAGGCCTAGGCTCCTGCCCCTGCAGCTTCTTTTAGAGTCTTGCCAGTCACATGGAAATTTATAATTAACACTGATAATCTAATATAGAAGAGTTTCATGTGACATAAGGGAGCTGAACAACTGTGTTGTATCCGACTTACCCGAGCCCTAACAAATTCTTCCACTTTCTGAAACATAAGCTTTTGATCTTAATCGTTTTTATATTCCATAATAATACACACAAACAGCATTTTATTTTTAATCTGTAGTGTCATGCCTTCTGGCTGGTTTTGCTCACTTTCCCCACCTTTCAGGAGTGTCTTAGTTTCTTAGTGCTGCTGTAACAGAAACACCACAAGTGGGTACCTTTAAGGAATAAAAAATGTATTTTCTCACAGTTCAGAAGGCTAGAAGTCTGAATTCAGGGCACTGGCTATAAGGGAAGGCTTTCTCTCTATGGGCTCTAGGGGAAGATCTTTGTCTCTTTCAGCTTCTGTAGTCCCACCATTCCTCCGTTCCTTGGTGATCTTCACATGGTATCTATCTTCCTCAGTTTGTGCTTCATGTCTCTGTGTTTTTGCTGCTGTTTATAATTCAGAAGTGATTAACTGATATGCCTCATTAGCATAACAAAGAAACCCCTATTCCCAAATGGAATTGTATTTATAGGTATCCAAATCCCGCTGCCTTGAGTAGATTCCAGCTCATAGCAACCCTATAGGACAGAGTAGAACTGCTCTGGAGCAGTTTCCAAGTTTCCAAGGAGCACCTGGTGAATTTGAACTGCCAACCTTTGGTTAGCAGCCGTAGCTCTTAACCACTATGCGAGCAGGGTTTCCATTCATAGGTATAGGGGTTAGGATTCCAACACACAGTTTGGGGGATACAATTCAATCCATAACGTTAAGTTTTTGTTTTTTAAAGAAACTACAGGACCGAGCTTCCCGTAGACCCAGACAATCAATTGGTGCTCCTCCTCTGGGCTCCTTTGTTCCTTTTATGAACCCTCCATGGAGTGAGAAGTCCATAGGGTAAGGGGACGTGCCTGCTTAGAGCCCAGTCTCCCCACTTCTAGACCATGCTCCAGATACCCACGAACCAAGTTTACTGAGTCCAGTGCCTGAGTTGGCGTCTTCCTCACATTTATATTCCCAAGAGTAGACCACACTTCTGGGGTGGGCACCACAGCCAAGCCTGCAGGGGGCCATATAGCAGCTGTTAGTGGGAGCTGTGGGCAGAGCTTGCAGGCTGTGGTCTCCACATACAACCCCAAGGCCCTTCCTGGTGAATAATAGAACCAGGATTGGGAGGAGAAGGAAAGCCATTGCAGGTGTGGGGATGGGGTTGTCCATGTATACTTCTAAATGTTAGGGTATGCTCAAGGCAGGTAATTCCTCTCAGTTATGTAAATTTTACCTAAATAAACCCAATCTAGCTATTTCCTGTGATCCCTAAACTTTTAGCTATGTCCCTGCATTTCAGTTTCTTTATTCAAATTACATTGTGTGCATTTTCAGGAGTACCCAAACCAAAAACCTGTTGCCATCAAGTCAATTCTGACTCGTAATGACCCTATAGGACAGAGTAGAACTGCCCCATAGAGTTTCCAAGGAGCACCTGGTGGATTCAAACTGCGGACCTTTTTTGGTTAGCAGCTGTAGCACTTAACCACTACGCCACCAGGGCTTCCTTTAGGAGTATAGGAACTTAAAGTAAAAATTGTTAACCAGCAGACTTCTTTCACAAATAGCACACATTATTGATAAAACTGTCATGTTTTCTTATTTCACGTTTTTTAGACATTAATAATTTTGAAATAACCATAATGAAGGTTTGGTTACTATGTTTAATTTGGTTATTACTGTAATCAATTTAAGACCCATTTTAGTAGATTACCTAAAATAGAATATTTTTATTTTAAAATATTAAAATAGAATATTTTTATTAAGTTCCAGACTGATATGCCTGTCTACTTTTCTTCTAATCACCATTGGTATTATCAATGTAGACAAAGAGATTCTAATTTTAGGGAGGGAGCTTTCTGATTAGATAAACAAGACAAAACTCCCCTACAGAAATATCTATTCTCTGAGACATAACCATGCCAAACTGGCTAAGGGTTTCTTTCTTTCCACCACTGCCTCCAGGAAAGAAAAAAAAATTAGGAAAGAATCAATAGGAGCCTTGGTGGCACAGTAGTTAAGTGTTCTGACTGCTAACCAAAAGGTCAGTGGTTCATTTTAGGTATATCCATTAAGTCATACATCAAACTCCTTAACAATTTTACGTTTTCTCTTCCGTGCTCATTTAAAACCAACAAATAGCTTAAGTAAGTGTTAAAAAGTGTACCTTTAAGTTAGTTTGAAATTGGAATTCATCTTCCTATGTAAAGAAGGATGAAAACAGGTCTCAGGCCAGCTCAAAAACTATGGAAACCAATAATGTAGCTGAGATGTATATTTGAAATAAGAGAAGTAATAAAAAAGGGAAAAAAAAGTTCGCACTCTTAACTTCCACTGCCTTCTAATGATGGGGCGAGTGGTAAGTGGAACTTATTTGTTCTGCTGTTTCTGTGATGGGTTGGGTGTGCATTAGGAGCTAAAATTGCTCCACATGAAAGACAGAGATTGAATTCTCAGGATTGTGTAGGAGGGAAGCCAAGAGGAACCCCAAAAAAACAAACCTGCTGTTATCAAGTTGATTCTGACTCATAGTGACTCTATAGGACAGAGTAGAACTGCCCCGTAGAGTTTCCAAGAAGCGCCTGGTAGATTCAAACTGCTGACGTCTTGGTTGGCAGCCATAGCACTTAAGCACTACACCACCAGGGTTTCCTAGCCAAGAGGAAGGGAGGTGAAAATGGAAGGGGGAAAAAAAGAGAAGCCAGTGAGATGAAGAAATAATGACATGCCCTGTGATGTGACTCCTTCCCAAGAGCCCCAGATAGCCAATACTGAACTCACAAAATGCTTGAGGAGAGTAGGTTTCTTGAGGTAACTAGGGAAGACCTGACTGACCCATCTGAACTGTTTTGGGGGCAGAACGGAGATGGCATGCACAGATGTAAGAACCTGAGCTGAGGGCCCCAGAAGAGCAGATCTTACTCTTCCATAAAAAAATTGGCACTTGAGCCAAGTTTAGTCAGATCTCTGAAGAATAGGGAATTGCCAGGTGATATCTTTCTTCCAGTTAAAACAACAACAACAACTAAATCTTGATCCTTTAGAGCTGGGAAGAAGCAAGGCATGATAATGTGCGCTGAGTTAAAATCTACCACAGAACTCTGCCAAGTTAGGGTGTAGCGTGCCTGAATGCCTAGTGCTGAGAGTAGCAGGGGAAGGTTCTGGCTCAGTCCAGAGAGGCTGTTGGAGGGTCAGAGAGAGCAACGCCTTTGTGTGTGATACAGTTGCAGCCACAGGTGGCCTCGCCTCGGCTTGTGCAGTTGGCCAGGGTTAGAGACCAACTCTAGAGACCTTGAAACCTGTCTCTTTGTTACCATACTTTAACCTAGCCCCCCTTTCGAAGGCTGAGATTAAAGGATTCAGAAATTCGGGCTAGGTCAGAGGTCCAGCAAGTGGAAAAGCTGGAATTAGAGGATGTTTCATGACCCCTCTTTACTATTTCATGCTACAGTTAAACAAAAAGAAACATGATAAAGTTAAATAAGAGTTTTTCAGACACAAGTTGCTCACATAAAAGGAACATGAGATGGGAAATCAGAAGACCTGGCTTTGACTCTTATTTCTTCCTCTTTGCAGCTATTTCCTCTGCAAAAGTTACTTCCCCTCTCTGAATATGTTTCTACATCTGTTAAGAATGACTGGCTTGATTTCTTTCAACGAAAATACTTAACTATTTTGTCAGTGCTTCTGCTTAGGAAAAAGCAGATTTAGTTAGAATGAGATCATAAGGTAAATGACGACATGGGTAAATTCTGAAGGGGGCTTTTGGGACTTTTAGATGACACTGACAATTTATATAACCAGCATTACCCCAGCTACTACTCACCCTTCATCTCGGGCACTTGGGGAGAGGGGAAGAGCAGATGGAGAGGGAAGGCTAACCAAAGATAGAAATAATAATATTGGTCCAGCCTCTAGGTCTGTACCCACAGGCAGAGTTGTTGGAACCTTTAGTTCTCCGGGTAACCACACTTCCCCTTACAGAGACCTGGAGGGGCTTATGGGCTTTCCATGGAAGCCATTAAAGCTCTATTCATTGCTGGCATCCTGCCTGCCATGGGGCTCCTCCCCTGCATTCACTCCCAGCCTTCTCTGGTACCCTACGCCATTCCCCTACTCTTCAGTCCGGATGCTTCAGGTTGGCCTCTGAGTGGCTTGGAGGGGTGCCATTGCTGAGTTCACATCTCTCCCCTCTGCTCCTGGGTCTCCTTCCCTTCCCACTGATGACTGCCTGGCTGGAGCTGACACAAAAAGCCATTTCTGGCCACCAGGAAAATTTTACGATTTTCCCTTTTACAGTTTTACAATTATAGTGGGATAGATAGCCTTGCTGTCTCAGTTTCTTCCTGGGCCTATGGTGCATCACAACTTCTTATAGGTTTAAGGTATTTATTTCACTATCCTTACAGAACTGTATTCATTCATTCTTCAACACATATGTACTGAACAATTATTACCTGTAAGGTATAGTTTCTAGACACTGTAGAGACAGTACTAAACAACATAAACGAAGTCTGGCCCTCAAGCAGCTTATATTCTAGTGGTAGAATAAACTGGAAACAGGTCTGCCAAATAAAATACAAGAGAATTAAATTTGAATTTCAGATAAACTGCCAATAATTTCTTAATATAACTATGTCTCATTCAATATTTGGGACTTACTGTAGAGCAGTGGTTAAGACCTATGGCTGCTAACCAAAAGGTCAGCAGTTTCAATCCACCAGCCACTCCTTGGAAACCCTGTGGGGCAGTTCCATTCTATCCTATAGGGTGGCTATCAGTCGAAATTGACTTGACAGCAATGCGTTTGGTTTTGGTTTTTTAACTAAAAAATTATTTGTTGTTTATCTGAAATTCAGACTTCGTTGGGCATCCTGTGTTTTCATTTGCCAAATCTGGCATCCCTAGTGGGGGAGGAAAACAAAAAAAAAAACAACAGAGAACTATATCTTAGATGGTAGTTAGTGTAATAGAGAAAAATAACTATGCCTTTTACTTACTTTATTTGTCGGCATACAGGTACAGGTAGGGGGCATAGGGAACTGTGATGTGATGGGGGGTATAGGAGCAACCCCTGTAAGAAGGGCACATTTGAACCAACAAGAGGTGTTATTTTGGTAATATATATGCATAACAATCTTTTTCTATATCCTTCTCCCCACAAGATAAATTTGGGCCCATAGGTAATATATTTCCTTTATAAAATATTTAAACTAGTTTTTGTACACATGGTTTAATATATTTAAACAATACAAAAGAATATGAAATAAAAAGTTAAAGCCTTCTTCCACCTCCCCCCTCCCCACCCTTCCCAGCCTCAAATGCCAAAAACACCACCCAGAGGAAAGCACCATTGATAGTTTCTGTTTTAGCCTTCTAGAGTTTTTCCAGAGATACGTACATTCTTTGCCTTGCATCTTTAACTCAATGGTATAGTGTCTTGACAATCCATTTCTTCATTTTTTTTAGCAATTGTATACTATCCCATTATATGGATGTACCATAATAGATTTAGCTAGCTCCCTATTCATAGGGTGAACATGCAATTTAGTATCCAAACAAAGGTAACTTTTAGAGGGAAAATGGCTCTATGAACAATCATGCTGAGACAATAGGTGAACCCTGGAATTTTTTTTTTTTTCCTGCTCTCAGGGATCACTGAACTGTGCTGTCAGTTGTCCAATGTCAGAAAATTGTTTAATGTATCTATGGAGCTCATTTTTAGTATTTCTAAATTTCATTTGTCATAAACAGCATTACAGTAAAATCTTTATAATAAATCTTGGTATACTTCTACAAGTATGTTTGTAGGATAAATTCCTAGAATTTCCATAGTTTTCTGACTGGGAGCTTAAATGTATAAAAGCCTGTAACAGCTGGTTCAGTAGTGAGATCCTTCCATACTGTTAAAGAAAATACAGTACTGCAAAGAAACGTATCTGTTTGGATAAGGTGAATATTAACAATGTAAAGTTACCTCTCCTTTTAAACTCTCATTGCCAGGATGGAAAACAATTGTGATTGCAGTGATGCCAATCACTATGACTGCTAAATGATTTATTTCCTTTTAGTGCTGAATCTTGACTCCTAAGAAGACAGAGTTCCTTTGAATTTTTAAGCGTTTTTTTCAAGTTGCCCTTGAAAAGCAGTACCTGAAGTAACTGTAAAAGCCTTGCGTGATGTTCTACGTTAGAGCTCTAAAGAATGTTTGCTAAAAAAAAAAAAATGAAAGCAACAAGCCATCCTTCTTAAAAGTCAGTTCAACTGATTTTCGGCTTAAATATGCAAATGGTCATTTGGGAGTAATACTCTAGGAGTAGCCATCGAATTTAAAGTATGGGAGAGAAAACCTCATCAATCTAACTGCAGTTAAGATGTTAGCTGCTATTTTGCTTTACCGTGCATGGAATGTCCTCAGTATTTGTGAATATGACATGCAGTGAGAAATAGACGCGTAGATGATCCAGCAAGCATAAGACTAGCTCAGTCATTGCCACCACAAAAACAAAAGACTAAAGTCCCATAGTTTTTATCTGTACCTCTCTGATACATTTTTCTGTATGTGTCCATTTTTACTGTTATGTAGTAATATCATGGTCACTTCATTTGAGGACGCCTCATGATGATCATGTTTTGTCCTTGTTTATCTGAAAAGTATATTAAGTGACAATATAACTCATTCCTCATTCAGACTTCCCTTTGATATCTATTTATTATGCCTGTTTACTTGAGGAAGTACAAGAAAACTGTGCTGAAATAAGACTTGTGTCCTCATAAGTTATTTATGTGCATGTCTTTTTTCTCTTTCAAAAATAAGTTCTTTGGGCACAAACGCCTATCATGTCTGTTTTATCTTCACATCCCATGAAATACTCATTGCAGACTAGGACAGATAGTACATGTTCACTAAACAATTGTCAAATGCACTAATGCTTTCCAGAATCCTGTAGCTTGACTTCGATACTCAGAATTGCATAGCATTTCATCCCTATGTTAGTTTTACACAACCTGGGAAACTAATTTTGGACAATAACAGAGTGCTCCATAGACCTCTAACTTAAGTTTGAATATATTTATCTTTTTATTTTTAAATTGAGGTGAGATTCACATAGCATAAAATTAATTGTTTTAATGTGAACATTTCTGTGATATTTAATACATTCACAGTGATGTGGAACCACCACCCCTATGGTTCTAAAACATTTTCATCCCTCTAAAATAAAACCCCATTAAACTAGTACTCCCCATTCCTTTTCTCCAGCTCCTGGCAACCACCAATCTGCTTTCTATTGCCATGGGTTTAGCTATTCTGGATATTTCATATAAGTGGAATCATAAATATATTTTTCTTGATATAACATTAAAAGGATAAAGTGCTTTGATTCATTTTTTTCCTTCTTTTCATTCTTCCTTAATTCATCCAGGAAACAATTAGCTTTATTCACTTTTCAACTTTGAAAGTTTGTGAGATACCTTATAAGTGATAAAAGATACGTAAAATTGAATAGTAAACTCTCATTTGTGCTTATTAAAATAGCAACAAAAATAATTATTATGTGATACATAATACTGATGAGGTTGTGACAAAAATAGCACAGAGCTAGTGGACATTGGTGGTTCAGTGGTAGAATCCTTGCCTTCCATGCTGCAGACCCAGGTTCAGTTTCTGGCGAGTGCACCTCGTGTGCAGCTACAACCTGCAGCTACAACCTGTCTGTTAGTGGAGGCTTGTTGATGCTATGATGCTGAACAGGTTTCAGTGAAGCTTCCAGACTAAGACAGACTAGGAAGAAAGACCTGGCAACTTACAAAAATCAGCCAATGAAATCTTACCAATCACACTAGTCTAATCTGCAACTGATCATGTGGGTTCCATTATGCATGGGATTAACATGTAACAACAGAAAAAAAAAAAAAAACCCGTTGCCTCAAGTCTATTCTGACTCATAGCGACCCGATAGGACAGAGTAGAACTGCTCCATAGGGCTTCCAAAGATCAGTTGGCAGATTCAAACTGCCAGCCTTTTGGTTAGCAGCCGTAGCTCTTGACTGCTGTGCCACTAGGGCTCTGCAACAACAGCAGTGGCTATAAAAGCAAATAAAAACCCTCAGAAACCTTTTGGAAAGTAATTTAGAAATGGCAGCTAGTGCCATAAAATGTTTCTATTGACTAATGTCTTAGTTATCCAGTGCTGCTATAACAGAGGAAACCCTGGTGGTATAGTGGTTAAGTGCTATGGTTGCTAAACAAAGGGTCAGCAGTTCGAATCCACCAGGCACTCCTTGGAAACTCTATGGGGCGGCTCTACTCTGTCCTATAGGGTTGCTGTGAGTCAGAATCAACTCGACAGCACTGGGTTTTTGGGTGCTATAACAGAAATACCACAAGTGGATGGGTTTAACAAACAGAAATTTACTCTCTCACAGTCTAGGAGGCTAGAAGTCTGAATTCAGGGTGCCAGTTCCAGGGGAAGGCTTTCTCTCTCTGTCGGCTCTGAGGGTAGGTCCTTGTCATCAATCTTCCCCTTGTCAAGGAGCTTCTCAGCGCAGGGACACTGGGTCCAAAGGACATGCTCCCCTCTTGGTTCTCATTCTTGGTGTCATGAGGTCCCTCTGTCTTTGCTTGCTTCTCTCTAAAGAAATTGACTCAAGATACAACCTAACCTTATAGATTAAGTACTCTCTTATTAACATAACTGCTTCTAATCCTGCCTCATTAACATCATACAGGTAGGATTTACAGCACATAGGAAAATCACAGCAGATGACAAAATGGTGGACAATCACAGGATACTGGGCATCATGGCCTGGCCAAGTTGATACACATTTTCCGGGGGACACAATTCGATCCATAACAACTAATAAAACAAATCCAGGAAATTTATCATAATGAAAAAAATTGTCAGAAAAAAATAAGCATATTCACAGGGTTTATTTTAGCCTATCTTAAGAAGAAAAAATTGGAAAGAACCTGAGTACCCAACAATGGGGGACTGATTAAACAAAATACTACACATGAATTTGATAGATTATAATGAAATTATTCACAAGGCAATCATAAAGAATGTGTGGCATAAAGAATATGAAAAATCAAAACAGCAAACTATGTAATATGCTTACAATTGCCTAAAAATATTGGAACATACGCAAAAAGACGAAAAGGAAACAGAACAAAATGAAAACAATTATTATAGACTGATGGGATTATGAATGTAATTTTTTTGTTTCCTTTCATGTTACAAGATTATTTTAGCAATACATAAAATCAAAGGAAAAAAGGGATCAAGTGGTAGTCCCTTGATGTTCATATATTAAGGAGAATGCTCTGCAGATACCTGAGCAACATTTCTCTTCCTTGCTTCAAAATCTCAGCATGTAGTTTATCCAGTTCCAGGGGCTTACCATTTTTTTTTTTTTTTTAATAACTCTGGCTACCATGGTTATTCTTTGAAACTCCAAACAAAGTTTGTTTTGTTCCCTGGCAGCGTCTCTTGTTTGCATTAAACTATGAGTTATGATATTAGTGCATCCTGTTGTGGACTGTTTGAAGAAGGCAGACTCCATAGCTCTTTTTTCTGGTTGCATAGTAAATGATAGCCCTCTTTCAAGTGTGTTCTGTTTTCAAGTTCCTACCCCCTTTGTTATGTACAAATGGCATATCAGAGTTTTTCCATAATGGCCGCTGTTATTAAAAAAAAAAAAAAAATTTTTTTTTTTTTGCCATTTTTACCAAAGAATGTGGAAGAGTTAGAATTATAACATGACTTTATTATATAAGAAGGAAAAATTCTCCCAGGAAGGTAAGACTTTAGCAGTTATAAAAATCTAATATAATAGTAAAACACTTTTCCTCTTCTAGAAAAGCAAAAAATTTGCATTGCTTAGTTTATCTGGTAGGTGTACATAAGTCATCTTTGTGTAACTAAAATCAGAAAACCAAACTCACTGCTGTCGAGTCGATTTCTGACTCATAGCGATCCTAAAGGATAGAGTAGAACTGCCCCGTAGGGTTTCTAAGGAGCAGCTGGTGGATTCGAACTGCTGACCTTTTGGTTAACAGCAGAGCACTTAACTACTGAACCACCAGGGCTCCCATCTTTACATAAGTTATATTTAATTCAAGTTTCTTAAATATTCTGGAAAGTCATTTATAAATGAGTATAAACCAAATGATAATAAGGGTAGAAATATGTATCATTTACTCTCTTCATAATTTTATAACAACTTCTTGATCCATTCACTCATTTAGCAACTTAGCATAGGGTGAAGGGCACAACCAGTTTAGCTGATCATGAGAGTTTAAATATTGGCTATAGTTGTGTAACTCTAGGCAAGTTATCTAACCTCTCTGTGCCTTAGTTTCTTCATCTGTAAAATGGGAATAATAATAGTACTTACCTCCTAGTACTTTGTGAGAATGAAGTAAGGTAATGAATGTAAAGTTCCTGGCAGGTAATAAGCATTTAGGAAATGTTACTCTTATTATCAGTGTTCATGTTTTGAACCTGAGAACTCAAATGTAAGAAAGGCACAATCTCTACCCTCCAAGTGCTACATTTTAGATTCAGAAATCATTCTTTAAAAATCAGTTGAAAGAGCAACTTTACTACCCTCAGCATAAAGAAGAAAGTTGTCCAGGATTGGGGGGAATGTTTTTAAATGCAAATAAAATTCTAGTTGACATAAGTTTGAGCCACATGGAAGCGTGGATGGCTAGGGTGTCCCTCCTTTGCTTCTGGGCACTTCAAGGGGCCCTTCAGTGTCTAGAAAGACACGTGATCATCTTTCTGAAGCAGGAAATTTTTCTAGTCTAATAGCTGTTATCTTTTCCCCAAAAGCCATGGTGACAGTGAGAGCCACAAACCTAAATGCTGGATTTAAATTATTTTTGCAACAAAATCGGAAAGAGAAGTCAGTATCATTTTCACTTTTGTGTCAGATATGTCTAAATGAATTAGTTACTTGTTCAAAGATGTGTACGTTCTTCAAAATTTAGATTTGGTGATGTTCATTTGATTAAAGCTTATATAAAAAGTAATGATTTAGTCTTTAGTTTCCTGAGCTCATGAGTCTTCAAAGTTTTCCATCAAGAGAGCCTTATATTTTCAGGAGTTTTTTATTCATTGAACTAATATTTATTTGATGCCTTCAGTGCATCCAACACCATGCTAGATATTAATTTCCATTGGTAAGTTGCTTCAGCTTTCTTAATGGATACAAGACTGAAAAAAGGAAAATAATTCTGTTGTATCACTGGTACATAAACATAGGATTTTGGACCATATAAATTAACTTGTATTTACACTATTATTTTCTAGTTACTTCTAGGGCATTATTGGATGGTTATCTCCTCAAATGATGTATATATTAATTTTGTCTGTTTTATTTAGTAGTATCTTTTTTTTATTTTGAGGGTGAACCTGGGCTACCTGGAGCAGTAGGACAGAATGGAATACCAGGATTGAAGGTTAGTTCAAATAAAACCAAGCAGAGTCATTTGAGACGTAAATTTCCATAAAATTGTAAGCTGTTACAGTTTTTTATATCCCAAAGGTTGTACTTGGTTGGAATTTTTTTTTTTTTTTTGGTCAATTCTGTAATATACTACAGTCCAGAACTTTGTGACTAATGAATAAATTATGGTTTTGATTCTTATTAGCATGAAAAATGAAAAACTCAAATAGAATAGGATTGTCTAAAATCTTTATTCTGGGATACTTAAACAACACAAGAAGGCCCTTGTTTCAAATATGACTTTGTCATTTCACTACTTAATAGACATATAAAGACATAAGCCCTGTCCATACTACCTAAAATTGCATAATACTTACAAGACTCACTAAAGAGTATGTTCCCAGTGCCACTGTGGCTTTTTGTAAGTAATTTGGCTACCTCTAACACTTACACAACAAAGTTAATCATATGAAAATCAGAATAAAGATGTGGCATGTATAAAATTTAAAAATGGACATAGTCTGAATTACTAAGTAGGGAAAAAATGTAATGAGGATTTTTTTTGGATTGCAAGTTCTCTTTGTTTCTTGAAGAACAAATGAATCCGTTAAATATAAAAGGATTGGTGACAGTTTAGTTTAAACCAAACAGGCAGACAAGTCCCAAATCCTTTGATGAGTGAACATCCCTTGAAGTACAAAACTAATGTCTAATCCCATCAGCTGTGCTGGGGTGTATCTGTACCCACAAATGCCTGTCAGCTGATTTTACGGATCACGTTGCTATTGACAGGAGCCTAAGACAGACCCAAAATTTATGGACCTGTCCTTTTTCCTTCAGGAGGGGAAAGAAAATACTCCTTCTGGAAGTACAGCCATTTTTCTTCTCGTCTTTCCTTTCTTGCTCCATGCTAAAAAGTCAAATGATAGGAGTTAATGCTTAATGCATGTCCACGATACTATTCCTGTGTTGCCTAGCAACCAACAGGATGGATGTTGAGTAGTGAAGGTGGCCAGAAATTCAGAAAGCCAAAGGGTCAAGTTGAGTTTCAGGGAATGAAAAGAGATTTGCCTCCAAACTTACTCCTTGAGTAGCTTATAGTTAAAAAGAACATACTGAAAAGTAGTCTCATCTCATGGCAACACTTAGTCAAGCTTTTCATAAGAGAAATGCTATTATAATGTGTAGGATTTACTTTCCTCAGGAAAGTGATAGTGAGATTCTCTACAACATACAATTTTGGTCTTTAGTCCTCATGCCATCCTGGTCATCATTTTGAGCAAGGACATCTCTCCTAAACTTACTTAGATTCTGTCTCAATCTAGTGTCTTACTTGAAGATACCAGTGCCTCCCAAAATCTACCTGAATTGGAACATACTAGATACCAGCGGGCTAAAGAGAGTTCCTGACATTGGAAAAGGTCCAGTTCAGGACTGAGCATATTTGGCCATGTTAGGGAATGACCCATGCACCAAGGAATGCTTAGAATAAAAGACTTTATGGAAGGATGTGCCTGTCCATCTTACTGATTTTGAGTTTGGGCAGAATTAAAAGTAGTAAACTAGGCAGTAGATAAGTGGTAACTTTGGTGAATGGTAAGACAATACACAGTACTGGGGAAGTCAGCACAACTAGACCAAGGCAAAGTCATAGAAGCTTCACAGACACATCCAGACTCCCTGAGGGACCAAGTTACTGGGCTGAGGACAAGGGACCATGATCTCAGGGGACATCTAGCTCAATTGACCTAACATAGTTTATAAAGAAAGTGTTCTACATCCAACTGTGACAAGTAACGCCTGGGGTCTTAAAAGCTTGTGAGCAGCCATCTAAGATATATCTACTGATCCCACCCTGGTTGGAGCAAAGGAGAATGAAGAAAACCGAAGACACAAGGAGAAGATTAGTCCAAAGGACCACAACTACTACAACCTTCACCAGACTGAGCCCAGAACAACTAGATGGTGCCCAGTTGCCATCACTGACTGCTCTCACAAAGATCACGATAGAGGGTCCCAGACAGAGCAGGAGAAAAATGTAGAACAAAATTCAAATTCAGCAAAAAACAAAAACCAGACTTGCTGGTCTGACAGAGACTAGAGAAACCCCAAGAGTATGGCCCCCAGACACCTTTTTAATTCAGTACTGAAGTCACTCCTGAGATTTACCCTTCTTCCAAAGATTAGACAGGTCTATAGGACAAACAATAGCACCTGTGAGGAACGTGCTTCGTAGTTCAATCACGTATACAAGACTAAACGGCACACCAGCCCAAAAGCAAAGATCAGAAGGTAGTAAGGGACAGGAAAACTGGACAAATGGAAACAGGGAACCCAGGATGTAGAAGGGGAGAGTGTTGACATATCAGGGGGTTGGCAACCAATGTCACAAAACAATTTGTGTATTAATTGTTTAATGAGAAACTAATTAGCTCTGTAAACTTTCACCTAAAGCACACAAAAAAAGTAGTGAGCTATTCGAAAACCCTCTCAAGACATTGAATCACCGTGTCACTGTTCTCCTTAGTGTACCTTTTGGTTTCTGAAGAATAATCTTAAAATATCTTTCTTTAGTCCTCTAAAAACAAAGAATTAAGATTATTGTATTTGATACTGAAACCCATACTCAGTTCTCCAAGAAGCTCATCTTACCATTTCTTTTCACATGGCAGCTACGGATTTCCAAAATACAAAGTTTCACCCATAATGTACCTAGTATGTTTAATATTGGGTTTTATCTTGATGTTGTTTAATTACTCATTTTATAATTGTCATTCAATCTCTGTTCATTTGCTCAGGGTGAACCTGGAGAACGAGGAGAAAAGGTGAGAATGATTCTGCATGTATTCCCCCCCCCGCCCCCACACACAAACTGAACTGCTTTCTTCAAATATATGGACAAGGGTTTGGGTACAAAGAAATGGAGAGAAAGGAAGCAAATTTAAACATTCTATGTTGGGCTTTTGAATAGCTTTCAAAAATCCCTAGGCCTGCAAAATTTCTATTCTAACTACTTACTAATGCCATTCCAATCCTTTCCCAAGAATTCACATCTCCCTCTACTGCTTCTTATGTCACTAGGTTAAAAGGATACAGATGTTTACCATCAGCAAATACACTGAAAGTTGCCCCACAAAGAATTCCCATAAAAACTAAAAAAGAGAAACAAAAGGAGAAGCAGGGCTCTGCATGTTAAATTTTTCTTAGAATCCCTTCCATACTACTTTGGGCCTGTCTCAATATATATCGTTGTACTTATTTTCCTAGTTCTCATGCTGTTTAACAGTGCCTGAGAAAATGTGCTGTCTGTAGGAAACCACTGATATACTACATAATGCTATTCATCAGTGATACAATTTTTTCTCACTAATCCATATTGTAACTGCTAACCCCAAAAGAAGTTCATCTAAAGACCAAACAAACTTCTTGATCTATTTGAACTATTTTTCAGCATTGTAAAACAAAGAAACAAAGACACGTTTATTTAAATGGGAAGAGAACAAAATGAAGGAGTGGAAAAAACAGTTTCTTGAGGGGATGGCTCAGTCTAACCCTTCACTTTACTACCGCTCTGAGCCAGTTCCTTATATGGTTGGTTTTGTTTTTTAATAAAGGGATTTTCAAGCAATTTTTTTTAAAACTATGCTAATAGGTTGTCTACCAAAGATCTGTCATAACAGATTATCAGTACATTTATTTGGCATGCAACCAATTCATGGTAATTAACTTGAAATTAATTAGACATCAGTTGAGTCTTTTGTATAGAAATTAAGGAGCAGTGCTAGCAACATTCCAGGGATTCATCAGATAAAGTGTCTCAGGCCCGCCTGGGCTGCTGTGGTATATCCATCACCAGAGACAAATGCCTGAGCTGGTTAACTTCATGCTTGTTTGAAACAATAAACGAAAACAGAGAGAAGTGCAGGTCTTCCTTCCCCATCTGCCCCCTCCCAAGGAAATCATTATCAATAATTTCTCTCTTAAGGAACTTTTTTACACGATAGAAAAGTGACCTCTTAGGAAGCTAGAGAGAAGGGCATCCCAGCCTTGGAATATATGAACAATACATTGTTATTGCTAACGGCTATCATTTTTAAGGGTTCATCATATGCCAAATACTGTCCTAGTTGTTTTACACTTGATGCTCAGAGAATTTAATTTGTCCAGTAGGTGCTGGAGCTGGGTTCAGGACCCAGGTCACCCTGATTTCATAGCCCGTGACATTTCCACTATAACATATGATAAGACTTAAAAGAACACAGAATTTAAGGAAGCCCCCCCCTTTTTTTTTTTTTGATGAATGCATTGCTTTGTGTATCGAAAGGAGACTTCAGTGCGGAAATAGGCATAGGAAGTTTAAAAAATAACTAAGGAAACATAAACTTCCCAAGCTAATTTTACTATGATTAAAGAATAAAAGTTTGCTAATACCTTTTTGGAAACCCTGGTGGTGTAGTGGTTAAATGCTACGGCTGCTAACCAAAGGGTTGGCAGTTTGAATCCGCCAGGCGCTCCTTGGAAAGTCTGGGGCAGTTCTACTCTTTTTATTTCATAAATGCAAAACATGTAAGCTCAGAGAAATATTCAGTCATAGATTTTGAGCATATTGTCATGCCCTTTGGTCAGCGAGAAAAGAGGGAGACCCTCAGTGAGATGGATTGACACAGTGGTTGCAACAATGGGCTCAAACATAGCAACGATTGTGAGGATGGTGCAGGATGGGGCAATGTTTCATTCTATTGTACATGGGATCTCCATTAGGTGGAGTCAACTCGATAGCACCTAACAACAACAACATCATCATGCACTTTAAGACCCTGGCTATTTGAGATGGGCTTGGAGAAAGGGTAGGATCTATACGAACAGAAGGAAAAGGAAAGGCCAAGGGTCCAGGTGGCAGGAATGGCACAAGAAAGGACGCAGAGGGAGGTCAAGCCAACGTCTTTGTTAGAGTGGAGGTCTGAACAGAAGAGAAAAGAAAGACGGTTTAAGGAGACTTTAAGTGCCAGAATAAGCTATTAGGAGGCAGACATAAAAATTAATGCTTTCCGTTAATATTGTGGAAGAGTTTAAAACTGTTCAGCCATGTCATTGTAATAAAATCTCTTTGGATCAGTTGATACCAGGCAGCTGGTCAAGTACATTAGCACGGTTGAACATTTACAAGAAATTTTAATATGTAGAGTTTAAAAAAGTGTAGTGTTTACAAGAGAAAACTTAAAATCATGAAAAATACTCTTTGCTTAATGTCACCAATATATTTTATATGTATCCTTTTTTTTTTTTTTTTTCCTCTCTTCTCAGGGAGATACTGGAGAAAATGGCCCCAAAGGTGACACAGGCAAAAAGGTACACTTTTGTGAAATATGGACTGTTATGTGTATGAGTGAGAAATATAATTACCTGTATATGAAAATGCAAGGTTTCAAGAGAGGGATGTGAGTGAGAGTAGCTTTAACGTCTGAGACAATTCTGCAAGATTAGGAAACATTTAAATATTTGATTATTCCATGAGCTTATAGCTACAAATTTAAATATTTTGAAAGTAAAATGGTATCACAAATTATAAAAAATTCATAACTAAGTTTCCAGTAATAAGGCTTTCAAGAAACAAAAACACATACTCATGGCAAAGGGGATATGACCTTTTTATATCCAAGGATTTGGAAACAGAGTTCCTGAAGCGATTCAGTTTGTCCCAGTTTTAGAAGAAGACAACATACGAGAGGTTGGGATGAGATTTGACAGGTCGATTCTAAATTAATGTTACTCGATAAAAGCCTTTAATGCTGCCTTGAAAATTTGCCTCAACTTGAAATCCAGTGATTGACTGGATATTTGGTCAGCCTGTGTCTTCTGTATTTTTTTAAACCATTATTAGCATTTTTATTAACATAATTATTGGCATTATTCGTGAGCAGTAGTCTTGTGGTTCATATTCCTACCTCCTCTTTTTTTTTCTTAGTCGATCATTGTACCTACCTTTTGCTTGGATTTATACCTTATACACATCTTTGACGTGAGGGGATATGTTCCTTCACTTGTCCTATGTGTTAGGAACTAAGAAAATCTCTTAAGAAACAAAATATAATAAAGTCAACTGGATTTGAAATTAAAGCAAGCTAAGCACTGAGTGATGAAAAAAGAAGAGAATAAGACTAATCTGCTTTGGAAATTACTATAGTACAGATGGATAACGGTTAGTCATAAAAGCCTATCCATAAAATAAAAAGGAATTTATCTTTCTCATTCTTATAAATATTAATAGAAACATGGCATGGGTGGTAAGAATGAATTCGTGTCACTAAATAAGCAATTGTGTTTATATTTGAGGGGTAGTCCAGTTCTAGAAATTAGACTGGACTTCCAGTTTCTTGCAGATTGAGGTTTCTCACCCTTTGCATTATTGGCATTTCAGGCTGGATAATTCTTTGTGGTAGAGGTCTGCCTTGTACTGTAGGGTGTTCATCAGCATCCTTGGCTGCAATCCGCCAGTTGCCAGTAACAATTCCCCTCCCACAAGCTGCGGCAGTCTAACATGTCTCCAAACATTGCCAAATATCCACTTGGGGTCGGGGGTGGGGGGGGATTGCCCCTGTTTGATAATCACTGCTGTGAGCCCATTTTACTTTTCTGTCTAGAATAAGTATCATACTGCAATCAAATATGGCATAAAAATGTTTAATATTAATGAGAGCAGTGATCTACCCTGACTCCTCTTGAAGTCACAATTTGAAACCCTAGATATATAAACCTGACTGTTACATTTAACTTTCTTGTTTATGCTTAAAAGCAGGGGTCAGCAAACTTTTTCTGTAAAGAGCTAGAAAATAAATATTTTAGGTTTTGTGGGCCATGTGGTCTCTATCACAACTACTTAACTTGGCCATTATAGTGAGAAAGCATCCACAGATAATATATAAACAAATGAATGTGGCTGTGTTCCAATAAAACTTTATTTATGGATACTGAAATTTTAATTTAGTGTAATTTTCATGTGTCATGACATATTATTTCTTTTGATTCTTTGAATCATTTAAAAATATAAAAACTATTCTTAGCCCATTGAACATACAAAAGTAGGTGGCAGCTGGATTTTACCCATGGGCCGTAGTTGCCAACCTCTGTTTAAAGAAAGGAAATCTTCTAAACAGAGAGCAATTTTCTTACAGTGAAAATAATTTGTGCCAAGCTTGAGCTATGCCTATATGAATTTATGTAGAGAATTTTATGCTTTAGAAGATGTATTTTAAAATTTCATTTTTGGAACATAGGACATTGTTTTTTTAATCAGACATTTTTTAAATTTAATTTTCCAGTGGTAAAACAACTTTTTTCTTTTAAAAGACTAAGTTTATCTCAAAGGAATGCTGTTCTTATTTTTTTGTATTAATGCAAATCATTTACCATACTGACTCACACATAGTAAACTCTCAATAAATGTCAGCTTTTTTTTGTTTTTTTTACCACATGGAAATTGAAATCAACTAGATTGGTTGTTATTCATTTTGAACAAAAAGTTTTATTGGTCAGCTGAAATTAAGTATAAGGTATGCTTCAGTTAAAATGGAAATCATTTCTATAAACTTTCAAGGGGTATAAACAGGGGATTGTAAATAGGAATCTGTAATGTATAATATGTAATCTGACCTGTAGCATTCGTCCCTGAGAATGCTGTAATTGGAATATAATTTTTGATGTGTTTTTTAAACATTTCCTGCTTCTGTCATATAATTTGTTTCCAGCATGTTGGAAACACTCTTCTCATGGCCTTTGTGCTTAGTATGTGAAACTCATTCATCATGTACCAAGTTTGGGATGTAGAATAAAAAAAAAAAAATGCTTCTTTTCTGCCATCGATATAGTAAATTACGTCATTGACTGATTCACTTTAATAGGATTTTTTTTTTCCTTTTGATCCAGCTCAGTGCTTTTGGATGGTAAAGCAATCTAAACCTTTCCAGACTGGTCATCTGGAAATGCTGTGGAACCACAAAATCCAACAGGCTGGGTTTTCTCTGTGGCCGGCAACTATAGTATACTCTAGATTGAAGAATGGCCTGCCAGAGACTGGTTTTAATCGTGTGTAGAGCTATTATCGAAGCGTTATGTTCTAGTCTTTGGAGTGCTAATCCCTCCAATATGAAATATGTAGATATGAATTTCTTCTCTTTTTCCCCCACTTGAATGTAGGTGTTTGTCTAGCACATGGAATGGTTTGACCACACCATCTCTTATTCACAAATCTATCAGCTGATTCAGAATCTCCCCTTCACGTTCTTGGTATTACCTGTATGTGATTTTCTTTGCTCCCCCAGTCTACTTTCCTGTAAATGCGCTACCTTCTTACTTTACATTTTACATAGCATCTTTGATCATCCTCTAGTTGTATCCTCTCAGCCTTTTCACAAGCCATACCTGTATTTGGAGTCACCAACACAATTGTCTATTTTTCTTTAAATCAAAATGGAAGGCCTGTTCCCACCCCAGTCAGTGTTGGACATTCTCTAACTTAAAAAAAAAAAACTTAGCACACATTATTTCCTTAGCTTATAACACCCTTGCCTTCTGATTTCTCTCCCCTAAATGCCTTATCTCCACCTTCTAACTTATTCACCCTTCAGTTTGCTGAAACTTATAAGTCATTTCCTTGGGGCAGTCTTTCAGTCTTCTCTAGATTGGTTACATCACCTATGATATCCCCCTATAGCACTCTTTAAAATCTCTTTCATAAGGCTTATCATGGTTTAATTGTAATTCCTAGTTTAACTGAAGCTCCAGCTCACTGGAAAAAAAAAAAAAAAGTAAATGAAAAGCTAGACCGCTCTATTCCCAACACCATGTTAAGTTCCTGGTACATATTTGGATCATAATAAATATTTATTGGGTGAAAAACTTATTATTATTTACTTTAAACCGTTTCTTATAATATACACATGCTTGTCATGTCTCCTGTGTATACACAGTGAACAACAGCAATCCCTGTCATTCTTGAATGCTTGCCATGCCCTGGGCCCTGAGCCAATTTCCCTTCATTGCCTCTTAATGCTCACAACAGTTCTGAGAGATGGACACTAGTATGGAGAAGTTTAGGGATTAGCTCAGTTGGAAAGTGGTGGCGCTATCTCTAGAGGCTGTGCTTTTAACCACTGTTCTTCACATGGTAGGGAAGTGGGTAGCCTGTTGTGTGGACAACATCCTTATACCAAATCACCATTTATCAGGAGCATCTTAAATTTTATTCTTGTCTAGTATATGCCCTTTATGACAATAGTGGCTGAATGAAGAAAGGATTATATTTAGGATTTACATGTCAGTTGTTAGTTGCCATCAAGTCAGCTCCAACTCATGGTGACCTTATGTATAACAGAACAAAATGTTCCCCAGTTCTGCGCCATCTTCACGATTGTTTCAGTATTTGAGTCCATTGTTTTGGCTATTGTGTCAATCCAGCTCATCGAGGGTTTCCCTTGTTTTTGTTGACACTCTATCAAACATGATGTCTTTCTCTAGTGATTGGTCTTTCCTGTTGATGTATCCAGAGTAAACGAGCCAAAATCTTACCAGCTGACTTTTAAGGAACACTGTTGGGTGGTTGTATTTCTTCTAAGACTGATTTGTTCATTCTTCTTGCAGTCCATGGTATATTCAGTATTTTTTGCCAGTGCCACAATTTGAATGTGTCAGTTCTTCTGTCTTCCTATTTCATTGTCCAGCTTTTGCATATTTATGAGGCAATTGTAAATATCATAGCTTGGGTCAGGCATACCTTAGTCATCAAAGCGACTTATTTGCTTTTTAGAATTTTAAAGTATAAATATATAAATTCACATAGACATTTATGACATAGTCTTGACATATGAAAAAAGCATAAAACAATTTGGTAGACACAGAGTTTCCCAAAATAAGACAGTCTCTTTCTATCCCAGATTTCAAAAAAATGGAAGAAAAAGAAAGTATCTTTTAGACTTCCAATCAGTATTTTTGTATATGTATGTATAGTAAATGATTATCTTAAGTGCAGGTTAAGGGCAGGGATTGTAACTGCCCTGTTCACCATTGTCTCCACAGCTCCCTATATCCCCGCACCCAGTACGTGTATGGTACATAATTGGTGTTCAGTAAACCTAGAAATAAGTCACTACATGTACTTCATATATCCTCATGTGCTTTATTAACACATATATGTTAATTACCTACTAAGTGTTGTGTTTGAAAATAGTCACAAATAAAAACACAGAAGCTCTTCGTGGTTCAATAAATAGTGGTAAAGTCGAATTCCTTCATCTCAGGTATCTTCTCACACTATTTCCCACCTATGACTTACTCTGTTGAAATTTTATTTCCAAACCAACTGACTCATGCATGAAGCTAAGAGTATACTTAAGTCATTTCCCCCCACCCCCGCTTTAATCCTGTATTCATTTTCACTTTTGGAGGAAGGAGAATTATAAACACTCATTGTTTTATTTCCACTACTTCCAGCATTCTCCTTCAAAATGTTTTACTTGGGAATGTCTTCCAGCAGTTGCCTTGCCACTTCAAAGTTATAAAAATTCCTTGGGATTTCACAGTTGTACGTTTTTAAAAAGAGAGTAAAAATATCACTCATTGTTGTTCATGAAAATGAAACTGCTCAGATTGCCACAAATAAATCAACCTTTTAGACAACTGTCCTTTTGTTTCTATTCACTTTCTATGAGAACTAAATATAGTCCCTGTTCTCATTCGTGGATTATCTAGTCATTTGAAATTAAAACACTTAAAAAAAATTAAGTATAGTTAATATAAGCAACTTGCATTTATAAGTTTACAGCAATCTTTATGCCCTGTTGTCAAATTGAAATGAAATAATTAGTTTCTAATTCCAATAAAAAGAACATGGCAGTAGAATTTAGGAAGCCCAAAATTCACTTACACTATAACTACTTCAGTTCTCTCATCTATTAAACGGAATGTTAATATCTGCCCGATCTTATGGCAGTTTCATAAGGTATAATTGAGATGAAACTAGGGAGTTGGCAAAGTCAGAATTGCTTATATGAACACAAAGATTTAAACCCGTTGCCATCGAGTCAATTCTGAAGCATAGCTACCCTATAGGCCACAGTAGAACTGCCTTATGGGATTTCCAAGGAGCAGCTGGTGAATTCGAACTACCGACTTTTTAGTTAGTAGCCTAACGCTTAATTGCTGTGCCATCAGGCTTCCTCAAAGCTCTTATTGTGTTAAATATTGCCACCTTAATTGATTTGTGTTGATGGCTCTCAGACTTGATTTAGTAGACATTGAAATGTGTTATTTTATAAGTCACATTCATTTCACTTTCCATTCATAACTCAATAAATGTTGATGATTTGTAGTATCATTCTACAGTAAGACATTAGGATTTGGGATCCTTTTTTATGTTTCGTTATTTTTCCTTTTTTACTTCTGTAATAGCGGTTAAAACCAATAACCAAACTTGTTGCCATCGAGTGGATTCCAACTCATAGCAACCTAATAGGACAGAGTAGAACCGCCCCATAGGGTTTCCAAGGCTGTGATCTTTACAGAAGCTGACTGCCACATCTTTTTCCCTTGGAGCGGCTGGTGGATTGAAACCATCGACTTTTTGTTTAACAGCTGAGTGTTCAACCACTGAGCCACCAGGGTACCTTAAAAAAGATGTCAAAAACATTAACATACATATCAGTTTCCTCAATATGCTAATTTACTATTTCCTTCTCTTTCCTAAACTTTTTTTTTCCTTCTTAAAGTTTTTGTCATTTTCATCCTTGACTGCTGACCTGCTTAAAAATTTCTTTTTGAGGTTTGTTCCTTTATTTGTCATATGTGTATTGAGCATACACTATGGGCCAGGTATTGAATTGAAACCGACACCAAACCTGCTGACATGCAGATGACTGTATAATGGAGGGAAAGACAGTGATAAGCAGAAAACATAAATGCATAATTACCAAATGAATTATGCAGAACAGGCACGGAACGTGCTGCTCCACAGGAAGATGTGTGCGTGAGGGGGCACGCGCCTTAGCTGGTCAGTCAGTGACTCCTTCTCTGAGGTGACCCTGAGACCTGAGGAAAGAGAAGATGCCAGGCATGGGAAGAGGGGAGACGAACTGCAGGAGGGGGACAGGTGTTCCATGTTCAAAGTCCTGAGGCTTTATCTCTGTCTCCAAAAGAGATTTATGAGCAGATTTCGGAGTCTAGAACAAGGAAATAGACCCCTGGAACAATTTCTTGACAACTTGCACAGACGAGGCAGCTAAGGAAATCGGAATATGTTCCCTTCTGCTTGTGGACGTTTCTGTTTTCCTGACAGAATCTCAAATGACGAAGTTTTTCCGCGTCTAGTGTGTTCCTGTGACTGAGAGGGCTACAAGCAGCTTGAAAATCTAAGCCTTTCCTGGCCTCATTTCAGATATAATCAGTATTATCAGCTATTCTCCGCATTCTTTCCTCAACTCGCCCTACATGCTTAATTATATTTGCTTTAGAAATGTAGTCACCCTCTGTGAAATCTGGGTGGAATACACTGCCTTCTCGAAAACCAGATCTATCTCCAGATTTATCTGAGAGCTGACAAGTGTCCCCATCACCCACAGGTCATCCATCATCCTATAACTTCACACTGACTATGTTACAATGAAATAGTGTGAAGCTGGAAACGTGGTGGTTGTAACTGTGACAGTGCTTCAAGAAGAAAACTAGCTCATCTGGTACATGGCTTTTTCCAACCCGACATCGTTAACTCTTTGACTTCATCTGTTGAACCTTGACTTTCCGAAGACCAAAAGGGTCAGCGAACTGTCAGTAAATGACAGCCAGTGACATTAATAAATTACAGAAATAAAGAAAAACCAAAGGTTCCAGATCCTTAAATTATAAGTTATTGCTTTAGAATACATTTTAGCAGTGCATCAAGGGAAGAGATTCTTATTTATATATTTATTTTAAAGAATGTAGTCCTGATGTATTTTGCATTCAAAGCAAGCCCATGTTTTTAGGAAGTCGGTTGTTTATCTTGGAAATTGTTGACATCTTAACAGCTGACATATTGATACAAAGGCTTACAGAGCATATTTCAGCCCGTTAGTCATGGGGCCCCTTTGAGTATCCGTGTCAATAATGGCTTTCTGTGTGTTTGTGATGTTTTCTATCCCCGCCATACTTCTAACTTGTGGAATAATCTCCATGTGGGTTTCATTTTAGGGTGACCCTGGATCATCTGCTGCAGGAATTAAGGTAATTAGAGCTTTCTAAGTATTTGTAACCCAAGAGTCAGTTTTTATTTTCACAAGCTTCTCCTTTCTCGTCCCTTTTACCAACTCCAGTGGTGATGACTCTGTTGCTATTCTCCTGCATAGTCAGCTTCCAAACACAACAGAGAATATCCGTTGGAAATCTGACAAAGGCCTGACTAAGACATCTTGCCTTCTCTTTCCTATGATTGCCTTTTATGGAAATGTGGATTATTTGTATGTGAACCTTAGGTATATTCCCAGCAGAAAGTTTTGGTATGTCTTAGTGAGATGCAGAGCAACAGGATAAAATGAATGAAGTACATGTGATCAAGAAGGAGGCTGTGCCATATCTGAAAATTCTCAGAGGCCTTAAGGGTTTTGGAAAATGCTTGTAAGACTGTCACTTTCATATCTGGTTGTCTTTGGACAGGGAGAACCTGGAGAATCTGGTCGTCCAGGGCAAAAGGTAGTATCTCCGTTTCTACTGTCTTCTTTGTACTGCCTCCTATTAATCATTTTATGTCTACCACCCACTGTGTAATATGAAAAAATTTATTGCAAAATGGTGCAGTTTTCATGCTTTGCATACAAACAGATATTGTTTTGCATTTTAATATATCATGATGCTGGTCATAGCAAAATGTGAATATAAACTCTGTACATGTAAAAGCCTGATTCATTAACTACAGTTTGCATATACTCAGCTGTTTGGCACTAACAGAGATCAGTTGGGCTGGGAATGCCAACAATTTACCTTGCATGTTTAAAGATAATTTGCATGTTTCTATCCTTCTGAGAAGAAATGAGTATTGACTAAACTTTCTCAATAGAGAATGATGGACGACTCTTTAAAAATTATATTTATTTTCCTTTCATTTCAAATGCTTACCCGATGATAAGTGTTCATGTGAATCGTATCTATTCATGCAATGAATGTTACATTACACAATCCAAATTTGTTAATAAACTAGAGACACTAGTCAAACCATTTTAACTAACCAATCTGTGGATACATTAAAATTATTTTTATCATCGTGCTTCACATCGGCCATAAATTAGAGGACATGTAGCGAATGTGTTATATTCACGGTCTCGTTTATCTCAGTTTATCGTCTGAGCATGTGGATATCAATGGCCAGTGCAGTCAGCTTTTAGATAACAGATGTATTATAGCTAACGAGTAAATGTGAATTCCACATTGGGTTAAATCTCTTAAGTTCATGACTCCGCCTTTGTCTAGGAGTAGCTGATGTGGTAGAAAGAAATACCAATGGGAAAATTGAATTCTCCTCAGTAGCAGAAAGGGCAAAAGAGAATAAACCCCATTGTAGTAAGTTTGAAGCCTTAAGACATAAGACAACATACCGACATTCTTGAAGTCATTGAAAGTACCACTGTTTTGTTTTAGGACTGAAGTAACTTTTGAGAGGGTCTTTACATTCTTTCAAGATTTCTGTAATTCAAAAGCAGATTTTTGTCTTGAAATTAAGAATCCATGAGAACGAATTTATCAGGCCCAGTTGCAGGTAAAGTTGAGACTTTTCCAAAGAACCCAGCAAGAACTCTGTGGTTTTTACTATTGAATTCCTAAAATGTTCTACTGATGCTTTAAAATCAGTGATATAGTCAGAGATCCCTAATCTGCTTTGGTTTAAAAAAAGCAAATATTCTTCTCAGATGATCTAATTTTAGATCTCTTAGATTTTAAAGATCAGAAGCTAAAATTAAACTGCTCCTCAACCTGTGATTTGCTAAAAAAAAGAAAAAAATGCAGAACTGTTCTGTCACTTTAAACAAAAGACAACTCTGCTATAATCTTGTATAGATGCTAGCCTTTTCAGAGTGCTTAATTGCTTAGTAAAATGTTACCTTATCAGGATTACTCAGAAATACTGCTTAGATTCATTGAATCTGGAATTTATAGGTTTACACATGGAAACATCAGATTTCTTTTGTATTTCATTAAAATCTGGTTTTAAAATATATTGAGAGAAGGGGGTAAATTTGTTAAAGGCTTATGAGCCAGTTGACTGCATAAGCACCCTGTAATGAGCAGTATCTTTTTCATTAATATTTAAGCCAGATTCTACCCTTCGATGCAATTGTACTTTCCCAAATTATTTATGACTTCCTTGGACTAATACTTGGATTTGACAATACTTATCACAAAACTCATTTAAAAGTAGAGTATTTCCACAATTGCTGTTTGCTTAGATTAGAAAAATGACAAGCTGAACTGATTACAGATCAACTCAGGAGCTTGCCCAGTCTTCCGTGGTATTTTTCTCACCATTGCAGAACTGTGCTGTGGGGGTCATTGGCGCTTAAGCTCATGTGTTAGTATGTTCCCAGAAAGTACAGGATATCATAATAGAACAGAAAGCCATTGATTAGCTTTCTACTACGTAACATTGTCAGTATGAAAGTTTGCCATTTAGAGTAGCATTCATAACAAAGGAATGATTTCATTTTGGTTTTTTTTTTCTTTTATAGCCTCAACAGTAGAGTATGTGATTAATATGGGAGTCATTGTGTGTATGTATCTGTAGAGTGTGTAAATTTATACAATAGGCATTGGGTTTCATTATATAATTCTTCTTAATTTCTCCCACATATTTTAAAATATGTATCTTAATTTTAAAGGGGTAGCATTACTTGATCTCCCATCAAAGGGGACTCTCACAGTTGAACTATTTCTAGTAGAAAAAGGCCACAGTAACAGGAACATGGGGTGAAAGCAGAGACCTAACTTTGAAGGCAGACAAGGGTCTCCTGCAATGGAGACTTCCCTCAAATTATGACCCAGATCTGACCTACTGACTGTGTACGACCAAGAACTCCACTCAGGGAAGCTCTTGAGCCCAGGAATAGGTGAGAATGGAGAAGTTAACTAAAAAACTGTCTCTTAGTTGGAATATAAGCCTTCATGCCATGAAGATGGAGAATTTGTATAGAGATGTCTTCCTGAAAATATTAAGAGATGCTCTACAAAAGGAAATATGAGAGAGTAAATATTTTACAATCTTCCATTATGTCAACTAATACACTAATTAAACTTAAATTTGGAAAGGGAAACTTTACAAAAATCCAAAACTATAAAATATGAATTCCTAAAATGTTCACTATAAAGTATATTTATAACCTGATACACACACAAACACAAAATGAAGGAAACCACTAAATGTGCACTCTGAGTATTCAATCTACATCATAAAATGGTCTGTAATATACATCTTTCTCATTGTTAGCAAACATGGGTCATGTGTCTGTGTGTGAGTCTGTGTATAAAAATCTTTCCTTAAAATAATCATAGTATCCTTTTTATTTGATGGGAGTGAAGGGTGTGGTGAAGACTCAGGTTGGAAAACAGTGTTACTCCCTATAAATATTCCTACAAATGTTTCAAATAGGATGTTCTGAGCTTTGAGAAATTTTTCAAAACAATACAAAAACTATAGATTTGTCATCAGTATGTTTACTTTTATTGATTGTATATTCTACTTCAAATTAATATGTTTTCAAAGGCCTTATGTTCCTTTTTAAAGCAAAAGGAAGTCTTTTGTAAAATACGAATACAATACCTTTCTGCAGATTCTCTTGATTTTATTGGGTGAAGGGGGAAAGGGAAAGGAAAACAAAAATCGAAAATGTTATGTCGTGTCTGTGTAAGATTTAATCTACTTGGACAAGTATTTGAATGGAATAACAAAGCAGTTCTTAGTACTCATGCATTAGGACAAATAAAATCAGAATGGTTACATATATCCTTTCTTTCTCTGATTTAATCTCATCTTAGTCTTATTGTTTACAATGGAAACTTTCATTTCTATAGTTTTAGACTGAATAGTTTTTCTTTTACATTCCTGAAGTACCTTTGACCAAAACCGTCAAGAAATCACTGTCCTTTCTATATCTAACAATACAGCTTAACAAACAGTATCTAAAGTAATTTTGTGATTACATCAAAACAAAGTATGGCTCTTCATAATTTGAAAGTAATACATATTAAATATGGACTATCTGGTTGTTCTTAGTAGATTTTCCTTGAAATGAACGTTGTTAAAGCATTTACATTAAAAGAAATGCCTCCCTCTACCACCTTTATTGTTAGTTTGGTGATCCTTTTAACATAGCTGACCCACTAATTGACCCATCATGAAATAGTGTCGCCATTATGCCTTCAAATATTATTTCCACAAATACTAGTCACATCTGTCCAATACAGAGTGAAATTCATTTTGTCCTGCAATTCTTTTATGCTTCTTTAATGGAATCCAGGAGATTTTCCAAGCAATGTAACCTCTTGTCACTATACTTTGTGCTTAAAATAATTTGGACAAGTCTGTGAAAATGAGAAGGTTTAGTTTGACTCCAGCGTGCTCACCCAAAATGTACCACTTAATCTCAAACCTGTATTCAGGAACAGCTGCATGGTACCATTAGCCCTAAGCTGCTAAGCAGGATACTCTTAACCATTCATTTATCTTCTCGTTCTTCAGGAATGAAAAAGAAATCTTATTATACTTTGAAGTGAGCAAGATTTTAATGTATATTCTTTTGATGTGACCATCTGTTCATACAGCCAACTCTTGATTATCTGAGGTGAGAGGGTACTGGCATAGGATGCATTACTGAAATGCACTCACAAACCCTCATTTCAGCAAATAGCTTCAGCCTCCCCCAACAAATCTTTTACCAAAAGGGTAATAATATATACTCATAGGAATTCCTTCTCATTTTCCTCCTTTTTCTTACCTTCTGGTAAAGATGCTAAAAAGCAGTGAACTAAGCAGGAAGATGAAGAAACCCGACTAATCTACAAAGTGGTCAAGAGTTGACTGAACTGCATAATTTCACCAAAGTTGTAGAAACTGTACTGTATATTCCACTAGGAACATTTGCCGTTTTTTTCTCCAGATGTTGTGATTGAGTGAATATCGTTCTATAATGCTATATGATTTTCCTATGTAGGGTGAACCAGGGCTTCCTGGGCTTCCTGGACTTCCGGGGATAAAGGTAAATACTACATTGACAGTTGTGGCTTCATAGAACTATAATTATGAGAATCACCCAAATAGGAGGAAAATAGGAAAAACTGAAGAATAGAAATATGTTATTCTTTAAATATTCTTCAGTCCTCTCAACCAATTACTTTTTTTTTTTTTTTTAGTTAAAGGTTAAGAACGGGTACTCATAAAGTTTGCTGCTGATATCCAGACTACATACTCAGCTACTTAACTATGCTACCTAAATAGGGTGTAAATGACACTTCTCTTGAAGTCATAGGAATTCTGTAAAGTCTAGAATTTCTCTTTAACTTCGCATTTGATTTTATTCTTAAGATCCTGTCAGATTTTGATCAGAATTAGAATCTTAACATCCCATAAATCAGGCAACTGTTTTTGTAATTCACTCATTGTAATAATCCCCCTAAAATGTTTTGTGCTTCTACTTCCTGTCAATAGTTCTCACTGCAATAATTCTTACTGCCAGTCATGTTACTAAAATATTTTAACCCAACATACACTGTCCCCGTGAACTTTTTATGTACCTTTTGAAATAATTGCTTAAAGCTTAGTTTGAAAACACTTGTTTTTAAGAATAGACCCATAAAACCCATTGCCTTAAGAATAGACAGTTTTCAAAATTGACATGACTACTGGTAAGGCTTAAAGTTCTATTACCTTAGCTGTAGTTACTCCTTTAAAATCAGCTTCTTATTGTAATTTTTAGAACTATTTGATAGAGTGACATGATGCAAGAAGATTTGTCCTTACCTCGTAGAATTTTGAATCAATCTTGTTTTAGACCATTCTAAATTTAATATTTCTGAGTTTCATCCTCAGGGTTGTGTGTACTGTTTTGTGAAGGTTGTGTTTAGAGTATAAGTTACTTAAGGTAATATGATTTTGGAGTAAGTAGGTTAAAATATTAAGCTTCATCCTACATATACATATACAATCATGTATATAGTTTATTAGTATATTTAGTGTAATTATGAGACACAAAAGCTGCATCTTCCAGGTTAGCACTCAGAAATTTCATTTCTGGCTTTTGGTTTGATGTTTCCAAATTAATACCATAGAAGGTCAGATATGTCCTTTTAATATATTCTTAATTTTTGGCTTCTTCATTGAAAAATCCACTCTATGACAACAGTTTACTAAATAATCAAAATCATTACCTTACCACTTGATATTTACCAACAATAGCTTTATTTACATTTTCATTTTGTAGAGTTCCTTTATGGCAGTTTCTTAACAATTTCCACACATAAATAAATAACTTTTTACAAATGATTGTGAAATAATTGATTTTAAATAAAATTAAGAAGTGTTGAAGATTAATTAAGAAGAATATGGTAGCTCTATAAATAAGGGGGTAGGTGTTTAAAAGTAGGGGCATTCGGAAGGGCTCAGGCAGAGTACCTTGCAGGGCTGTGTGCTATCCTGTGGTCTGACAGGAACCTCAGGCCTGTGAAATCCAGTTGTACCTTCTCCTGTGCATGGGCACTTTCTTTGTTGAGAGCGAGCACGTGAGCGTGAAGGAATTGGTTTTTCCCTGTAAAGCAAAATATACAGTTTCAACCACTGCTATTTGTTATCATTATCTCTGTTTTACATTCTTCAGTGTGAAAACTGGGCCCTTGGCCTTTCGCTAGTCATCTGTGAACTTAGCCTGAATGTTCTGAACATTTTCAAAATGGGAGGAGTATTGGTGATTTGCCACCTCAAGTAAATGCTTTTCCTCCAAGGGTCATAGAAGATTGCCAGAACCACTTTGTCAAGGTCATGTAGCTCTGATATTTTCTTTTGTTTTTCTAACCCTGACTAGTGACCATAGTGAGAAGGAGCTATCAATTGGCAAAAACCCTTTCATTGTTCCCTAGAAATACTTTTTGACGTAATTATCAAGTACTGTTGGGAAATTATTTGGCATTTGGTTTAGATCATAGATTCTATTTTTGACTTAACGAGCTTTGTCTTCTGTCTCTAGTTCAGAGTGCGAGAGCTATCATTTCCTAGTGATGTAGTTGGTGCTGAGTATCAGTAGCTTTGAAAATGTGACAATTTGAGGATTCATCAAGGTCATTAGTAGTCATTGGATAATTGTAAATGTAGGGTTAAAAGTTTATAATTTTATGATTATGATGTGGCTTCATTAACTGGGGATTGTTTTTTATTCCTTTAATTTACCTTGCCTCTGTTAGGTAGCCAACCATGGTTTAAATGAGTAAGATCATTTAAAAGATGAAACCACTGCGTATGGATTTAGAATGTATGCTAGCAAGGACATTAGTCATAATCTTTCTAGACTTGTGTGTTTGTTTATGCTTTGGAAATACTGCCTGTTGCTGTTCATCCTCTTCTTATCTACTGCTACTACAGAGAGCATGCAAATGCCATCCGTTATATCCAAGACGTTGAGGAAACTAGCCATGACATACCAGGGAAGCTTTGATTCACCACCTGTTGCTCTCGGGGAATGGTTGGAAACTTAATGAGCATCCAAATGCCTTCCACAAAGCTTTCAGGAAATGAGTAAAGTGACTAAATACAGAGAGCAGGCTCATCTATCTATCATCTCAGGGCACCATCAGAGAAAAGTACTAATACCTTAAAAAACCCAAAGGCATACATAATAAAAGTCACTAAGAACAGGAATATCTTAATTTCAAACTACTTTTAAGCTTTCTGCACATGTATTCTAAAGCCTTCTCACCATGTGGAAGACATTTGCAATTCTTATTTCATGCATTCATGGTTCATATAGTGTCAAGATGTTCAACTGGGAAAATTAAATTATGTATAATGTACCATGGAGGCATTGATCTTCTGAAATGTTTTGAGCCCAGAAAATTATTTTTATAAACAAGTCTTCAAATGTATTTTTAGTAAGTTAAACTTATTGTAACTAGCTTTTCTGATACCACATAAAAGGATATGATTCTAAGTTCCCATTTAAAAAATTTTTCTCTCCACACTTATTTTGAAAAATGTAAATACATTACTTACTGTTTTTATGGTTACCTTGTTGTGTGGAAACCCTGGTGGTGTAGTGGTTAAGTGCTGCTGACGCCAACCAAAAAGTCAGCAGTTCAGATCGACCAGGCGCTCCTTGGAAACTCTATGGGGCAGTTCTACTCTGTCCTATAGGTCGTGATGAGTCGGAATTGACTCGATGGCAATATGTTTGGGTTTTTTTGGTGTTTTTTGTTGTGCGCCATCGAGTCAATTCCAACACATAGCAACCCTGTAGAAGAGTATAAACTGATCCATGGCTCCCAGCGCTTAAATCTTCATGGGAGTAGAGTGCCAGGACTTTTCTCCCACAGAGTGGCTAAACCTAACCTAAACCACAGACCTTTAGGTTAACAGTTCAGTGCATAACCATTGTACCATCAGGGCTCCTTATGGCTACCTTACCCTAGTAATTAAGCAATATGGGATAGTGATCAAAAGACCTGACCTTAGAGTCAGACCACTTGGGTGCAAATCCTGGTTCTACCTTTTACAAGTGGTATGACCTTGGGCAAATTATATAATCTTTCTTTTAGTTTCGTCATAAAATGGCAGTAATCAATGACCGTAATTCAGAGGTTTTGCAAGGATTAAATGAATTAATGTATGTGCATTTCTTAAAATATTGCCAAACATAGAGTAAGTGCTTTATAAACCTTAGCTATTGTTATTTCTTTCTCTTGGGTCAGCTCGATATATCGGAAGCATTGGTTACATACCTGTTCTATATAGTCTTGCCTTGTGTAAGTAATTTTAAGCTCTAGATCATAAAGTAATTTATACTCTACAGGGTTAATGGATGTAAATTCTGAAAACTTCTTTGCAGGGATGGTTGAATGTTCCTTCTAAGAGCACTAAGATAACCTGCTTTCTCTTGAAACATGACATCACACTGTTCCCCTTGTTCTATTACCCATACTTATTCTAGGAACAAAGGATGAAGGAACACAGTGTTCTGGGCATAAGATGTAGCACTCTCAAAGTTCTCCTTCCTGGCACTGTTGACAGGAAAGTCATGATATGTCATGATGAAAATTCTCCTTGGCCCTACTCACAATGTTGCCTAACTAAGACATTGTTACGAATATGGAATTTCAGTGCTTGCTTTTCTCCTTTGAACATATACTACTGATTTATCTCATCATATTTAAAAAGTAAATGAGAAAAAAAGTTGTGGGCCAAGGGAGGTATAGTACAAGCGACATCAAATCAAAAAGAACAAATCATTTCAGTGGCAATGAAACCCTGGTGGCGTAGTGGTTAAGTGCTATGGCTGCTAACCAAAAGGATGGCAATTCAAATCCATCAGGCACTCCTTGGAAACAAAATGGGGCAGTTCTACTCTGTCCTATAGGGTTGCTATGCCGTCGACTCGATGGTAACGAGTTTGTTTTTTTTTTTTTAATTTCAATGGCAAAGCAATTTTTATAGTATATCTTCCCTAAAAGCTTCATATTTTTATTCTGGCTTCGTTACTGAAAATTTGACATTCAGATCAAGAATTTGAGGGTTGGGAGGGTATAAAACAGTAACTAACCTTTATGTCTCATTATATGAAATTATCTCTGACATTAAGTCATACAAAGACTAACTTTTACAGGTGGTAGAAACATTTACTTTGGCATTCCTGGGATTAAGTATACTACTCAGTAATCTAATAGAAACTGATCTTCTTCTAAATCCACGAGAGATGTTGTTTGTTCCTCAGAAATGTCAAATCACATATTAAAGATAGCAGAGGAAAATTTTTGGAAATAATGTAGGATGTGTATTGAGTTCCTGAAAGAAAAAAGAAAGAGAAACACTGGTTTAAAGGATAACCCTGTGTTATTGTTACTTATAATTATTCCTTGCTCATACAAAGTCTGAGCAGTTGAGTAATTTAAGAGTCGAATTAGGAAATTCATGCAACCAGAAATCAGAGATTTTGACCAGCCACAATGAAACCGCCAAAAAATACACTGAACGTGCTTTCATGATGTAATCCTGTTAAGGAAAAAACAAAAATTAGAAAGATATGTTTCCTGGGTTTTAAATAAACCTGCTATTGTAGTTCATTTTTAACATAGCTACCGAGATGTTTTAACTTCTACACAAATTTGATCCTTAAGGGAAATAGACATTTTTGGGGACAGACTCTACTTTCTCATTCTTTTTTCCTCTCAATAATTTTACAAATCAATCATTACCAAAACTGGCAGCCCGAAGGCTTCTATTACAACAGATGTTCTTGCTGTAATCCTCAAAAGCAGGTACCGTGCTGACTTGAATTCTAATTAGCCTTTAGGCAAAAAGAATATTGTATGGCTAATGCATTCAGTGTCAAGACACATTAATCAAAATTATTGGTGATGCTTTTAGCGCTCACGCAAATCAGCACATATTTTTAAAGTCCTGTTGTACTATTTTCTGGGCAATGAAAATTGGGTCTGCTTGGGGGTAATAGATATCATGGAAAACATGATGGGTTTAAGCTGATACGTTAGGGGGCATTTTAGACAGGTTAAAAAAATAATTTTTTTGCTTCTTTAATTGATAATGACTTATAAAAATAAAACAAATAGTAATAAATGAAAAACCAGAGATTTTTTCTGTGGGTAGAGCTAATCAGGATTTTCTGGCTACCATTCTGTTTAACAGATGGTAAGTTCTGAAAAGCTGTAGAAAAAAACCTGGTGAGCCATTTCTGAATGACCGAAGCTGCCTCTCCCCTCCTTACCCTAACTGACAATCTCATCCTTGTATTTACTGACTCTTCTCATCGATATGAAGGACATCCTTTAGGTACATTTGACAAAATACTGTTAAGTGAACTGTCCCAATGGCTATGTTAAATATAAAGTAAGATCATCTAGAATACTTTCTTGCCATGTATTAAATGTGAGTCTGGAGAAAATCAGTCAAGGTTTTTTTTATGGAATTCTAAGTCTTAATGAGACGTTTGGAGGTCATTGTTAGACTTCAGAAAGGTTGTGTTCTCAAGGAATTTCTCAGCTTTCCCTTATCTTTTTGTAACATAGAAGACTAGTCTTTGTTGCTGTTGCAGTTGTTAGAGGTGATAGTTTTTTGTTTTTCTTTTGTTTGTAGCCAGAAGACCTAGAATTTAAGCTCTCATTAGGCTATTTAAATTTTAAAAATTAATAGCAAATGATTGAGGAAAAATGCTTCAGTCAAAAATCTTATCTTTGGGATGTCTTCCTTTATCTTCTAACCCTTTCAATAGTTATACTCTATAGATAAGTGAATACAACCCAACTTCTTATAGCTAGCTGTTCTCATTCATTCTTTGTATAACAAACAAAAACCAGTTGCCATTGAGTTGATTCTGACTCATTGCAACCCCATGTGTGTCAGAGTAGAACTGTGCCTCATAAGGTTTTCAATGGCTAATTTTTCAGGAGTAGTTAGCCGGGCCTTTCTTCCAAGGTGCCTCTGGGTGGGTTTGGACCAACCTTTTGGTTAGCAACCCAGTGTTTAACCTGTGTACCACCCAGGGACTATTCTATGTATGTATATTGAGGGTGAGAGAGAGAGAAATAACTCTAATGCTGTTACCCTAATCAACAATGGAAGTTTGAGGTTGGTGCAAAAACAAGGCAATAATTCACCTATAGTGCTATGAGTGACTGTGGCTTATATTCATTGTGCTTAGTACTACAAAGTCGAAGTTGTAGCTGCCAAAACGATTGGCTATAGTTGGAAAGATTAATATGAGATCCACCAGGCCTTTCACCATTGGCCACGTGAAGGTATACCTCTGATTTCAGCAATCATTCATCTCCATAGACCTGGTTCTGCATCTTTATGTGTCCTGACTGCCTGAAGCTTTTGTTCAAACGAGCAACCTGTTCAGATGGGTCAGTTTGCTGCCGTTGCTGCTGTTCACAGTGGCTCACTACGAAGCTTACATTGTGCTTCATCTTGGATTAATACCGTTTCTTCTGCCCAGCATGAATCCTAGTTTAGCTGCCAAAACCATAGCTAGTCTGTAATTCATCCTTTCTACCAGCTCAACACATGGAAACATGTTACAGTCTTAGTATTGGGACCTGGCTTTTGAGCTCATTGATGATAGCTTGGCTGTGTAATCAATGTTGAGAATAACCAAAGGATAAAATTCATAAAACAACTCAGGAAAAAATCAGATGCCATATCCAGAACGAGACCAAGAAATTAGACCAAATTTTTCTTCATTTTGGAATTTGATGTTGTTTTAATCCCATATTACAATAGCACCAACAGAGATGAGATTTCTAATTCTCTGAAAACCATTTAATCACTGGTTAGCATGTGGCTTGGATAGCAGAATATGATGCCAGATTTTAATTATGTTTTAGCAGTTAAATTTTTGGATTACATAAAGGGTCCTTAAAAATAGTGTTGTGTATAAATTTTTCCAAGGCTTTAGTTAAATCATAGCTCTGTACTTATTTTATGAGTTAGATATTGTTGTTGTTAGGTGCCGTCGAGTCGGTTCAGACTCATAGTGACCCTAGGTACAACTGAACAAAACACTGCCAGGCCCTGCACCATCCTCACAATTGTTGCTATGTTTAAGCCCATTGTTGCAGCCACTGTGTAATCCATCCATTGAGGGTCTTTCTCTTTTTCACTGATCCTCTGCTTTACCAAGCATGATTTCCTTCTCTAGGGACTGGTTCCACCTAACAAGTCCAAAGTACGTGAGACGAAGTCTCGCCATTCTTGCTTCTAGTAAGCATTCTGGCGGTACTTCTTCTGAGACAGACTTGTTCATTCTTCTGCCAGTCCATGGTATATTCAATACCCTTTGCCAACACCAAAATTCAAAGGCATCAGTTCTTCTTTAGGCTTCCTTATTTACTGTCCAGGTTTCACAAGCATATGAGGTGATTGAAAAATACCATGGCTTGGATCAGGTGCACCTTAGTCCTCAAAGTGACATCTATGCTTTTTAACACTTTTCAAGAGGCCTTTTGCAGCAGATTTGTTATATGCAATATGTCTTTTTGATTCGACTGCTGCTTCCATGGGTGTTGTTTGTGGATCCAAGTAAAATGAAATCTTTGACAACTTCAGTATTTTCTGTTTATCATGATGCTTATTGGTCCAGTCGTGAGGATTTTTGTTTTCTTTATTTTGAGGTGTAATCCATACTGATCTGTTGTCTTTAATCTTCATCAGTAAGTGCTTCAGGTCCTCTTCATTTTTAGCAAGCAAGGTTGTCATCTACATATTGCAGGTTGTTAATGAGTCTTCCTCCAATCCTGATGCGTGCTCTTCTTCATGTAGTCCAGCTTCTCAGATTATTCGCTGAGCATATAGATTGAATAAGTATGATGAAATGTTACAATCCTGACATACACCTTTCCTGATTTTTGAATATTACACTGTTTAATTTCTTCATGTTTGTTCCAAGAATAGATCTAGTTGAATATTTCCAGGACCAGTGAAAACATAATAATCTTGTGCGGCTGTAATTAAAACAAAATGATAACAAATAACAGTTTAAACTGTATTTAACCCCTAAGGTAATTAAATTATTACCTTCATATGATCCTCCGTCTCTCTCTCCCTGCCCCTTTCTGTTCCCCCCTCACTCCATTTCCCCATCTACTCCTTCTCTTCCTCTTTCTTCTTTTCGTTCTTTTTACTTTCCTCCCACCCTTTATGATCCTCCGTCTCTCTCTCCCTCCCCCTTTCTGTTCCCTCCTCACTCCATTTCCCCATCTACTCCTTCTCTTCCTCTTTCTTCTTTTCGTTCTTTTTACTTTCCTCCCACCCTTTAGTTAGGTACTAACCAGACCATAATCACTAATGAGAAGTTTTCAGTGATTTTTCCAATACTACTTAATTTCATTTCTCAGTAACTCAGTGGGCTTCATAAAAATTATTTCTAGTTGTTATTTTCAATATTACTGATAAGAATACATTTTAATAATTACTGCTATCATCTAGGGTCTGCTTTATCCTTTTAGTAAAAACAAATACTGGTGAGAAAACTGAGGTATTCCATTTCTTTTACTCAGGGTTACTCAGTGAATCAGGGACATGGCTAGGAATGAAAGCAGGTCTCCTTTTATTAGTATTACCTTTTACGTTCCAGGCTCAGACTCAACATAACACTCTAGGAAGTGATGACAGTGTATTGCTGGGAGTGACAATGTTAATTAGGGAGTGCTCAGGACTGCAGTTTACCGGTAACTTCTCTCAAGAATGTTAAGTTCATTTGAATGCTAGGTATGAGTGCCAGGATATTCTACAAATAGGTGATTGCTGTTATCACTCAGTTATTGGTTATGCTGCTGGACAAAGCATGTTAAAGGAGCCTCGGTGTTATCTAAACCTGTCCACTCACTTGATAAATGAAAATCATGAGGCTCAGAGAGACCGAGTGACTTTTCAAGGGCTTAGAAATAGACCATGGCAGAACCTGGACTGAAATCTGTCCCCAGTCTCCATCCAGCGATCTTTCAAATCCTCATACTGACTGTAGTTGAAGTAACTATTTGCGTATAAAAAGTTGTGATGCCCCAAATATGCTTTAAGAACTACAGACCTTTAAGAACTTAACTACAGAGTATCTTTTAATGGTGATGGGAACTTTGGCAATGGGTACAGGTGGTGGTTACGGATCACCATTAATGCCATCAATGCCACTGAATTGTACATGTAAAAAATGTTAACATTGGCAAATGTTGGGTTATATACTTTTATCACAATAAAAAAAGTTATCAAAAATGTTAAAAAAACGAAAAACTACAGACTTAGGTCATATAAAGTCTCAAATGTATATCCTTTAGTGCTACTCAAAGTCTGCAATGAGATAAGTACAGAATTGGAGTGTAAATTTTTAGAAAATATAGTAATTTCACAGTATAATTTTATATTTGTTGAAAAAAAATTGAGATTTTATTTTGTGTCTTTGTTCTTATGGAAACCCTGGTGGCATAGTGGTTAAGAGTTCAGCTGCCAACCAAAAGGTCAGCAGCTCAAATCCACCAGGTGCTCCTTGGAAACCCTGGGGGGCAGTTCTATTCTGTCCTATAGGGTCGCTATGAGTAGAATTCAACAGCAACGGGGTTTTTTTTTTTTTTTTTGGTTTTATAAATTTCATTTTTCTAGCATTTCACTTTTATTATACTTTACAAAAAGTATTGGTCCATCATTCATTGCAAACTAAAACAAAACAAAAAAACTGGTCCTTCAATACAGCCAGGTTGAGAAGAACCTAGAGCAGCGCTTCTCAAAATGTAATGTACGTACGAATCACCTAGAGATTTGGTTAAAATGCAGATTCCAATTAAGTGGGCCCAGTGCAGCCTGAGATCCAGCCTTGCTAACAAACCCCCAGTTCCCAGTACTTTGCCTTGAGTAAGAAGGCTCTGGGTGCCTCTCTCAGGGTGCTGATTGGTGGAGGTTTCCCAGATTCCAGTAATAATTTTTCTAGAATTTAATACAAAGCTGTAAACTTTACTACCTTTTTCTTATTTTAACTCCAAAAAGATCTCATAAATTCAAAATTAATTTTTTTTAATTCTACTTTAAACCAAATCAAACCCAGTGCCATCAGGTCAATTCCGACTCATAGCGACCATATAGGACACAGGAGAGCTGCCCCATAGAGTTTCCAAGGAGTGCCTGGTGGATTCGAACTGCTGACCCTTTGGTTAGCAGCCGTAGCTCTTAAACACTACACCACCAGGGTTTCCAATTCTACTTTCGATGAAGGTTTATAGAACAAACTTTCTCATTAAACAGTACACATATCATTTTGTGACATTGATTAACAACCCCACGACATGTCAACACTGCCTTCTCAACGTTGGGTTCCTGTTACCAGCTTTCCTGTTCCCTCCTGCCTTCTTGTCCTTGCCCCTAGGCTGATGTGCCCTTTAGTCTTTGTTTTGTTTTATGGGCCTGTCCAATCTTTGACTAAAGAGTGAACCTCAGGAGTGACTTCATCACTGAGCTGAAAGGGTGTTCAGGGTTCTCCAGTCTCTGTCAGGCCAGCAAGTCTGGTCTTCCTTTTTGAGTTAGAATTTTGTTCTACATTTTTCTCCAGCTCTGTCTGAGACCCTCTATTGTGATCCCTGTCAGAGCAGTCACTGGTGGTAGCCGGATACCATCTAGCTGTACTGGACTCAGTCTGATGGAGGCCGTGGTAGTTGTGGTCCCTTAGTCCTTTGGACTAACCTTTCCCTTTGTATCTTTAGTTTTCTTCATTCTTCCTTGCTATCAAAGGGGTAAGACCAGTGGAGGATCCCAGATGGCTGCTCACAGGCTTTTAAGACCCCAGACGCTACTCACCAAAGTAGACTGTAGAACATATTCTTTATAAACTATGTTATGCCAGTTGAACTAGGTGTTTCCAGAGACCATGGTCCATACAGCCCTAAGCCTAGCAATTCAGTCCCTCAGAAAGTTTGGTTGTGTCTATGGAGCTTCCGTGACCTTGCCTTGTACAAGTTGTGCTGGATTCCCCGGTACTGTGTACTGTCTTACCCTTCACTGAAGTTACCACTTATCTATTGTCTATTTAGTGTTTTTCCATCCCCCCCATAACCATCAAAGATTGTTTCTTTTTGTGTGTAAACTTTTTCATGAGTTTTTACCGTACTGATCTCATACAATATTTGTCCTTTTGTGATTGACTTATTTCACTCAGCATAATGCCCTCCAGATTCATCCATGTTATGAGATGCTTCACAGATTCATTGTTGTTCTTTATCATTGCATAATATTCCATTGTGTGTATGTACCGAAGTTTGTTTATCCATTCGTCTGTTGATGGGCATCTAGGTAGTTTCCATCTTTTTGCTATTGTGAATAATGCTGCAATGAATATGAGTGTGCATATGTCTATTCGTGTGACAACTCTTATTTCTCTAGGATATATTCCTAGCAGTAGGATTGCTGGATCATATGGTATTTCTATTTCTAGCTTTC